>NW_025814832.1:2885000-7685000 GCF_022079265.1 Lynx rufus
TCCAACCACTGGTAGAAAAACACACATCCAAAAATCTATAAATGGGACAATACAAATAAGTTAGTACAGTGGCAGACCTATAATCAGTATTAATGCTCAAAAAAATATTAACTATTAGCAATGGTAGTAGTAATGCTTTATTTCAAAAAACTTCCCAGTGGTCATTAAATATGGCACAACCCTCCTTTTCTTAAATCTCATCCCCTACACCAATTCCTTTAACGGAGATCCTCTCCCTTTATCAGAAGCAAAATCCTGCACAAGGGTCTAAGTCACTATTTCCAATACAATTACTCTTAAAAACCCAGTAAACTTGAAAAGAGAATTTAGTCAACCAAAGAGTTCCGGAAGGGAAGGAAGGCCTCCCGGGAATATTCTTCAACCTAATCCAAATTAATCAACAGCAGAAATTCTCAACCATTTAAGTACGGTAAAGGGTCCTTTTTCAACCTTGTCCCCTCTGCTCTGTGACCCGCTGCAGGTGTTAAAGTTGTTCCCCTTCTCAATTCCTAGTCCCTCACAAAAGGTTAGACTGAGAAGCGGGAGCAGCGGCACACCAGCCTGGTAAATAATCCCCCAAATCTGACGTTGGTATCCACGAACTCCCTTCTTCCAGGTTCATGCTTTCAGGAGGCGCGGTTCCTTTGCCCAAACTCACCAGGACGCCTCATCCTCTAAAGACAATCAAGGCCTAGAAAGGGTCCTCTCCCTCCCCTGGATTCAGCAAACCCTTCCCATCACCACCTCCCCCCAAACTTGTCCTTTCGCTTCGGCGCCTAGCTCCCACCTCTCCGGCCAAAGACTGCTTCCTCCCCATCCCACCTCGGGTCCCACCCCCAGACTTCCCCACCCTCAGCTCTCCTGCCCCGTCAGGGCACGGAACGCTCACCTGCTCGATGGCGAGCTGCACATCAGGCGTGAGCTGCAGCACGGCTTCCAGCTCCTCCACGAACTCCAGTTCCTCTTCCTCCATCATCCCTCCGCTCAGCTCCCTCCCGACGCTCACCTCAACCCCGAGCAGCACCTCCAGCCGCCCCCCACGCACCAGAACCACAGCCCTCTCTCTTTGCAGCGCTCAGGCAAACCTCCTTTCCTTCAGCCTGCCGGGCACTTCCGGAAAGCAGGGCACTTCCGGGATCTCGGGCACTCTGGGATAGTGGAGGACTGACCTCTGCGACCGCGGAGGAGGCATTCCTGTCACGTCCCCGGAGTCTCCCCGGGCAGTCCAGTGGTCCCGCAACCCCTGCCTGTCCTCAGCTCTCCTTAAGATGGTGTGGGGGCACGCTTCACCTCGCCGAGGGCGCCCCCCCCCAACGGAGGCCCCGGTGTTGGGGAGGTCCTGGCCGCCTCCCCACCCCCCGGCAGGACCCCCAGTGAGGGTGAGCCCCGACAGCGTCGCGACCGACCGACAGCAACCCTAGCAGGCCGCGAAGCCGGCGATCCTACCGCTCCCAGGGCCCCCTTGGTCAGTGGCAGTAGGTGTCCCCCTGCCGCCGGGGGAGAAATGACCCCAGCTGGTAAGTGGCGATGTTGCCAAGGACAATTTGTCGGAGGGACAGCGTCCACTTGACAGAGTTAAGTTCCCCGTGTGCCAAGCCTCTAGGCAGTTTTCTGGGGGTGTCTGCAGCCTCTCCCTAGTGGAGGAAGGGGGAAGAGCCAAATTAGCGCTCCGCCGCTGGGGAAATGTTTACTTTCCGAGACTCCGAATATCTGGAGTCTAAGTCCCATTCCACGACTGATAAGCTGTGGGTTCTTGGGCAAATTACTGCATCTGCCCCTTCCCCTGCAAGGATGTGGTGAGCGTTAAATATAAAAAGCGCTATGCAAATTTAAGCTAGTAATACAGGTAATATTAGGGTGTCTAGTCCTCATGCACCACGATGGGAAGAGAGGCCAGATCTTCCTGTGGAACTGCTTTTTCTCCAGACGCTTAAAACAATGAGACAATTGTAGCCAACCAGAGGAGTTGTTTTACCAGTTAAACATTGTGCATTTACAAAATGGAAGAGTCCTTGGGCCCGCTGACCTTTTTTTTTTTTAATTTTATCAAAATTGTAGTAAACGTGAAAGCAATTTCTAACAATAAGAGAAGGCTTAAAAATATAAATCGGCTATACGATAGAATAGTACTGACTCATAAAACTATGGTTTTGAAAGTTACTTAATGTCATGGAAAAACGTGCTTAATAAGTTTCAGGAAGTAAAACGTACATTTGAGAGAGCAAAAATGTACAGTATAGCCCCCATGTATGTGTATTTTGCACATATAAAAATGACATCAAAGAAATATTACTGTTCTGCAGGTGATGGAAAGTACACTCTATATTTTTCCAGAATGTCTACCAATAGCCTGTAGTACTTTTATAATACTTTTTTTGAAAGGAAAAATTTGATCCACCTGATTGGAATTTTTTGCCATCTTTCGTATTAAGGCATAATTTACATCCAGTAGAATTCACCTTTCAGTTTATAATGCCATGAGTTTTGTTAAAGGCGTATAGTCATGTATCTACCATCCCAATCGAGACCTAAGACAGTTCTATTATTTCTCCAAATTCCCTCATGCTCCACCCCATTGCCTGGCAACCACTGACCTGATCTCTGTCCCTACGGTGTGGCTTTTTCAGAATGTCATATAAATGTAATCATACCACATGTCACCTTCGGAGTCTGGCTTCTTTCACCCAGCGTGAAGCTGTTGCATTTCTTCCATGTTGTTGCATGTGTCAGTAGTTCATTTCTCCTTGCTGAGTGCTATTCTGCTGTGCGGCTATACCACAATTTGTTTTTCCATTCTTTGGTCGAAGGACATTTGAGTTGTTTCCAGTTGTTGGCAATGATGAATAAAGCTGCTGTGAACAGTCATGTGCAGGTTTTGTGTGAACAAAAGTTTTCATTTTACTGGGGTAAATGCTTAGAAGTGGGATTGCCGGGTTGTATGGAAAGTCTGTGTTAAGCTTTGTAAGAAACTGGTAAACCGTGTTTCCAACATAGCTGTATAATTTTTGCATTCCTACCAGTGATATACAAGAGTTCTGGTTGCTCATAGAGCTTTTTAATCATGATAAGAGCTAACATTTCCTAGCCCCTACCATATGCCAGGCACCATGCTAGGCATGCATTATCTCTTTTAACCCACATGGCATTCTGAGGTTGGAAGTTAGTATCATTGCCCCATTTAACAGATGAGAAAATGGAGACGTAGTTAAAATCAATAACTTGTGGGGCACCTAGGTGGCTCAGTCACTTAAGCGTCCGACTTCAGCTCAGGTCATGATCTCACGGTCCTTGAGTTCAAGCCCCGCATTGGGCTCTGTGCTGACAGCTCAGAGCCTGGAGCCTACTTCGAATTCTCTGTCTCCCTCTGTCTCTCTCTGCCCTCTCCCGCTCAGGCTCTGTCTTTCTCTCTGTCTCTCAAAAATAAATAAGCATTAAAAAAAAATTAAATAACTTGTCCAAGATCCCATAGCTAACTCTTCCAAACATTCACTCACTCATTCAATAAACTCAATATATGTATTGAATGAATGAATGAATGTTCCTGCTGTTCTTGCTGGTGATAGGCACTAGGCTAGGTGCTGGGAATTTAGCAGTCAACAAAATAGATCAAGTGCCTGCCTCCACAGAGCTATTTCCATGTCTGAAAAGAGTATTCATACAAATAAACATCATGAAAGACAAAGCATATGTTGAAAGACTATTTTGAAAGAGTATCCTGATTGGATTTGGGGGTCAGGAAAGGCATCTCTGAGGAAATGAATTTTAAGCTGAAGCAAAGGGTGGGTGGTGAGAGGAATCGCAGGTGACAGATGAAAGGAATGGTGTGTGCAGAAGCCTTGAGGATGGAAGAAATTGGCCAGGGGGGTGGGACTTTGAAAGCCAAGGGGAGAATGGTAAAGAAGAGGCTAGAGAAAAAGGTGGTGCCAGATGATGGAGGCTCCTGAAGGTCATGTTAAGGAATGAGAAGCCTTGGAAGTACTGTGAGCAGAGAAGTGACATGACCAAGTTTAGCATGCCTGTTATCAGCCCTAGTCCCCTCATTTTCGTTTTCTCTGCTTCTGAGAAGTGGGCATAATTGTGGCAGGTCATGAAACAAGGATGACGGTTTCCAGTCCAAATTCATGGTATCCAGTTTCCACTGCTTGTCCTTTATGCATTGTCAACTCAATTGCATTCCCCCTGCTTCCCTACTCTGAAGCTCCCAACTCAATTGTTTCCCTTCTCCCTCTTTGCAGATAAGATACTAGTAATGAATATAAGCTTGGGTTTAAGAAAGCTGTCCAGTACAAAAAGTGTAGGAAGACAAAAGAGCAGAGATACAGGTGGACCCTACATTTAAAAAAAAGGGCGTTAAGATAAGTAATGACAGGCTAGACTTATTTATGATAAGCGAAAGAGGGAAATGGAAGGAGGCAGTCTGGAGAGACAGATTATATGGTTTTAAGATAAAATATGGATATTTACATATATGAGAAATTTGGAGATGAAAATAAGGAGCATGTGATATTCTCACAATTTTTTTCCTGTGATGCAGTGGGATGGGGTATAGCTGATGACAGAGTATTACAGAAAACATTTTCTCACTTGAAATTTCACCTGATGCATAAATTCAGTCTCTAATACTTAAAACCTACTCACATACCTTGGAAGCCCTACCCTGTAATAGGCAGTGGAAAAGGGCAGGGGGGGGGGTTTGTTAAAGGAGGAACACAGTAGGCCACAGGGGATTTATGGGGTGCATCTTTCAGGACAGCATCAAAATAAAGTGGGAAAATCCAGTAACCCCCAAATGAATTTTCATAATGTTTCCCATTAGGATGGAAGTATTAAGTAGTTTTAAAATAGCCTTTGTTAATGACATCCAGTGAGGTCTTTCAATTTCATATGCCTGTCAATTTTGTGTTTCTTTCTGCCTCTGTTAAAGGGAATCTCCAAAACCCTGGTATATTTACAACTGGTTTGATTGTTTTTGAAGTAGCTGTACTACATTAAGTAGACATCGTGCAGAGTATGTTATTTTATAAGATCAAGACAGTATCTTTCTTCCAATTAAGCTTCCCCTTCATAATGACCCTCCCCTAAACAACTGAGCTTTTTGTGAGATTTCTTGTAAAAAACAAAAATTGCAAGATGTCTGAATACCTGATCTTAGCCACTAAAGGCCAGTAGCATAGCCCCATTCCAACACTGTATTAACCAAAAATATTCCCTAAAAATTTCTAAAATGCCTCCTAGGACTCTCAAACACAATTATCCTATTATTACTATGATCCTATTATCACTATGGGTGGCAAAGTTCCCACGCCAACTTGTAATTGGAGGAATATAATTTGATTTCTACAAGAAAGCTTGTTTAAAAAATGTTTGATTGGCACTCCTTTATGGACTGTTTTTAGTATGTGGCTTTTCATGATGATACTGTCTTTTGCTGTCCTTCATTCCTCAATTTTTTTAATATCCTGAACCACCAGCATTTGGTTTTGATCGGCAGTCAGATGTTCTGCTCGTCCCCATAGCCTGGACACCCGGTTTTGTTTTGATTGGCACGCTCATTCTCTGTGCATGCCCGTTCTTGCTAAACAGATCCTAATTGCCAGCTAGCTTCAGCAGCTCCCCTGTTCCCACGATCATAGCTCAGGCATTCAGTCATGCTGGCTCCCAGATGCCTTTAGAACTTCCGCAGTGGCTACATAGGATTCACATTCAGTAATTCCTTTGCCTACTTGACAAGGTGATAACTGTATAGGCCAAAATGACAGAACTTTTGTGTACGTCTTACACTTTACAACAAAAACAAAAACATTTGGTTTTATACAATTAACATTAACTAACCAGTACAATCATTATAATGTAGCTGCCATTAATTTATTGTATCTAACATCCTTAAGTGTCTTACAATGCCATTGCCACTTCCAGCCCTGTTTTCTTGTTTCTTTGTCTCTACTTCTTCTGTTGTATTTCCTGAGCTGGATCTTCAACCACTTCTCTTCTCCTGGTCTACACCAGTAGTTCTTAATCTTTTTTGAGTCTGAGTCCCTTGGAGGACATGAAGAACACTATATAGATCCTTTCCCCCAGAAAAATACACATTTGCACCTTTTGCATGCAGTTTGAAGGGAAAGGGGGATTCCACTGAATATATCTTAAACTTTTTTTAACCTCTTTTTTTAAGTCCCTGCCTCCTTTTGCTAAACATAAAAATTTTGTGAACAGCCTTCCCACACATAATATTCTTCAATTTCACAATCACTGATACACAGGTGATATCCCTTCTCCACCAGCCAAGAATTATTTTTAAAATATAGATTTTTATTTTAAATCTATACTTTAGATCTACATCAGAAAACCAGTGAAAAGTTTTATTTCCTAAATATAATATTTTTCAAAATTCTGATGGCTTCCTCTACCTCAGTCCCCCATTGAGAGTCACTGCTATGAGAGACTGTTCCCACAGCCATCATTAGTCTCTAAATCTTTTTTTTTAATGTTTTTATTTATTTTTGAGAGAGAGAGACAGAGAGAGAGCATGAATGGGGATGGGCAGAGAGAGAGGGAGACAGTGTGAATTATAAGAATATTTTTCAAACTTTTCTTCTAGTATATCTATAGTGTTGCTTTCCATGTTTAATCTTTTGTATATCTGGAATTTATGTTGGTGTTTGGTGTGTGGCATTGTATTCATTTTCTAGGACTGCCATAACAAATTACCAAAGGCTGAGTGCATTATGACAACAGAAATTAATTTTCTCATAGTTCTGGAGGGCAGAAGTCTGAAATCAAGGTGTTGGTAGGGTTGATTACTTGTTGGGGGCTCTGAGGGAGAAACTAACCCAAGCCCCTCCCCTTGCTTCGGGTAGCTGCCCACAGTCCTTGGCTTGTAGACTCATCATTCCAAACTCTGACTCCATCTTCACATCACCTTCCTTTCTGTGTCCTTTTCTGTCTCTTATAAGGATACTCTCATTGGATTTAGGGCCTATGCTGATCTAGTGCGGTCTCACCTCAGTCCTTACCATAATTAAATCAGCAAAGACGCCATTTCCAAATAAGGTCATATTCTGAGGTTCTGGGAGGACATGTATTGTGGAGGGGCAGTATTCAACTAATTTTATTTTTTCCAAAGGATGGCTAACGGATTCTGTGGTTTTCTTAGTTCTTCATTTCCTCACAAGTATGATGTGTTTGCTACAGACTAAATTTAGTGGGTCTGGTTCAGGACTGTGTTTTATTCCATTGATCTATTTGTTTCTTCTACACTGTTTCAGTTAGGATAATTTGAGGTATTTTGATATATTGTAACTTCCTCCCTTCCCCCAGTGTTCTTTATTCAAATATTTCTTTGCCACTCTTGCACATTTTCTTTAATTCACATAAGCTTTAGAAAGAGCTTACTGAATCTATTAAAAACATATTAGGATTTCACTTGGAATTGTATTGAATTTATAGATCAACTTGAGGAAAATATACATGCTTACAATATTGAATCTTCCCTTTAGGACCATGCTGTCTATTTTTTAAGGCTTTTATGTCTTACAGGAAGGGTTCATAGCTCTCTTCATACAGGTCTTGCATATTTCTTGTTAGGTCTAAAACTTGTAACAGATTTTATAAATTATAAAATTATAAATTAAAAAAATATATTAAAAATATATTTAAAAATATATTATACCTGAAACTAATATAATACTGTATGTTAACTATACTGGAATTAAAATAAACATTGTAAATGATCCTCCTTTTCTATTACATTTTCTAATTGATATTTATTTGCTGGCTTATAGAAAAGCCATTTAATTTGGGTATTGGTCTTGTATCCAGCCACCTTACCTCAATTATTTTATTCTATATTTTAGTTGATTTTCTTTTTTTTTTTTTGCTTTTCTGTTTTTATTTTTTATATTAAATATAATTTATTGTCAAATTTGTTTCCATAGTTTTTCTTGATAAATTATTATAGTCTCTTCCTTTTTAATGTTAAAATCTGTTTTGAAGGCTTATATGTGCACTGTTATATTGGCTAGGACCTCAACAGTAGGGTGTTAAACAGCAGCAGATTGAGTGAACATGGTATTTAAAACTGAAATAGAAGAGAACATATAGAGATAAACCCATCAAGCTACAGATGTGGCATACAGAAACAATGGACTTACAACATGTAAAAGAAGGAAAATGGCAGAATCTTGACTACCAAGGGCTTCCTGTCCTTCATATTGCAGTAGTATTTAAAATCTTCCAAATCCTCTAAGACCCCTGCCGGGCAGCTCCATCATGTTAGCTGACAACATGGGAATTTGCTCTGCCTGAAGGGCAGACGTATTTCAGTCTGGCTCATAACTCAACAGTTTATTCGGCCTTCAGACTCACAATTACTAATTTGTGAGGTCGGTCCCAGACAAGCGGTGACACTCAGCCGCCACATAAGCATGCACCAGTATGCTCGGGGCTGAGGTGCTTGTTGCTATACATAATGAAGTTTCCTTCCCAAATAAGGCTCTTAAATCCTTGTAACTAATTAGCTTTCTCTGCATTGTTTTTATTTTTGGCCATTTAGATTTTCATCCACAATCTTCTTTTTTTTTTTTTTTTTTTTTAATTTTTTTTTTCAACGTTTTTATTTATTTTTGGGACAGAGAGAGACAGAGCATGAACGGGGGAGGGGCAGAGAGAGAGGGAGACACAGAATCGGAAACAGGCTCCAGGCTCTGAGCCATCAGCCCAGAGCCTGACGCGGGGCTCGAACTCACGGACTGCGAGATCGTGACCTGGCTGAAGTCGGACGCTTAACCGACTGCGCCACCCAGGCGCCCCTCATCCACAATCTTCTTGAGACGTAATTAACTCTTGGGGTGGAAATTGCCTGTGTATGCTAAAAGACATTACAAACTTAGCTCCACAAAGAATGGCTCTTCCTTCACTGCCTAAACAAGCACCAAGGCCCTATGTAATTACAGTTCACAAAATAGGTTAATAGAGCTCAGCCTATAAAAAGAAAAAATGATACTTAAATAGCAGCTTTAGTTTCTTATGATGCCCACTTTAAAGACAGAAACTGAATGCTAATAAGGATAGGACTCTTACTTTTTTTCTTTTTTTTTGAGAGAGAGAGAGAGAGAGAGAGAGGGAGAGAGAGAGAAAGAAAACACACATGCTCAGGGGAGGAGCAGAGAGAGAGGGGGAGACAGGATCTGAAGCAGACCCCGTACTGAAAGCACAGAGCCCTATGCGGGGCTCGAACTAACAAACCGTGAGATCATGACCTGAGCCAAAGTCAGACGCTCAACTGACTGAGCCACCCAGGAACCCTGGACTCTTACTATTTTTAAGGTTAAAGCTACCAGAACACATGAAGACCTTGTCTGTCTTTGTGCCAAAGTGTGTGCCTATGGACAAACCCACTCTCCCCCAGTTAAGAATTCCTTTCAAAACAAATGATAACCCACTTTAAAAGATCATCTATAATAATCAAATATCAAATTACTTCTGACTTATGAAAAATGAGGTTTGTAAAGATTTAATAACACTTAAAATACTTCTAAGTGAAATATTAATATTCAAGATTAATTTAAAGCATGATCTCAATCAAATATGTAATAAATGCACATAAAGAGGTGCCATTTGCAACTACATGGATGGGACTACAGGGTATGAGGCTAAGCGAAATTAGAGAAAGACAAATATTATATGACTTCGCTCATATGAGAACTTTAAGATACAGAACAGATGAATACAAGGGAAGGGAAGCAAAAATAATATAAAAACAGGGAGGGGGACAAAACCTAAGAGACTTAAATATGGAGAAGAAACAGAGGGTTACTGGAGGGGTTCTGGGAGGGGGGCTGGGCTAAATGGGTAAGGGGCATTAAGGAATCTACTCCTGAAATCATTGTTGCAACTATATGCTAACTTAAATGTAAATTTAAAAAATAAATTAAATATTAAAAAAAGAGAACTGGGATGAATTCTACCAAGATGTTAATATCTGAGAGTGACATCTCTCAGTGATGGCATTATTGTGATTATTTTCCATAGTGGGCATGTTTTACTTTTTTATTTATTTTTTTAACGTTTATTCATTTTTGAGAGATGGAGAGAGACAGAGCACGAGTGGGGGAGGGGCAGAGAGCAACAGAGACACAGAATCCAAAGCAGGCTCCAGGCTCTGAGCTGTCAGCACAGAGCCCGACCCGGGACTCGAACTCATGAACTGTGAGATCATAACCTGAGCTGAAGTCGGACGCTTAACCGACTGAGCCACCCAGGCGCCCTGGAATATTTTACTTTCTAACGTATTTTTTTTTACCAGAAAGCTAAAAATACCAGCAGAGTTTAGTTAAGTAGAGTAAGCAAAATAAACCTGTCGCGGAATTAATTATGAGACACAAAGACACTAAAATTATGGCTCTGATAATTTAGGAAGGCAGCTGAATTTGTTCACAGCAATTTGCTGGTTCCAACTCATTTCAAAGGTAATTTCCTTAATGGTTCAATGCCCTTCAATTTTTTTTTTTTTTTTAACTAGAGTTAGAATTCACACTACTTTTAGTTATGTGTGCTGATCTGCAAACAAGCAAAATTTTGCATTTATAGCAAAAGAAATATGTGAAAGTGCCTTAAAAATGTAAAGCAGCACACAAAGGCAAGTACTACATAATCAGTTCTTTGTGTAAATTATGGTTTTTGTTGAGCGAGATCATTATCGCTGTGTACAGGAGCAAAGACTTCCCTGTGGTATGCAGCCGTGGTCACTGTTTGTAGAAGCCATGTGCTTGGGGTGGGACTGTGCCTCGTAGACTCACAGTTTGCTTTTGCAAACAGTGCAGGATAAAACTGAGAAAGCTGCCGGGGCGCCTAGGTGGCTCAGTCAGATGACTTCGCCTCAGGTCATGATCTCGCAGTCCGTGAGTTCGAGCCCCGCGTCAGGCTCTGTGCTGACAGCTCAGAGCCTGCAGCCTGCTTCAGATCCTGTGTCCCCCTCTCTCTGACCCTCCTCTGTTCATGCTCTGTCTCTCTCTGTCTCAAAAATAAATAAATATTAAAAAAAAAAAACAAAAAAACTGAGGAAGCTGCCACCTGGAAGCCGGCTAAGGCCAGGCCTAAATCTTCTTCAACCCCATAGATGCTCACTGCAAAGTTTAACATCAGGAAACTGTGCTAGGGGGATACCAAGATAAAGAATAATAGTCCCGTGGGGCGCCTGGATGGCTCAGTCGGTTGAGCATCCAACTCATGGTTTCAGCTCAGGTCATGACCTCACGGCTTTGTAGGTTTGAACCCCACATCAGGCTCTGTGCTGACAGCCTGCTTGGAATTCTCTCTCTCTCTCTCTCTCTCTCTCTCCCTTCTGCCCCCACCCCCAACTTGCATTGTCTCTGTCTCCCTCAAAATAAATAAATAAATAAATAAGAATAATAGTCCCTTGCCTGGGCCCGGCATGTAGTTTACTTGTATTTTTGAAATCTCTCATCTAATTCTCACAGCCATCCTGGGAGGTAGGTAAAGGAACCCACATTTTACAGAGAGGTTAAGTAGTTTTCACCACGTCACACAGCTTAGGTGTAGCAGAGCCAGTACTGGAACTCAGGTCCTCTAATCCTGACCCCTGTGCTATCTGTCCTGGCTGCCTTCGGGACTGACAGGCCCTGCCTGCCCACCAGAGGCACGCCGTTTAAAGGGGAAACACATCTAAAAGTATCAGTGCAAAGCCATATTGATCAGGTATTCTTATGGAATGCCAACAAGCGCAGGAAAAAGAAGAGGCAGGCAGTTAATTTCCTCTTGGCCACGTTCTGTCCTAAGAACAGGGTGCCTCCTTATCTGTGCCATATATCTTCAGTGTAGTGTGGCTTTTGATGGTGCCAGTGTAAAAGGAAATGATGTTCCATAAAGGGCTATCACTTTCTCTTTGTACACCTCCTTTTACCTGTCTCTGTGTCGTACAGCCTCTTCCTTTTGTTTACTTGTGAATTCCAATCTCTGGATCTGTATCTCTGTTTTCCTGAGTCAAAGGGGATGTATCTTGGCCTCTTTATTCCCTGTAGCTGTACCGATCTCAGTCTTCCGATAGATTTTCTTCCTGTGCTGCATCTTTCCCTCCACGTCTCTTCCCATCATTTTATTTCTCCTTTTGTCCTTCTTAGTCTCTGCTTCCAATGCCACTATTACAGAAAAGAAGTGCAGGTCTAAGCAAATACGGCTTTTTTCAGAATAGAGTTTCATTTTCTGTTATTATTATTATTATTTTTTTGGTAATAGATGGGTGGATAGAGACCTCCAAAGATCTCTTTCAGTTCAGTTCTGGAGCTCGAAATAAAGACGTTTCATGTGTGAATCTCAATTGCTTTTCCTTAGGTCCATTTTTCTGGATAGGAAGAAAATGTCCTTGATCGAGGGTAGCAGCCTGCACATCGCGTATCTTAAAGACACTCACCTGAGTATTTTCAGTCTCTTACAAGTAAATATGGTATTTTCAATTTAAGGCTAGAGGAACCAGGGAGCAGAATGGGAGAGAGTTCTGCTATCCTGCCCCCTAATGGTATCCAGATTGGGGTTTAAAGGAATGGGAGAGAGAGGTTAGAAACCAGAGAAATCCCACCATAGCCCTCCCAAACTGGGAGCTTTATAAATTCTCACTCAAGGTGTGGCATTCTGGTTTGGTAAATGAGTCTTGTCTTGGCTTCTACTAACCCAAACTTCACTCTCCAAACCCACCTAAGAAGCATAATCAAAAGCTCCTTAAATCCCAACTCTACAGCATGAAATCACCCTGAATGTGAATCAGGACCCTGCGTTCCACCGTGAGCCTTGCTACTTCATAGGGTGGAGTGTCAGCTTCCCGTTCTGCACTTAAGTTTCTTCATCTATAAAATGAAATACTATGTTCACCTGTTTTCACTGGGTTGTTTTGAGAACCAAGTGAGATATGTGAAAGTGATTTGAAAAATTGTAAAGGTATAAATATAAAATGATGTTAATAACAGCAGCATCAGAGCCCATAAACTACACTCCACACGTTTTAATTCGTGAACAAACAATTAGAAACAGTGGTTATTAGTCAGAAACTATATTGTGAAAGACAACTACTCTTTTCTTGTTTATCAGGTTTGAGGGCAGTGTAGTCATTAAGCACACTGACCTTGAAGGCAGAAGGTGATGAGTTCAAACTCCAACTCTGCCACCAGCAATGTGAACTTGGGCAGTTTTTTCACTGCTCTGGGTCTTACTTTGCGCACGTGTGCGTGCACACGTGCGCGCGCACACACACACACACACACACACACACACGATAATAGATTCTTCGTGAGGATCCGGTGAGATAATGCTTGTAAAATGTTTGATAGAGTGCCTGGCACATAGTAAGTATTCAATAAATATTAGCTTTAAAATGTATCAAGTATTTCTTGGGCACTGGCAATGTGCCAGGCCTAACTTAGGAAACAAAATGGAAAGATAATGGTTCTATTTCTGAGAGCTAACAAGTTTGGTGGGGAAACATCCATACAAATGAAAAAACAACATGCTCACTATTCAAATGCAAAAGTGGTCTAGAAAAGGAAATTTATATTGGAGGCACCCGGATGACTGAGTCGGTTAAGTGTCCGACTTCGGCTGAGGTCATGATCTTGCGATCTGTAGGTTCGAGCCCCAGGTTGGGCTCTGTGCTGACAACTCAGAGCCTGGAGCCTGCTTCGGATTCCGTGTCTCCCTCTCTCTCTGCCCCTCCCCCACTCACACTCTGCCTCTCTCTCTCTCAAAAGTAAATACAACATTAAAAACTTTTTTTAGAAAAAAGAAAATGTATAAATAGGCCTGGAAGAAACAGGTAGATAGAAATTTTCCTAGCGAAGGAAACACAACTCAAAACTTTTGAAGAGTGAGTAGAAGTTTGTATTAAAAAGGCTTGGTGCTTTTTATTTGGCTTTATCATTTGCCATAGGGCTTGACAAGCCAAGTCTCATGTTTATGCTTGTTGGCTTTCTGGTGATTCACGCTTAAAATTCTGGTGACTTGATGAGCATGGTGTTGGAAACTGATTTTACTTGCTATTTTCTGTATGTGAAACATCTGTTGTTTTGTTTTCATTTCACAGACCCCGTAAGAGCTGTACAAACAGCTTCTTGCATAGGGAATAGATTGGTTGCCACCACTTAAAAGTGTTAGCATCCTTGGAGCATGTCGCTGGTCCCTTTAAGGAGAGAAGGCAGGGAGAAATGGTAACCACTTGTCCCTCTCTGGAAAAGTTGGAGCTGGAGGTGACTGGGACAAATAGGTAGGGAACAGAAAATGGGATGCACAAGCATTTGTCCTGGAGACAATGAAAAGTTTACAGAGAGCTGTCCTTTGTCCACATGCAGATGTGAAAATACAGAAAGCTTTGTATTTGCCAGATACCTTGCTACCAAATTGGAGTGTCTTTTTCAGTTCACCATGTATGTCAGCAATGAATTTGGGAGTTAGAGATGTTGCCCTAAGTGGAAGAAATTTCAGACTTTCCTTTGAGTATTCTGTTTCCTTAATGTTGGTCAAATCTTTCAACAATGCACAAGAAGATGAAAAAGCTGTGTTAACTCTATTATCTGCTTCTGTACCAATAACTGCCATGTTAGAGAAATTTAATTGGCATCTAACAGAAATCATCTGTTACCTTATAAAAGTCATAGGATCTTAAGAATTTAGAACTGGAAGAGCCTTAAAGAGCTTGTAGGGCAGCCTCTTCGTTTCACAAATGAGCAAACGGTGGCCCAGAGGCTGAGCCTCCCTCACCTCCATTTCAGAATCCTCTTCAGGGCTTTTGTACGCATTTTGCATGCTGATGAAGGGAAGGGAGCCACAAAGCCTTTGCATTGCAATAGGCACAAGTGAATTGTCTTCCCCCCCACATTTGTCAGCTTCGGAAGAGGGAGATCAAAGCAAAGTAAAACTTTGGTAAGTCCCAAGAGGGACAGAAGCCCGGTGATGTTGAAGTTTCTGTATCGGTCCACGTGACTGGCGCTGAGTGGAAATGAGTCGTTTCCAACCCATTCAAGTTTAGGGCACCTGGATGGAGAACTTTAAAATAAGAAAACATTGTCAACAACAACAACAACAACAAAACAGTCACCGAAACTGGAGAGTATCTTGACCCACAGACAAGAGGCAGCACCGCAGAACCACAGAAGGTGTGCAGACATCGTATTCCGCCTCACTAAGATTGAGAGAGGATCTGCTGGATTCTGTAGGGGAATTTAATGCTTCTAGGAGCGACCCGCCCCGGAGGAAATGCAGCAGCGGCAGGACGTGGAAAAGCCATGTTTGGCCTGCAGAGAGATCTTTTCCTTAAGACTCCTCTATTTGGACGCAAAAGTGCCTGGTAGATAAGCCGGGCAGGCAGATGGCCACAAGCTCACCGGTCCTCTCCTTCCTTCCGCCAAAGAGAGATGCCCCGGCCCGGAGGGCTCCCCAACCCTGGGGGTGGGGGTGGGGTCTCGACCGAAGGCACCTTCGTACCTGGATTTCTCGCGGCCTCCCCCAGCCCGCACCCTCTGCCTGGGGCCGGGGAGCAGAGGAGGACTGAGGGCAGGTGCGAGGCGTTTCGTCGGTCGCGCCGGTCTGGGAGGGAGGCGGACGCGTCCGCGGTGACGGAACAGAAGCCCCGAGAGCCTCGGCCCTTCCCACCACTGCCTGGGCCCCGCGGCCGCTCCGGAGGCGGCGGCGAACGCTCCACACCGCCGGTTCGGGGCGCAGCGTCGGCAACCTCGGAGCTCACCGGGCCGCAGCTCGCCCGCCGGCCGGGGGAACCCGGGGGAAGCCTCCGGGCCCAGGGGCGGCGGCGGGGAGACCCCGCCCCGGCCGGCCGGCCCGCGCCTATCGCGGCCGCCGGCCTGGTCACGCGGGGAGTGGCGCCGCGGGCTCGGGGCCAGCGCCCGGCGGCTGCCGGAGTCGCGGCGGGCCGGGGCCGGGGCCGGGGCCGGGCCGGGGGCGGGGGCGGCGGCGGCGGCGGAGGGCGGAGGGTGGAAACAGGGGCGGGCGGGCCGCGCCAGTCGGGAGCCGCGCCGAGCCGACCTGAGCCACGCCGAGGCGCCGAGCGCGGCGACCGACCCCCGAGCACCCATGCTGCTGACGCTGGCCTGCGGCTCGCTCTTCTTCCCGGGGCTCTTCGCACTGTGCACCTGGGGGCTGCGCCGCGCGCGGCCCGCCTGGACCGACAGCGACTGCGTGATGATCAGCACCAGGTACGGGCGAGGCCGGGCGCCGTCCGCCCCACCCCGGCCGCGCGCGGGCTGTGCCCGGCGCCCCGACCCGCCGGCGCCCGCCCCCTGCGCCGCGCCGAGGGCGGAAAAGGGGGGCGACAGGAAGCGAGGGGGCTGCCTCCCCGGTGCCTTGCCCCTCCGGGGCGCTGGCCGGAGCTCTCGGAAGACCGCGGGCGTCCCCCCGGGAGGGAGAGGGAGCCGGCTGGAGGGCGCCCACGCGGGGCGGGACGGGGCGGGAAGCTGCTGCTCGGGGGTCGGGGAGCGAGGCGGCGGCGGCAGTACCCTCTCCCTCACCCCCTTGGCGCCCGGGCCGCCTGCGCGAGAGGCAGGTTGAAGGCTTGGGCTTTGTGCTGTCTCCTGGACCGGACTTTTTCTTTTTTTTTCTTTTCTGCCGCACGTTAGACTGGTTTCTTCAGTGCAGGCTGTGTTGGCCACCGGGTCGGGGATCGTCATCATCCGCTCCTGTAACGACGTGATCACGGACAGGTAACATCCAGCGCCAGGTGAAAGCAGCACCAGTGACAGCGCCGAACTTTGTGGAAGTGTCCTTATTCGAGTGGCTCTCAGGCGCTAGTTCTTAATCAGCACGTGCTGTTGGGGAGCTGATTGATGGGAAAGCTGGGGCACCATAGTTAGTGCCTCTTCCTCTCCGTACGTCTTTCGGCCTCGCCCACTTGGGAGAAAGTAAGCCCAAGATACGCTAGTGAATGACGGGTCTAGGTCTGAAGGTGGGCCACTGACCCAAGTACTTTGTGAGATACGTTAAGTGTGAGAATTACTCGGAAGCGGAACTCTAGCTTTTGGTTCTTTTCAGTGATTTCACTAGGGTCCTACTCTGGAGCTTCATTGGCCAACGTATGTCCAGTGTGGGTAGCAGAGAGCCCCTCGGTGGAAAGGAGTGAATCCACCAACCCTGTCTTTACAAGGGCGGCTCCGTGGTTCCTCTGGATTTGCTGAAGGCAATGAAGAGGCTTCTAGTGTTTTCAGAAAACTGACTTGTACGCCAATCAGAACTCGGTCCAGAGACAGGTCAGGAAAGGTGCCTCTAGTGAAGAAAATCATAAAGACCAGAGTGGTCTACCTTGTACAGTGTTTAGATCTCAGCAATTGTGCCTCCCTCCCCCATTTTTCTAAAATACCATTTTTTTCATCTGAGTTCCCAGAACCCCTCTTACTTTCTCCTAAAGAGTGATAATGAAACACGCTGGGAAAATCTCAGAGCCTCTTCTAGTCCCTTTCTCATGTTGACTCTGCAAAATGCCCTGCTTTTCACCTGTCGAGACTGAACTTGATGGGAGCCGGAGTGCAGCGTCCACCTCACTGTGGCCTGCAGACTTAGCGTCCGGATCTTCCTTGGGTTAGTGCTGCCCTGTAGCTTTTGCGCTTTTCTTCCTGTGTCTCTTTTGCAGACGAAACCAGCTATCTGCAAGGAATTATGGGCTATGCAGACAGAAGATAGGTCAAGTGGCCTTGACTGCATATACCACAGGCTGACAGCATTAGCTTGGCCGGGTTCCGTTTTTATTCTCTTTGGCCATTTTTGAGGTGTCGGGGGCTAACCTGAGGGTGTGGGTCCCTGTGGTGGAAGCTGAACCACCCTGGAGTGTGGGGACACAAAGGAATCTGGATCTAAGTTGCTTCTTTCCCGCTTTGGGGCTCAATGCCCTGCCTGTCTCATAGTTCAATGGGTGAAATAGTTTCTTATTGAGTTGCAGGAAGAGGAAAGAGTTCAGAAGAGCAAAGAATAAGAATGGGTCAGCTAGATAGAAGATGAAACTCATCCGATCTGTGTTGGATCTCATCCAATCAGTCACCAGAACTTTCAACTGACCACAGCATGTTAGCCAGATCAACTCTTTGGCCATTTTCTGATCATGCAACAAGTTCCCTCACTGCCCCCAGTTTGTCACATTCAACTTGAAACCAGCCTCCTTTGCAAAGATTAAACTGACAGACGTGACTCCACAGCATTATCCTGAGCTGATATGAGGGCAAGCAGCGAGTAGCCACTAAGCATTTCAGAAGATACTGGTACGCCATTAATTGCCCGTTCTGTAGCGTGGTATCTCCCCCTCAGAAGCTCCACGTGTTTAGTGGCTTGATCCTGGTCGCACACCTGAGTTTGGTTTTCCGTTTCCTCCTTTTGTGTCTCTTTATGCCTTAGATTCTCTGATCACACTGTAGAGACAGACACATTTCTGTGCCCTCCACCTTTACATGTATGCGTGAAGATTTTTTTAAAGGTTATTATTATTATTTTGAGGAAGAGACAGAGAAAGCATGCAAGTCGGGGGGGGGGGGTGGGTGGGTGGGTAGGGGCAGAGAGAGAGAGGAAGAGAGAGAATCCCAGGCAGGCTCTGCACTGTCAGCAGAGCCCAAGGCAGGGCTCTATCTCAAGAACCATGAGATCATGACCTGAGCTAAAATCAAGTGTCAGATGCTTAACCAGCTGAACCACTCAGGAACTCCTGCCTAAGGATGTTCTAGAGGTACCTAGATCATCTTAAAAACAGAGTCCTCAGCAAGCACTGCAGGTGATTCTGAATTCGGGTTGAGAACCAGAAAACTAAATTACTTCTACCTGACAGGTGCACAGCAAAAATCTGCTGACTGAGTGAAGCTGTTCCTTCTCAGCATAGCATATGATTTCTATGTTGATTTTTTTTTCACATTACCTATAGAATGATTATTTATCATTTGGGAACAAAAGTGTAGAAATTAGAGACTTCTAATCTGCTCTGGGGCAGTGATACACAGTCATTTAGATTCTGCAAATGTTGATTCAGCCCCTTTGGACAAGTAAATGGGAACACTGTCTTTTGTCCCAGCTTCTCTTCTGGTGTCTGACTGCTGTAAGGTAAGTCCTTGGGCTCTGGGCTCATTTCCAGATGTATTTTTCTTAATGAGTGCAATTGGGATTAGCCATAGAATTCTAAAGAAAATGGTCAGGGTAGCTCCCAGAAACTCCCTACAGTGGGGTTGCAAGCAGATGCAAGAGGAAACTCCCAGCTATTGAGCAACTAAGTGAAGTCAAACGGGAAATATTTGATTTGGCATTTGGGACACCTACCTTCAAACCAGTTTCTTGGTGAGGCTATTGAATCATTTGTAGCGATATCGATATCAAAGTTAACTTATATCAAAAAACACCAGAAAGCCCATTAGAAATGAGTAGCTAAGTCAGAGAAATAGTGACAGCTGGCTCTGTGGTCCTGAGTGGATCCTGGTTTTCTGCTTTTGACACTTAGGAATTTGCCCTGTCACTCAGAGAAAATTTTTCACTCACCTTGTCACTGTCAGTGTCTCCATTGTAAAGTATTTGGAGTAAGAAACAATCAGGTACAAAGTTGAAGGGGATGTGTTTGAGAAGAGGTCGGCTTTGAGCTTTCATAATTGAGATCCATAGTTATTTCACGGACCGTTCATATGCTTTCTTTTAGGCACTGGCTTGCCCGGGAGTACGTCTGGTTCTTGATTCCATACATGATCTATGACTCCTACGCCATGTACCTCTGTGAATGGTACCGAACTGGAGACCAGAGCCGCAGACAATCCCTCACCACTTTTCAGAGCTTCCTAAGTAAAAACCGTCTCATGATCACGCACCATGCGGTCATTCTGTTTGTGCTTGTGCCAGTGGCACAGGTATGGCTTTCCAGCACAGCCACCAGCAGACTCAGTCACTCATTTTCTCCTGTTAAACTGGCTATCTTGACTGTTGCCTCTGAGTAATCTCTTGCCTTCCCCTTCCCTGCTGCACCCGCTCTCCTGGGCCAGCTACTTAAGCAGTAAAACGTCCCAGGCAGATCCTGCAGGAAAAAAAAAAAAAAAAAAAAAAAAAAGATCTGAAATGTCTGTGATCCTCCTTACAGACATTACTCTTTATGCAAGCCCTCAGCCTTCTGTGACTCCCAGGCTCTGTCAGAGGTTCTGTCTTTAGCTTATACAATATAAGAACAATTGAAGACAATGCAGGGCAACATAAAAATTGTTTTAAAGAAACGAGAGCAGCTCAGTCAACTGGCCATTTGCTCTAACAGTGCCAGAGAGTACTGTATGCACTATTTTGAGATCACAGAAGCACACTCTCAAAGCAGAGAGCCTCATAATTTCTCTTTGGATCCATTTCCCCACAAAAACCCACCCAACGAGGAAGAGAATGGGAATGCCGGAAGGAAATTAGTAATTTTGAGTGCCTACCAGGTGACAGGTGCTTGTAGCTTTCTATCTGTGATCAGAAGTTATTAGAGAATAATTAGATATTATTAGCCCTGTACCATAGATAAAGAAACCAGGGCCCTAAGAGTTTACTTATTGTACCCAGTGGTACGAGGTGACAGAGGGGCTATCCTGGTTTTTCTTAAGAAGATAAAAGGAGTGGTAGGCTATATTACATTCTTCAAGAAGCTTCACCTGATTGCTCTGGGACCCTAACATCCAGCACAGGGTCTGGCACATATTTTGTTGACTCAAACTGGCTAAATGCCCTTGGCGTGACAAAGTTAGATACCCAAAAGCAGGCTACACGGTTCCTTCCGGCTGACATTGAAATTCAGAAAAAGCTTGGTGTGTGATGCAGTCAGCTGATCTGAAGCTGCCTCTGGATCCTAGGGATTTGGTCATCAAAATGTCACTGCTGTGGAAGCAGCAGCACATTCACTGGGCCTGTACTTGCTCATTTAGCCTTTCCCTTTCCCTTCGTGCTCTCTCGTGGTCACCCTTCTCAATAGCCCTAGTTGGAATTTTCCTTCTGGTGATTCCTTAACCTCTATGTCTTATTTCCCCTTTTTTCCTCCCTCCCCTTTTCCTTCCGCAGAAGCTTAGGGGAGACCTTGGTGACTTCTTTGTTGGCTGTATCTTCACGGCAGAACTGAGCACTCCATTTGTGTCGCTGGGCAGAGTTCTGATTCAGGCACGTATGAGTGAGACGGCAGTAGCTGTGCGGAGGAAGCCGACTCTGCTCTTCCTGGGTAGATTGTGGGGTTTAGAGAAATCCCTTCGTGCTAGGAATAGTGGGGATAGGAAACCACTGAACAGACCTAAAGGTCAGTTGGTGTTCTGAGCCGATGGGGTTGAAATTGTACTTCTGATTCCAATTTGATACAGGTTGATTTTTTTTTTTTTTAATTCAGTTTCCGTATGCCTGTCGGCTGGGCAGCTTATGCCAAATTCAGTATCAGTATTGGAAAAACCACGAGTCTGTATGCACACATAAATACAGTGGCATTCAGTCCTCTTTTCTACAAGTGTCAGAAGACTAGATGCTTGGCCCTTACTGCGGTGGGGCTTGGGCTAGTCGTTCCCTGAAGGCACAGCCTTTTGGTGACTCTGCATTCTCCTTCCCTCTTCTCTTGCAGTTAAAGCAGCAGCATACCCTTCTATACAAAGTGAACGGAATCCTCACACTGACCACCTTCCTCTGCTGTCGGATCCTTCTTTTCCCTTTCATGTACTGGTCCTATGGCCAACAGCAGGGACTAAGCCTACTCCAAGTGCCATTCAATATCCCTTTCTACTGCAACGTGGCCAATGGCTTCCTCATCGCTCCCCAGATCTACTGGTTCTCTCTGCTGTGCAAAAAGGCAACACGGCTCTTTGATGCTCCCCCAGCCCGAAAGGATGGGTAATTGCTCTCCGGAGTCAGGCAGTGAGGGTGCCTCCTCACACCAGCTGCCTCCTCCACTCAATCAATATTCTACGGACCAAATTGTGCCCTGGGTGGCCTCAGCCCTTGGGGTATTGATAAGCAGAGGAATTTGAGTTTTTCTAAAGAATATTCATATTACCTCCCTCTTCTAACCTACCCCATTTGCAAAAGCACTTTTTTCTTAGTAACAACTATTGGCTTCTGTCAGATTTCCATTGGTAGCAAGGTGGTTTCAATGCAAGCCCAAGGATTCTTCCTTGGGTCTTAGCTCAAAGGTTCTGGGAGGTAGAAGCATGGGGTATGGAGACAGGTAGACTAGGGTGGTAAGTGTTTGGGCACCCGCCTGGCCCTAATATTGGTGGCTACCCACCTTTCCAACCACTCAGGGCAGTATCCACACATACCGGGCCAGCAGAAGCAAGACTTGGTTCTTCACGTCAGTTCTTGTGATGTTGGCCTGGGAAAATCACTGTGTGTAGGTAGTTTTTTATCATTTACTAGATAACCCATTCGTCCCATGCCTCATCCTGTCATCCACGTGCCAACACTGAATTCTTGTGTCCACTGACTTCCATTCAGAAGTCTCGCTGGCAGCAGGGTAAGAGGTGGGGAAGGGAACCTACAGCACTTGAGTAGGCAGAGAGGCCGATAGCGCCTCCGTAGGCTGCCTTGGGAAGACCAGTGTCAAACATGTGAGCTTGTTGTAAAGTCACAGATGCTGTTCCTTTTTTAGCACGTTCCCTCAAGCCCAGCTTTCCCCGTATCCACACGCACAGGATGCCGTTGTTACGATAGGGGTAAAGCGAACGGTGCCTATCAAGCTCTTTACTGGGTAACCCTGCTTTGACACTGCCCTTTCCATATGACATGGAAACAGGCTTCTGTATTCCAAACCGTGAGATGTCTCATCCAGGCTGCCTGATAAACCAGAGCCTGTGTCCCAAAGCCTGTTCCTACGTGAGCGTACGGCCACTTTGCCACAGAAGGCTGGAGAGCAAGAGCGCAAGACAGCGCTGGCCAAAATACATCCTGTGGACTGACTCCTTCACCCGCCACTTGCAAATAGGATCCTCTGGTGCCAGTACTAATCGTTCCTTATCAACTAGGATGGTTTTTAGAAACTGCTACCATGAAGTGTTTTTTCAAGTGGTAGTAAAAATCTAGATGTTTTTAAAGTGCCTTTTAATTCATTGTTGTCCATGAACTTTTAAAGTACTGGGTATGTAACGGTGTCTCAAATTTTGACTGTTTCAGTCTTTAATGGGTGCCATTTAAAAAACCTAAAATGCTGTATTTTTTTTTTTTACCATTTTTATTATCAGTGTATCTTTATAAATCACCCCTGTGGTGATTAAATTGCACTAATATCTCCCAGCTTCCTCTCATTTGTGAAATACATCAATACAGACTTCTTTCCAGACCCATCCTGTGACCTGACTGGAGTCACTGTTGTGTGCTATGGTTTCCGGCCCATCCATGCACCTGGAAGAAGTGGGGGCGTTGGGGGTGTGGTCATGCTGTCAGTGTCTAAGAGGGCCTAGTTCATACCTTACTCTAACGTTTCTGGGGTTCCAAGAATACATTGTAGGGTCCTAGAGTTCAAGCATATTGATCAGGTAACTTTTGGTGCTTTCTTCCCTTCCTATGTAAGTCCCAATTAGAGGAATTGGGAGGGTTGAAAACCAAATGTAGGCCACTAAGCCAACCCACTTAAGGCGGGGGCGGGAACCAGAATAATGCCCCATTTTGAGGGAAGGTATGCACAGGAAGGTGACGGGGCATATCCTTTTCCTTTCCCTACCTCCCAAATTAAACATCTCCCCAACCAGTTCTCATAGTTCTGGGATATACCCAGACATGTTAAATTTGCATCTTCATGCTTCTGCACACACCACTGCCTGCTCCCACTCTTCAAAACCATGACAACTTACCCTAGGCAGAAGATAACTGTACCCATCCTTTATACCCATCTCTGCTGTGTTTACCAGACCTGGTTTCACACAGCCCCTCCTGGGTCCACTGAATGGAGTTAAGACCGTACTCCAATTCCAAAGTCACCCATTTACTTAAGGTTAGTAGTCTACCCCCTGACATTTAATTTTCTTGGTCCAACGTTCTTTTACAGTGGTGCAGGCTGTTTGGGCACACAAATCACACAGCCACTTGCTGGCAGAAGGGAGTGCTTTTCCTTGTTGCCCTTTCCAAGGTAGCACGAAATGACTCTGGAAAGGGGTTTCAGTGCAAAAGAACATACCTGGTAATTTTTCCACTTGGGTGATTTCACCTTTGGACTCATTTGCCAAATTCTAGGGTGGATAGGTCCAGTTATGAACAAGTTCCTCCCAGGTTGCCTTGATCTTTAAGACTCCAGCTGAGTCCAATGTCAGAGAATCTCTAAGCCTAGACTATTGACGAGAAAGACTCAAGAGACAGGATAAAACTCAGAAGAGAATTTTATAATTTGTACGTTATAAACATCTAAGAAACTATTTTCTTTATAGTTACTGCCATATACCTTCTTAGCTTGTGTACAATTTCACATAACTGAAAAGTTTATGTTTCTCAGCTCGACCCCTAGAGACCCCACCCATGTTGAGGGCCCAGCTGTTTTCTGATCTACAAAGGTCAGAAGTTGCTGATCTTCTGCAGCAGGGTTTGGCGCCGCTCCTCGGGGCTAATGTTCTCGGCGATGGACTTTAAGAAACGCTGCTCATTTACCTTCTGGAGCAAGGAACTAACAGAAGGGTTGGCCTTGCTCAGGGTTTCGTAGCAGGTGAGGATTTCCAAGGCCAAGACGTAGAGAGGTTCACACACCTCTTGGTGGACCATGGCCATGATGTGCAGAACATGACAGAATACCTGGGTATAAAAAAACAGGGTTTCCTGGGTCAGGTCCTGTTCTTGTCCTTGAGCCCAAGGGCCAACTGACTGTATCAACCTAACGGAGTCCAGGAGGTTGGTCAGACTGTTACAGAGAAGTCTGACCACATGGCTCCAGCCTTCCATAGGAAGCCAATTACGACAACTCTGGCTGCAGAGAAACTGGAAGGCTCTCAGAAAGAGTACAGAGAGTTGGAGCTCCTGGGCAAAGGGCTTCAGGTTGAGCAGAGGAACAAACTGAATATATTCCAGGCTATAAGGAACATGTAGGAGTTGTTTCTCCAATAGTCTCCTGGTCAACTGGTAAAGGTACTGCCACTCCTGGGGGCTGCACCAAGGCATGACTTGTACCAGGGCCACCAGAAAGCCCTTGCTGAACAATCTGACCTCCTCAGGGTTGCCCACATCTACCACCAAGAGGGAAAGCATCTGCTCAGAGATGCTGCTGGAGAGGTAGCAGCACTCCATCCAGGCAAGAAGCCCTGTGCCTGGCCCGTACCCAGGGTGGGCCTGGGAGGTCCACTCGTCCTCAGAAAGCTTACAGATCTCAAAAAGTGTGGCCGGCACCTCACACTTGAAGTGGCCCTCAAAGAGGTTCTTCATTCTCAAGCGCACTGTCCAATCGAGCTGTTCCAGCTTCCGGTGGAGCCAAGACTGGGACTTGATCCATGTGTCCGGGGAGAAGGTCTCAGCATTAGCCAATACAATCTCACAGAGGATCTCCAGGATATGGATCACCAAATCCTTCCCATCCAAAGAGAGGCACCGCTTCTCTTTGGGGAGCTGCCAGTATTTGCTGAAGCAATCCAGCAGCTGGCACAAGCTGAAGATGAGAGGGAACGGAGAACAGGTCTGCAGCCAGTATCCCTCTAAAGATGCATTTGCTTGGAGAGTCTGGATGAAGATCTTCAAACTGAGGTCCACCTCTTTGACATCTAGCATCAAGAAGGGCAGGACGAACTCTTTTAGCACTCCATCTGGCTCAAGAAGAGCAGCAACTGGGATACCCTGGGGCTTCACAGGGGTCATGAGACAGCTCAGGAGCTCCAAAAATTGCTTTTCTTCCTTGGGTGTAGAGAACTTTCTCCAGACGGTTTCTTTGAGGCATGACACCACAAAATTGGTGGGTGGATTTGGACTCTGCTCTTCCATGAACCTAAGGGCAGGGAAGGCAGTGAGAATCTGAGCCAGGAACTTGTGAGTGCCAAGATTGACCACAGCCATGCTGCACATTTTCTTCACCGTGATCTCTGGGTACAGAATTACCAGGCGAGCCACAGAAGCTACAGCTTTAGCTAAGCCCTGTTCAGAGGCACTCTGTGCGAGCTGGTTAAAAGTTGTATTGAGGTCTTCCTGAAACCCGTCCAAGTAAGCCAACTTCTCAGACAGACCCTTTCGCCCCCAGGAGCGCAGGGTGCCTGATAGGACTTTATTTTTGTCTGGCAGTGAGAGGTCTGCATAACATTCCAGGATCAGGCTGATCACTTGTTTGATCTGAGATTCAGGGATGGCTCTGTCTGTCGCGGTGACTTCCATCACCGTTTGCAACAGCTTTAACAACAAGTCCGGCTCTTGGAAGAGAGGCTGGTTATTTACCAGGCAGGCTAGCCACTCATCTGAGAAAGCCCACTTCTTCTCAGAAGCAAAAATGTAGCACATTTCCATATGCCGGTCCATCTTCTGGTCGATGATGGCCATGGCGATCGAGGCAGTGATGTCCTTCTCGAAGCCCTTGTTCTTCAGCACCCTGTTTGTTTTCTTTAGGAAGTCCCCTACACACTCTGCCAGCTCAGAGACCACCTGCCCCTCCTCCTTAGACAAGCTGGTGGAATCCAGGTAGAGCTTCAAGTTCTGGCTGAAGGAAGTCAGACTATCACACAGCCGGTAGCTGTCATAACTTGTCCCCTGGCTGCTGTTGAGCACGGTCTGCAGCTCCTCCCCCCACTCTCGAAGCAGGCTGCACATGAACTCCAACCCGATGAAAACTGTGTCGCTTGGGAGCTTGGCCAGGGAAGTCAGGCTGATGTCCCGTTCTGCTTCCTTTACCTTCTCTGCCAGTGCCTGTTGGTGATACGGGTTCTGGGTGTCCAAATTCCACACGGAGATCACCGCAGCCAGTTTGTCCAGATACACAGTTGCAGACACTTCCTGGGGGTCGTCCTCCATTAGTGCAAACACCGTCAACATGTCAGCCAAGTTGGCTAGCGCATAGCACTTCATCCCGGGGCACAGGATTCGATTTTGGATTTGTTTCAACCCAGTGAGCAGCATGGCCAATAGGGGCATAGTAGGACACACATCTGGGTCTGACTTAAACCTCTTTGGAGGATGGGAGAACTCATCTGAAGAGGACAAGTACTTATGGGCCATTGTTCTAAACTGGGAGAGCAGGGGGTCCTGCTGATTGCCTTTGTGCTTTATCATTTCCCACCAGACACTGAGGAAAAAGGCCACATCCTTTGAAGAAGTGTCAACAGACATGTGCTCCAAAAAGTGCTCTAGTTCTGCACGGCAGATAGTGGTGGGCAGGGCCATCAGGAGCTGGATAAAGAGTCCAGAAGCTTCCAGAGACTTGAGCAGCTCAAAAAGCACTGTGTGATTGATGGTAGGGATCATGTTGACTACTGAGAAGAACACATCTTCCTGCCACCGAGTGTCAGTGTCAGAAGGGGTGACAGGGTAGGGCTGAAGAACCTTGGCCCAGATGATGATCAGAGCTTTCTTCTTCCAGGCAAAGGGCTGGGAATGTGCTGTGGTGGAGGAGATCTCCCTTAGGGCCTCCACAATGGGCCGCCCAACATGCTCCCAGTCAGACTTTGTCAATTCTGCCAGTGCCTTGGGGTGGAACAGCTGCTCAGCGAGCAAGAAGCCTCCATGAAGAATAGTCATTTCTTCGCAGATATTCAAGGGTCCTGCACAGAGAGAAACCGAACAAGACAGAATGTGGTGAAAAATCTTTAAAATAATTAGAAGGAGTTAGAGGCAAAGAGACATCAGTTAGTATAGGCTGGTTGTCATGATCAGAGTTGGACATGAGAAGGGTTCAGTGAGACTGGGAAGAAGGGATAGTTCCAAGAGCTGCTGCAGAGCTGGAGTCAAAAGGACTTGCCTGAGGAATAAAAAAGGACTCCCATACTCTCTAGCCTGGATTGGGAAGACAAAGAAGAATCAGAACAGTTTTGGAGGAACCCACTGTTCAGTTTGGGTCATTTGGAGTTTGAGGTAGAACATTAAGGTAGAAACATCCTCCAGCAATGGAAAGGTGGGGTTGACACCCAGGAGGAGAGTCCATCCTGAAATGTAGCTCAGGGAGATATCCACCCAGAGGGGATCAATGGAATGAACAAAGTAAATGAGATCCTGCAGGAAAAGCATGTGAAAAGGGAAGGGCTAGGCCCTCCGGCACAGGATGGGCCAGCAGAGGATATGGGGAGGAAGGCTGAGAGAGAGAGATATCACGGCAGTACCAAACTGCAGGGGCCACCAAGTGAGTAGTGTGGAATGTGACAATTGAGCCTCTAAGTAATGATATAGCCTAAGAGGGGCACAGGCCAGGGCTGTGGGCATAGAAGCAATCAGACAAGCCTTGCCGTCCTTCCTTTCCCTTACAGCCTTGTCTTGCAAACAGATTTCAAATGTTCTGCCTTTCAGGGAAACAGTTTACCCCATAGCTCTTTCTGTCAAACCAGAACAAGCTACTGAAGGCTCTGGTTCTCTGGTAGAAACCGAGAGGTCGACACAAAAAAATACTAGATTAAGAAAGAAAAGTTCTTCCTCCAGTGAGCCATGAATCAACAGACTTCTCAAGGAAGGCATTTTGGGATGTTTAATTAGACACAGCTTTAAATCCTAGTTCAACCATTTAAAAGCAGTGCAATCTTAGATTCTTCTCTGAGCTGCCCTTCTGTGTATGTGGGGAAAATAGAGACTTCCTATTAGGACTGTGAGGAACAAGCGATAATATTAGCTAAGCCCTTGGCAGAGGTGGTTGCTGTTAGCTCCCGATTCCATCTCCCAGAGCTGCTGAGCGTTAAATAAGATATAGCTACAGTAAGCATCTGGCTACAAAGAGCCTGGTAAGTGCTCAATAAACGTTGATTCCCCCCAAATCTTTCCATTGTTGGCAGGACCAGAACCTTGTCACTATTCTTTGCCTTCCCCAGCTCAATAATAGGAAAGGACATAGGTCTTCCTCAAGTAAGCTTCTTCCGGCCCGGAAACAAAATAAGAGTACAAACACTACTCACTATTGAGTATTCCTGACTTCTCTCCCCTTTTCCAGGGCATGGAGATGCCACCCCTTCCTCATTCCCTCATGCCTCCAAGAACCCATCTTTCCCATTTATACAGGCCAGAAGCCAGCAAGTGAGAGCCTTGATTCAGATTTAAAAAAGTCCTGCCCTTCAACTTTAAGGGAGCAGCTAAAGGCAAAGGATTATCCAACCAACTGGTGAAGGCAATTCACCTGGACCCCCAGTGGTCAAGGCAGACTCCCAGGGAAGATCAGGTTGCCTGAGGGGTCTCACTGGGGATTCTGCCCCTTCCCCCCCCCCCTTTTTTTGGTTCAGGTTGGTCTCCTAGGACCCCAAAATATGCCCCCCATGAATCTGTACATTTAATTTTATTGCACAATCAGCTCAGCCCAAATGTTTGGCCCCCAATACCCACTTTCCAGAGATGGTATGTTCACTGTGCTACCTGAAGGAGTTAAGTCCCAGGAGCTATCGGTTAACAGCTGGGCAAATCATAAGTATTTTTATTACTCCTGGTTAACTGGTGCTTGTAACTCCCTCCCTATGTTTATTAAGTGTTTACTCCGTGTCAGGCACTGTGCGAGATCTTTTTGAATCTTCAAATCAACCTGCTGACCATTTCTGCTGTAGCGATGGCAACACTGAGATTCAGGAAGAGTTTGCTCAGAATGTCTCTACTACAGCGTAATGGGGCTGGGACAGAAATCACCACAGTTGCAGGGCTCCAAACTCTCTCCTGTTCCACCACTGAAGAGCTAACTGGGGATAGGACTACATTTCTACTGGCACATCTCGGGGTGCCTCACCCCAGCTCTCTCAGAACAGCCTCCTGGTCCTATCTCCGTAAGAGCATGGCCAGCAGGGTGGGAGGCTGGACAAGGAGCCACCGAGTTATACTAGTTCTCTCCTCCCTTCCCGCAGACCCTGCCTGTGAGGATTCTGAGTCAAAGGCACAGAAGTTCAAAAGTGTCCCTCGGCTGCTGCGGCCCTCCCCACAGCTGCTGGTCGCATGAACGTTAGCTGTGCACAAGGCACCGTACCAGACACTGTATACACGTGCTCTCAATCCAAAGGCCCCCAAACTGTGTGGTGGATACATTATCATCGTCCCCGTTATATCTACGAGGACCTCAAGAGCGTAAGACGCTTGCTCAACAACTCGGTAGCCATTCAATAAATGAGACTGTCGGGGTATCCGGGATTCCCCCGGGCGTCTTCTGAGCCGGGCATTTTCCACAGCACGTGCACAAACCCTGCCTGTCCACCTTCAGGAAAATCTAACTTCACATCCGCTTCGCCCTTCACGTGGAAAGGCGTCCGGAGGGAGCAAGATGCCGGCCAAGGAGCTGCCGGGCCGGGGTTAGATCCCGGCCTCCCGATCCCCGGCCTCCAAGGATAACCCCGCCCTCCAAAACCCTCCCCAGCCCGGAGGTCTCCCTTAGCCCGGACCCGCTCAGCACCGCCCTCGTCCCCCGTCTCGGGACGCGGACCAGGAGGGCCGAGGACCGGCACCAGAGACACCCACCTAGGTCCATGGCGGCGACGCCAGCGGCCGTGAGGCCGCCCCTCCCCCGCGAGGCCGCGAGCGCAGCGCAGGCGCTACGGCACAATGGGCAGTTCCGGGGGGCGGGACAATGGGCCGCGCGCCTCAGCCCCCGCCCACAATCTCAGCCCCGGCTCCGCGCGGTCGGTCGCGATCCTCCCGCCGCTCCGCGCGCACGCGCGGTCCTCACCGACAGGTCAGCGGCGCCCAGGCAGCCCGGCCCACATCGCCCCCTACCGGCCCGAGGCTTCCAACCAGCCAACAGGCAAGAACTCGCACTTCGTTTCCGCCCTGCGTGCCCCGCCCCGCCCCCAAACGTCCGTCCGGTCACTGGCCCCTGGGCTCTACAGCTCCCTTTGCCCGCGCGCTCAGCACCGCTTGTGTTCAGTCTCTGCACAGCCCAGCCTTCTGAGTCCCAGTGGCTCCTACCCACTAGCTCCATCCCAGGTTCCGCTTTCGCTCCCATACAGTAACCCCCGGGATTACCCGCACTGAACACGCTCCCCCGGCTGCCCATTAACCAGCACAGATGTGCCACTCAGAGGCGTCTTCGCCTCTAGCGGGTCTGCCTGGTCTCACTCAAGACCATCTGCCCCCCCCCGACGCACAACCCGCCCTCCCCCCGCTCCCCAGAGTGCCTTCCTCTCATAGCAGCAGCACAGCATCCTAAATTTTCTGGCATCATAATAGATGCCTGTGAAATGTTACTGGTTACCCTCCCCAGAAAATGCATTTTGTCAGCCAGAGCAATAGGAGGGGAGATCCAATCCAATGAGCCTCAGTTTGCAATCTGAACTTTATAAAAACACATTGGACTTCTCACTGGGAAGACACACACGGACCTCCCGTGTTCTCAAACATTACCGTCTCCTTTGCTCCCTTTCACTCTTTCGAGACCTAATTACTAGCCTCCAGTGTTTCTAACTCTCCATCCTCCATCCTCCAGTGCCAACTGTCACCTAGAAAAGACACAGGGGCCCGGCCTCAGTTCCCCCAATGTGCCAAGTAGAGTTTGAGATGGCCTGCGCTGCTGTCAAGCAGTTGAAGGGACCTGTGAGTGATCAGGAGAAACTGTTGGTGTACAGCTTCTACAAACAGGCCACCCAGGGCGACTGCAACATCCCTGCCCCACCTGCCACAGATGTGAAAGCCAAGGCCAAGTGGGAGGCATGGAACGAGAACAAAGGGATGTCCAAGATGGATGCCATGAGGATCTATGTTGCCAAAGTGGAAGAACTGAAGAAAAATGACAGTGGATAAGGAGGAGTGCCAAACAGAATGAAGTGGCATGGCTCCTCTGGTAGGGAAAAGGACTTCTTAAAAGTCTGATGGCTGAAATGTCATGAAGCCATAACAATTGTAGCTGAGAGACCTCAATAAATCACTTAAACTGCATGAGAGTGACTGTTTGCTCACAGGTGATTACACTCAAAGTGACTGCGAGAATCCTGGGGAGGTGTCCAAAATATATGAAAACAGCCTCTCCACTAGGGAGAGTTCCATCAAAACTGGCTTCATGTAGGATTCTAAGAGCTCCCAGCCTTCCTATTCCCAGATAGATATTTGGCAGGAGTAGAGGGGTTGGGGGAAGAATCAGGCTATGGAAATTGCCCCAAGATTTGAGGTCAGTCACAAAGACCATTCTCCAGAGGCTAGGCCTCTCAGGGGAAAGGAGAAGGAAGGAGGAGGCTGAGGCTCCTCTCTCTTCAGGGGTTGTCTGTTCACTACTAACCCAACATTACTGAGGGGAAAGGGTCTTTGTCTTCCAAAAAGCTCAAGTCAAGTCCTACTTCCCAAAGCCCCACTGGAACATAGGCCTGATGAAGTTAATTATTTGAGGGAAGTCAAACATTTAGTGACGTAATTGATGCATGACAACATAGCAGATGAGAAACACTGAAGCAGATGGTTTCAAAATCCCAGCCTCTGAATGCAACCAAAATTTCCTTGGGATTAGTCTGTAGTTAACCCCGCTTTCTGCTTGCATGTCGGTAGGACAAGATGTGTACATGTAAATGAGTTTATTTATTTGTTTATGTTTGTTTATTTGTGGTAGTGAGAGAGTGCAAGCACAAGCAGGGGAGGGGCAGAGGGTGGGGGACAGAGGATCCCAAGCGGGCTCTGGGCTGACAGCCTGACGCAGGGCTCAAATTCAAGAACCGTGAGACCATGACCTGAGCCAAAGTTGGACACTCAACTGACTAAGCCACCCAGGCGCCCCCGAATTTGTTTCAGAAAGACAACCCACCCCTTGACCCATGCAAAGGCCAAAGTGCCTGAGCTCAGCTTCCACTTCTTAGTGTTGATTATCACGGAGGCATCGATGGACAAAAAGTGCACTGGGATATGGAGTGCTATTACTAAAGACATTTCAGAGAAAAAGCTCTGCTGTGGCATGGAACTTCCCAATACTTTTCCTCAAAAACTATTTTCACAGATCATGACATCAGGTCAGCTCCAGTTCATGAAGGACCCTTAAACAATAGAAGCAACAACCATAAAGACTTCGGAGGACAAAGGAAACCAAAGATCTTTAGGATCTTCTGTTCATGTATTTACAGGAAGTGGCTATAGACTAAGTACATATATTACTTGAGAATAAAGTGTCCCCAGGACACCAGTGGTGTCTGTGACTAAAGAACTACTGTAACTATAAACTGGGCAAATAGTTTATAGTTGTACAATAGTTGTGCTGTCCTCTCTTCTTTGGAGGATATTATAAGCACATTTTGATGCTTTTAGGACCCTGATTCACATTAAATGTGAATTACTTAAAAATAATAATGGAGGGGCATCTGGGTGGCTCAGTGGGTTAAGCTTCCAACTCTTGATTTCAGCTCAGGTCATGATCTCACATGTGAGTTTGAACCCCACATCGGGCTCTGGGCTGACAGTGCAGAGCCTGCTTGGGATTCTCTCTCTCTCTCCCTCTCTCTCTGAACCTCCCCCGCTCTCTCTCTCTCTCTCAAAACTAAACAAACTTAAAAAAAAGAAAAAAAAAAAAAACAGTATCTTGCTCCAAAATATGGTATAAACTCAGGAGTTGTAGGTATAGCCATACCATTCTGTAAATCATTATATAAAACCTGATAAAGTAAAAATACACCATAGTTAGGACTGTAGAAAAAAACCATAAGATGCATTATTAAAAAAAAAAAAAAAAGTGGGGCATCTGGGTGGCTCAGTCAGTTAAATGTCCAACTCTTGAATTTGGCTCAGGCCATGACTGTAGTGTTGTGAGATCATCCCTGTGTCAGGCTCTGCACTGAGCTAGGAGCCTGCTTAAGATTCTCTCTCTCTCTCTCTCTCTCTCTCTCTCTCTCTCTCTCTCTCTCTCTCTCTCTCCCCCACCCTCTGCCCCTCTCCCCGCTTGCCTGCACTCTCTCTCTCCCTAAAATAAAATTTAAAAAAAAAGAGAGAGAATCTCTCTCTCTGCCCCTCCCCTGCTGGTGCATGCACGCATGTACTTTCTCAAAACAAAACAAAACAAAAGTATGTACACAGTGTGCTAAAATTTTTGGAGGAATCAGAGAACATAAGTATATTTGTATGCTTAATAAGTAGGAGGCAGGGAGAATGGGATTGATGGGGACAGGTAGGAGCAAGACTTTTCAAAGTATACCTTTTTATATTGTTTTGATTTTTGAATCATTGACTCTATTTCTTATAGAGGCCTGAGGCAAAAGTATTTGTTGATCATTAAGGCCGGAGTAAATTTCCTATGAACTTCCCAAAGGAAAGGTAGGAAATCTTAGACCAAACTGCAAGTTCCCATTAACTCTCACCATAAATTTCAGTGCACAAATTGGAGCCCCTCCTAAAAACTCTGCTAAGCCACAATGGAAACATGTGACAGGTGAGATGGGCAGAAAGTCACATAAAAGAGCAGTGAATATCCACAACTTCGCTAATTCCACCAAGATGTCAAACAAATATGGACTTCATACTAACTCTCTGGCCTAAGCTAGGGGAACTCTTGCAACATAGCCATTCTAAATCTCTCTGGATTTAACCCTAGGGAAACTTGAATTTAAACTTAATATGCTAGGGGCACCTGGTTGAGCATCCATTCTACTTAGGCTCAGGTCACGATCTCACAGCTCGTGGGTTCGAGCTCCTCGTCACGCTCTGTGTTGACAGCTCACAACCTAAAGCCTGCTTCGGATTCTGTGTCTCCCTCTCTGCTCTTCTCTCTCTCTCAAAAATAAACATTAAATTTTTTTTTAATATGCTAGAAGTCCACAACCCCTCAAGGCCAAAAAACAAAATGACTGCTCTGAAAACACAACCCTGAAGAAGCTCAAGAACTTTCCAGCTTCATCTGGCTTAAAACACCAACTTGGGTAAAACTATCTATCTACCTATCTATCTTTCTTTCTCTTTCTTTCTTTCTTAGAAAAAAATTTTAGGTTTTATTTACTTTGAGAGAGATGGCACAAGCAGGGGAGGGGCAGAGATAGAGGGAGAGACAGAATGCCAAGCGGGCTCTGCACTGCCACCAAAGAGCCAGACACGAGGCTTGAACCCACGAACTGTGAGATCATGACCTGAGCCAAAACCAACAGTCGGACGCTCAACCGACTGAGCCACCCCGGTGCTCCCAAAGCCATCTTTCTTATTACTTTGTTTTCTCGTGGAGCATACCAGAGGTGGGAAAGCAATCATACCTGGGGTCTAAAATCACTAGCTACACTGGGCAGAGGCAAACTTTTGGATTCCTTGATAAAAGGCCAAAGTTGTACACTAAATGGTTTTAGGATGAACACAATACTAAAGATTGCAGCTAAAGAAAAATGACTGGCTTGAGATAAAAGGGGGCTTATTTCGTAGTGTCAAAATGTCCCAGGTGAATAAACAGCATTAACTTTTCTCATGCATAGCTGTAATTTAAGAGAGGAAAATTCTGGTATATTAAAATTGAAGTGAATAAAAAGAAATCCAGTATGTGTTTAGTCATTCAGTACTTACATAAACCACTTAATTTATAATAACAAACTCAGATGGCCTATGTCAGCAGCCTAATACACTGGGAAAAGCATAGTTTCTTTGTACAAGAACAGTAGTACCAGAGATAAACATCAAGAATTACTCATTAAGCTAAAGGGAAATCTGAGAATTAACAAATCTTAGTCAAAGAGACACAGAGAAGTTTGGTTGTTCAAAATTTACACAATAATTTCCCCATGTACGTGAAAATAGGTGAACCAATTATTTAGGGAAGGAACATCTAAACTTGGTTTGCTTTGAACCTCGTGATTGCTTCCCTAAGACAGGGAATTTAAGTTGAATGAAAAGTGCTGTGGAGCTGGAAAAGGACTGCTTTCTGTCAGTGAAGGTAAGACCACCCTATAAGATGAACTGAAACCCTGAAATTTCCTGCCAGCAAGGGAGAATAACTGAGGTAATTTCATCCATATTATTCTGGAACTGGGAACCTCTGAGCCAGCCCTTTTCAATCTCCTCAGTTTCTTCTCTATAATTAGAACCTGGCCACAACCATTTCAAATAATGAATCTTATGGCTGGTATAAAAACTTGATTTCAGGAGTATACTTTCAAAAACCATTTAAGAATAAATATGGCCAATATAATTCTGTTTCCAGTCATTAAAATTTGTTCTGCAGAACCAAACAGAAAACTATAAGAAAATGTTAAAATAAAATTTTTCAGGCTGAAGAAATAATCTAATCCATAGTTAAGAAATCTAATCCATATTTAAGAAATTGAAATTCTTGTGAGGATTTAGAAAAATTATATAAAGAAAGTGGCCTGAAGCCAGGCATGTAGCAGCACAACGCATTAGATCCTTCCATCTGTTTTCTCTGGATACTCAAAATTTTAACGCAAGGAATGTGTGGGTGTTAGTCAAATCTTTTGATTCAATGAAAAAAATGTCTTTAAAATGTTTCACTGTCAAGGCCTGCCAGAGGAAGGCATTAGAAGAGCATACTATCATGGTATTGGAAGTATTCCTGCCATAGCTTATCAAAATTCCCTCCATCTCCAACCAAAGGTCATGTCCCACATAGTTGCCCAGGCTGAAAATAATTCTAATCCACTAGAGTTACACATAGAATGTGCCATTCCAGTGACAGCGCAGCTTACAGCAAGAGTTCTCCTCTAATGGGACTGACAACAGTAAGATTTTATTTCTAAATGTGTCTTGGAGCTTTCAAAGATTAAAACACACAGATCTTCACCACCCCAGCCTCCTTGCCTGTACAGGAAACAACCAAGTTGTGAGAGCGTTTATCAGGCATGGACAGACACATCAGGCCTTGCAGGTGCTAGACAGGAATCACAAATGCTTGTTCCATGAGATGTCTTCTGTTAACCCGAAGCCTTTGGTTTATTTTGTTTAGCAAACCACTCATCACTTTTATCTGCCGCCATTGCCTATAGAAAGAGAATTGGAATATATATTTAAGTCTATAAAACAAAACATACAGTCCACTTGGTACCTCTCACTGCAAGTGCATTGTCCACAGTCATTAACAATTATAATATACTGAATGCATTCATTCGGTATAGAGTATTATGTTTAATTTCACTGGATGCTGATGAGTTTCGAGCAACTGTTTGCAGATTCTCACATGGCAGAGCGAAGGGTAAAGCGTGCAGCCAGGGGGTGTGGCTGGACAGCTGACTGATCAGAGAGCAAGGAGCAAGCACACTAGTCTGCGGGGTCCTTGGTAGAACAGAAGGCTTGTCACTCTTTGCGTCTGGGTAGGCTCTCAAGAACTTTCAGTGCTAATGAGACTCAGTGTTACGAGACCAGATATGAAAAGCTATTTTCATGTTTTAGCCATTAAGCCTGGAATGATTTGCTTTTACAATGACTCCTCTGATACCATTCTACTGATGTTGGTACTGTTTGGTTAGTTTGGGGCCTCTTAATTAAAAAGGAAGCCTTGTGAATATGTTTTGGTTCCACTAGAGTGCTTTTATTTTATTATTCCATGAGGCTGAGACCATGGAGAAGGGCTTATAGAGCGATCTAGGCTTAGAACCCAAGTCTTTTAAAACTTCCTGTCCAGGGGCACCTGGGTGCTCAATCTGTTAAGCGTCCAACTTCGGCTCAGGTCATCGTCTCACAGTTCGTGAGTTTGAGCCCCACATTGGGCTCTGTGCTGACAGCTCAGAGCCTGGAGCCTGCTTCGAATTCTGTGTCTCCCTCTCTCTCTCTCTCTCTGCCTCTCCCCTGCTCGCTCTCTGTCTCTCTCTCTCTCTCAAAAAAGATAAAAACATTAAAAAAAACCCCAACTTCCTGTAATAAAAACATGCATATGCTAAAAGGGTATTTGGTAAGGATATACATTAATTTATTCAGTCAAAAATCAAGTACAGAAATACCTTTATTTTTTTTATTTTTATTTTTTAAAAAAATTTTTTAACCTTTATTTACTATTGAAAGACAGAGAGAGACAGAACATGAGCATGGGAGGGGCAGAGAGAGGGAGACACCGAATCTGAAGCAGGCTCCAGGCTCTGAGCTGTCAGCACAGAGCCCGATGCGGGGCTCGAACCCACAAACCGCGAGATCATGACCTGAGCCGAAGTCAGACATTTAACCAACTAAGCCACCCAGGCGCCCCCAGAAATACCTTTAAAAATGTCAGTTTTCATTATGAGCCAGGTATTATGCTAGGTTCGGGTGTGGTGGCAGAGACCTAGTCTGAGGCTTTGAGGAGCACACAGAATAGCTGAGGACTCAGATGGAGACAACTATTTTGCATGAGGGAGCACGCATGTGTGTGTCTCGTAGGGCATTTGCTGTAAGAGAAGCATGAACAAGGTGATATCAGACCAAAAGAAAACAACTAAGTGGTTGGAGAAATGGTATAAAAAGACTCATATACCTCAGCAGGAAGTGCAAAGATGGTGTCTGCCACTGAAAATGAAGAAACAGAAGTATATGTACTTTTTATTTAGAAACCGTGAAGGTGAAAGTGGCTGTCTTGGGCGGTGGGATTCAGAGATGGGACTAGACACCGTCGCACTGACTTATATAAAATCTTAGCATTATGTGACTTTCTTTTGATGAACATAAAAAGGTTTTTCAAAATCAAGGTATGCAAAATAAGAGAAAACCGACAAAGGTGCAGAAGTTTCTGTCACTTAGGAGCCATAAAAAATGAGGGAAACAACAAACGCTGGTGTGGAGGATCCAAGAAAGCTTCTGAGTTCCAAAGGATGAGCTGACTAAGAAGGAAGGAGACAAACCTTCGGGTGGAGGCAAGAAGATACATCTTGGTGAATATACACGGCTCAGTGGGACTAGAACAGGAGGAAGGGTGGGAGAGGGGCAGCACGGATCAGATAGCAGGGAAGGGCCAGACACGCTCCATGCTGTCAGAGTTTGGAATGTATCCTGGAGGCAGCAGGAGCTATGAGAAGACTAAATGGTTTTTGAAATTACTGGATTTATGTGTTAGAAAGCTGGTGTTGGCAGCAGGGATGGCTGGAAGGTGAGAGGAGGCTTTTGCACTATTATAGGTGATAATGAGGGCCCTTTCCAAAGGGAAGTGGATAGACAAGAGATTTCAGAGTGGAACTCACACCTCTTGGTGACTAAATAGCTAACAGAACTTAGGGGTGAGGAGAAACAATGTTCAAAAATTGCTTTTTAATTCCAAAACAATTCTAAGATAAAAAGCCTATTAAATGTGAAAGTAAAAGCAGTTCCACTGCTAGGTATTTACCCAAGAGAAATGAAACATGTCTACCAGACTTATACAAGGATGTTCATAACAGTCTTCCTTCTAATAGATAAAAATGTTAAATTGCTCCACCTTTTTTTAAACATTTTTTCATGTTTATTTTTTGAGAGAGAGAGACAGAGCATGAGCAGGGCAGTGGCAAAGAGACAGGGAGACACAGAATCCAAAGCAGGCTCCAAGGGCTGAGAGGTCAGCACAGAGCCTGATACGGGGCTTGAACTCATGAACTGTGAGATCATGACCTAAGCTGAAGTCAGACACTTAACCAACTGAGCCACCCAGGAGCCCCTAAATTGCTCTGCTTAAAAAAAAAAAAAGAAAAAAAAAAAAGTTTTATTTATTTTTTAGTAATCTCTACACCCAATGTGGGGCTCGAACTCACAACTCTGAGGTCAAGAGTTGCATGCTCTTCCAAGTCAGTCAGCCAGGTGCCCCTAAATTGTTCTACTTTTTGAAATGCCCATGGATATCTGGGTGAAGAGGTTTTGCTGGCTGTTAACACTAGTCTGGACAGAGACAGCACTAAACATAAAAAAAAGCTGATAAAACTGGACTTAAAATTTTTTCTGCTCTTCCCCACTTACAGCAATGGACAGATCATCTAAACAGAAAATCAACAAGGAAACAATGGCTTTGAATGACACACTGAACCGGATGGACTTAATGGATACATTTAGAACATTTCATCCTAAAGCAGTGGAATACACATTCTTCTCAAGTGCACATGGAACATTTGCCAGAAAAGATCACATACTGGGACACAAATCAGCCCTCAACAAGTACAAAAAGATTGAGATCATACCGTGCATATTTTCAGACCACAACACTATGAAACTCGCAATCAACCACAAGAAAAAATGTGGAAAGATAACAAATACTTGGAGACTAAAATTTTTTCTGTTCTTATAAGACTGTGTTAAAATAAATCAGCAAGCCATAGACTGGGAATAGTACTTGCATTTGTAGAGATTTAACAAATGACTTGCTTCCAGAACTCCAATAAATCAATGAGATTTTTTTAAAAAAACAGATTTGAGCAGGCCTTGAAAAATAAGCAAAAACTCAAATGACAGAAGGGCCATTCCAGGAGAATAAAGTCATGTGAGCAGACACACAGTATGGAATAGCTAAGATTAGAATAGCTAAGATGTAAAAGAGATCAGAGGTGTGTCTTCTAATCTGTTTGTCATGAAACTCAGTGGATCATATACATTGTTCTGTATTGATATAGTCCAATTATATTAAATATAATTAAAAAATACATAGGGAGGGGTGCTTGGGTGGCTCAGTCGGTTGAGCATCTGACTCTTGATTTTGGCTCAGTCATGATCCCAGGGTTGTGGGATGGAGCCCTGCATTGGATGCTCAGGGAAATTTTAACAAAAACTGGGTCTTCACTGACATTAAGGATATAGCATTGATTTTTTTGGGTGTAATATCAATATGGTATATAAGAAAATTTCTTGATTTTTATTTTTTTTAATTTTTACTTCTTTTAAGTCATCTTAAAATGTATAAAATACTTAAGTATTTAGGACTGAAATACAGCATCTAAGATTTGCCTTAAAATTCCCCAGGGGAAAAAAAAAAGTGGGATGGAGGGAATGATGAAAGATTATGGCAGAGTTGAATGGTGACAATCACATAGGGATTTGCTGTATTCTCCTATGTGTTTCTGGAATTTTTAATCATCAAGTATTAAAAATAAAATCTACTAAGGAAAGAAATGGATGAAAGATTTGAACATAAAATTCACGAAGGAAGATATGCAAATAGGCAATAAGCAAATGCAAAGGTGTTCAACATCAACAGTTATCAGGGAAATGCACATTAAGCCACACTGAGAAACCTCTGTACATGTTCTAGGAGAGCCAAAACAAAAACCCAGAAGAGCACAAATGCTGATGAGGATGTGGAAAAGTCGGAACTCTCAGATACGTACATGGCTGGTAGGAGCGTAAAATGGTTCAACTGCTTTGTACAGTGGTGGCAGTTTCTTACAAAGTAAGAACAGTTCCTCTCTTAGGTATTTACCCAAGAAAAATGATTCATGTCTATAAGATTCACACAAGAGTGTTCACAGTAGGGGCGCCTGGATGGCTCAGCTGGTCGAGTATCTGGCTCTTGATTTCAGCTCAGGTCATGATTTCACAGTTTGTGGGATCAAGCACCGTGTTAGCCTCTGTGCTAATGTCAAGGAGCCAGCTTGGGATTCTCCTCCTCTCTCCCCCTCTCTCTGCCCCTCCCCTACTCGTGCTCTCTGTCTCTCTCTCAAAATAAAGAAACTTAAAAAAAAAAAAAAGAACGTTCATAGTAGTCTTCCTTATAAATAGATAAAACTCTGGAAATAACTCAAATATCCACCATTGGAAGAATGGGTAAGCAAATCATCATATTCATAAAATTGAATACCGTTCAGCAATTAAAAAAAAATGGGGCGCCTGGGTGGCGCAGTCGGTTAAGCATCCGACTTCAGCCAGGTCACGATCTCGCGGTCCAGGAGTTCGAGCCCCGCGTCGGGCTCTGGGCTGATGGCTCAGAGCCTGGAGCCTGTTTCCGATTCTGTGTCTCCCTCTCTCTCTGCCCCTCCCTGTTCATGCTCTGTCTCTCTCTGTCCCAAAAATAAATAAACGTTGAAAAAAAAAAAAAAAAAAGAACATGGGCGCCTGGGTGGCTCAGTCAGTTAAGCATCCGACTTTGGCTCACGTCATGATCTCATCACAGTTTGTGAGTTTGAGCCCCGAATTGGGCTGCTTTGGATTCTCTCTCTCTCTCTCTCTCTCTCTCTCTCTCTCTCTTTCTGCCCCTCCCCATTCATGTTCTTTCTCTAAGAAATAAATAAACGTAAAGAAAAAAGAACTCTGATATGTACAATTACATGGAGGAATCTCAAAAATGTTATGTTGGGTGACAGAATCCAGGCACAAAAGAATATCTACTGAATGATTCCATCTTTAAGTCCAAGGACAAACACAAATAATGTGACAGAAATCAGTACAGTAGTTGGCTACTGTAGTAGTTGGTGGGAACTAGCTGGAAATGGGCACGAGAGAACTTTCTACAATGATGAAAGTGCTCTATATTTTGAGCAGCAGTTGTATGAGAAGAGTTAGCTGTCAAAACTTATAAAATTGAACACTAAATTTCTGTTTATTTAAATTCTAGGCAGGGGCTCCTGGGTAGCCCAGATTCCCTCTCTCCCTCTGCCCCTCTATCCTGCTCAAGCTCTCTTAAAAAAAAAAAAAAAAAAAAAAAATCTCATGTATATTTTACCTCAGTAACAACAACAAAAAATACTTGTTTGGAGCTCAGGGAGGAGTCGGGACTAGAAATTAGAAGTCAGAGAATGGGGGTACCTGGGTGGCTCAGTCAGTTAAGTGTTCAACTCTTGTTTTCAGCTCAGGTCATGATCTCATGGTTCATGGGTTCAGCCCCATATTGGGCTCTGCGCTGACAGTGCGGGGGCCTGATTAGGACTCTCTATCCTCTCTCTGCCCCTCCCCTGCTCTCGCTGCCTCTCAAAATAAATAAATTAAAAAAAAAAAAAGAGGGTCAGAGAATGATGGTTGCAGCTCAGCGCAGAGGTAACCAGAGGACTCAGAGAAGAAGAATGGTACATGAGAATAAAAGAGCCAAAGTGGGACCACACGTAAATCATTTTGGAATGAGACAGAAAGCCATGCCTGTGTCTGCAAAGCTGTCAAATATGAAGATGGCAGGATCTGTAAGACGAAAGCAGAAGTGAGCTCGAAAGAGGACGAAGTTGGTCAGTGATATGAAAAAGTAAGAAGGAAAAGAGTCTAACGAATGTGCCACCTGAGAGGCTGCCTGACATTCTCCTTTCCTTCATGATAAAATTTATAAATGCTACATTTTCTGTCTCTTGCTTTCGCTAACATTAACTGAATGTCTGTTATTATGTCAGCAGTTTGCCACGTTCTAGAAGCCACACGACAATCCTAGGAGGTGGCTAATACGATTTTCTCAAATTTTTAGGTAAGAAAACTGAAGTTTAGGGGCGCCTGAGCATGCAACTCTTGATCTTGGGGGTTGTGGGTTCGAGCCCCACATTGGACACAGAGATTTCTTAAAGGAAAACAACACTGAAGTTCAGAGAATTTAAGCAAATCACTTAAGGTCAGTCACACAGATATTAAGTGACAGAACCAGGACAGATTGATTCATTCCTTTAATCATCAACAGAGCACTCGCAGAGTTCCCATTACACACCCGGTGTGTGCCAGGAGCTGGAGTACAACAACTGCTTTGGATGCTGCTGAAGACTGAGTTTGAGGAAGACAGAAAAGTAGCTGTGGGACTAAGCAAGACGGAGGTCATGGGTGACATCTACATGAGCGTTTCACAGAGTCACAGGAGCCAGCGCACAACAGGCTGAAGTGTGAAAGGGGTAAGAAGTAGAAACGGTATGTGGGCAGATTTTTTTAAAAGAAATACAGAGATCCCCCGTTCATGCTCTGTCTCTCTCTGTCCCAAAAATAAATAAACGTTAAAAAAAAAAAAACTTAAAAAAAAAAAAAAAGAAATATGGAGAAGGGGTTTGGGGGTAAAAGATTTTTAAAAGATGGGAGACTTGAAAGCTTGTTTGTGTGTGGAGGAGAACCATTCACTGGAAAGGACAGGAGTGGCAGTGTAGATTGGAGATGAGGGGACCAAAAGAGCTAAGAAGTGAGGGGGTGCATCCGGGCATTTCCCTTAGCAAGCGGAGTCATGATGCATACAGCAGAGCAGCAGTGGTTGCCGAGGCAGCCTGAGCACATGCAAAGGGACAAATGCTGCACCCGGTTAAGGGTCACGAGGGGGGCGGGGGGGGGGTTGCTGGCTGGCTCAGTTGGTAGAGCGTGCGACTCTTGATCTTGGGGCTGTGGGTTCAAGCCCTACGTTGGGTGTAGATTACTTTAAAAACATAAAATATTTTGGGGCGCCTGGGTGGCTCAGTCGGTTAAGCGTCCGACTTCGGCTCAGGTCACGATCTCACAGTCCGTGAGTTCAAGCCCCGCGTCGGGCTCTGGGCTGATGGCTCAGAGCCTGGAGCCTGCTTCCGATTCTGTGTCTCCCTCTCTCTCTGCCCCTCCCCCGTTCATGCTCTGTCTCTCTCTGTCTCAAAAATAAATAAAAATGTTAAAAAAAAATTTTTTTTAAATAAAAACATAAAATATTTTAGGGGTGCCTGGCTGGCTCAATCGGTAGAGCGTGAGACTCTTGATTTCAAAGGTTGTGGGTTTGAGCCCCATGTTGGGTGTAGAGATTACTTAAAAATAAAATCTTCAAACAAAACAAGAGTCATATGGGTGGCAATGAAAACACATAGTCCTGGCTCAAAAGTCACCCCAACAGCAAAAGACATAGCTGTGGAGCCTGTTGCTTTGGCCCTTCCCCCACACACTTAAGACCATCCCCGGTGGGCCTGTGGGAATATAAAGTCAGATATGAGACTCACATCATCCAACAATTTGCTTCCTTCTGGATCCATCTCAGAAAGTTCTCGAAATGCTTCATCCCCCACAAAGCAAATTTCATGTCCATCCTACCGCAATAAAGAGAAAAGAAATTTGGCGGAAAGACACCTTGCAGAAACCCCTGGGGCAGCCCATCCCTTCCCTGAGTAATACTTACAGGGTCAGCCAGAATGACCACTTGCACTGTTGCTTTCCCTGGGGTATCCAGACTCACCAGGGGAGTCAGAATCTTCTGGTTCTCCCTTTTCATTAAGTCTTCTAAGTCTGATAACTTGAGGAAGACAAAGAGGCAAAGTGAGCAAGGGGTCATGTACCACTCACGCCGTGGTCCTCAGCAGCCCTGGGGGAGGATGAGATCAACCAGAGAGAACTCGGGCACCATGTGTTTGATTTTATTATCTCAGCTGCTCTTGAGACAACTGTTGAACTTGATACCAAAGCCACAATCAGAATGAACCAAAAGAAGGGGGGGGGGGGGCGACATTCTTAGCAGGTTCAACCAGCTAGTCACAGAGCTTAAACCAAAGGTCTAGGACCAAACATTACCTCTTTTTGGGGGCAAGAAAAGGCAATTCTTCCAAAAGCTGCTGCATGATCAACTGTACCTTTGATACCCTGTAGTTCGAGCTTACACTGAAAAGAAATAAGAAAGGTTTATTTTTTGGAACACGTTATATGTATGGTTAAAAAAAATTCAAACAGTACTAAAGGAATAAAGTTAAAACTAACGCTCCCTTCTACTCTCCCCAGTGGCAACTAGTCAACAGTTTCCTGGAAGACACATGGCATGCACAGATCTTCTTTTTTTTTCACACAAACGGTGGCATAATTTACACATTATTCTGTCCCTTGTTTCTACCCAATGTTACTATGTCAGCATGTAAGGATTCACCCCATTCTTTCTGACAGCTGCACAGTAATCCATTCTATGGATGAACCATAAATTATTGAACTACTCCTCTAATGCACAGAACACTGAGGTTATTTCTTATCCTTTGCTATTACAAACAGTGCTGCAACAGATAACTTTGTACACATTTCTTTGTGCACGTGTATGGTGAGTACGTCCGTAAAATAAATTCCTGGGAGTAGACCTGCTGAGTCAGAGTGCACGGACTAAATCATGTTCAAATGCTAGGTTATTTAAGGGAAAAAAAAAAGATGAAAATCAATGATCACTTCTGACTCCGCAATTCCACTTCTGAAAGGTTATAGCCCTAAAAATAAACAAAGGTAATATATGGGTGATGGTTATCAGCAATTTTTATTTTCTTTTTTCTGCTTACCTATGTAAATATTGAGTCACTGTGAAAAAACTCTGAGAATAACCTTCATGTGATCCTCATTTGTAAGCCAAACTCAAAGTAACAGATTACTTCTCTCCAAGATCACTCACCTGGTTATCAGCATAGCCCAGCAAAGCCCTTTGCTTCTCTTCATCTTTTTCATAAATTTTCATTCCCAGTAGATTAGACCAGTAGTTCAAGGATTTCTGAAGATCAGACACTGCTAGAGTTACTTTTAATATAGGATCTGGAGAGTAATAAAACAGTAGGAATGGATAGGTCAGCACAGTGGAATAGAACAGGAAGACTAAATCAGGCTCGTGTATATATGAGTTCAGTTTACGATAAGAAAGGGATGATAAGTCAGTATGAAAGTGCACATTATTCAAAAAATGGCATGAAGAAAGCCGGCTTGTCATTTGGTTAGAAAAATTACACCTTTAAACGAAATGGCAAAATACATTCCTAATGGATTAAAGGATTTAGTTTAAAGAATTAAATCATGGGGTGCCTGGGTGGCTCAGTGGGTTAAGCATCCGCCTTTGGCTCAGGTCATGATCTCACGGTTTGTGAGTTCGAGCCCCGTTGGGCTCTGTGCTGACAGCTCAGAGCCTGAAGCCTGCTTCGGATTCTGTGTCTCCCTCTCTCTCTGCCCCTTCCCTGCTTGTGCTGTCTCTCAAAAATGAATAAATGTTAAAAAAAAAAAATGAAATCATGAAAATACTAAAAACAATTATTATTACAATTATTATTGCTACAATTTTGGGGTGTAGAAAGATTTTTTTTTAAACCTGAACCCCAAAGGTAGAAAAACCAGGAAAGAAAAAATGTATTAGGTTAATCACATGAAATGGAAAATTCCTAGACAACAACCACCCCCCCTCCAAGAAAAGAAAAAAAAATGATAATCAAAGAGTAAATGACAAAGTGAGAAACATTTTTGCAACATATATGACAAAAAGTCCTGAATACTTTTTTCCTCTTTTAGTTTATTTATTTATTCTTGAGAGAAAGAGGAGGGGAGAGAGAGAGAGAACGAGCAAGGAAGGGGCAGAAAGAGAGGAAGAGAGGATCCCAAGCAGGTTCCACACTGTCAGCACAGAGCCTGACTCAGGGCTCAAACCCATGAACTGTCAGATCATGACCTGAGCTGAAATCAAGACTCAGAGGCTCGACTGACTGAGCCACTCAGGCGCCCCAGTCCTTAATATTTAAATCACCTTTAAACATTAGTAGGAAAAAGACGAACATCCTAAAAAAATAGGTAAAAAGCACAAAGCGGTAACCCACAAAAGAAGGACTTGGAATGGTCAATGAACACATGAAAAAACATTCAACCTCACAAATAATCAAAGAATTTGGAATTAAAACAAAACATTTTGCCATCTCACTGGCAGATAATTTTAAAAGTTCAGTGTTAACTGTGATAGGGCAGGGGGAAGAATCATAATCATATAGTACTGGCAGAGTGTAAATTATAAATTAGTTCATTTCTGGGCAGCAATTTGACAGAATGTACCCAAAGCCTAAAAAAATGTAAACTGCTTTTGAAAGAGCTATCCTATTATCACCAATTAAAGAAGTAATTGTAGATGTATGAAGGGCTTTCTGCACAAAGACATTCTTTACACTGTTGCTTGTAACAATGAAACACTATGGACAACATAAACATCCAACAATAGGCACTGTTTGATTCCTGGATGTAATACATAGGAATCGCTATAATGGAACATAAGATATACATACATACATACGTATACATACACACATACATACATGTACATACATATATATACATACATATACATATATGTACATATACATACATACATATACATATATGTACATGTATATACGTATATACATACATATGTATATATATGTACACACACACATACAAACATAGATATACATTCCTTTTGATAAATGATTGGAAAGATACACTCTAAAATGTTAACAGTGATTATCTCTGCCTATGTGGGTACTGTTTTCGTCTTTTTCTTTGCTTATCTGTGTAGGAAAAAAAATCTATTTTTTCCAAAAAGAATAAAAGTTCTATTAAAACATTTAACATCATTGGAAATTTTTATATTGTAAAGTGACCCCTGAAGAGCTGTTCTGAGTATGGTAAATTCAGTACATTTGTCTTCAGTTTTCACCGCCTCGGCCCATCTCTCTGCCTCTCCCCTGTGCATGTGTGCACTCTCTCTCTCCCCGCGAGGGAAGCGGCTCTAGGACAGGTGGACCCCCATGGGCAAGACAATGGAGAGAAGAGTTGGATTCTTGATGCCATTGCTGAGATGCTGAGTCCACTAACACTGAGCTGTTCCTACCTATAGGATACCCGCTCCGTGAGCTAGAACGTTTTCTTCATGTGCCAGCTAGTCTGAGATCGATTTTGATACAGCTGAAAATATCCTAGTAGGTATTACCAGTAGAATAGAGCCCAAACCAGTTTAGATTCCCTAGAATTATGCACTGAAGTTCTAATATGAAAATATGATTTCTCAAAGAACAAAACGCTGGCTTGGGAAAGACATGTCATGGCAACACAGAAAGACTTCACGGGAGAAAGAAATCTGGCTCCTCTCTCCTTTCATCAAAGATGTCGTTAGACAGAGGGCTTTTACTAGTCCCGCTATAATTACCTGACTGAGGTGGACTTCGATTCTGCAAATAGAACTTATATCCTCCTGGGGCTTCAGTTTCAAAAACACCTTCCGTAACTTCGCTGAGTGGCCACTCCAGCCTTCTGGCATTGCTGACGGCCTGGTTAGAAGCGAGTGTGATACCCTGTGACAAACAACAGCACCATCAACTGTATAACCATGGATCTTTTCTAGAACAAGAGAATGAGGCAAAACCCCGCTGCCTTTACACGATGCCACCGAAGATTTAATTGGCATTCAAAATTTTCGCCTAGGACATATTTCTCCTCCAAAGATTCCAAATGTTGTGAATTGTAGGACAGAAATTCAAAGGCTAGAGAAGTTTGATCCATTTAACACCAAAGATAATCTTTCATTTTTGTTTTTTGTTTAAAATTTTTATTTAACAAAGATAATCTCTTCTAATTTTAAAGATCTAGTCAGAGAAATCTTGATCTTACTTTAGTTGGCCAGCTACCTATTTAAGATGTTTTTTATTTTTGCTTTCTAAACAAAGTAATTTAAGCCAATTATCAAGGTATCATTTAAATTTAATCAAAATACCTAAAAATGTACACTGTCTTCTGATAAGACCAGCTGCACTTTTTTTTTTAGTTAAAAAAAAATGTTTATTTATTTGTGAGAGAGAGACAGAGTGTGAGTGGGGGAGGGGCAGAAAGAGAGGGAGACACAGAATTCAAAGCAGGCTCCAGGCTCTGAGCTGTCAGCACAGAGCCCGAGGCGGGGCTCGAACTCACAAACCGTGAGATCATGACCTGAGCCAAAGTCAGAGGCTCAACCAACTGAGCCACCCAGGCACCCCAGACCAGCTGCACTTCTAACTTGGATTATCATAACAGCTTCTCTTGGGGCGCCTGGATGACTCAGTCAGTTATGTGTCTGATTCTTGATTTCGGCTCAAGTCACGATCTCGCAGTTCGTGAGATCAAGACCTGCGTCAGGCTCTGCACTGATAACGTGGAGCCTGCTTGGGATTCTCACTCTTTCCTCTCTCTGTCCCGCACACGTGCTCTCTGAAAATAAATAAACATTTAAAAAAAAAAAAAAAGCCAGCCTCTCTTTCCCTGAGTCTTGTCAATCCATCCTCCATTCTGCAGCCAGAGTAAAATTTCTGAAACACACCCTACTCTCAAGACAGCGACCTTATGTTGTTTTTCCCCTGCTTAAAACCCTTGATAGCTCCTCATGTCACTCAGGGATGGCTTCTAATGGCCTGAAAGGCCCAAAACAATCTGAGCCCAGGTCATTTCGGACCCGTCTCCTCTCACTTTCCTCTTGCTCTGTCTATTCCAGCCACACTGGCCTCCGTGCATTTTCTCAAATGTGCCAGCTGCTGTTTGAGGGCTTCTGCACAGGTTGTTCTCTATCTGGATTGCTCTTCCCCAGGATACCACATGCCTAACTCTTCTCTCCTGAGAGAATTTCCTCTAATGTCACCTCCTCATTGATCCCTACCCTTGAAACCTTCATTAAAACTAAAACCAGTCACTTGTCCCATAATCCCCACCACCTCTTATTCTGCTATGACTTTATTCCCCTGCCAGGGATAAATTTTTGTCTGTTTCATTCACTGGTTATCCAAAGTTCCTAGAACTGTGCCTGGCACATAGAAGGCACTCAATACATATTTGTGGCATGAATAAACACCACAATGTGTAATTTAGTGCATAGTTCATTTAACATATTTGTTAACATACATGTAAACTAAGTTCCTAAGTGTGAAACTGCAAGGCCAAAGGATAGATGCATTAATTATTTTGATAGTGACAAAGTGAGGTTGTAGCCATGTACACCCTTACTAGTAACGTGTGAGAGTGGCGCTTTTTTAACACCCTTTCTAACACAGTGCGTTATCACACTTTTTGAGTTTTGCCAATCGGTGACAAATGGCAGCTTGGCAGTTGAACATTTTTTTTTCAATGTTTAAGAGACATTTCTCATGTAGTTTCTGTGGCTGTCTATTCAGTTTTTGTCCTTTTTTCAAAAAATTAAGTTGTTGATCCTTTTTTTTTTTTTTTAATTTTGCAATGGTTATTTATTTTTGAGAGAGAGAGAGATAGACCGTGAGCAGGGGAGGCGCAGAGAGAGAGGGAGACACAGAATCCGAAGCAGGCTCCAGGCCCCATGCTCTCGGCACAGAGCCTGACGCGAGGCCCAAACCTATGAACCGCGAGATCATGACCTGAGCCGAAGTCAGGCGCCCAACCGACTGAGCCACCCAGGCTCCCCATCCTCCTCTTTTTCATGTACAGGGATTCTTTACAGAAGTGGGAGGTCTATGTAACCTGTTTTTCTTTTTGTTCCACAAACTGAGGAGCACCGAAGGTCCCTTTCCTCAGGGATACTTTCCTGCCGGAGTCTCTCAGGAAGACCGAGGGCGGAACAGCCGAGCTGCTCTCCTCCACCTACATGCTCTCTGGCCCCTGCGGCTCCATCAGTCAACATGTGACTGGAGCCGGTGCAATGTTCATGGTGCCAAATGGTTTTGCTCTTTCTTCTCTCCCTGATTTAAATTTGGAGAGCGAAGAAAAGGAGAAACACAAAGAAATTTTCACATACACTCAATCACCGAATCCTCTTAACTCTACCTCCTAAACAGCTCTCAAGTCCACCCACTTCTCTCCATCTCCCACAACCACCAGGTTAGGTAAGGAGCGGCCAGTCGCTTCCCATACCACCCTTTGAGCCAGTTGCCTCACTTCCAGCTTGGCTCCCTTCCAACCTGATCTCCGTGCTGCAGCCAGGCGGATTCTTGCACACCACACTGTGTCATCCCCGCCGCTTAAAAATGGCTTCACTCTATTTTTAGAATGTAGTCTGAACACCCTCACGTGATGGGGTCCCAGCTTACTTCTCCAGCCTCACATCTGCCCCTTCGTCTTCACGCACCTCACTCGACACAAACTGCGCTACTCACTGTCCCCTGACTGCCATGCTGCCTCTCACCTCCAGGCCTGCGCGCATGCCGAGACACAAGTCTCACTCTCCCACCCCGACCCCACTCACCGGCTCGGCTGTCACTTCTGGAGAGATTTCCCTGCACTCTCACCTCTCTGGGAAGAAGCTGGGAGTTCTTCCCAGGTGTTCCCACATCTGCCTGTCCTCATCCCAATCCTGGCACTTATCACACTGCGTTCTTTTGTCTCTTGTTTCCCCACAAGACAGGAAGCTCCTTAGGCCAGGGAACATGCTTCATTCTACTGTACCCCCAGGACCTAACCAGGTACATGGCATACAGTAAGTCACAGTAAATACCTATTAAATGAATAAATTAGTGAGAGACATACAGAGTGAGAAAGAGAAAAACAAAGATACTAGTATGTTACATCTGAACAGTCCTTTTCATTTACAAACCACTTTTATGGATAATTTGATCCTCCTAAAAATTCCACCTTGATATCACTCTTATTTTAACAGGAGTTAACAGGAGTAGCAAGAGCAAATGACCAAAATAAACATCTAGCATGAGGCAGGTTTGCTTAGCAGAGAGTAAAAACTAGTGCCTCTTATCTTGCTGTGTATTTGGGCCCAGAGACATTATATCTACCATGAGTAACTGCTCAGTAAGAGGAAGATACTATAACTATTAGATGCACAGTAACTTGAATTCTTGCATGAAAGAATGTAGCGCATGCAATGCCTTCTTCTCTTTCTCCTTAAAGCTTCTCATGTTTTTCTCTGACTAGCACTGGCTGTTAATAGTGCAGCCCAATCTTAACAGTTCGCAAGAGAGATAATTCTCTGGTTGGTGATCAGGACCTGACCAGACCCATGACGCTGGCCCTTCTACCTCTCAAGGTTCAGTCATTCCCCCAGAGTCGTCTTGTCTCTGTCAAAGCTGTTTCTAAGTCGTAACTTTTTTTTTTTAGTTTTTTTGTCTTCAATGTTTATTTATTTTTGAACGAGAGAGAGACAGAGCATGAGCAGGGGAGGGGCAGAGACAGACAGGGAGACACAGAATCCGAAGCAGGCTGCAGGCTCCAAGCTGTCAGCAAAGAACCCGACACAGGGCTCTAAGTCACAAATGGCGAGATCATGACCTGAGCCAAAGTCGGACACTCAACCAACTGAGCCACCCAGGTGCTGCTTAATTTTTTTTTTAATGTTTATTTTTTGAGAGAGAAAGAGAGAGAGAGAGAGAGAGAGAGAGAGAGAGAAAGAGAGAGCGAGAGAGAACACATGGGGGAGGAGTAAAGAGAGGGAGACACAGAATCTGAAGCAGGCTCCAGGCTCTGAGCTGTCAGCACAGAGCCCAGTGCAGGGCTTGAATTCATAACCCTGGGATCATGACCTGAGCTGAAATCAAGAGTTGGATGCTCAACCAACTCTTGATTTTGTTTGGCTCAGGTCACGGTCTCACCTTTTGTGGGATCAAGCCCCACATCAGGTTCTGTGCTGTTAGGGATTCTTGGGATTCTTTCTCCCCACTCCCTGCCCCTCCCCTGTTTGCACGCTCACTCTCAAAAAAAACAAAACAAAACCCCATAAAACTAATCACTAACCTGCACCCAAAGGCCGTCAATTCAGCAGTCATCATACCTAACATCGTATCAGGGATCTCAATAAAAGGCACAGCCAAAAATCTACTAGAATGAAATGACATTTACCATGAAGTCATTGCCAAGCTTGTAGTGTCCGATGCCATAATTGTAAGTCAGTTCTGCGACAAAATGATCATCCTCAGGTCCAAATCCCACCATTGTCTTACTCCATTTCCCATCATAAGGCCTAGAAAAATGAAAGTAAGTGAACCCAGTGACACAGACAAAATCTGCCTCAGGCCTCCCCTAAGGACTTCTTGGGACAGAGCAGTGGGCAGTCACCTCTGGTCCTCTAAGTACCCATAAAGATGAGATGACCTGTCAGCTGGTGCTAAAAGCAGCAATGGACAGTATGTGTGGGTCCCACCACAGAGGCTCCAAAGACCATCTGTCTGGCACTTATTCGAGGGAAAGATTTGTTTACCTTTCTTTAAAGTAGAGGACAGACTCCTATAAAGATGTTTCTTCAACCTGATCTTTATTTTCATATATATCCATCAACAAACATGCAATTCTTGTGAGGCTTGGGATTTTCCAGCTTGCTATGGCTACTAAGCTTAAGAGACCCTTGATAAAGTGTTGCTTCAATTAGAACATACACTTACGTGTGTTCTTGAAGTTGCCACCTTAATTTATTGTCTCCTGAATTTATCCCACTGCCTTATACTCACTTTGAGAAACTGTCTTCTCTTCTCCAGGAGTATTTAGAGCCTAAATGAGATTTTAAGAAACAGGGGTCGGGCACCTGCGTGGCTCAGTCAGTTAAGTGTCAGACTTCAGCTCAAGTCATGATCTCACGGTTCGTGAGTTCGAGCCCTGCATCGGGCTCTGTGCTGACAGCTCAGAGCCTGGAGTCAGCTTTGGATTCTGTGTGTCCCTCTCTCTCTGCCCCTCGCCTGCTTGCACTCTGTCTCTCTCAAAAATAAAAAAAAATAAAATATATAAATAAATACAACATAAATAAATAACATTAGAAACAAGGTGTCATACCCATTACAGGCAGCTTTGCAGCCCTCTTCAAATTCCTCATGCCGCAGAATCTAGTAAGGAAATTACAATAAATTGTCAAGTGTTACCAGTACTGTATACAGCATATTTAGCACAACTTAAAATGTTAAAACACAAACATTTATAACTTATATATAATAACATATAAGCTTTACTTATAAGACAAAGATAATGAGCTTTATATCTTGCCCAGACTAGAAGTAGTAGAGGTAAGGAAGAACAGTTTGACACCAAGGGTGAGACAACCAAAGCTGTGAAATCTACTTACACTGGGAAGCAGTGCTGTGTAGTTAAAACAACAACAACAACAACGAAATCCCCCAAAAACCAAAGTTTGGCCTTCAGCATTAGAGAATTCTGATTTGGAATTCTGGATGTCACTCAATAGTTGTGTAACTCTGAGAATGTTGCTTAGGGTCTGAGTCTCCCAATGTGTTGTGAAAATAATTTATTAGACCATCTGACACAGAACCCCACAGACAGTAGGCTCTCAATGTCTTAGTTTCTACTCTCCTTTTTGATTCCCACTGCTACTGCTCAAGTTCAAGTTCCCATCAGTTCTCTCCTAGACTATTAAAAATCATCTTCATTGATCTTTTTCCTTAATACCACCACAAAATTATGTGCCTAATGCACAGCTCTGATCACATCATTACCCTCTTCTAAAATGTAAGACAGCTCCCAAATTACTGTGCCATAAAATCCAAATTTCTTAGTATTCAAGATACTATCAGAAGTGTCCTGATATCCCATCTCAACTTCATCTAAGTAATCTAAGCTAAAGACACAGAAAACTAGCAGTGTTTCCCAAACATAACTTATCTTTGCATTGGCTCTTCAACTTTTCTAGTATACTCCTCCCTCTAATCTTGGTTTGTGGAAGTCTTAGCTATCTTTAGAGATCAACTCAAACACAAGGTCTCCATGAATTATTTCCTGATGACCCAGCCCAAAGTTAAATCTCTTCTGTCGTATTTTTGTAATAGTAGCAGCAAACACTTATATAGCACATACGATGTATCAAATACTACACATATAACAGTATTTAATTTTCATAACAACCTTTAATCAATGAGGAAACATGTTAAGGGAGAGTTTTGTGGTTTTCCATCACTTACCAAGTTTTGATTTCCATTACTGTACTATGTACAATGTACTACGTACAAATCCAATTCTCAACTCCACCTCCAACCTAGGCCAGGAGCTTTAGTTGAAGACAGATACTAGGATCATTTTCATTTTTGTCACCAAAGTTCAACACACGACCATGAAACACGGAGGATGTATTTTAAATGACTGATGAATTCAGGTAACGCCCTTGCACTCCACGACTTCTGCACTGTCTCTGCATTAAATTGCACTCTTGCACCTCTAAAGCCCTTGCTTACACTCCCCAATAGCTTCCACCAGCATTTGCCACCCAGGTGATCCCTGTAGATGGCAGCTGCTCAGGGCTGGAGAGGGCGCTTCCGGGTGTTGGAAAGAATGGGTTCTGACTTAGGGCAGGCGCTTTTGAATACACAAAAGGGACTATTCAAAGCAGCCCTGAGAGAAGCAAAGCCCTAAATAGGCAATCTAAACCTTAAGGCTCCAAACCGGAAGAGACTGAGTTATTTACTGGAAAAGTATTATATTACTTTTTGTTTACTGTCTTTCCCCCAGGCTGGAAGCCCCAGGAGGGCTGAGGCTCAATACCTGCAAATGAACTAGGAAAGAAACGTGTGTGGGCACACAGTCGAGGACTAATAAAGGCCCCTTTCAAAGTCATCTAACCCAACCAGTGACATGCAACACTTCCCGAAGCTGAAAACTCGACAAGGCTAAAAAGAGTCCAAGGCTAAGGTCGGACACCCATTTGTCCCCACCATCGTGTGCCAGCCCCTCCGGGCCCTGTCTGCACCTTCATTCCAAGGACATCGCGAAAGAAATGCGTCGTCTGGAAGCGGTTTCCCACTTTGAATACGAAGTGCAAAGCTCGACGAGAAGCCATACCCACCGGCGCCACTCCCATCAGGCGTACAGTGCTGCCCGCCGGCAGCTGCGCAGACGGGTCGGTGACGTCACTGGCAGCCGCCGGCGCGCTTCCATGACGCAACCCGGGGGCGAGGGAAGATGGCAGCGCGGTTGAGGGGTTTAGTTTGGGCCAGCCGGCCACTGCTGCCGGTGGTCCAAACTTGGGACCTCCACGCGCGGCGCTGGGTCCGGGCGCTGCGGCGGAGCCCCGTGAGAGTGGTGTCTCCATCCGGACAGGTGGTGGAACGGAAGCCCGGTCCTGGGAAGCAGCCCCGTAGAGCGGCGGCTGAGACCGGTCCCCACGAGCTGCGACGGAAGCCGTCGCTTCAGGTGCCTCCATCCCAGAAGCCCTGCACCTGGGAAGATTCGGGGCTTCGCTATGATAAGGCTTTACCCGGAGACAGAAGGCTGAGGTGACTTGTTCCTGAGACTTGTCATGTATTCCCGTTTCTCTTCCCATTTCTTTTCCCGCCTGCCAACCTCTTTCCTCCTTTTGGAGGACTTCTTCCACCAGAATCCATTGGTTTTTATAATGCATAGAGGGCAGAATAAGTGTTTTCCTTGGAATTCATTTGTTAATGTCTATGAAGTTCTTTCTGTTTGTTAAAACTAGGTGTGTCTCGGTAACAAGGATGTTGGTAATTAACCCGTCTTTTTGTTTCCACCCACAGCAGTGTAATGACAATTGTTAAGTCCAGGCCATTTCGGGAAAAGCACGGGAAGATCCTGCTGGAAGGTCGCAGGCTGATTGCAGATGCTCTCAAGGCTGGTGCTGTACCGAAAGTTTTCTTCTTTAGCCGTCTGGAATACCTAAAGGAGCTGCCCATTGATAAGCTGAAAGGTGTCAGCCTCATTAAGGTGAAATTTGAAGATATCAAGGATTGGTCCGACCTAGTAACACCACAAGGAATAATGGGTCAGTGGTTACAGCGTGTCACCAGAAGTAGAGACCTAGGATCATTTGTTCATAATTACCTTAAGGCAGCAAATTTTACTTAAATTCAAAATGTTATTGCCTAACCTTTTCTTGAGACACCCAGAAAAATACAGTTCTCAAATCTGTGCATCTTGTTTTATTTTCAGTGGAAGCTGAAGCCAGTTTTTTTGGTCATCGTTTGAATTATAGTTCTTGAATAGTATATATTCTCCTTGAATATTATATATTTTTAGGTCACTTTTTCAACCAATAATGTCCAACTAAAATTTAAGAAAATTTTTACTAAAAGATTTAGGCCTCTATTTGCACAAGACCACTGCCAGTGTGGTGATAACCTTTCTGTTGTTGACCCCCTTATTCTAGAAGCAGGTGTAAGCAGTAAGCTGCAAGCTGTTACCCTGTTTAGCCCATTGAACAGGACACTGTGTCTTCCTTTGGTTGACTCTAACTTAAGATTCTTTTTTTCAAGTTTTCTTTTTAATGTTTATTTATTTTCTAGAGAGAGAGAGAGACTAGGGGAGGGGCAAAGGGAAAGGGAGACACAGAATTCAAAGCAGAGTCCAGGCTCTGAGCTGTCAGCACAGATCCTGATATGGGGCTCAAACCCACGAACTGTGAGATTGTGACCTGAGCTGGAGTTGGACACTTTAACTGACTGAGCCACCCAGGCTCCTCTAACTTAAGATTCTAATAGATGGTGGTGTCTATTAACACTCAGAAAGTCTTTTTTCTAAAAATTAAAAAAAAAAAAAGGAAAAAGAAAGCCTTTTTTCTAAATATGGGAAGTCTAAATATATCTTTTTGACATTGGAATTATATTTTTGATCTGAGAATTGAATGGCAGTAAATGTAGAGGTTTCTCTTGGATAGTAAGGGACAGTTGGGGTAGGAGAAGTTATCTTCCAAGATTCTAATGTTTAGGCCAGGGTCTCTCATACCAGTTGTGCATGTGTTTTCCTGTAGTGGGTAAAGTGCAGCTATTAGTTGGGAGAGGAAATTTGGGGACTGTCTTATTCTGTAACCCATCAAGTCCTAGGGACCTGTGACCCTACACACAGAACTCTCCCCTAGGGTGGGGATTTGGACTGCTAAGAGCCCTCCACCCGTGCTCTTGTTAGCTATACTTCTAATTCCCTTCTCTATGCTACAGTACAAGTATCATTCATTTTTATCCTGCTGGCCACTTTGGGCACATGTGTTGATAGCGGCTAGCCCATCCTGGACTTCTGTAGCCCTCCTCGTCGTCATGACTGCCTTTCATCGTTTTGTGTCTTTTAAAAAAATATATTATTTAGCTTACCCTTTTATTTCATATTTGAGAGGTGGAGTAAAGGGAGAAGGAGATAAGACTGTCAGGCTTCTGGCACATCTCTGAATCCAGTAATGTAAGTAGGGCCTCTAACAGAGTGTTCTCGTCACTGCAGCTGTCCAGGTAGAAATTAAAGGACTTCAAGGGGTGCCTGGGTGGCTCAGTCGGTTAAGCGTCTGACTTTGGCTCAGGTCATGACCTTGTGGTTCATGGGTTCCAGTTCCATGTCAGGCTCTGTGCTGAAAGCCTGGAGCCTGCTTCCGATTCTGTGTATCCCTCTCTCTCTCTGCTCCTCCCCTGCTCATACTCTGTCTCTTTCTTCCAAAAAAAAAAAAAAAAAATTTAACAAGAAAAGAAGTTAAAGGACTTCTAAGGTCCCCTGCTGTTGTGACTCTTAGGTGCAGGATCTTTTTACCACATACAGATACCTAATAGGGAAACCATTCCCTTCCCTTCATTGATGTGTTAGGTATAGGTCTGTATTCTTGGTGTGAATAAATTGGAATAGCCTTTGGGGAGGACAGTTTAGCAGTATCTATTAAGAGTGCTTGAGTCACCTGGCTGGCTCACTTGGGAGAACATGTGACTCTTGATCTCGGGCCATGAGTTTGAGCCCCATGTCGGGGTAGAGATTACTTAAATATTAAAAAAAAAAAAAAGTGCACACACACCATATATTAATTTTACTTGCAAGTGTTTTTCATAGAGAAAAGTTTGGACATATGCATAGAGAGGTATACAGGGATGTTCACTGCAGGGTTGTTTATAATAGGGAAAGTGGAAAATAAATTGTCAGTTGGGGAAGAACTAAATAAAGGTGGTATGTTCATGTTACAAAATAACATGCAACAGTTAAAATCAGGTAACTCCAAATGTATTGACATGGCAAGTTCTCTAAGACATCTCTTGTTATAGAATTGAATAAGTAGTTTACAGGATAACACATAGAGTATGAATTTTGTATGTGAAAGAAAAAAAGCACCTGTATATGGGTAGACATTTATATATGTACGTAGATGCATGGAACAGGTTCTGAAGGGATCTATACACTCCCAAGATTGAAAACAGTTATGGGGAGGAGGTGTCACGGGCAGGACTTTTTGTATCAATTTTTTTCAATCAGAATGTATTCATGTAGTACTTACATGACTAAGAACACAGAAAGATTGATAAATATCTGAAAAGCCAAATTATCTCCCAGGTTCAAATCAGACAAGTGAACCGCCTGTTTTGTTTCCTCAGGGATCTTTGCCAAACCTGACCATGTTAAGATGACATACCCAGAGACTCAACTTCGCCATTTGCTGCCCTTATTGTTGATTTGTGACAATCTCCGTGACCCTGGGAACCTGGGGACGATTCTGAGATCTGCTGCTGGGGCAGGCTGCAGCAAAGTATTACTCACCAAAGGTCAGAGTACTTGTTCCTGGGTGGATTGGTTGGCCATTTGTAAGTGAGCTGGCTCTGTGGGCAGACATACATGGATTTGAATTTTGGGTCTGCCTCTTATTAGCCATTTGTCTGTGAGCAGTATTCTGAGTGTCATTTCCCTCATCTGTAAAGTGGGCATAACAGAATCTACCTGGTAGGGTTGTTCTGAGAAGTGAGATGGTGCACATGAAGTACTTAGCACTCTGCTTGGCACAAGTTAGGTACTTCAGGAAATGTCAGTTATCTTTTAAGATTATTTTGACACCGGCTAGGTTATTTTTTTTTTTTTTTTAATTTTTTTTTTCAACGTTTATTTATTTTTGGGACAGAGAGAGACAGAGCATGAACGGGCGAGGGGCAGAGAGAGAGGGAGACACAGAATCGGAAACAGGCTCCAGGCTCTGAGCCATCAGCCCAGAGCCCGACGCGGGGCTCGAACTCACGGACCGCGAGATCGTGACCTGGCTGAAGTCGGACGCTTAACCGACTGCGCCACCCAGGCGCCCCAACACTGGCTAGGTTATTAAAGAACTTAAAATCAGGGAAAGAAATACATGCCAGTTTTAACACTTCGAGTCCTTTATTTAATGATCTTGAGTTCCCAAATTGGGGGGCATATGAAGCCTTCCTAACTGAAGACATTCTGAATCCTGTAAAAGGAGTGTGAATATGAAATTGGGATGCATTTGCCTTAGCCTTAAGATGGGTCAGACATCCCCACACAAGTTAGCCTCTGACATTTCTGTCTCCTGTCCTCAGAAATTGGGATGAGTAGGCTTGGTTCTAAACAGACTTGCCTAACAGCTGGGACACACCTAAAACACCTATTACAACTTGCAGGGATGGTGAGAGGGAGAGAGTTCATCGAAAACACTCTAGCTATCATTCACTGTAAACTAATGACACCTGCTGCTGAGACTTGCCTCAGTTGCTCCTTTCACCCCTTCGTCCCAGTCACATGTTGTTGGAATAGATGGGAGTAGATGTAGAGAGGGCAGCATGAGAGCTAGGTACTGGGGTTCCATCATCAGTACCCCGCCTACCCACCCCATTGTTGAGATCTCTGAGAGCTGGTGTGGTTTTGGAGATGTACCTATATAATCCAAGTGGTGTGTTTGCTACATTCATGGTGGTGGCTGGTGTATAGGACAAGGGGAAGGAGTAGGGAGCACTTGGCGTGGTGCCCAGTATGGAGGATGTGAGGATGAGGGGGGAAATCCCACTTTGTTCCTTACTCCCCACCAGGGAGAGGGGTCAGACTGGATGGCTCCCCTCATGAGTCTCGGCCCTCTTTTGTCCTCCCCGTTTTGCCTGCGGCCTCTTGACACACAGCCCAACTCTTCTCTCCTGTTCCCTGCAGTGATTGGGAAAGTCTGTGGTTGGCAGTAGGCGTGGGCAGTGTTACATTCTCTGTGTCTTATCTGCCTTTTAAAATTTGGCTTGCCCACTTACTCTGTTCTGAAGTTGGGTTACTTTTTACAGTAATTTCTAATGCAGAGAGTTGTGTTAACAAGTTAGGGGATGGTGGCAGACATGTGATGCCCTGGCCCTGCTGTCTCTCCCAGCCTGTGGTCCTGAGAAAGACCACGCAGAAGTGGCTGGGCTTAGCATGGGTCTGAATATAAAAAATAGTTCTTTTAGCCTTTTTTCTGTGGTGTGAGAGGGTGTGTGTGTGAGAGAGAGAGAGGGAGAGAGAAAGAGAAAGCTGTTGCCTTGGCTTTCCATGGATCACTGTAATTGCCTCCCATTTAATTTCCCCTCTCTAGGGTCTTCCCTGCTCTGGTGCAGATTTAACACTGAAGCCAAATGGGTCTTTCTAAAGCATAAACCAGATTCTGTCACTACTTTACTTAAAATCCTTTGATAGCATTATATTGTTTAATGGACAAAGTCCCAAACTCCTCAGCCTGGCATACCCACCCTCCTTTAAGTTGGTCCTTGCCTGCCTCCCTTTCATCTCCCGCTACACCCCCACCCGCTATTGGCCTGATCGCTTTACTTACAGTTTTTGGACTGTGGCACTCTTCCCCCTTCTATAATTTTGTCCTCTGCCTCAGCCTTTCTTTGACAGCTTCCTCCTATCCTTCAAGATCCAGCTCACTGTCATGTTCTCTGGGACATTTTTCCTGATAGCTCTGCTTCGTACATGGGATTTTTGTTACCCTATTAATACTTCTTTTACTTCAATTACTGATATCGTAGTCACGTGTTCAGATATTGTCCGAACACCATCGCCCAGGATACCATGAGCTCCTGGAGGTTGGAGGCATTAATGCTCTTTGCCTCTCCTGTACAAGGTCTGGCCCAGGTGTATGGTAAATGTTGAAGGGATGAAGAAAGTCTTGTTTAGCACTAGCAGGAATTCATACCTATAGCCCTTTGCTGGATGCTGCCATAACTGGGGAGGCAGAGGTCCCAGCCATCCCGAAACTACAGGACATTTTTTGCTTTCTCTCCTCATCCAGAATTAATTTGATTTACTGCAAAGATCCCCTGTCTGGGATGGTTTATAATCTTAATTGGATCCTGTCTCTATTTTCTAGGCTGTGTGGATGCCTGGGAACCCAAAGTGCTACGGGCAGCGATGGGTGCGCATTTCCAGGTGCCCATCATCAATAATCTGGACTGGGAAACGTTGCCCAACTACCTGCCCACCGACACCCGGGTCTACGTGGCTGACAACTGTGGCCTTTATGCCCAGGCGCACATGTCTAATAAAGCCAGTGATTACGGCTGGGTATGTGACCAACAACTCTCGAAGTTACACAAGTATGAGGAGGAGGAGGAGGATCTAGAACCTGGAGCCAGTAAAGCCTGGCTCCCTGAAGTTGAGGTCCAGAGTTATGACTTGGACTGGACAGAGGCACCAGCAGCTGTGGTAATAGGCGGGGAGACCCATGGTGTGAGCCTGGAGTCCCTGCAGTTGGCCGAGAGCACTGGGGGCAAGAGGCTGCTGATTCCCGTTGTGCCTGGTGTGGACAGCCTAAACTCGGCTATGGCTGCAAGCATCTTGCTTTTTGAAGGGAAAAGACAACTGCGGATCAGGGCGGAACACGTGAGCAGGGACAGGAGTTACCACTGAGAGGGATCTTGGAAGTCAGTCCTTGATTTGAGGTGGTTCCCAGCTCCTCCTGTGTTGTTAGGAGATAGGCAGAATATGGTAATCAGGCCATATTCAGGAGGCAAGAGGTGGGCAAGATACCATTATATGATTACTGGAAAAATAAGAATTTCCATGAATTTATGCTTATCTTCAAAAGTAACAAGGGTGAGAATTCTTCCTGAGATCTCCCCCAGCTCCGGAGCCGAACTTCCTCTCGAGAGAGCCCGGAGAGCAAGCATGACTCGTGCCCCAAGTGGTGGCAGAGTGGGATTGCTTTATGTTTAAGGGGAGGGGTTTTTGCAGGAACAATCTCTGGTTGGCTGTGCTCTCCCAGGCTGGTGCCCCACTTTGGTCTGGGCCTGGCCAGGGTCACACACAAATGTCTGATGCAAGTGGCCCACAGATTGTGCTTGAGACCCTCAATGCCCCGTCAGCTTTTAGAAGGTAGAAGAGCCCACAGCCTTCATACAGGGCTGAACCCACAAAGGCTCGTCCTCCAGCTTCACAGAGGCCATGATGCCTGTCACACCAGCAGGCTAGATCTGGGAGGCAGCTCAGTACTCCTGGAGTCTGTTGGCATTTGTTCTGTCAACACCTTGGAAAAGTGCTAAGAAAACGAGGTCACTAAAGGATGAAGCCAGTGTCCTGCAGCTTTGTCCCTGGATTATTGTTCCTGCTGATTTTTGTTACAAAATAAAGATCAATGACCGAACAACAAACCCTATGCCTTGTTACTGTTAAGAAAAACAAAACAATGCAAAACAGTATACCTGGCACATAATTCCAAGTCTATCACACTGGGTGAAAGAAGGAAAAGAAATTTACGTCCCATTCACTTCATAGTCAATGGCTTATATGCCATGCCTTGTGAGTTCTTTTTGCACATTTGTGGATATAATTTAGCAAAGAGGGCAAATTTTCCTTTCTTTAAAATGACTACAGGGGAAGCAACCAGTGATGAGGCTCTGGTTTGTTGAAAGATCATGGAAAGTCACTTTCTCAAATTCTTTGCAATTTTAAGGCCAACATTTGTTTTTTTGCCATTTCCCCGGAAAATAAGAATTAAAGAAGGAGCAGTATAGGACAGTACACTACACTGGCTGGAAGAGAAGCTGTCAGATGGTTGGCAGAGCCGCCCCTTGACTTTGTGTTGAGTGGAGTGCCATTGACGGTTTCTGCCACAAGGTGGCAGCCGCACTTCGAAACCACTCCCAACCCTGAAGGGAGGGATTTAAGTTATTGAGAAAGGATGGAGTGAGTCTCTGCACAGAGGGCATTTTGCAGGACATTTGTGCTCAGAGGTGCTGAAGTTGGAGACCCATCCAGATTCTCATTCTCAGCAGAATCTGAAGCATAGATGGACACTGGGCCAAAAAACTAAGGGGGAAGTGGACAGAAGTGGGAAGCGGTTGCCGAGGGAAAAACCAGCATAACTTTTTCCTTTGAATGGAACCTCTGGGAAAGTAGCTCTGGACAAATGTTGATGTCCCCATACGCCTGGAACTCACGCTGGGAAGCCTCACCCTGGTTTGCAGCTTCAGGGCAGGGAGAGCTGCAGAGTCCTCTTCCCTTCCCCCAGCTCGAGGTGAAGATCCTGTCATTAAGGCTCAGGATGAGCAGACCTCTGGGGACTGGTTTCCACCAGTTTCACCTGTGACCTCCTACTACTTGCCCCATGGATCATCGAAACACCAGATGTCCCCTTCTAAGCTGAGCTGCTTTTATTTACTTAACGTTTTTGTTTTTGAGAGAGACAAAGTGTGATGGTGAAGCAGGGGTGGGCAGAGACAGAGACAGACACAGAATTGGAAGCAGGCTCCAGGCTCCGAGCTGTCAACACAGAGCCCAATGTGGGGCTCGAACCCACGAACCATGAGATCATGACCTGAGCCCAAGTTGGAGGCTTAACCGACCGAGCCACCCAGGTGCCCCAAGCTGAGCTGCTTTTTACCTCCACTTTCGCCATTTTGCCACACGAACACCCCAGAAACAGCACCACACCAAGGGTTCTGTGGCTAGTGCTGAAAACCAGCTGTGCTGCAGGGCCTGGGTGTTCCCTGGGCCAAGCCCTCCCCGCCCCCACTCACTTAAAATTCTTTTTTAGGTAACACTCACATAGACATCTTTAAACTCCAATGACTTTCTTCAGTGAATGCACAAAAGTAGCAAGCTGGAAGTCAAATGAATGGATGAGCTGTTTATTGCTGTGGGCGACTTAAAGTCTGAACTAGCTTGCCACGTATGTCTGCAGCTGAGACAGCCTGCAAGCCGGGCCCTCCAGAGCCGCGGCCAACACCCAGAGGCCAAGTATGACTGAAAGTCTGAATACGCTACAGAAGGCATTGGTTCTCTTAACTACGTTTGTTTTCTAGGGGAGCCACCTTCTTCAGCTAAGGCATCATAGTCGGAGGGCCATCCGCAACTGCTGCTGCTGCACAATGCAAGAAGGGAACAAAGGTTGGGGACAAGATGTGGCCGTGACAGGGTCTGGCCTCCCAGCCTCCCTCTTACCTCTGTGATGGGAAAGGGTGGTGCAACTGACTGCAGACCGGCAGAGGGACTTACTTCCACGTCCTGTGATGTCCAAAGGAGATTTCTTTTTTAGCCCTGGGTCCTAAGATCATGCCCCCTCTTGTATCCTTGTGCTTACCTGTGTTGGGTGACTGACCTGTGTGAAGCATGAACACCCAGGAACCTAGACTTGAGGCTGCCTGCCTCCTTTGGGCTGCACAGTCACCTCAGGCTTGGGGAGAGACCTTCATGAGTTAGCACGTTATTTAATAGAAATCCAGCAGTCCTTCAGAACAAGTCCTACCCAAATCCGGTTACACATCTCCTAGCCTGGGAAGTATTGCAAGAGTCCAAGGGGCTGTGGAGACACAGTATGCCTTAAATGAAGCAGATTTTCTTCATGCTTTCACATTTGAGGCACGCCTAGGACATCCTAACGTTGTATTTCCCCCATTGGAAGGAGAAATCGCAGCCATAAAGTGGACCCAATGTAACATTTTCCTACAAACAGCCTTGGTTCCTGGAAACCACGTCCCTTGCATTATTTACTAACACTGGATAATCAGGAACGAAGCTAACAGATGACAGCCATTTGTCAACAGAGGATTTTCTTTTGAGCAGCCTGCTTGGAAGAAGGCCATGGCGACTCTTGCCCGCTGGGTGTTCACAAAGAGGGATACAGGTTCAGTGCTCGCTTCTTCAACACCACCGCTTCAGGGAACTTGACAGACCATGAGCTCTGGGCCTCTGGGTCAGTCCTCTGTTCACATGGCACCACCCAAAGAGGCCACAGAGGGCACTGCTGAAGTTCCCTACCGGCCATACGCAGCCGTGCCCAGTCCCATCGGGCGAATGTGGGCCTGTTCCTCCTGGTCCAGGGAAATGACTTATGAACAGGATGTCCCCATGCCTGAGCCTGTGTGACTGAAGGGCGCTGGGCCAGCTGCCTGCTCACATCCCTCCCGGAGCTAGGATTCCAAGTCTACATGTGTGCGCACACGTGTGGTGGTCTCCCTGAGCGGACACTGCGACACCTTATTAGGTTCTGCTGATCTATTCTTGGACCGTGTTCTATGTCTAGATCATTGCAGAACTCCATTTGCTACCCTGGAACAAGGCAGCAGGCGGAGAGAACAGCTTTTTAGTGTCTTTAATTAGGCAAGAGGCAAAAACAAAGTCTGGCTGAAAATTACCACTTGAAGTTTGGCTGATGCCAAAACAGTTCTGGCTCCCTGTGCTTGGGTAAGTGAGAGCCATTGAATTTGAGGACATACTTGGAGATGGGGGGAAGCTTCTGGAAAGGAACTTTAGTTGCCCTCTGGCATTTACCGCTGCCCACCGTACATCCCGAATCCAAACACATACCCTTTTTCTTCACCAGATCTTTATTGTTGGGGACAGGTAAAAAAAATCTCATCTGTTGTGAACACGAGTAGAGTCGGATCTGGAAGTCATTGTGGTGAGCACAGAATCTGGAACCCCAGGGTGGCATTTTTACAGCCACCTTCCTGCCTCAACCTACTGGGGCCTGGTTTCCCTTGCTGTTGATGGAAGCCATTGAATATATCACAGCTGGGGTTTTAACCTGCTTCCAATTAGTGACAAGAATTAAGGTATTTTGGAGCTGCTTAAGAAGCAGCATCAAGAACCTCTGCATCAAGAACCTTTAAGATCTCATGCTACTGAAACGGGTTTTTACTGGCACTGGGAAGTGGTCCTCCCCCACCATTTCTCCTCAAAGCTGCCACTAGATAAACCTAAAGCTTTTTTTTAGTAAACCTTCCCAGTGACCTTAACCTACACACCCACTCTAAAAGGGGAATTCTGGTGCCAAGGATCCAATTGACCTTAGTGGCAAGTAGTTCTGTCAGCCCCGTACAGGTCACAGAAGAATCACAGATGACCTGATTTTTCTGCCGCGTGACTTACAGGGACTCCTACCTGGACTTTGTTCCTTCTGTGCCAGAAGATAAGTAGTTGCTAAGAGAGACCACTTTTCCTCCAAGGCTATCATGATATAGGACACAGGCAGAAGTCCAAAGAAATCCATCTTCCAAGTAAGGTTGACCTCACCTTGTCCCCACACCCACCACACTCCCAAGAGCTGGCAGGCCTGGCAGTGGGGTGTGTGTGGCGACAACCTCAAGTACAGCACCAAGTTCCTGAGCAACTTCCCGGGGCCCAAGAGAGAAAGCAAAAACCTGAGGGCACAGGCAGATGCTCACGACACCCACGTGGGCATCAAGGTGAGCACATTGCCGGGAGGCCCTAAGCCCTGCCCCAGTCAGGGTGCAGGACCAAGGAGCAAGGTCTGTAGGAGTCCAGCATCTGCCATGCCCCTCAGCACACACACACAGCTATCTCATGAGAAACCTCATGCCTTCAACCAGCACACCAGTACCAAGTACCAGGAAGTACGAAGGGTCCTGGGCAGCATGGCAGGCTAGGCAGCAGGTAGGAGCCAGGCTTGGGATGCAGCCATGATGAGGCAGAAACATGTTTGGAGAGGGATCTCCATTCCAGGGACTGTCCTTCCCGGACATCCTAGAAGACAACGTAGTTTGAGAACTTTGATATGGTGCAACACCTTGTCCCCACACCCACCACACTCCCAGAGGAGACACTGGCAACGTTCCCAGAGAAGCCCCTCCACCCAGCATAGAGCTAGGGTTGAGGGTCTCCAACTGTTGCCCGTTCTTCACTGGGAGACCTGTGTGGGATTCCTTGTTTCTCCAACCGGCCTCCTCAGGCTTCAGAGCACTTGCTCCCCTATGGGGAGGGGATGAGCACCAGTGTCCACAAGATTGCCTGTGAGTGGAGAATCCGCCCTCCACGAGGGCAAGTGGAACCAGGAGAGATGCCAGCCAGAGCTCCAGCAGGGATGTCTGATGCACTAACCCAAAGGAGCTCCCTGGCCTCAGAAGGATCCGGCAGATGACCACGTTAGTTAGTTTCTGCTCTGAAAAATTCTGAAACATAGCTACTAGGTATCCAATGAAAGTCAAGAAGATCTTGTGTGTCTCCCCCCCACCCCCGACCCCCCAGGGCCCAGCACCACAAGCAAAAAGATTTTTGTTATTAACCACAGGAAAGGCCAAGTCGATAATGTCCAGAGATGCCTGCTTTATTTCTTACTAGGTGATTGCATTTCAGGCTGTGACATCAAGTAACTGTCTAATTACCAGCTAACCTTGTACCTCTGAACTACAAAGCAACAGTCCAATTCAGCAAGGGGCAATGGTGTCAATAGCTGACCGGGGGCTGGGTTTTCTAAATCAGTGGTCTTGGCTGACAGAATGCTGTCAGTGGAGACAAGGGTGAGGCCTGCCATCAGGTGGAAGACCCTAACACCTGGTTGAGATAGGCCCAAATCCTGTGACTCCCTAGGTAAAGCCCCCACCCCAAGTCCCAAGGACACTGCAGTTGTTACTTTTGTTTCCTGGGACCCAAGCTACCTGAGCTTGCTCAGCAAAGTGGATCCAAAGCGTACTTTTAGTTGACATGCCCTCTGCTCGCACTGCCACCCTAGGATACAGCTCTTTCTGCAGGTTCTTAGGGAGAAAGCTAGGCTTCTGGTAATTTCTTGTCTCTTTTTAGTTCTGCTTTGAAAAGAAAAGAGGGATGACAGAGGTAACCAAAGGTGGTCACAGGCACCGCGGCAGAGTGGGCCGAGTGTCAGAGGTCTGTGCTGGGTGAGGTGGGGCACCTCCAAGAACACAAGGCTGAGTGCCTCTTCTCGGGAAGATGTCCGAGGGGAAGAATTAACAAAATTCCAAGACAGTAGAGGCTGTTTGTACAAGAAGGCAGAAACTTGGAGAAGGTAAGATCAAGGAAAAAAGATGTAAGGAAAAAATCACATGGTAGGAGCTCAGAGTAAGCAATTACTACATGAATCATTACCATAGCTACTCTTTCTCACCAGAAAAGAACACAAGCTTCCTTTGAGATCGTGAAATCCCCGGCCCAAGAACCGACTGCCAAGCTGGTGTTTTTCCCTCACACCAAGAGGGAGTCACTAGACGAAGTCACTTAGGAAGGGATGTTCTCACCAGCAGCTCTAACCTGAGGCGAGCAAGGCTGCGGCCCTTTCCCTGCTCCACCTGCATGTACGTGTGTCACTGAGCTGTCCTGGGCCCTGCGTGTGCATGCTGACACCAGAGGCCGAGCCAGAGCACCAGCGCACTGTCCCTTCACGCTCGCTCGGCAGAAGAATGCCTGGCAAACACTGCTTCCAGAGCTAGTGACTGAGTGTGTGATGCAGTCCTGGCTCTGGCCGGGTTATGCCAGCCCCGTGAATCCCAGGCCGAGTCTCCAAACATGGTGGGTTCTTCTGCTGCTGAGAGGATGTGCACCTTAGGGTGCTAGCTGAGGAGTTAATGCAGAAAACAAGGCACCACAGAGAGGTTGGACACTTGGGTTGTGTGATTCAGGACACGCCGGAAAAGTCCAAGGGTGGAGGGAAGAAAGGGGAGGAGGAAGAGGAGAAGACCGAGTTTTAAATAACGTCTCCTGAGGCCGGAGCCCCACTAGATGGGCTCTGGTTTGAGCTTTTCTGCTAGGAAGTCATTCACAAAGGCCTCCACAATGGCAGGGGTGATCTCCTCCACGTCCATCACGTACTTGGCCCGGGCTGACATGTCCAGAATGGTGAGCAAAGGGGCCGCCTCGGGCAGGTTGGTGTAGTCTCGCAGGGAGTCAGTCATGTCATCCTGGAAGTCACCAGAGGGAGAGAAAACAGTACGTTTTCAAGAAGGAGGCTAGAGAGTCCCCAGAACGCAGCCACTCCATTGTCCTGAGGAGCGGGAGGCCGTCCGGAAACGATGGGCTCTCAGAACAGGGAGCAGTGGACTCTGCCCTGCCTGGGGGAGGGGAGGGTGCTTTGTAAAGTCCTCTCTGCATCTCCCCAAACCACCAGAGAAGTCCTCTTTCTTCATTAGCACAAAAGCAACTTTAACATGCCCTCTGCTTTGTAAAAATGTGATGTCTTCTGATCACTTACTTTTGCAACTGCCTCTCAATTATTGGCGGCCCCACTATGGATATCTGAGGCCAACCTGGCCAACCTTCAACTCCGGAACGTCTTTAACGGAAACAGATCACCATCCCCACCCCACCCTTAAGGTTTTGGGGGTGAAACTGCACAGCCAGTAGAAAAGACAGGGCTACTGCAGTACTTCCTGAGGCTTACATGGGTGGCTGCATTTATCATACATTCCCAGTGACTGTCCAGATGAATTTGCCTTATTAAGTAGAATGGCAAACCCAGAAACCCAAAGATAGGAGACAGACCTGTAAGGGAGCAACCATTTGAGATTACCTTTCGTGCACCCGACCCCCATTTGGTAGAGAACAGGAAATGGACTCTACACAGCCACCCCGACCCAGGTCACCCTGCAGAGGAAGGGCCTGGGGTATTCCTGGCCTTAAACGCTGGCGAATAGGAGGTATGAGATTTACTGCTCACTGGTTTCTGAGACAAAAAAAACAAAAAACAAAAAAAACCATTCCATTCTCAAAGGGCAAATCTTTAGGAAGATGATTAGTGATCGTCTTTTCTCCCTAACCCAGAAATGGCATGCACTTCCAGCAATGGCGATGAGGGATTCAGCACCTCTGGCACTGTTCACCCCGCTCAGGCCCTCCATGTGGGTTAATAAACAACCTTCATGATCGAAAGAGGGGAGACACCTGGACAAATACTGTGTATCGAATTCCCATTAGGAGGCCTTGGCCAGCTGAGCACAATGCTGCGTCCCCTCCCCTCTCCCTCTGTGCAAACCACAGGGAGATGAATTCAATGTCTACTAAGGCTTCAGAAGGGATGACCTCCACCTGGCAGAGTGGAGGGGCTCAAGATAAACACCCTTAGCCCCAGGAGGAGCGGGAGAAGGCTGGAGTCCTGGCTCAGAGGTGCTTGGTCAGTGCTTGATGTTCCCACACCCCAGGACCATCCCCTTCCACACAGCCTTGCTTCTCAGTCCAGTTCTGAGTCCGAGAACTGGACTAAGACACTGCCAAGGTCAGGATCCCAGGTGAAAGGCACAGGAAGGACGAGGTGGCCAGGTGGCAAGATGGAGCAGTGGATGACCCTGTCAGACCCTCCTCTGTCCTAGACCCTTCCCTCCAGGCCTGGGCCTGGCCACCCACCAGACCACGTGGGCAGCAGGAGGGACATCACTGCCTCTGGAGTCACACTGACCTCACGTTCAGTCCTCTGTGCCACCTACTTAATGTGCGACTTTGAGAAGTCATTTTTGTGAGCCCGGGTCTTGTCCCCTGCAAAATGGGTCTAAGAGCAGCTCGCACAGGGACGAGGCGTGAGCGGTCTGTGCTCTCGAAGCCTCACTCATCTGTGAGATGGTAATGACCCCATCCTCAGCCAGAGAGGTGAGGAGCAGGTGGGATGGTGCCTGTGGTGCTTGTCTTGGTGCCTGCTACACAGAAAACCCGCAAATGGGCCTTTTCAGCCACATTTCTAAAGCAGTTACTGGAGCTCCCCAGCCCCAGCCCTGCCCCTGGCTCGGCCCCTGCTGTCCTGCACCCATCTTTTCTGTCTCGGCCATCTGAAAGGGGTTAGAGTTCAATAAATTCAGAGCAGCTTCCATTTGTGCTTTGTGTAGAGCGGGCTCGTGTAGCCCCAAGGCAGGACCCTGTGAACCTGTTTTGTTCCCTCTGCCCCACTGCAGAGCAGGGTGACTTGAGCTGCCTGTGAGGGACCCGGTGGGGCTTAGGAGGGGTGGCTGTTGAGGAGGTGATGAATGGGTGGTGGTTGGGGTTCTGGCCTCATTGCCTCTCCTGGGATCCAGACAACACAGCATGAAACGAGCGCTGGGCTCTGACCAACTGGGGATGCAGATGGGTGGCAGGAGGGCAGGGGGCTTCAAAAAGTGTGTCTGTCAATAGCTTCCGGCGGCACCTGGGGTTGGGGGGGGAGGGGGGAGGTGGCGGAGCATGCGTGGACTGGCTTCTTGGGGGCGGGACTATGGCCATCTTGCAGGGATTTCCCCCATCTGCAGGATGGAGGCTCAAGCACCAGGGTGGGACAGGCACCCAGCTGAGGCCTTCTCACCCTGTGTAAAGTCCTCTGCTCAGCCCATCCCAGCTGGAGGCCTTCAATGGACAGGTCTTGGGCGAAAAGAGCCTGGGACAGCAGCAGTTTCCCACCTGAGCACCCTCCCCGGGCTGGCTGGGGAATAGATCCGAGTCGAGGCCCCCAGTCAGGATGCCTGCAATGGGGGAGAGCCCACTTTGCAGGTCAGGGCGGAGGGACTAACTACTGATCACAATCTTTGTGGCTGCCACTCGTGCTAGCGGCCTGGGTAGTAGACTGCCAGAGGCAGCGCTGTCCCGGGAGGGCCTCCTGCTGCTCTGAGGCTGCCGAGCAACAACGAAAGGGAGGAAGGTGCAGCAGGGACCATGCTGGATGACACCTTTTCATGCCACGGTTGTCTGTGGGCTCCTCACCCCAGATCCCGGGGCCCCTTCGAACATCCCCTAGGGCCGCATCGCTCATGTTCTAAGAGTTGGCCAGCCGAGCAGCCCGCGGCCCAGGCCCCAGTGCACTCACCTCCCCCGCGACAAAGAACAGAAGTGGCGCCTCCTCCTCTTTGGCTTTGTACTTGGCAATGATCTTCTCGGCTATTGGCTGGATCAGTTGCTTGGCTGCCTCGGACTCCCCATCATCCTCAGAATCTGTAATGGGGAAAGAGAGACACGAGAAGCACTAGTTTGTGGAACAGATGGAGTGGTGTCCCCTGAGGGAGCTGGGTCCTGGGCCCGAAATGCCCATCCAGGGAAGCCCCTGAATGGAAACAAAACGTCCCCTGGGACACAGGCCTCCCCTCCTGGGTGCACGAGGGTGTGTTTGCAGCGCATTCGCACCACTGCGCGCTGAACTTCCCCTGAGCCAGGATCTGAGGTCCTTGTAGCTCTTCTCTCAATCACAGAATCACAGCATGACCTCAGATCTGACCTCCTATCAAAAATGGCAGGACTGATGGTGGCAGTGGGGTGCCCCTGAGGCCCTGGAATGCCAGCTTCAGGGCTAGCCGGACTCTTCTGGGAAAGGATGGACTGCCTGTGTGGGAGGGGGCCTGCCCAGGTGTCCGGAGCCCCCTTTAGTCACTTCTTGCCTCCAGGGAAAGAGCAGCTTGGGAGCAGCCACACACAGGGGCCCTGGGGCTCACTCCAGATGGAGCCTGTAGCCCAGAGCAAGAGCAAGAACAACACCCCTAGGGGCAAAGCGGGAAGGAGAGACAGGTAGCAGGATTTGCACCTAGAAATGCCACATTGCCCAAGGGGCCCTCAGCCTGAAGACTTGGCAGGACTTATTCTAGATCTACATCTCATCAGCTCTGTGACACTGGGAACTCGCTTTATCTCTCTGGGACCTTCTCATATCTTCTCAGATGGCCAGTGAGCCGCAACTGTCCCTAAATTCAGAACTGTGTCCCAGAGGCCCCAGGATGTGGGTGTGGGAGCAGGCAGTAGGCGGCAAAGCCCCAAGGACAGTGATTCCCCAGGAGGCCTCTGTTCTTCAAGCACAGGGGCCAGCTTGCAAGTCAGTTTGTTTAAGAATCCCCTTGAGTCTGCTGATTGGCTCCCATACCAGACTTCCAGAGCACAGGGTAGGATATGCACCCCCACTGGCATCTCAGCCATGACCCTCATACCCCAGATTATTTGGGGAGCTGGGGCGGAGCAACACAGCCCAAGGCAGAGGGTGAGGTGGCCCTTGGCCAGCAGTTGCTCTGTTTGCAGAAGGAACCAGGGTCATCCCACAGGGCTGCAGGGAGCCTGGAGTGGATGTTCTGGTGTCCCCCTGGCCCCCAGAGCAGTCACCCACTGAGCAGAGAAGACACCGAGGGGGGCACGCAGAGACACGGCCCCGAGGCTGGGGTGGGGGGCCTCGGCCCAAGGGGGCCCAGCCCCTGCAGCTGCTGTGCACACAGCCCTGCCTCCTCCCAACAATGGGTCTGTTGGAGGGGGGCCGGGCTCCAGCCTGACCTATTCTTCCCAGCTGGCAGTCGAGGAAGGAAAGCACAGCGGCAGCTCTCAAAGCCCCTCCTGCAGGGGCAGAGCCATGAATAAATCATTGGGGTCAAAAGCAAGGCTGCCGGGAGAGACAAAGGCCCAGGCTCGGCATTGTTGGCATTGTTCAGGATGGAAAGAAGCTGCAGGATGGACACCCCCCACGTGAGGTCTGTCTTGTCCAGCCCACCCTGGGGCTCCTGCTGGGGCTTCATACCTACAAAAAGGACGAGGCAGGGGCCCTCGTTGAGCTGCACGGCATTGGAGTCGGAGAGCTCCAGCACGGGTTTGGGGTGCCACGGGAACTCCCTGCAGTCCTCATCGTTCAGCACCTCCACGCGCCCCTGCCGCGTGATCACTTCCCCCTGTGGGTCCAGCACAATGAGGGTGGGGATGCCTGTGAGGGAGAGAGCTCACTTGAGAGTCCAGAAGTGCTGGGACAGAATCCAGGCTCAGCCATGGGACTCCCTCGGGTCTGCCCGCAACTTGTCCAAGAAACCGGGCAACTCACTTCACCCTCTGGCTTCAGTGTCCTCCACTGCAATGTGGTAAATGGACCGCGGCACCCTCCTTCCCATCTTTGTAAAGATCAGCGAGGTCGTGCACTTAAGGAACTCAGCACAGGGTCTTGGCACTTAGAAGCAATCAATCAATCCTAAAGAGATCCCAGAGAAGCAGGAGACGCCCCTGCCACCTGCAGGGTGTGAAAACACACCCCCACACAGCGTACTTGCTGCCCACATAGGCCAGCACAAATCAACCCAGGCAAGGGGAGTCCACACACAGGCTGGCAGTCCCACCAGTGTGAGCACAGAGGCTGGAGGAGGGGAGGAGCCTGGGGCAGGGGCCACAGCAGAACAGGGGACAGCCAGCTGCTAGTGAGCCAGGGGCCCCACCTCCATCTCCAGCCCTGCTGCCCGGGGAGGTTCTGAGGGGGACAGTCCCTAGAGGGAGCATGCTGACAGCAATGCTGCCACCCCCACTTTAGAGTCCTGGGCTGGAGTAAGAAATGCAACACAGAACTCTCCTCCACAAACAGCACGCCCCACCCCCCTGCCCATAAAGCCTCAAGAGAAAAACCAGGAAAAAAACCCATCCTGGGTTACACTCGCATTTGGGATTTCCACCTCCTTGCTCTGCGTACCCTATTCCCTGCTGCCTCTCCTCCAGCCAGGGTACCCCCTACCAACCGCAGCCCATAGCACTTTTGGAGACACTTGTCTCTCCACTACTGGCAGCCGCTCCCCTCACCCCCCTCCTAACCAGCCACCTCTCCTCTGGAGCTGACCAGAGCTTTTTAATTTTCTATGGGCCAGCGAAAGCCATAGCAATTTAATATTTATAGATTCCAAAGCATTCAGTGAGTAATTTGCTCCACTGACATTTTGCTTCTCTGTGGGGGAGGGTGGGGACAGCGAGGGACCCGGAATGTGGTCCTAGTGTTTTGTTACCCGGCGCGGCTGCTGGCGCAGCAGGCATGCAGTGGTGGGCCTGTCTTCAAAAGGACTTAAGTGAGTCCATTATGTTCACACCTATTAGAAGTAGCTTGGCATGCTGGAGAACAAGTCCAGAGAGAAATGGGCTCCGGAGAACTGCCGCTCCCACCGCACCACACACAAATGCATGCAGCCAGGGCTCCTGGGGGCTTTCAGGACACTATCAGCTGTCCAGGCCTCCTGAGTTGGGAGTCACACAGAGCCTACGGGCGTTTCCAGCCTCATCCTCACACCTGCATGTTAGCCTCCAGGGGCCTGGGTTCCCCAGCCCCGACGATGGGGCTGGGCCTGAGTCAGCAGCCTGAAGGGGCTGGGGGCCACGATGGGGATGGGAGCCTCCCATCGCCACACCCTATCTCAAATATGCTTTGGCTAAGTTCTTTAATCAGAGTTGGTGTGGTTCTGACATTGGACAATTTAGGAGTGTTGGGTTAAACCAGGGCCTGCCCACTGCTAATATTAGACACAGCAGCCAGCCTGTTTGTAGCCCAGACGTAGGATGCTGAGTTGGTCTGTGGAAGACGGACAGCCACAGAGGACAGAGAAGGGAGGAAAAGTAAAATCTGAAGGCAAAGAAACCCAGTTCTTGGTTTGGTGCCTCAGTTTCTCCAAGGGACTACTCTGAGGGGCCTTCTGTGTTACCACGGCTGTAGCCTCTCTGAAGTCCTCACTGGTGGGGACCAGCAGGGCAAGGACATGGAGCCCCTGTCTGGCTGCTCAGGGGTCCTCAGCTGATTCCGCCAAGGAACAGCACCCCTGGGCCTTGGCTCTCCCCACCCCTTGCCTGCAGCTACACAAAAGCAAAGTCCCCACTCGTATTTGTGCTTTGACACCAAAGCCCACGTCTAAGAGCCTAAGGTAACCAGGTGTGTGTGACTGTCGTACATCAACAGAAAGCAGCTTGGTAAAATGCCCACAGTCAGACTGCAAACCCAGAGAAGCCCCTTTCTGGCACGTGCACTGGGCCAGGCCCCTCTGCCATCATGCCCGGCCCTAGAGCCTTAAGTGTGTGTGCTCCCCTCCAGGGGTGACCCGCAGGAAGAATGGGAGAGCAGTCTTAGCACATCTGCTCAGCACTAGCATGGCCCATGCTACTCCACTTCCTCCCCATAATAGACGGCTGCAGGAGGCACGATTAATCCTCTTTTCACGGACGGCCAAGTTACCTACCTAAGGTCATCCGGCCACAAGTGGCCAAACTGGGACAGGACCTCCAGTCTGCCTGTTGCAAAAGCTGCTGCTTTTTCTACCTGGCCACTGCCAGCAGGGGCTCTCGAGGGTAGGCAAGGGAAGGCCCCCGGCATCCAGTTTTCTGCACCAGCAGCCGCCCTCCTCCTCAAGGCCCTCTTCCTCCTCAAGGCCCTCTTCCTCCTCAAGGCCACAGGGAAGGAGGCTGAGACCGCAAATCACCTCTTCCCTTTCCTCCCCCACAGCATGCATTCCCGGCTCCCCTGACGCGGGTTCCCGGAAGCAGAGACTTAGAAGGAGAAAATAGGGCAAAGCCCCTAACGGGAAACTGAAAGGGAATCGAACATTTCTAATCGATGCCTTTGTGCAAAATAACTTTGGCGGCACCAGTGAGGGGCTTCTCCGAAGGGAATGCAAAGGGAGCATGTGTCATCTCTGCCTGAGCTTCTGGTTCCCCAGCTGGGGGCGCTGGAGTGGCTGGGGGAAAGTACGGTGAGAATTCCAAGGCAAATCCAGGCCACCCACTTCACTTCTTGGAGCCTCATTTCCATGGCCGCCACAGGGGGTAGAGACAGGCTCCTATCTCAGTGGGTGTCGGGAGCAACAAACAAGATGACAAGTATAAAATGCTGAAAGCATTTTACAATGAGTACTCCAGAAGTATTAGCCCCTCTTATAAATAAGTTCATTATTTTTTAAGTAATTTTTTAAGTTTAGTTTTTAATTTATTTTGAGAGAGAGACATAGAGAGCAAAAGGGAGAGAGACAGAGACAGAAAGAGGGAGAGAATCCCAAGCAGGCTCCGCACTGCCAGCACAGAGCCCAATGTGGGGCTCCAACTCATGTACCGTGAGATCGTGACCCGAGCCGAAGTCAAGAGTCGGACGCTTAACTGACTGAGCCACCCAGGCGCCCCTCGTTATTATTATTTGTGGTCATCCTAGGTTGATTATGTGGCTCATGAGAAGGCACAGGTACAGAAAAGACCGGTGCCTTGCTCTCGTGAGATACACAGAAACCTTGTGCTGGCCGGAGGAGGCTAACTAAAGAAACAGAAAACAGAGACAATGTCCACGCTGCAGCGAGCATCCTAGGAACCACGTGACATCTACCACACGTGGGGTTGGTGTTCGTTTACTTGCACCAGACCAAGCGTAACCTTTGGGTGAGGAACAAACACCAGCGCTCCTAGAGAGAGCTTCTGCCTCAAGCCCCCTGCCCTGGGGAACTGGGCTGGACCACGAACAGTGCCCCAGAACCCCCTGCACAGTCTCTCTCAAAACCTACAGAACAAAGACCAAGGCCCAAAGGCCTGCTCCAAACGGTTTCCTCCTAGGAGGAGCCTTTCTGTGAGTATTTAAAACAATCTCAAAGACATGTGTACTGAGCCTGTCCCACATTTAGTTTGGCTGCTTTTCTGCTGAGCAAAAAGGGGGTTTTGAAGGAGGTGGCAGAGGGGGCCCGGGGCAGTGGGAGAGAAGCTAGGCAGGGCTGTAACCCCAATGACCTTCTGTCTCTGCTTCTAGATGGCAACATGACCCGAGGGGGCTGGCAGTCATCATGCAAAGATTGCTGGGAGCTGGAAGAGAAATGGAAGGAAAAGCAGATACTTAGGCAGGAGGAACAGGTGAGGGTACAGGGCAGGGCAAAATAGGTGATCACGACAGTGGTCATCATGGGGACTACAGCAGGATGGAAACTGTAACATGTCATTAAATAGAAAGTAGAGAATCCCCAGTCCTGTGTGTATGATTACAGCTACATATAAGTATGTGTGCGTGTGGACAGAGACCAAAAGGGAGTCGGAACAGTAAAAACAATTGTGTAGTAAGGCAGGAATGCGGGTGAGAGCAATATAGACTCGAGTTTTCTTAGATGGTGTTATGATAAATGTGTATTAGCTTAAAATACAAACCAAAGAAAAACCGGAGGGCAGTCGGGCAGGGCAACAAACTCAGGCTAACGCCTTGGCCTTATCAATTACGGGTTCCCTTCAACAGCTCCCTCTGCACTCCCTGCTGGCTCCCCCAAACCTGCCCTTGCCTGGAGAGCTATGGAAGGGAGAAGGCAGCTGGTCTGGGTGGTAAAACTCAGAGAATCCCAGGGCACCTGGGCGGCTTAGTTGGTCAAACGGCAAACCCTTGGTTTTGGCTCAGGTCATGATCTCAGAGTTTGTGGGTTCGAGCCCCATCTTGGGCTCTGCACTGATGGTGTGGAACCTGCTTGGGATCTTCTCCCTCTACTTCTCTCTCTCTCTCTCTCTCTCTCTGCCTTCTCCTCATTCTCTGTGTCTCTCTCAAAAATAAATAAACATTAAAGAAAAAAAAAACCTTAGAATCCCACGGGAGGGTGCGAGGACGGGTCTAGCCTACTTGCACTTGGCCAGCAAGCCCAAAAGCCACTTGGGCACGTGTCTGTGTCAGAGGCACAGAGACGTTTGTGGCAGCATTCCTACAATACACAGAAACCAGACGCAAGCAAGCGTCCATCAAACAGGGTAACAGCTACATAAACTGTGGTCCAGTTGTACAGTGAAACCCTTTTCAGCACCGAAGAGAAGTGAATCAGATATAAATATCAACAAGGACAAATCTTGAAAGCATAATGTTTAGTGAGAAAAGCAAGTTACAGAACGATATTACAGCATGTCAGCACTTAAACATGCTTCTAAAAAACACACCCAGCATGACCATATATTATTCATGGATTCATACATATGCTGTAAGGATATGAAAACCAATTATGAAGATACACACGAAGTGCATGGTAGCATTTCCCCCAGGGGAAAAGGAAAGAGAACGGCGCTGCACAGGAGTGAGGGGGAGTCTCCCCTTGGTCTGTATTAATGCTCCCATTTATCTCCATTTTAAATACCGAAAGCAAAAATCTCAGTTCTAGGTGGTGGCCACACTGGGTGCTTGTTACTATTTTTTTTTCCTGTCTGCTTTTTCTTTTTGTATGTTCTCCAAATTAAACAAGGCAAACAGAATGGAGCTGCTCAGGAGGTCCCACGGCAGTGCGTGGCCTGACCTCCCCAGGCCCGCAGGGCCAGCCCTTTCATTCCTGAGATCTATTAAAAACACCAGCATTGGCCCCTCATACTCTAATGATTGAAAAACACAACCTCCAAATGCTGTGTTTCTACATAATAACAATTTTAAAAAATATTTTTATTATTATTTATTTTTGAGAGAGAGAGAGAGAGAGACAGCATGTGAGCCAGGGAGGGGCAGAGAGAGAGGGAGACACAGAATCCGAAGAGGGCTTCAGGTTCTGAGCCGTCAGCACAGAACTGACACGGGGCTCGAACCCATGAACCGTGAGTGCATGACCTGAGCCAAAGTTGGATGCTTAACCGACTGAGCCACCCTAGGAGCCCCCCGTTTCTATACAATAAATAGGTTCTGCCTCAAATTCATGTTTTGAAAGGGGCGGGGAAGAGGGCAAAGTTAGGGAAAGAGAGAAGAGAATGGCAGGAAATGGAACAGGAAGGAGGGAAAGGGGAAGAGAAACAGAAAGATGAGCAGGGAAAGAGGGCGACAGAAAAGCCACATAAGCCACATATCCTGCAGCAAGTAGCCCTCACGCTGCTGCTGCCCCCTCCCCCCCTCTGCCCCCCCAGCAGCTGGACTGAAGGCACCATCCACCTCGGGGGCTGTTTTCCCAGAGGCAGGACCGACATCTGTCCGTCTGTCCACTCAGGGCCCTACACAGACCTTAGGCTGTCTGCCCTCCCCAGAGGTTGGGGCCAGGGGAGGAGAGGAGGAACAAAACACTAGGGCCCCCCAACCCAGGAGAGAAGGGGCGCTAAGCCTCCCTGCAAAGAACACGGTGTTCCCTGACAGCCCGGATTAGTTAGACAATTGCTAATGGGATTTGCCTTTTGCCAAGTATGTCTAAACCCTTTCCTTAGAAAGGCGTTTAAAACCACTTATAGGGCTCCAAATTCCCCAGTCTGCATAAAGCAGTTGGGGTAGGGAGGCCTAGGGCTTGGCATAACCTGGCTACTCCCCTGAGACGAAGGAAACAGATGAGGCCAAGTGCCAGGGCCTCGGTGAGCCCGGGTGGCCTGGTGAAGCCCGCTGGTTAACACAGCCTGGGCTCAGTCCAGAGCCTAGAGGGAGCCAGTGACCAGCCGCCCACAGCGGCGCGACTTTTGGCCTGGCCAGGCTCATCAAGGCCTGCAGCAGGCTCTGCGACGACCTCAAGATCCAGACTCTCGCATGGCCGCCTGGACGGGCAGGCACCTCAACAAGGCCTCCTTCAGTGTACTACTGGGTGGGGCTCGCAATCCACAGATGCTGTAAGTCCAGCTTGCAGGATGCCCAGAGGACCCCGGGTTCTTTCCGCATTACCCACTTTCATCTGAGTCTGTCAGGATAACACAGGGGAGCTCTGTCCTCACGTGCCTCAATAACAAAGTGACCATCAAGATCAAGTTACTCGCTCACTGTAAGGCACAGACCAGGCCAGGTGGAGGTGGCTCACCTTGGGGGTGGGCAGGGGAATGCACCTGGCACTGCTCTGTGAAAGCACCTTCAGAACGCTTCCGGGGGAGACACCCAGCCCAGGGCACACAGAGAGTCAGGCGGGGAGCATGAACTCTCCTACACACAGCCTTGCAGGATTCACTGAAGACTGGATACTCAAAACAGCAGGACCTCTCTACTGCCCCTGTGTATGTCTGGAGTGTGTGCACACGATGATACTGTAATATAAGAAATACATATGTGGCCTTCATCCCCAGTTCCTGACACCAAGCTCCTAAAACCCTTGTAATTTCCTCAGTGGCAGGGGTGAGAGGGACATTCTTTGTCGCGATATTTGGTCTTACAACATTTGGTCTCAGAGCCTGCGACAGGAGCTTCTGAGGCCCTTGAAATCTGGGAGTGACAAGTGTGTTGTGTGTAAGGAGTTGACCAATGGTGGGGGAGCCCTTAAATAACTTCAGAAGGTGGGGGCTGGTTGCCAGAAAGGCCTGATGAGAAGGTTGCAACTTCCAGATGGACCCCCTGACCTCTGGGGAAGGGAGAAGGTTGGAGGTTGAGCTAATCAATAATGGTCAAGGGGGGTGCCTGGATGGCTCAGTCAGTTAAGCGTCCGGGACTCTTGGTTTGAGCTCAGGTCATGATCTCACAGTTCATGAGTTTGAGTCCCATATCGGGCTCTTCACTGACAGTGCGGAGCCTGCTTGGGATTCTCTCTCTCCCTCTTTCTCTGCCCCTCCCCGACTCATGCATGCATGTGTGCTCTCTCAAAATAAATAAACATAAAAAAAAACAATGGTCAATGATTTAATTGATTGTATCTGTGTAATGAAATCTCCATAAAGACCACTAATTGGTGGGGTCAGAGAGATCTGGGGGGGAGGGCTGAATCCATGGGGGTGCTGGGAGGGTGGTGTGCCTTGAGGACATGGGGGCTCTGTGCCCCTTCCCATATACCTATGCATCAGTTCCATCCGACTCTTCCAGAGCTGCATCTGTTACAATAGACTGATGATAGTAAATCAACTGTTTTCCTGAGTTCTGTAGGACATTCTAGCAAAGGACTAAACCCAAGGAGGGGGTCATGGGAACCCCTGATTTATGGCCAGTTGGTCAGAAGTATAGGACGCCTGCACTTACGATATTAATGTCTGAAGTGTGGGGATTCTGGTGGGACTGAGCCCTTGACCCGTGGGATCTGCCACTAACTCCAGGTCAATGGTGTCAGAATTCAGTCAACTTGCAGGACACCCAGAGAACCCAGGAGGCTGGTGTTGGGGAGAGGGAAACACTCACACACATTTGGTATCAGAAGTGTTGTGAGTAGGGGCGCCTGGTTGCCTCAATTGGTGGAGTATGCAACTCTTGACCTCAGGGTTGTGAGTTTGAGCCCCATGTTGGATGGAGAGATTACTTAAAAGTAAAATCTTTTTTTGGTTTGTTTTTTAAAGAAGTGTTGTAAGTAAAAACAGCTCAGAAAATACAGACATACATATAAATACACCTGTTGAATGACTTTGGAAGTTGTAACCACAGAGTCACACAAGACTCAGAAATAGAGTTCAATCAAAAATAATTTTCAGAGTTCTGTGATGCTACGGTGAGTATAAAAGAATAGACAATTCCTTCAAGTTCAAAGGTAGCAGAGTTAGACTGGTGGCATTTAAATATCCTCAGATGCAAACAGAAGCGAAATCCAGCCAGGGGATGGTACAGCCTGGCAAGGAGCTGCCCGCTTCCAAGACTTGAGAGAGGCCATCAGCAGTGATACCAAACCAGGGGCGGGAACCACAAGGGCTCCAAAGGTGGAGACTATCCCCGGTGTATTGAGGCGCGTGGGGACAGAGCATCCCTGTAAGGAACATGGTGTTCCCTGTGTCTCCAGCCCAGCTGGAGGACAGGTACCAGTCACCTTTGCCTCAGGATCTGGCTCAAAGCCACGGCAGATGTCCAAGAAATGATTGCTGAAGAAAAGCCTGAATGAACCAGAAAGGAAAGAAAGGAGGGAAGAGGGAGGAGGGAAGAAGGTAGGGAAGAAAGGAAAAGAACTCCAGGTTTGGAACCTACATGTCCCCACTCCTTGTCCTAAAGGAGCAGCTGATCCCCGAGAAGAGAGTCCGCCTGTGGAACTACACATGGGAATGTGACGCATGACAAGAGATCACACAAGCACAGGAGTTCGGAAGAGGGAGGTTTGCTCCATGAGGGAAGGCACTGGCGAGGCAGCATTTGAGCTGGGAGGATGGGGAGGATGTGCAGAATGGTGATGGAGGGCTGGGGAGGGAGGCCATGAGAGATGGCAGGGATGGGGGGAGGACGGTGTGGATAGGGGAGCGGGAAGAAGTAGGGCTGGAAAGGTGGTTGAGACCAGACTGTGGAGAACCACAGCCATGAGGGCTTCTTGGCGGGGGATGAACATTACTATGAGAGTAGATCTTCTGGAAGGTTCACTTGGAGCTGCTCTGCCATGTTGACGCATACAGCACACTGGGGCAGAGGAGGACGAGGTGGAGCAGAGGAAAGGAGGCGTGCTAGGTATAAAGGAACCCTGAGAACACAGGGAGAAGAGCCCTAGACAGGACCCCTCAGAGGACATGGTGGAGGAGAAATCCAAGAGACAGCGGGGCAGGAAACAGCCAGGAGTGGGGGTGATGTGAAAGGAGAGAAGAAAGGATTTTAGGGGTAGCCCAAAGTGTCTGAAAACAAAAGCAAATGAAGCAAGAGGAGAATGGGGAGGTCAACAGACTGCAAATAACCTGACTCACTCCCGTGTGGCCTCATCCGATTTTAGGCTTGCAATGTAACCACAGATCAAGTGGAAAAGGCCACATTTAGGGGCATCTGGGTAGCTCAGTAGGTTAATTGTCTGACTTCAACTCAGGTCATGATTTCACGGTTCATGAGTTTGAGCCCCGTGTGAGACTCTGTGCTGACAGCTCAGAGCCTGGAGCCTGCTTTGGATTCTGTGTCTCCCTCTCTCTGCCGCTCCCCTGCTTGCACTCTCTGTCTCTCTCTCTCTCAAAAATAAATAAACATTAGGAAAAAAAAATTAAAAACAAAAAAGAAAATGCCACATTTATATCTCAAGGCCCACCTCCCTCCCAATTCCAGACTGCTGCATCTACACCACCACTCGGTCAAATTCAACATGGTCAGAATTAAAACTACTGTTCAACTGAATTCCATATCGCTGCTGTCCACATGCCCCGCATCCAACACACAAGGCTTTCCCAGCTTTGCTGATGGGGATGCCTTCCCTTAGCTGCTTGGGCAGGAAGCCGTGGAGCTGTCTTTGACTCTTCCTTTACTCTCACCCTCCACATCGAAGTCTGTCAGCAAATTCTAAGACTCTACCATCAACCTCTGTACAGAACCAGCCACATCTTGCCACTCCTGTTGCTACTATCCCTCCTGGAGCACCACCATTTTGTCCCTGGATGACTACAACAACGTCCCAACGGCTCTCCCTGCTTCTCGGCACAACAACCAGAGGGACCCTACCATTACATTATGGGACTCCTCTGCCCAACACCCCCCACCCTTGCTGGCCCACTTCACTCAGTGTGAAAGCCAAAGTCCTATTAACAAAGGTCCTTATGGGACCCTCTCTAGTCTAAGCACCCCCAAATTCCCCTTGCTCATTCTGTTCCAGCTACACCAGCCTCACTGTTCCATAAACACGTCAGGCATACTTCTGCCCCAGAGCCTTCGCACTGGCTGTTCCCTCTGCCTGGGATAGTTTTCTCTCTCAGAGAACCACAAGGTTAATTTTCTCATCACCTTCTCCATGGAGTTGATCCTGACCACCGTATTTGAAACTGTGGCCCACCCTTGTCCTCCCAATTCCTTTACCTTGCTGTAGTTTTAATCCATAGTTCTCATAACTCAATACACCACACACACTATTATTTTTTTTTGAGAGCATGCATGCGTGCATGCCAGTGGGAGAGGAGCAGAGGGAGAGACAGAATCTTAAGCAGGCTCCACACCCAGCACGGAGACCGACATGGGACTGGATCTCACAGCTGTGAGATCATGACCTGAGCCAAAATCAAGAGTCAGATGCTTCACTGACTGAGCCACCCAGGCACCCCCACTTTGCTTTTAAAAATTATGTTTACTGCCTATCTCTTTCTGCCAGAATATAAGCTCCATGAGGTCAGAGACATTTGTTTTTTTAGTTCATCAGCAGACAAGCACCTGGCATATGACATGCACATGACTACTATTTATTAAATAAAACATGACCAGGAGGTGCCGGTGACCTGAGAGGCCAGTGGCAGCTCAGTAATGGGGCCAGAAGAACAAGAGGTGAAGCAGATTCTCTGAGCTCCATGAGGGCAGGGGCCATGACCTTACCATGCTGGTGGCCCTTGTAGCATAATGCAGGTCACGTGGTAGAAGCCAAGGAAATGGCTTGAGAATTTTTTTAACTCATCTTATTTTACGTTTTTTTTTCTTGAGAATTTTGATGTTCGAGAAAAAGAGGAATGGTAGCTGTTTGGGACTGAATGTGTTACCCCCAAATTCATATTTGAAGCCCTAACCTGGGGATGGGGCCTGTGAGGAGGTGATAAAGGTTAAATGAGGTCATAAGGATGGGGCCCTGATTGGATAGGGCTAGTGTCCTTATAAGAAGAGAAGAGACACCAGAGCTTTCTCTCCATCATGTGAGGACCCAGCAAGAGGGTGGCCATCTACAACCAGAAATCAAGCTGTCACTTGGAATCGAACCTCCAGCACTGTGAGAAACCAATGTCGGCTAGTTAAGCCATGGTGGGCATTATGGCAGACCGAGCAGCCCGAGCCAGCAGCATTTACAGCTAAGAGAGACCCGAGCATTCCGTGAAGTGGATGGCAAGGAGCTAATAGAGAAAGAGAGACAAGGAGGTAAGAAAGAGAAGGAAAACTGCAAGAGGCAAGAGCATGACTCTAGAAGAACAAAGGCAGAATCTCAGAAAGCCCAGCTGGTATTTCTTCTAACAAGAAAGAAGAAAGGCGATGGGGGAGATGCCCAGACATTCTAAGTGATGCACCTGCCGACATAAAAGAGGTATTTCATGGCAGAGAGGAAGGAACAGGGACCTCAGGAGAGACTGCGCCGTGGGACACCAACAGGGAGGAAGGGGACGGCGCCGGAGCTCAGCTCGTGGTCACCAGGGGAGTCCGGGGCCAGCCCCTGCTCCACACCCTCATCACTCTGCTCTGTTCCAGCCTGCGCAACGCTGTTCCCTGCAACCCCTACCCCCCACCCCCAGAACAGGCCATGTGCTTTTCTACCTTCTGGTTGGGTAGTCAGAGGCGGTTTGATACGAAAACTCATCTGCACAGGGACACCTCGTTTTATTTCACGTCACTTTACCGCACCTCAGAGATAATGTGTGTGTGTGTGTGTGTGTGTGTGTGTGTGTGTGTGTGTTTATAAATTGAAGGTTTGTGGCAATCCTGTTCAAGCAAGGCCATTGGTGCGCCATTAAAAAAAACTTTTTTTAATGTTTACTATTTATCTTTTTGCGAGAGAGAGAGACAGAGCATGAGCAGGGGAGGGGCAAAGGGAGAGGGAGACACTGAATCCAAAGCGGCTCCAGGCTCTGAGCTGTCAGCACAGAACCTGATGTGGGGCTCAAACTCATAAACTGTGAGATCACAACCTAAGCTGAAGTCGGATGCTTAACCGAATGAGCCACCCAGGCACCCTCACTGGCACCATTTTTCCAACAACATTTGCTCATTTCATGTCTCTCTGTCAACATTTCAGGAACTCTTGCAATATTTTAAGCTTTTTCATCATTATTACACTTGTTATGGTGATCTGTGATCAGTGATTACAACTCGTTGAAAGCTCAGATGATGGCTGGCATTTTCTGGCAATAAATTATTTTTTGATTAAGGTATGTATGTCATTTTTTAGACATAATGCTATTGCACACTTAACAGGCTAACAATTTTATCACATGGTGTTGATCACATGGTGAGGATTAACTGACTTAATACATATGAAAATGGAACCATATTTAGCACATGATAAACACTCAATAAAAAGACTACACTGTAGGGAGGCCTGGGTGGCTCAGTCGATTGAGTGTCCGACTTTGGCTCAGGTCATGAACTCATGATTTGTGAGTTTGAGTCCCGTATCAGGCTCTGTCCTGTCAGCATGGAGCCTGCTTCAGATCCTCTGTCCCCCTCTCTCTCTGTCCCTCTTCTGTTCGTACTCTCTCTCTCTCACAAATAAATATTTAAAAGACTACAATGTAGTGTAAACATAACTTTTATAGGCAATGAAAAACCAAAAAATTAATTTGGCTTTACTGAGACTATGCTTTATTATGGTGGTCTAGAACTGAACCCACGACACCTCTTGAGGTATATGTGTACTTGTAAGCACAGTATCGCTGACTGGTAAGATCGTTACGAAACGCTGCACAAGAACTTACTAACAACGTGTGCCTCTAACAGAAACCAGACCTTCTAATGCACGTGGAACCCCCATAATGCCACGAAGCAGAAGACACTAAGTGACCCTGTGAGGCTAGAGGGAGGCAGAGGCAGGGAGATGGGCACTGGGCTGCAGAAGCCACCTGGGCCACCTGTCCCAGAGCCTGAGGGAGCAGCCTCCCTCTCGCCATAGGTAGGCCTGAAGCCCAGTGTGAGGCTGGTCATGGTGGGCACTCAATGTGTCATCAGAAATATCAGCGGACAATCTGCCTCTGGGATTTCTCTTCTGGTCTAGATTAAGTATCACTATTGCATTGATCACAAGTTCAAGGACCTCGGCATGGTGCTCAAGGCCCTTTAAGATGTGGCACCGTTGACCTTATTGCACACTCTGCCCTACAATACACTACAGTATCCCACTCTGGCCTTTGCCCCAGACACTCCCTATTTAAATCCCATCCTCCAGAGCCACCTCTTCAGTGAAGCCCTCCTGGTTCAACAGCTCCAAGCCAGAGTCTCACCTGGACTCAGATTAGTCCATTGCATGGCTCTTCATGAGACGCTACTTTGAGAAGGATCCTGTGCTGCTCTCTACACTCTAACTTCACTGTGCTTTAGTGCATGTCTGGCTTGACAGGGCTGGAGGCAGGCAGATCAAGGTCAGCAGGCAATGCCTGCCAGGATGCCTGCAGGAGTGAGTCCTAAGTGGTCAAGGAGCAGTCAGCACAAACCCTGTGCCAGGGAGACTATAAACCTGAGAGTGAGGAAGCAGGAGGTGGGAGCTGGGAGAGCAGGCAGGTCCTCCCTGAAGAGAGACTAGCACAGATGGCAGGGACCGTATGCCACGGAGCCAGCAGATGGGGAGCAGTGGGGCTGGCCCAATGCAGAGGACGCTGGCTGGCTGGCACTGGGTTCGGCCTGAATCTCACATTCTTTCACTGTGGCTGGATGGCCTCTGCTTGCCTGGCCACAGGGGCTCTCCAGGTCAGCTTTGTGGTCCTCAACTGAGGGCTCCTGGAAGTCGCGACCACATGTGTACTTCTCGTCCCCACACCGCCTGGGCCTTAAGAGATGAAACCAAACCAGTGCGTCTCTGAGAACTCCCCCTTCTCTTCCTCCTCAGTCATGGTCAGCCACTTTCTGGCTGTCTAAGCCACGCCTAACAACTGCGGCTCTTATGTCTGTAATATTTATTTATAGGTTTATTTATAGGTGTAAATATGTAATATTTATAGGCTGACAGCTGGGGAATCCAAGAGTTCCCTTCTTTGCTATCTGAAGGCAGACAGAAAATGATCAATTTAATTTTTTTGTGCCCTACCCAACATTTTACAGGGCACCCTCCAGCCCTAGGAGTGTGTCCAAAACTTGTGTTGAATCTTGCAGAGCTTGTGATCTTTCCTTATGAGGTCTCTGTTCTGTGCCAAGTACCTCACAGAGCAGAGACAGGGGGCACAGACGGCCACCTCAAACTACCTATGCATGATATAGACCATCTTTTGGTAATTATTAGCTTCAAGTGACCCTACAGCCTTAGCACTGACCATCAGGAATACCTACATCATGCTGGCCCCCACATCCAGGAAAGGGCAGCTCCCTACCTCGGAGAGAAAAGATTCTGCTCATTGATGGCACACGCTCGGGAAGAAAGGTGCCTCTGTGTGAAGTGGCCCCGTGGTGGAGCACAGCAGCCAAGTGAGGCCCAGCACCTGCTCTGCCCTCTGGGACAAGTGTCAGTCTTCTATGGAGACTTCTATGAACAAAATGGCACCAACTGGACCAACACTTTGTAGGTCCTCAAGACATCGTCATAGTCTGCTCTCTAGGTATTTCCTAATGTAAATCTCCTCCTGTCCACTCAAGGGCAGCACTGGGATACTCTTCTGGTTTCTTATTTCCCACCTGAGTTCAGTCCACAGGCTTGGTTGCTAGTGGGAGCTCAAGAAAGAGATTCCTATGCATTTAAATCTACTCTCCCTTTCTTCCAATAAGGATCAGAGGCTGCTTAAAAAGTACATGATATAATACAACAAAAACAGAGGAAAATACCTTCTGGAAGTGAAAACAGGGAAGGAAGAGCAAACGAACCCAAGGTCAAGGGCATGCAACAAAAGAGGTGAGCTTTGCAAAGTTGCTAAAGGTGGTTACAAATTCAGCTCCGGGTTTTCCAGAGGCTAAAGCAAAAAAAAAAAAAAAAAAAAAAAAAAGCCGGCGGGGGGGTGTCCACAATGAAATTCAACATGTATAAAAGGTGAAAGAAAAAAACAAAAACAAAAATCCACCACTTGCTCAGGAGAAGCTCAGCTTCTGCTGGGTACTATAGGATAATTTCCTAAGCAGAAATTCCACAAGTGGGATTTCTAAATTAAAGGTTTAGTAGATTTTTAAAGGCCTTTGATGTATATTGCCAATTGCTCTCCTGAAAGGTTGTCCTGATTTACATTTCTACTAGCAGTCTGATCTCTTCCCTACACTGGGGGTTATCTTTTGGTGGAGATGGTGGGGGTGGTGGGACTTCTTTGCAAATGAGATAGATACAAATTCAGTGTTTTCATTTGTAAATCATGGAAGTATGCTGAATATTTTCCATGTCATGAAAATGATATGATTATATCATATCAATGTACTAGATGAATTGCCTACCTCATATCTTATACATTTTTTTGACTAAATTCTCCTTTTTTACTAGTGTCTAAGGAGACATCTTTTCCTATGAAAGATCTTTTCCTATGGTTATTTGCCATATATGTTATTAATATTGTTGGTTGCCTTTGTTTAAGCTTTTTGACATCCAAAAGTTACCTTTTTTATTGTAAAATGAAATTTCCTCCTTTTCTCCCCAAGTTAATCAGTTAAATGCTTACTAAATGCCTATTCTGTACCCAACACTGAAGCCTCCCAATTTTACTGAGAAAAGAGAGGATAAGTGGGGTGCCCAGGTGGCTCAGTTGTTAAGCATCCGACTCTTGCTCTCAGTCCAGGTCATGATCTCACAGTTCATGAGTTTAAGCCCCATGTCGTGCTCTGTGCTGACAGTGCAGCCTGCTTGGGATCCTCTCTCCCCCTCTCTTTCTGCCCCTCCACTGCTCATGCTCTCTCTCTCTCCAAAATAAATAAACTTAAAAAAAAAAGAGAGAGAGACAAGTTAAGTAACTAGCTCAAGGTCATCAGCAGTAGGAAGTAGGGACAGGACTAGGTTGTTGGTGGCCTAGACTAGAGTGGTGGTATCAGTGAGGGTAGAATAAGACAAGAAACAGGAAACAATGTCCCAAAGATCCAAGAGGCCCCATGCCTAGTGGAGGTAGGACAGCTGACATTCTTTTTGGTATGTACATGTAAGATGCCTCCCAGTCATCAGTGACAGTATGTTCCAAGGCCCAACCATGTGACACAGAGTCACATATTATGTGACTCATTTGTGCGTGAATACATACATGCACACAGACATGTACAGAAGCTGGGAGAGAGGGACAGGAGAAGCCAGAACATGACTGGAGGAGTTAGAAGAAGACAGACATCAAAGACACCTGCCGGTGTGTAAGGGGAATAGGGAAGAGAGAAAACTCAGGAATGTCCCAGTATTGCTACAAGGACCAAGATGAGAAATCTGTGGTCCTCAGAAGGCGTGGGGCACAGCTGTATGTAGACATGGGCACTGAAGGGCAGCAAAGTCTAGGTAATGCTAAGGAAAGACCTGGAACTAGTCAGCCTACCAATGGGGCTCACCTGGAGTCCCTCCAAGAGCTTCTAGTCACAGCCCCAGAACTGAGGCTGAGGAACACTCGCACTGGCTGGTTGCACCCGTTTCCCACTGTACAATGACAATAAGATGGTCACATCTCCTTTAAGTAATACACAGAGTTACCTTTGGAGTAAAGATTTGAATCCTAAAAGCAAGAAGGTGTATTTATTTATTTATTCATTCATTCATTTTTAAGTGTTTATTTTTAAGAGCAGTTTATTTTTAAGACAGTGAGCAGGAGAGGGATAGAGAGAGAGGGAGACACAGAATCCGAAGCAGGTTCCAGGCTCTGAGCTGTCAACAGAGCCCAACGTGGGGCTTGAACCCATGAGCCACGAGAACATGATCTGAGCTACAGTCGGACGCTTAACCAACTGAGCTGCCCAGGCGCCGCAGGACTGGGTCCATTTTTACTCAAGATTGTATCCCCCATGTCTGGAAGAACACAACATCTGGAAGAATACAGCCCTCAGTAAACAGTGGTTGAAGGAACGAATAAATGAATTGAGAGATCTGAAGTTTTACTTATCCTCACAAAGTGGCAATTTAATGCTCTGCTCAGTACCACTGGCCAAAGGTCATTCCTGATACTCATCTCAACAGATACTGCTCCTACATCTAGGCACTCATGTTGTAAGTCTCTGTGCAAACACAGTGCTGGAAGGAAAAAGCTGTGGCATCTTCTTTTAAGTTATTCAACTTGGTCCCTTCACTTCTGGACTAGTAAACAATGTTATTATCACTCAGCTTTTGTTTGGAAAGGGAGCTCCTTTCATCTTTTCTTATTAATAGGAGACATGAGCCTCCATGGGATGCCTGGCTGGCTCGGTTGAGCGTCTGACTTTTTTTTTTTTGAGCATCCAACTTTTGATTTCAGCTCAGATTATGATTACATGGTCATGGGATGGAGCCCCATGTCGGGCTCCACACTGATAGCTTGGAGCCTGCTTGGGATTCTCTCTCCTTCTCTCTCTGCCTCTCCCCTGCTTGTTAACGTGTTCTCTCTCTCTAAAATAAAAATAAATACCCAAAGTGTGGTCCCTGGGCCACCAGCATCAGTGTCACTTGGGGGCTTGCTAGCAATGCAGACTATCAGCCCCACCCCACCCAGACCCAGAAAACCTGAGTATGCATTTTCACAAGGTCCCTAGAGGACTCTTAGGCACATATGAAATGCAGAAGCACTGATTTAAAATTAAATATTAATTATTTGGAAACTTTAGCTCCCAACAGAGCCATATGCTTACTCTAAATGGTGAAGAAAAAGCTTAAAAAGAACCTGATGAGTTCTCCTTAGCTGTGGAATTTGTGGCTAAATTTTGTCTTTTTTTTTTTTTTTCTTTCTTCACTCCCTATAACACAAGCAGCACTGAGATCTCAGATGTTAGCTGTGTCTGTCTAGGGCTAACCAGGATCTGGTAGTACTGCTACAAAGGAAATGAGTTTAATTCTTCTTTTAAAATTGAGATGTAATTGACATATAAGAATGTATTTAATTCTTAACAGGCCAACTAAGTGCTTTACCAAGAGAAAACCGGGCTGGATGAAGGCTGGGAAGGAGGTTTCACATAACAGAGAATAAAAACACAATTCGTCTCACTTAATAATCATTATTTCTGAAAAATGCCATGATTAGTATTTCAAGTCCCAGTTTTCAACACTCTCAGGACATTGGTTTTCTCACCAAGAAGGCACCAGCCACTCAGCCCTCACTCTTGTGCTTCAGTAACCATGAAGTGCTTTATATACGTTATCCTATTAATGCTCCCAGCAATTCTTTGTGGCAGGGATTTATCATGCCCATTTTGCAGATGAGGAAACTGAGGCTTAGAGAGTCTGACTGATGGAACCAAAGGTCACTCTTAGGTCTGTCTGACAGAACCCTCAGGATTCTGGCCAAGTCATTTGGGAGTGTGTGCTCCATAGCCCAAGGGCATAAGAACCCACCAGGTCAGGTGGTGAGAAGTAGCTGTTTCACCTGGGCTGGTCTTTTTTTTTTAATGCCTTTAATGAGGTGTAATTTACATACTGCAGAATTCACAGCATGTCATTTTTGAGACGGTAAGGAACATGAACATGTAATGGAAATAAAGATGTCCTTTTCCCTCTAAAAGAAAAGCCAAAGAGGTGGTGAGCCCAGATGAGCAGGTCTCCAGGCATCCCCAGGGAGTCGGGAACGCCTACCTTGGATTCCATACAGCCGGTTGAGGCGTGACCGCCGGGCCTCATCGGTGTAGGGGACAGCGAGCCAGGGCATCTCACTGAAGTACTGTTTGAATGAGTCCTCTGACCTACAGAGACACACATGGAAACAAGGCTCTGTTACCCCTGAAAGTGCCACCACAGGGTCCTCCCCACCTTCCACCAAGTTACACCCAGGGCTCTGCAGATGCCAGCGCCTCTGAACATCACGCTCCTCAGACACCAGGCTACAGGGGGGCATTATTCTACCCCTTCTGGTTACCGCGCAGCAACAGCCTCCACACGACAGGCGGATGGGAACTGAACCACCAGGCCATTTCGAGTAGCCTGTTCCTGTGGATCCTACCCGTTGAACTCATGCCCAAGTTTCTGTTTCCAACACGGGCAGGTGGTAGTTTTATAAGAAGCCTAGATGTACAGCGACATTGCGGTCCCCATGATACTTCTAATTTGTGCATATAACAGTCTTGTGTACAGGAGCACCTTTTAACTGAGCATAAACCTATGATTCCATGTATAAACAACTCTAGGAATGACAGATCTATCCAAAGTGATAAAAAGCAGATCAGGGGCTCCCTGGGGCTCAAGTTTGGGGGTGAGAACTGACCAAGGGGCACAAGGGCACCTTGTGAATGACAGAAATGTTCTATACTTCACTGTGACAATTACAGGGGTACATACATGGGTCAATATTCACTGAATTGTATGTCCAAAATGTATGCATTTTATTGTATGTAAATTACACTTCAATAAAGTTAATCTTTTTTAAAGCTTTAAAAAAAAATGATGACTGTGGCACCTGGGTGGCCCAGTGGGTTAAGTGTCTGACTTCGGCTCAGATCATGATCTCATGACTAGTGAGTTTGAGCCCCATATCAGGCTCTGTGCTGACAGCTCAGAGGCTGGAGCCTGCTTTGGATTCTGCATCTTCCTCTCTCTGCCCTTCCTGTGCTCTCTCTCAAAAATAAATAAACATTAAAAAATTCAAAAAAAATAAAAATAAAAGAGTGATGATTGCTTATCCCCAGTTACATGCAGAGATGGGGAGCTGGGAGTACCAGGGCTGGACCATGGGCCAATACACCAAGCATGGCACAGTGCAGATATCAAAGATACAAAATGCTGGGGCGCCTGGGTGGCTCAGATGGTTAAGCGTCTGACTCTTGATTTAGGCTCAGGTCATGATCTCGCAGTTCATGGGATCGAGTCCCGCATTTGGCTCTGCACTGGAGGTGCGGAGCGGGCTTGGGATTCTGTCTCTCTCTCTCTCTCTCTCTGCCCCTCCTGTGAGCTCTGTCTCTCTCAAAATAAATAAATAAACTAAAAAAAAATTTTTAGAAGATACAAGATGCCCTCAGTGTGTTGGCATCTCAGAGATCCTTCTGTGAACAGGAACTTGAGAAGCAGAAGCACCTGGTGGCTTGGTCTGAACCAGAGTTGGAGTTTTGTGATGAAGGAAGGTCACTGATGAATAAAACCAGCAAGGGGGCCTGCAGCAGAGGAAGCTGAGGCTAAAAGGACCAGACGTACTCCAGGACGAATGTCTGCCCTTCTGGTTTTTAGGACAGCCCCCAGGCGAAGCACGAGGCCTGAGCGGAAAAAAATTATAGCACAGCCATCCCAGATAGGTGTCACATTCCATTAGCCTCCGGTTCTTTTCTTTCCATCCCTCCCCCACCACACCCTTTCATCACAATCCATAAAGCTGAACGAATCAGAAAATTGCATCCTAACCTCAAATGACCTAGGCCGGAAGTGGGACGTGCCCCAATATTTACAGCAAGAACAGGTTTTTCTCAGCTCCCCTTCAAACAATTGCACGAGAAAATCTAAAAGGCATCTGTCTGCCAATCATCCCAGATACGCCTTCCCCAATTCCCATCTCCACGCTCTACACTTAGCAGGCGAGAAGCGTAAGGCAAAAGAAATGCATGTTAACCACCTTTGGGGAAGGGAACCACACGGCCACTTTCCCCAGCACGCGTTACCTGTCCGCACTAACAAAGATGATCTCAAATTTCTGGCCTGCCTCCTTGATCTTCCGGTAGGATTCCACCAGGACCCGGGTGAGGCTTCGGCAGGGTGGACACTGAAAGAGGAGAGTGAGATTCTACGGTTTGACCCTGTACCTTCGTCTTCTCCTGCCTGCAGAGGCCAGGTAAGCAAGACCCAAGTAGGACTGGGATAGCAAGACCCAGCTTATTAAAGAGGCAGAAACAAACGTGCCCCTTGTAATGGTGAGCACTCAGGATAGGCTCTTCTCACCTCCACGGTGTGCCAGCAGGCAGCAGTTTAAATGAACCCCCTTGGAGACCAGTAGAAGCCTCATCAGCATGGGTGAGGAAGACTACCCTTTCAGACCAGTCAAAAGAAGAATTTTCTTGCTGCTATTATCATTCAAAATAATAAGCGCTCGTGGCATGCAAGCCATGCATCAGGTGCAGGAGGAAGTAAGAACACCAGGAAGTGATACCCAAGCAGTAACACCCCTAGAAGCCAACCCCAACTGGTCTTAGTGGCAACATCGCTGCTTCCTTCCGTCTGGACTAAGGAGGGCCTGAACACTCACCCAGTGTGCGGAGAAATAGACTCCCACGTGAGACCCCTCCAGGCTGCTGCTTTCCAGGGACTGTCCGTTATTTCTAAGCAAGGGCCCCGCAATGACTTCCCTGAAGGGCTTAGGTCCCCAAGGGAATTCCAAACCTGAAACAGGCAACAGGTGGTAAGAACGTTAAGATTCTTCCTTGAGACTTCTGACCCAAGAGTCCTCACAGCGGCAGGGCATGACAGCTTTATCATCAAATAGTATTTGTTAACACACGCATAGGATCTGGAGCTAAAACCCAGTAATGAAGGCAGAACCTTGTCCACGGCACAGCCCCACCTACCTTCAAGACAATGGTTCCCGAACCTGGGTGATCATAGGACCCAGCTCCTGGGGGGCTTTTGAAAAGTACAGAAGCCCAGGTCATGCTCTAAGTCTTGGGATCCGGGGCCAAGGCTGAAGATCTATGTCCAAAATAAAGCAAAACCAACTCCCCAGGGAAGTCTGATGATGGGCCAGGATGGGGAATCACTGCCTCATGTATTAACCATGAGTTTCTTCAAGTCCAACCCCGGAATCTCAGTGGCTCTCCATTCTGACGGCATTTCAGAATCAGCTGGGGAATTTTAAAATATGATGCTCCTGGGACCCACCCCCAGAGATTCTGATTCAGTCAGTCTGGGTTGGGGCCCAGGGAACCAAGTGAGAATTAAATCCAGTAAAAGGAAAGAGTAACACTCACTCAACCCAGATGTTCTCCATTCTGATGACACTTAAGCCCCAGGCAGGAAGAGCAACAGAACAGCGTTTTCTCACAGGGTGGTCTGTGGACCACCGCCTCAAAAATCGCCTGGGGTTGGGGGAGGGGGGAATGGGAGACACGCAGACTGACTAAACGTGCAGATGGCCAAGCCCGCCCTGAAACAAATGGTCCCAAATATCTCTGGGGATGGAGCTGGGAAATCTGCATTTTTAACAAGATCAGAGTAGAGAGAGAGTGTGAGTGAGTGAGTGAGTGAGTGTGTGTGTGATCTGCGAAGGTGAAAACTTGGTTCTACCACGCCTTGGGTTTTACTGAGGGCAATTCTTTGAAGCAGGTGAAATTTTTATTTGGAAAACCTGTGACCAGGGTTGAATCCCCTAACTGATACTAAGTGAGGAAGGGAAGACCTTAGGATGCTTTTAAGACTCCAGTGCCAGTGGGACAGAAACAGACCTTGGACAGCCAGTGAGCAGGGTGATTAGGGCAGCCTGCACTGGGTACATCACCAAGGCCAAGGCTGCAGGACGTGGGCAGCACCAAGAAATGAAGTCAGTCACCCCTGAGGCCAGGAGAGCAACATCAAGACTATGACTCTGCTAGGGTAATATTTTAAAGAGGAAAAAATCTCACAACCGCTTAGTTTGCCTCTAATTGTTAAAGTGACGGCTGCCGTGGAAACAGCACCGGAAGTCCATCTCCAGGCTCTTGTTGCTTCTCAACGACCTCCTCAGCCCTCAGAACTGAACTTCCTTTTTCAGATTCCATCTCCTTTGGCCCATGAATGAAAGCCTCCAAGAGGGACATTCTGATCTCTTTAAAAACGTTAACCATGACTTAGAGAATACTATAATTTCATCAACTTCATCACGACAATATCCTCTAGCTAAACAAACGCCCTCAGATATATTTCATTTGTATGTTCTCTACCAGTAGGGACGGTCAGGGTAGGGGGACAGAACGGGGAGTACGGGATGGACACGCCAAGGTCCTACCTTCTGGGTCATCACGGATCACCAGCAGCCCATTCCTGCACACGACCTTCCCGGTGGTGGCGTCTAGGAATATTAGTGATGGAATGTTGGAAATTCGGTATTTGTTCCAAAGTTTAAGCTGTAAGAAGCAAAGTGAAAAAGGTGGTTAAGTCCAAACCAGATCAATCAAAGCATCCTTTTGAGCCCCATCAGGCCTGAGGGGCGAAAGAACTGGAAAACACTGCTGTACAGGGAAATGAATAAGTGAAGCTACAATCATTGGCCTCTGTGGTCTGTGACAGGGGAGGGGAGTCTGAGTCCCATCCAGGCTCAAGCTGTGACAGAGGCCAACAGAAGACCACACCTGTTCTAAGACAGCTCTTCTCCCCCACCTCTCCCACGGGCACTTCCTCTAAAAGGCATAAAGATGAAGGGTGCCTAGCTGGGCTCACTTGATTAAGTGTCCGACTCTTGATTTCGGCTCAGGTCATGATCTCATGGTTCATGAGTTCGAGCCCTGCATTGGGCTCTGCGCTGACAGTGCGGAGGCTGCTTGGCATTCTCTCTCTCTCCCTGTCTCTCTGCCCCTCCCCTGCTCTCTCTCTCAAAATAAATAAACTTTAAAGAAAAGCATAAAGACGAAGATGAATTAGGAAATGAACTACATGTGCACCCCCAATACCAGGTGGTTAAGGCAGGAAGGGAGGCTTTTTGTTGGTGTCTCTGAACCCCATCAGCAGGCAGGTGCTCCCCTGCTTCCCGGCTCTGCTGTGGCACCTGAGCTCCAAGGGAGAGGGGACAAGGGTATCCCAACAGAAGACCAAGTAGCCAGAATCCGGCGCTCTCCCCACCACATCAGTTCCTGCACTTGGGAGTATGGGCAGTCGCTGTGTGTGTCATTCACCCACAAACACTAGGGAAGCAACATCCTGAGCCGGCTCCAATTCTTAGTTCTCAGTGCCACTCAAAACAACCCACAATCTACTGGCAGGTTCGATGTTGCCTCAGCCAACTGTCAGAGGACCAGGGTCTAGGAGGGGTGAGGCTGAGAAAGCACGAATGCAACAGCCCGGGACAGGAAGCTGAGGATGTGCAGACTCCTTTATCGGCTCCCGGCCATCAGAGTGACCGCCATTCGGGGGGGGGGGGGGGCGTCCACTGGGTGCTCTGGAACTTAACTGCCAAGCCCAGAAAGCAACATAATTAAACAAAATGTCCAGCTACCAACGGGAAATGGCAGAATGGCCCAAATGTCTAACTACCAACGGGAAATGGAAGAATGGCCCACTGCTGATTCAGCTGCAGCCTCCCTTCCGGGGGCCTGGGGCCCACACAGGAGGGCTGGCCGCCTGGGCATTGGCAGAATGGGGCGCGGATGTGTCAAGGGGAAGCAGGCACCAGAAGTCCAGCTGCACAGAGCAGATTATTATTGTTTTTAATTCAATCTCAAGCAGCGAAGGAGTCGGGTGGGGTATCTGCTACAAAATGTTAGGCTTCCCCTGTCTGTGAAGACCTGGGTCTTGGCAGGAAAGGTCGTGGGACCCCACCTCGAACTGGGTGGGCCCTGCCTTTCCAGTGGGCTCCCAAACCAGCCCTTCTAACAGGAGCGACTCTGCACATACAGTCGGCAGTGACCAGTACTACATCATTCCAGAGAAACCTGATACAGGCTTCAGATCAAACATTTTTAGGAGGAAAGGCTCAACAGCAGAACAAGACCATCCTGCTGCTGGGATTAGCTTCCTAAGTCTGCAAGTACAAGGATCCAGCCAGGTTAATAATTTTAAAGGGGGGCAGGAAGGAAGATGAAGGGATTTATCTGATTTAAAAAGTAATTGTGGGGGGGGGAGTAATTATTGGAAAAAATGAGAAACACAGCAAACCGTAAAAACTGAGATAAAAATCACCCATGACTCACCGCTTAAAAAGCTTGGGCAACTTTGTATTTCTACCAGTGGCAAACGAGAGCCCATTCCTCAGTATTCTTACCAATATTACTTTAAAAAAAATTTTTTTTTCCCTCAATGTTTATTTTTGAGAGACAGAGACACACAGAATCTGGAACAGGCTCCAGGCTCTTATCAGCACAGAGCCCGACGCGGGGCTCGAACCCATGAACCGTGAGATCATGACCCAGGTCAAAGTGGGATGCTTAACCAACTGAGCCACCCAGGCACCCTCCTGGGGTACATATTTTGGCGAGTAGTCAGGGAAGGCATCTTTGAAGAAATGGCATTTGAGCACAGATCCCGGATATGAGATGGGGCGAGTCACGTGCTCATGGAGGGAGGCCACCTGAGGCCCAGGGCACCTGTTAGAGGCTAGGAGGCAGATCAGAAAGAAGGCTGGGGTAGACACAGTCAGATAGAGTCGGGGAGAGGGGCCACAATGAGGTCAGAAGGGCGCTCTTGGCAGATCTTTAAGGCCCTGTAGACTAGTAAAAATGATGGAATTTTATTCTAAGTGTAACAGGAAACTACAGAGCATTAGCAAGGGAGTGGTATGATTTGATTTACAGTTTAAAAGGTCACTTTGGCAGCCCTGAGGGAACAGACTGTAGGGGAAGACAAGGAGAAGGCAGGATCTGGAGAGGCCAGTGCAAACAGCCCAGGCAGAAGTTGAGAGCAGTGGGGAGGACTTGGGTTATAGCAGCAGAGAGTGAGGACATGATGTATTCTTAAGACAGTCAATAGAGTAGGTTGACAGACTGAATATGCGGAAGGGATAAGGGAAAGAAAAAGATGAAGGATGTACTATGGTTTTGGAGTTTGAGCAAAAGTGTGTCAAGGGGTCCTATGAAACAAGATGAGGAAAAATGGAGGCAAAAGTTTGGGAGGGAAAGATGGAGATAAGAGAGGTCAATCTGAGATGCCCATTAGATGTGCAAGGGGAGATTTCAAGGAGGCACCTGGACTTACAAGTCTAGGCTCTGGGGAGCTGGGGGGGCATGAGCTATAAATCAGGGATTGTCGCTGCCTGGATGCTGTGAGGGGTCATGAGCCTCCATGAGGTTATCCAAGGGGAGGACAGGCTACAGAGGAAAAGGCACCCCAGAGCAGAGCCAGGGACCACCCACAAAAGACTGAGAAGGAGTGACACATGACATAGAAGGAAAACGGGGAGACTCCGGTGTCCCAGAAGGCAGGTGGCAAAAGTGTTTTAGGGAGAGAGTACACTATTGTGTCAAATGCTGCTGACACGTTGAGTAAGATGAGGGCAGAGAACTGACCAGCGATGTGGCAGCTAAGTTTATTCACGACCTTGACAGGTCAAGGAGGAGTCAGTAAAGTGAGGACAAAAGAGTGAGTGGAAGAGGGAGGCAACAGGGTGCAGCTCTGTCCGGCACACACACCTAGAGGGGGCCTGGGACCAGACAAACTTGAGTCAGCTTCCCACACGGAACACCAAGCGGGAACAATAAAAACAGGAAAGGCTATCAAGAGAAAAAGAAAATGGCAGATAAGGGGCTACGGTAGCGACTACAGATAACTTTAAGAGTTTTGCTGGAAAGGGAGCAGAGAATAGGACTGTAGCTGGAGAAACACATGATGAGGTCAGAGAGAGGATATTTTAAAGATGAAGTCAGGGGGCGGTATTTTAAAGATGGGAGATGCTTTAGTATATGCTGCTGGGGATAATCCAGAAGAGGAAAATATTGATGAGAAGGAAAAATGCAAGAACAGAGTCCTTGAATAGGCCAGAGGGTGGGGTCGAGGTCACAGACAGAAAGATGTCGTTGTAAAACCTGACTAATTTTTAAATGTACACTCTTACTTCAAAGCACGTTTTTAGCCTGAATAGAGAGCCATGCTATTTGCAAATAAACATAACTTCACCTTCTTTTTCAACAATTACATCGTTTATTTCCTTTTCTTAAAGAACTATATTGGCAGGAATTTTCCAGGACAATAGTAAGTAGCAATCATCTTTAACTTCCACCTGATCATAATGGGTATACCTTTTACTATTATATATAAGACTAGCCATTGGTATGAGATGGATACTCTTTTTTTTTTTTTTACATTTATTTATTTTTGAAAGACAGAGCATAAGCAGGGGAGGAGCAGAGACAGAGGGAAACACAGAATCTGAAGCAGGCTCCAGGCTCCGAGCTGTCAGCACAGAGCCTGATGCGGGGCTCAAACCCACAAACTGTGAGATCATGACCTGAGCCAAAGTTGGACGCTTAACCCACTGAGCCACCCAGGTGCCCCGTGAGACGGATACTCTTGAACATGTTAAACAAAATAGTCTTGAATGTTATTCAGCCTTAAAAGGAAGGAAATTCTGGGGCACCTGGGTGGCTCAGTTGGTTAAGCATCCACCTCTTGATTTCTGCTCAGGTAACGGTGTCTCAGTTTGGGAGTCTGAGCCCTTTGTCAGGTTCTGTGCCGACAGTGGGGAACCTGCTTAGGATTCTCTCTCTGTCTCTCTCTTCCCACCCTTCTCTGCCCTCCCACGTGTTCTCTCTCTCCCTCTCTCAAAATAAATCAATAAACCTAAAAACAATCTTTTTAAAAAAAATTTTTTTAATGTTTTATTCAGTTTTGACTGAGAGAGACAGAGCATGAGCAGGGGAGGGGCAGAGAGAGAGGGAGACACAGAATCTGAAACAGGCTCCAGGCTCTGAGCGGTCAGCGCAGAGCCTGATGCGGGGCTCAAACTCACAGACCGCAAGATCATGACTGAGCCGAAGTCAGACACTCAACCAACTGAGCCACCCAGGCGCCCCAAACCTAAAAACAGTCTTAAAAAATAAATAAATAAAAGTGGAATTAAAGAAAAAAACGGAAGGAAATTCTGACACATGCTACTACGTGTATGAACCTTGGGGACACTGTGCTAAATGAAAGAAGCCAGTCACAAAAATACAAATACCGTGTGTTTCCATTCCTATGAAGTACCTAGAGTAGTCAAAGTCATAAAGACAGAAATTGTAATGGTGGTTGCTACCACCATTGGGGTTGGGTGGACGGTGGAGATGGAAGAAAGCTGGTATTACTGTTTAACGGGTATAGAGGCTCAGTTTTACAAGATCAAAAGAGTTACAGGGATGGGTGGCCATGAAGGGCTGCATGTCAGTGAGAATGAATTAAAAATGGTTAAGATGGTGAATTTTACGTTATCTGTATTTTACCACAATTACAAAAAATATAGGCTTGTGTGAACTTTTTGACCTAAAAGTTTTATCAGGAATGGATGGTTACTTTATGGGTTTTTTTTTTTAAGTTTATTTTTTATTTGGAGAGAGAGAGAGAGCACAAGCAGGGTAGAGGCAGAGAAAGAATCCCAAGCAATCTCTGTGCTGTCACTACAGAGCCTGATATGGGGCTTGAACGCACAAACCATTATTAGATCATGATCTGAGCCAAAACCAAGAGCCAGATGGTTAACCAACTGAGACACCCAGGTGCCTCTATGGTTACTCTTTTGATCTGTTGCAGTATATTTCATTAGTAGCCTTTAACTCCAAGGTTAAGCCATCCTTGCCTTCCTAGGAGAAATCTTCCCTGGTCACATGTATTGTTAAGGGATCACTACTATCATATCTACTCTGGGGCTTGGGGCTCCCACAGACAAATGGCATCTGGTAACAAGACTTTATTTATGGGTCACTAGACTTGTCCCTAAAGTAGCTTGCAATCTGTGGGCCTTAAACATAAAAATGGAGGGTTCAACGTGATTATAATAGAGTGGTTTGCATGTGGGCACCTACATGTACTTGAAATGTAAGCACGTGATTGACTTTTGGCTATATATTTTTAAGGAAGGGTAGGTTTGGGTACCTGGGTCACCTAGCATCTAAATGCTTAGCCACCCAGTGTGAGTCAGGACCATGCTCCCCAGCTGACATGATGACAGGGTGACCTATGGGCTGGCTGGCCTACTGGGGTTACCCTGAGAGCATTAGTAAAGTACTTTTTTTTTTTTTTAAAGAAGATATTGGCATTCTCAAGTTCATTTAGAGAGTGCAAGTGTGTCCAGGTGGGAGAGGGGCACAGACTGCAGAAGGGAGAGAGAGAGAGAGAGAGAGAGAGAGAGAGAGAGAGAGAGAGAGAATGAATCTCAAGCAGGCTCCACACCACCAGTACAGAGCCAGACATGGGTCTCGAACCCACAAACTGTGAGATCATGACCTGAACTGAAATCAAGAGTCAGACACTTGGGGTGCCTGGGTGGATCAGTTGGTTAAGCAACTGACTTTGGCTCAGGTCATGGTCTCGTGGTTCACAAGTTCAAGCCCCACATTGGGCTCTGTGCTGACAGCTCAGAGCCTGGAGTCTGCTTTGGATTCTATATCGCCCTCTCTCTGCCCCTCTCCTGCTTGCACTGTCTCTTTCTCTCAAAAAAAAATAAACGTTAAAAAAAAATAAAAAAACAAAAGTCAGACACTTAATCGACTGAGCCACCCAGGCGCCCCTCAGTACAGTACTTAAGACTCTAAAAATAGGGATGCTGTCTCCTCAACCCCCACAGATAAAAAAGAACAATTTGGTCTGGTTCCCTCATGAAGCAGAAGGACTATGATGCCTTCTGGCTGTCCCACCCCTAATCATCAGAGACATTTCTTTTTTCTCAGTATCCTTCTTGGAGAGGTAAGAAACTGTAACCCCCATAATCCTTCCCATCCCTCCCTCCCTAGGGATCCACCCCCCCTTTTTTTCACACGGGATCTCAAGGAAGATCCTGGCTTGTGTTTTATCCATAGTTGTGGGATCTTTTATTTCCAAAAAAAGGCCCACTGGTTCAGTGGAAAATAATTATGCTTTTAGACTCACATCTGACACTGAAAAGTCAGTCCTTCTGTAGACTAATACATCATGGTATAATTTTATGTGATAGAGATTTAAAAAAATTTTTTTTTACATTTATTTATTTTTGAGAAACAGAGTGAGACAAAGCGTGAACGGGGGAGGGGCAGAGAGAGTAGGAGACACAGAATCTGAAGCAGGCTCCAGGCTCTGAGCAAGCGGTCAGCACAGAGCCTGATGCGGGGCTCGAACCCACGAACTGTGAGATCATGACCTGAGCCGAAGTCGGACACTCAACCGACTGAGCCACCCAGGCGCCCCATATGATAGAGATTTTTTTAGGAACTTATGTCATTCGTCAGTGATGTGCAGGCTGCATGGGACTGTCTTTCTCAGGCTGCAGCATCACAGTTGCTCTGCTCTGAGCCAGTACAGTGGGCACGGGAATGATCATTCTAACCATGTCAAGTTTGATACTTGAATCAGAAAGTGAACTTTCCGTTAGAAAAGTCACAGAGGTCCACTTTGATGAGTCTCTTATGCTGACTGGAAAAGAGAAAAGCTTGAGCTTAAAGAAATGATCCCAAGACTCACCCCCTGTGCCTTTTCAAGTGTGCATGACATCTCCAGTCCACCAAAGATTTTCAAAAAGGCCACTTTAAAACAGTGGCTTCATAACCATTTTGGGGTCACAGACACTTTTGAGGATAAAAGCTACAGATCCTTTCCCCAGAGAAAAATGCACATACACAAAAGTCTGTGTGTAATTTCATAGAATTCGTGAACTCCTTGAAGACCGTCAGTGAACCTGTCTGATCCCAAGTGGTCTACGGACCTCAGATAATGACTCCCCTTGTCTTACGAGTTCATTTTAGGGCATGGCTTGACCTTGATCAACCGAGAGAGCTAGGATATTGCCCCATCCATAAAACTCCCTCTAATAAAAATCAGCATTTGCCTAAACTCCACGATGATGTAATACTGAAGAGTGGAAAGTCACTCTCTCACTGCGTGTTGCAGCTACACTCCTAAACTCTTCCAGAACCGACTACCGCCTGCAGCCTCCCGTTCATCCTTGGCCTTCAGGATGCTGAAGATCAGAGGCACACTAACTGCACTTATTTGTAAGGATCCCCAAGAAGGAGCTCGTATTCCTCCTTGGTGTGATCATCAGAGTCAGGAGCCATCACTGAATCAGCACTGCCTCACTCTCTTTTTTTTTTTTTTTAATTTTTTTTTCAACGTTTATTTATTTTTGGGACAGAGAGAGAGACAGAGCATGAACGGGGGAGGGGCAGAGAGAGAGGGAGACACAGAATCGGAAACAGGCTCCAGGCTCTGAGCCATCAGCCCAGAGCCCGACGCGGGGCTCGAACTCACGGACCGCGAGATCGTGACCTGGCTGAAGTCGGACGCTTAACCGACTGCGCCACCCAGGCGCCCCTGCCTCACTCTCTTAAAGATCCTTCTTGGAAGGAAATCTGGTAGTGCCGAAAAAGTGCGCTTTAAGGGGCTCAGTTTATATCCAGGCCCTGATCTCTCAGTGGACATCAGTAGGCGACACAGTTCCCTGGCTCCAGGTCACCGCTCTTGCCTTGCACAGTAACGCCCACATCTCAGGACGAAGTGAAATGAGGCGCCGTGTGTGGAGATACTCTGAAAACCAAAGCGCTGCACACATGGGGCACGTCGCTAATATCGGCATCAAATTTACGCTTAGTTCCCCCTTGTCTTGTCAGCGTCCTCTTCAAAAAAACATTTTCCTGTCAACTCTATTGTAAAGTTAATCAATCAACTGTATAGTTAGTAGCCTGTGTTGTAAGACGCCTCAGAAAACTGGGATTTCCTTCTGTGGCGAGTGGTAGTTTCGCCATAAGCACCTTCTGCAAAACATACACACAGTCTGGAGCCAGCTTTACGCAGTCTGTTTGCTCCCCCCTCTCCACCCCTTCCTTTCTGCCTTCCACTTCCCATGCTGGACTGCCAGGTTTTAAAGGGGCATATGGAAATTGTTTTGAACGGACTCTGTGGATTCTGCTCTTCTCTCTGCTTAGAACTCCGACACCACGTGTGATTCTGATGGGACCCTCCACTTGGTCTCCCCACCTTCTGGAGAGGGTGACTGTGGGCCTGGCACAGAGATGCCAAGGCCCACGGTGCCCATCCCAGCAGCCTTTGAACCAGACACTGGATGTAGAGCAGGGGATCGCATTCCACTGGCCATTGGAGAAAAAAGTCTCCGGCAACCTCCAAGTTTTTAAAAAAGTTTATTTATTTATTTTGAGAGAAAGGGGGTAGGGGGGAAGGGGCAGAGAGACGGAGAGAGAGAATCCCAAGCAGGCTCAGCACTGTCAGCGCAGAGCCTGATGCGGGGCTTGAACCCACGAACTGGGAGATCATGACCTGAGCCAAAACCGAGAGTCGCTTAACAGACGGACCCACCCAGGCACCCCAACCTCAGCACTTTAAAAGGACCTCCCTGGCTGGCACTGCTGCAGCTGGGGACAACCGAGTGACTTTGACTTCCAGTGCCTGCTCCCTCTCCAGTGACCATCTGGCCAAACGTCCACTCAGAGTTCACATTGACAACAGTCAGACTGGCTGTGCCACCTCCCTTCAGAGCTGCCCAAAGGCCAGGTAACTCAGGCAGAATAGGTCACAGCAAACCCTCTAAGCTTAGAGATCTAAGTGCTTATAATTAGCATGCCAGATTCAGAAGCAAGGCAGCAAAGACGAAATGGAAAAAAAGGAAGAGGAGACAATATTAGCTCAACTTGGCAAAAATCAAAAAGGATGACAGAGCGGACTATTGAGTTACTTGAGAGTTCCCATTCCTTGGCCTGGCGGCTGGTTCTGGTTAGCGACTCTGAAGGCTGTGGTTGGAGCGATCATCCTAGGAATGCCGGCCAGAAACACTTCTCTAGTGATCCACGGAACAATGAAGCAAATATCAAAAGGGACAGGACTGGGAGCTGGTAAACTGTAAAAACGCACACTACAAAGCCGAGCTAATCTGAAACACCGCGGGGATTCGTCAGCACCCACAGATGCCACAGGGAAATGCAACCTGGTGATTTCCGAGAAGCCCCAACTCCAGAGGGTGACTCAGAATCTGCCTCTCATTCCGAGGACTGGGTCTCGCGCTTGACTGGGGGTCCAAGTTTTTATTTCTCAACAGCTGCTGCAAATCTATGGGATCAAGCCAAAGCTAACACAGATGTAAGATTCATCAGCAAGCTCGTCGGCAAGGTCAGCGCAGCCTTCTCAGGCAAGACTTACCCCTGCCCTTCCACCGAATGCTGACCACAGTCAACATCATCATCATAAACAGAGTCTTTGTTTTTAAGTTTATTTTATTTTCGGGGGGTGGGTGGGAAAGAGAGAGAGAGAGACCGTGCGCACATGTGTGTGCGAGTAGGAGAGGGGCAGAGAATGTCAACCAGGTTCTGCGCTGTCAGCCCATGGTCCAATGAGGGGCTCGATCCCTGCGAACTGTGAGATCATGATCTGAGCCAAAATCAAGAGTCAGACTCCCGGAATGAGACACCCAGGTGCCCTGAAAACATAACGCCAGAGGTTACTTAGCATAGGCTCTGGAGCCAGGCTGGCCCAGATCTAATTCTGCTTTGGTCACCTGCTAGTTGGTGTCCTCAGAAAGCTACCTAACTTCTCTCTTGGTTTTCTCATCTGTAAAATGGGATTAACAGTACATACACTTCACTGGATGTTGTAAAGATTTAGATATGTGCTTAGAATAGAGCCTGGCATAGACTAGGTACTACATTATTATAGTCAGCTACCTGCTGTGATTAATATCTATTATTATTGTTGTTATCATTGCTACTGCTAGCTCAGAATCACTCCAAGTGCCCCAACAGGACCTTGTCCCAGAGTTAAGACCAAATCTTGCTTCTGAGGCATGATTCTAGTGTGATCTGTCCTGTGGCTGAAATTTTAGCCTGGTACAGCTAGCTGTTGGTTTGCCAAGTACAGTGCTTGGCACACGTTATGTGTTCAGTGAATGATGGGTGGACAAATGGAAGAATGAATGAATGGAAGGAAGGGAGAGAGGAAAAACTGTCGAGGGGACAGCCAGAATGGATGGCTAGCTAAGCAATCAAATTCAGCCATTCAAAGGGCCTCCTTATCGCCAAGACTCTTCCCCGTTCCTTGGGATAGCGGGGGGCCCAGAAGGCTCTTTGAATTGGAGCATCAATTGCTCAAAACAAGTGCTGGTGGAATTCGAGCTCTTCTCCCTTTCTCAGACAGGACCTTCGATTCCCCCATCCACTTCACCTTCCCATCTCTCCTCTGCCTGAAGCCAACACAGGGAACCAACCAGCAGACAAGGCCAAGGAAGAGGTGAAAGTGAGCAGGGCCAGGCTGATCATGAGAAACCAAAGCCCTCCTTATGGATTTGCACTTAACAAAGCCGGAATGACCATCAATTCTCCCTTCACTGTAGTTGCTTCAGAAAGAGGCCCTGTGCCCCAAGGGTGAGGTTTGGAAAAGAACACATACACTCTGCTTCCTGCAGGCAAAGGAGCCACACATTACATACACCACACACCATCCGTCCGAGTTCATCTCTGCCACTCCAGGCTATACTAAACGAAAAAGAAGGGGTGCCTGGGTGGCTCAGTTGGTTAGGCATCTGACTCTTGATTCTGGCTCAGGTCATGATCTCACAGTTCGTGGGGTGGAGCCCCACGTGGGGCTCTGCGCTGACAGTGCAGAGCCTGCTTGGGATTCTCTCTGTCCCTTTCTCTCTGTCCCTCCCCTGCTCATGCTCTCTCTCTCTCTCTCAAAATAAATAAATAAACTTAAAAAAAATAACAAAAGAGACTGGGTAGAAGGGACATTAAAAATTTATTCTTCATTTCTTTAAATGTCAGAACAGTAAGTTTTCCAGTGGATGGATAGCTGACCCAGCCGGGCTATAGGATCTGATGTTAGGTGTCATTTTCTTACAACATTACTCAAAGTGCCGCAGGAAGATATGAAGGGGGTGAAATACCATGCCTGCCTTCAGGAATCTTACAGTTTACAAGAGAAAAATGGTTAAAATGACGAATGTTATGCTTTATCTATCTTACTGCAGTTAAAAAAAAAAAAGTTGGAACCATGACTACTTATGTACAGGGATGGGACAGATCATGGCAACTGCCAGGATAAAGGATCAAAAAAGAAGAAAGGAGACTGGCTCCATCTAGTTTAGGGAATGTGCCGGGGCTGGTTCTGTATGCTGAACACACCCACCCCTTCATTCCAAATCGGGGTGGTCACAAGAACCAACAGCTGGTGGCTGAGTTTGACCTTATTGGTCAGTCAAATCTTCAGTCAATGCTTTTGGTGGAAGGCAGTGTATGGTATAGGTAAAATGGTTAAGAACATGGTTCTGGAGCCAGGCTGCCTGGGTTCAAGTCCCAACCCTGCTATGTATCAGCCGGGGGGGCCTGGGGCAAGTTAGTTCACTTCTCAAGAGCCTCAACTGTCTCATGAATAAAATAAGGATAATACCTGCCATCATACTGTTGCTGTGAGAACTCCCTGAATTAATATATTAATTAATATATTAATCAATATATATTAATAAATTCTTGGGGCGCCTGGGTGGCTCAGTCAGTTGAGCATCTGACTTCAGCTCAGGTCGTGATCTCGCAGTCTGTGGGTTGGAGCCCAGCATCAGGCTCTGTGCTGATAGCTCAGAGCCTAGATCCTGCTTCGCATTCTGTGTCTCCCTCTCTCTCTGCTCCTCCCCTGCTTGCACGCTCTCTCTCTCAAAAATAAATAAACATTCAAAACAACTAAAAAACAATATGTATGGTTCTCAGAATGCTGCCTAGTAAGTGTTCAATAGATGTTAGAATACTGCCATTTCTCTGATGCTAAGTAGAAGAATGCGGTGACCCTCTAACTCCTGTTTAGCACCCACGTCAGCTGCATGTTCCCATTCTGGTGGAGGAAATGACTTCTTGGGCCTTGTATCATTTGGGATGCCCACAGATAGAGGAACGGGGGCCAGGAGACAACCCGACGAGCCAGCGTCTCACTGCTGGTGTGCGGACATCTTGAGTTCTGAAGAGCCTCACTTTGCTTTGCGAGATATTCTTTTCCAATGGAAATCACTGTGCGCCTGGCAGGAGAGGTGTCGGGTCTGGTATCTGCTGCTTCCTTCTATCTCTTTAGCCGAGAGATGTCCATCTCCATCAGCAGCCAGCCCTGTGCCACACACCTCACCAAACAGCATGCTATGCTTCCGTCTTACCCTGTGACTGTAGAGTGCTGTCCGACACACTGCCGATTCCCAGGACAAAGGGCTGCACGCTCTCTTCTACCAGGTGGGGCACAAAACCACCACTACCCTTTAATCCTTTCTCCAAGGGGCTGGCTGCATTCTGGCAGTGTCACATCCTCACTGCATCAGGGCAGGAAGCAGTGCAGCGGGCAAGACCACGGGCTCCGGGGGCAGACAGTGTGGGTCCGAACCCTGGCCCTGCCACCTCGGGCAAATGACTTTGCCTCTCCAAGCCTCAATCTCTTCAATCGCAAAATGGTTCCATGGTACCTATCTCCTAGGGCTGCTGGGAGGATAGCACACGTGCTCAGAACTGCCCCCGGCACAGGGCAAGCGCTCAGAGGAGAACACTTCTAACATGTGCCCTTCCGGTTTTACAGCAGACAGCCCATCAGGGGGGCAATGGGCCCGGAACATGGTCAGACCGTAAGAGTGCGTCCCCAGCAGTAACTGACTGTGGTGATCAGGACACGATAGCGCCACTGGTCCCTATCAGGGCTGGGACCCAGGATGACCCACACAAATCAGTATAAGTAAGTACAGAATATCCCACAAGAGAACTCCTGCCAGAAGGTAGGTAAGCAGATCAAGCCCGACAAAGGAAGGGATAAGCAGAGGAGTCTCTACCTCCCCAACAACGACTCTAGGAGTGGGGGTGGGGGCAACAGCTCCCCTTCTTCATGGAAATGAAGACATTTTCCAAACTAGCATCCAGTCTGTGGAGTGAGAGAAATCAACTAAGAAATGCACACAACAGAGGGGCACCTGGGTGGCTTAGTCGGTTAAGCGTCCAACTCCTGACTTCAGTTCAGGTCATGATCTCACTGTTTATGAGTTCGAGTCCCAAACCAGGGCTGTCAGCGCAGAGCCTGCTTGGGATTCTCTTTCTCTCTCTCTCTCTCTGCCCCTCCCTTCTTCCCTCCCTCCCTCTCTCTCAAAATAAATAAATAAACATTTTTTAAAAAATAAAAGAAATGCACACAGCCACCAGAGACACGAGATACAAGACACAAGGCAGAGACACAAGAGGCCAGAGACACATGGTGGCCATGCTGGTGGGCATGAGAAACTAAAAAATAAAAACGTGGCATTCCCTGTGGCTTGGAGACCTGGGTCTAGCAGCAGTGGGCTGCAGTCTTGGGATTCTGGTGACAGAGTAGTGGGTTGCTGGCAAGGATGAAAAGTGAGCATAGGAAAGAAGCCACGTGCTCTGTGCAACCAGCAATGGAAGAAGCCGGCAGGGAACTAAAGCACATTCCAAAACCCCGGTGGCTGCCTCTTCCTCCTCCTTCCTTCTCAGGGGTCACTCACCAAGAGACTCTGCCACTAAACTTCCTTTCAGAAAGTTGCACCTTCGGGGGGCACCTGGGTGGCTCAGTCGGTTAAGTGTCCGACTTCTGCTTAGGTCATGATCTCACAGTTTGTGACTTCAAGCCCCACATCGGGCTCTGTGCTGACAGCTCAGAGCCCGGAGCCTGCTTTGGGTTCTGTGTCTCCCTCTCTCTGCCCCTCCCCCACTCATACGCGCGCGCGCGCTCTCTCTCTCAAAAATAAACAAACATTAAAAAACAGAAAAAAGGAAAAAAGAAAAAGAAAGCTGCACCTTCAGATCAGCTTCAGTCAACGACAACAACAACAACAAATTATTAAGGTTCGCAACGATGCCCACAACCACAAAGGCAAAAATGTAAATATTTTCTTCTCAGCCTTTTGAAACTGCTGAAATGCAAAATATTTCTCTTTTCCCCAAAGTATCTCCCAATCACTCTAGCTCCCTGTGGCCTGAGAGAATCCGTTCCTGAACACTTGGAACCTGGTACCATGTGTAACGCTAATTAAAGAGGTTCGTTGACTATGCTGTACAACTTCCTGCCCTAATGACTCAACAAGCCAGGAGATGAGCAGTTTGTTGGGAGTACAAAGCGACATATGGCTGCCAAGTTCTTTCTGGCCGACACCACAGACGGAGGGAAAGGCTGTTCTGTTTCCCCGTGCCTCAGCTCTCACAAGCTGACAGAGGGATTTCCTAAAGCCCCATCTGGTATAAAAACCTCTACTGGGCACAGTGGTTTGGAATTGTAAGAGGGTGGCTAGTAATAACAGACCAGGGCCAAATGCTGTAGAGAGAGAAGGATTAAAGTGGCTGGGAGATTGCCCATGACACAGGACAAGGAGCCAGAGTCAGTCTGGAATCTGAGAGACCATGTTCCAGCTCCAAAGGCAATCACTCAGGGGGCCTGGGGGGTGAGGGTGGGGGAGCAGAGATAGGGTTTCTGTGGCGTGTGTCATTGTGGATCCATCCCTCTGCTGATATAATCAGGAAAGAGCTCGAGTTTGCCCACATTCACTCTGAGCAGTGTGTTTTTACTTGAACGCTGGGATCCCTGATCTGCCACCGCCTTTGAGAGATGTGTCACCATCCAAGCTCAACCCACAATGTTAAGTTCATAGCACAGAAAAATCTATTCTGAGTGTCTGCATGCCAGATTGTTAGAGGACCCATAAGGTTGAAAGAAAACCAAAAGGAAAGAAAGGAACTCTGGAAGAAAGGGTACCGCTCCTTGTAGATGTGGGGTTCTGCTGCAGGAAGTCCCCTGTCAAGGTGGGAATCTCTCTCTTCCCTCCCTGCCCTTAGTTGGAAGGTGGCAGAGACCATCAATTCACCCTAACCAATCCATCCAAAGGACTTTACAGAAAATACGCCAGCAAGGTTTTCATTTTGTTTAAAAAAAAAAAAAAATCCATGCTAAGAAGGCTTTTTCATCTGAAAACAGAACCCCTTCCCCAACTGAGATGGGGTTAGCACAGGGTGGGTCCTGAGGACAGCCTCCTCCATTCTGGGGGTGCTGACAAGCTATGACCTTGGAGCTCCAGGCTCTGATTTTCTATTAACTCTCAAACTCAGCACTAGACAGAGCTCCTGGACCAGGTACCATGGTGGAAAACTCCAGTGAGAAAGGGGCAGGTTTCATGACCTGTGGCAACAAGGGAGTTTTGAGACGTGAAGGGAGATGCCATCCTACCACCGTCATTTTCATGGGGCTCAAAACCAAAAGACCAGCTCACATGCCCTTCACCAGATGCATTCCTCCAGGGGAATACATCTCGTGCTGCTTTCGCATCCTCAGTGCCTCGCATGCAGTGGGAACTCAATCAGTGATGATGACCATGACGATGTTCAGGCCAAGAAAGAGGGCACTTAACTGGCTCCTTGCGTTTGACTCTACAGACGTGGCACGAAAAACGAGCAAGCTGGCATTTTATTTTCACACATTCATCGTGGTCCCTAAACAGCTACTAAATAAGTTGCCTTCCAAAAAGAAATCAGGCAAACAGGCTCAAAGCTTCCCGCAGTTTCCAGGAGATGAGGACTGTGATGGTGTAACACCTCCTAACCCCTTGCTGAAACTTACAGGCCAGCAGGGTGAGCTGAGCATTTCCACGTCCACTCTTGAAATGAAAACGGGCAGAAAGTGTGGTTTGTGAGAATTACAGAGATGTTTATCATTTTAGTGCCATCCAGACCTGTTCCACAGTGGAGCTATTGGCACTCAGCAGAGTGCTCCCTTCAAATTTCCTACCTGATTGTTATTACATTGGGTGTTTTTGCTGTGTTCTCCCCTGCCCCCCGCCCTCCGCTGGCAGCACGAAAGCTCTGTTTCTTGGCAGAACCTTCCAAGTGCCCGGTTAAACCCCTTGTTACCATTTTCCTGCCTCAGGAAGGCCCACTGAGCCCCGGCCAAATGACAAGGGGAGGAAAGGAAACATGTACAATGATGTGAGAAATTCCCAGTCTGGAAAAAAAGATCAAAGAGGACGGTCATAAGGCACCATTCTGCACAGAGCCTGGCACATGAAGGTCCTCCGTAAATTGGACCGGATTGGTCCATGACGAGAACGACATTACCTCACTGGGAACCCGGCACGCTCCTCCGCGGCTCTGAAACCAGCCTCGGCCACACTGCTATGGACCAGCTGTGTCCCGAGTGAGGGGAGTCGTGTCCTATACTAAGAAGCTGTGATCACCATGCTCCTAAACGCCTTTATATAGAAATGGACTGTGGCTTGCACTGGTCCCCTCTGCCAACTCTTGAAATGAAAGGGTCCATGGTGAAATAAATAACAGCAGGGAGAGAGAAAGAGGGAGGTAAATTGTTTGGAAAGTAGAAGACAGGGTGGAAAAGATGAAATTCAAGACAGATGTAGGAGAGCCGCAAACAAATGTCCTTGAATTTATGCATCCAAGTGATTCATGTAGAATAAGGAGAAAAGGAGCCACGTACCCTATATAGAAGTAAATATGGGAGTAAACACAGAACAAAGTATTATATTCCCGGACTCTTACAAAGAAACGTCGATTCACATCTCTCTGCTAAATAAAGCTGTTATAAAACAGGGTGAGGGAAGGGTCTAAGATGAAACTATTAATTAAGCAGAGGTTCTCTGCTGTCTTGTCACACGCAATAGGACGTCAACCACCAACGGTTCATGTCCAATTACTGAGTGCTGATCTCTGATCTCCAAAAGGTAGCTTCTGCCACTTGCTTCACACCAGCAGAATTAAAAAAAAAAAAAAAAAAAAAAGAGTAGTAGCATTTGCCAGGTTAATGCCTGGCTGCGAAGAAAAAAAATCAAGCAGGAAATTTAGATGGGCGTTTCCACAGACACACAAAAGTCCAAGATATTGGCCGGAAAGGCATTTTTACAATGAAGTATTAGTGTGTGTTGTTTTACTTCTAAACAGCTAACTCAAAGAGGCCACCGCACAATTGGTTCCAAATGCTTCATACTGAGAAGAAACACAGGCGGCCTGCCTCGCTGGTTAACTACTCTCAGTTTGAGACTTCAGATGGTAACAAGAAAGGAGAAAACGGCATGAATGTCCCCGGTTGCTATGAGTGCTAGAGAAATGGGGTGAAGCAGCGTCCAAGCATAGGACACAGAGGGTGGGGGAGATGACAGTGTTTTCTAGATAGATCAGGTGCTTAGCGCAACTTCAGACCTACAGCAAGCATATGGCTAGCCAGTTACTCATCAAGAGACATTTACTGAGCATTAAAACCTAGCAAGTATTTGTGCCAGATGGTGTGGGGGTATAGAGATTAAGGACAAAGGTCCTTGCCTTCGAGGGAGGAAAGCAGCCTGTTAAGTATCTGAACCTGCTTGCTATTTGGACACTCCACTGGGATGCTGGTCCTTGCCCCACATCCCCAACCCCCACAGTGGGACATGTTTGTTTCATGGGCACCAAACTCGGGCCACAGGTGACTGCAGCAGGTATGGGCATCTGATCTGAGGCCAATCATACGCTCTCCTGGGAATTTAGAAATTGGCTACAAAGACAGATTCAGTAAGGTCAGAGCTTCCCAACCAATGTGCAACAAACAGGTTAGAGGCAGGCGCCTTATTGATCCTCTCAGCCCTTGGGACACCTGGAGTCCCCACACCCTCCATTAGTCCTTGGCCTCTGGGGGCAAGCTGCCTGTGCCTTCATCCCAGGGGACAAACAATGAGCATTTTCTAAGTGTGGCAGGGATGCGGAAAAGGTGGAGAAGCACCAAGGAGACGGCGGTGGAGGCGAAGCGGAGGCAGGAGTAGCCTTGCGGGACCAGCGACAAGCAGAGAGAAACAAAGCTGACAGAGACGGGGCGGTCAGGAAGACAGATGGCAGAGAACAGAGACACAAATGAGAAACTGCAGCCCCCGAGGAGGAGGGCGAGAGGGCTGGATTCTGAATCCCGCTCTGGTCCTCTGTGTCCCAGCTGAACTCGATTTCCTGAATCTGGATGCCCGTGTGATTAACAACTGTATTCTGAGAGCCTAACCCAATCTGCTCATGCCAGCTTGAGTGCATTTCTGGTCCTCGTAAACAACCCCTAACTGAGCCAGATGTGTGGATATGTGTGCATGGAAGGCCCGCGTGCACCATGAAATCCTCACTGCATCGAAAGCAAAACTGCATTACGCCCTGAAGCCTTCCAAATCCCTTTCTCATATATCCTTCTTCTGTCCCCACGGGAACCTGGGACCCTGAGGAGGAAACTCAGGGCGACGGATGCAGAGACGGGAGCAAGAGGACTCCCCTCAGGTGACAGAGCAAATTGGCCAGGCTGTCCAAGTCGCTTCACTTGTGTGAGAAAGTTGTCTCCGCTGTAAAGGTGTCTCTTTGCTCTCTGCCAGCCAGCAGCCCTGACAATAAGCCCTTACTTCTCCAACGTGAGCCTAAAATACTCTATGTGGACGTGAGAAAAAGCAGCCTGCCTCTCCAACTTGTGGGTCAAACTTGCCCCCTCGCCACCCCGCATTGAGTTCCCCGGTAAAGGGGTGGCTCTCCCTCCAGAAAGGTTTTACATTCTCTTTGCCTCCAGAAGATGCTGCCCTGAGCTGAGTCGAGGGGAAGAAAGTCTGAGGTTTCTACAGACAAGACGAATGGCCACTTTTACGAAACCCAATGTCCTTTATAGCACATTCCCAAGGTCTAACAGCATTCATGACATTCAGAAGCAGACATGGCCAGTCGCCACCAACTTTTTGTTTCCAAGACCACTCGGTGAGGTGCTGCCCTCGGAGGACGCTCCCAGCCTAGGTGCACCAGCACCTTTCCTTCAGGCTGATCCTAGAAGCCACTGGTGCCACAGAACCCAAAGGGGCAGAAAGTGTAAAGTTTCTGAGGTTGCAACCAGACTGGCTTTCTCCTCCAGAACAGAAATGTCCCAGTGAATCAGACCTTGAATATGCCACTAATCACTTGCTTAGGAAACTTAAGCTGCTGAGGTCTTCTGAATAGAAACCACACACAAAGTGATTCTCCAGAAGAAGCACGGACTTTCTGGGACACACTGACCGTTTTCAAGAGCTCAGTAATCTTCTGTCAACCTCTTCCAGAACTAAACTGTTAGATGTCAACAAGCTTCAAACTGGGCTCCAGACCACCCATAGAATCATGTGTGTCCAAAAGCAAACAAGTGGATTCCAGTGCCCCTGAGCTCTGTCCTTGGTGACACAACAATGAAGACCCCAAGTTCTGAAGGCTGAAATGACGGAGGCCAGGACAAAGGGTAGGAGGAAGCCCTGCCTGCCCCTCTGAGAGCAGCTCCGGGCCACAGACAGAAAGGGAAAATGCTCGGAAAGCACGAGGCAGAGCAAGCAGGAAAGGTGAGGGGTCACCGAAGTGACCCAGGGGTCACTGTGTCCCCCAGTTACAGTGGAGAGCAGGCTGAGAGAGCAGAGCGGTGAAGTGGGCCAGGCTGTCCAAATCGCTTCACTTATGTAGAAAGATGTCTCCGCTGTAAACTAGGGGAAATGACCATTCTTGTCTCACAGAGTTGCTATGAAGATTGACTGACATAGAAAATCCAGATGGCTCCTTCCAGTGTGCAGATTTCCCCAACCCAGTTGTTCACATATATCATTGACAATGTGTGCCCCTAACTCTTATTTGTTTTAAATAGACTCTTTAAAAAAGATTTTATTTTTTTTAAGTTTGTTTATTTTGAGAGAGAGAGAGATTGAGTGGGTGAGGGGCAGAGAGAGAGAGGGAGAGAGAGAGAATCCCAAGCAGTCTCTGTGCTATCAACTCAGAGCCCCACACGGGCTCGAACTCACAAACCGCGTACGAGATCATGACCTGAGCCGAAATCAAGAGTCAGATGCTTAACCGACTGAGCCACCCAGGCGCCCCTAAATAGACTTTAAAAAACAAACAAAACACACATTTATCTTGAGAGGAAGTTTTATATTGCTATTATAAGTAGAAAACCAGTATCACCAAATAGAAGGTATGTGTCAAAATAAAAAGAACAAAACCCAAACAATTATTAAACTTGATCCAGCCCCTGGTGCCTGCAGAGGGCTCTGAGGTCTGCTTTCTCTATTGGAAAGGAGGTTAGCAAGGGTTCCAGAGGGTTAAAGAGGGAGTGTGCATCCAGACTGTCTCCTGATAGAACCAGCAATTTGAAATAGAGGATGGAAAAAGCATGATGTAGTTTGATCAATGGCTCCGATCCCAGTAACAGTCCTGCCACCTTAAACTCCTTTAGGTCCTGTGCCAGTGGAAGCAGTGGTGAGAAGAGGGGGTGAGAACCTAGGGGGGCCCAGCTCACCCCTACATGCTGGCTGTGGCCCCACTGCCTCCAGAAAGCTCTTCACCAAGGAGGAAACCCTGCTGGCTCAGTCTCACTGGTCACTGAGGCATCGCGATGACTTCCTCCCCACAAGCTCCATCAGGGAAAACCCACTTCGGCCACAGAAGTGGTGTCTCCATCAAGGAAACTTATAACACTCACCGTGATCAGGAAGTTGGCAAGGTCTCCTGAGCAGTTGAGTTACATTTATGCCAAACCTAACTGTCTCCACCTTTACAAAGGAGGCCTGGAGTTGTGTCACATAAAAATTGCAAATTGAAGAGTTTCACCAACCATGTTTAAGGCAGCATTTCCCCAGAAAGACCTGCATCAGAATCCGCTGGGGTGATAAGAGATTTCTGGGCCCCACTGTTGACCCACTGACTCTAACCCTCTGAGGGTGAGATGCAAAAACATAAATTTTAAGAAAGTTGCCAGACAATTTTTACACCCACTGAAGTTCGAGTCCTGTCTGCTCTTTCTTACATATGTCTCTCTGCCCCAACTGTTTTCTCCTTCCCCTGGATATATATATACACGTATGTATATACATATACATATATATGTATGTATATATTTCTTTCTTTCTTTCTTTCTTTCTTTCTTTCTTTCTTTCGTTCTTTTCTTTTTCTTTCTTTCCTTCCTTCCTCCTTCCTTCCTTCCTTCCTTCCTTCCTTCCTTCCTTCCTTTCTCCCTTCCTTCCTAAGTTTATTTATTTTTTTGAGAGACAGAGGGAAACAGAGAGAATCCTAAGCAGGCTCTGCACTATCAGCTCAGAGCCTGACGTGGGGCTCAAACTCATGAATTGTGAGATCATGACCTAAGCCGAAGTCAGATACTTAACCCAGGAGCTCTCCCCACCCCCACCTGCCGGTATTTCTTACTCATCCTGGAGATCTCGGATCAAATGTCTTCTTCAGGAGAGCCATCTCTGCCTACTCCCCTCCTCACCACCCCCCCACCCCCATCTAGACCAGGTCCCCCATTATACATCCAAGTCCTAATGTTCTTCCTTCACAACACTGATAACAACTTTCATTATATGTGTGACTTGTCAAAATAATGTCTGTCGTCCTCAACGGCCTGCACAGGACAGGGCTGATACTGTGCCCAGTGGCCGGCACAGTGCCAGGCACAAAGTCGGCACACAATAAAAATATTTGCTGATGAAATGAATCAGCCAGGAATCAGCACCTTAATTGTTGTTGTATTTTTTAGTTGAATGGGTTTTTAACTGATTCCATGTGCTCACCTGAGTGGAGTGTTAAAATGTTAGAACTGTACATATACTCACATAGGAGAGGTTAAAAGCCTTCACAGACCCCCTCCCTTGTCCCCCTCCCCGGCTCGTTTCAGCCCTTGAATCTCCTGGGTCCCACTGTGCCCTAAGGAGATCCAGGAGAGCTATGCCCAGGGTTGCATGCCAGCTGAGGGAAGGGATCACTTTCTACCCAGAGTCCAAAATAGCATTTTTAAGGCTAGTAAGAACTTGACTTGCCACCCTAAGATCAATTTATTCCACAAGTTCTATTCATGAGTGAGTCTGTTGAAAAGTTTTGTTTGAATTAGTCCAATGCTCTCTGAAAATATGTCCCAGAAGGAAGCAATCCTCCCATCCTTCAACGAGTATAGACACGGCCCCATCTGATCTCCCACCAGTTCTGGCAGCCAAACACCCACAAATGTTTAGCTCTGCCATGGGATATGTAGAATAAATTAAGTTTAGGGGGAAAAAATCATAAAACAAGCCTCTAAGTCTAAAGACTCTGTGTACCTTGGCTGGGGAAATGTATGTGCTACAACAAATCAAATCCAGTGTGCCAGAGAACTCAATCGAAACCAGCAGAAAATGATTCCTGTCATCTGAGACAGGCAGCCCCACAGCAGTCCCTGAGGGCAGATGGAGATAAGGGGGTCTAATCTAGCCCCGCATCTGCCAAAATTCTTTGCAATAACGGCTGAAGAAAGAAATGGCCTAAAACCCGAAGTAAGAGGAGATGGACATTGTAAAGTCAAGGCTTCGGCGAGCACAAAACAAACCTTAAACCCCCTCAGGTTGGCTTTCTCACTAAAGTCCTTGCCTCCAGAATTCTGACCGGAAGCACTGTGTGGAAGGGAATCTTAAGTCATTGCGGGGCGGGCGTACTCTAGGCTGGGAACCCACCAGGTCTTAAAATACGGCTCCATTAGTCTTGCTAAGTACTTGCCTCTGACTAGAAGCTCCACAATTTCCAGGGCTGTCCCTGCCCTGCAGCTGGATGGCTAAGTTCACTCCAGCTAATCAGCCTGCAAAGCCCAGCCGCATCATCCACAGTAAAATGGGACTTACTGGTGAGACACACCCATCCCTGGGTAAAGAGGTGACAGAGAGTACAGCTTAGCTATTTGCTTAGTAAGTCGGGATTTCTCAAGCCAGTGTTTGATATGAGGGGCAGGTCACCTCACACCCCTGTTACACATTTCTCCACTCGGTAGAGAAATCCATCAAAAGCATCAGAATATCTGTGGCTCTGATGGACTTCTGCTTCTTCAGATAGGAGCGGGTCATGAACTCAACCCTGGGCTACTGAGGCTCATTCAGAGTCTGCACCGTTACCATTCATGAGTCATAATCAGAAATGTTCTCCTGAGGGAGTGGTTTCAAACAGATCAGAACAGATTTCCATTCTAGCCTCTCTTCTTTGTAAATTGTTTCTTTTTTATTACGTTTATTTATATTTGAGAGACAGAGAGAGTGTGAGTAGGGGAGGGGCAGAAAGAGAGGGAGACACAGAATCCAAAGCAGTCTCCAGGCTCTCAACTGTCAGCACAGAGCCCGACGCGGGGCTTGAACTCATGAACTGTGAGATCATGACCTGAGCTGAAGCTGTAACTGACTGAGCCACCCAGGCACCCCTGTTTCTAATGATCTAATAACTGATGCTACTTTTGGATGAGCTGGGCACATGCCCCTCTAGAACAAAAAGTACAGACAGGCCTTCTTTCCCAACCTACGGTGCAAGCTGGCCGCCTCAAATAGACAACTGATTTCGCTAATTGTTGCCAAAAGGGCTCAACACCACCAAAAGCCAAAGTTATTGTTTTTGGTAGACACTTTCCAACTTTTTGTTGATTGGTAAATGAAGCACCAATCCCCAGTGACAAGTTGCTTCCTTCGGTTACCATCACACCGAGTTCACCAGGAACCAGGATCAAAGCTAGGTAGAGTCTGTGAGGGATTTGTCGAGGGCTTTCTTTACCAAGGTGACACTAGCTGTCAGGATATGTAAACCTTCACGTTCCCATGGAGCAGGTTGTACACATCACCATGACGCATATTCTTGGTCTCACTGTAAATTCTACTTTGTCTCCCTTATTTTTATTTTCTATTTTATGTATCTTATTCCTTGAATCTTATTTTGTCTTGCCACATTTTATGCTTCCTTTTCTGAACATGGACTGGAATATGTATGCCTATATTCTGTTTCTAAAGGAAACACTAGTGCCTTGATTTGAAATAAGGGTTGTTGTGGTTTTTTTTTAAGTTTATTTATTTGAGGGGAAGAGAGAGAGGGGGAGAGAGAGAGAATCCCAAGCAGGCTCTGTGCTGTCAGCGTGGATTTGTGTCAATCCCACAAATCAAGAGATCATGACCTGAACCGAGATTAAGAGTTGGATGCTTAACCGACCGAGCCACCCAGGTGCCCCTGATATAAGGGGTTTTTTAGATCTATGCCAACTACTACGAAACCCCTACTTTTCAAGGACATTCTAAAAACTTGAACATAAAAGCTATCTGTATTAGTGGTTCTCACCATCCCAAATACCACCAGGGCAGTCAAAATCTGTCACCGGGCAATGTTTCCCTAAGTGGAATCCCTTATCCATACCTGATGGAGGTCACTCTTCAGGTGGCAGAAATATTCCCCACTAAATAATACTGAATCAAATAGCAATCAAACATCATTCCTTCTTCAATTTTCTTCCGGTCCTCCCAATTACTTTAGGGGAAAAGTCTTAGTTTGATGTTAATAAGTGACTAACATTTCTCTAGCACCTGCTCATCTCCTTTTTTAACAGTGGTATAAGTCAAAAGTTTAAAAGTGAGCTTATTTAAAGGAAAATATTAAATGAATCGTAATACAGCTGGTATTCTGACGTGGCTAAACCACAAAGGTGGTACTGGAATGACCGAGATACGGAAAATACGAGTGAAAACCTCACATTTCTCTTTTTAACCTGTATCTAGCTGAGAGCAGGCAGTGGTCAATTTTCAGAGCTTATTCGTTCTGAGCACCCTGACATAATCAAATCAGGCTTCATCCTCCAAGGAAGAACTGACAAAATTATTTAATATTGGCAGGATCCGGTTCAAAGGCCATCCCATCCTCACTGTCTGGGAGAGTTTCATTACCAAGAACATTCACCACTCAAGAAAAAGACCAAACCATTCCAGGAAATACTTTCAGAACCAACTTCCTGTTCAGCTGTAGTTGTATGATTAACTCTTCTCAGCCTGACCCCCACAACCATGTTTAATGGAATCTATTAGACGGGTTTATCCACATTTACCAACAGTAGAAAGTTGTCGCACAGAAGTGAGATAAAGAGTCACTCCCTCAACTCACCAAAGGAGTTAAGACCAGAAATACTGCAAGAGATTCCTACTGAGGTCATTTGGAGTTTAGGGGAATTTTTGGTTTGGGTTTTCTCTTAGTTTTAATTGCTTATAAAAAGCTCCTTAACGTCAAGTGAAGAACAACAACAAATGTGAAAAGTTAACTTCCCCAAGATGTTTATTCTACAGAAAAAATGTGTTCCCTGCAACTGTGATGCAGGAGGGGATTAAAACTAGATACTATGGCCTGAAAAGGAAAGGGAAACCTGAATGACTCCAGTACAAAACAACAGCTGTGCTCAAAGGTCCGCCAGAGAAGCAACTTATCTGCTTAGTGAAAATCTGTTTCACAGATCCCAGATCTGCTCTGGGGTACCAGCGTCAGACCCACTTCTGTCAAAGGCCGGTAAACAGACTGTCAAAAGCAAGCTCAGACATCTTCATTCGATCTAAAAGGCCTGTACCTCAGGTCCTCCCCGTCACCCGTTAATTATCTTCCCACAGAGTGCTGTGCCCTTTCACACCAATTACCAAAGCAATAGACAAAACTAAGCAAATGAGCAGAGCGGGGGGAGATGAGAACCACCACACTTCACTGTCCCGAATCGGTCTCCTCTGGTTACCGCCGACCCTGAGAACCAGCACCGCCCTCCCCCACTCCTGGGGGGCGCGTGAAGAAGAGCTACAGGTACAGTTTTGCAATTAGGAGGACAGAAAGAATAAATCAGAAGGTAACGTTTGGACCACGTAAATATTTTATGTGCCAGAAGAATACAATCAAAGAAAAAGCATGAGAGAGGGGCGCCTGGGTGGCTCAATTGGTTAAGCGTTCGACTTCAGCTCAGGTCATGATCTCGCAGTTTGTGAGTTTGAGCCCGCATCGGGCTCTGTGCTGACAGCTCAGAGCCTGGAACTTGCTTTAGTTTCTGTGTCTCTCTCTCGCTCTCTGCCCCTCCCCTGCTCACATTCTGTCTCTCTCTCTCAAAAATGAACAAACTTGGGGCGCCTGGGTGGCTCAGTCGGTTAAGTGTCCAACTTCGGCTCAGGTCATGATCTCACGGTCCATGAGTTCGAGCCCCGCGTCAGGCTCTGTGCTGACAGCTCAGGGCCTGGAGCCTGCTTCGGATTCTGTCTCTCTCTCTCTGACCCTCCCCCGTTCATGCTCTGTCTCTTTCTGTCTCAAAAAAATAAATAAGCATTTTAAAAAAATTTTTAAAAAATGAATAAACTTAAAAAAAAAAAGCATGAGAAGAAAAAGCAAATCCTAAAGTTGAATATGAACAGACACATATGAACCTAACTGTATATGATGATTATTACATCATCTGTGGTTAAAAAAAAAAGCAAAGTCATTCCAAGTGACTTCTGGATACAGTTCTCTGTTCACTTACCTGGATGTAGTCAAAAAAAGAAAAAAAGAAGAAGAAGAGAAACCTTGAATTTTACTTAGTAGGTTTATTGTTGGTCCTATCAGTGTTATAAAGTTGCAGACAAGGTTCTCACTGTGGGACAAGAGGGATGCAAATATGCAATGAGAAAGTCAGGGAGTGCCCTGTGATGCTGGTTCTGAATCGAACATATCACTATAAGCTCAAGATTTTAAGAAACATGTGAATTTCTTAGTTGTATCTACTTGAAGTGTCTGGAAGAAGGGACTCACCTAGCAGTGGGCATACGTGATGCCCACACCTTGGTTTCTTTTTTTTTTTTTTTCCTCTTTTTAATGTTTATCTATTTTTGAGAGAGACAGAGCACGAGTGGAGGAGGGGCAAAGAGATACAGAGACACAGAATCCAAAGCAGTCTCCAGGCTCTGGGCTGTCAACACAGAGCCAGACATGGGGCTGCGAGATCATGACCTAAGCTGAAGTTGTGGATGCTTAACTGACTGAGCCACCCAGGCACCCCACACACCTTGGTTTCTAAATACCATTTCTCTAGCAACAGGGAGCAGGGTTTCTTAGAGAAACAGCTGATTATAAGACTGGGGCAAGAAAAGCCCATGTCGAACCTGAGTGCCTTTCTGTATGCCAGCACAGCAAGGAAACACTTAAAGAATGTTGGGGACATGTTAAAAGGATCCAAGAGACATCTTGAAAAGGTTCCCATTTATCAGGTTTGGGATGATTAGAGCATTAAAAGGAATAACAAAGTTAATAGATTAATTGAACTCTTTAAAAATCCATGAGTCTGAAGTGATCCTAAAAGGGGAGGGGGTGCGGCACAAAGGTCTCTTCTTTATAAAAGACTGCAAGCTAATAAACGTGGGCATGTCAGAATGCAAAGATCATTCTGCAATGACCAACATAAAATGTAGGCAAGGACCATCAATGTATCAACAGATGCTAAAGCCACTGGGTAACAAGTTAGTGGGGACAGAATATTCCTATGGTCCTAAAGTATCATAGCATTTATTGCTAATTATGAGTGAGAAAATGCCTTTACCAGACAGAGAGATCTGGCAGGCCTTACTTTAACCAAGTGTTTAAACTCAGCATCACCAGTGGCTATAGACTGAGTGTTTCTAGCTCTCCAAATTCATAGATGTTGAAATCCTAACCTCCAACATGATTGTACTAGGAGGTGGGGGCCTTTGTGGGGTGATTCGGTCACAAAGGTGGAGACTTCATGAATGGGATCAATGCCCTTATAAAAGAGGCTCCAGAGAGTTCACTTGCTTCTTCTGGCCACATGAGGACGAAGTGAGAGCAAGGCCATCTATGAGCCAGGACATGAGTCTCACCAGATACAGGACCCGCCAGCGCTTTGATCTGGGACTTCTCAGCCTCTAGGACTGTGAGAAATAAAGCTTTGTTGTTTAAGCCGTCCAGTCTATGGTATTTTTGTTGTAGGCGCCCAAATGGACTAATATACTAACAACAGGACAAAACCACGACACGTCTCCTGGTGAAATACAATAGGAAGTATCCATCACTTCTGAACTGTTGACAAAAATGCTTGAGAGGCATCTAGGTGGCTCAGTCAGTTAAGCATCCAACTCTTGGTTTGAGCTCAGGTCATGATCTTGCAGTTGGTGAGTTCAAGTCTTGTATTGGGCTCCATGCTAACATTGTGGAGCCTGCTTGGGATATTCATTCATTCTCATTCTCTCTCTCTCTCTCTCTCTCTCAAAATAAATAAATAAACTTAAAAAAAAATGTCTGACTTGAATCTAATCATGAGGTAACAATTGCACAAATTCAGACTGAAAAATTCTAGAAGACAACTGATCTATCATGTATCATATACTCCTGTTAAATTTTTTTGGATATGATAATGAGACTGTTGTTATGAAGAGAATATCCTTGTTCTTAGGAGATACATAACTGAAATGTTTGGAGTATCATGATGTACACAATCTACTTTCAGATAGTTTGGGGGAAAAATACCCACCACTCATATATCTGTACAGATTTATCTCACAGGTTCATAAGTAAGCTCTACATCCAAGTGGGGCTTGAACTCATGACCCTGAAATCCAGCGTCGGATACTCTACTGACTGAGCCAGCCAAATGCCCCAAAGGTTTTTTTTTTTTTTTAGGTTTGTTTATTTGAGAGAGAGCTAGGGAGAGAGCAAGAGCAGGGGAAGGGGCAGAGAGAGACAGGGAGAGAGAATCCCAAGCAGGCCCCAAGCTGTCAGCAAGGAGCCCAATGCAGGGCTCAAACTCACAAACCATGAGATCGTGACCTGAGCTGAAACCAGGAGTTGGACACGACCGACTGAACCAGCCAGGTGCCCCACAGGTTTATGTCACAGGTTCTTAAAACCAAGATCCGCAGACCCGCGGCAGCACCAGCAGCAGCAAAGTGTTCACCACAGGTAAATTTAGGTGTGGGGCGTACGACGGACTTTCATGATCTTATTCTTTAGCTTTTCTGTAGGTCTGACATTTCCCAAAGTGAAAGGCTGGGAGTACAGAGAGAAAATGTTAATCCATTTCCTTCTCAGGGAATCTAAAGATGGTTCTTCGTCAAGCTGTTGGTTCTTGAATGTGCAAAAGCGCTAAGTCAGACTGTTCCATGTTCTCTGCTCCATGTATAATGTGTGACTAAGGCACCAGCCTCAAAGGGGGTCGGGGGTGGGGTCGACTCCACGAAGGGAATACAACAGAGGAACAAATGGAGCTCTGCCATATAAATGGCTGCCTCCAGTGTTCGGGCTGTTTTTCTCTAATAAACATCGGTTACACCAAGAGGAATGTGAAGCTTTGGAAGAACTCATCTTGCATTTCTTACCTCTCTAGATAATTCTCGGGTCCAGCATCTCAGAATTTTTTTTTCCCCTTTTTTACCAGACTTCTACCGGGAGAGAATTTCCAAGCTAATTGCAACGGAAACCATAATTACCCCAGCCCTCACTCTGAGGTTCTTCTAATTAAAGGGCCTCCTTAAGGAATGTATTTGGCATTAAAGGAGCAGAGAGGATGATGCACAGTTAAGCAAACTGTTATGAAATCTGCTGAAGACGTAGATGACCCAGGAGCTGCTCGGCCTGTCTGCCGCCCAGGGAAGGGCCAGATTCCCTGAAGCCTTCCCGCTTTGTTAATTGTGAGAGGTGAAAAAGGTAAAGGAGCTAGAAACTGAAGGGCAGATTCTGGCATTTTATCTCCTGCTTAAGCCCTTCCCAGAGGCCCGGCTTCCACGGCTCAGAACTAGAACCATCCCCGGGTTTATATAAAACCATGGCATGGGACTAAACAGATCATCTTGCCCACACGGAGTGGACAAGAAAACCGAGGTCCCCACAGGTCATCTGTCTTGCTAAATGTCATTCACGCTCCTCGCCGGTGCTGCCTTACAGTTTGTAAATGCGTTTGCCTCCAGCCTCTGTATTAGGGAGCAGCAACATTTTCTGGGAAGAGGAAACTGCCAGCATTTTAGGCCGGCTGTAAGCAGCTAAAGTTAGACCTTTTCTATCAGGCAGCCCCAGCTTTGTCCCCTACACCAAGGGCTTTGGCAATGTCATCCAAGTTAACAATGTACGTATCTTTTGTCCTAGCAATTCCTGTTCTAGAAATTTATTCTATAGATATGCATGCATGAGTGTGCAAGAATGTTAATCACAGCCATTATTTGAAATAGCAAAAGACAAAGGGAGAGGTATAATGTCCATTTATAGGGGTCTGGGTACGTAAATTATGCTATACCCATTCAATGGGATATAATGCTGGTATTTCAAAGACTGAGGCAGTTCAGCAAGTGCTGATAGGGAAAGACTGTCAAGTTTCATAATTAATTTTTTAATTCAAGGTTCTTCTGTAAATGAGACAGACATTATCCATCCATATATGAGTGTTTATAAATACACAGAGAAAGGTACGTGGATCTACTCCTATTCGAGGAGGACATGTGGTTACTGAGTTACACCTGTGTTTTATCCTCTAGTACAGCTTAAATTTTTTAACCATGTACATGTAGCTCTGCTTTTATAATTAGAGAAAAAAGGGGAGAGGTCCTCTTCTTTTAGGAAAAGTTCTGGCAGCCTTGGAGGCTCTCGTCTCAGCCCAGACCCTATCAAATGAAGACTTTTTAACCGAATTAGCAATTAAACTTCTGGATGTGAGCTAATCTAGTTTGCTATCTCAAAATATATACTCTTAGTGAAACAAATAATTTGAACATGGGTCAGGGCAAGGCCAGCATTCAAATACTGCTGTGCTGCAAACCCTCAGCCAGTGCCAGCCTCAGGCTGGAGTCGGAACATTTGAGTGGAAACATTTTACAGGAAAGAAAACTGATGCCAGCTTGGTCAGCAAGTTCTCTGGCTTCTCCAGGGAATTCTTTCCAGTCCTTCAAGTTATATTCAGGGTAGGGCTTGCACGGCTACAAAAGTATAGTCTCGCTTTGTTGAAGGAAAAGTCCAGTGAAACTGTGTAGCTACAAGACACTAAAGACTTTTTCTCAAAGGCTGGGAGAAGAGCAATTTGGCCTTCTGGATAATCTCAAACTTGTGATTAATAAGAGAAGGATTTAAAAAAAAAAAAAGAGAAAGAGAGACAGCCTCATTTGGGAGATTCAAATGTTTAAACAACTATATGAGCAATCAATTAACTTGCAAAGTAGATGCAGAATATGTCAAAATGTAAGTGAAGGTCCTGGATGAGGACTCTCTGTCTTGTCATTAGAGACCCTCAGAGTTACAGGAACTTGACCTATTTTGAGGGACACAGGGGCAGGGGGATGTGACTTAGGTTGTAGGCAAGGCTTGTGGGGCTTCCTGTGTATCATCTCCTAGATGGACCCCTGGCAAAATCTCCAGTGGACTCGCTGCCTCCATTCTTGAGACCACTTACCTCCATCTCCTACCCACTGGCCATCTACAGGCTTATCATAAAACACCTGTTTAAAACCATTTCATGTTTCTTACAAGACCTATATGAGTAAAACTTTTTGAAAACTACAGAAAGGGGCTCTTGGGTGGCTCAGTCAGTTAAGTATCTGACTTCAGCTCAGGTCATGATCTCACGATTTGTGAATTTGAGTCCTGCATCGGGCTCTCTGCTGTCAGCACAGAGCCTACTTCAGATCCTCTGTCCCCCCTCTCTCTGTCCTCCTCCTCCCTGTTCGCACATGCCCGCTGTCTCTAAAATAAATAAACATTTAAAAAAACTACAGAAAAACACAAAAATGACCTTGTAAAATGGAAACGAATACTGTTAGTTCATCAGAACATGGAACATCACAGAGATATATGTTCTTTCTAGGTTAATAGTGTAGATCAGTTACAGTGATCCCAAAAGAATAACATCAGGTTTGCTTTAAAGTTCACAGAAAAAAACAGTCAAGAATAGCCAGTAAAGCCCTGAAAAATAGAATAAAAATGCAGGATTTGTACTGCTGGCTATTCAAAGTTATCATAAAGTCTCTATACAGTGGGTTTTGGTACATCACAGGAAACTCATAGAACAGAATAGAAAATCTGCAAATACATCCAAGTGAATATTAAAAAAAAAAAAAACACCACATATTTCATGTTAAAAACATTTCTGACATCTTCAAGATGAAGTTTCAGCACTTTCCCACATAAGATTTGTTGCTCCTATCACTCTTTCCAACTGCTGACCTTATACTTCAACATTCACAACTATATGTACCTTGGAGTCCCCTCCCTCTGTCCTCTGCATATGCGATTCCCTCTATCTCAATTACCCTTCCCTGTCCCGTTTATCTGAGTCTTACTCTTTCTTCAAGACTTCGTGAGATCTCTGGAAAACCTCCCTGATATCTCTCTCAACTCTCATCCGGCCAGCAGAGTGAGGAGCCCCTCAATGGTGTACCCAACGCCATCCCAACACACAGATACCTGTCTCCTGCTCGCACTGGCACCAAGAGCAGAAACCACAGCCCCCACGGTAGCCCTAGCGCCATCCAGTACACGGTTGTAGGAGTAAATGAGTACAGCTGGGAAAAGTCCATAAAGGACAAAGAGGAAAAGAGGCTTTCCTTTCATCTCAGAAATCACTGCACAAATGACACACTCAGAGTGCACAGAAGCCCACATGCAGAAGCCCAGGCAATGGCCATGCGCACAGTGCTCTCTCTCAAGGCTGGCCCTCTCACAGATAAACCTGGAGGCCTGGGCGAGCCCCATCCACCAAGCAGTTCCTCTTCTTGCATCTTTTTCTATTTTGTTATCTGTTAACTTCCCAACACAAATCTGTTTCTCTTTAAAGGGCAGGCAATCATTACTCATACCAGGTTACATCAAAGGCCAAAATGCCTCGAGGAGGCCATTCGGAACAGACCCCGGCAGCTGCTCCTGCAAGCGTCCCAGCTTCTGACTCACCAGGCACCGCTCATGCTCTCTGATCACGAAGCCCTGGGCAGGCAACTTCAGGTTCCAGGGGGCTGCCTGCCACATCTCTGCTCTGATCCAACACGGGCTTCGAACCTACCCAGATTACAAAGTGAAGAGGAGGTCTCTAAAGTACCCAAAACGGCTTTGAGCTGCAAATGGGACCATCTTCTTGAGGCATTTTGGCAGAAGTTTCTGTCCCTGTTCACTTTCACACATTTAATACTGAGCACTGTTTCTGCCACATCTAAACTTAATACCATGGAAAGATGACGTAAGAATAATCAGTAGATGTAGATTTCAGTGGAAACCATTAGTTCCCTAGCTCTACCCACTAAGAAAAGACTCCTCATTTCAAATACTCAGCTCTGTAAATTACCTGGAGAAATGAGTCCAAAGGAAAGGAGAAAGTGCTACATAGGTAAATCATGACATTGTTTTTTATTTCCTCTACTCTTTTCCTACCATCATTCCTTCTAAGCAAATACTCTGGAAACACCCACACTTTTACAACTTTGATATATGCTTTGAATTGAAACACAGTGATCTTCACCGCCATAATTCTGAAGGCATATATACAACCACCATTAACCAAAGAGTATACAACCCTCAGGCATCCAGGAGCTCTAATATTAGAGACTAGTCTAGTAGAGTCAACTCGATGATAAGTCATCTATTATTAATTTCACTTAAAGGGACGTTTGTAAAACATTTCTTTTTCAAATATAAATCACAGCACAAGCATTTGTTTTTGATAAGCTTCCCCGAGTGGAAAAAGTTGAAGTATACTAGCTGACCAGTAATTACGTGTTTTACCCATTCCCAATCTAGCTACCCTGCATTACTGATGAACACCCAAGAGTTTCTCTCAAGCTTATAAAATGCTTTAATTAACAAGTCACAAAGCATCTATGGTGCTATTTGCTTTATTTCCTGGGAAACTAGGTGATGGGATATGGGGAAGGAACTGTCAAAATCTGGACATGACTACAGAAGTGGGTTATATATGGAATTTCATATACCATGTGTGCTATAGCAAAAAAAAAAATCAGGAAAAAGAAGATGAAAAAAGTTGAGGGTTATGGTTCTAATACAGAACAAAGAAGGCCTGAAGTAATACCAGCTGTATATGGAAGAACTGGGGACAAAATGGTGAGCTCCAGGATCGAGTCCTGGTCTTTCAGCTAAGCTGCCATATACCCGTAGGCCTGGACACTGACCTACAACATTAAAAGACAGACAGACAGATAGACAGAGTATGCAAGCACCTGTGATAATTTTATGTGTCAATCTGAATGGGCCACAGTGTACCCAGATATTGGTTAAACATTATTCTGGGTGTTATCTGTGAGGGTGGTTTAGGATTAAGATTTGCATGTAAATCGCTAGACAGAGTAAAGCAGAGTATCCTCCCCAGTGGAAGCCTTATCCAAATCGGGTTGAAAACCTGAAAAGAACAAAAGACTGAGTAAGGAAGAATCTGCCCTCTTCCAGTCTTTGAGCTGGGACACTGGTCTTCTGCTTTTGGTATTAGACTGGCACTTATACAGCTCTTCTGGGCCTCCAGGCTGCCAACTGCAGACCTTGGAACTTCTCAGCCTCTAAAGCTCCGTGAGCCCATTCTTTGTAATAAATCTCTTCATTTATAAACACACACACAACGTACTGGTTCTGTTTCTCTGGAGAACCCAGACTAACACAGAGCCCAAATCAATGACTTCTACAGGTCACAGAGAGAGCCTATCACCTTTGAAATTATGCACTGGGGAACATCAGGCTCTTGCTGGAAACTTTCAGCTTCTGCTTACCTGAGACCTCCATAGCCCCTATGGTAGAAGGGCTGGGGGAAGCAAAGTTCTAGAAGCTTTGTTTGTATCAATAATGATGACAATACCCAAAGAGTTTGTATGAAATTGTCTCCTTTCACAAACGAAACAAAACAGCTCTTCTCACCGCTGATGAAGGAAAAATGTTTAAGCCTTCACTTAAACCATTTCCCCAGGGAAAACAGGTGAGCCCATTTATTACATAGGACCGAAAAGGGAAGGTGGGAAAAAGAAACAGACTGGAGTCTAGTGAGGATGAACACTTCCCAGCTTCTTTCAAATCTCCAACACTCACTCCTAAAACAGAATTCTATTCTTCTCCTGCCTGAGTTCTCCACTCAAGCACAATCCTTTTGTCACACACGAAGGCAGCTGCCGCCACTGCGGGGTCCTGTATGAGAGAATCAGAATCTGCTCTAGATACGTAAATAAATCAGCTGGGACAAAAGACAGAAATGGCAAGGGAAAAAGAATAATTTTGAAGAAACACATCAACACTACAATGAACATCATCAACTTATTATGAGAAATCCAAATAACAGTAGCAATCATTGGTTGAGTGCTTTCTTTGTGTCATCACAGGCTTAGAACAGTGTTTGGAGCCTGCCAGTGCCACATAAAGTATCAGCTGTTTTTATTATTTAATCATGTTGCAAGTTAGAGCAAGTGAAGGAGGAAGAAGAGACATCTGAACTGCTCCTTGAAGAATGAAGTGGATTTTAGCAGGCAGGCCATGGGAAGGATGGGATAAGGCATCCAAGACAGAGCCAGAGGCAGAGTAAAGCCCATATACACTTGGGGAACTGCAAGTTTTCCTGTCCTGTGGAATATAAAGCCTTAGACTTTGTTTTGGAGGTTGGGGGAGCAGCGGGACACAGTGAGGCTGGTGCCACATGGGCTGACAAGTATGACTCCCATTCATGTCATCATGGAAATATACTACTGGAAATGAGGCCAGAACAGAAAGCCCAGGCTGCACACTGGGGACACAGTCTGGAGGGGGAAACAGACGAGTAAAGAACTAACTATAAGGCAGGTGGTAGACGCCATGATGGAGATGTACAGAGCCACGTGATAACCTCAGAGCAGAGGACGGGTTTTTTAGGAGAATGTGACCCCTGAAGGGACATGTATACGGCTTACTTTTGAGCACCACATCTTGCCACATAAAGAAGGGAAGAGCAGCTCTGGTGGAGGAATCAGCATGCACAAAGGCTCAGGGTGTGACAGTGGCTGGAAGTCTGAGGATCTCTGGGGCAGGTCAACGTGGCAGAGCATAGAGCCACGGTGAATGTGCAGATGACCAGGAAGCTAGGTGGGGCTTGGTGGTGAGAGGCCTTGACGTCCATGACATGGAGTTGTGGATTCAATCCATCTGTGATGAAGGCTTGTATGTATGAATGACTGGGGTTGTAGAAAGTTCTGCTGGGAGCCATGCAGAGGGGATGAGGCTGGAGGTCGGTGGACTAGTGAAGGCACTACTGGAGCGATCGTGCAGGACCTAATTAGATTCTGAGAGTGGGGGAGGCGAGTTGAGAAGGTTTGTAGCTTGGGTCAATGAATCAGTATGACGCCGTGACTGGAGTTAACCAGAACCTTACAAAGCAGATAGAACCTATTAAAAGGTCAAACATTTGTTGAATGAATTAATTAGTGAAAGAATGGCTGGACAGAGAGGGATGGAGACACAGGACACAAAGTGGAAGCAAAACTGGTGGAAGTCAGGAAATGGGTTTGGTTTTGGACCCGTGGAAATTGAGACCTTTCCAGCAACCAGGTGAGGACACCACAAGTTGACTGATGAGTAGGAGATGTCTGCCATGAAAACTGCACGTGAACCCACTGGAGTTCATTACACTCTGCCTGTCCCTACCTAGGAGGTTACATCTTCCACCAAGGGGAGGTGCTTCCTGCAACTGCCTCTTTGTGGCCTCCAGCAGGGGGCAGCACAAAGGATGGGTCAGAAGAAAAGAACTCGGCTTAAGTATGTGCGGTTTAAGCCATAGGTCTCTAGAAGCTTCTCTCACAGGTATGGAATTCAACCACAATGCCCACTGTGGTAAGGCACTGTTTTGATCCAAGAAGAGAGTGACGAACAGAATGACACTGAGACCAATTCATCTTTCAAGTAGAATCTCTGAGCTGTATTTTGTTTGGTTAAGAATGGAAATTCCACTTTTATTCCAAGCCAATCTTCTGATGCACCAAATTCAAGGATAAACGTTCATTCAAGAACTTAAAAAAAAAAAAAAAAAAGTGAGATCACAATGATTAAAAAACAAAACAAAACATTGTTTTGCAAGGGAGGGGCGAACTGGTCTTATCCTCAGTTGGGGCAGAATTCCTAATCCTAGTCTCTAGAAACAACACATGGCCTTGAACAAAAAAAAAAAAATTTTTTTTTTGGTTGGGGGTGTTCATTTCCTCCTATGTAAAATGAAAGAATGTAATTAAATAACTTTGGATTAACTACCAGGGCTGAGGTTTATGATAAGATTGTGATTAGGGGCACAGAGAAGAAGAAAATGTCTTAATAAGCGCTTCTTTGTTGCCTGTTTGAGCCTTTCTTAGTAAACTAATACATTAACACTATTCCTGGAGAGAAAAATCTTGGAAATGACCCATTTCACCAACAGGAGAGCATTTCCAGTAATTCACATGTGGTAGAGTTAAAAAAGAACCTAGCTCAGATAGGTCAGGGAAAAAATTCAAAATAAGTGTTTATTTTTCTGATCAAATCTAAACAATCGGTCTCAAAATAGAACAGCCCCAGAAAAGCCACAGACTCTTTCAAGTGGAAGTCCTCTACTCAGAGGAGGGTGACGCAGAGAAAAGAGGAAAAGGTATTTCCCTCCCATACCAAGGGAATAGAGCTAACAATGTGTTTGTCAAACTCTTTACACATATTTAGGAGCAGAGCATCCTTTAGGCCAAAAGAATAAGCTGATTGCGAAGCACAGATACTTCCAACCAGAAGCCAAGTAGGGCATTTGGTCGGATAACAGGATACGGCTAAGCAAAATGAGGTCCTCCTCCACAAATCCTACAGTCTGGGTCAGAGCTTCTAGAGGTTGATCAATCCAGGGTCCGGTGGCTCAAATGTCTGAAATTGTCTCCCGTGCTTGCTGCTCCCTCTTCGCCAGGTAGCATGAGCCCTGGCTTCTGCTCAGTGAGTGCACACTCTCAACAAGCAGGAAGCTTCTGTATGGGAGTGAGAAGCTAGGACAAAAAACAATCAGCTAGAGTCTGGATGGTTGTGGAATGTTTTGCTGGGCAGAGTGAGATTGAAAATTGGTTGGAAAGGGGAAAAGGAGTCCTAAACACAAAGGACAGAACAATAAAGCTTACAAAAAAAGATAGAAGGTTAAAGAAAAAAACTTAGCATGCCCCAAGGTGGTGAAAGATTTCTTATGACACAAGAGCGGCCATCTTAAATGAGAAGTCTGACCTGACTTCATTTAAGATTAATAAATGATTCTATTTATGTAAAGCTCCAAACAGGCAAAACTAAACCACAGTGTTTAGGGAAGCACACTTAGGTTGAAAATTCTGGAGAGAGGCAAGTAAGTGATTGCCATAAAAGTCAGGGTAATGGTTTCTTTGGAAGGTAAGAAGGGGGCTACGCCAGGGAACACTTTTGGAGTCTGATGAAGGCCTATTGCTTGATTTAGATGTGGTTCTATGGAACCTCAGTTTATAATAATGCATTAACTTGTACATTTATGTCTTGTGTACTTTTCTGTGTGTATATGATACTGGACATAAAGGTTTTAAGAAAAAAAAAAGTGAAGAGGAAGCAGAGAGCTAGACTGAGAACGTGAGAATGTGCCCTAAGAACACGACCCCAGAGAGCTCACAGACAAGTTTAAGAAGAGCCAAGAAGGATGAAAAGAGAATAAGCTTGTCTTCTGTCAGTGATGATCAAAATTCAGACAAAGGTCATTCAAATCAACTTAAAAACACAAATATTATTAAGAAATTATTAATTTTTAAGGTGTAATAATCTGTGTGTGTGTATTTACAGACTCCTTATCTTTTATTTTTTTATTTAAAAAAATTTCCTTAATGTTTATTTTTGAGAGAGAGAAAGAGAGAGCAAGAAAGGAAAGGGCAGAGAGAGAGAGAGAGAGGGAGACACAGAATCCGAAGCAGGCTCCAGGCTCTGAGCTGAGCACAGAGCCCAACGTGGGGATCAAACCCATGAACCATGAGATCATGACCTGAGCTGAAGTTGGGACGCTCAACCAACTGAGCCACCCACCTACGTGCCCCATTAGAAATACATTCCAACACATTTATGACAGAAATGATATGACACCTGTGATTTGCTTCAAAAGAAACTTGGGCAAGAGGGGGACAGTTAGTGTATGGAGATCAGATGAAACGCCATTGGCTGTGAACCGCTGTGGCTGGGCAGTGGATACGTGAGGGTTCATTTGATATTTTCTCTACTGTGAAATTAAGTTTGGAAGTTACCGTTATTTACCATTGTTTAAAAAAATAACAAAAGAATACATTCTTTTTTTTTTTTAATTTTTTTCTAATGTTTTCTTTATTTTTGAAAGAGAGCACACAAGTGGGGGAGGGGCAGAGAGAGAGGGGAACAGAAGATCTGAAGCAGGCTCTGTGTTGCCAGCAGCAAGCTGATAGCGGGGCTCAAACTCACAAACTGTGAGATCATGACCTGAGCTGGTGTCAGACGCTCAACCAACTGAGCCACCCAGGTGCTCCAGGAATACGTTCTTGGAAAGGCTCTAATGCTGGTTGTTCAACAGCCGGAAAGGACTCTCTCTCTGGCACTACAGATGAACATATTTCTTGACATCCGGGGCCTCTCCTAGGCCTACACAGGCCCTGCTCAGCACCCAATCCCTCACCTAAACCAAGAGCCAGCAACAGTGCCCCCACACCCTCTTTCAACAACCAAAGTAAATGATTATAATAACTAAAGCCCCTTTCATCTTATAATTTCTTGGCAAGAATCTGGAAATGCCTCAAATACTTTTAGATGGGTGGGACCAAGTGGTATTAAATCCAAAAGCTCGTGCAAATATATATTGGACAAAGGGTTTGTACCCCAACTTTAAAAAGAACTCATGAATCAACAGTAAGATGAATGATCCAATAAAAAACAGGCAAAAAATGTGAAGACACCTCAAAGAAGTAAATAGGTGGAGAGCCAATAAGCAATGGAAAGCGTTCAACATCATTAATCATTAAGGAAATGTAAATTAAACCACTTCATACACACTAAAGAGCAGAAATAAAGAGCACACACCACGCTAAATGCTGGTGAGGAGTTGGAAGAACCAGAATCCTCATACACTGCTGGTGGGCCTATAAAATGGTGCAACTACTTTGAAGAATTGTTATGGAGGTAAATGTATAACCCTACAATTCTTCCCCAAGGGAAATTTTAAAATATGTTCAGGGGCACCTGGGTGGCTCAGTTGGTTGAGCACCCGACCCTTGATTTCAGCTCAGGTCATGATTTTGTGGTTCATGAGATCGAGCCCCGCGTTGGGCTCTTCTGTGCTAACAGCACAGAGCCTGCTTGGGATTCCCTCTCTCCCTCTCTCTCTGCCCCTTCCCTCCCCTCTCTCTCTCTCTCAAAATAAAATAAACTTAAAATAAGTAAATAAATAAATAAAATATGTTCATAATAAGAACTGTCCAAGCTTATAGCCGCTTGTCCCACTCCAAGCTGGAAACACCTCCAACAACTAGAAAACAGAGAAATCGTGACATGTTCATCCAATGGAGTACTTCTCAGCAATATCAAAAGACAAACTATGGATACATACAACAGTATGGATGAACCCACATACGTTAAAGGCATAGGTATGATTCCATTTATATGACATTCTAGAATGTGCAAAAATGGCAGTGATAGGAGACCAAAGGTGACTGGGGGTGGGGGGGAGGGGTGGCAAGTTGACTAGAAAAGAGCATGAGGAAACTTTCTAGGGAGATAGAAATGTTCTACATCTTGCTTTGAGTGATATTTACATAACAGTTGTCCAAACACATTGAACTGGACACTTAAGATCTGTGCTTTTTTTTTTTTTGAATCGAAAAAATTTTTGTTCTTTCCATCTAGGGGTAGGTGATCGAGAACTCCAGAGTGAACATGTGGTACTTGCCTACTGGGCACATTCACCTTTCCACGAGTGATCACCACCCCCCTTCCTTCTCTTCTATTACCCGCTGTCCTGGTGAACAGCAAAAACCACCCTGTACCCATTTTCCCAAGACTGAAAATTGGGAGTCGTCCGTGATCTTCCTTCTTCCTTCCTCCTACTCAGTCACTTCCTGGATAGCTCCTGAGCCCACTCCACTGCCTCTTCTCCATCCCAACTGCCTTGGCTGGAGTTTAGATCCAGGTTGTTACACCTGCCTCCTGACCATTTCCAGTCTGGCTCCCTGGTCTATCCTCATCCAAACACAAAGCCTCTGCTTAACTTCCTCTTTTGCTCTCAATCACTCTGAGCATAAAGACCAAACTTCTTAGCAAGAAAAGCAAAACCAGTGAGTTCCTTTTGTGCATGGAGCAACTCTTTGCTTTAGCTGTTACAGCTGCCTCAAGCACCCTCCCACCACCCTACCCTTCATACTTCCTTCCCATCCCTATCTTCATAGCTGTCTACCTGATAAGTCTCCATTCTTCCTTAAGGCTTACATCAAGCATCACCTAGTCGTGGTCTTTTTTTTTTTTTTTAAACATTTATTTATTTTAGACAGAGAGAGAGACAGAGAGACAGAGACAGAGGGGCAAGTGGAGGAGGGACAGAGAGAGAGGGAGACACAGAATCCAAAGCAGGCTCTAGGCTCTGAGCTGTCAGCACAGAGCCCGATGTGGGGCTCTAACTCACGAGCTGTGAGATCATGACCTGAGCCGAAGTCAGACGCTTAACTGACTAAGCCACCCAGGCGCCGCCCCTAGCATCACCTATTTTTACAAGCCTAGGTATCCCTCCTATGCACTCTGCCTCCAGACATCACCTTACACTGTGTGGGGCTTACTTACACGCTTATGAGGTGGTTCCGATTGCATGAAAGCACTTTACGTATGTTAGCTCATTTAATAGCAATTGCCACTCTGCATGATGATTGGTCTTCTCTTTGTCTAAATGGTAAATAGGGACTATTTTGTTGCAATTTTTCCCTCATACCTTTTCAGGTACTAGGAAAGCATAGGTATGAGCTTAACGATTTGTTGAATTAATGAATGTCAATACAAGTGAAGGCACGGACTGGTAGCTACATCATTTTACTCCAACAAGCAAAGTGACCATCTAGGGCAGACTAGCTACTGAGCTTTCTACCTGGCGTGCTACCGCAAAGCCCAGCCATATCTGGAGAAGTCCACAGAGTAAGTCACATGCCATGCCCAATCCTCAGGTGTCTCAACTGCCTTACTCTCTTCTCTCACTACAAGCAGCTCCTTACAACCACCTCAAAGTAACTACTGTGTACCTTGCATCATTCTGGCCTCACACACACTTGGTCTCATTTAATCCCCACAACAGCCCTGAAGGTGGGCATCGTCATCATCCCCGAGTTTACATATGAGAAAACTGAGGTTCAGAGAGGGTGCAGAAACTTTGTTTAAAGAACCAGACTTGTGGGAAGCTACTTGTTTAAGGTGAGATTGACTCTATCAACAGCTGGGGATTTCAGGAGGTGATTGACTTGCAACCTCCCAAGAAGTCATAAAAAGCAGAGAACCAGGTGCTCAGTCGGTTAAGCGTCTGACTGGCTCAGGTCATGATCTCACAGCTCGTGAGTTAGAGCCCCGCGTGGGACTCTGTGCTGACAGCTCAGAGCCTGGAGCCTGCTTCGGATTCTGTGTCTTCCTCTCTCTCTGCCCCTCCCCTGCTTCCTCTCTTTCTCTCTCTCTCAAAAATAAATAAACATTAAAAAAAAAAGCAGAGAACCTGGTGGTTCAGTTGGTTGAGCATCTGACTCTTGATTATGCTCAGGTTGTGATCTCTCAGGCATGGGATTGAGTTCCTTGTCAGGCTCTATGCTGGGCACAGAGCCTGCTTGGGATTCTCTCTCTCTCTCTCTCTCTCTCTCTCTCTCTCTCTCTCTCCCCCCCCCCCCCGCCTCTGCCCTTCACCTGCGTGCATACATTCACTCACTCTCTCTCTCTGTCTCAAAATAAATAAACATTAAAAACAAAAAGGCAGAGAACTATCCTGATAGAACTGTAATCCCATGGAGTACAGAGCCTGCAGAATGCTAGGAAAGCGAGCTGGACTCTACTTGGCCACGTGGAACCAGGAGACAGAAGCCAAAGCCAGGCCAAGGAGAAGGAGCAGAAATTGGGCAGGTGGGTGGTCCCGTCTTTCCTGAGGAAGGGTAGGGTGAGGGAAAGATCTGTAGGCAACTGACCCAACTTCTCCCCCATGTGTCTGAGACCTCAGTTCACAGGATCTAAAACTCCTCATTTTTTTTTATTTAACTTTATTTTTTAAAATTTACATCCAAATTAGTTAGCATATATAGTGCAACGATGATTTCAGGAGTCAATTCCTTAGTGCCCCTTACCCATTTAGCCCATCCCCCCTCCCACATCCCCTCCAGTAACCCTTAGTTTGTTCTCCACATTTATGAGTCTCTTTTGTTTTGTCCCCCTCCCTGTTTTTGTATTATTTTTGTTTCCCTTCCCTTATGTTCATCTGTTTTGTCTCTTAAAGTCCTCATATGTAAAACTCCTCATTTTTCAGTGGAAAAGAAAAGACTAGTTTTCTATCTTTTCCTCCCATTTTTTCTTCCCACCAACTGTGGAAGACGTGTGCCCATTGGGCCTGAGGGTAGCGGCCGGAGGAAGAAGAGAGCTGATTTGGATGAGGGACCTGGCTCACTCTCACTAAATCCCAATTTCCCAGACAGGGAACCACCCTGTCCACAGCCCAGGCCTCTCCTCTTCTCTCCCCCAGCTCTGCAGGCAGGGGCTGCTTGCTGGCTATTGTAAAAGTAGTCTTTGTTCTTGGAGTTCAACCAGCACAGGCCTCAAACTTCCGTGACACCCACAGCTGGCAGTCCCTCCCACACCACCTTCGTGACCTGAGGCTAAAGAAGGAAAAAGCTGGCCATAAATGTCCTGGGCTAAGAAACTAAAGCCTCCTCCCAAGAGAGAGATCACCCATGAGAAGACCCTCTGGATTCCTCCCCGGAAAGCAGGCATGATACCGGAAACAGAAGTTCTCATAAAGACAAGCACGTGGAAAGCTCACTTCATGAGGATTGTAGGGATAAGTGACCCATACAGTGCACAGTACAGAGATAGGGCAGCAAGATCACAAGACGTGGGCCTAGTCAGGGGGATGAGCACATCTAAGGAAAGACTGGGTGGGGAGTGCTTTAGTGTGATGTGGGGTGTGGTCAGCAAAGAGCAGAGAAAATCAGGGTGCACAAAAGCAGGTTCTGAAGTGTGCCCAGCACTGTGGGGGGCAGGGGGTGACATCAGTGGTCGCAGGAGAAGGGTTAAGCTGGAACTAGGGGGAAGGAAGTATCCCTCCATCTGGCCATCCATCTACCTTGTTAACACATCTTCTGGTCCCTGATCTGGTTTTCTAGCCACCAGAGAACAGGGAAATGCAGTGTCCAGGATAGAATACAAACATTCAGAGGCCAGGACAGGGATGCATGGCCCTTGTGAATTAATCAGCTAGCCTGAGCTGATGTCTGACCCCAAGGGTCTCACCACCTATGGATGTCCTAGGAAAACGTGTCTCTAGAATGTGAATGAACGGATCTTTAGCAGCTACATCCCAATAACTGGTCTAGAACCCAGGGAACCAGAGGCCAAAAATATGGTTTCCATACACTCACATATGATTAATCAACCCCACAAAATTACTTGGTAAACTGAAGTACCCGGTGGAGAGCCAGCCGGCCTCACCTTAGTAACAGCCATACGCTGCTGGCCAGGGCGGCCCACCTACCTGCACTTGTAATTTCTAGAGACTATAAAAACCAAGTATTAGAATTTGTTATTTATTATTATTATCATTAACTTGTGGGTTTTTCTCCAGATATATAGCTGAGGACAAGGAAGAGTGACTGAGGTATGCATGAAAAAAGAGACTGGGGGCGGCTGGTGGCCAAGTCGTTTAAGCATCCGACGCTTGATTTCGGCTCAGGTCATGATCCCAGGGTCGTGGGATGGAGCCTTGTGTCGGGCTCTGCACTGAGTGTGGAGCCTGCTTAAGATTCTCTCTCTCTGCTCTCCCCTGCTCTCTCTCTCTAAAATAAAAATTAGGGGGGCCTGGGTGGCTCAGTCGGTTAAGTGGCCGACTTCTGCTCAGGTCATGATCTCGCGGTCCATGAGTTCGAGCCCCGCATCGGGCTCTGTGCTAACAGCTCAGAGCCTGGAGCCTGTTTCCGATTCGGTGTCTCCCTCTCTCTGACCCTCCCCTGTTCATGCTCTGTCTCTCCCTGTCTCAAAAATAAATAAAACGTTAAAAAATAATAATAAAATTAAGTTAAAATTAAAAATAAGGCTCTTAGGGGCGCCTGGGTGGCGCATTCGGTTAAGCGTCCGACTTCAGCCAGGTCACGATCTCGTGGTCCGTGAGTTCGAGCCCCGCGTCGGGCTCTGTGCTAACAGCTCAGAGCCTGGAGCCTGTTTCCGATTCGGTGTCTCCCTCTCTCTGACCCTCCCCTGTTCATGCTCTGTCTCTCCCTGTCTCAAAAATAAATAAAACGTTAAAAAATAATAAAATTAAGTTAAAATTAAAAATAAGGCTCTTAAAAAAAAAAAAAAAAAGAGGAGTCTGGGGGCACCCGGGTAGCTCAGTTGGTTGAGTTTCTGACTTCAGCTCAGGTCATGATCTCGCGGTTGATGGGTTCAAGCTCTGTGTCAGGCTTTGTGCTGATGGCTCAGAGCCTGGAGCCTGCTTCAGATTCTGTGTCTCCCTCTCCCTCTGCCTCTCTCCTGCTCATGCTCTCTCTCTCCCAAAAATAAACATTAAAAAGAAAACTTAAAAAAAAAAAAAAAAGAGGAGTCTGGCTGAGCATATCGTCTGGCAAGAGCCATCTTAGGGGAAAGAGGGACATCCAAGACAGAGCAGTCCCGAGCCAGGTCTCCCAGGTGGGATAGACTGGCACAGGGGAGAGAGATCCAGGAAAATGGCCTTGGCAGGATGACAGGTCCCATAATGATCAGGCAAGCCTTGGATGGCAAACGTATTAACAGATGTGCATGTCTGAGCAGGAGGCTGGCCGTCAAAAGGGTTAAGGATTCTGTAGTGAATCTCCTACTTTGTCCTTTCATTTCTCCTGTTCAGTTTTTCAGCCAGGAATGGTCTCTGGAATTAAATGGCCTTTCCCTCCTTTTTTTGCACATGCCCCATTCTGAAGACAGGCTCCGTGCCCCCCTGGGGACTGCGATGCTTGCTTTTGATGTCTCTTGGGAAATTTTGAACAAAGGCTCTAAATACAGCTCAAAACCCTTGCACAGAACCACACAAAAGGCAGAAGGAGGCTTGTATGATGTGGAACCCATCAGAAGTAAAAGGCTCTGTGTCCAGGGCCCGTGACACTCAGATCGGGATACAGGATTTCTCTAACCAAAGCTCCTGGGTCCCAAGTGTAAGGCAGACTGGATTCCTTTCAGGAAACCATGCATGGGTATGCTCTTGTACAGAATCTCTCCAATGTTATTCTTGGCTCTGCTAACATTGCTTTGGCTTTAAAAAATCAATAAATAAAGCAAGCAGAAGGTCCCTTCACATCCGGGCCGGACTAAAAGGGCTTTGCCCTTACCAAGCCAGAGGAATATTCGGTTCAAGCAGATATATTATGCTGGATACTTTCACTTGATTTTTCCTTGGGAGGGCCAGCAGTGCACGGAAGGCTTTGCTACGTATGACAATCAGTGTTGCTAAGCTACCAAAAGTCACTGTAGTGAGAGAAGTGCCAGAGATTGGGGGGCTGGATGGTAGGACATCAGCAGGAGAAAGGGAAGAAGAGAGAGGAAATCAAGTCCCAATCACACAATGATTTTTAAGTGTCTGAAGGGACATTGCCGACTCCTGAAAGTTTCAGTTCTAGAAAGTGGATCAAACTCCTTTCCAGTGATCCTGACATGACATGACATAAAGAAGGTATAGAAAGAACAGCTCTTACTCCTCTGGGCACTTTGATCCTGATCTAAATCAAAAGGAAGAATGCCTTGATCTCATTCTATTATTTATTCTAACATGTTTGCCTGACAACCCGGGTACAACAAACTTTTATCTAGCAGGAGCTCAATAAACACTTGGTGGTGGACTGGCCAGTGCTCTCCCAGGGAGGAGATGACCAGTGCTCTCCCGGGGAAGAGACCACAGGGATGGAGGGTCAGCGGGGGAGGGGAGAAGAGGGTGTGTGCAAAGCTGTGCAGTAACAGGCTGCCTGTGATTCAGAGGGTGTGATGCAGGAAGCTGTCACTCATAGGCTTTTGTCACCAAAGTCAACAAGCATACTTTTTTTGCACCACATAGTGGAGTTTTTCCAGTTTTCCCCCTTCCGTTAAAATCCTACAGCTTGCTTCTCCCAAGCAAAGAGGCCAAGAAAAGAATCCATATTGTCAGAACTAGCCACAAGGTAAACAAAGACAAAGAAAGAGTGTGCTAGCCAATTAAACAGAAACGCAGGCTCCTGGCAGCGACATGACCCAGTTTTTCCATTCACTTGATGTAAGTAAACCCCCTTTACTGAGATGGCCCCTTTGGCTTCAGGGGGGAAAAACAAGAAAGGTTTTCCATGTGTTTCTACAAGACTTCTCTACCTCCTAAGGAACAGCAAAATTCCATTAAACCCAATTCCCATTCAATGGAAAGGAAGCAGGCAGGGCTTTGGCAGCACACAGGCCTGGGTTCGAATCCTTGTTCTGTTTCATCCAAACCAGTAGCCCTGAGGTCCAGAGCAAGTCGGCTGAGCCTGTCCAAGCCTCAGTTCCCTCGCTTACAGAACAGAGACGTCAGTAACCATCACACAGGTTGCTGACACAACTAGAAAAGACAATCCATGTTCAGAAAAGTAAGTGTTCCTTTCCCTGCAACTTGGAATCACACCACACCTAAGGGATGTAGTGCAGGTACCATGGAAAGCGCAGAAAAGGACAGAAGACTGGGCTTAAGGAGCTTTTTATTTTGTTTTTAAAAAAAAATTTTTTTTAATGTTTATTTATTTTTTTGAGAGAGAGAGACAGTGTGTGAGCAGGGGAGGGGCAGAGAGAGATAGGGAGACACAGAATCCGAAGCAGGCTCCAGGCTCTGAGCTGTCAGCACAGAGCCCGATACAGGGCTCGAACTCACCAGCTGTGAGATCATGACCTGTGCTGAAGTCAGACGCTCAACTGACTCAGCCACCCAGGTGCCCCTATTTTGTTTTTTTAATGTTTATTTATTTTTGAGACAGGGAGAAACAGAGCATGAGTGGGGGAGGGGCAGAGAGAGAGGGAGACCCAGAATCTGAAGCAGGCTCCCAGAATCTGAGCTGTCAGCACAGAGCCCAACACAAGGCTCGAACCCACGAACCGTGAGATCATGACCTGAGCCGACGTTGGACACTTAACCGACTGAGCCACCCAGGCGTCCCTTAAGGAGCTTTTAATGGGGGGGGAAAAAAAAGGAGGGGGACTACTCCACATCTTAGAACAGGGGAAGGTTTGGCAAGATTTTTAAGGCTTTAAAAAACCAGGGTATATTAAGGTCTTCAAACTACAGCTGGGATGTCAGAGGACTTTCTAGATACCTTGGAACTTACACAAACACTGACTGGTCCACTCAAAATGCCAGACTCAAAAAACAAGATCCAGAAAGCTAGGAGTTTTTCTAATTCTTAGAGCACAAGGAGAAAGCACCATACCCTTGTGGTTAAGGGCTTATGCCCGTCAGTAAACAGGTTCAGATCTCAGCCCCACCACCCACCAGCAATGCGACCCATGCCTGCTTGGAGGAGTTGGTGAGAAAGGCAGACCACTATGCCCAGTCCCCGAGCATGTAAAATGCTTACTAAGGGGTGAAGTTCCTCTTGTTGCAAAACACTGAAAAGCTCTGAGCCCTGATACACGGAGTGATTTTGCAATTCGGTGTGTCGAAAAGAAGATGGTGGGAAGGCAGAGATAAATGAGAAATGCAGACAGATTCATCCTGGGGGGTTGTGCAGGATGCAAAATGAGAGCGGTGCCTGGGGTTTCAAGTTTAAGGCCATGAATACTTCAGAGCCCACGGATACTCCTTGTACTTCAGAGGGAGGAACAAAGCGCCGGAATGCTTTGTCTTTGCTCCCCCTGGACTTGCCACACAAAATGTACCCCTCACTCACAAAGAGCATGCAGGAGCACAGCCAGTTCGTAATCCCTACCATTCATTAGTCTACAGCAAAACGCCCCAAACCTAAGGTCCAAACTTACCAAGACATCAAATTCAAAACAACAAAAGTCGACACCTCATATGTAAAGGATCTTAATTAAACAGTGTCAAAAATGCAAATGTGTATGCAGTGTCTGGACCTACTGATTATGAAATAAACTTGATTAAGAACAAATCCCTTTTAAGAAGAGGAAAAGAACCCGGCAACGCTCATGAACATCAAATGCTGTTCTCAATTAGCCCTTTTCCTCCGAACTTCACAAAGTACCAGCAGGTGGGAGATAATTAACGTTTTAATAAAACTTGTTTTACATGCCTCAGTTGGAACCTTTTTGTTCTGCAAAGCTTTTCCCTGTCCAGCCCCAAGATGCACCCACAAAGTAAGATTTTTTTTCACAACATTATTTTTCTGGTTACATTTTGGGGGTTTATAACTTCAGGAAGATGAAGGTAGAGGAGGTAATTTATGAAAAGGAATATTCTCTATCCATATTTACATTCTGCAGGGGAGGGAGTTGGGTTTTTCGGTTCTCCTCCCATGCCTATCAGGGGAATAAAGTCCTTGCTCCCACTTGACAAGATTTACAGAGCAATGAGAGGTCTGCAGACTGATACAAACTGTACAGCCCACTTCATGGGTGCACCCCCTCCCCCCGCCTCCATTTGCAAGAATTGCTGACTTTGACAGCTTGGATTTTTCCCTTTAAAGACAAATCTCTTGTCTTTAAATGCAGTCTTCTTGTAGCTTCTCACCCTCACCTGCAAACCTCAACATCCACGTGAGCCTGTTTCAGTATAAAAATGCTGGGGCGCCTGGGTGGCTCAGTCGGTTAAGCGGCCGACTTCACCTCAGGTCACAATCTCGCGGTTCATGAGTTGAAGCCCTGCGTCGGGCTCTGTGCGGACAGCTCAGAGCCTGGAGCCTCCTTCGGATTTTGTGTCTCCCTCTCTCTCTCTCTCTGCCCCTCCCCTGCTCACGCTCTCACTCGCCCGTGCTCACTCTCTCTCTCTCTCTCAAAAATAAACAGTAAAAAAAAAAGCTAATGCTTGAACATTTTTCACTGAGTAGGTCTTCAACACTTACATCCTGCTGCCCATAACACAATGTTGGCAGCACACAAGCGAACAGTATACGCTACAGAGACCAACTCATAAAGCCATTCTAAGCTGAGACATGGAGGAGCACTGTCTTCCTTTTCAGAAAAGGAAACCGAAGCACTTGAGAAAAAGAACTGTGTTGCCTGCACACGGGGGATCAGAACCCAAGACCTGGGCTTTTACTTCTGGATGGATCAGAGACTACATCCCATCTGAGAGTAACCTAAGCTAACCCCACCATGCACAACCCAATCATTATAATTTCTGGCATTTTAATTGGACTCAGACCTCAGGGTTTGAATTTAAGAGGGTGAGAGCTACAGGAATCTGTGTAGGGATTATGGCTGGAAGGTTGCCTGCAAGTTACAGTTTATTTTCTCCTCAGGCCTTTCCAAACCCCCACCCCCCACCCCCCACCCCCACCCTCCCGTCGGCTGCCTCTGCTCTGCCACGGCAGGGCCAGGACGGCCACCATCCAAACACCATGTTCCTTTCCAGCACTGGAGCCTCTCAAGCCCGTTCCCACACAACCACGCCTGTACAAGGGTCTGTACAGCGGGGCTTTCCCATCTGGGCACTACTGGCATTTTGTTGGGGTGCTGCCTTGTGGGTTAGAGCATATTGGCAGCACCCCTGCCCTCTATGCGTTAGATACCAGTAACACACACCCAGTTGTGACCAGCAAAAAATGTCTCCAGAAGGCACAGGAGAGTTTTAGGGCAGAGAAACTATTCTGTGTGATACTGTAACGGGGGACACGTGTCATTATGCATTTGTCAAAACCCACAGAATATACAACGGAGAGAATGAATCCTAATGTAAACGATGGACTTCAGTTAAAAATAATGTATGAATATTGGCTCATCCTTGTAACAAATGTACCACATTAATGTAAACTGTTAATAATAGGGGAAACGGTGGGGGGGGCGGGTAGGAAGAAAGGGGGTATATGGGGATTCTTTGTACTTTCTGTTCAATTTTTCTGTAAGCTGAACTGCTCTAAAAAATAAAGTGTGTTAATAAACCTACAAGTACACAGAACAATTGATGGTTTCCAGAAGGGGGGATGGGTGGAAGGATGGGCAAAATGGGTTTTGTTCCTTTTTTAACGTTTATTCATTTTTGACAGACAGAGAGTGAGCAGGGGAGGGGCAGAGAGGGAGACCCAGAGTACAAAGCAGGCTCCACACTCTGAGCTGTCAGCACAGAGCCTGATGCGGGGCTGGAACCCATGAACCATGAGGTCATGACCTGAGTCGAAGTCAGACACTTAACAAACCCAGGTGCCCCAAAGTGGGCTTTTAAAAAAAGAATGAATCATAAAAAAATTGTAATTAAAAAATTAAGTTTATTAATTAAAAAAAAAAAGTCCCTAGACACTGCCATATGTCCTTATAGGGCAAAACTGTTCCCAGTTTTACAGTCCGTATACTGCTGTATGGGGCAGGCTAAGTCCCTGGAATGAGCTGACCAGTCCAGCTGTATCCAGTCACACTTCAGGATGGAAAAGGGGAGTTTTCTGGGTGTCCGGGGATCACAGACACTCTTCTAGAGGATAATCTTATTAGGAGAGAAAGTACCTCTCTTAGGAAAGTCCAGGCAAAGTCCACACAGAGGGACCCAATCCTCCTGTCCTGGCCTCAAAGACAGCAACTCGGACACTACATGCCATCTTAGGCAAGGATGCCCTCTTTAGTGTCCCCTTTGTCAAGACTGATCTCTAGGCCCATAAGGAATGGAGAGCCCTGGGCTTCCAAGAGGCCAAAGCAGTATCTAAATCGCACCCAAGATGCTTCCAGTGGCATCTGCCACGGCTCACCTCGGTGTTTCTGTCCGAGGGCTCTGGCAGGGTTACAATGGGGACAGCGACCCGTGTGCACTACCCTCTGCTTTGTACGCCCCCCAGAATGCATGATGAGATGTGACAACATCAAGTGTGCATCCACTAGGCAGACAGCAGTGCACGCGCACACCTGGAACATGAACAGCACGGGTGTTGTTACCAATAACAGAGTTGATGCCCCCCACACACACCCCCTTGACTCCTGACTCCTCCTTTCACCTGTGGTCCCATTTCCTTCCTCTTTCCTCTTATCCTGTCACCCCTTCCTTTGACAGTGCAGCTTCTCTCAAAGAAAGAGGACAAAACGAGGCTCCCCAGAGAGGCAGAAAAACAAGGGATGACAATACACACATTGGGAGGAACACTCGGGGCACGCCTCCGCAAAAAAAGGCAGGCAGGCGGGCAAACCGCACGAATGAGCATTCCCAAGCAGCTGCAGTGATACTGTCTGGCTTAGAAAGACCAGAGCTCTCCCAACACCGTTAATTTTTCTCTCCACTCTCAAGTTCTTCCAAGGTTGGACCTTTTGGTAACATGGGCCTTACGAATTGCTCCTCCACCTTTCCAGGCTGCTGGGAGGATTAAACAGGATCATGTGCATCTAGCACTTAACCTGGTGCCCGGCACACAAACTGGCCCTCGAACAACACGGGTCTGAACTGCGCGGGTCCACTTAGACGCGGATTTGTACGGTTCTGAAAAGACAGTTTCTTTTCCTTCCGATTTCCTTAATAACGTTTTCTTCTCTCTAGCTGACTTTACTGTAAGAACACAGGATATAATACATATAACATGCAAAATATGTGCCAATCGACTATTTATGTTACTGGTAAGGCTTCCAGTCAATAGTAGCCTATTGGTAGTGAAGTTTGTGGGGAGTCAGAAGTTATACATGGAATTTTAACAGCGCGGGAGGGTGCCCCTAGCCCCGTGTTGTTTAAGGGTCAACTGTACATGTTTACTAGATGGTTTCAGCTATCACCTAAATTTGTACATCGGGGCACCTGGGTGGCTCAGTCAGTTAAGCGTCCAGCATCCGACTTCGGCTCAGGTCATGATCTCACGGTCTGTGAGTTCCAGCCCCGCCTCAGGCTCTGTGCTGACAGCTCAGAGCTTGGAGTCGGCTTCAGATTCCGTGCCTCCCTCTCTCTCTACCCCTCCCAGCTCATGCTCTCTCTCTGTCACGCAAAAATAAACATTAAGAAAATTAAAAACAAACAAACAAACAAATAAATTTGTATGTCAACTTCTAGCTAACTCTAAACACTTATTAAGCCATCCATTTCCCCCCACTTATCTTATCAATCCTAGCGCAGGGAAGTTTCTGTGGAATTGACATTCATTTTTATGGACAGAGCTGTTCCTGGCAACAGGAGCTTCTCATCAGGTTCAGAACTCCCTTAAACCCAGGGCGCCTGGGTGACTCAGTTGGTTAAACTCTGACTCTTGTTTCTGGCTCAGGTCACAGTCACGTGGTTTCCTGAGTTGAGCCCCATGTTGGGCTCTGTGTTGCCAGCGCAGAGCCTGCTTGGGATTCTCTCTCCTCCCCTTCTCTCTCTCTTTGCCCCTCCCCCGCTCATGCTGTCTCTGCCTCTCAAAACAAATAATAAACTTTAAAAAAAACAAACAAAAAACCTCCCTTAAACCCATCCCAAGAGACACTTCAGCCTCTCCAGATCTCCGAGACTTTAAATAAAAAGGACCAAGCGGCACAGATTACCAAAACTGACTGAGGGCTCTACCATAGCGTGTGCCCATTCGACAGCTCATCCCATTTCTCAGTTGCCTCATATCACAGAGAATATTCTCTTTCTCTCTCTCTTCCCCGCTCCCCCCAAACCAGGGGTGCCTTCATATCCCTCGCTGTTTAGATTATGCCTCTCAGAAAAATCCCTGCAGGAGATAAACACAGGATCTGTAATGGGAACTCCAGCACACCCAACAATAGTGCCACTGTCACACATGTGTGAGCTTTCGTGAAAGCAAGGGATTGGCAACGCGGGGCTGCCATGCCCAGGAAAATTATTTCCTGTGGGAAAAATAAAACAACCTTCAGCTCCTGGCAGGTCCCGGGCAAGCCCAAGCCAGGCTCACCGGAGAACTTGAACGCTCCATCTTTGGAAACGGAGGCAGACGTAAGGGCTGTTCCCACCCGCCCTCGAGTGCCCAGTTGGGGGAAAATCAATGCCGCAGCATCAGGGACCTGGTTTTTTCCCAGCACAGCATAAACAAAACCACCACTGCTGGGGGACAATCAATTAGCAAGATGAGTCATGTGGTCAAGAGAAAAAACAACAACAAAAAGAAACTCCATTTCTTTTTGAAAGCACGTTCCAGGGTCGGATGCATTTTTATCCCATCAGTCAGATGTAGAAAAGTGATCGCTTAAATTCAGTAAGAGAAAGAAAAGGCTGGGCAGCCTCAGTGACATCCTGTATGTTCTGCTATTATTGAAAGGAAATAGAGAAATTACAGACAGCATAATCTATTAGCTTCAGCGTGCCCCAGTATCACGGTGATCAGCAAAGACTTCTTCGATGCTGTGTGCTCTTCAACTCAGAGTTAAATGAATTCTTGGTTCAGGATTATTTAAGGATGACCTGACGTAACACACTTAGAAGTTTCCACGGGTGGAGCCGGCCGAACAACATTGAATTCTCAAGTAACTACCTACCCGCTGCCACTCCTTTCTTTCCTCCTATTCATCTTTGTTCCTACCTCAGCCCTCCCCCAAACCCCTCCAGGCAGTTTTTCCCCAGCTCAGGATTTCTTGACCTCAGCTCTTTGTGGCAGGGGGCTGTCCTGTGCACTGCAGGACGTTTAACTGCACTCCCCGCTCCGCCCTCCACCCCCGCCCCCTGCGCCAGTCATGACAAATAATCCCCACAGGTGCAAAACCCCCCTGGTTTGAGAACCCCTTCCCCAGTCTACTGTACTGTGCTCATTGGGGAGCAAATTCCCTTTTACCTCCCATTGCCTGGGATACTATTTGGTCCCAATTTTATCTCCTAAACTTCTATTTTGCTTCTGGGAATCAGTTTGGGTGTCACCTCCTCTGAAAAACTATGACACTCCACCTTGCCACTCCCCCCTCCAGCACCAAAAAAAAAGGGGGGGGGAAGGGGCTGGGATTCCTCCTCTGTGTGCCCACCCTGCCTCATGCATGCTTTTCTGGTAGCACCTACATTACAGTATCATAATGGTCTCCTTACTTCATTATTTAATAATTCATCCATATGGGGTGCCTGGGTGGCTCAGTCGGTTAAGTGTCCAACTTCATTCGGCTCAGGTCACGATCTCACTGTTTGTGAGTTTGAGCCCCACGATGGGCTCTATACCGACAGCTCAGAGCCTGGAGCCTGCTTCAGAGTCTGTCTCTGTCTCTCTGCCCCTCCCCCACTAAAGCTCTGTCTTTCTCTCTCAAATATAAACATTTAAAAATTTTTTTAAATTCATCCATCCATTCATTAATGCAACCAATTTTAAAGTGCTATATAGGAAATATGGCCATGAATGAGACACTTGGATTCCTGCTCCTGTAGGCTCATATTCTAGTGATGGAAGACAGGCAATAAATAATTACAAATAAAATGGCAGGGGCTCCTGGATGGCTCAGTTGGATAAGCATCTGACTTCAGCTCAGGTCATGATCTTGTGGACAGTCTGGTCCGTGGGTTCAAGCCCCATGTCAGGCTCTGTGCTGACAGCTCAGAGCCTGGAGCCTGCTTCGGATTCTGTGTCTCCCTCTCTTTCTGCCCCTCCCCACTCACACTGTCTGTCTGTCTCTCTCTCTCAAATAAACATTAAAAAAAAATGGCAGACATTAATATAAGCTATAAAGTAAATATAGCAGATCTCTCCCCACAAGGAGACTTAGCTCCTTAAGAGCAAAGACTGCTTTATTCATTATTGTATCTATAGGAATTAGCACTGAGCCTTAAAAACACGAAAACAAAAAACCAGCATTTTCCGCTTTGTCTCTAGGCATATGTCATTTTTTGCTCTCTGTCATGGAGATTTAGGTACAGGGACTCTCTCCTGGGATACAGTAAGCTTCTTGAAGGAAGGATCCTGCCCAATTTATATATAAATTTTATACAGAAAAATCAGAGGGTTTTGTTAAATGATTTTCCTCAAGCTATGGTTTTTAACACTGAAATTTTTTCTAAAGATAAAGCAGAAATGCTTATATGAAGAAAAAAGCAATTTGTAGATAGAGAAACTGAGGCTCAGAAACGGTGACTTACCCAAGGTCAGAAAAGCCAGTCAACTGGACTGAATGTCTGGCACTAAAACTCAAGCTTCCCTCCCACATACCACTGCCGCTTACAGAAGCCAGACAGATGCAAATCGGGTAGAAATGTCAGGAGAAAACCTCTCTCCTCACAGAAGACTGTTGGCAAACTGTGGCTAGCATGTAGGTGGTGAGTTTATTTACAGGCAAAAGGGATCTGCTGGTCAAAGAGGAAGAAAAATGAATGACATTAATTTTTCATTCTTACCACTGGGACTGGGCCTAAACTTTAGCACTTTATAAGAAGGCCAAAAACCACTCAAAAGCCAACGCCTACAAAGAAGAGGGCCAAACATTTCTGCCTTTTTCTTTTCAAGAAAGAAAGGTTTGCAATATTTAAAAGCTCGGGGTTGTTCTTGTACAGATGTTAAAAAATGACCCAATCTGTGGGGCTAGAAGCACCTTCTAAGAGGCAGAGGTTCTGAGGAACAAGCATGGACTTTAGGAAGTCCGACATGCATTCATGGAGCGTCTGCGTGGCTCAGTTGGTTAAGTGTCCCACTCTTGGTTTCAGCTCAGGTCATGACCTTACAGTTACTGAGTTCGAGCCCTGAATTAGGCTCTGCCTTGACAGTGCAGAGCCTGCTTGGGATTCTCTTTCGCCCTCTCTTTGCCCCTCCCCTGCTTGTTTTCTCTTTGCCCCTCCCCTGCCTGCTCTCTCCATCTCTGTCTCAAAATAAACAAACTTAAAAAGGCGGGGGGGGGGGGGGCACCTGAGCGATTCAGTTGGTTGAGTGTCTGACTTTGGCTCCCGTCATGATCTCACGGTTCCTGAGTTTGAGCCCCACAGAAGGCTCGCCGCTGTCAGCCTGTCAGCACAGAGCCCACTTTGGATCTTCTGTCTCCCTCTCTCTGCCTCTCCCCCACTTGCACTCTCCCCAAAATAAATGAAATTTAAAAAAAAAAAAAAAAAGGAAGGCTGACATGCATTCAAATTTGCACCCACTTAGCCTCTCCAAATTCAGGAATCTGGAAGGAGGGGGTATGATATCTAAGTGGAGAGGGATAACAGTACCCACTGTTACAAGCCAACGTTATCTTCTTCCTTTTCCGAAGTTCATGCCAGGGAAGGACCTTGACCTGGGAAATAGGCCAGCTGGTTTCACCTGTGAGCTCTGCCCCGACTCAGAGTGACTCAAGTACTGCAGCCGCCATGACCTCTCGCTTCCTCGCTGGAACCTACCTCAGACAACATAGGACTAAAGGACGCTTTGTCAGTTAAAACCAGCAAGGTACCACAGGGCAAGCTGTAGGGACTCAATAAATGTTAGCTAAATCTGAATCAACCGGATTTTGTCCTGTAAACACTCACAGGAAAGTTCCCCCCTCAACTTGGGAGTTTAAACACGGCCTGATGCAGTGCCATCTGTCAGCTGGACAGTGATGCTGGCAGGAGGTTCCAGCCGTTCCATGGTCATGGTCCCAAAAATACCCCCGGGTGTTTACTCCAGCTGATGAGTCAAGACTGAACCTGAAACCAAGGGAAAGTATTACTACTCACCACCTACCTCTCACCAATCTCACCACTGTTCACACGCACAAAGAACAAATATCTGTGATCCTACCCAGACATAAACCAACGTGAGCTCTATCATTCTTAAAAAAAACTATAGCGTTAGGGGTGCCAGGGTGGCGGCCAGGGTCATTTGAGCATCTGGCTCTTCATTTCAGCTCAGGTCGTGATCTCAGGGTTCATGAGATCAAGCCCTGCGGAGGGATCTGTGCTGACAGCATGAAACCTGCTTGGGATTCTCTCTCCCCCCTCTCTGTTCCTCCCCTGCTCTCTCTCCCTCTTTCTCTCTCAAAATAAATAAACACTAAAAAATTTTTTTTTTTTAACTATAGCAGTAACAGGAAAACAAAATTTCTTAAACTTCCAATATCAACTTCTGATGTCTACAACCTTCAAGCAGAAGGTATCAGAATGTCTTTGTGAAGCCCAAAACTCATGGTGAAGGTCCTAAGCATAGCTATATGGAGGCAGGCACAGACCATTAGGGAGACAATAGGTATGAAAAAGATGCCACCGGGGGAACCTGGGTGGCTCAGTCAGTTAAGCATCTGGTTCAGGTCACGATTTCACAATTGGTGACTTTGGGCTCTGTGCTGACCAGGCGAAGCCTGCTTGGGATTCTCTCTCTGTCCCTCCCCGGCTTGCACACTGGCACTCTCTCTCAGTCTCAAAACAAATCAAAAAACTTCAAAAAAAAAAAGACAAAAGAAAAAGAAAACGATGCCACCAGAAAGCTTACTACCTCAAGGGACTGTCTTACTCTGCCCTGTCCCCCCTCCAAAGTCAACTGTGTTGTTCAGTAACATTGAACTCTTGGAGGTATCATTATCCCCATCCTCCAGATGGAACATTAAGATTCAGAAAGGCCGTGGAACCTGCCCAAGGTCATGCAATCCCTAAGTGGCTTAGCAGGACTCAAACCCAAGATGTCTAACTCCACAGCCGGAGGGCCTGACAGCTGCCTTAATTTACAGCTCAGAGTAACTCCCTCCTGGTGTGACCCCTCGGGGGCACCCCCCACCCCACCCCACCCCAACAAACACAGGTTCTTAATAAAATTCATGTCCCTTTGTGGGGAAAAGGCACTTGTCTGTGGACAAGGAGGAGTTAAGGCCACATTTCCAGACTTCGTTTTCTCAGTTTTGTGGGCTGAAGTCAGACTTGTAGCATTAACTTTAATGCAAATTTTTTTTGGAGGTGATTCACACAGAATTCCTGCCAAGAATTTTAATAATTAGGCTGAATGAGACCAAACTCTGTCAGTACATGCCTAACGACATCTGCTGATGTAACAGTTATCCTGGAAGCCCCACGAAGCCTGGGGAAGGGTGGGGGCACAGGCCATGTGCGGGGAACAGGCTGGGCAGTGGAGAAAGACACCTGTAGGCTGCCCACAATTTCCGCCTTCCATCCAATTAACAACCGGCTCCACTTTTATAATGTCTCGGGGACGAAAGGAAGGGACACAAATCAGAAGAGGCTCATAAAAGAAAAATGTTTCCCAATGGTCTCTTTTCTACCGCGAGTCAAGGGCTATAAAGTGTTTCTCTCTAATGTGATTTTCAGCCTTTTCCCCTGCCCTAACTCAGTGCATTCCCAACAGTAACAGGGACTCACCCACAGGGCTGGATTTCTTTAAGGGGAGAGGGAGAGAGAGGGAGAATCCAAATCTTTACTCCCCACCCTTCAAGAATCAGATTCTCAAGGGTGGGGACCCGCAATGTTTGGCAAAGGCCCCTAGAGAATCTGTTTCCCATCTTCCTCTCCACTTCTCTCCCAGTCACACACAAGCACAAGCATACACACTTGTGTGTTCACACACAAACTCATACTCTCACACTCAGAGCACCACGGACCCCAAACATGTCCAGTGCCACTGGATCAAACCTTTTCTGGAAGGTGGGATCATTAAAAACACAGAAATTATAGTCAAATTATAAAATAACATAAGCTTTTTAAAGTAGTCTTCAAAACACAGACGTTTGGGTCAACCTGGCCCTTCCGAAAAAAGTGAGGGGCACTGTCACATGCCAGAATGTTAGCGAAATACAAAGGCATATTATTTGTGTAAGACACAAATTATGCTTTTGCAAACCACGGGAAATGGTGCTGGCCATTGCTGTCCACTAGAAGTGTTATGTGAGCCATCTATATAGTTTTAAATTTCTTACCAGTCCCATTAAAAAGGTAAAAAGAGACAGATGAAATTAATCTTAATATATATTTTTTAATTTTTTTTTAATGTTTATTTTAGAGAGAGAGAGACAGAGTGTGAGCGGGGGAGGGGCAGAGAGAGAGAGAGGGAGACACAGAATCCGAAACAGGCTCCAGGCTCTGCGCTATCAGCACAGAGCCCGACGCGGGGCTCGAACTCACGGACTGCGAGATCATGACCTGAGCCGAAGTTGGATGCTTAACTGACGGAGCCACCCAGGCACCCCTAATCTTAATATATTTTAACTCAATATACTTGCAATATTATCCTTTCAACATATAATCAATGCAAACAAGTATTAGTGGGATATTTTACATTCTTTTTTTCCATACTTAGTCATTGAAACCCAGAATGCATTTAAAACAGCACATCTCAATTCTGGGTGCTCAACAGTATCATATGAGGCCGGTGGCTACTATATGGACTATGTGGCTCTAGGAATTCCCCAGAGTTCCAGCTTACTTCTCAGTTGTATATTTCTGAATGACTGGCCTGTAAATAATAAATACATACTATGTTTTTTAAATATTTTTAAAACAGAAAAAACCACTTTTCAAATGGTTCTGGGCAAGTAATCTTAACCTTCTTGAGCTTCAGCTTCATCAAACGTAAATGGAGATGAAAATATGCCCACACGGCTTCCCTTATGGGGCTGTTGTACGCATCCTATGCTATAATGTTTATTTATGACAGTGCTTTGTACAGTGCCCATGCAAATGTTAATTATTGTTATTAGAGCTCCTGGAAGAAAATAGATCGTCCTTGCAGATCAATAGCATTCTTCTCTACAGCCTATAAACATTTTGCACACAGCTGTCCTTCCTTCCTGAAGGCATATATAAACAGTAAGAAATACACATCAATAATCCCCTAGCACTGGTACCATACAAGAAGCCATAAACCTACTTTACGGGAAAAATCCCATCATAATTTCCAAGGCATATTTAAATAGATATTTTGTTAAAATGAAGACCTTGCTTTAAAAACACGAAGACATCACTGGTCAGCAAATTCTAGAGGGAACAACTGATGTGGAAAATGTTGGGATTTGGAGGCAGTGGCCAAGAAAGAATTCTTGTGCCATTTTTGGTGAAAAACAATGGTTTTATTAAAGCACAGGGACAGGAACCGTAGGCAGAAAAGAACTGCACTGGGGCTGTGACGGATGGCTGATTATATACCTTCAAATTAGTAGGGGGTTAGGGATACTGTAAGTCTCTAAGGAATTTTGGAAGCAAGGTTTCCAGGACCTTGAGGTGGCTAGCTGTTGTTAGGAAAAGATCATTTGGTACTAACAAAACCTTAGTCATGAGACCCTTCAGATTTATATCAACGGACCATATGCTTGGAGGATGATTGCTAACATATATTGGGCGGGGGGGGGGGGGGGGCGGGAGGGGGGAGTAGACAGATAACAGAAGTTTCCGAAGGAGTTTTATATGTTAAAGTAGATTTATAGGATCGGGGCGGTGGGGAGTTGTTGGGCTAAGACTGCCTTTTGCTCTTAGCATGGAGGCAGCTGAGCTCCTAGAGGAATGTCACCCTGCCTGTTTCAATGACTTGTCAATGGCCTGTAAGCTGTAAGAAAATTTAATTTTTTCTTTTGCCTTTGTTTCCCACACCAGGAATGAGCCTTGCCTCCCAGAGAATTAGGCAATTCAGAAAACATGTTCTGAACTAGTGAACAAAGTTGGAGAATACCTACCCTCCACACCATCCACGTATTTACCCTGCCTTGTTCCCTTTCCTCCAGCCTCCTGATTCTTTTAAGAGATTTTACAAATTATCTGTGAATTTGGGTGGTTAGAAATAATCGATACTTCGGGCACTGGGGTGGCTCAGTCAGTTAAGCATCCTTGATTTCAGCTCAGGTCATAACTCCTGGTTCATGAGTTCGAGCCCCACATGCTTGGGATTCTGTCGCTCCCTCCCTCCCTGCCCTTCCCCACACCCTCAAAAATAAATAAATAAACGTTTAAAAAAAAAAAAAAAAAAGAGGAGTGCCTGGGTGGTTCAGCCAGTTAAACATCCAATTTCTGCTCAGACCATGATGTCACGATTTGTGAGTTTGGGCCCCTCACTGGGCTCTCTGCTGTCAGCACAGAGCCTTCTTTGGATCCTCTGTCCCCTTCCCTCTCTGCCCCTCTCCTGCTCATGCTCTCTTCTCTCTCAAAAATAAAATAAACATTTAAAAAAATAAAATAAAAAATAATCAATATTTTAAGATTCAGAAGAAAGCTGTGGTCTAAATATTTTTTTAAGGTTTATTTATTTATTTTGAGACAGAGAGAACACGAGTGGCAGAGGGGCAGAGAGAGAGGGAGAAAGAACTCCCAGAGCCCGATGCAGAATCAACACAGAGCCTGATGCAGGGCTCAATCCCACAATCATGAGATCACGACCCGAGCTGAAATCAAGAGTTGGATGCTTAACCAACTGAGACACCCAGGCACCCCTAAATATTTCTTGACAGTTGAACAAAGATTTGCTAGATGCCCCTCTACATCCCACTTGTTATGATAATGGAGACAATAATGCAACCCTGGAGTAGTGATTAAGTGAATAAGTGAGTAGTTATTATTTTATGAAGAATGATTTATATAAAGAGAAACCAGAAAGTTTGTTCTCTTCTGAAAATTCATTGTAGGCAGAGAACAAATCCTACTTTGTCAAGGCCATTGGAGGTACTTGGCATTAGCACCCTTCCCTGAGACACAGAATGCCAATCCTGGCAGTGGTCGTGAATGGCATCCCTGAGGGCATCCCCACTTTATAGCTAAGTCATAAATGCACCAGGTTTCTGGAGTCCAGATTGTATCTAAGATCAGCCTTTCCCAAAGTGTTCTGCATGATGCTTCTAGTCATTTCATTAAGAGCAATGGCAGGGCGGGGGGTGCACCTGGGGGGCTCAGCCGGTTAAAAGTCTGACTTCAGCTCAGGTCATGGTCTCGTGATTCATGGGTTCAAGACCGGCATCAGGCTCTGTGCTGACAGCTCAGAGCCTGGAGCCTGCTTCCGATTCTGTGTCTCCCTGTCTCTCTCTCTCTCTCTCTCTCTCAAAAATAAACAAACATTAAAAGAAGAAGAAAGAAGAAAGAAGAAAAAAGAAAGAAGGAGGAGGAGGAGGAGGAAGGGGAACAGGCAGAGGTTGCATGGCTAAGTGAGTTTTGGGAAATCCTGGGTCCACACAAAGTTTGACAGGTTCTTCTACTGCTCATAGCAGTGTTCTGGGGTGGGGGAGTGGGGGGAGGGATTTTTCAAGTATCACATCTGGAGCATTCTCGAGTTGACATGAGCATGTCTTCAGACACTTTCACAGACACTTCTACTTTCATAAATAACACAAAATATACCAGGGGACAGGAAAAAAAAAAAGAAAAAACAAAGGTAGGTGCTCGGCCAAGAGTACTAGAATACCTGTTGTGTGGTTTTCATACTTGTTGAACTAAACATCAAAGCAGACCCTCAACAGTGCTAAACTCGGTGCCGACCGACGGGACTGGCTCAGTGGTACCTTTGTCTATCTACCTGTGACTTCTCTGTTCTACCAGCCAGGCCACCCCGATAGATACCTGTGGCTCCTGATCAAAGGCATTCCTGCTTTTGTACCTAAAGGTACCAGCAGAAACAGTGTTAACATTGTGAAACAAAATGAATCGTAGTAACTTTTGTTGTCTTCACTGAGATTCCGCAGAGCTTGCTCATAGTAGGAATGCCCTACAAAGGAAGAACAATTTCATTTCTGACCCCTGATTTTTCTCCTCTAGAGCCCAATTTGGCTGTTTCAAAAAACCCATGTTCTAATAAATCTCTGGACTGAAGTCATTATGGCTAAATCTGAACAGGGCATGGCGGTGGGGCCCAAATGTGGGCCTCAGGGTCATTATGAAGGTCCTTCCATCCACATGAGCATCCAACATTTTCTGCAGACCCGAAACTCAACAGTACAACTGCTATTATATGAGGGAATTCATGTAACCTTTTATGTTTAAAAAAACAAAACCAAAAACCAAAAAACTAAAAAAACCTCCTCATGTTTTAAGAAAATTGGAGACCAAAATTAGGGCTTTTAATAAATATATGCCCTGCCAGTAATCTGTCCTCTTAGCAAGAGAAGAACACATTTTGACATCTTCTTTTAAGTTAAGATTAATTAAATGATAAAGAAACACTCTGCTCTTGTTTCTTAGTTTTTATCTCATAAAACGTGGCAAAATTTGAAATCACAAATGCTCATAAATCCAAACATTACACAAGTATCCACCCTGAAATTCTACGATTTTCTCCTCTTTGGCAAGGAACAGATTAGCAGATATTGTATTTGTTTTTCAGTGATACCAAACAGAGGTAGGTATTGATGTGCCTGTAGAAAAAGTCTCAGTAGAACATTTTGACTGACCTGCACTGATCAGAAAAACAATAAAGCCACCCAAACCATGACGACCTTTGACTATTCACAAAACACAACATTTCTTCTGCTGGAGTTTCACAAGGGATGAAAAATGATGGCCTCATAAACTTGAGTTCCAAAGGAAACAAATCTAACTGCTGTAAGTGATGCTTATAAACCAGCTAATGGTTAATGGCATGCAATAGATAACATTATCTAAAGAAATGTTAGCAAGTGAGATCTCCTTTAATATCTATTTCTATCCCCTATAGCTATTATAGAAGAATCATCATGAAATACTCCAAACATAAAGGCAATTTATTTGTCAGGAGAAAAAAATCTTAAAAGTCATTTCACCCATTCACTATGAAGATTCCATGAAGACCTAGAAAAGGGATTGTTTTTTCCAAAAAGATTTTATCCTTGGGACACCTGGTGGCTCAGTAGGTTAAACGTCTGACTTCGGCTCAAGTAATGAGATTACGGTTCTGGTTCGTGAGTTCGAGCCCCGTGTCGGGCTCTGTGCCGACAATGTGGAGCCTGGAGCCTGCTTTGGATTCTGTGTCTCCCTCTCTCTGCTCCTCCCCTGCTTGCGCTCTCGCTCTCTCTCTCTCTCTCTCTCTCTCTCTCAAATTTAAATAAACATTAAAAAAATTTTTTTTTTTAAGTTCTATCCAGTTCCAGGTTGGAGCAACATGTCATACCTTCTAAATCGAACAATCTAGGACTTAGCTTCTAATCTTTATAACCGGCATAGAGATGATAAAATGTTTTCCAAATGCTGTGGGAATTTTTTTTAAAGCTCCCAATGCTTAATACTCTGGTTTTGCTTTTTTTTTTTTAAAGAATTTCTCATCAGTTCCAAGTTAGAGTTCAATTGCAACAAATACTCAGAACTGATGACTTTTCTTCTTAAACAACATACTTTCTTATACACAGCATTATTGCTTCGATGAATTAATGCCAACAAATGTGGTCAGTATTGTTTCCAGATTCTTCAAGCAATTGTACTCCTTGTACGGTCAACCCAATCCCGTCTGTCCTTGATTTACTTCATTTTCAGTCTTTTGCAAACTCAAAAGTGAAAATGTAGAGGCATCTGGGCCACTTTATTCAGCGACAGAACAAAGAATTTGGGCAGTTCATAGACTTTCTCACGACAGAACAAAGAATTTGGGCAGTTCATAGACTTTCTCACGACAGAACAAAGAATTTGGGCAGTTCATAGACTTTTTCATATAGGTCTTCTAAATACAAAATACACTGTGGAAGGAGTTCCCTCCCTAGATGTAGAGGACTTTGAGAGAGAGGGAGTTTCCATCTTGGGGGTGGGGGGAGAATACAGACCTTAGGGAAGAGTCCTTCTTGTTATAGCTTATAAGTTTTTTTTTTTTAACTATCCTTTACTGATTAACTCCATTCTGTCTATTCTCTCAAAGGACTCCAAGTTCCCACAATACATATGTATTCAATTTTATTGCTTTGCACTTGATATACTGCTCTGTAACTGTTCAAGGCATTTTCTGTGAACATTATGTTTCTGTCTCCCAAACCATACTCTAAGCTTCTTAACGATAAAAACCATGCCCTGACTCCACCTTGGGACTGCATTAAGTCTATAAATTAATTTTGATTAAACGACATCTTTACAATATTTCACATTTCCAGCTAGGAACAGTCTGTTCCTCCATTGATGCAAGTCTGGTTTTTTTCCTTTAACGTCTAACCAAAGTTCTGTAGTTTTCTCTAACTATGAAATCAAACGTGCACATGGTAAGAAACTTCAAATAAGTCTATCTCCCCAGGTTTCAGTCTTACCCTTAGAGGTAATCCTTCTCAATGTCTACTTCTGTAGCTCCCAGAACATGTTCATGCAGGTGCCTATTTATACAAGCATAAATATCATCTCTTCCCATCCCCTTGCTTTAAAAAAGCTGGGCCAGTTATCAATTTATTACCTCTCAGCTGGTGAAGGAGAAATATTTAAAGGGAACATATCCACCCTCATAGATCAGGCAATGAAGGACAAGTCTGGAGTTAAGAAACGGTAACCTGATACTGGGCACAGAGACTAAATATAAGCATACTATACACAGCACAAATTACCAATCTTTTCATAATTTACTGAACAAGTCTTCTATTCAGAATCATTTATATTGCTTCACATCTTAACTACAAATATTGCTATCATGAATATATTTGTACAGACATCTTTGATTTTATTTGTAAATTCTTTTGGACAAATTCCCAGAAATTGAATTGGTAGGTCAAAGGTTATATACATTTTAATTCTGAGTGACACTGCCAAGAAAATTACATCAGCTTATACTCCCTCTAACCACACGAGTACCTGCTTCTCTACATGCTTGCCCACACTGTGTATTATCAATTTTTTTTGTCAGCCTAAATAGTGACATGTTTTACCAGTTGCACTTCTTTCAGTATAAGTGGAATCACGTACCTTTTTATACTCATAAACATGTTTATGTTTCTCTCTCTGTTTAAATTCTTTACTCAAATTTAATGCTTATGCATTACCAAAAAAATGGACCTTTTCTCCATTGTATGCGTTGGAAACCTCTTTCCCCAGTCTGTGGTTTGTCATTTGATTGGCGAAAGCCAATTGTGAATCACACAGAAGTTTTATATTAGAGTCATTTCTTTTATATTCACTGACAAAATCTAGTTTAATTTTCTGAATATGGATATATGTTAACTTCCTTTCAAGAGAGGTGAAGTCAGACAGTAAAATTAACGAGTCACCAAAAATCCTTCCCCTAAATTTATGAGAACTTGGAAGAACAAATAGCTGTTAACCAAACCACTGCCAGCACTCAATGATGTAATTCATCGAAATGGCACATGCCCTGGAAAGGCACATTTTCTCCTTTTGTTTGAAAAGTCTGTTATGCTTGTCAATTTCCCAGAGTCCTCGCAACCCTCTCTGCCTCTAGTAAAAGATGCCTTGGCTTAGCCATTTCAAGAAAGGAGTGATTACAGATGAAGATTTTGGCCCCTGCCCTGCCACAGCACAGACTCTTCAACACAACACCCGATTCAACAGGCAAAGAAAGATTTGGTCAATTTCCCAGAGAAACTATGGCTCAACACAAGACCAAAAGCAAAAATGATAACGAGGCAGGTTCTCCAGCTACCCACCAGGTCCCCAGGCAATGAACGGATGACAGATGTTCTCAGATAACTATTTCTCTTCTGGCACCTTCTTCTTCTTATCCTTACCAGTAAAAGAACAGAGAAAAATGAAACAGAAAAAAAAATTTTTTTTTTAATTTTTCTTTTTACCTCCACTGGCATAAAGTCACTTATGTTACAGTAAGGACATTAATTAGAATGGTTTGCCCTCCCAAATTCAGAGAAGATTTTAACTGCATTCTAATTTGTTCTTGGTAGTTGAACATGATGGTACCAAATTAATGTCTGTGTAAATAATAATAATCGATTGTGCCACCACTATGATAAACAAAGATTCATTGTAGAGGGGTTATTTAACAAGTCTCCTACGAATGTTGGTTTACTTAACACACATCTTTAGAATAAATGCCACACGTCTGGATCTGTGGATGTGGAGTCTGTGTGTTTCACAGGGATACTGTCTAATGAGAGACTGAAACACACATGACAATGGCTGCAGTAACCTGGAAGTCTTTTTTTTTTTAATTTTTTTTTTTTTAACGTTTATTTATTCTTGAGACAGAGAGAGACAAAGCATGAACTCAGGAGGGTCAGAGAGAGAGGGAGACACAGAATCTGAAACAGGCTCCAGGCTCTGAGCTGTCAGCACAGAGCCCGACGCGGGGCTCGAACTCACGGACTGCAAGATCATGACCTGAGCCGAAGTCGGACGTTCAACCGACTGAGCCACCCAGGTGCCCCAACCTGGAAGTCTTTTAGCAAAAGAATGCATCAAAGTGCTAAGAAAAGCTATAGGGGGAACATACAATCAGCCTGGACGTCAGAGGGGGGAAAGCCTTGGATATGGTGAGTGTGGATTATTCCAAAGAGAAGCCTGGAAGTAAAAAGGACAGTGATGGAATGAATAAGAGCTTAATTAAGTGTTCATTAAGGAAGAAGGAAGATTTTTTTAAGGAGGAGGAAGTATACAAAGAGAGCGTAGAGGAAAGACTAAAAACAAATACAGTGTTTACAACTGATAGAGCAAGATGAGACAAGAATATACACAACTCAACAAGTATTTATTGAATGCCACCTTGTGCCAGCATTGGACTAGATGGAGACAAAGATGATTAACAAAGACTTGCTTCTAAGCTTCCAGAAGCTCACAGTCCAGTGAGGTAATTAATGAAAAATGCAATTTGATAGACAGTATTAAGATATGGGAAGTATAAGGTACTGTTAGGTACATGCAAGGCATATCTAAGTCCTATTTGGGGAACTGGGGCTTCCTGAAAGAAGTGATATGTTCATGGAATCAAGAGCAGAAGTAGAAGAAAGAAACAGATGAATAAAAATATGAAATGTGGGGGATGGTAGAAAGGAAGTTGTATTAGAAAAATAGGATTTTGGGGCACCTGGGTGGCTCAGTCGGTTAAGCCTCCGACTTCAGCTCAGGTCACGATCTCACGGTCCGTGAGTTCGAGCCCCGCGTCGGGCTCTGGGCTGATGGCTCAGAGCCTGGAGCCTGCTTCCGGTTCTGTGTCTCCCTCTCTCTCTGCCCCTCCCCCGTTCATGCTCTGTCTCACTCTGTCTCAAAAAAAAAAAAAAAAAAAAGTTAAAAAAAAATTTTAAAGAAAAATAGGATTTTATAGTTGACAACAAGTGGGATTATGATTAGGACCTCTGAAGTATTAAACAGTAAAATTCTGGATGACCTCTAGGAATTGTTTCTAAGAAAGGACTAAAAGTGAGAATTAATTAGGACACAGCATAACACTCACCAGCTTTGGTGCAGCACAAAGATAGGATATAACAAAGAGAGGGCGCCTGGGTGGATCAGTCTGTTAATCATGTGACTCTTGATTTCGGCTCAGGTCATGATCTCACAGTCATGGCATCGAGTCCCGCGTCAGGCTCTGAGCTGGTAAACTCGGAACTTGCTTGGGACTCTCTCTCTCTCCCTCTCTGCCCCTCCCTCGCTTGCACTGTCTCTCTAAATAAATAAACATTAAAAAAAAAAAAAAAAGAATATAACCAGGAGAGCCTGGAGCTGAAAATGCAGCAGGGAAGTAGACCCAACAAAGAAACCAGAGGGCACAACACTAAAATGGGTGACCACATATGGGGACAGAGCTGGAATGTCCAGGGTTTCCCCTTGCCAGGTAGTCTCCCCTTTTCCCTAGAGTTTTGGTCTCTAAGCAATCACGTCTGTGTTTTTATCTCTATACTCACTTGTAAGCCACAGTCTGAAAAGGCACTTCTTGAAAGGCAAAGATTGGAAGAAAAAATACTGAGGCTCCTAAGAGCTCCTGTCTAGCTGCCAAAGCACTGTTTTAGTCAAATGTCAAATGAAAAAGGAGAAACAGAATGATGATTTTTTTTGAATTGCTTCCAAGGAAAAGTAACCTCTAGTGAAACACTGGGCCCACTTTGCTGGAAATCCTGGCATGTCGACAACAGAAATGGAAGCAGAAAATTGCATCTTCCAGAAAGCATGGTTATCAAATAGGAAAAACCGCAAGAAGTGATGTGCTTTCAGGTTCCTGTGGCTCAGGAGCCATTTCATTCTTTTCTACTTCTTCCTGCTGAAAATGAAATTATTTTAAACATAATTTCCCCTTACAGGGGGCTTTTGGAAGTGATTAAAGGCCCAATCCCTTGTTTTTGAGTAAAACTAATTTATTAGATTCCAAATTTACTGAAGTAAAAAAGGAGGCAATGAAAATAAATAAAAATATATTCCAAAACTTTAAAATGAAAGAGATTTCAGGATGTAGTTAAGTGACGGTTCCTCCTGATGAAACACAAAATTGCACCCCAGCCAGATTAGCTACTGTAAATATTCAAGGATTCAAAGTTCTAAGTGTTCAGCGATTCTAGAGATCCCTGTGGCCCAGAGGTAAATGTTAGGGGCAAATAGGGGAAGAGAGAAAAGACAAGATGGAGTTGGGAAGCTCTCCCAAAGTGTGAAGAGCCTTACCATTCTACTCAAAAGTTACAGCAGCCAACAGGCCTTCCTGTGGGTTAATCCCCATCATAACCTCTTCCTTAGAAACTTTTTTCTTTTCTTTCTGATTTTTGGCTATTTATTCTTTCTTTTTCCCCAACTTATTGAGCTATAACTGACAAATCTTATATCTATTTCAGGTATACAAAATGGTGATTTGATAGATGCATATATTATATATTTGATAGATGCATATTATATATTATGCATATATTAAATGATTAGCACAATCAGGACAATTAACACATCCATCACCTCACATAGTAACCATGTTTTACGTGAGAACACTTAAGATCTAACCTCTTAGTGGATCTCAAGCACACAGGACAGTATTATTAACTATAATCCTCATGCTGTACAATAGATCCCTTCCTCAGAAATTTTCCCTCCAAGGGGAACCTGGGTGGCTTAGTCAGTTGAGCGTCTGACTCTTGATTTCGGCTCAGCTCATGATTCCAGGGTCGGGCTCTGCACTGAGTTGGGCTCTGCACTGAGCACAGAGCCTGCTTAAGATTCTCTCTCTCTCTCTCTCTCTCTCTCTCTCTCTCTCTCTCCCACTGCCCCTCTTCCCCACTCACTCCCTCTGTCTAAAAAATAATAATGAGGGGCGCCTGGGTGGCGCAGTCGGTTAAGCGTCCGACTTCAGCCAGGTCACGATCTCGCGGTCCGTGAGTTCGAGCCCCGCGTCGGGCTCTGGGCTGATGGCTCAGAGCCTGGAGCCTGTTTCCGATTCTGTGTCTCCCTCTCTCTCTGCCCCTCCCCCGTTCATGCTCTGTCTCTCTCTGTCCCAAAAATAAAATAAAAAATAAATAAATAAAATAAAAAATAAAAAATAATAATGATAATAAAAATAAAATAGAATTTCTAACTAAGCTGAAGGCAGATTTTCTGTAAGTCTTTACCCTCATTCACCAATCACATTTGTTAGACATTATTTCTGTTTCCTTATGCATGTTGGAGTTACAAGTCAAATAGACTTTGTTTCCAGTGAGACTGCTTATTCTTCTGTGAACAAAGGAATGGAGCCTTCATCTGTGACTCTTACACTCATGAACCAAAAGCCAAGTCCAAGTGATACCTTGTCACCACCTCTTTGTGACAGATCCTTCTTGTTTTCTCACCCTGCTCCTGCTCACTGATCATGCTGCTGTCTCCTTCCTGACACATCTTCTCATCCTGTCCTTTTTTTTTTTTCCACACCTACTCTTAGAACTTAGCCCTGGTACCTACAGCACCTTGGCTAGGTGTCAGGCACACTGTCAAAGACGTGGCTCAGACCCACCTAACTGTTCCACCGAACTCAGACCACTCACCCTAGGTGGACGCTCCGACCAAACTGAACCGCGTGGAGGTAACCCCCAGCTTCCCCAGCTCTACAAGAGGCACGCACAACACACGTCACCACGGGGCTCGCATGTCAGTGAAGAAAACGAATGTGTTTTGGAGCCTATTTTGTGGACCAGAATCCCTCATGGATACTAATAAAATGCTGACTGAGCTCTGGGTACATGATCTAGTATAGGGCTAGGCACATAACAGAAACTCGTTAAGTATTTGTGGAATAGACAGAATATCGGTTTCATTTAAAAAGTAAAGTTGTAGGTCTATATCAGGAAATAACCTGTAACGTTATCTTACTAGAAGTACCAAAACCAAAACAAACGCAAAAATCCCAGAAAATTCGAGATCGTCTTTCCCAAGGCAACAGTGCTTTTCCCTCCCGTAGTCACAGAATGACAGACAAGGCTGTGCGAGGCCGGGCACCTTTGTGCCAGAAACAGAGCCACGGAACCCTGATGAAGGTTATTTCCTTTGTAACGTTCAGATTGGTGGGAGAAGGGAGGAGCATCGAAAGGGAAACTGGAGGGGCCCAGATGCACCAGTGAGCCTCATCACGGCAGTTTCCTTTGTGAACTGGACTAGGGGGCCCCTAATTCCCATCTCCACTCGGCTCCTGAGTCAACAATTCAGTTCTAACGAGCTTCTGTCTTCCCGACTTAAAAAGGGTTTGGCTGAAACCTTGGTGACTTTAAGGACTCAGATAACAAAGTAGGCTAGATCAAGTTTGCACAGCCTCTTTCCTTATTAAAAAAATGGTTCTGGGATGGTTTTTCCAATTAAAAAGCCTTTGTTACGGGGCTCCGTCAATGTCGTGCGATAATGCCTTAATTCTGAAATGCTATTAAATGTGAGTGACCACGAGGAAAAGGCTCTATAATCTAAGCATGATTGAAAGCTACATTAATGCAGCCAATTCTGTGAAGACTAGGGTCAAATCTCTTTCTATATACCTTTTATTGCGGGTTACAGAATCAGTCTCCCACACACACACACACACACACACACACCCGCCCCCGCTGCCGCTGCCCAGGATTCACTCACTGAAATCCCTGCACATTCATCTCACCTGGCCCTCAGAGGGAAGACAGAATGGCATCAATCAATATTCATCAGGTAGGGCACAGCTCTGGAGGCAAACAACAACTGGGAAAATGATGGTGGCAAAGGATCCAGAAGATGCCGCTAGATGCCAAGCAGTCCTGGTAGAAAACACCTGGGAGTACCCTGGTTCGATCTTGGTAGACCCACTGTTGCGTGAGCTCATCTGATTCTGCCTCCTGCTGCTCCCTCTACAAACTGACATTCACGAACCTCCAGGCCACAGAACAAAATGTATCTTCCGTCTCTCTCTGCCTCAACTCCTGCCAGCCCCCTAAAGGTGTTCACCGCTCGGCTAGATTGCCCACCTGGTTCCAGAATGCCCTCCTTACTGCGGACCTTTACCTCCAGTTCACCTTAGCATGGCAGCCTCCTGAACGTTTAACGCCCAAGTACCCCCAAATCCCGAATTGCAAACTTAGAAATCTTGCTTCCTACCCTTTCACTTCACCCAGCCACCTCTTTGACCCTGGGGAATCTGACAGTATCTTACAATTGTTTACATTCAGCCTGTCGAGCCAACATGCTCACATGGCTATCCTCTCAGCAAGGTGCATCTGGGGACACCTAGGCCCCACTGGAATGTGACTTCACAACCTAGCAATGCCTGCACAAACCCCCTGGCCTTAGTGCGCTGGTAGCCTGCCTGGGCTTGGCATCGTCTCTTAGCTCAGTTCCTCCCATGTTCTCAGTCCCAGCATCCAGCTCCCTTCCCTCCAGATGTGCAGTGCTCTCCCAGGCTCTCCGCCTTTGTCCAATTCACTCACTGTCTAGCCTACACTGCAGAGTCAGTCTCATCAGTTATAATCTCACTGCAGCAACGACTACATTCTTGATTTATGCTGCCCCCCAACCCAGTCTCCAGTCCTCTGCCCACCCAGGCATCTGAGGATTCTGCTGCGTGGAAGTCTTTTCAGTGACCCTCTTTCAGCTCCCTTACTGGTGCCCACAGCAGTGTTTTCCCAAGTTTGCCAGCTTTTCTACACCCAGAGCCATTCGTTCTCGACAGCCTTGTCTATCTCCACCACGAGATGAGGGCATCCGGTAAGGACTCTTCCGGTCACTCGTCCCTTGGTTTTCCTCCTCATCTCCTCCCCGCCAAGGCTCAGAAGTTGGCACCCCAACTCCCACAACCAACTCCTCCACTTGTGCTGTCGTACCCCAAACCTGCCATGTAAGTGCTGTGTGGCCTTTAGGAGCTGCTTAACCTCTCTGTGACTCAGTTTCCTCATCTGTGTAATATAGAGCAGAGCGTCCCCCTCACAGATCCATGATGAAGTCTGGCGGGACCACAGATGAAGCACTTACAACAGTGACAACCTACACGGGAGCGTCTTCCTTTACTGCCCCTCTTCCTTCTCCTCGATGTACAGAGTCAGCCCTGTAACCTCAAGCAATTGCTTTCTTTCCTCAGCACCAAGCTCGCTGACTCACCACCACCTCTTCCTTGCCCCCGCTCACTTGCTGGCTCCCTGCTGTCTGGCTTGGGCTTGGCAACTCTAGAGAAGAGAATCCACTCTCAGCGAGGTCACTGCTGATTTCTTTTTTTTTATTATTATAATTTTTTTAACATTTATTTATTATTGAGTGACAGAGAGACACTGAGCATGAGCAGGGAAGAGGCAGAGAGAAGGGGGGGGACACAGAATCCAAAGCAGGCTCCAGGCTCTGAGCCGTCAGCACAGAGCCTGATGCAGGGCTCCAACTCACAAACTGTGAGATCATGACCTGAGCTGAAGTAGGACGCTTAACCGACGGAGCCACCCAGGTGCCCCATCACTGCTGATTTCTAATGGCAAATCCACCGCCCAGTTTTCAGTCCCCTCTGCCTTCTACCTTGTGACACCATCTCTTCCCCAGAACTCTTCCCTTGCCTCTGCCGGCTCTTCAGCTTCCATGACTAGTCCCTGCTGGTCTCTGACCCGGGGCCCCTCTGCCTGTCCCCTAAATTTGAGGGCTGGCTCCGCCCTTGGCTTTCTCGTCCTCCCTCAAGGATGAGCTCATCTGTTCCCACAACTTAGACAATGTCTGACATACAATGGTTCCTCATTCATTCCTCACCCGCCCTCTTTTCTGGGCTCCATCGGCCTGCTGTCTCCACCTGTTTATCCCAAGGGAATCTAAAACATGTCCAAACTGAGGTTGCTGCCATCCTCAAACCTGCTTCTTCCCCTAAATTTAAATTTTTTTAAATGTTTACTTATTTTTGAGACAGACAGAGACAGAGAGACAGAGCGTGAGCAAGAAGGGGCTGAGAGAGAGGGAGACACAGAATCCAAAGCAGGCTCCAGACTCTGAGCTATAGGCACAGAGCCCGCTGCAGGGCCCGAACCCACAAATCGCAAGACCATGACCTGAGCTGAAGTCAGACGCTTAACTGACTTGAGCCACCCAGGTGCCCCTCTCCTGGATTTCTTATATCGGCAGCTAATGACATCATTATCAAGCCAGCTCCCCATTTTAAACCTTTGGCAGTGTGCTGGGCAAAGGGCACAGTTCTGGTAAACCCATTTGAGTGGGTGCCTGGGACCGTACTGGTAAAGAGAAATGGGCTAACTCTGTATTCATGGGCATGGGTTCCAAGTGTAAGGATCATTAGTCAGAAATGGGATAGGGCCACAAATAAAACCTAAGGGGTATATGTCAAAGCAAGAGCTTAACAAAGACCTAGTTAGCTCAAGGTATTGGTTTGGGGGGAGGGTCAAGTTTGGGGCCAGGAGCCAGAGAGATGAGACAAAGGAAGGAAGGGCCCAGATGGGAGCCCATCCCAATTCTTATAAAGTGCTGTGTGACCCCCAGTGGCCTGAGATCATTCATCTCCTCTCTACTTCTCACTTCCACTCTACTAACCACTCAGTTCCCAAACTCCTCTGGGTTCCCCTGGTCTGCTTTCCCAACCCAGGACTTCTCTGTTTCTCATCTCAGCAACCACAACCATCCACAAGCTGTTCCTGCCCTTGGGTCTCCTCCCTCTCATTGTCCCATCTCTTAAATTTTTTTTTTTTTTTCAACGTTTATTTATTTTTGGGACAGAGAGAGACAGAGCATGAACGGGGGAGGGGCAGAGAGAGAGGGAGACACAGAATCGGAAACAGGCTCCAGGCTCCGAGCCATCAGCCCAGAGCCCGACGCAGGGCTCGAACTCACGGACCGCGAGATCGTGACCTGGCTGAAGTCGGACGCTTAACCGACTGCGCCACCCAGGCGCCCCCCTTTTTTTTTTTTTTTAATTTTTTTTTTTCAACGTTTATTTATTTTTGGGACAGAGAGAGACAGAGCATGAACGGGGGAGGGGCAGAGAGAGAGGGAGACACAGAATCGGAATGTCCCATCTCTTAAACCATGATTGTGATCATACCATTTCTCAGCCTTAAAACCCTCAATGGCTCCCAACTGCTATTAGGAACAGCACAAACTTTTTCGGCCTTCACAATCTAGCCCCGACCTGCCTTTCCAGCTTCCAGCTGGCATCGCTACATCTATGACAAATGACAGGTACTCTATGTTGCCCTGGAACACGCCACATTCTGACCCCTTCACCCACCACACAGGTTTATTTCTTCTGTCTGGGACACCCTCCTCTGGCCAACTCCAACACTTCTCTTTAATGTGTACTTGCAACTGTTTCATGGGCGCGAGGCTTTCTCCTCAGGCAGAGAGCTAATCCTCTCTCCATCCATGAGTTTTTAATATTTGTTTATGCACACATGGGCCCTACACACAATGGGCCCCTCAAGGGCTGGGCCCTTGTCTTCTCCATCCAGGGGGTGCTATTAGGGTGTTTAGCAGAGAAGAATAATGAAAATAGTCATTTAGTGAGCGCTAAACCTTTTACACACACCATCTCATTACTCCTCACAAGAACATTCTGAAACACTCTGGCAACTCCTTCCAAGAGATTCTCAGATTCCTGTATGGAGTGTGCTTAATACATCTCCGCCCTCTGCTGCCCCTCTCCCAGAAACCAGGTTTCTTCATCATCTGAAGCCTCTGATTTTCCTGGCGACTGCAAGCTAGTTACTCCTTCACAGACTGGTTAAGGGTACAAACTTTGCTCACAAAGTATCTCCTCAGAATTCCACCAATGAGAAGCTTACTAGTTTGAAACAGATACTCTCAGAGGAAAATATAAAAGATCAAAACTAATTAAGAAGTAAAAAAAAAAAACCCGGGGGGTTGTCTGGGTGGCTCAGTCGGTTAAGCTCATGACCTGACTTCGGCTCAGGTCATGATCTCGGGGTTCACGAGTTTGAGCCCTGCATCGGGCTCTCTGGTGTCAGCACACAGCCCGTTTTGGATCCTCTATCTCCCTCTCTCTGCCCCTTACACACTCGTTCTCTCAAAAATAAATAAATACTAAAAATAAATAAATACACTTAAAAAAAGAAGTAAAAAACTTGAATCTAACAATAATCACATAATATCTACACATTGTTATTGTCAAATCACCACTTGCCCAAAAAGGCACTGGGCTCAGGCAGGTTCATAGGCAACTTCTTTCAAAGTTCTAAGGAACAGATATTATCATCTATTTAAACTATTCCAGACCCCGGAAAAAGGATTGTGAGTGATTTTTACTTTCTTCTTTCTTCTTTTTTATGTTTTCAGAAACCCCACGTAGCGCATGTGTTATTTTAATAATTATAAAGAAACACTAAACACATTGGATTAAAGACATTTTTAATAAGGAAATTGTTATGAATTTGTACAAAGTTTTATCTATACACAAATGAGATTTTTAAAAAATGAGCTTTTATATATACTATACGAGCAAAAATCAGAAAAGGGAATGTGTAACCGTGTATTCGCCTAATCACTTTTTGTTTGCATACCTACAGCATGCCAGGAAGACAATGGGGATACCATGGTAAGGTAAAGCCACACCAGAACCCATCCTCATGGAGTTTACACTCTTGTGAGGAGACAAATATCAAATACTGCCAAAACATACATATCATAAACTCTGAGAAATGGTATGAAATAAATATAGAGGTCACAAGGAAAGTACATACAATGGATACTGGGAAAGGGGCCTTATCTGGGGGTCAGGAATGATGGAGCATCAAGTAACTGTTTAATGATGTCTTGGGGCGACTGGGTGGCTCAGTCAGTTAAGCGTCCGACTTCGGCTCAGGACATGATCTTACAGCTCGTGAGTACAAGCTCCGCATCAGGCTCTGTGCTGACAGCTCGGAGCCTGGAGCCTGCTTCAGATTTTGTGTCTCCCTCTCTCTCTCTGCCCCTCCCCCACTCATGCTCTGTCTCTGTCTCTGTCTCTCTCAAAAACAAACATTAAAAAAATTTTTTAATTAAAAAAAAAACGCAAAAAACTGATGTCTTGATGAATAGTAAATGCCATAGGAGAATACTCATGAGACAGTGTGTGACAACTATAAAACAGTATGCATAGTTTACTCCCACTTACGTATAAAAAAATAAATATACACAGAAGAAAGGGCTGGAAGGCTATACGAATACGGTGAATTGTAAAATGTTAGCAGTGGGGAGATTTATGATTCCTGTTTTCTTGTACTTCTGTCCTTCCCAAATTTTCTACAAGATCTTGTACTGATTGTGCCATATTCTTCATGAAAGCTTCATTTGACTTCATTCTTTTTTTAATCGTGGTAAAATACACACACCATAAAATTTCAACCTGCTTTAAGAGTACAGTTCTGTGCCATTAAGTACGCTCACATTATTCTGCAATCGTCACCCCCATCTATCTCCAGAACTTTTTCACATTCCCAAAATGAATGAAACTCGGTACCTATTAAACATTAACACGCCAATCCCTTTCCCCCAGCCTCTGGCAACCACCAAGCCTCATTTGATTTTAAAACACCAACACTCAAAACACCAAGCCTCGTTCACCCCTGAAGTATAAATTACTGTCATCTGCCAAACTGCCTGCGCTAGAAAACACTGCCCTAGTAAGGCAGGCGAGCGGTAGAGTTTTACAGCGCTGGGAGACAGACAGGTCTAGGGGGCAATTGTGGACAACCAGAGGATGGCATGTGGGGGTGTAACAGGGAGAGGAGATTCTATTTTTTTTTTATTTATTTTTTAACATTTATTTATTTTTGAGACAGAGAGAGAGTATGAACAGGGGAGGGTCAGAGAAAGAGGGAGACACGGAATCTGAAACAGGCTCCAGGCTCTGAGCTGTCAGCACAGAGCCCGACGCGGGGCTCGAACCCACGGACCGCGAGATCATGACCTGAGCTGAAGTCGGACGCTCAACCGACTGAGCCACCCAGGCACCCCGGGAGAGGAGATTCTAAAACAGATATGGGAAGGCAAAGTAACTGCTTGCTTTGAAGTTTGGCCCGGGACCCCAGGAGCAGCCAGTATTTCCAGGTGCGAGGACCAGCGGACCATAAACCTCTGCTTCTTTCAGTTCAATGTCACTGCCTCTGGCTAAGAGGCACATGTACACACAAAAGAAGGCAGCAGGAAGGAAGGATGGTAAGGAAGAGATAGACACTTAAACATCAACGAATCAGGTCACCCAGAAACCAAATGCAGGAATTTCTTTCACAATACTCTTGACAGCTGCCCATGCAGCACCTGCCTGAACACATCCAACGACAGGGGTACATCGGAGCCCTGACATTCCGGAGAGGAACATCCAGACAGCTCCATAAATCCCCCAACCCATAAATACAGAAAGGGTTATAGAGGCTTCTGGCTTTTTCCTTTTCTTTTTTTTTTTTTTAAATGTCTCACCTCCCACTGCAAGTTAACCCCCTTTTCAACCTTCTCCAAAACTCTATCTCACTGGAAAAAAATGCTGTCCTGGCTCAGGCAACCACTAAAACTTTCATGAACTTCCTTGTTTCCCTATGAAGTATCCGGTGGACTTATTCCCAGCACAGCAAAATTCATCATTCTAGTCTTTAATTTATCCAAAACTCCTTTTTTTCTGGCTAAGACCTATCCTTTCTTTGGACATCTTTGCTTTTTCGTCCCTAATGTCATTAATGCTAGCAAGCTGATTTTCTTTTCAGAAGAGCCATTTTCCTCATGAAGCAAGTTTTAGTTAGTTAAGATTTACAACCAAGCTACAATTCAAATCCAGGTCTTAGTAAAATTACAAAATTACTGGGGTGCCTGGGTGGCCCAGTCAGTTAAGTGTACGACTCTTGATCTTAGCTCAGGGAATGATTTCGCAGTTCCTGGGTTCGTGCCCCGAGTCAGGCTCCTTGCTGATGGCATGGAGCCTGCTTGGGATTCTGTCTCTCCCTCTCTCTTCCTCTCCCCTACTCTCTCTCTCTCTCCCTCTCATTCTCAAGATAAATAAATAAGCTTAAAAAAAAATTACAAATTACTATCTGTCAGAAACCTTTAGGATGGTCTGAAGTGCTCAAAAAATCGGGACTGTGTTAAATCTGGAAATTCTAGAGTCGCTGGGGTGGCTCAGTTGGTTGAGCATCTGACTTCGGCTCACATCATGATCTCGAAGTTCATGAGTTTGAGCCCCACGTCAGGCTCTGTGCTGACAGCTCAGAGCCTAGAGCCTGCTTTGGATTCTGTGTCTCCCTCTCTCTCTGCCCCTCCCCAACTCACACACTGTCTCTCTCTCTCTCAAAAATAAACATTAAAAAAAAAAGATTTTCTTAATCTGGAAACTCTAAGTATTTACTGTTTATGTGGCTTCCCCCCACCTCCTTTGTTCTTTTAATAGCAGCACCCCCATGTTTTTGGGAACATGGTTCTAGGTAATGAGAAGTTCTGTTCTTAAATGTGATTGCCCATCTTCCCACCGGAGGCAGCCAGAAAACTGTTCACCTGGAAGGGGAATGAGTGATCTGATGGAGGGCTAGGAAGAGTACTGGAATAGGAGATAAAAACAAGCAAAAGATGGCGGGGGGGGGGGGGGGGGGGGAAGGGGTTGGGGGGCTGATCTGGCTGAAGGACAGGGGTACTTCCATCAGAAGACACTGGGCTCTTGGGGGCAGAGAACAGAGAGAAAAAGGACACGGGCTACATGGAAAACAGGTGAAGCAAATTTCAAAATAGCGCCTGGAGATTGGCCTGGCCAACCCTCACCAGCTGTCCTTCAGTCACTCAAGTCTGCATGTAATGTTCCTTCAATGACCTAGAATCTTAGCAGCCAGAGAAGCTTGTACCAACAAAGCCATCTCCTCTGAGAAGCTGGGCTGCTGGTAATTAAAAAAGAGAGGCAAGATGGGGCACCCGGGTGGCTCGGTCGGTTAAGCGTCCGACTTCGGCTCAGGTTATGATCTCACGGTTTGTGATTCGAGCCCCGCATCAGGCTCTGTGTCATCAGTGCAGAGCCTGCTTCAGATCCTGTGTCCCACTCTCTCTCTGCCCCTCCCTCCTTTCAAAAATAAATGAAAACATTTAAAAAAAAAAAACTTAAAAAAAATTAAAAAGAGAGGCAAGGATAAATATCATAGGTAAGGAAAACCACAGTTGTAAGCTTGAAGCAGACCTCAGCCAAAACTGGAGGAATTATGTCACAGGACTGGCATAAGGAAGCCAGGAGGGTGGAGATGAAGGTGTTGCAAATAAAGTGCTGTGGAAATGTGCTGTCAACCTGTTGATGAGCACAGACGTTCAGGAAGTGGGATTATAAAGGCTCAGCACCACTTCTTTAAAAAGTGACATCTAACTTCGTATTTTACTTCAAAATAATGGCAGTTTGGGGAAAGGTGGTACACCTGGCATGTCTGACTTCATGAGAAAAGCATTCGATGAGCTTTTTTTCCGTGGCATCCTGGCAGACACGACGGGGACCCGAAGGTCAGATAAGGCAAACTGGTAAGTGGCCAAACCAGCATGCCCTCAAAGTGCAGATTATTGGATGAACATTAACCTAGAGGGAAGTTTCTCACTGTGTCCTAAAGGACTCCATTCTGGCTGTGTTCAGCTCAACGTTATTCGGGGGGGGGGGGGTTTCTGAGGTGGGGAATGCGAGTGGGGGAGGGACAGAGAGAAGGGAACAGAGGATCCAAAGCGGAATCTGCACTGACAGGCTGACAGCAGTGAGCCCGACATGGGGCTCGAACTTATGAACCAAGAGATCATGGCCTGAGCCAACCCAACTGAGCCACCCAGGTGACCCAGCTCAACATTATTCTTGAAAAAAAAAGTATCAGGGAATATCATGAACGCATACAGATATCACAAAACCAGAAGACAATAAATAGTATTGTCAGCTGTGTAAATGTGATACCCAGAATCATTTTTAAGAACTGCTTCCAATTTACATTTAATCCCCATACAGTAAAGCAGAGGCCTTAAATTGGTGAACTGCATACGTGCTTTATTTGGCTTGCTCAGTGTTGTGTTTTTAACTTTATTTATTTTGAGAGCCCGAGCACGTGGGCCTGTGCAGGTAGGGGAGGGATAGAGAGAGAGAATCCCAGGCAGGCTCCGCACTATCAGCTCAGAGCCCAAAGCAGGGCTCGATCTCACGAACTGTGAGACCTGAGCTGAAATTAAGAGCAAGATTTAACCAACTGAGCCACCCAGGCCCCCTGGCTTGTTCTACGTTAAGAAAAAATTTAAACTAATAGCATGTAACAATTAGCTGGTTTCACTTTAAAATCCATATTTTAAGCTTGGAGAAACAGAACACCTCATTCCTGCAAAGGCAACATCAGCTGGAGGTGAGTGTGGCCTTGACCCCTGCATGGGCTTCCATTTGGGGCACTTGGCCCCCACCAGCATTTGAGTTAGTGACTCCTGCAGTAAAATGCTGGTTTAGATTATTAAATGTGATCGTATACACAGTTTTCGATTATGCATTAAATTCTGATCTCCTCTCACTTTTAGCCTTTGTGGATTTTGCTCCTGCAGCAAGATCCAACATCCGATCACAACTTTATAATGAGAACCTGTATATATAGAATATGCCAAATTTTTCAATGTGTCTTCTTTTCCTTTGGTTTATTAAATCTTCCCAATATTCCAGGAAGTCTGGCTTTATTGTTTGTATTATAAGGCAGTTTATCTAGCTAACAGGGGCCAAAGGCAAGATTTCAACTCAGGGTTTAGGTTAAATCTTAATCTACCACTTCCCACCATACCACACACCCCTCAACCCCTAGAGACAGCCTTGATTCTGACCCAACCAGAGGAGACTTAAGTCCAGATTGCAAAGCCCCTGGGCTGTTCTGGAAAAAGGACAGCATTTGGAATCCTTGCTTTATTTCCGTGTTTAATCTTCTAAAAAAAAGTTTATAGTAGTGCTTAATCCAAAGACAGCTGACTTTCATTTACACTTAACCTGTGTTGAACTCATACATTAAATTTTAAATCTCTGCTCTCGAAAATGTATTTTGCTCTTTAAGATCTCCTTGGTAACACTAGTAATTGGTATCTGGCCTACAAAAAGACCCCCAAAAAACAAAACAAAAAAAGCAAACAAAAAGACTTTGGACCCTATTAGAATAATAGAATTTGAATTAGACAGACTACTTCTAGTCTAATTCTAATTCTAATTCTAACTAGAATTAGAATAAAATCCCATTGGAAATCCAACTCATGAAAGTTCCAGGATGAGAGAGCTGTGTAGCAGCTCAGAGAACAACCTGTCCAGAATGGAGGAAGACTGGAAAACCCCAGAAAAGAGGGATTCTCCAAGGTAAAGGGGGTACTCAATAGAATGCCTGACTGAATCGAGTTTTGGGGGAAAAATTGAGGACATAAGTCAAATAATACAAGGGGGGTGGAAAGCCCATTAGAAACTTCAGGAAAAATACGGGGCGCCTGGGTGGCTCAGTCGGTTAAGTGTCTGACTTCTGCTCAGGTCATGATCGCACCACTTGTGAGTTCGAGCCCCGCATCGGGCTCTGTGCTGACAGCTCGGAGCCTGGAGCCTGCTTCGGATTCTGTGTCTCCCTCTCTCTCTGCCCCTCCCCCACTGGTGCTCTGTCACTCAGAAATAAATAAACGTTAAAAAATTTTTTTAAAAATTAAAAAAAGAAAATTCAGTAAAAATTTTAAAAAGCTGTACAAGAAATATAATCGTAATACACTGCTTGAATTTTCCCTGAACAATATTTACAGATGTTCAATTACACACAATGTAGGAATCACAAGTATATAACAGAATGTAAGTGTCAACAACTTTGACAGAGCAAAAATTAAAGAACAGAAAATAGGACAGAGAGGGGAAAAGAACTGAAGGGCAAAGTAGAAAGATACCAACATTCTCAAATCATAAAGTCTTTATCGAAGGACGAGGATTAAAGGCATAACTGCGTTATTTAAAGCTAAAAATGGAATCAAGAGAACCAGGAAGGTAAGGGTTAGTTTAAGTGAGTTAAATAGTCATCCATCCTAACAGAAAAGTAACAGATAATGTGGGATTTGTTGGATTGACAGAGAAATAGCAGGAACATATATTATTTAGAGATACACACATAATCACCAGAGTTTTTTTAAAAAAAAAGCCATTACAGTTAAAAGTGGTAGCTTTTGGGGCGCCTGGGTGGCTCAGTCGGTTGAGCGACCGACTTCGGCTCGGGTCATGATCTCACAGTCTGTGAGTTCGAGCCCCGCGTCGGGCTCTGTGCTGACAGTTCAGAGCCCGGGGCCTGTTTCGGATTCTGTGTCTCCCTCTCTCTCTGACCCTCCCCGTTCATGCTCTGTCTCTCTCTGTCTCAAAAATAAATAAACGTTAAAAAAAAAATTAAAAAAAAAATGGTAGCTTTGGGGAACAGAAAGAAATAGAGGAAGATCACTTTTTATTATAAGCCTATGTGTACTATTTATGTTTAGCCATAAGCATGCATATATATATATATATATATTTTTTCACATATTGGGAGACTGCAGTGGTAACTATACATGTAAAGTATGTAATAGGACAGCAGTGCCATTATGACTGCAATCAGTGTGACCCCCTGGGAGCCAGAAGAGACCTGTGTGAGGCTTTCTTCTCTGACCCACACATTTGCACAAGGAACACCTGCTCTGGTCCCGCAATGACATGTCACACCCATCTGACAGGAGTTCACCCACTCTCAACCCTGCGTCCTCACGACCGCACTGAGTGATTTAGATCCAGTCCTCTCTGAAAGCCTTTATCTATGTGTCATTCATGAACTGAGCCTTGAATGCAGCATGTTGTCTCCCAGCTATTCCATAGGTGAGTTGAGTGAATTAAATAATAAGGAATCAACTACCTGAACGTGGGCAGCTGGGGAGCATCAGAGGTTGGAAGGTCCAATTACCAGGACACACGCGGACTCTCTGGTGAGGACTGGGAAACACGGGGTGATCTGCTCTGGCACAGAAGAGGGGAGATGGCCCCCAACATCCAGATCCAGGTGAGTTTGTTACTCACCAGGTGTTCTCTGGGCCCTTAATCTGGACAGATGTGAAGGGTCCACCCTGGCTTCAGTGGGTATGTAGACCTGGATGGGGACTGGCAGACATCATTGCTCACAAAGAAGGAAACAGAACAGGTGTGCATATGTTTATGTGGGTGCAGGCGGGTTGCCAGGGGATGCTCATCCCCAGGAAAGAAAGAAATAGGCATGTGGAGCTACAAGGAATCTGTGACATTGTAGACATGATCAACGACAATGGTGGCTGGGCACCGGGTCATCTTACAAGGCTAACAGGAAAACCTAACAGAAAAACAATTATACATAAATACAAAAAGAAAGGGCAAACAGTTAACTGAGATGCTACCAGGAATGAACACGCCAAGAGGAATCAACAGTCATGACCAAAGGAAGAGTTAAAGGCACAGGTGGGTTTCACGTTGGGGAGATGGGGAAGTTCCCTCGGATGGTTTATTTTCCTCCGTACAGAGCTCGGAGGGTAAACTCAGAGAGTGTGAACTCAAAGCCAAGGAGGCCCCATGTTTGAGGACAATGGAGCATCTGTATTATCATACATTATTTAACTTTTAAAATAATTTTAATCCATTTGGAAACCTAAGGAAAAAAACTAAGATGAAAGAAAGATCATTTGAAAAGTCTGTCTCCCTACCTGGCTACCAACCAATGTTGCATGGTTTTGTCTTGAGTAGTGGTTCTTCAAGTGGGATCCCTGGACCAGCAGCCACAGCATCAGTGGGATCACCTGAGAACTAATTAGAAATGGGAATTTGGGGGTTCCACCCCAGACCTACCTAGTCAGAAACTCTGGGGTAGGGCCCAGCAGTCTGTATTTCAGCAAGCCCTCCAGGTGATTCTGATGCAGATGCAGGTTTGAAAACCACAGGTTTTGGGCAAAACAAAATCCAATGGCAGTGTTTGGTGCTATCATCATCTCCTCAGCTAAACTGTTGACGATCCACTTAGGCCAGGTGAAAGCCAGAGCCCTTCTAAGAAAACAAGCATTTTAAAGCAATCTCTAGAGCTAGTTTCCCGAGTTAGGGCCAGAGAGAGGTGACCTTGCCCTGACTTCTGGTGGAAGCCAGCAGCAAGGACTTGTCTTGGGAAGAAGTTTCTGAGAGGTACCCATCGGCCACAGTTATCAATGGGCAGGCAGTGGACTGGGTGGCCCCTTGGCTGAGCAGCTGAGTGCACTGGGAGTGCCATGTGGCTGGCTTTGCATAAGTCATCTGCTATTATAAGGATGCAAGAGGCACTTCACTTCTGTTCTGGCTCCTGGCATTCTCAACAGAGCTCTCAGATATCCTTTGGCTATTTCTGACTTAAAATAGACCAAAGTGGGAGTGGGGAAGCAATATCTTGCATCCTATATACACTGTGATGATGGGCTCCAGGGTGTATGCTTTGCCAGCTTCTCACTTCTGCTTCTGTTAGGAGGGAGTCAGAGTTCCAGGAAGGTAGAGAACATTTCATGCCTGCCTCCATTTCCCTTTACAGAGCCCCTGACAGACACAGCAATCAGACAAAGCCTCAGAATCCTTAACATTCGCCTCACAAAGCTACTACCGATCAATCTGTATTGACGGGCAAGATGAAATTTATCATACCAGTTCAGGACACCGGAGTATTTTATCATCACAAAGCCCCAAACACAAGTCCCAAAGGATGGCACTGTTGCCCTAGGGTCTCTCGGTAGGAACAGGTGACTGTCATTAATGACTTAATTTTCTGCACATTTTCCTTTTTAGGGTAATGAATTTCATACATTGATTACCATTTATTGCCAGCAACATGAAACAGAACTCATTTTCATTTCTCCTAAACAGTCTTGCTAGAATTTATGTCCAGAGGTTGGTGGGCTGATCTGCATGTAGGCTTAACCATCCCTCTTTAAGGGAAATTAAAGAGGCGCCTGGGTGGCTCAGTTGGTTAAGCGGCTGACATCGGCTCAGGCCAAGATCTCATGGTTCATGAGTTCGAGCCCCACATTGAGCTCTGTACTGACAGTGCTTGGGATTCTCTCTCTCCCTCTCTCTCTTCCTCTCTCTCTGATCCTTCCCTACTTGCTCGCTCTCTCTCAAAATAAATAAACTTAAAAAAAAAAAAACCTTAAAATATAAGGGAAATAAACTTGAAAAGTTCCAAAAGCCAATTCAGAATGGGTCTAAGTCCCATCTGAACATAAACAGAGTGATCTAAATGTTCAGTTCTGTTCCCTTCCTTCAAAGTGCTTATAATACAATTTGGAAAGCAAAATGAAAAATACAAATCAAGGTAAGTAAGTGCCAAGTTGCTGATGGAAAAGAAAATAACACCAGAAGTTCCCAAAAGGAACTCAGAGAGTTGGAGGTTCCCAGAAAGTTGGAGAAGGCTTTCTGGAGGCCACAGTTGGATCTGGGCAGGCAGAGAGCAGAAGGGCAGACATTCCAGGCGGAGGGACAACCATCGCAGAGAGGAAAATGGGACAGAGCCTATGGCTCACCCCCAGGGAGCAGACAGGCCAGCCTGCCAGAGAGAGGCCTTGGGGCCAGAGAGCAGTGAACAAGGCTCCGGGGACAGAGCAGGTGGAACAGGTGAGAAGACAGCCCTAATGAGTGGTTGAATGAGAATGGTGTTTAAGACAGATTAGTCCTGAGGGCACCTGGGTGGCTCAGTGGGTTGTGCGTCCAACTTCAGCTCAGGTCATGATCTCACAGTTTGTGAGTTTGAGCCCCGAATCAGGCTTGCTGCTGTCACCACAGAGCCCACTTCAGATCCTCTGTCTCCTCTCTCTCTCTACCCCCCCCCCCACCAAATGCACTCTCTCTCAAAAATAAACATAAAAAAAAAAGATTATGGGTGGGGGAGGATGGGCTAAATGGGCAAGGGGCATTAAGGAGGACACTTGTTGGGGTGAGCACTGGGTGTTACATGTAGGGGATGAATCACTGAATTCTACTCCTGAAATCATTATTGCACTATATGCTAACTAACTTGGATGTAAATTAAAAAAAAAAAAAAAAAAAAAGATTAGTGCCACTGAACTGAAACTGAAACTTGGGGAGGTACAAGGGAAGATCTATGGGTCTATGTCCTTTCTTAGTTCTCTTCTGGGAACAAGGACACTGAGTGGCCTATTGTCTCTCCCAGCCTGCCATCTGCAAGATAAGGAATTCAGACCAGCCTCCCTCACTTCCTCCGACTGCTTCTCCCCCACCACTCCCACCTCATCAATCCTAACCCTGTCTTGCCATTGCATCCACCACCATTAAATGCCCTGAAACTCTTCTAGGTTACCTGAGGGCTGGGAAATCATGGAGGGGATCTAATATGACACATTGGTAATTAGTTAATCACAGAGGCAGTGGGGTATAATGGTGAAGGGCTTGGGCTTGGAGTCATCCTGCCTGGATCTGAATCCAGATTTTTCACTTACCAATCTATGATTTTATGAGTTACCTAACCTCCCTATGCCTCAGTTTCTCCATCTATAAAATGGGGCTAATGACAACACTTACTTCATAGGGTTGTTATGGAGACTAAATTGACACACGTAAAAAATAAACAATGTCTGGGATGCCTGGGTGGCTCAGTCAGTTGAATGTCGGTCTCTTGATTTCAGCTCAAGTCATGATCTCACTGTTCATGAGATCGAGCCCCTTGTTGGGCTCTGTGCTGACAGCACAGAACCTGCTTAGGATTCTCTTTGCCCCACCTCTGCTCACGCACGCGCGTGCGCTCTCTCTCTCAAAATAAATAAACTTAAAAAAAAAAAAGCAATGTCTTACAAATAGTAAGTGTTCATTAAAGATAGCCATTATCAGTAGTACTATTATCCCATGTGTTAACTATACTAGTTCCGGGCACCTGGGTGTGTCTCAGTCGGTAAAGTGTATGACGTCAGCTCACGTCATGATCTCCGGGTTTGTGAGTTCAAGCCCCACATCCAGCTGTCTGCTCTCAGCGCAGAGCCTGCTTCGGCTCCTCTGCCATCCCCTCTCTCTCTTTCAAAAATAAATAAACATTCAAAAAAATTAACTATACTAGCTCCAAGATTATTTTCATGGGTTATTTCAAGCCAACCCATTCACAGAATTTTCTTACAAAGTCTAAACGTCCCTCAACTGCATCTGAATCCATGCAACCACCTGATGTTCATATAAAACTTTGGAGCTGGAGAGAACTTAGGAATTATCCAGCCCAAATAACTCTTTTAAATTTTTTTAATGTTTATTTTTTAGAGGGGGAGGGAGAGGCAGAGAGAGAGGGAGACACAGAATCCAAAGCAGGCTCTAAGCTGTCAGCCCAGAGCCTGATGTGGGACTTGAACTCACGAACCGTGAGATCATGAGCTGAGCCAAAATCGAGAGTCGGATGCTTAACCAACGGAGCCACCCAGGTGCCCTGAAGTAACTCTTTTAAAGATGAGTAAACAGACTCAGAAAGGCTATTTGTCAGTACTCAGTAAAAATTTTCTTTCAGCTGATCTGAATTGTCCAAATCACAAAGGAAATCGGAGATGGGCATTCAAGCCCCCCTCTGTAACCTGCTCCTTTTCAATCTTCATGAGCACTTGGAATAGTCCATTCCCACCAACTTTAATATCTGCAGCCTGCATCTGCCAAAAGGACTAAAAATTCACCCGTTTCCAAATCCTCAAAAGTTCCAAAATGGAAGATAATTTAGCGTCTCATTCCTGGAGCCACTGGGACCAAGACACAGTGGAACCAATCACATAGAAGGTACTTCGGTCTTTCGGAGAAAAAGTTCTACTTCAGGATGCAGTCACCATTGCCAGAAGCCAACATCTGCACCTAAAACATGGAACCATTTAAACTGGTGAGCGTGCATTGTTAAGACCGAGGCGAGGCCTTTGGGAGAAGAGCTTGGCCAAGGGAGAAAATCTGATTAATAAGAAGATAAGCAGCCAAAAAATAAATTAAAAGACTGCTCACAGAGAGAGCACAGGGGGAAGGAGGGGGAGGTGAGGCTTGGTACACACATCGTGAGAGGGACGGAGAGCTTTAAGGATAAGGAAGGGGGAGGGTAAGAACTGATTTTCTAATATTAGACTCACCACATGCTCAATTCCCAAATCCCAGCCAAAATGAGGGCCCTGTCCTGCGGTGAGTCCCAGGCAGCATTCTGCTTCGGGACACTTTTCTCGCATCAGGACTATGCATGAATGCCAAAGCAAATCCCATCCATCTCAACTCCTCGCTGCAACACAGAATTACTCACAGGGCTTATCTTGAAATGTCCTTTCATCTTGGCCTCCCACTAACTTAAAACAATGTGTTTAAAAAATATTCAAGACCCCCACAGTAAATCCATATCCCCATTATTCACAAAGCACTTATTAGAAAGCTGTTTATCCTGAACAATACGTGGTCAGTTTGAGAAATATGCCTTCCGTTAAGCTGCTTTTGATAAAATATATAAATCAAAGCCTTCGTGAATACCAGAACACTATCAATTTGGACCAAATTCCTGGATTCTAATGCAAGCAGCTCAGGTCCTCAAGCCTTGAGCACAAACATCTCTTGCCCTTTATTAATTGAAAAATAAGCCGATGAGGAAAGACACGGGTGCATGGCTCGCTATGCAACTTAACAAATGACGTGATGTTCTCAAACTTTGATTTAGTTTTAAGTAGGCATTTTCTTTTCAACTTTATGATAAAAGTGATAAATGCTGATTATGGGAAATTTAGGAAGTACAGAAAAGAAAACCAAGGGGTCGCTTCTGAAAACGTTCTTAAATTGATGACTGATGGTTGGTAAGATCCCAAGCCTGGCCATATTCCAACCCAAGTAAGAACATTCTCCTAACCTATTTCCAAGCAGACTTTCTAGTTGGACAGAGCATTTATTCACTGCCACTCACCATTGCATCATTTTGCTGTGCTCTTCAAAACAGCTACGGGACTCCACCCCAATTCCTAGGTTTCTGGGGGTTCTCTGGCAAGGAGTCACCGCCTCTCTTACGTCATGTGCTCTACATGACAGCCAAAAATCCCCTGGGCTTAACAACACTGGGATGCGGGGAGGGGGGGGGGGGTTATACTGGATGGCTGTGCGGGCAGGGCAGGGACAAACCAGGGGCTATTTTGCGGCTGGCCAACCAGGCAATGAAGTTTGGGAAAGGGTAACTCTCCGAAACCGAGAGCTATGAAATCGGGTCAGGGTACAGCCAGAGGAAAGCTCAGAAGGCCCTCAAATCTTCTGGCCAGGGCAGAATCTGGAGGCACCTAGAAAATGAGAGGTTGATAACAGAGAAGAGCTGGTAAGGCCTTGTAAAAATGAGAAGACACCAGCTTTGGAACTCATTGAGGGCTACAGTCAACAAGCATTCTGGTCAATGAGCTATGTGCTTGTTCCCTCAATGCCTATATATTGAGCGCCTACTGTGTCTAAGACCCAGACTCATACAGAACAGGACCGTGAGTAACAGAAGGAGCTTACTCTGATAGAGCTCTAGGAAAAAATGCTATTAATGTGGGTACTGACTGTTGGAGTCCTTCAGAGAACAAAGCCACCTTTCATACCAGGCTGCCCGCATGAGAGTCTGCTTACCATCCTTCCAACATAGCCCACATAAGACCCGCAGCCTGGATGCTGTGAGGCTACACCATCTCTGTCCCCCACCTGCTTACATCCTTTGTCCCCCAAAGGATGGTGGGGTCGCTCCATATCAGTAGTGTGGCATTCATTCAACCTATGGAGTAAAGCCACGCAATCAGGCCTCAACCCAGTGTAAACACTATTCACGAGAACACCTGACTACAGCTATCTTTCTCATTAGATGACAAAGGCTTCAGTTTTACCTTTTCCTCCCCTTAGAGTAGAAGAGCTGCCCTTTGAGCACCACCGCTGTGCATGTCGTGGTGAGTGGCTGCCTGGCAGGTGCAGCCCTTACACACTGCTTGTGCAAGCCCGGGCTCAGCACTCACCTCAGCCAAAGCCCTTCTGTGAATGGACGTGCTACGTGGCTCAGCCACTGAGGCTTTCCTTCTACACCTTCCCGTCCCCAAACGTGATCTAAGGACTGGATGCTGCTGTGAAAACTGGAGCCAGGTGAACACCACTAAGCTAGAGAGAAGCAGGGAGAGAACAGCAAGGTGTGCCGGCCGGCCTCCTTTCTGTGATGCCAAACCCTGACCACACAAACAGTGAGGAAAGAAGGCTATTAGGACACCCAGGCTTAACAGGCATGTGGAGTATCAGTCAGGCGTCCCCGGTCAGCTGAACCTGTTTTCAGGATATATGGCCTCACAAGACAATTTTTCCCAAGTTGCAAATACATATGAAATACTTCACGAAGGCATTACAGTTTACATTCACACACATCAACTCACCTTTGCTGAAAAAGTTAAAATGATATAAAACTAGGAGTGTCCCAGAAAATGCAGGACATGTGTTCACCATCACAATACCTACTGATATAAAAGAGACGGAAAATAATCCTTTCCCTGTGGTAAGTGTAAGCTAATCTTCAGGGCTCTTATGAGAACAAAGAGCCGATACGTACACATAAGCACCTAGATCGACGTTAGGTACAAAGGGAGTGCTATGCAAGTCTGTTCGACAAGGAAAAGGGAATAACATTTTAAAATGCTATAGTTTGGAACAACATATTTAACAAAAATTTGCTGTGAACCCAGAGACTCAAAGTTTATGAGGAAACTGTCCACAGTCTCCAGGGGCTCCAAGCCCAAGGAGGAGAAGGAGCCTAGGGCTCCAGCTATGGGGGGCTGTCTGGATAGGAAGGTCTACAGCGTGGGACCAGACACCTTCTGGGTGGGAACCTGGCCAAGCATCCTGGATGGGCTGCCTTTCCCTGAATAACCCTTGCTAGCCTGGTTGGGGGAGGCAGGGGGCATTTAACTAGAGCTCTCTAGGCTTTGGCTGGGTAAACACTTCAATGAAAGAAAGCTTGAGATCAACCAAGATAGAGATGTAATTTGAAAAGCTGACTCTTAAATACATACATAAAATGAAATCTGGAATATCTGAACACTGATTGGATATTTGATGTCATGAGGTAATCATCCATTTTGCAGGTACAATAAGTTGTTTTTCAGATCCTAACCTTTTCTAGATCATATTCAAATACTTATGGCTAAAATGATATGATGCCTGAGATTTGCTTCAAAACCACAGAGGGGGTAGTAGGCTGGCAAAGGGGAGAGAAGAAACAAAGACTGGCTATGAACTGATTATTGCTGCAGCTGTATGATGGGTGTGTAGGGGGTCACGGTATTGTTTTGCCGATTGCTATATACATTTGACACGGTCATAAGAACAAAATTTTTGTTATGCTTTTTTTTTAAAGGAAAAAAAAGAGGGGGGCAATGGCATGGTTAAAAGAAGAATCCAGGCATTCCAGAGAAGGAAATGGCCAGAGGAGAGAGCCTGCCTTGAAGAATTTGGGAAACAAGTAAACCACCAGGCGATGATCGTTCACACAATGAATCCTGAAGTCGCAGTTTAAGCGGGGAACTTGGGGGCGGAGCGGGGTGAAAAGGAAAGAAAAACTGAAATATTCACCATAATCAAGAAGAACATATGTTCGTCCGGGATTATTGCCAATGAAACCTCATTTCCTTCCGAACACGTACACAAAGTTACTGGGGTCTCTCCCTACTTACATCCCCCCACCCCCCACCCCAACACACTCACACCAGACAATTTCACTCTCCTCTGCACAGATTCCGGGGAGGTATCCTGGAGACAGACATCAAAGGAATTAGAGCTGGCAGCCCAGAACAGGTCATGCTGTCAGAGGGAGGCTAGGAACCACATGAAAAGCAGGGAATTCACAGGGCGTTTATTATTATTATTATTATTTTTTAAAAAGCTCAGAAATGTCTCTCGTTTTAGTTTTAGTTTAAGGACAGCTACCTCTGGGGAAAAGGCTTTGAAGTCATCTCGCCCAGAGCAGCAAGCAGCAGAGGGAGGAAAATGCTGCGCCCAGCGGAAAAAAACAGAGGGATCCACGTCGGCTTACAGGTTTGGCCTCTCTTCACTAAATGATAACCCAGAAGATTTATGCTTGATATAAGGACATGAAGGAAAAGGAAAAGGAAAAGCCGCCAGATATAAATAGGGTAGCCGGGACCGGATCTGAAAAGGCTACAAGGCTACAATTGCAACTGCCTTCCTGAGCAGCCGCAGTTTATAGAGATTAAGTTAAAGAGACCCTGGTAGGACCTCACTGACGACCTCTTATTTGGAGGCTCAAGTGCTGGAAGACAAGAGTGGCCTGACAGGCAGACGAAGCATGCCACTCAGACTGTGTGCTGCTCGAGACAGCGCTACCTGAGATGCCCGGGATGGGAGGTCCCAGGGCAGAGGTGTGGTATCTACAGCAGAGATGTGACAAACAGGCGGGCCGCCAGTCACGGCTGACAGCCAGCAGGAAGGAAACAAGAAAAAAGTCCGAGCATAAAGTTGACCCCAACTCAGCAGCACCAACCAACACAGAAGAAAGAGAACAGAGACGGTCCCTGCTAGAACTGCCCATGTGTCCAGCATCTTCCCGGCTCCTGTGGGGATATTAAGGAGCTGAAGTAGCACATAACTTCGCATCGACAATCCCAAGATCTGAAAGGAGACTCTATTGGCATCAAGGCAGAGGGGACAGAGGGCCACCAAGTGGAAATTACAAGCCCCACCTGTGCACAAACACGGGACCTGACAAAACTTTACTCAAGGGCAAATGAGCCATACAAACCATGAAGCTCCAGAAATATTCCACAACACCAAAAGCAAGATGTTGCATTTAAGATACAAAGAATAGACCACTGAAAACAAGAAAAATATGGAAAATGCATGCATGCTTGTTTTTAGGCCAAAGTGTTAGAAAGAAAGAAAGAAAGAAAGAAAGAAAGAAAGAAAGAAAGAAAGAAAGAAAGAAAGAAAGAAAGAAACTGAATAAAATGAGGAAATGTAAAAAAAAAAACTAAAAATGCAATTGCATTTTTACAAGATCCATTTAAAGGCCATAAAAAACAACAGTGCCAATACTATCGAATTGAAAGGAACAATAAAACGAGAACAGAGAAAGTCAAAAGAAATTAAAATGATGAAATGAGGACAGAACAAATGAAAGGGGGAGAATACATAAAGATACAATGAATCCTCTGACCCAGTAGTCCTTCTAATTGTTTTAATGTTTATTTTTACTTTTAGGAGAAAGAAAGAGGGAGAGCAGGGGAGGGGCAGAGCGAGAGGGAGACAGAGGATCTGAAGCAGGCTCTGTGCTGACCAGCAGAGCCCAATGTGGGGCTCAAACTCACAAACCGCAAGATCATGACCTGAGCTGAAGTGTGTCGCTCAACTGACTGACCCACCTAGGAGCCCGAAGCATGGCATTTTTACATAGTGAAATACCATGTAGCTCTCAGAGATCATCTTTCAGAAGAATACAGTCTTACGTGGAAATAGGAGTACACAAGAAAAGAGGCCTACAGGTGGTTTTCTCCCCTGTACACTTTTTTAATATTTTCCAATTTTCTACAATGATCCTGTATTACTTTTGAAAGAGAAAAATATCCCGATAGGTGTTTTTGGTAAAATGAACAACAAAAGAGCCCTGGGCAACCTTAAAATACGACAGTAGAGCTGCCAAAAATTGATTCTGCTGAGGTCAAAGGCAACCCCCCTTCATGAAGCTATCGCTCAGACAAGTCTCCTCACTATTCAGGATTGGCACCTTACAGTTTGCCTTATTTTACAACAACCCAGCAGGCTTTCCAGAACCCTTAAGAATAGGATGCCACTGCACAGCCATCAATTCACAGCATGGGTTTGCCTCCTCGGGTTTTCTACAGGGTAGGCAGGCTGGAGACTCTCCCCTCCCTTCTCTGTGCCAACATACTTCACTACTTTTAAATAACCTGTCACTTTCTAAAGGTAAATATTAGGGTTAGCTCCTTCTCAGGCATCATAATTCTCTCTCAACTAAAATGTTTGTGAATTTTCAATCTCTCCACTGAGGTCCGTGTCCTCCATGAAGCTACCCTGTGGACAGCTGACTCCTGGCTCTATTTTAAATATCCCAGTTTATGGACCTCTAGAGAAAAGTCACAGGCAGGGACATGGAGGCTCCAAGGAGATCTACTGACCAGAGGGGGTTCTGGGATCACAATGCAAAAGCAGAAAGGATTCCCTGACAAGGTCCTGAACACACACCCTTAGGCGTGTCTGCTCTCTACAACTTACACACTTCTTCTAAGTTACTTCTTCCAGCCTTCAGACATTGAAAATAAGTAACATCTTGGCATTACATCACATATCTTTCTTCAAAAGAACATCACTAAACAGCGAAAATTGTAAGTTATTATGTCTATTCTACTACAATAAAAAAAAATGTAACTTTTTAAAAAAGTTTTTTTTAATGTTTATTTATTTTTGAGAGAGAGTGAGCGAGTCGGGGAGGGGCAGAGAGAGGGAGACAGAGGGGCAGAAGAGGGCTCCACGCTGGCAGCAGAAAGCCTGACATGGGGCTCGAACTCACTAACCATTAGATCATGAACTGAGCTGAAGTCAGATGCTTAACCAACTGAGCCACTCAGATCCCCCTAAAGATTTTATATTTAAGTAATCTCTTCACCCAATATGGGGCTCGGATTTACAACCCCAAGATCAAGAGTCACATGCTCTACTGACTGAGCCAACCAGGCACCCCAAAAATATAACTTAAAAAAAAAAGTCACTCAACTCTTCCACTTAAAAAATAAATATCACCTGCTATATAACTTGCTCAAACTTTTTTTTTTTTAATTTTTTTTTTTAACGTTTATTTATTTTTGGGACAGAGAGAGACAGAGCATGAACGGGGGAGGGGCAGAGAGAGAGGGAGACACAGAATCGGAAACAGGCTCCAGGCTCTGAGCCATCAGCCCAGAGCCCGACGCGGGGCTCGAACTCACGGACCGCGAGATCGTGACCTGGCTGAAGTCGGACGCTTAACTGACTGCGCCACCCAGGCGCCCCTAACTTGCTCAAACTTTAAGGAGAGTTTGGAATGTAGGTGACTCATGTTCCAATCTTGTCTGTATTAGCCCCAAACTCCAAGAAGATTAAATATACTTCTGACTTTATTATTTTTTCTAATGTTTATTTTGAGAGAGAACGCAAGCAGGGAAAGGGCAGAGAAGGAGGGAGCCAGAGAATCCCAAGCAGGCTCCGCACTGTCAGCGCAGAGTCTGATGCGGGTCTCGAACTCACGAACCGCGAGATCATGACTTAAGCCAAAGTCGGATGCGTAACCCACTGAGCCACCCAGGCGCCCCTTTCCTTCTGACTTTAAGGCTGAAAGTTTATACAGACCCTTCCCTGGATGAGGACTGCCTCCAAAAGTAGTAATCTTCCCGTCAGCTAGAGGCCCTGCCTTGTGCTCATGTCAACATGGTGGCTCCTCTCATCTGTCCACTCTACTTCAGCCAGTAGTTCCGCTTTGAGCCCTTTCAGTTGAATGGATGGCAAAGGCCCGAAAGTATGATAGGTTATTGTTGTTTATTTGTTTCAAGTAACTAAAAGTGACCAGATCCAGGGCGCCTGGCTGGTTCAGACAGTAGAGCATGTAAATCTTGATTTTGGGGTCGTGAGTTCAAGCCCCGCACTGGGCATAGAGTTACAATTAATCAATCAATAAAATAAGATAAAATAAAAGTCATCAGATATCTTCCTTTCATCTCTGGCAAATTATCCAGTGCTGGAAAAGTCCCTCTGCAAACAAGCCAGTCAACAGGGTGCAGGTGGGGAGAGAGGGAGGAAGGGAAGGAAGCCCTTTTCCCTCATTCTCACCTCAAAACACCAAGCTTTGTTCAGGGGTTCCCAGCAAGTCCATATTCCTCACTCTTAGAAACTGAATAGAAAAATGCAGCAATGCTTGGGCAGAGGTCAACATTTTTAAAATTGCGTCCAGCAGGGTCGGTATTTTCTTTCAGGCAAGGGCCACACTCGGGGAAACTTTAAAACCAATAATAACAAACCACCTGCCAACTGTGAAATACACGGAGAAGAGAAAATTGGGTGCAAAATGGAAATGGATTTTTCTAAAATGGAGTCAGATGCCCAAAGGGCTCACCAGAGAACTCTAGGAATGGTGGCCTCAGTAATCAACAACATACCAATGATTTGCAACAGCGAGCATTTCTCTTTAAAGCATTTGTGGAAGCACCAAAAGGGGCTGAAAACTGTTTTCTCAAGCCTTCAGTCCTGTTCCCGAGACAAGCCATGCCCTCTGTCACCACCCTGGCCCGCGCCCTCTCATTAGCCTCTCAGGCTGCCCTTCCCCGCTCCAGTTCTCCAACAAAATCGTACCAGAATAATTTTCCTTAAATACCACAATCATCATCTCATGCCTCTGCTCAAACTCCTTTAATGGCTGCTTAAATCATCATACATTTGGTGTAAACTTTCTAGCCTGCTTCTCCAGCCCCACCCTCAGCACAGACTTCTATTCCTCTCCTCCCAGAATGGGCCTCCATCCTAGGCCCCCTCAGGACCTGGGTTTGAGTCCCTGGTCTGACTTTCACAGCTGCATGGACCAGAACGCTTTTTGTGACAGAAGGAGGCTGGATTTTGGACAGGCCTGAGCCTGAATCCCATCACTGTCACTTGATAATTTGCATGGCTTGGGCAAATCACTTTGCTTCTCTGAGCCTCAATTTCCTCACTTGAAAAAAATTGGATTAACACCACTTAATCACAGGGTTGTTTCATGGGTAACATGGAAAAGAGCTTGTAAAGCACTGGCACGGTGCTCAGTACCCGGCTGGCACATTTTCCCCTTGTGCAGGTAAATGTGAGTGCCCTCCTCTCGCAGCCCTCTCGCAGGGCTCCTCTCCTCTCGCAGTAGTCAGGAATTCACACTGCTGAAGGCAGACAGTCAAGTGCTATGCAGGGAGTATGTGTTGTGACCATTTTTGAGCTCACCCTGGGAACTCTGCCTGAAATGTTTCTTCTCCCCTCCCCTTCCAGGCCACAGCAAACCCCAGCTTCCCTGACCACTCCAAGGGGTCCCAGGCTTGCCTTCCGACTCACACGGCTGAATGCCATCTTCTCTGTTTTTCATCGCTTCTCTGACAGGGGTAGGGCCTTTCCTCTGCTAAAAGACCATAAACTCCCTGGACACCGCGTGCTTCGTGCTCCTGAATGCCCCCCAGGAACTCCCTGTGCAAAACTCCACACCCATTGATGCTCCACAGGCTGCCAGGTACACAGAGAGCACAGTGTTCGGAGCTGCTGTACCCCTGGCGGCCCGTAAGGCCAAAATCGCCAGGAGGCCACCCAAGGACAAAACCAGGCCCTTAGATGTCTCGCCTGACACACACATTTTAAGTTTTAACTAGCTAACACCACTTAGAAAGCGGAAGAGTCCACGTTTTGTAAACATTTTGGAAGATTCGACCACCCAGGCCTGCATTCCCACATGGCTACTCCTCTAAGATGAAGGGTGCTTTCCCCAGTTCACCCCAGGCCCACCATTTCCTATCACCTCTGCACCGCACAGAACGCAGGCAAAACAGAATTGCTTTTTACTCCTAAATCTCTATTAAAGTTTAGGAAATAGAAGTTCCACGAGAAAGGACGTAGAATTCTAGAAAAATGGGCAAGGAGTATGTTTCTCTGTGGAAGAGAAGATTATTCCTCTGTGTTTCGTAAACACACAAAGAAGGTCCATGTGGAAATCGCCCACGTGGTTCATGCCATTAGGTGACAGGAGGTGTTTGTGCATGCTGCCCAACAGCAATCCTAAGTGGGTTTTAGAGGAACCCTGGGGGATAGAAGTTAAACAGTGAAAAGTCAGTGGGTACTAAGGGTATGGATGTCCTCCCCCAATATAACGAATAGAGGGGTCCAGTAGGGCAGACCATAGGGTCACAGTGCACACAGCTGTCCCAACACCTCCGCCCACCCTCAGGTATCACGGGCAGCCAGCCGTCTCCTATTTGCTCCCTCGGCTTATCTCTTTTTTTCCTCTCTCTCTCTCTCTCTCTCTCTCTCTCTCTCTCTCTCTAGACTCTTGTCAATTCTGCCCTTTCACAGAAATGCTAATCTTCCAGAGATGATCAGCCAATCAGGAGCCACTTTGGGCTGGGTCAGCAAACCACAGGCTGGAAATGTCCCTGGGGTCCTGGGACCTTGGCTGTTTTCACCCTTTTGGCTGCTCAAAGGGCTCTTTCTTTGCGGCCATAGACATTCTTTCCTGGGGTAGTGAGACACTCTGTGTGTGTGTGTGTGTGTGTGTGTGTGTGTGTGTGTGTGTGTTAGGGGAATTGGGTTAACTAAAAGAAGACGAGGGGTTGATGGATTCTATGTGCTTGAAAATTCAGAAGCCCATCTTCTGAGAACTGAAGGTTTCAACCACTCTCTTGAATCCTCCCTTTTCTAAGAGTCTGTGTTTGGTGTGCCTGCCTTATCTCCAGTAATATCCGAGCTGAGAAATTCCTGCTAAAGACCAAGGCCATATCTGCTTCCCAAATGTGCCTTAAAAATGTAACTAACTGGGTGGCTCAGTTGGTTAAGCATCCGACTTTTGATTTCGGCTCAGGTCATGATCTCAGGGTTTGTGGGTGCAAGCCTGACATCAGGTTCTGTGCTGACAGTGCAGCATCTGCTTGGGATTCTCTCTCTCTCTGCCCACCCCCCCCCACCTTGCCTCCACTTGCTCATGCTCACTCCTGCTCTCTCTCTCAAAATAAATAAACTTCAAAAAATATTAAAAGAAAATGAGGTGATTTTGCCACTTACTAGCCCTGTGGGCTCATCTTTTAATCTCTCTGCTTCAGTTTCCTTATCCGTGAAATGGGGGTAACAGTACCTACCTTATAGGTTCTTGTGAAAGTAACATGAGGCAGCATATTAAGTACTTCCCATCATGATGCCTGGCACATGCAAGACATCTCCTTAAGTGACAGCCTTCCTCAGTTACTAGGCAGCTCAGCACAGCCCCAGGGGCAGGTTCTGGAGTCAGAGGGCCAAGCTCAAATACTGACCCAACAGTATCTCACTTACCAGCATGACCAGCAAAACTACTCAGTCCAATAGTGCCTCCCTCAACGGCCATGTTGAGACAGGGAAAAGGAAGGGACCCCATGAAAGAAAAAGCTGGTTTTCTCCTTTGCGTCTTGTCCTGCTTCTATTCTTGCTAGGACTTGCACCCCTACCTGACACATGCCTTAATGGATGTCCACCTTGTGAAGGTCAAGGAGTTAATGATTTCTTTGGAGGCTCCCAGCACAACAGATAACATCTAAGGAGCGTCTGGTGAGGTCCCCATGAACGTTTTCCAAGACCACAGACTCCAAACACCTTGAAGCAAGACCCCTGGCTCCAGGGCATAAATGACTTCTGGAGGACACTGAGCACAGTTCCTGGATGCCTGAGAGGACACGTACACCACACCACTGTCCTCGATACAAACTCCAGACCCCAACCAAAGACAAGACTCATGCTCTCTTCCTTTCCAAGTCTTCCAGACGCTCTGGCTGTATCTGCTCTCCCTAGATCTTCAACAAACCCTGCTCTTACTTCCTCTCGGCTCATGTTTGATTTCCATCTTGTGCGAAGCCAAGGACCCTCTTGGCTGGTCCTGTGGGACACCCTCTGGGTCCTCAGACCCAGCCCGCCCACATCGATGTGAGAACTTAAATAAATACATACAAAGCACTTGTCCAGGGCCTGGCAAAGTGCACACCCAATAAATGAAAGCTGTAACTTTGACTCTTATTATGATTATTCTCAGCATCCCTTCATTCATGTGTCTCATTCTACATCGCAAAGCACTAGATACTGGAGTACAGTGGCGACCTAAAAGCATATTAACACTAATAATCATCAGGGCCTGCCTGAGATGGACCAGAGCTGCAGGACTAATGGATCTCATACAGGAAGGAAGGATACATCTCACAGCTACTGTGGACTCTGTATGAATGACTGACTACAAGATTGTATCCACTCACTTTCTTAGACATTATAGGCAGGCAGAACAGGGTTTCCCTGCATTTAACTAATTTCATATAATGCATGTCCTATGTACCAGGCACTGTGATATATGCTGGGAACAAAACAGTGACAAGCACTGGGAATATGGCTTTTGTTTTTTTGTTTTGAGAGAGAGAGAGAGAGTGAGAGAGAGCAAGCAGGGGTGGGGTGAGGGAGGGGAGAGAGGGGGAGGGAGGAGACGGGGAGAGGGGGAGAGAGAGAGGCAGAGAGAGAGAGAGGGAGAGAGAATGAATATCTCAAGCTGGCTCCATGCTCAGCGCAGAGCCTGACATAGGGCGCCATCCCACTACCCTGGCATCGTGACCTGTGCTGAAACCAAGAGTCAGACACTCAACTGACTGAGCCACCCAGGTGCCCCGGGTATATGTATTTTCAAAGAGCTCCCCAGTTGACTCTGAGCATCAGCCAGGGTTGAAAAATCACAACTTGAGGTTTCACTTGGGATAAGCTCTTGAGGCAAACCTAACAGAACTAGGTCCCATCACCATTCCCTGCCTCTCCCCACTGCGCTCTGAGGTGGAGAAGTATATTCCCCATAAGACAATGGGATCCACACTTAAGAACAGGAGGAACAGAGACTAAGTCTCTGCTCCACTGGCCTCCTTTGCTAGCACTATCTGCTTCCTCAATCTGGAAAAGGGCAGCAAAGGGAGGGCCCTCCCACCACCACTTCTCCCACCCGACCCCCACCCCCACCCCAGGGGGCTGGGGGGACTCAGCCTGAGCTCCAGCCTGGGAGCAGCAGCTGGGGGGTAGTGATGCAGGCAGACATTACCCATCCTTAGGCCCCAGCGTGCAGGCCCAACACCTTGTGATAACAGCCATTTGGCCAGCAGCTTCTGAGAGGATAATGCTGAAACCAAACAGCTCAACAGCCAGAAGTAATTTGCCCCAAGTATTGGTCCTGCTTGGAGGCAAAACAATTAGTAGGTTGATGACAGCCTGATGCTTGAGAAATCATTTTTTAAAAAAGAAGGGAAAGAAGGGTTGTTTAAAAGAAGCCCTTTAACTCAGAAGGCAGTCCCATCCACCTTACGAATTCAATGCCCTCTGACTACACATCCATCTGTCACAGCAGGGAATCTTTTAACTAGCAAAAGAGCAAGAGAAGGAATTCAGATCAACATCACGGGCTCCAGCAATAAAGCTGGTGCCAATTCACCCCTTTCCCTCGAGGCAGGAAAGAATCAAGGAAGAATTTCAAAATCTTTTTACACAATTAAAGAAAGGGATCCGGTGGGGGAAGGGAGCAAGGATGGAGATCAAGAAGCTTAAGGTTTGCTATTCTAAGCTCAAAAATAAATCACGGTAAGAAAGGACTAGAAGGCGTGATTTTTTAAAGATCTAATCTAAGGCAGGTACAGTACTGAGTGTTTGGGGAGAGGGTGGGCTGAGCAAACTGTCTGGCCAGTGCCAATCTTCTCACCCCTCTTCCAGGCCCCCAAAACAAAACCAGAGTTTGTCACATGCTTCTAGAATTTTACAGTCTTGAATTACAGCTTTCAAATAATTCAGATTCCACTCTTAACAAAGTTCAGAAATGTGAGGCAGATTACAAAAAAAAAAAAAAAAAAAAAAAATCCAGCAAAACGTATCCAAAGAATTGTATGCAACCAAAACGGTAGCAGAGAAAAGGAGGAGACGATATGGTAACTTTGGCCCAAGAGGACCAGCAAATTACACACCAAACCAGTAAAGAGGGCTCCACAAGAAATACACACTCAGGATTTCCCAAAATGACTTTAGCATCCACTGTTGTCAACGATCGCTTTCTAGAAGTCTCTTACATGGTCCGACCATTGACCTTTTATAAAGCAAAAGCAAAGTAAAATGGGTAGAACCCTGGTGCTGTGCACTATAAAAAGCATTTCCTTGGCAGAACCAATTAAGTTCTTTGCAAGTACACGTCAGTGGGCTACTGGGCAGTGTCAAGGTCTACACGTATTAGGACTGGCAGCCCGGGGTTGGGTTGTTTTTGGCACTTCATTCCAGTAGAGCACTACGACATTCTGGTTTGTCCTCCTCAGATGCTCTTTTCTTAAGTCAGTGACAAAAATGTATGTATGCTAATGTATGTTAATACACACACGTTTATAAAATAGATCTCCTCCCCACAAAAAGCTCTTTTACTAATTTCAAGATTTACTAGCTCATCCCTTACGCAATTAGAACTTTCTTAACAATCACGGAGTTGAAGGTTAAGTGTTGTAACCACAGCACTCGGGACCCAGAGTGCAGTTTCTCCTGCCTATTCTCTCTGGGGAGATGGCCAAGCTCTCTTTCTGCAGACATGTGTGGTTAAATCCAGAGTCTTTTTCAATAAATACATTTTAAAAATGTGAGCCAGGGGGTGTCTGTCAGCTGTGGGGAAACAAACCTCCTGCTACAGGCCCTCTCGCGGGGGAGGTTGGCAACCCCGCTTCCATGTATGGAAGTGAACGAAAGCAGTAAAACCTCAGGCATGAGTCTGGGCAGGGCTGGGGGTGGGGGCAGCATTCCTCACGGTAAAGCAAGCCCTGGTCCACAGGAATGGGCTACACCGGCCCTTCCACCCTGCCCTTGGCCTGGGGTCCTGCGGATTCATTAGTGGGATGGCCATGAGGGCAGAAATGATGGGAAGCGCCAAAACAACGGGCACCCAGGAAGTGGAGGTTCATCCACTCACAATGCACGGACGGGAGGAGCCAGGCTGTCCCAGGAGCACAGGCTGAGCCCTGAAAACCAGCACTATTCGGCTCCCGCATACACTGACCTCAGCGCACTGGAATGCAGAATTCTCCACAATTTGCCATCCATCACCATTGCTCCCACAGGCTAGCACTAAAGGGAGGGTAGATTTTTTTGTGTGGTCTAGGAGACTCATGACTAAGGCAGAAAGGACAGTAGCTCACTTCCAGGGCAAGTGTGCAAGTTGCAAAAAAGTTTAGGACACACTGGGTGGGGGCTGAAGCCCTGCAGGTGTCATTCACTACATGACTCTGGGTAAGTTACTTCACGGCTCTGTGCCTCAGGAGCCTCATCTGTACAGTGGGGACAAGAACAGTAGGTGCCCCCTTGGGGCCGTTGTATGAAGCCTGTAGTGCTGTGCCTGGTACAGAGGAAGTGGTGTAGAACGTTGACTACTGTTAACGTGTAGTCTAAGTGTAGAAATTGCTCACTGAAGATTTAGAGCACCCTTCCTAAATTTATAAGTCCAAGTGGTATCTTTCAAACTTTTCTGACATTTCATGTTCAACTAGTTGCTCACCTCCTCTGTGACAGATTTTCCCTTGGCTCTGTGATATCCCCACTCCTGGGCCTTTCTCTGTTCCTTTACCACCCTGTCCCCAGATCCCTGCTGGTGCTCCACAGGACCTGCCCTCAGGCCACCTTCTCTTTCCACCACTCTCTGGAAATCTCAGTCCCTCTCCTGGCTCTATTTACTGGTGACTCACAGACCTACCTCCCTGCAGACAACTGAACATCTCTGCCTGCTTTTACTCTCCCTAGCCTCCCCACAAAATCAACACCCTTCCTTCCATTTCCCCTATCTCAGCTGGTGACATACCTTGATGTCATTAACTCCTTCCTGTCTCATCCATCCTGTCTTAGCTCAGGCTGCCATTAACAAAATACCAGACAGAGACTGGATGACTTTAACAGCAGACAGATTTCTCACAGTTCTGGAGGAGGGAAAGTACAAAATCAAAGTGCTGGAAGATCCGGTGTCTGGTGAGAGCTCTCTTCCTGGTCTACAGACCACTGTCTCACACGGGGGTGTGGGGAGAGCAAGCTCTGATCTCCTCATAAGGGCACTGATTCCATGATGAGGGTACCATCTCATGACCTCATCGAAACCTAATTACCTCCTAAAGCTCCCATCTCCTAATGCCATCACCTTGGTGGCTAAGGCTTCAACACATACATTTGGGAGGGACATAAACACAGACACAACTCATTTTTATTGCAATTTGCTTTACTGCATTTTGCAGACATTGCATTAAATTTTTTTTTTAATTTTTGTTTATTTTTGAGAGACAGAGCACGAGTGGGGAAGGGGCAGAGAGAGAGGGAGACACAGAATCCGAAGCAGGCACCAGGCTCTGAGCTGTCAGCACAGAGCCCAACATGGCGCTTGACTCCACAAACTGTGAGATCGTGACCTGAGCTGAAGTTGGACGCTTAACCGACTGATCCATGCAGGCGCCCCCAGACACTACATTTTTTAATAACTAAAGGGTCTGTGCAAGCCTGTGTTGAACGAGTCTACCGGCACCATTTTTCGAACAGCATTTCCTTACTTTGTGTCTCTGTGTCACATTTTGGCAATTCCTGCAATATTTCAAGCTTTCCCATTATTACTATGTTTGAATTGCTGCAATCTCATGACAAAACTTTAACAGATGAAGAGCTGCTTCTTGAGGATGAGCAAAGAAACTAGTTTCTTGAGGGGCACCTGGGTGGCTCAGCCAGTTAAGCCTCCAACTTTGGCTCAGGTCATGATCTCACGGTTTGTGAGTTCGAGCCCTGAGTTGGATCTGTGTTGACAGCTTGGAGCCTGGAGCCTGGAGCCTGCTTTGGATTCTGTCTCCCTCTCTCTCTGCCCACCCCCTCTCTCATTCTGTCCTCTCTCTCTCTCTCTCAAGAATAAACACTAAAAAAACTGTTTAGAAAGTGGTTTCTTGAGATGGAATCTACTCCTAGTAAAGATGCTGTGAAGATTGTTGAAATGACAACAAAAGCGTTTTGAATATCACATAAACTTGGCTGATAAAGCAGTGGCAGTGTTTGAGAAGATGAACAGCATCACATGCTACAGAGAAATTGTTCATGAAAGGAGGAGTCCATTGGTGCAGCAAACTTCACTGTTGTCTTATTTTAAGAAATTGCCACAGTCACCCCAGCTTTCAGCACCCAGCACCCTGCTCAGTCAGCAGCTGTCACCATAGAGGCAAGACCCTCCACCAGCGAAACGATTATGACTCACTGAAAGCTCAGATAGGGTCAGCATTTTAGCAATAAGGTATTTTTAACTAAGGTATGTACATTTTTTTTTCTTTTTTTTAAATTTTTTTTCAACGTTTATTTATTTTTGGGACAGAGAGAGACAGAGCATGAACAGGGGAGGGGCAGAGAGAGAGAGGGAGACACAGAATCGGAAACAGGCTCCAGGCTCCGAGCCATCAGCCCAGACCCTGACGCGGGGCTCGAACCCACGGACCGCGAGATCATGACCTGGCTGAAGTCGGACGCTTAACCGACTGCGCCACCCAGGCGCCCCAGGTATGTACATTTTTTAGACGTAATGCTAACTGCGCTCTTAACAGTTCATAATATAGTATAAACATAACTTTTGCATGCACTGGGAAATGAAAAAATTCATTTGACCCGCTTTATGGTGTAGTCTGGAACAGAACCTGCAGTGTCTCCACGGGATGTCTGTGTCCGGTCCACAGCAGCCTCCAAAGCCAGGACAACAGCCATGGATCGTATCTCCAAATGCTGCTCAGATCCATTCCCTCTGTCCTGCCCCATCCCATCCCCACTACCCTGTGTACTTCACTCCCTCAGCACCTGCCTCCTCGGCGGTGCTGTCCAATAGAAAGACGGGTGGTTCCCTACTTAACAATGGCTTGATTTTTTGACTTTCTGATGGTGCGAAAGTGATATGCATTCAGTGTAAATCTATTTCAGATTTTGAATCTGGTTCTTTTCCTGTTCTGGCGATGTGTGGTATCTCTCCTGAGGCACAACAAGCCACAGCAACCCATCAGCCACGTGATCACAAGGGTGAATAAACCAATATACCCACGACCATTCTGCACTCATCCAACCATCTTTTTTGTTTTGTTTTGTTTTTTACTTTCAGTATTTAATCAATTACATGAGACAGTCAACACTTTATTATAAAATGGACTTTGCCCAACCATAGACTAACGCAAGTGTTCTGAGCATGTGTAAGGTAGGCTAGGCTCAGCCATGATGTTTGGCAGGGTCAGTGTATCCAATGCGTTTTCGACTAATGATATTTTCAACTTACGATGGGGTTTATCTATCGGGACAATCTACATACAATTTGAAATTTTTTAGTAGCCACGTAAAAAAGTAGAAAGAATCAGGGGCACCTGGGTGGCTTAGTCAGTTAAGCATTCAACTCTTGGTTTCAGCTCAGGTCATGATCTCGTGGTTTCGTGAGTTCAAGTCCCACATCGGGCTCTGTGCTGACAGCACAGAGCCTGCCTGGGATTCTCTCTCTCTCATTCTCTCTCTCTCTCTGTCCCTTGCACATGAACATGTGCACTCTCTCTGTCTCTCAAAATAAATAAATATTTTTAAAAAGAGTAGAAAAAATCAGGTGAAATTAATTTTAATCTATCTTATTTAACCTAATATATCCAAAAGATCATTCCAACATGCAATTGATATTTAAAAAAGTATTAAGGAGATAGTTTACATTCTTTTTTTGGTACCAGGTCTCTGACATCCAGTATATATTTAACATGGCACATCTCCTTAGGACCAGCCACATTTCAAGGTACTTGCTGTCACACATGGCAGGAAGTTATTGGACAGTGTGGCTCTGGTCTCCCCTTGAGTTCATTGTCCACACAGCTACCATGGTTATCTAATCTGATTATGGAAGGTCCCTTCTTAGAACATATCAGTGGCCCCCATCAGGACACAGTCCTGCCCCCTGACATCCCTTCATTTTCTGCCCCCTACTTGCCCATCCAGACTCATTCCTTACCATTCACTCCCACCTCTCATGTTAGGCTCCAGCAATGGGGAACTGCAAAATGCAGATTGTATAACAATAAGTATGGTATGACACTAATTTTGTTTTAAGCATATTTATGCATATATATCTATAAAACATGTGACACTACAGATGGCAGTATGTACATCTGCATAGAAAAAACTCCAGAACGACAGGCACCAAAATGCAAACAATAATGATCTCCGGTTGGCGGAATCTGGACAATCTCAAGCACTGTTCCTTTTGCAAATTTGTATTTTTAAATTTTTTATAACCACACAATTAAAAAGACAGTGGGAATACGGGAACTTGCTGAAGGTGTGGGCATTAAAGCCAAGCAGTATTATAAAGGTTGCCCTACATGTTCAGTATGATGTATTGGAAAAATGGGTACAATCATTATTCACAAATTCTGTATTTATAAATTGGCCTACTCGTTCAAATTTATTTGTAACCCCCAAATCAATCTAGCGACGCCTTTGAGGTCATTCACAGACATGCACTGGTGAGGAATCTGAGTCACCTGCCACACGTGTCCCAGCTGAGGTCAAACTAGACAACACTCTGCCTTCTTGTTTCAGCTCATACTATAAACAAGTGTCCTTTTCATGGTCTGTTTAGTGCCACATTTTTCGAATTTTTGTGCCTTCTGTTGGTGATTTCACTGCTTAAAATGGCCCCCCAAGCATAATGCTGAAGTGCTGTCTGGTGTTCTGAGTGTAAGAAGGCTGTGCTGTGCCTTAATGAGAAAATGTGTGTGACATAAGCTTCGTTCAGACATGGGTTACACGGCTGTGACCGTTAAGTTCAATATTCTTGAATTGACCATATGTGCTGAATAAGGCATCTTTAAGCAGAAACAGGGAAGAAACATGTTCTGTGCATGGTCACCATGGAGGGAGGTGACCACACATAGTCACCAGAGCTCCACGCCACAAATCTTTTCTGGATAGCAAACTACAAAGCCCAGCTTCAATAAGACTGTGTTGAGTTTCTGAAAGTATTTTAAAGCACACCAACATAATTCCTTTTTTTTTTTAAGTTTATTAATTTATTTTGAGAGAGAGCTAGTAGGAGAGGCAAAGAGAGAGAGAGAATCTCAAGCAGGCTCTGCACTGTCAGCACGGAGCCCGATGTGGGGCTTGAATTCACCAACCGTGAGATCATGACCTGAGCCGTAGTCAGATGCTTAACCAACTGAGCCACCCAGATAATTCATTAAGAAGAACTGGCTTGAGGAATGATTCCCACTCCTAAGTTTCAGCACATCTAAATTCTCCCTCTAGTAAAACAGCTGGTCTGGCCCAGCAGCCCCCTTCCCGAACTGGAGGCTGAAACCAAGTATGCGTCCAGGCTGCCCTACTCTGGCTTGTATCTTCCTGCTCAGGTTGGAATGACCTCCAGGAAGCATGGGGCAAATTCACGTGACCCCTGGACATGTGGCGAGGTACCCAGGGTTCAGGTCCCAGCTAACCCTCAACACGGGAAGGGCGCTAACTGCCTGGAGATAACACGCCTCCTCCTCTCCCTTCCCTGCTGGCCCAACAGGAAAAAATACTGTGACCACCAGTCATCTAAATGGAATTTCTCTTTCACACTTAGGAGCCTCATCAGCCTGGACTCACAAATTCAAACACCTGGCTCCTTTTAAATTCCTTTATTTCTGTCTCACATATTTCAGCCCTGGTAATCCCCTTCTTAAGTGCTCGGTGCTGTTGTTCAGTGAAGTAACGTGTTTGTTTTTTCAGCGATGAGTTACAGCCACTTGAGGCTTTCCACCCAGGAGGTCTGACCCTGACCGGCACCCCGGGCCCTGACCCCAGCCCTTCCACAGGAAAGTGGCTCTGCTCTCAGGAACAGGCTCCTGAGACCAGGAAAATCGTAGTCCTGCTGTCTCCAGGCCAAGATACACAAAATCTCTCAGGAAAAATAGGACTTGTGGCATTTCCCTCTTTTCAGGACGCTTATCTCTCTGTGCTACGAGCAAACTTTGGCCAAGTCACACGGACACACCGGTAGGCCATTTTTAAAAGCACTACCAGGAAGAGAGGGGCGCCTGGGTGGCTCAGTCAGTTAAGCGTCCGACTTCAGCTCAGGTCATGCTCTCTCCCCTTGTGGGTTCGAGCCCCGCATCGGGCTCTGTGCCGACAGCTTGGAGCCTGCAGCCTGCTTCAGATTCTGTATCTCCCTCTCTCTGCCCCTCCCCACTGGTGCCCTCTCAAAAATAAATAAACCTTTAAAAAAATATATATATTTTTTTTATTTTAAAGCTCTACTGGGAAGAGTATCAAGGAATGTCACTGACCTGGCAACAGGGAACCTGGGGCTGAGAGGCTGGCCAGCAATGTGGCTGCCTCCTCTCTGGGCCTTAGTTTCCTCATCTGTAAAGGAAGGGAGTTGCTGCATGATCCCCAACATCCTTCCCAGTTTAACATTCAAAGACCCCATTGCCCAGTGTTCTACAGCAAGAGCCTTCGCTTCATTGATGATGATGATTCTGTTTAAAGACATTTTTTTTTTTTAACGTTTATTTATTTTTGGGACAGAGAGAGACTGAGCATGAACGGGGGAGGGGCAGAGAGAGAGGGAGACACAGAATCGGAAACAGGCTCCAGGCTCTGGGCCATCAGCCCAGAGCCTGACGCGGGGCTCGAACTCACGGACCGCGAGATCGTGACCTGGCTGAAGCCGGACGCTTAACCGACTGCGCCACCCAGGCGCCCCGATGATGATTCTGTTTAACTCTGAGACTCGCTTTTATGCTTGGAATTCTATTTCTCTTTCTACCGGACTCTAGCCGACTCTTTAATTCTAGATCCCAACCTATTCATTCAGTCTTTCAATAAATATTTGTGCCCAGTATTCGTTAATAAGTTTACCAAATGCATTAAGGATGAATAACATAATGATGAGCACGGAGTCCCCTGTCCTCAGAAACATTCTGGTCTGGTGGAATGACAGTCACCACCTCCTGACCAGCTCCCACGTGCCACCCAGTAGGCTAAGGGCTTTTTAAATTCCTTGTCATCTCGAACCTCCACAGCCACCCTCCAAGGTAGGTACTACTATCATTCCCATTTTACAGATGGGGAAACAGGCTTGCAAAAGGTTAAAGTAACTCGCCCAAAATCTCAAAGCTAGAGAACAGGAGAGAGAAGTGTGAGCCAGGTCATCCACGACGGGCGGTCCAGCCTCTCTGGCTGCTGTCTGACGAAGTGTCATGGGACTCTCTGTTCTTGAAGCTTCTGTTGGCAACCCCATCCCTATTACAATCAACTCACTAAACATCATCGTATAGAGACTCTAAGTTTACATATGTATATCATGCCTTATCTCCCCAGGTAAATTAAAAATGCCTTTGACAACAGGGACTTTGTCACTAATTTCTCCGCATCCTTGACACTGCCTGAGGCAAATAAGATACTCAGAAAACATGTGACTGACCAAAGCTGGGCAGTGTCAATACAAAGCATTGAAAAGCACAGGCTTGACTTTGTAATATGAGCACTTATCAAGTGAGAAATCCAGAACGAGGGCTTCTTAGTCCCAGTCACTGCTCCCCCCTCTCCCCAACACTATACAGTAGTGGAAAGTTCCGCGAGGAATTTCTTTTCCTTTATTTCACAAACAGAAGCCATTAACCCAGGGTTCCTCTTTATGATCTAATGAAGCCTACAGAAAATGTATTTCTGCAGCCTGGCCCACGACGAGGTTCTCGAGTTTGAGTCTGGCCTCTGGTACGAAGGCATCTGTTTCTTACTTACTACCTGGCGTGTCTTTCTCATTCCAAGCCCAAACCCTGAGAGAGGCCACTAATCCCATGTGTCCAGGTCCGCTTCCCAGAGTCTTCAGGCCTGATGAAATCCCGCCTCCAAATCAGAATCACCGGAAATGTGTTCTCCCCACCACCTGCCAAAGGAACTTTTGTTTTTCCTTATAAAAGGTAACAATGTTCCCCTGAGCATGGGGAGTCTCTGCCACTCATCAGTTTCCAAACAGGCACTGTCTCTTCTCCACCCCACTGTCTTCTCCTTGCTGGATCCAATGAACTTTCTCCTTCTCAACTTTCCCCTTCATTCCCACGTGATTATTTATATCTGGAATATCTTTCTTTATTAATCCACTGGACTACCCTCCCCCTCATTTGAAAAGGTCACTTCCAAGTTATTCTTTCCAGAAAGCCTTTCTGGAAGCAGGTTGGCGCTTCAGTAAGGCAGCGACTGTGAGCAAGTTTACTTCCTCATCTTCTAAAAATGCCACTCAACTGCTGACCAGATCGAAAGGGGGTAAGAGAACCCACACGAAAACAAAGCGTTCACAAACTATACGCACACCCTTTCCAGGCAAGAGCACCATTATCTCCTCCCATATGTTTTCATTACACAAGCGATCACATTTCGGAACATTTGTAAATCAGAGACTCACCACCGTAGACACCACTACCCCAACATAACGATAAGCAATTTGGGGCATTTACTGCAATCTTTCTTATGCATCTGTTTAAACAGTGTTGTACTGTAATTATGGTATCTGTGTAATTTGGGATCTCGCTTTTTTGAATACAATATCTGAAGTATAGTTCTATGTTCCAGCAAAGGTCATTAACTCCATTTTTAATAGCTGTTCGACATGATTCTGAGTACTGTAATTTACTTAACCATTCCATGATGAACATTTAGAGTGTTCATTATTACACAGCTTTAAAGGATACCTTCACGAAGGTAAGGCAAGGCAAGAAGCATTACACTTTTGTCCTGGCCTATAGGATGTACATTTATTCGGCATTTATGACTAATTGTTCAGAAGATATTCTTGCTTCTAAACTAACACTCATTCCCCTTCCATTCTTAAGTCGTCCTCTTTTATTTATTTTTTTTAGAGAGAGAAGATGAGCAGGGGAGGGGCAGAGGGAGGGGGGCAGAGAGAATCTTAAGCAGACTCCATGCCCAGTGCAAAGGCTGATGCAGGGCTCAGTGTCACAACCATGAGATCCTGATCTCAGCTGCTTAACTGACAGCCACCCAAGCGTCCCAAGTCCCCTTTTATTTATTTATTTATTTATTTATTTATTTATTAGCGTTTATTTATTTTTGAGAGAGGGAGAGACAGAGCATGAACGGGGGAGGGTCAGGGAGAGAGGGAGACACAGAATCTGAAACAGGCTCCAGGCTCCGAGCTGTCAGCACAGAGCCTGACGTGGGGCTCGAACTCACGGACCGCGAGATCATGACCTGAGCCGAAGACGGCCGCTTAACCGACTGAGCCACCCAGGGGCCCCCCAAGTCCCCTTTTAAAGTTCACTGGATCTTTGCAAAGTGTGCCTTTCATAAGCTCTATAATCTATTTAATAAACCTATTTAATTCCCCTAGCAACCTTTTGATTTTTCATAAGCAACTTGCATCCATGAACTATAACTGAGTTATAAGTTTTCTCAGCTGCCTCATATAGAAATGAATAAGGAATGTTCAGAGGAAAGTGGAAAAGTTGTGTGTGATATTTAGTAAGAGGACTTTTGATGTAATATTTGTACATTTTTCTCGAAACAACTGATGCATTCCAAAGATGTTGTCAAGGAGTTTTCTAAGTGGAAGAAATCACATTTTGAATCTCTTAGAAGCTCACAACCTAAAACGATTTGGCCTAATAAAATAATCCTTCCATAATGAAAATAACAGATATAATCCCTTATTTGATCTATTTCATAACCTTGGATTCTGGTGGTGATGGATTTTCTAAGAGTGCAGCACACTCAGTAAATAAAAACTTATATTAAATACAGGTTGCCTAATACTAGTTACCACAAAAGACACAGCATAATACAAGTACCCGGCTTGGGGAAGTCTTTTGTTCCTGTATAAATCCGAATACTCTTAGAAGGGAAGAATGACAGCTCAGAGAATGAACCTCTTAATTTATCCAAACGGCAGGGCACAGCAGTGGAAATTCCACAGACACTGTCTTCTTGAGTGCTTTATGTCAGTTCTAGAGGGGGCCCCTCTCCAAGGACGGGAAAGCTGCTTTCAAAGGTCTCCTTAGTCCACCATACTCAGCAAACATGTCAGGCGAAGCCATTTCCCTTCTAGGGATAGTGGTGTTTGTGGGGGAGGAATTCTGTTCCTTGTCTCTGTGTTGGGTTCATTACCACAGCAGGCACAGTACAGAGTCACCATAGGGCTATGCAACGGCACTTCTAGTCTTTACCCACCTGAGAAAAAAAGCAGCACCTGTCAGGGACAGCCAAGAATATGAGCAAGATCTGTTTAAAAGGCTTGGTTTAAAAAAAAAAAAAAAGTATGCGTGTATCAGGGACATGCTTGAATAAGGACAAAATATCTCTGAAGGGACATAACAAGAACCTGATCATGGTGGCTGCTACAGGGGAGGCAAGCTGTAGTAAGCAGTGGGAGTGAGACCTACTTATCCCTGCATGCCTCTCATTTTATTTGAAATTCTATTTAACATGTGAAGACACTGTCCTTTCAGAAAACAAAAATTAATTTCAAATGCTAAAAATCTACTTGTGGGGCACGTGGGTGGCTCAGTCAGCTGCCAACTCTTGATTTTGCTCAGGTCGTGATCTCACAGTCATGAGATCGAGCTCCACGTCAGGCTCCACTCGGGGCACGGAGCCTGCTTTAGAGTCTCTTTCCCTCTCCCTCTGCCCCTGCTCCGCTTGTGTGTGCACATGCGCTCTCTCTCTCTCTCTCAAAAAAAAAAAAAAATCTACTTGTATAAAAGATATTGAAGCATATACATTCATACCTGTGGTATACACCTATTCTTCTACCAGAAGAATAATACACGACACCATTACTGATTATCTCTACAAAGAGGATTATTTTCTAACTTTAAAAATGAAATCCTGGCTTTCTCTTGCAAATGGGAAAAAGTTAACAAGTGGAAAAATGTGTTTAAGTATATGCTGAGTAAAGGAATATAAATGGCTTTTTAACGTGAGCAGCAGAGACATAATTTTTGCTGAGGATGCGTACAAACCAACAGCCTCCTCGTGAAGGCACAGCAGGTTTGGTTCCGGGGATCTGCACTCGCCTGGTCACTACTGTCTCTGTGGCTGCTGTATCCACCAAAAAGCAGGCTCAGATGACCTCAGAAAAAGTCATTAACTGAACCTTTGCAGGAAAGCAGCGCTTCAAAAAGCGCTTCAAAACTGGAGTGTTTCCACCACAGCCGCTGCAAATTAATACTTTCCACGACTCCAAATGAAAGAGAAGACGTTCAAGTGGTACGAGGTAGTGTTTTACTCTTAAGCACATTTGTAAAAGTAAAAACAGTGCATCCAAGGGCTGAAGCCTGCGCCCTTCTGCAAATTTAGGAAAGTGATTTCCCCCAGGAAATTGTTTGAAGGCATTTAATGCCAATTCATCCTCATGCCTAACATTTGAAATGTCAGCCTTCTTAGGGACCAAACTGCAAAGGATAGAACAGATTTACATGTAATCTTAAACAGGCAAACACCCTCGGGTAAGAAAACAAGTCCCTTGTAAAAGAAGGTAAAATTTTCAAAATAAATGGAGTGATTCATTCTAAAAAGTCAAGTGTTACGAAAAATCTATCTGCAAGGACGCTAAGGTTGCTTTGCAGCGAGGTTTCCTGTCTCTTGCTAATTTTGAAACAAAATGCCACACTTAATTAGCCAGCCAGATTCTCATCCTGCCCTAGCCCGATGGGGAGAAATGGCATTAAGGAAAAGACTCCCTCAGGCTCTATTAGTGCCCTAATGAGAGAGTGGGAGGAGGGAGGTGTTGGGATGGGGACAAGGCAGCCACTACTGCCACACAGACTTCAGAAAGCGCAGGATCTGAGCATTCTGGTCAAATGGGGTGCTCCCAATTACACTCTGACAGGGGTCTCTGGCCACAGCTATCCCTACAGGGTTCTATGCAGGAAACAAATGTACCAACCAACACTCCACACAGGCCCACCTGATCTCGCAACCCTCTTCCTGTAAGGTATGAATTACATCCAAGAGGGAGAAAATATGCCCACAAGATCACCTAACACCTGTCAGTGATTTCATCACCAGCAACCAACAGATGGAAGGCAGTACTGATTTTCATTCAAATGGGCAAAACGGGGGAGATTCTGCAAGCTACAGATCGGTGAAGCTGACATCAACCCTTCAACAGATCCTACAGCTTATTACAGTTATTAAACACACACTTAGGAGAAGAAGTGATCAGTTTAGAAGTAAACATGGGCTCACTAAACAGAAATCATTTCACACTATCTTTCCTTGAAAGGGAAATGGCAAATCTCTAAGTTAGAGCCAGCAATCTGTTAAGGTCTCCTATGATAAAGGTTAACTGGATGGAGAGATGTGGGCTGAATAGTAATATAATTAGGCAAATTTAGAACTGGCTGGATTCTAAGGTGTTTCAACAACTAACAGACCAATATTAGTCTGGAGGAGGCTTTAGTGGTGTGACCTGGGACTCCATCCCCAGATTTAGTGAAGGTCTGCAAGGGATCACATAATTCATAGCTCAGAAGGGGCTATGATTATTGTGGGTGACCACATACGCATGCAAAAAAGATTCTGACAGATTGCAGAAAATCATCAAATCTAAGTAAACATATTCTTAAGGATCACAGATATAAGATTTGGGACTCTGTTCTCATTTGTTCAGGTATAAAACTGATGAACAAGCCTTTGGAGTTTTGGTTGACAAAAAGGTCAGTGAGTCAACACAGTGTAATGTGATTGTCAGAAAAACTAATACAATCTCAAGCTGTAATTATGTAAATTCAGATAATATCTAGATAAGCTGACCCTTTGTGCTTTGGGCAGACCCCCCTGGAGTCCGTGTTCAGGTTTATGGGGTGGGCTCAGATACGAACAGCCAGGATAGTGATGAAACTTGAACCCTTATCATGTAAGAAATGGCCAAATGACCATGGGAATCTTTCAGAGAGAGAACTTCTGCAGGTCTCTGAAGGCTGGCCAGTCCCTTAGGCAAGGATGGCTGATGTCAGAGTGGCCTCCTAAGGAGATGGCACTTTGTGGTCACTAGAAATGCTCTGCCAAGGGCTGGGTGACCACTTGCTGAGCATGCTGCCATGGGGTTAGGCATAGATGACTCTAGGGGGCATCTGCAGTCCATGTCCCCTCCCTCAAGTAACACACTCTCATTTTCCTTGGTAAGCACTCCCCTTTCCTGATGTTCAGTCCACTTGGTTTGTGACCCCACCCTCTGGCTATGCACGTGTGCATATGACTCGGGTGTGGCCAATCAGAGTATCAGACATGTCCGGGGATGGGAGGGTGACCAAAGCTGGCCTCCTTCTCCTGGGGTTCTGACAGGGCAGAAAGCAAACCCAGAGCTGCGGGTGGCCCTCCTATCACAGGTCACTATGAGAGCAGCCGGCCAGAGGTCAGGGCCCCCACAGAGAGAAGCGGAGTGGAGATGGAGAAGGGCAGCCCCTCTGAAGAACTGCATCTGAGCCACCAGGGACTAGGAGGCAGCCAACACCTGGTCTTCTCAACGACAAGGGCCTAGGACACTTTTGAACCCAAGAGTCAATATTCTGTAGACCTTTACAATATGGATAAGAAAGGGTTGGGAATGTGGCAAGGGGGCAGACCCAGAGAAAGTTCAAGTGGAAGGAGAAACTTTAGGTTTAAAAGACTTTAGGGACATAGCTACCAGTTGCAATGTGGTTTTAAACAAATCAAAAAAAATTATTTTTATAAAAAAAAATTAGGAGACAATCAGAGAAATCTGAATACTGAGTGGATATTTGCCGATATTTAGGGATTATCGGATTTTTTGAGGTTATGATAGATTATGATTTTTTTTTCTTTTTTTCAACGTTTTTTGTTTTTTGGTTTTTTTTATTTATTTTTGGGACAGAGAGAGACAGAGCATGAACGGGGGAGGGGCAGAGAGAGAGGGAGACACAGAATCGGAAACAGGCTCCAGGCTCAGAGCCATCAGCCCAGAGCCTGACGCGGGGCTCGAACTCACGGTCCGCGAGATCGTGACCTGGCTGAAGCCGGACGCTTAACCGACTGCGCCACCCAAGCGCCCCGATTATGATTTTTTTTAAGAGTTACTTAGTGAAGGGTGCCTGGGTGGATCAGTGGGTTAAGCTATCTGACTCCTGATTTTGGCTCAGGTCATGATCTCACAGTTCATGGGTTCCAGCCCCCCGTCAGGCTCTGCGCGGACAGCACGGAGCCTACTTGGGATTCTGTCTCCCTCTCTCTCGGCCCCTCACCCCCCAAATTAACAAATAAACATTAAAATAAATAAAATAGGGGCGCCTGGGTGGCGCAGTCGGTTAAGCGTCCGACTTCGGCCAGGTCACGATCTCGCGGTCCGTGAGTTCGAGCCCCGCGTCAGGCTCTGGGCTGATGGCTCAGAGCCTGGAGCCTGTTTCCGATTCTGTGTCTCCCTCTCTCTCTGCCCCTCCCCCGTTCATGCTCTCTCTCTGTCCCAAAAATAAATAAACGTTGAAAAATAAATAAATAAATAAATAAATAAATAAAATAAAAATGTTTTAAAAACGAGTTACTTAGTGAAATATTTACGAAGGAAATGATACGATGCTTGGGCGCTGCTTCAAAGTAAATCCACTGAAGGGGAGGGGGAGAGGGCATGATGAATTGGTGATCCTTGTATCTGAGCGCTGGGTACAAGGGGGTTCACTGTGCTATTTTCCCTACTGGTGTGATGTCTGAAGTTTTCCGTAATAAAAAGTCAAAAAAATAAATAAATAAATGGCAGGAGAAATATATACAGCCCAGACTCCGCTGCCCACTCCCAGCTCAAAAGGTAAATCCATTAGAATCCATTCAGGAAAACTGAGCAACCAGTTGGTCAAAGAGCTGGTCTAGAATTCTACCCAGAGTCAAAGGCATGGTGTGTCATCAAATCAACAAGTGACCAGTAACTACCCCTGTCCTAGTGAGAAACTGGGGAGAAACAAGATTACATTTTGGGCCACTAGATGCAGAGTCTAGGTGCTGAGGACAGGCGTGATACAAAGAAAGAAAAGCTGAGAATTTTTCTCTCCTGTCATCTGAAACAGCCAAAACACAGGAACTGAAATACTGAAGTGCCTAGGGTAAACATTTAAAGGGCACTTACCATGCACTAGGCACTGTTCTAAACTCTTTTTGAATAGTAACTCATTTAACCCTTTAACAACAACTCTACGAGGTAGATACTGTTATCTCCATTTTAATGACCAGGACCTAGAGACACACAAGTTGGGTAACCTGCACCAAAATCGCATTGCTAGAAATCCACCAAGGTGTGATTCAAACCCAAAAGACCCAGACCCAGAACCCATACTCTTAGCCACCGTGTGACAGATTTTAAACATTCACTTCTAATAGCGGAGAATTTGTGAAGGTCCGTGGATATAAATGCTTTTTTAAGCTGCAGTCACTCAAGCACGTACCCAGAGCTGAGAAAATGCTATCCTCACACCTACATTCACTGCCATCCAGAGAGAGGTCAGAGGTAACACTGTGATTTTTCCCTATAGCTGGTTGTTCTGCCCAATCTGTATATTTCACATCAAACCCTGAAAAATGACTAACAGATGAGGCAGCTGTGCTGTGAGGCACGACGATCAAAAGAAAACTGTCTTGACCCAAAGAAAACTGTCTTGACCTGATCACGTTTAAAGGGGGAAAAGGCAACATCTTCTGATTCCATTCAGATTTTTGTCCCTAGCATACTGACGAAAAAAGACAAGTAAAACTCTATAAAACCGATTCATCTGGATAAAATTCCCCTAGGAAAACAAAGAGGGAAACCCTATCCCTAGAACAGCAAAACTCACCACACCCTCTTTACGAGTATTCAACAATGATCTGAGATGAAAGCATTCTTCACCGTAGAAATATTACTTGAATTTACCTGTAATTGGTGTCTACCTTGAAATAAGACAATGGGGAGTGGGGGAGTGATAAGATGTAACTGAAAGGAATGCTGAACTGTAAGCTTAAATGGTTTCTTGAAAGGGATTTTAAGTGTAGTTCATACAAAAATACACTGTATATCTGGTCCAAGAGTTACGACCAGCAAGCAGCAGAAAATTTATGTTTGCTTTTAATCATGGATGCCACAGAACAAAAGTTTCCATTACAGGGTTTCGCTCGAGAATAACAGCACTCAAGCAACTTTCAATTACTATACTTCTTACTTGTCATAAAGCAGAAAGCACATGTTTGAGATTTCACTGGAAGTTAGAACAGCAGTTTCTGAAAACCTCATAAAAGGGAGGACTGATTTAGTCCTAGGATCTCGGCAGGACACCTGAAGTTCAATTTTGTCTCAGAACAAAAAGCACTAAAGCAGCCCGCAGGCTTTGCATAGGATGAAGGGGAGTTGGGGCCACTTCACTGGCTGATCTAAAAAAAGCCAAATCATTAAAAGGCCCTTAGAAACCACCACCACCACCACCACCACCTCAGAAAGGCAGCAGCAGCAAAGAAGTTCTGGCTCTCCTGTCTTCCAGGCAACAGCAAATGCTTTCAGCAGTTAAACTACTTCTACCTTATTTCAGGGTCTTCTATGCATATCTAGGGTGAATCCACACCAAAAACCATTTGTTGAAAAGAGAACTTTCAGCTCCCTCCTCTTCCACAGAGAATGTTTGATGTGAACATTTTGTAAGATACGATTTCACAAACAGAAAGGACCGAGTTGAATTTAAGGGACTTCAGCTGAGCTCTTTCATCCAACACTGTGACCCTAATCTAATAATTGGTTCTCTTGCTTCAATTCTCCAACTCGAATATACTTTGAAAAGTTAAAACGTTTAGTATCTACTGATTGCTAGTTGCTCGAAGATGTAATAGGCATGCATTTTGAGTTCCTTGGAAGAAAGATTCCGGAGAAACACAAACTATGAAACATAAAAGCATGGAATGATAGGTCTACAGATAGGAGACTATTTTAATGGCCTAAGATTTTTGACATTTCAAAGTCTTTTCCTGTTTTTGAGCACAGAATTACAGGGCAATGGAGTTACACATCCATTTGCTTGTTTAAGTGCCTTTTACAGCACTCGTTAAGAAACAAAAACAAAAACACCCACATACTGTGGATATATACAATTAGACAATTCAATTAAGGCCTAACTCTAATATTAAATATTAAAATCAAGCTACACAATAGTGAAAGCACACATTTCAACTTACACAATGTGGAAGCTACCATGTGTTCAAGTTCCCAATCTAAAAGTCCCATGCCTGCTTTTCTGTGATCACATAGTCTCAGCACCTAAGGAACTGATCATCTCCCCCCCTCTTTGGTTGGTTTCTGTCCTCAAAGAGCTTACAGTCTAATAATGAAACAAACACAGCCTAAGTGCTAGGGCATTTGCGCAGAAGATCTATGGAAGCCCACAGAATCATCCCACCTAGAGGACAAAGAGACAAGAAAGCTTCTTAGGGAAACGGGAACCAGGACTGAAGTTTAGAAGTTCCAAACTCAGCCAGCTGGGAGGGAAAAGAACCCTGTGCAGGTGAGACAGGAGACAGGAGAATAGTCAGGGACCATGCTCTAGAATTTGGACTTGACCCCAAAAGCTATGAAGAACAACTACAGAATTCTTAGGTAGGAGAATGATATGATCAAAGTTGTGATTTTGGACTTGACCATTCCAGAAACAGTCTAGAGCAGCGCTGCTCAAGGCTCAAGGTAGGTTTGCAACCCAGTGCTTTCCCATAAGTTGCTACTGGCCCCAAACAAGGTAAGTACAGAAATTGAGAATGAGTACTCAGCAGTTCAACATTGCAGCAACAACCAAGCCTGTGATCAACAGGCTCCTCTTGTTGAAAAGGACAGAGACCAGCCTGTGTGAGGTCAACTTAGCGGGGAGTTGCATGTGATTCAACCTCAACAGGAGTCATGCTTAGTAAGGCCACTTGGATTGGTGTGTGAGGGATTAGAAATTAACAAAATAAAATAAAACTGATCATTGATTATAGGCAGTTTGAGAAGATGGTCTGAGAACCATTCCAGGCATCAAGATTGGAAGCAAGGAGCCCCAGGAGAAGCTGCTGGTGGTACACAGTCGTCCAGATGAAACCTCAACTCAAGCCGTGATGATGGGGATGGCAAGAATTGTTCAGAGTTGAGATGTGTTAAGGAAATCGCATCAGCAAGACTCTGTGGATGTGAGAGGTGCCAGAGAAGCAAGGATGACTCTTGAGACTTTTTAAATTTTTTTTATTTTATGAGTTTTTAAAAAAAATTTTTTTAAGTTTATTTCAAGAGAGAGAGAGAGAAACAGAGCACATGAGCAAGGGAGGGGAAGAGAGAGAGGCAGAGAGAGAGAATCCCAAGCAAACTCCATGCTGTCAGCACAGAGCCCAATGTGGGGCTTGAACTCGAATTGTGAGATCATGACCTGAGCCGAAGTCAGGAGCTCAACGCTTAACCAGCTGAGCCACCTGGCACCCCACCCCCCCTTTTTTTTTTTAATTTGAGAGAGAGAGCAAGTGGGGGTAGAGGCAGAGAGAAAGGGAGAGAATCCTAAGCAGGCTCCACACCATCAGCTTTAATTTTTTTTTTTTTTGGAATGTTTATTTATTTTTGAGAGAGAGAGAGAGAGAGAGAGAGAGTCAGAGTGTGAGCCGGGCAGGGGCAGAGAGAGAGGCAGACACAGAATCTAAAGCAGGCTCCAGGCTCTGAACTGTCAACACAGAGCCCAACGTGGGGCTCGAACCCTCGAACCACAAGATCATGATTTGAGCTAAAGTCGAACGCTTAACCGACCAAACCACCCAGGCGCCCCAACTCTTACTTCTTTTTAAAATAACAGCCAGTGGGGCGCCTGGGTGGCGCAGTCGGTTAGGCGTCCAACTTCAGCCAGGTCACGATCTCGCGGTCCGAGAGTTCGAGCCCCGCGTCGGGCTCTGGGCTGATGGCTCAGAGCCTGGAGCCTGTTTCCGATTCTGTGTCTCCCTCTCTCTCTGCCCCTCCCCCGTTCATGCTCTGTCTCTCTCTGTCCCAAAAAAAATAAATAAACGTTGGAAAAAAAAAAAATTTTAAATAACAGCCAGATAGAAAGCAAAAGTACGCAAGAACCTCATGAGAGCCAGGATCAGCAAAAAGATTCCAAATTCATAGCCATTTTCTTCGAGTGCCTTTGAATAAGTAGCGTGGTAAATTAATAAAATACAGAAAAGTAAGCACTCTGGTGGTTAACACTGAGCACCGCTGGGAATTGAGAACGCAAAGAGAAGAAAACATCCTATGCCAAGCCTATGCTCTCCCGCTTGAAAGGAAATCATCCCTCGAGGAGCCTGGTCTATTCAGATTGGGGCTAGCTAGAGTCCTAGAGCCCCAAGCCTTATCAAAAATAAAAATAAAAAAAGACCCCCTCCACCTCCCATACACAGAGCGACTTACTCAGTCCCCACCCCAGCTGTGTATCACACAAAGCCTCCTTTTTCAAATTTGTGCAGATACTAAAACAAGGCCTCAAAACCAAAAGGAAGAGTGATAAAAAGAGGGTGGGGGAGGGGGAGAAAAGAGGGTAAATGAAATCAATGACCCTAACCTCAAAACCCACAGCTTTCCTCTGTGCTCTGGTGCACATCCCAACCTCTATCAATCAGCAAGAGCTGTGAACAGCTAGCCAGTCAGGCCTGAGTCCCTAACTGGAGGCCTGAATCGTAAGGCGCAGTGGCTACAAGTCTGGGCAAACCTATCCTACAGCATTCCAGAGCTAGGAAGGGAGGTGGCTGTGTTAGAGGGTGTGTTAGAGTCTCCACTGCTCCAGAGAGCAGGCACCATCCCTTTCCCAAGCTGAAAGAGCAGCAGCCCTACAACCTTCACGCTGCCCGCATTTAAGAGGGCAGGATCAGCGACAGACGCGCCTAATAGCTCTGGCAAACCGCAGAACCAGCACCAAGTGCGTAATTAATCTCTCTCAAGAAGGGTGCCTCATCATCTTAAAGTTGTTACCCTTTATCCCGTCTGGGCCTCATTGATTTGATGTCTCAAGTTTCACTGGCAAATGTGAGTATGGAGCTCAGTAAATCTCAGGACTACCAGTTCTTTAAGGAACAGTTTTGTTTTGTTTTTCAGTTTATTTATTTATTTTGAAAGAGAGAGCAGGGGAGGAGCAGAGAGAGAGAGAGAGAGAGAGAGAGAAAATCCCAAGCAGGATCCACACTATCAGCACAGAGACGGACACAGGGTTCAACCCCATGAACTGTGAGATCATGACCTGAGCCGAAATCAAGAGTTGGACACTTAATAAGCCACGCAGGAACCCCAAGAATAGTATTTTCTAAATATTCATTTGCTTTCATTGCTTCATTCTTCCAGGTCTTTCTCCCCAATTATAATCTCTTCTAGGGCAATTCTTTCAACTCCTTCACCATACCCCCCTGTACACTTAGAAGTCATTTGTTTGAAAAGTTAAAAAATATACCTTGTAACCGCAATTCTGTAATGTGATATACTCCAAAGTCTCAGGAGATGAAAGAATTACTAGATTTCATGAGAATTTTTTAACGATAGCTAGCACTTAGTGAGCACATACTATCTGCCGGGCAGATGCTATTATCATCTCATTTTACAGATAAGGAACCTGTGGCACAGACACGTAGGGTAACTTTCACAAGGCCACACAGCTATCAAATGACAGAGCCAGGATCTGAACTCAGGCAGGTGGACATCAGTCCTTATTTTTACCTACTATATACTAGACGTCTTCATTATGAAGAGAAAAATGAAAGATTAAAAAGCACATTACAAATAATGGAGCAAGGAAAAAGCCTCTCAAGGAAAATTGCTTTTATTACTTTAATTGGACTGTTGTCTTTTATTAGACAGATCCAAGTCCTGGAAACAAAGTGAACAGAGGGAGCCTGTCCTGGCTGATCCAGGCTCCTTTTGCAGAAGGCAGAAAACCCCATCTTCAAAGCTGTGCTTTTTCCGCTTTTAGCACCATGAAAGTGGTCAGTGTCCTAGAAGTTATTCTCTTAGTGGTCAGGGTATCGGGATTTGAGGGAAGATGAGCTGGGAGAGATGGAGCTATAAAACTGCTTGGGTTGGAGGGCGGGGGGAAGCGCCTGGGTGGCTCAGTCAGTTAGGCATCCAATTCGGCGCAGATCATGATCTCACAGCTTGTGAGTTCAGGCCCCGTGTCGGGCTCTGTGCTGACAGCTCAGAGCCTGGAGCCTGCTTCAGATTCTGTGCCCCCCTCTCTCTCTGCCCCTCCCTGGCTCACACTCTGTCTCTTTGTCTCTCTCTCAAAGATAAAAAAGATTGCCTGGGTTGGTACCAAACCTTACCCCATTCCAAAGAGCCAAAGGGATTCCAGTGAATTCTAGGCCACACCTCTGATTTAGTCTGAACCAAAAGAACCACCCAGAGCAAACAACCCAGACAGGGAAACAGGAAGATCCCCCTTCCCCTGACTGGAGCAGGCAGACCGGAGCAGGTAGACTGGACCAGAGCCTCCTGACTGCCACTCACCGGCCCCAACTTTCTCTTTTCCTTTCTGTCTGGCAGGAAGGTCTAAGGCCAAGCCAGACCCAGGCAAACCTGTCTAAGACCAGTGGTCCTGCACCATTTGATGTCAGTGCACCCACACTGACCAAATGTATTCCATCAGGTATCCAGCCCAGGCAAAATGAAGTCCAGTGGCTTTAAAACCAAACTCCGTGCTGCCCTCTCTGATGCTGAAGCAGAAGATCCTGGGGATCCACTCTCCTGTTCGGCCAGCAAAGTAAGTTATCCCCACCCGAAGGAACACATCAAATTCCCAAAGTCCAAATCATCACCACTTTCCAACTATTCATTTCATTCTCTCTCTCTGGAAATCTGAAAAATGTCTCCCAACAAAAGGAAAAGCAAACCTACTTATTAAAACAAGTCCAACGGCCTTGACTTCAAGATTATAGGTTTCCTGACAAAACTGCTCTTATAAAGGCAGTCAAAGTTCTATTATCATTTAATTACAATTTCTATACAGCTATTTATACGTGTGTGCTTGGAAGCCAAAAAAATGAAGCTTCAGTTATTTTTGCACCTACCACAAAAGCAAGCAGAAACAGGACAACCTTCCATAAAGCATTTTTTTTGTTGTTGTTTAAAGATGCTGGAGTCCTTTTATTTGCTGTTTTCTCACAGCTTCAGTCAAGGTGAGCAGAGCCAGGCAAAATGCAAGCCTAACATATATGGTCATCCCCAGACTTTCTTACTACATAAAGGGGAAATTAATAAAAGAAGAAAAAAATACCACACGGCATTTTCTTTCCCCACCATAATCTTTCAATTTTCTTTAGAGAAATGCCAGCCAATAACTAATTAGAACCATATCCTTTGTTATCCCAGTGGGAAGAAGTATATGAATGGTTTGAAGGAACAAATGTTAACGAGAACTTTAAAAAACTTAGTAATCTGGAACTCTGGTTTGCCCTTCAGTGTAAAACAAAATTCTATTCTTTGAAACTATTATAGTTGGCGAAACAACATGGACAGGGGCCATCAGCAAAAAGGTAAGCGTTCACCGCTCAGCACCCTGAACTGGGGATGCCCTGGGCTTTTCCCTGTTTTTATCACGAAACTGCCATTACAAGCTCACAGACTTCTAAGCATCTCAGTTTCAAACAGAGAGACAAAAACTCAACCTTACAAAAAAGGGAATTGTTTACTTTCTTTGGTTTCAAGGGAGAAAATAATTCCTTTCAGAGGGAGTACATAGCTGTTGTCATTTCTGAAAATATGTTTTCCATAAAAAACACAGCTGGAGTCTTTTTACCTGGCATATCACTCCGGATGGTTTCCGGGATCAGACAGACCTTGAGTTGCCTAATCATGAACATCCAGGAGTAGAAACTACCTCTTCAAAAACTGGATTTGTTTTACACAACAAAGTGAACCAGAGGATGCGAGACAGAAAAACTCTGAGCGACAAATAAATGTTTAAGATGCTATGCACCATGGTTTGGGCATGTTCAGCATTCTGAACTGTATTTTCAAATGAGGGTCTGCCCTGTGTCATCCAGACTCTCATCCTGGTGGAATCGGCAGGTCCAGACTAGGGCCACTTTTTGTGTGTGTGCAGGGGACTAGCCCCGGCAGACAGAACCAGGCATGGCATATAGCATATGAAATAGTCTCCTTTTTCAAGAAAAAGCTTTAAGTATTTGGAAAACATCGCAATCTGCTCCATGTTTTTACCATCCAGCAAATTTACTTCCTCCACTGTGAAAAAAAACAACAGGCCTCAGGTCTATAACAGTTTCCCATCATGTTCGCATGAACTAGAAATCACGTGTATTGCCCAATAAGGACGTTATTTTACACATACTGGTATATACAATAGAAACTTGCCATAACAATAAAAATATTTTTTGGTAAATCACTTTCTGAATATTATTTCTCCCCAAAAGGATCATAAAAACAACCACCAAGGAAAACAAAGAATTCCCATATTTTTAAAGCAAAAAAGGATTGGCCATTCATATTCATGCACTATCAAGTATATAACCCAACTATGAGCAAGATCACCTAAAAAGTGGTTAAAATGCCAAGTTTTGCCTCTGTGTGGTTAGTGAGCTCATGTTTTTCCAATGTGAAGTTTACAAACTGTATTTGTTAAACTGTATTTCATGCTTTAAATCCTAAATCCGCACCTTACACTATTTGCAGATGATTTACTCGAGACATTTGGGGTCACAATATAAAGCCTTTTGGTCTTACTAAATCTAAATCATGCTTCTCAACAAGAGTCTGTAGACATAAAAGAAACACATGGCATGCCGTTACCATCCTCCCCAGGAGCACCTCCACACCCCCAGAACAGCCGTTCTTCTCCTGTCCACTCCATAAACTAAGATTCTCCTCAGAAAGGGAAGGTGCAGGATTCACACGTTGCATCACGCATACAAATTAAGCAAGAACGCTCCAAAACTTTTCCTGCTTCGATTTATGACAAGATTTCCTGAATCCCTTTTATTAAAACAGACAGCTTCATCCAACAGATGCACTCAAAAACCCAAACTAATTTCAGCAGCAAAATGCTGGGAATGAGTAGTTGACAGCGAAGTATAAATTTCCCCAAAGCCTCGTTTTTCCAGTTAACCTAAGGGATCAGTTCAGCATTTAATTTCGAAGTGTGCCAAGACGACAGTGGCCCACCGACCAAGCAACTAAGACCTGCAAAGACGGGTCTGTTCCTGCGCCTGAGAAGCATCTGGGGAGGACTGCTGGACAGGCAGACAATGAAAAGCTCCCCGGTGGCCACTAGTCGAGACCGCGGGGGCGGAGGGAGGAGGGAGGAGGTAGAAGGGGAAAGGAGTGAGCGCCCTTCTCACCCAAAGCCACGGTCAGCGGCTGCCTCTCCGGGGCACGGGGCGGCCTGGCCTCGGAGTCCCGGGTCACGGGGGAAGGGGTCCCCTGAAAAGAAGATTCCTCTCAGAGAGAGGAAACTTCCTGGTTTGGGCATTATGGGTAGGGGGAGAGCGCCAACCCCCCACACTACAGGTATCCGCCGGGAGTCTGGAGGCTGAGGGAAGGAAACAGCCCCTCCCCGCGCCCACGGCGGAGGTTGGGGGTCACGGGGTCGGGACCCCCGGCGCAGCCGCCCACTAAGCAAGGCTCCCGACGCGTGGGGATCTGGCTCTTGGCTCCTCGGGACAGAAGCCGGGATCGGGGGCCTGGGGGTGTCAAACTTCCCCCACGGGCGCGGCCTGGCACCCGCACCGAGGAGTTGCCGCGGGAGCCCCAACCCGGCGGGATCCTCGGACGGAGGCGGGCATAGACAGAGGAAGGCGACACTAAGGGACACGAGGGGAAGCGTGTGCAAAGATACAGGAGGGGGGCCGAGGGGCCCGCGTGTTGCGGGTGGGGCCGGCGAACACCCCGCTTCCCCGAACGCGCGGGCTGCGCACCGAGGCCAGGGGCGCCAACGAGGCCCGCGCAGCTCACCTTCCTGTGCTTCTCCTTGTAGGGCAGCGCCAGCCACGGCATGTCCCGCACGAAGTCCTGCCACTGCCGCTGGTCCTGGTCCGAGGACACGAAGACGATCTCCAGGCGGCGCAGCGGCTCGGGCTCCGCGGCCGCCCCGGCCCCCGGCCCCGGCCCGGCCCCGGCCCCCGGCCCGGCCGCGGCGTCCCCCCTCAGGCGGCCGTAGAAGGCGGCCAGACTGCCGCTGAGCTGCGCGCAGGGGGCGCTCAGGCTGCAGCCGAAGTAGAGCCCGAGCAGCGAGATGCCGCGGGAGCCCAGCGAGTGCACGTCCACCTCCTCGCCGCCGCCCGTCACCAGCTTCTCGCCGAGCAGCTCCTCCAGGAAGCCCGACATCCTGGCCCACCGCAGCCCGGGCACGCGGGCGGGCAGGCGGCTGCAACCCCGCTCCCTCGGTCCTCGCGGCGGGCGGAGGCAGCGGCGGCGGCTGCGGCGGCTGAGGCGGGCGGCGGGCGAGGGGCAGAAGAGAGCCCCGCCCACCAGGGCCCGCCCCTTGCCCGCCCCTCCGACCCGCCCCCGGCCCGCCCCCTCCGTGGCTGTCCCGGGCCGCGCTCTGGGCCCTAATCTGCTGCAGCTGGCGATCCCGCGCAGGCTTCCACCGCGTGGCCGAATTGCTCGGGAAAGAGCCCAAGGAGAAGGCTGGCCGGAAACGCCCCACTCTGAGGGCATGCCCGAGGCTAAGTGCAGAAAGGAGAGGGGTCAACCGAGCCGGCCTGAGGCTGCAGTCGGTGCGGAGCTGGACTGGTCCCCCACCCTCCGAGCTCTCAGTTCTCTCTGGACTTCTCCAAACATTCCCATAGTCCCCCTACTCGAGTGCTCGCTCTCTCTCTCTCTCTCTCCCTCTCTCTCTCTTTCTTTCCCTGCGCAAGGCCTAACCGGCCATTTCGTACCCCATCTCGGAATGCTTACAAGTACTTAGCATCTATACACAATCACCACTTCATCAGGCTGGGGCTTGCTAGCACTTATTTCTCTATCGTGTGTTTTGTGTATGTTTCGTCTACCTTAAGAGGACTGGAGGACGCCACCTCTTGCATTTCTCGGGTAGCTAGGCACACATGAGGGAGTCCTTGAGACAGGCGAGTGGCTCGCGGGTTGCGCTGTGGGAGTTCAGTCCACAGGTCGCAGTGAGTGGCTCTCTTCCATCTCCGCAAGTGTATGAAACAGATGCCGCAGCAGCTTTAAATCCATGCTGGCTGCACTCCTGAATCGGTTCTATACTTTCTATCAAGTCTGTTGATAGTTAAGACAAATTCTAGGAATTATTTATTTATTTATTTATTGCCAGCTGGCAAGATGCTACCCTATGCTTGGATTGAACAGGTGGTCTGTGGCAAGCCTTCCCGCCCCCCCCATACACACGAAAAAATAAAATGCATACTGTGCCAACCTGCAATAGAAGAGGACCTTCAGTTGTGTGTGTGCTCAGCTACCAGCAACCCAGTGAAAGGAAAAGACGCCCCTCTCACCGCCCTCCACCATGCCTTTGGAAGTTATTTCCTGGGCATCTAGCGCCATCTAATGGAAAGAGTGAAAAAATGAGATCTGCCAGAGCCCAGTATGTGAAGAGATACTGGCAGGCAAGCAAAGTATTTCTACTTTATAGCGGCTTTCCACCCACACAAACATACAGACACACACACACACACATCATAGCACACTTTACAAGAGTTAATTTAAACCTCAATATCATCTCAAGATTTTGGCACAAATTTTCATGCCTATGGTTCTCAATTTGTCTAGGCTAGAACAAGGAATTGTCGTTTTTCAGCTCAGTGAAATGTTAACCACACAAACTGATGAAAGAGGTGGAGGTGGGAGCCTAGAGTGGATTGACAATCCTAAAACTTACACCCGTTTTATTAGTATCCACCTAATATATCTGCTCACTTCACAAGAATGATCTGTGGATTGAAGATTGCCTTTAAACAAGCAAGATTCCTATCACAAAAAGGAAATTCTGAGTTAAGTCTTAAAGTGTCATGCCAAAATTCTGTGCCACTGCAGGGGCAGACTTACAATAAAACACAAAGGAAACATCACTTTTTACTGAAAATATATTAAAGCTATGAACATAACAGACATTAAATTATTAGATATCTTTAAAAATCCTGGGGGCGCCTGGGTGGCTCAGTCGGTTAGGCGTCCAACTTCAGCTCAGGTCATGATCTTGCAGTCTGTGAGTTCGAGCCCCACATTGGGCTCTGCACTGACAGCTCAGAGTCTGAGCCTGCTTCAGATTCTGTCTCCATCTTTCTCTGCCCCTCCCCTGATCTCACTGTGTGTGCGTGTCTCTCTCTCTCTCTCTCTCTCAAAAACAAAATAAAAACATTTAAAAAAAATTGTTTTTAATCCTGAAAGGAGGGGCACCTGGGTAGCTCAGTCGGTTAAGCGTCCAACTTCGGCTCAGGTCAGGATCTCATGGCTTGTGAGTTCAAGCCCCGCGTCGGGCTCTGTGCTGACAGCTCAGAGCCTGGAACCTGCTTCAGATTCTGTGTCTCCTGTTCTCTCTGCCCTTCCCCTGCTCACACTCTGTTTGTCTGTCTGTCTCTCTCTCAAAAATAAACATTAAAAAATTTATTTTAATCCTGAAAGCAGGGGTGACTAGAAGGCTCAGTTGAGAGAACCTGAGACTTGATGTCAGTCAAGTCCCACGTTGGACATAGAGATTACTTTTTAAAAAGGGAAAAATCCTGAAAGTCATATTTGAAATACCCATCAGTGGATCAAATTAGGCACCACTGAAATCATGTGAGACAGATAGATCCTACGTTCTGACATTTTCAAATGAACACTGAAGAGATGTAAAAGGACTACAAATAAGCATTTATATCCTATGGAAGCAAAGGTGTGGAGGTAGGTGAAGTGGGAATTCGGGGGATCACAAAGTTGGGAAAAGAGTGAAGTCATTATTAGCATACTTAACTTTGGTCCACTAGGTGCAAGTCTGATATAAAGAGGCAGCTTGTTCAGCCTTTTACTTTTGTTATTTCACAGGAAAGCACTTTCCACTGGAGTATATCCAAACCAGCATCTGGCACCTGGGAAAGTGAGAGTTTGAGCATACTGCACATGAAATATAAATAAAATTTAGAGAATTGTTGGTGCAGCAGGCCTTGGTTAGAAGCCAAATATCACAGCTGCCTTTTAAAGGGGTGTGGAAAGAGGGGATTTGCAATGGAAATGATTCCAAAATCATGATTCTAGTGGGTGTTTGTTACAAGAAGAAGCCCAAGGAGACTCATTTGGCTTCCTGTAAAGAATAGCCAACATCCTTTGACTTGTGAAAAGCACTCTCTCTGCTTATGCAGTTCAAGAGACCCACTTAAAGATAATGTCCCTACTGGTACTTAGCTAGTCATATTATATGAGTTGACTGGCTATTCTGAAAATTATTATTGTATTAAAATATGTATTAGGGAACCACAACGTGCCTGCCTAACATTGTATGGAACATACACATTTACAGAATTTCCCTTTTGAGAAATTGCATTCTAAGGCACATGATGCCATACAAAACATGTACTGACATATATGCGTTACACACACACACACATCTATGTACACACATACATGTCACCTTTAAGATTCATCAAGACCACGTTCCTTGATCTTCGGGTCTAGTAGCATATGTGCACAAAGATGTATGTGGACAGATATTTACTGATCCACTGGTGAAATCAGAAAAAAAAAAGCTGGAAAACTGGAAAGAGCTTAACTGTGCAGCAACAAAAATGATTAAATCATAGCACATTCATTATTTGAACTACAATCTGGTCATTGAAAATGATTAAGGAAAACTCAATGTATGCTGTATTAGTCCATATTCTCCAGAGAAATAGAACCAATATATACAGTGATTTATTATAAGGAATTGGTTCACATGATTAGGGAGGCTGAGAAGTCCATATCTGCACTCCGCAAGCTGGACCCAGGAGAATTGATAGCAGAGTTCCAGTTTGACTCCAGAGGCCTGAGAACTAGGAGAGCTAAGGGTGTGAGTTCTAGTCTGAGCCCAAAGGTGGAGAAGACTTGTGTCCCAGCGTGAAGACAGGCAGAGAGAACAAATTCTCCCTTACCTCACTTTTTTATTCTGTTCAGGCCTTCATCCAATTAAACAAGACACACATGGGGGAGGACATTCTCCTGATTTGCATGTAAATCTCGTCCAGACACACCCTCACAGACACATCCATAATGGTGTTTAACCAAATATCTGGGTACCCGCATCCCAGTCAAGTTGATACATATAATCAAACATCACAAGTCAACCCTTTGTCAACGTGGCACCCATAAGCGTCTCCTTAAACCATGCTTACTCTTCAAAGAAGACAATGACAAGATCATAATTCCACCTAACATGATAAAAATATCCTGTGTATAAATAAAAACACACTAACCTCTTCCCCATAAGAGGTAAAGTTCTTGAGTGACGGACGTTTACTCCTCTCCTTATGTAGTAACTTGAATACAATAATTTTAAATTAACAATACTTAAATATATCTTTTTTTTAATGCTTATTTATTTTTGAAAGAGAGAGAGAGAGAGGGCATGAGGGGGGGAGGGGCAGAGAGAGGAGACACAGAACCTGAAGCAGGATCCAGGCCGTGAGCTGTCACCACAGAGCCTGACGCGGGGCTCAAACTCATGAACCATGAGATCATGACCTGAGCCAAAGTCGGACGCTCAACCGACTGAGCCACCCAGGCACCCTAATACTTAAACACATCTTATGTTACATTATAAGTGAATAAGAGAGGTAATAAATAAAGATGTTTGCCAAACATATATGTATCCACACATATTTATAACAATATAAGACAATGACAATCAAGTGGACACATAAAATTAACCATCACATACACTAACATGAAATATCTCTAAAATGTAGCATGAGAGAAAGTAAGGTGCACACTAGGTAGGAAATATGAAGCTACCACCCACAGATTTTTAAGTGGAGAAAAATACACATATGCACACACAAATATGCTTACATGTGGATAAAATACATCTGGAAAGACATTTAAGAAATAGTAACAGGTTGCTTGGGGAAGGAAATTGAAGGACTGGAAATAGGTGTGAGAAAAATCCAGAGGGTTATTATTTTAAGCCCAAGAAAAAAACTTTTTAAATTTTCAAATAAGGACTTATTCAAAAGATAAGATACTAGGGCCACCTGGGTGGTTCAGTTGGTTAAGCATTTGACTTCAGCTCAGGTCATGATCTCACGGTTTGTGGGCTGAAGCCCTGCCTGGTGCTCTCTGCTGTCAGTGTAGAGAGCCTGCTTAGGATCTTCTGTCTCCCTCTCTCTCTGCTCCTCTCCCGGTCTCTCTCTCTTTCTCAAAAATAAAGAAAAAATTTTTAAAAAAAGATAAGACACTATAAGTGGAGGAAAAAAATATGAAAGTACATCAGGACAGGGGCGCCTGGGTGGCTTAGTTGGTTGGGTGGCCAACTCGACTTTGGCTCTGGTCAGGATCTCACAGTTCATGGGTTTGAGCCCCGCATCTGGCTCTGCACTGACAGCAAGGAGCCTGCATTGGATTTTCTCTCTCCCTTTCTCCCTGCTCCTCCCCTGCTCGTTCTCTCTCTCTCAAAATAAATAAATAAACTTAAACACACACACACACACACACACACACACACACACACACACACACAAAAATAAAGCACATCAGGACATCTTAGAATGAAAGAGAAAAAAGGTCTTATACCAAAAAAAAGCATAAGCGGGGGAGGGCCAGAGAGAGAGAGGGAGACACAGAATCCGAAGCAGGCTCCAGGCTCTGAGCTGTCAGCACAGAGCCCGATGTAGGGCTTGAACCCACAAACTGTGAGATCATGACCTGAGCCAAAGTCAGACACTTAACCACTGAGCCACCCAGGCGCCCCTAATTGTGAGTTTCCTTTAAAAGATTTCACCTGTAGATGAATGCTGTATCACAGCTTTTACATGTTTTATCTGTCCCTTTTTAAAAAAGGCTGGTCTTTTGGGAGCCTGGGTGGCTCAGTTGGGTAAGCATCTGACTTCGGCTCAGGTCATGATCTCGCACCAACTTCGTAGGTAACTTCGGGAAGTCACCATTACTGTTCTTTTCACTGTTCATTTCATCTCCCAGCAAAGCAGGAGGAGGCCTCTAGTTCCTGAAGCCTCCTAACGCTTTCCTGAGTTGGAAGCGTGAGGTGCTAGAAAAACATTATGCACATTTCCATCGTTTCCAATACTTTTCAGATCAAGCCAGGATCACAACTTGGCATCACTGTGACCCTAGCGCAGACACCGCAAAGTGGATGGTTCATTAACCGAGTCTGAAGTAGGTCCTAGCAATCCACCAGACTGCCAGATTGTTTGCCAGATCTCCAATAGCTTTGTGTAAGCAAAGCCAAAGCAACAGCACAAGAGATGGTAAGCAAATCTGGATTGCTGGGTATGAGCAAGTAAAACCTCCAAACAATTACGCTGTGGGAGAAATTTGTTCCAGAGCATTAAGACCACCCACCAGAATCAGGCTACGGTCTAAGGATCTCTCACTGGAAACAGCACAGGATGCCTTTGCTCTTACCATAGCTATCGTAGGTCATAGAGAAAAGGCAAAAAGAATTAAGAATTAATAATAACAAATATTTTCTAACAGTTGTCCTTGACTGAGTAGAGGGCACAAGTCAAAGAAATGACACACAGTCAAAAAGTCCAAACTCATCTCTCAAACACTACAGATCACAAATTATTGAGAATGATTCTGAGCCATCACTTCTAGATCCAAAAGAGGTATGGAAAGCAGACAATTGGGAATGGAAATGTTCCAATGAGAGCAAATGTGGACTGAAGCCTATTTGTCTTCTTGGGCACAAGCTATAAAAGCAACATTTTGAGTTTAGATTTTATCCTGGCATGGAGAATTCTGAGCAGGGAATTAATCACATTTCTGTGCTGAGAGATCACTCTGGATGCTTTGGAGGACAGCAAGGTAGTAGGTATGAAGAACAACTAAAATTCTATTAAACGAAACCGACTAGAGCCCAAAATATGGCCGTGGCAATGGATATAAAAAAAAGGGGTGCCTGGGGCACCTGGGTGGCTTGGTTGGTTCAGCATCTGACTTTGGCTCAGGTCATGTTTTCACAGTTCATGGGTTTGAGCCCTGCGTCATGACAGCTCAAAGCCTGGAGCCTGCTTTGGATTTCGTGTCTCCCTCTCTCTGCCCCTACCCCACTCATGTTCTCTCTCTCTCTCTCTCTCTCTCTCTCTCTCTCAAAAATAAATAAGCATTTAAAAAAATTTTTTTAAAAATAAGGGATGGATTTGAAAAACAGTCAGATGGTATCTAGGGGATGCAGCATGCAAAGAGTTTAATCCTAATTAAATTCATGGAATCACCATTTCACCTAGATGGGAAACTCAGTAAGACCACATTTGGGAAGGAAAATAAATTCTAATTTAGATCCACCTGAACCCAGTAGTCCCATAGAAGCTTCCACCTGTGGATGCCCAATAAAAGCCACACACACACTTAGGTGAGCTCTCTGGTCTGTCTCTCAGATCTGCTCTCCTGGCATCAGAGACCCTGATTTGGGATCCAACTCCACCCCCCCCCCCCCCAACAGCTCCCCTGATAGGTTCAGGCTCTTCTGTGCTTTCTGAGGCCTCCTACTTGGCTTCTGCTCCCAGTTCATGGGCAAGAGTGTTTCCTGCCAACCCCCACACTGGTGCTGCCTCCTGAGACCTCAGAGAGCCCCCACCCCTGGGCCAAAGCCCCTTCTCCTGGGTAGGGGTGGAGGGATGGAAGTTCTTCTCTAAAGCCCAGGTTGGCCTCAGCATCCTGAATCCCAGACCTGCTTCCAATCCTACAAACTCTTCTTGACCTACACCTGAACAATCCATTTATTTATTTAATTTTTTAAAAAGTTTATTTATTTTGAGAGAGACAGCACAATGGGGGAGGGGCAGAGAGAGAGGGGAGAGAGAGAATCCCAAGTAGGCTCTGCACTGTCAGCGCAGAGTCGTACACGGGGCTCGAACTCACGAAACAGTGAGATCATGACCCGAGCCAAAACTAGGAGTCAGACACTTAACTGAATGAGCCACCCAGGTGCCCCCTGAGCAAGCCCATCTTATTCTTTAGTCTGATTGGAGGCCTGCCTGCCAGTGTTCCTTATAGATCAACAGTGCTCTCGAGTGGCAGGTGATCGATCAGCTGTCCAGGAGTTATAACGAATAATACAGAAGTGCGCTTGCCCTGTGCCCTGGCGCCAGCAAAGCCGCACCCTGTGCTCCTCCCAGAAAAGCTCATTCTCAACCCAGAGGACCTCCAGCCTTTCTCCTTTGGCCATGAAAGTAGTCTCAGGACATGGGGCTGTGCACCGCCCCAGCCCTTCTTGCAACCCTTGATGAAAAATCATGTTGTGCAGCCTTCTGAACTGAATAGCCACTGTGTACTTAGAGGGGCCTTTTTTGACCCTCATCCTCTGAGAAGGTGCAGGTAGTCCCTGGTGCTACAGTACTGCCTTTGGACCAAAAGCAAGAAGTGTACTTAAAAGCCCCAGAGGAGCTCCTGGGCCACATCTTGTCCACACAAGGGGTCCAAAATGATACCAAACATGGTGTTACATTCATGGAAGTAAGAAGCCCTCTCTCTCTTTTATTATTATTAGTAATCTCTACATCCAACATGGGGTTCAAACTCACCACCCGGAAATCAAGAGCCACATACTCTACTGACTGAGCCAGCCAGGCGTCCCAGAGGCCCTCTCTTTCTAATGATCAGTCAGGATTTCCTGGAAATTTCCTACACATTACCAGCACTTCATGTCTTACTTTTCTGCCTTATTTTCCCTCATTTACCGGTTTCCTCAGAAATAGGAAGGTGTTCTCGGTTCCCAAAGCTTGCTTGTAGTGAGTGGTATGCTGGCAGATGTTGAACAATAATCACAGAAACGCTTTGACTTACAACATTTACTGATTTCTATGGTGTAAATATTTCCATCATGGCCAACCTCAAGCCACCAACATGATGTCACTGATCACAAAGCTGAGAAGAAATGCCAGCAGGACACCCATTAAGGAACACTTCTATTACACGGGTACAATAAGCATTAATAGCCTCAAGGGCACAGACAATAAGGCTGGTTCACAGGCTCCTCCAAGGCTTCCCAGGTGTGATCTGAAACCAGCCCCCACACAGGGAGCAGGGAGAGACCGAAGCAAGAGGCAGGCCACCAGGCTGCTGGGTGGAAAGTTTAATAAGCAAGGGAACGAGGCTAGTCATGGGGAGCCACGAGGTGCAGGTCTCCACGCCCACTCGCCACACTCACAAGTTGAGACAGAGGCCTCACCTGGGTTCAGTCATGTATGCCGTCCAGTTGCTCTGAACACCACCGAACTAACTCAAGGCTGTGTCCTTGGAGCAGCCTCTGGGAGTGAGGGCGTCCAGCAGAACCCACATTCCAAAACCAGAGGAGGGGCTGAGGAGCCTCCGAGGGCCTGGATCCAGTTCACTGGTCATCAGCAGTCACGTTTTCTCCATGACCTCCCCCAACAAATAAGAAAGTGGAGTAAAATATTCAGGAAGTGATGAGTTCTGAGTATATATTGCCTTTATTTTTAGTAGGATTTAATTGTAAGTGTATATAATTTAAAATAATGGCCATGCTTAGTGGTCCTGAGTGGCTCGGCCAGTTAAGTGTCTGACTCTTTGATTTCGGCTCAGGTCATGATCTCATGTTTTTTTTTTTTTTTTTTTTAACTTTTTTTTTTCAATGTTTATTTATTTTTGGGACAGAGAGAGACAGAGCATGAACGGGGGAGGGGCAGAGAGAGAGGGAGACACAGAATCGGAAACAGGCTCCAGGCTCCGAGCTGTCAGCCCAGAGCCTGATGCGGGGCTCGAACTCCCGGACCGCGAGATCGTGACCTGGCTGAAGTCGGACGCTTAACCGACTGCGCCACCCAGGCGCCCCGATGATCTCATGGTTTGTGAGCTTGAGCCCCTGCATTGGGCTCTGCGCTAACAGCGCAGAGGCTGCTGGGGATTCTCTCTCTCTCCCTCTCTCTCTCCCTCTCTCTCTGCTCCTCCCCTGCTCGTTCTCTCTCTCTCTCAAAATAAATAAATAAATAAATAAATAAATAAATAAATAAATAAAGAACTATGGCCATGCTTAATAACCAGTTAAAAGAAATCCCCAAAATTCAATAATCAGTTCTTATGAATAAGCTGGAGCTGGCCCCGGCACCCCACTGCTGGTAACAGACTCTTCCGGAAATCCCTGGCTGGGGCAAGGGTGAAGAGTAAGACCAAACTTTAAGAGGATGTCAAAAAACTCAATAATCAAGAGAAATACTATTTTATTTTATTTATTAAACAAATAAATTTGTTTATTTATTTTATTTTTTACTTATTCATTTATTTAAGCAATCTGTATCCCTAACATGGGGCTCGAATTTACCACCTCGAGATCAAGCGTCACATGCTCTACCAACTGAGCCAGCCAGGTGCCCCAAGATAAATAATATTTTAATGCAATGTTTTAAAAACCAAAATTATGAAGAAAACAATCCATGATGAACAATTTACCAAATTTTAAATAGAGGATCAGTGGGAACTTTGAGGGTGTGAGCCTGGAACCGGGGTGGTGGTGGGGGGGGGGTTGTCCACCAAGTGAAGTCACCTATCTAATGCAGAAAAGAAAGTTCAACCTGGAAAGAGAGTCTTATTTTTTTTAATGTTTATTTATTTATTTTGAGAGAGAGAACGAGCAGCGGAGGGGCAGAGAGAGACAGAATTCCAAGCAGGCTTTGCACTGTCAGGGCAAAGCCCGACTCGGAACTCAATCCCAGGAACCGTGAGCTCATGACCTGAGTGGCAATCAAAAGTCAGATGTTTAACTGACTGAGCCACCCAGGTGCCCCTGTTATCTCAAAGTTTTAGAACCTCAAGAGATAAGGATCACCAAAGAAAGTTTTTCAGAAGTCTAAATTTTATGCCATTAGTAATAAAGCAGTGATTATTTATTCACAATCAAATTAGCTACACTGATTTTTCAGCCCTCCTCTAGAAATGTTATGTTATTCTTTTTGCTTCAAAAGCCCAAATGGTAGAGAACTTATCCTGCCTCTCTTAGAGGAGTGGACAGAGGGAGGTTCCTCACAGGACATGGCTTGACCACTGCTTCCAAGAAGTGGGGTGATTTGATAATGTGCTTTTGAAAACCCACATGACTAGATAGAAACCATTTTCAATATAAATGATTTTCAATCACAACTTTATTTGAGATATTGAAAGGTATTACTATATATGTTAAATATCAAGTAACAAGGTAGCAAAATATCTTAGGATTTGGAGAAAAGTGTTTACAAGAAAAAACACCTTATGCTTTCAGGTGCTTTGGTGGCTTAGTTGGTTAAGCATTTGACCTCGGGTAAGGTCATGATTTCCTGGTTCATGAGTTCAAGTCCCGCATCGGGCTCTGTGCTGACAGCTTGGAGCCTGCTTCAGATTCTGTGTCTCCCTCTCTCTCTGCTCCTCCCCTGCCCACGTTCTGCCTGTCTCTCTCTCTCAAAAATAAACATTTAAAAAAAACACTTTGTCCTTTTGATCCTTTGCTTTCTTGTAACTTGAATGGATTCTCTTTAATTTTTTTTAGGTTTTAAAAATTTTTATTTTTTTAAAGTTAACATGCATAAAAGGAAACTGAATAACACAAGAAGCAAAGAACAAAGTCATCCATAATCACAAGCAGTTTACCAGCAGACTTCTAGGTCTTTAAATTTTTTTAATGTTTATTTATTTTTGATAGAGAGAGACAGAGTGTGATCAGGAGAAGGTCAGAGAAAGACAGAGACACAGAATCCAAAGCAGGCTCCAGGCTCTGAGCTGTCAGTACAGGGCCCGACGTGGGGCTCGAACTCATGAGCCGTGAGATCATGACCTGAGCAGAAATCAAGAGTTGGATGCTTAACCGAATGAGCCACCCAGGCAACCCAGTCACTTCTTATTAATATCTTCTCCTTCCATGAGTTTCTCAGACACCATATTTCCATCCTCAGCTCCTAGAGATCCTTTGGCTTTGGAGGTCATGGGCCAAGTCCCTTTAAAAAGAAAGTCACTTGTCTAGTACCCACTATCTACAGTGAATCAGTTGGCTATTCAGAATATCTATGTGGCCATACCTCCTGCCAGCAACAGGACTATTCAGATTACTCACCGTTACCAAATTCATATACAGTTCAAATCCACATAGGACACAATGCACTTTCCACTAGGATCTCCTTATTCTATCCCACTTGTGCTATTTCTTTGACTCTTGGGCTCCTGCAGCACGCTGAGAGAACTACAGGTGAGCTGGGGTCTCCCGGCCACCTGGGATATGGTATGACCAGACCCTCCTCCCGTTCATCCGGAGTCCTTTCAAGTGATGAGTCAGATACTCAGACACTCAGAGTGTTCTGACTCTCCCTACAACACTTCCCATGAAGGGTTCATTTTTAACTGCCTCCTGTTCTCTCTGACCCACTGAGATGCTCCCCCTATCCTTGTGGCCAGAACAGACAGCCTGGGAGTGGGGAACCAAACTGTCACATGAGGCTGCTGGACTCCCCATGATGCCAGGGCCAGATAAATCCCTAGACTACCGGCAAAGGTTCAGCCCAGGGAAACAGACACGGGAAACCACTTCTCACTTTCAGAATATACTTGAAGAGGTTCAAGTTTTCCATCAGGTGAAACCCATTCCACCTATGGAAGGAGATGGGTGGGTAGAGAGAGATACCAGATCAGTGTCTGTAACTGTTCTCTCCCCATCTATGATCCAGGCCAAGGATGTTCTGTAAAAGGCTCCCTCCTTCATGTGCCTTGGCCACATGAAATTTCTCCACATGCTGACCTGGATCTCACCGGAACTCTAATGCATACCCTTCATCTGGGGATTGATTATTGCTCTCTAATGAGTCCCATGGGTTAATTATTCAAACCATCCCTTGCTTTCCAAGGCTGCCTTACCTGGGACTTGCCTGTGGCTGGGGTGGGGGTGGGGCGGTCCCAACTTCTCTCAAATCCATCTGTGGTTCTTACAACCTCAGCATGAATCAGAGCCCTGGGCTCCTCACTCATCTGGAAGGAAAGGGTGGTTAGCAGGGTGTGTTGAGTTAGAGGTGCCTATGAGAAATGTCTGGTTCTTGTGCTTGTAAGAAAGGTCTAAGCTGGAGATGAAGATTTGGGAGTCATTAATGCATTAGAGATGGCAGTAGAGGCCACAAGGATGAGTTGCTCTGGTGGAGTGAGTTGCATGAGAAGAGAATAAAGGATGAAGCCCTGGAGGACCAACAAGAAAAGGTCAGGCAGAGGTGCCTGCAAAGAAGACTGAGCAACTGGAGAGGCTGCAGCAAAACTAGGAGAGAGAGGTGCTCACCAAAAATACGGAGAAATCTCTGAAAAGGAGGGAGGAGGGGCGCCTGGGTGGCCCAGTCAGTTAAGCCTCGGACTTTGGCTTAGGTCACGATCGGTTCATGGGTTCGAGCCCCACATCTGGCTCTGTGCTGACAGAGCCGACTTCAGATCCTCTGTCCCCTCCCCTGTCTGCTCCTCCCCCGCTCATGCTCTCTCTCTCTCCCTCTCTCAAAAATAAATAAACATTAACAAAAACTTTTTTTAAAAAAAGGGGGTGCCTGGGTGGCTCAGTTGGTTAAGCATCTGACTCTTGATTTCAGCTCAGGTCATGATCTCACAGTTTGTGAGTTCAAGGCCCTAGTCAGGCTCCACACTGACAGTGCACAGAGCCTGTCTGCTTGGGATTCTCTCTCTCTTCCTCTCTCTCTGTCCCTCCCCTGCTCATGTTCTGTCTCTCTCTCAAAATAAGTAAACAATTTTTTTAAAAAAATTTTTAAAAGGAGGGGAGGGCACCTGGGTGGCTCAGTTGGTTAAGCCTCTGACTCTTGATTTTGGCTCAGGTCATGATCTTACTGTTCATGAGTTTGAGCTCCACATAGATTCTGTCTCCCTCTTTCTCTGTCCCTCCCCTGCTTGCTCTCTATCTCTCTCAAAATAAATAAAAATAAACTGTAAAAAAAAAAATGAGGGAGGAGTCAACAGTGTCAAATGTTGAGAAGTCTAGTAAAATGAGGTCTGAATTAGATTCAACAACTGGGAATCCACGCGGGACCTTCAGAGCAGCTCATTTAGCAGCCTGGTGGGGACAGAAGCAGGGGGAATCATACGCTGTGCTTGGCTGCACAGAGCACTCTGGGTACCAAAGAAGCATCTCTGCCTATGTTGCCTGGCAACGCTCACCACCTCTGTTTGCATTTATGTTTCTCTTAGCTATTACACTCAAATACACTGCTGGATCAGTGCGACAGTATGGGATCTATTTTAGTACCATAAAAGCTACTGTAAAAGTTTTTCTGGGTTCATATATAGCACTATTTCACAGTTTACCTTTAGGTTCTGAGTTTGCAAGCTGGTAAACACTTTAATTGGTTTAACATAATATAAATCAGGCTTCCCATGGCAATGCTAGCCCTACGTCCCCAATTCCACTGACAACAACTGGCTGGAGGGAGTAGCAGCCTCAGCCTTGAGCTCTCCATCTGGCCATTCGCCTCCACCTCCTACCATCCTTCCGATTTTTCTTATACTTGGCTAGCTTAGCTCATTTGTTCACTCATTTGTTGGGCCCCTTCTCTCTCCTCAAAGGTTTAACTGTCAAACAAAACATATATTGCATACATTTGTACCACGCTTTCACACTTATTTACAAAACACCTTCCATCATTTACCTCTCACAACCCCCTTCTTCAAGGAATGATGAGGCTCGAAAAGCAGTGGCGAGGCGCGTGCGTCCCCTGCCGTCACTCCGGCGCTCTGCAGCCTCGCGGGCGTGCTACCGCTCCCCACCCGGTCAAGAGCTTCAGAGGAGGCCGCCAGGCGAGTGCCCGCGCAAAGCTTCCTGGGAAATGCCTGGCCTACAAATCCCGGTACCCCCCGCGCAGCAGGACCGAAGCAGGGGGCGCTTTCTGTGGACTCTAAATCTTGTTTGTCAGTGCCACTGGATACTGCACGAGACCGATTCAGTATTCCCAAGAGGCTTTGGGGGAACATGATATCTCTTACGCCCGGTGCGCACGAACGGACTTTGCTTCCGCAGCTTCTTGGTCTTGCTGGTTGTGGCGAATCTGCCGTTGCGTCACGGTGGCTAGGCGCGCAGGCCCTCAACGGGAAGCTTGCAGAATCTGCTGCGGGAAGAACGCCCGGGTTTCTTGAGCATCTACAGTGATGGCGGCGACTGCCCCCAGTGCGGGGGGCTCCGCGCCTGAGGCGGCGGGTTCCGACGAAGCCCCGCTACAGTACAGCCTTCTTCTGCAATACCTGGTGGGCGACAAGCGTCAGCCCCGGCTTCTGGAGCCTAGTAGTTTGGGTGGGATCCCGAGCCCCACCAAGAGTGAGGAACAGAAGATGATCGAGAAGGCAATGGAAAGCTGCGCCTTCAAGGCAGCGCTGGCCTGCGTGGGAGGTGAGGCAAGATTGGGGGGCGGGGGGAGCATTGGGAGGCTGAGGGCTTGGACGGCAGAGGAGTCCTCTGCCAAGAAGACCACGCGCCTGGGAGGCGAGGAGCCTGTGGACCTCGACCTTGACTACACCCCTGCCTCGATCCATGAACTCGAGTAAACCCACTCTAAGCCCTGAGGTTAGTTTTCGCCTCTGGAAATTGGATCAGAGAATCGGTACTGTTCTGGCCGGCGCCTGGAGGTTGGTTATAAAATGGTTGGCTTCGTTCATTCATTCGTTGATTCGCTTTTAAATAAGGATTCTTTCAACAAATTGTCATAAGCAACTATCTCATGCTTGGTAGTGGAGGGACAGGGGGAGACAAGACAAGAGCCTGGTTCTCATGAAGCTAACATTTTAATATATAGAGAAACAAGAATGTTGAGAACGAACCTGGCAAGAGAGTACTGCAGACAAACGGGAACAGCAAATGCAAAGGGTCTGGTAGGAACCAGTCTGAAGTCTGAAAAACGGAAAGGCCATTGACGCCAATGTGATTAGATGGCGGTGAACAAGGGGGAAAGACGTCTGGCGTTGGCCCTTTTCTTTTTTCCCTTTTTTTTTTTTTCTTTTTTAAACCTTTTGAGGATTTGAGAATGTATGGGGTGCCTCTTGTAAAAAGGTTGGCCACATCTGCAGAGGAGTTGAAATCTCATTGAGAATGAAAGACAATCCAGAAACAAATATGGCGAGAGTTGCAGATGTAAAGTATAGTTGAAAGCAAAGAGAGGGGTTTTGTTTTGTTTTGTTTTGTTTTGTTTTTGGTTTGGGGAAGGCTACATGAGGAGGTGAGATTGCAGCTGTTATTAAAGGATTGAGAGAATGGGAGTAGACTAAGAGGAAGAGAAATGTCCTTTCAAGTTGCAAGTGGGGTTGAGTATTTGGGCGTTTTGCCTATAGGCATTAGGGCGGTAATTGATGAACTTGATGACCCAGCACTGAATGTAGTGAAGGAAAGTCTGGTGCTTGGGGAGACCATATAGGGAATTGGCTAAAGTGAAGCTCTGTGAGGCCTGGCCTCGGTCTTTGTTCATCATTGTGCCTGACTCTAATACATCACTTGCATATTTGTTGAAATGATGAATAAGTCTTTGTAGTGCTCCAGGGTGGAAGTGATAAAGGCCCTAGATTAGGATGGTAATTGTGAACGTAGGGTTGTAGAGGAAAGCAAAGAGGCAGTCAGAAATGCCCTTGAGGGGGAGCCTGGGTGGCTCAGTAGGTTAAGCAGCTGGCTCTTGGTTTGAGCTTGGGTCATGATCTCACGGTTTGTGGGATCAAGCCCCAGATGGGGCTCTGCGCTCACAGCACAGGGCCAGCTTGGGATTCTCTCTCTCCCACTCTGTCTGCCCCTCCCCTGCTCTTGCACACTTACGTGCACTCTCTCTCTCAAATAAATAAACTTTAAAAAAAAAATACCCTTGAGGTTTGAAGTGAGAGTGACTGGAAAGAAGGAGCCATAAGTAAGAAAGTCTGGACGGGAGATGCCCATGATTTCATTAAACATTGACCTTGATGTGATGAGAGGACATGTATATGGAAATGCCCAGCAGGCTCAGGAAGGCTCAGGGAGATGTAGGATTTACCACTTGGCAGCTTTGTGACCTTAGGGAAGTTACTCCCTGAGCCTCAGTTGCTTCAGCTACAGAATGGAGAGGATAATAGTATGTACCTCATGGGACTATCGTGGAGAATAAATGAAGCTGTGACTATAAAGTGTCAGAGTACTTGGCACATGGTACTCAGTGACAGTTATGAATGTCACCATTGTCACGGGAGTGGTATGCAAAGTTAACAGCTGAATGTCTGAGTATAGACAGAATGAAAGGTTAAAGATTGAATCTTGAGGAATTTTAGACAATGAAAGGAGGAAGAAATCCAAAGGGAGACCAAGAAGAAGCTGTCAGCAAGGTAGTTCTTAGCTTGTGTGATGTGGAAACCAGGTAAGTGGAGAGCTTGAGTGGCAAGGTGGAGTGAGGGGGCAGCAGGGAGCATCCTCTTTGCTGGTGGCCATCCAAAATGTGCTATTCGAGTAGGACCTCATTACAGTAACCCAGAAAACATGCCAAAGAAATCTTCATCTCTGTTTGTTTTTAGGATTTGTATTGGGAGGTGCATTTGGGGTATTCACTGCCGGCATTGATACCAATGTGGGCTTTGACCCTAAGGATCCTTACCGTACGCCGACAGCGAAAGAAGTTCTTAAAGACATGGGGCAGAGAGGGATGTCCTACGCCAAAAATTTTGCCATTGTGGGCGCCATGTTTTCTTGCACCGAGTGCTTGGTAGAATCTGTAAGTGTCTCTGCCTTCTGAGAAAGCCTTGCCTGTGCCATGTTATGACTTCTAAAGAGAAATGCTCTGAATGTTAATTAGAAAGCAGATCAGAAATGTCTGGTACTCTTAGCGAGTATGGACCATTAGTCCATAATGTAAACTTCTTGTGCATTTATGATTTGGGCTTGCGTTATTTTTTACTTCTTTTTGTAAGCTAATGATTTTATTTTTTTAAGTTTTTAAAATTCTAGTTAGTTAACATACAACGTAATATTAGTTTCAGGTGTACAATGTAGTGATTCAACAATTCCATACAACATGGGGCTCAAACTCACGACCCTGAGGTCAATATTCACACTGAGCCAGCCAGGCACCCTAACAGTTCTATTTTTAACTTTCTGAGGAAACTCCATACCCTTTTCCAGAGTGTCTGCACCAGTTTGCATTCCCACCAACAGTGCAAGGGAGTTCCCCTTTCTCCATGTCCTCACTAGTACCTGTGGTTTCTTGTGTTGTAGATTTTAGCCATTCTGACAGGTGAGAGGTGATACCTCGTTTAGTTTTGATTTGCATTTCCCTGATGAATGATGTTGAGCATCTTTTCATGTCTCTGTTAGAAGTTGGTTAGGTGGGCCTGGGTGGCCTAGTTGGTTAAGTTTCCGACTTGGCTTCCACTGAGGTCATGATCTCACAGTTCATGGGATCAAGCTCTGCATTGGGCTCTGTGCTGGTAGTGCGGAGCCTGCTTGGGATTCTCTGTCTCCCTCTCTGCCCCTCCCCCACTTGCACTGTCTCTCTTTCCAAATTAATTAATTAAAAAAAAAAGTTGGTTAATGATTTTATTTAAAAAAAATTTTTTTTTAATTTATTTTTGAGACAAAGAGAAAGCACAAGCTGGGGAGGAGCAGAGAAAGAGGGAGACAGGAACTGAAACAGGCTCCATGCTGATAGCACAGAGCCCGATGTGGGGCTCAAACCCATGAGCTGTGAAATCATGACCCAAGCAAAAATCAGAAGCTTAGCCAACTGAGCCACCCAGGTTCCCCTAATGATTTTATTTTTTAAATTAAAAAAAATTTTTTTATAATGTTTTTATTTATTTTTGACAGAGAGAATGAGAGACAGAGCATGAGCCAGGGAGGAGCAGAGAGAGAAGGAGACAGAATCTGAAGCAGGCTTCAGCCTCCAGGCTCAGATGTCAGCACAGAGTCTGATGCGGGGCTCAAACTCACGAACTGTGAGATCATGACCTGAGCCGAAGTCAGACACTTAACTGACTGAGCCACTCAGGCACCCCTAAGTTGTTTTTTTAATTAATTTATTTTTGAGAGAGAGAGAGTGTGAGAGAGGGAGGCATAGAGAAAGAGAATCCCAAGATTGAGATGCTGGGCTCAGTCTCACGAACTGTGAGATGATGACCTGACCCCAAATCAAGAGTCCAATGCTTAACCAGTTGAGCCACCCAGGCACCCCAGAGGTTGGTTAATGATTTTAACCATGGGACTTATTGGAGAACCAAAGAGATTTTGATTACTTGTCAAATTGTACGCTTGGTTTCTGCACTCTGATACCACCTTCAGGAAGCATCCAAGAACACATTCAAATTAGGAACTATACTTTCGAAAGCAAAGAAGATTAGGTTTCCTTTGGGGAGGGACTAATTTAGCCAGCTAGAAACGCTGTGTTTTTTCCCCCTTAATCATCTTGTCTGGCTTGTGTCTTTGGCTCTAAACTGCACTTCTCCACCCACAGTACCGGGGAAAATCAGATTGGAAGAACAGTGTCATTAGTGGCTGCATCACTGGAGGAGCCATTGGTTTCAGAGGTTAGTAAACAACTCTCACATGGTTTTCTTTGTGGCTTCGGACAACATGCTGTAGTTAACATTTCCAAATGTATGAGTGTTTCAGGGACAGCCCAAGGCATATGTGGACACTTGATATTCTTCCCTCTGAGAAGTAAATCACATTTACTTTTGTATTAACTTCATTTTGGAAACTTCTAGTGTCTAGATCAGGATTTTTCATCTTTGGCACTATTGACATTTTGGACACGTAAATCTTTGCTGGAGGGAGAGTAGGGCTGTCCTTTGCATTGTAGGATGTTTAGCAGTAACCCTGGTCTCTACCCACTAGATGCTAGTAGCATCCCTTAGTTGATCACTGAAAGTGTCTCTAGACATTGCCAGATTTTCCCCAGGGGACAAAATCACCCATGGCTGAGAATCACAGAAGGATCTAGATTTTAGAACTGGGCTCACATTGAAAAGATGGGAAGAACTTCCTCCCAGTAATTCCTGGAATGTGTTGCTCTGCAGGATAAGTACGGAAGCATGGCTAGGTCTCACTCAGCTCCCGAGAGCCCACTTATTCCAAACGGCAGGCCGTGCTGAACTCGGAGCTCTGTGCATTTCAAGTAGCTAAGACATTTTTGTTAATACTGTACAACTGTCAGTTTTAATATTGTATGTAAGTTATACAGTCATGTCTTTTCATGTTGAAGATTCTTAGACTCCTACCCATGGAAAGCCAAATGTCAGGTTGTCAGCCATAAACAACAAAGAAACCAGTCCCCTGCACTTCTCCCTGTTGGCGTGCCCGTCAAGAGTGTGATATGGGGTGTCAGTGTCTGGACTCTGCACAGTGTCCATTGCTGGGCCACTCTCCCCTCTGCCGTGCCCTGATTTACCCAAATAGCCTGTTTTCTCATTCTCTGAGAGGCAGGATGATTTGCTGTCCTTAAAAGCTGCTTTTGCTCCTCTGACAGCCATTTGTGATTTATAGAGTAGCTTTTCCTCTGGTCTTCCCATCGCTCTGCTTTGTCAGGGACTCTGAGAAGCCTGGCTCCCTCTGGGACTGCTTTGATCACCTTCCCAAGAATTTATTTCATAAACAAATCAGGGTAACAGGCTGTGTGCTTTCACTTGCTTCCAAGGGCTGGTTCTCTTAACCAGTTTCCTGCCTGTGAGGGGCTATTTCATGAAGCTGCAAATAGTAATTCTTCGGAGAAAAGCCAAATGCACACTTATATAAAGCACACTAGAGTAGATTGTATACACAGCTCGTTGAAGTCTTGTGGATCTGATGGGTTTGTTGAATGACTTCAAATGCTTCCACGGGTTTCTGCATTCATGGGGCAGGCAGACTCCTGAATGCGGCCTGTGTTCGTCACTACACGTAACGCCATTTCTGTTTGCTTTGCAGCGGGCTTAAAGGCCGGGGTCATTGGTTGTGGAGGTTTTGCTGCTTTCTCTGCTGCGATTGATTATTACCTACGGTGAGAGTTATTGCCTCCAGGGAAGGACAGTGCCAGCCCAAGATTAGAGCTGTTCCGTGGAGGGCAGTTTCTGTACCACTCTGAGGCACTTGCTTCCGAGACCGAAGACCTTTGTTTTCCCTCGTGTAGTTGGTGTGGTGACGGAGCCACCTGGCTGCTTTCTGCCCCCAGCCTCTGAGTGGCCATACTGTCTGCTCCTGGGTTCTAGCCACGCCTAGTGGGGGATGTGCCATGGCAGCCTCTCTCTCTCGGGCAGATCAGGAGTCAGTGTGTTGACTTGTAGGAATTGAGCTCCCCAAAGCTCAGTCCTGACCACAGCTGGCCCTCTGGTTGTTTGGTGCTGGGAACAGAGGCGACTGGACGTACACCAGGAAGTTCGGAGCTCCAGGCAGTCATCCATCTCACACGAGGGCAGGGCACAGCGAATTTACACCTTCTCTCCCATTTTGTCATTATGTTTAGTGTTGTCTTTGTTTAAAAAAATTATATTACAGTTTAAAAGGTTGGTTAGTTTTGGGGCGGCGGAGGGGGGATAATGACAGAGTGAGTCTTTGGTTCTGCCCCTGGAGCCGGAGCTGTCTTGTCCCCTCCTCTTCCACTTCCCATTATAAATAATAAAAGCCGTTCAAACCATAAAATAAATGAATAAATAAAAGGTGGTTTATTTTTATTTTCAAATTTCACAATTCCCAAAAATGGTGCCAGGTAGCCCAGAGGTTGAGAAAGCGCCTGAGCGTCTGGGTACATTTGATTCTCAGGGTTTGCAGAGGAGTGTTTTCTGAGTTTGTTACTTCAGCCAGGGCCTGCCCTCCAGGAAGCCCAGCCTAGCCGTGGCCCAGGATGCATCAGAATTCCACGCTTAAGCCCTGGCCTCTTCTAAAAACCCCATAGGCCGCCTGGTGGGAAGGCCAGCAGTCCGAGCCATGTTGGTTTTAGGCTCTGACCGCTGGACCAGGCCCAGCTCAAGGACACAACGTGCGCAGGGTCCCGCTGTGGTCCTGCTAAGTCACAGCAGCTGCTGGTGAAGATCGGCTGTTCACCACTACGCTCATTCTCTGGTATCAGGGTTTTTTGGGTTTGTGTATATGTATTTTAACATCTTAGTGTTTTTTATTTGATCTAGTGGCCTTTTTCTGACAACAGAAGCTCATCCTAATTGTGTGCCCTGGGGCAAAAGAAAATAGGCTTTTGGTTGGGATCTGCCCTGAGACCTTCTTTACTCCGGTGCTTCAGTGATAACATGAAGGTGATGAGCTCAGGCTCTGCCACTTGGGGGCAGGCAGGTAGGCTTTGCGGGGCTGTATAATTCCAGCCGCCTTCAGCCAGCAGTAATGCCTCCTGTTTTCAACTGCACGCTAACTTCTTCATCTTTTCTTTTTTCTTTGCTTTCTTTCCCCCCTTCTGCTGTCTTCTAGCTCACCCACCCTTAACCAGAATTCACTCAGCTGATGTGTCCAGATGCCCCAAGTGTGAGTGTGTACATGAGTGATAATGTCCAACTCAGTTGGCAACACCTTCCTCTGGCTATGCATGCTGTTTCCTTTGCAATGAGTGTGAGCCAACGCATTCCTGTCCTTATGTGGTGAATTCTATATAATATCCCGTCCAGTCTCACAGGTGTGAGACTTCATTGCCCCTAGGCCAGCTGGAGTATCCTCAGAGGTCTGGGAACAAAAGAGTGTTTCCTATACAGTCCCTAAATATGTCACCTATAAGCACTTTGAGAGCAAGAACAGACACTCCTACCTGGCAGCTGTGATACCTGGCATCTTCTACCAGCCGGTCCAGAAAGTAGGGTCAGATACGCCAAATGAGGACAAGAAATGCTGCTTTCATGACCGCCTTGGACAGATGAGCCCTAGGCTGTCAGTAGCCATCACTTCAATAAGCCAAGCATTGTCCACATTGACTATTCAATCAAGAAAGGAGATGAATAGTTTCCTGTTTTAGATGGCTAAGGAGTCAGTATGAGCTCATAAACCAAACACCAATTTTCAGAGACATCTGTTCCTGATCTCCAGAATAAACATAGTGTCCAATGGCTTAGGCTGGTAGGAACCTATATTAACCCCACTGGCTCTCCTAAAGGGGGACGGGGCCCCCTAGAGGATCCAGCCTCTCCAACAATCAGACTAGGCCAAAAGGCTGCCCCAAAGACGCCCACTTCCAAGGAAAATGTAGAGAAGAGTTTACATAAAATAAGAAAACTCCCCTGGGATGGACAACTTTCTGCCATCTATTGGAGGTACACTGATGTCCAGGTTGTTGGGGCCTTTGTCCTTCATGAAAGGAATTGGTTAGTGACTGACCTGAGACCTCTGTGAAGCACACAGAGGGGGCTGGGCTCACCTCCCCCCAAGGTGCCACAGTCCCTGTAGGCTGAAGAGGAGCTCAAGGGAAGTTGACTAGGTGCACAGATTCCTGGGAGCTCCCATCTGGATGCAGCTGGAGGAGTTAAAATGTTTAGATTGGTGGTCTTCCCTGGACTACTGAGTATACAAATGTCCACACCACAGGGCTGGGTTGTGTGCAAATGTTGGGGCTTTGCATTTTTTTTATTAACATTTTCCTCTCACGTGGTTTACATCAATTTATAATAATCTACATAGGTTGAAACAGAACATAGACCAAAAAAAATATATCCTTACCAACTTAAAGTGAAATATTAATGAAGGTTCCCATCCTACCTGTATCAGCAAAAACTGGCCGCCCACAGCCATTGCCAGCAGGGATGGGCGTACTGGGATTCCTGCAGCCTGTCAGCTGGGCTCCTGTTGGCACAGCCTGCCCGGCTGGGCACAGTGGCTGGGGATTCTGGGCTGCACGGTCCCTGACTCTCAGGAGAACCCATGGGCTGCTTCCTTGATGCAACTTAGTCCATGTCTGGTACCTGCCCCTCCCCACCCTGGGGGTGGAATTTATAAATATTCTGAGCCTTTTGCATTCCTCAGCCCCTGCAGCCTTCCTCCGGTTCTCAAGTTGCTTAAGCAAGTTTGGGGGGTGTGGTGGCTACCTGATGCTGAGAAGCAAATGTCTCTTGTTTCAGGGAACTGGGAGGCACCCATTTTTTGGCTGTAACTAGCTCTAACTGGTCCTCCAGTTCATTACCATTAATTAATGGCTTTTGGAAGCAGAAGCCACCAACTCCTGAGTGCAGAGACTCCTGGGATGGTCACAAGCTGGGATCTTTAGACTCAAATGGTGTTCTTTCTCCATCTCTTGTCCCAGGGAGCAGGGCTCCTCGCTGAACCGCTAACCGGCAGCTATGTATTTCCCTCCTGTTAGGCATTTCTTTCCTCTGATGTGCACAGAATGTGTACCGTTCTGCCCAAGATTGGGCAACAGGTGTAAACAAGATCAGAAAGGGCCCTCCCTGCCTCTCACTGAGCAAACGTTCTACCTTTAAGTCCAGCAAACCCTTCTTTAAAACTCCGCCCTGAGCACAATCTAAGGGAACCGTTCTCTACTTCTCTGCCACATGGAGCCAGAGAGCCGTGTACTACAGCTCAAGCCTAGGAGTGTTCTCCGAAGCCACCTGCCACATGCCGGCAGCTACTGCTCAGGTGGGAGGAGATACCTCTCAGTCCTTTCAGTGTGGAGAAAGGGGTCTCCGAGCCGGGAACAGAACCTGCTGATCCTCTGCTCTGGGCAAGAGTGTCAACAATGAAAGTCCCCAGCAAATCCCAGTCCCAAAAGAGGCAGCTGCCCATGACTCCTCATTCCTCCCCACTTCTGGAGTTGCCTAGAGTTCACCCAAAAGGCTGCATCTAGAAGCTGTGGGTGGGGAGGGAGGCAGCACCAGGATGACTGGCTACTGCTGGACCTGGACCCTGCCTGTGTTTCCTAGGCCCTGGGGGACACACGGCCTCGGGGGCTGCCCTGTGGCAGTGCTTGGCTGTGGAGGATGTGTAAAATCTAAGGCAAAGGTACCGCAAGGTACGAGAGGCGCCAGGAAGGACTGCCTCCTGGATGGAGCCTGCGTGTTTCTAGATACCTGCTTCAGCCATATTAGTTGCCCCCCTAGAGACCTGGCTCCACTACAAAAGCCACTATAATTCCTTGTTGCTGAGAGCCACTTCCCCCCAACTCGGGGCACCTGGTGCTACATGGCACCCCTCCGAATGTTCAACCTGTCTTGTTTCCTCAGCGGCCCGCCTCCCGCCTCCCCTGATTCCTGACCCTCCGGCTCTCTTAATATTGGGTCACTTCTGAGTCTCTACGCTCAAAGGAAATAGAACACCAGGGGAAAAGGAACTGAAAAGCAGAAGAAACAGTGAAAGATGCCTCAGTGAAAGTAGGCAGGAGACAGAACAGATAAACCCCAGAAATGGAGATTGTCAGGTGGAAAATTCCAGAAATCTGCTCTCCAGCTCTGTGCTAAGCTGAGGATTAGTGTGAGTCTGTCCCCTTGTCCAACATTTGCACAGGCAGCAAGGCAAAGCAGGTGTGCTTCCACAGGTAGAGGACAAGGAAAAGGCTGGGGGCGGGGGGCAGCAAGCGGCAGCCTTTGACAAGCCACCACCGCCACCGCCACCCGGGGTCTCCTCAACTTTCAAAGTGATGGAGCAAAAACCAAGGCTGCACATGCATGTGGGCAGGCTGGGAGGAAGTAGAGGGTGGAGGAAACCCGAGGAGAGGCTGCCAGGAGACTGCAATCTGGGAGCAGGGCCAAGAGAGGATAAGCTGGCAGTGGTTACAGAGCGCAAAATAAAAGCCCTTGGACTGGACTCAGGAGGAAAGAAAGTGTTGGAGGAAATGAAAGAACAAAGCAGGCTGTCTGTATGGCCATACTGGGTCGGTCACTACCATTTCTGCATGACAAATAGACATAAAACAATTCCTGAACAGCACGGGGCATTAGACACAACTAGAGGTACAGAGGGCGGGGCCCGGGGCATGGTGGTGAGGCTGGGGGCTGGGTCAGCTGGCTTTGTACAAGGTGGCACGAAAGATGCACATATTCCAGTTCTTGGAAATCTGTGTCCCTTGGAGTCTGGAGTGCTGGGTTTGGGAGTTTTCTATTGTAGTCTTTCAAGTCTGTGTTGGGTCCCCCGGCTGGAGGGGCTGGCTCGGGCCGCCCCCACAGCTGATCCCACCTTGGGCTACACATCGGTAGAGAAGTACAGTGTGTTCCGCTTCAGTTCTGCGAAGGAAATGGGGGGGTGCTGCAGGTAGTAGAGGAGGACCTGGACCTGTGGGGGGACAGGGAAGACTCAGGCTGGGTCCCCGTCCTCCCAGCCTTCTGATCTGTTGAGAAGAAACGGTCCCTCCTCTGTGCCGCTCCCCTCCCTGCCCTCAGGCCGCTTGGCCTCCCTGGAAGCCCAGCTGTGCCTGCCTATTGGCAGCAGCAGAGGGCACTGCAGGACAGAGGGTCAGGGAGCCTGGGGCCACTTCCCCAACCTCAGTCAGAAGCTTCCAACCTGCTCCAGAGGTTGGCTTTGGCTGGGCAGCCCTGTCTCCAGACTGGACTCTGCCCTGAATCTTGTAGGGATTCCAGGGAAGCTTCCGACCCTAGAAGCAATCCTAGAGCTTCCACACATGAGGACAAGACCCCTGGATGTTTCCTGTGCCCCTGAGCCTGTCTGGGCCCCTGGTCTAGGCTCAGCCTTTTTTTTTGTCATGCTGGTCCCAAGCCCTGCCTCCCTGGTGACATTCCGCAGACCACCTACCCCGCTGCTAAGGAGGGAAGGGGTGTGGGACTCTGAGCTGTTCTCCCCGCCCCCCCAGGGGAAGCTTGTCACCCGCCTCTACCATTCCAGTTCTGGGCGGTGCTGGCGGTACCTGTGCCATGACATCATGGGACCAGATGTCTGCAGCCGACGTGAGGTGTGCTTTGCTCTCCACTTCTGAGGGTCTCAGTAACGTGGGGCCAAACACAGTAGCCAGGTTGTGAAGGGACATTTTGTTGATGGGTTCCTTCTCAGCAACCCTGAAAGGGTTGGGGCAGGGGAGAAAAAAGAAGTCATTTCTCAGCAGCTGCTCAGAGCCCCAGACCGTTGGCCCGAGCTAGAACTGGAGGGATTCCCAGAAGGTGGGTACTAGCCTCCCTCTCCTAAGGGTGGGGACCTCTTGGGATGGAGGGACTAAGCCAATGGACCAAGTCTCCAGCTATGTCCCTGCACATTCCTGTATTAGATTCTAGCTTGTGGGCCACCCCTTGATGGTAAACTGCCAGAGCCAGAGGGCCTACCCCAACTCCCTTGATGACATTACAGATTCAAGAACTTTATAGTAACTCATACTCCTCACGGTCCTTTGGGCAGGAACTATCATCATCTCCAGCATACAGATGAAGAAACCAAAGGGCAGAGGGGTTAAGTGACTTGCCTGAGGTCACACGGCTAGTAAGTGGTAGAGCTGGGATGTGACCCCGCGCAGTCTGCCTCCAGAGCCAGTGCTCCTCACCACTCTGTGCTCTACCTGTGATCGGTGAGGCTGGAGTGCATGGCCCAGAGGAAGAGCCACAGTGTGTGGGGCAGTGGCAGGGGCCAGAGGTAGGGAGCCAGTGCTCCGGCAGCAGTCACTCACTAGACCTGAGGTTCTTTGGCTGTGCTGTGGCAAGAACCCCCCTAATCCCAGACGGAGCCCAGGGGCTCTCCTCCCATGCCTTTCCAGAAGGGTCTTCCTCATGGGACCCCGGAGTTGCCTCCCTTTGATCGTTCTCTGCCTCTCTTGCATAAGAGGCCTCATGCTCTGTGGAAACTTCCCCTGAGTGGCAGCAGGGGCTGCCACCCGTGGTACTGGCAGACCCAGTACCACCCAACGCATCAAAGAGGCGCTGGGCCTCCCTCCCTGAGCAGTGCCTCCTCCCAGCTCCCAACTATACCATCATTCCCAGCCTCTGGGCAAGAGCCACAATGCACATGCTGACTGCTTTGGAAACGGGCAGACAAACACTGCCATGCCAGGAGGCAGCTGTGCGGCTGGCCCAGCCCCCTCAACACACACACACACACACACACACACACACACACACACACACACACACCAGCCAGGGGCCCAGATGTGGGAACAGACTGTGCCCAGTTCCCAGGGTGGAAAACCTAATGAATTTTCCCTTCCCACTCCTCCTCTGTGTGTCCTCCCCACAGTGCTCGCCAAACTATGGGAACTGGTTGGGGCTTCGGTCCTGGCCAAACCAGAGGGAAAATGTCTCATAATGGGAAAAACAAGACAGCAGCCCCAGGCGTTTCCAGGTCTCTGCTGGCCCTCCAGAGCTGGCCTGGCTGAGCTGCAGCCCGGAGCCTGGGCCTGAGGGCTAGAGCTGAGTTCAGGGAGGAGCCGGCCCTCGGCATGGCCCCAACTCAGGAGCTCCCTGGTCCTGGGTGACAAACAGATTTAAAGGACACCAGGACACTTTTTGTCCCCACTTACACCTGGACCAGTGCTGGGCTCAAAGGCGAATGGCGGGGACACCGTGAGGGCTGGTTTCAGTTCGGAACTTTGCAAGCATCAACTTCAGCAGCTCCCGGTTAGAGCTGACTACAGAAAGGGCGGGGGAGACGGTGGGGGTGGGGTGGGGGCGGAACTTAGTTTAGGATTGGGGACGTGCATTCTAAGGACAGAGTTGTTGCTAACCCCAAGCAAATCCCTGTGGACTGGGGCTCGGTTTCCCTGTTAGGTGAGGTGTGGGTCAAGACCAGTGGATTTCAAACTTTTTTGACTGTGACCCACAACAAACACACTTTACATCCGAACCCAGAACACGTGACCGCGTGTAACCGAACAGAACCACAACATGCACGCTTACTGCCCACAGCGTGCCCTATGCTGTCTGTTCCATTCCATTTAAAAAATGTTATGGTGACTGAATGACCACTAACTGCAAAATCCATCTACAGTCCCTGGCTCTGACCCTGCCTTTCTAAGCAGTCTATGGCCCATACCTGAGGTCACTATTAGGACCCAAGTATTTCTCAAAACAGAAGAATTTGAGGGCAAGAGTTTGAAAAGCAAACCCTCACCCTGTTAGGGATGGCCCAGCAGAGGCCAGCGCCCATGAGGAAGAGCTGAGAAAGGTGGTCTCCCCCAGTAGATGTGTCCTCCCCAGCAGGGGCCTGCCCTGGGCTCCCTGCTCCCTCCCCCAATTGGGCCCCTGCTCATTACCTTTTCAAGTGTTCCAGCAAGAAGAGGAAGGTGATGAGGTTGGGGTCGGGCAGGGTGCGGAGCAGGTGCATCATGCAGTTTTCCTTGGCAGCAGGGTCTGACAGGGCTGGGGGGAAAGCAGGGCGAGGCTGGAGCTCAGCTCCCAGGCGGGCAGGCCCGAGCCAGCGCCCCCATGGTCAGGAGGCTATGGGACCCTGAGGGAGAGCCTGGGATGCTGTGCTCCCCTGAGGGGAGCAGACCCTGTAGGAAAGGAAGGGCCTGGTATCTTCCCAAGGGTGGGCTATTAACAGCTAGTTCCTACAGAAGCCCCCACCCATGACCTGTAACTCAGTCAGGAGGTAGGCTGGTGGGGAGCAGGCACCCTTCCTCCCCTTACCACATGGGCCTCTACGGCTCTTGCCATTCCCCATGCCTGATCTAGAAGGCTAAGTTTAAAGAATGATGATACTGGCACGAATGTTTCCTCTCTTTCAACTGCCTCTGATGCTAGAGCACGGCAGTGAACAGCCTTCCCTTCCGTGGGGCTCTTCACTTCCTGCCATGGCTGAAGCCCTGATCTGCTCCTGAAGGATGCAGGAGGGAGGAGGCAGGAGGGAGGAGGGAAGAGTGAGGAGGTAGGAGGGAGGAATCAGGAGGCAGGAGGGAAGAGTGAGGGAGAAGGCAGGAGGGATGCTCCCAGGCCTGGATTCGCCTGGGTGGGTGGAGGCTGGAGCCCTGCTGGCTGAGGCCCTCAGCCTCCACCCACCCATGGCATCAGTGAGAGCGAGGGAGTGCTCCTCTGGAAGGCTGGGTTCCAGCCATCTCAAGTGCACTCCAGCCAGGCTTGTCCTTGGCTCTGGGATGCTGGCCCTGACCACCCACCTCAGGGCACATTTCCCCGGATGCCTGGCTTTCCAGCAAGGAGGTCAGTATTCAAGGAGGAAGCACAGAGGGCAGCCCACAGGGGCAAGAGGGGAGAGGGACAAGTGAGTGAGGGTCCACCTCTGGATCAGGCCCCAGCAGGTCACACCTCACCCTTTGGGCCACTCGGTCACGCAGCCCCAGAGCACTGGGCAGACCAACAAGCAAGGGAAGCCACGGATCTCTTGGTCCTCACTTTGCGGTCAGGGAAGTCTGGCTCAGCCCAGCCCTCGGGTCCCCCAGAACCTCACCGATGCCCTCCATGAAGGCTGGGTAAAGTCGGTCTGTGAGGAGGGGCTCGGGCAGCTCCCGGAAGTAGAGCTTGAGGGTGCCGGCGATGGCATTGATGTCCATGTCGCTCAGCATCAGTAGGATGTCCTTGTTATCTGCAGAGGAAGTGCGCAGTCAGGTCTGTGGTGGCCTGAGCCCCTCTCTTCCACATAGTCCTCAGCCGGGCGGGTGGGCCTGTTCTGTCCCACACAACACAGCCAGGGGAGCCCCCCACCCACTCTGTGTCTGCTCTGGTCTCCCCAGGAAGGGCAGGAATATAGGTAGTGCCCACAGGTGGTCTGTGACTCAGTCCCGGGGTGGGGGTAGGAGGGGAGCACAGTTCACCATCCAGAGTTTTGGAGCCACATTCACACCACATGTCAGACACCCTCTTTGGAATCTCCCCACTGCTAAGCCTCTCTCTGGAAGGCACTGCACATTTTTTACACCTAAAATCATGTTCTGACGAAGCCTCAGCTTCCAGGTTGCACAGAGGAGCCATGCCAGCACATCCCCAGCCCCTCACCCCAGGCTTCCTGAACACAGGCCCCACCTCAGCTCTCATGGAATCAGCACTGCCCGGCCAGTTCAGGTTTCCTGACTACTGCAGTGTGAACCAACAAAATGAAGGAAAGAAGAATCAGAAAGGTCAGGACCCACCACTGACGAGTTTACGGGGCTAGGGGAGCAATGCCCCTCCCAAAGGGTGCTCGGGGCTCTGGAGACAGCAAAGGGGGGCCCGGGCCAGCCAGTTCAGGCTTAAAGCCCTTTAGATTCCTTACAGCCCACCAGTCACCAGGGAGCTGGCAAGAAAGCCAGGAACACTGGAGTAAGAAAGATCCGAGTTTCAGTCAGGCTCAAAACCTACAAGCTGGGCGATCCCGAGCAAGCGACTTGGCCTCTCTGAGCCAAGGATCCCAATCCTCTTCCTCACCTATGGCAATGGATAACAGATTGGAGGGGAGGAGGATCACAAGAAAATACAGGTGGAGTCCTTGCTTTAGAGACTCAGAGATGACCCACCACGTGCCACATTGGACTGTGATTCACAGACCAAGGCTCCTCTGCCATCAGCTACTTGGGGCCTCTCTGTGGAGAAGGCTTCCAGTTCTTCTAGGCTCCCCTAGCAGGTGGCTGAGCCTCTCAGAGTGCCCTCTGCCCACCACTGCCCAGGTGGGGCCTACCAGACTCACTGGCATCAAAGACGGTCTTCAGCGCCTGGATGTCAGTGGCCACCCCTGATATCCGGTAGATGCCGACCTCCTCGATGCCCCTCTTCTCCACCTCCTCCACACACTGCCGCACGATGTAGGGCACCTTGGAGCGCTCCCGCCTGGTGGGGAGGGGAGGGGAGGGGGTGGTAGAGGGCCTCCCTGTGATGGCTATGGGTAGCCCCAACTTTGCACACCTTGGCCTTGGAGGGCACTAGCCTCTGGCGTCAGGGATGGGGCCCAAGAAAGGGCTAAGAGGCTGTGCCACCCACACCCCACCCAGCCAGCCCGAGGCCTGCCTGCTGAGGGACGGCAAGGGACAAAGGCAGGAGGAAGGCTTGGGAGAGAAGCCCAAAGACTCTGAGAAAAGAATGTTCCTTAGAGCACAGATCTCAGGTTCAAATGCTTACAGGGGACCAACAGGGAGTCCACTGAGGACTCAGGTCCTCAGGTCCTGGGAAGGGGAGACAGGAGGTGGTGGGCAGAAGGGCACGTCCCCCTTCCCGAGGGGCAGCCACCCCTTGGGAGTCCAGCCCGCTGCTGCCAAGCCTCAGTGGTCACAGCCTCTCGTTCATTACAAGAAGCTGACAGCCTGGGAGTCTCACAGACAATCTCCCAGTGCTCAAATGCTGGCTTGTTGATCTCTAAAGCACTGGGGAAGACGGAGATAGACCTCTGCGGGCCACTTTCGGCCTCCAAACTGGCCATCCACTGAGCTGGAGGGTGACTGACTAGGGGCTGACGGGGGCTGGCAGGGGCCCCGGGCACTCATGCCAGCACTCAATACGCCGGAGGCGGCACCTACTTAGTCACCACGCTGATCTTCACGCCGAAGACTCCAGTCTGCTTTTTGGACGGGGTCCTCTTTAGGCTCATATCTCGGCTGGTGAACTTCATGGAGAATTCCACTTTGATCTGGTTGGGGGTACGGCAGGCACAAGTCCCTCGGGGCATGAGTGCCTCCAGAATGCAGGGGTCCCCTCCCCGTGGGGCCACGTCCACCACCCAGGGCTCCCCGAAACACCTGCAGGGTGGGAGTGGGCAGGGTGCCGGCAGTGTAGGGGGGAATGGGCCGGGCTGAGGGGACAGGGGTAAGACGGCACCCTGGGGACAGCAGCCAGAGGCCCACCCATTGTGCAGACATTTCCTGTGTCTCTGGGCTCACCCCGTTCATCTCAATCACATCCGTGTGCCAGTTCTTGGTTTCTACAGTTTGTGGATCCAACTGCAGAGAAAGGAAGAAAGAGAACATGAGTGAGAGGGATGCAGATGGCAGCTCGGGGGCGAGCCAGAGCTCTCTGCTGGCCAGCAGCTGCTCATTCGAGGGCTACATGGTCAGGAAGGCAGAACTGGGGCCTGAGGCTTCTCTTGAAATCAACCCTTCAGGGAGGCTCCAGCCCCCGGCCCTCCTGTCTGTCCTGGCTAGTAAAGGACTCCCCTACTCCGTGACGGAGCCAGGACATACTGGTAGGCACTCTGGCCCATCACATCTCATTCGTTAGTCACTACCACTCTCTGAGATGGGTATTAACACCCCACTTCACAGATCAGAAACCGAGGCTTACAAACAATAGGCAGCTTATTCAACTACCAGGACTGGGGTGGACAGGAGGGTCTGTAGCCTGTGCACATGGAGGTGCTGAGTGGGAGGCGGGAGAGGTTAGGGGGTCCGTCTCAGGAGTCAGGCTGCCTGGGTCTGAATCCTGGCTCTGCTGCTTCCAGGTGTGTGACCTTGGGAAGTTTCAACCTTGGCTAAGCCATCAGTTCCCTGCAGCAGCCAGTAGCAGAACCTGTCTTGCCAGATTGTTGGGAAGACTGAGTGAGATAACAGTGGGTGGGCAGCTGGCCCCCAAGGAAGAAAACACTCCTGCAGGGGAACCCCCCAGATTGGGCTGGAGCCCCAGGAAGTGGGGGTAACCGGGGAGTCTCAGGGGCACCTAGGTGGCTCAGTCGGTTAAGCATCCAACTCTTGGTTCTGGCTCGGGTCATGATCTCACAGTTTTGTGAGTTTGAGCCCCGAGTCGGGCTCTGTGTTGGCAAAGCCTGCTTGGGATTCTCTGTCTCCCTCTGTCTCTGCCCCTCCCCCACTCCCCCTGTCTCAGTGTCTCTCTTGGAATAAATGTTAAACTTAAAAAAAAAAAAAAATTAAAACAGGGGCGCCTGAGTGGCTGAGTCGGTTAAGCGTCTGACTTTGGCTCAGGTCATATTCTTGTGGTTCCTGAGTTCGAGCCCCGCCAGGCTCTGTGCTGACAGCTCGCAGCCTCTCTCTCTGCCCCTCCCCAACCCATGCTCTGTCTCTGTCTCTCTCTCTCAAAAATAAACATAAAAAAATTAAAACAAACAAACAAAAAAGCAGGGGAGGCTCAGAGATATTCCTCACAGGGGATCGGACAGGACTCCATTTCTCTCAGTGGCCTTCAAACTGTTTTTCCTTGTGCACCCACACAATCATCTTGAAAAAAACTATGCACTCCCTGGCCCATTTTCAACTCAACATCTGAGTATTTCCAAAGCAAGTTTCAATAGTTGCAAAGGATAGAACTTCCAGGATAATGTAAATATTTACATCTTAAAACACAAACTGCTACATGATTCTCTTCAATGTATTCAGTGGAATCCAGTTACCACAGTGATTTGATGCACCGTCATCTATTTAAAAAATACAAGCTCTTCTTTCCCTCGTACAAACCCTGTGTCATTTCTTTTTCTCCCTGGATTTGTTGTTATTCTACTTCTCCTAAAGAATTTTCTCCTAGTTTGTACTTTTCTGTCTTAAAGGCTTTCATTCTTCACTCTATTACATGTTGCTTCAACAAAAATATCTGTACAAATGGCAAGGAAATACTTCCTGGGGCCACAAGGCTCCAAATATTCAAAACATGTCCTAGATTAGTTATTACAATGATTAGCAGCACACAATAAAAAAACTAACCAACACATTACGAATAGTTATTAATAAATATTCAGTAGCAAAGTACTATTTTGACGGGACTGCATCTCTTCATGAGACAGGTAGAACATTTTTCTGTGTGTGTGTGAATGTTATGTTTTGCTAGGGTGGAACTGGGTACAGCCTCAAATACTGCTTCTGTGTGTGCATGTGTGTGTGTAAGTGTCTTGTTTTTTTTGTAAGCTCTACACCCAACATGGGGCTTCAATTCATGACCCTGAGATCAAGAGTCGCACGCTCTTCCGACTGAGCCAGCCAGGCGCCCCTGGGTTTGTTTTTAAAGATGTAAAGGATGGAACATCTTGTTCATATAAATAACTAGATGGGGCTGAAAATAGTTTTATTACAGCAACATTATATGATTCTTTATGCTATTTCCTCCTCATTTGCTTTAAATTGCATATATACCTATCATCAAAAATTTTGTTTTTGTTTTTATTTTTATTTTTGAGAGAGAAGGTGCAAATGAGGGAGCGAGGCCGCGTGGGGGAGGGGCAGGAAGAGAATCCTAGGCAGGCCCCGCGCTGTCAGTGCAGATCCCTACGCAGGGGCTCGATCTCAGGAACATCAGATGTTGACCTGAGCTGAAATCAAGAGCCGGATGCTTAACTGACTGAGCCACCCTGGCGCCCCCCAAGATTTATTTTAAATGACGTCTCAGCTGACAATTTCCATCAGTTTTGTGGAAAGCAAAGAAGTGGAAAGCACCCGACTTGTAACTGGGCCTTTAGTGTCTTTTACTTTCTCAACACCTACACCTACATTTCAAGAGGCCCCGTGCTGTTGGCCACCCAGGGGGCCTTGGTGCCCTGGGCTATGCTCTGCAGTGAGTCCTGGGCTCCCCAGCAGAGGAAGGGAGGCGAAGGTGAAAGGCTTTTCTCAGGCAGATTGCTTTGTGGTAATAGCACCTGTGGGAGTTGAGAGTCTGCAGACTGATGTTCTGAAAACTCTCCCTGCCCACACACCCCCTGGAAAAGCTCTCTGCACCCTCAGGAGTGTGTGTGCAGCAGTGTGAACACCACTGTTCTAGCAGGCCCACACCACAGAGGAAAACGATCAGGTCAGCCTGGAGTGGGCTGGGCCCTGGAGCTTCCTATAGCTCCAAGTAAGTCCTTCCAGCACCTTCTATCATCCACACCAGCTGCGGGCAGGTGGCAGTGGGGGGGGGGGTCTGCATGTGGGCCAGCTTTGGTCCAGGCCCAGCCTCTAGCAATTGGTTCCCTGCCCAGAGGAGAGATGGAATTGAGAAGAGGACAGAGGAAGAGTAGTGTGGATAGGACCGAGCAACCCCCATGCTCCCCAACTCTGCCCCAGCACCTCCTCAAACACACAAGGGAAGCCTGGCTGTTGTCCAGGCTTGTTACTTCAGAAGATTTGGAGCCAAGCATCCTACTGGGTCCCAAAGGAAGCCCCGGAACCTCCCTCTCCCTAAACCTTTTTTATCTCAAACCCTCACCAGGCCTGTAGCACAGGCTGACCCTTGTCGTTCCCTCCTGCCATCCAGAATGCTGGCTCTTGGACATAGGGCCTGGGTCTGTCCCCAGCCCTATCCTCTAGCAGTGGCCACCTGGCGTAGAGAGCTCAACGGTGCTTTGTCAACTGCGGCTACCACCCTTGGGTCACACAATCTGGATAGACCAGGACCTTTTAACTCTGGTTTTTCCAGCCATCGGCATACGCCTCAGGCCGATTCCATGGTCCCGGCACCTAATGCCCCTCCTGTGCTCTAACCACCCATGATCTGGCACCTCCTGGCAGTTGCCATGGACTAGGGAGCCAGTGGTCCCTCCCTGGGTCCTGGAGTGGCATCTAGACACAGCCAAGTGGGGATGCACAGGGATTGAGAGTCAGGACTATCTGGGTCCAAATGACTGTTCTTCTTCCACTCACCTGTGTGAATCTGGGCAAGTCACTTAAACCTCCTTGAACGTCAACTTCCTCACGGGGCATCCATAGCACCTCAGAGGACTGTTACGGAAAATACTAACAGAACTAATGCATTCTGAGCATTTTCTAGGAGTCTGGCATGATGGATGACAAACCCTTCACACACAGCATCTCAGTCAATCATCATAACAAGCCTGTGGGGTTTAAGCCTTTTTTAGCCACCCCCATTTTACAGATGAGGACACTGAGGCTTAAAGGGAGCAAGGAACTTGCCCAGCGCCGCACACCGAGGAACTGAGAGCCGAGGCACAAAATCAAGTCTCCCTGACTTACCTACTCTGCTAACCCTGCAAAATAAGGCGTAAAGCACCTAGCTGGTGTCTGTGCCTCTCGGCAACAAGACATGTGCTGTTTCCATGATTTGTTTACAAAGGAGACATTAGGCCTCCCGGTGCCTGGTCTGACACCACAGGCAGGCCTGGGTGCTGGAGGGCTGCCTCCAGTACAATTCAGCCATTCTCTCCCTCCCCATCGATTCCGTTCTAGCTGCTAAGCAGCAACCTTACATTTTCCTGGGAGCATGTGAGACACAGGAAAGGCAATTCCTGATGTTAAGGCCAAGTTCTAGCCCTGCTTCTTCCAGAAAGCCTTCCTTGGATACCCCCAGGCCTTCAGTTCCCTTCTGCATTCCTGCTGGCACTGAGACCCTGTCCCTCTGCAGCCTGCTGGCACCATTTGCTGTCATTTCACACACTCCAGCCTGTCTGAGGCCAAGTCTGAGGAAGGTGGCACTTCTGTGTCTTCCTGTGAGTCCCCACCGCTGCCATATTCTGGATCCCCTTTGCAGGTGTGGCCCTGGTATGCTCGAGGGAGGCCCGCCTAGCCCCTTGGTGTCTTGACAATGAAGTTCTGTCTCCCAGCAGGCCAGCAGCCTCCAGAAACCAAGTCTATTTTCAGGACATCACTTAAATACAGAGAAGGGAGGGTGAGGAGTGGAGACGAACGTGGCACATTTTCCAGAGAAATGATGCTGCCTGAACTACTGTGGCTATTTATAACCCCTGGGAAATGTGGACTCTGCTATTTCCTGATTAGATTAGTGCCGGGGGCGGAAGAGCCAGCCCCCAGGATGTGAGCAGACAGGAACACCTGACCACTTACCCGCCAGTCCCAGCAGATAGATGCCCCCCCCCCCAATGGCCCTGGGGAGCGGGTACCTGGGGCCTGCCCGATCACCTGAGGAGGGGGAGACAGATGGGGCTGTGAAGAGCCAGGCTGGGGGAGACCCCCAGAGGACTCCTCCTTCACCCCACAGGTCATATACATGCCGCTGGGGCTCCCCCACGGTGGGACCCAGGCAGGAGACAGAAATGAGCCACAGGACATCCGGGAGAAAGTCATGAACAAGCGGGCCACACACAGCCACCAGGAGCACCTCAATTATGTTGTTTGCCTTTGCATTTAGGCAAAGGTTGGGTCATGGCTGCACATTCAGACCTCTGCCAAGAAGACAGCTGACCTTGGGGATGGATGTCCACAAGAGAACTACCAGGTCACCTGCACTGAAATCCTTCCTGCGCTTGGAATCCTGCATTCCTGCTCAGGAGACGGAGATGCACATTCTCAGAGTGAATGTGGCAGGTAGTTGGGTAGCTGCTTCCCCGCCTCACATCTCGGCCAGGAAACCCCAGCGGCCTCACAGGGGCGCTGACAGGATCGGAGGACAGGACGGCAGGGGAGGATGCTCTGAGCTCACCTAGGTGACCTGTGGATGGCGGCTGTGACTCGTTCTGCAGGAACATCCTCAAGGGTCCCCTCTGAGAAGCCTAACCCCTTCCTCCCAACCCATTTCTCGCCAGCCTGGGGCAGGTGACCCCAGTGGATCTCCTTCCCTCTGTTCATGGCCACCTCTCAGTGCTGGGGCTTTCAGAGGCACCAGTGAGTCTGGAGTCCCCACTGCTGCTCCCCTGGGTGGGTGACATAGCCCACGTTCAAACCCAAGTCCTTCTGATGGTGGCCCACAGCCTTCCCACAGTGCCACACTCCCATAGCCAGGCAGCTCGCCCAAAAGCCTTCTGGTGATTTCTGCCACTGCCCCTTCCCACACGCCCTCACAGGGGGCCTGTGGTGGTACCGCACTGTCTACGGGCAGTGGGGATAACCAGATGGAACTGACAGCTACAGTCCCAGTGGGGGGGGGGGGACAAAGGGGCACAGAGCAGCCATCAGTGTGTTACTTTGGGATGTAACACAAGGGCTCACTGGGTGACGAGGACCCATGAAGACAGTATTCACCAGGGACCCCAGGGGCTCCGAGGCCCACCCCCACCCTCTCCCCACAGCCCCTTGGCTCTGAGTCCCTTTCCTCAGAACCTCACCCTGTCATTTCCACAGCACAGCCCTGAGGCCCTGCGGAGCCTGGCCGATCCCTGACCTCTTGTCCCTGGGGGCCTCGCTTCTGCTTTCACTCCAGCGCTGCTCTACCCTTGGCTTTCTGAGTCCGGAGCCTGGCATCCTGGGCCTGTCCTGGGAGGTGGCATGGACTTCTCTTGAAGCCAGACTCGTTTGTAGGGCTAATAAAAACTAAGTGCTTCTTAACAAGAAGGACAGCAAATCCAGTATACTGGACTCGTCACCCTCAGAGGTGAACGGGGTGCTGAATGGAAGGTAGAGATGGCTGGCAGTGTTTCTGGGGATGCCTGCCAGAGGCCGAGTGCTGGGCTGTGGAGACCAGGCCCTGAGCCAGGTGTCCTGTCTGACGGCAGTACATTTCCTGTGTCTCCCAGGCCGGTGGCCACGGTGGCGGTACCGGGCTGGCTTTCTCCTGCCCTCCCCCAAGTGTGTCCACATGCTCTGGGCTGGGTCCCCTTGGGACACCCAGGCCAGCCTGTCATTGGGACAGACCACAGGCGTGAGAGGCATGGTAAGGCTGGCAACAGGGGAACGAGGGAGCTGCCAAAGCCTGCCTCTCCTCCCTCTCGGGAAGGGTACTAGAGGATTCCGTCAACGTGGCTGCTCTGAGAGAAGCTCGCAGAGAGGCAGGGAGGGGTGGCAGGAGGACGCCAGGGCCTATATCCTGGCTTCCAGCTCAGCATCTGGGCCTGGGGAAACCATGGTCAGGCTCAGAAACTCACCCCGTTTTCCCAGGGGTTGACTCCCCCACCGTTAGGCCAAACAGGTTGCTGGAGTGCCCCTCCAGCACTCACCCTGCAGGGTCAAGGTACCCTCTCCCAGGCCCGCTGCATGATAGGCTTGTGCTGACTCTGTACTGCAAGGCACCAGGATCTTGCCTCCCTTTCCCCCGCCCCCCTGGACTTTGAAGTTCTTAGAGGCCCACATATGGAAAGGGTTTAGCAGCTCTGAATGAGGCTTTTATTGAAGCCAGGTTAGCCTCATAGCACCCACTGTGACCTGCCTTCCCCAGCGGTCTGCATTCCAGTGGCTCAGCCTGCCCTCAACCCTGGGCTGCCTCGGGAGACCCCCAAGGCTGGGGGCATCTCTCCCAGAGCCCTGGGACCCTGCCTTCCTCAGGGCTGGCCCGTACACACTGCCTTCCCTGCTCCAGACAGCCTGGACATTTCACCCCAGAACCGGGCCTCAGGCTAACAGCCAGGAAGTTGCCTTGCCTTGGCTCAGGGCCATATTGGGGGCACCAGGGTAATGAAGGCAGGGTTGCTCTTGGGAAAAGGAACTGGCTGCGGCCAAAACAACACAGAGGCAGCCCAGAGCAGCCTCATCTCCAGAGTCAGGAGTGGGAGGCTGAGGTCCTGAGCAGGAAGTTTCATGCTAATTGCCATGGGAAGGCCAAGGGCCTGCCGGACCACCACGGGCTCGGTGGCCTCCCTCTGGACTCAGAGTGCTTCGGTGAGCATTGTGAAAGTCCCACTCTGAAGCTGACCTCATCCTCCCTGCCCAGGCCAGGAACGCAGTCTGGGCACAGAGCCTGTTCGTAAGAATGAGTAGCCCTGGCGATTCTGCTGCCTGTGCCCGCTCCGAAGGGCCTCTCAGTGCACTCTTGCCCTGGTCCCACAGGCCGCAAGTCCCCGAGCAGCAAGACACCCTATCCAGGGCACCCGGCCCCGACCCCTTGAGTTCTATGACCACCCAGACAACCGGGCAACTGAGGATCGGTCATAGGCCCCCACGGGGCTCTGGACCTCCACCTTGCAGGGCGGCATGCTGGCTGAGAGCCGAGTTTAAGTGCTGGCTCCTGGACTAAGCCACTCAGGTCACTCTGGGTCAGTCTCTGAGCCCGTTTCCTCATGTAAAACAGACTAGATAATATTAGCACCTCTTAGGTTATCACCTCTCACATTACCGCTAGGAATGACCTGGTACTCAGCAAGTGCTCAAAATGTGTCTGCATCACTAAAACCAGGCTTAAGCTCCCCAGGGGCTTCCCACTGTGCTGAGATTAAAAGCTGAACTCCTTATCATGGCCTGCAAGGTCCTACCCAATTTGGCCACTGCCTGCTCCATCCAGGGTGATCTCCTATACTCTCCCGTGGCCTCTGTCTGCTTCTGAACATGCTATGGCCATCCCGGCCGCAGGGTTTTCACTTTGCCTGTTCCTCTGCCTGGAATGCACTATCCTGGATCTTTCCAGAATCCTTCTTGTCATTTAAATCTTAGTTCAAGGAGCACCTGGGTGGTTCAGTTGGTTAAGCATCTGACTCTTGATTTTGGCTCAGGTCATGATCAGGCGGTGAGACTGAGCCCTAAGTCAGGCTCTGCACTGAATCACACTGCTTGGGATTCTCTCTCTCTGCCCCTCCCCTGCTTGTGCTGTCTCTCAAAATAAACAAACGCTAAAAAAAAAAAAAAAAAAAAAAAAAATCTTAGTTCAAAATTACCTCTTCAGGCAAGGCCTCTCCCTTCTCATTACTCTCTAATCTATTACCCAATTTTATTTTCTTCCCAGCACTTGTCCAGCCTGAAATGATCTCATTTATTGCCTGACTCCCTCTGTAGACAGAAAGTTCCATGAGATTAAAGGTTCTCTGCCTTCTTTGAGCACCCAGTACATGGAAGGCACCCATCAATATTCAGAGACAAAATGAATCAAATGGGATGTGGGGGGTGGAGAGAAAGCAATGCCTTTCCACCAAGGCTCCTTTAGGACAGGGGTCAAGAAGTCTCATGTTTCCTGCTCACCTCTCAGCTCCTTTGTTCAGTGAATGGCTGGCCTTGGCCCAGGGGCAGCCCTGTGACCTCTCCCACCCAGACTTTCTCAGCGTGTTGAGAGTTTAAGACTTAGGAACAGGAATCTTGAGACATGGCCAAAATCATCACATGAGCTGGATCTAGGAGATCATCCTGTTCAGCTCCTTCATGATACTGATGCCAGAGAATCAGAAAGGTGAAGAGATTTGGCCAAGGTCACACAGCCAGTAAAGACAGCAGGCTCAGAGTTAGAAAAATAAGGCCTCTTGACTCCCACCAGCCTGGTGCCTTCTCTGGCATCCTGTGCCGCATGAGCCTGAGGGGCGGGGTGCTCCAAGGAGGAGGCCAGGACACAAACAAGGCTTCAAGCATGTGATGGGAAGCAGAGCTGTGGCTGTCACTGCTCTGGCTGTGCCCATCTGAGGCACCAACCTTGGCTGGGATCACTGTCCAGGACAGAGAAGGTTCTAGCTCCTGGCTGAGGAAATCACTGTGGAATGACAGGGCCCTCCCAGCCTCTCTGCAGAAGAATCCTAACAGCAAGCTCCCAAGGTGGCTTACCACCTCTCTAGGCTCACCCTGGGGACAAAAGACAATGCAGCGGGGGTGGCCTTAATCTAAAGCTCAGTGGGATCCTGGACTGACTCTGGTTCCTCCCAGGGACTGGGCAGGCAGGTTCCAGACATGGGGGAATGGGTGTTCCTCTAGGATGCTAGGGAGCAGTCAGAACACAAATATCTTTCCTGTCCCCAGCATGAGCTGATAGGGAGAGAGGAAGCCAAGACAGTACTTGCTGACCAGCTCCCGACAATTTGGGAAGCTGGCAGGCAAGGCCACTCAGCAGAGGGCTTTCCAAACTTGTGCTCCCTGACCAGTGCCTGGCAACTCCTCCAAACTAGCTCCTGCAGAAGTTTCTGGGCTCTTTCCAAAATGTCTGCCCTCCTGTGGCCTCGCTGCCTCTGAATACTCCTGCAACACTGGGCTCTGACAGCTTTGGCCTTTCAGGAACCACCTGGGTTGGCAGGCTTAGCTCCCCCTGGTCCGGGGCCATCTAAAAGCTGGGGCACCAAGCCCAGCATGGCTGCCTGGCCAAGCCACCTGTGGACCACAGAGATGCTGGAGAGAGCCAGTGCCCTTTCTAACCTCCCCAGGTGCAAAGAAACAGCACCTGCCAAGTGCACTTAGAGTAGGGGTTCCTACCTTGGGATCTGTAACCGTATCTAAAACAGCATCCAATTTGTGCATATGGGTGGCTCTGTGTCTGGATGGGGGCTCCATAACCTTCATCAGATTCTTAGAGTTGAGGACCCCTGCTCTGTGGAATCAAATAGCCCTCTTGGGAGCCAGCTCAGTGGAGAAGTAGGGGCACTGGAGGTCAGGAGATCACCCATATGGCCCCAGTGAGCAAGTGCTGTAAGAAGCTTCATGGCTGTGAGAATGTGGGGATGTTACTCCATTCCCCCTTGCTAACTCTCCAGCCAGCCTGATCACAATCCTGGCTCTCACAGAAGCCCAGGGGGTAAATGGGCTGGCCACAGGGGTCTCCAGCCTGAAGGAGAGGCACTATTGTCCCTTTCCTACAGCTGAGGGATCACCATAGGGGTGCAAGTGGGCACGTGAATGATTAAGACATAGACACGGGTCCCTTCCCTCTAGCAGACATGGCAGAGGAGGCAGGGCAGGGGGCGAGGGGCAGGGCAGTGTGTGGGCAGCCAGGGCAGGATAGATGTCTACTGCATAAGGTTTCAAGATCTTTCTTGGCATCCAGAGCCAGATAATGAAATACAGTTAATGAGCCCAAGATGTACCTGTATCTGATAGCCTAGCACCCTTGTACCCTCCACACCTAGAACAGCCAGGGGATGGCTGTGTGAGCCTCGGGGATATACGCATGGTTTGAGTACCTGGTGCTACCTGTTAGGAAGAACTGTCAAGTTCAATGACAGACTCTGGGAGGGGCTAGGAGCTGTCCTGTGGTCACAGTCAAGATGGCAAAGAGAAGGACCTGAGCCCTAAGGTTCCCCAGACAAGTGACCCAAAGGGGGCTCCCATCCTGTCTTTCCTCAGGCAACACCTCTGACCCTCCCCAGAAATAGAGGGAAGCAAACCCTATCACAGACACTCTGGGGTTCAGCAGGAAACACTTCCATTTACCTTGCTGGCCTCTGGCTTCTTGGCAGAAGTTCTTTTGAGGCAGGGAATTCCCAACGCCCTGTGGCAACGCCTGAAGCAGAGCCAAAGTCATCAAGAACTGTCCTCAACCCCCCCCCCCCCCCCCGGCATCCTCTGGGCCCTGCCAGTTCAGCCTCAGTCCCCACCTCCAGGCAACCCCCCCACCCCGCCCCTTGCCCAATGCTTCTGGCTTGGCCTCTGCCTCATGGGGGGCCTGCTAGCTTCTCCATGGCTCCCACAAGTGACCCCATTAAAACCTTTGGATACTTCAGGGGGTGGGGGATGGGCCTCCTCCTTCAGCCTCTCTCCCTGCAAAGTGCAAACCAGGGCTCCAGGAGCAGGTGCGATGGGAGGAAGAGCAGGTGCTGAGCCTCATCTCTGGTAGTGTGATTGAGGCGCAAAATTAAAAAACAAACAAGAAATTAAAAAGGAAAGGAAAGGAAAGCAGAAACGCGAAGCGGTGCCGAGAGCCCTGGCGGAGCCCGCAAACCCAAATGCCACGTGTCTCCTCTGCTAAACGCTTTGCACCACACGCCAACCGCCAAGTCAGAGGCCAGAATGAGGCTTCAGCCCCAGAACTCCCCTTGGGGATACGAACAACCCCAAACACAGCCCCCTGGGACCCAGAGGGAAGCCCCTTCCAGCAGGTGCAGAGACCCCACAGGTTAATACTAACTAGGACTGTCCCATCTGAACACATTCTTTAGCCCCAGCAAGGGGTCCCCACATAAGTCACATACACCCCCTCCAGCCTTTAACAAATCTTTAGTGAAAAGGGAGCAGGAGGGCCGCAGGTGTCTTGGCATCCACAGCATCAAATCCTCAGGGCAAAGTTGATGAGGAGTTAATGGGCGACCCCACCTGCCAGGCTGGGTGGTACCTGGCGCCCTTCCCCCATGCCACCTAAGCTGCTGCCTGATCCTAGTCCCCTCCCTGGTTGGCAGTGAGCCGCCTGCCCTGCAAAAAATAGGTTAATGCAGCTGGGGAAAGAAGGGGAGTGGGCAGAGGGCCTGGCCCTCCAGGCCGGCCTGTTCACCCACCAGCCTGGGCACAGTTAGGCAGGCGCAGCAGGGTGAATGAATGTCCCGCCATGCAGACCCTCGTGTCTGTGACACTGACATACTTTGTCACACAGCGGGAACTAAAGGACCAAATCCCTGGCCACACAGGGTACCCTAGTGCCAGAGCCACCCTGTGGTCGCACGGACACCAATCGGCTCAGCTGCTCAGCACCTGGCTGGCCTGCCACCCTTGCCCAGAGGGTACCACCAGACGTGGAGATACAAGAGGCCCCCAGAGGCAAAGCTACCTAAAGAATTCCTGAGGCGGATTCTTGATTTTGCCAGTCACACACGCACAGCGAAAGAACAGAAAGTCTGGGATTTGAGGGGTTGAAAAATTGCCCCCTACCTGCCAGGCACCTCCCCAAAGGGACAGGTGAACCAGAAAGGCTCTGTTTGGCTGGCACCAGGCCAGGAACCTGCTGGGGCAGTTTCTTGCCAACCTGGAGGTTTGGGAATGGACAATGAGCTTTGGGCTGGTGTCTGCTGGCCTCAGCAGGGGCCGGGGAGGGGGGTGCAGGGAAGGGATGGCTCCGGGCTGCCGGGCACAGAGAGCTGCCTCAGCACAGAGGGGCGACGGGAGCAGCTGAGGCCAGCAGGGCTCTGCTAGCCTGGTCCCTGGAGATGCTGAAGGTGACACAGGGGCCAACGCAGGACAGCTCAAGTTGCTGCCCTGTCCAGCACTTTCCAAGACTGATGTCACCTCTGGGAGGTCAAGTATGCCCCACTGGCAAGGGGTGAAACTAGACAAGGAGACAACAGGCCCAAGATCCCTTCCTCTTGGCAGGTGCTGGCTGGAGATAAAGACCTACACAGAGGGTCTCCCTTCCCCTCCTCCCCAAGCTGCAGGATGGCTTGGAAATCTCCATCAGCCACAGCCACAGCCTCCCTTGAAGGATGGGCATGGCCCTTGCCAGCGAGGACAGGCACCCTGCGACATCTTGCTTAGGCAGTGAATTCAGGGCACAGTTATCAAGTGCTTGCTGTGTACTAGGTGCTGGGTCTGGTTCCTCCTCAGATGCCTGATGCCAGGGCCCAAAGCCAGCCCCTAGGCAGCCTGCCCAGCTGCAGGACAGTCGGCTTCTATCTCAGATTTTAATCCCCACCAAGGTCTGGGGCTGCAGGCAGGACAGGCAGTCCGCCCTGGCACAGCTTGGTCTAGGCTGCCTGCTGGGTCAGGAAACCCCTGGCACGCTGACTGGGTTGCCTGATGCCCAGCTGGAACTGGGCCAGCAGTCATCTGGGTGGTCCCTGACAAGGCAGGCCCCTGGAGGCTGTAGCCCCCAGACTCAGCACCACCACCACCTCCACACCGTGCTCCCGTCCTCCCTGGTGGGACATGATGCCCACAGCCCCGTACAAAGAAGTCTTACATGGCCAGTGGTGTTGAGTGCTTCTGCCAGTGCCCCTCAGCAATGTCCACGGGATTCGGGAAGGGGGTCCCACAGGGGGTGGGCACCCTGAGTAGGGGGAACTGAGACCCAGGAGCCCCTTGCTTAACCGTTCACATTCCTGCCTGTACAGACTCAGAAAGGAGCCAGGCTGTCCTCTCCCACAGGAGACAACAACCCCCCTTTTCCTGAGACAGGGACAGATGCAAAGAAAGCAGCCAGGGTCAGGGGTGGGGGTGGCAACAGCATTAATCATCAAATTAAGGCCACTTACAACAGACCCACATGCCTACCCCAGCCTCTGTCCTAGGACTCCGTAATCAGGCAGGAGCTGTAACAGATCTCCAAGGGGGGTTGGGGGGGGGGTACAGAGCGCCCCCAGCAGTCCCCGGCCCTCCCACCCACGCAGGTCCCCCTTCCCCCCCTCCTAGCACCTTTTGGCGGAGCAGCTTGCTGCGCACCCGGCCCCAGAGCCGGGCGCCCGTGTTGGGGGGCCGCTTGCTCCCTGGCTCCTCCAGCCGATCCAGGCAGCAGCGCTCCAAGGGCTCACAGACCGCCTTCAGGCTGCAGTCGGGCTGAGGCAGAATGTCGGTCATGCCGGCAGCAGCAGGACCCGGCCCGGACTACAATCGGGCCTGCGGTGCCAGCTCCGGGGACACCGGAGAGGCAGAGTCGCGGGCAGCCTGGCCGCCGGGGCTCAGCTGCAGCGGCGAAGATATTGGGAGCGTGCGGAGCGCTCAGCCCCCGGGCTGGCCTGGACTGTTACTCCAGCCGGACAGGGAAGCGCATGGTGTGCGGCTCCGCTTTCTCCTCCCCTCCCCGGAGACTGCCTCCCAGAGGAGCGCACCGGTGGCGGCGGGCCCTCTTCTCCGCCTGCTGGTCCGCGCCAGGCTCGCAGGGACGCCCCAGTGCGTGCGCCACGGACCTCCCGAGACCGCGCGGGGACCCGCCCCCACCGAAGGAAGTGACTCAAAGGAGGCGCTGGCGGCTGCCCCTCCAAAAAACCCAACCTCCGGGTTTTAACTCTTGGCAGCCTGGGGCTCCAGCTCACTGACCCTCAGCCCAAGTACTGAATAAAGTTTGACAAGCAGCTAAACACAATCCAGTCCATTCCCCTCTCCATCCGCGGCTAACCCCTTCACCACCAGGCTGCTCCCTGGGGGTCTGGGGGATGTGAGGGGGGCTTGGGAGGAAGCCAGAGGGGGGTCTGCAGGGGGCAGGAGCTACGTTCTGGCCATGGACAACTGCCCTTGTCCCAGGCAAAGGTCCTGCACTGCCCTGGAGTTCTGCTTCCCCTACTCTCAACTCCTGCCCCCAGGCACCTCCCTGGATGCCAATTTGGTGACAGGACCAGACATGTGTGGACTGGCACTCACAAACCTCCTCTTCGGAATGTAAAGAATAACGAAGTTCTCCAGTGGGGCAGCTTCCTGGGCTCTAGGGGTCTGAAAGGAACTGGTCACCATGGGCCATTCTCCAAGGACATGAGCAAAAGCCAAGAATGACACTGGTTACAAATGCCCAGCAAGAGGTGCCCCTCACACAGCCACTTTTAACAGTGGCCGCATGCACTTCACCAGAAAAACCCCAAACAGTTTTGTGCTGCCGTGGGCAGAGCCACTTTGGCAAAGGGCAATCAGCCACTTTGTCTGGGCTGGGTGGCTCGGAAGACAGAGAAGAACGAACTTGTTCTTTACCCTCAAGTTGGTAAACATTCTAACCAGAGTGAGAAATGAATCACCAAGTTAGAGCCTGGTGTTGGGGTGGGGGGTGGGGGGAAGGCCCCCAGATGGTTAGGGTACACAAAACCCAGAGACATCACATTATGCAGAGCTGGGCTCACAGCAGGAAGGAAACCAACGTTTTCAGGATGCCAACCACGAGCCAGGTCTCATGCAAAGGGCTTTCAGATATCCAACTGCATTTAGGCCTTACAACTTTTGTGATGCCTGTGTTACTGTCTCCGTTTTCTGAGTTTTGAGGACTGGGGCTCAGGGAGGGAAAATTCTTGCCTGAGGTCACACAACTGTAGCTGGGGAGTGACAGGTCTCTTTCAAAGCTTCTGGTGCTCACAACTGCTGGGCCTCACTGAAGTGTGGCTGGTTCCTTTTTTTTCCTTTTTAGAAAATTATTTATTTGAGAGAGAGAGAGAGCGAGCGAGTGCGTGTAAGCATGAGCAGGGGAGGGGCAGGGAGAGAGAAAGAGAGAATCCCAAGCAGCCTCCATGTTCAGCATGGAGCCCGACGCAGGGCTTCACTGCAAAGAAAGCCAAGACCTGGTCATAATAAAAGCCACCCTTTACCGAGCATTTACGGTGTGATGGGCACCGTGCTAAACCACATGGATTAACTCACTTCGTGATTCCTCAACCTTACGAAGTAAGTACCAGCACCCCCATTTTCCATTTGAGGAAATGAAGGAGACCAGAAGTTGAGCACCCTACCCAAGGCCATGCTGGGTCCAGCTAGAACGGGTCCGGCGGACAGCACCACTGTCGTATCCTGTATTATTGCAGGATCTGGTCCTGCACTCCCTCTGCCTGGCGGGTAGAAGTGGGGTCCTGGAGCTCTGCTGGGCTCTGGGTGTCCCTGCAGGGTGGCCGGGCCAGCTCCATCTGTTCTAGGGCTCCACACTCCACACCTGCTTCTACACAGTGCAGACAGGGCTAAGCTGCCAAGGCTGCACGGAGTCTCCTCACATCTGAGCCAAAGTTGCCCAAAGTCGCAGCAGCTAAACATGGCCGGCCCATGACACCTTGCCCGGTACTGCCTGAGGGGGAGAGAAAGAGACCCACAGAGGCAGGGACATATCTGTGTCCCCTGCCCAGCTGAGGCCTGAGGCCCCCTATCCTTCCTGACCCATCCCTAATCTGCCTCTCCCAGGGCACCAGATGCTCCCTCTGAAGAGGGTCTTCCTCCAGTCCCACAAGGGGCCAGGCAGGTTCCCCACCCTGGCTGTCACAAAACCCATTCCTCCAGGAAGGTGTCACTCACTGCTGCAGTCTTCACTTCTCCAACTCATTCATTTCATTCAAGAGGCGCTGACTGAGGGCCTGGCTATGTGCTTTACCCTGGGTGTGGGGCTGAGGAATCATCACAGACATGAATCGAAAGTCTGTGCTTGACAAGGCTGAGAGCCCAAGAGAAGAGCAAGACATGGGCTTAAATACCTTTAACAGGCAGCAGAAAAGCACTCCTTCACTTGACACATATCAAGTGTGTGCCTACCATGTGCCTGCCATACCCAGATGGCCAAAGCATCACCTTAGCTCTTATGAAACCCAGTCTCAGGCCTTAAGAAGAGCACAGATAAAGTGCAATGACAGTTGAAGGAAAGGAGAGAAAATTTCTAGTCAGAGGAACCGCACAAGGCTTCTTGGAGGAGGAGGGGTTGGCATGAGCCTTGAGAGCTGTGAAAAAAGGCCATCCGCTTGGCTTTCCTCTGCAACCCTTCAGCTGACGTGCAACCGCTGGTTGTGTAACTGGCTGGGAAGGTGCCATTAACATCTCTGACCATGTCGGTACGCTTGGTACCATCAGCTGGTTAACTTCAAAACTGGCCCCTTGCTGGCTTTCTAAGGTTCTCTTCCTTCTATCTGGGTCATATGCCACAGGGTACAGTTTACTCCCCCAAACTGCACCCTGTGGGACAAGGTGTGCCTCCCCCACCGCTGGGTGTGTGGGAGAAAGGAGGCAGTCTAGATCCTGTTCCCAAAGCCCTATGCTTGCCTGCCATAGGAACCCCAGGCTCAATACTTGTCTGGGTAAAGCAAACTCTGATTGGGTGAAAGCTGGCCAACTGGTCTCCATGGCGACATAAGCGCCTTAGCAGATGGGTAGCTGAGTTGGGAGGCTCTTCCCTTGAGATGTTCATCTTTCCCTTCCTCCCCGTGGGCTGGGGGCTCTCTCTGGGACAGCACAGATTTGCCTTCTCTTCCCTAAGCCTGACTCACTCCTTCCTGGAATCAATGGTCTAGGAGCAGGCTGCAGGGGGGTTTGTGCAAGACAAATGTTCCCAGTCACTTCCTCAAAAGCGACCGTCTGAATTCCAGTCCCTCCAGCCCACCACAGACCCTTCCTCATCTTTGCTGGATGGGCTAGGCTTAGGCTGTCCTGACCACCCAGGGAAGGACTGCATCCCCTTCCCCCTTCTGTCCATCCCTTCCATCCAGCCACACCTGGCAGAACCCGCCGCTGAGGACACGCAAGGGCCCCCTGTCTGGATAAACAGAGCCTGGGCGGGAAGGCCCACACGAACAGATGTCGCTGTCTTTGGAATTAAAAACATTCCTAGTAGACTGTCCTGTCTTCCCTCATCCCTTCTCTGCACCCCCCCTTCCAGGCTCTCTGCAGAAGGAACAAGAAGGGCCGCCCTTAGGGAGGTGCAGGGCCCTGGGTTCCACCTAAGGAGGGGTATATATCTGGGACGGTTGGGGCCAGGCACCCAGCACAAGCCTGCATGATGCGAAATCAGGTTAAAGTGATCAGTAGCGGCATCACTGAAGAAAAAAAGGTCAACAGGGAATAGATGCAGCCTGAGATGTGTGGGCGGGAGAGGCAGGGACTGCCACCAGTGCTGCCTTGGTGACAGCTGGGGGTGGGGACAGCTTCCAGGCAAATCCTCCAGCCTGTGAATGCTAGGAGGAAGGTTATTTCTCCGGACTTTGGGATGCTGCTGCCACTTCTCTGGAGTGACCCCCTTTTCCGCAGAAGACTTCCCTCTTCTCCCCCGGCCCAGACTAGAACCCTGATCCTCTATCCCTGGGATTGCACTGAGGATGGGGAGCAGAGCTGGGGAGCAAGGTGGTGGACAGCATGATGGAGTCTGAAGCTGGAGGGCTGCAGAAAGGAAGCCCGCGGCAGTCCCTGCCCAAAGACAGGCACAGGAGCCCAGCCTGAGAGAACCAGCAGGGCCAGCAGCCAGAGCCCAGACAGACCAGGGCCCTCGTGCAGGGTGTGCAAACTGGCGGGGCAGGTGGTACATCCCAGAGCAGCTGTGAGAAAGCACGAGGAGACTCCCCTTAAGATTCCCGGCTCTGTATCCCTGCATCCCTAATGTGTGTTCTCACCTCCTTCTGTACTTATCCTATAGAACTATACCAATGGCACATCCCTGGCAACCCCTAGTGATTCTCGTGGCATATTTGGTCATGGAAATGGCTGGAAAATCCACTGGAGCCTTTGGGAACATCTCGCTTATCTAAAACAAACCCCACCCAGGGACAGAGCGGGAAGAGCACGCCTACCGTGTCCTTCTATTTGTTCCCCATACAACTCATGGCCAGACCAGCACCCAGACCCCCTTGGCTTCTTGCCTGTTCCTTCTCACCAGAAGGAGGTATGTGGCCAGGGTCTCCCAGCACAGTGTTGGGGGAGAGGCAGGCCCCCCTCCCGGCCCCAGGCCTCATGCTGAAGACACAACAGCCTCAAACAGGAAGGTTTGAAAGTAAGTCAGGATCCAGTGAGCCCCTATGCCTTTTTTCTCCTGCTCTATGATTAACCAACTCTTTTCCACTCAACTCTCAGCTCCAAATGAACAGAAGAAAGCTCCTGGGAGCCAGGGAACCTGGGCAAGAGTCCTGCCTGGTCACTGGAGACTCAGGAGCCACTTTCTCTCTCTGAGCTCAGTTTCCACACCTGTTAAAACAGGGGCTTGGACCAGACAAATGGTCATCAATGAATTTCTTTTTTTCTTTTTTTTTTTTTTTTTTTGCAGAGGACACTCTCTGCCTTTCTTTCCAAATGAAATCTTATACCAAAGTCTCCCTGCCCCCCAGTCAGATAAAAACAGAAGAAAGAAGAGGCCCCTGGCTAAAGCCCGGGGTGGATGGGGTGCTCCAGGTCCCTCCCAGCAACCCCTAAGCTCAGTAGGCAGAACCTGGAGCCCCTTAGCCTCCTTCCAGGAGATGGTTCTCATGAGAACTGCTGTTTCTCTTAACCACAGCCATTGGCCCCAGCTTGCCCTCAGGGCAGGGAGATGTGGAGGCTGGGGAGATGAGGGGCTTTTTAAGGAGACTTCCGGGTCAGAGTCCTGGCTCTGAAACTCGTGTCTTATCTCTACTTTTCTCTCTGCTTTGGGAAAGCTGTGGGCCTCTGCTTTGCTGGTGTGGGTTCCCTTCGGAGGCTTTCCAACTGGATAACACTCACCGAGTCATTCAGGCTGGTGCTTTCTGGGTCACCTTGGTCCTGAAGCCAGTACAGCCCAGCTCTTGCCTCTAAGGGTATGAGCAGGCTAGGCTGTGCCCAGCCTCTCCCGTCCCAGCTCACGGGAAGTGGGCTGCGCCTGGGGGTCAGACCCTTGCGGAGTGCCACCACTGCTCACACCCTTCAATGCCGTGGCAAAGGCTGGGCTGCAGTGAGGGGCCACGGCGGGGTCTGAAGCACCCACAGTGAGGGAGGCTGGCAGACCCCATGTGAGGTGCCCCACGTGAGCACTCATATCCACCTCAGCCCTCACTCAGGGATGTCCCTGGCAATTCCTCTACTAAGTCCTTTTCTCAGAGATCTTTTCAAAAAAATCAAAAGCAAGACCACCCAGAGACCAGTTTTTTTTTATTTCTAGGAAGATAAAGTTGCAGCCTCTGCCCGCAGGGAGCTCAGCGGTTACTGAAATGTACAGTCACCTCTGTAATCTCATTTAATATTCACATGGGTTCCAGAGGAAGCACTCAAGAAGAGGTCACCTGAGGCCACCTTGCTATTAGGTGGTGGATCTGGGATCAAACCCAGCTCTTCTGCCTGAGTCTGGGAGCCCCCAGAGCTGGGAAGACAGCACCCCTCTTGTGATTTGTTGAGAAGCTGGATATTCTCAGGCCCTGAATGAGTCAGTTCCCAAAGTCCTCTCTGAATTAGCTTCTCTGCTTGCCACCCACCAGAGAGTTGGGCCTAGGGAGTGGGCACCAGGCCTGCCCTCAAGGTGGCATTCCCAAGAGGGGCAGGAGGGCAAGAGGGAGATTCCAGCCTCCAGCTGTTTCCTATTGAATGCTTCCCATCTCCAGAATCCACTGGGGCAGAGTCCGCCTCCCCAAATCAGGAACACCTGGGAGGCAGAGGCAGCTGAGCAAGGGTGGAACGAGAGAGGTTGTAGAAGTGTGGGGAAGTCTCTGGGTAGCGGGGCACTGGCCTTCCCAAGGTATCCCGCCCCTGGATTTCCCCCATCCTGCTGCCTGCTCTCCAAGTGTAACTGAGGCATCTGGACCAGTCTTGAGAAGTGACAGCAGGTGGGGATGAACAGCTCTGAGACGGGCAGGGGATGGGGTGGGGCAGGACAAAGGCTCCAGTCCCAAGGCCTCTGGGAGGAGGCAGTGTCTGAAGCAGGGAGAGGAACAGTGCTGGCACCAAACCTCCCCTGTCCCCATGTGCCTCTGGGCTGGCCTGGTGGTGGTGGCAGCAGCAAAGAGAAGAGCCTTGCGTGGGCCAGCTCTGAGAACAGCAGGCAGCAGGGATATGAAACGCAAACTCTAGAGGCAGACGCTTCCCCTGCTTGTGCACATCAGGACTGAGGCTGGGTACAGGGGAGGACTCCACCTTCCGGGGGGAAAGGCCGGAACACCATTCCCAGCGTGGCCACTGCAGCGTCCCAGGGGAGGGAACTGCCTAGCATTGTGGATGCCAGGCCAGGGGTTGAGGGCTGGGGTGGTGGAATGAAAGGGAAAAGCCAGCCCCAAGGCTTTCTCATAGCTGCCCCCCACACCCTTAGGTAAAACCAGGCCATTCCCAGGATCCAGGGGCCCAGCAGTGGTCAGCGCAGCCCGAAAGACGATTGGGAGAAGGTGTCAAGGACCCACATGAATGTCCCTCTGTGATCCCACCCAGGGAGGGACCCTGGCACCTCCTGGCAACAGCCATGAAGAACCAGAGTGGGCAAGAGCTAAAAATGTCTGGGTCAACCAGGCCTCTGCCCCAGAGCCCAGGCTCCCAGAGCAATAAAACTGACATGCCTGGCCCTCCAGCAGTCAAACAGGCGACAACAGACCCCTCAAGGGCCAAAGAGAGGGATGTGGGGTGGGGGAGCCCTTGACTCCTGCCCTAGCAGGCTCCTGACCCACGCTTACTCTGAATTTCCTCATGCTCTGCAGAGTAATTGAAACCAGAAACAACTCTCGGCCAACAATGGCCCCTTGTTCCCGGCTCCTCACTCACTTTGTGCTCTGGGCCTGACCGCACCATGCCAAGCTGAGAGCTGCACCAAGGGAAGAGCCCAGAGCTGCTCAGTCCAGGGTCCAGGCAGGGAAATCTTGGCTGCTGGATGGTAAGGGGCCTAACCTTGCCCTCCAGCCTACTCTGAGGTCAGTTCATCAAAGCCGGGTCTGACCTTCATCAGCATAACAAAATAGATATGGCCTCAGCCAACCTAAGGTCTATACAGAGGGGGCCACTTGCAGGTGACAGCCTTTGGGAGGGGGTGCTGCTTGACGAGCTATACCTGGAGTCCCTGTAGGAAGGTGGAGGACAGTGTACCTGGACCTGCCAGTTTGGGCAAAGGGCTGTCATTATTAGATGAGCACGGACTCTGTGCCAGCCCTGTGCCAAGGGCTTCATGGACTTCCACATTCAATTCTCATTAGGACCCATTTTACGGATGAGAAAACAGAAAATAAAGTTAACTTACTCTGTTCTCCCAACTAATGAAAGAAGAAAGCTGAACTCTGAACCCCAGATCTGTTGGGCCTCAAAGGCCCAACGACACTGACATATCAAAATTCTCCTCTTTTGTTTACTACATGCTGAGGTCCTGTTCACTCTTCGTATCCACAGCACAGTGCCTGACACTTAGAGGGTGCTCAGTATGCAGAAAGGCATGAAGAAGCTAGTGAAAGCATGGCTCTTTCAGGGAGGCTCCTCTGAGCCTTACAACAAGCTGGTGATGAAGGCAGAGTGGGAATAGTTATCCCCATTTAACAGATGAAGAAACTGCAGCCCCCAGATAGCAGTCTTCTGACCCTCAGCGTCAGGGTCACTCCCTCCACACTCAGTACATATAAACCATGACCTAGGGAAGGGCAGAGGAGATCCGAGGAAATAAGGGTCAAGGAGACAGGGATGCCTAAATTGGGGGAGAGAAAGCCAAGAGGCAACTGTTTTAACCAGAAAAGGCTAATAGTGACCAGTTGGTCCTCCACTTGTGGGGCCCTGCTTTCTGGTAATAGCTGGAGACCAATGAGCAGTTGGCTGGGGGTGGGGAATCTTGGGTCTGGAGAGGAGGAGGCTATGAAATCTCCATCCTCAAAGACCAGGCTCTTTTTCTCACTTAAAAGGAAGAAAGTCTAGGGGCTCCTGGTTGGCTCAGTTGGTAGAGCATGCCACTCCTGATCTCAGGGTCGTGAATTCAAGCCCTACATTGGGTGTGGAACCTACTTAAAATAAAAAAATTTTTTTAATTAAAAAAAAAAAAAAGGAAGAAAGTCAAAAATAACCAAAATGTCCATTGGTAGATGAGTGGATAAACAAATTGTGGTCTATGCATTCAATGTTATTCAGCATTAAAGAAGGAAATTCTGGGAGGGGTGCCCAGGTGATTCAGTCAGTCAAGTGTCCAACTTTGGCTCAGGTAATGATCTCACTGTTTGTGGGTTCGAGCCCCATGTTGGGCTCTGCAGTGACAGTGTAGACCCTGCTTGGGATTCCCTCTGTCTCTGTCCTTCTCTGACCTGTGCTTTCTCTCTCTCTTTCTCTCAAAATAAATAAACTTTAAAAAAAAAAAAAAGAAAAAGAAATTCTGCGGGCCCCTGGGTGGCTCAGAGCCGCCCACATCGGGCTCTGTGCTGACAGCTCAGAGCCTGGAGACTGCTTCGGATTCTGTGTCTCCCTCGCTCTCTGTCCCTCCCCGCTCATGCTCTCTCTCTCAAAAATGAATGAACATTAAAAAAGTTAGTTTAAGAAGGAAATTCTGACACATGCTACCGCATGGATAAACCTCAAAGACATTATGATTCCACTTCCATGAGGTCCCTGGAATGGTCAAAATCACAGACAAAAAAAGTAGAATGTGGTGGTTGCCAGAGGGGTTACCTTTTTTGTTTTGTTTTGTTTTTTAAAGTAAGTTCCATGCTCAACATGGAGTTTGAACTCATGACCCCAAAATCAAGAGTTGCATGCTCTACCAACTGAGCCAGCCGGGCATCCCCTGGAAAGTTACTGTTTAATGGGTATGATAAGTTGGGATGATGAGAAAGTTCTGGAAAAAAAAAAAAGTTCTGGAGATGGCTGGTGGCGATGGTTGCACAACAATGTGAATGTATCTAATGCCTCTGGGTGACACTAAAAATTATTAAAATGATAAATTTTATGGTATGTATATTTTACCACAGTTGAACAAAAAAGAGGGTCTAGATATTGTCAGATGTGCCCATCAGGGCTTTGTGTCCTAGTACTGAAGGCAGGGGACTGGCCTTTGTGACCTCCTCCTGAGTGTCATTTATAATAGCTCTGAACCCTCACAAGCTTCCAAGAGGCCAGGTCAAGAATGTTATAGAAACTATCCCTTTTCCCCTTCTGACATGGGCTCTGCACTTTGGAAGGGAAGAGGACAGAGGCAAGGCATCCCATCAGGCCTGAACTCTGCAACTGGGGGTGAAGGGCACCAGGATAGATGGAGCCTCCTTCCTGGCCTGGGACCCTGCCCCTTCCCACCCCAGGGTCTTCAGTACTCCCAGGTGAAGCCGCCTCCTACCCTGGGGTGTGTGTGTGTGGGGGGGGGGGGGCAGAGCCAAGGGTGGGGGCTGTTGCCACGCCACGTCTGGCTGAGCTGAGGAATGGGGGTGGAGCAGGGGCATGGAGGGGCTCCTCTGGCTTAGGTAGCTTCTAGGTCTCAGACTCCTCTTTAGTCTGGAGTCAGTGGCAGGAACCGAGCTATGGGGTCCTTAGGGACAGCTCTCCCCTCAGGCCATGCCAGTCAACAAGGGCTGGGCCCTGGGAATATGCTAATCAGCCAGCGGGTAGGTCCCAGTTGGGGACAGCACATCTGGAGCCTGGAGTAGCATAGTTGGAAATAGACTGAGATAAACATATGGGAGTCCCCTGGGGCCAGGGAGCCAAGGCAGACAAAGGGGGGCCTCCTGGCTGAGAGGTTCCTCGGTCAGGCGGGGGTGGGTCCGCAAGGAGGAGGCAGGCAGTGGGGGCGGCCTGGACAGAGAATCTGGACATACTGGCCTCTTGGGTCTGGGGAACAAAGGGAGGGCTCCTGACCGTGGAAGAGGAGAAATGCACTAAGCTGGGGGTGGGGGAGGCTCCAGGAAATTTGTAGTGACAAAGGGCAGATCCCTGAGGGTCACAGACTGACACCCGCCCCATCTAAGAGCATTTTCTTTCATTCATTTGCCCAGCAGCTGACCAAGCATGACCAACCTGGGACTGGGTCCCTGAATTTGGAGCCCCTGCTCAACCACTGTGGCTCTGTCACTCACCCTTTCTGGTCTCAGTTTCCTTCTCGGCCCAAAACAGGATTGGATTAAATGCCCCCTAGGAGTCCTCTGGCCTAAAACCCTTCTGATCTCTTCTTTCATTCATTCCTTCAATCTCCCTCTGACTTGTGTTACTCACAATCCCTCCTGCTCGGGGCAGGCGGGTTCTTTAATTTCCTGGGACACTCCCTGCACATCCCTGTCTCCCAGCATGGCCACAAAGGCCCTTTCCCCGGAATGCCCACCCTGCTCCTTTCTGCTGATCCAGAGCCTGCCCACCTTGTTAGAATAACACAGAACCTGGGGCGCCTGGGTGGCGCAGTCAGTTAAGCGTCCGACTTCAGCCAGGTCACGATCTCGCGGTCCGGGAGTTCGAGCCCCGCGTCGGGCTCTGGGCTGATGGCTCAGAGCCTGGAGCCTGTTTCCCATTCTGTGTCTCCCTCTCTCTCTGCCCCTCCCCCGTTCATGCTCTGTCTCTCTCTGTCCCAAAAATAAATAAAAAACGTTGAAAAAAAAAATTTTAAAAAAAGAATAACACAGAACCTTAAAATGGCAATTCATGTGCTGGCCATTATGTAAAATGATTTTTATGAAGTATAAGATCTACTTTGGGTAATGTAACAAAAAAGGTAATTATAAAGACTACATACAGCCCCAGAAAAAAGGGAGGTAATGATATTACATGAAAATAGAAAAAATACAAAATATACACTGTGATTAAAGCTATATAAAAATTTCTATGCCTGCGGAAGGGAAAAGGCACAAAGTCGAATGGCTGTTTCAGAGGAGTGGGAGGAGGGATGGCTCGTGATTCTGTTTCAAGTCCCTTTACTATTACTGCAATTTTCCTTCTAATATAAACACTGCATTTGGAATTTTAAAAAATCCAGGGCTCTCAAATCCCCCTCACTCCACCTCCTCCTGGGAGCCTCCCCGATTCCGGCCCACGGTGGTCTTTCCTTCTTTGAATTCCTGCTGCACGCTTTTCCATCTTATTCCACAGGGAACAGCGGCAGGCAGGAGAACGTCTGCAGAGGACAGGGCTCCAGCCTGCCTCCAGTTCTGGTTCTGGTCCTGTCTCCCTCCCCACGGGCAGCCTGGCGTTGGACAGGTCACCTACCCCTTTGGTGCCTCAGTCTTCTCATCTTTCCAACTGCGATCGCTTTCCTCTCCCACAGGGTACGTGAAGACCCCTGAGAAAACAGCTTCAAGTGCTGGGTGCTAGCTCTGGGGTGCTATCACCATCATTACTGGCATCTTGTTGTGCTCTCTTGTGGCTTGGCTCTCCGATCTTGGGGCCAGGCCCCTATGGATCTTGGAGCAGCCAGCCCATGGTGGGTACACTGCAGAAGGATGGTAAGTCCCCCACCCCTGGCTCTTTTCTCTGCAGGCATGCTCATTCTGCTTCTTGCCAGGTGCACCAGGCGGTAAGCATCCCCTGCCAATGTAAAAGGACTCCAGACTAAAGAAGGACTAGGCTCACTTTATACCATAAAGTGGGGTGCTGGGGCAGAATATCACCCTGGCTCCTTCTCTGGGCCACTAGCCATGCCAGTGCCCTGTACCCAGCCTGGGAGATTCCTTGATGGAGGCCCGGGGGATAAGGACACGGCACAGAGAGGGCATGGTTGCCCTGCACACGGTCAGCAGAGGCGATGGGCCTCAGTGTCCTCACGGGGAGGATATAATTGTCATTTTCCTCGCAGAGCTGTTGCGAGGATCAGAGGAGATCATGTTTGGGAATGTGCCTCCAAGAGCCCAAGGGCTAGACACACATGTTGCTGATCAGTGCTGCCATTTGTCTGCCACTAAATGCTGTCCCGCACCCCCAGCCTGCTGCTCCAGATTCCCTGCCCCCACTGCCACAGCAGGCAAACTCAGAGAGAGACTCATTTCTGAGCAAACACCTGGAGCTCAGGAAACGGAATCCCTCGCTGTCCTTTGGATGGGCTGAGTAGGAAGGGGCTTAGAAAGAAGGTGGCAGACAGGCATGGGCCTTCTTTCCCTTGCCCCTCCTTCAGGTCACCCAAACATTACCAAAGATGGCCCCTATGGCAAGGCCACCTTTAGCTCCATCCTCAGTGCCCGCCAAAGGGGAGCAGAGCCATGTGCCAGAGCCTGGTGCCAATTCCTTTCCTTGGACACGTGGCATAAAGGGAGGTGGGAGCAAGATGTGGGAACAGGCTGTTCTGTGGCTCCGCGGGGCCTGGCCACATGGGACTGGCTCAGCGCAGGCTTTCCACCCAGCCTGGTGATCCACAGGGGCTCTGTGGGGCATCACGGGGGAGCAGGCTTTATGAGGCATGGCGCACACTGGGCAGGACACCCCCACCCCTCCCTGACCCACGGGCAGGAGGGCAAGGCAGCTCCATAGCTGAGGGCCAAGGGCTGCGCCCTGGGGAGGAGAGGGCTGGGAGACTCCGAAGTCCTCCAGAGAATGCTGGCTCTCAGCTGGCCGCTCATAGGCCCAGGTCAGCTGGCAGCAGGAAGGTTTGTATTTCTTTTAATATCAACTCCCAGGCATTTAACATTCCTCGAAGCTTAAACACAGAAACATTTTCCTTACCAGACTGTGCTTTCTTCTCTGCCAAACATAACCTGGCTTCCTCCCCTTCCCCCAAAGCCTCCATCTGCTCCTGTCTCCAAGATGTAATGATTTATGGTGTGTTTCCCCTGGGGCTTGTGAGGCTGACAGAAACGAGGAGGAGGAGGGAAGCAATGGAGCTGGAAGTCCAGGTGGGGACGGTGCCATGGGGCCCTGGAATCTGGACTCTGGGGAGGGGGGGTCAGTTGAGGGGGCTGCCCTGGACACCCTTTTTAACTCTCCCATGCCACGGCCACCAATGGCCCAGGAAGCGTGGCAGTCACTTTCTTGGCTGGGTATCTCCTGGGGCTGAGCGGGCCGGCCCCAAACCCCTTCCCTGCCTGTCCCTCCGGCCAGCCCAGGGATATGGAGACGGGGCCCCCACCCCTTATGTCTGCAGGAAGTAGGTTCTGAATTTACAGCCCTCTCTCTCATCTAAATTAATGAAGGACTGGCTTGTGGTTGCCTGGCAGCCCTGTTTCCCTGGTGACAGTGCTGAAGAGCGGGTCCCACAGCATCAGGAACGGACACGCACAGGAACACGGGGCGACAGGAGGCGGATGGCCGGGCCCCCACCGAATAATGCCATTCCCCTGTTCTAACACTGAGGTGAAATAGGTGGGAGAAGGAAGAGGCCCATATGGGTCCCCAAAGGGCACTACCGCCAAGAACTTTACCCAGCCAAAGCCAGATACCAATCTCTGCAGCCTCAACAGGGCAGCAGAGAACAAACACTTCCTTTGAAAAAGCATCATTCAGCCCCCCCTCCCCCATCACACCTGGGGCAATTAAGCTCAGAGCACCTAATGCCCATGGGCTCTGTCCCAGTGCTAGTTACTGCTTCCCTTGATTTCGTGGTCACAGAATCCACCCCCAACAAGGCCACTTGTGTCCTAAACAGAAGGTGCCAGATGGAGTGTGGATGGCTCCATGCTGAATGTCATCCCTCCAAACCTGCATCCTCTTAATAGGTGAATGAATAGCAGCCATCTTCAAAACTGGCAGAATGTTCCAGAGACACAGGCTGCAAATAAACAAGGCTTTCAAGAAACACAGCCGAGGCACATATACTCTTACCCTGACTCAGGACCTGGCTCTACCAATACCCACAGAACCTACCCGAAGCCAATGAACTCCTGGCATGAGTAAGGCCCAGCAGCCCTAGCAACAAGTCAGAGACCAGCCCCCAGCAAGCCAGCTGGGTCCTAAGCCCTTCCAGCTTAGTGGCAAATGCTCAGGGTCTCACTCCTCCTATGCCAGACAGTGCTAATCAAACACAGCATTCATGGATGCAATATAGCCTCAGAATCCTTCTCAGCACAATGTTCCTGGGAAAAGCCGCCAGCAGATCAGAGTGGAGATGTGACAACCAAGGTAGGAGTCATCTCTCCAGCCCACCATGCAGGAGTGTGTGTGATGTACCTGAGCCAGCTGTGAAGCCCGAGGAAGCAGGCACACGTGGGCTTCTGGAGCTAGAACAAGATGCCATCTCTAGCAGGGGAGAACAACCACCTTGGGGAACTTTTCTCAAACCAGCTTTAGACCCAAGTCACAAAGGGCCAAGCACCTTAGCCAAGAGGGCAGGTAGGAAGGACTCCTTCCCAGTGGCACTGCCTCTTGGCAGTGTCCAGAGCCCTGCCTCGGTGCCCTGGCCGCGCCCGAACCCTCACCTGGATCTGTCCTTTGCCCATGATCTTGTCCACGATCTCGTTGTTGTCCTTGTTGACCTTGGTCTTGTCATAGCACTTTTCGTAGCACAGGATCCTCAGGGACTGGGAGCCCTCCAGCTCAATCTCAAACTCCTGGGGAAAGATGGTACCACGATCCTGAAACTCCAAAGCTGAGACACAAAGCTTCCTGGCAGGTGGGGGCCCCAAACTTGCAAGGTGAGAAAGGGGTGAGGGGGGCCCATGAGGAGCACATTGCAAGGCATGGAGGAACTTCCTCTCTTTCTGGAGCTCCAGAGGCCTCCAAATTCACTGATGAGGTGGAATTTGGGCCTGAGCTGAAAACCCCATGTCTAGACGTAAACACGGTATCAGACACCAAATGAGCAGGGAGTGGAGAGCAGAGGGGTTGGAGAGAGAGAATTCGCCAAACCAACAGGCTCGGCCACCCCCAGCCAACAGGAAGTGAGCACGGGGAGTGGGGTGGGCACAGCTGGTGATAAGCTCAGGGGTCCCTGTGGGGACACCAGCCCCCTCCACTCACCTCATCCCATTTGGGCTCTGTCGTGTCCCGGAACACCCTGGTTTTGGCTTTGCTGACAAAATAGCCAAAGGAATCCACCTCCAGGGTGCAGTACAGGTCTGCAGTGGGGACAGGCAGAGACACATCAAAGTGAGGTCTGAGACTCAGGACCTCGGGAGGGAAAGGGGGATAAATGCTTCTGTCCCTCCCAGCGTTCCTGCAGGGCAGCCCTCAGTGTTCCCCTTTCCACTTCTCTGCCCTCTTCTTAGCTGGTTCTGCCCCTCCCGCCTCATTCACCACCCTCCAGCTACACTGGCCCCCTCCCTCCAACGTGCCCAGCTGGCCTCACCTGAGGGCACTTGCACTTGCAGTCCTTCCTCCCTGATCCTGGCTTGGCTGCCTCGTCCCCACGAAACCCGTGGCCGAGGTCTTCACTGACCACGCAAACTGAAGAAGCTCCCCTCCCCCCTCCCCCTCCCCGCTGATCCCACGTTCGTCAACAGGGCATCTGGCATTGGAGGTGGGAGGCTCTGGAGGGCATTTGGCCCCTGGGCGCTGTAAATCTGGAGCAACCCCCACTCACTGTGACAAACCCAAAACGCCCCCCGCCTTCCAAAAGCTCGGTTTGTTTTCTTCATAGCACTCAACTTTAACTCAAGTTATCTTTCTGCCCGTCTGTCTCCCCTCACTACATCGACACCACACAGGCAGAAGCCCGGTCCTCCTAGCCACCAGTGTACCCTCGGCACCAAGGACAGGGCCTGCACAGAGTAGGCACACGGTGAGTATTTGCGGGATGAATGAACGAAGCAAGCTTTTACCACCACCCCAAGTGCTTCAGGTGACAAAGTGGTGGAGGGCTGGGGTGGGAGGAAGGGGAGTTTTCCCTAGTGTTTCCACCTTGAACTGTGGCCTTTAAGGCTGAAAATCTTCTCCCCTCCACTCCGGGATCCAGCTGATGCGGCCACAACACTGGGTAGCCACCCCAGGCACTCTGCAAATCCACAGACTCCCTCTGGAGCTCAGACCCTGGCACCCCATCCCCCTCCATGGGACCTGTCAAGGTTGTTTCCCAGGGTAAATGGTGCTTTGGAGGTGCTTTGGGGGTATTAGAGCCAATCCTCTGACTTGTGAATCAAGGGGCAGAGGTCAGAGGGTGGACATACATGCCCCTCCCAGGCCCCCGTTAAAGGGCTTTCCCCAGAAAGGAGAGAGGATGGGGCTGCACCCGAGTTGTCTCTGGCCGGGTGTGATGCAGACCAGATATAGCTGGGTATCAGAGCACACTGGAATGTGGGCACGGATTAAAGCAGGAATCACGATGGTGTCTACATCCCAGGCCTGACAGGGCAGATGTAATGAACTTATTAGGACAAAGAGCCATGGTTGAAGATTCATGGGGCCTAACCCCGTGGACTTAGAGTGAACACGTGAGTGGCTCAGGAGGCCGGTAGAGGGAGGAGGTGGGGACACTCTGGAGGTCAGGAGAGGTTTTGTAGCAGCTCACCTCGTGTCTAACCACCTTGACCCAGTTTGGGAGGCAGAACATCTATCTGCCCTTGGAGAGCGGGCCACTCTCCCCCAATGAGCTGGCTCCCGGGGGCCCACGCTAGCAAACAGGGAGCAGAGAGACAGGGTGAGGCACCTGGGCAGTGTGGGTCACAGACTCAGGTGTATGTAACAGTCCTAAGGAGCTTACTCACCGGGAATATTCCCGGGCAACTTCCCGGACCCTCCCCAGAACCCTGGGGAGTCTGTGTGTCTGGGGAGGGTCCAGAAAGCTGCCATGTGTACAAGCACAGCTTGAGTGATAAGTGACGTGGTCCTGGCCATACTGAGAGAAACCCTTCTCTAAAGCAAAAAGTAGGCGTGTTGCTAAATGGGAATGATATCAGTGACCTCCGAGGGACGTCGAGGATCACAGCAGAAAATCCACTTGAAAGGGCTCTGAACATGCCAAAGCACGTCCACACGCTGGCCACATTGGAGTTTTCTCCAGCATCTAGCAAGGTGCCCAGGCGTGGTAGTAAGCTACCCCATGAACTTCACAGTAAATGTTTATCAAATGGCTGGCTGTGAGCCAATGCCACATTTTCTGTGTGATGTGCCACAGGGAGAGAGGCACAGGACAGACCTCCCCACTGCCACAGAGAAAGAGAAGGCGGGGGGGGGGGCGGGAAGGGGTGGGTGAAGAGGAGAGGAGTCAGGAGCCTTGGGGTTCTGACCCTCTGTGATGTTAAGTCCCTTTAATCTCTCTGTGACTCAGTTTTCTCATCTGGCAAATGGGGAGAAACAATCAGGTGTCTAACTGGCTCACAAATTCCTACGGGGAAAAGTTAGATAAAAAAGTGTAATTGTATTTTGTCCAACACTAAGATCTGCACAGATTTAGTAGATCGTGATAAAGAAGGAAGAAAAGGGATGGTGTGCCAGTGCATTCACTGTCATATTTAAGCCTGCTCTTAGGTCAGTATTAATGAGGATGTTTGTCTTTTATGGAGAAAGAAGTTGAGGCTCTGAGAGGTTAAAAGACTTGCCCAAGGTCACATAGCTTATAACTGGCAGAGATGGGGTTAGAGCCCAGGATTTCAGGCACCTAGGGGTTGGGGAGGGCTTAAGAAAGAGCAGATCTTGGAGACACAGGGCAGCCAAGAGGAGCTGGTTCCTGACCGTCAGGGGAATGAATGGCCACCCACCCACATGTCAAGGCAGCTGGCAGGCCCCCAGCGTGGGGCAGGCCAGAGCAGGGTAAGTGGGAAGCGGAAGGCCCCATGCAATGGGTCCACAGGGACTTCTCAAGAATGGATGAGCAATGGCTCTCTGCTCTCCCTAGGGCTGGGGTTCAGGGGCACTTACTGGCTGACTGCTTAAACCCCTTGGCAGAGTGGACGATGACATGGAGGAAGCCATAGAGTCCTGGAGACTCATCGTCTGTAAGAGAGGAAAGCCCGCAGGGTAGGGGGTGGTGAGAGGCCTGCTTCAGCCCCTTCTCACCCCAGGCTGGCAGGAAGGCACAGAGGGTGGGAGACAGTTGAAGCCTTGGTCTTGCAGCACCACCTGGTGGCTGGATGAAGAAGTTCCCAGAGCCCACAGCTTCCTGGAATGTGAGCTGTAGTGCTTCTACCTCTACAGAGCCCGGAAGGCCAATCCACATCTTCCCTACTGGGCCAGGGATTTCATACTATTCCCCAGGGGCACTTTTCCTCCGGCTCTGAATCCTGCCTATCCCACGGCTGTCCTCTGCAGTGTCGCCTTTCCAAGTGAAAATTAACCACTATAAGTCAGCCTCCTCTTGGGACAGGGGGCAGATGACCCCCATATGGGGAGGACAGTCTGCCTTCAAAACCCCTCCCACAAGGTGTACCCCCTCCCAGCACCCACAAACAACCAGATACCACCCATTCTGGGCCAGCCCGGATCACAGCTCTCTCCTGCTCCAAAACCTCCTGTAGGCTCCACGGCTTGACCAAACGTCTTTGCTTGGCATTCAAGGCCTTCCGAGATCTGGTCCCTGGAAGCTTCTGACATTATTTCTCATACACTAATCCATCTACGCTTTCCCCCTCCACTGCCATCACATCTCATGCTTCAGTCTTTTGCTTCCATTATCTGACTACCTCATGAACATATTAACAACATGATTCCAGTATATGATGGTGCCAGATCCTTCTCTCAAGCCAGAGGGGGCCAGTGATGGATTGAGACCATCTGGGAACTCAGTAGAGAACAACCCCTATTCAAGCTCTCTGTGTACCTGGCAACTGAGTCGTTACAGCCACGTGTCTGGTTAGGTCCTTACGGAAGGTTCCAGCAATGCCCTGGGGGCTAGGACCTGCTGATAAGGCAGGAACCTTGGGTTCCAGATCTTACCGTCTTTATTGCTGGTGACAGGAATGTTGTGTACAGTCCTAAGTTTGAAACAGGATCCCGTGAGCACCTGGAGCTCCACTGAGCTCAGGACAAAGGCCTGGAGATCTGTAGGAGGAGCCAAGAGGAAAATGTCACAGATCCACCAGGACCTGCTGCTCTTCTCTGGGGGCTACTGAAGGAAAAAAGCTTAGCTCTAGGGGCAGAGCGGGTCATCGGAAGGGAGGGAAAGACTTGCAGACACTCACATGGGAACAGTCATAGGTGCTGTCAGCGGGTAGGGATGAGAGAGTCTAACTGAAAAAGCTCGAGAATGTGTGTATGAGATAGCGAGAGCAAGAGAAAGAGAGATAGACAAGCCTGGGCCCCGAGTCCAGTCCTGTTGCTAATTCACTGTGTGCCTTAAACAAACCACTTAAGTCCTTTGGGCCTCAAGTGGTCAGTAGCATCAATTAAGTGCCACCTGCCCTGGCACCTTGCAGAGTGACTGTGAGGGCCAAGGAGGAAACCCTGGACATGAAAGTGCATGGAAATGCAAAAGGCCACTGTTGCCATGGATACCATCAGAGCTGTGTAGAGTGGGGCGGGACTTTACCCTTTTTCTGTAGCTTCTGAATTGCTTCTCTCCACTCTGACCTCTCATAGTCCGAGGACAGTAGGAACAGGTAGCTCTGAAGAGAGGAGACGAGAAGTCAATGGGGTGACCATGTGGTCAAGCACATTCCTGGCTCCTTCTTACCCAGGCACCCCTAGGCTTGGAGAAGGTGGCAGCTGGGAGGAGAGTCTCCTTTCCTGGAAGCCCAGTGACAGGAGTGGCAGTGCCAGTGATGGCCAGCAGGGGGCACTGGCTCCATACCAGCTGGGAGTTGTTGCACCTTCCTTGGGAATCCCGCCTAAGTGCCTGACTCCCACCACAGGTCATGGACAGGAGCCCTAGAGAATGGCAGCCCTGGACCAAGGAAGGGGGTTGCTTCTGTCCCATCCCCACCCCTCCCTGACCTTTCCATTCCGATTGTGGATCCGAAATGGGATCGTGGGGGAGTTGAGCAGCAGCAAGAACTCGTTCTCAAACATCTTCTTTTTCAGGCGCTCGATGGCCCGGCTCTGTCCTTTGTTGGCTTTCTGTGTGGGGATGGAGGGCACAGATGGTTTCCCTCACACACTCTGCTCTGCACTCAGCATCTCTAAGCACAACACTCCCTTGTGCATTAGTCGTGTCTTTTTCTTTTTTATATTTTATGACGCTTTGACATCTTGGGGGGCCTAGCTGGCCAGGAAGAAAACTACCCCTCCCTTAGAAATCAGGCAAGCTGATCCCTAAGATAGTAAATGACTCCTCTGTGTGCAGACCTTCCATATACAAACAACCAGCCCTGAGTTCATACCCCCAACACCTCCTTTACCTAACTCTCACTCACCATGCCAATATTCCTCTGCCTTAAATAACCCAGGGCCAGATAGCACACAACTAGAGACCACCCTATAGCCCAGATCCTGCTGACGTTTTTCCAACTCTCAGTCCTAAGGAGTTGCCCCTGCCTTGCTTGCTTTCCCTGTGGGAAACACGATACAGGCCCTGAGCCATGCTCTCCCCAGAGGTCTTCAGCATCCTGAGCAAACCTGGTGCTTCCTCTGTGGCCTGTGTGGTATGACATGCCCCCTCCTCTTGGAAGCTCTAGGTCTTAAGAATCTTCTTTTAGTGCCATTAGCCCATCCATGTCATCACTCAGTCATCTCTAGAGATCAGATCCTGGGCACCATCAAGATACTCTGCTTAAGGGGCATCTGGGTGGCTCAGTCGGTTGGGCGTCCAACTTCGGCTCAGGTCATGATCTCATGGCTCGTGGGTTCAAGCCCTGCTTTGGGCTTTGTGATGACAGCTCAGAGCCTGGAGCCTGCTTCGCATTCTGTGTCTCCCTCTCTCTCTGCCCCTCCCCTGCTCATGCTCTGTCTCTCAAAAATAAACCTTAAAAAAAAAAAAAAGATACCCTGCTTAAAAACTTCAGACACCTTTCAGCAAAAAGCCCCAACTGCTGGACTGGCACTCGGGGCCTCCCGGGGCTGGGCTCTGGCCTCCATGAGCAGCTGAATATCCCACCACACCCCACCCTGCACCCCCCCCACCTCAGCTGCACGGTATTATTATTCCCTATTCTTTTTTTTTTTTTTCCACGTTTATTTATTTTTGGGACAGAGAGAGACAGAGCATGAACGGGGGAGGGGCAGAGAGAGAGGGAGACACAGAATCGGAAACGGGCTCCAGGCTCTGAGCCATCAGCCCAGAGCCTGAAGCGGGGCTCGAACTCCCGGACCGCGAGATCATGACCTGGCTGAAGTCGGACGCTTAACCGACTGCGCCACCCAGGCGCCCCTATTATTCCCTATTCTTTAACAAGCCATTATGTCTCAGCCCATGCTCTCTCCTCCAGCTTTTCAAGTTTATATTTCATGAAGGATCCCTTCCGTCTTATTAACTGTGGTTATGCTCCACATTTCCGTTCTGGCACTGCCCTCAAGCTCCTCAGTTAGAATTCATCTCTATGGCATTTTCTTACCCACTAGACTAGCAAAAATGGCAACAACTGCTCATAGCCAGTGTTGTGACAGTGTGGGGAGACAGTGACTCTCACACACTGCAGGGAAGGGGGGGGGTTGGTACATAATCAGATGCAACCTTTTCAGAGGTAAATGTGGCAATTAGTGCAAGCCCTCTGTCCCAGCCATCCCACTTGTAAGGAATCTACCAGAGAGAAATAGGAGTGCAGTCAGGTTTACTGCAGTCTTGCCGGTTGAGAGTACAATATCACATGCGTCCTCGTGTAGTCAAGCAACAGAATACAATAGGATTGCAGCTGGGGCACCTGGGTCACTCAATGGGTTAAGCGTCCAACTCCTGAATTCTGCTCACGTCATGATCTCACGGTTCAGGAGTTCGAGCCCCGAGTCGGGCCCTGTGCTGACGGCTGACAGTATGGAGCCTGTTTAGGATTCTCTCTGCCCCTCCCCTGCACTCTTGCTCTCTCTCAAAAATAAACAAACATTAAAAGAATAGGATACATGGCACAAAAACAGACACACAGACCAATGGAATAGAATAGAAACCCCAGAACTAGACCCACAAACGTATGGCCAACTCATCTTTGACAAAGCAGGAAAGAACATCCAATGGAAAAAAGACAGCCTCTTTAACAAATGGTGCTGGGAGAACTGGACAGCAACATGCAGAAGGTTGAAACTACACCACTTTCTCACACCATTTACAAAAATAAACTCAAAATGGATAAAGGACCTAAATGTGAGACAGGAAACCATCAAAACCTTAGAGGAGAAAGCAGGAAAAGACCTCTCTGACCTCAGCCGTAGCAATCTCTTACTCGACACATCCCCAAAGGCAAGGGAATTAAAAGCAAAAGTGAATTACTGGGACCTTATGAAGATAAAAAGCTTCTGCACAGCAAAGGAAACAACCAACAAAACTAAAAGGCAACCAACGGAATGGGAAAAGATATTTGCAAATGACATATCGGACAAAGGGCTAGTATCTAAAATCTATAAAGAGCTCACCAAACTCCACACCCGAAAAACAAATAACCCAGTGAAGAAATGGGCAGAAAACATGAATAGACACTTCTCTAAAGAAGACATCCAGATGGCCAACAGGCACATGAAAAGATGTTCAGCGTCGCTCCTTATCAGGGAAATACAAATCAAAACCACACTCAGGTATCACCTCACGCCAGTCAGAGTGGCCAAAATGAACAAATCAGGAGACTATAGATGCTGGAGAGGATGTGAAGAAACGGGAACCCTCTTGCACTGTTGGTGGGAATGCAAATTGGTGCAGCCGCTCTGGAAAGCAGTGTGGAGGTTCCTCAGAAAATTAAAAATAGACCTACCCTATGACCCAGCAATAGCACTGCTAGGAATTTATCCAAGGGATACAGGAGTACTGATGCATAGGGGCACTTGTACCCCAATGTTCATAGCAGCACTCTCAACAATAGCCAAATTATGGAAAGAGCCTAAATGTCCATCAACTGATGAACGGATAAAGAAACTGTGGTATATATACACAATGGAATACTACGTGGCAATGAGAAAAAATGAAATATGGCCTTTTGTAGCAACGTGGATGGAACTGGAGAGTGTAATGCTAAGTGAAATAAGCCATACAGAGAAAGACAGATACCATATGGTTTCACTCTTATGTGGATCCTGAGAAACTTAACAGGAACCCATGGGGGAGAGGAAGGAAAAAAAAAAAAAAAAAGAGGTTAGAGTGGGAGAGAGCCAAAGCATAAGAGACTGTTAAAAACTGAGAACAAACTGAGGGTTGATGGGGGGTGGGAGGGAGGAGAGGGTGGGTGATGGGTATTGAGGAGGGCACCTTTTGGGATGAGCACTGGGTGTTGTATGGAAACCAATTTGTCAATAAATTTCATATATATATATATATATATATATATATATATATATAAAGAATAGGATACAGCTGTTAAAAGGAATCTGCTAGGTCCAAAAAGCTCTAAGACACACCATTAAGTCAAAAGCTTAAGCTGCAAAATGGCACATTGTAGTCTGGTCTCATTACAAAAAACATACTACACACCCGTAAAAGCAGAGAAGAGTCTAGAAGAACACACCTTAAACTGCTGACAATGGGGGGTGGGTGCTAATCTGTTACACTTTGTACACTTCAGTATTGTATTTCTTGTTACAATAAGCCAGTGTTACGTTGGTGATTAGAACAAAAACAAGTTTTTAAAAAAGTATTATTAAAAGAATAAATCACTGCTCCTGTGACTCAGAGAACAACAATGTGCTTCCCCAGGGACTCTCCTCATATCGTGTCACATGCTGACGTCAGTAACGGGTAAGACAAGGAACTCCATGAGAGGTATCTGGCACACCCCTGCAGCCAGCGGCCAGTGGAGCTCAGCAAGTGTACCTTCAACTGAGCAGAAGGCCACATCTGTGCACCTGGTGCAGGAGGGAGGGGACAAAGTCCACCATCAACCAGGACCAGGATGCCTCGGGGTGGGGCTTGGCCATTCAGGAGGAGGACACCTGTGCCCTTCTGAGGAGATGTGCCTGCATCACACCCCCCAGTCCTAGGTCATCTCTCTGACCCAGACACCCCTGGGGTCATTACTGTGGTCTTCCTCTCTTTCAAAGAGGGATGTCTAAGCTGAAAGTATTCTTAGAAGCCATCTGGTCATGGATTCCTCAATAACTGTTTATGAAGCATCTATTATGTGCTAAGTCCTAGGGACATAGAACTGAAGAAAACAGTGCCCTGGCTAGAGTTCAAATTCAAGTGGGGAAAAGAGAAAGCAGCCAGTGAAATTATGATTCAGGACCAATAAAGCAAAACAAAGGGGCAAACACCAGGAGCCGGAAAGCAAGGCACCCAACCCAGACTGCAATGGGTACATATCAGGGAAGACTCTTCGGGAGGTGAGGCCTAAGCCAAGTCACTGGGCGAGGAGAGGAAACCAGGCCAACCAACCAAGCCTCTCCATGCCTTTCGTGACATTCACCGGGAAGGCTCCTTCTAGGGGGGCTTTCCTCCAGCCATTGTTTTCAAATATATGAATTGAAGGCTATACATTTTCCTCTAAAGAGTGCTTTGGCCACATCCATGGGGTTTGATATGAGTGTTTTCATTTTCATGCAGTTCTAAACATTTTGTAGTGTTGATTTGACTTCCTTTTCACCTTGAAAGTTTTAATTTTCCAGGCATTTACTTAACTGTATTCTACTTGTTGATTTCTAATTTTGCTTCACTGTGGTCTGTGAACATGACCAGTAGGCCATCAATTTTTTTAGGGATACCTGGCTGGCTCAGTTGGTGGAGCATGTGACTCTTGATCTTGGGATTGGGAGTTCTAGCCCCATGTTGGGCGTAGAGCTTACTTAAAACATTTTTTTTTTAATTTGAGATTTCCTTTGAGACTTAATACGTGATAAATGTATGCAAATGTTCCACATGGGTTTGATAAGAATTTCAGTTCTAGGCTACAGCACAAGCTTCTGTGCATTTTTAGTTTTTCATTTAAATTTTTTAAAGTTTATTTTATTTATTTATTTATTTATTTATTTATTTTATTTTTTTTTTCTTAATGTTTTTATTTATTTTTGAGACAGAGAGAGACAGAGCATGAGCAGGGAAGGGGCAGAGAGAGAGGGAGACACAGAATCGGAAGCAGGCTCCAGGCTCTCAGCCATCAGCACAGAGCCTGATGCGGGGCTCGAACTCACAGACTGTGAGATCATGACCTGAGCCAAAGTCGGATGCTCAACCGACTGAGGCACCCAGGCGCCCCTGAAGTTTATTTATTTTTATTAAAATTTTTTTCCCAATGTTTATTTATTTTTGAGAGACAGAGACAGCGTGAGCGAGGGAGTGGCAGAGAGAGAGGGAGACATAGAATGTGAAACAGGCTCCAGGCTCTGAACTGTCAGTACAGAGCCCAATGTGGGGTTTGTACTTGTACTCACGAACCCTGAGATCATGACCTCAGCCGAAGTCGGACACTTAACTGACTGAGCCACCCAGGTGCCCCTTATTTATTTATTTTGAGAGAGAGAGAGAGAGAGAGAGGGAGAGAGAGAGAATGAATCCAAGGCAGGCTCCACACAGTGAGCATGGTATTCAATGTGGGGCTCGATCCCATGAACCGTGAGATCATGACCTGAGCTGAAGTCAAGAGTCAGACACTTAACCCACTGAACCACCCAGCCTCCCCAATCTGAGAGGCCTCTCAGGCTCCTTCTTGCATGCATCCTGCTTTTCCTTAAGAAGGCCTTCTTCTCTCACTTCCCTTTTCTACAGTGCTTGACATACACCAGGAAACTTCCTATGACTAACTTCAGTCAATTCTGAGCACTGACTTCTTGGCCTTCCCTCCATCCACTCAGTGCTAATCTGCCACAGCCAGAGTCTCTTCCAGAGCATGTACTTCAGGCCTCCTATCCTTGCATCCCGCCTCCCTTATCAGATTCTCAAAACTCACAACTTCCCCTCCTTCTGCCACCTTGGCACACCTGGTTCAAAGGGCCCCAAGGAAAAGGGCCACCCTCCCTACCTCGGCTCAGATGCCAGGCTCTACTCACCTCCTTCTGGATTTCACTCTTGAGGGCAGAAATCTTCATTTTCATGTCTTCCAGCTCATGGTCTGGGAAGGGATGCACCTGGGGGCTGGCCTCAGACTCCTCAGGTGATGGAAACACTAGGTCAGCCAGGGGGATGTACCACTTGCAGTCATATTGCTGGTGCTTCCTGCAAACAAGCCAGAGAAAGACATGAGCCAGAGGGAAGGAACTTGGCTCTTCAAGCCTGAACTGCTAGAATCCAAAGAAACCTGAAAGGGATTTGCTGTGAACTTGTCACAGGCAAGAATGATCCATGTCCTTGAGGAGTCTGATCAGAAAACCCACGTGTGGAGAAATGACAGTCAAGTTCTAGGGTCAGGCGGCGGTGAGGGCTGTGGACCTTGGCCTTGCCAATCTTCAGGCCCAGTACGACTGATGTTTTTAAATATCTCAACCCTCTAACACTTTCCTATTCCCCATTGCACACTCTTCCCTCCCCCAAGCCTATCTCTACTTAGCTCATATTCGTTATCCTTTGGGCTAGAGGTGTATTCACACATGTTATCTTTAATGCCAACTCTGATCAATAGAGGTCATGTGGGGTACTGGGTAGAAGATTATAAAGCCACACCCAAGCCTAGTGGGAAACAGTGCCGTGGTTCATTAGTAATGTCTGTCACGGGCAAAGGACTAAAGGCATAGGTGTCTTTGCTTATGACTGCCATCTCTGCTTTTGAATGATCTCATCTGTGATCCCGTTCCAGGGAACTAAAGCACATAATAACCTCTCCTTCTCTCACTTCCCTCAGGACTTGGGTTTGCACCTCTTGTTGTGGCCCCTTAGTGCTGCAGTCTCCCCTGGACTCTGAGGCACACAGTAGGGGATCAAGAAGTGGGGGAGGAAAAATGAGGGAATGAGTACCACATAACCTCTTCTGCTCACGGCACAGTGTGGACTCATGTCACTGCATGTGGAGGTGGAGGTGGAAAGCAGCTTTCAGGTCTGATTAAGGTTCAAATCCTACCTTCTCTAGCTCTAGTGCGACCTTGGGCAACTGGATTTTTTTCTTCTTCTTTTTTTATTTTAGAGAGAGAGCGCGCACATGTGAGTAGGGGAGAGGGGCAGAGGGAAACAGAATCCAAAGTAGGCTCCACACTCAGCACAGAGCCTGACGTGGGGCTTGATCCCACAACCCTGGGATCATGACCTGAGCCAAAATCAAGAGTTGGACACTCAACTGACTGAGCCACCCAGACGCCCCTGATTTAACTTTTCTAAGTCTCTTCTCTTGTCTGTGAGATGAGGATAATAATACCCACTTTGTGGAGTTTGGGGGAAGATTGGAAATAATAGAGTCAAAGCATTTGTCATGGCACCTGGCATGGCATAAGCACTCAATAATGACAGCAGATTTAATGAATATTCACCAAATTGCAGTTAGCAAAAATTTAGAGCTGTCTAATAAAAGGAGAATGCTTAAGTAAATTATGGCATATCCACTTGTAACATCATGCAGGAAAGTAAAAGGATGATTATGAAGATTAGGCAGCAACGGGGAAAATGCTTATGACGTGAAATGGAAAAAGCAGCAACCAAAATTGGGCATTCACTCTGATTACAAGTACATGAAAAAACATGAGAAGGTTTAAAAAAACTGGAAGGAAATATAGCAGCAGGAGACTGATGCTTATGTTCGGGTTCGGGTGGGTGATGGGTTTTTCCCCCTGTAGTTTGGTTGTATTATCTTTATAATTAAAAACAGGATTTATCTTTAGAAAAAGGATATGTAGTAAAACAAAATGAATTAATGTGTTTTTTAAAAGGAAAAATAAATGCGGACTGCCCCAGGTGCGGGGGAGGGGGCTCCTCAGGGGGCAGAGTCTAGCTCCCTCCCACCTTGCCCCCTGGACTCACCCTGCGGATGTCTTCTTGAGCTTGGCGCACAGTAGGACATCTGTAAAGAGGAAGACGTGCCGCAGCTTCCGGGAGCTCTCCGACACTTCCACCAGGAAGCCGTCCTTCACCAGCTGCCGTGTCTGAGGGAGATAGCACACCCACCCCCACCTGCTCAGGGGGAGTCAACCTAGGGCCTGGCCTGCTCTGGGGGCACCATCTAGCTGGGAGGTGCCACAGGGACACGGTTAAGGCCCCACAGACACGGGCTTTCTGGCTGTGATCTTGGGCAAGTTCCCTGACCTCTGAGTCTCAGTCTTAACATCTGTAAGATGGGGACAATGACGTCTGCCCTGTAAAGTAGGATTCACCAAGCAAGACGGTATATGTAAAACGGCCCAATGCCTGGCACATAATATGTGATCGATAAATGGTAGCTTTGTATTTCCCCCCAGCTGCCAACAGCTCTCACCTGGATAGACAATAGTCCAGAATGACTTGGTTTCTCCACACTGGGGCATTAACACCTCCCACTCCCAGCCCCAGGACCACCCCAACCCTGCCTAAGAAGGTGATCTTGTTTCAGTTCAACCTGGACCCACAGACCCGCTGGGGTCTGTTTATGCCACCTCTGAGTGGATTCTATAGGAGACCTCAAGTGGACAGGAGACACTGGTCTCCCTTGGGTGGGGCTGTACCAGTTCCTGGGGGAAACTGCGGCCATCTCTAACCTGGGTTCTGGATGGTTAAGAGCATTTTGCTCCACGCAGAACTTCCAGACTTTCCTCCCTGACACCCTCAGAGCCAGCAGGCTTCTCTGGGGCTGTCACAAACTGTCCCAGCCTTCCCTGTGTTATATACCACGTGACCTACATATTCTGTGATATGTAGGTGGGCATGGTGAAAGTATACAGTTAAAAAGACCTGAAACCGACAGTGCTCTAAACCTTCTGGAGAGCTTTCAGCTATCTTCGAGTCAAACAAGCCAGTGACATTCCAGGATTTGCAAACCAGAGCTGGGAGTTGCACACAGGGACAGCTCTCTGTGCCCCATTAGTCACACTCCAGACCCTGTCCCTCATTACTTCCCTCCCCAGGAGATATTGGGGGCTTGTAGATGTAACAAAGGAACATAAACTCAGCCAGCCTTCACTCCTAAATGCCAATTAATTACCTCCCCCGGACAGGGAGCACTGTATAAGGGCCACGCTGCTGACCCACGTGGGTTAACTGTCCCTTCGATTCTTTAAACCGCTTCCCCTCTCTGGGATACCCCCACCCTTCCACCAAGAAGGGGCCCCAAGGAACTGGAGCTGCTGTACCACATCTAGGTGCCCACCTGGGACATTCCAGCAACCTTAGCCACCTCTCATTCCAGACTTTCTTGCTGTTGGGCTCGCTCCTAGCTCCTGCCCTCCTATTCGTGCAGGCTGATAACAGGCAGCTCAGAGCTCGACTCCCCGGGCTCCCTCAGGCTGTGCCATTATCTTCCGGGGGACCCTGAGGGCATCACACTGCCCACGGTGGGTGTGTGCATTCAGCATTGTGAGAGCCAGAGCCCCTGGTTTCGCTGGTATGGGGGACAGTGCGTGAGGCTTGCAGAGAGATAACCCCAGCTAAAGAATCCAGTTCCAACACTTATGGCCAAGAGACCTTGTGTCAGATCTTCAGAGACTCTCCAGGCCTCAGTGGATTATTATAAAGATTAATGAGACACCGAACTTAAAGCTCCCAGGGCCTGAAGACCTTTTCTTGGCTGGGCATGGGAGAGGAGGGTTGGAGAGGCAGAATGCCTGCTCCCCTGTGCAAGAGGGCAGGGATAGGTGATGTGGTCCACTGTACCCTTCTCAGCCTGGCTGAGTGGCTGGGCTGGGTCCTGAGCTCACCTCTCCCTTGGGGGTTGTGACAGCAGTCCGGCGGGGGTCGATGTCCTCATTGATGCTGGACAGGAAGTTCTGGGAGATGCGGAGGGCATCCTGGAGCAGTGGGTAGTCTGGGTGGTCCACAGGTGTGTGCTTCAGCAGGTCCTGGGAAGGGGTGGGGTGAGTCAGGGGCGGCAGTTCTGGGGCTCAACGAGAAGACAGTGGGGACTCAATCTTCACCAAAGGAATTCCAAGGGGGGGCACTAAGGGACCAATGCTCTAATCTGGTCATGCCTGCAAAATCAGGGTCAGAGAGGCAGCGTCAGGGCAGGGGCGCCCCTTTGTCACTAGTGCAGTCATCACTCTTCCCCCTGGCGGAGTGAGCCAGGTGGAGTCTCATCTCACCGAGCAGCTGCGAGAGACACCCCTCTACCCACCCCACAGCTGCTCCAAGGATCCTGGAGACCATTAGGCCAGGGATGGGGAGGCAGGAAGTGCCTGCCTCCCTGGAGGCATTTGGTCAAATGTCAAACTTAGTAGCCAGGCTATATTTAGGCCCTGGCTCCATTGGCATAGTTACCACAGACCAGGCAGGTACAGTCGGGACCCAGGGACACTCTGCCCGGCTCCCCAAGTGGGTTGTTCTCAGTGACTCCAGCACTCACCACCCTGGGCTCAGCCTCCCACTCAACTCCTAACACCTCCCTGGCCATCCAGGGGGCTGACACTCACATGTAGGACCAGGGTGCTCCTGGTGACTCGGTCAATGGGCTTGTAGAGCAGAGCTGTTGGCAAAGGCAGGGAGAAGGAGACAGCACAGATGACATACAGGGAGCAGCTCGACACCTTAGAGATGAGCCTTATCCCCACCCTCCCCGCCCCCCTGCCGCTGCCCTACACAGACACCCATGTGCAGGAAGCCACAGCTCCATTCTGTCCCAGGGCAGGCCAGATGACACCAACAGGCAGACATGCAGCCCTGGCAGCCCAGGCCCCCTCCTACCTGCCTCGTCTCATCAGTCACTAGAGGTGACTTCTTTAAGGGCCATCCCACAGGCCTGTCCTTGTCTGACCAGGCTCAGAGCAGATGAAGATGCTCCTCTGCACCCTTAACCCTGCATCATACAGCTATACCTAGCCTTACCCCATAGAGCTCTAGCACCCCCAGAACGTGGGAAAGAGACGTGGTGTTTTTCCAGGGAAGGTAGTTCCTCCACACCCAATCATTCTTATACTCCTCCGGTCCAAGGTCTGGCATTGCCAGCTGGGAACGGCAGGCTTTGTTCCGACCCACATGGTTGGCCTCATCCCCATGAGAAGACCCCCCCCCCCACCCTCCATGCCCTCAAACTCTCCAACCAAACAGGACAGGCTGAGGGCCAGGGAGGCAGGCCAGCTCTCCACATAAAGGCTTTGCTCTCAACCAAGTGGCAGCTGAGGGGGCAAAGATTTCCCACAGGAATTCAGGTGGGGCCTCTGGGAGCCCCGAAGAGGCTGGGGAAATGCCAGCTCAGCAGGGCCCCCGTTCACCACACCCCGTGGCTGACCAGGACAAATGAGGATTGCTGGGATTCAGCAGGGACAGGTGGAGGCAGCAGCTGGCTGACCATACTTCCAAACAAAGCTTCCTACAAACAGCTGTGCCTCACCCCTCCCAACATAGGTGGTTCAGCCTCCGTCCACCTGGACGCCTCTGTCCATAGGCTCATGACCTCTGTCCTCCTGCCCCGGGGCAGGAAGAGGCAGGAGGCTGGTTGTGACAGTCCCAGAGCCGACACTCATGCCCTAGCTAGCCCCCGAACCAAAGAGTCCCCTGTAGATATAAATACCCCATGCACTGCTAAGCAGACACTTTGGGGAACGATCTGCTGGCTATGGAGAAGATACAGTCTCAGTGGTGCGCCATGAGCCTTATCTGCAGTCTTTGCTTGGCTGCCCTTTAGAATCACTGGGGGAGCTCTTAAAAGAAACAGCTGCCTGCTCCACTCTCCCCACCTCATCAGCGAAATCCCAATCTCTGCTGGGTGGAACCTGGGTATTAGCATTTTTAAAAAGTTCCTTTGCTGATTCTGATATGTACCAATGGTTGAAAATTACTGCTTTAGGCAAACACACTTTCTGTGACTTATTTTAGGCCTTTCTTAACTTAGCAATTGCTAGAGACCCTCCCCATGGTATATGGGAACCAAAATGAACAGGACCAGGCTGGGGTTATCCAGGGATAGGGAGGATACAGCCCAGTTACCAGCCTAGGGCAGGGGGACCCTGTATTGACACTATTTAGAGTATCCACCTGTGGCTTAGCTCATCTGCAGGGGGGAAATCACACCCGAGAACCCCAAAGACCCAAGAGAAAGTGCAAGTTCAGCAGACACCTGCCAGCGTGGGCTCTGGAGTCCCAGCCCGGGGAAAGCTGGTATTGCAGTGCCAGCTCCCTCTGCCCCTCTCCCAGGTCCTGGCAGGAAGAGGCTGACTAAGCTCAGAGGTCTGCGCAAATGGTGGGTTGGGTTTCAGAGGGGTTATTAATATATCTGAGCTCACCTCGAGTTGACCTGACTGGGGCTGTGGAATGAGTGCCTGGGTTGGGGGAGAGGGGAGGAATGGTGGGGACAGGGGAGTGCAGGAAGAGGGCCCTGGGGCCACAGTCAGATATGGAAGGAAGAAGAGGGGGGAAGAACAACCCCGATGTTCTGCTCATGCTCCCCACGGCCCCTGTACACCAGTCTCCCCTGACAATTCAGGGTAAAGAGCCCACCCTTCCCCCCTTACCTGTTCCATGGCCCTTCCTGCCCCTGCTTCCCCTACTCTCCCTTCTCCTCACCATGCCATTCCAGTTCCTGGGATAGACACCATTCACCAAGTTACAATGCCTGTCTCCCCACCTCCTCCAGGAAGGCTTCCCTGATGAGGATTTTTGCAAACGACACTCACAGTGCCTAAAAGTCAGACCACTGACATAAGCAAGCTGGCCTCTCTGTAGTCTGCTGGGTACTTAATCTGCATCCAGTGGCACTCTCTTATACGTGCTATTTCCTTTGATTAAAAAGACAAGCAGTTAATTACCACTAGCCCCATTTTACAGATGAGGAAACTTCTCTAAGGCGCGGAGAAGTTACATAACTTGCTTATAGTAACAAAGCTGCAAATGGTAGCTGGGTTTTGAATGTAGGTCTACCCATGCTCCTGGCTTTGAGCTATCATCTTCGGTACAGGAGGGCAGTGTCTGCGAAAGCTCAGTGACCTCGGGAGGATTCTTGGCAAGATTCACCAGGAAGGAGTGGGTAAGCTGGCCTCTTTTTTGTTACCAAGATGAGCCCCCTCCTTGGGGGCCCGGATCACACACAACTTCCTTTTGCATCCCCCACAGCAACTGGCACAGAGACGTGCAGCAAATAAACCAGTAAGCCAGAGCGAGCCCCAAGTGCAGAATCTCCCCCCTGGAACCCCCAGAACCAGCGTCTCTTGGAGGGGCTGAGAAGATTCTAAACAGTGTGGTTGGTAAAGGCTCATTCTCTCCTCCCTCCCCACTTTGAAGCTGACTTCAAAGACAGCATCGCAGTCACAAAAAAAAACCCTGAACTCCAGTCCCAGGTCTGTTTCACTAAGACTCAACTCCCTTTTGGGGAGAGAAGAGGAAGCAAAGGGCTGACCCGTTTCCTTTTTAAGGAGGCAGAGTGGAGACCTGACCCACTCCTAGGCCAAACCAAAAAGAGCACTTCTCCTCTGATCTTCAAGCAAGACAATTTCAAGTCCATCCCTCCTCTTGACCCCAGCCTGTTGGAATCTGAACCAACGGGTGGGGGGCCCAGGACAGCTCCTGCCCGGTGACTGGGGTTCCCACAGCCATCCTCCTGGGGCAGCTGGAGAGGGGCTACCTCAGGGGTTCCTCCATCAAGAACGAGCCTCGACACAGCATGGCCTGAGAAGGGGAGCGGACAACAGCCCCTCCAGCACAGTGGCCTCTGAGAAAGAGCCCAGGAAACCTCATCATTTCTCCTCCAGCAAACAGCCACCCTCCTCCGTTCAGCCTTCCACAAGGAGCTCCAGGTTACCACGGAGATGTGAAGGCAAAGTGACTGAGAGGATGCAGAGACAAAACGCCTGAGGGAAGGAGGTCCTAAAACCAGCCGCCTGCTGCTCCAACACACAGGGGCCCAGGGCAGCTGGCGTGGAGGTCACACCTGACCCTCCCTCCACACCCCGTCCCTGCCAAAGGCAGCTCGGGTCATCCCTAAGGCACTTCTTGCCTCAGAGAGCAGCGTCCGCTGCTTCTGGACACCCCCTTTCCTGGGCCTGCTCCTACCTGCTCTGAGCAAGAGCCTGGCTGACAGCACGCGCCTGTCCCAGGACCTCCTTGCTGAGGGAGCTGCAAAGAGGATGCTCTGGGTCCCTTCCATTGACCAGCGGGTGTGTGACCTTCACAAGGCGGCAGCCTGCCACGCCCCCCTCTCTACCGGCTTGCACCAAGTGCCAAGACCTCAGCTTGGGGGTCTCTAGAGGCTAGAAACACCCCTCCATCCTGGGAGCAACCCAATTCCTTCCTGCTCTCCCAACTGCATCCGCGTTCTCCCACTGCCGCTGTTCTGAGGAGAGAATGTCGCGAAGGCAGCATGTGCGCTCTGAGCACACAATACCCTGGCGGCTCAACCGCCTCTCCTCTCTCCGGAAACAAAGAAACTCCCAACTTGTCCCTCCAGCGGGGTCCCCCTGGCCCGAGGCACTGCTGTCCAGACCACATGCCACTCTTTGACGGTCCCCTGCCGGGCCCCTTTAGCCCCAGGGTTGCCACACCTGCAGGCACAGCCTGGTCACTTTCTCTTCTTAAACAGCATCTCCAGGAAGTTGCCCACAGCCTCTCAAGCTAAGCCCCCAATTCCCCACCGATCCTCGGGACGGGGGTACCTGGACCCTTCTGGCCTGGTCGTTCCATTTCCGAGCCACCCTGCCCCGCGTGGCCCCAGACTTCAATTCCAAGCTGGAAGCTGGCCAGAACGGGGGTAAACACAGATCTAGCCATTTGCACCCACTCCCTTCCCTGCTGCCCCCAAACCTTGCCAGCTACACATAAGCCCACTCTGGCCGGCCCCCAGAGGTGGGAAGCCACACCGCCTCCCGTGAGAGGGGGCCTAGGTTACCATAGGTGCAGTTACAGCAGAAGCGAATGATGAGGAGAATTTCCATGGCAGCCTCCGTCCCAGCGGCAGGAGCTTGCGGCCATCGCTCGGTGGCTCCCATCAGCAGCCTGGCCACTCAGCCACCTTGCCGGCTGCTGCTGCACAGCCTGAATCAAGCAGCCGCTTCAGAATGCTCCTCTAGCAAGGGGGAGGGGCGGGGAGGGAGGCGCGCGTGGAGAGGCAGGAGGGGGAAGGGGGAGGAGGAGGGGAGCGAGCTGCCTGCTGGCATCCTAAGGAGGAGCACGTTTGTAGCTGGCCGGCTGCCTAGGGACAGAGGCTGGATTCTTCCCATTTGTGCACCACACACACTCACACACTCGCACGCACATGCTCACACAAGCAGGGCACCGTAGTCCACAAAGGCAGACAAAGGAAGGTGACTGTTACCCAGCTCGTTCCCCAGAGTACCTTCCATAGTGACTGATGTGTGGCTGTCCTTGGAGTCCTTGGGACCTTTCACTTTGAGTTCCTGCCAAACAGAGGGGAGGAATCACTACATGGCCTCCCCATCCCCCACTGGAGGCATAGCAAGTAGGGCTCTGAAACCCAGGGTGTGAAGAGGAGGTCAAAGACCAAAGCATGGGTCCCCCCACTGCCTGCCTCACTGACTCCCGACTCCCTGTGCCACACCCATGATCTCCTGGAGCCTGTGGAGTCCCAAGACTGGGTGTAGGTGAGAAGGAGGGGTTCTGGGTACCAGAGAGGTCTGTGACAATAGTGCTCCTCAGACACACCCCCTAAAGCCCCTCCCTGGTGACTCTGAGGGCATTCCAATGAATGGGTGGTGACAAGAACAAGACCTCCCCCTGCCCCCCACCCCCACCCCTGGTCAGGGTTCCCTCCACGGCAGCCACACACAGGGTTGTACACATCAGCCCAGGGTATGTGGGATTTGAGAGGACAAGCAAAAGGAGTACCAGCACCTTGGGGCACAAGCAGACCTGGAGACAAGGAGGGATGGAGATAAGGGGATAAGGTCTTGCACAGGGGGAGGCAGGGAGGCAGCACACCTGGGGCAGAGACCCAGCTCCACAGGGTGGTCTGACCTATATCATACCCAGATTGAGAGGGACTCAACCCAGCCCCCACCCACACCTGCCACTCCCCACCCACCGGTGCCTGTGCTGGCAGCAGAGAGAAAACTGCAAGCGAGGAAGGAAGAGCCAACACCCCTCCTGGACCCCAGGCAAAGTGATCCAGAAGTGAGGGCTGGAAACAGACTCCAGGGATGGCTTATCCATTCGATCCTCTTTTATCTGCCTTTAGAGAGAGAGCTTCCTGCTCTAGCCCTTTGGCAACAGACCAGTATGGCCTGTAATTGGAGCTGTAATGCAACCCCCACTTGCGGGGCTGAGTGCACGGAGGGGGCCTCCGAGTGGGGTGTCAGCAGAGAGGCCAGGGCGAGGTGAGGCCAAGGTCGGAAACTCAGGTGATGTTGTCTGCTCAGCCTGGAAGTGGGGAAATGTCCAGGCAGCGACGGGAGCTCCCCATTTCCTACTCCTGCCTCAGGCTGTTTCTAGACAGAGAAAACCCTTGGGGACTGAGCATGGGGGTGGGGAGAAGGGGGTTACTCAGCTCCTCAAGACTGTGTCTCTGGCTGGTGACTGGATTCCCAGCTTCAGGAAATTTTTCTCTATGCTCCTCTCCAGCGTGGCCTAGAGGTATGAAATCGCTCCTGCTGCAGAGAAGGGCCTGACTGCAGTGATTAAGTGGAAGCGCCAGTGGGAAGCTAGGAAGCGACGGCATCAGTGCATGAGTCAGGGTGAGAAGCCACCTGGCAGCAGGCCAAGGGGCTGGCTCCGCCTTTGGGGCCAGCAGCCTTCGCCAGGGACTAGGGGAGGGATGCAGGGGCCGGCGCCGACCAAAGAGAATGGGCAGTAGGCCCAAGCAAGGGGGGACTCACCACTCTCTGGACCGTACATGACCCCGGGCAGCCTTGAACACAGATCAGAGGGCTCCAGTTTGTTCCCAGGGAGCGCTGGGAGTGATAAGGGGAAGCGCCATTTCTCCAGCCTTGTGACTCCATGTGGAGGGACTTCCCCACCCAACTCTGTCCTCCCAGGCAGAGGGTGACTCACCTGACGGCTGACTCTGGGAGAAGAAACTGAGCTTAGCTCCCTGCTTCCGTCCCCAGTAGATGTATTTGATGGTGGAGGGGAAGTATTAGCAAGCCCAATGTGGCCGCAGACCCAAGTCTACATTTTCCCATCTGGCTTTTACTAGTAATTAAGCTGACGTTTTCATCTCCATCTGCCCAACCCTTGTGCTGCCTCTCCGCTAGTTCCAAACTGGAGGAGAACCCATAACCCCAGGAGTCTCACAAACACTATCCTACGTCTCACCAACTTTTCTAGCACCGGCGCTGAGAGCGGAAAGCAAAGAGTCCAGAGAGGCCCGTAAGGCAGGATTTCCAAAACTGCAGAAGGAGCCCCCTGTCCCTGGAACCAGAGGTTTTCTTGTCCCAGGTTTGGAGCTGGTGCCGTGACTGCAAGGCCAGCAGCTTGGGGGTCTCACTGAGATCCTTCTGACCAAAGGGGTAAGCTGGGCTCTGCTCCCGGAGGATATGCGAGCTCCTCCCTGACACTTCCTGGAGGGAAGTGTCAATGGCAGACATTGCCACATCTTTGCCCTCCAGAGAATGGGAAGAAGGCTTAGCTGCAACAGGGGGACAGGTCTATTACCAGCTGGAAGGTATATGGCTGTGTCTCCACATAAATGGGCCTGGCCCTCTCTCTGTTGTGGGATTGCAAGGATCTTAAAACACCACCTTGGGGCGCCTGGGTGGCTCAGTCGATTAAACATCCAACTTCGGCTCAGGTCATGATCTCACCGTTTGAGGTGAGCTTAACATCTGTTAATTCTGGGAGCCTGAGTCTGGATCCTGCTTTGGATTCTGTGGCTCCCTCTCTCTCTGCCCCTCCCCACTCTCTCTCTGTCTCTCAAAAATAAATAAACATTAAAAAAAAAAAAAACACACACCACCTAGTTTAGACCTCTTCAAATCTTCCTGCTCATAAAATCACCTGGGAAGCTTGTTAAAAATATAGACTCCTGGGTCCCACCCAAACCCTCTGAATTGAAGCACCAGGGAAGGTGTCTAAAGATCTGCATTTTAAACAGTGCTCCTGGTGGTTCTTATCAAGCAAGTCTGGGATGAGCTGAAACATCCAGATACCTCACTGGACAGAAGAGGAAATAAGGCCAAGAGAAGGGAAGTGACTTGCTCAAGGTCACTACCGTGTTGGGAAAATACTGCCTTTTTTCTTTTTTGCCTCCTCTGTTCTAATATAGAATAACCTAAACAGAATAACAAAATCAAACAAATCGTTATTCTTATATTAAGGGGGAAATATCAAGTGTGAGAAAGCAAATGTCAGTCTAAGTGTTACCCTCAGGGGAACCATTGCCCTAACTGGCAACAGGCCAGAAGGCTGGAAGGCTCCAGGTTGTAGCGGGGGCTGTGCAGGGAGCTGCCCACCTCCGAGATCTTCTGAAATTGATTGTTGGACTGGCTGCACTTCTCAGCGGTCTCCAGAGCGACTTTATAGTTATCCACAAACGCTTTGTACACGCCAAGCTGGCTGGCCTGCAGGGAGAAGAGAGGAGAGAGAGAGGAGGGCAGGAGTGGGATGGGAGAGAGGATTAATGAATGGATGAAAGCCTAAGCAGGGCACCTGGAGCTCCCTTAGCACTCAGAACTTCTGACTTAGCTCCAAAGGGCTATGTGGGAACAGAGAGGGAAAGGTAGGATGATCATACTACGGTACCCCTTTGAACTTGACTGTTTCCGTGGAAACCAGCTCAGCCAATAAGGTTAACAAGAGGGTACTGGGGGCTGGGGGGAGCAGGGCAGGGCCTTTGTTGGCATGCTAGAAACTCAACAGCATTTGGCTTTATTTAGCATCATCAAGGTCTCTCAGGGTTTGAAGCCCCTGAATGCCTCATACGTCTTTCATAGTCTGGAATTAGCTGGAGCAGGGAGGGCACGTGTAGCCTGTTCAGTACCCCACTCCCCATGCTGAGTATAAGGCACAGCACTTAAAGGTACAGTGCCTGAGAGCCTGGCTGGCTCAGTTGTGGAGCGTGCAACTCTTGATCTCGGGGTTGTGGGTTTGAGCCCCACGTTTGGTGTAGAGATTACTTAAAATCTTAAAAAAAAATTTTTTAATGTTTCTTTATTTTAGAGAGAGAGAGAGAGAGAGAGAGAGAGAGAGAGAGCATAAATGGGGAAGGGCAGAGAGAGAGGGAGACACAGAATCTGAATCAGGCTCCAGGCTCCGAGCTGTCAGCACAGAGTCCCATGCAGGGCTTGAACTCATGAACCATGAGATCATGACCTGAGCCGAAGTTGGACGCTTAACCGACTGAGCCACCCAGGCATCCCTCTGTGTTTTTACTTGTAAGAATAGGGCTACTAGAAAATTTTAAATTACATATATGGCTCGCACTATATTTGTACTGGAAGCACTGCTCTAGAGAAACTTGCATATGTGTGTTCCCAAGGAAATGTGGGCAAGTGTATTCACTGCTTTGCTCTTCCTCCTGTGAAAAGACTGATAACAAATGGTCACAAAAAAGGGGAATCCACACACACAGTACAGTTCAAATGAATGAACTAGATCTCTGCGTAGTAACACTGACAAGTTCCAAAACAAATGTTGACTGAATTGCAAAATATATACATGTAAAAAGTACATGTAAGGCCATAAAAAGATACAGACCCATAATAAAAAACACAAACTACAGCCCAGAAGGCGACACACCAAATTCATTCCAGTAGCTGCTTCTAGGTTGAGCAGAAGGGCAAGGGAAAGAGAGAGAGAGAGCCTTCATCTGTAAGGCTTTGTTTTCTTGATTAAAAAGCCTTTCTGTATATCTTCAGAGCTTAACATCTGTTAATTCTGGGAGATGAGTGCACAGTTGTTTGCTACATTATTCTCTAGAATTTCTGCTTTAAAATCTTTTTCAATGAAGTAGCAAGGAGGTTCAGCTGCTACGGGGCTCCCTCGGGGGATCCCGCCAAGGTGCTGGGGAAAGTGGGCTGCCCTTGAACCCCATTCTGCACCACTCTGCTTTCTGCAGAATCCTTGTGCTCCTTAAGATCCCAAAGAGGTGGGGCAGGTGGAAGCTGGCAGGTGGGGGCCAGGAAAGCCAGAGGGGAAGATGAGCACTGGGATGCTTGCAGAGAAGCCAAGGCCAGAGCTGTGCAGGTCTCAGCCCCAGACAGGCCAGACTTTGCAAAAAAAAAGAAAAATCTTGGGAGAAGGGCAGGAAGGGATGGAGCTCAGTTCCTTTTCCAAGGGGAGTATTGGCCCACTGGTGTCCCAAGCTACGGGGAAGGTTCTAGACAGCTGCTTCCTAAACCAAAGTAAAAATCATTGCTATTCTTCTTCCAGGTATGTGCTCTCCTTGTCCCCCTTTCCCACAAGAACGATAAAGGCTGGCTGCCCAGGTTGGAACCCTACCTTCCCATCCTACTGCCTCAGGGAGTAGCAGGACAGGAGTGAGAGCAGGAACTACGTGAACAGAAGACCTGTGTGTAGGGGGTCACTGACCACCCCAGGCACTGCCATCTCCATGGCATATCCTTGTCTGTAGAACCCAAGGCTGGGCCCACCAGGGCCATTAACTGGGAAGTGGAGGTTGCTTGGAAACAGCAGCTTGGCACTGGGGTGATCTCATAAAACAAATAGCAGAGATGCTAATTCCCTTCTCTCAGTAATGGAGACCAGCTGAAAATAAACTGCCTCCAGATGCCTGGACTGCCCCAGCTCCACCCCGGCCCTCCCAAGCCTGCAGCTCCAGGGGCTTCAGATAGCAGTTCCTGATGTTTGAGGAGGGAAGGTGGGGAAGCAAATTCACAATCCAGGCCTGTGGGGCTGAGACCAGAATGCGGGGACCCTCGTGACAGCAGGGTCCAAGTGACAAAGATAAACTGGGACAGTCTTTCCACTATGCTCTGGCCTACACCCCCTACCCCAGCTCTGGTCAGCTCTCTTATGCCCTCCCAAGCTGATCAGCTCAGGCTCCTGGGACCAGGCCAGGAGTGGTGACTGGGTATTCACCATCCCTGACCTGGCGCAAGCACACTGGGGCTGCTGGAACCAGGAGCGTGGGGTTCCCTTGCATACTACCTTCTGGGGTGCCTCTTGCTAAGTATAACAACAATGACGACGATGACAGTGGTAATGGCAATAACAGTAATGCTACTGGCTAACTATGGAGTATTTACTAACGTATTATGTTCCAGGTCCCGTTCCAAGCACTTTTCAGGTAATAACTCATGTAGTCCTCACAACAATTCAATGGGGTAAATACTGTTATTATCCTCTTTTTTACAGATGAGGAAGCTGAGTCACAAAGAGGTTGTACACGAAGTCACAGGTTCAATCTGTGGCAGAGCCAGGATTCAAAGTCAGCTGTGCCTCTAGAAGCTATGTCCCTGTAACACTGCTGGCCTCTCAGGACACAGACCTCAGGTCCTGTGATGTCTCCCTCAATGCTCTTCCAAGTTCTCCCTAGTCCCAGTGGTCAAGGTCATGATGCACTCATTCATTCATTCATTCATTCATTCATGTATTGGGCACTGGGATGGTTCTGGGGTCTAATGATGAAGCAAACACAGTCTGTTCTCTCAGAGCTTATGGTTTTGGGGAGTCAGGCAGGTACAGTGTTCACTGAGGGGATAAGCATAGGGGCTTTGTTCGAAGGTCTGGGTAAAGCTTCTCGAAGGAGGCTGTTCTAAGCTGGGAACAGATGGGGAAGGACATTTCAGGCAGCTAGAGCTGCAAGAACAGAGAGGTCAAGAGTGTCTGCTGCATGAACTAAGAATAGAAAGTTCGGTGTCAGGGGGCACAAGGATGGGGGAGGCAGCAGCCAGAGGCCGGGGGGTAGACAGAGGCCAGCATGCAAAGGGTCTCAGAAGCGGTTCCTCAGAGCCTGGTATTTACTTATCCAATGGGCAAGGGGGAGAGATTTAAGCAGGGGAGAAGCAAGGTCTCGTCAGGAGTTCAGATAACTCTCTCCTGCCAGTAGCTAAGGGTTGGGAGGCTGCTGGGGAGGCGGGCCCAGAAGCAGGAGTCACTAATGAGATGAGGGTGGGGACAAGCAGGCAGCTGTAAGCTTTAAAGTGGACTCCTTGGGATGTGGGGAGGGCTTCAGGACGGGGAAGGTGGTGGGGCAGAGGAGGTGCCAAGGACTAGTCCAAGGGAGGCATGGATGGATGGTGGCTGGGATGGTGGCAGCACCCATTGAGACAGAGGCAGGAAGAAAAGCAAAGAACTTCAGACACAGTAAGTTCAGTTCTGATCGTGCTGAGCATGAGGTCGCAGGAGTATCCAAGCAAGAGTTTCCCCCAGTGTAAGCAAAATACAGGCCTGTCCATTCAACCAGTCCCACCACTGCAGGGGAGGTAAAGGAAAGGCACTGCTCCTTACCCCTACCATTCACACCCAGAGAACAAAGACTCCTGACTGGCTGTCTCTTCCTGCCCTCTGGGCAGGCAGAAGTTATAGGCAGAGAAACATCAGGGAAGAGTGGGGTTGGGGCTCTGTGGGTCTGACCTGGGGACCCTCCAGGGGACACAGCCAGAGACAGTGTCAGAGCCAGGGGAGGGTGTCACAGAAGGCTCAGGAACTGGAAGATCTCTGCAAGCCTTTCCCAACAGTATGTCTGCACAGTAATTCTACCCCCTCATACCTTTCCCTCCCTTGCAATCCCTCAGGAGAGCTGACCCGTGTCCCATCTGACTGTTGACTTCAGAGGCAGCACTGAGGTGTGGCAAATGCCCAAGGTGTCCCAAGTAAGCAGTCCCTGCCTGCCCATCTGGCACATACTCCTGTATCAGCTGAGAACAGGGGACCTGAAACCCAGCAAGTGAGCCTTCGTTCCAGCCCTTGAACTCCCTTGGGGAGAGAGAAACCTATGCATATAGCCTCTCACATCCCTGGAAGCACTTAGGGCTTCACCATGGGAGACCAGGAGTTGAGGCACTAGGCCCAGGTCCCCATACAAGAGAGGCCCAGGCTTTCCTCCAGGACTCAGAAATGACCCAGGCCTTCAAGGAGGCCAAAAAGGGCTAGGGATGACTGGTCCTCTCCCAACACCAGCAGCTCCACCGAGACACTGGATAAGGACCCTCCATCAACAGAAAACTCACCAGCTTCTGGAAGAGGTGGCCCATGGTGACCTGGCTGTCCCACTGCTGCACCTTGGGGCAGAGGTTGTCATAGAACTCCTTGTGGATCTCGTAGATGTCCTGGATCTTGTAGAAGATTGTCTCAATCTGTTGGATGGTGAGCACGGGCTGGGAGGTGGTAGCTGTGGCCTTCAGGGGTTTCATGGGCTGGAAGTGAGGAGGAAGGCAGAGAGGTGAGAGGCACATAAACCGGAGGGTCAGAAGGCCCGGGGCACTGATGAGCCTTTCCTGCAGCTGGAGTGGTACCTAGACAAGGCCACTGAGGGCAGGGCACCTGAAGTGTGGTTTGTATCAAGTAGCTGCTGTCATAGGCGCCGACAAGCCATGCCCAACCGCGAGGGGACCTGGCAGCCAGGGCCTGGTCCAGCAGCCCTCCCAGGCCCCAGTGTTAATTACCACCAGGACATATTTCCCCCACGCCCTCATCCCCCAAGGGGCCCCTTCCCCTAGCCTGTATGGACTTTGGTTATTGGTTTAAAAGGACATGTCCTTCTGCCACAATGGCCTTGTGCTCTGAGTCATAAGCTCCCTTGTCACACTTCAGTGGAAGGGAGGGTTGACTGGGAACTCAACCCCTTAGCTACTTCCAAGAAACACAACATGATTCTAGGATTTTGGGGGTAGTGTCTCACAGAGACCCAAGACCAACATCAGCTGCACTGACATTTCAAGTTCCCATCACTTAGTATATAGAGAGTGAGCAAGGTGGCACGCATGCCCCTGTCCTACCTCCTATACCTGTGGCAGACATCACTAGTCAATCACAATGCTCTTTCTAAATGAGCTTGGTTGTGGTCTCAGACTCTTTCTCAGTGCTGAGGTTGACATGTAAGATGAAACTTATCTGTAACCTCTGCTTGTCTGCACCAAAACTCTCCAGGACCTACAGGTGGAGCAGATGAGGTGACAGACAATAACACAGGACCACTCCCTAACACTGGCTGGAAGCTGGAACTATCACCTTAATGCCCCAAAGTAGGACTTGTAGGAAAATGGGACTTGGGTGCATTCTCTTCAGGGTGATTGCCTGTGAGTAATGAGTAAATATTCGTTTTATAGCCAGGGGAAAAAAAAAAGCTATTAAAATTTATAGTTGAAACAAACAAACAAAACCCCCCAGATACTGAGAGATAAACAGCTCTTCCTAAGTTGGCCTTCCTCAGCCCTAAGCCTCCAAAAGATGCCTCGACTGCACTCCAGAGGCCCTCCAGGAGACAGGGTCTGGAAACCTGCCACATAGAGAAAGTATAGGAGAAGCAGGCACATTCACCAGGAAGACAGAAGCCTGAGTCAGACATGGTTAATATTCTTCATCTAGCTGAAGGGCTCTGTGTGGAAAGAGGCCTTTGACTTACCCTGAGTCACTCTGGAGACCCAGGAACAACCAGAAGTTATGGGGACAGGTGTGGCCTCACTAGAGCTGTCCCCCATTGTCTTACAGGATTGGGTAGTGAGCTTTCCAACCAGAGAAGCATTCAAGCAGATAATGGGCGACTCAGTGCTGGACTGGATGGAACACCGACACTTCGGGAGACCAAAGTTATCACTGGCTCACTCTGAGAGCTCTGAGAGATGACTATCAGCTCGAGCTCCCACGGCAGCCAAACTCCAGGCAAGCTTCCCGCGCTCCTCCCATCCGGCTCTCTGGTGGTGGCAGGGTCATGTCTATCCATAAGAGGAAGTCCCATCTACTCAAATACCCAGATGATGCTCTGAATGCCAGCTCCCTCATCCTCCCAGCTCTAAAAAAAAGTCCAGAAATGATAAAGGCAGGGAAAAGCAGAGCCTTCCTTCTGACCCTTTTAGCTAACCCTAATGTCCAGGCTTTGCTAGGGAGGTAGGATGGGGTTTAACCTGGGGCAGGCCAGGGGGTGTGGGCTTGAGTCTCCGCTCTGCCACTTAATAGCTGTGGGCACATCACTTAGCATCTGGGCCTCAGCAACCTCATTTGTAAAACTGAGATAATATTACCTTCTTGAGAACACTGATGGGCAGATCAAAAGCCATAATTTATATAAAATACCAAGTATGTGCCTGGCATACAGACGGCAGTCAATAGTGTTAGCTGCTACTATTATTATTACTCACCCCACAAATAAAGTACCAAGTGCCTCATGTGAGGCCAGACCAGGGTATTCAGTGATCACAACACACCCAATCCCTGAGCCCGTGGAGCCTCCCATCCAGTAGGGGAGACATACACATAATTCACATAGAAATGCAGTGAAAGAAATAAGAAGGGGACCTCCTGAGACAGGGTGGGGAAGGACAGCTTCTCCCAGAAAGGAACATTTACCCTGAAACGGAAGCATGGGGGTGCAGAGGACAGTATTCGAGGCAGGCTTCCTCAATGCCGGTCCCGAGGTAGGTACGGTCTTGGCGAGAGACAGGAGCCGGAGGAAGGCAGTGAGCCTGTGTGCCTGGGCAAGGGGGAGGAGTGGGGCTGGAGGACCGGGCAGAGGCCAGACGGGGCAGGGAAGACAGGCAGCTTGTAAGCCCTTGCAATGAGGGTGAGGCAGGGGAGTGATGGGGGTCCAATTTTCTTTATAGGAGATTTCTTTTTCTGACTCATGATCCTTGCTCTGGAGAACGTTATAATCTATTTGAGTAACATGGACCAACACAAATGAAACAATCTAGTGGGCAAAGCGAGATAGGATATCACCCATCTTGGGCTGTCAGTACCAACCAAGTGGTCCCAAGGTTGGTTGTGCTGGCACAGCTCCGAGGGCTTCACAGAGGAGGTGACAGGAACAGAACCTTGAGGTTTGGGAAGATCTGAGCAGGTGGAGGGTGGGTGGGGCATGGGTGAGCATGCCAGGGAGGGAAACAGAAGGAACCAGGGGCCAGGAGAAAGGGAATACTGTTCTCCCAACCCCAGGTGGGTGGCCCCGCTCGGCTTTAGGGCTCCCGAGATTCCCTGAAGGACACAGAGATGGTCCTCAAGATCAATGTCCTACTTAATCCTTTTTTCCTCTACCAGGAATCCAGTGGACAGACAAGTCACCACAGACTCCCAGAACCTTTACTCCTTGCTCCTGCCTGAGTGCAGTCCCCACTAGGGAGGGAATAGTCCTGGGAAGACAAAGGGTCAGGATTTCTCAGGAGCTGCTGGGGATGCACTCCTCCGCCACCTATGCAAAGATAAGATCTGACCACTCTGCTTCCTCCTGAACCTCCCACTCTGTCTACAAAAAAGGAAGAAATGGGTGCTCACCAGCAGTAGGTCACATGGACAGGGGCTGCACTCAGGCCATCACAGGGTTCTCAGGACAAGGTTGGGGACCTTTGGTCTCAGCTCTGATTTCACTCGGGGGAGAGGGGAGTGATGGGTGTGTGTGAGCCCCGGCTGGCCAGAAACCCTTGAAGGCAGTTCACTTTAATCTGGTGAAGCCCTGAATCCAGGCCTCGGGTCCAGATGGCTGCAAGGCCAAGGCAACCCCACACTGAACTTCGATCCAGCACTGTTCTTCTGCCCAAGTGTTAGCACTCCCAGAATCCTGCTGCAGGGAGCAAGGGTGGCCCCTGGCTCTCCATTTTATCAGAGGAGAAAAAGATTCTTGAGAGGATCACGGAGGGACCTCCCAGTCAAGCCTGGCGCTCGAGTTCCCAGAAAGTGCTTCTCAGGAAGATGGGCCAGGTGGGTTCTGACTCATAGTGGGACTTCACACAGCGATCTGTCAGCTCTGTCCCCCAGCAACTTGGCTTTCGAAACAGGGGGAAGAAATCTGCCCACCTCCTCCACCTCCTATCCCAGAAGGCCTGGGTTTACTCCTCCTCCCGGAACCCAGAGAGGGAGGCACAGTTAACCTGTTTTACAGATAAGGAACCTGAGAACCCCAAAGTTAACTGCCTAAATGAGAGGCTGAGAGAGGAGGGCCAGAGGTGGGAAGAGCTTTAGGTGAGGGCCAGGGGGCAGCACCTGAGCTCACTTCACACATTCCTCACACATTCCCCACGGTGGGGAAGATGCAGAATTTCCTGCATTTGGTTTGTCTCCCTTCCTCCACCCCCCCCACTTCAGCCCAGGCTCCCAGACCTACTTTGCTTGTAATCTGAGCCAACCAGGAACCTGGAGGTTTCCAGATTACCAAACCCTACCCTAGCCAACCACCCAGGGGGCAGGAACAGAGGCTCCTGTGTAGGTCCTGGCTGTGCGTGTGTGTGCATTCGGTGTTAGGTACACACACCACACACACCCAGCCATCTGCATATCAGGAAGTGTGAAGCTGAGAACAGTCGAACACAAACACAGTAGGAGCAGAGCCAGGGGACGAGGGTCGAGAGTCTGGTGATGAGTAGGAGATCTGGGCGCAGACCATGGAGAGGACAGGTTTTCTTCTCCAGGCCCCTTGGTCAGGTCATCCCCTGTCCCCCCCCCCCCCCCCCAAAGAGCAAAGGGCTTTCGCAACCAGGCAGCCACGAGGGGAGGGTTCTATAGCTCAAGGAGGGGGCAGGAAGGTTTGATTCCTTATCTCTGAGGCTTATTATCTGAGGCTGTGGCTGTGGAGGGTCCTGCCCCCTCTTCCTGGGGCCCTCCAGCACAGGCCAGGCCTCCTAGATAGTCTCTCCCCTCCCTCCTGCCACTGCTCAAGAAAGAACCAATCAGGGGCCTGGGATGAACAAACTCTGGGGGGCGGAGGGAAGGAGCGATGCGCCCTGGGTCACCTCTGGACTGGGGCTCCAGCCTCACAGGTTTTGCCTTTGAGGCATGAAGTTGTTAGAAAGGCGAAGCAGGGAGGGAGTGTCTTGGCCCCTAAACCTGTTGCTATCTTTGCTGGGACAAACGGAAATTCACATGGGGCCCAATGACTGACAAGAATGCAAGCTGGCATCTACGAGTGGCTTGCCTCTGATGAGGACGGGCCTCCCCTTCCTTCAGGGAAAGGGTGTGTTGACAGAAACAAGCCCTAACCTGAGTCTCTCTCAGCCCCGGAGAAAATAACAGCAGCAGCTAACACTTAGGCTCTACGAGCTTCACATACACGCTCATCTCGTCCCCACAACAACCCCATGAGCAGAGTGCCTACTAGTATCAGTGCAAGCAGTTTGCAGATGGAGAAAATGGGCCACAAAGGCTCATCAATGTGCTGAAGGGCTAGAGTTAGAAAGCGGTCAAGCAGGGATTCTGGCGAGCAGTCTGGTTCCTTTGTCTGAACTCCTTTCAAACGGGCATCCTTTTCGTAATGACAACTACGCCCCCTCATTTTGGTGTGGCAATTCAGTGTGTGAGAGGTATTTCACATGTGTCTGACTGGCCCTCTGCTTGTCTTCCTTCCTTCAGCTAATTGAGTGCCTAAGTGCCTGGGATTTATACTAGGTCCCCCCAAGGATCACCTGACCTTCTCAACCCCCTGAAGGAGAGAGAGAAGGTAGTGGGATTATTCTCAGCTTCAGATGAGGAAAACGAGGTTCCAGGATATTATGCGTGGCTTGCCCAAAGCCAGTGGTTTTCAAAACCACAACACGTGTGAGAAATAACGTGGCCCAGTACACACATACATATACACATCCATACAACAAACCCAAAGTTTCATAAAATAGTACCTATTCTTACTACGTGCGATGCACGCTGACATTTTCCTTCTCTTTTAAAAAAACACGCTGGTGCAACCTACTATGTTGACTTCACAAACGCACTAATGGGTTCAGATGCACAGTATGAAAAACAGTGCAATGAGTCTGTGATTAACAGCACAGTCAAGTCTTGCCCTAGTTCTGGCCTCAGACCACAGTCCTATCTGCCATACCGTCCAGCACTTGAAAAACACTTGCTGTGCCTACCAATAAACTCCCGGGGAGAGCTGTCCCAAACTGAGCCCAGGGTGTCGCAAAGTACCTGCACATTTCGATAGTTATTCCTTGGGTAATAAACACCAAGTCCCACCCGAGACACTGGGTGACGACATCTCACATCACAGCAAGTACAGAAATGTGCATCTTACGGTTCTCGTAAGAATGAGTTTCTACTCATCTACGTTTCTTATGCCCCCTGTGACTGATCCCATCCTACGTCTCAGAAGGCAAAACACGCAGGGGAAAGAACTTGACCTGCCAAAGTTACTCTGCAAACTACCCAGCTGCATCTAATGAGCATTTTCTTCAAAGGCAAAAACATCTTACATCTGTGTACTACTTTTACCTAATATTAATAGTATTTTGGGGCGCCTTGGCGGCTCAGTCGGTTAAGCTGTCTGACTTCGGCTCAGGTTACGATCTCACTGTTCATGAGGTCGAGCCCCATGTGGGGCTCTGTGCTGACAGCTCATAAATAAACATTAAAAAAAAAAATAGTATTTCCCTCCCAGGCTGAGTCTCGCCATGCCTCCATCTTGGGAGGAAACTGAGGCACCTTCACAGAGGGTTGGGGTTGGTCTAATGCATCAGAGCTATGGTGATTCTTAAGAGACACAGACACCCTTCCACCTCACCTTTCCTGCCACAGGGCCTCGGGATGGGGTGAACGGCTCACTACTCCAGGGAGGAGGAAGGACTGGCACCAGGAATGACTAAGAGGGCTCAGTTTGATTGACTGGTAGAGACTACCCTGAGCAGTGTGGAGGCATAGGCTGGGACGCCACCCCCTGACCTGGACAGAGTGCTGTGATTGATTAGTAATGCCTGTGTGCTTTCCCAGATCAGGTAATGGAGAGTCAGGGCTGAAAGGCACAGGCCCTTTCTGGCAATGACCCCCGGCCACCCATTGCCAAGCTGTCAGCAGAGCAACACCAAAGACTCTGCCCACAGAGAAAGACTGATCCAGGTCTCCCTTCTTCTTCAAAGCAGTTTTTGAGCCTGACACTGAGGTCAGAGCATATACTCACCAGCAACAAGGCTTCCAGCTGGTTAATGTAGATCTCTTCGCTGGCCAGGAACCCCGAGAGAACCAGCTTCCTCATCTCCAGGCCTTTCCCTGCTTCCACCTGTATGAGAGCAAACCGAGAGCCAACAGGTCAGGAGAAAGGAGGCTAACATCCCGAGGGACCTGTTTTCTTGCCTTTTTCCTCCTCTTTAACACTTTTATAGAGAATAAAAGCCAAGTAGATTTACTATAGAAAATTTGGAAAATATAGAATAAAAAAGGAAAAACAATAACCCATTTTTCTGCTGCTAACATCTTCCTTTCTCTCCCACATTTCCTTATCTGACATCCACCCATCCACCTATCCAGTCTTAGAGTAGTGAGCAAAAGAACAAAGGAGGTGGCCTCGTGTGTAAGGGGCAGTTTAATGGGGGAATACAGACAGTTGACAAGGGAAATCAGAGCCATGACTGAGGCAGCGCATGATCACATGGGAGGACCCAACAGGGGCCAGAGGAGGCTCCTGGAAGAGTATAAACTGAGAAGAGGGGCAGAGAGAATGAGACGGAAGTGGCCATGGGAGCCCCATGCTGTGGCCTTCAAGCTACACCTCTGACTATATCTTCCTGTCCCCAAGGGCTCAACCCCACAATAGAAGGTGCTGCACCCCCCAGCATTTCCTGACCACCTCACAGTGCAAGGCACATATCCTAACTAGCCTCCTCCCCACTCCAGAACTCCTCCTCCATAGTGATCGTGCCCCATTTAGCCTTGAACATCCGTCTTGCTAATCTCTTACAAGGACTCTGTTCCACCCCTCCCTTTCTGCTGCGGGCTTTGGCTCTGCCACCCAGATTCTTCTAACTGACCTCTGCCTCTCTCTCCTCCCTTCACACCACACACCAGAGCCAGGTTAACCTTCATGAGAACACTGCCTTACCCCTGATGCTTGTCAAGGGCTTAATATCAATACTGTAAAACCTTGCTAGTTGCAACAACATGTATGGATCTAGAGAGTACAATGCAAAGTGAAATGTGTCAGAGAAAGAAATACCGTATGATTTCACTCATACGTGGGATTTAAGAAACAAATGAACAGGGGCGCCTGGGTGGCGCAGTCGGTTAAAGCGTCCGACTTCAGCCAGGTCACGATCTCGCGGTCCGTGAGTTCGAGCCCCGCGTCGGGCTCTGGGCTGACGGCTCAGAGCCTGGAGCCTGTTTCCGATTCTGTGTCTCCCTCTCTCTCTGCCCCTCCCCTGTTCATGCTCTGTCTCTCTCTGTCCCAAAAAGGAAAAAAAAAAAAAAAAAAAAAGAAACAAATGAACAAAGAAAAAAACAAGACAAACAAAAAACCAAAATCTCAACCACAGAGAACTGGTGGTTGCCAGAGGGGAGGTGGGTGGAGAGATGGGTGAAATGGATGAAGGGGATCAAGAGTACCCTTTTTCTGAGAAGCACTGAGCAATGTATAGAATTGTTGAATCGCTATAGTGTACACGTGAAACTAATGTAACACTGTATGTTAACTATACTGGAATTAAAAATAAATAAATAGGGGCACCTGGGTGGCTCAGAAGGTTAAGCGTTTGACTTCAGCTCAGGCCATGATCTCGCAGTTTGTGAGTTTGAGCCCCACGTGGGGCTCTGTGCTGACAACTCAGAGCCCGGAGCCTGCTTCGGATTCTGTGTCTCCCCCTCTCTCTGCCCCTCCCCTGCTCATGCTCTGTCTCTCTCGATAATAAGTAAACGTTAAAATTTTTAAAAACAATAATAAATAACATTAAAAAATATCAACATCGCAAAATGCGATTATTTGGGGATTCAATTAGGTCATTTGTTCATTTATTCGTCCAGCAAATATTTACTGAACACCCACCAGACTCTGAAGATCCAACGGGAAGCAAACATACAATAATCTCTGCTCTTATGTGGTTTATACTCTAGAGGAGAGAAAGACATTAAAACGAACAAACAAGCAAATATAAATCTATAACATATATACACTGTGATATGGGGTCCGGCTTGTTCTTCACTTAAACACCTTCCCTGGCTCCTAGCGCCTCTCCTTACCCTGCGAACCTGCCCCACAGCTGTCAGATCTCTTTGTCTGCCCAACATGCCTGGAGTGTTCTGGCCTCTGAACTTTGGTTCCTGCTGCCCAGGATGCCTTCTTCCACTCTGGCTCTGCTCTTGTCCCAATCCCAGCTCTCTTTGGAGTCACAGCTGAAGTCTCTGGGCTGCAGCATCAGCTCTCACATCAGTGTCTGGGGGACCGACCCTCCCACCTGACGTGTGAGCTCTCGTTAACTGCCCAGTGACTCTGTAGGGCCTTGGAAACACTGTCATCACACTCTTCTTGCACATCCCTGAAGCCCAGCACCACAACGATACCCCTAACACGTGGGCATCCGACATTTATTAAGCCTTGTAAGTTCCTTCCGCTTGCATTTAGCCCTCAAATACCTCACTGAGGTCGGTACTATATTTTTCCATTATGCAACCATCTGCATAGCAGGCAGGACTTGGAAGAGGAAAGGGACTAGCCCAGGGTCACACAGCCAGGGAGTGGCAGAGCTGGGATTCCCTCCCAGTCCTTGAGTACCAAATTCCAGGCTCCTCCACTGCTTTAATGATTTCCTCGCTCTCCTTTTCTTTTTCAAGCATCAGATGCTTCCCTGGAATCTCAGACAGAACCCTCTCTGGGCATCAAATGCACACTCCTAGTACAGGCTGGGAGAGTCTATGAAGCTACCAGAAATTTCTGAAGTCTGGAGAAGAGTGGCCTTCTCCCAGTTGTACAACCTGTCCCCAGCATGTTCCCACAGCCTTCCCCAGGTGAGGGCCTGAATCCTTGGCCTTCTGTCAGCAACCCAGTTATCAGATCTGGGCCAGAAGCTGCTGCCCCCAGAGTCTCTGACCCTGTGATAGAAAAACAATGTCCTGCCAAAGATGTCCACATCCCACCCCCCCAAACCTATAAATACGTCATCTTATATGGAAAAAGGGATTTTGCAGGTATGATTAAGCTAAGGATTTTTAGGCAAGATGACGACACTGGATTATCCCAGTAATCACAAAGGTCTATGAGGGGGAGGCAAGAGAATCAGCATCAGAAAAGGCAATGTGAGCAGAGAAGGGGAGCAGGAAGAGGGAAAGAAAATGTCTACAAGACTGGAGGATGCTACACTGTCAGGATGTGGCCATGAGCTAAGGAATACAGGGGGCCTCTCTAGAAGCTGGAAAAGGCATGGGAATGGATTCTCTCACCAGAAGCTTTCAGAAGGAATGCAGCCCTGCTGACCCTTTTAGACTTGTGTGTGAGAGAATACATTTGTGTTGGGCTAAACCACTAACGGTGTGGTAATTTGTTTCGGCAGCATTAGGAAACCAGCATGGACGTCAAGCTTTCGGGAAGGACAATAGTTATTTATTGATGGCTTCACAAGTACCAGGCACAGTTCTAAGAACTTTCCAGGGATTAACTCACTACAATCCCACGATCAGGAAGGGGTTGTCATTACCCCCACACCCAAAGGCACCGGGTGGAAACTGCCAGCTGCTTGGAACTCTTGGCATTTCAGGCAGGCAGCACACCCTTCAAGGAGCAAGGTCTGAACCTAGAGCAAGGCCACGATCCCGGCCCCTCATGGTCAGATTGCGGGCAGCCTCCCTGCACATCGCACAAACCCTGCTGCTCCCCAAGCCTGACAAATGGGAGCTTGCCTTCCCTCCTGCTCCCTGCCAACCAAAGATTCACCTGAGGGCCCGGCAAACATCTAAAGGAAGTCACTCGGGGCGCATTTGGAGCTTAACGGCAGAGCTGGTTGGACTAGGACCGGGTGAAGGCCTGGTGATGGCAGCTGCTGCCATGTTTTCATCCGCCTTGGCGTGAGTACAGAACCCTGGGCCAGTCCCTGTGACAGCCCCTCTCAGCAAGACCCTCTTCTCAAGAGACTTCCGCCTCAGAGCCCAATCTTGAAAGAGCTCCCCCAAAAGTCAGTAGTCAGCCCCAAGAGGTGCATTCTGGGCCACACTGACCTGACGTTTTGGCTGCCATAGGGGTAAAGGTGGCCGAGAGCCGAAGGATGTGAAATTAGGTTGTGCACATGTTACCAACAAGAGGCCTGTTCTCAGTTACCACCAAAAACCTCTTTTTTTTTTTTTTTTTTTCCTGCTTTCCTCAGACCCCCGTGTTCCTGGCTTAGAATCATCTGGAAACTCACAATTGTTTCTTCGATCCTTGAGGGGCTAGTCTCGTCTCACAAATCACCAGGGCTGGACATTCATTCATTCTGCACTATGTGCCAGCCACTGGGAATACAAATTCAAAGGTGAGAGAGATGGTCTCTGCCCCCAAAGAGCCCTCCAGGGGTGGTGCCCACATGCCCAGAATCCCCAGGGCCAGTTCTCTGAAGAGCTCAGGGTCCCCACAGCATGGGCCATTCTGCTTGCCAGTCGTCCAGCACAGTTGTCACCTTCTGAGTGACGATGTCTCCACTTCCTCCCCAAGCAGAGCTTCAGAAACATAGCCACCGCGGGCTGGTTCATTCCCAGCAGTTTACACAGTTTGGGGGCTTGAGGCCCCCAAACGCAAGAGGTCAAGTCCCTCTGGTAAGGACAGTACCTACAAGGTAGGTTTAGCCAGCTCTGGCTCGGTCTTCTAAAGCGTTTAGAGGCTAAATAAAGGTTTGGGTCTGGGCCAAACCAAGATACGATCTGTCCAGGGACTTTGACCTCCTCCAAGAAAATAGTGAGGACTGAACAGGCAGAGCCACCTGCCATCCAGAGCCCTAGGCCAAATGGCTTTGCACACAGCAATATTCAGTTCATGGGCCACCTCACCTTCTGAGGAGCACCCAGCAGGATCTGCTCAGAGTAGATGCCACTGGGTCTAGAGGCTGTGCCCATGCCAAGCAGCAGCCTTAGGACAGCTGGCCCCTCTCTGAGCTGAGACAGCTGCAGGGATGCCCAGCCATTCTCTCTTCTTCCTAGAGCTAGGCACTGGGGAGGTCCCCTGCAGCCATTTCCTTAGTGGAATTTAGAGAGGGGGGGGGACAAAGCCCACTCCCCTGGAAGGTGGATCCCTGTATCCCAGGTTCTCCGCTGTCTGAGGCTTTAGGCAGGCCCAGCAGTGTTTCTGAAGGCCAGGTGTTCATAGCCCACCTTTGCACTTTGGTCATACATACCACCTGCACTCCTGTTTACCTAATATTATGCTTCACAACTGACTTCTTAAAAGTACAGCCTTATCTCAAGCATTATCTTTGAAATCCTAAGATGTCAAGTCATATTTCCCCTAAGATACACTAAAATATAAACCTGACCACTAACATGCAAAAAATACATCTAGGTGCCACCTAAAATCACATCTCAAATCATCCGAAGTGTAGCCCACACTTCGGGAAACACCCCAGCGAGGGGCACAGGCATGGCCATCGCTGCCTGTAGGGGCCCAAGAGACTGGGGCAGGTGAAATCAATGTGGGTGTTTCTGACTATCCATTAAAAACTGGCACGGAACAACACCTGATAGGTTAATCTGCATTACAAAAACATTTTTATTCCTGACAAATGAGTTCCTTTAAATAGCAGCTTTTAGATAGCAAGGCACTATCAGCCCTACGTACCTTTAAATAGAACGGTACGAAAGAGTTTTGGAAAGCACACAACACTTTACGGCCAGGAGGTGATGCTGCTATCAGTATTAACATTATTATTAGTTTATAGGGAATTAACTCCTCAAAGGGAAGTCCGGGTTGAAAAACACAGCAAGCTCCAGCCCCAGCTCTGGAGGAAACCACTGCCCTAATCACCTCTGTGCCCCCAGGAAGATGAAGCAGCTCGGAAATTACACTGAAAACACGATTGATTTATAGGACTGGCATTTGGACACATGCTCAGGAACACAACCACTGTTTAAGGGGAAGTACTCCTGGAGTAAAGTAATAGCAAAGAGTGAACTGCTTTGGATTCCCACCTGCTGCTGAGAAGGGTCTATCGTGCCCGAGTGCCAAGACCGTCCACAGCCCAGGCCAGGAGCATACCCTCCAGAAACACCCCTTGACCACACATGTGCACACACACACAGGCTCACACGCATGTGCACACACATGCACGAAGTCCAGCTCTGACCCCGACAGAAGTGGTGTCTCCTCCTCTGAATTTCGTACCCTTTTATTGGAACCCCGAGTACTTTCTCATTCTATCCCTGTTATCTGTGCGCTTGCCCCCTTGCCCTGAACTGTGAACTCTTTGTGAGAAAGGATCATGCCGTGTTAATCTTGTCTCCTCCCCAGTGCCAGGCAGGATGCTTTGACTAGAACACAACCTGACAGCGTTTGTTGAATGACTCAAAGAGGTTTCTCCCCACCTCTCTGCAGCCACCCTGCCTGTCTTCTCCCTCTATAGCTGACCAACCCTGATAGAGAATGAGGGTATCCTAGAGGTGTTCGGGATGAGACAGGGGGCCTGGAATTCCCCAACACTCAGGAAAGGCCTCTTCCCCCCTTGCTGACACAAGTCCAGGAAAACTGAGGCAGCAAAGAAGAGGGGAAGACCACATCTAGGTGCTCACAGGGATCTGGAAAAACCGGGCTTTTTAGGTGTGATGTGTGCCTGGGCCCCCTTAGCATCTGTGTGCAGCCTCCGAGGAACACCTCTGAGTAGAACAAGGCCGGGAACATGGTACACCCTTTGCAGGCCCCATGGAGCCTCGCTGTCTCCACAAAGTCACTGAGCACCAGTCATGTCCCCAGCTTTGTGCAGTGTTCAGCAGTGAATACAACATGGCCCTTGCCCTTGAGGAAAATAGGGTAGAATCAAGGAGGCAGATGCCTAGAGTGCTGAGCAGAATAAAATACGGTCTAAGACTGAGGTAAAAGCCAGAGCCTAGAGTAAGGGTGGATCCATAAGGCAGCATATGAACAGGACCCCATCTGTGCTAGGGAGGGGTTCTCAGAGAAGGCCCATTAGGGACCCCCCATATCTCCCAACCCACACACTACTTAGCTCCCGGCCGGTGCTCTTGGTTCATTACCAGACTTTTCCCCATCCTGTTCCTAGTGGGGAGGTTGCTCAGACCCTAAGTGCAAAGGCCTCTGAGGGCCTAGTGAGAGATGTGACTTAACCCCCAGTGCTCTGAGCTAGCACCAGATGAGGGAACCAGGGGTGGGATGCTAGCCGCTGCCCGCCTCCCATTACTGCTCTTCTCTGCTCTGCACCCAGGCCAATGGCTACGGCTCCACGCAGACGCCATGCATCAGCCATCTCCTGTGGGTCTGTAGTCTGTTTTTACCTCCATTAGCTCCTCCTTAGAACCACACTGTAGTGCGGGCGTGGCAGGGCTGTGATCCCCATCTTACAGGAGGGACAAAGAGGCCCAGAGAGGCTCAGGGGCAGCCTCCTGCCCATGGCAATGCTCCGTGCACCACACCCTCCGGGGTGCAGACAGGCCCGGCGGGGAGTGGGGCATGGATGGTCGGTCACTCTGTTAGGCAGCCTGCCTTGCAGCCTGCAAACTCCCTGCCGTACGTTCCCACTGGCCCTCTCTCCCAGCCACAGAACACGGAGGAGGCGAGCAAAAGGCTGAGGTCAGGGCTCTTCGAAGTGGGCCTAGGTGAAAGAAAGGAAGAATGAACGGTGCAGTGTGGATGCCTCACCATGCCTCAGGCAGCACCGGTGTGGCTGCGAGGGGCACCCCTGGCCCTGGGGAGGAGGCGAAGAAAGGAAATGGGATTGATGCACAGCCCCCTCCTGCTCTACCTTCAAGGCAACTCCTACGACAGGACAGGCGCATTGCTGGGGAGAACGTTCACAGCCCCAGAGTGAGTGGGCTGGGGCCCAGCAGATGCTTCTTGACTACGCCCACCTTGGGAAAAGTGCCTACCCACCTGGCTCCTGCCTCAGAGCCAGCTGTTATCACCCCCTTTTCAGCTGATCCAATTCTTTTCCTTCAAGGAAGCTCAGTGACCTCTGGCTCTCCCTCTCTCCCAATGCTCTCTTGCTTGCCCTAGCCCAGGCTCACAAAGTCTCCTTGCTAGGAGGCCAGTGGCCCCTGTGGCCCGAACTTCCTAAGTGCACTTATCCTACTGTTGCCATGGAAACAATGAATTACCACCTCCTGGTTTCAACTCCGCCAGCTCCTCTGGGGCAGCAGGCTCACACCACTGCCGTGCCCACCAGGTGACTCATGTCACTGCCAGAGAAAGCCCCCAGCACAGCTGGCCTGCTGGGGAAAGCCAGCAGCCACTGCCACTTTGGACAACTGGTCCAGGGGGAGGAGGCAGGCACTGCACCTCTCCCCCAGGAACAGCTGCCAGAGAGCTCGGCCCCTCACAACCCCTCGCAGGCATGCGCCAGCCCCTCTCGGCCGGAGTGCAGTGCTTCCACCCAGCCATGAGGCTGGTGCACAAACCAGCCATTTCTGCCCGCACACAGCTTCGGCAGTCGAGAGCTGCCAGCCCTGCCCCTCCCCCGACAAGCATCCAGGGCGTGTCACATTCCCACCTTCACGGCCACCAAGAAGGGGGACCCTGAGCCGGGGCTGGTCGGGGTTCCCAGCTCGCACTCCTCCAGGAGAAACACATCTTCATCCTCCAGAACCTTGTCCAAAAAGCCTATAGCCTCCTCTTCCTCTTCCATGGCAGCCGGAGGCGCGGAGGGCAAACAGGAAGCGGGGTCCACGCAGCAGCAGCAGCCGTTGCCGCCGCCGCCCCGGAGGGAGGCAGGCGGGCAGGGAGGGGAAGAGCGTGCAGGGCAGGCCTAAACCAGCATGCTGGCCTCCCCGGAGTCAGTCCTGGCACCCGGCCACCGGCTCCCGATGAAAGGCTCCATTATGAACCTTTTCCTGCTGCCGCTTCCCGGCCCTCCCGCGCGCCGGGGCTGCGGGCCGCCTCGCGCGCGTCCCCAGGCCGGGAGAGGGGAAGCGGCGCTCCGGCAGCCCCGCCGCCGCCGCCGCCGCGAGCGCAGGGCTGTCACTGGAGAGAGACCGCGCGGCGCGCCGGCGGAGCAGGAGGAGGCGCCCCCGCCGGCCGCCTTGGCCCTTCCTGCTGTGCGCGCCGGCCCGGGCGCAGGCGGGGCCCCGCGCTCCCCGGCCGCCGCTCCCGAGCTCCGGCCGGCCGCCCCGCCGCCACCGCCGCCGCCGCCGCCGGTCCCACAGATCCCGCCCTTTCTGGACTCGGAGGCTCGCGTTTGCTATTAATACACAGGAAATGCACGACTTGACTTGTGAGGTGGAGCCGTTCCCTCTGCGGTCACCGGCCAGAGGCTGGCGGAGGCTTCTGGAGCGCGGAGGAGGGGCGAGGAGGCCGCAGACGGGCCGGGCGCAGGGGGAGGTCTGCTTCCCAGAGACAGGCTTTATTTACAGCCCCTCACCAGAGCCGGAGCAGGCAGGGGGAGGAGCGGAGGAGCAGCTGCCCGCACAGCCTCCGGGAAGACCCGGGCGAGCCTCGCTGTCACCCTGGGACGGCCACAAGCTGAGCCCCCTTCTCATCTCTGCCTCGGGTTCTGACACCTTTGCGGAGGGGAGGCCAAGGCCTGGTGAGAAAACAGTTTCTATCACCACTGTGGCTGGGAGAACAAGATTTTTTGCAGAGGAGGCCCGATCCGCGTCACCACAACAGAAGCAAAAGTGCCAGCCAGGTTCTGCAGAAGGGCCCCCTTGGACGGCCGGAGATGCCACATCTCCTACTCACAGATGCTGCTGAGATGAGCAATCCCACCTCCGTGGGGCTCTTTTCGCTCAAGAGGGGCCTCCGCCCAGGAGAGCCAGCCCCACAGCAGAGAGTACAAGGAACCCAGGGAGATAACACCAGCAGCCCTTCCCACTCCCAGCAGGCTTCCCCTGGGCTTCCTCAGGGGTTACAAAACTCAATCCATCCAGACAGCGAAGAGCACAATCTGGTGGTCTAGGCCTCAGCAGGAGAGGAGCAGACACTTACTCTCTTGAGGGAAGAGTTTAGGGGCAGCACCTGGGGAAAGCTCTTTCACAGCACAACACCTAGGGCAAAGGTTGCAAACTCCAGCAGCTGTCAGAGTGCAGGTAAGAGCAGTGAAGTGCACCAGGTAGGAGCTGGGTGAAAAAACTACCACTCCGCTCCAGTTCATGGCTGCTAGGGGCAACGCAGGCTTCAGGTCGCCCCATCTCAGATTGTTCTAGAGAACCTGGAAATTTGGAGTCTTAGGTGATATCTCTCAATTTTATTAAAAAAAAAATTTTTTTTTAACGTTTCTTTTTTGAGAGAGAGACACACAGAGCATGAGCAGGGGAGGGGCAGAGAAAGAGAGGGAGACACAGAATCGGAAACAGGCCCCAGGCTCTGAGCTGTCAGCACAGAGCCTGTCGCGGGGCTTGAACTCACAAGCCGTGAGATCATGACCTGAGCCGAAGTCAGACGTTTAACCGACCGAACCACACAGGCGCCCTGATATCTCTCAATTTTAAAAGGATGGCAGATGAATTAATTAAAACAAAACATGGTGCGCTCTAAATGAAACACATCCGTGAACTGAATTAGGCCCAAGACAAGGTTGCTGCCTTTGCTGCCGTCTCGCGGCTGGTTGTTTCTCTAAGGGAAGTTGAGAGTTGTGTAGGTGTAGGGGACAGGGTGGTGGTGTTCCCCGAATATCCCCTCTGCCCCGTTTCCTCATTGGATCCGGCATCTTGGAATCCAGTTCAGCTTCACATACTACCAACACACCACTTACCTTTGTAAACCTGCATCATAGGTGCCACCACCCAGGTAGATCAAGTGAAAATTCAGGACTCTGGGTGGTGAGCCCTGAAGCTTCATACCCACTCAAGCCAACCCCCTCAACCTCCCACCAGCCCCCCAACAGTGTCTCCAGCCAGGGATTCCCTTGGCTTTCTCCTCATACACACGCTCTCAACGATGCAGTGTTGGAGCTGTCCATCAGTGCACGTATCTACCACCAGCCTCCTTATGCACGTGTCATATCCCCTGTCAGGTGGTAATGGCCTTGGCGGGGAAGGGTCAAACTCTTGGGAAATGAGTTGCAAAGGAATGTCAACTGTGCATCATCTTGTCATTACCTCTCCTTTCCACTGGGCACCTCAGCTGAGAACAGGGCCCCTGGCTGAGCCTCCAAGATGGATGGAGAGTTGAGGGGAGAGGAGGGAAAAGGAGAAGAATGGAAACAGTTTCTAATCCCAAATCCCCAAAGAAGTCTGTGGAAGCTCTGAGCTCAAGATGGGGCTTGTGCCATTTGCTAGAGCAGAGAAGCTGTCCTCACCACTGACAGGCTCCTCCCTGTCACCAAAGCTGAAATAGAGACTGAGGGATTTGGGGTAGGCTCTTTGGGGCCTCAGGACTGACAGGGCTTCACAGAGGCACACCCCACCTTACAGCCCGCCCCCTCCCTCAGTCCCTGGTTTTTCCCTGTCCCTGCCCTGGCTGGGTTATAAATAGCCGGAGCACATCTGAAGGGCCCTTTCAGCCACAATTCCTCATTTGGTTTGGGCGGGCGAGGCTGTTCCCAGTGCTTGGGAACAACTAGGCCTGGCATTCCCCAGAGCACAAGTGTGCCAGCCCGGGGCTCTATGCCACAGTTTCTGCCTCGCACCCCGCAAGCTTCAAGTGCATGGCAGGACTGACCCACTGGTCAGACATACAGGTGGAATGGGAGAAGGGTCTAAAAGCCCAAGGGCTCCTCTGGTGTCCCTTCCCCCACCCAATCAGGGAAGCGCCTTCGGAAGTCTCCTGGAGTATTCCTGACTTCATTCCCCATGCCCCTAACCAGCAGAGCCGGATCAACACCCACTTCTTCCCCAAACCCTGAAACCTCTCAGAAGCTGCTCCCTAAACATCCAAGGCATCTCTGCTCCACCCCACCCCAGCTGGCTGGAAATTCCCGTGAGTAACTAGAATGCCCTTCCATCTCCATCGGGCATACAGACACCACTCAGAGGCCCTCAGTCCTCCCCCTGGGGGGGAAGTGACTCACAAGTCCCAGCAATGCCCCCTCCCTTTCCCCTACAAATGCCCTGAGCCAGCCCTGGACCTGAGCTTCCTCCCAGCATCCTCCACACTCCGCTGCTTCAGCCTGGCTCCCGTTCCTCCTCTCCAGAGAAGCAGCCTGCTCCAAAGGTCCCTAAACTGCCGTATCCCAAAGTCGGAGGCCTCCCTCTCCCACTCCTTAGCCTCCGCAGTCTGGCCTTTCTCAAATCCCTCAGCTCCTGTACGCATGCTGGTGCTGCTCTGACCGCTCTGCTTTACGCTGGCCCTCCTTACTTCTGCCTCCTGTCAGCATGGAGTCACCCATTCACGACCCCGGCCCCAGCCCGCTGCTCTCCACCATTGAAGAAGCCTTCCCTTCTTACTTCCAGGCCAAAGGCAGCCCATCACCATTTGTAACCCAGCACCTTGCTCAGCTCCAAGCATGACATCTATGCTGGCAGCTGGGTCTCCTCACTTGGAAGTCCCACCAACAGCCCGTTAACTCCACATACCCAGACCAAACGACCCCCACCCCCATGCCAGCTTCCCCTTCTGGCTTCTCCACTTCTGTCGGCAGGGCCACCATCTTGCGACTCTTCCTTCCCTCAGGCCCCACATCCCTTTTACTGAGTCCCCTTCGCTCTTCCTTTTTTTTTTTTCCTTTTCTTAAAGCCACCACCTGACCAAAGTTTGCAGCATCTCACCCCTGCACAGCCAGAATAATATTCCATTTTGAGTCCTGATCTTGCCTGTCCATCTATCTGCTCCCTTGTTTGTCCCTTCATACCCAGAGAAAGCTTGGCATTACACACACAAATCTGGGAGACACAGCCTTTAGAGTGCTCTCAACCTATAGGAAGTGAAGGACATAGGAACAAAAGAGACAGTGTCTCAGTGATCAACACAGTGGGGACATAGGACAAAGGCAGATTCCTGCCTCAGAGGAAAAGCTTCACAGGAGAGTGGCTTCTAAGCAGCATCTGGAAAGAGTTGGGAAAGAGGTGGCGCCTGGGTGGCTCAGTTTGAGCGACCAACCTCCGCTCAGGTCTTGATCTCACAGCTTGTGGGTTCGAGCCCTGCGTCAGGCTCTGTGCTGACAGCTTAGGATTCCCTGCTTAGGATTCTGTGTCTCCCTCTCTCTCTACCCCTCCCCCATGCATGCTGTTTCTCTCTCTCTCTCAAAAATACGTAAACATTAAAAAAATTTAAAAAAAGAAAAAAGAAAAGGGGAAGAGTTTGCAGGCAAAGGGAGGAAGGCCAAAAAGGAGAACTTTTTGTAAGCAAACACAGATGGAGAAGAGAATAGAAAAGGGGCAGGAGGTGAACTTGGAGATGTGGCTGGAACCACGCTGTGGAGGGCAAGGAGCACCGACTGAGATTTCTGACACTTGTCAAGCCCACGCTCTCAAAGCCACCGATAGTCTCCTCTCCCCAAACCCCATGGCCTTCCCTTACACTCATTCTCCATCCCTCATTCTCACAGCCACTGAATCAATAAGTATCTATCAACTGCCTGCTGTGCACTGGGCATTCGTATCACACCCACGAACGGGACACTACATCTACCACCATGGAGCTGACGGGCTCGGGGACAGATTGACCGCTGTGAGCCACAGCAGTGCCAGGAGCCGGGCGCAATCTCAGAACTATGGGGCTGAGGTACAACTCTCCCAGGAAGGAGAACACGGAAATGTCTATTGTGATGTTAAACGTTCACACCCTCTGACGCAGCAACTCCACTTTAAGGGCTTTTTCTGCAAACACCTTTCTAAGAGGGCGCGAAGATCCGTGTACAATGACATTCACTGCAGCCCAAGGCCAGAAACACCCAAATGTCCGGCAGAAGGGGACGGCCAAGTGTGTCAAGTGGACTGTGCATGCAGTCATGTCACATGGTAAAATAAGGAGAAGTACACAACCGACTTTTAACAGAAGTTTTGTCTGGAGGATGGCACTTGGGGAGGCTTTCACTTTCTACATTATATATTTCTGTAAAGTCTGGGTTTTCAGTGAGGTAATCAGGGAAAATAAAGAAGTTAAAAAAAGAAGTGTGGTAACTGCTCCGGCTGGGAAAGTAGAGTGAGTGGCAGCTCTCTCCACCTCACAGAGAGCACAAGACAGCTGATGCCGCCAAGGGGGAGTCCTAGAAGGTTCTCTGCGGGAGGTCACCTTGAAACTCACACTTGAAAATGAACAGGGGCTAGCCATGCCAGTGGGGGCGGCGGGGGAGGGCAGACAGGACTGGAGGAGGCACAATGAAATGAATTCAGTTGGGTGGCGAGTGTTCATTCAATAAGCCAACTGATGTTTACTGAGCATCTATTATGTGCCAGGCCCAGTTCTAGGCACTAGCGTTTTCAACGAGCAAGCATTTGGTTATGAAACGGGCAAACCTCCATCTTGGAGCTCACATTCTAGTTGGGGGGTTGGTCAAGAGGCTGCAGAAGTAGGCAGCAGTCAAGTGGTCAGATCAGGCAGGGTCTTGGCAGCATTGCTAAGGGTTGGATTTTACCAAAAGGAGAGAGGGAAGGGCATCGAAGAGTTTTAAGCAGGGAATGACAGGACCATTGTTCAATGGTCATCCCTCCCACTGACATCAGATTATTCTTTCTAAAACATTGCTCACTCCGTGCCCAGCAGGAAGCCACCAAATCAGCCCAAACAAGGGCAGTGGGGCCCTTGCTGGTGATTCAACCAATCCAAGTGTTGACAACAACCTCTGAAAGGCCAGGCACATTCCCACCTCCAGGCCTGTCCTGGGCTTGAAGCCCCTTCCTCCTCCTCTCTGACTATCCCAGGCTCAAGCCCCACCAGATTTGCTGGAGCTCAGTGGGGCCAATAAGAACTGACCCCAGGGGGCCAGTGCCAGGAGCAGACAGAGTCAGCTACAGCCATAGATGGAAGCAGATTCATCATCTTCCTGATAATTGTTCTCCCCATTCTGCCTTCCCTTCTCTGTTATAGAAGTCACTCCAATAATCATATATAGGGTTTTTATATAAAGCAAATGTTGGGTCTAAGCCCATACTGACACTATTTATACAGTAAAACAAAAACAAAACCAAAAAGAACTTCCCTAGATTCTGGATATGAATCCTCTCTCTGCTTCTTGACGTTTGTGTGACCCTGGGCAAGTCATTCAAACACCCTGGGCCTCAGTTTCCTCATCTGTAAAATGGGGATAATCATAGCACCAATTCTAGGGTTGCAGTGAGGACTAGTCCATGTAGGGCAATGCCTGGCAAGTGTCAGCCCTTATTAGGCACCAGCTATCCTTTTTTTTGGCAGTGGTGGTGGGGTGTGGGGAGCACAGAAGTGGGGAGCCCTAGCTCACTCTCAGCCTCACTCCCCACCTCTTCCAATGAACCCAATGCCCAGCCACACCAGACCATTCTCCTTTTCTCAAATCTCCAGAGATTTCCCCACATTCCAGAACTTACACAGCCCTCTTTATCTAGAACGTCCCTCCTGACCAATGCCCAGGCAGAACACTACCTATGAGGCTGCCTCCTACATGCTCCCCACCCTGATTGCCCCACCTGAGGTCACATGACTCCTCCCTTGGGACGCTATACATCTTTCAAGGCTGTTGCACAGATGGCCTTGAAATAGAGTGTGTGTGTGTGTGTGTGTGTGTGTGTGTGTGTGTGTATGAGAAGGGTTAGGGGCAACCCCTGCTCATGCTAATTCCCCACAATATCTTGTAAAATGTGGGTGCTCAGAAAATACTTGGTGAGTGGAAATAGAAGCTTACAGGGCAAGGCAAAGGGTCTCCCGAAAAGATAAATCAAGGTGTTGAGGTTGGATGGATGGTTCCTATGGAAACTGGTCATATGATAAGGGGCTCATAGGGCCAAAGGGAACAGTCCTACCAAAGGAAACAGGTTGAAGGGGAGGAGGGGTAAGCACCCACTGGCGCCAAGTGAGTGGGCCAGGCGTGGCTTTATCTCAAGTTCCCAGCACTTCCCTCCTTCCTTAGCTCACAAACCCCTGGCGGGGGGCGGGGGGTGTCCCGGAAGGTGGGCTTAAGGGGAACACCCTTGCAGTGGGGGCCAGGGAGAAGGGAAGACAGACTGTAGCCAAGTGAGAAATGGCCCAAGACAAGTCTAACCTCCTTCCCAGCACCTGGGCTCTCCTCTGTGTGCCTCTCTTCCCCCTGAATCCTCCACAGCGGTGCCCTCCACAGGTGCCCTCACCAGGCAAGAATGCCACTGGGGGCTGAGCCCCCTCTGCCAGGACTAGAGCAGGGACAGGAGGGTCTGAGGGCAGCCAGAGCCAGGGACTCATGGAGAACTGGGTTCACATCCCAAGAGAGATTCAAATTCAACTATCACCTCCGGAACGGGTCCTCTGTGCAGCCCAGACAGAACAAGGTGTTCTCGCAGTTACTATGTCACTTGGTCCTTGCAGTAGCCCTTCCGGACAGGAGGTATTTATTCTCATTTTCAGCTGAGGGTACCAAGACTCTGCAAGTTGCCCAAAGCCACACAGCCAGAAAGAGGTAAAAGAAAGGCACAGAGGGCAATGTTCTGGAGAGAAAGCAGAGAGCAGCTGTGACGAGTACCCTCCCACTCACCAGGTGTGGGACCTTAGGTGAGTTGTGTAACCTCTTTGCACCTGAGTTTCCACATCTGTGAAATAGGGCAATAATGGTGCCTTGTTCACGAGGTCGTGGCGAGGGCTAAATAAGTTAATGCTTAGAAAGTGCTGTAACACAGTGCCTGCATTTCGTAAAGGCTATGGAAGTGTTTTTTTCTTTTCTTCTTCTTCTTTTTTTTTTTTTTAATTTAGAGAGGGAGAGAGAGCATGGGGGGAGGGAGGGGCAGAGGGAGAAGGAGAGACAGAGAGAGAGAGAGAGAGAGAGAGAGAGAGAGAGAGAGAGAGAGAGAATCCCAAGCAGGCTCCACGCTCAGCATGAAGTCCAACCTGGGGCTCGATCCTATGACCCTGGGATCATGACCTGAGCCAATACCAAGAGTTGGATGCTTAACTGACCAAGCCACCCAGGAGCCCTTCTGGAAGTGTTTCTATGAGCTCTTTTCCTTTCGCCACATGGGCAGGATGGTGAGGGGTCTGGAAACCCTCCAGATAGAAGCACTCAGTTGGTAACCCTGAGGGTGGCAGGCTCACCAGTGCATCATCCGTGTGAAAGAAAGCGCTGGCACCCACTAGTGGAGAAACTGGGTGACAGTGATGGAAAACAGTCCCTGGGGCAAGAGCCAGCCTGCTGGCCTGGAGGAGGTGCTCTGCCCTTCTGCACAAACCCCTTGCCTCTGGCCCCAGGGTGGCTCACTTTTGTGAGAGCACATTCTCAGGGGCGGGGCTTCTAGGGCGCTTAGTTCGCACGCAATTTCACCCCAGTTGGTGTGATTACATGTAGGTCAGTCTGCCTCCCTGCCCCACCCCTGGAGACTCCAGGGCCTCAAGTGCAGAGGATGGTCCTGGCTGAGCTCACCCTCACAGCCACAGTGCCCGGGACCTGCAGGAGATCAGCATCCCTTCACTGAATGTCCCTTTGGAAGAAGCGTTAGGGGTGGATGTGAAATCCATCACGGAACTCTGATCCCAGCATGCTGGCAGGGAGGGGCAGATGCAGACAGGCTGCGAGAGCTACAGGGATGCTCCAGGTCAGCCAGGTGTGGTCAACCACAGAAGGCCAGATCCGAGCCAGGTGTGAAGAGGGCACGGGCCAGAGAGGACCTGCCGTGGAGGGGGCTGAGGTTGCAACCAGGGCGCTATGTCTCCCTACTTCCTACTCACCTCCTTCTCAACCCAGACAAGCCAGGGAACCCCCCTGAACCTTAGTTTCTTCATCTACAAATGGGGTGGGAGCTCACCCAGTAATGGGAGGAGTTAGGAGGCAATGAAGCCCATGGGCTCCGAGCTCGCCACCTGGTAGCGGTGGGGCCCAGAGATCCAGAAACGGACAAGTGGGGGGCAAGGCTGCTGAGACAGGACGCTGGAAACTTGAGGAGAGTCTGTCTCTGATTCCACTGGCAGATGGAAACTCCTGAGAGGAGTAAAGACCCCGGCAGCCGCTAGCCCACCCAACCCAGGCCCCTAACAATGTCCAGAGGGACCAGACTGGGACACAATCTCACATGCTCTGGCTCTCCACCTGGCTCCTCCATTCACCTGGAAGCAACCTCAACTCCCCAAACCCAACCTTCGGAAGGGACTGAAGAAGGAAAGAGGGAGCAGAGATCTCCCGAACTTCATGCCCTGAGACTGCATCTGAGTCCTCCTTGGCCACTTGGTACTACTCAGTTCAGTTCCACAAACAGCAGGTGCCAGGAGCTGCGGAGGGGGGCCGTGGAAATGATCGGGGACTGGGGCTCCCGATCTCACGGGGCCGACTGGCCCCACAAGGAACGGTGCACTCTTCCCAAAGGGCAAAGGGCTCAGCGACGGGCTGTAAAACTTCACAAGGGAGGTGGTGTCCGAGAGACCTGAGTTTCAACAAATCTCTGGTCCCGCTGGCTAGTCTCGGATGAATTACATCACCTCTGCCAGCCTGTTTCCTCAACTGTAAGATGACGATTACCGCACCAACTTCACAGGCCCTGAATGAGACAACCTGCGTAAAAGGCTCAGCGCAAGTCCAGGCAGCTGTGACGAGGAGAAGCGGGTGGGGGAGATGGAAGGACAACGGTGACCGTTTCAACGCCCCCCCCGCCCCGCCCTTACTCTGGACTCTCCTGCTGGCTAAAGTCTGAACCCCTCCATCCGGCCTTTTATTAGATGCCTCTGACCTGCCTCTGGATACCCCCAGAACTACAGAACAAGTCTGACATTGAGCAGTCCCACCAACGTGGGTACAGACTCTACAATTTGCAAAGCACACTGACACTGTCTCACGGAAACCTCATGACGGGTGTGGGCGGTCAGGAGGGAGGAAATTCTCAGTATCTTCCCTTTACAGATGAGTAGATTGGAGCCAGACAGGGGGCGTGGCATCCCTCAGGTCACACAGCTAGGCGGCGGAAGCCCAGAGACAACACCCAGATCTTTTCTCTGCCTTGTTTCCACTTTTTACTGTGTCTCCCAAGGGGGCAGAAGGAGGAGTCTCTGGCTTACAGGGAGCAAGCTTTTCTGTATGACCATGGTCCTGGCAGAGGAACGTGTACCCCAACTTGTCAGCTGAGATCAAGAGTCCCTGCCCTGCCTTCCCAAGGTGAAATCAGGCACTGTCGGTCGAATCGAGCCACCAGTGATGTGAGGCCCTGGCCCTACTAAGGGGCTCTGCTCAGCCTGGGCTTGAGGGAAGGGGAGGGTCTGCAGGGCAGGGCTTGAGGTTTCCCCCGAGGCCTAGTTGGCTGCACAGCTGGGGCACACCGAAGACAAGAGCAGCAGAGCCAGGCTGTAGGGGGCAGGTTGGGGAGCGAGGAGACTGGGACACCACAGAGACCTGGCTCTATCTGAGCCACCATACCTGGCAGGAAAGGAGGTTGCAGAAGCAGATTCAGTCCTTGTCTAGCTAATATTCATTAGACCAGGTCCTTACAATGGTCTTGGCTCCAAAAACAGGCGAGAAAAGTCTTGTGGGTCCCAGTCGCCAAGGGCTGAGCACCCACGGTGAGCCAGACCCAGAGCTGCGGGCTTCACCTGAGCTATCCCAGTCTCTCCCCAACAATCCGGGCAGCTGGTCCTATTTCGAGATGAGGAAGGTGAGGCTCGGAGGGGTCATGGCACTCATCCAGGGCCTTACAGCTAGAGAGTAGCAGGTGTTCACCTATCCAAAGCTCGTGTTCCTTCCATTCTCTGGGCTGCTGCACGAGTGAGACTGTCAAGATTGTTACATTTATGTGTCACAACCTGACTGGGCCCAGACATTCGGTCAAAGTTATTCTGAGTGTGTCATGAGGGCATTTCTGAGTGAGATTAACATTTGCATCAGGCAACTGAGTATAGCTGCTTCTCTCCCTGATGGGGGTGGTGGGCCTCATCTAATCAACTGAAGACCCAAGTAGAACAAAAAGGCCTAATAAAAGGGAACTCTTCCTGCCAGTCAAGCTGAGACACGAGTCTCTTCCAGGCTTTAGCCTCAGACTGAAACACTGGCCCTTCTTGGATTTCGAGCCTGCTGGCTTTCAGACTAGAACTCACACTCTTTGGCTCTGCTGGTTCTTAGGCCTTCAGACTCAACCTGGAACTATTACATCATTCCTGGGTGTCCAGCTTGCTGACTGCAGATCTTGGTACTTCTTGGCCTCCATAATGAAGTGTGCCAATTCCATGATCAAGGGCGGCTGGGTGGCTCAGTCGGTTAAGTGTCCGACTTCGGCTCAGGTCATGATCTCACGGTTCGTGGGTGCGAGCCCCGCGTCGGGCTCTGGGCTGACAGCTCAGAGCCTGGAGCCCGCTTCGGATTCTGTGTCTCCCTCTGTCTGCCCCTCCCCTGCTTACACTCTGTCTCTCGCATTGTCTCTGTCGGGCTCTGTGCTAACAGCTTGGAGCCTGGAGCCAGCTTCGGATTCTGTGTCTCCCTGTCTCTCTGCTCCTCCCCCACTCATGCTCTGTCTCTCTCTCAAAAAAAAAAATAAACATTAAAAAAAAATAAATCTCCCTACAGATATAGATAGGCATCCCATTGGTTCTGTTCTCTGGAGGACCAAACCTTAGGCTTCCCAGCACAAGTTGGCTGCATACAGGGCTGTGAAATGCCCAGCTGCCAGAGGCCAGACATCTGAATACTTAGAACAATCGTCTGATTTGGTCCAAAAGTCCCCTTGGTTCCCAAGGCCCCAACAGGAAGCCTGGCAGGGAGGAGACCTGCCTGGCCAAATGAACAGAGCCAAGTAGCAAAAACCTTGGTTTTCTGTTTTGTTTTGTTTTTAAACCAAAATAGCGCCCAAGTACTCAGGAAGGGGTGTGTCAACTCTCTGTGGCACCCCAATGTAAACAGCAATACTTGCAGAGTCCACTAGATGGGGCCAGTGACCCAGAGGAAAGGGCAGAAATGCAACTAACTCCAGGAAGGAAGGTGGGCCGGAAGGAGGTTCATCGGACTGGAATCTTCTTCACCCGTATCCCCAAGTTGGATAAATGCTCCCCACCCCTACCTCGCATGACTTCTAGCCAATGGTGTAAAAAAATCAATTCCGGGGTTCCCAAGCACTTTAGTCAGTTCTCACTTAGCATCTCTGGATTTCAAAGTCCTCAAAAAAAACCCAGTTACTCACTCGTGAGCCACCAAACAAAATGGGCAGCCACAAAGTGAGGAAAGTCACTGGCTCAAAACCTCAGAGCTCCAGGCAAGGGGGTGTCTCCCGTTGTGCCTGTGATCTGTTTCACTGGGAAAAGCACCCACTAGCACCTTTCACCAAGGAATCTAAAAATCGATGGGCAAGCATGCCAGCGAGGCGGTCACGTGATGAGGGAAGGACCCGAGGCAGGAAGCAAGGAGGAAGGCAGGGGGGTGGGGGGAGGCAGAGAAGGGGGATGAAAATGGCAGAGGCACTTCGCTTGTCAGCAAGCAGCTCTGTTTGGCCACACGTTCTCAACTCTCAGCCAGCATTCTTGGCTCTGGGTTGGGTCCTACAGTGAATCTTCCTGCACCTGCTCACAGTGGGGTAACAGCTGAGTCCTCCAGGGGGCCTCTGAGCTCTGTTTGGTCAGAGACCTGAAGGCAGAGATGGGAAGCAAGAGTTTTAGCCTTGTTTCCTCTGCTTGGCCTCAGTTCACGCCCCAGAATACTCCCTCCATCACTAGCAAAAATCCTGCCCTGCACGTCCGAGATGGTGGACTCTCGCCTTCCTTAGGATGACAGGGCAACACTCCAGAATGCCAGCTGTGGGGGTCCTGAACCTCACCCGTCCCCTCCACCTCCCACCTGCCCCCACCATCCATTTCCAAACTTGCACTGCCTGGCAGCCACGAAGCTCTGCCTCAGCCTCTGTTGCCATGGCAACAATGTGGCTTCCCTCAAGTGGGAAGCCGGTTGCCAAGGCCCTTGTTGCCAAAGGCTATAACAGCCACCCCAGTGTGTGAAGAGGGGGTGAGAGCTCTGCGGAGGGGTGGAAGGTGGCCAAGGAGGCTGGGAGGGAAAGAAGCAGGGGGTTCTCCAGAAATGGTAGAGTCCAGGCAGCCCTCCTGTGGAGCGGGGATTGCTGGGCCCTTCGGGAGGGGAACAAGTATCTCACAGCATCTGAGTGACTGCTCCTCGGGGTTGTTGGAGGGAAGAAAGGGGTCCCCCACAGAACGCATCTGGACAAGCCCTTTACCAAGCAGGACCAGACTCTCCATGCCCCAGCCCCCCAAATAGAGGAAGGGCTTTGATTCTCCCCAACTCCAGAAAAACAGCCCCCAGGAGCCCCTCTGCCTCACTTGCTCATGTGTCTCAGGTGCACACATACAAGCTGGGCCCAGACACAGCCAGTCCCTGCGGCCAGGAACGGCATGAATCACAAGGCTTGCAAACCTCCTGGCCCGTCTCAAAGCACATACTTAATATTCCTTGTAAAATGCTTCTCTTTGGAGCAGAGCTCCTATCAGCCGACAAGAGGAGAGGGGGACACCATTAGGGCTGATTCCCTTCCAGAGTCAACAGAGGCGGGCAGCATGGGGGGCCCTTGATCTTCAGGGAATGCTACGGAAGCAGCTCACTCCACCTCACAGAGAGCACGGAGACCAGCCTCGCTTTGCTGAGCCGGCATCTGTGCATTTACAGCCCACAGGCCATGTGCGCTGCTCTGGCCCAGAGAGAAGGGCCTGTTCCCTCCCCCAGGCCCCATCCTGCTAGAGAGGGGCTGGAAGAGAAAGCTGAGAGAGGAAGTGAGGGTGTCCAGAAGGCAGGGGAAGCAGATGGCTGGTAGAGGAGGCAGAGATAGGTGCAGGGGTGGCAGAGAGAGCAGCAGGTGGTGGTGGGGAGTCTAGTCTGAGGGGCCCAGGACTGGGATGAGGTGACAAGGGCGCCAGGTCCACATTTCCCCAGCCCTGCTCTCCCAGTAGCGTCCCAGGCAGGGCCTGGCCCACAACACCCATGCCTGCCTCCCCCTCCCCCCCCAGAAGGAAAAGCAGGTGCACCTACCCCAGGCGCCAGCCCCTCAGGTGGGGTGGGGGAGATGCTGTCCCCGCCGCCTTGGCCACGGGCACTGAGCTGGGGCGACATGGTGGGCGACTCGTCGATGTACGGCATGGTCTCCGAGCCCTCCGGGGGCCCCTTCTGCTCCTCATTCCCTTCTCCGTCGTAGTCGTCTGCCCCGTAGCTGAAGTCTGAGACAAGGAACAAGAAAGGCCACTGAGAGTCCTCCACGAGGGCTGCCAGGGACTGATAGCGCAGTGGGCGCCTGCGGCGACCCCCGGCTGCCATGCCCCCCGGTGCGGCATGCACGGCCAGGCCCGGGCGGGGGCTGCGTGGGGGCCCCGGGCCTCGAGAGGGGCTGGGGAGCGCCAGCAGGTCCTGGGGCTGCAGTTCAGGGGCTGCTGGGAGTAGGGGAGGAGCGGCTCCACGGTTGCCACCCGCCAAACAGCATGTCAGTCGTGGATTTCGAGCCGCTGTTTCCTCTGCCTCCTGCCTAATTCCAAGTCTAAAAATTCACAGTGGGAGCAGGAGGCAGGACGCTTCCAACTCTCCTCTCTGAGTCACCATTTTGCTTTTTATAGGGAATAAGGAGGTGGGGCGGGCCAGGCGATGTCACTTCCTGAGCCCCTCCTCCTTGGGTACCATTTGTACACCGAGCCGATGCCTGGTGTGGGGGGTAGAGCAGGTTTCGGGGCGGAGGGCTGAGGCACTGCACCCGGGGAGTCCTCACCCCTCTGAACGAGGCCCCTGCACAAGATGGAGCCCAAGGCTGGCACAGTGTGGGCGAGAAGGTGGCTCTGGGGCCTGGCAGGGACATGGTTTCACAGCAGACTCAAAAGCCGGCACTTATTTCTAGAATTTCAATGGAGGCTCCCTTCGGAGAAGAGGGAAGAAAGGGCTGCAGGGAAGTGGAGCTGCCGTTAACCCCCTTGGTGCTGCCAGCACCAACCAGGCTGCAGAGCCCACGCACAAACTCCCCTCCCGGGAACAGCGGGCCGGGCCCATGGGGGCATAGGGCAGCACCTCAGAAAGGCCCCCAAGCTCCACCGGTGGGGTCTCTCCTGCAGCAGCACAAGCGATCCTCTCATGGCTCCTCACCCCCTGGCTGGGCCTGGTCCCACCGTCCGCTCTGATTTCACTTCTTCCAGGATGTCCTCCCTGGCGTCCCAGCTCAGAACCACAGCACGTGGCCTTCTAGTGCCTCTGTTATCTTGCCCATTTGTCCCTGCACCTCTGGGGCAGGACCGGGGGGGGGGGTGCCTCAGTCACTGTTGTGTGCCCAGAACCCACGGGCGGACACGCGGCAGGATCTAGGGAAATGTGCGTGGAGGGAATGAATGAGCAGAGGAATGCACTGTCCCTCTCAGGTCTCAGGCTTGAGTCAAATTCTCCACGGGGCCCTGGCTCCTCCTCTTCTGTCACAACATACCAGCCCCAGGGCAGCCGGCAGCCTGAGAATGGTGTCAACAGGTCACCAGGGCGTCTGGCCACAGCTATACTCAGTCCAATCTGGCCCTTTGGCAGCCGAGAGCTTCCCCCAGCCTCGCTGCACCTGCTCCCTCTGACTTCCTCTCCAGTCCCTGTGCTGACGGCCCATTAAGCTGTCAGAGAACATAAACTATTTTTTTTTCCCCCAGAACAGGCATGCAAGTGAAGAGCCACTGTGATGTGTGTGTGCCATGCACGTGGAAATAGGGCTCACTGACCAGAGGACACAGGACCTATGCGTGCGGTTGGCGGGCGGTGAGCCGACTCTGCTATTTCCATGGGGCAGGAGGGAGAAAGAGAAGCCACAGCATCCATTCTGCCCAAGTCTGGCACTCTGAGGGGGCCCGGCTGTTTGGGGAGACCTACTCACTTTGGAGAAGCACAAGGAGGGAATGGAACATCATGTTAACCTGCCATGTCTCCTCCAGGAGGCTCCAAGCTCTCCTATTAGTGTCTGGAGTCATGGTCAGGGGTTCGAGCTATGGTGAACCCTGACCCGGCCAACAGTTCAGATTCCAGCAGGCCGTGCTGACTCTCCTATACGCTGACCTGTGTTTCCAGGGGTCACAGGACCAGATCCGTTAGTCTTAATTCATTTATTTCCAAGGGGCAGAAGGAACAACAGGGAGGGTGGTAAGGCTCGCCTCTACCACACGGTCTGGAGTTGCCTGGGTCACGGCAAGGCGGGCAGGTCTCCGGTGGCCTTCCCTCACGTGTGCACGATCAAGTGGTGGCCACGGACCCGCGTCTCCTGCTCCTCTCAACCCAGCCGCGTCTATACAGCTGTTCTCACCATCCCCTGTTTGCAGACGTCTCTGAGTTTCGGAGAGATTTGCGGCAAGGATCTGAACCCAAGTCTGTCTGTCTCCAAATGCCATCCTTTCCCCTTTGAGCTTCACTGACCTTCCAGAGAAATCTACTTCCGCAGCTCTCCTTGTCAGGGGAGGCTGACCAAAGTGGGGAGGGAAGGGTGCCAGCCATAGCAGTGGGGGAGGCCCAGAAGTGGAGAGAATGCATACAGAGCTCTCTGCAAATGTTCTTAGATGCTTTTCCTTTCGTTCCACCCTCTGTAAAACGCTGACAGCCCAAGAAGTCAGTCAGAGACCCAGAAGAGCCCCTACCAGGAAAAGGGTTATAAAAGAAACCCACCCTCAGAGAAGGAAGGAGTCCTGGGGACTCAGGAGGATGGAAAACTACCAAGCACAGGCTTCAGTTTATGAGAGGCCATGGATAGAAAGGCTGAGTTGACCATGGCTTGGCCACTAGGTCTCAAAAGAGAAAAGTCAGAGGAGGCTGCTAACAGCCAATATCCATTTCCCCTCCTGGTAACAGAAATATCATTATATTTGGAGTGGCAGTGTGCCCAGTGGCTAGCTAAAAGACTACTTTCTCTAGTGGTGTGGGCCATGTGAATAAGTTCCAACCAATGAGATGTTAAGTGGATATGTGTGAAACCTTGAGGAAGGCTGCTAAGAAAGATTGGTCTAGCTATAAGGTATGCCATTCCCCCCTCCCCTCCATGTTTCCTCCTTCTATTGCCAGTTTGGAAAGCAGATGGGATGGCTGGAGCTCCAGCAGCCATATTAAACCATGAGGTGATATTGAGGCTAGAAGCCAGCGCTGAAGGTAGCTGAGTGCAAAGCCAGGAACCTGGGCTGGTGATGGCACAATGAACTGCCATACCACTCCAGGACTGTCTACCTCCAGACTTCTTTTAGAGGAGAGGAGAAAAAAATGCTTGTTATGTAAGCCACTATTATTTAGTTTTTATGTTATATGTAGTCAAACTTATTTATAACTGACCCAGATGATTTTCTTGACCTTCTGTCTGAGTGCTTTTCCTACTGCCTTCACTATTCTTTCTAAGTCTCCTTGGTGGAATCCTCTTGCTCTGCCCACCCCTTAAAAATAGGTATTCCTGGGGCGCCTGGGTGGCGCAGTCGGTTGAGCGTCCGACTTCAGCCAGGTCACGATCTCGCGGTCCGTGAGTTCGAGCCCCGCGTCAGGCTCTGGGCTGATGGCTCAGAGCCTGGAGCCTGTTTCCGATTCTGTGTCTCCCTCTCTCTCTGCCCCTCCCCCGTTCATGCTCTGTCTCTCTCTGTCCCAAAAATAAAAATAAACGTTGAAAAAAAAATTAAAAAAAAAATAGGTATTCCTTATATATCCTTACAATAAAGGACCAGTAAAAAGGGACAAACTACTGATACATAGAACAACAGAAATAACTCTTACAAGCATTATGGTAAGTGAAAGAATCCAGACACAAAGGAGCACATCTTGTATGGTTCCACTTACATGACGTTCTAGAACAGACAAAAGTAATCTATGGTTGAAAACAAACAGAAAATAGCAGTTACCTCTGGGGTTGGGGTAGGGACAGCAGTTGATTGTAAGGGGCACAGGGAACTGTCCGGGGTGATAGAAATGTTCTGTGTCTTGACAGGGATTTGGGGTACACAGGTTGACGCCTCCATCACCTTCATCAAATACATATACATATTTCACTAAATATTGAACACTAGTTAATGATATCCACGCTTAAGTGCTGCAGGGAAGAGTACTGCTGTCTTCAACTTACTCTGAAACACAGGAAAAAACGAGATGGAGGGGCGCCTGGGTGGTTCAGTTGGTTAAGAGTCCGACTCTTGATCTCGGCTCAGGTCATGATCTCACCATTCATGAGTTCAAGCCCTGCATTGGGCTCTGCCCTGACAGTGTGGAGCCTGCTTGGGATTCTCTCTCTCCTTCTCTCTCTCTCTCTCTGCCCCTCCCCTGCATTCTCTCTCTCTCTCAAAATAAATACATAAACTTTAAAAAATAAAAAACATAAAATGTTAACCTCCCTGTAATCAAAGAACATTGATTTTGTGTGTGTGTGTGTTGGGGGGGGAGGTTGTGATTGTTGCTATTTTTCTATCAAATCAGCAAGGTTAAAAAAAATACCCAAAGTTTCCAGGGAACAGGTACCCTCAGAAACTCGTGGAGGGTATGGGGGTACATGGCTGGCTTGGGTGGTGGAGTGTGCAACTTTTGATCTCAGGGTTGTTTGAACCCCACGTTGTATGTAGAGATTACTTAAAAATAAAATCTTAGGGGCGCCTGGGTGGCTCAGTCAGCTGGGTGTCCGACTTTGGCTCAGGTCATGATCTTGCAGTTCATGGGTTCAAGCCCCGGGTCGGGCTCTGTGCTGACAACTCAGAGCCTGGAGCCTGCTTTGGATTCTGTCTCCCTCTCTCTCTGTCCCTCCCCTACTCGTGCTGTCTCACTCACTCTCTCTCAAAAAATAAATATAAAAACATTTTTAAAATTTAAAAATAAAATAAAATCTTAAAAAAAAGAGAAACTCTTGGAGGGTATGTACAACTGGGACAGCTTGTCTGAATTCAGTTTGGTAACTGGTTTTGAAAGCTCTATTTGTTGGCAGAGCTTATAACCCAGCATAACCCAAGACTATGTCCTCAGAAATTAATTATAAGTGTATCTAGAAATAAGGTTACAGGTTATTAATCACAGGGTTCTTTATGATTGTGAACTATTAAAAACAACCCAAATGATTAATTATGGGGAGCCGGTTGAGTAAAGTATGGTATTTCTCCAAGACGGACTACTATGTAGCCATTAAAATTATATGGATGGTGATCAACAATATGCCAAAGTATGGAGAGAGCCCAAATGTCCACTGATGGATGAATGGATAAAGAAGATGTGGTATATACATACGATGGAGTATTACTCGGCAATCAGAAAGAATGAAATCTTGCCATTTGCAACTACGTGGATGGAACTGTAGGGTATTATGCTAAGTGAAATTAGTCAGAGAAAGACAAATATCATATGACTTCACTCACATGAGGACTTTAAGAGACGAAACAGATGAACATAAGGGAACGGAAGCAAAAATAATATAAAAACAGGGAGGGGGACAAAGCATAAGAGACTTTCAAATATGGAGAACAAACAGAGGGTTACTGGAAGGGTTGTGGGAGGGGGGATGGGCCAAATGGGTAAGGGGCACTAAGGAATCTACCCCTGAAATCACTGTTGAACTATAATAACTAACTTGGATGTAAATTTAAAAAAAATTTATATGGATAGTAGGTATCATCTTATTAAGTGAAATGGGAAATAACAGCATGTACACTAGGATACTAGGTTTGAAAAAGTAAAAGGGTCTGTATTTGCACAGGATAAATGCAAGGCAATAGCACAAAACAATTATAAAGCCCTCAGATTCTAAGAATTCGGGAGAAATTAATATGTGATCTCTGCTCTCTAGCTCCCCTGGTTTTATATGAGGTGGCAAAGGACCCAGTCCCAGGCAAGACACTCACTTTCTCTGCCTCTCTTACAACTAGGGTGGCCCTTTGACATCGTTCTGGTCAATGAGACCCAGTAAAGCATGATGGGGCCTCAGCAAGGCCTTTGCTTTGATCATTAAAAAGGGACTCCTTGCCTTGAACGCAAATATGACTGGAGTGACAGTGGCCATATTGCTGTCGTGAGGAAATGATCAATAAAGAACACAGACATTCCCCTTGATGCTTCTGAGCTACTGAACCACATTAGAAACAGTCCATCTTGGGGCGCCTGGGTGGCTCAGTCGGTTAAGCGTCCGACTTAGGCTCAGGTCATGATCTCGTGGTCTGTGAGTTCGAGCCCCGTGTCGGGCTCTGTGCTGACCGCTCAGAGCCTGGAGCCTGTTTCAGATTCTGTGTCTCCCTCTCTCTGACCCTCCCCCGTTCATGCTCTGTCTCTCTCTGTCTCAAAAATAAATAAACGTTAAAAAAAAAAAAAGAAACAGTCCATCTTGTTTTTTATTTAAGTGAAAAATATAAGCCCCTATCTGTTGGATTTTCTGCCACTTAAAATAAACACATTCCTGAGTGATACCCTTCCAGCCCAGCAGAGGAAGGCTGTCCAATAAGCAATAAGACATCGCAGGTGCTATGACAGAAATACTTCACAGGTGAGGCAGAGAAGAGGGAGGAGGCAACAGTGTGGGTGAGGGGGCACTGGAAGAGGTTAGGTGGTACTCAGAGGGAGGCGGTTTATTTATTTATTTTGAGAGGGCGTGTGTGCGCACAAGCAGGGGAGGGGCAGAGAGAGAGAGGGAGAGAGAGAATCCCGAGCAGGCTCAGCACTGTCAGCACAGACCCCAGTGCAGTGCTTGAACTCCCAAACTGTGAGATCACGACCTGAGCCGAAACCAAGAGTCAGACGCTTCACCGACTGAGCCACGCAGGTGCCCCAGAGGGAGGTGGTTTATCGCTGTGGCTAACAGCGAGACCCTAGGGCCACACGGCTCAGGTTCCAGTCCAGGCTCCATCACTTCCTAACCTCTCTGTGCTCACAAGAGTGCCTGGCACAGGGCAGCCGCCTATAAATGGATATTGGTTAATCGAGTGAATGTGAAAGAGGATGATGAAGGGGCTAAGTGCCCAGGCCTGCTTTGAGGACTAACTGGAATAAGGCATGCAAAGCACTTAGCACATAGTAAGCACCCAATAAATCTTAGTGGCTATTATTAACATTATTAATTGAATCTTGAAAGATGTGTGGGTGCTTGCCAGGCAGATGGGGACGGGAGCAGAGTTCTAGGCAATGAGAAGAGGCTTGGCAAAGGCACAAAGTGTAAAATAGCAGGGCCCCTCAAGGGGACTATAAATAGCCCAGCACGGCTGGGACACTGAATGAGCAGGAGGGTGAGGTGGCAGATAGCGCTGGAGAAGCGGCACGGACCAGCACACCGAGGGCCTTGTGAACCAAGCTAAGAGTTAGGCAGGACCCAGTGGGGGCCGCTCATCTGGACCATCACCTGCTGTGGGGTCCTGCCAGCCACACCATTGCCAAATATCGCTAACTTCAGATAATGCCGCTCGATGCACCAGTTCCTCTCTCAAGTTACAATGCAGGCAGAAGCCTGTGGCCTCCAGATCTCTTAGGAGTCATCCAGATTGGGACCACACGTGAACGTAGGCTTACCTATTCCGAGTCTGTAATGGAGCCTGTGCCAGATGACAGAACATGAGCTGACCAGTGACAGACATGGAGACCTCAGACATGCTCCTTTTGGGCAAGGTGAAGAGCTGGCCCGTCTGGGGCGGGTTCAAACCCAAGCGACCAGCCCTCATTTCCACCATCCTAAGCTCTGGTAAGTGCAAGGGGAAGAAAGGGTGCCCAAATGGCTGGAGGCATACAGGTGTCAAGCTGTTTACAACCTTCCCCTAAGACTGTCCAGCACCAATGATGGAAGGGCACAGCCAAGACTATGTCCTGGTACACCCAACCTCCAAAACAGATGCTAAAGGCAGTTTGGGGGGTCTTTCCAACCTCTTCTCAGACACTCTAAGAACCTGTGGGTGAGTGCAGGATAAAGTTAAGTTCTAGCTGTGGAATAGTCCTGTGCTCCCAGCAGGGATGCTACGAAGACTGATACCAGATGATAAGCTTACTCTCTGCCCTAGAACTGACACAGGAGTGGGGAAGAGAAAGCTTGGGAAAACAGCTGGAGGGCAGCCCAGTCCTGACCATCATTCCCACCGAAGCAGCATCCAAGGTCTTCAGAGAACATCCAAAGTCTCTGTCCACCACACGCTGCATCAGGTGGGAACAGAGCACAGGGGCATAGACTCCATTCCTGCCCTCTGGGATCTCCCAGTGTGGTCCTACACATGCCCACTGTCATCTGTGTCTGTGTTGGGCACAGCCTGATTTCATCTTCCAAGTAACCCCGTGACGGAAAAATCTTACAAACATGTTGAGCAAAAGAAAACCGACACGAAAGAGCACGTACACAGGATTCCACTTAAATGAAGTTCAACAACAGGCAAAACAAATGGAGGGTGATAAAAATTCTCATTAGTGGCTCCCTGGGGAGTGGGCTGTGGGAGAGTGTGGGTGTTGACTGGGAAGGGGCATGAGGGAACTTTCTGGGGTGCCAGAAATCTAGGTGGTGGTTACACAAGTAGACATATGTAAAATTTATTATTTAAAAAAAATTTTTTTTAACGTTTATTTATTTTTGAGACAGAGAGAGACAGAGCATGAACAGGGGAGGGTCAGAGAGAGGGAGACACAGAATCTGAAACAGGCTCCAGGCTCCGAGCCATCAGCACAGAGCCCGACGCGGGGCTCGAACTCACGGACCGCGAGATCATGACCCGAGCCGAAGTCGGACGCTCAACCGACTGAGCCACCCAGGCGCCCCGACTTATGTAAAATTTAAAACCAAGAAAGTAGTACCATTACGATTCCCATTTACAATTGAGGAAGTGAGGGCGTAGGGAGTGAGGTCACTTGCCAGAGGGATTAGTGGCTGGTAAGTGGAAAACCATGTTGAATAGTAGTCTGACTCCAGGACAAGTGCTTTAACCACTGTCATGAGTGGGACCCGAACAGACAGAAAAAATCATGTGAGCAGGTTGCTGTCAGGGCCCACAAGAGGAAGAAACAACTGGTGTCAAACTCTGGTGGAGGAAGAGATCCATCTGGAGGCGGGTCTCCGCATCCCTTGACGGGATGCAAGCATCCTTGGGGACGCTTCCCCAAGAGGGGAAGGAAGCAGCTGTTCCAGTGAGAGGAGCAGAGCTGCAGAGAACGGGGTTACAACTGCACCCTTTTGTTTGGGGCATTACTGAACAGTCTGGTGTAGCTGGAGCTGAGGTCCCGGTGCCCTCCTGCATGGATAGAGTCCTTCCAACTTGCCTTTCCTGTCACTAACTCGCAGAAAATGATTCTTCTCCCTGCTCAGACCTCCCTTGGATGCCAGGTGCTGGGCTGAGGCCTGCATCGATCCTGTTGTGAAACTGTGCACGAGTGGTTTTCCAGGGTCAGCCCCCCTCCCCCAGGAGAGGCACAGATCTGCTCATTTCCCACCCCCGCCAAGTCCCCTATCACCCTCAAATTCCTCCTCCAACTAAGCTGGGTCTTCCCTACCTTCTCAGCAGGCCAGGACACTGGCTAGACTCAACAGTTGGGGTCAGTTCTGAGGCTGACAAGCTATATAGTGACCCTCATCTCCCCCACACAGCTGAGGGGCACACAGGGCTATGAAACTTGGCCTCCCCACAACGTGGTGGGAACTAAGACCCCAAGGCTGACTTATAGTCTAGGGTCATATTGACCATGCCAGAGCTGGGCTGCCACAGAACTGAAAGAACTGTGTTTAATCAGCTCTGAGGGGGTGCTGGGGTGGCTCAGTTGGTTGAGTGTCTGACTCTTGATTTCAGCTCAGGTGGTGATCCCAGAGCTGCGGGATTGAGCCTCGTGTCAGGCTCTGCGCGGAGTGTGAGGCCTGCTTAAGATTTTCTCTCTCTCTCTCTGTCTCTTTCTCCCCCCTGCCCCTGGCCCCGTCTCTGGGCGCCTTGGTGGCTCAGTAGTTGAGCGTCCAACTTCAGCTCCGATCACGATCTCACAGTTCTTGAGTTTGAGTCCCACATAGGGCTTGCTGCTGTCAGGGCAGAGCCTGCTTGGGATTCTCTGTCCTCCCCTCTCTCTATCCCTCCCCCACTCACATTCTCTCTCTCGCTCAAAAATAAATAAAACATTGGGGGAAAAAAAGATCCTCTCTTTCCCTCTGCCCCTCTCCCTGACACATGCTCTCTCTCTCTCTCTCTCTCTCTCTCTTAAAAAAAAAAAAATAGCTCTGAGGATTGTCAGCTGGCTGGCTCCAGGCCTCTCTGAGTTTCAGTTACTCATCTTTGAGACAGGGATAACAATGCCCATGTCACAGGCTGGCTGTAGGATGACATTAAATAACACAATTAGGTTAAGGAACTTGGACAGTGTCTGGGCAGACAGAACAGTCCTCAAGAGAGGTCAGCTGAAGGAACAGGAAAGCAGGCTGCACGCCTTCAGGGCCCTGTGACCCCAGATGACCCAGGAGATACCACTGGGAGCCTCTCAGTGGTAGCATGGCACTAAGGTGAGGCATCCCTGGACCAGCATCTTTCCTGTGGAACAAGTCACCTCCTTCTCAGTATCTCCTCCTCTACAACCTATAGAGGAGAGGGGCTGGGGAACCAGGATAGCATAGTGGTTAAGGGCATACATAGGCTTTGAGTCAGATTCAGGTTATAATTCCAGTGTTACCACTTAATAGCCATGCGACCTTGGGCAAGCTACTTAAGCTTCCAGATCCTCAGTCTCCTCACCTATAAATGGGGAAAACACATAATCTCATGAGTTTTCCGTGGGGTTCCAGTGAGAAAATATCTGTAGTGCGAGGCACCTGGTCTGGGGCAAATGCTAAATAAATAGTAATCGTCATTACTACCTTGTCCTCTTCCTAAGCATTAAGTGCCCTGGGGGATCTCCTAGTCCTTGAAAAACAAACAAACAAAAAAAAACAGAGGTCTGGAAACACACAACTGGGTCCTCCATGGACCGTCCTCCATCAGTTGACCCAACTGTGCATCCACCAGCCTATATTCCAGAGGCTCACATTGAGGAAGACGCCACAGGCCATCAGAGTAGCTTAAATCTTAAACTTTCAGACAGTAGTTCCAAACTTTGCTGCACACTAGAATTCCCTGGAAAGTTTGGAAACTGTTGATAACTGGCTCCCGCTCCAGAGATCCATATAGAACTGGTGTGTTCCGGGGGTGGGGTGGGGTGGGGAGGGCTGGGCCTCGGGGCTGTTAAAAGCTCCCCAGGTGGGGCGCCTGGGTGGCGCAGTCGGTTGAGCGTCCGACTTCAGCCAGGTCACGATCTCGCGGTCCGTGAGTTCGAGCCCCGCGTCAGGCTCTGGGCTGATGGCTCAGAGCCTGGAGCCTGTTTCCGATTCTGTGTCTCCCTCTCTCTCTGCCCCTCTCCCGTTCATGCTCTGTCTCTCTCTGTCCCAAAAATAAATAAATGTTGGAAAAAAAAATTAAAAAAAAAAAAGCTCCCCAGGTGATTCTAATGTATTGTAAGGCTGAGAACCACCAGATGGAGACAAGGACCCTTAGTCAATGAAACTGAACTCTGAAACAGCGCTGTGCGAGAAGCGCAGGAAAGACAGGTAACTTGCAAGAGGCGGATATGAATTCAGTTGTGAAGGACGAGGAGGTCTACCTGGGAAGAGGCGAAGGGGCGGACGTAAAGGGCTTGGCTCAGATTGTACACGGTGGGCCGGCTGTCCCATTCGTGCAGGGCCTGCAGCAGCCCCCTGGCCCACAGCGTAGCCTCCTCAGGACCCAGAGGATCTCACGCAGGCTTGGAGCAGGGGCACTAACCCAGCAAAGGGGCAACTGAAAGACAGGGCATCAGCGACGGGGGCAGCCGGTTCCTGGAGGCGCCGCTGCACAGTTGGAGTTAGAGAGACCGGTTCTGGCTCTGCCTGGCTGTCAGACAGACTCAATGCTTCCACCCCGAGGGGGTGAGGCTCAGCTTCTGGTTGCCATGGAGATTCGATCAGATCCTCTACCTCTGGGCTCCCTTGAGGAGGGAGGCAGACCAGGGCCTCCTGGAGAAGCCAGGGCCCCAGAGCCTGAGACAAAGGAATCCTAGGTCTTGGGGTTCAGTGGCAGGGGCAGAAATGGCAGGTAAGGGGCCTGCCAATGGCCCTGGGCAGAGAAGGGAGAGGGGCTTCCCCAGTGTCCGGGCTCAGAGAGATTGAAGAGAAACACTATTATCTGCACCATGTTTCACAGCGTACAAAGCAAGACCCAAGTCAGGGTCTCACAACATGTGGAGTTTGTCAGAGTAGCTATTACTCCCCCATTTTACACAGGGGGAAACTGAGGCTCAAAGAGGTTCTAGGTCTTGTCCAGGGCCACCTGGTTAATAAACAACTGACCGACAAATTAGTCTACTCTTTGGAGCAAGTCCATTGCTTTCTGACTTTGACATAATCTGCCACCCAGGCACAGGGGCCTAGGATTTCTAATTGCTCTGTCGAAAAAGCAGCTCTAAGCCCGCTGAACATAGAGGAATTCTGGTGCAGAATGGTTAGATGACCTTGCCAGAAGGGAGGGAATCTTTATGTGTAAATGAACAATAGTCATTCAACAAACATCTACGTTATTATGCGCCAGATGCAATGAGAGGAACAGACCCCACACAGGACTGGACACTCCCACCACTACTGCCAGTAGCCTATCAGCCAGTCAGTGGGCTGCAATGAGTCAAGCCCGGGGCCAGAAGTCAAACAAAGCTGGGTTCTGGTCCCAGATTTTCTGGACTTCCTGCAAAGTGCTCATTTTTCGGGAGACTCCACTTTCTCACTGTGAAATGGGAAGACACAGCTGTCCTGCCCACTCCGCGGGGCTTCTCTGAAGAGCAGTGTAAGCTACCAAAGAAGAAAAGCGTTTCACAAACAGCGCAGCATTCGATCAATCAGACAAGAAACATTCCTCTACAAAGAAGGTCAAACTCACATGCATTAGGTCTTTGGTATATTCTGGTTTCTCCCACTAGGTGGCAGGAATCTGGAGGGCAAGGACAGCCCTCTTCTGGCACTCAGAACAATAGTCACACCTAGCGGACGCTTGGTAACTGGCAACTGTCGGATACAATTCCCTAAAACTCCTCCGAATCTCCTCCCCTAACAACCAATTCACTTATTTAGGGTCTTGGGCTAACAGGTCACTCTGATACATCCCATAGGAGTTCTAACCCTTGTTACAGTTAACAGCTTTAACTTGTCTCCTGCTTCCTCCCTGAACTGCCGTGAACTGGTGAGAAGTAAGGATCCTGTACTGATTTGATTTAAGGCTCTGCTCTTCTGACCCTCTGCCTGCTGCTGGTGGGAGATGCCGCTTGGCCCCAAAGAGGCAGAAGATGGAGTGGACAGGAGGCAATGAAGAGGGAGAATCAAAAGGCCGTTATGACAATGACTTTCAAATCCAATCTCACTTAGCACCCGCCTGGAATGGCCTCCTTAGAGCCCCTCTCCCATATATGGTTTCATGAGTCCCTAGAGTATTTATGAAAAATTAAATGACTCTCAATCTAGTGCTGAGAAGCAGAAACGGATAGTTCAGAAAACAGATAAGTAATGTAAGGTCCAGAGGGGTCAGTAAGACCCCTAAAGCAGCCTTGTACTTTGGTGGCAGCCAGGGTCAGAATCTACAACCTCTGCCCTCCACACTGGGGGTTCCTTTCAATCGTAGGGCCAAGTGGCCCCCGGTGGGAGCCTGGGAGCCAAGACATTTCCAGCCTGCACGTGCTTGCACACACTCCCACATCCACCCACAGCAACACGCCGTATCTCTGTCCATTGCTGCCAGGAGGCCAGACTCGCTGGCATTCAGCTCACGCTGTTGACTCTCCACAAAGCTTCCCTAGACCTTAAAAATAATTCTATTGTTGAACAAGGCCATACAAGGGTACCTCAAAATTCATGCCCTTCTCTGTCCCCTCAGCTCCAGAGGGTCAGTGTTTCTGCCTATTCCAACTTCCTTTTGTCACCCACTGAGGGGAGATGAGAGGACCTCCCCAAATCAATGGCCTCTTCCTGAACCACCAAGTCACCTTTCCTCAGGAGTTGTACAAAGCCAGGTGAGGGCTGTGCTGGGAAAGAGCAATGTGGTTTGCCCAGCCAGCTTCTTTCTGCTCTTGGCCCACATGCACAGATACATGCACACAGAGAGGCACACACACATATACACACATGCACACCCATGCACATAGGCACACACAGGTACATACTCACATCCGCATCAAGGCCCTGACACCTTCCGACTCTCTCTGCTCTGGTCAGCCCTTGTGAAAGTTCTCCATTCTCCTTCCCCTGCTACAGTCACCTCGGGGGCCGTGGGTTCAGAAGGTGCAGCCTCCATCGGCTGGGACCCTGAGTGACCATGTGGAGCGGAGGCCCCTGCCTACCAGTGAGGGACCGGTGTGAGCAAGCAGTAAACCTTGCTGGTGTTAAGTCATGGGGATTCCAGAACTGATTGGTACTGCAGCATATCCAGCCTACCCTAAAACATCTTCAACTGCTCCATTTAAGGTCAGCTGGCCAGTCCCAGGCTCAAAGGAGCTCCACGTGCACTTCCCACTGCCCAACAGTCCTTTCTCCTAACACCACCCATGCCAGGCTCATGGTGGACAACAGCCACCTTCCTCCTATACAGGAGAGAACCAAGAACCCAGCACCCTCTTCCGAGGGCAGAGGGGAAGGAAATCTGGAACGTCCTCAGGCAAGTAGATTGGTTCCAGAAGCACCAACAGCTTAGTGTCTGGTAGAGGACGGCACCAGAGGGCCAAGCCTTCCCCACCCACTTGGCTCCCCACCCACTCTCCCAGGACCAAGGCAGTGAGCCCATCCCTGACCAAGTCTCAGGGATGGCCTATTGCTCTTGTGTGAAGTAAGCCCAAAAGTAGACTGGGAAACACCCGTATTCATTGGAGCATTATCCGCAACAGCCAAAAGGTGGAAGAAACCCACGTCTCTACTGACAGATAAATGGACACGCAAAATGTAAATGTGGTATATACATACTGTGGAATATTACCCAGCCTTCAAAAGGAAAAGAATTCTGAAACATGCTACGCTGCGGATGGATCTTGAGGACACTGTGCTGAGTGAAATCAGCAGCCACAAAAAGACAAATACTGTGTGATTCCATTCATGTGAGGTGCTTAGAGCAGTCAAATTCACAGACACAGGAAGTGGAATGACAGTTGCCAGGGGCTTGGTCAGCAAGAAGCGGGAGTTAGTGAATGGATGCAGAGTCTCAGTTTTGCAAGACGAAGAGAGTTCCGGAGATGGACGGCGGCAAAGGTTGTGCAACACTGTGACTGTACTAATGCACGGAACGGCACACTTGAAAAATGATGACAATGGTAAATTTTATGGTTTATGTATCTTATCACAATTTAAAAATAGAATAAAGCATAATTTTTTTTAAAAACAAAAAAGCAGGGGCGCCTGGGTGGCTCAGTCAGTTGAGTGGCCGACCTGGACTCAGGTCATGATCTCACGGTCCGTGAGTTCGAGCCCCGCGTCGGGCTCTGTGCTGACAGCTCGGAGCCTGGAGCCTGTTTCGGATTCTGTGTCTCCCTCTCTCTGACCCTCCCCCGTTCATACTCTGTCTCTCTCTGTCTCAAAAATAAATAAACGTTAAAAAAAATTTTTAAAAATAAATAAATAAATAAAACAAAAAAGCAGACAGGAAGGACCAGAAGGAGCAAAATCAGAGACAGAAACCCTTTCATGGGGATTACCAAGGGGCTAGGGGACTAAACCAGGCCTGGAACCCACTTAATTTCCAAGAGGGCTTTGGAGTCGCTTTCTGAGTTACAAAGGTAGGTTCTACCTCCACAGTTCATTTCTGTTTTGCTGCCAACTTCCTGGCACAAGACAAGCCTGGCTCTGCCCTAGGCAGGGGCTAACAGGCATCTGTCAGCTCCAATGCCAATACTCCTTCTCCCATCAGACAGCATCTGGGCACCCACTACAGCCTTCAACCTGCCAATGCCAATGGCAATGTCTTGGAGAGCACGCAGAATGCCCCCAGGGGTCACGGCTGGAAATATAACTTCCCCCAGGTCACCACTTCCCTCGGCTGGACCCCTACCCCTCTGTCACTTCCCAAGTCCTCCATGCAGATCCACACAGCTCCACCCTCCCACCTGGCTGGGAGAGACGCCAGCCTTACCTCCCACAGGAAGGCAGCCTCCTCCAAGAATCAAGCTCAGGACCAGACCTGGCCCAGGGGCTGATGGGGATGGGGGAGGGAAAGGAAAAAGAGATGTGCCAACGTGGCTCTCGTAACAAGTGTGGCCGCGTCTAGACCACAGGCCAGAAAGGACAGGCCAAGAGAGACAGGTACCAGGGCTCACAGGTCCGGCAGGACCTTCCCTGCTTCAGGTAATTACACTGGACCATCTGAGTGCACACAGACTGGTAGGATGAGGCTGGAGCTGCAATGGCCAAGGTCAATCACGTCTGCTCCCAGAAAAGCTCCTGGAAATGTCCCTTCCACACCTGGGCATGTGAGCGTGAGAGGAGAGAAGGTGCACAATACCCACAAAATCAGGGCATGGCTGATGTCAGAGGCCACACCTCATACATAGGACCTGCAGGCAGGCAGGTGGGCACATGGCAGTGTCCCAGGAAAATGAGAGCAAGATTCTGAACTGGGGACAAGAGAAGGGTTATAGGGCCTGAGGCTTCCTCTAGGAGCCATGAAGGGGCATAGTAGCGTGCAGTGCTTTGATAGCACCAGCTCTGGAGCCAGGCTATTTGAAATCAAATCTCAGTTTTAGCTGTGTGACCTGGGGCAACCTGCTTAACCTCTCTGTGCTTGAGTTTCCTCCTTTATAAAATAAAGATAAAAATAGTAACACTATCTCATAGAGCTTTGTGATGGTTAAATGAGTTAGTTAGCTCAAGACCAGTAATGTTAGTGGCTGTTATTGTTGATCTTCTTCTCATTATTTTTATCCCCCAAATCCTGGTCCTGGGAAGGACACTGAGAGGAAGCCCAGTTTGCCTGGTGTCTTCTCAGGGACTGGAAGGAGCTGCACATCGTGCGCACACTCCATAGGTTACCCAAGCACCCAAAGACACACAAGAGAACAACCCACACACGCGGCAGTCCTTCCACTTTCCCTGCCTGCTTCTTCTGGGGCCACTGTCCACTCTCAGCTCCAGACTCAAGCTCCCTCCTGGGAGCCTGGGGCCCTTCAACAGGATTAGGCTAGCAATCCAGGTGTGTGGTCTGCAGCAATTTGTGCTTCAGCTCTACACCACAGGCGGCAGAGCCCGCAGCCCCCTGGGAACCACAAAGGCAGGAAGGGAAGAAGGGAGGGCCCTCGTGCACACAGGTACAGGTGTCTCTGGGCTCCCGGAAATGCACAGGCCACAGTCATTAACACACAGAAGCTCATAAGCGGGGTCCTGAGCCTTCCCTCCCTCCCATTGACGGTATACTGACGTGCTCGCATGTACACACACACTCCTCAGACTAGGCCACACAAGCTAACTCCCTATCATCTTTCCAGAAGGTAAGAGCAGAGACAGTAGTCACGGAGCTTATGCTCTGGAGCCGGACTATCTGGGCTTGAATCCCAGCTCTGCCTCTTACCAGCTGTGTGATCTTGGGCAAGTCACTTAACATCTCTGTGTCTCTGTTTCATGTTCAAAATAGAACAGCACTCAAACTCTCAGGGTTTCTGCGAGGATGAAATGAGTAAATACATCTGAAGTGCACACAGAACAGTGCCAGCACCACCTAAGTATTATCTACTTATTGCTGTGTCTCATAAACTCAGCAAGTCAGGTCTTCTGATTGCTAGGCTGTTGCAGAGGCCCTGGTCCCCCTGGCTCTACATCTTACCCTGGACCAGTTCACCAAACCCCTCTCTGCTGACAATTCATCTGACATTTAGCCTTCACCCCTAGAGGGCCCCAGGCAGAATTCCCAAGCTCAGTCTATGAACCAAGCCTGGACTTTGTCAATGCCCTGCCCTGACATCACCAACTGCTTCCTGGGTTTTCCTCTGTCCACAGGCAACACCCACATCTCTCATGCTTCCCGTTCAGAAATTAGAAAGAGCTCCAGTCAACCATGCTCCACACAGAACATGTGGTTTTCTCTGGGAGAAAACCGGAAGATGTACAGTGTGTTTCTTTACTAGACATCCTAAGAGGTCCTGATTCTAGCGGGATCTGGAATGCAAAAGAACACTGGACATGAATCCCAAAGATTTAGGTTTAATTCTTTGGGCAAGTCACTTTAAATTCTCTGGGTCCCTGAGTCTGCTCCTCTGCAAAATGGGGACGGTGTTACCTACTCCCCAATGTAGAGGTAAGGAGATGATAAAACGATGAACTAATATTTAGTGCAGTGCCCAGCACATAGCAGGTGCTTGATGCAACTGGAATGCGGACTTTATTTTTAATGTTTATTTATTTTTGAGAGAGGGCAGGGCAGTGAGAAAGGGAGACAGAGGATCTGAAACAGGTTCTGCACTGACAGCACAGAGCCCGATGCAGAGCTCGAACTCAGGAACTGTGAGATTGTGACCTGAGCTGAAGTTGGACGCTTAACCAACAGGGCCACCCAGATGCCCCTGGAATGTGGACTTTTTACCTCCTTTCCCATTATAAGCAAAATGTGGGAGAAGAGAACTGAACCGAGGTACCAGGCTGGCTTGGTCAAGCAGGTTATTATCGTTAGCAAGATGAGCTCTGTTAGGTGCTTTAGAAAAAAAATCATGATGCAGCCTGGGCAGGTTTTATTGGCCCAGAGCTGCCTTCTGTACAGGGTGACAGGTTACATTCTGGATCCCTTCCTTCCCCCAGAATCTGGTTTACTTGGTCAAATCACCCACTATTTCCAGAATGAGGAAGAAGGGCTAAGGGAGCCACTTGTGTCTTCCAGGCACACACGCCCGACCTGGTCAATGCCCACACGCTTTTGGAGCAGCTGCTCCATCATGCCTACCTAAGCAGATGACACATCTCTCCTTGGAAGGGGTAGAAACACAAGCCCACAGGCCCGTGTGCCTATCACATGGCCGCATCACAAGGCGAGAAAACCACACCCTGCAACTAACTCATCCTTCTCACTGGTTTGAAGCCTAGTGGTCACCATAGCAACAGGCTCCCGCTCCAGCCTGCCAGGCGGTGCTGACGCAATTCTCAGGCAGCGAGCAACTTGGACTCGGCTCACACAGCTCTGTTCCCACTTGGGGGCGGGTGAAAGGGGAGAACAAATGAAGAGGGAGGATGTGGGCACACACCCCACAGAAATCTCTGCTCTCCCTCCAGTTCTGTCCAAGGACTGGAAATAAGGGATGTGGGCCCTGGAGCAAGCAATACATTGCCCTCTAGTGAGTCTAACAAATACAGTATCACCGCAGTGGCTGCCACTTCTAGAAGATTCACCTCCAGGGTCTTAGGAGATCTGGAGGAGGGGGAGACAGACTGCACCATAGGCCTCTCCACCACCACGCGGCCCCTTCCCTGCCTTTGGAGCCAGCACCCCACCAGCTCAGCACCTGTGCTTCCCTCAGCCCACAGGCAGCCCAGCAATGCAGAATTCAACAGGTGAAGCTTTACAGCTCTCTGCTCTGTCGTGTTCTCTGCCTGTGTTGCATGAAAGTAGCCGTAAGACTGGAACTCCCCTGCAAGCTAAAATGTCCCCATGATCCCCATGATCCCCGTCCTCCCAGCTCCCTATCCCACCCCACAAAAGTCTTATTCACTGGCTGGAGTCAACGTGAGACAACAGTCCCACGCAGAGGACATACTGGCCAAGAGCCACTCGACCTCTTAAAGCATCCAAGTCCCCCAACCTCATGGAACAAGAACTCAGAAAGGAGGGGGATCGGGGGTGCCTGGGTGGCTCCATCAGTTAGACACCCGACTTGGGCTCAGGTCACGATCTCGCAGCTTGTGAGTTCGAGCCCCACATGGGGCTTTGTGCTGACAGCTCAGAGCCTGGGGCCTGCTTCAGATTCTGTGTCTCCCTCCCTCTCTGCTCCTCCCCTGCTCCTGCTCTGTCTCTCTCTCTCTCAAAAATAAATAAACATTAAAAAAAAGAAAGAAATGAGGGGGGATCAGGTCACACACTGCCACCCACCCACCCTATACCCCACACTCGAGACACAGGGAAGGAAGCCATGTTAGGACCAGAACTTGGCAACGCTAATGGCCCTTTCCAGTCTCCCAGCGCCTACCCATGGATGCAGGGCTCTCCCTCCCAAGGCTGTTGTCCTGGTGAAGATGCCTCCAGTGCCAGGAATGCTTCCCTCCTGCAGGCCCCACTCCCTTCTCCATCCCAAGAGCCACTTCCCGCCCTGTGTCCCCTCCTACCTGGCCTGCATCAAGGGCATCCACCCAATCAGAAGCTGTGCTTTGGCACAAACAGGCCCTGCTCTGGGACCTTGCCCCCTGCACTGGGAGATGTGCTGGCGGGTGCAGGTAGAGGGAGGGAAAGCACGCCTCCACAGCACCCTCCCCGTGTGCCTTCAGGGGCCAGTCACACGGGGCCCTCCCAGTGGTCACCTGACAGATGCGGGAAGCGGTTAACCCCAGAGGCCACTTGGGAGCTGGTGTTTGGCTCTGGGATGTCCCGGTAACACATCCAGCAGGAGCCTCCGGGGCTGCTGACAACACATGGGCAGAGATGGTAAACGGTTAAAGCCAGAGGTGGCTTTCCACATAGATCAATCAATGGAGTAGATGTGAGACGCCAGAAATAAACACATCTCTGTATGGCCAACTGATTTTTAACTAGGGTGCCAGGACCTTCAATAATTTTTTTCAACAAATGGTGTTGAGATGGCTGGATATCCGCCTCCAAGAGAATGAAGTTAGACCCTTATTTCATACTTTATTTCACATATAAAAATGAACTCAAAATGGATTGAAGACCTAAACATAAGAGCCAAAACTGTGAAACTCTTAAAGGAAAACATAGGGGGAAAGCTCATGACCTTGGATTTGAAGAAGGACACCAAAAGCAACAAAAGAAAACACAGATAAACTGAATGTCATAAAAATCAAAAGCTTTTGTGCTTCAAAGGACACTATCAAGACAGTGAAAAGATAACCCACAGAGTGGGGGGAAAATATTTGCAAATCATGTATCTGACAAGGGTCTTGTGGCTAGAATATGTAAAGAAACCTTACAACTCAACAATAAGAAGACACATAACCTGGGGCACCAGGGTGGCTCAGTTGGTTGAGCGCCTGACTCTCAATTTCGGCTCAGGTCATGATCTCAGGGTCATGGGATCGAGCCCTGTGACTGGCTCCGCACTGAGAGTGGAGCTTGCTTAAGATGCTCTCTCTCTCTCTCTCTCTCTCTCTCTCTCCCTCCCTCCCTCCACTCTTCTACCCCACTCATGCACGTGCTCTCTCTGTCTCAAATACGAAAGTTACAAATCTATTTAAAAAAAAAAGAAGAAGACACATGACCCAAGTAAAAAATAGGCAAAGGATCGAATAGACATTTCTCCAAGGAGGGTAAAGGCGGCTTCCCTCCATTCCACTGACAGATATCCGGTATGCACCTACTATGTGCCAGGTGCTGGGCAGGCAATGGGGACACAGCTCGGAAACAAAGCAGACTCAGCCTCTGCCTTCATGAGGTTTACAGCCAGTGGACAGAGAGTACACAATGACTATGTGTCTGGTGTATGTAGTAACTCCCTTAATTCTCACAGTGAGGTAGATACTCTGACAGCTCCTGTTTTACAGATGAGGAAACTGAGGCACAGAGAGGTTAGGTAACTAGCTCAAGATCACACAGCTCATAAGTGGCAGAGCAGAGATTTACACCTACAATAGTCTTCTCTCCAGAGTCCATGTCCTGAACAATTGCATGATACTGAGCATTATCAGAAGTGATTCATTCTAGTGGGAGTCAGAGAGAGCCGTTTGAGGGACAGGATGGTGAACTGGCTTTGAATCTCTTCTTGAGGCCAGCAAACGGGGAAGGCAGAGACATGGAAGCAAGAATCAATTCTGAGGGAGTCAGAGGTACTTGAGCAGACAGGATAAAAGCAAGGTGAGGGGTGGGGGGAGAGCTGTGGCCAAAGAAGCCAGCAAGCCTTGCCACAGAGGTCTCGGTCAGGAAGGGGACTCCTCCCTCCCAAAGGCCAATGGGGAGCACAAAAAGGTTTTAAGCAGGAGGGAAACCTGATCCTACTTGAATTTTAAAATGGCTGGAGGTGGCCGGGAGGGGCTGTCAGGGGAGGACAAGGGTCTGGCTAACCAGCTGTGGAGGGCTGGGGAAAGATGATTCAAGTGCACGTGGTGGCCAACAGTGAGCCGGGGGCAGCCCATACCATCCTTCTCCTCGTTGCTCCCGTGTCTATCATGAGAGTGGGGTGGGCAGGGTGGGCATCTGCTGGCCACCAAGGGGCAGAAGGAAAGGTGCTCACCGCGGGGTGCGCCATGCCTCGTGTCTGTATAGCCGGCCCCCATGTTTGACTCCAGCACGCTCCTCGTTAAGGACAATAAGAGCCGGGCGTGGGAGGGGGACCACATTAAGACCCACCCCCACCAGCCTACACCACTCAGTATTCTAAGGTGCATTTACGTCCCGAGAGAGAGCCCAGGACTCCAGCTGCAGGGCTCATGAGTGGAGCATTCCAAGAAATGAGCTTTTGCAGAGACGGACCTGGGGCCAGGTGGTTTTCCTTCACACAAGCAACAGTGTCCTGTGAGAAAATAAATCTCTTTTCTTTTTTTTTTCTTTTTCTTTTCATTTTATTTTATTTCTTCATCATGACAGGTGCACTCCTTAATCCCTATCACCTGTTTCCCCCATCCCCCTACCCACCTTCCCTCTGGTAACCATCAGTTTATTCTCTATAGTTAAGAGTCTTTTTCTTGGATTGTCCCTCTTTTTTTTTTTTTGCCTTTGCTCCTTGAATTCCACATATGAGTGAGGTCATATGGTATTTGTCTTTCTTTAACAGACTTATTTCATTTAGCCTTATACTCTGTAGCTTCATCCATCTTGTTGCAAATAGCAAGATTTCATTCCTCTTTATGGCTGAGTAATATTCCATTGTATATACATACATCTTCTTTATCCACTCATCTATCAATGGACATTGGGCCATTTCCATGTATTTGCTGTTGTAAATAATGCTGCAGTAAACCACAGGGGCACATCTATCCCTTTGAATTAGTGTGTTTGTGTTTTTGGGGTAAATAGCCAGTAGTGTGATTCCTAAAAATAAATCTCTTTTCATGCCGTTGTTGTTATTTAAGAGCCATCTCCTGAATTTTGGGCTGGGTAAGCAGGTAGAGGGCGAAGCCAGATGCTGTACTAAAAGCCTCGTGTGCATTATCTTATTCAATTCTCTTAACAACTATGTGGCAAGTTCTTTTATTGCCTCCGTTTTGTAGATGAGTAAGCAGAGGCCCAGGAAGGTCAAATAACTTGCTCATGGCTACACGGCTAGTTAACGGTGAAGCTGGGCTCTGAATACAGGCAGCCAGGGTCCAGAACCAGCTCTTCCATCCACCTCCAACTTCCTTTTAACTGGGTGTTTTGACCTCTTCCCAATGTAGCCATTGTGTTCAGAGATATTAGCAAAGAATTAGACAGGTTTCAGGCCCTGACACACAGTTGGGTTCAGGAATAATAGTAACAGCCTAGACTTACACAAAAAAATTAATTCATTTCATCCTCACACCACCCCATGAGGTAGGTACTACCAATATCCCATTTTACAGATGAGGAAATTGAGGCACAGAGAGGTTACATGTCTTGCCCAAGGTCACACAGCTGCTTAGTGGTCAAGCTTGGAACCCGGGCAGTCTGGTTCCAGACACTATCCTCTCTCTTGCTACCTGACTGAATCAGTAATGCTACAGTGCACACACTTCTAACATGTCCAGAGATCTGGTCTCTCAGGCCACAGTTCATGAGATGGGCCACTAGGGCAAGGCCACAGGTAGAAAATGTCCAGTAGGAGTGGGGAGATGTCTACAGTCACGACAGATGGAAGGGTGGGAACCAGCAGGCACAGTGGTCTTGTGCCAACGGGTGTGTGAGCAGACAGTCCTGGTGAGACAGCAACAGGGCATCCCTGTGCCTACCTGCTGGGCACAGAACCACAGGGCCATTGAGCCAGACACATGAGGGGGCACACTCAGCCGCTGCAAATTGACCTATTAGTGCATCATGAATCTGTTTGGCAGGTCACCTCTTGGAATCGATGAAAAAGGAGCATCTCACGGACTAAGAGTAGGTATTGTTTTGTGAAGCCCATATATATAGTTTGTATGTGTGCTGTGTTACAGTGTAAAATGATTTTCCTACCATGGATTTTGTCCAAAGGTATAGAAATAGTATACTTTAGACCTATACTTTGGTAGTAGTACAGTATGACTACTAAATAAGTTGTGGTTTATTCCTAGGATGGAATTCTATGCAGCTTTGACAATGAATAATCTAAAGCCACAGGCAAGAACGAAGATGAATCTCAAAAACATAATTTTAAACAGAAAAAGGCAAGTCACAGAAAAATACTCATACTATGATTCCCTTTCTATGGATTGTTGGCAAACCGGCACAGTTACATTGTTTAGGAATACACGCCTATGCAGTAACACTCTGAAGAAAAGGAGGGGATGCTTACCGCAAAATTCAGGACGGTGGTTACCTCCGCTTGCAGTGGGGGAGGGGGGCCGTGAGGGTGAGTGCGACGTGATGAATTGTGTCCTCTAAAAAAGATATGTTAGAGTCTTAACCCCCAGTACCTCAGAATGTGACTCATTTGGAAACATGGTCTTTACAGAGCTAATCGAGTTAAAATGAGGTCATTAGGGTGGGCCCTAATCCAACATGACTATTTTCTTTATACAAAGGGGAAATTTGGATGCAGAGACACTGGGAGAACACCATGTAAAAATGGAAGGCAGAGGTCAATCCGGGTGATACATCTACAAGCCAAGGATTGCCAGCAAACCAGCAGAAGCTAGGAGAGAGGCACAGAACAGATTCTGCCTCACAGCCTCAGAAGGAATCAACCCTGCTGGCACCTTGATCTTGGACTTCTGGTCTTCAGAAGCATGAGCCAACACATCTCTGTTGTTTAAGCAGCCCAGTCTGTGGCACTTTATATTAGCAAACTAACACAGTGAGGCACACAGCAGCTTCTCCTGCCTGGCAAATGTCTCTTTAAACTTAATGGAGGACAGGAGCCCCTGGGTGGCTCAGTCCGTTAAGCATCTGACTTCAGCTCAGGTCATGATCTTGATCTTGTGGTTTTTGAGTTCGAGCCCCATGTTGAGCTCTGTGCTGACAGCCTGGAGCCTGCTTCAGATTCTGTGTCTCTCCCTCTCTCTGCCCCTGCCCCACTCACTCATGCTGTCTCTCAAAAATAAATAAACGTTAAAAAAAAAAAAAAAGCTTAATGGAGGACAATTGGGTATTTGTATTGTAAGTCTTTTTTTTTTTTAAGCTTATTTATTTGTCTTGAGAGAGGGCACATGCATGTGGGGGAGGGGCACACATGCAACCGGGGGAAGGGCAGAGACAGGGAGAGAGAGAATCCCAAGCAGGCTCCACACTGCCAGCATAGAGCCTGATATGTGGGGTTTGAATCCACAAATCGTGAGATCATGACTTGAGCCGAAACCGAGTGGGACGCTTAACCGACTGAGCCACCCAGGCGCCCCATACGTCTTTATTAAACCAAGCCTAGATATTTTATATACCCTTTAGTATATATGCTATATTTTCATATAGAAAATAGAAAGAAAAACCATATAGGGATAATCCAACCATTACATTTTACAGTTAAGGGCACCAAGGACCTGCCTAAGATCACACAGCCAGGGAGCAGCCAAGCTCGGAGAAGAACCCAGGTCTCCTGCCTCCCAGTTCAGTGAAGGCCATTGTCATAGCCACAGCCCAGAGTTACCCAGGGAAGGCTGAATTCTGTTCAGAGCACAAGGAACCCAGAACTGCTCTGGGACTGAGCAGGGACGCTTCGCTCTTTTGTGCCACAGACCCATGGCAATCTGGTGAAGTGAATGGACCTTTTTCTGAAGAATGTTTTGAAATGCATAAAGTACGTAGGACCACAAGGGAAATCAGTTACTCTGAAACGCTATGCCAGCTATGGGGATCCTAGTGAATCCAAGAGAATTAACTGATTAGTGCCTGTGCACAGTAGGACTCAATATAGGTCAGCGATGGTTACTGTTAATATTAGGAGCTGCTTCCATGACCTTGGGCCTGGGTCAGTGATGCTGAGGAGAGAGATCAGGGACCCACACCTTGGAGCCTGCAGACATTGTCGGGTCTGGATTCAGCTGAAGGATGAAGGATGCTACTCCCTGAACTTGAGGCCCCTGTGAGTGATGGCATCACCAGGGAGGGGTGCTATCTGCAAAGAATAGGTCTCTTAGGACAGAGAGGAGAGGGACCCATAGCAGGCCTTGCCTGGAGACAGGGAGGCGGGCCCTACAGGAAAGCACAAACACTGCCAGGAACAGAGCCCTGAGGGCCTGTGACCACAGTGCCTGTGGTCTCCTGTATTGCTAAAGGGCAGAAGGTGACATTTAATGGGTGCATCTATGGGCCTGGCATCTCTGCACGTTATGTAACTGAATTTAAAAATATATTTTTTTTTGAGAGAGAGAGAGAGGAGAGCACTCGTGCATGCACATGTGCAGCTGTGCAAGCAGGAGAGAGGCAGAGAGAGAGAGGGAAAGAGACAGAATTCTTCCAATCTTGAGATCAGGACCTGAGCTAAAATCAAGAGTCAGACGCTTAACCAACTGAGCCACCCAGGTGCCCCTGTGTAACTGTATTTAATCAAGCGTCAGCTTTGCAACTACACCATTCCTATGAATCATACCCTGATTTCACAGATGAGGAAACCCAGGGTTACAAGATGTAATGACTTCATAGAATCAACATTCACATCTAAGGCTCTCTGGTTCTAAGGAGAACCTGTAATGCAGACTAACAATCAATCATTCATTCATTTGTTCATTCATTCATCTGTTCAGTCAACGAATCTTCGGTTATATGGAAGTCTCCCAAGGTGGGGCACTTATCCAGGGGAGACCCTGTCACTTGATGGAGTTGTTGTCCTTGACCCTTTCAGCCTCTATGCAGTGCTGATGAGTGCTCTGACTGAGAGAAGTGGGCAGGCAGCAGCCAGGCCTCACTGCCTTCTAGAGAACCATGCAGACTCCCAGCCTACCTACACCACCTCTGGGAGCCTCAGCACCCATCTTGGGCCTTTCAGAAAGCCCTACCCATCTGGAAGTTAAGTCTTTCCAACTGGGTCAAGGTCGCCTCCTAGATCCTCTAACCGACACCTCCCCCAACACAAGACTGGCTAATAGTAATGACAGTATCCATGCCCCTGTGACTCCCAAACCGGCCCAATGAGGTACATTTCACTAAAGAGAGGCTCACCGACGACTTGTCCAATGTCACATGAACATTAAGCAGGGCTCTGGGATTCAGATGAAGGCTTCTGCAATTTTGCAATTTCTGTTTCCTTTACCCACATGTCCTTTGGAGATTAGAGGATCCCAAGCAGAAATGAGAAAGTGGAAGCCTCATTCCGTGGGGGGTACCCAGTGAGTGTTTATCAATAATAACAATTATCCCTTACTCTGGCATAAAAGAGTATGAGGCACACATGCTGTCCCCATTCATGGTCTCAGCTGATTTTTCCAGCAACCACACAACATACACGGGGCGGGTTTCATAACCCTCGCTTTGCAGATGGGGAAAACTTCAGAGAGTTTCTGGCGTGTGCCCCTCCAGGCCCATTTTTTCCTGCTTCTCTACCCTGTTTTCTGCCCCAGAGAAATCAGAGGAAGGGAGGATCTGAGGCTGGGATACTTCTCCCCCCAGCCCCTCCCTGTGGGCCACCCAGGCTGTGTGATTTGATTGGAGGTTGCAGCTCCTGCCAAGTCTCACACTTGGCCTCTGTGCCTCCGGTGTGGGAACCAGACCCTCCCCTCATTCTGCCCACATTTTGGTCATGGTCCCATTTAAGCTCTCCCCAAACTTCCCAGCTGAATGTGCCACCTGTTTCCTGCTGGACCCTGATGGATGTGGCAATAAGTAACCGGCTGGGGACTCTGGTCTCCAGATGGATAAATCACGGCCTCTTGGAACCTGCCAATAAGTACTTACTGAACAGTCCCTTGAGGACCTGGGGGGGAGGGGACATGGAGAAAAGGAAGATGGCAGAGAACCGAAGAAGCTAGTAACAGAGACAACAGACAAAGTTCTTGGTCTCAGATTTCTCTTTGAATTAACTGGAGTTAACCTTTGGAAAATGAGGAAAGACCACAACATGGAGAAACTGGGTCTAGGGGAGGCATGAGGTAGAAAAAGAGGTGGGGGAGACTTGGATCTAGGCTTCTAGCCAAACAGAGCCACTAATGCTACCTATATACGCATTCTGGACACTGGTCACAGCCACAAGCTGGGATAGGGCCGAGGCAGCTCCCTGTAGCAGTGGGCACCTCCACACTGTGGCCCCTGGGATGGGCTGGGGTGTGGACAGGTAGGCATGCGATGACCTTGAGAGAGTATCTGTGGGCACCTGATCCTCGCCGTGTCTGAAAGAGCCAGCTGGAGAAGGGGAGATGCCACCTGTTGGTTTCCAGACCCTCTTTCACATTTATCCCCCTTGGCACAAGCGTCCAGGGTTGGTGCTGGGACATGGGGCTGTCAGGGGTTTCTGTCATGCCCTGGCCTCCAGCCTCACTCCTGCCAGGAGCACACAGTTGGGCTACATGCCCAGACCCTGGGTGACAAACAAGAGCAAAGAGGAAGGCTCTTCTCAGGGGGTGGGACAGTGGCACTTGGATTTTCTCCCTTCTATTTTTAGGCATTTTTCTAGTCTTCATTAACTACATGCATTCCTTTTACAAAGGGAAAAAAGTTCTATGCTGGAGAATCATGAAGATTCTCAAGGAGAAGGAAGACATCCCATTATGACATAATTATTTGTGAATTGATAAATCTGGAAAGGACCTGGAATTAGGATTTACAGGCATGGGCCTCAGACAGGCCTGGAACCTGGGCCTCTTGGGGACATTCACTTTATTCAACCTCTCAGCAAATACAGAGATGTGTCAGGGTCTCTTTTCTTGGTGACAGGCTGGCACGTGGCCAGTGTCTCCACAACATTCAGGGGGTGGTGAGCAGGTGGGTAGAGACCCTGGTGTGAGGTCCTCATGCCTGGCCAAACCCTCTTTCCATCCAGGGATCTCAGGGGAAACAAGGAAGTCACTCTTCTCTCTGGGAGCAGGCTGTGTTATCACCTGCTTTGTGAAACCATCCCTGTAGGTTTCCATGTTCTTGACCTGAAAGTAACTTCACATTTTTAGTGTGGCAGTTGGTAGGCAAGATGCGGCTTTGTGTCCTATTAAAGAGCAAGACCACAGGAGTCAAATTGCTTGAGTTCATTTCCCAGCTCATCACTTACGAGCTATGCGTCTTTGAGCAAATCACTTGCCTAATTTATGCATCTGTGGTCTCATTTGTAAAGTGGAGATAAGAGTCTTCTTCACAAGATTATTGTCAAGAATCAGGGAACTTACATGCATAAAATGCTTAGAACAATGTAGGGACATATAGCAAGTGCTAGGTAAGTGAGAGCTATTATCACTGGCATTTCCCCCTTAATCACATCACTATTTTTTGTGTCAGTCTATAAAAACCATCTCACAGTATGTCTGTGTTAAACCCACAGAAACTTCTCATCAGCTTCACCTCTAGGGGTCAGGGAGTGGCACAGAGGAGAGAAGAAAGTAATGAAATGTTCTCTCAAAAGGGGTGCCTGGGTGGAATGAGCAAGGAACATCTAGATGGGTCCCTTGCTAAGTGTTACATACATGCCATTCAACCTGGTGGCAGAGACACCAATAAAATACAAGATACCCAGTGAAATCTGAACTTCAGATAAGTAACAAATACATTTTAGTACATCTCAAATATTGCGTGGGATATAATATACTTAAAAATTTTTTTATTGTTTATCTGAAATTCAAATTTAACTGGACATCCTACATTTTTATTTGCTGAAAAACTTGGCAACCCTGTCAGGTGGGGTGGTAATGTTGTTCCCATTTTATAGGTGAGGAAGACAAGGCAACACATCGCTTCCCTCCAGCTGCTCCTCTCAGAAGAGGGAACAGACGTAAAGCCAGAGAAACTGAGACCTCAATTACCTGCCTACAATCAGTGTGCTCCTCAGCCTGGAGAGGGGGTGTGCATGCAGGAAGAACCATTTTTCCCAGAGAAGGGGGAGCAAGAGCAAGAGCAAACCAATGCAAACAGGGAGCCTCCCTGGGAGGGGAAGGGTGGGTGACCAGGGGGTAGGAGGTTCCAAGAAGGGCTGCGGTGAGCCGGGGCCACACCCACAGCCCTTCCAGAAGCAGTCCCTGCCTGGGGCTGGAACCTGAAGGCAAAAAGCCCAGGAGAAAACTCAGGAAGCACCAAAGGAAACCCCTCCGGAAGTCCTGAAATATTTCCACAGCCCAGAGAAAAACTTTAAAGTGAAAGCAGCCGTAAAAATACCTACAGGGGGCACCTGGGTGGCTCAGTTGGTTCAAGCATCCAACTCTTGATTTAGGCTCAGGTCATGATCTCACGGTTAGTGGGTTGGAGGCCCGAATTGGGCTTAGTGCTGACAGTGTGTGGAGCCTGCCTGGGATTCTCTCTCTCTCTCCCTCTCTCTCTGCCCCTCCCCTGCTCAAACTCTCTCTCAAAAAAAAAAAAAAAAAAAAAAAAAGACTACTGACAGGAGGGTCAGGCTGGCCTCTCAGAATCCAGGGCATGACCACAGTGCCCCGGCAGCCCCAGCCCAGGTCACAAGGCCAGCTCCCCAGAGCTTGCACAGATGGCCTAGGGCCTCCCCATGCTCCAAAGAGTGCCCTCTCACCTTCCCAGGGAGGGGCCCCATGCCCCTGGGACTCCAAGGTGGGGTTTCACCTCAGTACTTCTCAGCTCTATTTTTACACAAAGGTGGCAAGAAATAATGAGTGTTCAATTAAGGATAATTAAGTCACCCTGATTCCATGCCTCTGCAAGGCTAGGGACCACAGATGACCTTTGCTGGGAGCTGGGATAGGGAAGGATTCTAGAAACCTTTGGGGACTTCTCTCCAGAGCTAGGATCTTAGGTCTAGAGCCCACTCCCCAGTCTATGACTTCCCAAGGAGTGACATTCAACCTCGTCCTCACCTGGTTGAGAAAGGCCAATGAGTGTTCCTCTGGGCAAAGGAACAGCATGTGCAAAAAATACCAAATGATGACTGGGCATGGGGTGCCTGAGGAACTATGAAGACTTCAGGTTGGCTGGAGGGTCATGAGTGTGGTAAGGAACACCAGGAGGTGAGGCCGGAGACAGTGTCTGAAAAGGCTCCCAGGCCATGCTAAGTGGTTTAGATTTTACCCTGCAGAAAGGAGAGAGGTGGGAAGGTGCTAGACTGGCAAGTGACCGAATCAGATCCTCCAAAAGGGCTTGGAGGAGTCCAGATCCTTCCTACCCCAAATGGGCATCACCTGGGGGCTTGACTTGACATGCCAAATGGGGGCCCTAGCAGAGGCTTGGCTGGGTCAGAATCTGCATTTTCACAAGATTCCCCAGCTGATTAACATGCCCTGATCTGAGTGAGGCCTGAGTTACAGCTGGGGTCTAGAGAGGGTCACGGGATTGGTCTCTCCAAATATGCTTTTCTTTTTTTTTTTTTTTTAATATTTATTTTATTTATTTTGAGAGAGAGAGAGCACGTGCAAGTGCGGGAGGGGCAGAGAGAGAGCGGGAGGAGGAGGATCCCAAGCAGGCTCTGCACTCAGTGCAGAGTCCGACATGGGGCTCGATCTCAAGAACAGTGAGATCATGGGGCGCCTGGGTGGCGCAGTCGGTTAAGCGTCCGACTTCAGCCAGGTCACGATCTCGTAGTCCGTGAGTTCGAGCCCCGTGTCGGGCTCTGGGCTGATGGCTCAGAGCCTGGAGCCTGTTTCCGATTCTGTGTCTCCCTCTCTCTCTGCCCCTCCCCCGTTCATGCTCTGTCTCTCTCTGTCCCAAAAATAAATAAACGTTGAAAAAAAAAATAAATTAAAAAAAAAAAAAAAAAAAAGAACAGTGAGATCATAACCTGAACTGAAATCAAGAGTCAGAGGCTTAACCGACTGAGCCACCCAGGCGCCCTTCTCCAACATCCTTTTCTGACTGCCCTTCTGCCCTCCTCAGGCCCAGCTCTGCTGCCTCCTTGCATTTTCCTTGCTCCACGATTCTCTTGTATGATGGACCTGGGTCCCCCAGAACCCTCTATGTCTTCATACCCTCTCTACCCATCACGGAGCATTTCCAAGCCCCCACATCTTCAGGGCACGGCTGGGTGTGTGGGAAAGGGAGAAGCGTGTGGTGGTTCAGAGCCACTCCTCAAACTGGACAGAGCAGGCAGAGAAGTGTTTCAAACATACAGTTCTCATTCTGAGAGCCCTGACTTTTGGGCACCCTCACTGACAAGCACAGGCTGGGGCATCCACACAGATCTGGGTTTAGAGCCCAGCTCGGCCCTTTATAGGAAAGCTGTTGGACGTGTCTAGAATCTTGAAAAGAAAGTTTCCTCATCTATAAAACTGGATAAAAATAGTTGGGACCTCCACGGGAGGTGGAAGATTAAATGGAACATTGCAAAGTACTTAAGGACAGTGTCAGGCACCCTATAAATGGCAGCCTTTGTTATTCTTCTTCATGCCTCTAAGGAGTTTAGAGTCTGGCAGAGAAGAAAAGACAACAGATGCAAAACACTACAAGACAACAGGTAAGAAAGTGCTCCACGATGTGGCCCGGAGCAAGCAGGGTTCTGAGCTGGGGACCTCACTGGGGTGAGCACTATAATCAGGCTTGGGGTGGGGGGCTTCCTGGAGGTGGTGGGAGGCTGAGCAAGGCTTGAGGTTGGATGGGAGTTCACCAGAACACGGAGCATGGCTGTAGGGTACTGAGAAATCTGAATGGATAGTGTGAGGATCCCCATGCATGGGGGATCTTTTTTTTTTTTTAATGTTTATTTATTTTTGAGAAAGAGAGCACGGGCAGGGGAGGGGCAGAGAGAGAGAGAGAGAGCGAGACACAGAATCCAAAGCAGTCTCCCTGCTGTCAATGCAAAACCTGACGTGGGGCTTGAACCCATGAACTCTGAGATCGTGACTTGAGCCAAAGTCAGACCTCGACCAACTGAGCCACCCAGCTGCCCCTGCATGGGGGATCTTTTTTTTTTTTTTAATGTTTATTTATTTTTGAGAAAGAGAGCACGGGCAGGGGAGGGGCAGAGAGAGAGCGAGACACAGAATCCAAAGCAGTCTCCCTGCTGTCAATGCAAAACCTGACGTGGGGCTTGAACCCATGAACTCTGAGATCGTGACTTGAGCCAAAGTCAGACCTCGACCAACTGAGCCACCCAGCTGCCCCTGCATGGGGGATCCTGAAGGCAGTTTGGATCTAATGTGGAGAGAAAATGTCCCAGGGCAAAGGAGAGGAGATGGAAGTAGGTTTATCATAGCTAGAGACACATGGAAAGCCGGTGGCGCCTCAGGAGACATCAGAGAAGGGACTTGGGGGTGCTTAGGCATCCCCTGCAAGGTCCTGGCTACAATGGCATGGATCAGCCAAGACAGCGTCCCCAGGCCAGAAGGAGCATTTCAGACGTCAAATTTGTGTCTTGTCCTTCCCCTCCAGGGAGCAGGAGACAGAACCAGCGCCTGCTTTCAGTCTCTGAAGGTTGTACACACTAAGATGGAACACAGTGCCCACTGACACATCTGGGTGGGCACCATCCAGGCGCAAAGGGGGAACGTCAGTCAGGAGCTGCCATGGGGTCTGCAGAATGTTTGTCCACCTAAATCAAGGGGAAACGGTGCTTCCACACGGCTGAGTGGCACACCAGCTGGTCTCTCATTAACCCTCTCGATGATGCACTAGAAAATTCACAACCAAGGCATTCTGCTCCATTAACACTGAAGTCGGCCCTTCAGGGGGCAAGGGGGGTGGGGAGGACACAGATTTTGTCTAGACAGTGGCACTCAGAAAAGACCAGATGCCTGAGCTCCTGCCACACAGGGAGGGGGTGAACACAGGAGACCCCCATGACAAAAATCCCCAGGAGAAGCCAACCACAATGGCCGCACTCTCCTCTCATCCTTGGCGTGAGGGTAACAACCTTTCACAGGTTTACTGGGTGGATTAAATGAGATCATGAACATACGAACACTAGCTCAAGTCTGGTTGGTGCCCATTAGACTGTCCAATCAATTGCTTCATTCTTTTTGTTTTTATCGAGAAGGGGGCTCAAAAGAGACACATGTCATGGGTTGCCTTTCATCTGGCTAGAATCCAGTTTCAGAAGGGTCTGACTTGGTTCACAGTCTGCAGTCAGTCTCCCAAGGATGGGAATCAAGGAGCCCGGAGCTCTGCTACCCAAACTGTGGTCCTTAGACCTTCAGCAGCATTGGCATCCCCTGGGAGCTTGCTAGAATGCAGAACCTCGGGCCTCAGATCTACTGAATGAAAACCTGCGTCTTAACAAGATCCCCAGGCGATTCAAATGCACGACAGAATTTGAGACTCTGCTCTAGTATATTTGTTCCTAGGAGAAAATCATCTTTCTCTTCTCCTCTCCCACCACGGGAACGATGGAGCCCAGGGCTCTGGGTAGACAGAAGTAGAGAATGCCACCGCAGAGGGGCTCTTTGATTAGCACCTGCTTGCTAGCCGCCCTGCATTAAAGCACACTCAAGCACATGTTGAGAAAGTTATTCCCTTCTTGATTCCTTTCAATCTCCCTGTTACTGAAGAAGAAAGACTCTGTTTGATACTGGCATGTCTTTAACATCCCTCTATCTTCTGTTCCTTTTTCTTTAAACAACCGCTGGGGAGGCTCAGACCTAGATCCTTCCAAGGGCAACAGTGTATAATTAGGATTAGTAACATTGTTTAGTTTTTAGCGTGTTTATTGGTAAGGTAACTTTTGGTTTATTGCAAGAGGTACAGAATTTTCACTAGTTCCCTTTCTAAGTTATATTTCAAACAATAAATCAAATTGAAGAAGAACGCTAAGTCCATAAGAACAGAACTGTGTAAATCTGGCGAAAATCACAACAGCGGTATATACATGACTGCGGTCTGGTAAATTATTATTCCTTACGGTTCATAAAAGCCCTCTGAGATTATCGTGTCCACTGTTTTCATACTGCAGGTCCTGAAATCAATGTAGTAGGTCATGATCAGCACTTTCTTGGTTTGCTTTGAATGGAATAAAAGGGCATGAAAACATAAGTGCATTGCAAATGTTGCGGAAAGGGTAAGTACTGCCCTGTGAAATTTTGTATTGTTCTGCACACGTGCTTATAACGTAAAGGTACTGTGTTTAGGTTGCAAGTTAGGAAGTCATTCACCTAGTCCAGTCTTCCCTTTGATGGGTGACCCCACTGCTAACTTCATCCCAATGGTGAGGAGTCGACTCCTTTGGCCAGGTCACCCGTGAGCACACTGCCCTTCATGCTACACCCTGGAGGTCCCCACCTTAGCTCTCTGGCTCCTGTCTCATGACACAGAGATGACAACAGTAGCTACCGCAGCAGGTTATTAAACGGGCACTCCCCAGCTCTGCTCAGGTGAGGAAGGAGTTGAGCAGCTTGCAGTAAGGCCACTGTTCTGACCTGCACAGAAGGACCTGTGGAGAAGCACTAGGGTGAAGTCGCGTCCTCTTTGGAAGGACAGGATCGCCATCACCAGGCCCTCTCAATTCTTAGGCAGCCCATTTCATCAGTCTTCCCCGAGTGGTGTCTCTTCCCTTGAAAGACAGTGGAGGCTGGGGTCGGGGGGGGGGGGGGGGGTGGCGGGGAAGGGCAGGAAGCACAGGAAGACCAGGAGAAAGCTCGGGGGGTATGGGGGTAGGCCACAAGGTTGCACCTAGAAGATGGATCTTGTCCAGGCTGAGCCTCTGGCCTGGCTGCGTCCTGGAACCACAGGGAGGCAGAAGCAATGGAAACTTCTTACTAGAAACTCCTCTACAAACAGGAGCAAGGGAGGGGAAGGTTCATGGGTCCCCACACCCAACCAAAGAAGGATTCCTAAAAATGCCTACAGGCTTCGTGCAGGAAGTAAGCTGCCCATGAAGTTGTGGGCAGGGAGGGGAAAGGAAGAGAATGGGGTCAGGGAGCTCCCCCCTTCTTCTCCCCACTGGCGCCTTCTGGCTTTGGTTCTCAGCTCAGGGCAGGGCGTTCCTCCGTTTTATCCCATCCAGAACACTCACCACACACAAACCCTCTTTGCAACCATGTGCTAGGGTGTAAGCCACCAGGCACAGGCTGCCCCTCAGCAGGGGACTCTGGGCTCTGGGGCCGTGGGGGCGTGGGGGCGTGGGGGCGTGGGGGCGTGGGGAGAGGGGCTGAAGGGTCTGCACCAAACCAGCCCATCATTAGCATGCTGCGCGTGGGTGAGTTCAAACACAGAGGCTGGATCTGCAGCCCAACTGGCCCTGGGCCTCGGCAAAGGACCTTGGTGTGCAGTGGCCTGATTTAGGGCTGAGGGCCCTTTATTCTCCTTTGGAAACTGTGGAGGTGAATTTTAAAAGGCCTGAGAGTGAGGCCAGTGTGGCTCTGCCGAGTCCTCTCCTCCTCCAGCTCTCATCTCCTTGCCTCTGGCCCTGCTCTGCTCTAGAAACTGGGAACTAGCTGTACCCCATTTCTATCCCCAAAATCTATTTTCTCTCTTTCCCTTCAAACTTTATTTTATTTATTTAATTACTTAATTTGGTTAGCCATCAGTGTTTCTTGGCAATAATCCCAGGGATAAGGTAATGGTGGGATACGGGCTCCAAGTGCCCATGGGGAGATCTCCTTGGGATCATTCCTTAGGAAGAGGTAGTCCAGTGGATGGGCACATACAGGCCCCCGGAAGGCTGAGAGCTTTCTGAGCCCCATGGGGGAGCCAAGCCTGTCTTTACAGTTGTCATTTTAGCTAGAGAGGTGAGCAGATCAATCAACATCCACAAACTACCTGGCCAAGGGGGGGCCTCATTGGCAATGCTGTGAAAGGCAGGGAGTGTGGGAGAAAGCACAGTTCAGAGTCCAGCCAACCTTGTGCTCAAAGCCTGGCTTGTCTTCTAGCTCTAGAAGCTAGAAGCTCTCATTCTCTTGAATGAATTACTTAACTTCCCTAAGCTCATTTCTTCTCTATAAAATACAGATAACAATTCCTGCCTCATAAAGTAGGGCCTGTTGAGGACTGGTGATAACAGGGTTAATGCCTAGGACAGTGTCGACACATAGTAGGTACTCAACAGCATTGGCTATCATCATCATTGCTGCCAGAAGGCTACACATAGAATCAGAGCAATCTGAAATTCGATCCACTTCAAACTGGAGCCCTTTGGCAATAACCTCACAGGGCCTCTGTTCCCTTGTCTATAAAACAGGAGGGATAATGAGTTACTTTGTTGGGATGTTAGGGATAATTCAAGGAAAGTAGACCAAATGGAAAAACTAATCTTGACAAACCAAGCAGGACTGACGAGCTTCTTTTCATGGGCCCAGGGGTCATGAGTGACCCAAGGGTGAGATTTCTACGTACCTTTGTGGAACCCAGACACGTTTCCCAAAGAGGCCCCCATTGTATAGAACACCCTGCCACTCTGACCCCAAAACTCTCAGAAGGGGTTTTTTCACCTAAAACTGCACCTTCAAGAGAGAAGAAACTCATTCACAAAGATGGCCCACAGGCTGTTTAGGCCCAGGGTAACTTGCAGCTGAACAGGGGGACCACAAGTGAGGAAATCAATTGCTGCTGTGGATAGAGATGTCCCCCAGGTAGGGAAATAACTGGGTTTAATTATACGACATCTTTGGTCTCCGTAATCTTGATCCATTAAACCCCTGCTGCTGGCCAGGAGGCAATGCCCAGGAGGAAGGGGTTAGCCCAACACGCTAATAGGATCAGCCCTTCAATCCCATGAAGGTAATTATGGCCACGTCCTCCCCCAACAGCCCTGAGTAAACCCACAGATCCTTAGTCAATACGGGGCTTTTCTACGCGGCACCAGCTCCGCCAACATGCCAGAGAGGCCAGTGGCCATGGCATCCGGAGTGACAAAAACTCTGAGCTCCATCAGCCCTGGTCCACCCAAGGCCTTCCATCCACCCAACACTTTCTGGAGATCTTGCTCACCTTTAGGCAAAATGCCTGACCATATCATCTTCCACCATATCTGTGGTCTAGAGGGATATGTAGGCATCAGAAGTGAGGGTGGAGAAAAGAGAGAAACGGCATCTGATCAATTAGGTCACTGCAGAACCCACCTCATCTGCCCCATCTCCTGAAGACACTGGTCCTGTTAGTTTCCATATGGCTAGTAAACCCATATTCAGTTTTCATTCTGGTGTGTGGTAGGGAAGGAAGGGGAGAAAAGAAGAGAGGAATGAAGCATAGGTACAGAAAACTGAGAGACCCCAAAAAGGTCTGAATCTGGGACAGAGAACATCTATTCTCCATCCAGTCAGTCATGGTACCAGTTGGTCCCACCTTTAAGGGCTCTTGGGCAGCGGGTTGGATTGAGCATCTAGCCCCAATCTCCATATGGGGCCATTTCTATAAGTCTGCCTACTGCCCTGATTTCTTTCTTCACATTTACAGGGAATGGACAGGTTCTCCCCAAGATTCAGAAACAAGTAGAACACTCCCACTGCCAGTCAAGGGTATCCATGGCTCCCACTGACCCGATCTTGCCCAAAGAAATGCAAATGAAGCAGACCAAGGCCACGAATTAAAATCAATGTCTCCTATTCTGCTCTGGAGACAGCTAAGCTACAGGCCTCTCCTACTGGTGTTCAGTGGAAAGTTCTAAGAGCCTGTAGATAGAATGTGATGGGTACTGGAGCCCCATGGATCACCTCCACCTACCACAGCCAGGGGCCCAGCAGAGGAAAACAGTGACGGATGTGGAGCTGACTGTGAAACTGCCTGGTTCCTGGTTTGCCCCCAAAGGGCTCAAGCTGAGCCAAACAGCTGCAGCACCAGCCCTGGCAGTGAAGTCTTCCAATTGCACAATCACAAGCCCTAGCAACGCGTGGGACTCCCTTGGGGGGTCTCCGACTCTACTACAAGCTACTACAATTACCAAATCCACACAGCTGGAAACTTGTGAATGGGCCAATGAATCGGTTTCTGGGGTTTCTGGTGGAGTAAGGAGTTAAGGAGCCAAGAACCCAAGAGTTTTCTTTTCCCTCTCATACTCACTCATGCAACCAAAAATTACAGAGGGCTCATTACGCATGAGGAGCTGGCCTAGGCACTACCTAAGAACTGGGTCCAGCACTCTGTTCCTGCCAGCCTCCTTCCCCCTTTCCCGGCCCCTTGCCACTCCTCAGCAAGCCTTTCACGGACCCCTGTTCGTGATGAGGGCCGTGATTGGAGGGCAGTCCAACAGCACTCCTCACCTACAAAGCACCTTATAAACATTCATCAACCCACATGGTGTCCACGAGAGACATTCGTGGCTTCATATTACAGAGAAGTGTGCACAGGGTACCAGAACTGCCCCCAGGGAGAGGACCACACCTCAGAAAACGGCCCCAAGTCTTCCATCGCACCTGCAAGAGTGAGGCAGAATGAGTTTTCTCACTACTCCCCCGTCTGCTACCCACTTAGCTAATTCTTCACAAATGTTCCTGTCATTTCTTCCGTTTTGCCAAAGAACAACAGCAACAATCACAATCACAAAAATTTTTCTCGGAGTAGATGACTTCATCCTTCTGCCAGCCCCACCTCCAAGACTCCAGCAGCCATGACAATAATGGGCTGGTGTTAACAAGAAGGACTAAGTGACTGGGGCCATTCAGAGGGTAAGAAAACACCCATCTGCAGGTGCTCACTAGCATATCCGAGGTGGTCTGAGGCGGCCTCTGTGAGACCACTGCTCTGATCAGACCCACACAGTCTGTGTCAGGCCAGCAGCCTGGTCCTTGGTGTGGCTAATATGGGAGTGAGATGAGAAACCCAGGCTGCCTCATGATGCTCTGGAGATGGGTTTGTATCCCCACAGCCCCAAATGCTTTCTTGGCTCTTGGATGGGGCACTGAGTCTATAAGGGATGTGAAAATATCACGAGTGACTGAAATATCCCTTGCAAATGTTGTCTGGGGTAGAAGACGAAAGACTTTCCACTTGAAGAGGTGCCAAATTATTGCCTGCCTGGGGCACATACATGCCTCAATTCAGATCTGTTTGGAGGGTGGTATCCACTTAGAGGGACAGGCTCAGAGCACCCTCCCCATTTTGTTATCCCGTTTTTAAATTTTTTTTAATGTTTGTTTACTTTTGAGAGAGAGCATGCACATGTGTGCTAGCGTGAGCAGGGGAAGGGCAGAGAGAAGAGAGAGAATCCCAAACAGGCTCTGGAGCTGTCAGCTCAGAGCCCAACGTGGGGCCCGAACTCATGAACTGTGAGATCATGATGTGAGTTGAGATCAAGAGTTGGACACTTAACCTACTGAGCCACCCAGGCACCACTCACAGAGCTTAATTTAATCCAGTCTAATTCCATGGTATAGAAGAAAACCAAGAGGAAGTGATGTGTTTAGTGGAAAAGGTGATGAGAGAAAGGCACAGAGAAGATAAAATGAAGGACACAGCCCTACAGAAAGAATCACACCAGCTCCAGGGAGAGAATTTAGGCAAGGCATTGAGGAGCAAAGCTGACATTATTACAGTGACATAGGAAAATGACTGGGACAGAGACAAGAAGTGGGATGGCTGGAAGCCTTGTCTGCCACTCCAGCTTATCAGGAGCAAAGACCTTGCTCCCATCAGTCCCATATCACACTGGCAGCTGGGAGTCAACCCGTCTCCTTGAGTCAGACAAATCACCATCACCGTGGCCCTTCAGGACTTCTACCGCAGGGGAGAGGGGCCTGCTGCCCACCTCTTCTCAAATAACTACCAACCTGTAATGAAAATGCACATACTTCTCCTGGGATAGATGCTGAAGCCACAAAGAATGAGCTGACAACTCCAAAGGCAAGAAGTAAGTCAGAGGAGGGGCCGGTTGGCAGCCTGGCATCTTAGGAGGAGAGAACCATCAACCTCAGTGAGTTCAGAGCCTCAACCACCCGCACCTTGGCTCCAGGACCAGCCCCCGGTTCCTACAAGAGGCACGTGGACTCTTGTTGGGCTCAGAGTCATTTGAGGCCACTTATCCTGCTGGAAGAATCCTGTGAACACAGAGGACCAAAGAGACAGATGTCTCCCATTCTATGACATTCCAAGGCCTTGAGCAACTTCTGACATATCTAGGTGACACTAAGAGTCTTCCTCACCAACCTAGGGTGTGATCTGAACTGCAGCTTTATCACTTATCACTTATGTGACTTTGGATAATGATTTGAGCTCACCAAGCCCCTCTTTCTGCAAAATGGACATAAGACTACCTGTCTCACACAGTTGTGTGGTCTGGAGAGGATGGATGGAGAGAGCCTAGCATAGTGCCTGGCACATAGTGGGTCCTCAGGATATGCTATTATCACTGTTACCAGGAGCAGCACTTGGGAAGGGCCTCTATCACTGGGTCATTCACATCTCTAAGAAATGCACGGGCCACCCTGTGCCCTGGGGACTTCCCCTTTGCAATTCCTGATGGATTTAGCTTTTGTGGGGACTTGCCACCCCAGGATTGTGAGCCTTGTAAGCAAACAGCTTTCTGAGAGGCAGAGGAACTTCCTCTGGGAGCTACAAAACCTTGCTGCCAGGCAAATGACAGCCTGGGTATTTGTTTTAATTTAGGCTCTTGTCAAGAGGAAACTTCATGGCTAACAGCCCAAACATGACTGCACAGCACCTCCCCAGGAAGCCTCATTCTATGGCTCTCAAATAAGCCATTTTGAGGAGGGAGGCAGGGACTCCTCACATTGCTGCCAAGTCAGTGCCTTCCCCCCTCCAGGCTGCCCCCAGGAGCCCAGGGGCTGGGGCAGCAGCATAGCAGACAGCTCAGATGCCTGCCTGCCTGAGTCAGGGCTGGTTAACAGGCACCCCTAAAGAAGGCCTCAGTCGAATTTCCTTTTCAGGTCCCATCTTCCTCTGGTCAGAAATTTTCAAGGAGACCTCAGACAATTTTGCTTCCCTGCTCTAAGTGGCAGGGGGAGGGGTAGTAGGAAAACTTGGAAATAATTAGGTTAGGGAGTCTTTGTCAGGGCAATAGAGAGGAAGTCAGACACAGATTTCCATAGGATTCTACGCTTTGAGAAATACAGAAACCACTACTGGGTTTCGCCAGAGAGCCAGAAATATTTGGGAACATAAGTAGCATGTGAATATGAGGCATTGTTATTACTGTTATTTGCAAGAGCACAGCTAAGAGGTCACTAATCCTTCCTTCAGGTCAGGAGCTGATCTGCAGCAAGGCTCTGAACAGATGTGTGCCCCCATTCACACAGACACACGTGCATACACACGCCACACAGCCATGGGCCCTGACCTTCACCCAACGGATGCTGGCCTCTGCAGGGGAAGGAGCAGATGGAGTGGCTGGGCTTGGTGCAAGACTGACACCCAGGGGATCTGGCTTTGCCCCTTTGATGTTGAAAAGCCAAAGTGGAATGAACCATCACAAGGAGAGCTCCTATGGAGGGGGGGTGGGGGGGGCGGAGGAAGGAAAAGAGGATGGAGGGGGAGGAGGAGGGAGAAGAGGGAGGAGAAGAAGGTGAGGGGAATGATGGGGACCCAAGGGGATACAGAGGTCAGAGGCTGGATACTGAGTACCGAGGGGCCTCCAGGGCAAAGCCTTGGGGGTTCAAGGCACCATCCCTGTCTATTCCTCTCTTCACCTATATAACCGTCAACAAGGTATCAGAGCCAGGTTAACCCTTAAAAATGTCCTTGTCCCATGGCATCCAATGTCCAGAAACTGAGCTTGCCTCCCCCAACCCCTGCCCCCCGCCTCAGGACTCTGGGCTAGGAGACATAGCAAGAGAGTGGGAGGGTCCCACTGAAGTGCTCAGAGAGGGCAAAATCCACTCACTGGCTTCTTCAGGGGCCTGCAGGACCCTCTTCTTAAATCACTGAAAGCTCTGGGGAAGATGTCTCAAGGGAGGGTGGAGAGAAGCGCAGGGCTTTTAGTCACCTAAGCAAGGCAGGGTGTAAAGTGGGGGTGCTCACGGGGAGCCCCCAGAATGTACGAGTGATCAGTTACACATCCCCAGCGGCAGTGCAAGAGCAATCACATGATCGAAGCAGATTTGGGAATGAGGGGGTGGAAAAGCCGAGGTTTTTTTTTTTTTTCCTTTTCTTTTTTGGGGGGTGGTGAGGGTGGGGGTGGCGATGAAGCTGGCAGCAAAGACTGCTGAGCCCGAGGTTTTCAGCTCCTTCAATCCAAATGGCCCCCATGAAGATCCGCCCCTACAGACCCTCCCACCCGACCCCACCTCCACCCCAAAACACACAACACCCCAGGATGTCCCCGAGGTGACAAACTCAGGCGCCAAGGACTTTGCCAAAATGGCCTTTCTGCTTCAGCGTGGACAGAAGGAGCAGTCAGTCGGGAAGCGGAGGGAGCCCCCTACAAGGGCTCTCCTTCCTGGGGGCTGGGGAGTGCTCAGTTACACAACAGGTGGGAAATGGGTGACACAGCTCTCCAAGCCCCGTCGGTCCACCGGCCCCCCACCCGCTCCAAGTCCGCTCTGGGGACCCCATCTGCGGCCGATGGCGGGGGACCCACGCCTCTTCCCCGCCTCCCGGCCCGCTGGCACCCGGCCGGCGGCGCCCGCAGCCCCCTGCCCGCGCCGGGCTCCCCAGACAAGCCCGGCGGTCGCTCCCCGGGGCCGTCGGGGCGCCGCGGCCCGTTCCCGCCCGGCCTCCCCGGCCCGAGCGCACACGTACTGCTGTAGAGGGTGTCGATCCAGGAGAGGCGCGGCAGGCCCCGGTGGCTGAGCGGCTCCATGCCCGCGGCTCGGCGCGGCGGCGGCGGCGGCTCCGTCAGATCGGAAACCCGACCCTCATCGCACAACAAAGGAGGGAGGGCGCGGGCGGCGGGCGGGCGGGCCGGCGGGGAGCCGGGAGGGGCGGCCAGCCCGGGAGGCCGAAGTTGCCGGGCGCGGGGTGGAGGCGGGGGCAGGCAGGGAAACAGGTAGCAGGGAGGAGCCGGAGCTGCCGGGAGAGGAGGGGAGGGCGGGCGAGGGCAGGCGAGCGCCCCCGGGAGCCCTTCCGGCCGCAGTGGCCTCGGCGAGCCCAGCTGCGGATCCCCGAGCGGCGGCCCCGCAGCGCGCCCGCAGACTAGCAACTTCCCGGGGGCTGCGCCGCGGCCAGGGGCGGGGGGCGGGGGCCGCGACCAATCGGCGCGAGGCTTCCGCGCCCCCTCCCCCGCCGCAGCACGCCTCCAGACCCGGTCGGGGGTGCGGGGAGCAGCCCCAGTCCCCACGGACGCCCAGACGCTAGGGGCTCCAGCCCGTGACGGAGGAGTGGTCCCGCGGGGGTCTCCGAGCTGCGGTGCAGGCCCAGGCTCCGCTTCTTCCCCTCAATGCGCTCAGCCGAATTCTGGCAACCCGCAGACTAAGTGCCGCGGGGAGACCTATGGGCCCCGCAGGGGTGACATCACCTGACACCCCAGGATCTCCAAGCGCAGTTTCTGGGGCCGGTGCGGCCGTCAGGCCCCTCCCCTAGACAAGCCTGGGGGACGGCGCTGACGGGGTTAATGTCCTGCCCGCCCGCGGAAAGCCTCGGCCGCGCGGGAACTCTTTCCTTCCAAACCTTAACAACCTCATCTATTTCAACACCCGTGACCTAAAAGCCGGGCAGTTCGGCCCTACACACCAGAGGGCGGCGGCTGGAGAAAGGCGGGAGGCTGGGGGTTGAGTAGGGGCAGTGGAGGACCAACTGGGGGCAGGAGAGCCTCCAGGGTCTTCCCTGGGGTCCCCGGGAGACTTCTTTGGGGATCTACAGCCGCAGCCCAGGAGGCATACCTTGTATATATAATCACATGCAAGCTGAGGGAAGTCTGGGGTCAAGATGCCTCTGAGAACAAAACCTGAGGAAGTAAAATTCCTTCTAAGACCTCGCAAGAGCAGTGGAGTGGTTGGGGGAGGGTGTGGTGGCGGAGGGCTTTAGGCCTCCTAGGTGCCAATTCTATGGGACCCAAGGCAACTTTGCTGCAGATACGGTCCTGTGGGACCCTGGAGGAGGGACCAGGCTAGGGTGGGCAAGGGCAGGGGGCGCTGAAGCTCCTCTCCAGAACCCAACAGAAGCGAAGCAGTGGGCCCACCAAGGGAACCCTGCGCTGGGCCATTTATGCTAGTTTTACCTCAAATAGTGAGGTCTCTGATAGTGCAGCACACCCTCCCCACCCCTCAGCCCCCATCATCAAGCAGCTGACAGGCAAAGCCTTCATGGGACCCAGCTCTACTGGGACCCATCCACATGGGGGCAGGGCTCCTTCCTCATCATTCCAAACAAGCACAGATCTAGTTCTTTTGAGGAGAGAAGCAGACCCTCACCCGTAATGCTGAATGGAAGCCTGCAGCCAGTTCCGGCAGCTGCTTGGGTAGAGGCCTCCAACTCACAGCAGGTCAGGTGAACCCCTGGGAAGGTGCAGGGGAAGGGTGTGAAAAGCCTCCACAGGTGGCTGCAGTGGGTGTTTTTCAACTCTGAGGTAAGGCTGGCCCCTCCCTGCATCCACTCAGCCTTCCCCCTTCCCAACCCTCCTGGCTCAGACTCTGCCTCCGTCTCCTGCGGCCCCTCCCTGCTCAGCTGTCACCCTCCCACCATCCCTGACTTGCACACAAGACTGGGAGGGCCGAGTAGGCACCTGGAGCTTGGCAGAGAGGGGGCTGTGCATCTCCAATGAGATGCTCCAGAAATAGAGCCAGGATGGGAGAGGAAGCAAATGAGCTCTCAGAGGAACCGGAGGGAGGATGGTGAGGGTGGAGGAGCAGAGAGGGGCCCAGAGCCTCTCTTCTTCCCACGTGGAAGTCTCAGAAGGCACAGAACCCAGAAGAAAGCTAGAAACAGGAGCTCAGCCCAGGGAAGCAGCAGCACTGCCCTCTCCCCAATAACCACTACCACCATCAAGGCAGCCTGGGCCCTCTCTGTATCAGCAGGGGTTTTCCTGATGGCCACATCCGGAAACTGACTGCGAGGAGGCCATAGATGTATGTTTCTGCGTGAGACACATACATTTGCATACATTTTACATTTTTATCTACAAAGGCTTGAACACGCTATTTTCAGCATTTTCAAGCTAAAATGTTACAGTTGCTCTCCTTAGCGTTGCCATAGTTTGCTTTTCTCCTACATTCTGTCCAATCCTGTCCTGGACCTCCCGCTCCAGAACACAATATAGGGTACAGGGAGAGAGGAATCTTGGAGGAACACTTCTAATAATTAACAGAGAATGTCTGCAGTACACCCGGCTTGGATCTTAGTGCTTTGCTTACAAGATTATCTCACTGCGAACCTCAATGTCATCTCTGTTCCCTCCATTTTCTAGATGAGAAACCTGAGGCACTGAACAGCTAAGTAAACCCTTCCAGCCCTCCTCCATCTCCACACACAGTTTCATACACGTGTCCTGGGAAAGGGTAGTTACCTCAAGATGCCCTTGATGCCTTTTCTGGTGGCTTCCAGTAGGTGGTTAACACCACACAGCCCGACTCTTGGCTTGGAGACAGGTGTGTGGGTCTTTGAGCACCAGGGTGTTTTGAGACCGGAACAGAAGTCTCCAGATTCCTGGCACTAAGGATGGGGGAGGAATTTGGAGAGACCCAATCCAACTTCCTAGTAAGGAAGGAGTTAAATAATCATTCTCATCTGCATTGTGCCAAAGGTTAAGTGCTCTGCCAACAACCCCAATCTTTCAGAGTGGCGGAGGGGCTTTCCTGTGCGCAGACTGCCCTGATTCAGCGAAGTGCAGACCTGCCTGAGTACCCCAAGGCACTGAATCAGCACTCAACGCACCTCACCTCGCAGCCCACGCTAACCATTCTCTGTCTAGGCTTTTGAGTGAACACTCCCCACCTTTGCAGGTAGGCTGTCCTCAATTCCCCACCTCCCTTGGTGACCACCTGCTCCTGCCTCACCACCCGTTGATTTAAGGGGGACTTAAGGGTCGGTTGCCTTGCCCGTAGTGCTGGGCTGATGATGAGAGGCTGAGTGGGAAGGAGATATATCCCATTCTGAAGGTCAGCGGCCTTGCCCTTAATTCCCAGGTGTGCCACTCACTGCCTTCACAACAACCAACACTGGATTCTACCAGCCACTCAGCCAGGATGGAAAAAGGGTGACTGTGCTTACAGCCAAAACTGGGTATCTCCACTTTTCTTGCCTCCTCACTGTTAGCAAATCCTGCTCCACTGTGCACAACAGGGAAGGCTCCGGGAGTCCCTGCTTCCTTGATCACCTGGAGATCACTGCTGGTGAAAAGGATGTCCATTCACCTCTCCCCATGCTGGGGCTGGCAGGGGGTACCAGTGTGCAGAGGTTGGATGTACAGGTGGGGATGGAGGGCCTATGCATTCAAATTAAAAAAAAAAAACAAAACAAAAAAAACGCTTGGGTGGCTCAGTTGGGTGAGCAGCTGACTTCAGCTCAGGTCATGATCTCAAGTTTTGTGAGTTCGAGCCCAGCAGCTCGCTGCTGTCAATGCACAGCCTGCTTCAGATCCTCTGTCCCCCCACCACCGCCCCTCCCCTACTCACACTCTCTCAAAAATAAATAAACATTAAAGTAAAAACAAAAACAAAAATCAGACTATGATAGCCAAAAAAACCCCAAGACTTTGTATCCTTCCTGCCAGGTCAGCTCTTTCAAAGCTGGAACTGCATCTTTTTTCACTGGGGTATCCACAGCACTCTGCCCAGTGGATGACTGACTCAGGTAGACCGTAAAGCAGCCATAATCATATTGTGCCCCAAGACCAGACTTTCTGCCCAAAGCCCAACAGAATGGCATTCAATAATACGGGCTGAATAAATCAAACGAATGACAGCTAACATTTACTGAGTGCGTCTTAAGTGTGGGGCCCTGCTCTATGTGCTTCATGTAGGTTATCTCACTTAATCCTCATAATAAGCCAATGAGATAGGCACTGCTCTACGCTCCCTACCCCAGAAGTAGACAGGCTAAGTCACTGGCCAGCTAGTAGCTGGTAATACTTGGAAATGAACTGAGACGCTGAATCCAGAGTCCAGGTGTGTAATCTCTGTATTGGGCTGCCGTAAGAGTGAACTAATGAATGAACAGAATGAAGCTAAACTCAGAGAGAGGAAGAAACTGGAGCCATAGGAGGAATGCAAAGCAGTGTCATTCCAGAACGCGCCCCCCCCCGCCCCCCCCCCCCCGCCTCCCCTCCAGGGCCACCAATGATTAAGCAAAAACAGAGCTGGTTTTCAAAGAAAGCCCCATCTACTACAACAGGGCAGATGACTCTGGAGATAAACTAGATGCAATCAATCCAGTGACAGTTTCCTGAACTCCAGTCCCCACTGAACCCCACTGCTTCTATGCCTTGGGCCAATCTTGAACCTTTCCCATCTCATCTTTTGAGTCTGTAGGTGGGTACCCAGGTAGATCAGGCAGATGACTTCCAGACTATAAACTCTGCTTCCTAGCCGACCTTGGGTGGGAGGGCTGTTTCTGGGTCCTTGCTTCATTTCCTTTACCTTGGGACAGTAAAGCAGCATTTACTGTTCTGAAATTCACCCTCACCCCTAGGGCCTGGAAAGCAGAAAATTCTCCAGGCCTCTACTGGGTCACCTCTTAGGGAGAAGGCTTGGCCTTTGTCCTCTTCTGACCTGTCTCTTCCCAGCCTCCTTGCTTTGCCAATGACAGTGAGATCTACAGATAGCACAGATTAACTCAAAGCCCTCCCCAATTATTTATTTCTCCCAAAGTTTTGTGTCAGCTTGAGTCGTAAGAAATATCTGCAGCCCTGGCAAGACGTAAACCAGAGAACTGCATTCATCCCTTTGCTGCCTCCCTCAGCAGCATGGCCAGGAGAAGGCACAGTGACATCCAACTCCCTGTAGTCATGGAGCTCTCCACACATACCCACATGCCCAGCTCCCATGGCCAGTGGCCACAGCGAGCCCAGCTTCTTGGACACAGTAGCTGCCTTAGGTTACGCTAAGTATACACTATACCATATGCAATTTCGGGAGGGTCTCATGCCAACCCCCGGCTAAAGTGGCCCTCCTCACCCGACTTGGCTCAGATCGCACCCCCCAGGGGTCAACGTGAGAGGTTTCCTAAAGAGTCGATCAGAGGGCTCAACAGTAGAGTGTGGGGACCCCTTCCTAATTTACTCACCACAGCATCCCCGTCAGCATTTGGAAAGCAGCCAGCAGAAGAGACTGAAGGATTCTTTAAGTCCCCAAAGTCCAGAGACAAAGTTCAGCGGTTCCAACCTTATCAGCTCTGAGTAAAGCAGAGGCATGTCCACCTGGAGTCAGAGCTCACAGGCTGGCCCTCTGCCCTCCTGTGGCCACCATTCCGCTGAAGCTGGCTGTGCTTCTGGTTCTCTCAGCCAGAGTTCTGCAGAGGCATCCCAGCCCCGTGCTGCTCTGCCAGGAGCTGTGACGCCACCAGCCAGGCTGGCCCTGTCCCTGTCAGGCCCAGGAGTGGCCGCAGGGGCTGAGGACAGGCTGTCAAGGAGATTGGCTCCAAGAGGTGGTGGCTCGACATTCAGGAAGGCGACGACAAAGGAGCATCAGAGCCTAGTCAGTGGTGCCTGTCATCAGGGGAGTCTTGTGTTGGGGTTACCGTGCAAGTTTGCGGTTGTGTGGCCCTGTCTCTTTAAGGACCAGGCCTCCTTAAGGCAAGTTCCCTCTGCAGTCACTCCTGCCACCAGCAGTCCTGCGGCAGACGGCGGGGGGCTCCCGAGTGCCATCTGGTGGCCCAACAGAGCAGCACCTCAGCCGCCAGACACGGTCCTGCCAACCCTGGCCACAGTCCAGACAAGAGGCCTGGAAATGCCTGTACTCAAATCTCAACCTTGCCTGAGCTCCAGGCTACCATTGTGAGTAATGAGGCTAGGGAAGGCAGGAGGAACTCCATTTGGGGTCAGGAGACATCAGGAACCTCCATGAGTAGCCCAGGAAGAATAACCACCCCACTCGACAAAAGCTTCTCTAAGATATTCTCAAATGGGGCGGGGGGGGGGTGGTGATTTTTCCAGTTTCCTGGCTTGCTAGCTGCGGGACCTGGAGCACAGCTATGTGTATGTATCCTGTGCCTGTAAACACTGCAACAGTGGCTCTCAATCAGGGGAGGGGTAGTTGGTACTGCCCCACAGAAGTATTTGCAAATGTGTAGGAGTATTTATTTTTTTTTGTAGGACCATTTTAAAGCGAGAGATGTTAAAGTATCCTGCAAAATGCAGAACTCCCCCAAACAATGTCTGTCCCCAACAGTGCTGAGAACACTATGTCAAAGTGCTGAGAACACTATTTGGTTAGGGGGAAAACGAAGATGGTCTCTTGGTAAGCTCATACCCCCTCTTTGTTTCCCCATCATTCTTCCATTGATGTCCTAAATTTCACCTTTTGATGTCCTCTAAATTTCACCTTTATAATCTTAAAAGGAGAGAGGAAGTGGGCCACTTTCACAAGGGATGCCCCTTCCCAGGAGCTGGGTATACACCTGTACTCAGCTTGTGTTGGGCAGTCATGACCCTTGAAAGGGAGAGGCAGATGGGTAGGCGGCCTAACTCAGACAGTTAGGAACAGCAGACAGTGTCCGAGAAGAATCACAGAAGACCAGTCACCCCTTTCCCCCAAGGGACCACCCCGCCATCCTTCCCACATGGATGATTCAACCTAGCGCTGGCTTTCTCTCCCTGAACTGACCCAGAACACCCATCTTTTACATAAGGCACTTTGAGGTTCTAGTCATAAAACCTTGTAACTCCTAATTTCTCCTTCCCCAAGTTCATTGCACTCTGTCCTGGGCTAGTCTGCTTAGTCTCATGAACACAGTCTGGTGCCAGCAGCTGACATAAGAAACCAACACATGTGACATGTGTTCTAACAAAGGGAGAGTGGAAAAGAACAAAAGTCTGGCTGCAATAGCCAAAACAAGCCACACAGTGGTCACATTTGACTTGAGTCTGTCAGTTTACACAGTCCCAAGCTCATGAGGCTGACGTCAACACAGAATGGTCAATTGGAGGGAAAACTTGCCCAGCAACCCACAGCAACTAGAGCACTTCCCACTGCTGGCAGAAAAAAGACCCACATCCTTTTGGTGGCACACAAGTCCCTGTGGCCTGGCCCCTTACTTCCTTCCAGCTTCATCTTTCAGTCCCCTGGTCTCTCTTGCTTTTTCAGAACTTTTGCACAGGATGGTATTTCCAGCTAAAATGCCTGGACATTTCTTCATTTTCCCTCCGATCTTAACTTGAATATCACTTCTGCTAGGAAGCTTTCCCTAACCACCAGACTAGGGAGGCCTGCATTTCAGGTTACTTGGTGCTTTTGTAAACCACTCAGTGTCTGTCTCTCCTGCTAGACTGAGCCCTCCAAGAGGATTCCAAACACCTCTCTCTTGTTCACCACTGTAACCCCAGCACCCTGAAATAGTGGTTTCAGTGAATGAATGAGTACATGAATGAAGGGATGGCCAAATATGTTCCTGGTCACAAAGGCCCTGGAATGAGGGAGTATAGACTCTTCAGCCAGCTCAGCTCCACCAGCTGGAGAAAAAAAAAAAAAAAAAAAAAAAAAAAAAAACTCTCTGGGCTGGTTGGGATGTCATGAGAAGGGTCACGCTCTCTGGAAAGACTCAAAAAAACCAACAGGATCCTAGAATCAGATTTGGGGCAAGAGAATTGCTGCTCTAATTAGTTCCTAACTATTCACATGAAATCCCAACTAAAAACTCCCCAATGTACAGGGCTCCCTTACGAAGCAGCCAGCATTTAATGCTGCACTCTTTTCTACCCAATCAGACTCCAACATGGAAATGGAATAGAAACCAAGAAATGGTTCAGCCCACTAAGGGAACTTTGGTCTCAATTCTCAGAGTCCTTCTCGTGGGCCCGTCCCAAATTTGCAATTACATTTGTTTTTAGAGGAGGGAGGCAAATTGCAGCTCTTCTCTGGGAAAAGAAAAGCAGTCCCTGGGTGTGCACCTGTCCAGTCTCCCCTCCCATTGTGTGGCAGGGGACAGAAGTTGGGAATCAGAGAAACAAGATGCCACTTGCCTGCAGCAATGCTGAACTCCCCTGTTCCGGGGGCCTGTCGGCGGGCGCTGGCACTCACTAGGTTCCGGTGATTACTTTGGTGTCCCTCCAATCAGAGATGAGAAATCTTGCTTTCAGCTCAGTGATGGGAGAAGGACGTGGAAACTGACTCTGGACACCTGTCTTCCCAAGGACCTAGCTTGAGAGGGTCTGAAGGCTGCCTGACAGAGGGCCAGACAGACAGACAGCAGGCTCTGTGGCTGCTGCTTGCACTGAGCCATGGAGGCCCCTGGACCCAGGGAGCCCTGGAGGCACTGTGCCAGAGTCGCCCAGTCTGTTGGGAACATGCAGAAAAGGAAGAAGATTCCTTTTCATTTTCCCTTCACTGAAAGAAAGAGACAAAACACCCAATTTTTACTCAAGGTTTCATTTGTTGGGCCTTGGCTCTATCATGGTCTAGAAAAATCACCCTAGGCCCCTAGGGTCAGTAACCCAGATGGCTAGTCCTCTAAAGCTACCTGCCAGCTTCTTAGCTGCTGCCTAGGAAGGATGTACTGGCATAGGTAATATTCCCAGGGCTCCTCCCTGCCCTGAAATGACAGGACCGGTGGGAGGAGGTCGTAGTTGTCAATGATGGACAGAGGAATAATAATAATAAGGGTGATAGCAGCAAACACACGGTGCTTATTGTGGCAGAGCTGATCTAAGGACTCTGTGTATTAAATCATTTACTTATCAGGGCATCTGGGTGGCTCAGTCAGTTAAGCGTCCGACTTCGGCTCAGGTCATGATCTCAGGGTTCATGGGTTCGAGCCGTGCGTCGGGCTCAGTGCTGACAGCTCAGAGCCTGGAGCCTGCTTCGGATTCTGTGTTCCCTCTCTCTGTGCCCCAAACCTACTCACATTCTGTCTTCCTCTGTCTTTCAAAAATAAATAAATGTTAAAAAAAATTTTAAATCATTGAATTATCAAAGTAATCCTGACTACCCCAGAATATGTCTTTGCCCCTCAATACCGCACTACTCCCTCCACAGAAGGGAAAGAGCACTAAACTGAGTATACCCTGAATCCAGGCCCTGGCTCTGCCACTAATCTGCTGTGCGAGCTTGAGAAACCCCCTTTCCCTCTCTGGACCTTGGTTTCCTTACCTTGACATGCAGGGATGAAAGCTGTCCTATGATTCCTTGAGAGGCAGATGACCAGTAAATGGCTGCTAAGAGAGGGGAAAAACTTTCTTCTTTCCCACCCCTCAGTTCCCCAATATTTCAGGAAGTCCCATGGATTTTGAGGGCTGGAAAAGTTGTTCATCAGCCCATTGAATATTCCCTGCGCTTTATATAAGACTCAGTGCCTTTGCCCAGGATACTTGTGATTGTGGATTTGAGACATGCCCAGAAGTCTCCAAGAGGCAAGGCAGTGCTTGGTGGGTCCAGTGAGTGGTGTGGACAGTATGCCATGGAGGGGGTGAGGGACCACCAGTTGGAACTGAGTTAATGACTAAATGCTTCTTAGAGGAAGTGTCATTTGAACCAGGGCCTGGAAGGACACCTCATATTTCACAGGCAAAAATGGTAGGTGGGGAGGCAGTGCATTTGGGGGGGGGGGGGCGGAGAGAAAAGCATAAGCAATTATCCAGAAATGTAATCAGGCAGAAATGGGGGTGAAGAGGGCAATTAGAATGGATGCCTGGAAGAGAAGGTTTTGGGGGGACTTGGCGAGAATATAGGCAGTTGCTAATATAAAATGTGCCCTCAGCATGAATTCAGGGACACAACAGCATTTGCAGCTTTTCTTGGGCCTGTCTTTATAAAGAAGGGACACCTTTTCCCTGCAACACCAACAATAAAAGTTTTGGGCTCCCCTCCCCTCCCTGTGAATTTGTGGGCAGAGGCATCCAGTTACTGAAAGCCTCAGTCAGTGTGTCCCTGGCTTCACCAATATGTATGTTCTAGGCACTGTGTCAAGCACATTACTTTCACTTTTTTTTCTTTCCAGGTTTATTAGAGTATAATTGACAAATAACATGGTGTAAGTTTAAGGTGTACAGGAGCGCCAGGTGGCTCAGTCAGCTGAGCGACCTTGGTTTCTGCTGAGGTCATGATCTCACAGGCTTGTGGGTTTGAGCCCCACAGCAGGCTCTGCGGTGGCAGTGTGGAGCCTTCTTGGGATTCTCTCTCTCCCGCTCTCTCTCTGCCCCTCCCCAGCTCACAGTGCGCACAGTCTCTCTCTCTTGAAATAAATAAACGTAAAAAAAAAAAAAAAGATTGAAGTTTAAGCTGTACAATGTGATGACTTATATGCATTGTAAAATGATTACTACAACAAGGTAGAGAAAACTGAGGTGTCATTTCTACATCCTGCCTCACCTAAATTTTCACATCTCCACTGCCCTGGCCCTAAAGAAGAGGACCAGTAGTACACTCAGAACTTTCTCAAAAATTCTTTGTGCTCTGAAGAAAGCTAGAGGCCCTGGGGGAAGATAGCACCACATGGTGAGGTATAAGACATTCACTTTCCTAAGGAAGGACGCTGCACTGCTGAGAAACCTTTTCACAGAAACTCAAAGGGTAAAAGTTCTGTGGAACGTTGGTTCTCCTGCAGTGCCATCTGGGGGGAGCACTTTCCAATGCTGCAGGTGGTATCTAATCTCTGAGGCATCCCTCCCACAAAGGCAGCCCCCTAGCCCTGCCTGGGCCAGGCACAGCTGAGTATTTATAAGGAGCACTTAAGAGAATCATTCCTATTCCAGAGCCACCAGGAAAGAGGGCCTGAGCTCATGGTCTGGGGTGAAGAGGGGGATGGTTGAGGACTTGGACCTGCAGCAGCCTCATGCTAAATGATTTCAGACGTCTGCCCCTGGCCGACCCTTCCAAGGTCAGCCCCATGCTCAGCTTCTAGGCTGGCAGGTTGCAGACAGGAAGACACTGTCCCTCTGCCTCCCAACCCCTCTGAATACTCAGGCTTTAGAGACCTCCTTAGATCTTAGCCATGACTGAGACGAAACCTGGTTCCTCACCCTGACACCCCTCCCATGGCCCAGTCTTCCAGACAACTCATTGCCCAATCCCTTACATGCCCACTGAGTTATTTTCCAGGTTCCTATTTCTATCTGATTATGCAAGTTTCTTTCCTCCACAAAGCCACGTGCTCATCACATGAGGGTAGCCACAAGTCACCAGCAAATGGGAGAAGGGTGCTGGGAAGAGCCCCTTTCCTGGACCCCAGAGCTGTGGGTCGCGTTTCTCCACTCTCTGCAGGAGACCGGGACCACCGGAGGGAGACCAGTGCAGTCCCAGATGAGATCAGGACTTGGTTCTCAGTTTCACCAGAGGGCAGTCCCCAGAGGTGGCCCCTGCACGTGGGCTCTGTGCCAAGCAGCCCGAACAGAAGACAACCGCTCCATACAGGCCAGGAAGGACACAGGCCGTGCCTCCCCTTAACGCCAGCTGGACCCGGCTCCAGCCCTACTCTGCCTCTCAGATCCCTGGCTCTTGGGGCAAATGCACAGTACTGCCCGTTGGAGCAGAGCCATGCTAGGGGCTGCTGAAATAGGAACTTTTGCTGCTCCTGCAGGCCAGAGCCTCCACCCTGGGGCTTAGTTTTGGGGACGCGAGGCCCTTAGGGAAGCCGAGTTGTTTTTTGTTTTGTTGTTTTTTGCTGTTGTTGGGGTATGTTTTGTTTTTGTTTTTTTTCTAGAGGTAAAAGGCCGCTTTTGTAAAAGAAATCCAATTTGCCTCCCACCACGACTAACCACAGATGAGGAAGCAGCCAGAGAGAAGCTCTGGCCCCCGGAGCCCCTGGCTTCCTGCTGTTCTCTCTCAGAGACCACACATGGAGCTGCACACAAAGCAGGCCACATTTCCTTCCAGTCCTACAAGGAACCTTGACTTCCTACAAAGACTACTAATGCCAACGTCAGTACACATGGGCACATCTACCCGTGGCAGCACTTCTGCTAATTTCTAACGTGGCTTTCAGGATCCAAAAGGAAGAGATCTGTCTTGCCAAGGAGAACATAGCCTGAGACACCAACAGCAGCTGACTTCCCACCTGGCCTGCCTGACCCTGCAAGCAAAGATGCCTGATTCCAGGGTCAATGCACTCTCTCCCATGAAGACCCTCGTTCTCAGGGAGCTTTGCTCAGGAGTAGTCAGGGTCACAGACACTTTGGCAAACAAGTTCTTTCTAAGTCTGCGAGAGGCAGGGAAGAATGGGGGAACCTGAACAGTGGCAACATCCTGCTGTGAAGAACACCCAAGCTGCTAGCTCAGAAGCCACACTGCAATTAGCACCCTGTCATTTGCTCACTTGTATACATCTCACATGCCATCAAAAGACCATGTGGGGGCGCCTGGGTGACTCAGTTGAGCATCTGACTTGGGCTCAGGTCATAATCTCATGGTCTGTGAGTTCGAGCCCTGCATCAGGCTCTGTGCTGACAGCTTGGAGCCTGCTTCAGAGTCTGTGTTTCCCTCTCTCTCTGACCCTCCCCCACTCACACTCTGTCTCTGTCTCAAAAATAAATAAACACTAAAAACAAAAAGACCACATAGAAGGTGTGAGGCATATAGACTGTCTGGTTTTTTTTAACTAGTAGTTTATTCAGGCTTTTTCCCCCCTGTTCTACAAGTAATGAAGCCACAATACACATTTTTTAGACAATAAAAGAGTAAAATGTACATTAGCATTTTCCAGCCTTTTGGGACATGCATACAGTGGGGGTCTTTGCGGAGTTATAATCAAAGCAGCTCTCCAGAATGGGCTCACAAATTTCTCAGCCACCGATCCGTGGCCAGTCCAGCTTTCATTCTCTCCTGCATCCAGCAAGACAAGTTCTGTCTAGATGAACTATAACCTCACCTTCCTCAAGGCCATCTTGGCCCTAAACACAAAGATGAGCCTCTGGGAGGAAACTCTAGTTCATCATCCAACTTTGCTCACAGTGCAAGCGAGATGTCTCTGGTTCCTTGGGGGAGGGAGGAACACCACCCACTTGTCAGCACTGCCCAAGGATACTAGAAACATAGTCTCATCTGTAGTGTCCTCAGTAGGAATCTGAGAACTGCTCCTGATAGCACCTGGGGACTTTCTTCCATGGAGCTGGGCCACAGCTTTGAGATTAGAAGGACGTTTTAGGATTGGCCAGGGTGGAAACTGAGGAGGAGGAGGGGAGGGAGGGAGGTGCAGGAACAGAGGTTCCTGTAAAGACAAAGAGAGGTTTGAATTCACCACCCAAACCCCAACCTGTGACAGGGACAAAGTAAATGGAGGTTGGTTTGCTATTCCAATCTCAGGAGAACAGGGGAGAGACGTGCTTTATCAAATTTTTTCACATCATGCCGCAGGCAAGAGATGCCGTGTCTGCACAGCATGCTGGGGCAAGCAGAGATGGAAACAATCAGTATCTCCTCACACCTTCAACACATTCTAGGCACTCTGACTGGGAAGCTCGGGGAAGGAACAGGGAGAGATGGCCGTCCTATTTTCAACAAACCTCCCAGTGGCCACAGTCTTCATAAGCATTTCTGACTTTAGAAGCCCCCACAACTGCCAAGATGAAATCAGTGAAACTCCAAGGCAGCAGTCCTGGTCCCCACAGCTGATGACATGGGACAATGCCCAGGTGAATTCCCCTGTATACTCAATGGGGCTGAGGCATGCTTCCCAGGAGGACACCCTATCCGTGGGGCATGGTACTGAAGAGTTGATAGCCTAGAGGAGAATGCCATGGCTTGGGCCAGACATTAATTTAGCCAATCTTATCAAAAGGTTCCTGTTTCCTGGCTCAGGAGTCCAAAGGCCTGCCGGCCAAGAGAGAAGCTGACAATTACTTTACAAAAGCAGAACTGCCCACACAAGAGTGGCTCTTCTTGGGCTGGGTTAGCCCACCTTCCCATTCCAGGTGCAGGAGGAGGGTGGGGACACCTGCTAATTCCCCCAGAACACTGCTGCTAAAAGCACCCAGCATGTTGCAGGACCATCCAAAACCAATCACATCAGCAATAGCGTCACGGGGCCAGTTTCTGGGCTGCTGCAATTCCGGATGCAGAGTTTAATGGTCAGGATGTGGGTTCCAGAGACAGAAAAGACCTGGGTTTAAGACCTGGTGCCCATAATTCAATCTCTCTGGACCTTGGTTTCTTTCATTGTGAAATGAGGTTAGTAATGGTAACTGCCTCATCTGAGACGGTTGAAATGGGATAACAGATGTAAGACACCCTCCATGGTGCCTGCTCCATGCCTGCTACACACTCAGCAACGTTAACTAACATCATTATGCTGCTTGAGCTTTGTGGGCGCGCACACACCACTCTCTGGAGGGCCAAAACAAGGCAAAAAGTGAAACAGCTCCCAACCCCCGCAAAGGTTACAGCAAACCCAGTGAAGAGATACTGTGAGATGTGCTGAGGTTACCAAAGCCAAACCACACCCTTTGTTTTCTGTAGGTGTCTCATCTTTATTGCAGAGTTAACTCATTAGCATTTTTAAAACAGTCAAAGCAACCCTAATCCCTATTAGAAGTGTGTATCCTCCATACTTTGCTATTCAATAGCTGCTAGAGCAAGAAAAAGAAGATCCATCTAGAAAAATATAATCCCTTCACCTTAAAGTCAGGGCTGTCAGGCCTAAGAGAGCCTGGGAGCTTCTAGACTGGTAAAGGTCTTTTAAAAAAAATTTTTTTTCAATGTTTATTTATTTTTGGGACAGAGAGAGACAGAGCATGAACGGGGGAGGGGCAGAGAGAGAGGGAGACACAGAATCGGAAACAGGCTCCAGGCTCGGAGCCATCAGCCCAGAGCCTGACGCGGGGCTCGAACTCACGGACCGCGAGATCGTGACCTGGCTGAAGTCGGACGCTTAACCGACTGCGCCACCCAGGCGCCCCGTAAAGGTCTTTGAAAGGCTTCCAGGATAACGGAAACTGAAAAAGTCAGTTCAGTATAGACTTTCTTGAGGAACAGAATTTTCTCCAAGACTCCGAGTATAAAGCACCTGCCTTGGGCAAAAGGGAAATGGGTCTGAAGTGTCTAAGTGTGCTCATAGAAAAAAAAGATATATGGGTAATTTTATGTTAAAATGTTAAAATTGTAAACCTTGGATTATCCAGAGTAAACACTAAATCAGAATGGTGGACTAAGAAAAAAATTTTCTTAGAAATTAGTATATATGAATTCCTCCCCCCCCCCCCCCACACACACACACATAAATGATGAGATCACATTTAAGGGCATTTCCCCTGTGGACGAAGAACCCAACTTCCCAACCCTCTTCTGAAGGACCTCGGGCTATGGTGTGCCCACCAGAGTGTATAACACCCTTTTCATGTTTTCATATATTAGCTCTTGGTAAATGTTGCATGAAATTTGATGATCCTGCTAGGAAAGGGAAGATGATTCATCATCTATTCCTAATCCACAGACCCTTGATGAAAGCCTGCTAGGTTTAGGGTTTGAAACACTGGGGCTGGAAACACTGGTTTGAAGACAAATGGCCCTCTTATTTACACGAGGAAGCCCCAGACGCCTGCAGAAATAGTAAATTCAGTTCTCCCTACTAAGTCCTCTACTAGTTCCAGCATGAGCCTGTGTGAGAAGCAGGTCCTGGGGAGGCCCTCTTGGATGGGGCCTCTGACCCCAGCGGGGCTCCCGGACAGCTCCTAGGGGGCGGGGCCAGATGGGGGCGGGGCCGCGGGCTCCTGGTCACGTGACAGGACGCAGCAGCATTTTAAATTTGAAACGGAGCACCGCGGCTAAGCCTTGTTGCCAACCAGAGTTGCCTCCACCTGCACGCGTGATTAATCCGACATCAAATCAGAAGTCGGGTGGCTGCCCGACGCTCGAGGACCCCGGCAGGGGAGGCGGCCTCGGTTTCTGCGGTTTACGCAGTTATTGTGATGCAAATGTATTCAGGGATGGGGCCGTGTTTCTCTGACTCGCGCTCTGAGGCAGATGCCGAAACCCTCCGGGGATCTGCCTACATACCCTCAGCACCTTGCGGGGTGAAAGGAGGCCCAGGCTCTCCCTGCTGTGGTGGGAAGGGACCGGCCAGGGGGTGCGGCATGTGTGTTGGTCTGGCCACGCTGCAGCCAAACAACTAGACGTAAGCGGTGGACATTCCAGGAGGCACTGGCTAAAGCGGGAGGAACCAGCTCCAACCTTTTATTCAGGCTTTAAAACAAACAGATCAAAGAGTTTCCGTTTCCTGGCCTCGGTGTCAGATCCACTGGGGAAATCCCAGGAGCAGAAGGGGAAAGAGCGGGAAAGCACAGGCGCACCTGTCCTAGGCGCCAGGCCAGCCTACTTCCTCTTGGTGTCTCCCCCAGCTCTTACTGGCAGGAGCCACGGTCAGGGTCTCCAGGATTTCCCCCAGGGGCACTTGGGGGAACTATTACAGTCCCTAGCATCTGAAAACATTCCTTGGAAGCGCTTCAACGATGTCTTTTCACAGGGTTTAAAACGTCCTAGCAAAAATGGAAGATCTGAAATCCAGATGAGGGTTACCTGAAATTCAAATTATCAGGCAAGGGTTTGCTTACTCAGGTCTCCAAAAGTACAACTGCTAAAGGAGAATGTAGCCAAGTGGAAGACCCTAGTGTCCCTTAGACTCCTTCAGACCATGTTGGGTTTGTAAGAAATACACCAGTGGGCAAGGCTCATTCATTTATTTTTCTTAAGACTGGTGCCTCCATCTCTCTTTCTCTGAGTTTATTTATTCCGAGAGAGTAATTAAGCAGGGGAGGGGCAGAGAGAGAGAGAGAGAGAGAGAGAGAGAGGATCCCAAGCAGGCTCCACACTGTCAGCACAGAGCCTGCCTTGGGGTTCAAACTCCCCAAAGGTGAGATCATAACCTGAGCCGAAATCAAGAATCAGACATCAGATGCTTTACCGACCAAGCTACCCAGGCGCTCCTCTGTCTCCTGAAAAAGAGGCACTGGCCCTTTTCAAAATAAGAAACATGGCTTCAAACTAATTAGCTGTGGATCCCTTGGCACATTACCCAACTTTCTTAGGCCTTGGTTTTGTCATCCATAAAATGGATTAATAATACTAACCTCTTATGGCAAATGAAACAATGAACAAATGAAACAATGAACAAATCAGATATGAATACTTGTGTGTGTGCCATAAAAGGACTAGAAATACAACAAACTGTTAACTGCAGGATCTTTCTGGAGAGAGGAGTGTAAGTGGTGGGAATAGGTGACTAGAACTGATATGTTTTATTACAAAGACTTCAGTACTATTTTCATCTTTATATTAAAAATGTTTATTCATAATACAAGGACTGATTCATGGTATGTACTCATGTTAATTTTTAAAACTGAGATCTGGGGGTGCCTGGGTGGCTCAGTCCATTAATCGTCTGACTTTGGCTCAGGCCATGATCTCACGGTTTGTGAGTTCAAGCCCTGCATTGGGCTCTGTGCTGACAGCTCAGAGCCTGGAGCTTGCTTCAAGATTCTGTATCTCCCTCTCTCTCTGTCCCACCCCTGCTTGTGCTCTGTCTCTCTCAAAAATTAATAAACTTTAAAAAAAGAATTAATAAAATAAAACTGAGATCTTAATTCTAACTTAATTTTCCTTTGGGGCTTCTGTTTCAAGGTGGAAGATTGAACACGTAGAGGGTTTTTTTGTTTGTTTTACACCATTTTAATAAACTTGTCATATGCCTCTCCCTCTTAACCCAAATCTCTAGACATGATCTAAATCATGTATTAAGATAAAACCTGTAACAGGATACCCTAACACAGGGTACTCTCAAGACCATGAATTCTAGGTAATCCCTGAAAGAGGGGATAGGGGTAACAGGTTGAAAGAAGAGACCACAGGCAACAACATGCCCAGGAGAGGACTGCTACCAAAACAGTGGGTAGGGTGGGGTGCAGGAAAGAAGTAGATCCTGGAGGAGGAGGGCACCTAGGGGCAGACGGCTCTCTGGGACTCTAGCAGAGAGGAAGTAGGAAGAGTGCCCAGGTGGTTTAGCACCCAGAAGTCCCTTCTGTCCCATCCTCTCTTCCCCAAAACCCAGAGCCCAGCTGCCTTTTTCACACAGTGGCTTTTATTCCATTTCTGGTTCATAGAGATATAGATCTTATTTTTAAGCACAGCTATACCTTTTTAATTAGAGAAAAAGTTTTATCTATCATGGCTTTGTTTAGAGCAGAGGGAAAAGCTTAAAGCATGAGTTCACAGCATGAACTTGATCTGAAGTTTGAAATGATTGATTTTCCAGGAAAAATAAGTCCAAATATTGGTTTGAGAGGAAAACGGAACAAATTATTAACCCTTAAGAAAATGGACAAGTAGGCAAAGATCTGGATATGAGATTCTGTTGGCTATAAAGGTAAGAGCATCTAAATCTTTACAAACAGAAAATGCCCATGTTATATGAACTGTTCCATGTCACTGAAACAGATGGGAAGCTACCCAACTAATTTCATGATACTACCATAACTCTGACACTAAAACTGGATAAGGACAGCAAAAGAGAGAAAACTATAGATCAATATTTCCTATGCCATAAACGCAAATGATCTTAATTTTTAAATAGCATATTGAATCTAGCAATGATTTTATTATTTTTTTAAGTTTATTTATTTATTTTGAGAGAGAGACAGCACCTTTGCCCTCATGAGCAGGACAGTGGCAAAGAGAGGGAGAGAGAGAATCTCAGGCAAGCTCCATCCTGTCAGTACAGAGACCCTCTCGGGGCTTAAACTCACAAACCTGGTGAGATCATGAACTGAACCAAAATCAAGAGTTGGACACTTAACTGACTGAGCCACCCAGGCGCCCCTAACAATGTTTTTTAAAAAACAAGTATGTCTCAGAGGCACTATGCTTGGTTGTGCAGGTTGTGCATGGCACAACTTGCTGTTGTGTGAATAAGTTGTTTAGTGCACCACTGAACCTGTATATCAGATTTGTATATCAAACCAAATAGGATTTCATCCCAGGAATATACACCTAGTTCAACATTAGGAAATCTATTTGTGTAATTCACCACATTAATAGATTAAGGAAGAAAAAGTGTATGATCATCTTAACATATTTGAGAAAACCATTTGCCAAATGTTAACACTCATTTCTGCTCAGAAAAACAAAAACAAACAAACAAACAAACAAACAGAAAAAATACTCCCAGAAACTAGAAATAAAAAGAACAGCAGGGGCTCTGAGAGTCCTAAAATTCTCACTGGGTTGGTGAAGTATCCACATACAAATTCTTTGAGGTTACCCTCACTGATCCATTCCATAAAGCTATTGAAAGAAATCCTGACACCCAGTGGGTCACCAAACTAGTTCACCAGCACAGGGAGATGCGAGGGCTGACATCTGCAGGCTGCAAGAGCCATGGCCTTGGAAAGGGTCCCAAGTTCTACCACGATACTGGTGGTTCTTGCCATGCAGTTTGCAGAAGACACAATACTCTCCGGCTTCAACGTCACCCACCGCTAATATAAGTAATGTTTGTAAAATTCTTACCTGATAAACAATTCAGAGTAGCCAAAAAAAGAAAAGAAAAGAAAAGAAAAGAAAAAAAAAAAAAAAAAAAGAACAGCAAATTCCCTTAACTTAAAAGTAAATCTATAATTAGCATACTACTCAGTGGTAAATGGTTAAATGTATTCACATTAAATCTTAAAAATTGGGCAAAGAATATCACAAAGAAGAGGAAATAGGAGTCACCAAAGAATATAAGAAAAGATACTGTATCCTTATTAGTAATTGGGGTCATATGTACATTGAGATATGTTTTTATCCATTAGATTGACTGGCACAAATGAAAAATAGTAACAAATGTTGGCGAGAGAGTGAACAGGTTGTCTCAAAAAGTGTGGCGAGAGTATAAGCTGGAACATTTTTGGAGGACAATTTGATATTAATATTTAAAATGCACATGGTTTTCAACTTTGCAAGTCCATGTCTAGGTCTTCTCTAGAGAAATACTCACACATATGCACACATGGGTTATGTACATGGTTTTTCATTGTGTACATGGATTTAATCGTAGTGTTGTGTGGAATAGCAAGAAATTGGGACATCCTTCCAGGGATGAGATTAGATTTGTCCCCTTTCTCTTTTCTCTAGAAAAGAGAAATGCCCTCCCCCAAATGCTCTTGGAATCATAGACCTTATAACCTTATAATCCCTCGGGCATTCTTTTTTTATTTTTTTTATTTTTTATTTTTTATTTTTAAAAAATTTTTTTTTCAACGTTTATTTATTTTTGGGACAGAGAGAGACAGAGCATGAACGGGGGAGGGGCAGAGAGAGAGGGAGACACAGAATCGGAAACAGGCTCCAGGCTCTGAGCCATCAGCCCAGAGCCCGATGCGGGGCTCGAACTCACGGACCGCGAGATTTGTGACCTGGCTGAAGTCGGACGCTTAACCGACTGCGCCACCCAGGCGCCCCTACCCTCGGGCATTCTGTCTTAAGTCAACCACTTTGGAACCACTGACATCAGAGGCGGCCTCCTTGCTGCAGTCTAGGAAAGATGGTGTAAGAAGACCCACTGAGTTCTGAGGGTTTAAAAAGAGAAGTTTTCCAAGGGCACCTGGGTGGCTCAGTCGGTTGAGCGTCCGACTTTGGCTCAGGTCATGATCTTGCGATCTGTGAGTTCGAGCCCCACGTCAGGCTCTGTGCTGACAGCTGGAGCCTGGATCCTGCTTCAGATCCTGTGTCTCCCTCTCTCTCTGCCCCTCCCCTGCTCATGCTCTGTCTCTCTCTCTCTCTGTCAAAAATAAATAAACATTAAAAAAAATTTTTTTTTAAAAAAGAGAAGTTTCCCAGACCCTCCCTCCACCCCCTGCGATGGGTCCCCCGGGGAAAGGAAATAGTGGTGATCCTAGATCCTGTCCTTTTGGCCTTCCTGGACAAAGGGACACATGGGAAGCAGCTCTGTCTGTGACCTAAAGGAACTGGGTATCAGGAGCAGGTGCCCTTGGCCAATCTTAGCGTTTTCCTGTCTCCAGACCAACAGCAAGCTGCACTGGGTCTCGATCAATGCGTTCCCACATGACTTGCATGTTTTCTGTTGGCCTGCGCAGTGAGCAGTCTTTACTCCTAATGAGGCTCGAGTTCTTTTTTTTTTTTTATTTTTTTTATTTTTTTTTTTCAACGTTTATTTATTTTTGGGACAGAGAGAGACAGAGCATGAACGGGGGAGGGGCAGAGAGAGAGGGAGACACAGAATCGGAAACAGGCTCCAGGCTCTGAGCCATCAGCCCAGAGCCCGACGCGGGGCTCGAACTCACGGACCGCGAGATCGTGACCTGGCTGAAGTCGGACACCCAACCGACTGCGCCACCCAGGCGCCCCGAGGCTCGAGTTCTTTACCGCGTTGGGTGTAGTGGCACTGACGACCACTGCTCCCTCTTTGACTCTAAGGGACAGCGACAAGGGGGAGCTGCCTGCGATTTCTGCTGGTAGGCTTGTGGGCACTGGAGAAACAAAGAAAAATGTCAAAGGATGCGTCCTCAAGATTGTGAAGCAGTTGCTATCGATTTTGTAACCATTGGCCAGCCCGCAAAGATGTGGTAGTTGAACACAGTGGTTACCAACAGTTTTATACTGACCTTCTTTGTGCCTTGGGAGGCAGTTAAAGGTGGCAAGCCCTTGGCATGGGTCTCTACTATATTCACATTCATGCAGTGAAAACCTGTTTGCTAGCCTGGTCCCACAGTGACACCAGATTCTCTTAAAGCAGAGGTTTGAGCCCTTTCCTGTGACGTACTGTTTGGCACAATTCAGGTGTCAATTAAGTTGTTTTAATGGTGACTGCATCCCTTTCTCCTGGAGGGGAGTTTATGGTAGCCCAGAAATGATCTCCCATGGTCATAAAATCAGACATACATGCTTTTACTCTCTGCAACATGCTTTGAAGTGAATGATGTTTTATTGTCCAAATCCTTCTCTTTTAACCCTCCAATACTTAGTAATTTAGATACTCCATAAACATTGAGAATTATTGTAAAGGTATTTGTTGACCTTTCTCATTGATGAGTTTGGAGGTTATAAGTACTCCATGCCATCCAGTGACTTTTTAAAATACCAGAAAAAGTTCCATTTATTAAAGTCCAGCGGGTTTGCCGAACTATTTACAAACTCAGCAGATTTATAAAATTGCACTGAAGTGCTTGTCTTAATCTCTGCTCCCAAAGAAAATACACACACAGGTGTTTCACACCACCTACCTCTAAGTTAGCAGAGGCTGACCCCTTTGAGAGAGGGAGAGAGTAGAGGCAGAAAGTAAGGAAACTCAGAGAGGCAGTGGCTCAGCCTGTGCTGGGACTCTGGGGCTGTCACTTGTGCCCTGGGTGGAAAGATGTGACCCCACCCCACTGCCCTCCTCCCCCAAAGCTCAGCAGGGGGAATGAATGCAGGAGAGAACCCGACACCTTCAAACACCATGATCGCTGTCTGGGGGCAGCCAGAGGGTGACCTACATGATTCAAACCACAACCAGCCAAGTGTTTTGAAACAGCAGATCACAATGGACTTCTCTGTACCATGGTCCAAGTGTCACTCAGCTTGCTGATGCTGTGTTTACTCTCAGGCTAAAGGTCACCCTGGGCGGCTTCCTCCCTCTGACTGTTTGCTGGCTCCTAACACAAATGGATTACTTTATCAACTGTCTGGCAACTCCTTATCTACTCACACACAGACTCAAAAGGGCTTTTCCCTTCACATTTTCCTTGGAAGCACCTAAAGTTCTTAAGCAAACTGGGAACTTTTTTATGGCTTCCTTTTAACATCAAGGTTTGGGGCTGTATGGGCGGAAAGGGCCTCCCCAGACATGTTCCAGCAATGCCCCTTCTGGGCATTTACCCAAAAGAGTTGAAAGCAGGGTCTGAAAAAGATATTTGTACACCGAGTTTACACCAGCATTATTCACAATAGCTAAAATGTGGAAGCAACCCAAGTGTCCATCGATAGATGAATGGATCAGCAAAATGTGATATAGACATACCATGGAATATTATTCAGCCTGTAAAATGAAGGAAATTTTGACACATGCTACCAAATGGATGAAACTTGAGGACATTATGCTAAGTAAAAGACGCCAGTCACAAAAAGACAAACGCTGCCCAATTCCAGTTACGCGAGGTACTTACAAAGTAATCAAATTCATAGAGACCGAAAGTGGGATGGTGGAGACTATGGGGCAGTGGGGGAGGGGAAGTATTGTTTCATGGGTAGAGAGTTTCAGTTTTGCAAGATGAAAAGAATTCTGGGGATGATGGTGGTGACGGCTGGGACCATATTATAAATGTATTTCATACCCTTGAAGTGTACACACTTAAAAATGGTTAAGATGGGGGCGCCTGGGTGGCGCAGTCGGTTAAGCGTCCGACTTCAGCCAGGTCACGATCTCGCGGTCCGGGAGTTCGAGCCCCGCGTCAGGCTCTGGGCTGATGGCTCGGAGCCTGGAGCCTGTTTCTGATTCTGTGTCTCCCTCTCTCTCTGCCCCTCCCCCGTTCATGCTCTGTCTCTCTCTGTCCCAAAAATAAATAAACGTTGAAAAAAAAAAATGGTTAAGATGATAAACTTTATGTTATGTATATTTTACCACAAAAAGTTTTGGAAAGAAAAAAAAAATGGGATGTGATGTACATAGCCTGATCCTGTTTTCCATATTTGATGGCAATTGCAATAAAATTTCCTTTTTGATAACAAACTATAAAAGTGCCTGGTTGGGGCACCTGGGTGGCTCAGTCAGTTGAGCATCCGACTTCAGCTCGGGTCATGATCTCACAGTCTGTGAATTCGAGCCCCGCGTCGGGCTCTGTGCTGACAGCTCAGAGCCTGGAGCCTGTTTCAGATTCTGTGTCTCCCTCTCTCTCTGACCCTCCCCCGTTCATGCTCTGTCTCTCTCTGTCTCAAAAATAAATAAACGTTAAAAAAAAAAATTTAAAAAAAAAAAAAAGTGCCTGGCTGAGGGGTGCCTGGCTGACTCAGTTGGTGGTGGAGTGTGTTCAACTCTTGATCTCGGGGTTGTGGGTTCCAGCCCCACACTGGGTATAGAAATTACTTAAAAATAAAATCTCTACAGGGGCTCAAGTCAACTCTTGATTTGGGCTCAGGTCATGATCTCATGGCTCTTGAGATCAACCCCGCATTGGGCTCTGCACTGACAGTGTGGAGCCTTCCTGGGAATTTCTCTCTCCTTCTCTGTCTGCCCCTGGTGTGCTCTTTCTCTCTTTCTCAAAATAAATAAATACACTTGAAAAAAAAAAAAAAAGAATTCCCACAACACATTAAAAATATAGACTCCAGGTTGTGCCCAGACCCACTAGGATGCCACTTCAGTGGGTCTAGGCACCAGGAGTCTGTCTTTTTTTTTTTTATATATAACGTTTATTTATTTATTTTGAGAGAGAGAGACAGAGACAGAGAGCATGAGCAGAAGAGCAACAGAGAGAGAGAGAGAGAGGAGAGAGAATCCCAAGCAGGCTCTTGGCTATTAGCACAGAGTCCAGTGGGGGGCTCAATCCCACAACCTTGAGGTCATGACCTGAGCCGAAATCAAGAGGTAGATGCTCAACCGACTGAGCCACCCAGGCGCCCCAGGAATTTGTCATTTTTACAGTGCTCCTGCAGAAGATTCTGACTTGCAATCAGTTCCTTATTTAGATTACTCTAAAAGTAGAAGAATAATAGTTTAGTAATTTTCTCAATCATTCTTTTGGGTTAGTGGATAAACATCTGTCAAGCAGGTAGGACACATAAGGCTCTATGGCAGATGGTGGGAAAACAGAGGGTAAATAATAATATGAGTTATTATTTACTGAGTGCTCACTATACATCAGGCTGAGTACTTACCATGGATTACTTCATTCAATTCTCACAACACTCCAGGAGGTATATGCTATTGACACGTCCATTTTACAGATGAGAAAACTGAGGCACAGAGAGGTGAAATGACTTTTTAAAGTCCTCACAACCAGTAAATGTGGCTCAAGGGTCTGCACCCTTGATCACCATAAGTCAGTCCCTGCCTTCGGCAAGCCCTGTGAAGTGGGGGTAACACTGAAATTACCATAATAACAGGCAGAATAAAAGAGTGTTAAATTCAGACACAAAGACAAGGGCAGGGGGAGGAGCCATGGCTGGGATGACAGATTTGGATTCTAGAGTATTTTTCACCCTTTTGCTAATCAGCTAAAGGAGTGTGACATTCCCCAGCAAATCCTTGAATGGAGCCGTAAAGAATCCGTAAGAGCCAGCTCATCTGACCACAAGGGGAGATCCAGCGTTTGTTCTAACACAGATCTATCTTTGAGGTATGACATTAAACAAGCTCTCGCCCAGGGACCAAGAAAGAGAGTTGGCTAGTTCCACCTTTCAGCTTCTAAAACCTCTCGCTTTTGCAGTGTGCTCCGGTGGGAGCCAGGTCAGCCTGGGAAGTGGTCAGACAAGAAACTGCAGATTCTGTGTTTTCTTTCCATCCTCTGCCTGCGATTGATTCACAGAAAGACTGATGTTCAGGGACAGAAGAAAGCTGTCAGGCAATTTGGAAGCCAAGAACAAACTAAATAAGTCTGAATTAAGGGCACTGAAGTCACTGTCCTAAGTCATAAAAGTTCAGTGCGGGCTTTTCAGAAACGGTGTGCAAACTGTAGCAAAGACAGTGTCTTAACCCCACGGTGATCTCACTTCTTCAAGGATGACAAGCTCTGTGGTTCCAAAGAAACGAACTGGTTAAAAAAAAGCAGCGTGAGACACTTTCTATTTTGAAAAGATGTGAAATGCTGTATACGACTTCTTTTCGTTTCTTCTTTTCTTAATCCTAAAGATTAGCCTGTATAGGGTCCCTCCTAAAAATGTATTTTGGCTTTCATCAATTTTTAAAATTTATGATACATACATTTGATTGTATTATAAATATACATATATCTTCTCCATGAGTAACTGACTTAACAAGTTTAAATTACCTACTTTAGCCCAATATAAAGGAAGAAGAGGGGCGCCTGGGTGGCTCAGTTGGTTAAGTATCTGACTTCAGCTCAGGTCATGATCTCACGGTTTGTGGGTTCGAGCCCTGCATCGGGCTCTGTGCTGCTGACAGCTCAGAGCCTGGAGCCTGCTTCTGATTCTGTGTCTCCCTCTCCCTCTGCCCCTCCCTCATGTTCTGTCTTTCTCTGTCTCTCAAAAATAAATAAACGTTGAAAAAAAATAAAGGAAGAAGAAAGGAGAGACCTAAGGTTTGCATATAAAAATTCTGATTGCAGGGGCACCTGGGTGGCTCAGTCGGTTGAGCGTCCGACTTCGGCTCAGGTCATGATCTCGCGGTCCGTGAGTTCGAGCCCCGCGTCGGGCTCTGTGCTGACAGCTCAGAGCCTGGAGTCTGCTTCGGATTCTGTGTCTCCCTCTCTCTCTCACCCTCCCCCATTCATGCTCTGTCTCTCTCTGTCTCAAAAATAAATAAACATTTAAAAAATTTTAAAAAAAGGAATCTTTAAAAAAAAATTCTGATTGCAAATCAGAATTTTTCTTCTGATATTTCTTCTTTCTTCTAAGTTGGCAGCTATCTCAATGTATATATAAGCACAATAACTGAGTTGTATTTCTCTCCAAATAAGTAACTCAGATGAAATACTGTTGCCCAAATCTAATTTTGATATCCTAAATCAATGCTTTTATGGTCTCTACGAACTTGAAGAATGAAATTAAAAATAAGAAAGGTTGTTTCCCTCCTTCTCCCCCCAGTAAACCGGACAAAAACCAAAGACAAGGTGATCACCCTTGGGAATGTTTCACAAGCTAAAAGTAGCAACCGGAAAATAAACCCAGGGAGATGTTGATTTGGAGGCTTCTTTAATATGACTGTGGTGGCAAGGACAGCTGAGGGTCCCCCAAAGATTTCTGCCCCAGCCCCTTCCCCAGAGCACAGCTGTTACTGGGAAGAAGCTGCCAGGTGGGGGGTTCACTCGCCAGGACCCCTACATCTAAGAGGGGACACGGGCCTGGTCTTTGCCAATGCAATGTGAGCAAAAGAAATGGGTATCACTTCTGGGCTAAGAGGAATTAAGAAGTACATGTGTCTTCACTCTCTTGTTTGCCCAGTGCCCTCTGGAAGCAGAGAACTACAGGACCTGGAGGAGGGCCGACGCACCAGGGCACTGGAGCCTGGGTTCTGAGTGACCACAGGAAGCAAACCTGCCCATCGGGAACACCTAAGTCCACTGTCATGGGAACCAGAAGAAACTTCACCTGTTAAACCACTGACATGTTGGAGTTGGTTTGTTACAGAGGGTAGCACTACTCTGATGGTTATATTCCAAGGTGCTCGGATGAGGGGATGGAGGAGGGAGTAAAGGCTTATTAGGGAGTGAGGATGCACACTAGGAAAGAAATACCTTTTTTTCTTCTATGGAAAAACTCTTTTACACACGGATTGTAAACTCAAATGCCTAAGACATCAGGCAAGGAGTGTAATACTAGTGTAATTAACACCTAAGCAGCACTTGGAATGCGACAGGCAGCTCTAAGCACTTATACAAACTCACTCACTTCTCACAAATTTGTTAGGCACGCTATTAATATAACCCCCATTCTGCAGAGGAGGAAACTGTGGCCCACCGGAGTTAAGTAATTTGCTTAAGGTTATGCAGCTAGTAAGTAGCAGAGGCGGCAGGCTGCAAGGCCGGGCAGCCCAGCTCCAGAGTCTTGCTTGTTCACCACACTACACATACACCCTGCATGACGTGAACAGAAAACAGGGCCAGCCCAGGGCTGAAGCAGTTAGTGAAACCATGCCCCGTCTGAATGGGTCAGCTCTTCGCCTGATGATTTCCACATGTACCGCAGATCTTCCCATCTCTCAGGAAAAGCCAGAAATCCAGATTTTTATATACCATTTCCAGATTTTAAATTGTTCCCATTTTGTTTTAACCCTCTGCAGCCCAAACAAAGTGCAAAAAGCAGACTGCGTGTAGCCCAGGGCCGGCTACCTGCCTCCCCTGCTTTTCGGGCAGCTGTCTCCTAGGACCCTGCAGTTTTCTGCTTGCACAAAGGCCCTGGGGGATTCTGGGTCTGGTAGCCAGAAGGAGAGTCAACTCTGCAAACAAGAGCTCCTTCAGGCCCACTGATATGAATAATTAATTTCTGTTTTCTCACTGCCAGCCTACAAAGGTTACCACCAAGCCTAGCATTCAGGAAGCAACTCTGTCCTCTTCTGAGACAATGAGGACAAGCATGGGGGATCCTGGGGATGTTCAGGGAGCCCCATAATGAAGTCCGGAGTGGTGGCCTGCACTCAAAGGGGGCCAGTGGATACTGGGGAGGGCCTGTGTGTGTGCTCCCTGCCTGACAGCCTAGGTAGAGCCATCAGAGCGGCCGAAGAGGCTCATTAGAGACTGACACTCTTGTGGCTTTCACTGCTGTCAGCGGGAGAGGGCTCTGAATTCCTCAAGATGCTTTATAATAAAACAAAAAGGCACAATTATGCAGCCAAACAGAAGGCAAGGCAGCTGCATACAAAGCAGGGCTGTCTCCATAAAAGGACCACAACCTCAGCTAGCCAGCCCTGAGGCCTCACCTTCCTCCCCAGGCTGCAGCTGTGAGACTCCGTAATTGGAGGCTCCACTGCTCCAGCTCTTGGATTATTCAAACTGCAGGATTTCCAGAAGCCTCGGGTTTCAGTTGAGGATATGCCCAGGCAACAAGATGAGCCACAGACCATTTGCCACCCTTGCTGTCTATTTCAGCAAAGCATATGGCCAACACACGTTACAGTTAACACACACTGCATACCGTGTGTCAGGTGCTTTTCCAGGTGCTTCACATATTAAGTTATTTAATGTTTACACCAGCTTACTTTGGTGTCATTATCATACATACCATTATCACCTTCCGTCTACAGATATGGAAACTGAGGCAGAAAAAATTTAAGTTAGCTCAAGGCTGCACAACAGTAAGTGGCAGAGCGAGGCTTTGAACGCAGGCAATGCGGTCCTAGACGGTATGCTCTTCACCACCACACCAGTGGCTGCTGTCATTTCGACAGAGCTTACTGTATGCCAGGCCTTGTGCCACATATTTTCTGTATATTATTTCACCTAATCTCTACAACACCAGGTGAGATATATTCATCTACATTATAGAGAAAAGAAAATAGGTCTATGGAAAGGTGAAGTAACTTGGTCAAGGGCACAAAATAACAAGTGGCCTACGGACCGGATCCAAACCCAGGCTTCTCTGATTCAAAGCCAGGATCTTAACCATTACTTGGTACAGAGTAGCAGTTCATCTAACTGGTGTTCATAAAGTTTCGGCCTGGAAGACCATCCAGTCTAATCCCCTTATTTTCCAGGTGAGAGATGTGGCCTAGAGAGATTAAGAGTTAGTGGGCCGTGGGGGTGCCTGGCTGGCTCCGTTGGTAGAGTATGCGACTATTGATCTTAGGGTTATGAATTCAAGCCTCAAGTTGGGTATAGAGTTTACTAAAAAAAAAAAAAAGAAAAAAAAGAAAAAAAAAAAAGAAAGAAATAGAGTTAGTAGCAGGTTGTACTGGAGTAACTTTGGCCCCAGAAAGAGCTAAGGTTCCAATCCTAGCTTTGTCCTATTAGCTCTGTGACTTGGGCAAGTGACAAAATATTTCTAGACTTATTAGTATGGAATGGGAATAATAACACTTAGTCTCACGGACTATAAATTGTGTGTGTAATATATACTTCTAATAAACAGTCAGCCTGGCAAAACCATTTCATTATAGTCAGGTGGTCCTGACTATACAGATTGATAATTTTAAACTTTTGCTTACAAATCTGTTCTTTATGGCTTGAAATCATATGTATGTGGTGAGGAGGTTGCCAGTATGGCTCCCAAAGTCTCATTAACAAACAAAGACCTTGGAGAATTGCATTGCATTTCTGAAACTTTTCTGAGTGTTACTTACCCTCACTGTGCAAATTCCCCAAGGAAATTACATTAATCAGAGATCTGAGCAATCAGACAAACGTTTAGGCCTTCTATCCCCCAAATAAAGCTACTATACTACCAGATCAATGACATCGTGGACAAGACAGGTTTCCATGGTCTTTAATTCTAGTATCCCTTCCACTATGGCAGTGGTTTCATGATTTTGCACCTGGTACAATGGACCATGCTGTGATGGCTTGTTTGGCCCTTTTGCACAAACACCAGTATTGCCAATATGCATTTGGTTTCGTTTTGGGGGTTCTTATTTTTGGCTGCCAGGGGTGGTTGTTTATCAGGGTATGCCTGTGTGACCAGCACCTCATAATAGTCTCTAACCTCAGACCCAAACAGACTTCCTTGGGAACAGATAGCCCATGTATGTCTTTGTAGTCTGCTTTGAGAGAGAGAGAGAGAGAGAGAGAACTGCTAAATGGACTCAGACAAGGAAAGACATCAAAGTCTTATGCTGGACCTCTGCGGAGTCTGTCAATACATATATTTTTCTTGCCACTTTTGCTCTGTATCGTCTGTAAAAAATCTTAGCCATGAGTATAATCTGCTATTGAGTTCTACAAAATCCTTCTAGGAAATCACTGAATAAAACAAGGTGAAACAATTTAGCCATTTCTAACACCATTTTTCACATTTTTGAGCCCCACCCTCTGATATATATACCTACAGTAGCTATAGTTACCACTTGGCCTCAGTGAGAAGGGAACTTAGAGGGGCTTTTTGTGTGTTTTAGCTTTGGTTTTTTAGAGCTTCCTTTTGCATGTTTATTTAGTTTTGAGAGAGAGAAAGAGAGTGTGCGGGCCTGTGATTGGAGAAGGGGCAGAGAGAGAAAGACAGAGGTTCCAAAGCTGGCTTCACGCTGATAGCAGAAAGAGAGACTAATGTGGGGCTTGAACTCAGAAACCATGAGACCATAACCTGAGCCAAAGTCAGATGCTTAACTGAGCCACCCAGGCACTCCTTTTTGTTTTTTTAAAGATGTCTCATCTCTTTTTGTTTCTTTTTTTAAGTTTTTATTTATTTATGTTTGAGAGAGAGACAGAGAGAGAGAGAGGGAGGGATTGGGCACAAGCAGGGGACAGGCGGAGAGAGAGAGAATCCTAAGCAGGCTCCACACTGTCAGTGCAGAGCCTGATGGGGGGGGGAGGCTCAAACTCACAAACTGTGAGATCATGACCTGAGCCAAAATCGAGTCCGATGTTTAATCGACTAAGCCACCCTGGAGCCCCTGTTTTGTTTTGTTTTTTAATACAGGTCTAGGGTTAGGCCTGACATCCTGCATTTCTGTCTTTTCTTTTTTCTTTTCTTTTCTTTTCCTTTCCTTTCTTCCTCTTTCTTTCTTTCTTTCTTTCTTTCTTTCTTTCTTTCTTTTTTTCCTTCTTTCTTTCTTTCTTTCTTTCTTTTTCTAAGTAGGCTCCATGCCCAAGATGGGTCTTGGACTCATGATCCTGAGATCAAGAATCACATACTCCACTGACTGAGCCAGCCAGTGCCCTGGGAACTTAAAGGTTTTGAGGAAATTACATTGATTTCTTTTATTTTTTTAATTTTTTTTAATGTTTATTTATTTTAGAGACAGAGCACAAGCTGGGGAGGGGCAGAGACAGCAGGAGACAGACTCTGAAGCAGGCTGCAGGCTCTGAGCTGTCAGCACAGAGCCCGACACAGGGCTTGAACCCATGAACCATGAAATGAGCCAAAGTTGGACACTTAACCGACTGAGCCACCCAGGCACCCCAGAAAATTACATTGATTTCTGAAGCTCCAAAGAGTCATTCTTCTTTATGAATATAAGCCAGGTGTTTGTATCAGTCAGGATAAACTAAGTGATCCTGCAGTAACAACGAGCACCAAACATTGTAATGGCTTAAAATAACAATGGTTTCTATTTCACTCTAGTACACATCCATTAATGATTGACTGGGAGCTCTGTTCTGTATTGCCCTCCCCCTAGGACTCAGGCTGATTGAACAGTCACCAGCTTAATCATTGTACATTGCAATACCAAAGAAGGAAAAAGGTCTCATACCAGCATTAAATGCTCTGGTCCAGAAGTTGCACGCATCACTTCCATTCAAACTCACTGGTTAGAACTAGGCAAAGGTTCCTACCCAATTTCAAGGGAACCAGGGATGTAATCCTACCTACCTACCGCAGACATGCTAGTAAGCTGAAGGGCACACGTCAAAATCTCCTCAGGGGCATTTGAAGTTTGAAAATGGCTTCAGGAGGAAAAACCCACCACAGCCCTTGAGAATAATGGCTCTAGAATATGTCTTATTAATTGGTCCTACTGACCCCCCCAAAAAAGGGGGGGGGAGGAAGAGATGAATATAAAAGCAAAGTGGAAGAGAAGAGAAAAAAGTGAAAGGTCTTTAAGTGCTTAGAGATCCCAATAGTGTGCCCAGGTAGTCCAAATCCCACAAAATTCTTACTTGAAAAGGCACATTCTCCTTCTTCGTTTTTCTTTAATAAATACAATAATACACCAGCACTGTGCTAGGGGCAGGGAGACTAGAATTTTTAAAAGTGGTCCATTTCTAACACACATACACTTTAAGAAGTTAGAATCCAGTTGGGGAGACAGAGAGGCAAACCTATTTAAACCATATTATATTTGCTCAAATGAGTGTATGTGCAAAGTGCAGGGAAGAACTGTGTGGCTAACACTGGGCTGGTTTTCCAAAGAGCCAATCACAATCACAGTCTCCTCTCTTTAACACTCTTTACAACAGAGGCTCAAGGGCTGAAATCCTTGATCTCCCCTCCAGCCCTCCTTGCAGCTAATGACGGCCACATTATGTTGGCCAATAGCATGAAAGCAGCAGTTGCTAGGTAGGGTTTGGTGGGGGGAGCTTTTTAAAGGGACAGCCAGTGTGATCACTACAGTCCTTTGCACCCTTCTCCCTCTCTGAAACATGAGCACACATCTAGTGATGCAGCAGATTTTTTTTTTTTTTAACTATGAGGCAACAAGCAAGAGGACAAATACCTTTCTGCTAAATAACAGGGAGAGTCTGGGCCCCTGAGAGTGCTGCTGAGCCATCCCAGAAAGCCTGCCTCTGGAGTTCTTGGGATCGGAGGAAAACAAAGCCCTATCTGTCCAGGTCATTGTATTAGTTTCTGTTGCTGTTAACAAATGATTACAAATTTCATGGCTTAAAACGACACCAGTTTACCATCTATAGGTGGTAAGTCTGACACAGCCTGTCACTGGGCTAAAGTCAAGGTGTTGGCAGGGGCTGGGTTCCTTTCTGGAGGCTCTAGAAGATAATTCATTTCCTTGCCTTTTCCAGCTTCTGGAGGCTGCTCATCCTGCTTGGCTCAAGGTCCCCTTCCCTCCTCTTCAAAGTCAGCAACAGTGGATTGAGTCCTTATCATCTTGTATCACTCCGACCTCTTCTACCTCCTTCTTCCACTTTGAAGACCTTTGTTACTACATTGGGCCCACCTGGACTCTCTCCATGTCAAGGTCCTTAATTTGATCACATTTGCAAGGTTCCTTTTGCCATGTAAGAGAACATACTCCTAGGTTCCAGGGACTGGGACATGGACATCCTTGGGGGACATTATTCTGCATATCACAGTGTCATTGTGGCACAGTTTTGTCTTACCTGCAGACAAACGCACTCCTGACACCCAGTTCTTGGGTCTACCTACGAAAGCAGGAGAGGCTTTACAGAGGAAGTACCTCCTAGCTGAGACCTGAAGGATGAACAGTAATTTGTCATGTGGACAAATATGGAAAGGGCATTCCAGGGAAGGGGAGCCGCACGTGCAGAGGAATAAGGATGCAGGGTATGTTTGGAAACTACAAGCAACTCAGGATTGCTAGAGCATGAAGTATATGCGTGTGTGGGTAGGGGAGGGCAGAGCTGAGGGTGGACCGGATCACAAATGGCTGGGCACATTTGCATCTAAGAAGCTCAGATTTACTTTGAGGGTGGCAGAGAGTCACGGAAGAATGCAAGCAGGGGGTGCATAATTAGATTTAGGGCGATCCCTTTGGCTTTAATGTGGAAGATAGCTGGGGGCTGAAGCAGAAAGAGTGAGGCTGGAGGCAGAACAATTGGTTAGTGCACTGGTTTAGATCAGGGGCATTGAAATGAAGGTCTGGACCTTCATGAATTGTTTGAGCGGCTCCTATATGCCAGGGCACTGTGACACTCTGGGGCTACCAAGGCAAATAAGACACAGGTCAGAACAAGGATGCCTCTCACCACACCAACCACAACCCCGAGGCAGGAAGGAGGGGTGCTCATGGAACTCAAGTTTGGGATGTTCTGCCCCCTTGCCCCAAGTCTGGGAAGCACTGATGGGGTGAGGTGTGGCCCAGGGGGAATTCAAAAGGGCACCAGGACCATCTCAATGATGGGGAAGCAAATGAAGAAGCAGATGGTCCTTTCCTGTGCATATTTCCCCCAAGCCTGCCCTAGTTATTTTAATATATACAGATTTTTAATGTTTGCTTATTTATTTATTTATTTATTTATTTATTTATTTATTTATTTATTTTGAGAGACAGCACAAGCAGGGGAGGGGGAGAGAGAGAGGGAGAGAGAGAATCCCAAGCAGGCTCTACACTATCAGTGCAGAGTCCAATGTGGGCCTTGAACCCATGAACCTCAAGATCATGACCTGAGCTGAAATCAAGAATTAGACACTTAACCAACAGAGCCATACAGGCGTGCCTGACCTAGTTATTTTATTTTATAATTTTTTTAAGTTTATTTATTTATTTTGAAAGAGACAGAGAGTGCAAGCAGGGGAGGGGCAGAGAGAGCAGGGCAGAGAGGATCCAAAGCAGGCTCCGTGCTGACAGCAGAGAGCGCGACGCAGGGCTCGAATCCACAAACCATGAGATGACGAACTGAGCCGAAGTCAGACACTTAACTGAATGAGCCACCCAGGTGCCCCTGGCAACAATTTTAAATCGTTGCATGTGGTGAGTTAGAAAAGGAAATGGTGTGGTCAGAGGAGAAGCCTGGACCCAAACACAGTCCCCCCCGATGGAAATGGTCTGGAATTAGATATGAGGGATGGTTGCACAACTTTGCAAATATACTAAAAACCAACCCGTGACTCCATACTTCAAAGGGGTGAGTTTTATACTATGTGAATTATCTCTCCATAAAAGTCATTGGTTTTTTCAATAGGAGAAGAAAATAACCCCAGCACTTGGCCCTAAGGGAACCTGGGCTTGATAGCTAACTGGTCAGAGCCTCGGCTTTCCTCATCTGCAAAATGAGAAGAGTGGTACTTACAGAAGGTAAAGAACAGGAGACTGTGCTGAATATTAATGTGACCGTGTAGGTTAAACACTTAACATAGTGCCTTGCAGGTAGTAGTTGCTAAGTATATCCTAGTTCTTTTACTAAGTGCCAATAACATTTTTAAAACAATCATTTTCTCGGCAGCCACAAGATATGACATAAGCTCTAGGCAAGCTCCCTCACACGGTCTTGTCTCAGGCAGACTAGAGCCAGGATCAAACGGGAAGACAGCAACACGAACCGAAGCCCACGCTCCTGCGGAAAGACTGCAGATTTACTCTGGAGCTATGCTGTGCAGAAACCGCGAGAGAGATTTGCGTGGCATAAATACAGCTACACGCAGCAGTGGTAAAGGAAGGTGGGCACAGAGATTTCTGTTTATAATTCTGGTTTGGTATACAAACTAGTCCGGTTTCCAAAACAGCCAAGTCTGCCCCAATACCTGGACCAGTCCATTGCGGCTACAACGCAGCCCTGAGGTTTAGACATGCCCCATGCCCCAATCTCCTCGCTCTGGCTCCTCAAAACCACAATGAGCCAAAAACAAACCTTATATAACCGTAATTTTCTAGCACAGTACCAAGGCAGGGGATTTATTTTTTCACTGAACATCTCGCTTGTGATATTCCAAAGTCAACCAAGTACTCATCAAGAACCTGCCATGTGCCCAGCCCTGTGAAGGATATTGTGAAGGAGAAAAAGAAGCATAAGCTATGATCCCTGCTCTCAAGGAGCCAGCTAACCTCTGAGTTCGAAAGCTACACTTCACAGTAAACATAGAAAAGGCATTGTGCCTTGCACAGAGCAGTGGTTCAGTCATTATTTGTTCGTTGGGTCAATGAATTAATAGAGGGCACAATAATAAGACAACTGTGTGAGTGTGGGGCTCACTCTAAGAACCACAAGATGGGTTGGAGTAGTTGGAAAAGGCTTGTGCCAGAGGCTGCTAGCTGCCTACTCAATATCAATTCTTCCATTTTTTCTTATAACAGAGACCCTATTTTATTTGAGGTGGCCATATGCCCAGATAAAATACTACATCTCCCAGCCTTCCTTGTAGCTAGAGGTGGCTAATGAGATCTAAACAGAATTTGTTAGGAGAGGCTACCAGGAAAGTGCCTTAAAAGGCAGACCAACAGCTGCCACTTAGTCCTTCCTCCCTTTCTTCTAATTCTCATCTGAAATGTGAATGTGATGGCTGGATTTTCAGCAGCTATTTTGGACCATGAGGCAACCTTGAGACAGAAAAGCACAAATAGAAACAAGCCCAAATTCCTGATGATCATGGTAGTCACCATACTCTCCCTGGACTGCTTACTTCTGGCATTCTCTTACTTGAAAGAGAAATACACCTCCATCTTGCTTAAGCTACTTTTTGGGGTTTTGTCATATGCAGCAAACCCCTATCTTAACTAACACAAGATATCATGGAAAAGCCAGGCTTTGAAGGAAGGGTTGGTTTTGTGACTGGGTTTAAGTGGGGGTGAAGGGCATCTCAAAAGCCAGACAGAGCCCACAAAGACACTGGAAGGAGTGTGCATTAGCTGAAAGCAAGTGAGTAGAGAGTAAGAAATAAAGAGAAGCCAGATGACAGTTTTATAGATGCCAGGGACGACAGGGATTAACTGGGGAAGGACCAGCGACCACAAAGGAACAAGAAAGCTTATCTGCCTCCAAAGGAGCAAAACACCTGTGACCTGGAGGAAGTAAGAAAGGAGAGACAAGAGGCTTGGGGAACTTCATTACACAAAGAGATAGGAATGTGAGCTGTGGCCTGGACTTAGAACAATGACAACACCACCATCTAAGCTTCATTAAATGCTTATGTGCCCGGCCCTGTGCTAGGTACTCTTCACACACTTACCCCCTTTACACTTCACAAGTCTATGACACAGTCCAATCACCATCACCCACTTTTGGCGGACAAGGAATCCAAGGCTGAGACAGAGTCAGTAACTCATCCAATGTAAGCCTTACAACCCTGCAAGCTGGCTCACATCAAACCCATTTTTCAGATGGGGAACGTGTTTGTACCATTGTTTCAAAGCCGGGGAAATACGTCAAGATCCTGATTTTCAAACATAAAGATCCAGGGCCAAGTATAGAGCCAACTGCTTTGTGAATAGTCTCTTAACCAGAAGAAAAACAAGTAGAGGAAAAGAAAAGTTTTGAGTCTTGGTTGTATTTACTATGTATGTGTAGAGGAGGAAGGGCTCGTTAAACAAACGCACCCACACCCTCTGGCTGGCTGGTAGAGTGCTCCTGAGGTGTAGATAGTGCTAAGATGGTGGGGGGTGGGGTGATGGTGGAGAGAAGCAAGCTTTGAGAAGCCATGTCAACTCCACTTACAAATGAATCACAGCCAACGACCAGCTCATGTGTCTCAGATAGTGTTTTAATATCTCTCTGCAACAGGGAATGGAAAAAAAAAAAAAATCACTCTATCACAGCTAAGGCTGAAAATTCAACACTTTGAATTAAGTTATTCAGACACATCACTGAACACAAGGAATTCTTCCCGGAGCAAAAATCTCATTAGTCACTCACGGGGAAGGGGAAAAAACCCATCAAGTTACAACGATCTAGGTAACATGAGTACCGAATAGGAAGTGTATTTCCCATGCAGATTAAAAATAAAAAGTCTCCTTTGGCAGCCTGGTAGAATCTGATGGCAGGGCCTCCCAAGTACAGAACGCCAGAATTCTACAGCTGGCCCAGGACAGCACTAAGTGCTGGAAGTTAAAGAGTGCTGTTTTTGTAAGACTGAGTTCAAGGCGGATTCCATCACGAAATGTTTGACTCTGGGTAAATCTCTTTACCTCTCCTGGCCTCAGCACTTTACCTATAAAATGGCAGCAGTAATCTTCACCTGCTGAGATGGATGTGAGGCCAAATGCGATTGTCTACTGCTCCTGATACCATGACTTTGACAGAACTTATGTCTTTAGAGTTCTCTGCTTAAAATTCTAGGAAAGAAAAGGCCATAGGACAATGGAAAGAGCCTTGTCCTGGCTCATAGGTCCAGCCTTGAGGGTCATGAGCGTGTGACCTTGAGGTTACTTTTAGGTCTCCAGGACTCTGTCTGGAGGGGGCAGGAATAGACCTACTGTAAGATCTCTTCCTGTTCTAGACTCTTGAATGTCACTAAGATTCAGATGAACAGTCCTTAGTCATTCATTTCAGGATTTACAAAGTTTTTTTTTTTTTTAATGTTTATTTATTTTTGAGAGAGAGAGGGAGGCTGAGTGTGAGTGAGGGAGGGAGAGAGACAGAGAGACAGAATCCAAAGCAGACTCCAGGCTCTGAGCTGTCAGCACAGAGCCCAATGCGGGGCTCTAACTTACGAACTGGGAGATCACGACCTGAGCCAAAGTCAGACGCTTAATGGACTGAGCCACCCAGGTGCCTCAGGATTTACCAGGTTCTGCTGGAAAGCTGTTTCTTTATCTAAAAATGTATGGTTTCTACCCTTGGAGCCAAAGAGTCAGTGAGAACCTTAAAAGCAGGTCACCGACTTTTGCAGTCTTGACCCTTAACACAGACTTGGCATCAAGTAAGACCTTGATAAACTCTCGTTGGGTTGGAAGAGATTAATGAACAAATGAATGAATTTCAAGGGCCTGCCAAGTAGAGACTGTCTGCCCTCCACCGGGCAAAGTTTAGTGCAAGGAGAAAATGCTGCCAATTTAAAATATTAATGATATTTACTTTGTCATCTGAACTACAACCAGAATATCGGGTGAATAGTTTCTGAGTTTCTGCCAGTCAAAAGGATGACTGACTCCGAAAAGCCACCTTTGGGCTTTGCTAGAAGAGTATGCTTTGGTCCACAGAGAGTGCGTGTGTGGTACAGGGGATGCCACAGGCTATGGAAGGGATGCATAAGCCCCGAGAAGGAAATGTCACCCAACCTCTGTGGCAGGAATGGCACCAGAAGCAAGGCAACCCAAAAGGGAAAATACCAGGGCTCTGCATGTGGGCACGCAGTTGCGTCCACCCAAGAGTGCCCAGCTGAAGAGAGGAGATCTAAATCCAGCAGGGGGTCTGCTCACCTGTGAGGCCAAGTCCACCCAGGAGCCCCAAGGGTGGGCAGCAGCCCTGATGGTTGACCCCAGCAGCAGATGGACCCCCCTATGGGGTCTGCTGGGGATTTTCGTGATACAGGAAATGGTAATAATGTACACGGACATGTGTATGCACTTAATGGTCACTGTGTGCCAGGTGCTTTGCTAAAGTCTTCAAATATCTTATTGTATTTAATTTTCATAACTACCCTGAGAGGTAGGTGCTATTATTAAGGCAGTATAGTTTGGTGTTTGAAAGCAAGGACTCGGGACTCAGACTGCTTAGATTCAAATCCCAAGTGTCACTTACAAGCTGAGTGACCTTAGTCAGGGCTATTGAAGCTCTCTGAGCCTTATGATTCTCATATGTAAAATGGAAATAATAATCCTGCCTGTCTTATGAAGCTGTTGTGAGGCACAGATGAGTAAGTACATTTAAAATGCTTACAATAGGCACTGGCTCAAAGTAAGCCCTCAGTAAGTGTTAGCTATCCTTGTCATTGCTAATAGAGACTAAGGCTTCTCCATGGCCTCACAACTGCTGAGGGGCAGAGTCGGGGCACACAGGTCTGTCGTCAGAGCACACTGGACCCAACACGAGTAATTCTAGTTCTGCAGCCCTCACCCCATCCACACCACCACCCTGATGCATGTCACCATGGCCTGGTCTTCCTCAGCACCAACCCAGGCTACAAGGTGCTAAAAGGAATATACTCAAAGAACTGGCATTCTAACTTAAACTCTGGTTTGGCTACTATGTGTAGAAATAGACCCATATGTGTCTTTGTATGGGAATCTGCCTCTCATTTAAGAGAAAATGGTCCTTTTCCAAGGAGAGGGGCATCTCTGCCTCTCTGACTCTCATGTGGCACTGTCTCCTTAAGACCTCCAGACTGAATGGCTTGATAAAATCCGAACTTCAATTAAGGATCTCAGAATACAAATAATGGGCATAATTGCTGGTGGAGAAGGAGAAACATGAGGGCCAGTCCAGCAAGAGAGCTTCATGAGCAAGACACTGCCCTGGGTCCTGCCCTGCTCTTGGAAGGTTCTAGAAAGAGCCAGAGCCTTGCTAGGAAAAGTACATGCATCACAGAAAACCAAACCATCTGTGATTCCTATCTGGGAATGAGAGAATCTTTGAAGCATCTCAAAGAAAATGACCTGTAGTCATGGTTAGCCAACACTGTGAGTGCCTACCATGTGTCAAGACATGTTCAAAGCCCTTTAGAAACAAAATCCCACTTATTCCTCATATCAACAGTATGATATAAGCAGTGTTTATCAGTCCCATTTCAGAGATGTGGAAACTGAGACACAGAAAATTCAAATAACTTCTTCCAAGCTCACACAAGTAGTCTAGCTTCAAAGCCCATAGTCTTTATCAGTATTTTCAAACCTTTTTGTCCAATTCATGGCAAGAAATACCTTCTACATCAGGACCCAATATACACTCACACATTTATACACAACTGAAACAAAGTTTTAAAACAGAATAATGCTCTCCATTACCATGTGCAATGCACTCCCATGTTTCCTCTTCTCTTCAATCCCATTAAAAAATTATATCATTCAACAAATATTTCTGGAACACCTAATATGTGTGAGACACTGTTCTAGGCTTTGGGGCTTGACGTCAGTGGATGAAAGAGATAAAAATCCTTGCCCTCAAGGATGCAGAGAAAGAGGGACACTTTTGTCCTGCTGGTAGGAATGCAAACTGGTGCGGCCACTCTGGAAAACAGTATGGAGGTTCCTCAAAAACTTAATAATAGAACTACCCTACAACCCAGCAATTGCACTACTAGGAATTTATCCAAAGGATACAAAAATGCTGATTCAAAGGAGTACATCCACCCCTTTGTTTATAGCAGCACTATCAACAATAGCCAAAGTATGGAAAGAGCCCAAACGTCCATTGACTGACAAATGCATAAAGAAGATGTGGTACATCTATACAATGGAATGTTAGTCGGCAATGAAAAAGAATGAAATCTTACCATTCGCAACAACGTGGATAGAACTAGAGAGTATTATGCTAAGTGAAATAAGTCAGAGGAAGGTAAAATATATGATTTCACTCATACGTGAAATTTAAGATACAAAACAGATGAATATAGGGGAAGGGAAACAAAAATAAGATAAAAACAGACAGAGAGAGAGAGAGACAGAGAGACAAACCATAAGAGACTCTTAAATACAGAGAACAAACTGAGGGCTGCTGGAGGGGTGTTGGGTGGTGGATGTCCTAAATGGGGGATGGGCATTAAGGAGGGCACTTGGGATGAGCACTGAGTATTGTATGTAAGTGATGAATCACTAAATTCTACTCCTGAAACCATTATTACACTATATGTTAACTAACTTGGATTTAAATTTAAAAAAAAATCCTCCTCCTCTTGGACCTTGCCTTTTACTGGAGAGAGAGTGAAAAAGGTCAACATGCAAAATCGTAGCGTCTGAAGTGGTAATTTGGTGAGTGCTACGGGGAAAACTAAAGCCAGGACAGCCAAGCGTGGACAAGGAAGGCCTCTCGATGCTCTTATTCCCCACGACACTGATTTCAGTGGGCTGTCACCCACGGCATGAAAACCCCTGCCCTTAATCCCTCCACTCTAGGGCCTCTCTGTTTATCTGAAGGCTCTTCCTCCTGCACACGCTTGTGACCGTGCACACGTGCGTATACGTGTACAGGCATGCATGTACGTGTCCAGCCCCAGGCACTTCCTCAACTGGGGAGGTTTGGGAGGAGGGGCCCCCATACACAGCTGTCCAGGGGTTCTGTCCACAAGCTTGCCCTGCAGAGGGGCCCTGGAACGGGGCCTGAAACACCAGCCAGGCACCACTAGCCGAAGTCCTGAAGTGCCAGAGTGTGTGCCCTCCGGCTGGAGTCTTCAATCCAGAGGAAAGAGAATCTTTTAGTCACTGGTCCACCCAGAGGGGGCACCTTTTGTAATTCATTAGGCCAGAAGGAATGCTAATTCCTAATCTGTATCAAGATGCTCTGTGTGCTAGAATGCCCTTAAGGAGAGAGGAGACAGCACACAGAAATAAAAATAACTCCTGGAGAAAATCCAGTGCATTGGGCACACCTGAAGGGGTGATTGATGTGGGTTTCAGGAAAGCTGGGACTGGAGCCAGCTCCGAAGCAGCTCTGGGCACTTGGGTAGCCTCTACTGGGTATTTGGAACTTGGCACTAGAGTAAAATCTTCAGACTTTTCCCTTAAGTTAAAGGGGCACATAAAAATGTTACTAGCATGGGCAGCAAAAGCATTACCTATGGGAGAAGCAGCCAATCTCTGCTAATGAATAAGTGTAATTGATCACAACTGATGATTTGATGGACCTTCCAAATGTGCTTTTAGCAAAGTGGACAGTTTTTCATTCAAATGCAAACTCACCCAGATAAGATCTAATAATGGAGATTTTGGAACAATCCCAGCACCAGTGATTTCTTTCTCTCCTTCACTGAGCAGGAAGGCATCTTAAGTTCCTGGTCACAGCTTGACCCAACTAGACATCAATTTATCCTTTCCTTGTGGCTGAGAAGACCCTGACAGCTCCAGGGGCAGCAAAGGGGCAGTCACAGGCCACCTCACATCCCTATCCGTCCTTTCCTCCTTAGCCCCATTACCACTCCCTGACCTATGAGGAGCTGGGTGGCTGAGAGACCCAGACTCAATACATAAATAAGAAATATTTATTGAGTGCTTACTATGTGCAAGGCACCCTATTGACTGACACAAGGGCATTCAAAGATTGGCTAGGACAGGGGCACCTGGGTGGCTCAGTCAGTGGGGCGACCGACTTCGGCTCAGGTCATGATCTCACCGCTGGTGAGTTTGAGCCCCGGGTTGGGCTCTGTGCTGACAGCTTGGAGCCTGGAGCCTGCTTCAGATTCTGTGTCTCCCTCTCTCTCTGCCCCTAACCTACTCGCATTCTGTCTCTGTCTCTCTCAAAAATAAATAAACATTAAAAAAAATTTTTTTAAACAAAATCAAAGATTGGCTAGGACTAGGTGCTGTCCTCCAAATAGAAGGCAACGGCAACTGACAGCCCAAGTGGAAGTCTCAGCTCACTTCAACAAACACTTAATCTCTCCAAGCTTCCGTTTTCTCCTTTGTCAAACGAAGACATTGCATTAGACATGATCTCTGGGCACTAGGCCAGCTCGAAAAATATGATTCTATGCCCTCTCCTTCCCAATCAGGCTCCTAGGAACCTGACAGATCTAGGAAGGGGGCAGCCAGCAAAGGGAGGGGGAGAGGGGGCAGTGAGGATGATGTACCTTTCCCTGGGTGAGAGGATGTCTCAGTTTGGCCAGAACACACGATACAGGCTGGAGAAGATGACAGATAATTCAGAAAATTAAATGAGAAATTTAGACTTTCACATCAAGGAATGTGGGGGAAATGGGGAGCCTCTGGAGTTTGTGCAGAGAAAGGTACTATCATGTGGTGGATAGGCATCTGACCAACCCGTGGAGGATGAGTTCGAGAGAGGGAGGGCCGTGATGTTACAGTATCAGAGCATAAAGGTTGAGGCCTGAAGTGAAAGATGCCTCCCATGGTCTAGCCAATCCACGCATCTAGCACCATTCCATCACCCCCTGCCATCGCCATCCTGCTTATTTTCATAAACTCGCTCAAGGCGAAATGATGTTGCACAATCTTTTTTTTTTTTTTTTTCAGTTCCACAAGTGGTTTCAGGGTAAACAGATAAATTTTATCTCTTTTTCCCAAGTGCCTAAGGTTAAACAGAACCAACGAGGTTTGCCGGAAAGGAGTGCAGGAAGGGGCCAGGAGCCCCCGGGGTGCGCGAGGGGTGCGCCTACCTGCAGAGAAGCCGTCCTCGTGGTCCGAGCTGTTGTGGCTGCAGTCACTGCCCCTCTCGGGCGAGCTGTGGCTGGGCGAGTCCCGCTCCGGCACCCGCAGAAACCTCTTGCGCCGCCACGGGGGGAGGTGCTCGCGAGCCCCGCGCGGGGGGTGCTCCTCCGCAGCCAGGGGCGAGCTCCGCCCGTCCTTGGCCTCCGCCTCCAGCTGCTCCAGGTCGCGGCTCCGGCGCTGCTGCCGCCGGCCCCCGGGGATCAGGTGCATCCAGCGATGAGGGCTGCCCGCCCGCGCCGGCTTTTCGGCCTCGTCGCGGGTCCCGAGCCGGCAGGGGGGCACGAGCAAGTGGCCGAGGACGAATTTCTCGTTCAAATCCACCATCTCGAAGTCGTGGTCACTGCTGTTGCCCCCATCATCTGCGACCGAGGCGTCCGGCTCGCCCTCCTCGGAGCCCCGCCCCGCGCGGGTCCGGGAGGACAGCTCCTCTCCCTGGGCGCTGGGGACCGTGTCATCGGGGCCGGGCGGCGCGCGGTCCTCCCGGAGTCTGAAGAGGAGGCGAGGCTGCAGCAGCTGCTGGTGGATGGCGGCGGTCAAGCTGCGCACGGCGCCCCCTGCCTCCGCCGCCCCGGGCCAAGTGGGAAGGTCGGGGCACGCGTGACGAGTCCCGGCCTTGGCGGCCACCTCGGGGTCAGGGCGCCAGGAGCCTGGAGGGTCTCCGCCGCCGCCCGCGGCGCCCTCCTCCTCCCGCGGTGGCGGCGCCCGCTCCGGCCCGGCCGGCGCCGGCTCCTCTGCCCAAGCTCCCCCGCTGTCGCCGTCTCCGCCCTCCAGGCGCCCGCAGCCGAGGTCCCGCTTCTCCCCGGCCAGGGCCGTCTGCAGGTAGGAGACTTTGAATTTCTCCTCAGCCAACACCTGTTGCAGCCGCTTCAGGTTGAGTTTGCAGCGCTCCAGCTCCCGCTCCATGTCCAGCACCGAGTCCAGCCGCATGACCGGTGCCTCCTCCCCGGGGAACTCGGCCTGCCAGTGGCGCTCAAAGTCCTGAGGGTCCCACATGGCGGCCGCCCCTTCGGGCCTCCCGGGCCCAGCTCCGCCGCGCGCCGCGGTCGCGCCGGGCTTTTCCGGGAAGCCCGCGCTGGCGCAGTCGCCGGTCCTTCACTTCAGCCCCAGAAGAAAATAAGAGCAAAAAAGAATAATAAAAAAAGTTTTTCCCCTTCCGCCCTCGTGCCTTTTTTTTTTTTTTTTTTTCCTTCTTCTGGGTTTCGCCTCCCTGACGTAAGCGGCCACCCACCGCGGAGGCGGGCGTCTGGGGGCCCTGGGCCCGCCCCGGGCAGGACGCGCAGAGCCGGCCGTCTGCAGCCCCCGCCGCCCCGCGGGCGCCGCGCGGGCTCGGGCGGCGGGCTCGGGCGGAGGGGGAGGAGCCTCGGTGGCGTCCGGCCGGGTCCCGCTGGCGCGCCTCGGGGCTGAGCGGGCGACCCTCCGAGCCGGCCACACGGTAGGCCCGGCTCCCACCTTCCCCGCCGCCGCCGCGCCGCTCCCGCCGCCGCGCGCTGTCCGCGCGGGCTCCGTGCACCCGAGCGCGGGGCCGCGCGGCCGCGGGGGGCGGGAGCCGCGGTGAGGGAGCGCGCGGGGGCGCCCCGGGCTCCCAGCCAACCTCCCGCCGCCAGGCTCTCCGCAGCCTCGCCTGGCCAGAATCAGCGCCGCGCCTTGGACCGGGAAGGCAAAGGTGGGGGGAAGGCGATGTGGCGCGGCGACGAGGGCAGGTGTCAAAGGAGCGGTCTGCCGACCGGGGGAGTTATCCTTACCTGGGAGTTACTGAGCGCCCTGCACTAACGTGTCCAAGATCACAGCGCTGTTTAATCCAAAACTGGGGAGTGAACTTTGTTCTTTGGCGAGTCCCTTTAAAGCGTTCTCTCCACTGCTCACTAGAGCTTTTCCTGGGGAGGAATAGGCAAGGGTGACAGCTCCAAGTGGCTCTGCTAAGAGGCCCCTGTGACTTCAAAGCTGAGAGTACTCCCGGCTGACTGAATCAAGCCATGGCAGCGGGAGCCTTAGACACTTGGGCATCTAAGAGGGCCCCCCCATTCCATGGCTTCTTTTCTTTTGGAGAGAGAGAGAGGGCGAAAGAGAGCGGGGGAGGGGCGGAGAGAGAGAAGGGGGGGACAGAATCCCAAGCAGGCTCTGAGTTGCCAGCACTGAACATGATTTGGGGCTGGAACTCAAAAACCATGAGCTCATGACCTGAGTCTAAACCAGGAGTCAGTTCCTTAACTGAGGAAGCCACCCAGGCGCCCCTCCACTTCTTCTCTCTGGCCTCACGCAATTCCCCTAGAGAAGGAAAGGGGGACCTGGGGACAGTTGCCTAGGCTGGCACTCACGGCGGGGTGGATTGGGGGCTCCCAGCTCCGCCTCCCTCCCCCTTCCTCTTTTCTAGGTCTTGGGTGAGGACCCGCTTTCTGCAGAGAGGTCCTGATAAACTGTCTCGTGCTTGCTGCAATAGAGGACCTTATTGGTGATTCACATTTCCTTCATTTTAAGGATGAGGAAATTGATGTTCTAAGAGACTTGACATCTGGAAATTCTTCCTGCCCACACAGCCCTTTGGGGACTAGAGCTAAACTCAGCAACCCCTTCTCTGTAGCCACCTGCCACTTTCCTCTCACCTGAACCATCTGAACAGGCTATCCTACTCCCAGTTTTCAATCCCTTTCAACTCATCCCTCAAGGCTGGCTATTGGGAAGACACCAGGAAGATAGTTCTTAGCCACAAATGAGACAGTGCGATGCTTTTGCTCAAAACCCTTCAGTGGCCCCTCATTACCTACAGGATGGCCTCTAGACTCTGCATGACACAGGAGGTCCTCCCATAAATGGTCCTTGCCTCCCTCCTATGCTTTAGACTTACCAACTCCATGCTAACCTCAAAGAGTGTCTCCCTTATTATGGGTGACTTTTCCTCCAACTTGGCACAACTCTCTGCTGCCTGGGAGATTCCAATGGCCTTTAAGACCCAGCTAAGGGATCTCCACCTCTGAGAAGGCTTTTCTGGCCCCTCTCCCTCCTCCTTGTGTCACCAGTCCATCTAGTACATGTCTTTATCTTTGCCCTTGTTCCACTTTATGATAACTGTTAGTGACATCTTTTGCTTCTCCTACTTTTAGAGCCTTCAAGGGCAGGGTTTGTGCCTTTTCCACTTTTGTATTGTTGCTGCTTCTTGCAGGATGTGGTAGAGAGATAACTGATAATCATTGAATGAAAGAAATGAATAAACAAACGAACAGACAGATGAATGAGTCTCCACCTTGTGGTTCCTACTCAGCTTCTCCAGTTGTGAATCACTCCAGATTAGGAGCAAATGTGCTTCCCACAGAGGCTTCTCAACTCCGGGATTTCCTTCCTTGACAAACTCCGTGTTTACTCATTTTCCCAATAGCCTTTATTTCTTCTTTCTCTTTCTCTCTCTCTTTCTTTAAAAAAATTTTTATTTAACATTTATTTATTTTTGAGAGAGAGAGAGAGAGACTGAGTGCGAGTGGGGAAGGAGCAGAGAGGGAGACAGAATCTGAAGCAGGCTCCAGGCTTTGAGCTGTCAGCACAGAGCCCCACACGGGGCTCGAACTCATAGACCTGAGCCGAAGCTGGACACTTAACAAACTGAGCCACCCAGGCACACCCCCCCCCCCCCTTTAAAAAAAATTTGGTGTGCCAGTGGCATTACTCATCATAGTGTTTGGTGCCAGACTGAAGGAATAGATATGTTTTAGAATATGTTAATTGAGTATTCCCCAGTTCGTGTGATTTCTCAGTCCTTCACCTAGTTCCTCAAGCTGCTTTCTCTCCCACCTTTGCTTCATATTCTCCCCTGACCTCCTCAGAGGCTGCCACAATCTCTTTTGTCCACTGGGAAGGACTGAGGAGCTCCCAATGCCTACAGACAGCCAGTGCAGGGGTATTCCATAAAACGGAGTCCACAAGCCTCTTGGCCTCTGTTAAAATTTCAGGATGGTAGAGAAATGCAGCCCAGCAAGGATGGATGAGTCCAGTCAACAGCATATTGATTGGAAGATGTTTTGATATACACATTTAAATGTACAAAGAAAAAAAATCCTGTAAGTTACTACAAGCATCAATTTCTGAGTTTGTAAATTCCCTATGAGGATAGTTTCAACTCTGTCCTTTAATTAAAACAGCAATATGGTTCCCTTTTGGTCAAAGGAAGTTGTTACTAATACCACTAATTTTTTCCACGAGGACCAATATAGCTGGAAATGCCAGCATATATCTTCTGTAAACAGATCCCAGGAGAAACCTTCATTGTCTCTAGCTGGTGGGTAGTTCAGTTTATTACTTGGCTTGGGGTCATCATGGGGGCAGGGGTAGAGTGGCTGACATTTATTAAGTCCATACTTCTAGTTGCCATACATCTTTGATCTCATCTAATTCCTCACAACAACCCTGTAAAGAAGATATTATTGTTGCTACTTCAGAGAGAGAAAGAGAGAGAGAGAGAGAGAGAGAAACAGAAGATCAAAGAGGTCAGAAGTCACATGGCTAAGGCACCTGTATGGCTCAGTCGGTTAAGCATCTGACTTCAGCTCAGGTCATGATCTCATGCTTCATGAGTTTTAAGCCCTGAGTTGGGCTCTGTGCTGACAGTGCTGAGCCTGCCAGGGATTCTCTCTCTCTCTCTCTCTCTCTCTCTCTCTCTCTCTCTCTCCCTCTCTCTCTGCCTCTCCCCCACTTGCATGCCCTCTCTCTTTCTCTAAAAATAAATAAACTTTAAAAATTAAAAAAAAAAAGTCACACTAGTCTGCTGGATTCTAAAGCTTGGTCCGGGTGCATCTGTCATTAACGTTCATTTATTCGATAAATATAGAGCACCTATTAGGTGCCAGTGTTTGGCAAATAAAGTGTAAACTTTGTAATGTGGCACAGAAGACTCTTCACAATGGATCCTCTCTGACCCCACCCTACTTTTCCCATTTCCTGAATTTTTTCTCCCACTTGCTGCACCCATTCAGTCCCTTAATCTGAGTCACCCTATGAGCAGATGCCTTTTGTGTCCCATGCCATCTCCCTTTGGCCCATCTCAGATTGCAGTGGGCCCTTCCCAAGGGCTGCCATGGTCTCACCTCAAGCCACCCACTGCTACCACTCTCCCACTTTTCTGCCCCAGGGCTTTGGTTTTCAAAGTCACAAAGCTCTCAAGGGCATCCAGGAAGGAAGCTTCTAAGGGGAAAGTTAATATCCGCAGGGGCATCCCACAGTGCAGTGCGGAAATGTGAGCCGCTTAATGAAGTCCCAGGTCCCATCTTTGGAGGACATTTCTGAGGTGCACTCAGCGGGCCAACAGGAAGGAGCCCCAGTTGTTCACCGTGGTAACCAATCTGTAACGAGCTCTCTATTGGCTTTCCCTTTTTGTCTGTCTCCCTCACTTCCACTTTCTGGGATAATCTGACTAGAATACTTGTACCAGGTCCCTATGTCATTCCCCATGTCCCCCTCTGTTCCCTACACTAAGACATACTCCAGCCTCCCATGTCCTCTCTGATACAGCTGCACAAGATGCTTCACCGTTCCCCCAGCTCCTCCTTTGTCTCTTGTCCTTCTTTCTCTGTGCTGCTTCCTCCTCTACCTGGTGAGATCCTTTTTCACCCATGCAAGCCCAGCTCACCTGTGACTTTCTCTCCAAAGCCTTCCCTTCCCTGGGCATGCTTATCTGCAGAGGGATTTACTTTGGTTCCAGCATCGGTCACACCACACTCTAATAAATTCCACAGCTCCTTGAGGAAATCCGGGCTTTGGCCAGCTGGCACCTCTTATTCCTCTAACTGCCACAGCACCTAATGTGGTGCCAAACAGCCAATACCCAGTACACATCTGCGGAGTGAATAGATAAATGATGATTGAGTGAATGATTAGTACTCCACCTGGATCCTTGAACCTCTACCCTATGCCATCCTTTTTTTTTTTTCCTTAAGATTTTTATTTTTAAGTAATCTCTGTACCCAACATGGGATTCGAACTCACGACCCTGAGATCAAGAGTTGCACATTTTTACCAACTGAACCAGCGAGGTGCCCCTATCCTATGATATCTTAAAGCAGGACCACCCTGACCCGAAGGATGAGTGGGAACTTAATTCTGAGTTCATGATGTTAGAAGCTCTGCTTTTTTTTTTTTTCTTTTTACAAGAATTATTTATTTATTTTGAGAGAGAATGCGAGCGAGGGAAGGGTAGAGAGGCGGGGAGACAGAGAGAATCCCTGGCAGGCTCCCCACTGTCAGCACAGAGCCCAATAGGGGGCTCGATGTCACGAACCTTGAGATCATGACCTGAGCCAAAATCAAGACTTGGATGCTTAACCGCTTAACCAACTGAGTCACCCAGGTGCTCTGGAGCTCTGCTTTTTAAAATATTCCTTTCGGGGCGCCTGGGTGGCTCAGTCGGTTGGGCGTCCGACTTCGGCTCAGGTCACGATCTCGCGGTATGTGAGCTCGAGCCCTGCGTCGGGCTCTGTGCTGACAGCTCAGAGCCTGGAGCCTGTTTCAGATTCTGTGTCTCCCTCTCTCTCTGACCCTCCCCCGTTCATGCTCTGTCTCTCTCTGTCTCAAAAATAAATAAATGTTAAAAATTTTTTTTTTTTAATATTCCTTTAGGGGCACCTGAGTGGCTCAGTCAGTTTAGCATCCAACTTCAGCTCAGGTCACAATCTCGCAGTTTGTGGGTTCAATCCCCATGTCAGGCTCTGTGCTGACAGCTCAGAGCCTAGAACCTGCCTTGGATTCTGTGCCTCCTTCTCTCTCTGCCCCTCCTCCCCTCAAAAATAAATAAACATTAAAAAAATTACAGAAAAATAACTTATAAAAAATAAAACATTCCTTTAGATTAAGAAGCAGCCTCTATGGAAATATAAGATTTGACTATTAGTCATTCACACTTCAGTGTGAAGTACCTCCCCTTGCTTTCTTCAGGATTATCTGAGGCTAGTATGAAAGGGCTGGGAACTTGGACTAGGGAGGAGAATTGGAGCAGAGCGCAACTAGAAGCAGAGGGATGACCTGGGGAGGAGTTGGGCTGGGGAGTGACCTGAATCTTGAATGCTAAAGGTGTGAACACAGGAAAAAGTGCCTGGGGGCCTTTGAGCAGTTTCTCCACTGGGCTTGCTTCCTCTAATGAAAGAATTCTCCCTTAGAATAACCGGAGAGCTATTCAGACTATCCAGTCTTGGACTCCTTCTGACAGCAATTCATTCAGAATTCAGGAATAGAACCCACACCAGTATTTTATTTATTGTTTAGCTTTGTATTTATACAATATAATCATTTGTTTTGTGTATGCAGCTTGCTGAATTTTGGTAATTGCAAAGAATCCTGTAATCTCCACAATAAACAAGATATAGAGCAGCTCCTTGACACCAAAATGGTCTTTTTTTTTTTTTTTTTTTTTTTTTTTTAGTAATCTCTGCACCCAACATGGGGCTCAAACTCACAATGCCAAGATCAAGAGTCACACGCTCTACTGACTGAGCCACCCAGGAGCCCCTAAATGTTCCCTCTTGCTCTTTTGCAGTCTATCCCTCTTCCTGACTACCAGTCCCAAACAACTAGTTTTCTGTAATTTTTATCACTGTAATTTTCCTTTTCTGTAATTTTATATGAATGAATGCAGTTTTTGGAGGTTGAGTGCTGAAACGTAGCATAGTGTTTTTGAGCTTCATCTATGTTGGGTGTATTTATATTTCATTCCCCTCTCCACCCCCTCTCCCTCCCATTGAGAATAGGCACCTTAATGTACTTTATCCATTTCAACCCTCATAGCGCCCTCATAGGCGCTGTGACAAAAGTATTCTCATCATTTTGCAGATAAATGGATTATCGTTTGATGAGATTAAGAGAGTTGGTAAAGTTTAGATCATTCCTTCCTTTTTATTGCTGAGTCAGATTCCATACTATGAATACACCCCTATTTGTTCATCCATTCTCCATTTGATGGACATGTGGGTTGTTTCGTGTGGCCATACAGGAGTGGGACTGTTGGGCTGTATGACAACTGTATGTTTGACTTGTTAAGATTCTGCCCTACAATGACATCGAAAAGTGGTCATACCGTTTTCCACTACAACCAGCAAGGTATGAGGGTCTCATTGCTGTACATCCTCTCCAACACTTGGTACCATCTTTTCATTTTACATTTAGAGGGTGTGTAATGTTATCTCATCGTGGTTTTCGTTTATATTGCTTTGATGACTAGTGATGTATAGCATCTTTTCATGTGCTTGTTGGCCATTTGTATATATTCTTTGTGAAGTGTCTGTACATAACTTTTTGTTCGTTTTATATCGGATCCTTGCCTTTTTTTTTTTAAGGATATTTCCTTTTTTTAAATTTTTATTTATTTTTTTATTTTAGAGGGAGAGAGAGCAAGTGGGGGAGGGGGGCAGAGGGAGAGAGAAAGAAAATCTCAAGCAGGCTCCACATTCAGTATGGAGCTGGAAGCAGAGCTCAATCCCATGACTCTGGGATCATGACCTGAGCTGAAATCAAGACTAGGACTCTCAACTGATTGAGCCACCCAGGTGGCCCCTGGATGTTTGTCTTCTCATAATTGAGTTGTAATAGTTCTTTATAGTCTTTCTTCCAGCCTTTTGTCAGATGTGTGTCACAAATAATTGTCTCCTAGTCTGTGGCTTGCCTTTTCATTTTCTTATCTGTGACTTGTAGACAGTGAACATTTATTTTGATGAAGTACATACAGGTCATTAATTTTTTTACAGTTTATATTATATAGTATATATATATATATATATATATATATATAAGATTTACAGTTGATAAATTTTTTTGCACTTTTTGTGACCTATTTAAGAAATCTTTGCCCAACCCAACATCACAAAGATTTCTCCTATGTTTCCTTCTAGAAGTTTAATAGTGTTAGGACTGGTGTTTCAGCCTCTAATCCACTTTTAGTTAATTTAGGGGTGTGATACAGGGTCAGGGGAGGGGTTATTCCTTTCCATGTGAGTATCCAATTGTTGAAGCTCCATTTAGTAAGAAGATTCTTTTTTACACCTAATTACTTCGGCAGCTTTGTAAAAAGTCAATTGACCATATGAGTGTGGAACTATTGGTAGATTCCATTCTGTTCTATTGATGTATATGTCTATTTTCACAGCAATATCATGCTGTTTTCTTACCACAACGTTATAATAGGTCTTGAATCAGGTAGTGAAAGCTTTCTAATAGTCCTTTTAAAATTTTGTCTCGGGGGTGCCTGGGTGGCTCAGTCAGGTAAGCGTCCCACTTTGGCTCAGGTCATGATCTCGCAGTTTGTGGGTTTGAGCCCCGCATTGGGCTCTGTGCTGATGGCTCAGAGCCTGGAGCCTGCTTTGGATTCTGTGTCTCCCTCTCTCTCTGCCCCTCCCCAGCTCGCACTCAGTCTCTCTCAAAAGTAAATAAACATTAAAAAAAAATTGTCTTGGTTATTTCTAGGTCCTGCTTGCCTTTTGGTATAAATCTTAAAATCAGTTTGTCAGTTTTTCAGAAAAGTCTGTTTGGATTTTGACTGGGATTTCATTGAATGTGCAGATACATTTGGGGAGAACTGTCATCTTAACAACATTAAGTCTTCCAAACTAGGAACTCAGTGTTATCTCCCCATTCGTTAAGGTCTTCTTCAATTGCTTTTAGCAATGTTTCACATTTTCAGTGTATAGGTTTGCACAACTTTTTTTTTTTTTTTTTTTCAACGTTTATTTATTTTTGGGACAGAGAGAGACAGAGCATGAACGGGGGAGGGGCAGAGAGAGAGGGAGACACAGAATCGGAAACAGGCTCCAGGCTCCGAGCCATCAGCCCAGAGCCCGACGCGGGGCTCGAACTCACGGACCGCGAGATCGTGACCTGGCTGAAGTCGGACGCTTAACCGACTGCGCCACCCAGGCGCCCCTGCACAACTTTTGCTTAATTTCTAAGTACTTTATTTTTCTTGATGCTATTGTAAATGGGATTGCCTATTATTTCATGTTCTAATTGTTCGTTGCTGGTATGTAACCTTATAATTGTTTTTTGTATATTGACTGTGTATCTTGAGAACTTGCTAAACTTACACATTGGTTCTAGTAATTTTATTGTAAACTCATTATGGGCTTTTATGTTTTGATTTTTTTTTACTGAGATCCCATTCATATGCTATAAATCTTGCCATTTTAAAGTATACAGTGCAGTGATTTTTAGTATATTTTCTCAGTCGTATAACCTTCCTGTTATTTATTTCCAGAATACCTTCAACACTCTAAAAAGAAATCTCTGAGCACCTGGGTGGCTGCGTTGGTTAAGCATCTGACTCTTGATTTCGGCTCAGGTCATGATCTCACGGTTCATGAGTTTGAGCCCTACATGGGGCTCTGCCCTGGCAGTGCGGAGCCTGCTTGGGATTCTCTCTCTCCTGTCTCTGTCTCTGCCCCTACCCTGCTTGCTCTCTTTCAAATTACATAAATAAACTTAAAAATAAATAAATAGAAATCTCATGCACGTTACCAGTCATTCCCTATATTCTCCCAACCCATTAGCCCCTAGCCCTAGGCAACCACTAATCTACTTTCTGTTTCTAGGGATTTGCCTCTTCTGGACCTTTCTGACTGCCTTCACTTAACATAACATTTTCTAGGTTCATCCATGTTGTAGCATGTATTAGTAACGAACATGGGAGAGCAAATATCTTTCGAGATGGCTATTTCATTTCCTTTAGATATATACCCAGAAGTGGAATTGCTGGATCATGTGGTAGTTCTATTGTTAATTTTTTGAGGACCACCCCTAATATTTTCCATAGTGGCTGTACCAATTTACATTCCTAACAACAATGGTTGGGGTTTCCTTTTCTCCATAGTTTACTTACATCTGTTATCTCTTATCTTTTTGAGAACAGACATCCTAACAGGTGCCAAGTGATGTCTCATTGTGGTTTTGATTTGCATTTCCCTAACGCTTAGTGATGCTAAGCACCTATTCATATGGATGGTCATTTGAATAGCTTCTTTGGAAAAATGTCCTCGTGTCTGGTCACGTTTCTTCTTGTGATGTTAGCAACCTTTGACGATTATTGCAAATGGTATTATACCATCACTTCTTCATTTAGAAGCTGGAAAATGTCTATAAAGAGAAACATTCCCTCATCACCTATTTGGTTATCCAGTGGTACAGTTCATACAGGAAACATGATAGACGCTTGAATCTTTACCTTTATTTCCAATATTTTTAAAATAATGAGTTGACTTGATCTTGGCTCAGGTCGTGATCTCAGGGTCGTGAGTTCGGGCCCTGTGTTGGGCTGCATGCTGGGCGTATAACCTACTTTTAAAAAATACGATACTATAAAATAATGAGTTGGTTTAGGGGCACCTGGCTGGCACAGTCAGTGGAGCGTGCGACTCTTGATCTTGGATGTGAGTTCAAGCCCCATGTTGGGTGTAGAGACTATTTAAAAATAAAATCTTAAAAATGAGTAAATAAAATGAATTGGTTTACTAGTGTCCTTGATTGGCTGTGATGAGGTTTTATTTTGTTTTGTTTTTTAGTATAATAATGAATTCAGGGATTTAAATATACTTATGCATTTTTTTCCACTGTAATCATCTTTACTGATGTTCGAATTGTCCCATCTTTGGCCAACAGAAGCCTCTTCAAGCATGGGTTTCTAGGCTTTCTGACATCAGCCTAAAGGTCTTTGATAGCTTTGTTGGTTTCTTGGTTGAAAAGATGTTCCAGGCTTATCTTGTCTGTTGTATTTCCCGTCCCAGGCATAAAATCAGCCATTTTTCCAAAAAAGCCCCAGTTCCTTTTAATGGGAAATGGCATTTGGAGATGCCAGTTAAGGTGTTAGAGGTGTTTATTTATATTGCGTTAGTCATCATTTATAGGTCTTTTCAGTGGAAAAAGTTAGGAAATATTTATATATTTACTTACTTGCTTATTTAATGTTTATTTTATTTTTTTCAGGGGGCCTGGGTAGCTCAGTTGGTTAAGCATCTGACTTCCGCTCAGGTCATACTCTCGCAGTTTGTGGGTGCGGGCCCCGCAATGGGCTCTGTGCGCACAGCTCAGAGCCTGGAGCCTGCTTCAGATTCTGTTTCTCCTTCTCTCTCTGCCCCCACCCCCACTCACGCTCTGTCTCTCTCTCTCAAAAATAAACATTAAAATTAATTAATTAATTAATTAATTAATGTTTATTTTATTTTTGAAGGAGAGAGAGTGCGAGCAGGAGAACAGCAGAGAGAGCGAGACTGAGGATCAGAAGTGGGCTCTGTGCTGACAGCAGAGAGATGGATGTGGGGCTCCAACTCATGAACCATGGGATCATGACCTCAGCCAAAATCAAGAGTCAGACGCTTAACTGACTGAGCCATCCAGGTGCCCCAGGAAATATATATTAAAACTACATCATGGGGCGCCTGGGTGGCTCAGTTGGTTGAGCGGCCGACTTCAGCTCAGGTCATGATCTCTCGGTCCGTGAGTTCGAGCCCCGCGTCGGGCTCTGTGCTGACAGCCTCAGAGCCTGGAGCCTGTTTCAGATTCAGTGTCTCTCTCTGTCTGACTCTCCCCTATTCATGCTCTGTCTCTCCCTGTCTCAAAAATAAAAATAAAACGTTAAAAAAAATTAAAAAAAAAAAATAAAACTACATCATGAGCGTAGAGGCCGCTTTTAGGCAACCAACATGAGCAATGGAGGCCTGAGTAAGGGAAAAGGGTGCACGGTGAGCCTGAGTACAGACAGGCCTATTAGGTGACCCACCTCAAAATAGCCATAAGCCCCAGCTGACCAATGGGCTACTTATTCCCAGGCGCAGGTGCCAAAAAGGGAAAATTCCATAAGTTCCCATACCTCCTCACTTTCCCCCTTAACTACAACCACCCTTCCCCCTGCTTCCTGGCTGTCTCTCCCTCCCTGTCCTGCCTGCTGCTCCCTCATCGTGTATTCAATAAACTTCTGGCTCCTTGTTCTGCCTCCGGGGTGAATCCTTCCACCGCGCACCACGCCGGCCTCCGCCCGATCGGTTGTCCCACAATGACTTTATGGTGATTTTTCCAGCTAATATTCAGGATGACAGAATTTCTACTTATTCTCCTTCGCCTTTTTCCTTCCAAAAAAGAGCTCGTGTTCTCAATAACACCAGCCTGATTACTCACACAACAGCCTCACGGGAGTTACCATTAATCTGCATGTCACCTGTACCCAGGGACTGTCCCAATCCTCTCTGTAGCATTCTAAATTTAGTGTGTGTGCTGCTGGGGTGAGAACAACTATATAGTCTTTACCAGTCTGAAAGGTGAAAAATTGTATGTTGTTCTAAATTTAGCTACATTTCGTCCATAATTAGTGAGGCTGAGGGTGTGTCTTTTCATTATAGGCAGGTCCCTGGTTTAAGCCTCTTCCCTCAGATTGCTGGTATTCTCCACAACAGCCTTTCCCAAACTTCCCAATTAACAAATCCCCCATGCTCTTATTTACTGACTGTATTTTTAGTTACTGAGCTCCATCTTTTCTCTTTAAGTTTTTATTTAAGTAATCTCTACACCCAACGTGGGGCTCATACTCACAACCCTGAGATCAAGAGTTGCACGCTCTTCTGACTGAGCCAGCCAGCCAGCCCTCTCTTCTGCAGTCATATAGGGCATAATAAACATGACTAGATTTGGTGTCTAGTTATATCTTATACACCTCCCTAGTGCACATTAACATAAGTACATTACTCTTTTTTTTTTAATGTTTATTTTTGAGAAAGAGAGAGAGCGCGAGCGGGGGAGGAGAAGAGAGACAGGGAGACACAGAATCCAAAGCAGGCTCCAGGTTCTGAGCTGTCCGCACAGAGCCCATTGCGGGGCTCGAACTCACGAACTGCGAGATCATGACCTGAGCCGAAGTCAGACGCTCAACTGACTGAGCCACCCAGGTGCCCCTGTACATTACTCTTAAAATAACAAAGCAGGTATCACCTGAAATTATCTCATGTACCACTCAGCGCCCTGCAGGCCTTGGCATTCTGAGACGAGACAGAATGAGAGGGTGACAGTCATTGCCCCGTGTCAACATTTCTTCCGCAAGAAAGACTGTGTTCTGAGGAAAGCCAGACCAAATGCCTGCCCTCACTTGATGCCAGCATGGCCCACTAATGATGATGTGCTTCACCACTGAAGGTGGAGAAGAAGACCCGGAGCTAGACTAGCAGTCCTGGGGTCGGCCAGCTGGTGTCTTGGGGAAACCACATCTAGCCCTCAGTTTCCTCATCTGTAAAATGGAGAAATTGGAGCAAATGATTTGAAATTCCTACCATGCTTAAGGCAAGGTTTGTAACCCCTTCCACGTTTGTGCACTGAGGCCTCCAAGTTTAGAAGTAGCCATCCATTTCCTCTCATCTGGGTTCCCAGGTCAGGACTGGTGGTGGATGGTCCCAGTCTACACCAGCAAACTTCTCTCTGGTGGCACTGGCAGAGGACTCACACCCAAGGAGCTTAGAACCTCCTACGCTCAGGAAGCACCCAAGGGTACTGAAGAGTTACAGCTGCCCGGCCCAGATCTGGAGGAGTTAGGTCAGTGCAGACTGTATGAGCATCTTAAGAGGGTGAGACCTGCCATCAGGTAACACAGGCGGCCCTGGGCGGAGCAGAGCCTGGCAGGAAAGGGTGTCATGATGTCCGAGAGAGGCAATGCACACGACGCAGAAGCCCAGCTCATGTCCTGCTTCCAGCAGCTCGGTCCAGATCAGTGAGAATCAGGAGAGTGTGTGTGGGATGTGTGTGTGTGTGTGTGTGTGTGTGTGTGTGTGTGTGTGCATGTGTGGAATGTGGAGTCCGGAGCAGCAGAAAAGCACCAGACCACCTGGGCTTGACTATCACCCCTGCCCTTTACTAGCTGTGTGGCCTTGGACTAGTCACTTGTGCCTCGGTTTCCTCATCTGTAAAATAAGGATCATAGTACTACCAACTTCCTAAGACAGTGACAAGGCTTGAAAGGGTTAACACGTGAAAAAAAAAAAAAATGGTGTGGCCATGAGTGAGTTTATGTGTCCCAGAGAGAGGCAAACAGGAAGAGGGTGAAGGACAAAGGGCAAGTTAATCAAAGCCACTTCTCCAGTGAGGTGGGGGTAATGAGGGTAGGGAAATGATCTCCAGCCCTGAGATCTGGGAAGAAAATGGAATACACAGAGGTGAGCTTCTCTCACAGAGTAAAGGCAAAAACCAAACAAACGAAAAACCGAAACAAACAAAAAAAACTGCCCAGAGGTATTTTGTTACTCAGATGGGGCCCCGAGGCCCCTGACCTCACCCAACCAGGTGCCTCTCGCTAAGAAAAACAACACATTGTTCAGCGGCACGTATGCCTCATGTTTGCTGTTTGGGGAAGAAGGGAAGTTGCCAAGTGACACGCAGCTCAGAGGAGTGCATGTGGCACTTAACCTTAAGGACAGTCATGGGGTCTTACCCCTGGGAAAAGCAACAGATAGATCTGTGGAACGTGACTTTTGCTCAGTTACATGTGCACAGAAAACTGTAAATCGCTCTGGACGGTGGGTCAGGTATAACCTGCTTGCGACATTAGCTCAATTCCAAATGTCCAGAGCTGGGGCCACCCAAGCATCCCGAGATCAACTGATAACTTGCGACCCTGGTGTTGGGAATCCTCTCCAGATACCATGCCCACTGAAAATGCCACGCCCACAGGAAGTGGTTTCTTCTCCACACCAGAGCAGAACTGAGATCTATTGCAACATTTACTTTTTTTTGGTACTTAAAAGGGGTGTCTGTGTGGCTCCGTCAGTTAAGTGTCTGACTTTGGTTCAGGTCATGATCTCACAGTTCGTGAGTTCCAGCCCCACATTGGGCTCTGTGCTGACAGTGCAAAGCCTGCTTAGGATTCTCTCTCTCCCTCTCTCTCTGCCTCTCTCTCTCTCAAAATAAATAAAGAAAAGAAAAGAGAAGAGAAGAAAAGCAACAAAACAACACTTTGGTAATTTCCTTGAGCAGTGTGTGTGCGCACGTGCGTGTATGTGTATGTGATGTCTAAAGAGACAACCTCCCTTTTGGCCCCTTTCCTCAGATGCCTGGGAAGGTTTCAATCTGACCCAATCTTCAACTATTCCATTGGGACTTCTTTTTCCTGCCCTGTAGCATTCTCCTCAGAGACTGGCCACTACCCTCAGCAGGAAAGTTCACCTGCCTACAGAGTCAGCATGGGAGGCCCAGTAGCATAGAGGCATTCCTTCATACCTTCTCGATATTTCCCCTACCTGCAGACTGATGACTGCAATTCCTTCTTCTAGTTCAGGCCTTAGGTTCCACATCAAGAGACAGCAAGCTGTTCTGTAAAGGTCCAGAAGTAAATATTTTGGGCCTTACAGTCTCTGTCCCAGCTACTCAAATCATAGCTAGAAAGCAGCCATAGATAATACACAATGAAACAGCATATCTGTATTCCAGTAAAGCTTTAGTTACAAAAGCAAGAGCTAGACTTGGTCTGCTGGCTGGGAATTGCTGACCCTTTGTCCTATATTTACAGAGAAGGGCAGTGGGATGGGGTAGGAAGAGCTGACATTTACAGGGTGTATAGTACACGCCAGGCACTGTGCTGGCACCTTCATACACGGGATTTCATTTAGTTCTCACAAAAGTCATTTTGTAGAAGGTACAATTAATGTCCCCATTTTGTTTTTTTTTTTTAATTTATTTAATGTATTTCACTTTTTAATTTTAATTTTTTTTCATTTTAATTTTTTGTTTATTCTTGAGAGAGAGAGAGACAGACAGAGCATGAGCAGGGGAGGCAGAGAGAGAGAGGGAGACACAGAATCTGAAATAGGCTCCAGGCTCCGAGCTGTCAGCACAGAACCTGATGTGGGGCTCAAACTCACAAACTGTGAGATCATGACCTGAGCTGAAGTCGGACACTCAACCAACTGAACCACCCAGTTGCCCCAAATTTATTTTATTTTTAAGTAAGCTTTTTAAGTAAACCCCCCAACGTGGGGCTTGAACTCACAACCCCAAGATCGAGTCATGTGCTCAACCGACTGAGCCAGCCACGTGCCCCTCAATATCCCCATTTTATAACTAAGGAAACCAATGCTCAGAGAGGTTAAGTAACTTGACTGAAGTTGCTCAGCTGATCCCAGCAGAATCTGAACTTGGGCATGTGAAGTTCCAAAGCTTGGGTTCTTTATACAGGAACAAAGATGCATAGATTGCTGGAGCCGGATAGGCCTCAGAGCTCACAAAACCCAACATCCTCATTTTTCAGAGAGGAAATGGGGAGAGTAGGGGGAGATAAGATTGAGATAGGCTTGCCTTCTTTCTCTGCTTTGTACGGGAATGGCGCTAATGCCCTAATACTGTCACCTGGGCACAGCATCTCTCCTCACGAGTAAGTAGTCATCGGCAGTCTCTCTCCCTCGGGATGATACCAAACTGCCTCCTTCCGTACTCTTGCCCTATACTCTGCTGGACATCTAGTAATATGTCACAGAAACAGCTAACAATTTTTTTTTTCCTTACTGGAAGAACTACATTTATTGTAGTATTGGTTACGGAGGTTTGAATTAGCTGGACAGCTTTATGTTACAAATAACAGAAGCTGAACTCAAAATGGCTTAAAAATTAAAGGTCATTTATTGGCTCACATAACTGAACAGTTCAGAGATGGGGCTAACTTCAGGTGGGGCTTGCTATAGGTTCAAACAATGTGCGCAGGACCCACCTTCTCTTGGTTTCTCATCATCCTCGGCACTGGCTTTAATCTCAGGCATTGTTCTCCCTCATGGTGGCAAAATGGCTGCCAGGCACTCCTGAGGCTACATCTTCCCTTATTTGCATACTTCTCTCAAAGAAGTATGCCAGAAAGCCCAGCAATTGTTTCCTTGCATCTTACTGGCTCGGGCTAACTATGCTACTACATCCAGGGGCTGTGACACTCTGTCTTAGGCTAATCAGAATCCATCCCTGGAACTGGGAGTGGGGTTAATTGTACCTAAACCACATGGCTGAGAACCAGGGATGGGTTAATTTCCCATGAGAAGTCAGGGTGCTGTTGGCAGAAGAAGAGGAGGGATTGGCAAGCAAAATTATCTGCTCTGGGTTGAGCTAAGGGTCCTCAAGGAGCTCTTCCATTACCAAGAATTCACTATTCCATTCTATTTCTTTCTCCCCTAGGCAGAGGAGGCTGATTTTAAGAACATTCTCCCTCTCTTAAAAACAAAGTTTTTTTAATGTTTATTTATTCTTGAGAGACAGAGAGAGAAAGAGAGAGAGAGAGACAGACAGAACGAGCGGGGGAGGCGCAGAGTGAGAGAGGGACACAGAATCCGAAGCAGGCTCCAGGCTCTGAGCTGTCAGCACAGAGCTCCACGCGGAGCTCGAACCCACAATCTGTGAGATCATGACCTCAGCTGAAGTCGGATGCCCAACCGACCGAGCCACCCAGGCGCCCCTCCCTCTCTTTTCTTCTTGGAGATAAGGGTGAGCCTCATCTGCCATCTGCCTGGCACACAAGCCATGTGAGAATGGCATCCAGGGTGAATACGGGGCAGCTGTGCTTCTCATGGGCACTTCCTGGCAGCCAAGTGTGCGTCTGAACAGGGGGGTGCTCAAGTGACCCACTGGAGAAGGGTTTTGAAACATTTTAGATAGAGGAAGCAGCTTTGAAAATAGCCATTCACCCACCGTCCAGGGTGAGTAAAAACTGATGCCAGAGAAGAGAGCAGGGCCGAGTGCTTATTTCACGAATTCAGTGACGGCTTGGCACAGTTTCAATGCTATTTAGGGGGCCCCTGCCCAGAGGCCCTCTCAGAGGTGGTCAGAAGGCAGGCAGCAAATTACTAAGCTTGCAGCCTTTTCCAAAGTTCTCATTAGCAAGTGATACATTAGTGTCACCACAGGCCATCTTCGCTGACTGCCAAAAATACTGTGACAGGTACAGGCACAGCCCTGGTTCCAATTTACCATGACCAGGTACAAGCTGTAGACCCATCTGTCCTTCCTATGGAGGGGTGCAGAAGTCGTTTGGAATCCCTATGGTCCTGGATGAAGACCATGAGATACCAACACAGCTGTGGATCATCTGTGGAAACAGAGGGGAGGCATTAAAGCCTGTGGCCATTTAGTGGACTTCCTTGCACCATTTAGTTATGATGTATTTATGTACAGAGGGTGCTTGGCTGGTTGTCTTACACTGTTCAACTGTTTGTGTTCTAACTTTCATCCAGGTTTTTCTCACCATCCGTGTTCTTAACATCTAGTCCTTCATCTTAACTAGAGGAGTGTTGCTCTGGTAAGCTTACTTGGTTAAAAGCCAAAATTAGGGGCGCCTGGGTGGCTCAGTTGGTTAAGTGCCAACTTCGGCTCAGGTCATGATCTCACGGTTAGTGAGCCTGCTTTGGATTCTGTGTCTCCCTCTCTCTCAGCCCCTCCCCTGCTCACGCTCTGTCTCTCTCTGTCTCTCAAAAATAAATAAACATGTTAAAAATTAAGAAAAAAACAACAAAATTAGGGCAATTCCACTCCCAGATGTATATTCCCAGAAGAATGGAAAGCAGGGACTCAGATACTTGGACACCAATGTTCATCATAGCATTATTCACGATAGCCAAAAAGTGGCAACCACCCAAATATCCACCAACAGATGAATGAATAAGTAAAATGTGGTCTATCTGTGCAATGGAATGTTACTCAGTCATAAAAAAGAATGAAATTCTGGTACATGCCACAATATGGTTGAACCTTGAAATTTTTAGGCTAAATGAAGTAAGCCAGACTCAAAAGGACAAATATTGTAAGGTTCCACTTATGTGGGTTATCTAAATAGGTAAATTTATAGAGACAGAAAGTGGAAAAGAGGTTCCCAGGGACTGGGGAAAGGGAGAAATGGGGAATTATTATTTAATGGGGGCAAAGTTTCTGTTTGGGAAGATGCAAAATTCTGGAGATGGGTGGTGGTAATGGTTGCACAAGTACTTAATGCCACTGAATTGTACACTTACAGTGGCTAAAATGATCAATTTTATATTATGTATGTTTTACTACAATTCAAAAATATTGGGGGGGGGGGCGTGTGCCTGGCTCAAGTGCAAGAGCATGCGACTCTTGATCTCAGGTTATGAGTTTGAGCCCAACGTTGGGTGTAGAGAGTACTAAACACACACACACACGCAAACACACACACACACACACACACACACACACACAACTTTTAAAAGCATTGAAAAGAAATTAGAAAAAATTTTTAAAAGTTTTTTAGGTCAAAATTAGGGGCAAAATTTAAGTAGAGTCCTGTTCGTTCCATCCTATCTCAAACCACCTCAGCCCCATCCCAGGAATAACTGGTATTTAGAAATCAGTACCTCTGATCAGTAGAAAGTTTGGCTCTTCCAGTTGATAAGAAATCTGATCCAACTGCTGCTTTAATAGTGGGTTAGGAAAGTTGACATGACACTGAACGTTACACCTAGAAGAATGAATAAATAAGACATCCACATTGTTCAAACATTAAAAATAAAAGGCATATAGTAAAAAGTCTTCCTTGCACTTTCCCCATCCACTCAGTTCCCATGTCCTCCAACAGGTGAGTCTGTTGTTTAGTTTCTTGTTTATCCTTCTAGAAAAATGTTATATATATATACAAGCTATTATGGATATATGTTATTTCCCCCCTCTGTTTTTTTAAAATTTAAATTCTAGTATAGTTAACATAGAGTGTTCATTTCAGATGTACAATATAGTGATTCAAAAATTCTACACATTACTCAGTGCTCATCAAGATAAGTGCACATCTTAACCCCCTTCATCTGTTTCACTCATCCCCCCACTACCTTCCCTCTGATAACCAGTTTGTTCTCTATAGTTGAGAGTCTGTTTCTTGGTTTGTCTCTCTCTCTCTCTCTTTTTTCCCTTTTGCTCATTTGTTTTGTTTCTCAAATTCTATATATGAGTAAAGTCATATGGTATTTGTCTTTCTCTGACTGCCTTATTTCACTTGGCATCATACTCTTTAACTCCATCCATGTTGTCGCAAATGGCAAGATTTTGTGGCCATATTATATGTATAAATATACACATCTTCTTTGTCCATTCATTATTGATGGGCATTAGGGCTGCTTTCATAATTTGGCTGTTGTAAATAATGCTGCAATAAACATAGGAGTGCACATATCCCTTTGAATTAGTGTTTTCGTATTCTTTGGGTAAATACCCAGTAGTGCAATTGCTGGATCATAGGGTAGTTCTATTTTTAACTTTTTTGAGGAACGGAGCTCCATACTTGTTTTCTAGAGTGGCTGCACCAGTTTGCATTCCTACCAACAGTGCACAAGGGTTTCTTTTTCTCCTCATCCTTGGCAGCACTTGTTTCTTGTGTTGTTAATTTTAGCCATTCTGACAGGTGTAATGTGATCTCTCATTGTAGTTTTGATTTGCATTTCCCTGATGATGAATGATGTTGAGCATTTTTTCATGTGTCTGTTGGCCATCTGTCTTCTTTGGAGAAATGTCTGTTCATGTCTTCTGCCCATTTTTAATTGGATTATTTGTTTTTTGCGTGTTGAATTGCAGAAGTTCTTTTTATAATTTGGATACTAAGCCTTTATCAGATATGTTATCTGCAAATATCTTCTTCCATTCAGTAGGTTGCCTTTTAGTTTTGTGGATTGTTTCCTTTGCTGTGCAGAAGATTTTTATTTTCATGTAGTCCCAGTAGTTTATTTTTGCTTTTATTTCTCTTGCCTCAGGAGATATAGCTAGAAAAATGTTGCTATGACTGATGTCAGAGAATTACCACCTGTGCTCTCTTCTAGGCTTTTTATGATTTCAGCTCTCACATTTATTCTTTAATCATTTGAGTTTATTTTTGTGTATAGTATAAGAAAGGGAGGAGTGCCTGAGTGGTTCAGTCAGTTGAGCATCCAACTTCAGCTCAGGTCATGATCTCTCAATTCACAAGTTCGAGCCCTGCATCAGGCTTTGTGCTGACAGCTTAGAACCTGGAGCCTGCTTCAGATCATGCCTGTCTCTCTCTCTCTGCCCCTCCCCTGTTTATGCTCTGTCTCTCTCTCTCTTTCTTAAAAATAAGTAAACATTTTAAAAAGTTTTAAAAAGAAAGTGATCCAATTTCATTCTTTTGCATGTGGCTGTCCAGTTTTCCCAACACCATTTGTTGAAGAGACTGTCTTTTGCTCATTGCACATTCTTTCCTCCTTTGTTGAAGATTAATTGATCACATAATTGTGGGTTTATTTCTGGGTTTTCTATTCTGTTCCATTGGTCTATGTATCTATTTTTGTGCCAGTACCATACTGTTTTCATTACCACAGCTTTGTGGGTTTTTTTTTAAATGTTTATTTATTTAAAAAAATTTTTTTTAACGTTTATTTATTTTTGAGACAGAGAGAGACAGAGCATGAACAGGGGAGGGTCAGAGAGAGGGAGACACAGAATCTGAAACAGGCTCCAGGCTCTGAGCTGTCAGCACAGAGCCCGACGCGGGGCTTGAACTCACTGACCGCGAGATCATGACCTGGGCTGAAGTCGGCCGCTTAACCGACTGAGCCACCCAGGCGCCCCAAAATGTTTGTTTATTTTTGAGAGGTGGGGAGGGGCAGAGAGAGAGAGAGGGAGACAGAGGATCCTGAAATGGGCTCTGCACAGAGAGCAGAGAGCCCAACGCAGGGCTTGAACTCACGAACCATGAGATCATAACCTGAGCTAAAGTTAGATGCTTAACCAACTGAGACACCCAGGCGCCCCATGATTACTACAGCTTTGTAATAAACTTGAAATCTGGAATTGTGATATCTCCAGCTTTTTCTCCCTCAAGATTGCTTTGGCTATTTGGGGTCTTTTGTTGTTCCATACAAATTTTAGGATTGTCTGTTCTAGTTCTGTGAAAAATGCTGTTAGTATTTTGATAGAGATTGTATTGAATGTGGCAATAGCTTTGGATAGTATGGACTTTTTAAAATTTGTTTTATTTTTTTATGTTTTATTTTTATTATTTTTATTTTTAAAATATAATTTATTGTCAAATTGGCTAACATACAGTGTGTACAGTGTGCGTTTGATTTTGGGCGTAGATTCCTGTGGTTCATCGCTTACGTACAACACCCAGTGCTCCTCCCAACAAGTTCCCTCCTCAAAGCCCATCACCCATTTTCCCCTCTCCACCCCCCCACCACCAACAACCCTCAGTTTGTTCTCTGTATTTAAGAGTCTCTTATGGTTTTCTGGATAGTACAGACATTTTAACAATATTTGTTCTTCCATTCCACAAGCAAGCATGGAATGTCTTTCCACTTCTTTGTATCATCTTTAATTTCTTTCATCAGTGTTTTATAGTTTTCAGAGTACAGAACTTTCATCTCTTTGGTTAAGTTTATTCTTAGGTATTTTAGTATTTTTGGTGCAATTGTAAATGGGATTTTTTAAAAAAAATTTTAACGTTTATTCATTTTTGAGGGACAGAGAGCGACAGAGTGCAAGTAGGGGAGGGGCAGAGAGAGAATAAGACACAGAATCTAAAGCAGGTTCCAGGCTCCAAGCTGTCAGCACAGAGCCCGATGAACCGTGAGATCATGACCTGAACTGAAGTCAGACGCCCAATCGACTGAGCCACCAGGCACCCAGGATTGTTTCCTTAATTTCTCTTTCTGCTGCTTCACTATTAGTGTGTAGAAATGCAACAGATTTCCGTACAATGATTTTTATCCTGTAGCTTTACTGAATTCATTTATCTATTCTAGCAGGTTTTTTTAAAAGGAGTCTTTAGGATTTCCCTCTTTTTTAACATAAATGGTAGCTCCCTTTTATGAAGCTTGCCTTTTTTTGTTAGAATATATCTTGTTGAATTTCCGTAAAATACATAAGGAGATTCCTTAGTCTCTTTTTACAGCTGTATAATATTCCAACATATGAAGGTACCATAATTTATTTAACCAAGAAGATTTCTAATCTTCTGCCTTTAAATTATAATGAATAACCTGATACGAATGTCATTTTTTTTAAATTTTTTTTTAACATTTATTTATTTTTGAGACAGAGAGACAGAGAATGAACAGGGGAGGGGCAGAGAGAGAGGGAGACACAGAATCTGAAACAGGCTCCAGGCTCTGAGCTGTCAGCACAGAGCCCGACGCGGGGCTCGAACTCACGGACCGTGAGATCATGGCCTGAGCTGAAGTCGGATGCTTAACCAACCAAGCCACCCAGGCGCCCCAACGAATGTCATTTTTTACATGTGTAAGGATATCTGTAGAAACAAATTCTGGAAGTGGGTACTGGATCAGAGGGTATTTATAATTTATTATAAATTATATTATATTATTTATAATTTTGATAACTACTTACAAATTGCCCTTGATACAGGGTGTCAATTTACTTTCCTACCAGCAATGTATGAGAATGTTTGTTTCCTAGCCCACACAGTGATACCAAATTTTTGGATTTTTAAAAAAAGTTTATTTACTTATTTTGAGAGAGATAGAGAGAGAGCACAGGAGGGGCAGAGAGAGGGGGAGAGAGAGAGAATCCCAAGTAGGTTCCACACGATCAGCTCAGAGTCTGACTTGGGGCTCGAACTCACAAACTGTGAGATCATGACCTGAGCCAAAACCAAGAGTCAGACGCTTAACCAACTGAGCTATCCAGGTGCCCCAGGGAGTTTTACTAGTGTAAAGAGTGAAAGGTAGTATCTCAGTGTGGTTTTAATTTGCATTTATCATAACTGGGGCTGAGCATCTTTTCCTAATGAGAGCCATGTTTCTTTTCTGTGGGCCATCTGTTTATATCTTTTGCCCATTTTTCTCTTGGGTTATTAATCTTTTCTCATTAATTTTTAGTAGCTCTTTAAATATTAGGGAAATTAACCCTTTGCCTGTAACAGAAGTTGAAAATATTTTTCCAAGTTTGTCATTTGTCTTATGACTTTATGCTGTTTGCCTTGTAGAATTGTTTATGTAGCCAAATATGTTTTTAGTAGCTTTTGGATTTCGTGCTACAATGAGAAAATCCTTACTGCCTTCAGAATTATAAGAGAATCCTCTTGTATTTTCTTCTGTTACTTCCATGGTTGCATTTTTCTTCCCATTTTAAACTTTGATCCAATTGGGAATTTATCCCCATACGAAGCATAAAGTATAGATCCAACTGTATTTTTCCAGCGGCTACCCAGTTGTTTCAATACTGCATATTGAGAAATGAACCTACTCCCCCACGGGTGTTATATCCTATCTGAGTCAAGTATTATGGGATGGAGTGGTTTACCAGAAACCTCCCTAGTGGGCCCCTCTTTTGTCCTCCATCCCTTTGAGGACCTGCCCAAAGTACATCTTAGACTCTCAGCAGATGTTTCTACTCGACAGTCTGCAGTCCCACCTTCTCCTAGATCTCATCCAGTAATTGATCCCTATCTTGTTAACTTTTGGTGTTTTTTTTGTTTTTGTTTTTGTTTTTTTTCCCTGAGAGAGACAGAAAGAATCCTAAGCAGGCTCCATGTTCAGTGCAAAGCCTGACTCGGGGCTCGATCCCACAACCCTGGGCCGAAACCAAGGGCTGCACGTTCAACCGACTGAGCCACCCAGGCACTCTCCTCTTTGATACTTAAAAAAAAAAGATTGTTTTACTTTGTCCAGCTTAAAAATTTTTCTTTGTGGAGAGGGTTGTTCTAATCACCCAGTCTACTACCACCAGAAGAGGAAGTTCTGGGTTTTGGTAGTAGAGTTCTGTATGGCTGAACCGTTCTCAAATTCCTGGAATAAACCCCATACGGTCATGATATATTAATTTATTATGCTTATATTTTATTTACTAATATTGCATTTGGACTTTTTGCACTAACATAAGTGAGATATATTTATACATTCGGTGAAGTCTTTCATGGGTTTGGTATCAGTCTTATCACATTTTTAAAAGATTTTGGAAAATGCTCGTCTTTTTCTATAGTATGTAACAGTTTAAGCAGCTCTACGGTTATCTTCTCTTTAAAGGTTTGGTAGAATTCCCCTAGGAAACCATGTAGTGCACTGGTTTTAATTGTAGTCATTGGGACCCTTGCTGAGGGGCTATGGAGGGGACGAGTGTAATTTAAATGACAGACAGTATTTGATTCACATCAGTGCACACAGCTGGAGCTGGAGCAAGCGCATGATTTAAAATTTTTTAATTCTAGTAAAATATTAACACCATGAAATTATAAAGATTAAACTTTTGGTTTTGGTTGTTTCAAGAGTCAAAAGCTTTAAAGTTTTTTCTTTTACTCATTTCATGCTCTAGCCTTTTTCAGAGATCAAAACGTGTTGAACCACTTTCCAAACATTTATTCTGCCTTTGTTGGTTATCAGAGCTTTAGAGATGAGTCTGGTTGCTCCGGGCCATAACCATAACCCTCCCTCCAATCCCCAAAGTTAATCTCCTATAAAATTTGACATTTGCTCATCAAAAACAATTCCTATTTCTGGGCTGCTTATCTGTGCTGTTCTCCCCCAAAGGGAGAGGGGTTCACCTCTTTGATTAATCCTATAAGTGGAGTAAATGTGATCATTTAGAATAAAGATGAAAGCAAGATGGGGAGGCGGAGCGTCAAATCTACATTCTAAAGCAAAATCCAAATAAACAAACAAAATCCCAATAACGCCAAAAGCCCTAACTCTTTTAGAAAACAACGTGCTATTTGTTAATAGGCTTTTTTCTCATTTCCCCTTCTGAGGGAAAAATCATGCAGAGAGACCCTGATGTACAGCCAAAGAGCCTCGGGTCAAAAGTGACCTTTCTGAGGTAGCCTCGTTTCATAGGAAGTATGGGATGTAGAGGCCAATTTAGGGCTTCAAAGTAATAGGAGACTGAGGGCATCTGAACTGGAACTCTGCCCTGCCCCCACAACCCTGGAAAAGAAGGTGGAAGTCAAGTTCACTGTCAAGATTAGAAGTGCTTGAATTTCAGGATATTGTCCTGTTCAGCCAGTATGTACCTCTACTATGGGACTGATGTGATTTTGCTGGCTAAATGGAGTTAGTTAGCCACTAATTAGGGGAAGCTGGAAATTCTACTTGCCCAGGTTCATGTCTCTCTTGTGTTCAGATTGTAATCTAATTGAGGATGGGAGTTGTTTTTTTAATCTCCGATTTACCAGTGCCTGGCACAGAATACATGCTCAGTACACGAAAGAAAGAATAATAAAATTAAAATAACGGTATTCATTCATTCATTCATTCATTCATTCTTTATTGTGTAACTGGGTTAGGCCCTATGCTGGATGCTGGTAATAGATCAGAGGACAACCCTGGTCTCCGCCCTAATGGGGTTTGTGGTCCAATGGCACAAAATGTCCAAGCGCCAGAGATGGTCAGAGCATGGACGGCAGATGTGACCTTAACCCTCCCTCTAGAGAGGCTTCCCACTCCCTGTCAGTGGGACCTGCAGAGTACCGAGCAAAGGAGTCTTGGGACTCTAGAGTCTAGATGACTCTATTCTGGGGAACCTCTTGCTGCTTCTGCCCCAGTTCAGTGAGTAGCGAACTCTTCTTGAGTAAGAAGAAAGCCGGGGCGCCCACCTCGACTGCGGCTCACAGCCCGAGGCTCTACGCGCAGAGATTGTAATCTGCATCGCGGCTGTTCTGGAAAGGGTCGACCAACGCCGGACTGGAAGAAAAGCTCCAGATTTGCGCAGATGGTGGGGGTGTGGCTTCCCGAGGCAAGCGCTCCAAATCAGGCGACGGCGCGCCCCCTGCTGGATCTAAGGCTGTTCTGCAACTAGCGCATCGCATGTTCAGTCAAGCCATGTGGGAGGAAGGCAGCTCAAACTCAAAGTCGGAACAAGGAAAGTTCAAGAACTTTCTTTGTTTCTTCTAAAGGCAGAAGACAAATCCCCAAGGGGAGAAAAATCTACCAAGATTGATCCAGGGGCCCCCATCTCCCCTACCTTCTGGGGAAATCAGGAAGGAATCAAGAAGGGATACGTGGTAAACAAATCTCCATCTGTAGCCTTGGCTACCCACTCTGCTGACCAACTCACTACCCCCTTGGTGCTTCACTTCCCATTTTGGGCTCACCCCGAAAAAAGTTACATGCATTGTTGTAAAACATCTGTCCCCCTCTTTTTCTGCAAATACAGGGACGCTGGGTGTGGGGAATAATACAGATAGCGTCACTGGCCCGTGTCTGGCTCACTGGCATCTCCCTTCTCCCTCTCCCACAACAGCATATAATTTGAGGATTTTCTTAAAAGAAAGACTTTAACGCCCCCAACTAATCTTTCCCAAACAGCGATGATTATAAATTCCAAACAAAACTTCGAGGCATGTGAGCCTCTCTCAAGCTTTTCATTTCAATAGATCTGATAATTAAAAGCTATAATTTAACAAATAATGACCTAACCATCTCACTTTGAAACCAAACAAAAACCTACCACTAAAACGTTGGACTAGATAAAGATAATGAATCCTGGCGCAATTCAGACTCCTACTGGGCCCATGCTGGCCCCCTTCCAGCAACAGGCCTGACGCCTTTGATTAGAAGCAATAGTTTTCCAAACCATTTGGAGCAAACTCACTACAGGGAGGATAAGTGAGCAATTTGTGAGGCTAAGTGTTTTTTTGGACCCACTCCCACTGCTGATGGAGCAGGATGGAATATTTATCCCTTCCTTGCCCTCATTCATTGTCACTTGGTCAATTTCATTTTCTCCCCGACCCTTCTTTGGCCCTTGGGGGAGAATGCTGTTTCTGACGTAACAAGCAGGAAGGAATCGTGAAAAGGAAAACTAGCGATGAAACCGGGTGATGCTCCATGCATACAAGCACCCTCAGTGGTTAATAAAATAATAAACGATGAAAGCAAGAGTGCTTCCCACCTACCACGTCCCCTCCCTCAGCTGGGAATGGGCATCTGTGCCAGCCCCAAAATAGCCTAGTGTTCTGGAACCTCCCCCGCAGCTCAAGCTCGCACCAGCCGCCCGTGTGTGCCACCCGTCTGCTCTCCGGGCGTGCTGGGTCTCTGTGGCAGGAGGGCCGCAAAGACTGGCCCCTTTCTGGAGCCCTGGCAAGAGGGGAGTGGCAAAGGGCTCCCCATGGAGCTGAAGACCGGAAGAGTCGACACTGGGTGAGATCCCAGGAGAATACAAAGCTTGGACACTCTGAATCTCTGTAGATGCAGGAAGGAAGGAGCTGCCAGGTGTATCCACATCAGGCTCTCACCTTCAGGACCTCATCTAGGGCTGTGATATCCCTAGGAATTGTTCCTGTTTTGAAACATTAAACCCTAATGTCCTTCGATTTTGAGCACCACTCCTGTCCATTATCTCCCTCTATCATTCTACCTGTACCTGTTCGTCAGCCTCAAATAGACCTGACAACAGTTGTCACCCCCGTCTGCCTCTTCTTTCTCCTCCTCCTCATCGCTACCATATATTGAATGCTTACAATGTGCCTAGGACTTAGGCTAAGTACTATATGTGGACTGATTCAATTAATTCTAACAACCCTAAAGCAATAGGAACAGACTTTTTTCAGCCCTTGTTCACTCATTTTCTTCCTGTATTCTCTTCCTGTCCAAACCAACTTCACTGCACGGATCAAAATAGTTCTGCGTGTCTGCCACCCACAGAGTCCTTCTCTGAGAAAAGTGGTTACATTCTGGCTGTTTCTTGCCATGTGCCATGTAACTGAACTATTCTGGTTCTAATAGGTTGGTTCCGGGAATGGGGCCGAAGCCCAAAGTGGCTTTGGATAGGTTGGGCATAGAATAACCAACCACTCACGTGTGAGTCTGTGAGAGTCTGTCCAATAGGGTCGCTCCATACTGGATAGTGACAACATCAGCCAATCAGATTTTCTCTGGAGGTACACTTTGAGGTGCACGCTGGGAAAAGGGGAGGCTACTTCCATAGATCTGGCAGACAAAGCTGTTTGTACGCTGTTGTGTGTTTCCCAAGTGCCAAGGGCTCTGCTGAGCACTTCTCAAGTTTTACCTGGTTTGCTCTTTCAGCAGTTTCACAATATATGTACCATTAGCAACCTCAACTTTAGAATGAGAAAACAGAGGCTTGAGCAAATTAATCAACTTGCCATGGGTCATCCAGCCATGGTAGGGAGGAGATTCAAACCCAGGCAGTCTGACTTAAGAAACTGTATTCCATTTTAAAAATAATTTAAAATTTTAATTAAAAAGAAGATAACAGATGGTTGTCAGGGGTTGGGGGGCAGGGGATGAATAGGCAGAGCACAGAGCATTTGTAGGGCAAGAGACTGCTCTGTATGATATATAATGGTAGAGACACGTAATTATACATTTGTACAAACCCACAGAATATAGAACACCAAGAATTAACACTAATGTAAACTGTGCACCTTGGGTGATTATGATGTGTCAGCATCGGTGCATCGATTGCAACAAATGTATCACTCTGATGGAGGATGGTGATAACGGGGAGGCAAGGCATGTATGGGGGCAGGGAAAATCTCTGTACTTTCTGCTCAGTTTTGCTGTGAATGTAAAACTGCTCCAAAAAATAAAATCTGTTTTAAAAAGGGGGTTGCCTGGGTGGCTCAGTCAGTTAAGCGTTGAATTCTTGACTTTGGCTCAGGTCATGATCTCACACAGTTCATGAGTTCAAGCCCTGCATGGGGCTTCTTGCTGTTAGTGCAAAGCCCGCTTTGGATCCTCTCTCTCTCTCTCTCTCTCTCTCAAAAATAAATATCTTTTTTTAAAAAGGATAATAGAGTCACATGGCCCATATGTTTTTTTAAAAAGCATAAAAAACTATTCAGTGAAAAGTTTGCCTCCTACCTCTGTTCTCCATCCTTCCAGCCCTATCCCATCTCTGCCTCTGAAACCACTCATATTAATTTCTCATGTGTCTTTTGAGAACTTCTTTATGTAAATTCAAGTATGTACAAATATATATTCTTATTTTCCACCCTTTTATTTTTTAACAATTTTTAAAAAGTTTATTTTGAAAGAGAAACAGCATGTGAGCAGGGGAGGGGCTGAGAGAGAGGGAGACAAAGAGAATCCCAAGCAGGTTCTGCACTGCCAGCACAGAGCCCGATGAGGGGCTCGAACCCATGAACTGTGAGATCATGACCTGAGCCAAAGTCAAAGAGTCAGACGCTTAACTGACTGAACACCCAAGTGCCCCTCCACCCTGTTCTGTGCCTTTCTGTTTTCACTAACAAAGTTCTTCGAGAAACTTCCATGTTGGTTCCATCCTTTTCTTTGCCACAGCTGCATATTATTCCACTGTATGAGTGTGCCAACATTTATTTAAATAGTCCCTTACTGATGGATATTTAGATGGCGTCCAATCTTTTGCTTTTCAAAATAATGCTTTCTGGGGCGCCTGGGTGGCGCAGTCGGTTAAGCGTCCGACTTCAGCCAGGTCACGATCTCGCGGTCCGGGAGTTCGAGCCCCGCGTCAGGCTCTGGGCTGATGGCTCAGAGCCTGGAGCCTGTTTCCGATTCTGTGTCTCCCTCTCTCTCTGCCCCTCCCCCGTTCATGCTCTGTCTCTCTCTGTCCCAAAAATAAATAAACGTTGAAAAAAAAAATTAAAAAAAAAAAATAATGCTTTCAGAGGCGCCTGGGTGGCTCAGTCGGTTAAGTGTCCGACTCTTGATTTCAGCTCAGGTCATGATCTCATGGTTCGTGGGTTTGAGCCCTGTGTTGGGCTCTAGGCTGGTGGTACGGAGCCTGCTTTGGAATGTCTCTCTCTCCCTCTCTCTGCCCCTCCCCTGCTCTCTCTCTCTCTGTGTCAAAATAAATAATAAATTTTTAAAAATACTTAAAAAAAGAAAGAAAAAATAAAAATAATGCTTTCATGAATAACAATGGCAGATGTCATTTCATGGGTGCAAGCATAGCTGTAGAATAAGTTCCATAAAGAACGATTGCTGGGTTGAAGGGAATATACCTGCGTTATTTTGATAGCTATTACCAAATTTCCCTTCATGAGAATGATGCCAGTTTCCCTCCCAGCAGCATGTGTGAGAGGGCTTGTCCCCCTGTGGGGGTGGGCGGGGAGGGGGGGCTGTCTTCTAAACCGTTTGCTAGATTGCTTTCACTATTGGAGCTTCTTCTAGGTCTGGAATGCCAATGAGCCACTGTTGTAGTGCTCCCTAGGTCACCATGTGGCTGCCAAGAAGGTGTCCTTGCCACCTCACTTCCCTGAGGATGGTAATACCAAAGTCGGTGTTTCTTCCAGTGTGGCCCTGGGACAGCAGCCTCAGCATCACCTGGGAACCTGTTAGAAGTACACATTCTCAGGCCCTGCCCCAGACTCACTGAACCAGAAACTCTGGCAACCATTCCCAGAACCATGTTTTAAACAAGCTCTCTGGGTGATTGTGACGCACGCTCAGGTTTGAGGGGCACTGTCCTAAGGTAAACTGAGAAGTCCCTTCCTTGTATCCTGAAAGAACCTCATAATTCAGCCAGTACCATAATCCAACCAGCAAGAGGGCTGATCATCTTACTTGACTTCTTCAGAGTCTTTGGCTCATGACCGTGGTCACCTCCTCGAAGTGTTCTGTGAGTCTTTCTTGTGGTTTCCCTCCCACACCTCTGGCCTCCTTCTTTAGCTTCCTTTGAGGGCTTTTCTTTACCACCCACCACTACTTCACTGGTCTTAATGATCTGTCTGACACCCACTGCTCTTCTCATCCGTCATGTTTCCCGCGGCAATTTCATCCACTCCTCTGGCCTTAGCAGCTACCCAATGTATACCTCCGTGCTAACCTCTCCTCGAGTCATGCTGTATAAATGTTTGCCTGTTGTGAATTATCTCCACTGGAATGTCCCACAATCACCCCAAACTCAACTTTTTAAAAAAAAAAATTATTTCTTAAAGATTTTATTTTTAAGTAATCTCTACACCCAATGTGGGACTTGAACTCATGACACCGAGATCAAGAGTCACATGCTCCTCTGACTGAGCCAGCCAGGCACCGCCCCCCCCCCCACCAACCCAACTTTTAAAAAACTCAGCTCTGGGGTGTCTGGGTGGCTCAGTCAGTTAAGCATCTGACTCTTGACTTCGGCTCAGGTCATGATCTCACAGTTTGTGAGCTTGAGCGCCGCATCAGGCTCTGTTCTGACAGCATGCAGCCTGATTGGGATTCTCTCTCCCTTCCCTCTGCCCCGCACCACACTGCCACTCATGCTCTCTCTCTCTCTCAAAATAAATAATAAATTTAAATAAATAAAACCTTAAAAAAAATCTTACAAGATTTTTTTAAAGAATTATTTGAAAGAGGCTTTCAGCAAAGTGTGTTTTCAGTGAATGGAACACAGTAGTGCTTATATTGACATAAGAACACTTCTTACAAGGTGTTTCTAAGACATGAGTTGAAAGATGCATTCAGCACATCTGAATGTTGTTTCAGTGAATGGAACATAATATGGTCATTCTCTAATGCTTATACAGATCTGTTTAAAAAGACTTCTTACAAGGTTTTCTAAGAATTACTTAAAAGATGATTTCAGGACACCTGGCTGGCTTAGTCACTAGAGCATGAGACTCTTGTTCTCACAGTGTGAGTTCAAGCCCCACGTTGGGATTAGAGATTACTTAAAAATAAAATCTTTTAAAAAAGATGATTTTAACCCAGTGTGTGCTCAGTGAGTGGGCTATATAGTCACTGGGTAATGCTTACATTTAATAAATTTAAGAGAACTTCTTAGAAGATCTTTCTTTAAAAAAAAATGTTTATGTATTTAAACATAAAGGAACAGAGAGGGAGCAGGGGAGGGGCAGAGAGAAAGGGAGAGAGAGAATCCCAAGCAGGCTCCATGCAGACTGGGGGCTGGATCCCACGACCCTGAGATCATGACCCAAGGTGAAATCAGGAGTCGGATGTTTAACCAACTGAGCCACCCAGGAGCTCCTTTAGGAGATGTTTCTAAGATGCTATTTGAAAGGAAACTGGGTGAAGAACATATGGGAACTCTGTGATACCCTCTCAATTTTTATGTAAATCTAAATTCATTTAAAAAAATCGTCTATTTTCAAAAAGAAAAAAAAAAGTCTAGTTTTTGTAAGAGATGGGAGGGAAGGGGCTCCTCAGCTCAGCAGCAGGGGTTAGCACCCGCCAGCAGGAGGAAAGAAGACTCATGGGTGCAGACAGATATTTTTGTGAGCGCTAACAGGAAGTTGAGGGTTCACATATGAAGGTCTCAATTTCTCCCCCTTGATGGGAGGTGAGGGTGGGTTCCTTGCTGAGAGACCTACGGAAAAACTGTGGGTTGCAAGTGGTGAAATCTGGAGAGGCCTGAGGGGAGCAGAGGAGGAAGTTGACCAGGAGTCAGAAAAGCGCAATTTCCTGTTACAAATTTGTGCTGCAGGCAGCTCCCAGGAGCAGAGAGCCAAGGGGCTTCAGCCTAGAGGCCTAGATGGACGGTCTCCTTGGAATTTCACATCTTGACCAGCAGAGGGCGCAGAGACACCACACCTTCCCCCGCCCCCCCCCTTTCGCTTTCCCATACCCCTGGTCTAGATTTCCCAATTTTCTCTTTCCAAAGTTCTAAAGCCTTTGATTTGGGAAGTAAAAATTTCTTTTCGGAGTTAGCCGTGTTTGAAGGATGAGAAACTCTTTGAAACAGCCCAAAGGAACACCTTTGAGAAGAAAGAATTTGTTTAGCCTTCTGGAAGCTTATTTCTGTTACTTGCCTCCTTCAGGGAAGAGCTGGCAGGGTAAACGCCCACCATTACTGGGTACCTGGTGAGTGTCAGGTGTTCTAAGTGCTGTCTCATTTAATGCTTACAACCACCTCTGAGTGGTGACTCTCACCCCCATTTTACAGCCGAATAAAGGGAGTCACAGGGAGGTTAAGGGGGTTACCCAGAGATCAATCCTACTGCACTAAGCTGCATGCCTATCTGGTTTTAACCACTTAACAATTCTTCAACAGATGTGTGTGCTGGAAAGCCCGTCCTGGTAGATGCTCTGTGAGGAAAGAATTCTTTGTCAATAAATTTGTTTCTGTGTGTTTCAGCACAGTGGAGAATCCTAGGAGTCAGGAAGCAAAGAAACCTGCTTGGTTTTGTTCAAACCCATCATTTTCCAAATGTATTTGTCAAGAGAACTTTTGTAGGCTCTGGGCTGATGGCTCGGAGCCTGGAGCCTGTTTCCGATTCTGTGTCTCCCTCTCTCTCTGCCCCTCCCCCGTTCATGCTCTGTCTCTCTCTGTCCCAAAAATAAATAAAAAACGTTGAAAAAAAATTAAAAAAAAAAAAAGAGAACTTTTGTTGTTGTTGTTAACACCTGTTAACATCTACAGAACAGACTTTGTGAAATGCTGTGGTCAGCACCACCACGGTGGCAGGGAGGGGAGTGACCAGACTTGTTTGGGAATGGTGTTTGGGTAGCCAGGTGGAGGGAGAGATGAAGCATAGATAGACTGAAGCAAAAAAGATCAGTAAGAGCAGTTTGGGGACTCTTCTACCAGGAGACGATGGCTGTGAGGATGAAGAGGAAGGGACAGACTAGAGAGCAAATCATGAGGTAAAAGCAACAAGTTTGGTGGACCATCACATTGTGCGTATACGGAAGGGTAGTGGACGGCAAGGGTGGGAAGTATGTGGGATGGCTCCTGGGTTCCTGGCTGCCTGGGTTCCAGGTAAACGATGATTTTGTTCATTCGCTAAGAGGGGAAGCCAGGGAGAAGCGAGGTGTATGTGGGTGGAGATGTCTGCAGAACAGTATTCCAGAAGTGAGGAACACGGATCTGCACGTCAGGAGAGAGCTTGCAGATGGAAATAAAGATGTGGAAGACCTGGAAATAAAGGGGTTGACGGAAGAAGAGGACCTAACCAAAAAGACAGAAAAAGAGTGGAAGAGACCCAGAAGAGAGGTGCATACGAGGAAGCAGGCAGCACTGTTTCTGGAAGGCGGGAGTTGTTGGCTGCTTCAGAGCTCACTGGCAGGGCAAGCCAGGTGAGAACTGAAGATGGCCATCATGTCAGCCATGTAGGAAGTCACTGATGAATGCAGTTTCAGCAGAGTAGACAGGCTAATCCAGATTATTATGGGATGCTAAATGAGGCAGGGTGGGGGGTGGGTAGTGAGTCAGTGAGAGATTTCTAGGGAAAAGCAAGATCAAGGGAAGGCTTTGTTATATTCAGGACTAGATACTTGATCACTCCTGGTCGATAGTCTCCCAATACTGCTGCCAGTAATTCCTCTAATCCATGGACACACGTCATTCAATCAGCCAAGAGTTGGAATCTATTTTCCCTCCCTCTGTGCTGGCTCTCTCTGACCAAGAGAGTTGGCAGCAGTGGTGTTTCGGGTCTTCCCACCAAGTTCAGTCCTTAAGAGAAGCAGCAGTTTCCCCTTTTCCCCTCTTGGAACCCAGCAGCCATGCTGTAAGGAAGTCCAAGCTATCTTGCTGGAGAGATGACCCTTGTAGAGAGGCACTGGAGAAGGCGGGAGGGGCCGTCTTGGGCATTCCAGCGCCAGAGAAGATCCCAGGTGAATGAAATCATCAATGACCCTAGCTGACATCACACGAGGAGAGGAACTGCCAAATCAACCGACAGAGTCATGAGAAATAACAGATTGGTGTTTTAAGCCACTTTGGGGTAGTTTGTCACGCAGCAATTGATGGATTGAAATAGCACCGTATCTAATGGACTGAAGGGAAGGAGCCAGGGGAGAGACGCTGACTCATAACAGAAGGAGAATAACTGATGGAGTGAGTCTGTCCTGGAGGCTGAAGGGATGGCCCTGGGTGGAGTGGGGGCTGCTTCTTCCCCTGACACAAAAGCAAAGGAGACTGTGGACACGGAGTGTTACAAGGTGGGAAGCTAGGGATTTGCCTGCCCACCATCCCCCGCATCGCCCAGCCCCCGCTCGGAGCCCTCGGGAGACCTGGCGAGGGAGATGCCCGGACCCACGGGGTGGCAGGACGTGCACCGCCAGCCCACAGGACTTACGCGGGTGACCACCGGCCTCCCTTGCCTCTGGGAAACCCGCTCTCCGCGCCTCCCGACAAGGTCTCCGCTCCAGGTCTGAGCTCGTAAATCTCGTTCACACAAAGGGCAATAAATCAGGGGGCTTTGCGAGACCCCCCAGCTCCCTGCGCTCTCCCTCCCCCTTCTGGAGAGGATCGGGGCGCAGGAAGCCCCAGGGACAGGGTGGGCGGGGCCGCCCCGGACCCGCCCCCTGCGGCATGTTAATTACAGGCCCCGGAGACCTCTGGGCCTGATTTATGGCGGGGCGGGCCGCGTCCTGGGGCGGGCGCTGGGCACGTCTGGGAGCCTTGGAGGGGCAGGGGCAGGAGCCCCCAGAGGCTCCCAGATTCTGAGGGACTTGTGGAAATGACAATGTTGATAACATCAAATTGTAACTTATTTATATAAATAAAGTATAAACAGAAGAGCAATCGCTCACATTGATTGAGAGACTGCGCCAAACCGGGCTAAACACTTTATTAATTCATTCATCAAATATTTATTGAATGCCTTATTCGGTGCCAGGAATTTTGCATATACTATCTCATGAACTTCCCCAAACAGCCCGCAAGTTAGGCCTTATGGTTCCCGTTTTGCAAGTGGCAAAATCCCAACAAGAAGCGATTAAGTGACTTCTCCAAGGTCACTAGGCTAGCGAGCAGTGGGTCCAGGACTCATACCCCTGGCTATCTGTCCTTGGAGCTTAACCTTGTTTGAGCAGATAATACTGCCTCTTTGCTATCACTTGCCTCACCGTCTTCTTGCTCGACCAGGAGCTGTGTGACCTTGGGAAAATGCCTTTGCCTTGCTGAGTCCAGTTTGTCCTTGTTGGCAAAAGATGCACTCTTCCCTACCTACATCACAAGAAGTTAGGAGGATCAAACTAAACAGAAGTTTATGGAAATGTTTTTAAAAACTATCTGTAGAATAAAGCAGAAGTGAGGAGAATAGATCTATCTATGAGAAAGTCTGTCCTATCTGTGATTGGAGAACCATACGAAGAGAAAAACAAAAAGCAACAGAGGCAATATTTGAAAAGATAAAGGGGAGGAATTTCACCAGTCTAGAAGAGATAACAAACCACAAATTCAAGAAGCCCACCAGATCCTAGAAACTAAAATTTTTAAAAAACTCACATGCTTAAATGTGTTATAGTGAACTATCAAAACCCACAAACAATGAAAAGCTTTGAAAACCAATCTGGAAAAAAAAATTACCTTCAAGAGAGTGACAGTTACTCCGAAGCTGTTACTTCCATAGCAGTGGAAGTAAAAAGACAACATCGTATCTTCAAAGTGATTTTTTTTTTCAATGTAATCATCAACCAAGACTTGCATGGGAGAAATAAAGGTGAGAGTCATCACCAGGAGGCTTTCAGTAGAGGGAACTCTAAAGACTGTAACTGAGGCAGAAATAAACGCCCCCTGATGGAATGCCTGAGATACAGGAGGTAACGTAGAGCAAAGAAATTCATAAATCTATGAGCAAATTTAAGTGAACATTGATTGTATTTTTAAAAATCTGTAAGACTCTGTATGGAAACTGTATTAGTTAAGGTGATGGTAGATGCAGCCCTTCTCCAGGCTTCTTCTCCCTTTAGACTCCCGCTCCCAGCTCCCACAGATGCCCTAGGTCTTCAAGCCAGGAGGAAGGGGACGGAGCGTGGAGGCTGCATTATTATCCACAGAACTGCGAGTGACTGTACATCACTTCTGCAGATATTCACAGGAGAACTCAGCCAACTGCAGGAAAGGCTGGGAAGTGGCATAGTGCTGTATTAATTATCTGTTGCTATACATAACAAATTATCTCAAGACTTATTGGCTTAAAACAACAATGGACATTATTAATTATTCCGGTTGCTATGGGTCAGGATTTGAGGAGCTGCCTACTTGGTGGTTTTCTTCCCCTTTTGTGCATGACGGAGGATGCATGTGACTCCTAGAACTCCTGCAGCTATTTTGCCACCATGAGGGAAGCCACCTTGAGAAAGAAACATATATAGGAGAGATATAAAAGAGTCAAAGAAGAATAAACATGGAGATGATTAAACTGGACAGAAGGATCCTAAAATCCCCATGGAAGCGTAAAGGGCCAAGAACATCCAAAACAATTCTGAAAATGACCGAGAAGACCAAGGCATTGCCAGATCACACGAGGATTAAACAGAAATGGTTGGAGGTGGCATTATAGACATGTGGCATTACAAATCACTGGAGACAGAATAAGGTATTTATCAAATGGAGTTGGAAAATTTGGCACCTGGGTTCCAATAATAATAAAAATAAGAATCTGATAATAATGAAAAAGCAATAACAGTAAAAGTGGCTACCGTCTACTAACACCTACAAAGTCATAGAAATATACATTCAATTTATCTCATTCTATCCTCACACCAACCCTACAGGGTAGGGGATATTACTTACGGTTCCCACTTGACAGATGAGAAAATTGAACTTCAGGAAGGCAGAGATGGTTCCTTGAGACCACACCTGGCTGTCAGCCTCCTGGGCACTGGGGGAGAGCCCTGTTTCTCCTCCCCCACGGCAGGGCCCTGTCCTAAGAATTCCAGGCAGGGGCAGTGGCTGCCTCTCCGGGAGACAGGGAGGCAGAGTCCTCAGTCTACACCAAGCCTGGCCCCAGGACCCAGAATTCCTACCTCATCCCCGACTGACTCTGGGGCAGATCTGTGGCTGATTAGAACCACGCCAAAATCACAGAGGCCCTTTGTCATTGCTTTAATGAGAAGCCAATCACCAGGTCATTAGTGGGTGGAGGTGATAAGGAGTTTGGTACTGGGATGGGAGGAAGGAGGATGCTCTTACTTCCTGGATGATTTACAGCTGCAGTGGCCAGACTGGCTGAGGAAGGGAGGAGGGTGGCAGCAGGAGGAGAAAGTTAGCATTCCTTGGACACTTAGAGGACCCAGGCCCTGTGCCGAGAGCATACCATGCTGTTTCATTTGATCTTCACAACAAATCTGATGAAGCAGTACTAGTACATGGCCCCATTTTATGGACAAGGAAGCTGAGGCTCAGAGAGGTTAACTGAGCATTTTGCCCAAGGATATACAGCTAATAAATGATGGTCCTATTCCAGAGCCCAAACAACTCACTCTGCTGTTAAGTGTTATAGGCACAGCAGAGGTGAGTGTAGGTGAAGGGCCAAGAAATATTCTAGCTTTAGACCAAGAAGGAATAAGCTGTCAAGGGTTGCTTGACTGAGGGAAGTGACTCTGTGGGCTGGGAGTTGGGGCAGGAGGAGAGAGCCATATGCCTACATGAGAGTGGAAGAAAGAACCCCTGGGGTGGTAAGTCTGCCAGAGAGAGGATAGCAATCATAATAACAAAATAGTAATAAGTACATATGTGCCAGGCACTGCACCAAGGGTTCTCTGCATGGTGCCATTTACTTATCCCAATCTGGTTGGGAGGCAGTTACCAATCCATTTTATAGAATGAGGACACTGAGGGTCAAAGAGACTAAAGCACCTGCCCCAGGTCTCAAAGCCGGTACCTGGCAGGTACAGGCTGGGGAGTAATCGAGGGGAAACAGGATGATTGCTTACTCTCTGCTCTGTGTTGTCAGGATTCTTGGTTGTAAACAACAAAACCCAGTCTGGTTCACTTAAGCAGAAGAAGAACTTATTGGGTAGCTCTGAGGCAGCTCACAAGATCAATGGAAAGAAAGGCTGGGGTTCAAGTTTGGGAAACTCATAGGAATTACAGGAAAGGGGGTGGCTGGACCCACACCTAAACAATAACCTCCTGTGGATGCCCCACAGGACACTCGCGGCTACTGGCCCAGGTGCTGGCAGAGCAATTTCTCCTCTCTTGCCCGTTTCTTTAGGACACCTGCTCCACACTCAAGTCAAGGAGTCAAGTACCTAGACTCCTGTCTGTCCCAGCTGCGAGGAATCCCTCCCACCTAGAGCCCCACCACGGAGGTGCCCCTCCCTCCAGGTAAGAATACTATTAGATAAAAAGCTTCTGCACAGTGAAGGAAACAATCAACGAAACTAAAAGGCAGACTGTGGAATGGCAGAAGATATTTGCAAATGACATATCTGATAAAGGGTTAGTATCCAAAATCTATAAAGAACTTATCCAACTCAACATCCAAAAAACAAACAACCCAGTAAAGAAATGGGCAGAAGACATGAGCAGACACTTTCCAAAGAAGACATCCAGATGGTTAACAGACGCATGAAAAGATGCTCAACATCACTCATCATCAGAGAAATAACTATGATGAGATATCGCCTCACACTAGTCAGAATGGCTAAAATTAACAACACAAGAAACAACAGATGTTGGCAAGGATGTGGGGAAAGGGGAACCCTCTTGCACTGCTGGTGGGAATGTAAACTGGTGCAGCCACTCTGAAGAACAGTATGAAGGCTCTTAAAAAAAAAAAAAAACTAAAAATAGAACTGTTCTATGATCCAGCAATTGCACTATTAGGTATTACCCAAAGAATACAAAAATACAGATTCGAAGGGGTACATGCATCCCCGTGTTTATAGCAGCATTATCAACAATAGCCAAACTATGGAGGAAGCCCAAATGTCCATCCACTGATGAATGGATAAAGAAGATGTGGTATCTGGGTGGCACAGTCAGTTAAGTGTCTGACTCTTGATTTGGGCTCAGGTCATGATCTCATGGTTCATGGGTTCAAGCCCCACTTCGGACTCTGTGCTGAAGGTGTGGAGTCTGCTTGGGATTCTCTCTTTCCCTCTCTCTGCCCCTCCTCCCTCGTGCTTACTCTCCCTCTCTCAAAATAAACAAAATAAACATTAAAGGGGCCCTTGCGTGGCTGAGTTGGTTAAGCGTCCAACTTCGGCCCAGGTCACAAACTCACAGTTCATGGGTTCGAGCCCCGCGTCGGGCTCTGTGCTGACAGCTCAGAGCCTGGAGCCTGCTTTGGATTCTGTGTCTCCCTCTCTCTCTGCCCCTCCCCTGCTCACACTCTTTCTCTCACTTGCTCAAAAAATAAACATCAAAAAATTTTAAATAGACATTAAAAAGATATGTATACACACACACACAATGGAATATTACTCAGCCATCAGAAAATGAAATCTTGCCATTTGCAATGACGTGGATGAAGCTAGAATGTATTATGCTAAGCAAAGTAAGTCAATCAGAGAAAGACAAATACCATATGATTTCCCTCATATGCGGAATTTAAGAAACAAAACAGATGAACATATGGGAAGGGTGGGATAAGAGAAAAGAGGGAAACAAGCCAAAAGAGAACTCTTAACAATAGGGAACAAACTGAGGGTTGATGGAGGGAGGTGGGTGGGAGGTGGACTAGATGGGCGATGGGTACTAAGGAGGGCACTTGTTGCGATGAGCACTGGGTGTTGTGTGTAAGTGATGAATCACTGAATTCTACTCCCGAAATCAATAATGCACTGTATGTTAACTAACTAAAATTAAAAAAAAAAAGACTATTCAAATGGTACCAGCAAACAACAATGACAACAACAACAACAACAACAACAACAACAAACCATGCAGGAATGCTCCAGTGCCCCAGGTCTCCCCACCCCCAGCCCCAGAGGTGACCATAACACCATCAGCTCTCTGCCTTTCCTGAGTATTCTCCAAGTCCACACTTGAACCCTAGTTCAGAGAGCCCATCACTAGGAGCTGATCTGAAATCCCAGACTTCCAGTTTTTGAAGGAGGACAGGGAAATAGCACTTTCTTTTCATCATCTGCTACATCCAGTTGGTTGCCTCCATGTACCAATTCTACTTTCCAAACAGATGTTGACTCCAGCACCCCCCCCACACACACACACCTGCATACCTCAGGCCCCTCCCCTGCCACCTGAACCCCTGCAGTAGCTTCTTAACCAATTTGCCTTAGATCCATTCTCCATACTGCTCAGAGGAGCTACAATCCATGTACAACTGTGTCACTCCTCAACTTAATATGCTTTTGTGGTACCTGGTGACCTACAGTGACCAAAAGCTTTCTGGCATAATGCCTCGTAATCCCCAGCTTCATCTCCCACTCCCTGGTCTCCCATATCATGGTTTGGCAAAGCCAATTGACTGCATTGTTCCCATCTGATGGCTTATACGTCCAGGCTTTGGCATATGTTGCTCCCTAGATTGTCAATGCTTTCCACCCCTTGTCTGCTTGACACACTCCTATACTCCTATTCATCCTTTGAAGTCTAGTTCAGGCATCATCTCCCCTGTAAAACCCTTCCTGTCCCCTCTTAGAAACTCATCCTCCAACCTCTGCACCACTTCTAAACCTTGCGTTCTCTTGTTTCATGCTATGGAAAACAATAGTTTACGAGATACTATTCTGCACTGGATGGTGAGCTCCGTGAGGGCAGGAACCACATCCATTTTGTTCATCATTGTATCTTCAGTGCCTAATCAGAGACCTGGCAAAGAGGTGCTCAGTAAATGTGTAACTTAACTGACCAGGAAAGGCTTGCTGGGATCACAGGGGATGAATGAAAGAGAAGAGAGTTTCAGGAGACTGGGGATTGGGGGTGACAAGAGCCAGACCTCGTTTATAGGGGTGAGAACTGATGCTGGGCGAGGCAAGGAAGATGTTCATTGTAGGTTGTCAGAAAGACTAAGTCAGAGAAAGCAGCCCAAGCACATTTGTATTTCCAAGGAAGGAGCCAGTGGAGAGGGAAAGCTGTGAAACCAAGGGAGAGGTAACCGATGAGACAAGGTCCCCAGAAGAGGTGGAGTGGAGGCAGGGAGGAGAGAAGAAGCCTTTCTTCCCAGAGCACTGGCAGGGGAGGAAGGACACTAAGAGACGGGTGCTGCCCAGAATTGGGGGGGGGGAGGGAGTCCTCATCCAGCAGAGAAACAGAAAGCTAATAGTTTTTCTTTCTTCTTCTTCTTTTTTCAAAGTTTATTTGGCTCGTTCGGTGCGGACCTGGTACCTCTTTTGTGAAGCGGCAGCTGAGGAGACTCCGGCGCTCGCCATGGCCGACAAAAAGCCCAAGGAAGGAGTCAAGACTGAGAACAACGATCATATTAATTTGAAGGTGGCGGGGCAGGATGGTTCTGTGGTGCAGTTTAAGATTAAGAGGCATACACCACTTAGTAAACTAATGAAAGCCTATTGTGAACGACAGGGTTTGTCAATGAGGCAGATCAGATTCCGATTTGATGGGCAGCCAATCAATGAAACAGACACACCTGCACAGTTGGAAATGGAGGATGAAGATACAGTTGATGTGTTCCAGCAGCAGACAGGAGGTGTCTACTAAAAAGGGAACCTGCTACTTTACTCCAGAACTCTGTTCCTCCAGACCAAGAAGACATTCTCGATTAGAAAACCGCAATTTGGTTCCACCACATCCTGACTACTACAGTATAGTTTTCTCTATTCTTTCATTTTCCCCTTCCCCATTCCTTTATTGTACATAAAGTAACTGTGTATGTGCGCAAGCATTTTGCATTTTTTTTTAACTAAATGGCCAATGGTATGTTTTGACCGACATCAAATGGAGATGGGATGGGGAAAAATACTGGTTCTGTGAAAATACCCCCTTTCTCCATTAGTGGCATGCTCATTCAGCTCTTATCTTTATATTCCAGTAAGTTATTTTGCTCTCACTGTTTAACAAAAAAAAGAACAACATAAAAATCCTTGCATACCTTGTTCGATTGGAGAATTTTAATGTTTTTCATTTATCATTGTAAAACCAAGGACAATTTTATAACTTTTTTGTACGTAGCTGTTACATGTAGGGCAATCTGTCTTTAAGTAGGGATAAATTACTCTAAAAGAAATGAATCCTAGATAGTTTTCCCTTCAAGTCAAACGTCTCGTTGTTTAAATAAACTTCTTGTTTAAAAAAAAATAAATAAAAAAAAAATAAAAGTTTATTTATTTATTTTGAGATAGGGAGGGAGAGAGAGAGAGAGAGAGAGAGAGAGAGAGAGAGAGAACACGAGGAGCAGAGGGGGGCGGAGAGAATCCCAAGCAGGCTCCCCACTATTAGTGCAGAGTCTGACTTGGGGCTCGAACTTACCAACTGCGAGATCACGACCTGAGCCGAAACCAAGAGTCAGACGCTTAACTGACTGAATCACCCAGGTGCCCCTCTTTTTTTCTTTTAATTAAAAAAAATTTTTTTTTATTTTATTTAATTAATTTTTTAAAGTAGGCTTCATGCCCAGGGTAGAGCCCAAAGCAGCTTAAACTCATGATCCTGAGATCAAGACTTGAGCTGAGATCAAGAGTTGGACACTTAACCAACTGAGCCACTCAGGTGTCCCCAAATTTTTATTTTTAAAAGATTTTATTTTTAAGTAATCTCTGTACCCAGTGTGGGGCTTGCACTTACAATCCTGAGACCAAGGGTCCTTCCGACTGAGCCAGTCAGGCGCCCCGGTTTTGTTTTTAAAGATCCATGAAGTGAAGGGGAGGAAATAAATGTTTAATGACTTCCCATATCTTGTCAAGTAAAATGGGAAGATATTGCCATAGCCTACATGGCCAAGTGACCCAAGCTCACTTCTTGCCCTGCCCCACCCTCACTGGCCACCTTGCTTGTGGATGCTGTCCTGAAACTCAGACATACTCTCCTGCCTTAGGACCTTTGCACATGCTGTTCCCTCTGCCTGGAAGCTCTTCCTCAAGATAGCCACAATGCCTTGTCTCATTCAAATCCTTACTCAGATGTCACTTTCTCAGGTGGGCTTCCCCTTACCCCACATCCCCCAACCCCTGAACCTATACACACACTCTTCATTTTGTTTTCTGGTGTTATTTTTACCTTCTAATATACTTTTTCTTTAAAAATTTTAATGTTTTTTAAAATTTATTTTTGTGAGAGAGACAGAGTATGAGCAGGGGAGAGGCAGAGAGAGATGGAGACACAGAATCCCAAGCAGGCTCCAGGCTCTGAGCTGTCAGCAGAGTCTGATAAGGGGCTGGAGCCCACAGACAGCGAGATCGTGACCTGACCTGAAGTCGGACGCTTAACCGACTGAGCCACCCACGCGCTCCTATACTTGTGGGTTGTTTTTTTTTTTTTAAGTTTATTTATTTACGGGGGGGGGGGCAGACAGAGAGGGAGAGAGAGAATCCCTAGCAGGTTCCATGCTGTCAGCGTGGAGCTGGGTATGGGGCTTGAATCCACAAACAGTGAGATCACAACCCTGAGCCAAAATCAAGAGAGTCAGTTGCTCAAACCACTGAGCCACTCAGGTGCCCCCTGATATACTTATAATGGTACTTATTTACTATACAAATTACTTATTTTTCTCGTTATTTGCTCTCCGCACTAGAATGTGACTTCCATGAGGACAGGTTTTTGTTTTATTATTACTCTACACCAGTAACTAGCACAGTAGGCAGTCAATACATTTTTGTTGAATGAATGAATGAATGAATGTGCAGAGCCTGAAACTGAACCCGAATCTGCCGGATCCCAAATTACCGCTACTCCAAGCCCATCTCTGAATTGAACTGCTAAGGGTCTCAGCCTGAAAACGAAGGAAGACTGCAGGCCTTTCTGGGGGTCGGCTCTCCCGCCCCGCTCGAGTTCTCAGGACCCCGTGGGCTCGATTCCCCCGGAAAGCCGGTCCCTCGGTCTGGGCTTTCCCTCCGAGGTGGGACTTCTGCCCTCCCCCCGGGGGAGCGACGCCGGAACTTCCAGAGGAAGAGCAGGAATTTCTGAAATCCAGGCCCAGTCGAGCGGTAATAGGCACCTTCGCGGCCGCCAGCGGAACCGCCTGGCCCTAAATCACGGCCGCGGCCCCTCCTCCCTCCGCCCGCCCCGGCCGGGTGAAGCTGTGCTCCTGGGCGGGGGCGGGTTCCAGCCGCGCTGCGGGAGGGACCCGCCGCCGCTGCAGGTGCCGCGGAAATGCTTGCCCCGCTGCCCGCCTTTGAAGTCCGGCCGCACTGCCCGCGCTCGCCGCGCCCGAGCCCCACCGCGGAGCCCCACACCCCGGGGACTGCAGCCGGGATCCGACGGAGTCCTCCCCCGGATTCCTGGGATTCGTGGGCGGAGGGCCGAGGGCGGCGGGGGCGCTTCACTCCGGGAACCCCGGCCATTTGTCAAGAGAGTGTGGCTCAGAATTATTAATTTGGAGCCGTGGGCCATTTCCTGACTTGTTCGGGGAAGGGTGGGGGAGCAGGCCTGGAAACGTATGACACACGGGAAGGAAAAGCCAGAACTGTTTGGGGGGAAGGGGTTGGGAGGGTACGCTCCTTTCCAGGCCTGGGAACTTGTGCTGTTGGGACATTTTCTTTGTTTTTCCCCAATCTCGTTTTAAGGGTTCATGTTAGGGGGCCAGAAGAGAAGTCAGTGGTTCAGTCTCATGTTTCTGTTTTTCCCTTATTGATTTTCTATGGCTATTTTGCTCGAGACCCATAGTTGTCTCTTGCCATAAATTTTCCCTGCATCCACCGCATGGATAGGAATGCTCTAAAGTTAATGTGCAAGAAACAAATTGTGTGCAGTCAAAATTACTCTTGAATAAACATTAAATTGTGGCATGCAAGGCATAATGTATATAACCCTCAACAGGCATTCTTTTTTTTTTTTCAACGTTTATTTATTTTTGGGACAGAGAGAGACAGAGCATGAACGGGGGAGGGGCAGAGAGAGAGGGAGACACAGAATCGGAAACAGGCTCCAGGCTCTGTGCCATCAGCCCAGAGCCCGACGCGGGGCTCGAACTCACGGACCGCGAGATCGTGACCTGGCTGAAGTCGGACGCTTAACCGACTGCGCCACCCAGGCGCCCCTCTCAACAGGCATTCTTACGCAAGCTGATATTTAATAGCCACTGAGCTAGACTCTGGAAGAACAAATCTATCTTTCTGAGCATTCCAATCACTTTTGCTGTTAGAAAAATTTTTTAATGTTTTATTTTATTTTTTTTTTTTTTGAGAGAGAGGGCGTGGGGGCAGCAGAGAGAGAAGGAGGCACAGAATCCGAAGCAGGCTCCAGGCTCTGAGCTGTCAGCACAGAGCAGGATGCAGGGCTTGAACTCATGAACTGTGAGAACATGACCTGAGCTGATGTTAGAGGCTTAACCCACTGAACCACCCAGGAGCCCCTGCCTCTTTGCTGTTAAGACAGAATTTTGAATTCGGTAGATGTGGGGTGGGGTCTGAGAAGTTTTCTGTCCATGCTGCTGCCACCACAACACACTTTGAGAACCACAGCTTATTTGTTTTGAGATTTTATGTTTAATCTCTACAGCCAACGTGGGGCTCAAACTTACAAACTCCAAGATCGAGAGTTACATGCTCCACTGACTGGACCAGCCAGGTGCCCTGAGAACCACAGCTTTGACAGCTGTCAAATTCCCCCCAGGGAATAGGGTGGGTGGGGAATTTTAAAGCACTTTTATTTGGCTGCAAGGTTTATTTCCTTCTATTATAATACTGGGCTTCTATAGACTTAAGTTAATACACATACTTGTGGCTGTCAACACATGTTAAAGCTTATAGCACTGGGCCCGGTATTTATAGATGGTCAATAAATATTTACTGGATTTGAATATAGAGCCCGTTTGATCAGAGCAGTGTGGAATTTCCAGAGTTTCATGAATTTCTTAATATCAAGGATTGCACCATTTGGTCAACGTTCAGAAAATATTTCCTTGCACCTCCTATGGACCAGGCACTGCGGTAGGCCTGGGAGTACAGAGGCGGTCCCAGATGTGGACACAACATGAACATAATAGTATAATATGATCTGCTACATTCTGAGATGGAGTTAAGAAAGGGAGCCCTGCAGGGAAGGGCTCAGGGCTGGCTTCACCGAGGAGGAAAGCTGCGGAAGCTGGTGACCCGCTGCAGGCCGCCGAGATCCATCCAGAACTCTACAGACAAAGAGGCCTAAAGCCTTCCCAACGTGCCCATGTAGGAAGCTGCAGGCTGATCTTGAATCCCCTCCGGCTACTCCTGGCTTACTGGGCCCTTGCTCACCTGCCGTAGGGTAAGCACGTGGGCCCTGGTTTGTCACTTCCGCTCTCCGGTGCTCTCCTTCGGGTCCCAGCGGCCATCAGTCCAGCTGGGGTCAGAAAGAGGATGAGCCAAGGAAACACCAGGCAGCAAATCTTAGCCCAAGAGGCAGGCAGTTGGGCTGCTCAGGACTTTTCCTGGCTTCCAGTCTATATTCTCTCTTCTTTCCTGCTTGTCTCTCTTCATTTGGGGGGCCCTCCCTCCCTACTCCAACCCTTCTCTGTACCAGACAAGTTCTTTTTATTTTTTACACTTGGTTGAAACTGTTTGAATCTCTTAATGGCTTTTGTTTCCAAGGGCAGGAGCCAGGCCTCTAATACCTGCAGGTGGTCAGTGGGGGTTGCTGGTGCTGGGGGTGTGGGACTCCCTGAGTTGAGAATGCAGGTCCAGCCCAGAGGGGTTAAGACTGTGGTCTGTAAATAGGAGTCACACAGCTCAGCCCTCTGACTTGCGGCAAGTTACTTACTTTTCTCTAGGTTGCAGTTTCCAGTCTGTAAAATGGGTATTATAATAACAGGGCCTTCCGTATAGGATTGTTGTGTGGCCAAGATATGTTTCAGAAGCACTTAGTAAAATAAATAAATAAATAAATAAATAAATAAATAAATAAATAAATAGCACTTAGTGCTATGCCTGGCCTATAATAAGCATTCAGTAGAAATCAGTATCAATATTACTAAGATAATGAGGAGCACCTGAGTGGCTCAGTCGGTTGAGCATCCGACTTTGGCTCAGGTCATAATCTCACAGCTCGTAAGTTCGAGCCCCACATTTGGCTCTGTGCTGAAAGCTCAGAGCCTGGAGCCTGCTTCAGATTCCGTGTCTTCCTCTTTATCTGCTCCTCCCCTGCTCCAACTCCCTCTCTCCCTCTCTCTCAAAACTAAATAAACATTAAAAAAAAAAAAAAGAGGATGACTGCTATTACTAGTAATTATTGCTAAGCAGCATCCTGCTCATGGTGGATTGTGAGTTCTCACTAGTGGAAGGAAAGGTGATGCAAACAGTTTAAGCTTGTTTATTACTTGACTGGCACCCTCCCTCAGCTCACACACTGCCCCAGGCAGACTCTCCCCTCTGGGAGGCTGCCCTGAGGATCTGTGGGAAGGACTCCTCAGATAGGTCATCTCCATCCTTCTGTGGAGGTGAGGGGTGCTTGGGGCTTGCCCGTCTATTTCCTCCTGATCGTGGGTAATGGGCTCCCTGGAGACACCATGAGGGAGGGGAGGCCTGTTGGTGGTCATACTCAGGCTGAGGTTACCCTTGAGAAAACCAGGTGCAGTCTTTCTTGAGGCCCCTCTTTACTGGAGTCTATTTCACTGAGTCCTCTGAGACTGGTATCCTATTTTGCAGGTGGAGGACTCAAATATCAGATGAGTTTTGATCCAAAACTTGTGCTCATTACCTCTACACTACCATGTCCTACACTCAGGGCCAGATTCATGGGCATGGGACGTGGGCACCCCATGCTTAAAAGGGCCCCCAGCTCAGTTGAATGTTCTCCTGTCACCGTCCCGAAATTCGCAATGATTTTGAACAAGAAGCCCCAGTTTTCATTTTGTACAGGGCACTGCAAATTATGTAGCTGGTCCTGCCCACCTTCTTTTGTAGAAAGGATGTCTTCCTTGCAAAGAAAAGGAAATTGAAGTATAGAGAAAACAGGAGTGGCACAAAGTCATGTAGCAAGTTGGTAGCAGAACCAGAACCAGGTCTCCTGACTCCCTGTCCAGTGGAATTCTCTGGAAGCACTCATATGTCCAACCGTGCCCTGGATGGGGGAAGTTTCAGAAGAAGACACTGGCTGGGGGGTGGCGGGGGGAGGGCTCCCATTCACCATATCACCTCTCCCACCTGGCCCTTCTGGGAATGAAATGTCCACCTGCTGCCTCCTGACCTGCCTACCTTGGACCCTAGGGGCCAGGCTTTTCTGAAGGGCTGGGCAAGGCCATGGGCAGGGCAGTGACTCATTTCTGTCTAGAGTGGTTAAAGGACATGGATAGGGGTAGCAGCAGAGGTGGCCATAGAATGTGATACTCAGGAACTGAATTCTCTGGGTGTTGACCTGATGACCTCTTGACCTGAGATGGCCCATTGAGACTGACATCCTGTTAGTTAAGCTGGATTCTACTGGCCACAGTTGGACATCTGTGGCCTATGCTCTGTATAGAATCCTGCTAGAGGCATGCATTTCTGTGTGATTTGGTGTGTGTTTGTGTGTATGTGTTGTGGGGATTATGGGAAACAGACTGAGAAAACATCCAGTTCTGTCTGCTTTCATTCACTTTGTAATTTCACAGATACTGCAGATTTGGGGAATAGAGCCCCAGAAATACAAATGTCCTTAGGATGCTTATAGTCTAGTGAGCAAGACAGATAATAAAATAAATAATCACAGATAAATACACAATTTGTTTCCTGGTGCCGTGTTCTTTTTCTCCACGGAGCAATTAATAGTATGAAATAATGGGATTATTGGTATGCTCTTTGGTGAGAAGGATGTGAACCCTATACTCATCCCAGCTGGATGCCAGAGCAAACCTTCACATTTTGGAGGCTTTTGAATTGTGGCTGGGAATGACATTGACTTTGCTGCTTCAAATAACTCACTTGTGGATGCCTGAAATTCCACTGAGGGCCCTTTCTCTAGGATTAAACATTATTCTTTTTCTGAGACTCTATTTAAAATTCAAATCCCTGCGAGGTGTGTGGGGGGGAGTGATGCCTCAGTCCGTTAAGCATCCGACTTCTGCTCAGGTCATGATCTCACAGTTCATGGGTTCAAGCCTGCCTGCCTTGGGCTCTGCTGACAGCTCAGAGCCTGGACCCTACTTCGGATTCTGTGTCTTTCTCTCTGCCCTCCCCCACTCACTCTCTGTCTCTCAAAAATAAACATTGAAAAAAAATTTAAATTCAAATCCCTGGAAATGGGGAGGGGTGGTGGGTGGGTGGGTTCACTGAGTTCATAACATGGCAGTGCTGTATCATGAGACAGAGCAGCCCAAGGACCCTGAACACCAAAAGATGCCCCTGATGGGTACCACAAGGGGAGCCAGGGTGTCACAAGACAATCTCCATCACCCTCTGCTGCTGGCTCAGTCCAGTTCTGCCTTCTGAAGGGGGAGCCAAAGGGAGATAGAGGGAGAGTAAGGTCCAAACAAAACCCAAACCCAGAATCCCAGGCAAGCTCACTCTGGTAGCTGGAAAAGCCAGAAGCTTCAGGTCTCTCTTACCTGCAGGCCCCTGCTGTATCAAATCTGTCCCTCCCTTATTGGCCCCACGGGAACAGTAATGCTTTGCTCAAGCACAGCTTTATGGTTGTACAAGCCTTGACGAGAACTTTCAAGGTTCTTGAAACACACTCAACTACCACGGCGACCCTTCTGTGTACCTATCGGCACTCCTGCCCAGGGGCCAAATTTGGCACTGTACTTGGGGTCTGCAGGTGGAACGTGTGTTCAACCTGGTCACCCGAGAGAGGCCCTGGAGTGAGGCAGGGCAAGTTCTCCCTGGCGGCTGGAGCACTGCCCCAGGCATGGCTGGGCTGCCGGGTCTGGTCCCCTCTTGCAAGAATCTGCATGCTTCCTCCCTTCCTTGCTTCCTTCCTCCCGGTTCCTCCCTCGCCAACCTACCTGGAGGCAGGTAATAAAGCAGGAGGAGGGAGATGAATGGATGAGGAGGGTGGAGAGCCACGTGGTGCCATAAAGCCCAGCTAGAGAAGGCCTGTCCGGGAGTGTCCAGCCTGCAGGAGTCAACGCTCAGAAGGTGAGGACTGTCAGCCCCGCGAGCCGGAGCCAGGGCAGCAAGGCCCGGGGAAGGCCATGCACCGAGGCGGGCCGGGACCAGGCCTCAGAGGCCTGAAGGGGGCCGAGGGCCCCGCCGAGGACTTGGGGGGCTCTTGCCTGGAGGCCGGCAGGGATTTTGGGGTGCTGAAGGAGAATGGCGAGGCCGAGGAGGCAGCGAGCGGCAGGAAACGCGCCCGGCCGGTGCGCTCCAAGGCACGGCGCATGGCGGCCAACGTGCGGGAGCGCAAGCGCATCCTGGACTACAACGAGGCCTTCAACGCGCTGCGCAGGGCGCTGCGGCACGACCTGGGCGGCAAGAGGCTCTCCAAGATCGCCACGCTGCGCAGGGCCATCCACCGCATCGCGGCGCTCTCCCTAGTCCTGCGCGCCAGCCCCGCGCCCCGCTGGCACTGCGGGCACCTGGAGTGCCACGGCCAGGCCGCGCGTGCCGGGGGCGGCGGGGACGCGGGCTCCAGCCCGCCGCCGCCCGCCCCGCCGCCCGCCGGCCCCTTCGCGCCGCGCTGCGCCTCGTGTTCCCCGCACACGCACCCGGGACGGCCCAGGGCGGTGGCCGAGGCTCAGGGCGCGGCCCAGGCGTCCGCGGGAAGCTGGCGCCGCGGTCCCGGGGCTCCCTTGGCCTGGCCGCGGGGCCACCCGCGAGCGGGCCCCGGGTTGGGCTTCCAGCACTCCTGACTGGCTCCAGAGAGACCCGGTGGGCCTGGAGGGAGGCCGGCCAGGGAGGAGCCAACAGCAGGATGACTACTAAAGGGAAGACTGCAAAAAACCGCCCTGGACCGAGAAAAACCGAATGGTTGAGGCCAGAGAGAGAGAGAGAGAGAGAGAGAGAGAGGAGGCAGCCTTGCCAGTAGGAAGGAACTGAGCCCAAGGCTGCGCTCCCCAGCACCTCCCTCCTCAGCCTGAAGCCCAACCAGGGATGACAGCTCCAGGAAAGGAGCAGGATCCTGCTGGGTTCTTTCTTACGTTTGGACTTGATGAACTCTTCTCAGAAAGTGATCTTTGCGTTCCTGTGCCTCTGAGTCCTATCTCTCCTTGATGCTTTTTAGGAGAAAGAGGGCTTTTGGACGGGGGGGAGGGGGGGCTTGTAGGTGGGAGTGTGGGTGACACCTGGTGTGGTCTGATGACAGTGTGGGGTCCATGTCCCCAGCCTGTGCTGATACCCCAAGTCTGTGATCTGAGAGAGGCAACAGAAGGAGCCAAATAAAAAGGAAAAGCTATCATCTCCGTCTGCTATCAGATGTCCACTGGGCCCTGTGGCCCAGGGTGGCAGAAAGGCCTGAGGTCTGGGGGCTCACTGTGGAATGTCGGTCTCCCACGGCCTGATTCCCACAGGTAGGTACCTGATTCATGGCAGGGCCCTAGGTGTGGCTGAGCAGTGTGAGGAGCACTGTGGGAAATGACATTATTTGGGGAGGGTGGGTGGCACCAGGAGACTCGGGATGCAGTCAGCCTCATCTCTGGGACCCGTCACCCTGCAGAGCTGCTGTCTGCAGTGAGCCACTGTGAGGGCTGCAATGGTTGAAGAGTCCGGACCAGTCTCAGGAAAGGAAGCCTAGAGCCGACCAGGGACTGGGGGTGGGTGAGTCCTGCCTGTACCCTGAGTGTGGGTGAATGGAGCTCCCAGGGAAAATTGGTCCAGTGCATAGAGCCAGGGCCTCTATGATGAGAGGCAGACATAGAATCAGGAAAGATTATGAGGAGGAGGTTAAGGGAATTAGGGCCAAATCTGCTGAGAAAGTGGGAGGCACAACCAGCCCTCCCAGAGAAGTCTGGAGAGCTTTTGCATGTAAGATGAGCACTCCCAAGCTAGTGTCTGGCTTCACTCATGCTGACCAGGCTGATGTTGCAGCTGCCGTTGGCTGGGGTGAGAACCCAGATGTGCCAGAGGAGGGCTGGGGGCTCTCTGGTCTCCTTGGAGAGCTGGACACTTGCCAGCTTGGAGAAGAAGAGTTACACAGTTCGGAATGGGGGCTATCACGGAAGCTGGAGAGACAGCCATAGACCCCAGGATAAGTGAAGGGTCCCCAAAACAGTCAAGATGAGGCTCAGTGCCTTAATTAAAGATATACTTGCTTTCTGCAAGTGAGACACTGGCTGGCCCACTTGGCATCCTGCCCTCGGCCCATAGGTATCAGGGTTCCCAATTTCACAGGGCAGGGAGCTGCTGCGCAGATCACAGGAAAGCTTTGACTCTGGGCAGAGGAGTCCTGGGGTCCAACCAGGAACAAAATGTGGGAATCTGGCCCCAGACCTGCTCACTGAGCCTTCCATCTCATGGAGAGGCAGTGCCACCGTCTGATAGTGGAAAGGAAAGAGCCAGACAGGCCTGGGATCCAGTCTCTGCTCTGCCACTTACTACATGTGTGACCCATGGCATCACTTGACCTCTCTAAGCCTCTAGTTTCTCACCTCTGACACAGATGACTCTACCTCAGGGTGGCTGTGAGGGTTAACATTTGTTCATAATGTAGTTTCTGGCAATTAGAAGGCTTTCATAAATTGTTACTGTTTGTATATTATTATAATCTCAGACCAGTTTGGACAATGCTTCTGCCTAGCTTCAGACCCAGATTTTTATGTCCTGGAAACATGATAAAATGACCAGCAAGTCCTGTTTTCTTAAGTTGCAGGATAGAGAGAGCTCAGAGTTCTGGCCCAGTTTCACGGTCAGTGCAGGAATGGCGAGAGCGCCCCCTGCAGGTGGAGGCGTGAATGTGCAGCAGATGTGTGAAGTCAGAGGGAGGGATGTGAAAATAGTTCTCAGTCTCTTCACTTTCCAGCTGAGTGAGCTTGGGCAAAATGCTCAAGGGACTTGAGCCTTGGGGTTCCCCTCTGTATAACAGGCTAAAATAAGTACTTACATCGTAGGCTGTTGTGCAGACTAAATGAGATAATGCATTTCAAGCACTTAGCATAATGCCTGTAAGCACTCACTGAGTGGAAGCTGTTAAGACATATTCTGTTCAGTAGGTTGTTATAAAGACAGAATGCATGGGAGAGTGTTTTATAAACTAAAGTCCACACACATTAGCTATTGTTTTATCAGGGCCATGTGTTTTGTATATTTTCACGCTGATAGGTGTTTGCCTAGCATTCAATTTTTTTTTTAATGCCATAAAAGTTTTCTGATGTGTACACATCACAGGAGTGCTTATCTAGGCATGTGGACATCTAAATATTTGTGTGTGCATACATGTATGTATTGACCTAACAGGTACTCCCTGCTTCTCCCTGATGCGTTAGAGTCTCCTGGACCAGAATGCCCTTCATTATGGGCCATCTGGGTTTTCTGAAACCCTTGCTTGATTTTTTTAAATGTTTATTTATTTTTGAGAGAGAGAGAGACAGGGTGAACGGGGGAGGGGCAGAGAGAGAGCGAGACACAGAATCCCAAGCAGGCTCCAGGCTCTGAGCTGTCAGCACAGAGCCTGATGTGGGGCTTGAACCCACAAACTGCAAGATCATGATGTGAGCCAAAGTCGGCTGCTTAACTGACTGAGCCACCCAGGCGCCCCTTGCTTGATTTATTTTTAAAGTTTTATTTATTTACTTTGAGAGAAAGAGAAAGCATTATGTGGGGAGGGGCAGAGAGAGAGGGAGACAGAGAATCCAAAGCAGGCTCCCTGCTGTCAGCCCAGAGTCCGACGTGGAGCTTGAACTCATGAACCGTGAGATTATGACCTGAGCCAAAGCTGGACGCTTAACTGACTGAGCCACCCAGGCGCCCCTGATTTTTAAAAATCTGCTTCCCAAGACTGTATCCATTCTCCAAGATGACTGACTTACTGTGGAGAGGAGCAGCTAAATCTGTGATTATGAAAGGAATGGGCGTTGTCAACCGAGACCAGCTAGGCTTGTCCAAATATAGAGGAAAAATAGTACAATGATAGCTATTAAGTGAATATAGAAGGGAAAGCACTAGAAAGAGAAACCACATATGTAAGACTGAGCTGCTAAAAGTCATGGCTAAAAGATACAAAGGACCAGTATACCTCAAGACAGAAATTATATAAGATTGCTACCAACTGTCCACTCAAATAGTGCTCGAAGGAGAGGGAGTCAGAGAAGAATAACAAGTAGACGCTTACACTAGTCCACGGCTCATAAAGGGCTCCCATACACGCAGTCTCTTGGCTTCTCTTAGGAAGTCTGGGCCTTCCAACTCCTTTCCTTATACTCGTTGCCTCCATCACAGGAAACAGCACCTTGTCTGTCTAGCAAGGAATGAGACATACCAGCAAAAATAAACAACAGTTAAGACTGATGTTGTCAGGGATGTGGAGAAGAGGTCGTGGGAACAGATTTCTAGTTGTTCTGTGGATCTGTTCCTTTTTTTGGTGGAGAACAAACTGGCAAAATCACAATAAAAACACTCCAAGGAGGGCGCTTGGGTGGCTCAGTCGACTGAGCATCTGACTCCAGCTCAGGTCATTATCTCACTGTGGGTTAGTTTGAGCCCCACATTCAGGCTCTCTGTTGTCAGCTGTGGAGCTCGCTTCCGATCCTCTGCCCTGCTCTCTCTCTCTCCAAAACAAAAATTAAAGAAAAAAACACTCCAAGGGAGTAATTTAAAAAGAAAAACAGATTTGCCAAAAGGCAGTCCCAGAGTCCCACGGTGAAAGATTTGAAACAATAAAAATGCCCAACCATAGGGGCGTGGCTAAGAAACTTTGGTGTTCTAACAGTAAAAATAATCGTGAGTTAGTAGCGCAGGTCACAAAATGGTCCATGCCCACTGATTATAACTGTAGACAGACATGCAGGTACATGAACACACCCTGCAAGAATTTGGAAGGATGCAAACAGAGTTAGTATCTATTAGGTTCTTCAGAATTGTTTTTTAAAGGTGAAAGATTTGTCTCCTTAGAGGGCCTTCCAAAGAGGGGTAGGTAGAGAAATGTTTTGAGCCAGGACAGCGAGGACAAAGTGTCCTGAGTGGATTCCTTTGGAGGGACCTCACCTCACTGGATGTGAAACCCAGGTGCTTGCTGATGAGAACAGGACTACATCATGTTTTTCTTACAGCGTGTGTGTGTATGTGTGTGTGTGTGTGTGTGTGTGTGTGTGTGCATGCGCACATGCTCACACAGATACCAGAAGGCTGCAGCTGTCCCTGGTGCAGGGTGCAGGGTGAGCTGAGCTCAGGAAGCCCTCAGTGAGAAGAGGGATTTGCTTAATTATTCCTGTCCTGACAGCCCCATAGGGTTTCCTGAAACCCAGTCATAGACCAAGGGTAGAAAGGGCCATGGGGCACAGATCTGAGAGGGCTCTGTTACCTCCACCTTGGATTAAGGTCCGACTTACCCATCCTTCTGAAGTTGGCTTCCTTCCCCCACCCCAGCTTGCAGGTCCACTTTCCCTTCCACTGCTGACCTCAGCGTCTTCCTTGCTTAGGGTACACTAAGGCTGGGGGCAGGCAGAGGTAGGAACTAGTGTCCATGCAGGCACACCCTGGGCACTTGGTTGGTGCTTTCATCTTCTTCTGCTTCATCCAGCCAGTCTTAACTGGGCCAGGCCCTGGGCAAGGGGGCCAGGGCACACCTGCCCACTCCAGGACCTCACAGCCCAGCGGGGAAGCTGGGGAGAGAAGAGAGGATGACTTTTTTCAGTTCCCTATGAAAGCAGGCCGGCCAGACAGCCGTGGAACAGAAAGGCCAGTCCATCTGTCTAGCTGCAGGCTCACGGCTCAAATCCCCTGAGACAGGCAGGCCTCATGAAGGCAGAGCTGGAGGAGCTCCTTCTAAAGGCTGCAGCTGGCCCAGCGGCTTGCTGTTCTGCAGAAAATGGGCCCAGAGTTCCCACATCTTCATGCCAGAAGTCTGAAGCTCTGTGCAAGCCAAACCCATTTTGTATGATGAATATGGCCTGCAGTCCTCCGTTTGAGACCTCATTTGGGGGTGGGGGTGGGGGTGGGGGGAGCGGGGGCGGCAACGGCAGGCTTGAGCAGGGGCAGCTGGCTGGGCTGGGCTTACCAGCCTTGGAGCCCCAACCTGATGCTCTTTCTTCCGGTCTCTCCCCTTCTCCCGACTCCCACCCTGTGATCATTCCCATCATCACTACCAGGCCACTAGATGGCACCATGAGCCCAGCATCACCCAGTGGCCGAGCACACCTGGGTCCCCAAGTCCCTGAAAGCCAGCCACTGGTCCTGCCACCCCACTGCCATGAGCCACCCTGGGGACTTCTTGCCTTTTTTCTTTTCGCTTTAAGTTTTTATTAAGTCAGAAAGGCCCCCCTTTTATGTCGGGTTCATTCTGTTCTAGACCAGCACTGCCCAAGAGAAACGTTAATACAAACCATGTTTTCAGTTTTTAATTTTCTGGTAGGTATCTTTTTAAAAAGTGAAGAGATGGAGGAGGTGACATTAATTTTAATCATGTTTTATTCTGCCCAATATATCAACATTATTATCACTTCAATATGTACCCAACGTACACAGTATTAATGAGATCTTTTACATTGCTTTTTGTACTAAGTATTCGAAGTCCAGTGTGATTTATACTTCCAGCACATTTAAACTAGCTACATTTCAGGGGCGCCTGGGTAGCTCATTGGGTTGAGTGTCTGACTTCGGCTCAGGTCATGACCTCATGGTTCGTGGGTTCAAGCCCCGCATCGGGCTCTGTGCTGACAGCTCAGAGCCTGCAGCCTGCTTTGGATTCTGGGTCTCCCTCTGTCTCTGCTCCTCCCCTACTCTCTCTGTCTCTCCCTCTCTCTTAAAAATAAATAAAACATTGAAAAAAAAATGAAATGCTTTAAGTACCTCAGTAGTCACATTTGGCTAGAGGCTATGGAATCTTTGGGCTGGGCAGTTGTCGGCCCCATGGAGGGCCTGAGTCCCTTGCTCCCAGGGTTAGCTTCCAGCCCGTAACATGGAATTCTGTCCAGGGTGGACACTGACTTAGAGTCTAGGGGTCTCGGGCACCCGACTTACCACCCTTTGCAGGAGGTCTCATATTTAAAAAGACATTAGCACATTCCCAGAGATTCCTGGACCAGGGAACCAAGCTCACTCTCCCTACCCCACTAAGATGAGGAGGAAGTCCCCGCCACCTTCACCCATGGCAAGAGAGCAACAATGTCACTGCCCTGGAGTGCCCTGCATTTTGCAAACAACGATAGGTTTCCTTTATGGAGCAATAATTCTTAGTTTAATATAGTCGAATTTATCAAACTCGAAAATTTGCCCCAAAGCCACACACTATTTTCAAAGCTTATTGGCCCCCCGGGTGCCTTTGCAGCTCCCCAGCCTCCCCCTCAGCCCCTAGCACGTGGCTCTTCCTCCTGTCTGTGGCCTGCTCCTCCCTCTCTCTGCCAGTCACACACCCTCTTCCACCTTGTCCCAGCCCTTTCTGGAAGCAGCATTTCTGAAGCCGGCCTGATACACAAACCCAAGCTCTTTCTTTCCGCTAAAATGACTCATCTTGCTCCAAACCAGCCCCTGGATCTGGGGATCTGGATAAGAGATTGGCGTCTGGTTGAGATACAGTTTGGGATGAGTGTCTCTCCATCTCTGGCCTCAGTTTTCTAATCTGTGATATCAAAGGATCTGAACTTTACAACCTCTGAGCCCCCGGCCCTCCTCTACCTTCCCACCCCCATCCTGGATGACCGTAGGGTCTTAGGTTTTTTTCCCTGCACCCTCTTCTACCACCCGCCCCAACACACACACATGTACACACATGTACGGTGGTTCCAGGGTTCCAGGTCGTCCTTATGAAACTATGTAAGGAGAGAGATCAGGGACATAGAAAGAGATGTGGAGAATAGAGAAGGAGGCTGAAACAGAGGGAGAAGACACGAGAGGAAATGAAGAAAGACAAGAGACAGTAGGAATCAGAGAGGACAGTCTACCAGAACTTCGGAGCTGCGATCTGCCCCAGGCAGCTCCTGAACAGAAATATCTTTGCTGCTCTTTAAAAGCACCCCAGAGGGTGCCTGGGTGGCTCAGTGGGTTGAGTGTCTGACTCCTGATTTCAGCTCAGGTCATGATCTCACAGTTTGTGGGTTCGAGCCCCGTGTCGGGCTTTATGCTGACAGTATGGAGCCTGCTAGGGATTCTCTCTCTCTCCCTCTCTCTGCCCCTACCCCGCTCGTTCACACACACACTCTCTCTAAATAAATAAATAAACTTAAAAATGAATAAATCAAAGCACCCTTGGAAAGCTCTGATGGGCATGAGATGGAACCCACACTTCCTCCCTTGACACCCCTCCACCCCACCCCTTGGTGAGGTGCTCAAAACCAATTCAGGCAGGATCCTCCCGTGGTGCTCAGGCTTCCCTCTCCTCCTGGAGCCAGGAGCCAGGCTGTTACCTGAGCACCTCTGGGGGTTGGAGGTCAGGGTCGAGGTAGGATGCCAGAGGTCCAGGGCCCAGCGTTTCCCAGCAGATAAGAGGAAGTGCACAGACGGGAGGAAGTGGATGGAGTCTGCTCCAGCAGAAGAGAAACAGAGGCTCAGTTTCCCAGGACAGTTGAAGACATACCCTTTTGTGAGTCACTTTGTCTTTTTCCCCTTCCAGAGCCCCCAGCCCAGAGAAGCAGGTTCTGTGGCTGCAGCAGAAACCAGAGGCCCACTCAAGTCCCTCTGGGCTGGGCTGGGCTGGGCTGGGCTAGGGCAGTACGCTGCTGGGTGGCTCTCAGGGGAGAGGGGAATTGAAAAGGAAAAGCATCTCGGAGGAGGGTGGGGAGAGAGGGAGGCTGTGTGGTGTACTCTCTCTCTCTCTCTCTCTCTCTTGGACTTAGCCTAAGCCTCACCCGGGAGAGGAGTGTCTTCTGTCTGTTCTTGGAGCTGCTTTCTGTCACTTCCCCGCCCATCTGTGCTGTCAGCAGCACCGGCAAAGTTGGCCTCAAACTTGAACGGGGCTGAAGGCTCCAGCTTTCCGAAGCTTCGCGGGGGGCATCAGGCAGGCCTCAGCCTCTGAACTCTGGCTGGCCCAGAGAAGTCGACCCCCTCCCCCTGCCAGGCTCCCGCTGGCCCTTGCTCCCGTGGGTGACCTTTCTGCCCCTGGGCCCCCAGTCTGGGCTGAGGAATGGTGTGCTGAGGTCCCCCTGGAACTGATCGTCTCAGTCTGGAGCTGGAGCAACCCAAGGCCCGAGCCGACATGGCCAATCCTGTGCAGCCTCAGTTTCCCCCAGCCCGGGAGCCAGGCACTGCCTCGCCCACAGACCTGCCGGAGATGGAGAAGCTCCTCACTAAGGTGGAAGGCAAGCACGACAAGCCACTGAAGCTGTCCAAGTCCCTCTCGGGGGCCTTGGACCTGGAGCAGAATGGCCATGGCCTGCCCTTCAAGGTGGTGTCCGAGGGGCACCAGGAAGCCACACTCCCCTGGTCACCCTCTCGAGCCAGCTCTAGGCGGGCATCCTCCGTTGTCACCGCCTCCTCTGCCCAGGACCAAGAAGTCCCCAGAGATTACCTCATCCTTGCCATCACCTCCTGCTTCTGCCCCGTCTGGCCCCTCAACCTCATCCCCCTCATCTTTTCTATCATGGTAAGTGCTGCTGGGTTTCAGGGCAGGGGCAAGGCCAGGGCAAGGCCAGGGCTCAGCAGGCATGGTCCTCTGGGAGGCACCAGACACTCTGTCTGGGTGCAAAGTAGGGGGGCTGGGGGCTCGGGAGAAGACTCCCCTTCTCACCTGGCCTGCTACCCCCCCGTTAGAGAGGGGGCCGGGGACAGGAGACCTTCTGTTGGCTGTCCTCCCTCATCTCCGCTGTTCCTGTTTGGCATCACAGATCGACCTTGCACGCATCCCTGCTGGGGAGGGGACCCCAGGGAGCCGCCTGGAGCTAAATTCTACACAGCAGAAAGACGGCCAAGTTGGGGTGGGGGCGGCTTGCCTTTTGCAGGGGGAGTCCCGAGGAGTCATCCTGAGTGAGGCTGTGTATCAGCAGACGTTGTGGCCAGCGTGGGTTCTCAGGACCCCCAGTTCTCAGAAGGGGAGCCAGCTGCCCCCACCCCCCATCCCAGGTCACCTGGGTATTCTAACAGCCTTTGCCAGCTCTGGTTTCCAAGAGCTGTGGCTTCCCTGCCATGCACTGAGGGCCCTGGGGCCTGGATCCCCCGAGGCTGCTCCTCTGGGGGGCGGTGTTTTTGCTGGGGGCCCTCTGGGCTTCGTGGCTACACTGATTTCAGCATCTGTCTTCAAGGTAGGGGAAAATGTGTGAAAAATGTGAGCGTCAGAGGGCATGGCTGGCCTTGCCAAGGAGGAGCGTGTGGGCTAGTCATTGCTTCTCACATACTTGTCCCATAAGGTTTTGAGTAAATTGTCATAGGTTGTCCCCAAACCAAGCCATTTGGCTAGAACCACTGACAGAAGATCCATAGAAAATGTCAGTACATGTTGGCAAGTGACTTTTGAGGTCCTGGAAGAGGAAGGAGGGAGGGACGGGACGGAGAGAAGGGGGTGAGAGAGAGACTTGCGGAATGAAAAAAAAAAAAAAAAAAAGAATGAAAGCGGGGAGGGTAAAGTACCAGCTCCAGGCTGGTCAGGGCTGGAGACTCTGTGTGGAGACACTGTCTGCTTCCCTCTGGAGCGCCTCCACTGCTGAGTCACCTATCACTGAGTCCCCTCAGGAGTTGTGGTCACTCCTGCCGCCCCCGGGCTGTCTCCTGAGAAGGCCCCTATTCTCCAAACACCTCTTGACTTCACTAAGGCCCAGTGTCCAGTCGGGGATGCCTTCCCTGATCCCTTGTCAAATCTAGCACCACCCGCCAGTACGTTAGGGGACACTGGTAGCATTCCTGAGTCCGAGACTTGGCATGGGCACAAGAGCCAGGGCTGAGCAGGGCCCAGGGTGGGGCCTCTGAGGAGCTTCCTGTCCTGCCTGCTGCATTTGGGGGCAGCTGGGAGGCAGAACCAGGCCTCAGGGGTGCAGCTGGGGGCTCTGGGCAGGGCCAACCTCTTGGTTACAGGGAGAAGCCCCGGGAGGGGAGACAGGCTTCTGGGAGGGAAACCACACAAGGGCCCAGGAGAAAACAGTTGCTAGAATCCATCTCCTTGTGGGGGTGGCGGGGTGCAGGCTGGATAGACACTGCCTTTATCAGAGGAAACCTGGGTCCAAGACTGTGAGACCACTGCACCCACCCCCAATACATTTCTACGTCCTTCTCAGGTTCCTGAGCCAGTTCTGAAGGTCACTGGGCCAGGGGCAGGGAATACCAGACACAATCACCAATTCCCAGGAGCCTCCGGTCCGGTGGGGAGAAACTTGTAAACAGTTCCTATCACACATTGCAAGAAGTACTCGTGCTAGACAAAACGGCAAGGTTCTGTGTGGCCTCGGGCAAGTCCCTCGAATCTCTCTTCTCGGTGTTCCCATCTGCAAAATGGGTGCTGCGTAACACCTACATTAGAAAGCTGTGTGAGGGTGACGTGAGATCAGCCACACAATGTGCTTAAGAACCACAGTAAGTGCTATGACGCCGTAGCAGTGATTAAGTGGCGGCTGAGGGTCTCCCTGGCCAGGGATGGGAAGCCATCATGGGATACTTGTTTCTTTTTTTTTTTAATTTTTTTTAAAGCTTTAAAATATAATACACATATCATGCAATTCACCTGTTCAATGTGTACAATTCAAAGACCTTTAGTGTATTCACAGATGAGTACAGCCGTATCTACTGCACATTTTCCTCACCTCCAACCCCCCAAGCCTGTTTTATCACTCCATCTCTCCCGTGCTCCCCCGCCCAGATCTAATGAACCGCTAGCCTTTCAATCTCACTCTACGGATCTGCCACTTCTGGACATTTCCTATCAAAGGAATCACACAGCATGTGGTCATTTGGGACTGGCTTTGAGCTTCCCCCACATTGCTGCATATATATCATAGGATTTGGAGCCAGAGTGGGGTGTGGTTGGATTTCCAGTTTGGTGCAGGATGAGAGGAGGGACCAGAGGGGCCCCTCTGAGCCGAGCAGTTGGGAGAGGGAAGCTTTGCAGAGGCACAGGTGAGCGGAGAAGAGGCCTGGACCAGGGCCATGGCAAGGGGCAGAGAGGGTTTCTGGAAACCTAAGAATTCTTAACACGGACCATGTATTCATTCATTCAGTCAACCATACGCTTGACTGGCAAGTTGCTTGTTTGGAGGGAACTAAGTGGTACAGAATGACTGGGTCCCCCATGAATGAATATGCCTCTTCTACGAATGAGGTGCATGCTAGGCATTTGGGAAGATGGATAACCTGGTCTATTTGGCATGTGGCCCAAGGATGCAAGAGTATGGTGATTGAGGGAGGGGGGCAGGGACTCTGCTCTAGGAAATTAAGTTTATCCTAGTGGTTCTGAGGAGCCCCTGAAAAATTTTAAGCAGAGGCATGATGTGGTCTATTCATATTTTACCTTTTTTTTTTTAACAGAGAGAGAGAGTGAGCATGGGGGGGCAAAGGGAGAGAGAGAGAATCTTAAGAGACTCCATGCCCAGCACAAAACCCAACTCGGGGCTCAATCTCACCACTATGAGATCATGACCTGAGCCGAAATCAAGAGTTGGAAGCTTAACTGACAGAGTCACTCAGGTGCCGCGGTCTGTTCACATTTTAAAACAAACATCCAAGTGCACTGTGGGAAATGACCTAGAGCAGGCAAGGCTGGGAGCCAGGAGACTCCATAGGAGGCTCTCGAGATAGTCTAGGCAGTGATGTGATGAAGGCACAGGCCAAGCAGTGGCTTAGAAAGGAACGCACCGATGAGAGGATTGTTGAGGAGAGATCAGCTGCACTCACCTCCCAGTCCTGGGTCTCCACTCAAAAATAAGGCAGCTGTCTTGGAGAGAGCTCTGGGGACTGCAGCATTTAAGGGGTGGGTGGAGGGAGTGGACAGGAAAGAGTTTTGGAAAGAAGACTTCAGGAGGTGGGAGGCAAGCTAGAAGAGAGGGGCAGATGCCCTGGGAGGAGTGAGTTTGAAGGAGGAGGGATGGTCAAACTCAGTAGGGAGATCAGGTCAAATTAGGATGGGGATGTCCACTGGTTTGGCCATATATAGACCCCTGGTGACCCTGGTGATGGAGAGGCTGGGCAGAAAAGAGAGAGGTGACTGACGAGGTCCGTGAAGAGTGCAGATTGGGATCCAGAAGGACCCTGTCCCCGGGAGCCTGCAGGAAAGGCCATGAGGGCAGAAGCAGACAGAAATCCTCAAAGGAAAAGGAGCTGGCTCATGCTACATGGGCTCCTTGCCACCAGGGATGTGGAGGGCAAGGCCATTTGCTGAGAAAGAAGGGCCTGGTGGCAGGGGAGGGGAGAGGTGACAAGGGACAGAGAGGTCAATGGCCTGAGGGCTCTGCTGAGGCTGGAGACCATGGGTCTCAACTGTCATCAGCTTGTGTGGTCGTGTGTCTTTTCTCCGGCTATAGGTACAGAGTCATAGATGGGACACCGGGCCCACCCAGGGCTGGGGATGGCAAAGCTGCCATGAGGGCAAGACCAGGGGGCACAGAAGACGCCGGGAAGGGTGGCGGAGGTGGTACACTGAAGGATCAGGCTGGATTGGGAGGCAGTGAGGCTGGAAAGATGGTGGTGACCATGGAGGAGAGGGAGGGGTCACAGGCTGAGGCTCAAAGAAGTTAAGGGCAGGTGCTGTGAGAGAGAGATAGCAGGGGCTGAGATTGCAGAGGAGTGGCGTGTGGGGGGGTGGCCAGATAGGGTGTATAGCTGTGGAAATGAATTTCCAAAGAGAACTGTGAGAAGCCAGCAGGAAGGAGCCCGAGGGAGCCCAGTGTTAGGGGATAATATCACTTACTAAATGTTAGACACAGGTTCAAATTCTTCACATATATTATCTCATTGAACCTGGCCTCTATAACCCATTGGTATTGGTATTATGCTCCTTTTACAGTGGAGAAAACTGAAGCGCAGGTGTGAAAGAACCTGCTGGTCACTGGGGAACCTAGGACCAGCGGGATGCCCGGAGCCAGAGCTGGGGTTCTAGCCACTACACTAACTTGCTTGGCGGGGGAAGTTATCAGGGGGTGCCCACAGTGTCTCCCCTCTCTGGGAGCCAGTCTGGGTCACAGGAGGGAGTGCCGAGACTCGGCCCCACCCAAGCAGCAGGGGTGAAGGAGGGACAGAGGGTGTGGGCAGCTAGTACGTCTCCTGTGCTGACGTCTCTAGGTCCTGGAGACAGACACCAGAACTCTGGCTACGAGGTAAAGCCCTTGACCCCAGGGCAGAGCCCCACAGCCCTGACAGCCTCTCTACAGCCTACTGTCTGCAGAGCACGCCCTACTATGAGGCTCGCCGAGTCACGTTGATTGTTCTCACTTAACACACGAGGCAAACAGAGACACTTGAACAGAGCCTTGCCCATGGTGGCACAACTGGGTGCTGAATCTAGTGTTCTCGCCACGACCCCACCCTGCCTGCAGCTACCTTTGGGGACAAGGATGGTGCGTCCCTCCCAGGAAAGCCACATGTTTGAGACATTTGTGCAGGGAGGGAAGAATCCACTTCCTTCCCTCTGTCTCTCCACCCTCCTCCCCCTACCCCCACCCCCGTCCTTCTGCACCCCTACTGACTCCATCAGTAGAAGACTCATGGACCAGCAGTGTCCTTCCCACTGTGGCTTTGACAGGGGCTCGCTGTGACAGGGGCTCAACCCGAGGGGCTGGGATCACAGGTATGCAGACCCAGCCCTGGTCAGCACCGCAGGCTCCCGTGAGCCTCCTGAGGTGGCCAGGGAAGGGCTAGCTTCATCCACTTGACTTCTGAGTCAGGCTGAGAAATGGCCATGTTCTTCGTCAGTGCCAGCAAGGTCTCCTGTCAGCAAGGGGTGCCGGACCCCAGGCGGCGGTCCTTCAGTTGACAATGGTGCTTAAACCAGCATCAGATAGGCCCGGGTGTACATGCCTCATGTACCAACCAGCTCCATGCCTCCTAAGCCATGTGATCATGTCCAAATCACTCCACTGCCTCAGTTCCCTCATCTATAAAATAGGCGTGATGAAACTGTCTACCCCGTAAAGCTGCCGGAAGGATTAACTGGGTTAATATGTGTGAAAACACCTAGCCCAGAGCCTGGCACATAGTCAATGCTCCATAAATGGCAGTGGTTGCTGTTTTTATTAATACTAAGTGAAACTTGGTAATGTCAGAGGAAAGGGCAAATCCCCAGTGGACAGGAAATTCCGACTTTAACCAGTTTGGGGGATAATGGGGTCTCAGCTGTCCTGACACCAGCAGGGGAGGGGCAGCCCTGTCTGTGGTTGTCGTGGAGACCTCTGAGCAGCCCCTTCTCGGTGGATTCCCTTACGACATGCGGACGTGCGGGAGCGCTAAAGAGGTCCAGAGTGGCTCCAGGCTTCCTTTCTCAGGCATTTTGGATGACCTGATTATTTAACTGATGTGTTGCAGGCTCCCTTTCATTCATGTACGCATTCATCCATTCACTCGGCAAGAGTGCTGAGCCCCAACCAGCTCTGCAGATCAGCCAGGACTCAGACATATGGCTTAAAATATTGACGTACTCCTTATTTATTTAAATCCAAGTTAGTTAACATACAGCATACTATGGGTTCTCCGGTTCTCCGGGACCCCCATCCCCCACCCACCTTGACAGCTGCTGCGTTCCTGACTCCTCCCCCAGAACCTTCCCCCACCGATGCTTCCCCACTCTCCAGCAACTGAAGTTAACCCTGTAGTTAGGGTGTTCCAGAAACAACTGCTCTGTTGCAGAGAGAGGGGTGCGAAGGGGGCATGAAGCACAACCCGTGGCTTTGACCCGCCTGGATTTGTTTGATCTCCTTGGAAGGACCAATAGCTGATCAGTGCTCAGCTGATCACAATTTGTCAAGTCCCCTCAGATCTCCCAGGGGCTTGGCCTGAGCCTCACCGGTGGAGGAAACTCTTTCCTGATAATTTTTGTTGCCGCCTGCTTCTGGCTGGTTTCCTCCGCTGGCAGCTCTCCCCAGCACTCTCCCTGTCCTATCTTCTTCCCTCCCCACCCCCTACCGGCTCTCTCCAACTTTTTTCGATGTATTTCCTCACCGATCTATTAACCTGAGTTCATCTTTTCCCTCACCATTCCCACTGCCATTGCAATCACAAATGATCTATTAATTTGCAGTCATTACAACCATTACTGCAGTTATGGCTCTGTTCCGTCAACCTGAGCCATTTTGTATAAGGGGAAGATAAGGCACTAAGTGGGGTGTGGTATATGCAGCCGGTAATTCACTCGTGGAAAGTAAGAAAGGGTCTTCTTCCATCTCTGGAGTCAAGGGATGGATTAAAAAAAATTTTTTTTAATGTGTATTTATTTTTGAAGGAAAGAGAGACAGAACATGAGTGGAGGAGGAGCAGAGAGAGAGAGAGGGAGACACAGAATCCGAAGCAGGCTCCAGGCTCTGAGCTGTCGGCACAGAGCCTGACATAGGGCTCGAACCCACGAACCGTGAGATCATGACCTGAGCCAAAATCGGACGCTCAACCGACTGAGCCACCCAGGCACCTCTAGGGATGGATTTTTTATTTGGGAGCTCATGTTGGGTGGGGGGGTACTTCAGAAATGAGTGCCAGCTAGCAGTGAGGAACTTCTGTTTTTCAAAGTAGGGCTCTACCCTTCAAGGCAGCTATTCCCTCCATTTTACGGATCAGAAAATGAAGATTTACAGAATACTTTTGAGGTTTACACTGGACAATGTATGACACATAAAGTGTCTGACACAACATAGCAGGTGAAGTCGGGTCTGCCCCACTCCATCTGGCCATTCCCAGTGATCTCCCTCAACGCTGTCTCTCGGGCTAAAAGGAACACGCATGACTGGGATGCATGGGCTGATGGTGCTGCGGATAAAGAAGAGGGATTGGGTTTAGAGTGACTGAAAAATTCATCTCTCCTCTTGCTTCCCCTCCCCACCTCTCAAACCCAAGCAACCACACGTGCACCTCTCTCCACGGTCCTGGATCATTATTGAACACACAAAGATTTCTCTGGCAAGTGAGGAGCAGGACTCCTCTGAAACCCTGGGCCCCTCCCCAGTACATGCCATGCTTATGGCCGAGAATGAGTCCCTTGGTAATGATTCCAGGTAGCCCCAGAATTTCTACAGCTCAACTTCCTGGAAATCCCTAAAGCCTTTCTGTATGTTTCCCCCTCTTCCTCCCAATGTTGCCTTGGTGTTGAAGTCCTTAGTTCAGTACCCTGGGCCGGCCTTGCAGAGAGCTGGAGGTGGCCTGGGTTAGTGGGTGGGGCCCAAACCCAGATAACAGATATCTCTCCTGTGGGACCTACTGCCTATATTTCATTCATGAATCTTCTATTATAACTTGAGCATTCCACTGACTAAGTTCACTGGTTAGAAAACACCTCTCATTCTTTTTCTCTCTTCTGTTATTCTTCACTTCCTCAAACATTTACTGAATACCTACTAGGGCCAGTCCCTAGGTTACATAAGAGGGGCACAAAGATTTAGGCTTTGTGGTCCCTGCCTTCAAGGAGCTTACAGTCTAGGGAAAGAGACTGACACAAGAACTAATGACACAAGATGGGAAGAGAGGCAAAGAGCATGGTGTGAGATGCTATGGGAGCTCCAAGGAGAAGGTGATTAATTGCTTGTGGACCCCAGGGAAAGTTTTATTGGAGGTGACTCTTGAAGGGTTGGAAGGAGCTAAAGTGGCAATGTGGTAATGAGGAAAGCTATTCCAGCAGAGACAACAGTACAGGCCAAGGCGCCGAGGCATAAAAATGTGTCCCTTTTGGGGCATCTGGCTGGCTCAGTCAGTAAAGCAGGTGACTCTTAACCTCAGAGCTGTGAGTTCAAGCTCCATGTTGGATGTGGAGCCTACTTTAAAAAATATTTTTAAATGAAAAACATTTTTAAAAGAAACAGAAAAATTTCATTAAAAAAAAAAAGTGTCCCTTTTATGGAGAGCCATGTGACCGGGCTTGTGGTTTAAAGACCTCACCTTGGCTCTAAAGAGGTTGGTTGGAGGGGCCCCACGGTGGCTCAGTCACTTGAGCATCTGACTCTTGATTTTGGCTCAGGTCATGATCTCAGGGTCATGGGATCGAGTCCCATGTCAGGCTCTGCGGTGAGTGGGGAGCCTGCTTGAGATTCTCTCTCTCTCCCTCTCCCCCCTCCCCTTCTCTCGCTCTCTCTCTTAAATGAAATAAAATGAAAAAGGAAGAAGAGGTTGGCGGGGGGCAAGTCTGGAGCAGAGAGACCAGTGAGAAGGAAGGAGGCTGTGCAGTCTCCAGATGAAACAAACTGTGAGAGTGGGCTGGGGCCGTGGACTCAGGGCTGGAGAGGTAGGGACAGACTTGAGGAACATTAGAGAGGTAAGGAATTCATATGTGACTGTATTTGAGGGCGGGGAGGGATAGAGAAGAAGCCATGCTTCGGGGACAGCTGTGGAGGATGGGGACAGGCATCTAGGAGGTCTGGTTCCAAAGCCTGTGCTCCTATCCGGGCTGGCTGCCTTTGCAGGGAGCTGGGAGGCTGTACCTGCTCCCTCAAGTCCTTGCCACGTCCAATTGAGCCTCAGGATGGGCTGTTACCCGAGCCCCCGCCCATGCCCCCTCCTCAAGCCAGACCCATCTGTTCTTTTTTTTTTTTTTTAATTTTTTTTTCAACGTTTATTTATTTTTGGGACAGAGAAAGACAGAGCATGAATGGGGGAGGGGCAGAGAGAGAGGGAGACACAGAATCGGAAACAGGCTCCAGGCTCTGAGCCATCAGCCCAGAGCCCGACGCGGGGCTCGAACTCACGGACCGCGAGATCGTGACCTGGCTGAAGTCGGACGCTTAACCGACTGAGCCACCCAGGCGCCCCAGACCCATCTGTTCTTTAATGTCTCACGGGATCACACTCGTTTATTGTCACCGAGCGCCCTGGTGTCCGGAGACTGAACCCTCACGACTCTGCCCCGACCCGCCTGCAGACCGGTCAAAGCGTGCGGCCGCCCACACCCACGTGTATCTAGTCTCCAAGAACAGCAGTGCTCTCCTCTGCTGGCTGTAGGGCATCCCTTTGCGCAAGTCCAGACCTCTCCCTGCCGCCCTGGGACATGGGGGCACCTGTCACTCCTTGGTCTTTTCAGCCTCTCCCTCTGACTGGATCTTTTCCCTCTCCTGTCTTGACGAAACTCTCTATTTGTCTCTCCCCACTGCAGGCTCCCCAGGGCTTACAAGACAAAATCCAGATTCCATCCTGCGGTAGTTTGGGCCCTTCCTGATCTGGCATTTCTCCCCTTCTCTCACACCTGCATGGTGCTCTGGGCTCTAGCCCCTCCTTTGTAAAATGGTCTAATAACCCTCCCTAACACACTCATAGGAGTGTGGGGATGCTCTAATGCTCTGCCTGATGGCAAGCACTTAACATAGTTCCAGGTCCAAGTTAGATGGTCAAATCATGTTAGGGATCATTATCAGTCCAGTCTCAGCAAGCTTCACGGAGGAGGAGGTGGTATCCGAGGCAGCCCTCGACAGGTGGAGAGGATGTGGACGTGTGGTGTTTGAGCGGGAGCGGGAACAAAAGCAGGGAGAGGTCAGTGCTGGCAAAGGCATCCGTTGTGGCAGGGAAGAGTAGAAGATAAAATCAGGAAGGTGCAGAGCTGACCTGGGTTTGGACTTTGTTCTATGAACGGTGGTGGGGGGCCATGGAAGATGCTGGGCAGGACCACCGCCTAAGCCACCATCATCTCTTTGAACTCATGTGTCAGCTCCTGTCTCTCCGCCTCCTCTCTGATCCCACCCTAGGACCGCATGCCGGGGGCCTCGCACAGGGCCTGGCATAAACATGTGTGGAGTGGGATTGTGGCGTGGGGGTGACATGGAGAGGAGGAGAGCTCAGAGCCGGGGCCGGGGGTGGGAGGCTCTTCAGGAGGCTGTTGTGTTGGCTTGGGTGAGAAGTGGCACCTGGAACCAGGGCAGGTGCAAGGGGGCCAGGGAGGACTGTGGGGGAACTGGCCAGGAGAGGAAACTGATGGGTAGGGTGGCAGCAGACAGGTGTTGTGACTGAGTGGGAGGACTCTGAGCTGTGGCCAATAATCGGGCAAGTGGACAGAGGAGCACAAGGCCAGGAGCAGATCCAGGGCAAAGAGAGTCTGAGGTCAAACACTGCACCAGGCAGGTGGCACTGTCCTGGAAGGAGCTTGGACAGGGAGCCGTGAGGTGGGGTGGAGGGTTGGTTAGGTTTCTGAGAGGAGAAACAGCACCTGGGGAAGGGGGGCACCCTCTTCCCTGAACTGCAGCTTCTTTACAAGTTTTTTTTTTAATGTTTATATGTTTATTTATTTATCTTGAGAGAGAGAGCATGAGTGGGGCAAGGGCACAGAGAGAGAGAATCTCAAGCAAAGCTCCAAGTTGTGAGCACATAGCCGGACCCAGGGCTTGATCTCACAAACCATGAGATCATGACCTGAGCCGAAATCAAGAGTCAGACGTTTAACCAGCTGAGCCACCCAGGCGCCCCCTGAACTCCAGGTCCTTTAAAAGTGGCCAACACTGCCAGCCTCATGGGATGGTTCTGAGCCTAAGGGAGATCTTCCAGGTACAGTCCTTAGCAAGTCCCCGCACAAAGTAAGGGCTCAAGACACCATCATCATCACCACTGCCATCATCAAGGGACTTGACTACATTTCTGCGCTGAACTCAGGAGCCTCAAATAATCCGAAAATAAAATAACCAAATAAGTGGCCTAAGACCTTGAAAGCAGTCACACCTTTAGTGGACTCCTGCCTGTGCCTGTTCTGGAAGCCCAGGGAGCATCAGGGAGCTCTAGAGCTGGAGGAATCTGGAGGTCACAGGTCAGCCCTGGCCAGCAGGTTGACACCTGAAGCATTATGGGTGAGGGTGAGGGTGAGGGGTGGGGGTGGGGGAGGGTGGGACACACCTCCTCCTGAGCCACTCCCAGGAGCTCCCAGGATCCTTTCTGGCCATCCCCACACTCACCCACCTGGTTTCACCGAATTAAATAAGGCTGAGAAAAACTGAGCTCACTGAGAAAGAAGTATCAAATGGGCCTGGTGAAGCCAGGCGTGGCTCTCGCCAAGCCCCAGCCTTTCAGTTCAAACCCAAGATACCTGCCTTTCTGGTGTGATTCGGCAAGTCAGCTTGGTTGAACTAAGATGTGGTTCCTGGGTGAAAATAGGAGGAGGAAGGATCGAAGATACTTTTTTCCTGCTGTGGAAGAAGGGGTCACAGAGGAGAGGAGGCAGGCACCCTGGGCCACAGAAAAAGCCAAAGGAGGGGCGCTGGGTGGCTCAGTCGGTTAAGCGTCCAACTTCGGCTCAGGTCATGATCTCACAGTTCGTGGTTTCAAGCCCCACACCCGGCTCCATGCTGACAGCTCAGAGCCTGGAACCTGCTTCAGATTTTGTGTCTCCCTCTCTCCACCCCTTCCCCCCCCAACTCTCTCTCTCTCTGTCTCTCTCTCAAAAATAAATAAGCATTAAAAAACATTTTTTTAAAAAGCCACTGGGGCTTAGTGTGGTCATAGCAGTGAGCCTTGGGCAGGGGTCCAGAGGGGCCTGGCGTGTCTGCTCCTGCCAGCCCAGCATGGCCTGGACCTGGTCCACCCTCCCAGGCCCTCCGTCTTCACCAGAACACCTGCCATGGCCACCCTGCCCCATCACTGTCCTGAGAGGAAGTGCCCCGCATTGCTTGGTTCTGCGTCCAGTGAGGGGCAAGCTCAGTTGGGGGTTCCCACAAGAGAGCTGAGCCACTTGGGTCCAGGCCAGTTCTACCGGAGAAGCCTGCTTCCTGCCCCCGAGGTGGGTGCTGGAGTGTGGGCTGAGGTGGGGGCTGGGTGGGCTCTGGAGGCCCAGGCAAGGGGCCCCCCCCCAATAGGGCTGCTGGGAAGAGCCTTCCTGAGGTCTCTGCCACCCTCTCTCTGCAGTCTCGAAGTAGTGTGCAACAGGGGGACCTGGACGGGGCCCGGAGGCTGGGCCGCCTGGCCCGGCTGCTCAGCATCACCTTCATCATCATGGGAATCATCATCATCATTGTGGCCGTGACCGTCAATTTCGCAGGTGAGGCTCAGCCACACGGAGCTGAGGTAGCCAGCTTGCTCAGGGTGCGGACCACGGAAGGGCGCAGCCCAGCTCCCAGGGGAGGGGGCGGTGGGAATGGAGTAAGAGCATATAAGGGCCACAGGCCAATCCTCTCAGAGAAGCGACCCCGTCCCTGGGAGTGCCCAGCAGAGTGGGACTGGCTTCCAACCTCCCTTATGCCTGGATCATTAGGAAAGGGGGTGGAAAGAGCACAGGTCTGGGAACCAGAGGTGGCAGGCTTCAGTCTCGGTTCCGAGGGTCCCGGGTCCTGGGCCAGTGTGGTGCCTGGTTGAGCCTGCGAGCATCACCCAAGATCATGGATGCGATGCTGCTTGGTGAATGCTGGGCCTGCCCTGCGAGCATTCCTGCTGGGGCGGCCAGCACATACGAGAAGTAAACTACACATGTGGTGGAAGTCTGGCAGTAACACTTTTGTGAGCCCCCAGAGGTGGCCCAGGGAGCTTATCCAAACAGGGGCACCATTTTCAAAGGTGACTCTCAGCTGCTCAAAAGGCCGGTGCAGCTTTGAGTTTCTGGGCCACGCGGGTCAGTGCGGTCCACTCGCCTCCCTTCACACGCTGGCCTCGGGAAGCCCCCAAGCATCTCTGCCATTTGCAGTGGTCAGTCTAAACTTTTCCCCTAAACATCTTGCTACTCTAGATGCGCTATGTGGACAGCGGCAGTGGCTGCTGACACTGGGAATGTGTCAGAAATGCAGAGTCTCAGGCCCCATCCCAGACCCACTGAATCAGAACCTGCATTTCAATAAGATTTCTAGCCCAGTCATTAAAGGAGGCACTGGTCCAGAACATGAATATTTAACTTGGGGCAGAAAGCCTGGGATACAGTGGTGGGGTCATGGGCAACCTTGGCCACTTCTTTGGAGAGGGAAGAGTTCAGGTTGGTAATCAGCCTGCCTGGGTTCAAAGCCCACATCCTCCACTGACTAAGTATCTGAGATGAAGCACATTCCGCTCTCTCTCTGGGGCTGACGCACATGCAGGTATATGGAAGACAGGGACCTCCGGCCAGGGCATTAGCCTCCGTATCACCCTGTGTGCCTCACTCTCCTCTGTCCTGCTCGTCATGTTAGCCGTGACTTTTTTTTTATTATTATTTTTAATCTTTATTTTTGAGAGAGAGAGACAGCTCAAGTAGGGGAGGGACAGAGAGAGAGATGGAGACACAGGATCTGAAGCAGGCTCCAGGCTCTGAGCTGTCAGCACAGAGCCTGATGCGGGGCTCGAACTCATGAACCGTGAGATCATACTTGAGCTGAAGTTGGACACTTAACCCACTGAGCCGCCCAGGTGCCCCATAGCAATGACTTTTTTGATGGCAAATGAGAACTACCGAACTCAAGTTGGCAAAGGGAATTGTTTAAAAACTTCAGGCACAGATGGTTCTATGTTTGGGAGTCCCAAGCCACTGTGAACCAGATGACCCTATTACCATCTCCCAGTAGGAAACAAACACCCCAAACCTCAAAACGAGGACTTGAAGACTTGTTCTGAGCTCTGTTTTGCCTCAACTGTTCTCTCCTTTACAGTTCAGAAGAAATAGAACTAACCAGGGTGCTGTGCTGGCAGCGACGGCCCCCGCCAGCTAGAGGCCTCTGCACACCCCCACCACCGCAGGAGGGCAGGACCACGGCTGCCAAGCGCCCACTCTTCCCTGAGCTCCCGAAGCACGGACTTGGAGTCAAGCCCCTAAGTCTCCCCACTGTCAGCCCACATCAGATGTGAAAAGCAAGAAGAAGAAAGGAAATTAAATTTCCTGTGAAACTGACGAATAATGAGGTTTAGTCTCATGGACACAGCCTGGTATTTGCCCTCAGTGTTCTGGCTTGTTTCTCGGCCCCACTGTTTCCTGGGATCTAGCAAGCAGCATATTCTGCGTGTTGGAGGAGGAGCCAGTCCCACAAATGAGATGGACTGTGGTTGGGAGAGAAGAAGCGCATTCCCTGCACGTCTGATGACCAAGAGCCAAGACGTGGGACTTTCTCTTTTGTATTTTTTTGGGGGCGGGGGGGGGTGTAAAAAAGACCACTTGCATGCCTGTGCCACATGCTTGCTGTGATCCCAGACAGTGCCCTGAACCCAGGGGCCCAGGTGCCGCTCAGCATAGGCCCTGGGACTGGTTGGGCACACAAGATGTGCAGCTGCCTGGAGAGAGGTGACCGCCACATCATAATTGGGTGGATGTTGGTGAAGACAGGAGCAGGAACCGCATGACCCACAGACCTCTTCTCTAACTTTTCAGCCTCAGGAGCATCTCTGCTAAGAACTCTGGTCCCAACACGTCTCCCAGGATGACCCAGTCTGCCTCTTGCTTCCTCCCTCCCTGTGCTGTCGCCTAGGGCACCAACCAAGTGGCCTGGGGCCTGACCCCAGCCCAGCTCAGCCAGTGGGGAGAAGCCTGGACCAGAGCTTGCCTCCTGCCTGCCATACCCTCTCTGATGGTCTAGGGTACAAACTTGGGGCCCCAGGTGGGGCCTGGGCTCTGGCTCCCAGCCCGGCAGCACCGGCGGCTCTGTGCCTTCTCCTGTGCCCCTGGCCATCCACAAAACAGCAAAGGCTTTCCCTGGAGATTTTGGGGCCACCTCTGTGCTGAGGGCTTCCCACAGGCTCCCAGGCTGTTAGCAGTGTTAGTCCTGTTTGCAGGGGAATGGGCCAGAGGGTTTTTTATGAAGGTTTATTGTTGATTGGGTCTAGAGAGTTCTAGGACAGAGAGAAGAGCTGGGCGAAGAGGCCAGTCTTTGGGAGACAGGGAGGCCCTGGGCTTGGGAACACACTCACATGCCTCGAGGCAGAGGTGACGCCATGGCTTCTGTCTCAGGACCTAATGAGACACCTGAAAGGACCGAGCAGGGTCCCTTGAACTCCTACCTGATTTCTGGCCTGGGATTCTCCCCAGACCTCTGCCTGGCACGGGCTCTATCCACAGGGGCCTCTCCTGTGCCCACCTCCCTGGCTCGCTTCTCTTCCCAGACCCTCAGAGAGGGATGTTCCAGGATTTCCCACCCTGGGATGCCCTGTCTAGCAGCTATGGCTACTGCCTTTGATAAGAGGGCATGTTCCCAGCCACAGCCAGACTAGCCCCAGGCTGGCAAAGAATGATTCCCCTGCACCCATTCAGGGCCCTCATGCCTCCTCTCAGGGCCCTTTCCTGTCTCTCTGACGCTTCTCAGACTCCTAGGAAGGAGCCTGTTAGCTCTGTCTACTAGAAGGGTCCCCAGTGCAGCTCTGAGCCTTCTGGGAGGGGCTTTGTGGCAGAGGAGGGGTGTAGGGCCCAGGGGCACTGGGTGGATCCCTCTGGGGCCCCCGTTTCTGCATTAGTTCCCCACCTGGGGAGCAAACTCCAACCTCTCCAGATCCTAAAGGAGGGGTTGGGTTTGCTTTATGGGACCTTTGAGGCCAAAATAGAGATGCCTCTGTGTTTTGGGGGAGGGAGGGAGGGAGCCCAGAGCATTCGTGTCACTTGTGAAGTCAGGTCAGGCCAGGGGGTGAATCACAAAGTCTATGGAACTGGTGGTTCATGAGGCCATGGTCTCCTGGCAGGCCCCAGGGGTCCCAGCTTCAGCACCCCAGGGGGAAAGAGAATAACCAGTCAGCCGGTTTAGGCATGGTCTTGTGGGGGAGAACGATGGCCGAAGTGGGGCTCTATCTTGCACACTGTGACACACCCAGACCTGCCCTGGCCCCCGCAGTCACACCCACACAGACACACACTTGTTCACACTCAAAGCCCAGAACAGTCGAGAAAGAGAGGAGCCAGCAGCAGACAGCCACAGGACAGCTGGGAATTCCTTCCATTCAGGCAAGGACAACATGGGAATACTCTAGTTGTACCAAGGACGTAGCTCAGAGGCCTCTGAGGGTTGCAGAAGGAGCAGAGGCCTCAGGAGACTGACTCCTGGGGCAGAGAGGAGCACAAGGCCTGCACCCTGCGGAGATCGGACTGGAGGGAGGGTCCCCTGACTCCCCTGTCGCCTCCACCCACAGGCAGCCTGGCTCCCCCCAGGACTAACCCCCTGCTGCCCCAGCTCCATCGTGGGTCCAGCTGCTGGCTGCATGAACACAGCGGTCCCCCAGCTCTGGATGCAGACATAGCTCCTCCCCCTGTCCCAGCAAGAACCGCGCACCCCCGCCCGCACCACACTCTCTAGTTGGCGCCTCTGTATTGCTCAGCATGGAAACAAATAAAGCTGAAAGCGCATGTGCTCCACGGCCCTTTGCTGGGGTCAAAGGATTCCGAACAACAGGGTTGGGGGGGAAATCCACTCAGTCTGTCGGTGCCAGTTCCGGGGTCAGGGCCCAGAGCCAGGCAATGGGAAGGCTGGGCACACTCGGGGCATTCCGCTGGGTAAGTTTGTCCTCCCTGGGCCTCAGTTTCTCCAGTGAGGAATGCAGGTCCCACCTTCCCTCAGTTGTCCTTTCTGCACCTGAACAAAGACCTCAGGCACGGAAAGAAGAGCCCAGGAAACCGACACTTGCTGACAGCCTGGCTCATGCTGGGTGTTTCACATGCACGGGGAAATCCTAGGGGGTCACTAGTGTTATCTCCAGGTTCAGATTGGTAAACTGAGGCTCAGAGACATTCAGGGACTTGTCCCAGGTCACACCATGCCCAGCACACAGAAGGTACTGAATAAATGTTGGTGAACCGACCCTGTCCCTAGGGCTGACCCCAAAGTTGGCTTCTTGCAACCATGCTTTGCTACTCAGAGAGGAAAGCCCTATAGAAGGAAGGCAAGTTAGTTGGCGGGGGTGGGGAGCGGTGGTGGGGGATAAGGTGGGAGGAGGGATCCATTTCCCAGACTGCTGGAGGGCAGGCCAAGCAGGGTGTGGGTGTGGGCAGAGTGACATCTACCCCTCCTTTCTCTCTCTCCCTCTCCCCCTCTGGGAGTCTCTTTTATAAGGGCACTAATCCCAGAACCCTTTTGACCTAAGCACCTCCCACAGGCCCCACCTCCTCATACCATCATCTTGATAGGTAAGATTTCAACATACAAATTTGGGAAGGACACAGCAGTCAGACCACAGCAGTGTGGAGGTGTTTCAGTGGGTGCTCACAGGGAGAGCCGTGGAGGGAGCAGCAACCTCTGCCCCAGAGTGGGAGGGAGGCTCCCCAAAGGACCCTGGGCTGGGACCCCTCCCTCTCTCCTTCCACAAACTTGTAGTAAGTGTGGGGTGCTCCGACCGGATAGGGGAGCCACCAAAGGTGGGGTGTCCCAATCGGATGGGGGCTGGTGGCCAGGGCGGTGAAAGAATTCACCCAAGGCAGAACAATGGAGATAGAAGTTTATCAAATACACCGTGAGAGAGCATGGGGCAGGATAGCAAAATAGAGCCGGTCAGTGCCGAGGTGGTGGGGAGGGGCCACAGTTACAGGATGGAGCGAGGGAGTATGGGAACATATGGAATTTTCCTTTCTTTGGTAATCTTAAGAACTGGTTATTTTGAGGTGGGTCCCTTAATGAGCTCATTTGCATTGCCTGTACCTTACTCAGTTTTCTGTTGCTCAAGCTTGTTGCCTCTACATTGAACACTTACTACATACCAGGCCTTATACTGGACCCTGAGGACACATAGATGAAAAGGACAGGCTTTCTGGACCATAGGACCTGTGGCCTAAAGGGAAAGTTCTGGAAGGAAGGAGTTAGTTGCTGGGGCAGGGTAAGTGAATGTGCCAGCTGGGTAGATGAGGGCTGCTGGGAGGGGAACACGGGACAGAGGGCTGTCCTAGGAAGTCAGGGAAGCCAAGAGCAGGAAGGTGGCCTTCACCGGGAGACTCATGATCTTTCCAAGGATACTTAAAGCACCACCCGGGGATCCAGATGAAGATGAAATGCCGCCAGTGTAATGCTGCCAATTTAATAACACTCAGGTGAGTGGACACCTCCTGTCCACGGGCACTGCCAGTAACAGTCACATCACTGTAGTGCCTGGCTTGGTGGTGAAGGTTTCTTCGACATCGTCAGACACAACCCAATTTTAGAAACTTTAAAACGGGAAGGGGGCACCTGTGTCTTACAATCAGTGAGGGAAATATTGGGGTTTTCACAATGCAGGAGGCCTCATATGACAGATGGCTGTGCCCTGGGACAAGGGGTCTGGCCTCTCTGAACCTCATCTCCCCGTCTGTAAATGGGGTGATAATCTGCTCTGGACACGCCCAGGGCTGTTGGGAGCCTGACGCAATCCTGGGGAACCGCGAGGGCTCGATACTTGTGGGGAGGCACAGCCTGGCCCCCAGCCTGGAGAGCATCCCAGAATCTGGGTAGTTCTGGGCACCCTGGCCTGCCCCTTGAATCCCTGCCAGCCTCCTGCCCATCCCCCGACCCATGATAGGAGACAACCCCGTGGGCCCTGGAAAGCTCTCTGGCCCGGGCCCCAAACTTTTCCCTCATTGTCTGTGTCATCGTGGGCAGCCCCTGGCCTCTCTCTGGGCCTCAGTCTCCTCAAGTAAAGGAGTGAGCTGAGCTGGTCTAGAATCACCTGGGGGCTTGAGGACATGCTGAAGCCTGGCTGCCACTCCTAGAGAATCTGGTTTAAGTGGTCTGGGGTGTGGCTGGAGCACCTGCATTTTTTCTTTTTTCAGATTTTTTTTTTTTTTTTTTTTTAAGTAATCTCTACACCCAACATGGAGCTCAAACTCACAACCACAAGATCCAGAGTTGCATGCTCCACCAAGTGAGCCAGCCAGCCTCCCCTGGAGCATCCGGGTTTTAACAAATTTTTCCAGTGGTCACCCCAATGGTCTTTTGAGGTCGGAAGCCACTGGGATGGACTCTAGAGCCTTGCTACTCAAAGTGTGCTCCCTGGACCATTAGCTCGGACATGACCAGGGCTGGCAAAAATGCAGAAACTCAGACGATGCCCTTTACGGAGAATATCCACCTTTAGCAAGATCCCCAGGCTGTTCCTTTGCATGTTAAGTTTGGGGAAGCTCTGGGCTGGAAGCCTGAAGGAGAGCTGGCTAGTCTCACCTTAGGTGGTTCTTTTCTTCTCTAGTGGTTCTTTTCTCTCCCCTGCAAAAGTAACAGTCATTTGGGTTTCTTTCTTACTACAAGGATCTATTGTAACAAACTGAGAAAATCTAGGCAGTACTGAGAAACAAAGAGAAGGACAAAGAGAGGAACCCCGGGTAAGTATGGCATTTCCTAGCAGATGACGTCTACACCCCTCTTCCCAGTGTTTGCCAGTGAGGCTGCAGCCCTTGGAGGAGGAGGCGCGTGTGAGTAGGGGGTGTGTGTGTGGGAGGCAGTCAGAAGGTCACGGTGGGTGTGCCCCCAAAGCACCATTCCCAAGGAAGCACGGAACTTCCCCAGCCTCTGGTCCCCCACCATGGGTCTGCTGGAGTCTGCTGGAATCTGCTGGAACCTGCTAGGGACCAGAGAAAGTCAAACAGGTGTCTTGAAGCTGCTGCTTGGATGGAAGTTTGTACTTGCAACAAGAATGAACTCTCTGGTTCTCCTGGGTCTCTACCTGCCAGACTCTGGGCCCTGGAGGAAGAGTGGGGGATGTCTCTTGCACCCTCATCCTGTGATAGGAATTCCTACTCCCAGGGCTGGACCGGTCCACATGGTTCCTTTGTGTTGAGGGACACACGGGCCCCTCCAGGCAGACGAGGTATGGAAATTGTAAAAAAAAAAAAAAAAAAAAGGCCCCCTTCCTGGGTATATTTGCAGCCCAGCTCCCAGCCTGGAGCCCTGGGGACAGCTGGATTTCCATGAAGGATTTCAGCGACCCAAGCACAGAGGCCCACACCACCCCATCAAGGGAGGGCTGTGGAGAGTTCCTCCCTGGATCCTGGGGCAGAGCCGGTCAGCTGGAAGACGGGCCCTGCCAGGGCTTCTGCCTCCTGCATTATTGATCTGCTGCCTGGCCATGGACATGAATAATTCATCAGGGGAAGGAAGCACTGAGAAGTGCAAATTGGAGGCATCCAGGCTCCTCTCACCTCCATGTTGAGGTGGGGGGGGGGTACTCCTCTTTGCTTAATGGGCTTCCTGGGAGGCCCTGCTGAATCTCAAGTTTCTCCTCCTGCCCATGGGTAGGCCCAGAAAAAGCCCTGCACATTTGGGGTGGCCCTGAATCTGGCCTAACTGGGTACAGAGCTGCCCACAGTCCCAAGAGCCAGATGATCCATCCTGGCCATGCTTCTGCTCACCGGGGACTCCACTGGGCCTGAGTTTACACACTGAGCCCCTTATCCTCTCTGATTAGCTGGATCACCATGCCATTGTTATGCCTGAGAAGGTCCCGGATGTAATCTTGCTCAGGGAACAGTAGCCCTTATTGTTGTTGATGCTATATTTACAATAAAAGGTGGCTCCTTTCACTGCTGTCAAGGTCTTGGGGAAGGGCTGAGGGTAGGGGTGAGTCAGGATGATGGAGAAGCCTGCTTGGGGTGGGGTGCAGTCTGAGCCTCAGGGGGGTGGGGCAGGCAGCGGAGGGCAGGAGGTGCATGTGTAGAGGAGAGCATCGAAAGAATTATTCAGGGTCCTTCTAGGGATTTATCCTCTCTGACCAGACTTCTCCAAACTATGGTCTCAGGGGCTGCGGGGATTGGAGTCCATCGACCAGCTCATCCCTGATGCTGCGGATCTCGGGCTCAGTTCTGTTCACCGGTTCCATTTAACACATATTTATTTATTTTTATTTATTAATTTTTAAATGTTCGAGAGAGATGGAGATAGAGGTGGGGGGGAGACGGAGGGGCTGAGAGAGGGAGAGAGAATCCCAGGCAGGCTCTGTGCTGCCAGCACAGAGCCTGACGCGGGGCTCGATCTCACAAACCGTGAGATTGTGGGCGCCCCTGACACATACTATGAAGGGTCATGTACGGCCTATAATCTCAGGCCAAACTCAGGTGTGCAAGAAACATAATTTCTCTTTTGCCCCATTTGGCCTGGTGGCAGAAACTTAAGCTTGGTCAGTTCAGATGTCTCTCCCCTTTCCCTGGGGATGACAGCAGGCCGAGGCGTTGGGGACAGGGGGTGGCAACAATCTGGTCCGCATTCCGCTGTGCTTAGTCCCTGCAGATGGCTGTGGAGGCAACCTTCAGTTGCCGTGTTCAGCCTCAGTGCTTGCTCCTCTGTTCCTCTGCCCTCTCACATGTCTAGAGATGGTTCCATTGTCTCCTCACTGAACCCATTTACAAGTGTTTTTGGTTGAGGGGTGCCTGGCTGGCACAGTTGGTTAAGCGTCTGACTCTTGGTTTTGGCTCAGGTCATGATCTCATGGTTTGTGGGTTAGAGCCCCAAGTCGGGCTCTGTGCTGACAATGCAGAGTCTGCTTGGGATTCTCTCTCTTTTTCTCTCTCTCTCCCTCTGCCTGTCTCCCCTGCTTGTGCTCTCTCTCTCAAAATAAATAAACTTAAAAAATTTTTTAAAAAAGGAAGTGTTTTTGGTCGAGGCCCTCTGAACACCTGTGTGCACAAGATAGGGTTCTTTTTTTCTCATTTAACAAGAAGTCCAGAGGTAGGCAACCCCAGGGAGGGACAGTGCCCCCACGGTGTCATCACCCAGGTGCCTTCAGTCTTCTTGCTTCAGCATCTTAATCTCAAGCCTTTGTCCTCATGCCTTCCACCTAATACTGGTCACAGAATGGCTGCCACCGCTCCAGCTATTCTGGCTAGCAAGGAGGAAAGGGGGCTGCGGAAGTTCTGTCAGGCTGCCCAGGGGCTGCCTGCCCAGATCCCCTGGGCAAGTGTTTGTCTTCTCTGGCGTCCTGTTCTCCTTCCATCTGCCCAATCGGAGAAAGCTGCTCAGAGCCCCTCTGTTCTTGGATCTTATACACCCACCTGAGAATTGCATTGTGTGTCCCTGTCACTGCCACTACGTCCGTGGACACTCAACCTGGGAGAAACTGGCAAACAGGGCCCCAATCTGCCTTTCTCACTTCCCTTCAGACCGGAGATTCTCGGGGTAGGAGCCCTGCTCTGACTCATCTTACATTTATTCTTCCAAATCTATTTCTTCAGCCTCTCGTTCTTTCAAAAGACCAGGCTTTTGAAACACAAAAGCCAAGGAGGATTCTGGGAAGATGGCGGCGTAGGAGGACGCTGGGCTCACCGCGCGTCCTGCTGATCACTTAGATTCCACCTACACCTGCCTAAATAACCCAGAAAACCGCCAGAGGATTAGCAGAACAGAGTCACCGGACCCAAGTGCAGACGAGAGGCCCACGGAAGAGGGTAGGAAGGGCGGCGAGGCGGTGCGCGCTCCACGGACTGGCGGGAGGGAGCCGGGGCGGAGGGGCGGCTCGCCGGCCAAGCAGAGCCCCCGAGTCCGGCTTGCAAAAGCGGAGGGGCCTGACGGACTGTGTTCCGACAGCAAGCGCGACTTAGCGTCTGGGAGGTCATAAGTTAACAGCTCTGCTCGGAAAGCGGGAAGGCTGGAGGACAAAGGGAGGGTGAGCTGCGGAGCCCCCGGACGACAGAGCTCAGTTTGGCGGGGAACAAAGGCGCTAGCCAGCGCCATCTCCCCCGCCCATCCCCCAGCCAAAATCCCAAAGGGAACCGGCTCCGGCCAGGGAAATTGCTCGCTCCGCGCGAACACCCAACTCTGTGCTTCTGCGGAGCCAAACCTCCGGCAGCGATCTGACTCCCTCCGGCTGCCACAGGGCCCCTCCTGAAGTGCATCACCTAAGGAGAAGCGAGCTAAGCCTGCCCCCCCTGCCGCCGTGCACCTTGCCTTCCCACCCCAGCTAATACGCCAGATCCCCAGCATCACAAGCCTGGCAGTGTGCAAGTAGCCCAGACGGGCCACGCCACCCCACAGTGAATCCCGCCCCTAGGAGAGGGGAAGAGAAGGCACACACCAGTCTGACTGTGGCCCCAGCGGTGGGCTGGGGGCAGACATCAGGTCGGACTGCGGCCCCACCCACCAACTCCAGTTATACACCACAGCACAGGGGAAGTGCCCTGCAGGCCCTCACCACACCAGGGACTATCCAAAATGACCAAGCGGAAGAATTCCCCTCAGAAGAATCTCCAGGAAATAACAACAGCTAATGAGCTGATCAAAAAGGATTTAAATAATATAACAGAAAGTGAATTTAGAATAATAGTCATAAAATTAATCGCTGGGCTGGAAAACAGCATACAGGACAGCAGAGAATCTCTTGCTACAGACATCAGGGGACTAAGGAACAGTCACGAGGAGCTGAAAAACGCTTTAAAGGAAATGGAAAACAAAAGCAAACCACCACGGCTCGGATGGAAGAGGCAGAGGAGAGAATAGGTGAACTAGAAGATAAAGTTATGGAAAAAGAGGAAGCTGAGAAAAAGAGAGATAAAAAAATCCAGGAGTATGAGGGGAAAATTAGAGAACTAAGTGATACACTAAAAAGAAATAATATACGCATAATTGGTATCCCAGAGGAGGAAGAGAGAGGGAAAGGTGCTGAAGGGGTACTTGAAGAAATAATAGCTGAGAACTTCCCTGAACTGGGGAAGGAAAAAGGCATTGAAATCCAAGAGGCACAGAGAACTCCCTTCAGACGTAACTTGAATCGATCTTCTGCACGACATATCATAGTGAAACTGGCAAAATACAAGGATAAAGAGAAAATTCTGAAAGCAGCAAGGGGTAAACGTGCCCTCACATATAAAGGGAGACCTATAAGACTCGTGACTGATCTCTCTTTTGAAACTTGGCAGGCCAGAAAGAATTGGCACGAGATTTTCAGGGTGCTAGACAGCAAAAATATGCAGCCGAGAATCCTTTATCCAGCAAGTCTGTCATTTAGAATAGAAGGAGAGATAAAGGTCTTCCCAAACAAACAAAAACTGAAGGAATTTGTCACCACTAAACCAGCCCTACAAGAGATCCTAAGGGGGACCCTGTGAGACAAAGTACCAGAGACATCACTACAAGCATAAAACAGACAGACATCACAATGACTCTAAACCCGTATCTTTCTATAATAACACTGAATGTAAATGGATTAAATGCGCCAACCAAAAGACATAGGGTATCAGAATGGATAAAAAAACAAGACCCATCTATTTGCTGTCTACAAGAGACTCATTTTAGACCTGAGGACACCTTTAGATTCAGAGTGAGGGGATGGAGAACTATTTATCATGCTACTGGAAGCCAGAAGAAAGCTGGAGTAGCCATACTTATATCAGACAAACTAGACTTTAAATGAAAGGCTGTAACAAGAGATGAAGAAGGACATTATATAATAGTTACAGGGTCTATCCATCAGGAAGAGCTAACAATTATAAATGTCTATGCGCCGAATACCGGAGCCCCCAAATATATAAAACAATTACTCATAAACAGAAGCAACCTTATTGATAAGAATGTGGTAATTGCTGGGGACTTTAACACCCCACTTACAGAAATGGATAGATCATCTAGACACACGGTCAATAAAGAAACAAGGGCCCTGAATGAGACACTGGATCAGATGGACTTGACAGATCTATTTAGAACTCTGCATCCCAAAGCAACAGAATATACTTTCTTCTCGAGTGCACATGGAACATTCTCCAAGATAGATCATATACTGGGTCACAAAACAGCCCTTCATAAGTTTACAAGAATTGAAATTATACCATGCATACTTTCAGACCACAATGCTATGAAGCTTGAAATCAACCACAGGAAAAAGTCTGGAAAACCTCCAAAAGCATGGAGGTTAAAGAACACCCTACTAACGAATGAGTGGGTCAACCAGGCAATTAGAGAAGAAATCAAAAAATATATGGAAACAAACGAAAATGAAAATACAACAATCCAAACGCTTTGGGACGCAGCGAAGGCAGTCCTGAGAGGAAAATACATTGCAATCCAGGCCTATCTCAAGAAACAAGAAAAATCCCAAATACAAAATCTAACAGCACACCTAAAGGAAATAGAAGCAGAACAGCAAAGGCAGCCTAAACCCAGCAGAAGAAGAGAAATAATAAAGATCAGAGCAGAAATAAACAATATAGAATCTAAAAAAACTGTAGAGCAGATCAACGAAACCAAGAGTTGGTTTTTTGAAAAAATAAACAAAATTGACAAACCTCTAGCCAGGCTTCTCAAAAAGAAAAGGGAGATGACCCAAATAGATAAAATCATGAATGAAAATGGAATGATTACAACCAATCCCTCAGAGATACAAACAATTATCAGGGAATACTATGAAAAATTATATGCCAACAAATTGGACAACCTGGAAGAAATGGACAAATTCCTGAACACCCACACTCCTCCAAAACTCAATCAGGAGGAAATAGAAAGCTTGAACAGACCCATAACCAGCGAAGAAATTGAATCGGTTATCAAAAATCTCCCAACAAATAAGAGTCCAGGACCAGATGGCTTCCCAGGGGAGTTCTACCAGACGTTTAAAGCAGAGATAATACCTATCCTTCTCAAGCTATTCCAAGAAATAGAAAGGGAAGGAAAACTTCCAGACTCATTCTATGAAGCCAGTATTACTTTGATTCCTAAACCAGACAGAGACCCAGTAAAAAAAGAGAACTACAGGCCAATATCCCTGATGAATATGGATGCCAAAATTCTCAATAAGATACTAGCAAATCGAATTCAACAGCATATAAAAAGAATTATTCACCATGATCAAGTGGGATTCATTCCTGGGATGCAGGGCTGGTTCAACATTCGCAAATCAATCAACGTGATACATCACATTAACAAAAAAAAAGAGAAGAACCATATGATCCTGTCAATCGATGCAGAAAAGGCCTTTGACAAAATCCAGCACCCTTTCTTAATAAAAACCCTTGAGAAAGTCGGGATAGAAGGAACATACTTAAAGATCATAAAAGCCATTTATGAAAAGCCCACAGCTAACATCATCCTCAATGGGGAAAAACTGAGAGCTTTTTCCCTGAGATCAGGAACACGACAGGGATGCCCACTCTCACCGTTGTTGTTTAACATAGTGCTGGAAGTTCTAGCATCAGCAATCAGACAACAAAAGGAAATCAAAGGCATCAAAATTGGCAAAGATGAAGTCAAGCTTTCGCTTTTTGCAGATGACATGATATTATACATGGAAAATCCGATAGACTCCACCAAAAGTCTGCTAGAACTGATACATGAATTCAGCAAAGTTGCAGGATACAAAATCAATGTACAGAAATCAGTTGCATTCTTATACACTAACAATGAAGCAACAGAAAGACAAATAAAGAAACTGATCCCATTCACAATTGCACCAAGAAGCATAAAATACCTAGGAATAAATCTAACCAAAGATGTAAAGGATCTGTATGCTGAAAACTATAGAAAGCTTATGAAGGCAATTGAAGAAGATTTAAAGAAATGGAAAGACATTCCCTGCTCATGGATTGGAAAAATAAATATTGTCAAAATGTCAATACTACCCAAAGCTATCTACACATTCAATGCAATCCCAATCAAAATTGCACCAGCATTCTTCTCGAAACTAGAACAAGCAATCCTAAAATTCATATGGAACCACAAAAGGCCCTGAATAGCCAAAGGAATTTTGAAGACGAAGACCAAAGCAGGAGGCATCACAATCCCAGACTTCAGCCTCTACTACAAAGCTGTCATCATCAAGACAGCATGGTATTGGTACAAAAACAGACACACAGACCAATGGAATAGAATAGAAACCCCAGAACTAGACCCACAAACATATGGCCAACTCATCTTTGACAAAGCAGGAAAGAACATCCAATGGAAAAAAAGACAGCCTCTTTAACAAATGGTGCTGGGAGAACTGGACAGCAACATGCAGAAGGTTGAAACTAGACCACTTTCTCACACCATTTACAAAAATAAACTCAAAATGGATAAAGGACCTAAATGTGAGACAGGAAACCATCAGAACCTTAGAGGAGAAAGCAGGAAAAGACCTCTCTGACCTCAGCCGTAGCAATCTCTTACTCGACACATCCCCAAAGGCAAGGGAATTAAAAGCAAAAGTGAATTACTGGGACCTTATGAAGATAAAAAGCTTCTGCACAGCAAAGGAAACAACCAACAAAACTAAAAGGCAACCAACGGAATGGGAAAAGATATTTGCAAATGACATATCGGACAAAGGGCTAGTATCTAAAATCTATAAAGAGCTCACCAAACTCCACACCTGAAAAACAAATAACCCAGTGAAGAAATGGGCAGAAAACATGAATAGACACTTCTCTAAAGAAGACATCCAGATGGCCAACAGGCACATGAAAAGATGTTCAGCGTCGCTCCTTATCAGGGAAATACAAATCAAAACCACACTCAGGTATCACCTCACGCCAGTCAGAGTGGCCAAAATGAACAAATCAGGAGACTATAGATGCTGGAGAGGATGTGGAGAAACGGGAACCCTCTTGCACTGTTGGTGGGAATGCAAATTGGTGCAGCCGCTCTGGAAAGCAGTGTGGAGGTTCCTCAGAAAATTAAAAATAGACCTACCCTATGACCCAGCAATAGCACTGCTAGGAATCTACCCAAGGGATACAGGAGTACTGATGCATAGGGGCACTTGTACCCCAATGTTCATAGCAGCACTCTCAACAATAGCCAAATTATGGAAAGAGCCTAAATGTCCATCAACTGATGAATGGATAAAGAAATTGTGGTTTATATACACAATGGAGTACTACGTGGCAAGGAGAAAGAATGAAATATGGCCCTTTGTAGCAACGTGGATGGAACTGGAGAGTGTGATGCTAAGTGAAATAAGCCATACAGAGAAAGACAGATACCATATGGTTTCATTCTTATGTGGATCCTGAGAAACTTAACAGGAACCCATGGGGGAGGGGAAGGAAAAAAAAAAAAAAAAAAAAAAAGGACGTTAGAGTGGGAGAGAGCCAAAGCATAAGAGACTGTTAAAAACTGAGAACAAACTGAGGGTTGATGGGGGGTGGGAGGGAGGGGCGGGTGGGTGATGGGTATTGAGGAGGGCACCTTTTGGGATGAGCACTGGGTGTTGTATGGAAACCAATTTGTCAATAAACTTCATAAAAAAAAAAAAAAAAAAGAAACACAAAAGCCAAGAACTGGCTCCTTTTCCTTCCTGCTTTTTCCTGGGTATTTCTTACCGTGAGATGAAAAATAGGAGTGGATGGAGGAAATGAGGATTCAAAGAAATATAAGGGGGGAAATACGGTTAATATGTCAAAGTAATACAACTACACTGCGCTGTTTTTCCTAGTGACACGAGCACACGTACAGGAGCAAAGCGCGCGTGGTCTCTGCTCACAAGCTGCTTGCGGCCTAGGAAGGTAGAGAGACCTGCAGGGTAGACAGAATCTGAGTTGTGCCAAGATGGCAGGAAGCAAAGGGAACCGCTGAGGGCAGCGCTGAGGAGGGTCAGAGGGCTCCCCGCGGAGCTGAGCTCTGGGCTGAGCTGAGTGCTGGCATGGGAAGAAGGGAGGGTGGGGAAGGGTGTCCCAGGAGGGGAACAGCCTGAGCAAAGACCCAGAGGTCTGGGGTGGTCACAGAGGACATCATGCTGTTGAACAGCCTGGGAGGGGTGGAAGCAGACAGGTGGGGGAGGACTAGATTGATCACAGGAGATCTGGGAGCTCTGGGAGCTGCTGCCTGTGTCCAGGACTCCATCCATTTTTATTTTTTATTTTTTGAAGTCTATTTATTTATTTTGAGAGAGAAAGAATGAGTTGGGGAGGGGCAGAGAGAGAGGGAGCCAGAGAATCCCACAGCACAGAGCCCAGTGCGGGGCTCAAACTCATGAACCGTGAAATCTTGACCTGAGCCCCAGGACTTCATCCTTGAAGAAGTTTGTTGTTTCTCGCTTCTGTCTTAAATGGAGCCTGGCCCTAACTCCACCGCCTCCCCCGAAGCAGGGCCTTCCTTCTCACTGGGCTATAGCTACTCTTCAAGTTGCTGCATCAGAAGCAGATGCTTACTTCTTATTGCTCAACTGCTTTTCACAAAGCAAAGAGCTGAGATGAACGACATGAAAACCAGCCTTATTATTATTATTATTATTATCACTACTACTCTGTGCAGTTAGTAATTACTGAGGAGTGCAAGTTGCTTTTTTCTTGCTTTGAAACACTATTTCCAATATTCCGTCAGACTTGACACTTTTCCTTTCCTTATTACCCAAGGCAAATCATAAATAAAACTTGAGAGATCCTCTAAACTGGGGATTGGCAAACTTTTTCTGTAAGGGGCCAGATAGTAGCCCTAAAGGAGCCATAGATAATACGGAAATAAATAAAACTTTATTTATAAAAAACATGTAGTGGACTGGAACTGCCCCATGGGCCGGTCTGCCCACCCTTGCTCTAAACCCACTTGATATATGACTTTCCATGGCACAGAATAGCTTTTTTTTTTTTTTTTTTTTTTTTTTTTTTTTTGGCATGGGCCAAGATCCAGGTGAGAAAGTGCTGGGCTAACCACACAGCAATGTCAGGAGGCTGGTTAGTGCACCTGGCTCCTTCCTGGTAGGTGATTACTCCCCTATTATAGGTAAATTAGTGACAGTGGAGCAGATGATTGGTTGCTCATCCTATGATGATAAAACCCATCATAAGAAGGAGGGAAAAGTCAGATCATCAGTATCTACATTGGAAATGAACATGGACTCTAATTCCAAAAGGCGTTACCACAAACTGCTGGGTGCCAGGCCGTGGGGTGGGAACTGGGGGTGAGAAGGGGAGGGAGGAAACGCAACCTCTACATCAAAGAGCTCTTGGGGCCTCCAGGGAGGGGTGGGGAGCCAACGCTCTGCTAGAGACACAATCACCACCAGTAGGGAGACAATGAGGCAACTAGGGTGACAGGCCTCCGCCCTGTGGCTGGGAAAGGGGGTCTACAGAAGAGGGCTCTTTTATCAAGTAAATGAGGAAAACACTGAATTAAATAAGGTTAAATACAGGTGCTTGACTAGAAGACTTCTCAGAGCCTTGAATATGCCGACATGCAACCTGAATCTCCAAGAGAGGACTGAGATGTGGTATTTCCTAAAATTAATGCACTGCCAAGCCCTTTCTTTGAGGAGCATTTTCTTGCAAACCTACTTTAGATTTGCAGAGCCGAGCAATTCCCTACGTTATTAAAGACTCTGTGAACATCCTTTTTAGTGGCTATATAATATGTATAAACCATCACTTATTATTTATTTGCTTATCTTTTCTCCCATTGCTGGGCACTTAGGGGCCCGGTTTTTCTCTCCTCTTTCTTTTCCTGCCTATAATTTAACAAGAGGGCTTAAGCACTAGGGGAGCAAAGTCCAAAAAGTGCTCCAGGAGCAGCTCTTGCTACTGAGCCTCCTGGATTTCACTGCTCCTTGGAGCCTGGGGGAAGAGCCCTGCCTCCCCACTGGGGCAGGTGGCTGGTCGCCATGGCAACCAGAAGGGCTGGGAAGAGGCAAGATGCTGACAGGTGGGGCTACATGAGGAAGCCCCCAAGGCCAGGCGGCTGGGAGCCTGCAGTGCTGAGGCTGACCAGACCTGACTGTTGCGGGACCCCTGGCAATGATGGATGGGCCTCTAAGCTGCTTTGACTTTCTTCATGGCTCCCGGCACCACCAGGCTACCAGGACCCTCAGCCAGAAGCCTCTTTCTCCCATTGGGGCAAAGTGGGAGACAGGAAGTAGTGAGGAGCTGGAAAGGTGGGTGGCTGGGGGGTCGATCGGCCCACATTCTCGCCTCAGTGTCCTGCCATGTCTCCAGAGTTTCCCCACTTGTTTTCATTGGATGGAGAATTTTCTTCTATGTGTTTCTTAGTGTGCTTTGAATTGTAGGCTCCTCAAGGACATTTTAACAAGGATCCCCTTTTGCACAGTTGCCTGTAAGAGGATGAGGTTTCTGGGTGAGAGGAGATCTGGTCTTCTTGGGACCCTCCCAGGGGCGCAGTGTGCAGGAGGGCTGTGCGTGTCGCAAGGACCAGTGTCCCAAGGGCCTCTCAAGCTCCATGAAAGCCGTAAGCAACCCTTCTCCACAAGAACTTGGTGCTTCCCGGCCCGTGCAATCTTCATTCTTTAACATTTTTTTTTTTAACATTAAAGCAATACAAGTTATGTTCACCAAACTGAAGTCAGCAGTCACCCTTGGGGTGGGGGTGGGGGTGACCCTGGGGAGGGGACAAAGGCAGCCTCTCAGTTTTTATGCCATATACCTTGTACCCTCAACATCTTACAATAAGCACTTATTTCTGTATTACTTTCACAATTTATAGTTTAATTTTTAAAAAACAGGAATGTGGGAGGGAGGAAAAATCTGCGCCATAATCCATTAGCTGAAGCAATCAATGTGAATACCTGAGCGTTTTTCTTCCAGGCTTCCAAGAAGGAATTTGTTCTGAATACACAGCGAGCTGCTTTATAGTAGCAGAGCTCAGCTAAGGGCTCTCTGTGCTGTAGCTGGACCTGGCAGAGATTTAAGCAGCAGCCACTTTCAATTTCCCTCAAAACTGCCTCCTCACACATGCCAGCCTCTCCTGACTGGAAGGACACACAAAACTGGCACAACATGGGTGGGATAGAGTGGGTGTTTTCAGAGGGGCTGGAAGCCCCTAGAAGCTCTCTCTCTCCTTGGCCTGACTGGGCGGATCTCCAGAAAACCTCGCTCTCTTGGCATCGGCATCGCCTCCAGGGACCTCCCCAGCGTTCACTTCTTCCGACCTTTGCTTTGGATTCAATTCTTGCTCTTGGCCGTCGCCCTAGAACTGGATGCTTCGGTCTGGCTCTTGTCTCAGATCTTCTCTCAGCCCCTGCCCCAGTTTCCCTTTGCTGGGACCCTGCCCTCCCATTACTCCAGCTGGAGGCAGATACCTCTGGTGCGTCCTCCTTCCCCTACTGAGCTCAGAGTCCCTTCCTGTATCTGCTAAACTTTCTAAGGGCCTGTGGCTGTAGCAAGATGTCCACATAAGGGACAAATTGGATGCTGGAAAGTCCATGTAATGGGATTCAACTTGGATGGACCTGTGTAGTTTTCTCATGCCCCTCAAACCACCTCACAGCTCTCCCCAAACCCATTCAATTTGTTGGGGGCTTTGGGAAGCTGAGGGAAGTCCCAGGCCAGGCTCCCTCTAGGGTCTCAGGACATTCCCCCGAGAGGGAGACACCCGGTTCCAGGTTGAGCCAGCTCACCCTCCCAGAGGAACCAAGCGCGATGAACTCATGTTTTGATCATGGCCCTTGGGAGCTGCTCTTGACTGGTTAAACAGGCAGGAGGTAAACACGCACCGAGGAGACCGACTTGGGCTCCCTGTGCAGCAGGTTTAGTTATAATGATGACAGAATAACAGGGGAGGGACACAGGGAAAAAGCCCTCTTACCAGCACCCCCCTTCCACTGCTGGGTGTGTACGGGCCCCCTTGTGTTCCCTCTGGGTGACTTCCCACAGTGTGGAGTGGTTTCTTCCCTCCTTCATTTTGTTCTGATTACAAAATTAATACTTCATTGTGGCAAACTTGGAAAATGCAAAAAGTGTAATGAACAAGACAAAAATGTCCCTGAATTGCTCTATTCACTCTCTTTCACATTCAGCAGCCTTATTTTCAGTACAGCACTTATCAGCCTCTGAATTCATCTTGTTCATTTATTTGTTCGCTTGTTTACTGTCTACTTCTCCCCCACCACAATCTTAAATGTCTCTCTTTGATTTTGAAAGAGGAAGAGGGCAAGTGGGGGAGGGACAGAGGGAGAGAGAGAATCTTAAGCAGGCTCCACACCCAGTGCAGAGCCTGACGTGGGGCTCGATCCCATGAATTGTGAGATCATGCATGATCTGAGCTGAAATCAAGGGTTGGATGCTTAACTGACTGAGCCACCCAGGTGCCCCAATGTCTGTCTGTCTTTCTTTCTTTCTTTCTTTCTTTCTTTCTTTCTTTTTCTTTCTTTCTAAGCATTTGCCATTGGGCTTTTGTTTGGTTGGTTGTGTGGACACAATGTATACAAGTTGAGTTGCACAAAAGTCCAAGGAAGAGTCTGTCTTAAGTCTATCTTGTAAACAGCTAATGCCCAGGGCCCAGGAAAAGGCTGGGCACGTGGGAGGTGCTTCATTGCATATCTGATGAATGAATGAGTTCAGGGCAATGTGTAGATTTTCACTCAGTTGTGATCACCCAGTTCGTGTTATTTTGTATGCCAATTTCTTTATGTGCTTCATGCAGTTGTGGTGGATGGCAGGAGAGAGGGCGGCTCTGGACAGGGAAAGGAACAGGCCATCTAATGACTGTGATGTCAGAGTCACACAACTGCCCCATGCAGGGACATCTCCTAACTCTTCGGGGTTGTTTGTACAGAAATCTGAGGCTAATTGAACTTGCTCAAGGTCTTGCAGCTGGACAGCAGTGGAGTCAGGTCTAGAACCATAATAAAAGCTTCATCTTTTAGAAAAAAACATATCAAATCAGAGGTATGAGTTACATTTTTAAGGCAGCTTTTAACTTAAAAGCTCTGAAGCACATCTCGGGGACCTCAATGTCCTTTTCATTCGAATACTGTTCCATCAAAAGACTTAGTCTGTGCTGATAATAAGATGGGTTTCACAAGATTGGATCCGACAAAGAGGTGTGGTTAGCTGATTAATTAACTGAAGCAGAGATTTGGGAATTTAAAATTTGGCGACCTTTGTTCTCCCTCAATGCAAGAAAAGATTTCTCTTGCCATCGGGCTGGTTTAATGTAGGGTTGCCTTTATCCACCTGAAATGGAAAGCTATAGGTTTGTAAAACACATTTTAGAGAAATTTTGGTTAAGGAAGGAGATGATTAATACTTCACCGTCTGTATATACTCACCACTTCAAAATAAATCTATCAGTTGTACTTGTTAATTAAAATAAATTTTGGACACCTGGGTGGCTCAGTCGGTTGAGCGTCCGACTCGGTTTCAGCTCGGGTCATGGTCTCACGGTTCATGGGTTCGAGCCTCACATCAGGCTCAGGATTCTCTCTCTCCTCTCTCTGTCAAAATAAATAAATAAACTTCCAAAAAAAAAAAAATAAATAAATTTCCACACCTCTCTGGGTCTTTGCTTTCCACACCAAAAAATATCTCAGAGTGGCTTCTGAGATGACTTTTGCACCTGCTGTCTCCCACCAGCGACAGTTCACAACTGTGATCCAACAGAACAGCTTCTGATAGTTTGTAGTTTAAAATCCCACGTAGGTCTTTCTGTTCTCCAAATCCGTGCTCTTTCCAGCTGCCTCCTCCGATGCTGTCAGCTTTCTTGCCGGTCACCTACAGCCATCAGCATTTACAAAGCCAGAATACTAGATCTGGTCTGAATTTTACTTCACAGACCAAGTCGTTATTTTAATGAGAGGCCTTAGCGTTTTGTCTCTGCATTGCTGCTTGTGTTTCTGGGGTTTCTGGGGAGTTTCCTCCAGCTCTGTTCTGGCACCAGGGGTAGCTTGACTGGTCCACCCACATCAAGGGCAAAGTTTTGCCCGCCAAGGAGCCTCCTTGAGAAACCCATGCCGCTACCCACCCCCCCCCCCCAACGTGGGCTGTAGTTCCCAGAGAGTCCCTTGCCCCAGGATGCTTTCCTTGCTCAGAGGTATTTCCCCAGGGCACATCAGGGGCTTGGGGAGGTGGGGAGGGGGTGTGGCTGGGGTAAGCTGAGCCCTGGAGACTCATTCTCAGGATACTTGGTTCTGCAGGGAAGGAAAACCACCTCCCTGGAGCCTCCTCCCTCCTCAAAGGAGGAATTCAGTGAGGCAGAAATTAAGAAAACCCTCCATCTGGGGACACGGGCATGTGACTGGAGAGAACAGACATGAAGAAGTCACCCTCTTTACAGATGGCTAACAGAGGGTAGAGTTACCCTGAGTTAAATAGTGAACTGCAGATTTTCATTTTCACCAAAAACTTCCATCTCATTTTTTAAAAATGTTTATCCATTTTTGAGAGAGAGCAGGGGGAGGGGCAGAGAGAGAGAGGGAGGCAGAGGATGTGAAGTGGGCTCTGTGCTGATAGCAGAGAGCCCGATGCGGAGCTCAAACTCACAAACTGTAAGATCATGACCTGAGCTGGAGTCAGAGCTTAACCTCTACTGGGCCACCCAGGAGCCCCCCAGTCTCATTAAAACAAATTTTTTTTTTAAATGTTTATTTACTTTTGAGAGAAGGTGGGGAGGGGCAGAGAGTGAGGAAGACAATCTGAGGCAGGCTCCAGGCTCTGAGCTGTGTGCACAGAGCCTGACTCAGGGCTTGAACTCACAAACTGCAAAGTCATGACCTGAGCCTAAGTCGGACGCTTAACTGACTCAGCCACCCAGGCGCCCCTCCCTCAGTCTCATTCTTAATGCCAATTACCTGGGGAAAAATCATGAGATCCTCTATTCCACTCCCAAAAGCTCTGTTTTACAAGAACAAATCAGTCAATTGACATTTACTGAACATCTACTAGGTACCACTTACTTTTTCGCATATACTATCTCATTTGTTCCCAGTGACAATTTATTTTAAGTAGGAATTAGTTTTCCCATTTTACAGATGAGAAAACAAAGTTTTGCAAGTGTTAAAATTAAATTATTGTTATTACACACAGCCATGAACACGAGGGAATAAAAATGACATCTTTGGGTTCTACCCTGACAGCAGAGAATCTCTCCTCAATCAGTTTTTTTTTCAATATTTATTTATTTTTGAGACAGAGAGAGACAGAGCATGAACGGGGAAGGGTCAGAGACAGAGGGAGACACAGAATCTGAAACAGGCTCCAGGCTCTGAGCTGTCAGCACAGAGCCCGACGCGGGGCTCGAACTCACAGACCGCGAGATCATGACCTGAACCGAAGTCGGCCGCTTAACCGACTGAGCCACCCAGGCGCCCCTTTCAGTTTTAAGTTCACAGTGTTTATTCTTCATTTTTAATTGTGGTAAAATACACATAACATAAAACTTACTATTCATTTTTTTAAAAGTTTACTTATTTTGAGAGAGCATGAGTGGGGGAGGGGCAGAGAGAGGGAAAGAAAGAATCCCAAGCAGGCTCCACACTGTCAGTGCAGAGCCTGATGCAGGGCTCGAGCTCATGAACTGTGAGATCATGACCTGAGCTGATATCAAGAGTTGGATGCTTAACCAGCTTAGCTATCCAGGTGCCCCTCTTACTCATTTAAAGAAAAAATGGAAACAAAAAAAGAATTTGCATGTTATTCTTGCACAGGGGCCATGCTAATCTTCTCTTAATTCAATTTTAGTCCCTGCACTGCCAAAGTAAGCACCCATCTTACTCATTTTTTATTTATTTTCCCGAGAGAGAGAGAGAGAGAGAGAATCTTAAGCAGACTCCACACTCAGTAGTGAGCCTGATGTGGGGCACGAGCCCACATCCCTGGGATCATGATCTGAGCTGAGATCAAGAGTCGGACGCTCCACCGACTGAGCCACCCAGATGTCATCCACCTTATGCATTTTTAAGGGTACAGTTCAGTCAGAACATTCATACTTTTGTACAACCATCACCACCGTCCATCTCCAGAACTCCTTTCATCTTGCCAAGCTAAAACTCTGTATCCATTGAACACTAACTCCATATTGCCCCCTCCTCCTGGTCCATGGCAATCACCTATTTTCTATTCTGTTTTCTGTCTCTAAGAATTTGACGGTTCTAGGTACCTCATATAAGTGGGATCATACAGTGTTTGTTTTTGTCACTGGCTTCTCTCACTTGGCATAATGTCTTCAAGTTTCATCCATGTTGTAGCACGTGTTAGGATTTGCTTCCTTTTTAGGGCTGAGTAGTATTCTACCGTACATACAAACTGCATTTTGCTGATCCATTCATCCATCAATAGATACTTGGGTTGCTTCTACACTTTTGATTATTGTGAATAATGCTATGGACATCAGTGTACACATAATTCTTAGAGACCTTGATTTCAATTTTTTTGGGCATATACCCAGAAACAGAATTGCTGGATCGTATGCAAATTCAGACTGACAACCAAGTGTCAGTGAGGATGTGGAAGAACTGGAATATTCATACACTGTTGGTGGGAATGGAAACTGCTACCATCACTTTGGAAAACTGTGACAGTATATCTTAAAGCTAAATATAGGTATAACCTATAATCTAACCTTCCTACTCCCAGATTTAAATAACCAACAGAGGGGCGCCTGGGTGGCGCAGTCGGTTAAGCGTCCGACTTCAGCCAGGTCACGATCTCGCGATCCGTGAGTTTGAGCCCCGCGTCAGGCTCTGGGCTGATGGCTCGGAGCCTGGAGCCTGTTTCGGAGTCTGTGTCTCCCTCTCTCTCTGCCCCTCCCCCGTTCATGCTCTGTCTCTCTCTGTCCCAAAATAAATAAAAAAACGTTGAAAAAAAAAATTAAATAACCAACAGAAAAGTGTATGTATGTGTCCCAAAACCCGTGTTCAAGAATGTTCAGGGCAGCACAATTTGTAATAGTTCCAAGGTAAAAAATTATGCACCTACAGTAGAATGGCTACATACAGTGTGATTATTCATACAAAGAAATACTCCAGAGTGATGGTTCTCAGACATCTGTGTGCATCAGAATCACCCAGAGAGCTTGTTATACTGATTGCTGGGCTCCATCTGCCTGTCCCCTGCCACCTCACAGAATGTATCTCACATTTCTCCTCCTTAGCTGCTCTTATCATTGTTGAAGATGGCTGTCAGCTGCTCCCTGAGTATTCTCTCCTCCCCCACATCAGCAAGAGTGGGGACTAAAGAAGCATAAGAAGCCTGGTTTCTGACCATTAGCACAAACACAAAAATCTCTCTTCTGCCAGGTCAGTCCTGCACTCCTGAATTTGCTGACATACTTATAAACTTTACTTCCCATAACTCTGACAACATAATTAGAGCATAATTATGACAGCATTATGGTGCCCAGCTTTATCCATGTTTTATAGAGAAGGAATTGACCATTAGCTGTATTAACTGCAAGGTCCTCCTGCTAGGCAAAAGTAGAGATGAGATTCAAACCTGTATCTTCTGACTCTGGGTTTAATGCTCCCTCCTCCACAGCTGGCTGTGTCCCCAGAATGCCAGCCATGCTTCTCCCTCTTCTCCAGCTATCCAGGTGCTACCAAGTTCCAGGTCTAAGTCAAGGCCCCCTTTCTCCAAAAAATAAATACTGCAACCCAAAGCAAGATGGTTCTGCCTGATGTGAATATAGTATTGTTTAGCTACCTAATGTGCTTCTGGGCATTAAAAGCTCGGCCCCGAAAGAGCTCCTTCAGGCAGTGTCTGCTGTTTCTGTGGCTAATTGGCTATCCCGGGAGGTGGATGCAGCTGCAGCGAAATGCTGATCTTTTCACCCTGATCACTAGGAGTGAGCTGGGATATGTTTCCTCTATGCATCAGCATTTCTGAAACAGCTGCTTATGACTTCGGCAGAGCCCAGGGGGAAGTGGGGACTCCCTGAGAACAGCCTGTGGCTTAAAGAGGTTCAGTACCAAGGGCAGTGACTCAAGCCCCACTGGAGAATAAAGAGCCATAAAAGCAGAGGTTCTCAGTCCTGGGCTCCACCCCAAGTCCAGCTGGATCAAAACTGGGGGTAGATCTGGCATATCTATCTATCTATCTATCTATCTATCTATCTATCTATCTATCTATCTATCTATCCATCCATCTATCCATGCATCTATATAGCGATATATATACCGCAATTTCTTTTTTTTTTTTTTAAATTTTTTTTTTCAACGTTTATTTATTTTTGGGACAGAGAGAGACAGAGCATGAACGGGGGAGGGGGAGAGAGAGAGGGAGACACAGAATCGGAAACAGGCTCCAGGCTCTGAGCCATCAGCCCAGAGCCCGATGCGGGGCTCGAACTCACGGACCGCGAGATCGTGACCTGGCTGAAGTCGGACGCTTAACCGACTGCACCACCCAGGCGTCCCTATACCGCAATTTCATATCTATCCATATCTATCTATCTACATACACATATATACATATATGTTTAAACCCCTCTTTCCCAAGTGATTCTAGTACACAACAAGGATTGAGAATGGCTGTAGTAATGAACCAATAAATAGGAGGAGGAGTGTTCCAAAGAATAGGCGGTGTCCATGAGACTTAAGAGTTTTAAAAGGAAACTTCCAGGGGAGGTCACTTAGCTCTCCGCAGCCCTGCTTCCGCGAAAATATTCCTGGCCCACTGTAAACGGGTGAGTGCTACTCTTTCTACTCAGGCATAGCCTACTTGGGATCTCTTTTTCTTATACCCACGAGAAACAGCCTGGACATTCTTCGGGGCAAACTGAAGAGCTCAATTACATCCACTTCAGAAAACAAATACACACACCCAGAAACAAGCCAAGAGGCAGCAGATGTCTTGGGTGTTGGCAGAATGTTTCAAGATTTTTAAAAAGAAAAACCAAGTGTTGCTTAGTTATTCATAATGGGGTAAACCTGGAAACTACTTTAGAGTTAAAAAATAGGGTGTTGGGGGGGCGCCTGGTTGGCTCAGTTGGTTAGGTGTCCTACTCTTGATCGCAGCTAGGGTCTCGATCTCAGCGTCGTGAGTTCAGGTCCTGCACTGGGCTCCACACTGGGCGTGGGGCCTACTTAAAAAAAAAAAAAAAAAAAAGAGAAATATAAAAAATCATTGTTGGTTATATTTATGTAATTACGCAAGCAGGAATTAGGTGTCTGCATAATGAAATTCGGTGTGGCCACTGCAAAGTATGCCATGTATGAAAATGTAATGACATGGAAGCTGTGTATGTTCTAGTACATGAAAAAAATCTGGTCACAAGAAAGAATGTACCACATGATCCCAACTTTAAAAAAATATATGCATATAAGTGTTTAGGTATTTCAAAAATGAAAAAAAAAATTCAAGTGTTAGCCATTATCATAGAATGTTAGTGAAACAGGTAATATTTATTTTCCTTTAATTTTTCTATTTGATCCTTATTTCCATAACAAACACACATTTCTTCTGTCAGGAAAAAAGAAGTACAAAACCCCCCAGATGCTGAACCAGTGAATTGATCCATAAGAGTTTCCCGTTTTCAACAGAGGAATACAGGGAGTGTTAGGCTGAAATACAATTTCATAGTACAATCAATGGCATTCAAATAATGAAAGCAATATAGATCCTTCCCTAGAATAAATAACTTCTTTAAGGCAAATGTCCATGCCTCCTTGGAGTTAAATATTAATCTCACAGAACCCAGCCCAGCCTACAAGATGAGTTTTAGTTTATGTGAAATTTTTATGAACTAATTAGTGGGTTGGATCAAAGAGTAGGACCAGAATAGAGTCACAAAGAGGTCTTAGAAGATAAGGCATTTATTAATTCACCATTGTTTTCTTAAAAGGACATGAACTTGGACGAAGAAGTTACCTATTGAGGATCAGAACACCTACTAATCTAAGTCATGTCCCAGGTGGGAAGCAGGGCTGGAAGCACGGAAAAGGGAGGAAATTAAAAAGCTGGAACAATATTCACTTAAACATAAATGCCAAACCCTGCTTGATGGGGTCTTAGAGGAGCCATGGCCCAGATGGCATCATTGCCATGTGTGTGCCACCATAAATGATTAAATAGGATACAATGTAAAAATCTCACGGTTCCATTAATACTTCAGTGCTCCAATTTTCTACCAGTGTGGAGTTTCTGAAGTGCTCTTGGCTAAACAGAACAATCTTTATTCATAAATTAAAAAACATGTTTGCAATACTGTCATTTTTCTAAGCAGCCTATTTCCCCTTTACAAAATATAAACAATTATAGCATGCAGTATATACAGGGAGAGAAAATAAGAGTTCTTTTCATCTATGGCCTCCAGTTTGCTCGTTCTGTTTCCCAGAGGTGGCTGCTCCTACCATCTCCAGTATCTTTCCCAATATTCTACACACAAAATAACCCATAAAAGTGAGCAAAATGGCACAACAGACACTCAGATCAATGGAACAGAATAAAGAACCCAGAAATGGACCCACAAACGTATGGCCAACTGATCTTTGACAAAGCAGGAAAGAATATCCAATGGAATAAAGACAGTTTCTTCAGCAAGTGGCGCTGGGAAAACTGGAGAGCGACATGCAGAAAAATGAACCTGGACCACTTTCTTACACCATACACAAAAATAAACTCAAAATGGAAAGACCTAAATGTAAAATAGGAAGATAGGAAGCCATCAGAATCCTTGAGGAGAAAGCAGGCAAAAACCTCTCTGATCTTGGTTGCAGCAACTTCTTACTCAACACATCTCCGGAGGCAAGGGAAACAAAAGCAAAAATGAACTACTGGGACCTCATCAAAATAAAAACTTCTGCACAGCGAAGGAAACAATCAGCAAAACTAAAAGGCAACCGACAGAATGGGAGAAGATATTTGCAAACAACATATCAGTTAAAGGGTTATTATCCAAAATCTATAAAGAACTTCTCAAACTCAACACCCAAAAAGCAAATAATCCAGTGAAGAAATGGGCAAAAGACATGAATAGACACTTCTCCAGAGAAGACATTTAGATGGCCAACTGACACATGAAAACATGCTCAACATCACTCATCATCAGGGAAATCCATATTAAAACCACAATGAGATACCACCTTACACCTGTCAGAATGGCTAACATTAACAACTCGGACAACAGATGTTGGCAAGGATGCAGAGAAAGAGGATTTCATTTGCATTGCTGATGGGAATGCAAGCTGGTGCAGCCACTCTGGAAAACAGTATGGAGGTGCCTCAAAAAACTAAAAATAGAACTACCCTATGACCCAGCAATTGTGCCACTAGGTATTTATCCAAGGGATACAGCTATGCTGTTTCAAAGGGACACACACACCCCAATGTTTAGAGCAGCACTATCAACAATATCCAAAGTATGGAAAGAGCCCAAATGTCCATTGATGGATGAATGGATAAAGAAGATGTGGTGTACATATACAATGGAGTATTACTTGGCAATCAAAAAGAATGAAATCTTGCCATTTGCAACTACGTGGATGGAACTAGAGGGTATTGTGCTAAGGGAAATTAGTCAGAGAAAGACAAATATCATATGACTTCACTCATGAGGACTTTAAGACACAGAACAGATGAACATAAGGGAAGGGACACAAAAATAATATAAAAATAGGGAGGGGGGCAAAACAGAAGAGACTTAAATATGGAGAACAAACAGAGGGTTACTAGAGGGGTTGTGGGAGGGGGGATGGGCTAATTGGGTAAGGGGCATGAAGGAATCTACTCCTGAAATCATTGTTGCACTATATGCTAACTAATTTGGATGTAAATTAAAAAAATAAAATTAAAAAATAAAAATAAAATATTTCATCAAAGAAAGAAAGCAAGGAAGGAAGAGAGGAAGGAAAGAATGGAGGGAGAGAGGGAAAGAAGGAGGGAGTGGAAGAACTGGAGGATAGATAAATGCAAAAAAATACATGGAACAATATTAGCAAAATATTGATAATTGTATGATGTGTACAGGTATGTTTAATATACTATTTCCCAAATTCAAAAAAAAAGTGAGCAAAAGATTTTAAACAGACATTTCACACACACACAAAAAAAAAATATATATATATATATATATATATATGGGTGACAAACACATGACACCATTAGATGTTAAGAAAATGTATGCTAAAACCACAATGAAGACATCACTACAAACCTATGAGAATGGTTAATGTTTAATAGACTTATACCAAACATTGGTGAGGATGTGGATGAACTGGAATTCTCACAGACTGGATTATAAAATAGTACCCTTTGGAAAACAACTTGGCAATTTCTTAAAAAGTTAAACACACACTAGCCAATTGGTCTAGTCATTCCACTCCTAGGTATTTACCTAAGAGAAAGGGAAATACATGCCCATACATAGACATGGACATGAATGTTCACAGTAGGTTTATTTGTAATTGTCCCAAACTGGGAACAACCCAAATGTCCAACAACAGAGAAGCGGATGAGCAAATTGTGGTACATTCATGCAATGGAATACTATTCAGCAAGAAAAAAGAATGGTCTATCGGTACACACAATAACATGGATAAATCTCAAAATAATTATGCTAAGAGAAAGAAGGCAGACCCACTCCAAAAGAATACATATTGTATAATGCCATTTCTATAAACGTTTAGAAGATGTAAACTAATCTGTAGTGAGAAAGCAGAGCAGTGGCTGCTTGGGGATGAGAGGATGAGGAGGGATTAGAGGGAGGGATTTACAAAGGGGCATGAGGAAACTTTGGGGGATGATGGATATGTCCACTGTCTTGATTATGGTGATCAAATTGTTCAATTTAAATACATGGAGTTTATTGTATGCCAATTATAACTCAATAAAGCTGTTTTTATTTATTTTTAATGTTTTTTTTTTTTTAAAGGTTCTTTCAGTAATCTCTACCTCCATCCAACATGGGGCTCAAACTCATGACCTGGAGATCAAGGGTGTCATGCTCTTCTGACTGAGCCAGTCAGGCTTCCCAATAAAACTTTTTAAAAAACATATTATGGGGGCACCTGGGTGGCTCAGTCAGTTAAGGGTCTGACTTCAGCTCAGATCATGATCTCATGGTTCGTGGGTTCCAGTCCCGCATCAGGCTCTGTGCTAGTGGCACAGAGCCTGCTTGGGATTCTCTCTCTCTCTCTCTCTCTGCCCGTTCCCCAGTTGCATGCTCTCTCTCTCAAAATAAACTTTAGACTAAAAAAACCAAACAAACATATTATGTGTATATGACACATGCATATCATTTTTTCCCACTTAACATAGCTTGGAGATCATTCTGTATCAGGGCATAGTAAATGAGCATTCTTTTTAAACAGCTGAATAGTATTCCATGATATAGATTTATATAATTTAGCCATCTTCCCTCTGATGCACATTAGGTTACTTATAGTCTTTCTTTTAGAGTCAATGCTGCTATGAACATCCTTATTTACACATCTTTTTGTACTTATAAGGTTGATTCTTAGAAATGGAATTGCTTAGTCAAAGGTTACATTAACTTATGATTTTGATAGATACTATGAAACTGCCCCATTTTTCTCATGGGCTCAAGTCCTGCCTGCTCTGGAATGGCAGGGATGGTCCCCACAAGGAGTAAAGGGACTGACTGACAAGCAGCTTTCTGAATTCCACAAAATGGAATTTTCTTGATGGTCACGCTCCAGTGAGCTGGTAGTGTAGTCCTGGTTTGTAATCACTCTTTGGTTCCAAGCTTTCTTTGACAATGGATTGTCTTGAAATAGTTGTGGGAAAAGAGGCACCCCATAGTGTGGCGCCTACTCTCCCTGACTGGTCACAGGGAAAGGAAACGGAAGGGCTGAGCTGCTGTAAACCAGTGAGGCCGCAGTTAACGAAGAGGCCATGGCATTTGAGGACATTCATGTCCCAGCGTTACGGCCAATATAATGCAGGGCAACTGGGTCCTTCCACTCACCTCTCCTTCTTTCTCTTCCTCAATAATGATGGAGCATCTACTAGGTTTGCTGACTGAGGTTGTGGGGGCACGAAGGAAGATAAGAGACACAATGGAGGGGCAGGTCAGGAAGTCTTCTCAGAGGAGAGGCCATTTAAGTAGTGTTTTGTTTTGTTTTTTAAATGGAGTGAAATTTACATGACACAAGTCTTTTAAAATGTACAGCTCAACAGCATTTAGCATATTCACAACACTGTGCTACCACTATCTCTACGTAGATCTCTATGTAGTGCACTGCATCACCCCCAAAAGAAACCCCATAGCAGTTACTTCCCACAGTAGGGTTTTAAAACAAGGAGAAGTGCTTCCCAGGCAGGCTTGGAAGGGAGGCCATTCCAAAAGAGGAATTTACAAAGTCTTTGGAACCTCAAGCCACTTGGGATGGGCTGAAGAAGTGACTGGGTGAAAGCAGGAAGGAAAGGCAGAGCGAGGGGCAGTGAAGATCACGTGCGCCAGCTTTGTCCTAGAAGCAGTTCGAGCCAGTCAAGGGTGGTAAGGATAGTCAGTGGTTATGGAACCTATTTGAGTAATTTGCATCCCTGAGGAACATGACCAACTTTAACATGAATTCAACTTGAGCCAGGGTTTCTCAACAAGGGCTCTACAGGCATTTGGGGCTGGAGGATTCTTTGCCAGGGCGGTGGCGGCCATCCTGCGCACTGTAGGGTAGTCAGTAGCACCTCTGGCCTCTAACGCGAACTGCCAGCGGCATCCTCCCCACGTTACCACGGTTGTGACACTGCCAACCGTCCCCCCCGAGGGAGGGGCAAAATCGCCCCAGTGAGAGCCCTGGAATGACTGGCACTCTGTACTCCACAGTCCTAAGACGCAGGCAAATCACACAGTGTTCTGGGAGGCACTCCCTCTGAGCTGTGTGGAGACGAGAGGGCACGGAGCAGGACCACCTCTGAGCGCTGGGATGGGAGTCCTGAGCTTCCAAACACAGCAAATTAGTGTTAAAACTTTGCAGTGTTTTTTTTTTTCTCTTTTTAAATTCCTTCCACCATTTTTAGTCGACAAGCACTTCATGCCTACCACCTGCCAAGTACTGAGGTGAGCACCAGGAGAATGAGCTCCTCAGGGGATTAGAGTCTCATTCTTCCACCTCACCATCCCCACAGAGGAGACCTCAACGGTGTGCGTCTTAAGGGAGTAGTGTCTCACCCTGGAAGGAATGGGGAGAGAGGAAGGTGGGAAGACCAAGGGCAAGACCAAGGGACGGGCAGCGGGGGGAGATGTGCACTGGCAGACGGGGAGGTGTGTGGGGGTCACTGGTATCCACTGTGCCTCACCCTCTGCCAGTGTCCTAGTCCCTCACAGTCCTCCTCAGAGTGGCAGCACCTCAGGGGAATGGCTGTGGGTTGGGGTGCACCAGGGAGGACGAACCCAAGGCTCAGGAGCTCCTTGGTAAAGATCCCTATGCCCAAGGGTGACATATGTGGGCTCAGAAAGTGAACATACTGGGTTTAGTGTGGGGTTCAGTGTGGATTAGAGTGCCTGCCTCAAATGTTCTGGATGTTGAAAGACTCTTGATAGCTTTGTACAAGCCAAGACGCAAAGGGAAGGAGATTCAATTATGACCGAGATTCTTTTCTTTTTTTTTTGCTAGGCCCAGTAGGACAGGGCTGAGTCAGAGTTAATTGAACTTAGAAGAGTTATGTGACAGTTTCTGCATAAAGTTCATACACATGACATGAAGGAAAAGAACACTGCCCTAGCTCTCCAGGGACTCACAGTCTAGTGGAACCCTCCCTCTGCCCCCACACTGTTTCCTGAGGACATTCTGAGGAATTTTGTGCCACTATTATCTTTTACTTGATTCAATCTCTACAACTGCATAAAGCCACTAGAGACCACTCTGCAGAAAAGACTGAACTTAAGAGTGGTTTAGTGACTTTGCCCATGGCCTAAATGTATCTGTTCCAGTGCCAGAACACAGGACGTCTGACTCCAAGATTTGTTCTTCCTACTCCATCAGGTAGCCCTGCTGATTGCAGCTCACAAGGGAGGAGGATGCTGTGGTTAGGCAAAGAGCAGCTGATGGCTACCAGGGGCACTCTGGTCCCTTGGGCTTGTTTTTGTGTAAACGAATACTACCTCACTAAGTGAACAGGATGTTGTGTGATGTGTGTATGAACGTGGCAAAGCTCCAGGTGTGTATTCCAGGTGTTAACTCACTATAACACACTGGCATACATAACAGGGAACTGGTAGATATTCCTGAACAGAGTGACGAGAGGTTGGAAGTTGTTCGGGAGGATAAACTAGGCAGCTGTGTGCAGAACACGCTGAGAAGGGGTTACATGAGAGGTAGGGCACCCAGCTCAGAGGGACATGCAGAGGGGGACAGGAGAGGACAAGGAGGCGACTGAGGACTTATTCCAGAGTGAAAAACACAGAATTCCATATTCTTAGCACATTACCCACAAGAGAGAGAATTTTATGAATTATGTGCCACACTTACTTAGAGATAACTTGTCGCTTTGGGGGAAATGATTCTGTGTGAACCATACTTTTTCAGCATTGAATCAAAAATAGTTACTATTTGTATTTGCCTGCTCTCCCTCAAGCTGTAAGCAATTTCATCACTAAAAGGATGAACTAATGATGCTTGAGAATATCTAAAAAATAAAATAAAATAAAATAAAATAAAATAAAATAAAATTAAATTAAATTAAGAGAAAGCGACTGTTTCCTAAGAGCTTTGTATCCCAAAGGATGGAAACTGAATACCGCAAATCAGGATAACAAATTAGATGATGATTTGACAAGGGCAAGAAAATCGTCAAGTGATATCTGGGATTCCTTTAAGCATTTACAGATTTTCAGCACCCAATCTTCTTAGTTTTTTAAGTATTTTCAGAGAGGGAGTAACAAAGAGCTGTGCAAGCGGAGGAGCTTGGCCAAAGTGGGGAATCTTAGCTGGTGGAGCGGAAGGCAGCAGACAAAACAGGATCCCTCTTTGTTCCAACTCAGCCAGCAAATCTGTACCTTCAGGAGGAGGAACAGACTTTTCTCCACGCTTTTGCTTTAGAGAAACAAGAGAAAATATCCTGATGGCAAACATCTTCAGGGAGAGTCTCCACCCACTTTTTTTTTTTTTTAATTCTGGGCCTCTCTGCCATCAGACATGGCATGTTGGGGCAGGGCCTCAGATCCTTTCCCCAAGAAAGGGCAGCATAATAGGAGTGGCCGCCCATCAAAGCCATCGCACCTAGAAAGGAAAATGCACCACTGCCTCAGCGTGGGTGGAACTGGCTTCAGGATCTGCTCTGAGGTGCTCTGTCCGGCTCGGCCTCGGCCATCTCTAGGAAGACCTCTGAAACTAGAAGGTTTGAAACTAGAAGGTACAAAAAGAGCTGAGCAGGAAGTGTGGCCTGAATTAAAGTCACTAAAAAATTTTTTTACAACTTCAATATATTCGTTCTCATAAAGGAAGTGATTTACAAATGAGTCCTCTTTACTAAGCAGTCAGCCAATAGTTAGTAGTCCTTGAAAATAATCAAGCCACAGGACTTTAAATAAGATTTACATGTATCACTGTTAAAACCAGGCAAAATTGGTGCTTCTTTCCTAGCTTCTCCTGTGATCATGCAGCACAAGTTATACTTTCTGGAGCCAGCACGATATCTGGCATCAAAAAGCCCTCAAGATTCAAATCCTTGCTTTACTGTTCACTCTGATTTTCAGCAAATTACTTAATCCTTCTGGGCTTGTCTTCTTATCTGTGAAAGGGATGGCTAACCTCACTACGAGTGGTGTTGGGCTCTATGTACGTCTATGTGGGGGTGTGCACGTACAGAGCTGGGCACATGTTAGTAGCCAAAGAAAGGTCAGGATCTCAAGAAAGGTGGGGTACTTCAGAAGCCATGTGAATGGATGAGAGGGAAAAACTGGGGTGGCCAAATCAGTAAGAACAGTCTGTTCAGATAAAAAGGACAGAGAGTGGGGTGGGGAGTCACTGCTAATGGGAACAGTGCTGCTTTCTGGGGTGATGAAAATGTTTTGTTTTTTTTTTTTAATTTTTTTAACGTTTATTTATTTTTGAGACAGAGAGAGACAGAGCATGAACAGGGGAGGAGCAGAGAGAGAGGGAGACACAGAATCTGAAACAGGCTCCAGGCTCTGAGCTGTCAGCACAGAGCCCGACGCAGGGCTCGAACTCACGGACCGTGAGATCATGACCTGAGCCGAAGTCAGACGCTTAACCGACTGAGCCACCCAGGCGCCCCGTGAAAATGTTTTGAAGTTAGTGGTGCTGGTCGTACAACTAACATACTAAAACCCATCAGTACACCCTAAAAGGGTGGATTTTATGGTATGTGAATTTTATCTCAATTATACCGTTACCTAAAAAAAAAAGATGAAGAAAACATGAATAAAAACACGTGGAGAGGTAATGGAAGATGAGGGATTTTCAAATTCTCTGGTGGGGTAGAGAATCAAGTTCTGGTCTACAGGATAAAAAACCATTATTTAGGGAGGGTAAGAACCTGTTTATCTTGCTAAATTCTACAATTTTACACTCCCAATCATACCTTCTGAAGTTTTATTTTGGTAAGAGGTTCTCCTGCTAAATTATCAGTGGAATAGTCATATGATGTTTCTGAACAACAGGTGATAGGCAGCTTCTCAGCACTTCTTCACCCAGGGTTTTAGGACATGATGAGAAATACTTATCGACAGCAAACATTCCATAATCACTACCGCAAACTGCCTTGATGGTGCGGCTTCAATACAAACAACCACAGGTACAACCATTTAGATTTCTAATTTATTATTAAATTACATAACAAAGCTTCTTCTATACAGTCAGAAAATGCATTTAGATGAGAACAAAAATTAAGTACAAATACAATAAATCTGGTTCCAAGAAGCCATTTTAAAAGCAAAAAAAAAATTAGAAAGTGCATTTGGAATAGATTTTTAAAAATCTGTATTGGCATTTCTCATGAGGAAACATTTTTTATCATGGCGAAGTGTGACTGGAATGGATGTCCCTCCCTCTCTAAGAGCTAACAGGATGTGGACAGATAAAAATACTCTGGTACTGAAGTGAGACACTAAGGACAGAGAAAATGAGAATGATCCCTCAAGACACGGCTCAGCTTTGTCTCAGTTTTTTATCCAATAAACATCCTTAAGAGTCACTTAGTCCTTCCTTATTTTCTTTCCCCATATACGCTTAAGAATATGCAGGTCTATAAAAAAAATAACAAGATTAGTTTAGAAAGACCATGATGAAAAGCTCTGTGTCTTTGTAGAGACCAGGCTAAATAACCTCTAACCCAAAAGGAGAATGGAACATAATCATTTTAATTTTCTGGGTAGAATCCATTTGTTCTCTAGTTATTACATTTGCCACCAACTTCAGCACTAATCCTAGACATGGCCATTTACCCTCAACGGCAAGTTAGAAAACTTGGTCAATTTCCAAAAATATCGTATCTGGCTAATGACCAAACATGAGGTATTAGAAGACCAAAAAGGTTAGTCCAGTTCTTTAAAGTCCTTTTCATCAGGTTGAGATTATTAACAGTGAAGAAAACATTAATGGTGGGAATGCAAGTCCAAGGTGCCTCAATTCCATAGAGGCCAAAAGTCATTATTACATCAAAAGGCTCAATAAGTACATTTTCCTATTCAGATGTACTCAGCATCCAATAGGAAAGAACTAAAGTAAATATTTGGTTTCAGGTACAAAAAAGTGCCCGTGTGATGTTTCCTCTCTTCACTTGTCCAATTCTTAGGATTTTACTTCCACGCCTGATCTGAGTACTGGGTAGTAGGGAAAAAAAGAGGCATTCTCTGTACAAGTGAATTTTGGTACAAAGGAGAGAGGAATAGTGGAGAAGGAAAGCCCTTTTCTAACATTAGAAAAATAAAGGGTGAGCAATACAGGTTACAGGGAATCCTTCAGCATCACTGAAAACACTAAGAAGATTGTAGAGATAGCCAGGACAGATCACCTGAAGCACTGGGATATCAGGGTTTGAACTTTAGTAATAAATTAAACATTTCTAACTAAAGTCATCAGCTCACATTAAGACAAAATCTCAGAAGTATACCTTTGGGAAGTCTGTCCTTTTTGTTGCTGTGGTTTTTCACACTTAGTGAAATGGAAAGTTTTGAATTATTACTAAAATAATCCCAAAGGAAAAGGTCCCTTATATGACAATGGCCAAGGAAGAATAACTTCCCTTAAGAGGAAACTTCCTTCCTGAACTCCCAGCTCTGACAGGCAACTTACTGTTGGCCCCTGAGCCTGGCAACAGGTCTGTAAGGACAGAAGAAAAGGTGGAAAACCAATCTGGTTAAAAAAAAACAAAAAAAAAACAAAAAAAAAGTTAAATGGCACCAAACTGAAAGAGTTCAAATCAGCTACCACAGGATCCAAATCCTCTTTTTGTAAATGACACACTTCTATTTCCTTACTCCAGGGTTTCTTTCTGCAAATGAAAGAACTGTAAGAGGAAAGGACAAGCCCTGTCCTGGCTAGCTACATTTGGCCCTGGGTCACCTCACTATGGGCTATATAGCACTGGGAGGTTAGTCAGACCTACCAGACAACATCTTATACCAAGCCTTATCAACTTCCTTGGAAGAACTAGTTTATTTTCATAAAGAAAATAACCAACATAATTCTATTACTTCATTTAAGCATTACCCTAAAGGAAAGGCTCATCAGCCATCAAAAGTATTTGCTCAGTGCAGCAAGCAGCTCAGCCCCTAGTTTTACTCTCACACAATCAGCTTTAATGAATATACCAAATAATCAGACCAGTAAAAAAGACTGGTAGTATAATTAAATAAATAACTTTATTTATGATACTTCAGATTTTATAAATGCCAACCATATAGCAATGAAAGTCCCATAAATTCTAGCTGAGGCACAACCACCAATCAAGGCCCTTTGAAAAATCAAAGATAATAAAGTGTCAGGGGAGAACAGTCTTGTTCTCCCAACAGAGAATTTAGTAAATGAACTTCTCTGATCCTTTAAGATTTACATTGGGAAAACTTAGACTTTCTTTTCAGGGCATCCCCAATCAAGTTATCTGATCAATCAACCCATATTTAGAAAAATAAACCCCATAGTTTAAAAAAATGTATCCAATGGCTTTCATACCCAGAACATAATAAAACTTTGACAACAGAATGAAAAAGCTCTCAGTTTCTGTACCAGACCAGGGGTTAGTATAGCCATCAGCTCTTGTATCAAGTTCACCTGAATGTCATCACCGATGCACTGTGATATCGTTAAGAACTACATGCTCATATCCTTTTATTCCCTGTGGCACAGTCTGAGGTCAATACTATAAATACCAGAGTCCATTCCAATGGTGAAGAGCAACCTTCTTTCTTGGTGAGGAGTGTAGATGTTGACGTCTTCAAACTATTTGTGGTAGTTCAGGTGAATAAGTTGTAAGTTTACAGAAATGGAGAAATGGTTAAACCTGAAAAGAATTCTGGTGGGTGGTTTAAAATTCTGTTACCGTCCAGGGATGGTAGTAGAAGACAGGTGCAGATACAGATAGATTCTGTCACATGCACCTTCAACAGTAAAACCATTCTCTGGATGTTTGGAAAGCTTAACAGATTTGGAATGAGTAGGTTTTCATAAAACACAGACTTCCTGGTACATTAGGCAGTATTTCTTGAACTTTTGCTCATAAATCATGGAGCATTTACAAATGGAATAATCTGGATGGTGACCCCTCAATCAATGTCTTTTTACATGTGGCTTGCTGAACAGATCTCACTGAAAATTGAGCAGTCCCCTCACTCAGGGTTAATCCTGACATGATGAGGAATAGTTGGGGGCACTGACAGACACTGGCTATTAGTTACTTTTACCATGGTAGAACTGAGATTGCATTTTCTCATAGTAGCAAGTATTAATCCAATGGAAGAAATAAACAAAACATCAAAACAATGACGGACAAAAAAGCCTGTTATTCTCAATGCTTTTCCAGCAATATAGTTAATCCCAGTGTGCATACAATTTAAAAAAAGAGGAAGAAAAAAGCTTTTCTTGCAGTGTTTGTCTTCTGTTTCAGACAACATCAACTATGTTGAAGTTGACCTGTTAGCATCTCAAAGAACCTGTGAAAAATGTAATTTTTCTGGAATACCAAAACAGGGGCACAGAGTAGAAATTTATAGCACAGCTTATCAAGAAATGACTTGTGATTTCTCTTCATGACTGTAAAATAAAAGGACAAGAACTATTTTTATTCACAACCCAATCTGGTGGCTGAAAGGAAAACAGTCTTTGGATATAGAGAAACCTGGTTTTCTGGAGTCCAGCTGTAAGATCTGGCTTGTTATCAGCCTTCAACACTATTACTGAAGCATAGAAACTCTGTTTCTGATTGGTTTACTTACCTCCTGGGAAGACAAAAGCAACTGAAAACTTTTTTTTTTTTTAAACTAAAAACAGAAGGAAATGTGTGTTAGAAAAGATAGCACAGGAAAACTGTGGCTTCAGCTCAACCTGACCGTATCACAGAGTCCATCACCATCAGTCTTGAATTAATCCTGTTGGTCAGGCTAATCATCAGGACAATCAACTTCTCCTTCCTATTTTTCCTTATTCCGGATCAGGGTGTGAAAGTGGTGGTTGTCAAGAGTCCCTGGAGATGTTCCATCAGTGGAAAGCATACAGCAGCAATAGGATGGTACAGACACCAATAACACCGCCCAGGATGAGGGAGTCTCGCCGTTTCCTAAGATTGATTCGTTGGATCAGGCTGTTCACAGCAGGAAAACGATCTTTGGGAAATCTTTATTAAGGTCATATTTGAAGAAGCCTCTTTAGTGAAAAGTCACAGGGGTCACAAAAATAGAGATCAGTGGAGTCCAGAAACAATAAATAATGAGAAGAAATACAGAGGAAGAAAATTACACTGAGGGAGTCTTTAAAAAAACACATACCCAAACTGGGAACATCCTACTGCTCAAGGTCCCAAACCAACCGAGGAATTACAACCAGGCTTGGGGTCAGGGTGGGAGGTAGTGAGCTTAGGAACAGAGGGACTCTGCAGGGCAGGGAGGTGTAAGTACAGCCAATACCACTGCTAACAACACCCTATTCTGTTTTCTTTTCCTTTCTCTTTTTCTCTCTCTAAACCCCTTCTCTCAGGAAAGTGAGAAGTTCGGCCAGAAGAGTTCTGAAGTTCTTGATCGTCTCCTCACAGGGTGATAACCCCCTTGGAATCAGGCAATAGGTGGTGGCAACCAACTCTAGGGTCTGAATAAATCAGTCACTGGTGAATTATTTAAATTTTTTAGTTTACTTTGCAGCAGTAGGTAGGATATGGTAGGTAAGGGGGCTACACTGTTCTAGCTGTCCTACTTAGGAAACATAAAAAAAGATAGGAAATTTTCAATTTTAAAGGTTTAAAAAAGCAGTCACAGCTATATTTTACTTAGTATTTCAAAATATCTTCATACTCTTATTTGTATGTTGTAGACCAAAGCACATGCCTGTGCATCCTAACTTGTTTTGCATTTTTTAAAGTTTATTTACTTTGAGAGAGAGCGAGAGAAAGGGGTGGGGGGGAGAGGCAAAGAGAGAATCTCAAGCAGGCTCTGCACCGGCAGTGTGGAGCCTGACATGCAGCTCGAACTCATGAACCATGAGATCATGACCTGAGCCGAAACCAAGAGTCAGACCAACTGAGCCACCCAGGTGCCCCTGTTTTGCATTTCTGACAATATACCTTCGGGTGCCTCCTCTTTGTTAATATAGGTATTTTATCAAAGTCAGGAAAATCACTGACAAAAACCACCTACAATACTAGAGAGCTAGAATAATACCTCCACTCTGTGAATCTTTATTGCATTTTCCTGTAATTAAACCACCCAGCAGGGACTATATTTATTTGTACACTTATATATTCTACATATTATATGATTAGGACCATGTTATCTTCTAATCTTGAATTTCCCTATCCAGAACAGAGCTTTACATATTGTAGGCATTAATGTGTTTTTTGAATTAATGAGAAAAATTTGCAGAAATAATTTTTAAAAATACTGAAGCAGCAGCAGCATGAAATAATAGGCAAAAACTTTTACAAGGTACAAATCTCATATAGAACAAATGCTTAATCTTTTCTTGCTTCGTAAAGAACCAACAATCCCCTTAGAATACTTTTGGCATTAGGGAATTCTGTCTATAATGGGCATATTACCTTTAGAGAAGCCCCCCTCTCTTTCCTTCTATAATAATCTAGTTCAGTCCATGTAATAGTGTAGGCTGACCTTGTCCTCTGCCATCAGGTATATTTACAAACTCGGATTGGCCAGAAAGAATATCCCCTTCTAGTGACTCAAGCTGGGGCAACTACAGTCCTCTTGGGACTTTTATTACAGCTGGTAGAAAAGACCCCCTTTCCATGGGGATTTTTAACTGGCAGAAGGTGATTCTTCTAGCCATCTCTATCACTATGTGGAGAAAACCTCTTTGAGAATGAGGCCAATCACAGGAAAGCAAAGATAAGAGATGGAGTAGGTAGGGGGAAGAGAGAGAGGAAAAGCAGATTCTTGACAATAACATCTGAGCTCCTGAATTGAGCCATGCCTTAGGTTAAATTCTACCCCTGAATTTTAGATAAATATGAACAAATTAATTCCCTCCTTTCCCCCCTTAAGTCAGTCTAAATGAGGTTTCTGTTACTATCTCTCTATGGAGTCTCGACTAACACACGCATTTTGTTTTTGAACACACATTTTTCCAGAATTATTATAATTTGTGGTAATGGCAAGATGATACAATGTATATAACAGTACTCTGTAAACTGTACAGCCCTATGTAAAATATAAACAATTATGGATAAGTTATTTTGCACTTAGGGTGACAAAACAGGAACAAAATTCACAAAAAGTTGGAAAATACAAAATACACTTCAGGATATTCCTTAGGGAAGTAAGTATCAAACTAAAAGTGACCTTAAATTATCTAGGACCAGGGTACCTGGGTGGCTCAGTCAGTTCAGTGGCTGACTCTTGGTTTTGGCTCAGGTCATGATCTCACTGTCCATGAATTCGAGCCCTGTGTCAGGCTCTGTGCTGACAGTGTGCAGCCTGTTTGGAATTCTCTCTCTCCCTCTCACTCTCTGCTCCTTCCCTGTTCATGTTCTTTCTCTCAAAATAAATAAACTTAAAAAAAAATTATCTAGGACCAGAAGGTACTCAACTTTTTAGGCCCTTCCCCTTACTAATTGGGGAAGGAAACTTTTTCTCTAAAAGTCTTGACTTCTCAGAGAGTAAACAAAATGTTTCAGAGTAGCAGGCTTACCAGTTTCCCCACTGGGTTTCATGTTAGTATTAGTAATCCTAATTCAAATCAGGAAACTCAAGAATTAAAAATGTAGAGGTCACAATTAACAAGCAGAGAATCTATTCTAATGTTCAGCTTGTGCATAACGAATCACAATGAAAATACTCTAACAGCAGTTACAACTCATCTACATGTATGGCTGTCTCCTTCCTTCTCTTTCTAAGAATCTGACACTGACTTATTCTTCAAACTGGAGAAAGAAGTAATAAAAAAGCACATAATTTATGATGTTGAGGTAAGAATAATATATACTGTGGAGTTTTACTGGGGTGCCTGGGTGGCTCAGTTGGTTGAGCATCCAACTTCGGCTCAGGTCATGATCTCATGGTTCGTGGATTTGAGCCCCGCGTCAAGACTCTGTGCTGACAGTTCAGAGCCTGGAGCCTGCTTTAGATTCTGTGTCTCCCTGTCTCTCTGCCCCTTCTCTGCTCATGCTCTGTCTCTCTATAATAAAACATTTTTAAAAAACTTAAAAAAATAAAAAAACATTTATTTATTTATTTTGGGAGGGAGGGAGGGAGAGAGAAGCGTTGAGTGGGGGAGGGGCAGAGAGTGAGGGAGAGAGAAAATCCCAAGTAGGCTCCGTGCTGTCAGTGTGGAGTCCGACCCCGGGCTTGATCTCACAACAGTGACATCATGACTTGAGACGAAATATATCAAGAGTCAGGTGCTTAACCAACTGAGCAATCCAGGCGCCCCAGGAGTTTTTAAAATGTAAAATAATTTGAAAATTCATATTTATAATTTTCTAAATCTACTAATGTCAGACTTCTGGTGTAGAATCTTTTACAAATAGTACTAAACAGTATCAACTTCTATAGAGTAGGAATGCAAGGCATATTCATATGTAACTATTGATGCTCTCAACCACTACTGATGATGGCAACCTGACCAAAACCAAAACCAAAAAAGCACACACACAGACCCCCACCCCCACCTCAAAAACCTAGAAATTTCAAACTTTCAGAAAGGATACTGGCCAAAGTATTCATTTTGCTCTGAATTGACTTCAACATTCCTCTCTGTGAAGTCATATTTTCTTTTGTTGCCATAGCAATGCTGAAGGGGGAAAAGAGAAGATAATTACGTCGGCATTTAAGATTATCCTGCGCAGATCCATCATATTCTTAAAAGTGAAGAGAAAACTAAGATAGGCAACATCATCTTGAAAAGCACAGGCAGGAAAAAAAATCATTTCCTAAGTCACCTCCTACTGTCTTTTCCTGAATGTCCACTCCATCCCTACTGCTATCTTCTGATGTCTTTCTGGACAGTAGGCCATTTCCTGTGATTTTTCCCAAAGTAACAAATGAAATAACAGAGAAATCCCTATTACAAAAGCTTCTTAAAATGGTTTTGAAAGGGGCCAGCTACTAAAAATACCTTTAATCAGGAAAACTGTTGAGAGAGAAGTAGGAAATTATAATCATAAAAAAAGAACCAAAAGTGTTAACACATCACAAAATACCCATATATAACCAGCCCTTAACTTATGAAAAGATTATGTTCCAGAATTCTACTTGAGAACCATCTAGGCAGATTTTAGGAGACACATGCAACATTATGCTGGGTTTCCAGCACTTATTTTAAGCAAGTGACAAAGGTTATGCATTCATTAAATGACTCAAAGAGATGGGGGAACGTCCCTTCTCTTACAGACTATACTATAGTCTCTTCCATGTGACTATTCTGATGTCCTGTTTAAAAGAATCTCACTTAATATCTTTTTGCTTTCATGCCAGGATTAACTTCAACAGTCTTATCTCCCTGGGCATTAGAATCCTAGAGGATAGGTCAGTACCCATTTTTATATATAACACACAGGAGAGAGCTATAGATACTGATAACATAAAAAACAATAGGAAATAGAATGTCCTTGAATAATTCTGAAAATATATCAAACGTTGAAAAAAAAAAAAAGCAAGAGATGAAGAGATTCTGGGAAGATGATGATCAGAGCACAAATTCTTGACCCTATCGCTGGTCCAACTTCCTCCATGGAGGAACACATGAACAAAGGCAGATATGATGGGGAGGGGTCCATCTGAGATCCCTCATTCTTTTGAAATATCTAAGGAAGAAAGCCAGGTAGGCTATACTCTCTCAAGCAAGGGAAGAACCAAGGAACTGATGGCAGGGAAGACGAGATTTTTCTTCAAGCCTGGGGCAAAGCCCTAGGTTTCAATTCACCCTAAGGAACCCAACAATGGAAGATATGGACGTGCGTGTACAGGAGCTACAGTGATGTGCTGAACTGTAGCTGGTAAAGGGTGGTACACACAACCACAGAAACCTATGAGCCAGGAGCTGACAGTCCATCAGATGGTGTGATGCCCAGCCCTGAAGAAGAAAAAACTGCTAGGGCACCCACTACCACCTAGTATGCCACTGCTTAGGGGTCTAATAGCCTGACCTATCTGGGAGCTGACTGAACACACTCTTGAACAGCCAAGACCAGGTATCCTATTGGAGGAAAATGCTAGGAGTACTCTAAGCAAATGACATAGCAAAACTGAAATTTCAAGATTTGAGAAGGCAAAGAAGAAACAAAAGTGTGTGGGGAGACAGATTAAAGGATATATATTAGAGTGCTGTTTGGAATAGTAAGAGACAAGCAAACAAAAACACCCCCCGATGGAAACAACATTGGAATGGTTTAACAGATTATGATACAACAAAACTATGAAATAATATTTGGTTATTAAAAAGAATAAGTTGGCATTATTTCTATTAAACTGGAGGAATGTTTATGATACACTGAATAATTAACGAAGCCACAGAATGTGTAAAGTATGAATCCTTTTTTATTTTAAGCAATAAAACATCATTGTATATGTTTGTATGACAATGAGAACGTATTTAGAAAGATACACAACTGTCAGTGAATACAAGTTACTTAGGGGATAGGAATGGAGGGACACTACCAGATGAACTTTTTTTTTACATTTTAGAATGATTTAAATTGCTAAAATAAGAACACTGTACTTTTCTAAACTATACATATCTCACAAAGAAAATTACAGGAATTCCACCTGAGTGATGAAGAAACGTGAATAACATTATCAGCGCCAAATCTACTGTAGTTATTTGCCTCAGTACCGCTAGGAGTTAAGCATGATTTATAAAAGTTTTTCCCAGATCCTAGAAAAGATCAAGATTTAAAGGGATCAGGTATCTCTGAAGGCAAAACTGTGAAATAGGGCTAAAAATGGAAATTTGTGCAAGGAATTGCCAGACCCCTAAATTATCTTCCCTGAACAACACAGTCAGGTGACTGCCCCCAGTTCAGTAGAAGATCTAACCTAGAAAAAGAGACCTTAAAGATCCTGACATTTTGAAGTTCCCCACAAAACAACCAGGTCCCTTTCTGATCATTCATTGTAAGGCCTACTACTTGGCAAGTCCCACCACCCATGTACAGAGAACTAGCTTCCAATTACTGGATTTTCTGGAGCCTCACCCTTAAACATGAACAAAGAATCAAGAATCACTACAAGCTTGAGAAGAGCCTCTAACAGAGATCCAAATAAAAACTAGCAAACAGAAAAGTGAGTCTGAGGAAACAGAGGCAATAACAGAAGTTCAAGAAACTCTAAAACTGAATTATATTTAATGTCTTCAGAGAGAGAAAGAAGGTATCACACCCATGAAAGACATAAATGTATGTGTGTATGTGTACGTGTGTGTAAGAGTGTACCCACCACTGAGAAAAGAGCTGGTATAAATTTAAAAAAAGAATGGAAATAAAAGTGTAACAGAAATCTCGAAAGGACAAACTGAGTAAACCCCTCAGAAAGTAGAAAAAAAGATAAGTGGAAAACGGAGAAAGGGTAAAAAAAGGAACAGAAAGCCCAACATGTTACCTTTTAAAATTAAAACCAAAAAAAACCAGAAAACAAAAACAGTGAAGAAGGAGGTGGGAAAATGAGAGTTTAAGAAAATGTCTCAGAACTGAAGAGGAGTTTCCAGACTGTAGGAACTCATCCAATGGCCAGTACAACGAACTGGAAAAGATGCATGATAAGGTTAAAAAACACCAAAAGCATAGGGAAAAAGGGATAATCCTAAAAGCTTCCAGAGGAAAAAGGCTCATCACATACAAAGGAACAGAAATCTTAACTGGCAGTGAACTTAAAAACAATACTGGAAACAATGTCATCAAAAATTTCAAAATTATTCCTAACTTAGCTAAACAATGAATCAAGAATAGATGTGAAAAGTCCAAAAGTTGTACCTCCTGTTCTTTCTCAGGAAACCACTGAAGAACGTGGTCCAGCATAATGAGGGAATAAACTAAGAGTTTATGGAAGACACCAAATCCAAGAAATAAGTGATCCAATAAAGGAGGTCACTGAGGTGTCTGGGTGGCTCAGTCCGTTAAGCATCCGACTCTTGATTTTGGCTCAGGTCATGATCTCATGGTTGGTGGGTTTAAGCCGCCAAGTCGGGCTCTGCACTGACAGTGTGGAGCCTGCTTGGGATTCTCTCTCTTTCCCACTCTCTCTCATAAATAAATAAACATTAAAGAAAAAATGGAGGTCATTTTAAGGTAATGGGGATAGAGCATCCCAGGACCAGTTCAGGATGGCAGGTCTAGAGAACAACCAGTCAAGATTAAAATAGAAGGAAGCAGACAATGTTAACTTTACACTGAATTTTAGAGCCAAAGAACAAAAAGAACACAAGAAGAGTCCAAAGTAACAATGTCCTTTGCATCATTAGCTTTTTTTTCTAAGTTTATTTATTTGTTTTGAGAGGAAAAGAAAGCACTAGTCAGGGAGGGGCAAAGAGAGGGAGAGAGAGAGAGAATCCTAAGCAGGTATGTGCTGTCAGTGCAGAGCCTGATGTGGTGCTTGAGCCCATGGACCATGAGATAATGACTTTAGCCCAAGGCAGATGCTTCACTAACTGAGCCATCCATGTGCCCCTGCATCATTAGTTCTTATTCATAATTTTTCCCTTAAGTGTATGTCTATGATAGAATATAAGGTATTTAAAATGAGGCTTTAAAAATTATTTATTTATTTTAATGTTTATTTATTTTGAGAGGGGGAGGAAGGGGCAAAGAGACTGGGGGAGAGAGAATCCCAAGGAGGCTCTGTGCTGTTAGTGTAGAGCTGGATACAGGGCTCAATTTCATGAACCATGAACCTGAGCCAAAATCAAGAGTCAGACACTTAACCAACTGAGCCACCCAGGTGCCCCTGTTTTATTTTTTCTATATTTTGTTTTAGAGAGAGAGAGGGAGAGCATGCATGCCAGCGAGGGAGAGGGGCAGAGGGAAAGAGAGGGAGAATCTTAAGCAGGCTCCACACTCAGCACAGAACCCAGCATGGGGCTTGATCCCATGACCCTGGGATCAGGACCTGAGTCAAAATCAAGGGTCGGATGCTCAACCAACTGAGCCACCCAGGTGCCCCTAAAATGTGATTGTTTTAATATAAATTTATAAAGTACTTTAAAACAGGTATTATGGTCTTATATAAAGTAACACAATTTCATTTAAAGCTAGGCTGAGCATCTGAAAGCAATCTTTGAATCATATATGCCTGTTTTTTTACACTGGGACTATCACTATCTCCCATGCACTCTGACTCAGAAGTAGATAAAGAAGATTAAAAAATAATTTCCACAAAGCACTTTGTATTCCTTGGAGAATGGATATTATCATCATACATTATGTTATTATCTTGGTGAATATGCATGATTGCCAGTACCACACAAAGTATATCTAGACATACTTTCCCAACTCACTGCATCATCTGGAGTCAAGCTGAGTGAAATCTAGACTGTTGTTATTTCAACGGTCAAATACTCAGAGGCAAAACATAAGCTCCAAATAATACATAATGCTTTTAAAATGATAAATCATTGATGTGCTTACTGGAACTTTCTTACCTGTTATGTGAACTAAACTCAGACACTTATTTTTTCAACAACAGACAATATCAGTTATACATTTAAAGCTTAAGAATAAGTTAATATTAAAAATATCAGTTCTTTTCAATTAAGTGATGCCAGAGTCTATATTCAGTTGTGTACATATTCTTAAAATCTATTTTTATCTCCAAGAGTAAAAAGTAAATTGCTACCTATAGAATATGCAAAAACAATTATCTGACACTTAAATTTTATATTATCTATAAGTAATCATAACTAGCTTTAGAATCAATAAAATTTTACTTGTGATATCTACCAGATTTTGAAATAAAGGGAAATAGTGAAATAAAAGACCTTATAATTATATTATTTTGCTTTTACCTAGCAAAATAACAGTAGCAGTGATTCAATGGTTCTCAAATGTTCCTATACTAGGAAGTACTCCAAATTTTTTATATTTATATTACCAGCCCTTAAATAGGCCAGCTTTGAATTGAAAAGCTTAATTAAGACAGCCTGGCCCAAAGAAGATCAGGCAGAAAGAGGAGGGGGAAAAAGGAAGAAAAAAGGAAAAGGATTACAAAGTTTAAGTAAAAAGTCCTTAGCAAATGCTATCTTACTTTATGTGCTGTTGAAAGGGAAGCAGTCACAAGGAAAATATTTCAGTTGACAATTAGGCAATTTTGCGAAACCTTTGCCCAGATGGACAACCCAATGCATGCAATTTAAACAAAATCCCCAGATATGATAACTACACATTATTACAAGAGATTATAATTTATTAAATAATGATAGAAACATTATAATCTACTAAATAAAATAAGAATCCATGAGCCTGTATCAATATAAATGCATACTTAAAATGTGAACAATGAAATATTTAGTGGTAGAGAAGCATCATGTCTGCAATTTATTTTCAGGTAGTTCAAAAAACGAAAAGTGAAAAAGCAAATGTGGCAAATGTTAACATGTGGGGAATCCAGGTGAAGCATATATGGGAATTCTTTGTACTACTGGAATTTTCCTGAAATCTGAAATATCAGAAGGTACTGGGATCATGACCTGAGCCAAAATCAAGGGTCAGATGCTCAACCGACTGAGCCACCCAGGCGTCCCTGACAAAGCTACCACTTACAGATTACCTAGTATCATTCACACATTGTATTAGGCATTTTACTCATTATCTTTCATCTTCACAACAATTTTTTAGGGAGGTATGATCATCAATCCTGGTTTCTGAACACAGAAGAAAATGAAGACTCCAAGTAACTTAACCAAGAACAGATATCTAATAAGTAGCACAAACCAAATCACACTCCGAAGCTTGTACACTTTCTACAAGGTGGGAAATACAGTAGTAGCTTAGATAGAGCTCTGGTCCTAGAATTACAGAGATTCAGGTTTGAGCATTTGAATCCTGAACACAACTTATCAATCATGTCACCACAAGCAAATTACTTACCTTAATTTCTTTTTTGTTTTGGACAGTGTTTATTTCATGGGTCATTAAAGAAATTAAATAAAATAAAGCATGTAAAGCATTTGAGACAATATCAAGGCCTATAGTAAGAGTACATGTTTTTTGTTGTTTCCATGTACTTCATCACACCTTTCCCAAAAAATGCTTTAGACATTGCTGAATTCTAACTGTAGAGATCATATCTAGTTCATTTACTTTTTTACCATCATAAGATAGTATCTAAAAATTCACCAAACCTAGAGAATTAAGTAGTTCAAACCAACATAATTGTCCCTTACCTTAAGCAATAAACTACTTCAGTGTTATTACAGATAATACTAAATATTACTGCAGCACATTTTCCACAGCTGCTGTGACTGAAACCCAATCTACATAAATGGTATATACACCAAATCACATGTCTAAGATGGTTTTCCTTAAAATAAAATAAAATAAAATAAAATAAAATAAAATAAAATAAAATAAAATAAAATAAAATAAAAAGACTGAAGCTGAAAGTACTGAGTATGAATTAATCAGAAAAATTAACCTTGGTAAGTCAGCTTAATTCCACTAATTCTTGAAACAAATATTTTGTGCTTCAAATGTCTCTTATAAGTGAAAGACACAGTAAAAATTCATCACAATCTAGTGAAATTCCCATCTCTAAGGATGATAAGTGAACTTTATCCCTAGTTACAGGGTTAACCTGATCTGTTCACTTATGTTGCAAACAAACAAAAAACAATAGAGTAAAACAAATTTTTTTTCCTACCTTATTGTCTCTTCTATCAGACGATCTGAGCTGCAAATAAAATGGAAATTAAAATTCTGGAATTATTAAAGCACTTTAAAACTTGTACTTAATTTTTCTACATTTTAGAGAATAATTTTTCAGACATTTATACAAACAGAATACCCAGACTTTTGAAAGCATCTGGAGTATATTCTGGTCCCCGAAATAAATTTAATTTATCCACATATATAATTTTCATCTTACTTTTGTTAGCTTAAATCTATTTCTTTCACAGAGATACTTGATGACTAAAGACAGAACAGGGTTTTTAAAAAAAATGTTTATTTATTTTTGAGAGAGAGGGAGAGACAGACAGACAGAGTGCAAGCGGGGCAGGGACTGAGAGAGGGAGACAGAGAATCCAAAGCAGGCTTCAGGCTCTGACCTGTCAGCACAGAGCCCAATGCGGGGCTCAAACCCACAAACCGTGAGATCATGACCTGAGCCGAAGTCAGATGCTTAGCCGACTGAACTGCCCAGGCACCTAAGACAGAACAGTTTTAATGACCACATAAAGACATGAAACTTCTTTAATCTAGATAGCTCAAACTTGTCACCACCATCTATTCAAAACTTAAGAATTACAACCAGCTTGTTGAGGCAGGATAAGGAAATATAGTTCTGATGCCTGTAAGAAGTAATTATTTACACCTTAAAGTTCCTTCCATTTTGGGGAAATAGTTTTTTGTTTTGGAAACGAAACCAAATTTCAGCTTACAAAATTTACAATTCAAGAATCTGAATAAAGATACTAAATGCACCTTTGATCTGTACAATGTTTGCCTTTATGCATCAGACCTTGGAAACAAACAACTCTATTTTAGGGAGGAATTTATAGGTATTTAAGCTGGTATAAAGGTGCTGCTTTACAGCAGAAAGTGGGAAAACTAACTCCTAAACATCTGCATCTGCGCAGCACATGCAAGGTGCACAGTAGGTTCTCAACTCAATATTTGCATATTTTCTTCCAACTGCTTCTATACAAAAGAATTTCTAGGTTCACTGTACAAAATAACTTGAGGTTTCATAATAGGAAACCTAAGTTACTGCATGAACTAGGTGACAAAGATGAGCTTTAAAAATACCATAAAAGGAGCACCTGGGTGGCTCAGTCAGTTAAGCATCCAACTCTTGGTTTTGGCTCAGGTCATGATCTCACAGTTCGCGAGACTAAGCACTGTGTCGGGCTCTGTGCTCACAATATGGAGCCTGTTTGGTATTCTCTCTCTCTCTTTTTCCCTGTCCCTTCCCTGTTCACTCTCTCTCTCTCAAAATAAGTAAATAAACTTTAAAATAATAATAATAATAACAATAATAATAATAAAAGGATCATACATGATGATTAAGTGGGATTTATTCCAGGGATGCAAAGATGGTTCAACATTTACAATCAGTCAGTGGAATACACCACCCTAACAAAATGAAGGATGAAAATCACATAATCATCGCAACAGATGCAGAAAAAGCATCTGACAAAAGTCAACATCCATTTATGATAAAAACTCTCAACAAAGCATGTACAGAGGAAATGTACCACAACATAATAAATGTTATGTACATGGCAAGCCCACAACTAGTATAATTTATGATGAAAAGCTAAAAGCTTTTCCTCTAAGATCAGAAACAAGGATGCCGACTCTTGCCACTTTTATTCAATAGTTTTAGAAGTCCTAACCAGAGCAATTGGGCAAGAAAAAGAAATAAAACGTATCCAAATTTGAATATTATACATAGAAATATATATATCTATATCTATATTACATATAGAAAACCCTAAAGACTCCATCAAAAAACTTTAGAATGAATTCAGAAAGCTGCAGAATATAAAACTCATAACTCAAAAATTGGTTGCTTCTATACACTAATAATGAACTATCAGAGAAATTAAGAAAACAATCCCATTTATAATTGCATAAAAAAGAATAAGGTACCTAGGAATATATTTTACCAAGGAGGTGACTTATATATTGAAAATGACAAGACATTAATAAAAAACACTGAAGAAGACACAAATAAATGGAAAGATATTCCATGCTCATGGATTGGAAGAATTAATACTATTACAATGTCCATACTGTCCAAAGTAATATGTAGATTCAATGTAATTCCTATCAAAATTCCAGTGGCATTTTTTTTTTTTTACAGAAATGAAACAAACAATCCTAAGATGTATAAGGAATCACAAAGGACTCTGAATAACCAAAACAATCTTGAGAAAGAAGAACTAAGTTGGAAGTACCATGCTCCCTGATTCCAAACTATATTACAAAGCTATAGAAATTAAAATAGTATGGTGCTACCATAAAAACAGACATAGATCAATAGAAAAGAAAGCCCAGAAATAAACCCATGCATAGATAGTTAATTTATGATAAAGGAGCCAAGAATATACAACAGGGAAAGGGCAGTTTCTTTAATAATATATATACATTATTATATATATATTATACACACACACACACACACACACACTCACAATGGAATACTACTCATCTGTAAAAAAAGAATGAAATCCTGCCATTTGCAACAACACTGATGGCGCTAGACAGAGTATTATGTTGAGTGAAATAAGTCAGTTAGAGAAAGACAAATACCAAATGACTTCACTTATATGTGGAATTTATGAAACAAATGAGTAAAGGGGAAAAAAAGAGAGAGGCAAACCAAGAAACAGACTCTTAACTATAGAAAACAGACTGATGGTTACCAGAAGAAGATGGGTAGGAGGTCAGGTTAAATAGGCGATGGGGAGCATTGGGTGTTGTATCGAAGTGCTGGATCACTATAGTGTAATACTTGAAACTAATATTACACTGTATGTTAACTAACTGGAATTTAAACAAAAACTTTAAAAAATTATTCAAAAACCAATCAATGTAACTCACCATATATGAACAGGCTAAAAAGCATTTGACAAAATATAACACCTATTCATGAGGAAAATTCTCAGAAAAATAAGAATAGAGGGATATTTCCTCAACTTGATAGAGTATCTACAAAAACTTATAGCTAGCATTATACTTAACAGTGAAAGACTGAACATTTCTCCCTAAGACCTGGGACAGGGCAAGGAAGCCCATTCTCACCACTCTTATTCAAAAATAGTGCTGGAAGTTCTAGGCATGCAATAAAGCAAGAAAAGGAAATAAAAGACATACAATGGAAAGGAAGAAATAAAATTATCTTTATTTGCAGATGACAAGACTGCCTACACAGAAAATCCCAAATAAACTATATAAAAACTCCTAGGGGCGTCTGGGTGGCTCAGTCGGTCAAGTGTCCAACTTCGGCTCAAGTCATGATCTCGCAGTTCACGAGTGCAAGCCTCGCGTTGAGCTCTGTGCTGACAGCTCTGAGCCTGGAGTCTGCTTCGGGTTTTGTGTCTCCCTTTCTCTGCCTTTCTCCCACCCACACTCTGTCTCTCTCTCTCTCTCTCTCTCTCTCTCTCAAAAATAAACATTAAAAATTTTTTAAATAAAAAAATAAAAACTAGAGTAAGTCAGTTCAGCAAAGTTGCATTACAAACATGCAAAAATCAACTGTATTTCTATGTACTAGGAAAAAACATGTGGACCCCAAACCTAAAAAGACAATGCCATTTATAACTGTTCAAAGAAGAAAAACATAGATGTAAATCTAACAAAACCTGTATAGGACTGTATAGGACAATTACAAAATGCTGATGAAAGTAATCAAAGAAGATCTAAATAAATGGAGAGACACATCACATTCAGGGATTAGAAGACTCAACAAAGTAAAGATGCCAATTCTCAAAGTGATTTACAAATTTAACACAATTCCTAGATATAGATAAGATCACTGCAAAATATATAAGAAAGCCAAAAGAATTAGAATAACTAAAGCGATTCTGAAAAAAGAATAAATGAAAGTCAGTTTACCCAATTTCAAGACTTATTACATATCTACAGTAATCAAGACTGGGTGGAAAAAAGACTGTGTTACTGGTTGAGGGACAGACACAGAGATCAGTGGAACAGAAAAGTGCCCAGAAATAGTCCCACACAGATATGTCCAACTGATTGTTTTTTCTCATTTAGATCTCATAAGTAGCACTTGAGGTGGATATCTAAGAACTGAGTTTTTAAAATACTGAAATGAAATCATGTAACATAAAATTAACCATTATAAAGTGTACAATTTAGTCGCATTTAGTACATTCACACTATTGTGCAAATAACTGACACCACCAAATACAGGTGAGGATACGGAGAAACTAGATCATTCACACATTAGCAGGAATGTAAAATGGTAGCCACTCTAGAAAATAATTTTAAAACTAGTTAAAAAGTAAACACGCAACTACCATACGACCCAGCAATTGCACTCCTGGGCATTTATCCCAGAGGAAAAAAAAATATGTTCACACAAAAACTTGTACGTGAATGTTCACAGAAACTTTTGTGTGTTAACAGCCAAAAGCTGGAAACAACCCAGAAATCTTTCAATGGGTGAATGGTTAAACAAATTGTGGTACATCCATAGTATGGAATACTACTCAGCAATAAAACAAAACAAAAAACCAAACAAAACAACAACAAAAAAGGTGCTAGTGATACATGCAACAAGCTGCTCGAAACTCCAGAGAATCATCCTGAGTGAAAAAGTCAATCTGAAATGGTTATATACCATACGATTCCAGGTATAAACAACATTCTTGAAATGACAAAATTACAGAAATGGAAAACAGATGAGTGGTTGTTGCCAAGGGTTAATGGGGAAGGGAGAGGCAGGAGGGAAATAGCTTTTAAAAGGGAGAATAGGGGGGCACCTGGGAGACTCAGTCGGTTAAACGTCTGACTCTTGATTTTGGTTCAGGTCATGATCTCACAGGTTTGTGAGTTGGAGCCCAGCATCAGGCTCTGTGCTGACAGTGTGAAGCCTGATTAGGATTCTCTCTCTCTTTCTCTCTCTCTGCCCCTCCCCAGCTCTCTTTCTCTCTCTCTCTCAAAAAACAAATAAACTTAAAAAAAAAATAGTAAAAAAATAAAAGGGCGATGTAGAAACCTGGTGGTGATGGATAAGCTCTGACAAGTTTATCACTATCTTGGTTGTGATTTTTAGTGTTATAATTTTACAAGATGCTACCTCTGGGTGAAATGCACATGAATCTACAATTAACTCAAAATAAAAAGTGAAAAATTTAAAAACTGAAGTGTTGACCAATGTACCAATTCTAAGTTAGATTAAATATAATGGTACATACCTTAAATAGTATACAGTGGTGAAGCAATGTTAAAAAAACAACAGAGAAACTACTGTGTGGAAAATACATTTCTAACTAAACTCAACTGAATCTGCCTAGACAGTAATGCAAAAATACAAAGCTAAGCACGTCACACAAATCATGAGAAAATCAGCCAGATATACTTCAGTGTTAGTTATCTGATTTCTACAAGATTTGAAAATACACTAGCATTTCTTTTCTATCTGTTCTCAACCATAGATGTCAGAGCTAAATTTCAGTAAACTAGCTAATAAATTAGTCTAACTATTAGACTTTGGTTGGAAAATAAAGTCATTATGTTTTCTATTCAAAGACAATGTCCTTGCAGAAGTTGAAATGCCCACTAAGGAACAACTTTCTATATCATGACATAGCAAGAAAATTCTTTGAAGTTGTTTGTAGCACACAGATAAAAGCCTTGGTTTATGTAATAAATGTGTTCCTTAAAAGATATCCTTTCTAAAAGTAACATTTTGCCCAACTGAAATTGTATTTTAAATGTAGTAAGTAAGGGGGCGCCTGGGTGGCTCAGTCAGTTAAGCGTCCGACTTCGGCTCAGGTCATGATCTCGCAGTTTGTGAGTTCGAGCCCCACGTCGGGCTCTGTCCTGACGGCTCAGAGCCTGGAGCCTGCTTCGGATTCTGTCTCCCTCTCTCTCTGCCCCTCCCCCACTCACACTCTGTCTCTCTCACACAAATAAATAAAATTTAAAAAAATTAAAAAAAAATAAATGTAGTAAGGCCATTCTACTTACATAAATCAAATTAAAAATCTTACAAGGCAAATACTCATGCCTCCATTCTTTGTTCTTCATATTTTTTTTGTATAAAAATAGATCTTCAATAATAGGTTTTCTTAAACTATTTTCATTGAGATAGGTCATTTTATATTTCTTTTTTTTTTTTTAATGTTTATTTATTTTTGAGACAGAGAGAGACAGAGCATGAACGGGGGAGGGGCAGAGAGAGGGAGACACAGAATCCGAAACAGGCTCCAGGCTCTGAGCTGTCAGCACAGAGCCCGACGCGGGGCTCGAACTCACGGACCGCGAGATCATGACCTGAGCCGAAGTCGGCCGCTTAACCGACTGAGCCACCCAGGCGCCCCATGTCATTATATATTTCTGAGATTCACAACTTATCTTCATATAATGGTAATTTTACAGCATCATCTGAACTGCAGTCAAATAAAAGAGTTTTCCGGCTTTCCCTAAAAAGGAAACCAACCTAATAATAGGTTTTACTTATAAAGAACACTAAAATTATAATCCCAAATATCCTATTCTATGGAGGAAGGAGGTCCTCCCTCCCCATGGTATCCTTCATTTATACAGTGGCACATACAGAGGAAGCCCAGTGATTTTTAAATTTCTTCTCAGACTGCCCAAAGTCTCAAAGTCCTTTATTAGCTAAGCCCTCCACTGACTAAACATCATTCACTAAGAGCATCCTGGATAGTGTGGATACCCATTTAACAACAGAATGGCTGCATAAAGATGGCATAATCTAGTAAAAGTCAAATTTAAAACTGCTTTCCTTTGGGGCATAACATATACAATCAAGTGGAATTATCCTTCTTCAACAAGCACTTCGTAACAGCCCACAGGCATTCATCTGAGTCTGTAATTAAGCAACAAGTTTCTGTTTCTTTCAAGACCAATTTGAACTAGCTGAAAACAATGAGCCAAATTTCATCACTAATTATTGTATGGAGGAATCACTAAAGCCACATTTAAATAATTCTCTTTTTTAAAATAATTCATTTCCTCCAACATACATATTGCAAATGGTACCAATTTCAGGAATGAAAATGGGATTTCAAGCACATTATTTGAAAGCAATTTAAACCAACAAAAATAAGAATGTGGCAAGATCACTCAGATAACACCTAATTAGAACCCTCTTTTATTCTATTAAATAAGTAAACAAGTAAATAAGTAAAATAAGCAAGTACATAATAAATACAATTTTAAAACTGAACCCTTTATAAACTGCAATCGATGAGGCTGTCACCCACTAATCCTACCATTTACAACAAATACTGTAGTAATGTAGTCTTTCACTTATAGTTAACCAGAGAGGCCTTCAAGATCTGGGTCTTATTTCTGTATAAATATCTCTTAAAACATGTTAAGTGAATATAATGAAGCTACAGTAGGATACAAAAACCTGTTTCAGGGGCGCCTGGGTGGTTCAGTTGGTTAAGCGTCCGACTTCAGCTCAGGTCATGATCTCACAGTTCATGGGTTCGAGTCCCGCGTTGGGCTCTGTGCTGATAGCCCGGAGCCTGGAGCCTACTTCTGATTCTGTGTCTCACTCTCTCTCTGCCCCTACCCCGTTTGCAGTCTGCCTCTCTCTCTCTCTCTCAAAAATAAGTAAACATTAAAAAAATTTATATTAAAAAAACTGTTTTAGAGCTAACAGATGTTTATTTTACAGATAACATCTGGAAGATACAGAAAAACAAAGATGGAAATAGAAATTATTTGTAATCCCTCTTCCATGAATACTGTGGTTTATTTCTTTCCAATCTGGGTTGACCAAGAATATCTTTACTTGCTTTTTTGTGTGTGTGTGTGTGTGTGGCTTATTTGGCACAGTAATTTTTAAAATATTTACATGAAGCTACCTAAGGACAAAAAAAAGTAAGGCATCTGACAGACTCTGAATTCTAATTTAGGGAGAGAAAAAAGAGAAAAGTAAAAGCTAAATTATTAGCAGTGAGTTCCTGGAAAGTCACTTCTTCCATTTTTTAAAATTAGTAGACTTATTTTTTAGAAGAGTTTTAGTATTCAGTAGAAAGTACAGAGTTCCCATATACCCATTTTCCCCCACCTATTATTATTTTTTTAATATATGAAATTTATTGTCAGATTGGTTTCCATACAACACCCAGTGCTAATCCCAAAAGATGCCCTCTTCAATACCCATCACCTACCCTCCCCTCCCTCCCACCCCCCATCAACCCTCAGTTTGTTCTCAGTTTTTAAGAGTCTCTTATGCTTTGGCTCTCTCCCACTCTAACCTTTTTTTTTTCTTCCCCTCCCCCATGGGTTCCTGTTAAGTTTCTCAGGATCCACAGAAGAGTGAAAACATGGTATCTGTCTTTCTCTGTATGGCTTATTTCACTTAGCATCACACTCTCCAGTTCCATCCACGTTGCTACAAAGGGCCATATTTCATTCTTTCTCCTTGCCACGTAGTACTCCATTGTGTATATAAACCACAATTTCTTTATCCATTCATCAGTTGATGGACATTTAGGCTCTTTCCACAATTTGGCTATTGTTGAGAGTGCTGCTATAAACATTGGAGTACAAGTGCCTCTATGCATCATCCCCCACCTATTATTAATATCTTTTAGTGTGGTATCTTTATTACAATTGATGAGACAATACTGATAGTTAAATAAAACCCATAGTTTATATTAGGGTTCACTCTTTGTGCTGTATAGTACTACAGGTTTTAACAAATGCATAATGTCATGTATCCATCTTACAGTGTTATGTAGAGCAGTTTCACTGTCCTCCTGTGTGCTCCACCTACTCTATCTTCTCACTCTGAACCCCTGGTAACAGCTGAACTTTCTGCTGTCTACAATTCTCTTTTAATGCTTATTTATTTTGGTGGGGGGGAAGGGGAAGAAAAAGAGGGAGAGAGGGAGTATCCCAAAAAAGCTCCGTGCTGTCAGTACAGAGTCCAACACAGGGCTGGATCCCATGAACCATGAAATCATGCATGACCTGAGCCGAAATCAAGAGTTGGATGCTTAACCAACTGAGCCATCCAGGGGCCCCTCTACCATCTACAGTTTTGCTTTTTGTCACATAGTTGGAATTATACAGTGTGTAGCCTTTTCAGACTGCCTTCTTTCGTGCATTTAAGGCTCCTCCATGTCTTCAGGGACTTGCAAGTTTACTTTCTGTATCACTGAATAATATTCCATTGTACAGATATACTACAGTTTATCTCTTCATTTACTGAAGGTCATCTTGGTTGCATCCAAGTTCTGGCAATTATGCATAAAAGTGCTAATAAACATTTGTGTGCAGGTTTTTGTTTGAACATAAGTTTTCAATTCATTTAGGTAAAATACCTAGGAGCATGATTTCTGGATCATATGCTAAGACTATATTTAGTGTTTTAAGGAAGCTGCCAAAGTGGCTATATTGTATTCCCACCAGCAATGAGAGTTCCCTCTGTTCCACATTCTTGCCAACATTTGGTGCTGTCAGTGTTTTGGATTTTAGCCATTTTCATAGGTGTATGGTGGTATCTCGTTGTTGTAATTTGCTATTCCCTAATGACATCATGTTGAACATTTTTTCATATGCTTATCTGCCATCTGCTTATCTTCTCAGATGAAGTGTCTGTTAGATCTTTTGCTTACTTTTTAATTGTTGAGTTTTAAGAGTCCTTTGAATATTTTAGGTAACAGTTGTTCATCAAATATGTGTTGTGCAAATATTTTTTTTTCAGTCTGCGTCTTGTCTTTTCATTTTCTTGACAGTATCTTTGGCAGGGCAAAGCAGAAGTGTTTAATTTCAATGAAATCCATCTTATCAGTTTTTTCTTTCATAGATGGCGTTTTTATTTTTAGTATTATTTTTAATGGTTTTTTTTTTTTTTTTTTTTTTTGAGAGAGAGCATGCGCACACAGGGGAGGGGCAGAGACAGAGGGTGAAAGAATCTGCAGCAGGCTCTTAGCTGACAGCAGAGTCCTATGTGGGGCTCCAACTCACGAATGGTGAGATCATGACCTGAGCCAAAGTTGGCTGTTCAACCAACTGAGCCACCCAGGTGCCCCCATATATGGTGTTTTAGTGTTGCATCTAAAAACTCACTGCCAAACCCAATATCATCTAGATTTTTTTCTACATTATAAACCTTCTAGAAGTTTTATAGTTCTGTATTTTACGTTTAGGACTATGATCTGTTTTGAATTATTTCTGGGAAAAAGACAGTGTTTATATTCGTGTGTGTGTGTGTTTGCATGTAGGATATCCAATTGCTCTAGCATGTTTTGTTGAAAAACTCTTTTGTCCACTGAATTATTTTTGTTCCTCTATCAAAAATCAGTTGATTATAGGGGCGCCTGGGTGGCGCAGTCGGTTAAGCGTCCGACTTCAGCCAGGTCACGATCTCGCGGTCCGTGAGTTCGAGCCCCGCGTCGGGCTCTGGGCTGACGGCTCAGAGCCTGGAGCCTGTTTCTGATTCTGTGTCTCCCTCTCTCTCTGCCCCTCCCCCGTTCATGCTCTGTCTCTCTCTGTCCCAAAAATAAAAAAAAATAAAAAAAATACAATAAATAAACGTTGAAAAAAAAATTAAAAAAAAAATCAGTTGATTATATTTGTGTGCATCAATTTTTGAACTCTCTATTCTATTCCATTGGTGTATTTATTCTTTCACCAATACCACACTGTCTTGATTACATCCAACATACAATATATATACAACAGAAAATCAAATATAAATGGAGAAGAAGTTTTTGTTTCTTTTTCCCTTCTCAAAGTATTTTAATCAAACATTTTGGTTCAAAAAATACTTTTTTAATGTCAACAAATGTGTTCAACCATAGCAGAAACAGAAAGCTTAAGAAAGAATGTGGGGATGGTAGTTTCCATAGTCTGTTCTTTAGATAAATGGTTTAAGAAGACTGAAAATCCCAAAAAAAACTACCCAAATCACAAATCTATGAATTAAAGAAACATTTTCCCAAAAAAAATAAAATAAAGCATTTCCCAATGTTTCTGAAGCCTCTAAAAAAACCCTCCATTTATCAATATAAGCTAATCTGCTTACATAAGAATGGAACTATACTTTTCATTTTATGTATGTTTCTCTCACATACTTATAACTCAGAAAACAGTTCCATAAATGTAACCACAGAAATTCAATAATACTAGCAATCATGACACTTATGAAACTATACAGAAGAAAATGGCTAGGGGCACCTGGGTGGCTCACTCGGTTAAACATTCGACTTCAGCTCAGATCACGATCTCTTGGTTCCTGAGTTAGAGCCCTGCACTGGGCTCTCTGCTGTAAGGCCTGCTTTGGATCCTGTCTCTGCCCTCCCTCTCTCTGCCATCCCTCCAGCCCCTCTCTCAAAAATAAAAATAAACATTAAAAAAAAAGAAGAAGAAAATGGCTAATTGCTCTCTCTTACACCCCAGGCCCTGGGTTCTAGTCAAGGCTTTAAGCACCTTGGGTCTATGAATTCACTACATGAAGTTGTCATAAGGCTCAAAGGGATAATGTAAATATAAGTATCTTGTAAACTATATAAGCCTATAGATACGTGGTTGATACAGATCAAGGCACTTTCATGTCTCATAGTGTCTCTCTTGGCCTGGAATCCCTTTCCCTGATTCTCAACATAAATCGCTTATGTTTTAAAGTCCAGCTCAGAAGTCAAATCGTCTGAGAAGCCTTTCCCATTTCATCTATATATCCAGGCAGAACTAATTCTTCTTTATACCATAATATTATGCTTTCATAGGTCTTTTGTTCTTATCAATTCATTCAAGAATATACAAGCATTTAAGATATACCAGACATTGTATTATGCACTGGAGGAAAAATATCTCAAATTTGTAAAGCTTCCAGTTTTTTTCATATATGTCATCTCATTTAATACTTTTAATTTTTTTTAAACGTTTATTTATTTTTGAGACAGAGAGAGACAGAGCATGAACAGGGGAGGGGCAGAGAGAGAGGGAGACACAGAATCCGAAACAGGCTCCAGGCTCTGAGCTGTCAGCACAGAGCCCGACGCGGCTCGAACTCACGGACTGTGAGATCATGACCTGAGCCGAAGTCGGCCGCTTAACCGACTGAGCCACCCATGCGCCCCTCATTTAATACTTTAAAAATGTAACATTTCACAAGATAGCACAATTATGTTTATTATTTCTCCAACCAGAATGAATTCCCAAGGAGTAGAGACTGAGTCTGATTCATCTTTGGTTCCCTAGAGTCTAGTATAGGACCTTGCACACAGGAGACACTCATTAAATGCTTGATAAATGAATAACAGAAACTTGTTAGATTAATAAAGTATCAATCAGTTCACAGTTAATCCATATAAATTCCACGGTGGGGGGTGAGCAGGCCAAGGATGTGTCACATTATGCAAACATGCATTTGGGGAGAGAAAATTCCTCACTACAGCAGAGCATCTCCAACTCAAATTTTACTGTTTAACAAAGCAATGTACCAACTGAAGATGAATTTTTATTTTTAATATTTATTTTTGTGAGAGAGAGCGAGTGAGCATGCACAAGCAGGGGAGGGGCAGAGAGAGGGAGACGCAAAACCTGAAGCAGGCTCCAGGCTCTGAGCTGTCAGTAGAGTCTGACACGGGACTCAAACTCACGAACTGTGAGTCTGACCTGAGCCAAAGTCAGATGCTCAACTGACTGAGCCACCCAGGCACCCCTGGATTTGATTTCAATACAGCTCCAAGTAAAGAAAAATGAGTTCTCTATAAAAGCTCCTAACTAGGTCATTTTGCTTTGTAAAATTGTACATTACCACATGAATATAAAAATAAGAAAAGTATTATTCAGGGGTTCTATTAATTTGCTTTGTCACCTATTTCAACATGGCAGACAACTGCACCACCTGAGACAAATGGAGCTTTGGCATGTAATTTAAAAATATCCCACAAATAAAATGATAGATACATAGTGAAATAATCCAATGCTAGCAGTCCTCATACATTAAAAATTCAACTCACTATTATACAAAATACCCCTAATATAGGTAAGGGATATATCTCAAGATCTTTGCATATTCCCATATTTATGGCTACTATTATTCCATAAGCTTCCCATTTTTCTACTTATGAGCACCACTTTTGTAGCATCACTTCACTAGCATTACCTTTATAAAGGCATTTTCTCCTTGGAGTGATGTTTCACAAAGAAACAAAAGTATATGCATGTACATGTATAAATCATTTCATAGTAGTTACCAAGTAAATAACAATAAGCAGAAATATGAACACAGAAGTGAGACTGAAGTGTAAATGTAGGTTATACATACTTGTTAGCCAAGTGACTTCCTCAACACCTGCTCATTAGCTCATAACATTCAAGTTTGTATCTCAACAAAACTATACATCATGAACCTTTAGGTTTCATATATAGTTGAGAAAGCTAATGTCAAATCCTGAATGCCAGGAGTCTATATCCCATTCACAGATGTTATAATCGGACCATTATTTAATTGGAGTCTTATGCTTTTTATTAAACAATAAATGTACATACGATTACACCAAAAACTTTTGAGATAAAGCCACTCCTTGTGAAGGTCACTAAATTATGGTGATCGTATATCCCAAACTTTTCAAATATGGTCACGGTCCATTAATACAGTTAGGATTTAATTTCACAAAGATTATCCTAGCATCACAAGCATTTCAAATTATATTTAAAACCTGAAAACTATCAGTGCATATAAAAGGTTTTCTCTTTTAGTATTTGCTTTTCTTACTCCTAAAACCCTCATTATGTTCTTTTTTTCTTTTTTCTTTTCATTTGAGAGACAGCGCGTGCAAGTGGAGGAGAGGGGCAGAAGGAGAAAGACAGAGACTCTCAAGCAGGCTCCACGCTCAGCACAGATTGAGTACTGTGGGGCTCAATCCCGTGACCCTGGGATCATGACCTGAGCCATAACCAAGGGTCGGATGCTCAAGTGACTGAGCCAGGTGCTTTAACTCTCATTATTTTCTGCTTTGTATAGAAAAGCCTCACAGTTTGCAAAGCCTTTTTACGTGAGTTATCTTAGCAACTCTGTGATACAGATACCATAAGAATCAGTTTAGAAGCAGTGCAATATTGTAGAAGCAACACAATCAGAATACCTGGGTTTGAATCTCAGCTTTTACTACTAGCTGTGGGACCTCAGAGAAATCTGCTGAAAATCACGAAACAAACAAAAAGTGAAACTGTTTTCATTGTTTTTAAAATGCTTATGGAAAATATTTTCATCACCACAACTTTGGATCACCTGAATGACAAGACTGGTGAGTTTAAAAGATTCAAAATTCAATAGTCTAAACATAGGCTAAGAAAGGTCATAAGAAAAATTGTTAGCAGAGAAATGTAAGCCTCTGAGAATATAATAATTCTTTACTCATTCATGGATATATTTACACCTAAGTATACAAATATGTATGCCACCTCAGTAACAATCATGTCAATGGAATGAAAACAAAACAACAAATTCTCAATACTATAACTGATCCTGTTTATTTAAGTGTAACTTGCTTTAAACAAGTCCTATATTTGAAAAGTTATGTGAAACAAATTCTTTAGATTTTTTAAGGTATTTTATAATGCCTTAACTCTTAAGCTATTCTTCCTGAAAATTACATAACATAAAGGGACAGCTACAATCCCATTACAAAAAACTAAAAACCCCAAAAGCAAACAAACAAACAAACAAACAAACAAACAAACAAACAAAAACAGATACAGAGAGACCAGGTCACTTGCTTTTCAGAGAAGTGAAAAGCAACTGATCTTTCAACTCTTAATAGCATTATGCATGCTGGCCCCCTAATACAAGAAAAATAAAATTTTAAAGAAGAAAGTCACAGGGAAAGCAATATGATGTGGGACAAATATGGAAATAGTTTGGGAAATGTGGGTTTAGTATATTATTAAATAGTTATGAAACCCTGGCCTATGTCCTTTCTGAATCTTGTTTCTTATCTGTAAATAAGAGAGATGTTGCCAAAGACTGTTAATATATACCATATAAGAATTTGATTTTTAATAATTCATCACATTAATAATAGCCCCTTTAGTTCTCAAAATCAGATTTTATATGTATATGTAGCATCTGGACCAGTATCTTATACACAGTATGTATTCAATAAATATTTGGGGAGTAAGTAAATGAATGAAACGTTTCCTATATTGGGAAACAGGTGTCCTACATATACATGTATATGAAACCAAAATTAATACCTTCTGTTTACATCCATTTATTTATATAAGAAATAAATATTAAGTGTCTATGATATAACAAACTAGGGGCACAACACTGCCAAGAACTAGACTAACCAAGTCCTTACTCTTATGAAGCTTACTTTCAAGGAGAGTCACATCATCATCATCATCATCATCATCATCATCACAATACCAAAAACCAAACAGATCATTACATATTTTCATAAATGCTATGAAAGAAACAACAAAAAAAGTTCTTGGTTCAGTTGGTTAAGTATCTGACTCTTGATTGTGGCTCAGGTCATGATCTCATGGCTTGTGAGTTCAAGTTCCATGTCAGGCTCAGTGCTGACAGCTCAGAGCCTGGAACCTGCTTCAGATTCTGTGGCTCCCTCTCTCTCTGCCCCTCCTCTGCTCATGCTCTGTTTCTCTCTCTCACAAAAGTAAATAAACATTAAAAAATATACATAAAGTAAATATGGAGAGAGATAGGTCATAAAGGTAAAACTCCTTTAAGGGAAAAAAAGAACTTTAAAATACAAAACTAATTCAGATATTTTTTCAAAAAGGAAAATATAAGAGAGCAATGAAAGAGAACAGATTAAAGGAAGAGAAATTAATCTAAATAGCAAGTAAAGAACTCACAGGAATGCATCTACATTATAGCCCAGGGAAAAACAAATAGCTATAAACTTGACACTAACGCAAAATCAGCATTTTATTCTGACTGATACACTGAAACAGACTCAGATTTCAGAGACAAGTAAGAAATGAAAGCTACCTTATCCACAGGAAGAGAAATTATGATCTTTCATGAGATAAACTGTTACAAGCTAACAACACTTATGTTTAGACAAAAAGTGTTAATGGGAACTGATAAAAATAATTACAAAGTTAGGATTTTTTAAAGTTTGCATTCATTTATAAAAATCTTTCTCAAGGGAAAAATACACATTTTTGAAATAAGCTGCAGAAATTTACATTAACATACAAATGTTATGAAGAATCAAATAAAAATCTACATATGTTTTTAGCCATAAAAAGTCCAATGCTACTGCACAAAATCAAACTAGTTACCTGAGTTACTGGGTATTAATGCCTTTATTCATGAAAGATCAACATAAAAATTACCCTACCAGTAAATCTGGCCTATTAATTACAAATGATACTGATGAACTATATAATCTATAACCACTATAGGTTTCTATAATCACTTAAAAATTTTTTAATGTTTATTTTTGAAAGAGAGAGAGAGAGAGAAAGAGAGAGAAAATATGAGTGGGGGGAGGGGCAGAAAGAGAGGGGGACAGATGATCCCAAGCTGACTCTGTGCTGACAGCAGCAAGCCCGATGCAGGGCTCAAACTCAGGAACTGCGAGATCATGACCTGAGCTGAAGTTGGAAGCTCAACAGACTGAGCCACCCAGATGCCCCTATAATCACTTTTAGGTTAATTTAACTGCTACTTCTTTATGCTTCTTTTGCTTGGCCATTTAACTTGTTTTCTCTAATGAAAATGTATTCCTCATATTAAAAAAAAAAATCTATTACCTGAAAAATTTTGCCTATCTTGCCATAAATTTAAAAAAAAAATCAAAGTTTCAGTGTTACTGAGTGCACTGGGAAATGTTTACATATATACTACTAATAGCTCTCTAAACCAGAAAACCTTCAGAGGAAAATTTGACAGTAATATGCCAAAAGCTTTACAAATGAATATATTCCAGTTCTAGGAATTTATCATAAGGAAGTAATTATGGATATTTGTAAAGACTTCAATATGTGCAATAATAAAAACTAGAAATAATCCAAAAGGCCAACTTTAAGGAAATGGTTAAATTTTGGTTTATCTGTATTACAAAATATATGCAAAAACAATAAAAAAATGATCAAATAACATGCAAAAAGGCTCACAATATACTGATGAGTAAAAAATGGTTAGAGAATCTGTACTAACCAGTGATTTGAATGGTTTTTTTTGTGTTATTCATAGTTTCTACAACAAGGACTTTATTACAAAGAGCACTTATAGCTTTTGTATGGAAAAAAAGTTCTGAAAAGATCTTGCCAATTGTGACTCAAACCACTTAGCCAATGAAATAGAGAGGACACTGAAAAAACAGAGTTTTCTGTATTATTTGTACATGTATCATCCATGATTTTACGTTATTTTATTACCTACCAAATATTCGTAATTTACACACAAAAGATTGATTTTTCCAAAATGTATTTGGAAGCTCTGTGATCCAACATTGAGAGCAATGACTGAGCTCTTGTTTTCAGTCTCAACAACTTCCCTGATTCATCAGAAGCTCATATTCCATTTAATTCATCCTGCCTCAGTTTCTCTCTATATAGAATGAACACACACAAACTTTTTCACAAGAATATTGAAAGGAATATATATATATAAAGTATAGCATATATAAAACTGAGAAAAATGGAAAACACATTTTGATTTTCAGTCTTCTCATCACTTTTATAACCATAAACAAATTAGTTATGTGCCCCTGAACTGTTGTATTTTTTCTGTAAAATGGACAATACAAAACTCCTGAAAGGCTTTCTTTGATTATTAACACAAATGCAAAACTGCAAATTTTCATATAAAATTTATAATAAACAGTGTGTCTTGAAAGTATGAAACAAAGGATATTAATTTATGTAATTACTCTGGTATACTCTTTAGCAACAAACATATCATTCCTAAAGTAATTCAACTATTGCATTTCTAACTTAAACATCTTTTTGAGACAATACAGAAACATTGATGCAATCTAACCTTTATTTTGTATAAGATACTTAAGTATTAAGTATCTTATCCCTTAAATTTACTCTATAACTAAAGAATATGTTAACATCGCTTTGGATGTAATGCAAAGTTCTTTATTCTGGTGGTTTTTATCAAATACAAAAAGAATAACCAAAGCTACGAGTAACTATAAACTAAACATACTCTAGGAAAGACTGCCCTCTTGTGCCAATCAATAATATTCAACAGACTAAGAAGGAACACTAATAACTATATCCAACACTAGAAGAACTCAGGCTTCTAAAAAGGTCTTGATTTTTCTAAGTTCTGATTTCAACAGCTTATATTTAGTGGTGATCTTCAAAGAAAAATAAATTGAATAGTACATTAAGCTCATATAGACATGACTAGTTTATGATATTCAGCAGCAAATATCAACATAATTTGTAATGTTTAACTATCATAGATACTAACTGCTCAAGTGCTTTGAGGCTGACCTCACAGAGATAAGTAACTTTCTGATCCTTAAGTTCTACAACAAAATACAGAGAAAATATTAAAGAAACCAGTAGCTTGCAGAGAAAAACATAGATGAAAAAGGGATAGAATATGGTGACTTGCGTTAAAATATATATACAGTTCATTCAAGTTTCTAGGCATTTTCTTCTGAATTCTTAGATAATATGATAATCTCTTTTTGATGGATTTTTAAAGATTTGGTGTATGGCCTATTACTCTTTATTTATTTTTAATTTTTTTTCATGTTTATTTTTGAGAGAGACCGAGCGTGAGCAGGAGAAGGTCAGAGACAGAGGGAGACACAGATCTGAAGCAGGCTCCAGGTTCTGATCTGTCGGCACAGAGCCTGATGTGGGGCTCGAACTCATGAACCGAGAGATCATGACCTGAGCTGAAGTCAGACAATTAACCAACTGAGCCAACCAGGCACCCTGGCCTATTAGTCTTTATAAAGCTTCTTGGCCTAAATAAGTGGTAACAGACCACTCAAACATAATTCATTTTTAGCATCATTATTATTACTAATAATGTATAGTACTGTACAAATGTATTAGAGGAATAGACTTGCTAAAGAAAAGAAACATTAAGGTGACAAAAGATGTATTACAAATAACAAGTGATGTAAATGCAGATTTTTGATATTCAATAGCATAATATCTTTCCTAATTATAGCTGGAACAGTTACAATTCCATTTCTACCAAAGTGGGTTGTTAGGAGAATTAAATGAATTAGCACTGATAAAGCGCTTGCTATAAAAAACACTACAAAATGTTTATTATGTCAATAAAGGAATTAGTAAGTATGGGAAACTACATGATATGTATGTGTACAATAATACCTACTTTCGAAGGTGGTCATGTTCTTTCAAAAACAGTTCAGTTCTTCTGTTGTTCACTCCAGACCCACTTTTATATGACCTAGAACAAAATAGAGAAATGGCATTTATGATAAATAGATAAATATTATTGCCTCTTTAATTTAGGGATGTTTATTATTTTCACCAAAATCATCCAACATTCTTTTTTTTTTAACATTTATTTATTTTTGAGAGACAGAGAGAGATAGAGCACAAGCAGGGGAGGAGCAGAGAGAGAGGGAGACACAGAATCTGAAGCAGGTTCCAGGCTCCGAGCTGTCAGCACAGAGCCTGACGCAGGGCACGGACTGTGAGATCGTGACCTGAGCCAAAGTTGGATGCTCAACCGACTGAGCCACCCAGGCGCCCCAAAATCATCCAACGTTCCTAAACAAAAATCTTATTTTCCTTTGCCTATTATTATTATTGTCTATTATGGTATCTTTATTGTCTCCAAGTGGAAGTAAAAGTTTAAAACTGATCACTGCACAGCACATGGGGTGGGAAGCTACTGCCATGTAATGTTTTCCTTCACAGTGGTACATGCAGTCTATCAACTGGAGCCTATGGAGCTAAAATGCAACTGAAGATCTGCCCATTTTGGCATACTTAAGGATTTCTATCTTGGTCCTAAGTGCATTAAAGTTTATAAGAAAATGCTTTTTATCATTACTATCAACACTTTCATGTTTTTGGTCTTTACTCACAATAAAGTATTAAGAACAAAATAAAAAATTCAAGTAACTGCACATATACTGCAGTAAGACAAGAGGGCCATACTGATAAAACTGAACTACTGGCTAAGGGGAAGTGTTAATTTGCAAAGTATAGTGGAAAAGAAAACCTCAGAAAAAGCAACATGAAATAACCTAGAGCACACTGGAGTTGGAAGATAATTTAGATTTAAATCTATCTCCCATCAATTAGCCAGTCAACCTTAGATAAGTCTCTAAATACCTAGTTTTACAAAATGGGACTAATGATTTCTAACTATACCAAAAGAATGAAGTCAAAAAAGTGGTAATATATGGAATAGTGCACAACTACAAAAAACTTTTAAATGTCAGTTATTACTGGGACACCTGGGTGGCTCAGTGGGGTAAGCGTCTGACCCTTGGTTTTGGCTTAGGTCATGATCTCGTGTTTCGTGAGTTTGAGCCCCACATGGGGCTCTGCGTGGACAGTGTGAAGCCTGCTTGGGATCTCTTTCTCCCTCTCTCTGTGCCCCTCCCCTGTTCGCTCTCTCTTGAAATAAATAAACTAAAAAAAATTTTTAAAATTTAATGTCAGTTATTGCTACTGTATCTCATCTCACTAATCATGTTCTGCTTTGTATTATATTGAGTATGTGTCTTACTCCCTCTAGCTCCTATATTATAAAATCCTAGAGGGCTAAGTTGTTCTTTTCATTTCTACCATCTTCTGTGACTTACCTAGTGTCTTACTCATGGCTGGTAATCAGGAAATAGTTTAATGAATGGATGAACACGTTTCTTTTATGATTATCTTTCAGAAAGCAAGTTATTACAGTGGGCTATATTCTAACAGTTCCCACCAATTGTGGGGAAACAAAATGCCTAAACATTAAAGGCTGTCCCCTACACCGGGGGCACTAACATGCATATGTAAATAGTCTGTACAGATATTAAACAAAAGACTTATATGTTCCTGAGAACTAAAAATATTACGAAATTCCTAACTATGGCAAAAATGTTTAGATTTTTTACTCCCATGTGTCTTACAAAGTACACAAGACTAAGCATTTAAAAAAGAATAAAACAGAAACAAACAATAAAAATTAATTTTCCAAGATAATTCTGGGGGGACAGAAACATAACTATTAAAGTTATGTTTAATCCTCAATTAGAGTTCTGAGCAAAAAATTTTGAATCCAGTGAATATGAAATTACTTCTGCTGCTGAACTGTCTTACTGGTGTAGTAAAATAAAGGAGCTCAAGGAAAACATTTTTCAGAATATACATGATACATATCAGTTTATCATATGGTAATGCATATCTTAGACATGTTTATGAAATACAAGGTCACACTTACTTATGAAAAGTGTCATAAATTTCTCACAAGTGAGACAATGATAGGCATCAATAGATAGTCCAAAAGTGGAAAGTCTTCAGTTTTAATTGGATGCCCAATGGATTTACCTTGTCAGAGGCGAAAAATATTTTAAATGTGTATATGAAATGCTAGAATATATTACTGAAGGTGAGGTAAAGGGATGGAAGAACAAATATTTAAAATATGGATTGAGATCAGCATAAAAACATTGGGAGTTCTTAAATAATCTGACATAAGGCTATGAAGTTTGAATAAAACATAGAAAACACAGATATTTCAGATTCTAGAGAAATAAAGGTTACTTTATATATATTATGTAAAATATATATAAAGTTACAGATGTGTCTTTGCGTATGTGTGTATATGTGTGTGCGCACATGCGCGCACACACATAATTGTTAGGGCAAAAGAAAGGGTAGAGAGGTAGGTGGTAATCAGAAAGGGAAACATGGACAGCTTCAGCTATTGGAAATTCTTAAGGTGAGTGTTAAGAGATCAGAGAAAAACTTAGGAAGATATCATCTAAGCTGGACACCAAATTAAAACAGTAAAGTCAAGATTGGCAGGAGCCAATGATAAAACTAGGGGAAACTAGAGGTAAGTCCAGCAAAGTGGATTAGATCCATATTATAGCAGCAATGTTTAAAGAACAGTGAAATGGGAATTAGAAACCTTGAACTCTAAATCATGGTTCTGCTACTCAGTTTGCTGTTAATCACAGATATGCTCTAAACCTAAATGTGAATAAACATCCTACAGAATAATATAAAAGGTAACTTACTCAATATCCTTTCGTACTGATCCCATGAGATTCTCCCTTTCCCGTATTGCCATGAAGTTTGCTTTGGTTTTATGGAATTCATGTGTATAATCCTGCAATAAATCAACATCCAGTCTCAACACAAGCTAATTATATATTTTCATTTTATTGAGCCCATTATGTATTGTCATTGTATTAAAAATTTCTGTCAAGAAGACTGCTATTTAAGAATCAAATAGTCAGGGCCCCTGGTTGGCTCGGTTGGTTAAACGTCCAACTTTGAATCAGGTCATGATCTCATGGTTCGTGAGTTCGAGCCCCGCATCAGGCTTTCTGCTGTCAGCACAGAGGCCGCTTTGGATCCTCTGTCTCCCTCTCTCTCTCTCTGCCCCTCCCCAGCTTGTATGTGTACTCTCTTTCTCTCTCTCTCTCTCAAAAATAAACATTAATAAATAAATAAACCTCTAAAAAAAAAAAAGAAAGAATCAAACAGTCAAGAAGTAAAAATAACATTATAATCCTTTTCCTGAAGAGTGACCAACTTCTTTCAAATGAAAACAATTCAATGGTAGGGTAATAGTGGCACTAGATCACTATCCTTCTATCTTTTAGTACCTTATGAGGTAGAATTATGAAGAAGAAAATAATTTTAAGATAAAATGATTCCAAATAGCCTAGAATAAAATCTGAGGGACTCTTTAGTGTACACTGAATGGGGCTTATTTTCAAATTTCATCTTTTTGGAACTCCCACAGAAATTTGATTCCTAAACCAGTCAAAGGAAGAACAGAACCAAAAGAATTGTAATGAATAATCTTTAATATTTTCCTTTTTCTTTTTCTACTACCATACTTTTAAGTTATTAAGGAATATTCATTACTTTTTAAAATTCAGAGATGTATATAAAGAAAATGAAAATCATAATCCAATCTCCCAGAAAGCCCCTACTGCCCTTTAAAAACAAAAATATATATGAACATGGGAGAATACTAAAAGAGCACCAAAAGTAATAAAAATAAAAACCATCCTGCTCTACAGCTCATAACTATTATCACTTTCTTGTATTTTCTTTCAAGAACTACGTTTTTGTATATACAAGCTTACCTATTATTTCTTTCACTTATGCTAAAGAAATCGTACCACAATTGATTCTTGAACAACACAGATTTGAAATGCAAAGGTCCGCTTACATGTGAATTTTTTATAGTACAGTTCTGTAAATGTATTTTATCATTTTTTAAATAACATTTTTTTTCTAAATTATTTTATTGTAAAAATACAGTGAATAATATGTGTAACATACAACGTATGTGTTAATCAACTGTTTATGTTAGGCTTCAAGTCAATACTAGGCTATTAGTACTTAAATTTTTACGGAGTCAAAAATTATACACAAATTTTTGACTGCACAGGAGTGGAGAGGTGGGGTGTTGGCACCTCTAGTCCCCACACTGTTCAAGGGTCGGCTGTATTCTGCTATATACCTTCTTTTCAGTAGTTCATAAAACATCAAGTAACCTTTCCATATTAACAAATAGAAATCTACATTCTTTTTAATAGGTATATGGAATTCTATCTTATGACTGTCATTTAGTAAATTCCCTACTGGCAAACATTTTAATTGTTTTTTTGCTGGTTTAAAAAATGCTGTTTGAAAAATAAACATTCTTAGATACATATTTTATTGAAATTTCTTTCTCTTTTTTAAGTGTATTTAAAGAGTAAATGCCTAACAGAATAACTGAATCAAAGAATCTTAACATTTAAATTTTGATAGTGCTAAACTGCCTTCTAGAATGACCACTAATTTATGTTCCCAGCAACAGTGATGGGGACTCGTTTTTCTATATTATTGTAATGTGCTACATATGTTTCAATATTTGCTAATCTGACAGGTGAAAAATCATACCTCATATTGATGGGTATATTTTCCTTTCAGCATGTGGTTTAACATCTTTTTTATGGTTTTGGACATTTTCTGTAAACAGCCAGTTAGTATCCTTTGCCCATTTTCCTATTAGGTTATCTTTTTTTTTTTTTTTTTTTTTTTTTAAGTTTATTTATTTAAAGAGCGCGCGCGCGAGAGAGAGAACGAATGAGAATGCATGGGAGGGACAGAAAGAAAATCCCAAGCAGGCTCCACACTAACAGAGAGTTGAACTCACAACTATGAGATCATGACCTGAGCTGCAATCAAGAGTTGGAAGCTTAACTGATTGAGCCACCAGGCGCTCCTAGGTTATCTCTTTATTTCTATTATTTCTCTGTACATTAAGTAAATTAGACATTTGTTATAGTTTCCATTATTAGGTCTTGTTTAGAAAGTTCTTTATTACCCAAAATGTATAATTTTCCATGCTTTACTCTGAACATTTAGAATTTCTTTTTCTACATATAAATCTTTGATCCATTTGGAATTTATTCTGGATGTGAGGACTGAGATAGAAATTCAAGTTTGTTTTCTCCCCCCAAATAATTAGCCAATTATTACAGGTCTATTTATTTTATGATCCCTCTTTTTCCCACTGATTTAAAATACCACCTTTATCAGAAACTAAATTTCCATGCGAACTCTATTCAGTTCTATTGGTATATTTTTTCCTCCAGAATCAAACTATCTTAATTATTCTAGCTTCTTAACAGGTTTTAATATCTGGTAGAACTAGTCATTCTTTACTACTTATCTCCATTTTCACATTTTTTTTTTTCTTGGTTATACTTGTATCTCTGTGAATCCAAATGAACTTTGGTGTCATTTTGCTAATTAAAAAAAAAAAAGAAGAAAAAAAAGAAACAAAAAGCCCCTTTTCATTGGGAAGGCACTCAACTTATAGGCTGATTTAGAGAGAAATATTCTTTCCAAAGGCAAAATAATTTTTTCTCTTATTTAAATTAAATCCTTTTGGGGGGCACCTGGGTGGCTTAGTCGTTTAGGCATCTGACTTCTGCCTTCCACTCAGGTCATGATCTCACAGCTCATGGGTTCGAGCTGTGCTGACAGCTCAGAACCTGGAGCCTGCTTCGGATTCTGTGTCTCCCTCTCTCTCTGCCCCTCCCCTGCTCATGCTCTGCCTCTCTCTCTCCCTCAAAAATAAATAAAGATTAAAAAAAATTTTTTTAATTAAATTTTTTTTTTATGTTCCTCAGTAAAGTTTTATACATGCAAGTCTTAGTCATTCTTATTAAATTTTAACACAAGGATTGTATAGTTTCTTCTATTATATTTTCTAACAGGTTATTGTTTATATGTAGGAAAACTACTTGCTTTGATATGTTAATTTGTAATCCACCATCCTACTTAATTTGTTTCTAATTTTCTCACTGCTACATAATGCAAATTTTGCCTCTTCCTTTCCATTATTTAGATCTTGTTTATTTATATCTCTAATTGTACCACCAAGAACTTCCAAAACAATATTAAACATCTGTGGTGACTGTGGATATCTTTATCTTGCTTTTTTCTTCAAAGGGAATGCTTTCAGTACTTTATCATTAAATGTGATGCTAGCTTTTAATATGGCATGCACATTTTTGCATTAGGTAAATAAAGTGTCCTATTCCTATATTTTAAAATTAGAAAATGTTGCTGAATTTTTTCAACATTAAAAACATTTGCCTTCAGGGGCGCCTGGGTGGCGCAGTCGGTTAAGTGTCCGACTTCAGCCAGGTCACGATCTCGCGGTCCGTGAGTTCGAGCCCCGCGTCGGGCTCTGGGCTGATGGCTCAGAGCCTGGAGCCTGTTTCTGATTCTGTGTCTCCCTCTCTCTCTGCCCCTCCCCCGTTCATGCTCTGTCTCTCTCTGTCCCAAAAATAAATAAACGTTGGAAAAAAAAAAAAAAAAATTAAAAAAAAAAAAAAAAACATTTGCCTTCCTATTTTTACTCTATGTTTTTAACATCTCTGAATGTAAATATTTAAGAATTTATTTCATTTTATTGGTACACTTCTAATATTTTCTCAAACAATATACTAAATATAGTATATTACCTCCCTTCCACATTATCTTCAAGGCCTGATGAAAGTATACTCCAAACCACCATATTAGGGCCTCTGCATGACAGCTGGCTATTTCACTATTATTGCTAGTGAAATTGCAAGGTCTTCCACAATAGAAGTTTATTTACCTAGTGATGAATATTACTCATTTTTACCAGGCAAAAGCAAGAGCTATCATTTTCAGAATTTTATTCTACCAAGGGAAAAAAGGTAAAACAAGACAAATTTCTGCAGCATAATATTTATCATTTCAGAAGATTCTTCCCTTTAATCTCTTAAATACATGTGTATACATTCTATTCAGGGATTTAAAAAAAACCTACTACAATCACTTAAAAATCTCCAGTGCAATATACTACCTGCAATATATCTCTATGTCGCTGTAATGTATGCATCAGTGCTGCATTCAAAGACGGGACACCTGCACTGTTGGTATATTCTGCCATTTTATCATTTACTCCTGTAAGCTAAAAAGAAGAGGAAGGAAGTAAGGAGGGAGAAGAAAACCAATAAAAATATTTTAAAAAGCAATACAAAGAGATACAAGTCAAATATTTGCCTGTATGCGCTTCTGGCTAACAGCAAGCAAATAAAAAACCACCCCCAAACCAAAAACAAAAGGACAGGCAAGGATTCAGTATTTCCCCTCAATAATCTATAAAGGCTAAAACTAACACCCAAAAGACTTGAGAATGGCTGTAATGAAAATTCAAGTGTCCTGGGGAGGCACATATCTTGGATGCAAAGGTGATTTCAATAAATATGTCTGCATTAATATAATCTAGTACCATAGCTAACAAGTGACTAACATAGTAACTAGCAAAACAGTCATTTCACAGAAAGTACTTACCCTTGCCAAAAGCTGTTCAATCTCAATGGCCATTGTTTCAAACATTCTGTCTTGGCTTGATCCATTTAAAAGGGGTGTTGTGTCAGAGCTAAAGAGAGGAACCAGTAAAGAGAATCCATTACTTAAACCGAATCCTTTAAAACATACTTAAAATAATAAGGTGATTCTTAAAGAGGTCAAGTGGAATCCCAGAGACTTATTTTTTAAGAAGCTACAATTTTCATAGAAGTTTTCCTATAAAGATCACACATGTCCCAAATATTAAATTCAGTATAAAATATAATTATATATATGATTTTTCTGAGCTTTAATACATCTACTCTTAATAATGTAAAGAAGTTTCAAATGCTTGTTTATAATTTCCCAAATGAAAGTAACTTAAGCTATGGCAGTGCCCACTGAATGCTGAATCTAAAGGAACAAATTATGTGAAACAGAACTGTAGAACTAAGTAGTACCACATATAAAAGGAGGTGTAAGAGGTATTATGGATTATTTTATGGGATCTTTGGGAATAGTTTTTAAAATTTTTACACCTAAGCAATTATGGCTCCTCAAATTAAGTTCTCTCTTCTTGGCTGGACTCTTACCGAAAAGAAATAAAATTAAGATTTACATGATCCGTGGAAAACTAGTTATTAAGTAATCAGTACTGGCTTTAAGTCTAATATAGATAGCCATGTCCAGCAAGGAAGTTTCAGTACCAACTCTCTACATTTCTACTTATATTACAAAACTGTTTCAGTTTTGTTTTACAAAAAATGCAAGCTCTTCTAAAATCTGAATAACCAGTCAAAAAAACTAACTTTTTATAAGGGAAACTTATGTTTGACAGATTCAAATTCTAAAACCAGATGTCCAGAAAATTTGTTCTGCCTCTTCAGAAAAACCACTAGCCTTCATTAGATCCGCAAATGGTATGCATTATCCTATGAGCATCTCAAAAGAGATCTGTTATACTGCAAACAGATAAGTACTCAGGCAATGACTATGCTCTTTAATCTTACTGAAGACTTTGGCTTGTCCTGTGACAGTGCTTGGGTGTGGTGAATGAAAACAGAGTAAGTCATCAGTTTAACATCAAAAAAGTACCTTAGCTATTTCCCTTTTCTACATACAATTTCACAGCAATAGTAATAAGCAATCAAATAACCAAAAAGTAGCTAATAAAAAGGACTTCTACTTTAAGATGTTTAACTAGGTCCAAATTTTTATTTCTTAAAACATTTCAATTTGTGGGGCACCTGGGTGGCTCAGTCAGTTCAGTGTCTGACTACAGCTCAGGTCATGATCTCGTGGTTCGTGGGTTTGAGCCCCGTATGGGCCTCTGCACTGTCAACAGGGAGCCTGTTCTGGATCCTCTCCCTCCCTCCCTCCTTCTCTCTCTCTCTCTCTCTCTCTCTCAAAATAGACTTAAAAAAAATCTCAATTTGCTACTTGCCTTAAAATATATCAAAATATCTAGTTCTTTATTATACGTTAGGGCCAACCCAAAGTTCTGTGGTTATCTCTCAGAATGTGCTCAGGCAAAAATGCTGAACCTCCTCTACCAGATATATGAAAAAGAACAATGGGTCAATGAAGGTAAGCCTCATGAAGAGGGAAACTGCTTGTCTTATTCACAGATATATGCCAAGCACCTAGAAAAGTGCCTGGCACATGGTAGATAACTCATTAAATACTTGAATGAATGAGAAGACAATCTCTATATTCACCATTCAGTTAAATTTAATTCAGGTTCAGTTAAATCTAATTCATTTTATAGATGTGTGATGATTCATTGACCATAAAGTTCTCAAAATAGAGAAAGTAAAAAAAAAAAAATTACTCCTAGATGAAGAATTCTGATCATCACTGAGTTTATGCATTATGACATGCTTTCAATCTGGGCAATAATAAAACACTTTAGAATGTATATCGCATCTTGATCCTCCCTGGCCTTACGTTTCTTATTGAAAGGAGAGTTAGGCTATAAGAACCTACAAAGTCAGTCCCAATTTGGTGTAGAATTTCTGAGGAAATGTTTTCAAGATAGTTTTCCCTTTAAAGGAGTTGTAAAAGTATTAAGTTCATGAAGCACAGAAAATATAGAAAAATCATTATGTAACTGTAACTCTTAACAATTCATAGTTTTAAAACTGTATACTCACTGGCATAGTATATATGGGAGACTTAAATTCAGGAAAAATGCTGTGGTAAAATAAGTTTAAGTTTACTCGTACAAAAGAACATCACTCATTTTCTTTACTTGCTAAGTCAAGTCCAAAGCAATGTAATGCAATCAAAGCTATGTGATATACCAACAGCTTACTTTTAGGTCCCAGAATCAATATGTTGGCCCTGCTATCTTTAATTCTTTAATAATGTGCTCTTATTAAAAAGAAGCAATCCTTTGGCTGTAGTGTTGAAATGAGTCTTTTGTTGGAATGTGCATAGAAAGGTTTAGGGCATAGGCTCTGAAGATATGAAGATCTGGGCTCAAATCCAGATTTTTTGTTTTTGTTTTGTTTTGATTTATTTATTTATTTATTTATTTATTGTTTTATTTATTGTTTTATTGTTTTATTATTAGTAGCTGAGGATAATCCCACCCCACTGCCAATCCTCAGAAAAGTATGGGAAATAAAGAGCGGATAACAACTAACAGCTCTACTACTAGCAATTCCACTGCTAGATATACAGAAACATTTTTATAGGTAAAGATGTTCTACCAGCCTTCATATAAAGCTCTTAAAACAGTACCTGATACATGATGAACACTGTGTCAGCCCTTAAAATTATTAATTAGCAAAAATTAGAAACAATGTCCATCTACAGATTATAATACACAATTACACTATCACAATATGATACTACATGTAGCAAATAAATATACCACAGTTAAATGCATCCATAGCTTAAACACAAAGATAATGTTAAACAAAAACACGAGCTGCAAAATAACTAGTAAGATACTATAAATTTTTTAGTAACACAAACATAATGTGTAGATTACGGAGAAGTAGAAAATGGGATGATAACAGGGACTTCAACTGAATTGGTAATGATTATTTCTTCAAGTGGGAAACAGGCACATGAGGATCCATTATTCTTCATACCTTCCTAAGTGTTGTGACTATTTCCTAACAGTTTTTTAAACAAGGGGATGGCCTAAGTGAGCATAAGATTCAAAGATAAAAATACATCTTCCATATGTTCAATACAGTAGTATACAAGCTTCTCAAAAAAAACCCCAAAATTTAAAATAGCTTGGATGATTAATAGTGAGGATATACAATGCATTAGATTCATTCTAAAACACCAGAATAGCAGTACGTATACTTTACATTTGGGTAGTTTCTCAGATCCATTTAGCAATCAGAAGATATAAGAAATACAACGTGGGCAGAGGCGTCTGGGTGGCTCAGTTGGTTAAGCGTCCAACTCTTGATTTTGGCACAGCCAAAACCATGATCTCATGGTTTCATGAGTTCAAGCCCTGCGTCGGGCCCTGTGCTGACCACGCAGAGCCTGCTTGAGATTCTCTCTCACTCCCTGTCTCTCTGCACCTCCCCCACTTGTGCTGTCTCTCTCTCAAAATAAATAAGTAAGCTTAAAAAAAAAAGGGGGGGGGGGACCTGGGTGGCTCAGTTGTTTGAGCATCCAACTTTGGCTCAGGTCATGATCTCACAGCTCCTGAGTTCAAGCCCCGCATCGGGCTCTGTGCTGATAGCCCGGAGCCTGCTTCAGATTCTGTGTCTCCCCCTCTTTCTGCCCCTCCCCTGCTCATGCTCTGTCTCTCTCTCTCAAAAATAAATGAAAGAAAGACACACAGACAACGTGGGAAAATCAACCACATTTCCTTACACTGGCTGAACTAGAAACTTATCTCTGATGCAAACTCATTCTTAAGCCTTAGCATTTTCCTCCTGACATCCTTAGGGCCTTTACTTAAGGATCCCAAATGAATGCTAGTCTCAAGGATTAAGAATTTTTATAAACCACTAAAATATAAACAATAACAAAAAAATATCAAAAACTCACCAATAGACCAAGTTACAGAATTATATATTTTAGTTTATTTTTTAATGCTTTTTTTTTTCTTTTTTTAAATTTTTTTTTTTCAACGTTTATTTATTTTTGGGACAGAGAGAGACAGAGCATGAACGGGGGAGGGGCAGAGAGAGAGGGAGACACAGAATCGGAAACAGGTTCCAGGCTCTGAGCCATCAGCCTGACGCGGGGCTCGAACTCACGGACCGCGAGATCGTGACCTGGCTGAAGTCGGACGCTTAACCGACTGCGCCACCCAGGCGCCCCTATTTTTTAATGCTTTTAAGAAATTATATGGTTTAAGGCATAAGAGACAGAATCTGGTAGTACCTATACCTGTCGCGTCTTCCATCTCGAGTACTGCTGTGACTGTAACTTGTACATAGTTTACTGAAGGAAACCAGTTTCAGGTCAAGTTCATTTTCCAGCTGTCGAGCCTGTTTCCTGAGATCTTTAACAAAATCATGAAAGCAAATAGTTAAACACAGAGTCCATCAGCAGACATAAAAATCACACAGCTATTCTGAAGAAACAAACTATGAAAATAATCATAAACTGAGGCAGTTTCTCCCATAAAGAATGTTAAAAAAGAAAACCAAAGATTTACCCAGAAAAGCAAACTGTCTCTCATTTAAACTTCAGATGGGTCAAGAAGGGGAGAAACAGGGAAAGGTGAAAAATTTCACCGGTATTCCAAAGACAGCTACACAACAAATGTTCTAACATCCCTGGATTATTTCTGTAACAACGACTAAAATTTTGTAATTTGGCGGGAAACAGAAGAGAACACAAATCATAAAGAAACCGAGTATGGTTTATGACCAACATTACACCAACTTACAAACTAACTTTATAAAAGAGAAAAACCATCACTGTTTTTGACAGAGATTTTCCTATCTCTTTATATTCCAAAGCTTATGAAATTCTTAGAATGACTTAGTAACTGAGGCTTAAGAAAAAATAATCATTAACAAAGGATTAAAAAATGGTCTTTCAATAAGTTTACTGAAAGAAACTTAGAGGGGCTTAAATTAACAACAAACAATATGCGATCAACAAGGTCAAATATAAGTATGACAAAATAAGAGCCTAAGTTTTTTTAAAGGTTTTTTTTTTTTTTTCCAACGTTTTTTATTTATTTTTGGGACAGAGAGAGACAGAGCATGAACGGGGGAGGGGCAGAGAGAGAGGGAGACACAGAATGGGAAACAGGCTCCAGGCTCTGAGCCGTCAGCCCAGAGGCTGACGCGGGGCTCGAACTCACGGTCCGCGAGATCGTGACCTGGCTGAAGCCGGACGCTTAACCGACTGCGCCACCCAGGCGCCCCAAAGAGCCTAAGTTTTAAAAGAACAGAAGCAAACAGAAACACTGGTATAGTAGTTTGGCCTAGTGGTTGAGGGAGAGAAGCCACAGTCTGGAAAGCTACTTCTAGATGTGAGTACTCCCATTCATCGTAAAGTGGAGGTCAAAATAAAAGGGCTGAAATGTACAAAGGAACATCGTAAGGATTCATCTTTCATGAATAAGGAATACAAAATATTATTTCAACATGTTTATCAGCAACCAGAAGTAGGAAGCAGTATAATACAGTCTTAGAATCTTAGCTAAGCCTAATGTTCTGAGATTCTGAGAACTGGCTCTGAGATTCAGTGAAAATCTACTTAACCTATGAACCTCAGCTTTTTGTTTTTTAAACTCCTTACCTTCAGGGTTTTTCTATGCATGAGTAATCATGTGCTTAAAGCACCGGGCACAGAGTAGGTTGTCAATAATAAGCTGCTATAATTATTATAGAATGGAGCTTCAAAAAACTATAGCCTGGGGCGCCTGGGTGGCTCAGTCGGTAAGCGGCTGACTTGGCTCAAGTCATGATCTCGTAGTTCATGGGTTCGAGCCCCGCGTTGGGCTCTGTGCTAATAGTTCAGAGCCTGGAGCCTGCTTCGGATTCTGTGTCTCCCTCTCTCTCTCTGCCCCTCCCCCACTCATGCTCTGTCTCTCTGTCTCTCTAAATAAAAATGTTTTAAAAAAAACCCACTATAGCCTAATGACTAGTATTAAAGATAACAATAGCCACTTGTACATAAGTTAAAAATATTTTCTACCTAGTACACACATTTCAAATAGGCATTTAAATACACATTTTAAACCACGCTTCTCTGTAACTAGTAACTGTCTTCCCTAGTAGAAAACATCAAATAAAAGTATTTTGAAAATATAACAGGCAAGGGGTGCCTGGGTGGCTCAGCTGGTTAAGCCTCTGACTTTAGCTCAGGTCATGATCTTGCGGTTCATGAGTTCCAGCCCCGCATCAGGCTCTGTGCTGACAGTTGAGAGCCTGGAGCCTGCTTGGGATTCTGTGTCTCCCTCTACCCCTCCCCTGCTCGTGCTCTGTCTCTCTTTCTCTCTAAAATAAATAAACATTTAAAAAATTAAAAAGAAAGAAAAGAAAATATGACAGGCAAGTATGGATGAACTTAGAATTAAGCTCTTAGACTGAATGGCTGATAGTGACAATACTGTTACTTGTAGTTTCCAAGAGACTTCAGAGGGTAGCAACAGGAAATAGGTTAAAAGAGAAAAAGGATTCAGAGAGTAGTTTCTGTTGTAATAAAGCAAAAAGAGGCAACTGAAAGAAAAAGATGAGCCTTCACTCATCCTTGGTTGCCATGGTCCGGGAATGGGTTTTACATGAGCCCGCTTTATCAGAACATATTTTCAGTAAATAAAGGTACTTGTCAAATCTCAAGACGGTTTTTTGGCAGAAATATAGCAAATGCAATCTTTGCAATTCACAGGGGTTCTCTCAACTTTCTCTTTATAACAAACTCATCTCTACAGCAGAGGGTAAAGTTATTTCCTCTGTCTTCAAACGCGACTCGACACCCAATCCTCGAAGTCGCAGCCTGAAGCTGCCAAGGGGACCCAGTAAGAGACACTTCGTTCATACAACTTCCCCCGACGGACCGGACTGACAAGTTCCTTCTTTCCCTTATCCTACTCAATTGTCCAACAGTGACCTCAACTCTTAAAACGCTGACTCTTCCTGCCTCCTGGGCTTGGGATATTCTCGCTCAAAACTCGTCTCCTCTCAGAGTTCGTGCCCCAAGCCCCTTCGCCCAAGTTCGCTTAGCCTCTCAACCCAGTTCTCCTCCAGCGGCTCAGGACCCTCTTCTTCTGAATCCGCGCTCAGCTCTCTCCGCCCAGCCCCTGCTCCAGGTCCCGAAGCCTCTCAGGTAACCCCTTGCCCCAGACCGTTCGGTCTCCTCAGCCCCCAGGCCCGGGGCTCCCACTAGACAAGCCTCACCCGTCGGCTCGGCCACTCCGGAGGTCAGGCTCTTTTCTCTGCCACCTCCCCCAAGACCCGTCCTCACCCAGCCCTTCTGCCTCTCGGCGAGACCCACACAGTAACGCTCGCCCTTACCTTCCCAATAATTGCTGGTTCCTGCAGCCATCTTTGTTATCCAACGTCAGTCGGGATAGGAGAGTAGAGGCGATGCGAATCAGAGAATTAGCTCCACACCTTCTTCCGCCCCGGCGCCAGGGCCGATGGGATACGTGAGCTTCCACAGACACTGCCACCTGGCGGTCAATTATCATTTCACAGCTTTTGAGCAGTGGGACTGAAAACGAGTTTTACTCCCTGACACTACCTGAATATCTGTCCTGGAGCTCATACCCTCGGGCGGAACACCTAACCTGTATCATCGCCTTCGATTCGGCTTATCCTCTCTCTCAGCAGGGGCCTGCTTGGCTGAGAAGAAAGTCATCATTAGACATAATTCCCTGTTTTCCTCACCTTTTCTCAATAGGTGTCTTCAGCCAACCTCTTCCCTTCTCAGAGCCAGAGGCTCTTTTCTTCCCAAGGCCAACCCTTCCATCCTCTCTCTGCCTAGTTATTCCACTCTGACATAAGTGCTCTTCTCCACTGGCGCCTGTTCTCCTGTCTACAGCAGTTCAAGTCCCAGCCTTCTTTCTTTTTCAGCTGCCAAATCTAGAAAGTGTATGCTGCTTTTATGTACCTTATCCTTCACCCTCAACCTGTCAAAATCAGCCTTCCAAAGCCACCCTTTCTAGATACGTAAATTATCACAGTCGACCTGTGTCCACATTTTACCAGTTCTAGTGAAATGTACAAGTTACCTCCAGTAAAGGTGTTTAAATGATACCTGTCTGTTTACCCATTCCAGTTATGACTGTTTTTAAGACTTCCTCTACATTCATCGAGAACCACACCAGATGTTATCATTTTTGCTTTGACTGTCAAACATAATTTACAGAATACAAAAGGAGAAGGAGAGATGACTGTATTTACACTTATTTTACTCTTTCCATTTTTCTTTCTTCATTCCTGATGTTCCAAGTTTCCTTCTTTTATCATTTTTATCATTTCATTTCTGTTTCAAGAATTTCATTTAGTTGTTTTTTTGAGTAAGTGTGCTGTATGTATGTATGTATGTATGTATGTATGTATTTTCTCAAGTTAGTTAACATACAGTGTAATCTTGGCTTCAGGAGTAGATTCCTGTGATTCATCACTTACATACAACACCCAGTGCTCATCCCAACAAGTGCCCTCCTCAATGCCCATCACCCATTTCCCTCCACTCCCACCCCATCAACCCTCAGTTTGTTCTCTGTATTTAAGAGGCTCTTATGGTTTGCCTCCCTCTCTGTTTTTATCTTATTTTTCATTCCCTTCCCCTATGGTCATCTGTTAAGTTTCTCAAATTCCACATATGATTGAAATCATATGTCTTTCTCTGACTGACTTATTTTGTTTAGCATAATGCCCTCTAGTTCCATCCACGTTGTTGCAAATGGCAAGATTTCATTCTTTTTCATTGCCGAGTAGTATTCCATTGTGTATATATATACCACATCTTCTTTATCCACTCATCAGTTAATAGACATTTAGGCGCTTTCCATGATTTGGCTATTGTTGATAGCACTGCTATAAACATTGGGGTGCCTGTGCCCCTTCTAATCAGCATTCCTGTATCCTTTGGATAAATTCCTAGTAGTGCAATTGCTGGGTTGTAGGGTAATTCCATTTTTAATTGTTTGAGGAACCTCCACACTGTTTTCCAGAGTGGCAGCATAAGTTTGCATTTCCACCAACAGTGCAGGAGGGTTCACCTTTCTCCACATCCTCACCAACATCTGTTGTTTCCTGAATTGTTCATTTTAGCCACTCTGACTAGTGTGAGGTAGTATCTCAATGTGTTTTTGATTTGCATTTATTTCCCTGATGATGAGTGATGTCGAGCATCTTTTCATGTGTCTGCCATCTGGATGTCCTATTTGAAAAAGAGTCTATTCATGTCTTTTGCCCATTTCTTCATTGGATTATTTGTTTTTCAGGTGTTGAGTTTGGTAAGTTCTTTATAGATTTTGGATTAACCCTTTATCCAATATGTCATTTGCAAATATCTTCTCCCATTCTGTCAGTTGCCTTTTTTTTATTAAAAAAATTTTTTATTTTAAAAATAAAATTTATTGTCAAATTGGCTAACATAACAGTGTGTAAAGTGTGTTCTTAGTTTTTGGGGTAGATCCCCATGGTTCATCGCTTACGTGTAACACCCAATGCTCATCCCAACAAGTGCCCTTCTCAATGACCAGCACCCATTTTCCCTCTCCCCAACCTCCTCATCTACCCTCAGTTTGTTCTCTGTATTTAAGAGTCTCTTATGGTTTGCCCTCCTCCCTTTCTGTTTGTAACTATTTTTTCCCTTCCATTCCCCCAGGGTCTGCTGTTGAGTTTCTCAAGATCCACATAAAAATATGGAAGCTTCACGAATTTGCGTGTCATCCTTGCACAGGGGCTGTGCTAATCTTCTTTGTATCCTTCCAATTTTAGTATATGTGCTGCCGGAGCAAGCCCTGTCAGTTGCCTTTTAGTTTTGTTGACTGTTTCCTTTGCAGTGCAGAAACTTTTATCTTGATGAGGTCCCAATAGCTCATTTTTGCTTTTATTTCCCTTGCCTTCGGAGACATGTCAAGTAAGAAGTTGCTGTGGCTGAGATAAAAGAGGTTGCTGCCCGTTTCTCCTGTAGGATTTTGATGGTTTCCTGTCTCACATTTAGGTCTTTCAGCCATTTTGAATTTATTTTTGTGTATGGTGTAAGAAAGGGGTCCAGTTTCATTCTTCTGCATGTTGCTGTCCAGTTTTCCCAGCACCATTTGCTAAAGATACTGTTTTTTTTTTCCAGTGGATACTCTTTCCTGCTTTGTCAAAGATTAATTGGCCATATATTTGTGGGTCCATTTCTGGGTTCTCTATTGTATTCCATTGGTGTATGTTCTATTTTTGTGTCAATATCATACTGTCTTGATGATTACGGCTTTGTAAAATGGCATTTAGCCATTTTTTTAAAGAGTAGGTCAGCTGGAGACAAATTCTACTTGTTTTTCTTCATCTGATAACATCTTGATTTCCCCTTCATTCCTGAAAGATATTGTTGCCAGATATAGAAGCTAAGGTTCATAATTTTTTTTTTCCTTTGGCCCTTGAAAAATGTACCAATTTCTTCTGGCTTCCACGTTTCTGATGAGAAACTGGCTGTTCTTTGAATGGTTTTTCCACTATAGCTAAGGTGTCTTTTCTCTATCACTGCTTTCAAAATTTTTCTTTTGTTTTCAGAAAGGTAATTACAATGCATCTTAAGGTGGTTTTCTTTGGTTTTTGTCCTCTTTAGCTTCTTGAATCCTAGGTTCATGTCAGTTGGCAAAGTTGGGAAATTTTCAGCCATTGTTTCTTCTACTACTTTTTCTTCCCCATACTGTTTCTCCTCTTCCTCTGGGACTCTGATGAGATGAATGCTAGATCTTTTGTTAGTGTCCTACATATACCTGAGGCTCTACTAATTTCTTTCTGTTTTCTGTTTTTTATATTGGGTAATTTCCATGTTCTGTCTTCAAGTTCACTGACAAGCATATCTTTCCTCTCTTCCCTCCATTCTGATAGCGAGCCCATTCACTGAATTTTTCATTTCATTTTTTGTATTTTTCAGAACTAAAATTTCCATTTGGTTCCTCATATATTCTATTTCCTTTTTTTTCTTAAAAAAAAATAGAGAGAGAGAGAGAGAACATGCAAGCTAGGTAGAGGAGCAGAAAGAGAGGGAGAGAGATAGAAGCTTAAGCAGGCTCCACGCTCAGCATGGAGCTTGACGTATGGGTCAATTTCATGACCCTGGGATCATGACCTGGGCTGAAATCAAGAGTCAGATGCTTAACCAACTGAGGCACCTAGACAAACCTTCTATTTCTTTGCTGAGACTCTTTTTATCATTTGTTCTAAGTTTATTTATAATTTCTCATTACAATATATTTATTATGTCCTTATCAGGTAATTCCAACATCTGTGTCATGTTGATATTCACATCTGTTGATTATCTTTTTTTTCATTCAAGTTGAAATTCTTTGGGTTCTTGGTATAATTAATGATTTTTAAGTTGTAATCCTTGATATTTTAAGACGCTGAATCTTATTTAAAGCTTCTGTTTAAGCAGAACTCCTCTGACATTGTGCTGGTGGGGGTGGTGGGGAACTGCCTTGTTACTACCAGGTTGAAGTAAAGAAATTCAGACTCTCCCCTGGCCTCTGTTGATAGCCCAGGTGGTGGGTGGGGGTGCCTTGTTACTCTTCCACAGATGGCCCTCAGTGACACCATGACGGGGGCCTCATTACCACTGTGCTGTGTGGAGGTCCTGGCTCTCCACCTGGGCCTTCTTTGACACTACCCACCCATCCTGGCTTTATTACAGCCAGGTGAGGGTGGAGTCTAGGCTTCCTGCTCAGCCATTGCTGTAAGGGGTAGAAATGGGCCTTGTTTTTTGTTTGTTTGTTTGTTTGTTTGTTTGTTTGTTTGTTTTTGGTAGCATTTGGCTGGAGCGGTGCAATTACTGTCTAAAATTAGTGCACCTTCGTAGGCTGCCCCTTCCGGTGTCCTTTGGCTACAGAAGCATTTTCTTTTGGGGTTTTTCTGTCTGCACCCTTTGGCATCTCTGGATTGCCAGCTTCTCCATTATGGGATATATAATGCAACACCCACTATGGGATATATGAGGCAGAAAGAAAACCCAAGGAATTCACCACATGTCGTTTCTTGGGTACAGAGGTCCCTAACTGGTTTGCCTCCATCTCTCCACCCTTTCTGTGCTTAGTGGGAGGAATTGAAGAGAAATACATCTACTCCATTTTGTCCAGAATCGAAAAACTTCCATTTAATTTTTAATAGATTTTAATTATTTGCTAAAATTCATATTTTCTTTCTGCATTTATTCATTGCCATTATTTTTAAGTTTCTGATTGATAAATGAAAAATCTGTAACTCCTATGGAACTGTTTCTATTTTTTTCTCTTGATCTTTCATCTTTTGATAGTGTCTTTTGACAATAAAAATAACTTTCAATTGGATGCTATATATTCTAAATTAAAATTTGTAGTAATCATTTGAGGCCCCAGATGATATCTTCTTCCAGAGACAGTTTACTGCACTTCACACAGGCAGTTCAGGTAGTGGCACACCAGCTTACTCAAGTATGGGCTGGGACTTTTACCAAGTAGGATTCTGGGTTTGTAAAAATTGGTCCGTTTCTAATTTGCCCTTACTTCTAATGTGCCACCCAAGTGTCCTAACTGAAAGCCTGTTGACCAGTGCCCCCTTCCTTGATAAGTGCTGAATTCATATTTTCCCCCGACCCAGTGATACTGGCTACAGCTTCTGTTTGGGTTCTCTGCCTCTTGCCTGCCCTCTCTGCTACTACGTACCTGTAACTCTCAGTTAGTTATGACTCTCAGATTCAGTTATGAATCAACAAATCCCTCAAGGTGAGACTTGACTGTCATGTTCACCTCTAAATTCCCTTTGCTCTAGGATCTTGACCCCACAAGTCCTTGTTACCTTAGTAGTTCTTCACTCTTTCAAACAAGTGTTTTGTTTTGTTTTTAAATCCAGATTTTCTAATTGTTCCTGATGGGAAGGTCTTTTTGTTTCAAGCCAATTCATCTATAGCTGGAAGTAGAACTAAATTATCTTATTATTTCTAATTTACTTGTAGATTATTTTGTATTTTTCACATGCATAATCAAATCTGCGAGTGGTGACAAGTTTGCTTTTTCTTTGTCAATATCCATATCTGTCATTCGTATTTTCATGCTTCATGGCTGAGGTCTCTTCCATCAATCTACCAAAATCCAGGTACTTTAGATTTTTTTTATGGATTTATTTTGGTGATAGGGAGAGGTTGGAAGTTGCAGGACTCTTAAACATTCCTCTTTGCTTCTTTTCTTTCTCATCACTTCTTAAATTTTCCTTCACCAGAAGCTCTGTGTTTCAAAGCTGTCCCTTTAATTCATGCCTGCCCACTTTGAATTGTGCTCACTTTGAAGCCTCTTCTCTATAGTTTGTACTCTGATCTACTTGGACATGTTTTTAGACCATTCAGACTGAAGGTGGACTTGGTCTTTCTGGCAGTAGTTTGAGACTAACATTAGGCCCTTCTTTTCTTTCTTGCTGTTCATCTCCATCTGCCTTCTCTCCACAAAGCCTTGCACAGGTGTGGTGTTGGGACAGGCATATGGAAGTACGTGCCGAGATTTGATGATTTTTCTCATCTTATTCAGGTAGTTTGGCATTTCGAAATTCTCTGACTTCAGGTTGTGCTGAGAGTGTGGCTCTTGTGTAGGTTTCATTTTTCCTTCCTGTTTTTTGCATTACTTTGCAATGAAATATTGGAAGACAGGTAGCTTGGGCTTCACCAATGTCTTCAGCTACCTGGTCGTTCACCTTTATTCTTGAATGACTTGCTCAATATAGAATTCTATGTTGGAAGCTATTTAGTGTTTTACCCAGCACCTTCAAAGTATAATTTTACTGTACTCTGGTTTCCACTGTTGGGAGTGAGTCTCTAATATTTTAGTCTAACTGCTTATTTTTTGAAGTTAACTTTTCTCTCTGACCACTTCTCTTTGTCTTTGGTGCTTAGTGGCTTCACTGAGGTGCCTAGTTGTGGGTGCTTACCTTTTCATGCTTAGATTGAGTGCCTTAAATCTACAGATGTCATTTATCAATTTTGGAAAATTCTGCATCATTGTACCAAAATAGTTTATGTTCTATTATTTCTCCCCTTTTCTTCTAGAACGCTGATGATCAAACATGTATTAGTCTTATGTTCAGTCCACACTTTGGCCCTGTCTTTCATATTTTCTACCTTTTTGCCTCTGTGCTGCATGAGACAGTTTCTATGGATCTATTTTCAAGTTCATTGCTTCTCTGTGTCCAATCTGCCATTATAACTGTGCATTTTAACTTCTGTACTTTTACTTCTGGAAGTTTTATTATTTTATAGTTTCCTGTTATAGTCTCAGGCTTATCTTTTATTCTTTGAAAATAGTAAGTATATTTGTTTTACAGTGTTTTCAGATGTCAGCATCTGAAACCAGCATAGAACTTTTTCTGCTTTCTTACTGGAGGTGTCTTATTTCCCTACGTGCTTGGTTATCTTTGCCTGTGTTTGGTCATTGCCCTTGAAAAATCAAGAGGTCTCCTCCAAATCTAGGATGGAAATGCCTTCCTCTAGAGAAGAATTGAGTTTAACTCAGTTACCTAGAGGTAGTACCACATGGCGTGATGCCAGGACCACGCAGGCTGTGCCTGCCTGGCTAGATTCTAGACACCTTATTTGCTGTGATCAGTCCCTTTGTTCCATTCAAGTTCTGCTGAATACAAGACTATATATACAACCCTTCTCCTGTTGCCCTCTGGACATCCACATCTTCCAAGTAAAAACCCAGTAGTCAATTCTACATTATCTTTGCAACTCTTCTGTAAACCTAAAACTATTCTAAAATTATTTTCTAAAAAATCCACGACTTGTCCAATTCACCCATTACCATAATCAGCCCACTCTCCACCTATCCCATTCTCTATCTTTAGGATCAATTATTATGGGCACCTCACATCTTTCAAACTCTTGAAAAAAAAAGCCTGTTTGATCTTAAACAACCCTACTGGAATAATACCTAATAGACAATAATTATATACATTGGAATAACTTCAAAAACTCAAAAATAGTAGTGGTTCAGATCTAGCAATCTAGATCTTTCCCCATGACCCCTTTGCTTTTGGTCAATCTTGATGACAGTCACAGAATATAATCCATGTTATAACAATTTCTACTTAAGCTGCATTCTCTTTCTACATGTTCCATCTTAAATTTCTCCATTGGCTACTATTTTCCACCTACATTTTGATTGCAACACAACCTTTTCCTATTGCTTCTAACTGAATCCATAAATTGTCTTTGCTGACATGGAGGTAATCATCTCGATATACTCCCACTTCCAGTTACCACACTTTCAATCTTCTCACCCTTCTGTATTCAGTATTCAGTCTTGTCCAGCCTGGCCTCTAAACTTGAACAACTTTCTGCTCCTTGCTTGCCTTGTGTACATTTGTCTATGCAGTTAATAGGGAATAGGATTCCATCTGACTCCAGACAAAGTGCAAAAGAAATAACATGCTTGTTTTTAACATTCTACTGATGAATGTAGGTGGAAACTGTAATATTGAAGTTAAAATTGGGCTTTGTATGCTGATTTCATTGCTTTTAAGTGTGGGTAATAATTAATGATGCATGTATCTGAGGTTTGCAATAAACAGCGTACAATCAGTTGGTGTTCTAGCTGCAAGTGAGAATTAGAGGTGAAGGCCTAACACAATGGTATTTATTCATAACTGAGTGCTCATTTAGCACTGAGCATCATGCTTAATTGCTGAGGACAATTAGCTTCTAGAAACCTGAAAAATGAAACATCACTGATAGATTACCATTTATGGTAGAAACCAAAAGGTTCTTGATCAGTTATGAGAAAACTCCTGACAAAAATTCAGGAAAACATTTCAAACACTGAGGGGAAAAGAACCATTATCACTATTCAGATTTCCTGTAGCAGGTTAAGTAAGGCTCTTTTCACTGAATAGGCATAAATACAATCTAATTTCATTTAAAAACAAATCTGAAGCATTTGGCATAATTTTTAAAACTTTACTGCCATGCTATAGACAATCTATGGAACTACATAATGGAAAATTTCATAGCTCTTTTTTTTGTTTTGTTTTTTAGTATTCATGTGTAGGGAATTCTTCTAAGTTAAAATGACCACCTGTAAACAGATCTCTGTTCATATATTTGATAAAACACCTTTCTTTCAAAAGATCAGACAAATGAAGAAAAATGATGCTGGTTACCATGGGCATTCAATTCTGAGTTAAATATTACGTCAATACAATCCTATCAGGTATTACTCCTTAACAGGCAAAGATATTAAGACTTAGAGAATGTGGAGAAACTTGTACAATGCAAGGTCACGTAGGGAGCAAGTGGTAGAGCAAAGAATCAATCACAGATCGGTCCAGCTCCAAAGTCCACGTTCGAATCTCCACGTTATACTTCCCCTGCCACAGAGATTTTCTTTTTTAGAGGAACCAATCACTGTGGAAGTAAAGCATATTTTCATTTCTATTTCTCTGGTCTGGACTAGGAGTTCCTTGTCAGTAGAGCCCATATTTTTATACAACTTTGCTTTCCCTATTCCTATTAGACCAGCAGTATCAACAAATCATTGCTAAATTTAAAGGGGACAGTGAATTCATCACCACTGTGCCTAAGGTGGCAGGACACATTATAGAATGTGGCTTATTTGGAAAAAGGATAAAATTTTTAACAAACAAGTTTGAAATGCATACATAAGCTTTTCAGTGGCCAGCTTTGTGGTGTTTGTTGTGAAATGATTGGACATATAGCAATTTAGCTGAGCCACAAACAGAAAGGAGAACTGTGGCTACTATAAGATGGGATTATTTCGGAAACAGCTTTCTTTCAAGTCAATTTGTGAAGACAAAAACATTCTACAGGTAACACTCTGTATTCCTAGCCTGGTACTATTTTTTCCCCTTCACACAGGTAGAAAAACTAAATACATAGCTTTCAAATTGGGACAATAATTTTTTTTTGGTCTGTTGCCTTTGAAAAAAGATTATGAGACAAAACACAAAGAAAGACAAACATCATAAAATAACCTTTATACAGGATTAGTAGATCTGTTTACATATAAAAAACAGAAAGGACCTCATTACAATTAGATTTCACATAAATTACACAGATTGACTTTTTTTAAAACTACTATTCAACTTCATTTAAAGTCCCTTTTAAAAATTTCATTTTGAAGGCACAGTGCATGAGATAAACCAAGACTGAAGCACTTGAGATGAATGAGTGTTGGGCACCTCATATGAATAGCTATAGAATTGTTCTGGAGCCTGGGAATGTCACTCTGGAAAAACAAAGAGGCAAAAAGTTGATTTTTACTCTGAGCATAAAAAAAATACCATTATGTCATACCTCCAGAAAATCTGCAGCATGGCCAGCATAGAGTGTAGCTAGTGCACTCATGTTACACCATTTATAAAAGTCATAATCATACATATTTGCATAATTTATATCCAATTGCCTTAAGATGGTAGCCTATTTTCAATTTCATAATATGTTCTGTCTAATCAAAATCAACTAGGACAATATTCTGAAAATCAAATGGAATATTAATTAATCAATGCTAAAAATTGGATAAATGGGTGTTGGGAGATATTTCTTCATGAACTGTAAATCCAAGTTTAGTTGACATTAATCAAGGGCCCTAACCACCCCCAAAGAATCTGCTTTAGTTAAAGCAAATCAGAAACTCAAAGAGCTACCAAAAAGTTTCTAGATAGAAAATCACTGAACATCAACCACGGTCAAATTTTTTGTAGTAACAATAAAGTTGCTATTGTTAAAAACAATTCTATCAGAGAACCATAAGGCAGGGCACCATTACAGCATTCATAGCCAAGAAGCTTTTAATACAGCAGGGACAAAACCTAGCACAAGTGCATTTCTGGCAACAAGACGAGAAAACTATTTACTATTGAGAATAATGGATATAGGGGAGCAAGTCATGGTTACTGAGTAACCTGGTATTAGCTCAGAAACACAATAAGCTGAGGCATACGACTACCTTTTATTTATTTGTCAACTCATAATTAGTTTTAAGTTCAATATTCATTAATTCAGCAAATGCCGTCCAGGTGAAAGTTACCAAAGATTAACCAATCAATCATACTGGGCCGAATATACATTATGTTTCCTTTCTGGAGGATGACAAAGTCCCAAAGCAAATTCCCTCCAATGAAAATTGCAAGCATTCCTCAACTGGATGGAATCCCAAACACTATGCAAGTGTTCAGTGAAATACAGCAAAACCAAAAGGTCTCTCCTTCTGAAATTAACTTGAGTTCATCTTATGGAACTGCATTAACCGTACATTAACAAGTACATTTACACAGGCAGACACTTTGAACATTACCTACTCAATCACTTTGCCTTTATTAAGGAGCTGGGAGGGAAGAAGGCTTACAAACTGATCACCAGGACAAAAAACATGCCTTGTGAGGAAAGAAAGGCACAACTCTGATTTGGGCAAATTCCTTAATACTGCGATACTTACTTGCCTCCATGACTCCAGGGAAATGGAAAGTCTCTAGGAGAAACACTGAAGAAATGCATTCCCTATCCCCTATGGCTTCAATGCCTTAAGCAGTTAATGTGGTCTAAGATTAGATCCACAAATAAAAAACAAAGCAGGGCTGAGAACACAATCTTAGTAGTCATGATCCTATACATTCATGTTCATAGATAACACAGGCTGAGAAGGTCTTATTTTCCAGAGCAATGCATTATTTAGAAATTCATTAAAGATTCAAGATTTATAGCAGAATTTGGTTTTACTTTCAGGAAAAATTACTAAAAGAACTATTTGTATGTTCATTTCTAAAAAATTTTTATACATGCTTAAAAGGCATGGACTCCAGCCACTGTGATGTACAGTTAAAGATATGTTTAACTCAACAGAGAAATGAATTTAAAAGGCACCCTCTACTGAAGACCAATGCTAAAAAAGTAAAGGCTGTCATATCAACTTCGTTTCATTTCCACCTGCAATGTCCCAACCAGGGCCAGCCACTCATAGGCCCTTGTTGGTTTTCTGACTTTGCGCTCTTAAAAGTAAAGCTCAAAAGAGCAATGCCACCACATCATCCCCTTAAAGAAAATGTAAAGTATTATTAGAAGAAGTTAAATCACATATATTTCATGAAGCATTAGCTGTTCTGTGTATGCGGTCAGGTGAGAATGGGGTGGCAAGGGCTCAAAATTTAGAGTTGTTAATGATAGGACTAATACCAGAGTGGCTTAACCTTGAACCACCCAAATTTATTGCAGATACTAACAAATATCATGACCTCATTATTCCTGCTTAGCCAAATCTCTTTTTATAAAGCCACTTCGGGTGCATTCCTCACAAAACGTGGAATGACCTACATGGGTGGTAAACCACTCCAGAGGAAGGCTTTGGGATGACTGATACATTAATGGATATAGAATACAATTTGAAAAGATGAGAGCAAGTTTTTTGATCCCCTGATTTAGTACAAACTCAGCAGCAAGTTGGCCACTAAAAACATTCAAAGGTATTAAACCATTAGATCATTGGTAAGACTCATACTTAAAAAAAGCATCAATTCCATTGAATAGCATGATATGACAGACACAATAAAATGCAAATCTTTCAGGTCTTTGCAATAACCTGAGTGGCAGTGAAGATGATACTTTCTCACCACAGTGTTATAGCACACGGCAATACACAGTTTACATTTTCTTTTAATGGAGGGAGCCATATTTAAATGCTTTCAATTGAACTTTTAACAAAATTGGTTGATCAAAAAGAGACTGCCAAATGAAACATTAGGACAAAGAACCCAATCACTTGCAGAGACCTATATGAATAAGACTGGCCAAACTATTTCAGTAACAGTAGGATATCCGTAGGCTTGAACTGGAGCATGAACTGCAGTTATTTTGTGTTCAAATGTAGGTTAAGGACGTGCAAGTAGGTCTCTTCCACACTTCCAGATATTTTCAGTAGAATTCAGATCTTGTACATTGCCGGGTCATCTGAAAGCCATAAGTGTACAACACAGAAAAGGTTTCAAATTTAGGAAATATTAAAGAATTAGGCATTCCTAGAATAATCTAGTGCTTCACAGATAAAAAGCAGCAGCACCTGTGGGATTTTACCAAGTTAAAAGATATGCCGCACGAGTTTTAGCTTTTGGTAGATCTCCCTCTCAGTTCTATTCAAATGGACATTTAGATCTTTTACAACAAAGTCAACAAGTTCTCCCGTAAAATGGGGGTATTAGAACTTTGCCAAACCTTATAAGAGAGGTAGTGAAGTCCTGCTTAGAGCACTGCCCACCAGTTCTGATCTAACCTTGGAACAAGTAGAAAGCCAAATGCGGAAGCCCATGTATTCATTTCCTAATGTTATATATTTAAAAATCAATTCAGCCTCCATTAAACCTGAATAATAAGAGAAACTCCAGCTGCTTAATAACTAGAGAAAAGTACTTCTCAGTAGGTTGAGAAACCTTGAGTTTTTAAAGCTTTATGTCAGATTCTGACTGCTGTCCCTGCCTAAATGTTTCTGGATTCTTTTGGCCATTTAAAATAAAAAAGCTAAAGCCACTAGTAAACACCTGATGTGCAAAATATAAGATCCAAGTGGCTTTATGCAGTTATAACGTAAGCTCCAAACAGCTCATCTTAAATTAAAAAGAAAAACAAAGTGGCTGTCCCATCTCTGCTGCATAAATAGAAAGCAGATTTTTTTTTTTTTAAGGTAACAGTACTTAAAGGAGGGGAAGTTCAAAACCGCCAGCCAAATTCACAGAGAATACAAATTTAGCAAGTTAACTTCCCAAAGCTCTTTGAAGAAGCAAGAGAGTCTCTCTTCTGAATGCAGTGTCTCCCAAAAGGAACTGTAATTTTGCTGGGTACTTATGCTGGGAGATGTGCGAGGTCTGTTTCAATGTTTGCTAGAATATAAGGTTTCCTCTTCAGTGTCTGTTTCATCCTGGAACTCGTGGCTTAAGAGGGACTTCTTGGAGCCTGTTGACATCATGCGAATTTCATCTTCATACTCATCATGATGCTGCCTGAGCCGATGAAAGCCATCCTTATGTCTGTTAGACTTGATTGAGCAGATGCACCAAATAATGCAAGCTGTTAGGATCAACGCTGACATGGTGGCACCTATCAAACAAAATTGCCACTTGAGTGGTGTTCCACTTTAAGGATATGAATAAGCTGCTTACAGTGATGCTTTTCATAATATGCCCTTTACTTCTTTTATTTTTATTTCATGCACTCAAAAACAACCGTTTATTATTACACAGGCAGTACGTGTAGAAAAATACAGATAAACGGGGCGCCTGGGTGGCTCAGTCAGTTAAGCATCCGACTTCGGCTCAGGTCATGATCTCACAGTTTGTGGGTTTGAGCCCTGCATTGGGCTCTGAGCTGTCAGCACAGACCCCGGAGTCTCCTTTGGATTCTGTGACTCCCTCTCTCTCTCTGCCCCTCCCCCACTCACGCTCTGTCTCTCTCTGTCTCTCAAAAAGCAAAAACATTACAAAAATTTTTAAAAAAAGAAAAAAGAGAAAAAATACAGGTAAGTATAAATACCAAAACCCCAAGCCAAAACTCCACATCACGTCTCCATTAACCAGAGATGATTTTTAATATCGCTCAGGAATATTTTTCCACATCTTTCCATGTGCATGTGTGTGTAGGTGTGTGTGTGTGTGTGTGTGTGTGTGTGTGTGTATATACATATATATATGTATACATATATATGTATGTATATGTATATATGTGTGTGTGTGTGTGTATATATATATATATATATATATATATATATATATTAACCACAATGAAGCCAAACTATTGCTCTACAACTGGCTCTATATCAATCAGTGACTTCTGCTCCTTTCCAACAAATTTTATCTCATCCCAAACCCCCATTTATTTAAAATATTTGTACATAAGTTATCAAAATAAGAGTCTTAGTAACAGAAATAATAACAAAATCATAAAAAAAAATTAAGTTCATGACAGTAAATGGGTGGCAAAGCCAGATTTAAACCATTGCTGACTCAGAGCTCCCATGTCCGTCTAACCACTAAGTTATTCACACTTTATCTGGTTCAAGCTAATAACTGTTTACTTTAAATATTCCACACTAGTATCTATGATTTGACCATATTTCCAATATACCATTCTCTATTAACTAAGACTCTCTCTGCCACACACCCTGTAATAAAACTTGGTTATTTTGTGTCAAGTCCAAATTGCACTTAGAAATGAGCCAAGGTTTTCTGTATCAAAAGGATACAATACAGAGTATTTATTATTGTACTATACTTTTTTTTTTTTTTAACTTTTTAACCTTTCAGTAATTCAAGCTATGGCACATATTAATCCTGGAGAAAATAGGATCCACGATGTACTGTATTGTATTTTAGAGAGAGAGCACGAGTTGGGGAGAGGGGCAAAGTGAGAGACGGAGAAAATTTTAAGCAGGCTCCATACTCAGCACAGACCCTGATGCAGGGCTCGATCCCATGACCCCGGGATCATGATCTGAGCTGAAATCAAGAGTTGGATGCTCAACCAACTGAGCCACTCAGGTGCTCCTCTTCCTTCTATGATCTTGAAAAAGTAGAATACAAGTCAAAGTCCAAGGGACTTATGATCTTAATATAAAGCAAATCATTCATTCAGTCAATAACTCTTCATTAAGACCCACTATGTGCCAGCCATGGTTCTAGGTGCAGGAGATGTAGATAAACTCCCTGTTCTCTCTGAGGCTTTTATGTTTTAGTGGGAAAGATCAAATATAGACAAGTAAATGACTAAATATATAATATAATGTCAAATGGTGATAAGTCCTATAATAAAAAAAGTGGGGTAGAGAGAGTGACAGGGGTGCTGTCTTAGCTAGGGTGATCAGGGAAGGTGTCTCTCTGGAGGTGACATTTGCGTATAGACCTGAACACATGAAAGAGCAAGCCATGAGAACATATGGGAGAACAGTGTTCCAGAAAAATCCAAAAAAATGTTTAGATAAGGAGGTATTAGAAGAAAAGTGATTAGCTTCAGGTGATTGGGAGGCAATCCACTCTCAAGTTGAAATGTCAGAACCGGTTTTAACTTCAACTACTAAAAATTTAAATGTCTTTACCTGATACAGTTACCACAAGCTCCCTTGGCAAACCAAATATCCGGTTATCTGTGTCAAAGACTATTACCACAGAACTAGCTGCATCATGATGCACAAAGACCTAGAGGGATAAAGTGCAAGAATTACAAAAAAAGTTCCCTTAAGGTATATTGTATCCTTGGAATATTCCTAAGGCCTTTATACCAAACCAAGGAGATGAGTCATTGTCATCACAAGTATACAAAATGCTATAAAAATTTCCCTTGTGTTGCCAAAGCCTAGAAAGATAACAAGATATCATAAGCAAGCGTTGGTTATACGTTGTGTTTCTTTATTCCTCACAAGAGTTGCAAAGAAAAATAGAAGTACTATTAAGAATAAGAATTTACATGATACTACTTAGTTTGAGTTTCTCACCTGTGAATGTTGTTGCTGATACCCATCAGCGATGGCGTTGATATTATGGACGCCTGGGGCTAACAGTACATGGAAATAGCCCCCTTCTTTTGTGTGTACCTTTATTCCTTCATTGAGTACAATGACTGCTTTAGAAATTGGTTTTCCAGTCTTATCTTTAACAAAACCATGAACTCCCTTGTGGACCTGAAAAAATACTCAACATATAAATTTGTGTTTCCAGATATTTCCAGAGGCAACAGTCTGAGGCATGATAAAAAACAATAAACAAATGAACAAAGCAACAGCAAAAAAACCCCATAAACCTGGCTTGTTGGTCCTTCCCCAACTGCTTCCGACCTCATTTGCTACTCATAAACTGCTTCAGAGCATAAAGATGAAATATGTGAAAAAAGAACTTTGATAACAGTCAAAGCCTAAAGTGTCGGAACACAAATCTTCTGATATCTTGAATGATTTACTTTCCAGCACAGTATACTCGCTCACAGTAACTAATGCATGAGATTCAAATGAAAAAAATGTGCAACATCACACAGGGTTAAATTATCTAAATTACAGCAGATTCCAGATATGTGAAGTCACGGCACTGACCTAGGTGATATAAATTCAACAAAACTCTTTCCATACATATTTTTAAAATAAATAATAAAACTTTTAGTAAAAAATTAAGAACATGTTTTGATGAAGATTTTCATTGAACATATTCCTGGGAGCTTGCTTCTAGTTAAAAAGGGAAAGACTCACCTCCACCAACATGCTAAGAAGAGATTTTTTATTTTCTGCCCACAAGGAAGGGAGTTGTGCTGCACTGGGGAAGTAGCAGCAGCTCGTGTACACTGTGATTTCCGGACAGTGGCCATAGGTGACACTATAATCCTGGAATATAAAATTCAAAAACGAATGTAGAAAAATTAACACATAAAAGTAGGAGTGAGGCTTTGTAATGCAACAAATGAATAGAAAGAAAACCTGGGTGATGTAAGCAAAGAATCTGTAAAGCATTTTCTAGCAAATAAACTGCTCATCATTATAATCAGTCACAAACATGGCTGTTGCTAAGAGAGTCCTTGAGACTAGGGACTAGGTCTAATTCACTTTTGTATCTCCAGTGCTTGCCATGGTGCCTGGCAGGTAGAGGAGGTTGACTAGGGTTTGCTGAATACAACCCTATAAATAAGTGCATGCAGACAGCCAGCTTCCTTCTCAACTCTGGAACGTCAGCCGTTCTCAGAGCTCTGGAGGTAGAAGCACAAGCACTCACCCTCTGGTACCTTCCACTGCTGGTGACGGCAGCCACTGTTTACAGAATAGCAATTATCCAGCACAGGAACTGCTGGTGTGGACAGGCTCCCAAACCTAACTTACCACCTTTCCCCCCAAACCTGTTTTTTTTCCTTATTCAGTTAATGGTATGAACTCATGTCCTCACGCAGACATGAAATCTCTTGTCTTTGACTTCGGTTTCTTGCCATCATCCATAATTTGCCAAATCCTGTCAATTCCACCTCTGCAATATCTCTGAGACTTCATCCTGTGGCTCCATTCCCATCGTCACCACCCTAACCCAGACCCTCATTTTTGTTTGTCTAGGAAATTCTACACTAGTCTCCCCACGCCACTCTCTCCTTCCTCCAAACTATCTCAACCCACTACAGAGAGATTAATTGTTCCATAGCACAGTTCCAATCATGTTACTATATACCTGCTCAAAACCTTCAGTGGCTTCCCATTCCTTACTAAAACAAAGTGTTCAAAGCCCCAAACTCTCTTTCCATTCTTGTCTTCTGCTGCTCTCTGTTACGGCTCTTGTTCTAACTAAACTAGACTGCTTATTGACCTCTGCCCATATTGCTTTCTCTTTCTAGAATGTTCTGCTGCACCATCTCTGCATCCCAAATGCCATTTTCTCTAAGAGAAGACTACATCTCTGATTAGGTGTAATCTTTTCTGTCTTTAATTTCTTATGGCACATTGAGAGTTGCTCTCTTCTAGATCAAATCAATTAATTATGTAAAATAGTTATTTGTACAATGGGACAGGAAATACATTTCATTTATCACTAGTATAGCAAAGTACCTCATACATAGTAAGTTCTTAGTAAATAAAGGAGGGAAGGCAGGCAGATGAGAATGAAGTCAAATTTCTAGTTGCACATGTTAATGAAATGATGAACTAATCACCCATCTAACAACTCCTTACTAATCTGAAGTGGATGGACAACCAATTAAAATGCTATCAAAAAGAAATTAAAGAAGACCTAAGTAAATGGAAAGACATAACTGCATTCATGAATAGAAAGTCAATACTATTGAGATGTTAATATAACCCAAAGTGATCTACAGATTCAACACAACCCTTAACAAAATTCCAACAGCATTTTTTGATAAGAAAGAAGTAAAGAAGGAAAGAAGGAAAGAAGGAAGGAAGGAAAGAAAGAAAGAAAGAAAGAAAGAAAGAAAGAAAGAAAGGAAAAGCAAAGTCAATCTTCAATTCAATTCAAATGTAATTGCAAGGCACCTTGAATAGCCAAAAACAATCTTGAAAAAGGAAAAAGTTGGAGTACTCACACTTCTTAATTTCAAAACTTACTACAAAGCTACAGTGCTCAAAACAGTGATACTGGGGGAATAGACATAAAGACCAGTGAAACAGAATTCAGAGTCCAGAAATAAACACATACATCTATGGTCAACTGATTTTTGACAAGGGTGCCAAGACCATTCAAAGGGAAAGAACAATCTTTAAAACAAATGGTGCTTGGACAATTAGATTTCCACATGCAAAAAAATGAAGTTGAAATCCTACTTCCTATCATATACAAAAATCAACTTAAGATGTATCAATGACCTGGGGCACCTGGGGGGCTCAGTCAGTTAAGTTGGAGCCTGCTTTGGATTCTGTGTTTCCCTCTCTCTCTGCCCCTCCCCAACTCACGCTCTGTTCTCTCTCTCTCTGAAAAATAAACATTAAAAAATGTAAAAAAAAAAAAAATATATATATATATATATCAGTTGGTTAAGCATTCGACTTTGGCTCTGGTCATGATCTTGCAGTTTGTGGGTTCGAGCCCCAACGTGGGCTCTGTGCAGACAGCTCAGAGCCTAGAGCCTGCTTTGGAGCCTCTCTCTCTGCCCCTCCCCCACTCATGCTCTGTCTCTGTCTCTCAAAGGTAAATAGATGTTAAAAAATTTTAAATAATAAATAAAAACAAAACAAAATAAAATAGGCAATAGAGAAACAGACATTTCTCCAAAGAAGATGTATAAATGGTCAATAAGCATATGAAAAGATGCTCAACATCATTAGTGTTTGAGGAAATGCAAATCAAAACTACAATGAAGTTCCACTTCATACCTGCTAGGATGGCTATAATTAAAAAAAAAAAAAAAGAAAAATAATAAGTTTTGACAAGAATGTAGAGAAATTGGAACTCCTATACATTGTTGGTGGGAATGTACCAAATAGCTCAGTGGTCCCTTAAAAACTTAAACATAGAATTAGAACATGGGTAGCAATTCCACATCTAGATATATACCCCAAAGAATTGAAAATGAGGGCTCAAACTTACAGTTGTATGCTGTACAACTTGTTCATTATTCTATAGCCAAAAGGTAGAAACAACTCAAGTGTTAAACTGATAAACTGATAAACAAAATGTGGTATGTACACACAATAGAACATTATTCAGCCATAAAAAGCAATAGAGGACTGATACAGGCTAAGAAAATGGTTGAACCCTGAAACCGTTACGCTAAGTGAAAGAAGACAGGCACAAAGGACAAATATTGTATGATTGCACTTACAAGAAATATCTAGAATAGGCAAAAACATAGAGACAGAAAGTAGAGAGGCTACCAGGAGTTGGGGGGTTACCAGCGGAATCAGGAGTTATTGCTTAGCAGATGCAGAGTTTCTTTCTGGGGTGATAAAAAAGCTTTGGAAACAGATGGTTTAGAATGGTTATTAGTTTAATTATATTAAATGTAATTAATGTCACTGAACTGTACAATTAAAAATGATTCAAATGGTGGAAAAAAATGCTGCCAGAGGTTAAGTTGAGGGCTGTCTTATCAAGAAAGCCATGAAGCAGCTGCCATTCACTTTGCTTATATCAGAAAAGTCACCTATTCTGTCACTCAATGGCCAACAATTATACGCTACTTTCACTGTATTCTATAGAGCATACCTTCATGCTGCCCAGGTGACTGTGCCATTCTGCTCCACGCATTACGCCTCCTGGGATATTCTCATCTACAAAAGCATTGAGAGACAGAGGCTCAACAAGACCTTAAGGTAAGACACCCTCAGTCCCTGAAAGCACCAACAAGAACAAAGGGTATGGAAAATACTTACCTGATTTATTTGGGCAACTGGGCTGACCCATGTGCATGGATGGATGATTATTTGCATAAAGAGATGCCAAATGCTTCAGAGTCTCTTTGTTTTCCACTATAAAAAGAAAAATTCAGAAGTTGGAGAAATCCAAAAAATCTTACTCCAAGTTCAACTTCATGGATATAAAAGTCATCTTTCTCTCCTTCTAGTTAATCTTAAACCCCACTGAAGTGCATTGAGGAATTATTATAATTAATCACATAATTCTGTTGAGCCCAGGACAATCAGACTAAGATGATACACATCTTCCTTGTATTAGAAGGTACTAATGGTTAGTTTACACAACAGGACACCACACTAAAATACAAACTTGCTTGGTATGTTTTCTTACATTTAGGGCAATGAAGGCCTAATAACAATATTCCTTATAGGCTGCATTTAAACAACACAAACTATCTCCATATGCGATGGCCCCAAAGAGATTCAAGAAGCAATTGTTAAGCTCATCTAAGTGCAACCAAGTCACGGGGTGCCTGCATGGCTCAGTAGGTTAAGCATCTGACTTCAGCTCAGGTCATGATCTCACAGTTTGTAAGTTTGAGCCCCGTGTCAGGTTCTGTGCTGACAGCTCAGAGCCTGGAGCCTGCTTTGGATTCTGTCTCTGTCTCTGTCTCTCTCTCTCTCTCTGCCCCTCCCCCACCCACGCTCTGTCTCTCTCTCAAGAATAAATAAACATTAAAAAAAAATTTTTGTTTTAAATGCAAGCAAGTCAGTCAAGGTTTAAAGCAGGGAAGGGCGATTCTGTATTGCTAATTTTTTTTTATTAATTTGTTTTATTTTTTATTTTTTTAGATTTACATCCAAATTAGTTAGCATATAGTGCAACAATGATTTCAGGAGTAGATTCCTTAGTGCCCCTTACCCATTTAGCCCATCCCCCCTCCCATACTCCCTCCAGTAACCCTCTGTTTGTTCTCCACGTTTATGAGTCTCTTATGCTTTGTCCCCCTCCCCATTTTTATATTATTTTTGTTTCCCTTCCCTTATGTTCATCTGTTTTGTCTCTTAAAGTCCTCATATGAGTGAAGTCATATGATTTTTGTCTTTCTCTGACTAATTTCACTTAGCATAATACCCTCCAGTTCCATCCACATAGTTGCAAATGGTAAGATTTCATTCTTTTTGATTACCGAGTAATACTCCATTGTATGTATGTATGTATGTGTGTATATATATATATATATATACACACCACATCTTCTTTATCCATTCATCCATCAATGGACATTTGGGCTCTTTCCATACTTTGGCTATTGTTGATAGTGCTGCTATAAACATGGGGGTGCATGTGTCCCTTCGAAACAGCACACCTATATCCCGTGGATAAATGCCTACTAGTGCAATTGCTGGGTCATAGGGTAGTTCTATTTTTATTTTTTTGAGGAACCTCCATACTGTTTTCCAGAGTGGCTGCACCAGCTTGCATTCCCATGTATTGCTAATATTTGCTTAAACACAGTATGAGTTGAGGCAGGCATTGTGTTTTATTCACTTTTGTATTCCCAATGTCCATAGACATAATAATTATTCAATAAATGTTTGTGAACTAGATTGAAAAATGTGACAAGATGGCTGCACTGGATAAAGCTGGCCCATCATTAGATCTGACCTCTCTCCTCCAAGTAACTGAGCTGTTGATATAAGCACAATCTTCCCAAGTTGGTTGTTGCTCATGGAGTGTGCTCAAATGCTCACAATTTTTAAAAAAAATTTAGAAGGAACATTACCTAATTGGAATTTCCTATCTAAGCTTAGAAAATATATACATAAATTGATATTCTACGTACCTGTTTGTACTGGTTTGTCATACGGGTATGTGACCAGCACTGAACCACCATCTAATGCAACAGAAAGACTGAAGTCCTGTTTTTGAATCAAATTTTCAATGATTGCTTTAGTCTCAGGCTGGGAGGCATTATCTAAAAAAAATGCAAAAGTCAAATATGAAGTACCATTTCAAAATTTTAGTATGAATAGCTAAGAAAATATTCTCTAATGAGCACAATCAGAGGCTAACTTTAGAAATCTGTATATAAACACTGTATGACTCAATATTATCTCAATAGTGTGAAAGATATACTCTAGAAGGTAGATTACTTTGAGTTTTATATAATTCAGGATAGTGTGTAAAGGTTAATGACTCTAAGCAAGCTTAAGAAAATTCTTACTGGAAACAAAAAGGGATGAACATATCCTCTATTTTTTTTAATTTTATTTATTTATTTTTGAGAGAGAGAGAGAGAGAGAGAGAGAGAGAGAGGTGCAGAGAGAGGGGGGAGAGAGAATTCCAAGCAGGCTTTGCACTATCAGTGTGGAGCCTGACATGGGGCTTGATCTCACAAACTGTGAGATCATGAACTGAGCTGAGATCAAGAACCAACTAAACCACCCAGGCACCCCGAATGTGTCCTCTTAAAAAAAAATAATATTGAGGGGCTCCTGGGTGGCTCAGTTGGTTAAGCATCTGACTCCTGATCTCGGCTCAGGTCATGATCTCATAGTTCATGAATTCGAGCCCCACATGGGGCTCTGCGCTGATGGTATGGAGCCTACTTGGGATTCTGTCTCTCCTTCTCTCTGTCCTTCACTGATTGTGCTCTCTCTCTCCCTCAAAATAAATAAACTTAAAAAAAATAATTTTGAGAACATATAACCTATCTTTGAAAGAAAATAAGATTTTCAGAAATCAGGATGTTTTCTGTAGCACTGTTTGCAAGAGCAAAAAATTAGAAAGAAAGCAAATGTCCATTAGTAAGAAAATTGTTCATCAAACTAGAGTATTGGCATACAGTAACAGTGTACTAAGATGTCATTAATAAGAATGTTAGAGATCTGTAAGTACTGAAGTGGAAAGATACCAGTGATATACTCAATGAAAAAAGTTGAAGAACATAAGTATAGTTATGATTCTGTTTAAGTAAATAAGAAAGAGGCTCCTTTACATCAACATACACATTAATTGTGTGTACATGTGCACACACACACATGTGTGTATGTGTGTACGCACATACATGGGGGGATAGAGAGAGAAAAAATATATATCTGTATGACTAGTAATGGAACCCTTCCAATATTATTGATTGAATTTATAAGAAAACGCTTGAGTTAATTTGCAAATAATAAAGGAGAAAAATTTGACAAGTTTCTAGTTTGTCATTTATACCTTACCTGTACAACCTGGAAGGAAGTTCCCCATTATTCATCTACACAATCTACCCGTTTCCTGGCTAAAAGAAATCAAACTATGTGCAAAGCAGTTTAATGGCTCCCAAATTAGTCTTACTTGTGAAGTCTGTATCCAAGTCTTTGCCATGAGCATTTGTCTGTCCTCTTTTTGAAGTACAGTCTTTCTCTTGTGCCCTCTCTCGCCCATCTGGATTTAGAGATGGGACAATCACAATTCTAGTCCTGTCAACCAGCTAAAAGAGAAACAGAAACCAGTGAAGTTTATTAGCAATATGTGGAATCATAACTTCCCATGCCTCAGAGTCTTTATTGTTTTATTTTATTTTTTATTATTATTATTTTTATTTTAGAGAGAGTGCGCAAGCAGGGGAAAGGGGCAGACAGAGAGAGAGGCAGCAGAGAGAGAGAGAGAGAGAGAGAGAGAGAGAGAGAATCTCAAGAAGGCTCCAGGCTCAGTGCAGAGCCCAACGTGGGGCTCGATCCCAAGATCCTGGGATCATGACTTGAGCTGAAATCAAGAGTCAGATGCTCAACCGACTGAACCACCGAGGTGCCCCAAGTCTTTACTGTTTTACATAGACTTAAAAGGCAGGACTAGTATAAATAAAAATAAAATTCTCTCTTGCTTCAAATAAATTTAAAAAGAAATGAAAAACTACCTGCACAACTATTTCCAGACTTCCTAATGACTTACAAAGGGGTCAGAAACCACTACCTGCAGGCTAAATCCAGCCCGCTGCTTGCTATTGTAAATAAAGTTTTATTGGCACACAGCCATGCCCATTCATATGACTGTTTTTGTGCTGTAATTCAGAGTTGAATAGTTGCAACACAGAACAGCTGTCTCACCAAGCCTGAAATACATACTACATGTCCCTTTATAGAAAATGTTTGCCAAACACTGGCTAAAACCAATAATAATGCTTAAGACTGTATTTTCCAGGTTAAAAACTGGAATGCATATTGTAACAAATATCAATGTATGTCTGGAAACAAAGAGACAGAAGCGTTGAAATCAGCGTGACAAAAAAAATGAAGTAAAATATTTGCCTTACCCATAATAATTTCTCCTCCAAATGATCCATATGCATCAATACCTACATATGTGGCATGAACTAATTTCTGATATACTTCATCTTATCTTATATATTTCTGATAGTAATTCAGAATAAATAATCCCTGGTTTATTTATTCTGCTAAAACAGTCTAAAGATTGAAAATACTGGAGACCCTAAATTCATTAGTTCTTAACTTTCTCCACTGGGAGAGAGTTTTTTCTAAAGTGTACATGCTTGAGCTTTGCTACAGGTCTCAGGGTATGTGTGTATTTTCTTGAACTTGCCAGATAATTCTGGCCCTTATCTCAAAACAAATGGCAATCTAAAGTAACATTACGAGGGGCACCTGGGTGGCTCAGTTGGTTAAGTATCTGACTCTTGATTTCAGATCAGATCATGATCTTGAGGTTCATGAGATCAAGTCCTGCATTGGGCTCCGGGTTGGCAGCGTGGAGCCTGCTTGGGATTCCCTCTTCCCCCCCCTCTCTCTCTCTCTCAGCTGCTCCCCTGCTGGCACGCTCTCTCTCAAAATAAATTAAAAAAAATATTTAAAGTACAATTATTGGGGTGCCTGGGTGGCTCAGTCGGTTAAGCATCATGATCAGGTCATGATCTTGTGGTTCACAAGTCCAAGCCCCACGTGGGGCTCTGTGCTGACAGCTCAGAACCTGGAGCCTGCTTTGGATTCTGTGTTTCCCTCTCTCTCTGCCCCTTCCCTGCTCACACTCTGTCTCTCTCTCTCTCTCAAGAATAAATAAACATTAAAAAAATAATAAAGTATGATTACTAGTTCTAGTCTAATTGGGCCAGTGAGGCAAATTCTCACAAGCTAGAAGTTTTGAAATTGCTGGTAGGTATTTTACCTAGGTCATACAGTCTCTTACAACCATAATATCAGTAGGCAGCCATCTGGCCAAACATTGGAATAACCTAAAGAGCTTTTAAAGGAATACTAATATTTTTAGGGATGGGGCCCAGGCACCGGTATTTTTAAAAACTTCCCAGATGTTTCTAATGTGTAGGCAGGCTTGAGAAACACTATCCTAGATACTCTCTCATTTTTTAGTTTTTTTTTTTTATTTATTTATTTATTTATTTTTATATGAAGTTTATTGACAACTTGGTTTCCATACAACACCCAGTGCTCATCCCAAAAGGTGCCCTCCTCAATACCCATCACCCACCCGCCCCTCCCTCCCACCCCCCATCAACCCTCAGTTTGTTCTCAGTTTTTAACAGTCTCTTATGCTTTGGCTCTCTCCCACTCTAACGTCCTTTTTTTTTTTTTTTTTTTTCCTTCCCCTCCCCCATGGGTTCCTGTTAAGTTTCTCAGGATCCTAGAGCCTAAATGTCCATCAACTGATGAATGGATAAAGAAATTGTGGTTTATATACACAATGGAATACTACGTGGCAATGAGAAAAAATGAAATATGGCCTTTTGTAGCAACGTGGATGGAACTGGAGAGTGTGATGCTAAGTGAAATAAGCCATACAGAGAAAGACAGATACCATATGGTTTCACTCTTATGTGGATCCTGAGAAAATCTCCCATTTTTTAAGAACAGAACAAAACATGTCCTTGGAGTACTCTTTACAACTCACATTAAGAAATCAATACAATTTGCTTTGCTGAAAATGGTAAAATAATTAGTGGTCAAGTCTGATTTAAGTTCATCTCAATCCCGTAGGTACTTTCTGGTCCTAATCATGATCTCAGTTCTCCCCAAATTTCTTTTAGGGGAGGCAGTATCATGTAACAAAACAGCACAGACTTGAGAGTGAGACACGCTTGGGTTTAAACCCCAGTGTTACCACATACTAGCTGTGTGACCTCCTGTAAGTTATCAAATATCTCTGCCTCGATTTTCATATCTATACAATGGAGATAACAAATTGAGAATTAAATTATGATGTATGCAAAGTATTTGGTGTAAGTACCTGACACATAGGGGAGGGGCAGAAAGAGAGAGGGAGACACAGAATCCGAAGCAGGCTCCGTTTCTCTGAGCTGTCAGCACAGAGCCCGACGTGGGGCTCGAAGTCACGAACCACGAGATCATGACCTGAGCTAAAGTCAGACGCTTAACCGTCTGAGCCACCCAAATGCCCCACCTCATTTTCAATATAGTGTCCCAATTATAAGTCACTAGCAATGGAAGTCCCTCAAGTTAGAACGTACAGAATGGTAAGTAAAGATTGGAAGGGTAATTCGACTAGTAAATAAAGGAGTAAAAGATTGAATGCAAATCTTTAGTATTTTCTTTATCTATGCCTCTAATTATATACAAAGAAATACAGCAGAACGACACTGTTAACGGTGAGTATATACAAAGGTGGTCCATTTTCAAAGGGTAAAGTTTATAGTAATGCACTAAAAGTGCCTCTGTGTAAAATTTAACAGGAAATTTGAAAAATTTTTAATGGTGCCTTGATATCAAGGTATGATTGAGTTTTTTCCTTCTAATGCATGTCAAAACAGGCTATTCTCTTACTTGAGTAACAGCTGGGTTCTTTTTGTAGTTTAGGCAGAGAAATTCCGCCAGGGCCAAAAGCAGTTCAGTTCCGACTGGAGCATTTCCATGGATACCAGCAACAAAACGGATCTTTGGTTCTTCGGGTTCAGATATGTTGGGCTTATTAGAGATCTCAAGGGACCAGATGTGACGATATTCGGAACTCTGTCCCAAACTTTCAAAAATCAAAAACATCAAGTCAGCAAGTAATCAAGCATTATGTTAAAGCCAACATACAGATTTTTTAAAAAATGTTTCAGACATGAACACAAACATGAAAAGCCTTTCAAAAAAGAAAGAATGCATCATTGTGTCAGAAAATCTGAAGAAAATCACTTTTCCTTGACCAAAGAAAATCAAATACAAGTGAGATATTATCATATTTAGGGAAGAGTATGGTTTGGTGCAGCATTCCTCCATATTCAGTCATTTTCATACCATCTTCACAATATTTGCCCTTTCTTCTATAATCTATACTATTTACTTAATGTGTGGCTTTTAAATTAACTCGCTTGAAATTTTAATTGTGGAAAAATTTAAATATACGTAAATGTACAGAACCTTACTTTTTAAATGTAAATTAATTTATATAGATAAGATACTTTATACTTTACTATAAAGGCAATACCAGTATCGCAGCAAACATCCTAAAGCGCTCTGCTCTTGCCCACGAGCTCTGAGCTTAAGGCCTGGTTTCTTTTACACAAAGGGAGATTTACAAGAGTTACGTAGAAAAAAAAATTAGCATTAAGTTGAGAAGGATTAATAGAATAGAAATTATTGGTTTCCCATGTTTCTAATCAGTGATACTTAGTACCTGTTGGTGGACAACCTAAAACTGTCTTGTGTCCCATCACTGGCAGGTGTTGCATATTTGGGGGAAAATATTTAACTAAAAAGTGCATCTTGATTTGTAAGGTTGAAAAAGCTTAAATAGATGAAGTAATGGATAGCAAAAATAATGTCCAATTTTATCTTTTAAAATAAGAAGGTCTATAAGCTCTATACAGCACTAAGATGGACAATATTAAAACCTGAACTGGACAGAAATATTCAAGAACCAGTTGAGGAAGAGAAGAAAGTGGTATTGCCAAAGTACTGGCAAAAACAAAGTAAAAATACAGAAGGCTAGATAATGTTCATAAGGCATGTAGTAGAGGGCCATCAGCTCCGGGCAACTTGTAGAGTAAAACCCTCAATAAGCAGACAACAGGAATCAACAAATGAAGAAAATAATTTTCAAGTAACTGTAACAATTTTTTTCTCATCTTATTTTTATTCTATTTTCTTTTTTTTTCTTAATTTTTTTTTTGTTTTTTTTATTCTCAAGTTAGTTAACATACAGTGTAGTCCTGGCATCTGGAGTAGAACCCAGTGATTCATCTCTTACATATGACACCCAGTGCTCGTCCCGAAAAGTGCCCTCCTTAAGTGACTGTAACAAGATTTAAAGAAGGTTTGTAATGAAACAGTGAAAGTGAGGCAGAGAAGCCCCAGAAAATGAAGATAAAGGCTGGCTCAGTATCGGTTTTACTTAAGCCAGTACTGCATATTTTCCCAGGACCCTTGATCACAGATGTCCCTAAGGCTTCAGGGAAAAGCAACTGTGAATAGAGACTAGAGTCCGGGGAATGGCAGCAACCAGGCTTCATTTTCTATTTGAAAAGAAAGAATGATCTCTGACAGGTGAACTCACAGTTCCAAATTTGTCCCTTGCCCCCAGAAAAATAAAACAAACTAAGAAACAGGACGTGAATCTGCAGCTGAGAAAGTGGAAAAAGTGTTTTTAATTCAAAGTTATCACTAGGAAGAGTAATTTTGTTTTCCAGGAGGCACAGACCATCCATTGCTAATCTAACAAGTAATTCTCCTCCAATGTTCCTCATAAAAGTTTTCAGATTCATTGTTAGAAAGAACTGTTTCAAAAGAAGTAAATCCAATTCTCCCCATATGCAGTTCCAAGTAAATTACAAGAACCATTCAACATGGCTTATGTTGAATGTAACTTCTTTAAAAAAAGAAAAGGAAAGAAACAAAGAAAAAGAAAAGAAAAAAGAACGAATGAACGAATGAAAAAAGCAGTTAGAGGGTGACACTTACTTGCAGTAAGAAGGTGACACTTACTTGGTGAGATTTGTGATGTGTGGGTAGTTCATCACAAGTCCTCTCAGAAACTCTGATAAATCTTTGTACGAGTGGTATCGGTAAAGAGCCAGATTTGAGGAGGACCGTAACATGAGGCTTTCCAAACCATTCTCGGCTGAAAGGTCTTTAATTAAAGTTTCAAACTCTTTAGTGGTTGGATCACTGGCATCATCGGTGTTGGTGCTGTCCCCCTTTCCCTTCTTTGATTCATTGTTTGAATCTGCTGAGGATCGAACAAGTGTGAAGTTGACCTGAATAGCACCTTCACTCTTTACAGTCACATTCTTGGTAACTGGATTATACCTGTAATAAAGGGGAGATTAGAGCCATGCTTCCACAGGTGGAGCACCTATGCTTTGCAGAAACAGAGGGCTGCAGAGGATATGTGAATCCTTGAGATAAATCCTATGAGAGTCAAATTTTTAACATTGTGATAATTTATTATTTGTTTTAAACATAAATTAACAAAGAACAGGCATGGGTAAACTGTAAAATATGAGTGGGTTTTTAAGATTAAATATATGACCTCAAAAGAAAGTTAGTATTTGCAGTAAATGCTCCACGTCTCCTGGAATCTGAGTTCAGTTGTCTGTCATCAGGGTATACGGTTGGAAAAATTTGAGAGGTACTAACTTAGGACATTAACTACCAAACACATCATTCTTGCCCTATTTTTCAGATATTTTGCTGCTTTCGTTTTTCTAATACTATGACAAAATGGAAGAAAAACAGAAAAGACCTCATTTCTCATTAGTGTGAAGTTCTAATCCATACATTTTATGGACCAATAGATATTTGAAATCTTTTTTAAAAAAGGTAGCAGTAACTAGAAATATTTTCATGTTCTTACCCTTACTTCAATATAATGTTCAAGCTAACTCTTCAGAAATAAGATAACTAGTAAGGGAGGGGAATAATATCCATTTGTAACATCTATGCTTGTTAAAACACAAAAAAGAAAACTACAACACGGTAAAAATGATGCATTTTGGATTAAACAGGTGGTTCTGATTCTAAGCTGTTTGTAAAGGGTAGAGAAGATAAAGAAAATTAAGTTTTATCCAAGGAAAAAAGTCCTAAGTTCATTGTCTCTTTTTTTTTTAAAGTAAATATATCTTTGTAGAAGTAAAACCTGTAAAAAAAAAGATGAAAATGTCCTTTCTTAGAGAATTAGAAATAAGAAAGAAAATTTCACCAAAGCAATACCTCAACATAATAAAGGCCATATATGAAAAACCCACAGCTAACATCATACTCAATGGTGAAAACCTGAGAACTCTCCCTCTAAGATCAGGAACAAGACAAAGATGTCCACTCTTGCCACTTTTACTTAACAGAATACTGGAAGTCCTAGCCATAGCAACCCCGCCCCCCCCCAAAAAAAAAGAAAAAAGAAAAGAAAAGAAAGAAAAGAAATAAGATGCATCCATATTGGTAAAGAGGTTAAACTGTCACTATTTGCAGGTGACATGATATCATACATAGTAAATCCTGAAGGCTACCCAAAAATCTACTAGTAGTAATCAATGAATTCAGTAAAGTTGCAGGATACAAAGTACCCAGAAAGTTGCAGGATACAAATACTACCCAGTAGCATTTCTACACATTAATAACAAAGTAGCAGAAAGAGAAATTAAGAAAACCATCTATTTACAATTGCATCAAAAAGAATAAAATACCTAGGAATAAAACTAAACAAAGAGGTGAAAACCTGTACTCTGAAAACTATAAAACACTGAAAAAAGATATTGAAGATGACACAAACAAATGGAAAGATATTCCATGTTCATGGATTGGAAGAATCGATATTTTTAAGATGTCCATACTACCTAAAGCAATTACAGATTCAATGCAATCCCTATCAAAATACCAATAGCATTTATTTTTACTTTTTTTTTTTATTTTGAGAGAGGGAGAGAGAGAGAGAGAGAGAGAGCATGTGAGCAGGGGAGAGGCAGAGAGACAGGGAGATAGGGAGAGAGAGAGAATCCCAAGCAGCTTCCATACTGTCAATGCAGAGCCCAACATGGTACTTGATCTCACAAACCATTAGATCATGACCTGAACTGAGATCAAGAATTGGATGTTTAACCTACTGAGCCATGCAGGTGCCCCCCAACAGCATTTTTCATAAAACTAGAACAAATAATATTAAAATTTGTATGGAAACACAAAAGACCCCAAATAGCCAAAGCAACCTTGAGAAAGAAAAACAAAGCTGGAGGTATCACAATTCCAGATTTCAAGATATACTGCAAAGTTGTAGTAATCAAAACAGCATGGTATTGGCACAAAAATAGACAAATATAGATCACTGGAATAGAATAGAGAGCCCAGAAATAAACCCACACATACATGGTCAATTAATCTATGATAAAAAAAAAGGCAAGAATATACAATAGGGATAAGGTAGTCTCTTCAATAAATGGTGCCGGGAAAACTGGACAGCCACATGTAAAAGAATGAAACTGGACCACTTCCTAACACCATACACATAAATAAATTCAAAATGGATTAAAGACCTAAATGTGAGACCTGAAACCATAAAAAATCCTAGAAGAGAACAGAGGTAGTAATTTTTCTAATCTTGGCCAAAGAAACATGTTTCTAGATATGTCTCCTAAGGCAAGGGAAACAAAAACAAAAATGAACTATTGGCACTACACCAAAATGAAATGTTTTTTGCACAGTGAAGGAAATCATCAACAAAACAAAAAGGCAACCTACTGAACAAGAGAAGACATTTGCAAATGATATATTCAGTAAGGGGTTAATATACCAAATATATAAAGAACTTATACAACTCAGCAGCCAAAAAACCCCCAAATAATCCTATTAAAAATTGGGCATAGGACCTGAATAGACATTTTTCCAGAGAAGATATATAAATGGTCAATAGGCACATGAAAAGATGCTCAACATTACTAACCATCAGGGAAATGCAAATCAAAACCACAACAAGATATTACCTTACACCTGTCAGAATGGCTAAAATAAAAAAGATAAGAAATAACAAGTGTTGGTAAGGATGAGGAGAAAAAGAACACTTTTACACTACTGGTGGGAATGTAAACTGGTATAGCCACTGTGGAAAACACTATAGAGGTTTCTCAAAAAATTAAAAATAGATTCTGTGTCTCCCTCTCTCTCTGCCCCTCCCCCATTCATGCTCTGTCTCTCTCTGTCCCAAAAATAAATAAAAAACGTTGAAAAAAAATTAAAAAAAAATTAAAAATAGAAATACCATATAAGCCAATAATGCCACTACTGACTATTTGCCCAAAGAAAACAAAAACAGTAAATTGAAAAGATACATGTACCCCTATGTTTATCGCAGCATTATTTATAATAGCCAAGAGATGGAAACAACCTAAGTGTCCATCAATAAACCAATGAATAAGGAAGATGTGGTGTATATACCCAGTGGAATATAATGTAGCCATTAAAAAAAGATGAGATCGTGCCATTTGCAACAGCATGGATGGACCTAGAGGGTATTATGCTGAGTGAAATCAGTCAGACTGAGAAAGCAAATACTGTATGATTTCACTCAGATATGGAATCTCATAAAGCAAACTAATAAACAAAAAGCAGAAACAGACGCATAAATACAGAGAAAAATCTGATAGTTGTGGGGGGCAGGTAAGCAAAATGGGGGAAGAGGAGTAGGAGTTATGGAATGAATAAGTCATAGAAATAACTTATTTCTATGTTATGGACTTCCAGTTATGGAATGAATAAGTCATAGAAATAAATGGTACAGTACAGGAAATACAGTCAATGGTATTGTAATAGCATTGTATAATGACCAACGGTAGCTACACTTACAGTGAGCATAGCATTATATAAAGACTTGTTGAATCACTGTTGTATACCTGAAACTAATGTAACATTGTGTGTGAACTATACTCAAATTAAAAATACTTTTTTTAAATAGAAAAAAAAGAGAATGGTTTAAGTGTGGATAGAAAAAAGTGTGAAAGAGCTTTATTTTTTTTTTAATTTTTTTTTCAACGTTTTTTATTTATTTTTGGGATAGAGAGAGACAGAGCATGAACGGGGGAGGGGCAGAGAGAGAGGGAGACACAGAATCGGAAACAGGCTCCAGGCTCCGAGCCATCAGCCCAGAGCCTGACGCGGGGCTCGAACTCACGGACCGCGAGATCGTGACCTGGCTGAAGTCGGACGCTTAACCAACTGCGCCACCCAGGCGCCCCATGAAAGAGCTTTAAAAGGGAACAAATGTATGGGTGGCTCACTAGGTTGAGTGTCCGACTCTTGGTTTTGGCTCAGGTGATGATTCCAGGGCTGTGGGATTGAGCTCTGCATTGGGCTCTGTGCTGACTGTGGAGGCTGCTTGAGATATTCTCTCCCTCCCTCTTCCCCTCTCCCCTAATCTCTCTCTCTCTCTCTCAATAAATAAATGAAAATAAAAGGCAACAAATGTAACTTCTAGTCATTGGACATGACTAGAAGTATACAGTAGAGCAGGAGTCCTTTTTTCCCAACTAACAGGTGCTTCCCAGAATTGTTACCAATAGTGAAGGAAATTACTCACATCTAGACAGGGAGCAGTGGACCTGAGAGGAGGAGGATAAAAGAGGCCACTGTCCAAAGTGCATAATTTCACAGATTTCTTAAATGTGATAATTCATGTACTCACTTTATCACTAGAGGAGATTCAAATGGGTAACCAGCTCTAAACTTCCCAGCATGAATCTCAGGGTTGCTTGGCTTCTCTGGGGCTTTCTGGCAATAATCTTCTAGAATACAACCATGTTTGTCTTTCCTTAAGCACTCAATTTCTTTTCTTTTTATTATATGAAATTTATTGTCAAATTAGTTTCCATACAACACCCAGTGCTCATCCCAAAAGATGCCTTCTTCAATGCCCATCACCAACCCTCCCCTCCCTCCCACCCCCCATCAACCCTCAGTTTGTTCTCAGTTTTTAAGAGTCTCTTAAAGCACTCAATTTCAAAGTATTCATTCACTCACCCTCGAGCAGATGCTGTGATCTTATAAGTTCCTGGAACCAAGAGACGCCAGTAATCTCCAGTTTTGTAAGTAGTCACTGGGTGATTAATTTCAGCAACGCTAATGGTGGCATTTAATATACCCCTGCCGTCCGTGGCATCTAGGACAAATCCTTTGACACCTTGATGAACCTGGATAAAGTACAAGGACACCCACATGTCAATGGTAAAGATCATCATCTAATTATTTTGGGAGCTTACATCCCAAATAACAGATTGGTAATAAAATAAACATGTGGAGCAAAGAGGAATTTAGGAGTTGACAGTAAAGGTAAACACCCATTAAACAAAGTATTCTAGTTGCTGAAAGGCTAATTTTTCATAGGTTATGTTTGTCTTTATCATGAAGAATATAAATAAGACTGTTTAAACTTTAGCACTTCTGACAATTTCAGTATATAGGGCATTCTACAAGAAAACTGTCCTGGCCTCTTTAAAAGGGAAATGTCATTTTTAAAAAATGGAAGGACGGGGGCGCCTGGGTGGCGCAGTCGGTTAAGCGTCCGACTTCAGCCAGGTCACGATCTCGCGGTCCGTGAGTTCGAGCCCCGCGTCGGGCTCTGGGCTGATGGCTCAGAGCCTGGAGCCTGTTTCCGATTCTGTGTCTCCCTCTCTCTCTGCCCCTCCCCCGTTCATGCTCTGTCTCTCTCTCTGTCCCAAAAATAAATAAACGTTGAAAAAAAAAATTTAAAAAATGGAAGGACGATTATAGATTAAAGTGAATAAAGAGATGTAATAATAAAATGCAATGCATAAACCTTGACTAGATCCTGGTTCTGAAATATAGCTATGAAAAGACATTTTGGGGGAAAAGAAGGAAATCTGAATGTGGGCTAGGTATTAGGTAATATTAGAGAATTACTGTTAATTTTCTTCAGTGAGATAATGGCACTTGAAGATGTCATATAGAAGAATATCCTTATTCTAAAAGATGCATTCTGAAATATTTAGGGGTGAAATGCCATAACAGCTGCAATTTATATCGAAATAGTTCAGGAATATATGTGTATGTGGGTAAGTTTATATAAATAAAACAAATGCAGCAAAATGTTAAAAACTATTAAATCTAGGTATTTATTAGTAACAACTTTTCTATGTGTTTAAAATTTTTCATAATAAAGTGTTTTAAAAAATTAGTATGCAAACTCATAGCCTTTATGCCAGTCAATGCAGCAAAAAGAATAAAGCAGAAAAGTACTGGCACAAAGTATTAGATTACCCTACTAATTAACTAATATTAGCATATTTCTTACAGTCTTTACCTATTGGTCACCAAGCATATTCAAACAAAAGGAAATTAATCATTTCAACAGTGAACCACTGGCAAAAAGAAAAAGAATAAAGACACTTACCCCCTAGCCCATCTTTCTATCACTTGACAAATGCTTAGGGGTGTATCCAATTTATGTCAGTCTTTTATAAAGACAGAATAAAAAGTCATTATCCATTAAAAGCGAAACATCGCTACCCTGTTTAATCATTTTCAACTCTTGCCTGCATGAGCTCTTCAACTCATTTTCATCCATGCATTTTCCAGATAAAAATACTAAAACATGAATAGTCCAAACTGGAATTCAGAAGAGCATATTTGAAAACCACCGTGTGAAAACTACATGTACACACAATACACACATGTATTTTTGCTCTTGGGAGAAATTTCATACTTCACTCCTTAATAGTTACCTGTTTCATAAACTGGATTAGAGATCTTCGATTCTGTTCCCAAAATTTTGGCAGATCTTTCTCAAATGGGTATTTCACACAACCTAGCTCAATAGTCACTTCAAAGCAATTTGTTTGTAAATAGTTCCAGTCCTGCATACCACCTGGAGGATAAAAAATTAAAATCAGTCACTCTGAAGAAGTAGAACTAGATCCCATCCCAAAAGGTAAACAACATTCCTAGTAAAAAGCTAAATCCATCTTTTCTTAGCATTGGTTGAAAAACAATAATATGTTCATTTGAGAGCTCTTTGATGCTTGTAGTACAGGTAAGACACCTGTACCTTCATGTTCAAGAAGAATTCAAGTGTAGGGGCGCCTGGGTGGCTCAGTCGGTTAAGCATCTGACTTCAGCTCAGGTCATGATCTCAGGGGTTGTGAGTTCAAGTGCCACATGAGGCTCTGTGCTGACAGAGCCTGGAAGCATGCTTCAGTTTCTATGTTTCTCTCTCTCTCTGCCCCTTCCCTGCTTGCGCTCTGTCTCTCAAAAAGAAATAAACATTAAAAAAAAAAAAAAAAAGAATTCAAATGTGGCTTACACTCTTATCAGCACATCTAAGGTTTTTTGTCATAGCCAGAGATAAAATATAACACTTTCATGAAGTTTTAGTACACTATCTTTACTCAAAATTTTTTAAAAATGTTTTTATTTTATTTTTGAGAGAGAGAGAGACAGAGTGCAAGCAGGGGAGGAGCAGAGAGACAGGGAGACACAGAATTGGAAGCAGGCTCCAGGCTCTGAGCTGTCAGCACAGAGCCCTATGTGGGGCTTGAACCCATGAACTATGAGATCATTACCTGAGCCAAAGTCGGACACTTAACCAACTGAGCCACTCAGGTATCCCAACATGTGTCAAATTTAAAAATAGTTGAAAAGGTTATTTGAATGTTTTAAATTATTTAAACAATATTTTTAAAGGAATGATATTTTCTCAAAATTAAAAAATCAGTAAGAAGTGGCACCATCCAGGGTGACAGAAAATCCAAGTTATATGGCCTTGGTATTAAAGAATGTTTACCTGGGACATTATACCAACTAGCTCCATTTGTTATTCCATGAGGAAAGTATTCATTAGGGTACATATTCTTGCAGGGTCTACCTTGAAACATCTGGGCATTTTCCTGAAAAAAAAAATTAAAAATCTTTATTTATACTTGTTTCCATCTACATCAAAAACTACAGGAAGGATAAGGAAAAACAATAAAAGTGGTTACCAATAGGGTGTATGTGGGGGTGGGAATGGGGTGGATGGAAGCATGGGAAGCAGTCAGACTTTTCAATGTATATCTTTCTATGCCATATATAAACAACCCACCTGGATTAAAATACACACACACATACACACAAATATATATATATATATATATATATATATATATACATATTTATGTATATGTATATATATATACATATGTATGTATATATGTATATATATATTTGTGTGTGTGTGTGTATGAACAATCCCCCCTTTCATAAACTTAACATACCAATTATAAGCTTATGATCCCATTGCTTTCTTTTTTTAATCCCATTGCTTTTTAAAAAAATGTTTACTTATTTTGAGAGAGAGAGAGAGAGAGAGAGAGAGAGGCAGAGAGAATCCCAAGCAGACTCCATGCTGTTAGCACAGATCCCAACATGGGGCTCAATCTCACAAACTGTGAGATCTTGACCTGAGCCGAAATCAAGAGTCAGACACTTACCCAAGTGAGCCACTGAGATGTCCCCCCCACCACTGCTTTCTTATTGAATAAAAATTATTATTTTAGATTACCTTAATAATTGTGCCATGCTCTTTTGCTTTCTGGTTTTTCCACTAAAGGCTTACATACATCTATGTCTTTATCTCCATTTCCATCAATATCTATCCATTTAATTATAAATTATATAGATATACTACTATATTAATATAACATATATAATATAAACCTACATAAAAAAATTTAAAGGATAAATTTAAAACTACAAATAGGATTTTTAATATATTCTTCCTACATCTTAGTGGATCATCTAGTATAAATCTGACTCTAGACAACATAGTTCTAGGAAGTAGCTATTAACATTTTGACTTTATTCTCAGAGTAATAAAGAGCCACTAAAAATCTCTGAAGAAAGGATGATATGTGAAGTATTCGTGGCTCTAGGAAATTTATCCTAGTAATAATGTAAAAAATAAACCAAAGCCAGGGAGATCCATCAGAGTACTACTGAAACAATCCAAGTGTGAGATCATGAGCCCCTGGATTTGATTTTACCAGTGCATTTTACCATCTCCTTTAATTCTCGTTACTCTGATAATTGTTTTTAAACCTAAATTAATTTTTTTCAAGCAAACAGTGTGACAAGTTAAAGAAGACTGGGGGTGAGGATCTAACTGTCCAGTCTCAGACCACACAGTCTAAAAGTAATATACCAAGATACTAAATGATGGATAGTCTTTAGGTTTGTCTTCTTCTTGTTGCTTGCCTGTATCTTCTAATCTTTTTACAATAACTTCCATTCTATGAAACAGTTTTTTAAAGAGGCATTTACAGAGTGGTGACAGGTAAAGCAATTGGATGCAATTGCCAAGACAGTAAAACGGCTGAGGACAGAAGATGGAGGGGGAAAAAAAGGAAAAGAGACAATGTCCAGCCAACAAAAGAGAAAAAACAGCTTTCTATTATACAATGGGACAGAGATCAAGGGAAGAAGACAATAGTGTCAGACTTCAGAGGTCAAGAAAGTTAAGAAAGAAAGAAAGAAAGAAAGAAAGAAAGAAAGAAAGAAAGAAAGAAAGAGAACAGATTTCTGGTAAGCCTCGATGGGGCACCTCCAGGTAAAACAATGTAGGCAGAAGACAGATGACAAGAAACTGAGAGGAGAGAACAATAAGGGAGTGGAGATAAGAGACTACTTCCTTTTCTTCTTTTCTTTTGATTTCTCTTGAACTAATTTTAGATTTGCAGAAAAGTTACAAAAATAGTAGAGTTTTATATACCCTTGATCCAGCTTTTCCTAATGTTAGCATCTTGTATACCCATAGTACAGTTACCAAGATAAGGAAATTAATACTGGAATACTACTATTAACTAAAGTAAACTAATTTTTATTAAAAATCAGTAGTTTTTTCCACTAATGCCTCCTTGAAATTTTCTTGTCACTTGATATCTGTCACACTGTACAACAGAAAGCTCTGTTTCTTTCACTTAATTGAATTCATTGAATTTCATTGTACTTAAAATATAATAAAAGTTATTGTAGAAAGATTAGAAAATTTAGGAGCACAAAAGGAGAAAAATATAAGCCCAGAGATCATCAGTCAGTTAATATTTTGGTATATAACTTTTAGACTTTTTTTTGGCTTACATATAAACTGGGATGATTGGGAATGGATGCCCCATCCCTTAGTCTTAAGGTTCTCAAAATCTGCTTTATTCAAATATAATTCACGTACAACTCAACTCACCCACTTAAAGTGTGCAACTCAATGGTTTTTGGTATATTCACTGAATTGTGTGACAATCTCCATGGTAAATTTTAGGACATTTTTATCACCCCAAAGAAATCCATACTCATCAGCACTCCTCATTTTCCTCCAACCTCTTCCCTGCCCCTCCCTGCCTCCCAAGCCCTAGGTAACCACCAATCTATTTTCTGTCTCTATGGATTTGCCTGTTCCAGAAATTTCATATAAATGAATCATACAATATGTAGTCTCTTGTGACTTATTCTTTCACTTAGCATAATGTTTTCAAGAGTCATTCAAGTTGTAATTCATATCAGTACTCAATTCCCTGAGTACTCTTCCACTGCATGAATATACCATATTTTGTTTATCCATTTATCAATTGATGGACATTTGGGTTGTTTCCATTTTTGCCTATTATGGAATGCTGCTATGACATTCATGTACAGTTGACCCTTGAATAACATGAGGGTTAGCGGTGCCAATGCCCCCACACAAAAATCCAGGTATAATTTCTGACTCCCCCAAAACTTAACTAGTAAAAGCCAGAAGTCTTACTGATAACGTAACCAGTGAATTAACATATATTTTATATGTTATATGTATTATATACTATATTCTTACGATAAAGTTAGAGAAATGTTATTAAGAAAATCATAAAGAAGAGAAAATACATTTGCAGTACTGTACTGTATTTACAGAAGAAAGTCCACATACAAGTGGACCCATGCAGTTAAAATCCCTATTGTTCAAGGGTCAACTGTACAAGTTTTGTGTGGACATATGTTTTCACTTCTCTTGGGCATATACCTAGAAGTGGAACTGTCAGGTCATGTGATAATTCTATATTCAACACTCTTAGGAACTGCAATACTGTTTTCTAAAGCAGTTGTGTGCCATTTCACATTTCCACCAGCAATATACAAGGGTTCTAATTTCTCCACATTTTTACCAATACTTGTTATTTTCCATTTTTTAAATTATAAGCAATCCTAGTGGGTACAAAATAGTATCTTATTGTGGTTTTGATTTGCATTTCCTTGACAGCTAACGATATTGAGTATCTTTTTGTGTGCTTCTTGATAATTTGTATATCTTTAGAGAAATGTATATTCAAATCCTTTGCCCATTTTTCAATTAAGTTGTCAATCAGTTCAATTAGTTATAAGAGTTCTTCACATTCTAGATATGATTCTTATCAGATACATAATTTTCTCCTATTTTGTTGGTTGTTTTTATAGCTCCTTGATATTCTGTTATGTATTGAATTCTGGCCCCCTAAAAAAGATATGTTGGAAGTCCTAACCCCAAAGACTTCAGAATGTGACTATATTTGATTACAGAGGTATTCAGGTTAAAATGAGGTAATTAGAATGGGCTCTAATCCAATATGACAGGTATCTTTATAAAAAGAGAAAACTTGGACACAGACACAGGGAGAATGCCATGTGAAGACAGAGGAGTGGAGTAATCCGTCTAGAAGCCAATGAATGCCAAAGATTGCAAGCAAAACAACAGAAGATATGAAAAGACAAGGAAGAATTCCCCTACAGGTTTCAGAGACAGCTTGACTTTGCCAACACCTTCATTTTGGACTTCTAGACTCTAGGATTAAAAGACAATAAATATCTGTTGTTTTAGGGCACCCGGTTGGTAGACCTTTGTCACAGCACCCTTAGGAAACTAGTATAGCATTGTAGCAAAAATGTTTTTAACTTTTGATGATATTCAATGTATATATATTTTTGGTTACTTGTGCTTTTGATGTCATATTGAGGAAACCATTGTCTAACCCAATGTCACAAAGATTTATTACTATATTTCTTCCAAAAGTTTTTTTAAAAGTTTTAATTTATTTATCTATCTATCTATCTAGAGAGAGAATACAAGCAGGGAAGGGGCAGAGAGAGAGAATTCCCAGGAGGCTCTGTGCTGTCAGCACGGAGCCCAATGTGGGCCCGATATCATGAACCATGAGATCATGACCTGAGCCAAAATCAAGAGTCAGGTGCTCAAGCTACTGAGCCACCCAGGCACCTTCTAAAAGTTTTTTTTTTTTTTAAGTTTATTTATTTATTTTGAGAGAAAGTGCGAGCATGAGCAAGGGAGTAGCAAAGAGATGCGAGAGAGAGAATCTCAAGTAGGCTCCATGCCAGCCAGTGTGGAGCCTGATCTGGGGCTCAATCCCATGAACTGTGAGATCGTGACCTGAGCCCTAAACCAAGAGTCAGATGCTTAACCGACTGAGCCACTCAGGCACCCCTATTTTTTTCTATAACTTTTATGGTTTTAGCTCCTACATTTAGGAATATAATACATTTTGAGTTAATTTTTGGGTGTGGTGTGAGGAAGGGGCCCAAATTCATGCTTTTGCCTGTTCATATCCATTTTTCCCATCACTATTTGGTGGAAAGATTATTATTTCTCCATTGAATTGTCTTGGTGCTCTTGTCAAAAAATCCATTGACCATACACGTAAGAGTTTATATCTGGACTCAATTCTATTTCATTGATTCCTGTGTCCATCCTTATGTCAGTATCTCAGCACTTAATTACTATAGTTTTATAGTAAGTTTCAAATTGGGAAGTATGAGGCCTTTAACTCTTGTTATTTTTAATTTAATTTTATTTTTTTAATGTTTTATTTTTTTATTTTAGAGAGGGGGGGCGGGGCAGAGAGAGAGCGGGACAGAGGACCCAAAGCAGACTCTGTGCTAATGGCAGAGAGCCTGATGCAGGCTTGAACTCACAAACCGTGAGATCGTGACCTTGAGCCAAAGTCAGATGCTTTGACCAAGAGAGCCACCCAGGTGCCCCTATTTTTCATTTTAGAGATAATTTTGTCTTTTTCTTCAATTTCCTTCCTGAGTTTTATCAACTGTTCTTCATTTGTTCCTATCTTTTTTTTTTTTTTCCATTTCTGTTTTCATCTCTTAAATATCTGAGTCTACATGGTTTTTCATATTCTCAATGGGTGTTTGGGTATATTTCATCTGTTTGGAGTGCTGACTTACAGTTTTCTTCTGCTTCTTGATTGTTTTTTGGTCCTAGTAAGGTTTCCTCAGGCAATATGTGTGAAATTTCATTTCCCGATTTTCTGAAATGCTTCTCCATGGATTTTACTTACCTCTTGTTCATTTTTATGATACTGGGCTGTTATACATGATTCTTAGTTAATGGTGTCTTTTTCTGTCAGTCTAGCAGTCAAGGCACTTTAGTGTATTTCTGTTTTTTTGTTTATTTGCCTTGATGTAGGATGGAACTGTAGGTCCTCTGATTTTATGGTTCTCTTCTATCTTGGACAACCCTATATTTCCCCTTTTTCCTTCTTTTACTCTTCACATTCCAATGGTCAAAGAGCACTTCTTCATTTCTTTTCACCTTTTTTCTGCTCCAGAAGTTAAGAGTTTGGAAGATTTCCCTTTGAACCTATTCTTTTAAATTGTGCCTGTCCCTTTAAATTGCACCAGACCATGTAAGTTGTATGTTCTTTGAAATCTCTTCCCAATATTCCCATGCTCTCATCTGCCCAGTTACTATTTTATTTAGGTTTCAGATTTCGGGGGTACTTAAAGTTTGGTGGTCATTTCATCACCTTCAGGGTTGCCCTTCACAAGTCCCCCTCTTCTGTCTTCACAGAGTGTCTCAGTCTGCTTTTCCTCATCATGAAGCTATGGCAGGGCACAGGGAGGGTTGGGTGCATGATAGATCATGACACATCACAGCTAAGAGAAAGGAAGCTGTGAGTAAAGACTGAGGATTTTAATTATCACCTTTCCCATTTACAACAGAAAAAACAAAGGCACAATATTCCAGAGGAGGCAGGATGTGGTAGGATCAAGAAATGGAGGAGAATATGGGAAAGACATCAATCGATAATACCTGAGAAGACAGAATCTGAATGAACTCACATCAGATTATTCAGAGTTCTATCTATTTAGTTCAAGGTACAGTGATCTACTGAGAATAAGGGGAGTAAAGCTGGGATTAGGAGGCTCAGGTAGAGGATAAAGGTTGAGAATCGCCAAAGTGTCTAGCAGCAAAACATGAAATACTGTCAAGTAGAACTGAGGGTTCAGCTGAGGCTAGAAAGCATACATATGTATGCAGTGTTGTCAATTTCCATGACTGTGTGACTTTTCTGGGATGTAGAAGAGAGACAGTGGCAATTACTAAGGACCGGACATTGGCAAGGCAGGTATGTCAAAGGTATTCCAAACTGTAAGTGAGGGCATCACTAAAGTGGATGTCCATGGGGTTTAGCTGGGTAGAGAGTAAAATCAAAACAATTCAAGGTCAAAGAAAACAAAAAGAGGCTAAGGAACTAGAAATCACAATAAGGATAAAAAGCAGAACTATAAGATTGGGCACCAAATGTGCAAAATCTGACCACTTAGATTTTATTTTGCTATTTAGAGGGTATCCCACTCTTCTCTTAGGCCATGAACATCCCTCTAAAAGTGGTGCGCTCAAACAGAAGACAACTATTCCTTAAAGTGTAATAATAGACATACTCCCCTGTTAGAAACTCTCAACAAGGTCCACTTGTGCAGAAGGAAGGTGTGGAAAATGTAAAACAACAGAAAGCTGTGATTAGAGACCACAGAGTTACAGTATTAATATCCTTTGCCTATAACCAATGGAGTCACAGACTGAGTCTGTAATAAGACCAAAAATTGAAACTAACAAGTCTAGTTTCCAAGCCCCAACTTTTAACACAGTATCTAAGAACAAGTTTTAAATTAAAACTTCACACAAACACACAAATATGACATTTCTGATTGTAAAAGTAGTGTATGTTCATTACAGAAAGTTTAGAAAATACGGTAATTTCTACCTGCTTTCCCTTTCTACGTTAGTACAGTCTTTTCAATGGCTTAGACTAGTGGTTGGCAGTTTTTTTCTGTAAAGGGCCAGAGAGTAAAAATTCTAGGCTTTACAGGCTTGAAAGTGTCTGTTTCAACTACTCAACTCTACCCTCTGCACCTATTGAGATGAATGCTGTGTTTTTATTCTTTAGTCTACTAATATGGTTCATTACACTGACTTATTTTCAAATGCTGAAAGAGGAAGCAGTCACAGACAGTACGTAAAAAATAAAATATGGTGTGGCTGTGTGTCAATAAAATTTTATTTACAAAACCATTAGTGGACTGGATTTGGCCCTAGAGCTGTAGCTTGTCAACCCCTACCTTAGACACTTTACTAGATTTATAACTTAAGTACTAGTCAAATGAAATAAACTAGCATGCTAATTAATAATTTTTAGTTTATGAGGATTCAGGTACTATGCTAAAAACTGTAGATGAAAAGACATTACTTGAGCTTAAAGGTTAATGGGGAAACACACAGTACATTCACAGTGAGGTGGAAAACAGGAGAAAAAGAGGTAATACTGCCTGAAAGGAATCATGGAAAGACTTAACCGAGGAGAAAGCACTTGACCTGTGTCTTACAGGACTTTGTTATAATGCATTTTTTAATTAAAAAAATTTATAGCATTTTATGTTTAAACACGACCCTACCTTTGAATAAGAAAGTGCTATTTGTTGAAACACAGCATCATCTGGTGATTTACTATATGTGGCAAGCCCTTGTTCATCATCATCAAAAGGGTAGTTCACTACCAAAGAACCTGCAAGGGAACAAAGGAACATGTACCATGATATCTCTTTCAAGATGGATCTTCAACATAAATAAAGTACACTTTCACAATACTGCCAGAGACAGGAAACCAATACAATTTTCCAAAGCTAATTTCCTCATTAGAAATAAAAAAGCTGCTAATTTCCTCAACAGAAAATCAACTGGATAAGTAAAATACTAAACAGCTATGCATGACACTTAGAATTTACCTGAACTTCTAGGTATAATTTACATGTCAGAGCTGAACCAAAAGTATACAGGGTGAATTTAAACAATTTTACTCTTACAATAATTAGGATCAGAAAAGATGAGCAAAATTTGATACTTTTTCAGTAAAATTCAGACATTTATAATGGCATGGAATTTTAAGATAAGAAATGATCCCTGAAGTCCAATTAATCCATCCTCTTCATTTTGCAGATGTGGAGTCTAAAACAGAGAGGTTAAATGACTTATGTATGCACAGCAGAGCCATCCCTGATCTACACTCAGAAAAAACTGCTAAAAATTTCCCATATGCTCACATTAGGAATTAGTCCATTAGAGTTATAGCATATGATATTTCATGACTTAAGGTAAAGAAAGTGATGCTTTAAGAAAGCAAGCAAGCAAGCAAGCAAGCTTTAAAACATATGTAAAGGGTGCCTGGCTGGCTCAGGTGGAAGAGCATGTGACTCTTGATCTCAGGGTCATGAGTTCAAGCCCACATTGGGTTTAGGGATTACTTAAAAGTAAATAAATAAATAAGTTTTTAAAAAATAAAGAAATAAAACGTACATAAAGAATATAAAGTCCCTTCATGCTCCCCATAAAGCATAAACAAGTTAGGGTGCTTCTCAGACGAGAGCCCTGATGGAATCTCTTATTTTCCTATTAGTCACACTGTTTTCCTTTATTCATCTGTCCATTTATCCTTCCTTTACTAAAGCCACTCATCTTTGCCTTTGTTATCACACCACTTCATGGAATGGAAATGAAAGAACATATTCAACTTGAATTCAGATGAAGTAATCCTGTGGTAACAAATACCAGCAAACATTTATATAGAGATAAAATTATTTAAGAAGCAAGTATGAAGAACTATGCTCACTCTATTCCCCAAAATAGTTCTAACGAGAACAAGTGTACTTCAATACCTCTTCTACAAATTTAATGTACCCCCAAAATTTAATTTCACCCCAGAACTATGACCCATATCTAAAAATTTGAACAGAGAAAAGTCAACATCAACTTCTACTCAATTCTTTCAAATGGCTAATTTTCTAAGGACAGAAAAAAAAAGTCATAAAACATCTATTTCTATGAAACAGTCTACTTTTAGAAAATAATTAGTATCAACTCAAAAAGCAGGGACAACAACAAAAGATAAATTTGTCTTCATCAAAATTAAAAACTTCTGTGTGTCAAATGACATTATTAAGAAAGTTAAAATACAATGTATATAGAATGGCAGAAAATATTTCCAAATCAGCAATCTGATAAAGAACTCTTAGAGCTATATAAAGAACCCTTAGAGCTCAACAAAAAGACAAAAAATAAATAAATAAATTGGCAAAAGACTTGAACAGATATTTCTCCACAGCAGATATACAAATGGCCAACAAGTACATGAAAAGATGCTTATTATTAGTCATCAGCAAAATGCAAATCAAAACTACAAAATGGGGGTGCCTGGATGGCTCAGTTGGTTAAATGACTGACTCTGGATTTCAGTTTAGGTCATGATCTCACAGTTCATGGGATTGAGCCCCACGCTGGGCTCTGTGCTGATAGCAAGGAACCTACCTGCTTGGGATTTTCTCTCTCCCTCTTTCTCTGCCTCTCCCCTGCTTGCACACTCTCTTTCTCTATCTCTCTCTCCCTCTCTCTCAAAATAAATAAATAAACTTAAAAAATAAAACTACAATGAAAAACCACTTTTTACTCACCAAAATGGCTAGAACATAAAAAACAGAAAATAACAAGTGTTGATGAGGATGTAGAAAAACTGGAACCCCCGTACATTGCTAGTAATGTAAAATGGTTCGGCTACTGTGGAAAATGGTTTGGCAGTTCCTTAAAAAGCTAAACATGCAATTATCATATGGTATTTCCATCAAAAAGCTAAACATGGCTAAATGAAATCAGTCAGAGAAAGACAAATACCATATTATTTCACTCATATGTGGAATTGAAGAAACAAAACAAAGAAAAAAAGAGACAAGTCAAAAAGCAGACACTTAACTACAGAGAACAAACTGATGATTCTTGGGGTGGGAGGGGAGAGGGGATGAAATAGATAAAAGGGATTAAGAGCACACTTATCATGATAAGCACTGAGTAATGTATAGAATTGATGAATCACTATATTGTACATCTGAAACTATAATAACACTGTATTTTAGCTACACTGCAATTAAAATTTAAAAGAAAAAGCACTAAATATGGAATTACCCAAATTAATTGAAAACAGGGATTCAGCTATCACATGCCATTGCTCAAAGCAATATTATTCACGATACTGAACAAGTGGAAACAACCCAAATGTCCTTCAATGGAAAAATGGATAAACAAATTGTAGTATACACATACAATAAAATATTATTTATCCATAAAAGGGGATGAAGTACTAATAAATGTTACAATATTAATGAACTTAAAAACAGTATGCTAAGTGAAAGAAGACAGACACCAAAGATCACATATTGTATGATTCCATTTCTATGAAATATCCAAAATAGGAAAATCCACAGAGACAGAACATAGACTAGTTGTTCCCAGGGCTTGAGGGTAGGGGAAAATAGGGAGCAACTCCTTAGTTTCCTTTTGGCGAGATGAAAATGTTTTAGAGCTAAAGATGATAGTTGCACAACATTGTGAATGCACTAATGTTACTGAATTGTTCACTTAAAATTTTTTTTAATGTTTATTTTTATTTTTGAAAGAGAGAAAGTGTGTGAGCACGGATAGGCAGAGAGAGGGGGGACACAGAATCCGAAGCAGGCTCCAGGCTCCAAGCTGTCAGCATAGAGCCTGACATGGGGCTCGAACTCACAAACTGGAGATCATGATCTGAGCCAAGTTGGATGCTCAACTGACTTAACCACACAGGCGCCCCTGAATTGTTTGCCATAACATGATTAATTTTGTTATGTGAATTTCACCTCAATAAAAAGTAAGTATCAAAATTTACAAAAAGGTATCTTACTTTTCTCTATATTCTCTCAAAATCCTTCTAAATTGTTGACAGCAAAGAAATCCTATTTGAAATTTCTTTGCTAAGATTTCAAAACCCATTTAAGATTTTATGATGAGTAAACAAAACATGTCATGGACAAAGAGGGGAAGATGGCGGCAGAGTAAGAGACTCTAGGCTTGCCTTGTCCCACAAATACAGCTAGAAAACTATCAAATCATCCTAAACACCCCAGAAATTGATCTGAAGATTGGAAGAACAAATTCCACAACTAAAGGTAGAGAAAAGCCACATCAGAGAAGGCATGAAGTGCAGAGATATGGTTTAGGAGAGAAATGGATCATGTCTACTGTGGTGGGGAGGGAGCCACAGTTTGGAGAAGGGTGAAAGACAGACCGACACACGGGATGTACAGGGAAAATGAATCCCCATAGCAATTGGCTTGGAAAGCAAGAAGGCTTGAATTTCATGAGTTCTTGCAAACAGTAGGGTGTAAAGCCTAAAGTTGTAAAGGTCAGCATGTTTGGTTCTGGGAGAGCTCAGAGAACACTGAGGTTGTTCTTAGAGAGAAGGCAGGGTAAACAGCTTGTGAACATAGTGTGGAGACAGTGATCTGAAGAGCACCTGGGGCACACAGTAGGGAGGTTATTTGTTCATCTTGGAGTGTGTCCCAGAGAAGCAGCATTCATGTCTCCATGAAGTCTCTCAACTTCTCCAGGAACAAAGAAACTGGCCAGACCCATCTCCCTCCCCTGTCCTTCAGCATAAACACAGAATCATCTTCAGGAACCAGTGCAGCACTAACACATGCTACCTAACTTGCTTACACCAAGCCCCACTCTCTACTCCCTGCCTTCCAACCCCCACCCCCCCCTCCTCTCCTCACCCCACCCCCGTGTTCTGGAAGAACCATCCTTCCCAGTCTTACTTGCTTGAGTCCCAGTATGGTGGGCCCCCACCCCCAGATGACCAGCTCAAGCCCCTGCCCATATGACAGCTCTCAAACCTTGAGTTTTGTGGGGTCTTTGCTCTGGTGGTGGCAGCAACAGGTCTCACTTCACAGGCAAACCAGAGCACACCTAGTTAAAACTCACCACATTCAAGGCAAGTACAAAACACTGGCCACAACTGGCAAAGATAGTCTCTGCAGACAACTGGCCTGAAGGATAAAGCAGACAGGACAAAACAGCAGAGCACACACAGCACACACTGAAGACACTCCTGGAAGTGCCAAGCCCTGCGTAACAGGAGACACTACACTACATGGCAGGGCACTACAGGACCTCTTCATGAGGCCATTACCCTCAAGAACAGGAGACGTAGCTAACTTCCCTAACATGGAGAAACAGCCCAGAGACTTAGACAAAATGAGAAGACAGAAATTTGTCCCAAATGAAAGAATAGGACAAGGTTGGCTGACGAACTAAGTGAAACAGATATAAGTAACATACCTGAGAGAATTGAAAGCAATGATCATAAGGATAGATATGGAATAACATAGAGACAAAGGGCTTAATAAATGATATGAGAAGCATACTTGATGGAATAAACAGGACAGAAGAAGCATAGGAATGAATTAAGGACTTTGAAGACAGAGTAATGGAAAGTAATCAAGCTGAAAAAAAGAGAGAAAAAAGAATTATGCAAAATAAGAATAGATTTAGGGAACTCAGTGACTCCATCAAATGTAATAACATTTGTATTATAGGAGTACCAGAAGAAGAAGAATGAGGAAAGCAGACAGAGAATTTATTTGAAGAATTGATAGCTGAAAACTTCCCTGATCTGGGGAAGGAAACAGATATCCAGATCCAGGAGGCAGAGAACCCCCAACAAAATTAACAAAAGCAGATCCACACCAAGATATATTGCAATTAAAATGGAAAAATACACTGATAAAGAAAAATATTAAAAGCAGCAAGACAAAAGAAGACAGTTGCATACAAAGGAAACCTCATAAGGCTATCAGCAGATTTTTTAGCAGAAACTTTCCAAGCCAGAAACGAATGGCATGATATAGTCAAAGTGTTAAATGGGAAAAACCTGTAGCCAAGAATATTCTATTCAGCAAGGCTATTATTCAGAATAAAAGAAGAGATAGAATTTCTCAGACAAACAAAAACTAAAGGAGCTCATGACCAGTAAAGCAGCCCTACAAAAAACATTAAAGAGGACTCTTTGAGTTAAAAGGAAAGACTAAAAGTGACAGTATAAAGGTAGGAAACATAAAAGCAGTAAAAATGAATATTCCTGTAAAAAATCAGTCAAGGAACTTATAAAATAAAAGGATGTAAAATATGACAGTATAAACCTAAAACATAGGGAGGAGAGGAGTAAAGAATAGGTTCAAACTTAAACAAACCATCAACTTAATATAGACTGTTATATGTAGAAGATGTTATATACAAACCTAATGATAATCACAAATCAGAAAGCACTAATAAATATGTAAAGAATAAAGAGAAAGAAATCCAAATATATCACTAAAGATATATGGAAACCATGGAAGAGAGAAAGACAAGAAAGGATCAGAGAAAATCATCAGAAACAATCATAAAACAAGTAATAAAATGGCAATAAATACATAGCTATCAATAATTTGAATGTAAATGGACTAAACGGTCCAATCAGAAGACACAGAGTGACAGAATGGATTAAAAACAAGATCCATCTACATGCTGCCTACAAGAGACTCATTTTAGACCTAAAGATAGCTGCAGATTGAAATTGAGGGAATAGAGAAACATCTAACATGTGATGGATGTCAAAGGAAATATGGAGTAGCAATACTTATATCACACAAAATAGACTTTAAAACAAAGACTATAACAAGAGACAAATGATACTATATAATAATAAAGGGGACACTCTAACAAGAATGTATCACAACTGTAAATACTTATGCACCCAACTTGGAAGCACCCAAGTACACAAAAAGGTTAATAACAAACATAAAGGAACTAATCGGTAATAATACAATAATAGTAGGGGACTTTAATACCCCACCTACATCAATGGACAGATCATCTAAATAGAAAATCATCAAGGAAACAATGGCTTTGAATAACACACTGGACCAGATGGATTTAAAAGATATATTCATCCTAAAACAGCAGAATACACATTCTTTTCAAGTCCACATGAACTATTCCCCAGAACAGGTCACATATTAGGCCACAAAATAAGCCTCAACAAATTTTAAAAGATTGAAGTCATACTATGCACCTTTTCTGACCACAGTGTTATGAAACTAGAAATCAGCTGCAAGAAAAAAATCTAGAAAGACTGCAAATACACGGAGGTTAAATAACATGCTACTACATAATGAATGGGTCAACCAAGAGATAAAATAAGGAATTAAAAAGCACATGGAAACAAACTAAAATGAAAACACAACAGTTCAAACCTTCAGGATGCAGCAAAAATGGTTCTAAGAGGGAAGTTTATAGCAAGATATGTAATGGAAAGAAACATGTCCACATGATTGAAGATGTATTTCCCCCCACGCCAATGACAAGATCGTGATACCACGTGTTGAAATCTGTAAATTATTTTCACTGGAATGTAACTAGTATTAAGTTTTCAGATTTAGCCAACATGATATGTGACATATACTGAGAATATTCTTTGAAACTCAAATAAAAAATATTTTCTGTCAAATATGGTATGAAATATATTAAAAATTTATTTGCCAACCAGGCTATAACTTCATAATTCCTATTTGGGTATTTGAGAATTGTTCATGATTACCAATTGTAAAGATATTTTTTCCTATTACTGGGAAGCTTTCAAAGCAGTTTTTGGAGAATTTCAATTTACTTCTTAAATACAAATATCATAACTGTGTACTGTCATTCTAAAATGTCAGGTTAAAAAATAAATAGAATAAAAAATAAAATAAAATGGCAGGTTAATCTATATGCCATCAAATTTCAACTGTAATACTTCATTGGATATTCTAACATATATTGACACTAAATTACTTCCCCATTACCCCTGGTGCTAATACCTTCACTTTTTTTTTTTTTAACAGCTTTATTGAGATGAACAGTTGACCTGTGAACAACAGAGGTTCAAATTACACAAATCCATTTACATGGGGATTTTTATTGATAAATACAGTACAGTACTACAAATGTACTTCTCTTCTTTACTATTTTCCTAATAACATAACATTTTCTTTTCTCAAGCTTACTTTATTGTAAGAATACGGTATATAATACATACAACATACAAAATATGTGTTAACCAACTATTATTGTTATCGGTAAGGTTTCTGGCCAACAGTAGGCTGCTATTTAAGTTTTAGGGGAGTCAAAAGTTAAAACGTGAATTTTCAACTGCGCAGGGGGCCTGTTCCCCTCATGTTGTTCGGAGGTCAACTGTGATTCACGTAACATACAATCCATCCACTTAAAGTATATAATTCAATGTTGTTTACTATATTCACAGGGTTGTACAACCATCATTACTTTCTAATTACAGATAATTTCATCATGCCAAAAAAACCCCTGTACCCATTAGCAGTCACTCCCATTTCCTCCCACCACTATCCACTATAGCCTGAGGCAACCATTAATCTATGACCTATCTCTATGGATTTACCTGTTCTGAACATTTCATAAAATGTAGTCATATACCATATGGTTTCTAGTGACTGGCTTTTATCACTTAGCATATTTTCAAGGTTCATTTAAGTTATAAAATGCACCAGGACTTCCTTGCTTTTCATGGTCAAATAATATTCAATTGTATGGGTATACTACATTTTACCTATCCAATCATCAGTCCATGGATATCTGAGTTGTTTATACTTTTGGGTTAAAATGAATAATGCTACTATGAATATTCATGTACAAGTTTACATGTAGACATATGTTTTCTGTTCACTTTGGCATTGACACTTTCATTCTTACTTACAAGCCCTAGTTGGACATTGTGATGATTTTTAATCTTGACCTCTCATTCTATTCATCTAATCAATTCTTGCTGAATTATATGAAGGTGTGTAAGCCCAAACACTACATGAGAATAAGGCCAATGTGCTGTAGTTAAATACATAGCAAGGAAAAAATAAAAGAATGTCTTATAAACCTACATAAAAGGGTTTATTAAATTTTAGGGAAAAAAGGACTAAAGATTTCCAATTTGTTAGTGTTTAATTTTTCTGAATCACAAAGAGTATGCTACTAAATTCCCAGTGAGAGAGACAAATATAAAACACATGTGAGGGATAAATACAAAACACTTGAAGAACTAAGCAAGGGCAGGGAGAGAGGCAGGGAAGAGAGGAGGGTGAGAAGGACAAGGGGAGAGAGAGATAGGGAGGAGGGTAGGAGGGAGAAGAAAATAGGGAAGGAGTATGTGGGAGGGGAAGGGAGAAAACAGCCAGAAAACTAGCTTAAAAAGCAATGAGAAAAGATCTTTATTACTGTCTGCTGCAAAAGCAGTAACAGGATACCAGTTTTGAGACAGCCTAAGACTATAAACAGATAAAATTCCACCAGGATTTTCAAATGCTCTCAACAAGAATTAATTACTGGAATATCAAGTTGCTATTACCTCCATGCAGGTTTGCTGACAGTACAAATGGATAGGACTTCATCCAGCTCATTACAGCAATAGTTTCTGGTTGGGTAGGATCTGTGATCTGAAAGAACTGGTCTGGGAAATTTCGGTTCAGGTCAAAGTTGTTGCTGTTGTTTCTGCCAATTACACTCACGGAATCTCCTGTATGATAAAGTGCTCAAATTTAAGCCATGTTTCACTTACATTTTAATCCAACACATACTACTTCAGCTAATCTTAACTCAAAGGTAAATGTGAAATATCAGGCTTCACTCCGAATAAGCACACTATGATTAAAAGACACATCTTTTTTGTATTGTACATTAATAAGGTGTTATCTCTTCCAGATCTTTTGAACAGAGAAGTAAAACCATTATCTTTTCATTTCTGCCCTCTGTTCATACTTTGAGAGGAAAAAAAATCCAACTATATAAATTATATTGTTAGTACTACTCAACTGTCAATAATCCATATACAATGACATGATCACAAAGTTGAGTGGACACGACTGATCAGAAGGAAGTTCTATTTTACCGGTACATAGGTCACTAAAACATTGTAAAGAAACAGACCAAATGGAAGTAAGAAAATTGTGGTTTGCTTACACTAACATATCATGAAAAGCTAATCAAGAACATAGTTGGAAGTTTAACCAGATGGAGAAAAAAGGGTTGAACTTAAGTTTATGTCCCTTTAAAAAGGAGTGGAACCAGGGGCGCCTGGGTGGCGCAGTCGGTTAAGCGTCCGACTTCAGCCAGGTCACGATCTCGCGGTCCGTGAGTTCGAGCCCCGCGTCGGGCTCTGGGCTGATGGCTCAGAGCCTGGAGCCTGTTTCCCATTCTGTGTCTCCCTCTCTCTCTGGCCCTCCCCCGTTCATGCTCTGTCTCTCTCTCTGTCCCAAAAATAAATAAACGTTGAAAAAAAAAATTAAAAAGAAAAAAAAGGAGTGGAACCCTATTATTATCATTATGATGAGAAAAATCTGAAAGTGAGTGAAAAAAACATACATTATTTTTTAGTAAATAAGAGCCATTACCAAAGTGGAAAACTCCATTAAATATAAACTTGATAGGGGCACCTGGGTGGCTCAGTCGGTTTAGCGTCCAACTTCAGCTCAGGTCATGATCTTGTGGTTCAAGAGTTCGAGCCCACATCTGGCTCACTGCTGTCAACTTATCAGCACAGAGCCCACTTAGGATCCTCTGTCCCCCTCTCTCTGCCCCTTCCCTGCTTGCGCTCTCCCAAAAATAAATACATTTTAAATTATATATATTTATACATATTTATGTATATATATATGTATATATATGTATAAACTTGATATCATAATTGTTGACTGAACTAGCCTATCTTTTAAGAATACAAAAGCTGCAACAATTATATATTATAAGAACAAAATAAGAAGAAATTCTGAGGAAACAACCAATTCAAATTCTCTTCTACTCCCAAATGATCATAACATACGATGATCGAAAAGGTCAGCATTAATAGACGCCTCTTCTTTACCTTCCTGGGCCTTTTCATACCCATCAGGATTCATGGATGGCATAAGGTGAATTCGAGTGCTGAGAACTAGATCCGTCACTTCAGGGTCTGTTCCAAAGTTCTTACAAAGGTATTCAATGAGGTTCAACAGCAGTTCTCGTCCAACCACTTCATTTCCATGCATATTTCCAATGTACTTAAATTCCGGTTCACCTGAAAACAAAACGATTACATGGAAAAGTCTTTTTACCTTTTTTACCTTTTTATTTATCATGGACTCTATTTTTTCCCCAACACATACAAAGACCCTGAACTAAAAATTTTTTAAAAGATATATTTTGGCAAAAGAAGCAGTTAAAAGTATGTTATAAAGCAGCTTCCTTACTAACATATATGTCTAAGCAGGCTCAAAGCATACACAAACAGACACACACACACACACACACACAGACACACACAAAGACACACACACACCCATATAATATGGAAATAAAAATACTATTAGGAAAAGACATGAATAGACACTTTTCCAAAGAAGACATCCAGATGCCTAACAGACACATGAAAAGATGCTCAACTCATCATCAGGGAAATACAAATCAAAACCACAATGAGATACCACCTCACACCTGTCAGAATGGCTAAAATTAACAATTCAGGCAATAACAGATGTTGGCAAGGATGTGGAGAAAGGGGAACACTTTTGCCCTGCTGGTGGGAATGCAAACTGGTGCAGCCACTCTGGAAAACAGTGTGGAGGTTCCTCAAAAAATTAAAAATACAACTACCATATGACCTAGCAATTGCACTACTAGGAATTTATCCAAAAGATACAATTTACACAAAAGATGCACAAATGCTGATTCGAAGGGGCACATACACCCCAATGTTTTTAGCAGTACTATCAACAAGAGCCAAATTATGTAAAGAGCCCAAATGTCCATTGACTGACAAATGGATAAAGAAGATGTGGTATGTATACACACACACACACACACACACACACACACACACACACACACAATGGAATGTTACTCTGCAATCAAAAAGAATGAAATCTTGCCATTTGTGACAACGTGGATGGAACTGCAGTGTATTATGCTAAGTGAAATAAGCCAGTCAGAGAAAGTTAAATAGTATATGATTTCACTCATATGTGGAAATTAAGAAAGAGAAGAAATGAACATAGGGGAAGGGAAGCAAAAAGAAGATAAAAACAGAGAGGGAGGCAAACCATAAAAGACTCCTAAATACAGAGAACAAACTGAGGGTTGTTGGAGGGGTGTTGGGTAGGGGGATGGGCTAAATGAGTGAGGGCATTATGGAGGGCACTTGTTGGAATGAACATGGGTGTTGTATGTAAGTGATGAATCACTAAATTCTACTCCTGAAACCATTATTACACTATATGTTAACTAACTTGGATTTAAACAAAATTTAAAAAATTTAAAAAGTACTATTAGAAGAAAAAGTCTGATCTATACATTTTATTAAATACATGGATTTTCTTCTTTTCTCGACAAAGATTGGTTACATTTTCTTTATTCCACTTATACATTCTAAAGGTGACATTTCTAGATGAAACATAGAAATATGGTACATAGTTCTGAAAGGCACTACTGAGATTATGTATAAGACCACACAAATTACCTGGTTCATGGACACCTGGGTTATCAGATATCTCCATTACATAAAGTTCTCTTGACTCTACTGATTTTCCCAAAGAATAAAGCCGGGTGATGTTAGGATATTCATTGGCAAACCTTCTCAGGAAGATTTCCATATCAGGGAAATGGTGGTGATGAAAGTCCTTTGGCTGAATTGGCTGGTGTAAGGATTGGGTTCCAGGAAGATTATTAAGCAGAGCAACTGTGCTAGCGGTTACTACCATCTCAGTTGTGTCAGGGATTATTGAAGCCACAGTTGGCCGAAGGGAAAAATTCACCTTTGTGGCTGGTCCTTCTTTCACTATTATGTTATTAATAGTCAGTGGCATATACCTGCAAAAAAATTTTTTTGAAAAAGTGGGTGGCTTGCAGTTAAATTCAAACACACGATGCTTTTACATTATAAAAGCACAATAGCCCTTTCAGACTTTTACACTTAGTGATCTATCAAAATTCGAACGAAATACAGATAAATGGGTAAATTCAAGACTTTTAGGATACAATCTCAGAGAATCCCTGATGACATCTTTAAAGAACTATTTCTCTTATCATCTTCTCAGTACCACACATTAGAATGCTTACCAAAAATTGCATGCCAAGGACAAAAGAATATGAAACACAGAGGTCATTCACCCACTGCATCCCATTCCTTGCTGTGCCTTGTCAAACTGACTTTCCAACTACCTTTCTAAATAGGGAAATTCAGAATTAAATGAAAGGTTTTCAGTTAAATCCTTAGCAAGCCAAGCTTGCAGAAAGGTGCTCAGGGGAGGTCAGAAACCACTCATTTCATATATTAGAAAGCAAATGATAAGACAGCTCTTTAAAATGTCTTTTTCAGAGCTCTGAGTTTGTTCTACTCTGTTGTTCATTAGTGTTGAGGCAACGTTTTACACAGCTGACCATCTTTTGAATCAACCTTTTAAACTGGTCCTTCCTCACAATTTTACAACCATACTTCATATCCAGTTGTACTGTTAGACTATGTGACAAAAGCCTCCACAATACTATATTCTCATTATACAAGGAAAAACAAAGGCCAGATAGAGCAAACAACATTTCCTAGACTATATTTCTGTCTTAGCTATAAACAGAGGCTTGATATTTTTAGAGTCTAGTTTAAAATTTTTTCTTAATGTTTTTATTTATTTTTGAGACACAGCATGAGCAGAGGAGGGGCAGAGAAAGAGGGAGACACAGAATCCGAAGCAGGCTCCAGGCTCTGAGCTGTCAGCACAGAGCCTGACACAGGGCTCGAACTCACGGACTGTGAGATCATGACCTGAGCCAAAGTCAGACACTCAACCAACTGAGACACCCAGGCACCCCTAGAGTCTAGTTTAAATTCTTACCCAGTTAAAACTGCTGTAATGTTGTAAGTTCCAGGAACAAGTAATCTGTGGAAATCACCAAATCTGCCTGTTGTGATATTATGATTAATACCAGCCACTGAGATGGTTGCGTTCTCTAAGCCAGATCCCGTTACTGAATCTTTAACAAATCCTTTAACTCCAATGTGGACCTAAAAAAACAAGAATCAAAGTAGACTGCTCAAAGATAATTCAGAAGGCAAGAGAGCATAACCCCTCTGCATTGATGCTAGAATTTCTTTTTTTTTTAAGTTTATTTATTTTATTTTGAGAGAAAGAGAGAGCGTACATGAGTGAGGGAGGGGAAAAAAGAGAGAGGGAGAGAGAAAATCCGAAGCAGTCTCTGTGTTGTCAGAACAGAGGCTAATCCCACAAACCATGAGATCATGACCTAAACCAAAACCAAGAGTTGGATGCTTAACTGACTGAGTAACCCAGGTGCCTCTGATGCTAGAATTCCTAAAAAAGTATGTTACTACTATTTCCCTGAAATATTTTTCAATGCCTCCAAGTTAAAATAAAATATAGACAAAAATATTAAATCCTTAAACTTAAGTCATATGTGTCTGACATCTAGACTAGTAATAGACTTTTGAAATTCCCTTTCCTCTAAACCAGACTTCTAATTTTCTCGACAAGCAATAATTTCTCATTAAGTAATAATTGCTGGTATATCCAATAGTATATTATTCTGCCTGATGTTTAAATTAAACTTGCGTCCATGGTTCATACAGCGGTAAAGCCTCTCTAGCTCATATGATCACATGACATTGTAAGAACCTGACAGTACAAACCTGATTATTTCAGTTTATAAAAGTGTTCTAGGACAATCAGAGAAAGCCCTCTGGAGGACATGAATGGTTAAAGATTGCTACTTATATGCAATTGAATTTCTCCCTTATATCATCCATTATTTCTGTACCCCACCCTTCCAGTCAGCTACTTTTACCTTTTCAATCAATGTGATCAAAGACTCACGATTGTTCTCCCATTCTTGTCGAAGCTGTGAAGCAGGGGGGTACTTGCAACAAGACAGTTCTAATGTGATCTCAAAACAGTTGGCCCATACATAATTGTAATCTTGCATGCCACCTGTAACATAAAGGAAAAAAAGTAAGTTTACTCTTGGAATTTTACTCTCAGAAAGACCAAAGAAATTAAATCAGTCATCTCTGCATGTATAAATTTTCTTTTCGTAAAATTGTTTGAAATTGCAGAAAGCTCTTGGATTATAGAGGAGACTAAGAAGGAAGGATAAAGGAATATACACCAAAAAGGAATATGCATACGTAAAGCAAATGTATTTGACTAGTGGGATGAACAGTTAGGAAGAGCATAAACACATGGGTTAATAACAATAGCAATAATGCTAACAGCTCTACAATTTGAGTGTTTACCACATGCCAGACCTATTCTATGAGCTCTATGAGTATTAACATTTAATCTTTACAACAAGTGTATGAAGCAGGTGTTACCATCTCACCCATTTTACAAATGTAAGAAGTAGGATACAAAGAGAGAGGTTAAGATTTTTGATAGCATGAGCATGAAAGATACACATGATCTTAAAGTTGTGAAGGACGTTCATGCCAAGCATTAAGTGCCTACTATTCTAACTGTACTCCCTTTTATGAAGAAGGTGGCAAGAGAAAAAAAGAAAGGCCAAATCCAGGGTGGTGCAGTTCCACAAATCGGGGGCGTGGGGGAGAAGACACAACAAACCCTTTCAAAATGTGTTCAATGGGAGAGGGAAGTAAAAAGGGGAAGAGGCATCCATAGCCAACTACTTTCACCACTTCTACACCTATATAAGCCCACTCACTCATTCCGTAGAAAGCTTATTACCTTATCATTCCTGTCACTCGATTTTTAAAAATAGACTTTATTTTTTAGGGCAATTTTAGGTTCACAACAAAACTGAGCAGAAGGTACAGAGATCTGCCATATACCCCCTGCCCATTCACAAGAATGGAGCCTCTCCTTATCAACATCTGCACCAGAGTGGTACATTTGTTACAACCGATAAACCTACATTGTTGACACTTCCTTACCACTCAAAGTCCATAAATTACATTAGGGTTCACTCTTGGTATTGTATATTCTAAGGGTTTTGACAAATGTATAATGACATGTTTCCATCATTCCAGTATCATATAGTGTAGTTTCACTGCCCTAAAAATTCACTGTGCTCCGGGGCACCTGGGTGGCTTAGTCGGTTGAGCGTCTGACTTTGGCTCAGGTCATGATCTCATGGTTCGTGAGTTTGAGCCCCATGTTGGGCTCTGTGCTGACAGCTCAGAGCCTGGAGCCTGCTTCGGATTCTGTGTCTCCCTCTCTCTCTCTGCCCCTTCCTCGCTCATGCTCTGTCTCTCTCTCAAAATAAACAAACATTAAAAAAAAAAAATTCATTGTGCTCCATGTATTTATCCCTTCCTCTTCCTTAACCTCTGGCAACTACTAATCTTTTTACTATTTCTGTATGGTTTTGCCTGTTCCAGAATGTCATATAGTTGGAGTCATACAGTATGTAGCCTTTTCAGATTGGTTCCTTCCATTTAGCGGTAGGTATTTAAGGTCTCTTCATGTCTTTTCATGACTTGATAGTTTTCTTTTTAGTACTGAATAATATGCCATTGTATGAATGTACCACAGTTTATTTTACCTGATCACCTACTGAAGTGTGTGTTGGTCGCTTCCAACTTTTTTGGAAACTTTTTTAAATGTTTGTTTATTTTGAGAGAGGGAGATGGAGAGAGAGAGAGAGAGAGAGAGAGAGAGAGAGTAAGTGCAAGCGGAGGAGGGACAGAGAGAGAGAGAAGAAGAGAATCCCAAGCAGGTTCCATGCCCAGCATAGAGCCTGCTGCGGGCTCAACCTCACGACCATGAGATAGTGACCTGAGCCGAAATCAAGAGTTGGATGCTCAATCGACTGAGCCACCCAGCTGCCCCATTGCTTCCAAGTTCTGGCAATTATGACTAAAGCCACTGTAAACATCTGTGTGCAGACTTTTGTGTGGACATAAGTTTTCAACTCCTTTGGGTAAATACCAAGGAGCATGGTTGCTGGATCATATAGTAAGTATGTTTAGTTTTTCAGAAACAACCACACTGTCTTCTGAAGTGGTTGTACCATTTTGCATCCCCCTACCAACAATGAAAGAGAATTCCTGTTGCTCTACATCTTCGTCAGCATTAGTTGTTGTCAGTGTTCTGGATTTTGGCCATTCTGCTAGGTGCGGTGGTAACCTACCTGCTAGGTAATAGTGGTAACCTATTGCTTTCATTTGCATTTCCCTGATGACATACAATATGGAGCATCTTTGCATGTTTATTTGCCACCCGTTTAACTTCTTTGTTGAGGTATCTGTTAAGGTCTTTGGCCCATTTTTCAATCAGGTTGTTATTTTCTTATTGTGGAGTTTTAAGATTTCTTCATATATTTTGGGTAACAGTCCTTTATCAGATGTGGTTTCTTTCTGTTTTGGGGCAGAATAATATTCCATTGTATGTGTATACCACATTTTCTGTATCCATTCAACTGTCAGTGGACATTTAGGTTGTCTCTTGGCAACTGTAAACAATGTTGCAGTGAACATGGGTGTGCAATTATCTTTTCAAGATCCTGCTTTCAATTCTTTTGTATATATACTTAGAAGTAGGATTGCTGAATCATATGGTAATTCTATTTCTAACTTTTTGAGGAAGCTCCATACCATTTCCTATAGCAGCTGCACTATTTTTATATTCCAACCATGCAGGGTTCCAATTCTCCACATACTCACCAACATTTGCTATTTTGTCTTTTTTCAATAGTGACCAACCCAAAGAAGTGTAAGGTGATAAGTCATTGTGGTTATGATTTGCTTTTCCTGATGATTAGTGATATTGAGCATCTCTTCATATACTTATTGTATATTTTCTTTGAAGAAACGTCTACTCAAATGTCTACTCCCCTTTTCACTCAGACTAAAAGCCAAAGCCTTTACAGCAGCCTAAGGCCCTACATGATGTCTTCCACCATTTCCCTTCCCCCTTTAACCTCCTCTCATACTCTCTCCATCACTCTGCATCCACCACAATGGCCTCTCTGCTGTTCAGTGGACACACTAGGTACCTCCTGAATTTGGGTCTCTGCTCTAACTCTTCCCTTTGCCTGGTATGTTCTCTCCCAGATAGCCGTGCTTGACTAACGCCCTTACCTCCAGCTCTTTGCTCCAATTTCAACTTGACAGTGAGGCTCGCCCTGACTTCCCCATTTAAAGTTGCTACTTACTTTTTCCCCACCACTATCCCCAAGCCCATCCCACCAATGCTTGCAATTCCCCTCACCCTTTTGTACTTCTTTTTTTTCTACAGTACTTAACAATTTACCTATTAAGTTTATTATTTACTGCCTATTTCTCCCTGCTAGATTATAAGCAATGTAAGAGCAGAGATAGCTGCTACACTCACTGATGGACAGTCCAAATACTAGAAGAGTATCTGGCAAACAGTAGTCTTTCAGTATACATGTGTGGAAGGAATGAAACTAAGTAGCTAATTAAGATTACTGTTTTGAATGTATTAAAATTGAATGCCCATTGAATATCTATGTAGAAATATCAAACAGACTTGTCTTCCTAGAATATAGGCAAGTTCATAACCACCACAAGCCCAGTAACTTGGTCTTTACCTTTTTCTTAGAAGGCAACATATCCATCTTTTGGCTTCTGCTTATTGTCCAGCATCTTGGTACTCACTTTGGGTCTGGCATCTATGATTATCTTTGGTTAACTCTCATTTGTATGTACACATGTGGACATACACATACCATTCATCATACATAATATTTATTAATCTTTTCCAATTCTTAAAAAAATTTTTTTTAAATGTTTATTTATTTTTGAGAGAGAGGGAGAGAGACAGAACACGAGTGGGGGAGGGGCAGAGAGAGAGAGAGGGAGACACAGAATTCGAAGCAGGCTCCAGGCTCTGAGCTGTCAGCATGGAACCCCATGCACGGCTCAAACCCATGAACCACGAGATCATGACCTGACCTGAAGTTGGATGCTTAACCGACTGAGCCACCCAGGGGCCCAAATCTTTTCCAATTCTTACTACCATATTGGTCATAGTACAATGGTCATTGTGTGTAAGACATTATACTAAGATTATATGGATTTATAAATAAGAGACATACTTTTTTTCTTAATGTTTATTATTTATTTTTTTATGATTTTTAATGTTTGTTTTTGAGAGAGAGAGAGTATGAGTGGGGGAAGTACAGAGAGAAGGGGGCACAGAGGATCCAAAGCAGGATCTGTGCTGACATCAGCGAGCCCAATTTGGGGCTGGAATTCACAAACCGAACTCATACACCGTGAGATCATGATCCCATGCGAAGTCTGATGCTCAACCAACTAAGCAACCCAGGCATCCTAAGAGACATACCTTCATTCAGAGTTTAAAGTCTTGGTGAGGAAGCAGAACACAGAACATATAAAAGTAACAATTTCAGAAGAATGCAAGTGCGACTAATACAATTTTTTTGCATATGTAACACTTACTGGCTGTGTTAAATTGCAAACATGGACAACTCACACTTGAATTATGCCAGAAGGCAGTGAAGTAGACTGCTTACAACACTATAATCACCAGGCTTGAGTTCTGGCATTCTTTTGTCTGTCCCTTAATTGTCTTACTTCAGTAGCAATTTAAGAAATACTAGCTAAAAGCAACAACAAGACCATGTTTACAGTAATATTTTGGAGTATTATCTAATCAGCTTTTTACACTTAACTTTAATAGTACTGTAATTAGCCAGTGCCAATCAATGACACATATAAATATATTCCTGGAGTCGGGGGTGGAGGGTAAGGACAGAAGTCTTTAAGAAATAAGACTTCGGAGCACCTGAGTGGCTCAGTCGTTGAGTGTCCAACATTGGCTCAGGTCATGATCTCGTGGCTCATGAGTTTAAGCTCCACATTGGGCTTGCTGCTATCAGCAGAGAGTCAGCTTCACATCCTCTGTCCCCCTCTCTCTCTGCCCCTCCCCTGCTTACGTACATGTGTGCGCTTTCTCTCTCTCTCTCTCTAATGTTTAATAAACATTTAAAAAGTTTATTTTTTATTTTTATTTTTTAAATTTTTTTTAATGTTTATTTATTTTTGAAAAAGAGACAGAGTGAGAGGCGGAGGGGCAGAGAGAGAAGGAGTCACAGAATCCGAAGCAGGCTCCAGGCTCCGAGCTGTCAGCACAGAGCCCGACGCAGGGCTTGAACTCACGGAGTGTAAGATCATGACCTGAGCTAAAGTCAGACGCCCAACCGACTGAGCCACCCAGGCGCTCCAAAAAAGTTTATTTTTTGAGACAGAGAGAGACAGAGCATGAGCAGAGGAGGGGCAGAGAAAGAGAGGGAGACATAGAATCTGAAGCAGGCTCCAGGCTTCGAGCTGTCAGCACAGAGCCCAATGCAGGGCTTGAACCCACGTACCATGAGATCATGACCTGAGCTGAAGTTGGATGCTTAACCGACTGAGCCACCCAGGTGCCCCCCAAAATAAAATTTTTTAAAAAGTAAATAAAAATTAAAATAAGACTTCAAGAAAAGAAACTATATCCAGCAGCGTCCAATCCCACAAAGCACACACTATAGCCATTTTTAAAAACCATATAACACTAAAAACAATCCAAAACTAAAGGTCAGATTCACGGAGACAAAATTCTTTTTGTAGGTCCCATAGATTTGAGAAAATATTACAGTGAATGTACCTAACTGTAACACATCTTTGTCAAGTTAATGTTAGCTTCACAGCATAGAATCTAGTGGAAACACAAAATATGAATTAAATCTTGGCATACATTCCCCAAATGTTCCTTTGATAAGACACTAACAGAAAGCCATGTAAAATAGTATTGGAAATAAAAGGATGACTATACTACATTAAAAAAATTCAAAAATCAATTCCTTTCCCATATTTTAGCAATAATCAGAAAATATAATGGAAAAAAAAGATTTCAGCAACAAAACCCATAATACATATAGGATTAAATGTAATAAAATACATAATCAATAAGTTAATGTAAAATTTTACTGAGGGATGTAGATTTCACACTTCTAGATAGGAGGCTTATACAGATATCAATTTCCCTGAAATTAATTTACAAATATTACTCAGAAAAATAGATTCTTATTGGGACTGAACAAAATGATTTAGAATCTGAAAAAATAAATGGATGACAACATCCAAAAACCTTAAAAAATAAGAATGATAATAGGGACTTGTATTGCCACATATTAAGATATCATAAAACTATACTTACTAAAGCAGTGCATTAAGATCAAAATAAATGGACCAATGGAACAAATTAGAAAGCCCAGTAACAGAAACAAAAGAATTTGCAACGTGATTAAAGACACATTTAAAACCAGTGGGGAATGAATTAGTTGGCAACTGTTACATGAACAACTGATCAACTATGTGACAAAAAATATAGGTGAGTTTAGCTCATATCATACCAAATAAACGCTTAAACTCATATGGAATTTGATGTAAAAGTGAAACCACAGACAAAACTAGAAGTTAACATAAATATTTTTATACTTTCAGGATGAGGAAAGTCTTTCTAAGTATGACAGCAAAGTAGTAGGAAAGCATAAAAGGAAAAAAATGATAGATTTAACTAGCTAACAATTGTAAAATATTTGTTGATTCAAAAACTACCCTACCTTTACAACCATTTAAAAAAGAAACTAAGAAAAAAAATCCATAAAAATAAAGGGAGTATAGAACATTCCTGGGTAACAAATGAATAATTATGTGTATAGAATCTTCAAAAAAGGCACAACCTTAACACAGAAATGTCTTTTCCAGGAATTTATTCCAAGATAATTGCTATGGGGAATGAGGACTGTAGTGTTTAAACTGAAGGAGAGGGGCATCCGGGTGGCTCCGTCAGTTAAGCATCCAACTCTTGATTTTGGCTCAGGTCACAATCTCACACTTTGTGAGTTCAAGCCCTGTGTTGGGCTCTGTGCTGACAGAGCAGAGCTTGCTTGAGATTCTCTCTCTCCTTCTCTCTCTCTGCCCCTCCCCTGCTTATGCTCTATCTCTCTGTCTCAAAACAAATAAACTGAAAAAGAAAATAAAAATAAAAATAAACAAATTGAAGGAGAATAACACTGGAAACAACGTGAATACTCAAAAGTGGTGGATCAGTTTATAAATTATCATATAAAATGGGCTACTATGCTACCAGTTAAGGTGTGGCAGACACACATTTATGGGAATGATATTTACCATGTAATAACAAAAAAAAAGGCTATAGAACAGCATATGGAGACAAATCTTTTTGCATGATACTTTAAATTCTACTCTTTGAAACATACAGAGTTTCTCAGTTCCTCTATACTCAAGTACAAGTTAACTGATTCAAAACAATTTTGACAATCTCTCTAATCAACAAGCTCCTTTACAGTTTTTTTTTTTTTAAGTTAGGTTTATTGAGGTATGGTTTATATACTGGAAAATTCATCCCTTTTAAGTATACAGTTACATGAATGTGTACATTCATTAAGCATATGAATGTACACATTCATGTAACTGTATACTCCACCACAATTAAGATACAGAACATTTGTATCATCCCAGAAAGTTCCCTTCTCTCAGCACCAATCTAATTTCTTTGCCTATATTTTTGTCTTCTCCAGAATGTCATATAAATGAAATCATATAATGTAAAGCCTTTTGTATCAGACTTCTTTCACTCAGCACAATGCCTTTGAGAATCATTTATATTGTTGCATATGTAAATTCTCCTTTTTATTATACTATGTATTCCACTGCAAGGATGTAGTACAATTTGTTTATCCATTCACATGATGGGTATTTGAGTTGTTTTCAGTTTTTGCTTATTATGAAGAGTTGTGTATAGACCTTACTGTGGGCATATAATTGCATGTTTTTTGGATAAATATCTAGGAGTGGCATCGCTGAATCATACAGCAAATATAAGTTTAACTTTATGAGAAACTATCAAACTGTTTTCCAGAGTGGCTGACCATTTCACATTCCTACCAGCCATGCATGAATGTTCCAGTTGTTCTTCATTCTCACCTAACAAACTGCTCAAGCAACTGGTCAGACTTTTTCGCTTTAAGTATTCTAGTAGGTGGGCTGTGGGATCTCATTGTGGTTTTAATTTGTAATTTCCCTGACAATGAATGATACTGCATATCCTTTCATGTCTTTATTTATCATCTATACTGGGAGACCTTAGAAACTAGGGGCTGTTGGTAGTACTGTATAGAGGAGGGACCTTAAGAAAGGGATCCCATAAAGTTGTCTATGAATCCCTGGGGTCAATCCTGAACAGCACATGAGTGGGCATGCCCCTAAAAAGCATACCAAAGGTACTGAGAACTGAATTACAAAACAGACCACTTCCCTGGTCCATGGGAGGTAAGTACACAGAATAGATCTGAACAGAACCACAAAGGCTTTGAAAATTGACATTCAATCACAGCCCACAGGAGGCAAGTCAAAACGTACAACTGAATGCAACTGGGTCACTCACTGCTAAAACAAACAAAGAAATCATCATTTTTTAAAATAAAATTTAAACAAGGTTCAGATTTCATAATGTAAGATCCAAAACGTCGAGCCTATACCCCAACATTATTTGACATTCAGAGAACCAGGAAAATGCATGGGGGCCTGGGTGGTTCAGTCGGTTAAGCCTCCGACCTTGGCTCAGGTCATGATCTCACAGTTTGTGACTTCAAGCCGGGCATCGGGTTCTGTGCCAACAGCTCAGAGCCTGGAGCCTGCTTCGGATTCTGTGTCTCCCTCTCTCTCTGCCCCTCCCTGTTCACACTCTGTATCTTTCTCTCTCTCTCTCTCAAAAATAAATAAGCATTTAAATAAAAGAAAAAAGAAAAAAAGAAACGTTAAAGAAAGTTCTTCAGGCTAAAAAGAAATGATACCAGAGAGAAACTTGGGATTTCCAGGATGAAAGAACAACACAAATGGTAAATATCTGGGTAAATAAAATAAACTATTTTTTTCTCTTAAGTTCTTTATGTACAACAGTTGAAAGAAAAAAATCATAACATTGTCTGGTGGCGTTTTCAATGTATATACACATAATACATATGACAACTACAATATAAAGTGGGGGAGGGTAAAGATGCGGTGGTAAGATCTATGCATTCCTCCTGACGTGGCAAAATACCAATCCTAGGTAGAACTGTGAAAAGTTAAGCTGTAAATTGTAATCCTAGAGCAACTACCAAAACAAACAATACAAAGGAGCTATAGTAAAAAAACAAAACAAAAACCACACAATAGATAAAATACTAAACACTCAAAGAATCCCACAGAAGGCAGGAAAGAGGAAGCAGAATTAAAAAATAAAAAAGGGATAAACAGAAAAATAATTTTAAAACTAGGCTTAAATCCAAACATATCAACAATTATATCCAATGTAAATGGTATAAACACACTAGCTAAAAGGCAAATTGTCAAATGATTAAACAAGAGCCAATTAACATGCTGTCCATAAGAAACTCACTTTAAATATAATGGTATAAGCAAGTTAAAAGTAAAAGAATGGAAAAAGATATGCTATGCAAACACAAATCAGATGGGAAAATGGAAGGGCTTTATTAATATCAGATAAACTAGACTTTAGAACAAGAAAAAGTGCCAGGGATAAAGAGGGATATCACATAATGATAAAAGGGTCACTTGACCAAGACAACATTACAATTCAACTCCATCACCAACAAAATCTAAATGACATTTATAGCATATCCCACCCAACAACAGCAGCATAAACACTCTTTTCAAGTAGAAATGGAACATTCATCAAGACAGACAATATCCTGGGTTGTAAAACAAACTTAACAAATGTAAAAGAACTGAAATCATACCAGGTGTATTCTTTGACATGATGGAATTACATAGAAATCAGTAATAGAAAGCTATATACAGAATATCCTTTTCTTGACGAAATCTTACAAAAGCACATTTTCTTTGAGTCTATAATAAACTATTCTCAGAAAACAACTTATGAGTTGTGATATCTACTGAATCTACCTATTTCTAAACTCATAGGAGCCCTCCAATGTGAATAGTAGCAAAGTAACTTTTACTTGCAAGACAAAAAAAACCCAGATAAATCTCTCCCATCTTTAGAATATCAGAAAGTTTTTATTCACCAATTTCGAATTTCAGTTTAGAAATTATTTCTTTAAGGGTGACTGGGTGGCTCAGTCGACTAAGTGTCCAACTTTGGCTCAGGGCATGATCTCACGGCTAGTGAGTTTCAGCCCCATGTTGGGCTCTGTGCTGACAGCTCAGAACCTGGAGCCTGCATCAGATTCTGTCTCTGGCTCTCTCTGCTCCTCCCCCACTTGCGCTCACATTCTCTCTCTCTCTCAAATATAAATAAACATTAAAAAAATTATTTTAATCATCAAAAAACTGGAAGCAAATTAAGATATCAACTGAATTATGAATAACTTAAGAATTTTTTTGCAAGATGCCACAAATAAGCATTATTTGTTATCTGTGTTAAACTTAACATTTATTTTTCCAACACTAAATGTCAAAGACTCTATATAATGAGTAATCTTTACTGAGTAGCTGGTTCAGATCCTGTCATCTTGATCTTTTCCTCAACAAAAACCTACCTATACAAAGCTAGAGTTCCCTGTAATAGAGAACAGCCATTCATCTGGAGATTAAGCCTGATGTTACTGACAGCTGCAGCTACTTCCAGATTCAGTAATACATGTGCTTTTTTTTTTTTTAAGTGGATGTCATGTGGCTCAACATAGACTAAAGGATTAAATATCAGACTTCAGAACAATATCTTTATCCAGTCAAAAAAAATTTTAATTTGGGGAGTAGAACATTCATTATTGGCATGCCTCAAAGCAATAAAGCACCATACTAATAGTATAAAGGATCTGTTTTTTGTCCAACTTATTAACAATCATAAATAAGCAAGCCTCTATTATCCATTCGTCTCTCAGGGGGCTATCTAAACCCTTCAAACTTGTTTACTCAAAACAAAATAATTTGGAAAAATCATACAACACTTCACATATTTTTAAAACATTTTTTAAAGTTTAATTTTGAGAGAGAGAGAAAGCGCAAGTGGGGGGAGGGCACAGAGAGGACACTGTCAGCGCAGAGCCTGATGCAGGGCTTGAACCCATGAACCATGAGATCATGACCTGTGCCAAAGTCAGCTGTTCAACCATTTGAGTCACCCAGGTACCCCACACTTCACATATTTTTAAGTTGATATCTAAAAGTTTTCATCTTGGGGTGCACTGGGTGGCTCAGTTGGTTAAGCATCCAACTTCAGTTCAGGTCATGATCTCACAGTTCATGAGTTCCAGCTCTGCATGGGGCTCTGTGCTGACAGCTCAGAGCCTGGAGCCTACTTCGGATTCTGTGTCTCCCTCTCTCTGCCCCTCCTCCACCTCTTAAAAATAAACATTTAAAAAAATTAAAAAAAAATAAAAGTTTTCATCGTAGGTTCAAATAGTTGCAAACAATGTAATTTCCTGGATAGCATATATTTTTATATTTTTAAAGTATTTTTTAATGCTTATTTATTTTTGAGAGAGAGAGAGAGAGAGAGAGAGAGAGAGAGAGAGACAGTATGAGCACGGGAGGGGCAGAAAGAGAGGGAGACACAGAATCCAAAGCAGGCTCCAGGCTCTGTGCTGACAGCACAGAGCCCGATGTGGGGCTCAAACTCACAAACTGCGAGATCGTGACCTGAGCTGAAGTCAGATACTTAATCGACTGAGCTACCCAGGTGCCCCTAAATTTTTATATTTTTAAATAAAACTTTTACACTGTATCCAAATAAATAAAAATATAGATTTAATTCCTGGAATCCCTTTTAAAAAATTGTGTGAACATTTCTTTAACATTGGGAATTTTACATCTTCCCTTTTTCTATTTGAGCTTTTATTTCCATTCCACTTCATCCATAGATTATTTGAGCATGATATACTTGCATGGTTCAAAGTCTTTCACCGATCATCCTATAACACTTCAGTCTATAAATATGTATGTATGTGTATTTAAATTTTCCTTAAAATTTTTTTTTAATGTTTATTTATTTTTGAGAGAGAGACAGACAGAGCTTGAGCAGGTTAGGGGCAGAGAGAGAGGAAGACACAGAATCTGAAGCAGGCTCCAGGCTCTGAGCTGTCAGCACAGAGCCCGACATGGGGCTTGAACCCAAGAGCCACATAATCATGACCTGAGCCGAAGCTGGATGCTCAACCAACTGAACCACCCAGGCGCCCCTCCTTAATTTTCAATGACTTAAATGTACTAAGTATTAATTTTTGTCTTCTAGATTCAATTATTACAATAACTACTGGCATAAAACTCATCACAAAGGCAAAATTATAAATTTTGATAAACAATAAATGGAACAGGTAATAATTACTAAAAATATCTTTCAAAAATTTCTTATTAAAAATAAGATTTTTTAATGTTTAATTATTTTTGAGAGAGAGAGAAATAGAGTGTGAGCAGGTGTGGGTCAGAGAGAGAGTGAGACAGAATCTGAAGCAGTCTCCAGGCTCTGAACTGTCAGCACAGAACTGGATGCAGGGCTCAGACTCACAAACCGTGAGATCATGACTTGAGCAGAAGTCAGACACTTAACCGACTAAGCCACCCAGCTGCCCCTTAAAATATCTTTTAATAAGAAGTTTGGAGTGATGCTTTATGTATGTATGTATGTATGTATGTATGTATGTATGTATATATGTATATATGTACGTATGTATGTATGTATGTTTATTTTTGAGAGAAAGAGAGAGACAGCACGTGAGCAGGGGTGGGGGAGAGAGACAGGGAGACACAGAACCCAAAGCAGGCTCCAGACTCCAAGTTGTTAGCACAGAGCCCCACAGGGGCTCAAACCACGAGCAGCATGATCATGACCTGAGCTGAAGTTGGACGCTCAACCGATTGGGCCACCCAGGCATCCCTGGATTGATGCTTTTATAATACCATCAAAGTAATCACCAAAAGTCACTTTTGTTTTGGTGCCCTAGAAGTTTGTAAAACTGAGTCAACATACCATAGTGTGGGGTGCCTGGGTGGTTCAGTTGGTGGAGTGACAGACTTCGGCCCAGGTCATGATCTCACAGCTAATGAGTTTGAGCCCTGCCTTAGGCTCTGTGCTGACAGCTCAGAGCCTGGAACCTGCTTTGGATTCTGTCTCTGTCTCTCTTTGCCCCATCCCAGCTCAGGCACTGTCTCTTTCTCAGGTATAGATAAACATTAAAAAACAAAACAAAACAAAACCCAAAACATACCACAGTGTGCTTCACATGGGTAGAAAAGTATGCCTATGTTCAATCAAGAGGGAGAAGAGGATATGTGATTGAACCCCCACAGCAAGCATCTCTTTCAATTTTTCTAGTAAAGAGTAGGTATGGAAGGCCTGGAAAATTTATTTCCTTTAAAGTTATCAAAACAAACAGGTCTCTTCCTTCTCCCCACACATACCTCAGTGTGAAAACCACTGATTTAGATTACTTCCTCTACTCATAAGGAGAAATGGCAAAGAAAGAAAAATGGTATAAAGTTTGCTTTTAAACCTACCTACCCAGGCATCTGGCTGGCTTAGTCAGAAGATTGTGTACCTCTTGATCTTGGAGTCATGAGTTCAAGACCAGTGTTGGGTACAGAGATTAAATAAAGTTTTGAAAACTTAAAAAAAAAAAATCCTTACTTACTAATCCAGAGCTTTCTATGCTCAGAAAAAACTGAATGCAATGAACCATAAACCCTATAATGCTCTCATTCCTTTACTTGTATCAAAAAACAAGCCTAAAAGTGTAACCATTAGAAATATGTCCAGTAATACAAATTGTGATCACTACTTATTGTTAACAGGTAGCTAAATGTTCTGATAGAACGATCAACTCATACCCATTAACCTCCTTCATTTGTCTAACAACAAACTTTCATATGCTTTAAGACACTCAATTCATCTTTACCAAGGAACCAGTCCCTATTACTGTTCTCACTACAGAGAGATCTAGTTCTGTTGGGGGAGGAGAGGTACTTAAAGACATTCAACTCTTCATTCAAAAACGGGACACTCATGAATGACTCACTCTTATGTCATAAGCAGAAAGTCAATAGAAAAAATACAATCAATGCTTCAGTGTTAAGACTTAAACATACCAAGATTTTTTTTTTTAACTTGCCTTAGTAGGCCAAACTACAAACTATCAAACTGTATCATACAAGAACCCTATAAATCATTCACAGAAAACAACTGCAATGTATTTTTTTATTAGGATGAGCATTTTAGAGTGTAGGAACAGAGATAGGCAATTTCTACTCTATTTTTAAATTTGGCGCTATTATTTCTTTAATAAAACTACTTCAAAGGATAGTGAGAAGTTCTCACAACTTTGACATCCGTGAATAATTTCTTTATAGATAGTGACTTATTAAGTGATAATCTTGCACTCCCTGAGATATTTTTAAAAGCTAATGAGCACAGGGCTCCTAAAAAATTTTAAGTGGAACATCTGAGTCAAATGAGTGGAAAAAACAGAGGTTGCTCTTGAAAACAATTTCCCTCACTTTGACCAAATCGTAACTGAACTTAGTCTTTGTATTCTCAGCAACTTTATCTATGAAAATCTATTTCCTTCACCACTCCCACTGAATATATATTTGCTAATGATATGGTTCTACAAAGTTAAACTAAATTACACAGTCCTGCATCTGTTTTCAGTTTTGTTTCAGTTGGTCAACAGGATCTCCCACACATCTTTTGAACTGCATTTTCCTTCTTTTTTTAAGGTATTTTCCCATCCTCTACTGTCTGATTTAATTAGAAAAAAGAAGAAAAAGCACATCTAATTTCTAAACATCAGACCTGAAGATTTAGGGACCAAATCCTGAAGTAGTGATTAATGTTTGATTCTCAACCTTCACGTAAGTCTATTGCCACATTACAAAATACACAACTGCACAGCTCCTAAAGGTCAGATTTTATATCAGGCTATATTTCAATTTACTAAAGCAAACCCCTGACTCAGGTAGAAGCAAATATTCTGTTTGAGAACAGTTTTACCTTTTTGCTTTCCTTTTAAATCAGGCAGCACTCAGATTAAAAGAGAATGAGAAAAAAAGGAAGAGGTCCAATCAACTCCTTAGTGTACAAGATCAGGTAAGACCAAAAGCACATTTACTAATGCACATTTGACAATCAATAGTATTCTTAAAGCATGAACGATGGACTGAGAAGTAATATCTGAACTTCCAGCATTACTTAAAGAAAACATCTCAGTGCAAAACCAGAAGTGCATTCACTTTGGAGGTAAAAACAAAACCAAAACAAAACAAAACAAGAAAATAAAAACCCACCCATCTGCTCATTTATATATGCATTCTGTTATATATATATATATGTTATATATATATATATATATATATATATATATATATATATATATATGTTCTAGTTGAATTTCTGGCTCCAGCTCTAAGCAATTAAATTATGCCAGGAAACAATATCAATTCAATTTTCAAAAATCATATATACCGCATATGCTTTCAACATCTCAAAGGTCCTAAATCTCTTTATCATCTTGATTTCTCTCCCAAGCTCCAGAGCCTATTTCCCAACTGCCCATTGGGTACTTGTAACATCAAGTACCATCCCCAATCTACACTCCTCTCCCTACCTAGAGAGAACACACACACACACACACACACACACACACACACACACACACACTCCACTCCTCCAATTAGTTTTCCCATTTTCATTATCATTCTTATTTTTCCAGGCTAAAAACCTCCAAGTTATATATTTGAGTCCTTCTTCTGGACACTCTGTTCTACCGTCTAACTGATGGTCAATCCTGTAATTTTTTTTGTAGTTTCTTATATTCATCCTCCCTTTTCACTCCCACAGAATCCCTCTAGCTAGAGCCCTTATCTCCCAGAAAGACCTTGCTCCAAATAACCGTAAAAACCTCCCTAGTCTCTCTTCCTCTAGCACTCTTTCTGTGACAATACATTTTGTATAAAGATAACTCCAAATAAATGGTACCACACTGTCCTTATTATCAAATAATTCACACTCTAGCAGAAGACACAAAAACCTATTAACAACATAAATGGATAAACATTATATTGATGGTATTAACAAAAAAAACCCTGGGAAGGCAAGAGTGACGGTTACTACACTGGAGGTTTCAGGGAACTTACAGGGGAACTGGAGAAAAGCAATCCAGAAAATAGCCAAAAGTTCATATTTTAGGGAAAGGACAAGGAGTACAGGTGTGAAGTAGGAGAGAAGACCAGAAATGTAGGCTTGGGTCAGACTCTGGGACTTGTAGTGTCATAACAATAAGTTTAGACTTGATATTAAAATGTGAAATAAGCAAAGGTGTAAGAACGCTTTAGGTTTTTGTAGGTTTGCTACTTTGCTTGTAATACATAATTTTATTTTATTTTTATTTTTTTTTCGTTTTATTTTTTTTTTAATTTTTTTTTCAACGTTTATTTATTTTTGGGACAGAGAGAGACAGAGCATGAACGGGGGAGGGGCAGAGAGAGAGGGAGACACAGAATCGGAAACAGGCTCCAGGCTCTGAGCCACCAGCCCAGAGTCCGACGCGGGGCTCGAACTCACGGACCACGAGATCGTGACCTGGCTGAAGTCGGACGCTTAACCGACTGCGCCACCCAGGCGCCCCTGTAATACATAATTTTAAAAACAAAGTAATATGAGCGCTAATAGAACCAGACACATCTTCCATAAGTGTAACTCGTGGTAAATTACCTGTCCTCTACACTTCAGATTAGTAAAGACTCTGCATGAAAATTAGATGTGAGGACAGTATTCTGTACATGTTCATTAGGTCAGGTTGATTTATTTATGTTATTTAAATCCACTGTGTCCTTACTGATATTTTTGTCTTTGTGACCCAACAAATACGGAGAGAAACATGTTTAAAATCTACTATATTTATGAATTTGTCTATTCGTAATATCAGATATTGCATTTTTTTCAGTTTTACACTGTCTATTTGATTCTTTTTTTGTTTCAAACAGATTCTGATTTTCTGGTGTCATATGATTAACCCATAATGCCCTGGGTTTTCCTTTTTGTTTTGCTTTTTGTGTATTTATTTGAGTATAGTTGACACAAAATGTTATATTAGTTTCAGGTGTACAACACAGTGATTTGGCAAGTTTATACATTATGCTGTGCTCACCACAAGTGCAGCTACCATCTATCCCGATACATCTCCATTATGACATCATTGACTGTATTTCTTATGCTGTGCGTTTTATTCCTATGACTTTTTCATTCTATAACTGGAAGCCTGTATGGCCATTCACTTCACCCACTTTGTTCAAGTCTCACCCTCCTCCCCTCTGATAACCATCAGTTTGTTCTCTGTATTTATAGATTTGATTCAGCTATTTGTTTAGTTATTCATTCGTTTGTTTAGATTCTACTTATGGTATTTGTCTTTCTCAGTCTGCCTTATTTCCCTGAGCATAATACCCTCTAGGTCCACCCATGTTGTCTCAAATGGCACAAATGCATCCTTTTCTAATGGCTGTGTAATATTCCATTGTGTATATACATACACATACATATATGTATACACACACACACACACACACACACACACCCCACATCTTTCTTATCCATTTGTCTATTGATGGACACTTAGGTTGCTTCCATCTCTTGGCTATTGTAAATACCACTGCAATAAACATAGGGATGTGTGTATCTTTCCAAATTAGTGTTTTTATTTTCTTTGGGTAAATACCCAATAATGGAATTATCGGATTATATGGTATTTCTATTTTTAACTTTTTGAAGAACCTCCATACTGTTTTCTACAGTGGCTGTACCAATTTACATTCCCACCAACAGTGCACCAGGGTTCCCTTCTCTCCACATTTTTACCATAATGCCCTGTTTAATGACACAGAAAATGCTCCTCAAGAATAAGCTTTTCAGGGGCGCCTGGGTGGCGCAGTTGGTTAAGCGTCCGACTTCAGCCAGGTCACGATCTCGCGGTCCGTGAGTTCGAGCCCCGCGTCGGGCTCTGGGCTGATGGCTCAGAGCCTGGAGCCTGTTTCCGATTCTGTGTCTCCCTCTCTCTCTGCCCCTCCCCCGTTCATGCTCTGTCTCTCTCTGTCCCAAAAATAAATAAACATTGAAAAAAAAAAAAAAAGAATAAGCTTTTCAGTTCATTTTTGGAGCAAATATAACTTTCATGCTGTTCAAAACAATTTGGTAATTGTTTTTCCCACGTTTTTCCCTTTCCACCAGCAATCTACTTCAAGCCAAATGTACCTCAATATTTAGAGTACATCAGTGCTGCTCAGTCTGACCTCCCCTTTATGCAAAGAATACTTGTCCACATGATCAAAGATGTTTATACTCACAAAAAAACTGAATTTCTTATGTTATATGCTATCTGGTCACATTTCATAACTCTCTGCCCATAAAAGGAGAAGGGGAAAAAAGTCTGAAATAAAGTATAAAAGGAGAAAGAAAAAAGTTTGATAAATCCACACAACATTTTCTTCTTCCAGAGGAGAAAAAAATTCATGATTACCAGTTTGAAAAGACTCAGTCCCAAGTTAATAGTGGTTCAAAAAGACGTAAGTATAAAGCCTCTGGCAGCTGGCTTAATTAATCATAGAATGCATAGACTCACATGAACACACGCAGGCCTGACAATATTTCTGACCAATTTCCTATCTCAGCACTCATTCAAATAACACAGAAAACAATCTAAAAGTAAGTCATTTCAGATAAACATGTATGGCTTAGTCCTCACTGGAAATGGCTGACATATAAATAAGACAGGGCAAAATAAAAAGCCTAAACAGTAAGTTACCTCATGCAATTTATAAGGTGTTTTGTTCCTACTTAGAATTTGCAAATAAATCAACTTTACCATAGAGTGACCAAAAACAATGCATTTTTAAACTATAGGCCATGACCCATTTGTGGATTGTGAAATACAGAAGTAGGTTCAGATAAGCATTTTTTTGTTTAATGAGCTGGTAGAGACTGGAAAACAACAATACCAGAATACGCCACAAAGTTAACTATTGTTTCATGAAATGTTTCAATTTTATACATATATGGAATGTATTTAAATGACTGAAAGGTATTTTACATTGTAGGTCACAAAAAAAAAAAAAAAAAAAAAACCAAGTCTGAAAAATACAGATCTCGGATCTACCAGTAAGACAAGCTTATTTTCTCAGAGTGGGAACGAAACTAGGAGGAACAGTTTTATAAATTTTTGTAAGATTATCTCATCTAAAGATCATCTAAGATTTTAAATAACTGTGTACTCATTTTTCAGGTGCTGAGAATTCACTTATTCAAAATTCAAAAAAGGCTTATTTTTTCCCTTATAGACCAGGCATAGTTCTATGAGCTAGAAATAGAAAACTGAAAAAATCAAGTCCTGCCCTCATGAAGTTTAAATTCTACCAGAGAGAAGTTAGCCATTGTGCCAGCTGCTAGGCTCAGTGCTTTACATACATTCTCACTTGGGCCTCATAATACTATGAGGCAGATAGTATTTATCCTCATTTTATATATGCGGGAAATGAGGCTTAGAGAAATTACTTAACTTGTCCAAGATCTCTCTTCTCTCTCTCTCTCTCTCTCTCTCTCTCTCACACACACACACACACACACACACACACACACACTCGTATGTGGCTAGTCAATAGTAGAGCTGGAATTCAAACTCAAGGCACCAGGATTCCAAAGCTCCACCCTTAGCCACTATACTACTCTGCCTTCTAGAGTTCTTCTATCGGCAAGAAAATGAAATGTAACAGCATTCTGCCCAAGTAAATTTCTAAAAGCTACATCAAAGGGTGGCTTTTGATCATATAATTTCAATTATAGGTGGTCTGGGGTTACATGCCCTCTTAAAAATTTTATAAGTTGAAAGAAGTCAAGTCTTAGAAGTTGACCTAGAACTACAATTCAGTTTCATCAGTTTGCTTTGGAATAAACATATTAAACCATCAGATGATTTGTATGTCTTCTTAACTGTTTAGAAAGAAAATAAGAACGGTAGACAAAAGGCATACAAATCAGCACACTGTGGTTAAAAAAAAAAAAAGTAAGCCTGTTCCATGAATAAGTTCAGCTTAGGCTCTCACAATAACAAGGCTTTAGCAGCAGAGTATGACTATTCATTCAGAGGCCTTATTAGGATAGTCATTCCCTAGAGGGATCCTTCAGGTTTAAGAGACATGTTGAGAGAAGCAAGGCCCACCCCCTTAGTCAGCTAGACCTGCTGAGTCAAGCCCCGCAACCAAGGTGAAGGTGGTGGGGCCAGATGACCCCATACCTCATACTTCTACTACACTGCCTGATCTTGAGAGCAGAAATTGTTCCTGTTTTGCTCCCATCACCTAATACAGTATATGGGATGTGGCAGAGGCTCAGTAAATATTTGCTAAAAGAATAAATGATATCGTACAAGTTATTTCCTCTCTGGGGTCTTGATTTCCTATAAAGCAAAAGGATTGGAATAGATCAATATATTCACTTTTAGCCGTAAAAGCGTATACCTCCTCGGGCTAGAATTTCTAAACACATCATAAGGCATCAGTAAAATTACTCCAGGACATCCGGGTCTGAATATATGCCTAGTCACAAGGTTTCACAACATCTTACTCACTGCAGTCCTGTGGAAGATAAACAAAATTAATCTGCCCTGTTGAAACTCCCAAAACTGCTCAGTATTACTGGAGTAGGAAGAAAGATATGCTAGTTTTTGTAGAAATAATAGAAAATATGTCTGACCATCCAGCTAGAGAAGGAGGAAAGTTGATATTCATAAAAACAATAATAATGGCAGCAGCAAAGTTTAGCTTCTTCAGATGTTTGAAGGATCAGGAAAATCTCATATCTGGTTTCTCCAAATAATCTTACTTACTGTGAAGGCAGCACCCTTGTTTTTTTAATAGTATAACACAGATTTACCATCCTCAATCATCGACTAGAAATTATTTTCTAATCATTTATGATTTTCTCCAAAAAAGAAAAGTAAATTATTTTTAGCACATTATTTTAAATAATATCTCAAATTAATGAAGCAACTGGACTACATCTTAATACCCCCAGTTCCTGAACAGGCTTTATTAAATATGTTTGCTGAAGATTGAAATGGGATTAAACATCAAACTATGTCCCTTATCTATAAAAAAATTTAAATGGTTTTCAAATCACCTGTAGTTGTTACAGGCAGAAATGGCTTCTAATTATTTTAAACCTCTTTATGGATGTTTGTTACACACAAGAAACATTGGTAGAAATTGTAGGGGAATCAAAACACTCTAGAAAGTATCAAGTCCTCAAACTTAGGACCCAATTTGGGTAAACACTGCTTGACATAAAAAGTCAAAGAATAATACAAAGTTTTAAATAAAGGCACATTAAAAGAAATATCATAAGACACTTTATAATGTGACTAGTGGCCAATAAAAAAGTAAGGAAGAGCTAACAAGGCATTTTACCATGTGCAGATTCTAAGAGGAGAAAATGTTTTTACACATGACATTTCCATGAGTTAACTTCTTCCTTCTGTTTAGTCTTAATTAATCTAAGAGTTTATAAAAACAAAAAAGTTATTATTCAAAGGACACAAAAAGTTTAAAAAGCACAACAGCTGTTTACATAACATTTAAAAAGAAGGTAAACAAGCTTACTTTAACAACTCTTTTAAAAATAATATTCCATGGAAAATAAGAACCCTTGTATATTACTGGTGGGAATGGAAAATGGTACAGCCACTGTGGTAAACAATTTGGTGGTTCCTTAAAGCTCAACAGAAAATTACTATATGACCCAACAATTCCATTCTTGAGTACACATCCAAAAGATTTGAAAACAAGGACTTAAACAGATACTTGTACACCAGCATCCACAGCAGCATTATTCACAATAGCTAAAAGGTGAAAACAATCCAGTGTCCATCAATAGATGAATGGAGGGGCACCTGGGTGGCTCAGTTGGTTAGGGGTCCAACTCTTGGTTTTGGCTCAGGTCATGATCTCACTGTTCATGAGATTGAGCCCCACGTCAGGCTCCACGCTGACAGCACTAAGTCTGCTTGGGATTCTCTCTCTGCCCCTACCCTGCTCACGCTCTCTTCCTCTCTCTCAAAATAAACAAATAAACTTGAAAAAATAGATGAATAAATGAAATGGGGTATATACATACAATGGAATATTTCTCCGTCATAAAAAAAGAATGAAGTTTTGATACATGCTACAAAATGGATGAACCTTGAAATCATCATATTAAATGAAATAAGCCAGATGCAGGACAACATTATATGATTCCAGTTATATGAAATATCTAGAATAGGCAAATTCACAGAGATAGGAGATTAGAAGGCAATGGAGAATTATGACTTAACAGTTACCAAGTTTGTTTGGGGTGATGAAAAAGTTTTGTAAGTAGGCAGTGGGGACATGGTTGTGCAACACTGTGAATGTAATTAATGCCACTTAATTCTATACTTAAATATGGTTCAACTAACAAATTTTATGTTATATATATGTGTGTGTGTTCAACCACAATTAAAAAAACATTCTACGATTGGGGCGCCTAGGTGGCTCAGTCAGTTAGATGTCTGATTTCATCTGAGGTCACGATCTTGTGGTTTGTGACTTTGAGCCCTGCATCAGGCTCTGTGCTGACAGCTCAGAGGCTGGAGCCTGCTTCGGATTCTGTCTCTCTCTCTCTCAAAAATAAACATTAAAAAATTTTTTTGTAAAAAGTCCACGGTCACCTCACAGATTAAAATATAAAAGGAAAATGTGCCCTTATCTAAAAATGGAGAGAACTGGTAGTCATTCCATTAACTAAGATGTCCACCATGGCCACATGGCACACACACACTTTATGTGCATCCTGATGTGATGTGATCTATATAATAGTCTTGCTGGAAAATTTCACCAGATCTACAATATGGGATGTTCTATAGTACAAGAACCTGAAAAGCCTGAACTCTTCAAAGGATTCACCATCATTAAGAAAAGAGAGTATTGATACAACAGTTCTAAATTGGGGAAACTATAAAAACACAAGAGCCAAATGCAATGCTTGAACCTTGACTGGATCTGATCTGATCTGGAAGCAAAGGAGCTATATAGGATACGTGGGGAATAATAAAGGAAATTTGACTTATGGACAGAATATAGGATGGTAGTACTGAATTACTGTCTTTAAAAAAAAAGTTTTTAATGTTTATTTTTGAGAGAGTATGAGTGGGGGAAGGGCAAAGAGCGAGAGAAACAGAATCTGACGCAGGCTCCAGGCTCTGAGTTGTCAGCGCAGAGCCTGATGTGGGGCTCAAACCCACAAACCATGAGATCATGACCTGAGCCGAAGTCGGACACTCAACCAACTGAGCTACCCAGGCGCCCCCTGAATTACTATTGATTTCTCAGTTACAGTAATGATAATATGGTTGTACACAATACTGTTTCTGTGCTTGGAAAATACATGCTGAGGTACTTACAGGTGAAGTATTAAGGAATCTGCCACCTATTTTTGGATGGTTTGGCAAAAGGGAATGTGTGGGAGGAAAGGACGGGAGAGGTGGAGCATTTAGGGTAAGATAACAGATGGGGAATTTAAATGAAGGATATACAGGCTTTCATTGCAGTGTTTCAATGTTACTGGGGATTAAAAATTTCAAAATAGAAAAAGGAGATTTTTAAAAATTAGAATTCTTCGAATTTTCCTCTTTTCCACTCAGAGTATACATAAGAAAGCTAAATGAGGGGTACCTGGCTGGCTCAGTTGGTACAGCATGCCACTTTTTTTTTTTTTTTTCAACGTTTATTCATTTTTGGGACAGAGAGAGACAGAGCATGAACGGGGGAGGGACAGAGAGAGAGGGAGACACAGAATCGGAAACAGGCTCCAGGCTCTGAGCCATCAGCCCAGAGCCTGACGCGGGGCTCGAACTCCCGGACCGCGAGATCGTGACCTGGCTGAAGTCGGACGCTTAACCGACTGCGCCACCCAGGCGCCCCCAGCATGCCACTCTTGATCTCAAGGGGTCATGAGTTCAAGCCCCATGTTGGGCGTAGAGCTTACTTAATTTAAAAACAAAAGAAAAGAAAGAGGAAGGAAGAAAGCTAAATGAACAAGGGGGAAAAGATAGCAAATTCAGGCCTTTCCATACCTTCCACGTCATACCAGTGTGCGCCGTTTGTGATCCCATCTTTGAAAGTTTCGTCTTCATCTCCTGGACAATGAGGTGCACCAGTTTTCATTATGGGATGGTTTGATGCGTAGGCTTTTGCCAAGTATTTAAAGACTTCATCATCTGAGGTTTTGCTATAGATTCCAGTGGCCTTATGTTCTGGAGAATCATCAAAAGGATAGCTTGCTACCACAGAGCCACCATGCAGATTTCCAGAAAGCACAAACCTTTGAAAACAACCAAATCATGTATCACCAAAAAAAAAAAAAAAAAAAAAGGCACAGAAAATGCCATGTATTTAAAAATTCTACATCTTTCATAAATGAATTCAGGTATCTCTCTTAGAGACCCAGAAGACAACTCTATCAGCTATTACAAGCAGAACAACCAAAAAAGAAAATGAAAGAAAGCATCATCAATTTAACAAATTTCAGTCCAATGGTTTTTGTAATTCAACTTCACCTCAATCAACTTTAAAGAATTTTCCCACCATTAAAAAATTAGCTGAATCACAGTATAAATTAACGTTTCAGAAGACATCTTATTCAGGGAATTCAAATTTGGCGTTAGGTTGAACAATATGAACTTCCAAGTATTCAGTCACTTTTTGAGCTACAAAGTGGCAATTTCATGTAGTTCAACCTAAGACTTGTATTTTGTAACATGTTAACATTGTAGAAAACATGGCTTGTATAAATAAATACTTGTTGAATACATGAGTTACGTTAGTAACTTTCATGATTTTTTATATTTACTATCCAAAAATGTTTCAGGTAGGAAGTCTAATTTAAAACAGGATGTGTTTTGCCTCACTCCAGTTTCACAATATACTGAATACTAAATTCACATTTTCAAAAGAGAAGCCACAGTTGAGAAGACTGGGGGTGGGGAGAACCTGATACAGTGAGCTGCTTTCAGAGAAAAACAATATAGCACATAAAAGATTAGTCCTCCATTGCGTCACCATAGAAGCAGCTCTAAGCCCAATGTTTCTGATTGGCCCACTAAAAAATAAACTGACATGCAGACAGGGCTGCTCCCATAAAAGAAACATTTTTTTTTTTATGTTTCTACTTCTAAGCGAACCAATTTATAATTTGGTGAAATTTATAGATACTGAAATACTGAAGAACTCCTTTTATGGTGAAAGCTAGAGGCAAAAACATGCTCAAGTCCTATTTATACATCTGTCTCTCATGTAACAGTTTAAACTATTACTGTGAGTACAGATTAAACACTCTCCTCTTGGCCCTCTAAACTGGATTTTCTTGCTTCTGCCTTTTTGTGGCTGAAATGAACTGACCTACAGAAGTTCTATATATAACATTTCATTGCTTCAAAGAAAATCAGATCTATCATATGTCTAATTTGAAAGGTTATTTTAAGTATCATCAATACCATCCCAGAGAATATCAAAAAGTGAAAATTACTGGTAACACAGAATCTGGTCATCAGAAGACAGAACTTAGCCAATGAAAACAGTGATTAAATACTAGAATAGACTATGAAAAGAGACTAGTTAAAAACTAATATAATTATTATTAGCAACCTTCCAGACACCAGAGGATGCCATTTGGAGTAGCAGCAATAGCACAAGCTCTGGAGCCAGGCAAATATGGGGGAGAACATTCAGTCTCCCAGACTTGTCACTACCCAGCAACAAAATAGGATCAGAAGTTACTGCCTCTAAACTCATTGAACCCCAGTTTCTCTCTCATCTGTAAAATGCGGATTAATGCTACCTGCTTCCCAGGATTGTTATAAGAATTAACACACATACAACACCTTCCAGCACAACAGCTTTATATCCTCTGCTCAACAAATGTTCATTCCTTTGGAACTATCTAACATCCTAGTGACTAGGGAATCACTGCCTTCAGGCTTTCATTTTATTCCCCACTACCAATGCTAGCCCTTGGGTGACAGAATGATATAGAAACAAAACCTAAGTATATATTCTAACATTCTAATTCCATTCTACCCATCTGGCACCCACTGCTAAGGTATTATCAATTTACTTTCTGATACGTATGCCTTAAATAATTTAAGTGCTTTTCTCTCCCCCTCTGATTTTGGGAGAGTTACAAGAAGCCTAGCCTAGTACAGGCAATCCATTCAGCAACAAATTTTAAGTGTCAACTATGTGCCAAACGTTCTAGGCCCTAGGGAATACATCAGTGAACAAACATAAAAATGCCCTCATGGCATTCATATTCTAGTAAAATAAAATGGATAACTGCATATTCGAAATAAGTGAAGCATGTTGTTTTAATTGTATGTTTTTCAATTAAAACTTTAAAATCCAAGATTCTTGGGGCACCTGGGTGGTTCAGTCAGTTGGGTGTCCAACTTCGGCTCAGGTCATGATCTCACAGTTTGTGAGTTCCAGTCCTGCGTCGGGCTCTGTACTGACAGCTCAGAGCCTGGAGCCTGCTTCAGATTCTGTGTCTCCCTCTCTCTCTGTCCCTCCCCTGCTTGTGTTCTGACTCTCTCTCTCTCTCTCTCAAAAATAAATAAACATTAAAAAAAATTTAAAGTCCAAGATTCTCTATTAAATGCAGTTTTCACTGTTTGGCATTTTTTTTGCAATGTTTTTCAGAAATATTAAAATGGCCTAACCATGGGGCGCCTGGGTGGCTCAGTCGGTTAAGCGGCCGACTTTGGCTCAGGTCATGATCTCATGGTCCGTGAGTTCAAGCCCCGCGTCGGGCTCTGTGCTGACAGCTCAGAGCCTGGAGCCTGTTTCAGATTCTGTGTCTCCCTCTCTCTCTGACCCTCCCCCATTCATGCTCTCTCTCTGTCTCAAAAATAAATAAACGTTAAAAAAAAAAAAAGGCCTAACCAAATACTTGTAGAACAAAATGTTTGCAATCTACTTGAGCGATAAAATTCACTTATTAGATCTTCCTTATTTTACTTACGTAGTCTTAAAAGTATGAATGCTACTCTTATAAGGATTTCAAGACAAAGTGATACCTATTACAGTAGCTAGAAATTTACCGCTTTTAGTCTTTATCAAACCAACTTTACATGTCAATCCAATTTATTTGAAAGGTATTTTATGGCTCCATTCAAATCATTTAAGTGTTTTTCATACTTGACTTTAGTATCATATATTATTTCTTGCATAAGATTTAAAGTAGCTGCTAAATATAAATATTATAAACGAGAATCTATAGATATTTAAAAGTTAATCTCTAAGTTAACTCTGTTATGCTTTCCGGATAACCCTATAACTTTTAAAAATTAAGAGGACTTGAGTCTGATAAACTAAATTCTCAGGATTCAGGAAACTGTACATATAATACAAGCTCCTCAAAAGTAAACTGTACCCACCCCCAGCAATATGATAATGCTTTTCACAAACATACCAAATAATCATTTATATGCTAATCTCCTATATAAGTCTAAGCAGGTATATTTAATTAAAGAAGCCTAGTGTGCTTTCAAAAATGGGGGTGAAGAAAACTATAAAATCTTTATTTTAATAATGGGGTTAAAACCTTGTATATTTTCCTAAGTATATGTGTCAATTACCAATAATACAAAAATACCTATTGGATGAAGTATAAAGTGAAACAAAGAAAATTCACTTTCTTAAGCAGACGGAAATAAGTGTTAAATTCTTACATATCCAAAATAGCAACAAAAATCTATTTCTAATATAGCTAGGTGAGTAGCATATCAAGAAGTTACTCAGGGCGCCTGTGTGGCTCAGTCAGGTGAGCATCTGACTCTTGATTTCAGCTCAGGTCATGATCGCACAGTTCCTGGGATGGAGCCCTGCATAAGGCTCTGCTCTGTGCTGACAGCACAGAACCAGCTTGGGATTCTCTTTCCCTTTCTCTCTGCCCCTCCCCCTGTGCTAGCACACTCTCTCTCTCTCTCTCTCAAAATAAATAAACTTTAAAAAAATTACTCAAATGATTTCAGAAAATACACTGAAAAAGGTAATTTTCCCATACAGACTAATGTGTTCAGTTCTTAATTTTCCAATTCATAAAGCTAACTCTAAGCATCATCTCAAATTGTGTGTGTGCTTGTGTTTTTCATTTTATTCACATATCTGTGTCCTTTATTATTAATTTATCATTAAAGAGTATGCATTTGAGTTGATATTTGAAAGCTGAAGATGGATGGATGTACTTTTCATGTACACCCTATGTAGGTAGTCACCTACTTTCCCTTCTGATGAGAGTTATGTGTTTGAAACCTGGTTGGGTACGATCAGGACAGTCCATAGCCACAGAACAAAATGACTTTCTGCATAATACCAACAAACACAGATGAACTCAAAATCGTCACAAGCTCCAATCATTGAACTAACCAGCCCAAACCACAACTTATAACTGTTAAATACTGTAATATGAAAAAGTTAACCAGGGAGCAAATTTCTGGCTCCACATTTTAAAGTTTAAAGCTTCTGGTATAGCCTCAAGGTGACTTGCACCAAGGCAAAGCTCATTTTCATTTCTGGTCACCCACCGCAGAACTAACACTGAAGAGAAAAATCTCATCATGGAATTCATATCATATCTGCAAGGGTCATGACGGGGCGTTTTCATTTAAGCAATGCAAACAACGCATTTGATATATCATCTCAGAAAAGCCTCAGCCACCCCTGCTTCTGACAACAAGATATATATATTAAAGTCATGTTTCTTAGGTAAATGTTCAGAGATCATGACATGGTTATCTTTAAAAGAAAAAAAAAAATCTTCCCAGAATATATGTGAAGTTAAATATCTACAAGGGAGCTCAAAAGGAGGAGTAAAGTCAAAGGTGGAAGATAAAAAAAAAAAAAGTAGGATTGTCATAATGCCTATGAATTTTCTAGGTCTGCTATACGTACTGAAATCTTATAGAAGCGAGGATTCCCACAGAGAAACTTCTCTGTTCATTATTACCTTTATTGTATCTGTCACTTAGAAATCTTCAAATCAAGACGGCAAGTAACTGTTTATTCACAAGCCTTATGAAAGACACAAAAATGGGGATATGCTGGCAAAGCTGATGCTTGAAAAGGGAAGAAGTACATGCTCACTCCAGACATTATTCCATCTGGAGTAAGTTCTCTCTCCTTTTATTCCTCCCCTCCTCCTTTTTGCTGAAAATCCTACTCATCTCTCAAGACGCAGTTCAAGTTCTACCTCTTCCACAGAGGATCCTTATTATTGCAGCCCACACACATTTTGCCAGTAGGAACAATTCCTGTAAAGTTTAACTGGGTATATAAACACACCTCATATGTATTTATAATATTCTCTTGTTACACACTATTTTCTTGAGGTCCCCATGCTTTTAATTTTTTACATCCCACATAGTGCTTAATAACACTTATGGTATGTATTAAATGTGACAATTAGCCATTCAGCTCTGGCCCACTAATAGTGTGCGAAGGGCATCAAAAACCTTCCAGAGAGTCTAAAATGAAGCAGCTCACAGATGAAGATACCAGCTCTGTGCAAGTTCTCCAGCCATAGCCATATGCTCCCTAGCTGAGTCAGAGGTAAAGACTGGAAGAGGACCAGTTTCTGTCAAATAACCAAGAAGACCCAGGGAGTGTCATTTATCATTATTGGGCTACAGTCTCCCTCTATAGCTGTTAAAAGCACCGACAAAGAGTCAAAGAATCTAAGTCCCAGCTACACTTCCCACCATAGAAATTACTTAACCAATCTGACCCTCAATTTCCTCTATATGCAAAACAGGGATTTTAATGATGTCTATTGCATGAGGTTGTGGCCAACATAAAGTGAGATCATGCAGCCCAGGGAAAGAGCTTACTTAGCAGGGTGCCCACAGCAGTAACAGCAATAGCGACAGCTTATCTATAAAATGAGTGAGCTGACCTAAGTTATCCTTAAGTTCTCTTCTATTGCTCATATTCTATGGTCTTGTGACAACACGGACCAGAATGTCAGAAAGGAGTCTCTCTTCCAGCCAAAGAGCTCTTTGCGTTGAACAAATGACAGCCTCTAGACAGCGCTTCTTGGACTATTAGCGGGATAAGAGGCTAAGCGGCCTGGGCCCTGTCCAGGTTACGGCGTGTCGCTCTCCACCTTCACTACCCCGGTCCCTTAGGACTGCAAGCACTGTTTGAGTGTCTACTGAATGCCCGCCCCAGCCCCTGCCCGTGGAGGCCCACGTGGATGGGGGTGGGAGGAGAAGGTTCACGACACTCACTTGTTCCTGCGGATCCAGTCCATGAGGGCGCGCACCTCTGGCACTTCATCCAGGGCAGGAGGCTCGCCGGTGCTGAACTGGTCGGGAAAGCTGCGGTTGAGGTCACGACCGCGACTGTTGTCGCGACCGCTGGCCCCGGGAGGGCCACTGTCGCTGAGGCCGCAGTCGCCCTCGTGGGCGCGCTCAAAGCCGTCGGGGTTGAGGCTGGGCAGCACGTACACGTCGGTGGTGTTGAGCAGGCGGACGATGCGCGGGTCTCCGCGGCGGTAGCCAGCCGCCAGCTCGCGGGCTAGGTAGATCAGCACCTGGCGCGACACGGTCTCGTCGCCGTGCATATTGCCCACCAGCTTCACCTGCGGCCGGCCCGGCAGGAGCGGCCCCGCCGCGTCGGGCCCCGTTTCGCCGTCAGGAGGCGGCGGCCCCAGGCCGGCGGTGAGGCGCAGCACCCACAGAGGCCGGCCCTCCACCGAGTTGCCGATGCTGAAGAGGCGCGCCAGGCCCGGGGGCCCCGCGGCCGCCGCCTCCCTCAGCGCCGAGCCCAGCTCCTCTTCGTGGTAGTAGCGGTCGAACTGGCCCTCGTCCGCCTCGGCGCCCGCGCTGGTCGTCGTTGTCGTCGCCTCCGCCTTCTTGATGTGCGCTGCCCGGGCCGGGTTCCGCAGCAGCAGCAGGAGCAGGCACAGCAGAAGCGGGAGGCGCCCCGGCCGCCAGGGCGGCCGCGCGTCCCAGCCGCTCGCCATCTTCCAGCAGCGCCGCTAACCCCGGCTCCGCTCCCGCAGCTCCGGGCTCCGGGAGGCGGGGGCCCGCCGGATCCCCTCCGCGCCTAGCAACCCCCTCCCGCCCTCCGGCCGCAGCCAATCGTGGACGGGCTTTCTGTGGCGTCACGCAGCGGGCGGGGTTTTCCTTAAAGCCCCAGATCCCCCTCTGGGCGTGCCTTCCTCTCGTCCCGGACGAGTTTGGTCGCTCTCTTCCTTCACTAAGATTCCTCTCGCTCGCTTTCCCTCCTCCGCGTTTCCTCTTCTGCGTTTACTCCGCTTTTCCTCTATTCGTCCGATCTCTCCTTTATGGCTTACCCCTTAAATTCTCACCCGCTTTTCTCTGAGTACTCTTATTAGTTCCTTTCCCATCTTTGTTGCAGCTATCTCCCGCTGCGCTTTAACGCTTAGAACCGAGAATCGAAAGAATCAAAAGGTTCCAAAGAATCAAAGGACTCAAAAAAAAAAAAAAAAAAATCAAAAGGTTCGAAAGAATCAACCTTGTAAGAGCCGAAGGACGCCTTAGCTCTTTCCACCCTGCACGCTTTCCACCGGAGCCGCCCTGCCTTGGCTTGAGCCCGGTGCTCTGTAAGCTGTTGAAGACAGTGGGACACTTGAAGCTCACCTCACAAAGCAGTCCGTTCCAGTTTTTAGTTTCTGTGTTGACAGGAGGTGTCTCCTTTATGTTTAATGGAAATCTGCTAGGTAGTAGGCTCTCTTTGTGTTAATGTGTAATAATGTATAATGTATATTTTGTCTTTTGGTGTCACTCCAGGCTATTTCGCTGCCACTAATTCTTGTGTGTGCTGGTCTCAGCCCTCTGTAGGGAGATTTCATTTCATAGTTCACTTTCTCACCTCTCACACTTATTCCTGAACAAGTTATTTGTTTAACCGTGGCCTTAGAATGACATTTTCAAAGCAGCAGGTATGACATTTCTGGAAACGCTTGGTGAGTATAATTCCTGAACTCCTTAAGGTTTTGTCAAAGCTGGCAAATAATACGGTTTTTATCGTTTAGAGAAAGGGCCTTTTAAACTGGTCTTTAAAATAAGCTTCAGGGGCACCTGGGTGGCTCAGTCGGTTGAGCGTCCAACTTCAGCTCAGGTCACGATCTCACGGTTCGTGAGTTTGAGCCCCGCGTTGGGCTCTGGGCTGATGGCTCAGAGCCTGGAGCCTGCTCCTGATTCTGTGTCTCCCTCTCTCTCTGCCCCTCCCCCATTCATGCTCTGTCTCTCTCTGTCTCAAAAATAAATAAACATTAAAAAAAAATTTTTTTTAAATAAGCTTCAGTCACTTTAGCTTGAAGAAACATAAAACCTCACAATTCTTTTATCAAGTGTGAAATTCTACTCATCTTACAACATAATTGCAATAAGTGTTGTATTTCCTTCTTTCAGAACCAGGCATTTCAAGGCCCTTTCTTGAACTATGATTGAACACTAATATGACTAGTGAAGAATTAATTCATTCCTTTGTCAAATATTTATTGAGTAACTACTGTATGGCAGAGCTAGGTGCTGGTAAGATAGAGATCGGATACAGTTGGTGATAGTGCTACAATAGAGATATTCAGGTGAGGGAAATCTCATTCAACCTGAGGAGGAGAAAAGGAGAAGAGAAGCTGGAAGGGAGAGGAGGAATTCTGGACAGCAGGAGGAGCAAGCCCAGAAAGCTGCAAGGCTTGAGAGCAAATACTGCATGTTCTGAGGACTGCATGCAGATCAAGATTACTGATCTGAAGGCACTCACAGGTGTGGAGGTGACCTGACAGGATGCAGGCCAGAGAAGTAGGACCAGAACCCGAATAGCCTCACAAGCTAGGCTCTGGGAAGCATTTAATCCAGAAGACCATGGTGAGCCACTGATGGATTTTAAACTAGATGGATTTTAACTTGGAAAAATCGCCTTCACAGTAACACAGAGAATGGAGTGGGAGGCCTAAGACTCTGAGACCGAGAAACCTGTAAGAAAGATATAATCCAAGAAGACGTGATGAAGCTCTTAACCTTTCAAGGGCAGTGCCAGTGGAGGTGGAGAGAAGGAAATGGATTTGAAAGACCTTCAGGAGAGAAAGTATACAGGATCTGGGGACAGAGAGAGAGGATTGTAGGCTGACTCCAAGTTACAGCCTAAGCAACCTGGCAGGTGTTCGCCGAGATACAGGACAGGAGAAAGTGCAGGCTTAGGTGAAGATGATGAGTTTAGCACAGTCGCTGTGACCGGTCCTGTGAATGCCTCTTTCTCCTCCACGCCCCATTTGGTTTAGTCCACATCATGCACAGCAGCTGCGACTCATCAGGAACATAAGCCCCAACTCTGTACAAAGACCACTTCCCCCTGGGGAGTGCTTAATCATTACACTATGCACTTTTACAATAATCCAAATCAAAGAAGCCCCAGGGGACATGTTAACCTCTAATCAAATATTTCCTTTTCTACTATTTTCACTCTCCTTTGAAACCTCTTCCTGCCACCTCACTCTGGTAGCCTCACCCAGTGTGGCAGACTTGAAATGTAAATAAACAAGCCTGAGTGCAAGACAATGTGATGTAACTTGAGTCAGCGCCCTTCCAGGAATCCCCAGGCCTCTTTCAGGTCTGGAGCCTCTATTCTAATCAGGTACCCTATGCCAGAAGTTAGAAGTGAAACTCAAAGCTCCTAACCCTGGTCACTGCTCACTGGAGAGGAAACCTCCAGCTAGATACCTCCAGCTGTCCCAGAGAAGTCTTGAACCTTGTGACAGGTGTCCCTTTCCTCCTCCCCGACAAGGAGAGTCTTGGCCTCACAAATGAGGAAACTGAGGAAAAGCTTGAAGGTGAAAAGGCTTCCTGTTCGCAGAAGCAGAGCAGTAATGACCTGGATTTTTAAAAACAAGGCAGAGCTATTGGATAGCCTTGTTGACTTTAGTAACTACTTTCTTAAAAAGACTTAAAAGTAACTGAAGCACAGCATAGACCATGAATTTGTAAATGTCACATTATTTGGCACAAACACCCATATACATACAAATTCAGCTTGATAAATATTTATGGAACACCCATTCTAGTGAAAGGTCTGCTTTGCTGGGTGCAGGAAGCTGAATAAGAGATTCTCCTCCCCCTGGAGGTCAGAGTCTAGTGAGGGAGATAGAGCATAGCCAGGACAGGATATGTCCACAGGGCCAGAGCTAAAGGCACTGTGCTTAGCCCTTTTCATTTGTTGACACATTTAATCCTCACAGCCATTCTGAGGTGGGTACTATCATCATTCCCATTTCAAAGATAAAAAGACTGAGGCACAAGGTCTTACAGCTGGCAAGCCACAGATCCAGGACTCAAACCCAGGGAGTCTGGCCTCAGAGTCTCTCTGTTTAATCTCTATAATAAAACTGCTTTTATGTGGTGAACTAAAAATACAAAACAAAACAAAACAAACAAACAAAAAAAACCCCTGCTATTGGAACACAGGAAAAGACAACTAATTGTGATGAATCAGAGAAATTTTCACCGATACCATCAGATCATGAGCTTTGGCATCAGAACCAAGTTCAAATCCTAAGTCAACCATTTTCTAGCTGTTTTAACTTAGGGAAATTTATTTCATTTTTCTAATAATTAAATGAGATAATACATGTATAATATTTATGTCATATTTGCATATTACAAGCTTTCAGAAATCATTATTTTTGTTTATTTTTTTAATAATAAGAAGAATTCTCAAATAGGAAAAAAAAGTGGAGAAAAGGTCACTCCAGGCAAAATGACCAGCAAGGGTAGAGGGATAGAGGCAGGTGGTGAATGGTGGGAGGAGGACTACGATGACAACAATTTCACAAGCTAGTGAGAGTGACCAGGTAGATGGCCTTGCTATTATCTAAGACAAGAAAGGCAGAAGAAAATCTCCTTGAGATGAGGACTAAATTGGATTGACCATTGTTTAGCAATGCACAGGTTCCTCGTGATGTTTATAAGAGCAGTCATGGCGCAATGGTTCAGGGAAAACCAGAATGGAGTGGCATCAAGAAAGACTAGAAGATGATGAGGTAGAGCTGGTGAAGTAATTCTTTTGAGTAGTTCTGTTATAAAAGAAAGGAGAAAATTGGGACTAAGCTGGAAGGGGGCACAAGGCCAACAGAATTTTTTGGGTTTGGGTTTGTTTTTTTGTTTTTAAGATGGGAGAAATCATAGTTTGTTTGTGTACTGATGGGAATGATCTCGTAAAGAGGGAAGATTTGATGATGCGTTAGAGAAGGTGGAGAATTGCTGGAGCCATGGGATCTAATCCACCAGTGGAAGGGCTGGCCTTAAGTAGGAGCACAGACACTTCATCTGTAGACACGAATGGAAAGGCAGAACATATGGGCATAGGTACAATTAAGTGGGTAGGCAAGGTGTTGTTGGGAGCTGGTGGATGTTCTCTGATTGCTTCTATTTTCTTTTTTTTTTTTAATTTTTTTTTTTACGTTTATTTATTTTTGAGACAGAGAGAGACAGAGCATGAGCGGGGGAGGGGCAGAGAGAGAGGGAGACACAGAATCGGAAGCAGGCTCCAGGCTCTGAGCCATCGGCCCAGAGCCCGACGCGGGGCTCGAACTCACAGACCGCGAGATCGTGACCTGGCTGAAGTCGGACGCTTAACCGACTGCGCCACCCAGGCGCCCCGATTGCTTCTATTTTCTAATGAAATGGGAAATAAGACCATTAGCCAAGAGTAAGGATGTATAGTAGGTGTCAGAAGTTTGAGAAAAGAGAGAAAGGTATGAAATAATCCTCTCAAAGAGTGGGAGAGAGAAATGGAGAGTAATAATAGTTTTCAGTCATTGACACTTAATAGGAACTGGCTGTTTTTAAACACATCCTCTAGACCTGAAAGCTAATGGGACATGGAACAGAAGGGTTTGTTTGTTTGTTTGGTTGGTTGGTTGGTTGGTTGGTTTTTTGATAAGGAGATTGTCTGGGAGCCTGAAAGGTATAATTAGAGTCCAAAGAATTGGGTTCTGAAAAGCCAGCTTGAGGGGATGTGAGATTGCTGAGAAGATAAACAGAGATGAGGGCAAGACTGGATCACAGTTAAATTCTCCATTTCATTTGAATTTTGCTCCATGCCCAGGTCCCTCTAGTGTTAACTCACCCAAACAAGTGACCACTTGCTCTTCGTCATCTCTGCAAAAGAAAGTCAAATCCAAGAAACTTGCAGTCCAAGAACCACTAGTAAGAGATCAAGTCATCTCATTCTGACCAAAAGCAACCATCTGAAAGCAAATTGGGGATTTGAAAGATACTATGTCAATCACAGTTTGCATAATAATACCTCCTTACATGTGATTTCTCACGTACATATGTTATCTTGCTCACAACTCTGAGGGGTACCAAGGTTGCCTACAAAGATTCTAGCTTTAAGCTGTCACCAACCAGCTCAGACAAGTCACACAGCTAGACACAGGGCAGAGCTGGGAACTCCAGCCCTACCTGCAAAATCTTTCCAGAGCTCCTGCCGCCACACCCCAGGACTCACTGCACTTAACTCAATCTGAGCTGTATGTGTGTGCTGTGTGTACATCTAACTTATAATGAGAAAGATTGAAAGAAATAAGCAACCAAGCCTAAAACAGAAGTAGAAATGTACGTTGGTGAAAACTCTTTAAAGAATGTGGAAATAATCTTAAGGTGTTAGTGATCAATAACAAAGAAATGAATGCTTTATTCAGGTGACCAGACACATGGTTAGTGCCTATGGGAGAAGAAACTGAAGAATTAACTGAGGCCCACGGAGACACATTCATTTAAAGAAGAATTAGAGAAACCGACAAAAAGTTGTCTATAGGTGACAGGGATGATAAAGACATGAAGCAATATCCAATTAGAATTTTCACAAATTTGCTGACATGTTCTAAGTAGCAAAACACAAGAATGGCTTAATTTCTGAAGAGCAATTTTTAAAAATGGAATGAAGTCTCAAGGTGGGTGAATCAAAGGAATTTTCAAGAGATTTGACCACATCAGTTCTTGCAGGTGCTGTTGGTTCCCTGCCCAGATTCTCTGTACCAAGCCAGCATACCCCTTCCCTAGCTGCTGTTACACCTGCACCCTTTTCTGGAAGATTTCCCTTAGCTGACAGGAGATGCTTTGCCCAGAAATCCCTGCCAAGTTACACACACTGCCTGTATGCACGCCCCCTCCTCGCTCTGCTCTCCCACTAGACTCGTCCTACTGTTTCACAGATGCAGGGTGCCTTGTCTCCGGATGGGAGAAACTTTGGAGCAATTTATGCTCCAGAGCTCTCTGTGGAATCAGGCTGAGGTAAGAGTTCTTTCATCTCTACTTAGCTTCTTCCCCATCATGCTTCCTTTAATCCCTTGTAGGTTTCTCCTGAGGGCACTTCCTCAATAAATCATTCATCCAAGAACCCCTGTCTCAGACTGTGCTTCTAGAAAACCTGCCTTAAGCCAGCCGGATCAGATGTAACTCCACAGTATGTCTCTCTATGGATTAGATAGAACACATTTTGCTTTATGTTTTTGTTGTTGTTTGCTGTTTGTTTTTGTTTTCATAAAGTTTGCTGTTGCTTCCTTGGGGTCTGTATCTTTCCAGGCCAAAGAGAAATGAAAGATGTTTATTGAAATCTCTTCTAAAATTTGCCCTTGGTTAGGTAAGCCTCTTCTTAAAATTTTAGTTAGGCCTGTTTCTAGGGCAGAGATAAGCTGTTGTCTAATCACGAGGCTATGACAGAGATTTTGATCTGTATTGCCAAAAAATTCACTATCAGCCAGCACCAAATGGACAGCAGTTCTAGTCTCATGAGGCAGAGAGGGAGGGAAGCAAGTATCAAACACTTTCAGTTATACATATCAGAAAACCTGACTCATTCTAACTTGAATAATAAATGGAATTTATTGGCTCGGATAACTGAGAAATCCAAAGGAGAAGTTTGGAGTCAGTCATTGCTTTTTACCCTGTGACTAAACAGTCGCCACGCACCTGCCTTCTACAGTGTTCACTTTATTCTAAGTTTGACTCCACTTGTGGTCCCAAGAGAGCTCCCTGAAGCTCCCCAAACCACACTCTTTCTCATTTATACTCAGCAAGAAACAGAAGATGCCCTTGTCCTATTAATATTGCTGAGTTTCACTTAGATTGGCTCAGCTTAGGTCACATGCCTACCCGTGAACCAATCACTACAGGGAAGATGGCGTATAATGATTGGCTTAGTTTAGGATATGAACGCCAGGGATGGACTCTGATCCCCAAGAATTGCATGGATCTTCACCGGGAAATCAGGGCCTATGGCAAAAGGTAAGTGGAGAATGGGAGCTGGGAAGACAACCAATCTATACCCACCTGCTTCACCAGACTAGCAGCAGAATATTTTATTCACTCTACATTTATGACATGTATCTGTGTGCCCTGTTCTGGCACGAGGGGTGGGGTGGGAGCCATGTTACTGTGCATGAGAGGAAAGGAAGAAGGAAGAGAAAGTGCTGCAATGAAGTGAAATAAGCAACATGGTGAAATAAGTAAGAAATAGGTGAATAAGTAACTATGTATGCACACGGTGATGATAACTAATACCAACCTGGGCCTTAGAGCTTCCAGTATGCTTATCATACAGTTTGCTTGCTAATCCTCACAATTTGAAGAGGGACATTTGTCCTTATTTCTGGCTGCCCTGTATCTGAACCTCCTCCCTTATTTTAGGGAATCCTCCACCTTATGAGTCTTAGTGGGAGGCAGGACCTTCTCTCACTACACAGGGTGAAAATGCCAGGATGTGGGCACACACCCTAGGTTTGGCCAAGCAGGTGAACCCATGACCAGCTTTGAATTGTGACACAAGGAGGCGGAGACTATGGGAAACTCATTTTGGTTGTACTGGAGCAAGGGTGGCAGCAACCTGTAGTTTCCATGCAACAGAGCAAACAGGTCCCCTCCCTCCCCTCCCCCTCCCCCCCCCCCCGCCACTCTGAGTGCCAGCAGTAGTGGCCATGGTGACAATGGTATGTGGTGATGGTAGCAGCAGTCCCCTAAATTTGACTGTTTGCTTTGGGGTATTGTTCCCTGCTGGGTATAATCTCTGGTTTTCCAACCCTCCTAGCAATTCTGTGGACCAACCAATATCCTTTAAATAAATTCACCTTCAACCAGAATCAGTTTTGTGGCTGCAGCTTATTGAAATACAACCTTTTGGGGTCAGGTTTTTTTTTTTTTATTAAAAAAAATTGTTTTAATGCTTATTTATTTTTGAGAGCGACAGAGACAGAATGACAGTGGGTTAGGGGCAGAGACAGAGGGAGACACAGAATCCGAAGCAGGCTCCAGGCTCTGAGCTGTCAGCACAGAGCCTGATGCAGGGCTTGAACTCACAAACTGTGAGATCATGCCCTGGACTGAAGTCGGACGCTCAACTACTGAGCCACCCAGGCACCCCTGGGATCAGTTTTATCATCCTCATTTTTCAGGTGAGAATATACAGGCTCTGAAAAAGTAAGTAACCAGTGCTGAGGATCACACTATCTTCCAGCTAGTTTTTTCAGTACATGCCTCATTCGTAGGTAATGGAGAAACTGGGAAAGGCCCCTTCAGTTCCCAAACAGTCCTACCCTCTCCCCGTATGTCTAGGGCCTAAAATGTACCATTAGAGATGGGTTCCTTGAAATCTGAAAGGCTTTTCACAGGCATGCATGGCAGGGATCTTGTGATCTTAGCTGAGACAAGGGATGGGGCAGGAAAGGTGGGGATTCTTACCTTAGAGAGGATTGTCTAACAACTGCTTGAGAGCGGGGCCCATGAGAATGGGATATGGGTGGGTGGCACAGGAGAAGGAGAGAAATACTAAAAGAAGAATAAGGTTGCCATGTGACTGGAGCCAAAAACAGACTTTGCCCCCACATTTCTTTATATATATATATATATATATATATATATATATGTTTATTTCTGAGAGAGAGAGAGAGTCACAGAGGGGGTGACAGAGGATCCAAACTCTGTGCTGACAGCAGAGAGCCCCATGTGGAGCTTGATCTCACAAACCATAAGATCATGACCCGAGCCAAAGTTGGACGCTTAACTGACTGAGCCACCCAGGCGTCCCTGCCCCTGCATTTCTTTTTTTTTTTTTTTTTTTTTTTTTTAATTTTTTTTTTCAACGTTTATTTATTTTTGGGACAGAGAGAGACAGAGCATGAACGGGGGAGGGGCAGAGAGAGAGGGAGACACAGAATGGGAAACAGGCTCCAGGCTCTGAGCCATCAGCCCAGAGCCCGACGCGGGGCTCGAACTCACGGACCGCGAGATCGTGACCTGGCTGAAGTCGGACGCTTAACCGACTGCGCCACCCAGGCGCCCCTGCCCCTGCATTTCTATGGAGGATCTTTGGCTTGTCTGCTTAGTCTGCCTGGGTAAAGCCTGGAGGTGTCTTGGGGCGCCTGGGTGGCTCAGTCAGTTAAGCGTCCAACTTCGGCTCAGGTCATGATCTCACGGTCTGTGAGTTCAAGCCCTGCGTTGGGCTCTGTGCTGACAGCTCAGAGCCTGGAGCCTGCTTTGGATTCTGTCTCCCTCTCTCTCTGCCCCTCTCCTGTTCGTGCTCTGTCTCTCTCTGTCTCAAAAATAAATAAACATTAAAAAAAAAAAAAGAGTGGCGTTGTCAGTAGGGGAAGCCCCAGGGAAGACAGGATTATTTGATACTGATGGCTCTCAACCCTGGACACCTTTTATTTATTTTTTTTTTTAATTGAATATTACTCTTTTATTTTGATACCAGAATTTTTTCTATATTATTAATGTATATATTATTATAATTACTTAAATTAACAAAATCTTTATAATGAAAATTCTATTTACCCCCAAACTTAAATCAATTACAAAATTATATTAACAGTATCTGCAGAAACATGTGATTTTGTATTTATAACATTTATATCCATGTTAGCAAAAAGGTTCTTCATATTTGATCAAGACACAATATTTGAAACTACTTTAAAAAGCAGGGAACTGGGGTGCCTGGGTGACATAGTCGGTTGAGTGCCCTGGACACCTTTTAAAATCACCCAGGGAGGGGTGCCCGGGCGACTCAGTGGGTTGAGCGTCTGACTTCAGCTCAGGTCATGATCTCACAGCTCGTGAGTTGGAGCCCCGCGTCAGGCTCTGTGCTAACAGCTCAGAGCCTGGAGCCTGCTTTGGAGCCTGTGTCTCCCTCTCTCTCTGCCCTTTTCCCGCTCATGCTCTGTCTCTCTCCCTGTCAAAAATAAACATTTAAAAAAAAAGAAATCTTTTAAAATACTACCACCCTGCATCCCCTGAGAGGGGGGAGGGTAATAAAGGGTGGGTATGAGGGTGGAGGAGTCTCAGAGAGAAAAGGGCTCTTTTGGATTGGAGGAAGCTCTTAAGAAGTGAGACTTTTAGGGGCAACTGGGTGGTGCAGTTGGTTAAGCATCTGACTCTTGATCTTGGCTCAGGTCATGATCTCATGGTTCATCTCATGTGCTGACATCATGGAGCCTCCTTGAGATTCTCTCTCTTCCTCTCTCTCTGCCCCACTCACATGCTCATGGGTGCACATGCTCTGTCTCTCTCTCTCTCAAAATAAATAAATTAACTTAAAAAAATGAAGAAGTGAGACTTGAAGAGAGAGAATGTGCTCTGTAATAGTGAGGTAAGTTAACCATACCTTACTTTTCAAGGCTTTTATGGGAGTTGGATTTGGATTTCTTTTGGATGTGATTCTGTGCTGAGACAGGGCTAAATACAGCCTAGTTTTATTTGGGTTATACCCTATACCTATTTTACAAGTTTGCCCGAGGCTGGCCCTTGATTCTAGCCACACATTCAAATGGGACCAAGTGCTCCCTTGCCCAGATGTGGTAAGGTATGCCTGAATCCAAAGATACCCTCCAAAAAAAGAGCAAGTAACTGAGACTGTGCACTCTTGCATAAAGCCTCAGAGCACAACTCACACCCCCTTACCAGAAAAGTATTCAGTAACCAGGGATGCTCTGGCAGCCAGCAACTTCAGCCTCTAATTTTGATGAAAATACTTGCCGAGACTGAATTGGCACAAACAACGTGCATTCACACCCAGCCAGCTGGACTCCATCTCAAGAGTACACGATAAAGCTCCAGAAGGTGAAGAGATTGATGCTATTTATGGAACAATCTGCAGTCATCTTTCTGTTATAGGTCTGGGTGGAAATGGTGCAAGAGAATATACAAGCTATAAGAAGAAAGCAGCTACTGAAATGGTGCAAGCCCACCCAGGAGCCAAGGCTCCCAGGAGACCCTGAGCGCCAAGGACACAGAACAAGGCAGTGGGTTTGCAAAAGGACCCTTGTGAGAAGCAATTGCTAGCTCATATGCTCACTAGAGAAAGGAAACACTTTTTGCAACACCCAAAGAAAGGAAAGAACAGACAATGAAGCCAGATAAAATAGGGTGAACCGATGCAATCAAAGATACGACGGAATGAGTGGAAATTATAGCAAATCTCTAGGGGCACCAGAGCAGATGTTCCCACCAGGTTCTTGAATGCTGCTTCCCAGCACCACCCCACTCCTCGCTCTAATCTTTGTCTCCTTCCCAGCACTTTATTCTGTTCTGCAGGCATTCCATCCATTTGTTAGTTCATCCAACAGACCTTGACTAAACACGGTCTCCATGCCAGACCTAGTACAAGGCTCTGGACACAAAGAAGTGAAGAAAACACAGTTAAGATCAGATTAAGAAGACCCTCGGGCCTTAAGCACTGAAGAGATTATGGTGTCCCCTCCCTGAAAGAAAATTCAAAAAAAAATTTTTTTTCAAAATGCCACAAACCTTACATATGTGCTAAAATTAAAATAGCTTCTTTCTAGATTCGAGGATTACAAAATTCTGATTCCATTAGTTAAAGGTGAACATTTCTCTTGCTTCCACTTTGGTGTTCTTGCTTTGCTGGTGTCTTAAGGGGTGGCCCAGTTATGGATATTTTCCCTGCCCTTCAAAAGCCCATGGGAGGATGACCCTTGCTTTTCCGGCTACCATGACTGCTCTTCTCTTTCCCAATTTCTGGTAGTCATCATGGTTGTTAATGAGTGAGAGGAAGATGGGGTGGCAGCAAGGGAAGAATTAGCATTCTGGAAAAAGGACCAGCCTGCTTGCTGACAAAATCCCACAAAAAGCATTGGTCTCTTGTATGAAGGTACTGAAAGAGCTTTTGGTAGTTGTGCTTCAAGGTGTGGAGAAGGTTTGGAGCACACTAAGTACAGTTTCCATCTTAGAGTGAACTAAGTCATGTTGTACTTTTACCACTAGCTAGAAATACAGAAATTGGGGGGTTATATGACCCCGGGCACAAAGATATGGGGCAGAGAGAGAGGGAGACACAGAATCGGAAACAGGCTCCAGGCTCCGAGCCATCAGCCCAGAGCCTGACGCGGGGCTCGAACTCACGGACCGCGAGATAGCCTTGAGCACTAGAATTATGGTCACTTCTCGAAGCTGAACTCAGGTACCAGTGGAGCCCAGAGACTAAAGCTTGGGGATGATGTTAAACCAGGCAGAACTTGGTGGATAGCAGGTCCAGAGAAAAGCAGTATAGGAATGGGTCAAGGCCATTAAAAAAATAAAGGCAAGATGAAGTAGCCAAAGGAGAATATAGGAAGAGGGAATGTGAACATGCTAGCAAGGGAGGGTAGGCTGTTAGGAGGCCTGGATGGGATTTTGGCTACTTGGCCCAACAGAATGTTGTTTAAGTGGAACCCCCACCTCCCAGTTTTTAAGTTAGCCTGAGAGATCATACAGGAACGTGCCCATGTATGCTTAGATAAACTCATAGCTGAGAAATGTACAAGTTAAGTGAGATTAGAAATGTCTGGGCTATATCTCTGATTTGTGGTTGTCAGTGAAGTGAAGAACAAGGACTCTAAAAGACTTTTGGATATCATGAGAATACAAACATTCTTAAAAATCAAGATGAATATACAGACATGTATTGTTTTACCTGCCTCAAAGAGTATTCTACTTCTTTGGAAACTGCCCCTTCCCTATTCCAGACATAGTTATGGTGGGGTAGTCCAATCATAGTTTCCCCATTCTCCTGCTACAAGGCTGGCACACAACCCAGGTCAGTCTCCACCATAAATATGGTGATTGCTTCAGGGACAGTGTGTACTCCAAGCTAGAATAATCAGGGTTTTTTTTTTTTTAATGTTTACTTTTGAGAGACAGAAAGACAGAGCACGAGCGAGGGAGGGGCAGAGAGAGAGAGAGGGAGTCACAGAATCTGAAGCAGGCTCCAGGCTCTGAGCTGTCAGCACAGAGCCTGATGCGGGGCTTGAACTCATGAACTGTGAGATGATGAGCCAAAGTCCGATGCTTAACCAACTGAGCCACCCAGGCACCCCAGGAGGGATCTTTTTGAAATGAAGAAATGTAAGAAGGGCATAGCCTCAGGATAAAAAACAGTTATTTCCCCAAAATGACATTTGGATATGTTCTGCCACATTATTCTTACTCTTTTTATTTCATTGCTGATTAATTTTTTAAAAATGTTCCCAGATCAGCACCGATTTGGAGACCAGAGTTTGGAACTAGTAGATACTACAAAGTAGGAATTGATGGCACCACCAGTGATAGAAATCCTGAGCTCACCAAACCATTATTCTCATCCAATATGACATTTCTAGTGTCCTGAGAGCATGCTTTCTTTCATATGGAAGAATCTTTTTTTTAATGTTTGAGTTTATTTTTGAGAGCACGCAGGCAGGGGAGGGGCAGAGAGAGAGGGACAGAGAATCTGCTGTGCTGACAGCAGCGAGCCTGATATGGGGCTTCAGATCATGACCTGAGCCAAAGTCTGGACGCTCAACTGACTGAGCTACCCAGGTGCCCCTCACATGGAAGAATTTGATTAAAAAATGGCCCAGAGACAGCTACTGAAAGACTGAGACCAGAGAGGCCTCTTCACGAGAGGATGACAGTGAAGGCTGGGCAAACAGTATTTTCCTAACCCTGATACCATTAGATAGCACATTCGTGGTTCTCCTGCACCTATGCTCTAATTTGCGTGCTTTTAATGGGTCACCTGCTTAGCCAGCAAAAGCTTCTGCAGCTGCGGCTTCCCAGAAGCCAGGAAGTGAAGCAACCCAAAGTTGACGTAGCCAGAGAGGCTGAGTCTGCGTTGGTGGTGGCAAGGTGAGAAGAAAATATAGCAAGTGTGAAACCATAAGGAAATTCATAGTTGGTTCCAAGGTTCAGCCTTTGCAGCGGAGTCCCAGAAAATCCTGAGAGCCTGAACGCTGACTAAGCTTCATGCACCTGCCTAGGAAAGAGGTGAATGGACATGGCAAAGTGAGGTGGTCCAGGAATTCTCAATGTCTGCAGTCTACCCCCTTCATATTTTATTAAATTAGCATAATTAATGACATTTATGCTGATTTAATAAAATAGCATCACAAAATTCCTTAATGGTATAGCCAAAAGTATTTACATATTAAAAAAGACACAGTTGAAAGGAATCTGTGTCATGTGATTAATATGATACTCCCAGCATTTGTATACATATATATCAAATAAGACTTTATTTTTTAATGTTGATTTATTTATTTTGAGAGTGAAAGTGGGGGAAGAGCAGAGAGAGAGGAAGAGAGAGAGAATCCCAAGTAGGCTCTGCACTGACAGTGCAGAGCCCAACACGGGGTTCTTTTTTTTTTCTTTTTTTTTTTTTTTCAACGTTTATTTATTTTTGGGACAGAGAGAGACAGAGCATGAATGGGGGAGGGGCAGAGAGAGAGGGAGACACAGAATCGGAAACAGGCTCCAGGCTCTGAGCCATCAGCCCAGAGCCCGACGCGGGGCTCGAACTCACGGACCGCGAGATCGTGACCTGGCTGAAGTCGGACGCTTAACCGACTGCGCCACCCAGGCGCCCCCCAACACGGGGTTCTAATTCACAAACCATGAGATCATGACCTGAGCCGAAGCCGGACGCTTAACCAACTGAGCCATCTAGGCATCTCTCAAATAAATAAGACTTAAAATATATTTTCTATGTTTTTTCCTTCTAGGTAAGTAGCTTGCAGCAGAAAAAGGTCTATGCTAAAACACATATAGAGAAACAGTCACATGGGGCTCCTGGGTAGTTCAGTCAGTTAAGCATCTGACTCTTGATCTAAGCTCAGGTCTTGATCTCAGGGTCATGAAATAAATCCCAGTGTTGGGCTTCACGCTGGGCATGAAGCCTACTTTAAAAAAAAATCACTTGGGGCGCCTGGGTGGCCTAGTCGGTTAAGCCTCTGACTTCGACTCAGGTCATGATCTTGTGGTTCACAAGTTTGAGCCCCATGTCAGGGTCTGTATTGACAGCTCAGAGCCCGTAGCCTGCTTCAGATTCTGTGTCTCTTCCTCTCTCTGCCCCTCTCCTACTCACGCTCTCTTTCTCTCTCAAAAATAAATGAACATTAAAAAGAAAGCTTTTTTTAAAATCACGTACTGTCAGAAGAATCACAAATAAGGACTCATTTTTATGCACTCCATTGGGGATTCCCTCTCACCATGCTCAAGCTCTCATACTCTATGCCAGTCTCTGCTCCTATAGAGAAGCCCTCCTCATCCTACTTGGGCTCTGACACCCTCATCAGATCACCTCCATGTGCGGACACCTTCCCCATCTGGCTCAGACTCTGACACCCTACCCTCAGCCACCACCACCACCACACCACATGGACACCCTTCTCACCCTGCATAGGCTCCAACTCCTTGAACTCAAGCAGCCCTCCAACTCCAGTACCCTGCACAGATTCTGAAACCCTCCCTGTGTGGGCCTGCTCCCCTGCATGGATGCCCTCCTTGCTCCACTCAGGCTCTGACACCCTGTGACGGGACACACCACCACATGGATGTCCTCCTCACTTTCCATGCCAGCTCTTCTTTGTTCAAACATGAAGGACCTATTTTGTAATCATCTGTATTGTTTTGCTTTATTTATAGATTTACATAGATTTGACTTCATGATTAGTTCTGTATAATATTTTCCCCATTCCCTAGTTTTTTATTCTGAAATGTCTTAATTGGCTGGATTTCATCGTCAGGTAGCTTTTCAAAAAGTGGTCTCAAAAGAAGTTTGAGTGGGAGAGAGCCAAAGCATAAGAGACTCTTAAAAACTGAGAACAAACAGGGTTGATGGGGGGTGGGAAAGAGGGGAGGGTAGGTGATGGGCATTGAAGAGGGCATCTTTTGGGATGATCACTGGGTGTTGTATGGAAACCAATTTGACAATAAATTTCACATATTAAAAAAAAAAACCCAAAAAAACAAAAAAACCAAAAAGTGGTCCCATATGCCGTACCTTCGTTGAGCTTAAGCACATGTGAGACTATTTGTGGATTGCCTTCATACACAGGTAGAAATTTGGCTGGGTATAAAATTCTTGGGTCACACTCATTTTTTTTTAAAACTCTGTAAACATTGCTCTATCATTTTCTGACATGGACCATTACTATAAATGAGTTTGAATCCAGCTTTAGCTCTTCCTATTACAATTGACTTGTGTTTTTTGCCTAGATATGTGTAGGGTTATTCACTTGTTTATCAAGTTTAGTCATTTCATGTGACTATCATGTTTTTATGCCTCTGGCATTAATTTTTCTTATGACACAATGTATAATTTAAATTTGTAGATTCTGTTCTTCATTTCAGGAAATTATTTCCCTCTTTGAATATTTTTTATTCTGCATTTGCTCAGCTCTATACTTCAGGTACACCAAGTATATATGTATATGGTAGACTTCTGTTGTCTTTTTTCAATGTGTATCATTTCTATGACTGCAAAATTCTATATAGACATAAAATGTCTTAGTTTGAGCTGTTGTAGCAAAAATACAACATAGTCTGGGTGGCTTACAAACAGAAAATTATTTCTCTTAGTTCTGAAAGCTAGGAAGTCCAAGATCAAGGTGCCAGTAGATTCAGTGCTTGGTGAAAGTCCACTTCCTGGTTCATAGATGGCTGTCTTCTCACTGTGTCCTCACATGACAGAAGGGGCAAGAGAACTCTGTAGGGTTTCTTTTATAAAGACACTAATCCCATTCATGAGGGCTCCATCCTCATGACCTTATTACCTTCCAAAGGCCCCACCTCCTAATGCCATCACCTTGGAGGTTAGGATTTCAACATATGAATTTTGGGGAGACACAGACATCCAGTTTATAACATAAGCATAATTATTATTATAGGTATGATCCAAATATGGGAATGTTAATGTTATTTTTCAGTTCAGGTCTTAGATACTAAAAACTTTGTGGATAGTCTTTAGTGTGTGTGTATGTGCTTGTGTGCATGCATGGGAATATGAGTACATTGTTTTCATATGAAACATTAAAAAGAACCAAATGTGTGCTACATGGCTGCTACTGTTTATAGTAATATTGAAGGGGAGAAAACAACACTTATTTTGCGACAGATATAACACAAGGTCCAAGTTTTATAAGTATGTGAATGTGTAGTCTCTGATATAGTAGGCTGAGGTAAAAGATATCACAGCAGCTAATTTGTTTTCCAAGAACTACAGAGACCAGACAATAATTAGAACCAATTTTTATTTAATGTTTAAATGATGCTTAAAAATTGTACAAGGCAAGGACATAAGTACTTTATGCAGTTTATTTGATTTTCATTTGTACAGTAACTATGTAAAATTATTATTAAGCCATCATTTAATGACCCCCCATTTAATAATGGGGGGACTATCTTAGAAGGGTTAAATAAGTCTTCAGAGTTGCCTTACTAGTAAGTGGTAGAGTGGGTTTGGAAGCTGAGTTTCCCAGAGCGGTGTCTCCACATTAATCTGGATTCTGGATTCACTCCCTTTCTGCTACCATAGAAAGTCCTGAAGGAGGAAGAGAGATGCATGTGCCTCTAAAGGGTACTCATATTTTAAGAAGTCAAATCTGTTGGTTCCCATGAATACATATTATCTTTACAGAAATATGTTGGAACTGTAAAACATATGGACTGGAAAGACATTTTTAGTTGCTGTCACCCACTCACTTTTTTTCAACTGCTCCTTTGATCCTCTCTCTTAAGGTCCCAAAAGGCACTCAAGTTCAACATGTTTAAAATTAAATTCATTGTTTTATGCTCCAGTAACTTTTTCTTCCTCAGTTCAATCATTGACACCTTCCTCTCTTTGCTTTCTACATGCCATCAGTCACCAAAGCTTATTGCTCATCACTTCGTTTTCTTGAATCTGTCCCTTTCCATTCAAAATGTCACCACTCTTATTCAACCTTTTTTATTACCGCTGACGTGGAATGTCGCACACCACAGGTGCCTGACAGGTCTCCTGGCCTACTATCTTTTTGCCTCTCTCTTCCGTAGGTTCAGACTTCTCTTTCTAAGCAGTGGTTTTCAAATTCTTTTGAAAGCACACTCTCCCAATAAAAATGCTTGAGCATGAATTTCCAGTATATTTCTTTATTTCTAAGCAATGTATACATGTGACTAAACATATATGAACACTGTAAAATGGGCATAAGAATATAAATTAAAAGGGCGCTTAGGTGGCTCAGTCAGTTAAGTGTTTGACTTGATCTCAGCTCAGGTCATGATCTCATGGATCGAGCCCCAAGTCTGCATCCCAAGTCTATATTGTCAGTGCAGAGCCTGCCTGGGATTCTCTCTCCCTCTCTCTCTGCCCCTCCCCCCCAACTCGTACACACACACACACACACACACTCTCTCTCTCTCTCTATCTCTCTCAAAATAAATAAGCTTAAAAAAAAAAGAATGTAAATTAAAAGGGAATAGAGAGGAAATGAATATTTTTACCTAAATTTGTATTTGATTTTTCAGAGTTCAAAAACATTTTTGTTCTCTATACACCTGAATAAATTTCACTGTTTTTTAAAACTTTATTTATTTATTTTTGAGAGAGAGTGCAGGAGGGGCAGAGAGAGAGAGAATCCCAAGCAGGCTCCACACTGTCAGTATAGAGCCTAATGTGGGGCTCAAACTCACAAACAGTGAGACCATGACCTGAGCCGAAACCAAGAGTCAGATGATTAACCGACTGAGCCACCCAGGTGCCCCAGATTTCACTGTTTTTGTTTTAATGTTGGTTTAATAATTTGTGACTCAGAGATTCACAAATTTATTTCTAAGTTCAGTTTATTTTGGAAATAGGTTTTATTAATTGTCATAGCTGAAAATGATACAAAGTAATATAGTATTAAAATGCACTAAAACTACATTACTAAATCCTAATATTCATTTCCATCCACCAATTATGTGAAGTTTTATTGAAATTCAGCCAATACATTTACTGATGTCAAAGAGTTATTCTTGCAAGCCAATTGAAAGGTATTGTAAACCTATGTCTGGAATATTAATAGATTCGAGGGCTGTGTTTCCAATTTTTTTTAAGCATGAAGATACAAATGTTTCTTAGGTAATGTTACAGCTTTGTCAATTTCAGGAATAAAATAACAACAGATTTCCAAGCATCCATTTTCAAAATGGTCTCAGTAAAAAGAGTTTCTTTGCAAAAGCATTTATTTTCACCTTCACTATTAAACACCCTTTTTTTTTTTAAAGATACTGTTTAAATGTATTTGTAATTTTAATATCTACTGTGTAGCACAGTATTGAAGGTCACTGGCATAAGAGAAAAGGTCAGAAATTTTGGAATCCTAGTCTTTTTATAAGAGAGAAAAATGTGTAATTCATCTCTAAGTTGGCAATTCTTTTAAGGTCTCTACTCCCAAAATGACCTATGAACCTGTCTGATACAATTGATTTTTATGGTCTCTCCCTATTTCATTACACAATATTATAAAGATTCTACTACTTAGGGCCACAGTATGTAGAGCATGCGACTCTTGATCTCAGAGTCATGAGTTTGAGCCCTGCCTTGGGCATAGAACTTACTAAAAACAAAAACAAATAAACAAAAATCAAACAAAACAAAACAACCCCCCCCCACAAGATTCTACTACTTAAAAGTCTTGGGGGTGTTTGGGTTTTGTTTTTATAAAAATGGCCCTAACAATGATACCCTACAGCACACAAATTCGTCTCAGGAGACTTCACTTAAACCATTTAAGACACTTAACTCACATACAGACAAGTGTGCCTGCCACTATCAATCCACATATTAGATATCAGAAAGGTTTCATTTTTTTAAAGAAATATAAATAGAAGTTATATATTTTTTTCTGTACTCCAGGGCATCCCCAGGGATGAGCACACATACCCCCCTCTGATCCTTCACTTTCCTGCCAAGAAACCAACATCACCAACTCACTGTTTGTCCTGAGCCAGTTTTTCTGCTGGGCACAGTCTGACTTCAGCATCTTAGTTACCAGGTACAATTTTCCTGCCTTGTGTCCTCATTCCTTCGTGCTTAGGTTTGAGTCCCAGACTTAAAAAATTTAATAAAATAAAATAAAAGCAAGTGCTACAGAGTTTATTCCTGGCCTAGTATTGTTCTGATAAACATATTTATTTAGTCATCACAACTCTATGAAATAACATTACTATCCCTGTTTTACAGAATATGAAACTTAGGGATTACATAACTTCTCCAGAGTTAACACTTACCTAGTGATGGAGGTGAGTGGGTTTGAGTCTAGGCAGTTGAACTCCAGAGGCTATGCATATAACACCTGATTCTTCTGCCCTCTTTCGTGCCATGGCCATGTGCCATGTGCCATGGCTAACTGTGGAAGGGGCAGAGAGACATTTCTAAGCCAGACAGCTTTCAACCCATAGCATGGCCAAGACTAGAAGTCCAATACCAAATTCAATAGGAGGCCATGCTGCTTCTGAGTAGATCAGATACTCTAGTTCAACAACATTGGCACTGGCTGGGAGCTGAAATACAAAAGACTAGGAGCCAGAGATGGTTCAAAAGCTGGAGTGAAAAACAGGGGCTGTTGCTGACTCCAAGGAAAAGAGCCTGGTAGCCAAGAAATGGACTGACACAGGAATATGAACAATAGCAACCAGTTATTAAGACACTGTCTTAACCACTTTATGTTCCTTGTTCATCTAACTCCCACAATGACCCTGTAAAAGAGATACTATTATGCCTTCATTTCCTAGACAAAGAAAATGAGACTGAAAAAACTCAAGTAATTTTCCTAAGCTGCATAACTAAATTAAGTGGCTCAGCCAGGATTTAAACCTGGCTATGTCTGAATTATATATGCCAAAGAGTGACTTATTGTGGAGGAGTTCGCCACCACCAGCCTCTCCATAATCTCCATTATATGCCCAAAGCCACCCCAAGTAAATATACATCTAAGGAAAACCAATTGTTAATGCTGTAAATGCAGTTTCAACACAAGACCTCCTTCCAACCAGATTGCTGCACCCTGAACTTCCCCAGTCTTATTCCAAAGGTGGGCTGTGAACAGGGGAGCTCTATACCCACTCACCACTGGGAAACGTCTACAGGTAAGAGAGACAAGAGGAGAAGTGAACTTGTACCCTCCTTTCTCCAATTTTGGATTGAGAGCAAGTGACACAAAGAATCGGGAACTGGTTGTGGTGCCTGGTGCCTGACAGTAGTGGTGGCAGAAACATCCATTTGCAGGGGCTACACTTTTAGCAGTGGGGCAATGTCCAGGGCCTCTGGGGAACATTGTCCAATCTCTGTCATTCGATGGCTCAGCAGTCATAGTCATAATACCTTCCTGGACTGATTTATGGTAATATTTAGGCTGTGGTTCTGGTTACTGCTGGGACACCCCTTGTTTTGACTATTTTCAGAGCCTATTTCTCCATCATTCCCAGCAATATCACCTTAGTAAATTTTCTTTTGTGCTTAATCACTTAGAGTTAATTTCTGTTGCTTGCAACCAAGAACACTGACTGAACAATGATTAAATTTGCATTTTCATTGCCACTATCACATTGCACCTTATTTCCAAAAGTTTTAAAGAAAGAACTAGTGGCTCAAAAGTAGTTCATTAAAATATTAATACAGTCGGGGCGCCTGGGTGGCGCAGTCGGTTAAGCGTCCGACTTCAGCCAGGTCACGATCTCACGGTCTGTGAGTTCGAGCCCCGCATCGGGCTCTGGGCTGATGGCTCGGAGCCTGGAGCCTGTTTCCGATTCTGTGTCTCCCTCTCTCTGCCCCTCCCCCGTTCATGCTCTGTCTCTCTCTGTCCCAAAAATAAAATAAAAAAAACGTTGAAAAAAAAAATATTAATACAGTCCACACATAATGGTAAGAGACTGAAAACTTTCCTTAAAAACACGAATAAGCCAAGGATGTCTGCTTTTACTACTTCTGTTCAACATTGTACAGATGTTCCATTTGGGACAATCAGACACGAAAAAATAAATGAAAGGCATTCAGATAGGAAAGGAAAAAGTAAAACTATATTTTCAGGTGATGGAATCTGATCTCATATACAGAAAATCCCAAGGACTCCACTAATAACTATTAGGACTAATAAACAAGTTCAGCAAGGTTGGAGGACACATGATCAGCATGCAGAAATCACCTGTCTTTTGGCACCCCTGGATGGCTCAGTCCATTAAGTGTCCAACTCTTGATTCCAGCTCAGGTCATGATCCCTGGGTTGAACATAGAGCCTACTCAAGATTCTCTCTCTCCCCCTCTGCCCCTCTCTCCTGCCTGCGTGCACACTCAAAATAAATAAAATAAAAAACAATCAACTGTATTTCTATAAAGTAGCAATGAACAATCTGAAAGTGAAATTAGGAAAACAACTCCATTTACAATGGCATCAAAAAAATTAAAACTCTTAGGAATCAATTTAACAAAAGAAGTGTAAGTCTTGTACTCCAAAAACTACAAGACATCTTTGAAAGAAATGAAAGAATATCTAAAAAACTGGAAAGACATCCCATGCTCATGAGTTAAAATTGTTAAGATGACAATACTCCAAATTGCTACACAGATTCAGTGAAATTCCTATCAAAATACCAGTGTTCTCTCCTGCAGAAATCGATAAGTTGATCTTAATGTTTCATGGAAATTCAAGGGACTTGGAATAGCCAAAAAAATAATCTTGAAAAAGAAGAACAAAGTTGGAGGACTCATACTTCCTAATTTCAAAACCTAGTAAAAAGCTATCATCATCAAAACAGTGTGGTAATTGCATAAGAATGGACATATATAAATCAATGGAATGGAATTGAATGGCCAGAAATAAATCTTCCCGTTTTTGGTCAGTTGGTTTCTGGCAAGGGTGCCAACACCATTCGGGGAAGAAAAAATAGTTTTTTCAACAAATGCCCACACAACAAGATGTCCATATACAAATGAATGAATTTAAATTCCTATCTCACACTGTATGTAAAAAATTAACTCAAAATGGATCATAAACCTAAATATAGGAGCTAAAACTGTAAAATTCTTAGAAGAAAACATAGCAGTACATCTTTGTAATTTTGGATTGGGCAATATTGTCTTACATATGACACCAGAAGCTTATACTTGACATGACAGAGAAAAAAGTAGGTAAATTACACTTCTTCAAAATTAAAACTTTTGGGGGGGCCTAGCAGCCTCAGTTGTTGGAGCATGTGACTCTTGATCTCTTAAGTTCGAGCCCTACATTGGGTGTACAGATTACTTAAAAATAAAATCTTTTTAAAAAAATTTAAAACTTTTGTGCTTCAAAGGACACTACCAGGGAAATAGAAGGACAGCCCACAGAATGGGAGAAACTATGTGCAAATCATGTATCTGATAAGGAATTTGTATTTAGAACATATAAAGAATCTTAGAACTCAACAATAAAAAGAAAAACAACTCAGTTGAAAATGGGCAAGATTTAAGCAGATGTTTTTCCAAAGACAATGTACCAAAAGCACATGAAAACATGTCCAACATTGTTCAGTAGGGAAATGCAAATAAAGACCACGATGAGATTGCTAAAGGGAATGGAGTTTCTTTTGAGGATGATGAAAGTGTTCTAAAACTGATTGGGTGATGTTTGCACAACTGTGAATGTATCAAAATCACTTTATTGTAAACTTTTTAAAATAGATTTGATTTTGGGGGCACCTGGATGGCTCAGTCAGGTAAGCATCCAACTCTTGATTTCAGCTCAAGTCATGATCTCACGGTTCATGAGGTCCAGTCCCGTATCAGGCTCTGTGCTGACAGTGCAGAGCCTGCTTGGGATTCTCTCTCTCCCTCTCTCCCTGCCCCACCCTCTGCCTCTCTCTCTCTCTCAAAATAAATAAACATTAAAAAAATAATAAATGGGTGAATTGTATGGAGGTAGATCGTATCTCAATAAAGCTGTTAACCAAATATCCACAATGAGATGCCACTTTACGCCCACTAGGATGGCTAAAATAGAAATGACAGACAATAACAAATGATGATGAATACACAGAAAAATTACAATCCTTGTACATTGCTGATCGTAAAATGGCACAGCGACTTTAGAAGCTTCTCAGAACGTTAAACATAAAATTACTATAAGACCCAGCAATTTGTCTCATAGGTATATACCAAAGAGAAATAAAAACACATGTCCACACAAAAACTTTTACATGAATGTCCATAGCAGTATTATTCGTGATAGCTAAAAAAAGTGGAAACAATCTAATTGTCCACAAACTGATGAAGGGATAAACAAAATGTGTCATATCCATATAATGGAATAATATTTGGCCATAGAAGGGGATGGGGAAAAATGATACATGTTACAGCATGGATGCGTCTTGAAAACATCATGCCAAGTGAAAGAAGTCACACAAAAGACCACATATTGTGTGATTACATTTATTGCAAATGTCCAGAATAAGCAAATCCATAGAGACAGAAAGTAGATCAATGGTTTTCAGGGGCTGGAGGGAAAGGGGAAATAGGGAGTGATTAATAATGGGTAGAGGGTTTCCTTTTGGGGTGACAAAAATGTCCTAAAATTTGATAATAGTGATGGTCGCACAGCTCCATGAATATTCTGAAAACCACTGAGTTACACACTTTCAAAGGGCAAATTTTATGTGCATTATATCTTAACCTGTTATTAAAGTTTGGTTTTTTTAATTGTTTTTTTCATTTTTTTTAATGTTTATTTATTTTTGAAGGAGAGAGAGACAGAGTGTGAATGGGGGAGGGGCAGAGAGAGAGGGAGACACAGAACCCAAAGCAGGCTCCAGGCTCTGAGCTGTCAGCACAGAGCCCGACACGGGGCTCGAACCCACAAACCATGAGATCACGACCTGAGCCAAAGTCGGACGCTTAACCCCTGAGCCACCCAGGCGCCCCTGTTATTAAAGTTTTTTAAAAAATCACAAATATAGTAATGTGACTACCACAAGTAAAAAATAGCATTATAAATAGTGAACAGGACTCTAGTGAAAATATAAAGTATGATTCTGTATGTTATAGGATAAACACCTGAAAATGTGATTATTTTGCACAAGTGGGCAAAAAAATAGCAGGCAAATTCTAAGAGGGATAGTGAGTACCTGAAAATTGGATGTTACTGGGCTAGCAATTTATTCATCTCTATTCCTCAATGTATTATTATGAACTTGTTCATATATAAGCATAAAGCCACCCGTGACTTTTTACTGGCTTTTTTGAACAAAACACGGTGATCCCTCAGTAAAGAAATAATATTTTTTCTAGAATAAGAGCAAAATAATGCTTTCCAAATTGATGAATTTTGTTTCTAAAGGCAGACAGAAAATATCATAACTATAGCAACATGATTGAAATCTACATTTCTGCAGCAAAACAAGGCTATAAATCATTCTATTGCCAAAAAGGTATAAATCCAATTACGGAGCTAATGACACATTTTATGCTTGAGGAGAAAGCAAACAGAAGTCCTTTATCTAGTGATGCTCTAGGCCGTTGCAAAAATTCAACAGCGTACAATGTAAAAGGGCGATTACTATTATGTGTGCATCCTGGAAGATACTTCCCTAGACATAGGAAGGAAACAGCTGATGTTCTATGTACAAAACAGCCTTTGGCATACATGTGCTACATATAGTAATGGGAAGATGCTCCATGACACTTTATTCTATTCATCACTGCAGATTCATGCTGTGGGAGAAGAGAGTTTTCATCTGTAATAATTATTACATGAGAAAATACATGTTGGGGTCAGTACTGATGGAAACCTGGCCATATGCTTAGCAAAGAAGAGCGTTATTCTAGGAATAAAAGGTTGCACCTGAATGCCAATCCACGCACTGCTTCACTCACAGAGAACAAAGCAAACAACAGATGCCCGACCTTGAATCAGGGACGAAAGAAGGAGAGGAGATTGCAAATATGCAATACAACCAATGAGGAAATGTCTTTTCAGCATGTTTGAGAAGGAACAAGATTCTGCTTTTCTAAGTGGAGGCATGTCATCTGTTGAGGAAAGGCGTTCCCACACATTTTTTTAAGATATAGAAAGTGATTTATAGTATTTCTTTGTGACACTCATCCTGCCTGTAGAGATACTTCTCTAATGTCAGCTCTGTGTTCACATTCTTGCATGGCCTGAACTTGGCCCTTCAAGACTGATATAGCACCAAGTTTTAAAAGTTGAGCATGGGATTAAACTAGCAGAATTTCTTAAGACAGAATTTCTTAAGAAGATGTAAACAACCTATATTGGTTATTTATTGCTGTGTAGAAAATCACCCCAAGACTTAGCAGTTGATAGCAATAAACATTTATGATCTCACAGTTTCTGTGGGGCAAGAATCTGGGAGCAGCTTAGCTGGGTAACTCTGGTTCAGGATTCTTCACAAAATTGTGGTCAAGCTATTGGTGGGGGCTGCAGTCATCTCAAGGCTTGACTGGAGAAGGATCCATTTCCAAGTTCACTCAGGTGGCTGTTGGCAGACCTCCATCATCTCTGGCTGTTGGCTGGAGACAGCAGTTCATTGCCATATGGGTCTCCCCATGGCAGCTGGATTTCCTGATTAAGTGGGCAAGATGGCAAAAGAGGGAGAGCAAGACAGACGCCACTGTCTTTCTGTAACCTAATCTCAGCAGTGACATCCTATAGCTTTTGAATATTCTATTTGTTGGAAATGAGGCAGTGAGTCCTGCCCACACGCAAGGAGAAGTGATTACACACAGGTATGGATACCAAGAGGGAGGGATCATTGAGGCCTTCTCTAAGACTTCCTGTCACACTATCCATATACTTCTATATGTGTGACTTTACCCGGACCAACAGTGCCCCATGATTCACAAGGTTTTGGTCAGTGAAGCTCTCTACTCCTCCATCTGTCATGGCCTGAATTCTCAGTGCTCTGTGATCCAGAGGCACACCTTGACCAACCATGTTAGTCACTGAAGGTAGATGCAAGGTCCAATGCCCTTGGGTACACATCTATTATAGAGCTGGTGGGTTTCCCGCTGCCTCCTTCATTGGCATGGCTATTTGGTAGAACAGGTCTAAGTCTATTCTTCTTTGCCATGGCAGGGACAAAGGTTATCTTTAGATAGTAGGCCCTCTTAGCCAGGATACATTGAGGAACTAATTATCCCTATCTTTCAAATGGAGTCGGTCTGATCTGACCTGAGAGGTCAGTGGGTTCGACCTGAGAGGATGCTCTATCTTTATGGCTTGGAAGTTGGCTCTCAAATAAGAGTGGCCTGATGAATAGACACTTCTCTAAAGAAGACATCCAGATGGCCAACAGGCACATGAAAAGATGTTCAGCGTCGCTCCTTATCAGGGAAATACAAATCAAAACCACACTCAGGTATCACCTCACGCCAGTCAGAGTGGCCAAAATGAACAAATCAGGAGACTATAGATGCTGGAGAGGATGTGGAGAAACGGGAACCCTCTTGCACTGTTGGTGGGAATGCAAATTGGTGCAGCCGCTCTGGAAAGCAGTGTGGAGGTTCCTCAGAAAATTAAAAATAGACCTACCCTATGACCCAGCAATAGCACTGCTAGGAATCTACCCAAGGGATACAGGAGTACTGATGCATAGGGGCACTTGTACCCCAATGTTCATAGCAGCACTCTCAACAATAGCCAAATTATGGAAAGAGCCTAAATGTCCATCAACTGATGAATGGATAAAGAAATTGTGGTTTATATACACAATGGAATACTACGTGGCAATGAGAAAAAATGAAATATGGCCTTTTGTAGCAACGTGGATGGAACTGGAGAGTGTGATGCTAAGTGAAATAAGCCATACAGAGAAAGACAGATACCATATGGTTTCACTCTTATGTGGATCCTGAGAAACTTAACAGGAACCCATGGGGGAGGGGAAGGAAAAAAAAAAAAAAAAAAAAGGACGTTAGAGTGGGAGAGAGCCAAAGCATAAGAGACTGTTAAAAACTGAGAACAAACTGAGGGTTGATGGGGGGTGGGAGGGAGGGGCGGGTGGGTGATGGGTATTGAGGAGGGCACCTTTTGGGATGAGCACTGGGTGTTGTATGGAAACCAATTTGTCAATAAACTTCATATAAAAAAAAATGCCATGTGGGAATAAAATGACAGATACAAAAAAAAAAAAAAATAAGAGTGGCCTGAATTGAGGCAATGAGTCTCTTATTGATCTGCTTCATCAGGGAGTAGAGACAGCTGGTTGTCCTTCAATTTCCATTTTCCTTGGACTTAGTAATAAAATCCCTGATTATTACCTGGGCACATGGCTGCCTGGAATAAAAACAACAAGGATCAGTCTTCTTGCGGTTAGATGCAGTCTTCATGCATAACCATGTTCTGGCCAATGAGATATAAGCAGTAGTTGGTATGAGCAATATGAGCAGTTTCTAGGAAACAGCCTTATAAGAAAGTAGTATGCCCTGCTTTGCCCTTCTTCCTTTGTGTTGGCTATAGTAGGGATACGATGACTGGAAGTCTAGCAGCCATGTTGAGATAACCTTGGGAACCGTAACCATGCAGGATAAAGCAATATGCAAGAAGGACACTATGGCATATCTTACCAATCCTGAGATGACTATCTCTGGACTTCTTAAATATGAGAGAGAAATAGATTTGCATATTTAAGTTATTTCCAGATTTTTCTGTTACTTCTAACTGATTCTAATCCTAACTAATGATGTGGCTTTATTCAAGAACAGACAATCTTGCCATGACCTTAGCTCCCCCACTATTTCCTACAATATTCTTCTAGTAGGCAGGCATTGTCTCTAAATATAAGGCAAAGAATTAAGGCAAACATTGTTAGGTTTCCACTGGCAATTCTGCAATCTTCAGAAAGCTGGATGCTCCTGCTGAACTGTAGGGATGGGGCTAGGTCAGGTCAGGGGCTAGTCCTTGGGGTTCTCGTTAGATAGAAGGACCAACAGGTGCCTGTGGGGCTCCAAACTGAGCCCTCCTGCCATCTGTCCTGGGTGTTGCCTAAGTCCAAAGGCCTGACAGGTTCAAGATGTGTAGGTCAAGTCCTTGTCTAACTGAGATATGCAGAGCCAGCAAGTACCTTTAAGAATAAGGAGTGGGAGGGGCGCCTGGGTGGCTCAGTCGGTTGAGCGGCCAACTTCAGCTCAGGTCATGATCTCACGGTCCGTGAGTTCGAGCCCCGCGTCGGGCTCTGTGCTGACAGCTCAGAGCCTGGAGCCTGTTTCAGATTCTGTGTCTCCCTCTCTCTGACCCTCCCCTGTTCATGCTCTGTCTCTCTCTGTCTCAAAAATAAATAAACGTTAAAAAAAAAAAAAAAAGAATAAGGAGTGGGAGTTGCCAGGGATGAGGAAGTACAGATAAAAGACAAGTGAAGCTGTCTTCTGGAAGACGGTGGGGACTGGACAAAAACAAAAAGCCCGTATCAAGCACCAACGTGGACAGTGTTTGTGTTGTGTATGCAATGCCAGCCAGAGGGCCTTGGGAAACAAAGGCCATGTCTGTTTTCCTTTCATGGCCTCTGCTCCACGGTGTCAATTACTTTCTCTAATGAAACCCACACCAGGCTTATGCCAGGGCTATGCTCAGCTCCCACTCTCCTTTTTACTCCATGCCAAGGAAATAACTTGGCTCTAAGCATACCTAGGAGGCATTTCTGAGGTATTTTGTGCTGATAGAGAACCCAGAGTACCTACCGGTTTCTTCTTCTTTTTTTTTTTATGTTTTTATTTATTTTTGAGAGAAAGAGAGAGACAGAGCACAAGTGGGGGAGGGGCAGAGAGAGAGGGAGACACAGAAACCAAAGCAGGCTCCAGGCTCTGAGCTGTCAGCCAGAGCTGGATGCAGGGCTCAAACCCAAGAACCGTGAGATCATGACTTGAGCTGAAGTCAGACATTTAACCGACTGAGCCACCCAGCCGCCCCTACCTACCAGTTTCTTAAGCCCATAGCACTCCTAATGTAGAATTCAAGTCCTGCCTTGTAGAGAGGGCAGGAAATCACCTTAGGCATTAGGAGAATTTCAGTAATTATAACCTGCTATCAGAATTCTGGACTGTGCACATTTTTTAATGCTTCTGCACTACACTTAACTTTAGTTTGATAAACTCACTCCAATATCTTGAGACTGTTCTCTGGTGGTATATGCTGGCCCAAGAATGCCTCTAGTTCAAAATCCATTACCCAGTGCCTACTATTTTTAAATATAGTTCCCAAAATTAGGCAGAGGGACACTCCCTGACCCAGAAGTGGTCTGTGTGAGAGCCTTAGTGGAAATGGTATGGATTCTCAAGTCAGGCAGACCTGCAGTGAAACCAAGACTCTCACAATGGAGTTCAAAGATATTATCTGTAGTTGTGGAACGAGAAATAAAGGAGTATGTGCGTTACTTAAGAGTTACAAAGGTGGCCAGCTGAGGAACTAAAAATATCAATAAGGCCTTAATGGGAAGCAGTTGGGGAGGTGAAAGGGAAATGTTAGTACACTAGATCCTTATCTTACATAGCAGAAAGCCAACTGATAAATCAAGAAATGGTGGTATTTTTTTCAACAAATATTTACACTGTGCTAAGGCAATGAGGATACAGACATAAAACAAACTAAACAAAGTCACTACACTCATTATTCTACTAATAAGCCTATTGGGTGCCTACCAGAAGAAATAGTAAAAGTCTAAAAAGAGTTGCCTTGGGGGCGGGTGGAGGGGGTGGGTGGAGAGAAATAGGACAAGGGGTTGTTTTTCCTGCAAGCTCTGTTATACTATGCATATATTAAATCTGTTAAGTTACTAACAAATATTCTATTACCTATTAGCTACATATCCTTGAAAGGATTGCTTAAATTCCCTGGGCCTCCATTCTTCTGTCTGGAAATTAGGGATAGTAATGGCTTCCTTCAACTGTTTGTTACAGGAGTATCTGCATAAAGTAGGCATGAAAATGTCAGTCCCCTCCCCATGTCTCCCATGTAATATTTTGAAGCTCCAGACTTTCAGGCTAAGAAGTGACATATGTTCCTGGGTCTGGCCTGAGCAAGCCACATGACTTTTCTCTGACTGATTCTGTTCATCTGACACAAAGATGCTCATCTAAAATTTCTTCAAGTGCTGGAGGAACAGGATGCACACTGGTGAAAACTGTGCGTCTGGAAAAAACACTGGCCAAATATTAACACAATTTCCATTTGGACAATATTGTACAATATTGGACAATATTGTTGATATGGTCTTTACTGCTCACTTATGGGCAGTTAAAGTAATTTGCTGTCCTGTTTTAGTGCCTCAGAATCTCTCACAATTGGCTACTTAGTCCCTGAGGTGCTGAAGATCTCATGATGTAAGAGACAGAACAATTGTGAATTCAAGAGAGAAAGAGACAGAGAGAGAGAGAGGGAGGAAGGGAGGGAGAGATATCACTGCCTGGGATCAAGATTCAATTAGTAGAAAAACACTGAAAAATATCATGACAGAGCAAGGAGTATTGTGGACATCCAAACAGGTTATGAACGAGAAAGTGGATAAATGTGATCCTTTGTGTGTTTACCCATACACAGATACACAGGGGGGCATGCTTGCAGGTTCTGTGATTTGTCAGTGTGGTGTGTTGTGGGGGGTGGTTGCAGGGAGGGGAGGCTTGAGGGGTGAAGCACAGGCAGTGATGTGCTGGTAAAGGTCTAACAGCCAGTCCTGGCAGTTGCCAATTTCAATGGTGTAAATACTCCCAATGTGGCTGATTTCACACTACTAACTTGCAGTAACTGAATGCAGAATTGAAAGAAATGTGCAGAATCAGCTCTTGCAGCCAGTACCAGTCAGTTTCAACACACTGCTGGCTACAGGTTTCCAGCACTATTCTCTTTCAAAACAGAAAAAAATTCCCAGCTCCTTACACTCATTTGCTTCTAAAGTTGTGGATATGGATTTAGTTTTTATTCCAGAATCCATCTATACCTCCCAAACAGCACTGTTCGTTCAACCCTGATTGATTATTCACTCTTTTGTAAAGTTCATGGCTCATCACAGTTCATAGGAATTCTGGGACTGGAGTATTCCACACACACACACACACACACACACACACACACACACCCCGACTAAATCTACACAATGGTTGGCAAGACCATTTGTTTATTCAGAAAGCAGCCAACAGGATGCTACAGGCCAGTCAGTGAACCACCCTGCCTTTCAAGATTTGGCAAACTCCTGCTGGCCAAGGAAAGCTCCAAGCGGGCAAGAGGGAGCTCCCTCACTTCTTGTCCCCCCCACCATTACAGCTCTTTGGAAATTAAGTGCTTGCCTGGTTGTTTGGCACACGTATGACTCTCTTCCTCATCCCACAGGAAACTCTCCCTCATTAGTCTTCAGGGCGGTTTCCCTTTGAAACTCCCCCCACTCCTTTCCTCTCTGAAATCCTGTATCCTGGAGCCAGAGGAGCTATGTCTAGGCCTGACATTTATATACTTGGGGTGGGGGGAGGCTTCTTTAAAGAAAAGAATACACCATTATAAATATAAAGCTACTAGGGTCAGGGCCTTTAGAATGGGTCTGGGCAAATGAGGGTCTCCAGAGGAAGCTTCATTAGTTTCCAGTAGATATGCCTCTGTAGCCAGACTATGCTCCAAAGAAAACTGGATGTTTGCCTGGTGATGGGGAGTGGTGGGATGTCCTGTGTTTTTTTCCTTTTAGAGGAGGAGGAAGCCCCAAATGTTGTTCTGCTTCAAAACTCTGCCTTCGAGCCTGATACTGGAAGACATTATCCAACTTCTGAGGAAGCCATTTTATTCTGTATCACTCCTACTGTATCACATGGCTACTCCCCCAGCGCTTGGCACAGAATACAACAGAATGCCTGTAACAGGCAGAGACCTTCCCCATTGGTCCAAGAAAGTATCTTCTCTAATCCTTTAGCTGGCTAACTTCAGAATCACTGCAGATGAGAAGGGACCTCTAGTGGTCAGTCTCAAAGGTCACATCATCACAACCTTCTCCCTAGTCTCTCAAAGGTGTTCTGGTCTGTCAACTCTGGGTTGTCCATCCCAAGAGGTAGGAGAAGGAAAATACAGAATAGGTCAGAGGAATTTTTGGGTTTTGATATAGGTAGGTTATGGAAGGTAGGATGACCTCTGCTAAATGGCGTGTAGAGGATGTGGTAGATGTGTTTTTATATGCTTGCTGACAAAATCTACCCAGCTCCTAGTGAGACGGGGCCCAGCATCATGCCAGGGAGTGAAGGGTTATAGGGAAGCAGAAATGTGACTTCAACCCAGAGTAATAGATGTTCTTCATTTTGAAGGCAGAGCATAATATTGTGAAAGAGTGGATTTTAATCCCTTTTTAAAATCATGACTTCTTTGGGGTGCCTTGGAGCCTCAGTTGGTTAAGCCTCCAGCTCTTGGTTTCGGCTCAGGGCATGATCTCATGATCTCATGATCTCATGAGTTCGAGCCCTGCATTGGGCTCTGTGCTAATGGCATGGAGCCTGCTTGAGACTTCTCTCTCCTTCTCTCTCTGTCCCTCCCTGGCTTGCCCCCCCCCAAAAAAATAAATAAGCAAAAATAATAAAATCATGACTCCTTTGGGAAGCTAATTAAAAATCAGAAGCCATCTCCTCAGAAAAATAACGATGCACACATGCACACACCCATTTTTGCCTGAAATTCAGAAATTTCATTGATACTCTAAGGCACATCCACAGTGGTTCCAGAAGCCAAGTTAAACTCTGAAATAAGGCATTTGGATAAGAATGCATTGTGGAAGCCAGGAATCTTGAATGGACTCTAACCCCTTCACTTTGGACAAGTCCCTTGACCTCTCTGAACTTCATTTCCTCATCTATTAGAAAAAGGAAGGGTATGGGGCACCTGGGTGCCTGAGTCAGTTGATCATCTGACTTCAGCTCAGGTCATGATCTTGTGGCTCGTGAGTTTGAGCCCCAAGTTGGGCTCTGTGCTGACAGCTCTGAGCCTGGAGACTGCTTCAGCTTCTGTGCTTCCCTCTCTCCCTGCCCCTCCCCTGCTTGTGTTCTGTCTCTCTCTCTCTTTCAAAAATAAATAAACATTAAGAAAATTTTTTAAAAGGAAGGGTAGACAAATGTAGGATTTCCAGATAAAAGACAGAATATTTGGTTAAGTCTGAATTTCAAATAAACACAGATTTTTTTTAAAAGTACAACTATATCCCAAATATTGACTTTGTCCTGAATGAACAGATAGCGGTTGCACAGGACATACTTATACTAAGAAGTATTCATTGTTTACCTGGAATTCAAATTTCACGGGGTGTCCTGTATTTTTATTTGCTAAACTGGGCAAGCCTAGACAGGTGGCCTGTTGGGTCTTGATTTAAGGCCTAAAATTTTTGGTGATGAAGGAATCCTAATGGAGATTGGGAAGTTGGAGTATCATTAATCACTGTTTAAGCTAGAAATGCTGAAGTCCTGTGGCTGAGTTTAAGCAGCTTATTTTTAAAGTTTTTTTTTGTTGTTGTTGTTTTTGTTTGTTCATTTAGTAATCTCTGCACCCAATGTGGGGCTTGAACTCACAACCCTGAGATCAAGAGTCACATGTTCTTCTGACTGAGCCAGCCAGGCCCCCTGAGTTAAAGCAGTTTAGTGGACACTGTTGGATTCTGGATGGAATAGTCACCACGCTGGCTCCCTGAATTGCTCAAAGAACACTCTATTGTTGCTTAGCTGTGACGGCCAGATTTTTAGCTTTTCTGTCACTTTAAAACCCTCAGTAAATTCCCAGTGACCCAGCTAGATGATCTGTCTGGCCTGCAACCCTCCAGCCATTTGCTGAGCTGCTACCTCTGTCCCATAAAGCTTGGGGACAGCGGCTGTGAAGACTGTGGCTTAAAGACCTTTGGGAATGGCACTGGTTCAAGTGGCTTAGAAACTGTGCCCCTCAGACTCTTCCCACATTCTGGTTGCTTGTTTCCCTCTCCTGTTGTTCATTCCCATACAACAAGGGGTACTCTGAGTTCTGTGCACCTGCAGAGTCAGTCTCCCTCCAGCCCTCCCCAACTCCCTCCTTTCCTTCTTCCCTTCCCTCCTGTTAATGTTTCTTGAGTACCTGCCATGCAGTAGGGTCTGTGCTGGGCCCCTCCCCCTTGGCTGAAGCTCTTCCACAGCCATCACTCTCATTGACACTTGGTCCGCAGTCTGTGGTTCTCAAAATGAGAATCCTGAACATGGTGTTGGTCACCTGGGAGGCTGTTAAAGATGACAGTCCTGAGTCTCATCAGAACTGCTGAAGGAGGGGCGCCTGAGTGGCTCAGTCATTTAAACAGCTGACTCTTGGTTTCGGCTCAGGTTATGATCTCACCTGTTTGGTGAGTTCGAGACTCCCCCACTTCCCCGCTGTTCCCCTGCCCCCCCCCCCCAGTGCTGACTGTGGAGCCTACTTGGAATTTTCTGTCTCCCTCTCTCTCTGCCCCTCCCCCCTCTCACTGTCTCTGTATCTCTCAAAATAAATAAACTTAAAAAAAAAAAAAGAACTGCTGAAGGAAAGGTGCCTGGAAACTGTTTCTTAGAAATGCTGTTTCTTAGGCTCACCTAAATCAGAAGGCTGTGTGGGGCACCTGGGTGGCTCAGTCAGTTAAGCCTCCAACTTTGACTGAGGCCCCATGATTTCATGGTTCTTGGGTTAAAGCCCCGTGTCTGGGCTGACGTCTTAGAGCCCGGAGTCTGCTTTGGATTTTCTCTCTCTCTCTCTCTGCCCCTCCCCCATTTGTGCAGTCTCTCTCTCTCTCTCTCTCTCTCTCTCTCAAAAATAAATAAATAAACATTAAAAAAAAAAAAAAAAGGCTGTGGCTGCTAGTTCTTGGACCCCCTTCTCTGTCCAGAAGTGCACAGGCCTAATGTGGAGCCAATTGGTTTCTACTCCCAGGAATTTCCAGATGCGAGGCTGCCTCTCTCCTCTCCCTCTGGGCCTGAGCTACTTATAGAAGATGTGAAGTACTAGACTCTGTTAATACTGCAACCAGCCAAACTACTTAGGCTTAATGGTTAACTACTAGGCTTAATTATTTATGGCAAAAATAGTTTCCTCATTCTGTCAGTTTTAGGAAAGAGGAATGTTCCAGGAATGACGGTGGACAAATCTTGTCACTTCTTTGACTCTCCAGCAGGGGCACCACGATATCATTTTTAAAATCTGAAACCCTGCCCCAGCACTGAGTGCACTCTACCTGGCTCCTAACCATCATTAACTTTCCCTTCTAGAAGATAAGACCTTTCAAGTTGAGGAACTTTGTTTTGCTCATCTTGTATCTCTCAGGGTATCCACTTAATGTAGTGAAATTCAGGGAGCACCATTTATCTTGTAGACATCACAGTTTTCCACAGATGGCAGTTGAGTGACTTGAGAAGCCAAGTCTTTTATTTATTCATGATAAAGACACCATATTGGCTTGGATGGCACTGGCACTTCCAATGTTTAGAATACTCAGTACATGGAGGATACTCAATAAATAACTGCTAAATACTTTCCCCCAACATGAACATGTCAAATATACAGAAAAAATGAAACTGGATATCTATTTAACCCTATATAGATTCTAGATTCAGCACGTGTGAATTTTTGCTATACTTACTGTGTGTGTGTGTGTGTGTGTGTGTGTGTGTGTGTTTATTTTTGCTGAATCATTTGAAATTTAATTGCAATCATCGCGACACTTAACCCATAAATATTTCAGCAGGTATCTCCTAAGAATTAGGACATTCTCCTAAACAACTGCAATTCTACTATTACTCCTAAGAATAATTAACCATTACTTCCTAATATAATTTAATATCCAACTGTAGAAGCTGGTGTCGGTGCCCCGTCCACATCCCCTTGGTCTGCTTGCAAACAGTTCCCATATAGCAAAAAGGTGACTTCCTGAGTGTCTCTCCCTGAACGTTCATGGCTAGACCAAAAGAGTGCACTCTACCCTCATAGGATGGGCTGGAGATGCTGGGGAGTCAATACCCCAAGAGTATTCCTTAACCAATGATGGAGAGAAGTTAGTGGATAAATACCCAAGCTTCCTTCCCTTCATGAGTCGATTCTGAGGTATGTTCCCCAGAGCTTGTCAAAGGGTCCACGGTGACAGTGTCCATAGTTATAACCTATCCATTAACACATACCCTTTCTTAGTTGTCCTTCCTTCCCTGTCTCACTTCCTTACTGTGCTCCTTGAGATCACCTTTAAATAAACTACTTGCAGCCAAAGCTTTTGTCTTAGAGTCTGCTCTGGAGGACCCAAAACCAAGACATCAATTCATTGCTAAATTCACTTACAAATGATGATAGTAAAACACACTCTTCTTAGATCCACCAAGAAGCAAACTCAAAACTTCCTTAGATGGCGCTTGCAACTCAGCAACAGAAACTGCTCTTAGTTATGATTCTTACTGGAACAATGGTATATACGAAGGCTGTGTTTATTTATTATGCCCTGCCCAGCCTGTATTAATAATAATAATAATAATAATAGCTACTGTAAATTAGCAGCTTACTGTGCGGCTGCTTCACATACTTTATTTCACCTAATCCTCACAGTGCCTTTGTAGGGAGGGCACTATTACTGTTTCTGTTGTATTGACAAAGAACTTGAGGCTCATAGAAGCTACACAGCTTTTTTGAAGTCACATAACTAGTAAGAAGCAGATCTCTTCTGGTATGCTTACCCATTGTGTTAAAATGTGCAGATAACCATAAATATTCTTTATCCTATTCTTGCATAAATGGGAACAATAGTAGTACCCAGATAACACTGTACAACACAATGTAATAATACCACAAACATACATTTTTTTAACCAACCAAAAAAAATGTTATCTTCAATTGCTAATTCTTGAAAGTATAATGCAAGGATTCCCCAATCATGTGAAAGTCTCAAAGGGATAAAACTTCTCCCAGTTGTGCTTGGCTTAGTACATCTTATGCACTGGGCTGGGGTTACCAGCATTGCTTAAGTTGTGGAATCTTCCAATATTTTGGCTGCCATGTTCGAGTTAGGTAACTTTGGTAATTTGACAGCCTGAGAATGGTAATGGGGCAAGTTTGAGAAGAGGGTTGGTTTTCACAGCAGCCAGAATATTAGAAGATTCCACAACTTAAATAATGCCGGAAAAATATCACTTCCCACTGATAACCCAAGCCCGGTGCATTATCTAACTTGAACATGGAAATGTTTGGTGAAATGTGCTACAAATTTTTGCACAAGGTCAGGTTTTCTTGGAATAATTACATCACTGTTAGTAATATCTGGCCCCACCTAGTTATTTAGAGACACATGAAAACTTAGGTCTGAAGAAGATGTCTTTCCCAGTTAGTGTCTTCTCTAAGAATCCATAAAAAGAAAGAGACTTTGAACCCAATTTATTTTGTGTACTTGACCCTACTGTCATAAAGTGTTCAAATTCAAGTATTATAAAGATGGTAACAGGGAAAGGATTCAGGGTTCCCAGATGAAGAAACAAGTGGCCAACGAAGTCACCTTTTCAGAGCTTAGCAGGTAAGTGGTAAAACTTTGTCTTCTATATAGAGAGTTGTAAAAATTAAAAACAAGTCAAGTAAGGGAAATTCATTTTGAAAAGATGCTGTCTAATGTGGTAGAAGGGAAGGGGTGACATCCATCTTCCTCTTTAATTAATAGGGTAGGGTATGGTCTGCTAAGAAGCTCACACTCAGCACTTATTAGGCACCTACAGTGGACAGTGCTTGAGAAAACTCTATTAATGACCAGATTCTGAAATCATCACTATTACGGTGGTAGGATAGAAATCTTTTTTTTGGCATAGTTTTAAAATTACGGAAGAATCAATGTTAGTACTAATTGCATCTTATTGAAATATTGATTCAGGCTTGCCAGCCAGAAAGGGTGAGTCTGGTGGGAATGAAGCTTGTTCTTGTCAGGACAGGCCTGGGGTGGGGAGAAGCAAAGCCCATCCACACAGTCGTAGGAATGTTACAGCTCTTGAAGGTTAATACTTGTAATACAGGGATGAAACTCCAAGTCACTGAGGTCTATGGAACGGCCAGGGCTCAGAAGGTATTAACAGCAACTTCTTAAAGGAGGAAAATATCAGTCTAGGCAGTACAGTGATTAAGAGTCTGGCCCTGGGAGTCCTGGGTTCGAATCCTGGCCCTGACATTTACTGTCTTTGGGATCTTGGGCAAATGATATAATCTCTCTAAACCTTTAGAAATGACGTCAAGAGGGTTGTTAGGGACTTCATTGAGATTGGAATAATGTATGTGAAGTGTTTAGTACAGTGCCTGTTGCATAGAAAGCATTCAGTATGTGTTTCTACCATATTCATAGTGGTACTCTTGAAAGGAAGTAATTAAATATATATTTTTCCTAGATGAAGTAGAGAATATCTAGGGAGATGGATGGCAGCAGCAAAAGCATAGAAGGAAAAAAGAAGGACTTTGTTATCTTTTATTCTTAGTCTATCCTGGGTTGAAGAGAACAGGTATTCTGAGGGAGAGTATGGGGGAGGGGTGGAAGGAAGCAAAGAGATTAACATGGTTTAAGACTAGAGACTAAGGGCGCCTGGGTGGTGGCCCAGTTGGTTGAGCGTCCAGCTCTTGATTTCCGCTCAGGTCATGATCTCATGGTTCATGACTTTGAGCCCTGAGTCGTTGGGTTCTGCATGTGCAGAGCCTGCTTGGGATTGTCTCTCTTCCTCTCTCACTGCCCCTCCCCACTTACTCACCCTGTCTCTCTCAAAATAAATAAATAAACAAAAAAAGTAGGGGGGCGCCTGGGTGGCTCAGTCGGTTAAGCGTCTGACTCTTGATTTCAGCTCAGGTCATGATCTCACAGCTCCTGAGATGGAGACCCATGTCAGGCTATTTTTTACTGACAGCAAGGAGTCTGCCTGGGATTCTCTCTCACTTCTGTCTCTGCCCCTCTGCCTCCCCAAATAAATTAAACTTAAAAAAAAAAAAAAAAAAGGACTAGAGTCTATGCTGCAATTGAGTCTTCTCTAAGGTATTAACTTTTTGAGTCTATGGGATTTGGAACAATCTCAACAACTCTCTTTAGCAGAAAGCAACTTTTACAAAAATGACCCAAGACAGGCCTTCAAGATCAGAATTACTACAGTTCAGTAGAGACTGTCTGTGAATGAAGGGAGTTTCTTTCTCTTTCTGTTAAAATGACATTCTATCAATTTCTCCAGGGAAGACTGGTTCTACCTTCCCTGGGGCTGCCCTATAGCTGCCCTATATCTTAAAGCCTATTTCCTTGTGGTTTTCTTTTTCTTGCCTTAAAAAAATATCCTGAATACTAAAAGTACTTTGGACTCAGTAATCAGAACAAGATTGTTTAATTAAAAACTAGAAATTGTACTGTTACAGCTGGGATGACTCATCTGGGATTTTATTTTAAATGCGTAATAGGCAAGAGGACGTTTCATAAACTCAGCATAGACCAAAGTACAGAACCAACTACTCCCTTTTTCCCCCCAGCAGACCAGACGTAAATTTGTTAAAGATGGCCTGGAAGATCAGTTGCCTAATGAGAATGTGCAGATTTCTTCTCTTAGTGATTTTGTTTCTGCCCTGTGAGGTGACAAGTAAGTTCATATTCTTTTGGTCTCTTTTTAAATAAAGAAAAATTTCAGATTAAAAAATTATCAGTGGGCATTGGGAAAATCCAAAATCCAAATCACCAAATACACAGTTGATATGGCTCAGAGTACAGGAGTCAGACAACATGACATAACAGTCAATGGAAAAATATTTTTATGGTTCTGGTAATTATGAGACAGAGTAAATGTTCTATTCTCTCCAGAGCCACAGCCAGAATTTTCCTACATTTTAATGCATTCCATTACTAATCACATCCCAAACAGGCTATGCTATTTATTTGAACACACCACTTACAGGAAAATCCTTCCTGTACTTGTTCTCTACCCCAGTCTGGAAGTGGATCTCACCGAACCCTTCGCACCCCCCCCACCCCACACACATCCGTTTTAAAAGTAATACATATTGGGGCACCTGGATGCCCCAATCGGGCATTGGTTGAGCATCTGACTTCAGCTCAGGTCATGACCTCACAGTTTGTGAGTTCAAGCCCTGCATTGGACTCTGGGCTGACAGCTCAGAGCCTGGAGCCTGGAGCCTGCGTCAGATTCTGGGTCTTCCTCTCTCTCTGCCCCTCCCCCGCTAGCACTCTCTCTTAAAAATAAATAAACATTAAAAAAATTTTTTTAAGTAATACCTAGTCAGTAAAAAAAAATTCAGGAAATATATGCAAGAATAAAGAAAACTAAAAGTCCCCCAAATCCCATCATCCAGAGATGCACTCAACAATATTTTGGTATATATTCCTCTAGATTTTTAAAAAATCCTAGGCTGCAAAGTCACATTATTTTCATCAGTAGTTTATGCATTCTAAAGGAAAAGTTCATGTGTTTACAGACTATATTAACAAATGTTATGTAGGGGGCAAGTCTGTGACAGCTAAAGTCATTCTTAGTTTTTGTTAACTTGCTTCTGAACTAGGAAAGTAAAAATTAAAATTCAGGTATGTTACAGTGAATGCATTTCTGAAAATCAGAGATTAAAAACAACTGTTATATATCCTGATCATCCACTCTATAACCTGTCTACCCTACAAACCAGTTGTTTAACCAACAATTATTTTACCACACTGCCAAAACAATATTAAAACATCAGAAATGCAAGACCCATTTTTCCACAATCCCATCAACAAATCAGAAATCTTTCCAAATCAACTTTTGCCCATATTCAATTGCATATTCAATTTTTATGTATTTATAGGAATTATTACAGATGTAACTTACATTCTGCCTATTCACCTAGAGTTGTGTCTTATGTATTTTTCAATTTTTTTTCATTTGTCCTTTCCCACTCCCACCCCCTTGTTTTGCTACTTCCCACCCCTTGAATTAAACAATTTAAGTCTGGAAAGCATTTCTCTACTTTTATTAATTCTATTCAGTATACACAGGGAGATTTTTCCCCCAAATTTTCCTCATAAATGTGTGTGTGTATGTGTGTGTAAATGAGGGTAATTCTGTACATACCCTTTTCTAACCCAGTAGTTCTCAAACTTCACTGTACATTAGAATCGTCTGAAGGTTTTTTACAAACGCAATGCCCAGACTGCACTCATATCAATTAACCAGAATGTCTGGGTGAGGAAGCCAAGCATCAATATGTTTTTAAAGATCCCTAGGTGATTCTGATGTGCAGCAAGATTTTGTAACCATCATTTTAACATTTTCCTTTTTTTAGTTAATAATACATTATTGTTATCTTTATTAATCTTTTCCCTTGTAAAATCATATAGATCAATATGACTATTTTTAATTATTGCAGAGTATTTCATTGTACTGATGTAACATGATTTATTTAACCAATCCCCTATTTCTGCTATTTAGAATGTTCAGTCTATGTTAAAAGTTTCTTCCTGCCCTTTCAGGTTCTGTCTTAACTGTGAATGATAAAACTGAGAACTATATTCTGGACACTTGGCTTGGCTCCCAAGAATCTCTGAAATGTGCTGTTAAAAACCACACCAGGGAGGAAGAACTACTCTGGTACCGAGGAGAGGGGACAGTGGATTTGAAATCTGGAAACAAAATCAACTCCAGTTCTGTCTGTGTCTCTTCCATCAGTGAAAATGACCACGGAATCACCTTTACTTGCAAGCTACGGAGGGATCAGTCGGTGTCCATCTCGGTGGTGCTGAATGTCTTTTGTGAGTGAGGGGGAAGAAATTGCAAGTCAATCTGTGTTGTCTGCACTATATTAAGTGGTACTTGAAATCTGGGTCTAAAGAGTTACATGCGTTTTAACATTTGCTTGGTATTGCCAAGTTGCCCAATTTATGCTCCCACAACGGTGCAGGTGGGGGCCTACTCCCCCACACCCTTGTGAGCATCAAGTATCCTCAACTCAAAGAATTTGCCAGCCTGGTTTGAAATTTTATTTTCACTTTCTAAATTACAAATAAGGGTGTCCACCTTTTTATAAATGTGTTGGCTGTTCATGTTTCTTTTCTGTGAAATGCCTGTTCATGTTCTTTACCCATTCTTCTATTGGGTTATTTGTCTTTTTAAAATTGGTTTGGATAAGGGCTATATATTAAGGAAATTAACCTTTTGTCATTTGAGATTATTGTATTTCTTGTATTTATTTTTGATCTTCTTATAGTTCTTTTTTTGGCCATATTGAAATTTTAAATGTTTATGTATTTAAAACCCCTGATCTTTTCCTTTGTGGTTTCTAGCTTTGTGTCCTACTTAGACATTCATTGGGAATCTTTTTTTTTAACTTTATTTATTTTTACCTTGGGGGGGGCATAGGAAGAGAGTGAAAGAGAATCTTTAAAAATTTTTTTTTAGTTTTTTAACATGTATTTATTTTTGAGAGACAGAGCATGAGCTGGGGAGGGGCAGAGAGAGAGACAGTGAGAGAGAGAGAGAGAATCTGAAGCAGGCTCGCTCCAGGCTCTGAGCTGTTAGCACTGAGCCCAACATGGGGCTCGAACCCACAAACCATGAGATCATGATCTCAGCTGAAGTCAGCCATTTAACTGACTGAGTCACCCAGGCACCCCTAAGTTTTTTTTTTAATAAAAACTTGTTAAAAGTTTTATTAAAAATACTTTATTTACTTTGAGACAGAGAGAGAGAGAGAGAGAGAGAGAGAGAGAGAGAGAGAAAGCACAAGTGGGGGAGGGGCAGAGAGAGAGAGGGAGACACAGAATTCAAAGCAGTTTCCAGGCTCTGAGCTGTCAGCACAGAGTCCGACATGGGGCTCAGACCCATGAACTGTGAGATCATGACCTGAACTGAAGTTGGACGCTCAACCGATTGAGCCACCCAGGTGCCCCCAGTGAGAGAGAATCTTAAGATCCATGCTCAGCATAGGGCTTCACGTGGGGCTCAGTCCCATGACCCTGGGATCATGACCCAAGCTGAAATCAGGAGTCAGACACTTAAGTGACTGAGCCACCCAGGCACCCTGGGAATCTCTTAACATCACCTTAACACCCAAAATGAGGAGACTCTTTGATGGTTGGATTCAGGTATTGGTAACCCATTGGTAGAACCACGTGGGGGCAAGGGAGCCCTACAAGTAATTCCATATAGGTGATCACATAGGTGTTTTGGGTGGAAAGTGGTGCTATGTGAGGGAGGTATGGATAATACAGAGAGGGGTGATGTAGGATAAGGTGACGATGTGGTATGATTTGGTGGAAGAAGTAGCTCTGGACTCAGAACCTATAATAAAGTCAAAGGCATTTGACTCCATGAGCTCAGCAAACTTTTCTGTGAAAAATGGATGTCACTGCTCTTGAAATAAAAAGGTAGAAAAAAGGCTGAAGAATCCAACTCTGGAAAATACTGGCATCTTACAGTTTGGGTTTCCAGGGTGAAACATTTGCATGTTCCTGGGCAAAGGAGCTTTTTTTTTTTTTTCTATGAATCAGTAAAATGTGGTTTTTAGCAAGCTACCTCTTGGCTACTTTGATAGTACTCAAGGCTATCAGGGGATCTTGGAAGTCTTTTTTTTTTTTTTTAATTTTTTTTTTTCAACATTTATTTATTTTTGGGACAGAGACAGAGCATGAACGGGGGAGGGGCAGAGAGAGAGGGAGACACAGAATCGGAAACAGGCTCCAGGCTCTGAGCCATCAGCCCAGAGCCCGACGCGGGGCTCGAACTCACGGACCGCGAGATCGTGACCTGGCTGAAGTCGGACGCTTAACCGACTGCGCCACCCAGGCGCCCCAAGAAGTCTTATAATCCTTATAAAATTATAGATGAGGAAACGGAGGCCCAGACTGAGGGCCCAAATTATCACAGCTGGAGCTGAGAACAGAACACCATTCCCCAGGCTCCTCAGTGCCCTTCCATTGTCTTCCTAAGGGAGACATGGCAGATAGCGTGCGGTGGCTTAAAGAAATGATTTTCAGTTTTCCAACCTGAATGCATGTTTCAGACCATCTTTACAACAATCTCCTAAATGTGGCTGTTGCTAAGCACATATAAAAAAGCCAACTGGTCAGTGATTTGTAATGACAACAACTGGCACAAACTCATAATCAATAAATCAAAATGAGCTCATAAAAGTGATAAGAATACAATGTACAATTCTGGGGAAGTATTATTATTGTTATAAATAGCAGATTGAGAACTACATGGAAGCTTGATAATACACAATTTGGGGGAGGGTGTGCAGAAACAAGTTTTTCTCACAGAACCTGACCCTTCTTTCACAGTTGCTGCTGAAAGTATAAATTCAGACCACCTCTTGTACAATTTTTATCAAAATTTAAAGGGTGCCTACCCTGTGATCCAGTGTTTCTCCTTCTAGATGGTATAAGCTTGGAGAAACGCATGCAAAATGTACTTAAAGAAACATATACAAAGATATTTATTAAAGCATTAACATTTTAAAAATGAAAATAATGCCTACCAATCAAAATGATTCAAGAGTCTTATATTATATTGTAGCACTCTAAAAGCAATGAGCCAGATCTCTGTGGTTCAAAGTGGATATATCTCAAAAACATGCAAGCTTTTGAGAAAGTCTTTATATAAGCTTCCTAAAAACAATACAGTGTATTTCCTATTGATAAATTATATGTATAAAAAACTTTGTTCAAGGTCCCTGGGTGGCTCAGTCCATTGAACATTGGACCCTTGATTTGCGCTCAGGTCATGACCTTGTGGTTCGTGGATGCAAGCCGTTCGTCGGGCTCTGCACTGACAGTGCAGAGCCTGCCTGGGATTCTCTGCCTCCCTCTCTCTCTGCCCTCCCCCTGCTCATGCTCTCTCTCTCTCTCTCTCTCTCTCAAAAATAAATAAACAAACATTTCTTAAAAACCCGTTTTTTCAAAAAAGATCTGCAAGGATTTATGTCAAACTCATAGCAGTGGGTATCTTTGGGGAGGAAGCAAACAATATGGAATCAAAGAGGACCTTAACTTTATCTGAAATGTACTATTTTTACAAAAGGGAATACTCACATATAGCTGATATGATTTAAAATTGACCTTCAATGGTTAAATCAAAAGGAACAACTAATAGGACATGTCCACAGGTCCTATGGTATATTTGATAGTTACATTCTCTATTGTAGCAGCTTCCAACATATCCGAATACCATGTAACATCCTTGTTGGATACGGATACAGAATTCAAGCTCATTCCAAAGAGCAGCAAAATGTCATTCTTCTGAAAGAGTTATTAATAGCACAGCCTACTCAGGGTCTAATTATTCAGTGTGCAGATTACACAAGCTCTTTCTTTCTTCCTTCCCTGACTCTAACTCCTTCCTACTGCCCGCTTTTCAAGCACTTCATTATTCTTCTACACCTTAACCAGAAAATGCAAGGGGCATGGAGAAGAGAAAGAGTCAGCTCAGCCTTTTCTCCCCTTTGGTGGGTGTTGGAAAGCCCTGGTTGGAAAGCCCTGGTGCAGGTGAGGGTTGGAATTATTTGGTGAAGATAAATGTGTTCAAGTATCTATGTCTCTAGGACTGCCCTTATCATGGAGGGAGTACGGACTGGCTCACCCAGAGGGATGAGAGGGACCCAGAATGTCACATTCACCTTCCATAGATGTCAGAGTTGCCACAATCAGAGCACCTTCTGGGAGGGGGACATTATTTCTAGAGAATCATTGAGGAAATGTAAATATGCATTGGGAAATGTGGCCAGGGCAAATGCGGTTAGATAAAATGTAAAAATTGAGGATGTGAGGAGACCTCAAAACCACCGTGGCAGCCGCCGCTTCCGCCGCCGCTGCCACCACCATAAAAATAGTAACTAGCACTGTGGTAAATTCTTTACAGGTGTTATCTCATTTCATCTGTACAGTACCTTGTGAGATAGGTATTGTCCCACTTTTTAGATGAAGAAAGTGAGCAGTTGCTTAGCAATTAAGTAACTTTCTCAAGGTCACAGAAAGTGGTGTAAGATGGAATTAGGGACAAGTGCAATCCCTGCTTTCTTTATATTATACTGTTTTCTCCAACATATTAGTACAGATTGGTTTCAGAGAGCAAAGACTCAAGGCTTATCCTCTTAGGTAGTGCTATAAATGGTCTACTTGGTACAGATTCATCATCATATACATTTGTTTCATGGTTTATCTTCTCTACCATATGGAAGTTCTATAATGTTTGGAACTGGATGTATGTTATTTACCATTGTATCCTTGGTTCCTAGTCCAGCGCTTGGCGTAAAGTAGGTACTTGATAAATTTTTGTCCAATGAATGAATGACTGCGTGAGACAGACTGAAGGAAGATCTTGAACACTGTCAGTAAACTACTGCTTATCCACTAATTAAGCCTAAATGCTTGAGTCTTGTAGTTCCTCCTCTTCTGAGTGGAGACGACTTGCAAACCGTTGAGGAAGGCAGTGATGTGAAGTTGGTTTGCAATGTGAAATCCAACCCCCAGGCTCGAATGATGTGGTACAAAAACAGTAACATCCTGAATTTAGAGCAAAATCACCAAGTCCAACAGACAAGTGAGTCTCTTCAACTGTCAATCACCAAAGTCAAGAAATCTGACAATGGAACCTATAGCTGCATTGCAAATTCATCTCTGCAAATGGAGACCAAGGACTTTCACCTCATTGTCAAAGGTAACTCTCTTTTTAAGTAATATCCAGCACAGTGCAAAAGTCAGAATAGGTTCTCAGTAAACATTTTGCGTGGCAACAAATGATGATGCTAATTATGGTTAATAGCCAACGATTTTCTTTGGAGAATCACCCCTATCCAAGAAATTTCCACTAAGAATTCTAATTCATGGGGCACCTGGGTGATTCAGTTGGTTAAGCATCCACCTTCAGCTCAGGTCATGATCTCATGGTTCATGAGTTTGAGCCCCACATCAGGCACTGCACTGACCTGATCATGAAAAGCCTGCTTGGGATTTTCTCTCTCTTCCTCTCTCTGTGCCCCTCCCCCATTTGCACACTCTGTCTCTCAAAATGAATAAATAAACCTAAAAAAAAAAAAGAATTCTAATTCTTCCATTTAGGAGATCATGCCCATTCCATATGAAACACTGCTTTTTGAGCAAAGGTCCTTTCTAGAACCAAGTGGTAGCAGATAATTCTGGTTGGCTTTTAGGGAGGAGTACTTCTGTAAATTCTCCTGGGCCACTAGGTTTGTAGGAAGTGGACTTTTGAGTTTACAGCCTAATGATAAACAGAAAGAGAAGTCAGAAACACATAAAGAAGGGAAGACAGATAAGAAAGTGAATCTCTGAAATCACTCCTGACTTGGGGCGCCTGGGTGGTCCAGTTGGTTAAGCATCCGACTTTGGCTCAGGTCGTGATCTCACAGCTTGTGACTTCAAGCCCTGTGTCGGGCTTTGTGCTGACAGTTCAGAGCCCGGAGCCTGCTTCGAATTCTGTGTCTCCCTTTCTCTCTCTGCTCCTTCCCTATTCATGCTCTGTCTCTCTCTCTCTCCGTCTCTCTCTCTCTCAAGAATAAACATTTAAAACATTTTAATAAAAAAATTAAAAAAGTAATACAATCACTCTTGACCCTGAAATTGTAATCTATAGGCTAATCAGTAGTGAGGGAGGGGGAAGATGGTGGAAAAATGTCTTTCTCTTGGGCTTCATGCTTCATCCACCCAGACTTTTCACCTCTTCAATAACAGAGAACAAATGAAATTTCAAATGTTCTTCCCTCCTCATATTTCTCATTCATACAAAAAGAGAAAGGGGACCTGAGCAGAGAAAGCAAGGAAGACAGTAGAAAGAAATGAGGTCAGAGAGCAAATGGAATATAGAACGGTGTTCCCACATTTCCACTTACCACTGGCAATTGTGGCAAAATTTGACCTTGAGGTGAGCTGCACAAAAAGAAACTTTCAAGAACGCAGCTGTGATGCCTGAGTAGGAATAGCCATCTTGATACCAGGGTAAAGAAAGCTGCAGTCTTAGCACAGCAGAAAAGACCTGTAGAGGATGTTGGGTCTTGGGGACTTCTTTAGACAATGCCCCAGCCGGGGGAAAAAGCAGGACGGTGTGAGACAGAATTGGCAACAATCAAGCCTGTCAATCATTCTTTGCTGCTGTTCACTGAATAAAAGTTCAAAGATAACTTCCTTTTTGATACAGATCCTGAAAGTTTGGTTAAAATATTTTTTTCTTAGATAACATCTCTTTTAATTTGAAACAAACATTTAGTAAGACCCTTACATGTTAATTTTGCAGGGCGCCTCGGTGGCTCAGTCAGTTAAGAGTCTGACTTGATTTCGGCTCAGGTCATGATGTCACGTCGGGCTCTGCACTGGGCACGGAGCTTGCTTAGGATTCTTTCTCCTTCTCCTTCTGCCCCTCCCCCACTCATGAGCGCTCTCTCTCTCTCTCTCTCTCTCTCATGCTGTCAGAAAAAATGTTAATTTTGATTGCTGAATATATAGGCAAAAACATACCAAAAAAATCTTTAAGTTTGTTTTCATGTTAAAACTGCAATTATGAAGCTGAGAGGCATACCCGATTATGTCATCTGCAGACTTGGGCAAGCTAAGTTAATTTTCCAGTTAGAAAGCCTTAGTTTGGGGACATTTATGAACTCCCTTCTTACTCTAATTGGATAATGTTGATCAGTTGAAATAAAATTTTATTTTTCTGAAAAACAAACAAACAATACCAAAAAAAGCCCAAAAAACAAAAAAGAGAAAGGCAAGATACCTGGTGTAGCAGATGCAGAAAATGCTCACACATTTTCTGGTCTGAGGCCAGTACGCCAAGAACAGCCAAACAAGCTGAGGCTCCTATTTCTTGTTAGAACATTATTCACTCTGCCGTTTGCTTCCCTGTGCCCACTCATTGCCTTTCTTGCTAGTTCCTAGGAAGCCAACTGAATCCCTGCCAGAAGGGTTGGACGATGTGACAGGAGGGCTTATTTCCTGCCCCTCAGGGGGGTCTGGGACACCAACAGAGAGGCTGGTGGGGAGAAAGAGGTGCTGCCAGTTGAATGCCCGTTACCGTGATTACTGGCATGCTCAGTAATTTGTCCTTGCAGGGCAGTGAGAGTACCCCCAGGGTCTGTCCGCTTTAAAAAACCAAACCCACAAATAACCCAAGTACTCATGGGGTAGAAGCAGTGGAAGAGGCAGCTTACTGAAGCTTGTGGCTATTCACCTCCCTGCAAAAGCTCGGTAGGTGGGGCCTCCAGCCATGCCATTCTAACTGGGTGTAAAAAGCTACCCGCAGAGATCAGGGAATTATATCATCCCTCTTGGTTAAGAAGGAATCTTAAGTGCTCTGCGAGATAAAAAAACATACAACTTGTGTGGCAAGCAGGATGTCAGCTTGACAAATTGGCTTTCAGGTGGGCAGGATCCTGTTTTGGATGGAACCCTTCCAAGCCAACTTGTTTTTCTTATTTCTTCCTGCTCTATTATTTCCCAGGCTGTCAGCTGCTTTCACAGCAATAAGTGCTCTGCTGCCTGTGCTCAGGCTGAATGTGTTTGCCACGAGCCTCTCCTGGCTTCAGGGCTCCGTAGGGTAGTTTCTAAATGGGGCCATGCAAAGCTAGAAGTGTAATTACAGATCTTGAGCACGAGAGTTTACCCTGTGTGTTGGGATTTTCTTGCATAATAAATATGGAGAGGGAAAAATTACCAAATCTGGTTACAAATAAGAGAATAAAACAGGGGGCGCCTGGGAGGCTCAGTCGGTTGGGCAATCGACTTTGGCTCAGGTCGTGATCTCACAGCTCCATGAGTTCGAGCCCTGCATCGGGCTCTGGGCTAAGCTGTCAGCACAGAGCCTGGAGCCTGCTTTGGATTCTGTGTCTCCTCTCTCTCTGTCCCTCCCCTGCTTGCACACTGTCTCTCTCAAAAATAAACATTACAATATTAAAAAATAGAGAGAGAGAGAGAGAGAGTAAAACAGGACAACAGGAGAGATGCAGTTATACTGACCAAAGTCACTTTCATTAGAAACTTGAAATCCAAAGGGAGACTTAGTGGATCCGGCAGTTTATATCAGCTTGTTTAAGGAGTGAAAGCTGTCACGTGGGGCTTCATTTAATTCAGCTTGGTAAAAATATCCAGATCTTTGACCAAATTCTGATTTCTTTTCCTAATTGTCCCTCCTTTGCCTCCCCTTCATTTTGACATCTTTCCTTGGCACTGAAAGTAGAAAGGGCCCCTACTAAGGTTAAGCCTCTTCGGTGTCCCCCAGGGCTGGCTCTCACAGGGCCGGTGCTTATAAGAAGGCCCACGGAGCAGAATTTCTCCAGAATATTGGTGCAGCTCACACTCTCATGAGAAAAATTTTTAGTAACAGCTAAAAGAGAGCCAGAGTAAAGGATGCTTAATCTACTTACTCCCCAAAATTATCCTGCACAGTAACGAGACATACAGGAAAGAAGAAAACAAGTAAAAGGTAAGTGGTTTAAGTGTGTCATACGTTTACGGAGGGATAAATGCTAGTTTATAATCTTGAGGGAAACAGGGCTTGGGCTTTGAAATGAGATTTATCTAAAGTCTTCTCTTCCCCTCCTTTCCACCTTTTGCCCCTCATATACTATTTCACGACCCTATGTCCTTTATAACACTGATCTCAGTCTGTGGTTTTTGTTTGTTTAATGTCTGTCTTCACTACTAGAATGTGAGCCCCATGAGGCCTTCCATGTCTGACCTATTTTTTGCAGGGCTGAGCACCATACCTACCTCACAGTAGTCATTTAGTAAAAACTTTTTGACCACACTCAATCTACAAACTCAAGGACACAGTAAATAGCACACTTTTTATTTCCTATAAGTTCCTAAAATATTATCTTAGCAAAGATTGGAGCCCCGCTCCCTGCCCCTGGTCCCGGGGTGGCATCAGAATCCAGGGGCTTGGGTGAGGTCATTTAAACATCTTTGTTGATCTTTTAAAAGTTTCATCCCATGTCATATCAAACTTATTAAAATGAATCACACAGAGTATACTTTTTTGCTGTAAAAATTTTGAAAGGATGTTTGTAACTTGCATACATTTTGAGTTTTATTATATATAAGTTATTAATGTGGTTCTTAAGGTTTAAATTTGGCTGTTGGGTTACAGTTGATATAAAGCTACATTTTATAGATATTTAAACGTTTATTAATTTTGACCAATCTGCCACTTTATTTTCATATTTTGGAACCAATATGTATTTTCCAGGTCTCAGATATTTTCATAGGCTTTTGGGAAGCTTGCAAGTGCAGGCACTGTGCCTGTAGTGCCTGATGAACAAAATAGCTCTGAGTTTACCTGGTATTCAGAAAACGATGGGCTGGGTTTTCATTTCCAGGCTGTTATGATTGCTGCTGATCTCTTTCTAACCCAGGTTAGAAGTACACTCTCTGGGACCCCTGGGTGGCTCAGTCAGTTGAGCGACCGACTCTTGATTTCCATTCAGTCATGGGATCGAGCCCCACATCAGGTTCTGTGTGACGGCACAGAGCCTGCTTGGGATTCTTTCTTTCTGTCTCTCTCTCTGCCCCTCCCCCACTCACAGCCCCCCACCCTTTCAAAATAAATAAACATTAAAGAAAAAAAAAAGAAGTAGACTATCTGTTCTTCCACGTCGTTTAGAAAGGTATGAAAATCTTTGCCAAGGTTAGGAAGGCTGGTGCTCAGAGTCCCATTTCCCTAGGGGCACCGTGTAGTCACCTTATATAATGTCCTCTCCCTGCTTAAGGCACTATCACAGTACAGCTACAAGGGTCCCCACCTCTTCTGGGGCCCACAGGCCTCTCTCCCCTTAGTCCAGCAGGCTCCTCAACTTTTCTTGCTCTTAAAGCCTTCCTCCCTCCTTTTCTCAGAGATCCCTCCCAGTATCTTTTGGGCTTTCAAAGGGCAGGAAAAACCATTGATTTCAGCCTATTTCTACCTTCTGAGTGGAAAAACTTTGGATGAAGAAAACACAAAATGGTCTGACTACCCGTTTGGGGGGGAGTGATTCATATTATAATAAATTATCCTTTCACAAAGGGATGGATTCAAAACCCATCTCTGCTAATTACTAGCTCTGTGACTCTGGACAAGAGGTTCCTCACCTGCAAAATGAGGTTACTAACACCTACCTTTCTGGGTTGTTTGGAGGATGATACATGTTGAGTGCAAGGCGCCATGGCTGGGACTTAGTAGAAGCATATAAATGAGAAACATATAGCGGTGCCTGGGTAGCTCAGTCGGTTAAGCATCCGAATTTGGCTCAGGTCACAATCTCATGGTTCATGAGTTGGAGCCCCACGTCAGGCTCTGTGCTGACAGCTCACAGCCAGGGGCCTGCTTCGGATTCTCTGTCTCCCTCTCTGTCTCCTAAAAAATAAATAATTTTTTTTTAATTTTAAAAAAGCATATACATGTTAGTTCTTATCTCCTGTGTTTGCATTTCCAACAGATAAAGGTGTGGCTATACCCATAGAACCCATTATTGCTGCATGTGTTGTGGTCTTTCTGACATTGTGCTTTGGACTCATCGCTAGAAGAAAAAGTATAATGAAGGTATTGAAGTATTCTAAGATATTTAGGTAAAAAATCATCTAAATACAGGCAGACAACTGGCTATATAAGTGACTCTAGAATTGGGAACCATACTTGGACAATATGGTCTCTCTAAAGACCTAAAGTGGAAGTTGCTCAAAGGCATAAAAATTGTATGTATGTTATAAGGATGGCTTTAACAAAAGAGTGGAAGTGCATATAGAAAAAACCTGAATGAAAATAGCTGTGGTGTTAGGAGTAGGGGATTTGGGGCTGATTTTTTCTTCCTTTTAAATTTCCCTTTATTGTTGCTATGGTACCTCTGGTACAATAAATAAATATACAGGGAAACATCTGCTGTGGATTCAGAGACCTGCATGAAAAAGGTGGCACTTTTTGCTCACCTCCTGAGCACAGCCACAAGGGCAGCTGCAGCAGCGGGGTTGGGGCCGGGGGCTGGGGCCGGGGGGGGGTGGGGCGACTGGAGTCTGAATTGTTGAATGGTGAATCTTCTTGGTTAGCTTGATGCAGAGTATGTGTGTGTATTGGTGAATGCCTTGCATTTGGCTCCACCAGTTAATTCAATGCCAAAGGGAGGCAAAAGTGGCAGAGAGCCTCGAAGGAAAAGCCAGTGTGGTCTAGGCTCAGTTAATTACACAGCACTATCTCTTTGAAATATATGGTAACTGCATGTAATTCAGGGCAACAGTGTCTGTCAAGAAGAAATTCACCCAACCCCCAGTTCTAATCCAAAGCAAATTTTTCCTATAAAAGGAAAGAAGGAAGGAAGGAAGGAAGGAAGAAAGAGAATCAACTACCTAAGAATCCTGGAAGCATTCTGATTCAAGGATTATATCTCTGTAGGTTCAATACAGAAATGATTAACATGGCCAAAACACAAGATCTGGACTAGTGCAGCGGTGTCTGTATTTCCAGGCATCTCTGTATTGATGCGTATTTTTCTAGGTAGGAGATTAACAGACATTTGGGTTTCCTATCCCCTGAACCACCTTGATGCATTCAAAATGTTTATCTGCCTTAGAAAAGCATGCAAACTCATTGCCCTTGTGTTTGCTTTTAGCTCTGCATAAAGGATGAAGATCCTCAAAGAGAAACAGCTTTGTAAGTATTCTGGGCTGGGGCCAATGATTTCCCATAAGCAGATGGGTAACAGTGGTGTGCAACATAAAGGCCATCCTAGGCAAACTCCTCCTGAGATGGGAGGTGCTGGAAGGTGAAGAGAAGAAGGTTCTGACAAGAATGGAGGGTGGAGGAGAATCTGCCTCCACTTCACAGGAAGACAGGCGAGGCTAGGTTGGAAGGTTTTCTAGAACAGGAGAGTACCATTGGTCTTAAGCCTGCTCTCCATTTAGGAAGTTTTGGGCTAATGCTTAAGCCGCACCTTCATTGTACTGCCACGTGATGTAAATGACTGAGAGGGTCTATCCTGGGGGAAGCCATGCTACATTCTCCCTCACAACAAGGTCAGAAGCCATAGTCCTCATTCTAAATAACACCTAGTCTGTCGGCTCCAGCATTGGAGAAGTAAGCAGTGGGTTAAAAGAACAAAGGCATTCCTTCCAAGGCCATGACTCTTGTTTTGAATTTTTTTCATATTGCTATGATCATTGTTATAATTGAGTTCTTGGTTCATTTCAGATGAGAAAGCTGAGATGCCATCTAACACAGCAAGAGTTTTGCATCAGGACTTCCTTGATTTATGTAGTCCCATCTGTATTTATTGCTATTATTAAATTCACTCCTGTCAAATTGTCAGAGGTTATGAAGAAGTGTTTCATTAAGCACTGAACAGTAGTTGTTATGACTAACTTGATATACTTGCAGAACATTTTTATGAAGAACGCTATTAAGAATGAAAAGTAAGATTCTGTTAAGGCTTCTTCTTGAAAGGTATGTTAATTGAGATTTGTTCCAGAGAGATTGGTAAACATTTAGCATATATTTTCTAGGGAGGAGATTAATGGACATTTGGGTTTCACAAATAAGGTGCAAAACCAAAATCAAAAGGAGAGCTGAATATAGAGTGATCGATATTTTAAGTTCGCCAAGAAAGCACATAAATAATATCAATTATCATCTACTTTAGTTGCTGTTTCATAAAAGAAACGTTTTAGGACTCAAAAAAGGAAGGATGCAATCTCAGAATATAAGGCACTCCTTTAAATGGAATAAATTTAGCGTTATGAAAAAGTCAGCATATGTCCTTATTTTTCTCAGTTCATCGTGGTTTGGTGACACAGTTGCAGACCTGGTGAGCTTTACATGGTGACGGAGACAAAACCTGCAGGGCACGGGGTCTAGCCAGCGGTCTGTTCACAAGCAGCCTCTGCCCTTGTGGAGCAGTTACTTGCCTAGATCCAGGGACATTAATTATGAATCAACCTGTACTCCTTCTCATACACCTGTTTTAAATTGCAGCTCTTCTAATTTGTCTTCGACTTTGCCCATTTCCATTCTTTTCCCTTTAGAGTCTCTGGTTCGCTTTCCCACACAGGTGGGATGTGTTAGGGAGAGAGACCATCCTGGCCAGAACCACCTTTTTTTTTTTTAAGTTTATTTATTTGTTTTGAGAGAGAGAGAGTGCGCATGCGGGAAGAGGAGAGGCAGAGAGAGAAGAGAGAGAGAATCCCCAACAGGCTCTGCACTGTCAGCTCTGCACTGTCAGCACGGAGCCCAATGGGGGGCTCAAACCCACAAACCACAAGATCATGACCTAAGCCGAAATCAAGAGTCAGATGCGCAACGAGCGGAGTCATCCGGGCGCCCCCAGAACCAACTTTGATGTCCCTGCTGTGCTCACCCTCTCATTTAGAAAAAAAAACAATTTTTTTTTTTCTAATATGGCAGTGGCTAAATGTGCCACAGCAAGAGAGAGAGAGATCTGCTATCGGACAGGTGGTTAAAAGCTGGTGGTTAAAAGCTTCTTATTGACATGGAAGCAAAGAGAAGAAATGGACGGAATGTATGAAATCTCAATTGTCTTGTTCGGAAGAGAGACCCCCCCTCCCCCCAATCCTCCTGTTAGGCTTCTCTCTGCTTCCTTGGAAAACTTCTGCATGGAATGGAGAGAGAGACTGTTAAAGACTATGATTTACAGATTTCTCTGTCTTGTTGGAGGCCCCAGCAGGCTTTTGTGGGATTTCAAATTATGTTCCTCATTCAGGATTTCTCAAAGTAGAATTTGGAAGCCCTGCTAAAAATGGCATAAGAACAAAGTAGGAGGAGTGTGAAAATCCAAAAGTTTAGACAATTAAGGAGAAGCCTGGAGACCAAATGGAAAAAACAGATCTCAGGCAATGGTGGGTTGGGATAGTTTAAAGTGGAAGAGGAAACAGGAAAAACTTACTGAACTCTATCTCACTGGACTTCGGATACAAGAGACCTGAATTGCCGTCTTGACTGTTTTAATTTGGGCATAGTCCTTTTCTCTCTCTAGGGCTTTTGGAAAATTAGAAGAAGGATTGGGATTTATTTTCATGTTAAATTTCATGTTAATTCATGTGATTCTAGAAAGATTCCCAAATAGTTTAGTTAAATGCTGGAAGAAGTTGGCAAGAAAAGCTGAAAATGTAATACCTTTGCCCTACCTGGTAGAAGTATGAATCAGCTTTGTTGTAGGACATATAGCAATTCTTGAGTATTACAAGTCATCAGTAGAGAATTTCGTCACCCTTATAAACTACAGTGACCTTGTACATTAGCATAGGTGAGGAACATTAACTAGTTTTAACAGAGCGTAGCAATATTATAAATGGATTTATAAACTGCATTTCATTTTGCCTTGCAGTTTTGAAAAAAAAAACAGAGTCTTTATTAAAAACTGTGTCTATTATTTATTTATTTATTTATTTTGAGAGAGAGACAGAGTGCGAGCAGAGTAGGGGCAGAGAGAAAGAATCCCAAGCAGGCTCCGTGCTAACAGCACAGAGCCCAATGCAGGGGCTTAGTCTCACAGACCGAGAGATCATGACCTGAGCTGAAATCCAGAGTCGGATGCTTCACCAACTGAGACACTGAGGGTGCCCCCCAAAACTGTGTCTATTATTTAAAATTAGAAGTTCAGCCTAGGTCACCTAGATGGCTCAGTCAGTGAAGAGTCCCACTTTGGTTTAGGTCATGATCTAGTGGTTCATGAGTTCAAGCTCCACATTGGGCTCTGTGCTGATAGCTCAGAGCCTGGAGCCTGCTTTGGATTCTGTGTCTCCCTCTGTCTGCCCACCACCTCTCCGCCCCCCCCTCCCCCCTTCCCCCCTCATGCTCTGTCTCTCTGTCTCAAAAAATGAATAAACATTAAAAAAATTTTTTTAAATAAGTTCAGCCTAGAACCTGACTTAGAAGGACATGAAATTCCAGAACTTAAAAGAAGCCCCCAAAGCCTTTCCCTAAATGTGTTCTATATCTACTATGAAATACTTGAAATGCCAACATTCATTATTAGTCTGTTTTTGACACTTTGGACTACAAATACCAGTGGAGAAGTGACAGACAAAGCTACCAATAGGGACACCTTTCATGATTATCATTTCTCTCCTTCTTGGGCCCCATTTTTTGAAAAAACTGGTCTACCAAGCAGCTTGTATTTATTAAATAATAGCAATCTGCTTGCCCAATTTTTAAAACATCAGTGATATCTACTCACCGTCTGAACATCTTTTATGACAACACAATTACCCAGTTGATGTAATTTCATTTCAAAGCAAAGAAATCTGGTACTTTATTTAACCTGGGCAATCTTTCATGGGTTAACAATATAATCACTGCCATTAGGTTTTTGAGTCATTGAAAATAGTTTACAAACTCCTTTGCTCACCAACTTTACCCCTGTTATCGCTACGATCACCACCTTCTTGAACCTACTGGCCAGGAGTCATAAACTCAAATTCTGACCGGGTCAAGCAGATCTGTTTTACAGGACAGATCCGTAAAACAATAGGGAGTGGTGGAAACTGTGGCAAACGGAGAGCACATCTTTGTCTGAACAAGGGCTAATAGCTACCATTCGGGATAGATCTTCTGATTCTTTGAGAGAAGTCAGAATTCTGAATTTGTATGTATAATTCTTCTAATTAAAAAAAAAAGGTTGTTGGTTTTTTTTTTTTTTTTTAATCCTGGATGTCTAGGAGTAGAAGAATCCTCTCACCCCAATATATGCTAATCTTTGTTAGTTAAGTTACAAACCAGTGTTGCCTTGGGCTTTCATTGTCCTGTGGAGATTTTTGTGAAACAGCTCTTATAATTTTCACAGCTATCCTTTTCTCCTCCAAAGCTCAGGCACGATCATTAAGAACTAAGTCAGAGGACAGTTACTGATACCATACTGAGGACTTTACCTACATTATTCGATTCAGTAAAAAAACCTTTAGGAAGTACTCATGGCTGTTCCAACTTTGATGATGAGGACACCTGGGCTCAGAATGCTTAACTGACTTATAGAGAGTGACTAAGCTACAATTCATATTGGACTGATCCAAAGCCTGGGGCCTGGAATGGGGGAGAGGATATCACAGAAGGAGCAAAGTTTGAATAATAAAGACAAAGTTCACATCCAATCCTACTCCTAGTGACCTATATACAGATCATGTATTTTAGTAAGTAAAGGGAATTTAAAACCATCTTGGTTGGCGAGTATTTTGTAGATGTTACAACACGCCTTGAGATAATTTGAGATGTCCTACAGTGTTGTAGTGTTGGAGCTGAGAACTGCTGCCCTAAATATTTGCTTGTCCTTCTGATGATAATAATCACCAAGTATTACTCTTTGCCAAAGGGTTTGCCTAGATAATTTCTTATCATTGCAACAACCCTAAAAGGTAGGTGTTGGAATCCTCATTTTACAGATGAGGAAATTGAGGATCAGAGAAACAAAATAACTTGCTCAGACTTGCACAATTAGCATGGGGTGGAGCTGGGATTCAAACCTAGGGCACACGGACCTCACGGTTCATGCTCCTTCTCTATACTGCACCGTCCTGGGGTGAGACACCAGGGATAAAGGTACTGGAATATGATTGAGAGCATCTTACTGACTGGGAGCTTGGGAGTTGTGGCAGAGATCTGTCATTAACTGAATATCCTCATGCACGTCACACTTCCCTGACCCCTTTGCCATTAGCTAGTCCATGAGACTAGTCATAGTCAAAGCACTGTGGATAGAATTAACCGTGTTGCTTCTGGGCAAAGCAAAACAGAATGGGCACATGTTCTTTAGGTTCTTGGTTCCCCTGACATGGCAACTGTGGAGACACAGTAGAGCATCTGTCAGCCTGGGATTCTGAGTCACTATGTGGACCAGAGCTACCTACTCACATATAAGTGAGAAATAGACCCTTGTGTCAAACCACTAGATTTTAGGATGAATTTGCTACTGCGGCATAACTTAGCTTATCCTAATTGTATTTCATTACAGTAAGAAATCAGGAGAACATTTAATCTACTTTAATGAAATGATGCTTAATTTCAGGCATAAGTTCATAATAATCCCCAACCCCTCCCACCAGGGACCCTGAGTCATTTAAAATGCTGAAAAACCTGCAATAAAATCCCATTTTCCCCAGTGAATTAATTCTCATCTATTGAGAACACATCTTTAAGGAAATAGGGCAGCAGTAGAGCAAGCCAGAAAAAAATTAACCTGTCTCATTAAAAAACCCAGGGACACCTGGGTGGCTCAGTTGGTTAAGCTTCCAACTCTTGATTTTGGCTCAGGTTATGATTTCATGGTTTGTGAGATGGGGCTCTGTGCTGGGCATAGAGCTCACTTAAGATTCTTTCTCTCCCTCTTCCTCTGCCCCTCCCCTGCTCGCACACACACTCTCTTTCAAAAACATTAAAATGAAAAAAAATCAAAATCCAAATAACATTTAATCTCATGCCAGCAACTATAGAAAACAAAACTTTTACATGAATAACAAATTGTTTAACATGCAGGACTTTTCTCAAGAGTCTATTTCTGCAACACCAAGGTTATCATTTACCAAACAACTTTGAACATGGGTAGTTTTCACTTACAGAATACTGGAAAACATGGAAGACATCAGTGTGCATTCCCAAAAACCTGAATTCTCAGAGAATTGTGTACATGGTAAGGGAAAATTGGAGATCTGGAATCCCTGCCAACAGATTCCTACAGTAAAGCTTTGCCGTGGCAGCACACGAAATATGTCTTTATTTCTTCAGACACTCTTGACAGCAATAATAATAGCTTTGGCCTTCTTTTAGATTATGGGTGTTAACAACATTCTCTTACACTTTCAAGCTACCTTATAGTTTACGAAACATTTTTACGTGTATCTTATTTGATCCTCACAGACACAGCCACTCTTTGACATAGGTACGCTGTCTCTCTTTATGATTTGCAACTGGAGAGACTAAAGTTCAGGGGGTTTAAGTGATCTGTCCAAGGTCACATAGCTAGTAAGAGGAGTCATCCGTCCCATGACCCTGCCTATGGGCTCTACGTAAGTGCTACAATTGCTTTCAGTTTTACATAAGACACTTTTGCCTTATACGTGATCACTGTATGCCAAGAAGGGAGACAGAAGATGAGAAATTACACTAACACACGCAATTAATAGACACTGTCAAAATTGAGTTCTCTGAGTAACCTAAAGTGACATCACATAACAACAGTTACACTCCTACACTGACTGTGCTCTGTCCTAATCACTTTAAATATATTATAACTCACTTAATCCTAACATTCACACAACAAGGGTCCTGTTTTTATCATACCCATTTTATAGGAGAGGAAACTGAGGCACACAGACGTTAAGTCATGTGTGTCCTTGGTCATGCAGCTTTTATTAGTGGCTGAACCAGAGTTAGACCCAGGCAGTATGGTTGCTGAGTTTTTAACCACTAGGAAAAATTACCTTTACATTAAGAACTGACTTATACAGTACTCTCTATATGGCAGGAACAAACACATATAGACTGATTTAATCCCTATGAGTGACACATTTAGCATTTGAATTCAAGCAGAAAGTGGATGCAGAGAGACAGGGAGGGAGGGGAGAATGGGTAAAAAAGGGCTGGGGTGAGGAAGGAGAGACAGGTAGCTTCTGAGAAGCCTGCCTTTCAACTCAGAGAACACGTGCCCTGATGTGAGCATCAGATGAGGAGGAGAATCAGCTCTCCTGGCCAGTTCTAGTTCCCTCATAGTTCTGAAAGTGTGAGCATCTCATGTGCTGAGGATGAGTCTAGTGATGATGTGCATTTTTCTTATAACATGGCCCCTAAATGCAGGCCAACTACTCAATTTGATTCTCCACCTAAGAAACAGCAATCTCTTCCCATACTGGAATGAAAACCTGTTCTGCTGTGCACAAGAAGAGGAGCTGTTTGGGTCTCTGAAGTGACACTTTCTCAAGGGATTTCCAAGGATACTGATTATAACCAATTTTTGCCGGACTTCGGAACTTAATCCTTGAGTAAGCCACAACCCACTTGGTATCAGTGAACCTGATTGGTGCTAAAGGGAGTGATTGCATTCTTGTAGTGTGTAACATAACTTTGCTGTGTATATTCAACATTGCTCACAGAAAAGTTTTAGTTACCAGATGTACATGAAGCTACCAGATGTATGAACAGTTGCTTCGAAAAACAGGCCTCCCTTCTTGGCTCGGCCACTAATGAGCTGCTCAGCTCAAGGATGTCCCATAATCTTCCAGAGATTCCAAATTGAGGTTCTAGACCAAAAGATAATCTCTAAAATCCTGTGAGTCCTCAGACTAAATGATTGACATTTAAAAAAATATTGATGATAATGAAGTACCTCTTAGAAGCCCTCACTACTTCTTCGTATGGCATTTTGCAAATTGTATGCTTCTTTTGCAACAAATTCTTAGCCTAAAACAGGTCATTTTTCACTCCTGCTGTCATGTCATTTGTAGGCTTTATGGGCAGTTCAAGGACATAATTTAAAACATTCCACCAAAGAGGATATAAACTTTGCTGCTGCTAAAGAATCACAGCCTTGAATTCCTGTATTTTATAGTTATGGTACTCATAAAAGTGTTTAATAACAAACTTGGCTCACTTGGAAATCACCAGTCTAAAGGACTTTGCCCCAATTTGAGATGTGGATCATATTTAAGAAAATATTTAATGATTTATTAACAAGTTCATATTTCTGCTAAAGATTTCTGTACACTCTCTTTTGATCACTCTAAATGCAGGCATAATGCGCTTTATGATTCCATAACACTATTAATCATCTAACTAAGGCTTCTGTCATTGATCCTTTTTTGTCTTGTTTGGTCTTCATGATTTTTTTTTAGTGTTTATTTGCTTATTTTTGAGAGACAGAGAGAGAGAGAGCGCACAAGCATGGGAGGGGCAGACACACACACACACACACACACACACACACACACACACACACACACAGAATCCGAAGCAGGCTCTAGGCTCCGAGTTATAAGTGCAGAGCTCTATGCAGGGCCTGAACCCACGACCCTGTGAGATCATGACTTGAGCCAAAATAGGACGCTCAACCTACAGAGCTACCCAGGTGCCCTGGTCTTCATGATTTTCTATCTGTATCAGACAAATTAAAATGGGCCAGTGTGAAAACATAACAGCTGCATATGTAAGCACCCAAGACAAACTTCCTGATTTTATCCCATTTGTCAAAGCCTAGAATAAAGGAACCCATAAACCTAAACCACCCACAAATGGAATATCCACAATGGTTGCCATGTTGCAAATTGAAAAATGACATATAACGTATGTAACAGCAATTTATAAATCTGTAGGCTTATTGTTTAGGCTGACATGTCTAAAGTACTTGAGTTTCAAAATGCTTTCACTTACATTCTATCTTTTGTGCTTATACTCTTAGTCCCTGGAATCAAACTACCTGGGTGTATATCCTAACTCTACTCTTTTACTAGCTGAGTGAGGATATGCACGTGACCTAACCTCTCAGCTCATTTAATCCTTATCATGACCCTGTGTTAGGAAGTAGCTTCTATTACTATCCCCATTTAATAAATGAGGGGATGCAGGAACAAAGACTTGTACATGGCTTGGCGGGGGGCAGGGGGTTCTGGGTGGCTCTGTGGGTTGAGCGTCTGACTCTTGATTTCGGTTCATGAATTGAGTCCTGTATCAGCCTCCCTGCTGTCAGAGCAGAGCCTACTTGAGATCTGTCCCCCATCTCTCTCTGCCCCTCCCTGACTCATGCTCTCTGAAAGAAATAAACACTAAAAAAATAAAGACTTGTACATGATAAGACCTGTAGCACAGCAAGCACTCACTAAATTTTAGTTATTACAGCTGGTACCCTACTTTTTGGAGGAGGAGGCTGACACTTAGTTTAAATGATTGCAGGGTCCCGTGGGTGGCTGAGTCGGTTGAGAATCTGACTTCGGCTCCGGTCAGGATCTCACAGTTCTTGAGTTCAAGCCCTGCGCTGACAGCTCAGAGCCTGGAGCCTGCTTCAGATTCTGTGTCTCCCTCTCTCTCTCTGTCCCTCCCCCACTCTGTCTCTCTCTGTCTCTCAAAACAAAAATGAATAAACGTTAAAAAAAAAATGAAAAGATTGTTTATGCCTATAAATAGTCTAGTTGGGACCAGATTTAATGGACTTCAAACCTTGCCCTCTTAACTCCATGCTGCCTTTCTTATTTAACATAAAAAATTGGGATTTCTATTTGACGGCTTTTAAGAAAATACATTCATATATATATATATATATATATATATATATATATATATATCCTAAAAAGAAAGACCAATGTTTTCATCTACTTTCAGGGTACGATGTATGTTGTCTTTTTTTAGTTTTCCATTTGTCCTGTGAATGTGTTCAGTTTTACTCTTATCTGACAAATTATTTTTCTTGGAATAAGCAAGAAAGAAAATTAAATGAAAGAAAAATAAGATGAGATGTAAAATGAAAGTCTAACGAGAAAATAGTAGAAAGGATACAAATTGGAGAAGGTGCTTTCGAGTCACCAACTCCTATGTATTAAACTTTATTTGTGACATGTTTATGCTTTTCATTTGATGCCTTTTATGCATCTCAAGAAACACCTCTTTTTTAAAAAAGGCCAAAAATGTCATAATTAATACACTTCAATATTTGCTTTAGATAGTGATGAATGCAATTCACGAACAAAAGAATTACAGAAAGCTCTGGTTTTGTTCATTGCAGGTTAAGGAAAACTGGTCTAACAGCATTCCTAAAAGGAAACCAGGATCTATGGTCTCCAGTGGTATCTAGTTATTATGTTCTCCCAGGTCCAATTTCTTCTTTCTCATCTCTATTATTTTCTCTTTGGTTTGCTTATTTTTTTCTTTTGTCCTCATTTCAACCTTTATGTAATTCCACAAAATTTAGGTTTTGGTGATCTTAAGTGATCCGTTTATGAAACTGATCAATGTAAAGAGAAGCATTTTCAGAGTAGCCCTATCAGGGCCTCCCTGGGGCTAGATTATCTCAGCGCCTTATTTTGTTGTTCATAGGGATCTTCGTTTCTCCCTGGCAAAGGGAAAGGAAAATGGAGGCAGTTTTCCTGCATTTCCAGAATAAGGCCTCAACTCCTTGGTGCACACAGTTGGCCCTCCATGCTTGACTCCTGCCTTCTCAGTTCTAGCTATGCTCAGTGTCTTCAGTTCCCAAAGAGCAACTTGTTGCTTTAAGATCTTTGTATAGGCCATTACTTGCAACCGGAATGCCTTTCCTCAGTCACCACTTAAGGAACCCCTAATTGTCCCAAACTCAGATGATCTGTCATCTCTTCCAAGAAGTTTTCCCTAAAGCTCCCAGTCTGACTTAGATATTCCTCTTCCATGCTCTACATTACATGGCACAAACCTCTACCAGAGCATAACGGTAGACGATCAGGATTAGGGTTAGGGTGATTTGCCTCTAAAATATTTCCCATACATATCCATTTCTTTTCTTATCAGTGCTGCCTTCTGGATCCAGGTCACCATTCACCTTTTGCCTGAGCAAATTCTTGTCTCCTAACAGGTCTCCTGCTTATGTTCATGTCTCTCTTCAGTCCATAATTTACACTACAGCCAGAATAATCTTTTTAAGAAGAAATATTTCATATATACAAAAATACACAAAATTAGGTATAACCATAAAGTGAACAACTACCAGTTTAAAAAATAAAACACTGCCCATACCTTTGAAGTTGACTGTGTCTCTTTCCCAAAGGTAAACACCATCCTGAATGTGTTTAATTTTCCTTTTTTTTTTTTTAAGACTTTATTTTGAGTAATCTCTACATCCAATGTGGGGCTTCAACTCACAACCAATCAAGAGTCACATGCTCTACCGACTGAGCCAGCCAGGCACCCATTCCCTTGTTTTTTTGTTTTTGTTTTTGTTTTTTAATTCTTGGAGCATCTGGCTGGCTCAGTCAGCAGAGCTTATAACTTTTGATCTCAGGGTAGTGAGTGCAAGCCCCACATTGGGCACGGAGCCTCCCTTAAAAAAGGGTGGGGGGGCACCTGGTGGCTTAGTCAGAAGAGCATGTCACTCTTAATCTTGGGATCTTGAGAGTTCAAGCCTCATGTTGGCTCTAGAGATTACGTAAATAAATAAAATTAAAAAAAAATTTCTTTTACCATGTAGGCATCTCTAAACAATACATTATTCAAATTTGCTTGTTTTTGAAATTTTAGAAAATAGTTGAATGCCATTTGCTTTGCAACTTGCTTTTTGCATTCAACATTATGTTTCTGAAATTCATCCATGTTGATTTTCACTTCTGTGTAATATTCCATTGTATGACTATGTCACAATTCATTTAAATTCTTGTTGATTCACTATTGGAATTCTTCCAGGTGCTATGCAATCACAAAAAATGCTCAGATAAACAGTTTTGACTATGACTTCCAGTGCACGTATGCAAGAATTTCTCCAGGGCAGGGCTGGCTGTCCAATACTACTTACCATGATGATGAAAATGTTCTATATCTATGCCATCCAATCTGGTTGCATGTGTAGCTACTGAGCACTTGGAATGTGACTACTACAATTAAGAAAGTGGATTTTTAATTTTTTTATTTTAATTAATTTAAAATTAAATAGCCACAAATGGCTAGTGGCTACCATACTGAACAGAGTAGCTTTAGAATATATACCCAAAGGCACGCCTGGGTGGTTCAGTCAGTTAAGTGTCTAACTTCGGCTCAGGTCATGATCTCTCAGCTTGTGAGTTCGAGCCCCGCATCAGGCTCTGTGCTGACAGCTCGGAGCCTGGAGCCTGCTTCGGCTTCTGTGTCTCCCTCTCTCTCTCTGCTCCTCCCCCGCTCACACTCTGTTTCTCTCTCTCTCTCTCAAAAAATAAATAAACATTTAAAAAAATTGGAATATACACCCAAGAATAAAGTTGCTGGATTATAGGGGCACCTGGATGGCTCGGTTGGTTGAATGTCCTATTCCTAATGTACACTCAGGTCATGATCTTGCCCCATGTTGGACTCTGGACTGACAGCTCAGACCCTGCTTGGGATTCTCTCTCACCCTTTTTCTCTGACCCACCCCCAACTTGCACTCTCTCTCCCTCTCAAAAAAAAAAAAGAAGAAGAACCATTAAAAAACAGTCGCTGGGGGCGCCTGGGTGGCTCAGTCAGTTGGGCAGCCGACTTTGGCTCAGGTCACAATCTCGTGGTCCGTGAGTTCGAGCCCCGCGTCAGGCTCTGGGCTGATGGCTCAGAGCCTGGAGCCTGCTTCCAATTTTGTGTCTCCCTCTCTCTCTGCCCCTCCCCCGTTCATTTTCTGTCTCTCTCTGTCTCAAAAATAAATAAAACGTTAAAAAAATATATTAAAAAAAAACAGTCGCTGGGTTACAGGGTATGTGGGACTTCAATTTTACAAATATTAACAAATGTTTTCCAAAGTGGCAATATTAATTTATACTTCTACAAGCAGTATTTAAAGAATTATCAACAGGGGCGCCTGGGTGGCGCAGTCGGTTAAGCGTCCGACTTCAGCCAGGTCACGATCTCGCAGTCCGGGAGTTCGAGCCCCGCGTCGGGCTCTGGGCTGATGGCTCGGAGCCTGGAGCCTGTTTCCGATTCTGTGTCTCCCTCTCTCTCTGCTCCTCCCCCGTTCATGCACTGTCTCTCTCTGTCCCAAAAATAAATAAAAACGTTGAAAAAAAAAATTAAAAAAAAAAAAATAAAACAATATTGGGGCGCCTGGGTGGCGCAGTCGGTTAAGCGTCCGACTTCAGCCAGGTCACGATCTCGCGGTCCGTGAGTTCGAGCCCCGCGTCGGGCTCTGGGCTGATGGCTCGGAGCCTGGAGCCTGTTTCCGATTCTGTGTCTCCCTCTCTCTCTGGCCCTCCCCCGTTCATGCTCTGTCTCTCTCTCTGTCCCAAAAATAAATAAACGTTGAAAAAAAAAAATTAAAAAAAAAAAAAAAGAATTATCAACAGTACTTTTTAATGTCTGCCTTTAAAATTTTTACCTGTCTGGGGTGCGTGGGTGGCTTAGTCGGTTGAGCATCAGACTCCGGCTCAGGTCATGATCTCCCTCCTGTTCTTGGCTTTGAGCCCTGCATCAGGCTCTGTGCTGACAGCTCGGAGCCTGGAGCCTGCTTCGGATTCTGTGTCTCCCTCTCTCTCTCTGCCCCTCTCACTCATGTTCTGTCTCTCAAAAATAAGTAAATATTAAAAAAATTTTCTTAAGTAAAATTTTTACCTGTGTAGATATTAAATGGCATCTTATCACAATTTTCTTTTGCATTTCCATCATGACTGTTTGCTAGTCATGCTTCTTTTTTTGTGAAGTGCCTGGTGAAATGCCACTACCCTTTGTAAAAAGCCTGTTTTGTACTGAGTTGTTTGTCTTTTTACTATTTATGTTTAGGAATTCTTTGTATATATTTAATTTTATTATTTTTTATTTTTTAAAGATTTTTTTTAAGTAATCTCTATGCTCAACTTGGGGCTTACAACCTTGAGATCAAGAGGCACATGACCCACTGACGGAGCCAACCATGTGCCCTTCTTTGTATATACACATATATCTTTTGTTTTGTTTGTTTTGTTTATTTATTTTGAGAGAGAGAGAGAGAGAGCGAGCATCACCAGGGGATGTGGGGCTCAATCCCATGAACTGTGAAATCATGACCTGAGCTGAAATCAAGAGTTGGATGCTTAACCAACTGAGCCATCCAGGCGCCCCTGTGTATATTTTTAATACTATTTTTCCTAATAAAATATGTTACAAATATCTTCAGTGTATCCTTAACATAAACCAGGGGACGCCTGGGTGGCTCAGTCGGTTCAGCGACCGACTTCGGCTCAGGTCATGATCTCACAGTTGGTGAGTTTGAGCCCCCGCATCCATCTCTGCATTGACAGCTCAAAACCTGGAGCCTGCTTCAGATTCTGTGTCTCCCTCTCTCTCTCTCTCTGTGTCCCTCCCCAACTTGTGCTCAGTCTCTCTCTCTGTCAAAAACAAACATTTAAAAAAAACCACAGGGGCGCCTGGGTGGCTCAGTCAGTTGAGCGTCTGACTTCGGCTCAGGTCATGATCTCGCGGTTTGTGAGTTCGAGCCCCGCATCTGGCTCTGTGCTGACGGCTCGGAGCCTGGAGCCTGCTTCGGATTCTGTGTCTCCCTCTCTCTCTGCTCCTCCCCCGCTCGTGCTCTGTCTCTGTCTCTCTCTCAAAAATAAATAAAGATAAAAAAAACCCACATAAACAAGAACATGTCCCCTCACTCCTTTCCATCGCACTTAGAATAAGATCTAAACATCTTACTATGATGTAGTGAACATTGTGTTTGATGCCCGACAGCCATCCCACCCATCCTGCACTCAGGAGAAGCAATGATGTTTGGGGAATTAACTATTGCATGAGGATAGGCCTGACTGATGTAGGGGTAATCCCATTCCCCTAGCCAATGACTGTTTTGGGAACAGACATGTGACCTCATTGTGGACAATACAATTCAGGATGAAATCTGCTGGAAGCTTCTGGTGGTCTTAACTCTTAGAAGGAAGTGAATGAAGTTCCTAGAAGGAAGTGAAAAAAAGCCAGATTTTTCCCCCCCACTAGACTTGAAGAAGGAACACAAGGGGAACAAGCCCAAGAATGGTAGTAACACTGTGGATGGCAGATCCTGGTGATGGAAAGAAGCTGGGTTCTTTATGACCTTTCTGGCCACTGCTTGTTTCCCTCCCGAGGCCCTTGCCCTTGCTTTCCCCTTTTCTTGCTATTTTTCCCCAGAGATCCTCCCATGGCCAGATCTTTACTGCCATTCAGTATTAGTCACTTCCTCGGAGGGGCTTTTTATGCTACTGCCATCTCTGACCAGTCACTATCAAGTCATGCTGTCTTATTTTCTTTATGTCACTGTTGGAATCATCTGCATTTGTTTATTCTCTCGCCCACTAGAATGTAAGCACCAGGAGGGCAGGAACTTTGTCTGTCTGGCTTTCCTGTGTATTTCTGTATCTAATACAGTGCCTGACATGTAATTTTTTGTTTTGTTTTGTTTTTTGTTTCTTACGTTTATTTATTTTGAGAGAGAGAGACAGAGAATGCACAAGCAGGAGAGGGGCAGAGAGAGAGAGAGAGAGAGAGAGAGAGAATCCCAAGCAAGCTCTACACTCTGTCAATTAGGGGCTCAATCTCAGGATCACAAGATCATGACCTGAGTAGAAATCAAGAGTTGAACGCTTAACTGACTGAGCCACCCAGGTGCCCCACCTGACACATAGTATGTACTCAATGCATATTTTTTGCATTAATCAAAAAATAATGATTACTTTCATTTTTCATTTTCTCTACTAGATTGAAGCTCCTTGAGGTCAGGGACCAAGGTCTTGTCCATTTTTGTATTTCAAGTGCCTGGTACAGTTGCTGACAAACAGCAGATGTTCAACAAGCCGTTGACTAAAAGAAAGAAAAAAGGAAAGGAAGAAAGGGAGGGGGAAATGAAATATTTGGGAGAAATAAAACACTAACCTATTGCCTTTATGGGCAATATCACTTGAAGATGATTTTCTCTCCTTACCACCTATGGGGGAATTTTGTGGATATAGTAATATCCCCATGAATAAAAGACACATCATCTTCCAAATGCTTCACAATATGAATATAAAGTCTTTTAAACCTTATTTCTTACCACCTATATATCTTCTCCCCCCACCCCCGTAGTTTAGTCTTGCCACACCAAATTCCAGTGCAGTTGAATTTTAGAGAACGGATACATACCTGAAAACTTTACACAAAATTTAAAACATCTATAATTCAAGACTATTTAGCAAGACTATTTAGTGATAAATGTAAATTTATTGAAGGGAAGATACTATTTTACTAGCTAAAATGGCTCCGCCATGTGGCAATAGCATAAGTAGTTTCTGATTCACTGAGCCACCACCAGCTTTGAAAATATGCCATTTCTGACAAATGTTAAACATGTGAAGGCTTCACATTGCTTCAAATTTTGTGCGTACACTAAGGTGTTATTAATAGTTTATAATGGTGCCTGGGTGGCTCAGCAAGTTAAGCATCTGACTTCGGCTCAGGTCATGATCTTACGGTTCATGACTTCAAGTCCCACATCAGGAGAGCTTATGCCCCGCATTGGGTGAGCATGAGCCCTGCTTCAGGTGAGCTCAAGCCCCCTTTGGTGAGCCATGCTTCTTTCTCTCTCTTCCTCCTCTCCCCACCCTCGCTCACTCGTGACCTCTCTCACTCTCTCTCTCTCAAAAAAAAAAAAAGGTTTATAATTGGGGTGCCTGGGAGGCTCAGTTGGTTAAGTGCCCAACTCTTGATTTCAGCTCAGGTCACGATCTCATGGTTCATGAGTTCAAGCTCTACATGGGGCTCTGCACTGACACTGGGGAGCCTGCTTGGAATTTTCTCTCTTTCTCTCTCTCTCTGCCCCTCCCCACCTGCTCTTTATCTCCCTTTCTCAAAATAAATAAAATAAACTTTAAAAAATAGTTTATGATGAACTACTTCAAATTTGTATAATTAAAATATTCGTAAAACTTGTCCAGACTTTCTTACTTTTCCTGAATCACACTCAAGCTCATTTGTGCCTCTTTGCCTTTGCATATGCTGGTTCCTCTACCTGTATATTCTGTGAATTGCTAGCACCCAGAACAGTGAGTGAGTTGCAGAAATGTCATATCCAGAAGTAGGAATAATATTGCTGATATATCGATGTCATTCTAGAACATTGGACAATGTTTCAAAAAAAAAAAAAGACATGATTTACAATTGATGTCAAATATGTCAAATCCTTAAAATCTGAATCTGAAGGAGGGGTAACAGGGTTGGATTAAGCCTACATGGGGTTTAGGATAGTAGGGAAGATAGAAGTCCTGAAGTTGCCAGTTACCTGTACTCAGATGGGTTTATCTGGAGGAAAAGTGTAGTGAAGGGATATGGGCTTCTTTGGGCCCCCAAAAGTCCCAAGATCCAGTATCCGATCTTATCCAAAGCCTTATCCAAGTCAGCTCCTGCAGACTTTGCACATCTCAGGGAGGAAGGAATTTGGAGGTTATGGGTAGGGATGAGTATAGGAGAGAAGTAGTCTTCCCAAACTCCACCTAGGCCACCCGAAATCAGGGGATGAAAAACTCAAATATAAATAAATGTAATAAATGGAAATGAGTGAAACAAGAAAGCTCAATATAAAGAAAATTATATGGGGGATGCCTGGGTGGCTCAGTCAGTTGAGTGTCCAACTTCGGCTCGGGTCATGATCTCACAGTCCATGAGTTTGAGCCCCGCATCGGGCTCTGTGCTGACAGCTCAGGGCCTGGAGCCTGCTTCAGATTCTGTGTCTCCCTCTCTCTCTGCCCCTCCCCTGCTCATGCTCTGTCTCTCTCTCTGTCTCAAAAATAAATTAAAAAAAAAATTTAAAAAAAGAAAATTATGTGGGCCCCCTTAACTTGTTTTTTGTTTTTTTCACTTTTGATGGAGAAATGACTATTGTGGGGGAAAAGAACTTTTTTTGAAACAATATTTTCAAGAGAAGCCAGTAACCCAGATTTGTATACAAAATGTCCCAATCCTAAATATTGGCTCAACAATTTTAAAACACCATGTAGGCCAAACGATACATCTAGGAGCTGAATTTGGCCCAGCAGGACACCAATATGTGACATCTGAAGTTTACTGTCAGGTGTAATGAAATACCAGAAGGCTTTCTCCTTTTTTCTTAAAATTTTTAAATGTTTATTTAATTTTGAGAGAGAGAGAGAGACACTGAGCAGGACTGGGGAAGGGGCAGAGAGAGATGGAGACACAGAATCCGAAGCAGGCTCCAGGCTCTGAACTGCCAGCACAGAGCCCAATGTGGGATTCGAACTCACGAACTGCGAGATCATGACCTGAGCTGAAGTTGGCTGCCCAACCAACTGAGCCACCCAGGCACCCCAATACCAGGAGGCTTTCTGACCAAAGCAAACCTCAGTGTTAAGGCAACATTTATATGCAAAATATTTGTGTTAGATAATAATCCAGACTTCCATCCAACATAAAAACCTGGTCTTTTCTGCCAAAGTAGAAGCAGGTAACCGACACTTGTCAAAGACTGGTGGACAGTGCAGAAGGGGAACCCGGATGCAGAATTTGCTCAGAGACTTGTCCTGTTGGCTTTAACTGGGTACAGCCCATGGAAGCAACAGGCAGTAGGCACACCCGCAACAGCAGGTGATGCCACTTCACAGGGTTTATAAAGATTTCCTTTTCTAATATTGTGGACTTCATACTGGAATTGTTTCTAGTTGCTTCATTCCATGAGGTGTCACTGGGCCCAACAACATCTCTTCTGGATGGAGCTAGAGGGGGTAGATCCTAAGAATTGTATTTTTGGGGACATGTATGTCTTCCTGGCTAGGTCATTTGGGGTGAGCCCACTGGGAAGCCAGTTTTCTTCCACACCTCTTGTCTGTGCTCATATGGGGGCTGACTGTATGGGTGTGAGTTGCTGGGTGGAAAGCTGGCACTTAAGGGTGTCACCCTGACAATGTGGGCAGAGTAGGAGACCTGGCAAAGTGACGATAGGAATCTCTGAGCATGGGGTGGGGAAATGTAATTATTGGTATGAAAAGGGTGGCAGTAGCTGTAAAACTGGTCCCCTCCACCTACCCTGTTGATTCCATCACTCCTCTTTTTCTAGGCCCTTATCTTAGCAACTATACCCTTCTGGCATCTGGTTCCTGCCTTTCATCCTCCTGGTAGACATAAGTTTTCCTTTCCTCCCGAAGGAGCTTCCCTAACATTTCTTCCCTCTCAACTTACTGTGACATGGCTTCTGCCTGCTGCACCCTTCCACTAAGCTGCCCTCTCTAAGGCTGCCCCTGATCCAATTGCCAAACTCTTCTGTAGCTTTCAGTCCTTTCACTGTCTTCTCCTTGCCTTCCTGGGATTCCAAGACGTAACACTCCAAGTCTCTTACCTCTGTCTGCTCTTTTCTGTCCTTTCCTGCTGGCTCCCCGGTCTTTAATCATTCCTGAAATGTTGCTGTTACTGGAGTTAATGGCACTTCCATATGGCTTCCTTGTAATGACCTGTAAAAGATGCAGCATGCTCTGATTGAAGACAGCCACGGGCCAGAGCGCGTGGCTTGGCAAGCAGAGCTTGGAAAACACCCTATAAAACCGCATGCTGCCACCCAGGGTACTATCCTCAGTCCTCATCCCTTTTTTGCTTTACTCTCTTTTCCTCTGCAACCTGTTGACTTTCATGGTTCCAAGACTTGCATGTCTTACTTAATCTCTAGACATCCTTTCATCTGCTTCCTGTATTTCTCTTCTTGGGGGTCCTGTGGGTGCCCCAAACTTGCCAAGGCCCAAACTGAATTCATTACCTGCTTACTTGCATACTCCCAAATACCTATTTTTCTGTACTCCCTCTCTTGGTTAATGACACCACGATCCAGTTTCTCGCTCAGCTGAAAACTTCCAGATTATCTGTGTCTCTTCCCTTTCCTCAATTTAAGGATCATTTTCTAAAGACACTACTGGAACAGTCTTCTAACTAGTTTCTCTATCTCCAGAATCTCTCCCCTCTAAGTCGCCCTCCTCAGTGCCGTTGGGTTTCTTTCTTTACACAGAATTGAGCACATCGTTCCTTTGTTTAAAAATCAATTTTGGCATCTAATTACTCATAGGTTAAACTACAGATGCTGGGGCATGGCATATAAACCCTTGATATCCTGACCAAAGCTACCTTTCCAGTTCTATACCTCGCCCCTGATCTCAAACCCTTCCTTGCTCTTAACCACATCAGACTCTGATGCAGTTTCTTCAACATGATTTTGCTGTGTGCCTTAATGCTCTGTGCCTTTGCTGCTGCCTTGCGTGCCCTTCCTCTTTTTTGCCTTATAAAATCCCATCCATTCTAAGATTATGCTCACCTGTCACCTCTTTTTTCAGGAGCTTCTGGCCCTAATTAACAGCTCTCTCATCACTGTTTCTGCAGTACTATTGGTATGCTACTATCGACTGTCTAAAAGTTATTTTGCATCTTCCCCACTACACTGTGAGTTTCTTAAGGGGAAGTTGAAGCTTTATTGGTCTCCATATCATCAGCAGCTTGCTTCGTGCCTGGTACCTTGTAGATAATGAATAAAATTTTGAGTTGAATTGGGCAAGATGCTTGGGCATCATTTTGTGAAAGTACTTCTTTCAGCATAATTTCCACCTGTTCCCTTTCTTCAGCCATCAGAAGAATCTCAAAACAGGATAGTCCATGGGCCCTTTTGGAGATAGTTAATATCATATCCCCAAAATGTTAGCTAGGTCTCCGTAGGGACATAAGAGATTGTGCTTTCTCAAATGACTAGTATCTGAGTGTGGATTTTTCCAGATAATAGAATTCTGTAGAACCAGTGATGATTTTCAATATAGCTCCTAGAGTCCAGGTTCCACAATAGACTCTCAGTGTTCTGAGCAGCAGAGTCGGGATTTTCAGCGATAAGGCAGATATATTTGTATTTGCTTTATCATCTGTGGGTCGCATCCCAGTGGGTTTAGATTTCATAGCGCGAAAAACAATATTAAAGGGCATCACAATCTCAAAACCATGGAAAATCGCTGAGTTATCTTGAAAGCCTGCAGAGAGGAGGGAGGCAGTTCATTTGCAGTTTTGTAGAGGGCCTTGGCAAAACAGTGTTGGTGCATAAGACTGACCTCAGTCATCCCCCTTAGTTAAGCCCACACAGTACATGCTGGGCTAAGCAGGAAACACTCACTGACTCCATGAAGCCCAGAATAGATAGTTTTCTTTGAACGAGCAGATGTCTTATTTGTAGAACCGTGGTAGTAGCTTCTGAGTGGGTGGGAAAGAGCGTGGTTCCAAATTCCCCTCAAATACAAGAACTTGGTCCTGACTAGAATCCAAGCAACAAGTTGCCATCGAAAACGCAGTGAATGGTCAGCTAAGGATGCCTCCGGGTAGAGCCTTTGGGAACATTTTGTGTGTGTGTCTGCACGAGCCCACCCACCCTAAGCCCTGGGCTTAATGATGCGGCCCCTCAGCTCCGCCTTACTGCCTCGAGCGCCCTTTAGGCTTCCGGTAAGGCTTAATGGGTCCATTCCCCAAGGCCAGAGTATTCGGGCTCCGGATCCAGCACGGAACGGCTGGGGCGCCCCGAGGGCTAGGAAGCGCGAGCCGGACGCGCTAGGGCGCCGGCGCCGCGTGGGCCGACCCCGGGCCGCGCGGAGGTGGGGCGGGGGCGCGAGCGGGATGGAGCTCGTCGTCCCTCCCCCGGGCGGGGCCTGCCCAGACGGCGCTGACTCAGCAACGCGAGGGGGAGTTTTGTCCCTCCGCGGACCCCGTTTCTCTGGGCTTCAGCCCTCCTCCGCCACCGGGCCGGTTCCCTCTTTCTGGCGTTCGGTGTGTGAGTGGCAGGTCCGGCAGCTGAGGCAGCGAGCCACAGTGTAACCCCGGCGTTCCCCTGAGAACCCCAAAACTACCGTTCCCCCAGCCGGGCGGTGTGGCCACCATGAACAACGCGGGTGAGGCGCCGCTCTTTCCCGCCGAGGCCCTGCCGGGGTCCTCTCGGGGGGGCTCAGCTGGGCCCCAGAGGCCCGGCGGCGGAGAGAACCGGGCCGGGGACCGGGGGCGATGGCGGGAATGGAGCGTTCTAGGCGGGCTGGAGCGGCCTTGGAGGGAGACAGCACTTGGAGGAGGTCGCCGGTAAGGGGCCTCTCCGTCGCAAGGGTCACCTCCGGCTGGTCTTCCGAAGTTAGAGCCAAGCTGTGGGAGCTCCGGATCAGCCCTCTTGAGCCCCCTTTTGATACTATCAATACCATTTGGTGTTCCAACAGGACTGAATTCGGAGAAGGTAGCTGCTCTGATTCAGAAACTGAACTCCGACCCTCAGTTCGTACTTGCCCAGAATGTTGGGACCACCCACGACCTGCTGGACATCTGCCTGAAGAGGGCCACGGTACAGGGTGCTCAGCATGTGTTCCAGCACGCTGTGACTCAGGAAGGCAAGCCAGTCACCAACCAAAAGAGCTCAGGTGAGGTCTCAAAACTCCTTGCACACTTTACTTAACCTTCCTGACAGTGCCCCATTTTGAGGTCTTAAGAATGGTACTGAGTAGAAGAAGTTTGCATTGAAAGAACTTGTAAATTTCCAGGGAACAGGCACAGGGAAAGGCAGGTCCAAGAACATTACCTTGTGACTTACTTTGGTCCTCTGTGGCTTGATGGTGTACTTGGCGTTGAGCATTAAAGTGACAAGTCATGTGTTTGAATGTAATTCACTGTATTCTGTCCTGAAGTTATGTGATTGTGGCCCAGTGTCTCGGAGATACATGTTTTTAGTACGAAACAGACCATGCAAAAATGTTCATGCTCTAGAAAACTCTCCAAAATGTTCTTGCCCTGAAGGCCATATACAAATGTATGGAGTGGAAAAGACACACGTAATTGTATCAAAATATCATCAAGTGTTTAAATAGGCCAAAAGTTACAGTTTGAGCAAATGTGCTAATGGGCTCAATTTCCACCAATAGACGGGTTTGTAATACAGAAAAATACTCAGTTCTCCTGCCTTACTGGTCAAGAGCTCTTGTTTTGCTGTCTAGCATGATTGTTTGAAAAGCAGCAATGTGAAAGATTGGTTAACCAGGAATCTAAATAAGGAGGACATTCTTATGGCAGAACTGTACTAAAAGGACTTTTAAAAGTCTATCCATTTAAAAACTAGTCCCAGTCGGGCGTCTGGGGCTCAGTGAGTTAAGCGTCTTACTTCGGCTCAGGTCATGATCTCCCGGTTCACAAGTTTGAGCCCCGTGTCAGACTGTGCTGATAGCTCAGAGCCTGGAGCCTGCTTTGGATTCTGTGTCTCCCTCTCTCTCTGCCCCCTTGCACTCTGTCTCCCTCTCTCTCAAAAATAAACAAACATTTAAAAAATAAGTAAAAAATAAAAACTACTCCCAGTGTATTTTGACAGAAAGCAGATCAGTGCTTGGTGAGAGCCAGTTAGAACTCAAAGTGTATGTTTAACATGGATATATTTTCTTGTATGGAAATCATAACTCTGTGATTTTTAGATGTTAAGGCCATGACCTTGCCATAATTAATATTTTGCTATAGTAAGAAGTGCTTGGGATGCAAGTGATCCAGTTAGTAATGTCACAGTGGTCCTACACAGTTTAGATTGCAGTGACCTCTTAGAGAAAAGCCTGGAAATGTGCCTCTGGAATAGATCAAGTCATATATTTTATAGTATCACTTTTATTTACAAGAGCTACAAATAGCATATGAGCTATGTAGTTTTCACAGTAACAGTACATACGGGGTTTTTTTTTTACTGGGAAATAATACAGTATATATGAGAGGGGTGGCATACAGACAGACCCAAGGTAAAAATGAGCTAAGTAATTAGTGGTTTTTGAAAAATACTATAGTTGCTTATTTTTTTTCTTTTTTTAAAAAAATGTTTATTAGCGAGAGCATGAGTGAGCAGGGGAGGGACAGAGAGAGAATCCCAGGCAGGCTCTGTGCTGTCAGCACAAACTCAGACTCAGGGCTCAATCTCACAAACTGTGAGATCATGACCTGAGCTAAAATCAAGAGTCAGACGTCCAACCAACTGAGCCACCCAGGTGCCCCTATTGTCATTTATTTTTAATTGTTTTTTCTTGTTACAAAATTATTGTTCTTCGATGTAGAATATTTGCAAAATACCAACAGGTACATATTTTTAAAGTCAGGTCTTTATTCTGTGTGTGTGTATATGTGTGTGTGTGTGTGTGTGTGTGTGTGTGTGTGTGTGTGTGTTTAATATAGGTGGATGCTTTACATATTGTTAGGTAACCTATCTACCTTTTTCATTTACCAATATAGCGGGAACATGCGTTTATAGCAGTAAAAAGATTACGCCCAGGAGTGCCTGGGTGGTTCAGTCAGTTAACCGTCCCATCTCTTTTTTTTTTTCTTTAATTTTTTTTAATGTTTATTTATTTATGAGAGAGAGAGAGAGAGAAAATGAGTGAGTGGGGGAGGGGCAGAGAGCGAGAAAGACAATCTGAATCTGAAGCAGGTTCCAGCCTCTGAGCTGTCAGCGCAAAGCCCAGTGTGGGGCTTGAACTCATTAACCGTGAGATCATGACCTAAACTGAAGTCAGATGCTTAACTGAGCCACCCAGGCACTGCGAGTATCCGTCCAACTCTTGATTTCAGCTCAGGTCATGATGCCAGGGTTGTGGGATTGAGCCCTGCATCCGGCTCCACCCTGCGTATGGAGCCTTCTTAACATTCTGTCTCTCTCCCTCTGCCCCCTCCCCCTCTCACTTGTGTGCGCTCACTCGCAAGCTCGCGCTCTCTCTCTCTCTCTCTCTCTCTCTCTCTCTCTCTCTCTCTTAAAAAAAAAAAAAAGTTATGCCAAATAAAGGTCAGGGGTTTTTCCCCCTGAATTTTCCTTTAGTAAAGAGAGTTACCTTATATTTGAGGCCTTACAGAGATCCTCATAATGAACACTTGTGGTTAATTTATTTTGAAGTAAAATACAATTTGGTAAGCACTTAACTCTGAAATGGCCTCAATCTGTGTTAGTTTGGGATGCGTGTAGAGATCATTTGATTGAATCAGTTTTTTAAAAATGCGAAAAATTTGAACATAATATATTCCTAGGATGTGACCTCACATGGAAATGTTGGATATCATTGTAAATAGATCTTTTAAAGATCACTTAAATCATTAAGGAAATGGTGACATTGTAAAGTTTGTGATTATCTACTTACTGAACAAATGAGAAATGTGATTGTATAATTGATGCTGGCATACGGTTTTCAGGGATAGCATGAAGGATAGATTTAAAACATTGCTGTGACTCAAACATACTAGATGGAAGAAAGATGAAGTGTTCCATTGAAAGAGTACATCTAATGATGGCAAAAGCACTGATACCAAAATGCAAGTGAAGATATGAATCAATGTGGAAATGACATATGTGAAAGTGGAAGAAACAGTGTTTCTACGTCAATTTATTAAATATCTGTATATATTTAAATTACTAAATTAAATATTATAGGTGGACAGTTACTATTTCGTCTATATTTTTCAGTGTCTGTATGATCCAGTTAGCCAAACAACTTTTTCTTTTTTTCCTGAAGATTTTAAGTAATCTCTATACCCGACGTGGGGCTTAAACTCACAACTCTGAGATCAAGAGTTGCACACTCTACCAACTGAGCCAGTCAGGTGTCCCAACAACCTTTTTTTAATTTGGGAGAATGGGGATTGACTTATGTTAGGGTCACCTTATATTGAAGCATACACTAAGTGTTCCAGATTAAAGGGTAGGAACTTTTTGTGGCACCCAGGTGGCTCAGTTGGTTGAGCATCTGACTTCGGCCCAGGTCATGATCTCATGGTTCGTGGGTTTGAGCTCCACACTGACAACGTGTATCCTGGTAGAGCCTGCTTTGGATTCTCTGTCTCATTCTCTCTCTGCCCCCTGGTCACTCGTGTCCACGCACATGCCCTCTCTCGCACTTGCTCTCTCTTTCTCTCTCACAAAAATAAATAAAACATTAAAAAAAGGTAGGGACTTTTTAAAATTTTTGCCATATATTGCCAATTTGCTGTCAGATATTTTGTACCTGTTTAGGTCTATATCCAGAGTGTACAATAATGCTGTTTCCCAAATCCTTCTCAATATTGGGCATTAGTAATTAAAAAATAATGTATCCCAACTTAACAGGTATCTTATGATAAACTTCAAAAAATGTTTCTTTGCCATTTATATCTTTTTCGGCCATTAAGTTATCTATCTATTCATGATCTCTGCTCACATCTCTCTAGCAGTATTTTCTTTTTCTAATGTGATTTTCTTAGTCGATTTGTATTGGGTTCTTTAAATGATATGTAAAGAGTTTTTTTCATATGTTAAGGACTTTAAGCCTTTGCGTATATATTTCAAATACTAATTCCGACCTTTCTTGTGTTTTTTTTTTTTTTTTAAGTTGATTTATTTAAGTAAACTCTACACCCAATGTGGGGTTTGAACTCACAACCCTAAGATCAAGAGTCACATACTCTTCCAACCGAGCCAGCCAGGCGCCCCTTGTTTTAATCTTTCTGTTCTTTCTGATTTAGTTTTAAATTGTGGAAGATCTTGTCATGCATTCAGTTTTAGGAAACAGGGATAGAACAATGTAATCTATGTGAACACTCATTCTAATTTCTTGGTTTGCTTTCTTGTTACAGGGCGATGCTGGATCTTTTCTTGTCTGAATGTTATGAGACTTCCATTCATGAAAAAATTAAATATTGAAGAATTTGAGTTTAGTCAATCTTATCTCTTTTTCTGGGACAAGGTATGGGATTGATCTTGCAAGGCTTTTTTTTTTCAGTATCAGCGTTGGTAGGGACTATCTCTTCATTTCTTGCTTTTCCAGTTATAGTCTGCCTTCCATTATAGATGGGACACCATTTATTCTGATTTCCAAAGTATCAAAGGTTGACTCTCTTCAAACACAGAACTGCTTTTGGTTGGTAGGTGGCTACTCTTTGCAATGAAATAATAAGTCTACTGACTCACCCTGATGCTTCCTTGTTTCTTTCTTAGCTTATTTAAAATTTTTTATTTTGTTTTTAATAATTTCCCCTTTGAGCATCTTTATTTAGGTTCTTTGGTCTTTCTACGGCCTAATTTCCCATCCAGGTAATACTTGTTAGAAAAACAGTAAATAAAAATTTCATTTCATTTTTTAATTTTTAAAGTGTATGTTATATAAGCATCCATGAGATGTTTATTGATTAAGACTTTGTTTCAGATTTTGTGTCTAAATAGAATAGTGCATTATTTTGGATAAACTATTGAACGTATCTACAGAAATATATGAAGAAACTTTAAATATGAAGCCAGATACTGATACTTAATTACCAACTTTAGTTTAAAAATACCTATTATGGTGTTAGGTCCAAAAATCCTGTTGTGTTGATAATGTCAATAAAAGTATTAGCTCTCTTTTCCTTTAATTTTATTTATCTTCTTTTACTCCAGGTTGAACGTTGTTATTTCTTCTTAAATGCTTTTGTGGACACAGCCCAGAAAAAAGAGCCCGAGGATGGTAGGCTGGTGCAGTATTTGCTTATGAATCCCGCAAATGATGGTGGACAGTGGGATATGCTTGTCAATATTGTTGGTAAGAGCATTTCTCTAATGGAACTGAAAGTCCGTATGATCAAGCAAGGCTCTGTAGGTGGGCGTGGGCCATTTCTTTGGTGGTTACGTACAGAGTAGAATTAGTCTCCCAGAAGGGTATACAGTTAGCTTAAGAACCTTTATCTTACACTCTCACCTATTAAGTACTTTTCTTAAATGAGAGGTAAGGAGGTAGGTACTGTGAAGAGCTGGTTGGAGATGGAATGGTTGTATTAAGTAGAACTGACTTTCTATGAAAAAGTTTATCTCTTGTCCATTGATGTGATCATAAAACTTTGAAACTGCAACTGTTTGAAAGTATTCTCGTTCGGGGCGCCTGGGTGGCTCAGTCGGTTAAGCGTCCGAATTCAGCTCAGGTCATGATCTCGCGGTCCGTGAGTTTGCGCCCCGCGTCGGGCTCTGTGCTGACCGCTCGGAGCCTGGAGCCTGTTTCGGATTCTGTGTTTCCCTCTCTCTCTGACCCTCCCCCATTCATGCTCTATCTTTCTCTGTCTCAAAAATAAATAAACGTTAAAAAAAAAAAATTTAGAAAGTATTCTCGTTCAAAAAGTTGTCTTTTGGGAAAACCTCATCATGCTGAGTGTTTTACAAAGTATAGGTAAAAAGAACAGAATTCAGTCTCAGATATATGGATAAATATGCAGATTTAATGTCCTGTTTATTAATATGAAGTATAAAATTAAGTTTTCTGATTTAGAATGGCCTATTCTTTAAGCAGTGGTTATTTTTGCCAAGGTTTCTAATGCTGGAGTATGCTTTTACCTTACTGAACACCAAAATTTGTTTTCTTTTAGAAAAATATGGTGTTGTCCCTAAGAAGTGCTTCCCTGAATCTTATACAACAGAGGCAACCAGAAGGATGAATGACATTCTGAATCACAAGGTGCAACATATGGAGCAGGGTGGGATTGAATTTAGTGCACATACCTTAAAGCTCTTAACTAATTTTCCAGGGCGATTCCTGGGCATTTCAGTGGACACAGTTTGTGTACAGGGAGCTATTCTGTGTCTGTCAAAGGCAACGTAGCTACATGTTAACTTAAAAATAATTGAGTTTAGAATGTTTTGTTTTATTTATTTTTTTCTTTTTAAAAACCTTCTACTTTTATTTCCATTGATTTAAATATTTTCTCATGGGTACTGAGGAAAGAAAATCCATGCTTAATATGGCTGTAAGTCCACTGGGTTCTATTGGAGGTGGGCTGGGACAAAAAAGTATTTGTGAGACTTTTCTTAAAGAGTATGTGGAGTTCTGAGGCATCCCCAAACCACATCAGTGTATTTACTCACTAAAGATTTTATGTAGTCATTGAACTGCTTTTTATTGCATGAGTTATCTTAATGAATCATTTTCTTCTCTACATAACCCATTTTCCCAAGGTGGGTTTTATATATATACATATATACCTACACATACACATACATATACGTTTGAGTAAACTCACAACCCTGAGATCAAGAGTCGCATGCTCTGCTGACCAAGCCAGCGAGGCGCCCCCCCCCCCCCCCCCCCCGCCCACCAAGGATGGTTATAAATCTTACAGGGATGCTACTCTACCAGACATCATTTTTTGACGACTGGGAGTCACAAGAATCTGTTCTCTTGATCTACGAGGCCGAAATTGGATTTGTCACCCCTGGGAGAAAGATGACGTTTTAAAATATAGATGTGTTTCCCCAATATTAGAAGTAGGTTATTTTCCACCCAGGAAACTGAGGATTCTTATCCACAGGCTAAAAGATCCTTAATAGTATATCATTGAATTTCATTTTAGGGGAGAGCAAGATCCTCTTTAGCACTGATAAGATTTCAGACTCACCTCTATCTTAGGTACTTTCAAAATTGAAAACAACAAAAATGAAAACTATCGGGTGGTTGGCATAGCCATTGTTATAATAGTTTGGCAGAGAAAGAGAAGTGAATAATCTGTAAAATTCTAAATAAAAATCTACTGAAGTGACTGAGTAGCATAATCATCTTAAGTCTCCTGCTTTTCCTAAGGGTGATAGGTGCTATGGAATCAGATGTGTTCCTCATCCAGGCACATACTGTCACAGAGGGTACCATCAGTTGCATAGCAGGAACGGTTGCATCTAGAATTCTTTGGGAATAATCAATTGTTTTTTTACCCTTTAGGGATAGTGTTTTTGGCTATGTGTTTTAAGTGGACCGGTTGGGGAAAAATATATATGTTTATGAACTTTGCTCTGGGGCTTGGCCTATTTACGCTTTAAAAGAACTAGCAGTGATCTGCTAGGCGCATTCACAGTTGAAGTTGGGTAACGATTTGGAGTACTGAATAAGTTTCTGTCATAGATGAGAGAATTCTGTATACGACTACGGAACCTGGTACACAGTGGAGCAACCAAAGGAGAAATCTCAGCCACGCAGGATGTCATGATGGAGGAGGTAAAAACAATTATTTGGATTTTTTGTACCATTCTAAAGAGCTCTCAGAATATTTCCATCTGTTAAACTGATGAGGAAGCATAACCGTTGCAGTAAATGTAGAATTGAATAGAAAATTGCTTATTTTACGGCTGAAAAAACTGAGGTGTAAACTTTGCATTTTAATATGAGACTTGCACTTATATCTTCTAATTCTCAATTTAATATTCTTTATAATTCTTTTACTCATTTCATAAGGCACTAGGGATACAAAAATAGAGAAGACATAGTCTGTACAAAAAGCTCAATCTGTTAGAAAAAGAAACACATGAATAGTTATGGTAAATCTTATGCTAGAGGTGTGTAAAAAAGGATTTGGTGGTCCTAAATGAGGGAGTGACTAATTCAGTGAGCAGAAGGTTTCATGGGGAAAATACTTGAACCAGCTCTTGAAAGAGCTGTAGGAATTTACTGGATGGATAATTGGGAAGACCATTCCAGACAAAGAGAATTGCATGTATGGTGGCATGAACAGAAGTAGAATCTTCAAAGAGTAGCATAGCTGAAATATAACCTTTTGTGAGTGTGATTGGTAGTAAATTAAGCTAGAAAGGCATAGCTATGAGGGATCTTAGGTAGATGCCAGGCTTTTGGCTTTACTTTGTAAGAGTAAAGATGGGAAACTCTTGATGCTTATATCAGTTAAAATAATGTATGTGTAAACGTTTTAGTAAACTTAAAAAGCATGAAATGAATATTAGGTGGTAATACTGTCAAGAGAGTTAATCTTTACTACTTAATGTTAATCTTTAATTACATAATGCAGCTGGATATGTGTAAAAGTATGAATTACTTTGAGAAAAGAACAAACATTACTAGGAATCACTCAACTAATAGTCTCTTCAAAACTTTATGTAGAATTAAAATGGCCTTATTTTTTCACTGCCATGGATAAAACTAATACTTCACTTGTGGTTTTTTTTGAATTTTATTTATTTGTTTATTTTTTAATTTTATGTTAGAGAGTGAGAGCACGAGCTGGGGAGAAGGGCAGAGGGAGAGAGAGACATTCCCAAGCAGTCTCCACACTCGATGTGGAGCCTGACGGGGGGGGGGGGGGGGGGGCTCCATCCCACAACGCTGGGATCGCAACCCAAGCCAAAATCAAGACATTCAACTGACGTAGCCACCCAGGCACCCCTCCTTTGAATTTTAGGCGGAAAAGTATAGTTGAGAGTATGGTCTCTGGAGTCAGATTGTCTGAGTTCTAATCTTTTCATTATTTAACAGATGTGTGACCTGGAACAGGTTCCTTTAGCTCTCAAATCTGTTCAGGTGTAAAATGTCTAACCCAATGCTTAACGCAGTAACCTGTCTTAGGTTCAGTTTGGGATTCAAAATGTATTCCTCATTGGATTTTTGTGGGGATCAAATAAGGAATTAAATACAAGAATGCAAGGTATAGTGCCTGGCACACAGCGGTTGTCCAGTAAGTGTTAGTTCTCTTCCAGCTTAGAATGATCTCTCTTGTTGAGGCCATATTTCCTGCATAAATTGCTTTCCATTTATGATTATAGTAAAATGGTGGGGTATAGTAAGAATGAAAATTCTGTAAATAGTTATGGAAAAGAGCCCAGATAATATTTCTTATAGATCATAAGCAACCTATTGGCTTTTGTTGTTTGTATTAATGATCTTCTAAATAATGTACCTAAGATTCATGTCATGACCCTGAGATTGGCTGATAAGAATTAGGACAGATATATTTCACATACCTTTCTTTCCCTGCTCCTACCTCAAAAAATGAGTAAAATACCACCTTACTGAGTCCTGAGTGTGGATGTTTTATAAGATTATTTACCTCATGATTCTACGTAAACTGTTGACTACAGAATTCTCTGTAGTAGGTCTTTAGATTTTTACAATCCCCCAACCCCCTTTTTATTGATCCTGACTCTTTGGTAATGAAGAGTCTAGCTATGATTTTAAAACCACAAATTAGTACCTATGATTTGCCTAGCCTTGTAGGCACATCAAAATAATGACTTAATCAACAACCATGAAGCTCAGATAGCTTTGAATGAAATGTTTTTATGCTAAATGCATTATTTAGAGAAGTGCAGGTTGCTTGTTGTGATGACAAACAAGGCAGACCCATTTTGGAAACGTAGTCACCTTCATTGCAATGTTTTCTTGGTGTGTCTACTCATTCTTTTAGCCTCTAGATATCCTAAGGATTATTAACGTACTCTTCACCAAAATTCTGTTTAAAATAAAACATAAAACAAAGACTAGAAACAGTATTTATCAATGCCATGAAAAGAGACAGGAAGCCATTATGATTCACCTAAGAAATTCTATAGCAGTGGCTCTCAGCTCTTAAAAACAGAATGTAGGCTGGGGTGCCTGGGTGGCTAAGTTGTTTGAGCGTCCGACTTCGGCTCAGGTCTTGATCTCACGGTCTGTGAGTTCGAGCCCCGCGTCGGGCTCTGTGCTGACAGCTCGGAGCCTGGAGCCTGCTTCGGATTCTGTGTTTCCCTCTCTCTCTCTCTCTCTCTCTCTGCCCCTCCCACACTCATGCTCTGTCTCTCTCTGTCTCAGAAATAAGTAAACATTAAAAAAAATTTTTTTTTTTTTTGAAGAAAAAAATAGAATATAGGCCTGGGCTTGCTCCAGATGTGCAAGAGATCAGTTTCCCTGAGACTGGAGCCTAATTATCTACATTTTTATTTTTTTATTTTAAAGACTACTTTGAATAAAAACGTTTTTTATTAGTCTTTTACTATTTTATTATTATTTTGAGAGAGAGAGTGTTAGTGGAGGAGAGGGAAGAGAGAGGTGGGGGTAGAGAGAATCTTAAGCAGGCTCCATGTTCAGTGTGGAGCCCAACATGGGGCTCTATCCCACGACCCTGGGATCATGACCTGAGCCAAAATCAAGAGTCAGAATTTCAACTCACAGAGCTACCCAGGTGCCCCAAAAAGTATTTTTTTAAATCAGAAATATAAAAAGGTGTACAGTGAAAAGTCTTCTTCCCATTCTGTTCTCCGTCCTTTTAGTTCCCACACACCTCCCAACCAGTTTTATTAGTTTCTGTTATTATATTAGCTGTCAGTTATCCTTCCTGACTGAGATCTTTTTTTTTTTTTTTACAATCCAATCTGAATTTATATTATTTTCCTCCTCCTTGTAGAGATGTTAGTATATTACTCATATTGTTCTACACAGTTGTTTGTTTTTTTTTAAGAATACGTCTTGGTAATCTTTCTATATTGATACATAAAGAGTTTCTACATTTTAAAAAGTATTTGCATAGAATTCTATTGAATAGATGTACCATAATTAATTTGGTCCTTAGTAATGGACGCTCTGATTTTTCAAGCTTCTATTAAAAATACAGTAAATGATCTTGTGCTTACATAATTTTGCATATATGCATGTATACTTGTAGATTATATTTCTAGAAGTAGAATTTTTTTGTTTTGTTTTTAAAGTTTATTTATCTGAGAAAGAAAGAGAAAGAGAGCAAGCGCAGGAGAGGCAGAGAGAGAGAATCCCACGCAGGCTCCGCACTTCAATGGAGCCCGATGTGGGGCTTGAACCCATGAACTGAGATCCATGACCTGAGCCGAAGTCAGATGCTTAACAAACTGAGTCACCCAGGTGCCCCTAGAATTTTTTTTAAAGATAACTTTACACCCAGTGTGTGCTTGAACTCATGACCCTGAGATCAGGAGTTGTATGCTCTACCAGCTGAGCCAGCCAGGTGCCCCAAGAATAATTTTTGAGTCAGAAAAAATACACATTTGTTTGTAATTTGAATATGCCAAATTATCCTCTTTGGGATTATACCAGTTTATACTCTCATCAGCAATATCTGATAGAACTTATTTCCCTTTAGTTAGATCAAGGCAATATATCTATCAATTGAATACTTACCACTCTGATAGGTAAGTAGTTGATAGGTAAACAATCTGATAGGTAAAAGGAGTTTTAATTTATATTTATCTCATTGTAGTTTTAATTTATATTTTCTTACTCTGAATGGAGCTAAGCATCATTTCTGTGAACTGTCAATTCATATCTTTAACTTGTTTTCTTTGTCTTTTGTCAATTTCTAGATACTCTTTACATGTTATAGAAATTAGCCCTTTTTGATATGAATTGTAATTTTTTTCCTAGTTGTTTATGTATGATATGCTTTTTTGTTATGCAGAATTTTTTACTTGTATATAATCAAATTTGAAAGCTTTTACATTTTTAATTAGAAAGGCTTTTCTTGGGGTGCCTGGGTGGCTCAGTCGGTTAAGCGTCCAGTTTCATCTCAGGTCATGATCTCATGATTCACAGGTTTGGGCTCCTTGTCAGGCTCTGTGCTGACATCTCAGAGCCTGGAACCTGCTTCATGGATTCTGTCTCCCTCTCTCTCTGCCCCTCCCCTGCTTGTACTCTGTCTCCCTTTCTCTCAAAAATAAATAAAACATTTTTAAAAAAGGCTTTTCTCACTCTAATTATAAAAGAATTCTTCCATTTTTCTTCTAATATTTATGGGGTTTTGATTTTTGTATTTGAATCTCTAATCCATTTAGAACTTATCCTGGTGTGGGGTATGAGGTATGGATCTAACTTTTTTCCCCACGTTTTTCCTGAAAATACCCCTTAATTTGAGATGCTTTATCGTTCTAAAGCCTCTGGACTTTAAGTTCTGTTCTATTAGTCTGTTTATTCATTTGCTAATAACTCTGTGTTTTAGTTACTGAAGCTTCTTAATAGTGTTGTAATATTTGCGAAGCTAGTTCCATCTCATTCTTATTGTTCTCTGGCTAATTTTGATTTGGCATCTAATTAAGGCATCTGTACTTAAAATTTTTTTTTTAATGTTTATTTTTGACAAAGAGAGCATGAGCTGGGGGGGTGCATAGAGAGAGGGAGAGACAGAATCGGAAGCAGGCTCCAGGCTCTGAGCTGTCAGCACAGAGCCTGATGTGGGGTTCAGACTCACAGACTGCGAGACCATGACCTGAGCTGAAGTCAGACACTCAACTAACTGAGTCACCCAGGTGCCCCTAGGCATCTGTACTTTTAAAAGCTTCTGGTTAAGATCCACTGCTGCAAAGAAATAACATTTTCTAGTATGGCCTTCTCTTCTGGGTTCTGGAAGAGAAAAGGGAATTATTCTTTTGATGGCCGTGGAGGACATCTCTAACACTGAATAAGGGACTAACCTCCCATTAGTTCTTAAAGGTTCTTAAAGGAAACAGATAATGTTCACATACTATGTGTCCCTTTTTACTAAATAGACATAATCAGGAAAACCAATAAGTACTTAAACCGAAGACTCTAGGGCACCTGGGTGGCTCAGTCAGTTAAGCGTCCAACTTGGGCTCAGGTCATGATCTTACAGTTTGTGAGTTCAAGCCCCATGTCAGGATCTGCACTGACAGCATCATGCCTACTTTGGATTCTGTCTCCCTCTGTCTCTGCCCCTTCTCCGCTCACAGTCTCTCTCTCGCTCTCTCTCTCAAAAATAAATAAACATTAAAAAAAATAAAAATAAAGACTCTAATAGTTAAAATTCTCAAGTAATATTAACTAAATATGTAAATTCAGGCAGTCTCTTTTAAGTATTCTGAGCTGAAAGTCAGTTGACTATATTTCTTTAGAGGTGATAATTTCACATCTCCAAACAATATAAAATCCTTAGTTAAAATGGAGATTAACTGTGTATCATGTTTGCTTACAACCCTAAATACATTTTTACAACCTTATCTATCATGAAAATCAAATATAATGACTTATTCCTTAGCTTGTGAACTGTCATCATTTAAATATCTTTATTGGATCTCAAGTCACATTTCTCTTTTTAGCCCAATGAGGATCAGAATTATTTTGAAAATAAACCTTCATTTCTTCTATCTTAGTGGATATTATAAAAAGAAGGACAAAAGCCCGGGAACATGCTTTCTTCTTTTTAAAGTAGATCAAAAAACTTTTAGTCCTCCTCTTCACTTGAAAGAATGTTCGAAATTGCTTGCTGAGTCAGACTTCGATCCATCTGGTTCAAGGTTCTATTTTTCTTTCTTTCTTTCTTTCTTTCTTTCTTTCTTTCTTTCTTTCTTTCTCTTTCTTTCTTTCTTTCTTTCTTTCTTTCTTTCTTTTTCTTTCTTTCTTTCTTTCTCTTTCTTTCTTTCTTTCTTTCTCTTTCTTTCTTTCTTTCTTTCTCTTTCTTTCTTTCTTTCTTTCTTTCTTTTTAATTAATTAATTTAGAGAGAGACAAAGGCAGCATGAATGGGAGAGGGGCAGAGAGAGAGAGACAGGGAGAATCCCAAGCAGGCTCCACACTCTCAGCACAGAGCCTGACATGGGTCTCATACTCAGGGAACCATGAGATCATGATGTGAGCTGAAACCAAGAGTCGGATGCTTAACCAACTGAGCCACCCAGACTCCCCAAGGTTCTCTTTCTGATAGTAGCACCCAGGAGGCATATTGTGTGAAGCATTCTGGAGCTACACAGCATTCAGTCAAATATTTCTCAGTGCCTGGTATGTGGAAGGAGTTACAGATAATACAAGTGGCTTACGTTTAGTAGGGGAATAAAATAAATTACAAAGCAAAGCAAACTAAATGTCTTAAGAGATATGCAAACATATCTAACTCCAAAGATAGAATTGCTGTGTCTTATTTGGGAGATCAAGAAAGGTTTCCTGGAGAAAGTTGCATTTGAGATGTGGTTTGAATGAAGTGAGTTTGGAGTGAAAAGCATTCTAGACATGCTCAAGGCAGATTTGTTGGGTGATGAGTGGGGTAGTACCTAGAGTCTTAGGGAGGAGCTAGAATGGTGTGTCTCAAAAACTAGTCTGAAGTCTATCTGCGTTAGAAGCATCAGCAGCTTGGGGGCCTCTGGGTGACTCGGTTGAGCTTCTGACCCTTGATTTCAGCTCATGGTTTGTGATGTCCAGCCTCCTGTTGGGCTCCCCACTGACAACACGGAGACTGCTTCAGATTCTCTCCCTTTCTCTCTGCCTCTCCCCTGCTTGTGTGTGTGCATACACTCACTCTCAAATATAAATAAATAAACTTTCAATGTATAAAATTTTTTTTTAAAAAGACAAGAAAGACTCATCAAAAGCTTGTCAAAAAATACAAATTTCTGGGTCCCACTGCAAATATACTGAATCTGAATCTCAAGGGCTGGCCCCTATAATCTGCATTAAATTAATGATATGAGGTATATTGAAGTTTGAAGCTAGAATAAGTGGAAAGTTAGAATTAGACCTAACATTGTAAGAGTTTTGAATATTAGGATGAGAGTTCATTTTAATTTAGCAGGAAATGAGAAGTTAGGAAGATTTTTGAGATGTAATTAAAATACAGCTGCACTTTAGGAGATTAATTTAGTTAGGTGAAGCTGGAAGGAGGAGAGTTAGGAAGATCAATTATGAAGCTGTAGCAGTTCAGGGTGTAGTAACTTGGTCTGAACAAGAATAGTGACAATAGAAATGGAAAAGAGGGGAGAAATTGAGAGAGATCTTAGAGGAAAAATCTGTATGACTTGGCAGCTTATCTGCCAACTATCCATTGTAAAAATTATGTTAAGGAAATGAATAAAGATAAGCAGAATCAGGTCTATAAATACAGACAACAAACTGATGATTGCCAGAGGGAGGGGGTTGGTGGGATAGGCAAATTGGGTGAAGGGGAGTGGGAGGTACAGGCGTCCAGTTATGGAATGTGTAAGTCACGGGAATAAAAAGTACAGTTAGGGAGTGTAGTCAGTGATACTGTAATAGCGTTGTGTGGTGACAGAGGGTAGCTACACTTGCAGTGAGCATAGCATAACATACAGAGGTATTGGATCACTGTGTTGTACACATGAAACTAATGTAACATTGTGTTATGGTTACAATTATATTCAAATAAAAATTTTTAAAAAATGGTAAGATTAGGGGCGCCTGGGTGGCTCAGTTGGTTAAGCATCTGACTTTGGCTCAGGTCATGACCTTGCGGTTCATGAGTTCCAGCCCCACATCAGGCTCTGTGCTGACAACTCCAAGCCTGGACCCTACTTCAGATTCTGTCTCCGTCTCTCTTTGCCCCTCCCCCGCTTGCACTCTGTCTCTGTCTCTCAGGAATAAATAAACATTTAAAAAAATAATAAAAATAAAAAAGTAATAAGGTTTTAAGCCTGGTACCTGGGCGAATGCTGCTGTGGTTCATATAAGTCAGAGAAATTATTTTCAGAGACCACTGCGAGGAGGAGAAACATTGGCTTTAAAGTGCCTAGTCTCAAGGCACTGTCCAGTTGGAAATGGGTTTCAAGCACATGGGAGCAATTCTGGAACTCAAGAAGGAGAATAATCTAGAAAAGTGATAGTGATGATAGTACAAATGGCCGAAGCCTTGGGGATGATTGAAATCCTTGAAGGAGAATAGAAGGTGTGAGCGCGCTACAAAGACACGCACAAGTTGTGTCTACAATATCAAGCTTTATTCAATCATAAATCAATGTTAAAATAACTGTAAAGCAGGTTCAGGATTCCAAATTCAGTGACATTTCTCCGCACGTGAAGGAGAATAGAAGGTGTGAGTGCGCTACAAAGACACGCACAAGTTGTGTCTACAATATCAAGCTTTATTCAATCATAAATCAATGTTAAAATAACTGTAAAGCAGGTTCAGGATTCCAAATTCAGTGACATTTCTCCGCACGTTTAACTTGGCTTCATACGTGACACAGAAAACAAAGCAGAATACAAAGTCATACATTAAACAAGATACAACAAGGTAAGAAGTTAACAAATGCAAAGCCAGTCCATGGGCACATAGTTGAGATGAAGTTCTGAGCATGTGCTGCTTGTTATGTTCAAGCAGTGGAGAATCTGTTATGTTCAGCGATCAGTCAGGCAGAGCCTTCAGTGGCACTGCCTTTTTGATGTGGTGAGATGTGAAAAGGTCAGCATCTGGAGGGTCTGACAGTTTGCTGCAACAATCTTCCTTTTTAGAGTTTAATCAGCCGTGGGCCTTTGCAGGCTTCCTCTGATTCTGCTGCCTATCAGTTCTGGGTGTCATCAGAAACCAGTGCTGGTTTTGGCAATATCTGGTCTTAGCTGCAACCCCCTTGACTCCTCATGACACTGCTTGACATAAGTCCCTGCTTGACATGAGTGACTCAATCTAGCTATCTACATGGGGATAGAATAGATCTGAATAGAGAATTCTGGAAGATACCTATTTCTATAAAAGTGAATGCCAGAACTATGTTGTGATGTAGGCACCAATCATCAGGTCAGATGTTGTAGACAGGTCAGAGAATATGAGGACTGAGAAAAGGCTGCTGATTTCCTGAACGGGTGTATAGAATAGTGTTAGTAGAAAGGAGGAGGGAAGGAGCTAGATGGAGAGGAGTCAGACCATGGCAAGAAAAGGAAGGTAGTTTCAAGAAGCTTGGCAATGAAGAGAAGGAGAAAAATTGATACTCATTAATTCCACAAGTATTTATGGAGTACCTACAAATATTAAGCATTTCTAGGCACTAGGAGTATAGTGATGACCAAGACAGATAGGGTCCCTGCTCTCATGGACTTTACATACTAGTGGAGGAAGACAGACAATACACAAATAAATGAACAAGAAACTATCTAATGTGATATGTACTTGGAAGAACATATAATATGGTGATTAATGAGGTGGTCAGGGAAAGCCTTCCTGAGGTCAAATTTGAGCTGAGCCAGGAGTAACAGGAAGACCAACCATGCAGAGAAGTGGACACAGAGCATGCCAGGCAGAGAAGACAGTACGTGCAAAAGCCCTAAGATGGGAGAAAGCTTGGTACTTTTGAGGAACAAAGGAAAGCAATGCGGCTTGAGCTGAGCAAAGGTGGGAATGGTTGTGGAATGGGTCTTGTAGAGATGAATTGAGAACTGGCTTATATATGGCCATGGTGGTAATTTTGCATTTTATTGTGAGGTAACATTTCAATTAAAAAAAAAAAATCCCTCTGTTGGAGCGCCTGGGTGACTCAGTCGCTTGAGCATCCGACTTTGGCTCAGGTCATGATCTCATGGTCTGTGAGTTCGAGCCCCGTGTCTGGCTCTGTGCTGACAGCTCAGAGCCTGGAGCCTGCTTCAGATTCTGTGTCTCCCTCTCTCTCTCTGCCCCTCCCCTGCTCATGCTCTGTCTCTCACTCTCTCAAAAATAAATAAACATTCAAAAAAGAATTTAAAAAAAAAATCCTTCTGAGTGCTTTGAGAATGGATTGTAAAACCATTAGGAGGCTATTGTGGTCATGTAAATGAGAGGTTATAGTGATTTGGACCAGGCTGGTGACACTGAAGCTGAAGAGAAATAAATACATTTTGGAATACATTTCAGAAGTGAAGCTGTCAGGACTTGCTCATGTGGAGGACAATGAAAAAGGAAGAATCAGGTGATGTCACGGTACCTTGAAGCAGAGGGCTTGCAGATGTGAGCAACGGTCTTTTGGCAGTTAGGGCAGTGTGAGGGAACCAGCATGTCAAAAAGGATAGCAGATGCAAATGAGAAAAATAATAAATAATAATTGAATAAGGATTTGAAGGAGGGAAAGAATAAATGTGCTTTCAAACTTTAATGTACTTATGAATCCACTGGAGATCTTATTAAAATGCAGATTGATTCAGGTCTGGATGCAGCTGGAGAGTCTGCATTTCTAACTATTTCTTTGATTCAAACACTGCTCTAGAAGTAACCTCAAAATCATCATTTGACTATTAGTTATCAGCTCTCTGTATGAGCTCATTTCCTTTAACATCACAGAAAAGGCACATACCTTTTAAGGGTACTTTTTTTTTTTTTAATGTTTATTATTTTTGAGAGAGACTGACAGAGAGCAAGCATGGGGAGGGGTAGAGAGCGAGAGGGAGACACAAAATCCGAACCAGGCTCCAGGCTCTGAGCTGTCAGCACAGAGCCCGACTTGGGGCTCAAACTCACGAACTGTGAGATCATGACCTGAACCGAAGTTAGACGCTTAACCAACTGAGCCACCCAGGCGCCCCTCAGGGTACTTTTTAATGTCTTTCTCTGCCTGAAAACATATTCAGTGCCTCCAGAAAGTATCTCCTCTGTCTGCTCTTGCAGGCACAGGTGAGTGTTTTTGATTTTCTTTTTAACAGATTGTTGCCCTTCTTTCATTCCCCACTAGAAAGCAGTAGACAGCTGTCTTCTTGGCATTATCAGCAGTCCCCAAGGCCCTGCTCCTTCCCTCTTATAAATAGCTTATTTACCCTCCACACTGAACTTTCTTCAAAGTTCAGCTATTTTCGGTGACCCCTTTTGTGTCCTTGTGGCCATTCTACTCTGTGATCAATAGGTCATTTTACCTTTGAGCCTAATTCCTCAATCAGTAAGTTGGAGTAGATCATCTCTTAAGGGCACTGTAGATTTGCATTTTTTATAGCAGTAAGCAACTAATATTTTTATAGTTCATTAGACTTTATTGTCCACTCTCCCAGCAACCCAGTGTTGTAAAAGCAAATGAAGATTCTGTCACTTCTATAGTGGTTCTAGACACCAAAATCGTTTAGCTTTACCAGTTTTCTCCATTTAGTGTAGTTAGGTTGATATCTTTGAACTACCTTCCATTCTAACCCTTCGAATTACCATGGTTTCCTCCATCCTGTGTCTGCCTGTAGCCGGCTTTAAACTCTTGCCCTGGTAAGTGTTCATGGCTGATTGTCAACTATTACATCCTCCCTTCCTCCTCTCACTTGATGTCTGTCTCCCATTGAGCCAGGGCTATGGGAATTGATTCAGTCCCACATCATTTGTCTTTGAAGTGAGATCCACACATTCCCTTGTTCCATGTTGCATGCCTCATGCTTTCTTTGTCCTTTTTTCTTTTTTCCATTCCCTTTATTGATTTTATCATTCACCATGTAGACTTCAGCAGATCATTGAAAATGAACAGATCTCTCTGGAGAAATTTTTCTAGAGACCCATTATAATGGATCTTTTTTTTTTTTTATAAAATTAGACTTAAGAGGCAAAACCCTTTATAATTTACATTCTTCCTACTTGTAGACAATATAATAAGAAACATAGGCAATAGTACAAAATGGATATAAACTGGAAATAGGACGTGGGCCATTCTGACACCAGTCGAAGCTTTTCTGATGGATTATAGGTTGGTACACATATCCGCATTTTGAGGTTAGTTTAAAATTTTTTTTATGTTTATTTCTGAGACAGAGACAGAGTATGAGTGGGGGAGGGGCAGAGAGAGAGGGAGACACAGAATCTGAAGCAGGCTCCAGGCTCTGAGCTGTCAGCACAGAGCCCGACGCGGGGCTCGAACTCACAAACTGTGAGATCATGACCTGAGCCGAAGTTGGTCGCTCAACTGACTGAGCCACCCAGGCACCCCTTGAGGTTAGTTTAAACTCCCTGTTTATTTATTTATTGGCCTCTGTGCCCACTGTGGGGCTTGAACTCGCGAGATCAAGTGTTGCATGCTCTGCTGACTGAGCCAGCCAGGCACTCCATAAGCTCCCAATAATTTTAATTAGCCAAGGATATAAAATCATAGAAGCCAGCTAGCCACAAGAGGCAGGTATAGATGCAGCATGTCTCAGCATAGCTTCCCTTTGCTCCCCAAAGTATGCAAGGGAAGGATCTCGGTGAATCCTTCACTGAGATAAATTTTTGGCATACCATTGCCCTCTTATATTTGGCTCATGTCACAATTTTAAGACAACATTCTCTGGTGATCTCTATTTAAGGAATAATTACAAACATTGGATTCCTCTGGGGTTTGTTGTTGTTTAGTTTTTAAACTATATTCAGAGTCAGCAGGGTCACCTTATTATTAGTTTGGGAAGTTAGAGAAAAAGCACTTTCAGTTCCCATGTGTCATTGAGACCCATATTTCTCTGCCTTCAGTATTTTAGTGTTTTAGAGAGCCCATATTCCCTGAATCCACTCCCTTGGCTCTCTTTAACACCTTTTTATCGGGTTGGTTCTTATACTAAGTTTAGTCTAAAATCACATTTACAAATTATTTATTCAGTAGGTATTTCTTTAACACATATCCCTGGTACTATCTAGGCATTGGGATGTAGCAGTGAACAACACAGACAGGAATCCTTGCCTTCATATAGTTTACGTTCTTTTTAAAAAAATTTTTTTTCATGTTTATTTATTCTTGAGAGAGAGACAGAATGTGGGCAGGGGAGAGGCAGAGAGACAGAAAGGGAGACACAGAATCTGAAGCAGGCTCTAGGCTCCAAGCTGTCAGCACAGAGCTTGAAATGGGGCTAGAATTCCCGAATCGCGAGATCGTGACCTGAGCCGAAGTCGGACGCTTAACCGACTGAGCCTCCCAGGCACCCCTAGTTTACTTTCTAATAGAGATGAATAAAATATATAAAAAGTATAATATGTTAGAAGGTTAGTGCTATGGAGGAAAATAAAGGAAAGATAGCAAGTGCTGGGATGGGGAGTGGATAATTTCAATTGAAGTCACAAATATATTTTCCTAAATGGATAATTACGGTTTTTCATATGTACTTATAATCTGAGGTATATGGTTATAGTCTTACTTTATTCAGTTGTGTATAATGACTTGTGTTCGATGACTAGTATTTTTCTTTTGTCCTGAATGCCAAGTCTTGTGAGAAGCAGGTGACATTCCCAGGTTGACCACCAGAGAGCAGACTTGGCTATCTAAAGTTCTCTGTCAGTCGTACCTTTGAGAACAGGGAATGTTATTTCAGAACAGCAGAGCCTCTTATCAAGAAGATACAGTGTCAGAGACTCTGGAGATTATACTTTGGAAATATTTTTTTTTAAGTTAGAGCTTGTGTAACTATTGTTAGTTTGCTTGGAGCCAACTATTCTTTCCAAAGTATTACAAACTGACTTGGAAGTGTTACAAACTGGCTTGGATAATTTATAATCACTGTAAACAAATAATATAAAACAAAGCAACATGTCTCAAATTGTAAGAGAGTAGATAAACTATAATATGTTTACACAGTGGACTACTATACAGCAATAAAGAACAAATTAGTAATACCCACAGCACAGCCAGTGAATCTCACAGGCATTATGTCAACAAAAGAATCAGACACAAAAGAAAATATGCTATATGATTCCATTTATATGAAGTTAGAGAACAGGCAAAATTAATCAATGGTTATATAAGTCAAAATGGTACTTACCGTGGGGGAGGTGTGGGTTATTGATTGCCAAGGGACTGGGGAACTTTTGAAGCCCCGAAAATGTTCTGTGTATTGATATAAATGGTAGTTACATTGGTATGTGTGTATGTAAAAAGTTGAATAGAGCTATATATTTCAGATTAGTGTACTTTATATACTTACTGAATATATGTTATGTCTCAGTAAAAAAAGTGAGAATAGTAAATAAGGTCATGGAATTTAGATTTGTTGTGGGAGGTAATAGGGAAGCATTATGAAATCTTCAACAGGGAAATGACTTGAAGAAACTAATGTTTCTAAAATTACTCATCCTTGGGGCGCCTGGGTGGCGCAGTCGGTAAAGCGTCCGACTTCAGCCAGGTCACGATCTCGCGGTCCGTGAGTTCGAGCCCCGCGTCAGGCTCTGGGCTGATGGCTCGGAGCCTGGAGCCTGTTTCCAATTCTGTGTCTCCCTCTCTCTCTGCCCCTCCCCCGTTCATGCTCTGTCTCTCTCTGTCCCAAAAATAAATAAAAAACGTTGAAAAAAAAAATTAAAAAAAAAAATAAAATTACTCATCCTCTAATGATGTGGAGAATAGAACAGTGTTCAGATCAGCTATTATATCTAGATCAGATATAGTGCTACATGCTATGCTGTAGGAGAGACCAAATATCCATGACCTGGTCCTTATCCTTAAGAAGTTTATGGTCTTTTGAGGAGACAAATTATATGAAACCGAGAAAGTTACAGTGTTAAATGCTTGATTCGTAGTGGTATGGAAACAGCACTGAAATCAGATCTGAATGCAAATCCTAATTCTGCCATTTATTAGTTTTCTGTTAGTTTTCCCTTGAAGTTTTCCCTTATTAGTTTTCCCTTGAGTATTGGTTTCTCTATTTGTAAAACGGAAATAACATACTACTTTTGTTTAGAAGATTTAGAGATGTGGTATTCAAAGACTATAGTACAGCATGACATTCAGTAAATGTTCCCTTTTCTTAAACCCTGTACCCATAGAGCTTTTTTTAAAAAAAAAAAAAAACACTGTATGACCTTAGTTCAGACCATGGTTCTGGCATTTATTGGCTATGTGACCTTAAGTAGATCTTAATTTCTTCGAGTCTCAATCTCTTGGGGGGAAAAAAAAGAGAGAGGGGAAATTATACCTTGAGAGAGTGTTATGAGAATTAACAAAGCCTAGCAGATACCTAGTATCTAGCATAAAATGGGCACATTCAATAAATATTCATTTCTCTGGAATGTAATGGAGTATACAAACGTGTAGTACAAAGAATGCAGATAATAACTGATGAAATTGGATCAGGGTGGTAACTGTGGGGTAGAGATTATGTTATATTTTTAAAAAGATATAGCAAATTTGATAGAGCAGACCTTATATAAGATATTTCTTTATGCTTCTATTTTTGTCTTTTTATAAGATGAAAATAATGCAAAATACATCCTTGGATTATAATGATAACTTGAAAGGTGTGACATCATTAGAAAATATGTTAGGGTCTCGTGACCCCAAAAATGGTACCTTCCACTAGAAGGTACCATTATTTTTGTTCTAATAATACTTTTAATAGGCATTATCATCCAAGCTCCAACTGAAAAGTTAATGCCTTTTCTGTTAGTGGAGATCCCTGTCATAATCAATGGAGAACCTAGATGCCTAAAGGGAAGGAAATCCATTTATAAAATACATCATTATTTGTCACTTAAAATATAATCACCAGAGTAGCAACCCAGATCTTATTGGGTATCAGTGGTGAGCGGTTTCTTGGCTAAAGAAGTATAATTTGCAGGGAAAATCCTAAGCACTAACTATTAACATTTCAGAATTGTATTGTTCAGAGCGTTTATGAACTCACAAGTTGAATGATCTCAAGTCCTAGACATCAGCCTTCAAATTTTTGGAAGTACTAGATTTCCTGTGAAACTTCTGGTTTGAATAAGCTGCTGATTTCTTGTGTTTCCCAAGCTTGAAGAAAATGACGAGGTAACACTTTTCCCTAGCCATTGCTCATTTGTCCTCCTTTCTTCCAGATATTCCGAGTGGTGTGCATTTGTTTGGGTAATCCACCAGAGACATTTACCTGGGAGTATCGAGACAAAGATAAAAATTATCAGAAGATTGGCCCCATAACACCGTTGGAGTTTTACAGGGAACATGTCAAGCCACTCTTCAATATGGAAAATAAGGTTGGAGACAGGCACTGGCAGCCACTGGCTGTTTACTTTCAGATACCTGTTGACTACAGGGAAGGGCATAAGATTCTTGGGTTAACATGCGATCATCAAACAAGACACTAAACACACTTTTTTCCCCCTTCCTCTGACATATTTTATGTACTTAATTATAAAGTTGATCATCTCAGGATCTGTCACCTTTCCTCAGTGCTCCTCTTCAGAGACTTTTCTAACTTTAGGCCAGCAGTCAGTTTAACTCGCACATGCTTCCATGATTTAGGCCCAGAATCAATCTCAAGTGCAAGACCATAAAAGGAGATTAGGTGTTTCTCACTGTGGGTTCAGAGCACCTCTGTACTGTGGGCTCATTAGGAACCCTCTTGTGGAAGGGAGCACTGTCCTCTCCTAGTTTTTTCTGCTCTCTTCATGTCTTCTCCACCAATTTAGCAAGATGACCAGAGCCTCTTACTTTGTTGGTATCTTGACCCTCTTATAAGCAAATGACATTATCAGTGGAATCCCAGCTTGGTTGCTGTATTGCCAGGAGTTGAGCTTGTCTTGTAACTTGAGAGCAAGGATCTTATAGAGATGTCATCTCTATCTTGCCTTGATACTCCATGCATACAGTTCTTCAGAATTAGTTTTGGGGCAATTCTTGCCAGTAGGAAAAACAAGTAGATGTAGCTCCCAAAGGGTGTCCCCAACTGGATTCTGCAAGAATCTCTCTCACATGACTCATTTTTTGTTTCTTTGTTATTTAACACAAGGTATTTGTAATGTTTTTTTCTTGTAGGCAGAGGTGATGAGTTTGATGCCCACATATGAACTTAGAGGAGAGGTGTGTGTGTCTTGTTTCACATTCCTGGTTTTATGTTCTAATCAACGTGGTATTGATCTCAATAGATTTGTTTAGTGAATGACCCTCGGCCCCAGCACAAGTACAACAGAGTTTACACAGTGGACTACTTAAGCAATATGGTTGGCGGGAGAAAAACTCTATATAACAACCAGCCCATTGACTTCTTGAAGAAGATGGTTGCAGCCTCCATCAAAGATGGAGAGGTTGGTGTTGTTTCTGTGTCTTCCACATGGGGGTTAAAACCTCCGCTTGTTTGGTGTATTAGGAAAATAGGATTTATGTTGACTTTCTTTTTTTCCTCTTTCTCCATTTCTAGGCTGTGTGGTTCGGCTGCGATGTTGGAAAACACTTCAGTGGCAAGCTGGGCCTCAGTGACATGAACGTGTGAGTACAAGAAATTTAAAATAAAAAATCCTTTGTGGGTTGTTGCTATTGGAGTGTACTCTTGGTATGAAATGACTCAGCTGAGGTTCACCCAAAGATTAAGGGTCAAGGGTGGATCTCTCTCTTTCCATCTTGTAGAGTTTGAGGACTCATAGCAGAACCTCCACGTACATACATGCTCTAACCTGGGAAGTCAAGATCATACTTCATACTAAGTTGAAATTGTTGCATGTTCCTGAAAAGCCATCCTATATGAGAAAAGCATTTTTAAAAATAGTTGCTCTGTAAGTCTGCTCAGTGCATTTAAGATGTAATGAAAGGTTTTTTAGATTTCTTATTCGCTATTTCATCCTTAACTATTTCTATTTGATGCCTTATGTATTTTGTCTTTATGACAACTAGGACTAATTTCCGTGTATGCTTTAAAGCATTTTCCTGGTTGTTTATGACAGTGAAGATTCATTTGCTAACTAAATCATACAAAATTCCTTGACTATTATAAAATACACCCCTTTATGCTTTCTTATTGTTACTTATAAAAAGTTGAGAAATTAGCTGACAGTTAACAACAGAGGAAAGAAATCTGCTAAAAGAGAGAATTCATGTTTTTTTTTTTAACTTTGACAATATTCTTCAATATTTTTGACATTGTTTATTTAAATTTCACCATCAACAGTGATCTAAATGAATTCAGAAACTGAATGAATTCAGCTCAGAAGAGATCTTTTTTATTTTTTTAAGTTACTTCAAAAGTTTGTTTTTTTGTTTCTTCTTGGTGGGGAGGGGCTCCTGGGTGGCTCAGTCGGTTGAGCATCTGACTTATGCTCAGGTTCATGATCTCCTGGTTTGTGGGTTTGAGCCCCGCATCTGGCTCTCTGCTGTCAGCGCTGAGCCCACTTCGGATCCTCTGACTCCCTCTCTCTCTGCCCCTCCCCTGCTCGCACTCTCTCAAAAATAAACACTTAAAAAAAAAAAAAAAGGCTTTTTTACAGTTTTTGTTGCCAAAATGACCATTACAAACTCATCTTGTCAGCTTTTTGATATGGGGAATGTTTATATCAACATATTGAAGTAATATGTTTAATTACTTCATATTTTAATATCAGCATATTGAAGTAATATGTTTAGTTACTTCATATTTTTCTCAGCACTCTTGTGACACATAGAGAATGGAATCCCCTCGAGAGACTAAATTCTGCATGTGTATTCTCTGAAATGCTACAGCCCGTATTTATTTGGAACTGTTGAGCCCCTTCAGTTTCTTCTATATTCCTTTAAATCCCGAAGCTGGTTTTCCCCCTTGATTGTACTGTCTTTAATCTGTACTACCATTCTTTTTACAGCTATGATCATGAGTTGGTGTTTGGTGTCTCCTTGAAGAACATGAATAAAGCTGAGAGGTTGACTTTTGGTGAGTCACTTATGACCCACGCCATGACCTTCACTGCTGTCTCAGAAAAGGTATGACCCTCAGCATGCCTACTGCAGTGTTTGCACAGATGGACCTACATTCTCTTGTAGACTGTTATCCAAGAGAGCTTCATTCATGTGATTTCTGTTAAAAGTTAACTTCCAAGTAAAACATTGTACTCGCGTCACTTGGGGTTTGGCTGCCTGCTCAGAGGTAATAAAAATAGGAACTTTCCATGAGGAGCAGAATTTGGGTCAAAGAGAGTAGGGAAGGAACAGCTTTTTTGTGACTTTGGAAGTTCTTAGTGTGAAGAGAAATCAGCAAGAGAACCTGGGGGAGAAGATAACTTCTATTTATAAGGAATTAACTTATAAATAAAATAACTTCTATTTATAAGGAATTAAATTATGTTCATATCTTGATGACTTATGTTTTTTTTTTTGTTTTTTTTTTTTGTTTTTTTTTTTTTTTCAACGTTTATTTATTTTTGGGACAGCGAGAGACAGAGCATGAACGGGGGAGGGGCAGAGAGAGAGGGAGACACAGAATCGGAAACAGGCTCCAGGCTCCGAGCCATCAGCCCAGAGCCTGACGCGGGGCTCGAACTCACGGACCGCGAGATCGTGACCTGGCTGAAGTCGGACGCTTAACCGACTGCGCCACCCAGGCGCCCCTGATGACTTATGTTTTTAGACTTACCTTCTTTTCATTTGTCATTCAGATTCTTCTGCAGTAAAATTTCAGGAACAGTAATTTGAGGATTTTGTGCCCATTACTGGATTTATGCACAGCTATTCAGGAAAATGTAAATATAAAGTATTTAGAATTTCCTATGAAATATTGTGAAAAGTAGTGTCACTATTTCTAGGATACAGTGTTGGAAACAGTAACTGAAATTTTATCTTTCACGAATAAGCTCACCCATTTCTAGGCTGTAAAGTGTATATTTTACCCCTGTGCTAGTGATCAAAGGAAAAAAAGGCTTCAAACTACTTTAATTCTTTACCATCATAGCAGAAATGTTCTTTTTGTAGCCAAATCACTGGAAAGTCACAGAATAACTACCTTGACATTAGAAGCAAAACATTAGAAGGAACTTTTCATAAAATACTATAAAAAATAGAATGAAATACAAAATTAAATAAAATACTAAAATACTTAGAATAAAACATTGAGTTGTTCATATTTGTATGTTTGGACTGCTATATTGTAAAATTTAGTGGATTTATAACTAAAGGTGGATTTAGTGAAGCTCCTTAAATTAAATTTTTAAATTTTTTAGAGGATTATTAAAGGACAAAAATAAATGAAAAAGCCTGTAATTTCCAGGAGAGGTTCAGCTTTTTATCATTTTCCATCTGTGTGATATTCCTGTTTTTCAGAACTAAGAATCATACATACTTACTCAGAAATAAAAATCATACATACTATGTCATTTTCTGTGGAACTTCCATTCTTTGATTGGTATGGTTTATTAAGATGTCATTTTTTCCTCAGGGAAATGGAGCCACTTTATGTGCTAATAGTATAAAGCAGAATTTATATTATCATAACTGAAATTTTATATTGCGATTTCTCTCTTCCCTCCAATTTGGGGTTTGACTGCCAAAACTAGTTTGCACTGCATTTGGACGGTTATACAAAAGTAAGCGCTAGTAGCTACACTCTGGGATATTCTTTCTTGTTGCTGATTTCTTGGAATCCCTATGAGGGAGGTCCAGGTATTATTCTATATTTGTAGATGGCATAGAGAACAGCTGTATGTAGGCCATGCAGGAATTCATTGGCAAAGGAAAGGAGAGGAAACATTTGCAGACTCATTGTAATAAATGACCTTAGGTAATACAGATTCTAACAGATCTAATACAGATATTTAAAAGGAAAATAAATATATTCTACAGTGAGGGGGGTAGAAAACCAGAACACACATCTAATAGGTGAGCCCCAGAATGTAGAGTTTAATTATGTGGTTTTGAAGGTACCTAGGGCTGCGATGCAGGGGTAGTACAGATAAGGGTGTTTGAAACTTGTTGATTTGATTTTTGGCTATTTCTGAGACTGGAAATTACTGAGATCTAAGAAAACTGCCAAGAGTAGAGTCAAATCCCATGTAGCTGAGACTCATGCAGTTATATGCAAGTGGGAGTTGACAGATGAAATCATTAGGAGATAATGCAGTAGCCAACTCTTCTTCTCATGCTACAAAGATTTAAGTTGTTTTGACATCAGCAAATGCCCTGGGTAAACATAAAAGAATAAAGTCTTTTCCCAAATGGAGCCTTCCTCTTATCCCTTTCTGTGTCACTATAGTAAAGGTTATAAATGAAGGTTATCATGATAAGTATCATTGTTCCTTTAAGAAGATTATAATTGAGTTTATTTTATTAATGAAGATAGAGGAGGGAGAACGGTAGAACCATCTGGATTTTGTTTTATGAAAATAGTCCTTTTGCTTTGCCATTCAATCTGTATTGTATTAAATTCAATACTTGTGTAACTGAATCAATAAAAGTGCACTTTTGGAGAGTATCATTACTTGGTTCCCCTAAGGAGAAAATTAGGCTGTATGATGAGAATGTATTTGTTTTCTTTTTAAAATTCTGACTAGGTCTTAGAATCATTTCTATAATCAATATAGTGGGAAGCCTTTTCAAAGAATGCTAATTGATTAAAAGCAAGGGTCCCCGTCTTCAGATGGTATTCACCACTTTTAGTAATTGAATATTTTGTATTTTCAGCCAAGGAGCATTTTATTATGCTTATTTTTAGTATAGACTACAGTGTAATGGAGAAAATAGTATTTATTAGAGTTATTGCGTTTTTACCTCGAGAGTTAAACCCCATTTCTATTAGAGTATCCCTTTAGTTATAGTAGAGAATATTTGGCCCTCGTCATGTAGATCATGGCTGTATAGAGAAGGCTGTTTCTTCTAAGTGGCTGAAGAAGAGCTAAAATTATGTGACACCTCAGCAGGAGGGATCTAGTTTCAGACCATACACTGTTATCCACTTTTTTGCAGGATGATCAGGATGGTACATTTGTGAAATGGAGAGTGGAGAATTCATGGGGTGAAGATCATGGCCACAAAGGTGAGCTTAATCTGATAATACTAACTCGGGGTTGACTGGAGTCGGTGCTACTCTGCCTCCTAAGACATATGAGTAAAAAGCTGCACTAGTGTGGAGTATTTTTCAGTAATTAGTCTATTAGCTAGATTATTCTATGGAAAATCTAAGGATCTGGTGTGCCCCCACGATCCCTGTGACCAGCATGGTGTGCCAGAACCCGCAGTTTATCTCTGACACCAATATGTGCTAGCATTCATTCTAAACCATGCTGACCCTTCTAGATCTTGTACCAGAATCACTTGACCAATGACCAAATGCTATTTGGTGTATTTTCACCTACTGCACTCTCTAGAAAGTTAAAGCCTTCTGAGTGGGAGAATAGGATTGGCAAGAAACTTTAGGCATTTATTGGAGAGTCCTTGGAAGTCCAAAGAGCAGAGGAGCGCTCTGGTTACCGTTTAGAACTGCTCTATTCTGACAAATCAAAACCCAGGCAGAAGTCATAAGGACATTATAGTAATTAGGCTAAAAGCTAACAGGTAATAGGTAATATGAGTTGGAGAAAAATAAATAGATATATAAGCAATGTGAAGAAAATAAACATTTCTAATAGTGATATCAGCCAGAGATCACCATTGACTAACAGTTTAGGGTATATCCTTGCAAATTTTTGAGACCATATATTTCAAGACAGTTTTTCATAGTAGATCAAAGCCTTCTAAGGTGTTTTTATGCTTTAATTTTTAGGGTTTCAAACCCAAAGTGGCAACCACCATAGAGTATTGTATGTTGTGCTGGTGGCATTTTGTAGCCACTCTTTCCCACAGCCCATATTCTTTTTAAAAAAAAAATTTTTTTTTTAACGTTTATTTATTTTTGAGACAGAGACAGAGCATGAACAGGGGAGGGGCAGAGAGAGAGGGAGACACAGAATCAGAAGCAGGCTCCAGGCTCTGAGCCATCAGCCCAGAGTCCGACGCAGGGCTCGAACTCATGGACCGCGAGATCGTGACCTGGGCTGAAGTCGGACGTCTAACCGACTGAGCCACCCAGGCGCCCCCCACAGCCCATATTCTTAACATTAGTCAGTGGATTCTGGTTAGGAAAAACACCATAACCACAGCTTACTAGACCAGTTAGGAGACTGAGAAGAAGTAGGTAGGAAATCCAGTAGATACCCAAACACTTAGAATCAAACTTCAGCATACATCCCACCAATCAGGAATCAGCCGGAAACATCCTTATTGAAAAAGAAAATAGAGATCTCAGCAGCTCTTTGCCTGTTGCCTCCCTGTATGTTTAGATAGTGATTTCCCAGCTATGTTTTTCAGAGCCGTAGGATTTCCAAGGGTAAAAGATGGAGAAGAAAGGGTGTGGAGGCTTGGAAGTGAGTAGATGGGGCGTCATTTATATTTGCAAACTACTGTCTTAGAAGAGTCTGTTAACCTGAGTTTTAAACTTGAGTGTGCTGTGATTCAGCAGCATGGGCCCATACATGACAGCCAAAACCTGGAAGCCATTTAATTTGCCATTCCAAGTCTTTTCATCTCCCCGTGATAGGATCATTGGTAGATTTTGACTAACCATCCCCAGGATCTGCTGTGAAACTCAGCAGCTCGGTGTTTATATGTAAACAAATACCAGGGCTGTTAGTGCAGTTCATCATCAGATAGTTGCATATCTCCCTGCTGTTATTCTGTGATTGTGGGCACGTATTAATTAAATTAACTGGTGTGAAGTAAAGTATAATATATTTCAATGTTTATTTTTGAGAGAGAGAGAGAGAGCATGCACATTAGAGGAGGGGCAGAGAGAGAGGGAGACAGAATCCCAAGCAGTCTCCATACCATCAGCATCAGCGCAGAGCCCAATGCGGAGCTCAAACCCATGAACCGCAAGATCATGACCTGAGCCGAAATCAAAAATTAGACGCTTAACCGACTGAGCCACCTGGGTACCCCCCCCACCAATTGCAGCATATTTTAAAATTGGTGATTCCTTATATGATGAATTTTGTTTTAAGACAAATACACATAGGGATCAGGTGGAGAGGAGTAGAAACCTTAACAAACCTAGCAGAAAGTAACGGACACTCATAATTCAGTTACATCTGCAAATTGGTAGTAGTTAAGAAATGGATGCAGAGGAATAGCTTGTCTTAATTTGGAAGGATTTTATATTTGTAACATTTTACAACATAAGATACTGCTTCAGATGGACCTCTGTAGCTTCTGTTTCATTTTTGGTCTAATTTGGTCCCTTGTAATTGGGCTTGTGTCCATAATGGTTAGTGTCTAGGAAGTGGACTAAAGTTATGGTTTGTTTAGATGAGCCTGGACCTGTTGGCTTGCTTCTGTGATGTTTTTCCATCTGTCACAGTCACTCAATTTATAGATAGTAGTGTTTTTTGTTGGTCTCAGCCTGTCCATAGCCGGTGTCGTGGCTTGACCGCCCTTGTGGTTTTTACTATGATTACAGGATACCCTTAAGTGGTAACCATCAGGAAACTTTGAAAAAGTAAAAGTTTATTGCTTACAGAACCTGGAAATTACACAGCTCACGTGGGGCCAGACATTGAGGTCACAGGTAGACAGAGAGCATGCACATACCTGAGGTTCTGCTTTAAATAGAATTGAGGATGGGAAACTAGGGTTTTGCAGGCTCACTGTTTATTGGTGAATTTAAAACATAAGAGCAGGAACTTAAAGCGTGGGAAGAGAAGAAGCAAGTGGCCTAAATGGTCAGTTATTGAAATCAACTAGGATTTCTAAAACAAAGGAGCCTCAGTTGGGGGAGGTGGCCTGGCTCTTTCTCTAGTCATGTGGCTGACAATGTGTTCATTTGAGATAAACATCTTGGCAGTGGATGCCATTGCAATCAAAGCCTAAGTCAGGCACTTGCATTACAAAACAACAACAACAACAACAAAAAACCTCTCAGGGTTTACACTACATGGTAGTATCCATTTAAGAGAGAATAAACACATAAAGTCAGACAAGTGCTCTTTTTGTGTAGTGTGAGTTATTGCCTTTATTACTTTGGACCTAAATACTCTTAAAGAGGATTCTGGGCCACTATTATTTTTTTCCCATTCAACTATACCTCTTTACTTACTCAATAAAAGTTTTATTTTTGCTAACTTATTCCATTATGTTGAGAGAACTGAGGTCTTGATCCTTGTGATCTGCCTGTAATCCTTGGTGAAATCTTCAGCTATCTAGTTAAGATTAAACTAACTTTTTTGTTGTTGTTCTTGAATAACTAAAATGCCTGAGATTATGCAGAGCAAAGCATTTCAGTGGAGAACTAAAAGCTAAGAAATTGAGGAGTGGGGAATAAGGAATAGTTCATTCAAAGCCAAAATAAATAAATAATTTTCATGTGTTTCTTAGTGATGTTCTTTTTTACTTAACAGGAAGGAAGGAAAGAAAACATAAATCTAACTTCATTAGCATACTTGGCCTGACCTTAGGAGAGTGTGTGTAGTATGTTGTTATGCTGGCAATATGTGTTTACCCCAGTGAGGCCCTCCTGTCTGGCATCCTGGTGGGCATTGGTTGGCATGTGCGAAGCAGAAGCTTTGTTTGTGCTCCCTCTGGAGACATGACAGCCTTAAACAGCAATGCTGGGATTTTGTTTCTGTAGATAACATTGTTAACAGTTTGTTACTATTCTCTTTGGGATTTCTGCCTGTTAAGATGGATGGTTTCTGAAAAAGCAGTGTTGATAATACAAGCCAGATGTAAACAGAGCAGAGATACTTAGGCATGTTGCCCTTGCCCTCTCCTCAGTCCTGACTTTGGTCTTCCCCATCGGTCCTGTTTCCCCAAGTGAACAAAAGTACTTTCTGACCACAAGAGATATAAAAAGAGAAATTCATTCTTGTCTTACTGGGCCCATTGGGTTACTTCATGTTGGTGAATTCCAGTATTCTTAGTCAGCTGGACTGAAAATTGGATGCATATCTAACATGTTGTATTACCAACAAGGCTTTCTTTTTGCACCTGCTTCTTAAAATACTTAGCTGTGTGTTTTGTACGTTTATGGATCGAATCAGAAAAGAGGGGGGGGGGCGTGCCTAGCTGGCTCAGTCGGTAGAGCATGTGACTCTTGATCTTAAGGTTGTGAGTTCAAGCCCCACGTTGAGTGTAGCGTTTACTTAAAAAAATTAAAATCTTAAAAAAAAAAAAAAGAAATGAATTTCACAACTGGATAAGGGAACAGACCTTGGGACTTGTTACACTGCCTACCATTTGGAGAAGTTGGTAGACTTATTAGAGTAAAATGGTTTGTAAAGTATTTAAGAATTTAAAATAGAGGAAATAACCTTTGGTGTTTCTCTTAGTCAGAAAATCACTTGAAAAGAGGACACTCTTCAAGCCAAAATAACCTGCAGGTCATCTAGATAATAAGTGATAGAACCAGAATTATACCCAGAAAGTCTGACACTAGAGCCAGTTTTCTTAACCACTGAACTCTACTTCCTCTCAGTTTCTCTGTTCTTGTAGCTTCTATTCCACTCATGGAATAACAGAACAACAGAACAATTCATGATCTTTGGTGATCGGAAACTAGTGGTTGAGGGAACATATAAAACTATAAAGGATTGGAGACATCGTGTAAATGGCTGATGCCGGGAAACTGGGCTCCTAGAGCACCATTTATGGCTGGGAATGTGAATAATAAGGGAGCGGCGTGGGGTATCTTGTGAAGTTTTATGTTCAAATTTAGCACGTTGTGAATTGAGCAAGTAAAAAACTATGTAAATATCCCAAATTTCCCAGAGTTATTTTGTCCATGCTGCTTTATAATGTGTTTGTTTTTCTTATTTTTTTATCATGGATAATTTTAAGCACATATAAACAGAATAGTACTAAGGAACTTCCATGTGCCCATCACCCAGCTTCAATAATTATTGGCATTCTGTCATGCATATAACAAGGTGTTTCTGATCATCAATAAATTGAATTCTTGGATGTTCCTCCTAATGAACCAGTCTTATTATGGAACTTTACTTCTCCAATGCGTTCACTTAGTCATGAGATGGTATTCTAGTTTTAAAATCTGATACAGCAGAGCTCTGAACATGGAGTTGTCATAACATAGTTCTTATTTAGTTTCTCAATATATTAAATAACACAGTCTTTAAGTGAGGGTAGGGAGAATATTATTTTCATCCTGCAGTGGTCACGGAAAGAAAATACTTCTTTTAAAAATTTTGTCTCCTCGGGCGCCTGGGTGGCTCAGTCGGTTAAGCGTCTGACTTTGGCTCAGGTCATAATCTCAGTTTGTGGGTTTGAGCCCCTCATTGGGCTCTGTGCTGACAGCTCAGAGCCTGGAGCCTGCTTTGGATTCTGGTTCTCCCCCTCTCTCTGCCCCTCCCATGCTCATGCTCTGTCTCTCTCTGTCTCTCAATAATAAATAAACGTTAAAAAAAAATTTTTTTTTAATTTTGTCTCTCCTAGTTTTCATTTTGAACCAAGATTAGTTTTTCATTTTTCAAATTCCTGTTGTGCCTTTCAGATACATGAACATTTGAATTTGTTTTTAACCTATATTCTTCATCTTTTCTTACAAGTAGCCTCTCTCTCTGTTCCTGATTTCATTTTAATGGAATTTTCAGACTTTCTCCTAAAAGAGAGTCTCTTGGTGATTTCAATTAAAGAGACTTCGGCATATTAGAGATTATTCTAGAAAGAAATTTATGTGGCTGATTCAGATTATATCTGGACTTCTCCTACTTCCGGAAAACAGCCTCACCAGCCAAACTATCCCATATGATTTTGGAGACAGTATGTCCAAAGCTAGGCAAAAAAAAGTCCTCATATCCTTCATCTAATATCATATTGTGGAACCAGGAGAGACAGTGACTACTTTCTTGATTGTAGATCCTGGAAAGTAATTTAAGTCCTTACGGTTTCACATTCCTCTATCAGTAACATGTAATTTCTGTTTCCTTATGATGTCCTACAGTTTGTATATACCCATCAAATGAAATAATGTATGAAAGCATTTTTCAAACTGTATGCTATTACATAACTCTGAAGAGTTTAATGGGTATTCTGTATTTCTGTCAGAGGTACTCAGTATATATAGCTCATAGCATCTTGCTTCATAAGAATTCAAAATTTGCTGATGCGTTTGTATTTATTTTTCCTCCTGGTATCAAGGTAGAGTAACTCAGGATAGGAGTATGGGTGATTATGCCCATGTTTTATGTGAAAAAACTGAAACTTGTTGAGAGGCTTTGATTTACTTGGATTGCACTGTGTCAGAGATAGAATTCAGACTCAGATTTCTTAGTTTGACAGAGGCAGCTTCCCTAAAAATGTTTATTACCTATAAAAGGTAACCTGTTATTTGCAGACCTATTTGAAATTCAGTTTTGTATTTCTGGCACAAGTAATGTAAATTATAGATAATATTGAGCTGAATATACTGAAATGAGAAAATTATATGAGCTAAAAACAGAGGCTTCTGACTTTCTGGAAGGGGGCAAGATACAAATTTGTTATTGCACTGCAGGGTTTTCATGTCTCTTCTAGCTTGGGAAAAGTGCTGCTGTTACCAAGTATCAGAGTTCTTTCAAAGGGACTTCTCGTCCTCTATCTTTTTTTTTTTTTTTTTTTTTTTTTTTTTCAACGTTTATTTATTTTTGGGACAGAGAGAGACAGAGCATGAACGGGGGAGGGGCAGAGAGAGAGGGAGACACAGAATCGGAAACAGGCTCCAGGCTCTGAGCCATCAGCCCAGAGCCCGACGCGGGGCTCGAACTCACGGACCGCGAGATCGTGACCTGGCTGAAGTCGGACGCTTAACCGACTGCGCCACCCAGGCGCCCCTCTCATCCTCTATCTTTATTAACCAAAGAGGCTGCATGACTTGGGCTAAAAAATAGTACATGTGAGTGAGTGAAACAAAGGAAGCTTGTGATCTCGGATCGACCGCTGCTTCCTTATCAAAGTGTATGACTAAGAAGGGCTACCGTTTGTGAGAGGGGACAAACTATGGGACAGTGGCTCCTCTTGACCTGTAACCAGGCGTAAGTTTCAGGGACAAATATCCTCATATTCATCGTAGAGTTTTGTGCCATGTGTTTGCTTTCTACTGTTTTCACCTGATCATCTCCAAGGTGTATTTGCATTAGTTTCAGAAGGATAAAGGTGAAGCACAGAACCCAGCGCCAGACCGCCCAGGTCCTGGCAGTCCCACCTATTGGCGGTATAACCTTGGTCATGGTATTTATCCTACCTAAGCCTTATGCTTCTCATCTATAAAGTGGGGATAATAACCATACCTACCTCGGGTTGTTGCGACAACTGTACCAGGCATATAAGAAGTGTTCGGAATATTAGCTGTCATTGTGACTGTCGCCAGTATTACCTATGGACAAATGAAGGCAGAACAAGAAGAAGGCCCCTTAAACTTTCTCTTCTAGAGGAGAGCTGTTTAACCTGCCCTCGCTTCCAGTTTCAGACCTCTTAAGAATTCAGGACTGTAGTGCAACCATCGTGCTACATCACCAGTTTACTGGATGAGTAACTCATCTTGTGGGCTTAGTTTCGTGAGAGAAAGCAGTGGAGGTGAATAAACCTAGTGCTGTGGAAAAACCATTAGCAGGAGCATCACCTCACATTTATTGATGGGGTGCAGGGAACCGTGCGCAGACCACGGTGGAGTGAATGTCTGGCCCACCAAGGAATTTATACTTCTTCATCAGGGATGCAGGAAGAGGATTTGAAGAGGGCCATGATGTGACAGAAGCGGCACTCATGGTGTGCTCCTCAGACTGTAAGATATAGGATAAGTAGACCCAGAAAAGGAAAAGGAGATGATTTCTCCAAGAGGGGCAGATGACGGAGAAATGGGAACTGGGGAGGGCCCCCACAAAGGGGAGACAGGAGGAAGACACTGAAGCTGAGGTGGGTGAGGGGTTAGCAAGGAGTCAAGGGACTAGATGGCATCCGGGAGAACATGGTGGTAAATCGTGCTGCGGCAGAGCAGTCAGAAGATGCGTCCAGGGAAAAGGCGTTTAGGCAGGTTTTGGAAACTGTACGAGGGATGGGGATGCTGTTCTGTCACATCAGCAGGACTAATCCCTTCAAATGCTAGGTGCAGTGAGAGGGCAGGATTGAAGCTGGGACGATTGAGGTTGTAAATCTTGCCGCACATGTAGTTTTTAATTATAGGGATGAAGTGCAGCATACTATAGGGGTAAACTGTAAGGTAGCTGGTGAGTGACTGAACTGTGAAGGCTCCTTAGTGAGTCTTCAAGGGTGAGTGGAGTCTGAAGAAAGGTGTTAGGGTTGCGACTTTTTTTGGAAAGGAAGTGGGAGGCCAGCCAGAGAAAGGGTAGCTGAGAAGGGGTCTTGGCATGTGGAGCGTGCTTCAGCACATCTGAGGAATGAGGCCAAGAAATAGTGTGAGCTTTCGAGATTGAAAAGCAAGCTTTGCCTGAAACAGGAGTCATGATAGTTTTGGGGTCAGAGAGAAGTCATTGAGTTTCAGTGAGAAAATAGACCCTTGGATGACACCTAAATCTATACTTGCCTCTCCTGTCCATCGTTCAAGATCTGGCAGAATTGTGTGTGCTCTCAGGCTCGCCTGGGTCGTGGTCACGGGTCCAGGAAAAGGAGAAATCAGACTGGTTGGTACGTTGCCATTTCTCCTCAGCCCTGAGGTAGACAGGCTTCTTCTGGACTCCTTAGCAGAGGACACTTCTTCAGTAGCCTGTGCTTCTGCTATAACTAAATTTGGTTATATACAGCCCTCTTTCCCTACCATATCTTTCACTCTGTAAGTTCTCTAGCTTTTGTTTCTGGAAAGGAAAAAAAAAAAAAAAAAAAGCCACAGGTAATACCAAGCTATAAGAGTATCCTTTCTCTTATCAGTGAAAGGTTCAGGAAATTGAATAGCCAAACTCACCATATAGCCAAACTTTTGTGTTAACTCTGGAGGGAAAAGAAGCCTCTTCTCATATCAGTGTCCAATGTTTGTCTCATAAATGGCACTTGCGGTTCCCTTTCTTTCTCTCTCTCTCTCTCTCTTTTGTTTTTGAAACATCCACCCCAACCTGTTCTCTGTCTTCTCAATGCATGCCCTTGGAACACGTGGCATCTCTGATTTAAAGATACAAAATACCTTATAAGCAAACCTCACAAAAACTGGGCACATGACTGCTGATGTGGAATGTGTGAGCAGGTGAAGTTCAGTTGCCTGAACTAGATTACGTGCTGTTATTTATTGCCTAAGCTATAACTACCTAGCCTCTGAGCACTCTCTAGAAGGAAGCTGAACCTCATGGAAAAGACTCTGAATTTGAAGACGGAGGTTTGAATGCGGGCTTTACTTACTGGCTACACGACTTTAGACAATTCATACGAACCCTTCCTGCCTTGTAGCATTGTTGTAGGATTAAAATCAAAACAAGGGCAGTGGAGGGGCGCCTGGGTGGCGCAGTCGGTTGGGCGTCCGACTTCAGCCAGGTCACGATCTCGCGGTCCGTGAGTTCGAGCCCCGCGTCAGGCTCTGGGCTGATGGCTCAGAGCCTGGAGCCTGTTTCCGATTCTGTGTCTCCCTCTCTCTCTGCCCCTCCCCCGTTCATGCTCTGTCTCTCTCTGTCCCAAAAATAAATAAACGTTGAAAAAAAATTAAAAAAAAAAAAAAAAAACAAGGGCAGTGGATGTGAAACTGCATTGTGAAGTGAAGCTTCCTACAGATTTATGCATATGCCTTTGTTTTGTTTTGCTTTTGAAAGTGTAATTCTTTTGGCAAATGATAAAATCACATTGTTCCAAAATCAAATTACCAGAAAGCATATAAAGAGAAGGCTTTTTTTCCATTTCTGTCCCTCTCCACTCCCTTCCCCTTCCCTTCTTTCAGGTTACCATTTCTGTTAGTTTCGTTGTATGTTTGCAGTGTGGTTTAGTGCAGCAGAGGTAACACGCCGTATTACCCTGCTCTGCCTCTTCCTCTCACTCCTCTAAACAGCATGTCTTGGAGGCATTTCATATCAGTATGTTTCCATATCGAGACAGCTTCATTATTTTCCATTGTCTGAATGTACCATAGTTTATTCAGTCAGTTCCCTTACTAATGGAACTTGGGGTACTTCCAGTTTTTTTGCTATTACAAACAGTATTGCAGTGAGTTAGTATATGCACAATGCTTAGAGCAGTGCTTGGCATATAGTAAGTGCTAAAAAAGTATTAGTTATTGTGCATAAATACATACTATGTTCATGCAAGTATTGTGTGTCTGTGGGATAAAGTCCCAGAAATGGCATTAGTGAAGGCGGTGAATGCATTTGAAATTTGTCTAGATATTGCCAAATTCCATTTCAAGGGATTGTGTCATTTTGCACATTTGCAGCACACTCAATAGAAATGTAAGGTATTACGACGGCTTTATACGGTGGGTACCCAACAAAGTGGTTGACAGATTATTACCATTTAATTATCTGTTAAAATTGTATATGTTCCTAATTTGAGACTAGACTGTGCCAAGGCCTTAGTGAGTGGTGGGTTTTCATTTAGACTATGCTTACAATGTTTTCTTACCATTCATCATTCTTTTTTTCTCTTATTTTTTATTGTAATAGTAGAAAAATGTTTATTAAGCATAGCACCAAAGTTAGAAATCATAAAGGAAAAGATTAATAAATTTGATTTCATGAAAATAAAAAGTTTTTGTTGACTAGAAAGCATCCTAGACTAAATTAGAGTGAAAATTATATGATAGGAAAAAATGTATGCCACCATTATAATATATAAATATATAGTGTGTTATTACTGATCACTACGAAAAAGGCAAACACACCAGGTGAGATAGGCAGAGGTGCCAGACAGGCACTTTACAAAAGAAAACTGTAAATAGCAAGCAAACACACATAAGAAAATTAAATAATTAAGGATGTGTACAAAGATTTAGTTGCAAAAATATTTATAGCAATGTTGTTTCTAAGCATGAAAACACAATCCAGACTTCAACAGTAGGGGATTGATCATAATTGGTTTACTCATACAAATTCAGCGCTTAAAAATTATGGTGTAGATAGATGTATTTTTTTTTAATCAATATGGAAAGAGATGCATTGGAAAACAGCTTGTGTGCTACTTTGTAATAAAAGAGTGTGTATGATGTCTCATTTTATTAAATGTATAGAGTCTACCGCAATAACTACCGCATACCGCAGTATGTAAAACGTGGACAGGGCTTATCCCAAGGTGGTGGGATTGTAGGCTGTTTTTAAATTTATTCTCTTCTTCTCCTCATCCACCTCTTCCTCTTCCTCCTTGTGTTGTTCCTCCTCCTCCCATGCTTCCAAAATCTGTTCTAATATGCGTTAATTATTTGGGTAATCTTTAGTATTTGAAGTCAAAAACCAATATAAGAATTCAGAAATTTTGATAGGAAAATCACCTACCCTGTTGTATAAAATTATCATTTTGTTATTTTTTGTAAGTTTTTTTCACCTGTGTATCTGGATTTGTAACATGGTTGTAATTATATAGGGTATATCATTTTTAATACACTTTACTTTTATCACTTAAATATTTCCCATGTTGCTACATAGCCTTTGCAACTTCATTTTAAATGACTGGCTATGTTCCATGAAGCTGTTTCTCACTATTTATTAGGAAGTTGGAAATAGAACAATGCCAGTGAGGTTTTGCTTTCCTTTCTCGGAGGCTTTCTTCAACCTTGCATTATCACCATCAGGTGAAAGATTGGCAGTGATTTAATGAGGCCTTGACAGTCCAGCCTCCTTAGGTCCATGCTGCCAGACACATCCATCAGAGCAGAACAGAAACTTGATTTTGTCACATTCTTTTCAAAAATAGCCCTAAAAAACCCACCCCATGTTAACCACAAATCATTTGTTCGTGAGGTGAAGTACCTCGTAGACCAAAGACAGCACAAGATAGAAAATTGACCTAATCATGAATGATGGTGTATTTATCCCCTTAATCAAGTCTGAGAGGTTAAATGTTAGATTTCTGGTAGAATTTCAGAAAACTGTTTTCTCAGGTAAAGATCTTCTTTCCCTTAAACTAACCTATTCACACCTCTTCTGTTTCTGAGTGAATCTGGCCTAATACGTCTAGAGCTGTATCAACAGACACCGTTTTTCTCTTTACAGAGCAACACTACCCTTTTTCTTTTTTTTTTTTTAATTTTTTTTTTAATGTTTTATTTATTTTGGGGACAGAGAGAGACAGAGCATGAACGGAGGAGGGGCAGAGAGAGAGGGAGACACAGAATCGGAAACAGGCTCCAGGCTCCGAGCCATCAGCCCAGAGCCTGATGCGGGGCTCGAACTCCCGGACCGCGAGATCGTGACCTGGCTGAAGTCGGACGCTGAACCGACTGCGCCACCCAGGCGCCCCTACCCTTTTTCTTAACAAATACAGAAACATTGCCAGTTTTTTTGAGGGACTAACTTATTTTATTTCTTTCTCACTGCATATAAACAACCACTTTAAAGTTTAAGCAAAATTTAATTTCACCTTCGTTCCTAAAGCTGACTTTATCTATTTACCTGTTTCCCAAAATATAACCTTGGGATCCTTGTTGCAGATTTTTCTGTTCCGTTTTCCCTGGGGAATGCCTGTTCTAGTTGCTGAAGTGCTTAAGGGCTAGAAGCTGCAACTTTGTTCAAGTCAAAATGGCCACTTTAAACCTGCCTGAATGGGTGCTTTGCTGCTTCCTTACACAGCACTCACTTGGGTTTCAGACATACTGATCCTAATCTCAAACTCCCAAGACACACAGTATACAACAGTTAGAGCAGCCCCAAGTTCATTATCTACTCAGGGTGCAATTACTTGGAGGCCACCTAGACTGTGAGGTTTTTGTAGGCCCCCAGAGAATTCATATCCTGAAGAGAGAGACTAATCAGGCAGGTCCTAAAAGGGTGGATTGCAATTGATAGGAGTTTTAATTTGTGAGGACTTAATCTGATCTGCTTTTGGAACAAGATAGTGTAGATGTACTTATTGTCCATTTTCTCTGTGCATTCTTTGAAGACTCATTTGATTGTGTGATGATAGTATTGTCATAAGGACACAGAACTTTATTACATGAATCTGCCCCTGTCCTTCACCTGCCTCACTGTCCAGAGCTATGCTAGGGATTGATTTAGCCTGCATTATGTGGGGGCGGGAGGATGACTGATGTCTCAAATGGTGTGGTATTCAGTAGTCTGGTCTCCATGTCCACTGAAAACTCCTTTTGGGGAGGGCAGATGATGAATTTCTCAGGAAGCAGTTACTTAGTATGCAGCAAGTACTGGCCCTTCAGCTGACCAAGTTGAGAGTTGATGTCAGTTGACAGAACTATCTATCCGTTGATAGAACTTACTGGCAGTGGTGCAGGTGACAGTAAGGGCCAGGTCCTTGACTGGCTGACGCAAGCAAAGCAGGGCCTTTGGAGAATATAATTAAGACAGAAACCAGAAACAGCACAGGCTACAGCATTTGTCTGTGTTCCCCTCTCCTGTCTCCCCTGCCGAGAAGAAGAGAGCCGGATCAGGAGGCTTACATCCACGGACAAAGATGTGTTCCCTCACGTGACTTGGAAGGAGCCCTTGGGCACTTCTCTGGGGTGTTTTCTTATGAGAACAGATACCCTGTGCCACATCAGAGCGAGCTGTCTTTGGCTTCTGTCAGAGGTGAAGAGGAGAATTGGGCGCAGGGTGACCTCACCAAAATAGTTGTGGTTTTATGTCAGATAATGTCCTCTGTTGCACCATTTAGCTTACCTTCATGTTGCATTTTAATTACTTAAATCAGTGTGGCATTTAGAGCAGCAGTTGTCAAAGTTGTCAACCTCCCTTTGAGGGAGGTTGCAGGGTCTTCCCTTCTCCAGCAGCCTATCTGTATAAGGCCAGATTTTACTTTCTCTACTTCAGCCAGAACAACAGATTGCAGACAGAAGCAGATACAAGAATTCGTCTGTCTTCCATGAAGCCAGACATTAAATTGTAAAACAAAACCACTTTTCTAACTGAAGTTTAGTTTGTTTTGGAGAATATAATTATTTTTTCCTAAAAATATGTTATTTACATTCATGTTTTTTGATTCTTATGAATTAGTATTTTTAACTTAAGGTTTTAATTTCAAATACGGTAGGTATCAGTAGGTATTACCCACATAAACAACTTTTCACGGTCCTCAGTAATTTTAAGAGAATATATACAGTTTGTGTCCAGGGCTGAGAAGTTTGATAACTGCCACACCAGAGGACCGCCTTGAGAGAAATACCTACATCTGCTTTACTTCTCTTGGTTCTTTGTAGTGAGAAGGGATACAGCATACAGATTTGCACAAACACTTTGAGAGAAAAATGGCTCAAGTGTCTGGTATAGAACAGGTGCCGTGGGAAGATGCGCGATGGTGACGATAGTGATGATGACAAAGATGATCGCTAGTCCCTGTGAGTCCTTGCATGGGAGGAGCAGGACCCCTGTGTATATTCACAGTTCTGTGCTCTCTGCTCTCTCCTTGGCCGATTCTTGTTTCAAATACACACACTGTAGTCTCTCGCTTTAATTTTGCTCTTTATATTATCAGTGACTCAAGTGAAGCAGTTTTCCTGCTGTTTAAGTGTGTTGGAATACGTTCCTGAAGGGGAATTTGCTTCATTCTAGTGGAGCCCAAGATATGGGTTAATCTTCCCAATGGGAAAGGGCAGATTTCTAAGATGGCTGGATAGCTGATGACGCCATGTTTTCTCTCAGCTGAGCTCCCCGCCTGGGTGCCGGTACAGCTGTGCCGGTCTCCAGTCCGCCCACTGGAGGTCCAGAAACGCTTGGGCCTTCCTGAGGAAGAGAGGTCAGGATGCTGTCTCAGTCTTCCAGTTCTACCTGATCTCACATCAGATTTCCCACGAGGCCAGCAAAGACTGTTATCATTTGACCTATACAGTATCATCTGCTAAAGGGGGCTCCTGGGAATGACGACATGGCCCCCTCGGGTCTCCTCTCAGCTCTCCAGCTTAGCTAGTTGTAGGAATTTACAGTAGCGAGAAAGGTAGGAGAACAGCCAGTGATGGTGAGAAGGTAGGTAAGAATGGACCCTGTGTGCTTGCCCTTCTGACCCTAGATGGAGATTAATCCCCGTGGTGTGGCTGTATGAACAAGAAGCGTTTCCACCTATCTTTCAGGGTCATGCTCTCTTTAGCCCTGACGGCCTGGGCAATGGAACAGCATGGGATCTGGTAACAGTCTTAGGTTTAAGGCCCAGGTCTGAACCTCACCTGTGTGACTGGGACATGTCACTTAGTTACTCTGAGCCCCAGTTTTCTAACTGATAAAACTATAGCCTTGCCTGGCTTATCTGCTTCACAGAATAGTTAGTAAGACTTAGATTAAGTGAGGTTATAGATTAGAAAGCTGAAAAACATGTGCAAATATTAGTTTTGTAGCAAACTTCTTTATAGTGCCTGTGGGGTTTCTGCTCTTTTCCCCTTGCCCTCTGGATTCATGAGGCTTTTGTTCTTTTCTCCAGGTTACCTGTGCATGACAGATGAATGGTTCTCTGAATATGTCTACGAAGTGGTTGTGGACAGGAAGCATGTCCCTGAAGAGGTGCTAGCTGTGTTAGAGCAGGAACCCATTGTCCTGCCAGCGTGGGACCCCATGGGGGCTTTGGCGAAGTGATGCTGCCTGCAGCTCTTTCCTCCTCCCATGGGACCTGAAGTGACTACAAAGGACAGACCCAGGGACTGAAGCCAAAGTTACACGGGTTCCCACAGGACACAGTCAGATACTTGGATTGCTCTTCCAGGAACCTCTTGGAGAAGTGTGCTTTATGATGAAACAAAATATTCTTAAAGGGAAAGATCAGGTCACACTATGTACTCTCTTCATCTCCAACAGCTCAGGATCTCTTAGCATTTTAATCAGATGTAATTGTGTGTCTTAAGTCTGTCAAAAAGGTTTGGTTTAGTGTCTGTTTTAATAAGACAGGAGAGGATGAGCAATTGTAGAATATGGAGAGAAAATGGACCTGATGCTCCGTGTTTCTAGAGTAGAGTTGGGGGAGGGTTGTCCTAAGATTTGAGCTTTCAAACTGCATGCTGCCTGACAGTATCACTGTCCCTCCTAGATGGCAGTCACTGAATTCAGGTTTTTTCAAGGTAATTTTATATGCCTCTAATAGCCCAGGAATGGGAGGTTGATCAGATCTGACATGATTCCTTCCTGTTGTTTGGAACTGTGGGGGGGGGGGGGGGCACAGCTCTACTCAAGTCAGGGTTAAGTAGAGGCTTAGAGAAAAAGAGGAGTGTGAAAACAGCCAAAACCATATCATGATCTGAATTCTAATCATTAAGGGGAGCTTGGCCAAATGGCTTACCTTCTGCCTCTGGAATTGGGAGTTGGGTGGGCAGGAAAAAGTGATACCATTCTTTCTGACAACTAGATGGTGCTGAGAAGCTTTTGAATAAAACACTTTGCTAAATGAGAGTAAGTGGCTTATTTGATCTAAGAGTTTCTTTAGCAACAAAGGAAAGCAGCCAGGTGACCCATGTTCTTCAAAATAGAAAACAGCAAGATAGTTCAGGGCTTCCCTGCTTCAGCTTCTGTATGGAATAGATGATCCTTCCCAGTCTACGCTGATCCTCACTGGCTTCTGCTAGGTCCAGCCTCGGAATTGGCTGAAGACTATGTATTTCACTGAGACTGGACATCCCTTTCACTGAAAGCAAAAAGTGTAGCATCCTAATCAACATTTCCATCAGTGCCTGAGCCCCCTGCCTTTCTGACTTTCTAAGAATCTTCTCGGTCCTAGCAGGGGATGTTGTCTGTCACAGTACTTTCCAAGATAACATTAGATAAAGGCTCAAGTTTGAATCAAAATGTTTATAATATTCTAGTATTCCTGTTCCAAGCAAGATAAATAAATCCATTTCTAGACACATCATGGCAAAACCCTAGAACAGATCTTAAAAGCATCCAGGAACACTGATTACCTCCCTCCAAAGAAAAGACAATTAGATTGACAACTAACTTCTCATCAGCAACTATATAAGCAAGAAGAAAGAGAAATATTTCTTCAAGGTGCTATGAGAAGTTAACTGTGAGCCTAGAATTCTATACTCCATGAAACTGTCTTCCAAAGATGAAATAAAATACATTTTCAGTCAAAAACTTGCCCAAGGAGAAGGAAAGTGTTCCAGTATGAAAGATCTGAAATATGATAAATATGTGCATCATCTAAACAAAAAGTACGTGTAGGTAAGTCTAATAGGGTTCAGAGAAAGACAAAACTAAAATACATGAAAGCAGATAATTGTAATTAGGGAGGTGATTGGACTAAACATATTCTTTATATCATTCAGGTAGAAAATAAGTATATTGATTAACTTTAGACTTTGATATGTTAATAACCTATCCTAGATTTCTAGATATGTGTATCTATTTTTAGTTATATAAAACATATAAAAATATCTGTATCTAGATGTATAAAATGTTTATCTAAATTTATATATCTTTTTAATGTTTATATTTATTTTTGAGACAAAGCATGAGTGGGGGAGGGGCAGAGAGAGAGGGAGACACAGAATCCGAAGCAGGCTCCAGGCTCCGAGCTGTCAGCATAGAGCCTGACGCGGGGCTCGAACTCATCAACCACAAGATCATGACCAGAGCCGAAGTCGGACGCTTAACCGACTGAGCCACCCAGGTGCCCCTCTAAATTTATATATCTTATATACCTATTTAATATATCTATATTTCTACATTACTACTAAAAATAAGCAGGATATAGTTTCTAAGCAAGAATATAATCAATCCATAAAGAGACAACATGGTGAGAGAAAAAAAATGCAGGACCAAGAAAGTGTCCAAAATAAGAGATAAATCTAAATGTGTCAATAATTATATATAAATGTGTTAAATGTCCCAGAAAAAAAAGACACTGTCAAACTGGAGTTTTAAAAAAATAATTCAGCCATAAGCTGATTATAAGAGACATCAGCAACCCTGGGATATAAGAAAGGATAGGAAAGATATATCAGGCAGATACTAACCAGAATAAATCTGGTGTGGCTATACTAATAATTACCAAATTAGGGCTACTCTGAGTAACCAGACTGATTCCAGAGTATGTTATTCACAGCCTCCCTGGAGTTGTACAACACGATGGCCCTGGAAGTAGGCTTTAAAACAAAAAGCATTACTAGAGATAGAGTCACTACATAATTATATGTTTACTTGATTCTCTGGAAAAATATGAAGATTCTAAATTATAAATTAGTATGTACCTAATAACATAACCTCAAAAAATATAAAGCAAAAACATACCTATATGGAAAAATAAGCCAGTATTATAATGGAAGATTTTAATTGTTGATAGGTCAAGTAACCAAAAACTCAAGTGAAAGGTTTAAGCATTTAGTAAGGTTGGTGTAATGGACATCTATTTAGAATACTGCATCGAATAACTGCCCATTCTTTTTGAGCACACATGGAACTTTTTCAAAAATTAACTATACGCTGGAAAGTAGAGTCAACCTCACCAAATTTCTAAGCAGTTAAGTTAGAAACTAAAGAGATAACTAGAAGGTTCCTATATGTTTAGAAATTAGCTCCTAGGTCCAAGAAGAAATCATAAAGGAAATTTAACCTAAACAATGATAAATACTGCATATCAAAATGACAGATACAGCTAAAACAGTACTTAAATTTTATAGTATTAAAATTTTATTAGAATGGAAGAAAGACTGAGAATTGAGCTAAGCATCTATGTCAAGAAATTAGAACTGCAAAATAAATCTAAAAATAGAAGGAAATAAAATGTATGTGCAGAAATTGGGGAACCTGGGTTGCTCAGTTGCTTGAGCGTCCGACTTCAGCTCAGGTCATCTCACGGTTTGTGGGTTTGAGCCCCACTTCGGGCTTGCTGCTGTCATTACAGAGCCCACTTCAGATCCTCTGTCCCCCCTCTCTCTATCCCTCCCCAACTTGTGCTGTCTCAAAAAGTAAACATTAAAAAAATGTGCAGAAATTAAAGATAGGATCAACAAAGCTGTAAGTTAAGTCTTAACAACAACAAAAAAATTAACAGATCTTGGCAAGACTAATTAAAACACATACACAAGAAATCAAAAGGAAGATACCATGATAGATACTGCAGATATTTAAAAATTAGAAGATACACTTAACTTTGTTAAATGTGACAGTAGAGGGATTTGTTTAGAAGACCTAAATCCACAACTTGGGAGCAACAGAAGAGGAGAAACAATAAGCTGGAAAGCCCACAGAGGCACTGAACAATTCAGCAGAGCTGAAAAAGTTGAATCTTGAGCCAATGGTGGAGACAGCCAGTGCTAAGCAAACCAATTTACATTGTGTAATTCCCCAATATGGTAGTTCCAGATGACCATTAAGGGAATTGGGAGTGAAAGAAGGGTTACTGAAGGTTGGGTGTGTCTGTTAGATCCCCTCCCTACTTTGGGCAGCTGGTGACTGTCCCTCCCTTGCTCTCTCAGCCCATTCAAGATTTATTCTCAAGAGAGAAAAACGGTTTATGCTCTGGAAGTCAGAAACATAACTGAGGATGAAAGTACCATAAGGGGATTAAGTGAGTAGTTACATTCTGAATGTTCTCTGCCATCTTGGGCTCCTAGAACTCTAGCACCCAGGAGATTGGAAATCTTCTCTGGGGAATCTTGATTAGCCCAAAAGGAAAGACGTAAAGAAGTATTTTATGACATAAAGCATCATTTTATGAGACTGGCATAACTCTGTCAAGGATAGTAAGAGAAAAAATTACATGTGAATCACACCCATAAGCATAGATGCGAAAGTCCTAAATAAATTATAAACCAAATCTGCAATATATGAAAGAATAATCTTCATAACAACATATTTAATAAAAGCGATTTCCCAAATAAAATCAGGATCAAGTGGGGTGAAACAAACAGCATTGCATATGTCTTCTCTGCTGGAGATAAAGGGAAATGAGCCAAAGGTTTAACCAGAGACCTGAATTGGAGGAACTTGCTAATGTTTGGGTGACCACTGAGCACAGAAATAGGAAGGTGTGACTGGGAACTCTTTAACTGATACTCTGACCTCTGGAAAGTCTTTGCCAGCCAGGATGACTCTGGAGACATGTAGAGTCATGCTGACCCTACACTTCCAAGAAGCCAAGACCTGATAATGAGACATGCCTTCAGGATGTGGTTGTGGACCCATCTGCTTGATCCAGCTTGTCCTTAAAGAGCAGCTTAATTTTAATTTGCTGCTGGCAGAGCCAGGGCCCTTGTGCTCTAATTCCTTCAGTCACATGGTGTGTGTGAGCATTGCTGCTGACTCCAGCCGTAGGCCTCGGTCAAGTGGGACTTCTTTAAGTAATTCCAGATGAGCATTCCCATGTTTAGGACAACTTGTCTGAACCATTGTTGCTGCTCTTGACGCTGACTCTTCCTCCCTGTGGCCTGTGATACAATTTGATTGAAACCTAGGAATAAACCAGCCAGAGTTGTTTTTGTTTCCCTTTTCAAACTCCTAGCCTTCTCCGCATTACCACAAAGGGAAAAGAAGAAAGGGAGTGAGCAAATGTTCAATTCCTACCAGCTGCAGTTATTTGGGAACAGGACTGTGGAGGTGGTGAGCCCATCTGTGCTCCTCTCTCTCAGTGCAGTTTGAATACTAATTGCTCTTTTTCACTTTGCTTACTCCTCTAGAACAACTCTAGTTCCAAGAAAAAAGAAAAAGAAAACCTCTAGTTCCATAACTCCTCTTGATGTGACGGAGCACTCTCTGGAACCATTTCTCAGGCTGCCCCATGACGGTATTTTTGTTTTTTCAAAGTTATTTTTTTGTTTGTTTGTTTGTTTGTTTTGAGAGACAGAGAGAGAAACAATGTGAGCAGGGGCGGGGCAGAGAGAGAGAATCTCAAACACGTTCTGCACTGTCAACGCAGAGCCCAACACGGGGCTCAGTCTCACAAAGTGCAAGATCATGACCTGAACTGAAATCAAGAGTCAGATGCTTAACCAATTGAGCCACCCATGTGCCCCATTTTTATTTTATTTTTTAAAATCAGCTGCAGTTCAGCAGAACAGGGAGCTGAGGCAGGGTAGGCATATGGTGGGAACTACCAGCATGTGTTTGACTTACAGCTTAGCCTCCCTGCATCTCATCCGGCCGGGGACCATAAACGTTAACTCATCCAAACTTGTCCAAAACAGTTAAGAAATCCTTGGAGTTTTACTTGGAACATTCAGTGACAGGAGTCTTGTGGCCTATGCCTACCTCCGCAGTCTCAACTTCCTCCCTTTCCTTCTTGTTTGCTCTGCTCCTGCTAACTGCTCTCTTCTTCCTTTGTCCCTCCAACACACCAAGTTCACTCCTGCCTCTTTGCTGTTCCCTCTTCCTAAAGCTCTTCCCGCAGGTCTTTGCATGGCTGGCTTCTCATGACTCAGGTCATGGCTGAGCACCTCACCTAGGTAGCCAGCTTCCCCCCACCCCACCCCCTGACTGCCTCTACCTTTTCCACACCCATCCCTCTCTACTGTGACCGGGGTCTATTTTCTTCACCGCACTTACCACTTTCTGAAATTATCCTATTTATTTATATGTATTTGTCTGTTTTCCCCAAAGTCAATACTCACTGTCAGCTCCCCAAGGGCAGGGGCTTTGTCTTGCTCACCGCAGTGTTCACAAGCCTGGCTCACGATAAATACTGATTGGCTGGCTGATTGAAAGTGCCCTACATTCCGACAGCAATGCTCAATTAAAAGTTTATACATAGATCTGAAGTCTCCTTTCCTGTAACTTGCTCAATAGGGACGAGTAGCAGGAGAACAAAGCCTCTGTGACCCTCATTTTAGTGCTTAACAGAAAGGTCCAGACTTCATGAAGGTGACTTACTTAAGGGGAGTCGAAAAAAGAAGGAAAACCCACACAGTTTAGTTTGCTTTTCTCACTGCTTGTACCTTCCTCATTTCAAACCAGCCCAGCACAGCGGGATGTGCAGGGCTTTTGGACTCAGACAGGCAGGCTGGTTTTGCTGCTTGGAGTCTGCATAACCATGGACAAGTTACTGAGCCTCTTTGAGCCTCAGTATCCATAGCACTTTTATTGAAAAATCATTTTTAAATGTATTAAATATGAAGGGCACCTGGACAGCTCAGTCAGTTAAGTGTCTGACTCTTGGTTTCAGCTCAGGTCATGATCTCACAGTTCGTGGGTTTGAGCCCTGCATAGGGCTCTGTGCTGACAGTGCAGAGGCTGCTTGGGATTCTCTCTCTCCCTCTCTCTCTACCCCTCCCCCTCCTCTGTCACTCTCTCAAAATAAATACACTTTAAAAATTTTAATTAAAAAGTTTTTAAAATGTATTAAATATGCAGACTCACAACTTGAAAAGGAGGGAGTCTGTCATTTATTTTTAAAACCATTTACAGCAAAATACAGCCAAAGAGTTTTCCTGTGTATTACCTACAGTAGGAGAAGGACAAAAGACAATGTGTAGAATGACTCTGGTAGATGATAGATGTTCCATAAATGGTAGCTTTTATTAATAACTACTTCTGACAGAGCCTCTCCATGTCCAGTATTGTGCCTGGCCGTCTGGGGTCCAAACAGTTCCCTCCCCTCTAGGAGTGTATCATTTTGCTGGGACAGTAAGATGGATATACATGAGCCAGTGGAAAAAGAAGGTGACTTTCTATGAATGAGGTCTTTCTTTTGGTAAGTGCCAGAACAGTTATAAAAGGGCTTGAAGTTGGAGAAAGAAAAGAAATACTGACTGGTTTTAAATTAAAACCACAGTGACCACAGACCTCAAGGATGAGGGTGATGAGCACACCAAGAGGAGACTGAGGGGAAACCTCCCACTACAAAGAGGCACACGTTATCTTGAAGCTCCTGGAAGGGAAGAAAAGCCAAAGGAAGGGTGAGTGTTTCATAATCTTGAGCTGGCAAAGGGGCACTGACAGTAGGACTCCAGGCGAGAGGACTGACCTCATGGGCTTGATGCACAGGACAGGAGTTCTAAAAACAATTCTGTCCCTCTTCATCTGATCCTGAGAGAAGCCCTAAACCTCACTTCTCGGCTCACCGCATCCTTGCTAGTAAATTAGTGCAAATAGATGCCCCCTTCCTGAGGGAACAGACTAAAGTACAATGGCGCTGAGCAACTTGGCCTGGAAGTTACCATCTATACCCGGTGAGGTGCAGCCGCGCCCCTGAGAAAGCCTTCAGGTTCTGCCCTGCTCTGTGATAAGGCTTGGGGCTTCTAGAATGTCTTCCTGCGTTCTTTCTGTCTGTCTTTTTTCTTCCTTCCTTCTCTCTTTTCTCCCTCTCCTCCTGTTCTTCTTTTTCACTGGTATATACTTAGATTTCAATGTACCTCATCAGCCTCCCCCTGCTCGGCAAACTAACACCTGTTCGGTGGTTTGCTTTTTTTCTCATTGAACAATAAATCTTGTGAACCTCCGCAAACAGCCCAGACAAATCTGCCTCACCCTTTCCACCAGCTGGGGGGCACTCTGTTGTTGGGTGTGTCAGGATTTCCTTGCCAGCTGCCAGGGCCCTGGTTTTAATGGCACTTCCGAGTCTGTCAAGAGTAAAAAGCATTTCCTTGTCATTCACTGGCAGTACCTGTGCTCGCGGGGCCTCCTGTGTGCTGAGACATGGAGAGAGGTAGAAAGGCCCTTCCCTTGGGAACTCAGAGCCTCGCGGAGGAGGTGGGCATGTTGGAGAGGTCAAAGGGCTATATCCCAGGTGCACACAGAGCTGTGGGGGCCCTCCCTTGGGACTCTGCCCTTCTCCCGGCTGACACTTCTCTGCCAAGGTAGAAGGCGAAAAAACAGCTGTCCTCCAGAATGTGGCCCTGGCTAAGGGTGTCCCCAGTCAGAGGAGGAAATTCTGTAGGAAGGAAGTAAACATCAAAACCCTGCTTCAAAGATATTACAGATAGAGCATGGGGTAGTCACCATCACTGTAAACTGTGGGGGAAGAGGGTGGTTTAGCAAAGGCAGGAGGCTCAAAAGGAATGAAAGAGAATGGGGCCAGGAAAGGTAACCAAAGCATCTTTATCAGGACTGAGCCTGACACAGCCTTCCATTCCTGCCCGAGCCCTGGCGAGGTCACCCTCCTGGCACTCCGGATGGGGCTGCCCCTCCCATCCTCTTTCCTTGTTTCATCTGGATCCAGGAGGCCCTGGCGCAGGGGAATGCCTGCCCAGCCCTCTGTGGGTTCACAGTAGCAGCAAATCCTGCCCTGCAGGTGCTGTCTTCTGCACATGCTTGAACATGAACAGAGTCTCCAAAACTGTGTCACCTCCCTGGAAAATCAAGGGGTGGGGTGCTTTGGAAGGGATGGAGCAGACAGACACCGTAAAGGCTAGAAAGGCTGGGGAAAGGCCCACAAGAAGGGGCGGGCCTCATCTTCCGTTACTGTGTTAACCAGAACAGAGCAGGCACACAGAGGGCACTTGGCGTTCTGGAGGGAGAGGATTGGACTTACAGGGTTTCTTCTGGTCTGGCTCCACAGGGGAACGGTTTGCTGAGCCTTGAGACACCCAGAAAGTGGGTCTTCTTGGTAGCAGTGTTTATGTGTGGGGAGGGAGAGGGGGCTGTGTTTATTCTGTGGAGGCCCCGCTATCTCTAGGCTAGTGCTAGCGGAAGTAAGAGAAATTCTTGCTGAACCACAATTGCCTGGCAGGGCTCCTCACCCAGTCACCCAAGTTCACCCAGGTTCACAGAGTCTTTGACAGCCCCATCGCTTTCGCAACAGGGCAACCGGTGGCTGGGCTTCACAGGTTCTCCTGATTTCTCACTTCCACCTCCTCCCTGTCTGTACTAGTACCTCCCGGCCTCACTCCTTACTTGCTAAGGAACCTGTCTGCCTCCAGCACCCCCATTGCCCCGCTGGTCCTCTAGCCCAGGTTGGAGGAGCCATGGGATCCTGTCTTCCTCTGCCTGGCACGGAGCAGGTGCCCAGGTCAGGAAGGTGCTGTGTGATGGAGATGGACGATGGGGAAGGGTACAGGCTGCCCTGGCTTGGCAATAGACCATGACATCTGTCCACTCGCCCTGATATGCAAGGAGGATGGGCAGTGGAGTGGAGCTCCACAGGCAGAGGGAATAGGGTGCCAGAACTGGGAGATCTTCACAGGGGAGAGTCAGCTTCTGGGGATGACTGGGCAGTTGTGGCAGTGAGGGTGAGAAGCAGGACAGGGAAGAGTTAGCTTTAGGGAAGAGAGAGGGGCTGGATTCAGATTCGTTGAGGTGAAGGTGGGGCAGCTGAGGCTAAGTGATGTTTCATTGGTGGCACCCACAGAGACAAGAGGAAGAGAAAGCACGTGTTTAGAGAGAAGATGGACCATCTGGGACATTTTGTATGGACTCTGCCAGGGAGGCAGTGAAGGAACGAGGAAAGGGTGCAGTCTTTGTAAGTCTAATAGCTTTTTCTGGTAGCACTGTTAGGCAGGGAGCAAGAGGAGAGACGTCAGGCCTGGGTGGTCCAAGGTGGTCCAAGGCCAGAGAGGAGATGGGGGAAGTCTCCCTGGGGAGGAGAAGTGCAGAGTGGGAGGCATCCTTCCCCCCTTCACACCCCCCAGTGGGTGGTGCCCACCACTCACAGAATCCCTATTTTACAGACCAGGGACTCAAAGGCCAGAAGTTTGAAGTAAAGGAACTTACCCCGCATGGGAACAAACCCACAAAGGCAGTAGAGGGTCAGAGCCGAGATTTAACCCAGATCCATGGGATTCCCACTCTCTAGGCCAGCATAGCACCAAAGAAGGCAGTACCAAGAGGGGCCTGGAGTGGCTGAGCAGAAATGGGTATTAGGATCTAGAAAAAAGGCCAGGAGTGGTGGGGTCAACAGGATCGCGAGACTGTCAAGTGGTCTTAAAAAGCCACGTTGGAACCAAGGTGGAGGACAGATCGGGTAGAGCCTTAGCCAAGGGCTGAAGTCACCCCCACTGCTTCCTACAGCCTGTGGTCCCACTCTTGGTCTCCTCCTTCCTTAGCTCTGCCCCTCCCCCTCCTCAGACGGGCGCCCTACTTTTGTGTAGCCCCTTGTTCATACTGCGCTTACACATGAGTTTAAGAAGGCCAAGCAGAGCCCTGGGTGCATCAACTTGTTCATCTGAAAGGGGCAGGTGCCCACATGGGCCCCTGCCTCCTGGGGATTTGGCCTGAGGTGAAATTCCCAATCTTGCGCAGGAATCACCAGCCTGGCTCTGCCGCCCTGGATGCCAGCTGGCTCACCAGAGCAGCCCCGGCCCCTTGCAATCGCCACCCTGACGTCTAGGTGGCACCAAAGCCTCACACTGATTCCTCCCAGGTTGGGGACCCCGCCTGCTCCCGCTGACACTGGCTCCACTCAGCTCAGTGCGCGCTCTGCTTTGTGGGTTCAGTGCCTCCATGCACATAGGGGCTGCAAGCTTGTAATTCCTTTCTTCCTTCTACTCTGCCCCATCCCTGGCCCCCTTTGGGAGGAGGGAGGTGGTTTCCCCTTCCCTCTCATCTCTTCCTCAGGGACATCCCAAAGCAAGTACTCCGCCTGTTCTTTTCAAATGTAAAATATAATTTTGCTGAAAAGACAATACAGCCAATAACATGAATTTCATTAAAAAATTTTTTTTGTTTTATTTATTTTTGAGAGGGGGATGAGGAGCAGAGGGAGAGGGAGACACAGAAACTGAAGCAGGCTCTAGTCTCTGTCTGAGCTGTTAGCACAGAGCCTGATGTAGGGCTCAAACCCACAAAGCGAGATCATGACCAGAGCTGAAGTTGGAGGCTTAACCAACTGAGCCACCCATCACCCCTGAAATTCATTTTTAAACTTAAAAAAAAAAAGTTATCAAAGTAGTATATTCATATGATTCAAAACAATAAGCTCCTGTTGAACCTCTTGAGATAATTAAGATATTGTAGTAATTTATCCACCCCAGCAACACCACAGGCATATCCACTTCTGCAGATCACCACCCATACTATCTGTTCTGAGACAGCTCTGATGTGTGGCGGGTTAGCAAAACAAGAAAGAATTCATTCATTCTGTCTGCCAGGATTTAGTGTGAGCCACCAGGCTGGGCACTGCTGGGGTTCTTGGAGATAGCCAGAAATTAGACAAGGGCCTTTCTGGCCAAGCGCACATCCCACAGTGGAGCCAGATAAACTCGGGAATGCCAGGTGCCAAGTCCTAGGAAAGAAAAACAGAGCAGGATTTGGGACGTGGGTGATGGGGAGGTGTCCGTGGTCTAGAAAGATTGCTCTGAATAAGTGACTTTAAGCAGAAACCTAAACCCAGTTCGGGGAGAAGTTGGTGGAGAAGGAAATACACCTGTCGGTTGTGGAGCAGCCCCCTCCCCCGAAATGTTAGAGCCAGCAAGTTGGGAATCTCTGCTCTGCTCGGCCTTCTGCCAGCCCCCCACCACCCCAGGGTTTCCCCGCCTCCTAGAGCACCGTCCCCCTAGGAAGCGTGTCCCCCTCACGTCGTCCCCCGGGGCCCCGCCCCCTGCTGCCCCTCCCCCGTACGGCGCAGCCCCCCACCCTCGGCGAGCCCCCGGGCGGCCACCCCTACCCCAGGTGGGAGGCCGAGGCACGACCGGGGACACCCGTAAAGTTTCTGCGGCTCAAAGTGACGCAAAAATTCTTAAAGAGCTCTTTGGCGGCGGATATCTAGAGATCAGACCATGTGAGGGAACGAGAGTACAAATACGGCCGCTTGGGCGCCAGCTCCGGTACAGGCAGCGGCGCCCCTGGTGCCTCGAGGGCGCGAGGGTTGCCCCGCCTCGGAGAGCCCCGGACCAGCCTCCCCACGGTCTCCCGGCAGGTGGGTTCGCCTTTCCTCTCTGCGAACTCGCACGCCAGCCCGCGGTGCCTCCCGGGGCGAGGGCGAGGGCGTGCGCCGCGGGGTGGGCTCCTTGCCCTGCCGCTGCCCTTGCCGGGAGGACGGGTGGGAATAGCCGGCCCGCCCGGGACTAGCGAGCGCCGAGCGGACGAGGGGACCTGGAGGGCTCCTTTGTCTACGGACGCAGGCGGCTTTTTTGATGTCCTGAGCACCAGAGCAAGATCCTGTAAAGACCGTATTAAGCTAAGTGCTGTCCTGCGCGTTGGGAAAAGTTGCTTTAGTTTGAACCCACGGCTTCTGTTTGATCCTTACTTACCGCTGTGGTGTGCAGGTGGCTTTGTGCAAAGGCATTTCGACAGGGTGAGTTCTGGTTGACATAAATGCCCAAACATCTAGAGAAATCTCTGAATGACTCTTAAGTGGGATGAGTCTCCCTGCGCTTGGGTTGTTTAACTGGCAGAGCTGATGCACGCTCAGACAGCTCACAGGCCATTCAGAATGTATGGGAAACTCAACCGCCAACGAGCTGTTTTACATGGTTGAAAGGTGTAACCATCAATTGCTTTAAAAAAAAAATAACTGTACATTTAACTAAGTGAAAACACTCTCTGGAGCTAAAGAACCCCGAGGAGCAGTTTCCTTTTTGGGTCTTTTGCATAAAGAATTTCTTTTTCCGCTGGGGTTCTGAAGAACTTGAGAGGGGTAGAATTTCTAAGAGTCAGACTTGACAAACGCTTGTGTGTATGTATTTTTGTGATCAGTTTTGCTCAGAAAAATGAACCAGGTCAATGGATTATTTATGAGCTTGCTAGCTCTCATCATGGTAAGACTAGATCAAATATTTAATGTGTTTTGCCTTCAGTTACATAGGAAAAATGTCTAAGAAAGCAACGTTGGGATTTGTGTTTAATTAAACGGAGGGGCACTATGGCAGCATTCATGTTAGGGTTTTTAGGAGTGGAGGGAAACACACAGCTTTGACTCTGTCACATTCCTTGCTTTTGTGTGGCCACTGATGCCCAAAGGTGGTTTTCCTACCTGGGGTGGGGGTGGCTGCTTCCGGGCGCCTATGAGAGTCTGGTTCTTAAGGGGCTTTTGCAAATTAAGCAAGCCTTTTCGTGCATGGTTTTTTGTTTTGTTTGGTTTTGTTTTTTCACGAAAGCTGAATAAGAGCAGATTGAGACTGCTTCGCAATTAATCAAAAGTCCCCTCAGCACTTTGGTGATCCATGTGGGACATTTCAGGAATGTAACAGCAGCACAGATACTCAAACCTGTTTCTTTCAGCCTCTTGCTTAAGAAACATACACTGAGGGTGGGCGGAGGGGTGAGGATGAAGACAGAATAATGTTGCAGTTTTAACGGACTTAGCAAAACCTCAGAAATTCCTCTTTGGGGGCTTTTTAGAGTCGTCTGAGCATTTTGATGAAACCCGGAGAGGCATGTCAAAGCGTTCACTAATGGGCGATGTGGCCTCGGAAGAGGGGTGCTTGGCTGGAGGCGGTTGTCTCCAATGGCAGGCTTGCAGAAACATCCCTGATGTCCCCTTCCAAAGAGAAACACAGGTAATTCCAGAAATTCAGCCACTAAGTGGCCGGTCCTTCTCCTTCATAGTGATCAAATGGTTTTATTTGAGAGAACAAAGGCAGGGCTGCCTGAAGACGTTTAATTTTCACTTGGTTTTAATGAATCAGTGGGATATGGTCATGATTTGACTTTTTAAAGAAAGATGTCTGTGTAGCCAAAGGGAAAATGATGCAGTAATTTTTCTGTCCAAGGAGGTACCTCAGACTTCGTGCTTCCTGATGAAGATCAGCCCTTCTGGGTGTCACAGTCCTCAGCTCTAAGTGAGGGGCTGGAGGGGGCGCCCTGCCTAACATGAGGTCCGAGTCCCTTCCAACTCATTCTGTGACTGTGACCCTAATGTCTCTGCTTTAAGCAAACATGACTTGAAACGATAGTGGGAAATGCCCGGAGTGCTGGGACTCTACCCAGATGTTGCAGTCAAATCGGGGCCCACTGGGGACACCTCAGGTTTCACTCTAAGGCACATGCTGCCGTGCACGAGCCAAGTCCCAGACCTCAATGACAAACAAGCCAGAGTTTCCCAGCTCCCCACCTCCCTTTTGCAATACGCCCAGGGCGCGGTGTGGTGGAGACAGCTTCTCGGCAGTACAGATTTGGGCTGTGCCGATTTTCTTTCCAGTCACGGAGCTGTGGACAGTCGGCTGTACGCCTCTGAGGTTTGCGGTATCCCATGTAACAGTAACAGGCTTGGGTGTGGAGTCAAAGATACAATAAATCACCCCATGTCTCCATTCCTGGGGCAAGTGAAACTGACTCACCCCACTCCTGTGGTGAATCCGTTTCTGGGCTTAACCTTAACGGGCACGCTAAGGAAAGAAAACTCATCCTAGGAGGGACCCAGCTGGAAAATAGATGAAACCAGCCTTGAGAAGAAACCTAGGCAGAGGGTGAACTGCTTTTCTGGGGTGGGCACAAGACCCACCACAGGCTGACACGTCCCCCTTATTTCTAGGCAGAGCTCATGGTACTGACTTGGGCCCGCTTGCAGAAACCATCTCTGAGGAATGTCTCTGTGCAGGGACATTCCCTCAAGCTTGACCTCCGTTGGCTGTTGGTGAATGGGAGGATGAATGCTCATTTACTGATGTCAATAGCATGTTTTTAAGGCAAGCGAGTGATTCCTCAGCCCTGTATCTATGTGGTGACAGAGTGAGTAGAGAGAAGGCCAGTGTGGGGCAGTCTGCCTCATTTTCTCCTTCCTTTTGGCCCCACTGGCACCTGGCAGCAGCTTCCTTCTGCCACCCCAACCTTGGGCCTAGGGTACTTGTTAGTGGGTATTTAATCATAGGGCTTTTTTAAAAATTAATTTATTTGATTTTTATCTTTAAGATTTTATTTATTTTTTAAATGTTTATTTTTGAGAGAGTGCAAGCGGGGGAGGGGCAGAGAGAGGGGGACAGAGGATCTGAGGCTGGCTGTGGGCTGACAGGTTGACCATAGCAGCAAGCCTGATGTGGGTCTCGAACTCACAAACCGAGAAATCATGACCTGAGCTAAAGTCGGATGCTCAACCCACTGAGCCACCCAGGCGCCCCTAAGAGCGAATGTTTAAATAATCCCTACGCCCATTGCGGGGCTCGAACTCACAACCCCAAGATCAAGAGTCACACACCCCACCGACTGAGCCAGCCAGGTGCCCCTAAGCCATAGGCATTTTAAAAGCTAGGAGTGGATATCCTTTCATTAACCCTGGAGCCCCCTAGCCTGCAGAACAGAGATGAACCCCAGCAATGTGGAGACAAGGAGGCAATGTCCCAGGGCCAGCCCAGTGGCCTGGGCCCCAGGCACTGCCAGGTGGTTGATGGCATGGGGAAGGTCTCCCGGGATCCTGAGGTCCAGTTCTTTATGTCCTTTTTTGAGATAGGGAGGGAAGAGGTGAGGTGGGTGCCTGGGGGAGGTTGTGACAAGGCCAAGTGGCAAATCTGGAAAAGTCAGTTGTGTGCTGTGCCAGGGGTGGGTGGGGTGGGGGGTGGCTGGTAGGTGGGCTGGATAGGAGGGAGCAAGTCAGCAGACCTTTGCCTTCTTGCAGTTTTGTGTGATTTTTCTGGGCCTATTCAAAGAAAAAGAACATTTTATTTCTGTTACTACTAAGCTGCTGAATGAAAATAAACTAAACAGACTTTTTCCCTCTAACTAAGGGACTCCCTCGAATTTAGGGAGGGGCAGAACTGGAGGTGCTCCAGGTCCCCCATGGCTTATTCAAGCCCATCCAGGAACTTGAGTCTCCTGTACTTCTGTTCTCTCCTTTCCCCCTGGGTGTGTTGTTTTTAAACACTAATCAAGTTAGCTGGCTCTTTTCCTCGCTTCAGAGGAAAGGAGCTGGGCCGGAGGAAAGGGGCGGGTAGGCACTGCCGGGAGAGTGGAGATAAGCTATTCTGGGTGCTCCAGCCCGGCCCGCAGGGAGGTTTGACTGACCAGAGGTTCCCCAGCCCTCCCAGGGCTAGAACTTCTTTCCTCCCCCCAGTTGAAAAATTTCAACTGAAAAGTCAGGGAAATGATCCAGTGAAACTTCACCCAGAGTCACTGGCTATTAACATATTGTCACATTTGTGCATGCACGCTCTCTAATTTTTGCATGTGTAATATAGTTCAATACACTTTCTGTAATATGTGATATAATTCATGTAATAATTATACAGTCTGTATATTATATAATTTTTTGGTTGAATCTCTGAGAATTTGCAGACATCTAAATATGTCCTCTCTTGTCTGCTAAGGACAAGGACATTCTCCTACATAAGCAGAGCCCCATTATTATCACATTTGGGAAACAACGTTGATAAAATATTTTTATCAAATATATAGCCCTTATTTATTTATTTTAATTTCAGTTTATTTTTTTCCTTTTTTTTTCAAGTTTTTACTTAAATTCTAGGTAGTTAACATATAGAGTAATATTGGTTTCAGGTGTAGGATTTAGTGATTCATCACTTACATACAACACCCAGTGCTCCTCACAAGTGCCCTCCTTAATGCCCATCCCCCATTTAGTCCATCCCCTACCCAACACCCCTCCAGCAACGCTCAGTTTGTTCTCTGTATTTGGGTCTCTTCTGTTTTGCTTCCCTCTCTTCTCTTTCCCCGCCTTTGCATATGTTCATCTGTTGTGTTTCTTCAGTTCCACAGAGGAGTGAAATCATATTGCTTATCAAATACACTCTAGCTCCATAGATGTCGTTGCAAATTATACAGCCCATATTTAAGTTTCCCTTATCTCAGTAGTAAGGGAAGTGCAGAGGGTTACGTCTTGAAACCACAAACTCCTAGGGTTTGGAACCTCTTGCCCTCATCTCAGTGCATCTGAGGACTGGATCAGTGCTGTGTAATGCTGAACGGATTTTCATGAATGCAAACTGTGTGTGACACATTGTAAAGCGCATTTCAGAACTTCTTGACCTAAGAGTAAAGGCCCCTTCAAGCAGCGTTACCTGAGTCACAAACATCTTGTGGCCTCTACGGCCCCCTCCACTCTGCTGCTTGACCCCATCTCTCTCCCCTGTGTGTCCCCCCACCGCCGCTCCCTGCCCCACCCAAAGAAATGGGCCCAGCTCTTCCTTCCCTCTTGCCTCCATCACTCACACTGTACTTAATTCCACTTCAGATCCCTTTCTCCTGCCTTCTCTCTCCACTTCGTTCAGCTGCCACAGGTAAATCCACCCTCCTTTCATAATACCCCCTCCCTGGGGCTGGTTTTCTCTCTCTCCCGCCAGTCTCTCTCTTGGCTCTCTTTGTGGGTCTAATCATGTCTGTTTTACATGAAAGTAGTTTTCACGCAAGACTTCATATCAAGGAAGAGAAAACCTGCGTTTGGAAATGTTTTTTTAATCTTGATTTCTACTTATTGCATAAATTGCATTATGACAACAATAAAGGTGTCAGCAACACTCCTAATCCCTCCTAACCACATCACCTGTTTGAGTTTCCCAACTCCTTTCCCAGCCTAGGTCACACTGCAACACCGTGGCAGCAATTTTGTTTTCCACAAGAAGTTGTAAATTGTGAAGTTAAATGTAATAACAAATTTGTGTCATCACCTTCCACAGCTCTAATAAAGGAGCCTGAAAGACACCTCCACAGAATCTGCATGGGAGTCTCTGTACTTCCTTGTCCTGTCCTTACATTTAGAGTTTCTTAAGAATCAGAAAGAATGTTAAGAAAGATGATCGGGGCGCCTGGGTGGTTCAGTCGACTGAGCATCTGACTTGATTTCGGCTCAGGTCGTGATCCCAGAGTTGTGGGAACAAGCCCCGCATCAGGCTCTGCAGTGAGTGTGGATTCTCTCTCCCTGTCCCCTGTCCCTTTCCATGGCTCTCTCTCTCTCTCAAAATTAAAAAAAAAAAAAAAAGTTAAGCATCTGACTTCAGCTTAGGTCATGATCTTGAGGTTTGTGGGTTCAAGCCCCACATTGGGCTCTGTGCTGACAGCTCAGAGCCTGGAGCCTACTTCGGATTCTGTCTGCTGTCTGTCTGTCTGTCTGTCTCTCTCTCTCTGCCCCTTCCCCACTCATGCCCTGTCTCTCTCTCCCTCAAAAATAAATAAACATTAAAAAATTGTTTTAATTAAATTTTAAAAAAGATAGATAGGTGATAGATGACCAGTAATTCATAATCACTTTCACTGTCCCCCCACCCCATTCTGTAAGACTTGACAGGGCTGTGTTCCATAGCTTACATTTTAGGTGTTTCAGTATTTGACAGTTAAACTAGGATTTTGTAAGCTAGTTCAGGAGGCTAACCACCACTTAACAAGATTTATTTCTGTAGGTAGAAAATACATTGCAAGTTCCAAACAAGCAAGGCACAAGTGAGTGTTTGGAACACAGACCGTTGACGGGTGTGCCTGCTGGTACTTGTTTCAAAGTCTAAAAGCACAACCCAGGCTCTTCTTTAATCCCAGACATGTCAGTCTTTTCTAGTCCATAGTCCATTAAAACGATTGTTGTGACAGTCTTCCTTCTGCCCCCAAGATGCACAGCATATCTTCCTGACGGGTGAGGAGGGGCAAGTCCCCTGAGAATGGGCCCCAGAGGGGCAAGAAAGAGGAGTGTCTCGCCTGAGGCTCAAAACTGCCGGCATGGCGGCTGTGGCTCCCTAGGGCCTGCGCCCAGGAAACCCGAAATAGCGCCTCCTCGCTGGGAGCTGCACAGTGCGCACACCAGTCAGTGAGTATTTGAGCACAGAGATGTGTAAGCCATGGCCCTTGGTTCCAGGGCATGCAAAGCAAATAGACATAGAAGGATAACTAATGGTCCATAACAACCGTTGATAAACGACACATTGGTAATTGTGCAGTAATTGGGCTGGGGTGGTGAGCAAAGCTTCATGGAGGGTGTAGATAGAAACTTAAGCCAGGCCTCAAGGGATGCAGCATAATTGGGGGGGAGCAAGGGTGCAAGGTAGGGATGCACTGGGCATGCTCGGTGGCCCACCTGCCCCTGATAACCTGGGTGCTTGTAAAACATGCAGCACCCACATGGATCTCTTGAATTATAATCTCTGGGACAGCAGCCTAAGAATCTGCTGTTTGCCAGTTTCCCAGAGACCCCAAGGAGAGTAACTGATGGAGAGGAGCAAGCACAAACCAGGGAGGTGTGGAAGGGGCCGGAAGCCTTTCCTTCCATTGTGCTGTGGGCTAGGAGTCACTTAGCCTTTGGGCCTCAGTTCCCTTGACTGGGGTGTGAAGCTGAAAAGTAAAATGGGTTGCATATATGTGGTGGCATTGTGACCATCAGTTCACTCTCATTTATTGATGCTTTCCATGCACTGGACACTGAGTTAAACATTTGTCATACCTCATTTCCCACAACAGCCTTTAGAAAGTGAGAATTTTAATAGCCTGCTTTTACACATAAGGACATGAAAGCTCAGAGAGGTTAAGTGACCTGCCCCAAGTCACATTGCCAGTAAGTGGTGGATCTGGGATTCCACTGCAGATTCCACAGGAGAGCCATGAGGTGTGGACACAAGAAATGTTATGTGATGCCTCATGATGGTGGTTAGTCTAGGCTCAGCCACTCATGTTCACTAAAGGAGGGCTATTTATGCCTACCTATGCCAAATCCATTTCTTTTATTAAAGAGAAGTTCACAGCTACTCTGTCCCAGGCAGGGAAAGTTCTGGACAGAGACCCTTGTCCTTTCTCATGGTAACTGGCCCAAACAGCCCTAAGGATTTTAGACTATTTATTAAATGTTTATTTATTTTTGAGAGAGAGAGAGAGAGAGAGCGAGCGAGCCAGCAGGGTAGGGGCAGAGAGAGAGACACACACACACAGAATCTGAAGCAGGTTCCAGGCTCTGCTCTGAGAGCAGACGGCCTGATGTGGGGCTTGAACTCATGAACTGCAAGATCATGACCTGAGCCGAAGTCGGAGGCTTAACCAACTGAGCCACCCAGGCACCCTGGTTTTAGACTATTTAATTCCTCTCCAGAAAATTAAACTGTCTGACTGTCTTACATAAGGAATTCTTTGGTTGGGATAGTGGAGTTCATGTCTACCCCCTTTGTCCAGAAACAAGCAGGTTTTCCCTGCTGTCTCCATTCACATCCTGAAGTCTGTTTTGTTTGTAAGGTGAGCCAGGAGTCCCTGCAGATACAAATACAAACCACCGTCTTACACTGTGGAGAGTGTGAGCCAGAACTGACTACAGTCTGGGGTTCTGGGACAGAAGCACAAAGGAACAAAAGAAGGGCTTTGAAAATCTGAGGGCACCTTGGAGCTGGCAGTGTGAGGCATCTCAACATGCTGCATCAGGTCGGCAGAAACCTCCGTTTACAGAAGGGTGCACAGCAGCACTGTGGAGCAGCGCCCGCCTCTCCCTCCTTAGACAGAAGTACCGTTTCTCCCACAGTCAGATTTTGGCCTTGTGCCGTGAGCTCCGTGAAGGCAGGACAGTGGCTGCCTTGCCTCCAAGAGCCTAGCATGTACTAGGCACACGGTGTGTCTTTGTAGAATTAGTGTTGCTGTGTGGCAGAGGGCCCGGCTTCATGCTCACCGTGTAAGTAGACACCAGAGCTTTCTTGTCACCCTCGGGAGGTGTCTTGGGAACTTCAGACTCTCTCTCTGAATAGTGAATGCAAATTGCCACTTGGCTATATGACCTATAATTAATCTTATCTCAGTGGTAAACCCATAATTCACATTGGGTTTTGTTTTGTTTTTGGAAATGAAAACTGAGCGTCCTGAGAAATGAACTCACTTTGATCTTCACAAGTGAAGTCAAAGTACAACATTTCTATAGTGTTTCTGCTTAGAATGTGCTGATGTGTGTCAAACAGACAAGTAGGGTCATGGACATTTCCAAAGGTCTGGGTGGTTTCATGACTAATCACTGTAATTACACACTTGTTCACATACTGGTTCCCCTGGCTACAGAGACAGAGTTTGTGAAAAGAGGAATAGAGATTTGATCAGAAGAAGTTTAAATGGAAACAATCCCTTTTACTGGGGTAGAGTTGGGGAGGTGGAGTGAATTAGCCCCCCCTCTAGGCTGGGAGGAAGCAGGGTGTGAGCAGAAAGTTGACTGCCAGCCTGTCAATGACACTGCTGTGCTGCCCGTGTGCAGAGATGTGAGGGATGAGAGTCCTGCATGTGAGGTTGTCATCCCACTGAGGACCGGGGTTATGTGGCACCACCCACAGCCTGTCACCTGCTCAGCCTGGCACAAGGGCACACATTCGAGGTGCAGAGGAAGGGCTTCGGGGGCTTTTTCTGGCCACGGAGAAACTCAAAGGCTACTGAGTGGAGGTCACAGCTGTCATATTGACCTCGTTTGCAATCTCTACCCAGCAGGATAAAAATATCTTGTAAAAAGAAAGCTTTTAAGGGAACATTCTTAGAAACCAATATTCTTAACTCTTACTTCTGTGTTCCCGGGTGGCTTGCTCTCAACTGTTACCTGCTGATCTCAGTAGAAAAGGGTGGCCAGTGCTCTGTCGAATCAGAAAAGTAGGAAGGGAGAGTGGGACCCACAAGTAGGAGCATCCTGCAGGCAGAAGGGGGTCCAGCCCAGGCCATCTTCTCCTGGCCAACTGGGTGAGTAACTGGGAGGAGCTTCTTCCAATTGGGAGAGGCAGAGGAATGAATTGAAGAAAAGGGGATGTGCATCTCCCACCTGTCTGGTGGCTTTGGGTGGCTGTAACTTATGTTTGCACGTAAGTGATTGGGGGTGCAAGCACAATAGAAGAACCCTAGAAAGCAGAGCTGGGTGGACAGAGAGACCACCTGAAGTCATGGATCGCTCTTAACAGGCTTTCTTACAACTTGAACCATTTCAGGCTGTTGATGCAATTAAAAAAAAGTGCTGGGGGATATTTCAGGAAACAAGATCTTTGTAATGCTCAGAACAAAAATAGAGAGCACGTTATTTGTCTAGAAGCTGCTCATGACAGATGCCAAGAAATCAAGATTGGTTGCCTTAGGGGAAGGTACTGAAGAACATACATTGTCCAAAAAAGTTCACTAACACACACACATCTTCCAGCTTCCCTGCAGAATGCCCCAAGGGAGAGATTACATGAAATCTAGAACAAATCACTTGACTCTCCCATCAGAAAGGTGACAGAGTTGCTAGGATGGCAAAGTGTGTATTCCCTCTGCCACTGTATTCTTCGGAGATGGGTGATGTTTCCGTCCCATAGACTGTGGTGGATGCACCAGAGGAAGATCTTTGAGCTGCAGTTTTTTGTTTTGTTTTGTTTTGTTTTGTTTTGTTTTGTTTTGTTTTGTTTTAAGTAATCTCTACACCCAATGGTAGGGCTCAAACTCATGACCCCAAGATCAAGAGTCACACACTCCACCGACTGAGCCGGCCAGGTGCCATGAGTGGCAGTTTAAACTAGAGGAGCATTGAAACTAGAGGAGTATTAAAGATAGGAAGAAGTTCCTGCAGAAAATTTGGGGTACAATTTTGAAGTTGGGGGAAAAAGGAATCTCAGTGATGGGCTGGCTTTGTTTGTTGAGTATCATCTGGCTGCACATGGTAAAGTTCTTTATCTCTGTCATCTGATCTTCAAGTTCTTCAGTGTTTAATGTGGAGAACATATCACTGATATAGGCCAAAGGGAAGTACAGAGACCTTCTTCAAACAACACAGCCAGGGACCACAAAGTTCAGGTTTAATTTAGCTGTGTGTTTAAATACACTGACACCTCATCATCTTTCTCTTGAAAAAAAAAAGAACTTTATTTTTTTATTAAAAAAATTTTTTTTAATGTTTATTTATTTTTGAGACAGAGACAGAGCATGAGTGGTGGAAGAGCAGAGAGAGAGGGAGACCCAGAATCCAAAGCAGTCTCCAGGCTCTGAGCTGTCAGCACAAAGCCCAACGCGGGGCTCGAACCCACGGACCGTGAGATCATGACCTGAGCCAAAGTTAGACACTTAACCGACTGAGCCACCCAGGTGCCCCAAGAACTTTATTTTTTTAAATAAGTTTATTTACTTATTTATTTTTGAGAGAGAGAGGGGTGGGGGGATGGAAGTGGGGAAGGGCAGAAAGAGAGGTAGAGAGAAAATCTCAAGCAGGCTCCACATTGTCAGTGCAGAGCCTGATGTGGGGCTTGATCCGATGAACTGTAAGATCATGACCTGAGCCAAAACCAAGAGTTGGACACTTAACTAACTGAGCCAACCAGGCAACCTGGGGAAAAAAATGAACCTTAAAAAAATCCCTCAGCCTGGTACATGGTTACTTATGGTGGATGAGAGAATGTGTGGTTAATTTTAAAAGTCCAGAGAAGCGGACAGGGAGAGGCTGGAGAACAGCGTCAAGATGAGCCAAATGGGGTTTTACCTAGAACACTCTTGGTCAGAAATTCATGTTCTTCGGTGAGTGGTGTTTGCATCCGTGAGCCCCAGATAGGGTCAGGGGGTGGGGACCAAGTAGCTGGATAGGGGAGAACCCAAGACACCCATCCCCATACACACACACATACACACACACACACACACACACACACACACCCTAGATCTATGGAGCTGGTTTCTCTCTTGTTGCTGTAATATTTTTGGCAACAATCAGTCCCTTTAAAATTTTCTACTTTACAGAAAAAAGAACCCAATGAACACAAAACGCTAATTACTTGCATCCTCTCGTGTTCATTTCTAATCCTTGCCAGTATTTAGGTATGTTGTCATCAGTGTGAATCTACTACTTTGTGTTCTAATTTTTCACTACATTTTCGTCTTCATGTTCCCACATGTGGATAGTTAAGTTCTAGTCCCTGAAAGCCCCAAGTAGGTAGGAGACATACTCAGCCATTTTTATTAGTTACCAATTTCTAGCCATCCTCCAACTGTTGGCTCTGAAGGGGTAATATCAGATCTTTTCAGTTGTGAATAGTGATACCAGGCATCTAGAAAGGTAGAAAGTGACCTGAGCTAAGCAGAAATGTGTTTCAAGTCCCAGACCATTTCAAGAGCTTGAAAAGTTCAGGCCCAGATGAAATGAAGTTAGATGGAAGGTCTTGGCTCCATACTACTTTATAACAGGTCATAGGTTTAAAGTCCAAAAGGACTCAGATTTCTACCCCATGTTTGACGTGTGAGGCCTCGATCTGGATTGCCGAGCTGACTTCTCTGCACCTCAGCCCCCGGCAGGGATATGGCGGTGCCGAGTCCCCGGCCAGCCCTCTCCACCGAGGCGCTTAGGGACAGAGACACCAGTCATGCTGGCATCTCTACCCTGCATGCTCTTCTCCCTGGCTCTTCCGGCCTAGGGGAGAAGTGATCCCACCTGCCCACTGCTGCGAAGTAACAGGTGGACTCACCTTAGGAGAGGCAGGCAGAATAAATAGTGAGCAGTGGCGCCGCTTCGAGCCTGTCGCACTTGTAGAGGCACAACGTGAACAGCGGAGCGCTGATGGAATGGACACAGCCAGAAGCAGCTGGCATCTCTAAGAGCTGGGTTGCAGGAAGAGTGAAGAAGCCCAGAGCTAAGGAGCTAGTGGTGCCTCCCACAGGGTGGCCTTTTCACCTCGTGCCTTTGCTCTTTTCCTTTCAAAGTCATACTTACAATTTATATAAAACATATGGCATGTTCAGCTTAAAAGACGGAGAGGATTGTCCTAACCTATTTGCAGGCAAAAACCGCTTCTTTCTTTGTTATTCTTTTCCCAGCGCAGCGTCCAGGACAAGGTAAGTGCTCTGCGAAGCTTTGTTGAAGCAAGCCCTCTTCTTTCACTCTTCCGAGTTACTGGTAAACCCCAGGATGCAATTCCAGCCCCTCAGAGTGATGTCAGTACTTTGTTCTTAAATAGAGCCTGTGCAAGACCTTGGTGACTTGCTGTCTATTTTGTTTGTTGTTTTGGTTTTTCCTTCCCAAATTACTTGATTGTGCTTTGATACCTCATGTAGGTTGAAAACTGTAGTTGATTTTATTGACTATCATACAGCAGACAGAATGTTTCATGCTTGACAGCGGCATTTGTAATCCCATTGATTAATGTGGTTTAAGATGTTTGTTGATGTTAATACCAAAGATGAGAAAAATGCATAATTCCGTGCTGTCTGTGCCTTTCCAACAGAGCTCTCAATCCCATTGGTATAAAGCTCTGAGGAGACCCACGCATCTGAGCACTGAGGATTCGGTTCGGGTCCTCGGCAGATGGGTGTCAGTATCATCTCCTAGCCAGCAGGATGGATACCACGCCCTTAAATTCCCAGAAAGAGCTGTCAGCCTGTAAGGATAAAGACGATTGTCAGGAAAATGGAGTTCTACAGAAGGGTGTGCCTGTCCCCGAGGATAAGGTGGAGTCTGGCCAAATCTCCAATGGGTACTCAGCAGTTCCAAGCCCTGGTGCAGAAGATGACACTCAGCACTCCATTCCGGCTGCCACCACCTCCCTAGTGGCTGAGGCTCATCGAGGGGAACGGGAGACCTGGGGCAAGAAGATGGATTTCCTCCTCTCAGTCATTGGCTATGCTGTGGACCTGGGCAACGTCTGGCGCTTTCCTTACATATGTTACCAGAATGGAGGGGGTCAGTATCATGGGCTACGAGCAGAGGCTGTGTCCGAGAGATGGTCTGTAAATCCTCTTGGGAGGCCAGAACAGAAATCATGTCTTTTCTGTCTTAACTGAGGAATCTGGGAACATGATTGCTCAGACTTTCAAGATAGTCCAAAAGACAAGTCCCCAGGAAGCCAAAATGCTAAGTCAGCATGTCTGGGGCTCTCTGGGTTATGAAGTTGGGTAAAAGCTCTCCCAAACCCAACCTCGCCAGGCTTTCAGCCTCCTTAGTGCGTCGTTTGTGGCAGAGCTCCCTTCTCATCCCTGCATCATCCAAGCTGCACTCTTGCAGTGAGTCCAGAGAGGTTACGTCTGTGTAAGGAAACGTTGGGAAGTGGCTCCAGGGTCCCAGGCCCTCCCGGGTCAGAGAAGGGTGTCAGCCCAGGTCCAGAGTCTGGAGTTAGAATCTGAGCATGATCTAGAGCTGAACCCAGCCACAGCACGGCATTGCTGCTAACCTAAACCATACATGGATATGTCTACATTTTTGTGCTACATTTTTGAGGCTAGAGACTACTTCTTATTCCTCCTTCTACCTTCAGAGCAGTTAACTTGTAGATTATCAAAACCAGTAGCTGACTGGAGGCATGGATGTGGGAGCCCCAAAGAGGAGAGTGGAGAAGAGTGAGTAGGTATGGGGCCTCTGTGTTGACAATGGACTTGCTATCAAAGTGGGAAAAGGACGAGAAATGGAGGTCAAATCAGTCAATATTTATTTTGACAGAAGCTCTGGACACTGATTTGGTAGGGCAGCTAAAACGAGGTTTGGGGGAGAATTCATTAGTGTCCTTCCTCATTTCCTTGATGGCCTGACGCAGAGTGGCCAGGATTTGCCACATTTTTTAAGGACCTTGGTCCTTGCAGCTGCAAAGGCAGTTCAGGGGTGAGGGTTGGGGTGGGGGCTGGGGAAGCCCAGCACCCCCTGCCTGGGAGGAGCAGAAGTTGGAGTCACCTTATCTCCAGCCTGCAAGGGCTCACCTTTAGCCTCAGCTTTATATAAGGGGTTGGGTCACTGGTGACGTTTCTTCTACACCAATTCCCCACTATAAAGCTGGACAGATGCCATCCTGAGAACACAACGTGCTTCTTATTCTCAAGCCAGATTTACCCAGCATGATTCCAAGTCAGGTGGGACCTTTGTGAGTTGCACTGACTTCAGGTTTCTGAGTTCAGAGCACTTTACGGGAGAGAACATTATCAGGGAAAATCACCGCTGACCCACCCTGTGGGCTAAAACTCAGGCTGCAGGTGAGCAGTCGCCACCTAGGTTTTCCACATTCTGCCTCAGCCATGAGAACCAAGACACACCAGCACCTCCCGTGACACAACAACCCCACACTTCCTCATTCTGTGACGAACTACCCTTTTCAGCCACATCTGCAAAGGTGGCCCGGAGGGGAGCATTCCGGCGCAGCAGAATTATGGAAATACAACCAAATATCAATAGCAAGTATCTGGAGCCAGGGATAGTACGTACGGATGAACAAAAATACTAATTTGGTGATTGTTGCCACTGTTGTACGGGTTGTCATGGGGGATTTGTCCCAAGGGTCTCGAACTCCGCTCTATGTACCAGCTGCATCAGAATCACTGGAGCAGCTTAAGAGTTTTTGTCTTACACCATATCTGGAATTTCTGCTTCAGGGGGATGGTGGGTGTGTGTTCTTAAGCTCACCAGTGATTATTACGTGTGGCTGGGTTGGGGAAGCTCAGCCCACCTGAACCCTGTCATTTAAAAAAAATTTTTTTTTAATGTTTTTATTTATTTTTGAGAAAGACACACACACAGAGTGTGAATGGAGGTGGGGCAGAGAGAGGGAGACACAGAATCCGAAGCAGGCTCCAGGCTCTGAGCTGTCAGCACAGAGCCTGATGCTGGGCTCGAACTCACAAACTGTGAGATCATGACCTGAGCTGAAATCGGACGCTCAACTGACTGAGCCACCCAGGCTCCCCTCGACTCTGTCATTTTTATAGGGGAGGGAAAATAGAGGTTCAGAGGGGAGAGGTGGCTCAGGGTCCTCCCAGTGGTTAGAAGTGGGACTGATTCTGGGACCTGGTCTGTTGAGTCCCAAGTCCAGCTTCCTTTCCACGCACTCTCTGCCTCCTTTGTGCACTCCCTGAAACCCCCATTCACTGTGGCGCTCTGGTAGAGCACTAAGAGCAGGGGGGCACAACGTGAGGTCCCTCGGCACACCGTGGCTTCATGACACTCAAGCCTCAGGTGGCCCTGTAAATCTTGGTGTGAGCCCAGTCAGTTGGGCTGTCCTGGGAGGGATGTGGGCAGGGAATAAAATTGTCTTTCATCTGTCGCAGGAGCGTTCCTCCTACCCTACACCATCATGGCTGTTTTTGGGGGGATCCCGCTCTTCTACATGGAGCTCGCATTAGGCCAATACCACCGAAATGGATGCATTTCGATATGGAGGAAAATCTGCCCAATTTTCAAAGGTAACTGGAAGGCTTAAGTGGGTGGGTGGATGAGTGGTCCTGCAGGGCAGAGGTGATTTCTGTCCACATATGGAAGCTAGGGACCCTCTTCTGGAATCAGGCCTTCAGGTATCTGGGAGATAAGTTGAGTAATGAAGTTTTTGACTATTTAAGTGGTATGAGATTGTTAAAGGGAAGCAATAAATGGCAATTAAAAGTATACCTGGAGGGGTCACCTGGGTGACTCAGTCAGTTAAGTGGCTCTTGGTTTCGGCTCAGGTTGTGATCTCATGGTTCGTGAGTTTGAGTCCCACATGGGGCTCTCTATGTGGAACCTGCTTGGGATTCTCTCTCTCACCCTCTCTCTCTGCCCCTCCCCTGCTCACGTGCACTCTCTCTCTCTCAAAATAAATAAATAAACTTTCAAAAATGTTATATAAAAAAAGTAAACCTGGGTGTCTGGTGGAGCATGTGACACTTGATCTCGGGGTCATGAGTTCCAGCCCCACATTGGTTGTAGAGATTACTAAAAAAAAATAAACTTAAAAAAATAATAAAAGTAAAGTAAACATTTTACTTATCAATAAATAAAAGTAAACTTATAAATAAACAAAAGTAAACCTAACAGACCTGTAAGTAAAGAGAATAAACTGATGGTTGCCAGAAGGAAAGGGGGTGGGGGGATGGGCCAAATGGGTGAAGGGGAGTGGGAGATACAGGCTTCCAGTTACGGAAAGAGTAAGTCACAGGGATAAAAGGCACAGCATAGGGAGTACAGGCAACGGTGCTATAATCGCATCGTGTGGTGACAGGCGACAGCTACACTTGTGCTGGGCACAGTATAACATACAGATTTGTCCAGTCATTCTGTTGTACATCTGAAACTAATGTAACATTGTGTGTCAACTACACTGAAATAAAAATATTTTTTCAGGCAAACGAAATAGAAAAAAAAGTTTAAAGCATTAACAGCACACGCACCTAGTTTCTAAAATGTGTAGGGGCGCCTGGGTGGCGCAGTCGGTTAAGCATCCGACTTCAGCCAGGTCACGATCTCGCGGTCCAGGAGTTCGAGCCCCGCGTCGGGCTCTGGGCTGATGGCTCAGAGCCTGGAGCCTGTTTCCGATTCTGTGTCTCCCTCTCTCTCTGCCCCTCCCCCGTTCATGCTCTGTCTCTCTCTGTCCCAAAAATAAATAAACGTTGAAAAAAAATAAATTAAATAAAATAAAATGTGTAATCTTGCAAAAAACATCTAAGGAATTTACCACATTGCCACCTTTCCTTTCCGCCGCCTCCCAGAGTCTTGGGGAATGAAGTGAATGGCAGCCCCACCTTTCTCCCTCACCTGAGCTGCAGGGCCCTCCGGCAACCCGGGGCCATCTTTCACTCTTGGGCTGTCCTTGAGACTTGGCCTCCCTTCCCGTCTCTCCCAGGGATCGGGTATGCCATCTGCATCATTGCCTTCTACATCGCTTCCTACTACAACACCATCATGGCCTGGGCGCTCTACTACCTCATCTCCTCCTTCACGGACCAGCTGCCCTGGACCAGCTGCAAGAACTCCTGGAACACTGGCAACTGCACCAACTACTTCTCCGAGGACAACGTCACCTGGACGCTCCACTCAACGTCCCCTGCAGAAGAATTTTACACGTAAGTGCATGTAAGTGAGGGGGTGGTCTGTTAGAAGCAGGCCACACCCCTGGGGGTTGGCCTCTTAGGAGGGAGGCAGGGGCCAGGGGCGCTTCACCTCTTTCTTGACAGATTTCTGAGGGATGAAGCTCTTAGGGCGGGGTGAGTAAATGTAAGTGAGGGAGTGGCAGGGCGGCCCCGGGCAGGTTTGGAGCTGGGAGACTCTGCTTTGAGTGCTCCCTAATCTGGCCCTTTGTGATATCCCCCTCCTTTCTTTTTTTTTTTCTTTTTTTAAACGCTTTTTTAAATGTTTATTGATTTTTAAATGTTTATTTTGAAAGAGAGAAGGGGAGAGAGAGAGCAGGGGAGGGACAGAGAGAGAGGGAGACAGAGAATCCCAAGCAGGCTCCACGCTATCAGCACAGAGTCTGACTCGGGGCTTGAACCAATGAGCCATGAGATCATGACCTGAGAGGAAACCAAGAGTTGGACACAAAACAGACTGAGCTACCCAGGCACCCCTATTTATTTATTTTGAGAGAGAGAGAGAGAGAGAGAAAGTGAGCACAGGGGAGGGGCAGAGGGAGAGTGAGAGAGAGAGAATGCACACTCAGCACAGAGCCCGATGTGGGCTCCACTGTAAGATCGTGACCCAAGCCAAAACCAAGAGTCAGACATATAACAGACTGAGCCACCCAAGCAACCCTGCCCCCTCCTTCCTGATGTGCCAGGCCAGGCGGTCCCAATGTGCCCAGGGTGATTCCTTCATTCACATTACAAACTTCCTCGCCTGTGTCAAAACCGCCCTTCCTCCTGGGCCCTGCTCTCATTCTGTTGTCATGGAATCAGAGCCTCCCGTTGCTTCAGTAGTTTAAAACCATCCAGGGTTTCTGGTTTCATGTGTTCACTTCACAAGTGGAATCTATCCTTTGGAAGAAGATGCCTGGGGTGGGTAGTATTCTTTAATGCTGGAATTTCAGGCAGCTGCGGCCCAGGAGAGAGTAATTTTGGGGTAGAGAAGATGCTACCCACACATACAGATGCTGCCCCAGCCTGGAAGTCCGCCTTGGGAGCTGCGTGCTCTTCTAGGGTCTGTGGGCTGAATGTACCGCCCTGTCCGTCAGGACCCGCAGACCCAGCACTTCCTGAAGCCTAGCGACTGCTTGGTCCTTGCAGAGCGGTGTCTGTTTCTTCTCTGGACTCCCCTGGAGGTGTCGCAGATGGTATCCTCAGCTTACTGCTCAGGCCGTTTCATGGGCCTTTCTTTCTCGCTGTCTCCAGGCGCCACATCCTGCAGATCCACCGGTCTAAGGGACTTCAGGACCTGGGGGGCATCAGCTGGCAGCTCGCTGTCTGCATCATGCTGATCTTCACTGTGATCTACTTCAGCATCTGGAAAGGTGTCAAAACGTCTGGCAAGGTGAGGAGGACTCTGGCTGCTGACCCAGGCCTGCCCAGGGGCTCCAGAGGATTCAAACTCAGAACTCAGTAGCCTGGACAGCTATAGACAGAAGGACAATGTTTCCTTCAACACCAAACACAATTTATGAGGCTCAGTTTCTCTTTACCAGATATGTGTTAAAAAAATTTCCATAAACGGGCCAATCCCAGGAACCATTATGTGATTTTTAAAAAATTCCTTTAACCCACTGGTAGTGTCACAATTATTAATAGTGACAATAATTTATTGAAAACCCATGATGAGCCATGATCAGTGCTTTATGTACACTGGCTACTTTATCATCTTTTGCTAGGTGTTTTCCCATATGACGGCTGGGAAGTGGGTTTGTGGTAGTATTGGCAAGCTGTGAGTCAGATCCCTGACCGATTCTAAAGCCGCTGATATTTCTGCAACGCCACCCTGCCTTCTATAGTTACAGAAAAGAAGAGGTACATCTCCTTCCTTGGAGACTTTCAAGAATAAAAGATGCAAACATCCACATGCTGACAACCTGTGTTTCTACCCCTTTCTTTACAGGTGGTGTGGGTGACAGCCACCTTCCCTTACATCATCCTTTCAGTCCTGCTGGTAAGAGGTGCCACCCTCCCCGGAGCCTGGAGGGGTATTCTCTTCTACTTGAAACCCAACTGGCAGAAACTTCTGGAGACAGGGGTAAGATCATGAGGAAAACGATGTGCCCCTGTCTGTCATTTTACTAACTGAAGCTAGTCCCCCCGAGTAGGGACAACTATTGAAATTTGGGTTCAATGGCAAGTCTGCAGTCGTGCTTTAAGTCAGAAATAGAAGCATGAAAAGTAGAGTTGAGACCAGTAGATTGGTTTGTGCTTCAATGTTAGGAGGAGAAACCACATTTGTTGGCACTTGGTATGTGGTCATCCCTGGCATGAGCTTTGAGAGCTGGGTTTTCACTTTGCACGTAGCCACCTGGAAGCCAGAGTGCAGGCCCGGGGCCCAGTCCTCACCCCCATCTCTGCTGCCTTCCAGGTGTGGGTGGATGCTGCCGCACAGATCTTCTTCTCTCTTGGTCCTGGCTTTGGGGTCTTACTGGCTTTCGCTAGCTACAACAAATTCAACAACAACTGTTACCAGTGAGTATCTGCCCCCCACCCCAAGTAAAGCCTGAAAGTGGGGTGAGCATAAGTCAGCTGGCCAGGAGGAAGGGGATCGAACTAATGGCCTCAAGCCTGGCTGGACTCAGGTGTGTCACAGATCCCTGACCAGTTCCCTCGTGGCCAGAGCACCCCCTGGGGTCGAAGCCTCACCCAGACCATTCAGAGATTGAGAGGAGCCCCAGGCCGCTTCCGTTTTTTAAGTCTCTGTATATCAAAAAAAATAAATAAAGAAATGCCAAAGCAGGTTTACAAAAATTGCAACATATATTAAATATTTAGATTTCACTTATTGATGTGTTGAACAACAGTTGTAATGTGATAATTTCCTTATGTACATATGCACAAAAGTATGATGATTGGACTATTTTGACCAATACAAAATGCCATAATTTTGGGGGCAAGATCAGAAATTTGGACGAAACAGTGAGTGTTGTACCAATTATGATTTCGGTATCACTCATCATCTTTATTTATTTATTTATTTATTTATTTATTATTATTTTTTTTTTCAACGTTTATTTATTTTTTGGGACAGAGAGAGACAGAGCATGAACGGGGGAGGGGCAGAGAGAGAGGGAGACACAGAATCGGAAACAGGCTCCAGGCTCTGAGCCATCAACCCAGAGCCTGACGCGGGGCTCGAACTCACGGACCGCGAGATAGTGACCTGGCTGAAGTCGGACGCTTAACCGACTGCACCACCCAGGCGCCCCTATTTATTTATTTTTTAATGTTTATTTACTTTTTTTGAGAGAGAGAGAGATGAGCAGGGGAGTAGAGTGAGAGGGAGAGAGAATCCCAAGCAGGCTCCATGCTGTCAGTGCAGAGCCCGACACAGGGCTCCATCCCACAAACTGTGAGATCATGACCTGAGCCAAAAACCAAGAGTCAGATGCTCAACTGACTGAGCCACCCAGGCACCCCACTCATCATCTTTAGAGTTAACTTTTTTTTTAATGTTCCACCACAGATGGCAGTGTCCAGCACTCTAATTGTGCTTGTTCATAAGATAATTAATGAATTCTTTTATTCTTAAAAAGGAATTCACAAGTACCCTAAGCAATGTGGCATTGCATCGGGACCCCTGCCTGAAGTTGTATGATGAGGTGTTCTTTTAAAAGTGTCAAGATATTGGGGCGCCTCAGTGGCATCTGACTTTGGCTCATGGTTTGTGAGTTTGAGCCCCAAGTCGGGCCCCAGCTCAGAGCCTGGAGCCTGCTCCAGATTCTGTGTCTCTGTCTCTCTCTGCCCCTCCCCCACTTGGGCTCTATGTCTCTCAAAAGTAAGTAAGTGTTAAAAATTTTTTTTTAATTTAAAAGTGTCAGGATATCTCTGTGACACTCTTGTAACCTCATTTGCACATAATTTCAAAAGTCTGAATCTGAGGGCTTCGCAAATGTGAGGCCAAGGCCCCCTCCTGGCCCCCACTCCGATCCAGGCCCTGTTTCCGAGCAATTCTTGTTTGAAATCAAAAGGTCTGTGTTATTCCCGTTCACAACAGCACCATCTCTTCAAACCAGTCCTGACCTGCTGCTCTACCACGCCGTGCATGGTGGTATCGGCAGCTTGTGCTTCGAGCCACCTTCCCGTCTGAGAGGCTGGGCCTGGGAGGAGCGGAGGGGACACCAGGATTGGCCTGAGGTCCCTGTGAACTCAGCCTGCTCGTCCTTGCCTTGGCTGGTGACAGATGCTCTTTAGACTCTCTGCTTGGTGAACTGAGGTTCATTTGGGTTTTCTGCTCCAGAGACGCCCTGGTGACCAGTGGGGTGAACTGCATGACGAGCTTCGTTTCCGGATTTGTCATCTTCACGGTGCTCGGGTATATGGCAGAGATGAGGAATGAAGAGGTGTCTGAGGTGGCTAAAGATGCAGGTGGGAATGTGGGTTCCATTTACGTCCCTTACTCTTCACTGAACTGCTTGGCTGCTCTGTGGATCTTTACAAATATCTAACTTTTAAATTATTTCTAAGTGTTCCTTTAAAATTTTTCCAAAGTTTTAGGGAAACTTATTGCCTTCCATGTGCTCCACCCTGGTGGGGATGGGGTAGCTCCCCTGGCACCCAGTTCTGGGGCCTTCAACACACATGGGCTTGAAATATGACTTAGATGAGGGCTTTTTAAACCAGTAGGTTTGGATCCAGTGATGGGTACAAGTCTAGTAAGCAAATGATCCTTAGAATTTCCCCTTGGAGAAAAATAAAATGTAGATGACAAGTCACTCTATTGTATTATGAGGCTTTCATGGAAAAGGAGTGACAGATATTGAAAAAGTGACAATGGGATCTCGTGGATGGAATCCCAACATGCTCGCCAACATGCTTCTGTCTCTGGCCTGATGCATAGCTCTGATCATGCCTGTACCCCAAACTGAGGCACCCCTATCTAGCTTGTGAGAGGTTGAGGACAAGTCCCTCACACTATCAAAAGGGACTTTAAAATAGCGGGAGGCCTTTATTCCAAAGCTTCTATGACTCTTCTGAAATCAGTTTCACGTCTCCGACTGTTTTGGAGCTAAAGTGATCAGAGAGAGCTAAATGTTGTGAAATGTTAGAGATATCAGTCCTGGCCCTGAAAAAAGCTCTGAGTTGTTATATGGTGGAAACTTATTCTTGTGTGCAGTTTTGCTAGTCTTAGGGTCTTGGGTTTGTTTCCATTCCCCACATTAGTTGAGAGTTCACACTTTCCAAGATGGATACTATTCCCTGCCTGCCTCCCAGGATGTCAGCATGGGTTGGTGAGCTGGTGTGGAGTGTAAGGAAGTATTTGGTAGGTGTCCAAGCCTAATTCACATGTAAGGTCTTGTGACAAGAATTGTAATTGTTGGGGCGCCTGTGTGGCTCAGTCCGTTAAGCGTCCGCCTCTTGATCTTGGGTCATGATCTCGCAGTTTGTGAGTTCAAGCCCCACATCGGGCTCTGCACTGGTGGTTCAGAGCCTTCTTGAAATTCTGTCTCTCCTTCTCTCTGCTCCTTCCCCTCTCTCTCTTGAAATAAACAAACATAAAAAATAAAAAAAGAATTGTAATTGCTGGTATGGCTGAGTTTTCCCCTGAGACATCTTTGCAGAGCAGGTCCCAGGGACTACCTCCTCCTCTCTCCCTCTCTATCTCAGGCCCCAGCCTCCTCTTCATCACATATGCAGAAGCCATAGCCAACATGCCAGCGTCCACATTCTTTGCCATCATCTTCTTCCTGATGCTAATCACACTGGGCCTGGACAGCACCGTGAGTGGATGGAGAGGGAAACCTGGCTCTAAGGAGGAGGAAGAGGAACAGGAGGAGGGGAATGGGGAGTGGGAGGAAGGGGAGGGGGGAAGGGGAGCAGGAGGGAGGGGGAGCTGCACCTATTCCCCCACCCCTCCCATCCTGGCCACCCCAGGCTGTCTTGGCTGCTCCCTCCCGGTGCTTTCTCAGCCCCTGTTCAGTCCTCACTGCTGGTGCTCACGGCCCTCTAAGTGTGTTAGAGGGTCATAATGGGCTAATGAGGGTAAGGTGTCTGCACAGGCCAGGGCTCAGCATATGTGACCTGTTATTACTGGGTACCGTCCCTTGACCAGATGGCAGTATTTAAGGTGAGAGCAAGGTCACTCTTTTGTCTCAGTGCCCTGCTGCCCCACATTCGGCTCAGCACCTTGTACTTATTAGGGTGGAATGAGTCTCAGCTTTGAGTTGGCCTTTCTGGTGCAACCAGCGTCTCGCCCAAGAGATGTCACATAAAGAAGTCCTGTCCAGGCCCTATATTTTCTTTCCTTGATGTCCTTAGGGTTGGGTTCTAAATGAAATTGTGAAACAGGGTATATATTTCCAGTGAGATCTGGTGTATGGTGGGGAACTGGTCATGACCAGCTTGACGGTCACTCCCTCCTGTTCACTGTCCTCGAAGGTGACAGACTTGTCCTCGAAGGTGACAGACTTGTCCTGAGCTTCCCCTGTGACTGCTTGTGTGTCCCTTTCAGTTTGCAGGCTTGGAGGGGGTGATCACAGCTGTGATAGACGAGTTTCCGCACATCTGGTCCGAGCGCCGAGAGTGGTTTGTGCTTGGTGTGGTCATTACCTGCTTCTTCGGATCCCTGGTCACCCTGACTTTTGTGAGTACCACAGCCCTCAGCTGTGAGCCAGCCTACCCTGGGGCAGTGGAACAGCACAAGAAGCTATTCCTTTCCTTCCACCCCACAAGGTGCCCTGGCTTTGGGGCTAAAGTAAGAGGGGTTGTCACTGCTGTTAAAATGTCACCAAGGATAAGAAGAAAAGTTGTTTCTGGCAGCATCTGTTTGTAGAATCTGTGCATGGTATCTGGAGGTCTTAGCATTTTACATTAGACCCAATTTAGATTTCAGGCTTGGCAGGGTATCTGGAGAAAAACTAAGATTTGTTCTTCCAGTCTTTAGGGCTGCTTTCATGGGATTATTGCCGTGATGTCCTCATATGCAGAATATCTGAAGGCTGGCATCTCATGTTTGTCATGTCACCCTGTCTCCTCCAGGGAATTTGCAGTGGTGAGGAAGTCAGACCCTCTCTCCTATGATTTTTTTTTCTTTTTTGTAGCTGAAGCACATACTGTAAAATGTAATCAGGGCCCACAGGCATCCTAGGCTTGTGTCCTCCCGACATAAGGCAGATTTTGAAGATCTGAATCTTCAAGCTATGACCCCAGTGGCTCTGGTAGCTTTGTCAGGGTGGTGGGGCCCTGAGGAGGATCCAAAGGATTTGTGAGTTAAGTTAGAAGGCAAAGCCATGGCCACTGTGTTCAGTGGGTCTGGTATTACAAACTCTCCCAGGTTCAGTCTTCAGGGACCAAGATTCTTTTTTTTTTAGATTTTTTAAAAATTTATTTTACTTAGAGAGAGTGAGTTCATGGGAGGGGCAGAGAGAGAGAGGAAGAGAGGGAGAATTCCAAGTAGGCTCTGCATTGTTAGTGGCAGTGACCTCGGGCTCAAATTCCTGAACCGTGAGATCATGACCTGAGCCAAAATCAAGAGTTGGTCACTTGCCACCCAGGCGCCCTGAGGGATGATTCTTTAGTGTAGAGTACACAGTAGGTGTTCAGTAAATTGAAGAAAGTTGAAAAAAAGATCCAGGGACTCTCTTGAGTTTGTCTCTTAAAACTTAGATAAAAAACAAGGAGAGAGTGCTCCATAGGACAGGAAGAGGCGTCTGATGGGATGAAATCTGGCCCATACAGTGAGGGTCAGTCCAAGAGGCAGGCTCTGGGATATTTATATTAGGTCCAAGGTGGGAATTTTCTAGAATTATCCTAAGTTAAGAAGCTGCTTTTGGCTTTAATCATAAAGAGAAGGTAGTGCCTCAGAGGGCCCGCACTCAGGATCATGATGTCGTTTCCAGGGAGGGGCGTACGTGGTAAAGCTGCTGGAGGAATATGCCACAGGCCCTGCAGTGCTCACCGTTGTACTTATAGAAGCAGTTGCTGTCTATTGGTTTTACGGTAAGATGCTTCCTTCCACACTCATGATCTACACCAGCCTGCAGCCACCAGAGTAGAGAAGGGCTGATTTCATTGAAGAAAGTCAGGACAGGGTACGTCACCTCCCAGTGGGTCTGTAAAATAACCTCAGTGGAGTGCCTTCTTCAGAAACAGGTCACCATTTCCTCCACACTGATTCCCCTTACTCTTGGGAGGATATTTTGGTTTTTTTTTCCCTTCTGAGTTTAAATGTTCACCCAGTGGAGACAGGCTGAAGCAGTTCCATATAGCTCATCCATAGTGGAGGCTTCAAATACTGATTGTGTCTAAGAATTGAACAATGGACTAGTGCATAGTGAGTGCATTTGTAGAGTATACAGTATCCCACTGTTTTATAGAGTAGCCCCAAGTTTAAATTTTGCAAGCAAGAGCTCCCTGCAAAGCCCTGAGATAGAGTTCAGGAGATTATTTTCCAGAGAAGAGGCAAGAATGTTCCTGTTTGTATTATCTGCCTTGGTGAAATCCCCCACTTCACCCCCTCTGATCCTGGGATGGATTCTGATAAGGGTGAAACTAGCAGGAGCACAGAGAGTGGGCTAACATGGGTTCTAAGAATCCATGGGTGGGGGTTGGGATAACCTAGGAGTTGACATGAAGGAAACCAGGTTCAGAGATACCACTCTTCATCTTTATAAAATTAAGAAATGATTATTTTATTCTGAAAATGTATTGACTTTTCCCTCTAATTTCTATGGTAACAAAACAGCTTTGGCATGTTTGTTGTTACACATAATATGAAGAAGGGGAGGCCCCAAATTTCCAGCCCAGTTTTTAAACATGAGCCCAGTTTTTATTTATTTTTTTATTTTTATTTAAAAAAAAATTTTTTTTAACGTTTTATTCATTTTTGAGACAGAGACAGAGCATGAACGGGGGAGGGGCAGAGAGAGAGGGAGACACAGAATTGGAAGCAGGCTCCAGGCTCTGAGCCATCAGCCCAGAGCCCGACGCGGGGCTCGAACTCACGGACCGTGAGATCGTGACCTGAGCCGAAGTCGGCCGCCCAACCGACTGAGCCACCCAGGCGCCCCGAGCCCAGTTTTTAAAACAGAAGCCCTCCCTACCTCCTCAGTGATTCAGAGTATGTGAATTGCAGTAGACCCGCCCCAGGTATTGCTGGGTCTCTCAGGGAAGCAACTGCCTTGCCCCTCTTGATGTCTTACCAATACTCACTTTCACATACTTTTTATGGAAGAATCTTGATCTTGGTCTGGCATAGGAGATGGGCAATACGTGGTTAAAATTTTCTCTTGGAAGTTTCCAACAAAGGGTTGAAGTCAGCCTCTGTCAAATGGGTTCACAATTCCTAGAAATTTTTTTTTTTTTTTTTTTTTTACCATTTATTCATTTTTTGAGAAACAGAGCATGAGTGGGGGAGGGGCAGAGAGAGAGGGAGACACAAAAACTGAAGCAGGCCCTAGGCTCTGAACTGAGAGCACAGAGCCCGATGAGGGGCGGCTCAAACTCACAAACCGTGAGATCACGACCTGAGCCAAGGTCGGACATTTAACCAACTGAGCCACCCAGGCGCCCCTCCTAGAAAATTCTTTTCTACAGTAAAATCAAATATATGCTGAGATCTTAGAAAAGCAGTGTGGGTACCAAGCGGGGAGGCACCAGTGGGGGGGTTTTAGGTCCCCCCCAAATGTCCACCTATCCTCCCACTCCCACTCTGTGTAGAAAGTTGCTTGCTATCAAATGCAGTTTTGTGACAAGTCCTCTGTCCCACTTTCAGACTAGATGGGTGCCCCTAAGCTCCTGCTGTGGAGAAATTCCAGAGCTGCTACTGTCTCTGAGAATCAAGGGACAGAACAGCCCATGTCCTCCCTCAGTCAATCTCTTTTTCTTTTGGGTGATTTTAGGCATCACTCAGTTCTGCAGTGATGTGAAAGAAATGCTTGGCTTCAGCCCTGGATGGTTTTGGAAGATCTGCTGGGTAGCCATCAGCCCTCTGTTTCTCCTGGTGAGTTGTCATTTCCCTCTCCTTCTGGCCCTGAAGAATGGCCCACTCAAACACTTATAAAAAGTAAATTTTATTGAAGTGTAACAGATACATGGAAAAGTGTGCCAATCTTAAATGTACATGTCATTGAAATTTTATAATGGAGCACACTTTTGTAGCCAAAACTGTGCTAACAAAAACACAACCAGCACTCTAGAAGCCCCTCTGATGCCCCCTCCCAGTCACTGTGCTCCCCACACTTCCCTGCCCCCTCTTCTGACTTCTAACACTGTAGAGGAGTCTGGGCTTCGGTCCCTGCCGCATGTATTATTATATCATTCCCCAACTCAGTGATAATGATAAATAACATTTATTGAACATTAAGTGCCAGGCCAGACTTTGTGCTAAACTTACACCCATTGCTCTATTAATCCTTACAAGCAATTCTACGAAGTAGTAATAGTTCTAATGCTCCATTTTACATTTAAGGAAATTGAAGCCTTAAAGGGTCCCAGGTCACATGACAAGTAAGACCTGTTCAAGACCTGGGAAAGATTTACTGAGCTGCTCTTGAAGGTCCTGGGAGGGGTCCTTGTAATTTTGTATTCATTTTTTTTTCAATGTTTATGTATTTTTGAGAGAGAGAGAGAGAGAGACTGAATGCGAGCGGGGGAGGGACACAGAGAGAGGGAGACACAGAACCTGAAGCAGGCTCCAGGCCCTGAGCCATCAGCACAGAGCCTGATGTGGGGCTCAAACACACGAACCTGTGAGATCAGGACCTGAGCCGAAGTCAGACGCTTAACCCATTGAGCCACCCAGGTGGCTCATTTTCTTAAAAATACCCCTGCAAGTCCTCAAGCATGGACCTGAGTCAGAAGTAGAATACATTTATTGCTAAAGGACCTGGGTGAGAACATTCAGTTCCAAGGGTTACCTACTTGCCAGGATGCATTCAGCACTCACTCCTTCCTTATAGCACGTGCCTCTGCTTTTCCTCCTGGCATCCCTCTGAAGGAGGTAACTTGCTCAAAGGAGGATAAGCGCCCTGCTGACATCCCCAGTGTGCTCTGAGGTAGTGTGGGGTAAAGTGACTCTGTGCACATCAGCACAAATTACTCTCCAGTTCTTTCATTTATCTGTAACTTTATTTTGGAGGAAAATTTTAAAATCTTTTAGAGCCAAGAAAGTTTGTTGGACTGGTCCTTCCATCCAGCTCCAGCTTGTTAGGAGTGTCTGGGACATCTCTGCCTTTGGCATATAGCTGTTATTTCCTGTCTTTAAAAACAAAAACAAAACAAAAAACCATTTTGTATTCTCTTTTGACTTTCTCTGGGCAGTCCTTTGTTTGGTATTTTATACCCATACATCTGGACAGTAACATATAAGATGAATGTTCATTCTTGCCTCTGCGATGCTGCCTATGTGTCTCTCTATCCCAGAATCCCTTCCTGACTTCCATTCCCCTGGACCCTGAAGTTTTCTAAAACCAAAGCCAACTATTGTCCCAGGCAGCAGATAATTCTCAGGGCCCAGCGGCTCTGGTATGTTCCCCTAGATCTTGGCCTGGTAGTTCCTTATTACCTTATCAGCTCACTGGTGCTTTTTGGTAGATTAAAAACATATATATATATATATATATATATATATTTTTTTTTTTTTTTAAGTCAGAAATTTCAGTTGTTTTCAGTGAGGGTGTTGGCATGAACCACCTAGCCTGCCATTACTAGAAGCATAAACTCTGACATAAGTGGATTATTAATTTATATTATTACCAATGCTTTCAGATAATCTACTTAAATCCTTTCATTTGTTTTTCAAAGCAATTGGAGACATTGCATTATTTCCTTGAGGGAAGAAGCCATGTCTGTTTGTTTGTTTACTTTAGTATTTCCTACACAGTGAGGAGATGATGTCCAGAGCTGAGATTTGGGAGAGGAAAGTGAGGCACTCACCACAGGCATAAAATTCAGCAGGGGAGGTGCCAAAAACTCAGTAATCAAGATAAAGACCATTTTAATGTAATATTTTCTAAAAAACCAAAATTAATGCAAAAAAAGTCTCCATTTGGGGTACCTGGATGACTCAGTCGGTTAAGCATCTGACTTCAGCTCAGGTCATGATCTCACGGTTTGTGAGTTTGAGCCCCGCGTTGGGCTCAGTGTTGACAGCTCAGAGTCTAGAACCTGCTTCAGATTCTGTGTCTCCCTCTCTCTGCCCCTCCCTGGCTCATGCTCTGTCTCTCTCCCTCTCATGAATAAACATTAAAAAAAAAAAAAGTCCCTAATCAACAGATTTCATTTCAAATAAACACAAGATCTGACCCTGTGCTTGCATGTCTCACCTCACCCACCTTACCCTAATCTGGCCCTGTCAGATCTTGTCTATTTAAACTATTGCACCATAGTATTATTTCTTGATTGCTAAAATTTACTTGCATGTTGTGCCCAAGGTGAGTGCCTCACATGTTCCACCCTAGTCCTGGCTCTGGGTTCTTAGTACTTTTAATTTCTCTGAACCTCTGGTCATCTAACAGACTGGGTGAATACTTAGTGTACAGTCAGTGAGTTTCTGTGCCCAGCAAAACCCCTGCACAGATCTGTGTTCAGGCACATCACTCATAATTCCTGTGATGTTTGCTTTACTCACTTCCTCTAAAGGCAAGTGCTCCAGTGCCCAATTAAGAGGAGGCAAATCTGTTTTCCACTTCTGGGTTTACTTAACAGAGCCCTTGCCCTGGGCTTTTTAAGGCTGCTTTCAGTAAACAATGAGTAGCTTACTAAAAATATTCTTTTTCACTGAGGCCAAGTTACAAAAAGAGAAAATATTATATATGAGCAAGGAGAGAGGGCTCTGCAAAGGCGTGTCTGGAGCAACACTTACTGGCTCTGCCCCAAGAGCTTGAGGCCCCTCTGAACTGTGCTGGATTTCACACACCTGACATCAAGATGAGATCAGGGCTCCTAACTGCATCCAATCCATCTTTCCATGTTCCAAAACTGGCTTCCTTAGTAGCTGGGTCTGGGGTGAGGGAGTAAGTCCAGAGAAAGGTTTGCAATTGGCCAGGCTCCTGTTTTGAAAGCTTCCTCCTGGACTTAGGACAACACTGTTGGAAAGATGGATATGTGTTTAACAGCTTCCCATTTTATTACCTGCAGACAAAGAAAAAAAGATACAGATAGATGTGTAACCACACAAATAATTTACATTACTGTCTTCTTTATGACTATGAAGTAATAAAATAAAATTAAATCAAGAGCAATAACGATTTCGGCCCAGTGGTTACTGGGCAAAAACTGGTATTTATGCTCTCTCTGGAAACCAAACTGAAATAAGAAAACTTATAAACGGAGTATTGGGAACACACTGTAGAATTTTTCTTGGGAGAAATTTTCACTGAGTTTTCAAGTAAAAAGTATATTAAGCTACTTTTTCCTTCCATTATTCCTTTCGTGATGAGGGCCTGGGGCAGGTGGGCACCCACTGTTCAGATGCCTCAAGCCATCCTTGTTGAAACCCCAGGCTGAGGTGCTCAATGCAGAAAGCAGAGAGCTCAAAAAAAAGGGAAAAGTAGGAACATGTACCCAGGAGCCCAAGTCCTCTACAGGACTTGAGAACCTTAGTATCTCTCCTGGACAAAGCTAACTTCCATCTGACCAAAAATAATCACAGCTGAGAAATGAAGGAGGAAAAGAGAATAAAGCAGAGAAGTATGAAGCCTTAGGACTGGCAGGAGCCATGGAGAGGTCATTCAGTTTAGTCTTCACTATCTGGGAGGACAGGCCCCAAACCACTCTTAGTAGATGCTGGTCTCTTCCCCTTTGCCCTGAAGGGGTTGCTGTAATTCCCCCAGAAACAACTTTCTGAGGCTTGGTGTCCCTGCTCTAAGGGTTAAGGTGGGGGGTGGAAAGGAAAATCAATAGAAGCACCTGTTTTATTGTTGCTGCTTAGGCACAGAAATTTGTGGATCCCATGTGTCAGAGCTCAGTCCAGGATAGATCACATCTGGGGAATTTCCCAAGAGGATCTCAGCCTTAGCGTTTGGTGTTCATGGTATCAGAACTGTCCCTGTCTGCACAGATATTGTTAAGATTTTGAATGTTTTTTGGTATTTCTGTTTTAGTTCATCATTTGCAGTTTTTTGATGAGCCCACCACAGCTACGACTTTTCCAATATAATTATCCTCAGTGGAGTATCATCCTGGGTTACTGCATAGGAACCTCGTCTTTTATCTGCATCCCCACATATATAACGTATCGGCTGATCATCACTCCAGGGACATTTAAAGAGGTAGGTGCTAGTGTGTGTGTTCAGAGTAGTTAAATCGTTTTGGGAGAAAAGGGTCTTCTTGTTATGCTCTGTTCGAAAGAGATGAGTCCACCACATGAAGCTCACCTACACCATGGTGCAGACCTGTGACGGCTGCCTCTGTCACCTTAAAAGGCATCCCCATAAGCCTCAGATACAGTGGCAAAAGAGTGGGCTGGTTATTTGCATGTGCCACAGCACACAGCTTGAGGTATGTATAGCATTCTATACTCATCAGATAACTCCTCTGCCTTCTGCTTGCCATTGGGCATGGACATCAGATCTGTCATGTCTGAAGCAGTATGTGAATTTTAAGTAGAGATGATGGTGGAAAATGTCCATGGCCATTTTTCTAACAGCAGTATGACAAGTGCTATTTTGAAAATCATCACTAAATAAGGATGTAGTAGTTTTAGCTTAAGGCATTAGAGTAAAAACAACTTACCATTATATAATATTAATACAGTAATGAATAATGTGCTCTAAAATTTTAGGGACACCTGGGAGGCTCAGTTGGTAGAGCATCTGACTCTTGATCTCAGGGTTGTGACTTGATCTCAGGGTTGTGAGTTCAAGCCCCACGTAGGGGTGGAGCCTACTTAAAAAAAAAGATAAAATTAATTTTAATCATAGAACCTTACAGTTTGTATAAGATTGTATATTTTTCAAAGCGTCTTCATGTATATTATCTCATTATGCTACCAAAATACCTTGGTCCATAACATTCTACCTATAAGGGAGGGAGGCCTCATTTGCAATTTTGGTATAGTTAAGAAAAAAAAAAAAGAGAGAAAGGTAAATTTCTTAACTCTTTAGGGCCCTAGGCAGATCAAAAGTTGGACTTTTATGTGGAAAGTCTACCACCTGTTCACCTGGAATTTGGAGGATAGCATATGCACCTGCATCCTGGAAGTCTCAAGTTTGGAGTCATTCAACTAGATTAGGTCATTGTTGTAAAAACCTCCAGTAAACTACACAAAGATCCTGGGAAGATGTCCCCTAATAAGTAAGCATTCATGAAGACGTCAATAGTGATCCGTTTTCTTAGATCATCATCTTGTAAAAGGCCAGGGCCTGGCAAGTTTTGAGAGCAATGGTAGTCCAGCAACTAGAATGCTGCCAAAATATGGCAAAAAGCAGACCTGGCATTGTGGGATATCAGCAACCAGAAGGGCAGCAGAATGGGTGGCTAGGGACTAGAATACAAAAGCCAAAATTCTACTTTACAATGCTGTTCATTCCACCATTCTACCAAACACCTTAGTATACACCATACACCTTCTCTCCCTGCACAACATAGCTCCACTTAAGGGTAGTTAGAATTATTGGGGCACCTGGATGGCTCAGTCCGTTAAACAACAGACTTCAATCTCAGCTCAGGTCATGATCTCACTGTTTGTGAGTTCGAGCCCCGTGTTGGGTTCTGTGCTGACAGTGCAGAGCCTGCTTGGGATTCTTTCCCTCCCTCTCTCTCTACCCGACTTGCACTCTCTCTCTCACAATAATTAAAAAAATTTTTTAAAGAGTAGTTAGAATTATCTGTGTCCAGTTCCAAATTACCAAGACATAATTCTGTTTAATCAGTTATGATTTACATACTCGTTTATGGGGAAGGATGGTTTGTGAAACTTCACTTTCTATGGCTTGACACGTCCCGGTAGCTGATGAGGACTGGAGCAACTCCTTTTTAAGGGGATTTCTAGTGCGAGATTTCAGTGCTTGAATGGTAAGGTCATTAGAAACACAAAATACATAATTTTATTAATTTCATTAATGGTGCGGCTAGAACTGTTTGGATTCTATAGGCCGGGCTCCTTAAAGAACTCCCAGAACCAGGAAATAAAAAGATTGAATGGGGGGGGGGGTGTGCCTGGTTGGCTCAGTCAGTTAGGTGCCCCACTTTTGATTTGGGCTCAGGTCATGATCCCATGGTCCTGAGATGGAGCCCCTTGCTCCCCACCCCTGTCGGGCTCCATGTGGAGCCTTCTTGAGATTCTTTCTCTCTCCTGCTGCCCCTCACCTGCTTGTGTGCATTCTCTCTCTCTCTCTCTCAATAAATAAATAAGAATAAAAAAGATTGAAGGACTGAAACTAACGTAACATTGTGTATCAACCATACTCAAAAAAGAAAAAAAGATCAGAGGGGACTACATACTTTTTCAACCCAAAATCTAAAGGACGAGAAGCAGAGCTTCACCTAAAATCCGTAAATCAAAAACTACTTTCAGATCCAATTTTGCCCACTTCCTATACATACAGACTTTTGGCCATCAAAAATTTTACTAAGCCACTCAGTAAAGATTTTTCTAAGTCTCTGAAGTGGTGCTGTTTTTCCTTCTTCACAACCCTGAGCTGCTTCATGTCACCTTGATGCTAAGTTTTAAAAGGTGGGCTGTATATTTAATACCCAAGCCCAAACATATTTTAGATCTGTCTTAAAGCTTCTGTGTACTTCAGCTGTTTCTAAGCTAAAGACTCTCAATCTTTTCCCCATAGTGAGTTCTATGTCAACATGAGTTTGCTTTAGGAGTAATGACTTAAATGGTCACATCTTTTTCAACTTAGTTATGATAATTTGTACCCTTGTATGAATTAACCAGTACTCCTTCACAGGTAGATTCATTAAATCAGTAACAGCCCAGCCATTACAGTGACTGCTGGCACTGTGCACCATGCCTGGGGTGTATATGCCGGGCACAAGGAGCCTGGCTGAGGGGTGGGGGAGCTGGGGGACAGAGGCCAGCACTCACTCTGCTCCCCAGGCCCTGTGTGGCCACAGCAGGCCTCCTTTGTCCAGAGAAAAAGATGCCCTTACCCAGGTCATCAAAAGCATGTTATAGGCCAGTGGAGGGTTCTATTGAAAGCTCATTATTTTCTCCCATTAGTGTTACAGTGATATTCTTAGTTTACAGACGGTTATGGTTCCTGAATATGTCATTTTTTAAAGTTGTATGTATGTATGTATGTATGTGATCTCTATACCCAACATGGGTCTCAAACTTAAGATTCCAAGACCAAGAGTTGCATACTTTCCGACTGAGTCAGCCAGTTGCTCCCTGAATGTATCATTTTTATCTATATTTGAGAGCAAATTGGGAATACCTTTGTTTAAAAAAAAAATTAATGTTTATTTATTTTGAAGAGAGAGAAAGTGGGAGAGGGGCAGAAAGGGTGAGACAGAATCTCAAGTAGGCTCCACACTGTCAGGCGCAGAGCCCGACATGGGACTCAACTCATGAACCATGAGATCATGACCTGAGCTAATATCAAGAGTTAGACACTTAACCAGCTGAGCCACCCAGGCGCCCTGGGAATTTCTTTCTTAAGGAAAGTCAATGAGACTATTCCAACTTACTATTAAATGCCATTAACATGCTATTTAAATGTTTCAATACTAAGGTTGAAATATTTTTGCAATACTGTTAAATTATAAGAATGTTTATAACATCATATTTTCTTCTCAACAGCGTATCATTAAAGGTATCACTCCCGAAACACCAACAGAAATTCCCTATGGGGACGTCCACTTGAACGCCATATAAAACACTTCAATGAGAGGAAAATGGCTTCCCAACAACCTGTCCTCTGGTTCTGACTAGTCATGCCTCGCCTTCTCCCCTCTGAGTCAGAGTTTCCAGCTAAGCCTGGCAATGGAAGGGCCTTCTTCATGGAGAGAGAGTCCCAAAGACTATGGTGCCCAGACTGTAATGGCCTCCAGCTACTTCTTTCTGTGAAATCTCCCCGACATATTACGTTAGCTCTGTGACACAGCTGAACTGGACTATTTTGGATGTGCGAGGGTGTGTATGGAGGTGATGAAAACCACCATCTAGTCAGTTAGGATTAGGTTTAGAATCAAGTTTGTAAAAGTCTCATGTATCATTTCTTGTTATTATCATTGGTATCTGACATCCATTTGCTTCTAAAGGTTTCACTGTCATGAATGCATAAACCACGTAGGAGAAAACAGGGATGCTGTTTTGCTAGCCATATATTTTCTGAATAGCATAGAATTCTGTAGCTGGAATCTACTAGAACCCTTTAACCTGTGTGCTGCTGTGGAGTCAAGAGAGGAAGATGTAGAAACTAAACTGAAAAATAATGTATACATGTGAGCATGTGTGTCTGTGTATACTGTTGTTTCAGTGTATCCTTATCTCTATTCCAATACTTTGGGCCCATTCCAAACTATATGAATTTCCTTTAATTTTTCTTACATTAACAAATTCCACCTACTCAAATGTGTATGTATGTTATTATAAGGGTATAGCTGCTACACATGTTCTGTCACCTTCTCCTTTTCCTATGACACTACTGTAGCCACACACCTTCCTTTATGGGTCAGTGTTCAGCGTCTGCTGCACTTCATTGCCATCTTCCTGTCTCTGCCAGCTAAACATTCAGGATAACATTCCACAGGCAAATCTGGCCTATTTCATCAGTGACTGTGGCTTGGCCGTGAACTGCTTTGAAGATGGATACTGACAAATGCATCTTCAGTGCTCAGTTAACTATCTGGTTTAAGCTCTGTTTCAAATGACTGGGTTACTTTGCTCTGTGAAGAGGATAAATCCAATTCTTGCTTATAGGATATATAGGTCTGGCACCCTGACTATAACCAAGGTCATCCTTAGTCCAGAAGTAATTGGAGACTTTGGGTTAGCCTTAAATGGAACTCCCCCAACCCTTCCTGGTGACAATCAGGACTGTGAGTCCTCCAGATAATTTCCCAAGATTGAGTCTAAACTAAGTAAGGCTGATTGGAAAAGGGTCAGTTAAATGAGTAGCTTTTCATTTCACATAAAGCCTTTAATACATATCAAGTAAATTTGATCTTTTGTGGCTTGTGACTCTCAGATGTGTAAGTAAAGAAGCAAATTCACCTTGTATAAGATTTCCTCATCAAAATCTTAAAGGGAATAAAGCCTAGTCAATGATAAAAGGACTCACTCATCTAGCCCCATATCACTTCACTCCTCTATACAAATCAAATTTGATTCTAACCTTATAGAAAGAAGACCCATATAGCAGAGGCCTGGTTTTATCCAATTATAGATCTTCCTCTCTTGGCTTCCTTTCCCCAACAATCTCTGCCTCAGCCATCTTCCTGTGTTCCCCCTACATCCTTCTATTTCTGATTCTTTGCCTTTCTCAGCGGGATATTTTCCTTATAGATGTGAGCTGCTGAGAAGTTTCCCGAAATATTAGAGGAAAAGAGAAGAGGGATTAAAAAATGTCCCTCACTGACCTACCTTCATTATCTTCACTCTTTTCCTTCCTTCATGATACCGTATTTCCATTTTCTTTGCTTTCTTTCAAGCTGAAAGGAGAGGGATTGTATAAGTGGCAGCGTATTCAGTGGTAAATAGCTTTGCAAATTTTAAGAACTACTTTATAAAGATATTCAGATATGGATTCTTTCCATCCCACACACACTTATACATGCTTCAAAGATATTATTTTTTAAAAAGCACTTTTTCAAACAGAATTAGAGTTGGCCAAGCCAAGTATTGAGGGAATTATATAGGCATTTTGAAATGTTGTCAGACTTCACTTGACTTAAAAAAAAAAAAAACAAAACTCTGTTCTGCATAGTGTGCATTTCCTTGATCCCTATTTATCAGCACTACTATGGATTTTTTTTTAAAGGAAAACGTAGAAGTAGGGAGATGGACTTTAAAACAATCTTTTAAAGATCTTTTACATTTAATGTAGTATTTACATAAAAGTAAAAATAAAAATGGAATTGAATTGTAAAGTTAAGTACTGACGTTAATTTTTTTTTTTTTTGCTGTGATTTTATTAGTAAGAAATACCCAAGAAATAGGCAAGACACAAGACAAAGGCATGGAGGCAATTCAACTGATTAAAGTTGTTTCCTATATTGATAAGTAATGAAGCCAAAGAATTCATCACTCTTCCAGAAAACTTAACAACCCATTTAAAATTTGTTCCATTTGTTGTGCAGACTGCATATGACTTTTAACCTAAATTCATTGCCCTGGCTGCCCCATCTGGAGATGGATGCAAGAACCTGACAAGCACAAAGTCTATATAATAGCTCCAAAATCAAATCGTGAAAATCGAATCAAATAATGAAATCTCAAAATAAGGCAAAAAAAGTTCTTTGGTGAGATGAATCACTCCTCGCCATCCTTTTTACTAGGCTTGTTAATTTGATGACACTAATCTTAAAATTTAAGCTTAAATATGAATTTCCATTTAACTTATCCACCCCACCCCCCAAGCCTTAAAAGGGAGATTATTCTCCTAGAATTAGGATCATATTCTCCCTGTTAAGTAGGAAAGAGTGACCTGATATGTTCTACTTGTTGTATAATTGATTTGGGGTTCACTGTCAAAGCAAAGCTTAAAACTATGGAATGCAATGGCTTCACTGTGATGTTCTTACACATATCTTAGTGCTTAGCTACAAAATCATACAGTTGAAGCCTGGTTCCTTTCTTAGCAAGTCTCTTTACTCATAAATCAACAACCGATGCTTAAGACACCAGAATTGTTCAGAATGGTTGTCTTCATTAAACAGCAGTAACCAGAGGACATTTTCCACCATCCCTTTTTTCTTGTCTTTTTTTTTTTTTTTTTTTTGGTTAGGGAAGGGTGGGGAAGAGAAGCAGTAGTTTCCTCAGAGAGACTATGTTGCAACCTGTTATCCCATAAGTAATGCAATAAAAGCAAAATAGTCTTATGCTAAGTGGGAAGAGATATATAGTTTAAAGTCATCATGGAACTCACACAAGGTGAGGGGCACCTGAGTGGCTCAGTCAGCTAAACATCTGACTTCAGCTCAGGTCATGATCTCATGGTTCGTGAGTTCGAGCCCTGCATGGGGCTCTCTACTGTCAGCGCAGAGCTCACTTCAGATCCTTGGTCTCCCTCTCTCTCTGCCTCTCTCCTGTGCATGTGCACAATCTCTTCAATAATAAACATTAAAAAAAAATAATAATAAAACACAAGGTGAGTTACACAAAAGGCTCTTAACTAAAAAGTTGAGCTTATAAAGTGCTTATTTGAGAAGGATGCTAGCAAATGAAATTTATAAATCCAAGTGTGGGAAAAAGAAACATTACAACAGAGAATATCCCTAAATTGTAGAAAGCTGTCCTGGTTCACATGAAATATTTTAGTTTTTGACTTTTTTTTTCCAGTATCAGAGATAAGTAAATGATCTTTATTACAATTTGTCATGATTAGTTCCATGGATGGAGTATTTCAAATCTCTTAACTTTTTCTTTTCTTACTTTCCCTTCATTGCTTACCTTTCTCTAAATTTTAATGACAACAATATTTTAAGGTTTAGGTAACCACAGTACAGGCAGAGCAAACCTGGTGATCTACCTAATTTCTCTGCTCTTTTTGGGCTCTGGAAATTTCTTTTTTTATTAAATTTTTAAAAATGTTTTATTTATTCTTGAGAGAGTATGAGCAGGGGAGAGGCAGAGAGAGAGGGAGACAGAATCCAAAGCAGCCTCCAGGCTCTGAGACATCAGCACAGAGCCCCGATGCGGGGGTCAAACTCACAAACCGTGAGATCATGACCTGAGCCAAAGTTGGACACTTAACCGATTGAGCCACCCGGGTGCCCTGGGTTCTGGAAGTTTCTAAATGAAGGTGAGGTTATTTCCTCTGCTAGAATGAAACAATACTCCTCTCAGTTGTTTTAGTGGGCATTTACCACAATGGAAAAGATAAACGTTTTAGGATGGAATCTTAAATATTGTCTCTCCTTTGGATTCATATAACTGGGATCTACTTAGTATTTCTAAATTAGGTGTTTCAAAACTCACCTTTTCAAGAGAAGACTTTAAAAACAATAATTCACAATATATTTCAGTTGGAATTTCAGATGGTGTTTCTCTTACCTACACATCACAATATCCATGCCAAATTGCTCTAACACCAGTGCAAGTTCGTCTTTAGTGTTTTGTTTTGTTTCAAGCCATCACAATAGATTGTCTTCACTGGCCAACTCCAATTTGGAAACTCTGTATTTGTTTGAATACCTCATCAGAAAAAAGTTTTAATGTCTGCTAAATCTTATCATTTATGGGAAAGAATAGATTATAGCAGTCCTTCAATTCTAAAATTGAAGACTCCAATTATAGTAATTTATTTCTAAGAGTTAGTAACCAGTGACAGCCCAAACAACAAATATTTGGGGAGGAAAAGTTATCTCACCTTTATGCTAAAATACCTAAAATACTATAAGCAAATAACAGCATTTCTGGTTTGTTTTTTTTTTCTTTTGTAAAAAAATGTCATTTTGGGAGTGCCTATCTGGGTCAGTCAGTAGAGCATGAGACTCTTGATCTCAGGGTTGTAAGTTTGAGTCCCACGTTATGTGTAGAGATTACTTAAAAATAAAATATTTTTTTAAATGTTTTTTTTTTTTTTGAGAGAGAGAGAGAGACTGCACATGGGGGAGGGGCAGAAAGGAGGACAGAGAATCCAAAGCGGGCCCTGTGCTGCTGACAGCAGAGAGCCCGATGCAGTGGCTCATACTCGAACCATGAGATCATGACCTGAGCCAAAGCTGGACATCTGACTGAGCCACCCAGATACCCCAAGAATAAAATCTTAAAAAGAAAAAAAAGGTATTTGAAAAAGAAAAATTATTCTTATTCAAACTCTAATCTACAGGTACACCTTATTTTAAGAAAAGTTGATATATGGAAAATGCATATTTTAAAAGATAAAATTAGGGACTTAAGAATTTAGTTATTTCTCCAATGTTATTTAAAATATGATTTGATTATTGCTTCTCGGCCTTTGGCTAAGATCAAGTGTAAATATGATTTAATTCACAAAATTTCAGGATACTTTGTGTGTTGGACATATCAGCGAGGTGTTTCAAATTCTAGATTATGGTTGAGTTATATACAAATGGTATTTCTTCCCCCTCATCTTTACTTCACCTCCCACATTACCTACAGCAAAAATTAAGCAAATTTTGGAGCACCTGGGTGGCTCAGTCAGTTAAGTGTGTGATTCTTGATTTCAGCTCAGGTCATGATCTCACAGTTTGTGAGATCGAGCCCCACATCGGACTCCGCACTGACAGCACAGAGGTTGCTTGGGATCCTCTCTCTCTGCCCCTTCCCTGCTCACTCACTGCCTTTCTCTCTCTCAAAGATAAATAAATAAATATTACAATTAAGTAAATTTCTTCCTCACTTCTGTCAACAGTGGTAATATGAAATTTCTCACTGTTCTTTTTTACATGAAACATAATTATTTTAAAACTTAGTGGCAGAACTAATTTTTTTTAAGTTTTATTTAAGCAATCTCTATACCCAATGTAGGGCTCAAACTCACAACCCCGAGATCAAGTCACATGCTCTTCCAATTGAGCCAGCCAGGAACCCCAGAACTAAACTACATTTTATTTGTATAAAAGTAGTTTCCTCTTAAAGATTCATAGCATGCCCCTGTATTCATTTATGCAGTTTAGTTGTAAATGGTCCAAGTTAAATGTGAGATGTCAGCAAATGCATTATGTTGTGAACTGTCAACTGTAATAACTTTTCACATTACGATAGATTTGTTTTGTCTCAAAATAGAAACAAAACTTACAAACTTTTAAGGTTAAGATAAAAATCTTTATCTTAGGGTGTCTGCATGACTCAGTTAAGCATCTGACTTTGGTTCAGGTCATGGTCTCGAGGCTTGTGAGTTTGAGCCCCCATGTTGGGCTCTCTGCTATCAGCAGAGTCTGATTTTGGATCTTCTGTCTCCCTCTCTCTCTGCCCCTCCCCGTGCTTTTGCTCTGTCTCTCAAAAATACACATTAAAAAAAAAAATCTTAATCTTGGGCATCTGGGTGGCTCAGCTGGTTGAGCATCTGACTTCAGCTCAGGTCTTGATCTTGTGGTTTGTGAGTTCGAGCCCACATTGGGCTCTGTGCTGACAGCTCAGAGCCTGGAGTCTGCTTCAGATTCTGTGTCTCCCTCTCTCTCTCTGCCCCTCCCTTGCTCACACACACACACACACACACACACACACACACAACACACTCCCTCTTTCTCTCTCTCTCCCAAAAATAAACATTAAAAAAAATTTTTTTTTAATCTCAGTCTTAACTGTACAAAACATTTATACAATTCCCAAACACTACTGCATGTTATTTGCAAATATTTAGTATCGAAACTACCTACAATTAGAAATACTAAATTTCGGTAAAGCTAAATTATGACAATTCTTTGTGTTTTGTGCAGAACTTTAGTTTATAATATATATTTCCACATCTATCATTTCACATGATCATCAGAGCTCTGGGTGGCAGCTGTTATTTCCCTAGTGTTGCAGATGAGGAGCCTGAGGCTCAAAGAAGTTAATTAATTTGCCCAAGTTCACAGCTGACAAGTTCCAGGACAGAACATGCACCTAGGCTTTCTGATTCCAGGCCAAAGGTTATTCGCATGCTATCTTTAAAATCATCCATAGAAGCCTACATACATAGATGTAAATTCAAAAATGAAAATCATGGGGGATGTATTTTCAAAAAATAAGGACATTCTCCTACATAACCACATTACAACCATCAAAATCAGGGAAGTGACATTGATACATTAGTGCCATTTAGTCTCAGGCCTCATTTAATGACATCCTTTTAGCAAAAGGATCCAGTCCAGAATCACAGTTTTCATTTAGTTTCATGCCTCTTTTGTTTCCTTCAGGCTGGAAGTTTCCCAGTCTTCCCTTGACTTTCATGACCTCAATACTTCTGAAGATTATAAGTCAGATATTTGGCAGAATGTCCCTCAGTTTGATGTTTGATGATGACTGATTTCTCATGATTAGATTCAGGCTAAGTATTTTTGGCAAATATAACAGGAATGGTGCTCATGCTCCTCTATCTTCACCTGATGCTCCTCTATCGGGTGAAACACAATTTGATCTGTCCCATATTAGTGATGTTAACATCAGTTACCCAAATAAGGTGGTGTCTACCAGATTTTCCACTGTAAAGTTTCTTTTCTTTTGTAATTAATATTTTGTAGGGAGTATGTAACTCTGAGACTGTGCAAATACCCTCTTCCTCTTCTAACATTTATTCATTTATTTTTCATGGATTCTTATTTTGTTCAGTGGACTATAATCATTAATTTTGATGCTCAAATTATCCCACATTTAGCCAGTGAGAGTCCTGGCAAGCTGGCTCCTATCCTTATGACATGTGCCTATCATTTAGAACACTTCCTTACTTTCTGGAGTAAGATGTTCCAGGATCATCTTGTACTTTCCCTGCCACAGCTTTTTCTCTAAGAAGCCCTGGTTCCTTTTAGTGAAGAATGTATTTAGAAACCAAGATTTAGGGGGTAGGCATGATCACTACTAATGGCTTGTCACTGATCCCAAGTCCTCTCATTGGACAGAATGAAAGTATGTGTGTAAATGTGTGTATATCTGTGCACACACACATTCGCATCCATAATTATTTCTTGATCTGTACTGTGAAAACTATGAGTTCACACCCAGTATTTCCAACTCTAACCCAACACTGCAAAGTTCTCTCTAGTTTTCTCTGTATTTATAACCCCTTCTAGGACAATGAGAAACAATGGCTCCCATTATCCTGAATATATTTACTTATTTGATCAGTATCCCTGAACATGAGCAATATTCTACTGCTGCTGCTCCCCTTATCCCATTCAAGTTCTGACACCTCATGATGGGATGTCCTCTGGACTAATGTCCTTCTCACCTTGCTCAGGCTGACAACGCTTATTGGGCAGTCACCACTGCCACCCACTCAGTGGATGCCTTCCCTACCATACCTGGGCTCAACCTCTTGCAGGGGTCTCCTCTCTGCACAATTACCCCTCACCCTCATTTGGTCTGACACAAAGTGTAGGCCACTCCTACATAGTTCTTTTCTTCGCTGTGTTGGGAGTGACCCCCAGCTCTGGGCCATGAGAGCTTTTACCTTTCAGAGTACCACTTAATGGATTGACTAGTTAGGGAAGGGATGATCAAAAGGGGAGAGTATCAATTTGCATTAATAGTTAAAATTATAGCCTAAGAAAGCCATCGTATTTTCTTAAGTGACAAAGTGAGGAAAGGGATTAGCAGTATAATGGGATGGTCAGGGCTTGGAAAAAGAAAGCATCTTCCACGGGAGACACTTCAGTGATAAAGTATATTTCTAAACTTTTTCCCAACCCACAACCTTTCCTGTTAATTATTCCTTATTTCTTCTTTTAGACTTTATCTTAACACAATGAACAAGAATCTAGTACACCTGGCAAAAGGCCTCAATTTGCTAGATGCATGAAAACATATCATATTTCATGTCATTCATCTGGCCTATTTTCCCTTCATCATAAGGATGACAGGTGTCATATATTTTGCCAAAAGCAAAAAACTTTCCTGCACTGGTGGAAAGAACCAGATAGGATTGAGGAGACAGGGCTCAAGTTCTTCTCAGCAACCACCAAACTAAGTAACCTTATATAAGTCACTCAACTTCACTGGCCCCAACTCCTCATGGGTTGTCATAACATAACTGATTATGAATATTTACTGTGTGCTTACTAATATCAGGCACAGCATTATATGCACTGTTTTAAATAATCTTTATATCAGTCTTAAGAAAGACACACTTTTATTATCCCCATTTTACAAATGAAGAGACTGAAGCTTAGAGAACTTAAACTTGTCCAAGGTTATGCAGCTAATAAATAGTAGACCCTAGACCTCCAAGTCTCAGCTCTTAAACATGATGCCTTAAAGACATTAAAAAAAAAAAAAGTTTTCTTAAGTTTATTTATTTTGAGAGAGTGAGTGCACAGGAAGGGCAGTGGTGGTGCCGGCCGGGGGGGGGGGGGGTAAGAGTGCACACATGCTCCAGAAGGGCAGAGGGAGAGAGGGAGAGGGAATCCCAAGCAGTGCCCTAAGTAGGGCTCGAACTCACAAACCGTGAGATCATGACCTAAGCTGAAATCAAGAGTCAGATGCTCAAATGACTGAGCCACTCAGGTGCCCTGTGCCTTACAGACATTTTAAATTGCAGGAGTTATGTTAGATGTTAGGTCATTCCAGTTTTAAAATTCTGATTTTAAGAAATGCTTAAGGTATATGAAACAAAAACTTTGCATTATAGTAGGCACTAGGCATATAAAGTTGAGTTTAGATCTTTGTCCTCAGACAACTAACATCCTATCATCAGCACATGAAGGAAACAGAGGTGTTGTTGAAGTGATGAGGGGTATTAAGAGAGGCTTTCTGGAGGCAATGCCACCTCAGGTTAGTTTTAAAAAGAAGTTATGGGGGCGCCTGGGTGGCTCGGTCGGTTAAGCGTTCGACTTCGGCTCAGGTCATGATCTCACGGTCCATGAGTTCGAGCTCCGCATCGGGCTCTGTGCTGACTGCTCAGAGCCTGGAGCCTGTTTCAGATTCTGTGTCTCCCTCTCTCTCTGCCCCTCCCCTGTTCATGGTCTGTCTCAAAAATAAATAAACGTTAAAAAAAAATTTTTTTTTAATTAAAAAAAAAAAGTTATGTAGTGGGGCTCCTGGGTGGCTCAGTCGGTTAAGCATCAGACTTCAGCTCAGGTCATGATCTCACAGTTCATGGTTCCGAGCCCTGCATCAGGCTCTGTGGTCAGAACCTGGAGCCTGCTTTGGATTCTGTATCTCCCTCTCTCTCTGCCCCTCCACTGCTTGTGCTCTGTCTCTCTCAAACATAAATAAATGTTAAAAAAATTTTTTTTAAAGAAATAAAAATATGTAGAAATATAGGTAGCATTCTAGGCAAAGCAACAAGTCTGTGAGAAGGCATAGTTATCATGAAACAGTACTATGTATTTGGTATGATTGGAGTAAGAGTAAACAGGAGGAGGGAGAAGGAAAATGAAAACATCTTGAGTTATTTATGTATTGTTAAAAATTGAGAGAGGCGCCTGGGTGGCTCAGTCGGTTGAGCATCCGACTTTCGGCTCAGGTCATGATCTCACAGTTCGTGGGTTCGAGCCCCGCATCAGGCTCTGTGCTGACCTCTTGCTCAGAGCCTGGAGCCTGCTTTAGATTCTGTGTCTCCCTCTCTCTCTGCCCCTCCCCTGCTCACGCTTTGTCTCACTTTGTTTCTCAAAAATAAATAAATGTAAAAACAAATTTTTAAAAAAAATTGAGAAAAAAAATTGAGTTTTTGAGGAACAGCTATTCATCAATTCACAAAATTTAAGTATACTGTTTTGGAACTTACATATTTAAAAGAACATATCTAGTAAAAAATTTAATGAATCTCTTATTCATACTAGCCCAAATAATACATTATCAAATACTGCGGCCCTGTGCATAAGCCATTCGATTAAGCAACATCTATATAGACTCTTCCTGTAAAAATGACTAAGATTAACCAGGATGGCCAATAGTTCCTCTGATTCATATATTAGAAATTTTTTACAAAAGTGTTTACTGTGAGATGTATTATGCATACAGAATATATAAAACATATTTACAATTGAAAGAATAGAGCAAACAGCCAAGTAACCATCCGCATCAAGAAATGAAATATTGCCAATATCTAGAAGCCCCATGTGTACCCCTCCTGTATCACAAATCTTGACTTTAACCATCATTTCCTTGTTTTTTCTTAGTTTTATTACCTACCCAAGTATCTCTATACAGTATCATTTTGTTTTTTTTTTTAATTTTTTAAAGTTTATTTTTTGACAAAAAGAGAGCAAGTGGGGGAGGGGCAGAGAGAAAGAGAGAGACAATCCTAAGCATACCCTGAGCTGTCAGTGCAGAACCTGATGCGGGTTCTGCAAGCTCACAAACTGTGAGATCGTGACCTGAGCTGAAACCAAGAGTTGGACACTAACTGACTGAGCCACCTTGGCACACCTTGCTTGTTTTGTTTTTTAATTTTTTTAAATGTTTATTTTTGAAAGAGAGAAAGAACACGTGCATGCAAGCTGGGGAGGGACAGAGAGACAGAGGGACACAGAGGATCCGAAGCAGGCTCCGCACTGTCAGCAGAGCCTGAAATGGTGCTCAAACTCACAAACTGTGAGATTATGACCTGAGCTGAAGTCTAAGACTTAACCAACTGAGCCACCCAGGAGCCGCTATTTTGCTTTTTTTTTTTTTAAACTATGATAATTACTTTTTGTTACTTACAATACTCTGAAATTCATCATAATTGTATATATTCACACTATATTCATCCTATAGCTCTAGTGCTTTCACTGTATTGTGTATATATACATGCCAGATTCACTTACTACTGATAGACATTTGAGGCTGTTTCCAGCTTGATGAAAAACACTATTATGAAAATTCCTGGTTCATCTGTGGAAGAACACAAGTTATAGATAAGGTGCAGCATCAATATTCCTAGGTAAAATTAAATTGTTGTACCAGTCATCTGCCACTGGTAGCATACATGACTTACCTTGGCTCCACATCCTCACCAACACTTGGTAGTGTGTCTAAACATTTTTGCCATTCCTGGTGGATGCTCAATGGTATTCATTATGGTTTTACTTTGAACAGTTTTCATTCACTGATGAGTCCTATTTGATGCCCAGATGGGAAACAATAAATCTTCATCTCCATATTATACTACATATAAAAATTTCATTCCAGATGCATGGTAAATCTAATTGTGAAAAGTAAACAATAATGCTTCTAGAAGAGTGTTGTCCAGAACTTTCTGCAACAGAAGTGTTCTATAAATCTGCACTTTCCTATATGGTAGCTGCTAGATACATCTGGCTGTTGAGCACTTCAAATGTCTAGTGCAAGTGAGGAAGTGAACTTTAAATTTTATTTAACTTTTGATTGTTTAACTTTATAACAATGCAAGACCTCTGTTCATTAAAAGATACCATTATGAGTGAGAGGGAAAAGGCAAGCCATTGAGGAAGAGAGGTTGCTTACAAAGACAAAAGACAACTCCTACCCAGAATATATAAAGAATCATTTAGGTCATGAAAACAAGGCAGATAATATCCCCCACCCCCCATCCCCAGCCCCTCTAAGATAGGCAAAAGAAACATATTCTTCAAAAGGGAAATATTCTAATGCTAGTAACTATATGACAGCCTGTAGGGAATCACGAAACCATGAGAGATCATCATACCCAACAGAATGACTAAACTCAAAAGACAAAAGAGAAACAATTACCAAGCTTAAGCAAGAAGATGAAGCAACTGGAACCCTCACAAATTGCTAGAGTAGTTTTGGATAACTGACTGACAGTATCTATTAAAGCTGAACACATGTATAACCTATGGATCAGCAATTCCATCCCTAGGAATATCCCCCGCCCCCCCCCCCCCCCGCCAAAACATATATGCACACACTAGAAGACAAGTACCAGAATGCTCATGGAAGTATTATTTGTAATAATCCCATTCAGGAAATAATGTTTATTCATTTAATAGAATGAATAAATACTATAAAATCTAGAAAACAAAAACCCCAATTTGTGGAGTTGAAAGTCAAAGGGGGAAGGGGTAGTAAGGAGGTCAGGAAGGGGTGTGAAGAGAACTTCTTGTGGGTCAGGTAATGTTTTCACACTGGATGTGTTCACTCTGGGTAAATCCACTAAACTACATACTCAAGATATATGCACTATTTAAAAATGCTTATTATGCTATAATTTTTTAAAGTTTATTAAAAATGTTCCAGTAACTTCTGGCATAGACATCATAGGTAGAACCTTCTATCAAATAGGGCTTTTCTGACTATAGTGGCAGAAATCCAATTGAAACTGTCTTAAGTAAAAGACAGGAAAAGTATTGGTTTAAATATCTAAAAAATATATGCCCAGGAGAGCCGGAGAGACAAAAGCAATCATCAGGTGTTTGTCCCTCTCTCTCCTCATTTCTGCTCTTTGTGTGAGCTTTATTCTGTCAGGCACTGAGGCAGTCATTTTCCCATGCAACTCTGGACTTACCTCATCTTTGAAGTCAGCAATGGTAGCGGAAAACTTTTATCTCTTTAAGTCTGACAGTGTCAGAATTGACCTAGGTTAAGTCGCAAACCTTTCCTGGAGCCTATTCAACCCCATTTGAACCAATGGACTAAGTAGTGAAGGGGTACTTTTCCTGAAAGAAAACCAAGGCACTGGTCCTAGAAGAGGGTAAAATGAATGCAAGAGAGGCAAAAACATCTATATATTTGGAGGAGATAGAAAAGAAAAAAAAAAACACCTTAATTTGTAGTTTGTTCCTGAGTTATGTCGAAACTTTGTTAATAAAGGTACTATATTGTTTTTCCTATCCAAAGCATCCAAGCTGCTTTGTGAAAATTTCTGAACTACTGGGGGAGGGAAATCAAATTTCTTATCAAATCTGACTCCAGTCTCTCCCTCCTTGACTGTATCTTGCATACTATGGTCAAATAAATCTTTCCACTATATGGCACTAGTAACTCCAGCAAAGAAACCACATTCCCAACTGAAGGGGAAGATTTTTAGCCTACCACTCATGGTCTTCCATCATCTCACCTGAACTTTTTCAGTTACATTACACGACTCCCTCTGTGTACATGTAGCCAGTGCTCTTAAGTGTTTGTCACTGTCACTGATCTATGTTAAAGTATTAGGATGCAACTGACATTTAATGTGTCCATCAAGAGATAATGGCATTAGATTTCTTACTTTCCCTTTCTGGCTTTAAAGGTATAATAAAAATTACTTATGAATACTAAATTTGATCCTAAATATATAATGTCTTTTCTAAAAGTCAATATTATTAAGTTTATTTTTATTTAATTCGAGAGGGAGATAGAGAGCAAGCTGGGGAGAGGCAGAGAGAGAGGGAGAGAGAATCTCAAGCAGGCTCCATGCTGCCAGCACAGAGCCTGATGCAGGCCTCAAACTCACGAACTGTGAGATCATGACCCAAGCCGAAGTCGAGTCAGACGCTTTTTTTTTAAATTTTTTTAAATGTTTATTTATTTTTGAGAGAGACAGAGAGACAGACAGACAGATCATGATCAGGGGAGGGGCAGAGAGAGAGGGAGATACAGAATCTGAAACAGGCTCCAGGCTGAGCTGTCTGCACATGGCCTGATGCGAGGCTTGAACCCACGAACTGTGATCATGACCTAAGCTGAAGTTAGATGCTTAACCAAATGAGCCACCCAGGCACCCCAGAGTTCCAGACGCTTAACTGGCTGAGCCACCCAGGCGCCCCTAAAAGTCAATATTATTAAACTAAGTTTATCCTTCTGAAAATAAGACAATGTAACTTCATGATGAAGTATGAGAGATATAAACTACTTTCTGTTAGAACTACTTTCTCCATGTCATTCATTTTTTACCCATGAATGAATTATTTAATTTCAAATGCTGTTTCTTTATTGGAGTATATAAAAGAAGTCAGGGTCATACATAAGCTACCTGGATCTTTAACCGCATTTAGGCTAAATGTCTCCATCTTTTCACCTTAGCTAAAACTGACTGAAATAACCAATTCACTACCTTGCTAAGGTTTCAGAATTAAAGTGATTTTTAAATAAGAAAACAAAGAGGTGGGGCACTTGGGTGGCTAAGTCAGTGAAGTGTACAACTTTGGCTCAGGTCATGGGTTTGTGGGTTTGAGTCCCATGTCTGGCTCTGTGCTGACCACTCAGAGCCTGGAGGCTGCTTCAGATTCTGTGTCTCCCTCTCTCTCTGCTCCTCCCCGGCTCGCACTCTGTCTCTGTCTCTCTCCAAAAAAATAAATAAATAAACATTAAAAAAAATTTAAAAAAAAAGGAATCATGGCATAAATGACATTACTTTTAAAATATGAGACTGAATTAAATGTACAAACGTATCACTATTTTTATTTGCATTTAAGCCAAATATTCTGTGAGCTAGAAAGTCAGACAATGTATGATCTATATTTTATATATTAAGATAAATATCAAAACAAAGTATAGCAATATTCTGTTACTCAAATCCACAAATTTTTTATCTAGAATACACTATTTATAAAACTAACACCTCCTGCAACAAAGCCAACATTATTAGGAGAGTTGTTTGAGGAGTTATTTTTTAATGGTTAGAGTGCAGACAATTTTCCTCATTAAGAACCTGTACAGGGATTTACCACCAACCAAGAATGTGGTAATGATAATAAAATACATATCAATTCAAACATTCAAGACAAAAGGACTTATTTTTACTTAAGCCAATAATGAATTTTGAAAATATATTAAAAAATACCCTCCCAACCACTGTTAACACACTCGTTTATGCTTTCACACAGCATGTTTCAGGAGTTTTCATTTTCTGTGGCTCCACAGGTCTTTTTACTGGGGCAGTTATCAATCATCTTCTTTCTCAATATATGTCTTTGCATTAACCCGTGCCATCTGCCTGGCCAGGTACCTATCTCTAGCCGACATTACAGTTTCTTCATTATTTCGCTTTGCAAACTTGTTCCCCACTTCATGTGGTCCCTCTTGTTCTTTGCCCATCTCTTGGTATTCCTCTGTGAGTCTATGTTTTGCTCCTACTGATGTTTCAGAACTGGAGGGTTTCTCTGGGTTTCTTTCTTTGTCCATGTTTCTCATTTTATTGGATTTTTCCTGGTCAAGAAACCTATCCTTTGCCCTAGAATTTGGGCTGCTTTCTTTTTTCTCTCGGTTTCTTTCTGAAGACTGAATACTTATTTCTCGTTGTTCTCTATGTCTGTACTTATCACTGTTTTCATATCTTTCTTTCCTTGCTTTCACATGCTCTTCTTTGCTTTTCTCTTCCTTCTCTCCTCCTTTCTCACTGTATCGATCATGATTATTTCGTTGTCTCTCTCTTTCTTGTTCTCTTGGGGAATATTTCTCCCTGTCTTTCTCCCTTTTCCAATCTCTGTCATTTCTTTCTCTTTGGTCTCTTCCCCTCAGTTTATCTTCTTGTTCATGCCTCTTCCAGTGGGAATCTCTATGGCTGGCTTCTCGGTGCCTATGGGAATCCTTCTTTTCTTTTCGGTAATCACGGTCATTGTAATAGTTCTCATGATCCCTGGATTGTCTTTCTTGGTGCTGATCTTCCCTTTTCTCATGAACTCTTGACTTGGACCTTTTTGTGTGGCATTTGGTACCATGCTCTCTTTCTTCACTAGAAGACGGTGAATGGATTTGATTCCTCTGATGTTTAGAGTCACTCTTGGAGGTCTCTGTGACCCTCTCCCTTCTTGCGTTTGCTTTTTTATTTTCGTCCATTTCATCATCCTCACTGCTATTAGCATCAAAGTCGCTATCTGCATCTGGGTTTTCCTCTACTTGCACAACAGTTTGGAGAATGCATTTCTCATGTGGTATTCTGTTCTCTGAACTTACTTCATCAGAATAACCCCTTGATTTCTCTTCCTTTATTCCAGACCTTAAAAAAAGTAACATTTAAAAAATGCCACATTATCAATTGTAGTAAGCACATGAAATGTTCATATAATTTTTCTCAATACTTAAATTTAACTACTAAATGTGAAAAAGGTGCTATTTACCTTATGAATATTGTAAACTAGTATTTTCTAACCATTCAGGATATTTTCAGAAAAAGGTAGAAGTGAAATAGAGAAAATTAGATTGCTGTATTGGACCGCTAGAACCTTCAGACAGGAGTCTGTACAAGGTTTTTGTTTTTGTTAAGCATGCCAATAATTGGGAAAAGTAAGATATATTCTGTATCTAAGTACTATTTTCATAATATGAAGTTCAAGTTACAGCTCTTTGTTGGATTTTTCTCTTTTTAAAAAATTTAATAATAGTCCTGGGAATAGATGAAGATAATTTTTTTTATAGCAAAATGCTGGCAAAATCTAATTCTTAAGTATCACTAAATAATTTGTCTTATGATTAAAAAGGCATGAGCACCTCTCCCTTGGCACCTATCACAACAAAATGGGAATATATGAATCTACTCGATTACAATCAATAACACTAAAAATTGTTCATATCACCTACATTTTCCCAGCTGATAAATTTATCTACATTACTCACACATTCATTCTTACTAATCACTTAATAATTATACTAATAGAACAACAGTGGTTCTTTGGGAATTGGCAGCAGAACTATCTTCTAAAGGATTAACAGGAATTCTACTATTAGACTCTGAGAAAAGTACAATATTAAATGACATTATGGAGTTTCATGGCTGGCCTCACAACTGTTCCAGATCAAACTCTAACAGAAATTCTAATTCTCCATTCAAAATCTCTCTTCAAATATACTTTCTTAGACTCATAAATTTCATCAATTTTGTTTTTTTTTTTTTAATTTTTTTTTCCAACGTTTATTTATTTTTGGGACAGAGAGAGACAGAGCATGAATGGGGGAGGGGCAGAAAGAGAGGGAGACACAGAATCGGAAACAGGCTCCAGGCTCTGAGCCATCAGCCCAGAGCCCGACGCGGGGCTCGAACTCACGGACCGTGAGATTGTGACCTGGCTGAAGTCAGACGCTTAACCGACTGCGCCACCCAGGCGCCCCAATTTTCATCAATTTTGTAATCAAACCTAGCAGTTGACAGCAAAGGAGGTAGGGGTGGAAGTATAAATCTAATTCCTTCTCTTCACCTTTACTTCCATTCTCCTGCCTCTCTCCTTTTCCCAGCAACACAGACACAGATCCTCTAATCTGAATGTCTCTGTTCCAAAAACCATTTACTCAGATACAAGCTTAGGACAAATTCTTTCTTTTACCTTCAGCTATATACTTATGAGAGTCATTTAACCATTCCTACAATACTTTATAATTTTATTTTAAAAACCCTCCAATACTTTCTTTTTATACCGGTGCTAATGGAAATATGTACAGAAATAGTAATGTCCATATTTGTGCCATCTGTGGTAGCCACTAGCCATATGTGGCAACTGTATTTGAAATGTGGCTATTATAACCAAAATTTTATATTTTAGTTATAATACATATATTTTTAATGTTTTATTTCTTTTTTGAGAGTGAGAGTGCAAGTGGGGGAGGGCCAAAGAGGACAGAGGATCTGAAGCAGGCTCCACGCTGAAAGCTGATAGCAGTGAGCCACATGTAAGGCTCAAACTCATGAACGTGAGCCAAAGTCAGACACTTAACTGACTGAGCCACCAAGGCGCCCCTAGATTTTATTTAAATAGCCACATGTGACTACTAGCTACATATTAGAGAGTGCATTTCTAGCCCTAAATATGTGAATCTTACATTTTCTGGAGGCCATGTCCTATTTATGAAAATAAACTACTACTTATGAACATACATGTAGGAATCCTGAATAATAGAAATAATCTTGAACTAAATCTGTAAGTTTTTAATTAAGAAAGTGTAAATCCTTTGCAATTCAATCAGGTCAGGTTTGGCTGACAACACAACATGCAATGCTGCAATCTTCTATCTTTCAGAGGGTTAAAATAATCCTACAACCACAGATCATGAACAGAATTTTTCTTCTAAATATTCCATATGCCATGTCTCACCTGGCTTCACGAAAGCTGCATGTAGGTACTTCCTCTTCACCAACTGCTTGATTTAATAGGTGTCTATAAAATCCACTGAGATCTTTCTGCTTGGTTACATCCAAACGGGCTGAGAGGGAAAGCAAACATGAGAGGAATATATTCAACAAGGCACAACACAGTTCTGTTATACAGGTGTAGAGTATGTAACATACAGTATATAAACTGTAGACAGAGTTGGCAAACTATAGCCTGCAGACCAAATGTGGCCTACTGTTTTCGTAAATATATTTTTATTGGAATGTAGCCTTGTTCATTTGTTTATTAAGGCTGCTTTTGTATTAAAAGGCAGAACTGAGGAGCTCCAACAGAGATCATATGGTACACAAAACCTAAAATATTTACTTATCTGGTCCTTCACAGAAAATCTGCCAACTGATACTCTAGATGAATACTTAATACATCCTTAGAACATTAGATTTGATTTTCTTCTATTTAAAGTTGATGAGCATTTGTCAATTAAGCTATTTATATGTATACATTTTACTTAGACCTTGAGAAATGACCATGAGTAGAAAGGACTGAAGTAAAGCACTAAGACATTCTTTGGCTCCTGCACATCTTTTTCTTTTTTGAATTAATGTTATGCTTTTTCTAAATGCCCACCCAGTTAATATTCCTTGAGTGGTATTACTCTAGTTTTCTAAAGCCAGAAAATATAACTAGGATTTAAATCTCAGTTTATATTGCTTCTGACCAAGATTATGGTGTTATGATTTGTAATAAAAGTTCTTACATTTAGAATTTTTCTATGGCAATGACTCATAATGGTCATAGTTTTAAACAACAAAATGAGATATATGAAAAGTCCAGTAGAAATAAGTTACTGAGAGTACAACTGTGTTTTTACTCATAATCTCTTCAACATTTTATAATACTACAAAACATCATATCTTATATCTTAAATCTATATACGTAAATTAGGACCACCACATTATAACCTAGAAGTTCACGGACAGAGCAAATGGCTAAACCAATTTGCTGCTTCGGTTTCCTTCTACCCTTCTCCCTCTTCTATTTCACCTTCAAGTGCAGCAGCCCTTTTTTCTCTTTCTTCCTCTTCAGCTCTCTCTTGCAGTTTTTTCTTATAAGCAGATGTCACAAATGCCTCCTTATCATCAAACTCTCCCTTCTCCATCTCTCGTTCTCTCTGTATTTTCTTTTCCATTCTCTTTTCCTGTTCCTTTTTTCTGATCTCAACTGCTTTTAGTAAGTTGTGAATATACTTGGGCTAGGAGGAAAAATAAGATTATTTAGGGAAGAATCAAAAATAAAAATTAAGAATATTGTTTTTGTCATGAATTTATTAAGATAAAAATGGCTAGTCCAAATAGGCGGGACTGTCATCCTCTCAAAATTCAATATAAATTTACTAGCAAGAGTAAAACTAAAATTCTTTACAATAAAAATTTAAGTGTAAAACAAATTATTCACACTGCTATTTTACTTTTTTTTTATTTCAAATTAATTTTTCCACTGTGTTTTCACCCTTTTCACAGGTATTGTCTCAATACTTCAAGTAAGTGATTCAGAAGGTTCCTACTACTTTTCCTATTAGGTGAAATATGCTTATTTAAAAGAATAGCTTTAATTTTATACTACCACTCTACCTGCACATACTATAAGATGCAAAGATATCTGTCTGTGCTTATGAAAGACAAAAAGTGATAGAAAATGTGAACGTATTTCAAGCTCCCACTCTCAAGTATTTTTTTCAAACTAAAAATATGATCACATGTGCAGATGATTCTGTTACCAGCTAGAATGCAATAAAAAAATGAGTGAATGATAAAACACAAAAATATGAACAGGAACAGGAGTTACTAGTACAGAGACTTTCTAAGAAAAAAATTTCCAAAATGTGTGAAGGTTTTAAAGCAAAAAACACAACTTGTTGTTTTTATTGTTAGATAATTTACTCACTCCTGTTAGGATACTTTTAGTAGGGTTTCCTGGGTTCTAAATCAAACCTATATTATCTGCAACTAGGGGCTCTTCTTCACATTTCAAATACCTAAAAGCTTTTTCTCAGATCATCCTCATGCTAAAATAAGATTAAGATATAAAATACAAGTCAAGGTCAAAGAAATTTATACTTTTCAGCTACAAACCTTTCGGTCTTTTCCCAAAAGCAATTTGGGATTATTTTCCTCCCTTTTTTTCTGCATTTCATCATAAATACTGTCATATTCATATACAGTGGAATCTTCTGCAAGGGCCTTCTGGATTTCTAGTTTGGTCTAAAACAAACAAACACATTTAAAAAATGAGCCAGTTAATACATACCAAAGAAAGTCTTAAGTAATTTTTCTCAGAGAGGATCATGAATCATATATAGATCATAAAAATTCTATCAATCACATTTTAGACTGAAAAAATAAACATCAGTCTGAAGCCAGGCTGCTTGGGTTTGAATCCCAGGCTCTATACTTAGCTACTCTGGGAAAGTATGTGTAATCTTTTTGTGCCTCAGTTTTCATCAAAAAAAATTGAGGATAATAATTGTATCTACCTTCCAAGTTGTTGTATTATCTATTTTATATAATTCATTCATATAGAATTTTTAAAAACAAACAACAAACGAAACCTCAAACCAAGAGGTTTTGGCTTGACAATAGATACCTATCAAATATTGCATTTAATGATAACATTTAATAGCTTTTTCAATGAAATAGGGAGTAAAATAATGTTGCTATCATCAGTTCTGTGCACCTGAGGTTCAGATAAAAGAACAGAAAGAAAAAGAAAAAAATGTTGTCGAGCTATTAAAAATATGCCATTTCTGGTGGCTCAGGTCACGATCTCACAGTTTGAGTTTAAGCCCCATGTCAGGCTCTGTAATGACAGTGCAGAGCCTAGTTGGGATTCTCTCTCTCTCTCTCTCTCTCTCTCTCTCTCTCTCTCAGTCCTTCCCCTGCTTGAGCACGTACTCTCTCTCAAAATAAATAAACATTTAAAAATAAATAAATAAATAAATAAATAAATAAAATATCCCATTTCTAAGAGCATTTTACCTTAGATTTAGTAAATATAATTAAGTTAGTATTCTTTACAATAAAAGTTAGTTTTTGTATTAAAGCAGAACACAAGAGCTCTTTCTCACAAATAGACATTAAAAAAAAAAAGAAAAGAAAAAAGTGGTTCTGGACAGCTAGGGTTAAAAATGAAAGTAGATTTGAGATTTATGCTTTAAGTAAGAAAAGATAACACAAAAATGTCAAAAGAACACAAGGGGCACCGGACTCAGTGGGTTAAGCATCTGTCTTTTGATGTTGGCTCAGGTCATGATCTCACGGTTCATGGGATAGAGCCCTGCAATAGGCTCTGTGCCAACAGTGCTGAGCCTGCTTGGGATTCTCTTTCTCCCTCTCTCTCTGCCCCTACACTGCTTACACACTCTCTCTTTCAAAATAAATAAATAAACGTGAAAAAAAAAATTTTTTTTAATATTTTATTTTTGAAGGAGAGAGAGAGAGGCAGACCATGAGCAGGGGAGGAGCAGAGAGAGAAGGAGACACAGAATCTGAAGCAGGCTCCAGGCTCTGAGCTGTCAGCACAGAGCCCGATGCGGGGCTCGAACCCATGAACCGTGAGATCATGACCTAAGCCAAAGTCGGATGCTTAACCGACTGAGCCACCCAGGTGCCCCCCTCAAAATTTTAAAGAACACCAGAACACTAGATGCCTACATTATGTTGGAGAAGTCATCAGATTCTCTGGAACTAATTCTCTCATTGATATGGTGAAGAAGTTGAACTCTAAAATTCTAACTCAAAGCACCTCAGCATTTATGTTTAAAAAACAATCAGTTTTTTATGTGTGCATTAAACCATCTTGAGGATGCTGAGTTACATTTCCACTATGAAGCTAAGATATTACCTTAATATTACTAAATACATAATTCTGTGCCCATTCCCCAGGGTGGCAGTAAACATAGTGGCTAAAAGCATGGGCTCTGCAATTTCAATGCCTGGGTTTGAACTAACTATGAGACCTCATAAAAGTCACATATATCTTTTTGCCTTCATGTCCATCAACTACAAAATGGAGATTATAAGAGCATTTATCTCATAGGATTATTTTAAGAATTAAAGAGAATTCTCAAGAAGTGGTTGCCATAATGTCTGGCACATTAAAAAGTGCTTAACAAATTTATCGTTATGCAGAATTCCAGTTGGACAAGGAACAAACAGATGACAAACATTAAAGGAAATGTGAAGGAGAAGAGACTTCTACTACTCCTACTACTACAGACTTCTCTTCTACTAGGCTTGCCTCATCCCTGAACACAGCTAGATAAATATCAAATCATTTTGAACACCCAAGAGATGAATCTGAGGACTAAGAAAAAATGCAGTAGACATGAAAAAATTGCCACAATGTTGAAGTTAGGAGCTGTGGAGAGTTGATTTGGGGGACAGAAGAGCTGTGGGTGCTGTGATGGGGAGGGAGCCCTGAATGCAGAGAGAGATCAAAACATATCTACGATCCAGCTTCTTTTTTTCTTCTTTTTGTCCTTGACAATATGACAACACAGAGGAATTCACCCCAAAAGAAGGAACAGGAAGAAATAACAGCCAGGGATTCAATCAATACAGATACAAGTAAGATGTCTGAACTAGAATTTAAAACAATAATTATAAGGATACTAGCTGGGCTTGAAAAAGCATAGAAGACACTAGAGAATCCCTTACTGCAGAGACAAAAGAACTAAAAACTGGTGAGGCTGAAATTAAAAATGCTATAACCAAGATGCAAACCTGAATGGATGCCATGACAATGAGGATGGATGAAGCAGAGGAACGAATCAGTGACATAAAAGATAAAATTATGGAATATAATGAAGCTGAAGAGGGAAAGAAAGGTATTGGATCACAAATACTGACTTAGGGTACTCAAGGACTCCTTAAAGCTTAATAAGATTCCTATCATAGAAGTCCCAGAATATAAAGAAAGAGAAAAAGGGGCAGGTTTATTTGAGCAAATTAGAGCTGAAATTTCCCTAACCTGGCAAAGGAAACAGACATAGAAATTCAAAAAGCAAAAAGAACTCCCATTAAATTCAACAAAAGCCAACCATCACTAAGGCATATCATAGTCAAATTCACAAAATACACAGACAAGTGAAGAATCCTAAAAGCAACAAGGGCAAAAAAGTTCTTAACCTATGAGGGAAGACAGATAAGTTTCATAGCAGATCTGTCCACAGAAGCTCGGTAGGCCAGAAGGCAGTGGCATGATATATTTAATGTGCTGAATGGGAAAAATATGTAGCCAAGAATACTTTATCCAAGGAGGGTGCCATTCAGAATAGAATGAGACATAAACAGGTTCCCAGACAAACAAAAACTCATGGAGTCCATGACCACAAAAACAGCCCTGCAAGAAAATATTAAAGGTTGGGACTCCTTGAGGGGGAAAAAGCAATAAAGACTAGAAAAGAACACAGAACATCACATACTGGGTCATGAATCAGGCCTCAACAAGCACAAAAAGATTGAGATCATACCATGTATATTTTCGGACCACAACACTATGAAACTTGAAGTCAACCACAAGAAAAATCTGGAAAAACCACAAATACATGGAGGTTAAAGAACATTCTACTAATGAATGAATGCAGGGGGGAGGGAGGGGGAGTGGATGGTGGGGGGTCTGGATGGCTCAGTCTGTTGAGTGTCTGACTTCAGCTCAGGTCATGATCTCATAGCTCATGAGTTCGAGCCCCATATCAGGCTCTGTGCAGATAGCTCAGAGCCTGGAGCCTGCTTCGGATTCTGTGTCTCCCTCTCTCTCTGCCCCTCCCCCACTCATGCTCTGTCTCTCTCTCTCTCTCAAAAATAAACATTTAAAAAATTAAAAAAAAAAAAAAAGAATGAATGGGTTAACCAGGAAATTAAAGAAGAAATTAAAAAGTACATGCAAGCAAATGAAAATGAAAACATGATAGTCCAAAACCTTTGGAATACAACAAAGGCAATCCTAAGAGGGAAGTATATTGCAACACAGGCCTATCTCAAGAAGCAAGAAAAGTCTTAAATACATAACCTAACTTCACACCTAAAGGAACTAGAAAAGGAACAGCAAATAAAGCCTAAAGCCAGCAGAAGAAGGGAAATAATAAAGATTAGAGCAGAAATAAATGAAACAAAAATAAAACAGGAGAACAGATCAACAAAGCTAAGAACTGGTTCTTTGGAGAATAAAATTGATAAACCTCTAGCCAGACTTAATAAAAAGAAAAGAGAAAGGAACCATATAGATAAAATCACAAATGAAAGAGGGAGAGATCACAACCAACTCCACAGAAATACCATAGATTTTAAGAATATACCATGAAAAATCATATGCCAACAAACTGGGCAATCTGGAGAACTGGAGAAGCTCCTAGAAACATATAAACTACCAGAATTGAAACAAGAAATAGACAATTTGAATAGACCCATGACTAGCAAAGAAGTGGAATCAGTAATCAGAAATCTCCCAACTAAAGTCCAGGGCCAGATGGCTTCCCAGGGGAATTCTACCAAACATTTAAAGAGTTAATACCTATTCTTCTCAAACTGTTCCAAAAATATAACAATGAAAAGAAACTTCCAAACTCATTCTACAAGGCCGGCATTACCTTGACTCCAAAATCAGACAAAGACCCCACTAAAAAGACGAATTACAGGCCAATATTTCTGATGAACATGGATGTAAAAGTTCTTAATAAGATACTAGCAAATCGAATCCATCAGTATTTGCAAATCAATCAATGTGATACATTAATAAAAGAATAGGAACTATATGATCCTGTCAATAGATGCAGAAAAAGCACTCATTCTTGATAAAAACCCTCAAGGAAGTAGGCATAGATGGAACATATGCAAACATCATAAAAGCCATATACAAAAGACCCACAGTTACCCCATCTTCAATGGGGAAAAACTGAGAGCTTTTCCCCTATGATCAGAACAAGACAGGGATGTCCACTCTCACCATTACTATTTAACATAGCACTGGAAGTCTTAGCCTTGGCAACCAGACAACAAAAAGAAATAAAAGGCATCCAAACAGGCAAGGAAGAAGTCAAAGTTTCACTATTCGCAGATGACATGATACTCTATGTAGAAAACCTGAAAGACTCCAACAAAAAAATTGCTAGAACTAATATGTGAATTCAGCAACGTTGCAGGATATAAAATCAATGAACAGAATTCAGTTGCATTTCTATATACCAATAATGAAGCAACATAAAGAGATATCAAGGAATTGGTCCCTTCTATAATTGCACCAAAACCAATAAGGAATATTTTGGAATACACCTAACCAGAGAAGTAAAAGATCTCTACTCTGGAACCATAGAATACTTGTAAAAGAAATTGAAGATGACACAAAGAAATGGAAAAACATTCCATGCTCATGGATTGCAAAAACAAACACTGTTAAAATGTCTATACTACCCAATGCAATCTACACATTTAATACAATCCCTATCAAAATACTACCAGCATTTTTCACAGAGCTAGAACAAACAATCCTAAAATTTGTATGGAACCACAAAAGACCCTGAATAGCCAAAGCAATCCTGAAAAAGAAAAGCAAAGCTGGAGGTATCATAATTCTGGACTTCAAGCTACATTACAAAGCTACAGTCATCAAGGCAGTACACACAACACAAACACAAAAACAAACACATAGATCAATGAAAATAAGACCCAGAAATGGATCCACAACTACATGGTCAACTAATTTTTTCATAAAGCAGGGAAGAATATCCAATGGAAAAAGGTCTCCTCAATAAATGGTGTTGTGAAAACTGGATGGTGACTGGCAGAAGAATGAAACTGGACCACTTCTTACACCATACACAAAAATAAATTCAAATGGATGAAAGACCTAAATGTGAGACAGGAAACCATCAAAATCCTACAGGAGAACACAGGCAGCAACCTCTTTGACCTCAGCCAGAGCAACTTCTTACTAGAAGTTGCCAAAGGCAAGGGAAACAAAATCAAAAATGAACTACTGAGACTTCATCAAAATAAAAAGCTTCTGCACAGTGAAGGAAAACAATCAACAAAACTTAAAAGGCAACCTGAAGAATGGGTGAAGACATATCTAATATAAGGTTAGTATTCAAAGTCTATAAAGAACTTATCAAACTCAACACTTAAAAAACAAATAATCCATCTAAGAAATGGGCAGAAGACACGAATAGATATTTTTCCAAAGATATCCAAATGGTTGACACATGAAAAGATGCTCAACATCACTCATTATCAGAGAAATACAAATCAAAAACCACAATGAGATACCACCTCACACCTATGAGAATGGCTAAAATTAACAACACAGGAAACAATAAGAGTTGGTGAGGATGCAGAGTAAGGGTTCATCTTGCACTGCTGGTAGGAATGCAAACTGGTGCAGCCACTCTGGAACACAGTATGAAGGTTCCTTAAAAAGTTAAAAATAGAACTACTCTGTGACCCAGCAATTGTACTACTAGGTATTTACCCAAAGGATACAAAACCACAGATTTGAAGGGGTATGTGCACCCCAATGTCCATAGCATTATCAACAGCCAAATTATGGAAAGAGCCCAAATGTCTATCGACTGATGAATGGATAAACATGTGGTATATACATATACAATGGAGTATTACTCAGCCATCAAAAGGAATGAAATCTTGCCATTTGCAATGATGTGGATGGAACTAAAGTGTATTATCCTAAGCGAAATAAGTCACTCAGAGTACCATGATTTCACTCATATGTGGAATTTAAGAAAAAACAAAAACAAAAAACAGATGAACACATGGAAGGGGGAAAAACAAAAGAAAGGGAAACATACCATAACAGACTCTATGATACAGAACTGAGGGTTGATGGAGGATGATGGGTGGGGAATGGGCTAAATGGGTGATGGGTATTAAGGAAAGAGCTAATCATTTTGAGCACTGGGTGTTATATGTAAGTGATGAGTCACTGAAGTCTACTCCTGAAAATAACTTTACACTATATTAACTAACTGGAATTTAAATAAAAATTTAAAATAAATATATAAATTTTGTTGCAACAAGATATAGCTAAAGAACTGTCACAGAGGGGCACTTGGGTATCTTAGTTGGTTGAGCATCCAACTTTGGTTCAATCATGATCTCACAGGTTGTGAGTTTGAGCCCCACATCAGGCTCTGTGCTAACAGCTCAGAGCCTGTAGCCTGCTTCAGATTCTGTGTCCCCCCACCCACACCCGTTCCTCTCCCACTCGCACTCTCTCTCTCAAAAATAAATAAACACTAAAAAAACAAACAAAAAACCGTTACAGTTTCTCACCTATATAACCATATATAAATAGCTATTAATTCACTAAAAGATTTACTTACTAGTACTGAACTACTAAAAATTTTACAGGGATAATAAACAATGGTATAAAATGGTTGCTAATATTATACATACAAGAGCTGATATTTGATATATGCAGTTTGAAACTGCTAAAATAACCAACAAATATTGACTAGAGGGTGTTATGTTTTCTCCTGTATTGATATGGAACAAATACATTAAAACAAATTTTTTTTTTAACATTTATTCATTTTTGAGAGACAGAGTACGGGGGTGGAGGGGCAGAGAGAGAGAGAGAGAGACAGAATCTGAAGCAGGCTCCAGGCTATGAGCTGTCAGCACAGAGCCTGTCACAGGGCTTGAACTCACAGACTGAGAGACCATGACCTGAGCTGAAGTAGGACGTTTAAATGATCGAGCCACCCAGGCACCCCTGGAACAAATACATTTAGATGAGTACTTGTCATTCAAGGAGATTTAATCAATTTTGATTCAAATGTTACTACTGACATTGCAAAATATGAGAAATTGTCAAGTGGATGGAGCAATTGAACCCTATTCCTTACAATTTTACAGTTCCACATGTACGTTATAATGAATACCACATGACTAAACTATAACAATGGATTAAAAAATATATATATATATATGAAAGTCTCTTAAATCAATAATATAACCCCCAATGTACTACACATGTAGAATAAAAATAATTTTTTTTTTGAGAGAGAGCACAGGAATGGGGGAAAGAGGCAGAGGAAGAGAGAGAAAGGGAAAATATCTTAAGCAGCAGGCTCCATGCTCAGTGCAGAGCCGAATGAAGGGCTTGATCCCACAACCCTGGGATCATGAGTTGAGCCGAAATCAGTCAGACGCTTAACTGACTGAACCACCTTGGCGCACCTGAAGTTTCAGATTTCTTAATCAGGACCACAGGCAAGTTTGCGAGAATTTTAAAAATATAATGTATGTATTAAAAAAAAGTCCTTGTAAATAAATACTATAGAATGCCATATAAATATAAGGCTCTAGGCAAGTCTATTGAAAATTACTAGATATTCCCCATTCTTAGAGAATTTCAGATTATAAAATCATGAAATTACTTCAGTGTGAAAAGACTTTTTTTAAGCAAGTAAGCTCATTAATAAGAATTATTAAACCACATAATCCACTATAAGACTACTGAGTCATCTGAAAGCAGAAATGGATTTAATCTACAACACAGCAATGAAGAGCTAATTCTTCACTGTGCTTTGCCTTTAAGATTTATCACAAAAACCTGAAATCTATTATGAATCAAGAAACATCCTAAACATTTTCAGAAAACAAGGGTCAAGATAAAAATTTTTTTAAACATTTACTTATTTTTGAGAGAGAGAGAGAGAGAGACAGAGCACGACAAGCAGGGGAGGGGCAGGGAGAGGGAGACACAATCCGAAGCAGGCTCCAGGCTCTGAGCTGTCAGCCCAGAACCCCGACGTGGGGCTCAAACTCACGAACTGTGAGATCATGACCTGAGCTGAAGTCGGATGCTTAATCGACTGAGCCACCCAGGTGCCCCTACATAAAATTATTTCTTTATATATGTTCAGTCTCAAGACCTAGATAACCAGAACTTATACTTAAAAAAAAAACATGAGCTGAAATACTTCACCAAACACATTTAATTCACTCAGTCACCTTACCTGTTTCATTGCTTGCTTCTTAGCAGCTTCCCTCTGAAGGCTTTCACTCACGGAGGTCTATAAAACATAAAAAATACTGTCATTGTTTAAAACTAATTTAAAATTTCGTTTCTAGTATTCTGGTTGGCAGCCAGTTCCTTACCTATAGTTAAAAACAGAAAAAATTATGAAAAAATATTATGAACTAAATTAACATTTTCAAGGTCTTTTACCTAAACCTTAGGAAACAAATGAATTATAAATTATGAGAACAGGCTGTAACATGTAAGAGAAAATAGAGTGGTACAGGAAAAAATGAGGTAACATGGCTTTTTATTCCCAACTTCACCACTAAGGCATTCAATCTCTAACAGATTTCAATTTATTTTGTCTGTACATGTGAGTGTGTGTGTGAGTGTGCATGCATTGGGTAGGGGAACACTGGTCCCTTGCAACACGAAAGTGGTATGATTCCCAGCAACAAAAAGCACATTCTTTTAATATTCACCATTGAATAATAGTATCAAGTTCTTGGCATATGTTAAGGCTTAGGGGCTGCCAGAACTATCTGTGGCTATAATCATTCAATAACTATGTACTGAAAAGCCTACATATCAGACACTGTTCTAGCTTCTACAGATAGCAAGGAAAACAAGAACAGTCTCTATCTCTGAGAGATAAATGGTTTGAAAGGGAAGAAAAAGTGACTAAAGAGATAATTAGAACATAGATGTGATAAGCTATAAAGTGACTAAAAAAAAAGCCTGTGGGAGCACAGAATCAAGAAAGCCTTCCTAAAAGAGACAGGACATTAAACCTGAACCAAAAAAGAATTTAAGAGAAGGCAAGAGGTATTTAGTAATCACATGGGCAAAAGCAAACATTTACAGCTAAGAAAGGAAATATAATTAAAATACTTAAAAAATGTTTTCTTAAAAGGATAAGGCTTTGTAAATATACTAACCAACTTTGAAATGTACACTTTAAAAGTGTGAGTTTTATGGTATGTGAATTTTATATTAAAATAAGGCTGGGTGGCTCAGTTGATTAAGTGTCCAACTTCGGCTCAGGTCATGATCTCATGAGTTCATGAGTTCGAGCCCCACATTGGGCTCTGTGCTGACAGCTCGGAGCCTGGAGCCTGCTTTGGATTCTGTGTCTCCTTCTCTCTATGCCCCTCCCCCACTCGTGCTCTGTCTCTCTCTCTCTCAAAAATAAATAAATGTAAAAAAAAATAAAATAAAAAAAAATAAGGCTACTGATTGAGTTTATCTCTTAATGAAAAGTATAACCCCCAGCCTCAGGACTATACTTCTCTAGCATATTGACATTTGCTGCTTTCAGCTGTGTAGTATCAGTTGGTGCCTCCTTTGTTTACCATGGCAACAAACAGAACAAAATAAATAAACCTAATTCTAGTTCCCTAAAGCCATGGAGATAAATAAAGTTAATACACAAATGCCATACAAGTAATAGAACACACACTTATTAAAAGAATTGTACAGGCAAAGAACTAAGGACATTTTAGGTGACGGTGAATTGACTACAACTAGAGAAAAAGATATCAATAACAAAAACAATAGTAGCTAACATTTACCGAGCCAGGTGCCATGCTAGGTGGATTACTTGTGTATTACATGTATTATTAATTTAATACAAATTTGTTATGTGATACAACACATTTTTACTCATTAGAATACCAATGTTAAATATTAAAATGTTAAATGTACTAATAAGCATAACTCATAAATTCTTTCCAATCTATTTTTAATGTCTCAGTCTTTCTAAGTGTAAATTAAATGTTTCTTAATCATTGACTTAGTAATGTCTTTAGGATTGACTAGAAGATTAAGTGTCCAAATGCAATCAACTTCTTTGATTGCTTTTATTATATTATTTTTTCTTATCTCTCCTCCAGCCGGTCACAACTCATCTGCTGTCGCTTTCAGTGTGGTTGCTTCAACCTAAACTACTGAAGTTAGAAAAGTAAAACACAGAGCCAGTACTTTTTAGACTCATGTAATATAGAACAAGGAGACTGGGAAGGGCCTTGCTAATGTAAAGTATATATACTCTGAGACATAACAAGAGGTTTTGTTCCCATGTTTCTAGCTGTTCTGAAGGATGATTTCTGTCTGACTTTTGAAAAACATCAGATGTTCTTACTTAAAGGGTGTTAACAGAATGGAAGGAGTACAGTATTTTACACATTCTATTCAAAGACTTATAACCCTGGAATTCCAACAGCATCATCAGCGGAATAAAGAGGCAGCTCTGAACCTAAGCTGAGAAAGTCAGGGAAGAGTACCTCCTTTTGAAGCTTCTTCGATTTTCAGTTTAAATTTTTTTTAAAGTTTATTTATTTTGAGAGAGAGCAAACACACGTGCGCACACGAGGGGAAGGGCAGAGAGAGAGGCGGAGAAAGAATCCCAAGCAGGCTCTGCACTGCTGAACTCAAACCACTCACAAACCATGAAATCATGACTTGAGCCAAAATCAAGAGTTGGAGGCTTAAGTGACTGAGCCACCCAGGAGCCCCTGATTCTCAGTTTTCTAACTAAACGAACTCTGACAGTGACTATTAAAGGTAATAACTAAAACGTTAACAACTGAGGGCCTCTGACTGGCTCAGTGAGTAAAGCACATGACTCTTGATCTTGGGGTCATGAGTTTGAGCCCCATGTTGGGGGTACAGTTTACTTAAAAAAAAAGCCAATAATTTGTTTAAACACATACACACAAAAAGTTAAAAATAAAGAGTGCAGTAGAACCTTTAGTTGTTTCTATAATTGTGACCTCACATAAAAATCAGTGAATGTACTGAACAATTTTAAATCAATATATAAAAAATCAATAAATGTATTAATGATCATTTAAAATTTTCTGTATAACAAACATAAGAAATTCAAGTCTAGATCCATCCTGGAGATAAAAAACCAGCCAAATTAAAAGCAGGATCAATAAAATTTTGTATTTTAAAGGTCAAGTTTTTCTAAGTCTTTAGAGATATCCTTGAATTAAAATATGAATGTTAAGACTCAACTTTTAATTCACGGCTCTTTCTCAACTTACGACAAGGTTATGTCCTAATAATCCCATCATAAATTGAAAATATTTTAAGCTGAAATGCATTTAATACACATGACCTATCCAATATCATGGCTTAGGCCAGTCTACCTTAAACATGTTCAGAACACTCACATTAGCCTACAGTTGGGCAAAATGATCTAACACAAAGCCTACTTTATAAAAGTGCTGAATATCTCGCATAATTTACTGAATACTGTACTGAAAGTCAGTAACAGAATGGTTGTTTGGGTACAGGATAATTTTAAGTGTATGGGTTGTTTACTCTTGTGATCACATGGCTGACTGTGAGCTGTGGTTCATGGCCAGAGCCCAGCATCATGACAAGAATACTGCATATCATTAGCCCAGGATAAGATCAAAATTTGACATACAATTTCTATTGAATGCGTATCACTTCTGTATCATTATAAAGCTGAAAAATCCTACATCAAACTATGCAAAGTCAGGGACTGTCTATGGTTTCTATAAAAAGAAAGGAGCAGCGCCTGGCTAGCTCAGTTGGTAGAGCACTCAACTCTTGAGCTTGGGATTGTGAGTTCAAGCCCCACTCTGGGCATAGAGCTTATTTAATTAAAAAAAAGAAAAGAAAAGAAAAGAAAAGAAAAAGGAAGGATAAGTGAGAGAAGATTAAAAAGACAAAAACAAGTCCTCCTGCATAAATCAAGGAAGGCTTCATCTTACTGAACTCAGTAAGAGAATAGATTTCATGTATATGCCTTATGAATTAAAAAAACCTTAGATATATAATAATCACCAAAATATCAGCCTCTAACTTCAGAGTTCCTATATTGTATGGTATAAAAAGGAAGTACAGAATAATGGTTACAAGTGTAGGCTTGGGACTCTGACCGAGTTCAAACTGTTCTTTCCCTTACTAGCTGTGTTATTTCAGGTATGTTACTCATCTATATAATAGTACCTACCTCAAAGGTCCTTTAATCCTCACAAGGATTAAATGAAAATAAAATATAAAAAGTGCTTAGCAAGTTTCTGGCTCAAAGAAGTACTCAATAAGGGGTAGCCATCATTATTACCATTATTATTACTATGTTCATGTTTAAGAACATGAGACTGAAGAAATGTTTATATTTAAACAAATGAAGTTATGGGAAAACAGTTACAGTTAAACCAATGTGCTCACCAGAAAAGCATGTAAACTCTGTCTCACCTTATATTTATTGCTGTGCTTAATAAAACACAAGATTGTTATTTAATTAGAACTCTAAATACATATAGTATGATTCAATTTACATCTACTAAAATAGAAAAATCTATTCTGTAGAATATTTAAAAGGCTGTACATGTGTTTTGTGTTAAGATGCCTTAAGGTTTTATATCCAGTATACCAATCAACAGGAAAATGGAGGATGCATACATTCAAGTCCATTGCTAGCCATGGGATCTATGGCATAGCTAAGGAATGGGTTTTTTTAGAACTGATAGTGGCTTTATTAGGAACTACTTATAAATGAAAATATACCTCTCCAAGCATGAGTAGATCAGAAAGAACCCTTCTTTGAGGGAGTCCTCTACTGTGCTGCTATAGTAATAACTGGATAGTGGGACTTGATCTGGGATATCTGCCTTTAATAATTGCTCTGGTTTAGGGTGGAGTTCTCGTTGAAGTATATTTTCTAAAACTTTGTTTTCCAGTAATTGCAAATTCACAGGTGGCTGCAAAAAAATGTACAGGAAGGTCGTTTGCCCAGCTTCCCCTAATATTAACATCTTAAATAACTATAGTACAATATCAATACCAGGAAACAGACATTGGTACAAACCACAGAGCTTATTCATATTTTACCAGTTATACGTGTATATATTTGTGACAGTATGTGTATAGTTCTATGCTATTTTATGAAATGTATAGCTTCATGTGACTACCACCACAACCAAGATATTTAACTGTACCATCACCACAATATTCCTTTTGTGCTACCCCTATACAGCCATACTCACCTCTTTTCCCCACCCCTAATCCCTGGCACCACTAAACTGTTCCCTATCCCTATATGTTACTTCATGAATGTTAAATAAATGGAATCATTTTGAACCTGGCTTTTTTCACTCAGCATTATTTTAAAGGAATATATATTGCTTAGTACAGATATCACAAAACACTTTAGTTCTTGCCTCAAAATATTCTAGCCTACAACTGGCCTAAGGAAAAATAGCTGTTAAATAAAATGATTAAAGCTGAATGTGACCAAACCACACAACACAATCACTGATTGAATAGTTTCAAAATTAGCAGGCAGGCAATTATTCTAATTTCATGTCTGAACACCAAATTAGTTTATAAAATGAGAGTATTCCTTAATAGTGTCTCCTAATAAAACCACAATTACCATTAGTTTTAAATGTAGGAAGATAAACATTACTGCCTGTAAGGGCTTTTATCTTAAAGAAAAAATAACTCAAGTTATAAATTGGCTCAAATGTAAACACTCCAACTGTTCCTAAAAGTGTAAAAACTGCCACTGTACCACAATCTTTCAAAATAGGTTTTATACCAAAAATCTCAGAGAAATAACTTTTCAGAAAACCTGAAGTTAATAGTTCCTTGCAAATGTTTCACTTAATTTGACAAACATGTTTTGAGAGCCTACTAGGTATATAGCACTGAAAGTGAGAGAGGAGCCATATTTGGTTAACACCTTAGTTTTTTATGTCTAATCTAAGAGTTAGTAGGTTCCTATAAACTTTAATTCCAAGTAAGAAATTAAGAAATGAACACGAAGACAATAAAGATAAATGCAAAAGAAACCGTATGTCTGTGCCTTTCTTAGATCACTACACATGTTTAGATGGTTTGTCTCCTGGGCTGTGAGAACTACCAGAAGAGAAATAGCTTTATACTATGGTTTAATGACACTGAGAAAGAAATAAGATACCGGACACATTAATTTATATTATTGAATTACCTTTCTTCAGTCACAAAATTTTTAAAAATTAAAAATTCAGAAAAGTGTTCTGACTTTTTCTTTTTTGGGGGGAGAAATCAATCTATTTTTCCATAAGTAATAAATCACAATTTAAAAATCACATATGGACTTCTTTATGAAATAAGAGGTTTACCTATCCACTTATCCAAAATAGTTCTCAGCTAAAGAAAAAACAGTTCAAGAATCAATCCTTCTTTTTAAACACATTTTTTAAAAATCTTCATTTATTTTTGAGAGAGAGCGTGTGAGCAGGGAGGAGCAGAGAGAGAGGGAGACACAGAATCTGAAGCAGGCTCCAGGCTCTGAGCTGTCAGCACAGAGTGCGAAGTGGGGCTGGAACTCCTGAACTGCGCGATCATGACCTGAGCCAAAGTCGGACGCCCAACTGACTGAGCCACCCAGGTGCCCCAAGAATCAATCCTTCTTCAAGTGGCTTATCGCTACAATTTTCAATTGTGCTCTGAAAACTTAGAAATGATAACTTCCTGTTCTTCATTTTTTAAACTATGTTTTCTTTTTTTAACATTTATTTATTATTGAGAGACAGAGACAGAGCATGAGTGGGGAGGGGCAGAGATAGAGGGAGACACAGAATCTCAAGCAGGCTCCAGGCTCTGAGCTGTAAGCACAGAGCCCACTGCGGGGCTCGAACTCACAAACCGCAAGATCATGCCCTGAGCCGAAGTCAGATGCTTAACCAACTGAGCCACCCAGGTGCGCCATTTTTTTTTAAACTTAACGAGATCATTTAATAAAGGGCCTGCAACTCTGCAATCTCTATTATGAGCTTTATTTGTCCACATTCATATAACTCTTTTGTAAGTACAAAAGCCTATTTAAGAGATGTAAAAAATAGACAAAATTTTTATTATATAAGCTCTGACAGAAAACATGGATATGGCTATCAACAGAAAATTTATAAAAGAGAAAATATGAATGACCATTAGCTATATGAATAAAGTTCAATCTTATCAATAACTAAGGAGATAAAAATGAAAACATTAACTTTTATCATCAAATTAATAAGAGATTTTAAATTTTTTTTTTCAACGTTTTTTATTTATTTTTGGGACAGAGAGAGACAGAGCATGAACGGGGGAGGGGCAGAGAGAGAGGGAGACACAGAATCGGAAACAGGCTCCAGGCTCCGAGCCATCGGCCCAGAGCCTGACGCGGGCTCGAACTCCCGGACCGGGAGATCGTGACCTGGCTGAAGTCGGACGCTTAACCGACTGCGCCACCCAGGCGCCCCAGATTTTAAACATTTTATCATCCAATGTTGGCAAAAGCAAATATATACTCCCACATTGTGAAAATGTGAAATAGTTCCCAATTTGGCAAAATCTATTAAAAGCCTGAAAAAATATCTATTTCTTTTGACCCAGTAATTCCATTTTCAGAAGTTCATTCTATGGATAAAAAGAAAAAAACCAAAAGATGTACAAAAAGATTTAGGTGCTAGGATATTCACTGTATTATATAATGGGGTATCTACTCACACTTGTGAAAACCTTGATGCAACCTAACTTTCAACATCAGAAGATCAGTTAAGTTGTATATCCTTCTACAGTTCTGCAGACACTTAAAGATTTGGTTTCAACAACATTTAATGGTATGCGCAAACTTTAATGCTTTACCCGTATCGGTCCACATTCACTACTCAAGAAGCTCTGCTCTAATAATCATCCCCTCTCATACTATGGCCACACTGTTTCTTGTGTCTTTTACCTTGATTAAAACCTTCTCATGAAGTCCAACAATCCCCACATCCTCATTCCCTTTGATGAACTTTAAATTCCTTGATTGAAACCAGCTTTTCCCTAATAATCCCCTTTCTTCTGAGGCTGTTCATGGCTCACATTCTTCAAATTAGGAAAACACTGTGTCATACGCTACGGGTAAAACCCCTACTCCTTTGAACTTCATGCCATATGACTGTTACCTTTATGCTTTTCTTCTCTCGATTTGTGAACCTTTATTACTTACTATCTCTGACATCTTGATTTCAGTTTTCCTCTCTACTCTACATCATGCCATCCTCCATACAACATCCTGACCTGACCTTGTTTTCCTCAGCTCCAGTAATGATGATGGTTTCGTTTCCTCTCTACTTAGTCACCCTATCATGGTCACTCTCATCATTATCTGCGACTGCTGAAGCTCTGATTTGAAACTGTAAATCTGGAAAACCAACCCGACAACAACCACTATTCTTCTACCAAATTTCACTGAATATAAGATGTACATTATTTCACATTGTTACATCTCTGAAATTGGGATACACCTTGTAATCAGTGGCATCATCTAATTGCTACTGACCAAAAGGTATTCTTAATATACTTGGTATTGCCTACATATGTGTGAATATAAAAGTGTCAGCATCAAAACCTTCAGAATGAGTACCATCAAGTGTTGGTGATGTAGCATTTCTTAAAATTATGCAATTATGTAGAGATAATTTACTTTGGACTCCCACTTGGGATTATTATTTAACAGGCCTTCTTCACCATCTCCAAACACCCTCTTTATGACCACTAAGCTTGATGTCAGAAAGAGTGATAAATTTGGAAAAATAGTCATCAAGGAGTCTGAATGAAAAAGTAAGTTCAAAAAAGACTGATGATGACTCACTCACATTCATTCCATGGAAAATCTGAACAAAATGACAACTCACTACCATTAAGAAAAAAATAAACAAAAAACCCTCGATCTGAAGAAGTCTTAGAGATTCCTTAACCAATTATTTTAATTCACATTTTGCTTTTTATATAAGAGTAAGCGAAGATAAAGATTTACATCTGATTAAGACTAAAAGAATTCTTTCAATATTATATTGCATACTAAATATATAGTTAGAACTCTAATTCATAAGAAAGACTATCATAGTTTAATTGGTAGTGTTTTCTTAATGATGCATAAAAGCGCAACTTACAATGTTTCAGATTTCAATAAAATAGATAGCTCTCTTGCTCATTTATTTCCACTGTATCTTTTCTTTGATCTTATGGATGCCCTTAATCCCTTGATTTTTCGATTTTATTTTTTTTTTAAGTTTATTTATTTATTTTGAGAGAATGAGAGAGCCATGGAAGGGTCAGAGAGAGGGAGAGAGAATCCCAAGCAAAATCCACACTGTCAGCACAGAGCCTGATGCAGGGCTCAAACTCATGAACGATGAGATTATGACCTGAGCTGAAACCAAGAGTCATACTTAACCAACTGAGCCACCCAGATGCCCCTTCTTTGTTTTTGAAGTTTACTCTTGCCAATAATCTTAACTCCCTTGCAACACTGCCCATCTTCTGCACCTACTTGATAATCACAAATCTTGAATGCATGCAACCATCTGCTGTCTACAGTAAGGCAACCAAGCATTCCTAGAAAACATAATTTCTTAGCTTCCAATTGTAACTGAGCCCTCATGCTATTTACCACTTCTCCTTTTTCAGTTATCAAGTCTCTCTTCTTTCTCTACCAACTATATTCAGGTCTCTTCTCTTTTTAAACCTCCTATACTCTGTCAACTTTCCCTATACATGACAACACTACCTTTAAAAATTAAGAAAAATCATTATGTGCAAAAAATAACACATCTGTGAATTCATTACCCAGTCTAAGAAATGGAACATTATCAGTAAAGTCATTATATATCCTTCCCTAATCTCATTTCCCACCCTTTCCACCCTAAATTTTTATATCATCTCCTTGCTTTTTGTTAGTTTTGCTACATATGTATTTAAGGAGATCAGGACAAGGCCACCCCAAAATATGCTGCTTTGGCATATTGATTATTTTGAGTTGAAGACACTTGAAAAACAGCCAATGCAAGGACACTATGACCTTCCTTTTTCTTCCTAAAAGCATGAGATAAAATTCCCATGTGAAAGGTGCCTTCTCTGTACTAGAAGGAAGAAGCACACTTATCACCCAAGATGGGGAGTCAAGGTCAAGAGACATCTACATAAACATATCTTGTTAAAATAACTATCTTCCTTTAGTCTACCCACTTATTTTGGTTACTTTCCCACAATTTCTACTTTGTTCAACCTAGTATATAAGCACTTAGGCCTAATCACTTCTTTGGGTCTTCATTTTTCTTGTGAACTTTGCTTTTCTCCTGTTAATCTGTCTTGTGTCCAGAGACTCTATGATAGTAGAGTAATAGTTTACCTCCCTTTCAGCATATCTCTAAATGATGCTGATTTTGCATGATCTGAGCTTTTATACATTCTCCTGCTGATGAACATTTGGGTTATTTCCCACCCCCTTCAAAGAAAGCAGCATGTGTAACCATTTAGGAGAACTGCTACCATGTACAGCATGTTGTAGGGCATGGATCTTCAATTTCACTAAATGCTGACAAATTGTTCTCCAAAGCGGCCTAACCAATTCAAGCTTCCACTTACAGTGTGTAAATTCCCATTACTTTATTTTTGTGAACATTTTATACTGTCCATATTTTTCTATATTTCTAAATGGTCTAAAGGAATATGTATTTTTTATGTAACCAGGAGTGACTATAATTATTATGAAACCAGAAGTTATTCTAATTTATTAAGTAACAAAAGCAACTTTAAGATCCTACTCAGAACTTAAAGTTAATTATGCTTAGTATCCACCAGTTGTGGAATATAAAGTGCCATCTGCCTTTGTGTGGTCAGTTTCTAATTCTACACCTTCAGTAAGTACTTAATGTTGCTAGGTCACTCTATGTCAAAGAGAGAATTGAGAGTACACTCTAGGCTTCAGAGAACTTCTTGTCTAGTTAAGGAGACAACTAAACAATACTTTTATGTAACTAAAGAGCAATTAACACCAACCTAACAGCATTTATTCATTTACTGAAGTACTTTCTGAACACATACCACGTGCAAGGCACTATTCAAGGTACTGATGAAAAAACAATAAAATAAAGCCCCTGTCCCCAATGAACTTATAAGGAACAATAACAGACTAGTAAAATTTATGTCAGATATATTGCACTCTATGCAGAAAAACAATCAAAGAAAGGTACAGAGACTAAGGAGAGGACTGAATTTAAAACAGGACACTCAAGGAAGGTTTCAATGAGAAGGTGCCATTTGAATCAAGACCTGTAAAGTTAAGAAAACAAGTCATAATGAGATCTAGAGAACAGCTTTTCAGGCATTGAGAATAAGCAAAAGCATGGCTAACATGTCCAAAGAAGTGGGCATGGATGGAATACAGTGAATGGAAAAAATACTACCAGTATTAAGAATTCAGAGGAGGGGAAATCATGGTCTGAGAGAATCAAAGAAGAATCTATGGAGGAGGAAAGCCTAAGACAAATTTAGAAAGATGGGTAACATAGAAAAAAAAGGTTGTATTATATAAAGGAAACCCTATAAAGATATATCATGACATAAACATAGCAAGAAAGAATGAAGAGATCAACATGATTATAGCAAATGACTTCTGCATGGGTGCTAAGGGCTAAAATTGGACTCAGACTATATCATAAAAACAAGAACCGTAAGAGCGATGCAAAGACAAAAAAGAATTTTTAAATTTTTTTAACTTAATGAAAAGTCATTTAGAAAAATGATCTGGAATCAATGTAATATGGATAATAGGAAGTTAGACTAGGGGCAGAGAAGTTATAAGACTATGGCACATGGGAACAGATAAATGGGATAAACTAGGTCCAAAATATAAACAACTTGGAAATAGATGGACAGAATGAATGCAGAAAACAGGGTCAAACTTGTATTAAAGTTTCTAAGCTAGGAAACTGCAGAAATAGTAATCAGAGATAAAATGACACATATGTTACAGAGATCATTTCATCCAGAGCAGTGTGTTTAGAATGGTTACAAAATGAAAAGTTAAACTCCTTATCCAAAAAAGATATGAATGTACATTTTTTTTTAAACTTACATAATAGTTCTCCATTGAGAACTCAATTATACCTCCTATACAGGACATGATCCTCAATTTTACCTCCTTAAAATGCTTTATCACATCATAAATGGAGAATTTATTTATTCTACGTAATATTCTCTAGTATCTATACATTTAGATTTTAAAGAATAGGCAAAGAACCTAGAAATGTATTCATTTGAAACAATTCCTTAGGAAGGCAAGTTTTAAATCAGTGGAAATATGATACACATTATTTAATAAAATGAGGTGGAGGGGCGCCTGGGTGGCGCAGTCGGTTAAGCGTCCGACTTCAGCCAGGTCACGATCTCGCGGTCCGTGAGTTCGAGCCCCGCGTCAGGCTCTGGGCTGATGGCTCGGAGCCTGGAGCCTGTTTCTGATTCTGTGTCTCCCTCTCTCTCTGCCCCTCCCCCGTTCATGCTCTGTCTCTCTCTGTCCCAAAAATAAATAAACGTTGAAAAAAAAAATTAAAAAAAAAATAAAAAATAAAATAAAATGAGGTGGAGACAACTGTCCAGCCTTCTGAAGGAAAAATTAAAACTGTTTTCTTACCTCACCTCATTCTTTATAACAAACACCAAAATACATTCCAGGCCTTACTAAACATTTAAAGGTAAATACAAGTTGCAGAACATTAAGAGAAGAAAATGTTTTTTTATTAAAAGGTAAAATGGCAGTATGTCTATACAAATGACTTAGAGCAACTAAGACTCTCATACATCAATAGTGGAAATATAAAATGGTGCACCAACTTTGGAGAAGAATTTAGCAGTTTCTTAAAGAGTTACACATACACCTAACATGCAACCCAGCTACTCCATGCCTAGGTATTCATCCAAGAGAAATAAAAGTATATATCCATACAAAGACTCATACACAAATGTTCACAGCCATTTTACTTTTAACAGCCAAAAATGGGAAACAATCCAAATGATCAACAGGTGAACAGACAAGCTGTCATGTATTTATAGAATAGAATATTACTCAGCAAGAAAAAAGAGTGGACTACTAAAACACACAGTGTGAATTAACCTCAAAGTAATTATGCTGAAAGAAGCCATCCACACCCCTCAACCACAGTACATAGTGCATGATTCCATTTAAATAAATTCCTCAAAATGAAAATTATAGTTACAGAAATCAGATCAGTAGTTGCCAGGGGCTGGAGAGGGGATGGGAAGGGGCAAGAAGGAAGAACTACAAAGGGACATGAGAAAATTCTGGGGTGTGATGGGTATGTTCATTACCTTTACTGCAGTGATAGTTTCATGATATTTACTTATACTTAGCAAACTGTACACTGTAAATAGGTGCATGTATATATCAATTTTACCTCAATAAAGCTTTTTAAAATGTTTATTTGTCTTAGAGAGAGAAAGAGAGTGCAAGCAGGGGAGGGGCAGAGAGAGAGGGAGACACAGAATCTGAAACAGGCTCCAAGCTTTGAGCGGTCAACAGAGCCTGACACAGGGCTTGAACTCACTCAGAAACTGCAATATCATGACCCAAGCCGAAGTTGGAAATTTAACCAACTGAGCCACCCAGGCACCCCTCAAAAAAGCTGTTTTTAAAAAGTAAAATAACATCAGGCCATACACAAAAAAACTATAGACTATTTTTACCTGTGGTGCGTAATTTTATGCTTATTTATCTTTCATGGTGGGTAATTTTAAATAAAAAATTAAATAATAGTAACAATTTTAATAAAATGAGCTGTGGTATTACAATTCAAAAACTTGGAAGAAGAGAGGATCTGAACCAGTGACAGGACTGAACAGTGTTTTAGAAAAGAACACCTCAATGAATTACCTCAGGAAGAACAGAAGAACATATTTAAAAATAAAGCCAAGAGCCAAAATATGTCAAACCAAGTACATACGAGGACAGGTACAGAGCAAATTCAAAGGCAGGAATCTAGTAGCAGAAGCAAATTATAATGCAACAGATGAACAGACTGACAGAGACAAGCTAAGGAACATGGTCCAAGTATATGAAGCAAATCATTCCTGGAATGCTTAAAAACACTAAGATATGAGACTGATTTTAAGAACAGAAAGCAGGGTGGCCCAAATCAGGTGCAGCTAGAGAGTGTGTAGCTAAAAATGGGTCATAGTCAAGTAGAGTGCAGAATGAACAAAAGCAGTGTAGCTGTGCACAAAAAATAGGAGCCCGCAAAAAAAAATTCTCCTCAAAGTAAGGATGGCTGCTCCATCTGGCTTTCACTCCTGGTTGCTCAAAGAGAAATGGCCCTAATCCCAACAAAACACCCTTAGTAGCTTCTGAAATTTTAACTTCTCTCAGAAGTGAAGATATTTTAGTTTTAACTTGAATTATACATAAATTCACTTTCATAAAGTATTAAAAAAAAAAGCTCCTTGAAAGCAGAGATCTTATCTTATTCAAACTTTTATCAGTAACACCCAGTATTATGTCTTCTACACATCACATGCTTAAATGATACTTAAAATGAACAACAAAACCATCAAAAAAAAAAATGTGCACTGAAATCTAGATTATCCACCTACTTTTTTCAATTAAAAATTTTTTTAATATATATTTTAAGTTTATTTTGAGAGAGAATGCCACAAGGGAGGAAGAGTCAGAGAGAGAGAGAGAATCCCAAGCAGGATCTGCACTGTCAGTGCAGAACCCACGAACCGTGAGCTCATGACTTGAACCAAAGTTGGACGCTTACCCAACTGAGCCACCCAGGTGCCCCTACATTATCCACTTTCTGAATTATCACTTAATATTCCTAAACCAGTTTCCTTCCATTGCTCAGGACATCTCTTTTTTCCTTTCCCACTGTCAAGAAAATATGTGATCCCTAAATGGAAAACAACCAGTAAAAGCTTAAATAATTGGAAATGATAATTAGAAAAATTTGTGGCAAAAAAAAAAAAAATCTCATGTAATCAAAAGTCAAACATACATAATTTTTTAAATTAGTCATACTCAGCTTACAGTTCTTGGTAAGATACTAAGCCAAGCTCCCTCCCTTTGAAGTTGTTCTACAAGTGAGAGACTGAATATAAGAAAAAAACAAAAAAAAAAACCAAAACAAACAAACAAAAAACTGAAAAATCCCTGGGAAACAAATGCTGGCTTATCAGGACAAAAGGAGGGAAAAGTAGCAACCCAGAGCTGAACAACTTTGGGGGATGGGGCTGGATGATGGGACAGCTTTTCAGAAATGTCTCTCTCCAGTCTCCTCAGGTAAAAAAAAGCAATTGCTCTGAGGTAATGTCAGGGTAGTACTCCAGTTTGCCTGGGGCAGCAGACCTGATCTCTGTTTGCTGAACAAACTTCCTTGGGAGCTTGGTCTTGATAAAGAGCAACTCTCTGATGGAGTTACTACCCTGAGGGATATAGTTACTAGGTAGATGATGCAAATGGGAAGTCGAGACTAACACAGTAGGGCTCTCTGCCCTGAGTTTCTTCTTCCTCCTGACAACCTTACCACTCCTCTCAAACAATACCAGTTAACTTAATGTAGCTGAAAATCTCAATGGAAAATGTGTTCATGGAGAAGAAAAGAAAACAAAAAAAAATTCAAGCATTAAAGAAGTATAAGGACAATTAAAACCTTTTTAAAGATTAAAAACAAAATATAGGGGCACCTAGATGGCTCAGTCCATTAAGCAACTGACTTCAGCTCAGGTCATGATTTCTCAGCTTGTGGGTTAAAGCCCGGCATCAGGCTCGCTGCTATCCCCCACTCATGCTCTCTCTTGCTCAAAATAAACATTAAAAAAGTACAAAAAATTGTACATACATTAAAAAAAAGTTAATGACCCAGACAGAATTTATTTTTTAAAATGTATATTTATTTTTGAGGGAGAGAGAGAGAGGGAGAGGGAGAGAGAGAGAGAGAGAGAGAGAATGAATATGCAAGCAGGGGAGGGGCAGAGAGAGGGAGACACAGAATCCATAGCAGGCTCCAGGCTGAGCTGTCAGCACATAGCCTGACACAGGGCTCAACCTCAAAAACTGTGATATCATGACCTGAGGTGAAGTCAGATGCTTAACTGATGAGCCACCCAGGCACCCCAGAATATAATTTTTTTTTAATTTTAGAGAGCGCAGGGGATGAGAGAGAGAATCCCAAGTGGGCCCCATGCCCAGCGTGGAGCCTGACACAGGGCTTGATCCCATGACTATGGGATTATGACCTGAGCTAAAATCAAGAGTTGGATGCTTAACTGACTGAGTCACCCAGGTGGCCCCAGAATATAAATTTTAAATGACCCTAATACATAGCCTCAGAAATGAGAGGATATGGGTAACATGAAGTATAAATAGTTTTTTAAAAAAGAAACAAGGGATGCCTGAGTGGCTCAGCCGGTTAACCATCTGACTTCAGTTCAGGTCATGATCTCTCTCACAAAATAAACATTTAAAAAGGAAGATTCTCTCCCTCTACCCCTCCCCCTCTTGCTCTCGCTCAAAAAATAAAAATAGATTTTAAAAAAGATGTATAAATTAAACAGGAATACATGAATGACCAAGAATTTTCTAGAATTAAAAAATGTTAAACTGACATTTATGTATAAGTAAAACATACAGACATACATAAATAACACTTTGATATATACAATGAAATATTAAGAGAATCAAAGACAAAAAGAAAATTCTAAAAGCTTCTAACAAGGTAGAGTTCACTTATAGAGGAATAAGATCAAAATGACATCAGATATCTCATCAGCAACACAAAGTTACTGTGTGGAATAATTTTTAAATGTTGATAGACTTTTGAACCAAAAAGTTTATATACAGATAAACTATCATCAAAAGTAAAGACCTCAGGCACACGAAGTCTTAGAAGATTTCCTGTATTAAAGGCCCTCTTTGAAAATACTCATTAAAGGAACTACTTCCAACAAGAATGATGTTGTGACATACGTGAAAGTCAACAAATAATTTGGTAAAACTTATTATTATTTTTTTTCTATTTTATTTATTTATTTATTTATTTATTATATATATATATATATATATATATGAAATTTATTGACAAATTGGTTTCCATACAACACCCAGTGCTCATCCCAAAAGGTGCCCTCCTCAATACCCATCACCCACCCTCCCCTCCCTCCCACCCCCCATCAACCCTCAGTTTGTTCTCAGTTTTTAACAGTCTCTTATGCTTTGGTTCTCTCCCACTCTAACCTCTTTTTTTTTTTTTTTCCTTCCTCTCCCCCATGGGTTCCTGTTAAGTTTCTCAGGATCCACATAAGAGTGAAACCATATGGTATCTGTCTTTCTCTGTATGGCTTATTTCACTTAGCATCACACTCTCCAGTTCCATCCACGTTGCTACAAAAGGCCATATTTCATTTTTTCTCATTGCCACGTAGTATTCCATTGTGTATATAAACCACAATTTCTTTATCCATTATTATTATTTTTAAAAAAGAACAGAACAGGGGCACCTGCCCCTCCCCCATGCTTTCTCTCTCAAAAATAAACATTTAAAGAAAAAAAAAAAAAAAGAAGTGAAATGTGTAACTTTCCAAACTATGAAAAGAAAATTCAATCTATTCAATGGGAAAAGGGGGAGGGGCAGAGACAGGGAGACACAGAATCTGAAACAAGTTCCAGGCTGTGAGCTGTCAGCACAGAGATGTGGGGCTCAAACTCATGAACTGTGAGATCATGACCTGAGCCAAAGTTGGCCCCTAACTGACTGAGCCACCCACGCGCCCAGCAGCATTATTCTTAATAACCAAAAAGTGGAAACAACGCAAATGCCCATCAACTGATGAATGGATAAACAAAATACAATAATATATATCCAACAACAAAATATTATTTGGCCACAGGAAGGAATGAAGTATTGACATGTGCTACAACACAGATAAACTCTGAAAGCATTATGTTATGTGAAAGAAGCCATGTTTTGTGACTATAAAAGGCCACATATTATATGACTCCACTTACTTGAAATGTTCAGAATAGGTAAACCCATTGAGTAGGAGACAGAAAGGCAATCAGTGATTTCCAGGATCTGGGGAAAGGGGCAACGGGGAGTGACTGCTAACAGACAAGTTTCTTTGGGGGTGACAAAAATATTCTAAAATTAGGTAATAATAATGACTGCACCCTGTGAATATATTAACAACCAGTGAACTTTATGGCATGTGAGTTTTATCGCAATAATGTTACAAATACACATATATACACAAAGCAACAACTCTCACAAGTATAGGGACATCAACAATTTTAGATGGCAATTTTAACTTACTCTTCTCTGAAACTAATAGATCAATAGGAAAAGATTAATTACAGAAAATACAAGTAAGCTCAAACTAACAAATATATATAAAACTTACATACTGTGGAAAGTACACATGGTTTTCAAAGACACAAGAAGCATTTGCAAAAACCAACTATGTGCTGACCACAAAGTCAACAACTTCCCCTCCAAACAAACATTATATAATGTATGTTCTTTGGTCCTAACAAAAAAACTAAAAATCTGTATTAAAAACAAAACAAAACCCAGCAACAAACATTAAAAAACAAAACAGAACAAAACCTCCACCCATATGTCTAGAAACTCAAAGCCATAGCTCTAAATCCTCAGGTTAACAAAGAAATTATAAAGGAAATTACAAAATAATTTTTTAAAAAGTACAAAAACACTAAATGACAAAATCTGTGAGACAGAATACTCAAAAAAATCAAATACATTTATATGCTTATATAAGAAAGATTAAAGTTCAAGTTGAAAAAGATCACAGAAGAACTCAAGTTGAAAAAGATCATAGAAGAACTAAAAAAAAAAAAAAAAAAAAAAAAAAAAAAAACCAAAGGAAACAAAGATATGGGCAGGAATCAATCAAATAAAGTATAAATCAACAAAATGCAAAAGATGAATAAAATCAGGGGCGCCTGGGTGGCTCAGTCAGTTAACTGTCTGACTTCAGCTCAGGTCATGATCTCGTGATTTGTGAGTTTGAGCTGTGTAAGGCTCTGTAATGACAGCTCAGAGCCTGGAGCCTACTTCAGATTCTGTGTCTCCCCCTCTCTCTGCCCCTCCCACGCTCATGCTCTCAATAATTAAACATTAAAAAATTTTTTTTAATTAAAAAAAAATGAATAAAATCAAATGCTGGTTCTTTGAAAAGATTAATATGACAAACTTCTGGCAAGATTAATCAAGAAAAGTGAAAAGGGATGCAAGTGTGATAAATGAAAGATTTAAAAGTACTATTATGATAATACTATGTTTACATTGTTATATGACATTATAACATTTATGTTAATAAATCTGAAAATCTAAGCAGAATGGATATACTTTCTTAAATGGTTAAAGAACCTGAATAGACCAATAACCACAAAGACATCCTCTCCCAAAGAGCTGTAAACCCTGACAGTTATACAAGCTGAATTCTCCCCAATTTTCAAGGAGCAAATAATCCCTATTTTTTACAATTTGTTACAGATAATAGAATACAAAGAGGGAAATATCTAACGTGTTTTATATGGCTAACATCATACTGATTTCTAAACTAGATAGTAACAAGAAAAGAACAGATAGCTATTTTGTTTTCTTAGATTCTGTATTTGTCTGTTTGGCATCCATCCACCACAAGGCCAATTACATTAACTATATTTTCTGTATTCTTGATGCTCTGGCATTTGCAACCTGGCAGAGAAACTGTCTCTCCCAGGGTTGGCCATTTGTTGAGAGAGAGTGAAGGTTTCACCCAGGAATATATCTTTCACATGTAAATTAAGCAACCTAGAACCCATACTCTGAATCATCTCCTTTATCTGGGTCTTATACTCCAGGAGGTACTATTTCTCAGTCCTAAGCACTAAGAGTCAGGTATCAGCAACCAGAGGTTCCTACCAGTCAATATTCTATGTTGTCATCGGTCAAAAAGAGTTGTGAAAACTTTGTGAGATTTAGTTAAAACATATTTACTATAATTTATGACCTCTTCCAATTATTAACTTAATTTACCAATAAAAGGAAAACTACATTTTATTCCGCTTAGAAACACAAACTTATTGGTGTGCCTGGTTGGTTAAGCATCTGACTTCGGGTCAGGTCATAATCTCACAGTTCGTTAGAGCCCTGCATTGGGCTCTGTGTTGACAGCTGTTGCCTGGAGACAGCCTACTTTGGATTTTGCATCTCTCTCTCTCTCTGGCCCTCCCCCACTTGCACTCTGTCTCTCTCTCTCAAAAATAAAAACATTTTTAAAAACTAAAGAAAGAAAGAAAGAAAGAAAAGAGAAACACAAGCTTATTTTCCAAAGGAACATCATTAACTATGTTGGAGATAACTAGAACACTTATAATCAACAAAGGTCTTGTAGTCCTCCCCACAGGGCAAATTTTAATGAAATACACTTGGCAATGTATTTTTTTTTTTTTTTTTCAAAAGACAAGCAACAGTTTGGCACCTAATATATAATCACAATGACCAAGTCAGGTGTGCAGCATCCCCAGTACAGACTTTATTAGAGTTCAGTTATACATACACAGTCTCTTGACACTGAAGATGTAGTTCTTACAGATAATGCCCAAAGGCAGGAAATGAATCTCCTCCCAAATGCTGCTTCTTATCTTTAAAGTAACCTCAAATTATTACTAAACTAATAAAGTAATTTTGTTCCAGAAAATGATCTGATCTATTTTATTTTCAGCTTTTGATAAATCCAAGAATGAGATGAGGGATTATTACTTTTTGTCTCACTATACACACTGAAACACAACAAGAAAATAAAGGAAAAAAAATTGTTAATAATTTTTTATGGTAAAGTTGGAATAGGCAGTATCAAAGGCTGTCAATAGATGAGGAAGATGTGTACAGTTTTGGAAAAATAAAAAGTTAATTTTGTTATTTAAAAGCAAATTTGGAAGTAAAGCTTTTACTGTCTTCTAATTAGAAACTGTCAGTTGTCGGTTTAAAAAAAATGAGCAAAAAGAGTGCAGTAAGACTGTACGCAATAAAAAAAAATAATTCAAAAATATAATTATGGTTATTATTGCCTTCTTTATGGAATTTTTCTAACATAATGGCCCTTAGCTAATGGCTACAACCCAACATGAAGATCAAGATTCTATTAAAAAGCCAAAAAAAAAAAAAAAAAAAAAGCCAGGCTACCAAAATTATGACTGTCAAACACAAAGTAGGATGGAGACAGAACAAGAAAATTTCAGATGACTAATGATTAATGATGATATAGTTACTGCACACAGACAACGCATTAGATTTATTGTAGCAATGTGGGCACTATATATTGCACTTCTACTCTGTGCCATGCAATGTACTAGGCATTTAATATTATAGTGATAAAGGCACAATTACACATCTACTCTATACCATACACTGTACTAGGCATTTAAGATATACTCTAAGCCTTAAAATAAACTTTTAGTAGGCAGTATTATAAAACAGGTTTGTTTGTTTTTAACGTGGAACTGAATCTCAGAGAGATAAAACAATTTGCCCAAGATCTTAAAGCTAGGAAAACAATGCAAAGCTTCTGGCGTAACATGGCAAATTAATACATGCTGCAGCCTCCTTTTCCTCCTAATCCAAACCTTCGAAATGACAGAAAAGAAATCCATAATCATGCTAGAAAACAAGAAGGGATACCTTCAACGGACTGGAAACTTGAAGAATATAAAAGGCAAGAAAGCAAACTGCTCAAAGAGACTGAATGCTAGAAAAGGTGGGAGTGGTTCCCAGGGTGCTACAAATTCTGAGATAAGGGATGCAAAGAGCAGGAAAAGACAGAAGACAGATTAACTCATTTTCTGGAAAAGGCAAATAACAGAGATTTCATTTCTGCCCTTAGTTGGAAAGTGAGAACACAGGAACTTGAGTTAGCCTGGTAAAATTTTAGAACACCAAGGATAAAGAGAAAAATCCTTAAAAACAACTGGTGAAGGAAGTTGGGAGTACAAATTACTTACAAAGAATTAGATTGATACCACACACCTCCATTTGGAAAGAGTGGATATAAAAGCAAAACAAAGTATTATATTTAAAAGTTCTGAAGGACAGGGGGCACCGGGATGGCTCAGTCGGTCGAGCAGCCAGCTTGGTTTTGGCTTAGGTCATAACCTAACAGTTTGTGAGTTTGAGCCCCATATTGGCTCCATGCTGATAGTGTGGAGCCTGCTTGGGATTTTCTCTCTCTCCTTCTCTCTGCCCCTCCCCTTCTCTCTAAATAAATAAATAAATAAATAATTTAAAAAAAATAAAAAAGTAAAAGTTCTGAAGGAAAATAATTTTGAACTTGGAATTCTATACAAAACCAAACTCTTTCAAATATGCCTAGCTGGCTCAATCCACAAAACGTGTGACTCTTAATTCTCAGGGCTATAAATTCGAGCCCTATGTTGAGTGTAGAGATTACTTAAAAATAAAATCTTAAAAAAAAAAAGTTACAAGAAAATAACAAAGTAATAAAATATCATAAAATAGAAGACTAAAAAACTAAAAAATAGCAGATAATCAATAATCAAAAAAGCTGATTCTTGAAAAAGGTAGTAAATAATATAGGCAAACTTTTATCAGGCCTAAGAAAAAGGAGAGAAAGCAAACATCAGGAATAAAAAGCAGACAATTACAAATCCAGAAGAGATTTCAGAAGACATTTTAGCTACTACTGAAATTCTCTACAAATATGATTTGAATCCCTAAAAAAAAAAAAAAAAAAAAAAAAAAAAAGATTACTTAAGAAAATTTAAATGGCCAACATTAGCTGAAAAAGTAGAAATGTGAACAGATTTAAAAAAAGAAGAAATCAAAATAGTGAAGGACAAAATGCAAATAAATTACTTTGCATTTTAACATATTTTAAAGGAAAATACTTTCCTTTTTTACTATTCTAGGGCAGAGGTTGTTAAATATTTTGGTTTCAGGACCTTTTTTTTTTTTTTAAGTTTATTTACTTATTTTGAGAGAGACAGAGACAGCACAAGCGGGGGAGGGACAGAGAAAAAGGGAGAGAGAAACCCAAGCAGGCTCCATGCTGTCAGCTCAGAGCTCGATGTGGGGCTCGAACTCATGAAACGTGAGATCAAGACCTGAACTGAAACCGAGTCAGACGCTCAACTGACTGAACCACCCAGGCACTTCTCAGGACCTTTTTTAATACTTCTTAAAATTACTGAGGACCCAGGGGCACATGGGTGGCTCAGTTGGTTAAGTGTCTGACTTTGGCTCAGGTCATGATCTCACAGTTTGTGGGTTCCAGCCCTGTGTCAGGCTCTGCACTCTACACTGACAATGTGGAGTCTGCTTGGTATTCTCTTTCTCCCTCTCTCTCTGCCCCTCCCTGACTTGTGCTTTCTCTCTCAAAATAAACTTAAAAAATAAAATAAAATTACTGAGGACCCACAGAACTTTTGCTTTCATGTGTTATCCTATCAATACTGACCACGTTATCTCTGTAATAGAATTGCTAGATTCTCAAATTTGCTGTATTCAATTTGTTGCAATTCACATGTAATGCAGCCTCTGGAAAACCCCACTGTACACTTCTGAGAAAAACGGTAAAAAAGCCAATGTCAAGGGAAGAGCCAATATGGTGGAACAGCATGGAAGTTTTTTGTGTGTCTGGTGTCCATGAAATACAGCCAGACCAACACTAAACCACCCTACACACCTAGAAAACTGACTGGAGGATTAATACAACAATCATACAACCTGAACCACAGAATTCAGCAGGTACGTGGTGCAGAGAAGTGAACTTGGGGAGCGAGAAGGTGCAGGAAGGGAGGTGCTTCTGCCAGCAGAGAGAGGACGGAGACGGGGGGTGGGGGAGAATACAGGGAAAAGCACCCCTCCCCAAAAGCAGCTAGAGAGAAAGTGGAAAATTGGAAACAGCTGCAGGGACTAAACTAAAAAGGGAGAAAGGATAAAGGAGACGGTTTAAATTCCATTAAGACTGTTAACAAGGGAAGTGCAGTCTGCAACTCCGCAGCTCAATACCTGGTAGTGCTCTGGGGGGAAGGGCGAATCCCCAGGAACAGAGTGGGGTCCGGGAGGATCTTGGGCCACACGGGGAAAAGCTGTTCTACTGCTGGAAGGACATTTGGTAGAGACTGTTGAAGCCACCTGGTCCCAGCAGACCCCAGAAAACAGCCACATTCGCTGGTGCTGGAACAAGGTCGTGAAGGGTGAAGCATGGTGCCAGATGTGTGTTGTGATTTTCTATAATCCCTGAAAAGCTACTGCCACACTATCTCACCAACTTTTTCTGGGGCGGGCTGGCACCTGGCCATAGTCTCAGGGCACTGGCAGCAGCAGGGTCCAGCAAGCGTTCCTGTGTGCGGCCGACATTCAGCCATTGCCCATTCAGCCATTGCTCAGTGAGACCCTCCCACAGAGGGGCAGAACAGGTCAAAGCTGCAGTCCTTCAGAAGTAAGGGGTTGGGGAAAACAGCCGCATCTGAGTCAAAACTCGGGAGAGAGGTACTCCCCGGAGCCTGGTCATGAAGAGTGAAAAAGCGGGGAGTGGACGAAGGCTGAAGACAGAGGACGGGTGCGCGATTGCTGATCCAGGAGAACAGACTGGGTGGCTGGGTGGCGCCATTTTCACTGCTCCCGCGCATGCGCATACACACCTACCACGAGGCCAACCCTTCACCCCACTAGGCTAGCAGTGCCATCTAGTGGAGAGCAGAGCCATTACACTGAGCCCCACCCAACTGGGCCAACTTCGCTCTTCAAGAACACAAGTCTCACTGCCAGCTTAGTTTATGGACTCTAAAGCACTACATAGACTGACTTCTAGGGGAAAATGAAGTAATTTCAGTCCTACTTCAATCTGGTAGTAGGTTCATCTATTCAATTTTCTTTTTTTTTTCTCTTTTACACTTCTTTTTCTTGAATACAGAAAGAGAAAAAAATTCATTTTTATTTTCAATTTTTATTAAAAATATTTTTATTTAATTTTTATTAGATTTTTTACTTTTGTGTAAATTTTTTCAAGTTTTATTTTACTTCCATCATTTTATTTTAGTCTCCTTCAGTGTATTCACCTTTTCAAATTTTCAAACAATCTTCCTTTTTTTCTTTTTCATTTTTCTTTTTCTTGAATGCAGAAAGTGAAAAACTTCATTTTCATTTTTAATTTCTATTAAAAATATTCTTTGATTTTTTACTATATTTTTTGCTTTGATGTAAATTTTTTCAAATTCTATTTTACTTCCATCATTTTATTTTAGTCTACTACAGTGTATTCACTTTTTCAAATTTTCAAACGATTTCCTTTCTTTTCTTTTTTATTTTTCTTTTTCTTGAATATAGAAAAAGAAAAAATTCATTTTTATTTTTTTCATTAAAAATATTTTCCTTTAATTTTTTTCTACTATATTCTTTACTTCTGTGTATATTTTTTCAAATTCGATATTACTTCCACCATCTCATTTTAGTCTACTCCAGTGTATTCATTTTTTCAAATTCTCAAATGATTTCCTTTTTTTCCTTTTCCCCCTCCTTTTTTTTCTCTAATCTGTCAAACCACATTCAACACCCAGACCAAAACACACCTAGGATTTAGCATCATTTATTTGATTTTTGTGTGTGTTTTAAATTTTTTAATTTTAATATTTTTTTGATTTTAATTTTTTTAATTTTAATTTTTCTGCCTCATTAATTCCTTTTCTCCCTTCAAAATGACAAAACGAAGGAATTCACCCCAAAAGAAAGAGCACGATGAAATGACAGCCAGGGATTTAACCAACACAGATACAAACAAGATGTCTGAACCAAAATTTAGAATCACGATATAGTAAGAATACTAGCTGGAGTCGAAAATAGATTAGAATCCCTTTCTGCAGAGATAAGAGAAGTAAAAAATAGCCAGAATGAAATTAAAAATGCTATAACTGAGCTGCAATCACGGATGGATGCAGCGGCAACAAGGATGGATGAAGCAGTACAGAGAATCAGCAATATAGAGGACAAACACAGAGAATAGTGAAGCAGAAAAAAAGAGGGAGATGAAGGCAAAAGAGCACGATTTAAGAATTAGAGAAATCAGTGACTCATTAAAAGGAACAACATCAGAATCCTAGGGGTCCCAGAAGAGGGAGAAATAGGGGTAAGAAGGGTTATGTGAGCAAATCATAGCAGAAAACTTTCCCAACCTGGGGAAAGACACAGGCATCAAAATCCAGGAAGCACAGAGGACCCCCATTAGATTCAACAAAAACCAACCATCAACAAGGCATATATCATAGTCAAATTCACAAGATACTCAGGCAAGGAGAGACTCAGGAAAGCAGCATGGGGGGGGGGGGGGGGAGTCCCTAACCTACAAGGAAGACAGATCAGGTTTGCAGCAGACCTATCCACAGAAACTTGGCAGGCCAGAAAGGAGTGGCAGGATATATTCAGTGTGCTGAATCAGAAAAATATGCAGCCAAGAATTCTTTATCCAGCAAAGCTGTCATTCAAAACAGAAGGAGAGATATAAAATATCCCAGACAAACAAAAATTAAAGGAGTTTGCGACCACTAAACCAGCCCTGGAAGAAATTTTAAGGGGGGGGGGGACTCTCTGAGGGGAGAAAATACATATATATATAAATACCAAAAGCAACAAAGATTAGAAAGGACAAGAGAACACCACCAGAAACTCCAACTCTACAAGCATCATAATGGCAATAAATTCAGATCTTTCAGTACTCACTCTAAACGTCAATGAACTCAATGCTCCAATCAAAAGACATAGGGTAACAGAATGGGTAAGAAAGCAAGATTCATTTATATGCTGTTTACAAGAGACCCACTTTAAAACAAAAAGAATTTTTTTTTACATTTTATTTATTTTTGAGAGAGAAAGAGAGAGACAGAGCACGAGCGGGGGAGGGGCAGAGAGAAGGAGACACAGAATCCGAAGTAGGCTCCAGGCTCAGAGCTATCAGCACAGAGCCCAATGCAGGGCTCGAACCCACAAACCGTGAGATCATGACCTGAGATGAAGTCAGTTGCTTAACAGACTGAGCCACCCAGGTGCCCCACAAGAGACCCACTTTAAAACTAAAGACACCTTCAGATTGAAAATAAGGGGATGGAGAACCATCTATCATGCCAATGGTCAATAAAAGAAAGCTGGAGTAGCCATACTTATATCAGACAATCTAGACTTTAAAATAAAGACTGTATCAAGAGATGCAGAAGGGCATTATATCATAATCAAGGGGTCTATCCTCCAAGAAGACCTAACAATTGTAAACATTTATGCACCAAATGTGGAAGCACCCCAATATATATATCAATTAATCACAAACATAAAGAAATTCTTCGATGGTAATACCATAATAGTAGGAGACTTCAACACCACACTCACAGCAATGGACAGATCATCTAATCAAAAAATCAACAATGAAACAATGGCTTTGAATGACACACTGGACCAGATGGACTTAACAGATATATTCAGAACATTTCGTCCTAAAGCAGCAGAATATACATTCTTCTCCAGTGCACATGGAACCTTCTCCAGAATAGATCATACACTGGGACACAAATCAGCCCTAAGTAAGTACAAAAAGACTGAGATCATACCATGCATACTTTCAGACCACAACGCTATGAAACTCGAAATCAACCACAAGAAAAAATTTGGAAAGGTAACAAATACTTGGAGACGGAAGAACATCCTACTAAAGAATGAATGGGCTAACCAAGAAGTTAAAGAAGAAATTAAAAAGTATATGGAAGTCAATGAAAATGATAACACCACAACCCAAAACCTCTGGGATTCAGCAAAGGCCGTCATAAGAGGAAAGTATATAGCAATCCAGGCCTTCCTAAAGAAGGAAGAAAGATCTGATACACAACCTAACCTTATGCCTTAAGGAGGTGGAAAAAAGAACAGCAAATAAAACCAGAAACTAGCAGAGGACAGGAATTAACAAAGATTAGAGCAGAAATTAATGCTATTGAAACCAAAAAAAACAGAACAGATCAATGAAACCAGGAGCTGGTTCTTTGAAAGAATTAACAAAATTGATAAACCACTAGCCAGTTTGATCACGAAGAAAAAGGAAAGGACCCAAATAAATAAAATCAAGAATGAAAGAGGAGAGATCACAACTGACACAGCAGAAATAAAAACAATAATAAAACAAGAGTCCAGGGCCAGATGGCTTTCCAGGGGAATTCTACAAAACATTTAAGGAAGAGTTAACACCGATTCTCTTGAAGCTGTTCCAAAAAATAGAAATGGAAAGAAAACTTCCAAACTCTTTCTACGAAGCCAGCATTACCTTGATTCCAAAACCAGACAAAGACCCCACTAAAAAGGAGAACTATAGACCAATTTCCCTGATGAACATGGATGCAAAAATCCTCAACAAGATATTAGCCAGCCAGATCCAACAATACATTAAAAAAATTATTCACCACAACCAAGTGGGATTTATACCTGGGATGCAGGGCTGGTTCAATATCCGTAAAACAATTAACATGATTCATCACATCAATAAAAGAAAGGACAAGGACCATATGATCCTCTCAATAGATGCAGAGAAAGCATTTGACAAAATACAGCATCCTTGCTTAATAAAAACCCTCAAGAAAGTAGGGATAGAAGGGGCATATCTTGGGATTATAGAAGCCATATATGAATGACCCGACACTAATATCATCCTCAATGGGGAAAAACTGAGAGCTTTCCCCCTAAGGTCAGGAACAAGATAGGGATGTCCACGGTCACCACTGTTATTCAACATAGTATTGGAAGTCTTAGCCTCTGCAATCAGACAACACAAAGAAATAAAAGGCATCCAAATCGGCCAGGAGGAGGTCAAACTTTCACTCTTTGCAGATGACATGATATTCTATATGGAAAACCCAAAAGATTCCACCAAAAAACTGCTAGAATTGATTCATGAAATCCGCAAAGTTGCAAGATACAAAATCAATGCACAGAAATCGGTTGCATTCCTATATACCAACAATGAAGTGACAGAAAGAGAAATCAAGGAATCGATCCCATTTACAGTTGCACAAAAAATCATAAAATACTTAGGAATGTATCTAACCAAAGAGGTGAAAAATCTATACGCTGAAAACTATAGAAAGCTTATGAAAGAAACTGAAGAAGACACAAAAAAATGGAAAAAGACTCCATGCTCCTGGATAGGAAGAACAGATATTGTTAAAATGCCGATATTACCCAAAGCAATCTACATATTCAATGCAATCCCTATCAAAATAACACCAGCATTCTTCACAGAACTAGAACAAATAATCCTAAAATTTGTATGGAAAGAGAAAGACCCAGAATAGCCAAAGCAATCTTGAAAAAGAAAACCAAAGCAGGAGGCATCACAATCCCAGACTTTAAGCTATACTACAAAGCTGTAATCATCAAGACAGTATGGTACTGGCACAAAAACAGACACTCAGATCAATGGAACAGAATAGAGAACCCAGAAATAGACCCACAAACATATGGCCAACTGATCTTTGACAAAGCAGGAAAGAATATCCAATGGAATAAAGACAGTCTCTTCAGCAAGTGGTGCTGGGAAAACTGGACAGCGACATGCAGAAGAATGAACCTGGACCACTTTCTTAAACCATACACAAAAATAAACTCAAAATGGATGAAAGACCTAAAAATAAGACAGGAAGCCATCAAAATTCTCGAGGAGAAAGCAGGCAAAAACCTCTTTGATCTTGGCCGCACCAACTTCTTACTCAACATGTCTCCAGAGGTGAGGGAAACAAAAGCAAAAATGAACTACTGGGACCTCATCAAAATAAGGAGCTTCTGCACAGCAAGGGAAACAATCAGCAAAACTAAAAGGCAATCGACAGAATGGGAGAAGATAATTGCAAACGACGTATCAGATAAAGGGTTAGTATCCAGAATCTATAAAGAACTTATCAAACTCAACACCCAAAACACAAATAATCCAGTGAAGAAATGGGCAAAAGACATGAATAGACACTTCTCCAAAGAAGACATCCAGATGGCCAACCGACACATGAAAACATGCTCAACATCACTCATCATCAGGGAAATCCAAATCAAAACCACAATGAGATACCACCTTACACCTGTCAGAATGGCTCACATTAACAACTTAGGCAACAACAGATGTTGGCGAGGATGCAGAGAAAGAGGATCTCTTTTACATTGTTGGTGGCAGTGCAAGCTGGTGCAGCCACTCTGGAAAACAGTATGGAGGTGCCTCAAAAAACTAAAGATAGAACTACCCTACGACCCAGCAATTGCACTACTAGGCATTTATCCATGGGATACAGGCATGCTGTTTCAAAGGGACACATGCATCCTCATGTTTATAGCAGCACTATCAACAATAGCCAAAGTATGGAAAGAGCCCAAATGTCCATCAGTGGATGAATGGATAAAGAAGATGTGGTATATATTTACAATGGAGTATTACTTGGCAATCAAAAAGAATCAAAAGAAATCTTGCCATTTGCAACTACGTGGATGGAACTGGAGGGTATTATGCTAAGTAAAATTAGTCAGAGAAAGACAAAAATCATATGACTTCACTCATATGAGGACTTTAAGAGACAAAACAGATGAACATAAGGGAAGGGACACAAAAATAATATAAAAACAGGGAGGGGGACAAAACAGAAGAGACTCATAAATATGGAGAACAAACTGAGGGTTACTGGAGGGGTTGTGGGAAGGGGGATGGGCTAAATGGGTAAGGGGCACTAAGGAATCTATTCCTGAAATCACTGTTGTACTATATGTTAACTAATGTGGATGTAAATTTTAAAAAATAAAATAAAAAAAAAAAACTAAAAAAAAAAAAGCCAAATGTCTAATGAAAATAGTCTTGAATTTACAGACCTCATGAAAGGATCTTGGGGGTCACTGGAACTTCCATATTACAACTTAAAAAGTTTTGGGGCATCTGGGTGGCTCAGTCAGTTAAGTGTCCAACTTCAGCTCAGGTCATGATCTCACGCTTCATGGGTTCAAGCCCCACATCACGCTCTGTGCTGACAGCTCAGAGCCTGGAGCCTGCTTCGGATTCTGTGTCTCCCTCACTCTCTGCCGTTCCCCCCCTCATGCTCTGTCTCTGTCTCTCTCAAAAATAAATAAACTTAGGGGTGCCTGGGTGGCTCAGACGGTTAAGCTTCCAACTTTGGCTCAGGTCATGATCTCATGGTTCATGAGGTTGAGCCCCATGTCGGGCTCTGTGCTGACAGCTCAGAGCCTGCTTTGGATTCTGGGTCTCCTTCTCTCTCTGCTCCTCCCCCACTAGCACCTTGTTTCTCTCAAAATAAACATTAAAAAAATAATAAATAAATAAATAAACTTAAAAAATTAAAAAAGAAAGTTCTGGAGAGTGGTGATGATTGCACAACGTGAATGTACCTAATGTCACACCTAAAAATGGTTAAATGGTAAATTTTATGTTATATATATTTTTCCACAATAAAAAAAAAATAGCAAATAAAATCCAGCTGCACATATAAAAGAATAGAAGACTAAGCAGGGTTTATTCTAGTATTTAAATAGTTTCACTTTTTAGAAAAATTATCAATATAATTCACCATAGTAACAGATGTCAAAAAAATGTGATAAAACTCGATCCAAATGCCTAATAAAATTTTTTAGCAATCTAGATTATTGGTCAACTTCCACTAATTTAGCCTGTGTTAACAAACAACATTAAAATCTCAAGCCTTACAACATAAACGTCTATCTGTTGCTCATGATGTGTGTCCACTGTAGATGGTTTGTAGGTCCATACTGTCTTCATTTCAGGCTGAAGGCAGTCCCTATCTACAACATGCTGTTCCTATGGCAGGGCAGAAAAGCAATGGCTCAATCACAAGATGGCTTTGAAAGCTTCTGCTCAGATATAGCTTATCAGTTTCACTCACATTCCAGTGGTTAAAGCAAGATTCATGGATAAGCTTAGTATCAAGGCAGAAAGTATATACCAGGAGAAGCATCTGATAGGAGAACTCTCTAGAGATGGACCCAGTAGACAGGATTACCCAATAATTATAAATAAGAAGATTTGGGAATGAATAATCTACAACAGAGGGCAACTCCTCTAACTTGAAAAAGGGTATTTAACATAAACCTACAGCAAAAACAACTATTGCTATATATCAGCAATAAATGCTTGGAAAATGTATCAATAAATTTAAAAAATCCCAATCAAGCATATGCGCTATGAAATCAAGTGACTACGTGATCTTAGGCAAGTTAAACTCTCTTTGCCTGCTTCCTCAACTGTAAAATGAAGATGACAACACCCTATTTCAATGATTCTACAACATATTTTTTCATATTTTAATGTATCAGAAATTGATGATGTCTTAAAATAACAGCTGTCACCCAGAAGGCAATAATGCTGTGCCAAATGAAAGCTTTCTACTGACACTTTCTGGTAACATCAAGAAAGCATCACTAACAAAGCATCTTAGATTTAACAAAATATGGTAATATTTAGTGTTATTGTGATGACTGTATGAATTTATTCATATAAAACAGAACAATGGCTAACAAATAGCAAGTGCTCAATAGATACTACTTTTTCTTATTCTTTGTACTACTGTATATCAAAACCAGATTATAATGCTAAATTGAAGTAAAACTGCATTACAGAACATCATTAGAGAAAGAAATTAATGGAAGAGAACAGTCTAGAGAACAGACCCACATATGTATGGGAATTTAATATATAATAAATGAGTCCTTTTACATCATTGGGAAAGGCACAGAACAGTATTTCTAAGTCCTGTTATACTCAATACCCTTTTATAGGGCCCTTTATACTGAAATGAAACACACGTAACTCTCTACATGTAATTTTTAAAAACTATATACATATTTCTTCTTTCTTGTGCAGTTTTGGATACACATATATACATCCATAAAGAACTATACAGAATAAAGGGAAGTAACTTATAATGGAAAAACATAAACTATTTCAAAATGTAAATGCATAAGCACATCAGAAGACAGTAGTTATCAAAAGCTTCTACTATGTAGACTCACTGTAATCACTATTAATGCTACAGATACAAATGCTGACTGCAGAACTGGTGACTCAAACACCACAAGTGACACTGGTGACAAGTGACCTGATTTTCTTAAATGGGGAACTCTCTGTAAAGTTTTTTTTTTGTAAAGTTTTAAACAAAATAAGATATAATCTTCCCTCAATCTACAAAATGGTCAAATTAGGGGAAATGTTAGCATACACTATACCGTGCAAAATCAATACTTTTTAATTAAAAAGTATTTAAAATTTTATTTTATTAAAATTTATTTAATAAAAATAAAACGTACAAAACTTATTTTGTGTTTATGTGTAAAAAGAACTTAGGTCTAGGCTCATAAAATTATAGTTTTTCATCTATATAAATGTTCAGAGGGATTTAACCTATATGGATGGGGGTCATGAAATGCAGAATATCTATCTTGCCTGGTCTACATGAAAAACAGATGGGTGGGGAGAGGAAAAATAAGATAAAAAGAGAGAGGGAGACAAACCAGAAGAAACTCAAATACAGACAACAAACTGAGGGTTGCTGGAGGGCTGAGGGGTGATGGGCATTAAGGAAGGTACCTGTTGGGAGGAGCACTGGGTGTTACATGTAAGTGATGAATCACTGAATTCTACTCCTGAAATCATTATTACACTATTTGTTAACTAACTTGGATTTAAAAAAAAATGGTGTAATACTTTCAATACTACAATAAGCAAAAGCCACTCCAAAAATTTCTTAACGCCCCTCTGGAAGTAGTAACACTTCCACTAAAACCCCTGGAATAGACTCGTCAAAAAAAAAATTCTGGGGGCACCTGGCTGGCTCAGTCAGTTAAGCGTCCAACTTCAGCTCAGGTCATGATCTCATGGCTGATGAGTTCGAGCCCCGCGTTCAGGCTCTATACTGACAGCTCAGAGCCTGGAGTCTGCTTTGGATTCTGTCTCCTCTCTCTGCCCCTCCCCTGCTTGCACTCTGTCTCTCTCTCTCAAAAATAAACGTTAAAAAAAATTTTTTTTTAAATATTCTGGACAACTGGATACCCACTTTGTTGAAAATTAATAGCCCCATCTCCTCAAAATATTCCTAAGTCACCAGAAGGCAGAGTTGTGTAATCTCACATGGTAAAAACCATGTCTCAACATAACTTCTATTTGTGTTCCTTTTCCAACTAGTAAACAAGATGCACTCTTTGAAGTCTATCTGATCTCTGCCAGTCCCCTGACTAACCCTTTTTCTATTGCTTCTGAAATCCATTCTCTCAAAGTTTTAAAATTCCACTATAGGGGCGCCTGGGTGGCTCAGTCAGTTGAGCGTCCAACTTCGGCTCAGGTCATGATCTCAAGGTTTGTGGGTTCGATCCCCACATCGGGTTCTGTGCTGCCAGCTCAGAGCCAGGAGCGTATTTCGGATTATGTGTCTCCCCCTCTCTCTGCCCCTCCCTCACTCGCGCTCTGCCTCTCTCTGTCTCAAAAGTAAATAAACATTAAAAAAAATTTTAAATTCCACTATAAACAAACTACTTTTCATAGGGAGTACATTACAATGTTAAAAGCATGGACTTTGGAATCAGGCAGATCTTCTGGATTCAAAATCTAACTATTACCAAAGGACTCTGTGTGATATATGCCAATTTACTTCCTTGACACCTTAGCGTCCGTAGCTGTATAATCTTTTTCCTTCAGATTCTTCCCTTCCAGCCTAAACACCCATAATTCACCTCTATCCTAAGAAAACCACAAAAAGGAAAATTCCACCAACTCTATTATTCCTTCAAGTTATCATCTCCATCTCCTCTCTTCTCTGTAAAATTCTTTGAAAATAAGATCAAATTAAACCAAATGAGTTAATGGTCAGATAATAAAACAATAAAAGGGATAGAAAGGAGACTGCAGAGCTAACATATTGAGGACTGAAACACCACCATTAAAGCTAATAAATAAATTAAAAAGAGCAAAAAACATATAACTGAAAAAAAAGATATAACTGAAATACTGACAAAGGTTTAAGATAATAATGGTTAATGCAGAGAAAAAGACAAAAATCAAGTAATTTCCCCAAATATCTATTTAACTCTCTCATCCTACCTGGCTTTACATTTTCTTAGTCCTTGACACCTTCTTTATTATTATTATTATTTTTTTTTTTTTTTTTATTTTAGAGAGAGTGCACAAGTGAGGGAGGGGCAGGAGAAAGAGAAAGAAAGAGACAGAGAGAGACAAAAGAGAAAGAGAGAAAGAGACAGAGAGAGAGAATCCCAAGCAGGCTCTATGCTCAGCATGGAGCCCAACACGGGGCTCGATCCCACGACCCTGGGATCATGACCTGAGTTGAAATCAAAAGTCATGGGGCGCCTGGGTGGCGCAGTCGGTTAAGCGTCCGATTTCAGCCAGGTCACGATCTCGCGGTCCGGGAGTTCGAGCCCCGCGTCAGGCTCTGGGCTGATGGCTCAGAGCCTGGAGCCTGTTTCCGATTCTGTGTCTCCCTCTCTCTCTGCCCCTCCCCCGTTCATGGTCTGTCTCTCTCTGTCCCAAAAATAAATAAACGTTGAAAAAAAAAAAATCTTTAAAAAAAAAAAAAAAAGTCAGAAGCTCAGTCTTTGACATCTTCTAAATTAACATGTAATTTACTTATCTGTTAGGTTAACTATTTATCACCTCTATTCCTCCCACTAGAATGTAAGTTCCACAAGGGCCATGGCTTTGTTTCACTGGCACAGAACAGGAATCACTAAAGATTTACTGAGTGAAATAATGAATAAATACACAAAGATATGAAAGGCAAAGATAATCTTCCAAAAAGATAACCTAGCAAGTGAATCAGAAAAAATACTCTGATACAATGACAGTAAATTTCTGTGAAATGAAGAAAAAAATATTTAGGTAAAAAACAACAATGCATTCATTCCAGGAAAAAATTCAAAATGATTTGCATGACAACACACTGAACTTAAAGAAATAAAGAAAATACTAACTGTCCAAGCCAATGAAAAAGTAAGTCATCTTGGAGATTTACAAAAAAAATAAAACACAGTATTGTACTTCCTCACAAGAACATTCAATACTAGGGAAAATAACTAACATCTACAGGATTTTGAAATAATTTATTATTCGTTAGAAATACTACACACATTCAAGTAGATATTAGGTGACAAAAGCAATAAGCAATCATTCCTTAATAATTAAGAACTTAGGAAACAATGCCCTTATAAGCACATGCCGAAAAAGTACTCAACAATGAAATTAAGTCAAAGACCTCAGAAATGGAAATCACTGGTAAAAAGATCAGTGCAGTGCCCCAAATCAAAGTAAATAATAAATCAAATATTCTAGGAATACAAGGATGGTTTAACTTCAAAAAACTAATATAAACTCATATTAATAGATGTTAAAAAGATTAAAATTTAATATTCATTTGATAAAAATTCTTAGTAAACTAGAAACAGTACCAAAAGCCAACAGCCCAAACATCAGATTTAATTATAAAATTTTATAAGCAACTCTCATTAAAGAAACATTAAAGAATGTTTCTATCAGTTTCTGTTTATCACCATATATAGTTTCCAGGGAATGCAATAACATGCACACACATGACACAGAGAAATAATAAATATCAGATAAAAGAACTAAAGACACAAAGAAACTCAAAAAAGATGGGTGTGACCTTAATTGAGGAAATTTTCAAATTGTACTAAAGGATATATAAAATACCTGAACAAATAAATGAAGACTAAAATATTAAAATATCAATTCTCTTCTATAGTATCTATAAATCCAATACAAGTCCAATCAAAATTTCTAGTTTTTTCAATGTGTACCTTGAAAGTGACACTAAAGTTCACTTAGATGACCTAAGGCAATTTTAAAGAATAAAACAGGGCAGGGCAGTGGAAAAGAGCTAAAGAGAACAGCAAGATAATGCATAGCTTTGCAGGTAAAAAATAAGATGCTGGTCTTAATTCTAAAAGCAAGGAGAAGTCAATAGTGATTTTAAAACCAAGAAGATGACTTTGTCTGAAGTGTTCGAAAATGCATTGGAGAAGCTTAAAAGATAACCTGGAGAGTCACAGTCACTGAAAATGACAGAGGATGGACCAACAAAACTCTTTAACACTGGCAAAAATGTCAGAATCAGTTTTTTTTCCGAACTCTGGAAATTAACCAAAGGCTTACAGGAGCTCAGGGAGCATTTATTCAAGAATAGCTGAATTTCACTAAGAACTTTGTGGTGTTTTAACTTTCCCTATTTCCATCATCCCCTCCCTAGTGCCATGGTAGCCTAAAACAACAGCCCACAATCATGGCAGAAACCAGCAGTCTGGCAGCCACTAGAGGAGGCAGAATGGGTTAGAGCTCCTTCAAAACCCCTATTCCAGAGAATTATTATTGGACCTGTCTGGTGGTTCCCTGAAGACACCACTCAGTAGGCAGTCTTTATTTGACGTGACAGAGTGCCAAAGTAAAACAGCCTTTTCCCTGGGGGTGTCTGTCAAAAACAATCAAAGACAACTGCTGAACTTCAGGGCTGCCTGCGGCAGTGCGCAGTGCATAACAGTTGGGGTAAACAATAGGCTAACCAAAAAGCTTAAAAAGAAACGTTGAGAAATAGGATGTTCAATAGGGGGATTTGAAAGTTCCAACATATTCCTGGGGATCATGAAGCCCACATACGTACAAAGACATTTGTGCCTGATCAGGAAAAACCTGAGAAGGTCCTAAACTCTCACAACTGACCCTGAGACTGCACAAGCAAGAAGTGAAGGCTAAAGCAAAGTTGTAAAATGCCTAGTGGTATACTATACACCTGCCCAGCACGCATATAGAGCCTCCTGGCAGACTAGAGACTTAGTTACAAGTATTTAAAGAAAGGTCTGTCAGGGGCATCAGGGTGGCTCAGTCCGATTGAGCATCCCATTTGGCTTAGGTCATGATCTTGTGGTTCGTGAGTTCGAGCCCCACGTCTCTGTGCTGAGAGCTTAGAGCCTGAAGCCTGCTTTGGAATCTGCGACTCCCTCTCTCTCTGCCTCTCTCCTGCTCAAGCTCTGTCTCTCTCTGTCTCTCAATAAATAAATAAATATTTAAAAAATAAAAAAAAAAAAGCTAGCTCTGTCAAATCATTAGCTAACCACCAAGCTAACCAGAGACTTCAGTGGCCACACACACAAAAAAATATAAACTTTAAAAATTAGTTCAGAAAAGTCTCTGTGTAAAAGACAAAAACAACAAAAAACAACAAAAAATTCCAATAAACCTTGGGAAGAAGAAAGGCTCTGGTTTCCAGAGTTGCCATATTATATTATTTTAAACTTTCAGTTCCAAACCGAAAATTAAGAGACATGCAAAGAAACGAGAAAAGTATGATCCATACACAGAATGATTTCAAATAAAGAAAACCATGTCTAAATAACTAAAGTATGAGAACAATGTGTCATCAAATAGAGAGTATCAATAAAGTGACAGAAATTATAAAAGAAACCAAAACTCTGGAGTTGAAAAATAAAATAATGCTTATGCATTATATTTCAAACCAAAAAAGATTTTTAAAAAATAAGTTGCCCATGGGCCAATGTAAGTAAATTTGGCTAAAAATGCACAGATTTAAACAGAGATTCACAAATCAACTTTACTTATCTTCAAGGACTCATGATTATACATCATTTCCTTCCTAAAAAAAACCCCAAAACTCCTACTTTATCTCATCTTCATAATCTGGGTTCTCTCAGCTACTTCTCTAATATTTCCATCCTACTGGGAGATAAAATAAGAATAGAATTCTCAGGGCACCTGACTGGTTCAGTCCATAGAGCATGACTCTTGATCTCAGGGTCATGAGTTCAAGCCCCACACTGTGCATAGAGCTTACTTAAAAAATAAGAATAGAATTCTCTTGTCATCTCTCCCACTCCTAACAGAATTCTATCATTTCATTTAGTGCTGTCCTTTTCTCCCCTCTTACATTTTGTTTCTGTTTCACTCCTGGACAGCAAATCAGGGGATGCATTTTTAGCAAAACTGCACAATAACTTTAAATTCCTCACTGCCTATACTGCTGTTAGATACATTCAGTATCATAAATTTACCAGTAATTCATTTTAATAGCATGAGAAAAGTGTAAAAAATTCTTAGTTACCATTAAAATAACCTAAATTTCCTGCCATTTCCATACATCACACGCTTTGTCATGTGTATATAAAACTGTCATTTTAACTGTACCAAACTATATCCAGAGGAATAGAAAATCATATAAGTGATTAAAAAAAAACACAACTGAAAATTTATTGGTTCAGATAGATTAGTATTTTAACTTTTTCTTACCATCAGCAAGCCAAACAGGCTTCCAACTAAGAACAGTTTTTCATTAGGAAAAACAGAACTATGAAGACTACTTTTCAAGACAATGTTTTTAAAAGATTAGAATTAGGGGCACCTGTGTGGCTCAGTTGGTTAAGCATCCAACTCTTGATTTGGCTCAGGTCATGATCTCATGGTTCCTGAGTTCGATCCCCGTGTCAGGCTCCACGATAACAGTGTGGAGACTGCTTGGGATTCTCTGTCTCTCTCTCTCTCAAAATAAATAAAATAATTAAAAAAAAAATAAATGCAGTTAAATTTAAATAAATAAATAAATGATGAGAATTAAAGTGGAGAAAGATCAAGCAATAATGAAAGCAATGAAAGTGTACTATGTAACCCCGTTACTTGCTAATGTTTCTAACTTCAAGAATATACAATTATTATCTTTTTCTTAAGTACTCATTTCCTTCTATTCTTCAAAATTACAATAATAATTTTTTAAATAAAAAAACCAGGGGTGCCTGGGTGGCTCAGTCGGTTGAGCGTCTGACTTCGGCTCAGGTCATGATCTTAGTCTGTGGGTTCGAGCTCCACATCAGGCTCTGTGCTGACCTCTTGCTCACAGCCTGGAGCCTGCTTCAGATTCGGTGTCTCCTTCTCTCTCTGCCCCTCCCCCGCTCACACTTTGTCTCACTGTTTCTCAAAAATAAACAAATATAAACAAAATTTTTTTAAATAAAAAAACCAAATCCTGTCATCCAAAATAATAGTTTTCATTTTTCTATCTATACATGTACATATAGCTTTGTACAATCATACATATTCAATTTTGTATTCTGTTTATTTCACCTTACCTCATGCTTTAAGTTTATTTAAATTATTTATTTTAAAAAAATTTTTTAATGTTTTATTTATTTTTGAGACAGAGAGAGACAGAGCATGAGCAAGGGAGGGGCAGAGAGAGAGGGAGACACAGAATCCAAAGCAGGCTCCAGGCTCTGAGCTGTCAGCACAGAGCCTGACGTGGAGCTTGAACTCACAAACCACGAGATCGTGACCTGAGCCAAAGTCGGACACTCAACCAACCGAGCCACCCAGGCACCCCTTAAATTATTTTTTTAATGTTTATTTATTTTTGAGAGAGACATACAATCCATATGACGAATTTCCATAAGCCATTTTAAAAATTCCAGTTTCAAGGAATATTAATGGCATGAGAACATGGCCACAGTAAGAGCTTTAATAAACTATACAAATGCAATTTTTAAAATACATGTAACGTTTATTATGTCCTAAACATTATATTAAGTACATTATATACATTATTTAACTTATCCTCTTAAAGGATAAAGATACAAAACTGCAACAACTTTCAGGTTGTATGGATACTTCTTCATGGCATTATGAAATACTGTGCAAAATAGGATCTTGCAAGAATATTGTCTAGAAATAAGCATTTCAATTGCCAAGATTAAAAGGAAAAGTCACTATGCTACACAAAATGAACAAGCATCCATTACTGAGAAATATCTAAAAGAAAGTTCCTTGTTGAACCTGTCATGCAACATCAATTTTGGTCAGAGACTATCTTATAAAATTTGTGAAATACTACTGGTTATCACAAGTACTCTTGAGAATAATTGTGTAGACCAGGGATCAGTAAGTTACAACCAAATCCAGCCACCCCTCCTTTTGTAAATAAAGTTTTATTAGAATATATTTATTAGTCACGCTCATTCATTCATATATTGTCTAATGGCTGCTTTCACACTATGAAAGCAAAGTTCTGTAGTGGGCTTGCTCTACTACCTGTCTCTTTACAATATAGACAGCTAAAACATCTAAGTAAATAACTGTACTTGTAGTAAAAGTACCAGCATGGGGCACCTTGGTGGCTACTAGTTAAGCCTCTGACTCTTGATTTAGATTTCAATGCAGGTCATGATCTCACAGTTTGTGAGTTTGAGCCCCACAGTGGGCACTGAGCTAAGAGCATGGAGCTTGTCCTCTCTCTACTCCTCCCCTGCTCATGGGCATGTGCATGTGCTCACGCTCTCGCTCTCTCTCTCAAAATAAATAAATAAACATTAAAAAAAAATGTATCAGCATAGATATCCAGATCCTAACTTATGGAGCTCATACTCCGAGATAGTGACATGATGTATGCAAATAACTTATAACACAAGGTATGAAAAGCTAAGTGCTAAGATAAGTAGAGTGACATAAAAAGGATGAGATTGCACCCACTGTATAAAATATTGAAGGAAGCAGCTTTTGCAATGGGTTTTGAAGGATGGCTATAATATAGACACGTAGGATGGGGAGACTTCCAATGTGAAGAAAAGCAGAGCTGTGAAAAATTACAAACATGACAGTGTACTTTGCATAGAGGAGGACAGTTAGTAAAAAATGCTAATAAGCATTTTGAAGCCAAAGCATAGGGAAGACTTCCAATGTCAGGATTAGTAGTTCAGATTTTAAATACAATCAGGTTCAAAAGCAAGGAGGTTTTAAGTGAATACAACTGTGCTTTAGAAAGATCAATCTGTCAACAGTATTTCAAACGAATTTAAGGAGACAGGTGATAAGGAAACTAACTACAAAGTATTAAAATAAGTAATGAAGGTGGTGGCAATGGCACTGGAAAAAAGGATACACTGGATAAAATGGAATAAACACATTACTATAATAGCAAAATCACTCAAATACTTATGATCAGACAGTTGCATTTGGATACAATATAAACCTCTTACTCATAAGGGGTAAAAAACTCTATCTCCCCTACCTTTGAACAAAATATTATTTCTAATTAGTTCTGATAATTTAAAACTATTTAAATAGTAATTTAAAGTGCTGGGCTACCACTTTCCAGTTTTTAAACTTACTCTGGATATAAGCATATATTAATACTGAATTCATTTACTAGGGCCCCATCTGCTGGACCTGTGGAAGGAAAAGTCTGATCTTAAATTTGGGCTCATAAATGCTTCTGCTAAATTGCTATAAATAACAATAAAAGGATGTGCATTACAGCAGCTCTTCTCCTGGTATACCAAATGCCTTCTTTAGGAAAAGAACCATAAAATTTACCTTTATATTTTATAAAGCACGAAAAACTTTATTGTTGCTTAAACTGTTGATTTTTTAAATAAGAGATTTTGTATTCAAACCTCACAAATATTTAAAAATACTTAACTAAGAAATTTATTTCTCAGTATAAGAATAAGCTGGAATTCATTAGACTGATCTTATTGGTAAGGCATACTGAAGAAAAGTTTTATATCCTGTTCATTAAGAACTAAGCTGCAGCTTGTCAGTTGGCTTCTGGCTGAGCTCTACCAATGGAAGACAAAAATGATCTATTGGCAGGTAGAAGAAAGGGAAAAAACAAGGAATTCCACCCTGCCTTTTTCTCTACCTAAAACTGAATCTCCCTAAGTGGCTTCAGCTCCTTCGGGAAGAGTCTAGTTCCCACCAGATAACCCTAGCCCTTGGCCTCCAGGACCTGTATTCTACCTGTATCCCTCCATTTATCACCACTGGCTCATCTCTGGGTTGCCTCACCATCTATTCTCTTTTTGGCTTAAGTCTTCCATTACTTATGTAACCAGTTCTCTGCATTAAAGTCCCTTTATTGTAAAAGAATGGGAGGCAGGGAGGGACAGAATGAAGAAAGAGCAAAATGGCTTAGCCCTAGCTTTCTCTAGCTCTAGCGTCACTGTACACCAGCCTCATTTCACAATGGAAAAGAAAGAGCAGTAATATGACTATACTTTCTAGATCACTTGTGTACATCCATCCTTCTCAAATATTTTGCTTTGTATTATATGGTGTGCCAAGACGATTTATATGAAACATTAGAATAAGCATATCCATGGTAGGATGACTTAAAAAAATATTTGTGGGGCTGGGTGGCTCAGCTGGTTGAGCGACCAACTCTTGATTTTGGCTCAGGTCATGATCCAGGGTTGTGGGAGCAAGCCCCAAATCATGGAGATGGAGCCTGCTTAGGATTCTCTCTCTTCCTCTCTCTCATCCCTCCCTCCCCCCACCGCTATTTTTCAGGTTTTTTTTTTCTTTCTTCTTTGAATTCTTTATTTTTTTAAGTTTATTTATTTGGGGGGGGGGGTGTGGAGGGAGGAGCAGAGATAGGGGAAGAGGAAGAACCCCAAGCAGGTTCCACACTGTCAGCACAGAGCCTGACAATGGCTCAAACTCAGGAACTTTGAGATCACAACCCAAGCCAAGATCAAGAGTCAGACACTTAACCAACTAAGCCACCCAGGTGCCTCCCATCCTCTAAAATTAAAACGAAAAGAAAAGAAAAGGCACATTAAAACAAACTACAAGGGTGCTATCAATTCAATGGAGGATAGCCTTCAACAAATGCTACTGGGACAATTGGATATCCATAGGCAAATAATAGTATTATTACTATTAGGACCTAGGTCCTAATAGTAGGACCCCTACCTCATACCATATACAAAAATTAACTCAAAATGGATCACAGACCTAAATTTAAGAGGTAAAACTAGAACACGAGTATAAATCTTCATCACAATGGATTAAGCGGTTTATTAGGTATGACACCAAAGCAATAGAAACCTATGAAAAAAATAAATTGGACTTTCTCAAAATTGAACTTTTGTGCTTCAAAGGATCCTATCAAGAAAGTGAAAAGACAAAAGAATGGGAAAAAATATTTAAATTATATCTAACAAGGGACTTGTTTATATCTAGAATATATAAAGAAATCTTGTAACTCATAAAAGGGCAGTAATTCAATTTTAAAATACATAAATGATATGAATAGACATTTCTCCAAAGATGATACATGAATGGCCAACATCCCTGGCCATCAGAGAAATGCAAATCAAAATCACAATGAGATAGTTGCCTGGGGCAGAATGTAGGGAAGTAGACAGTGTCTGGAGCCAATTTCTTCAACAGAAAGAAAGCAAAAGCAAAGAAGTATCAAATATGTTCAATTACCTACCTATGTCATTATAAAATGAGTAAAAAGAGAAGCTATCTTTCTGCCAGACCAAAGGAACTATCAGACTAACTGATGCAAAGGTCTTTCAGAAATACAGAAAATGACTCAAGACATAAGCATACATTTGAGGTTGTTTCTGCTATAAGCTGTAGATTTCACAGGAAAACATAGTTTCGGCTGCTAAAATAGAAAATATTCATATTAGGTGTTATTATTGTAGAACAATCAATTGTAACTTCATGCACTACCATAATTACAAAACTGAACAACTACATTTAGCAGACAATTAATAATCACAAAAGTAGTCTTAAAAGAAACTACTTTGCTAATAAAAATTTCTAGGAAATTGGTGACATATTAATACCTCATTTTCAGGGATCTTTACACTAATAATTTTGTTACTTTAGTATTAGCTGTCTAAAACAGCTTTGTGTAACTACTTAGAAATAACTGAAAATCACAACTTCTGAAAAAAATCTTAGATTACCCATGTAACATTAGTGAAGGAAAAAAAAATCAGTGAAAAGTCTTTCTTTAAATATTCCTTTTGATGATTCTGTAAATGATAATATACTCCAGATACACTGTAATGACAAACAACTAAGGCAAGCAAAGACATCAAATTCACAAGTTCGATTTAAAAAATTCTATTTCCAATAATGCAATAGAAAAACATAGGTTCCCTTACCTCATCATCATCATCAGAATCATTCCCAAACACTGATGGTTTTTGCAAAACAGGGTGCAACTGCTGTGCTTTCTTTGGCAAAATAAGCCCATACCTGCATTTTGTTTTTGAAATAGAAATTACACCATTATATTTAAATGTTAAAAAATAATACATCCACTACTTCTTCCAGATGAAGCTACCAAGTCAAAACATATCACACAGCTTATGAACACAGAACAGGGTTTCCGCTTTCCAATGATCTCAAAGTTCTAATGTGTGTTAAGATTTTATAATTACTCTTCTAAGTAATTATTTGCTGACACGGGCCAAATTCAAATACCATTTTAATAAAAAAAGAGAAATAACTGAAGAGTTCAGAAATGTTTTAGATGATGAAATAATGTTTTAGAAAGAACATGTTAGTGGAACGCTCGTTTCATGCCTACTAAAAATTTTAAAACACTCTAAATTATCCTTGTGGTCGAACAAGAAAATAGCTGTTTTTTTTTTTTTTTCTACTGGGTACTTACATAGTTTAAAATAAGTTATTGGGTAATGTGACCCACGAAAAATTTTTAAAAGATTACAGTAACTGAGAAACTCAAGAAGTCACGGGACAAATGCCCATTATATTCTATTGCGCTCATTTGCTCTGTCTTGGAGCATCTCAGAAAACCATCCCATCAGGTCCAACTCATTTAGTTTCTCACGCTTTGGCCTTTAAAATGCCGAGATGACGGGAAACTCCATCGAAAGTAAGAATTATACATCAAAGGTAAAACTTTCAAGAACATACAATATTTGTCTCTCTTGCGGCAACGTATACCCCAGGTCCCTATTATGCCTACCCTTTTGTGACTTCTCAGCACAACATTCCTAAAACAAGGAGGGAGGGCGGGAATCAGGACTTGAGCAGCCAAGGAGAACAAGGCCCTCTAAGGAAGCCAGGAATTGTCTCTTCTCATTGCCCCTGAAAGCATCCAACCAGGGAGAAACTCAAGCGCGGGGTAGGAAGCAAGACTGAGGGGCCTCAGACCGAGCTTTTGGAAAATAGAAAAGTCTCGCTCTCTGCCCCTCAGCCTAACTTCCTTTATTTCCTCACAAGTTTCTCCCTCAAACTTCGGACTTCCATCCTGGAAAATGTGGGGGGGAGGGGAATATGTTCCTCAGGATTTCTCGCTTTTCCCCGCCTCTATCCCTGACGACAAAGCCCCTTCACTTCCAGCGCACTTTTACTCGTCGGTCAAAGACTAAGTCGCCGTGATCTTTCATTCCCAGCCTAACCCTAACTCCCGGATCACTCACTGCCTGCCCGGAATCGCCATCTTGCTCCCGTCTCCGCTGAACGTGGCCGACGGCTACGTAACGCTCACGCAGACGTCAACGTCATCACGTACACTCTCGCGCGGATCTGGGCGGCCTGAAACACTTTTAGCGGCTGAATCCCTCCCTTGAGCTGCTTCCCTCTTGCAAGGGCACGAGTCCTACGGCCTTTGGCTTTGTTTGGAAACCAACTGGCTGCCTGGACGTTTTGGGAAGAAAGGAATGACAAAATTCTAGGCCAGCAATTCCCAAAGTGTGGTCCCAGGAGCATCACCAGGAATTTGTTAAAATGCAAATTCTCTGGCGGTTTCCCAGACTTACTGCATTTGAAACTCCCGGATGGGGCCCAGCAATCTGAATTTTACAGAGCCCTGCAGGTAGCTTTGATAGTCAAGTTTGAAAAACACTGCCGTAAAGCTATCGATTTTTTTTTTTTCCACCGAGACTTCAGTGTGAGTATACCTGGCTCAGGGTAACTTGGCAACTGAAAATCTGTATGTTAATATAGGACCTATGCTCATAGACGAAATTATTAATAACAGCATCGTGGTAATACTGGATATAGGAATCAAAATTATATGTTATATATATATATTTTTTGTTTTGTTTTGTTTTTAAATTCTAGTCGCTTTTCGTCTGTTCATCCACCAGCTCTTGACCTGTTCAAAACTAGTTTTCTAGCAGCCAAAGAGATCTTTTCAGTTACTGACAAAAGGATGTTAAAATCTCCAACTGTAATTGTGGACTTGTTTATTTCTCCTTTTAATTCTGTCAGTTTTTGTCTCACCGATTTTGAAATCCTATTATTTAGGTATTTAAAACATTTAGGATTGTTAGGTCCTCTTGCATTGACCATGATACCATTAAGAAATGACCCTGTCTTTTCTCTTTATGTACTTTATCTGATTTTAATATAGACAGTTTTTATTGTTAGCATAGTTTATCTTTTTCCATACTTCTAACCTATTTTAATCTACTTGTGTCTTTATATTAAAAGTGGATCTCATGTTGATAGTATATACAATAAAACCTTTGTGAGTATAATTCATTCTGGAAACATGCTTTTAATCCAAAGCATATGTATATGAAAGTGAATTTCCCCATAAGAAATAATGGAAACTCAGACGATTTGTTCCATAACCCAAAATACTCATATAAAAATGATTATAATACCGTAATAAAATACAAAATAATATAAAATATAAAGAAAAATAAATTAACCTGCACTTAACCTTTGAAAACCTTTGTGGCTGGTGTGAGAGAGACAAGAGAGAGAGGAGGGTTATTGTGTAGGACAACTTTCACTATCACTAACGGGGTCACGGCTGTCTATTGGCTCAATGGGATCTTCTGCATGGGGGCCATTGTATATGCTCACAGGGATGTTGACTACAGTACAATATTAATAAACTTGTCATATACTGTATTTTATTTGTATATTATTGTTTTTAATTTGTATCCTAATTAGCATATAGTACAATAATGATTTCAGGAGTAGATTCCAGTGATTCATCCCCTATCACACTCAGTGCTCATCCTATCAAGTATCTTCCTTAATGCCCCTTACCCATTTCACTCATCCTCCCACCCACAACCCCTCCAGCAACCCTCAGTTTGTTCTCTGTATTTAAGAGTCTCTTATGTTTTCCCCCCTCCCTGTTTTTATATTATTTGTGCTTCCATTTCCTTAAGTTCGTCTGTTTTGTATCTTAAATTCCTCATAAGAATGAAGTCATATAATACTTGTCTTTCTCTGACTAATTGCAGTTAGCACAGTACCTTCTAGTTCCATCCACAGAGTTGCAAATGGCAAGATTTCATTCTTTTTTGACTGCTGAGTAATATTCCATTTGTGTGTGTGTGTGTGTGTGTGTGTGTATATATGTATATATATTCCATTGTGTGTGTATATATATATACATATATATATATACACATATATACATATATATACACACATAAGATTACATATATATGTATATATGTATATATGTATATATGTAATCTATATATGTATTATACACATCTTTATCCATTCATCTTTCGATGGACATTTGGGCTCTTTCCATAATTTGGCTATTGATAATACTGCTATGGATATTGGGGTACATGTTCCCTTCAAATCTGTATTTTTGTATCCTTTGGGTATATCTAGTAGTACAATTGCTGGGTCATAGGGTAGTTCTATTTTTAACTTTTTAAGGACTCTCCATACTACCATTTTTCAGAGTGGCTACACCAGTTTGCATTCCCATATACTGTATTTAATGTAACTCGGCAATAAAGCAGCAGAGGAAAAGGTCTATATCTGTAGGCAGCCTGACTTAGAATGAATCAAAGCATTCCTAAGCTTACTCTTGTATGGAAAAGCAAAAGACTGTCCATAGGTGCTTTGAAGTGACAAAAAATACACTAGTGCCAGTTATGGGCACTTCCAAAGTTCAGAAAAATCACTGATTTCTGCCAAACACCATGGTCTGAGACTGAGCATCTGAGCATGGGAGGTGATCACCCACAATCCTGCAGAGAGAGAGAGAGAGAGAGAGAGAAGAACCATTGGCTCAGTTGTGGTGATTGTGTGACCTTTGGCATCACATACTAGTATTTGCAAGACATTGCTCATTTATCAAGTTAAATTTATTAGAAATGTTTATTAGAAATGTTTGCTTGTCTTGCAGAATACTCACAGAACAAATTACTTGCAATCCAAGATTTTACTGTATTTGGGTCTTGCTTTTTTTTTAATCTAATCTGATAATTTCTTTTATTAGCGTGTTTAGAACATTTTCTTTTGTTTTTTTTAAGTTTATTATTTATTCTGAGAGAGAGAGAGAGAGAGAGAGAGAGAGAATCCCAAGCAGGCTCCGCACTGGCAGTGCAGTGCTGGAACTCAGGAATTGCAAGATCATGACCTGAGTTGAAACCAAGAGTTGGACACTTAACCAACTGAGCCACCCAGGCACCCCTAGAACGTTTTCATTAAAGTGAGTATGAGTATGGCTGCAGTTTTTCTATTTTCCTATCTGTTCTTTGTTCTCTAACCCTCCCTGCTTTTTTTTTTTTTTTGCCCTCTTTTGGATTAATCAAGAAATTTTGTGTTTCAGCTTACAATTTTTATGATGCAACCTCTTTGTTGACTTATTAGCCATACTTCTTTGCTTATTGTTTTTTAAGGTATTGCTTTAGGGTTTCTTGTATACATCTTTAATTTATCTCAGTCTGTCTTCAAGTAAAGAATATACCTCTTTATGTATAGTTAAAAAACCTTATGGAGCACCTGGATGGCTCAGTCGGTTGGGTGTCTGGCTTCAGCTCATGTCATGATCTCACAGTTCATGAGTTCAAGCCCCGTGTCCAGCTCTGTGCTGACAGCTCGGAACCTAGAGCCTGCTTTGGGTTTTGTGTCTCCCTCTCTCTCTTCCCCTCCTCTGTTTGCATTCTGTCTCTCTCTCTCTCAAAAATAAATAAACGTTAAAAAAAAAAAACCTTACAAAAATACACTTCCATTTTCCCTCACTTAGGTTTTGTGCTATTATTTTCACACATTTTACTTCTACCTATGTTACAAGCACACAATAAATTGTTATTTTTGCTTCAAGCAATTATCTTTCAAAGCTATTTTTAAAATAAGAAAAATGTTTATGCACACATTTACTATTTCTATGTAGATCAGATTTCTATCTAATACAGACATTCTTTTTTTTTTATGCTTATTTGAGAGAGAGAGAAAGTGTAAGCAAGGGAGGAGCAGAGAGAGAGAGGGAGAGAGAGAATCCCAAGCAGGCCCCATGCTGTCAGCACAGAGCTCAATCCCACAACCCTGAGAACATGACCTGAACTGAAATCAGGAGTCAGATGCTCAACTGACTGACCCACCCAGGCGCCCCACAGCCATTCTTTTTTAAACAGTTTTATAGAGCTATAATTCAGATACCATGTAATTCACCAATTTAAAGTGTATATAATTCAATGGTTTTTAATATATTCAAGGAGCTGGGCTACCATCACCATAATCAATTTTAGAATAATTTTAATGTCCAAAAAAGAAAGCATATACACATTAGCCACTCATTTCTGCACAAACCCTTTGACCCTAGGTAACTAGTTATCTACTTGTGTCTCCATGGATGCAGTTCTCTCAGTTTTTGCTTCATATGCTTTGAAACTCTGTTATTAGATGTATAAATATTTAAGATTGTTATGGTTTCTTAATTAATTGACCTATTTTTCATTATGAAATGACCTTCTTTATCATGGTAATATTCTTTGCTCTGAAATCTACTTTGTGTGTTATTATTATAGTCACTCCAGCCACTCTTGACATTGACTCCAAAAGAAACTTTAACTCCAAACATTAACTCCAGGGAAAGTGAAAAGATGTTCAGAAAAGGAAAATGATTGTAATTTACTACATGGCTAAGCCCTAAATAGCATACATAGTCATGATAATGCAAATGCTGAATATCAATCTATTCTAATTTAAATTCCAGTGCAATATATTGAAAAGGATGGAGGAATGGGAAATGTTTGTGTGTGTGTGGACGCACATACTGAGGAAGAAGCTGAATCTTTGTAATGCATACTGAGAGGTTAATAAATATTGCTTAAATCAGGGGAAAAAAATGTAGCCACACCACATGTTATTTCACAATATGGAGGTACGTGTCAAAATCAAGGGGTTGGGAAACTATGCAAAGGGTCAGATAGTAAATATTTAGGGGTTGTGGGTCTTGGGGTCTTAGTAGCTATGGCAGCTACTCAACTATGCCCTTGCAGTATGAAAGCAGTCATAAACAATATGGGCATCCTTTTCTTTCTTTCTTTTTTTTTTTTTTGAAGTAAACTCTACATCATATGTGGGGCTTGAACTCATGACCCTGAGATCAAGAGTCACTTGCTCCATGGACTCAGCCAGCCAGGCACCCCTGGGCATGGCTTTTCTAATAAAACTTTATCGTAATAGGCCTGAGCTGTTTATTAATTCCTGACCTAAAGGAATTGAAAGTAGTTGACTCGGAGGTAAGAAAAACAGGGGTGACGTGGGGCTGGGAAATGTTGTGGTCTTAAAAGACCTTGTATAACAAGATGACTCTTTAAATTATGAGTATGTGTTATTTTGCTTAAAATAAAAAGAATCAATAGAGGGTAAAAATAAAGCCCCCTGCCAAGACTGTCTGCCTCTTGCTTAAAGAGACTGAATGGGGAATTAGTTACACAAAATTACCCAGCTCAATATCCTATATATAATGTGAGCTTTTGAATTGGTGTATTGAATCCTGTATCCTCCCATTGCCTTTGGGATGTCGTAATGAAGCAGTTGTGAGATTTTCCTAAAGGTAGAAGGCTGATTTCTCTGATGCATTGTTTCAGAGAGTTCAAATTCTTCAATCACTTGGCAGAGTTTGCAGCAATGGTGGTACCTGCAGCAGTGAATCAGAGACACGGAAAAGACTCCTAACATTTTGAACCCAAGTTTGGGAACTTTAATTGAAGATGGTGTAAGAACAGAAGCAGAGTGAACCAATAAAAGATGGTATCTGGGGCGCCTGGGTGGCGCAGTCGGTTAAGCGTCTGACTTCAGCCAGGTCACGATCTCGCGGTCCGTGAGTTTGAGCCCCGCGTCAGGCTCTGGGCTGATGGCTCGGAGCCTGGAGCCTGTTTCCGATTCTGTGTCTCCCTCTCTCTCTGCCCCTCCCCCGTTCATGCTCTGTCTCTCTCTGTCCCAAAAATAAATAAAAAAACGTTGAAAAAAAAATTAAAAAAAAAAGATGGTATCATTACTACCATACTCCTATTACACAGCAGAGAATTCCAACTGTCTTAGACTTCCCAATAAGACCTCAAGAACAGAACAGTTGACTAGCATTGGATCCAAGGCAACTGTAGGGACCTCAGCACCCAAACTAATGGATCTTCCATTTAATCTTTTGACATTAATGTTACTGATGTCACTTCCCTACTCTTTCAGTCTCTGCTTCTTTTTGTGCCCTCTGCCTTTTTGTGCATTCTTGTCCCTAACCAACTACGCATTTTTTAAACTTTCTCGCTGCCAACTTGTAGTGTCTGGAAGGCAGTATCCTTTAATTTGTTTAAGGCCTGACGTGACACTTTTGGCCTCTCTAAACTCTTTACTGTCCTTCTAGACACTGCTCTTATTGCTGTTTCCTAGTTTGGATTATCCATGGTTTGGTTACTTTCTATATTAGGCCTTTTCACAAATTGGTCTTCCTTTGGCAAGGGGTCAACCCCAGTTCAAAACGCTGTGGCTACAGAGTCAGGGTCACATAGAACAGAATATGGCCACCAAGAGGTACCCTCCTAGTTGTGGTCTATGGAAGGGACAGTCAAAGAGAGGTAAAATAGAGCTAATGATTAAGAGATGGAACAGCTACTGAGGGTAATTACTATGCCTAAGGACAAAGAAATAGGCAATATTTAATTGATATCTATTGAGGGAGGTCTTTATAATAAAATCATACAGGGGAGAGTAAGAACACAGAGTTAATGATGTAGGGTGGGGTTAGGTGGGAGTGGCATTGCATAAAACCTACATGAGAAGAATGAAAATTCCCTAAATTACCTGCGGAAGATCTTCTGAGTCTGGATTGGAGATGTCTGTGGAAGTTAAGGGTAGCTGGTTGCTTAAACATATTTAGATAAAGAGGGAATGGGAAGTGAGTCACAAGAGACCAACATATTGTACGATTCCATTTATATGAAGTGTCTAGAATAGGCAAATCCATAGAAAAAGAAAGATGAATAATTGTTTAGGGCTTAGGTGGGGGAAAATGGACAGTGACTACTAATGGGTATGGGGTTTCTTACGGGGGTGATGAAAATGTTCTAAAATTGATTGTTGTAATGGTTGCAAAACTCTCTGAATACAGTAAAAAGCATTGCACTGTACCTGTTAAGTAGATGAATTATATATCATGTAAGTTATATTTCCATAAAGCTTGAAAAGAGGCAGTAGAAGCTTTCCTGAGATTCCAATATCATTGTCTTGAAATCTTAAGTTGTTGCTGGACCATGGAAAGCCATAATTAAAAAGGAAAATGATCTGGGCAAACAGTCTCTCCTTTGCTGTCCTGCCCACTGCTCCCTTGTGGTGTATTCAGTAAACTTCTATCTCCTTTGTTCTGCCCTGGGTGAATTCTTTCACTGCCCCTGCCACCATTCTCCACCCAATCTGGATGACCTGGCATTTTGTGGCCCATATGGGGAATCTCTGCTGGGCCCAGACTCTCCCTGGATTCTCCAGGAATTTCTCAGGACTTTTCCTCAGAGAACCATCTCTAGTAGTCCTTGAGGAACTGATGACCTTGGCTGAGGTCACTCCTTGGTAAGGAGCCAAAGGCCCCAGAGGGAAATTGCCAGACTGCCCTTGCCTGAAAGGGTGAGGGATTTCCCCTCTTGACCTTCAGAGGAATCCTTTCTTCCCTCACCTTTCTCTTTTCAGCCCTTTGGCAGTCTAACCCTAGTACTCCTCCACAACTGAAGCTTTCTGGCCAGGGCAGCTATCCCCATGTGGTCTGAAGGTCCAAGGGCAAACAGGTTCGACACCTCATGCCTGTGAGGGCGAAGACTGCTTTCCTCTCCTCTCCCACTCCATCCCCCTGAGGTCTCTGTTACCAATTTGCAGCACATTTGGCAGCAGAAGCTCATCCAGGGCAAATCTGCACACATTACAGACTCAGTTGGGACTCTTTCTGATGCTGGCTGACGCTCAGCTGCCTTGCTTCCTTCTCCCCTGCACACTTTTTTCCTTTGTTCCCTCAGATCCAACACCATCTTGATCTACAGGCAAAATACATTCCTACCTGTCTGAGTGAATCCAACAATTATGTATAGGAATGATTATTCAATAAGGATTCCAGCCGATGCCATCAGAGGGTCCCCTCTCCCTAAATCCCATGGACCTGGCTACCAGTGAATTTCACTCCAATCTCCTTTCAGCACATTAAATAATACCATGTTCTGGTCTATAACTGCACAGAACCCCTGATGGACCCACAAGTTGAGGTAGAGACGTGCACCCACCCTGTCTAGCAAGAAGCAGCTACTGAAGATGAGACCTCTACTCAAATACCAAAGATTTGTCATTGTTGATCTGTCAGGGTGGAATCCAGAGGCTGTTTTACGCAACAGGTTTGAGCAATGGAAACCTGAGTAAGGCAAAAGGGCCCAGAGTGATAACCAGGCTGCACGCAAACAGGTGCATTAAATGACCCACCTCAAAATAGCCATAGCCCCCAGCTGACCAATGGGCTACTTACAACCAGGCACTGTTACCAAAAAAGGAAAATTCCATAGGTTCCCACACCTCCTCATTTCACCCCATAACTATAGCACCCCCCCCACCACCTCCTGGCAGACAGCCTATCCTTTGCTGTCCTGCATGCCACTGCTCCCTTACAGTGTTTTCAAAAAACATCTGTCTCCTTTAAAAAAGGGGGGGGGGAGGCGTGGCTCAGTTGGTTAAGTATCTGGATCTTGATTTCAGCTCAGGTCACGATCTCATGGTTTGTGGATCGAGCCCTGTGCCAGTCTCTGCACTGACAGCGCAGAGCCTGCTTGAGATTCTCTTTTCTCCCTTTCTCTGCCCCTCCCCTGCTCATGCGTGCGCTCTCTCTCTCTCTCTCTCTCAAAATAAATAAACTTAAAAAAAATAAAGGGAAAATTGGATGGTCAGCACCATACCGTGTCCATGTTATGTATAAGCTACAGTAAAGAAAGCCAACAAAAAACTAATCAAGTCCAAGCTTCTGAAGTATATATAACTATAAGTAAAGCAATGTATTCAATAAATAGATTTAAATATAAATCTGTATGTAAATTTTGTCAAGTATAAATAACATCCGCGTCACTAAAAAAGTAAGCTCCTAGCGTTAAGGGATAGTATTTTACTTGCATGATCATTAAATAAATTCAATTAATCTTTCTTGTTGGTTGCTTAATTTTACTTATTTTTTTAATGTTTTATTTATTTTTGAGAGAGAGAATGTGTGTGTGAGCAGGGGAGGGGCAGAGAGAGAAGGGAACAGAGGCTCTGTGCTAACAGCAGCAAGCTCAATGTGTGGCTCAAACTCATGAAACGCAAGATCATGACCTGAGCCAAAGTAGGACACTCAACCACCAGCCACCCAGGCATCCCTGGTTGCTTAATTTTAAAGTAGTTTCTAAAAGACTGATAGCATAATCATTAGTCTGGTAAAGGTTGAAAAGTGTCAGTGAGATGTCTGAGTGCTGGCAAAAGGTAGGATAGATGGAAGCTAGGTCCCCTGGCTTCTTACCAGCTGTTGTGACGTAGGTAACTCACGCATTGAGCCTATGTCCTCATTTATAAAGTGAGGATAATGGTATTAGACTGCCTCCCTTACAGGTTATTGGGAGGTTATAAGCTTGTGTGTGAAAATACTTCAAACAAGTTAAACTCCATGCAAGTGTATGATACCTGTTCTCATTAAGCTAGATGTCATTTAGTTAACTTAATTCCCATGATTATGGTTAATAAGATAGCGTTCTGCAAAAAAGTCCTCTGCTCGCTGCCTAAAATGCCATTTGTATGCACAGTGAACTCTATAAGCTTGTTCTGCAGCCATCAGGATATGTGGCTATCAGTTTAATATCTTCAAGAACATTGTTCCTAGAAATGTTGTTGCAAGTGCCCTGAAAAGCCCTCTTCCAAATATGAAATAGGCTTATAGGTTAAGACTGGGCATGCGATCATCCAAGAGATGAGAACTGGTAATAACACTGCTGCCACTTTATCAGAGAAGGTTAAGAAGGGACCTCCAACCTCAAATTATAAGATGTTTGCAACACATCACATTTTGTCAACCAAATAAAGAAAATGAAGTTTAATTTCCCAAATTTTTATTAAAAATGGACTCTCATCAGATATGTTATTGCAAAGATGAAATCTCACAAAAGAGCAGTAAAGTTTGCTGTAATAATAAGCTTTAAATAAATATAAACTCTTTTTGCAGTTCTTTAACTTGAGAGGTTTCTGTTATTAAAAAAAGGTGTTTTCTTTTTTCCATGAGTCATGGACATTTTCCTGCAAGAATTTCTATTTATTGAAGTAACTTAAGTTGTTAAAGTCAGTAGGGAGGAGTAGTGATCGTTGGGGAGGGGGAAAAGGTGGTGCAAATTTAAGTCTCTGAAAAAATTAGAAAAACAATTCCCAGTTCATGTCTTAAAATCTTTATTATTTGGTACTCCTTTAATGTAAAAATAGCCATTTTTCCATAAATCCTCAGTCTTTACTTTGCACCTTTAAAGAGTTGAAATAATTCTACCCAAGTAACCACGATAGTCCCACGGCAGATACAAAGCTAAAACTAAAAGGAAACTTTTCAATATATCCTATAACATGCATTTGGTTATGGCTACCTTAACTGGATATTTTTTAGATCAAATTTCTCCTTAGGTAGCATTTTCGTTTTGGAAAATGCTGAGGTCAATGTCTAGGAGCAAAATATGTCTATGCGACACTCCTTTCCAATTGAAGATATTTTATAGTTAACAAGCAAAACTGAACATGACAAAAATAGCCTGAATACAGTACCAATTCATTAGCATTTCCCTGGCAAGCTTCCCTTTGGCATTTTTGCATACACATAGGAGTCCGTTTTGGAGGGCAATGGGGGTGCAATAGCACTACTTGTTTTTTTGCTTAGCTCCATGAGAGTTAAACAGATGTGTGCCCAGTGGTATAGGTATTCGATGACACTATTACCAAACTTCCATACTTCAATTCGAGAATGATCTATACCAAGAAAAAAAAAAAAGTTAGTATGGATAGTTTTGTACCTTTATTATTAAAATATATAAGTTCCAGTATTATGATGAAAGTTCATCAGATATGCTTTGAATCAAAACCATGGCAGAATTTTGTTTAAATGTATAATTATAAGAAAATGGATAAATAAATTTTGATACATTCATATAATAGAATATTGCATAGCATTTAATGAATAAAGAACTAAAGCTACACATTCCATTGTGGATAAATCTCAGAACGTATTATCACAAAAAGCAAGTTGTAGAATAATATGTTCTTTTGGATACAATTAAAATATAATTTAAAACACTGCAAAATAATTTTGTATTGTTTATGGATTCATAAACATGTAAGTAAAAGTAAGGAATCATGCATAAAACTGATAAACATCAAATTCATAATAGTCTTAGCTCTAGAGAGGAAAAAAAGAGAATGGGAGGGATCAAGGAGAGGTAGAAAGTCTCAACTGTTTCTCTAATGTTTTATTTCTTTAAAAATGTCTGACTCAGGGCACCTGGGTGGCTCAGTTGGTTAAGTATCTGACTTTGGCTCAGGTCACAATCTCATGGTTTGTGGGTTTGAGCCCTGCATGGGGCTCTGCATTAGCAGCTTAGAGCCTGGAGCCAGCTTCAGATTCTGTGTCTCTCTGCTCCCTCCTCCCCACCCTGCTTGTGCTCTGTCTCACTCTCAAAAAATAAACATTAAAATTAAAAAAAAAAAAAAGTCTGACTCAAACATGTATAACATTCAGATTGGATACAGAATACTGCTCTGTAATGACTACACAGGTGTTAGTCTCTAACTTTGGTTTGTAAACTCTACACCCAACGTGGGGCTGGAACTCAGGACCCAGAGATCAAGAGTCTCATGCTCTTCCAACTGAGCCAGCCAGGCACCCCTGTAATTTCTATGTTTAAACTTTTTCCTAATTAAAATTTATTTTAAAATATGTAATAACTGCACACCATATGTTTCATTTGTTAAATTGTAAACTATTAAACTGCCATTCATAAAAGTTACTTTTTCCCAGGAGTCAGTGACTAATATCCAGATAGAATGGTCCAATGAAAAGAGAATATACTTTAAAATTGAACATATCTGGGTTTCAATCTTGGCACTACCCCAACTAGTTCTGTGACCTTCAGCAGGCCACTTAATTGGTGTTAGCCTGTTTCTTCTTCTACAAAACAGGGATAACACCTCAGAACTGTTATGAGGATTAATAAGAAAAGATATTTAAAAATCTGTCACAGAGTAGCTGCTAAAACAATATTTCTTTCAGGTGCCTCTCACCATTAGCTCGATGTTTTATTAATTTTTGTTACTTCTTATGTCTACCACAGTGACTAATCCAATAAATGTTTGCTAATTTGAGTTGAATAAACCATTAAGTGATACTTATAATTGAATAAAAGTTTTTAAATGTCATCTTATATCCAATGGCTCATTAATGACAAGTATGTCCTTCATGGATCTGTATTAGAATGACAGAACGGGGTGCCTGGGTGCTCAGTTGGTTAAGTATCTGAATCTTGATTTCAGCTCAGGTCATGATCCAGGATCTTGGGATCAAGTCTTGTGTCTGGCTCTGTGCTGAGCATGGAGCCTGCTTAGAATTCTCTCTCTCTCTCTCTCTCTCTCTCTCTCTCTCTCTCTCTCCATCTGCACCTTTCCCCCTGCTTGCACTCTCTCTCTCTAAAATAAAATTTTAAAAAAAGGATAACAGGGACACCTGAGTGGTTCAGTTGGTTAAGCATCCAACTCTTGATTTTGGCTCAGATCATGATCTCACAGTTCATGAGTTCGAGCCCTGTATCGGGCTCTGCACTGGCAATGCAGAGCCTGCTTGGGATTCTCTCTCTCCTCTCTCTGCCCCTCCCCTCCTCTCTCTCAAAATAAATAAATAAATAAAAAGAATGACAGAACATTTTATTTCCCTATATTCTATCCCTTCTTTCTATGAAGGAACAAGGTTCCCTGAATTAGATTTAGCCTTTCTATGATTTCAAAGTTTTGACTTCAACAAAAGTACAATACAAGATATGAAAGGCACGTAAAAACTGGGAAACATTCACAAGTCTCAATTTTTATTTGAGGCTGATTTAAAACATGGAGGTACAATTTTCTAAAACTTTTTCTTTCAACACACACAGAGGCACTGTCTTTTCTCTCGGTTGTAACTGTTCAGTAAATGTTGAAACAACATTAAATTACAGAATGGTTAAATTAGGTCTTTCAAATATTAAAAGTCTTTTCAGATTATAGCTCAGTAACAAATGAATAAAACAAAAACAGATGGTGGTCATGAGAGCATAGTACAAATATCTGATTCATCTCAAGTTCTGGGCAATCCCAGACCAATCCACATACATACTCAAAATATTGAGGTGCACTAGTTGTAATTGATTCCTTTTTTTTATTAATTCACTTCCTGGAAACTTTACAAAGTAATGCTATAGGCTGGAAAGATTACTTTGATTATCTTAACGTTCCAGTGTTATGAATCTAAAGTTCATCCTAGAACACACCTAAAACCAAACCTAATTCATTTTCTGAGATACCGGCTCTGCTGCACCCCACAGTTTTTATTCTTTCTGCCCTTTCCAAATCCCCATTAAGAGCTCTGTTCCAGGGGCGCCTGGGTGGCGCAGTCGGTTAAGCATCCGACTTCAGCCAGGTCACGATCTCGCGGTCCGTGAGTTCGAGCCCCGCGTCAGGCTCTGGGCTGATGGCTCGGAGCCTGGAGCCTGTTTCCGATTCTGTGTCTCCCTCTCTCTCTGCCCCTCCCCCGTTCATGCTCTGTGTCTCTCTGTCCCAAAAATAAATAAACGTTGAAAAAAAATTAAAAAAAAAAAAAAAAAAAAAAAAGAGCTCTGTTCCATTGATGCCTGCCTGCCTGCCACAGCGTTTTTATCTCAACATCCAAATGAAACAGACCCCTATCTGCAGCCATTATTAAGCTAGTCGGCCATCTCCACGGTGACTCAAGGACATGAGGAGGGGGAGGGAGGCCTCTCCCTTTCACAAGCCCCTGTTGCTTATTTCCTGTCTTATTGTTACCCAGGACAGAAGCTCTGAACCTATCTGGGTTGTGGTTCCTGTTTGCCTGCGTTTTCCAGTGAGAGAGTGATGTGTTAACAACAGCTGTAATGATTTCTCTAATGAAGCCTCCTTGGCTCTGTTGGGTTCCCATTAACAACGGTTGAGCGCTACTGCCCTCTCGTGGTGGATGGACGCCAGATTTTGCCGCTTGGCAGATGACAAGAGCCAGATTGCACAGGTTTGGTAATTCTTTCAAACAGACCAATTTGTTTCTTTTCTAACTGTTAGAAATTATGGGTTTTTGTTTTGTTTTGTTTTTTTGTTTTTTGTTTTTTGTTTTGCTTTGCCTTGGTAAAGCTTATAGTAAATTATTGGAGGAAATCTGAGCTAAAAGAATTGCTGGGTCAAACCCTTGAATCTGTTTATAAACCTATTAACTCAAAAACATTTAATGGTATTTTTGTAGGTTCTAGTTTAATCAAACTTTTAATTACATAAGGAATTGATTTTGCTGAAAGCTGTGGGATAGTCCAGGATATTTCTAATTCAAACTCCCTTTACAGATCTCTGTTTTAACACTAGATTAGTAAAATCCCCTTTTGGGAATTATAGGCAATTAGAAAGATGGGCAAAGCAAAAATAATGAAGTACTTAAGCATCAAGTTCAAAAGTCAAAGTATAACTGCTCCTTTCAACTAATAACCCAAGTATTTCTTGAATGCTTCTCTCCTTAGCCTTAGTTCTTAGTTTTAGTTCCTTTATTTCTATTGTTTTGTATACCTTGTGCCACCTTTTAACATTACTGCCACATGCAATGGGCTGAATGTCCTGCAACATCCTATAGCTAAAAGATCATGTGTGTGCATGTTTCAGTCAGTTCTTAAGTAGGTCAGAACACCCATATTGGCCATGGCTTTCAGGCACTTACTATGTTATCATTAACTTAAAGTGATCCAAAATGTACTGTAGAGTGCTGCTTCTAGGATCAGTGTTAAATGGGGAGGTAAAAACACATTTTTTTCTCAAATTATCCAAAGTTGGGTAGAAGTTTGTTCCAGACTGAACATTGTGTTCTTGCAGGCATATTAGTTTCATTTCTGTTGGTATAATTTCCTTACAATATCACATTGTATTGGCGCTTTTTTTTCATGATATATCTATAAATCAAATATGAGAGGGGCGCCTGGGTGGCTCAGTTGGTTGAGCATCTGACTCTTGGTTTCTGCCCAGTCATAACCTCACCGTTCATGGGTATGAGCCCCACTTGGGATTCTCCCACTCTCTCTCTGCTCCTCCCGACCTCATTCTCTCCCTCTCTTTCTCTCAAAATAAATAAACTTTTTTTTTTAATGTGAGAATTGAAATCAACGCAATTTGCTTTACAAAAATTCATAGTTTAATGCAGTAGACTCTGAACTCTAATTATGTACTTTCATCAGTAACAAATATTGAGCATGAGCCCCAATACATGTATATTTATTTATAAATCATTCATTTTAAAACAAAGTAGGCAGTGATGGGCAATAGGCAATAATTACAAACAAAAGTCCTATAGTATTTTTCTTACACCCCAAAAGTACAGGTATCAGCTGTTTATCCTTTTGTTTCCTCCTTTTTGTTTGGAGCTTTGTCGAGGAAGCTTACAGAGGGCTCTATATTCAGTAAACACACTCATAATCTCCCAGTTTTCACTCTGGTTCTCTCCCTCTCAACTGTGTCTGATGTCCCCCAGTCCAGAGACCTTCTATGTTATCCCCTTTGAGAAATAAATTTCTAGTGTTGGGGAGAGGAAGTTGCCCAGTGGTGTGATGTAGAAATGAGATACAGACAAAAACACTAAAAACAGAAAGAAAGGAGAAACAACAGGGAAGAAAAAACTTCAAAAAATAATTATTGTTGGGGTGCCCAGGTGGCTCAATGAGTTAAGTGTCAGACTCAATTTCGGCTCAGGTCATGATCTCACGGTTTGTGGGTTCAGTCCCTGCATCCGGCTCTGTGCTGACAGCACGGAGCCCACTTAGGATTCTCTCTCTCTCCCTCTCTCTCTGCCTCCCCCACTCACACCCTCCCTTCCTCCCTGTCTCTCAAAATAAAGCATATGCTCACACAAAAACTTGTAAACAAATGTTCATAGCAGCATTATATACAATAGCCAAAAAGTAGGAACAAACCACATGTCTCCATCAACTGATAAATGGATAAATAAAATGTGCTATATCCATATAATAGAGTATTATTCAGCCATAATAAAAGAATGAAGTATTGATACATAGACCAAAGATGAACCTTGAAACATTATGCTAAGTGAAAGAATCCACCTTGTATGACTCCATTTATATGCAATGTCTAGAATAGGCAAATCCTAGAGACAGAAAGTAGATTAGTGGTTGCCAGGGGTAGGGGTAGGGAGGGGCAAAGAATAGAACAGCTAATGGGTGCTGGGTTTCTTTTCCAAGTGATGAAAATATTCCAAAATTAGTGGTGATGTTTGCAAAACTTTATGAATATACTAAAAACTACTGAATGGTACAGGATAAATTGGTGAAATTTGTGGTATATGAATTATAATCTCAGTTTCTCAAAAAAGACAACGGGTCATTGTCTTCAAGATTATGTTCCCTGGGAAACTAAAAATCAAATATGAGGGTTGAATAAAAACATTTTCAGACATGAAAGTCTCAAAAAATTTACCATTCACACACTCTTTCTCAGAAAACTACAAGAGATACGCTACCTCAGAGCAAGGCAAAGTAATTTCCTATGATAGCAGCAAAATGGATTTCAGGAAGGCAACTGAGTAGCAGATCTGGGTGGGGGAAGACCCCAGATAGAAGGAGAATCAAGATCTCTAGAAGGGATGGCTTCAAGGCAAAAAAAAAAAAAAAAAAAATGGAACTAAAAAAAATTACCTGATAAAACTTCCCCCAAGGGAAATTATATGGAGAGACAAAATGGATGGGGTGGGGACTGTCAAGAAATACAAAGAAAATTTAGGAATTTAAAAAATAAAACTGGGGCGCCTGGGTGGCGCAGTCGGTTAAGCGTCCGACTTCAGCCAGGTCACGATCTCGCGGTCCGTGAGTTCGAGCCCCGCGTCAGGCTCTGGGCTGATGGCTCGGAGCCTGGAGCCTGTTTCCGATTTTGTGTCTCCCTCTCTCTCTGCCCCTCCCCCGTTCATGCTCTGTCTCTCTCTGTCCCAAAATAAATAAAAAAACGTTGAAAAAAAATTAAAAAAAAAAATAAAACTAAGGGGCCCCTGGGGGCTCAGTTGGTTAAGCTTCCGACTTCGGCTCAGGTCCTGATCTCACAGTTCGTGGGTTTCAGCCCCGCGTCGGGCTCTGTGCTGACAGCTCAGAGCCTGGAGGCTGCTTCGGATTCTGTGTCTCCATCTCTCTCTGCCCCTCCCCCGGCTCACGCTCTGTCTCTGTCTCTCAAAAATGAATAGACATTAAAAAAACTTTTTAAATAAATAAAAAAAAATAAAAGTGAATTATTTACTTCAGGAAAGACAAAGAGTGAAAAAGGAGCAACCAAAATATGTTATATGTTCAGCTGTGGATCATATTTGCATAGGCGAAATCATGTAAACAATGCATTTTGATTTAACTCCAAATGATAATATAATTACATTGGGAGGACAGGATAAGAGAATGGTGGTACAACAGAACTCAACTTTCATCTATAATAAGAGGAAATCAGTTGACGAGGTTTAAAATTGAGGAATGAAAAGATAGCAATGCTCTACAGTATTAAAAAGACAGAAATGTGCACATGCCAGAAGAAATAGTCAAAAGAGTCAAAAAGAATGGCCTCTGATGAGGGGACCTGGGGAGACTGAGAAGAGAGAAGAGGGATGGGCTAATGACTCTTTTGTTAGAAGGCTTTTAGTTCCAGTTAACCTTTTAAAATACTTTAAAAAAATATAATTTTTATACTCCTTTGAGATAAAAGATTATTTAACATCCACTAAAATGAAAAAAAAAAACTGTGTCAAGGAAATCTGGAAAAATATCTTAGCCTTAAATAGAAAAAGGTTCTCATTAAACTGATTTTTAACAGACCTTATTGGATATTAAAGCATCAGTGATGGTACCTAGATAAATAAAACCATGTTGTTTCTCTAATTTCAATAACAACTGTTGGAAAACTTCAAAATTTAAAACCAAAAGCAAAAAGAGAATTGATGATTTGATTTTTTTTCTTTCTTTTTTCCCCCAGGATGACTTGGACTAGAGATGGAAAGGGTCTGCATGCATGGGAAATGGGTCAAGCATCCAGGCCCCAGGTCTTTACTGAACCCTAAACTAGTTTCCCAGACAGTGTGTGAGTTGAGTGCTTCTCCAATATCTTTCATACAACGCCTTTTAAGAGGTATTTGCCAGAACAAAAGGAATCTATTCTGAAACTAAATGGATGTTTCCTCCTCTAGAGCCTGAAATCTGGTGAGCATCTCATAAAAGGCACCCTCAAGGCTCCCTGTTTAACCCAGGTCTAACTGTGATTGCAGGTGGGAAAACAACAAATCTCAGAAGGAATCACCACCCAAGAAACCAAGTCTAAGAAGGTGGTAGAGAACTGTAACTAAATCCAAACCAATGAGGGTATATAGAGGGTCCAAATTAATAGGACAAAACAATATTCTTGGTATCTTGTTCATTTTACTTTGACTTGTTTAACAGAACCAGGCATATGATCACAGTTGCATATTCAGTTCAGTGCTGTGTTCACATTTCTTATTTGTGGAAAGTTGGTAGTGTCTTATTAAAGGTTCCTATCTCATCTTCAGCTGTGCCATGAGGAATGAAGGAGAGGCTTGTCCCACTCTTGCAATGGAGGGAGATAGAGAATAGCAATTGCTAGAGCCACCACGATGGTGGCAGTAGTGCTTAGGGAAAGATTGCCTGGGGAAGGTGAATCTTGAAGACAGTTAATCAGGGTTGTGAGTCCAGCAGTCCTTCCCCCATGATGGTGGGTCATCTCCCTCCATTGCCATCTCTGGTGGATCACGGTGGTGTTTTTTTTGAGGAAGCTGGTGAATTTCTTTATAGATGGTAATAGCACATCTATCTGGCTGCTTTGGCAGAGGAGGAGCTCTAGGGCTCCTGCAGGGGAACTCCTGCAGAGACCAGCATCTATAGACTTAGAGACCCTTGGATTTAGGCATGGGGAGGAAGTATGGCCACTTGGCAGAAATACAGGCTCTAGAGAGCAAAGTGATTCTGGTCACACTTGAAATGAGAGATCATTCTTCTTGCTTCCAAGTCTGATAACATTTCCCGGTAGATAACATGTGTCTAACCCCCTGGGATGGGGACATGGGACAGGTATGGGACACTCTACAGAAAGAGCAGGCAAAGTTGGCAGCATAGGTCCAAAGTGGAGTGGGGAAAATAGATCCTTGAGAAGGTGGTCAGGTCATGGGTCTTCAGGAAGAAGAGGACAACTACTGGAAGTGCTTTAGGCAGAGTGACAGAGGTTGTTGGTGCACTACTGCATGCACAGCTGTCTGGGTCCTGGTCCAGGGGTCACTGGAGGCACTGGGTTCCCTTACAGGAAAGTATGTCAGCAACATTCACATGCAATGAATGGCACAGCCTTAGGACGCCAAGCTTGCTGAACAAAGCTGTCCAATACTCCTTCATAGATGACAGCCTCAATCTAAAGGTGGGATTCAGCTGCCTGGAATTCCACCAGAATATAAAATACCCCTTTTGATGCAAATCAAAACCACAATGAGATATCATATCACACCTGTTAGAATGGCTGTTATCAAAAATTCAAGAAATGACAAATATTGATGAGGATATGGAGAAAATAGAACCCTTGTACACTGTAGGGAAGGTAAATTGGTAGAGCCATTGTAAAAAACAATATGGAGGTTCCTCAAAATACTAAAAATAGAACTACCATATGATCCAGCAATTCCACTTTTGGGTATATATCTGAAGGAAAAGAAATCACTGTCTCAAAGGGATATCTGCACCCCCATGTTTATTGCAGTATTATTTATAATATCCAAGACATGAAAACATCCAAGACTTGGATGGATGAAGAAAATGTGGTGTACATATATACAACGAATATTATTCAGCCATAAAAATAAGGAAATCCTGTCATTTGCAACATGGATGGCCCTGAAGTCATTATGATGAGTGAAAAAAAGTCAGACAAAGTCAAGTACTGTACGATCTCACTTGCATGTGGAATCTAAAAAAAACTGAACTCAGAAACAGAGCATGAATTGGTGGTTACCAGAGACAGGGGCTATGTGCAAAGGTGGTCAAAAGGTACAAACTGCCAGTTATAAGATAAATAAATTCTGGGAATGTAATGTACAGCCTTGTGATTATAGTGAACAATACTATACTGTATATATGAAAGTTTCTAAGAGAGTACATTTTAAAGGTTCTCATCACAAGAAAAAAATCTTTTAATTAAAAAAATGTTTATTGGGGCGCCTGGGTGGTTCAGTCGGTTGAGCGTCCGACTTCGCTCAGGTCACGATCTCACGGTCCGTGAGTTCGAGCCCCGCATCAGGCTCTGGGCTGACAGCTCAGAGCCTGGAGCCTGCTTCCGATTCTGTGTCTCCCTCTCTCTCTGGCCCTCCCCCCATTCATGCTCTGTCTCTCTCTGTCTCAAAAATAAATAAATGTTAAAAAAAAAATGTTTATTTACTTGGGGGGGGAAGGGAGAGAGAGAGAGAGAGAAGGAACAGGGGAGAAGCAGAGGGAGAGGGAGAGAGAAAATATCAGCGGGGCTCAATCTCATGAACTGGGAGATCATGGCCTGAGCCAAAATCAAGAGGCAGACGCTTAACCAAATGAGCCACCCAGGTGCCGCCCCCCCCCAAATCTTTTAATTATGTGAGGTAATGGATGTTGACTAAACCTACTGGTGGTGACCATTTCTCAATATGTAGATATATCAAATCATTATGTTGCATACCTTAAACTAATACAATGTTATATGTCATTATATCTCAATAATAACTGGGGAAAATTAAAAAAAATAAAAAATAAAGTGTACCTTTTCTAAGACATTAAAAAAATATATATTCCTTTCTAGAACTAGGATGAAGTAGGGTGATAGTTGACAGCAGAAGTCCTAAGAAAGTGTAGACACATCACCAGCCCTGATTTTATCTTCTTGGCAAAATCATTAGTTTGAAAGGCTTGGTGGGTTAGGAGCTGTGTTAACAGTCCCTCCCCAACCTGGGCAGAAATGACCACTGTTGGTGGTATTTCATGCTAGGTAGTGTTGTTGACTGGGGCTGTAGTTAACACTGCTAGAAGGCTCAGATAAATTTTGAGCCACAAATTGCCCTGCCAGAGGCTCTTCTCTTTCAGGCACAAACAGAAAGGTGCCCCCGTGAGTTCCCCTTCTTTCCCTAAATGGAGAGCTTACAATTTCCTAATACAGTTGCGTCTGAAGGACAGAGAGTTGGTGTCTGGGTGGCCTATGAACTTTCTTGATTGCAGCAGAGACTGCTATAATGCTAAATGTTTGGCAGTGGTGGTGGAAGGGGGGCCTGAGGGCTATTAGGGTTCTGGCTGAATCCAGCTGTGTTAACTGCAGTTGGAATTCCTGCCACCTGAGGACACTGTTGGAAAAGAGAAAGTGGTGGAAGCTTTGGCGATCAAGGCTGCTCAGGAATTGGCTAGCACAGTTGAAAGGAGAGGAGAGGAGGCAGAAATTTGCATGTTTACCCAAACAAAGGAGCTGCATATGACTATAGGAGTTAGTTCTGGTAGGCAAATCAGAGGTGGAACCTGAACTGAAAAGATTCCCATAAAGCATTGGGACAATGTTACAGAAGATGTCTTTGTCTGGAGATGAGCTAATTGAGGGTGAGAGCCAAATCCTGAACACACTTGCAAGATGGGGAGTTGTGGGGCTTGCTCCTCATCCCCAGCTCCCATCTGACAAAAGGACTAGATTTTTCAGTGGTGAGCGCCTGTGTCCTTGCCCGAGAAGGTGAAACAGCAGTCTGAGAGGACACCAGTGACCCTAGCAGCAGGGTCTGGCTCTAGGCCAAGGGGCTGGCATGTTGGGGTCTACAAAGTGGAGCAGGGACTCAGGTCGCACGTGGAGGGGAAGGGCCTACTGGTGCTCATGGTGGGGACTAAATCTACCTTAAAGGGAGAAGCAGCAAGCAGGCACTGACACAGAGATGTTTCTTCTGGATTTTTAAGTCTTCAGTGAACAGTGAGTGAACAAGTATGGAACAAGTGTAGACAAGGATAGAGTTAAACAAGTTTTAATCTTTGGTTTTGCTCTTATTATAATTTCTCTTGAATAGCACCTTAAAAGAAGTGATACCTGTGACATCTATAAATTCAGAGGCTCCCATGAATCAGCCCAGAGTCATGAGGCTACAGAAGCCATTCCAAATACACATTCTAATCTTTATTTTTTTAAGTTGATTTATTTATTCTGAGAGAGAGAGAGAGAGAGAGAGAGAGAGAGGAAGGGCAGAGAGAGAGGGAGAGAGAATCCCAAGCAGGCTCCACACCTTCAGCCCAGAGCTTGATGCAGGGCTCAGACTCACAAACCCATGAGATCATGACCTGAGCCCAGATCGAGAGTCAGATGCTTACAGATGCTTAACTGACTGAGCCACACAGGCACCCCAGAAATTCTAATCTTAACTTTTATTTGAATGTCATGTTCTCTCCTGTTCTCTAGCATTCCCAAACTTCTGAGAGTATCTTGCTTTCCGAGGCGATTCGATCTCTCCCCTTCATCTATCTGCCCTGGCTCACTGCTACATGCTTCCACTGCCAGAGACACCCTGAGGAGTGTGGTTGCCTTCCTCTTCTCAGACTTTCTCTGGTTCTCAGCCTCTTGGCATAATATGCACATCACAAAAGTCTAGAAACCCTTCTGACTTAGTCCAGAGTCTCTACAGAGAGCTGGAAAGGTGGAAGGGGAGGAAAGGGACAGGTTTAGTAAAAAACTTCTACAGAGCCATTTTCCCAACTGATGGTTAGTTTTTCATCAGTAACAAAATAGATACAAACTTTAAATTTCTTCCTAACTGGTACATTCGCACAAATGGCCTGAGGTCTCTGGTGGGATAACATACACCCATGGAAGAATGTATGCCTATATATGTATAGATATTTTTTTTAATTTTAATTCCAGTGTAGCTAACATATGGTTTTGTATTAGTTTCAAGTGCACCATATAGTGATTCCACAATTTTATACACTCCTCAGCCCCTTCACCTAATGGGTATTAAGAAGGGCACTTGTGAGGAGCACTGGATGTGATAGGTAAGTGATGAATCACTAACTTCTACACCTGAAACCAATTTTACCAAATATGTGAACCAACTAGAATTTCAGTACAAATTTGAAATAAAGAAAATCCCTTCACCTATTTCACTCTGGATATTTACTCTTATATGTGGTCAGTTCTCTGTGGCCAAAGAGCTCATCACCTTTTCCAACCTGGGAGCTCCCCTACTCTGATTTCTGGTGATTCTGCTTCTCCAAAAAGTCTACATTACTCGCGTATAAAGTCTCATGATCTATCATTTTCTTTGGTTCTTCATTGAAACCCAAAGATAGTAATAGCCTTTTTCCTTAATGTACTTGTTTCTTTTCCTCAGTGCAGCCCATATCCTCTATTGTTTTTTAGTAAATAATGCACATGTAGTCAATAAAGTGGGAGATGAACATGATTCTGAATTCTCAAACGTGTGGCATAGACAGTGACTTTGGGTAATGCACTCGATTATAGTGTTCCTCCCTGTAGAGGATTACTATCAGAACTATTTTTCCTAAAAATTGAACTTATGAGGCACTTGCTTTATTGTGATAAAAATATCTGAATATTTGAATTGTAACTATGTTTTATTGCTGTTAGATTTCGAACACAATGAAGTGTAAATTTACCTCTGATATATTCACCAATGAGCTTTAAATTAACTTCCACATGCCTAGCAGTTGGATCAAAGGCACAAATGTTCGCGACAAAGTGTCTGTTAACATACTGTGAACAAAAGAATAAAAGTTATGGGAGCATCAGCAAGTGGGAGTATCCAATTCATGAGTTTACATAATTCCATTTCTGTAAATTTAAAAAAAAATTTTAATGTTTATTTTTGGGAGAGAGACACACCCAGAGTGTGAGCAGGGGAGGGCAGAGAGAGACACAGAATCCAAAGCAGGCTCCAGGCTCTAAGCTGTCAGCACAGAGCCAGATGCAAGGCTCGAATCCACGAGCCGTGAGATCATGACCTGAGCTGAAGTCGTCAGATGCTTGACTGACTGAGCCACCCAGGAGCCCCCATTAATGTAAATTTTAAAACAGGCAAAACCAATCTACAGTGTTAGGAGTCAGGATTCTGGTCACTCTTGGGGTGAGTGAGAAAATGTGCGTGTGTTTGGGGGGGTAAGTGATAGGAGAGGGTACAAAGAAAGGCTTTGGGGGTGCCATTAATGTTGTTTCTTGAGCTAGATGCTGGTTACAAATGTTTATTGTGTAAAAAATCTTGCATTTTTACTCTTAGGATTTGTGCAATTATGATTTGTATACCTAAACTTGTGTGGGTTATTCTTCAACAAAAAGAATGTTTAAAAAAAAAAAACTTACCATTTTACACTTGTCCCAATTTCCGAAGTCACTTGATAATTCCAGCTCTGGATGAATGAACAAGATAACCGCTAACAGGATGTCATGTACTAGTTTTGTGTTGGCCTCCACCTCCTGGGACTTGGTGTCTGGCAGGTATGTGGGCTCTACCGAAGGATGATAGTCATAGAGTAACAGTGATACAAAGTCTAAGGAGGTAAGCAGTTGGAGGCTTTCCTGCAGCTCTTGCAGCATGATTCGGAAAAAGAGAATTCCTGCCCGCTGGACTTCACCTACATTTTCAATCTCTGAAACAACAGAGTAACATCTCACACTGTTGTTCAGTACATATATTGGTTTTTCATAGCATTCTGAACATAATACAGTAAACTTTTTTTTTCCAGGAAAAAGACAGCTATATCCTATGCTTTTAAACAATCTTCGTTTCTCTAGTCATGAAATTAATATGCAGAAATGGAATTACACTGGTGAAGCTCACAGGAAGAGGCTTTGAGGAAAGGTAAAAACTCAGGTTTTGGAGTTGGACCTCAGGTTGAATACCCACTCTTAGGTTTGTCTCTCTGAACCTCCTTTTCCTTTCTGTGAGCATAGGCTGATCCCTACTTCCCTGGTGATCTGGGAATTGAATAAGATGATATAAGTAAAAGTGCTTAGTGGTAACTACATAGTGGATGCTCAAAAAACATAAATTTTCTTCTTTTTTCTACCCACTCCACCCTACCTGGTGGCAAGAAACCTCTCAGATTAATCCCACGTAGTGTTACTCTATTTACTCCATTCTAGATAGCCAAAGGTCTCCATGTTTCCTTCTTCCTTCCCTTATGGCCAAACTGATTTTGTACTAAGAGCAGCCTATTGGATGTGGAATCACAAGCACTGGGGTCTAGTCTTGGGTTCTGCCACTAAGCTCCTATTGGACCTTAACTCTGATGGTTTTTAGCTTCTTTATCTGTAAAACAAGATAAGATTCACTTGTCCCAGCAAATGAATACTGTGTAATCTAGTGGAAAGAGCACCAGACTGGGGTGCAAATCCAGGTTTCATCACTTGCTAACTGTGTGATTTGGTGTGAGTTGTTTAGTTTCTCTGAGCTTCACTTTCCTCACCTGTGAAATGAGGTATCACCATTCACCTCACAGAGTTAGGGTAAGGACTAATTGAAATTACATATTTAAAGTGCTTGATACATGATGAGGCATTTAATAAATGCTAGTTCTATATTGCCTTTGTGAGTCCTTCCAGTTCTAAACCATATGATTCTAGCCAAGAAAATGAGACTTAATACCCTTTCCTCTAATTTATAGACCACACTCATCAGCCCAAGACTGCATGAGGGAATTCCTTTTATGCTGTATATTGCTGTATATTGTAACAATTCCTTTTAGAAAGTGCATCCTTCATTGCAATCTGTGATTCCCCCAAATTTATTAAACCCATGAATCCAGAACATTTACATTCACAATACCTAGGATATAGTTTTTCTTTATTTCTCCAGATATTTCTCCCAATATTTCGTAGCAGGCAGCTTGGACCACCTTTATCATTTTCTGCAGATCTTTAAATTCTCGATACAGTAGCATCTTATTCCTTCCAATGTTAAAATCAAGAACTCCTAAGGCCTTTCCCGTTCTCTCACGGAGTGGAATTACTATGTGGTTCTCTCCACAGACAGAGGCCAAAATGACTTCTGAAGTGTCTGTACACTTAAAGAGGAAGTCTCTGAAACCAAAACCAAATAAGCATAAGGATATAAGACATCAGCAGTCTCGTAACATTCCACCCAAACATACTGAATCGCTCTTTTGTGCCAGCGATGCTCCAGCCACACCAGCCCTTGTTTCATCTGCCTGGACCGCTCCCCCCTTTCTTTCACAGAGCTCTCTCTCTCAGCTCACTCATTAGAGAGAGAAGCCTTCTCTGACCAAGCAATCTAAATAAAGTAGCAGCGCCCAGGTCGCTGTCCATCTGCTACTCTGTTTTATTATCTTTTGCTATACTTCTACTTGTCTGAAGGTATTTGGTTTTTGTTTACATATTGTCCAATAAGTACCAGTTGAATGCCTGAAAGAACTGATGAGTATGTTAGGTCAGGTTCCCTAGAAGCAGAGACCGAGACATGAATGCTTCTGCCAAGGATTTATAGAGGGAGTGCTTTCCACAGAAACCTGTAAGGGTCTGAGGAAAGCAGAAGAGGGAAGAAGAAGCTAATTAAGAATGTGAAGGCTAGGGCTGCTTGGGCGACTCAGTTGGTTAAGCATCCAACTTTGGGCGTCATGATCTTACTGCTTGTGGGTTCAAATGTGAGTTCAAGCCCTGCATCAGGCTCGGAGCCTGGAGCCTCCTTCAGATTCTGTGTCTCCCTCTCTCTCTGCCCCTCCCCTGCTTGCTCTCTCTCTCTCTCTCTCTCTCTCTCTCAAAAATAAGTAAACTTATAAAAATTTTAAAAAGAATGTGAAGGCTAGCCTCAGCCTCATCCTAAGGGGAACTCTGGAAGGCAAATGGTGCCAAGAATCTGCCCCACCTTGGAGAGGTCTTTTATCAGTCATTGGCTCCACCATGCATCTTTGGGTGTGTGTTGTAAGATGAGTGTTTACCTAACTGTGATGCACAGCCAGGTAAGGGGCTCCCATCACTCAAGGGCACTGCTCCAGAGGAAGCTACAGTGTGCAGCCCCTAGCAGAATGTATATTAGGGATCTGGGTAGGGCCTCAGCAGCACTGCTCCCTGGAGGGACCTGAGATTTTCATTGAAATGTAGTAGTGGTAGGGGCGCCTGGGTGGCGCAGTCGGTTAAGCGTCCGACTTCAGCCAGGTCACGATCTCGCGGTCCGTGAGTTCGAGCCCCGCGTCGGGCTCTGGGCTGATGGCTCAGAGCCTGGAGCCTGTTTCCGATTCTGTGTCTCCCTCTCTCTCTGCCCCTCCCCCATTCATGCTCTGTCTCTCTCTGTCCCAAAAATAAATAAACGTTGGAAAAAAAAAATTTTTAAAAAAAAAAAGAAAAAAAAAGAAATGTAGTAGTGGTTTCTCTCTCTAGTGAGGTATAGACACATCTCTTTCCCCCTTTCCAGTCTATGTTGACATTCAGATGTCATTCTTTTGAGGTATTTGTAAAAATGTTGGTGCTTTGCCTAGCCTCAAAAAGCACATTTATGACTCATAATACCAATCCTATAATGCCAGGGAAGATTATGTCCTTTGTGTCTTTCTTTTTTTTTTTTTTTTTTTTTTTTTTGCTGTTCCCACTCCTTCCTGCTGCTGAGCCACCACTTTGTGTCTTTATGATAACCACAGTCATGAAGCATCATGCCAAACTTTCCAGGCATAAAGATAAAGCTGATTGGTCAACAAAGTTCCTCAAGAGGCACCTGTTGTAAGTTACACACAGGAGTCCAGATTGAGTCTGGGTGTGCACGGACTCTCATAAAATTCGACCAGCACAAGGAATAACTGTGGAAAAGAGGTTGAAACTGAATGAACATTCAGATATGAGGCCAAACTAAAATTTAATTAACACATGTACTTAAATGTCAAATTAGCCTACCGGACTGGGATAGATTACTGCCTACTCAACCACACTGACCTCTAACAAGCAGTCAGTCCCTTTTGTGATAGGTGCATCCCTGGTTGAGATCAGTTTTGCATCTGTCCGGTTTGTGTTCCTGGCATCCCACAGATGAAAGGCATGCAAAGTAACCCAGAGCTGAGTACTTATTAAAGACAATGTTCTCTGCTTCCTCCCCACCTTTGCCTGGCCTGTTTTCTTCAAATAAAAAATACACGTCCACAGGCTAGCTAACATTAACATGATGAGCTTTGGTAAGTGACATGGATGTATTTTTCACAATCATGGTGGATTTTTGTTGAATTCCATGTTTGAAAAAACATCACAGAAAAATAAAACACTATCATGCTTTAAAACATGCAATTTTAATATAAAATACCAATGAAATCTGTTTTAAAAAGTACTTGAAGGGGAAAGGAGTTAACATGTCCCACGCAAACAGGAATTTTTCTTTAAAACCTATCAGGGTAAGATTTAAGTATACTAATAATGGACAAAAGCTGTGTCTCTCAGATCTACTATCACAGTAGGGGAATGTGTTTTGGCAGCCGAGCAAAACAAACATGAAAATGCTTCTCATACCTGAAGATGCATGTCTTCCTGAAGATGATAGGGGGATTCCTGTGGATTTTTGTTAGACCCAGGTGCCTTGTAACCATCATATTGCGTAAAACATAGTCTGAATCCTTGAAAACAGGAAGAGATTTCAACACAGAGAGAAATAATTAAACCTTACTTTCCCTTTAGAGAAGTTTGGGGAACAGAAAAATAGAGGAAAAATTTTAGGAAAGTTTAGATGATGTCTAGCTTGAAGTATCAGGACATTTTACTTAGTACTATTAAGAATGAGGTATTCACGGGGCACCTGGGTGGCTCAGTCGGTTAAGTGTCTGACTCTTGATATTGGCTCAGGTCATGATCTTGTGTTTGGGGGACTGAGCCCTGCATTGGCCTCTGAGCTGACAGTGTGGAGTCTGCTTGGGATTCTCTCTTCCTTTCTCTCTGCCCCTCCCCCACACCCCGATCCCCATTCTCACCCCCTGCTCATGGGTGTGTGTCTCTCTTTCTCTCTCTCTCTCAAAAATAAACATATTTATTTATTTATTTTAATTTTTTTTAAATTTTTTTTTAACGTTTACTCATTGTTGAGACAGAGAGAGACAGAGCATGAATGGGGGAAGGTCAGAGAGAGAGGGAGACACAGAATCCGAAACAGGTTCCAGGCTCTGAGCTGTCAGCACAGAGCCTGACGTGGGGCTCGAACTCCCGGACCGCGAGATCGTGACCTGGCTGAAGTCGGACGCTTAACCGACTGCGCCACCCAGGCGCCCCTAAACATTTTTAAAAAAGAGAATGAGGTGCTCACAAGAGAAAAAATTCAAATTACGACATTCTTTTAAATAAACAAACTTATTTTTTACAATTGTGATAAAACTGTGTGTTTATATTATTATTATTATTTTTTTTGATGTTCAAATTGCATTGTAGAACATTTGGAAAATACAGAAAAGTCCAAAGAAAATAAGACAATAAAAAATATTCTCCATTGAGGTCTTTGTCTTCACCAAAACTTCAACAAAAACTGTTCTGGTCAAGGTTACTAGTTGCTCTGTCATTGTATTATCCACTGATCTACCCCCAATCATCATCTTTCTCTATAGCAGCACTTGACTCAGTGAACAACTCCCTTCTTTTTCTTTTTTAATTTTTAATTTTTATTTATTTATTTTTTTAAAAGAGATGGGCTGTATTTTTTAAATTTTTATTAATGTTTATTTTTTATAAGTATTTTAGTTCCTTTATTTCTTTTTTTTAAATGAAATTTATTGTCAAATTGCTTTCCATAAAACATCCAGTGCTCATCCCAACAGGTGCCCTCCTCAATGCCCATCACCCACTTCCCCCTCCCTCCACCCCCCATCAACCCTCAGTTTATTCTCAGTTTTTAAGAATCTCTTATGGTTTGGCTCCCTCCCTCTCTAACTTTTTTTTCCCTTCCCCTCCCCCATGGTCTTCTGTTAAGTTTCTCAGGATCCACATAAGAGTGAAAACATATGGTATCTGTCTTTCTCTGTATGACTTATTTCACTTAGCATAACACTCTCCAGTTCCATCCACATTGCTACAAAAGGCCATATTTCATTCTTTCTCATTGCCAAGTAACATAAAATACCTAGGAATAAACCTAACCAAAGATTTAAAAGATCTGTATACTGAAAACTATAGAAAGTTTATGGAAACTATTTATAGAAAGTTATAGAGGGGCGCCTGGGTGGCGCAGTCGGTTAAGCGTCCGACTTCAGCCAGGTCACGATCTCGCGGTCCGTGAGTTCGAGCCCCGCGTCAGGCTCTGGGCTGATGGCTCGGAGCCTGGAGCCTGTTTCCGATTCTGTGTCTCCCTCTCTCTCTGCCCCTCCCCCGTTCATGCTCTGTATCTCTCTGTCCCAAAAATAAATAAACGTTGAAAAAAAAAATTAAAAAAAAAAAATAGAAAGTTATAGAAAACTATAGAAAGTTTATAGAAAGTTAAGGAAATTGAAGGAGATATAAAGAAATGGAAAAACATTCCGTGCTCATGGGTTGGAAGAATAAATATTGTTAAAATGTCAATACTACCCAAAGCTATCTACACATTCAGTGCAATCTCAATCAAAATTGCACCAGCATTCTTCTCGAAGTTAGAACAAGGAATCCTAAAATTTGTATGTAACCACAAAAGATCCTGAATAGCCAAAGTAATATTGAAGAAGAAGACCAAAGCAGTAGGCATCACAATCCCGGACTTTAGCCTCTACTACAAAGTTGTAATCATCAAGACAGCATGGTATCGGCACAAAAACAGACACACAGACCAATGGAATAGAATGGAGACTCCAGAATTGGACCCACAAAAGTATGGCCAACTAATCTTTGACAAAGCAGGAAAGAATATCCAAGGGAAAAAAGACAGTCTCTTTAACAAACGGTGCTGAGAGACCTGGACAGCAACATGCAGAAGAATGAAACTAGACCACTTTCTTATACCACTCACAAAAATAAACTCAAAATAGATAAAGGACCTGAATGTGAGACAGAAAACCATCAAAACCCTAGAGGAAAAAGCAGGAAAAAACCTCTCTGACCTCAGCCACAGCAATTTCTTACTTGACACATCTCCAAAAAAAAGGGAATTAAAAGCAAAAATGAACTATTGGGACCTCATGAAGATAAAGAGCTTCTGCACTGCAAAGGAAACAATCAACAAAACTAAAAGGCAACCAACGGAATGGGAAAAGATATTTGCAAATGACATATCAGACAAAAGGCTAGTATCCAAAATCTATAAAGATCTCACCAAACTCCACACCCAAAACCCAAATAATCCAGTGAAGAAATAGGCAGAAAACAAGAATAGACACTTCTCTAAAGAAGACATCCGGATGGCCAACAGGCACATGAAAAGACGCTCAATGTTGCTCCTCATCAGGGAAATACAAATCAAAACCACACTCAGATACCACCTCACACCAGTCAGAGTGGCTAAAATGAACAAATCCGGAGACCATAGATGCTGGAGAGGATGTGGAGGAACAGGAACCCTCTTGCACTGTTTGTGGGAATGCAAACTGGTGCAGCCTCTCTGGAAAACAGTGTGGAGGTTGCTCAAAAAATTAAAAATAGATCTACCCTATGACCCAGCAATAGCACTGCTAGGAATTTACCCAAGGGATACAGGAGTACTGATGCATAGGGGCACTTGTACCCCAATGTTTATAGCAGCACTTTCAACAATAGCCAAATTATGGAAAGAGCCTAAATGTCCATCAACTGATGAATGGTTAAAGAAATTGTGGTTTATATACACAATAGAATACTACTTGGCAATGAGAAAGAATGAACAACTCCCTTCTTGACATACTTTCTTCACTTGGCTTTTGGGACAACACTCTCTCTAGTATTCCTACAAATCACTCATATTTCTTGCCGCTTCTTTGTCTTCCTCACCTCTAAGAGGTTTTCAAGCTGTAGGCCATAACCTACCTATGGGCTATGAAAATTTTTTTTTTTTTTTTTTAAGGAATCCTTTTTATTTTTTTTTTTTAATTTTTTTTTCAACGTTTTTATTTATTTTTGGGACAGAGAGAGACAGAGCATGAGCGGGGGAGGGGCAGAGAGAGAGGGAGACACAGAATCGGAAACAGGCTCCAGGCTCCGAGCCATCAGCCCAGAGCCTGATGCGGGGCTCGAACTCACGGACTGCGAGATCGTGACCTGGCTGAAGTCGGACGCTTAACCGACTGCGCCACCCAGGCGCCCCATGAAAATGTTTTAATGCCTTTATTTTATTTTATTATTTGAGAGAGAGAGAGGGAGAGAAAGAGAATCTTAAGCAGTTTCCATGCTTAGTGCAGAGCCTGGATGGGGCTCAATCCCACGAACCTAGGATCATGACCTGACTGAAATCAAGAGTCAGATGCTCAACTGACTGAGCCACCCAGGCACCCCTTAATGCCTTTTAAAACCAGTTTTATTGAGGTATCATTGATATACAAAAAACTGCACATATTTAGTGTATACAATTTGAAGAGTTTGGACTGAGTCTTGACCAACTTTTTATTTATTCATTTATTTTTTGGTGGAGACTGATTTACTTATAAGAAAGTAATATTAACATATCTTGTAAAATATGCAGGATATATCTTATGACTGTATAATATATGACTATAGGAAAGACTAATTCAATTGGAAGAAGTAAAAAGGGGTTTTTATGTCTGCCTTTAAAAAGTTCTTTGAGGGGTGCCTGGGTGGCTCAGTCAGTTAAGACTCTGATTTCGGCTCAGGTCATGATCTCATGGCTTGTGAGTTCGAGCCCCACATCGGGCTCTGTGCTGACAGCTCAGAGCCTGGAGCCTGCTTTGGATTCTGTGTCTTTCTCTCTCTCTCTGCCCCTCCTCCACTCACACTCTGTCTCTCTCTGTCTCTCAAAAATAAATAAACATTAAAAAAAAAAAGTTCTTTGATTGAAGCACCTGGGTAGCTCAGTTGGTTGAGCATCAGACTTCCATTCAGGTAAGATCTCACCCATGAGTTCGAGCTCCACGTGGGGCTTTCTGCTGTCAGCGTGGAGCCTGCTTCAGATCATCTGTCCCCCTTTCTCTCTGCACCTCCCCCACTCACACCCTCTCAAAGATAAATAAACATTTAAAAATAAATAAAAAGTTCTTTGATTAAGAGGGAACCTTGATAATAGGATCAATAGGGGCAGCATGATGAATGGTGCCTGGGAGAAGAACAACTGTTTTGGGGTGTGGAACGTTTACTTGCCATGACGTCAAGTGTTTTCCCAAACCCTTTAGATGAAAAATGTTTTCAATAGAATGTTTAGCAAACTGTAAAGATTCTCTGATGCTGGCAATGGAGCATCTAGCTTTTCCTAATATATTTCTTCCATGGTTTGAATCCATCTAATTCCATGGTTAGAATCTCACTGTGTCTGTGTTTCTAGGTTTAAATCTTTAGCCCAAACTAAACAATTCCTCTCCTGTTCCCACCTCTCCCCTCAAAATTGTGTCAATTTGGCCACTTCTGTTAAGATTGGAACCATACTGGGGTGCCTGGGTGGCTCAGTCAGTTAAATGTCTGACTTAGGCTCAGGTCATGATCTCATAGTTCTCATAGTTCGTGGGTTTGAGTCCCACGTTGGGCTCTGTGCTGTCAGCTGCTTCAGATTCTGTGTCTCCGTCTCTCTCTGCCCTTCCCCCGCTTGTGCTCTGTCTCTGTCTCTCAAAAATGAGTAAATGTTAAAAAAAAATTTAAAAAGAAGATTGCACAAAAAACCATAAAATACCTAGGAATAAATCTAACCAAAGAGGTGAAAAATCTGTAGGCTGAAAACTATAGAAAGCTTATGAAAGAAATTGAAGAAGACACAAAAAAAGGGAAAAAGATTCCATTCTCCTAGATAGGAAGAACAAATATTGTTAAAATGTCGACACTACCCAAAGCAATGTACATATTCAATGCAATCCCTATCAAAATAACACCAGCATTCTTCACAGAGCTACAACAAATAATCCTAAAATTTGTATGGAACAAGAAAAGACCCCGAATAGCCAAAGTAATCTTGAAAAAGAAAACCAAAGCAGGAGGCATCACAATCCCAGTCTTCAAGCTATACTACAAAGCTGTAACCATCAAGACAGTATGGTACTGGCACAAGAACAGACGCTCAGATCAATGGAACAGAATAGAAAACCCAGAAATGGACCCACAAACGTATCGCCAACTAATCTTTGAAAAGCAGGAAAGAATATCCAATGGAATAAAGACAGTCTCTTCAGAAAGTGGTGCTGGGAAAACTGGACAGCGACATGCAGAAGAATGAACCTGGACCACTTCCTTACACCATACACAAAAATAAACTCAAAATGGATGAAAGACCTAAAAATAAGACAGGAAGCCATCAAAATTCTCGAGGAGAAAGCAGGCAAAAACCTCTTTGATCTTGGCCGCACCAACTTCTTACTCAACATGTCTCCAGAGGTGAGGGAAACAAAAGCAAAAATGAACTACTGGGACCTCTTCAAAATAAGGAGCTTCTGCACAGCAAGGGAAACAATCAGCAAAACTAAAAGGCAATCGACAGAATGGGAGAAGATAATTGCAAACGACGTATCAGATAAAGGGTTAGTATCCAGAATCTATAAAGAACTTATCAAACTCAACACCCAAAACACAAATAATCCAGTGAAGAAATGGGCAAAAGACATGAATAGACACTTCTCCAAAGAAGACATCCAGATGGCCAACCGACACATGAAAACATGCTCAACATCACTCATCATCAGGGAAATCCAAATCAAAACCACAATGAGATACCACCTTACACCTGTCAGAATGGCTCACATTAACAACTCAGGCAACAACAGATGTTGGCGAGGATGCAGAGAAAGAGGATCTCTTTTACATTGTTGGTGGCAGTGCAAGCTGGTGCAGTCACTCTGGAAAACAGTATGGAGGTGCCTCAAAAAACTAAAAATAGAACTACCCTACGACCCAGCAATTGCACTACTAAGCATTTATCCATGGGATACAGGCGTGCTGTTTCGAAGGGACACATGCACCCCCGTGTTTATAGCAGCACTATCAACAACAGCCACAGTATGGAAAGAACCCAAATGTCCATGGATGGATGAATGGATAAAGAAGATGTGGTGTATGTATACAATGGAGTATTACTCAGCAATCAAAAAGAATCAAAAGAAATCTTGCCATTTGCAACTACGTGGATGGAACTGGAGGGTATTATGCTAAGTGAAATTAGTCAGTCAGAGAAAGACAAAAATCATATGACTTCACTCATATGAGGACTTTAAGAGACAAAACAGATGAACATAAGGGAAGGGACACAAAAATAATATAAAAATAGGGAGGGGGACAAAACAGAAGAGACTCATAAATATGGAGAACAAACAGAGGGTTGCTGGAGGGGTTGTGGGAGGGGGGGATGAACTAAATGGGTAAGGGGCACTAAGGAATCTACTCCTGAAATCATTGTTGCACTATATGCTAACTAATTTGGATGTAAATTTTAAAAAATAAAAAATAAAATTAATTAAGAAAAAGATTTTATGGTAAAAAAAAAGACTGGAAGCATACTATAGAAAATAAGGGGTTGGTAAAATAATATGCCTAAAAACAAGCTTTTCATTTAATTTTACTTGGAGCAAGAAACTATAAATTCAGCAAGTGCCTCAGTAATTATTCAGTAGTGAGATAACTACCATAGTTAAAAATTTCTAGGAAACGGTTTAGAGAAAGAGCTGCAACGATATTTTCCCCCATTTTCTTTCTTCTGCTACTAGCTTGTTATTTCCCCCCTTACCTTTCCAATACAGCTTTGCCCCACTATATGAAAGTAGAGCATTCCTATGAAACCTTTCATAAGCTGGACTGGCATAATGTGAAGAAGCAATTACTATTAACTCATACAGAAAAATTTTTGAGCATTCCCAGACCCCTGAAATAACGATTCTTAGGTTTTTCTGATACCTTAGAATGCACCTTGCTAACGGATGCACAAAATAAATTGAGATAAAGCACAGATGCTCACAGACACAATTCAAAGATGTGGTGGTTTTGCTGAGTGCAGCTGGGGGGAAGGAGGTCTTGGTGGGGACACCCTTGCTGCTCTGGGGGCTAACTGCCAAACAAACACCGAATGCTATTTTCACTTTTTACCTTTTTTCATAAAAGCAAAATCCTCTTCGGATTTCTTTCAGTTAGCAAAAACAGATACTACTGAGGGCCTTTGGAAAACAGAAGTGGGCTAACATGAACTTCTGGAAGGTGGGAATAATAGCATCTGTTCATTCTCACCTTATATATTACACATCATTTAGTATTTACCCTCCTCTGCTTTGTTTTTCTTGTGAAAAACATTTTTTAAAGAAAGAATGAAATATATAGAAAATAGCAGAAAACATCACATAGTAAAAGTAGGTATTGTTTTGTGAAACTTCAGTCTTAAGTGTGTGTGTATGTGTGTGTGTCTGTAAGGGGTCAGGACATAAAGTGGTTTTCATATGATAGGTCAAAGTCAATATAATTTTGAGCCACAATGATTCCAAACACTTGGGAGTACCTCAGGGCTTGGACCTCAGACTTTTTTTCTATCCTCACTCATTCTCTTGGTCACTCCCTCTAGTTTCATGGTTTTTGTTTTGTTTTAGGTTATTATGGTAAAATATACATAGCATAATATTATTACTTTAACCATTCAAAGGTGTACAATTTGGTAGCATGAAATGCATTAATGATGTTGTATAACCCAGTCTCATAGTTTTCAGTACCATTTATTTGCTAGACTGGATTTTTTCCCCCAATACTAGCTCATATATTCAACTGTCTTTTTAATATCTCCACTTAGATGTCTAACAGGCATTTTAAGTTATAGTTAAAAAATATTTTTCAATTTATTAGGTAACATTTTTTCCGTATGTTTATTGAGCATGTTTTTTTTTTTAATTTTTTTTAGTAGACTTGTCTTTTGCTTTTTTTCTTTTGGATTTTTAAAAAAATCTTATTGATTTGTGTAGAGCAGTGTTAACCCTTTGTTAAATATGTGGCAATTTCCCCCAATTCGCCTAAAGCAACTTATTTTGTCTATAATTTTGGTGCAAGGAAGTTGCACATTATTATGCCATCAATGTATCAGCCTCACTTTAATTGTTTCAGCCTTTGGTGGAGGGTTAGCCATTCTTCCCCAAAGATGGTAAATTCCCTCTCATCCTGCATTTTCTTAGCAATGCTCATGCACTTATTTATTCTTTCTCTGAATGAAAATTAAAATCATTTGGTCAACTTAAAAAATTGGGGGATTTTTCTTAGAGTTTTTTGGAAGAAATTATATATACTTTAGAAAGAGAGAGAGAGGGAGTGAGCGGGGAAGGGGCAGAGGGAGAGAGAGAGAATCCTAAGCAGGCTCCAAGCTCAGCTCAGAGCCCAACCCAGGGCTCCATCCCACGACCCTGAGATCATGACCTGAGCCAAAATCAAGAAATCAAGGACCAAATGCTCCACTGACTGAGCCACCCAGGAGCCCCAATCAGGGACTATTTGTAAAGGCCTGGGTAGTATATAGAATCCCAGGCCTAGTAACAATAGGGAGTTGTTACCACACTTAGCCTGAAGAGGCAAAGGAAGAAAGTGACTACTAGAACCTGGAGAGGACAGCTGTATGGAGAGAGTCATCTGACTGAAGGTGTAGTGGCCTTTAGTAGAAGAGTACAGCCAATCTACAGCAACGTGGCAGAGAGATTGCCAGAAGCAAATTACCCCAGCCTCACTCTCCGTGTGTCCTGCATCTCCTATTGGTATGTCTCATCGGACAAACCTAAACAGAAGCCAAGGAGCCTATTGATACTGTCTACTTTTTGAAGCAGAGCAGGCTGGAGAAGAGAGCAGAATAGACTGGAGAAGCTGCAGATGAGGAAGGAGGAGGTTTAGGAAGTTAGTAGAACTAAGTGATTGGAAAAAGGTATCCCTACTGCCACCCACAGCCATTTTTAACACCAAAACCTCACCTATCTTCCACTTAGGACAAACCCCTGACTACACCCTTGGACAGGTGCACTGGTCTCTGCCCAGCTGTGGCCTCACCCAGACCCTGGGCTGCTGAGTGGTCCTCCTCCTCATTCTGGGGATGATCTTTTTCACTCCATAACATGACTTAGATGGACAGTGACCCTTGTGATCTTGTCCACAGCATTGTGATTGTGAAAACTACATGCCCCTGAAGGCACACTTTTTGTTGACTGCTGTGGGTGATTTTAACTTTCTTCACAGTGCCCTAGATATCATTTCCCTTAAGGCCCAAACAGGGGTCTCCTTAGGTGTGGACACTGGCCAAGTCAAATCCTCCCCAGATCCCACACTATGACGGTGGCCCATCAGACCTGGTGGTCTGTCCCCCACACCAAATGGTCCTCACCCACCTCACCCCCCACTGAGTTGTCCACCCCCCTTCTGAGGGTACTTGGAGGTTCCCATTCCTACCCCACCCCCAGGAGCAGCACCCAGGACTAGGGTTCTCCACCTCCTCAGTCTGTTCGCTCCATCAGAGAGCTCTGTGATTCCGCTCTTTGGCCAAGGCCTCATCAGCTTGGTCCAGCCACTGAGAGAAGAAAGAAGAAGCCTGGAGAGAAGGGGAGAGACACATGTGGAGGGCTAGCCAAGGGACTGAGAGACCACCAAGGTGATGCTATCACCTGATCAGGCACCACGCAGGATTGTTTAGCCTTTGTTTGTTTGTTTGTTTGTTTATTGATTTATTTTGAGAGAGACAGAGAGAGCAGGAGGGCCAGAGAGAGAATCCCAAGCAGGCTCCACACCCAGAGCAGAGCCCAATGCAGGGCTCTGAAAACTCATGAATTTTGAGATCATGACCCGAGCCAAAACCAAGAGCCAGATGCTTAACTGACCAAGCTACCCAAGCACCCTTCTTTTTTCTTTTTTAATGTTTATTTATTTATTGAGAAGGAGAGAGCAGGAGAGGCCCAGAGAGAGAGAGAGAGAGAGGGAATCCCAAGCAGGCTCCATGTTGTCAATGTAGAACCCGACATGGGGCTCGATCCCATGAACTGCAAGATTATGACCAAAACCAAGAGTCAGATGCTTAATCAACTGAGCTCTCCAGGCACCCCTTTCTTAAAAGGAAGACAGACACCTTTCCACCCATTCTCACTACATGCAAAATCTTAACATTAAAATTAAGTGTAAAAAAAAAAAAAAGGAGAGAGAGGCAAACCAAGAAACAGACTCTTAACTATAGAGAACAAACTGATGGTTACTGGAGAGGAGGTGGATGAAGGTGGGGGGGATCGGTTACATAGGTGATGGAGATTAAGGAGGGCACTGGTTGTGATGAGCACCAGGTGCTGTATGTAAGTGATGAATCACTAAATTCTACACCTGAAACTAATATTTCACTGTACATTAACTAGCTGAAATTTAAATAAAAACTTGGTGGTGGGGGGAGTGTAAAGAAGCACAACAAACATTCAGCAAAAACTCATTACATTATAGATGGGCCTTTTTTCTTTAACTGGTGTGATGTAATCATGTCTTTCCAAAAGAGTAGTGCCTCATTCCTTCCTATTTCACCCATATGATTCTGGTGGGGGCTGTCAGTTACTGTAAACTCCGCCAGCCCCACCCCTGGATGGGGGCCATGTCTCAGGATAGACTAAAAATGCTCTCTTGGGTTTTCCAAATTGAAACAAGAGGATTCTTTTTTAGTTACTAAGCATCTGGCTTGCCCTATGGAGAAAGCCTATCTTAAACTGGAAGGACCAAGCTAAAGTGTAGAGGGAAGCACACATGAGACTTTCAGAGAGAAAGAACATGAGAGAGTGCTGACGATATCGAATTCCTGGTTCTTTCTGGTCATCCTGGAAGCCAGCCTGACTCCTGTCCATTCTTCATTTTCATCACACAAGTCAATCAATTCCCTTTTTTGCCTAAGGCAGTTTGAGATGGACTTTTGCCACTCACAACCAAGGATCTTGAGTTGGGATCATGGGAAGTACGTCCCCAGTTGGCCTAATAGCTAACTAAATATACTTTTAGCATATTAGCAAGACAATACTATCTAGAAACTCTGTTAGAGGTCTAACATTGCCCCACCTTGCCTACCTGCTTTGGGCCAGGCTCGATGAAGTATGTAGTGATGGTGGTGATGTCAGATGTGATCTCACAGAGCCAGGCGATGCCAGTGATCACAACATGCAGGATGTGCTCCCTGCTGTGGACGTAGTGATAGGCAGTGCTAAAGACATTGGCAACACCCTGTAGAGACAGAAAATTTTAATTGTCTTTTGAAAAAATTGTTTTTAATGTTTATTTTTGAGAGAGAAGAGAGAAAGAGTGTGAGCAGGGAAGAAGCAGAAACAGGGAGACACAGAATCCTAAGCAGCTCCAGACTCTGAGCTGTCAGCACAGAGCCCAACATGGGACTTGAGCCCACAAGCTGTGAGATCATGACCTGAGCCAAAGTCGGACACTTAACTGAGTCACCCTGGCACCCCAACTGTCTTTTCTTTTTAAAATAGCAGAATAATGCACCAATTGGCTTATCTTTTTTTAATGTTTATTTTTCAGAGAAAGCACAAGTGGGGGAGGGGCAGAGAGAGGGGGACAGAGGATCTGAAGCACGCTGTGTGCTGACAGCAGCGATCCCGATGTGGGGATCAAACTCACGATCCCTGAGATCGTGACCTGAGCTGAAGTCTGATGCTCAACCACTGAGCCATTCAGGTGCCCCGGATTATCTTTTTAAATTAATGATGACCTACTTCAGACAAAGTATTCATCAGTTCTCAAAAGGCAGTGTTCCAGGTTCTACTATGAAAAAAAAGATCTCAAGAAATCAAAGATGTAAGGAGATATCTACTACAAGATCCGCATAACTTTATTATGTTTCCTGATAATCATCCAGTGAAATTTGTGATATGTGCTATCAGAGAATAGAGTCAGAAGAACAAGATAAAGTTTGAAATGAGAAAAAATATTTAAAAGCCAGGAGCTAATGACAGCCTTGGGCAGATGGGTAGGAGCTGCCCTGATATGATGCAATTTCAATTTCTGGATCTTTCTGTCCTTTTTGTCATCAGATCAGTACAGGTTGTACTCTGGTCCAAGGCCTGCAACATGCTAGATAACACAGTCTTCTTATAGGCATTGAGAGAGGCTGTTACACAGAAAAGGGGGATGAAGTCCTTAGAACGCATCTGTTGTCTTGTTGTCAAGAGACTCTAGGAACCACAAATTCTTCAAGACTATATGAATTTTATAATACAACCCGAGGCATCTAAGGGTAACTCAGGACACTTTACCTCTAGGTCCTGGAGAATCTATTTAAAGTTCATATTGAGGGGCACCTCGGTGGTTAAGTGTCCAACTTCAGCTCAGGTCATGATCTCACGTTTCGAGGGTTTGAGCCCCACGTCAGGCTCTGTGCTGACAGCAGAGGGTCTGCTTGGGATTCTCTCTCTCTCTCTCTCTCTCTCTCTCTCTCTCTCTTTCTCTCTCTCTCTCTCTGCCCTTTCCCCACTTGAGCATGCTTTCTCCTTCTCTCAAAATAAATAAACTTAAAAAAATAAAAAATAAAGTTCATTTTGACATCGTCTCTAATAAGATTATATATAATTCACCTACTGTTAACTCCATACTCCTCCATTTTCTTCTTGATATCTTTATATCATTCTTATATCAGATAAGAGTGAATCACATTATTAAGAAGATGTCCAGGGGCACCTAGGTGACTCAGTCAGTTAAGGGTCCAGCTCTTGATGTCGGCTCAGGTCATGATCTCACAGTTTGTGAGTTTGAGCCCCACATTGGGCTCTCTCTCCCTCAAAATAACTAAATATTTTTTTTTAATGTCCAGAGAAAAAGATTCCACCACTTTCCTCAGTTATACATCCAATAAATGGGAAGAGAAAAAATTTTTTTAAGTTTATTTATTTTGAGAGAGAGATAGAGAGAGTGGGAGAGGCAAAGAGAGAGGGAGAGAGATTCCCAAGCACAGTGCTCTGTGCTGACAGCACAGAGCCCAATGAGGGGCTCGAACTCACAAACTGTGAGATCATGACCTGAGCTGAAATCAAGAGTTTAATCTACCTGACTGAGTCACCCAGGTGGCCTAAGAAGAGAAAATTTTTAAATTGTGGTAAATAAACATAAAGAGCCAGACGCTTAGAGGGGAATACGTGGTAAAGGCATAGCAAGTTCCTGATTGTTGCCACATCCCAGTCCATCGCCTCCATAAAGGCTTTCAATCTTTCTTCATTGCAATTACTATTCATAAAATCAAATTAAAATGCTTGTAGAAATAAATGATCCAGTTATAGTCTTAAAAGTGCTTATCTTTTGGAGCACCTGGGTGGCTCAGTCGGTTAACCATCCAACTTTAGCTCAGGTCATAATCTCCTGGTTCATAGATTCAAGCCCCATGTCGGGCTCTGTGCTGACAGCTCAGAGCCTGGAGCCTGCTTCGGATTCTGTGTCTCCCCCTCTCTCTGCCCCTTCCCTGCTCATACTCTCAAAAATAAATAAACATTGAAAAAAATTTTAAGTGCCCATCTTTTTTGTGATCTAATTTGAAAACATGAATTCGCAAGAAACATTTAGGTTTCTTCCTACATTCTTCATCCTTAAAAATCATGACACTGAAACCAAGAGTCATGGGAATGCATTTGTGGAAAGAGTAAAAGATTTCTAGGTTCCCCCTACTAATAAAACATAAATATCTCCCTTCTAAAGATTCATTCCTACTTTGTGGGTCTTAGTTAGTAGTCTAATGGTTGGATTTCAGTGCTACAGCATAAAATGCTGTTCCTATAATTAATGCAATAGGACACATATTAACAATCTTCCCAGAAGCTAAAGCATAGATGAGGCTGAGAGTCCTTCTATGTGTAATGGAGAACCTCTCCAAAGACTGTTAGACATACACAGTAAACAGGAACAAGTATGATGACACTATCTATTTTCATCTGGTTTTAGGTTTTGCTTTTTAAAAAGTATAGAAGGAGAGGCCATCTTACCATTGCTCTTGAAGAATTCCTCCATGACTTACCTGATAGAATCTGATCTCATGAGGCACAAAGACGTTTATTTTTTGGGGATCTCGTAGGGTGTCAACAGCCATGACCCCAAAGACCCTCATATATGCATCCTGAAGAGGCAGAGCCAGGAATGAACCATTTTGATCACTCTTCTTGATGGAATTGTTCCAGAAGAAGACGTTCCCATGGTGCTGAACCTGGGGGACATGTATTGGCTTCCCTTCATCCACTACTGTAAAGCTGAGGAATAGGAATTAGAAGGTGGTAGAAAGGCACGGGAAAAGGCTTTAGATGAAACCGTGCAGGAAATTAGATCAATTCTCCATTCATAGTTATTGTCATTATATGTCAGAGAAGTGGACTCATGAAATTACTAGTTTGGAGAGTCTGACTTTAGAAAAAGATTAAAAAACAAGCTTAGCTCATACCAGAGAAAACATATATGAACAGGATGCTGGAGACATAACTTATAAAGCAGGCAGAAATAATTGAGCTGATGTTGTGAGGCAGAGTTCCAACATGGCAAATCACTGCCTAGGAGTCAGCTCTAGAATTGACCAGGTGAAATTATTTAAGACTGGAAACCCATCACCTCCCACTCCAGAAGCATTGGTGGCCTGAGGTCTTTCTCTCTCGGGAAGTTAACTGGGATTTCTATACTAGTTTATTTCAGAAAGGGAACTATTTTTTTTAGAAGTGTAAAACCAACCTCTTCAAGAAATTCTTACCTGATTCCCTTCATGTCCCTGTAGAGTACCCTGTTCAGTACAAATGGAGCATCATCTAAAGTAGAAGCTACGTTCCTCAATAGAACATTCCCTCTATCAGGCAGTAGTCTGTTTTCTTCTAAGAGGGAAATGTGAGCACTGATCTTCTTATTTCCATGGGATTCAGCATCCTATGTCAAAATGTTTCTGATGATGTATTTGGTGATTAAGAGTTATTCTCTTAATCACGTCTCCCATCATTAGCCAGTTTGTGCATCTGACCACAATAATTACCATTCATGGGCAGCGGGGAAAAGGCTGACACCACAGCTGTCTCCTAAACCTGAGTTTTTGGTTTTGTTTTTTATTTGAGAGAGACAGAAAGAGAGACAGAGAGAGAGAGAGAGAGAGAGAGAGAGAGAGAGAGAGAGAGAGAAGGAGGGAGGGAGAGAAAGAGAGAGAGAGAGAGAATCTCCACAGTGAGTGTGGAGCCTGATGAGGGGCTAGATTCTACAACTGTGAGATCATGACCTGAGCTAAAATCAAAAGTTGGACGCCTAACCAACTGAGCCACCCAAATGCCCCCCAAATCTGAGTTTTAATGAATGGAATGGATTTACTTTATGTCAACTAGACTAAAAAAAAAAATCTCTCAAGTCTTCTCAAATTTAGAGGTTTAAAACTTGGATCCCTTTGGACTATAGTCATATTGTCTCAGCTTCAGTTAAAAGTATTTATCTTAGAGGGCCAGGGCAAGAATATGGCTTCATTTAACTCATATTTCTTGAGTACATTTTCACCATCTACTCTGAAGTGAATGTAGGAAAAAATGCTCTCAGGGAATTCTTAACATAGTTTGGCTATGATATTTGATTTATGCCAGGAAAAAATTTCTTGGGGTCTCAGATTTCAGAGTTTATGCAACTACTATTTCTAACTAAAATAACAGAAAATTCTCTGTACCTAAAATATTATTATGTTATTAACAATATTGTGTTGACACATTATTGAGCATGTCCATAATTTGGGGACATGAAAAATGTTTTCCTTGATTTTTGCCTTCCCTTTCTATATATTTGGGTTTGCTTTTTTTTTTCTTTTCATTTTTGGAAAAATATTGAATGCTTCACAAATTAGCATGACATCCTTGAGCAGGGGCCATGCTAATCTTCTCTGTATTGTTCCAATTTTAGTGTATGTGCTGCTGAAGCAAGCACTGGGTTTACTTTTCATGTATTTTTTTTCTTTTGCCTTTATTCTTCCTTTTCTACATAAAAGATCTATAGAGTAACTAGCAAATGTAGTAAGATTTCTCTTAGGGTACCACAGACCTCTGAAACAAGTTGGAGTAATACTTGTTTTTCTAGATTGGTCTTCTGCTCCTGGTCACACCATTTCAAAGTACATTGGAAAATTCAGCCATTCAGTTGATGAATCCATTAATTAAGTGTTGCTATTTAATTGAGCTGAATGGCTCCAAGTTCCCTGGACTAGTGGAATCTGTGATATCTATCTATCTATCTATCTATCTATCTATCTATCTATCTCTGTATGTCTATATATCTATATATCTATATCTATATCTATCTATCTATCTATCTATCTATCTATCTATCGCAGCCATGCTGGCTGTTTCTGTCCGGGAGGGGCAGCAAACTGGGAGTGCCTGAGGGGGTGGCAAAGCTGTGGGCAGTGGTCCATCAGAGTCATGTGTTTTAAGTGACATGATTCTATAATAGTATCAGCTTGTTTCTAGGCAGTGCAATGAAATATTGTGTGATATTGGATCCTACTTCCTAATGACCTTATGATTTAAATAGTTTCTTTTAAAAATATTAATGTTTATTTTGAGACAGAGAGTCAGCAAGTGGGGGGAGGGGCAGAGAGAGAGGAGAGAGAGAATCCTAAGCAGGCTCCATGCTGTCAGCACAGAGTCCAACATGGGGCTCGATTTGATGAACCATGAGATCATGACCTGAGTGGAAACCAAGAGTCAGACACTTAACTGACTGAGCCAACTAGGTGCCCCTTAAATTGTTCCTTTAAAATTTTTTTCATTTTAGAGGAAGAGAGAGACAGTGTGCAAGCAGGGGAGAGGGGCAGAGGGAGAGCGAGAAAGAGAGAGTCTTAACCAGGCTCCATACTCAGCGAGAACCCCACACAGGGTCCGATCCCATGACCTTGGGATCATGACCTAAGCCAAAATCAGGAGTTGGATGCTCAACTGACTGAGCCACCCAGATGACCCTAAATAGTTCCTTTTTAAACTGACTCCTAAAACATTTTTCAAGGGAAATGTAGCTTGAACTGCCTGTACCATCTCCTTACTGGTATTTTTCAATATTAGCCTATTGTCTTCTCTAAGCTTATTGACTCTCAGAACAAATGAAATTAGAAATCCCAAGACACAATTCTGTCTCTTATACCTTTCCTCTCTACTGCTACCTTCCCAACCTGCAATCATTCCAGTTGTGTCTTTCCTAGGCTTTGGGTCACTGTAATGTTTTGGAATGAACAAAACATCTATAGCAGTACTCAGTAATTTTTCAAGAGAATTTAGTGTGCTCCCTCTTTGCAACCATTGAACATCACATACTAGGACGAAATTTTTCCTCTTATATTTCACTTTAGAAAAACATACCTGGGTGAGGGCCTTAAAGGTCTCGGTGTACACTGGCTCCAAAGATACCCCACTTGTCTCTGCAGCATGTTGGATTCGGTATAGCCACTTCCGCCTGGCACAATTCCTCAGGTTCTCAGTAGGGCTCCTTTCTAAAGTATTCATCAGAAACTCCACAACAGTTTCCAGAACATGATCTTCATTGCCCCTGAGTTCAGATACAACCAACTGTATGTATTTCTGAAATTGTTTTGAAGACATCCTCACTTCTTGACCAGGGTGTGGCTTTGGAAATTGGATGTGTAGTTTAGCTAAAAGACATAAACACAAAATGAAGAACTAATCAAAAGTTCATTTATCTATGGGGGAAATTTTCATTCCCCTTTTATAGCAGACTGAAGCCCCTGACAACTGCTCCCCATGGAAAACCAGGTATATCAAAGGCATCTCAAAGCCTAATGAAACATCTTACAGTGACTTCCTGTATTGAACTCACAATATCCTGTGTCATCTTCCCTGTTTCTGTTTTGTTTTTTTAACTCCACCACTCAGCCAGCTGAAACTCCAGGGTCAACTCTGACTCCTCCCTACTTTTTACCTTCCATATCCAATAGGCCACTTAATCCTATCCTGTTAGCCTTTGGCAATATATCTTTTTGCCACTCCTCTCCATTCCTAATTCCATAATCCCAAACCAGTGTTAGTCATTTTATACATAATTAGATTACCAATAGTAAGTCTCAATACATATTTATAAAATTAAATTAAAACAACTTACAACAAAAAGCAGAATCAGGCCTATAAATACAGAGAGCAAACTGATGGTTGCCTGAGGGAAGGTGGGTGGGGAGATGGACAAAAAGGGTGAAGGGGAGTGGGAAATACAGGCTTCTTGTTATAGAATGAATAAGTCACAGGAATAAAAGACATAGCATAGGGGATATAGTCAATAATATTGTAATAGCTTTGTATGGTGACAGATGGTATCTACACTTGAGGGGAGCATAGCATAACAGATAGAAAAGTTGAATCACTATGTTGTACACCTAAATCTAATGTAACGTTGTGTGTTGGTTATACTTAAATAAAAAAATTAATAAATACATACATGCATACATACATACATACATATATACATATCACACAACTGGAATGAACCTCAAAGGCACTAAGACAAATTTATGGCTTTTATTAATCATGCTATTTAAATAATCATAAACACACTCCCCAATTATTCTAAAGAATAAAAATATATCAACATGCAAAAACAAAAACTAAAATGAAAAATAAACACAATTTGCAGTATGCAATTCCCTGGTTCAAAGTCCTACCATATTCAGTGACAGATGACGATATACTTGAGGTAAGCATAGCACAATATATTGAGAAGTTGAATCACTATGTTGTACACCTGAACCTCATGTAACATAGTATGTTAACTATGCTGAAATTTAAAAATTAAAGATAAATAAAAATTAAGAGATGGGGGAAAAGTCCTAGCATATACAGATCCAGTTCATTTTCCAATAATATTTACCCATAACACCACATAGAAATTATTTGCCCTAGTATCTCCATTCTACTCATGGTCCTGACAATGCCTTACACACTTCTGCATCCACATATCTTCTATTTTTTTAATTGTACAATTATGAATTTGCTACCAAACTTAAGCACTTGCAATAACACATCTTCCTCCATGCTCCTACCCTGTTTCATCCCCTGCCCCCCCACAGCCCCACCAATAACCTGCGATTTTGCTTTTGCATTATCTTTCCCTTCCTTTTATTTTCCCAGTAGTGTTATTGTGTGTGTGTTTGTGTGTGCACTTCTAAACAACATGTAGTTTAGTTTGGCCTATTTGTAAATTTCAGGAAAAGGACATCATACTATATATATATATATATATATATATATATATATATATATATATACACATACATACATACATATACACACATATATATGTACATAGATGTGGATGAAGCTAGAACGTATTATACTAAGTGAAATAACTCAATCAGAGAAAGACAAATACCATATGATTACACTTATATGTGGAATTTAAGAAACAAAGCAGATGAACATATGGGAAGAGGAGGAAAAAAGAGAAGAGAGGGAAACAAAACCACAAGAGACTCTTTTTTTTAAAAATACTATTTTATTTATTTATTTTTATTTATTTGATTTTATTTTCATTTTTTAAAATTTACATCCAAATTAGTTAGCATATAGTGCAACAATGATTTCAGGAGTAGATTCCTTAGTGCCCCTTACCCATTTAGTTCATCCCCCCCTCCCACAACCCCTCCAGCAACCCTCTGTTTGTTCTCCATATTTATGAGTCTCTTCTGTTTTGTCCCCCTCCCTATTTTTATATTATTTTTGTGTCCCTTCCCTTATGTTCATCTGTTTTGTCTCTTAAAGTCCTCATATGAGTGAAGTCGTATGATTTTTGTCTTTCTCTGACTGACTAATTTCACTTAGCATAATACCCTCTAGTTCCATCCACGTAGTTGCAAATGGCAAGATTTCTTTTGATTCTTTTTGATTGCTGAGTAATACTCCATTGTATACATACACCACATCTTCTTTATCCATTCATCCATCCATGGACATTTGGGTTCTTTCCATACTGTGGCTGTTGTTGATAGTGCTGCTATAAACACGGGCGTGCATGTGTCCCTTCGAAACAGCACGCCTGTATCCCATGGATAAATGCTTAGTAGTGCAATTGCTGGGTCGTAGGGTAGTTCTATTTTTAGTTTTTTGAGGCACCTCCATACTGTTTTCCAGAGTGACTGCACCAGCTTGCACTGCCACCAACAATGTAAAAGAGATCCTCTTTCTCTGCATCCTCGCCAACATCTGTTGTTGCCTGAGTTGTTAATGTGAGCCATTCTGACAGGTGTAAGGTGGTATCTCATTGTGGTTTTGATTTGGATTTCCCTGATGATGAGTGATGTTGAGCATGTTTTCATGTGTCGGTTGGCCATCTGGATGTCTTCTTTGGAGAAGTGTCTATTCATGTCTTTTGCCCATTTCTTCACTGGATTATTTGTGTTTTGGGTGTTGAGTTTGATAAGTTCTTTATAGATTCTGGATACTAACCCTTTATCTGATACGTCGTTTGCAAATATCTTCTCCCATTCTGTCGATTGCCTTTTAGTTTTGCTGATTTTTTCCTTTGCTGTGCAGAAGCTCCTTATTTTGATGAGGTCCCAGTAGTTCATTTTTGAAAGCCACAGGAGACTCTTCATGATAGAAAACAAACTGAAAGTTGATGGAGGGAAGTGGGTGGGAGATTGGCTCAATGGGTGATGGGCATTAAGGAGGGCACTTGTTTTTTGTTTTTTTTTTAATTTTTTTTAACATTTTATTTATTTTTGAGACAGGGAGAGACAGAGCATAAACAGGGGAGGGTCAGAGAGAGGGAGACACAGAATCTGAAACAGGCTCCGGGCTCTGAGCCGTCAGCACAGAGCCCGACACGGGGCTCAAACTCACAGACCGTGAGATCGTGACCTGAGCCGAAGTCGGCCGCTTAACCGACTGAGCCACCCAGGCGCCCCAGGAGGGCGCTTGTTTTGATGAGCACTGAGTGTTCATATATATATGTGTGCGTGCGTGTATGTGTGTATGTATATATATAGTTTTATGGGACTTATTTTTTTTAAATGTTTTTATTTATTTTTGAGACAGAGAGAGACAGAGCATGAGTAGGGGAGGGGCAGAGAGAGAGGGAGACTTAGAATCTGAAACAGGCTCCAGGCTCTGAGCTGTCAGCACAGAGCCTGATGCGGGGCTCGAACTCATGAATCGCGAGATCATGACCTGAGCCAAAGTCAGACGCTTAACTGACTGAGCCACCCAGGCGCCCCGGGACTTACTTTTTTATTCCACATCATGCTACCATATCCATCCATGTTGTTCCTGTAGCTGTGATTCATTCATTTTCACCACTGTATACTATGTCATTCTGTGTGTATACCACCATTGATTTATTCTCCTGTCAGTGGGCATGTAGGTTGTCTCCAGTGTTTTGCTATACATGTCTTCCGGTATGCATGTGCAAGTTTCTTTGACATTCATTATAAATTAATAAGTCATAGGGTATGTACCCTTCTTGTTTACATTTCAAAATCTCGCCTTCCTGAAGAAGGCTTCCACCATGATATCTCCTTCCTTTGGAAGACAAGCATCTATTCTATACCATATGTTTGACAATTAACAAATACTGCCTATTACTTTTGGTCCTCCTACTGATGAAGGTTTCTCATTTTTGTGGTTGGACTTTTGTTGATTTTTTTCTGAGTTTATACTATTTATTTATTTATAAATTTATTTAAATTTTAGTTAACATACAGTGCAATTTAGTTTCAGGAGTGGAATTCAGTAATTCATCACTTACATACAACACTCAGTGCTCTCATCAAAACAATTTCCCTCCTTAATACCCATCACCCATCGAGTCAATCTCCCACTCACTTCCCTCCATCAACTTTCAGTTTGTTCTCTATCATTAAGTCTTTTGTGGTTTTGTTTCCCCTCTCTTCTCTTTTTTTCCTCCTCTTTCCATATGTTCATCTGCTTTGTTTCTTAAATTCCACAAATGAGTGCAATCATACGGTATTTGTCTTTCTCTGATTGAGTTATTTCATTTAGCATAATACATTCTAGCTTCATCCACATCTTTGCAAATGGCAAGATGTCATTCCTTCTGATGACTAATATTACATTGTATAGATATACACCACATCTTCTTTTTCCATTCATCAGTCAGTGGACATTGGGCACTCTCCATAGTTTGGCTATTGTTGATAATGCTGCTATAAACATTGGTGTGTATGCACCCTTTCAAATCTGTATATTTGTATCCTTTGGGTAAATACCTAATAATGTAATTTTGATAGGGATTGCATTACAAGTGTAGATTGCTTTGGGTAGTATAGACATTTTAACGATGTTCTTCCAATCCATGAGCATGGAATTCTTTTCCATTTCTTTGTGTCCCTTTCAATTTCTTTATACTTTTCAGAGTACAGATCTTTTACCTCTTTAGTTAGGTTTATTCGTAGGTAACATTGTTTTTGATGCAATTGCAAATGGAATAGATTCCTCTATTTCTTTTTCTGCTGCTTCATTATTGGCATATAGAAATGCAACAGATTTCTGCATGTTGATTTTATATCCCGCGACTTTGCTATATTCATGTATTAGTTCTAACAATTTTTGGTGGAGTCTTTCAGGTTTTCTTTTTTTTTTTAATGTTTATTTATTTTTGAGACAGAGAGAGACAGGGTGCGAGTAGGGAAGGGGCAGAGAGAGACGGAGACACAGAATCGGAAGCAGGCTCCAGGATCTGAGCTGTCAGCACAGAGCCTGACGCGGGGCTCGAACTCACGAACCGCGAGATCATGACCTGAGCCGAAGTCGGACACCCAATTGACTGAGCCACCCAGGCGCCCCTTTCAGGTTTTCTACACAGAGTATCATATTATCTGCAAATAGTGAATGTCTGACTTCTCCCTTGCAATTTTTATGCTCTTTATTTCTTTTTGTTGTCTCATTGCTGAGGCTAAGACTCCCAGTACTATGTTAAATAGTAATGGTGAGAGTGGACATCCTTGTCTTGTTCCTGACCATAGGGGAAAGTTTTTCTCATTGAGGATTATATTAGCTGTGGGTCTTTCATACGTGGCTTTGATGATGTTGAGCCATGTTCCATCTATCCCTACTTTGTTGAGGGTTTTTATCAAGCATGGATGGTATATTTTGTCAAATGCTTTTTCTGCATCTGTTGACAGGATCATGTGGTTCTTATCCTTTCTTTTATTAGTGTGGTGTATCATGTTGATTGATTTGCAAATATTGAACCAGCCCTGCATCACAGAAATAAATCCCAGTTGATCATGGTGAATAAGTCTTTTAATGTATTGTTGGGTCCAGTTTGCTAGTATCTTGTTGAGAATTTTTGCATTCGTGTTCATCAGGAAAATTGGCCTGTAATTCTCCTTTTTAGTGCGTCTTTGTCTAGTTTTGGAATCAGGGTAATATTGGCCTCAGAGAATGAATTTGGAAAGTTTTTCTCCCATTTCTATTTTTTGGAACAGTTTGAGAAGAATAGGTATTAACTCTTCTTTAAATGTCTGATAGGATTCCCCTGGGAAGGTATCTAGCCCAGGACTTGTTTGTTGGGACATTTTTGATTACTGGTTCAATTTCTTTGCTGGTTATGGGTCTGTTCAAATTTTGTATTTCTTTCTGTTTCAGTTCTGGTAGTTTGTGAATTTCTAGGAATTTATCCATTTCTTCCCTATTGTCCAGTTCGTTGGCATATAGTTTTTCATAGTGTTCTTTTATTCTCTTATAATTGTATTTCTGTGGTGTTGGTTGTGATCTCTCCGCTTTTGTTTGTGATTTTATCTATTTGGGTCCTTTCTCTTTTCTTTTTGATAGGTCTGGCTAGGGGGTTATCAACTTTGTTTATTCTTTCAAAGAACCAGCTCTTAGTTTTGTTGATCTGTTCTACTTTCTTGTTTGTCTGTTTCTACATCATTTATTTCTGCTCTAATCTTTATTATTTCTCTTCTGCTGGCTTTAGACTTTATTTGCTCTTCCTTTTATAGCAATTAGGTGAAAGGTTATATTGTTGATTTGGGACCTTTCTTGCATCTTGAGATAGGCCTGAATTGTAATATACTTTCTTCTTAGGACTGCCTTTGCTGCATCCCAAAGGGTTTGGACTGTCGTGTTTTCATTTTCATTGGCATCCATGTATTTCTTTATTTCTTCTTTAATTTCCTGGTTAATACATTCATTCTTTAGTAGGATGTTCTTTAACCTCCATGTATTTGAGGGCTTTTCAAATTTTTTCTTGTGGTTGATTTCAAGTTTCATAGTGTTGTGATCTGAAAATATGCACGGTATGATCTCAATCTTTTTGTACTTGTTGAGGACTGGTTTGTGACCCAGTATGTGATTTATTCTGGAGAATGTCCCATGTGCACTAGAGAAGAATGTGTATTCTGCTGCTTTTGGATAAAATGTTCTGAATATATCTGTTAAGTCCATCTGGTTCAGAATGTCATTCACAGCCATTGTTTCCTTGTTGATTTTCTGCTCAGATGATCTGCCCATTTCTGTAAGTGGAGTGTTAAAGTCTTTTAGTATTATTATCAATGAGTTTCTTTATGTTTTTAATTAATTAATTTATATATTTGGGTGTATCAAGTTGGAGGCAGAAATATTTACAATTGTTAGTACTTTGTCTTTAAAATTTTTTTAAATGTTTATTTATTTATTTTGAGAGAAAGAGAGAGAGAAAGTGTGTGTGTGTGTGTGTGTGTGTGTGTGTGTGTGTGTGTGAGATTGGGGGAGGGGTAGAGAGAGAAGGAGACCAATAATCCCAAGCAGGTTCCACACTGTCAGCATAGAGCCTGATGCAGGGCTTGAACTCACAAAGTGTGAGATCATGACCTGAGCCAAAATGAAGACTTGGACACTTAACCGACTGAGTCACCTAGACACCCCTATAATTGTTAGTACTTCTTGATCAATATACCCCGTAATTATGATATAATGTCCTTATTCGTCTCTTGTTATTGTCTTTGTTTTAAAATCCAGTTTTTCTGATATAAGTATGGCTACTCTGGCTTTCTTTTGATGTCCATTAGCATGATAGATGGTTCTCCATCTCCTCACTTTCAATCTGAAGGTGTCTTTAGGTCTAAAATGAGGCTCTTGTAGGAAACATAGATGAGTCTTGTTTTTATCAATGCTGATACCCTCTGTCTTTTGATTGGAGCATTTAGTCCATTTACATTCATAGTGATTTTTGAAAGACATGAATTTAGTGCCATTATTTTACCTGTAGAGTTGTGGAGTCCACCTTAAAATTTCTTGCAGGGCTGGTTTAGTGGTCATGAACTCCTTTAGTTTTTGTTTGTCTGGGAAACTCTTTTTATTTCTCCTATTCTGAATGTCAGCCTTGCCGGATAAAGAATTCCTGGTTGCATATTTTTCCCATTCAGCACGTTGAATATTTCCTCCCACTCCCTTCTGGCATGCCAAGTTTCAGTGGACAGGTCTGCCTCTAACCTTATGTGTCTACCCTTGTAGGTTAAGGAACTTTTGTCCCTAGCTACTTTCAGAATTCTCTCTTTATCTTTGTATTTTCAAATTTCACTATAATATGCCATGGTATTGATCTATTTTTGTTGATTTTGAGTGGCATTCTCTGTGCTTCTTGGACTTGAATGCCTATCTCCTTCCCCAAATTAGGGAAGTTCTCAGCTAAAATTTGTTCAAATAAACCTTCTGCCTCTTTTTGCCACTCTTCTTCTTCTGGGACTCCTATGATATGGATATTGTTTTTGCTTTCTAGAATCACTGAGTTCCCTAAGTTTCCCTTAGTAATCTATTAGTTTTCTTTCCCTCTTCTTTTCAACTTAATTATTTTCCATAAATTTATCTTCTATATCACTTATTCTCTCCTCTGCTTCTTCAATCCTCATTGTGAATATATCCAGTTGGTTTTGCAATCCCGTTATAGCATTTTTAATTTCAGCCTGACTAGTTTTCAGATATTTGAGCTCTGCAGGAAGGGTTTCTCTGGTGTCTTCTATGTTTTTTTCAAGCCCAGCTAGTAGTCTTATGACTATTGCTCTAAATTCTTTTTCAGATATATTGCTTATATCTATTTTAAGCAAGTCCCTGGCTGTGATTTCTTCTTGACTTTTCTTTTGAGGAGAATTCCTCCCACTTGTCATTTTGGCTAAGTTTCTGTCTTTTGCATGTTTTGAAATCTTGCTATGTTTCCTTCACCTGAGAATAATAATGTATTAAAAAGGGGTCATACACTGTCAAGGGCCTGGCACTTTAGGAAGTTTTTTTGATGTATGCTGTTTACACTCTGCTGTTGCATTTTGGCTGCTCTTTCCCACTTGTCAGTCCTCTACAGAGCTCCTCCTTGCTTACAGTTGGGAGTGTTTGGATATTCAACTAGGCATGCTTTGATTTGTCTGTTAAAATGAGCCTCGCACCTGCCACACTATCTCCTTCCAAACAGGGAGATCCTTCTGCCAGCCCACAGATCGATTTCCTGGGTGCTCCAAATGACCTGACCTCAATACAGCTGTGTTTGAGGAATGAAGAAGGCCCAAGGTCCCCCTACTTCTCCGTCATCTTAACTTCTCCCCTCTAGTGTGAACTTTTGTTAATTTTTGCTCTATCACATCCATTCGTCTTTCTATTACTAGTATCCCAAATTTTGTTTTGGGGAAACTACTCCATTCTCATCTCACTTCGTTTGTTTGAGTAGGATTCCAATCATGGTTCTAGAGATGTAGCATGCATCTCAGGCCTAAACCAGTCAGGACGTTCTATTCCTTCAGGCAGAGTGGTTGGTTTAGTCCAGACTAATGCCAAACTCTTTGCTAGCAAGAGGATATTTTCCTTTTTATTCCCACTGGACTGGAGGATGTGAGATTGTACCTGGACTCAACAAGGGGGAAGGCTGTATGAAGATGAGTCAAAACATAGAAAAGAGCAAGATCAGACTGAAAAAGAAAAAGAAAGAAGCAGACACTTGTCCTCATGTCATTATTTGAACTCCCAAATCTGTGTTCTGAACTAGCCCTGGACTTTTCTATCATATGAACCAATAAAGTTTTTTTTTTTTTTTTTTTTTTTTTGTTTAACCACTCTAGGCTGGGCTTCCTATTACTTGAACTCAAAGGGTCCTAACTGATATAGTCTTGAATTAAATTAACTTGTGGGTTCTTCCTCTTCCATTTCTTCTTCCTCTTCCTCTTCCTCCTCCTCCTCCTCTTTTTATTCTTTTCCCTTCTTGAACAATTAGGTCCTAAAGCCATTGGTGAGGTAAGGCATGGTAAGCGTTTGCTCCTGGTCAAAGTAAGCCCAGTGGCCCAGAATAGGGTAGCAGAAATCCGGTGGGGTAAGGAGGGCATTATTCAGGAAGTGATAGGCATGGGTTGTCAGAGCCTGAGCAGGTGAGGATGTTACCCAGGTGCAAGGGCAATCTCAGCCTATGTGAGTGAAGAGGGTGGCCCTGCAGAGGTGGTTTGGCTTGGGGTATGAGAACCCAAGCAGGATGAAGAGGATACCCACATGGGGTAGATGCCCAACATGGGGTATTAGGCCTGAGAAGAGTGAGAAGGGCATCCAAATGGAAGGACAGTTTGATTTTGGAAGTCAGAACATAAACAGAATGAGGAGGGTGTCTGTGTATAGGGACAGCCCAGCATGGGGAATCAGGACCCAAGCAAAATGAGGTCTTCCAGGTAGGACTTAGCTCAGCATGAGGAATCAGAAGTTTGATTAAGGAGAGCATCTACATGAAAAGGTCCCTTGTCACAGAATGCCAGAACTTAAGGGGATGTATGAGAGGCATCCACGTGAGGTGTGTGTGGGGGGAATCTGTTGTGGGATGTTAGAGCCTGAGCAGAGTAAGGAGGGCAACTGGGGGAAGGGAGATTAATACAGGGTGTTGAGACTTAAGTGTAGTGAGAAGGAAAGAACATCAGTGTGGGGGAGAGGACAGTGTGATGGGAGATTAGTTCCATACAAGAGGACTGATTAGATAAATAAACAAATTTAGGATAATACAAGCAAGAGAGAAGAAGAGAGCTACAAAAAGGGAGAAAACTAGAATGAACTCTGTTACTATTTTGGACTTGGAGGTATGAGTGTGAACTTACAGTTATTTTTTTCTTTACAGATTTTACTTTTAAGTAATCTCTACACCCAATATGGGCCCCAAACCCACAGCCCTGAGATCAAGAGCCACATGCTCCACCAACTGAGCCAGGCAGGTGCCTTGAACTTACAGCTTTTAATATTAATAGATATTTACGGAGATATGTACAGATGTAAATTTTTGTGTACACACACACACACACACACTCCCTATGAGAAACTTGGGAGCAGGGACCTGGAAGCAATGAGCATGTATAGAACCAAGATCTTGGGATGTCTGGGTGGCTCAGTCAGTTAAGCATCCAATTTCGGCTCAGATCATGATCTTATGATTTGTGAGTTCAAGCCCCCACATTGGGTAAGCTGGAGCCCTGCTCTGGGCTCTGCACTCTCTCTCCCTTTCTCTGTGCACCTCATGGGATTCTCTTTCTCTCCCTCTGTCTGCCCCTCACTCACACTCACTCTCTCAAAAATAAACAAATAAATACATAAATAAATAAATTTTTATAATCATTAAAATTGTACATTAAAAAAAAAAGAACCAAGATCTCGGCTTCTAAATACAATTCTCCACTAAAACAAACCAAGGTTCCTTAGAGAAATGGGTGATTCCATGCTGGTAGTAGGAAAGTATAAGATGAATCTAGAACATCTCATTGTGCAAAGCAAGGAAGTACTCAAAGAATGATGGATACATGTTAAAAGGACACAGGAAATATTCTGTCAGTTTCTTAATATAACTAAAAATATATCTACCCTATAGCCCATAAATCATACCACTTGGTATTTATTATAAAAGAAATAAAAACATGTATCTGCACAAAAGATTTGTGCAAGATTGTTTATAGCATCTTTATTCATAATAACCAAGAAATGAAATCAGTCTAAATGACTACCAGTTGAAGAATGGACTAACAACCTATAGTTTATTCATACAACAGAATACTACTCAACAAACAAACAAACAAAATAAGGAAATTGTTGGTACACAAAACAACATGTAAGAATCTCAAGAAAAAAAATGTGCTGAGTGAAAGAAGCCTTACACAAAAGGGTACATACAAATGATTCCATATATATGAACTCAGAGAGATAAAACATATTTGTAGTGGAAAACAACCAGAAGGGTGGTTGTCTTGGGGACTGGGTGGTGGGGATTGAGTGAGAAAGAGGCATGAGGGAACTTAGTGTTCTATATCTTAATAGGGGTATTGGATACACAATCTATGTATTTGCCAAAACTCAGTGAATGTACACTTAAAATTTGTGTTTCATTTGTTTAATTTTACCTCAAAAGAAAAAAAGCTGTTAACATATATTGAATTCTAATTAAAGATACACATGCCGAAGTGTTTAGGGAGGAGTGTATTGGGGTCAGCAATTTATTTTGAAATGTATAAAAAAATAAGAGAAATGGAGGGATAAAGAGATGAATAAATAATTTTTAAAAGTGTAATAAAATGTTAATGATAGAATCTAGGTGATGGATATATAGGTGTTCACTATAAAATTCTCTCAGCTTTGCTGTATGTTTGAAATTTTCATAATAGAATATTGGAGGGAAGGGGAAGACATAAAATTCAGACTGAAAGGACTCCCATTGGTCAAATCTGAGACAATAGGAACATTAAAATAAATAATGATAGGGGCGCCTGGGTGGCTCAGTCGGTTAGGTGTCTGACTTCAGCTCAGGTCACGATCTCACAGTCCGTGGGTTCGAGCCCTGCGTCGGGCTTTGTGCTGATAGCTCAGAGCCTGGAGCCTGCTTCCGATTCTGTGTCTCCCTCTCTCTCTGCCCCTCCCCCGTTCATGCTCTGTCTCTCTCTGTCCCAAAAATAAATAAACGTTAAAAAAAATTTTTTAAATAAATAATGATAGTGTTGGATTACAACATGTTGAATAAAATAGGAAACCATGAATACATATTGTTATAACAAATAAATAAAAAGTTTGATAAGGAAGAGAATGTTTCTGGGGCACCTGGCTGGCTCAGTCAGTAGAGTGTGGGATTCTTAATCTCGGGGTTGTAAATTCAAACCCCACATTGGGTGTAGAGATTACTTAAAAATAAAATATTAAAAAAAAAGGGAATGTTTCTATGATTTCAAAGTACAACCACAAAAAAAAAATGTATTAATTACAAAGGGAGAAAGAGTAATTTTTAAATGGAAGGGACTGGGGCGCCTGGGTGGCGCAGTCAGTTAAGCGTCCGACTTCAGCCAGGTCACGATCTCGCGGTCCGTGAGTTCGAGCCCGGCGTCGGGCTCTGGGCTGATGGCTCGGAGCCTGGAGCCTGTTTCCGATTCTGTGTCTCTCTCTCTGCCCCTCCCCCGTTCATGCTCTGTCTCTCTCTGTCCCAAAAATAAATAAACGTTGAAAAAAAAATTAAAAAAAAATAAATAAATGGAAGGGACTGATAGATACCATCTTTAAAAAATTTTTTTAATTCTAGTATAGTTAGCATACAGTGTTACATTGGTTTCAGGTGCAACATAGTGATTAAACAATTCCATATGTTACTCAGTGCTCATCAAGATAGGTTAGTCTTTTTTTTTTAATTTTTTTTAACATTTATTTATTTTTGAGACAGAGAGAGACAGAGTATGAACGGGGGAGGGTCAGAGAGAGGGAGACACAGAATCTGAAACAGGCTCCAGGCTCTGAGCTGTCAGCACGGAGCCCTACATGGGGCTCGAACTCACGGACCGCGAAATCATGACCTGAGCTGAAGTCGGCCACTTAACCGACTGAGCCACCCAGGCGCCCCAAGATAAGTTAGTCTTTGATGCCCTTCAGCTACTATTTCACCTAGCCATGCCACCCTCCCCCCCACCTCCCCAACCATCTATTTGTTCTCTATAGTTAAGAGTCTGTTTTTCGGCTTGTCTCTCTCTCTTTTCTCCCCTTTGCTTGTTTGTTTTGTTTCTTAAAAATTATGGCTGAATTATTCAGCTATATTAAAGAATGAAATCTTACCATTTGCAACAACATGAATGGAGCTAGAAAGTATAATGCCAAGTGAAATAAGCCCGTCAAAGACAAATACCATAAGATTTCACTTGTTTATCCATTCATCTATCATGGACACTTGTGCTGCTTCCATAGTTTGGCTATTGTAATAATGCTGCAATAAACATAGGGGTGCATGTACCTTTTTGAAATAGTGTTTTTGTATTCTTTGGGTAAATACCCAGTAGTTTGACTACTGGATTATAGGGTAGTCCTATTTTTAATTTTTTTTTTTTTTAATTTTGTTTTCTTTAAAAAATTTTTTTTTCAACGTTTATTTATTTTTGGGACAGAGAGAGACAGAGCATGAACGGGGGAGGGGCAGAGAGAGAGGGAGACACAGAATCGGAAACAGGCTCCAGGCTCTGAGCCATCAGCCCAGAGCCCGACGCGGGGCTCGAACTCACGGACCGCGAGATCGTGACCTGGCTGAAGTCGGACGCTTAACCGACTGCGCCACCCAGGCGCCCCCTATTTTTAATTTTTTGAAGAACCTCCACAGACATCATGTTATTATCATGGGACTTCTGCTAGGATTCAATGAGAAGAACATAGCATCACTTACGTGACATTCCTGGTAAAGATGAATAATCTGAATTTAATCATAAGGAAACATTAGACCAACCTAAAAGGAGGACATACTATAAACAAACAGCCTATAATCTTCAAATTGTCAAAAACACGACAATCAAGGAAAGACTGAAGAGTTTCTTAAAGATCCCTTGTTGCAGAGTAAAGAAACAGCAGTTGTTTTACATTAACTACTTGTCCGGTTTTCAGTTTCTTTAAAAAACACTATGTGGGAGGGGCGCCTGGGTGGCGCAGTCGGTTAAGCGTCCGACTTCAGCCAGGTCACGATCTCGCGGTCCATGAGTTCGAGCCCCACGTCGGGCTCTGGGCTGATGGCTCAGAGCCTGGAGCCTGTTTCCGATTCTGTGTCTCCCTCTCTCTCTGCCCCTCCCCCGTTCACGCTCTGTCTCTCTCTGTCCCAAAAATAAATAAATGTTGAAAAAAAAAAAACACTATGTGGGATGCCTGGGTGGATCAGTCGGTTAAGCGTCCGACTCTCGATTTCAGCTCAGGTTATGATCTCACAGTTGGTGGGTTTGAGCCCCTCATTGGGCTCTGCGCTGACAGTGTGGAGCCTGCTTGGGATTCTCTTTCTCTCCCTCTGCCCCTCCCCTGCTTGCTCTTTCTCTCAAAAATAAATAAATATTTTTAAAAAACCACTATGTGAGTTTTTCAATGAGATTTTCTAAATAAACATGGTTCATAAGTGTTCAAGATTTCTGGAATTTGGTTACAAAATACATCACAAAAATTTCATAACATTTTGTTTTATTTTATTATTTTTTTTAAAATATGAAATTTATTGTCAAATTGGTTTCCATACAACACCCAGTGCTCATCCCAACAGGTGCCCTCCTCCATACCCATCACCCACCCTCCCCACCCTCCCACTCCCCATCAACCCTCAGTTTGTTCTCAGTTTTTAAGAGTCTCTTATGTTTTGGCTCCCTCCCTCTCTAACCTTTTTTTTTTCCTTTCCCTCCCCCATGGTCTTCTGTTAAGTTTCTCAGGATCCACTGATGAATGGACAAAATTTCATAACTTTAAGAGAGGTAAATGTCCTACTTATATAGAAATTTTTATATTAAAGTAAATTTTATCATTTAATAGGAAATTAGAGGGTATATATATCCAGAAATGTTAATAGCTATTCCATGGGAAGTAATGGGGAAAGAGTGATCTATTCCATTAAGTTCTACAGTGTAGACAGGTCCCATGTTTTACAGATTTTATATGTAATATTTCTCCTCTAAAGATTGAGCTGTATTAGACAAGAATAAACAGGGAAATTACCAGCTAAAAGTTTCGAGTTGCCCCCTCTATATAGACAACTTCCATTTTGAGAATACCAGCAGAAACATTTATAGACACTTCTAATTCTGTGGCTTTAACCTATTTCTCCAATTTTTATCCAATTTTTAATCTTGGACACAGAAATAGATAAGAAGGGTAGAGCAAAACAAAACAAAATGAAACAAAGAGCTATTTGAAGATTTGCTGATCAGTTATTAGCTAATGTTTGAATTTAGAATTTTCTCCCTTTTTAAAAGAAGCTAAATCTGCCTTTCTTCTTCCATATGGCCATCAGCTCAGCAATCATCTCCTCAGGCCAGGTGGCTACCAACATGTGTTCAGAGAGAGTCATTTTGTATAAGCCTACCCTTGCAGAGAATAATTTGTTCTTCCTGCTTGCAGAAATTTATTTCTGGCAGCAGTTTCTGCCTCCTCATTACTTTCCTCATTCTCATTTGCTGGGCTTAACCCATTACATTTTATACTTTCTACCTATCCCTATTGTTGTACTTCACTCATATATATTGGAACTTCCTTATAATGTCATCCTCAGGTTTCTTAAATTCTAGAAATTATCACGTCTAACTCCTTCATTTTACAAATGAGGACCCCTGAATCTATTGAGGTTCAGTAACTTGTCTTTGGTCCTGTGACCATTAAGTGAAAGATCCAGTATTGGAACCCAGCTCTCCTGACCATTGTGTGGTGTTTTTCCTCTATAGAACATGATTTTATATTATAAAATTTTCCCACTTTATAAGTGGAAACCATCTCATTGTGCCCTTTGAAATTCCATTCTTTGGATGCAGTCTAAGACAAGTAGTGTAGTTTAATGTCAAGTTTGCAGAAGATGTAGTGAATGAAGAACACACGACAATTGATAAACTTAGGTACATTTGAAGATAAACGAATACAATAATTTTTTAAAAGGTTGAAGACTTAAATAACCCTGATCATTCTTTCTTTCACTTACTATACACTTTAAGAATTGGAAATCTAATATGCAAGAGTCACCAGATAAATCCTTAAACCCAGTAAAATGCAAAATCATTTATACTAGAATCTAATCAAATGGATGAGGAAACTTATTATACTAGAATAAGAATTTTAGTAACTTTTTATTGGGAAGTTTGATCAGAAGAGAAAAATGTAGTATAGGACAAGAAAAGTCATTAAGGAGAATTTAGTGGTTAAGTTAGTAAATTCAGGAGAAACTTGCAAGCCAGACCGACTTGAGAGGTGAATCGGACCTTGTAGAGGCAGAAAGATAAAACAAGAAGAGAAAATAGGCAGAATTGAGGAATGCTTTGGATTTTTTTAACCCCAAGAGTGAGGGTAGCTAGGCACATGGAAGGAATCTAACTAGATAAGAGTTAAGGTCTTGGACAAAGCACTCTACAACATAATACACTCCTGATAGCTCTGACATTTTCTACACTTCCCACCAACAAGGTACGAGGGTTGCAACTTCTCTACATCCTTGTCAACACTTGCTATTTTTCTATTTTTAAAGTATAGCCACACAACATAAGTAACAAAAGCGAAAGTAAATAAGTGAAGTACATTGAACGAAGAGGATTCTACACAGCAAAAGAAGCAATCAACAAAATGAAAAGGAAACCTACAGAATAGAAGATTTTTGCAAATCCTATACTGATAAGGGGTGAAAATCCAAAATATATAAGGAACTCATGCACCTAAACAGAAAAAAAAATTTAAAAATGGGCAAAGAAACTGAATTTTCCAGAGACATGCAGATAACCAAAAAGTGCATGAAAAGATGCTCAACATCACTAACAATTAGAGAAATGCAAATCAAAGTCACAATGAGATGTCATATCACACCTGTCAGAGTTGTTGTTATCAAAAAGACAAGAGATAACAAGTGTTGGCAAAGATGTGGAGAAAAGGGACCCAGTGTGCACTGTTGGTGGGAATGTAAATTGGTACAACTACTATAAAAGACAGTATGGACGTTTCTCAAAACATTAAAAATAGAGGTGTCTGGGTGGCTCAAGTCAGTTGAGCATCTGACTCTTGATTTTGGCTCAGGTTGCGATTCCATGGCTGTGGGATCGAATCTGCGTTGAGTTCCATGCTGAGTGCTGAGCATGGAGCCTGCTTAAGATTCTCTCTCTCTCCCTCTGCCCCTCTCCCTCACTTGTGCCCTCTCTCTTTCTCTCTCAAAACAAACAAATAAAAAACATTAACAAAATAGAGTTATCATATTGTCCAGCAATTCCACTTCTGAGTATCTAATGGAAAGAGATGAAATCACTATCTCGAAGAGATACCTGAATCACCATGTTCATTGCAAAATTATTCACAATAGCCAAGGTATGAAAAAAAACTAACCATCAGTGAATGAATGGATAAAGAAAATGTGATTCTCACACACACACACACACACACACACACACACACAGGAGTATTAGTCATCCATGAAAAAGATAGAGTGCTGCCATGGATGGATCTTGAAAACATTATGCTGAGTGAAATCAGACAAAGAAAGACAAATACTGTATGATATCACTTATATGTGGAATCTAAAAAAGCCAAACTGAGAATGTAAAATGGTGGCTCTTAGGGGATGGGGTTGGGGGAAATGGGGGATTGTTGGTCAAAGGGTATAAACTTGTTATAAGATGAATAAGTTCTGTGGATCTAATGTACAGCATGGTGATTATAGTTAACAATATTATATACTTAAATTTGCTAAGAGAAGAGATCTTACATGGTCTCACCACAAAAAAGAAATGGTAATTATGTGAAGTGATAGAGGTGTTAACTAATGCTGCTGTGGTAATCATTTCAGAGTATATAAAGATATCAGATCAACACATGTACACTTGAAACTTACACAATGTTATATGTTAATTTTATCTCAATAAAACTGAAAAAATTATAGCCATTCTAATAGCCGTGAAGTGGTGTCTTGCGGCTTCAAAATGAGAGTTTTAACTATGTATGACATAGTACTGGAAAACTTGAAACCAAGTTGTTACCACAGTTTTAATGAGAAAATTCTTATCTTTTTACCTTTCTTCATAGATTCTTTTTCCATTCCCTCCTTGTAGGTGTACAAGAGTTCATCAACTTCATTCAGATCCAGGAAGCCTGAGCCATCACTGTCCCACTTCTGAAACAGGGCTTCTAGGAGAAGTTCCCGTCGGACTCTGGAAGCATTATGTCTAATCTAGGATAGAAACCGGATAACAAAGCACAGAAGACACACTATTTATTGTGCTAGCTGCCATCCTAGGTTTATTCCCCCCAAAGTGAAGCACTATTTCTAAAAACAGCTTTATTGAAAAAACTTGGACTAAGCATGATATTAATGGTAAAATGAAGCATTTAATGTTAATACTCTAAATACTATTTCTCTGTTTCACCTCTAGACCAAAAACAAAAACAAAAACAGGCATACTCTGGATTGGACTAAAACACATTAACTTAGAAAGGGAGCCACACTCCTTAAGAATCTTTGATTCATTCCTTTCCACTCCCTTGCTGTTTGCTCAGGAATGTGATAAACATATGGTATGCTTGACCTGGCTTCTTGCGGGGTGGGGAGGGGGATATGCTATGTAGTTAAGGAGGATGAGTGGCAGTGTTCAAAAAATGAAAAACAACCATGTTCAAAAATTACTTTTTATATTTAACATTGACCTAACTGGACATTGGTTTTATTTACCTTTTAGATTTTTTACTAGATTAATTATAATATCAGTCGGATGGTAACTATTATCGGGGTGCCTGGGTGGCTCAGTCTGTTAAGCATCCAACTTCTGCTCATGTCATGATCTCTCATGGTTCATGAGTTTGAGCCTCTCGACCGTGCAGAGCCTGCTTGGGATTCTCTCTCTGTCCCTCTCTCTCTCTGCTCCTCCCCAACTTGTGTGCTCTCTCTCAACATAAATAAATAAACTTAAAAAAAATAGTAACTATTATCTAGATTTAATCACTAAAAGAAAGTGAATATATAGAATTTGTTCTATATCTAGTAACTATTATCTAGATTTAATCACTAAAAGAAAGTGAATATATAGAATTTGTTTAAAAGGGGGAACTGCAATTGAGGAGGCAAAAGGGATATCAACTCTAGAATTAGGTTGAGAAGACTCATGAGGCTGATGGATATGCCTGGAGAATGTAATTTACATATTTCACAAAAGAGCACATAAATTGTTTATATCAGCTAACATGTATGCATTTATCTATCACTCAAGTAAGTAGTAAGTTTTTAGGAAATATGTAATACCTGGATTCACATGAATAAAAATATATATTCAAATCATAATTGTACTTCTAGGTATGTGCACTTGTAAATGCATTCACAAAGCAGATAAACAGTGCACACACACACACACACACATTTTTGCACATACACATATGTGGTCCTCAGAATCTGCTCTGCAAGCTTCAGAGGAGGAAAAACAAAGCTGTACAATAAACCATCTCTTGACACCAGCAATCATGTTACTATTAGGGGAATGAATTCTCTGGAGTGTGATCTTGGACCATTTGACAATAAAATAAAATATTTAATGGCTATGCTCATTAAATAAGATGGTAAGTTTGATTGTAAATTTTTAAAAAGCCACATTAGGAGTAACTGAGGTTAGAGATTTACTAATAATAGTAACCTCACCTGTTTTATTTTATTTTTTAAGCTCATGTATATATTTTATTAAAGAATTAAAATTTTTTAATGGATACAGGTTAAAAATTTTAAGTTTATATATATATATGTATATATATATATTACTAAAGAATTAAAAATTTTTAAACAGATGCATCAGGTGTATTGATGCTTTAAAGTTGTATAAAAGCAATGGGAAGGGGGCCAACAGAAGAACTGCTTATTGGGGTAGAGGCAGCATCAAAGAACTCCTGAGCCCTGTGGAGACTGATGTAACGTCACTTTGCTGAGGATCCTGACTACAGACTGAACTGTAAAATGTAGACCAGCTCTCCAGGCTGAGGAGCAGGGGAGGCAGGGCCAGGTGGCCCTTACCTCTTCGGTATAGATGTCTAAGGCAGAGGCCAGGGCCTGGGCTGTGTGCTCTATCTAGTAAGAAAGTCTCCATGAGGATCCTAGAGCCCAAGGTTGTAAAAGGAAGTGAAGACCTTGCATTCATATGATCCTCTCTGCCATCTCCAATGCCAAAGGGACCCAAGGTAGCTGAACATATTTAAGACTTTGTCACCCAAGTTTAAACAGATGAATGTTAGTTATAAATGGTTCCTCTACTGTACTTTGCCATTTGGAAGGTCAATCCCTAGAACTGGAGATTCTTTCAGGTCACCAAGAAGGTGCTGGTATCAGCTAGCATACATTGTTTACTGGGAGGGCATCCACTCTTGAGGTCTCTGTCAGCCCTTGGGACATGACCTCGGTCCCCTGGCACCTCAGGGGTCTGATTCTTTCATCTGACTTGATAAACCAGCTGCTGTCTTAGAAGTTCCTTCTGCCCTGCTGACACTGTCCTCAGATGTCCCCAAGGACTAGCCAGGTACTCCAGCCCCTGTTCCAAAGCATTCCTTCTCAAAGCACTTCATAGCATGACAAACCTCCTGCTGGCTCTTACACCTCTACAATTGGCTCTCAGGGGCTTTGTCTGACAGTCCTTTCCCTGCTTCCTAAATATTCGTATTCCTGAGGCTCAGTTCGCTGCCCTCCTTTCATGCATGCTTCCTCAGAGACTTATAAATCAAGGTATTTAAAATGGGGACATTTTATTAACAACAGTTCCTTATGAGTCTACCAGGGATGCAACAAAGGCAATCTTTCCCAGGAGCTTGGGGAAGCTGCTAGAGCATCAGGTGTTCCTGCTAGAGACAGTTTTCAAGGTCGTGCCTCATGTATACACCTCCTCCACCTGCTCCCACGCAGTTCTGAGGCATTAACTCAGGGACTGTCTCATGGGCCTGAGGGCTAACCCAATTTTGTCAGGCAAAAGGAGGGCTGGGAGCACCTGGGTGGCTCAGTCAGTTGGGTGTCCAACTTCAGCTTGGGCCATGATCTCATGGTGCATGAGTTCGAGCTCCGCATCGAGTTCACTGATGTCAGTGCAGAGCCCACTTTGGATTTTCTGTCCACCCCCCTCCCCCCAGCTCTGCCCCTTCCCTGCTTGTGCTCTCTCTCTCAAAAATAAATAAATCTTAAAAAAAAAATAGGGCTGAACAGAAAGGCCTGCAGCACCTGGCCTTGTTTTTTGTCCTCTGCTAGGTTTGGTGGTCCCTTACCAAGCAGTCACTGCTTGCAGCTGGGGTGATCATTGGTGCCAGTTGGCTCTTCTCACCTCTACTCCCAAGTAGGAAGGTAACTTCCTCTTTCCAGGCACCTTCCCGGGGACTGGGACTGGGAAAACTCCATCATTCAGTCTGGTTATGAAGCTCAGTTTTAAAAAGTTCTGAACCATAACAGGCAGGAATGAACCAGAGCACATAAAGCACTTTACACAACTTCTGTATGCTACTGGAGGGGTGGTCAGAGGAGTGGCAGCAGGGACCTCTGCCTCTCCTTACAAGGGCATCCCTGATCACCCTTACCACTCTCATGTCCTTCACCCAGCCCTGCCCTGCAAAGCATTCCAGACTTTTGGAGATCACTGCCAATGCTTGAAACGCCCAGACAGAACTGAAGACAAGAGCCTGGGTATCTGAGGTCATCTAGTCACCTCTCATTGGTGGGGACCCTCACTGTCTTTGCTTCCAACAGCTCTGAATACACCAGAACTCATTCATTTAACAAGGGCTATGGGTCTGCACAGGCTTCATCGGTGACTCATGCATATCTGCCCCCACTGTCCCATGAGATGATGACATGGCATTTCTGTCTGTCTCAGCACCGTATGCTCTAGGAGTGTGCTGTCTGTTAGGGAAGATGGGGCAGATAAAAATAAGTTAAAAGGCGCTCATTATCCAAAAAGAACTGAGACCTGAAAAGGCTTCTCTGAGTCAACCTACTTAAAATGGAGACCAGAGTGGCATATAATAAATGGTAGAAAAGGTTTGATTGGAACTTCTTGCAAAATACAACTACTACTAAACCTAGTATCGCTTAACAAAATGTAATTGCAACTATGGGATAATTCGTAGAACAAAATTATTTTAAGTATATTTCCTACGTAAAATTATATGATTGCCCAATAGGACACCATTTCCATAGGGCAATCAGTCATTTTTGCAAAAGTTAGTCAAGGGCTTCCTCAGTTTTCCTGAAGGCTCTCTCTCTCTCTCTTTTTGTTATTTACATTTAAGTTAGTTAACATGAAGTGTAGTCTGGCTTCAGGAATAGAAAGAACCCAGTGATTCATCTCTTGCATATGACACCCAGTGCTCATCCCGGAAAGTGCCCTCCTTAACGCTTGTCACCCATTTAACCCACACCCCCGGCCCCCCACTCCAGCAACCCTCAGTTTGTTCTTTGTATTTAACAGTCTCTTATGGTTTCCCTCCCTGTTTTTATCTTATTTTTCCTTCCCTTCCCCTATGTTCATCTGTTGAGTTTCTCAAATTCCACATGAGTGAAATCATGGTATCTTTCTCTGACTTACTTTGCTTAGCATAATACCATCCAGTTCCATCCACACTGTTGCAAATGGCAAGATTTCTTTATTTTTCATTGTTGAGTAGTATTCCACTGTGTATATATACCACATCTGAAGGCCTCTCTTTATCCATTATCTCATTGATACTCAAATCACCCCCATGAAGTACCTACTTGGTTCCATGAAGCTCTTCATTTGTTAATGGACCTGACTCTCAGATCCTCATTTGCCAATGACTGCAATCATTTTGAGCAGTTTTGCAATAACACTTTCATGGCTTTATGAAATTCTAGGTTTTAAAACTTAAATTTCACTTTGACACCATTTTGTTGCATTGTCAATATCAGAAGTTTACAACATCCCACAGTCGTAAGTATGAAATGGGCTATGATGGATGGATGGTGTTAGGTAGGGAGATGTTAAAAAAGAGACACTAGGCTTGTTCTAAGCCCCATCTCAGTAAATCATGGCTTAATAATTAACCTAAGTGCACCTTCGGCTCCCCAGGCATAACCTTTAACCAGTCATCATGGAAATACCCAGTCAGCACTAGTGAGATAATCTACTTGATAGACCCCTTCTCTTCCTGTTAGAAAGGCGACCTTCCTGGAATAATGCATTCTTTAGTAATAATTTGCCTTCCTAGCCCCATTTCTGCCTTTTAAAAAACCTTGCAGCCCTTCAGAGCTCCTTTCTATTGCTGGATGAGATGTTGCTGAACTCATGAGTTGTTGAATCAAACCAATTTGATCTTTAAAGTTACTCAGTTGAATTTTTGTTGTTTAATAATGTCTATGTGGAAAGTAATTTTTTAAATGGTCAGTTGTTTGGAAAATACTTTTCATGTCTGATGACTTTAGCTTTCCTCTACAACTTTATTATTTTTTAAAATAATTTAAAAAAATTTTTTTCAACGTTTATTTATTTTTGGGACAAAGAGAGACAGAGCATGAACGGGGGAGGGGCAGAGAGAGAGGGAGACACAGAATCGGAAACAGGCTCCAGGCTCCGAGCCATCAGCCCAGAGCCTGACGCGGGGCTCGAACTCACGGACCGCGAGATCGTGACCTGGCTGAAGTCGGACGCTTAACCGACTGCGCCACCCAGGGGCCCCTAAAATAATAATTTTTTAAAGTTTATTTTATTTATTTTGAGAGAGAGAGAGAAGAGAGCACACAGCAGGGGAAGAGAGTGAAGGAGAGAGAGAGAATCCCAAGCAGGGTCTGCACTGTCAGTGCAGAGCCTGATGTGGGGCTCAAACTCATGAACTATGAGATCACGACCTGACCCGAAATCAAGAGTCAGACCCTGAACTGACTGAGCCACCCTGGTGCCCCTCCTCTACAACTTTAGAGGAACTTGGATACTGAGATACTTAGAATGGCTCAAAGGAGCTCAAAGGCTCTCTCTGACCAGAGAGCCTGCCTTTGAGGGGCAGCAGTGACTTCAACTGATGGTAGTACTGGGTCAGCATGAGCCAAGTCAGGAGGGCAGGTTTGGGAAACTGAGCTGGAGTGCATGGGTTAAAAGAGGCCAAGAAAGTCTATTTCAGGTTAAACACTGTTCTCAATTCTATAACTATTTAGGGTTTCTGACAAGAGAATTGAAGAAGATGATAATCGTTAAGGTTTATTATGGGTCAGGCACTGTTTAAGTACTTGAATTAACACATTTAATTCTCCTATCAACCTGGTGAGGTCAGGACGATTATATCTTCATTTGAAAATAAGGCAACTGAGCCAGCATTGCTGTTAAGGCTCTGGCACAAGGTCACACAGCAAAAAGGCAGCAGAACCATGATTTGAGTCTAGGTGCTCTGCCTCCAGAAGCCATACTCCCAACCACTGCCCTATCCAGTCTCTCCTTAGTCAAGGCCAGCTGGGAGTGAGTGCTAGGAGGATTAAGTGGGAAAAACAGTAAGAGGCCATGTGCAGGATAAAAGGCCTAAATCAGAGTAGAGAAGGCTGAGGAGCAATTCCAAAGGGACCCTTAATGTATTAGTGCTGTTACATTGGATTTACACAGGACTTTTTATTTCCAAAATCCAGAACCATATTACAGTATGCATGAAGCAGTCCCTGTTGCAAGAAAGAATTCGCTCACTCAGTGAAATTTTCTGAATTTCTTAGGAGGAGCTCCCCCACTCAACTGCAAGACTTCCACCTCTAACACAGAGACAAATCTGCATTTAAGATCATTGGCAGTAGACACTGACTCCATCAGAGGTCAAGACAACTTCAGCCTGAAGAAGCTAGAGCCTGGGGTCTGTCTATGTGTGTGTAGCCCTAGGCTTCTCTGACCCAGGGATTGTGGGACCTGTGTTTGAGCCCCCTTAATTGCTTATTTAGGGTGTGACCTTGACCATTCTACTCTGCTTTAATTTCTCATCTGCAGGGATGTTTGTCTAGTCAACTCACAAGGCTGTTGTCGTTCCGACCTCACCTGTTTTATTGGCAAATAATATTACTCACCTGTTCTAAGCCACTTATTTTCTCCTCTTTTGTTTCAACATAGCCCCTCTTAAAAAAGGATGTGAGGGTCTCACTGACACTCAGGGGGGCATCTTCACCAACAAATGTCTCCAGAAGTTGCACAAACTGGAGCAGATTGAAAGAAACTCCATTGAAAGCACTCCCACCTTTTACTTCCTTGTAAGACTGAATATTTCTGATAATTGCATGTAGGTCTATTAAGCAAGAAACATACAACAAACAGTAAAGTGAACAATTTCTTAAAGCTTAGAGAAAATATACGAGTACTTATTGTAATAAACATCTGCTACTTTTTTCCTGTTAGGAATCCATGCTCCCTTCATGAGGAAAACATCTCTTCCCCAGTCAGTTTAGATTAATCAGGTGGCACTCAGCCTCCCCCACCCTCGTGACAAGAATGACTACGTGACATAGGTCTGGCCAATGATTTCTATATGACAGCAATGTAATCCACTACATATGCCAATGAGAATGAGCCCCAGAACTTTTTTTGGGAACTATTGGGGAAGAATCATTCTTTTTGTATTCTGATTCCTGAACTAGTAGGATATAGGCTTAGCAATACTCTTATAAATATATCTGCCACAACATGAAGAAAACTACCTAAAACTGAAAGTTACACAGAGAGGAACGGGGCTGAGAAGCAAAGATGGTGTCTCGCTGCTATTATTGAGCCCTTGGATTCATTTGTGTCTGAAGCCAGCTGTAGTCTGGACTTCACAGTTAAACAAATCTATAAATACAATTGCAACCTCTCCCCCAAAGAGTCTTGACTAATATATTTATCTTCAAGCTCAATGTTATGAAGCATATTTCATAAAATATCAGCCCAGTGACTTGTGTTTGATTTATTCATCAATTCAATCATTCATGCCCTCATGCCTTCCATATGAGATTGACATGACTTGAAAATAATCACCAATGCAATTTTTTAGGTCGTAAAGCAAAACTGAAATAAAGAAGTAAAACCAGAAGAAGAATATGAACTAGTATAGGCCACAAGACCTTGACCAACGCCATGCATTTTTACCAAAATATTTTGAGGATAGGAAGTTTGTTATTTGACCCAGGCTTAAATGAGAAAAAAATTTGCTGATAGGAAGAAAACAATCTTAATATAATTAGTAATCAAATATACTGCTTGTTGATGAAAGATAAAATGATAAAATAGTATTGTAGTAATATGAGTACTGGTTGGAATAATCATTGTTTAATACATGGTTTATTTGAGAGCTAAAAGTTACTCTTTGTGCTCTCTGTTGTTGAGGAGATCTTTCTTTATAAGTCTTCAAAACCATGACATATTCTCACCTGTCTGACATGTTGAGTTATGGGACTACCAGGGAGAGGAATAGCTGGGATGATTTCCACTGAGTTCTAATATCCAATATCTGATTCCTTTTGTACACCTGTATCATAGCTTCAAAGAAGTTGTAGGGCCATGTAATGGTCAAAACAAATTATATACTAATGCATATGACTTAAGGCAGAAAAGCATTCATCAATAGCACATGCCTACATGTACACTACCACCAAAAACATCCACCTTGTATATATTTAGATCCATCAATTCAGTGACAAAATAATGCAAGGATCATCCTGCCATTGTTCTTGGCTAAGTTCATGGGGTACCACAGTAAATTAAATTCATCAACTGGACTGCCATCTATCCTTCCTAATTTGGTTGCTGACATGTACCTGTGAACCTGGAGCTACCGTAGAGTAAGTTTGCTTGTTCTTCTTCTTCGCATTTGATATAATCCATATTCCAGTTACATGTCAAAAGTTCACCTAAAAAATATACATTCCATAACATGGACAATTTAATTTCACTTTCATAATGTTTTTGTTCTAGAGTATAAATGAAAGGAGGATTAAATAAGGAGTCACCTGACCATGACTTTCCTTCTATTTTTTGGGACTTTTCACAAGATGGATCTTTCTGAACTTCCTTTTTTGTAGTTTCTAAAAGGTATAAGAGAAAGTACCATAATGAACTGGAATTTAAATAAAAACTTGAAAAAAAATAAAAGGCCTTTGAATTGGACATTATATATTTTATGATAAATTCCTAAGTTAATAAATGAGAAAAATGCTTTGCATACAGAACACTAAAAACTTTCTATCAGATAATTTCCCACATATTTTATATCACACTCAACCATAATGATATCACTTAATAACTCTAGTTGTTGAGAGCAGTTCTATGACAAAAGCTATTCCTGGTACCCAAATCTGGCCACTCAATATGAGGGCTACATTTCCTAGTCTCTGTCACAGCTAGGTGTCATCAAATGCCTAAATTCTGACCAGTGCCATGTGTAAGCAAGTGATGTAATGCCTATCCCTTCTTCTTTCTCCTTACCTTCTGGTCAGAATGTGATATGTTAGTGAGCCATCCTGGACTATGTGGTTAGGGGAGACACAAGATAGGACTTGAGCCATTGCTGATTTCATGAGACTGAGCTGTCACATGACTTTTATATCAGAAGGAAAGAAACTTCTATGCTGTTTATACTTTGCTATTTTGTTTTATTTTTATGTTTTTTTTAGACACTGTCATTTTGAATCACTGCTACACATAGCCAAAATCAAGTCATCACCAATAACATCTAATTGAATAGTAACTTCACAATTTTTCTAGCTGCATCCCTCCTACATAAGGAGAGCCAGAAATTAGTGGCCCTTTTTGTGAAGAAATAAACATCATGCTGAAAAAATGAGAGATTTCAAATTAGTTAATGATAATGTAGAAACTACAACACCGGTTACTCATTTCTTAGGTGTTTTAAATAAGGATTTTCTTTGGGACTGTGGGACTTTAAAATTAAAGAGCAGAACTTTAAAATATTCGTGCCTAACTGAGGTCTTAAGCGGTATTGAGTTTGGCTCTCTAAGTTAGATTAAAAAAAAAAAAGACATACATTTGAATAGGTAATTCAGAGGAAAAGTCTTTTGCAGAATAAATATTTGAAATGCAGGGTGCTTTCTGTCTTCAATGTAACCTTCAGAAATGTTTCTAGAACATATATCTTATATAACTGAAAAAAGCAAGACCCATTTTATAGTCGAAACAAAAAAAATTTTAGGGGTGTCTAGGTGGCTCAGTTGGTTGAGTGTCTGATTCTTCTCTTGATTTCTGCTCGGGTCATGATCCCAGGGTCATAGGATGGAGCCCTGTGTTGAGCTCTGCACTGAGCATGGAGCCTGCTTGGAATTCTCTCTCTCCTTCTTCCCCTCTCCCCTGCTCACACACACTTTCTCTCTAGAAAAAAATTTTAAAAAATAAATAAAAGACATTTTTTAAAGTGGCTTCTAATATTACACGCTACATTTAAAACTAAAGGGCTTCTACTGCCTTTTCAGGAGTCCAGTGAAGCTTTCTATATGTAACATCACCAGATTACTTCTTTATGAATGGGCTTCCTGTGCAAAAGGAATTCTAGGTAAATTGAAAACAGAAACATTCTGGTTTGCATTTAATTGATTGTTCAAGGCCTAGATGCATATTCAGTAGCAAAATATGTCTAAGGTTTGATTGATCTGATATGCCAGAAAAAATGCTAATTGAAATGATTATTTTCTGAAAAGACTTTAACAATCATTCCACAAAACAGAGAGCCAATGTCATAGAAAAACTGCATTACTACCTGAAAGATGATATTTTCTTCTTGATATTGGAACCTCCTCTTGCAGTTCAGGACTCACAAATAGTTCCTCTTCATATATTTGCTCCTGAGTCTTCTTTTCCTGTGGGAGGATTTCAGTATGTTCAAAGGAAGCAGACTCCCTAGATTTTCTACTTTCTCTAAAGATACTACCTCTTCCTGACTGTAAAGTTGAATCTATGTCCTGTTGTTTTTCTGGAATTATCTCTCCAGATGGTTCCTGTTCCGCACGTGACCCTTTGTGTGGTCCTTGTTCTGTTACTGACTCTCTGTGTGATTCTTGTTCTGAGATTGACCCTCTGTGTGGTCCTTGTGCTGCTATTGATTCTCTGTGGTGTCCTTGTTCTGCAGTTGATTCCATGTGGACTCCTTGTTTTGAAGATGATACTCTTTGTGGTGGTCCTTGTTCTGTTACTGAATCACTATGTCGTCTTTGTTCTGTTATTAACTCTCTACTTGATCCTTGTTCTGGAGTTGACCCTGTGTGGGTTTGTTTTGTTATTATTTCTCTGTATAGTTCTTTTTTTCCAGTAGACTCTTTGTCTTGTTCTTGTTCTTTGGTTGAAATTCTGTTTGGTTCTTGTTCTGCTGTCATCCCTCTCTGTTGTTCTGGTGGTGTTGATTCTGTAAGTTCATCATGTTTATGTTGATCTTCTGGAGTTTCTAACAATTTGCTTTGGGTTTTGCTAGCATGTAATGCATTTATCTCTAAGAGCACTTTGTCATAGTCTTCATAAATATGTTTCTGATTATCCATGTCTCCCCAGAACTCAGGCAAGTCTATCTCTTCAAATTCAATGAATGGCCCTAATGCAGAAAACAAAATATTTACTTAAACAATTGATCTTATAATGCAGAATCAGAGCCAGTAAATTAATGCAAAACAGCATTGATGACAGTAATTATAACATAGGCTTATTGTTTTAAATAAATAACAGCTTTCCCTCCAACACAAGAGGCAAAAAGATATTCAAAGGAACATAAAAGATGCTCACTACTGTAAGTTAGAAATCATCCCTTCCTAAAAGGTGTGGCTTTGGAAATGAACATGATTCTTCTTTTTCTACTTGCAGAGTTGCTTAAAACTGCCAAGACAAATAGAATGTATCCAGATTTGAAGGGGTACACATACACCAATGTTTATAGCAGCATTATCAACAATAGCCAAACTATGAAAAGAGCCCAAATGTCCATTGACTGATGAATGGATAAAGAAGATGTGGTATATTTACGATGGAATATTACTCAGCCATCAAAAGGATGAAATCTTGCCATTTGCAATGACTTGGATGGAGCTAGAATGTATTATGCTAAGCAAAATAAGTCAACCAGATAAAGACAAATATTACATGATTTCATTCATATGGGGAATTTAAGAAACAAAACAGATGAACACATGGGAAGGGGGGGGAAAGAAAAGGAAAGAGGGAAACAAATCACAGGAGACTCTTAACTATAGAGAACAAACTGAGGGTTTGTTGATGGAAGGCAGGGGATGGGCTAGATGGGTGATGGGTGTTAAGGAGTGCACGGTGTAAGTGATGAAACCAATATTACACTGCTTGTTAACTAAATTTTAATAAAAATTAAAAAAGAATTTATCTACTCTTGGTCCTCCCACAATAAGCACAGCATAGGGATTAGGGGGAGGACACATGTCTTCCACCTCAAATACCTTTTCAATATCTGCAATATCAAAATAAGGCAAGTCTCTATCCATGACTATCATTCCCTGGACTATGTTTTCCCAATATTAATTTCCCCCCTTTCTTATTCTCCACCTTTCTTTCTTTTTCATTCCTTAATTCCTTTCCTCCTCAACTTATATGAACACCTGTTTCATGAATCTAGGGAAAGATTAGATAGCATTCACCAGAACTCCACTTAAACACCACCACCACCACCACCACCACCACCACCACCAACAACAACAACAACAAAACAAGCCTGGTGTCCAGGACCACTCTCTGTAGTGGGATTCATGACACAAAACTGTTCCTTTCTCACCCAAAACATTTAGTAGCCACGCTATAAAAGTATGATTCCCACAGTTTTCAGGATTACTCTATATCACCCATAGATTTTTAAGTATCCGACTAGTTTTACATAGAACTAAAATATTGACATTCTTTGGAAAACCCATCAATTTAGAGCCTTTTTTTTCTTTAAAAAATAAAAATAAAACCCATAATTCTATTTGTTTTGGTAGTAACATAAAAAACATATTTTACTGTATTATTTCAATAAAGGCATACAAGTAAAAATGCTTGGGAGAAGAAAACCTAGAAATGTTAGAATTCTAAGTTAGATATTAAAACTAGAATAACCATTACCAACTTAATTTCCAAAATATTCAGATTATCACTCAAGCACCTCTTCATTTGAATGAACTTAAAATTGAGTTCTACATGCAGAAGGTTGAAACTAGACCACTTTCTCACACCATTCACAAAAATAAACTCAAAATGGATAAAGGACCTGAATGTGAGACAGGAAACAATCAAAACCTTAGAGGAGAAAGCAGGAAAAGACCTCTCTGACCTCAGCCGTAGCAATCTCTTACTCGACACATCCCCAAAGGCAAGGGAATTAAAAGCAAAAGTGAATTACTGGGACCTTATGAAGATAAAAAGCTTCTGCACAGCAAAGGAAACAACCAACAAAACTAAAAGGCAACCAACGGAATGGGAAAAGATATTTGCAAATGACATATCGGACAAAGGGCTAGTATCCAAAATCTATAAAGAGCTCACCAAACTCCACACCCAAAAAACAAATAACCCAGTGAAGAAATGGGCAGAAAACATGAATAGACACTTCTCCAAAGAAGACATCCGGATGGCCAATAGGCACATGAAAAGATGTTCAACGTCGCTCCTTATCAGGGAAATACCAATCAAAACCACACTCAGATATCACCTCATGCCAGTCAGAGTGGCCAAAATGAACAAATCAGGAGACTATGGATGCTGGAGAGGATGTGGAGAAACGGGAACCCTCTTGCACTGTTGGTGGGAATGCAAATTGGTGCAGCCGCTCTAGAAAGCAGTGTGGAGGTTCCTCAGAAAATTAAAAATAGACCTACCCTATGACCCAGCAATAGCACTGCTAGGAATTTACCCAAGGGATACAGGAGTACTGATGCATAGGGGCACTTATACCCCAATGTTTATAGCAGCACTCTCAACAATAGCCAAATGATGGAAAGAGCCTAAATGTCCATCAACTGATGAATGGATAAAGAAATTGTGGTTTATATACACAATGGAATACTACGTGGCAATGAGAAAGAATGAAATATGGCCTTTTGTAGCAACGTGGATGGAACTGGAGAGTGTGATGCTAAGTGAAATAAGCCATACAGAGAAAGACAGATACCATATGGTTTCACTCTTATGTGGATCCTAAGAAACTTAACAGAAACCCATGGGGGAAGGGAAGGGAAAAAAAAAAAAAGAAGTTAGAGTGGGAGAGAGCCAAAACATAAGAGACTGTTAAAAACTGAGAACAAACTGAGGGTTGATGGGGGGTGGGAGGGAGGGGAGGGTGGGTGATGGGTATTGAGGAGGGCACCTTTTGGGATGAGCACTGGGTGTTGTATGGAAACCAATTTGACAATAAATTTCATATATTAAAAAAATAAAATAAAATAAAATAAAAGATGTTGATTTTGTAAAATAAAAAAAAATTGAGTTCTAACTTGACAACTTTAGTATCGCACTATAGTGAAAAATACATCTAGTTGTGATGAGTGAATTGTGTGGGGAATGAATAGTTAGATATAGCTATCATGATCTAAGGGAGATGTCATGTGAAGGGATTCCATGGGAATAGAATGGCTTTTATTATGCCGGCGTATTACATCATTCCAGCTTGAGCACACTCCCTTTGAGTGGCACTTACATTGTCTTGGGTTTCGCAGCAAACTTCTGAGCATTTTCGAACTTTGGTCATAGAATGTTTCCAGCAAGGCCAATGTCCTCTGCCGACCCAAAAACCCTACCTAAGCAGAAAGTTTGCAATTAGTTGTCACAGAAAATTTGAGATTTTTGTGTAAATGTAATATGGCTTATTGAAGCTTTTATCATCACCACTACTACCATCATTACGTAAATAAAAGCTGAGGAGTCAAAGTCAGGAAAGTTATACCTTGTCTTCAGGCTTATATTCTACTTCCCCATCCTGTGACATGTCAAAATACCTTGCACTTAAATATATAGATGCTTAACAAATAGTTACTGACTTAATTGTTAAATCCAATGTACAATGCTCAGTTCTTATCTAATTTGATCTGAGTATGACACTTGAAACAATTAGCTGCTCCCTTCTTGTTCTATTTTTCTCATTGTTTTTATTTTGAGAAACATTTTAATTATAGAAAAATAGAGAAAATGATAAAACTAACACTTGTGTTCCCAACACCCAGAAATGATGATTATCAACATTTTGTTTATGTACTTTAAAATATATTGTTGACATCATAAAACATGTGTACTTCTTAAAATTGCTTTTACTTACTCAACATCGAGATCAATTCATGTATGTAAAGAAATATACTTTATTCCTTTTAGCTGCTGTTTTCTATTCTATAATATGAAAACACTGTAATTTTTTTAAGTCCATTTACTGATTGGCATTTCAATCATTTCCAGTGTTTTGATACTCAAATAATGCTGCAATGAATTTCCTTATACACATCTCCTTGAGTACACCTGTAAACATTTCCTTAGGGGAATAATTAAAAGTGTAATTAATGGATTGTATACTATGTGCATTTTCACCATTAGTAGATATTGCTAAATGTTCAACAAAACACCTATACCAATTTACTTCTCACCATTACTGAATAAGAATGTCATTTCTCCATATCCATGCCAATACTAGATATTGTTAAAGGTTACAATTTTTTTTCAATCTGATGGATAAAAAATGGTATCTAGTTATTTTAATTTGCATTTCCTTGATTCTTAGTGACATTAAATATTTTCATTTGTTTACTATGTATTTGCGTTCCCTCATTTATGAATGGCTTTTTTACGTCCTTTTCCTTTCTTCAGTTAGAAAGAGTTGCCTATTTCTTACTAATTTGTAAATTTTTGACAATGATCATTCTGTGATCTATATAGCAAATACCCTTTCCCAGTTTATCTCTTATTTTTTAATTTAACTTTTGGTGAGTTTAGTCATATCATAGTTTTTAATTTTGAGGCAAATATATTGATTATTTCTTTTATGATTTGTGCTTACTAGAGGTATTCTTTAAGAATATTACCTACCTGAGGTTTAAAGGCATGCTCTATACTTTATATGGGCTTCTAAAATGTTTATAATTTTGTTTTCCATATCTAGGTCTTTGATTAGATAGGACCTATTTTTCCTCATTATGGAGGCTCAAATCTAATTTTAACTTTTTCCCAGTTGTTCCAACTTAGCATTTATTGATTAGGCTCTTCTTACTGATTTCTATTGCTACCTATGTCATATGCTAAATTCTCACATACTCATAAATCTAATGTCAGGTCCAATATTCTGTAAATACAGCTTTATTTTGAAAAACCCGGGAAATCCTCCCCAGCTTGCTCTTCTTTTCATAATTGTTTTTGCTATATTTGGACCTTAATTTCCATATAGCTTTTAAAAAGTAAACCTTTTTTTATAGTACAACATACATACAGAAAAGTATACAAATAATAAGCTTATGGTTTTATCACAGTATAATCACACACAGGAGCTGTTTCTCAAAGGAGAATAGTTAACATTAGTAGAGGGTATAATTTTGCTCCAAAACTCAAGTAATCTACACTGTAATTCTTCTATTGCAACTTGCCATAACATTCCAATTTGCCCCACTTCAAATACTGTAGGATAATCTAGGTGTTAAGGTATAAAGTAAAGAAGAGTTTTTGCACTGTAGCGTACAAAACCTACAAAGCCTTTTCTTTCTCTAGGACTTTAGTAGCTAACAGCTCATTTAATGTGTAACAACAGAATATAAGAGTAAAGGTTGTTCCTAAAATGTAAAAAGGTCCAATAAGCATTGTTCCTCTTTTTTAGTGGCAGGCGACATATTTGCTTCATATTTGAGATATCCTGTCATGTTTCAGGATATGCTAAAAATATTGCCATGGTAGTAAACCCTGAATTTGTATGGTTTTTATCTCTCACCCTCTGACACATATGGGTTGTACCAAAGCATCTAAAGCATCATGCTCAGCAGATCCAATCACCATGGTGGAAATCATCGTGGTTAGTAGATCTGACATTCTGTGAAATGTCTGCATAATAGATTTTAATAGAAAGAAAGAGGGCTGCTTATTGCTCTGGCAAGGCAGTAAAAGTATAGTGCTGACAGGTTAAATCAAACCTCTGTTGGTCCTTGTAAACTGCTCTAGAGAGAATAGTATTTGACAAACCAATAGTTGTAAATGAGGAGGTTGTGTCAGTTTGGTTCAATAAAGATTCCACACAGTGGATAACAACTGCAAATGGAGTCGTAGTAGTCTACAAACATTCTTTAAGATCTATCTTCTGCATAGGCAAAACAGGAGAATTAGACAAGAATGTGATAGGGTTACTTCTTCTGAACCTTCATTCATGTGTTTTTATATCTAATTTCTGTGGAATGACTTTGTTTTTGTTATTTTTGTTTATTTTTACCATTCTGGCAGACTGAGAACGTTCAGGAGTTTCTATGTGGTCCTTCCTACCATGACATCCTTTTAGTCCCTAATTTGTGAGGATGCTGCTAGTCACTGAGTATGTCTATTCTAATTATACATTCAGGAACCAGAAACAAACAGAGCTAAATCCAAAGATTAATTGGGGGACCAAAATAGCATTTATCACTTGACACCTATAAGCTCTAATTTTAACCAGTGGTCCACTGGGGGATTTTGAGATCTTAGGAATTAGTATTAACTTGCAGTCAGTGTCTGGTAATCTCTGAAAGTCTGGGATATTTTCCTTTTTCCAATGTATATCACCCTAGTAAATGGCTACAGGTATTTTGAGGAATGCTTGCAGTAAGATCTACAGTATATGTTTGAGGCAGTCTTGTAGGATTCTTTCTCAAGAGAGCCAGACTCCTGTTCAATCAAAGAATTCTGGGTGTATAAATTGGCTTAAGTCTGGAAAGTGGATGAGAAGCCAAGATTCTCCCTTGAGGTCTCTCAACTCATGTTTTTAGCCTCACAGTTAGAGCTTTTCTGTGAATAACTCTAGTAATAATTTAATAGACATCCTATCTATGTAACTCTAAGGAAACTGGTCAAAATTTTCAGATGGCTACTTTAATTCTTATTGTTCATTGTGGTAATTCCAATTATACATTCAGTAAGTAGGTAAATAACCACAGTGTAAGTCCCAGACAAAATGAATTCATTATAATATGGACCTTGACATTGGGCATTGAGTTAAAATGCCATTTATCTATGATATCTATGAGCACTGACTTTGACCAGTAGCTCTTGTCTCTGGCAGTTAAATACCATGTCTTCTATCATTCTGGAATCCCATAATTTCAATGGCACTATCTACTGCCATCAACTTCAGCCTACAGAGGACAGCTACCAAAGAGATTTTTTTGGAGATACTAGTCTTCTCCTCATTAATGTACTTCTCAAGAAAGTGTCATCTGTGCCCTCTGGGGGGATATGGTAAAGGTGCATAATGGGCAGGCTACATAAGAGAAATCAACTTTAACAACCTTATAAGCTTTTGGATTTCTTCCTCTATAGTATTCCAAGAAGACTCTGGCATCTCAATCTCATTGAACATAAGCCATATTTGAGTCAAGGTTTCAATTTACCTACCAAGAAAACTGTTAAAACCATTCACAGATACTCAAAATATTATTGCTAAGTAAATTTTCTAAGTATAACAATATTGACAAGTTTGAGCCAATCCAAACTTATATCTATCCTTCCTAGTCTAAAAGTTTTATAATCAATCCCCACACATATTCTGTAGGTTTTTGCTGCTATGAATTAGTGAAAACTTACTATTCCCTTAGAGTACCAACAATCACCTCTCAGTACAGATTTGACTAGTCCTGTTGGGACATGCTGAGATCTGACTCCAACTTTGGGTCTAATGGCAATGAATGTTGGACAGGTGGGCCTTAAGGAAAATAGACATCCCCCTGCAAGCTAAGTGCCTTAAGTGAAGTTATTATAGGGGCTATAAGGAAAGAAAAGCTAATATTCTCAAACAGGAGAGAAGGGATTGCTTCTGCTGCCAAGGAAGGCTTAAAGAGATTTGTACTTCAAGTCTTAGCTTCCATCCAAACGTAAACATTCCAAGTCTCAAGGTCCCTCTATTTTCCAAGCAGCATGCTGACTTTCCTATAAGAGACTTGACAACTCTGTGAATTCAACTTGCATTTTAATCCTGTTACATTAAATTTAGAGCTGATTTTTCATCCACATCTGCCCTAAAAATAAAAGAAATAGAGATTCCTTCAGAGCCATTATGAAAATTTTATCGTTTTCTGACTGCAACTTGAGCGAGAATTTAAAGCCCTGAGCTTGTCTTTTACTTTCTACAATATCTCCAATGTAATGAAATGAAGCCCATCCACTGACTTGTAGTCAACACTTACTGTAATTATGGTTAAATGCAACAGCCACTTGGTCTCTTAAAGCCCTTCCTTCAAAAGACACTTCATCCCAAGCAACCACAGTGACAATTTAAAAATATTTTTTCGGGGCGCCTGGGTGGCGCAGTCGGTTAAGCGTCCGACATCAGCCAGGTCACGATCTCGCGGTCCGTGAGTTCGAGCCCCGCGTCGGGCTCTGGGCTGACGGCTCGGAGCCTGGAGCCTGTTTCCGATTCTGTGTCTCCCTCTCTCTCTGCCCCTCCCCCGTTCATGCTCTGTCTCTCTCTGTCCCAAAAATAAATAAAAAAACGTTGAAAAAAATTTTAAAAAAAATAAAAATATTTTTTCATTGAGGAATAATAAATACGTAACAAGGTGTGCAAATACCAAATGTTTATTTCAGTGAATGTTTACCTATACTATACTATACTGTATACTCTATATAAGTACCACTCAGATAAAGATATAGAACATTTTCATAATTGCCCGAAGGCTCCTTCATGGCATCTCTTAGTCAATAATTCCTCCAAAGGTAATTATTATTATGATGTTTTCACTATAGATTAGTTTGCTTATTTTTGTATTTCATATAAATGAAATTATATAGTATATACCCTTTTGTATCTTTTGTTCAATATTATATCCATAAATTTTATTCATGGTTAATTTTTCTGTAATTTTTTTCATTGCTACATAATAATCCACTAATATATATAAAGATTTATTATTAAAATCTTTAATATATATAGATTTATTAATATATATTAATTAATATATAAAGATTTATTTAATCGTACCATTATTGATAAACATTTGTACTACTTTTAGTTTTTTACTATTATAAATAATACTATGAGCATTCTTGTTTTTTTATCAACCTCAAAGAAGTATAATTTACATCCAATAAAATGAGCCAATTTTAAGCATAGAGTTCAATGACTTGTGACAATGTATACACCCACATGACTACCACCAAAATGAAGATATAAGATTTTTTCATTAAATCAAAAAGTTCCCTTGTGCCCCTTTGTACTCATGGCCCCAGAAAACTATCATTCTGCTTTCTACTGCTATAGATTAGTTTTCCTTTTTCTAGATTTTCATATAAACGAAATCATGTAGTATGCATTCTTTTATGTCTTCTTTCTTTCACTTAGTATAATATTTTTGAAATTCATCAATGTTATTGTGTGTATCAGTACTTCATCTCCTTTTATCGCAAAGTAGTATTCCATTGTAAGGATATAATACAATGTGTTTATCCACAAGTTGATGGACACTTGGGTTGTTTCCAGTTTGGAGGTGTGAATTACACTGCTAAGAGCATTGGCAAACAAGTCTTTGAATATTCATATTTTTCATTTTTTCTAATTTTATTTCATTTCTTCTTGATAAATAGCTAGGAGTGGAACTGCTGGTTGCTGGCTCATATGGTAAATATATGTTTACTTTTTCTCTATTAAAATTTTTTAAAGTTATTTATTTTGAGAGAGAGAGAGAGACTTGCAGAGGGGCAGAGAGAGAGAGAGAGAGAGAGAGAATCCCAAGCAGGCTCTTCACTGTCTGCACAGAGCTGGACATGGGCTCAAACCCACAAACTGTGAGATCATGACCTGAGTCAAAGTCCAGCTGTAACAAACTGAGCCACCCAGGTGTCCTTATATGTTTAACTTTTTAAGAGACTGCCAAAATGTTTTCCAAAGTGTTTGTTCCATTCCTATCAGCAATATATGAGAATTCTAGTTGGTTCATATCTTTGCCAATATTTGGCATTGTCAGTCTTGTTTTTTTTTTTTTAATTCCAGTATAGTTTACAGTGTTATATTAATTTTGGGTATGCAATGGAGTGATGGAACAATTCTATATGTTACTCAGTACTCATCATAAGTGACTCTTAATTTCTTCCACCTATATCACCCATCTCCCCATCCACCTCTCCTCTGGTAACCATCACTTTGTTCTCTATAGCCAAGAGTCTATTTTCTGGTTTGTCTTTTTTTTTTCTTTGTTCACTTGTTTTGTTTCTTAAATTCCACAGATGAGTGAGACCATATGATATTTGTCTTTCTCTGACTGACTTACTTCACTTATCATTATACCCTCCTGATTGATCCATGTTGTTGCAAATGGTAAGATTTCATTCCTTTTTTGGCTGAGAAATATTCCATTGTATACATATACCACCTCTTCTTTATCCATTCATCTATCAATGGATACTTGGGCTGCTTCCATAATTTGGCTATTATAAATAATGCTACAGTAAACATAGGGGCACATATATCATTTTGAATTAGTGTTTTTGTGTTGTTTGTGTAAATACCCAGTAGTGGAATTACTTGATCATATGGTAATTCTATTTTTAATTTTTGGAGGAACCTCCATACTGTTTTCCACCAGTTTGCATTCCCACCAGCAGTGTCTGAGCACTCCTTTTTCTCCACATCCTTGCTAACACTTGTTTCTTGTTTTTGATTTTAACCATTCTGACAAGTGTGAGGTGATATCTCATCTTAGTTTTGATTTGCAATTCCCTGATGATGAATGATGTTGAGCATTTTTCATTTGTATTTTGGTCATCTCAATGTCTTCTTTGGAGAAATGTCTGTTCATGTCTCCTGCCCATTTTTTAATTAGATTATTTGGTCTTGGGGGTGTTAAGTTTTATAAGTTCTTAATACATTTTGGATACTAACCCTTTATTGGATATGTCATTTGCAAATATCTTCTCCCATTCAAGTAGGTTGTCTTTTAGTTTTGTGAATTGTTTCCTTTGTTGTGCAGAAGATTTTATTTTGATGCAGTCCCAATAGTTTATTTTTGGTTTTGTTTCCCTTGCTTCAGAAGACATATCTAGAAAAATGTTGCTATGGCTGATGTCAGAGAAATAACTGCCTGTGCTCTCTTACAGGATTTTTCTGGTTTCAGGTCTCACATTTAGGTGTTTAGTCCATTCTGAGTTTATTTTTGTGCATGGTGTAAGAAAATGATCCAGTGTCATTCTTCTGCTTATAGCTGTCCAGTTTTCCCAATACCATTTGTTGAAGAGACTATCTTTTCTCCAATACATATTCTTGCCTCCTTTGTTGAAAATTAATTTACCATATCAACAAGGGGCTATTTCTTGAGTCTGTATTCTATTCCATTCATCTCTGTGTCTATATTTGTGCCAGTACCATACTGTTTTGATTAGTATAGCTTTGTATTAATATCTTGTCATTTGGGACTGTGATACCTCCAGTTTTATTCTTTTTCAAGATTGTTTTGGCTGGGGCGCCTGGGTGGCGCAGTCGGTTAAGCGTCCGACTTCAGCCAGGTCACGATCTCGCGGTCTGTGAGTTCGAGCCCCGCATCAGGCTCTGGGCTGATGGCTCAGAGCCTGGAGCCTGTTTCTGATTCTGTGTCTCCCTCTCTCTCTGCCCCTCCCCTGTTCATGCTTTGTCTCTCTCTGTCCCACCCCCCAAAAATAAATAAACGTCAAGATTGCTTTGGCTTTAAGGTCTCTGTGGTCCCATGCAAATTTTAAGATTATTTGTGCTAGTTCTGTGAAAAATTATGTTGGTTTTTGATAGTGATTACATTAAATCTGTAGATTGCTTTGGGTAGTATGCACATTTTAACAATATTGGTTCTTCCAGCCCATAAGCATGGGATATCTTTCCATTTGTTTCTGTCGTCTTCATTTTCCTTCATCAGTGTTTTACAGTTTTCAGAGTATAGGTTATTTACCGACTTGGTTAAGTTTGTTCCTAGGTATTTTATTATTTTTGGTGCAATTGTAAATGGGACTGTTTTCTTGATTTCTTCTTCTGCTACTTCATTATTAGTGTACAGAAATGCAATGGGTTTCTGCATATTGATTTTGTATGCTGCCCTCACTGAATTCATTTATCAGTTCTAGTCATTTTTTGGTGGAGTCTTTAGGGTTTTCTATAGAGAGTATCATGTCATCTGCAAATAGTGAAAGTTTTACTTCTTCCTTACCAATTTGGATTCTTTTCATTTCTTTTTGTTGTCTGATTGCTATGGCTATGACTTTCAATACTATGTGGAATAAAAGTGGTGAGAGTGGACATCCTTGTTATGCTCTAAGTCTTAGAAGAAAATTCTTAGTTTTTCACCATTGGGTATGATATTAGTTGTGGGTTTTTCATATATGGCCTTTATTAAGTATGTTTCCTCTAAACCTTCCATGTTGAAGGTTTTTAATCATGAATAGATGCTGTACTGGCACTGGCAGTCTTTTTAACTCTAGCTATTCTAAGTGGGTGTAATTTTTAGCTCATGGTTTTAATTTGCATTTCTCTGATGACTGACACTGAAATATTTCCATGTATTGAGCATACATATATTTTCTCTTCTGACATGTCCATGGCATTTTTAGCTGAATTATTTCATTAAGTTATAGGAGTTCTTTATGGGTTCTGGATTCAAATTTTTTGTCATTAAGTGTATTGCAAATATTTTCTCCCAGTCTATAGCTTCCTTTTCATTTTCTTCATAGTGTCTTTCCAAAAATGGAATTTTAAAATTGCTTTTTATCAAATTTTCTTTTAAGGTTCATGTTTTCTTCTGGAAATTTGATTTTTACCTTAAACATTTAGGTCTAAAGTTTATTTCAAGCTTTTTTTTTTTTTTTTTTTTGTATCATGTGAGGTAAAGCTTGAGGTACTTTTATTTCCCCCTAGAGTTGGTAGCCAGTTTTTCCAGAACCTTTATTTCAAAAGATTATCCTAGGCACCACTTTTTGTTGAAAAGCAATTGCCTGTGCACATGTGGTTTTATGTCTGACTCTACCTGGTTCCATTAGTCTGTTTGTCTATCCTTACACCAATACTGTGTGTTCTTGACTTCTGTTGATATATAGTAAATCCTTAAATCAGGTAGTGCGACTCCTCCAACTTTGTTCTTTTTCAAAATTATTTCGGCTATTCTGCATCCTTTGAAATGCCATATAGATTTTAAAACCAGTCCTGTCAGGGGCTCCTGGGTGGCTCAGTCAGTTAAGTATCCAACTTTGGCCCACCAACTTTGGCCCAGGTCATGATCTCATGGTTCGTGGGTTCGAGCCCCTCGTCAGGCTCTGTGCAGACAGCTCAGAGCCTGGAGCCTGCTTTGGATTCTGTGTCTCCCTCTCTCTCTACCCCACTCCACTCACACTCTGTCTATCACTCTCTCTCTCAACAATAAATAAACATTAAAAAAATGTAAAATGTAAAACTAGTCCTGTTGATTTCTACAAATAAGTTCACTGAGATTTCGGTTGGAACTGTGTTAAATTTATAGGTCAGTTTGGGAACGAATAATATTTAGCCTTTTGATTTATGAATATAGTCTTTGAGACAAATGAGAAATGCTCTCTCTGTTTTTCAGGTTTTTAAAATTTCTCTCAACAGTGTTTTTTAGTTTTTAGTCTATAGGCATTGCAAGTATTTTGTTCAATATATCTCTATTTCGTGTGTGTGATATTAATGCAAATGGCATTTTATTTTATCTATTTAAAAAAAATTTTAATGTTGTATTTATTTTTGAGAGAGAGTGAGTGAGTGAGCAGGGGAGGGGCAGGGAGAGGGGGAGACACAAAATCCAAAGCAGGCTCCAGGCTCTGAGCTGTCAGCACAGGGCCTGATGTGGGGCTCGAACCCATGACTCGTGAGATCATGACCTGAGTCAAAGTCAGATGCTTAACTGACTGAGCCAATCAGGCACCCCAGGCAAATGGCATTTTAAAATTTCATCTTCCAATTGTTCATTGCTAATATATAGAAATAAATTGATCTTTGTGTATTGACTGTATGTCCTGAAGCCTTACTAAATCATGTATATGTTCTGGTGGATATTTCAAAGATTTTATTTCAAAGATTTTATTTCAAAGATAAAAATTTTTATTTCAAAGATTTCTTAGGATTTTATACATAGAAGATTATGTAATTCCTGAAGGAGTTTTCTTTTTCTTTTCATGCCTTATTTCACTGGCTATTACTTCCAGGACAATGTTAAATAAAAGTGGTGAAAGTGGACACCTGATATAAGGAGGAAATCATTAAAATTTTTACCATTAAGTATAACCGTAAGTTTTTTTATAGATGCTCTTTATCAGGTTGAAGAAATTCTATTTCTATTTGCCAAGAGATTTATTGTTTTTGTTTTTTAAATGATGAATAGATGTTGAATTTTGTCAGATGATCATACAGCTTTTCTTTTTTTAATTTCTTAATGTGGTGAGTTGACTTGATTGAATTTTTACCATTAATCAACCTTGCATCCCTAGATTAAGCTCCATTTGATACTGATATATTACTTTTTTAATATATTACTGAACTAACTCAAAGATTTTTGTATCTTGTTCAGGGGAGATATTAGTGTATAGTTTTTTGTCTTGGAAGAGTTTTGTCTGGTTTTGATTTAAGAATAATGCTGGTCACATAAAACCAGTAGGATGTATTCCCTCTTCTATACTCTGAAAGACTGCATGGGTTTGGAATTAGTTCTTCCTTAAATGTTTGATAGAATTAATCAGTGAAGCCATCTGGGACTGGAGTTTTGTTTGTGGAAATGTTTTAATGGCATGAATTAATTTCTTTATACATATAAGAGTATCTAGGTTTTCTATTTCCTCTTGAGTCAGACTTGGTAATTTGTGTCTTCCAGGAAACTTGTCCATTTAATCTAATTTGCAAATTTACTGACAAAAAGTTGTTCATAATGCTCTCTCATTGTCCTTTTAATGTTTTCAGGCTCTGTAGTGATGTCCCCTTTTTCTTTCTTGATATCAGTAATTTGTATCTTCCCTTTTTTTCTTTGATTAGTCTACCTAGAGATTCATCAATTATATTAATCTTTTCAAAGAACCAGCTTTTTATTTTGATTTTTACTATTGTATTTTTTTCTATGTCATTAATTTCTGCCCATTTCTTTATCATGCCCTTCTTTCTACTTAGTTGTTATTTATTTGGTCTTGCTTTACTTTTCTAGCTTTTTGAGATGGAAGCCTAGATCACTGATTTTGGACCTCTTTTCTTTTTTTTTTTTTTTTTTTGGCAGCTTAAGCTAGTATTTATTTATTTATTTATTTATTTATTTATTTATTATTATTTTTTATATATATGAAATTTATTGACAAATTGGTTTCCATACAACACCCAGTGAACCCTCTTGCACTGTTGGTGGGAATGCAAATTGGTGCAGCCGCTCTAGAAAGCAGTGTGGAGGTTCCTCAGAAAATTAAAAATAGACCTACCCTATGACCCAGCAATAGCACTGCTAGGAATTTATCCAAGGGATACAGGAGTATTGATGCATAGGGGCACTTGTACCCCAATGTTCATAGCAGCACTGTCAACAATAGCCAAATTATGGAAAGAGCCTAAATGTCCATCAACTGATGAATGGATAAAGAAATTGTGGTTTATATACACAATGGAATACTACGTGGCAATGAGAAAAAATGAAATATGGTCTTTTATTTTCTTTATAAAAGCATTCTAAGCTATAAATTTCTAAGCACCACTGTATTGCTCCAATTATAATGCATTGTGTTTTAATTATCACTATTTAATTAGTTTAATTATCATTAAATTATTAGTTTTAATTATCATTATTTAATTAGTTTAATATTTTAAACTATTTCCTAATTTCTCTGATGATATTTTTTTGTCCATTGGTAGTTGGAAGTGTGTTTTTAATTTCTAAATATTTGGGCATTTTCCAAGTATCTTTCTGTTATTGGTTTCTAATTGATTCTGCTGTAGCCAAAGAACATATACAATATGATTTCAATTCTTTTAAGTTTATTGAGACCACTTTCATGGTATATCATTTGATCATTTTGGTGAATGTCTCAAAGTAAAATTGAAAATTTATCAATTTTATTGATTTTTTTTCAAAGAACCAGCTTCTGGTGTTATTGATCGGCTTCACCATGTTGTGTTTTGTTTTTTAGTTTCTATATCATTTATTTCTTCTCTAATCTTTATTATTTCCTTCCTTCTGCTAGCTTTAGGTTTTGTTTAGTCTACTTTTTCTAGCCCTTTTAGGTGTAAGGTTAGGTTGTTTATTTGAGATTTTTCTTGCTTCTTGAGAAAGGCCTGAATTGCTATAAACTTTCCTCTTAGAACCACTTCTACTGTATCCCAAAGTTTTTGGACTATTGTGTTCTCATTTTCATTTGTTTTCCATACACTTTTTAATTTCTTCTTTTAATTCCTCGTTGGCCCATTAATTGTTCAGTAATGTGTTATTTAACTTCCATGTATTTGTGGACTTTCCAAATTTTTTCTAGTGGTTCACTTTTAGTTACATAGCATTGTGGTCAGAAAAGATGCATGGTATGACTTTGATATTCTTGAAATGTCGAGGCTGGTTTTGTGAGCTAATACATAATCTACTCTGGAGAATGTTCCATGTGCCCTTGAAAAGAATGTGTATTCTGCTCTTTTAGGATAGAATATTCTGAATATATCTGTAAAACCCATCTGTTCTAGTATGTCATTTGAAGCCATTATATCCTTGTTGATTTTCTGTTTAGACGATCTGTCCATAGATGTGAGTGGGTTTTAAAGTCCCTACTATTATGGTATTATTATCAGTTAGTTTCCTTATGTTTGTTATTAACTGCTTTATGTATTTGGGTGCTTCTATGTTGGGTACATATTTTCAGTTGTTATATCTTCTTGTTGGATTGTCCCTTTATTATTATATAGGGTCCTTCTTTGTCTCTTGTTACAGTCTTTATTTAAAAGTGTATTTTGTGTGATGTACATTTGGGTTCTTTCCATAATTTGGCTATTGTTGATAACACTGCTATAAACATCGGGGTGCATGCATCCCTTTGAATTAGTATTTTTGTTTGGGTAAATACCTAGTGTAATTGCTGGATCATAGGGTAGTTCTATTTTTGACTTTTTGAGGAACCTGCATAGTCTTTTCCAGAGTGGCTGCCTTAGGCCTACCTCAAGAAGCAAGAAAAATCTCAAATAAACAAACTAACCTTACACCTAAAGAAGCTAGAAAAAGAATGGCAGATGAAGTCTGAAGCCAGCAGAAGAAGGGAAATAATAAAGATTAGAGCAGAAATAGATGATATAGAAACCAAAAAAAAAAAAAAATGGAACAGATCAATGAGGGGTGCCTGGGTGGCTAAGTCCATTGAGTGTCTGACTCTTGATTTTGGCTCAGGTCATGATCTCAGGGTCATGGGATTGATCCCTGCATCAGGCTCATGCTGAGCATGAAGCCTGCTTAAGATTCTCTCTCTCAGGGCACCAGGGTGGCTCAGTAGGTTGAGCATCCGACTTCGGCTCAGGTCATGATCTCACAGTTCTTGAGTTCAAGCCCTGTGCTGACAGCTCAGAGCCTGGAGCCTGCTTCAGATTCTGTGTCTCCCTCTCTCTCTGCCCCTCTACCACTCACATTCTGTCTCTCACAAATGAATAAGTGTTAAAAAAAAAAAAGACACACTCTCTCTCTCTCTCTTCCTCTGCTCCTTTCTTCCACTTGCATTCTCTCTCTCTCTCAAAACAAAAACAAAACAAAAACAAAAACAAAAAATAGATCAATGAAACCAGGAGCTGGCTCTTTGAAAAAATTAATAAAATTGATAAACCCCTAGCCAGACTTATCAAAAAAGAGAAAGGACCCAAATAAATAAAATCACAAATGAGAGAGAACTAATAACCAAAACCACAGAAATATAAGTAATTATAAGATAATATTATGAAAAACTACATATGCCAACAATTTGGACAAAAATGAATAAATTCCTACAAACATATAAACTACCAAAACTGAAACATGAAGAAGTTGAAAACTTGAGCAGACCAATAACAAGTAAAGAAATTGAGAGGTACTGGGTGTCTCAGTCAGTTAAGCATCTGACTTTGGCTCAGGTCGTGATCTCACAGTTCATGGTTCAAGCCCCACATTGGACTCTCTGCTGTTAGCACAGAACACCCTTTGGATCTTCTGTCCCCCTTTCTCTCTGCTCCTCCCCTTCGCATTCTCTCTCTCTCTCTCTCTCTCTCTCAAATACATAAATAAAAACTTTAAAAAAATTAAAAAAAAAAACCAGAAATTAAATCAGTGATCAAAAATCTCCCAACAAACAAAAGTCCAGGGCCAGATAGCCTTCCCAGGGGAATTCTACCAAACATTTAAAGAAGAGTTAATACTTATTTTTCTCAAACTCTTCCAAAAAATAGAAATGGAAGGAAAACTTCAAATTAATTCTATGAGGCCAGCATTACCCTGATACCAAAACTATCTAGATAAAGACTCCACTAAAAAAAGAGAACTAAATATCCCTAATGAACATGGATGCAAAAATTCTCAATTACATACTAGTAATTGAATCCTAAAGTACCTTAAAAGAATAATTCACCACTCAAGTGGGATTTATCCCTGGGCTGCAAGGGTTGTTCAATGTTTGTGACTTCTTCTTAACACCAGTTTGTATTTATCTTACAAACATCATCAATAGAGTATTTGGTTATGTTTCCCTTTTCACATTCACTGCCAGAAGCTTAGATTCAAATTTGTAGATGACCCAGAACAAATATTTAGGTCATTACAGTATGCAATTTAGGCTTTGTTTCCAGCTTCATTTAGTATCTTCTCATTTATTTCTTCTTTCATCCAACTTTTCAATTATGTTCCTTTGTTGCATTTTATCTATTTGCATAAGCTTCCTTAAATCTTTTCTGGAACATGGGGTTACAAACAAATATAAAGTTCATAAACAAATGTCTTTCAATAAAGTTTGTACCTAATTTTTGCAAATCCATTTGGTATCCTAGCATACTAGTATTCTTCCAAACGCCATTCTTAGAAATACTTTTTTTTAATTTTTATTTATTTTTATTTTTTTTCAATATATGAAATTTATTGTCAAATTGGTTTCCATACAACACCCAGTGCTCATCCCAAAAGGTGCCCTCCTCAATACCCATCACCCACCCTCCCCTCCCTCCCACCCCCCATCAACCCTCAGTTTGTTCTCAGTTTTTAACAGTCTCTTATGCTTTGGTTCTCTCCCACTCTAACCTCTTTTTTTTTCCTTCCCCTCCCCCATGGGTTTCTGTTAAGTTTCTCAGGATCCACCTAAGAGTGAAAACATATGGTATCTGTCTTTCTCTGTATGGCTTATTTCACTTAGCATCACACTCTCCAGGTCCATCCACGTTGCTACAAAGAGCCATATTTCGTTCTTTCTCATTGCCATGTAGTACTCCATTTTGTATATAAACCACAATTTCTTTTTTTTTTAATTTTTTTTTCAACGTTTATTTATTTTTGGGACAGAGAGAGACAGAGCATGAACGGGGGAGGGGCAGAGAGAGAAGGAAACACAGAATTGGAAACAGGCTCCAGGCTCCGAGCCATCAGCCCAGAGCCTGACGCGGGGCTCGAACTCACGGACCGCGAGATTGTGACCTGGCTGAAGTCGGACGCTTAACCAACTGCGCCACCCAGGCGCCCCTAAACCACAATTTCTTTATCCATTCATCAGTTGATGGACATTTAGGCTCTTTCCATCATTTGGCTATTGTTGAGAGTGCTGCTATAAACATTGGGGTATAAGTGCCCCTATGCATCAGTACTCCTGTATCCCTTGGGTAAATTCCTAGCAGTGCTATTGCTGGGTCATAGGGTAGGTCTATTTTTAATTTTCTGAGGAACCTCCACACTGCTTTCTAGAGCGGCTGCACCAATTTGCATTCCCACCAACAGTGCAAGAGGGTTCCCGTTTCTCCACATCCTCTCCAGCATCCATAGTCTCCTGATTTGTTCATTTTGGCCACTCTGACTGGCATGAGGTGATATCTGAGTGTGGTTTTGATTTGTATTTCCCTGATGAGGAGCGACGTTGAACATCTTTTCATGTGCCTGTTGGCCATCCGGATGTCTTCTTTAGAGAAGTGTCTTTTCATGTTTTCTGCCCATTTCTTCACTGGGTTATTTGTTTTTTGGGTGTGGAGTTTGGTGAGATCTTTATAGATTTTGGATACTAGCCCTTTGTCCGATATGTCATTTGCAAATATCTTTTCCCATTCCGTTGGTTGCCTTTTAGTTTTGTTGGTTGTTTCCTTTGCTGTGCAGAAGCTTTTTATCTTCATAAGGTCCCAGTAATTCATTTTTGCTTTTAATTCCCTTGCCTTTGGGGATGTGTCGAGTAAGAGATTGCTACGGCTGAGGTCAGAGAGGTCTTTTCCTGCTTTCTCCTCTAGGGTTTTGATGGTTTCCTGTCTCACATTCAGGTCCTTTATCCATTTTGAGTTTATTTTTTGTGAATGGTGTGAGAAAGTGGTCTAGTTTCAGCCTTCTGCATGTTGCTGTCCAGTTCTCCCAGCACCATTTGTTAAAGAGACTGTCTTTTTTCCATTGGATGTTCTTTCCTGCTTTGTCAAAGATGAGTTGGCCATACGTTTGTGGGTCTAGTTCTGGGGTTTCTATTCTATTCCATTGGTCTATGTGTCTGTTTTTGTGCCAATACCATGCTGTCTTAATGATTACAGCTTTGTAGTAGAGGCTAAAGTCTGGGATTGTGATGCCTCCTGCTTTGGTCTTCTTCTTCAAAATTACTTTGGCTATTCGGGGCCTTTTGTGGTTCCATATGAATTTTAGAATTGCTTGTTCTAGTTTCGAGAAGAATGCTGGTGCAATTTTGATTGGGATTGCATTGAATGTGTAGATAGCTTTGGGTAGTATTGACATTTTGACAATATTTATTCTTCCAATCCATGAGCAGGGAATGTCTTTCCATTTCTTTATATCTTCTTCAATTACCTTCATAAGCTTTCTATAGTTTTCAGTATACAGATCTTTTACATCTTTGGTTAGATTTATTCCTAGGTATTTTATGCTTCTTGGTGCAATTGTGAATGGGATCAATTTCTTTATTTGTCTTTCTGTTGCTTCATTGTTAGTGTATAAGAATGCAACTGATTTCTGTACATTGATTTTGTATCCTGCAACTTTGCTGAATTCATGTATCAGTTCTAGCAGACTTTTGGTGGAGTCTATCGGATTTTCCATGTATAATATGTCATCTGCAAAAAGCGAAAGCTTGACTTCATCTTTGCCAATTTTGATGCCTTTGATTTCCTTTTGTTGTCTGATTGCTGATGCTAGAACTTCCAACACTATGTTAAACAACAGCGGTGAGAGTGGGCATCCCTGTCGTGTTCCTGATCTCAGGGAAAAAGCTCTCAGTTTTTCCCCGTTGAGGATGATGTTAGCTGTGGGCTTTTCATAAATGGCTTTTATGATCTTTAAGTATGTTCTTTCTATCCCGACTTTCTCAAGGGTTTTTATTAAGAAAGGGTGCTGGATTTTGTCAAAGGCCTTTTCTGCATCGATTGACAGGATCATATGGTTCTTATCTTTTCTTTTATTAATGTGATGTATCACGTTGATTAATTTGCGAATGTTGAACCAGCCCTGCATCCCAGGAATGAATCCCACTTGATCATGGTGAATAATTCTTTTTATATGCTGTTGAATTCGATTTGCTAGTATCTTATTGAGAATTTTTGCATCCATATTCATCAGGGATATTGGCCTGTAGTTCTCTTTTTTTACTGGGTCTCTATCTGGTTTAGGAATCAAAGTAATACTGGCTTCATAGAATGAGTCTGGAAGTTTTCCTTCCCTTTCTATTTCTTGGAATAGCTTGAGAAGGATAAGTATTATCTCTGCTTTAAACGTCTGGTAGAACTCCCCTGGGAAGCCATCTGGTCCTGGACTCTTATTTGTTGGGAGATTTTTGATAACCGATTCAATTTCTTCGCTGGTTATGGGTCTGTTCAAGCTTTCTATTTCCTCCTGATTGAATTTTGGAAGAGTGTGGGTGTTTAGGAATTTGTCCATTTCTTCCAGGTTGTCCAATTTGTTGGCATATAATTTTTCATAGTATTCCCTGATAATTGTTTGTATCTCTGAGGGATTGGTTGTAATAATTCCATTTTCATTCATGATTTTATCCATTTGGGTCATCTCCCTTTTCTTTTTGAGAAGCCTGGCTAGAGGTTTGTCAATTTTGTTTATTTTTCAAAAAACCAACTCTTGGTTTCGTTGACCTGCTCTACAGTTTTTTTAGATTCTATATTGTTTATTTCTGCTCTGATCTTTATTATTTCTCTTCTTCTGCTGGGTTTAGGCTGCCTTTGCTGTTCTGCTTCTATTTCCTTTAGGTGTGCTGTTAGATTTTGTATTTGGGATTTTTCTTGTTTCTTGAGATAGGCCTGGATTGCGATGTATTTTCCTCTCAGGACTGCCTTCGCTGCATCCCAAAGCGTTTGGATTGTTGTATTTTCATTTTCGTTTGTTTCCATATATTTTTTAATTTCTTCTCTAATTGCCTGGTTGACCCACTCATTCGTTAGTAGGGTGTTCTTTAACCTCCATGCTTTTGGAGGTTTTCCAGACTTTTTCCTGTGGTTGATTTCAAGCTTCATAGCATTGTGGTCTGAAAGTATGCATGGTATAATTTCAATTCTTGTATACTTATGAAGGGCTGTTTTGTGACCCAGTATATGATCTATCTTGGAGAATGTTCCATGTGCACTCTAGAAGAAAGTATATTCTGTTGCTTTGGGATGCAGTTCTAAATATATCTGTCAAGTCCATCTGATCCAATGTATCATTCAGGGCCCTTGTTTCTTTATTGACCGTGTGTCTAGATGATCTATCCATTTCTGTAAGTGGAGTGTTAAAGTCCCCAGCAATTACCACATTCTTATCAATAAAGCTGCTTATGTTTATGGGTAATTGTTTTATATATTTGGGGGCTCCGGTATTCGGCGCATAGACATTTATAATTGTTAGCTCTTCCTGGTGGATAGACCCTGTAATTATTATATAATGCCCTTCTTCATCTCTTGTTACAGCCTTTCATTTAAAGTCTAGTTTGTCTGATATAAATATGGCTACTCCAGCTTTTTTTTGGCTTCCAGTAGCATGGTAAATAGTTCTCCATCCCCTCACTCTCAATCTAAAGGTGTCCTCAGGTCTAAAATGAGTCTCTTGTAGACAGCAAATAGATGGGTCTTGTTTTTTTATTCATTCTAACACCCTATGTCTTTTGGTTGGCGCATTTAATCCATTTACATTCAGTGTTATTATAGAAAGATATGGGTTTAGAGTCATTGTGATGTCTGTATGTTTTATGCTTGTAGTGATGTCTCTGGTACTTTGTCTCACAGGATCCCCCTTAGGGTCTCTTGTAGGGCTGGTTTAGTGGTGACAAATTCCTTCAGTTTTTGTTTGTTTGGGAAGACCTTTATCTCTCCTTCTATTCTAAATGACAGACTTTCTGGATAAAGGATTCTCGGCTGCATATTTTTTTCTGTTCAACACATTGAAGATCTCGTGCCAATCCTTTCTGGCCTGCCAAGTTTCAAAAGAGAGATCAGTCACGAATCTTATAGGTCTCCCTTTATATGTTAGGGCACGTTTATCCCTTGCTGCTTTCAGAATTTTCTCTTTATCCTTGTATTTTGCCAGTTTCACTATGATATGTCGTGCAGAAGATCGATTCAAGTTACGTCTGAAGGGAGTTCTCTGTGCCTCTTGGATTTCAATGCCTTTTTCCTTCCCCAGTTCAGGGAAGTTCTCAGCTATTATTTCTTCAAGTACACCTTCAGCACCTTTCCTTCTCTCTTCCTCCTCTGGGACACCAATTATGCATATATTATTTCTTTTTAGTGTATCACTTAGTTCTCTAATTTTCCCCTCATACTCCTGGATTTTTTTATCTCTCTTTTTCTCAGCTTCCTCTTTTTCCATAATTTTATCTTCTAGTTCACCTATTCTCTCCTCTGCCTCTTCAATCCGAGCCGTGGTCGTTTCCATTTTATTTTGCATCTCGTTTAAAGCGTTTTTCAGCTCCTCCTGACTGTTCTGTAGTCCTTTGATCTCTGTAGCACGAGATTCTCTGCTGTCCTCTATATTGTTTTCAAGCCCAGCGATTGATTTTATGACTATTATTCTAAATTCACTTTCTGTTATATTATTTAAATCCTTTTTGATCAGTTCATTAGCTGTTGTTATTTCCTGGAGATTCTTTTGAGGGGAATTCTTCCGTTTGGTCATTTTGGATAGTCCCTGGAGTGGTGCGGACCTGCTGGGCACTTCCCCTGTGCTGTGGTGTATAACTGGAGTTCGTGGGCGGGGCCACAGTCGGACCTGATGTCTGCCCCCAGCCCACCGCTGGGGCCACAGACTGGTGTGTGCCATCTCTTCCCCTCTCCTAGGGGCGGGATTCACTGTGGGGTGGGGTGGCCCGTCTGGGCTACTTGCACACTGCCAGGCTTGTGGTGCTGGGGATCTGGCGTATTAGCTGGGGTGGGTAGGCAAGGTGCACGGGGGCAGGAGGGACAGGCTTAGCTGCTTCTCCTTCGGTGATCCACTTCAGGAGGGGCCCTGTGGCAGCGGGAGTCAGACCCACTGCCGGAGGGGTGGCTCCGCAGAAGCACAGTGTTGGGTGTTTGCCCGGAGCAAGCAAGTTCCCTGGCAGGAACTGGTTCCCTTTGGGATTTTGGCTGGGGGATGGGCGAGGGCGATGGTGCTGGCTAGCGCCTTTGTTCCCCGCCAAACTGAGCTCTGTCATCCAGGGGCTCAGCAACTCTCCCTCCCTTTGTCCTCCAGCCTTCCCGCTTTCCGAGCAGAGCTGTTAGCTTATAACCTTCCAGATGTCAAGTCCCGCTTGCTGTCAGAACACACTCCGTCCAGCCCCTCCGCTTTTGCAAGCCAGACTCCGGGGCTCTGCCTGGCCAGCGGGCCGCCCCTCCACCCCGGCTCTCTCCTGCCAGTCTGTGGAGCACGCACCGCCTCTCCGCCTTTCCTACCCTCTTCCGTGGGCCTCTTGTCTGCGCTTGGCTCTGGAGACTCCATTCTGCTAGTCTTCTGGCGGTTTTCTGGGTTATTTAGGCAGGTGTAGGTGGAATCTAAGTGATCAGCATGACGCGCGGTGAGCCCAGCGTCCTCCTATGCCGCCATCTTCTGCCGGTCTCCTGAAATACTTTTTGATATAAACTTTTCTTATTTTAAGAAGCAGCATAATACAATGTGGTAAGCTTCCTATTCCCAACAATTTATTTTCTATAGGAAGCCAGCAGCAAAGAGAGTAAGCAAAAACAATCTTAAAAAAATACATTCTTAAGAATGGAAAGAGACAAGTTGTACATTGTAAAATGGCAGTGCCATTGAAGACATGGTCTATAGGCTGGTACCAGTCTGTGACAAGAAAGGTATAGAAATTGAGGATAGTATCTAAAAAATTGTATAGCAATTTGAGAAAGTAACAGATAAATCATATTTGAATCTAATAATAAAAAATGTGGATTGTCTTTTGTACGTGCATTTTTCCCCCCCAGCAATCCGTTTTCATTGAGTGTTAGTCCACAATGGTTTAGCAATTAAAAACATCACCATCCACAACAACCTAAAATCCAGTCCTTCACAAAAAAATAGTTTGAGAAGTATTGCTTTAAGGTCTTATCCTACCTTCCCACGGTCACAACACAGGAAGAGTTCAGCAAACATCTGCCTCCGCATATCCGTTTTTATGATCTCCCGGAATTCATCTGCACAATGACAGAGGTGCTTAAGGAGTTTCTCAAACATTTCACTTTTAAAGTCTGCAATGTATGAGGAGATGTACTGCAGAGAAAAAGAAGATAAATGATTGATTTAAAACTGGGCTCTTTACTTGGATTTTCCCTGGGATTCAGTTGATGCGTATGAAATTATTGGCTACGATTTTTTCCATATCATTTGCTTGTCACGTGAATAAAGCATTTTCATGTTAGTACTATTCTTCAGCTGTGCTGCAGACAGAGGTAATTAATACAAAACCATACACCAGTGAGACTAAATATTTTTGGAGCAACTCCCCTCTAGACCACAACAGCATTATATAGAGCACACTTTTTACCTCCCGGCATGAAATAGCAGCAGTTATAAAACGTTGCCTGTAAGTTAATAGTTCTAAAAATTGGATGCAGTTTTCTTTTGATGAATGGCATATAAAACCATGTGTTTTCCGAGACTGGCTACATTTAATTATTGGAGTATAAAGAATGGGGATTGTGCAAAGTTTCTGCATCTTCTGATATTATAATAAGGTATCCTTTGTCTATTTTTTTTTTGAAAGTATAGAGTCTGAAGACATCTATGCTTATGGGCCATTTCTCTTGGTTCCTATTGAACAGATTCCCAGAAGTGGGATTGTTAGCTTAGAAGGTAAATGCATCTGTTTTTTGGGTAGGATTTTACATCAGGCTTGGGCTTTTTTGTTCTTCCAATACTAATGAATACCATTCCTCCTCAGCCTCACCACCAGTGTGTATTGTCTTCTGGATTTTCCCTCATTTTATGGGTCAGGAACATAACATTCTTGATCTATACTTGACTATAAAGATCTTATGTTAAGGGACAAATGGATCTAGTGCTGGAAGAGTTTCTGAGGGAACCTTTCTTGAAGTGTTAGCCCAACTCATAAGTAAATGATTTCCTTGTCTGTCCCAGCACAGTGGTAGCCAAATTTGTACTGGGAGTCCAATTTGGATCAAATCGCCCTACTTCCATAGCCATAAATGATTGGAGCAGGGGATGATCCCTGATATAAACAAAGCCATTCAGATTCTTTCCACTAGAAATTGGGAATTAGGACTGGGAAATGGTTGGTTGTCCTCTGAGAGGGGCTGGACTTGTGAATGTAAACTTAAGAGTTTTGGGTGGCCAGATTCCTCCAGGTAAATGGAGGATGCAGGATAAGTCAGTATATAGAGACAGATGAAACAGAAAGCAGAAAGAAGAGTCTTGATTTTTCCAAGTCCCTGACTTCCAGAAGTCAGACCATATTCTTGCTCTTGGACTCCATACATTTCATTTTCATCTACATTAACTCAGGTTGGCTTCTGTTTCTTACAATTAAAGGAGACTAATATAGCTTGCCTAAAATGGAATGTTTTATTGGCATATTTCATTGGCATAATTTTTGAAATGAAGAATGTAGTAGACATTTCACTTCCTCACTAATATCATCTAGGCAAATTTAGAATGTACTATGTAAGAGATACATTAGGCTTGAATCCATGCAAATGAATCATAAACCATATTCAATTGACTTAGAGATCAAAAGAGGAAATTTAAAGCAGTGTAAGAGAGGTTTTCTAAATATTTCGTTTCATTGGCAGCCGAAACCTTCTAATTGTCATTATTTCTGATGGATCAATGAGTACAGTTAAGTTCTTATGTGTTCCCTTGGGATGCATAATAGTGTAATGGTTAAGAACTCACATTTTGCCTCATCAAAATACCAATGCATTTTTCACAGAAATGGAACAAAGAATCCCAAAATTTGTATGGGACCATAAAAGACTTCAAATAACACAAGCAACCTTGAGAAAGTAGAATCAAGCTGGAGACATCACGCTTCCTGATTTCAAGCTATACTGCAAGACTAGAGTTAGCAAAACAGTACAGTACTGGCATAAACATAGACACATAGATCCATGGAATAGAATAGAGACCCCAGAAATAAACCTATGCATGTATGGTCAACTAACCTATGACAAAGGAGGCAAGAACATACAATGAGGAAAAGACAGTTTCTTCAATAAACAGTGTTGGAAAAACAGGACAGTTACATGCAATTCTACTTCTGGATCTAGAGAAAATGAAAACACCAATTTGATACATGTACCCCTATGTTCATTGAAGTATTATTTACAATAGCCAAGATATGAAAACAATTTAAGTGTCATCGATAGAAGAATGGACAAAAAAGATGTGGTATATGTATACAGTGGAATGTTACTCCACCGTACAAAAGGAGATTGCCATTTGCGACAACATGGATGGACCCAGAAGGTACTATGATAAGTCAAATAAGCCAGACAGAGAAAGACAAATACTTATGATTTCACTTATATACAGAATCGATGAGGCTTTACCAGGCCTGTATTGCAGCTGACTTCTGCCTAATCCTGTTACGCTTCCCTCCCTTCACAACTATTGATCCCTAATAAATAACCTGTGTACCAGGATCCGTCTCAGCATCTGCCTCATGGGGAAAGTGACATTTGAGTCAAGAAGGAGAAGAGGGAGTAAACCATGTGGAAATATGTGAGGAGCACTGTCCTAGAAAAGTGGTAAGGCCCTGAGGTGAGAACATACTTGGGGGTTTCTAGTAATGGCAAGGTAGCTAATGTGACTGAGGCAGAATGAGTGAGGAGTACAGAGAGAGAGGTGAAGACAGGGGTCATCAGACAGTCCAGGTCAAGCCCTGGGGTCATGTTAAGGGCTTTGGTTTTTACTTTAAGTAAGATGGGAAGCCCTTGGAGGGTTTTGAGCAGAAGACTGGCTTAATTTACCTATATTTCTTTTTTAAAAAGTTTATTTATTTTTCAGTAATCTCTGCACCAAATGTGGGGCTGGAACTCATGACTCAGAGATCAAGAGTTGCATCCTCTTCCAACTGAGAGAGCTAGGCACCCCTACCTTCCATTTTAAAAGGCAAGAGTGAAAAGCATAAGAGACTCTTAAAAACTGAGAACAAACTGAGGGTTGATGGGGGGGGTGGGAGGGAGGGTAGGGTAGGTGATGGGCATTGAAGAGGGCATCTTTTGGGATGAGCACTGGGTGTTGTATGGAAACCAATTTGACAATAAATTTCATACATTAAAAAAAAAAGGCAAGAGTGAAAATAAGGGTGTCAGTCAGAAAGCTAATGAAATAAGGCAGTTGTGAGATGATGATGGCTTATAACAGAGTGCAGGTGGTGAGAAGACATCAGATTCTAAACATTTCCAGAAGGTGGAGACAAAAAAAAACCCCTCACATTTTGGAACCTATCTGAGTTCAAATCCCAGTTCCCATATTTACTGGCTGAAACCTTGGCTGAGTCACTGAACTTCCCAGTTTCTTAATTTATAAAATGTGTACCACAGTAGCTTTCTCACTGAGTCATGAAGAGGATCTTGTGTATGTACAGAGTGTAAGTATTTCATGTAATGAGTTCTCTGTAGCCATTGCTCCTGCTTCCTTTTGAGGTAGGTAAAAAAAATTGACCAAGAAAAAGAATAAAAGTCTTCTCAGTAGACATATCTATTTAGAAGGAAAAATCCAATGAGATCAGGGATTCTCAAAATGTTGCCCCTTGACTACAACTCCTGAGAGCTTGTTAGAACCTCTGAGGGCATCACCTCAGAGCTTGTTAGAAATGAAAATTTGGTATAAACTTAGGGGTGCATGTATCCCTTTGAATTAGTATTCTCGTATTCTTTGGGTAAATACCCAGTAGTGTGATTGCTGGATCATAAGGTAGTTCTATTTTTAACTTTTTGAGGAACCTCCATACTGTTTTCCACAGTGGCTGCACCAGTTTGCTCTCCCACCAACAGTGCATGAGTGTTTCTTTTACAGAAGCATTATTTATAATAGCTAAGATATGGAAGTAGCCTCAGTGTCCATCGATTGATGAATAGATAAAGAAGATGTGGGATATAAATTATGGAAAGAGCCTAAATGTCCATCAACTGATGAATGGATAAAGAAATTGTGGTTTATATACACAATGGAGTACTACGTGGCAAGGAGAAAGAATGAAATATGGCCCTTTGTAGCAACGTGGATGGAACTGGAGAGTGTTATGCCAAGTGAAATAAGCCATACAGAGAAAGACAGATACCATATGGTTTCACTCTTATGTGGATCCTGAGAAACTTACCAGAAACCCGTGGGGGAGGGAAAGGAAAAAAAAAAAAAAGAGGTTAGAGTGGGAGAGACCCAAAGCATAAGAGACTCTTAAAAACTGAGAACAAACTGAGGGTTGATGGGGGGTGGGGAGGAGAGGAGGGTGGGTGATGGGTATTGAAGAGGGCATCTTTTGGGATGAGCACTGGGTGTTGTATGGAAACCAATTTGACAATAAATTTCATATATTGGGGAAAAAAATAAGATGTGGGATATATACAATAGAATATTACTCAGCCATAAAAAAAGAATGAAATCTTGCCATTTGCAACAACAGGGATGGAGCTAGGGAGTATAATGCTAAGTGAAATAAGTCAGTAGGAGAAAGACATATATCATATGATTTCACTCATATGTGGAATTTAAGAAACAAAACAAAAAAGTAAAGGGGAAAAAATAAGACAAAGAGAGAGAAACAAATCAAGAAACTGACTCTTAACTATAGAGAACAAATTGATGGCTACCAGAGGGAAGGGGTGAGTAGGATGAGTTAAATAGGTGATGGGGATTAAAGAGAGCACTTGTGATGAGAACAGGGTGATGATATATGGAAGTGTTGTTACTATATTGTATACCTGAAACTAATATGATACTGTATGTTAACTGGAAATAAAAAGAAACTTAACTTTAAAAAAAAAGAAAGAAACACAATCCTTTGGGTGGCTATTAAAGCAAAATGCATTTAAAGAAACAAACACTTTTCTCCAAAAAAAAAAAAAAAAAGGAAGAAGAAATGTAAATTTGGGGACCCTACTCCAGATCTACTGAATCAGAAACTCAGAGGCGAGTGGGATCCAGAATCTGTGTTTTTAAAAGCCCTCTGGGAGCAAAATACACTTCTAGCTCTTAAACAGGCTCCTTCCTGTCACAAGTGTGCAGAGTCAGAACAGAAATAATATGAGTTAATGTCACATGACCAGACTAGCTGCCCCCAGAGTTCTTGGAGAAGGGAAATCATCTTTCTTTCCCCCTCTTAAAATACGGACGGACCCAAACACTTTTCCACTGTTATTCTTTCCTTGTATCTCAACACTCAGAAATCCTGTGACATTAGCCAGTGGGGGGCATGTGGTTGTGTAAACTATGTATAGAAATCTAAGTGGGCCCGTCAAGGAGACTGGGTCCTTGGGTCTTTTTCCTCCAACTTTACACATGGTAACTTGAAATAAAAAGTCCACTCTGGAGTGAAAAAAATAAAATAAAATATAAAAATAAACCCTCTGGGCTATTTTTATGTTTACTAAAGGCTGAGAACCATTGAAATATATGACATGCGGGCGACTGGTCCTAATTATTCCAGAATCCTAATGTTGTTTAATATATAAATTAACCTTTTGGGAATTGACCTCAAAGACATTTGAGTTTTCTGGATGCGGTAATCCTATTAAACCACGGCTTAGTTTAACTGCCTCTCCAAGAGACACTTCAACATTCTGGACTTATAGAGTATGGGTTTTCTGAGTGAGTGTGTTCTGTAAGTGTGGGCTATATGACGTAAAGACTAGCAATTGCCAACTAACTACAAATTCCAAACAGAACAATTACAGAAGTTTGTCGGTATCTCTTCTAAAAACAGAGAAAGCAAAAACACATGGCCTTTGTGTTTTCATAGCCTCCCAAGGAATAAAACAATGAATACCTGCCAATCCTGAAATGATTGCCTAGTTTAATTTAAGAATATAATGAACTACTAATATCCTTCAGTTTAATAGCTCTGTGAGCTGATAAACACTTGAATTGTACTTAATCAAGTTATCTTCATGTGCTGGGTCCCAGTGTGATGAATTCTGGACTTTTTCTTTCTGACTTAAAAACCAAAATGTTGAGAATATAGTGAAAGTCACAATTAACAGACTGATAGCTACTGTTAAATTCTACAACTCTGGGCCATTAGGATTCATATTTATTTAACTGTAGACATACTGGAGAGTTGATGAAGTGGGTAATATAAGAGTGATGGAAAGAAAACTATATTTGGAAGCTGTTTTAGGCATTAACTTCCAAACTATATATGTAAGTCCTGGTAGCATATAACATTTTCAGAAATGCCTGCAGATGAGGACTATAAAATATTGAAATACACAGATTATATTGGCTATCTATCATTGAAGAAGTGGTGTGTTCATATAGGATTTGGACAGAAAATTAGCTTTCCAGTCTCAGAGAGGGAATTTTTAAAAACAATTAATGCTAATTAATATGCCCAACAAAACAGAAATATACTTTAACTTTTCCAATTTTTGAAAATCAGAATCATTTGCTTAACAAATGAATTTCAACAAAGGCTTTATTCAATTATCCAATAATAATAATACATAATATAGTACATATTATATATAATACATATTATATATAATTATCCAATAATAACAAAAGTAATAAAATAAAATAATAAATAAATAAAATAAAAATAATAAAAGTAATAGACTGAAACACACGATTTTCCCCCTATTGGTAAAAGGCAGCTTAGGCAATGTTATCGGTTAGGTTGTGTCCCCCCAAAGTTCATACATTGAAGGCCTAACCCTTAGTACCCCAGATTGTGACTGTGTTTTGAGATAGGATCTTTAAAGAGGTAATTAAGGGGCGCCTGGGTGGCTCAGTCGGTTAGACGTCTGACTTCAGCTCAGGTCACGATCTCACGGTCCGTGAGTTCGAGCCCCGCGTCGGGCTCTGGGCTGATGGCTCAGAGCCTGGAGCCTGCTTCCGATTCTGTGTCTCCCTCTCTCTCTGCCCCTCCCCCGTTCATGCTCTGTCTCTCTCTGTCTCAAAAATTTAAAAAACGTTAAAAAAATAATAAAAAAAAATAAAGAGGTAATTAAATTAAAATGAGGTCATTAAGGTGGGCCAAAAGCTAATATGACCAGTGTCCTAATAAGAAGAGGAAATTTGGACACAGACATGTGCAGAGGAAAGACCATGAGAAGGCACGGGGAGAAGATGACCATCTATCTATAAGCCAAGGAGAGAGACCCTCAAAAGAAACTAACCCTGCCAATACCTTGTCTTGGACTTCCAGCCTTCAGAACCATGAGAAATTAAATTTCTGATGTTTAAGTCACCCAGTACTTTGTTATGGTAGTCCTAGAAAACTGATACAAACAATAAGAAATTACTGATCAGCAAATTCCTTGATTTATGTATTTCTTACAGTTGAAGACCACGTAGGAAGACACACACCTGGGAGGACAGTTTACCATAGACCGTCCCATTTCCTGGGCTTAAAATTCCCTCATTTCTCCCTCATTTTCCTCATGCAGTTTTCACAAGATATTGCTACTCCTACCTCTACCTCCACCAAAGCCATCATTCCTTCAGTCAGAAAAAGACAAATATCATATGACTTCACTCATATGATACAAAACAGATGAACATAAGGGAAGGGAAGCAAAAATAATATAAAAACAGGGAGGGACACAAAACATAAGAGACTTAAAATATGGAGAACAAAAAGAGGGTTACTGGAGGGGTTGTGGGAGGGGGGATGGGCTAAATGGGTAACGGGAATTAAGAAATATGCTCCTGAAATCATTGTTGCACTATATGCTAATTAACTTGGATGTAAATTTAAAAAATAAATTAAATTAAATGGTAAAACACACACACACACACAAAAAAAGCCATCATTCTTCCTTCTTCTGTCCTTCCCTGCCATAACTCAAAGCATATGAAACACAAAATAAACAGAACAAAACAACACAAATTACAAAATGCAAAATTATAAATAACAGAATAGAGAGTCACTCAGATACATACCATTTTGGGGAAAATGCACAGCCTGGATTTAGTAGAATATGTTAAAGGAAAGATACAGTCTTTGAGTAATTTGATGAAACCTCTCTATTTTAAAATTTAAACTTTGAGTCACATCAGCTTGAAGGCTGTGTGATTGGTACAAAACAACTGAGCCTAAGAAAGTGGCTATCTCAAAGCAGACCACTACAGAGCAAGAACAGACTAAGCCCCAGAGAAGAGAATTCAGGCAGAGATGTGGCCTTTATTTACTCCTCTTTAACTCCCTAGTTTCTTAGTGTCACAAAATCAGAAGTTAATATCTGAATCCCACTGTATAGTATTTGTAGTTTTTGCATAGAATTCTTCTCAAGCCTATTATATAATTCAGGTGCAGATCTCAGACTGTTTGAAGTCCAGGCCTACTGAAGGATGCTCCCAGGAAACTGACCCTCACTTTACCCAGTCCCACAGTAAACAAGATGCTAGATTGTTTTCACTTGCCTCTGGTGAGCAGGTAGGTGCAGCCAGAGTTTCCACAATGACCAGGTAGGAGATAGGATCAAAGCAAAGCAAACTCAGAGTGGTTGACTGCCTCAGTTTGCCTGGGACTTCCCTAGTTTTAGCACTGAGAGTCCCATGTTCTAAGAAACCCCTCACTTCCAAGCAAATCAGAATGGTTTGAAACTCTAAACATTGATCCATGCCAATGGTCTAATTCCTGTGGGAAACTCTGGAGGAACCTCTGTTTGGAAGCATACTGTGTTGTATCCTGCTTTATATAACAAACCATCTCTGTTAATACCTGAATCCTTTGCTATAAAAGAAATTTTACAGCCTTTAACTGTGTGTGAAGCATCTTTCCATTACCATCCCATTGGACAACCACACATAGGACAAGCTGTACAGAGAGTTCTTATTCTATGGTATGCATTCATCCATTCTCAATCCATTTGTTGTATTTATGTAATCACAAGATAAAGAATATGTATTTGTTATAGATAACTGGGAAGGATGAAGAACACAAATGACAATTTGAGTCAGGAGTCTGGTGCCTAGAATGAGCAGAAATGATAAGCAGGTCACACTCCCCTAGAGAATAATGCTTTAGAAGACTTCACTCTTGTTTGAGAAGGCCATACTTTGTACTACTTTGAAGGCAAGAGTTCAGGGGACTAACTTTGAAATTATACTAGGGAAGGAATATAACCCAGGCCAGAGCCAGCTGATACAATCAGTAGAAACAGAAGTATGTCAATCTCTGGAGCCCCCAGAGGTAGGGAAGGAGGATCTGCAGTGATAAGAGGTCAGCCTCCCTCAGTTCCTCACTCTGGGACCTTAGAAGATTCTCCTCTACCTGAGGCCATCCTTACCCCTCATTCCATGAACTCTTGTCATACTAAGTCTTGTATGTGGCCATCACTAATGATTTAGAGATAACAAATTTCCTTTCCCTGGTAGTGCATGGTGATGCCTTCTTCAGGTAGCATTTTCCCCACAGAAATTGTCACTTTTATTAAGAACTCCATTTCAGGCACATTCAAACCACAGACTCCAGCCACTACACAAAATATTGCTTCTATTTAGGAAATGGGTTCGAAGTTCCAAACAACCTACGGAAACCTTTTTCTTTGGAGGGAGGGCATACAGCCACTTGTGGGACTGTCATTTAAAAATTATGGGCACTTTAGGGGCACCTGGGTGGCTCAGTCTGTTAAGCGTTGGATTTCGGCTCAGGTCATGACCTCCTGGAATTCAACCCTGTGTTGGACTCTGTGCTAACAACTGACAGCCCGGAGCCTGCTTCAGATTTGTGTCTCCCTCTCTCTCTGCCCCTCCCCACTCATGCTCTGTCTCTCTCTCTCAAAAATAAAAATTAAAACACTTAAAAAATAAAATTAAAAGTATGGGCACTTTAACAACTCACAGTAAATTTTGCTTTGAAATGTACCAAGAAAAATTTAAACATGTCCAACTCTCAGACTTCTCTGGAAGCAAATTAGTAAAAAATTCTTTATTGAAGCAAATGAAATTTGTAGAGCTCAAAGAGTCCAGGAAATGAAAAAAGAAACTTCCTACCTAAAAAAGTTAACTAAATTCTCTATAATCACATTAATGGTGATTTTCCTCTGCTGATAAACAAATTAACTAATCAGATGAAAGGTGAAATGAAAGATTTGTCCTCTGAAGGATTGAAATCTGGAAATTTCAGGAAGGATACACCTATCAGGAACTGCTTACTTCTGGCCTGAACACAGTAATGCAGTTACTATGCTAAAGGGGACACAGTGAAATCTAAGGGTTAAGACTTCTGTTCCTTTTTAAACTTATATTCAATATCGACTTGGACAACTGAACACCAGTGTTAAAATGATACAAATGCTAAGTTTTGTCTCCTGGAATGAGTTGTCTTTTGGAAACCAGAGTGTTCTGAGAATTCAAAACAAGCCTGACACTCTCCAAAAACATATTTCTTTTGTGTCTAAATATCCAACTTACAAAACAAAACAAGAATCCCAGATAAACCAGCACATTCTACATTTTAAATTGTTCTTGTCAATATATTAATGTTTAAAGCACTGTTATTAAGGTTCCTTTCAAAGTAAGGGGCTACAGGTATGGCAGGTGGAAAAAATTCAAACCTCATGACCACCAGATGAGTTTCCTACATGAAACCTGTCCCACTGAAGCCTCATTTTTCTTTTACAATGAATCCTTTGGCAGTGATGAATATAGTAATCATAATGGTTTGAACCTGTTTGTTGCTTTGTAATTATCTTGTAGTGTGTGTCCTTAATGTGCTTATATTTTGATCCTTCTATTCCCTGGATCCTACTCCAGTTCCACCCAGCATGTGTAGGCATGCATGCCCATACATACACACACACACACGTGCGCACACACACACGCATATGACATATATACTCATAGGCACACTCCCACACAACAAGGCATTATTTGGTCCTTAAGGGTAAGAAATACAACTTCCTATTTTGACATCTCTCCTACCAGAGAGTAAATAAATATTCAGTATATACTTAATAACTAAGAGACTAGACATAAATATTCTTACATAATATATTATAAAGAATAGAAAATATTCTTCTAAAAACAGTTACTTTTGATCTTCATTTACTAGAGTAAAACAGATGGAAAGTGAGAGAGGTTACACTCAACAAAAATATTGTCACCTGTTCATTTATCCATCAGAAAACAGAAACCTAGAAAAATGATATGTATATAGAAGTATCTGTGACCTTTCATTCTCTCCATTTGTCTTTTTCTCTATATTAATTATTACTCAATGATTCCACTTTCTCTAAACACGCTCCATCCTGAATGCTAATCACTCGGCTCATTACAAATGATCAGAGGGGTAATTTCATGGCATAGTATCTTCACTGGATGGCAGGTGTGTGTAATATCTTGCCTTTAAACCCAACATTTACAATTTTATTGTCTTCCAGTGTCATTAAATGAGTGCTGACAAAATAGCCTGAAAGCAAATCTCTTTATCTTTTTTTAAAGTTTATTTTTTTGAGAGAGAGCGAGCATGAGCGAGTGCACAAGTGGGGGAGGGGCAGCGAAAGAGGGAGAGAGAGAATCCCAAGCAGGATCTGCACTGTCAGCGTGCCACTCAATGCAGTGCTCCACCCTGGGGCTCGGACTCACCAACCGTGAGATCACGACCTGAGCCGAAATCAAGTCGGGTGCTGGGTGCTTAACTGACTGAACCACCCAGGCACCCCAAAGCAAATCTCTTTAAAAGCAAGTGTCCACCCCCTCTACCAAAAAAAAAGGCACTGTTCCAAACACTACTTCTATGTCATATGTTATACAGAATGGTTCAATGATTTACTGATCAGATAATTAAATATTTTCAATAAATATTTCTATACAAGAAATATTTTCTTGGTTTCTGTTGATGTAACAGCTCTTCTCTATAATGAAAGTACCTTAATATGGGCTGAAGTTGGAAATGTCGGGAAAACTAATATCAATGGCTCAAAACACCCATTAAAATTAGAAATCGAAAAATATCTATTCTATTCAGTGTCCTGTCCATTTTTAAATTGGATTGTTTTTTGGTATTAAGTTATATAAGTTCTTTATATGTTTTGGATATTAACTCCTTATTGGATATATCATTGGCAAATATCTTCTCTTATTCAATAGGTTGCCTACTTGTTTTGTTGATGCTTTCCTTTGTTATGTAAAAGCTAGAACAAATAGTCCAAAAATTTGTATGGAACCACAAAAGACCCCAAATAGCTAAAAGAATTTTGAGAAAGAACTAAGCTGTAGATATCAAAATTCCAGGTTTCAAGATATACTAAAAGCTGTAGTAATCAAAACAATATGGTACTGGCACAAAAAGAGAGATCTAGATCAATGGAACAGAATAAAGAGTCCAGAAATAAACCCACAACTGTATGGTCAATTAATCTTCAACAAATGAGGCAAGAATATACAATGGGGAAAAGACAGTCTCTTCAACAAATGGTACTAGAATGGTACTTCAACAAACGGAAAACTAGACAGCTACACTTTCTTACACTATACACAGACATAAACTCTAAACGGATTAAAGACCTAAATGTGAGACCTGTAGAGTGGAAGAGAGCCAAAGCATAAGAGACTCTTTAAAACTGAGAACAAACTGAGGGGTGATGGAGGGTGGGAGGGAGGGGAGGGTGGGTGATGGGTATTGAGGAGGGCACCTTTTGGGATGAGCACTGGGTGTTTTATGGAAACCAATTTGACAATAAACTTCATATATTGAAAAAAAAATAATGTGAGACCTGAACCATAAAACGCATAGAAGAAAACATGCAGTGATGTCTCTGACATTGGCTGTCAAAACATTTTTCTAGATATGTCTCCTCAAGCAAAATTAAGCTATTGGGACTACACCACAATAAAAAGCACTTCCTGTTCTTTTACAATGGCTTCGCTATTCCTGAAACATTTATTTTGATTCATCAATTAATTGGCTGAATTTATTACAAAGCAGTTTTCTTTTTTCAGGAAGGTCACATGGGTATTATATTTTCTGAGTTCTTTTGTGTTGAAAATGTCTGCATATTGCCTCTAAACTATACCATGGATGGATTATAGTGTAATTAGGTCACATTTTCTTTTCTTTTTACCTCAGAACAATATAGACATTGCTTGTTTTCTGGAATTGAATGTTGTGAAGTCTGATGTCAGTCTTACTGTTTTTCTCCCTTCATTTAATTAATTCAACAAATATATACATATACACACATACATGCATTCATACACACAAATCATATACAAATACATATATATCCACATATAAAACACATATGTGTGTGTGTGTGTGTGTGTATACATATCTACACATTTAAAATGAGGAAATGGGTATGGGTGATGTATACCCAATAATACTTGATACAAAATCATTAGCATTCTACATAATACCTTTGTGTGTGTGTGTGTGTACACGTATACAATTTTGTTTTAATGGGGGGTTTGAACTATTAATATTAGTTTTCCTGACATTTCCAACTTATCTCCTGATTTCAAGAAGGATTCAAGAATCCTTCACATAGAACCTTGAAATTGTATATAGTACATAGTCATCATCTACAATGGAGCAAGGGTGAGGCGGGAGAAAGAAAAAGTTATTTTGACTCTGGGACTCAGAGAAAAACAAAGGGAAATTAGAGGAAAGACATGAACAAATAAAAAAGCAGCCTGTAAAAGACATGACTCTGATACTATTACATTGTTTCTTTTGCTTATCCCAATACAATATCAATACAAAAGTAATCCCATACTTTCACAGATGAAATATTATGTAGACTTTGAAACTAAACTGCCTAAGTACAAATTTCCCCAGCTTCACTAATTTTGAGACCTTGTGCAAATTACTTAACCATTTTGCACCTTAAGTGTCTTCCTCTATAAAAGCAGGAATAAAGATTGCGGAGAGGGTTGCTGAGTTAATACATGGATAGCTTAGGACAATGCCTGGCCTATAAGAGATGTCTTTCCATTATTAGATTTCATTATTATTTGTATAACTAGATTTCACTGAAAAAAAAAAAGAAACTGGTTTTTCTTGATCCTAACTGAAGGTGTGAGTCGAAGTTTTTCACTTTCACATCATGAGTACCACTAACTGAAAGAAATTGTAAAATGTCTTTGATCATAAAATGTACCCTAACTTCAGAGGAGTTAAAATAATATTGCATCTTAGAATCAAAGTAAGTTAGTATGCTTTAATTTAATTTAATTATAAGTGAATGTATGTGTGACATCCCCCAGAAGAGAAACTGGCAAAAAAATTTGATTCAAGTAACAAATAATATAACTTCTTACTTCTGTAAATTCCATTTTGTTCAGTCTTGGTCCCATTGAGTCAGCAATATCCAATTGTTTGCAACATGCTTCTAATTATGGAAAAAAATGTTATTTGCTAGTTAGTTTGGTTGTAATACAGTCAGATTTCATATTCATTTTATAGCTCTTTAAAAGAACATAAAAAAAGAACATAAAATTATTTCTTAATTAATGTCCATCAGTTTTTACAAGTAAATGATATATAGTTGAGTAACACTCCAATTCCTACAAAATGATTATTTTTCCTGGCTTTTATTTAACTGAGCAACTCAAACACTGAAATAAACGTGCCTACATTTTTAATGACCAGCCTGAGATAAAGTAAAAACAAATATGCATGTCAATAGCATAAAGATTACAAAAACAACTGTGTTGGCTTATGCTAGCATTTAAGGAAGCAGGTCCTAAAACACACTTCTACAAACTTTCTTTTCAAATATTATGTCTTTAATGTTTCTTAAATTAAATAAAAAATATATGAATATGTTCTTTTAGTAAAAGATTCAAATAATACAAAAACATAAGCAGTAAAACATGAATATCTACCTTTTCCCTCTCCCCACTGCCAGCATTCTCATTCCCCTCTGCCCCAGAAGGAACCACTGTTTTTCAACAGTTGTTGCCACCTTTCAAGCAACTTCTCTAAGCATTTTCATATATATTAGACACCTTTTGTTTTCCTACACATAAATATGGTTACATTGATCTGCAACTTGCTTTTTTCACTTACTCATCTTGTAGATCTTTTCAAATAGGATCTGGAACTCAGGGAGAAGGTTTGGGATGGGAATGTAGATATACGGATGGGTCATTAGCTAAAGTCATGGGTTTAAATAAGAAAATCCAAGGAGGGTGTATAGTATGTAAAGTGATAATAGAGCCAAAAAGGAAACTCGGAAAGCCACATTTGAGGTACAAATAAAAGAAGAACCGAGAAACAAAAATGCTAAGAGGTGATCAATGATAGATGAAAAATCAAGATAGAATGATATCACAAAAGCCAAGGAAAAAAGAGTTTCATGAATAACAGAATGATCAATAATGGTAAATGTGGCAGTTAGTTCAAATAAAGATTTTTTTAAACCTCCTTTTGATATAAAATTATGAAACCTTTATTGACCTTACCAAAACACAAACACACAAAGTGTTTAGAAGTTCATGATGAAAGCACTGGCTTCCTCTCCTACTTCTAGCAGCAACTTCTCCTGCCTATCATAGTCTGGTACATAAAAGATTCTTTAATACTCTTGATTTTTGTAACGATTTATTATATCAGTTATTGTCATAAGAAGATTATATAAATGTTAGTATAAGCTTAGGCATTAGATGCTGTTAGCCTCATCCTAAACTTCCTCCCAAGCTCTGGATGATTATGCAGTCCAGACTGGTTTCTAATGATAATAGCTGTTATTAAGTGTATGTGTCTGTCTCCTGGCTAGACTTTGAGAAACTTGAGAGGAAACATGTCTTAGTCCTGTCTGCCTCCTCTACCTCATCGCAGTATCTGGAACTAGTTGAGAGCTTAATAACTACTGAATGAATGAATGAATGAATGGTACAGAAAATACTAGATAGTATAGGAGGTAAGAAGAGAAAACAATCACTGTCAATTAGAATGGTCTGGAATTTATCTAATTTTATCACAATTTCAAATAGAGCCCTCTTCACTCATTCCTTCTGTATACTTATCAAAAACTAAATAAATAAAAATAAAAGAAGTTATTCACAGATTTTTCTGAAGGAGAAGTTGAGGTTGTTCTAACCATGGAAAATTCTATATTTTGGATAGGCTGTGAAAAGGTAGGAGAAAGAGTTGTCAGCAAGGCCCCAATCATGTTTGGGGACCAGTTATCAGGAAGATGGGAAGGATATTTTATTTTTTAAATGAAATATGAGAATAGATTTCAGACAATCTATTGTTATCAATGTAATAGCAGTCAAAAATCAATTGAAAAAAAAAGCAACTTGATATAAATAATGTAAATCTCAGGACCCAAACTCTAGTGCTTTATTCTACAAGTCAGAATTATTTTTAATTTTTTTTGTTTCTTAGTAATCTCTACACCCAACATAGGACTCAAACTCAAAACCCCAAGATTAAGAGTCACATGCTCTTCTGACTGAGCCAGCCAGGCGTGCCTACAAATCAGAATGTTTTGCTTAATCTCATATGAGGAAACGATTCTGAAAACAAAAGCATCAAAATCTATGTTTTTCTGTAGTTATAGTACTGTCTCTTTCTGCCTCTTGTGACCATGGCGGAAATCCGCAGTTTACGTTTTTGTTGCCACAATGATGACGAATTAGAGTCAGGTCAGAAATCCTGCAATTCCTGCACAATGAAGACTTTTTCCATTCAGCCAAATATTCAAGTAGGTAAAAAACTTCCTTAGAATAAATTTGAGTCTAGAAACTATTTTTTTATTTTATTTCTTATTTTTTTAAATTTACATCCAAATTAGTTAGCATATAGTGCAGCAATAATTTCATGAGTAGATTCTTTAGTGTCCCTTACCTATTTAGCCCATCCCCCCTCCCACAATCCCCTCCAGTAACCCTCAGTTTGTTCTCCATATTTATGAGTCTCTTCTGTTTTGTCCCCCTCCCTATTTTTATATTATTTTTGTGTCACTTCCCTTATGTTCATCTGTTTTGTCTCTTAAAGTCCTCATATGAGTGAAGTCATATGATTTTTGTCTTTCTCTGACTAATTTCACTTAGCATAATACCCTCCAGTTCCATCCATGTAGTTGCAAATGGCAAGATTTCTTTTGATTCTTTTTGATTGCCAAGTAATACTCCATCGTATATATACACCACATCTTCTTTATCCATTCATCCATCCATGGACATTTGGGTTCTTTCCGTACTGTGGCTGTTGTTGATAGTGCTGCCATAAACACGGGGGTGCATGTGTCCCTTCGAAACAGCACACCTGTATCCCTCGGATAAATGTCTAGTAGTGCAATTGCTGGGTCGTAGGGTAGTTCTATTTTTAGTTTTTTGAGGCACCTCCATACTGTTTTCCAGAGTGACTGCACCAGCTTGCATTGCCACCAACAATGCAAAAGAGATCCTCTTTCTCTGCATCCTCGCCAACATCTGTTGTTGCCTGAGTTGTTAATGTTAGCCGTTCTGACAGGTGAAGGGGGTATCTCATTGTGGTTTTGATTTGGATTTCCCTGATGATGAGTGATATGGAACATGTTTTCATGTGTCGGTTGGCCATCTGGATGTCTTTTTTGGAGAAGTGTCTATTCATGTCTTTTGCCCATTTCTTCACTGGATTATTTGTGTTTTGGGTGTTGAGTTTGATAAGTTCTTTATAGATTCTGGATACTAACCCTTTATCTGATATGTCGTTTGCAAATATCTTCTCCCATTCTGTCAATTGCCTTTTAGTTTTGCTGATTGTTTCCTTCGCTGTGCAGAAGCTCCTTATTTTGATGAGGTCCCAGTAGTTCATTTTTGCTTTTGTTTCCCTCACCTCTGGAGACGTGTTGAGTAAGAAGTTGCTGCGGCCAAGATCAAAGAGGTTTTTGCCAGTTTTCTCCTTGAGGATTTTGATGGCTTCCTGTCTTACATTGATGTCTTTCATCTATTTTGAGTTTATTTTTGTGTATGGTGTAAGAAAGTGGTCCAGGTTCATTCTTCTTCATGTCGCTGTCCAGTTTTCCCCACACCACTTGCTGAAGAGCCTGTCTTTATTCCATTGGATATTCTTTCCTGCTTTGTCAAAGATCAGTTGGCCATACATTTGTGGGTCCATTTCTGTGTTCTCTATTCTGTTCCACTGATCTGAGTATCTGTTCTTGTGCCAGTACCATATTGTTTTGATGATTACTGCTTTGTAATACAGCTTAAAGTCTGGAATTGTGATGCTTCCTGCTTTGGTTTTCTTTCTCAGGATTTCTTTGGCTATTCTGGGTCTTTTCTGGTTCCATACATATTTTAGGATTGTTTGTTCTAGCTCTGTGAAGAATGCTAGTGTTATTTTGATGGGGATTTCATTGAACATGTAGATTGCTTTGGGTAGTATCAACATTGTAACAATATTTATTCTTCCAATCCATGTGCATGGATTGTTTTTCCATTTCTTTCTGTCTTCTTCACTTTCTTTCCAAGCTTTCTATAGTCTTCAGCACACAGATCTTTTACCTATTTTGTTAGGTTTATTCCTAGGAATCTTACGTTTTTTGGTGCAATTGTAACTGGGATCAATTCCTTGATTTCTCTTTCCACTGCTTCATTATTGGTGTATAGAAACACAACCAATTTCTGTACATTGATTTTATAGCCTGCAACTTTGCTGAATTCATGTATCAGTTCTAGTTTACCAGTGTAAGCTTTCAGGTTTTCCATGTAGAATATCATGTCATCTGCAAATAGTGAAAGTTTGACTTCTTCCTTGCCTATTTGGATGCCTTTTGTTTCTTTTTGTTGTCTGATTATTGAGGCTAGGACCTCTAGTACTATGTTGAACAACAGTGGTGAGAGTAGACATGCCTGTTGTGTTCCTGATCTTAGGGGGAAAGCTCTCAGTTTTTCCCCATTGAGGATGGTATTAGCTGTGGGCCTTGAATATTTGGTTTTTATGATGTTGAGGTATGTTCCTTCTATCCCTACATTCTTGAGGGTTTTTATCCAGAAAGGATGCTGTGCTTTGTCAAATGCTTTTTCTGCATCTATTGAAAGTATCATATAGTTCTTATCCTTTCTTTTACTAATGTGGTGTATCATGTTGATTGATTTGTGAATATTGAACCAGCCCTACAGCCCAGGAATAAATCCCACTTGTTCATGGTGAATAATTCTTTTAATGCAATGCATATAATTTTCTTATGTCTTTCCTTGTATTTCTATTTTATATTATAGTTCAGACATTATAACTCTCTTTTAAAATACTGTGTATGTAAGTAATATTTTCTAGGAACTTGATAGGATGGTAAAGAGATAATACAGAATATTTATAATAAAACAGCATTTCAAAAGAATTGAAAATTGCTGATTGCTTTTCTGTTTTTCTACATTCTCCATCTGGAAAGAGCAAAAGAACTTAAGTACATTTATAAGAGCTTTGAATAACATATATCTCAATATTGACTTTTCATCGTAATCCAGCATCCCTCCCCTCACTGCTCCCCTGCAAAAGAGGGACAAGTAGAAATACCACAGGAATAGGCAGGCTTACCAAGCTGGAAATCTGGATTTTGAAAAAATTCATGAAGGACATTCTGAATCTGCAAATTAAAGAAAGTAGACTATATATTACTTCAGTTATCATACATTTAGTATTTTAGACTAAAATCCATGTAGGAACTTTCAATTTAAGTCTTGGGTAACCTTTCTAACTCAGGGACAGAAACAGTAATAATTAACATTTAGTTTATATACTACTTCAAGGTATATCAAATGCTTTTTCATATATATCCTCAATGACTCCCATTGAGAACATTTTGTTGAGAACTAGGATGCCCAGAGTGATCCTATTTTGTCCCCTCCAAAGACATTTCTAGCAACCCTCAGACACTAGGCACCTTTGGCAACCAGTTTAGCAATCCAAAGAATCCTCTATAATTCATTCTTCAATTACTAAAAAACAAAATTTCAGAGTTCTTCTTGGTCCATTAAAATTTTTTTAATGTTTATTTTTGAAAGAGAGAGAGAGAGAGAGAGAGAGGCAGCATGATGGGGGGAAGGGCAGAGAGAGAGGGAGATAAAGAATCCAAAGCAGGCTCCAGGGTCTGAACTGAGAGCACAGAGCCCCACGTGGGGTTTGAATTCACAAAACCGTGAGATCATGACCTGAGCCAAAGCTGGACGCTTAACCGACTGGGCCACCCAGGTGGCGTTGGTCCATTTTTTAAAAATAGACTTGAGGGGCCCCTGGCTGGCTCAGTCAGTATAACATGCAATTCTTGATCTCCAAGTCCTGAGTTCAAGTCCCACATTGGGAGTAGAGCTTACTTTAAAAAAAAAAAAAAGTAGACTTGATTTTTTAGGTCAACTTTACATTCACAGAAAAATTGAGCAGAAAGTGCAGAGTTTCCTTATACTCCCTGCCTCCTGCCACCACATACACAGCTTCCCCTGCTATCAACATTCCGCACCACAGTGGCACATTTGTTACAACTGATGAACCTACATGAAACATCACCACCCAAAGTCCATAGTTTACATTAAGAATCACTGTTTGATGTACATTTTATGAGTTTTGGCAAATGTATCATGATGTGTATCCATCATTTTGGTATTATACAGAATTGTTTCATCACACTAAAAATCTTCTGTGCTCTGCTTATCCATCCCTCCGTCTGCCTTCACTCCTGGAAACCACTGATCTTTTTACTCTCTCCATAGTTTTACCTTTTCCTGAATATCATAAAATTGGAGTCATACAGTAGATATTCTTCCAGATTGGCCCCTTTCACTTAGTAATACACATTTAAAGTTCTTCCATGTCTTTTCGTGGCTTGATAGATCATTTGTTTTTAGTGCTGAGTAATATTACATTGTTTAGGTGTACCACAGTTTACTTATCCATTTAACCACGGAGGGAAATCTCGGCTGTTTCTAAGTTTTGGCAATTATGAAAAAAGCTGCTGTAAACATCCACATGCAGATTTTTCTGGGAACATAAGTTTTCAGCTCCTTTTGGGTAAATACAATAAGCATTATGGCTGGATCATATGATAAGACTGTGTCTGGTTTTACAAGAAACTGCCAAAGTGGCGGTACCATTTTGCATTATCACCAACAATTCCCACCAACTGCTGCACACTTTTGGCAGCATTTTATGTTGTCAAGGTTCCAGATTTTAACTATCCTGATAGGTGTGTAGTGGTATCTCATTGTTTTATTTTGCATTTCCTTGATGTCATGTGTGGAGCATATTTTCATATGCTTATTTGCCATCTACATGTCTTTGGTGAAATGTCTGTTTAGGTCTTTTGCCCATTTTTAAGTCAGTTGTTTGTTTTCTTATTGGAGAAGAGTTCTTTGTATATTTTGGATAATAGTCTGTTATCAGATGTCTCTTTTGAAATATTTTCTTCCAGTCTGTGGCCTACCTTCCTTGGTCTATTTTTAATAATTCACTTTGAATTAAAAATATGCTTGGCCATGTATCTAGCCAAGAAATGTTCTCACACTTATGTACACCTAAAAGAATTATGTTTAACTGTTAGAGTACAGTTGTTTTCTAAAGGTAAAAGACACAGGCTCTTAATCTCCAGAAGTAATTAGTCACACACATACAATAAACAAAGAGAAAAATGAAAACTATGTCTGTCCTTTTTTTTTTTTAGATTTAAATCCAAGCTAGTTAACATATAGTGTAGTAATGGTTTCAGGAGTAGAATTTAGTGATTCATCACTTACATTTAACACCCAGTGCTGAACCCAACAAGTGCCCTCCTTAATGCCCATTACCCACTTAGCCCATCCCTCTACACAACACCCCTCTAGAACCCCTCAGTTTGTTCTTTGTATTTAAGAGTCTCTTATAGTTTGTCCCCCTCCCTGTTTTTATATAGAGAGTCTCCCTCTCTGCTTATATCTTTCTTTTTTAAATTTACATCCAAGTTAGGGGCGCCTGGGTGGCGCAGTCGGTTAAGCGTCCGACTTCAGCCAGGTCACGATCTTGCAGTCCGTGGTCCGTGAGTTCAAGCCCCGTGTCAGGCTCTGGGCTGATGGCTCGGAGCCTGGAGCCTGTTTCCGATTCTGTGTCTCCCTCTCTCTCTGCCCCTCCCCTGTTCATGCTCTGTCTCTCTGTCCCAAAAATAAATAAAAAACGTTGAAAAAAAAATTAAAAAAAAAATAAATTTACATCCAAGTTAGTTAGCATATGGTGCAAGAATATGAATCCAGTGATTCATCCCCTACATATAATACCCAGTGCTCATCCCAACAAATGTCCTCCTTAATGCCCCTTGCCCATTTAGACCATCCCCCCCTGCCACAACTCCTTCAGCAATCCTCAGTTTGTTCTATATATTTAAGAGTCTCTTATGTTTTGCTCCCCTCCCTGTTTTTAAATTATTTTTGCTTCCCTTCCCTTATGTTCATCTGTTTCGTATCTTAAATTCCACATTTGAGTGAAGTCATATGATATTTGTCTTTCTCTGACTGACTAATTTCGCTTAGCATAATACACTCTAGTTCCATCCACATTGTTGCAAATGGCAAAATTTCATTCTTTTTGATTGCCGAATAATATTTCGATGGACATTGGGCTTTTTATATACTTTGGCTATTGTTGATAGTGCTGCTATAAACACTGGGGCGCATGTGCCCCTTTGAAACAACACACCTGTATCCTTTGGATAAATACCGAGTAGTGCAATTGCTGAGTCTTAGGCTAGTTCTATTTTTAATTTTTTGAGGAATCTCCATGCTGTTTTCCAGAGTGGCTACACAATTTGCATTCCCACCAACAGTGCAAAAATGTTTCCTTTCTCCTCATCCTAGCCAGCATTTTTTGTTTCCTGAGTTATTAATTTTAGCCATTCTGACAGGTGTGAGGTGGTATCTCATTGTGGTTTTGATTTGTATTTCCCTGATGATGAGTGATGTTGAGCATGTTTTCATGAGTCTGTTAGCCATCTGGATGTTTTCTTTGGAAAATGTCTGTCCTTAATGAAGAGTTTGGGAACCTCAGCCAGAGTCAATATTTTAGAAATAGCTAGAATTTAGAAATAGCTAGCTAGAATTTTTTTTAAATGCTCAAGAGAAAATTGAAGAAATTGGCTCTCATGGACCAAACAGGTCAAGAATCAGCTTACCTCAGTAACACTGAAAATTTAGAGGTAGGTTTCTGGCACTCCACTCAATATTCCAAGAATCATCCGCTTATCACCCACCTACCTCCCCTTCACAGATATCCTCCTTTCTTACCACTACCACAGGAATCATTCCTTTGGGGTCTAGAATCCATTCACTGAACTGCTCCTGCAGAGCCTGTTTCCGTGTATTGGCCACCTTGATTTTGACTTCATTTATGTATTCTCTTTCTTCTCGTTTCTGTTTAATACTCTCCTTCATCTTGGATACTCTGAAGGAGGTCAAAATAAAAGACAGGTTGAGTTAACACTGTTGGGTTTGATTCAGATTGTTCAAATGGCAGAAAACAAGAATTCAGAGCCTCATTTAAAATTTGTTCCTGTCTTTACTCCATGAAATCTTCTTGATTTAGGCCTGAGGTGACCCCCTCTCCCTCCAGCACTTACTGAATTTGGCACTGATCACAGGCTGTCTTCGAGTATTATTTGAGTTTTTATAGAGGTGGGCCTTATTTTGCCCAAGAAAATATCATACTTAAGAAATACTAAAATAGCCCTAGAGGCTGCCACATATACCTAGAAGCAAAGCTGAATGCACTAAAGCCTTACAGTGGTGGGGCTCTCTCTTCTCTGGATACAGAAATCATCTGGAAATATTCTGATTTCCGGTCTACGGTGGAAGTATAGAAGCTGCATTTATAATAAGCATCTTAGGTAGTTCTAATGTCTTGGACCAAACTTTTGATTTCTGTCTAGGAATATATATTGCCAATTTCCTTTAAACATCTAGAGTCAAATACTTTGACAGTCCCTGAGCATCATAGTTATCCTTATATTCAAAGAGAGTTACATTATCCATGTTGGGAATGGGAGAAGAATTGTGATTTTGATTGTTCCCATATTTTTCATCCCTATTAGGACTCTAAAACCCCAAACTGGTTTGGATTGAGACACCAAAATGTCTCAAAGTAATCAAAATATCTGCTGGTTTCAAATACAATTTGCTTGAGCCAGGTCTTCTTGTTTTAAAAAAGAAAGACTAAGGTCTTCCAATCTGATCTGATAGATTTGGAAACGCAAAAGAATTTACAATTAGGACTGGTAAATTGGATACCTCTAATAATCCAAAAGAATTAATCGAAACCTAAGTCATTGCTTTATGCTCATATAAGGCCTTCAAAATTTTTGTGACCACTCAAATTCTATCCATTCATTCAAGCAGTGCAAGGAACATCTTCCTCTTACAGCATCATTTGCCTACATTAAAATTGAATGTTTTATTTCATCAAAACCAATTCTAATCAGCTTATATTGAGAACTGGCTATAAACTTTGAGTGACCACAGTGTACCAGACCATTGCTGGGCCTAACTGAAGACTCTGGACTGCTGAACAATGGGACTTGTTTTAATCAATCATGTACAAACCTATGGATTCCCTCTGTCCCATACAGTGTGATAGTTTTCAGTTGTTATAACTATAACCATTATAAACTTTTTGAAACTCCTATATTTTCCCCTTCTGTGAAGTAGTTAGTGAATTCTTCACTGCTGTATCTTCCTTTGCCTGGCAAGTTAATAAATTAAGTTTTTGCTTGTTTCTTTTTAAGCTATGGAGGTCTTAGTTTCACAAAGCTAAACTGGACTTCTTGGCATCCCTGGAGCATGTCCATATTATTTCTGTGATGAGTATTCCTATAAAAATCCACATATGACATGTGTCTACTTTATTATTATACTTACTTAATTCTTATTTTTGTTTATTCACCCATATCTTATTATGAAAGGTATAATGACTGAAGCAAAGTCTAAGTTACTGGATAATCAAATATTTGAATAGATGAATAATTAGGCTTATCTAGAATTTTATAAAATGATTAAAAACAGTTATCATAGCTTCCTTATTAAATACTGAAAATTAATTCTGATATTACAAAATTAAATAATTACCCCAAATTAAGACATATCTTGTAATAATCATATGTGCCTAAAAACAAGAACAAAAAGGCAAAAAAAAAAACCCACAAAAAAACAAAACAAAACAAAAAAACCCCAAACAAACCCAAAACTCACACAAGAAAACTTTCATCATGAAAACAAAAGCAGGATTAGAATAAGTTAGTTAATTCATTTAACAAATACTTATTGAGCATTACTTATACAACACAGTGTTAGAGACTGGGGATGTGAAGATGAATACTACAGACAGTTCCTGCTTACATTATAGCAGGGGAAACAACCATTACAATTGTCATAAATGCAGTAAAAGAGAAACACAGGGTGCAATAAGAGATCATATAAGGGAAGAATTTCACAATGAAGTGGTTTGTGAGCTAAACTCTAAAGGATTGGTAGGATAAGATAAAGAAGAAGGAGAAGAATGATACAGAGGGAATGGCAAACGACAAGACCCTGAGGTGAAAAGAAGCATAATATGTTTGAAGACCTGAAAGTAATCCGGTGTGCCTGGAGTAAGTATAGAGTGTGAGAAGAAGAGAGGCAGCAGTGAAGGCTAGAAAGTAAGTCCTATGCTAGCTTGGTTGGATGGTGATGACGTTACCAGGATCCAGTTAACCCATTTGGATTATATTTGGAGTCTCGTGTTCAATGGCCTGGAAATACAGACTAGGTTTTGTTTCTTTATTAAAAAGAGGGATGAAATGATGTCTGAGCTGAGACCTAAAGCTTGTGGGGGATCTAGCCAAACAAAGAGAGGGACCAAATGGGTCATACAAGGAAAGTCTTATAGGCCTATTTAGGGATTTTGGTCTTTATCTTAAGAGTAAGTGGAGACCATTGAAAGGTTCCATACTGGGGGAAAATGGGATAAGATTAACCTTTTTAAAAAAATAATAACTTCTGTTACAAGTAAAGAATGGGTTGCAAGAGGGTAAGAGTGGATATAAGTATACCAATCAGGAGCCTGCTGTAATAATGCAGGTGAGAACTGATGGTAGTTTAGACTAGGGTGGCAGCAGCAGGGAAGGTCAGAAACGAACAGATTTGAGAGAAGAAGGTAAAACCAATAGGACTTAATGATTGATGAAAAGCACACAGTCAGAAAGTAGAAGGTGTCAAGTTGCATCTCTTGGGTTTGGGCTTGAAAATCTTGACGCAAAACGAAATAAGAAAATGACTTGTGGAAGATGAAGTGCTTATGAAACATCCAAGTACAGATATTGAGTAGATGCATATACTGGTCTGAAGCTCCAAAAGATGTTTGGGCTAGAGATATAAATCTAAGAGTCATGAAGGTACAGATGGTAACTGAAGTCATGTGTTGGAATGAGTGCACTCAGCAATGATCTTGGATGACAGGACAACCACAACTTAAGGAACCTTAATATTTGAAGATCAGATGGCAGAGAATGAGCCAGCACAGGATACTGAGAAGAACTAAAATGAGGTAGAAGGAAAAAAAGTAAAGAATAATATCATGGAAGGGTAAGAAAAGAGTATCTCAAGGAGGAAATGGTCAACATTATTGAATATTGCTAAGAGGCCAAGTAAGATGAGGATTGCAAACTTTCCACTGGGCTTGGAAAAATGGAGAACATTGTGATCTCAGTAAGTGACATTTATGAAAGACAGCCTGGAATGAAAGCCAGATATAACAGGTTGAGAAATGTGTTGGGAGTGGGGAAAATGTATATGGACAACTGCTTTGATAAAGTTAGCTATGTTTTAGTTACATTTCTTCAACTTGAGGGTATAAATTCCTCACAACAAGAACCAAATTTTGAATTTTTTCCCTATAAGGTATGGCTCAACATTGAGTACTTGATAGTTATGCAATAAATACTGATTAACTGAGACTCCTCAATAAATCTTAATTTATAAGATTAATAATTAATAATTTATTATCTTAATACTGATTAACTGAGTCTCCTTAATAAATTATTAATTTATCTAACACATATTTATTGAGCCCCAACTCATGTCAAGTACTGTGCTCAGTATTAAAAATACAGATATGATAGAAAATAGTCCTTGTCTTCAAAGAGATTATAGGGAGGTAAATCAACAATTACATTAAAAAATGTGCTAAATGCTGACATGAGCCTACAGGTGCTTCAGGAATATAAAGAAAGAGTACCTAACCCAGAGAAGGTGAGACAGAAGGTATGCAGAGGAAGTCATACTTGGGCTGATTCCTGAAGCACAAGGAAAAATTGTCCAGCAAGAGAAAGGAGGGGAAGGATATTCTAGATGGAGAAAGCTGGCACTCTGGATTAGAGGAAAGGACATCTGGCTAGTGGTTTTCTTTAGTTGATATGTAAGAGATAATAAAATTGATGTGCATAAAGAATGTAGCCTATCTAGCCCAGATGAGTGAAGTCAGGGCTTTATGATCTGAGTGCAATCTCACTACATGCTGGGTACCTCATATCTAGTGTCTGCAAGTTTTAAGCTGGACTTGATGGTGAAGATTTCTATTTCCCTCCCCGCCACCTTTTTTTAGCAACAGTAATTGAAGAGTGGTCAAGATTTCTATTTCCAAATCAGGTGGCTGAACTCCAACTAAACCGCCTTCTTGGAAGCATATGAGCAAGGCAGAGGACATTTCCCACTGGATATTTCCCATGGGAGTCCTGGAAAGCATCTATTTTGATGGTGTAGGACTGAGGTTGGGTAGAGGATATATAAACCAGTGTGGTAGCACATAAGGTCTTCCATCTGTTCTCTACTATAAATAGAAAAAAAATCCTATTTTCTTCTGAGGATATCAGTTACTGGATAGTTTAAAATGAATCAATAGTTGGGGCACCTGGGTGGCTCAATGGGTTAAGCGTCCGACTTTGGCTCAGGTCATGATCTCACCATTGGTGGGTTTGAGCCCCACATCGGGCTCTGTGCTGACAGCTCGGAACTTGAAGCCAGAGCCTGCTTCGGATTCTGTGTCTTCCTCTCTCTCTGACCTTCCCCCACTTGCACTCTGTCTCTCTTTCAAAAAAAAAATAAACATTACAAAATTTTTTTAAATGAATCAATAGCTTTATCTGGCAAATCCTAGGAATTTCTGGATATCCTGGATAGTCTTATTCTAGGACCACCACACCTTGTCATGCATTGTGACAGATATCCAGCCCCAGCTGGAGTGAACTTGACGTAGGAACTTCAGTCTTTTTAACATCAGGAATGTCTATGCCACTGAAGTAGGACCACAGACTCATTCACCATCAAGTTTCAGGGTGTGTGTTTGAAGGATATTAGGATAACATTCAAGGAGACCATGATTTCTCAGTCTGTAAGAACTTAAATTTCTAAGTACTTAATAAGGGGATATATACATATGCAACAAAGTGTGGCCTAGAGATGGATAGGAAACTAGTAATATATAAACATTGTTATTATGCTTCGGGTTGAACAAAAATAGAACCTACTTGATAAAGTCCTGCCACACACCATTGGCTATAATAGTCATTCAAATGCTATAAAAACACATTTTCCCTATCTATCCATTCACTTTTGGCATAATCTGTTTTACTGGATTGATAAACTATGATATTCAGTATGAATTGACAAAATGATTGATATTAATAATATCACTTGTGGGAGAAGCGCCCATGGGATTTCCTAGCTTAATATAACCATAAGAGTTTGGCTGGGTAAAGAGGTGACAGCTGGTGTGGCGTATGAGCAGACAGACATCTGTCTAGGAAGTCACTGTCTCCTGGCAACCAAAGAAGATCCATATCATTCCTTTAGTCTTGCCAAGTCCTAGTGACTGGTGTATTGTAAGCATGAGTTAGACATTTTGGGGGTTTTTTTGAAACACAAAAAGTAAGTACTTTGAAGTAAACCATCAAACCTTTGCAGATACCAAATTCTAATAGAAACATACACAATGGGTGCTGTCATATGGTCTGCATAAGTTCTTTGAACACTATATGACGAGTTAATTCTCAGGGAATTACTGAGTAAAACATTTTTTAAATTATTAAGTAAAATAAAGAGTGCTGTCTCTTTTCCTTTTAGTTTTTACTTGGCTTATATGTATCCTTAATGCTTGAGCATTTATCCTGACTTATTTTTCTCCTTTATGTAGCTGTGGTGGAGAAAGTAATTCTATGAAATAGTTTGTCATGATTCTTCTCTTTGTGCGTTAAATGTTCCATTGTTACTTCATAAGGCTAATAAAGAGTTGTCAAAGGGAAAATGCACAAAAGGTATCTCAAGGTGCTGCACAGACCCCACACTGATTATGCAATAAGCAAAGGATGTAGGAATCTAAGATTGTTACCAAGCCAGAACCTGGTAGGCATCACTATAATTGCCACACAGGAAAAGATCCAACTTTTTGCCTTGGGTTTCTTATATCTACTTCCTAGTTCATTTGAATTCTCATCTACGCTCAGGACTATATATCAGGACTGGTAGAGAAAAGTGAGGACATTTACAGTATAATAGGCCCTGCTTCTCTGGAATAGTAAAATTCTAGCATTAATAGTCTGTCTGTAATTTTTAAAGTTTTTTTTTTAAATTCCAGTTAGTTAATATACATCTCTGTAATATTCTTTTACTGTTTAAATTTTTTTATTTGTAGAAATATGATATAGTAAAATTGACCTTTTTTGGTACATAGTTTTATAAATTTAAACACATACATAAATGTGTAACCATCACTATAATCAGGCTATTGGAAGTTCATAATCCTATTTTAAAAGCAAATGCTTTTCATTATCAGTTCACAATAAGGCAGTCGTGACTTATAAAATATGCATTCACAAGCACAGGAGGAATCAAGAGTCAGAGGGAAAAGATGCTGAAAGAAAGATGTTAAAAGAAAAGAAAATCTGAAGGAAAGCAAAAGGACAGAAACCTAACATCAATTTTGCAAAATTACACACAAGAATTAAAGTCCACTTCAATTCTTTATCTGTTGTTCAGAAACCCTGATGAAAAGCAATAAGGGTATATTGCATATGTAAAACTTACAAACAACAGTGATATTTTATTTTTTAGTTAAGTGGCTACCACTATAAAAATTGTTCCTGGGGCGCCTGGGTGGCGCAGTCGGTTAAGCGTCCGACTTCAGCCAGGTCACGATCTCGCGGTCCCGGAGTTCGAGCCCCGCGTCAGGCTCTGGGCTGATGGCTCAGAGCCTGGAGCCTGTTTCCGATTCTGTGTCTCCCTCTCTCTCTGCCCCTCCCCTGTTCGTGCTCTGTCTCTCTCTGTCCCAAAAATAAATAAACGTTGAAAAAAAAAATTAAAAAAAAAATTGTTCCAAGTCAGCAAGGAGCGTCTTCTCTATCTGTTGTTCTTGGGCACCAAACAGAGACGAATCCCTTTTTACCCAGGGAAGTAGTGAGATGAAAAAAATTTTGGATCTAGTTGAGGCAAATGAATGCTTTAACATCATCACCAGATGATAGAGTCTTGACAAACCAAACAAAAATTTTATTTGTCTTTTTTCTTGAATATAAGTAAGAAAAACTCTCATTCCTAAAATAAATGGACTTCTCCAAAACTCTGTAAGATGACCCAAACAATGATATAGTTTAGAGAATTTAAAAGCAAGACTGTTTTAGCTAAGATTCCTGTGTTTCCAAGCTTTAATGAATAGATATTGTGGTGTTGTAAAAGTATGTCAAGGATTTCTGAATATTCTGCAGATGCCTGACACTGTCATATGTTGGCACATAGATCTTGAATTTTTGCAGAAAGAGATAAAGCCCTACTCCTGACAATCTAGGCAAACAAAGCATCTATGATTACTTTAACTCTTTCATGAAATTCCTACAGTATTGCTCCAATAGAAACTAGGGCTCTTATCAACCTTCAAATGACCCTAAATATTCAAACTCTCAATTCAAGAAGCATCACCGAAATAAACTCTGTTGTGTTGTGTCATTTGTTGGCAATGAGACCTAGGCCAGTGTCCAAGTGCGCCCATTACTATTCTTATTATAGATATTGATAAATGACTAGTTTTATGTACTGATTGAGATTTACATATCCCTAACAGGAGGAAGGATTTGTCAATGTATTGACTTACAGCCTTGACACCAGCTCTCAGATTTTAAGTATTTTTCATGGTAATTGATCTAAATACAAATCTAATTTATTGCTTTGCAAGAACAGATGGTGAACAGAAATGTTCTTTAAGCTATTTATTAAATTTAATGACACTGCCCCCTGCTGCTGTTGGAAGTTTTCACTCGTACTAAAATTCCCTTAATTTGGTTTCTCTACATAATTGGTTTTGAAACTTTTGTCAGTGTGTAGAATGACCTTCTGTGGAACTTGTTTTCAATGCATCCCTAAAGGTTCTGGTTCAGAAGATCTGAGGAAGAAGCTAGGAATCTGCACTTTTTTTACCAAGCATCCAGGTAATCCTGATGTCATTCTTAGGCAACAACACTCTGAGAAAGACTGTTTGAACTGAAATTTAAAATGCCATGTCCACCTATAAAATAAAACAAAAGAAGAGTTCTGTACATATCTCTTACTTTATTCTAGAGGAATATATGTACCCAATTTCAAAAGAATTGTTATTCTAAAGCTTCTGATTAGTTCCTTACCCTGTAGGAAGAATACTAAAACAAATCACAAGGAATTTTAGATTCTTTTATAAATTTTAAGCAATCCCTATCAAAATAACACTAGCATTCTTCACAGAGCTAGAACAAACAATCCTAAAATTTGTATGGAATCAGAAAAGACCCAGAATAGCCAAAGCAATCTTGAAAAGAAAACCAAAGCTGGAGACATCACAATCCCAGACTTCAAGCTGTATTACAAAGCTGTAATAATCAAGACAGCATGGTATCGGCACAAAAACAGACACACAGACCAATGGAATAGAATGGAGACTCCAGAATCGGACCCACAAAAGTATGGCCAACTAATATTTGACAAAGCAGGAAAGAATATCCAAGGGAAAAAAGACAGTCTCTTTAACAAATGGTGCTGGGAGACCTGGACAGCAACATGCAGAAGAATGAAACTAGACCACTTTCTTACACCACTCACAAAAATAAACTCAAAATAGATAAAGGACCTGAATGTGAGACAGAAAACCATCAAAACCCTAGAGGAAAAAGCAGGAAAAAACCTCTCTGACCTCAGCCACAGCAGTTTCTTACTTGACACATCTCCAAAGAAAAGGGAATTAAAAGCAAAAATGAACTATTGAGACCTCATGAAGATAAAGAACTTCTGCACTGCAAAGGAAACAATCAACAAAACTGAAAGGCAACCAATGGAATGGGAAAAGATATTTGCAAATGACATATCAGACAAAAGGCTAGTATCCAAAATCTATAAAGATCTCACCAAACTCCACACCCAAAACCCAAATAATCCAGTGAAGAAATAGGCAGAAAACAAGAATAGACACTTCTCTAAAGAAGACATCCGGATGGCCAACAGGCACATGAAAAGATGCTCAACGTCGCTCCTTATCAGGGAAGTACAAATCAAAACCACACTCAGATACCACCTCATGCCAGTCAGAGTGGCTAAAATGAACAAATCCGGAGACCATAGATGCTGGAGAGGATGTGGAGGAACAGGAACCCTCTTGCACTGTTTGTGGAAATGCAAACTGGTGCAGCCTCTCTGGAAAACAATGTGGAGGTTGCTCAAAAAATTAAAAATAGATCTACCCTATGACCCAGCAATAGCACTGCTAGAAATTTACCCAAGGGATGCAGGAGTGTTGATGCATAGGGGCACTTGTACCCCAATGTTTATAGCAGCACTCTCAACAATAGCCAAATGATGGAAAGACCCTAAATGTCCATCAACTGATGAATGGTTAAAGAAATTGTGGTTTATATACACAATGGAATACTACTTGGCAATGAGAAAGAATGAAATATGGCTTTTTGTAGCAATGTGGATGGAACTGGAGAGTGTTATACTAAGTGAAATAAGTCATACAGAGAAAGACAGATCCCATATGTTTTCACTCTTATGTGGATCCTGAGAAACTTAACAGAAGACCATGGGGGAGGGGAAGGAAAAAAAAAGTTAGAGTGGGAGAGAGCCAAAACATAAGAGACTGTTAAAAACTGAGAACAAACTGAGGGTTGATGGGGGGTGGGAGGGAGGGGAGGGTGGGTGATGGGTATTGAGGAGGGCACCTTTTGGGATGAGCACTGGGTGTTGCATGGAAACCAATTTGACAATAAATTTCATATAAAAAAAAAAAAGCTTCTGTACAGCGAAGGAAACAATCAACAAACCTAAAAGGCAACCAACATAATGGGAGAAGATATTTGCAAATGACATATCAGATAAAGGTTAGTATCCAAAATCTATAAAGAACTTTTCAAACTCAACACCCAAAAAACAAATAATCCAGTGAAGAAATGGGCAAAAGACATGAATAGACACTTGAAAGTTTATTGAAGATAGATAACCAGATGGCCAAAGAAAATATCCAGATGGCCAACCGACACATGAAAAAATGCTCAACATCACTCATCATTAGGGAAATATAAATTAAAACCACAATGAGATACCACCTCACACCTGTCAGAATGGCTAGAATTAACAACTCAGGAAACAACAAATGTTGGCAAGGATGAGGAGGAAGGGGAACATTCTTGCACTGTTGGTGGGAGTGCAAACTGGTGCAGACATTCTGGAAACCAGTGTGGAGGTTTTTCAAAAAATTAAAAATAGAACTACCCTACGACCCAGGAATTGCACTACTAGGTATCTATCAAAGGGATATAGGTGTGCTTTTTCGAAGGGGCACATGCCCCCCAGTGTTTACAGCAGTGCTATCGACAATAGCCAAAGTATGGAAAGAACCCAAATGTCCATGGTCAAATGAAGGCATAAAGAAGATGTGGTATCAGTGATCAAAAAGAATGAAATTTTGCCATTTGCAACAACATGGATGGAACTAGAACGTATTATGCTGAGCGAAATGAGTCAATCAGAGAAAGACAAATATCATATGACTTCACTCATATGAGGAATTTAAGATACAAATAGATGAACATAAGGGAAAGGAAGCAAAAATAATAATATAAAAACAGGGAGGGGGACAACACATAAGAGACTCTTATACAGAGAACAACCAGAGGGTAACTGGAGGGATTGTGGGAGGGCGATAGGCTAAATGGGTAAGGGGCATTTAGAAATCTACTCCTGAAATCATTGTTGCACTATATGCTAACTAACTTGGATGTAAATGTGAAAATAAATAAATTATTAAAATATAAATAAATATATATTTATTTTTATGTTTTATATTATTTATTATTATATTATATATGTAATATGTGTTATTATATATTATATAATTATTATATATTATAATTATATTATATTATATTAAATTTAAATTAAATTAAAATTAATTAAAATATATTAAATATATTATTTTACATATATATGTATATTAAGTATATTATGTATATTTAAGTATAGGCCTGCCAGAAGACATTCAGAGAAAAATATGAAGATTTAGGAAGAGAATCAGAGTGTCTTATTTGTTTGTTGTTGTTCTTAGTTTGTTTTTTCAGATCTGGAAGAGAGCTAGATGTTATCTAGACCAAGGGTCAGCAAACCAAGCCTAGTGCCCAAATCTGGTCTGCTGCCTGCTATTGTATCACTCAAAAGCTAAGATGGGCTGTTACATTTTAAAATAGTTTTTAAAAATCAAAATAAGAATAATGTGTTGTAAAATGGTAGAAAATCTATGAAATTCACATTTGGTATTCATAAATAAAGTTTTCTTGGAATATAGCCATGCTTACTCATTTACCTATTGTGTATAGCTACTTTTGTACTACGACAGCAAAATTGAGTAGTTGTGACTAAAGTTTCCAGGCAAAAAGCTTTTAATTTTTATGTAATCAAATTTATCAATAATTTCACAATTTTGGGGTGCCTGGGTGGCTCAGTCAGTTAAATGTCTGACTTCAGCTCAGGTCATGATCTCACAGTCCATAGGTTCGAGCTCCGCATCAGGCTCTGTGCTGACAGCTTGGAGTCTGGAGCCTGCTTCGGCTTCTGTGTCTCCCTCTCTCTCTGCTCTTCCCCCACTTATGCTCTCTCTCTTTCTCTCAATAATAAATAAACATTAAAAAAATAATTTCACAATCTTGAGTCGTGATGAAAAAGGTTTTTCTCTGGTAATAAAGGGATTTAACCCCTGGTTTCTTCTAGTTTTTGTATGGTTTCATTTTTCACATACATATACTTAGTAGGATATGTTCTATGGATAAAAAAGCTGCAAATAAATCTAAAACATCATTTAGTAAGGACGCCTGGCTGGTTCAGTCCGTTAAGTGTCCAACTTCAGCTCAGGTCATGATCTCGTGGATTGTGGGTTTGAGCCCCACGTCAGGCTCTGTGCTGATGGCTCAGAGCCTGGAGCCTGCGTCAGATTCTGTATTTCCCTCTCTCTGTGCCCTTACCCCACTCTCTGCCCTTACTCCACTCTCTCTCTCTCTCTCAAAAATAAATAATAATAAACATTAAAAAACATTTTTAAACATCATTTAGTAGCTCTATTATTAGTAGGATTATTACCATTGTTATTTTTAAGTTATTTTACGTAAATTGTAGGATAAGACAACTAATTCTGTCAATGTTGTTAGGAGCCAAGATTGTCAGTAAGAAAAAAAAAGAGAGCTACAAATATAAACTCAAGGATAGGTAAAAAAAACCAACAACCCTGCAATATCATATTTGATATGAAATGATCAATATTTACTCATTATTTAAAAAAATTATACTTGTTAACCCTAAAAGAGCCTAAAGCAATATGATACAATATTTTTGAGCATTTCTAGCTCTCAGATGAGTGATCCCCATTAAAAGGAACTAAGAATCCTTTTAAAAAATGCATGAAGCTTCCAAAGACTAAAGGAGTAATGTTGGAAGAACACAGGGGCCAAAGTTGGGTCAAACTGAGGATCAAGTCGGTAAAGTGTCTGACTTCAGCTCAAGTCATGATCTCATGGTCCATGAGTTTAAGCCCCATGTGGGGCTCTGTGCTGACAGCTCAGAGCCTGGAGCCTGGTTCAGCTTCTGTGTCTCCCTCTCTCCCTGCCCTTCCTGCACTTGCTCTCTGTCTGTCTGTCTGTCTCTCTCTCCGTCTCAAAAGTAAATAAACATCAAAACAAAATAAAAAATTAACTATAATGGATTAAAATACATTGAATATATATTAAAATCAATGTGTCCATTATGATACTCAAAAGGAACCTTTCCCCCAAAAGGGAAAACAATCTTTCAAATTTGCCCCTCTAGGTGACTATTGATAGATAAATAGGTAGACACATAGATACACAGAGATACAATATACAATACTCTGAAAATCTGTAATTAAGGAAAGAATTAAACATTAATTTTGTCTTACTAGTAGGAAGCATATTTCAATGTAACCAAATACATAGCAATCAAATGTGATTTATTGTAGGGATTCCAATGGCTCAAAATTAGGAAACCTATTAATAAAATTCATCATTAACAGGTCTAGGGTGAAAATCAAATGATTATCTTCACAGGTGTTGAAAAAGTGTTTGCAACAACATTTTTAACAGTCTTGAGCTTTAAAAATCACTCTATAAAGGAGTTAGAAAGAGAAGAACAATCAAAACACAAACCCAGCAAAAGGAAGGAAATAATAAAGATTGAAACAGAAATAAATAATATAGAAGCTAAAAAAAGAATAAGAAAAGCTTTTCTTTTCTCTGCCATAATGGTGTGTGCAGTTGAGTGTTCTTTCCATGTCTTCTCACAAGACTTTCAGGATCAAGCAATTCTTGGCCAAGAAACAACGCAGAATCTTCCCATTCTTCAGTGGAATCAGATGAAAACTGGTAATAAAATCATGTACAACTTCAAGAGGAGGCATTGGAGAATAACCAAGCTGGGACTATAAGGGATCACACATGAGATGGCACACATAGTTATGCTACATGAAGGGCATGTACTTGTATCTTGGGACTCTGTAAACATTGCTGCTACCTAAACAACAGACGTGTTTTATCCAGGGAAATGAATTTCTCTTACTATGCTTCAGTAGGTTGCTTCGGTAATAAATATGTGAGACCTCGGTTTGAAAAAATAAATGAATTTTTAAAATTTAAAAACAATATAACAGATGAAACCAGGAGCTGGTTCTTCGAAAAGGTCAACAAAATTGGGGGTGGGGGAGGAGTTAAGATGGTAGAGCAGTATGGAAACTCTGAGCTTGTCTCATCCCTGAAATGCAGCTAGTCAGCACAAAACCATTTGAACACCTAGGATATTGACCTGAGGACTAACACAACAATCTGCATAACTTGAGCCACAGAACTTGGCAGGTACACGGTACAGAGAGGTAAATTGTGGGAGAGAAAAGCTGTGGAGTGTAGGGAGCCATTTTTGTGGAGAGAGGGCAGAGAGAGAAAGAGAATTGGGGAGAGTGCAGCACAACAGTGTCATGCAGGAAAAGCACTCTCCCCAAAAGTAGCTGGAGAGAAAGAGAGAGAAAGAGTGAAAACACTGACAGGGGACTGAACAAGAAATCTGTGCCCCAAAACCTTTGATGGGGAGAAAAGAGAGGGTTTCAATACTACCTGGATTCTATAAACAGTGGAGCACAGAGTCTGAAGGTTGGGAGCTCAGTGCCTGGTGGTGCTCTGGTGAGGAAGTAGGGTGAATCCCCAGGAGCAGGCAGTGTGGTCTGCGGGGGTCCATGTGCCACACGGGGAGGAGTGGTTCCCCTGCTTGGAGTGAATTTGGTAGAGAGGATACAGCCACCCTGTGGGCAAAGGTCCCAGCAGACAACAGAGAGCAGCCACATTTGCTGGTATTGGAAGAAAGATGCCAGAGTGTGGTGAAACCTGGTACTGGCTGTGTGTTGTGATTTACCATACTCTCTGAAACTCTGCCGCTGTGTGATCACATGAACGTTTTCTGGGGCAAGCCAGCATCCAGCCATTGCTCAGTGAGACCCTCCCTCAAAGAGCTGGCTCATGTCCAAGCCACAGGGGTCTCTGAAGTGTGGGGTTTTGAAACACTTCCCCATCTGAGATAAAACTCTGGAGGGAGGTGTCACCTGGCTGGTGACAGCTTGGACACAGATAGGGTAGAGGTGCGGAATGGATGGAGGCCTGAGACAAAGGAGGGGTGCTTGATCTTGGGTCAGTGAGAATGTCAAGTTCCTGTACCAGAGACTTTGGGGTTGGCTGAAGCCATTTCTACTTCTGCACATGCACATGCCTACTGCACTGATCCACCCCAGTAAGCTAAGCAGCGCCACCTAGTGGAGAACAGAGCCATTACACTAAGTACCACTCCACTGTGCCCTACAAGCACATGCCCCACAAGACCAGCACAAGTCACTCCACCTGCTTAGTGTATGGACTATAGAGGGCTTCATATCAGTTCTAGAGGAAACTAGATACAACTTCATTTGGGTTTCATTCTGTTTCCTGGTTCAGTTATTTGTTCGTTTTCTTTGCTTCTGTTTTTGCTTAAATTGTTTTTTTTTCCTTTATTTTCTTTCTCTTTCTTGGATTCAGAAAGAACATGTTATTTTTTATTTATTTTATTTTATATTTTATTTAAAAAATTTTTTATTCTATTTTCTTTATTTCATTTTATTCTATATATTTTTTTTAATTTTTAAAAATTTTCTTAACTTTTTTTCTTACCTTTCCCTTTTTTCTCTATTCTATCAAGCTTCTTTCAACAAGCAGATGGAAACACACCTAGGGTCTAGCTACCTTTATTTGATTTATTTGTTTTGTTTTTTAGCTTTAATTTTTTATTTTATTAATTCTTCTGCCCTCCAGAATGACAAGAAGGAATTCACCCCAATAGAAAGAATAGGAAGAAATGATGGCAAAAAATTTAATGAACACAGATATAAGTAAGATGTCTAAACTAGAATTTAAAACCACAATTATAAGAATACTAGCTAGGGTTGAAAAAAGAATAGAATATACCATATAATCCCTTTCTACAGAAATAAAATAACTAAAATCAAGGGAGGCCAAAATTAAAAATGGAATAACCAAGACCAGTCTTGAATAGATGTCGTGTAAGCAAGGATGGATGAGGCAGATCAGTGAATCAGTGATATAGAAGATAAAATTATGGAGAATAATGAGACAGAAAAAAAGAGGGAAAAAAAGGCAAAAGATTACAATACAAAACTTAGAGAACTCAGTACTTATTAAAAAGGAATAACACCCATGGGGTGCCTGGGTGGCTCAGTCAGTTAAGCGTCTGACTTCAGCTCAGGTCATGATCTCACGGCTCGTTAGTTTGAGCCCCGCATCCGAGCCTGGAGCCTGCTTCGGATTCTGTGTCCCTGTCTCGCTCTGCCCCTCCCCTATTCATGCTCTCTCATTCTCTCTCTGTCAAGAATAAACATTAAAAAAAAAATTTTTTTTTAAGGAATAACATCAGAATCATAGGAGCCCCAGAACATGAAGAGAGAGAGAAAAAGTGGCAGAAGGCTTATGTGAGCAAATTATAGCAGAAAACTTTCCTAATCTGGGGGAGGACACAGACAACAAAATCCAAGAAGCACAGAAAATGCTCATTAGATTCAACAAAAACTGACCATCACCAAGGTGTATCATTGTCAATTCACAAAATACACAGGCAATGAAAGAATATGAAAGCAGCAAGGAGAAAAAAGGTCCTTAACCTACAAGGGAAGACAGATCTTGTTCACAACAGATCTGTCCACAGAAACTTGGCAGGCCAGAAAGGAATGTCAGGATATATTCAACATGCTGAATCAGAAAAATATGCAGCCAAGAATTCTTTACCCAGCAAGATTGTCATTCAAAATAGAAGGAGAGATAAAGAGTTTCCTAGACAAGCAAAAACTAAAGGAGTGGTGACCACTAAACCAGCCCTGCAAGAAATTTTATTTATTTTTTTTTTTTTTTATTTTTTTTTTTTATTTTTTTATTTTTTTAAAATTTTTAACGTTTTATTTATTTTTGAGACAGAGAGAGACAGAGCATGAACGGGGGAGGGGCAGAGAGAGAGGGAGACACAGAATCGGAAACAGGCTCCAGGCTCTGAGCCATCAGCCCAGAGCCCGACGCGGGGCTCGAACTCACGGACCGTGAGATCGTGACCTGAGCTGAAGTCGGCCGCTTACCGCTTAACCGACTGAGCCACCCAGGCGCCCCAGCCCTGCAAGAAATTTTAAAGGGGAGACTTTGAGTGGAGAAAAGACAAAACAAAACAAAAGAGACCAAAAGCAACAAAGACTAGAAAGGACTGAGAACATCACCAGAAACAGCAACTCTACAGGTAACACAATTTCACTATATTCATATCTTTCAGTACTCACTCTAAATGCAATCAATCAAAAGACATATGATATTAGAAGGGATAAGAAAATAAGACTCATCTATATGCTGCTTACAAGAGACTCACTTTAGGGATGTCTGGGTGGCTCACTCGGTTAAGCATCTGACTTTGGCTGAGGTCATGATCTCATGGTTCATGAGTTTGTGCTCCACATCAGGCTCTGTGCTGACACCTCAGAGCCTGGAACCTGCTTTGGATTCTGTGTCTCCCTCTCCCTCTGCCCTCCTTTGCATGCTCTGTCTCTTCCTCTTTCAAAAATAAATTAAAAAAAATTTAAAGAGACTCATTTTACACCTAAAGACACCTATAGATTCAAAGTAAGGGGATAGAGAACCATCTATCATTCTAATGGACATCAAAAGAAAGCCAGACTTGCCATACTTATATCAGACAGACTAGATTTTAAAATAAAGACTAACATGAAATGAAGAAGGGCATTATATCATAATTAAGGGGTCTATCCACCAAGAAGATCTAACAACTGTAAATACTTATGCCCCCAACTTGAGGTCCCCAAATATATAAATCAATTAATCACAAACATGAAGAAATTCTTCAATAATAATAATATCATAATAGTAGGGGATTTCAACACCCCACTTACAGCAATGTACAGATCATCTAAACACAAAATCAAGAAGGAAACAATGGCTTTGAATGACACACTGGACCAGATGGACTTAACAGATATATTCAGAACATTTCATCCTAAAGCAGCAGAATACACAGTCTTCCTGAGTGCACATGGAACATTCTCCATCATAAACCACATACTGGATCACAAATCAGCCCTCAACAAGTACAAAAAGATTAAGATCATACCATTCATATTTTCCAAACACAACACTGTGAAACTTGAAATCAACCACAAGAAAAAATTTGGATAGACCATGAATACCTGGAGATTATAGAACATCCTACTAAAGAATGAATGGGTTAACAAGAAATTAAAGAGGAAATTAAAAAGTACATGGAAGCCAATGAAAATTAAGACAGGACAGCCCAAAACCTCTGGGATGCAGCAAAGGCGGTCATAAGAGGGTGGTGTATAGCAATCTAGGCCTTCTTAAAGAAGGCCTACACAACCTAAAATTACACCTAAAAGAGGTGGGAAAAGAACAGAAAATAAAGCCCAAAACCAGCAGAAGAAGGGAAATAATAAAGATCAGAGCAGAAATCAATCATATAAAACAAAACAAAACAGTAGAACAGATCAATGAAACCAGGAGCTGGTTCTTTGAAAGAATTAACAAAATTGATAATTCCCTAGCCAGATTAATCAAAAAGAAAAAGGAAAGAACCCAAATAAATAAAATCACAAATAAAAGAGGATAGATCACAACAAACACCACAGAAATACAAACAATAAAAAGAGAATATTATGCGCAATTATAGACCAACAAATTGGGAAATCTAGAAGAAATGGACATATTGCTAGAAACATATAAACTACCAAAACTGAAACAGGAAGAAATAGACCATTTGAACAGACTCATAACCAGTAAAGAAATCGAATCAGTAATCAAAAATCTCCCAACAAACAAAAGTCGAGGGCCAGATGGCTTTCCATGGGAATTCTACCAAATATTTAAAGAAGAGTCAACACCTAATTCTTTTGAAACTGTTCCAAAAAGTAGAAATGGAAGGAAAACTTCCAAATTCATTCTATGAGGCCAGCAATACCTTGATTCCAAAACCAGACAAAGACCCCACTACAAAGGAGAATTACAGACCAATTTCCCTGATGAACATGGATGCAAAAATTCTCAACAAGATACTACAAACCAGATCCAGCAATACATTAAAAGAATTATTCACCATAATCAACTGGGATTTTATTCCTGGGATGCAGGGCTGGTTCAATATCTGTAAATCAATGTGATACATCACATTAATAAAAAAAAGAAAAGGATAAGAATCACATGATCCTCTCAATAGATGAAGGAAAAGCATTTAAACAAAATACAGCATCCTTTCTTGAAAAAAACCCTCAAGAAAGTAGGGATAGAAGGATCATACCTCAAGATCATAAAGGCCATATATGAAAGACCCGTCACTAATACCATCCTCAATGGAGAAAACCTGAGAGCTTTCCCCCTAAGGTCAGGAACATGACAAGGATGTCCACTCTCACCACTACTATTCAACATAGTGTTGGAAGTCCTAGCCTCAGCAATCAGACAATGCAAAGAAATAAAAGGCATCCATATCAGCAAGGAGGAAGTCAAACTTTTACTCTTTACAGATGACATGATACTGTATGTGGAAAACCCAAAATACTCCACCAAAAAACTGCAAAAACTGATCCATGAATTCAGCAAATCACAGGATATAAAATCAACATACAGAAATCAGTTGCATTTATATACACCAATAATGAAACAGCAGAAAGAGAAATCAAGGACTTGATCCCAGTTACAATTGCACCAAAAACCATTAGATACCTAGGAATAACCCTAACAAAAGAGGTAAAAGGTCTATACACTGAAAACTATAAAAAGCTTAGGAAAGAAATTGAAGAAGACACAAAGAAATGGAACAACATTCCATGCTCATGGATTGGAAAAACAAATATTGTTAAAATATTGATACCACCTAAAGCTATCTACATGCAATTCAATGCAATCCCTATCAAAATAACACTAGCATTCCTCACAGAGCTAGAGCAAACAATCTTAAAATTTGTATGGAACCAGAAAAGACCCAGAATAGCCAAAGCAATCCTGAAAAGGAAAACCAAAGCTGGAGGCATCACAATTCCAGACTTTAAGCTGTATTACAAAGCTGTAATCATCAATACAGTATGGTACTGGCACAAAATCAGACACATAAATCAATGGAACAGAATAGAGAATCCAGAAATGGACCACAAATATATGGCCAACTAATCTTTGACAAAGGGGAAAGAATATCCAATGGAAAAAAGACAGCCTCTTTAGCAAATGATGTTGGGAAAACTGGACAGCCACATGCAGAATGAACCCAGACCACTTTCTTACACCATACACAAAAATAACTCCAAATGGATGAAAGACCTAAATGTAAGACAGGAAACCATCAAAATCCTTGAGGAGAAAACAGGAAGCAATCTCTTTGATCTCAGCCACAGCAACTTCTTACTCAACATGTCTCCAGAAGCAAGGGAAATAAAAGCAAAAATGAACCATTGGGACCTCATCAAGATAAAAAGCTTCTGCACAGCAAAGGAAACAATCAGCAAAACTAAAAGGCAACCGACGGAATGAGAGGATATTTGCAAATGACATATCAGATAAAGGGTTAGCATCCAAAATCTATAAAGAACTTATCAAACTCAACACCCAAAAAAACAACTCAGTTAAGAAATAGGTGGAAGACATGAATAGACACTTTTCCAAAGAAGATATCCAGATGGCTAACAGACACATGAAAAGATGCTCAACATCACTCATCATCGGGGAAATACAAATCAGAACCACAATGAGATACCACCTCACACCTGTCAGAATGACTGAAATTAACAACTCGGAAACAACAAATGTTGGTGAGGATGCAGAAAAAGCGGAACCCTTTTTCACTGCTGGTGGGTATGCAAACTGGTGCAGCCACTCTGGAAAACAGTATGGAGGTTCCTCAAAAAGTTGAAAATAGAACTAGCCTATGACCTATAGACCTATAGACCTATGACCTATAGAACTAGCCTATAACCCATCAATTACACTACTAGGTATTTACCCAAAGGATACAAGAATGCTGATTCAAAGGAGCACATGCACCCCAATGTTTATAGCAGCACTATCAACAATAGCCAAAGTATGGAGAGAGCCCAAATGTCCATTGAATGATGAGTGGATAAAGAAGATATGGTGTATATATATATATTATATATTATGTATAATATATTACATATATATATTATATATAATATATAATATATATATAATGAAATATTTCTCAGTGATCAAAAAGAATGAAATCTTGCCATTTGCAACAACATGGGTGGAATTGGAGGGTAAAATGCTAAGCAAAATAAGTCAGTCAGAGAGAGACAAATATCATATAATTTCACTCATATGTGTTATTTAAAAAACAAAATAGATGAACCTAGGGGAAAAGAAGCAAAACTAATATAATAACACAGGGAGAGAGAAACCATAAGAGACTCTCAAACACAGAGAACAAACTGAGTTGCTGGAGGCATATTGGGTGCGCGGGTGGGCTAAATGGGTGATGGGCATTAAGAGGGCCACTTGTTGGGGTAAGCATTAGGTGTTATATAAAGTGATGAATAACTAAATTCTATTCCTGAAATCAAAAAAAATGTTTTTAATTTTAAAAATAACAATAAAATAGATAAACCCACAGAGATTTTCATAATAAAAAAAGATGTCAACAAAATTGATACTCCTCTCATTTTAAAAAGAGAGGACGATGGGGCGCCTGGGTGGCACAGTCGGTTAAGCGTCCGACTTCAGCCAGGTCACGATCTCGAGGTCCGGGAGTTCGAGCCCCGCGTCAGGCTCTGGGCTGATGGCTCGGAGCCTGGAGCCTGTTTCCGATTCTGTGTCTCCCTCTCTCTCTGCCCCTCCCCCGTTCATGCTCTGTCTCTCTCTGTCCCAAAAATAAATAAAAAACGTTGAAAAAAAAATTAAAAAAAAAAAAAGAGAGGACGCAAATAAACAAAATTACTAATGAAAGAGGAGAAATAACAACCAACACCACAGAAATACAAACAATTCTAACAGAATATTATGAAAACCTATTTGTCAACAAATTAGACAACTTGGAAGAAATGGATAAATTCCTAGAAACATAAAACTTACCAAAACCAAAGCAGGAAGAAATGGAAAAATTGAACAGACCAATCACCAGTAATGAAATTGAATCAGTAATCAAAAAACTCTCCCAAAAGTCCAGAACTAAATGGCATCACAGGTTAATTCTACCAAACGTTTAAAAAGGAGTTAAAGAATATCCAACGAGAACAAGACTGTCTTTTCAACAAATGGTGTTGGGAAAACTAGACAGCAACATGCAAAAGAATGAAACTGGACCACTTTCTTACACCACGCACAAAAATAAATTCAAAATGGATTAAAACCCTAAATGTGAGACCTAGAAACCATAAAAATCCTAGAAGAGAACACAGGCCATAACTTCTTTGACATCAACTGTAGCATCTTCTTTCTAGATATGTCTCCTGAGGCATGGGAAACAACAACACTAAAAAAGCTTCTACACAACAAAGGAAACAATCAACAAAACTAAAAGGCAACCTATGGAATGGGAGAAGATATTTGCAAGTGACATATCCAATAAAGAGTTAATATCCAAAATACATAAAGAACTTATAAAACTCAACACCTAAAAAATAAATAATACAATTAAAAAATGGGCAGAAGACGTGACCAGACATTTCTCCAAAGAAGATATCTAGATGGCCAACAGACACAAGAAAAGATGCTCACCATCACTCATCATCATGGAAATGCAAATTAAAACTACAATGAGATATCACCTCACACCTGTCACAAAGGCTAAAATTAACAACACCAGAAACAACAGGATATGGAAACAATGAGGATATGGAGAAAAGGGAACCTGTGTGCACTGTTGGTGGGAATGCAAACTGGTGCAGCCACTGTAGAAAACAGTATAGAGGTTCCTCAAAAAGTGAGAGATAGAACTACCCTACAACCCACAAATTACACTACTGAGTATTTACCCAAAGAATACAGAAACCCTAATTCAAAGGGATACATGCACCCCAATGTCTATTGCGGTATTATTTGCAATAGCCAAATTATGGAAGCAGCCCAAGCATCCATCAATTGATGAATGGATAAAGAAGATGTGTTATATATATAGAATGAAATATTCTTCAGCCATAAAAAAGAACGAAATCTTGCCATTTGCAATGATGTTGATAGAGCTAGAGAGTATAGTGCTAAGCAAATAAGTCAGTGGGAGAAGGACATATTCCATATGATCTCACTCATATGTGGAATTTAAGAGAAAAATAAGCAAAGAAAAAAGAGAGAGAGAGAGAGAGACAAACCAAGAAACAGACTCTTAACTATAGAGAACAAATTAATAGTTACCAGAGGGGAGGTAGATACACTTATAAATAATAAAATAAAAATAAAATAAAATAAAATAATCACTCTATAATGTAGGAATTAGGCACACTTTTCTAATGTAATAAAATTATCTTTTTCGGATCCAAATGGAGTAGAGTTATGACATTAATATATAGTTTTAAAAAACTGTTCATGGTGAGGTAGTGATATAAAAATCATCCTTACCAAAGTCATAAACAAGACAAGGATGCCCATATCGTCACAATTATTTAACATTGTATTGAAAATAATAGCCAACATAACAAGCTAAGAGGAAGATATTAAATGTATACAAGTATAAAAATTGGAAAAGAAGGAAAACTCCTATTATTTGCAGATAATATGGTTGCCTCACTAGAAAACCCAAATAATCAACTAAAATTATTCTATAAACAGTTACACTCAGTAAGGTAGTAGTGTATAAAAATATACAGAATTTAATAGATATAAATAGAAACTACATATAAATAGAAAATGTAATAAAATAAAAAATTCCCATTTACAATGGGAATAAAAAATAATAAAATAACTAGTAACAAATTTAACAAGAGATGTAAGCCTAAATGAAAAAAACCAAAACTTTAAGACAACAATGATAGATACAAAATAAGATGAGCAAATGAAAAGACATGTGTTTTCAGAAACACATCATTATTAAAGACATTGATTTCCCCTAAGTTAATAAATAAATTTAAACATTTCAATAAACATTCCTATAAGGTTTGTTTTTCTGTTCTTTTTTTTTTTCAAGTAGGTGAATCAACCCTAAAGTTCATATTGAAAAGTAAAAACACTAGAGGGGCGCTTGGGTGGCTCAGTCGGTTGAGCGTCTGACTTTGGCTCAGGTCATGATCTCACAGCTCGTGGGTTCAAGACCCATGTTGGGCTCTGTGCTGACAGCTCAGAGCCTGGAGCCTGCTTTGGATTCTGTGTCTCCCTCTCTCTCTGCCCCTCCCCCATTCATACTCTGTCTCTGTCTCAAAAATAAACATTAAAAAAAATTTTTTTTAAAAGTAAAAACACTAGAATAAAAGAAGAATAAATAATAAGGACCAGCACAGTCAGATTTATTGAAATACAGATCTTCCTTGACTTATGATAAGGTTTTGTCACATAAACCCATCATAAGTTGAAAATATCCTAAGTTGAAAATGTGTTTAATACACCTAAACTACCCACCATCACAGCTTAGCTAAGCCCACCTTAAATGTGCTCAGAACACTTACATTAGTCTACACTTGGGCAAAATCATCTAACACAAAGCCTATCTCATAAAGTGTTGAATATCTTGGGGCACCTGGGTGACTCAGTCAGTTGGGTGTCTAACTCTTGTTTTTGGCTCAGGTCATGATCTGCAGTTTGTGAGTTCGAGCCCCACACTGTCAGTGCAGAGCCTACTTAGGATTCTCTTTCTCTCTCTGTCTCTTTCTCTGCCCCTCCCCTGCTCATGCTCTCTCTCTCTCTCAAAATAAATAAACTTTAAAAACATATTCATTATCTCATATAATTGAATACTGTACTGAAAGCGAGTAACAGAATGGTTGTATGGGTACAGAATGGTTATAAGTGTATGTATGTAATGCATGTAATGTAATGTATGTAAGTGTATGATATGTGTGTATGTAACGTATGTTAAGTCTATGATATATATGTATGTAATGTATGTAAGTGTATGATACCATGAAGGGTATCATGGTTACATGGCTGACTGGGAGTAGTGGCTCAGTGCTATTGCCCAGCATCATGAGAGAGCATCATACTGCATATTGCTAGTCCAGGAAAAGATCAAAATTCAAAATTCAAAGTACAGTTTCTACTGAACACATACCACTTATGCACCATTGTAAAGTCAAAAAATCCTAAGTGTAAATTGGGGGCTGTCTGTATACTTAAAAGTCTCAATGACTTTTAAGTGTGGTGTGGTGTGGTGCATGAACAGAGAGATAGTCAGAGGGATAGGATAGAAAAACCCAGAAATACACTCCAAAATATACAGGAATTTAGTAATAAAATTTCATCTCAAAACAGTGGGGCAAAATACACTATTCGACAGTTGTTGGGATCACTATGTAACCATTTGGAAAAGCAAAAAGTTGGATTCATATCTACATCTTATATTAGGATAAATTCCATATGGATCAATACTTAAAATGGAAACTAAAATATTAAAACTCCAGAAGAAAACATGGGAGGATTCTTTTAATATCTTGAAATGTAACAATGACTCTAAGTCATAAAATGAAAGTAAATAAATTCAACCACATAGTAATAATATCTTCCGCATGACAAAAGATAAATAAAAACAGAAGAAAATATTTGTAACTCAGATGCTCTTATATAAAGGAAGAAAATTTAGAATCCAAATTTGCATTTGCTTCTGTATGTATAAAGAAACTGGAAAAAAATCCACTGAAAATGAAGAACACTAGTTATTTATGGCAGAGGTGGAGTATTGAGTACAAGGAGGATAAGAATGGGTGAGAAACTTTTCACTGTATAACTATTAACACATTTTGAATTTAAACCAGGTGAATATGCTGCCTATCTGAAAAGTTAAATTTTTAAGAAGTCCCTGCTCTCATGTAACTTACTTTCCAGTGCAGGGAGACAGATGGTAAACAAATAAATATATACTTTGGATCATAGTAAGATAACTAAATCCGCAAATTCAAGGAATTTATTTAATATGCTTCATTAATCTTCATAGTGCCTCATAAATAGTGAAGCACATACTAGCAGCTCAATAAATACTTTTTGAATATTTAAGTCCTATTTGTATGATTATGTTATTATTCTACTTCCTTTCAATGAAAGGACCTAGATCATCAACTGAAAATATAACAAATTATGGGGAGCCTGGGTGGCTCAGTTAAGCAACTGACTTCAGCTCAGGTTATGAACTCATGGTTTGTAAGTTCAAACCCCACATTGGGCTTTCTGCTGTCAGCGCCTTTCTCTGCGCTTTCTCTGTCCCCTTCTCTCTCTCTCTGCCCCTCCCTTCTCATGCTTGCTCTGTCTCTCTCTCAAAAAAAAAAAATTACATATATCAAACTGTACCTGTTGCCAATAGTATTGGGAACATGTATCTTCAGTTCTTCCGTGACATCCCTCATCACCCTCTGATAACCAGACATTCCTGAGTCTTTGATATAATAAGGATTGTTTCTCATTAAATATTCCCCCAAATGACTAATTGGATCAAACTTGGTTGTAATATCAGCTTCTGCCCAAAGTTTCTTCTTTTCCACTTGCATTAACATTTTTTCCACTCCAGGAACTAAGGTGGGTAGAAGTTTGTCAAGCAAATATGCACGAGTTTTAAGTGTCATGTTTTCAGTATTAAACCACTCTTTGGCCAAATTATTCCTAGGGAATTTTTTTTCAGCCTTTTTTTCTAGTTCTTTCTTCAGATTATCCTTATTTATTATTTTCTGCTGCATTGCCTGGGCTCTTGCCTCCATTCTTTTGTAAAAATTTTTCTTCCATGGCTGTTCCAGCTTTGAATTCAGTACATCTGGATCTAAGTTGAAAATCACTTTGGCAGGTTTTCTAACCACAAAATTCTTTGAGACATTAGTGTCAGAGTCCTTTATTAAATCAGTTGAGGCTTTTGTTTGCTCTTCCAAGTGTATTTCTGAGGAGGAAAAAAAAGTGAAATGTAAGAAATACTAGAAGTAGATTTTAATCTATGTTACTTTAGAATATTATTTTTAAAAAGTTTTTTTTACATCTATTTACATGGTGTATTCAAACACAACTGAACATAACAGAAAATCAGGTAACTGTGACTTTAAGCATAAGGACATTAATTGTTGACTTAATCAGATGTCATTCAGCAGCTCACTGTTTTTCATTAAGTACATAGCCTGCTTCAATTGTTCTTTATTAATTTTTTGTGCTTGTACCTGAGGCTCACGAGATAGCTATTGTAGCTCCCAGCATCCTTTTAAAGGAAGAGATTTGAGAACAAAGGGGATTTTTCCTCTTATGGTTCTGTTTTATTATATAAGAATAGAATACCTCAGACTTGCTACTCTAAGATTTTCCTTTACATTTCATTGGCCTTATTGAGTTGCATGTCTACCCCTAGACCAGTAACTGGTAAAGGGAAAGAGAATTACTATGAATAATTTTGACTAATCATAAGTTATTCCTTCATGTTAGGGGTTAGAACAAGTTCTCTGGGGGCACCTGGGTGGTTCAGTTGGTTAAGCGCCTGACTCTTGGTTTCAGCTTACCGTGTGCGTGAATTTGGGCTCTGCACTGTGCAGAGCCTGCTTGGGATTCTCTCTCTCTCTCTCTCTCTCTCTTCTCTCTCTTTCAAAATAAATTAATTAATTTAAAAAAAGAACAAGTTCTATGGTATCAAGTGATTTCCACCTGCTACAGAATTGAGGTTTAGTTGTCAGGCAAAAAGGTGAGTAAATTTCTGCCGAGTAGGCAGTGAAGAGAGTCTACTCTCTCTTGAAGAGAGGCTTGTTATTTCCAGCCTCTTCCAGATTTTCATTTTAAAAATGCAATATGGGTGCCTGGGTGGCTCAGTCGCTTAAGCGTCTGACTTTGGCCCAGGTCATGATCCCACACTTCAAGGATTCAGGCCCAGCGTCAGGCTCTATGCTGACAACTTGGAGCCTGGAGCCTGCTTCAGATTCTGTGTCTCCCTCTCTCTCTGCCCCTCCCCTGCTTGCACTCTGTCTCTCTGTCTCCCAAAAATAAATAAATATTTAAAAAAAATTTTTTAATGCAATATGGAGTGGGGCACCTGGGTGGCTTAGTTGGTTAAGTGTCCAACTTTGGCTCAGGTCATCATCTCACGGTTCGTGAGTTTGAGCCCTGCATCCGTCTCTGCACTGACAGCAGACAGCCTGCTTTGGATCTTCTGTCTCCCTCTCTCTCTGCTTCTCCCTCTCTCTGCTGCTGCTGCTGCTGCTCTCTCGCTCTCTCTCTCAAAAATAAATAAACATTTTTTTAAAATCTTTAAATGCAACATGGAGATATTAGACCAAGAGAGTAGAGTAAGAACAGGCACTTACATTCCCTATCTACTAAAATACCTAGAAATGACTAAAAAGTGTGTGTGTGTGTGTGTGTGTGTGTGTGTGTGTGTGTGTGTGTGTGATATAAACATGAGAAAACTGTCAATCATGGCAATTATGAAGGGGGTCTTCAGTAGTCAGAACTTTTGAACTTTTCTGAAAAATGTAAGATAGGGAGAATCAGATTGATTGATAAAACTATAGGATTAAAAAAAAACAAGAGAAAATCACTGTGAAATTGGGGGGCAACTTTGAGGCACCCCAAGTTTAAAGGATGTGGATATGGGTAGCAGGGGAATCACTGACCATTTGTGTACCTTCATCCCCATTTGAGCTAACCATCAGGCATCAGAGGTGTTCACCCCTGTATTGGGACAAGCGGGTTTGGGCTAGAGAGGCAGGATAATGCCTCTACATAGAGACAAAATGAATTGCTGACAGACTTCACTATTTAAAAATAAACAATAATAGTTTATTTTAAAAAAGAAACTAGGGGTGTCTGGGTGGCTCAGTCCATTAAGCATCTGACTTAGGCTCAGGTCATGATCTTTAAAAAAGAAACTAAATGAACCAAAAAAAAGAGAAATCACTTGGGAATGAAAGAGAATTACTGTTGCCAACAAAACCATCAATACATTGACTTGAAGATCAGAAAATACTGAACAACTAACGAGCAAACTGGAATGCTAAGCCAAAGCAGATAAAAAAGGCAAAGAGAAAGGAGGATAGATTCAGAACTTTTAATATTCATCTTATACAAGTGTTAAATGGAGTGAGTCAAGAGTATAGAGACAAGGAAATATTCAAAGAGATAATGCAAGAAAATCTTGTAACCCTGAAGAAAGAAACAAATCTTGCACTTTAAAGGCTTACCAAATGGAATTTCTGTTTGGAATGATGAAAAATTGCTGGAACTAGATAGTGGTGATGATTGTACAACATGTGAATTTACTTAACGACACTGAACTGTACACCCCAACATAGTTTAAATGGTAAATTTTATATTATGTGCATTTTATCACAATTTTTTTTTAAGCACCAAATAATCAATGCAAGATACATGATTAAAATACAAAAGTCTTTTGAGGAAGATGCAGTCGGCACTATAGTAAAGCTCTGGACATCTGGCTCCTGCTCCTGACTCACTGCTGTTGACTGTCTCAGAGGAACAAGTTGATCAGGAAATCCACTGCAGCCATGGCTTTTAAAGATGCTGGGAAGACACCCATGGAACCAGAGGTGGCAATTCACCAAATTAGAATACTCTAACAAACCACAGTGTAAAATCTTTGGAGAAGGTATGTGCTGGCTTACTTGATCAGAAGAGCAAAAGTAAAGAATTGCAAAGTGAAAGGACCAGTTCAGATGCCTACCAAAACTTTGAGAATAACTGTAAGAAAAACTCTTTGTGACGAAGGTTCTAAGACTTGGGATCATTTTCAGATGAGGATCCATAAGCAACTCATTGATTTGCACAGGCCTTCTGATATCATTAAACAAATTAGTTCCATCAGTATTGAGCCAGTTGAGGTTGAAGTCACCTTTGCATATGCTTAAATCAACATTTTTAAGAAATTGTTTATCATTTGTTAGATAGATAGATAGATAGATAGATAGATGATAGGGACAGAGATATCCTGGGTACTAGCAATAACTGATTAAAAATATAATTTTTCAAAATTTCTTCTTATAATAGCAACAAAACTTGAAAATATCTAGAGATAAACCTAACAAAAAATGTGTTAAGACCAATATGAAGAAAACTATAAAAATTTTGGCACTGGAATAATGATAGGCATAAGTAAATGTAATAGAATTAAAAGTCCAGGGGTGCCTGGGTGTCTCAGTCGGTTGAGTGTCCAACTTTGATTCAGGTCATGATCTCAGAGTTTGTGGGTTCAAGCCCCACATCGGGCTCTGTCCTGAAAGCTCAGAGCCTGGAGTCTGCTTTGGATTCTGTGTCTCCCTCTCTCTCTGCCCCTCCCCCACTCATGCTCTGTCTCTCTCTCAAAAATAAACATTAAAAAAAATTTTTTAAAAAGAATTACAAGTCCAGAACTAAACCCATATGTCCATGACCAACTAATTTTCGACAGAGGTGCCAAGGTCATTCAATATGGAAAATTTTTTCTCTTCAGCAAATGATGCCTATAACAACTAGCCATCCACATGGGGAAAAAATTAAGTTGGACCTCTACCTCACATCATATACAAAAATTAACTAGCTATCCCTAACAGACATATAGAGAACATTTTACCCAACAAAGCAGAATTCACATTCTCCTCAAATGCACATGGGATATCCTTCAGATAGACCATATGTTAGGCCATAAAGCAAATCTCAATAAACTTAAAAACACAGATATCACATAAAGCATCTTCTTTGACCAAAGCAGGATGAAGTTAGAAATCAATAACAAAAGAAAACCTGGAAAAATCACAAATCTGTGGTAATTAAAACATACACTCTTAAACACAAATGAGCCAAAGAAGAAATCAGAAGGGAAATAGAGAATTCTTAGAGATGAATGAAAATGAAAACACAACATACCAAAACTTACAGGATGCAGTGAATGCAGTGCTCAAAGGGAAATTTATAGGTGTAAGTGACTACATTAAAAAAAAACATCAAAATCAATAACCTAACTTTATATCTTATGGGACTAAAAAAAGAAGGGCAAAATAAACTCAGAACTGAAGCAGAAGGAAAGAAATAATAAAGATTAGAGTGGAGATAAACAAAATAGAGAATAGACAAACAGTAGAGAAAATCAATAAAATCAGAAGTTAGTTCTTTGGAAAGATCAACATAATTGACAAACCTTTAGCTAGACTGGCAAAGAATAAAAGAGACACAAATAACTAAAACAAAAAATGAAATTGGTGCCTGGGTGGCTCAGTCAGGTGAGTGTCCAATTCTTGATTTGGGCTCAGGTCATGATCCCAGGATTGTAGGATCAAGCCCCGTGTCAGACTCTGTGCTGAGCTTGGAGCCTGCTTAAGATTCTCTCTCTCCCTCTCCCTCTGCCCCTCTGTCCCTCTCCCCAACTCATGGGTGCTCTCTCTTCAATAAAATAATTAATTAAGAAATGAAAATGGAAACATTATCACCAATCTCACAGAGATAAAAAGAATAACCTAGAATAAATGGACAAATTCCTTGAAACGCAAAAGTTATCTAAACTGACTCAAAAAGAAATAGAAAATCTCAACATACTTTAGCAAGTAAAGAGATTGAATTAGGAATCAAAACTCTGCCAACAAAGAAAAGGTCTGGACCATATTGCTTCTCCAGTGCAATCAAACATTTAAAGAATTAAAATCAATCCTTACCAAGATCTTCCCAAAGAACTGAAGGGGACAGAATAATTTCTAACTCATTCTATGAGGCCAGCATTATTCTGATACCAAAAGCAGATAAAGACATCACAAGAAAAGTAAATAGAATGAAGGGGGAAGAAAAAACACATAATCATCTCAATTGATGTAGAAAAGGTATTTGACAGAACCCAACACCATTTCATGATTTAAAAATAAGATAATAGGGATTCTGGGAAGATGGCGGCGTAGGAGGATGCTGGGCTCACCGCGCGTCCTGCTGATCACTTAGATTCCACCTACACCTGCCTAAATAACCCAGAAAACCGCCAGAGGATTCGCAGAACGGAGTCACCAGACCCAAGTGCAGACGAGAGGCCCACGGAAGAGGGTAGGAAGGGCGGCGAGGCGGTGCGCGCTCCACGGACTGGCGGGAGGGAGCCGGGGCAGAGGGGCGGCTCGCCGGCCAAGCAGAGCCCCCGAGTCCGGCTTGCAAAAGCGGAGGGGCCTGACGGACTGTGTTCCGACAGCAAGCCCGACTTAGCGTCTGGGAGGTCATAAGTTAACAGCTCTGCTCGGAAAGCGGGAAGGCTGGAGGACAAAGGGAGGGTGAGCTGTGGAGCCCCCGGACGACAGAGCTCAGTTTGGCGGGGAACAAAGGCGCTAGCCAGCGCCATCTCCCCCGCCCACCCCCCAGCCAAAATCCCAAAGGGAACCGGCTCCGGCCAGGGAAATTGCTCGCTCCGCGCAAACACCCAACTCTGTGCTTCTGCGGAGCCAAACCTCCAGCAGCGGATCTGACTCCCTCCGGCTGCCACAGGGCCCCTCCTGAAGTGGATCACCTAAGGAGAAGCGAGCTAAGCCTGCCCCCCCTGCCGCCGTGCACCTTGCCTTCCCACCCCAGCTAATACGCCAGATCCCCAGCATCACAAGCCTGGCAGTGTGCAAGTAGCCCAGACGGGCCACGCCACCCCACAGTGAATCCCGCCCCTAGGAGAGGGGAAGAGAAGGCACACACCAGTCTGACTGTGGCCCCAGCGGTGGGCTGGGGGCAGACATCAGGTCGGACTGCGGCCCCGCCCACCAACTCCAGTTATACACCACAGCACAGGGGAAGTGCCCTGCAGGCCCTCACCACACCAGGGACTATCCAAAATGACCAAGCGGAAGAATTCCCCTCAGAAGAATCTCCAGGAAATAACAACAGCTAATGAGCTGATCAAAAAGGATTTAAATAATATAACAGAAAGTGAATTTAGAATAATAGTCATAAAATTAATCGCTGGGCTGGAAAACAGCATACAGGACAGCAGAGAATCTCTTGCTACAGACATCAGGGGACTAAGGAACAGTCACGAGGAGCTGAAAAACGCTTTAAAGGAAATGGAAAACAAAATGCAAACCACCACGGCTCGGATGGAAGAGGCAGAGGAGAGAATAGGTGAACTAGAAGATAAAGTTATGGAAAAAGAGGAAGCTGAGAAAAAGAGAGATAAAAAAATCCAGGAGTATGAGGGGAAAATTAGAGAACTAAGTGATACACTAAAAAGAAATAATATACGCATAATTGGTATCCCAGAGGAGGAAGAGAGAGGGAAAGGTGCTGAAGGGGTACTTGAAGAAATAATAGCTGAGAACTTCCCTGAACTGGGGAAGGAAAAAGGCATTGAAATCCAAGAGGCACAGAGAACTCCCTTCAGACGTAACTTGAATCGATCTTCTGCACGACATATCATAGTGAAACTGGCAAAATACAAGGATAAAGAGAAAATTCTGAAAGCAGCAAGGGGTAAACGTGCCCTCACATATAAAGGGAGACCTAGAAGACTCGTGACTGATCTCTCTTTTGAAACTTGGCAGGCCAGAAAGAATTGGCACGAGATTTTCAGGGTGCTAGACAGCAAAAATATGCAGCCGAGAATCCTTTATCCAGCAAGTCTGTCATTTAGAATAGAAGGAGAGATAAAGGTCTTCCCAAACAAACAAAAACTGAAGGAATTTGTCACCACTAAACCAGCCCTACAAGAGATCCTAAGGGGGACCCTGTGAGACAAAGTACCAGAGACATCACTACAAGCATAAAACATACAGACATCACAATGACTCTAAACCCGAATCTTTCTATAATAACACTGAATGTAAATGGATTAAATGCGCCAACCAAAAGACATAGGGTATCAGAATGGATAAAAAAACAAGACCCATCTATTTGCTGTCTACAAGAGACTCATTTTAGACCTGAGGACACCTTTAGATTCAGAGTGAGGGGATGGAGAACTATTTATCATGCTACTGGAAGCCAGAAGAAAGCTGGAGTAGCCATACTTATATCAGACAAACTAGACTTTAAATTAAAGGCTGTAACAAGAGATGAAGAAGGACATTATATAATAGTTACAGGGTCTATCCATCAGGAAGAGCTAACAATTATAAATGTCTATGCGCCGAATACCGGAGCCCCCAAATATATAAAACAATTACTCATAAACAGAAGCAACCTTATTGATAAGAATGTGGTAATTGCTGGGGACTTTAACACCCCACTTACAGAAATGGATAGATCATCTAGACACACGGTCAATAAAGAAACAAGGGCCCTGAATGAGACACTGGATCAGATGGACTTGACAGATCTATTTAGAACTCTGCATCCCAAAGCAACAGAATATACTTTCTTCTCGAGTGCACATGGAACATTCTCCAAGATAGATCATATACTGGGTCACAAAACAGCCCTTCATAAGTTTACAAGAATTGAAATTATACCATGCATACTTTCAGACCACAATGCTATGAAGCTTGAAATCAACCACAGGAAAAAGTCTGGAAAACCTCCAAAAGCATGGAGGTTAAAGAACACCCTACTAACGAATGAGTGGGTCAACCAGGCAATTAGAGAAGAAATCAAAAAATATATGGAAACAAACGAAAATGAAAATACAACAATCCAAACGCTTTGGGACGCAGCGAAGGCAGTCCTGAGAGGAAAATACATTGCAATCCAGGCCTATCTCAAGAAACAAGAAAAATCCCAAATACAAAATCTAACAGCACACCTAAAGGAAATAGAAGCAGAACAGCAAAGGCAGCCTAAACCCAGCAGAAGAAGAGAAATAATAAAGATCAGAGCAGAAATAAACAATATAGAATCTAAAAAAACTGTAGAGCAGATCAACGAAACCAAGAGTTGGTTTTTTGAAAAAATAAACAAAATTGACAAACCTCTAGCCAGGCTTCTCAAAAAGAAAAGGGAGATGACCCAAATAGATAAAATCATGAATGAAAATGGAATGATTACAACCAATCCCTCAGAGATACAAACAATTATCAGGGAATACTATGAAAAATTATATGCCAACAAATTGGACAACCTGGAAGAAATGGACAAATTCCTGAACACCCACACTCCTCCAAAACTCAATCAGGAGGAAATAGAAAGCTTGAACAGACCCATAACCAGCGAAGAAATTGAATCGGTTATCAAAAATCTCCCAACAAATAAGAGTCCAGGACCAGATGGCTTCCCAGGGGAGTTCTACCAGACGTTTAAAGCAGAGATAATACCTATCCTTCTCAAGCTATTCCAAGAAATAGAAAGGGAAGGAAAACTTCCAGACTCATTCTATGAAGCCAGTATTACTTTGATTCCTAAACCAGACAGAGACCCAGTAAAAAAAGAGAACTACAGGCCAATATCCCTGATGAATATGGATGCCAAAATTCTCAATAAGATACTAGCAAATCGAATTCAACAGCATATAAAAAGAATTATTCACCATGATCAAGTGGGATTCATTCCTGGGATGCAGGGCTGGTTCAACATTCGCAAATCAATCAACGTGATACATCACATTAACAACAAAAAAGAGAAGAACCATATGATCCTGTCAATCGATGCAGAAAAGGCCTTTGACAAAATCCAGCACCCTTTCTTAATAAAAACCCTTGAGAAAGTCGGGATAGAAGGAACATACTTAAAGATCATAAAAGCCATTTATGAAAAGCCCACAGCTAACATCATCCTCAACGGGGAAAAACTGAGAGCTTTTTCCCTGAGATCAGGAACACGACAGGGATGCCCACTCTCACCGTTGTTGTTTAACATAGTGCTGGAAGTGCTAGCATCAGCAATCAGACAACAAAAGGAAATCAAAGGCATCAAAATTGGCAAAGATGAAGTCAAGCTTTCGCTTTTTGCAGATGACATGATATTATACATGGAAAATCCGATAGACTCCACCAAAAGTCTGCTAGAACTGATACATGAATTCAGCAAAGTTGCAGGATACAAAATCAATGTACAGAAATCAGTTGCATTCTTATACACTAACAATGAAGCAACAGAAAGACAAATAAAGAAACTGATCCCATTCACAATTGCACCAAGAAGCATAAAATACCTAGGAATAAATCTAACCAAAGATGTAAAGGATCTGTATGCTGAAAACTATAGAAAGCTTATGAAGGTAATTGAAGAAGATTTAAAGAAATGGAAAGACATTCCCTGCTCATGGATTGGAAAAATAAATATTGTCAAAATGTCAATACTACCCAAAGCTATCTACACATTCAATGCAATCCCAATCAAAATTGCACCAGCATTCTTCTCGAAATTAGAACAAGCAATCCTAAAATTCATATGGAACCACAAAAGGCCCCGAATAGCCAAAGGAATTTTGAAGAAGAAGACCAAAGCAGGAGGCATCACAATCCCAGACTTTAGCCTCTACTACAAAGCTGTCATCATCAAGACAGCATGGTATTGGCACAAAAACAGACACACAGACCAATGGAATAGAATAGAAACCCCAGAACTAGACCCACAAACGTATGGCCAACTCATCTTTGACAAAGCAGGAAAGAACATCCAATGGAAAAAAGACAGCCTCTTTAACAAATGGTGCTGGGAGAACTGGACAGCAACATGCAGAAGGTTGAAACTAGACCACTTTCTCACACCATTTACAAAAATAAACTCAAAATGGATAAAGGACCTAAATGTGAGACAGGAAACCATCAAAACCTTAGAGGAGAAAGCAGGAAAAGACCTCTCTGACCTCAGCCGTAGCAACCTCTTACTCGACACATCCCCAAAGGCAAGGGAATTAAAAGCAAAAGTGAATTACTGGGACCTTATGAAGATAAAAAGCTTCTGCACAGCCAAGGAAACAACCAACAAAACTAAAAGGCAACCAACGGAATGGGAAAAGATATTTGCAAATGACATATCGGACAAAGGGCTAGTATCTAAAATCTATAAAGAGCTCACCAAACTCCACACCCGAAAAACAAATAACCCAGTGAAGAAATGGGCAGAAAACATGAATAGACACTTCTCCAAAGAAGACATCCAGATGGCCAACAGGCACATGAAAAGATGTTCAGCGTCGCTCCTTATCAGGGAAATACAAATCAAAACCACACTCAGGTATCACCTCACACCAGTCAGAGTGGCCAAAATGAACAAATCAGGAGACTATAGATGCTGGACAGGATGTGGAGAAACGGGAACCCTCTTGCACTGTTGGTGGGAATGCAAACTGGTGCAGCCGCTCTGGAAAGCAGTGTGGAGGTTCCTCAGAAAATTAAAAATAGACCTACCCTATGACCCAGCAATAGCACTGCTAGGAATTTACCCAAGGGATACAGGAGTACTGATGCATAGGGGCACTTGTACCCCAATGTTCATAGCAGCACTCTCAACAATAGCCAAATTATGGAAAGAGCCGAAATGTCCATCAACTGATGAATGGATAAAGAAATTGTGGTTTATATACACAATGGAATACTACGTGGCAATGAGAAAAAATGAAATATGGCCTTTTGTAGCAACGTGGATGGAACTGGAGAGTGTGATGCTAAGTGAAATAAGCCATACAGAGAAAGACAGATACCATATGGTTTCACTCTTATGTGGATCCTGAGAAACTTAACAGGAACCCATGGGGGAGGGGAAGGAAAAAAAAAAAAAAAAAAAGGACGTTAGAGTGGGAGAGAGCCAAAGCATAAGAGACTGTTAAAAACTGAGAACAAACTGAGGGTTGATGGGGGGTGGGAGGGAGGGGCGGGTGGGTGATGGGTATTGAGGAGGGCACCTTTTGGGATGAGCACTGGGTGTTGTATGGAAACCAATTTGTCAATAAATTTCATATATAAAAAAAAATAAATAAAATAAAAATAAAAATAAGATAATAAAATAAAATAAAATAAAATAAAATAAAATAAAATAAAATAAAATAAAATAAAATAAAATAAACTTCTCAGAAAACTAGGAACAGACGGGAAATTCCTCAAAATAATAAATGATATTTATTTAAAAACCCACAGTTAACATCATACTCAGTGGTGGAAGACTTAATTAAGATCAGGAAAAAGACAAGGATACCCACTTTCACGGCTGCTATTCAACATTGTCCTGGAAGTTCTAGACAGATATATTAGAGAGATATTAAAAGAAAAATAAATTAAAAGGCATCCAAGTCAGAAAGAAAAAAACCCCTATATTTACAGATGAGATGACCCTATATATAGAATATCTTGAAAAAGAAGCTACTAGAGCTAATAACATGAATTTGGCAAGTTTGCAAGATACAATACCAACACACAAAGTCAGTTGTGTTTCTGTGTTTAGGAAAGCAACTCCTTTTTCAGTAGCATCTAAAAGAATTATAGACTTAGGAATAAATCTAACCAAGAGATGGAAGACTTGAATGCTGAAAACTACAAACCATTGCTGAAAAAAATTATAGACATACAGAAGTGAAAAGAATCCCGTGTTCATGGATAGGAAGACTTAACATGTAAAGATATAAATACTACTCAAAGGGATCTATAGATTCAATGCAATTTTATCAAAATTCCAATTGTCTCTTTCAAAGAAATGGATAAGTTGGTCCTTGTATTCATATGGAGTTGCAAATGACCCTGAATAGCCAAAAGAGTCTTTAAAAAGAATAAACTTGGAAGATTCACATTACTCAATTTTGAAACATACTACAAAGCTAAAGTAGTTAAAACAGTATGGTAGAGGGGCATCTGGGTGGCTCAGTAGGTTAAGTGTCCAACTTTGGCTCAGGTCATGATCTCGCAGTTCGTGAGTTAAAGCCCCGTGTCAGGCTCTGTGCTGACAGCTCAGAGCCTGGAGCCCGTTTCAGATTCTGTGTCTCCCTCTCTCTCTCTGACCCTTCCCCGTTCATGCTCTCTGTCTCAAAAATAAATAAACGTTAAAAAAATTTTTTTAAATAAAAAATAAAACAGTATGGTAGAGGCATAAGGACAGACCTAGACTGGCTGAATTGAATAGGCAGCCCAGAAATAAATCTACATATATATATTTATATATGTAAGTAAATATGTGTATGTATATATATTCAATAGGTTCTAAGCCCATTCAATGAGGGAAGAACAGTTTTTCAACAAATGATGCTAGGATAACTGGATATCCCATGCAAAGGAGGTGGAAAGCTGGACCTTTACACCATATACAAAAATGAACACAAATTTAATTAAAGATTTAAATTTAGGAGCTGAAACTATAAAACTGTCAGATGAAAACTTGCGGAAAATCTTTATTACACTGGATTTGACAATGACTTCATGGATAGGACATCAAAAGCATACTAAACAAAAGAAAAAATAGATAAGCTGAACTTCATCAAAATTAGTAACTTTTACCCATCAAAAGATACAATAAGAAAGTTCCTCTTTCTCTGCATCTTTGCCAAAATCTGTTGTTGCCTAATGTTGTTAATGTTAGCCATTCTGACAGGTGTGAGGTGGCTATCTCATTGTGGTTTTCATTTGTATTACCCTGATGATGAGTGATGTTGAGCATGTTTTCATGAGTCTGTTAGCCATCTGGATGTCTTCTTTGGAAAAGTGTCTATTCATGTCTTCCACCCATTTCTTCACTAGATTATTTGCTTTTTGGGTGTTGAGTTTGATAAGTTCTTTATAGATTTTGGATACTAACCCTTTATCTGATATGTCACTTGCAAATATCTTCTCCCATTCCATCGGTTGCCTTTTAGTTTTGCTAATTGTTTCCGTCTCTGTGCAGAAGTTTTTTATCTTGATGAGGTCCCAATAGTTCATTTTTGCTTTTGTTTCTCTTGCCTCTGGAGACATGTCAAGTAAGCAGTTGCTGTGGCCCAGGACAAAGAAGCTTTTGCCTGTTTTCTCCTCTAGGATTTTGACAGTTTCCTGTCTTATGTTTAGGTGTTTCATCCATTTTGAATTTATTTTTGTGTATGGTGTATGAAAGTGGTACAGATTCATTCTTCTGCATATCGCTGTCCAACACCATTTGCTGAAGAGACTGTCTTTTTTTCCATTGGATATTCTTTCCTCCTTTGTCAAAGATTAGTTGGCCATAACATTTGTGGGTCCATTTCTGGGTCTCTATTCTGTTCCATTGATCTGAGTGTCTGATTTTGTGCCAGTACCATACTATCTTGATGATTATAGCTCTGTAGTACAGCTTGAAGTCAAGAATTGTGATGCCTCCAGCTTTGGTTTTCTTTTTCAGGATTGCTTTGGCTATTCTGGGTCTTTTCTGGTTCCATACAAATTTTAAGATTGTTTATTCTAGCTCTGTGAAGAATGCTGGTGTTATTTTGATAGAAATTATATTGAATATGTATATTGCTTTGGGTAGCATTGACATTTTAACAATATTTATTCTTCCAATCTGTTAAGCATGGAATATTTTTCCATTTTTTGTGTGTCTTCTTCAATTTCTTTCATGAACTTTCTAAAGTTTTCAGTGTATAGATTTTTCACTTCTTTGGCTAAGTATCTTCCTATGTATTTTATGGTTTTTGGTGAAATTATAAGTGGGATCATTTACAAATCATTCCTTGATTTCTCTTTCTGCTGCTTCATTATTGGTATATAGAAATGCAAATGATTTCTGTACATTGACTTTATATCCCGTAAGTTTGCTGAGTTCATCTATCAGTTCTAGCAGTTTTTTGGCAGAGTCTTTTGGGTTTTCCACGTACAGTTCATGTCATCTGCATAAAGTGAAAGTTTGACTTCCTCCTTGCTGATGTGGATACCTTTTATTTCTTTGAATGGTCTGATTGCTGAGGCTAAGGACTTCCAACACTATGTTGTATAGCAGTGGTGAAAGTGGACATCCTTGTGTTTCTGACCTTAGGGGGAAAGCTCTCAGGTTTTCTCCATTGAGGGTGATATTAGCAGTGGGTCTTTCATATATGGCCTTTATGATCTTGAGGTATGGTCCTTCCATTCCTACTTTCTTAAGGGTTTTTATCAAGAAATGATACTGTATTTTGTCAAATGCTTTTTCTGCAGCTATTGAGAGGATCATGTGAGTCTTGTCCTTTTTTGTGTGTGTGGTGAATAATTTTTTAATGTATTGTTGGATCCAGTTTGCTAGTATCTTGTTGAGAATTTTTGCATCCATGTTCATCAGGGAAATTGATCCATAGTTCTCCTTTTTAGTGGTCCGTAGTTCTCCGTTTTAGTCTTTGTCTGGTTTTGGAATCAAGGTAATGCGGACCTCATAGAATGAGTTTTGAATGGGAATGCAAGCTGGTGCAGTCAGTCTGGGAAACAGTATGGAGGTTCCTTAAAAAACTAAAAATAGAGGGGCGCCTGGGTGGCGCAGTCGGTTAAGCATCCGACTTCAGCCAGGTCACGATCTCGCAGTCCGTGAGTTCGAGCCCCGCGTCGGGCTCTGGGCTGATGGCTCAGAGCCTGGAGCCTGTTTCCGATTCTGTGTCTCCCTCTCTCTCTGCCCCTCCCCCGTTCATGCTCTGTCTCTCTCTGTCCCAAAAATAAATAAACGTTGGAAAAAAAATTTTTTTTTAAAAATAAAAAAACTAAAAATAGAACTACCCTACAACCCAGCAATTGCACTACTAGGTATTTACCCAAGGGATACAGGTGTGCTGTTTCAAAGGGACACATGAACCCCCATGTTTATAGCAGCAGTATCAACAATAGCCAAAGTATGGAAAGAGCTCAAATGTCCATCGATGGATGAATGGATAAAGAAGATGTGGTGTATCTATACAATGGAGTATTACTCAACAATCAAAAAGAATGAAATCTTGCCATTTGCAACTACGTGGATGGAACTGGAGGGTATTATGCTAAGTGAAATTAGTCAGAGAAAGACAAAAAGCATCTGACTTTATTCATATGAGAACTTTAAGAGACAAAACAGATGAACATAAGGGAAGGTACACAAAAAATAATATAAAAACAGGAGGGGGGGACAAAACAGAAGAGACTCATAAATATGGAGAACAAACAGAGGGTTACTGGAGGGGGTGTGGGAGGGGGTATGGGCTAAATGGGTAAGGGGCATTAAGGAATCTACTCCTGAAATCATTGTTGCACTATATGCTAATTTGGATGTAAATTTAAAAAAAATAAAATTAAAATAAAAAAAGAATGAGTTTCAAAGTTTTCTTTCCATTTCTACTTTTTGGAACAGTTTCAAAAGAATAGGTGTCAACTCTTCTTTAATGTTTGGTAGAATTCCCCTAGAAAGCCATCTGGCCCTGGACTCTTATGTTTTGGGAGATTTTTGATTACTGATTCATTTTCTTTACTGGTTATGGGTCTGTTCATATGTTCCATATCTTCTTGTTACAGTTTTGGTAGTTGATATGTTGCTAGGAATATGTCCATTTCTTCCAGATTGCCCAATTTGTTGGCATATAATTGGGCATAATATTCTCTTATTATTGTTTGTATTTCTGTAGTGTTGGTTGTGATCTCTCCTTTTTCATTCGTGATTTTATTTATTTGGGTCCTCTTGTTTTTCTTTTTGATCAATATGGCTAGGAGTTTATCAATTTTGTTAATTATTTCAAAGAACCAGCTCCTGGTTTCACTGATCTGTTCTACTGTTGTTGTTGTTGTTGTTGTTTTGTTTTGTTGTTTTAATTTCCAAATCATTGACTTCTGCCCTAATTTTTATTATTTCCCTCCTTCTGCTGGTTTTGGGCTTTATTTTCTGTTCTTTTTCCATCTCCTTAAGGTGTAACATTAGGTTGAGTTTCTGAGACCTTTCTTCCTTCTTTAGGAAGGCCTAGATTGCTATACACTTCCCTCTTATGACCACCTTTGCTGCATCCCAGAGGTTTTGGGCTGTCCTATTTTCATTTTCTCTTTAATTTTTTGGTTAACCCATTCATTCTTCAGTAGGATGTTCTGTAATCTCCAAGTATTCATGGTCTTTCCAGTTTTTTTCTTGTGGTTGATTTTGAATTTCATAGGGTTGTGGTCTGAAAATATGCATGGTTATGATCTCAATCTTTTTGTTGGTTTTTTTTTTTCAACGTTTATTTATTTTTGGGACAGAGAGAGACAGAGCATGAACGGGGGAGGGGCAGAGAGAGAGGGAGACACAGAATCGGAAACAGGCTCCAGGCTCTGAGCCATCAGCCCAGAGCCTGACGCGGGGCTCGAACTCACGGACCGCGAGATCGTGACCTGGCTGAAGTCAGACGCTTAACCGACTGCACCACCCAGGCGCCCCTGATCTCAATCTTTTTGTACTTGTTGAGGCTGATTTGTGACCCAGTATGTGATCTTTTCTGGAGAATTTTACCTGTGCACTCAGGAAGAATGTGTATTCTGCTGCTTTAGGATGAAATGTTCTGAATATATCTGTTAAGTCCATCCAGTACAGTGTGTCATTCAAAGCCATTGTTTCCTTGCTGCTTTTGTGCTTAGATGACCTGTCCATTGATGTAAGTGGGGTGTTGAAGTTCCCTATTATTATGGTATTATTATTGATGAGTTTCTTCATATTTGTGATTAATTGATTTATATATTTGGGGACCTCAAGTTGGGGGCATAAATATTTATAGTTGTTAGATCTTCTTGGTGGATAGACCCCTTAATTATGATATAATGTCTTTTCATCTATGGTTAGTCTTTATTTTAATATCTAGTGTGTCTGATATAAGAATGGCTACTTTGGCTTTCTTTTGATGTCCTTTAGCATGATAGATGGTTCTCCATCCCCTTGCTTTCAATCTGAAGCCATCGTTAAGTATAAAATGAGTCTCTTGTAAGCAGCATATAGATGGATCTTGTTTTCTTATCCATTCTGATACCCTATGTCTTTTGATTGGAGGGTTTAGTCCATTTAGAGTGAATAGTGAAAGATATGAATTTAGTGCCATTTTGTTGCCTGTAGAGTTAGTGTTTCTGTTGATGTTCTCTGGTCCTTTCTAGTCTTTGTTGCTTTTGGTCTGTTTTGTTTTGTTTTGTCTTTTCTCCACTCAAAGAGTCCCCCTTAAAATTTCTTGCAGGGCTGGTATAGTGGTCACTAACTCCTTTAGTTTTTGTCTAGGAAACTCTTTATCTCTCCTATTCTGAATGACAGTCTTGCTGGATAAAGAATTCTTGGCTGCATATTTTTCTGATTCAGCATGTCAAATATATTCTGTCACTCTTCTGGCCTGCCAAGTTTCTGTGGATAGGTCTGCTGTGAACCTGATCTGTCTTCTTTTATAGGTTAAGGACTTTTTTCCCCTTGCTTCTTTCATAATTCTTTCCTTGTCTGTGTATTTTGTGAATTTGACTGTGATGTGCCTTGTGATGGTTGATTTTTGTTGAATCTAATGGGAGTTCTCTATGCTTCTTGGATTTTGATGTCTGTGTCCTTCCCCAGATTAGGAAAGTTTTCTGCAATAATTTGCTCACATAAACCTTCTGCCCCTTTTTCTCTCTTTTCATGTTCTGGGACTCCTATGATTAAGATGTTATTCCTTTTCAATAAGTACTGAGTTCTCTAAGTTTTGTATAGTGATCTTTTGCCTTTGTTTCCCTCTTTTTTTCTGCTTCATTATTCTTCATAATTTTATCTTCTATATCGCTGATTTGCTGCTCTGCTTCATCCTTGCTATCATGGCATCCATTTGAGATTGCATCCCAATTATGGCATTTTTAATTTCATTCTGACTATGGTTTATTTCTTTTATCTCCACAGAAAGGGATTCTATGCTTTTTTCAACCCCAGCTAGTGGTTCTCAATTCTAGTTCAGACATCTTGCTTATATTTGTGTTGATTAAGCCCCTGGCTGTCATTTCTTCTTGTTCTGTCTGTGGGGTGAATTCCTTCATTTTGTCATTTTGGAGGAAGAAAAAAATTAAAATTAAAAATTAAAATTAAAAAATGAAAAACAAAACAAAAAATCAAATAAAGGAAGCTAGATCCTAGGTGTATTTTGGTCTGCTTGTTGAAAGATGCTTGATAGAATAGAGAAAAAAAGGAAGGAAAAGGAAAAATAAAATAAAAGAAAAAATTTACAAATTAAAAATATTATATAATGAAATAGAATAAATGAAATAAAGAAAATGAAATGGAATTTTAAAATTTTTTAAAGTAAAAAATAAAAATAAAATTTTCTCTTCATGTATATAAGAAAGAGAAAGAAAGAAAAAAAAATAATTTAAGCAAAAACAGAAGCAAAGAAAACGAACAAATAACTGAACCAGCAAACTAATGAAACCCAAATAAAGTTACACCCAGTTTTGCCTAGAACTGAAACTATGAAGCCCTCTATATTCCATACACTAAGCAGGTGAAGTGACTTGTGTTGGTCTTGTGGGGAGTGTGCTTAGAGGGCGCAGTTGAGAGGGGCTTGGTGTAATGGCTCCATTATCCCCTAGGTGGCGCTGCTTAGCTTACCTGGGTGGATCAGTGTGGTGTGCATGAGTGTGCCTGCAGTAGAGGTGGAAATGGCTTCACCCTGCCCTCTAGTTTTGGAGCAGGAACTTCTCGCTCTCACCAACCGGTGCACCCCTCCTTCTCTCAGGCCCCCATCCATTCCCCACCTCTACTTTGTCCATGTCCAAGCTGTCCACCTTCCAGGTGACACCTCCCTCCAGAGTTCTATTTCAGATGGGGGAGTGTTTCAAAACCCCACACTTCAGAGACCCCTGTGGCTTGGACATGAGCCAACTCTTTGGGGGGAGTGTATCACTGAGTAATGCCTGGGTTTGCCCCCAGAAAACTTTCATGTAATCACACAGTAGCAGAGTTTCAGAGATTATGGCAGATAACAGCACACAGCCAGTGCCAGGCTTCACCACACTCTGCCGTCTTTGTCCCAATACCAGCAAATGTGGCTGTTCTCCAGGGTCTGCTGGACCTTTGCCTGTGGGGAGGCCGTGTGGCCTCTACCAAATGTACTCCAAGCAGGGGGACCACTTCTCTCCATGTGGCATGTGGACCCCTCAGACCACTGCCTGTTCCTGGGGATTTGCCCTAGTTCCTCACCAGAGCACCACCAGGCACTGAGCTCCGAACCTTCAGACTCTGTGCTCCACTGTTTATAGAATCCAGGTGGTATTGAAACCCTCTCCTTTCTTCCTAGCAATGGTTTTGCAGACAGATTTCCTGTTCAGTCCCCTGTGAGTGTTTTCACTCTTTCTCTCTCTTTCTCTCCAGCTACTTTCAGGGAAGTGCTTTTCTTGTGCTATCCCTACGGGTGCACTCTCCCCTTTCTCTTTCTCTGTCCTCTCTCCGCAAAAACAGCTCCTTACCTTCCTCAGCTTTAGTCTCCCCCAGTTTACCTCTCCTCACCGCATACCTGCTGAGTTCTGTGGCTCAAGTTAAGTATATTGTTGTGTTAATCCTCAGATCAATTTCCTAGGTGTTCAAAATGGTTTGGTGCGGATCTAGCTGCACTTCAGGGATAAGACAAGCTCAGGGTCTCCATGCTGCTCTGTCATCTTAACTCCTCTCCTTTGCCCAATAACCACTTTTAAAGTGCCCTTTAATATTTGCAAATGACATATCGGACAAAGGGCTAGTATCCAAAATCTATAAAGAGCTCACCAAACTCCACACCCAAAAAACAAATAACCCAGTGAAGAAATGGGCAGAAAACATGAATAGACACTTCTCTAAAGAAGACATCCAGATGGCCAACAGGCACATGAAAAGATGCTCAACATCGCTCCTCATCAGGGAAATACAAATCAAAACCACACTCAGATATCACCTCACGCCAGTCAGAGTGGCCAAAATGAACAAATCAGGAGACTATAGATGCTGGACAGGATGTGGAGAAACGGGAACCCTCTTGCACTGTTGGTGGGAATGCAAACTGGTGCAGCCACTCTGGAAAACAGTGTGGAGGTTCCTCAGAAAATTAAAAATAGACCTACCCTATGACCCAGCAATAGCACTGCTAGGAATTTACCCAAGGGATACAGGAGTACTGATGCATAGGGGCACTTGTACTCCAATGTTTATAGCAGCACTCTCAACAATAGCCAAATTATGGAAAGAGCCGAAATGTCCATCAACTGATGAATGGATAAAGAAATTGTGGTTTATATACAAAATGGAGTACTACATGGCAATGAGAAAGAACGAAATATGGCCCTTTGTAGCAACGTGGATGGAACTGGAGAGTGTGATGCTAAGTGAAATAAGCCATACAGAGAAAGACAGATACCATATGTTTTCACTCTTATGTGGATCCTGAGAAACTTAACAGAAACCCATGGGGGAGGAGAAGGAAAAAAAAAAAAAAGAGGTTAGAGTGGGAGAGAGCCAAAGCATAAGAGACTGTTAAAAACTGAGAACAAACTGAGGGTTGATGGGGGGTGGGAGGGAGAGAGGGGAGGGTGGGTGATGGGTATTGAGGAGGGCACCTTTTGGGATGAGCACTGGGTGTTGTATGGAAACCAATTTGACAATAAATTTCATATATTGAAAAAAAAAATAAAGTGCCCTTTAACCACTTTTATCCATATTGCATGGCAGTAGTTGTTATTCGTTGATGCATGTATTTTACTGTATGAATATACCATAATTTTTAAATTCATTCTACTAATGATGGACATTTTAATAGTCTCCATATTCGACTAGAACAAAAAGTTGCCATAATCATTCTCTACATGTCATTTGGTAGACATATAGATTCACTTCTCTAGGAGTATAAATGCTGATCATGGGGTACATTCAGCTTTATAAATAGTGGCAAACAGTTTTCTGAAATTGTACCAGTTTAGATTCCCAACAGCAATGTACGAAAATTCCTGTATTCCATATCTTTGCCAACATTTGGCATTGTCTGTTTTTTAAGTTATTCTGCTGAACACATAATTTTATCTTGTGATTTTAATCTGCATTTTCCTGGTAAGTCATAAACTGGAACACATTTTCCTCTATCTATAGGCTATTTGAATGTTCTCTTAAATGAAGTATCTGTTTATATCTATTGTCCACTTTTCTGTTGGGTTGTCTGTCTTATTGATTTGTAGGAGTTTTCTATACAGTCAGATGAAAACCTTTGATGAACAAAGGTATTGTAAATAACTTTTCTCATACCTTGCTTGCCTTTTCACTCTCTCAATGGTGTTTTCTGATGAATAGGAGTTCTTAATTTTAATGTCTACTTCTGAATTTTTTTTATCATTGGTATTTTTTGCATTTTGCTTAAGAAATCTTTGCCTACTCCCAAATCATGAGAATATTCTCCAATGTATTTTTCTAAAATGATTTATTGTTTTATCATTCACATTTAGATCTAAAATACATGTATAATTTATTTTTGTGTGTCAGGTAAGGTAGGACTCAAAATACATGTTTTCCATTTGGCATCGTTATTGAGAACACCTCCTGTTTTCAATACAGGACTTTCAATTGGACTATTCTGATCTACTGGCTTGTCCATCCTTGTGCCATTATCATGCCATCCTAATTTTTGTAATTCTCTTACAAATCTTGATATTTGCTGTTATAAATCCTTCCACTTTGTTCTTCAAGATTTCCTTGGCTTTTCTGGATCTTCTGCATTTCCACATACATTTTAGAATCAACTTGTCAATTTATACACACACAGACATATACAGAGAGCCCTGCAGAAATTTTGATTAGAATCACACTGAATTTAGAGGTCAATTGAGGGATAACTACTATCTTAACAATATGTATTAAATCTTGTAATTCATGAGTAAGGTGTGTATATTCATTTATTTGAACATAGTTAATTTCTTTTGGCAAAGCTTAATAGTTTCAGTATAGAGGTTTTGCTCATTTTTGGTTAGATTTATTTCTAGATAGTTAATGTTTTTGATGCTATTAAAATGGTATTTAAAAGTTTTTATTTTCTAATTATTTGTTGCTAATATGTATAGAAATATACTTGTTTTTTTTTTTTTTTTTTGAGAGAGCAAGCGTGTGCATGTGTGCAGGTAGGGGAGGGGCAGAGAGAGAGGGAGAGAGACAATCTTAAGCAGGCTCCATGCCCTGCATGAAGCCCAACACAGGGCTTGATCTCATGACTGTGAAATCATGACCTGAGCCAAAATCCAGAGTTGGACACTTAACCACCTGGGCCACCCAGGAACCCCTTTGTTTTCTTTCTTAAAGCCTTTACTTTGAGACATGATGGAAAAATCTCACAGGTACACATAGAAAAGTAAGACATGATCACAGTGAAAAGTGAAGACAATCTAACCAGAAACCTTTAATGCTTGTCAGTGAATGTTGAATCTAAAGTTCTGAGTGTGACATGTTATGGGACTGAAAGGAATGGTAATTAGCTTTCCTCTCCTTCTTCTTTACCCTCTCCTACAAAAAAATCCACACCAACCAGGGCACCTGGATGGTTCAGATTATTAAATATCTGACTCTTGATCTCAGCTCAAGTCTTGATCTTAAGGCCGTGAATTCAAGCCCCATATTGGGCTCTGTGCTAGGCATGAAGCTTACTTAAAAAAAAAAAAAAAAAAAAAAAAAAAGAAGAATCCACACCAACTTTCTCATAATCTTTCTCAAGAGCGCACCCCTGTCTTCATGGGCCTCAGAAAACTCTCCTTCCTCCAAACCCTCACCCACATATCAGTAAACAAGGCATTCTTGACATACATTAGGTCAAACTTGTGGTTCAGGTGAGCCCAGGTTTTAGCAATGGCTGTGGTGTTCAGCATGCATACAGGTCACTGTACTTTGGCCAGGTCTCCACCAGGTACCATAGTGGGAGGCTGGTAATGAATACCAACTTTGAAGCCAGTGGAGCACCAATCCACAAGCTGGATGCTACACTTAGTCTTGATGGTGGCAATGGCAGCATTGACATCTTGGGCAGTCATAGGCAGGAAGCCGTATATTTGCCATGGGGAGGGTCACATTTCACCATCTGGTTGGCTGGCTCAGAGCATGCCTTGGTGATCTCTGCTACAGAAAGCTGTTCATGGTAGGATATCTCAGCAGAGATGACAGGGGCATATGTGGCCAGAGGGAAGTGGGTACAGACATAGGGCACCAGGTTGGTCTGGAATTCTGTTAGATTAGCATTCAGGGCTCCATCAAATCTGAGGGAAGCAGTGATAGAAGACCAATCTGGCTAATAAGGTGGTTAAGTTTAGTGTAGGTTGGGTGACAGATGTCATAGATGTCCTTGATGTCTACCATGAATGCACAGTCAGAATGCTCCAGGGTGGTACGGGTAGTAAGGATACAGTTGTAGGGCTCAATTCCATCTGTGAAAACCTGGGGGGACTGGGTAAATGGAGAACTCCAGCTTAGAATTCTTGTCATAATCGACAGAGAGACATTCCATCAGTATGGAGGTGAACCCAGACAAGTACCACCTCCAAAGCTGTGGAAAACCAAGAAGCCTTGAAGACCTGTGCACTGGCCAGCCAGTTTCTGAATTTGGTCCAAGGCAAGGCCAATGATCTGTTTGCCAGTGGTGTAGTGCCCTCAGGCATAGTTATTGGCAGCATCTTCCTTGCCTGTGATGAGTTGCTCAGGGTGGAAGAGCTGGCAGTAGGTGCCAGTGTGAACTTCATCAATGACTGTGGGTTCCAGTCTACAAACATTGTCCTGGGCACATGCTTGCCAGCACCTGTCTCACTGAAGAAGGTGATGAAGGAGTCATCTTCTCCCCCAATGGTCTTGTCACTTGGCATCTGGCCATCGGGCTGAATGCCATGTTTCAGGCGATACAGCTCCCAGCAGGCATTGCCAATCTGGACACCAGTCTGGTCAATGTGGATGGAGATGCACTCATGCATGGTGGCTATCAGTAGAAGGTGCTGGCAACAGGAGCAGACAATGGGTTCCAGTTACCATCCCCAATAAGCTAAGAATCAAGATAAGCAAAACACTCATAATAGTTTTTTGTGTGTGTTGTGTATTGACTTTGTATGTAGAAACCTTGCTAAATTTATATCAATTGCCTTACTGAATTATGTCATCTGCAAAAAAAGAGATATTTCCACTTTATTCTTTACAATCTTTATAACTTTTACTTCCTTTATTTGCCTTATTGCATTAGCTAAACCCATGGATTTTTTTAGGAAAATAATCTGTTTCTAACACACTTTAGAAATTAAAACATATTAATGCAAGGACTCTGTGTTAGTTACTACTGATCTCCTAGTGGTTATAACAGTGTCAGAAACATACTAAGAACTCAAATACTTGATAAATGAATAAATGTGTTAAAAATATTATGGGCATTTGAATCAGAGATACCAGTTTCAAATTCTACCTCTAACATTTCCTAGCCCTGTGATTTAGAACAAATTATTCAATTTAGACTCAGTTTCTACTTCTGTGAAATGGAAACAATTATACTTTGCAGGATAGTCACAACGAGAAAATTATGTATATATATGAAATTATATATACTAAAAAATCTATACTTATTATTATTATTATTATTATTATTATTATTATTATTGGATGAGCTCACACAGAGAGAATGTCTAGAGTGAGAAGAGGACCAAGAAAGGAATCTTATGCAACATTTTTAAGGTGGAAAAGGAACACTTATACAGGAGTCTGAAAGTCTGAGAGTGGGAGAAAAATAGGATAGGTTAAAATCACAGAAGCCATAAGAAGAGTTTCAAGAAGGATGTATTACTAAATATTGTTTTGTTTTTAATTTAAGTAGGCTTCATGCCCAGCATGGAGACCAATGTGGGGCTTGAACTAATGACACTGAGATCAAGACCTGAGCTGAGCTCAACAGGACGCGCGGCGAGCCCGGAGTCCTCCTATGCTGCCATCCTCCCTCTATCCTAGACCTGAGCTGAGATCAAGAGTCGGACTCTTAACTGATTGAGCCACCCAGGTGCCCCCAAAAGGATGTATTATTAAAGACCCTTTCAATTTCAAGCAATAGAAATCCATCTTACATAACTTAAATTAAAAATGGAATGTATTAGCTTCTATAGCTGGAAAATCCAGGAATATGACTGTTCTCAGGCATAGCTGAAATCCACTTCTAATTTCTAATTTGCTCTACTGAATTAATTTTTAGGCAGGTTGTCCTCACATGTTAAAAATGATCAACAGCAGCTTTAGATTTGCATAATCTTTATAATCATTGACTTAAAAAATCTGCCATTAAAATTCCAGTGGTAAAAATCTGGGAAAAGTTTTACTTGGTATAAATTATATGCCTATTTCTGAACCATCCACAGCATTGAAGGGGTAGTAAGTATTCTGATTGATCAGGTTTGGATTACCACCCATCCCTGGAAATAAAGGGGTGGAGTCAGCCCCATCTAAGCCAAAGGGATTAAGAAGGACAGGATGATAGTTTCCCAAAGAGACATTGGACAGACAAAAAAAATTATCACTGCAGAGGAAGTGGCCAACAGTGTCAAATACTGCAGAAAAATCAAATGATATAAGAAGTAGAAAATATACTGGGGTGCCTGGGTGGCTCAGTTGGTTGAGCGACCAACTCTTGATTTAGGCTCAGGTCATGCTCTTGCAGTTGGTGAGTTCGAGCCCTCCATCGGGCTCTGCACTGACATCGCAGAGCCTGCTTGGGATTCTCTCTCTCCTCTCTTTCTGCTGCTTCACCCCTGCTCTCTCTTTCTCTTTCTCTCAAGACAGATAAATAAACATTTAAAGAAAAGAAGTAGAAAGTATACATTGGATTTAGCATCAGGTTGTTCTTCACTGACCTTAGAGAGGGCAATTTCTGTGATAAGAATGGAACCAGGACTTCAGTGGGTTGAGGAGGGACTTAGGGATGAAGTGTAGACTAAACAAGTGGACAATTATTTCAAGGAATCGGACTGTGAAGAGAAGGATTTTCTTTAAAGGTGGGATAGTCTTGACTATATAGAGAGAGTGAAAGAAAGGAGCCAATGTAGAAAGGAAAACAGAAGCTACAGACGGGAGATTAGATAATGGTCCTTAGGGTCTGAGGAGATATGAGAGATTGAGGTCAAGAATATAGAGTAAATTTGGATGAGGTGTTTCCTACACTATACTGAGGACATTCCCTCTAATAGCCTCTATTTTTTGTGGAATAAAATAAATATTGCTAAAACCAACAAATGGTGGGATCATAGGTTTGTGCATGATAAAAGTTTGAAATAATTTTTGTGGAAGTGGAAAGGAGCAGAAAACAAACACCTAAATGGATTTCCAAGTAATACAGAATGTCCATCTGAGATGGAAGACTATATCTTTATTGGTGTCAGGACATAGAATTGTATGACTTTTTCCTAGCATTAACTGGCTAGCTGGGCTCTGGGTTCCCAGGACCTAGCTAGCTCAGGCTCTGAACAATAAGCTATCAGATGGTTTGTTTGGTTTTTGTTTTGTTTTGTTTTGTTTTGTTTTGTTTTGTTTTGTTTATGGATGCCGAGGTGACTGGAATGAAAAAGTTAATGGGAATCTTAAGTTTTTTTCTGACATGGTCATGGAGATGAAGTTATTTCAGGCCTTTTCAAACATTATCCACTAGTCAGTTTGCTTCTGTGTGCTGGAAAAGAATATTAGTGCCCAGCTGAACCACAATAGGATCAGGGCCATTTATTGTTAAAGTCTTTTGTTTTTGATGCAGGACAAAAGAAGAAATAAATATGAAAATTATTTTTATACTCATTATTTTTAAGATAATCAGAAAGTAGTTACTGATTCATGCCTCAATCATTAATAACTCTCAATAAATATTAGTAGTGCAATAAAAGGGCAAGAGACCAGAACCTCCATAACATAGAGCAGTGTTTTTTTATCTTAATATTAAATATTTAAGACCTATAAGTATAATGATATAATAAGTAGCCATATATCTACTCTTAGCTTAAGAAAAAAATTACCTAAAAAAAGAAAAAGAAAAAAATTACCTAAATATTAAAGCCTCCCATATCCCCCTACTTTGATAGAAACTCTATTCTGAATTTCATGTTTATCATTTCTCTGCAATTGTTTATATTGTATCTAAACAATATAATATTGTTCTTCTTGTTTTTAAACCTTATAAAAATTATTTCATACCATGTGTTTTCTGCAACTTTTTAATACTTAATATTATGTTTGTAAATTCATCTGGAAATTCATCATTCAGTGCAACTCTAGTTCATTGATTTTTTTTAAGTTTTTATTTTAATTCCAGTTAGTTAACATACAGTGTTACATTAGTTTTAGGTGTACAATATAGTGATTCAACTATTCCATACATCACCTGGTGCTCACCATGGCAAGTGCACGCCTTAATCTCCATCACCTGTTTAACCCCATCATCCCACCCTTTCCTCATCCGTTTTGTTTCTTAAATTCCTCATGAGTGAAATCATATGTATTTATCTTTCTCTGGCTTCTGTCACTAATAAGTGAAATACAGTATTCACTTATTATATCCCCTTATATTAATAAGTATTATAATAATACACTCTAGTTCCATCCATGTTGTTGCAAATGGAAAGATTTCATTATTTTTTACCACTGAAGAATATTTCATTGTATACTGATAACACATCTTCTCTATCCATTCATCTGTCGATGGACACTTAGGCTGCTTCCATAGTTTGGCTGCTGTAAATAATGATGCACACGTTCATGTATCCCTTTGAATCATTGTTTTTTTATTCAGGGTAAATACCCAGCACTGCTATTGCTAAATCATAGGGTAATTCTCCTTTAACTTTTTGAGGAACCTCCATGCTGCTTTCTACAGTGGTTGCACCAGTTTGCATTCCCACCAACAGTGCACACAGGTTCCCTTTTCTCCATATCCTCGCCAATACCTGTTGTTTTCTGTGTTGTTAATTTTAGCCATTCTGACAGGTGTGAGGTGGTATCTTATTGTAGTTTTAATTTGCATTTCCCTGATGATGAGTGATGTTGAACATCTTTTCATGTGTCTGTTGGCCATCCGGATGTCTTCTTTGGAGAGATGTCTGTTCATGTCTTCTGACCATTTTTTAATTGGATTATTTAGTTTTGGGGTGTTGAGTTTTATAAGTTCTTCTTATATTTTGGATATGAACCCTTTATTGGGTATGTCATTTGCAAATATCTTCTCCCATTCCATAGGTTGCCTTTTAGTTTTATGGATAATTTCCTTCACAATGCAGAAGCTTTTTATTATTTTATAGTCCTAATAGTTTATTTTTGCTTTTGTTTCCTTTGCCTCAGGGCATCTATCTAGAAAAAAGTTGCTACAGCCAATGTCAGAGAAATTACTGCCTGCGCTCTCTTCTAGGATTTTTATGGTTTCTGGTCCCACATTTAGGTCTTTAATCCATTTTGAGTTTATTTTTGTGTATGGTGTAAAAACATGGTCCAGCTTCATTCTTTTGCATATTGGTGTCCAGTTTTCCCAACACCATTTGCTGGAGACTTTTTCCCATTGGATATTCTTTCCTGCTTTATTGGAGATTAATTTACCATTTAATTGTTTATTTCTGGATATTCTATTCTGTTCCATTGATCTATGTATCCATTTTTGTTTTGATTGCTACAATTTTGTAATATAACTTGAAGTCTAGAATTGTGATGCCTCTAGCTTTGCTTTTCTTTTTCAAGATTTCTTTGGCTATTTGGAGTCCTTTGTGGTTCCATACAAATTTTAGGACTGTTTGTTCCACTTCTGTGAAAAATGCTGTTGGTATTTTGGTAGTGATTGTATTGAATGTGTAGATTGCTCTGGGTAATATAGATATTTTAACAATATTTGTTCTTCCACTCCATGAGCATGGAATGTCTTTCTATTTCTTTGTATCATCTTCAATTTCTTTCATCAGCGTTTTAAATTTTTCAGAGTACAGGTCTTACACCTCTTTGGTTAGGTTCATTCCTAGGTTTTTGTTGTTGTTGTTGTTGTTGTTGTTTGTTTGTTTTTTGGTACACTTGTAATGAACTTCATTCATTTTTCACTGCTTCATAGTATTTCATTATATGACTGTATTACAATGTATTTATTCATTCTCATTTTCGGTGGGGAGCTATCCACAAATATTTCAAATTCGTTTAATTAATTTATTTAAAATTTCCCCTAGCTTAATTGAGAATACTCTGAAGAATACTTTTAAATCCTACCTAGCTAGATAGTATCCATCTTTCTTCCCAGGAAAAAAATAAGTAGTCTATAAAGAAACTCTTGAAAAGCCAACATTTCATCTGAAGAATGTCTTATGTCCAATAGTAAATAGTATTTATGAACCTCCTCCCAATTTTTGATTTGCTCTTTGGCTAATTCTTTTATCCAATATGGGGGAAGTGAGGAGGGCAGTATAATGCTCTCCCTAATCTCTCAGTTGGATTTGCAAACAAATTAACCACTTTTTTGAGTGTGAAGGGATGTTTACACTCTGGTTGGGTACAACGCTTACTAAGTGTGAAAGAGAGCAATTCTTTAAAGTCTACAGGTTCTGGGGCACCTGGGTGGCTCAGTCAGTTACGGGTCCGACTTTGGCTCAGGTCATGATCTCATCGTTTGTGGGTTCAAGCCCCATGTCAGGTTCTGTGCTGACAGCAAACAGCATGGAGCCTGGTTCAGATTCTGTATCTCTCTCCCTCTCAGCCCCTCCCCTGCTCACACTCTGTCTCTGTCAAAAATAAATAAATATTTAAACAAATTTTTAGGGATGCCTGGGCTACTCAGTTAAGCATCCAATTCTTGGTTTTGGCTCAGGTCATGATCTCACGGTTCATGAGTTTGAGCCCACATCAGGCTTCAAGCTGACAGTGCAGAGCCTGCTTGGGATTCTCTCTCTCCTTCTCTCTCTGCCCCTCCCTCTCTCATTCTCTCTGTCTCTCTCTCTCAAAATAAATAAATAAATAAATAAATAAATAAATAAATAAATAAATAAATAAATAAAATAATTGAAATAAAATTGAAGTAAATTGAAAAAATAATTTAAAAAAACTTTTAAAGCCTGCGGATTCTAATGTTACTCTCTTTGCTTTTTCTCTCTCGGACATAACCCAAAGAGGATCCTCTCCTGTTTTAAAGATACTGCTACAGATGTACAGCAACTTGATATCTACCCATCTGCCATGGCTCATTTGTACACTCACACATGAATTAGGACATTCTGCATCTTGCTGCAGACTGCTAGTGCTTCTCTAGTGTGCTTGGCTATTATAGGTTGCTAAGCAATAATCCTAGTGTTTGCACTGATATGTAGAATAGAAGATGTGTGTTTGGTTACAACTCTAGTCAAACACTTCTCTCTTAGAGCCATAAAACCAAGAAAAGAGGAGGCACAGCAATAGCAGGGTTATAAATCAGGATTCTAAGCAAGCCTAACTGCAGTTCCCTTTTGATTGAGCAACCTCTGAATTCAAGGTTCATAAATTACAGCCCCAACTGCCCCAAGGGCAAATTAATTCTGAGGTTCAGTTGACTATAGTTTCAAACAGGTATAGGGTTTTTTAGCAGGTCTATGCGTGGACATTCCTAACCCTTTCACAGACTGACTGATTCGTTTATACATTCACTCTAATAAATATTTATAGATGTCTCACTTTGTGCCAGGAACTATGCTAAGCCCTGGAATTCTTTTTCAGGATTATCTTCCTAAACTCTTCATAGCATTAAGAGCCTTTCACATTCTTCCTCGACATGTATACCTTCAACCCTGTATTAATCTACCTTCTAACATGCAAAGACTTATTCAGGTACTTTGGGCATAAATGCTTTCAACTAAATAAGTAGGGACATAAAAGAATTCCTTGTTCATATTTTGAAATGCCCAGCCTTCAAAGTGACTTTTACCATTTCCAGCACTTAGTTCATGGCCCCCTGCTAGGCATGGCCTCAGTACCACCCTATTTAAGGACATATATAGGAATGAATTATAATCCACATTATAAGCTTTAGCAGACTCTTTCTTCACAAGAGGGCTTATAACATTAGTAGGACTGTCAGCTGATTAAACTGGTGCAAATTGACCCAGCAGGGCTACTCAACTACATGTGTGATGTTCTCCTTAAATATAGGTCCTGTCTGAAACTCAGCTGGCTTGATTTTTTTTCCACCTGGCTTGATTCTTAACATTTGTACATAAGGTAGAATGATTATAAAGAAACAAGGAGGAAAAGAACCACTATTAAATACTATTGGAATTAGGATTCAATAACTATAGGAAAATGTATTTTCCTACAAAATTGTTAATCTTAGGGCTGTGAAATAAGAACAGAGTTGAGAAAATATACTTTCTTTCTTTTCTTTTACTATTTTATTTTAAAGTAACCTCTACACCCGACATGGTGCTTAAACTCATAACTGCAAGATCAAGAGTCACATGTTCCACTGACTGAGCCAGCCAGGTGCCCCGAGCAAACACATTTTCAAAAAAAGATTTCTCAAAATGCAAGTTAAGTTCATACCCTGAAATGTATGATGACTAGGGTAAAGAAATGAGGAATTTTCATGGTACATTTAAACACAATATTTTCTTTGCAAAGATACATACTTGAGTGCGTTCTGAGAGCTGCCTGACAAGATAACATCATTTTAATTTTGAAAATATATAACAAGAATAAAGACACTTCCTTTGATATATCGAAATTGCATTAACAGTTCCTCTTCCCACTTCACACACACACACACACACACACACACACACACACACACACACACATTTACAAAGGGAGATTTAGAATATTAGGCTTAATAGTGCCTGGCCACCAAATAAATAAGTACATTGCCTTGCAACTGATATTGTAATAAGCAACTGCAATGTTTTCAGTATATAACACATACTGGGATGCACAGATTTAAACAAAACACACGTCCCTATAGCACAAACTGAAAAGCTATAACAGAAATTGAAAATACAGGAACAAGAAATAACACAAACTCTTGATTGATATGTTTTCTAGAGAGGTAATAAATTACATGATGGAATGCATGCGTGAGTGTTGCATGTGCAAATTTGGGCACAAACTGATTAAAGTGAACATCTAATTAAATTTATAACAAATTACCAAGATCCCAATTCTGTTTGGCATATTTAAAATAAAAGAGTTCATTTAAAAACCTGGCTGAGGAGCACCTGGCTGGCTCAGTCAGAAGAGTATGTGACTCTTGATCTTGGGGTTGTAAATTTGAGCCCCACCTTGAGTGTTAGAGATTACTAAAAATAAATAAATAAACTTAAAAAAAAACATGGCTGAAATGATTAAGGTAAAGGCAAAGTATATGTATGCAGCAATGGTGATGGAGGGTGGGAGTGAGGAAGAAGTAAAATCAAGAAATTGGGGTGGGTGGAGAGGCAGGTGGAGAGGGACTTTCTGAGAAACTTTTTAAAAGTTAGTGAAGCTATGAAAATAGTACAAGTTTATAATAAAAACAGAGTAAGTGTTGGAAAATTTGGTTCTTAATGTGTATGTATTATAATGTGTGTTGATAAGCAGAAATAGTAAATAACTGCTTTTAATTGGTTTAAGAGACAGAAAACCCTTTGGAGAAAAGTTAAGTACCTAAAAGCGGTAAGTAGCACCCATATAACAATTTATACTTTAGAAAATGCTTTAAATAATTATTATGGTAACTTGGCCTAGCACTGCCTAGCACATACTTAACACTTAATACTTGAAACTGAACAGAAGCACATTTCAATTAATTAAAATTGTTAAATTTCAAATATTGTAAAGAATTTTTTTGGTACAGGATTTCACTAAGTATCTAAAGTTTGAAGAACTGCAATGAAAGGGATGACTGTCTTTCCCACTTGTGTTTTGTCTTTGATCTGATACACTTCCAAGATGCATAATTATGTGGGATATGGGTTAAGGATGGGGCTAGAAATCAAACACAATAAATGTGTGGTCAAGTACAGAGGTAAAAAGGAGAAACAAACAAACAAACAAAAAACAATAAGCAGGCCAAATCATTTGTGTTCTTCATTTAATGTTTTCATTAATGGGTTGCCTGCTATGTATCAGTCAGATCTCAGCTAAATTTTCTCTTTAAGCACAGGATGAATAGTCATAAAGTTGCTTCAAAAATATTAATAGATGATGAAGGAAATACATTTTAAACTATTTCCCAAATTGTGTTTAAAATACCCCTGAGACTATATTTTTTTTAAGGCAAAATCTTAAGGAATGCATCCCCAGTGAAAACACAATTGTTTTAAATTCCATTGTGTAGGGGAAAGGCTAGTTCTATACCTTGGGATTTGATTTCATCTGTTGCTGTTTCTGGCACATTGCTGCTGGTGTCTAATGCAGAGCTGCTTGGTACGCTCTGTGAACTCTGAAAAGAGAAAAGAAATCCCAATTGTAAAATGAGTTACTTTTCTTCAAAGTTGCATCAACCCTCCCAATTAAAGAATGCAGATAAATGACTTATAGGAGTTACCAGACATATGTTTGATTTTTCTAGGATTTAATGCTGTGTATTAGAAGCAAAGACTGCTTACTGCATTGATAAGATAAAATATATTGGTTCAACATGTCATCCCATCCTTCTATGGCTAACAAAGTGATATGCAAAGAATATTATTTCAGACGTACATTAATCTTCAAATTATACAATACTTTCTAGAAACAATATTTGAGACCACTGCAAGATGAAAGTGGACTTTTGAAAATGCTACTGTTTTCTTCTACTATTAGAATCATCTTCTATGTTTGTGGTAGAAAGAAAAATATTTCATCTTAATTGAAATTAAAGGTTAGTTTTATGAATAAATGGTGGAAAAATCATTTTTTGTACTCATGTTGATGTAGTGTTAAAAGAACGATGATAATATTTTTAAGACTCATATTATTGAACTTAATGGTGAATCTATATAACTATTTTCTTTTTTTTAAGATTTTTTAAAGTTTATTTATTTTTGAGACAGAGAGAGAGAGAGAGAGAGAGAGAGAGAGAGAGAGAGAGAGAAAGGGGCAGAGAGGAGAGAGAGAATCCCAAGCAGAATCTGCAGTCAGCACAGTCAGATGCAGGGCTCCAACTCATGAACCATGAAATCATGACCTGAGCCGAAATCAAGAGTCAGAGGCTTAACCAACTGAGTCACCCAGGAGCCCCATATAACTGTTTTTGATCACATCCCTTTTTCTACAGAATATTCTTCCTCATTGAAGTCTTGTATTCAAATAAACACAAAGTTACTTAAATTATTAATATGGAAATTATATTTTCAGAATGAATAATGAAGTTATCCTAAAAACTGGTGGGTTTTGTACTTGGGGTAATGGTTCTGACCTTAGAATGCAACCTTTATTTATCTATAACTTGTAATAGCTTTTCACAAATAATTTATCTGTCCACAGACACTTCCTGCAACTGTCTCAGATGAGTCAGCTTAATGGTTAACATGAATTTGCTCATTTCCATTTGGCATTTTATTTATCCTTTTGGACATCCACATCTTTTCCTTCCTTTTGTAAAAAAAATTTTTTTTGAGAGAGCAAGAGGATGAGTGGGGGAGTGGCAGAGGAAGAGGGCAAGAGAATCTTAAGGAGGCTTCATGCACAGTGCGGAGCCTGATGCAGAGCTCAGTCTCTCAACATGAGATCATGACCTGAGGTGAAATAGAGTCTGATGCTTAACTGACTGAGGCACCCAGGCACCCCTCTTTTCCTTTTTCATAAGAAAATTAATTTGACCAGTGTATTCTCCAGCATTAACATCTGATTATTTATGAAAACTCTACCTCAGTAGGAACTTTCACTTCAGTTGCTTCCTGTTTCCTTTCTTTCTCTTCTTTTCCATTTTCCTGAAATGGAAACAGTATTAGTAAGTGGGATCCAAAAGAAGCTAAAGATAAAACTAACATCTTATACTCTAGTATAGCAAACTTTTTATGTAAAAAAATTTACATAATGGGCAAGCATCATACCAAATGAAATCACACAAAGTAGCCATATTAAAAATTCAAACAAGGGGTGCCTGGGTGGCTCAGTCGGTTAAGCGGCCGACTTTGGCTCAGGTCACGATCTCATGGTCTGTGAGTTCGAGCCCCACGTCGGGCTCTGTGCTGACAGCTCAGAGCCTGGAGCCTGTTTCAGATTCTGTGTCTCCCTCTCTCTGACCCTCCCCTGTTCATGCTCTGTCTCTCCCTGTCTCAAAAATAAATAAAACGCTAAAAAATTAAAAAAATTTTTCAAACAATAACAGACAGGTTATAAATGCCAACCAACTAGAAGGTTACTGTAACCCAACTATTATTTGAACCCCTTTTTCCAGCACTTTTGTCATGACCTGAGGCAGAATACTTCAACTAAAAAGAGAAGTAAATGACAAAATATGATCTTGCATCTCAATTTTCTCAAGAATGTTAAATCTCAAATCCTCTTATAATTAAATGGCTAGAAATCTATGTAAGCCAAGTACCTGAACAGGTTTGGATCCCTCTTGAGATGCTGGCTCACTCATCTGGACCACTAAAAGGTATCATCAAATAGTAGGGAACACTATTATCAGACCAATATTAATAACAGAAAGAAAATATTAAACAACAAAAAGTACTGTGGGAGACCAAAGTCACTCCCAACCCCCACTGCATCCCACCATTCTATTGAATGGTACTAAGTTCTCAACTGCTAAACTTTTCAAACTGTACTACTGTTACTGCTGTTGTTACTGCCCAAACCTAGATTAATGCTAGGCTAGTGCCCAGGGAGACAGGAAAGCTTAACCATAACAATCACCACCATTATCATTTTAAGAAAGAAACACACACACACACACACACACACACACACACACAGCAGCAGCAGCAGCAACAGTAATGCAAGTGAAGTTTTAAAAACATTATTATCATCATGGGGCACCTGGGTGGGTCAGTCGGTTAAGCGTCCCGACTTCGGCTCAGGTCACGATCTCACGGCTTGTGAGATCGAGCCCCATGTTCAGCTCTGTGCTGACATTCAGAGCCTGGAGCCTGTTTCAGATTCTGTATCTCCCTCTTTCTCTGTCCCTCACCTGCTCACATTCTGTCTTCCTCTCTCTCAAAAAAAAATAAATAAATAAACACAAAAATTAAAAAAATTTTTTTAAATATTATCATCCTTAATAATTTTTGAAATAACAAGATTAGGTGAAGTGAAACTCTGATGGCTACCCAATTCATCATGTATGAAAGGCATACAGATATTAGAATAATAATCTCACTACAAAGCATTTTTCTGAGTGGAGAGTTCTGAGAGGAATGTGATTTATCTTGCTTATTTATTCATATTAAGGAATTAAAGTGGATAATTATCTGATGCTTACTTCATTGCAAATGACTACAGTAATCAAAATTACTGCTGTGCCAAAAATCATTTAAGAATTTGTGTATATTTAGGCTAGGTGCTATATAAAAAGTAAATTTTATATACACGGCCTTTGCCTCTAGGACAGTTACAATCTAGGGACTATTTAATTTAAAATGGTTTCTTTAAACTATGCTAGAGTATTTGCATGTCTTTTTATCAACACATGTTCTAGCAGAATAAACCAGAAGTACTGCCTTTGGAGACAACAGATTCCAGCACTTAAGAATAGCTGCCTCAAAGCCTTTTTGAAGCAGTTCATAAATAAGTAATATCAAATAGATTTCTTTGGTAGGTCCCAATTGTACATTCTCACAGCCTGCTTTCTTTGCTTATGGTGTCCATCTCCTGAAATTACTAGAAGCTCCCTTCCATTTCTTTTAAAATCAGGGTTTTTTGATGCACCCAGATAAATTCAATGCGATAAACCTTTATTGGGTGCCTTCTATATGCAAGCATTGGGGTTAAAAAAGATAAATGAGACCTGTGCTCAGGGAGACAGGAAAACTTCCTTTGAAGAGTTCCTAGTTTAGTGATGAAAAAAAGGATTTACAGGTGCAGTTCAATCTGCACAGTGCAAAAGCAGAGGTGTTAAGGAACACATAGGAGTAAGCAATTAATTTTCCCAGGGAGTTCAGGGAAGTTTTCATAGAAATATTTCTAAACTGGATTTTAAAGGACTAGTAAGAAATTTTTGTGTAAAAGAGTGGGGAAGGGTATTTGAGGCAGAAGGAACAATACACACTAGGGTATAAAAGTTCAGGAAGTGAAGCATTCATGTACAGAGCTTAGTTATATAAAAGAAAATAGCAGAAGATGAGGCTAAAGAGGTAACTTTTGGGGCACCTGGATGGCTCAGTTGGTTAAGCATTCAACTTCAGCTCAGGTCAAGATCTCATGGTGCATGAGTTCGAGCCCTGCTTTGAGCTCTGTGCTGACAGCTCAGAGCCTGGAGCCTGCTTCAGATTCTGTGTCTCCCTCTCTCTCTGCCCCTCCCCCACTCACACTCTGTCTCTCAATAAATGTTTTTAAAAAAATTGTTAAGGTAACTTTTCAGTCTATAATGTTTATTCATGTGAAATCAAGGAGGATGGACTTTACTCTGTGCTTTTTTTTTTTTTTTTTTTTTTTTTTTTAATTTTTGGGACAGAGAGAGACAGAGCATGAACGGGGGAGGGGCAGAGAGAGAGGGAGACACAGAATCGGAAACAGGCTCCAGGCTCTGAGCCATCAGCCCAGAGCCCAACGCGGGGCTCGAACTCATGGACCGCGAGATCGTGACCTGGCTGAAGTCGGACGCTTAACCGACTGCGCCACCCAGGCACCCCTACTCTGTGCTTTTTAAGCACAGGACAGATGTGATCAAATTGGTGTTTTTAAAAAGTTAACTCTGCCAGCAATGACTATAATTATGAAGGATGGGGGGAGGGTGCACAGAATGAAGGTAAATTTTGCACCCGTAAATGTTGCACGTTTCAATGCCCCTCACTCTAATCTACTTTCTGCTAGACATTGCCAATACCCAACTACATCCCTTCAGCTTCACTTTTCAGTACATATGAATGGTCTCTGACTGCAAGCACCTGCAATTCTGTCTGAGGGCTTGTGCCAGTCCAAATGTGGGATGGCAAGAAGTGCCTGAGAGTTGATATCTTCTAGGAGAAGCCCTCAGCCAGTGATGAATAGGAAGCTGCATAGAGTTCAATGGGTGGAACATTTCTGTCTCCCAGAGTTCCCCAATGGGATAGAGCCTCAGTTGCCTCAGTGAAACCTGCCTAATAGTACAGGCTTCCCTCACTTTCCTGTATTACTTCCCTACTCCCTTGCCATTGTTTCCTGGAACCACCTCCCAAATGAACTTACATTTAACTCCTTGGATCAAGGTCTGTTCTGAAGGAACCTAAACTAAAACAGATATGATCATCAGGATTGGGGGCAAAGTTGGATCTAAAGAGAAAAAGAGAAATAGTTAAGGTTCACTGAGTGTTTTTTCATATTTATAAGGCTGAATGGATCATGATGCCATTAAATGAAATATGGAAAGGAGAGGAAAACAGGTTAGAGGAATGATAAGAGTTTGAGTTTGTAGGTTTTAACACATTTAAGATACCTGCTCAATAGTCTGATAGAAGTTTGCAGGCAGTAAGAATCTTAATGCCACTGAAATATATTGTGACTGAAATATATTGTAGGACGTCATGCAGAATCAAGTCCATTGGATAATGATAGAAGCACTGTCCAGTCTGAAGTATTAATTTGCATTTTAGTTACCCACAGTGCACAGCATTATTCACACCTCACACACCCGACTCATGAGATTCCAGAGTCATCCTACTTAGATTGTCAGCTCTGAGGCTGGGTTTTTGTGAATCTGGTAAGGGCCTTTCACATGCACTCCCAATAGATTTATAAATTGGTGAATTGCAGCATTTGACATCTTGATTGGCAAGACTGTCAGTCATAGATGAAAGGGTAGCTAGTTATCCTTGGGGAAGAGGTTTCTCAGTATAAGAAAGTAATCATACACAATTCTGATTTGTCAGACTAATAGAAGATAAGCAGTATCATATAGCTGGATTTCATGAGTCTTAAATCCTTGGGTACTGACAGAAAGATGCATTTGCAGGAAGATGCTAGTGGAGCTCACCCAATAAGAGTATCTTCTAGGAGAAGAAAAAAAAAAAAAGCTAAGGATAAACCCTTGCTGATGAACACTTAAAGGTAAGGCTAAGAAAGAAAAGCTAGTGTAAGATAGAGATAACTGCTGAGAATGGCAGGAGACCCCTGCAGCTATTGACCTGCATGCTGCGGGCTTGACTCTCATTACCAGCCTCTACTGCTGGGCGTATGCCATGGCAAGCTCCTGCAGTCCCACAGGTATATGCCAACAGCCAACATCTGTATAGCTGTTGATGGGTCTGAACTGAACCCTAACCCCTGTCATTGGTCTGAACAGCCCCTCTCACTTGCAGTTAACCCTATGGTTGTACATCTGCAAGACACCAGCCTCAACTCCCATCACTGGCCTCCCCTGACAAATGCATGCCTACAGCTGGCCCCAATGGTTACACATGTACACACTGACAACCAGGGCCCCTGCAGGTGCCTGTGTGCCTGCAGTTGGCCCCAGCCTCTGCTGAAGGACCTAGCCTTCACCACTGCACATCTGCCTGCAACTGGCCCCTGCAGCCACCCCCCTCAACTAGCCCCATAGCTAGGAGGGTGCACACCACTGGCTATGGTCACCATCACTGTCTGGCATGTCCCTAGCCACTAGACTGGAGATGCCATTAAAGAATCCAACAGTCCTTGCAGACATTGTGGACTGCCTACAGCTCTCACAAAGGATCATGTAACTGACGTTATGGACCACAGCTTTTGGAGCCAATGAGACACCATGCCACCTCCACCCATCCCCATCTACAGATGCTACCTGCCCTCACACTTGGTATCCTGCAGTACTAGACCATGGGTCACAGCATGTGCCAAAATGCCCCCAACCACAGGTGAAAGTCTTTCCTCACCAAACTCATTCCATAAAATCTGGAAGAGACAACTGCTTTTTCAAATGCACAAACACCTATGAAGGTGACAGGGATCACAAAGAATCAGGGAAACCACTGACACCACTAAAGGAATGTAGTAAACTTCTAGTAATGGACCCCAAAGAAGTAAAGATTCATAAACTACCTAACAAAGAATTCAAAATAATTGTATTAAAGATGCTCAGAGTGCTAACAGAGAACACAGATAAACAATTTGATGAAATAAGAAAAACAATAGAAGAATGAAATGATAAATTCCACAAAGAGAAAATATAAAAAAGAACACCAGAAATTTCAGAGCTGGAGAATACAAGGACTGAAATGAAGAATTCAAAAAAGAGCTTCAATAGCAGATGAGACCAAGCAGAAGAAAGTTAGTAAATCTGAATACAGATTATTTTATTGAAGTATAGTTGACACACAATGTGACATTAGTTTCAAGTGTACAACATAGTAATTTGACAAGTCTGTACATTATGCTATGCTCACCACAGGTATAGCTATCATCTGTTACCATAAAATGCTATCACAATACCACTGACTATATTCTCTATGTTGTACCTTTAATTCCTGTGACTTATTCATTCCATAACCGGAAGCCTGTATTTCCCACTCCCTTCACCTATTTTGCCCATCCCTCAACATCCTCCCCCTGAAAACCATCTCTTTGTTCTCTATATTTATTAGTTGTTTCTACTTCTTGTTTGTTTGGGGTTGTTTGTTTGTTTGTTTTTTAGATTCCATGTATAAGTAAAATCATATGGTATCTGTCTTTCTCTGACTTACTTCATTTAGTGTAATATCCTCCAGGTCCATCCATGTTGTCACATATGGCAAGACCTCATTCTTTTTTATGGCTGAATGATATTCGCGCGTGTGTGTGTGTGTGTGTGTGTGTGTGTGTGTGTGTGTGGACATCTTTGTCCATTCATCTGTCAATGGGTGCTTGGGTTGCTTTCACACCTTGGCTTTTGTATATAATGCTGCAATAAACATAGGGGTACATACTTCTCCTTGAATTAGTGTTTTCATTTTCTTTGTGTAAATACTCAGTAGGAACACAGATCATTTGAAATGATCCAGTCAGAGAAAAGCAAAGGGGAAAAAAATGAAGGGGAATGAAGAAATCCTATGGGATTAATGGGACACCATTAAGAGAAACAACCTATGTATTATGAGAATCTAAGGATAGAAAGGGACAGAAAGCTTATTTAAAAAAAATATGCCTGAGAACTTCCCAAATCTGGGGGCATATTTGCACATTCAAGTTCATGAAGTTGCAAACAAATTCAACCCAAAGAGATCTTCCCCAGGACACGTTATAATAAAACTTTCAAAAATCAAAGACAAAGATAAATCTTGAAAGCAGCAATAAAAAGAAGTGTGCTACTTACAAAGGAACTCCATAAGACTATCAGTGGATTTCTTAGCAGAAGACTTAAAGGCCAGGAGAGAGTGGGGTGATATACTTTAAGTAACCAAGAATACTCTATCTGGTAAAGTTTTCAGAAATGAAGGAGAGACAAAGTCTTTCCCAGTCAAACAAAAGCTGAGGTTAGTTCACCACCACTAGAACTGCCTTATAAGAAATGATGAAAGGAGTTCTTCAAGCAGGCATGAAGAGACACTAATTAGTAACATGGAAACATGAAAATATAAAACATATTGATAAATTTAATTATATAGTCAAATTCAGAATATTCCAATACTGTAATCTGGTAGTGTGTTAATCAGTTAATTCTAGTATAAAGGTTAAAGGACACAAGTATTATAAATAACTATGGCTACAATATTTGCTAATGGATATATAATATAAGAAGATGTAAATTGTGGCCTCAAAAACAAAATGGGAGGGGTGCCTGGGTGGCTCACTCAGTTAAATGTCAGACTCTTGATTTTGGCTCAGGTCATGATCTCATGGTTCATGAAATCAAGCCTCACATCGGGCTCTGTGCTGACAGCGTGGAGCCTGCTTGGGATTCTCTCTCTCTGTCTCTCTCTGCGCCCCTGCCCAAATAAATAAATTTTTTTAAATGGGAGGGTAAAAGGGTAGACTCTTTGTCTGTAACTGAAATTAAATTGTTATCTGCTTAAAATACACTGTTGAATCTATAAGATGTTTTATGTAAGCCCCATGGTAACCACAAAGCAAAAATCCACAGTAGATGCACAAAAGATAAAAAGAATGCAATCAAAGCATACCACTATGGAAAATCATCAGCTCACAAAGGAAGGTGGTAAGAGAGGAAGAAGGCAACAAAGAACTATGAAACAGCCAGAAAACAATTAACAAGATGACATGATTAAGTTCTTCCCTATCGATAATTACTCTAAATTCATATGGATTAAATTTTCCATCAAAATGCAGAGTGGCTGGATGGATGAAAAACAAGACCCAACTATGTGCTGCCTAAACAAGAGACTCACATCAGCTTTAAGGACATACATAGGCTCAAAGTGAAGGGATAGAAAAAGATATCACATGCAAGTGAAACCAAAATAGAGGAGAGGTAGCTATATTTACATCAGACAAAATAGACTTTAAGCCAGAAGCTGCAACAAGAAACAAAGAAAGTCATTATAGAATGATAAAGGGGTCAATTCATCAAGAATTATGGGTTTCAGTGTTAACTGAATTCACATCCCAGCCAAGTTACTCATGTGAAAATTGGGGCACTGATTGGGAAGAAGGACCTCATTCCAAATTTCCAAGATTTAGTGGAACTAGGAGACTAATAATCTCAAACTCCTGAGTCACTCTAGCCTCTCTTGCAAATGGAGGCAGTTTGTCCTCCTGTATTTGTGGAGACTAGCCTTCACTAAATTGAAAACCTTGTAAAAATCTCATCTGAGTCAACTGCCTTGGTAGGGACTCCCATTTTCCTGAAGATTCACCACAACCACCTCTTACTTCTAGTAGACTCATAACTACAGTCAGATGTTCAAATGCCCCAGCAGGGCAAATACAAAGTCTGACCAGGAGGAAATAGCTTTTACAGCAAAAGACTCTCAGGATTTGCATATATAGTGACAAAAATCCAGGGAATATGTGAGAGTATACTATAAGGGAGTTAAAGCAAGGAGCACAGAATATAATGTTGAGTTGGTTAGAATTTATTAATATGGGTACACTTATCAGACATTAAGGATTTAATGTTCTAGCATCTACAGCTGTAAGTGATGCTAACCATTTATTTGGTAAACTCACTGAAACTTGGACTCCACAGTGGCCTGTGTTTTAAATTGAGATACTGGAACATCCCTGGCATCGTGTAGGAAGAAATCCAAAGACTTAGGAAGACAGGAATGTTGGAGTATATTTATCACATATTGGCTTGCACATCCACTCCCTCCAAGTATATCCTCTGTGAGGATTCTGGGAACATCCCCTTACCAACGCACTGAAAATTATATTAGTGAGTGGGAGTATTTACATCTTTGAAAAGCTCTATAGTGGCTTTCTTCTGTAGGTTAGGCATGTGGGATGACCCATTTCTGAGTAGCAGAAGTTAAACATTACTGTTTAACCACCAAAGACAAAGCAGGCACATTTACTATAAAGAGAAGTAGAAATATAGGGGCACCTGTGTGGCTCAGTCAGTTGGGCATCCGATTCAGCTCAGGTCATGATCTGACAGTACGTGAGTTCGAGTTCCGCATCGGGCTCTGTGTTAACAGCTCAGAGCCTGGAGCCTGCTAAAGATTCTGTGTCTCCCTCTCCCTGCCCCTCCCCTGCTCATGTTGTCTCTCTCTCTCTCTCTCTTTCTCTCTCTCTCTCAAAACTAAGTAAACATTTTTTAAAAGAGAGAAGTAGAAATATAGTGGTAATCAGATGCTTTTTTGACCCTCACCGATCTTTGTGGCTAAATGATTATGATGGTTGTAGGAATAAAATAGATGACCAGCCTACTGAAATGTTGGTCACCAACATTTAGTATAAAAAATCCATATATGGTGGCCAAAAATATGACTTTAGTCACCACAGTAGAGAGTTCTGACCTCTTACCAGTTACCAGGCCTAAGCCCCATAACTGAAGGCAAGGTTGCATCCCCTTAAAGGAGGCTACTGTAGCACTGCCATTAGTATATACTGAAAATCTTCCTCCAAGTCTTCTTTACAAGGAGCTGTGGCCATCTCCTAAAATGACTGTGTGCCAGGGAAAAAGAAATATTCAGGTTTTTCAGGGATTTCTAAACATTGGCACTAAATTGATGTTAATTCCTGGGGACTCTAAATGCCACTGCAGCCCACCAGTTTAAGTGTGGGCTTTGTGGTGCACAGGTGAGAAACTGTGTCTCTCTCTCTCTCTCTTTATGGAACAGCTTAGGATCATTTAATTACAGTTCTTAGAACGCTTGTTTAGGGGCTTATGAGTATAGAGGTTGCTGCTAGTTCCTGGTTGCTAGAAATCTCCAGTCCTCTACAGTTAAGGGGACTTGTCCAAGTGGAGGTTAGTGCCTCATACTCCACAGCCAATGTTGTAGCTGACTCTGGGCTGGTGGGGGTTGTAGAGTCATGAAAGAGTGGGGAGGAATATGTGGGGGTCTAAGAACATGGCTGTGGTATTCCTAGAGTTGCTACATAAACAACTGTAATTGCCTGTATCTTGTTTAAGAAGGCATTGTATGCTAGAAGACAAAAAAAAAAAAAATGTTACAATAGCACCACAAAGAGGGTAAAGAGGATGGTCTGGTGAGAACCCAGAAACTTCTGGAGGACACCCGAATCTTCACACTGATTTTTCTCCATTCTGACATCTGCATGGACATGGAAGACTTTGCTTGCTGGGATGTCTAGCAAAGTAATACTGAACTGCACATGGCCCAACATGAGGGTCTCAGGAAGAAGTATTGCTGCAATGCCCATGGCCTGACTTGGGGTCCTTTAAGATTAGCACGATTTCTCCCAGTGGTGACGAGGAGTTTGAACACAGTTGAATTGGGGTCAATTGGTGAGTTAGGTCTTTGAGGTCGTAGCGGAGTATTAACCTTGATGATGCATTGACCACCACCTGGTTTCCCTAAGGGAAAGAAATCTAAAGGGATTTTTGCCTTTACAAAAAAAGGCAGAAAGTAAAAATAGCATTCAGCGTTTGTTTTGAGGCAAGTCATTATAGAGGCAGCATGCATCCTAAGCTCCTTCCCAGGAGCCACACTCAGCAGCTCAGCATTCAGCAACCGTAGCTTTGAACTGTGTCTGAAGCATCTGTGCTTTATCTCGACATATATCGTGCATCAATTAACAAGATGTGTCCTGAGGAAACAGAAAAGCCTAAAAGAGTTGATTTTTTGGGGTCTAGGAATGTTCAAAAATTTTTGCCATATAAATAAATGGTAATTGCTTCTTTGCTTTATGTCATTCTGGCTTGCAGAAGGTTTCACAGGAATGTCATACTTTCAGACTGTGGGGAAAACCTGTACTTTCTTCACTTGGCTTCCAAGATAACAATACTTGAGTTTTTCTTTCACTTCCCTAGTCGTTTTTTATGTCTCTCCTGTTGGTTACTCTTCTTTTCTTAGAGTTCTAATATTGGAGTTCCTCCAGAGCTTAGTCCTTGTACCTCCCTTTTATTTTTTAAAAGTTTTTAATTCCAGTTAGTTCACAGTGTGATTTTAGTTTCAGGTGTACAATAAAATGAATCAACAATTCCATACATCACCCAGTACTCATCACGACAAGTGCATTCCTTAATCCCTATCACCTATTTAACCCATTCCCCACCCCACAATCCCCCCGAGAAATTGAGTCTTAACTCAAGTTTGAATCAGTGGATTAAGTAAATCCACAGAACCACTCTATAGTGATTTCATAAGTTCCTGTGTGTATAATTAGAATAGATACATGGTAACTGGCAGAATTTTCAGTTTAGAATTCCAGATCAGAATTTCTGATCGTGAAATAAGGAGGCTTATAGTATGAAGAGTCAAGTTGTAGCCCTTGGAAATTTCCCTCCCCCACATATACATATACCAGGAGAGTAAACAAAAAATATTGTTTTCCTGGGATGACAGAATGGGGATTTACAGAGATTAGTAACACCAATAAAGATGTGAAAGCAGCAGGGAGTGATGAAACCTATCTCATGCCAACTTAACTTGCCCGTTCGGTCTGTGAAGAAGGTGGATGGATTTTGGAGAATGTAGATTATTATAAATTTAATCAGGTGATGTCTGCTTGCAATTGCAGCTGCTTTCTGCATGTAGTATCTTTACTGGAGCAAATCAACATACCCCCTGCTACCTGGTATGCAGCTATTGACCTAGCAAATGCTTATTTCTCCATACAAATTGGTAGAGAACACCAGAAGCTATTGGCTTTTACTAGGCAAAGCCAACAATGTAACTTCACTGTCTTGCCCCAGGGCTATGACAGTTCTCCTTCTCTCTACCATGATGTAGTCCACAGAGATTTTGAGCATCTTGACCTTCCAATCGGCATTGACTTGGTCCACTACATTGATGACATTATACTCATTGGATATGAGGCGCAGGAAGAAGCAAGGTCTTTAACTATCTTTGTGAGATATATGCAAACCAGAGGATGAAAGATAAACCCCATTTCTGGTACCAGTTTTCACATCAGTCAAATGCCAGTTACTACATCATTATCTCAGCTCTCAACTCACCCTTTTGTGTTATTCTTTGATGCTGGAGCTGGGACTCTGAAAACCACATTTCTTTGCCTTGCCAGGTGGTCCTGTTAAGCTCTGTTAACTGGTGGCACCAGAGGGAGAACCCGAGACTGTGGGGGGGCAAGAGAATTGTTCCTTCCTGTCTACCTCAAGACTGCCTCCTATAGCCTTTTGGTTTCTGTGTGCTTTATGCCAGCAATGGTTCTTCATCCTGGTAGCAGCAGGCCCTTTCTGCAGCAACAACTGAATCCAGTTTGTAGTTTTTCTACAGTTTTGTACATTTCATCGACTCAAAGACATCAACACCAGCCAGCCATTGTTCCTGCCTTAGAGGTCTGGGTCCCACAGAATCCCTCCTCTGAGGTCAGGGACACCGACACCAACTGAGCAGCATCTTCTCATACATCTGAGTTTCAACTGAGGGGTCACTCCTCTGTTTGTAAGTTTCTTCCTTTGCTTCATTTTTTTCCCCCAGCTCTAGATGTGGTAACATTTGCTCCCTCTATAATACCTTGGATTTCTCTTTTTAGCTTTGTAGTCACTTCCTTCACTTTATATCTGGGTAACAATTCTTGTTAAATTATGTATTCATGGCACAAAAACAGACACTCAGATCAATGGAACAGAATAGAGAACACAGAAATGGACCCACAAACATATGGCCAACTAATCTCTGACAAAGTAGGAAAGAACATCCAATGGAATAAAGACAGTCTCTTCAGCAAGTGGTGCGGGGAAAACTGGACAGTGTCATGCAGAAGAATGAACTCAGATCACTTTCTTACACCATACACAAAAATAAACTCAAAATGGATGAAAGACCTAAATGTAAGACAGGAAGCCATCAAAATCCTCAAGGAGAATGCAGGCAAAAACCTCTTTGATCTTGGCCGCAGCAGCTTCTTACTCAACACGCCTCCAGAGGCGAGGGAAACAAAAGCAAAAATGAACTACTGGGACCTCATCAAAACAAAAAGCTTCTGCACAGAGAAGAAACAATCAGCAGAACTAAAAGGCAACCGACAGAATGGGAGAAGATATTTGCAAATGACATATCAGATAAAGGGTTAGTATCCAAAATCTATAAAGAACTTATCAAATTCAACACCCAAAAAACAAATAATCCAGTGAAGAAATGGGCAAAAGACATGAATAGACACTTCTCCAAAGAAGACATCCAGATGGCCAACCAACACATGAAAACATGCTCAACATCACTGATCATCAGGGAAATCCAAAGCAAATGAGATTACCCCCTTCAGAATGGCTAACATTAACAACTGTCGGAACGGCTAACATTAACAACTGTCAGAATGGCTAACATTAACAACTCAGGCAACAACAGATGTTGGCGAGGATGCGGAGAAAGAGGATCTCTTTTGCATTGTTGGTGGCAATGCAAGCTGGTGCAGCCACTCTGGAAAACAGTATGGAGGTGCCTCAAAAAACTAAAAATAGAACTATCCTATGACCCAGCAATTGCACTACTAGGCATTTATCCAAGGGATACAGGTGTGCTGTTTCGAAGGGACACATGCACCCCCATGTTTATAGCAGCACTATCAACAAGAGCCAAAGTATGGAAAGAGCCCAAATATCCATCAGTGGATGAATGGATAAAGAAGATGTGGTATATATATACAATAGAGTATTACTCAGCAATCAAAAAGAATGGAATCTTGCCATTTGCAACTATGTGGATGGAACTAGAGGGTATTATGCTAAGTGAAATTAGTCAGAGAAAGACAATCATACGACTTCACTCATATGAGGACTTTAAGACACAGAACAGATGAACATAAGGGAAGGGAAGCAAAAATAATATAAAAACAGGGAGGGGGACAAAACATAAGAGACTCTTAAATATGAGGAACAAACAGAGGGTTATTGGAGGGGTAGTAGGAGGGGGGATAGGCTAAATGGGTAAGAAGCATTAAGGAATCTACTCCTGAAATCATTGTTGCACTATATGCTAACTAATTTAGATGTAAATTAAAAAAATAAAATTAAAAAATTATCTATTCAAATAACTGGTATGATTTCCATTTCCTATATGGACACTATTGAAGTTAGTACAAATAAGTTTAAGAAAAATGACAACCAGGTGAAGGCAATACATGACTCGTTCATACTCTAGCTATTATATATTCCACCTGTACTAATTAATTTATAGTCATGTTACTTTGTAATATAATCACTTCAAATGTAAGGAATTGAATTATTAAAAACAGAAGTATGATTTCTTTCTCCCCGTTTTAACCAGCTTAGCTATATAAACCATAGTCTTTTAAGTGACACACTTCATTTAGTACATAATAAATGAGTTACAGGTGTACCGCAAGATAGTTACCTATCCAGCCCTATGAGGGTCTGAAAGGACTGGAGTCATTGGTGCCTCTACATAATTCACCCCTGGCCAAAAGCAATTTGTTCGAAGGATTCTCAGAGAGTAGCTCAAAATAATCAGAGACTGATGATCCACTCTAGTGTCCCCCATGGTCCCATAGGAGCCAAGCATAATAAAGAATTTGCTTTATTAAAGCAAGTATCCTTTAATAAAAGAGCAAAGCCAAGGAGTATTCTACTACCAGGGCATCACCTTCCAAAGCCAGTTGCAGTGAGTATTGCTGCTTGTCATAAACACTGAGCCTTAGAGCTGCTGGAAGAGTGCATGTTCCAGGTACCCAAGGGGCAGGACTCACAGCCTAAGGTGTGGCCAGGAAACACAGGGAGGCCTGCAAGATACTCCTTATGGACTCAACCCCCAATATCTCTCTTCCTATATATTGAATTCTTCCTTTTCTTCATGGCTGATATGCCCTTTTAGTTACATACAAATTAGCTGCAGGATTTTCATTTTAATAACATAGTCATACTCTGCAAATTAGAGTTTGACCATTATTTTGTAATATATAACTGATATGAAAAAGTGGATTATGAAACCAGTCATGTTATCATAAGATATTGCCACCTTACATTTGCCACTAGGAAAAAAGTAAGAGTGATTAGAGTCAAATATAATTTATACTTGTAACTTTTTAATTGTGAAAATTATTTTAAATTTATCACTTAGTTGCATGAATTATATTCTCATCAATAATGACTAACAAGTGATCATTGTTGAATTGTCTTGTTCAGGAATTATGTGCAGTCATTTCAATCATAAGACTCTACATTTCTTGTGAGACTAGTTTCGTGGTGAGCAACTCCTTTAACTTTTGTTTATCTGGGAAAATCTTTATCTCTTCTTAAATTCTGAATGATGACCTGAAATGTTAAATGGAATTCCTCTTTCTATTTGTTTTTGGTTTTTGTTTACAGGGAATTTTTTAGTACTTCACTGTGGGTGCGATGGCCAAGGGGCTGTCTGGGGTCTACTTTTGGGAAGGTCCTGAGGTGGGACTGGCTGGGAAGATGCCAGTGATGGTTTTATGACAGAAAGTGCCTTAATTTCAGTAAGTTGCTGGATCAGTGTGGGAACCAGGAACTCAAGGGTCCTAGAGGAATTGCTACACCCCCAGTGTATGGTCAGCTGTTAGGCTTTATAATGACATGAATAATGGAAGATATCTTTGGAAAAGGATACTATAGAATCTGTAAATTCTGAACTTGGGGGAATTTGGTCAGTAGGACAAAGAATCTGGAGAGAGATTTTCCTGGAATCTACATGACCTTCAACGCACACCAGTGGTCTGAGATGGTCTGGCCAATCATAGAAGCACTTAGAGATGCCACAAAGAGAAGAGCCTTCACCCTAGTCTCTCAAGCCTACACCTCCATAAAGAGCCAACGACTTTGCAGCCGTTGTCAGGCTCCTGTGGAAGAGGCTGTGAAAGGTACATTAGAACAAGGATGGCAAGCCCACTTCACCACAAGAATGTTATGCCCAAAAAACCAGTTGCAGGGGCCCTGGATGTTTCCTTCAACTGGATCATTCCCTCATCAGAACCTGCCCCAATTCCACCAATCCCCAACAAGCAGCAGTTAGCCAGACTGACCAATTATGTGGCTTTCATCAAAAGCTGATATATCATTCTGAATTCAAGATCCACCTTCAGAATCCTGTATACTGACAAATATAGAAATGTAAAATTTTTATTTTCAATTTATTGGTGGATGGATTAGCACCCCAGCATTCCCTACTGAGTATGTGATAAAATACATATATATAGTATATTATATGTATTTTGTCCTTAAACATTATGCTGAATAGTTGTTGAAACAATTTTTGTTTTGTAATATTTGACAATTTGGATGGAACCCGTCAGTATTATGCAGTTTATATTTCCTAGTGACTATAAAACACAGATTTCCTGCTTCATGTGGGACAGTGGTTGTCAATTGTTTGTTCCTGCCGTGGCACAGCACACCCCCCAGTCTGCACCGATGGTTAAGAGTTACAGTGATTCATGTGGGATTTGAGAAAGACTGTCCCCAGAGGCAGTATCTGAGCTGCTGAGGATTCCTATCCACCCTCTTCAGAGAATGTGCTCTCCTTTCTCCTCACCTCCTGAATATCACACACAGAATGCTGAAATGTAGATGAGGAACAAAAGACCATTTCCTCAGTAAAGCAGTGTGTTAACTTCACATCTTTTCCTGGTAGTGTTAGTACATCCAGTGTACTGGCAGTGGAGGGTTTGTCATGAAAATGTGACTATTTAAGACCCTGAGGAGACATATTAGATGTAATATTCCTTTTAGGAGCAGGGAAATGTAGGGTGGAAAGCATTATATTGGCAAAGTTATTAAGATAAGTGATACACTTTGCCCAACTGGCCTGCAGCCTACTGGTTGCTTATACTTATCCTTTGGTTCAAGTTCTGCCTTTTGGAAAAATAGTGAACAAGTCTTTCAGTTTTTGTGTGATGCCCTCTGAATATTTGGAGATGTTCATTGTATCTTCAGGTTATCTCCCCACACCCCACTTAATTTATTCTGCATTTGTTCAATAAATATTTAATTGAAAAAATAAAATAAAGGGAATTATTTAAATGAAAAGAACATAAATGGAAGAAAATTAAGAAAAAACTTCACTAGTAAAAGCAAACATATAATAAAGGTAACAGATTAATCACTTATAAAGTCAGTAAGGAGGCTAAAACACAAAAATAATAAAATCAATTATATCTACAAAAAAGTAGTCAAGGGATACACAAAATAAAGATGTAAGATATGATATCACATACATAAAACATGCAGGGGGAGTAAAAATTTAGTGCCTTTAGAATGTATTCTTCAGCATACATGTGAACTCAAGTGACCAACTTAATATAGACCGCTAATACACGTTATATATGAACCCCATATGTAACCACAAATTAAAAACTTATTATACACAAAATAAAAAAATAAACCTGAGCATAACACGAAAGTAAGTCATGAAACCAGAAGGAAAAGTAAGGAGGACAAGAGGATAAGAAAGGAACAAAGAACTAAAAAACAACCAGAAAACAACAAATGGCAATAAGTACATACCTATCAATAATCACTTTAAATGTAAATGCTCCAATCAAAAGACATCAGGTCACTTAATGGATAAAAAACCAAAATGCACCTATACGTTGTCTATGATACTTCAGACCAAAAGACACATACAAATTGAAAGTGAAGGGATAAAATAATGATATTCCATGCAATGAAGGTGGAAAAAAGGTAGCAATATTTACATCAGACAAAACAGACTTAAAAACAAAGACTGTAACAAGAGAAAAAGAAGGGCATCACATAATGATAAAAAGGAATCAATGTAAAAACAGGATTGACACTGTAAATATCTATGCACCCAACATGGAAGCACCTAAATACAAGCAAATATTAATAGATATAAAGGGAGAAATTGACAGTAACACAATAATAGTAGGGGACTTAAATACCCCACTTACACCAATGAATATATCATCTCGACAGAAAATCAATAAGGAAGGAGTGGCTCTGAATAACCCATTAGATCAGATGGATTAACAGATATGTACAGAGCATCTCATCCCCAAACAGTGAAATAGACATTCTTTCCATATGCACACGGAACAGTGTCCAGCATCACGTATTAGTCCACAAAACAAGTCTCAATAAAAAGATTGAAATCCTATCAAGTATCTTTTCTGACCACAACAATATGAAACTAGAAACAAGGAAAAAAAACTGGAAAAAACACAAACACATTGAAGCTAAACTACATGCTACTAAACAACCAATGGTTAACAAAGAAATCAAAGAGGAAATAAAAAAATACATGGAGACAGACTTGCAGGTGCCACCATCCCAGAGTTGCCCATGCCACCCAGTCATGGTCAACCCCACTGTGTCCTTTGACATTGCTGTGGATGATGAGCCCTTGGGCCGTGTTTCCTTTGAGTTGTTGGCAGACAAATTCCAAAAACAGCAGAAAACTTTCATGCTCTGAGCACTGGGGACAGAGGATTTGGTTATAAAGTTTCCTGCTTTGACAGGATTATTCCAAGTTTTATGTGCCAGGGTGGTGACTTTACATGCCATAATGGCACTGGATCCAAGTCCATCTATGGGGAGAAATTTGATGAGAATTTCATTCTGACACACATAGGTCCTGGCATCTTATCCATGGCAAGTGCTGGATGCAACACAAATGGTTCCCAGTTTTTCATCTCAGTGGTTCGATGGCAAGGATGTGGTCTTTGGCAAGGTGAAAGAGGGCATGAATATTGTGGAAGCCATGGAGCACCTTGGGTATAGGAATGGCAAGATCAGCAAGAAGATCACCAATGCTAACTGGACAAATCTAATAAATTTGACTTGTGTTTTATTTTAACTACCAAACCATTCCTTTTATAGCTCAAGAGTACATCCCTTCACCCCTATCTGCTTGAAATATCCTATAATCTGTGTTCTCACTGTAGTTCTATGGGTTCCATATTTTCCTTACTCCCCTCCAAGTCTAGCTGGATTGCAGAGTTAAGCTTATGATTATGAAATAAAAACTAAACAACAACAACTAAAGTACATGGAGGCACATGAAAATGGAAACACAATGGTCCAAAATCTTTGGGACACAGCAAAAGCAGTTCTAAGAAGAAAGTTTATAGTCTACCTTGAGACACAAGAAAAAGCTCAAAACATTGATATAAACTTACTAGTAAAGGAACTAGGAAAAGAACAAGCAAAGCCCGAAGCTAGTAGAAGAAAGAAAATTATAAAGACTAGAGTGAAAATAAATGAAAGAGAAATGAAAAAAATCAATAGAAAAGATCAGTGAAACCAATGGCTGGTTCTTTGAAGAGATAAGTAGAATTGGATAAACTTATACAAATCCATTAAGAAAGAAAAAAAGAGAGGATTCAAATAAATAAGATCAGAAATGAAAGAGGAGAAATAACAACCAACACTACAGAAATACAAAGGATTATAAAATAAAACTATGAAAAATAATATGCCAACAAGTTGGACAACCTAGAAGAAATGGATAAATTCCTAGAAACATACAATCTTCCAAATGGAATCAGGAAGAAATAGAAAATTTGAACAGACCAATTTCTAGTAATGAAACTGAATAGGTCATCAAAAAACTCCCAACAAACACAAGTCCAGGACCTGATGGCTCCACAGCTGAATTCTACCAAACATTTAAAGAAGAGTTAATACTGGGGCCCTCAGGTGGCTCAGTTGGTTAAGCGTCAGACTCTTGATTTAGGCTCAGACCATGATCTCACGGTTCTGACAGTGCACAGCTGGCTTGGGATTCTCTCTCTCCCTCTCTCTCTCTGTCCCTCCCCTGCTCACTCTTTCTCTCAAAATAGATAGATAGATAGTAAATATATATATGTATATCTTATATAATATATAAAATATTTAATGTTGTTATATTATTATATATTAAATACATTATATTTTATATATTTATTATATAATATATTACAAATAATATAATTTATAATTATTATACATAATATTAATATTATATAATATTTAAAGAAGAGTTAATACCCATTCTACTAAAACTATTCCAAAAAATGAACAGGGAAGAAAACTTCCAAATACATTCTATGTGGACAGAAGTACCCTGATATCAAAACCACAAAAAGACACTGTGCCTGGGTGGCTCAGTTGGTTAAGTGTCTGACTTTTGCTCAGGTCATGATCTCAGAGCTTGTGAGTTCAAGCCCCGTATCAGGATTTGTGCTGACACAGCACAGCCTTCTTCAGATCCTCTGTCTCTGTCTCTCTCTGCCCCTACCCTAATCACACTTGCACGTTCTATCTCTCTCTCCCCAAAATAAATAAACATTGAAAAAAAAATTTTTTAAAGACACTGTAAAAAAACTACAGGCCAATATCCCCAATGAACATAGATGCAAAAATCCTCAACAAAATACTAGCAAATCAAAACCAAATTCAACAATGCATTGAAAGGATTATTCACCACAGTCGAGTTGGATTTATTCCAGGATGGTTCAATATTCACAAACCAATCAATGTGATATATCACATTAACAAGAGGAAGGATAAAAACCATGTGATCATTTCAATAGATGCAGAAAAGCGTTTGATAAAATACAATATCTGTTCATGATAAAAACTCTCAACAAAGTAGATTTAGAGAGAACACATCTCAACATAATAAAGGTCATAAATGAAAAACCCACAGCTGACATTATATTTAATGGTGAAACTGAAAGCTTTCCCTATAAGATCAGGAATAAGGATGTCCATTCTCACTACTTTTATTCAACATAATACTGGAAGTCCTGGCCACAACAATCAGACAAAAGAAATAAAACGCATCCAAATTGGTAAGGAAGTAAAACTATCCCTATTTTCAGATGACATGATACTTTATATAGAAAACCCTAAAGACTCGACCAAAAAACCATTAGAAGTAATAAATGAATTCAGTAAAGTTGTAGGGTACATAATTAATATACAGAAACCTGTTGCATTTCTATAAACTAATAAGAAAGTAGCAGAAAGACAAATAAAAAAAATACTCCCATTCATAATTGCAGCAAAAAGAATAAAATACCTAAGAATAAATTTAACCCAGAAGGTGAAAGACCTATACTCTGAAAATATAAGACATTGTTGAAATAAACTGAAGATAACACAAACAAATGGAAAGATATACCATATTCATGGATTGGAAGAAGCAATCTACAAATTCAACATAATCCTTACCAAAATACCAATGCCATTTTTCACAGAATTTGAACAAATAATCCTAGAATTTGTATGGAACCACAAAAGACCCTGAAAAGCCAAAGCTATCCTGAGAAAGAAGAGCAAAGGCTGCAGGTATCACAATCCCAGATTACAGGATATATTACAAAACTATAATAATCAAAACAGTATAGTACTGGCACAAAAACATACATAGAGATCAACAGAACAAAACAGAGAACCCAGAAACAGACCCACACTTATATGGTCAATTAATTTTTGACAAAGGAGGCAAGAATATGCAATGAAGACAGTCTCTTCGATATATGGTGCTGGGGAAACTGGACAGCTACTTGCAAAAGAAAGAAACTGGATCACTTTCTTATCCCATTCACAAAAATAAACTCAAAATGGATTAAAGACCTAAATGTGAGACCTGACACCATAAATTCCTAAAAGAAAACATAAGTAATAGACTCTTAGACATTGGCCTTAGCAACATATTTATGGATATGTCTCTTCAAACAAGGGAATCAAAAGCAAAAGTAATCTATTGGGTCTACAACAAAATAAAAACCTTCTGCACAGCAAAGGAAGCCATCAACAAACCAGAGAGGCAACCCACTGAATGGGAGAAGATATTTGCAAACAATATAACCAATAAAGAGTTAATATCTAAATTATACAAAGAACTTATATAAGCCAACGCTAACAAAATTATACTCTGATTAAAAAATAGGTAGGGGCACCTGGGTGACTCAGTCAGTTAAATGTCCATCTTCAGCTCAGGTCATGATCTCATGGTTCTTGAGTTCAAGCCCCACATCAGGCTCTGTGCTGACAGCTCAGAGCCTGGAGCCTGCTTCAGATTCTGTGTCTCCCTCTCTCTCTGCCCCTCCCCCACTTGCACTCTCTCTCTCAAAATAAATAAACATTTAAAAATTAAAAAAAAAATAAGCAGAGGACCTGACTAGACATTTTTCCAAAGACATACAGATGGCCAACAGACACATGAAAATATGCTCATCATCACTAATCATCAGGTGAAGACAAATCAAAACTACAGTGAGATATTGTCTCACATCAGTCTTAATGGATAGTATCAAAAGACAAGAAATAACAAGTGTTGGTGAGGACGTGGAGAAAAGAGAACCCTTGTGCACTGTTGGTGGGAACGTAAATTGGTGCAACCACTATGGAAAATATTACAGAGATTCCTTAAAGAATTAAAAATAGAACTACCATATGATCCAGTAATTCTACTAGTGGGCATTTACCTAAAAAAAGTGAAGACACCAATTTGAAAAGATATAAGCACCCCTATGTTTATTGCAGTATTTACAATACCTAAGATATGGAAGCAATCCAAGTATCCATCTATAGATAGATGAATAAAAAAGATGTGATATATTAAAGATGGCGGCGTAGGAGGACGCTGGGCTCACCGCGCGTCCTGCTGATCACTTAGATTCCACCTACACCTGCCTAAATAACCCAGAAAACCGCCAGAGGATTAGCAGAACAGAGTCACCGGACCCAAGTGCAGACGAGAGGCCCACGGAAGAGGGTAGGAAGGGCGGCGAGGCGGTGCGCGCTCCACGGACTGGCAGGAGGGAGCCGGGGCGGAGGGGCGGCTCGCGGCCAAGCAGAGCCCCCGAGTCCGGCTTGCAAAAGCGGAGGGGCCTGACGGACTGTGTTCCAACAGCAAGCGCGACTTAGCGTCTGGGAGGTCATAAGTTAACAGCTCTGCTCGGAAAGCGGGAAGGCTGGAGGACAAAGGGAGGGTGAGCTGCGGAGCCCCCGGACGACAGAGCTCAGTTTGGCGGGGAACAAAGGCGCTAGCCAGCGCCATCTCCCCCGCCCATCCCCCAGCCAAAATCCCAAAGGGAACCGGCTCCGGCCAGGGAAATTGCTCGCTCCGCGCGAACACCCAACTCTGTGCTTCTGCGGAGCCAAACCTCCGGCAGCGATCTGACTCCCTCCGGCTGCCACAGGGCCCCTCCTGAAGTGGATCACCTAAGGAGAAGCGAGCTAAGCCTGCCCCCCCTGCCGCCGTGCACCTTGCCTTCCCACCCCAGCTAATACGCCAGATCCCCAGCATCACAAGCCTGGCAGTGTGCAAGTAGCCCAGACGGGCCACGCCACCCCACAGTGAATCCCGCCCCTAGGAGAGGGGAAGAGAAGGCACACACCAGTCTGACTGTGGCCCCAGCGGTGGGCTGGGGGCAGACATCAGGTCGGACTGCGGCCCCACCCACCAACTCCAGTTATACACCACAGCACAGGGGAAGTGCCCTGCAGGCCCTCACCACACCAGGGACTATCCAAAATGACCAAGCGGAAGAATTCCCCTCAGAAGAATCTCCAGGAAATAACAACAGCTAATGAGCTGATCAAAAAGGATTTAAATAATATAACAGAAAGTGAATTTAGAATAATAGTCATAAAATTAATCGCTGGGCTGGAAAACAGCATACAGGACAGCAGAGAATCTCTTGCTACAGACATCAGGGGACTAAGGAACAGTCACAAGGAGCTGAAAAACGCTTTAAAGGAAATGGAAAACAAAATGCAAACCACCACGGCTCGGATGGAAGAGGCAGAGGAGAGAATAGGTGAACTAGAAGATAAAGTTATGGAAAAAGAGGAAGCTGAGAAAAAGAGAGATAAAAAAATCCAGGAGTATGAGGGGAAAATTAGAGAACTAAGTGATACACTAAAAAGAAATAATATACGCATAATTGGTATCCCAGAGGAGGAAGAGAGAGGGAAAGGTGCTGAAGGGGTACTTGAAGAAATAATAGCTGAGAACTTCCCTGAACTGGGGAAGGAAAAAGGCATTGAAATCCAAGAGGCACAGAGAACTCCCTTCAGACGTAACTTGAATCGATCTTCTGCACGACATATCATAGTGAAACTGGCAAAATACAAGGATAAAGAGAAAATTCTGAAAGCAGCAAGGGGTAAACGTGCCCTCACATATAAAGGGAGACCTAGAAGACTCGTGACTGATCTCTCTTTTGAAACTTGGCAGGCCAGAAAGAATTGGCACGAGATTTTCAGGGTGCTAGACAGCAAAAATATGCAGCCAAGAATCCTTTATCCAGCAAGTCTGTCATTTAGAATAGAAGGAGAGATAAAGGTCTTCCCAAACAAACAAAAACTGAAGGAATTTGTCACCACTAAACCAGCCCTACAAGAGACCCTAAGGGGGATCCTGTGAGACAAAGTACCAGAGACATCGCTACAAGCATAAAACATACAGACATCACAATGACTCTAAACCCGAATCTTTCTATAATAACACTGAATGTAAATGGATTAAATGCGCCAACCAAAAGACATAGGGTATCAGAATGGATAAAAAAACAAGACCCATCTATTTGCTGTCTACAAGAGACTCATTTTAGACCTGAGGACACCTTTAGATTCAGAGTGAGGGGATGGAGAACTATTTATCATGCTACTGGAAGCCAGAAGAAAGCTGGAGTAGCCATACTTATATCAGACAAACTAGACTTTAAATTAAAGGCTGTAACAAGAGATGAAGAAGGACATTATATAATAGTTACAGGGTCTATCCATCAGGAAGAGCTAACAATTATAAATGTCTATGCGCCGAATACCGGAGCCCCCAAATATATAAAACAATTACTCATAAACAGAAGCAACCTTATTGATAAGAATGTGGTAATTGCTGGGGACTTTAACACCCCACTTACAGAAATGGATAGATCATCTAGACACACGGTCAATAAAGAAACAAGGGCCCTGAATGAGACACTGGATCAGATGGACTTGACAGATCTATTTAGAACTCTGCATCCCAAAGCAACAGAATATACTTTCTTCTCGAGTGCACATGGAACATTCTCCAAGATAGATCATATACTGGGTCACAAAACAGCCCTTCATAAGTTTACAAGAATTGAAATTATACCATGCATACTTTCAGACCACAATGCTATGAAGCTTGAAATCAACCACAGGAAAAAGTCTGGAAAACCTCCAAAAGCATGGAGGTTAAAGAACACCCTACTAACGAATGAGTGGGTCAACCAGGCAATTAGAGAAGAAATCAAAAAATATATGGAAACAAACGAAAATGAAAATACAACAATCCAAACGCTTTGGGACGCAGCGAAGGCAGTCCTGAGAGGAAAATACATTGCAATCCAGGCCTATCTCAAGAAACAAGAAAAATCCCAAATACAAAATCTAACAGCACACCTAAAGGAAATAGAAGCAGAACAGCAAAGGCAGCCTAAACCCAGCAGAAGAAGAGAAATAATAAAGATCAGAGCAGAAATAAACAATATAGAATCTAAAAAAACTGTAGAGCAGATCAACGAAACCAAGAGTTGGTTTTTTGAAAAAATAAACAAAATTGACAAACCTCTAGCCAGGCTTCTCAAAAAGAAAAGGGAGATGACCCAAATAGGTAAAATCATGAATGAAAATGGAATTATTACAACCAATCCCTCAGAGATACAAACAATTATCAGGGAATACTATGAAAAATTATATGCCAACAAATTGGACAACCTGGAAGAAATGGACAAATTCCTGAACACCCACACTCTTCCAAAACTCAATCAGGAGGAAATAGAAAGCTTGAACAGACCCATAACCAGCGAAGAAATTGAATCGGTTATCAAAAATCTCCCAACAAATAAGAGTCCAGGACCAGATGGCTTCCCAGGGGAGTTCTACCAGACGTTTAAAGCAGAGATAATACCTATCCTTCTCAAGCTATTCCAAGAAATAGAAAGGGAAGGAAAACTTCCAGACTCATTCTATGAAGCCAGTATTACTTTGATTCCTAAACCAGACAGAGACCCAGTAAAAAAAGAGAACTACAGGCCAATATCCCTGATGAATATGGATGCCAAAATTCTCAATAAGATACTAGCAAATCGAATTCAACAGCATATAAAAAGAATTATTCACCATGATCAAGTGGGATTCATTCCTGGGATGCAGGGCTGGTTCAACATTCGCAAATCAATCAACGTGATACATCACATTAACAACAAAAAAGAGAAGAACCATATGATCCTGTCAATCGATGCAGAAAAGGCCTTTGACAAAATCCAGCACCCTTTCTTAATAAAAACCCTTGAGAAAGTCGGGATAGAAGGAACATACTTAAAGATCATAAAAGCCATTTATGAAAAGCCCACAGCTAACATCATCCTCAACGGGGAAAAACTGAGAGCTTTTTCCCTGAGATCAGGAACACGACAGGGATGCCCACTCTCACCGTTGTTGTTTAACATAGTGCTGGAAGTGCTAGCATCAGCAATCAGACAACAAAAGGAAATCAAAGGCATCAAAATTGGCAAAGATGAAGTCAAGCTTTCGCTTTTTGCAGATGACATGATATTATACATGGAAAATCCGATAGACTCCACCAAAAGTCTGCTAGAACTGATACATGAATTCAGCAAAGTTGCAGGATACAAAATCAATGTACAGAAATCAGTTGCATTCTTATACACTAACAATGAAGCAACAGAAAGACAAATAAAGAAACTGATCCCATTCACAATTGCACCAAGAAGCATAAAATACCTAGGAATAAATCTAACCAAAGATGTAAAGGATCTGTATGCTGAAAACTATAGAAAGCTTATGAAGGTAATTGAAGAAGATTTAAAGAAATGGAAAGACATTCCCTGCTCATGGATTGGAAAAATAAATATTGTCAAAATGTCAATACTACCCAAAGCTATCTACACATTCAATGCAATCCCAATCAAAATTGCACCAGCATTCTTCTCGAAACTAGAACAAGCAATCCTAAAATTCATATGGAACCACAAAAGGCCCCGAATAGCCAAAGGAATTTTGAAGAAGAAGACCAAAGCAGGAGGCATCACAATCCCAGACTTCAGCCTCTACTACAAAGCTGTCATCATCAAGACAGCATGGTATTGGCACAAAAACAGACACACAGACCAATGGAATAGAATAGAAACCCCAGAACTAGACCCACAAACATATGGCCAACTCATCTTTGACAAAGCAGGAAAGAACATCCAATGGAAAAAAGACAGCCTCTTTAACAAATGGTGCTGGGAGAACTGGACAGCAACATGCAGAAGGTTGAAACTAGACCACTTTCTCACACCATTTACAAAAATAAACTCAAAATGGATAAAGGACCTAAATGTGAGACAGGAAACCATCAGAACCTTAGAGGAGAAAGCAGGAAAAGACCTCTCTGACCTCAGCCGTAGCAATCTCTTACTCGACACATCCCCAAAGGCAAGGGAATTAAAAGCAAAAGTGAATTACTGGGACCTTATGAAGATAAAAAGCTTCTGCACAGCCAAGGAAACAACCAACAAAACTAAAAGGCAACCAACGGAATGGGAAAAGATATTTGCAAATGACATATCGGACAAAGGGCTAGTATCTAAAATCTATAAAGAGCTCACCAAACTCCACACCCGAAAAACAAATAACCCAGTGAAGAAATGGGCAGAAAACATGAATAGACACTTCTCTAAAGAAGACATCCAGATGGCCAACAGGCACATGAAAAGATGTTCAGCGTCGCTCCTCATCAGGGAAATACAAATCAAAACCACACTCAGGTATCACCTCACGCCAGTCAGAGTGGCCAAAATGAACAAATCAGGAGACTATAGATGCTGGAGAGGATGTGGAGAAACGGGAACCCTCTTGCACTGTTGGTGGGAATGCAAATTGGTGCAGCCGCTCTGGAAAGCAGTGTGGAGGTTCCTCAGAAAATTAAAAATAGACCTACCCTATGACCCAGCAATAGCACTGCTAGGAATCTACCCAAGGGATACAGGAGTACTGATGCATAGGGGCACTTGTACCCCAATGTTCATAGCAGCACTCTCAACAATAGCCAAATTATGGAAAGAGCCGAAATGTCCATCAACTGATGAATGGATAAAGAAATTGTGGTTTATATACACAATGGAATACTACGTGGCAATGAGAAAAAATGAAATATGGCCTTTTGTAGCAACGTGGATGGAACTGGAGAGTGTGATGCTAAGTGAAATAAGCCATACAGAGAAAGACAGATACCATATGGTTTCACTCTTATGTGGATCCTGAGAAACTTAACAGGAACCCATGGGGGAGGGGAAGGAAAAAAAAAAAAAAAAAAAGGACGTTAGAGTGGGAGAGAGCCAAAGCATAAGAGACTGTTAAAAACTGAGAACAAACTGAGGGTTGATGGGGGGGTGGGAGGGAGGGGCGGGTGGGTGATGGGTATTGAGGAGGGCACCTTTTGGGATGAGCACTGGGTGTTGTATGGAAACCAATTTGACAATAAACTTCATATAAAAAAAAAAGATGTGATATATATATATATATATATACACATATACATATACATATTTATTATTCAGTCATAAAAAAAAGAATGGAATCTTGCCACTTGCAACAACCTGGATGGACCTGAAGAGTATTATGTTAAGTGAAATAAGTCAGACAGAGAAAGACAAACACCACATGATTTCACTTATATGTGGAATCCAAAAAACAGAACAAAACAAAAAGCAGAAATAGATTCATAAATATGGAAAACAAAGTGATGGGTGCCAAAAGGGAGGGAAATAGGGGTTCAGGTGAAATAGGTGAAAGGGATTAAGAAACTTCCAGTTACAAAATAAATAAGTCATGGAGATGAAAAGTATAGCATAGAGAGTATAATCAATCATATTGTAATAATGTTTTTAAAAACCCTACATAAAAAACATTATGCTTAAAGAAGCAATCTCAAGTTTTTCATTAAATTTTTGAGAAACTTTATTTGGAAGTTTACACAAATTCAATATTTAATATCCTGAATATGTTTTCTTTTCCTCATTATATTATATAAATACAAGTATTTTCACCATGCCCCATTATAGTTGCCTCCAAATCTCCTTTAAATTTATCCCAGTGTGCTATACAACTATTATTTTTATGCATGTCATGATATGAAAAAAGGTTCAGAAGCACTGCTTTAGCTTTAGATAGGACTCTTTACCTGGGGCCTCTCAATGGATTTCAGTGGGCGTGTGAAATGCGCACATATATCTTTCTTGAGAGATAGTTAATACTTTTCATAAGTTCTCAAAGCTTAAGAACCAAGTGACTCAAGAATTTCAAAAGTTCCCCTATAATTTCATCCCCAAAAAAGTGATGTTACAAGTTAAGGGTTAAAGGAATTCCAATAGCACAACTAGGTCTCCATTATCACAGGTGGGAAGAATAAAGGTGCTATAAATAGAACTAGGAGGACTTCTGTCTCTGGCTCCCTCTTTTGGGACTCCTGCTCCTGGCCTCTCTCTTCTTAAATTCAACTAACATATTAAGAGGATTCTAGGGTCTTTTCTCTGTTAGAAGTAAATACTTCCTCAGATCACCAGAAAGTACAAACCAGGGTGGAATCCAGGGAAGACAGTATAGATTTCAAATGCTCACATTTGATCTAGCTCTGCAGCCAAAGCCTGAAAGGCAATATTGTAAAATGTATATTTGCCCAGACCTCTTCCTCTGTGTTTCTAAAGCACTTTGCACATAACTAGACTTCTCCTATATATGTGTCTCCCTTGGGGGCCTAGCAGAGGTGACAAAATCCACAGTGCCACTCTGCCATACTGTCATTATTTGGTATGTTTTTCCCTAACAGGTTTTGAACCCCTGAGAGATAGACTTTTATTTTGTTTTTAAAACAGTCTCTAGAATAAAATATACACTCAGTATTTTCTCAATTAATGACAAATAAATTAATGAACACGCACTATTAATTTCCAAATCTTAGTTTCCTTAAAAGGTTATATGCTAGGAAGAGATACTTCCTCTGTAAATTAATAAATTAATTTCCTGATACAAATAAACTTAATGTGAATCTGGGTACTTTATAATCCCAACTTTTTTATAATCCCAATTTTGACCAGGATTTTATCTTCTCAGATATGTTTAATAGAGATGTTCTATATCTTCCTACAGATGACACATCTCTTGACCACTGATCTACTTCTCTCACTGTTGAGAAAGGCATGAATCATACGTCTTTTTAGCCCTTTTTAGTCCCTTTTTGCTTGATGCTATTTTCTACACATAGGGTGCACTCAGCAAAAGCTGACTGAACTTGGAACAAACTTCAAAGAATAATAAAGTTATCTTAATTACATACAAGGCTTTACAGATTATATAGGACTTTACCATGCATTATCTCATTTGATCACAAGAATCCTGTGAGTTAGAGCTCCATTGTAGAAACCAACGCTTAAAACGTTTAAGCCATTTGCATAAGGTTTTACAAATTGGAACTAGAAGCCAGGTCTTCTGACTCCTACAGTAGTGATCTTTCCCACTGGGAGATTAATGGAATTCTCTCATCTGCCAAAAGAATTTCTTAATATTATGTTGACACAAAACTAGATAGGCAGTGTTGCTATCCTGAGTCAGTAAGAAAATCAACATACAAGTACATTAAGACCTATTGATCTGTATAATATTTTTTCTAGAACAATACTTTGGCTTATAAACCACGTGTTTCATTTGAGTTCATTCAGCTTTCAGCTGTGTATATTTCTTACCTATGCATACAGCTTCCTGTGTGGTCTCCTAAGCATTGGTTCAAAGTTCTTACTTCTGAACTTTGTCTTGTCTTTTCCTGTTTACTTCGCAGCTCTGGGAAAAACACAGATTGTTTAATCTGTGAACCATACATCTTTGTTTAATTTTTGTCTCGCAGGCACTCTTGACCACCACCAGGGGGCAAAAGCCTACCAGCTGGTTTCTCAGCAATTCATTCTACACAGGACTGTACAGTACAGGGACCCTCAGTGTCTGATTCTTGATGGAACCTCCCTGCTAATTATTTCAACCGCAGGGCCCCAGGGAGAGAACAAAGGCTCAGCACAGAGGGCTCTAGTGGCACTTAACCATACAGCAGCCAGAAGGAGCACATGACAGTCCTGTCAGTTTAAAGGAAGCAATGAAATCCAAGAGAGTTTGAGTGACAAACAGGAGGTGGCTTTAATAACTGCAAACTCCTTAATGTGTGTGTTTCCTCAGTTTTGATACATATGGTGGTATATTCCAGAGCGTCCACTCAAATTGAGAAATAGCTTTGTCAACTCTCTTTCTCTGTGTAAACAATCAATGATATTTGCATAGTGAGATTTCCCCCCTTTTTAAATCTTGATTTTTCATTACTTTCTTCGCTTATGGTCTGCTAATGGTTTATCTTTTTTTTTTTTAATTTTTTAACGTTTATTCATTTTTGAGAGAGCGAGAGCAGGGGAGGGGCAGAGAGAAAGGGAGACACAGAATCCCAAGCAGGCTCCAGGCTCTGAGCTGTCAGCACAGAGCCCTATGTGGGGCTGAAACTCATGAACTGTGAGATCATGACCCAAGCTCAAGTCCGATGCTTAACCGACTAAGCCACCCAAGCGCCCCATGCTGACGGTTTATCTTTTAGATTGTTCCTTTAAAATATTTAATAACCTACATTTCACATTTTGTCTATGAAATAATGAAATTCTAGAGAAAAAAAAATCTCAAAGAGCAAATGCTATTTAAGAGAATTTCTTCCCATCGGGAAGCAAGTGGGAGGTAAATAGCAGGTTGGACCCTTATAACTCTGTGAGCCCTGCTTTCTCGGCCTCCCGGGCTCATACAGTCTCTCTCACCTTAGGAATAATGAATGAGTGAGTCCTTAGGGGCCAGGGTAATAGAGGAAGTGGGAGGGTACCTACCATGAAGCTTCTCAGGGTATAATATGAAAAAGCTTTCTTTCTTTCACGAAGTCGCATCATAAAACATGGACTCTGAGATAGAGGGTGGTACAGCTTAGAAAAAGCCCTCGAGAGCCGGGTCAAAGGGGGATAAACTCGTCTCCTGGTCGCGCCACGAGGGTCTCTAGTCCAGTAAGTCTCACTCCCGCCTAGCGAAAGCCTTTGAAGCCCCGCGGAGCCCTTTCCCACCAGACAACGTGTTTGCCTCAGGATTTTCACCTCAGTTTCCTTTCTCTAAGATCGGTTAAGCTGTGCGCCCCCACCTCATGAAATGGTCGTCTCTCAGGAGTGGGGACTCCAAAGGCTCCCAGAACCGGGGCCCCTCCCCCCATCCCAGTTCACAGCCTCCGGGCGCGGGCAAACCGCGCGATTCCAGAGCAAAGGAGGAAACCCAGGAAGGGGCGGCGGTCAGAGGCGCAAACAACCGGCCGGCTTCCGGCAACTCAAGGGTTACGGCGAGGCGGCGGCGCGCGCCGAGGGGAGAGGCGGTTGCTGACAGGTGGCGCCTGCGCACTGGGAGCGCTCATTGTGCCCCGCTGCTGCCGAACCGCCCGCCCGCCCGCCCGCCCGCCGCCCGTTCGGCGCGTCAGTCGGCGAGAGTCCGGTGGTGGGTGCGGAGCCTGCGGCCGTTCCCTCGGCCTCTTCCTCCTCCCCGTTCCCCTCACCCCCCTCCCACACCCCTTTTCCCATCCCGGCTCCGTCACCCTCCCGCCCCCCATACTCAGGACAAGAATGCCCTGCCCGGAACAACCTAGCAGCGCCTAGATGGCTTTGGTCACGGTCCAGCGGTCGCCTACCCCCAGCACCACCTCCAGCCCCTGCGCCTCGGTGAGTCCCACCCGGCGGCCGCTCCGCTCGCTTCTGTCACTGCGGCTCCGCTTTGCCTCAGCGGGTCCCGCCGAGCGCCACTGCGCACGCGCCGCGCCGCTTCCCAGGCCTTGGCACTCGGCTGCCGCGAACCCCCCACACCCCCCATCTTTAAGACGAGCTGCGGGACCCACGGGACGTTGGTTTTTGCCCCCATCACTCTGAACACCGGGCTCTCACAGTCCTCGCCCCGAACCACCCCCCCCACCCCCGTGGCATGCTTTCCTACGGCTTGAACACTTCCTTTCGCGAATGAGTCATTCTTGCTTTTCACCCTCCCCCTTCCTTGTACCCTCTGTTGCTCTGCTGCAGGGAGAGGACCATGGGACTCCTGCGTTGCCCCTAACACACACCACATCCCTATACCCACACCCATTTCATGGACTCGTTCAGTATTCCCACCCTGCAACCCCTTCTTCAGGCTCTCTGGGGTATGTGCCTTCCCTCTAGTCACTTGCTGTCTTTCTTGGGCTCTGGTACTGTTTGGGCTTCATTGGATTGCTGAGCTGGTAGTTACTCCTTGGTTTCTTCCCTCCTCTCCAGCAGAGAGGTCTCTTTCTTGGACCTCTTACCTTTTCTGTAAGTAGTCCTGAAGCATCTGGCGCTGTTTGATAACCAGGGCCAATTCATTTACATCTTACAGGTATTAATGCCTTGCACTCATTGCTCATGATCATTCTTGTTCTTGGGTCGTGTTTGTATGCTTCAGATGCGTATGCCAGTGAAGCATGCTTCCAGAAGGAAAATACCCAATAACCAGCCTTTTCCTGCTGGGCCCTTCTTTGACTTGGCTCCTAGCCCCACCTCCATCCCTTTACACCCCACTCTTTTAGGCTTTATTCTTGAAAATCCTTATTTAAAAAATAAAATATTGCATCAGTGGGGCGAAATGGGATCTTTAAAACATGCAAATGTTGTAGAAGGAAATAGAATGAAAATAATGAGCAACTGGAAAAGCCATCTTGAACTTCCTACAGAATTGTAATTTTTAAAACTGTGTTGGTGGATTTAGTAGTTTCAAGTTGCCAAAAGGTATTCACTAAACACTGTACCACCCTTCACTGTAAAACATCAGGTTATTCTTTATATTTATATGTTCACTGAGCCGTGGGCTTTGATATCTTGAAAATACAGTGACTTGTGATTTCAACATAGTTTCCTGAATTTCAAAATTCAGTATAGTGGTGGTTTCTTTTTTTTTTTTCCCCTGAGCTTTCTTGTGAATTTTGTGTGGCCAAATTGACAATTATATCCTAATTCTAGAAGTGATTATATTTCGGGGGTTAACTTGTATTGTTGCAGAGAGCAGAACTAGGATCCTTGGGTAGAAGTTCAGGGAGGCAGATTTTCAATGATTGTAAGGAAGAAGAATCTTGTAACAGTGGAGTGGACTGCCTTGCAAAAATAGTGAATGTCCGTTGCTTAAAGTATTAAAAGAAAAGCTGGAGGACCTTTTGCCTGGAAGTTAGTATAAAGAATTCCTGCAGTGAGGGACTTCTAAGGCCTTTTCCAACTCTTAAGATTTTGTGATTTGAGAATAGTTGCACTTCAAAGGTGGTAAAACGTTTTTAAGGTCCTCTGAAGACAAGTATCATAGGATAGAAATTTAGTAAAATTTATTTATATGTAGTACTTTATGCTAGATTTTGGAAAGTTAACATTCCATCAGACCATTTTACTTCTCTTTACTAGTAAACCTTTGAGAATAGTGGTCACCAGGTGTGATTTTGGCTGAGACAGCAACTGAAAGTTAATAGAGTCATGCAAATAAATACACTATAAACCAGTATTATAGTAACATCATTTCCTCTGGGCATTGTTTAAAACAGTTTATGCTATAATAATAACATACATACATATATCAAGTTATCATACTAAGTTCCTTGAGGTGAATGATTAGTATACAATAAGGCCATATCTACTTGATATGACTTAATTAGCCAAAACTTAGTTATTAGAATATTGAGGTATAGTAATACTTTTGAGATAGGTAATTAAATTGATCATGTGGTAAGCTCAGTTGTTGAGCTGATATTTCTATGTCTACTTACCATGGTAACTTGGTTATTTCAGTTGTGTATGCATGGCCCTCGGAATCCTGGGACGTGTGTGTGTGTAACACTCAATAGTGTTTGTATGACTGATAAGCCAGTTACCTTTCCCTTTAAATTGGCTTCCTATTTCACTTCATCCAGCGCTGTGTTCAGCAGAGTTGTCTTGTGGTTCTTGTGTTCCGATATTTGGCTGCTGTCTGACCTGCATATATTTGCTCTTGCATCTCTTGCTGCATGAATAGGTTAAGTTGTTTGTTTTAAAAGTAAAAGAGAGCAAAAAGAATCTAGAGAACCATGAAAGTAGAGATTTAATTTTGTGAGACTGGAGATTTAGATTTTTTAATTAATAATTTTAAGCATTTCATTTTACTTTTTCACTGTGGGAGGTGTAGGACATTTTAATACTGTCAGCTTTTCAATATTCATTTTGGGGATTAAAAAAATCTAATGATCATCTACTGGGTATGTGTGGCTGTTATAGATACTAACATGCATAAGACATTGACCCTGTCTATCAGGATCATGTAATCTTGGAGGGGGCAGAAAGAACAAATGTGAGATGAGAGGGTTGAAAAGGAGAGCAAGGGAAATGATACCGCATGTATATGAATAGCTGGTTTGTAATGGCCAGTATTGTCTGAATTCAGATTAAGATAAATTCACTACTGGCAATAGTAGAAGTAACAGTATCTCACATCTCTTGGGTTTTTGTCTGTGCCAGGCATCATGCCAAGTGCTTTACGTGGATTAACTCATTTACTCCTCACAATATGTCCAAAGGAAATTGCTATTATCCCTATCTTACAGATGAAGAAACTGAAGCAAAGAGCCATTAAGGAATGTGCCCAGTGTCACTTAGCTGTTGAAGATTTGTCTAACTTTAGAATTTTCCATCTGGTAATCAAAGAAAAGTACACATAGTAGGTGGATCTCAAACTAGGCCTTTAAGGATGGGTAGAATATGTATAGGCTGGGATAGAAGCTGGGAAGTAGACAGTATTCCAGGTGGAGAGAAGCTATATTCCCAACACTTACAGGCAGAAAAGTACAAGGCATATCTGAAGGACTTAACTAGACCAGTTTGAAGAAGGATTTCTTTGGAAGAGTAGTAAGAGATAAAGGTGAAGAGGAAGCTGGGACTGCATAGACTCCTGAGCTTAGGAGGTTGAACTTGATGGGGAAGGTAATGGAGAGTCTTCAGAGGTTTTGAACAGATATAATCACAGTGGTGTTTTAAGAAAATTGATCTGACAGCTGTTGGCCAGAGGGATTTGAGAGAGGCAAAGGAAGGCCATGAGTGGAACCAGTTAGAGGCTATTGTGGTAGCTCAGGTGTAAGATAAAAAGGCCTAAACTGGGGATGTGAACTGGTAGTGGAAAGAAAGGGACAGATGTGAGGGATTATGGAGAAAACACAAAGGGCCTGGGAACTGACTGGATATAGGGGAGGAGGAATCAGAGATGCCAACTCTTGGAATGTATTGTTCTTCTAAGATAATAGATGTTTCCTAATTAATAGGCAATTTAAGAATTATCTCTTTACTTCTTTCTGGTATGAATTTTATGAGTGGATACCTGTGTTGATCCAGGGTCATATAAACACAATGAAATACTATAAAAATATTTTACTTTTGTGTAGTGCTTTATACTTTTCAGAGTGTTTTTGTGTTTGTGATCTACTTTAAGTCTAGAGCGGCCTTATAAGTTATGCAGGACAGGTACCAAGGTTAAAAGACTTACTGAAGGTTACAAAACTGGTTGGTGTAAGAACCTGCACTAGAACTAAGTTCCTTGGCTCCTAGTCCACATTTCTTTCCATGGTGTGAAACAGCATATGAGTTTCTGATCCTGAGAACTTGACTGCCAGTATAGTAAAGAAATCAGGACTTAAGATACAATCAAGAACTCCTCTTTGCAGTTCATTTATATTGTAAGCTTAACTAGAACAGAATCATCTAGGTCTGTGCAAATAATTTTTAGGTGATACCCTTATTTGAAGCCTATTATCTCTTAGTTTATACATAATTCCTAAAAGTTGGATATTTAGTTTTCTTATTCTTAGAAGATTATCAACAGCAAAAAAGGAATGGAAAGTGTGGCAAGTGCTGCTAAAGACAGACTGCTAATAGTTCTGGGAAATGATAGCTGATGGTTTTATAGCAAGGGAGGAAGAAGATGATTTCTAAATAACTGGCATAAGAAAAAATTTGGCAGTTATGAACTACTTAATGTGAGGACAAATCCCTCTCTAAGATGACCCTGAATAATCATAATAAAGCTTCATCTTATTTTCTCTTCATTTAAGCAGTCAGGATTGAGTGAATTGTACTTTTAGATAGACATCCATCCAATTCTCACTGAAGTTTTGATGTTTATAATGTACATTTTAATTAATCAGGAAATTTATTTACATATATGATACTTGATAAATAAGATACTATTGAATTACTTATTTATTATATATATATATTCAAATATGACTGCATCTTTCCCCAGAGAAAATAAAACCATAGCAAATATGAAATTGATTTATCTGAAGTATAAATACTTAAAAGTGATGCCTTTAAATTTTTAAAAGCTTTAGAAACTTTCTTACACTGTAGAAATAATACATGGGCAGTGTAGGAAATTTTAGAAAATATAGAAAAGCACAGAAAAGATAATAAAATATATGTGTTCTATCTATCTACCTATTTATATATGTGTTATATCTGTATATATATAACATAGCTGAAATGCTGCTGTGTATGTAACTTCATATATATATATATTTTTAAGTTTGAAATAAATCATAGATGTAGTACCATATCACTTAAATGGCTGCATTGAGCAGTTATATTATAACTCATTCTAACCATTCCATTATTAGTAAACATCTGATTTTTTCCAAATTTTTTTTATTGCTATTTTAAATCACATTGCAGTGAACATCATTGGGCATAAATATTTGACAGCATTTTGGACCTTACTAAAATTTCAAGAAATAGAATTACTGGATCACAGACCAGCATAGTGTAAGAATACTCATTTATCCTAACCTTATTAACACTGGATATTCTCATTTCACATTTAATCATTAGTAATTTTCAAAGATAAAGAATAGTAGCTCGTTGGTTTTATGTATATCTTATTACTAGACAGGTTGAGTATTTTTCAAATCTTTATTAGGCGTTTCTGTTAACTTTTTTAAAAGATAGTTTTATTGAGGTATCGTCTCCAAAGCATAAAATAGACCCGTTTTAATAATTTTATAATTCAGTGATTTTTAGTAAAGTTACAGAGTTGTACAACCTTCACTATAATCCCTTATTTCCATTATATGAGCTATTTGGTCATTCTTTTCAACCTGTGTACCCTCTTGATATATTATGAATATTAACTCTTCATTTATTAGCACTATTTGCTTGGAATTGTTTGTATTGCCCTTAGAATAAAGTCTACACTCCAGAGTTCTGCTAGCAAGACTTCTAATGAGCTAACCTTGCTTTTACCTCTTCAGCCCTGTATCTTCCCAAGTTCCTGCCTTGCACACTGCTCAGTCAAGCTGACATGCCATGCTCCCTTTGATCTCTAGGCTTTTGCACATGCTGTTTCCTTTACCTGGAACACTTTCTTCATCTCTTTACCTGACTAATTCCTACTCATCCTTCAGGTCCCAGCTTAAATGTCACTTCTTCTGGGAAGCTTCCCTGGCTCCACTCCCAGACTATGGTAGGTGCTCCTTCTATGCGCACCGTAGTACCTTATACTTACCCATCGTGGCTCTTATCTCCTTAACATACTTGATTGTTTGACTACTTATCTCCCCAACTAACCTTTAAGCCAGGGACTAGGTCTGTTTTCATAATTTTGTATCATTAGGGTCAAAAATATTGGACATGTGTATCAGTGGATGGATGACTCGATGGATATAGTATTATTCAGCAGTCTTTTCCATTTTGAGTTCTTCCATTGTTTTTAAGCATTTCTGTTTCCAGAAGCCTTTTAAGACTTTGGGTACATATTGCTAAATTGTCCTCTAGAAAGGCTGAATCAAACTTTGTAGACAAACTGTGAAATATGCCAGAGGTCAGGTGCATAAAATGTTGGCTCTGCTGTTCCCTCGTTAGCCCTGAGTATCATCATCATCATCATCCATTTTCTTTATTATAGTAAGTGCTGTTTATTGAACACTTACTCTGTACCAGACACTATGCTGAGTACTTTACATGCATTGTTGCTTAATTTTTACATCACTCCTGTGGTTTAGATATTATTATCCCTATTTTACAAGGAAAATTGATGCTCAGAGAAGTAAAATGAGTTGCCCAAGTAAAATGAGTGATAGGCCTGATGTCTGACCCCAGACATTTTCCTCTTAACCTCTGCTGTTTTATTGCTTACATTTTTTTCAGAGGTTAAACATTTTTTTTTCAAATATTTGCTATTATATGTTTTATATTCCCTGTTTGGTAAGTCACTCACGCGATTAGCCCAGCTTTCTCCATGGATAGTTATTTTTGCCATATTGATTTGTAAAGAATTTTAAAGTAATCTCTACACCCAATGTAGGGCTTGAACTCATGACACCAAGATCAAGAGTTGCATGCTGTACCGACTGAGCCAGCGGAGCTCTCCTGATTTGTAAATATTTTTTATACACTAAGAATATTAACCTTTTTCTGTTATGGTGGACATTTGCCTTGGTTTTTCATTTGCCACTTTGTTTTATTCATTTCGATGTGTAGACATTTAAAAAATTTTAATGCCATCAATCTAAAGTCTATGTGTATATGTTTTTCCATTGTTTTTCTGCTTAGTTCAATTTTCCATCATTAGAGAAATATTCACCTGTATTAAGTTTTTTAATAGTTTATTTTTATGTTTAACTTTTATCACCTGAAATTAATTTTACTACATGGTATGAGGTAAATATTAAACTTATTTTGTCCCAAATAGATAACAACTTGTCTCAGTGCATTTTATGAAACAATCACCTTTTTTTCTTTTTTTTTTTTTTAATGTTTATTTATTTTGAGAGAGAGCACGAGCAGGGCAGGGGGCAGAGAGCAAGGGAGAGAGAGAATCCCAAGTGTTGACAGCGCAGAGCCCCTCACGAACTGTGAGATCATGAACTGAGCCAAAATCAAGAGTCGGACACTTAACCAACTGAGCCACTCAGATGTTCCCCAATCACTTCTTTTTCTAATGGTGTATAATTCTACCTATGGGAAATACTAAATTGGAGTATAAGCTAGAATGTGTTCCATTGCTATTCCCACAGGAGTTTAGTTTAGCACATACTACTTAGTATTCATTAAGAGTTGGATGGACAGGGGCGCCTGGGTGGCGCAGTCGGTTAAGCGTCCGACTTCAGCCAGGTCACGATCTCGCAGTCCGTGAGTTCGAGCCCCGCGTCAGGCTCTGGGCTGATGGCTCAGAGCCTGGAGCCTGTTTCCGATTCTGTGTCTCCCTCTCTCTCTGCCCCTCCCCCGTTCATGCTCTGTCTCTCTCTGTCCCAAAAATAAATAAAAACGTTGAAAAAAAAATTAAAAAAAAAAAAAAAAGAGTTGGATGGACAGACAATAAACTTAAACTAGCGTAGATTTAAAAATTTTGACTCAGGTGCCTTGCGAAGTCCAGAGCAAGAGCATGCCTTTGGTAATCAAAAGGTATCTTCAGGTTTCTTGTCCTTTCTTTCTGGCTTTAAGTGAGAGGGAACAAATTCTAAATTATGTGCAGTCTGAAAAAGGTACCATGCAGAGCCCATACTGCTTCCTATATAGCACCATTAAATATCATTCCTAGTACCAGCAGCTTGGAAAAACAGCTTTACTGTTTTTTCATTAAATGCCTGCTGTTTTGCTGGCTACACATTGCCTGGCCCATCGTAGGCATTCACGTGTCCATTTTTTTTCACCTATTTGCTCATTCATTCAAAAATCTTAGCTATAGTAAAGGAACTCTTTCTAATAATAATAATAATAATAATAATAATAGTGTGATTATTGATAAGACCCTTTATCCAATCTGAAATATGCCAGAGCTCAAGTATACATGGGAGAGACCTAAGGAAGCTTGTTAATCAGCAAATATTTAATGAGTGCTATTTTGTTCAAGTAACCCCATCCATTCTCTTCCTCTGGTTCTTAGCGCTGAGTCCTTTTCAGATTCTTTTACAAACTGCCCTCCATTTTCTTGTCCAGCTGAGCAGCACAGCTGCTGTTCACAGTGCCCTTCATTTTCCTGTTTGTCAAGAGAAAGTCCTGTGAGGTGATCTTGGCTCTGAAATGTAGTGAGAGGTCCCATGGTTCCCTAGATTTCCTGAAAGACGGGAAATATTTCACTTGCTGAATGAGAGAGGATATGCTTAGAAACAAATGGGAGAGAAGTAGCATACTGTGTTCCAGCCTAGTTTTCATGAAGCTGTTTAATTTAATTTTTTTTTTAAAGGTAATTTAGTACCTTTTTGTACCCTGGGCTATACTCAGTTCTAGAGTTATCTATTTACTCATTCATGCCAGTGTCAAGGATCCAGCAACCCGTTAGTCCCTGGCTTCAGGAAGCTTTTAGAGTATAAGTAGAGAGATTGGTATTAAGTAAATAGTGTAGTAATCATAGATGATATAAGCCTTGAGGAAGAGAAAGAAGGCCACCAAGGGTTTCTTAGTTGAGGCTTCAATAGTGAGTGGGACTTGGCTTAGCAGACAGAGGGTTAGGGGTGAGTAGCAGGAGGGAGGGAAGCATTCTCAAGCATGAACTTAAAGCACAAGGGTAGAAATGGCAGATGTACGCTGGGAACCACAAGCAGTACAGTGCTGATGTCTTGCAAAGTGCAGAAAATAGGGCTGGAGAAGTAAACATAATTTCTTCTGAACTATAACATCTGTGCTGTTACTTTTACCTTTCATATAGTATGTCTGTTCTCTTGACTTTCCTGTAAAGCGAGTTTGTTAAAATTTGTGATTAGGGGCAAGTATAACTGTCCTAATAGCTACCATGTTTCAAGCGTCTGCTGTGCTGTAGAAACTAGTTTCAGTGCTAAACAGGCATCACAACAACCATTCGAAGGAGTACCATTATCGTTTCTATTTTACAGATAAACTGATTTTCAGAGAGATGTCTACATTCCCCCAGCATGGAGTGGCAGAGCTGGGATTTAAACTTTGCTTATCATACTCAGAAACAAACTACTAGACTAAATCATCTTCTGGATATTAGCGTTAGTCTCTCTTCCCAGGTGCTGTTTGATTTCTTCCCCCCTCCCTTTTTTTAAACTCATTTTGTTTCATGTTTGCCCTGTGTTAGTTTGAATCACTGTGACTTGTGTCATTTTCCTGCTTATGCCTTCCTTGGTAGTTGATAAACTCATTTGAGAGCCTTCTCAGGCACTGTGGAATGATATAAAGCATTATCTTTGTCTTAGAATTTTCAGGTCTAGTGGGGGAAGGCAGCATAACCAGAAAAAGTAGTATAGTGAGGGCAATGGGAGAGGCAAAACCAAGTGTGTACAAGGAAGAAGATACCAGTTCCAAAAGGAATAATGGATAGGGAATGTGAAACAGTAATTGGAAAAGATGGAGGAACAAAAGATCTTTGCGACTAAGAAAATGAAAGATATGCTATTTACTTCTAAATATTAATCCCTTCCAGTTCCATCCATAATTAGAAGCAAGTTTTTTTGTTTTTGTTTTTTTATTTTCCTACAGGGTGGTTATTGTGAGATATTGCTGTCTAAGGCATAGTAGCCTGATAATCAAGCTTCTATCTTTGGAAAATGTGTATTTCTGAGTGTTACCTTGCCTCTTACCTACTCTTCCTCTCCCAACTCTATACCTTCCCCTAGTGAAAGAAAAATCTAACAACTTCTTTTTCACTGCTTCAGACAGATGGGGGGATATATGAAATTATATTTATTGAAGTTTAAGGAAAGACGTCTTTGTGCAACTTGCTCATTGGAGCAATGATTTTCCAATTATTACTTCAGACATTTTTATAGAAACAGCAACAACTTGGGAGAGCCTTTTTTTTTTCACAGTTATGATACTTAGCATGTCTCAAGCAAAATTAAAGTAAACCACATGTTAGCATCTCATGATGCATCTTAATCTGTTAAGGAAGTTCATTGATTCTTTGGGGTTTGAAAAAGAGATTGTGGTTTAGAATAAAAATAGTATCTATGATTCTAATATATACCATGTGATGGGGAAGCCCTAATAGTATTTTCATTTCTCTCTTCTTAAGCTTCAAAAATACCTATAGCAACATGAAGCAGTCCACTGTAGTGGTTAATAGTGTAGGGTCTGGAAAATATCTGCCTGAATCTGAATCCTGACTTTACAATTTACTAGACTTAATAAATAAGTCACTTCAGTGTTCTATGCTTCAGTTTGCCCATCTGTAAAATAGGAGTAATAATAGTACTTCTTTCATAGAAATAAGCATTAAATGAGAGAATGCCTTAGTACCATGTCTGGCACCAAATAAGCATACATTCATGGAGTATTAGTTGTTTTTACAATGATGGTGATTTAGGATGGCTATTTGTTTATTAAGCAATCTTTCATTAGAGTACACATTCAGTGGAGAAGATACTTTCTTTATGACAATAGAATTCAAACAAATAGCCCGTTTCAGGGGTTAGTTTCTCTATATCTTTTTTCTTTCTGTTTAATTATTTTTTACTTAGCAATAGCTTTATTTTTTAAATCAGGGAGTCTCTGCTCTAGTTGCCAGTCTCCCGGCAGAGTATGTTGTGTGTGATTTTGTAATGACCCTGGAGCACCATACAGAATCATTAATGCAACTGTAATCTTTAAAACTCTCCTTCCCTTGAGAGCTTATCAATTTACTAGGCCATGCTTAGCAGCATATGAATTTATTAGATGTTCTGCTATATGGTAGGATGGATCATTGGAAGTGGTCATCTTAGTTTGGATAGTCAAATAATAGGCTGTGTTGGTGTTTTTAATGATTGAGGCTATAAATCATGTGGCAAAGTAGAACAGAAATTTACACATATTTTTTAAATATGCAGAATCTGAGGACACTGAATGTATTCATGGGTTTAAATATATCTTTGTACAAAGAAACAATAGGTGAGAAGAATGATCTGTCTAATTCAGCTATACCAAACAGTTGGGAGTTGAAATTGAATGCAGCTTTTAGAAGATGTATTTCTAAAGCAACTGAATGGTGATATAACAAGAGGTCTTTGGTTCAGGCTTTGGCTGCATTTTGATTATAGTTTTTATTATTGAACCCTGTTAGAAAATAAGACAACCTATTTCTTCTTTGAGAGAGTACTTTAAAAAATTGCACTAAGTTTTCTATGAGCACAATATTTTGATTCTTCTTCTTGATCTATCTTATATAAGCTGCAACTTTTCAACTGTGAGCATTTTTTATGCTGATTCTGTGGTTTTCAATTAAACTTCAAAGGAAACTATACTGACTGTAAAGGAAGTCTGGTTAGGCAAGATGTGGCCAAAAAATCCAGGAACTCCTCCACTTGCTTACAAAACATTTTTGCAGGGTATAGAATCTTGAAAATTAAATATAGGGCTTTTAGGAGAAAGAAGATATTCTTAGGAGATTTCCATTTAAGCACTGTTTTATGGAGCTTTAATCCAAAAGATTTTAAAAATTAAGAGAGTTTTATTAATTAAACCATAAAGTCTTATTTTGTTTCTGAAAAATGTCTTATAGAAGACTGTAGTTATGGCACAAAATGAAAATCATTAAAGGCACAAGGATGATTTGAACCTCTGTACTGGGTGAGCTTGTTTAGAATGCCAGTCTGCCAAAAGTTAGAAATAGGGATATCGCTCACCAAATTAGTCTTTCCTTTGCTTCCAGCTGTCCTTTCAGGTGATTCAAGGCACTCAGAGGAAGACTGTGTTTTACAGGTCCCAGCCTTTTTCTTTCTTTTTCTCATAGATTTTTTTTCAGTTTATTGGATTGCACTCATTTGCAAAACATTTAAGTGTACTGTGCACAAGACTTTGTGTCATTTAAGCTACTAGTAGTCTACCTTTTTAAAACAACTTGCCTTATCTTAAGTATGTGATCTAGAAAATTAGATGATTGAGATTCTGTGTTTTATTCTCTTCATTCTGCTGATGTACTGAAATGTCCCATTTCATTTTGTACTTTTTTATTCTGTATTTTATTTGTGGCTCACATTTCGGAAGTAACCATGATAGTGATTCTCTAATTAGAAATTCTCTAATTAGTGATTCTCTTTTCTGCAATAGTTGTGTGGACTCCAAAGTGAAACCTTATATAGAATTAGATCATATATGGTCCTGCATTCAAAGAGGAAGGAAAAATTATTGAAACGGACAGTTGCCTTTGGAAAATATTTGAACACACACAAGTGTTCTTGGAAAATGTATGGGTCAATAGTAGAGAAAATGCCTTATGAGATAGTTATTTCTTAACCCCTCCCTAAAGTTAGAAAGTTCTCTTTCCTCATTTTGCTTTTTACCTACTGTACTTGATTTGTTACTGACTTTCTGAAATATAATTTTGGAAGTTGAGAGCAGAATTTTTTTAAGATTATTAGGTAATGTGACAGTGATATTGAAATAATGAGTTTTTTTGTTTTGTTTTGTTTTGTTTTTAATGCTGCTAAACCTTTCTTGATTATATTCCTCTGAAGAAAAAGTATTTTATACACTGGCCCTCATTCAGTATACTTTTCTCCCTGCCACATCCGGATCCAAAAGGACAGTTTCCCTCTCTGGCTAATTTAATAATGATTTTATGTCTTAAGAACTTGTTCTCAAGGAAGTAGGCTGCATTATAGTATAGTGATTAGATTGGCTTTAGGTTCTGGACTCAGATTCTGAAGTTAAAATCCCAGCTCTCCCACTTACTAAGTACTGACTTTGGGCAAATCACCTTTCTAAGCTTCGCTTCCTTATCTTATAGAATTACTGTTGGCTTTCATGAAATAACTGAATGACTGCTTAGCACAGTGTTTAGCATTATAGCATAATGAGTGTTCAGTAACTGCTCGTGATTACTGTCGTTAAGTAGATTTAATTCTTTGCTTTTTGCACAGTATTACATACATACTTAATTTTAAGAGATTATGATAGCTTGGCTACCAAAGCATATTTATTTTAGGTGATATATTTGGGTCTTTACTGAATTGTGTCCAGTATGTTGTATTCTCAGATGTGTTACTTTATGAGAAGTTGTATACCCTGGATTAAAATGGACACAGCCATCTTTGTAATGGTAATGAAGTAATGTGTAATTGAAGTATATTTGAAGATGGTGAGAACTGTAGTTTGTGGTTACCTACAACTACCATTAGAGCTATTAAAATTCTTTTCAGATAAAGATAGGGTGAACTTTTGCACTGAGTGTATGTCCAAATATAATGTTCAGTGGGCACAAATGGGTGATATTTAAGATAATTCAGCCCTTCGTTTATATTATTTTCCAAGGAATTCACGAGAAATAGTCTTCTGGTAGTTGAGATGTGTGTCATTTCTTGGAACTGCTTCTAGTGAAAGTCTACATTATTTAGCAATTCTAAATGACAGCCATCTTGAAAGAGCCCACAACATCATCCCCCACCTGTGACTAATGAGATTTTTGTGACATTCTGGCTTTAATAGCTTTGGCTATCAGAACCCCAAACCTTTTACCAGTAATGTGCAGTAGTGGTGTAAGCTTACCTTGCTAAGACTACAAAATCACAACCCAAATTTCTTGTTTTGGGGATCTTGGATACAATAATTTTTATATTTCTTTGCTACTTCTATGAGGGAAATGCAGGAAGTTTCTTGAAACCTTTGATTACTGTCAAAATCTTAGTGTTTATTTATAAATATTGCCTCCTAGGGTTTCACAGAATTTCAGAACTGGAAAATTGACTACTCTGACTCTTTTACTGTTAGTTTCCAGAGTTTGGCCTCAGGAATAAAGTTTAGAATAACTCCTTTCTTGAGCAGTTTTAGGAGAGTTTTTGCTATACTAAAAACCCTACACTTTGTCTTAGGTAGGAATTGATTGGAGGTTTTCTAGAATGCTAGGCATTCAAGTGGCCACCTGGGTTCTAGGCTAGACATACATTGAAATGTAATATAGAAGGTCACATATTTAAATATGGCAGTGGGATTAGGCAGATGAACAAAATTAGTGAAGCTGGCCAAATAGGGCCTGTGATAATTTGGAGAGTAAGAGCTCTATTATCAGGGGCTGGCAGTTGTAACGAAGTGAGAGTGTAGATACAGTGTTTCCAGAAAAGTCTTCTAGTTCAAGAAATACTAGTAGTGCAGATTGTTATGTGAAATCTCCTGATTTTTAAATGTTAGCAACTGAATTGGCTGGAAATGATTTTGGCTGCAAGTAACAAAAGACCAAGTTTAAATCATAAGAATATTTTTGGTTTATGTGACAGAAAGTCCAAGATAGATAGTCCAGGACTACTCAGCAGCTGAACAATGTCATAAGGATCCAAGTCCTTTATAACTTTATGTTCTGCCATTAATAGTATACTGATTCCCATTTTAATGCACATTAAAAAAGTATCTGTTGTAGCTCCAGGCAGCCCAGGCAGTACATCCATGTTTGATGCAAGAAGAGGTAAAACGGTACACTGCCAGCATTTCACTGATTGATTGATTGATTGATTGATTAGGAAAGTATAAATTTTCTCTCAAACAAACCCCCCATTCCTAGCCGACTTCTCTTTTAGTCTCTGGCCAAAACTAGGTTACATGATTACCTAGGTGCAAGAGAGCCTGGGAAGGCAAGTATGTGACTTTCCAGCTTAATCATTGAGTGGCAGGAAGGGAGAAGGATATTTGCAACAGCTGTTTCAGACTTTGTCTATCATAACAACTAATGAAGATTTAATTTTTTTTAATGATTATTTTTGAGACAGAGATAGATAGAGTGTAGGTGGGGGAGGGGCAGAGAGAGACAGTGAGACACAGAATTCAAAGCAAGCTCCAGGCTCTGAGCTGTCAGCACAGAGCCCAAAGTGGAGTTCAAACTCACGAACCGTGAGATCATGACCTGGGCCGAAGTCAGACGCTTTACTGACTGAGCCACCCAGGCGCCCCACAACTAATGAAGATTTAAAGGAATGTATCCTGAGGGCTAAAGAGAGCTTATCTGTGGCCCCAGATTTATCTTGTGGGCCACCAGTTTGTGAATACTTTATAACAGTATTTTTTTTTTCCCCATTTACTACTCACTCCTGACTTACATCAGTTAGTTATTTTATTAGGTTTCTAGGATAACTTGGTGGAAAAGAAGCATCTTTTTGTAATGTGGAAAGAGTGTTGAACTTGAAATGAGAAAACTTGAGTTTAAGTACTGGTATAAAGACTTACTGGCAGAGTAATACTGGACAAGTTTGCTTAATCTTTCTGAACTTCTCATTTCCCATCTGGAAAATGGGCATATTGCAGTAGAGCATAGTAGTTGAATGCAGAGGCTTTGGAATCAGAAAAACCCAAGTTGGAATCTTACCTCTGCCAAGCAAGTTGCACAATCTCTCTGCCTGTTAATTCTTTTGTAAAACAGGGTTAATAGTTGTACCTACCTCACAGAGTCTTTATGAAAACCCATGAGACACACAGTGAAGTCCTATCACAGACACAGAGGAAGTCCTGTCCTCCAGAGTTCTAAAGTTAACATATAAGGCAAAAATCAAATTATAGTCAAAATTATCCCTGAAAAATATCTCTTAAACCACCCATAAAGAACAATATATATGGTTTTGGGCATAAAACTTTGTAACTGAGACTGTCTGAGGGGATGTGGTTTCTTTCATCTCATGCTCACTTTGTTACATGCACTTGTTGAATGTAATTGCAGGTAAAATCATGTGCACTGTAGGATAACTTATATTTTCATTCGTATTTACTCTCTTCCAAGCACATGTAATCAAATTAGCATAAATGAAATGCACAATTGTTGCAACTCCAGAGTTATTATGAGGTACTTGTCATAGAACCTGGGCCTTTTAAGTCTCCCATAATGGTAGCTGTTATTTTTACCATAGGTATAGCACATGATGTGTGAGGATGATGAAATTTAAGTTGTCTAGGGCTCATCTGGACTCCTGATGTGCAATATGGACCAAAGATGGGTTTTTTTCTGTCACACTAGCCAAAACTTAGACAAAGTGATAATGTCACTGTTGAGGGATTAGGACAAAGATTATCAATTGTATATCAAGGGAAAATTCTAACATAACTGCCTCCAAATATATAGGCCAAAGTTAATATGATCTGAAGAAAATATGCTAATTTTCTTTTATATATATATATTTTTTAATTTATTTTTTTTTAACGTTTATTTATTTTTGAGACAGAGAGAGACAGAGCATGAACGGGGGAGGGTCAGAGAGAGGGAGACACAGAATCTGAAACAGGCTCCAGGCTCTGAGCTGTCAACACAGAGCCCGACGCGGGGCTCGAACTCACAGACCGCGAGATCACGACCTGAGCCGAAGTCGGACGCTTAACCGACTGAGCCACCCAGGCGCCCCTATATTTTTATTGTTTAAATTTTTAAGTGTATCATTTATACAGAAGAATATTTTTATTTTATTATTTTTTAACATTTTATTTATTATTGAGAGACAGAGAGAAACAGAGCATGAGCAGGGGAGGGGCAGAGAGAGGGGGAGACACGGAATCTGAAGCAGGCTCCAGGCTCTGAGCTGTCAGCACAGAGCCTGACACGGGGCTCAAACTCACAAACCAAGAGATCATGACCTGAGCCGAAGTCAGATGCTTGACCGACTGAGCCACCCAGGCACCCCTATACAGAAGAATATTTTTAAAGAATATTTTGATTTTAATGCAAATTTTTTTTTGCTTCCTTTCAAATTTATGATGTAAAGGTTTTCAAAGGACAAAGTGATATTAAGTGGAGTGCAAGATGTTAGGGTTAGGAAGCCCTAATGATAAAATTCATCTGGGACTCATTCATCAAGGATGTTAACCATTTTCAACTAAAGCTATACTGAGCCATAAAATAGCTACTGGTGATCTGTTTTACAGTGTTGACACATATGTCCAACAAGATCTTGTACCACTGACAAAAAGTACTTTTTTGTACTTACATTTGTAGCTTAAAATACTTAGGACTTAAGTTGCTTGGGTCATATTGGAGTGCTCAAATATGATGAATCATATATAGGGTAAGGTATAAATATAGCTTAAGAAATTGCCATATAGGAAGACAAATAGGACACCCCCTTTTCTGAGAAGTATTTACTTTGCAGGTTACAATGGGCAGGGGTGCAGCCTCTGAATGTTTTTCTTGAAGATCTAAAATTTTAAAATAAGCTTAAGAGTGATAGTAAAACTCTTAAGAGCAGTAGTGTGCTTTTTTTCAAGAGTTATCCAAGTGTTTTCCACTGAATGTAAAGTTGTCTAAACTTGTACCTTATCACTTGTTGCTTGGTATAGGGTTGTCTTGTTTTTAAACAAAGGAGGAAAATCTTGTTTTAAGGTGACTCATATAGTGATGTAGTACATTAGTAACAGGGTGGTGTTTCTTTGCTCAGTATGAGCATTAGTAATAACAGACACTGGCAACTTTCCCATAGAATTTAATTCATGTTTGGGAATTCTTAGGAATCTGAGTGTACAGGGACCTGGTTCCAGAAAGTCTTAATAGTAAGAATGGTTAAGTATGACTGCTATGTGACCATGGGAATTTAAGGTGTGATGTTTATAATATATGAGTTATAATTAGCTTATACTTCTAAAACTTTAAATATCTCTCAGTCTCTCTTATCTGTGATTATTTTTTTCCTGCTGTCCTTTGAGACTCATTCATTTATGATTGGCTGATTTATCCATTTACAGTTAATTAAATTCAGCTTCTGAGTCTTATTTTATTTTTTATTTTTTTTTAATCTTACTGTGGTTATGGAACTAGGCCTAATAGAAACTTGATTTTGATATCTTTATAGCTATACAGATATTGCCATGATACCTGGAAATACTGTTTGCTAGTAAAAAGGGGACAGGTATGGATAACTGGAAATATACATAGACATTTATTTTCCTAGTTACAGAGATTTAAGAGATTTTTATGATTTCCTGTAAGAGAAATTGTATTGAAACTTAAACTCAAGCCATTTTTACAGTAATGAAGAATATAGTTTTTAATAATCTTCTATAACTAAGAGAGGCTTAGAGGAACTCAATGAAAACCTTTGGAAAAGGATTGAAACATGATTAAGATTTTGGCAGGATTGATGCATTTTGACTCTTGATTGATTGGCGGTCTTGGAGATAATCAGAGAGTTTTTAAAAGTAACAAAGTGTTTAAGGCCAGATGTTGATGAAAAATAGCCAATTTGGTTTTGGACCTTAGTTTTTTCTTTATTTCAATTAGTTAAGGAGTTCTAGAATATAGGATAGTAAGACTAGTTCTTTTGACAGACATAGCAGAGCTTGTATGTTTGAAACACTGTTGTCTAGTCCCTAAAGAAACTAGATAACATACTTGTGCAAAAGATGCAACATTTGCTTAGCATCTTTGGAGCTCCTGTTCTTGGCTTTGCCCTTAGCTCTTCTAAATATCTCCAAGGAAGCAAACCTTCCTTTGAAGGTAAATTTGATTATTCGCAATAGCCAGAAAAATTTGTATCCATGTCTGATGATTAGTAATTAACCAAACCAAAGTAATTAATTGAGTGTCTTTTATATTTCAGGCTCTATGGGTACAAGAATGTCTGAAATAATTTGTCCCTGCTTTCAAAGCTGTGGGACTTTGGTGGATGTGGATGGTGCATAATCTTGGGGGAGAAACCACATCTAAAAACTTGTCTAAGGGTTTTGGCAGAGAGATAAGAACAGGGAAGGGGCCCTAAGTCATAGAACCTAATTCACAAAATTAATAATTTCAGTAAAAGAAATAAAGGAAATGAAAATGGGGCACCTGGATGGCTCAGTCAGTTAAGCGTCGGATTCTTGATCTCAGCTCAGGTCTTGATCTCAGGGTTGTGAGTTTAGAGTTAAAAAAAAAAGAAAAAAAAAAAAAAAGCCTTGTGTACAAGATAAATTTCTGTGAATCCAGAACTGGCTTAAACACAGTTTCCAAGCAGATATTCCCAAAATGTTTCAAGTAGTGAGAAATCATAGAACCTCTCAAGATGACTATTTGATGAGAATATTCATTTAAAAATATACATTCTGTTTTGTTGGTTAAAAAAAGAAACTTTCATTAGTTTATTATTTCATATGTTTAAATTGAATATTTTTACCTTGAGAGACATTCTCAAAAAGTATCACCATGTATGGGGCGCCTGGGTGGCTTAGTAAGTTAAAAAAGTCCAACTCTTGATTTCCGTTCAGGTCAGGTCATGATCCCAGGGTTGTGGGATTGTGCCCTGAGTTGAGCTCTGCACTGACATGGAGCCTGCTTGGGATTCTGTCTCTCTGCCCCTCCTCTGCTCAAGCCTGCTGGTACACTGTCCTTCAAAATAAATAAATAAATGTATATTTAAAAGTAATGTATAAATGTATTTTAAATGTATATTTAAAATAAATGCATATTAAATATATATATACATATATACTTTTTAAGTATTTGCCCTGTAAATTAACATAGATTTTGTCTATTGTTTCCTGCCTCTCCTAGATGCCTCTACCACTTACTTTTTTTTTTTCTAGGCTAAAAAAGACAGTCTTCTTTCCCAGCAAATATGAAGGGGAGGGAAGGAGAAAGAGGTAGTAAAACTGAAAAATATTTTGAGCTGATCTACTCAGAGACAGGGTAGTTAAAATTAGATACTTTCCCCTCCTAAAGATGTTAAATGATAGATAGCCTTCAGAGTGAAAAGAACAAATTATTGAAGTTGTTTTTAGGGGAACAGGAAGTGGATGATAAATAAGGTGAACTTACAATTTATTGTCCAAATTTATAATTTATTATCAAATAATGAGAATGAAAGGGATGCTAGTAATTATTTCACTGTGCAATAGCTGTTAATGAAGATATACAAATGGGGACACATGGTGACCCTAGTGATAAAGCTAGAATTTATCTTCGTATTTATTGGGTGAGTTTTCACAGAGGGGGAGAACATTTATTTGGAATATGTTCTTATTATATTATTTTGAAATCACAGCACCCGAGTTAGTCATTTCTTTGTTTTCTCTTAAACATTTTATACACATATACATCTTTATAGAATTATATTGGGGTTATTTGGTTAAGGGTCAGCCTCCCTCATTAGACTGAGGTCAAGAGATTTTCTCGTTCATTTTTGTGACCTCCTTAGTATCTGGAATATTAAAAATATGTAGTAAACATATGTCAGTGAAGGAATGTTAATCTTAATTATAGGCTTCCTAATCACTAAAATAAGATGGTTCTGGGGCTGATAATTTTACCTAACCAGGTTGAATGTACTGCTTGTATTTTATAGTATTAAATAGGTTGAGAATGAATATTTACATTTATAGGCTGTGTTTTACATTTGTTATAGAGAAAATTTAAAGGCTGGGAATGAAATAACATATAATTAAATTCATGAAAAAGACCATTTGGAATTAACCAGCAGTAAAGTGGGTAGGAGTGTGGTTGAATTGACTTTATGAACAGAAGAATACGATGTGCAAAGACAAGACAGTAATGACCATTTGTAGAAATACACGTGATTTGAGTTGACAGGAGTGGAGAGTATATGTTAGGATTGGACATAGAGGGAGATGAGACATAAGAGGCCAGATCATTAGGAGCCTTACATGATATGTTAGGAGGTTGAACTTTATCCTGAAAACCTTGAGGAAATATTGAGGAATTTTAAACAGAGGGGTGATGTGATCAGATTTTGCACTTTAGAAAGATAGCTATCTGAAAATGTATTGGAGGGAAGTCAGATATATTTAGTTACTAAATTGGTGGGCAGAGAGAAGAATGTGTATGAATGTGAATGAGTATTGCTTCAGTGTTTCAGGTTTGGGCAGCTGGGTAGAGAGTAGTGCTATTCACCCAGCTGGAGAGTACAGGAGCCATTTAGATGATAAGATGAGAGGTGAGCATCTTGAATTGGAGGTATATATGAAACAACCAAGGGAAATTCCTAAGTTGGATAGATATATTTGCTGCTCATCAAGAAGATCTAGGCTGGGGACAGAGAAAATATTTCTTAAATGTGTATATATTTTGTATATGTGTAAATATCTGTGGTAAATACATTATATATATTATGTCATTTAATCCTTATGCATAGGCATCGTTATTCTCATTTTATAGATTAGGAAACCAAGATCCAAGGTTACACAGTTAGTAAGTGGCAGTCACTTATTGACTCTAAGGCAGGTTAAAAGCATGAGAATATGACTGAGTGGTTAGGATGAATATATACGGTGGAGACAAGTGGAAGACTGAGAGGTGACTAAGGTATGGAATGAGTGAAGCACTAAAAGTGGGCTTTTGAGGAACTTGGACATTTGAGAGGCTAGTGGAGGAAGAAGATCTTACAGATAAGACTGAAAAGAACATCAAGAGCAATGTTACTCAAATTATGTTCCTCAATTAATTTGTCATATAAGATGGTTCTTTAAAAGGGAGAGAAGTGTTCTAGAGTCAAGTAAGTTTGGGAGACACTGCAAAACCCCATCTTGTACAGTCACAGTGAAATCAGGTATTGATATGAGAAATCTGAGAAATCCTGTAGTAAGGAAACTTGTTTAACTTAATACCACATTTCCCAAACCTGTTTCATCATGAGTCTCCTCCCCCACCACCTTTTTTTTTTTTTTTTTTTGGCGTACATTTCATTGACATCCCAGAACTGAAGAATTCAAGTGAGTATGGCATCACAGACTCTAAGCAAAAAGGGAGTTTCAGGAAGGAAGTGGTCACTGTTGGATCATATATCTTGGAGAGGTCAACAGAGTAGAAAGAGTAGGCAGTCAGTTGACCCTGGTAGTTAGGGCGCTAGTGACCTATAAGAGAGCAGCTATGGTGCAGTTGGTGGTCAGAAGACCATTCTGTTGCAGCAGGTTAAAAGATAAATGAATGGTGAGGAAGGGGAGGAAGCAAGCAGAGATTGCCCTTTCCAAAACGTTGTCTCTGAAGGAAAGGAGAATAAAGTAACTAGAGGAGAGTTTCAGGTAAAAGAAGGGCTTTTGTGTGTGTGTTATTTGGGAGAGATTTGAGAATATTTCTCTGCTGAGAGGAAGGAGTCCTTGGGCAAGAAAAGGGGTCAAGATGTAGTAGGGAAGAACAGATGATTCATGGAATAACATTCCAGAGGAAATGGGAGGAGAGAGGTTCCAGAGGACAGATGGAGAGATTAGCTTTGGAGGGGTGGAAGTATTAAACTGAGCTCTAATACAGTAATGCCCTTAGGGGCATCTTTTCCAAGTAGGATTGTGCTCTTGGTGTTTGTGTTTGTGGCTACTTTTTATAGCTTTACTGAATCTTCTTCCTTACTGTCATAGTGTCAGCTGTTACTTCCTGCTGTCATTGTGTCTTTCTCTAGTAGCTCTTTACTTCTACTAATTTGCTGCTTTACAAAACAAAACAAAACAAAAAAAAACATTTGTTGCTTTATGTCCACTTCCAACTAGAAAACAAGGAAACCAAGCTTTGCAGAGTTGAATAGGAAGTAAGAATAAATAAACTGAAGGTTTAAAAGGCATGCAACCCTAAAGCCCCAAGAGATGGAGTTTATAAGCTTTGGGATATGTCTTTTCTGTATTTAGAATCCCCTTTTCTTTAGGGGAGGTGTTAGATTGGAGTTGCTTTCAAATTTCTATGTTTTCCAGATAGAAATACCAGATAAGGAACTACTAGAAGTTTATATATACATATGTCTACTATCTCTTTATTTCTCTACTTTTTAAAATTCTAAAAGCCATTTTTCTCATTTTGAAAGGCTTCTTGATGGTAGATATCTTAAGCTATATGTTGTTCATATAAAATCTCTTCAGTTTAAGGATATTTTTAAACTAGAATCTAGAAAAGTAATGGGACAAACAGGACAAAAGTATTGAATAATAACCATTAAAATATACAAGAGTGGGAGCGCCCAGGTGGCTCAGTCGGTTAAGCCTCCAACTCTTGATCTCAGCTCAGGTCTTGATCTCAGGGTTGTGAGTTCCAGCCCTGCATTGGGCTCCACACTGGGCGTGAAGCCTTCTCTAAAAAAAACGTGCAAGAGTAAATATTTTTCAGTTAATACTACCAAGTATTTGTGGTGTGGTCTATACTGAGGACTTTTGATTTAAGTGGGTCACCATATAACAATGCAGTCCTGTTCTGTGCTTTTATAGCTATATATGGTTCTTTTGTCTGCAGCTGGACATCCCTTTCATTCAAATGAGAAGTCTGGAAAATCTGTAGTTAACCTTCGGAATGCTTTTCACAAGTCATAAGTTTGGAGGCTATTTTTTTTTCTATGACTAGGGTACCTGTTTGACATTTTAGAATTTATTTAGAAATGTATTCAATCTGGTGGGTTTCATCCAGATAACATAGTGCAGGGAAGTGTTTGTAATTAAATGTAGTCACTAACCATCTGCATTAAACACATGGGAACGTAGCAACATAGATTCGTAGGCTTCATCTCTGTCCCACCAAATCTCTTTTAATGAGGTTTAGGACTGTGAGTTGTTAAACTGCTCTTGGGTGATTCTGGTAGGCACTAAAGTATGAAAAACTACTGGTACCAGGGATCTAGCCTGTGATTAAGTCTGACCCAGCCTGATTCTTCCATTGAATGTGACAAAAGTGTCCATGGTCAGGACCTGAATCAAATGAGTACATGACCAGGTGTTTTTCATAGGATGATCTTTTTAAATTTTGTTGAGACTTGTTATTTTTAAACAGCTTTACTGAAATACAATTCATACTCTATAGTTAACACATTGGAAGTATTCACTGTTTTTTGGTATATTTGTAGATAAGTGCACCTATCACCACAGTCAATTTTTGAACAATTTCAACAGCTCAGAAAGAAACCTTCTCCCCTTTAATTATCACCACCCTCTCTTTCCCTTTCATCATCCAAGCAACCATTAATCTACTTTCTGTCTCTATAGATTTCCCTGTTATGGACTTTCATATGTATGTAATCATACACTATTTTGTTTTCTGTGGCTGGCTTCTTTCACTTAGCATAATAGTTTCAAGGTTTGTCCATATTGTATCATGTATCAGTACTTCATTCCTTTTTATAGAATAATATTTCATTATATGGATGTAGCACATTTTATTTATCCTTTCTTCCACTGATGGGCATTTAAGTTGTTTCCATCTTTTGACTATTATGAATAAGGTTGCTATAATCATTTATGTTTTGGAGATATATTTTCATTTCTCTTAGGTATTTACATAAGGAGCAGAATTGCTGGGTAACTCTGTTTAATTGAGGAACTGCTGGACAAGTTTCCCAAAGCAGCTGCACCATCTTACGTTCCCTGTAAAGGAACTTAAGTGTAGAGGGTTCTGATTACTCCATATCCACGTTAACACTTGTTATCTGACTCTGAGTCTAGCAATCTTTTTAAGTATGAAGTGCTATCTCATGCTGGGTTTAGTTTGCATTTCTCTGATGGCTAATGATACTGAACATCTTTTCATGTGCTTCTTGGCCATTTTTATATCTTCTTTGGAGAAATGTCTATTCACTATTTTTGGGTTGTCTTTTCATTTTTGAGTTGTAAGAGTTCTTTATATATTGTAGATACAAATACCTTGTCAGATATATGATTTGCAGATATTTTCTCCCATTCTGTGGGTTGCCTTTTCACTTTCTTTAGGGTATCCTTTGAAACAAATATTTTTATTTTGATGGTGTGTAATTTCTCTATTTTTTCTTTCGTTGCTCAGCTTTTAATGTCACTTCTAAGAATCCTTTGCCAAACCCTATGTCATGAAGATTTACTCCTATGTTTTTTTCTAAGAGCTTTTCTTTTACTTTTAGTTCTTTGATCCATTTTGAGTTAATTTTTGTATGTGGCGTGAGGTAAGGATCCAGCTTCCTTCATTTGCATGTAGCTATCCATTTATCTCAGTACCATTTGTTCATTCTTTTTAAAAAACTAGACTTGATTTTTATATAAAATGCTTTTCATTATTTTAAATTAGAAGGATAGAAGTTACCTATGAAAGAATATATATGAATTATATCAATTTTCTTTCTTTAGAGTGACTTTTTTTTTAATGCTTACTTATTTTTGAAGGAGAGAGAGAGAGAGAGACAGTGTGATTGGGGGAGGGGCAGAGAGAGAGGGAGACACAGAATCTGAAGCAGGCTCCAGGCTCCCAGCTGTCAGCACAGATGTGGGGCTAGAACTCACAAACCTCAAGATCATGACCTGAGCCAAAGTTGGATGCTTAACTGACTGAGCCACCCAGGCACCCCTCTTTATAGTGACTTTTTCTATTTATGTCATTAAGGTTGCAGTTAAGACTATAGAAATATAAACCATTAAAATATTTGGTTTGTAAAAATTATTCAATTTTTATTTTGCATTCGTATAGATCCCAACCCAGAGTGTTGCCTAATTTTCAACTTGTCTCTGCCATGGAACCGAATCTCATGTATAAAGTTCCAACTCTTGTTTTCTTGGATTTTGGAAGGAAAGGAATATGCTTAAAGTCTGATTCTCTTCAAAGGCCTTTCTAGTCATTCCATGGGACCATGAAGACTTCCCACTCTTGAGCTTTGCGGAAGTAGGCTTTTTCTTGCTGGTATCTACCCATCTCTATGGTGGGATCAAGTGCAATCTCTAATCAACTTCCTTTATTAACTTCACATATACTAGCCTATAAAGCTATTATACCTTTTGTAAGATCATCCTAATTTTTATAAAAGATGAGGGAGGAAATGTTTTCTTCACATTAAATCACAAATTCTTTCTTTCTTTCCTAAAATTCCTATTTAGTAATAGAATCCTATGGCCTCCAGTATAGATGACCATTTAAAAATAGGTCTTATTCCGTGTGCTATGATGACCATAAAGTTTCTTCTCTCCAAAGAGAAAGAAGTAAGAATGATGAACATTTACTGAGCACTTACTCTCTTCCAGGCACTGAGCTCTTTATAAGTGTGTTGTCCTCACAACAACCTTCTGGGGATAGGTACTGTTAATCACCCTATTTTACAGATGAAGAGATTGAGGCACCAATAAGGGATAGAACAGGGTCAGAATTCAGGCAGTCTTTCAGAACCTTAACAGCTCATGCCAAGGATTGGCCTACCTTATCTTTCTTGTCTTAAACTCCAGTCTTGAATTTCATGTCATTTTTGATGGGTCTAGGAAAGAGGATCTAGGAAATACACCAGAAGTGCCTTTTGTTTGTTTTTTTACTAAAGCTGAAGCTTTTTCTCCATTAATCCTCATTAAACAAGTCTATGATGATGAACATCATAGTCTATGTATGAACATAGCTTTTGTAATATTAATTAATTAATTATAGCTTATAGTAATATAATTAATTAATTAATTACTTATAGCTTTTGTAATATTAATTAATTACTGCTCCTGGGTATTATATTGTTACTGAAATATCATCCATAGGGATGTTACCAAGTAAACAGGTAGCCTCAAAGTAACATTAACTGCACAATGTAGAAGAAGTAACATTGGCCTGATAGGAGAGCCATTCATCTGGCTTTGCTGCCATTTAACTCTATGGCCCTGGCTAGTCTCTTCATCTGTCTGGCCATAGTTTTCTCATGTGAGAAATAAAAGTTGAATGAATCTCTAAGGTCCTGTTCAGTTTTAGCATTCAGAGATACTACATACTCTTGGTAAAGTGCCTTCAGGCCCATGGAAGAGAAGTTGAAAGAGTACCATAATTGGGTTTTATTCCTTGGATTTTAAGGTAATTATTGGTGGGCATGCAGAATAGACCGAGAGATAATTCTCTTAGTTGACCTCTGGATCCATGGAGTAGAAACCCCTGTCCCTGCACAGGAAATGTGATTTATATACTATGTCTTAGAAGTGTATTTTTAGATGTTCTTAGTGTTTTGAGAGAGAGTGTGAGTGGGGGAGGGGCAGTGAGAGAATACCAAGCAGGCTCTGCACTGACATTGCAGAGCCAGATATGGCATTCAAACCCCCAAACTGTGAGATCATGATCTGAGTTGAAATCCAGAGTCGGATGTTTAACCAACTGAGCCATCCAGGTGCCCCTAGATGCTCCTAGTGTTTTATTAAGGATCTGCCCAGGGACACCTGGGTGGCTCAGTTGGTTAAGTGTCTGACTTCAGCTCAGGTAATGATGCCACAGTTTGTGAGCTTGAGCACCATGTCAGGCTCTGTGCTGACAGCTCAGAGCCTGGAACCTGCTTCAGATTCTGTCTCCCTCTCTCTCTGCCCCTCCCATTCTCTCTCTCTCTCTCTCTCTCTCTCTCTCTCTCTCTCTCTCTCTCAAAAATAAATAAACATTAAAAAAAAAAAAAAGGATCTGCCCAAAGACTGTTAAAAGGCTCAAATATATTCTCTAATGAGTTCATACATTAGTAACTAAGAGTTTTTAAAACTTGACTCCAAAATAATTTTTAAGGGGCGCCTGGGTGGCTCAGTCGGTTAAGTGGCCGACTTCGGCTCAGGTCATGATCTCGCGGTCTGTGAGTTCGAGCCCCGCGTCGGGCTCTGTGCTGACAGCTCAGAGCCTGGAGCCTGTTTCAGATTCTGTGTCTCCCTCTCTCTGACCCTCCCCTGTTCATGCTCTGTCTCTCTCTGTCTCAAAAATAAATAAACGTTAAAAAAATTTTTTTAAATAATTTTTGAAAATGTATCTTTTGGTAGAGGTGTAGGAATAGGAAGGGAGATAATGAGATAAAGAATAGGATCCAGATTTAGTTTTGGCCTGGGAAACTGACAGTGGTTTCTAGAATATGCTTCCTTGTTTATTTTTCAATATACTGTAGCCAATAAGCCTTTAATAGTAACTACCACTTACAGAGTTCCTACTGTGTGTGACAGCATTGACAAGAAATCTGTAAGACATATATGAAACCTATTGAAGGATATAAAAGAAAACCTGAGTAGATATTTATGCATGTTCCTTAAAAAGAAGACTTAATATTGCAAAGATGTTGTTTCTACCCAAATTAATTTATATCTTTTTAAAAATATAATTTTATTTATTAATTTTTTTAAGTATGTTCTACATCTAACATGGGGCTTGAACTCACGATGCTGAGATAAAGAATTGCATGTTCTACCTACTGGGCCAGCCCACTACCCCTAATTTATAACCAGTGAAGTTCCAGTCAGTATCCCAAAAGACTTTCTCTTGGAACTCGATAAGCTGATTCTAGAATTCTTGTGGAAGAGAAAATGCTCAAGAATAGCAAAATATTTTTAAATAAGAGAGTGAGAGAAGACGTACTTTAGCAGATGTCAAAATGTATTATTAGCCATTACTAAAGCAATATCAATTAATGGAATAGATACAGATCCATGAATATATCTGGAAATTTACTACATGTTAGAAGTGATGTTTCAAGTCAGTGGGGATAGGAAACACTACAACTGGAGTTGGTAATAAGCTCTTGATAAGTAAAAAAGTAGAGCCCCACATTATCTCAATCTCAAAAATAATCCCAGATGGATTATAGGCCTGACGGTTTTTAAGTATATAAAGTTATTAGAAAAATATAGGAAAGTATGTTTATGATGTTGAGAAAGGAAAGTTTTTTTTTGAGGGGGGGACAGAGGAAGAGGGAGAGAGAGAATCTTTTTTTTTTTTTAATTTTTTTAATGTTTATTTATCTTTGAGAGAGAGAGAGACAGAGTACAAGTGGGGGAGAGGTAGAGAAAGAGAGAGGGACACAGAATCCGAAGCAGGCTCCAGGCTCTGAGCTATCAGCACAGAGTCCGATGCAGGGCTGGAACTCATGAACTGTGAGATCATGACCTGAATTGAATTCAGACACTTAACCGACTGAGCCACCCAGGTGCCCCAAGGGAGAGAGAGAATCTTAAGCAGGCTCCACACCCAGCACAGAGCTCAATGTGGGGCTTGATCTCAAGACCCTGAGGTCATGACCCGAACTGAAATCCAGAGTCAGATGCTTAACTGACTGAGCTACCCAGGTGCCCCAAGAAAAGATATTCTTAAGTCACAAAACGCAAAAACCCTAAAAAAGATTAATAAATTTGACTATATCAAAATGTAAATTTTAATGTAATACAAGATAGTGTAATTACACTAGAAGACAAGCAATAATTGAGAAATATTTGTAATATGTATAGCAAATGCTTTGTGTTCATGATATATGAAGAATTCCTACAAATAATTTAAAACTACCTAATAGGAAAAATAAATTCATAGAAGAAAGAATAAAAATGACCAATAAGAAAATATGTTCAACTTCATTAATAATTAGAGAAATTTAAAAATAAGATAAAATTTTCACTCATTGGGTTAAGAAAAATATTTAATGAGAAAATATCAAGTATGATGAGGAAATAGGGAAAGACATATCTTCATAAACTGTGGACATATAAATTGATACAGGTGCTTTGGAGGGCAATTTGGCAATATCTCTTAAAACTTAAAAATACCTGTACCTCATGATTCAGCAGTTCCCTTTCTTGGTATTTACCCTAGAAAAACTTCCTTCCGTGTAATGCAAGCATGTGCCACAAGAATGATCATTGTAGTGTTGTTTGTAATAGCAAAACAAGACAAAATAAAACCAAAAACCCTAAATATCCAGCAATAGGGGAATGCTTACATAAACTTTGGAACACCATGCAGTGCTTAAGAAGAATGGGATAAATCCGTATGTTTTACTCCAATACATTTACTCCAATGTATACTCAGATACATTGAGTATACAATGAAGAAGAAAAAAAGTCAGACTTGTTCTTTCTCTAGATCCTTAAGGCCAGTTGTAAATCCTTGATGATTTCAAATTTGTTATCTTCATTTGATGGTAATAATAGTAGGAGAAAGAAACATGGCATAACAAAATGGATTTACTAGAAAACAGGCAGTGAACTTTTTAAAGAATTCTGGCAAGTGTGCCAAATTGCTTTCTAGAAAAGTAGTGTTTACATTTCCAACAGCAATGACAGTGAGTATGCCCCAAACATCATTTTCCAAAAATTAAAAATTATATTCTCATTTTAGGAAAAGTTGAGAAAATTGACATTGTATAGCTATTCAGGTGGCAGGCAGAGTTGATAGCTATGTACCAAGCTATGGATGTTCTGGAAGCTCCCAGCTATTGAGTTCCATAACCAAACCACATTGTACACATCTTGAGAAGCCAATTATGTAATTTGTTTTTCAGTGGAGATATTTAATATTTTTTCTTCATTGAAGCCTTTAAAAGTTTGAGTTCCTTTTTCAGTTCTTAGGGAATTTCAGGTTCTAATTTCATCTCCCTGGTGTACTTTTCATAATTATTTTGTTATTAACAAAGAAATTGGGAAAATAGGGGCTATAGATGGTTTATGATTCCCTAATTCCATTTAATATGAGGATTTTATTTCTCTTTATCATTTTATTTATTTATTTATTTTTTACATTTTTATTTATTTTTTGAGAGACAGAGTGAGACAAAGTGAGAGCGGGGGAGGGGCAGAGAGAGAGGGAGACACAGGATTGGAAGCAGGCTCCAGGCTCTGAGCTGTTAGCACAGAGCCCGATGCAGGGCTCGAACCCACAGACCGTGAGATCATGACCTGAGCCGAAGTCGGATGCTCAACTGACTGAGCCACCCAGGCACCCCTCTCTTTTTCATTTTAAAACCATCCTACTACTCTTTGGTAGCTGAGTGATAATAAATGTATTTTGTAGCTACTATAACTAAGGTTTGGGAAATCGTTAGCACTTTGCATATGTGTACATTTTGGCAGTTTATTATTAAATTATAGTTTCTGTCTTTAGTTCTTTAAAAAAAATGCTTAGCCATTTAACACTTTGTTCATCTTACATTCCATTTGCGATCATTGGTTATATATTTGTATTTGTAGACATTAGCATGGTTTGGGATATATAATGGGCATACAGATACTACTCTTTATCTTTTAGATTCCCTATACCTAGTGAAATATATTATTTAGAGTGCAGTAGGTTCACTTTTAGTTTGATATAAATGTTTTTCTGGAAGGAAATAATTGAGCTATAGATGAATTGTTTTGGCATATGGTGTCTGGTCCTATGGGCTCAAGGCTTAGTAAAAAGACCCCTGAACTGAGCCAGGAATCCTGGGATCTAGCCCTGGCTCTGTCACTAATTAGCTTTGTAACCTCGAACATATGACTTATCTCTGTATTTTTATAAAATGTCTTACACAAAGAATATAATTAATATTACTCAAATATGAGGTAATATTATTAGGGAGAAGAAAAAACTTTGGCATTTAAGATTTGGGATGGTAGAGAAATAACTTGATTAAATTCAGTATGTCCTGGGGCACCTGGGTGGCTCAGTCGGTTGAGCGTCTGACTTCGGCTCAGGTCATGATCTTGCGGTTTGTGGGTTCAAGTCCCACATCCGACTCTGTGCTGACAGCTCAGAGCCTGGAGCCTCCTTCAGATTCTGTGTATGTGTCTCTGTCTCTGCCCCTCCCCTGCTCACACTCTGTCTCTCTGTCTCTCTCTCAAAAATAAATAAACATTAAAAAAATTAAAAATTAAATAAATTCAGTATGTTCTATTAGAGAAGGCAGCACAGAGTAAAACAGCAACACAGAACTCATTCTGCCAGACCAGGCAGGTAGCATGAATATGTGAATTAGGACTGTATAAGACAGGAAATATTTGGAATCTGTGATATTTGGAGTCAGTCTTTATGTACCTATTGCTTTAAAAATTCAGATTAACAAAGAAAATACTGTGAGGGCTACGCCAAGCAGTTTTTCAGTCAGGATTCTTTCTGAGAGCCTCTGGTGTAAAGGAAAGAATGCTGAACCAGATATGAAAAGTCCTGGGTCTGCCATTGACTAAATGGGAAGTCTTGAGTAGGTCATTAGAACTCTCTCGGCCTCCATTCCCTCATCTGTAAGTTGAACTAAATCCATGTGTAATGACCCTTACACTGCCTGAGAATTACTTTCTTTTATGTTAAGAAGCTTATATTCTGGTGGCAGCAAACTAATTCATCTGAGTGTATTTTCTGTCTCACTATTTCACCTCCCAAGCAGGTGCTGTGTCTTAACCTCTGTTGTTAGTTTAGTAAGGTTAGGACATAGACTGGAGGAGAAAAAAGGATTCTCTGATACTTTATGGAATTATCTTAGTTTTATTCATTAGATTGGCTAGAGTAACTTTGGCTTATAAAAAGACTTATTAAGGAGAAGCTAGGAAAGAAAATGTAATGTGTAAAATTATTTTCTACCTTTTAAAATCCAGGAAAAGAAACTTCCTTTGAGAATATTACTCCTTTGTACATATTAATTACTTCTCACAAAATCCCAGTCAAGGAGGAAGGTGATGCTAGCTTCATTTTACAGGAAGAAGTGGGAAGTATCTCAACATTTATGAGTTAAATGGGCTGAGTTAATAGTAGAATTATGGACTCCAGGGCGTAGCCTGGATTCCATTTAGCCTCTCTACAGTAGTCAGCCTGCCGCCCGTACCTAGACAGAATGCACAAATGTACTCTCCTCACATTTCCATCTATCCACATCTTTGTGTGTGCAGGCCTGGTTTAAACACCTTTTCTCCACAAATCCCTCCCTAATCCTTGAGACGAAAGTAACCTCTCCTTTTTATCTTGGAATTATTTTTTCCTTTAAGTACTAAACTGAAGGCTACTTAGGAATGGACTCCACATTTAATTCATCCTTATATACTGTGGGGCGGAGTGTCCTTTGTAGCAGGCACTCAGTGATGTTTGATGGCCAGCTAGTCAGGTGGATATTAGAAAGATAAATGGATGGATGGATGGATGGCTAGTGGGCTTTTTATCCTAGCAACATGTGCATAAGTGTATTAATTGTGGCTTTCCACTTGGTTTGCATTTTATTTTTTTATTTGATTCTCAAGAACAAATTATTTTGTAACATTAAGTTTTTAAAAACACCCTTTGTGGGGCGCCTGAGTGGCTCAGTCGGTTGAGCAGCCGACTTCAGCTCAGGTCATGATCTCACAGCTCATGAGTTCGAGCCCCGCCCGCATCGGGCTCTGTGCTGATAGCTCAGAGCCTGGAGCCTGCTTGGGATTCTGTGTCTCCCCCTCTCTCTCTGCCCCTAACCCACTCGCATTCTGTCTCTGTCTCTCTCAAAAATAAATTTTAAAAAACATTGATAACACCCTTCATTTTTCTAGTATTCTATTCTCAACATGTTTAGGTGTCAAAATTTAGAATATCCAACATTATATTTATGGCATTGCTTTCACCAGCTTAATTTCATGACCTTGGTTGGGACTTGGAAACAATGCATCTTGTTTTGATAACTTTCTGATGGACCAGAGGCTTCAAATGGATGTCACATGCTGTTGGAGCAGATCTAACAAAGAAAACGACAGACAGTTGATCCTCTTTGTTTCAAATAGCCTCTCTCTCTCTCTTTCTCATTAGGTTTAGTTTAATTCTGGAAGTAGTTGTTAGCTTTAAGGAAAAGTTATAATTTCCTAATATCCATTAAATCACAGAAGCATCTAGTAGATACTCAATTAATATCGGCATAAATGAAAAAATGAACAGTTGAAAAGCATTGTAACAAATTGGAAACAGCTTGCACCTCTGATTAAGAAAAGCCTATTTTGGATATTAATTTTAACTCTTGTACTCATCATGAGTAAATTATTTGAGTTCTGTACCCTTATTTGTAATATGAAAATGATAATAATTATGGATTTTCATACTCTCTTGTTTTAAATATTCATCAAAATACATTCTGATTTCTTTGTGTTTGGAAAGCATGGTCATCATATTTTAGTTAGACTTTTTCACCATGGAATTTTAAAACTAGATACTCCTAGAAAAAAAAAATTAAAAAAAAAAACTAGATACTCCTGGACACATTTTAAAAACTAAAATGTATAGACATGAGGTTTAAGGGACATTCATGTACCTTAGCCACCAATTTGTACAATTTGTGTAATTATGAAAAATAACACCAAATGCTGTACTTAGGATTGCCTATGATTGATATCAGAAAATCAACCAATCTTGAACCAGACCTTTTCAGTTGTTTACTTGCTACTTTGAGCTTATTTTTCTACCTATTTCATAATTTTTGTAGCTCAGATAATTAATAAGTTGAGATCCTAAGTATCTGCATTATTAATATAAATTTACTAGTTATAATCATAGTAGATAACTAGTTATAACCATGCAATATACTTCGTAGGATGTGGCTAGATTTTATCTCATATATTTTTTGCATATGCCTTCTCTGATACTTATGACTAGTAATTCATTTAATATGTAATATCTACTATAGTAGAAATCTGGAAGAAATATGAATGCTGATGTGTGATATATTGCAGTCCTGATTTTTTTGATATTCTCATTGTTTCCATATATTTCTCCAGTTGCTTTATAAAAAATCTTCACTTGTTTGTTAATTCTAAAAATATGTGTGGAGCATCTACTAGATGTTACATACTCTGCTAGGCCAATAAATATGTATTGATGAATAAGGCAGACATAGTTCCTTCTCTCATGAAGCTTATTCTGTATAGTAGTGAAGATAAAATTAAGCATGTACACAAATTCATAATTACAAACTGACACTTCTATAACTGAAACAAGTAGAGAGCAGTGCTTAGATTGGAGGTTAGGAAAGGCCTGCCTGAAGAAGTCAAACTTACGTTTGAAGAATGCATAGGAGCCACCTGTAGGAAAACAAGGAAGAGAGTAGTCTAAACAGAAAATGACATATTCAAAGGTCCTGAGGTGTAGAGAGTTTGGCATGTTAGAATCTGGAGGAAGGCCAGTGTGCTGGCAGTGACTGAGGCAGAATGAGGAAACTAGTGAAGTATGCAAAGGCCAGATTATGTAAGGCTTTATAGAACATAGAAGTTTGTTTCCTCCCCCCGCCCCCTTCGCCCAAGAGATACAGGAGAATCACTGAAAGGTTTTCAACAGGGTGTGGCCATATTTCTGCTTTCAAAAGATGGCTTTAGTTCCTATGTAGAGAATAGATTGTAGGAGATAGGGTAGAAACAGGCTGGCCAGTAGGGAGGCCATGGTGGGGGAGACAAGAAGTGCATAGATATGAGGTAGAACCTGTAGAGCTTCGTGATAAGTTGGATAGAGGATTGAGGCAAAGGAATAAGTAAGACATGACTCCAGCTTTCTGATTATTGCAGGTGAGGTGTATATTTGTACCAGTTTCCAAGATAAGGATTTCTAGGCCAGGGCAGATTTCGGGGAGGGAGTGGGAATTGAATTGGGAGTTTACACATGACTGTGAGACCCCCAGTAGAGGTGACAAATAGTTAAATATGTAAGTCTAGACCATAGAGGAAAGGTTTGGTGCTAAGAATATACATTTGGGAATCATCAGTGAATAGTTGATATTTAAAATCCTGTGACTAATGAAATCACTTGGCGGGGGGAGAGTTATAGAGAAAGAAAAGAAAGCTCAAGACCAAATCCTTCCACTCAGAGCCCGGAGCCTGCTTCGGATTCTGTCTCCCTCTCTCTCTGCCCCCACCCTCAAAAATAAAAACATTAAAAACATTTTTTTTTTTTAAAAGACCAAGTCCTTTATCTTTTGAGAGTCTGCAACATTCTAGTTAGCTTCATTTTCTGGCCCAGTTACATGTTATCTGACAATGAGAATTCTGTATCTCTGTGTTCTCTTTCACAACTCATAAAGCCAATTAATATAAACCCAACTGTGAAATTTTTTTAAAAGTGTTAATCTGAAAACTCCTTTTAATTAAATATCTTTCTTTAGTATATTCATAAACTTTTCTGGAAAGCAGCCATTATTTTCAACACTTCTCTTTAGAGGGAGTATAGATTTGGAAAGTGGGCCAAATATCAAATCTCTGAAGTTTTCCTAGCTTGTTTATAAATCAGCCAGTCCATTTGTGTTCTTATAAAACTAGAACACAAAGGGGATGGGGTGGAGAGAACCTTCCCTTGAAATTTCCAGTTAAAATAATAAATTTGCTCCATTCAGATTACATGTCTTATACTGTTTGCCTCAGTAAGTAATGATGAAAAAGCCCAGCTTTTCTTCTGGGTATGTGGCCTTGGTTTTTCTTTTCTTTCTTTAAATATATTTCTTGTCTCTGTTTGTTCCAAATGTTTCTTTAGAGGTTTTTGAGCCAGTTATACATTCTAAAGCCTATTCATTTAAAAAATTATGTTAAAAGCTATCCTACTCACTTTCATTTCTCTTGGGGTTTTTTAGGTAACCCATTAGTAAGTATGGATATTTTGTTTTGCTTGCATATGGACTTGCTTCCTTGTTTTATTAACCCTGTAGCTCTGAAGCTCGCCAGAATTATTCAAATTCTTCTTTCAAGCATTACACCTTTCAGAGCCTTGTTACTTGCACCTTATTGTGCCAAAGAAATACCTTTTAGGCTACCAAGAATTTTCGTTGGTTTTTGTTGCCATTGTAAGCCCTCCTGAGCTCAGTATCATCATGTTATAAGAACACTAGCCGCCCCCCTCCCCCTTTAGTTGTTCCTGTACCCACCTAACCTTATGTAAATATCATTAAGCTTTTTTGGGTGAGAGAGAGATTTGGCCTTTCTTTTTCCTTGTAGGATCTCGGCAAAGGAATACACACTGATTTTTATTGTTGCTATTGTGTTGTTTATTGGAGGGGAGCCAATACTTCATGCTAATGTTGTACTGTGTGGTTATGTCCAGTGAGTACTAATAGTCACCAATTACATTTGTGAGATGCTAAAACAAACGTAAAGCTGTAAACTCTCAGTTTTCAAGAATCAAAGCTGGAATTAGTCTAAAGCCAACATTACATAATTCAAAAGAAATAATTTTACCCTTCCATAACTTTAAAAGCCAAAAGCAAGCATGTCCGGTAGGCTATCACTTTAGTCACTGTTTTTTCTGTTTTTAAAAAATAATTCAGGCTTATTAAAAGATTTGAAATAAGGGTCTCCCTGTGTTTTACTAAGATAGTCATTTCAACATGCTATAATTTAGCTATTTACCTGTTGGATATTTGGGTTTCATTATATATAATTCTGTAGGGATTATTTTGTACATAAATCTTTATATACATCTCTGATTGTCTCTTTAAAATTAATTCTGGAATTTACTGAGTTCAAGACAATGAATGTTTTCAAGATTTTTGATACAATGTCATATCACTTTTCAGAAAAACTCTACCAGTTTATACTCCCAGCCATTGTTGGGCAAGTTCCTCTTTTTCTTCAATAGCTTTGGAAACATTTATAGTCTCTTATCTTTGCCAGTCTGAAGGATAAAAATTATATCCTTTTCTGTGTTGCATTTTTGATTACTAATGGAGTAGGACATGTTTATTTTCAGATTTCTCTGAAAAAAATCAAATGAATCAGAAAGCACTAGTGTAAATAGAATAGTGTATCTTTATTCCACACTGGTGTGAAAAAGATTTGCTTACAAATGGCTGCAAGAGAGTATATTTTCAAATCTTGTTATCTTGAGAGAATAGATGTAAACTTTCAATTCTGCTAGCATATCTCAGGCTATAACCAGTATGCAGAATATTAACATTCTGAATCCAGTATTCCAGAACACAAATTTGCCAGTTCTCTGAAAACAGTAGAACACAAATGGAAAATTCAAGAGCCCTACTTCAGTGACTTGCTTATGATCCACCAATGGGCAAAATGCAAGCAAGACTGCCAGCTGCTCTGCATCTGCAAACATTTGTGCAGAACTAATTTTAATAGCAGATGTTGGAAATATTAAAAAAAAAAAAAGCAGCTCCCCTCTGAGAAAGTCAGACCTATCCCGTGACTTCTCAGATGCCCCATAACCCTGTTAGCCAGAGTTTCATTCCTAAAATTCCATATTTTGCTTCCCTTCTTTCTCATGTGAGAAGATTTAGAAAGCTGAAGGGAATTTCACAATTTCAGAAGGTCTTGATACTGCTTTAATTGGCCCCCTACGATGTTGTCATATCTAGAAGCCTGTATATAATTAGGGTTTACCCATGGAATGATATACCCAGACTTCATTTATATTATATCCATCATAAGAAAGCCTATTTCTTCATTTCGTATTGAGGTAAAATTTACAGGGAATGAAGAGAAACTTTAAGAGAAAACTATTATTTTTGTTTATCAAATGGGCAATGAAGACATGGTAATTCTAGTAGGAATTTGCTAATCATCGCCTGAATGATGGCACATACAGATTTGGGGTTTATGATACCAATATTCCAGGTTGTAAAGGAGTTCACACAGGCACAGATAGGTGCTTTGTGACATTTGTCAGTATCTTCACTCATGCGTCAGAGTTTAATCAAATCAGGTTTTTTTTCTGGAGTTTGCTTATGCTGAAAGGCTAATAAGTAAATATTTTCATTGTTGTTTGATTTAAGTTTTTAAAATTTAATTTCTTAAAGTGGATGCATTTCTTAAACATTCATAAGATTCAAAATTCAAAAAGTTCTTTCTGTTTCCCAGCCATCCAATTCTACTCTTAACATACAACTACTTAACTAATGCTACTAGTTTTCTGTGATTCCTTCTAGACATACTGTATGCATATACAAGCTGTGCGTGTGTGTGTGTGCACGTGCATGTGTGTGTATGCCTTTCCCCACTTTCACACTAGTGGTACCACACTATACATAATATCTTTGCTTTTTTTCACATAGTCTAACTTAGAAATATTCCATATTAATACATAAAAAGCTCCCTTGTTTTTATTATTCCTGGATGGGATTTCATTGCATAGGTGTTCAGTGACTAATTAACTGGTGTCCAGGCTTTTGTTATTAGAATAAATGCTGCAATAAATAACATTAGAAAAATGTCATCTCATATAATTACAATAAATTTCTAGAAACAGAGTTGCTGGGCCAAAGAGAAAATACAGTTTTATTTTAAGTAGACATAAAGCTAGGATGAGACCCAAGGGTTCACCCTTAAAAACCAAACCTGAAAAGAAATAGAGGTCATAGTTAGCTGACCAGGGATTCTGATTTGTGTCATTTAATAAGATGATTTTAAAATATTTTTCTTTTTTTTTTTTTTAATTTTTTTTTTTTTTTCCCAACGTTTTTATTATTTTTGGGACAGAGAGAGACAGAGCATGAACAGGGGAGGGGCAGAGAGAGAGGGAGACACAGAATCGGAAACAGGCTCCAGGCTCCGAGCCATCAGCCCAGAGCCTGACGCGGGGCCCGAACTCCCGGACTGCGAGATCGTGACCTGGCTGAAGTCGGACGCTTAACCGACTGCGCCACCCAGGCGCCCCAATATTTTTCTTTAAGTAAAAATGGCAGTGAAAATGCTAAATGATTTCTTTTTTTAAATGTTTATTTATTTTTGAGAGTGAGAGATACAAAGCATGAGCGGGGGAAGGGCAAAGAGAGAGGGAGACAGAATCAGAAGCAGGCTCCAGGCTCTGAGCTGTCAGCACAGAGCCTGAGGCAGGGCTCGAACCCACGAATAGTGAGATCATGACCTGTGCTGAAGTCGGACCCTTAACCCACTGAGCCACCCAAGTGCCCCAAATGATTACTTTCTAGTAATGATTCTGTGATGACCAATAACTTTAATTCAGCGTTTTAAAATATTTTGCCATGGGTATTTCAAGGCAATTACATAATTCTAAGGAGTTCATTTATTCAACTTGCTACTGTCCTAAATACTGCTGTGCACTTTTTAAAACATTAATGTTTGGTATTTTAAATAGCATCATGATTTTAAACTCATTCACATTGCAGCAGGTTTAAACATTTATTAAGTTCTTATTCTATGAAGACATTGTCCTTGCCCTCAAAAAGTTGACCAAATTAGTAGTTCACAATCTGGGCAAAAATTCAGAAAGGATGCTTTTCATTTTTTTAATGTTATATCATGGTCTATAATTTGTTTCTTTATTTTTCCTTCAATAAATGGTACACCTGGCTACATCTTTTCATGTGCTTATTTGCTGTCTGTATCTTTTCTTGGTGAAGGATCTGTTCAAATCTTTTGTCTTTTATTCTGGTCTTATTTAGTTGTAAGAATTCTTTATATATTCTGTATACAAATACTTTGTCAGACATATTTTGCAGATATTTCTCCTAGTCTGTAGCTTACTTTTTTATCTTCTTAAGTGTGTCTCTTGAGAGCAAGTTTTTAATTTTGTTAAAATCTATCTTATAAGTTTTTTCTTTTATGGTTCGTGCTTTTGGTGCCATTAAGAAATCTTTGCCTAACACATTGCCACAAGGATTTGTTCCTGTATTCTGGAAGTTACACCTATTTTTTTGGTAACCATTTATAGTTCTCACAACTAGTCTTCACAGTTGAGGAAACTAGGCTCAGTGAGGTTGAAACAATTTGTCAAAGGTCATTGAGCTGTGAGTTGTCACTGTGTGTTCTGATTCCAAAGTGCTTTTCCCACTGTGCATATTATGCCAGAATATATACATATATAGTAAGATCATAGGCCCATGTAGATCTAATATATCCTGGGAATTATCATTTAGTTTGTCATTTCCCAAGGTCTTGCCTTCTCTTATTTCCTGCTGGGATCTACCATTTATTTTTTTTAAATAATAATTTATTTATTTTCGAGAGAGAGAGAGAAAGAGAGATAGAGTGCAAGCAGGGGAGGGGCAGAGAGAGAAGGAGACACAGAATGTCAAGCAAGCTCCAGACTCCGAGCTGTCAGCACAGAGCCCGATGCGGGGCTAGAACCCATGAACCGTGAGATCATGACCTGAGCTGAAGTCGGACGCTCAACAGACTGAGCCACCCAGGCACCTGGGATCTACCATTTATTTAGCACATCAATTAGATGGCAAGTGAAAGAGGAATTAAATTAAATTTAGTAATCAAATGTTATTTTTTAGTGCCTTCATAGAAGATATTTTCTAATTACTTGGATTCAATCCAAATTTTTATTTATGGACCACAGTATTAATGATCTAAGAATGCATATTGAATAATCAGCCAAAAAGTGTTTGAGTGCCTATTATAAGTGGCAGGCACTGTGTGTAATTGCTGGCTAAACAGTAATGAGTGAATCAGGTACACTTGATCTTCTTCCTCTTGAAACTTGTAGTCTAGAGGAGTAGCTTTCATTCTTAAGAATGGAAGATCTCCATTCTTATGATGGAGATCCACAGTAAGAAATACATTTTACATTATGACTTGTTACACTTGTATAGTGCTCTTACACATACATATCTAAAACAGAAGTTTCATGAAACAGTTCTTCCTTTTTATGCAGGGTGCTCTGATATTTTCTATTTGTTTGTTTTTTTTTAAAGCTATGTTGCTGCAAACCACTAAATTGATTTCACAAGCTATTAATGAGTCTCAGTCTGAAGTTTGATTACTGCAGTTTGATGAATAGAAGCTGGTTGATTACTGCTTTGGGGGGAGATTTTCAAACACATGGTTTGTTGCCAAGGGGCTTGCTAGGAGAGCATGAATATGGTGTCTGCCTTTTGAGATTCCCAGCTGCCCATTGCTCAGATGGGACAGAGAATATAACTACATATTCCTCCCAAATACACCAAAACTTTCAAAATTTCAAAGGCAGTGCTAACTTCATAAGATTCTATAGGTCTGGAAAGGACAATGCTTCTTATTCTCAAAATGATCAGAGCTGTTTAGATTTAGGAATAAGTGGGAAATAACTAGCTAAGGAAATTTATCCAAGGCTAATGCCAAAACATACACAGAAAACCTGAAAACTTTCAGTAAGAAGTTTAGAAAGTATCTTTCTTCATTTGATTATTTGGAATTGAGGAAACTGGGTATACTTAGTAGTATTACTTGACTGGAAGTAAACTATGAACAATGCTTGCGGAGAGGACTTTTATGATCCCTAACCTCACAAGTGATCTTTTTGTCAAAATATGGAACTGTTTCTTATCCTTTACAGAAGACAGTTCAGAGCTTAGAAACACAAGAGGGGTCTATCCATTCATCTCAGTTTGCAGTTATTTGAAGATTAGAGAAAAAGGGATATTGCTTCAGAAATTTGAAATTAGAACTTTTAATCTGAGGAAGTTTTATTCTGTGGCACTGTATGGTCTGATTTCTACCCAAATTGGATCCAAAACTTGGCATTTTGGTAGTGGAGGTTTTTGTTTTCTACCCCAATGGGAGCATAACTATTATAGTAGAGTGATTTTTACTTTGATTTTTCTAATAACCACCTTCCTTTGATAAATCCACATGAGCCAATGACAATGATCTGAACTTACAGAAAATATGTTCCAGATTTAAAGTTTCTGGAGGGTGTAGGGTTTCATTACATTTCCTGATGGAAATGTATTTCCATGCATTTCCTGATGGAAATTACATTACAATTCCTAATGAAATTATTGTGGCAAAGGGATGATAGTAAATTACTGTATTTTAGACAATAATTTTCTAAGATGGACATGGCTTAATTACCAACTAAGAATACCAGTGTTGTTCTCATGCCAATATTTGTTCTCCATCTAGACACTGGAATAGTGAGAATAACAAAATGAGCTAGGACAACTCCCAAGTCAATGGCTTCTCATATTTTGTTTTGCTTTCTTCTTTTTCCCCAGTTAGAAGAAACTAGTATATTTGGGAAGAATTTTCTTGGTTATGAGAAACAGAGACCATCCTTTTCAGAGGATATGTTAACATGAGAAAGAACTAAGATTTTTCTCTACATGGAATGAACATTTTCTTTCAGAGAAATTATCCTCCCAGGAGGGGATTTTTTGCTGGAATATTCTGGTTTCTGACAATCCTGCCCATGCTCAGACAGCTCTGCCTTTCAAAACCTGACTGATGGCTGTAGGACTTGGCACTTATCACTGCTTCCTCAGGGGCATTGCCTGGGCCTGGAGTTCATCCTTGTGCTGACTAATGTCCAATGCAGGAAAGCCATGTGTAAGCCCCAAGTTTTTTCTAGGATCAAGATAGTAGCAACCATAAACTCCTGTGCTTTAGTGTCTTTCTCTGCTTCTCATGAAAAGAGCTCTGATTTCTACTGACATGGGTTTTGATTTCTGCAGAGGACCTTCCTGCATTTTGCCTCTGCTCTTGAGAAGAAGCCACTGTCAAAAGCAGTTCATCTTTTTATGCAAGTTTCTTTTCAAAGGAACTCCTTTCTGTGGCAGTAATCAGGGGGCCTTGTTCACAAAGGTTTCTGCTGACCCCTGGCCTGAGCAGAGTGACTCTTCCCTTGTGAGCTCCCTGATTCTGCATCCTCCTTGATGCTCTCTTCTTTGGGGTCTCTAGTATCCTTGCTGTTATCAGTTGGGGATGCATCTTTGTCTGGCTCTTTTTTTTTTTTTTTGGCCTGAAGCTTAGGGCCCCCAAGGTGTTTCCCTTTGGCCTCCATAAGGACACACAGCACCTGGAAAGCTGCCCTGGCCCCAGTGGAAACATTCAGGAGATGGAACTAGGAGACCTTAGAAGCCAACCGGAGTCAAGGAGCACTGCATGGGGACACACCTATGGTTGGCACTGGAGCCCTATCTCAAATTTGAGCTTTGACTCACCAGCAAGCTTCTCTTCGAGGCATTGTTAGCTTGGATTTGGGGCAACTAATATTCTTAAAAAAATTTTTTTTTCATGTTTACTCATTTTTGAGAGACAGAGAGAGACAGAGCATGAGCGGGGAAGGGGCAGAGAGAGGGAGACACAGAATCCAAAGCAGGCTCCAGGCTCCGAGCTGTCAGCACAGAGCCTGACGCAGGGCTCGAACTCACGAACTGCGAGATCATGACCTGAGCCGAAGTCGGATGCTCAACCAACTGAGCCACCCAGGCACCCACAACCAATATTCTTGATTGCAGGAGGGACTCCTTTATCACTGGAACCCCTAGACTAGTTTTGGGGATTTTTCTCACCATAGTGGCTCTTATGATGTCTCCGAGTTGTGGTTTAGGAGGTAAGACTCCTTGGTATTGACTATCCACCTGGAATCTCTGGCCCTTGAAGTAATTTCTGAATTCATCTCCCAAATCCTTTCTCTAAAGTGGAACTAAACTTAGAGAAATGCTCCCCTTCTTTCGTGGGTTATTTTCTCTAGTCTCTTGCTCCTCTGTTCTCTGGCTGTGGGGTGTTGCTGTTTTATGTCTGGGATCTCTTGAGACACTTCCCCTCTCATCCTGGGCTCATTTCCTGACATTGCTCAATTTGTAGTCAGCTCTGGGCTGCTGTTAGCCCTCAACAAAGACCCGCTTTTCCAGGTTATTTTCTATAATGCTGGATGAGACAGGCTGAAAAGTCTGTTTTTCTCCTCTTGAGGGTAGCGGGAAGAACTCCTCAGACCCATGACCGATGTTTGAGGGACCTTTCTCAGAATTCTCTGGCGGAAACTGAATTTTATGTGGTCACGTTGTCTCCTACCAGCATGAGAGTTTCCCCAGGAGTTTAGCAATCTCACCATGGTGTCACCTGCTAAATTGTGGGTGACTGCAGGAAAAAAAAAAGGCAGACTTGGGCAGATTTTGTAATTGGGCTTCTCTCACCATTAACAGTTTTATGAATTCAAGGATCTTGAGTAGTAAGCCCTATCTCTACCAGACCCAAAACCGAATGTGATTTTTAGTACATGTTGAGAGTCAAATTGGGGAAGGAGAGCTCTGGAGAGGTATTCAGGTGATGTTCACCTCAGATAGTTTTAGGTTGGTATAACTCTTTCTCCAAAGAATAGGGAGTGAATTTTCTAGAAAGATTTTATCTGAAGTTTACAACCTTACAACTCCTTCTGGGCAGCTTCTTTCGTCAGGTTCAGTTAATTAATTAGAATATAAAAATGACCTTTCTGCAGTATGAAGAGATCTTGTGGCCAAAATAGGAAATAAAGAGACGCCTGGGTGGCTCAGTCGGTTAAGTTTCAGACTTTGGCTCAGGTCATGATCTCACAGTTTGTGAGTTCGAGCCCCACGTTGGGCTCTGTGCTGACAGCTCAGAGCCTGGAGCCTGCTTCAGATTCTCTGTCTCCCTCTCTCTCTGCCCCTCCTCCACTCGTGCTCTGTGTCTGTCTGTCTCAAAAATAAATACACATTAAAATAATAGGAAATTAATTACAAGTACAAAATCATCACTCACTTTATTCCCAGTTCAGCTTGTTAGTCCTTAATTTTAAGTATCTCTAGCCTTCCTTGCTAATCAGCCTGGATCCTTCTCTGGTACTAGATAGAGTTCAGTCTTTCAGTTCTCTTACTTAATTGAAGAGGGAATCAAGCTCTTTACTGAGAAATAGGCCTAATCCTTGGTCCTAAGTAAAAACTGCTCTTTTCACAATCATCTGAAACCTGACTTGATAATGTCTTGGGACTCTATCTCAGTAAGAGCAATCTTTCTGCACTTGTCTTTCTTTCCTGGCACACATACCCAGACCTTTGTCCAAGGGAGGCTTTTCTCTTCTTTCGTACTCAGTGTCTTCTTGTCTTCAAATTCTTCTTGTTTTCTGAATTCTCCCAGTTTCTCTAAAATAGCCTTCTCTTTGCTCTTCAAACCTGCATTCCCCAGAGGAATAACAGAGCTTTGCTTCTTTGCACATTCTACAGAAGCATACGGTGGTCATGTTACATGGTATATGCGTTAGCATCTCTAAAACCCAACTCACTTTCATAGCCCAGGTTCCAAATCAAGCTACACACAAAAAAATATTAAGGTGTTTGTGGGGCACGAGTCGATGGCTGTGTTTAAACCACAGGTAGCTCTCATGCGTTGGTCTGAAGAGGGAAATAAAGAATTAGAAGTCTCAGGTTTTAAAGACCATAAAAACAGTATATAAGATGATTTACTAAATAAAAAGGGGACAACAAGAATTGTATGCTTTCAGCACATGTTGGGAGTTAAACTTTCTGTATCTCCTTGTTTTGCTAGCCTGCTGTCAGCTCATGAAGTTGACAGAACATTTTTCCCCCCAGACTCCTACGCAGAACAGGAGGGAAGTAATCAGCTAACTTGTTAATAGCAGAAGCCTAACCCAAAATGGAAAATAATAGATTATTTGGTTTGCCTAAATTAAAACAAATCTCTCTATGGATTATATATCAATTTTGAGCCACTTAATTAGCAACTAGAGACATAAATCCAAAAATTTTCTTTTTTATTTTGAGATTACAGATCTAGAAGTTCTGAGTTAGTGCTGCTATTTTATCCTTTTTTTTTTTTTTTTTTTTTAATGAGATTTCAGTGAAGGTTGAACATCTACCACTGGCTTCTTTGCTTTTTCACGTATTTATGAGCTTACTTGTTACTTGCTTATTAATTTGTTCTTCTGTGGATGATTGCTTTTCAAAATCCACCATGGTACCCTAGTTACCTATGTAGGCATTCAATAAATACGGGTAGTGCCCCTTTTTGTAAATTGAATAGTCTGTATATGAATGGCTGCTTTTATATCTCACTGGTGATTCACCACTTTCCTTTTGTTGGTTTTGCTATAGAGAACTAGTTCAGGACTGATATGATTGCACCATTCTGATTCTAAAGCAGTGACTTAAGTGTTCTCTGTAGATGCAAATACTTTAGACCAGTGTATTTCAAACCTCAATGTTTATCAGAATCACCTGGAGGGCTTGTTAAAAACACATTTCTGGGCCCTACCCCCAGATTTTCTGATTTGTTAGATCCAGGGCAGAGCCTAAGAATTTGCATTTCTAACAAGTTCCCAGGTAATGCTGTTTCTGTTGACCTGGGGACCACACTTTTAAGAAATCACTGCTTGGGGCAGGCAGGGTGTGCCTGGCTGGCTCAGTCAGTAGAGTGTGTGACTCTTGATCTCAGGGTTGTGAGTTTAAGCCCCATGCTGGGTTGTTTTTGTTTTGTTTTGTTTGTGAGCTGGGGAGAGGGGACAGAGAGAGAGAGAGAGAGAGAGAGAGAGAATGAGAGAAAGAGAGAATATCTTAAGCAGGCTCCAGGCTCAGCATGGAGCCCAACACAAGGCTCAGTCCCATGACCCTAGGATCATGACCTGAGCTGAAACCAAAAGTCATATGTTCAACCAACTGAGCCCTCCAGGCATCCCCAAAAATAAAATCTTTAAAAAAAAAAAAAACCAAAAAGAATCACTGCTTAGGGATTTTTCTCCTATTTCAGAAACATGGCCTCGTAGGACAGATGGTTATATCAAAAAAAGAGAAGGAAAAAAAAGCCCAAACCTCAAGAAGATGACAGAGTTTGGTGGGCTTTAAAATATATATATTCAAATGATCTCTGTGTGAAGATGTGAATTTGCTATTACAAGTAATGTGGCGTTTGTATACGATCTGAGATAGTATCCTAAGTGAACATTCAAATAATTAAAAAGTGGAATCTCCAAATCTACAAAATATTCATATATCAAGTTATCATGTTGTAGACCTTAAACTAATAATACATGTTATATATCAATTTTATCTCAATAAAATGGGGGGGGGACTTCTTATCACTGTTATTTGTGATAAAAGACTTGGGGAGAGGAGGTATAATGAAAGAGTAGGAATGTTGGTATCTAGGAGACATCAGTTAAAATCCTTGTTCTGCCACTTACATTTAATGAATGATTTAGGAGTGTGTAACTTTACTAGGTTGTTTAGTATTAAATAAGATAACAAATATGAAATGCTCTGCTTATCGTTGTCCATCGGTTATTTTCATAGAAGCTGGCCTCCTCTGTTGCTTTTGTATACTCAGGAATCTTTTCAAACTCTGTGTGATAAGTTTTATCCAAAGTCATTACTTATAATTGGATCCCAACATTTGCAGCCCTGTGGATGCTATAGAAATGCAGACACAGAAGATAAGGACCCTGTTCTCGAACTACGTAAAATCTGCTTAGAGAGTTAGGATCCTTTCCATTGAAACTACCAAACTACTGCGGTGTCTGGGTGCCTCAGTCAGTGAACATCCAACTCTTGGTTTTGGCTCAGGTCATATTCTCATGGTTTGTGAGTTTGAGGCCTGCATGGGGCTCCATGCTGACAGTGTGGAACCTGCTTTGGATTCTGTCTCTCTCTGCCCCTCCCCTGCTTGTGCTCTCTGTCTCTCAAATAAATAAACTTAAACAAACAAACAAAAAGTACCAAACTACTATATGAAAAATGGGATAAACTGTAACCTTTTAAACATAAAAAGGTCGGAGGTAAGGCAGTGGCTCAATGCAGTTATCAAGGTTCTGGATTCTTTTCATCTTTTGTGCTCTGTCATCCTTAGCATGTTGCCTTCTGTTCTTGAGCCTCCCCTTTCCAGGTCACAAAATGACTTGTCACAGCTGTAGACCTCATATCTTTGCACCACTGCATCCAAAGGCAGAAAAAGGGCAGGGTTTTTATTGTTGTTTTTCTCAGTTCTCCTTTATCAGGGTGGAAAATCTTTCCCTCAAGCAGACTTGCCTTAGCTTTTGTTGACCGGGATTAGGATACTGTGCGCTAGCCTGCAGGAAGGCTAAAATGACAGATGGTAGGACTAATAGATGACAGAGTTGAGAGATGACTGTTGGTAGACAACAGGGAGAGTCTACTAAGGGGAGCTAAGACTGTGATCTGTAAAGATGACAGTTCTAGGCACTTTCTCATTAGGCAAAATTGTATGCTCTAGGGTAGAGGTTGGCAACCTTTTCATGTTGAAAGCCTGATAGTAAATATTTTAGGTTTTGCTGGCCACAAATGGTCTCTTGCATCCTCTTCCTTGCTGCTTCTGCTGCTGCTGCTGCTGCTTCTTCTTCTTCTTCTTCTTCTTCTTCTTCTTCTTCTTTAAAAAACAAAAAAACACAACCCTTTAAAAATGTGAAAAACATTCTTAGTTTGCTGGCCATATGAAAATAGGCTATAGTTTGCCAACCCTGCCAAAGTTATGAAGGCTCAGAGGAGAGGGAGATGACTGAGGCTGAAGTCATCATTTTGAAACTCCCTGAAATTCTGAGATTTGAGTGGTCTTTGAAGGATGGGTAAGATTTACATTGAGAGATTCTGTAACTTCTGAAGGGAGCAGTGGGTGGGGAAACATGCCTATTATGCTTACCAGAAAATAGCTACATGTTACCTGCAAAGAGTGAAAAGCAGCAATACCTCTGCAGGTGAAATGGGCTAAATTGCACATGAAAGTTAGGGAGTGCTGAATACCTGGACTGCCTCAGCCACTGACAAGCCAACCTTCTAAGTATCTCTAAGAAATAAAGATGCTCTTTTGGCTTAAAGCCTCCATGTTGACTTGGAGCCCAAGGAAGGCAGTGTCTCATGTAACAGTTGGCTCTTCAGTAGGAGCTGTTGCTACTATGACTAATTAAAGGACAAACATCTTGTGTTTGGAGAAGATTCTTGGTGTCTTAACCATAGCTATACACAAAGATCATAACTCATCTTCAATTTGTACTGTTGTTGTTGACAACAAGGAAGAATTGCATCAACTAATGCTAAGTCACTCATTCACTGAACATTTATTGAATGCTGAGTGTATGCCAGGCCCTAAAGATATAAGTTGAAAACTTATAGTCTAGAGGGAGGGAAACAATATATAGAGAGATACTTATAGTAGAATGAAATAAGGATTAGAAAATATATGTACAAGGAACTGTGAATGCCTAGAAGAAGGAACCATCAGTTAGTTAATCCTGATTTAAACTCTAGGTGACTCAGTCTAATTATTGCTGTCCTTCAGTGGACATAGATTATATCCTTTTTTTTCTTTTTTTTTTTTAATTTTTATTTAAATTTAATTAGTTAACATATAATGTAACATTGGTTTCAGGAGCAGAATTTAGTGATTCATCACATGTAACACCCAGTGCTCATCATAACAAGTGCCCTCCTTAATACCCATCACCCATCTAGCCCATCCCCCACCCAATCCTTCCATCAACCCTCAGTTTGTTCTCTATGGTTAAGAGTTTCTTATGGTTTGTTTCCCTCTCTCTTTTTTTCCCCCTTCCCATATGTTCATCTGTTTTGTTTCTTAAATTTCACATATGAGTGAAATCATATGGTATTTGTCTTTCTGTGACTGACTTATTTTGCTTAAAATAATACATTCTAGTTTCATCTACATGGTTACAAATGGCAAGATTTCATTCTTTTTGGTGGCTGAGTAATATTCCATCGTGTATATATACCACATCTTCTTTTTTTTTTCCCAAGTCTAGAAAGGCTTTTATTTATTTATTTTTTATTTTATTTTTCATTTTTTTAAAATTTACATCTAAATTAGCCTATAGTGCAACAATGATTTCAGGAGTAGATTCCTTAGTGCCCCTTACCCATTTAGCCCATCCCCCCTCCCACAACCCCTCCAGTAACCCTCAGTTTGTTCTCCATATTTATGAGTCTCTTCTGTTTTGTCCCCCTCCCTGTTTTTATATTATTTTTGTGTCCCTTCCCTTATGTTCATCTGTTTTGTCTCTTAAAGTCCTCATATGAATGAAGTTATATGATATTTGTCTTTCTCTAACTAATTTCACTTAGCATAATACCTTCCAGTTCCATCCACATAGTTGCAAATGGCAAGATTTCATTCTTTTTGATTGCTGAGTAATAACTCCATTGTGTATATATACCACATCTTCTTTATCCATTCATTCATCGATGGACATTTGTGCTCTTTCCATAGTTTGGCTATTATTGATAATGCTGCTATAAACATCAGGGTGCGTGTACCCCTTCAAGTCTGTATTTTTGTATCCTTTAGGTAAATGCTTAGTAGTATAATTGCTGGATCATAGGTTAGTTCTATTTTTAACTTTTTGAGGAACCTCCATACTGTTTTCCACAATGGCTGCACCATCCTTAATACTAGCCAGTTTTCTTACAGATCTGTACCATTGATTACAAACAGGCCTATGTGAAATACTATGGTTGAATCAAATCCAAATCATCATCCAGAAAAAGCAATTTCAAACATTCTACTGCTGCTGTTAGGTGTTTAGGATCCTCTTTATATACAAAGTATATGTCTGTAGTGTTATTTACTTAATTTTGTGGTTCCTGCTATACTAGGTATGAATACTGGGTTCTATAAAACAATTATTTTCCCCAGTAAAACTTGCAGAAAAGAAGATTCTGTGGTAGGGAGAACATGTCCTCCTCCCACCCAAAGAGTCTCCTCATCTTAATCCCCTGTGAACCTGCAAATATATCATGTTACATGGTTGGGGCAGGGGGCGGATTAAGGTTGCAGATGGAATTGTTTGCTAATTAGATGACTTTAAAATAGGCAGAGTATCCTGGATTATTGGAATAAGGGGAAATATAATTATAAGGGCCTTTGAAAGTGAAAGATGGAGACAGAGAAGAGGTTGTATTGATAAAATATAAGAAAAACTCACCCTACCTTTGCTGACTTTAAAGATGCAGGAAGGGAGCCACAAGCCAAGGAGTGTAGGTGGCCTCTAGTTACTGGAAAAGGCAGGGAAACGGATTCTGCCTGTATTAGTTTGTTAGGGCTGCCAAAACAAGTACCATAGACTAGTGGCTTAAACAACATTAATTTTCTCACAGTTCTGGAAGCTAGAAGTCAGAATTCAAGGTGTTGCTAGGGTTGATTTTTTTCCCCCTAATATCTCTCTCCTTGGCTGGTAGGTGTCTGTCTTGTCTCTGTCTTCACATTGTCTTTCCTCTCAGTGTCTGTGTCCTGATCTCCTCCTCTTACAAGGCCGCCAGTCATATTGTATTAGGACCCACCCTAATAAACCTTATTTTAATTTAATTACCTCTCTAAAGACCATATCTCCAGATAGAGTCACATTATGAGGTCCTAGGGATTAGGAGTTCAACATATAAATGGGGACGGGGTGGAGAGAACACAATTCAGCCTGTAATACTCCCCTAGAGCCTCCAGAAGGAACATGGGTCTGCCACCACTTTGATTTTAGGACTACTGACCTCTAGAGCTATAAAGATAATAAATTTTGTGTTGTTTAAACTGTTAAGTTTGTGGTATTTTGTTACAGCAAATTAGAAAAATGAATACAGTTACAAGTAATCTGAGTCCATTAATAGGAGAGTGATTAAATGTATTTTGGAATATCTACACAATGAAATAGCAGTGATAAAAAAATACTGAAATAAATATCCACTGACCAATAAATAGATTAAAAAATGTGATATATATACAATGGAATATTATTCAGCCTTAAAAGGAAAGGAATTCTGACACATGCTAAGTGAAATAAGCCAGTCACAAAAAGAGAAATACTGTATAATATCACTTACCTGTGGTATTCAGAGAAATCAAACTCATAAAAATAAAAAAACAGAATAGTGGTTGCCAGGGGCTATGGGAAGGGGAAATTCGTTTTTTAATGGATATAGAATTTTCGTTTTGCAGGATGAAAAAGTTCTAGAGATTGGTTGAACAACAATGTGAATATACCTAATACTAATGAACTCTTTACTTGAAAATGGTCAAGATGGTAAATTTTATGTTATATTATTTTACCACAATTCGAAGTTTTAAAAATAGTGAAACCAAAGACAAGTTTAAAAGGCAATGACAGAAAAATAGGTGTAGTGTGCTTTCATTGTGTATTTTTAGAGAAAGTATACACACACACACACACACACACACACACACACACACACAATATCTCTGAAAAAATCCCAAGAAACTCACATAGTGATTACTTATGAGAATGGGATTGTAGAGAATTAGGAAGTGGGAGGACAGGGATGGGAGGAAAACTTACATACTCCTTGACAGCTTCTGAATTTTATTGGCCACATGCATATATTACATATTGAAGTCATGATTTTTTACCGTAATTTACAATAATTTTGAGCTCATAGACACAGAGAACCAGAGACACAGAGAACGGATTGGTGACTGCCAGAGGTTGGGGAAAGACTGGGCAAAATGGATAAAGGCAGTCAAAAGGCACAAACTTCTAGTTATAAAATAAGTAATGGAAATATAATGAAAGAAAGAGAGAAAGAGAGAGAGGAAGGAAGGAAGGGAGAAGGAAATGGAAGGAGGAAGGGAGAGAGGAAGTCATAAGGTTTTTAAATCTGTAACTTGGGGTTAGGGACTGCAGAGAGGGTTTTCTCACTTGGGTCATGTTTAGACTGTGAAATCGCTTTGTCAATCCAGCTATGTCTAAGTGTCAGGATAAATAAGACCTTCTTGCTTTGGCCTTTAAAGAGTTAAAAACTTAGTTTCAAAGTGGTCATTAGGCTTTAAGGTACACATATATGTTATGGTTTGGTATCTAATAGTATATTTTTAAAATCTCTAGTTTCTTTAAGAATAAGTGCAGTGTGTTCACTTAGAACCTCCGAAAAAAGTTGGGGGAGAAAATATAAATGAAAATAGAAAAGACAAAAGAAATATAATAGCCAATATTTTCTGCTTCTTAAAAATCACATAACCTGTATACAACAAGAATAGAATAAAAGACACTTAACAGTAGAAACAGGTTTTGACTCTTGTGGGATTATTTCTTAAGACTTCTGCTTACAAATTGGTAGGTAACTGGACAAGTTAGATTTTAACATTCTTCAAAACATCCTTCTTAGTACATGAGTCCTTGCATCATGCATTCCATATAAAGATTGCAACATTTCATTACTATAATTGTTGCTTAGAAGCTATTCTGGATTGAAACTTCTTGTTATATACGGATGTGTTTTCCTTACCAACAATCTTGGCCCTTGTTTTTCTCAAATGCTTAGCCAAAGCATATTTCCATAGAGCCATACACTTCTTTTTGTAGTTTTTCATCTTCATAAAAAACAAAAAACTAATTCTGGAGCCTGTTCAGTTATCTTTCCCTTTTTGTTTAGAATTTTCCTGTAGCTAATATAGCACCCAGAAAATTGCTTAGTACATAGTAGGGGTACAATAAATGGTAATGAATGACTCATTGTGAACTCAAAACTTCAGGGTTATATAGGGTATACAAAGTTGTCTGTATTTAGAAGTGAAACTCCTATATATTTTTAAAGTTTATTTATTTTGAGAGAGAGAGTGAGTGGGGAGGGACAGGAAAAAAAGAGGGGCACGAGGATACCAAGCAGGTTCCGCGCTGTTAGCGCAGAGCCCAACGCAGGGCTCAAACCCACAAACCACAAAATCATGACCTGAATCGAAACCAAGAGTTGGTCATTCAACCTACTGAGCCACCCAGGCACCCCAACACCTATAATTTTATAGAAGCAAAATTCCCCTATATGGTAAAAGTTTCTTTGAAAGGGAATTTAATGCAAATTTATAAGCCTTTTACATCTAATAGGGAGATTATTACTCTATTATTATTATCATCATTAACAGCAGCAGCAACAGCAGGAGCAATAGTAGTGACATCAGTAACTAAGTCATGCTGCGTGCTTTTCCTGTATTATCTCTCATGCAATATTTCCAGTGCCCCTATTAGATAAATGCTATTTTCGTGCCTATATTTATGGATGAGGAAATTGAGCTCAGAGTGATTAAGTAATGTGTTCACCATCCCATGGCTAGTAGGTGTCAGAACCAGGGTATGAACTCAATTTAGTTTAGTTAAGATTTGGACTTGGCACTTCTAATGCAAAAATATGAATTTGACATTATCCACTTCAAAATTGGCCAAAGGGACATTTAAGAAGGGAAGGAGGAGAAAGAAGGAAAAGAAAAGAGAATTGACATCTGCACTACAAACTGGGCATGATCACTATCCTCATGCTAGAAAAACACTGGAGGATTTTGTTCAATATGAAATTCAGGCAAGGCCAAGTTGGGGAAGAGCCTGCCAACTTGAGAAGTACTATGTATATATAAAAGTCCACCTGGGAGTGGATCAAGGTAGCATCTTTTATTCCCAGTTTACTAATGTTAATTTTATCAAGTACTTTTTAGCATCTATTTAGATAAATCTTATAGTTTTCCTCATTTGACCTAATATGCTAAATTATATTAATAGAATTCCTAAATATTCATTCATTCTTGGAATAAGTCCTTTATAGTTATAAGCAAGACAGTTCACTCTGCAGAACCCAGGAACAACTCAGGAACTGGAATTACCAAGTACCCCAGAAAGCAGAGGAAAGAACTTGAAATATCCTTTGTCTTCCTTTAGGATTAGATTTTAATTTGGAACTAAATATGTTGTTTGCTGGTAAATACTTGTTCCGTGAACCAATTATTTTTAATGCTGCCAACACACTTAAATTGATACCTTGTAACTTAATGAATTAAATTACAATTAATACGTATGCAGTAAAGTCTTAAAATAACTTTAGGAGTGTAAGTCATCACAGAACCACCTTCTTGGAAGATATTTTAAAAGAAATCATGTAAACATGCTGAAATATTTTTAAGAATGAAAATTTTCAAAATCTTAGTGTAATTTGGATTAATTGTACACTGTGGCAGTGACAAGCCACTATTGATATGCTTAATATTACTTATGTTGTCATCTGTTGTGATCCGAGAATTTGAGAGAATTGAAAGCAGTTTTGATCTCTACCTTATTAATTTCTTCAAATATTTTAGTTTTTTTAATTATGCCTTTAGCTTTTCTAATATGACTTTTAGAAGTCTTCAAGTATTTTGTAGTCTGATTTTTTTTTTTTAAAGACAAGTGGAAAGTAAATGTTCTTATTATTCCCCCCTCCAAAATTCAAGGGAGTGAGGAATAAAGAGATTTTGCATTTGTAGGATTTAAAAAGTGATTTTAAATGTTTGGTTGTTTCTGTTTATTTTCTAAAAGAGGAAGAGGGAGGGAAAATGGAAGATGAGACTTGGTTGTAAGAGGGAAAACTAAAGTAGGCAAAAGATCAGGGTAGGAAAAAAGAAGATAAACCAGGAAAAGGCACTTACCAGAAATAATAGCTCTGAGCTTTACTTTTTTTTTTTTCAGTTGTTTATTTGTACTCCAAAACTCAATCTCTACAGGTATTAAGTAGGTTTAAATGTAGTTTCAGCTTTGAAAAGTCAAAGTAAGAGTCAACTAGGATAGCCACAGAGTAGTTAATATAAGATTAAGTTTCAGCCACTGGTAGCAAGGTGGGTTTGTTTTTTTTTTTTTTGTCATTTGAGAGCTTTATTGAGATATAACTGATATACAAAAGGCAGACATTGTTAATGTGTACAATTTGATGAGTTTGGACACATGCATACACCTGTGAAACCCATCACTATAACCATCTCTAAACCTATCTGTCACCTCCCAAAGTTTCCTCATGCCTCTTTGCATTTTTTTGTTGTTGTTTATTTGTTTTGTGGTAAGAACATTTAAGCATGAGGTATGCCCTCCTACCAAAAATTTAAATACACAATGGAATATTGTTAACAGTAGGCATTCTGTCATATAGCAGACCTCTATAACTTTTTTAGCTCACTAAACCGAAACTTTGTACTCTTTAAAGAAGAACTCTCAATACTCCTTCCCCCTTAGGCCCTGGAAACCACCATTCTGCTTTGTGCTACTGTGAATTTGATTATTTTGGATACCTCAAATAAGTCGAATTGTGTAATATTTGTCTTTCTGTTACTGGCTTATTTCACTTAGGATTTCCTTTTTTTCAGGCTGAATAATATCCATTGTATGTATATATCACTTTTTCTTTAACCATTTGTCTGTTGTTGGACATTTGGATTGATTCCATCATCTTGGCTATTGTGTATAGTGCTGCCATGAACATGGTAGTGCAGACACCTCTTCCAGATCCTGATTTCAGCTCTTTTGGATTTATACCCAGAAGTGGAATTGCTTGATAATACAATAGTGAGAAGTTTTGATGACATAAGCATTTACATCTTTATGTAGGGATAGCTCAGTTTCCAGTAGCTTTTACTCAAACAGCAAACATTTGGGTGGAACTTAATGGGTGAGAGTTGGAGCTTTTTTTCTTCTTCTCTTTTTTGTGGTGTTGTTAGTCATAAGGGAAGAATATTCTTGTGTTACCAGCTAATTATTTCACTCTTTTGTCTCGTTTTCCTTATCTGTCTCCTAGACAGATTTTGAAAAAGAGATTGGACAGTGGAAGAAAGGTTTTAAATTGTTTTCTGGCATCCGTCAGGTGGACTTGGGTAGGGCATATCTTTTGGCTGTTCTTATAAACACTTGTTAGAAGATGGCTGATGAGGCTAGTAGTTAGATACCTCCAGTCATGTCCTATGTTATATTCTGAAGCCTGACTCTAAACAGTCATATTAAATATGTACCTTTGGATATGAGGATAAATGAACACAAACCTACCCTCTGGGAATAGTCCAGAGTACATACTGTAAACAGTTAGTAATACCATCTTTACAGAAAAGGGACACCCCATTGCCCAAATTGGAAACCATAGAAAATGCTTCAGCTAATCAAACATGCCTCAATCAGTTTTCTGGTCACCTAACCAATCAACTTGTTGGCTTTATTCTCTCCAAAATAGCCATCACTAATCAGAATTTCAGCTTCTCACGTATGAGCTAACATGACTCGGTGATGTCTGCTGGCTTTTCCCTCAGGCTTATGGCCCCATTCATCTGGATCTGTGAAATGATCTTGTTTGTATTACAGAGTTCTCATTTGGAAGACAGTGAATCAGCAGTGTTACTTTCCTGTGAATGTGAAGAATCAGATATCTTTAGTGGTTCCAATGTACGTAGGTATATGTTTTTATACAGCCTTTGGTAATTCCAAGTGAAAGCTTTTTGGGTAAACTTGGCTTTCAAATGCAACTGAGATACAGTACCTATTGTTTCATCTGTTTGGCCTCACTCAGCAAAATACATAGTCTGTGAAAGCAAATAAGGGACTTGGAATGAGCATATAAGCATTATATTTATAAATATAAATATGAGTATATTTGTATGCATAATAATCTCCATTCAAGGTGTATTTACCAAAGTAGAAAAATGTAACCTGAAACTTTGAGTGAGTTCTCCCTCAGTAAAGATGATTGTTTTAGTGGGCTTTTTACATTAAAAAAATGTTTTTTAATGTTTATTTTATTTTTGAGAGAGAGAGCACAAGCAGGGGTGAGGCAGAGAGAGGGGGACAGAAAATCCAAAGTGGGCTCTACGCTGACAGCATTGAGCCCAATGTGGAGCTTGAACTCATGAACCATAAGATGACCATGAACCATGATAAGATCATGACATGAGCTGAAGTCAGACGCTCAGCCGAGTAAGCCACCCACGCGCCCCCTTACATTTTTTAATGGTCAGTAGTTTCCTTTTCCCTGTGGCAACTGCTTGGTATTGTGCTCCACTGGACCTTTATGCCCCATAGACGTAGACCTAACACATCCTGGCTGTTGAGAATGTTAAGCCAAATAATGTTTTAATTACTGGATCATGCTATCTAACTAAATACATTTCATGAGATGTTATAAATTTACTTATCTCACTGGACCCCCAAAATAGTTGCTTAATTACCACAAATTGCCCAGGCTGAATCAGGCTGAAGTTAGTTAGAGAAAGACTTAAATTGACTTTTAAAAAATTTAAATATCTCTTGTAACAGGATAACTGCCTTTGCTAGCCATGGCTAATGCTAGGTTCTACAAACCTTGATGATAAAATCTGGATCCTGTCTATTTTAGGATGTTTATTGTATATAGTAGGCACTCTATAAATGTTAAAGTTTCACCAATTGAAATTCTCGAAGTAAGTAGGGCCTCTTAAGTATATCACCATAGTACAGCCTAGCCTGCTCTTAAACTGTCTTCTTTACTTCACCTTCATTTCACAGAGAAGGTGATCGCTATTTCAGGACTTCATCCAACTATTATATTGACTGACCCACTTGCACGTCCTTCAGCGTTGATGATGAGTCTGAAATGGCATTAAGTTAGTTATTGTGACTCACTAATAGCTGGAGCTGTGCTCATTCCCTAGTGCTTGAAAACATTGATGAATTCACATGAACACTCATTTATTATCAACATTTTGTAGATGACAAACTGAGGGTAGAAAGGTTGTATTCTTTGCCCAGTGTTGTGTGATAAGCAGGGGCAGCGCTGATGTCAGATCTCAGCACCCATCAGTGCTGTCATCAGTGATCTCATTATCAGCAGGCAGCAGCATCATTGATGGAATATGTACCAAGGCTGTTTATATAGTTTCCTCAAGATTTACTTTGCTCAGAGTGCAGTGGCATCTTCTGGATTAGACTGCCTTATTTTTTGGCTGACTTTGTCTTAAAGAGACCAATGCATGGCAATCTATATGAAGAAAATTTTTATGAAGTTGTGCACATGTGGGGAAAAGATGACTCTAGTTTTAATGGTTCTCTGAGAAACAATTAATTGGGTATGTATATTTGCAGATTATTCTGGATCGCTTTATTTTATTGCCAGATTTCATTCATTTCAGTCAGGTTTGTTATCTTTTCCTCTTTATAAGGCAAAAGTGGTTACATGTATTTGGCTGGCTCTTAAAAAGTATTGAATTATCCTCCTATTTGGTTGCTTAGGAAGTATTTCCTATATGTTTTCCCCCTGTCCTCAGCTCCCATTCCCACCCTCATGTCAAAGGAGGTTGAAGATCTCCTTCCCAGTTTGATGCCTTAAACTTGAAAACAAAATTGTTTGGAGAACAAACTGATTGAAATCTCCACTTTGAATTTTCTTCAAAGGAAATTGCATGGGATCTTGATAACTATTTGAAATAGAAGTTAACTATTGTATAGAAGAGTAGCACATAAAGTCAATCACTGAAGAACTTTCTCTTCAATCTCGGGATAACAGAATTATGAACTTTCGTTATCTATATTCATTCATGCATGCATGCATGCATGCATTCATTCATCTCCAAGCACTGATTGACTATGTTGTACTAATCACTGGGCCCAGGGCCATGGAAGTTAGGCATAAAATATAGAATCTACCCTAAGAGCAAACTTTCAGCTATAAGATGAATAAGTTCTGAAGATCTAATGTAAAACATGGTGACTATAGTTGATAACATTGCATTTGATAATTTGACATGGCTAAAAAAGCAGAACTTAAATGTTCTCACAGAGAAGATAAATATCTGAAGATGGGGGGGGATCTTTTCACAATGTATATGTATATCAAAGCACCATGATGTATACCTTAGAATCTTACAGTTTTATTTGTCAATTTTACCTTAATAAAACTGAATTTAAAAAAATCTACCCTAGGAGAATGTATAACTATGCTTCAACAGCTTAGTTTTATGGATTTTTATGGAAAGCCATGAAAAGGAGAGGAGAAAATCATTCATATGCAGTACATGGGGAGAAGAAAAGAAATATGTGGATGAGTGGAAAGAAACTTGGCTGGAGGCAAAGAGGGGATGGCTGCCTTAGATCTCTTGGGGCTTTCTTAGAAGAGAAGGGAGGAGTGTAGAAAAGCTTCTCCCTCTTCTCTGGTCCTATTCAGCCTCTGGGGAAGCAGATAAAGGGTAGAAGCAGCTTCTTGTTCCCTTTGCTGTGTACAGGGTTGTTGGAGGTCTCCATAATGGAAAGAGGGACTGCCTGCCCCCAGAGCAGGCTTGACAGTGTGACTGGAAAAGGTAGCAGAGGAGAAGATACTGGCCTTAGCTGCAGGAATTTCACTTTGGCTTCAGATAGGAAAGAATGTAGGCAGTGACTAAAGCAGGTTGGGGTACTGTTAGCCACAGTAGCCACCGAGATTCCTGAGAGTCCTCTCTATTCCTCATCCCCATACCTTGCTTTCCTGCCTTAAAGGAGAAAAAGCTCTATGTAAGCTGGAATTCCAATTACCATGTTTGTTGGGGTTCAGCTAGAACCAAGCAGATTCATTACTATTGCAGGGTTATATCTTCCCCAGCCTGGAGGTCAGGAAAATGCTTGTTATGTTAGTTTTTTTCCTCAGGATACAATTTCTTTCTTTCTCTCCTTCCCCTGGTCTTCTGACCCCACTCCCACTCTACCAAACAGGAGGAGGGACACATATGGGTGGTCATACTATTTTTATGGTCTGTTTCATTCCTATGCTTGGATATTATATCTTTGTAGGGAATGCATTTCCCTTCCCTACAATCAAAACAGCATTTTGTTTGATTAGCCCAGTGAAAGGAAGAAGTGTTAGCCTTCTGTTATTAAAGAAAGAAAAAAAGAAAATGTTACCCTTGAATCAAATGTGGAAAAGGCAGACAAAAAGGGAAATCTAAAATGTAAGAATTATTTGGTGTAGCATACTTTACATTTTTAAACTGTAGATTTGCATTCTTTTCTAGGGCAGGCCAGGTGTCTCAGAATATAGCAGTATCCTTCTAGATGGCAACTTCTATGGAGGTTTTCATGTGTAGTCATTTTGTGGGAGAAATGGCTTTGGAGAGAGAGAATGTTTAACCTATGTTTAAGATAAATTTAAGAATTGTAAAAAGTTATTAGCATTAAGATAAGCAAGCCCTAATTCAAGGCCTGCTATTGAGTAGTCAGCCTATGGGTTGAGAACAGAAGGCACTTTAATCTTTAGGATTCTTCTGAAGCATCTTGTTTTTCTTGTATGTTTTAAGTTTTAGAATGTGGTATATGGGATGATCAAAACAATGAATTATTTGTCAGCTTAGAAAGTAAAACTATATTTAAGGGGGGAAAATTGGGGCACCTGGATGGCTCAGTCGGTTAAGCGCCTGACTCAGTTTTGGCTCAGGTCATGATCTCAAGGTTCGTGAGTTCAAGCCCCACATCAGGCTCTGCGCTGACAGTGTGGAGCCTGCTTGGGTTTCTCTCTCCCTCTCTCTCTGCCCCACCCCATTTGCGCTGTCTCTGTCTCTCTCAAAATAAATAAATAACGTTAAAAAAAATTTTTTTGGAAAGGGGGGAGAACTGCTATTGTCATTAAATCTACTTTTGTAAGACTCTAGATATTGTGAGCAGACACACTAAACAGTAGATCGTAGATAAACTCAGAGATACAATGATAACCAAAGTAGTTGGCTGGAAGGTGGTGATGGTGTAGGCTGATAGTATGTGCACCTAGTCATTTCTGATGGTTTGTATTTACCTTTTTTCTTTTAGCTCTCGGTATTGTATTTTTTTCCATTTTTGCAGGCTGATTTACAGAGATACCATTTCACTAGAGAACATACACAAATATAAAAAGGATAAAAATAAGAAAATTTGTTGCCAAAGAGATGTGAGTTTTATTACAGCTCAAGATTCAGACAACCTGGGTCAGAGTCGCAACTCTACTTCCTGGCTCATGATGTCACTTCTCTAAGCCTCCTTTCTCCCATCTGTAAAATGGGATTAATAATAGTACCTGTCTCAGAGTGTTGTTAGAATTAAATAAGATTTATGTAAGGTACTTAGAGGGTCTGGCACATTTTCTGTGCTAAGTAGAGAGCAAGGACAGATGTAGGATTCCCTGATGTCACCATGTCTTCCACAGAGTCAGGACAGTGCCACTGTTGTCTGTGGGCACAATTTAAGTTTGTAGTCCATCCAGTGCTGTGAGGGAAGAGGAAAAAGTGGACATCTTGACCATTTTTATTTTTCTTCACCACCCTTGATTTGGCTTGTGGTCCGAATAACTTGTGGCAATTTCTAAAATATATTATTTAAATTTGTAAAATGATTATTGAAGGGCCAGAAGCTTTCTTTTATTCTTCTTTATATTTGCCACAGTGCCTACCATAGTGATTTGCAAGTTGCATACATATATGGAATGCCTTGGGTAATGGAATCTCAAAATGATGCTTCAGGCACACCAGGCTTTCCCCTGTACTGGTTTTATATTGGTCTGACTTCTGGCCCTTCTTTTGACCAGAGACATATTTTGGCGACATCTGGCACAAGGATATAGAATGTAGCAGTGAAATAATTGTAGGCAGACACCAAGAGCTTGACCTGATTTATAAAATCAACCAAATAAAAGCTCCAACTAGCTGAGTTATCCTGCTTCCATAATCTGAGGCAGGGCCTGTTCGGGTGTACTTGTTCCTTATTTTGGTTTAGGAAAGCAAGAAAAGCAGAAGATGGCATGACTTGTAGGATTTTTCATTAATAAAATTATACAGGGTTTTTTTAGATTACAGTTTGGAAATGAGTTACCCTTTGGAAGGTAAGCAATCTATTTAGCAATTACTATTTGCCAGACACGCTAAGTGATTTTCATACACATTAGTGTTGAATCCAAATTTTTGAGGTTAAGGACTTTTAGTATTTCCCATTTAAAGCTAAAGAAAAAGAGGCTTGTGTGAGGTATGTACCATGCTGGTAGTGACAGCCAGGTCTGCCTGACACTTATTTGAGCTTTTCATCTTATGCTGGATTACCTTTGCCTTTGAATGGAATATTGTTATTCTAGTGCTAGGGGGTTGGGGCAAATGGAATAGTGGTTCTCAGCTCTGTTTTTGCACCAGAGTAATCTATGGATCTTCTAAAAAATAGAGACTCAAATCTTACCTTATCGACTTTCTCATTCAGTGGGTCTTGGACATCTGTATTCTTTACAAGGTACGTAGGTGGTTACTTCACACAGCCAATGTTAAGAATCATGGTTCTTAGAAATTCCGTAGGGAGGAATTATAAGATTACAGATCTAGGGGCATCTGAAGACTGAATTTGGGATATTGTAAAGACACACCATTGATAGAAGTATAGGGGAAAAAGAGGTAGCTTAATAATAATAAAGTTTCATGTTTCAAGAGGTAGAATAGTATGTGTCATCAGAAATTGGATATATCACCAGGTTATTTTATAGCCAGATTAATTCTCCATTCTTTCTGTGAATCTCTAGAGTGCTGCCACTGTTGTACTTAAGCACAGTCCTTCTCAAACTTTGCTCTCCCAGATATCATTTTACCCAGTGGTTGGGGTGAAGTTCTAGTGAATTTGCAATTTCAGACTATTAGGCAAGAACTGCTAACTCTGAAGAGAGCAGTGGATGGCAGTGATTAAGACAAATGTGATGGGAGAATGTAAATTTAACAGATTCTTAATCTTAATGGATCCTGTCTTCTGAGTCCCTCCTAATACCTTCTGTTTATTTTTTGTAATCTCACAGTATACTTTGGCAATAGGGAAGGGTTAGTAATTTTTCCTTTCACTTTACAATTAGGAAGCTTGAGTTACAAAGGCCAGGACTTGCTGAGAACTATAAGTAAAATAATGGCTAACATTTGTTGAACACTAACCATGTTCCTGGCTCTGTAGGAATGTTTTTACATGTATTATCTCATGTGCCGCATCTCTGATGTGGGCAATGTTTTAGGAATAATAAAACTGAGCCCATTTATTCTACAGTTATTTGAGTCTCCTCTGTGGCAGGTACCATGCTAGGCAATGAGTATCCAGTGGTGAACAAACCAAACCCTTTCCCTAATGGAACTTACAGGGGAAGACACATAATAAAAAACAAATAAATATTCAATTATAAAATTTGATAGTGCAATGGAAAATACAAATGGGAAAATAATAATAAAGAATAACAAAGCAGCATAGCCAGTTAGATAAAGGGTGGTCAAGAAGGGCCTCCCTAACATGGTGATATTTTAGTTCAGAATTGTTCAGGGATTTGCTTAGTGTCACACATTTAGGAAGTGATAAAGTTCAAGTCTGATTTCCAAGGCTATGCTCACTAAGCTATACTGCCTGTCAGACATGTGCTTGGAATCTGCCAGACTCTCCTATCTGGTCTGACAAGCATTCCTATCATGACACCGTACCAAATTTCCAGAAGGGCATCATAAAATTTATAAATAAGAAATTATAATAATGTTTCTTTCCAAAGAAATCTGCCTCCTAAAATACTTCTTTAAAGAGAGTCCTAGGAGGCAGCAAGAAGAAGGGATATCAAAAAATATTGCAAGCTGTATATGGATTTCAGCAAATGATAGACATAGCTCCAGAGAAGCTGGAAATCTCTGCTATAATTGCACCAGGTACATTTGCATGAGGAAGTGCTCTCTTGGCATGCATGGGCTGGGACTGGGTGTTCCACTTTGGATCAACATCTTATTTCCTGGCCTTACTTGAACTTGAACTTGAAGGTGCTGATCCAGGAGCCAAGCAGAAGACGTCTAATGGAAGAAGCTGACTGAGGAGTGTTACGTGGTGGCTAGAACCTCAGGATACTTGGAGAGAATGTTGAAGGAAGGGAAACTGCTCTTGGGAAGGGAAAGAACGAAGTGAACAGTGAAATATAGCCTTGCATTTAAATGCTGCGGTCTTCTTTTGACTTTACTGCAATGCTTAATTTGCCAAGTTACTTTCTTAGGATTTTCCAGCAGAGTCCTCTGAACTCCCCCTTTGCTCCAGAAGAATTTGTCCACTTAATCTTTTTCCTCCCAGGAAATAACAGTAGTTCTTAAGCTGTTTAGATTCTGTAGAAGTGTAATACAAGTTTTTAAACCCTGGATTATGAACCTAACTGTAGATTTGAATAGTGCTTAGTATAAATTTATGTTTGGAAAAGGTCTGTGCATGATATTCATGTCTATATCTTAACTTGATGATTATACTGGTAAAGATTGTAAATCCTGGCAATCTGACAGTTCAGTCAAAAGTTATAATTACGTTGAAACTCTATGACCCTGAAATCTAATTCTTGAAAACTTCCTCTGAAGAAATTATTTAAATAGCGTAGTACTAAAATTTTAGTGACTATATTTAATAATAGGAGAAAGGGAATGGTTAAGTAAACTGTGGTTAATATTAGACACAAAACCCAGGGACCATAAAACATTGATAAATTCAAATACATAAAGCCAAAAATTCTACATTAGAAGATCCTATAAATAAAATCACAAGACAACACGTTGGAAAAAGATTTTCAACACATATGACAAAAGAGCTAATTTCTATAATATGTAATGTGTTATATAATTTTTTTAAGATCAGACACACAATAGAACATGTGCAAAAGAAATTAACAGAGTTTCACAGAAAGATATATAAATGGCTCTTCACCATATGAGAAAACATTCAGTAGTCCTCATAACCAATTATATACCAATCAGATCAGCAAAGGTCATATAAGTATGATATTGCATTGTGTTGGCAGGGACTTAGGGGAAACAGCAATGCTGTATATTGTTGGTGGACTCTAAATTAGAATAAGAGGACATTTTGGAAATATTTATTAAAATTCTGTATGCCAATAGCATTTACTCTAGAAATTTCATTAGGAATTTATCCTCCAGAAATATTCCTATATATGTGAAATTTCATATATTGAAGGATATTCATTGCAATGTAAATGAATTTGACAAATTTGGATATAAATTTGCTATTTGTAATGACAAAAAATTTGAAATATCCTAGATGCCTATCAAGGTGTTTCCATATCAGCTAATATGGAATTGTCTTCTGTTGTTGAAATACCAAAATGCAAAGCAGTGTGTGTGTTTCATTTGTGTGAAAAACAATTAGAGGAAAAAGAATATATTTAGATCCTTAAATATGCATAGATTGTATCTGGTAATATATATAAAAATTTAAAACAGTGGGGTGCCTGTGGCTCAGTCTATTAAGGATCTGACTCAATTTCAGCTCAGGTAATGATCTCGCGTTCATGAATTTGAGCCCTGCATTGAGAACATCGCCTTCAAGCCTGCCTGGGATTCTGTCTCCCTCTCTCTCTGCCCCTCCCCTGCTTGCTCTCTATCTCTCTCTCAAAATAAATAAAAATAACTTTAAAAATAATTTTAAAAACGGCAATTGTGTTTAGGGAGAAGAACCTGTTGGCTCAAGGAATGGACGTGAGATGGAGACCTATTTAATGTTCATCATGTTGCTGTTTTTTTTTTTTTTTTTTTTTTTAATTTTTTTTTTTTAACGTTTATTTATTTTTGGGACAGAGAGAGACAGAGCATGAATGGGGGAGGGGCAGAGAGAGAGGGAGACACAGAATCGGAAACAGGCTCCAGGCTCTGAGCCATCAGCCCAGAGCCTGACGCGGGGCTCGAACTCACGGACCGCGAGATCGTGACCTGGCTGAAGTCGGACGCTTAACCGACTGCGCCACCCAGGCGCCCCTGTTGCTGTTTTTTTTAATTGTGTACCATGTGCAAGTGATACCTACTTTTAAAAAATACTAAAATAAGGGACACCTGGGTGGCTTAGTTGGTTAAGTGTCCAACTTTGGTTCAGGTCAAGATCTCGAGGCTCATGGGTTTGAGCCCTGCATCAGACTTTATGCTGACAGCTCAGAACCTGGAGCCTGCTTTGGATTCTGTGTCTCCCTCTCTCTGCCCCTCCCCCACTTGGTGCTCTGTCTCTCTCAAAAATAAACATTTTAAAAAATGCTAAAATAATTGAAAAAGAGGAGTAGAACAGAATTTCATAGACGCCATTCATTCATTCATTCATCCATTCATCCCACAAATATTATTTTATTTATTTTCTTAAAAAAATTTTTTTTAATGTTTATTTTTGAAAGAAAGCGTGAGCAGAGGAGGGGCAGAAGAAGGAGACAGAATCTGAAGCAGGCTCCAGGCTCTGAGCTGTCAGCACACAACCCAATGCGGGACTTGAATTCACAAACCATGAGATCATAACCTGAGCTGAAGTCAGATGCTCAACTGAGCCACCCAGGCACCCCTTACAAATATTATTTTAAAAGAAATAAGAAGACATCTCTTTTCCTTAAATACCCACAGCCTAGAAAAAGAGATTCCTAAATAAGATTATTAAAATATAGTATGGTAAGTACAATAATGGAGTAGATGTGTGTACTAAGTACAATGTGGCACAAGAAGAGAATAACTCATTACTTACTTGATATGTCAAGTTTACAAATGAACAAAATTTGGGGGCGCCTGGGTGGCTCAGTCAGTTAAGTGTCTGACTTCGGCTCAGGTCATGATCTTGTAGTTTGTGAGTTCAAGCCCTTGCTTTGGGCTCTGTGCTCTGTGCTAACAGCTCAGATCCTAGGGTCAGCTCTAGAGTCTCCCTCTCTCTCTCTCTGTCCCTCCCCACTCACACTCTGTCTCTCAAAAATACATAAATGTTAAAAAAAATTTTTTTTTAATGAACAAAATTTGGGATGCCTGGCTGGCTTAGTCAGTAGAGCGTACAACTCTTGATCTCAGGGTTGTAAGTTTGAGCCCCACACTGGGTGTAGGGATAACTTAAAAAAAAAAAAAAAAAAATCTTGGGGCTTTGGGTGGCTCAGTCAGTTAAGTATCTGATTCTTGACTTCAGCTCAGGTAGTGATCTTAGTGAGATTGAGCCCCGTGTCAGGATCCTGCTTGGGATTCTCTCTCTCCCTTTCTCTCTGCATCTCCCCCACTTGCATGCTTGCTCTCTCTCTCTCTCTCTCTCTCTCTCTCCCCCTCTCAATAAACATTTTTTAAATAAAATTTATATTAAAAGAAATAAAAATGAACAAAATTTACATGTATACTCTGATTATAACTACATTAAAACTATATAAATAAATAACAAAAAGAGGAAACCCAGAAGAAGTCTTAAATATAAGAAGTTTCATTCAAATGGTGAGGATGTGAAGGGCTTTTGGAATATCAGAGTTGTCTTATTCATATTTTAAAGACAGTGCTTTTTTTTTTTTAATTTAGATTTTTAAAAATCAAGTTATCCAGGGGCGCCTGGGTGGCTCAGTTGGTTAAGCATCTGACTTCGGCTCAGGTCATGATCTCACAGTTCATGATTGGGCCCCACATCAAACAGTGCAGAGCCTGCTTCTGATCCTCTGTCTCCCCCTATTTCTGCCTCTCTCCCACATGTTCTGTCTCAAAAATAAATAAATTAACATTTTTTAAAAATCAAGTAATCAGGACTCAGCTAAGCCAGAGTCCCTAGAGTCCCCTACTCATAGTCTTAAAGATGAGAGGGTAAGAAGTACTGTGTTTGCCCTAAGTTAATATATGGAATAAACAGTCTCTTTATCACAGATAACTCTTTACTTTTACCTACACAATTTAAGCCTAAATCTCTCCAGGTTACTGTGAAGAGCCTTGGAACTAATTAGTGTACAAATTATATCTGTAGAAGTGCTCAGTGATCTTCATGGGAGGTGGGGCGTCTTTTCAATTTTTGGTATATAACAGTTTTTTCCCTTCTCAAAGAGCTTCTTTAACACTAGCAGACCTTTACCAGGGCCATTTTTAGATGTCTTAAAAGTGAGCTACAGAACAGCCAGGACTATTTTGAACAATTCTGACACTCAGAATTTATGGCCTTCCTGTTATGAGCTACATATAACAAGTAAACACCAATTAAAACCCACTGTGATGTTGTGTCATAATAATTTAAATTCTACCATATGAGTTGGTTCCGGGTCTTATGATCAGCTCTCTCATTAAGTTATATATATATATTTTTTTTTAATTTTTTTATAATGTTTATTCATTTTTGAAAGACAGAGAGAAACAGAGCACAAGCAGAGGGGAGGCAGAGAGAGAAGGAGACACAGGATCCGAAACAAACTCCAGGCTCTGAGCTGTCAGCACAGAGCCTGACGTGGGGCTTGAACCCACGAACTACGAGATCATGACCTGAGCTGAAGTCGGACGCTTAACTGACTCAACCACCCAGGCGCCCCTAAGTTATATTTTAAAGCCCTACCATTTCATTTCCTTCTCCATTCATGGTTTCCACTGGTCTGGTTCTATGGCTGTATCTTGAACTATTTAAACCGGCTCAACAGGGAGCAGCACTAGGCACAATACCAAAAGTGGAGCAGAACTGGCCTTGGTACTTCCTTCATTGACTATAGTCACACTTCTTTTGCCTGACCCCTGTGCCTTAAGGGCATGACCTTAGTTTCTATTTCTTGTGTATATGGTTACCTTTCACTCATTATTCTTTCAGCCAGTAAATATGCAGAGTACCTCCTATGTGCTGGACACTGTTCTGGTTGCTGGGATATAATGATGCTTATGACAAACATGGTTCCTCCCTTTGAAACTTATATTCTAGTAGAAAAAGTGGCATTAAGCAACTAATTCTACATTGAATATTTAAATTATAATCGTGGTGGATTCTGAAAAGGGGAAAGTACACCATACTATGAGATTATAGCAAGCTGAACCTGACTTCCTTAAGGGTTAGTGGTCAAAAAGAGAGCTTCCTTGGAGAACTAGTGTTTTGAGTGGTACACTGAAAGATGAGTCAAAGTCAACTAGAAAACTGGGTGGAGAGAGTGGGGAAAGAAATACAGGTCAGGAAACCTATGGCATATTCAAGGAACCAAAAGGAGGCCAGAGAGGTTGGAAAATAGAAAATAAGGGAGGAAATAATGCAAGATGATGCTAGTGAGGTCTGCAAAGGCCAGATGGTGAAGACTCTTGTAAACTAAATTAAGGATCTTGGTCTTTATTCCTTAAACAATAAGAAGCCATTGAAGAGCTGGGGAGTGAACCAGTTAACATTTTAAAAAGATCTACCTGGTTTTACTCTGGAGAATGTGCAGAAAAACAAAGCCCCAACTGTCTATGGCTTTTTGCTGTTTTGTGATTTGATTTGATTAACTAATTTGTTGGAGGATGGCATGCTTAATAAGAAGGAAATTGACCAAAAAGTCAGTATGGTGTGGTGGTGAAAAGTGTATGACCCTGGATAAGTTACTTTCCATCTATAAGTCTTAATTTGCTCATCCAAAGAATGGAAATAATAAAGAACATACTTGCCTTATGGGATTATTGTGAAGATTAAATGAAATAATGCCTGCAAACGCTTAGATTAAGGCCTGGTTTATTATAAGCCTATAATAAATGTTAGCCACTGTTATAATCTAACAGTCTCACAAAGGGTTCATCTGTTCCTCTGAGAACCACCCATTCTTGGTGGTTGATGGAGTAGCTTTCCATCTGGAGGTCATGTGTGGATTTGCCTAGCTACCACCACTGGACTGTAGGAATCTAGTGTCGTCAACTGACAAGGAAACATCATGCTTTTGGTTTACTTTTACAAATGTCATTTGAAGATGGAAATAGAAGCTGAGGAATGGTTGTTTCCTTGAACCCTAGCTATGGTTTTGCTTTAAAGCTGGCTTTTTACAGGGGTGACTAGGTGGTTCAGTCGGGTAAGTGACCGACTTTGGCTCAGGTCATGATCTCCCGGCTCGGCTCGTGAGTTTGAGCCCTGTCAGGCTCTCTGCTGTCAGCTCAGAGCCTGGAGCCTGGTTCAGATCCTCTGTCCCCCTTTCTCTCTCTGCTCCTCCCCTGCTCACGCTCGCTCTCTCTCTCTCTCTCCCTCTCTCTCAAAAATAAACATTAAAAAAAATTTTAAAGCTGATTTTTTAAACACCAATGTGAAGGTCTGACACAGGAAGCCCAACAGAATGTAGTTAGTTGCTTGGAAACATCTGTATTTCTTTGTTTCCCACAATACTAGGTAACTAATGTGTGTAATTATACTGCTGAGCAAAGCTTCAGGTTGATAGAGGTTAATTGTTGACAGTATTTGATATGTTAATAATGTCTCCCCCAAAAGCTGCCTTTCCAAAATAGATTGTTCCAGCTCCACAAAAGATTAAATGCCTTTGATTTCTTCATTCAGTGAGATATAATTCTAGGCCTGAAAACTGGGATCTTTCAATTTAATATTTTCTGAGAAATTAATACACAGAAAATGTGTTTTCTCTTTCACTTTAAAGTTTGCCATATCACATGCCTACAGAAATTCTCACCGCCTGACTTTTGCTATCTTTAGCCTGTTCTCTAAAATTATACATTTATCCTTTGATCCATTTTGTGGAACTGGAGAGAGTGGCTGAAGTATGTCATCTTTCATGAGGGTCCTGGGGGTTTTGGGTAGGTGGGAATCTATTCTGAAAGTTTGCAGTGGATTCAGACCCTGCCCAGAAATCCTTTGTTTTGTTTTTAAAAATTGTCTTCTAGCTTGAGAACATAAGAGGGCAAGATTTTGAAGGGAGTTTTGCTGCCAAGTGCTACAAAAGAAAAAATTTAACATTTCTCATGTAGTCAATGAGAGTTCACTGCAATCACGTTTACTTACTGAATTTGTCAGAGACTTCCTGTGGTGAAATGGTTCACAGATGGTGAATAATTCCATTTTAAAAATGAAAGTGAGCTTTGTGTCTTGTTCCTTCTCTTGTCCAACATGATGGCTCCACCTGTATAGCTGTTTTTTCTGTCGCTCTGTGCTCTAAGGGAATACCCAAAAGAATCAGCTAAATTGTTCTGGCAGTGGAAAGGGTGTTGAGTGAGAAAGAATTGGCCAAAAACAGGGCTTTACCAGCTGTTGCAAGAAGATAAACGGAGGTTTTACCATATGTAACTACCTTCTTTAAAATTATTAAGTAACACGTTATATAGCATTACTACTAAAACCTAAAGTAGTGTGGACTTATGTCGATCTAGAAAAATGTTCATATACAGATGTTATAACCATGTTGATTTTTTAAATGTTCCCTTTCATTCTGTTTTCTTTTTCTTTTTCATTGTTTTGTGTTTGTCCTGCTCAGCTTCAAGAAGCAACACTGAGGAAAGTACCAAGTCACAGTTTGTGTTACCTGGAACTTCCTGGGAGCTGGACATTTTATTTCTGTAGAAATCTGTTTACTCAAATTTTAGAAGAATAACAATGTGAGAAAACCAAGTTTATCTTATTGCTGTTGACTGTTTCTTAAAATAAGAAAAGGAACTTAATCCTTACGCTTTGTTATCAACCACTTAGTGTGTGCCACACACTGTTCTACTTGCTCTAGAGACATCTGTGAACCAAACCAAAAGCTCTGCCCTATAAAGCTTATAGTCTGATGCCTGTTACCATTTCACATTCTGCCTCTGCCAAGAGAAGTGCTGAGTTCAAATCCTAGTATGACTGCATGTTGTCTGTGACCTTGGGAGGCTGCTTCCCATCTTTGCTCCTCTTACTTGTAAGCGTAATAATCGTGTTGTCATGTTATTTATCCGGTTATCTCAAAAAACGTCCATTGTGTTGGTGTTGGTTGTGTAAGAGGAAATTTCCTTGTTAACTGCTTGGATTTATACTCAGAGGAGCCTTATACAAAATAACTTAAAGAAATTTTGTCCTCGGATTTACCTGTGTATGTTCCCTCCTATGTTTTTACAACGGATCTGGCTTAACATCAGCAACAATTTGTAATATGAAAGCCAAGACCACGAGTTTATGTTTATAGAATTAATCTCACATGTGTCATCACAGTTGCAGGAAATGATGAAGGAAATGAAATAACAGAGTGCTCTAGTTAGATAGCTGCTGCTTTTTGGTATGGTCTGCTTTCCTTTTAGTAGCTTGTCTGTTCTATTCTGTGTGATTCTGGGGGGGGGCTGACAATCCCTTGGCCCTACTTTGCTACCATTAGGACAGCCATATGTCTGTAGACCCATGTCAACCTGGTCAAAGTACCCATTTTCCCTAGATTCCATGGTTGGTTCAGAGTAGCATATGACCCAAGCTGGGCCCATCAGAGTATGTTAAGAGACAGATACAGATGCTGGTGGTAAAAAAGGTTTAGTTCTTTTTTTTCTGGACTTTCTGATTAAGAGAGTGATACATGCTTGGTGTGGTTTATGGTCATCTTACTACCACATGGAGTCTGCCTAAGAATAAGAAGAAAGAGTCCAAAGGGAGAGAGGGGAAGATGGAGATCTAATAACATCATTGCATTTCTGAATCCCCCTTACATTTACCAGTTATGCGAACCACTACCTAACTACTACTTTTTTGTTTTTTGTTTTTAAGTCAGATTGCCTGTAACCAAAAGCATCTTGTATAATACCGTATCCTTATCTGTTACTGGGGTAGTCATTTGTGTTTGCTAGTATTTCCGGTTCTCCTTATTCCAGATAACGGTGGAATTATACAGCCACGGTGACGTGAAATACTTTGGCAAATGAAATTAGTGACTTTTGTCACTTCTAGGTGGAAGTCTTTAAGTCTTAAGAGCTGATGAATGATTTGTTATATTCCATTCTCCCTGCCATAGTGACCAGTCATGTCCTTGGTGAGTAAGGGTAACATGGAGTAGAATCTCCACTAATCTAAGATTGACATATAGAGGATTCTGGGAAGATGGCGGCGTAGGAGGACGCTGGGCTCACCGCGCGTCCTGCTGATCACTTAGATTCCACCTACACCTGCCTAAATAACCCAGAAAACCGCCAGAGGATTAGCAGAACAGAGTCACCGGACCCAAGTGCAGACGAGAGGCCCACGGAAGAGGGTAGGAAGGGCGGCAAGGCGGTGCGTGCTCCACGGACTGGCGGGAGGGAGCCGGGGCGGAGGGGCGGCTCGCCGGCCAAGCAGAGCCCCCGAGTCCGGCTTGCAAAAGCGGAGGGGCCTGACGGACTGTGTTCCGACAGCAAGCGCGACTTAGCGTCTGGGAGGTCATAAGTTAACAGCTCTGCTCAGAAAGCGGGAAGGCTGGAGGACAAAGGGAGGGTGAGCTGTGGAGCCCCCTGACGACAGAGCTCAGTTTGGCGGGGAACAAAGGCGCTAGCCAGCGCCATCTCCCCCGCCCATCCCCCAGCCAAAATCCCAAAGGGAACCGGTTCCGGCCAGGGAAATTGCTCGTTCCGCGCGAACACCCAACTCTGTGCTTCTGCGGAGCCAAACCTCCGGCAGCGATCTGACTCCCTCCGGCTGCCACAGGGCCCCTCCTGAAGTGGATCACCTAAGGAGAAGCGAGCTAAGCCTGCCCCCCCTGCCGCCGTGCACCTTGCCTTCCCACCCCAGCTAATACGCCAGATCCCCAGCATCACAAGCCTGGCAGTGTGCAAGTAGCCCAGACGGGCCACGCCACCCCACAGTGAATCCCGCCCCTAGGAGAGGGGAAGAGAAGGCACACACCAGTCTGACTGTGGCCCCAGCGGTGGGCTGGGGGCAGACATCAGGTCGGACTGCGGCCCCGCCCACCAACTCCAGTTATACACCACAGCACAGGGGAAGTGCCCTGCAGGCCCTCACCACACCAGGGACTATCCAAAATGACCAAGCGGAAGAATTCCCCTCAGAAGAATCTCCAGGAAATAACAACAGCTAATGAGCTGATCAAAAAGGATTTAAATAATATAACAGAAAGTGAATTTAGAATAATAGTCATAAAATTAATCGCTGGGCTGGAAAACAGCATACAGGACAGCAGAGAATCTCTTGCTACAGACATCAGGGGACTAAGGAACAGTCACGAGGAGCTGAAAAACGCTTTAAAGGAAATGGAAAACAAAATGCAAACCACCACGGCTCGGATGGAAGAGGCAGAGGAGAGAATAGGTGAACTAGAAGATAAAGTTATGGAAAAAGAGGAAGCTGAGAAAAAGAGAGATAAAAAAATCCAGGAGTATGAGGGGAAAATTAGAGAACTAAGTGATACACTAAAAAGAAATAATATACGCATAATTGGTATCCCAGAGGAGGAAGAGAGAGGGAAAGGTGCTGAAGGGGTACTTGAAGAAATAATAGCTGAGAACTTCCCTGAACTGGGGAAGGAAAAAGGCATTGAAATCCAAGAGGCACAGAGAACTCCCTTCAGACGTAACTTGAATCGATCTTCTGCACGACATATCATAGTGAAACTGGCAAAATACAAGGATAAAGAGAAAATTCTGAAAGCAGCAAGGGGTAAACGTGCCCTCACATATAAAGGGAGACCTAGAAGACTCGTGACTGATCTCTCTTTTGAAACTTGGCAGGCCAGAAAGAATTGGCACGAGATTTTCAGGGTGCTAGACAGCAAAAATATGCAGCCGAGAATCCTTTATCCAGCAAGTCTGTCATTTAGAATAGAAGGAGAGATAAAGGTCTTCCCAAACAAACAAAAACTGAAGGAATTTGTCACCACTAAACCAGCCCTACAAGAGATCCTAAGGGGGATCCTGTGAGACAAAGTACCAGAGACATCACTACAAGCATAAAACATACAGACATCACAATGACTCTAAACCCGAATCTTTCTATAATAACACTGAATGTAAATGGATTAAATGCGCCAACCAAAAGACATAGGGTATCAGAATGGATAAAAAAACAAGACCCATCTATTTGCTGTCTACAAGAGACTCATTTTAGACCTGAGGACACCTTTAGATTCAGAGTGAGGGGATGGAGAACTATTTATCATGCTACTGGAAGCCAGAAGAAAGCTGGAGTAGCCATACTTATATCAGACAAACTAGACTTTAAATTAAAGGCTGTAACAAGAGATGAAGAAGGACATTATATAATAGTTACAGGGTCTATCCATCAGGAAGAGCTAACAATTATAAATGTCTATGCGCCGAATACCGGAGCCCCCAAATATATAAAACAATTACTCATAAACAGAAGCAACCTTATTGATAAGAATGTGGTAATTGCTGGGGACTTTAACACCCCACTTACAGAAATGGATAGATCATCTAGACACACGGTCAATAAAGAAACAAGGGCCCTGAATGAGACACTGGATCAGATGGACTTGACAGATCTATTTAGAACTCTGCATCCCAAAGCAACAGAATATACTTTCTTCTCGAGTGCACATGGAACATTCTCCAAGATAGATCATATACTGGGTCACAAAACAGCCCTTCATAAGTTTACAAGAATTGAAATTATACCATGCATACTTTCAGACCACAATGCTATGAAGCTTGAAATCAACCACAGGAAAAAGTCTGGAAAACCTCCAAAAGCATGGAGGTTAAAGAACACCCTACTAACGAATGAGTGGGTCAACCAGGCAATTAGAGAAGAAATCAAAAAATATATGGAAACAAACGAAAATGAAAATACAACAATCCAAACGCTTTGGGACGCAGCGAAGGCAGTCCTGAGAGGAAAATACATTGCAATCCAGGCCTATCTCAAGAAACAAGAAAAATCCCAAATACAAAATCTAACAGCACACCTAAAGGAAATAGAAGCAGAACAGCAAAGGCAGCCTAAACCCAGCAGAAGAAGAGAAATAATAAAGATCAGAGCAGAAATAAACAATATAGAATCTAAAAAAACTGTAGAGCAGATCAACGAAACCAAGAGTTGGTTTTTTGAAAAAATAAACAAAATTGACAAACCTCTAGCCAGGCTTCTCAAAAAGAAAAGGGAGATGACCCAAATAGATAAAATCATGAATGAAAATGGAATGATTACAACCAATCCCTCAGAGATACAAACAATTATCAGGGAATACTATGAAAAATTATATGCCAACAAATTGGACAACCTGGAAGAAATGGACAAATTCCTGAACACCCACACTCCTCCAAAACTCAATCAGGAGGAAATAGAAAGCTTGAACAGACCCATAACCAGCGAAGAAATTGAATCGGTTATCAAAAATCTCCCAACAAATAAGAGTCCAGGACCAGATGGCTTCCCAGGGGAGTTCTACCAGACGTTTAAAGCAGAGATAATACCTATCCTTCTCAAGCTATTCCAAGAAATAGAAAGGGAAGGAAAACTTCCAGACTCATTCTATGAAGCCAGTATTACTTTGATTCCTAAACCAGACAGAGACCCAGTAAAAAAAGAGAACTACAGGCCAATATCCCTGATGAATATGGATGCCAAAATTCTCAATAAGATACTAGCAAATCGAATTCAACAGCATATAAAAAGAATTATTCACCATGATCAAGTGGGATTCATTCCTGGGATGCAGGGCTGGTTCAACATTCGCAAATCAATCAACGTGATACATCACATTAACAACAAAAAAGAGAAGAACCATATGATCCTGTCAATCGATGCAGAAAAGGCCTTTGACAAAATCCAGCACCCTTTCTTAATAAAAACCCTTGAGAAAGTCGGGATAGAAGGAACATACTTAAAGATCATAAAAGCCATTTATGAAAAGCCCACAGCTAACATCATCCTCAACGGGGAAAAACTGAGAGCTTTTTCCCTGAGATCAGGAACACGACAGGGATGCCCACTCTCACCGTTGTTGTTTAACATAGTGCTGGAAGTGCTAGCATCAGCAATCAGACAACAAAAGGAAATCAAAGGCATCAAAATTGGCAAAGATGAAGTCAAGCTTTCGCTTTTTGCAGATGACATGATATTATACATGGAAAATCCGATAGACTCCACCAAAAGTCTGCTAGAACTGATACATGAATTCAGCAAAGTTGCAGGATACAAAATCAATGTACAGAAATCAGTTGCATTCTTATACACTAACAATGAAGCAACAGAAAGACAAATAAAGAAACTGATCCCATTCACAATTGCACCAAGAAGCATAAAATACCTAGGAATAAATCTAACCAAAGATGTAAAGGATCTGTATGCTGAAAACTATAGAAAGCTTATGAAGGTAATTGAAGAAGATTTAAAGAAATAGAAAGACATTCCCTGCTCATGGATTGGAAAAATAAATATTGTCAAAATGTCAATACTACCCAAAGCTATCTACACATTCAGTGCAATCCCAATCAAAATTGCACCAGCATTCTTCTCGAAACTAGAACAAGCAATCCTAAAATTCATATGGAACCACAAAAGGCCCCGAATAGCCAAAGGAATTTTGAAGAAGAAGACCAAAGCAGGAGGCATCACAATCCCAGACTTCAGCCTCTACTACAAAGCTGTCATCATCAAGACAGCATGGTATTGGCACAAAAACAGACACACAGACCAATGGAATAGAATAGAAACCCCAGAACTAGACCCACAAACATATGGCCAACTCATCTTTGACAAAGCAGGAAAGAACATCCAATGGAAAAAAGACAGCCTCTTTAACAAATGGTGCTGGGAGAACTGGACAGCAACATGCAGAAGGTTGAAACTAGACCACTTTCTCACACCATTTACAAAAATAAACTCAAAATGGATAAAGGACCTAAATGTGAGACAGGAAACCATCAGAACCTTAGAGGAGAAAGCAGGAAAAGACCTCTCTGACCTCAGCCGTAGCAATCTCTTACTCGACACATCCCCAAAGGCAAGGGAATTAAAAGCAAAAGTGAATTACTGGGACCTTATGAAGATAAAAAGCTTCTGCACAGCAAAGGAAACAACCAACAAAACTAAAAGGCAGCCAACGGAATGGGAAAAGATATTTGCAAATGACATATCGGACAAAGGGCTAGTATCTAAAATCTATAAAGAGCTCACCAAACTCCACACACGAAAAACAAATAACCCAGTGAAGAAATGGGCAGAAAACATGAATAGACACTTCTCTAAAGAAGACATCCAGATGGCCAACAGGCACATGAAAAGATGTTCAGCGTCGCTCCTTATCAGGGAAATACAAATCAAAACCACACTCAGGTATCACCTCACGCCAGTCAGAGTGGCCAAAATGAACAAATCAGGAGACTATAGATGCTGGAGAGGATGTGGAGAAACGGGAACCCTCTTGCACTGTTGGTGGGAATGCAAACTGGTGCAGCCGCTCTGGAAAGCAGTGTGGAGGTTCCTCAGAAAATTAAAAATAGACCTACCCTATGACCCAGCAATAGCACTGCTAGGAATCTACCCAAGGGATACAGGAGTACTGATGCATAGGGGCACTTGTACCCCAATGTTCATAGCAGCACTCTCAACAATAGCCAAATTATGGAAAGAGCCTAAATGTCCATCAACTGATGAATGGATAAAGAAATTGTGGTTTATATACACAATGGAATACTACGTGGCAATGAGAAAAAATGAAATATGGCCTTTTGTAGCAACGTGGATGGAACTGGAGAGTGTGATGCTAAGTGAAATAAGCCATACAGAGAAAGACAGATACCATATGGTTTCACTCTTATGTGGATCCTGAGAAACTTAACAGGAACCCATGGGGGAGGGGAAGGAAAAAAAAAAAAAAAAAAAAAAAGGACGTTAGAGTGGGAGAGAGCCAAAGCATAAGAGACTGTTAAAAACTGAGAACAAACTGAGGGTTGATGGGGGGTGGGAGGGAGGGGCGGGTGGGTGATGGGTATTGAGGAGGGCACCTTTTGGGATGAGCACTGGGTGTTGTATGGAAACCAATTTGGCAATAAACTTAAAAAAAAAAAAAAATAAAAAAAAAAAAAAAAAAACTGAGAACAAACTGAGGGTTGATGGGGGGTGGGAGGGAGGGAGGGGCGGGTGGGTGATGGGTATTGAGGAGGGCACCTTTTGGGATGAGCACTGGGTGTTGTATGGAAACCAATTTGTCAATAAACTTCATATAAAAAAAAAAAAGATTGACATATAGCATAAATGAGAAACTGTTATTATTTTAAGCCACTAAGACTTTGATGCTATATGTTTTTCTAGCTGATCTGATTTGATATTCATATGGAATACATTTTTCTATATTAAAATTCTGTAAATATTTCAGGTGAAGAAATATTTTGGTATATAACATCTCAAAATACCAGTGTCCTCAGAATGAGGTTCTTAAAATATTTAGTATAAATAGTTATCTTAGTTCCATATTAATGTACAGACTAGAAGTAAACAGCAGTGTTTCCTTGTCTACTATACAGGAATTAAACCTGCTTTTAGGACTGTGACCCCTGACCAAATTACAGTTGCCTTGTTTCATATTATGTGGCAGGACAAAGTCTATAATGACAGGTGTTTAAAACTCAGACACTATGTAAGCATTCTGGCCTTGCCCATGACAGCTTCTCTTATGTGGCCTGGACAGTGGGGTATCTCCTTAACTAGGCCTTGCTCTCTGAAAATAGAGAAACCAGACAGGTAGGAGGGAATGGTTTAAGGACAGATTGAACAAAAGCCTGATTTGCAGTCATGTAGTATCAGTTGGGAAGCCTTGGAATTAACAGAACCCTTGGCAGATAATCATCAAGGAAGCTGCTGTCGTTGCAGAGTGAGTGTGTGTGTAATATAGTCAGCAATGAGCTCTGTGGGCATGAACATCCGCTTTGAGCCACGCCTCTTTGAGGCAGTGTCATTTGTTCATGCCACACAAAACATGCCCCCAGTGCTAGACTTTAAAGGCAGATGTATAAAATTTTTCACCAAAATTTTGGGGAATATTTTATTGTAAGAAAAAATCATACACACACAGACAATGATACACACCTATTCTTTTTATTTATTTATTGTAATCTTCAGTATCTGTGTTGGATTGTCCAGTTTGTGTGAAGGGCAGCATATTCTCATGGGCAGAGCACATTGGGTAATTCTACCTGTAAAATGGAAAGAAACAAATTTTCCCATTCTTCTCCTTGATTGTGCACATGGGAAAATGTGGTGCATAATGTATTTGTCAGGATTCTTGGTTTAGAGTAATAGAAAACTGGTTTAAGTAGGCAAATAAAGGCTATTTATTGTTGAAAATAAAATTATTTGTTGTTTCATTAGCAGCCAGTCTGAGGGTGCCATCCCTTTGCTAATGGTTGGCTTAACCATGTGATCCAGGTCAAAGCAGTGAGATGAGAGGGGAAGCTGGAGGAGGTCGGGTTGCAGGGAGGCTTCTGGGACAATTTTCCTTGTACTGAAGAGACACAGGAAAAGAGCTGTTTTCTTCAGCTGACTGTTGCTGGATATATATGTGATGGACCTTGAATGTGGCAGTTATCTTGGGACCATATTAGCCTGAGAGAAATGCTGCTACAATCAGGATGGCAGAGCCAAAAGATGGGAAAAACTGCATTGTTGATAAAGTTCAGCTACAGAATTAAGATGAAACTTTTCTTTATTGTTTAGGCCATTTTGGGGTGGCTTTTTTAATTACTTGAGACTGAAAAACATCCTGAGTAATAAGTAGAGATATTGTGGGCTCCTCAGAAAAGAAGTTCTTGGAGAGCTACATAGTTCCATTGGACCTAGTATATGCCTTGCACATAGTTGAAACACAGTAAATACTTTTTAGAGGAATGTGGTTGTATTTATTTGTGTTTATGAAAAAAGCACTAAAAGAATAAAAGACTTTTCTTCTAACAATTTAGTACAAAAGCCATTAGATGGGACTAAGCATGCTAGGTGTCTTCAGGCACCAAGGCCCCGTGTGAGTGGGATATTGCAACCCTGAAGTGGATTGCTGGAACCTGAATACGGTGAGGAGGGAGTCTCTGTGGGAAGCAAGGATTGTATGTCCTAATACGGGGGTGTTAGAGCCTGAGGAACATGAAGAAGGCTTCTATACAGAGGGACATTGACCCATTGCAAGGTGTGAGATCCTGAGTGGGATGAGAAAGATATCTGCTTACACTGTTTTGGAAACTTTACTGTAATTTTGTAATCATCTGTGCCTCAAATGCACCTCGTTTCATTTTTTAATTTTCATTTTTTTAATGAAAGCATCACAAAATTAACTTTTCCAATGCCCCTTTTCAAAATATGAAACTATTGTTTATTTTAATATATCACATGAAATTCCTTGAAGCCCTTCTATTTAAGTGTCTTCACCTTCCCAGCAAATCAGCTTATTTTCCATAATGCATAAATTTCATTAATTATAATCTGCATCTCATCTACATAGAAAATATTTTTCATTTTAGTGTTCAGTGGAGTAAAACTTTTTCACAATTGTACTTTGGCACTTCTAAAAAGTTTCAAAGGAAACCTGATAGAAATTGTCTTTTGAGGAAAAAAAATTAACCTTACTGATGTTCCAAGCTCTTTGATTTTTATAAGCAAAAACTTCAGCTCACCCTTGTTACCAACACAACAGCACAATATGGTTGCGATTCTTTTACAAATGTGATCAGGTAGTCAAGATTAGCCTCATTTTATTAGTGGTAAATATGGCCAACGTAGGTCCCACTGTGATCTTCAGGAAGAACTACAACTAGGTTAATTTTCCTCAAACTAAGAGCTATTAACTGTCTATTAAAGGTGCTTTATGGAAATAAGGATTGGGGAAAACTAGGGCCAGAATAAAGGGAAGGAAAAACAAGTACCTGGCTCATAAGAAGTATTTCTTCAGTTTTTGTACATCATTTTAGCAAAATCTTTTCATAGCTAGAAATATATACCACTTAAAATTTGCTTAGTTTCATGAGATTGAGGAAGTGCAATACTTATTAACTAATTGTCAGTCTCAGATAACTGAGCTGGTAGGTTACCCATCACTGGAAATGCTAAAGGGGTAAGTCAGCGTATATGGAGGTAGCAGCGTCGATGAATTCAGATGACAAGATGCATTGAATGAGATTGCGTTGGTGATTCTGGTTCTAACTGTGATCATATAAAGTGCAGCCTTTGCCCTAACTTAGCTACAAATTTGACCCAGGTTGTTATTTAGTTTCTTTTCCAGTCTCTTATTACCATGAATTCCAAGTTTTATTAGGTATAACACATTAGATATTCTTTACTTATTGCCTTGGTTGACTGATAACTTAAGTCCTTATTGCTATGTAGTAGACCAGAATGTACCCCCTCCATGGTTTTTTCATAACGTCCATGGGTTTTTTCATTATTATGAAGTCTGTTTTACTCATTTGCCTTTCCCTGACTTAGAAACTTTTTTTTCATAATTTGCTCCAATGACTCACTCATTCAGTAAATATTTAAAGAGCACTTATTAGGTGCTTTGCTCTTGATAAGTCAGGGCGCCTGAGTGACTCCGTTGGTTAAGTGCTGGACTTCCGCTCAGGTCGTGATCTCATGATTCATGGGTTCGAGCCCCATGTCGGGCTCTGTGCTGACAGCTCAGAGCCTAGAGACTGCTTCAGATTCTGTGTCTCCCTCTCTCTCTGCCCCTTCTCGGCTCACGCACTCTCTCTCTCTCTCTCTCTCTCTCTCTCTCTCTCAAAAATAAATAAATGTTAAAAAAAAATTTTTTTAATAAATAAGGATAAGTCATGATTACACGTAATTATAATTTTAAAAAGTACATAAATGCAAGAAGAAAGAATAGGACTTTAGGAAAGCGGGGCTCATACCCAATCTGGGGAGATCAGAGACTTTAGAAATTTGCAGGAGTTTTCTTCCTGAAAAGCAGGAGCCAAGTCCTTGATGAAGGAAGGTCAAAGTAAAATATGTTTTTGACTGAAGCATTTCTCTGGGATGTGGTGCTAAGAATAGCTTGCAGTGGTCTGAATTCTGAATGGACATCTTTCTGATGCTTGTAGGCGGTATAGGAGAAGAGAGAAATGAAAGTGCCTTGAGTTCTCATGGCTGACGGTGCCCCCAAATAGCAGAGTCAGAAATTGCTGCACAGTCGAAGGACCAGGGGCAAGAGAGGAGGCAATGGGCTGAATTCAATCTAATCTGAATTTCATATCTATTGTAATTTTTAAAATTTTTCTAGCTAGTTTTCTAGTAGGGTCCTTTATGATTTAAAATCCAAAGCCTACATTAATAGCCTGTGAGGTAGTCTCCATGGCAGCACTCGGGTCAGAAATTCAATAGAAATGGTTTATTTAAATTTGTTTTATTTTGTAAATGAATGATGAAGAATGAAAAGAAATCGTGAGGAATAACTTCTAGAAGGGAGTTAGGATTTTTACTGTAGACAGCATAAAAACTGGGACCTGGGGTGCATAGTATGTATGTGTGATAAAGACCAGTAATACTATTTTATTTCCCAACTGTTTGTAGTTAACAATTTATTTTTGCTTATTTGCTTATGATTATTTTATTGCTTCCTTTATCAGACTGAAGCAGGGACTATATCTGTCTTACCTCCAACACCTAGCACAGTACTTGGAGACTGGAGTGACTTATGAGACATTTTCTGAATACATGGGCATGTAGGTCTGAAGGATCATGTCCCATATTTCTGTGGTGGATTCATTTTGAATCTAAGAATGTAAAAAATCCTATATTTGCTTTTCTCACATAAGCTTTTTGAAGTGAAGTCTAGAACAAAAGTTGAATATGCACAGCCTGTGGTATACCCTTTAGTTTACATTTATTTTGCCCTTTATATTATTACCATAACTATTGTTGGCATTGGCCTTTATTTTAACCAATATAAGGGGAAGAACCATGACTTTTGAATTAGTTTGCCCAGCACCCCAGTATGAAAATGTCATGGGACTAGTTCATATAAAATAGAATGTTTAAAAAGTGGATTTGTTTTACTTCACTAGAGAAATATTTTTAATATTTTACTTATGTGATGTTGTTTTAAACCCTTGACTTGGGGCGCCTGGGTGGCGCAGTCAGTTAAGCGTCCGACTTCAGCCAGGTCACGATCTCGCGCTCCGTGAGTTCGAGCCCCGCATCAGGCTCTGGGCTGATGGCTCGGAGCCTGGAGCCTGTTTCCGATTCTGTGTCTGCCTCTCTCTCTGCCCCTCCCCCGTTCATGCTCTGTCTCTCTCTGTCCCAAAAATAAATAAACGTTGAAAAAAAAAAATTAAAAAAAAAAAAAAAAAACCCTTGACTTATACAGGTCAAGAAATAAGTATTTGTGAACCCAGCATTGTTGTTAAATTATCTATGCAGTGTAGTTGCTCTAAAGGCTGAGGATCAGATCTGAGTATATTACATAGCTTTCATAATTGTCACAGGTAACTATTAATGACTGCTTACTTGCTATTGGATTGTGCATACTGAGTATTCAGTTATGTGATTCCACAAAGCTATTAAAATTGGAAATTTATAAAAATTTATAAAATTCAGTTCGATGGTGCAGTCTGTGGAAGCACTTACTTAAGACTGATGATGCCTGTGTACATGTGTTCACATCATACACAGAGATACAACTGTAAGCCACTATTGATTTTCTTCAAGGCCCAGGTTTTCTTATTGTTGGTCTCTTAGATCTTTTAGGAAATACAGCATGAAAGCATTTTGTCTGCCATCTCAATTTACTTTGATAGTTTGAGAGTTTTTTTTTTTTAAGTTTATTTTGAGAGAGAGAGCAAGCAAGCAGGAGAGAGATAGAAAGAAAGAGAGAGAGAGAATCCGAAGCAGGTTCCCCACTGTCAGTGTAGAGCCTGACACAGGGCCTGAACCCACGAACCATAATAAGATTGTGACCTGAGCTGAAATCAAGAGTCAGATGCTTAACTGACTTGAGCTACCCAGGTGCCCCTGGAGGTTTTTTTTTTTTTTTTAATTTTTTTTAACGTTTATTTATTTATTATTGAGAGAGAGAGACAGCATGAGCATGGGAGGGGCAGAGCGAGGAGGAGACACCAAATCCGAAGAAGGCTCCAGGCTCTGAGCTGTCAGCACAGAGCCCTACGCGGGGCTCAAACTCACAAACTGCGAGATCATGACCTGAGTCAAAGTCGGACGCTTAACCGACTGAGTCACCCAGGTGCCCCGAGGGTTTTTTTTTTTTTTTTAATCTGCAAAATACTTTATAGCTACTATTTTATTCCATAGTTTCAGTTGACTCTAAGTTGTATGATAGTAGTGTGTAATGTTTCATTTTACCAACACTTAGTTCGTAGCCTTCAGTACTCTTTTCATAGGATATTTAAGGCATTGCTTATCAGGAAATTTATGTTTTCAAGAAATTAGGAAAGCAATAAATATTTCTTGGTAGTTGCTTCAAAGTGTTTACTGACCAAGATACTGCTGGCAAATGTCTTTTTAAAACTATTTTTGCTTCCAGGAATTGTTCTTATGGAATTGCTGGTGCTTTTATTTTGTCCTTTGGATTTTTGCCTATAGCAAAAATCTCTATTGGGACTGTGCTAGTTTCTCAAGAAGAAATATCTAACTAATGACATTGAGAGATAAATGCTTTCAGTTAAACTTATTTGTACTAGAATCTGTAAATAGGGAAAGGGGCTTCCTATCAGGTATACCCATCTTGCCTTTTAATGTTTACCTTTTTTTTCTCCCTTTTCCTCCCCAGCTCTATTCAGTTTGGGGGCAAAATCTAGATCAAAGAATAAGTTACTAATAGATAACATAGGATAATTAGCAAACTATCATCAGAGGCTTCCTGTGGTTACTTGTCTTGATTTTCAGAATTCTGACGATCCAAAGCATCACTAATGAGGTACATTTTGAACTCCCTGCAGATGGAAGAAGAAAAGGATTGCATTGAAAAGTTAGTTTTAATAGTTTCTTCTGTCCTAGACTGTTAACTAGTGAGTGAGTGGTGGGAGAGATGCATCAGTATTTCCCCAAACTTTAGAGTCTAAACATTTTCTAAAGTTATCTCAAGGTATAAAAAGACCAAGGAGAAAACTTTTTGAGATTTGTGCAAAATGGAAGGGAAAGGTGGATAGGAGCCTTAGGGAAGTAAAAGTGAGGCTGGAGGAGAAAATGGGGAGACATTGTGGAAGTATTTAATGAAAAACAATAGATACATAAGAGTGAGTAGCCAAGAAGCTTCTGAGGTGGGTTAGGTAATCTAAAAATTGACAATACATGATTCTGATGTTTAACAAATTGGTGGGGAAATTCAGGTGCCTGAGTGCTTCTCTCTCACAAGATTTTACCTTTTTCTTAAACAGTGTTTTGTAATCATGCAGTTCTATCTAGTTAGACTTATATTAGTGGGGGAGGCACTCTTGTTATAGTTGAGTTGGTAGGTTGTCAAGGTTAATGGGGACTGTGAGTGTAATTAAAAGTTTCCTGCAATAAGTCGCCAATTTTTTTTTCCTCTGTCATTTATTCCCATTAATAAAATAAAGCCAGGAGTGTTTTAACTGTGGAAGACTATTAATAATTGGATTCCTTATGATGTTCACTGTGTTAGCAAGGTTCACTAGCTAGGCCTAACTTATATTAGGAATTAGATTACATTCTGATTTATAACTTCATATTTTTTCTTCATTTCAGTATCTCTGTTTCAGTTCAAGTAAGCTTGGAGGCTTTAGGTTTGTTGGTTAAAGTACTCAATCAACTTTTTCACCACTTTTGTTTTTCAAGCCTTTTTTATGGAAACCAAATAAAGTTAAGTGTCCTGCCTGTAGTCTTAGAGGTAGATCAAGAAATCTGATCTGATCTTTTCATATTTATTAACTGACCATACTACCCAGAATTTAACTTATATATTAATTGTTCAATATTAGGCACAAGCTTTATTTTATTTTATCTTATTTTATTTTTTAAAATTTTTTAATGTTTATTTATTTTTGAGAGAGAGAGAGAGACAGAGACAGAGTTGCAGCAGCAGGGGAGGGGCCAAGAGAGTGGGAGACACAGAATTCGAAGCAGGCTCTAGTCGCTGAGTCATCAGCACAGGGCCTGACGCGAGGCTTGAACTTATGAACAGTGAGACCATGACCTGAGCCAAAGTCGGCCACTTAACTGACTGAGCCACCCAGGCACGCCTATTTTATTTTTAAAGATTTATTTTATTTTGAGAGAGAGAGAGCATGAGTGGCGGGTGGGGGGAGAGGGAGCGAGAGGGAGAATCTTAAGCAGGCTCCACACTCAGCACAGAGCCCTTCACAGGGCTCTGTCTCACAACCCTGGGGTCATGACCTGAACCCATGTCAAGAATCAGGCACTTGACTGAGCCACCCAGGTGCCCCACAAGCTTTATTTTAGAGTTAAACGCAGCAAACGTTGCCTGGCTGGCTCAGTTGGTAGAGCACGTGACTCTTGATCTTGGGGTCAGGAGTTCAAGCCCTACATTGGGTGTAGAACCTATGTAAAAACAAAAAAATAATAATAATACATTACATACATACATACATACATACATACATACACACATACATACATAAAGTTACACACAGCAGTCCTCTGCAGTGCTCCTCAAATTTTTCCACCAGAAGTTTCTCTAACAGCAGAGGGGAGTGAATAGGAAACCCCTAGCTGTCTGGGTATATAGAGTTTAAAGGAGTCTTTATAAGCCTGAGATTTATTTGGATTGTTATGGTCTACTTCAAACTTCACATTTATATATCTGTGTCTTTGTTAGCATAAAAATATTACTTCCCATCAGGGAAAACTGATGCTCTGGAAGTATGATTTATATTCATCCTTTGATTTCAGTAATTCTTACCACGTTGAGGCATGACCCTGGGGTACTTCTCTCCCGTTTAAAAAGCATGGCTCTAGAGAAAAAGGATGTTGAATAGGAAAAGTTGTGAACTTGAGTTGAGTTCACATGGCTGTAGCAAGAGTTTAGAAGCTACTGTTCAAAGAGGAAGGAAACGGAGCATATCATTTATTCAGGTAGCCACCTGCCAACAGAGGCTTTTACTAGCTGATGATCTTCCAACTTATTAATTATGTCTCTTTTAAAACAGTGGTTATAGACGATATGTGTAATCTTCTACCTAATATATCAGAAGACATCTAATTAAGAAACGAAAAAGAATAGGAATCTGTACATTTCTCCCATGTTCTACTCCACATTTTTTAAAGTTTTTTCTGATTATAATACATGATCATTGTAGAAAGTTTAGAGAATATAAATGATCATCAAGAAGAAGGTTACCACTCATAACCACATCCCATAAGAAACCTGCCTTTTTTTCAGTAATCGTTACATTCTGATCATGTTCTCATTTTAAATAGTATAAACTAATGGCTTAATAAAATTCTGTTGTTTAGCAGTCTCTTAATTTACTCAACTTCTCCTGTCTTGGTACATTAAAGTGGCTTACAACTTGTTTGTTAAAATGAGTAGTCTGCATTTGGTTTCCTTGTATATAAATAAACCTTTGGGGATATTTCTGATTTTTTTTTCACTAGAATACATTTCTAGACATGAAATTATAAGGTAAAAAATATGACCCATTCTAAAGCTGGTAATATAGATTGCTAGAAAGAATGCCCATTTTCATGAATTCTTGACTGTTTTGTGCATTATTATTTATTTTATCTTAAATAATTTAATAGGGAAAATATGGGACAGCATCTTTATTTGAATTTGTGTGTGTGTGTGTGTGTGTGTGTGTGTGTGTGTGTGTGTGTGTTTAATTTCATGCTAACCTTGGGCTTCTGGGTGGCTCAGTTGGTTGAGCACCCAACTCTTGGTTTCAGCTTTGGTCATGGTGTCAGGGTCATGAGATCGAGCTTCTCATCAGGCTCCACACTGGGTGAGGAGCCTGCTTGAGATTCTCTCTCTCCCTCTCTCTCTCTCTGCCCCTCCCCCTCTTGCACTCTCAAAAAAAAAAAATTCAAGCTAATCATATTTTAACTTCCTTTCCAGCCCCTTTGTATCTCATTTGTGAATTATCTTTGTCTTTTTATTGATTCATTAGAATTCTTTGTTTATTGAAACTGTTAATCCATTGTTTTATATATGGTGAAAATATTTTTCAGTTTGTCATTAGACTTTTTTTAATTTACTGCTTTCCTCTGTACATAGATTTTTTTTATATTTGAATATATGGCATGGTTTTAAAATGTGTGACCACAAAGGGTGCCTGGCTGGCTTAGTCAGGAGAGCATGCAACTCTTGATCTCTAGGTCATGAGTTTGAGCCCCATGTTGGGTGTAGAAATTACTTAAAATCTTTTAAAAAAATAATAATAAATAAAATGCATGACCACATACTTAGGAACACATATTTAACCACGTGAAGATACTAAAAAATTAATAGGTAAATTTTATGAGACATAATTCATATGTATCAATAAAGATGTTTAACCAAAAAAAACCCCAAGACACATACTGTGTGCCAGGTACTTGGATATAAAGGTAAAACATAGTCCCTGCCTTCAAAAAGCTCACAGGTTAGTGGGTCTTTCTATACTTTCTGTACTTTTATTTTCTGCAAGGGTAGTATAGGTATTACCACTCCCATAAATAGACCCAAGTACATGAATATATTTAATGTATAATTAAGGGGGGCATCTGGGTGGCTCAGTAGGTTGGGCATCCCACTCCAGCTCAGGTCATGATCTCACGGATTGTGAGTTCGAGCCCTACATTGGGCTCTGTGCTGACAGCTCAGAACCTGGAGCCTGCTTCAGATTCTGTGTCTCCCTCTCTCTCTGCCCCTCCCCCACTCACGCCCCATCTCTCTGTCTTTCAAAAATAAATAAACAATTAAAAAAAATTTTTTTAATTAAGATAGGATTTCTAGTCAGTGGGGGGAAATTGGCCAATAACCAGATAGTACCGAAATAACTGATTAACTATTTTGGGGAAAAATGAAGTTACATTGCTATATATTAAACCATACACCACAAGAAATGATAGTTTGAATTAATGAGCTAAATTTTTAGGGAACTCATTAAATATTTAAGTAATATTAGAGAATCTATAACGAAAAAGATTGTTGGATATGATGATTTAAAATAAAATAAATAGAATGCATTTCTAAAAGAAGAGGGTGATGATTAGGTCACTGATTCCTAACTGTTATTGCCAACATTGCCCCCATTCATCTTTGTTTCTATCAGAATTCTGTTATGCAAGCCTCTAAAATGATTGGCCATGTGAAAATGTACAATAAGTATGGCTATGAATATTCTTGTGCTAGGAATTACTACTACATTTTTGTATTTAAATTAAAATAGTAAATAATGTTTGAAGACTGAATCTACATTATAGAAAATGGGACACCTTGGTTGAAGGGTCTGTTCCACTATACTTGAGTAGCAGTAGGCAAGCAAAGAGGGGAATGAAGTATATCATAGGCAAAAGGAACAGTATAGCAAAGTCTGAGTTTCAAGATGGCCTGGCTTGTTGAAGATAACACCAGAATTTGAGTATAGTAAAATTTACCTGCAGTTGAAATACCTAATACCTGAAACCAAATGTCATTTTTCAAGGAGAAAGAAAATATTTCTGATAATAGCATTGATCAAAAGTGGAAGAAAATTGGGGCACGTTGTCTGGCTCAGTCAATGGACCCTTGATCTTTGGGTCGTGAGTTCAAGCCCCTCATTGGGTGTGGAACCTAGTTAAAATTTAAAAAAAAAATTAAAAAAGAGTGGAAGAAAACTACTTCCAGCTAATAACAGAAAATCGACCTACTACCGCCCTCATTTCTTTAATGACAGATATTTTGCAAGAGATCAAAACAGAAAAAAGTTTCCCTTTTTTTCCCCCTTCCATATGTTCTGTTCCTTAATTCCACATATGAATGAAATCATGTGGTATTTGTCTTTCTCTGACTGACTTATTTCACTTAGCATAATACTACTCTAGCTTCATCTGTCATGGAAGTGGTATGTGTATACAAAGAAAGCATCTTTCAACTAACATCTTGCTCTTTTTTTTTTTTTTTAAGTGATCAGATAATGCATACGTATGACACATAGTTATGGAGAACCAGACAAATGTTTGGGGGTGGGGGATGGGCTAGATGGGTGATGGGTATTAAGGAAGGCATTTGTGGTGAGCACTGGGTATTGTATGTAAGTGATGAATCACTGAATTCTACTCCTGAAATCAATAGTGTACTGTATGTTAACTAACTATAATTTAAATAAAAAATTGAAAAAATAATAGAAAAAAAACAGAAAAAATGTTTATGTACTTTGCAGAATCTAGCCTTAGCATCTAAAAAGTTTGATGGAATTCTCAACCCTTTTATTTAGATGTTAACATTCATGCTATGTTAGTGAGACCTGAGGACTCCCACTAACATCCCTATATGACAGCTACTCAGCCTGCTGAGTCAAATGTACATAAAAGATCCTCTATCTGGTGACCTCACCTCACTCTGACTTCAAAGGAATGAGTCCCTAAAACCAAGCACATCCCCAGTTGACCAAAAAGAGAACCTAGATTGAAATCACGGTCCAGATAATATACACATTGTTGGGCATTGGCTTGAGCGGTGGTTAGGATGTGCCTGAGATGGGAGGGGAAGATCGAAGTAAGGTAGTCAGTGATGAGTCCTGCTGTTGGCATTCCAGTTACGTTACAATGTATGATGAGCACATGCGCCTGTCACCTAAGCTAGATTCCCAAGGTAGAACTTTTCCACTGGTCCAATTTGCAATTAAGAAGCATTTCACACCACAGAAAAATATTCTGTGAAACATTTATATGCTAGCTAAAGGCTCTGTTCAAGGTTAAAAGCACTGAAAATGGTCTTTACACAACACAAGACATTTTCTCTTAGTATTTTCTGTGGAGGCAATTTTGCCAGTTAACCACAGAATAAGCTTTGACTTGTCTGCCCTCTAGTGGAGATCTGTGGTTAAACTGAGCAGTGTCTTCTGGCTTTAGGAAAAGGACCTCATTTTTCGTAATTGGCTTTCCAAATTTTAGCCTGTTTCCTTAAAAGAATTTTATTACCACCAAAGCAACATATTTAGGATTTTGTTCCGTTTTCTGAGTTGCTGATAAATACCTTCCCTAGCTTCCCCAGCTTGATCCCTGCCCTTTGCAACTTTGCAACTCACATCAAGGCAAGTCCTGGGTTTCAACTCAGCTGGTCAGCTCACCAGCACCCCAATGTGTCAGACATATTCCTGCTTTCCTTCCTTTTGTTCATGTCTCAGATGCCCTGTCAGTCTCTGTACCTCTTCAGATCTTATGCTTCCTTCAATATTGGACTCATAGCTCACTTGTTCCTATGAACAGTATACCACCATATCTCCTGAACTTCTGTGAAATGTACTCACTGTGCCATGCATTTGTACTGTAATTGTTGGATCCACTCTTCAAATATAATAATAGCCTTATCTCTTCAGGAAGATAAACTCCTTGACTATGGTACTGTCTCACACTTCCTTTTGTCTCCTGTGGACTCCAGCAGCTTTTAGTGAATATGTTGATTATTTATTTCCCCGAAGATATCCCAGATCCTCACTCTATCCCTTCCCCTATTGATGGCTGAATAGCTAATTGTCTAGATTTAAATATGAATACTCGGAAAATAGTAATGCATTTTACCCTATCAAACTAGTCTTAGCAGTACATCAATGTCTTAAATATTCCAATTTCTAGCACTGGGTGTTGTATGGAAACCAATTTGACAATAAATTTCATATTTAAAAAAATTCTTGTTTCTTTTTGGTCAGAGCCATTAACTGTATTTATCAACTCCTCAGTTCGAAAATGACTTTGGAAAATTTGAAATAATTATGCTGTTAGTTTAGTAATATTTGGCAGGTAATCCGTGTTCCTTCATTACCCTTCTGCCTGTGTTTTTGGACAGCTTGCTTGCTAGCTTGCTTGCTTTTTTGAAGTATAGTTGGCATATTTTATTACTTTCAGATATATAACATAATGATTCCACAGTTATATACATTATGAAATGCTCACCAGATAAGTGTAGTTACCATTTGTCACCATACAAGGTTATTACAATGTTATTGACTATGTTCCCTATGCCGTACTTTACATCCCTGTGATTTATTTTATAACTAGAAGTTTGTACTTCTTAATTCTCTTCACCTATTTCATGAATCACCCACCCCCCCCCATCCCTCTGGCAACCACTAGGGTTTTTTTCTACTTTTATGAGTCTATTTCTCTTTTTGGTTTTTTGTTGTTGCTGTTGTTGCTTATTTGTTTGTTTTGTTTTGTTTTTTATATTCCTCATATAAGTGAAATCATATGGTATTTATCTTTCTCTGCCTGATTTATTTAGCATAATACCCTCTAGGTCCATCCATGTTGTTGCAAATGGCAAGATCTCCTTTGTTGCGGCTGAGTAATACTCCATTTTCCATTTATATCACATCTTCTTTATTTGTCTACTTTTGGACACTTAGGTTGCTTCCATATCTTGGTTATTATAAATAGCACTGCAATACACATAGGGCTGCATTTATCTTTTTGAATTAGTGTTTTCATTTTTTTGGATAAATGCCCAAAAGTGGGATTACTGGATTATATAGTACTTATATTTGTAGTTTTTTGAGGAACCTCGATACTGTTTTTCAGTGGTTGCATCAGTTGACATTCCTACCAACAGTGCATGAGGGTTCCCTTTTCTACACATCCTTGCTAACATGTATTTCTTATCTTTTTGGTACTAGCCATTCTGACTGGCGTGAGGTGATATCTCATTGTGGTTGTGATTTGCAATTCCCTGATGATAAGTGACGTTGAGCATCTTTTCATGTATCTGTTGGCCATCTATAAGTCTTTAGAAAAATGTCTATTCAGGTCCTCTGCCCATTTTTTAATCATATTAGTTTGGAGTGTTGAGTTCTGTGAGTTATTTATGTATTTTGGATATTAACCCCTTATTGGTTATATTATTTACAAATATCTTCTTCCATTCAGGAGGTTGCCTTTTCATTTTGTTGATGATTTCCTTTGCTGTGCAAAAGCCTTTTAGTTTTATATAGTCCCAATTGTTTATTTTTGTTTATTTTCCTTGCATTGGATGACATATCTAGAAAAATATTGCTAAGGTTGATATCTTAGAGATTATTGCCTCTTTTAGGAGTTTTATGGTTTCAGGTCAGGTCTTACATTTAAGTCTTTAATCCATTTTGAAATATTTTTGTGTATGGTGCAGGAAAGCTCTAGTTTCATTATTTTGCATGTAGCTGTTCAGTTTTGCCAATACCATTTATTGAAGGGACTGTCTTTTCCCCATTGTATATTGTTGCCTCCTTTGTTGTAGGAGTACATTGAGCATAAAGTGTGGGTTTATTTCTGGGTTATCAGTTCTTTTCCAGTGATCTATGTGTCTGTTTTTATGCCAGTACCATACCGTTTTGATTACTATAGCATTGTAGTATAGTTTGAAATCAGATACTGCTTGATCTCTACCCAATTTTAAGTACTCATCTTGGATTGACAAACCAAGGATATGACCAATAATTTAATGGAGATGAAGCACATAATATATTGAAGTTAGCCCCAAGGCTCATTCCTAATTCTGCCACTTAGTGGTTATGATACCTTGGGCAATATTTATTAATTCATATAATATCTGCTAAGCATATGACTGCCACTATGCAAATACAGTCCTGCCCTTGCAGACTTTCAGTCTAGGAAGGGGGACAATAGATCCTGTTGGAGAGCTAAGTGCCCATCACCACTGATCTCCCTTGTAACTAGCACAGTTACCTTGAGAGAGTAGTAGCTATGTGTATCCCAGGCTTTAAAATGTTTTTCCAATTGTTTAAGACAAAGGTTTTCAATCTTAACTGTTTGTTAGTTATCTATGAAGCTTTTAATATGTACAGATTCTGGGGTACCTGGGTGGTTCAGTCAGTTGAGCATCAGACTTCGGCTCAGGTCATGATCTCATGGTCCATGAGTTCGAGCCCCACATCGGGCTCGCTGCTGTTAGTGCAGAGCCTGCTTCAGATCCTCTGTCCCCATCTCTCTGCCCCTTCCCCACTTGCGCCCCCGCACTCTCAACCAAACATTAAAAAAATAAATAGAATGTATACATTCTTAGGTCCCACACCTCGTGATGTACTGGTAATTGTTTAAAAAACTTTTCTCTGGGTGGGGGCTGACTTGCAGCACTTGCTGATTTTCCTGGTAAATACTCCCACCATGGTTAATTTCAGGCTACCAGTGTGAGTGTCACAAGATTCCTAAAAATCTAACAACTGGCTCATCATTCACTGCCATGATGATTGTAATATTAATCTAAAAAAGAAAGAAAAAACGTTGAGGATCTTGTGTTAGAAACACTACTCTGGGGGCAGCTGGGTGGCTCAGTTGGTTGAGCATCTGACTTCAGCTTGGGTCATGATCTCATAGTTCGTGGGTTCAAAACCCAAGTCAAACTCGGTGCTGACAGCTTGCAACCTGGAGCCTGCTTCAGATCCTGTGTCTCCTTCTCTCTCTCTCTCTCTCTCTCTCTCTCTCTCTCTCTCTCTCTGCCCCTCCCCCACTCATGTGTTCTCCCTCTCCCTCTCTCTCTCTCTCTCTCTCTCTCAAAACTAAACTTAAAAAAAAAAAAAAGAAACAAAAGAAATACTACTCTGACTTGCTTTTTTGTGTGTGCCAAAAGAAATTTTCCACTCCTTTAGCACTATTTTAAAGTGTTGAAGTCATAGAAAAATGACGGAGGATATTATTTTATTTTAAGTCCTGAAAAAAGAAATGCTTTCTTTTATGGCTCACTCCCTAACCCCTGACTCTGGATGTAGGTATTAATGTCAGATTCTTAGGTTAGAGGAAGCTTGGTTGTAACAGAAAGATAGACGTGAGTTCAAATCCTAACTGTACCATTTATTGGCATCGTGACTTTGAACAAGTCCCACTATGGTGCATATTAAATAAAATAACATATAAAGCACTTGAGCCATAGTGATGCTCAATAAATGCTAGTTCTCCTCTGCAAATGTAACTGGTTTTGGCTGTGTGTGCCCCCTAAGAAGCACCAAGGGTATTTTTGTTTTTTACTTCTCCACATACTTTCACAAAAATTCCCTTAGAAAAATCCACCAAAGAACTGAAAATAATTTGAATTATCTCCCTATTGGTCTGCTCATTTTAGGTATAAGGATAAGAGTGTGAAGCTAGCAATAGGCTAGTAATACACTCCTGGTAAGAGTATAAATCAGCACAACCATCTTGGAAAATAATTTGGCAGTATCTTGTAAATGTTAACCTTTGTTTACTATGTGACCCTGCAATTCCAATCCCTGGTACACTCCTATACATGTAGACCAAAAGACATTTACAAGAATGTTTATAGCGGCATGGTTGATGTCACCAAAAATTGGAAACAATCTATCTAAGTATTTTACACCAGTAAAAATGAACTATGGCTATATGTAATAAGTAAATGAATCTTGTTAGCATAATACTTAGTGTTAAAAAGCATATTGGGAAGACCACATACATATAATACAATATTTAAAGGTCTCTTTTTTAAATGTGTATTTATTTATTTATTTTGAGAGAGAGTGCTTGTGCACATGAGCAGGGGGACGGGCAGAGAGACAGGATGACAGAGAATCCCAGGCAGGCTCTACGCTGTCAGTGCAGAGCCTGATGCAGGGCTCAAACACATTAACTATGAGATCATGACCTGAGCCAAAATCAAAAGTCAGATGCTTAACCAACTGAGCCACCCAGGCTCAGTTTAAAAATTTAAACATTGGGGCCAATTTTTAAATCTCTTAATCAAAACTAAATAATACGTTGTTTAAGAATATAGACGTGGGGCACCTGGCTGGCTCAGTCTTTGGAGCATGTGACTTTGATCTCAGGGTTGTGAGTTCAAGCCCCACGTTGGGTGTAGAGATTACTTAAAAATAAAATCTTGAATACAATGGAATACTACTTGGCAACGAGAAAGAATGAAATCCTGCCATTTGCAGCAACGTGGATGGAACTGGAGGGTATTATGCTAAGTGAAACAAGTTAGTGGAAGAAAGATATCATATGTTTTAACTCCTATGTGGAACTTGAGAAACTTAACAGAAGACCATGGGGAAAGGGAAGGAGAAAAAAATAGTTACAGAGAGGGAGGGAGGCAAACCATAAGAGACTCTTAAATATAGAGAACTGAGGGTTGATGGAGGTGTGGCAGGGGAGAGGGGAAAATGGGTGATGGGCATCAAGGAGGGCACTTGTTGGGATGAGCACTGGGTGTTGTATGTAAGCGATGAATCATGGGAATCTTCCCCCAAAACCAGGAGCACACTGTATACACTGTATGTTAGCCAACTTGACAATAAATTATATTAGAAAATAAAAATAAAAAAATCTTGAAAAAGAATGAATACAGACATGTAATTTAAAAAAACAATGGAATAAAAAAAAATAATGAAAAGAGGTAGAACCAATAAAGTAAATTAAGGGGCACCTGGGTGGCTCAGTTGGTTGAGCGTCCAACTTCAGCTCAGGTCATGATCTCGCGGTCTGTGAGTTCGAGCCCCGCGTCAGGCTCTGTGCTGACAGCTCAGAGCCTGGAGCCTGTTTCGGATTCTGTGTCTCCCTCTCTCTCTGCCCCTCCCCCGCTCATGCTTCGTGTCTCTCTCTCTCTCTCTCTCTCTCTGTCAAAAATAAATAAACATTAAAAAAAATTTAAAAATAAGGGGCGCCTGGGTGGCGCAGTCGGTTAAGCGTCCGACTTCAGCCAGGTCACGATCTCGCGGTCCGTGAGTTCGAGCCCCGCGTCGGGCTCTGGGCTGATGGCTCAGAGCCTGGAGCCTGTTTCCGATTCTGTGTCTCCCTCTCTCTCTGCCCCTCCCCCGTTCATGCTCTGTCTCTCTCTGTCCCAAAAAAATAAATAAACGTTGAAAAAAAAAAAAATTAAAAAAAAAAAAATTTAAAAATAAATAAAAATACAGTAAATTAAAATGAAATTCTAAAAAATATTCAAATAACATAAAAGAAGACAGAAAAAGAGTAACAAAGGAATAAAAAGGTAGATGACAAACAAAATAAATAGTAACATTGTAGACCCAAATCTAACTATATCAAATTATATTAAATGTAAATGAACAAAACACTACAATTAAAAGGCAAAGGGGCACCCAGGTGGCTCAGTCGGTTAAGTGTCTCACTTTGGCTCAGGTCATGATCTCATAGTTTGTGAGTTTTGCCCCACATTAGGCACTGTGCTGACAGCTTGGAGCATGGAACCTGCTTTGCATTCTTTGTCTCCCTGTCTCTCTGTCCCTTTCACACTTGTGCTTTACCTCTCTGTCTCTCAAAAATAAATAAACATTAAAAAAAAGTTTTTAAGAAAAAATAAAAGGCAAAGATTGTCACAATGAATAAAATAAAAATAAAGCAAGATACAACTATATTTTATGAGACATTCATTAAAATATAAAGTGATTGAAAAATATGTCTTGCAAACATAGAGCATAAATAAGTGAGCATAAATATGCTCAACATAATGAGCATAAATAAGTCTGTAGTGGCTCTATTAATATCAGATAAAATAGCTTTCAAGACAAAAAATCTTATAGAAAATAAAGCCATCTTGAAAAAGAAGAATCAAGTTAGAGGATTTATATTTCCTTCAAAACGTACTATAAAGTACAGTAATCAGGATAATGTGGTCCTGGCATAAACATTGACAAATAGATCAATGGAACAGAATAAAGAACCCAGAAGTAGAGATCACCTGTACAGTCATTTGATTTTTTACAAAGGAGCCAAGTAATCCATGGGAAAGGAAAGTCATAAACAAATGGTACTTAAAACTGGATATCCATGTGGAAAAATATGAACCTCACTCCTCACCTCTACCTCACACCATATACAAATATTTATTTCAGCATGAGTTATAGACCTTATATATAAAACCATAAAGCTTTTATTTAAAAAATATGGTAGAGTGGCACCTGGATTGCTCAGTCAGTAGAGCGCATGACTCTTGATCTCAGTTTTATGAGTTCAAGCTCCATGTTGGGTGGAGAGATGACTTAAAAAATTTTTTAATCTTAAAAAAAATATGGTAGAGTATTTTTGTGACTAAAGGCTAAGCAAAAGTTTCTAAGGACATGGAAAACAATAACCATTGGAGAAGAAAATTGCTAATTAAACTGTAATTGCTACTTTCATACGTTGTTGATAAGTGTAAAGTTTTAGAATCTCTTTGGGAAAAGGCCTGCACTTTCCTATAAAACTGTGCATGCATCTATCCCATTACCCAGGAGAAACAAAAACATATTTCTACCAAAACCCCACAAAGGAATGCATATAGTAGCTTTATTCATAATGGACAAAAATTCAAACACCCGAAGCATATATATCAATAGGAGATGAATAAACAAACTGGTGAATTCATGGAATCCTCAGGAGTAAAAAGAAATGAACTCCTGTTAAATGCAACATGGATGAATCTTAAAACATAATGCTGCATAAAAGAAGCCTCACACAAGACAGTACATACTATATGATTTTATTTATATGAACAGTGGAATCATATAAATGGACTCATATGCTATGTACTAATTTGGGGGGAAAAGTTTGTAGAAAAATCAGAAGAGTAGTTGCCTCTAGGAGTAGGTGGTACCAGGTGTTGACTGAGAAGAGGCCCAAGAAAAATTTCTGAAGTGATAAAAATGTTTCATTTCTTGATAGAAGTTTGGGTTACACAGATACACAAATTTTCAAAATTCATTGAATGATGCACTTAAGATTTGTGCATTTCATTGTGTATAAATTTTACTGTAAAAGAAAAAAAACTATAATACTGAATTCTAATTAATTATACACATTTAAGGACAAATATACTGATGTCTGTATCCTGCTTTGAAGATGGATTGATGGATGGGCAGAAAAATAATATGTAATAAAGCAAGTATATAAAATATTAATGGTAGAATATATATATATGATTAATATACAGATTCACTACAAGGACTTTCAACCTTTCTGTATGTTTGAATTTTTTTATAGTAGAGTGAGAGCAAGAAAATGATAATTAAAATTCAAGATAGTAGTCACATCGGGAGAGGATAGGAATGGGAGATAGCTAATAAGCACAGAGATGCAAAGGGATTGATACTGTTTTAGCTCTTAAGTGGAATGGTATTCACAGGTATTCATTATCTTATTGCACCTCATAACTTACATTTATCTTAAATATAACCTTTGTATAATTGTTCATATAATTAAAAATATGACAATATATCAGAAGTTGAGCTCTATTAACCAGTAATAATAATGAAGCACTATTTGAAAAATGAGATTACAGGAAATCATTTCTATTGATTGATTATAGTTCCTTCGGGAGTCAAAATCTAACATTTACATTTGCTTATCTGAATCTTTTCACTTGGTTTCTTGCAAACTTCTGGGTTCTGACTATTGACTCTAGAGATAATCAGTTCTTTTCCTGTGACACCTTTCTTTTCAATCCCTAAAGGGAATACTTCTGAACCTAAAACCTCCCCTACAGCAAATAGTTGAGCGCACCATGACATTTAATCTGTCTTCCCTCTTTGCTGTATTCTTCCCTTTGTGGAAAATAATAGGCATGCCTGAAATCAATAATGAAAATAAAATGGGAATAAAAATTGTAGAGTTTTAAATTATAGTAGCTGCTCAGGAATGGAGACAGAATGATAACAGAGGTGAATGGAGATAGTTCCATAAACTCAAAAATGTAGGTGGCTCATTGGCAGACAGTACACATACTGCTTGAAATTCAGCAAAAGTGAATTTTTTTTTATGTTTGCCAAATAGAGCAAAAGTGACCAAAAAACAAATGTAAAATGTCAGGGAGCAAATTTAAAGAAACATTTAGCGCCTTAGTATTATTATTTCTTACATCTTTTCTCACTTTTCCTTTACGTCAATATTCTTGTGTCCATGAAAATCTGTATAATAACTTGTAAGTCCTGACCTAGGCCAGGGAGGGGTAAGCTTTTACAATGTGTTGGGAGGCAGTATTTTTATTAGTTTTAATTCTACTTCACCATGTGAATTTCCTTAAACAACTTATTTATTTCTACTTTCTGGATTTCATTTTCTTCATCTGTAAAATCCATATTTCATTGAGTCTAATTGCCATGTTATAACACCCTCAATAATTTTATGTGCTACTAAGAAAACTAAACATTGTAATTAAACAATGATTCAGTACGTTTTTATTGATTGAAGATACTTATCCTAAGCTGTGTGTGTGTGTGTGTGTGTGTGTGTGTGTGTGTGTGTGTGTTGTAGAATTCATGAGAAATATAGTACCATCAACCTTCTAGAACTTATAAATAAGACAATATACTTAAAGTGTTGAGCAAGGTGCCTGGCACATGATAAATACTCAATAAGTAGTAGCCATTGTGTTGATGGTGATACTGTTGGTGATTTGATCATGAGCATTTTGTGAAGTGGTGCTCATTGTTTAGGTTGTTCTTTAGGGATCAGAATTATTAATAGGTCATCTTGATGAGATTTGCTGATAGTAATCAGAATGCCCACTTACTTTGAATTTGAAGTAACATAACAATTGCATAATATCTTTAGTTGTTTTTCAGAGGTATAGTTCTTTTAATTGTTAGTATTTTGTTATCAATGATATTTGTTTGTAAAACTATTGTTGAAGTTTCCTCCAGAAATAAATTCTGATACATATCAACCTTCTGGGGTGGTTGAAGTTGCTATTTATGGAGAGAATTCGTTCAAGTGCACAAGGTGAATGAGATGCTCCTACATACAAAGCTTAGTAAAATTGCATTGTTGATATTATGATATGAGACCTCAGGTTTTAAATAATTTTTTTATCATTTTTCCTGATATGCAGGAGGCAGACAGTGGGGAGGAGGAATGCCGGTCACAGCCCAGGAGGTATGTTTGTTTATTATATTCTATAGCATTTCTGTACTTATTTAAATTAATTCTCTACTTAATTAAATAAACACTAAAAAAAAGAATCCAGTTACCGACTCAAAGATTTAAAATGGCAGATTGTGGGGCGCCTGGGTGGCTCAGTCGGTTAAGCGGCCGACTTCAGCTCAGGTCATGATTTCGCGGTCAGTGAGTTCCAGCCCCGCGTCAGGCTCTGTGCTGACCGCTCAGAGCCTGGAGCCTGTTTCAGATTCTGTGTCTCCCTCTCTCTCTGACCCTCCCCCGTTCATGCTTTGTCTCTCTCTGTCTCAAAAATAAATAAACGTTAAAAAAATAAAATAAAATGGCAGATTGTATTATGTTGTATACATGAATCTGATAGAATGTTGTATGTCAATGATACGTACATACATACAATGGTAGATTGCTTTAAGAAAGTGCAGATATGCCAATATTAGCCCAGTTTTGACTCAAGTCTCCAGAACTATCTTGAGTAATAAAAAAGTACGTTTTTATTGCCTTTTAGGACACTATCAACTGAACATTTCAGCCTTCAGTTTTGTACTTAGGTTTGTCATTCATTTTGATAGGTAATTTGAATTCTTATAGATTGGTCAATATTTCACTTCCTAAATACAAAGTTTAAATACAATGAATATAATGAATACTCACGGAGTAGCAGGCATGTGGTTAAAAGGGTACCAATACCTACTGCCATTAAAAGAAAAAATTATGAGAGATTGTTATCTCCTTTAAATGGTTTTATAAAACAACTTTTTTCCACAAGAAATAGTCCTGGTAAGTTCTAAATGTTTATCAAACTTGGGGCACCTGGGTGACTCAATTGGTTAGGTTTCCAACTTCAGCTCCAGTCACAATCTCGCAGTTTGTGGGTTTGAGCCCCACATTGGGCTCGGTGCTGACAGCTCAGAGCCTGGAGCCTGCTTCAGATCTGTGTCTCCCTCTCTCTCTGCCCCTCCCCTGCTCACTCACGTGCACACACGCTCTCTCTCTCTCTCTCTCTCTCTCTCTCAAAAATAAAATAAAACATTAAAAAAATTAAAATAAAAAAAAATAAATGTTACCAAACTTGTATCCTCTGAACTCAATCACATGAACCATTCTGCACAATACAGAGAATGGATACAATAAGCATGCTCAATGTGGAGAAACTGGCTAAAGGGAATGCTTCCTTAATGATGAATTATCAGGGGTTTGTTGATGTTTACCACTCTTGTAAACTATAACTTTATATAAAAAGTTTCTTTTCATCAGTAACCGAGGTTTATTGACAATATTTTTCTGTCTTGGTTAGCATAAAAAAATTTGGCTTGAAGCTTAATTTCTTACTTTCTCTTAGGGAAAATCTGACAGTGATGTGTCACTCTTTTGCATAGGGCTAAGGGATACAAACCCAGAAAAAATTTTAGCTGAAATTACCAGAGGCACTACAGAGGCATCATAAGCTTATTCCCATTAGAGTTAAAAAAAGATTCCAAAAGATTCTGAAATTTTCTAGTAGGCCAAATGTAAAGATCTTTGGGTTAATTTTCAGCTTTACGTATCGACGTGGCATCTACGGGGATAATTGTTGTTCCAAAAATTACATAATGATGAGGCGATGCAAGTTTATTCTCATTCACAACACTGAATTGTCAAGCCATTAGGAACCATATAGACCACTGTTTTTAAAGTTGTTGGCAATAAATCATTAATATGACTAGCAGAGGGTTTTTGTAGACTTCTATTAATAAGAAAAAAGATCATTTAAGAAATGATACAAAAAACAGTGTGGAGGTTCCTCAAAAAATTAAAAATAGACCTACGCTATGACCCAGCAGTAACACTGCTAGGAATTTACCCAAAGGATACAGGAGTACTGATGCATAGGGGCCCTTGTACCCCAATGTTTATAGCAGCACTCTCAACAATAGCCAAATTATGGAAAGAGTCTAAATGTCCATCCACTGATGAATGGATAAAGAAATTGTGGTTTATATACACAATGGAGTACTATGTGGCAAGGAGAAAGAATGAAATATGGCCCTTTGTAGCAACATGGATGGAACTGGAGAGTGTTATGCTAAGTAAAAGAAGCCATACAGAGAAAGACAGATACCATATGGTTTCACTCTTAGGTGGATCCTGAGAAACTTAACAGAAACCCATGGGGGAGGGGAAGGAAAAAAAAAAAGAGGTTAGAGTGGGAGAGAGCCAAAGCATAAGAGACTGAGAACAAACTGAGAGTTGTTGGGGGGTGGGAGGGAGGGGAGGGTGGGTGATGGGTATTGAAGAGGGCATCTTTTGGGATGAGCACTGGGTGTTGTATGGAAACCAATTTGACAATAAATTTCATATATTAAAAAAAGAAATGATACAAATACAAATAATAAGAAGAAATGAATGAAATAAGAAATAGAAATAATAAATGAAGAAAAACCTGGTAGCACCCATTTTTAAAAATAAAAATTTACTTGTTTATTGTAATTTCTTACATTCAGTATGTTTCCGAGGCTATTTCTAAATCTAATTGCTTTAGTCTTACTCAAAGAAAAGAAACTTTTTAAGTGCCACTTGAATGCCCCTTATAGCTAGAGGTGTGTAAAAAGTTGATTTTTTTGTATGCTTGACCACTACAGATTATTCTGGCATTTTTCACCACTTACCACAGAATAAACCAGCATTGAGTTAGCATCATTTCACTGAGCACGCCTGAACTCATCTTTACAAGTTTGCAGATTCAATTCTGGTTTGTAGTAGAGAATTGAATAGTAAGCAGCATATTATTAAAACTAATGCAGCTCCAGGTAATAAAAAAAGATGTTGTATTCATTATCTCTTTTATTTATTTATTTTTATTTTAGAGAGAGAGAGGGAGCACATGTGAGGGGGGGACAGAGAAGAGAGAGAGAGAGAGAGAATCTCCACGCTGAGCATGGAGCCTGACATGGGCTCAATCCCACAACTCTGGGATCATGACCTGAGCTGAAATCAAGAGTCAGGCACTCAACCAACTGAGCCTCCCAGGTGCCCCTAATTATCTCTTATTTTATCCAAATGCCATTTATTGGGAAATTCATAAGTTAAAAGTAGTAGTTTAATATAACCAACCCAAACTATGAAGGCTTATAAACCAGTGTTCACAGACAACAACAAAAACAGATAAATTAAGCTACATCAAAATTTTTGCAAATCATATAGCTGATAAGGAGTCAATGTCCAGAATATATAAAGAACTCTTACAACTCAACCACCACCACCACCACCACAACAACAACAAAAACAACCTGTCTTCTTCAGCTCAGGCTCCTATAACAAAATACCATAGACTGAGTGGCTTAAACAGAAGGAATTTATTTCTTACAATTCTGCAGGCAGGGAAATCCAAGATCAATGTGCTGGGAGATTCAGTTCCTGGTGAGAGCAGGTCTCACATTTAGGTGTATAATCCATTTTGAGTTTATTTTTGTATATGGTGTAAAAAAAAAATTGGTTCAGTTTCATTCTTTTGCATGTAGCTGTCCAGTTTTCCCAATACTATTTATTAAAAAGACTGTCATTTTTTATTGCATATTCTTGTCTCCTTTGTCAAAAATTAATTGTATAATTATAGATTTATTTCTAGACTCTCTTCTGTTCCATTGAACTATGTGTCTGTTTTTATGCCAATATTATTACTGTTTTGATTGCTATAGCTTTGTAGTATGGTTTGAAATCAAAGAGCATTATAACTCAGCTTTACTCTTTCTCAAGATTGCTTTGACTATTCAGTCTTCTGTGGCTACACAAATTTTAGGATTACTTGTACTAGTTCTGTGAAAAATTGCCATTGTATTTTGATAGAGATTGTATTAATCTGTAAATTGCTTTGAGTGGTATAGACCTTTTAACAATATTAATTTTTCCAGTCCATAAGCATTGTTTACCTTTCCATTTATTTGTGTCAACTTTAATTTCTTTCATCATTGTCTTACATTTTTCAGAGTATAGGTCTTTTACCTCCTTTGTTAAATTTATTCCTGGGCATTTTATTCTTATTAATACAATTGTAAATGGGATTGTTTTCTTAATTTCACTAATAGTTCATTATTAGTGTATAGAAATGGATCAGACTTATGTATACAGATTTCATATCCTGCAACTTTGCTGAATTAATTTATTTTAATAATTTTTTGGTGAAGTCTTTATGGTTTTCTATATATGGTACCATTTAATCTACAAATAATGACAGTTTTACTTCTTCTTTTCCAATTTGGATATCTTTTGTCACTTTTTCTTGTCTGATGTGTCTAGTAGTGGCAAGAGGGGCCCCCTCATTCCTGATCTCAGAGAAAAAGCTTTTCGCTTTTCACCATTAGGTATGATGTTAGCTGTGGGTTTGTCATAGGTGCCCTTTATTATGTTGAAGTATGTGCCCTCTATACCCACTTTGTTGAGAATTTTTATTATAAATGGATATTGAGTTTTATCAGATGCTTTTTCTGCATCTATTGACATAATCAACTGATTTTTATCCCTCTTTTTGTTAATGTGGTGTATCATACTGATTGATTTGCAGATACTGAACCATCCTTGCATCCTTGAAATAAATCCCACTTGATCATGGTGTATGATTTTCTTAATGTGTTGTTGAATTTGATTTGCTAATATTTTGTTGAGAATTTCTGCATCTATATTCATCAGGGTATTAGCTTGTAATTTTCTTTCTTTGTGGTGTCTTTGATTTTTTTTTTTTTTTATATTGGGGTAGTGCTGGCCTTTTAGAATGATTTTGGAAGCATTCCTTCCTCTTTAGTTTTTGGAATAGTTTGAGAAGGATAGGTGTTAACAGTTCCATAAATGTTTGGTAGAATTCCCCTGTGAAGTTGGCTGGTTGTGGACTTTTGTTTGCTGGGAATTTTTAAATTACTGCTTCAATTTCATTACTAGTAATCAGTCTAGTCAGATTTTCTATTTCTTTTTGATTCAGTCTTGAAAGATTGTATGTTTCTAGGAATTTATCTGTTTTTCTAGGTGTCGCATTTATTGTCAAATAATTATTTGTTTATGATTTTTTGTATTTCTGTGGTATCAGTTGTAACTTCTCTTTCATTTCTGATTTTATTTATTTGGGCCTTCCCTCTTTTTTTCTTGATGAGTCTGACTAAAGGCTTATGAATTTTATTTCTTTTTTCAAAGAACTGGCTCCTAGTTATATTGATGTTTTCTATTTTTTTATTTTAGTGTCTATATCATTTTCTTTTTTTTTTTATGTTGATGTTGCTTTTTATTTTTTATTTATTTTTTTATATATATATGAAATTTATTGACATATTGGTTTCCATACAACACCCAGTGCTCATCCCAAAAGGTGCCCTCCTCAATACCCATCACCCACCCTCCCCTCCCTCCCACCCCCCATCAACCCTCAGTTTGTTCTCAGTTTTTAACAGTCTCTTATGCTTTGGCTCTCTCCCACTCTAACCTCTTTTTTTTTTTTTTTTTTTCCTTCCCCTCCCCCATGGGTTCCTGTTAAGTTTCTCAGGATCCACATAAGAGTGAAACCATATGGTATCTGTCTTTCTCTGTATGGCTTATTTCACTTAGCATAACACTCTCCAGTTCCATCCACGTTGCTACAAAGGGCCATATTTCATTTTTTCTCATTGCCACATAGTATTCCATTGTGTATATATACCACAATTTCTTTATCCATTCATCAGTTGATGGACATTTAGGCTCTTTCCATAATTTGGCTATTGTTGACAGTGCTGCTATGAACATTGGGGTACAGGTGCCCCTATGCATCAGTACTCCTGTATCCCTTGGATAAATTCCTAGCAGTGCTATTGCTGGGTCATAGGGTAGAACACCCACACTCTTCCAAAACTCAATCAGGAGGAAATAGAAAGCTTGAACAGACCCATAACCAGCAAAGAAATTGAATCGGTTATCAAAAATCTCCCAACAAATAAGAGTCCAGGACCAGATGGCTTCCCAGGGGAGTTCTACCAGACATTTAAAGCAGAGATAATACCTATCCTTCTCAAGCTATTCCAAGAAATAGAAAGGGAAGGAAAACTTCCAGACTCATTCTATGAAGCCAGTATTACTTTGATTCCTAAACCAGACAGAGACCCAGTAAAAAAAGAGAACTACAGGCCAATATCCCTGATGAATATGGATGCCAAAATTCTCAATAAGATACTAGCAAATCGAATTCAACAGCATATAAAAAGAATTATTCACCATGATCAAGTGGGATTCATTCCTGGGATGCAGGGCTGGTTCAACATTCGCAAATCAATCAACGTGATACATCACATTAACAAAAAAAAAGAGAAGAACCATATGATCCTGTCAATCGATGCAGAAAAGGCCTTTGACAAAATCCAGCACCCTTTCTTAATATATCATTTTCATTTTAATCTTTATTATTTCCTTCCTTGTACTAACTTTGGGCTTTGTTCTTTCTCTAGTTCCTTTAGGTGTAAGGTTACATTGTTGTTTTGAGATTTTTCTTGTTTCTTGAGGTGGGCCTGTGTCATTGTAAACTTCTGTCTTAAAACTACCTTTGTGTCCCATAGATTTTGTGTTTTTATTTCAGTTTGTCTCAAAGTATTTTATTTCCTTTTGATTTCTTCATTGACCCATAAGTTATTTAATAACATGTTGTTCAGCCGCATGTTTGTGTTTTTCCTGATTTTCTTCTTGTAATTGATTTCAAGTTTCATACTGTTATAGTTAGAAAAGATGAGTGATATGATTTCAGTCTTACTAAATTTATTGAGCCTTGTTTTGTGACCTAACATGTGATCTATTCTGGAGATACTCCATGTGTATTTGAGAAAAAAAATCTATTCTGTTTTTGGATGGAATGTTTTGCAAATATCTATGAAGTTCATCTTGTCTAATGTGTGATTTAAGGCCAATGTTTCCGTATTGATTTTCTGTCTGGGTGATCTACCCACTGATGGAAGTGGTAGAGTGTTAAAGTTCCCTACTATTATTGTATTACTGTCGGTTTCTTCTTTTATGTCTGATAATACTTGCTTTCTGTATTTAGGCACTTCTATGTTGGGTGTATAGATATTTACACATGTAAAAATATATCCTCTTCTTGATCTTTTTATCATTATGTAATGTCCTTGTCTGTTCTTACAGTCTTTGCTTTAAAGTCTATCTTGTCTTGGAGCACCTGGCTGTCTCAGCAGAGCATAGGACTCTTGATCTTGGGGTTGTGAGTTTGAGGCCCTCGCTGGGTGTAGGGCTTACTTAAAAATAAATACTTAAAAACTAATAATAAAGTCTATTTTGTCTGATATAAATATTTTACACATGTAAAATATTGTTACCCCAGCTTTCTTTTCATTTCCATTTACATGGAATATCTTTTCTCTTCCCTTTACTTTCAATCTGTATGTGTCTTTAGATATGAAGTGAGTCTCTTGTAGGCAGCATACACATGGGTCTTGTTTTTTATCCATTAAGTCACCCTATGTCTTTTGATTGGAGCATTTAGTCCACTTACATTTAAAGGAATTATTGATAGATACGTACTTATGCCATTTTGTTGGTTGCCTTCTGGTTGGTTTTTGTAGTTCTTCTGTGTTCCTTTTTTCTTCTCTTGCTCTTTTCCCTTGTGATTTGGTGAATTTCCTTAGTGTTATGTTTATTTTCCTTTCTCTTTATTTTTTGTGTATCAGTTATAGGTATTTGGTTTGTAGTTACCATGTGGTTCATACATAACATCTTATGTATATAGCAGCCTATTTTAAGTCAATGATTGCTTCAATTCATGCATTCTAAAAGCACTATACTGTTACTTCCTCTCTCCCCACATTTTATGTTTTTATGTCATGTTTTACATCTTACTATTTTGTATATTCTTTGACTATTGTAGGTCCTGATGATTTTACTAATTTTGTATTTTGATTACAGACTAGTTAAAGTAGGTGGTTGATCCACCACCTTTATGTTTACTTTTATCATTGAGATTTGTTTCTTTCATAAGTTTCTTGGGGCACCTAAGTGACTCAGTCAGTTAAGCATCTGACTCTTGATTTTGGCTCAGGTCATGATCTCACAGTTCTTGGGTTCAAGCCCTGCATCAGGTTCTCTACTGTCAGCACAGAGCCTGCTTAGGATTCCCTCTCTCCCTCTCTCCCTCTCTCTCTCTCTCTCTCTCTCTCTGCCCCTCCCCTCCCATGCTCACTTGCTCCTACTCACTCTCAAAATAAATAAACTTTTAAAAAGGCATAATTTTCTTATTTCTAATTTTGTACTTTTCCACTTAAAGAAATCCCTTTAATATTTACTATAGGGCCACTTTGGTGTCTCCTTTGACTTTTGCTTTTCTGGGAAAAGCAGAAGTCTCCTTCAATTCTGAGTGATAACCTTGCTGGGTGGAGTATTTTTGGTTGAAAGTTGTTTCCTTTTAGCATTTTGAATATATTGTGCTACTCCCTTCTGGCCTGTAAAGTTTCTGCTGAAAAAATCAATTATAGTCTTATGGGAGTTCCTTTGTACATAAATAGAATTTTTTTTCTCTTGCTGCTTTTAAGATTATCTCTTTATCTTTAAATTGATGACACTTTGGTGATAATGTGTGTTGGTATGGGTCTCTTTGGGTGCATCTTATTTGGGAATCTTTTTGCTTCCTGGACTTGGGTGTCTGTTTCCCTCACCAGATTAGGGAAGTTTTCAGCAATTATTTCTTCAAATAGTTTTTCTGTGTCTTTCTCTCCCTCTTTTCTCCTTTTGGGAGCCCTATAATGGAAATGTTAGTATGCTTAATGTTGTCCCAGCGTCCCTTAAACTATCCTCATTAAAAAAATTTTTTTTCTGGGGCGCCTGGGTGGCGCAGTCGGTTAAGCGTCCGACTTCAGCCAGGTCACGATCTCGCGGTCCGTGAGTTCGAGCCCCGCGTCGGGCTCTGGGCTGATGGCTCAGAGCCTGGAGCCTGTTTCCGATTCTGTGTCTCCCTCTCTCTCTGCCCCTCCTCCGTTCATGCTCTGTCTCTCTCTGTCCCAAAAGTAAATAAATGTTGAAAAAAAAAAAAATCCTTTAAAAAAAAAATTTTTTTTTCTTTTTTCTCTTCTGAGTGGGTGATCTCTACTACCCTGTCTTCCAGATCGCTGATCCATTCTTCTGCATTCTGATCTGCTGTTGATTCCCTCTAGTATATTTTTCATTTCACTTACTGAATTCTTCAGCTCTGATTGGTTTTTTTTTTTAATATTTTCTGTTTCTTTGTTGAAGTTCTTGCTGTGTTCATGCATTCTTCACTTGAGTACAGTGAGATTGTTTTATGGCTATTACTTTGAACTTTTTATCTGATTATTTCCATTTCGTTCAGTTCTTTTTCTGAGATTTTATCACATTCTTTCATTTGGAACATATTCCTGCCTTTTTATTTTATGTAACTCTCTGTTTGTTTTTATATATTAGATCAGTTACATGTACCAGTCTTGGCAGAGTGTCTTTATGCAGAAGGCATCCTGGGGCCCAGTAGTGCGAACATCCCTGAGGCACCTGGCTCAGGTGCCTCAGAGATATTTCTTGTATGGGCTACATGCACCTTCCTGTTGTGGTCTGGTCATGATCAGTGCAATCTCATGGGTCTGTGGGGCAGCTGCAGCAGCTGTGAGCATGCTAGTGGGCTGGGCAGGCCTCTGGCAGAGCTGACTGCCAGGTTGGCTATGACTATTGCAAGCATTCTAAATGCAGGGCTGGCACTCCACGGCAGGAGCACTTGGGAATGGCTCTGGTGCTGAGTATGACTGTGGGATGTGGTGGATCAGGGACCACGTGGGAGGGACTCCAGGCCAGGGTGGGCAGGTTGGATGGGGCTAGCTGTACTAGTACAGTAGATGGAGAGCGTCAGAAATGGCACCTGCTATGGCCAGGCAAGCCAGGCAAGAAGGGAAGTAAAAAAATTAAAAGTGCCCACCGGTGTTTCTATCTTCAGAGAACATTTCAACAGATCACTGCCCCTCCAGCACACACCATAAAACTAGTCAATGGATCTCCTTCATGTGTAACCCAGGCACTTTCAAACTGCTGCTTCTGCGTTGGGACTAAGAGCAAGAATGTGCACTTGCCCTTTAAGAGCAGAGCCTCGGTTTCCTACTGCCTTCCAGCTCTCCCAGACATTAGTCCCATTGATTTTGAAAGCCAGAGTTTATGGGTGTGTGTCTTCCCAGTGCAGGTCACCTGGACTATGGAGCCAGATGTGTGGCTCAGATTTCTTCTTCCTTAGGAAGAGCCTCTATGGTTGCAATATTCCTTCCACTGGTGGGAGTGTGGGTCCTAACTAAACTGAGTCTCCACCTGTGCTACATGTCTTAATGTGGCTTTTTGTTTATATCCTTAGTTGTATATGATCTATTCTGCTTGCCTTCAGTTTGTTCTCAGAGATAATTGTTTTATATATAGTTGTAGATTTTGGTGTGTCTGTGGGAAGAGGTGAGCTCAGGATCCTCTTACTTTACCATCTTGATCCCACCTCCAGAAGGTGACTTCTAAGGTTACATAGCTATTAGTGGATGCCGGTTATATCCAAAATATGACCAGCAGGAATCTGTTACCCTCTGGAGGAATCCAAAATAATGGGGGCTGGAAGTACTGAACCTTGTCTTTTTAAATTACTCAATGTGAAGTTATTTTTCTTTTTAATTTTTATTTATTTATTTACTTTTTAAAGCAAGCTCTTTGCCCAATGTAGGGCTTGAACTCACAACCCTGAAGTCAAGAGTTGCATGCTCCACTGACTGAGCCAGCCAGTTGCCTCTGTGAAGTTAGTTTCCATGTTCAATCCAAAACCTCTCCTGTTTTAAGCCTGGTTTCTTCCTTTTTAGTCTTTCATAGACATGAAGAATTACTCACCATCTACTGAGAAAGTTCTTTACCATTGAAAACATGTTTTTTCCCCATGATACCTCAAACCTAGCAATGAAAACAAAGTTTGCAGCAGATGGGGTAAAGAGAGCAGTGAGGGCCAAAGTACTCTCGGGAAATCTCTTGGAAGAGCTGGATCTTGAATGAATGGGATTTAGATAGGAGAACAGAAGAGCATTCCAAATATAGGAGGATGGAGAGAATGGAAAGATACCCTCAGAAGTCTAGAAGTAGGTGTTGATGTGTTTCAGTGATAGTAAGAGGATAATTGCCTATATCTTAAAAGCAGAGTTTCTATTTGATAGATCTTTCTCTAGAAGAATGACATGATTGCCAGAAAAGAGTATGGCAGTGTTAAGCAGTATGAGAAGAGGCAAGAAAACTATCCAGGAAGCTGTTTCAGGCAAGTGGCTAGAGGTGGGCAATCTTCTTCCATCTGACAGCCCTGTGAGGGCAAGCGTTACATCTTTTATCTCAGTATCCACAGCAATTAGCATGTGTTTGGTACTCAGTAAATGCTTGTTGAATGAATAAATGAAAATAGGAGAGTGTTGGTATCTCTACTAGAAATGATGTAGTTGAAAAACAGAACTTGTATGAGGAGTTCACCTTTGAACATGTGAAATACCAGTGTGATAGTCAAGTAGACTGCTTGAAGACAGTTGGAAGAAAACAGAATCAGACATGTCTTTGTGTGAGATATAGTTTCACAATGGCATTTTATTATGAGTTCATTCAATTTGTGGCCAAATCTTTCCTCTCTGGTACCTCGTCAAGTTGTTGTGTTTTGTTTTTTTTTTCATCTTGTATTCATTCTGTTATTTGTACTTTCGAGATATGTCTTCCATTTATTTGGTAAAATAACTTTAGTATGGATTTAAATATCATAATGACAATAAATGTCATTATGCATTGCCCATCTTTTGACTATAAGAAAAGGACACATACACTTCTACCTCAGTGTACGTTCTAGTTAAAGAACATATTGTCCTAGAGAATAAGAGTATTAAATAAAAAAACGAGAAACAAGATAGAAGTCAATTGTAAATGTGAGCTGATGATTTAATCCTAATTTTTATCTCTTTTAAAATTTTGAAACAATCTTATATTTACAAAAGTTGCAAATACAAGGCATTTTTTTCCTCAGCCATGTGATAGTAAGATGCTCTATCACCTTGCTTTTCTGTTTTAAGAAATAGAATGATGGCATTAACATTTCAAAGATGAACTGAATATTTATTGAACTTACTGCTGTAAGTTCAGTGTGTGTGTGTGTGTGTGTGTGTGTGATCTGTTGTTTGCTTACAAAATTAGAGCTTTCCATAAATTAAAAACTGGTTCTAGGGGTGCCTAGGTGGCTCAGTCGGTTAAGCATCTGACTCTCGATTTCAACTCAGATTACGATCTCGCAGTTTGTGGGTTTGAGCCCCACATTGGCCTCCATACTGACAGTGCAGAGCTTGCTTGGGGTTCTCTATCTTTCCCTCTGTCTGTCCCTCCTCTGCTCATGCTCTCTCTCAAAATAAATAAATAAACTTAAAAATTAAAAAAAAAAACTGTTTCTAACTGATCACATTGAAGTATACATCTTCTGCTGTTGGCCCTTCTGAGGTCTCAGTCTCTGCCTCCCACCATGCAGGTTATTCTTCTAATCCAGAGAACTATCAACTGTCTATAAACATTTGGGTCTGGCCAACACAGGGTGTAGTGAGCTGGCTTCTTATTCTATTGAATTCTGCCACTGTATTGAGTTGCCTCTTCAAATTGTTAAGTGCACACTTTTAAAGGCTCTTTGCATTTGTTGACAAGAGTGAGAATTTTCATTTCACTGAAGCATTCTTTGTTTCTGAAGAATGTAGTCACAGGTATTTTGCATTTATCTGGCATGTTCTGCTTCTGGTAGCTGTGAAAGGCATTCTTCTTAAATCTAATTTGAAAAGCAAATCTGATTATTGCAGCCAGGATGAAATTATGCATATCTTTTAAAGGTAGGTAAATAGTTTTACCTTTTTTCCAGATGTTCTTCATGGCATTAACAACAACAACAAAAATGTAAAGTAAATTTCCCCTCACTTATTGACTTTTCTAAACTATGTTTTGGAAAAGTTATTTTCTTAGGTAAATACATAGAATTGTTGAATTTTTATATTAATACAGGAAGTAATATAACACTGTATGTTCCTTACACTTCAATTTTAAAAGAAGATTGCAGGGGCGCCTGGGTGGCTCGTTGGTTAAGCGTCCAACTACGGCTCAGGTCATGATCTCACGGTCCGTGAGTTCGAGCCCCGCGTCAGGCTCTGTGCTGACCGCTCAGAGCCTGGAGCCTGTTTTGGATTCTGTGTCTCCCTCTCTTTCTGACCCTCTCCCGTTCATGCTCTGTCTCTCTCTGTCTCAAAAATAAATAAACATTAAAATTAAAAAAAAAAGATTGCATACAGTAAGAAGATAGAACAATTGTATATATTTATGCACCTAATGTCAGACCATCAAAATGTATGAGGGCCACCTGGGTGGCTCAGTTGGTTAAGTGTCTGACTCTTGATTTTGGCTCAGGTCATGATCTCATGATTCGTGAGTTTGAGCCCTGTCTTGGGCTCTGTGCTGACAGTGTGGAGCCTACTTGGGATTCACTCTCTCCTCTTCTCTCTCTCTGCCCTACCCCATTCAAGCACACACACTCTCTCCCTCACTTTCTCTCTCTCTCCCCTTCTCTCTCTCTCTCCCTTTCAAAATAAATAAGCTTTAAAAACGTTTTTAAATGTATGAAGCAAAAACTAACATAATTGAAGGGAGAAATAGATATTTGTATAATAACAGTTAGAGACTTCAGTATTACACTCACAATAATGGATAGAACAACCAGACAAAAGATAAGTAAAAAATTAGAAGACTTAAACTAACTAGATTTAACAGACATATGCAGAACACCATCCAACAACACCAGAATATATATCCCTCTCAAGTACACATGAGACACTTTATAGGATAGAACATATGTTAGGCAACAAATTAAGTTTCAATAGATTTTGAAAGGTAGATCTCATACAAGATATCTTCTCTGACCACAATGGAGTGAAGACAGTAGTAAGAAAAGGAAAACTGGAAAACTCACAAAATAGTGGAAATTAAAGAGCATACTTTTAAACAACCAATGCATCAAAGACGAAACCACAAGAGAAATTAGAAAATACTTAGAGACAAATGAAAACAAAACACAGCATACCAAATCTTATGGGATGCAGCAAAAGCAGTGCTAAGGGGAAAATTTTATAGCTATAAATGCTTACATTAAAAAAACGAGATCTCGGGGCACCTGGCTGGCTCAGTCGTTAGAGCATGTGACTCTTGATCTCAGGGTTGTGAGTTCGTGTCCCACACTGGGTGTAGAGATTACTTAAAAATAAAATCTTATTTTAAAAAGTTAAAAAAAAATACCCAACATCTCAAACTAGCAGCCCACTTTACAATTCAAAAGACCAAACCAAATCCGTAACTACCAGAGGGGAGGGAATAATAAAAATTAGAGCAGAGATTAGTGAAATAGAGACTAAAAAACAATAGAGAAAATCAGTGAAACAAAAATTTGGTTCTTTAAAAAGATCGATAAAGCTGATGACAAACCTTTTGTTAGATAAACTAAGAAAAAAAGAAAAGAGACTCAAACTACTAAAACTAGAAAGTGGAGACATTACTGATTCTACAGAAATGAAAGATTATAAGAGAGTACTATGAACAAATTGGATAACGTAGATGACATGGATACATTTCCAGAAAAACGGGCGCCTGGGTGGCTCAGTAGGTTAAGCATCCGACTTCGGCTCAGGTCATGTTCTCACAGTCCGTGAGTTTGAGCCACACGTCGGACTCTGTGCTGACAGCTCAGAGCCTGGAGCCTGCTTCAGATTCTGTGTCTCCCTTTCTCTAACCTTCCCTGTTCATGCTCTGTCTCTCTCTGTCTCAAAAATAAATAAACATTAAAAAAAATTTTTTTTAATTTCCAGAAAAACAAAATCTTCCAAGACTAAGTCACAAAGAAATAGAAAATCTGAATAGACCTATAACTATTAAGAAGATTGAATCAGTGATCAGAAATCTCCCAACAGGGGCTCCTGGGTGGCTCAGTCAATTGGGTGTCCGACTTTGGCTTAGGTCATGATCTCACAGTTTGTGGGTTCAACAGCTCAGAGCCTAGAGCCTGCTTCAGATTCTCTTTCTCTGTCTCTCTCTCTCTGTCTCTCTCTCTCTCTCTCTCTCTCTCTCTCTCTTTCTGCCCCTCCCCTGCTTGTGCGCACGCTCTGTCTCTCAAAAACTGAATAAATAAACATTAAAAAAAAAAGAAATCTCTCAACAAAGAAAAGCTTGAACCCAGTGGCTTCAGTGGTGAGTGCTACCAAACATTTAAGTTTTTTTTTTTTTTAACATTTATTCATTGGGGCGCCTGAGTAGCTCAGTCGGTTAAGTGTCTGACTTCAGCTCAGATCATGATCTCACAGTCCGTGAGTTCGAGCCCCGCATCGGGCCCTGTGCTGACAGCTTAGAGCCTGGAGCCTGCTTCGGATTCTGTGTCTCCCTCTCTCCCTGCCCCTCCCCTGTTCATGCTCTGTCTCTCTCACTCTCAAAAATGAATAAGTGTTAAAAAATAATTTAAAAAATTTATTCATTTTTTGGGAATGCAAGCTGGTGCAGCTACTCTGGAAAACAGTATGGAGGTTCCTCAAAAAACTAAAAATAGAACTACCCTATGACCCAGCAATTGCACTACTAGGCATTTATCCAAGGAATACAGGTGTGCTGTTTTGAAGGGACACATGCACCCCCATGTTTATAGCAGCACTATCAACAATAGCCAAAGTATGGAAAGAGCCTAAATGTCCATCGATGGATGAATGGACAAAGAAGATGTGGTGTATGTATACAATGGAGTATTACTCGGCAATCAAGAAGAATGAAATCTTGCCATTTGCAACTATGTGGATGGAACTGGAGGGTATTATGCTAAGTGAAATTAGTCAGTCAGAGAGAGACAAAAATCATATGACTTCACTCATATGAGGACTTTAAGAGATAAAACAGATGAACATAAGGGAAGGGAAACAAAAATAATATACAAACAGGGAGGGAGACAAAACAGAAGAGACTCATGGAGAACAAACTGAGGGTTACTGGAGGGGTTGTGAGAGAGGGGATGGGCTAAATGGGTAAGGGGCATTAACAAATCTACTCCTGAAATCATTGTTTCACTATATGCTAACTAATTTGGATGTAAATTTTAAAAAATAAAATAAAATAAAAACATTTATTTTTGAGAGAGAGAGACAGAGTGTGAATGGGGGAGGGGCAGAGAGAGAGGGAGACACAGAATCCAAAGCAGGCTCCAGACTCTGAGCTGTCAGCACAGAGCCTGATGCGGGACTTGAACTCACAAACCATGAGATCATGACCTGAGCTGAAGTTGGACGCTTAACCCAACTGAGCCACTCAGGCGCCCCTTTGCTACCAAACATTTAAAGAACTAATACCAATCCTTCTCAAACTTCAAAAAAATTGAAGAGGACAAAACATCTTCTAATTCATTCTATGAGGCCAGTATTAACCTTAAACCAAAGCCAGACAAAGACACTATAAAAAAAAAAACCCAATATTTCTTATAAATATTGATGCAGAAATTTCTAACAAATTATTAGCAAACAGAATTCACAAGCATATTAAAAGGACTATACACTATAACCAAGTGGGATTTATTCCTTGAATGCAAGGATGGTTCACATATGAAAATCAATCAATGTAATATGCCCCATTAACAGAATAAAGGGAAAAAACACATGATCACGTCATTTGATGCAGAAAGCACATTTAGCATAATTCAGTACTCTTTGATGTGAAAGGTGAAAGACTGAAAGCTTTTCCTCTAAGATCAAGAACAAGACAAGGATGCCTACTTTCACTACTTCTGTTCAACATAGGAGTGGAAGTTCTAGCCACAGCAATTAGGGAAGAAAAAGAAATAAAAGAATATCCAAATTGGAAAAGAAGAAGTAAAATTTTTGTGCTTGCAGGTGATACGATATATAGAGAAAACTCTGAAGATTATACACACGTACACCTGCTAGAACTAATAAATGAATTTAGTAAAGTAGCAACATACTAAGTCAACACACAAGTCAGTTACATTTCTGTACACAAACAATGAACAACCTAAAGAGAAAATTATAAAAACAATTCCATTTATAATAGCATCAAAAAGGATAAATACTTTGGAATTAATTTAACAAAGAGATGAAAGGCTTTGCACAAAGAAAACTATAAATTGGCGCACCTGGGTGGCTCAGTCGGTTAGGGGAGGAGCCTGCTTGGGATTCTTTCTCCCTCCCTCTCTCTCTTTGCCCTTCCCCCACTAGCATGCACGCACGCTCTCCCTCTCTCTCTCAGAATAAATAAACATTTAAAACTTTAAAAAATTTTTAACATTTATTTATTTTTGAGAGACAGAGAGAGATACAGCATGAGTGGGGGAGGGACAGAGAGAGGGAGACACAGAAACCAAAGCAGGCTCTGGGATCTGAGTTGTCAGCACAGAGCCTGATGCAGGGCTTGAACTCACAAACTGTAAGATCATAAATATATATTTGTCATATATATTTTATTGTGTGTGTATATACATACATATATGTGTGTGTGTGTGTGTGTAGGTATACATACATACAGTGGAATATTATTCAGCCTTACAAAGGAAGGAAATTATGCAATATGCTATAACACAGATAAACCATGAGGACAGTATGCTAAGTAAAATAAACCAGTCACAAAAAAGACAAATACTATATGATTCCACTTATATGAGATATTTAGAATAGTCAAAATCATAAAGACAGAAAGTATAATGGTGTTTGCTAGAGAGGGGAAAAAAGGAGTTATTGTTTAATGGGTATAGAGTTTCAGTTTTATAAGAAAAGGAGTTATGAGGATGGATGGTGGTAATGGTTACATGTATTTCATACCACTGAACTGTATACCTAAAAAATAGGTAAGATCATAAATGTTATGTGTATTTTACCACAATTACGAAAAGACAAAAAAAAATACCTATCAGTGCTGATTATTTAGTAGTAACAAAATATTTTTAGCTACATGACTTGTGACTATAGATTCCTGTGGACTATATCCTGGAAATGAGTGAATTTGATATTTTCTTTTTGGCTGGACTATTTCTCTTATTACCAGGGCCAATATTTAGCAGAAATTCTATATTCTAGACTGAAAAGGTCTGAGGTAAAATTCCTCCACTAGAAGGGAAATAAGAGGTAGGCAGCTCTGGGAATGTGGCCTCTACCTTTTTCCCACCATTCAAAGCATTATACATTCCATAATTCAGTTCTCATCAAAGCACTGAAAAGTGTTAGAATAAATAATCTCTTAGTCAATTCAGTGTTTATTTTTTTTCTGCTGGGGAGAGGGCAAATGGGGAAGAACAACAGTACAATCACATCAGAAGAGGAAAGAGTCCCTTTCAGGAGTAGAGGAAAGAGCTGATAGTCAAGAACTCTTGAGCAGTTGAGAGGATACTGTTCTTACTTGTTGTCTCCTCTCCCTGGCAAGCTGGACAGATTACAAGTCAGAGAAAGGTATGGCAATGTGGCCTCTGGCATAGAGACCTTCCAGATCAACCAGTAGCAATAGAAAGAATTGTTCATAATTCAAATTTTCTAAAGACAAAGGTTAGTGATTGGAAGATTCCCTTTCCATTCTTACCCTTTGTAAAATGAACATAGGTGCCAGGGGATTGTGCTTTTACAATATGGCAGCATACTATATGTTGCCTTATTAGATTGTCCTTGAGTAATACTCTTTTTTTAGTTTTATTGAGAAATAATTGACAAATATAGAATTACATTTTATAGGTAAAGTTTGAGTCCTTAAGCAGAAGGTCCAGTGGCTAAAAATGTATGATTATGCCTCTAGCAAAATAAGTAATTTTCAATAACTATCAAGTATATATGTGCTAACTACTAGAACCAAGGGGCATCTCCCTATCAGAGCTGGATAGATGCTGTAAGTTATAATATCTAATGAATAAATAACTATCTTAATTTATAAAATAATTAAATATTTAATGAGAATAGCAATGAATTTTTAATTTCAGCCACTATCCAGTATGAGGTTTCTGTATTTTTTCTGTATTTTTGAATTAAAAGTCTTCTTTCAGTAATAGCATAGTTTTATACAAATATTCTTTTAAAGTTAATCCTTTTAAAAAAGGCATTTTCAGAGAGCTGTAAGAGAGAGTTGAAGCCACAGCCACTATTACTATCTCCAGTGCTCTATATGTGGGTACAGTACCTCCATGGCACCCACATGACAATCCAGATGTGCTTCTTCAGCTGTGTGGGCTACAACTTTTGTGTCAGTGTCTGTCCATTCCATCAAGGTCCAAAAGATCCAGGCCAAAGACCACAACCCAGGCCCAGAGATTTTGAAGTCAGTGTCATAATGGTAGACAAAAACAATTATTGATTCTCAAATTGGAAATGAGCCGAATTAGAGTGATCTTTTATTATCGGCTATGTATGCCTTTCTGTGGTGGGTCTATAGAACACAACTGGAGTGTCTGTCACAATAGTGGCTATTACCTGGAAAGCCTTTTTTGCTTGGCTCTTTATGACAACAGCCCTCTACAGAAACAGTTTGAAATTGATAGTGAATCTTTTGAGTTTGAGGACTGTGCACTGAGGCATGACTCCTAGAAGTGTTTTTCTCATCTCCTATAAGGAAGGTCTTGAGACCTATTCATCTCTCAGATCCTAGGTAAATCAAGTGTCAGAGGAATAGTGTAATCCATGAGTGTTACCGCTTTAGATGACTAAGTTGTGGCACTCTAAAGGAGCACCTTCAACAACTTTGTACTTTACACAGACCACAGAAAAGGGGCCAACCTTGGGAAGTTTCTAGCTTTGGGCTATTGTTCTTTGCTAAGACCACCGATGGAAACTTCCCCATTGCTGACCTGGCCCTCTACCCTCAGGGTCAAGAGGCAGCTGGTTTCCAGGGCATCTCAGCAGAAACTCTGCCAAGCTGTTGCTGGAAGGAATCTGCAGGGGCAAATGTGTGGATTCTACTAACCAGAGCCTGAGTTGAGAAGCTGCTCATGATCCACAGTCCTGCTAGACTTGCTGTCTTCCTTTACCATAGTTTTTGAGGCATATGAAGAGCTATTCCAGATTATGTTTAAAATTAAAACTAAAGCCATGTTGTAAAGAATTAAAGGGCAGAGACAGAGTATTGATAACTTGTGTTGGCATTGGCTTTACCAATTTAGCAAGACCATCAAGTGAAATGGTCTCGGGATAAGGCCCTATGCTACAAACAAAACAGTATGGCCAGGGAAACTCAGGAAATGAGTTTGAAGGCATGAATCCAGGACAGGAGAGTCACTATATTAAGGACTTCCTTTTCTTCCCATCATCATCAACAACAACAACAAATCGGAACATACAAATAAAAGACAACTATATATATTTTTAAAGACATATTCACAGGATAGTTCTACTCACTCATGAAACAATTTTAGTGAATTTGGTGTTAGTCCTGTTTTAAAACTGTTGAATTTTGCTGGTCTCTTCTGTATTAATTTGATGAATAAACTTAGCAATGGAAGTTCATCATAATTCACAGATCTCTCTGTAGGAAAGGACTTCAGGTTCCATGCTGTTATTTGTCTCCCCTTTAGGTACTCAGCTCACATGCATTCCTCGTTTTTGCATTCCCAAGGTCCATGCTAACCCCTAGCAACTAATAGGCATACATTACCTAATTGTTCAATTACTAAGTAAATTAATAATAAATGTATGAATTGAACCTAGGGAAGCTTGTATGGCAACAAGTATCTTGTAGCTTTAAAAGTAATTCATGACTGGATGATTAACTTTTTATAGTGCTATTACCTTCTCCCAAAATGATTTTCCCAATTGAATGAAAAGTGTAATTGACTTCATTTAAAAAAAAAAAAAAAGCGTACAAATAAGAACCAAAGATTTGCCCATCCTTCTTCCCCACTTCCCTACCCTCCTAGTCCAACCCCCCAAATTAGAATCTCATCTTCTTCCAGGAAATATTCAGGGAAACTTTAAAAAAATTAATAAAGTTGATATACTTTCCTTCTTGTTCACTACAAGTTGTTTTGGTTGAAAGGATAAGACGCTATTAGGAAAGGTTTATTTTGAATACTTAATTCAGAACTGCTGAGTTCAGTATAAGGTCAAGCTTTTTCTTCTTCTGATACTCTCGTGCTTCTGGATTTAAACAGTATAAATGTAGGAACTCCTCATATACATGATTTTTCTTACCCTGAAACAAGTATACATATATGCGTGTGTGTGTGTTTACACACACACACACACACACACACACACACACACACACACACACACATATCTACACACACGTATATATTTCAGGGTAAGAAAAATTATATATATATATATACATATATATATACATGTATATATGTATATATATATATATATCACCTGTGTGTATGTTTATGTTTTAAATATATTTTAGGGGGGGCGCCTGGGTGGCATAGTCGGTTAAGCGTCCGACTTCAGCCAGGTCACGATCTCGCGGTCCGTGAGTTCGAGCCCCGCGTCGGGCTCTGGGCTGATGGCTCAGAGCCTAGAGCCTGTTTCCGATTCTGTGTCTCCCTCTCTCTCTGCCCCTCCCCCGTTCATGCTCTGTCTCTCTCTGTCCCAAAAATAAATAAATGTTGAAAAAAAAAATTAAAAAAAAAATAAATATATTTTAGGGGAAATGGATACTACAGAAAGATTTCCTGTTATAACCAAAATGAACTCTCAAATTGCCATCATCATCAAATTCCATATTACTTCAATATTCATATTTAATTATTTCAAAAGAGGAGTAAACCCTTTGATGGAGAATTTTTGCAAGTGAAATTGAAATTAAGGAGCATTTACTGAAGTGCCTGGGTGTCTCAGTCAGTTAAGTATCTGACTCTTGATTTTGGCTGAGGTCATGCTCTCACTGTCATGAGATTGAGCCCCTGTGTTGAGCTCCACACTGGGCATGGAGCCTGCTTAAGTTTCTCTTTCTCCTTATTGGTGTATAGAAACGCAACAGATTTCTGCACATTGATTTTATCTCCTGCGACTTTGCTAAATTTATGTATTCTAGTAATTTTTTGGTGAAGTCTTTTGGGTTTTCTACATAGAATAGCATGTTGTCTGCAAGTAGAAAAGTATGACTTACTCCTTGCCAATTGAGATGCCTTTTTTCTTTTTGTTGTCTGATTGCTGAGAATAAGACTTCCAGTTCTATGTTAAATAGTAACGGGGAGAGTGCAGCAGAAAAAGAAATCAAAGAATCAATCCCATTTTCTTTTTTTTTTTTTTTAATCTTTATTTTTGAGAGAGAGAGACAGAGTGGGAGCAGGGGAGGAACAGAGAGAGAGGGAGACACAGAATCCAAAGCAGGCTCCAGGCTCCGAGCTGTCAGCACAGAGCCTGATGCCAGGCTTGAACCCACGAATCATGAGATCGTGACCTGAGCCAAAGTCAGATGCTTAACCAACTGAGCCACCCAGGCGCCCCCAATCCCATTTTCAATTGCACCAAAAACAATAAGATACCTAGGAATAAACGAAACTAAAGAGGTGAAAGATCTATACTCTGAAAACAATAGAACACTTATAAAAGAAATTAAAGAGGACACAAAGAAATGGAAAAGTATTCCATGCTCATGGATTGGAAGAACAAACATTGTTAAAATGTCTATACTACCCAAAGCAATCTACATATTTAATGCAATCCCTGTCAAAATATCACCAGCATTTTTCACAAAGCTAGAACAAAGAATCCTAAAATTTGAGTGGAACCACAAAAGACCCTGAATAGCTAAAGCAATCCTGAGAAAGGAAGACAAAATGGAGACATCACGGTTCCAGATTTCAAGATGTATTACAAAGCTGTAGTCATCAAGACAGTATGGTACTGGCACAAAAGCAGACACATAGATCAGTGGAACTGATAGATGGACCCAGAATAGAAAACCCAGAAATGGTCCAACAACTATATGGTCAACTAATCTTTGACAAAGCAGGAAAGAGTATCCAATGGAGAAGAGACAGTCTCTTCAACAAATGCTTTTGGGAAAACTGGATGGCAACATGCAGAAGAATGAAACTGGACCACTTTCTTACACCATATACAAAAATAAATTCAAATGGATACGAGACCTAAATGTGAGACAGGAAACTATCAAAATCCTAGAGAAGAACACAAGCAGCAACCTCTTTGACCTTGGCCACAGTAACTTCTTACTAGATGCATTACCAAAGGTGAGGGACACAAAAGCAAACATGAACTCTTGGGATTTCATCAAGATAAAAAGCTTCTGCACAGTGAAGGAAACAATCAACAAAACTAAAGTCAGCCTATGGAATGGGAGAAGATATTTGCAAATGAATATTTAATAAAGGGTTAATATCCAAAGTCTGTAAAGAACTTATCAAACTCAACACCTAAAAAACAACCCAGTTAAGAAATGGGTGGAAGACATGAATAGACACTTTTCCAAAGAAGACATCCAGATGGCTCAGACACATGAAAAGATGCTCAACATCACTCATCATCAGGGAAATACAAATCAAAACCACAGTAAGATACCACCTCATACCTGTCAGAATGGCTAAAATTAACAACACAACAGGTGTTGGCAAGGATGTGGAGAAAGGGGAACCCTTGGGCACTGTTGGTGGGAATGCAAACTGGTGCATCCATGCTGGAGAACAGTATGGAGTTTCCTCAAAAAACTGAAAATAGAATTACCCTACGATCCATCAATTACACCATTAGGTATTTACCCAAAGGATACAAAAGTACAGATTCGAAGGGGCACATGCACCCCAATGTTTATAGCAGCATTATCAACAATAGCCAAACTATGGAGAGAGCCCAAATGTCCACTGATAAATGGATAAAAAAAGATGTGGTATAAATATACAATGGAATATTATTACTCAGCCTTCAAAAAAAGAATGAAATCTTACCATTTGCAATGACATGGATGGAGCTAGAGTGTATTATGCTAAGCGAGATAAGTTAATCAGAGAAAGACAAATACCATATGATTTCACTCATATGTGGAATTTAAGAAACAAAACAGATGAACATATGGGGTTCATCTGAATAGAGGAGAGAGGGAAACAAACCACAAGAAACTCTCAATGATAGAGAAAACTGAGGGTTGATGGAAGGGGGTGAATGGAGATGGGCTAGATGGGTGATAGGTATTAGGGAGAGCATTTGTTATGATGAATACTGGGTGTTGTGTGTAAATGATGAATCACTGAATTCTACTCCTGAGACCAATATTGCACTGTATGTTAACTAACTAAAATTTAAATAAAAAAAAGAGAGAAGGAGATAGTCTCCCCTCTCTCTCCCACTCTCCTTGCCCCTCCCCTGCTTGTTCACCCTCTCTCCCTCTCTTTCAAAAAAATAAATAAATAAAAATAAAGAGCACTTACTAGGACTAATATGAATATTAGTTTTATGTATAGAACATTAGTCTTCTGAAAAGGTAGTTTAAAATGTTTCCCATATTTTCATCTTAGAGATTAAGATTTCTGAAAAACAAAAAATTTTCCAGGTAAAAGTAAAAATTTATTCCAGAGCAGCATCTGTTCTTCAAATTAAATTAAAGCAGAAATGTAGATAAATTATGGGCCTACAATTTCTATCACACCTATTTAATAGCAGGGAATTGGACATTATTATTTTTTCAATCTTAACTGTAGTATTTCTATAAACGTTTGTTTTAGCCTTCCTGTCTCGTTAGCTAAGATTCTAAGTCTACAGCTAATTTGATTTTCTTTTTATATATACAAAGGGGTCATCAAGGGTAGTGTGGATATCCAGCAGTGTAATAGAGGGAAAGAGTGTGAAGTAAGACTAAGAAGACCTAATTTTAATTCTGTCTCGCCATTTCTGTGCTAAGCCTCAGTTTCCTCATCTGTAAAAAGAGGATAACATCCACCCATCTATCCTATAGGTTTGTTGAAAAAGCAAAATAGCCTATAGGAAAGCCTTAATGTTAAGCATCCTATGTTATAGCAAAATGTAAACTGGTGGTACTTTCACTAGTACTTATCTAAATTCTTTTCCATTTTGGGGTGCCTGGGTGACTTAGTTGGTTAAGCATCTGACTCTTGATTTTAGCTCAGGTCATGATCTCAGGGTTTGGGAGTTCCAGTCCCACTTGGGGGCTCTAAGCTGACAGTGTGGAGCCTGCTTGGGATTCTGTCTCTCTCCCTCTCTCCCCCACCCCACTCCCTCTCTCTTAAAAATAAATACATAAACTTTAAAAATAAATAAATAAATTCTTTCCCATATTAATTTCACAAACTCACAGGCCTAATTTATCAAATTTTGTTTTGGCTGACACCTTTTTATATTATGTAGTATTAAGATTATTTACTGAGAAAAAATAACAAGAGAAGTTGATAGACTTTTTAGATACCAATATAATTCTTATTTAGTACAAATCTAGTATTGAATTAGAAACGGGAGCTTCCCATCTCTAGGTCAGTAGTTCAGATCTGATTCAGTCTGGATGATAACCTAAAGTTAAAGCCATTGGATGCTATTTGGAAATTCCTGTTTAAAGGTACTGATCATCTTGTTTTATTCATTCAATGAATATTAAGCAAAGACTCATCTACTTGCTTCTCTGACTCACTACTATTCCACTGTCCTAGGGCAGAAAGAATATATTAATAAACATAACTGGCAGACTGTCGTGGTGTTAATTATTCACTGGGAATTTCCCCAAGCCAAGCAGTCATTTGGAGAGAGAAGAAAGGACCTGTTATTGATTACCTAGCCCCGCCCTAAAACAGCTATTCTGCTGAAACACCAAACAAAAGGTCGGGAAATTTAGAAACTGTTTAAAACACATGATTGGTTATGAGCCATCTTTGCTTACAAAAATCCATACTTTTCAGTAGAAAAATTCTCACTTCATGCTCTAACCTTTCCTGCTTTCCATGCCCTGCTTTCCTTATACAACACTTCCAACACTGGTGTTACACATTATTTATTGTCTGTTCTTGCCACTTAAAACTAAGTGAGGACAGCAAGGTTCTGATTGTATCCTTGAATTCTGGCACATAGAAGGTATCAGTTACTTTCTGTAGACGGAATAAATAAAGACCCATACTTTTCATCTATTTTCATGCTTTGGGAAAAGATATTTAGCTTCTTTGAGCCCATTTCCTCAATTCTGTAATAAAAATAAGAATATTTTACAGTTTTTCTTAAGGATTTTTATAAAATATAAAAGTGCCTATCACAGTAATAGGACCTCAAGAAGTAGTGACTATTATTATTTTTACTATGTTTCCTTTTTATCATTATAAACTAAGTTCTTCTAAAACGAGGATCATAATTTTTTGTCCATAATAAATAATCTTCACAATACATATTTCGGAAACCTTCAAAATCACTACAGCCTAGTTCCTCAAAGCAGGGAGAAAGCAGTTGATTTTAAGGTTAAAGTTGTTTTCAAATAAGTTAAAATATACCTGGCAGGCCAAAGTTGTTTTGTTCTGTTCTGTTTTGCTTAACTGTCCCTCCTCATAACAACTAGAACATATAATCCATGAAATCACTTTTTTAAAAATTGTTTTTAATGTTTATTCATTTTTGAGAGGCGGAGATAGAGCGTGAGTGGGGGAAGGGCAGAGAGAGAGGGAGAGAAGAGGGAGCCTGAAGCAGGCTTCAGGTTCTGAGCTGTCAGCACAGAGCCCGACACGGGGTCGAACCCATGGACTGTGAGATCATGACCTGAGCTGCAGTCGGACACTCAACTGACTGAGCCACCCAGGCGCCCCATGAAATCACTTTTAATATTCAACTGAGTTAATGGGGCGCCTGGGTGGCGCAGTCGGTTAAGCGTCCGACTTCAGCCAGGTCACGATCTCGCGGTCCGTGAGTTCGAGCCCCGCGTCAGGCTCTGGGCTGATGGCTCGGAGCCTGGAGCCTGTTTCTGATTCTGTGTCTCCCTCTCTCTCTGCCCCTCCCCCATTCATGCTCTGTCTCTCTCTGTCCCAAAAATAAATAAACGTTGAAAAAAAAAAATTTTAATATTCAACTGAGTTGAGTAATGATTGTCTTAGATAGGTTGGTATATGAATCTTATAGAATAGCAAATGACTTAGTTTTAAGAAAACCAAACTTTGGGCTTTCTGTTTAAAAGATGCTTTATAACATATATACATTACACACACACATTATACTTATACATACATTGCTGCTGCATCTTTAGCCACATGAAACATTTATATCCTCTGGAACAGGAAAATATAGGCCATATAGAAGATAAGAATGGCATATTTGGGAAGATTGCAAATACTTACATGTAAAAATATTATCCCAATAGGAAGTTCATGTGTGTTACTATTTTTAAGTTGGAGATTTTATCTGTGACTGAGAAAAGGAAACAGTCGTTGTTGTTTTAAATAACCTATTGGCTAGAAGTTATGAAACTCCAAGTTCCTTAACTGAGATAAGGTATCTATGCAAGAGCTCAATTTTTATAGAGTACCAGGTTCTATCATGCAGAGCTTATTAACTGAATTCTGTCTGCCCCACACATACTGTTTTGGTTTTTTATATATACTGTAGTTTATTTGGGGGTGTATTGAACTCTAAATGCCATGTAGTATGCAGGTAGGATTGTCCTATGGAGTTTAGGAACTGGCCTGGAATTGAGAAGGTCAGGATTACTCAGCAGCATTGCAATAATAATGGAAACTATGAGATTAGTTGAGATTGCCCAGGAAGACGGTTAGCCATTATTTTAATACAATTAATACCACTGATTGTGTATCTGCTCTTAGGCAAAAGGGGGGAGGGGCAGAAAATGAGCCTATACAGATATCTTTATATGTGAAGCATATGTCAAGAATGAAAACTTAAATTATCCTTAAAACACACATGATTACATTTTTCTGTCACTCTAGAAATTTCTGGAAAATGGCTGACAAGCCAACATGATGTGGATCTTTGAGGTTCAAGTGTGTGAATACATTTTGAAAAGTTTGAATCTGCAAAATATTCTAATAGCCTTAAAAACATTCTAATGGTTTCTTGGAGTTTAGACTCTATAAATATTGTATCCTTTAAGTTAAAAATGTTTGCATATCAAGATCAATTATTCTGATAATGTTCTACTTAGTCATTGGATTAAGTATATATTTTATCTTTACTGGCTTGTTTCCCTCATTTTATCAATGTGGTCAGGTCTTTATCGGACATCAATGTGGTCAGGTCTCTATCGGACTAAAAGAAATCAAAATATAATTTTAAAATACCATTCCATGGGAATCCAAGCTGGTGCAGCCACTCTGGAAAACAGTATGGAGGTTCCTCAAAAAACTAAAAATAGAACTACCCTACGACCCAGCAATTGCACTACTAGGCATTTATCCAAGGGATCTAGGTGTGCTGTTTCGAAGGGACACATGCCCCCCCCATGTTTATAGCAGCACTATCAACAATAGCCAAAGTATGGAAAAAGCCCAAATGTCCATCAATGGATGAATGGATAAAGAAGATGTGGTGTATATATATATATAATGGAGTATTACTCGGCACTCAAAAAGAATGAAATCTCTCCATTTGCAACTACGTGGATGGAACTGGAGGGTATTATGCTAAGTGAAATTAGTCAGTCAGAGAGAGACAAAAATCATATGACTTCACTCATATGAGGACTTTAAGAGACAAAACAGATGAACATAAGGAAAGGAAAACAAAAATAATATAAAAACGGGGAGGGATACAAAGCATAAGAGACTCATAAATATGGAGAACAAACAGAGGGTTACTGGAGGGAGTGTGGGAGGGGGGATGGACTAAATGGGTAAGGGGCACTAAGGAATCTACTCCTGAAATCATTGTTTCACTATATGCTAACTAATTTGGATGTAAATTTAAAAATAAAAAATAAAACAAGTTGAAATTAAAAAAAATAAAGTACCATTCCATAACTTTGCTTTCACTTCAAACTACAATTTTGATTTCTTGAAAGGACCATCTGTATTTATTACCTCCTTTGTCTACTCTCATTCACTCTTCAATTCATGAAATCTAGCTTCTATCCCCTCTACTGACTCAAACTGCTGCTCTTGTTAAGATCACCAGTGAAGGGGCACCTGGGTGGCTCAAGTTGGTTAAGCATCAGACTCTTGATTTAGTCTCAGGTCATGAACTCACAATCATGAGCCTGCTTGAGATTCTCTCTCTCCCTCTCCATCTCCCCTTCCCCTGCTCACATGTACACTTGCTCACTCTCAAAAAAAAAAAAAAAAAAAAAAACCCTAGTGAATACTTTTTGATTCCCATTTTAAATGGCACTATTGACCTTTCTTCTCTGCAGGTTCTCACCTCCTTTGGCTTTTTATCATCATTCATTGCTGGCTCCCCTTATATCCTCTGCACATAGCTTCCCAATTGGTTTCACCAGCAAGTCTGCCCCTGCTCATCTCTTAAAAGTTAATTTTTCCCCAGAAATCATCCTTACCTCTCTTTTATTTTATAGTATAGAGTGACATTTTCAACCTTTTGGAAAACATGGAATCATTTGAGAAGCTAGTTAAAACACTAGACGTGAGGCACCTGGGTGGCTCAGTTGGTTGAGTGACCGACTCTTGGTTTCGGCTCAGGTCATGATCTCATGGTTTGTGAGTTCAAGCCCCACATTGGATTCCATGCTGACAGTGTGGAGCCTGCTTGGGATTCTCTCTCTCTCTCTCTCTCTCTCTCTCTCTCTCTGCCCCTCCCTGCTCACACTTTCTTCTCTTTGTCTCTCAAAATAAATAAGCTTTAAAAAAAAAAAAAAGCTAAATCTTTTCAAAAGAAAAATGTGTGCATACAACTTAATTTTGCATACAGTTTCAAGAGTGCTGATGGTATCCCATTCTCTGCTCTGTATGTTGTCCTTTGGTGACCTTATCCACCCTATTATTCATGCCCATGTGCCAAGAACTTTCACATCTCTGTATTCACCTCAGATCTCTTTTTGGTGCTTTAAACCCTTATTTCTAACTGCCTACAATCTCTCGTATATCTTCTGATTGTCCTTATTGTATTTACGAAATCTATTTCTCGTACAAAGTTTCTTTCTCTTCTTATTAAAGACCCCACCATCCACTTACTAGTCTAAGAAACTTCATATTTATCCCTGACTCTTCCCTACCCCCCATATTCAATAAATCCCTGTGTCTGTTACTTCTACCTCCTAACTGCTTACTGATGAAAGCACAAATATGAAAAGGTTATAGACTGAAATAAAGAATTAGTACAGACAGAATCATTTTAAATTAGTGAAAATAATTCCTTTTTTTTAATTCCAGTATCATTAATGTACAGTGTTGTATTAGTTACAGGTGTACAATATAGTAAGTCAACAATTCTATACATTATTCAGTGTTCATCATGGTGAGTGTACTTTTAATCCCCTTTACCTATTTTACCCATTTCCCCAATCACCGCAAAAATAACTTCTTGAACAAATATCCAAGTAAGAATAGTAAGCACAGGTTTAAGGTGGATTTGGACAGACCAATCCTTTTATTCTGTGGTGATGCTATAAGCTTTATTATCTGGGTATTCATTACCATTTGGCAAAATCTATTTTAATCAAATTTTAAAAGCTTACATAACAATATAGAGTTTATTTTACTGGCAGGATTTATGTTAATAAAAAAATCCTTTTTTAAAAAAAATTTTGTTTTTAGAGAAAGTGCACGAGAGCAGGGGGCTAGGGGGAGAAAGAGAGAGAATCTTAAGCAGGCTCCATGCCTGCTACAGAGCCCAACCCAGGGCTCAATCTCACAACCCTGAGATCATGATCTGAGCTAAAATCAGGATGCTTAACTTACTGAGCCACCCAGGCACCCTATGTTATTAGCTTTATAAAGGACTTTAACTCTGTATTTATAGAATCATTAAAGGCAGAAGGGGTTACATAAAGTACATATATGTGTTTTTATATCAGACTTTTCCTTTCCTGTTTACAACCTCTGCCTTCACTATAGTCTAGGCCTTTTCTTGCTTGAATTATTGCCTTCTAACATCATCTCTTTGCATCTAACTGATCCTCATGCTGATACATCCTTCACCCACCCTAAGGCATGATTCAGATTTATTCATGTCTCTTTCCAACTTAAAGTCTCCCATTATTCCCCATTGCCTATAGAATGGTCTAGACTTTGTTTATGATATTTAAAAAACTTTAAAAACTGACCCCCGTTCAACTTTCCAGCTTTACCTATTGCCATTCAACCTTACACCCTTTATTCAGGCCTTAAAGAATTAGGTGCTCTTCCCTAAACATGCCTTTTATCCTCTCAAAGCTAACTAGTATATGCCTTCAAGCACCAAATTAATGCTTTGTATTTATTATCTCATTCAGTATTGCTGTCAATCCCAGGGAATTATTATTGTCTATTCTTCAGGTGAGAAAGAGGAAACCCAAAGAGATTAGTTACTTGCTCAAATCATACAGTACCAAACTCCAATTCAAACTCAGTATATCTTCACTCTAACTAATTAATGCCTTTCCTACTCTCTTCTGGAATGCCTTTTCCCACCCTTTTAATGTCTAGTAACATTGCATTCATCCGTTAAAGTCTATATCTCATATCGCCTCCCATGGAGAGTTTTCTCTTTTCATTCATTTATCTTGTGAACTTTTACTGAGCACTTTTTGAGTGTTGGTTAAGAACCTGGATTTTAGAATTAGATGAGATGTGGATTGTCCTGGTTTTCTGATCGTGTGATTTGTAGTTTTTCTTGTATAATCCAACCCATAACGCAAGCATTGTTTTTTAGTTTCCTGTTTTGGTTTCTTTAGAGAACTTATAGATAATTGTGGCAAGAGTTAAGTACAGAATTCTACTAGAAATTTAGCACTTTCTTTCAGTCTCTTACAGCCCCCTTAGCCACACCTAATTAACAGCAGTTGTTAAAGTAAGTCTCCTTTATTGATTAGGCTTGTCAAAAACATTCGAGTTCATATTCTTAGAAATAACAACTTTTTATTTCTGTACACGTATGTAGTTAGTTTACATAATACTTAATTAAATTATACAATTATGATAAGAAATGCAATGGATACAACCATTTTTTTTTTTTTTTTTTTTATGAAGTTTATTGACAAATTGGTTTCCATACAACACCCAGTGCTCATCCCAAAAGGTGCCCTCCTCAATACCCATCACCCACCCGCCCCTCCCTCCCACCCCCCATCAACCCTCAGTTTGTTCTCAGTTTTTAAGAGTCTCTTATGCTTTGGCTCTCTCCCACTCTAACGTCTTTTTTTTTTTTTTTCTCCCTTCCCCTCCCCCATATGCCAACTCATCTTTGACAAAGCAGGAAAGAACATCCAATGGAAAAAAGACAGCCTCTTTAACAAATGGTGCTGGGAGAACTGGACAGCAACATGCAGAAGGTTGAAACTAGACCACTTTCTCACACCATTTACAAAAATAAACTCAAAATGGATAAAGGACCTAAATGTGAGACAGGAAACCATCAGAACCTTAGAGGAGAAAGCTGGATACAACCATTTTTAAAACAAACACGCAGATTCTTGATAAGCATGCAGCTTAACTGGTAAAAGTAGAAGTGAATGGGCATCACTAGAGAGGAGTAGCCTGCTAAGCAGGAGCATCTCTGCTACTATGACAGTGTGCTTTATAGAGAGAATGGAGACTGTCAGTCCAGCAAGTCCTTTAAAAGTAGAAGCTGTTTGGGGGGTGCCTGGGCAGCTCAGTCAGTTAAGCTTCCAACTTCAGCTCAGGTCATGATCTTGAAGTTCGTGGGTTTGAGCCCTGCTTTGGGCTCTGTGCTGACAGCTCAGAGCCTGGAGCCTGCTTCGGATTCTGTGTCTCCCCCCTCTCTCTGCCCCTCCCCTGCTTGCGCTCTCTCTCTTTCTCTCAAAAATAAATAAACATTAAGAAAAAAAATGTTTTTAAGGAAAAAAAAAAGCTGGTTAGCAATTCTCACAGATTGCTGTGATGATGAAATGTGACAGAATCCATTTACATAGTTTGGCAGTAAATGTTCAATAAATGTTATTTACTATTACTAAGACCCATTATAACCTTTATAGAAGGGGTCTTAAGTAAAGTACTAACCAGACAGCATTGGGTGGTGATGAGTGGAGGGGAGGAATAGGCTTTTCAATTTGGGTGGACAACATCTGCAAATGCAGACCAGTAACGAGAACAGCATTCAGGGAGAACATTGAGTAGTTTGGTGAGCTGAGGGCCAATTTTTCATGTATCTCATCTGTCTCCCCTGCTTTTTTACTGTGAACTGTTTGGTATATAATTATATATCCTCATTTTTTTTTGAATGCTTAGCATTAACGGTGCCTGGCAGAGTTGGTTTTCATATTTTGGTATGCCTCTGTTTATCCATCTGTAAAATATGAGCAGTAATTATAGTATATGTTCAAACATGAATTACTATTTGAAAGGACTTTGAAATCCCTGTTGTGAAGATTCAGTATAAGAAATTTAATATTCTGTCTCCCAGTGTTCTGTTTTTATTATTATAGAGTTTTTCTCTAAAGTATTAGCAGCACTTACCATTTCACTACTTACTAGTATGCCCATGTAAAAGTGTAAGCAGCAGTTCTTCTGTAGAGAATGCTTTAGTTTGACTGACTCAAGCCTCTTTCTTGTGACATTTTTTAAATTATTTTGTCAATGCTTATCTATTTTGAAAGAGAGACAGCAGGGGAGGGACAGAGAGAGAGAGATGGAGAGAGAATCCTAAGCAGGCTCCACACTGTCAGCGCAGAACTTGACTCAGGGCTCAATGCAGGGCTTGATCTCACAAACCTGTGAGATCATGACCTAAGCCAAGATCAAGGGTGGACTGAGCCACCCAGGCACCCCACTTGTGAGATTTTTTAAGAAAAGGTCCTCGGAGCAAACAATGGCTACCTCTTATGTTTTTTGGGATGCAGAACAAAATTTGAACTCTTTGAAAAATGTGAACTTAATGTTTGGTTGAACACATCCATCATTCAAGCAGTATCACCCAAAATAGTCCAATATCATCAGTATGGCCCTTTGGAGATGGGGTGGCTATGTGGAACTAAAATGCCTGTAAGCAGGGATTGCATTAGACAAAGATGAAATTTAACTGCCCACAAAGGTGGGTATTTGTGTGCTTTTGTTCTTTTTTTAGTGATGGGATTTCTTCTTAGAGGAATTAAGTTTTAAATGTGTATTTAGGTGCCACTTTGGATTCCATTCAACTATGAAGAGTTTCAAATGAAGAGTTTGGGAGCTATGTTTTTGTTATAATTTAACTGACTGTTTAATCATCCACCTCTGTTCCAGTAATATCTAGAATAAATTACTCATGGTAATAATATAAGAAAAAAAAATCTTTCCTTAATTGTAATTCATTCAGTGTTAGCTAAATCCGTCACCACACTCTCACTCAAAGCCCCAAATTTATTTTCTATGACATTAAAGGGACTATAATTATAAGTGGTTTTCAGCAATCAATAAATTACACTAAGGACTTTATTTTTAACAGCCACTTATTATATCTTCCTATTTGCTCAATTTAAAAAATCAGCTTGGACATATTTTTAAATTTAATTTTAACCTAAATGATTAATTGCAAGAAGTAATTAAAAAATTTTTGTTGTTGTTGTTAGAGGAACGCCTGGGTGCCTCAGTCCGTTAAGCGTTCAACTTCGGCTCAGGTCATGATCTCCTGGTTTGTGAGTTCGAGCCTACATCAGGCTCTCTGCGGTCAGCATGGAGCCTGCTTTGGATCCTCTGTCCCCCCCACCCCCCGCCTCTGCTCCTCCCCTGCTTGCACTCTCTCTCAAAAATAAATAAAACATTAAAAAAGTGTTTTGTTAGAGTTTGGGTTAAGGCAGTAATATCTCTCATTTCCCAAAACTGAATTGCTATTTTTAACTCAACACAATCCTTTTCCTTAAAGACCTTCCTTTTGAAAGGTAGCATTCTACAGTTGAAACAGTCCACATTCAAGCTTAGTTTTCTTGAATCTATTACTTTACCTATAAAATTATGAAAACATTAGCCTCAAGGAGCAATTACTATTAAAATTAGCCCACTTAAAGTGAAGTACCCCACAAACAAATAATAAATAATGCAATTTCTGGCATTTTAGAATGACACCCAAACCAAAAGGTTTATATCCCATTGTTTGCAGTTATGTGAAAAAAGCACTGGTATTGGAGTTAGGAGATGTGTTTGTATTGGTTGCATGACCTTAGATTCATTCCTTGAGACTTAATTTCTTCTTCCTTAAAAAAAATTAGCATGCTTATTATGGGGCATAAGTAATATACAAATATGAAAATACATCAAACAGGCAAAGCACTGCATGTTCTATCACAGTGGTATTTTTATCATTAATGAATCATTTGTTATAGTTCTTCCTGTGGTCAGTTTGTAACAGAGCATTTTCCTAAAGTAAGAGTTCATTTAGAAGGTTTATAAAGGGGGACTACAAAAATCTTTTAAAAACTTTTAAAAGTATTTCTCTTCTAATTATTAATATACTCATTTTATTAGGGATGCTTATCAATCATAAGTAGTTTTCCAGCTCTGGGCTTAAATCATGGTGAGAAAGGGATTATAAAATCATTTCAGATCATTTCATGAACTCCCCAGTAAAGGATGGAAAAGCCAAAGCTGAAATAACTGCTTTACGAGAAGTGGCTATGTGAAGATAAATCTTAGCGGGACTGGTCTTTTCTTTTTTTTTTTTTTTTGTTAGATACCATAAAGCAAGAGCTTAAACAGTAATTAGACTAGCAAGCCTAATTACTGTTTTCTATAACTATACTAGATTCTTAAGTATCTGAAACCAGTTGATATTATTCTTCACTGAGACTTTTTTTTTATGTGAGAAAGAGCACATGAGTGGGGGCTGGGGGAGAGGGTGGGTGGGTGAGAGAGAGAGAGAGAGAGAGAGAGAGAGAGAGAGAGAGAAAGTCTTAAGCAGGCTCCATGCTCAGCTTGGAGCCTGACGCAGGGCTCAATCCCGTGACCCTAGGATCATGATCTGGGCCAAAATCAAGAATTGGACTGGATGCTCAACCAACTGAGCCATCCAGGCTCCTCTTCACTGAGATTTTTACACAAAATATGAACTAGAGATTTTTGTTTCATTTTTCCAACATTTTATTATTTAAGAAAGTAAATGTGCAGACAAATTGAAAGAACGGTAAACACCGAAATATACACCCCTCCTGGCTTCACAATTAGCACTTTGCTCTATTGGCTTTATCATGTTTCTACTCACCTATCCACCCTGGACTAGAAGTTTTAAACAGGAAAAATGTTTTATTTATTCTTTTATATGTGTTTTATGTAGCAATATATAAGAAATTTTTTAAAAGTTCAAGACTTTACAAGCTACACTTTTCTGAATTAATTTTACATTTAAAAATATGCCATATGCATAATATAAAAACATGAATGGAAAGATGAACACCAAATTCAGGAAGAGGAGCTATATAAACAGAGAAAGGGGAAAGGGCTCATTGAGAAGTTTACAGGGGGCTGCAGTTGTGATGTTTTATTTCTTAAATTCTGAAGAGTAAAATGTTAGAATGTGATAGTACTATCTATTGAGTATCTGGCTGCTTGTTATCCTCTCCGTTCTTTGCTGTATGTTTGAAATATTTCACAATTAAAAATTAAAAGATTTGCTACTTAGTTTTGTTTTCCCCTGGCAAAGTATTTTTCACTTCACTTAAGATCCATTGTCCAGTTGGCCTTCCAGCTGAGGTGGATTGAATAGAATCTGACAACCCCATATCTTTTCTCAGTTGATGCACTAGCTAAAGAATGATACAATGTACCCCCTTTCTACTAAGGATTAAGGAGTATAACTTTTGCATACTTCTTGGTTTTGACTAACCCAAAGAGAAAAAAAAAAAAACTTCCTGTATTGTATTTAAATTCCTTGAAGATATTTGACATGGTTTTTGAAAAGCGTATAATTGTATCAGTATGTGATTTTGCATGTTCACCTGATTTTAGAAAAGAAAGACATGGAAAGTGAAATATGGCCAGGGAAGCTGATACATGAAAGCTTGAAAAGATAATGATGCTGCTCAGCCAGGGCCTAGAAACTTGACCAGTCTAAACAAACTGCATAGTACTAAATTGCTTGTGAAAGGGCTGAATCAATCCTGCTGCGATTTGAACTTTTGGCTCCTGAAAGTCTAGGACAAGCCTGAAAATAAAAATAAAGCCCTTACCTAACTGGGTTGTGTTCCAGGCCCTCTACTGGATTCTCCGATGAAGGAAGCATCTACCTATCAGAAAAGAAAGACAGCAGGAGAAAAATGAGGCAGTGAAAAGGAGTCTTATACCAGTTTATACCTATACCAGCTGTGAGGGAGATCACTAATGTATTGATTCCTTCAGGAAATGTTTATCTAGAGCCCTAAGAAAACTACAGCAGGGTGTGGTATAAGGTTGGATCAACCAACCAACCTAGCACTGTACTAGGCTCTATGAAGACCACCAGAGAGAGTTACTGTGTCTGATTTGCTCCCACAAAAGATAAGCTATATGGCATAAAAGAGAGAGTAAAAACCTTGAATAATGATATAGATTATAAATTCCAAAGAAACTAGAAAAGTGTCATAGCATACTATAAACTAGGAATTGATCATTGGACTTAACCAGAAGACCTAAGTTCATTTTTTTAAATGTTTGTTTGTTTGTTTGTTTGTAGAGAGAGAGCACGCACATGCAAGCAAGGGGCAGGGGAAAGGCAGAGAGAGGGGGAAAGAATCCCAAACAGGCTGTGTGCTGTCAGCAGAGTGTCCAACGTGGGGCTTGATCTCTCAGACCATGAGATCATGACCTGAGCCGAAATCGAGTTGGACACTTAACTGACTGAGCCACCCAGGTGCCCCTAGAAGAGCTAAGTTCAAATCCAAGCTCTGACACGTGCTATGTAAACTTGGGCGGGTCCCCTAATTTCTGAGCTTCAGTTTCCTCATCTGTAAAATGAAGCTGATAATCCCAGCTAGCTCTGCTTACCTATACACAGGATTGTAATGAGAATCAAGTGAGGATAAATGTGAAAACCCTGTAGAGTTTCTAATTATTGAAAAAGCTGAGAATTGAAACTAGATCTTGAGAAATAGGTTTTATATGGATAATTTGAAAGACTAGATGAAAGTGGTCTCAGAGAGGGACAACTTGAACAGAGAAGAGAATGAGACTCAGATACAGGAGGACAGGATAGAAACCACCTAATAATAGCAAAGATTTATTTTGGGAGAATGGGTAAAAAATAGTTACACTGATTGTGTCTGAGAAGGAATGGAATTGTGGGTAACATGCCATAATGACTGAATTATGGTAGGATTTAAATTAAGGAGGATCTGGAGGCCCGAAGGAAGAGTTTGGACTTGTTCTGAAAGGGAATAAGGAACTATTTGGGGATTCTGAGTAAGGAACTATTATAAAAGTACTTAACTCTTAAGTCATTTTGATAGTATCTTAGAAAGTGCCTGACATACAGCTATTCAGGATTAGTCCAACTGAATTCAGTCAGTCTATCAACAACATATAGGATGAATTAGACACATTTGCACCTAGAGTCTAAGCTTCTTATCACCTAGATATTAGTCTGGTTCATGTTTTTCTTTAACTGTCACAACGAATGATAATACCTGCCTAGCTAGTAGGTTTATTTCAAACATCAAATAAGATGACGATGCCATTATTATCCACAAATACATTAAATGCCTCCTTCACGTAGGATACCAAGTAAAGAAACGAGGGAAACAAAATGTAGATATGAATGCCTTAGAGAATCTTGTGATGAATATTAGTTTGAAATTCAGAATTCTGAGGAATTTGGTAGCAAGAGGATGGTATACAACAGCCAAAAGATGTACTATATTTAATATTAGGTTAGGTTCCTATTATTGTCAGGACCTGCTAGACATAGCTAGGATCAAATAGAGGAGAAAATACCAAGTGCAGTCAGGTAAGTAAGGTCTCCAGGAGTCCTTCCTGTTGGCAGTAGAACTTTTCAGACTTAACCTGTTCTGTAGTGAACCTCCATCATCATGGAGACAGTGTAGAATACTGGTTTAAGGAAACAGGTTTTGGAACCAGAATAACTGGCTGGGGTCAAAATACTGCTATCTAACAGTAAGCAAATTATTCAATCTCTCTGAGCCTCATAAAGATAAGAATAGAATCATAGAGTTGTTTGAGAGAATTAAGTGAGATACTGCATGTAAACTCTTAATAGAGGATCTGGTACACAGTGAATGTTAGCTCAACAAATGTCAATTAATGTTTTTATTTTCAAGACCTCCTCAACTTGTCTAGCCTCCATTTTTTGTTATTCCCCGATTCACTTTCTATTTTTCTATCTCTTGTTTCACCCCATTCCAGGACACTGAAGGCCACATTTGGCTCATTTGCCTACAGTATGTTCTACAGCATTAGCATCAACAAGATCCTTAAATATCTTCTGAATTTAAAATTATATTATCTTCAAAATAGTTTAAGTATTACCTATATTTATTATAGTCTAAGTAATTCTTTGAAATCAATGATCCTTAACATAGTTTTTCTTTATATTTTTCTTTAACATTTTTTAAATTATTAAATTTATGTAAATTTTAAAAATTAACATATTTTTCTTTATAATTTACTCTATTTTTCTAGTTTCTCTCTTTAAGCATGTGTCATATATATATATATACATATATGTATATATGCATACATATATGTATATATATATGGTTTTTCTTAATGTAGTATATAAAACATGGGACGTAGAAGAGGATCTTGGACCCTGAGTTAATTTAATAGCTCACAGGACAGAAGGCGCTAAGGTTCTATGGGAAAATAAAAAACTAAACCTTTTAGGAGGGCAATTTGATCATATCTACCAATTCCTAAGATGTTTAAAATATTTTAACTGCCAATTCCACCTCTAGATGTAAATCCAAGAAATATATTCACATGTATGCATAAAGACATGTTCATGGTGATATTGTATGTAATAGTAAAAATTGTAAACAACCTAAATGTCCATCAGTAGTGGACTGTTTAAATAAATTATATATAATTATAAAATAAAACACTATGAACTCCTTTAAAAGAATGAGGCAAATCTATATAAACATAGAAAAATATCTAAGATATAGTGATAAGTTTGGGGGGGAGCAAGAAGCAGAATAATATGTATAATATATATAATTCTATGCTTGTGTGCATGTGTGTTTCTAAAACAGCAGCTTCAATATATTAACGTTTGCATATGCAAGAACATTTCTGGAAATATTAACAGCAATCCCTGGGAGTAGGAAGATGGGAATGAAAGAGTGACTTTTATTTTACCTTTCCGAATACTGAAAAAAAGTTTTAATAATTCAGCATGTATTACTTTTACTTTTTTTAACTAGTTTTTAAAAAACAAACTGAAGAGATAGAATGGGGATGAAATGGTTAAATGTTTTATAAGGTGTGTTGGATGTGAAAAGTGATCTATAAATGCCTATTATTTTTACTAAACAATAGCATGTGGGGCTTTTGTAACCTGAAGAAAGCAGCATTTCAGCATCTTTTCCTACTGGAGCATATGGTGGTTAAGACCATGGGGGTGAATGCCTTAGAGATTGCCTCTCATGGAGTTGATATGCAGATCTTTTCAGTATTCCCATTGCTCTTATGGTGGAAAGTTCCATGGAAAGGACTAGAAGGGTTCAGTGACATTGCTCTATCCAGTGTTTAAAACTATTGTCAGATACTCTTTTAAATAAAACTATTAGCCACATGGTGATTGCAAAATGGTTGCTTTTAAGAGCCTTTGTTTACAGAGTTTCGTTTATTGTATTGTATGAAGAGTGCCTTTGACTAAGTGTAGTGAGATACCTCTTGGTGCTGTCTGGGCAACAAGTTTGGAACTTGTGTGTATTATCTTGAGAGTTTTATCCTAGCGTTTTTACAGATTAACAGGAGACAGAATGTTGTGCTACTCCAGGTAACAGGCTTTTTGTTTTGTAACTCTTTAAAGTGTTGGTTTTCTCCCTTTTGACACTCAGGGGATTAATTTACTATTTATTTCTGTAGATACGCCCTTAGAGAAAACATAAAAATACAAATAGGTCTTCTGACAGGTATAATCATATTTCTTATGACTAGGTATTTTTTAAATAAAGTTATATAAGGTAATACTATTATTTCAAAGGTTATAAATACAGGGGCGCCTGGGTGGCGCAGTCGGTTAAGCGTCCGACTTCAGCCAGGTCACGATCTCGCGGTCCGTGAGTTCGAGCCCCGCGTCAGGCTCTGGGCTGATGGCTCAGAGCCTGGAGCCTGTTTCCCATTCTGTGTCTCCCTCTCTCTCTGCCCCTCCCCCGTTCATGCTCTGTCTCTCTCTGTCCCAAAAATAAATAAACGTTGAAAAAAAAATTTTTTTTTAAATAAAAAAAAAGGTTATAAATACAAAAATGTAGTGAACACTGCAGATCTCACATTACTACAGAATGCAATATTAAGTTAATGTAATTAGCTACCTAGCAAACAATAATAGTGAAGACTCCTGGAAGAAATGGTGTGGTACACTGGCGAAATCTGTATGTATGTTAATTTTCATTCATTCTTCAACTTCTCATCCCAAATACAAACAAATACAACTAGCTTTCTGTTAGCCCATTGGATAAAGTCACTAGAATCTATAACTCTGACATCAGACTCACTGACATTTTAATGCTGCCCGCCCCGCTTTAGCTATTTTTCAGATTGGTGGAAAAGAGCATAGAAGATTATTTCTAGGCAACATCTTAATTTCGTCAGTGCATAAATTAAAATGTACAGTCAACTTTACCTCAAGGCTGCCAGACAGACTTCAGAGTCCCCCTGCCCACTCCCAACACACACACACACAACACACAACACACAGCTTTCTTAATGACCTGAAGAAAGGCACATAGGTCTTTTCCCTATTAAGAATTTTTACCTCAGAGAAACAACCAAAAGATCAGATAAATGGAGGAGTTAGAGAAGCAAAGAAACTTAAAAATAAAAAAGATTTAGGGGTGCCTGCCTGGCTCAGTTGGTACAACATGTGCCTTTGATCTTGGGGTTGTGAGTTCAAGCCCCACATTGGGTGTAGAGATTACTTTAAAAATAAAATCTTTAGGGGCGCCTGGGTGGCTCAGTCAGTTGAGCGTCCGACTTCGGCTCAGGTCATGATCTCGCGGTCCATGAGTTCGAGCCCCGCGTAGGGCTCTGTGCTGACAGCTCAGAGCCTGGAGCCTGTTTCAGATTCTGTGTCTCCCTCTCTCTCTGACCCTCCCCGTTCATGCTCTCTCTCTGTCTCAAAAATAAATAAACGTTAAAAAAAAAAACCATTAAAAAAATAAAATCTTTAAAAAATAAAATAAAAAGATTTATTTACAGCCATGCACTCTGATCTAAGATTGTTCTTTGGAGATTCCAACTCTCTGATTTTATTCCTGAAGGGCAGTCTCCTCCTTAACCTTTCTCTTAGCTCTCTTAAGTTTATAGAGCCCTTAAGTCCAAAGAGTAGATTTTTGTGCCACTCTTTTACACTTTACATGTTAATACTGCGAGTAAATTAATCCTCGCAGTAACTTCATAAATTAGGGACTAATACTGAGCCATAGATTAAATAACTATCCAAAATACACAGCTAATGGTGACACTAGGATTCAAACCCATCCAATTAATTCCAAGGCTGGGATTTTTTTCCAAGTATAATTAACATAGTTTTATATTAGTTTCAGGTGTACAATATAATGATTCAACAATTCTTTAAATTTCTCAAGGTTCATCAAGATAAGTGTATTGTTAATCCCCTTTATTTCACCCATCCTCCCTCACCCACCTGCCTTCTGGCAACCACCAGTTCTCTGTATTTAAGAGTCTGGTTTTTTGTCTCTTTTTTCTTTGTTCATTTGTTTTGTTTCTTAAATTCCACATAAATTAAATTCACATGAGTGAAACCATGATATTTGTCTCTCTCTGACTTGTTTCTCAGTCGTATTCCCTCTAGCTCTATCTATGTTGGCACATGGCAAGATTTCATTCTTTTTTATGATTGAGTAATATTCCATTTTATATATAAAACCAAGATTGAGATTTTTAACTGCTGGGCTCTACTGCTTTCATCTAGATGACTGTTTATCTTAAGTGGATTAAATGTATTTTTCAGGACTTCTAAGCTGAATGATATTCCTTTCCTAAGGTTCCTAACTCTCACAAAAACAGATTTGGGGACCTTTCCTTAGGGTTTTATTATCCCATTTTACAGATGAAAATAAGTGACTTAGCCAAAATCTTAGTTTATTAAGTGGCCATGTTAGAACTAGAACTTAGGTCCTCTCTGGCTTCTGGCCTACTGCTTTTGGCACTTTACACTGTCACTTTTTAGTTCATTAGCTACCTTCCCTTCAAGTGATCCACCCATGATGAAATTTTGTTACAGCAGCAAAAACATGCCTACATCCTTCACTCACACTTAAGTGCACTTTCATATCTGTCCTGGAATACCGATTGATCAACAAGTAAGTCTCTGGTTTTACAGTTTTACAGCATTTGTATCTTATGGAGAGACACATGAAGGCATAGTAATGGAAGTACCGATGGATACAAGAGACATCTATTACTTTAAAATTTTGTTAATGCTTTTAACATATAATTCTATAAAAATTTAATCTGGTCATAGCTGATGCTATCAAGAGCCAGATTAACATTATAGAATATTCATATTTCTGAGCCTTGAAACGGTCAGCAAATGACATGACAAAATTTATTTTAAATCTTCTAACTCAAACAAGAGTGTGAAGAAATGCAACAATTTTTCTTCGGGGCCTTTGTGCACATTTTTAAAAGCCCCTTTGGACTTCATGTGGAGTAGAAAACTAGCTTCATTTATTTCACATCGCTCAGTCTAATTTAGAATCATTTTTGAATTCCTAGAAGCTTGGGTACAGAGAGCTTGCTCCCTAGAGCCTTGTTTTCTGACAGTGTAGAGTAAAGGATTAAATTGAGCTGAAACTAAATTGATTGACATTTTGACACTCTGAAGATTGTGAAAAGAAAAGGAATTTGTTAAACTTTTAAAAACAGTAGCAGAAAGATCTATTCCCTTAAAGGTACCTCACTTTGCAAAGATGATTCCATTTTTTTTCTTAAAAACCTATGAGGCACGTTGTAGCACTTTCCCAATTTCCTATATTACAGTTCAAAGCAAGAATTTAACTTTGAAAGCTTTTGAAAAGGCCTAGATGGGGGTGTTAAAATAGACTTCGCTGAAAAGGCACTGGCAGAGGTCTTTTGAGGGGAAACAAAGGACTATGCACTTCTGGAGTGTCACTATAGGAACCTATCTATAAAAGACAGATATACATATTTATGAAATCCTTATCTTTAGCGTTTTTTAAATGCCAGAGATATTAAGTGTGAATTGAGTAAGATACATTTCCTGCTGACTTCTTTTTCAGACAGATACAGATGACATTCCATCGTCTTCCGTAAGCAGCATCAGTTAGTATTGACTTCCATAAAATCCCATCTCTGCTGTCATGAAAGGAACTGGACTCACCTTAACAGTGCTCTTCTAAAGAGCCTGCTGCGTTTTTTTTTTTTTGATCACTGCCAGGAGGCTATAATAAATTACAGCCTGGAAGAAGTTTCAAACTGGCAACTTTGCCAGATATTTAAAGCAATTTATTTTGGGGTGTATCAGCAGATTTTTTTTTTCTTACACTGCCATTTGGGTGCCTGCTGACACAGCCTGAATAAATCTTTCAAACATTTTCCTTACTAGAGATGGATGAAGACGATGATGCACTGGACTCCAGACCTTTCATTAACTCTTCACTTGCCAACTGGTTCTTTCCTATTATCAGATCCATAGGAAACTTAGATCCTATTTCCAGTATGAGTTTGCAATATTTCAAATCCCTGGGCAACAACTTTAAGGTTTTTTTAAAAAATCTTTATTTATTTTGAGAAAGAGTGCAAGCATGCGCGCCCACATTGGCACAAGCTGGGGACCAGCAGAGAAAGAGAAAGAGACAGAGAATCCCAAGCAGGCTTTGCGCTGTCAGCTCAGAGCCTGACTAGGAACTTGATCCCACCAACCATGAGATCATGACCTGAGCCAGAATCAAGAGTTGGACACTTAACCATCTGAGCTACTCAGGCACCCCACCAACTTTTAAGTTTTATGGAAGGATAAACTAACAAAAGAGTTTCTGGTTTTAGGCACAGAATGTATAATTTAGATTGATTATTTAATTACTAGTATTTAGAAAATTGCCAAACCTCCCAATAGAAAAAGAGATCTGAAAAATTGTATATATAAAACAAAGACACATTTTGGGGTGCCTCACAGTTCTTGAGTTCCAGCCCCACGTTGGTCTCTGTGCTGACAGCTTAGAGCCTAGAACCTGCTTTGGATTCTGTGTTTCCATCTCTCTCTGCCCTTCCCCTGCTCGTTCTCTCTCTCTCTCTCTCTCTCTCTCTCTCTCTCTCTCTCTCTCTCAAAAATAAGTAAACATTAAAAAAAAATTAAGGGGCGCCTGAGTGGCTCAGGTCAAGCGACCAACATCAGCTCAGGTCATGATCTCTTGGTTCGTGGATTCGAGCTCCAGGTTGGGCTCTGTCCTGACAGCTCAGAGCCTGGACCCTGCTTCTGATTCTGTGTCTCCCTCTCTCTGCCCTCCCTGCTTGCTCTGTCTCTCTCTCTAAAATAAACATTAAAAAATAAAAATTAAAGACATATTTCTTCTTGATTCTAGCATATGTTGAGTCTTAAAGTGACTTCTTCCTCATTTTAGTCTCTTTTGTCTGGTAATAGAATAGTGAAATCATTTTTTAAAATTATTAATTTCCAGCTCTAGAACTCCTGACAGTTCTATTGATATATAGTTTAGTCAAGTATTCAAAAAGCACAAAATGCTCATACCTGAAAATATTTGTTCTGATGAGACTGGAAGGGCAAGAGGTGAGGGAGCTAACTTCACTGAGTGCCCACACCAGGTCAGCCCCTTTTGTAAACCACTATATAGCATGCAGGAGAGAAAAGAGATTTTCAGAGAGTTGGTTCCTGGTCAGGTGAAAGGCATTGCTCAGTGAGTTGTTAGCAACATTGATAAAGGATTAAACTCATGAAGGCATCAGGGTATATAGGGTTGGTGGGAAAAGCCCAACCTAGATCAGAAGTCATAAAACTAGGGTTCCTATCTAAGTGATGTCACTTACAAATGAGGTTATCTGGCTAGACCCTTTATATTTATTTCCACATCTGTAAAGTAAGGTTATATTCTCTAGCCTGTCTCCCTCTCCTAGATCATCTGGCACAATAGCTATCTACCACAGCTGCGTATTGGAATCACCCGGGGAGCTTTGAAAAAATATTGATGTTTACGGGGCGCCTGGGTGGCGCAGTAGGTTAAGCGTCCGACTTCAGCCAGGTCACGATCTCGCGGTCCGTGAGTTCGAGCCCCGCGTCGGGCTCTGGGCTGATGGCTCGGAGCCTGTTTCCGATTCTGTGTCTCCCTCTCTCTCTGCCCCTCCCCCGTTCATGCTCTGTCTCTCTCTGTCCCAAAAATAAATAAACGTTGAAAAAAAAATATATTGATGTTTAGGATCCCAACTTCAGGAGACTCTGATTTGATTGGTCTGTGGTGTAGCCAGGTATTGGAGTGTTTAAAATCCCCACAGGTGATTCGTATGTGCAGCTAACGCTATGAGTCCTTGGTTTGGAGGATGGTTAGGAAAGCCTTTTATAAATTTATTTACAAGGGTTAGCAGATGTAATCGACAATGTAAATAGGTTTTTTCCCCATTATAACTTCAGATGTTTTGCTTTAAAAAAAAATTTAGTTTATTACCGAATTTCCCTAGCCCTTAACACCTAGAAAACCGCTGGTAAGTATTCGTTACATTTGTTAATGTACGACCTTTTATTAAAGTTTTAAGATCATTTGAAAAATGGGATTTGAGGTTCAATGTATAGAGCCGTTCAAGATAAGCAGGACTTTTCTGTGGAAACATTCCCAAGAAACGCGAGCCTTTCTTGCTCACCCCAGGCTCGCTTCACTCCTTCACACGAGCCGCGATGTCTTCGTGCCGACCCTCGCTCGCTCCCCCCGCCGAGAGGCACGCAGCGTGATCCGGTGGGTGCCACGAGCTCAGGGGCGGAGCGCCCGAAAGGGCCGACCCTCTCTGCTCTTAGGACTCTCCCCGCCCGCTCGGCTCGGCCCGCCCCGCCGCAGCGCCCCGCCCCGGACGCGGGTTGGGGTGGGATGTTGGTGGCGCCCGGCCGCCGGGACTCCACAGCCGAGCCCTAGGGCTGCGGCGACTGCCTCCGCGCGACCCGGCGGGCCCAGTTTGGACGCGGGGATCCCGAGCTGCCCGCGCCTCTGGCCCAGCGGAGCCCTACGCGATCGCCTCGTGCCCGAGCCGGGAGGGGCCAGGATGCGGAGCTGTGCGCCTTGAGCTGGCCTCATGACCCTGAGCACGTTGGCCCGCGAGAGGAAGGCGTCTCCCGCCTGCACCTGCAACCTCGGTAGCCCCGACATGATCCCTTACTTCTCCGCCAACGCGGTCATCTCTCAGAACGCCATCAACCAGCTGTGAGTTCGCGGCGCGCCCTCCCGCCCTCCGCGAAAGCTCGGAAAGTTTGCTTTTCCGGAGCCGCTTTCCCCAGCATCCTGGGGAGCAAGCAAGCAAGCGAGGGCGAAATCGCGCCCTGCGTGCTTGGAGGTCTCGAAGTGTCCGGGGATATAGTGGGGTGAAGCTGTGGAGCAGTTCTTGGAGGCAGAAAGTGTCCCTGGGGGTTGGGCGGATTAAAGAACCCTTTGCGAGAATTTCTGGTAAACTTTGAGGGAAGCTGAAAGTGCAGTCCTCCCTTGGAAGCTGTCTATGGTGACCGAGTGACAGCCGAGCCGGGAGGCTCTGGGTGAAGGGCGGTCTGTAGCTTCTGAACCGTCGCCCGGAAACGCTTGGACTCCCTCGCGGGTCCTGCTGGAGATCAAGCTCCCGTGTTTGTTGTTTTGGGGTTGCTGTTTCAAATAAATTTGCGTGTGACTATAGGTTTCTTTTCGAAAGCCGTTCACACAAAAGAAGGCTGTCCATTCTTCGCTCCCGCTGGCTGTATGTAGTCTGGAATTATTTAAGAAAATTGGATTTCGGTAATTTGGCTGTTTTTCCTTTAATCTCCTCCTTGTACCAGTACGTACTCAAAATCCAAGCCTGCATGCACACCTTCATTCACGAAAGTACAAGATTCAACGCATCTTAAATCGTCGCTGTTTTTTTGAAGTCTCTAGAGTTGTCGTCCTTCCCTTCCATTGTGGTTGAGCTATTTCTGAGAACTGTGTGCCGAAGCTTGTGGTTAATCTCGCCTCACAGTTAAGGCGAGGGTTACTTTGTGTAGCAGCAGTTTGGTCTTCGTAGTGTGTTAGCACTCACTCCGGAGTGGCTTCAAGAGAGTCAGCTACTGAGGTTTTTCCAGACTTTTGGATACTTAGGGAATGTTTCTTTCTCCCTCCCAGGTCAACCCTGAAAAACTTTTTTTAATGTCCAACAACAGAAACTTTCCACTATCTCTTATTAAAAGTCCTAAAATAGCATGTGAAGTGATTTATAATGTTACACATAATTTATTATTTTAATTGATGGTTTGCTCTCCTACCAAATCAAATTAAGCTCATTTGAGTTTCAGGTTTTTTCTTTGTGTTGATTCATGGTGGAGCTCCTACAAAAAATAGCCACAAAATAAAGTGGTTTTAGTGGTGTGTATATCAACTCTACAGAATTAAATCAGCCACTTACTTGCATTTTTTTTCTTAAAAAAAAGAAATGGAATAAAAGAGAAGGAAAGGAGGGAATAATCAGAAACTGGATAACCAATATCAATAGTGTTGACAATATTTTGAAAAAACAAAACAACATGGGGAGCAACCCACATGTCCGTCAGTAGATAAATGGATAAAACAAAATGTGGTATGCAGTACAACTGAGTATTATTCAACCTTAAAAAAGGAGGAAATTCTGACAAATGCTGCAACAAGAATGAATTTTGAAGATATTATTCTAAATGAAATAAGCCGATGACAAAGGACAAATACCACATGATTCCACTTGAGGCACCTAAAGAAATCCCCAGGAGTTTGGGGGAGGGGGAATGGAGAGTTTGTGTTTGATAGAATTTCATTTAAAAAGAAGAAAAAGGGGCACTAGGGTGGCTCAGTCGGTGGAGCAACCGACTTCAGCTCAGGTCATGATCTCAGGGTCTGTGAGTTCGAGCCCCGCGTTGGGCTCTGTGCTGACCGCTCAGAGCCTGGAACCTGCTTAGATTCTGTGTCTCCCTCTCTCTCTGACCCTCCCCCACTCATGCTCTGTCTCTCTCTGTCTCACAAATAAATAAACATTAAAAAAAATTTTTTTAAAGAAGAAAAAGTTCTAGGGATGAATGATGATTACGCAACAATGTGAATGTATTTAATGCCACTGAACATGGTTGAAATGGCAAATTTTATTATATTGAACTACACTTTTAAAAAACATTAAAAGGCAGAGCTTCTCAGCTTTTGCATTTTAGTTCCTAGTATAATCAAATTAAGCCCAAATTTCTTTTCCTACTTATTATTGCCTTTGAGTAAATCATTTGACTTCAGTTTCTTCCACTGTAAAATGAGGCTCCTACCCCCAGGTTGGATCAAAAGAGATCATATGTGCCAGTAACACTTTGCAAACCATAAATACCTACATTAAAAATGAGTTAATTGAAATTAATAACTAATGCCTGCCATTTGTTGACCTCTTGTCACCGTGCTAAGAGTTTAACGTGTATTGTCTCATAATCATAACAGCAACTCTATGAACCAATTTGTTCTATTTACAGACAATGAAACTGAGACTCAGCGATGTTAATTGCTCAAGGCCATGTAGCTAGTAAATGATAAAACTGTCGTTAGAATCCAGAGCCGTTTCCTAGACTGGTGCTTTCAACCACTATAAAAATTATATTCTGAGGAGTTGCAAGGTCACTTTTGAGACTTAATCTTACGAATTGTCTTTAACTGCTGACATCTTCAACTTAGCAATAAAAAAATGTATTTGCTACACTAAGATTTGCTGCTAACGTAGACAGTCTTTTAAAGAATTTGCAGAATATCTCTTTAATTTTTGTCTTTTGCTACCCTTTTTTCTTATAAGAGATGTAATATCCAAATTCACTTCATCTAAAGTATATTCATTAGGATTACACCAGCCATCATTTTTATTTTGCATTTATAGTGTTCCCCAGTTCATCATTATTTAAGAATCTTTAGAGGTCATTCTGTTGAAACACACCAAAAATTCTGTTGAAACACACATTTTTGGCATGTAATGTAGAAGGTCTTAATTTGGGATCCATGGTCACCTAGAGTTTTATGGATTGGCTTTAGAAGGTCACTGAACTCCTAGGGCCACCTGGGTGGCTCAGTTGGTTGAGTGTCTGGATCTTGGTTTCTGCTCAGGTCATTTGAGCAGATGAGCAGGTGAGTTTGAGTCCTGCGTGGGGCTCTGCGCTGGTGGCACGAAGCCTGCTTGGGATATTCATTCTCTCTCTCTCTCTTTCTCTCTCTCTCTCTCTCTCTCTCTCTCTCTCTCTCCCCCTCCCTCCCTCTCCCTCCCTCCCTCCCTCCCTCCCCCTTTCCCTCCCTCCCCCTCTCTCCCCCTCTCTCTCCCCCCCCCTCCCTCCCTCCCTCCCTCTCTCCTCCCCATTTGTGCTGTCTCTCTCAAAATAAATAAATAGACTTAAAAAAAGTGAACTCCTTAAGGTCATATGAAAATGTTGTGTAGATAAATATATTTTTAAAATTAGATTCTCTAATGTGATCTTATAAAAAGTTAATCTCTTTCCTAAAGGGAAGTATTATTTCTAAGGCTTGATAATGTAAAGCTCAATTGGTGTGAGCATTTCCCTGGTGGTGCCAGATATATAAATAGCGACTAGTGGGAGTAACTAAAAGATTAAGATTTAGGATCATAAGTGGAGACTGACTCAAAAAAAAAATTTGAAGTGTATGTTTGGGGAAGGGGATACCTTGACACAAGTGTACTCTTAGCCAGGAAATTCTCTTGTCACTGCTGAGAACCCACTCATGAATTTTTATTCTGTTCTTATTTGCTGCCTGGGATTTGCTGTGGGTTTAGAAACCAAGTAACAAATGCTATGAGAATTGTGTCAGAGGAAAAAGGCTAGCATAACAGACTGAGATCCTTGGGGCTGTCCAATGGAGAAAGTTCATGACCTTTGGAGTATGGTGTTTAGATACCTTTTTGGTGATTTCACAGGTTCATACTAATTTCTTGAGTTTCAACTGTTATATATAGATGAAATTAGAGAATAACTAGGGTATTACTCTATTTTACTGGAAATTATATCATCATTATTAGATTATGGTCTCCCTTTGTCATTGCATAAAACTCACCAAATAGGGGGTTAATTTTGAAGTATCAATGAAGAACATTAAGAAGTGATTAAATTCACTCCAGAAACTAAGAATAGTCCCTGCCATAAGCTTAAATCCTACTAGAAAAAAATATGTGAGCAACCCAGAGCATCATAGGATCAAATTTCAGGAGTCTTAAATCAGACTTCTCAAATAATCATGAGAAGTTACATGCCCTTTAAGAGTCTATACATACTTTTTTAATAAAAGAGAAATTAGAATTTCTGAAAAATATGGGAGCCTATGTTATGTTTCGAGAGCCAACATTCAATCCCTGAGAGGTGGCCACTAAGCAAGGGGTCTTCTAGCATTATTGGTATATGCCAAACAACGTATCAAATAGGTGGCTATTTTTGTGCCTACCAAAAAAAGATCAGAAAAAGATCAAGAATTATTAGACAAAATGCTGACAGAGGCTACCATTAAAACAGTATTCCCATTATGAAAACCTCTGATCAGAAATCTTGGAACTTAAGTGCTTGAAACATTGCTTGATTGTGAAATGGGTTACCTTGAGCTTTTTATCCTTGACCTAAAATACTTGTATTTAGTATTTGATTTCATATATGAGTTTGATTTCGAAGCTGTACATGGATGCTTTCTAAAGCTCAAGTTTAACAACAGGAGAGCATATCCAGATAATTATCCAAAATGTAACTTTTTGTGAAACTGAAAGGTGTTTTGTATCTCTAACAAGTTCCTAGATGATGCTGGTCCAGGGGCTGCACTTGGCAACAACATCCTTAAAGTATTCCTCTGAGGCAGATTGAGCAAGTCCTCATCCACATTTTATGAAGTAATAAACTAAAAAAAAAATTGAAATGGTGCAGTGATTTTTGCATAGCAGTTACATGATTTGTTATTGGCAGAACTGAAACTAGAACCAGCATTTCCTGTCTCAAAACACAGAGCTCCTACACTGCTGTACTGGACTGCTATCTTTGTATACATATGGAAACATTTCTTTAGATAAATCTGTAGCAGTGGAATTTCTGGGTCTAATGGTATGTATATGTTAAAAATTTGATACATACTGCCAAATTGCCTTCAAAAAAGGCTTTGCTAATTTGCTTTTACCAGCTGTAGGAATAGACCTTCACCAATCCTGGTAATACTAATAATAACATTAAATAGCATGTTATTGAACTCTTACTATGTACTAGGCATTATTTTGAATACTATTCATATTATCTTTCTTTTTTCTTATGAGTTAGATATTCTCCTCAGTTACAGATGAGAGGCACAGAGATGTTGAGTTACTTGTATAATATTATATAGCCAGGGTGCAAACATAGGCATTCAGACTCCAGGGCCTGCTCTTAAATATTTCTCTATTCGCAATTCCTTTATTACTATAGAGGTTTAAGTATCCTTTTATATTTTTTTATTGGTCTTTTTCACTTTTCTTCTGTAATTGGCATGTTTGTACTTATGACTATTTTTCTGTTGGTATTTGTTTCTTTTTGATGTACTCTACATAATCTTAATATGTAGCCAAAAAAAAAAAAAAGAACCCAAAACCCTTTCTACCAGTTTATTATGTGTCTTTTAATTTTTCATCTTGTTATAAAAGTTTTTAGGGGCGCCTGGGTGGCTCAGTCGGTTAAGCGTCCAACTTTGGCTCAGGTCATGATTTCACGGTCTGTGAGTTCTAACCCCACGTCAGGCTCTGATCCGACAGCTCAGAGCCTGGAGCCTGCTTCAGAATCTGTGTCTCCCTCTCTCTCTGCCACTCCCCTGTTTGCACTCTTGTCTCTCTCTCAAAAATAAAATAAAAACATTAAAAACTTAAAAAATGAAAGTTTTTAATTTTTTTTCTTAAGATTTTATTTTTAAGTAATCTCCACACCCAAGAGGGGGCTTGAACTTGTGACCCTGAGATCAAGAGTTGCATGCTCAGGGGAACCTGGGTGGCTTAGTTAAGCATCTGACTTCTGCTCAGGTCAAGATCTCATGGGTTGTGATTTCAAGCAAGGCACGGGGCTCTGCGTTGGCAGCTCATAACCTAGAGCCTGCTTCAGATTCCATCTCTTTCTCTCTCTGCCCCTCCCCTGGCTTGTTCATTCGTTCTCTCTCTCCCTCCCTCTCTCTCCCTCTCTCTCAAAAATACAATTAAAAAAAGAGCTGCATGCTCTAAAAGAGCCAGCCAAGTGCTCCTAAAAGTTTTAAATATTTATTTAATAAAATCTGATATTTTCTCTTAGGATTTCAGAGTTTTGTATCTTGTTTAAAAAACCCTTCCCACCCACTTTCAGGATTATAAAAGTATTCTTTTATGTTTTTTCTAATAAGTCCATACTTAAGTATTTCACTCTTTAAAATATCTGGAATTTATAATGTGAGATAGGGGTGTTGACTTTACCTTTTTTTCAAATGGATAGTCATTTATCCTAGTATCATTTATTTAGTCCATTCTCACTTTGCTGATTTGAAACACTACAGTTATTGTATATTAAATTCTAATAGATATTTGGAGTTGATTCTGTACAATTAAGTCCTATTGATAGTTTTTCTATTCATACACCAATACCACATTGTGTACTTACTATAGGAATTTAGTGGGTATTTTGATATCTTGTATGGCAAGGCTTGCCTCGTTATTATGTTTTAATGTATCAGCTATTCTTATTTTATTTCCAAATGTCTTAGAAACACCTTGTCAATTTCCACTTTAAAAAAAATCCTGTTAAGGGGGCTCCTGGGTGGCTCAGTTGGTTAAGTATCTTGATGATTTCAGCTCAGGTCATGATCTCACAGTTACTGAGGTGAAGCCTTGCATGGGGCTCTCCTCTATTGGAGCCTACTTGGGAGTCTCTCTCTCCCTTTCCCCTGCTCATTTGCATACACCCGGGGGACTCTTTCTCTCTCCCCCAAATAAATAAACAAACAAAAATCCTATTTGGATTTTGACTGAAATTGCACTGAACTGGTTTTGGAGAGAATTAACAGCTTTATGAAATGAGCCTTTCCAGTGAGTAATGTGGTGTGTGTGTTTACTATATTTTAAATGCTTTTCATTTAAATTTTACTTTTCCTCATATAGTAGTTACACGTGTCTTATTAGGTATATTCATGGGTGTTTCTTAAAGTTTTTGTTGCTCTTGTTTTAATGTATTTCTTGAGCTCTCTCCCATGACACTTTCTAATTAGTCACTGTAACTGTGTAATAAAAATTTCTATATTTGCTTTTATATCAGACCACCTTGCTGAACTCTTGCTTGGTCCTAATATCCAATAGATTTTTAAGTTGATTTTCTTTACTTTTCTCCATGCATCATTATATCATCTGTAAATGAGTTTTATTTGAAACATTGCTTTGGCTAGGGCTTTAGTGGAATGTTAAATAATAGCAGTGCTAATGGTTTTATCTTGTTTTCCACTGTGAAAGGAATGCTTCTTATGTTTTGTTAGCAGATGTATTGTGTGCTGTAGGTTCTGGCATAGGCCATTTCTCAAGTTGAGGATTGAACTTTATGGATTTTATCTTTGTAGGTCCACTTATACATGGATTTTTTTATAATCAATACTATAAATATATTTTCTTAGGATTTTCCTAATACATTCTTTTGTCTAGATTACTTTATTGTAAGAACACACTATAGAATATGTATACAAAATATGTATTATCGATTATTTATGCTACTGGTAAGGCTTCTAGTCAACAGTAGACATTAAGTTTTCAGAGAGCCAGAAGTTATTTGCAGATTTTCAAATGCATGGGGGCTCAGTTCTCCTGACCCCCACATTGTTCAAGGGTCAGCTGTATATCCAATCAAAGATTTTTAGGTATAGTTATTGAATTTTTTTAAGTGATTTTTGGACATCTATTGGAATGATAATATTTCCCCCCATTTGCCAGTAGTGCAGCAACTTATATTGAGTTACTAAGTTAAATCATCCTTACATGCTATTTGCATTATTTGTTAAGAGATTGCTGGATTTGGTTTACTATTGTTTACGATTTTTGCTTTTGAGTATTTGTTGAATCTTTGATACAGTCTTTGTCCATCTTATGTCTGATTTGTAGAATAATTTAGGTGTAGCCTTCCATCTTTTTCTAGCTCTGAAACAGTTCTTTAGCAAAAATTACCTGTATTTGACAAGCCTGGAACCAAGAAGTCCTACTCTCTGTTATAATTTTATGAATTTTTTTTTTGCCTTTCAAGTTTTTAAATTTCTTTGTTCTCATTGCACAAGTATAGTTATCATCCATGATATTTTTTTAAGTTTATTTATTTTGAGAGAGAGAGAGAGAATGAATGAATGAATGAATGAATGAATCCTTCGCAGGCTCCACACTGTCAAAGCAGAGCCCAATGCAGGGCTCGAACTCACAAACCCTGAGATCATGACCTGAGCCGAAATCAAGAGTCAGTCGCTTAACAGACTGAGCCATCCAGGCACCCCTCATCCATGATGTTTTTTTATTTTTTTATTTTTTTGTAATGTTTTATTTATTTTTGAGAGAGAACATGAGTGGGGATGGGCAGAGAGATGGGGGGACAGAGGATCCAAGGTGGGCTTTGTGCAGAGAGCAGACAGCCCAATGTGGGGCTCAAACTCACAAACCATGAGATCACAACCTGAGCTAAAGTTGGCCACTTAAAGTTGGCAACTTAAAGTTGGCCAATTATGTTAAACCGACTGAGCCATCCAGGTGCTCCTCCGTGATATTTTTTAAATCTAAATCGTGTATTTTACAGAAATGGACAAACATAATTAGAATAATTGATTATTGATAATGGGTTGAAACCAGGCATTTATTTGCAATTTAAGGTCTTTTTTTTCTCTCTTTGGTGGGTAAAGAAACTAATATAGTTAAAAGAAGCATAGGATGTTTCTTTTTCTTTGATTTTAAATTACTACCGACTGTTTTTTGTAGTTATCAGATTCTTATGCAGAGAAGATAGCCTCAAAAAGCGGATTGTTTGGGGCATCTGTGTAGCTCAAGTCAGTTGAGCGTCTGGCTCTTGATTTTGGCTCAGTTCATGATCCCAGGGTTGTGGGATCAAGCCCAACATCAGGCTCTTTACTGAGCGTGGAGCCTGCTTAGGATTCTCCTTCTCTCACTCTCTGTACCCTGTCCCCCACTCACTCTCTAATATAAAAACAAACAAAAAATAAAAATTTTTAAAAAGTGTAATGCCTTTAAAAGATGATCAAGTAAATTTACATCTAGTGAATCTTCTAGATGTTCTGGCCTTCAAATATGAAGGAAAGGTTAATGATCTGTCACAGTATAAAGGTACATTTATGTTTTCATTGGTGGTGATAATTTTATGTGACTTTATCCACACTTGTGTGTGTTTGAAGCCAGAGCAGTAATTGGCTAGGAACCAAGGAGAAAAAAAACAGAGAGCTCTCAACTTTGGTTTTACTGGAACCATGCTTACTTAAGCAGGTTAACTAAAGAGTAAATCTGCACAATGAAGATGAACAGGAATGGTGAGGTTGTAATACATTCAAGTCAAAATTTCTTTTTGATAAATCTAGAGTGGATTTTTTCCCCTAAGTTACTGCTTTTTGTTTGTGTGCTTATGTGTAATCACTCCTGAAATTGAGCAATTCCTTTTGACTAACACTGAGAAACCACTGCCCAAAGCTAAGTAATTAAGGATGTTGTCATTCTCTGTTTCCAAGAGCTGTTGGACCTCAGAGTAATAGAAGGGTCCAAACTTCTATGTATCATGTTGCTCACATCTCTTCTTGGGTCTTTCCAGTAACTGTGAGTCCTCTTAATTATGTTAAACTGCCTTGGTGCTAAAGAGTAGTGGTGTAGATGCTATCCCATAATGTTTCTGAATTTCTAAGGTGAAAGAAAAAAAAATTGGTATCCTAACTACTTTAAGACAGGGTTAAAATTAACTTTGCTTTGTTGAATGGTGCAGGATGTTGCTGCCAGTAATGTAATTAGGTTTAACCTGAAGAAATGTGCTAAGAACATCAAGGACTTCTGGGTGTTCCTGTGATTTGGAAAGGATGTAGCAAATTATTTATAAATAGATTGCTAGTGTTACACACCAAAGGGCAAATATGGGCCCACTTCATTTTTTGCAGGTTTGTGCAAATTGAGCAACTCTTGTTTTCTGCATTAATCTGTTTCTAGAGGATTGTGATCCTTATTTTAGTAACCTGAGGGATTGGGCATTAGTTATGTCTGTTAAAGCAACAGAATCCAGTGGCTCGAATTACTTTCAAATTAAGAGAAACCTCTGGGTTAGTGTATTTTAGAGTGTTAGGGTTGTTTTTTGGTTTTGTTTGTTTGTTTTGTTTAGTTGTAACAGTTAGTTTTTAAATGTAGAAGACTTAGAATTACAGTTGACCTTTGAATGAACGAAGCAGGAGTTTGGGGCATTGACCCTCTTGTTCATAGAAAAATCTGTGTATACCTTAACTCCCCCGGAATTTAACTACTAATAGTCTGCTGTTGACTAGAAACCTTGCTAATAAAATAAACAGCCAATTAATATATATTTTGTATGTCATATGTATTATATACTATATTCTTATAATAACTTCTGACTTTTTCTGTGCTGCATGGTTCATCTGTTAATTTTTTCAAGTTGCTGCAGCTTTCTGAAATACCTTCCAATATATTTGCTGAAAAAATCTGCACATAAGTGGACTTAGGCAGTTCAGACCCATACTGTTCATACTGGTCACCTGTACAATGTTTCTCCTAAGGTTGATATACCAAATTCCCACAACACCAAAAATATTTTAATTTCTATTATTATTAATTTTTTATTTTCTATTGTGGAGCGCTTTAGTTTGAAAAGTTGCAGCATCTGTGGAGAATATAAATTCTCAGTGTATATTTCTGTTCCTAGGAGATGAATGGAATAGGACAAACAGTATGTGAAACTGAACTTCTTTGACATCCCACCTCTGTGATGTTTATCCATCCCCAATAAAATTTCATTCTTTTTTTTTTTTAATGTTTATTTATTTTTGAGAAAGACAAGAGCGTGAGCAGGGGAAGGGCAGAGAGTGAGGGAGACACAGAATCTGAAGCAGTCTCCAGCTGTCAGCACAGAGCCTGATGCAGGGCTCAAGCCCACGAACTGCGAGATCATGACCTGAGCCTCAGTTGGACACTTAACCAACTGAACCACCCAGGCATCCCTCACAGTCAATTCTTAAAGTATCCCATTCCTTAAATATTCTCTTTAAAAAGTCTCAAAAGGTCTCTTGGTCACATGTTCAGGATTTTACTTGCCATTTGTTCTTGTTGCTAATAGTGAGTCCCATTCAGAGTTTCATCACCTATGAGCTGTGTGACCTTGAATGTATTATATAACCACTGTAAGCCTTATTTTCCTCATTAATAAAATGGAGCTTGTAATACCTATTTGGATTAAATGTGATATGTGTGAAGTACTACTAATAGTAAGCACTCAGTAAATGGTAGCTAATATTTTTGCTCTTTTGACATAAGCTGAAATATAAGAGTAAGAATTAGAATACAGAGTGGTGAGCCTGCCTGATGGTAAAATCCTATCATTTGCATCATTGTAATAACTGCACCTATTCTGGGCAAAGGGTGGGAGATACAAAGAAACACAAGACATGGTTCTTCTGCAGTCAGGATGCTCAGTCTGTTGAAGATATAGGAACTGGTCAATAAAAGGATAACTAAGAAAACAATTTAACAGGTGCTAAGTGTCAGATGAATGGTACAAATGTTAAGTATTCAGAGGACAGAAAGGTATCATAAATGAGCCAGTTAGCAAAGGCATTACAGTAGGATTTGAGCTGGGGCTCTGACCTTTATTTCTTGCTGTCTTAAATGTCTTGATTTGTATAAACAGAGGTAAAGGATACTTGAGTGGTGAGAGAAAAGGAAGATGAATGTGGCGGATGTTATCACCATATTACAATAGTTACTTTTCAGTGAAGGACTGCTATTAATGATTTGTGGTTAGCAGAAGAATCCAGAAAGGCTTTTGTATAGACTGATGATTTTCTTTGGGATATTGCTATGAGACTATTTTGGATCTATCATGGGCAGAATTTATCAAGTTTTATTGAGTACCCACTGAGTACACAGCTCAGTAACATTTGCAGACTTTACATAGCTTATTTAGGAAGGCTGCCAATTTTACAAGGCTGTTAATGAATCAGTACCGGTGGCTGGGAGCATAATGTGAAATCCCCACAGGCAGCATAAGAATAGAAATCATTACACTATCTGCTAGTGGAAGCTTTATGGTTTAAAAAGGGGGGAGAGAGAGAAGAGAAAAGAAAAAGAAAAATGCATTCAAGTAATTCAAAGCAAAACCTTTCTCTGCTTCCTCCAGGTGCTTAGCTCTGGATATTATTACATCAGCATCATGTGGTAGGCAAGGTGGTTCCCATGGCACAGAGCGCTTGTAATATTGACAGTAGAGTGAGCTATAAGGGGTGGAGTGTGCTGATAACTATTTGCCCTTGTTCTTATTGGCTTGGTTACCAGTTTAATGGCCTGGTTGCCTATAAATGGCTCAACTTATTTAGTGTTCTATAAACAATGTTCAGCTTCTTAGTTTCTAAGTCAGATACCCACCAGGTGCCCCAGTTATTTTTTTTTAATATTTGCAGATAATGTACATTTATTATATAAAAAACAAAATACTAAAGCACTCCTTTTCCCCCACAAAAAGCATTACACTCATTCTTATCTCCTAAAGATCTTACTATTAACATCATCCAGGCTTTTTCTATATATGTATATACTTTTAAAAATGGGATTGTCCTCTATCTACTGCTTTGTAATCTGATTTTTTCACTTAGCATATTGCGAACATCCTGCCATTGTCCTCAAACTCATTTCTCTCATATCCTTGTTCAGAGTTGTTTGTTTTCCATAGAACTGATTCAAATTCTGTCCTATTGTTGCACATTTTGATTATGTCCAGTTTTTTTCAGTTATAAACAAAGCCTCACTGAATGAATATCCTTGTGTCTAAATCTTTGCACATGTCTTATGCAATCTTTGCATAAAAGAACTATCCTAAAGCTCAATTGTAGGATTGCTAGACCAAAGTGTATACCTATTTCTAGGACTTTTGATAGATTGCTAGTTTGCTTACCAGAAATATACCAGTCTCACTGCCACCAGCAGTTTTGGTAATTCATTTTCATAGCACTCCTGACATGATAAGTGAAATTGAGATAAATAGAATTTTATTCATTAATTCATCTGAACTACTTAGAGACCTAGAAAAACTGATCCTCATTTGCCTTTTTCTATCAGGAAGCTATTTCATACCTAAACACTAATGGAAAATGCTTTAATTTGTGAACTACTTGAGTAGAACTAATAGGAAGATGAAATAATAATGTATTATCAATACATTATTGTTGGTCAGAGGTCAAAATAAACTAATTATCCTGAGCTGTTGTTGAGTATATATGTAGCATTTGCGAATTTTAGTTGGCTCCCCACTTTTTCATTTTATTCTAAAATCATCACCATTTTTGACTTAGAGAATTTTAGACCCCAAATATAAACTTACAGGAAGCAGCTGGATTTCAGAGAAATCCAGCTTACCTAGAATCCTGCAGCAAATTAATTCAGACCTTGAGCAACATTTCGTTGTTTTCTGTTTAGGAAATGTTAAACAGCATTGAGATTTCCAGTAGTACCATTTTACTCTAAGGATAGTGAAATTTAAAAAGATGATCAAACACATTAGTTTGTAAACAGTTCTAACTGATGAAGTTAGAATTTCCAGATTCTATCTATAGGAAGCAGTGGATGTATTTCTCAGAGTTGAGGAGGTTAACGTTTTTAGGGAACAAACTGCTAAATTCTTGGAATAAAAGTTTTCATCTTAGAGTCTCTATGAGTATTGAGTAATGGAGAAAGGAGAAAGGTGTATTTCCTAAAGCTTTTAAAGCATCTTACCTTGATGGGGTGCCTGGGTGTTTCAGTCAATGAAGCATCCGGCTTCAGCTCAGGTCATGATCTCAGGGTCCATGGGTGCCGGTCCCACGTTGAACTCAGTGTTGATGGTGTGAAGCCTGCTTGTGATTCATTCATATTCTCTCTCTCTCTCTCTCTCTCTCTCTCTCTCTCTCCCTCTCTCCCCCCTCCACCCCTCCCCAATTTGTGCCTTCTCTCTCTCTCTCAAAATAAATGAATAAACTTAAAAAAAAAAAAGAATCTTAACCTTGAAGTGTCACCAGCATATCTATATGTGTATATATATAGTAACCAAGGGGTCCTCTGGCAGACTTAACGGGGGAAAAAAAAAAAAAAGGAAAGAGAAAGGAATGTTAAGAGTACAGACCACAGTTGCATGCTGGTTTCAGTATTGGTGGTTGCCTGCCTCTCTCTGAAATCCAGCTGCTTCCTTAATGAAGGTGTAGGTTTAAATCACCAGCAGAGAAAATGTTTTTGGGTGAAGTTTCACTTTTTGTAGTGACAGCAGTCCTGGACATGCTGCTGGAACACAGAGGATGAGTTCAGCACCTTCTCTTCAGATCGTATCTCTGCCCACAACTCACCTCTTTTACATAACCAGCCTTTGTTCATGGAGAGTGGACCTCTGTTGATTGGCCTGTCCAACCACTGTCAGAGACCAAAGGTGACTGATAAGGAATCTAAAGGTCAAAATGGACTAGTATAGGCTCAGTCTGGATTTCAGAGGAAAAGGCATGTTTTTGGCCTGCAGACATCAAAAACTGAATTGCAGCCTGGGAAATGTTCAGTTCATCAGCTTCAGCCTTTCCGTTTCAGTCAAGGAAAAACAGTCACCAACTGTCTGTAGTCAGCAGGAGCAGAAATAAACAAAACATTATTTAAAGGGTGTGATTTCATTGAATTGGGTTGTGTTAAGGATATCATTCCAGAGATGATTTCTGTGGTAATGTTACTTGGCTTACTGTGAGATAGCAGATATCAAATCAAAACCAAAGACAATCCACATTATAGGGTCTTTTGTTGGATTTCAGAATGGAAAGTCAATTTGATTAGATTCAGGTATTCCATTTACTCATCACATTTTGGCTCATTATTAGGATGTGATGGAGCACAAAAATAGGAAAGGCATATGGCGTTTGTATTTCTAATTGGGGCTAATGCTTTTTAATTAAATTGGCTTCTAAGAAGTATTTTGCTCACTTCAAAATACTTCAAGTATTATAAATGCGTGATCACCAACATGTTTTAAGGTCTCCTTTTTAGTGAATGCCCTTTAAGTTAGCAGTGATTCCTGTATACAGAGTCATTGAGACTAAGCTCTTGTTCTTGTCCTCTAGTGGAAAGATTATGGGCAGGACCAGCCACATAATTTACAGGGCCTAGTGCAGAATGAAAATGTGGTACCACTTGTTCAAAAAGAACTGAGAATTTCAAGACAGCGACAACAGCATTAAACCGAGTACAGGGCCCCTGCGAGCTCCTACCCTGTGCAGCTGCACAGATCACACATCCCTGAAGTTGGCCCTGCCTGTGGGATGTGAAATTAAATAGACCTGTAGTTGATCAGAGCTTTGCTACTTATTCACGTCTTTCTGAATCTCTGTTTTCTCTTCCCATTCTCTATCTTCCTATTCTATCATTATCTTTTGTGTTCCATCCTCTCACCAAAGTTGGAGAGCCTGCAGCAAGAATTGGGAGTAGGTATACTTCTGCCTGTAGTCTATGTGATCACATTCTTGAATAACACAACCTTCTATTTGACTGGTGGAACAAATAAGATTAGGATTTTCTTTAAGGAATGCCAGTTAATTGATTTTAATAAAAACACATATTCTGCATTATATTCTAAAAGTGCTTTCATAATGGAACGTTTGAATAAAACAATTACACTTTTGAGGCAGTATTTTTCCCTCATTTTATAGATTAGAAAATTAAGCCTTAGGTTAAGAGATTTTCTCAAGGTCAGCCAGCTGGTAAGTGAAGTTCAAGCCCATCTTTTCTAACTCAGGGCTTTCTCACTACTTCATTCTCCCTCCACAGTTCTGCAAGACCAAGGATAAGGTGACCTGAGATAACTTGCTTTCTCGAGATTGATCTGTTTTACAGAATTTTCTGCCAGTTTTCCAAGAATAACTTCTTAGATACAATCACGAATATTTGCAACACATTTTTACTTCTGTTATTTTCTGTAATACTTGCAGTAACCCTGTGCAGTAATATTTTAGCATCATCTTAAAGGAAAGAGATTGAGATTCAAAGAGATAAGTGACTTGTTCAAGGTTCTATAAACAATAAGTGCAATAGCAGTGACTGAAATCCAAATCTTGTAACTTCATATCCCATGCTTTTGTGCTGTGCCATGGTTGCCTCTGTTTCAAATCTGTACTTAGTAAATATCTTTTCATTCATTTATTGATGACCTATAATGTTTTAGGCACTGGGAATGCATCAGTGATCCAAAAAGACTCAAGTCTCAGCTCTTACAGCTTACATTCCTTCATGTAAATAAATTATTATTAATAATTAGCTATAACTATCAACAATAGCCAAATTATGGAAAGAGTCCAAATGTCTATCCACTGATGAATGGATAAAGATGTGGGGTGTGTGTGTGCGCGCGTGCGCACGCAATGGAATATTTCTCAGCGATCAAAAAGAATGAAATCTTGCCATTTGCAACAACGTAGATGAAACTAGAGTGTGTTATGCAAGGCAGAAGAAGTCAGGGAAAGACAAAATGATTCACTCGTGTATGGAATTTAAGAAATAAAACAGATGAACATAGGGAAGTGAAGCAAAAATAAGATAAAAACAGGGAGACAAACCATTAGATACTCTTAAATACAAAGAACAAACTGAGGGTTGCTGGAGGGGTTTTGGGTGGGGGGGATGGACTAAATAGGCTGTGGGCATTAAGGAGGACACTTGTTGGGATGAGCACTAGGCATTATATGTAAGTGATGAATCACTAAATTGTATTCCTGAAATCATTATTACACTATATGATAACTAACTTGGAATTAAATTAAAAAAATAATAAATTAGCTGTAAAGAAAAAGCAGTACAAAGAGATGAAAAGTAAGCTGGGAGTAGGCGATCCTATTTTAGAAAAAATGGTCAGCAACCCGATAAATCATTGTTTGAGCCACAGACTGAAGTGTAAATATTTGGTGTATTGTATAAATCAATTTCTAGGTATAAAAAAATCACCTAAACAATATGAGGCCACTGCATTTATGAACATAACGGCAATAGAGGAGGATTGTTAACTGTGATAAACATTAACCTTTATAGTAACAGTTACACTTTGCATTTAATCTCCTTTCCCGTGTAACATGGATTATAAAATCATAAGATCAATAAAGTTCGAAACCTAGTCATTTCCTTCATGATGAATCACTTACCATAATAAAGCAATGTTTAATGTATTAGTGATACTAGATTTCTCACACTCCTCGAAAATAAGTACTGTAGCAGCATGGTACATGGAATGGCATGCTCTGGGTAGCTGTTAAAATTTCTGGAGCATCCATCAGGTTTAAGAAATGTAAAGTCTCATTTGCTGGTCTGATTCAACTTTAATGAATTTCAAAATCTTGTCCAGAATTTTTTATTGTACTGAAATTCTGTTATATCTAGTACTTCAGGGGTTCAGTGAGTGAAGTTTCACCTAATGCTTGGGGATCTTTGTAATTTAAATGTGTTTGTCGGAGAGGGATTTTTCAGAAATGGGGAGAAATGGGGGCAGCATAGTGGGGAGAGATAGAGGATCTTTTCATTCGATTTGCCTGTTGTGTGCTTTAGAATTGAAAGAGTCCAAAGTATTAATAAAAAAAGACCCTTAGAAAGTCCCAAACTTTATCTATTGATGTGTGTTTCCTTTGGTTTCAAAGTTAAATCCAAGCATTGATCATCAGTGTTTGCCTCTTGTTAAAGTGGAGTTGTTAGCTGCTAAAAGATGAGGGGTAATAGTGGGGAGGCTGTTAATTCTCAGCTGCCCATAGTTTTTTTAAAGCAATTACCAGGTTCCTTTAATCCAGAGTTTTAGACTAAGAAATTCATGGATACTTTGAAATCACGTGCAAAAGTGGGTCTGTATATGATTAATACACTTATTTTTCTGCAGGAGAGGCCATAGCTTTCATCAAACTGTCAAAGGAATCTAGTGACATTCCCTCCCAATCCCTTCTCATGCCCCAAATTAAGAACCTGGAATAGACTGTCTCAGGCATTTGACTTAGAAATTAAGTCAAAACTCTTTTTTTCTTAATTAAAAAAAATTTTTTTTATGTTTATTTTTGAGAGAGACCAAGTGGGAGTGGGAGAGGGACAGAAAGAGGGAGAGACAGAATCCAAAGCAGGCTCCAGGCTCTGAGCTGTCAGCACAGAGCCCGGATGCAGGGCTCAAACTCATGAATTGAGAGATCATGACCTGAGCCGAAGTCAGACGCTTAACCAGCTGAGCCACCCAGGCACCCCAAGTCAGAACTCTTTTTAAGCTTTTTGACCTTACCAGTGAGATTCATTTATCCATTTTTAAACAATCACTCATGATTTCCCAACTCTGAAAGATCCTGAGCTAACATTTTCTCACTATTGAGAAGGATTGTGCAGCCTCTTGAATTCTCATTCTCTCTCTCTCTCTCCCCCCCCCATCTCTCTCACTCTCATAATAATCTTGGAGTAGATATTCCAGAAATGGAATTTGCTTAAGAAAAACTAGGAATATTACTGTAAAGGCTGAATATTGTGTGTTCTTCAACGAATAGTCACAACCTATGTGATGAGTGTAAAGAGAAGCAATATTGGGTAAAGTATTTCTGGTGCTTTGAACTATATCCTAGAAGGCAAAAATGACTTAAAGTTGTTACTTTGAAGAAAAAGTTATGAGAGGAATTAGAATTTCTAATTTCATTTAATCCAGATACTTAGTAAATTAATTATAAAGGGCTTGTTGGGAGGTTTGGGAGACACTGCCCGGGGCTTAGACATTTAGTGGAATGAATGTGCTATCGAACTCAGTTGTGCACTGAAGGTCAAGGATTCTCTAAGCTATTAAACCATTCTTTGCTGTTAAGACCAATTTCTACAGCCTACCACATATAGTTATAAATTTTCAGAAGTGTGACCAGTCAAGTTTTAGGTGCCATTTTTGCTTTCTTGCCATCTCACATTATTTATTTAGGCATTAATCCAATACCTATTTGCTGTGGCAAAAAAATCTGGGTTTTGCATATAAAGACTTGAGAAAACTCAGACCAGTTTAGCTCTCTTAGAAATTAAACACCTTATAAAGAAAAAAAAAAGTAAAATTAAAAAAAAAAAACAACAACAGCTTTATTTATCTGTCTTAGGACTTTTTCCCCTAAGAGGATTACTTCAGTTTTCAGTGTCAATTGAGAATACTTAGACATAGGTATTTTTCTTTAAGTGGGGTTTGAGGCAGAGGAAGCAGAAAATGGGGATTTTAAAAATTCACTCTATTTGAAATATTGAACTATTTATGTAACTTTTAGTTTAGAAGTAAATATTGGAAAATGAAGATACAAGTATAATGTCTAACTATATGTTTTGTTTTCTTTTTGGTAACTATTGTTTAACTATGTCTCTGTAGAAATGATAAAATATGAAGAGAAAAACAACATTCAGAATGTTGCCTTTTTAGCATTAACTGTTAACTGAAAAAATGTAAAGCAGATTTCATAAACCTCTTCAGTGACACTAGAGAAACTTTGGGAAAACATCCAACATCTGCTTATCTTACCTACAGTGGAAATGTTCATAACTGCAATGTGCAGTTTCCTTTGAATAAAGATAAACAGATTTCTGTTTGTTATACTTATGTTTCAGAAGTATGTTTACTACATTCTTTAAATGTATTTAATCCCCCCCCACACCCCAACAGTTGGGGAGGTACCAAAACATCTGATTGTTACTGGAGTTTTCTTAGCTTTCTCTTGAGGGCAATTTTATTTTTCTTTAAGATATTTTCCTCAGAAATTTTCCTAAGATACATTCTTTTGATTCCAGATTTAGAGGCCACTTAAGGAAATATGTTCATCCAAGCAGGTTCCCCATTACCTGCACTACCATGTCTCTGACTCACTTCATCACATCCTTTACTATAAAATCCATGTTCCATAACTTTTTTTTTTTATAAATACATAAGTCAGCTTTGTCTCCATTTGGTTCTTCCTTTTTTTTTTTTTTTTTAAACGTTTATTTATTTTTGAGACAGAGACAGAGCATGAACAGGGGAGGGGCAGAGAGAGAGAGGGAGACACAGAATCTGAAACAGGCTCCAGGCTGAGCGGTCAGCACAGAGCCTAACGCGGGGCTCGAGCTCACGGACCGTGAGATCACGACCTGAGCCGAAGTCGGACGCTTAACGGACCGAGCCACCCAGGTGCCCCGGTTCTTCCTTTTTTGAATGCTGGGTCCTATTGGCTGTCAGCTGGACACTGCTACAGGGCTGTACCCAGCCAGACCCTGATGTTTTAAAATAATGGTGATTCCTGAGTTGTAAACCTGTTTGTTCCAATTCCCAGGAGACCAGACTGTTGAAACGTTTTACCCTGTTAACCTGGGCAGTTCCTTGTCTCTGGCTAAGACATGACAGGCAGTCATGGCAAGAGAGTTACCCAAAAGATATTCACGGTTCTGCTTTAGTCATGACTATGCCAGAGTTTGTGGTAGAGATTGCTGTATGCATCCTAGAGATTATATGTCTGTTAAGAATGAAATAAAATTGAGCGTTGGTTGTTCTCTTGGTTGCCAAGGAATACATCATTATACAGTTTTTTTTGTTAGCGTCTTTCCCCCCTAAGCTGAGGTAAAACCCCACTGCTGTGATCCTATGCGTAGATCTGAATCTCCTGTCTTTAATGGGATAGGCATAACTTATCTAAATATAGCAAGGTGTGGACTTGGCTGATATGGTAAGAGACAGAAGAATGACCTTAGCTGGTCTTCATTACTAGTGTTAACAACTAAATTTAAAGAAATAGGGACAGTGTTCTAGTTTTGCTTATAGGCTTAGATGTTCTTTCCAACTGCTCAGCTTCCTTAGGTAAAAAGCTTTCTGCACCAAACCAATAAATTGTTTTAAAAGCTAACATGAGTCCCTTCAGAAGGAAGCCAGAGTTCATTCCATATGAAAACATGCCTAGAGGGTGATTTCTTTTTCCATTTAATTGACCTAAACTTAACATTTATTCAGGGGGCGCCTGGGTGGCTCAGTCAGTTAAGTGTCCAACTTTGGCTCAGGTCATGATCTCATGGTTTATGAATTCGAGCCCCACATCGGGCTCTGTGCTGACAGCTCAGAGCCTGGAGCCTGCTTCAGATTCTGTCTCATTCACTCTCTGCCCCTCTCCCACTTGTGCTTTGTCTCTCAAAAATAAATAAATGTAAAAAAATTTTTTTAATTAAAAAAACGGTTATTCAAGATGTAAATGGTAAAGCCTAAGCTTTATGTACTTTAGAATAATAACTTGCATTTATATAGTCCCAATACTTGCTGCATTTTAGAAAGCTTACACCAGCTTTTGTCTACCAAGAAAAAAGGATATTTTATCCCTAAGCATGCAAGACAGGGTAGATCAATCTGATCTCCTGTTTTACAGATGAAGAAATTCAGGTAAAGCAAGATATAATGATTTTCTAGAGGGCTAAATGAATCAGTAATATGGCCAGTTTAGGTAATTCCAATATACTACCCTTTAGCTTAAACAGCCATCTATTACCCTCTTTTTTGAGTGTAAAACTACCCATATGATCTTCCCATCCCTTTTTTTCTTAATTAACAAACACTGGGGTTGGGGAGGGATGAGATTCCACTTGTAGAAAAACTTTCCAGTGGAAGCTGGAATCTAGTAAACAAATTAACTGAACAGAAACCTATAGGATTGAAGTCATATTTACAGAATAGTCCATCCCATTGTGACATAACTTTTGGGAGCGTTGAGAGTTCGTCTCTTCTGTGAGAAACCTGGTTGTATTTTTTTCATTGTTTTTTAATACTCTTAAAATATGGTGATGATTTCATCTTGAACTAGTGGAGTGCTTTTAAGGTTCCTAGTGGTAATCTTTTAAAAATCATAAACTTGGAGAGTTTATAATGTTCTATCAGAAAATTGAGATCTAATTGTCTCACCTCATTTTATATGATTCATTAGTGACAGACAAGAATTCCAGGTCACCTGTCAGTTCCATGCTTTTCTCCCTACCTTTGTGTTTCCCTGCAAGAAGTGAGATACTAACCTTCTCTTTTGTAAATAGAGAATCTGCCTACATGTTAAAACTGACTCAGAAGCATCCAGCCATAGGTAAAGTGAGATTAGAAAACACGGGTCAGGTGAATCCTAGCCAAATGTGCACCTACTGTTTACTGCTTCCCCTAAGTCAGGGAAAACGTGATCTGAGAACTGGAAGTCTATTTGTGGAAAGGTTTGATGTAGCCACCTTATACTTCTCATCCTGTTTCACTCAAACATCTTGTTTAGTGTTATGATCTCATTTGTAGAAGAGAAGAAGCAAAGATAGTTGCCTATTATAGCATGGCAACTGTACTGTAATTTAGATATATACTGAGGGGCACCTGGGTGGCTAAGTTGGTTAAGCGTCCGACTCTTGATCTCAGCTCAAGTCTTGATCTCAGGGTCATGAGTTCAAGCCCCTCATTGGGCTCTACGTAGGGCATGAAGTCTACTTTACAAAAAAAAATCATAGATGTGTATTGAATCAAATCTTATTCCCCAGACTTGCTCCAGTCCTTTCATCTGGATAGCCTGTGGTTCATCTGTAAAATAAATTCTTTTAAAATTCTCAAACAGCTGCATTTTGCACAACTACTGATTTTAGAGACGGAGAAATTATCTATGAGAACTGTCTTCTAATAGATAGCTAAATTAAAATATCTGTTATTAAAAATGGAGAGCCAAAGAGATTTGGTACTACCTGCCTAGCAGTTCCTCCCTACATGTCCTATTCTAATGTAATACAAATGAATTTATAAAATTCATTTGCTTTCCTTTGATGGAAGTACCTTCAGGTTTTGATTCATCTTGCTTGCTATTACTTTCAGACAACTAAGTTTTCTGTCTTTGAGTGCTTTAAAATGGTCATTTCAGAACTTAGCTGCATTATCTTTCATTTCATTTGAGCCCTCACTGTATCATTCAGTATATTGTCATATCCGTTGAATAGGGGATAAGGAAGGAGGGAAATCCTTTGTGTAAAAGCATTCTCCTCCGCTGTTCTTCCTTGATGCTAGAAGTTTGGTGCCTGGCAGGAAATGATATAGACATGTGTGATAACAAAGTGACATGAACAAAAATTGCCTGTAAGGTTCCCTGACTTGTCCAGGATGATTGGCTGTCAGCTGGCAGAGTAAAACAGATTTTACGTCGAAATCTGAGGATTAACAAAGTATAACTTAAGAGAAAGAAACCTATTTTGAGAAAAGTTTGGACAAAGCAGGTGGTATGAAGGCTGTTAGCCATGTAAATATGCTTCTTTCTTTGACCCTCCTGGGTGAGAGTCACAATTGGAATTTATTAAAGGGAAAAGATGATCAGTCTGGAAAGTCAGGAGGTACACAGAAAAAGACGTTCTTTGAGTGCAAGAAATTTGCACATATCAAAGCTTTTCTCTCGGATTTTTCTTACAATTTGAATATTATTTATGGACATATTTTCCATCTTACCAGAAAGTAAACCAGACAAATATCCCCAAGATATCCATGTCCTCTTCATTCCCATCAGCTCAGATCAGACCACCCTTCTTTCTTGCCTGGAATACTAACATAACATCTATCTTCCTTTTTTTCTAAGTGTTAACCCCTTCCAATCCATTCTGCATTTGTAGTTGGAGAAATCTTTCTGGAAATGCTAACTTTGGATCTGTGTTATCAGAGTGAAATCCAAATCCTTTGGCAAGTTGTATAAGACCTTTCAGATCTGTGCCCAGCTTACCACTCCCCGTCTTTACTGCAGACCTGCCACCACTCTTTGACAATATAGTGAGATTATATTAGCAGTTTGGGTAGCTTTATCCTAACAAATTTGTATAAACCTACAGATTATTAGCGACATTGTCATGTTAACAGTAAGTGGAGCTTTTATAGGACCTAGAAGAAGCTCCTGTGCCTGAACAAGAGGTGTCTAAAATCTTTTGCAGTCAACTTGCCCAGAAGGCAAATGTAGGACAATAACCCATACAACCCACCCAACTTCTCAGAAAAGGGAAGTTCAAGACAGAACGTTACATAGAACTTTGTAAGAACTTTGCAAGTAAGTTGAAAGTTCTTTTGTTGAGTAGAAGTTCCCCACTCACATCAGGCATGATGGAAGGCTGCAAACAAGAACAAGTAAGGCAGCTTTTCCCTGTGGTCTGTGTTGCAGACATATGGGCTTAGGCACTTCCTACATGAACAGCAGAGAAGAGGTTTCATACAGTGATTTTCCTCCTTTATTATCCTCCGAAGTATGCTTGAGTCTTCAGCATCATCCCTGTTATCATTTTCTGATCACATTTATTAAACATTCTGAAAAAAAAAAAAAACATTCTGTACGTGGTGTTAGACTGGGCAGTACGTAAAGCAAGTGCAAACGCACTCTCCTTTCGTTGCCTGGCATGAAAAAGCAAACGCTGTAGACCTAGGAGTATTCATCTCACTAAACAGAATAAAGTTTAACTTACACGAAAGCAAGGCAGTAGAACAGATGAACGTATTTATTGTCTTTGCTTTTACATGAATTTTTTCATACATAATAAGTGTTTTTATTTGGAGTTGGAACAAGAAAGGAGGAGTGGGGCATCTTGCTTCCCGCTCAGATTTTTACATAGGAGACTCTGCCTTATCTCTCCTACCACAGAGTTAGGCAACCACTGCAAAGAGCTGAGTGGCACTGCTAACAGAGAACCTCAGTCACTTGAGTAGAGACATGAGCAGCTTGAGTCCTCTTTGTTTCAGTAGGAGGCATTGCTGATGGCAAAGCATTTTGGGCAGAGAGGTGGCTCATAAATGAGGAACTTAGTCTAAGAAACTATGTGTTTCTCAGCCCTCAGGGTTCTAATTGTTGGTTTCTTCACAGCTCACTTTCTCTCAGGCCCCACCCCTCACTTTGGAGAACTTGTTGACAACAGCTTTACTTTTTCAAGTCTTGCACAAAGGCAGATGTCTCTGAAAATGCAGCTTACGCAAAACATCTGTGTGCTTGACTCTGTTCCCACGGTGTGTTTTCCTGTACTGTTAGGCTTTTTTTTTTTTTTGTCCTTTTTAAAAAAAATGAAAACCCAGTATAACAACATCGTTAAAGAGAAATTTGCAAAACAGAAAACTATCACCCACAATGCCACCTTCCTTTGCTAATAGCCATTTCCATTCCTGCCATATTAATTTCCCATTCTTCACATGCATAGCTTTTTGCCTGATTATGTCCTTTTTCTTAAGCAGAAGTTCAGTTACTTTGTTATACAGTTACTTCCCTATTTTCTTCCTGATTCTAGCCTCATTTGATTTTTGGTCTTGAGTTACCAAAAGGGCATTGCAACTTTATCACTATTTTGTCAGTGAGTTCTAGTTTTTATTTTCCTTTCATAGACCCAAGTATTCTAGTTTTTAGAGTATGGCTGAGACCCAACCTTTAATTTTAAAAGTAAGACATTTATGTGTAGGATTTTTAATTTCTTTAACACTTAAAAACTGGTATTTTAAATTACATTGATTTTTCAAGGCACGTTACTAGGCCCACTCCAGAACAGCCTTATTTAGAAAAAAAACGTGTCTACAATGTAGAACTGTTGATTTGCTGCATTAAATATACTTATTAAAGTTTTAAGATATGCATGTAAAGGTAGAAATAGAATATATATTATTTTTTACCCTAATAAAGTGCACTCTCCTTTCATTGCCTGACACGAAAAGCAAATAGTGTAGACCTAGGAGTATTCATCTCACTAAACAGAATAAAGTTTAACATACACGAATAGATAAAAGATAATATGCAAGAAAATAGATAAAAGAAAATATATGAGAAAAATCAAGTAAATAGAAAACACAAATTAGTCCACATGTCAGTATTCACAGCAAATATAAATAAACTTACCAATTCATACAGCCAAAAAAAAAAAAAAAAATGTCTGTATCTTTTGTCCCGTGTGTGTTACAAGCCTCAACTCTCCCAGTACCTCACTAGTCTTGTTTGGTAGCCATGCTTCACTTGTAACCTTATCAAGAGCCGTCTGTACATCTCCCCCTTTGTTCTCTAATGGTGAGTGAGGCCATATCCATGTCTCTCATTATTCTTCCTTTCTTTTTTGATGAAAAAGAATGAAATGGGCCATATCTTCTTGTTTTGGTAAAATGGAATATCTTCAGCCACCTTCCTTTTAGAAACTGTGTGCCCTGTGCTTAGATGTTTAAAGGATGAATCTCTGGGGTGTGTAGGGTCCTCTGATGATGACTAAGCAAGTCTGCCAAACTCAGATAGAGCCATGCCAGCTGTCTGCTACCATGTGAAAAAATGAAAGACGCTCTTTAGGATTGCAGCTTTCCTTAGAGTCATTGTACAAAAATTTTGCCTTTGACAGTTAAAATCATTTCCTTTTGTTGTTTACGTTTTCCTATGTCTTGAGTTGCCATTTGTGAGTTTATAGGACCTAGCTCAACAGAACCTAAAACCATTCTAGGTATGGGATTGTACAGGATTGTCTTCTCCTACACTGGAGCAAATATGTGACTTTTTTTTTTTCAAGATATTTATTTTTGAGTAATCTCTACACTCAACGTGGAGCTCAAACTCACACCCCCAAGATCAAGAGCCACATGCTCCACTGACTGAGCCAGTCAGGTGCCCTGAAAATATGTGATGTTTTAACTTTTTTTTTTTCTTTAAAACACATACGAAACATTTTTAAAAAGTTTTTTTTAAGTTAAAAAAACTTTTTTTTTTAAGTTTACTTATTTTGAGAGGGAGACAAAGAGCAAGCATAAGCAGGAGAGGGGCAGAGAGAGGGAGAATCCCAAGCAGGCTCCACGCTGTCAGCACAGAGCCCCATGTGGGGCTCAATCTCATGAACTGAGAGATCATGACCTGAGCCAAGATCAAGAGTGTGACACTTAACCAACTGAGCCACCCAAGAGCCCTGTAAACACATATGAAATTTAAATTTACTCTTGGATCAGTTTGATTGGAATATTTTTTTTGTATCCAAATCCTAACTAAAATGTTTGGAATTCTCATTGCTTCACATTGCACTCTAGAGTGTTGCAAAATACTACTGTATGATCTCTTTGTCTCTAGCTCTCTGATTTCTTATGAATAGTATTTGGAAAATAGGGAAGAAAGTGCTTTGGGTCATTGCTTCTTCATAAATTTATCTAAAATGTGCATTTAGTAAATTTGAAAAATAAACATTACATCAGGCATCAAGAAAATTCAATAAATTAAATTTTCAAGAAACCAGTGGAGTAAACTTTTCATCTGTACTGGTGGTACAAGTCTACAATGAGTCAGTAATGATTAAGAAGGAAGAGAGTAGGAAGCAAGGAACACTGGAATTGGTTAAAAACTGTGAGCTATTTAAGGCCTGAGACTGCCACTTGCTTTCTCTTTTTCCTTTGGCAACTCCTTATATTGCCCTTTGAACTTTGCCTTTAGCTAGTTTTCTTTTCTCTTCCTTCTCCTCTTCCTCCATCATCATCACTATTTTACAAAAGTTCGCTGTTTTTGTTAAGTGTCAGAACCTAAGCAGTGGCAACCCTGTTCCTCCTAGATTTCATTGTGCATCAGTACAGGGCCAAGGGGATCTGTAATATGCATCAAAACAGTTATGAGAATAAGGGTTTGCCCAAGGACTATAAAAAGACAGTAAGGTGATGGTAAAGAAAACCAGGCAGAAGATATTCAACATACCTTGCCATGCCTTTCTCTATTCCCCTTTTTTTGATATTTAAGAATTAGTATTTTGGGGGTGCCTGGGTGGCTCAGTGGGTTGAGCTTCCGACTTCAGCTCAGGTCATGATCTCACGGTCTGTGAGTTCGAGCCCCGCTTTGGGCTCTGTGCTGACAGCTCAGAGCCTGGAGCCTGCTTCAGATTCTGTGTCTCCCTCTCTCTCTGACCCTCCCCCATTCATGCTCTGTCTCTCTCTGTCTCAAAAATAAATAAAAAATTTTTTAAAGTAATAAAAAAGAATTTGTATTTTTGATATTTAAGAATTAGCATTTTGAGGGACTTTTTTAAGAATACTTGTTAGCAAATTATTTCATTTTCTTAGCCTAGTAAGGTAGAAAACAACTCTAGGAGAAATGATTTGATAAGGAAAATTGACAGACTAGTGTTTTACAAACTGTATTAAATGTCTATGGCCAGTGAGTTTTGAAAATTACTTCTAAGACTACATACAATAATGTAGCACTGAACTGACTCATATAGAAAGAAAAGAAAAAAGAAAAGAACAGACAGATGGACAAGACCAGACCAGACCCTGAGTTTTCTGATATTTGAGAATTCTCCTTTAGAGAGTAAAGATACCCTGGTGGGTAGGGTACACAAAGTTCAAACTGCTAAAGAAGCCATGGAATGGAATTTAAAAAAAAAAAAAGAAATAGGCCTAAATTTTTATTCCTGCTCTATCATACTGATTGTGTAATTGGTAAGTTTAGACAAGTTACTCTCATCTCTCTCATCTATGTTTCTTTATGAAATGGGAAGAATGCCTTCCTTTCATAGAGGTGTTGTGAGATAGTGATATGAAGCACTAAACATCATGTCTGACACAGGGTGGGTATTCAATAAATGATAATTACAACATCCTCCTTAAGCTTGTTTGATAGTGCTCAGAAGCAACACCTAACCACTTCTACCACCATGACACAATTCCCAAAGAGAACATTTTGATGGATATGTCATTGTACCAGATTGCAAGTTTTCACAAATAAAAGTATGTGAAATACTTGTAAAGCTATTGGCATTATTATCAACAAAAAGCTATCCAGTAGACAGCTGATTGTACAGGTTTAGGGCTCTGATGATGGATCTGAGCTCCAGAACCATTGTGGAAGTTGTAGCAGCCAGCTTTTGTGATGGTTCCCATTGATGCTTGACTTCCAGTGTTTACATCCCTATGTAGTCTCATCCTATGTTAAATAAGGATGACCTTATTTAAATAAGGGGCACCTGGGCGCTCAGTCAGTTAAGCGTCCAACTTCTCCAACTTTGGCCTACATGATGATCTCACCATTCCCGAGTTTGAGCACTGTGGCAGGCTCTGTGCTCACAGCTCAGAGCCTGAAGCCTGTTTCAGATTCTGTGTCTCCCTCTGTCTTTCTGCCCCTCCCCCACTCATGCTCCGTCTCTCTCAAAAATAAACATTAAAAAAATCTTTTTAAATAAGGTTGACCTGTATAATAGTATGTTGCAGAAATTATGGTGAACTTCCAAGATTAAGTCCTAAAACCTTGCACTCCTGCCTTGTTCTCTCTGGGGACACTCTGGGGAAGAACAGCTGCCATGTCACAAGAGTTCTCAAGTAGGACAGTGCAGAAGTATACATAGCAGAGAACTGAGGCCTCCTGTCGATAGCCATCTGAGGGAGCCATTTTGTTTATTTTAATTTTTATCTTTTTTATTTTCTTCAAATTTTTATTTAAATTCTTGTCAGTGAACTTACAGTGCAATGTTGGTTTCAGAAGTAGAATTCAGGGGCGCCTGGGTGGCGCAGTCAGTTAAGCGTCCGACTTCAGCCAGGTCACGATCTCGCGGTCCGGGAGTTCGAGCCCCGCGTCAGGCTCTGGGCTGATGGCTCAGAGCCTGGAGCCTGTTTCCGATTCTGTGTCTCCCTCTCTCTCTGCCCCTCCCCCGTTCATGCTCTGTCTCTCTCTGTCCCAAAAAAAATAAATAAACGTTGAAAAAAAAATTTTTTTTAATAAAAAAGACGTAGAATTCAGTAGTTCATCACTTACATACAACACCCAGTGCTCATCATAACAAGTGTTCTCCTTAATACCCATTATCCATCTAGCCCATCCCTCACCCAACCTCCCTCCATCAATCCTCAGTTTTTTCTCTTCTCATTAAGAATCTCTTATGGTTTGTTTCCCTCTCTTCCCCCCCCCGATATGTTCAGCTGTTTTGTTTCTTAAATTCGACATATGAGTGAAATCATAATGGTATTTGTCTTTCTCTGACTTGTTTCGCTTAGCTTAATACACTGTAGTTCCATCCACATCATTACAAATGGGAAGATTTCATTCTTTTTAATGACTGAATAATACTCCATTGTGTGTGTGTGTGTGTGTGTGTGTGTGTGTGTGTGTGTGTACCACATCTTTATCCATTCATCAGTCGATGGATATTTGGGCTCTTTCCCTAGCAGATTCCCTTTGAATCTGTATTTTTTTTTTTATTTTTTAATGTTTATTTTTGAGAGAGAGAGCGAGTGTGAGGGTCAAAGAGAGAGGGAGACACAGAATCCAAAGCAGGCTCCAGGCTCCAAGCTGTCAGCACAGAGCCCGATGTAGGGCTCGAACCCACGAACTGAGTTCATGACCTGAGCCAAGGTCAGATACTTAACTGACAGCCACCCAGGTGCCCCTCAGATCTGTATTTTTGTATCTTTGGGGTAAATACCTAGTAGTGCAATTGCCAGATCTACAGTAGTTCTTTGTATTTTTAACTTTTTGAGGAACCCATACTGTTTTCCAGAGTGGCTGCACCAGTTTGCATTCCCACCAACAGGGCAAGAGAGTTCCCCTTTCTCCATATCCTGAGGGAGCCTTTTTAGAAGCAGATCTTTCAGCCCTAGTCAGGGCTTCAGATGTCTGCTGCATCCTGATAAGACACTCTGAGCCAGAACCACCCCTCTAAGTTGCTCCTGAATTCCTAACCCACAGAAACTGGGAGATAATGAATGTTCTTTATTGTTTTAAGCTTCTACATTTTAGAGTAATTTGTTATTCAGCAATAGATAAGTAGTCAGAAGTCATCTGTATATAGGACAGAATGGCCATGAGTGTGGTGAAGAGAGTAAACACATGAGAGTCATAAGAGTGGGGATCATAGTCGAGAAGTGGGAGTTTTGTTTCTGAAGTTAAGTCCATCAAGATCTGATGCCTTACTGGGAGCCTGGGTGGCTCAGTTGATTAAGCATCTGACTTCACCTCAGGTCATGAGCTCACAGATTGTGAGTTTGAGCCCCGCATCAGGCTCTTTGCTATCCACAGAGATCCTCTGTCTCCCTCTCTCTCTGCCCTTCCTCCCTCTTGTGCTCTCTCCCTCCCTCCCCTCCCTCTCTCCCTCTCTCTCTTTCTCTCTGTCTCTCAAAAATAAATACATTTTAAATAAATAAGTGAAAAGAGAGATGATTGAGCTAGATTAAATAAAAGATGGTGACAAGGGTGTCAGAAGGTGACAGCAAGCAAAGAATAGAAGATGACCTGAGCCTCCTTTGCATTAGAGCGAAAGAGAAATCTGAAAACAGGGTTGGACATTTGGCCAAGTGCTTAAGAGCCAGCTTGCATTCCTTCTGCAGGTGTGTTTTAAATACCTGGAAAGGCATTTGTTGAATCATGCAGATGAAATTATTTTTCAAATGCTGAACAGTTTTTCTGAGTTACTATCCTTTTGTTTTATCTATTCCCACCAACTATTTTAAATTTGGTCCCAAGTAATACTGGTCATACCTTGGTAACCAGTACACCTGGCAATTTGAATACTGAGAAAGAACTGTTCAGGTCATTTACTTTTTGGTCCAAACAGCTTTTAAAACTTAACCTTTTTAGAAAAAAAAAGTATTTAAGCCTAGAGTTTAGAGCCACAGGACCGAGGAGCTTTGATAATTCGGCCTGTAAAGGGAATGGGCTCCTTTGAGCTGAGGCAGTTTTCTCCTCTCCTCAGAGGAGGACCTTCTCGAGAATAAGACTCCCACTCATATATGGCCTTTATTATATTGAGGTATGTTCCCTCTACACCCACTTTATTGATATTTTTTATCATGAAGAGATGGTGAATTTTGTCATATGCTTTTTCTGCATCTGTTGAGATGATCATACAGTTTTTACCCATCATTTTGTTAATGTGATGTATCACATTGATTTGCAGATGTTGAACCATCCTGGAATAAATCCCACTTGATCATGGTGAATGATCCCCTTAATGTGTTGTTGAATTCAGTTTGCCAGTATTTTGTTGAGGATTTTTGCATCAATGTTCATCGGGGATATTGGCCTGTAGTTATCTTTTTTTGTAATGTCTCTGTCTGGTTTTGGTATCAAGGTAATGTTGGCCTCCTAGAGTAAATTTAGAAGCTTACCTTCCTCTGCTGTGTTTTGGAATAGTTTGAGAAAATAGGCATTAACTCTTTAAATGTTTTGTAGAATTCACCTGTGAAACCATCTGGTCCTGGACTTATGTTTGTTGGAAGTGTTTTGATTACTAATTCAGTTTTGTTACTAGTAATTGGTCTGTTAAGATTTTCTATTTCTCCCTGGTTCAGTTTGGGAAGATTGTATGTTTCTAGGAATTTACCCATTTCTTCTAGGCTTTCCAATTTGTTGGCACATAGTTTTTCATACTAGTTTCATATAATCCTTTTCTTTATATTTCTGTGGTGTTGGTTGTTACTTCCCCTCTTTCATTTCTGATTTATTGAGTCCTCCCTCTTTTGCTTTTGCATCCACTTCTTTTGTCAAGTAGTCTTTCTTGCCCTCCTTCCTAGGTCCCATAGTCTTTGTTTTTGGCATCTAGTTTTTGATATTTTTAAAGCAATATTTAATAGTCAACAAACTTACTAAACAAAAAAGAAAAGAAACAACTTTAAGAAACAGCATGAAAGTATTTGCCTCATGGGAATATGTGTAAGCTTTTCCTCACTCGAACCTCAACTTTGTCTTCAGGATGCTGTGAAAAATAGAACAAATATCACACCAGGCTTTGCAGTAAAATCCTGTCTTTGTTCTCTTTAGATGAACTGACCAGATGTGTTTTTAACTGCTGGTTGCTTCAAATTATTAGGTCCACAACATGTAGGAACATCGAACTCTGGATAAAGGGTTAAAGTGCTGCCCAGGGTGTCAGATGACATGGGGCCTAATTTAGGTTCCAGTACTAACTAGCTGTGTGACTTGCAACAAGTCATTAAATCTTTTTTTTTTTTTAATTTTTCTAATGTTTATTTATTTTTGAGAGAGAGACAGAGTGCGAGCAGGAGAGGAACAGAGAGAGAGAGGGAGACACAGAATCCGAAGCAGGCTCCAGGCTATCAGCACAAAGCCCGACATGGGGCTCGAACCCACGAACTGTGAGATCATGACCTGAGCTGAAGTCGGATGCTTAAGCAACTGAGCCACCCAGGCATCCCAGTCATTAAATTCTTTGAACTTCAATTGATATATCAGATTCTCTGTTGCAAGCTCAGAAATTAATTTTAACTATCTTAAACAAAATTTTTGTTTGAAGGAGGTCAGAGCTCACCATATGGACAGGGAGGCTTAGAGAACAGGCAGGAGCCAAAGGCATTAAAGGAAGGCCAGGGAGTAGGAGTAGTCTGGTCTATACCTTGCCATTCTCCCCATAGTGAATGTGACCATTCCCCACTATTCTTGCTCCCTTGGGTCACTTGCCTAAGATCCAGGGAGAATTTCCAACTCGCCAAGCCTAGACCACATGCCAGGTTCCTGCAAGCCCCTTACAGTTTCAGAGCTAGAGGCCACCAAGACCATGCACATTTGGAGACTAGAGTGAGATTAGGAAGGATAGATCTGTTTCCAGACAGCCAAAAATAACAGATGTCAATTTAGATGTACTCCAGTCTACAGAAGTTAGAAGGTTGAGTTGTATGGTCAGTGGCAAAATTATTGATCCTATGTTATGTCCCTGTCTGAACATTTCTGAGATGCACATGTTTGAGGCAAAATGGAATTGTTACAAGATCGTACCAAGTAAGTGAACATTCAAAATGAACAAAATAAAAGGAATTTTCTGGGTTTGTTTCTTCTCCCATTTATGATTTATAGGGAAAAGACCAGGAGGATAGTCCTGAAGGAATTTGTTCCTCAGTCTTAAACAAACAGACCCTTTCTTTTCTTCTTAGATTGTGGAAAAGTAGGAAAAAGGTAAAACAAATAGCTGCATCTGAGGGTAGTTGTGCTGGATATTGTGCAAGAGAGTTTAAGTGGAAGATTAGCTGGAACTAAAATGATCTGATGGTTATAGTTAATGAGTAAGAACAGGAGTCCTAAGTTCTTCTTCACCTTGCCAATAATTGGTCTAGAAATGTACTCAACCTCTACTTGTCTGCTGATGAGAGAAATAATCCTGCTGCCTGCATTCATAGGCATGTGTCTGGAATTTATACCTTGGGGGGAGAGGGTTCCAACAGATAGTGATTGCTGTCCTAATACTATCATTTGAACATATGGCCATGTATGGTGGGGGTGGGGATGGGATTGGGAAATGTTTAATTACAGAGAAGACTACATATGATATTTGGATTTAAGACTTTCTCCCATTGTAGTGTAGTCCCTAAATTCCTTGAGGATTACAGAATCAAACTTTTTCTCAACTGCCTAGAAGTATGCTTTGACTTTTTGCAGCCATGTTTCAACATGAAAGCACAATGACTTTTTCCTTCCTGTTTTTTGGATTTAGCCAAACTTTTGAGGAGGCAGTGGGAGCTCTGTAGTTTTTGGTAGCTCTTTGGTTTTTGACCTCTCGTCTGATATTTGAAGCTTTTTATTATGAAATTTCCTTTCTGTTTGATAATGGTCATGCTAAACAGGGACATGAATTCCTTTCCACCTAAGAAACTTATAGAAGCTACCCTACTGCCCTGAATCTGAAAATTAAACAACTTTAAAATAAGCGGAGAACACTTACCAGGAAAGGGAGAATATTAGGGTAGAATATATTTGAAACTTTCCAGTAGATGAATCTTCCTCAAGACAAAAATATAACAGTTTAGATTATGTGTATTTTAATTTTATGTAAATGCTAACCATCTCACTTTGTGCAATTTATAGGTAAAATATAATTTACCTTTAAATTTTAGCGTTATACAGACATACCAAACATTACAAACACTATAAACACGAAAATCTCCTTCCTTCATTTTAATGTTGAAATACAGGTATTACATCCACTTTCTGAAACCCAATTTCCCATAGTAAATAATCCAGTTCTTCGTGTGTATTGTATATAAAACAGAAGAATATGTGTCCAGCCGATATCCTGCAATTTGGCCAGGTGTGTTGCTTTGTTTTGCTTCCTTGGCCTTTCTCCTGGTCATGGATGATCGCCCTGGCCACATTCTTCAGAAATCATTCCAGCCTTAGAAGAGTTAAGTATTTTCTTCCATTAGTTGACCTTTTTCTCTATACTTTGCCTGAAAATTAACTGCCGGTTAACAAATTTCATGCTTTAGGAAGTGACTTTGATCAGGAGGTAGTGGTATGGAGTGCTTCCCAAATCTGTTTAAAGCAGAATAGTCTTTCCTACATTTTCGAGACTTTTGAAATGCTACTGCCATTCCCAACAGAAGTTAGAGTTCTCTTCTCTACTGTCCATCCCATTTGGATTCATCTCTCTCAGCCAGATGTTCTTGATTCCCCTCAGTATAGTCTTTCTGCTCCTGGCCTTGATAAGGGAAACAAAAAAGCCATGAGAAGAGTTGAGATCTGGATTTATTTCAGTCTTTTCTTTCACTCCTGTACTCTATTTTAAATTCTATTCTGTTGAAAACTCTGTGGGAAAACATTATATTTCATCCTACATAATATCGTAAAACTAGAACAGCCTAGTGGAGAGAGTAGTAATTCAGAGCATGAACTTCCAAGTGAAATCTTGGTTTGAATTCTTGCTCTGAGTATTACTAGCTGTGTGATCTTGGGCAAATAACTTAGAATCTCTTGAGTCCATCAGTCTCTTACATGTAAATTGGGGGTAAAAAATAGTACCTACTTCATAGAGTTGTTATGAAGATTAAATGAAATAATGTCCCGTGCTTAGCTTAGTGCCTTGCACACACACTAGGCTTCTAGTCACATTAGTTATTCTTAGCTATTCGTGTCTAACTAGGAATGATCTTCTCTTTGTTGAGCAAGTGAAGAATAGATGAACTTCAACTGTGTTCTGATAGACTGGAGAACTTCATGGTCACTCTGTTAGAAACATGATACTGTGTCATTTTCTTATCAAGCACCTAATCACTTCCTAATCACAATCCGTCTTTAGATCGAGAGAGTGGTATTCTCTTTATCTTGTGTTTTCCTTAATATAGAGGTTCTGGAGTCCTTTTGGGTTTGTGTTTACCTTAGGCATCTGTAATTACCTATGGATGGCTCCGTAAGATTTATTGGAGAAGTCCTGTGTCTGGTCCAGAATTGGTCAACTCAGAAAATGTGTAAAAGGTTTCACCTGCCTGTCTAAATTTTTAAGTAGAAATGAACTGTATGTTGATTGAATCTTCAGGAAGCTTTTCAAAAAGAGCAATGAATTTCTTGCTGTTGTAGCAAAATATACTAAGCTTTTACCTTACACTGAAGTACCTGTGATTAAATTTACATATAATTTTATTCATATGTAAATAAGGCATTTAATTTTCAAGTTGAATTTGAACCACCTAAATCCTGTTGGTTGTGAATTTTATTTTTTCACTTCTGTGCCATCATACTGCCATCCCGTCTTTGATAGCACTTACAGAGCTTTGACTTTTGTTCAGTGATGATAAAGGATTTTTGTAATCATCCACACTTTTATTCCGGATCTCCAGAGACCAACAATATATGCCACTTTTGTGTTAACTGGGGGGTCACAATCTGGGACCACAGCATAAAGAGGATTGACTGTACCATCCAGTGCGTGTCTGCCATGACTCTCTGGGATTCTGTGCTGCACCTAGTATGGTAGTCTCCTGGCCCAGCTGTTTCTGCTCTGCATTTTGTTCTGAAAAGTTCATTGAGATTTGTGTAAATGATTTAAATAGAAAGGCATCTTTTCTCTTATACTAGATGTAAGTTTGACTCCTGGTCTTTCTTTTATTTTATAATAAGGAATTTTCCAAGTAGCTTTGAATTAACCAAGGGCCCTTGCCCCCTACCCCAACCCTCCCCTAGTGAAAAGCACTACCTACATTTAAAAAAAATTTTTAATGTTTATTTTTGAGAGAGAAAGAGATAGAGCGCGAGCAGGGGAGGGATAGAGAGAGAGGGAGACGCAGAATCCGGAGCAGGCTCTGCACTGTCAGCACAGAGCCTGACCTGGGACTCAAACTCACAAACGGTGAGATCATGACCTGAGCCCAAGTCGGACGCTCAACCAACTGAGCCACCCAGGTGCCCATCACTACCTACATTTTAAAGAGCACACTTAGATTTGCTTTAAAGCATAAGCAGCAATAAATGTATCAAACGAGGAAGTTAGTTCTTAGATTAGTGTTTGTCAAAGAGAAACTACCTCTGTCTCAAAAGGAACAACTGAAATATGCTTTGTTGTTTTAAGCTCTCTACATATACTTTTTTTGAAGATACTGAAACCACTTTGTTTACTGGAAACCAAAGTGCCCACACCTGTAACTTTGTCTGGGTTAGGTAGAATATTAGCCTATATTTTTAAAATATTTTCATTTGATAAAGCAGACTTGCTGTGTTGGCAGAAGTGTGAATTTCATTTCCTGTCTGTGGTGTACCCCACTCATCCTGTCACTCAAGACATTTTGTTTTAGGTTGTTCCCGTAATGTGAGTGAAACACAGTGACCCACAGCAGGGTGACATGTGCATGCCACGAATGTAACAAGAGACAAGACTTGTGCAATAGACCACAAGAGCGCAACGCTTTATTTAAAGATGGAAACAAAACAAAATAAAGGCAGTCCCTCCTAGCCAGCATGCAGATTTTTTTTAAAGTGGCATCTGTGGATTCTTCTGTTTGTTTTTAGAAGACATGTTCCAATCTATTTAGCAAGTTAGCTCAAAAGTTTATCAGCTTCATGCCACTTAATTAAAGAATAAAACTGAGTCAACAAGTGACATTATAAAGGTGATTTAATTGTTTGCCAATTAATTTATCGTCAAACATTTGTAGTTACAATCCATTAATTTGCCAAATCTGTTCAGTTCTGTAACAATTATTTTTTGCATGTGAAATTACAGAATTTGTGTTCTTGTCCTAAATTATAGTTCCTGCTGCAATGACAGGACAGATAAAACAGTGTGGAAAAAACCCTGAGATGAACTCATTCATTTGTCAAATATCTATTGAACATCTAATGTGTGCTTGACGCTATTTCCAATGTTGAGGATATAGTGCTGAGCAAAATAAAATCCTTGCTCTTCATTGAGCTTATATATTCTGTCATAAGGAGATAACCACATTAAGTATACAAAGTAAGTAAATGTAATTTTAGTATATGATACATAAATATCCTGAAGGAAATAAAACAACAGGACAGAGTATGATTGGGATGGATGAGAGGTGATCTATTTGGAGCTGTGACTTAAATAGCGGCAGGGCAGGAGAAATGTGTCCCAAGTAGAAAACAAAAAGCACAAAGACCCTGAGAAGGGGCCTAAAATATAGAAGAAACAAAAAAGACCAGTGCAGCCAGACCACAGTGAACAAAAGGGGAGATAGTGCAAAATTAGAGAAGCAATGTATTATCGGATGTTACAGGGCCTTGAAGTCTGAAGACTTCAGCTTTTATTTGTTCAGTACAAAGGGAAACCGTTGGAGAGTTTTAAGGAGGGAAGTGGCATTATGTGATATATATGTGTATTTTATATACGTAAAATCACTCTGGTTACTCTTTGGTAAGTGGATAGCAGTAGTGCAGAAGTGGTTGCAGACAGACCAGTTAAGAAATTTTTTGCTGATAGAATGTCTGGGACTTAGTTTCACTTCAGGGACCAGGTGAATAGAGTAAGGATGTAGAAGAAACAAAGATTGGCCTTCAGTTAAAGCTGAAATGATGAGAACATGGGGGTTCATTATATTATGCCCTTAATTTTCCATAATAAAAAGCTAAAAAAAAAAACTTTAATAGTGGTCTAAATGAAAAATGGTGGTGCTATGGACATTGTCAAAGTGGTAATGGAGATAAGTGGGCAGATTCAAGATATATTTGAAAGTAAAACCCCTAGGTCTTACTGATGGATTAGGATACATGTTGTTGCAGGGAAAAAGAGGAACCAAGGATGACTGCTAAGTATTTGGCCCAAACAGTTTGGGTGGATGAGAATAGGGATCAGGTTTGCAGGGACGCAGGAGCTTTGTTTTGGCAATGCAAATTTGCGATGCCAGTTGGATTTCCAAGTGGAAATGTTGAGTAGGGAGTGTAATTCACAATACATTACCTAACTCTGCATAACATGCTTATAAGCAAACTTGGAACCCTCCATTCTGAATTTTGCCATTAGTGTTTTAAAAGTTCTATTAGACCTTTTCAGATTTGTGGGTAACGTTAAAAGTCTTAGTCTGTTGATATGAAATAGTTTGGATATATTTTGTTTTCTGTGGATATTCACTAGTGATTATATTACTGCTATCCTGAGTAGTAATTCTCCACCTCCGTTGAACTGTCATTTACATGAAGGATGGTGTTAACATGGCCAGCTCCATAGGTTAAACACATTTCCTGTGCCTTACTCCTTTCAGGCATATGGGAATACAAGTCTGTAAAAGTAAAATCTTGAGTAACACTTTAGTGTGGTGTATGTGTATTTTTTTTAAGTTTTTTATTTACTTATTTTGAGACAAAGAGAGCAGGGGAGGGGCAGAGAGAGGGAGAAAAGAAGGAGAAAATCCCAAGCAGGCTCCACACTGCCAGTGTGGAGCCCGATGTGAGGCTCGAACCCACGAACCATGAGATCATGACCTGAGCTGAAATCAAGAGTCAGACACTTAACTTACTGAACCACCCAGGCGCCCCAGTGTAGGTGTATTTTAAACAAACAAACAAAAAATAATAATTTTTTTTGGCAAACTTTGAGCCTATTAAAGTATTATACTTTACATCTGATTAGGACACTCATCAAACACGTATTGGTAATCATAGATCTAATAACAATACCTAATATTTGTTAAGGGTACCACTGTAAGAAACTGTATTTATATTGGCTCCTCATGACAGCTTTGTTTTTACAGATACGGAAATTTAGGGCCCCCAAAATTCACTCAGGTAAGAAGTAGCAGAGCCAGGATTTAAACCCAGGCAATCTGGCACCAGAGCCTTCACCCTCTTTTTTGTTTCCAGAACCTTCACTCTTAACTACTACCATGTAATATGTAGAGAATATTGTAAGTTATGTTTCAGAAAAATTGTCTAGAGTAGAAATGACTTTGCAGATAATCAAGGTCTCTTTTGATTTTATTTTTACTTCATCCCTTGAAATTGGGACTTTGGAAGATGGGAGAGAGAATAATCCCCAAATGGATCTCCATCATACTCTGATTTCCTTCCTTAAATAATTCGTTTTGTTTTGACTTTTTCCTGACAGCATCAGCGAGAGCTTTCTAACTGTCAAAGGTGCTGCCCTTTTTCTGCCACGGGGAAATGGCTCATCCACACCAAGAATCAGCCACAGACGCAACAAGCATGCAGGTAAAGTTCCATGTATACCATTCCTTTCTTGGTTTCTTAGCCTTTTGTTTTGTTCTACAAGGCTGACTATCCCATTCCCATTTCTCCAACAGTTTTGTGATAGTGAAGGAAAGAATTGTACTGTGCTATAATCACTTTTCCTTCATTCTCACTATTTTTCTGGCACTTAGCAGAATGCCTTATATATGTAGTAGGTATTCAGTAAATTTTTGTTGGACAAATACTAAGGTACAAATATACTCTAATGAATTTTTCTATGATTTAGCAATGAAGGTTCCCGGTAGAATACACCCAGTTTACTTACTGGCAGTACTTTTCACTGCTAACAAACCTGAACTTCCATATACCCAGCTCACATAAGAAGCCTTACAGTGGGGATAGGGCTCCCTGACTTTTGCCTGACCTTCAAAGAAGCCATCTGGATCTTGGGGCCAGTAGCACTTAGAGTAGGGACTTAGGCCCACTATTGCCCAGAAATGGTTGTCCTCTACAAGTTCTCCATCCTAAAAATCCTTTCCTCAGGCTATTTGTCCTGATAGAACAGAAGAAATCTTAATTTTTAAAAAGCCTCAGCTGCTTAACTCAATTGTAACATGAAACTTAAGTCACTCTTCATTGTTTATTCCTAACACTTTGTCTTCTCCCCACACTGGTTCTTTTTTTTTTTAAACACTTTTAGTGAGATATAATTCACATACCATATAATTCACTCTATTTACTCATTTAAAGTATACATTCAGTGATTTTTTTTTTCATATGTACAGAGTTGTGCAACCATCGCTCTAATTTTAGAATGTTTTCATCACCCCCAAAAGAAACCCAGTTATCCATTAGCAGTCATTCCCTATATTCCCCACCTTCCCTGCCAATCCTAAACAACCACTGATCTACTTTCTCTATATATAGATCTGCCTGTTCTGGGTGTTCCATATAAGTGTAATTATATAAACGCTCTTTGGAGACAGGCTCCTTTCACTTAGCATAATGTTTTCAAGCATCATTTATATTAATTTTTTTTAGTGCTTATTTATTTTTGAGAGGGAGAGACAGAGTGTGAGCAGGGGAGGGGCAGAGAGAGAGAGGGAGACACAGAATCCAAAGCAGACTGAGCTGTCAGCACAGAGCCCAAAATGGGGCTCAAACTCACAAACCATGAGATCATGACCTGAGCCAAAGTTGGATGCTTAACCGGACTGAGCCACCCAGGTGCCCAGGGGTCATTTACATTATACTGTGTATCACTACTTTATTCCTTTTTATGACCAAATAATATTCTAGTGTATGGATATACTATATTTTATTTTTCCATTCACCAGTTGATAGACAGTTGAGTTTCCATTTTGGGCTGTGATGAGTAATGCCGCTATGAATATGTATGTATAAGCTCTTGTGTGGACATGTTTTAATTTCTCTTGGTTTTATACCTATGAGCCCATATTGGTTCTTACACATGAGACTTAGATTGTGTCTCTGGGTTTGAAATGTAGCAGAACAGACCTGGCCAAACATAATGACTCTGTTTTTTAATTTTGAAAGTTAAAAGATTCTGCAATACTGGAATTGGTCAGAAGCCAGCACTGAAATAGGGGTGGGGTGGGAGTGAGGCAAGAAAACTATTCTTTAAGAAAAGGAAAGAAAAAGGAAAGTCTTTCAGACTTGCCGACCTTTATTTATTTATTTATTTATTTATTTATTTATTTATTTAGAAAGAGAGAGAGAGCATGAGAGGGACAGAGGGAGAGAAAGAGAGAATCTTAAGCAGGCTTCATGCCTGGTGCAGAACCTGACACAGGGCTTGATCCCATGACTGTGAGACCATGACCTAAGCCAAAGTCACGAGTCAGACACTTAACCAACCGAGCCACCTGGTTGCCCCAGACTTGCTGACCTTTTAGACAAATACCTGTTTGCTAACCTACTTTTTCCTTCTTCCCCCTCACCACTTCTTGCATATATCAGTATTTCATCTCATAGTTAAGAGTTGAAGTTAACCTGGAGGAAAATTTTGTATGCAGATTTCAAGATAATGTGAGAACATCAGAATCTTTAGACTCTTAAAAAAGAGACAGATCTGGATGGACACGAATGAAGTTTTTTGTTCTCTGATTGTCATTATTTATAACAGTATGTTATCGGGGCGCCTGGGTGGCTCAGTCGGTTAAGCGTCCGAGTTCGGCTCAGGTCATGATCTCACGGTTCGTGAGTTCGAGCCCCGCGTCAGGCTCTGTGCTGACAGCTCAGAGCCTGGAGCCTGTTTCAGATTCTGTGCCTCCCTCTCTCTCTCTGACCCTCCCCCGTTCATGCTCTGTCTCTGTCTCAAAAATAAATAAACGTTAAAAAAAAAAAATTAAAAACCAGTATGTTATCTAATTATCTTCTACTAGCGAAAGCCTCAGGTTTTCTAATACTTTAATACAAAAAAATTTCAACTTAGTTTTATAGAATGTATAGGAACAAGTATGTTTTCAAATACTGATTGGCTGTGTTAAAGTACCTAATAATAGGTTCAGTGGAATATTTATTTCTTGGGATCTGCTATATTTAATGAGAACTCTTATTTTAATATCAGCCACTAATATGGAAATCATTAACTATTGATATTATTTTATGGGAAATCTAAAAATCTTCTTAGGTTAAATGCAACAGAAGATTTACAGGAATAAGAATGGCAAAATGGCTAGCTTTTTTTAAAGTTAGGGATAATTCTAACCTCAGTCACACACCTCATTTTCAGGATTCCTTCCTTGCTACCTTCAGTGTGCCTGAGAGCACAGCCAGTGGTGTCTGTGCCTGGACATATATCACTGTTGCTCTTTTCAGCACCCACTGCAGTATGGAACAGAGGTTGCTCTCAAGTGCACTTTCCGTTGGACAGACACAAAGCAAATTTTAATATAGTACAGGCTAAAAGTAAATATATAGAGATGCAGTCTGCCATTCTGTCTTTTCACTTAAAAAGAAGTTAATCATATTAAGACATTCACTTAATTTCTAATTACAGTCCTTGAGTGACCCAGAACTTTCTTTTACACAGGTTATTAAGGTAGAAGGAATCCTCTCTGTTGACATTACAATGAGGAATAATTATTGTTTTGTTTTACCAATTTAACCAGGTGATCTCCAACAGCATCTCCAAGCAATGTTCATATTACTGCGCCCAGAAGACAACATCAGGCTGGTAAGTTAGTGCTATCATTACTAAAACTCTTCCTCAAAAGACTTTCCAAGATAGCAAACATTAAACAGTCATTTTTATGTACCAGCAGAGTGCTGGGAACTATGTGGAACAAAAAAAAGAATAACATGTCTGCACTATCAGCAAGCTTAGAATATAATTGGGGATAGGAGTTAAGGTGAAATGATGCAAAATAATTTGATGAGTCAGAGCTGTTGATAAGCACCAGTTTGTGAGTTATTGACCATAACAACTGAATTTCAGAAGAAAGAATACTTGGAGACTTGGCTTAGTTAGAAAGGTTTTTATGTAGGGGTGCCCAGGTGGTTCAGTTGGTTAAGTGTCTAACTCTTGATTTCGGCTCAGGCCATGATCTCATGGTTGTAAGATCAAGCCCCACGTCAGGCTCTGTGCTGGGCGTGGAGCCTGCTTGGGATTCTCTCTCTCTCCTCTCTCTGCCCCTTCCCTGGCTGTGCTTGCTCTCGCTCACTCTCTTGCTCACTCTCTCGGTCACTCTCAAATAATTAAACATTAAAAAAAGGGGGGGGGGGTTACATATACAGTAAAGCTTGAGCTGGGTCTTGAATGATGATGGATTTACATTAGCAGAAAAGAAGACAGTCCTTCTAGATGAGGACATGACAAAGCAAAAGCACACGTGTTAAGAAGGGACAAGGAGAGAGTAAAAGGACCAGGGATTTGTGCTGGTCTCTGAGTCAGGAGACCTGGGCTTCGGCTGTTACTAATCATGTGATGTTGGACAAGTTACTTAGCTTGTTTGAGTCCATCTCCTTTCTGCCTCTCACAGTTAAGAGGACCAAGTAGACGTGAAAGCTTATTGCTGCCTAAATCTGGGGATTATTGTTACTATAAGGAAGATAAGATACCAGAAAAAAGGCAGGCAAATAGGACCTTAATGCTCCATACTAGAGGTCTCAAACTGGCAGATATGTTTTGTTTTTGACTCCAAGCCAGAATTTTAAAGTTGAATGATTTCACATAAAAATCAATACTTGAAGCTTGTCCTCAAAAATCTAAAAATCTGGCAACACTGGAATCTTATTCTCACATGACAAAACTTGCTAGACCTGGAGGAGCAGGCATTGGTATGGCCCAGGCTCTTAATTTACCGAATCCCCACATATCCTGTGGTCTTCTAGACACTGAAGCCAGGTGTCTCCATTTGTCATCATATCTTCACTGTTTTCTTGTAGTGTAGAACTTTAATTCAAGTAGGAAAACAAAAATGGGATGAGTATGTTTCTTTAAGAAAAGTGAAGAGCATTTTTACCCATTTAGTTTTCATGTGGCCTCCTTCTCTCATTTACATTCCCTATCTGACTGTCTAGATTAATACTTGGAGGTAGTACCTCAGTAAGCAGTAATGAAACATTACAGGGTTCTGAGCAAGGAATTCGATGGAACAGCTATAGTATTTGAGAGGGGTGCCTGGCTGGCTCAGTCAGTAAAGTATCTGACTCTTGATCTCTGGGTTTTGAGTTTGAGCCCTACATTGGGTGTAGAGATTACATCTAAAAGAGAGAGAGAGAAAGAGAGAGAGAGAAAGAGATTCCTCAGAATCTAATACAGAATAGTGGGAGGAGGAAGCCATTTAAGTCATGGGGGGCCACTAAGCAGTTATTGCAGTAATCCAAGCATGTGATGATGGGCCTTTCTAGGTTGGGTGGTAACTTGGAAAGTGGGTTTCTACTGGCACGTTCAGTTCAAATAGTTGATCTCTGCTGTCTGAACGGGGAGAGAGATAATAAGTAGAATACAAGAGTAAATGGAAAATTGATGATCAGATCTCTGAACTCTATAGTGATTAACTGATTTTTCATTCACTTATTTGTTCTGTGTTTAAATTAGGTCATTTTGTCCTCTCAGATGCTACCTCTGTCACCTTCTTAAAATGACCACCAATTTTTTTGAGAAACTTCCTTTGAAATTTAAAGAATATGAAATAAATCCTTACATCATTATTTTATATCCTAATCTGAAAATCACATCATACACTTACGTAAATCCTGTCTATATTTTTATATACTTCTATCTTAACACTTATTTATAATTGAACAAAGTGGGGTACAGCCCTTAGAGCAAAAATGCTCTAAAGCAGGGGCACCTGGGTGGCTCAGTCAGTTAAGCGTCCAACCTCGGCTCAGGTCATGGTCTTGTGGTTTGAGTTCGAGCCCTATGTCAGGCTTGTGCTGATGGCTCGGAGCCTGGAGCCTGCTTCGGATTCTGTGTTTCCTTCTGTCTCTGCCCCTCCCCAATTTGTGCTCTGTCTCTCTCTATCAAAAATAAATAAATGTAAAAACAAAATTTTTTAAATGCTTGAAAGCAGATACTCAAACCTTGGAGCCCATCAGAATCACCTGCAAAGCTTTGTTGAACTGCCATTTGCTGGACTCCACCCACAGTGTTTGATCTGGGAAGGGGTAGGCAGTGATAATTTGCATTTTTAACAAGTTTTCGAGTGATGTTGATGCTGTTGATCCAGGAGTCACACTTTGAGAACACCTCCTCTAGAACCCATAATAATGGTCACTTGCGCGTACTAGATGTCCATTAGATATATTTGTTTATAGTTTCCAAAACTTGTGTGATTTGGTAGAGCTAAAGTTGAGGTCTGTCAGCACTTACTTTATCTTTTTCTCTTTGATAACCTTCTGGAGTTTAGAATGTACCTCTAAATGTTAAAATAATTTTAACCACAGGAGAGCATTAAGGAAGCAGTTAGGAAGGCAGAGTTGGCAATTAACTGTTTTTCTTCCCCTGCTAAAATGTGCAACTTCAGCTGCTTTACATTTATAAAATACAAATTCAGAAAATGTAACTGATGCCTCTGAATTAATTCAGTTTAAATGACCAGCCATTTTACAGTTGTTTTGAATTGTTACAAACACATAGTCATTATGTTTCAGATTATTGAGTGAGTCATCTTCAAGAAAATGAGTGAATACATTGTGTGACTTTGGACAAATTAGCACTTTTCTAACTGAAAGGAGCATTTGTAGACTCAAAGCAAGGCCTTTTGTTTTGAGTTAAATTTGGAATGCTAAAATTCTCATCCTGGGACTTGTACATAAGGTTAAAAGTTTGATAGTCAACTGAAAGCCCTGCCTTTATTTTTTCAGTAACCAAACAACAAATAGAGGCACCAAATCCCACATTTTGCTTTAGCATTGAAAATAAGACTGAACCAGTTTTTCCTTCAGGGAAGCTCTGCATTCCAAATACAGTCTCAAGCATTAACTTCAGTACTTAGGAAAACTGTAGCTGATAAAATAAAGACAGTGGGTTTTTTGGTATTCTTGCACATTATCAAAGACCCATTTAACATAAAATGGACTGGAGCAGGGGGTACCTGGGGGGCTCAGTTAAGTATCTGCCTTAGGCTTAAGTTGTGATCTCACATTTGTGGGTTCAAGCCCCACATCAGGCTCTGTGCCGACAGCTCAGAGCCTGGAGCCTGCTTCAGATTCCGTGTCTCCTCCTCTCTCCACCCCTCTCCTGCTCACACTCTGTGTGTCTCTCTGTCTGTCAATAATAAATAAACGTTAAAAAAAAAAAAACAGACTGGGAAATAAAAAACTTTCTTAACATTTGAAGTAAGTTCAATGTTCTTTACTAGAGGTAAGGTGCTCATAAGATACAGGGAGATGTTTTTTAGTACTTTCACTTTGTAGAAGAGTTTAAGAAAATAAGGAGTTTTTTGGTTTTGTTTTTTATAGTTCATTGATAGTTGCTCAAAATGAAAATGGGTTTATTTTTTCTAAATACAAAAGTTTTAAAAATCATACAAACAGAAAGGTATAAGGAAGAAAGTAAAAATCACTTTGTATCTTACACTCTGAAAAAACAATTCTTAGTAATTTGGATAAGCATCCTTCCAGTCTTATGTGTATATATAAAAGTATGTGTCAGATTCTCTGACTCTGCTCTTGCTGAAGTGGATCAATGATAAAAATAGCCAAATTTGGGGCGCCTGGGTGGCGCAGTCGGTTAAGCGTCCGACTTCAGCCAGGTCACGATCTCGCGGTCCGTGAGTTCGAGCCCCGCGTCGGGCTCTGGGCTGATGGCTCAGAGCCTGGAGCCTGTTTCCGATTCTGTGTCTCCCTCTCTCTCTGCCCCTCCCCTGTTCATGCTCTGTCTCTCTCTGTCCCAAAAATAAATAAACGTTGAAAAAAAAAAAAATAGCCAAATCTGAGTATCAGAAAACCTACAAGTCTCCCTGATGTGTGATCTTGGTTTCAGCTTAGGTCATGATCTCACAGTTTGTGAGTTTGAGCCCCGAGTCAGGCTCTGCACTGGCAGCACGGAGCCTGCTTGGGATTCATTTGTTCTCATTCATTCTCTCTCTCTCTCTCTCTCTCTCTCTCTCTCTCTCTGTCTCTGTCTCTGTCTCTCTCTCTGCCCCGCCCCTCCCCTGCTCATGCTGTCTCTCTCTCTTTCTTAAAATAAATACATTTGAAAAAAAAGTGACTGAATAACTGACAACTTGCTCATGGATGAAGGAAATTAGGGGAAATGTGTGTATATGAAAGGCTAATCAGTTTTGAGCAATGAAAAGGTTTTACTACTGATCTTTATAACTATGAAGGTTTCGGGGGGCCTGGGTGGCTCAGTCAGCTAAGCATCTGACTTATGATCTCACGATTCATGAGTTCGAGCCCTGCATCAGGCTCCATGCTGACAGTATGAAGCCTGCTGGGATTCTCTCTCTCCCCACCTATCTCTGCCCTCCCTTGTGCACGTGCTCTCTCTCTCTCTCTCTCAAAATAAATAAAAGAAAACTATTAAAAAACCAAACAAACAAACAATGAAGGCTTCTTACACTTGATCTGAGCTTAGAATTAAAAGGAAAAGAGAGGGGTGCCTGAGTGGCTCAGTTGGTTAAGTATCTCACTTCAGCTCAGGTCATGATCTCATGGTTTGTGAGTTGGAGCCCCACAGCAGGCTCTGTGCTAACATCTTGGAGCCTGGAGCCTGCTTCGGAGTCTGTGTCTCCCTCTCTCTCTGCCCTTCCCTCTCTTGCACTCTGTCTCCCTCTCTCAAAAATAAACATTAAAAAACAATAATAATAAAAGGAGAAAAGAGTGTATGTCAAAGCACCTTTTTTTTTTTTTTTTTTTTTACAAAAATGAGATAAGGGGCTCCTTGGGTGGCTCACTCGGTCAAGCATCCAACTCTTGATTTCAGCTCAGGTCGTGATCTCAGTTTGTGAGATTGAGCCCTGCATTGGGCTCTGTGTTGTCAGTGCCAAGCCTGCTTGGGATTCTCTCTCTGCCCCTTCTCTGCTTGCGTTCTTTCTCTCTCAAAATCAATAAATAAACATTTTTAAAGATGAAATAGAAAAAATATAAATGCTGTCTTATAACCTGCTTTCTTCACACTTTATTATGGATATCTTTCCATGTCAGCAAATAAATCTGTTTTTAATGGCTACAAAGAATATAATACATAGATTTTTTTAATTGAAGAATTTCATAGAGATAGACTGAAGGAATAAAATCCTGAGACTCCCTCAAGCTCTGTTTCTTTTGAAAACAGTGTTCTTTAGTTTATTAGTATCACATCTGAAGTCTATTTTAATTTTATAGATTGACTTTGCTTTGTTCTTTTGGCTAGAATTTAATATTTACATACTTTTGAAACCTTTCTCTCTGATGGATTGGGTGAGCTGCCTGTCTAGACATTGGGACTTTATAATGTGGCTTCCTTGAGGATAAACATTGCATGCAGTGGCATGATGTAAGACTCTTAGTAAAAAGAAATTAAAGGCAAAGGTGCAGTATAAGCTTAAGGAATAGTATTTCTTGATGTTGGATGATACTGAGGACAGAAGTATTTTACCAGGTGGTGTTTGTGAACTGCTTATAATGAGATTAAAAATTTAAATTAGTTACTGAGAGAAATTTTAACATCATTCTTTGATAGATGAGCTTTGCAAACAGGTTGAGTTCTTATCTCTCAGAAATAAAGCAGAGGCAGGTGACTTCTCAGACCTACCCCAGTCCTCAGATTGCTGAATCCAGTTCACCTGAAACTTGTAACAAGATTTCAACTTTAGGCAATAAATGGAGTTTCTTGGAATAATTTTCTCAGTTGCTACTATTGCCACGTTTCGAAATTTTAAATATTGTTTTGGCTGGACAATTAGAATAAATTTCAGTGGTATTCTTTTCAGTGAGAACTTTAGTTGATCAAATGCATCTGAATTGTTGTCTTATTCTAGTCATCTATTCCATGTAAATGTTGGAAACTAAGGAAATGTGGGAATTACTGCCAATTCCAATATTAAGGAATTATGTAAAAAACTGCCATTTTAAATTACATTTCTCTGATTAACTTGTTGGGTTAAATTAGATTATTAGATTTTGTCAATCTTCTTCCCAACAGAAGAATATGAAATAAACTTCAAACCCAGGTGGGTATTGGGTTTTTCTTTATGCTGTGGCTCTTAAATTTTTAATTCCATAACCTAGAATCTTGAACTTTGAAAGGAAATTTAAAACCTTGCATTGCAGTTTTTTCTATAAAAGCTTTCATCTCAACCTTCTTGAGTATATAAGTGTTAATGGCTTCTGACTTCCTGATTAAAGCACCACTTCCTTTTAGTAAGAATTAGTTGGGGCACCTGGCTGGCGCAGTCGATAGAGCATGCAACCCTTGGTCTCAGGGTTGTAAGTTTGAACCCCACATTGGGTGTAGAGATTGCCTAAAAGTAGATCTCAAAAAAATAAAAAACAAACAAACAAAAACGTATTAGCAATTACACAGGTACTCTCTAGAGGTCCGAGATCAAACCCTAAGGCCTCTAAGTGCCTTTCTGCCATCTAAAAAGCCTAGAATTGAAGAAATCTGAGATGTACCTATTACTTAATCCTAAATCAGTATAAAATGGGAAATCAGCATTTCCCATTAGGTTTGGGGTCTGATGTTATGATTATATTAATAAGCAAGGGAAGGCCAAATGTTTGAAATGCTCTTGATGTTATGAATAAATAAACCCCTCACATTTACAAAAGAGAACTAATGGGGCACCTGGGTTGCTCAGTTGGTTAGGCGTCCGACTTCAGCTCAGGTCATGACCTTGTTTCTCGTGGGTTTGAGCCCCTTGTCGGGCTCTGTGCTGACAACTCAGAGCCTGGAGCCTGCTTTAGATTCTGTGCCTCCCTCCCTTCCTCCCCAGCCTGTGTGTTTTCTTTCTCTCTCTCTCTCTCTCTCTCTCTCTCTCTCTCTCTCTCTCTCTCTCTCTCTTTCAAAAAATAAACATTAAAAAAAAATTTTTTTAAGACAACTAATGTTTACCCTGAATATCCCAAAGAAACTCTTGCTGCCCACCTGCTAACTTAGTCTCATAACTTGTATGATAGGTAATGTTTGTGGAGGTTATTTGTTTTTTCCTTTTATTTGTTTCAGCTTAGCCACTGGTTGGTGTAGAAGCTGTGGATAAATTTCAGGAGCACAGTTCAGTTGTTCCCATTCTGTATGTATTTGAGCCTTGACAGAGGATGAAAGAGCCTCTAACATATTCAGGAAACTGAACAGTTAGCTCAGAGCTTGCCAAGGCAAGCCCAAGTTTAGGTATGTAATAATATGTGAGCTCTTGTTGATAAAAAATTCTAGTTTACCTGCACCTGGTTTCTGATTAGTTTAATATTCTGTGTTGTGTTCCTAGAATCAGAGTGTTGATGCTGCCTTCCAGTCTCCTCATGTGCATTTACTCCTATCCATAGCTATATGTGTATAATGCTCGTTTGGCCCAGCTCTCTGTTAGACCTTTGTCCATTTAAGTATTAGTTCTTAGCTTCTCACAAATGAATTTGATTTGAAATGCTCTGTTGCTTTGTGGAACATAAAGTTAGCAGTACAGCTCTCTCAACCTTGCATACTTGGAATCAGAATGGTGGACGTTACATTCTTGTTGTATCAGCTCTTATTAGAAACAAGCTTTAATATGGCCACTTTTGCCATTTGTGCTTCCCTAACTTTTCCTAGTTGTATCGGATTAGAGACAAAAAGATAGCCAATGGCAGTGAGTCTTACCTCTCTCTGCCTTGCTAAATGGCTCACTTAAGCTGTGTGACTGCATTTCTTTTTCTCTTTGTATGGCTACTTTTGGATTAGTGACAGAATTGAGGGAAAGGAAACTCCAAGAGAAGCACTGAAAGAATCCCAAATAGAAATTTCTGTCAAATTTCTGACAGATATCTTGAGCTAGTTGATGGGATTGGAACTCTGTGTCTCTTGTGAGATAAGGAAAGATAAGGAATGGTGGGTATTTTATACAGAGTAAATTGCCTCCAGTGCAGTTTCCTGGTTTTTTATTAAAACAGATAAAGAGAAGAGCAGACTAGACTGTGCACTCTGCAAGGGCAAGGACGGTATCTTTCTTCTACCATTGAATCTTCAGCACTTGGCTCTGATTATATATGCAGTAAATGTACAGTAATATTTGAATGGATGTTAACTGGAACCCATTTTTTTCATCTGTTTCCCACCCCACCCCCACATTTTTTTCTTTCTTTGTTGGAATTTTTATTTTTTAAGCTTCAACTCTGTACCCAACATGGGTTTGAACTCATGACCCTGAGATCTAGAGTCACATGCTCTACTGACTGAGCCAGCCAGGCCTCCATCTTTATTGGAAAATTTTGTTAAATTGCTTTATTGAGGCATAATTGATCTTCAAAAAGTTGTGCATATTTAATATGTACAGCTGGGTGAGTTTGGAGATAAGTATACATCCATGAAACCAATACCCCAATCTATGCCATAAACATCTCTATCATTTCCCAAAGTCTCCCCCAACCCTCTTTATTATAATAATTGTTATTATTTATTGTTATAACATAAGATATGCCCTCTTTTTTTTTTTTAACATTTATTTATTTTTGAGACAGAGAGAGACAGAGCATGAACGGGGGAGGGTCAGAGAGAGAGGGAGACACAGAATCCGAAACAGGCTCCAGGTTCTGAGCTGTCAGCACGGAGCCCGATGCAGGGCTCAAACTCACAGACTGTGAGATCATGACCTGAGCCGTAGTTGGATGCTCAACTGACTGAGCCACCCAGGCGCCCCAAGAAGTGCCCTCTTAACAAAAATTTTAATGGCCTTTTTTTTTTTTTTAGCAGTTTTAGGAAAACTGAACAGAAGGTAGAGATTTCCCATATATTCTCTGTCTCCATTCTTTCATAGCCTGCCCCATTTGTTACAATTGATGGGCCTGCATTGATTGACACATCATTATTACTCAAAGTCAAAGTTTACCTTAGGGTTCAGTCTTGGTGTTGTACATTCTGTGGGTTTTGACAAATGTGTAATGACATGTATCCATCACTTTGGTATCCTACAGAGTAGTTTCATGGCTCTAAAAACTTCTGTACTCCCCTACACTCTGGCAACTACATATCTTTTTACTGACTCCATAGTTTGCCCTTTACAGAATGTCATATAGTTCGAATCATATAATATGTAGCCTCTTTAGATTGACTCCTCACACAAAGTAATATGCATTTAAGATTCCTCCATGTCTTTTCATGACTTTATAGCTCATTTCTTTTTAGTGCTGAATAATATTCCATTGTCTGCACGTATTTAGTTTATTCACCTACTGAAGGACATCTTGTTTGCTTCCCATTGTTGGAACATTTTAAAGTAAAACTTGGACACCATGTCATTTTACTCTAGATACTTAAGAAAAAAGCATAACCACAGTGCCATTATCACACTAACAGTAAATCCTTAATATCATTTAATATCCTTTCCATATTCAAATTTTTGGAAGGCCCTTTTAAAGTACTATAGGGGCGCCTGGGTGGCTCAGTCGGTTAAGCGTCCGACTTCAGCTCAGGTCACGATCTCACGGTCTGTGGGTTCGAGCCCCACATCAGGCTCTGGGCTGATGGCTCAGAGCCTGGAGCCTGCTTCCGATTCTGTGTCTCCTTCTCTCTCTGCCCCTCCCCCATTCATGCTCTGTCTCTCTCTGTCTCAAAAATAAATAAAAATGTTAAAAAAGAAAAAATTATAAATAAATAAATAAATAAAGTACTATAAACAAGCAATAAATACAATTTTTGACAAAAAAAATAATATAAGCCTCTGAAAAAGCAATGTCTTTATCACTAAAACTAAAGAAGGAAATCTCATAGTGTATAATCTTTCAATTGAGTACACTCCTCTTATATATTAATAGCTTGCTTTGTATTGAAATTGTTTCTGCAACTTGCATCTATGAGTCCGGTGCTCACATTCATACAACTCACATTTCCCTCTTCGATCTTTAGAACATGCCCTGGTAGTTGTTATTATAAATGCTAGTAGCAAGTATTTATAGAGCTTTTACTCTATGCCAAGCACTGTGTTTTACATGCATTATTTCATGTGATTCTTATGATCCAATGGGGGTAGGTATTATTATATCTCCCTCCAATTAATTTAGTAACTTACTGAAGGTTTCATAGTTAATACATGAGCTGGGATGTGAATTTAAGTCTTCCTGAGCATGCTGTAAGATGCTGATATAAAAAAGGTTGAATGATCTACAACTAACCTTCTAAATTTCCTAACATATCTGTTGTCTGTTATCTTCCAGGCTGTAAGACTAGAAAGTACTTACCAGAATAGAACACGCTATATGGTAGTGGTTTCAACTAATGGTAGACAAGACACTGAAGAAAGCATCGTCCTAGGAATGGATTTCTCTTCTAATGACAGGTACGGTATCCCAAAAGGGAGGATGAGAAGACTCCTTTTTAAATAACCTATTCCGGTTGCCTTTTGAGTTATTACAAAAACATCTTTTGCCAATTCTATTCTTAAAGGTCAATGCCTAAAACTAGGGAGCACAAAAGTTATCTTAGCCATACAATTTTGAGGGATGAAAATGATTAGTGAATGTCTTTGATTGTGTTCCTAATTTATCACCTATTCCTCACCTTCCTCTACCCTTAGGTGGTAATGAATATAAAGCAAATGATTTAAACTTCAGTCTCCAGGAATAAAAAGCTACCTTTTCTTTGTAGTTAACTTTATTTTAAGCAGTAATGATTCACATTGCTGATTCTAGGGCACGCACCCTTTAATATAGTGCACCAGTGGGTCTTGGGTTCAAAGAGAGCCCACTTTAACTGCAATCTCTTCTATTTATTCTTGGCCTTACACCTTGCTTTTACCAAATGTTTTACTTCCTTTTTCCTGCTTCTGAGGTAGAAGGGCAGGGTTGGGAGGGATTGATTCTTTAAACTCAGAACAGAACCTTTTATAATCTTGCACCTTTGGCTTTAGCAGTACTTTGCATCCTTCATTTAAAGATACCATACACCACTCAGAACCTGGCTCTTTTGTGTCCGTAAGGTTTATTGCTTTCCTTTTTTATTTTCCCACTTCTTCTGGAGAAACCTTGAGAAGACTGTGGAATGTGGCTAAGCAGATCTTTGCACTCCAGATAATAAGCCTCAGGAAATCCTGCCAGATGTCTCAAAGCATTGACTTCCTGGTTCAGGACTAGAATGGAACTGTGCAGTAGCTGGCAGTGTGATCCGGGCCTGGGAGAATTTAGCCACAAAGAGAAGACAGGGAGTGATTCTAATTGTCCTGATGTTGGGAAGAAAAAAATCACATTTGTCATTAGGTTTCCCAAACAAGTGTTTACCTACACTTGTACAGTCAACCTGAAAGTTATTTGTGGTTTCACGAGGCCAGAGTTGTTACCTTGTATAACTCTTACAGCCTTTAATTGTATGCTCTGAAATTACACAGGTTTATGAACCACATTTCGGTTTTCTCCTGCATGGATTTAACCTCTGGTATTAGCTAAGCAATAGACCTTTCAGAAAGTAAGCATTTATCCTTTTAACTACCTACCTTGCCTACATCATTAGTATTTTAAGACCTCTGATTTGGACTTTTCTCTCTCTAGATCTGTGCTGTCCCATACAGTAGCCACTAACCACTTTGTGACCATTTAAATAAGTTAAAATTAAACAAAATTTAAATGTCAGTCCCTCAGTCACAACTAGCCACATTTCAAGTACTTTGGCTATTATGTGGCTAGTGGCTGCCATATTGGACAGTACATGTACAGAACATTTCCATTGTGGCAGAAAGTTCAGTTGGGCAGTGCTACTCTGTATCTTATTTCCTTTGGTTCTTCCTGATTCTTCTCTTAGAAACCCCATAAAACAGGAACTGGGATTGCGTGGAAACTTATACTTGAGTCTTCCCCTAGGGATACAAGGCAACAACTTCAGATTCTCCTGACTCAGCATGTGAGAAATGAGCTGTGTAATCTTATCTCTTTTACTTTGTTCCAAATGTTCCCAGAAATCATAAAGAATGCTTATTAATATGGGTGCCCAATAATTTATCCTCAGTGAATTTCATCTGTCTTCAGTAATGGTCCTGCCTGAATCACATCTAACAAAAGAAAATTTTATTTTATGGAAGACAGAATGTGATGTGAAAAGCTATAGAAACTAGTTTTCATTCTGTTTGGTAACCTCAGTATTATGAATTCCCATCTTCTGTTTGATTAATCTCCTTGGATAATAAAAAAAAGTGCTGCCCACTTCAGAATACTGGCACTCAGGTAATCTAGAATCATTTCTAGCTCAACTGCTGTTGAAGGAATTTGTATCATTTTATATCAGAGAATATAAAAAGTTCATGTTTCAAAATAGCACTAAACGAAAGTAGAACCCAGATTGTTTATGACAGACATATCTTCCCAAATAGTTCCCAAGATATGATATGCCAATTCATTTAGCCTGTTTACAAGTTCTTTGAGTCTTGTGTTATATTTTAAGGAAGACATTTTTATTTAATATGAAATTTATTGTCAAACTGGTTTCCATACAACACCCAGTGCTCATCCCAAAAGGTGCCTTCCTCAATGCCCATCACCCACCCTCCCCTCCCTCCCATCCCCCATCAACCCTCAGTTTATTCTCAGTTTTTAAGAGTCTCTTATGGTTTGGCTCTCTCCCTCTCCCTTTTTTTTTCCTTCCCCTCCCCCATGGTCTTCTGTTAAGTTTCTCAGGATCCACATAAGAGTGAAAACATAACAAATATTTAATATACAGGTAACCTGGGTTTCCAAATTGCATTGAATATATTTCAAATTATAAAATAATAGAGCTTTTTGGTGTCATTTTGTAATTTTTCTTTGAACCCCCAACACCTTGAAATGTCTGCTACAAATAGGCACTCAATAAATATTTGTTGAATGGGATGAGTACTAAAATAAGTACCTATACTCTAAAGGAGAAAAATCTCATGAAACTCAAGGTAAACTAGATAAAAAATACTAGGTGTGCCTAATCCAGGCCTGTCTTTCCTATCATGTGAAAAAGCTATTTCTTTTTTTTATTTTTTTATTTTTTTTTTTATTATTTTTTTTTTTAATTTTTTTTTCAACGTTTATTTATTTATTTGGGACAGGGAGAGACAGAGCATGAACGGGGGAGGGGCAGAGAGAGAGGGAGACACAGAATTGGAAACAGGCTCCAGGCTCTGAGCCATCAGCCCAGAGCCTGACGCGGGGCTCGAACTCACAGACCGCAAGATCGTGACCTGGCTGAAGTCGGACGCTTAACCGACTGCGCCACCCAGGCGCCCCGAAAAAGCTATTTCTTAATGTAAAGAAGGAGCCTGGCCTGAGTATAAGCTGAAAATGTGATGTTTGATTCCTACATATCACTGCCTCTTGTCCAAAGTTTAACTGGTGTTTGATCACAAGCTCATATATCACACTCTTTTAGACCTCTGCATCTTCTTCTGTAGTTACTTAATGTCAAGATTTGTCACTAGGCTATAAACGTTTTGTGTTTATACCCAAACTGTACTTGTTGCTGAGAACCTGGCTAGGCACTCACTTCAAAAAGAAAAAGAAAAGAAGAAAAAAGGAACTACTCTGAAAATAACCCCACTCCATCTGAGGACACCATTTTCAAAACAAGTTTTACTTGTGCTCATCTCATCTTCTCAATGAAAAGAGTGGTAGAGTTGTCTTCCTCCCCCCGGACTCTAGCATGATAGCTGTGTGTCTGGAGTTCAGACCCAGCCTTCCAATGTGGATAAGCTGTTGCAATCTTGATTTGACTCTCCTGAACTCTGGAATCATTAGTGGAGGGAGCATTGAGTAACACAGACCAGCAAGCACAGTGCAAAGCATTAGACACAGCCCACCTAGGGAATGGCCTTGGTCAGCCCTGCACTGACTCCCGACAGTCAAAGCTTGATATTCTTCATGTTGTTTTCACTGCATCTTTGTGATGTTTCCTGTCTCTCCATGCCCCCACTTTCAGTTGTATTAGAACACTCACCAAAAATTCATACTCAACATTTGTTTTATGTGACTATTCATATGTATTGTTTCACTTTAAATATTTAAAATATTTATGATAACTCTATGAAAGTAGGTTTTGTTACCTGCATTTTAAGATGAAGGAATTAAGACTGAGAGAGGGTAAATAACTTACCAAAAAGAATTGAAATACCGAAGGAGATCAAATCCAGATATTTTGATACAGTGTAAGTGTTTTGTTATGTTTTGGTACTGTGATACACATTTTTAGTGTGTTATTTAATCTTTAAAAGAAGGTGTTTTTGGTTTTATAGATGAGAAAACTGGAGCATAAAACAATTAAATAATTTGTCTAAAATTATACAGTTAGTGCCAGAATCTAGGTTCCAGAGCCCATGTGACTCCAGAGCCCGTGCTCTCAACCATAATTTGCTGTTCTGCCTCCCATGTGTACGGTTCCTTCTATACCATGCTGCTCTTCTAGATACATTGGCAGGGAGAGGGCGTCAAAGCCTTTGGGAGACTGGATGGAAGGGGAAATTGGCTTATGGCAACCTTAAGGAGAGAAAGTGGCAGAGGTCTGGGGAAGACTACAGAGAAGTGTTGCGATAGAGACACAATTGAGAACCCATGGCTTTCTTTCTTTTTTTTTTTTTTAATTTTTTCTTTTTTTACATTTTATTTTTTTGAGAGAGAGAGACAGAGAGACAGAGCGCAAGTGGGGGAGAGGCAGAGAGAGAGGGAGACACAGAATCCGAAGCAGGCTCCAGGCCCTCAGCTGTCAGCACAGAGCCCAACATGGGGCTCAAACTCACAAACTGTGAGATCATGACCTGAGCCAGAGTCGGATACTCAGCCACCTGGGCCACCCAGGCACCCCGAGAACCTATGGCTTTCTATCCCAACCTATTCCCTTAACTTAAAGCTAATTTCCTCCCTGAGTTAATATGTGACTTAAATAGGATTTCAGTATACTAGGGCTGTCCTTTTGTTGGTTTGTTAACATTCCTATTCGCTCTGCATTTCAGCAGCACTGGTCTAGTTCAGTGCACTGTCACCAGGCTCTGTTTTATTTAAGTTGTATTGTGTCTATCTTTTCTCTCTAACTTGATCACAAACCATTAACAATTACTTTTTTACATATTTTAATTCCCTTTCTCTTTTAGACAATTGAATGTGTTCTGATGTTTAGTAAATCTACATAAACTTCAGAATTAAATTTGAACAAATTATATATTCAGAGGTCTTCAGCAACCAGCAGTAGTTCTTGGCATTAGAAAAAGTTTTGGAGGGTGCCTGAGTGGCTCAGTCAGTTAAGCGTCCAGCTTCAGCTCAGGTCATGATCTCAAATTTCATGGGTTCGAGCCCCTTGTCAGGCTCTATACTCACAGGTCAGAGCCTGGAGCCTGCTTCAGATTCATTCTCTCTCTCTCTCTCTCTCTCTCTCTCTCTCTCTCTCTCTCTGCCCCACCCCCAAAAAATAAATATTAAAAGAAATTTTTTTGTTGTTGTGTTAGGTGTTGTGACTTTGGGGTGAAACCTGCCAATCACAAGTCAGCATGTGGATTTTTAGACAGTGGCCACTTTCGAGATTGCAATACAAGTTGCTCAGTCAATAAGTTTTCTTTGTTAAATATGTAAGGACCTAACTAACCACCTGTTTGATACAGCTCCAGAGCACATGCATTAGGTTGATAGTAATATGATAGAAATTCCTCCACTCCTAACACGCCAGAATTTAGAGCTGAGGGGCTTTATCCTTTGTGTTGAAAGAGTTAATAAAGAACTGCTTCCTAGAATAATAGGCATTATTAACCTGTGGACTGTTTCTTGTCTTGCAGCAGCACTTGTACCATGGGCTTAGTCCTGCCTCTCTGGAGTGACACCCTAATTCATTTGGATGGTGATGGGTAAGAGCTTTCCCTTTTTATTCTCCTACAGAAAGCCAAGGGATGGGTTCCATCTTAGTGCCCATTCATTCAGCTGAATGGGAGGCCCAGTGTGCCCAAGTGAACTGTCATGTCAGCAACTCAGTGAGTCCTTTTAAACTTCTGTTTTGTAAAGTGGAGTAAAAATACAACTTGCCAGGGCCTCTCACTTCTGTTCTTCTAGGCTGGCTACGGTAAGAATCCAAACAAAGAAAAACTAGTTTGTTGGCTCACTCTTTCATCTGAGCATGTGGGACTGTTGCAATGCTCTCCCAGAGGATGATATGTTCTGTTTCAAATAACCTCTTGCTGCCTCTGCCAGCTGTCAGCCTACAGTATAACCCCTTTCCTGTGCCAATTCCTTCCAGTGACCCTCCACCCCCACCTCCTGGTGTTTTTAGAATGTGTCCCCAAGAGACCAAGATGTTTGCTCCAGTTTATAAAACCCAGGTCAGGTTTGCTAAGAACCCACAAGACTTCCAAATAGAAATATACAGCAGAACAGTTTGTCTGTAGCTACAGCTGGGAAACTATATGCAATTTCCTAACTCCAGTGTGGGAGTCCATTCGTTTTGCTTGGTAGATAAAATCAGACAATTTGTTGAAGCTTTTCAGTCAAGCTTTTCAAGTCAAGTTAACTATACTCCAGTTAACTTCTACATGAACCTGGTGATTTCTTCTACCAAGCCAGCAGTTGTGAGCCTGGGAAATGACCTCAAAAACTCAAAACTGAAATAACCTACTCTCATTTGTGGATTTTTGTCTCATTTTTTTCCTTAGTGGGTTCAGTGTATCAACGGATAACAGAGTGCACATATTCAAACCTGTATCTGTACAGGCAATGTGGTAAGAGGACTTTTAATGTCTCTATGAAAGTTTTTAAATATAGAATTAGGGCAATATTTTGTGAGTAGTAGTATTTGAAATAGCACAGTTCTCTATGAAAATGCTATATGATCTGTGTGTTTAAGATTTTGTGTGATCTGTTCATGTGGTCCTCATAGTTAAAGATGACCTAAGAGTTCAGTTTTCAAATTATCATAGTGGAAGGCCTTAAGCATTGGTAAACAAGTAAAATTCAGAGATGTTCTTAGACTCTGGAAGACACTTAATGGATTAGATTGCCAATTGGAACAGAGTTTTACAGGGACACATTGACTTAAGTTAGTAACAGTCTAGAGCCAAATCTACAACATTGCAGTACTACAATGCATTAGTGTTGAATTTCTTAAGGTAATCAGGGATATTATTGATGGAGTTATAGGTAGATAAGTTTCCATTTAAATTGCTGGTGACTGCAAGACTGCATAATACAAATAAAGCCTACACATTATAGTTGTCAATAACCATCAGCTGGTGTACTGATGCTTTGGAGCTACTTAACTATGTGTCAGACAGTGTGCTTTATGTGGATTATATCTAGTCATCACACCAACTCCCCAAAATAATATTAGTGGCTCCTTTTTATGGATGAGAAAACTGAGGTTTTGGAAAGGTTACATAACTGGCCTGAGAGTATCTCTTCTATTTAGACAGAATCGACTCTTACTTATTCTCGATTATGTAGAAAAATGATCTCATATAACTAGGGAATGGTGTGACTCTAAGATTTAGTCTGTCCCCGAGTTCAGGGGTTTGAATTTTAGTTTCTCATTCAGCTGCCTGTTCTGTAGTAGAAGTCCCCCTGAGGAACAGAATGGACAGAATGAAAGCCAACAGGAAATAAAGGAGCCTGAAAAAAGATTCCAGAGAGCTCATTTGCCCCTGAATAACAGGATTGATAGACTCGAGGTGGATAAAACAGAGTCAAATGAGCTTAAGAGTCACCATTTCATGCAGTAATTGAGGTAGAACAGAGTTATGTGTTTAAGCCAGATTTTTAGATTTAGGGCACATTTCACAGATAAATCTCTCACGGAAAACTTACCTTCTCTGACGAAGGCTCCTTTAAAGGCAATTGACCTATATCTGTTCCTAGGTCCCAAGTAAAACCAAACAGTGTAAGTCCCAAAAATGACAGTGTTTTTAGTTATATTTTGAAAAGGAGTACAAAGCAGTCTTAATTCATAAGACAGTGAAGATTCAAGTAATAACCTAGTTCAATCTGGGATGTTCTAAAGCAAATTGACTAGTCCTACTTCTGTTAGCTCGTTGTAGAATAAAGTTTTTGGTGTACCACATGGGGAGTAGTGAACTGAAAGTCACAGGAAAAAAAAAAAAAAGATGTATGGATCAAAGCAGCATTTAGACCAGGTGTTTCCTTCATAGAGAAGATGGTTACTGCAGCCTCCCAATCCTGTATGCAGCTAAAATAACTGAGGTGGCTAATAAGCCTTGAGTGTATTTTAGGGCACTTGCCCCAGACACTTGTGGCATATGCTTTTGAAGCACATGTTTCCTGGATAAAGAAAACATGTGTTGAATATCCTGTACATTGCACTCAGCTGGCCCTTACCTTCCAATCTATGTAATGACACTGAAATTCACTGAGAATTATCAGAATCTGACAAACTTCTCTTGAGAATTTGGCTTACTTTGAGTAATAGGAAGCATTTTAAAAGATTCTGCAACTTTGTTTTTAGGGAAAAATTTGTTTCCCTGATAAAAATGGACTGAAATGTTTTTCCTTTATTAAATTGGCAACTATTTTCTTTTTTAACTTACATTATATGGGGTTGACAAGGACTTAAGGAACAGACGTTGTCATTTACTATTGGTGGAAGAATAAACTGGAACAGCCTTTCTTAAGGATGATTTGCCAATATGCCTTACCATTTTGCATGCCCTTTTAACCTAGTAATTCTTCTTCTAAGAATTTATCCTAAGGTGATAACCATGGGCGTGTACAAAAATTTTAACCATAAGTGTTGTAATAATAGCAAAAAATGGAAAACAATTTAAATGTCTGAAAAGGAGGAATTAAATTATGGTGCCTCCATGTTACTACATATAATGCAACCATTAAGAATAATCTGGTTGATGGGACACCTAGGTGGTTTAGTTGGTTGAGTGTCCGACTTCGGCTCAGGTCATGATCTCGCGGTTTGTGAGTTCAAGCCCCGTGTCGGGCTCTGTGCTGACAGCTCAGAGCCTGGAGCCTGCTTCTGATTCTGTGTCTCCCTCTCTCTCTGCTCTTTCCCCACTTGCACTCTGTCTGTCTTTCAAAAAATAAATAAATATTTTTGAAAATTAAAAAAGAATCTGGTTGAAGATTATTGACATAGACGTTGGTAAGAAGGTACAAAGTAAAATCAAGTTAAAAGGTATATAGAATGTGATCATATCTTTATTATAGATCTATGCATAAACAAAAAAACTGAAAAGATCTATACTAAAACCTTAACAGTGGTTATTTCTAGGTGGCCAGATTATAGGCTATTTCTGCCTTATACTTAAGATCCCTAAATTTTCTAAAGTTAACATGGATCACTTCTGTTTTGAGGCAAAATTTTAGAAGTAAGATGTAAATAGATTGCCTATAGAATTTTCTCATACTGCCCTCTTCCCACAGGAGACCAGCATTAGCTAACAGCTAATAAGACATTTCTTCTAGCAAATACTGTGCTCCAACCATAAACTAGACATTCTTTTAGGTACTTGAAATATGTCAGTAAACAAAATGTAGAAAGATCCCTGCTTTTATGTAACTGACTTCCTAGCATTTCTGGCTTTAGCTTTTCCCAAGTATATAACCAAAAAGGTACTTTTCAAATAAAAAAATAAAAGTTAAAAAAAAAAAAAGGTACTTTTCAGTTTTGTTTACCCTTGGGTTCCTAAGTTCAGAGTCAGAGATTTAATTAGTCTTAGTATAACCAGAGCTATTCTTAGAAAGTAGCTCAAGCATATGAATAAATGGTTTAAAGAGACTGGGAAACTTATGCAGCAAGAATGATAAATGTCATTATGGGAATACAAGCTGGTGCAGCCACTCTGAAAAACAGTATGGAGGTTCCTCAAAAAACTAAAAATAGAACTACCCTACGACCCAGGAATTGCACTACCAGGCATTTATCCAAGGGATACAGGTGTGCTGTTTCGAAGGGACACATGCACCCCCATGTTTATAGCAGCAGCACCATCAACAATAGCCAAAGTATGGAAAGAGCCCAAATGTCCATCAATGGATGAATGGATAAAGAAGATGTGGGGTGTGTGTGTGTGTGTGTGTGTGTGTGTGTGTGTGTGATGTCCATCAATGGATGAATGGATAAAGAAGATGTGGGGTGTGTGTGTGTGTGTGTGTGTGTGTGTGTGTGTGTGTGTGTGTGTAGAGTATTACTCGGCAATCAAAAAGAATGAAATCTTGCCATTTGCAACTATGTGGATGGAACTAGAGGGTATTATGCTAAGTGAAATTAGTCAATCAGAGAAAGAAAAATCATATGATTTCACTCATATGAGGACTTTAAGAGACAAAACAGATGAACATAAGGGAAACAAAAATAATATAAAAAACAGGGAGGGAGACAAAACAGAAGAGACTCATAAATATGGAGAACAAACTGAGGGTTACTGGAGGGGTTGTGGGAGGGGGCATGGGCTAAATGGGTAAGGGGCACTAAGGAATCTACTCCTGAAATCATTGTTGCACTATATACTAACTAATTTGGAGTAAATTTAAAACAAAAATTAAAATTAAAAATTTAAAAATAAAAAATAAAGGTTCTAACACCTTAAAAAAAAAAAAAAGAATGATAAATGTCATTAGATTAGTCCTTCCTGGGCATGAAAGGACATGTCCTCAAGGCTTAGGGACATCTAGCTATGTGTTCTTTGTGGACCCTCTGAGAATCATAGGGAATATATGCTGTAAGGTGATTCTGCACCAAAGGAAACCAATCTTTATATAGTTAATGTAGTAAATGGTTGAGATCTTTAGTTCTGTAGTGACATAGTACACCCATAGATAGCATGTTCCAACCACAGGGTCATGAGCTCCATAGGTACTTGTTTTTCACTGATGGGTTGTCAGTTCTCCTACCCCCATCTCTAACCCAACCTTAATAATGCATCATATCTTTCAGCAAGAAGTATCTAGCCGAATGCTATGAATAGGTAATATAGTATAATCAGAATCAGAGAATCTTAAATTCCAGGGAATAGATTCTCCAGAGGCCAAATTCTATAGGATCTAAAAATTGAAAGAATTCTGGGTACACATGGATTATTGGCTTTTTGGTATCCCCACAGTTCTACAGTGTTTATTTCCCAATGTATCTTTCAGGTCTGCATTACAGAGTTTACACAAGGCTTGTGAGGTGGCCAGAATGCATAACTACTATCCAGGCAGTCTGTTTCTCACCTGGGTGAGTTATTACGAGAGCCATATCAACTCAGATCAGTCATCAGTCAATGAATGGAATGCTATGCAGGATGTGCAGTCCCACCGGCCCGACTCTCCAGCTCTCTTCACAGACATGTAAGTCAGTTTACTTAGGATCACAGAATTTTTCTGTACTGTGTCCAAAGTGTCGTAAGCAACATGTTCCTCCCTAATCTCTCCTCTTGGAGAATTAATCTTACCAGTGATATTAGTCATTGTCTACACTACACATCTGCCATACAAAGAACCCTATTCTTTCCGTCTGCAAAGGCTTTAGGAGTTTCACTCCTGGGCACACTGGAATCTCCATAGTAAAAAACTGCAATACCATAAAATCCCATTCAGATTCCACTAATTTGAAATTTGAATTTAAAGGGAGTTAGGCTGGGACGCCTGGGTGGCTTAGTCAGTTGAGCATCCAACTCTGCTCAGGTCATGATCTCACGGTCATGAGATCAAGTCCCATGTCAGGCTCCACACTCAGTGGATCACTCAGAGTGGAGCCTGATTAAGATTCTCTCTGTCTCCCACGTGCTTGCTCGCTGTCTCTCTAAAATAAAATTTTTTTTTTTTTCAACGTTTATTTATTTTCGGGACAGAGAGAGACAGAGCATGAACGGGGGAGGGGCAGAGAGAGAGGGAGACACAGAATCGGAAGCAGGCTCCAGGCTCTGAGCCATCAGCCCAGAGCCTGACGCGGGGCTCGAACTCCCGGGCCGCGAGATCGTGACCTGGCTGAAGTCGGACGCTTAACCGACTGCGCCACCCAGGCGCCCCTAAAATTTTTTTTTAAATAAAAAATGTAAAGGGAGGTAGGCTGAAGTCTGCCTTTGCATTATCTGTGAAAGAAGCATTTGGTAAGCAAATTAATGACATAGAGAAGCTTTTAAAGGGATGTTTCTAATGTTTCCAGTCAATTTAAAAGACTGCCTAGGTTGTTATGCTAATTTTAAACTGATTTCTGTTCACGTTTGTCAAAAAATAATTTATAATTCAAGTGTTGGAATCAGCCCCACCTTTGCCTTTTTGGGTCTTTGTCAGGGAGATTTTATTAAATTTCCCTGGTGTACTGTTGAGTTGGATAAAGGCCTGAGGTGGAGGTGATGTTTATTTCTTTTTTAGGTCTATGTGTTGAAACTTATGTGACTATTTTGGAAATTAAAAAAGGTGTTTATTTTGCTCTGAACTGATCTCAGCACTTCCAAGGTATTCTACAGCTAGGAAAAAAGAGTAGTCACTTACTGTCTGATCATATAAACCTTCACCTTCAGATTCCTAAAGTCCTATCAAAATAGTTCAGGGGGGTGGAGTTCTTTTGTTTTTTAAGAAAATGCTTAATTTAGATAATAATGTGAACTTATTTTTACTAGAAAAGGTAAAATATCCAAGAATTGTGTGAACAGATCAGTCAAAAAAGCGGTGGAAGCTCTTTTGCGTAGGGTGTTACTGATAATAGGACCTCCTTTTTCATTATCCCTAATCCTTTGACGATCCCACAGTAACTGAAAAAATAAGGATTAGTCTGGCTTTCAGAATCTTGGAAAATGTTACTGATTTCATGCTTTATAGCTGGTTGATGGGTATCAAAGGGATGGATGTCTCATCTGACTCAAAAACGGACATTCTATTTTTTTAAGTTTATTTTGAGAGAGGTGGCGGGGACAGCAGAGAGAGAGAGAATCCCAAGCAGCCTCCGAGCTGTCAGCACAGAGCCCAACATAGGACACGTACCCACGAACCACGAGATCATCACCTGAGCCGAAGTCAGACAGCCAACTGAGCCACCCAGGTGCCCCTCAAAACTGGACATTCTAAAGCAGACTTGCATGAGAGAGAGAAAACCCTTCTCATTTCTCATGATTTATTGGAGAAAATTTGGGTATTAGAGCAGAGAGAAAGAAAAGGAAAGGAAATTGGCCATTTTCCATCTATATATATCCCCAAGCAAAAAGAATAATGTAAAGTGTAGTCCCTGGCACATGGTAGAGGCTCATTAAATGTTAGTTCTTGGTATGTACAACGTAACCCCAATTTTAAGATATATTTATATATCTGCCTTAGAAAGAGACTGAAAGCTATAGGTCAGAGTATTGATGATTATCTCTGATGCAGGGATTTTTAGTGATTTTTATTTTTCTTTGCATTTTTATGTATTTTCCAAATTTTTCTCTAGTGAAATTGAGCAAGAAATTGTATCTGTGTTGTCATGTTTTTTCCATTCCCTCCTCCCTAAATTGACTAGAAAAGCCTAAAAAAGAATGCTGAGCATACAGGGAGAATGTGTGCCAAAATGGATTGAAGTGCTCTAGTGCAAATACAGTTTATATTTTGAAATCCAAGGAAGGGGAAGAAGGGAACATACGTGTGTAGTACCTCCAGTGTATATCAAATATTATGCCAGCCACTTCATACATGGTACCTCATTTAATCCTCAAGAATCTCATGAGGCAGATATTGTCCTCATTTTATAGAAAAGGAAACTTGCTGAGAAAAGGGAAGGAATTTGTTCAAGGTTGTACCACTGGTAAGTAGCAGGGCTGGGATTAAAACCCAGGTGTATCTGCTCCCAAACCACTCTGATCCAAGTGTTGTGAAGGATTAGGAGAAAGATTACTAAACTAGGGAATCTAACTCATGCACATAGGTGGTAAAATTTGTTTTTATCAATATTTTTTAATAAAAGACTGAAATATATAAGTTCCTACCATTAGCTGTGTCTAGGAAAAATCGTGGGGAGCATGATTAAGAATTTTAATCCTGGTCAAGACAGGGATGCCTTGATGGATAGGGAAATGGCACCAGTATTATCTGTATTCTGCAGGGCTCATGAGAAACTAAGAGTCCAAGTGGTAGGGAGCCCCAAGGTTGTGAGGTCAGAGCATCCATCTTTGGAGATTACCGAAGCTATTTTTGCAGCCAGTGATAAGGCTTTAGGCAGCAAAGGCAGGCAGGATGCCTGAAGGCTTAGTCCATTTCCATCTCCAAATAAGGAGGTACAGAGCAGATACCTTCTTGAGTAGGTAAGAGGGAAAGATGAGATGGAAAGTGCTCTTTGTCAGCCTCACTCAAATTCTGCATAATATGAAATAGTGCTTTTAGAGAGAAGCATCCAGTTACATTGAACCAGTGTCTTTCTAGTAATTGGAGAGTCAGCTTCCTAGTTTAATTTCCTTTAGTTCCTGGGGTAATTTTATTTTTGAGAGTCAGAAGATTAAGGGAAGTAACATAATCCTGCAGGTAGGGTGTTAGGCTGGGCTGAGAGTGCTGGTTCAACTGCCAGGGTGTGTGATCTGTGGTATGTCATTTAACCTTTCAACTGTGTTTGCTTCCTTCATCTGTAAAATGGGGATAATAATTTCACAGAGATGTTATGAGAACCTTCATGAAAAGGAATGCATTTTGGATGGAAGTCCTCTGGGTAGTTAATTCTTGGAAACCCATTTTGGAAAGAATTTGCCTCATTGAATAAGGCAGAAATCATTCTTTTGTCTTTCCTGTTTTCTAGAACAACAGCAGTGAATGATCAGCATTAGGTGGCATTTTAACCTACAGAAGACCCAGTTCCATAGTGGGTCACAGCATTGTTCTACCCAGCTTGGTATTCTAGCACAGCAGGCGGTAGCCAGGGGTACTTGATGGAGAAGTATGGCTGTGGTTCTGTGTTAAAGTAGCATACACAGCATAGCCTATTTGTCTTTACTCCTTCATAGATGATTATGAATATATTTAAGGGCTTTTACATGTACAGCCTCTCTATACATGTTTACATTCTATACATTGTGCAAAGAAAGTTTCCTCAATTACATTTTTTTTTACCATACCTTCAGAATATAAATTTTTGAGGGTAATAGAGGGAAGGTCTGCCAGTTGGGAAACGTAATCAAATGGTATGTTCATTAAGCTAGTCAAATGCCTGCCTAAGAAAAAAATCACCATTTCTCTCTTCTCAGACCAACTGAACGTGAGCGAACAGAAAGATTAATTAAAACCAAATTAAGGGAGATAATGATGCAGAAGGATTTGGAGAATATCACATCCAAAGAGGTAAGAAACCTTGAACTCCTGTTCCAAGGCTAGCAATGGAATAGCAGGTGTGGGGTTAGAAATAGTGAATGACTGGGGTGCCTGGGTGACTCAGTCAGTTAAGCGTCCAACTTCGGCTCAGGTCATGATCTCACAGCTCATGGGTTCAGGCCCCGCATTGGGCTCTGTGCTGACAGCTCAGAGCTTGGAGCCTGCTTCCAATTCTGTGTCTCCCTCTCACTCTGCCCCTCCCCTGCTCGCACTCTGCCTCTCTCTCAAAAATAAAAAAAGAAAATTAAAAAAAAAAAAAGAAATAGTGGTTGGAAGTACAGAGGCACTTTCCAGAGAAGTAAAATATGTCCTCTTTGTTTCAGATACGAACTGAGTTGGAAATGCAAATGGTGTGTAACTTGCGAGAATTCAAGGAATTTATAGATAATGAAATGATAGTGATCCTTGGTCAGATGGATAGTCCTACACAGATATTTGAGCATGTATTCTTGGTAAGTCTCAGGCTGCTTTAAGTGATGTGCTGAATCTAGTCCATATTATACTTAAATAAAATGTAACTTAAATTTAAAACAAAGGTAATAAATACTCAAACTTCATTACTTCCTAGTTTTTTGCTACATTTTACTGTTATCTGTGCTCTTAGATTATTTACATCTGTTGTATGGTGGAAATGTTATCTAGTAGTGTGCTTGTGCTCATCTCTTCCCAGTTCCTCATTCAGTGACATCAAGCTGGTGGATTAAAATTGACTGGTCAGGGGGTGCCTGGGTGGTTCAGTTAGTTAAGCGTCCAAGTCTTGATTTCTCAGTTCAGGTCATGATCTCCCAGTTGTGAGATTGAGCCACTCATCACCTCTGCACTGATAGCGCTGAGCCTGCTTTGGATTTTCTCTCTCCCTCTCTCTCTGTGCCTCTCCTGCTCATGTGCATGCTTTCCCTCTCTCTCTCTTAAAATAAATAAATCTTTTAAATGATGGGTGGGAGGGGCGCCTGGGTGGCTCAGTCCGTTAAGTGTACGACTTCAGCTCAGGTCATGATCTCACATGTGAGTTCAAGCCCCCTGTCGGGCTCTGTACTGACAGCTCAGAGCCTGGAGCCTGCTTCCGATTCTGTGTCTCCCTCTCTCTCTGTCCATCTCCCACTCACACTCTGTCTCTTTCTCTCAAAAGTAAATACACACTAAAAAAAATTTTTTTAAATAGGTGGAAAAATTTAGACCAAGGAAGTAGGCAAATGCTATAAATCATGCCCTTCTTCCACCCATCGATTGTTAAGTATCTCGTCTGTTTTTCATGACAGTCAAAAGTCCAAAACGGGAGCCTGGGTGGCTCAGTCGGTTGAGCATCCAACTCTTGATTTTGGCTCAGGTCATGATCCCAGGGTCATGAGATGGAGCCTTAGGGTGGAGCCTGCTTGAAATTCTCTCTCTCTCTATCCTTCTGCCCCTCTCCCCCACTTGCGCACTGTTTCTCTCTCTCTCTCTCTCAAAAAAAAAAAAAAAAAAAGTCCATAATAGTTTTATACAATGTATCCAAATAGAATGATCCTTTGAGGTCATCACTCTTTCAAATCTGCCAAATTTGCCTAAGGTCTAATATATCTGAGCAGAGCAGGTGGGAACTACTTATAACTGAGATGCTATTTGGACTTTTAAACATTTGGAACCTTATAGCCACATTTTGAGTTCGCCAAATACTTTTGTGATTGCTAAAATTTCAGTGACTTAAAATTGGTTTTCATGGTTCCTGAACATTTAATGACCTGCAGTTAGCCCAAGGACACCTTTCTGACTGATGGATTGGGAAACCTTCTACAATCCTAAGACCCATTTTCCTCCCAAATGTTAAGAGTTTTAGTTTTCATCTATACATGGTAGTGGGAATGAGGTTAGAAGGGTCATTAAAATCAGTGGGGAACGTCAAAACTTTGTTTTGTTTCCACTTCCCACACACTTTGACCAAAAATGCTAATAACCAGAAACTAAATTGATTTGGTTTGCATTTCACTTCCTTTCTCCAGTAAGGACATTTGTGAAATGACTAGAAGCTGAGAAACAGGAGATAAGAGGAATAAATGCACAGCAACTGGCTAAATTGGATCATCTCACCCTGAATATTCAAGAGTTTATGTCACCAAGCAGTCAGATTTTATGCCATTGAAGGCTTGTGCCCTGAATTAACTTTTTGACGCTCTGTGTGTGCTTGTAGAGTGATTCACAGTGGTGTATAGCTATGAAATTACTCATGAAAAGCTGTGAGCTGGAAAAGGAACTTTTTTCCATTACTTTAACTTGACCAATGTGTGTTGCCATGTCTAAGTGTAGATCATACTACAAAGCTGTCATTGACCTTTCCATTTGCAAAGCACTTGACTTTGTTGTCTTTTGTGTGTACCTCCACAAGGGTTCCCTGCTGTTGTATTATTGGAAAGAATTTTTGTGTTCTCTATAGAAAACTTATGAGTCACTCATTCAAATGGACCCTGCCCCTGACTGTGTCTATGTAACATGACTAATTTTTATGAAGGGCAAGTGCCTGTAGCCAAAAATAGCTCATGTTAGAAAGTGACCAGAGCTATAAACTTGGAAGTCACTTTTCCATTAGCTTATATTTTAAATTTTTTTTTCAATGTTTTTTTTATTTATTTTTGGGACAGAGAGAGACAGAGCATGAACGGGGGAGGGGCAGAGAGAGAGGGAGACACAGAATCGGAAACAGGCTCCAGGCTCTGAGCCATCAGCCCAGAGCCTGACGCGGGGCTCGAACTCACGGACCGCGAGATCGTGACCTGGCTGAAGTCGGACGCTTAACCGACTGTGCCACCCAGGCGCCCCTCCATTAGCTTATATTTTAATACCAAAAGGATGTAGACATGATGACTATGAAATATAATTAATATCTGACTATTCAACCTGTTTAACTTCAGGTATACTTCCCTGTGTCTCTGATGCCACCCGCTCAAGAACTACCTTCTCCTTGGCTTATTTTAGGACAAATAGAGAAAATTTAATAGTACTCTTAGCAGAAAAAACAATCCAGTTCTTCCCAGATAAGAGTCCCTAGTCAAGTACAAATGCATTTCAGTATTTCTACCAGTATATTGATCCTGTTATTTCGTGATTATTGGCATATCTTTCTGTCTTGGGTGTTTTTACTTATTATAAAAATGATTCATGATCATTATAGAAAGCTTAGACTGCTTATTAGTGAGCTACACAAAGTCCATTCTTTTCTATTTATTTTTTTATTGAAGTATAATTTAATTACCATACAATGTAATGTTTCAGGTGTACAACATTGTTGATTCGACAGTTTTATACATTACTCAGTGCTCACCACAATAACTGCAGTCACCATCTGTCACCATACGACATTATTACAATATTATTGACTGTATTTCCTATCCTGTACATTTTCATGTCTGTAATTTATGACTGGAAGTTGTAACTCTTGAACTATTTTTTTAAGCTTATTAATTTATTTTGAGAGAGAGGAAAAGCAAGCAGGGGAGGGGCAGAGAGAGGGGGACAGAAGATCTGAAGCAGGCTCTGTGCTGACAGTAGAGAACCTATGGGGCTCGAACTCACAAACCATGAGATCCTGACCTGAGCTGAAGTCAGACGCTTAACCAGCTGAGCCACCCAGGTGCAGAAGTTTGTAACTCTTGATCCCCTTTATCTGTTTCACCCATCCCCCCATCCAGCTTTCCTCTGGCAACCACCAGTTTGTTCTCTGTATTTGAGTTGGGTTTTATTTGTTTGCTTTTTATATTCCACATATAAGTGAAATCATATGATACTTGTCTTTCTCTGACTTATTTCACTTAGCATGATTATTGGCATATTCTTCTGTCTTGGATTTTTTATTCATTACAAAAATAATTCACGTTCATTGTAGAAAAGTTAGACAATTTCAGAAAGCTATAAATAACGTAACATTTGCTCATCACCAAAAGAGGTAAGCACTGATATCTTTTGTTATATTAGTCTTTTTTTTATTTTTTTAATATGTATCTATAGATTTTTGAAAAAGGGAAAATCTACTCAGCTTCACATATAATTCCATTTTCTAGAAAATGGACATGTTCTCTCCATTCTGAATATTCCTCTTATTTGGGAAAAACTTTCAACTGGAGAATTCTGAAATTTAACTGTTATGCACAAAATGGGTACATGAACACTTCTTCCCCAATGGCTTCCTCCCCTTGTTTGAACCACCATATCCTATATCCAAACCCCTCTCTCTTCTCCAGTGAGTCTGTGCTCTGCTGGCTTTTCCAGCAATTGACACGGAAAAAGGTCTTATCCAAGCTGCAAGTGGTGGTGTTAGTTTTCTGCAAAGTCATTTCATCTTGTGCTTAGTTGCCATGCCTGGAGTGCAAAGCAGATTGTGTGAAGGGAGGCAGCAGGATTTTTCCCCTCCCTTCAAAAGAATGCTCAGCTCTGCAGTGCACTGCACAGAGATGTTTATTTAGAAAGGTGTCCAGCTGGTATGGAGAAAAGTATAGAGCATAGTTTAAAGAAAACCTTCCGCAAGAAGAGAGGATTGATTGGTTGGAAGCCAGGGTATTTCCAGAAAAAGTTCTTCCACATCCTTAAGAGTGTACCACTTCTCTGAGCTGGAAGCCTTTGCCCAATCAAGTCTTAATATCAACAGCTCTCCTGGATGTTGTCCCATTGGCTGAGAAAAAGCTAAATGTGAACAGAGAGCCTTTGCTGAAAGGCAGGCAGCTTTCTTAGTTGAACAAGGGAAACAGGAATATTGGACACAACCAATAATTTTGTTCATGAATAAAAAACTAGTCGATTTTTATTGCTGATTGTAATATTTTTCAATATTTGACATTACAGCTCCTTTTAAAATAATGTTTCATTTCCAAAGAAAAATTAAGCCTCAAATTGTAGTTACTTCTGTAGGTGCAGAGAAATGGAGGGTATATGAACAGAACTTAAAACAGATGGGCTATTTTAATCCTTCATGATTTTGTCCCTCATCTGAAGATGTATAACATAAACTTTTCTCAGAAGGAAAAATTAATAGAGATGTTGTGCCTGGTTGTCTCAACAATTTGATTCACAATATTGAGGCTGTAGGTGTCATGTGATGAGAAGATATGGACAGGATACCAATCCCTGGAGATGATATCAAGTTATACTGATCCTAGCAGAACCCCAATACAGTCTTCCTTTTGGTGCTATAAATGTGCTCTCTTCTATTTTGCTTGGAACATTTGGACCCTCACAAGGCTATTTCCTGAGGATGACATTTGAGAAGAAATTAATCACTTGGGGGCGCCTGGCTAGCTCAGTTGGTAGAGCGTGCAACTTGATCTCAGGTCATGCGTTCGAGTCCTACATTGGGCGTGAAGCCTCCTTAAAAAATATATATTTTTAGAAAGAAAGAAAGGAATTAATCACTTGGGTCTTTGGGAATGGCACAGTATAGGGGAACAAGAGTGAAAGATGGAAATGAACTTACTTAAGAATGTATTATAGTCCCAAGATTTCATCTTACACTTCAGTAAGATTAGAATATACTTTGCATAATTACATAGAACATAGTGGAAAAACCCCTTGGAATTGTGTCATTGTAACCCTGAGAAGCATGGAGGAAAAAAATAGATGGAGTCTGTGGAGGGCCCCAGGTGGCTAATATGCATGGCATTTATATTGAGGACAGAAAAGTAATTACACCACATAGACTCCAGTTCTTTCTTTCAGGTTGAACCTGAAGCAACCCTAAGCACAACCCAAGTCACATTATATGGACTTCACTGAGTCAGTCAGTAGCTAAAGCTTTTAATTTCTTTTGTTTCTGGATATGTGCCATTTCAGATTGTCAGATTGAATTTTCTCTGGACAGGTAGATGAAAACCATGGACTTTTCCCATCACGTAAGGGTTATTTCCATCTAGCTGGACAGAGTTCCACAGAGGATTTAGATTTCTAAATTAAGAAGTGAAGTGGTCACATTTCCCTGGCTACCGTTTAGCCACTCAACCCTCATGGCTTGCTTCTGTCTCCTTGAATCCTTTATAGTTCTTAACCTCTTTCTTTGGTGTGGGAGCTTATTTCCTAAGGTTGAGCACAGAGCCTTCAGAATCTCCCATATTTTTTTAAGGCAAGTCAGCTGAGCCCTGGTCTGTAGAAAATATCAGTTGTCCATTAGTCCATTTACCTAAATGTACCTTCACAGCCTCCTTGATCTGTCTCCCAGTTCAACAGCCAAATTAAATTACATATCACTTGTAATACAATGATAGTGCTTGCATAACACTTTACAGTTTCAGAGTGTTTCATTTATTTGTCTTATTTGATCATTCATTCAACAAATATTTGTTGACCCTCTCTTTTGTACCAGACAAGAGGCTAGATATTTGTGCAGTCGGATCTAATTCTACAAGGAGAGGGGCGCCTGGGTGGCTCAGTCGGTTAAGCACCCGACTTCAGCTCAGGTCACGATCTCATGGTCCGTGAGTTCGAGCCCCGCGTCAGGCTCTGGGCCATCAGCCTGTTTCCGATTCTGTGTCTCCCTCTCTCTCTGCCCCTCCCCCGTTCATGCTCTGTCTCTCTCTCTGTCTCAAAAATAAATAAACATTAAAAAAAAATTTTTTTTTAATTCTACAAGGAGGGAGTAATGAATCCTATCAGATAGATATTCATGGAAGGCCAATGAGATAAAGACACAAAAGTGACCCCTGGGTTAGACAATTAGAAGAGGTCATTAGTAGCATTAGCAACAGTAGTGAGGGCAAAAGCCACAGTGCTGTGGGTTGAGACTTATGGGAAATGAGTAATCAAAGAAGGTATTAGATTATATTTCTATGAATGTTGGCAAGGGATTAGATTTCTATGAATCTTGGCAAGGGAAGGGAAAAAAGGACAGTGTCTAGAAAAGAATTCATGATGGAAAGAGAGTTTTTCCATTTTAATATGGGCGAAACGTTTTGGGTTTGTTTTGTTTTGACAAGGATGGGGGGGAACAGGGGCTTATAAACAATAGAAACTTCTCAAAGTTCTGTAAGCTAAAGTCTGAGATCAGGGCACCTGCATGGTCAGGCGACAGCCATCTTCTGGGTCATTGACTTCTCTGTGTGTTCTCACATGGCAGAAGGAATTAGGAAAAACTTTATAATTTGAGAATGTACCCATTAGGTATATAGGACTAGGGTGGGAGGAATGTTCCATTTTATGGATAAGGAAAGTGAAGACAGGTTAAGCAGTTTGCTCAGTGCCCCACAGTAGAATGGGGAGTTGAGATTTGAACCTGAGTCTTCTAATGCTAAATTCCATTTAATACATAATTCGAAAATAGGTAAATTATTTTAAATGTTTGCCTTTTCAAAAGAGATGAACAGATAGTCCAAAGATAGAAAATGAGCCTGAAACGTTGAAAAGTTGCTCACTTTTGAGAGAAATCCAAATTGAAATTACACTGAGGTAACATTTCACACCTGTCAGATTGGCAGAAATTCAGAAGCCTAACCACAGGTTTTGTTGGCAAGGCTCTGGGGGAAAAAAGGGGCACTCTCCCTACATTGCTGTGGGAATGCAGATTGTCTCAGCCTCTGTGGAGAGGAATTGAGCAATGCCCAACAAAACTGCTCATTGGCTCAACAGTCTCACTTCCACAGATATGAAACATCATTCACAGGAGACTAGGTGAATCAACTATTCTATGACTATCCAATGAAGTGCTATGTAGGTGTAAGAAAGAGTAAGGAAGGTCTCTGAACTGTGCTGTGGAGTGGTTCTGAGGCTATATTGTCAAGTGAAGCAAGCAAAGAACAAACATATGTATCGTATACTACTTTTACATAAGGAACAAGTGATGATAAGGGCGTATTTGCTTAGAACATAGGTAGAATAAACCAGAAACTAGTTACAGTGGTTTCTCTTGGGGAGATTGGAGTAGGAGTGAGGGTTCAAGTTTACCTTTTAATAAACTTTTGACTTGCAGTCTTATGAAAGTTTTGCATATTCAAAATCAAATGGAAAAGAATGGAAAAATCACACCCTAAAATTGAATACAAACAGGAGCAAATGAATCCAAATGTATATCAAACGGGTAACTTCACAGAAAGAAATTAATTCAAGTAACTTTCAGCATAATATTCTGACTTAACCTCTTCATGGGAAGAGGAAAAAAAAACTGCAAAGAAAGAAAAAAATTTTTGAGAGAGCACGAGTCCGTGTGGGGCAGAGAGAGAGAGGGAGAAAGAGTCACAAGCAGGTTCCACACCGTCATTGCAGAGCCCAATGCGGGACTTAAACTCATGAACCATGAGGTCATGACCTAAGCTGAAGTCAGATGCTTACTCAACCAATTCACCCAGACACCCCAGAAAATTTGAACTTAATGGGTTTGTAATTGGTGTAATTGGTATTGGAAAAATAATGTTGAAACTATTTTGTAAATAGAGCAAATGAGTTGTTGGAAACCAAGGTTATCCCAGTGGAATAGGGAGCTATAAATGATGGCAAAGGGGCAAGAAAGAAAGGAAGTACCTTGTGGTGTTAAATTTGAACTGGAGGTACCAATGTAAATTCAATGTTTTTTTAAAAAATATTTCCTAGATCTGTCCACTGGAAAGTTTAGAAGCAATGATCCATACTTCTAAATATATCTAATTAATGTCCAGATCTTGATTACAAAATACCATTCTTTGCTAAAACCAGGACTCCTCGGGGAAATGGCTAATTCCACTCACAGAGTGATTCTGGAACAACTCTTAAACTAGGAAGCAAGGAAGTAGTGGGGTCAAAGACTAGTGGGGTCAATATCAGAAGGAGCTTGCTTACTTGAAGAGATTCCCACTGGCCAATTCAGGACAATTTGAGTGTCAAAAAAAATGGCAATGGATAAAAACATTCTAAATGCAAAAAGAATTCAAGAGTTCTGAGTGTGGAAGGAATGATTAGGTGAAGCTCTCCTTTACAGAAGAATGCAGGTAGGAATGCAGAAGGAATAATAAAATTAGAAAACCACCATTTTGTAAACCTCCAGTAAAGTAATTTGGGCAAGGTCAGCAGCTGATGCCAAAACTATAGAGTAAGAGATTATTGTGAAACAGGATATTCACATGACTTCAAAAATCACTAATACTGGGGCACCTGGGTGTCTCAGTTGGTGAGGCATCAGACTTCAGCTTAGGTCATGATCTCGCAGTTTGTGGGTTCAAGCCCCACGTCAGGCTCTGTGCTGACAGCTCAGAGCCTGGAGCCTGCTTCGGATTCTGTGTCTCCCTCTCTCTCTGTCCCTCCCCGACTCATGCTCACTCACTCGCTTGCTCTCTCTCTCTCTCAAAAATAAACATTAAAAAAAAAAAGATCATTAATACCTATAGATAACTAGTAATTGTAAAGGAAGCTTTACAATAGTGGGGTGTGGCAGATACAAAGGAACCTAGCAAGAATTCAAACTCAGCATGACAAATAATGAGACAAACTGACATTGTGTGCCTCAAGATTTCATGCAATAGGAAATACATAGCATCATCCTTGTAATATTCTTGCCAAGAATGTTTGACCTGAATCTAATCAGCAGGAAACAAATCAGACAAATCCAGATTGTGAAGAGTTCTCCAAGATTACAGACCTGTAGTCTACAAAAATGTCATCATGAAAAACAAAGTCCGGGTGGACTGTCCAAGGCCAGATTAAATGAGAAAGAGACATGGCAACGAAATGCAAAGTATAATTTTTTTAATGTTTTATTTATTTTTGAGAGAGACAAGTATGAGCGGGGGAGGGGCAGAGAGAGCGGGAGACCCAGAATCTGAAGCAGGCTCCAGGCTCTGAGCTGTCAGCACAGACCCCGACACGGTGCTCAAACCAGGAGATCATGACCTGAGCCAAAGCCAGACACTCAACCAACTGAGCTACCCAGGCACCCCCTGTAAAGTATGATTCTTGATTGGATGAATATAAAGGATAGTTTGAGAGGTCAATTTTTGAAATTCAAATATAATGTATTAGAATATCATTGTGTTAGTGTTCTCTGTCTTAGTTGTAAAAATGGGAATAGGAAAATGTTCTTGTTCATAAGCAATACATGGTCAAGTATTGAAGTGTCATGAATGCTCAAATTACTTTCAAATGGTTCAGGAGAAAAAAGTATGATATATACTGAAAGAAAGGGAAGGGAAGAGAGAAAGCAAATGTGGTAAAATATGAAAAATTGATCTCCAAATCTGTACAACCCTCCCTTTTTTAAGTTTTGCATTATCATGTTTCCCTCATTTAACAGAAGCTACTATTTAGCTGTCCTTTGATGTAATATAATACACTAGAAAGAATGTGGGCTTTAGAATGAAATCTAGGTTTAATTCATAATAATGCCACTTTGTTCATTTAACACATGTTTATTCAGTACCTACCAGGTGCCAGGCACTCACTGTTCAGGGGTTTCCATAGGCAACAAGCTGTCCTCAGGAAGCTTATATTATAGTGGAGGAGAGAGGTAGTAAAGAAACTAATAAATATACAAGTAGAAATTGTGATACATACCTTTGAAAGAAATCAGAATACTATAAACCAGCAAAACAGATGACATTTAACTTAATTGGAGTATGATCAAAGACAGCTTTCCAGAGTATGATCTTGAGCAAAAATTATTTGAATTCTATGGGAGTTGGTTTTCTTATCTGTAAAAATGAAGATAACTTTTTTACACTTTCATTTGTGAAAACTAATTGTTATAACATACGGAGTACCTGAGTTACAGAGAGGAAATGCGATAGATGTTATTGGATCTGCTTCTTCCCTCATAGGACACCTTTTCAAATATTGTATTTTGTTCATTTGCTAATACTCCCTAACCTTGTTTTTTTGGTTCCACAGGGCTCTGAATGGAATGCCTCAAATTTAGAGGATTTACAAAACCGAGGGTAAGCACACACAGCAATTGCTTTCAACCCCATGACTGAAATCGCTGTTTGTTCTTTACTTTTTCCTGTTAAATATGGTGTCAATGAGTAACTTTAAGCTTAAGAGTTGCTTCCAGTTGATTCTAATCAGGTGGAATCTAATAAAAATTTAAGTGGCTGTTATCCCACTGTTTCGTCCAACACCTCCTAAGAAAGATCTTCTGTTTCAATGGAAAGGCTTTCCAAAACAGATGTGCATGTCTTTTGCACTGTTTTAAAACCAAATGTAGTTATTGGTCCCTTTTGTTTGTTTTTAGAACAGTTTAAGGTTCACAGCAAAATTGAGGGAAAGGTACAGAGATTTCCCATATTCCCCTGCCCCCATACATGCATAGCCTCTCCCATTAACACCATCCCCACCAAAGGGGTTGCATGTGTTAATAACAATTGATGAACTTACATTGATACATTATAATCACCCAAAGGCCGTATTTACTTTACAGTTCACTGGTGGTGGTGTACATTCTGTGGCTTTGGACAGATGTATAATATCGTTCATCCATCATTATGGTATCATACAGAGTATTTTCAGTGCCCTAAAAATCCTCTGTTCTGACCATTTATTCCCACTCCCACTTCTGGCAACCACTGATCTTTTTACTTCATAGTTTTACCTTTGGTTCCTATTTTTTATGTAAGAGTACACAGAACTGCATATGTTGGGTTCACAGCTTCTCATCAACATTTATTGATCATTTTCTGTGGACTAGGTACAGTGCTAGATACTAGGAATCCAAAGAAAAATAAGACTCAGTCCCATCCTTTTTTAGTAAGGTGCTTGAAGTCTAAGTAGTTTTTTGTTTGTTTGTTTTTAAGATTTTACTTTTAAGCAATCTCCATACCCAATGTGGGGTCAAACCCACAACCCCAAGATCAGGCATTGCATGTTCCACAGACTGAGCCAGCCAAGTGCCCCTAAGTAGGTTTTAAATATAAAGTGGACAAGCTTCTGAAATTGAACAAGAATACATTCTACCTTGTATTAAGAAATGTGCCCCTGAGCAGCGTGGTTATTGAGTTTGATTGTAGCTGTTGAGACGACCATGAACATTCAGCAACCAAAAAGCTGCCATTCTTCTAACCTTTTTACTTCTTAGCTAATACCTAAATGTTTCATTGAACTTGGCCTTAGGAGGCCAAATTATCCCAGTAAAAGAAGAGAAAGTCATGTCTGAAAATCGGCCACATGTAACTTGATTGTGGACAGAGATCAGACCTACTGAAACCCAGAAGTAGTGATGGCTGCCTGTTTTCTCAGCTGTAAGTCAGCCTTCTGGTTATCTTTAACATGATTAGATACATTCTCCCTACTTCTCCCTCAAAAGAAAGATATATCCTAATTGTTAAAGTGAATTTGGGACAAGACTTAAGCCAAAGAATTATACAAAGAGTTCTTGGGTTGAGAGAAGGGGGCCTGTGAATCTGGTTATTACTTAATTTAAGATATGAAAATAAAGAGAACTTAGAAATTTTAAATTGATTAGAATTGAGTCTAGAGTTCTTGAAAATAGAGACTGTATCTTAGTTTTGTGTAAAACGTACGTCTACCTTACTCAGAGCTTTATACCAAGAGGGTGCTCAGTAAATGTGAAGGAATAATAGAAAAATTGACTGACTTGCCAGAAACTAGCACAGAGATACAGTATTTAATATGGAATCTGAGACTTGATGCAGCTGTTGCCTGGCAAATGCATTGAAATTACATCATGCATACATCTTTGAGTTTAGAATACACTTTGACAAGATCAATGGAGATGATACCTATTCATCTCTTTTACTGCTTAAAATGCTAAATTATAAAACACAGATGTATCTATCTTAAAAAACAGTATAGTTAGATGCTCAGACATCTACTTAGATCTTGTTTCATAAATTCACTGGTTCTTAAACTCTTGTGGATTAAGAATTAGTTACAAAACATGTATACTGCCCCATGTGGATGATTTAAGGGATATTCGAGTTTAATTTTGACATATTTTCATCCAATCTTACTGACTTCAGAACCCCAAGTAAAGTGCTACTCCATATAGAGGTGGCAAACAAATTTCAGGGGGTGCTGTTCTCAATTGGTAGTGGCTGTGTAGAGTTCTGTAATGAATAGGATTGGGAAACCTTGTACTGCCGTAATCTATTACTAAAGTATGGGATTAGAGGTGGGAGGTGGTTCCATTTTTATTTTAAATAAGATAAGTGTGCTTTCCTTTTTTTTTTTTCTGACCATTATATTGAGATAAAATTCACATATAGTTCACTCATTTAAAATGTATACTTTGGGGCACCTGGGTGGCTCAGTTGGTTAGGTGTCCAACTCTTGATTTCAACTGAGGTTATGATCTCATGGTTCATGGGTTCGAGCCCCACATCAGGCTCCAGGCTGACACTGAGAAGCTTGCCTGGGATTCTCTCTACCCCTCCCCAGCTTGCACATGCTCTCTCTCACACTCACTCACTCACTCACTCACTCTCTCTCCCTCCCTCCCTCCCTCCCTCCCTCCCTCCCCTGCCTTCTGTCATCCCTCTCTCAAATAAATATACTTTAAAATGTACACTTAAATGGTATTTATTACCATGGTATTAATTTACAGTTTTTCAACCCAAAAAAGAAATCCTGTACCCTTTTTCCCCCAGCTTCTAGAAACTACTAATCAGTCTACTTTCTGTCTCTATACGTTTACCTATTCTGGACATTCCATTTAAATGGAATCATATAATATGTGGTTTTTTAAGAATAGTATCTTCCACTTAACATTATATTTTCAAGATCTATCAATGTTCAAACATGTATTAGTAACTTCGTTCCCTTTTTTATTGCCAAGTAATGTTCCATTGTTTGGAAATACCACATTTGTCAGTTGATGGACATTTGAGTTGTTGCCACTTTTTAGCTATTAATGTATGAATGTTGTGACCATTCACACACAAATTTTGGGGTAGACTTATGTTTTCATTTCTTTTGGATTTATACCTCAGAGAGGAATATGCTGTAGAGTAACTCTACATACTGTTTTCCATAATTGCATATGCTTGCTTTTTAAATTAAAAAGGAAAAAAATTCTTTGTAGTAATGGACTTTGATGCCAAGATTCAAATGTTTCAGAAAAATTTTGATCTCTGGAACTTAACCACAGAATTGGTTAACTATGACTCTCTCTCTCTCTGTAGTCATTTCTCTGACTTCAGAGATTGGGTTTGTAAGAACCCATGTGTAGTTCTAAGAAGGAAGCAGCTTCTACAGAGAGAAATAAGTAAGTCTGTGTTGTGTTGCTGGAGTAAACTCCAGTGATGTTTAAGTCCACACAGCACTGAGAAAAGATAACCCTGTGGCAAACTAGACCCAAGCATTTATTGAAGTTGTGCAGTGAGAGAGAGAGAGAGCAGAAGAAATTTATGATACAGAAACCCTTTTCTGCAAGCCTCTCGGTATGGGAGAAGTCAGACACATCACCTGCTGTCGTGGCCAGGAATGCAGCTTAGAGAGTTAAGAGAGTTTCAGGTCCAACTTTCCTCTGACCCTCCCATCCCTCAACTCTTTTGCCTTTCTTGTAGTTTAGAGAGAGTAATAGAGCAAAATCTGACATTTAGAAAGGTAAAGGAGATTTTTCCCTTTCCTGTTTTTTTTTTTTTTTTCCTTGAGGTAGATGTTAATAGTCCTGATTTAATACAAATGACTTCCAGAGAATAAACTATGTTTCTGGTAATTTTAACAACTCAAGAGGAACCTAGTAGTAGAGCCCATATTCTCCCTTGGTTTCCTCACAGGGTGCGCTATATCTTGAATGTCACTCGAGAGATAGATAACTTCTTCCCAGGAGTCTTTGAGTATCATAACATCCGCGTATATGACGAAGAGGCAACGGATCTCCTGGCTTACTGGAATGACACTTACAAATTCATCTCTAAAGCAAAGTGAGTAATGGTCCCACACACATATTCTGACCTGTGTTCCTTGTGCACCATCCATGGGTGAGGCCTAAAGCTATAGATAACCTGCTTGACTATACTCAGGGAGAAGGAAGTAAAGAGAAAAAGGACACTGAGATTCCTTAATCCTAGGGAAGAGTTGACTAGAGACTTCATCCTTTTCCTGTAAGTAGATGAAGCCCCTGGAAGAAGATCACCTCATGTTGACTGTTTCCATTGAGCACAAAATTAGGGAAAATAAACCTAAGCTGCTGCAAAAGAAATAATAATAAGAGAAGGAAGAAATTCTGAATGAAATGCTTAAGTTGTCAAGGTGGACATTTGAAAGTTGTGTAATAGAAATTGCCCCACATGGGCGGAGCACAGAGAGCTCTTCTTCCTGAAGACGAGGAGACACGTAGTGGGGTTTGGAAGCCTTCTCATTCTTTTACTTTACTTTTATGGTACTCTAAACAGTGAAATTTTTCTCTGGCCCTTCTGTTGATGTCATCTTTAAATTGGTCCTTTTAGTGAAACTATTTAATAGTATTAATTTAGTGTTTAATATTAATTAGTATTAATATGTCAGCACTAATTTTTTTTTAAGTCCCTGGGGATTTCCTTGCCAATCCTACATATTCCTTCAGTAGAAGGAACTGTAAATGAGCATGCTGGCCGTGCTGCCCTCTTCAATGGGACCACATCCAAATCATCCATGGCAGATGAGAAGCACTTCTGTTTTTAAAGTCCTCCTTCAGCACTGATTCCACATCTCTCTGCAGACCCTCCATAGTCAAGAAGTCCTTCCTCTTAGTTACCCTGAATCCTCCTACACTAGCTTTGAGCCCATTCTCTCAGTCCTTAGCTAACACCTGAGTATTTTATATTTTTGAAGCCTATGAAATTGTTCTCAATAATACCACTCATGGCATGCTTACTGCATGCCAGATACTTTACCCATATTCTCTTATGTAATATTTTCCAAAACCTAGAGAGGCATATGCTGTCATCCTTTTGTAGAGATGGGGACAGACTGTAGAGATGAGGTTCAGAGAGGTTAAGTAACAAGTGGTGAAGATAGGACTTGAACCTGAGATCATGTCTGATTTCAGAGTCCATCTAGTATATAGTCTAGGTCCTTGAGCAAAGGAGACTGGAAAAGACCAGGCAAGTTGTCAGGATCACTGCCAAAGAGGCTAGAGTTCAGATGAGGCCCCAGTCCCCGTGAAAAGAAAAGCCAATTTCAGCAGGGCTGGGATTGAGGTGAGATATGTGAGGCACCCAGGTTGCTGTAAGCGGGCCCTCCTGCTCAGGCCCATGCAAGTGTGGGTCAGCGTCTGTGAGTGAGTGCCTCCTTAAATGGCGCCCTGGACACCTCATGTATTTCATCCAAATCAGGGCCCTGAATTCCAGACACAACCTACCTATGGGTGAGCTTAGGATTCCTAAAGTGATACCAGGCTTAATCTAGACAACTGGCTCAGGGAGGGATGGGAGAGATAGGGGAAGTGTGTGGCCAGAACTGAAAGATGAAGTTGGATTAGGTGAGAACTGACTTCAAATCTTTCAGTATGTGAGTTACAAGCCATCCACTGAAAAAGCCCAGTTCAAAATGAAGAAATGATTTTATGTGGGTGGGTTTTATAATTGTATTTTTCTTAAAACTGTCCAACTTTGAGTACCTTCAAAGCCTGCAAGTATAGACCTGAAATTTGATGTCAGAGCTTGATGGAAAAATGTAGAGCACATGTCTGAACTTCAGTCTGAGTCACTGTGCACTGTAGTTTAAATGAAAACCCTGTGGTGTCATAAACAAAACAATATCCTAGTCAGTTGGGATCATCTAAGCACACACAGACAAACACCTGCACCAACCTATGGACTCCAAAATTTTGCCTCTAAATGATGGGTAGCAGGTTAATCTTACCTTCCTTTTTAGACTATTTCAGTTATTCCAGACCATTATTACCAACCATTCTCTTTCTTCCTATCACTTATCTGGTTCACTCATTTTGGCACAGAACCTCATGTCTCCTTGCATTGTACTTAACTCTTCAATGTGTATCTATCTCCAACAGAAGAATTACAAGCTTCTGGAAGGAAGCTTGTCTACTGTGATATAGTGAATGAGTGAGTGAATAGGTTTCCCTATTAGGCGATGTACTTTTTTTTTTTTTTTTTTTTTAACTTATTGGAATAGCCACTTGGGAAGGATTTTTTTAGCCCATGTATACCGGTAAAAAGAGTAACCATTCTAGGGGCGCCTGGGTGGCACGGTCGGTTAAGCGTCCGACTTCAGCCAGGTCACGATCTCGCGGTCCGTGAGTTCGAGCCCCGCGTCAGGCTCTGGGCTGATGGCTCGGAGCCTGGAGCCTGTTTCCGATTCTGTGTCTCCCTCTCTCTCTGCCCCTCCCCCGTTCATGCTCGGTCTCTCTCTGTCCCAAAAATAAATTAAAAAAAAAAAAAAAGTTGAAAAAAAAGAGTAACCATTCTTTTTTCCATATTTTAAAATATTTTTACTTAACAGCTGACAGCTCTAACAGCAGACCACCCCTAAGTTTGTTCATATATTTGGTAAATATTTGAAGACTTACTCTGTGTCACACTTTGTGTTATTAGAGAAGTAGCATAACTGAGTAATGTTCATATCCAGCGTAATGAGCTCTGGCATGTTAAGACTAAAGGGTTTTGTTTGTTTCTTAGTGTCCTTTATGGTAACTTTGTTTTGTCTTCCACTCCATTAAAACAACAGGTAGTTAATCATTCCACCCTCCTCACTAAGAAAGTCACATAGGGCATCACATGGTCCCATCTAACCTCACAGATTGTCTAGCCAGCCCCTAGGCCGAACAGGGTGGTAGTGTGGTGAAAAATAATATCTAGGGCTACATCTGAGTAAAGAGGAGGGTTAGTTTCGTTTGTTTTGTACTTTCCTCCAGGGGCAGAACCTTTGGAACTTGAACTAGAAGCAACTCCAAACATTTGGATGAATTAGATGAATCACTGTCACACTCTTAACTCAAGAGTGTGCCAGCCTTGAAACATGTCCCTGAGGCGGTGCGGGGACTGGCCTCCAAACACATAAAGTGGAGTCCAGTCTCTAAATTGAAAATTCTTCCCCTCACAATCTGTGATCAACTGTCATTGCAGTTACCATTTTAATTATCTGTTTCTCCCACTGAACCCCCTACCCTTTAGAAGATTTACTTATCTTTGCATCCCAGGACCTTGTACATTGTCTTACATATGATGGTTGCCTGGTAAATGTTTGCTTGAATAAATTAAAAATTAATATTAACATTGAATATTGTTTGAGTACACTAGAATTGCCTACCCTCCCTGCACATTTGACTATACATGTATACAAGTACACTAAGGTAGGATGGATTGAAAGAAAATGGAAGGGCGACAGGAGACTTGGAAACATTTAGAACCTAGCTTTTAAAATGTACTCACTATAGTGTTTTTCTGTGTACCTCAATCCCCCAACCTAGGAAACATGGATCTAAATGCCTTGTGCACTGCAAAATGGGGGTGAGTCGCTCAGCCTCCACTGTGATTGCGTACGCAATGAAGGAATATGGCTGGAATCTGGACCGAGCCTATGACTACGTGAAGGAAAGGCGAACAGTGACCAAGCCCAACCCCAGCTTCATGAGACAACTGGAAGAGTACCAGGGCATCTTGCTGGCCAGGTGAGTCCTGCAGTGACTTTCTCAGATCTTCCCTCTGTTATACTCCTTGGACCAAGGTAAAATGTCCTTCCCTGCAGCTAGTTTTCAACCTAAGTTGGATATGTGATACATTTTGAAAATTGAAACTTCTCTCAATCTAGTTTTTAAAAAATAAGTACAAGCATTTAAGATTAGTATGGAAGATTGGGTGTTTAAAGACTTTTAAACTGAAAGGTGGAAATACTGTTCTCTTACTTTAGTTCTCAACTAGGTGCTGATTATCATAAACATTTCTCAACATCATCTAAGGCCAGATACAGCTACCTTATCAAAATGGGTACTTCTTGCTCCCAAAGAAGTGCTAAGCATAGATGAAATTCTTAGAAATTTTTGGCATTATTTTTTTCAGTGCTTGGTTTCAGTGAGTCGTCTTCAAAATTTTGGTCACGTGACAAATCAGATTTGGGGTATGAAGGCACTTCCCAGAAATAGCTCTCTTGTTTTCTTTTTAAAAATCTTTCCTCCATGGGGCGCCTGGGTGGCGCAGTCGGTTAAGCGTCCGACTTCAGCTCAGGTCACGATCTTGCGGTCCGTGAGTTCGAGCCCCGCGTCAGGCTCTGGGCTGATGGCTCAGAGCCTGGAGCCTGCTTCCCATTCTGTGTCTCCTTCTCTCTCTGCCCCTCCCCCCTTCATGCTCTCTCTCTGTCTCAAAAATAAATAAACGTTAAAAAAAAATTAAAAAAAAAAATATTTCCTCTGCTTTTATATATATGCTTTGCAAAAATGCAGACAATACAAAGAGAAAAATCATTTATAAATTCAATATCCACATACAGCAATCAACATTATCTTACGTGTTCTCCAAGTCTTACCACATATATTGATGGATATTTTCTCACAAAAGCTATTCTTCAGTCTACCTCTTCACCTAATAACCGGTCTTTTTTTTCTTTTTCTTTTTTTTTTTTTTTTTTTTAACTATAGCAACACATATTCAACAGTTATACTGCTTAGCCATCATTTAACCCCTACCCTAGCTTTATTGAGATGGAATTGACCTATAACATTGTGTAAGTTTAAGGTGTCCACTGTGTTGATTTGATACACTTATATATTGCAAACTAATTATCACCGTACCATTAGCTAACATCTCCATCCCTTTAACATAATTACCATTTTTTGTGTGTGGTGAAAATATTTAGGATCTCTCTTAGCAACGCTGGAGTATATGATACAGTGTTATGAGCTATAATCTCCAGGCTGTACATTAGATCCCCAGAATTTGTTACTCTTATAACTGGAAGTTTGTACCCTTTGACCAGCATCACCCCATTTCCCCCATCCTCTACCCCCTAATATACCGCCACTCTATTCTCTCTTTCTCTGTTTGGCTTTTTTAGATTACACATCTAAGTGATACCATCTTCATTGCTTTCAGAGAAAAAGATTCATGTATTAAACTGGATTTAAGCATCAGTTTCCTGAGATGCCACATGCTAAAGTTCTGTGCAGTGCTAGATTTTGCTTTGTTTTTTCCATGTGGGCATGTTCTAGGTGGTTTTGTTCAAATGAAGGCACAGCTGCCTAGAAGCAGTTGGGGCTGGTGCCAGAGTTTGCCTCTAGTGAGTCTCATGACTTGGTCTTGACTGTTGAATCTGGGCTGTGTTTCCCCTGAACAAAATGTTAAATAGCCTTCCAGCCTATCCAGGCAGAGGGACCACCCTCCCACCCCCGAAGTATTGTGAAAATGCAGCCACAGCGTAGCATTATGGTTTCCACTAAAAAACCCCTCCCGTTTACTCAGTACTTGGCATGATTTCATCTGAGCCATTCTTTTAGGAGGCTGGGAGGATACTCAAGTCTCCTCCACTTAAAAAGAATTTATAGGTCTTTGGGGCCAGATTTTGATGACATTTTTAGATTAGATCAGAAGGTAGGACACAGCAGTTCTTTTTGGCACAAGAAGGAGGCATCTGAGTGCTGGATGAGACATAAATATTGTATGTTCCCAGACACACACATGACGGATGTTAGGCAGTGTCCTCACGTGACCCATCAAGAGCAAGGATACTATGTGTCCTGCCAATTTCAGTATTTATTCTGGAATCCCAGGCTACTGCAAGCTGTTGGGTTGGGTTTTTTTAGCATATGTGGTTTTTCTTAGATGTTAAAGGAACTTCAGAAAAATCTTAGATGAGGATAAGAAGGGCAGCATAAATCCACAAATCACAACTGCCTCTTCCTTTCCATTTCTCTCCCATCCTGCCTTTCTGGGCTTGATTCATGGAGGGAGAGGCAAGCCCTGAGGAATGAGAAAACCACAGAATTTGAGTCAGTAGATCTGGTTTCCATCTCTGGTTCATCCCCTTGCTGGAACTTTGAGAAGTTACTTCACAGTCGTGATCCTCACCTGACCCCATCTACAAAATGAAAATCAAGAACCCTGTCTCACAAGGTTTTTGTAAATAAAAACATGTATAAATGTATACTCTATGCTGGTAAGGGTTATTCTGATGGGATTCCCATCATCTCCTTTCTCCAAGGCTCCCAGAAAACAGACATATACATGTGCCATTTATTTCATCCTCCTTCTACCACCCACAGACACAGTAAGTCCATTAGAAACTAGAATAGGAGGGCGCCTGGGTGGCTCAGCTGGTTAAGCATCCAGCTCTTGATTTCGGCTCAGGTCATGATCTCATGGTTCATGGGTTCCAGCCCCACATCAGGCTCTGTGCTGGCAGCGAGGAACCTGCTTTGGATTCTCTCTCCCACTCTCCCTGCCCCTCCCCCCGCCAAAATAAATAAAATTAAACATTTAAAAAAAAAAAAGAAACTAGATTAGGAAGCGGTCATGGAATTTCCTATATTGTGATATTTCCTGGATTTTAAGAACTAGAATCTTAGTTCTAGGAATATCATACAAATTGCTTTTAGCTGCAAGTAGTGAAATACCTCCGTCACTTGGGATTTCAACAAGAAACCACATACTCGGATTAGGATTGTTTGAGAAGGGCTTTTTATAAAGCTACTTTTTACAGAGGTGTGGGGTTGTGGTGGAATCAAGGGACTTGGATCAGCAGAGCTCTTTGGTAATAGCTGCTAGGCCCAAAGAGGGAGGGAGCAGTTACTAGAACCTAGAAGGAGACTCCTGAAAAAAGAGGTACCTTCAGAGAGGAGAAATAACCTTCAGTCAAGGGACACACCAGCCTGAAGTGGCCCTGTGGGGAGGGAGCTAGGGGAATAAGTGGCCTGTCCCTACTCTTCTCCCTCCAGACTGTCTCCTGCTGGGGCTCCCATGGAACAGTGAATACCCAAACCAAATCAGGCCTCTGCGAGTTAGGAAAAAGTGGGAGTGCCTGCTGGGTGTACAGCCATTAGGGTCTGCAGTCTCTGGTGTGTTGTTAAGAAACAGCACTTGTAGACTACTGCTGAGCTAGCTGCCAAGTGAATTGGGCCCAGCAGACTCTTGCCCAGCTGTAAAGTGCTACTCTAGGACCTGCCTGCTTAGAAGAGCAAAGAGAGAAAAGCCCCAGACTCCTGGAACTGCTTGAAGCTCTATCAGTTACCTGGCAGCTTAGGTAGCCAGAAGAGGAAAGTCCTTCGAAAAATTCCATTCATTGTGTTTGCAAAGAAATCCATTTCCTGTGGATTTGATCTTGTATTCCATATCTTCTCCCAGGAAGTACGTGGTGGTTTTCCCAAAAAGATAGAGCCCTGATCCTAGCATTCTCTAGCCCCATGGTTGTCTAGGGAGGCACTGGGTACTTAGCTTGAGGTGGCAGCCTTCTGTTTGAGGGTGTATTAGCTCTCAGTACTTTGATGTCTTGGTAGAAGTGAAGTTTACCAAAGTGATGCCAGGCCCCGGTAAGTGACTTATGAATTGGTTATAGTCTCTTGATCAGATGTGAGGGTATGGGCCTAACAGTGACCACCTGTCTGAAATGCAAGGGACTTTTTGCATATTTCAGTATGTCTTTAAGAGCCTAGGGAAGACTAATATTTAATATAATCCTTTAGACCTAAAAGTGAGGGTATCATAAGGCCACTGGTAACTGTTTATATCTAACTTTATTTTTTCTGTTATTATAGCTGGGGGATGAGAGTGAGACAGGAAGAGGCTGTGTGTGTGTGCACGCACGCGCATGTGTGTATGTGTATACGTGTGTGTTGAAACCCTCCATTAAACTGCCAACATCCCTGTTTGTTATTCTGTACTCTGATCATGCAGGTATCTGGCAGATTTATGTTCCGTTAGACAAGTTCAGATTTCAGTCATTTGCAAGCTGGACCATGTGTCTATGAGATTAGGTTCCTGTGTACAAAGAGCAAAGAAGAAACACTGGGTTATAGCCAGGGAGAGTTCATGCCACATGTCTTCATGGATGTCAGTTCTGATTCTTTGAACGCCCCTGTCACCAGGGCCAGAAGAGGCAGAGGTGTCTTTTACACTCCCCAGCTTTGCTGGTGGACACATTGAAGTCTAGTTAGCTGGTGCACAGTGGTCAGTCAGCAGAAGGGAACCCAAAAATGCACCCAATTCACAATTGAGATTTAAAGGATTTTCTTAATAGCTTTTTAGTGAAATAATCTTTTAGGTTTTTGTTTTATTTTTGAGAGAGAGCACAAGCGGGAAATGCAGAGAGAAAGAGAGAGTCCCAGGCAGGCTCTGCGCTGTCAGCACAGAGCCCAGTGCAGGGCTCAAACTCACAAACCATGAGATCATGTTCTGAGTTGAAATCAAGAGTCAGATGCTTAACCAACTGAGCCACCCAGGTGCCCCTTCAGTGAAATAATCTTAAAGCATTTACGACCATGCACACCACACAGAACGTGCTCGGTTGGTGCTTTTTCTCTTTCTTCTTCCTCCTTTCTTCAGGCTGCCTCATGCCCTAAAAAGTAACCATAAACACTCTGATTTTACTATAACCGATACCCCATTTTTAGCAGTATTTTCTTCTATATACCTTTCTCAAACAAGGTAGGTTAGTGCTTTACCAAACATGTAACAAGAAGAAAGCAAATTAGAGGCAAGAGAATGGGATATCATATGCGTCCAGTCATTAGATTTCCTTACTATTCATTTATGAAGTAAAAGGCCAAATTCTTGCCCAGAATGACCCAGTCATCTTATGTGTGTGTCAGTATGTTTATGTGAATACAAATTTAGGCCCACGGTCACTCAGGGGAGAAAAGAACCTGAGACTTCTTTGCATCATCCAGGCCACAAACCAACTCTGAAGTTCCTTTTGACAACTTGTTTACTTGGTGCCTACCTGAAATAGATGGAAGGAGTCAGCTGAATTTAAACATTAACAGTTTAAAATAATAAATACAATCTAATGTCTTACATCTATCCTACCAGTGATGGAGCATCAGAATAAGCTGGCTTGGAAAAAGCAGCACTGGAAAACAGTTTGGTGTTACTGAGTAAAACTGATGATGCACGTATGCCCTATGACCCACCTTTTCTTCTCATATATATAGCATCTTTTAGAAACCAAAGTATGCATCAAGTACAGGAATGTCCATGACAGTGCTACTTGTAGTAGCCAAAACTGTTCAGCAACAGATGATACATAAACCGTGGCATATTCATCATACTCGCTGAAATTATAGCTATACACACTGATGAATCTTGTTTTTTTAATGTTTATTTCTTTTAGAGACAGAGAGACTGAGTGGGAGCCGGGGAGGGGCAGAGAGAGAGGGAGACACAATCTGAAGCAGGCTCCAGCCTCTGAGCTATCCGCACAGAGCCCGACGCGGGGCTCTAACTCACAAACCACAAGATCATGAGCTGAGCTGAGCTCAACCCACTGAGTCACCCTGGCGCTCCTGATGAATCTTAGATACAGTGTAGGCAAAAAGCAGTTACAGAAGAATCCATACATAGAGTATGATTTCATTATATAAGTTTACAACATACAAAACCAGGCAGTGTATTAAGAACACAACCTGTCGGGGCACCTGGGTGGCTCAGCGGTTAAGCGTCTGACTTCAGTTCAGGTCATGATCTCGCCATTCTGTGGGTTCAAGCCTCGCATCAGGCTCTGTGCTGACAGCTCAGATCCTGGAACCTACTTCAGATTCTGTGTCTCCCTCTCTCTGCCCCTTCCGACTTCAGGTGTTCATTCTCCCCCCCCCCCAAAAATAAATGAACATTAAAAAATTTTTACAAAAACACAACATGTCGACACTATAAAGAAAGAAGATGATAAGTACAAAATTCAGGACAGAGTTTACTAACCTCTGAGGTGGGAGGAGGAGGAGGGAGGGGAGCAGGAAGGGGCCCTGGAGTAGCAGTGCTCCAAAGGCCATGGTAATGAGTGCCTTGTTTGTATCAAAGAGCTGCCCACCACTCTCCCTGCAGGTGCTATTGCAAAAGTGAAAAAGGCAGTGGAATCAGACCTATCTTTGGATTGGGATTTTTCTTTCTCCTTTACAAGAAGGTGTCAGTTTAATTCCAGAGCCCTGACCTAATATTTTCTGATGATTATCTCCCCCAGGAAGAGAATGAAATCCCTGCTGGGCAAAGAAAGCAGCTGTAACATCAGCCACTTCCTCTGAAACATACGCTGTTGGTACCTATTAGTGTAATTTTAGTTTCATTCCCTCCTGATTGATTAGTGATTTGCAGGCAGTTTCAAAAAAATCATACTTTGGAAGGTTCTTGGGATCATGAGAAAAATCCCATTTGCCTGTTGACTGATAAGATAAGCTGTTCTTAGAAAGGTGAGAACAGCTACTCCCTGTCTTCGCAGTCATCTGCATCACAGGAATTGTCCTGCCATGGGGGCTGAGTGGTCTTGGTGCAGGTTTGAACATCATCATGATGGGTGAGGGATAGAAATTAGAGAACAGAGCCATATGTAGGTCAGGAAACAAGAGTGTCCAGATACAAAGGAAACTTTAAAGGGAAGCACATTGGCCTCTGTTGATCACAATGTACAATTTAAGCCCCACCTATCCAACCATTCACTTGCCCCTCCCACAGTCACTCACTTGTTTGGGAAGTGTGATATGTTGTCTCCTCCTAGGGGTGGCTAGAGTTCATGCAGCTTGGAAAGGGTGAAAACCCTATCTTTCTCCCTGCTATTGATTATAGCTTGTCTTCATAAACAGAATGACCTGTTCCCTACTCAGAAAAGCACTCTTCTGCTGTGCAGGGCTGAGTCAGAGCCCCACCCAAGCCACAGCCAGACAGGGGGAGCTGAGAGCAGGTGCAGAGCTGAGAACAAACAGGGGTTCACATTAGTGCAGGCGCATGACTCGGCAGAGATTCATAGGCAGGCGTGGCCCTGAGCAGGCGGTAAATTGTTTTGGGCTGTTTCCCATTCCACCCTGCAGTTAGGTAATTCTTCATCAACTTGTAAGTCATGGAAACCACACCCCTAAATAAGGGACCTGTTTCCTGGGCAGGTGATTCTGACCAGCCACAGGGCCATCACCTTTTTCTTTTTGGCTAGGGCTTTGGAAACTGCTCCCTTGTTAGAGAATATGGTATCAACTAAAATTTCATCCCATCAGACCTTCTCTCTGTAAAATGAGCTAAAGGATGGATCTGTGTGTGTGATCTTCCTTTGGGCCACCTGCTTTTCCAGGTGTCACCTCAGCTTGATGGTTTTTATCCAGAGATCCTTATGGAAGAAGCCTATACTTTATGCATATCCTCTTCCATTCTGTTACCAACCTTTGTGGATTTATTAGCCTCATCTTTGATTTCTAATTCAAGAAAGATTACCACCCTCCTCACATTTCTACTTCAGTGATTAACTGTGTATCAGCTCTTTATCCAAATTATGAGAACTTGGAATGAGCTCCAATAGAATATTTCTCTTTGTATTGTTTAGGTGCTATTTTGTTTTAGTTTCCCCCTCCCCGGTTATTAATGTTAAACATGCTCATTTTTAAATTTTAAAACTTATAGAAATACAGAGTAAAGACAGTAAAGCCCTCTCCAAAAGTATTCTGCCTTCCTTGAAAGAAACCCTGTTACCAATTTGATGATGTACCTCCAAATATTTTCCTGTACTTACTAACCTGGGAACTGACCATTCCAAATGTGGTCAGCATGCTCTTTCACTCATCTTGGACAACATTCTACTAAAGTACCTGTAGCATGTGGGTATATGGACTGTAATTCAAATAAATCCTCTTTTTGAGGCCTGGGTGGCTCAGTTGGTTGGACATCCAACTTCAGCTCAGGTCATGATCTCACGGTTCATGGGTTTGAAACCTGTGTCAGGCTCTGTGCTGACAGCTTGGAGCCTGGAGCCTTCTTCGGATTCTGTGCCTCTTTCTCTCCCTGCCCCTCCCCTGCTCGTACTCTGTCTCACTCTGTCTCTCTGTGTCTGTCTGTCTTTCTGTCTCTCTCTTAAAAAATCTATCAATAAATAAACATTAAAAAAAAGTTTTTTTAATAAATCCTTTCTTTTTCGTGTCTGATCCTTTAGTACCATAGTATTATATAGTAAACATCTTTGTATCTTTGTGCACCTGTAGTTGTATTTCTCCAAGAAAAATCCTTAAAAGAATTGATTGTTGGGTAAAGGGTTAAATTTTGAGAGCTATTGTCAGATTGTACTCAAGATTTTACAGTTCCCATTCCTACCAACTCTATGTGAGAGGGCTTGTCTGGCTATGCCATCATCAACACTAGCTGTTAACCATTTTAGCTCTTGTCAGTCTGATAGGTAAAAAATCAGATATCATATTGATTTTTGTTGTTTTGTTTTTGTATTTTGCTACTAGTTAAATAGAGCATCTTTGGGGCGCCTGGGTGGCGCAGTCGGTTAAGCGTCCGGCTTCAGCCAGGTCACGATCTCGCGGTCCGTGAGTTCGAGCCCCGCGTCAGGCTCTGGGCTGATGGCTCAGAGCCTGGAGCCTGTTTCCGATTCTGTGTCTCCCTCTCTCTCTGCCCCTCCCCCGTTCATGCTCTGTCTCTCTCTGTCCCAAAAATAAATAAACGTTAAAAAAATTTTTTAAATAAATAAATAAATAAATAAATAAATAAAGCATCTTTTTTTAAACTTTATTTATTTATTTTGAGAGAGACAGATACAAGTTAGGGAGGGGCAGAGAGGGAGACAGAATCCCAAGCAAGTTCCGGGCTGTACACACAAACCTGACTTGCGGCCCGATCTCACAAACCATGAGATCATGACCAGAGCCAAAATCAAGAGTCGAATCCTCAACCAACTGAATCACCCAGGTGCCCCAAATTGAGCATCTTTACAAATGTTTATTGCCTACTTCTTCCACTGGGTATTAACAAAGCATTTTGCAGGTTAAGGTTTAATATTATCTGGGAGCGATTTCCTGGGGGGGTGTTGGTTGATTTCACAAACCAGAGTGAGGCATTTTCTGTGTATGTCCTCCACAGCAAACAGCGACATAACAAGCTCTGGAGATCTCATTCAGATAGCGACCTCTCAGACCACCACGAACCTATCTGCAAACCAGGGCTAGAACTCAACAAGAAGGAGATCACCACCTCAGCAGACCAGATTGCCGAGGTGAAGACCATGGAGAGTCACCCACCCATACCTCCCGTCTTTGTGGAACATGTTGTCCCACAAGATGAAAATCAGAAGGGCCTGTGTACCAAAGAAAGAATGATCTGCTTGGAGTTTACTTCTAGGGAATTTCATGCCGGACAGATTGAAGATGAATTAAACCTAAATGACATCAATGGATGCTCATCAGGGTGTTGTCTCAATGAATCAAAATTCCCTCTTGACAACTGCCATGCATCCAAAGCCTTAATCCAACCTGGACAGGCCCCAGAAATTGCCAACAAGTTCCCAGACTTAACAGTGGAAGATCTGGAGACAGATGCGCTGAAAACAGATGTGAACGTCCACTTACTGCCTCTGGAAGAATTGACATCTCGCCTGAAAGACCTTCCCATGTCCCCTGATCCTGAATCACCGAGCCCCCAACCCACTTGCCAGGCTGAAGTCTCAGATTTCAGTACAGATCGCATTGATTTTTTTAGCGCCCTAGAGAAGTTTGTAGAGCTTTCCCAAGAAACCCGGTCTCGATCTTTTTCTCACTCAAGGATGGAAGAACTGGGTGGAGGAAGGGGTGAGACCTGTCGACTCTCAGTGGTAGATGTAACCCCTTCTGAAGTGACAGCCGACGACCAGAGAAGCAGCTCTTTGAGTAATACTCCCCATGCATCTGAAGAATCTTCAATAGATGAGGAACAGTCAAAGGTAAAAACTGTCTTTATAGTTTTCTACCTAATGAAGTTCTCTTTGAAGATAAAATAGTTGGGAGTCTGCTCTGTTCATTGTGTTTTTGATGTTGCTAAAGATTTAGGAAGGCAGTACGGGAGAGACTCTATAGCCGAGACTTGCCTTAAAAATTTAGGATTAAAAATTTTTTTTAATCCATTGCCTTTTGAGAAACTTACCTTTCCAGATTTTTGGTGTTTTTAGAAGCACTTCTGAAAGGGGATGTGGGAAGAAGGGATTAGTCAAAATGAATGTCCTGCCTGCACAAGGAGAGGTCCCTTCCCTGATCCTCTGCAGTTCAGACCAGATCTCTCCAATAATGAAGTGTCTGGGATAATGAGTAAGGCCTTTTTGTGGAGATGGATTTGTTTGGGAAATTCTTTCTGTCTCAGAAAATGCAAAGACTAGATATGTGTGAATAGTTGTTAGAGTAGGAACCAATGCTGAGTTCTTGATGATGATGCTATTAATAATGTTTCTGGATTGTTCCTCATCTCAGACCCTGTAGTATCCAAGACTTGGGGGATGGTTTGAGGAAATGATTGAGAGCAGACAGAATCCCTGGATTCTTCTCTGTAGCATATGAACTCTTAGGAGCCCAGGGAAAGAATTACTGTGTATCATCAATGCTAAGACTCACACTTATTCTCATTTTGACACTTCTGAAATTGGGATGCATCTTAAAAACAATAATGGTATCTTAGATCAATATAATACAGTAGTTGGGAAGTAAATCATGACAGATTTACTCTCACCTGCCAAATTTCACTTAATGGTTTCAGTGGGAGTGACTACATTTTGATATCTCCTGATATCTATCTACTTATATTTACCACCTTGTCCATTACTTATCTTTTCTCTATCTCAGCTATCCCAGGACATTCATTGCCTCTGCTGCTGTCTTCTCTCTACTGGAAAATCAGAATGCTTGAGCTCTCCTTTGGACCAGTGGGTGTAGCAGCTCTGACAGAAATAGCTTTTCTGCAGAGTCCCTAGTCATATGAGCACTCTCCACAGCCCATGCACACACTGGGCTCACTGTGGCTTCTCTCCCAGTCTTGGCTAGTTTACCTCTGCCTAATGTCCCAGGAGATTTCTCCCAAAGGCATAACTGACCTTGTTAGTTTGTACTAGTTCTGACTTTCTCTTGAAGGAGAAAGACCAAAACAATTCCTATGGAAATATTATATGTTGAAGGCTTATAAAAATGTTAACAAAGCAGATTGATGGCTATCATGATGCCACTTTAACCACTTTAAGAGATGTCCAATGGCCATTTCCAGATTTTGAAATCCTTATCTTCCCCCCCCCCCATAGGACTTGATTTTGTATTGGCCAGTTTTCTTTTGCCTTGTTCTAAATCCATCTAGGAATTGTAACTGGTAGAACAGTAAAATGTCAGAGAGTCACAGTTTCTAAGTTGCTCAGGCATATGGCTGCATAAGCCAAGTAAACCTTTCCCAGAAGGAGCCATGTCAAACTTGGAAATTGTGTGATCAGGTGCAGAGTGCCCTCATGTGCTGGAATGCTACTGCCAGGAGGTGCAGCGGGAGGATCAGGAGGAAAGCTGGCAGGACAGAGGAGAGAAGGGAGCAATGAGTCTCCAAATCAGGCATTAGATGATAACCTCATCCATCTCGCCCTATCACTGGGCATGTTGAAGGTGGCCACTGAGCCCTTGAATGGAACTCCTTTTCTTAAATAAGGTTAGAATCAAAGTGGAAGTTGAGGGGCGCCTGGGTGGGTCAGTCGATTAAGTTTCTGACTTCGGCTTAGGTCATGATCTCATGGTGCATGAGTTCAAGCCCCGTGTTGGGCTCTGTGCTGACAACTCAGAGCCTGGAGCCTGCTTCAGATTCTGTGTCTTCCTCTCTGCCCTCCCCCGCACTCGCTAGCTCGCGCTCTCTCTCTCTCTCTCTCTCTCTAAATAAATAAATAAACATTAAAAAAAAAAAAAAAAAAAAAGAACCAACTGGAAGTTGCTAGGCCAGAAAAGAAAAATCTCATCTACCCCAATATGGCCTAAATCCTGAACGCTAATAATCTTAGGAAAGTAAGGATTATAGGAACCTCCAAGGCTATCTGCTGTTCATTTTTGGAACAAGATATTGGGTCAGAATTCTGTCTGAGTAAACAGAACAAAAGTTTAGTAAGCAGTGATTCAACCTGTAACTAATTTTGTATCTCTGCCTTTAATGAGTCTGTTTTTTTCTTGTATGACAAAACAGATGGCCAGAGGACAGTCCCAGGCACTCTGTGATTTGTGTCCTCATAGCCAGAAGGTTCTCCTGGATTAGAAGATTAATAAGCACAACATCTGGCATTTTTAATTAGACTGCACTTTGCCATAACCATCTCACTGTTTCTCCCTAGGCAATCTCAGAGCTGGTCAGCCCAGATATCTTCATGCAATCTCACTCAGAAAATGCAATTTCAGTCAAAGAAATAGTCACTGAGATCGAATCCATCAGTCAAGGAGTTGGACAGATTCAGCTGAAAGGAGACATCCTATCCAACCCATGCCATACACCAAAGAAGCACACCATCCATGAGCTGCCCCTGGAGAGGGCCCAGGCCCTGGAGAACAAACCTGGAAATCTGGAGCAGAATGAAGGTTCCTACACAGCCCAGCCTGAACTAGCCAAAGACTCAGGGAAGTGGGACCTAGAAGGCTGCCTGACTACACACTCATTCACCACAGAGTTGGAAGAAGAAGAACCAGCTGAGGAGGAACAAGAACTCTGGGGCCCAGGGATGCACCCGGGTGCCAAGTGGTTCCCTGGGTCTGTGAGGCGAGCCACCTTGGAGTTTGAAGAACGCTTGCGACAGGAGCAAGAGCACCATGGTGCTGCCCCTGGTTGTACCTCATTGTCCATCCGCAAGAATTCCAAGAATGAGTCTTCTGTGGCAGACCTAGCACCAAAAGGGAAGAGTGATGAAGCTACCCTAGAACATTCTTTTGTCCCCAAGGAACCAGAGATTAACAAGGGCAAAGGGAAATGCAGTGGGTCTGAGGCTGGCCTGCTGCCCCATTCCAAGCAAAATGCCATTGTTCCAGCACCTGAGCCGCTGGAGTTTCAAGAGTACCCAGGGTCAGATATTAGGACAAAGCTGGAAGGAGTCCTGAAGGATCCGAGGACTGTGGTTTCATGCCAGGGATCTGAGACACAGTCGGTCCCTCTTTCCCTTCCCAAGAAGATCGAAATCATTATGTCACCCAGTCACACTGAGCAAGGGGGTGAAAGAGCCACCAGCGAAAAGAGTGGGGAGCAAGGACTGAGGAGCGTGAAAAGGGAGAATTCCATCACCGTCCTCTGTACACTGGATGAAAATCTGAACAGGACTCTGGGCCCCGACCAGCCTGCTCTACACCCCACACTGCTACCTCTGCCTCATTCTTCCTCTCCTGAGCACGACAGTCCCACCAACCTGACCTCTACCCTGAGCAGCCCTGAAGACTGGGACAACAGCCTGTCAGTGGCACTGGAGACAGGAACACCTTTTGTCAGTCACACAACCCATGTACCATCTGCCAACTTGGATTACGCACATTCCCGGACCGTAGTTCACCTGGAAGGCTTCACAGAGCAAAGCAGCACCACAGACAACGAGCCCTCTTTGGAGCTGGGCGGCTGGGAAGAAGGTCTGGATGGTGCACTCTCCAGTGGCAGTGAAGTGCCGTATGAGGGCTCTCTGTTAAGGAGTGAAGACCTAAGCAAACTTGGTGATGATATTGGGGAGTTACAAGAAAAACTGGACCCATTACCTGCAGCCTGTCAACCCCCACATAGCTCTAGTAGTGACAATATGAAGAGTGTCAGCCATAGCCTCAGTGTGGTGAAAGAGCGTACTAAAGACATCGAGTCCCGAGCGATCTGCCAGGCAGGACTCACCAAAACAGCCCAAATGCGGCATTCAGCTTCCCTTGCCAAGTTAGGTTACTTGGACCTCTGTAAAGACTGTTTATCAGATAGAGAGCCTGTCTCCTCTGAGCCCTCTCATCTCAAACTGCTTCAGCCCTTCATCAGAACAGACTCAGGCATGCATGCCATGGAGGCCCAGGAGTCCTCAGAAAACCCAGATGCCCCCCAGAACCTAGAGCCCACCAAGTATTTTATAGAGCAACTCAAAACAACAGAGTGTATCGCTCAGAGCAAGCCAGTGGAGAAGCCTATCGTACAGTATGCCAAAGAATTTGGTTACGGTCAGCAGTGTTTGCTCCCCAGGGCAGAACCCAAATTGACTAGTTCTGAAGGAGGCCTTCCTTTGCTACAACCCCAGGGACTTCAGCGTGCAGGCCCGGCTCCCGGGCTGGCTGTGGCGCCCCGTCAGCAGCACGGCAGAACTCACCCCCTTAGGAGACTGAAAAAAGCAAATGATAAAAAACGGACAACCAACCCCTTCTATAATACCATGTGATTCTGAGCCTACACATGTGACTTTCTAAAAGAAATGTTTGTAAAAGGGGCAGGTGTAATATGTAAAGAACATGCACTTTATTGGTTAATTTTATAATATTTTGGTCATTTTACTGTTCCTGGCGCATGCAGGGTTAGGGTTTTTTTCTCTGTGTATGTGTGCGTGAGAGATTGATTTGGACAGCAAGACCATTTTATCATTTTTTTATTTTTCGAAAAATCAAACCTCAAAAAATACTCATTTTCAAAGAGCACCTTTATCAAAGGCAAATTGCTGTTTTTCAATCAGCTCCCATCGGCTCCTCATTTTTGCCCTCTGAGAAAAAGCACTCTTGCTTGCTTGCTTGCTTGCTTGCTTGCTTGCTTGCTTGCTTGCTTGCTTGCTTGCAGAAGGAAGCAGATGGGGAGGGTGGGGAGGAAGCTGGGAATTGGAAATGCTCCTCTTCCCCTGGGCCTGTGTGATGATGGTTTGGTCTTCAGACCCAAAGCCTGAGATTGGGCCGAAGGGCAGCCACAAGTCTCTGAGCCTTGGGCCCCCGCCCACCAGGAATTCCCCAAGTTGGCAAATTCCGCTGTGCTTTCGAAGGGGTCTTCCAGAATCCACTTCTTCTGGTATTCCAGAGTATATCATCACAGAAAGGCACAATAGTGGCTGGCTTTGTAAACTTAGCAAGCAAATAGGGTTTTTCCCCCCAAACACATAATTTTTAAATTCAAAGTGAACCCCAAATGAAACCCGAGGGGTCCTGTGTAGAGGAACGCATACGAGAAGGAGGAGGTGCAGTCTGGAGAGGCTGGATCAGTGGCCTCCACCTAGGTGGTCATCCTGGCCCTCCCTGCCAGGAAATGCAAGATCCTTTCAACCAAAACGTAATAGGGACAGGTTTGAAAAACAGCAATTGGAAGTCAGTGTGTTCTTGTAAAATGAATACATTACATAGGGTTTTAACACTTCCATTACTTGAATAATTCTGTGGGCCTTCTGAGTTTAATGGCCATATTTTTTTCCAGTTTACTTTCCTCCTTCATGCTGTTTCTTCAATGCTGCCTTTTTTTTTTTCATAGATGATATTTGAATTGTTACATTACCTATGTATAACCTCCATTGAATGCAAAGTTTTCTTACCAATGTTATCACTGTTAACACTTGACATGGGTTGTTGTTTTTTTTATTTTCCTGAAAGATTTGTCATTTCTCTAGCTTATACACAGTATTTATGTACATAATGTTGTCACTTTCTTACAGTGTTTTGTTGTTGATGTCATAGGATCTTTTTGATTTATTCTTTTTAAGAAGAAGTAAAGCTGCAACTGGAGAAAACACACAGCACAGAAATAAAACTGATGGGTGTTGGTAGGAATCTGCAGAATATGTTGATGGTGGTTTTAATTGTTTAAATGGAGACTTCTAATCGCCAGCTCCTGCCAAATTATGTGTTAGTAACTTCCTCCTCAGAGAAACCCCTAAAGGCTCCCATTAGATCACAGTTTGACTGAAGTCTGATTTCTCTTTGAGACTGAAATCCCAGGGTAGGTTGTTTGCTAGTAGCTGAACCACAGCCAAGGAGTCTATGAGTGTTACTGCTGGCCCAGGGTGGAAGCTTCTCATGTGGATTGGGCTGAAAGGTTGTGGGGAGGCCCCCCCACCCCCTGTCAAGGGCAGGCACCCATTATGACTCCATTTAGGATGCCGTTGCTTTGCTGCTATTGTGGAGATCCTTAACACAGGAGCACTTGCCATAAACAAGCTTATTTCAGCTGCTTGCAAGAAGCATTTAGCCTGGAATGAAACACCCTCTGCAGCTCATCAGAACTGAAGAGGTTTGCACATTTGCTTCTGTTGGCTCTGGTTGATGTCCACCTTGCTGAGAGATTGACCAAGTACAGAGTTGAGTTTTGGTTTTTTGGTTCATCACAGCACTGAGAGGAAAAGGTGGATACCTAGACTGTCAAGGGAATGTCAGAGGCTGGAGTTTGGTGGGGGCAGGTAGCAGGGTGACCTGCTACAGAGAGGTGGACTGAGGCCATTCACAGATGCTCCAGGGGAGCTGTGAATCCAGTCGCTGTGTGGAAGCCATGGTTGGGTCTGACATCGCTGCCAGGAGGTGGATTGGACAGAAGCCTCCCGCTCTAGTGTCTTTATGATGTAGTAATTTTGTGTACCTGTGCTGTCCCTAAATAGTTTCCTTACATGTTCACATGTATCATCCACATGGCTTTGTGGTTCCTGGATATTTAATATGTTATGAAGCGTTTTTTTAGGTGGTATGTACCAGTGTGAGGAGGCTTGCAAGACAGGGTTATGAATTTCCAGGGCTATCTAAACGGCCCTGTCTTGTTGAGGCACTTCCACCACCGCCATTATTGATGGAGAAAAGACAGAAAATTGTGGTGGGGTGAGAGGTGAAGAGAGTGGCACCCGCTCATTAACCCTTTGAAATGGTGACATCCCTCACATTAAGTACAAGCAGGATCAACAGTATTGCACTGTTCTCTCTACTCCCCTGCAGTCGTGTTGAACGCTCACTATCCCTGCATTAAGTAAGAACAAAGATGGGGAAGAGATCCTCTAATGCTGTGAAGATGTCTTTTTAGAAAAGGAAAAGGAAATAGTCTTGCTCTGCCTTCCTTTTTTTTTTTTTTTTTTAATCATTTAATTTACCTGCTTAAATAAACATCTTCTACACAGGGCCTGTAATTCAACCTTGCCATGGGGTTTTGCCAGCCCTCTCAAAACTCCCACAACTGAGTGTTCTTGTGTTATTTGCATAGCTGAGCGAGGTCCAGGGGAAGTACATGATGAGCGCTCTCAAGGACTTCTCGGACTTTCTTGTCTTCAAACTTTCTGATAGTCTTGGGTGGCCTATTTCTCTTTTCCGTTCATGGAAAACTCAGACCTGGAACAGCAGGTCTGGTAGATGGACAGGAGTAGGAAAAGTCTTGACCTCTTGCTCTCTTTATTTTGAAAGCCACTATAGTCTGGCTCTCAAGTTACTCTGGAGGAGAGAGTAAGTGTGTATGTGCGTGCACACGTGCAAATATAAAATAACATTTTGGTGCAGGGGGTAAAAGCCCCAGGAGCACACTTTAGAGCTGTAATCTGGAGGGTTACCTGGTCAGTAGGAAGGAGAGAAACCCCAACCCGTTCTGGATTTTAGAAACACTTAGGAGTGGTATATACTATAGTAGAACTATAGTACTGTAGTGGAGTAATCATCATCTCATTTTGGTTGCCTTTCAGATTCTTAATGTTCGGGATCATTCTTAGCATCCCAGGCTCTTCAGGCTCTTTATCATTTTCCTGATTCTATACCTTTATCCCAATTCTTTCTCATTTGGGGAACTACCAAGCACTCCAAGGACAGCCTGAGGAAGACAGCCCAGGCTCTGAGGTCCCCTCCTGCTGAAAGACCCCAGACAGTTACTTTTGGATAGACCTGAAGTTTCTGAGACAGCAGCTCACAGAAATCTTCACCCGTTCCATCTGAGGATTTCAGTTTAAAGTGATCTAAGCATGTTTGGTAAAGATGTTTTTGTGGGAGTTGTTTTCTTTTAAGAAAGCATTATGCAAAGAGGGTCACTTTTAAGGGCATTGAAAAATTTTTTAAATAAAGCCATTCTTTGGCTCTTTTTGACAACTATTTGTGGATACTTTGTTTACATTGTGATAATTAAAACATACATCAGCTTGATAGCCACTCAGTATCCTCCTCCAGGCACCCAGCCCTGGCTGTCCTGTGAGTCCTCACACAAAGCAAGGCCAGAGTGGTCAGCCCACTGGTTGGTACATGGGGAGGACCTGGAGCTAATTTTTCCATCTGTGTCCCACACTCCTGTTTAACACTCTGTATGGAAATCGTCATTTCCTCAGTCAGTGATGGTGTGTCTTACAGTGATGGTTATAACAGTGAATGGCTAGTGTCATTTTTGTCCAGTTTTGTTTTGCCTTTTTTTTTTTTTTTTTTTGATGGTAGGTGAAATTGTAGCTCTTTCAGCACCAGTCCAACTTGAAAGTATCTTGGACCTTGTTTTCCCTTCCAGACTAAAAGGTCAAGGCATGTATTAGGCATAAATGTATTTGCTGCCTCAACTCCTCTAACACCCACATTAGGAAAAGCCTGCCACCAGAGCAGGAAGCTGCACACTCCTAACCCTGTCCCAGGGCTTTGGGGTTCCTTGATGCCATGGAGAGCTATTGCAAGGTGCTTCTGTACTTTTCCAGCCTGGAAGTGGAGGGTGACCGGGCCTGGCTCCTGCTATGAAAAGAAAACCAGCCTCACTTTCTCAGTGCCCCAGAGATCTAGGACAGGATTTCTAAACTGGAATCATCCCTCATTGGCTTCAAGATGCCTCAGAGGGTATATGACTAGTGCTGCCATCTGTGTCCTCACAGCGACACTGGTGGCAGTGTCCTCTACACATGCAGAGCTAATACCCAGGGCTTACTTCAGGCTGATGACCCAATCTGGAAACTGGGTAACTGGCCCTGAAATGATTCCCAATCAACAGGCCCACAGGGAATTGTTTGGTTTTTATGTTTTATTGGATTTTGGTTTGCCTGGCATAGCTTGAGGTGCCTTTTTTTTCTTTCTTTGTACTTTATTTGGTAGGACTTGTTTTAAATGTAGGAAATAAGTCCAAAAGACTCTCCCACTGACTGTTACCTTTGCCCCAGGCCAGTCCAAACTTTTATGCTCACATTTTATTAAATAAAGCAGGTGCTCCCTGGAATCTCTGGGACCTTTCTGAGGCATTTGAAGCAGAATATAGAGTGGTCTCATCTCCTTCCTTAATCTTCCTGGTGGTTGGGATGTTCCACTTGTATTATAGATTTTTTTTATTACTGATGTGCTCTGCTGTTTTTAAATGTGAACTTGTGCGCAAATGTGCAGATTCAATGTTCTTGTTACAGATTAAATAAATTTTTATTTTGAAGATGAAATGTGTACTTGATCAACAAAAGTGGGGTGGTGCTGGAGCAGGTGAAGGGATTGGAAGAGAACACTGATGATAAACATGGAACGATTCTCACTGATCTCCATCATGCACATCCTTAACAGCTGAACTCAGTGGGGGGGGGGGGGGGGAGGGTATGGATCTTAACTTTCTACCTCCCACAAAGTAAAGACTGGATGGGCAATAGAATCACTAAAGATTATTTCAGACATTGTGCCTCCAATCAAGTGACCAAGCGGGAACTTGGCCTGGTCACCTGAATGTTAGGAGAATGAATAAGCAAAGGAACCAAAAATTCCTCTGCCATGTGTGGTACAGAGCGACTGCTCTGGGACAGCTGCTGTGACCTGCCCCATCAGGAACTAGATTTTCTGGGTGGCTGACCGCTGGACATTAGTGAGATAGAGCTCACAGACTTTGAGCACAAGCCACCTCAGCTCACTGAGTGGTTTCCAGAAATGAGGTATGACTTTCTAACGAAGTACAAGCTCTTAACCCCCTCCTGCGATTAGAAGCATTGAATGTCAATAGTGGAAGAAGGGAGATGAGGTCAACTGGCAGTTCTCTAAAACAGGCAGGGTGTGGGAGGAGAGATTCTCCACTAATCCCACTCCTCCATAGACCCTTCAGGAGCTATTTAGTGGTGCCAGTCATCATATACAAGGAAGCACTACTGTCTAGGGAAAGCTCAGTTTCCAAATTGCTAACAATGTACTGACGTTTCCAGAGGAAACACTGCCTTGAACTAAGATGAAGTCTGCCTGCTGCTTTCTGAATTATCCAAATCAAGTAGAAAGGGCACATCACTGGGCTCTGGCTGGAGTGCCAGAATGCATGATAATGGAGGCAAGGTCATTTCACAGATTTTCTAGGGGTTCCCAGAGTCCCCAACCTGTCTAGATAAGCTCAGTCTTTCTGGCCAAAGCAAACGAACCAAATCATGTCTAAGTTCCCAGGCCACCTCTCCCAGAAAATGACTTTATGAAAAATGGAATCCATGCTTGTCTTCTACAGATTGTAGTTCAGAGCTCAGCTAATAGTTCAAATGGTTAACCACACAGGAAAGCACCAAACCCAGTGGCTTCTCCTGCTAATTAGTTCTTTATGCCTTGGCTCCACCCACCCAGCTCTCGGTCAGTCTTTGGCACTCTGAAGAAAGCCAGAGGGCAGGGCTGACACATGCCTGGTCCAGGTAATTATTGCAACTCCCTGCTCCTGTACCTGGAGAGCACCCCTCCTCTCAGATGATAGAACTGAAGGCAGGATGGATTAAAAGAATCCTGCTTCCTAGTCTCAAACTCTTGTGTCTAGAATGCAGTGCTCCCAGCACCTGGATGGCTCAGTCGGTTAAGCATCTGACTCTTGACTTCCACTCAGGTCATGATCTCACAGTTTGTGAGATGGAGCCCCTTGTTTGGCTCTGCAAGTTTGGCGTGGAGCCTGCTTGGGGTTCTCTCCTTCTCTCTGCCCCTCCCCTGCTTGCTCTCTCTTTCTCTCAGAATAAATAAACTTGAAAAAAGGGGAGGGGGCTTTAGAATGGAGTGCTCTTTAAAGAGGAAAGGAAAGGGAAGAAAAGGTCACTTCAAGGTAGAAGGTGACATATCAAATCCCTTCTCTGCCAACAGGTCGTGCAGAGTTGGAAAGAACCTGACCCAGCTCTCTTTGTTTTACAGCTCAGAGAACTGCACAAATGGGGTGATTGAGCCAGGGCTAGAGCTCCAGTTTTCTAGTTAGTCCAAGCATCCTTTGTGCCACAGAGAGTATCTCTCAGGATCAGCACTTGTGAGATAAAGTAGCATTATCCTTCAAGAGGAGGCAGAAATGTATGGTGCTGAAAAGCATGGACCCAGATGCCAGACCACTGGATAAAAGTTTCAGCTCCACCAACTACCAGTTGACTGATGGGTAAGCTACTTAATCTCTTTGTACCTTAGTTTCCTCACCTCTAACATAGGGATAATAATAATAGCTATCACAGAAGACTGTTATCAGAATGTAATTAATATGTGTAAAGACCTTAGAACAGTGTCTGGCACACAATAGGTGTGAGCTATTGTTATTAAGGAGCAACTGACTCACTCAGGTCTTTTCCTCCTAATCATGTACCTGGAATCTTTAGGTAAAAGGGAGACTCATTGCCCTTAAGGCCCTCCATGCCACGAATTCTTTCTGGAGCACCTGTAACAGTTTCTGGTTCTGTTACCCTACAAGCCACTGGATACTTGGAATCTTCCTGAGAAGGACCCTTGTGTGGGCCTTTGAGCTTTCCACCATCTTCCCTCCCCAGGGCTGTTCCATTGATCCCCAGGTGTGCCTAGAGAAGAAGAGGTAATACCTGGCCTCATGCTGGCCTCCAAGGGCCTTATGATCCAGAGCAAGAAATCCAGGCAGTGGGTGTATACTGGGTGTACAGCAGCTTCAGGGACTAGTTGTTTTTCACTGGCTGTATTTTGATTAGGTTTCTTTTTATTTCCTCCTTAGTCTTTTTTTTTTTTAACTTATTTATTTTGAGAGAAAGAGAGAGAGCATAAGCAGAGGGAGGGGCAGAAAGAAAGAGAGAGAGAGAATCCCAACCAGGCTCTGCACCAACAGCGCAGGGCCCAACAGGGGGCTCAAACTCATGAGCCATGAGATCATGACCTGAGCTCAAACCAAGAATTGGATGCTTAACCTAATGAGCCACCCAGATGCCCCTTTTAATCTTTTTGTTGTTGTTGTTGTTAATGTTTATTTATTTATTTGTGAGTAAGACAGCGCGCTCGCATGTTCAGGGGAGGGGCAGAGAGAGAGAATCCGAAGCAGACTCTCAGCCGTGGGCACAGAGAGCCCGACTTGGGGCTGAACCCACCAACCGTGAGATCATAACCTGAGCCAAGTGGATGCTTAACCTACTGAGCCACCCAGGCACCCCTATTTCCTTCTTAATCTTGATCAGTACTCAGATCCATGGATCCCAGCGGGAGTGAATGAGGGCTGGGACTTCCCTGGAACACAGCTGGCCATCAATTCAAACAAATCCCGGAAGACTTAGGAGTCAGGTTGGGCGTCTAAAATTTGGTTGTTGAAGGCCTGTGGCAGCTGCTTCTCCTTGCCTCTGGTGTTCCCATGGGGTCAAGGTGGATTCACTCCCCCACCCAGTCTTTAGGCTGTGTTCTGCCTTGCTCCATGGAATCCTCTCTAAAAGGGTGAAATGCCTACAGTGCCAACGTGTTAGGTTCTCAAGTGGTTGTTACAGCCATTAATAACAACAATGACAGTAATATCAGTGCCCCCTGTCAGGTACTCTGGAGCTGCCCTGGGCCAGCCTAGGCCCTCATCCAAGGGTTGAAATGACTCCCTCAAAGCAGTTTGTGGGACCTCTCCCCAGGAGGGTCTGGGCGTTCAGTCCCGAAGACCGGGACCGCCAGCCGGGACAGGCTAAATTGGGAGTGCGATTGCAGCAGAAATGCGGCGCGAAAGCACCTAATCTTGAGCGGTATGCCCAGCCCACCCAGGAGGCACGGAGGGCGGGAAGGAGTGCGCACAACCCGCGTGTACGCATTCAATTACTTTTGACAGTTTTCTTTGGCCAGCGGACTGGCTACGGTGGCGCGGAGTCCACTGCGCTCAACTTTCCCGCCGCTGGAGGGGCGGGGCAGCTCTGGCCCCGCCCCCGCCACAGGCCCCGCCTCCGCAGGTTGATGGCAGCGGCAGCTGGGACTGCAGCGACGCCGGGCCTCAGAGAGCCGCAAGCAGTGGCTGGAGCGCTCAGACGCACACCCGGGCCCCAGACGCCGCGGACACCCGGAGAAGCAGTTCCGGCGCCCTGACGCCTCCCTCGGCCCCCAGCGCACCCCTAGCCCCCACTGCAGAGGAGTCGCAGCGTGAGCGCCCCTCGGCCCACTCAGGACCAGGTACCCCCCCACACACACGCTGCCACCGCAGCCAGCGGAGCGGGCGGGGTCTCCGGAGAAGCAGAGGTCTGCGCCCCCTCCCCCGCGCCGCCAAATTCGGTCCCGGGCGGGGCGGACTTGGTGTCTATATTTGGCCGGACAGCGGCCCGCGCGCCTGCAGGGCACTGACACCTCGTCTCCCAAGAACGCAGTGCTGGGGCAGGAGGCCCGAGGAGGGTGCGGGGAGGCCGAGGCCGGGCGTCAGGCCTGGGGCCATAGAAGCGGCGTGAAGGGCACGGGGAAGCCTGGGGCTGGGGAGGGGCAGGAGTCCGTGGCTGGGGCTTTGGAAAAGCTCGGTGAGCCCCCTGGGGAAGAGCACAACACAAACCCTGTTTGAAGAAAAGGATCTTCACCCTCCCCACTTCACCCACCCCACTCCTGCAAATCTGGCCATAGCCTGGGCGTTGAGGACCCCACCCCAGGAAAGTTGAGTAGGAGAGAGGACGCATAGAAGAACGGGACCAAAGTGTGGTAGGCAAAAGCCAGACCATAGTTAAAACCTCTTAGAGAAGCCAGTGAAGAGAAGCGTGGAAAGAGGAGAGATCCACTTACACTGTGTCCCCCAACAGGATGAGAGGAAATTGATGAAAATAGTAGCAGGAAAGGCTCAGGTTAGCTGACAGGAGGAACTTCTCCTTGGCATATTTTTAGAAACAGGCAAAAGTCCCTCTGCCTGAACTGTTAGACATACAGGTTTGGGGATCTTGGGGGGGGCTACAATCTTAGCCCCATAGCTGGCCTTGAGCCAAGATCCCACAACCAGGGCCTCTGATTCTGGACAAGGTGCTGCTGGGAGATAAACACTTCCTGAAGAGATGCTCAGCCAAGGCTGACAGCAGGAGGGCAGCCTGGCATGGACATTCCTCCCAAAATCACTTCAACTTCCAGGAAGCTTTCAGTCCCAAACTCCACTGTCTCCTACCTGGGTCTCAAAAAAGTCAGTCCCCAAATCCTAACCTCTTGAATTAAGCAGCACTTTATAGGTGGCAAAGATCTCTCCCATACTTTAATCACCTGGAAGAAAGCTCCCTGCTTCTAGGACCTGACTTGTGGCCAGATAACCCTTCTCACTTGCCATCCTCTCCCTACTCTTCCTTCCTCCCACAGCTCACAGGACTAAGGACCAAAGGCATTTCTGGGCACTGAGATCCTCCACTTCTACCCACAGCTATGAGCCGGCGTGTGGTTCGGCAGAGCAAGTTCCGCCATGTGTTTGGGCAGGCAGCAAAGGCTGACCAGTCCTACGAGGATATCCGTGTGTCCAAGGTCACGTGGGACAGCTCCTTCTGTGCTGTCAACCCCAAATTCCTGGCCATTATTGTGGAGGCTGGAGGTGGAGGTGCCTTCATTGTCCTGCCTCTGGCCAAGGTGAGGGATGAAGGGAAGAAAGCAGTGGGGAAGACACTGGCTGTAGCTCCTGGGGACCCCTCCTTCAGTCAGGAGGGCAGTTTGTATCCACTGGCTGCTCCCTGTTCCCCAAGCCCTTGGGGACCAAGTGGGAGGCTCCCTCACCCTTCACAGAGCAGGAGCATCACAGTGCCCTGCACCCACTCATAGCCCATCCCTCACTCCATGCAGCACCCTGTTGCCAGCAGGGACCAGAAGAGTATTATGAAGATAGTTGGGAAGCAGTGGAGCCAGGGCCTGGCCCAGACTCTGTCCCCATCTCTCCTAATGCCACGCCTCCTCATGTTTTGGGTGTGGGATCTTTCTCCCCAGAGCAGGGTGATCATTGGATTAAATCACACCCCAGAGCAGCACACTGAGGACAGAGTCAAGCTCTTTCCAAAGAGTCCCTGGCCACCTCCCCACTGTGGTTCTTACAGTGGGATAGAATGAGAACGAAGGGCAGGGGGACATGACACATAAGGCCAAAGCCCTCCCTACCCTAGGGATGGAGGCCAGCAGTGACTGCCACCTTTGATGAGTGGCCTCAAGCCTCTTAGAAATCTCCACCCCCCAGGATGGCCACCTGAAGTCATGACCTTGACCTGGATCTGGCCCCTATACCTTGTTAAGGGAGGCTCCACAGGTGGCAGGGTCAAAAAGAGGCCTGACAATAGCCAGTGACTCACTTGGGGACAATGCAGACATCATCTAAGGACACCATCCCCAGGGCTCAAATTTCAAGCTGGAGCCACTTCCTCACCCAGTACAACTGCCATTCCAATGCTACACAGCCACCCCACTCCCCTACTGCCTGGTCTGGACTGACTCCAGCCCTTGCAAAGGCTTCAGAGCCCCCATAAAAAGCCCATAAGGACCAAAGTAGATGAGCGCCAGCTCAGGCACTAGGAGTAACTGCTGCTTGTGGTTCCAAGGTCAAACCAGTGACAAGGGGGAGACTTGCCAAGGGGGACAAAGAAAGGGCTATTGGCCACTGCATTCCATATTACCTCACCTTGACCTCTTCTACCAGGGGCTTCCTATAGACATTCTCACTGGGAGAACAGGCCCAAGAACAGCCTCCTCCTAATAGGTATTTTTGCAAGAGCTCTGGACTGAGAGTTCAAGTACTGACTCAACCAGTATCTTGCTCTGTGTCTTTGGCTAAGTCATTACCTCTCTGTGTCTGAGATATTAAATGACTTCAACTCTGCCTTCAGTGAAGTACAGGAAGTAGTTGGATGGGGCTGAAGGTGCAGAAAGGGGTTTGCAAAGAGAAAATAGGTGATAGAGTACTGAGATGTAAACAGGTCCACTGCCTACCCCCAAAAAACACACAGGAAAGTGACCCTATAGCTCCCTCTCTGACCCCTCCAGACAGGACGAGTGGATAAGAACTACCCTCTGGTCACTGGGCACACTGCTCCAGTGCTGGACATCGACTGGTGCCCACATAATGACAACGTCATCGCCAGTGCCTCAGACGACACCACGGTCATGGTAGGAGCCAAGTGGATGCTTCAGGGCAGTTGGGCAGGGGAAGGGGGGAGGGCTGCCTCACCTGTGTTAGGGAAGGTGGTAAAAGAGGTGCTAGGTCCTAGGCCCTACCCTACCCAGCTCCCAGGCTATATTTAGCCACATGCCCACCGGCTCCCAGGATGCACTTCTTAGGACTAATTATAGCCATGGCCAACTTGAGGCCTGAAGAGCAAGGGGGCAGTGCTCTGAAGTCTCCCTGCTGGGGTGTATAGAGAGGTCTCTGGAGAGCTGGCAGTGCCCCCTCCTGGCTCCCAGCTGCTTCTGCCTGGGGCAGGCGCCATTACATCTTGCCCTGCATTTGATTTTTACCACTCAAGAGAGCCTGTAGGGTTGGGGTGCGGAATAAGGGAGGAGTAGAGGGACAAAGCAGGCCCCTCATCCCACTTACCCTATGCCTTTTCCTCCCCACCTAGGTGTGGCAAATTCCAGACTATACCCCTATGCGCAACATCACAGAACCCATCATTACACTCGAGGGCCACTCCAAACGTGTGGGCATCCTCTGCTGGCACCCTACTGCCCGGAATGTTCTGCTCAGTGCAGGTCTGGGGCCTGGGGGAGGGGTCCCTACTGTAGATTGTGGGGGGGCAAGCAAAGGCAGGACTCAAGTAATGGTGACTGGCTGCTCTGGACAGGTGGTGACAATGTGATCATCATCTGGAATGTGGGCACTGGGGAGGTGCTCCTGAGTCTAGATGACATGCACCCGGACGTCATCCACAGTGTTTGCTGGAACAGCAATGGTAGCCTGCTAGCCACAACCTGCAAGGACAAGACCCTGCGCATTATAGACCCCCGCAAGGGCCAGGTGGTGGCGGTGAGTGCTTGGCGTGGCCATCCCCCAACCAGCTGTCAGGCCCCTGTACCCTTAATCCTCTGAGCCCCTAGTCCCAGCTCTCGCCTCCCTACCCCAACCCAAGGCCACCCTCCTTCCAGTGTCTGCAACCACTGCTCCCAGCCCTAAGTAAGCCCACAGTCCACAATTTTCTGCCCCGCTCCTGTTCCCTCCACTCCCCTGCATCTCAGAAGCTCAGAGCAGTGCTCTTTCAGTTGTAATTGAGTGAGAAGCTGCCAACTCTATCCCTCCACCAGAACCTGCATGAAACCTCCCGCACCCCTCTCCTCTCAGCTGGCACCCAGCGCCATCTTCCAGGGTTTGGAGCCCTACAGGGGCTCTCTGGCAGGCCCCTTTCTGCCCTAGTCAACCCACTGGGCGGCAGGGAGAGAGGGGACAACCCTCGTGCCTCATTAGTCCCAGCTCGGTACCCTGGCAGGGCGGCGGCACCTGCCTCACCAGCCTCAATTTTACGCGGGGTGCGGGTGCGTGGGGCACGTGCATGTCTGCGCGGAGTGAGCGCGGAGGGCGCGGCTGGGGCGGGGGCGGGCCGGCGGGCGCTCTAACCCACTAACCCCGCGAGCAGGAGCGAGCCCGGCCTCACGAGGGCGCCCGCCCGCTGCGGGCCGTCTTCACTGCAGACGGGAAGCTACTCAGCACCGGCTTCAGCAGGATGAGTGAGCGGCAACTCGCGCTCTGGGACCCGGTAGGCCAGGCCGCGCTGGGCACACGCGCTCGCTCCTTCGCTGGGCCTGCCAGGAGCGCCCTCCCAGGCCGCGGCCGGTGCCCGAGAAGGCGGAAGCGGAGCGGGGAGCTCCTGTCTGGGAAAAGCCTCGCTGCGACCCGGGGAGCCGGCAGACATCCCCTGCTCTAGGGATCAGCCTCTGAGGGCGCTTAAGGGCTCGGGATCTGCTGAGAGGCCCGCGCCTCCCACTCTCTCTGGGCCCAGACTCTCTTCAGGCCAGCGGCCAGCCAGGGCCCCCCCAGGAAGCTGAGTAGTTAGGCCCTCTTATGTCTCCAACCCCCACCCCTACCCTGTCTCTTCCCCACCAAAATCAGCAAGCTGGTTGCTCGGCCCTCCAGGCTCTCCAGAGCAGGCAACTGGGTGACGCCTCTCCCTGTCTCCCCCCTTCCCCCAGGAGAGGTTTGCGGCCCACGAGGGAATGAGGCCCATGCGGGCCGTCTTCACGCGCCAGGGTCATATCTTCACCACGGGCTTCACCCGCATGAGCCAGCGAGAGCTGGGCCTGTGGGACCCGGTAACGCAGCTGGAAGCTTGGGGTGTGTGCCCCGGGGACTGGCATCACGGGAGAGGGGCCAGGCGCCCCCCACCCGCAGGGCATGCCCACCTGGACTGGGCTGGAGGCTGCTGCCCCCTTTGCAGCGCCTGCCATCCCCACACCCACCCCTCTGCCCAGTTTTGCTGCGTCGCCTGAAGGAGCCCACGCTGGCACCTCCACCTGGTGATGCCGAGTCCCTGGGGGTGGTTTGCGGTGACTGCATGCGGCGCAGGGGTATATGTGCGGGCGGGGGCGGGGGGGGGGGGCTGCGTTCTCCAGAGCTGCCTTGGGAACGCTTGGAGTTTGGAGCGGGTAGGAAGCTTAAAGGGGCTTTCAGGGGATCCAGAAATGGCACGTGGCCAGGGCAGGGCTGGTCACGCCTCCTGTGCTCGGGCAGAACAATTTCGAGGAACCAGTGGCACTGCAGGAGATGGACACAAGCAACGGGGTCCTACTGCCCTTCTACGATCCCGACTCCAGCATCGTCTACCTATGCGGCAAGGTGCTTGCGGCCGGGAGGGAAGTACAAGGGCTTGACCGAGATGTTGAAATTCTGCCTGGGAGAGTCTCTGACCCGACTGGTTTTGCAGGGCGACAGCAGCATTCGGTACTTTGAGATTACAGACGAACCACCTTTCGTGCATTACCTGAACACGTTCAGCAGCAAGGAGCCTCAGAGGGGCATGGGTTTCATGCCCAAGCGGGGACTGGAAGTCAACAAGTGTGAGATCGCCCGGTCAGCAGCCTTCTCGCTTGCCATGTCTGTCCCCACTAGCCATTGGGGAAGACACAGGGACTTGGGGGGGGGGGTGTCAAACAGGCTTGTTTCGGTGCCAGTCTCAGCATTAACTAGCTTAACACTCTCTAAACTTCAGTTTCCTCATCTGTAAAATAATATAAACACCCCATCAGAGATGTTTTACCAGCTGGGCCAATAATGTGTTTTGAAGTACAGAGCATGATAGGGGCTCAGCAAGTGTTGGTCTCCAACCCATTGATCCCAGGCAGAAAAGGGGGTGGGAGCCTGCGGGGGTGTTGAACCCCACTCCCTTCCAGGTTCTACAAGTTGCACGAAAGAAAATGTGAGCCCATCATCATGACTGTGCCCCGCAAGGTGAGGAGGCTGGAAGAGGGGTTGAGCGAAGGCTCCGAGGAGGAAGGGAGCGGAGCAGGCCAGGCACTCTGCTAACACTAGGCCTCCTCTCTCCCCACGCTGCCCGCAGTCAGACTTGTTCCAGGACGATCTATACCCAGATACGCCTGGCCCTGAGCCAGCCCTAGAAGCTGACGAATGGCTATCTGGCCAGGACGCGGAACCCGTGCTCATCTCGTTGAGGGACGGTTACATACCTCCCAAGCACCGCGAGCTTCGGGTCACCAAGCGCAATATTCTGGACGTGCGCCCTCCCTCAGGCCCCCGCCGCAGCCAGTCGGCCAGCGATGCCCCATTGTCGGTAAGATGCGGCCTAGCTCCACTCCGGCCCAGTCTACACATCCCCCACTACCGATCCCTTCCAGACACAGCCTCTTCTCTCCTCTGCCCCAGCAGCAGCACACTCTAGAGACGCTGCTGGAGGAGATCAAAGCCCTTCGTGAGCAGGTGCAGGCCCAGGAGCAGCGCATCACGGCTCTGGAGAACATGCTGTGCGAGCTGGTGGACGGCACGGACTAGTGCAGCGCGCGGGGGGGAAGCTCCGAGCCTGGGGGGCCCTGCCGGACCGGGAGCACCCTTGGCCCCGCCCTGGTTCTTGGTCTGGAACTCGGACCCCGCCTCTCTGGGCTGGGGCCGGGGGCGGGACTGGGAAGGGAACTCCGCCCCTCGCGGGAGTCCTGGACAAATGGAGCGTCGCAGAGACTCGAGTCTGCCTGGCACCCGCCAGGCTGCGTGCCTCGTCCGAGACTCAGCAGGAGCTGGCCTTGGGAGACCCGGGGTGACAGGGACCTCAGCAATGGTGCTGCACGGCGAAGCGGTGTCCCCTCTGTCCCCCGGTCAGGGCAGGGGAAGTGCTTAGTATTAGCGCTATTCTTGGGGATATCTGGGAGCTTGGGCTTGACCTCAAAGGGGTGGCGGCGATTCGATGGGTCTCCCCAGACCGACTGGGGTTGAGTTACGCTTCTCTTTCTAATCAGTTCACTTGATTTCACTACCCTAAGTGGTAAAACGTATGGGTGTCACCCCAGTTCTACAGACATACACAACCTGTTGGCTGTGGAGCCGAATCCACCGGCTACACCCAGCAGTCTATGGCAGAGGGCTCTCTTCCTTCTTTTCACCCACAGGGGAGAGGGCGGCTTCCTCACTGCACCCCCGCCGGAGAACTAATCAGAAAACTGGCATGGAAGCAGGTTCACACCCTCCTTCACGTCCCCCCCCCCCGCCCCCCGTTACCCGCCCCCCACTGCCCCCAGCCTTCTGCTGTGGCCTTGACCCTAGGAGGAAAACAAGACTTACGGAATGAAATATTTTACTAAGTGCTCAGTCTGTGCCTCCTGCATGGGTGGGGATGAGGGGGGCGAGACCCAAGCCTCTGTAAATGCTGTCCCCAGGCTTGGGGGGGGGGGGGCAGTGCTGACAAATGCTCAGGACCCACTAGGCATTCTTTTACCTCAAAACCCTCCCACACTGAGTTTCAGAAAGAACCCCTAACCCGTAGGTGGGCGTTCTTCCCCAGTAAAGCCAGCTAGGAAAAGCCTTGGGTTTGAAGCCTCTTTTATTTGTGCCTCAGAGTCAGTCTGGTGCCCCTGGCATCAGGGAAGGAGGTGAGAGGAACAGTTTCTCTTTGTTCTTTTCTTCCATCCCTTTTGTGTCCCTACTGAGCCTCACTGGCTGAGCCAGGAAGGCCAGCCTGAGAAGGTGGACAAGGGTGTGCAGTGGGCCCCTGCCCCTAGCGGGGTCTGTGCTTCTCTGGGTGGGTGGGGTGGGGCAGGGGAGAGCCGGGGGTTAGCACCATTGGATGAAGGGTTTTAGAGTCAGCCCCTGGGTGGGGGCAGGTGGGACACACGACCACAGAGGGCTAGCAGCAGCTGGTGGGAAGGGGTGGGTGGTGGTGCCAGGGCCCTGAGCCGGTGAGAGGGCTCCATGGTGCACCTGCCCATAAGCGGGGCCGGGGGACAGGGTCTAGTGCTTGCCCCCAGCCCAAATATGCCCCCCATTTGCCAAGACATCATGAAGGAACCAGGCCTTGCCCAGGCCGGGGGGCCACTTTGGGCACCCTTCCTGATCACAAAAAGCGTGCCTTGGGGATAGGGACTACAACCTCTGGCCGCCCAAGGAGAAACTGGGACCACCCTGAGACCCGGGAGGGGTGTGGGGGGCTGGGGAAGCCGGGCACCCCGCTAAGTGCACTTGACGCTGAAATGCCGGGGTGAAGGAGGAGCTGGGCCCTTGACGTGCTGGTTTGTGTCTGGGACAAAGCAGCAACACAGCACGTGGGGAGCTCAGCTGCCCCCCAGGGGTGAAGAGCGGAGATGCAAAGGCTTCACGGACAGTGTCCTACAGTGGGTTCTGTGAGCAGAAAAGGAGGACCGACCAGAAGGAGCAAGGGATGGGGACAATGCTCCTTTAAGGACCCAGCTCCCCCTTAGGACGGCCTGGCCCCCTTGGACAAGTCTGAGCCCAGGATAGAGTGGTGGGCGTCAGGATATAGCAAAGCAGGGGACCGGGCCGTGCGAGCTGCCTACAGGGCCCTGGCCGGGACAGGTAACGCGCGGTCCCCCGAACCCCCTCCCCGCATGGTGCCGGATGCGCCTCTATGCCCCCGAGGCTTCGGCTCCAGTCAGTCTCCGGCCGCAGCCCGGCGGGCGCGCGGGCGCGAGCGAGTCTCGCTCCGAGGCGGGTCACGCGGGGCGTGGCCGAAGGGCCCGGCAGTGGGCGCTACTGCTCCGTCAGTGAGAGCCGCAGGATGCGCTCCAGCTCCTCCTCCTCCAGGCGCGCGCGCCGCCGCCGCTCCTCCTGCTCCTGCGCCGACAGCTCCATGGCCAGCCGCAGCTGCTCGTCGTAGCTCCGGAACACATGGCCACCTGGGCCGGGGCGCGGGCTGGGCCGAGGGCTGGGCACCGACGCCAGGGCCGCGGGGGGCGCAGGCTGGCGCTGCGGCGTAGGCGGGGCGCTCCTGGGGGCGGGTAAGATACGTCGAGGGTTCCGGGCGCACCTGCCCGTAAGCGGGGCCAGGAGACAGCGTGGAGGCCCGAAGAAAGAGTAGGGCTCGTCACCCGCCGGTGGAAGCGATGAATCCTGCATCACCTCCCTGGCTCCCACCCAGATGTGACAAATCTCAGCCCCTACAAAGCCCATCCTCCCAGTTGACGGTGGACCAGCACATGTGGGCATGCATCTTCTAGAACCCTAGCCCCGACATCCTGCCTGGTAAGGGTCTGAAGGCCTTTGAGGCCTGTCCCCTGCTCCCTGGCTGCTTTTGGAGTACTGCTCAGAGTGAGGAAAGGGTGGGGATTGAAGCCTTCTGGAAACCAGCAGGGGCCCAACAGAGGGTACCATGGTTTCCAGGGGCCAAGAAGAGCTGCCCAGCCAGCAGTATCCTCACCCTCTGGAACAGGGCACCATGGTACATGTGCATGTGTTATTTCGGGGGAGGTAGGACAAGTCAGGACTGGAGGAACTGACCTGTCCTGTCGGCGAGCGTCGTAGGACATGGGGTGAGTGCCCGGCTTGCTGTTGGTTAGCGCCTCCCAGATAGTGACCTGGAGGGAGGGACGTGGGCCAGTCAGCCAGGGTGGCCCTGCAGCCGGGCAGGGGTGGCGCGGTGGCAGGGACGCACCTGATCATACTCACTACCCGCCTCAAGCAGGCTCTGCTGGATGGCAAACTGAAGCAGGTCATCGTCGTCATCGCGTGTGGCCGCCTCCCTCTGGCCGCCCAGCACGCTGTAGCCGCGCGGGGCCTCGAACAACGCGGGGGAGATCTCGCAGCCGCGGCAGGAGGCTGAGGGTGCCAGGCTGGGCGTCAGAGCGCGGGCGGCCCCACCCTCGGCCCACCTGGAAAGGGTGTGGGCAAGGGCGGGGCGGGGAGGGACGTAAGGGCAGCGTGCAGAGGGTGGGGTCTCACTCGTGGAACTGGAGCTGCTGACGCTGGAGGAGTCGCTGCCTGGGGAAGGGGTCTCACTGCTGGGGCTGCCTCGCACCGATGGCACTGGCTCGTCACAGCCATTGAGGTTCCCGAAGGTAATGCGAGCGTTGAGGATGTGGAAGATTGGGATTTCTGAGGATGAAGAAACTGTCAGGTGCCACCACCCACCTTCTCACACCTTAGGCATCCCCAATCTTTACCTCATCTAAGCCCTACCCACCCCCACCCCCACCCCCCCAACAGCGGCTGAAGAGAAATGGGGGTGGGGTCTCACCAATCTTGACAGGAAAACCAGGGGGCAGGCGCAGGGTAATGAAATCCCGGAGCTTGGCGAAAAGTGCATTGCTGACAGCCATGAGGTCAATGATGGGGGCCACCTGCTCACACAGGGACAGGGGATGCTCCTCACACAGCCACAGCTTAGCCTTGAACCTGCCCCCCCCAGATCCCAAGGGGTGAGGGACATAGTAGAAGCCATGGCCTCCCACCCAGTACATTCTGGAGACCCCGTCCAGCCCTGGCCTACCCACCCCTCCCCAGCACCGGCAGGGGGCCTCACTTCTGTGTCTTGGTGGTCAGTTCCATGGGGCGGCCCATGTCCCGGTTGCCAAGCTCAAAGTTGGGGTTGAAGTATTCTTCTGCAGTGATGGCAGTGGGGTTGGCTTGGCTCAGAGTCTGAGTGATCAGGGTCTGTACCACATGAGGAAGTGCCCATGAGCCTGTCAGTCTCTGATGCCAGGCCAGCCATTTGGTATCATGGGCCCCAGAGCTATCCCCCCTGCCACTGTGGAGCTGACACGGCCTCGGGCATTGTGGAAGGTAGTTCCACTCAGGCCATGCTAGGCAGGATGCCTCCCAGGTCTCCTGAGCCACATCCACACCCTTCCACACAAGGGCACCCCTGGCACATACTCACCCCATTTTGGGGGCCCCCATGCTGTTCAGCAATTCCCAGGAAGGACTGCAGAGGTGTCTTACAGCCTACAAGAAATGTAGCATCTCAGAGGACACTGCAACCCTCAGAAGTGACGCACCCCCGATCTAAGGAGGAGGCTGGTTCCTGGCAGGTAGGGAGGATTGCTCACCCACACCAAACTCTCAGGCACCTTCATCTGAAGGTGACTGAGGACTCCAAAGGCCAGGGGCGAGGAACACTACAGGCACAGTGGGAATAAAAGTAGGCCTGGGGCTTAGGAGAAACTTCCAAAAGTGTCCAGGTTGGTGACACTGGATGAAAAATACCTGCTTTCGGTGAGCAGTTTTAGGGGATGTATGTGTATGTGTGTGTTTTCCTTCAAGCACTTCCATCTTAATTACCTCATTTTGTTCCCCTGTGAGGTAGGAATTGTCTTCCTACCTTAGGCAGCCTAACCAGTGCCCAGAGAGTCAGGTGTAGTAAGTATCAAGAGGCACAAAGCATCAGTGACACACCCCCTGACTTTCTGCTTAGGGTATGTTCCACTAGACTGGAATGGCCAATAAGTAGCATACATGACATTTCCACTCCCAAATCCAAGGCAGACGTCAGTTACCAGTTGTAGAATTCCTTCCCACTGAGCCCAGATGTTGCCTTAGAATCTTCATAGCTGCACTCCAGACAGTCACTCCCAATTATTAGCACTTGGCACTTGAACTGAAACCTATTTACGTGAATAAACTATCCTGGCTTTTGCTGGGATGTCACAGGGAATACTGATGGAGGTACTCAAGTGGGAGCTGCTTCCTTACACCACCCCTCCCCTGCCACTCCACCACTGCTTCATTACCTTTGACCTTGCCCTTGTGCTGTTCTGAAAGATGCTCTGTCCGTGTCCGGGTGATGAGCTCCACATTGGATGCCCCGTATACCTGGCGACAGATAAGGAAAGGGCTCAAAGACAATTCCAGTACCCTATCCCCAGCCCCCAAGGGCCTTATGAACACTTCCTGCAAGGAAGGGTCCATTGGGGGATGGGGGAGCTGTTTGCTCCATCTCCCAGCCTTTGGGCAAGTAAATATCTGAAGTCATTCATCCATTCTCTTATTCATTGAACAAACATTCTGTGAGGAGACTTTATGTGCCAGGCACTGAGGCAGGCATCAGGGACAGTGATGAACGTGCACCACTCAGTGGTGAACAAGCACTACTAGAGACAATCCCCACCCTTTTGAGGCTCACACACTGTTTGAAGAGATAAGGAAATGGGCAGTTATAATATAGTGTGATTCACTCTGGTGAAGGTTGCAGAGGGCTTTGGGAACAAAAAGCAGAGGCCTTAACGCAGTCTGCAGGGCCAGGGAAGGCTTCCAGGACACAATGCAGAGCCTGGCAGTATTTGTTAGTTCCTTCCTTTACCAGCGGCACCATGTGGCCCCACAAGGGTGATGTAGGGGTCCCAGCGTGACCAACACGGTATTCTTAGGAGTAAAGGTCGGGCTTTGGAGTTAGGCAGCCAAGGTCTAAACCTTGGCTTTGTCACCTGTAGCTGTGTGACCCTGGACAGGTCATGGAACCACTCCAAGCCTCCTTCCTCATCACAGAATGGGCCAATACCCCACCCCACAGAAGGTTCCTGTTGGAAAGGCTCAACAAACACCTGTAAAATGGGAATAATAATACACCTACCCAAAAAGGTTGTTGGGATTAAATGAGTATATAGTGTGTGTGTGTACATATGTATTCACACATACATACAAAACATCAGAACACAGTCTCGAACATGAGTATAGTAAGCACTTGAACTCGGGCCATTCTCATCAGTTGCCTCTTCGTCTAGTGCCCTTCCCTCCTTGCTGCATTGCCTCTGCACCTCCAAGGCTGAAAAAGAGTGGTCAGGAAACCCCTGCCCAGGGCACTGCAGGCAAGAGTTTGGCAGGTTCTGGTACCAGGGAGCGGTGGCCTCACCTTGGCTTCATACCCATTCACCATCTCTGTCTTCTCACTGCGCCAGCCCAGGATGCCAGTCTTGTTCCTGGGGAAGCAGAGTGGTCCAGGTGAGGGGGCATCCAGCAGCCTGGCTCTAGGCTACGAGGGCTGCGCCCACTCACCTCTCAAAGGAGATGTTCTTGGTGTCAAGCTGCGTGGTGACAACAGGCGCGGTAAGCCGGCTCAGCACCTGCTCCTCAGTGGGCTGGGCAGCAGCCAGCAGCAGCTCACGGTCCTGCCCAGCCAGTGCCAGAGTCTCTGTGTACACCACCCGGCGGTCGTGGTCAATCTCCATGACCACGGCGCTTGTGTCTGCCAGCCACAGAATAGCACAGGGGGGTCAGGGGTGGTGTGGAGCTGTCCCCAGCCTTCCCACCTTGCCCCACCTCCTGCCCTGCCTGACCTTGGCCCCTGAAGACGAAGCTGCGGTTCCCTCGCTGCCACGTCATGTGGTCAAAGCCCAAGAGCGTGGTATCTACCCGCAGGTTTTGCCCACTCTTCCACACTTTGTAGGTGTCACTAGGGCAGATCTTGGACACCAAGGGCACTAGGTGGAAGGGAAGGTCAGAGTGGCTTCAATTTGCCTGGTCCACCCAACCTGGGCCACCTCAGGGCATAGGGGTCAGGGTCGGTGTTGTGGCTAGGCAAGGATAACAGAGCTAGTGGGAGAGCAGCCCCTTTCCTAACTCCCCCCACGTGAATGGAGACCCGTCACTCAGATGTAAGCAACCTGAAGTTGAAGATGAGCACGTCTCAGCTGCTATCAAGTCCCTAACAGCCACCATTTGTTAATTCATTCACTCAACCTTTCAATCTCCCAACAAATATTTATTGAATACCTACTGTGTACTAGGCACTGTTCTAGTCAATGAGGATAGAACACTGAACATGCTCTCTTGGAGCTTACCTTCTGGCAAGGAGTGACAAGTAACAAACAAATGAGCAAATCATTACAAAGTGAAGGAAATAATAATCATGGAATCAAGACAGTGTCTGAGGCAGTGTGGAAAAGCCTAGCCAAGGAGTTGGCACTGAGGTGGGAACTAAAAGATGAGAAGGAGCCACAGGAAGAGCTGTAGCAATAGAGCTCCAGGCAGGGGAGCAGCAGGTACAAAAGCCCTGAGGTGGGAGAATGCCCAGAGAGGCCCCCATCGGCCCCCTTACCCCAGCTAGTGAACTCCCATTTCATCTCCACATAGAAGTCCTGGGCCTGGAGGATGAAAAAGAGAGTAGCTAAGCCTGTGCTAGAGACAGGGTTCAAATGCATTGTGGGGAGGCTGAGAGGCTGGCCCTCACCTTGCGCAGCTTTTCCAGGAGCACGGGGATGCCCGCCAACCGCTTCACCACCCGCTGGTAGTCCCGGTACCTCAGCACCAGCTGCACCAGCTCCAGGTCCCGGGTACTCACAGCCTCCTGAAGCACTGGGGGTGGGGGGAGGAGGCAAAGTCACAGGTCAGGACCCTGCCTGTGGCCCCCGTCAGCAAACCAAGGGTGAGGATATGAAGCTGGGAGACGCTGGCTGTGGGGCTGGGGTGAGCAGGGGTGCCCACCTGTCCAGCCGCTGCGATTCTCCCTGCCCACATCTGCACCGTGTGCCAGGAGCACACGGGCACACTCGAGGTGTCCCAGTGTGGTGGCCAGGTGCAGGGGGGTCCGCCCACGGGGATCCAGCTGCTCGATGTCCACCTGGAGAAGGAGGTGAAGACGTATCCCTGGTCACTTCTGAGGCAGCCCATCTGAGCCCAACAGCCTCTAGGGAAGCAGCAACCACCTGGCTGCCCTGCCTTGCTCACCTTACAAGGCAATGGAAAAGACAGACACAATGAGCTGGGGTCAGGTGGGTAAAAAGAGGCTTGTAGGACAGGGCAGGAAGTAGCCCTGAGAAAGGAAGGACCTTTCTCCTTTCCTGTCCACCTCGGTCCCCTGACTGGGTTCACTCTTCCAAGGCCCAATGGGCTAACTTTGAAGAATAATCCCAGAGCTGAAGGGTGGTCGAGACAGGCTGTTGGCCAAGGAGAGCACTTGAGACTAGATTTATCCTACAGGTCCAAGACCACACTTTCAGGAAGGGCTATCAATTTAGATCATTGACATTATCACTGAGTGAGGTTTAACAAACAATTGCTGTAATACATTGATAGGAATGAAAGAATATGGTACAACTTCAAACCCATGTCCTTTATATGTGGGACACTATGCATTAACACTTTTTTTTTTTTTTTTTACAAATCCTATTATTGTTTTGTGGATAGCATAATTATATTGCATAAGATTTTTGTTGTGTGATAAAAACATAAATATTTAAATATATTTCAGGAGTCTAAGACCTCTAGCTAAATACAATGAACTGACCACATGCATGTAACTCCTCTTCTCCTTCCCCAAACTTGATTAAAATGCCAGTAAATGGCTTCTATTCCAACTATAGTGAGATACCTGAAACCACCCTCCCATTATAACAGATAAAAATACTTCAAAATACATGAAATAATTGTTTTCAGACATTAGGCAACAAGTAGTCCAGGACTATGATCCCTGAAATAAGAGAAACAAATAAGGTAGGCCCTATGATTGCCTAGATTTCTACCTGGGAGTATCATTCCAGACAGCAATGCAGGAGGCAGGGAATCCCTAGCAGAGCATGGTAGTCTTGCTGAGGAGTTGAGGAGACAGAGGAGTTCAGGGAGGCTGAGGTAGCAAGAAGTTGCAGGACCAAGTTCCAGGAAGAAGTGAGATATGCAAACAAGGGACTCCAGAAAATCTGCATGGGGTTCCTCTGAGTCTTTGCAGAATACCAAACCTCACCTATGTAGAGTGAAACTCAGCAATACTAGACAGAAGAGGAGCAATAAGCTGGTAAATTTCCAGCACTCATGTCTCAGGGCAGGGAGACATTCAAACTCCAACCCGCTAGAATAGAAGGTCTTTGTTGTTTGCACAAGGTATTCAACAGAGACCCAAGAATGGTGATGCCTTTGTAGTAGGATTAAACTATCCCTAGAGAAAAGGCTCACCTAAACCCAATCTAATAACGATTAAAAATAACCTCAAAAGGATCAAACTGATTTACAAGTAACTTAACTCAGTCTGTCAGAACGAAGCCTTACACTCTTTAAAGAAAGACAATAAAATCCAGATGCTTAACATTACAATGTTCGCAGTATCTAACATCCAGTTACAAATTACTAGAAAAAAATTATCAGACATGCAAAGAAATAGGAAAATATGACACTTAATCAGGAGAAAAATCATTTAACAGAAACATAGTCAGAAATGATAAAGATGATGAATAGTTTAATGTGCTCAAGAGTTGAAAGAAAAACATGAACACAATGTTCATGGGGAAAGAAATGAGAGATATGTACAATATCTGAAATGAAAAATTCATAGGATGGAATTAAGAATAGATTAGACAGGGCACCTGGGTGGCTCAGTCAGTTGAGCATCAGACGTCGGCTCAGGTCACGATCTTGCCGTTCGTGGGTTTGAGCCCCATGTTGGGCTCTGTGCTGACAGCTCGGAGCCCGGAGCCTGCTTCAGATTCTGTGTCTCCCTCTCTCTCTGCCCCTCCCCTACTCACACTCTCTCTCTCTGTCTCTCAAAAATAAGTAAAACATTAAAAAAAAAAAATAGGTTAGACACTATAGGGGCACCTGGGTGGCTCAGTCGGTTAAATGTCTGACTGGTTCAGGTCATGCTCTCATGGTTCATGAGTTTGAGCCCCACATCGAGCTCTGTGCTGACAGCTCAGATCCTGGAGCCTGCTTCGGATTCTGTGTCTCCCTCTCTCTCTGCCCCTCCCTCGCTCACACTCTATCTCTCTCTCTCTCAAAAATAAATAAACATCTAAAGAAAATTTTTTTAAAGATTAGACACTAAAGAATAAAAAAAAAATCAGTGAGTTTGAAGACATAACAATAGAACTATAGCACAGAGAACAGAAATGGAGCACAGAAGAGGGAAAAAGTACTGAAAAACATTCAAAGAGCCTCAACAATATGTGAGACACTATAAGGCATTTTAACATATATGTAATTGGAGTCCCAGAGGCTAGGCTAAGAAAGTGGGAGAAATAAGACATTTAAAGAGATAACAACCAACATTTTTCCAAATTTGTTGTTTTAAAAAAGCTACTATAGGGGGTTAAATGGTGGTGTCCCCCCAAAATATATGTTTATACTCTAACCCCCAGAACCTGTGAGTGATGGGTATTTGTGGGTGAAATTAAGGTAAGGATCTCAAGATGAGATCAGCCTGGATTTTGCAGGTGGGCCCTAACTAAATCCAATGACCTGCCTTTATAAGACCTACAAAGGAGAGATCCATGGAGAGAGGAGAAGTTCCATGTAAAGAGGAGGCAGAGACTGGAGTTATGCAGCCACAAGCCAAAAAATGCCTGGAGACACCAGAAGCTGGAAGAGGCAAGGAAGGATTCTCCCCTTAAGCATTTGGAAGGAGTGGAGCCCTGCTGACTCCTTGACTTTGGACTTCCAAACTCCAAAAGAATGAAAGAATAAAATTACCCAATCTGTAGTAATTTTCTGCACAAGTTAACACAATGATAAACCCACAGAACCAAGAAACTCAATGAATCCCAACCAAGACAAACACCAAGAAAACTACACCCAGGCCCATCATAATCAACTGCTGAAAGCTTAGTGATAAAAAGAAAATCTTAAAATCATTTTGAGGGGCGCCTGGGTGGCTCAGTTGGTTGAGCGGTGAGACTGCAGTTCAGGTTATGACCTCACTAGTCGTGGGTTCGAGCCCCGCATGGGTCTCGCTGCTGTAAGCATGAAGCCCACCTTGGATCCTCTGTCCCGTCTCTCCACCCCTCCCCTACTTGCGTGCACGTGCTCTCTCGCTCTTTCTCTCAAAAATAAATAAATCTTAAAAAAACAATAATAAAATCATTTTGAGAAATGAGACACACTATGTCTAGAAGAACAAATACAGGAAATACTGCATACTTCTCAACAGAAATCATGCAAGTTAGAAAACAATCGAATGAAATGTTTAAAGTGCTGGGGGGAAAAATGTCGACCTAGAATTCTCTGTCCTGTGAAAAAATATCCTTCAAAAATGAAAGGGAAATGAAGACTTTTGTGGACAAACAAAAAAAGCTAAGAGAATTTATCACCAGAAGACATGCAAGAAATGTTAAAGGAAGTTATTTAGGTGGAAGGAAAATGTTAACCGATGGAAACTTAGATCTGTACAAAGGAATGAAGCGTACCTCAAAAGGAAAATTTGTGAGTAAGTGTAAGAATGTCAGTAAAATATTTAAAACCCACAAGAGTAAAGAGAAGATATGCTAGCAGATGAGAAATGTTAACACATCTTTAGAACATAGAAAGTGGCTGGGGCATTACAACCGACTCAGTGGAGCAGAGGGTACTAGAACCCAAACACTCATAGGGGAACCCCAGTGAGTGTCAAGCCAGACCACCCTTGAAATGTCCAGAACATGAAGGCAGTGGGAATGGCAGAGGTATGAGTGAGGCTCAGAGCTAAATCCAGGGGGGTGGGGGAGGCTGGTTAAAATTCAGAACCCTTGGCCCCCTCCCCAATCTTATAAAGCTGGGAGATGTCCCCCTTCCCCTCCATAGGATGCCAGAAATTTATTCTCTGTATAAACTGAGCCTGAGACCCACTGGACTTGGGGACACTGGTCTGAAGACGAGGTCATGGGGCTGAAAACTAGTGAACGGTGAAAGCCCAGTCCCTTCCTGCCTCAGGTCCTGAACCACTAACAGCCTGACAGTACACGCAACTGCCCCATCCCACCCCAGCAGCAGACTGGAGAATTCTTCTTGGAGAAACTAGAGGCACCGAAAACCTCTGGGTACGGACTTCTGGGGACCCTCCAATTAGCAGGCCAGCTTGCACCCATCGTTTGACAGTAATACCACCCATGCATCAATGAGCTCTACACCCACATTCTTAAATATGCCCCGACAGCCAAGGGTGCCTGGACATTTGAGGAAAGCTGCCAATATGAAAGAGACCAAAACATGCAGATAGATGCTAAAAACCTAGAGGATACACTGTCAATGCAGGAAATACAAGAACACTTTTGGGGAGGGGGGAACAGTAATTCATATCCTCAGAAATATATGAAAAGATAACTGAATTCATGAAACAAGAAGAGACACCTTGACTTCCCATGACTTCTTGTCTTTCCCTTTGCCTTCTTCCCAGCCATTCCTGGACAGCTACACCTGCCCCAATTCTCCCCTAAAAGGAAACATTACCTCAATTCTCTCCCCCTTTTGGTAAAAAAATAAAATAAAATAAAACTTTATTTTAAATTATTTATTTATTTTAGGTAATCTCTACCCCCAATGTGGGGCTCAAACTCATGACCCGAAGATCAAGAGTCATGCTCTAAGCCAGCCAGGCGCCCTGGTAAAAAGAAACAAAACAAAACAAAACAAAACAAAACAAAACAAAACAAAACAAAAAAACACTTTGTAACTGTCTTTACCTCTTCCTTTTCTCTCACCTTCTATATCAAATCCATCAGCAAGGCTGACCTTATGAAGGCTCTTATGAGCCTTTTGAAGGCTCTACCTTCAAAACAGATCCAGACTGTTCTCTGTTTTCATCACCTTCAGGCTACCATTCTGGTGGCAGCCATCCTATCTCACCTGGTGGCCTTGTGGGCCCCTCACTGGTTTCTTCACTCCTCTCTTGGCTTCTTAGGTCTAGTCTCCACATGACCCATCGTAGCCTCCATCATCCTGTGAAATGTCCCTCAGGTCCTAACATTCTTTAGCTCAAAACTTTCCCAAGGCCTCCCATCCTGTTTAGAATAGAATCCAGCAGCCCTGGATGTCTCCTTGAACTCATGTGCTCTCCCACCTCTCCTCCAAATTCCACTCTGCTGGATACCCTAGATAGCCACAGCACTTTCTCCCTCACTTCATTCAGGTGGCTGCTCAAATGTCACCTCCTTAAAAAGGCCTGCCCTTACCATCCATCTTAAATGACACTTGCTATTTGTCTATCTGTTGCCCCTGATCCTGCTTTAGTTCTCTTCCAACATTAAATTACTTGTTCATTTGTTCGTTGTCTCCCTCATCTAGACTGTAAGCCCCACAAAGGGAGGGTCCTTGTGTTTTGTTCAATGCTACATCCCCAGTCTCTAGACAGTGCCTGGCACATAACTGGTGCTTAATAAATATTTGTTCAACAGATGCATAAATGACTATATTTAAGGGACCTGGGGAGGGGAAAGCAATACAATATAAAACTGATAAGCCAAGAGGTAGTTGTAGATGTATATTGTTTGTAATCTTGGAGGTAAATAACAGAACAGCCTAAAGTCCAAACTGGTCGCCTCCAGGGAATGAGGGTGGCAAGTGAGGACTACAGCTTTTCATTATAATTCTTCTAGCAACAGCTAAATATTTTTTAAAACATGAGAATTAGCTCCTTTGTCAGAAACAAGACATTTTGAATAATTTAAGTAATTTATATGATTTTAATAACCCTGTGTTGGCATTTATTCATTCTTTATTTTTAATTTTTTAAGTAGGCCCCATGCCCAACATGGGGCTTGAACTCATGACCCTGAGATGAAGAGTCACGTGCTCTAATGACTGAACCAGCCAGGCGCCCCCATTTCTTCATTTTTAAATATATTAAGAACCTCAAAAAAAAAAAAAAAATGTACCTAGCCCACGTGGCGTTCTGAGCTGTGGCTTAGAGATCCAAGCGCCCCTCTCCCCACCCCATCTTACGCTCCTCTACATTGGCTCCCCTACAACAAGGACTGCGTTCTTTACTCTTCATCTATTATGGGATGGGCTGAGCCCCTCTGCGTCCAGCCTAAGTGGGGCCCTGAGTCTGGGGGTGGGAGTGCAGGATCCACAGACCCTGAGCCCAGGGAAGTCAGGAGGAGCCTTCCCATGGGGCAGCAGCTGAAAGTCTATGTGTCTATGCGTCCCACCAGCCCTGTCCCAGATGCTACTACTGCTGCGCTGCTAACAAGGCCCCAGGGAGCTGACAGGGCACCCCGCCCAGCCCCAGAGATCCAGATGCTGCCTGCCACCCTCCCCCTCAGGTGCCTCACCTCCAGGACCCAGAGAGAGGCTGGTGCTGCTAGCTGGGCCGGGCTGCCCCTCCCCACCTCCACTCCTTGGGAGCTCTCCCCAGGGTCCCCAGGGCCCTGTTGTTTTCCAGGGCTAACACAGCCCCCCCCTCCCCCCCCCACATACACCCAGCCAACCCCTCAAAGAAGCTCCCCACACCTGCTCAAAGCATGGCCTGCAGTGAAAGTGGCACCTTGCCCCAGGCCCAGGTGGAAGAATTCATTAATTTCCTCAGCAAAGGCCTGCAGCTATTTAATTGCTAGAATGAAAAGGTTTCCTGTGAAACCTAACACCCAGACCTCACCACCAAGACAATGAAACTCTGCACCCCAGCAGGCCTCAGCTGGAGTCAAAAGCAGGGGTCTTTTGAGCTCAGGGGCTGAGGTTCCCTGGGCAGAGAGACTCCCTGCTTCCACTCAGGCACACACCTACACACACGCACACGTGAACAGGTACCATAGGAATCCACAAGAATCCACTCCTTTTGCCCCCACACTGAGGGTCCATGTGCTCCCATAAGTGTACCAACATCTGCAAGCTCAGTTGCCTTCTGGATCTGTAGGGGTCACACCTAAGTTTGCTGCCAGCTTATTGGCACATGCATACCGCTTGAACCCACAGGCACTAGCAGGTTATTTTTCAAACTTATTTAGCATTAGCAGAATCCTTTTGTTAGATGAAACCTTACAAGGGCACACCAAACGTATAGAGCCGGAAAAGAAAGGTGAAGGGCCCAGCGCATAGAGCCATGCATGCTCAGCCTTGATCTCCTTTCCCTGCTCCCTCGCCTCCCCCAGCCAGAAAGAGGACAACCGGTGTCTGGTGTGGTCACTACTTCCGAGCCCCCCAGCCTCCACCAGGTAGGCCTGAGCTCACTCAAGGGGCAGGGAGGCCGGATGCTTCCTCAAGCTGAGTTGGATAGGAGAGGGTGGCACCTGCTCACTCTCCTCCCACCCTACCCCACGCAGCCCCTCCCCATCTGCTTCCCAGACACATTGATTTGGGGTTTCTGGGGTTTGTGGGTCCCTCTCCTGAGCTTCCCCACTCACCAGATGTAGTGATGGCCCACACCTAGGGCTGCCTATGTTAGGCGACAGGGGATCACAGGTGTTCTGGGACACACCAGGTACCTTGGGTGGGGTAACCTCTGTCTGAGTCCCCACAGTCCCATCTTGCCTGCCTCTAGGTTAGAAGGATGAACTGAGGAAAGCAGGAAGGAAGACCATGATGGAGGCAGCCCCAGGAAGAAAGAAATGTTTCCTTGGGAACAGTCTGGCCCCCTCCAGAGTCTCTGTTGCCAGGAAAGAACCCTGCCCCCCTTGGCCCTCCCACAGGGAGCCCCACAGCCGAACCTCCACCTCCTGCCCCGCAGGGAACACCAGGGACTTCTGACTCAGGAACCCGGGCTGTGCTCAGCTGGCTGTGACAACCTCAGGGCGTTGTTAGCCAAGGGGAAACTAGCACATCCACTGGCATACAGCCCCCTGCCCCCTCCCAACCTGGCAGGGTGTGTGCATAGCAGGAAGAAGGGCACCCAGCAACCATCATACTGCTGGGTGCCAACTAGGGGTGGTCATAGATCCTTCCCGTCACCAAAACACCTGATGAGCACCTCCAGTCTCCCCACCACTCCCTGATTCCAGCCCCCAACAGAGCTATGGGGGTAGGGGCCCTAAGCAAAGCCAATGAACCTGCTCTGAAACCTGCCATTCCATCTCCCTCCCCAGCCTGCCAGCATTGCCAAGGCTGCCCATGGGAGGGCCTCTGCGGGGCTTTCTTGGAGCGAAGAACAGGCAGCTATGCCAGGTGAAGACCAGGGAAACCCAGCTGGTATGTGCTTGAGCAAAGCCTGGGTGTTTTCTGTGACAGTTGGTGCCAGGAGAACCAGAGGTCAGGGAACCCCCGCTGGATGGAAATGCTTAGGGTCTATGGGGTTTCGTTATGATGTTAGAAGGCTGCCCCCAGTATTATCCCCAGCAGTAAAGGGCTGGGTTGGGCACCCTCAGCTCCCCCTGGGACCCTGATGCCTGGAGGACTGAGCAGTGCCTATTTGGACGCAAGGACCACTCTGCATCAGCCCTAATGTGGAGATACAGCCAGGGGCCTCTTCCATGCAGGATTGGCATTCCCCTTCTTGGCAACCCTGGAGCAAGGCAGAGGACTGGCCTGACTCCTTTGTGGTTGAACAAGGGTTAACTTCAACCATTGCCCTATATTCCTGCTACCCTGGATCAGGGTAGGCATTGTCCATTTCAAGGAGACACAAACACACCAGGGAAGTGGGAGGGATGGGAGGCTGGAGATACTGGTGAACCTGGTGCCTAGTTTCTGTGGCAGCCTGAGGGGAAAGAGGAACACACTCATCAGCCCCAAAGTACCCCTACCTGCAGCGGGTTCCAATGCTCCCCACCTCGACCTCACTTCAGCAAGATGGCTGCTGACTGGAGTACTATCAATCAGAGAGACCTAGGTGAGAGTCTTTTCTTCCAGGGCATTTTGCCTCTCTCCAATCTCAGCAAGAAAAGAACCACCCACCCCTCAGGCAAGGGAGTACAACTGAGACATTCTGGAGATTCAGCCACTAGCCTTCTGCCTAACAATCCTTGGACCAATCATCTATCACCCCATCAGGAAGTTCCTCTCAGATCAGATTTAAATCCCTCCAGCCTTAACCTCCGTCAGAAGCTTGTCTTCTTTTGCCCTCAGGGGAGGAAAACAGAAGAGTCAGAAGAGACTGAGCTGTCTTAGCACCCAGCACAGCATACTCTATTTCCTGGTTCACACTCACAGCACCAGAACGGGGTCTCCTTGAGAGCGGGGGATGTGCCTGGTTTGTTCATCTTTGTCCCCCAGGACCTACCACTCAGGCCTCGCTTCCTTTACCAGGGCTCTCTGGTTGCAAACCACGTCCTTTATGATGGATAAAACAGAGGCATGGTCTGAGGAGTAACTTGGAGTGCCCTTGTTTAAGCAGAGATGGAAAGTAAGTGGACACCCCAACCAGCCCAGAAGCTTGGAGGCTCAGGTCACCCCAACATTTCCTAGGACTGCTCTGCAGAGGCAGATGCCTTGCTACTCTGAGGGCTCAGTAGTGGACTTCAGAGACTCCCCAACCCTCACCTTGCTCCCCCCCTCACTCGTCCTTTGGGAAGCAGGCAGCTCCTCAAAATGAACTTCCTGTGACTCAGGAAGTGGCCCTCCAAAGGCATATTCCCAAAGGGGACCACTCCTGAGCAAACCACTCCCATGGCCCTGGGGTCTCAGATCCGGGCCAAGTCTGCAGGCCTCAACCCGAGGCAAACCAGAGCAGGCTGGGCCCAGCACTAGCTCATGCTTCCCCACCCTGGAGGGTGAGTTGTCCACACCCCAAGGGCCCATCTGTGGCCTGGGGACTAAGGGCAGAGTCGGAGCTACCTGTGACCTGTGCCTGCCTTGGTCCTGAAGAATGACCAGGAGACCCCATCCCTTACCTGGTCTTCTTGGAGGCTACTGCCCAGCCAAAGCTGGCTGACCCACTCATTCTCACAGACTAGCAGCAACCAGGGGGCCCACTTTGTGTACAGAACCCCAAATCCTGAGGCCAGCGGCCCCTAGCTTCCTCAGCGCCCAAGAAGCCAGGCCCCAACCCCAGAGGGCAGGAGAGTTCCTTTCAGCACCTGGACAAGGCCCTTCAGGGCTTCCCCACAGGGAGTCTCTCCCCACTCTCCATTCCAGAGCGGGCGCTGAGGTCTGTGGGACCCGGGGGCTCTGCTCAATCTGAGCAAATAGATGAAGAGCTCAGCGGGAGGGTAGAGGGCACTGGGTGGGGCTGGGATGCCTTGGAGTGCCACAGCCCATTCTCTGATCCTTGACCTGTGACCCCCTCCCGACGCAGGCCTTGCCCACCTCCGCACACTCAACGCGGGAGGTGTCGCTGCTCTGCTGCTCCGCGGACTCTCTCACCACATGGAGCACAGACCGACCCGGCAGCCCCTCCCCGCAGCCATCCGCCCCGGCCGAGGAGGGGCACAGCGTCCCCTACCCCAACCTGGGAGGGTCCAGAACACGTGTGGGCCGTCCGTCCGAGCCGGAGGGGAGCGGCCAGGGACCGCTCCCATCACCCTCTCCCGGTCAACAAGCACAAAAGCCGCCGCTGCGAACAAAGAAGCGCTGCAAACTCGCCGGGGAGGCGGGACAGCCCGCGCCGCGCCCCCTCCCCACACCCAGCGGGCGTACCCGGCCGTGGGGTCCCCGCGGCGCCCCGACGGCGCTCTTACCTGGCCGGCGCGGACCTCTTTCTCCAGCTCGCGGTGGCGGTTGTGCCACACGAGGTAGTGCAGCGGATACTTGCCCTCGGGCCCCTTCCTGACGGAGGCGTTGGCTGGGATCATCGCCCGCTCCTCATGCCAGGGCCGCGGCGCCCGGCCGGGGAGGGGGGACGGCGCCGGAGCCGGGGCCCGGGGCCGCGGGGCGGGGGGCCGGCGCTGCCTGCTCGCAGGGCTGCGGCTCGGGCATGTGCGAGCGGCGCCGGCGGGCGGGGGCGGCGCGCCCGGCGCTGTGCGGGAGGCGCGGGCCGCGGGCGTCCTCGCGAGGCGGCGGCGGGCGGCGCGGAGAGGCCCCCACCCGCCCGGGGAGGGAGCGGGCGCTCGGCGGCGCGGCGCGGACTCGCGCCTCACCTCCCACACCCCCGCACACAAAGACGCCTCTCGGCGAAGGGAGCAGGCTCCCGCAGCGGGCGCGGGGGCGCACGGGGCGCGAACCCCGGGGACGCCGCCGCAGGGACGCGCGCCCGCAGCCCCCGGCTCCCCGCAGCTGCATTGCCCGGCCCTCAGCCCGAGCGGCCGGCGAGAGATGCGGGGATGCGGGGAAGAGGGGAGGGGGACCCGGGTGCCCGGGGCAGAGCTTGTTGTAGCTCGGCCCCGCGGCATCATGGGGCATGTAGTCCGTCTCGTGGAACTGGGGGTGGCGGGCGGCCGGAGAGTGCCCCACTCTGTCCCCCTGATCCCCTGAGAGGATGGGGAGGGAGTCAGGCCTGACAGGAATGGAGACAGTGTCCTGACGCCAGGTGGGCTGGGGCGCACCCCCACCCACCGGCGTTTTGCCTTTTGCTGGTGAGGGAGGGGGCTACAGGCCTTGCTCCACCATTGGGGCCACAGGACGGCGTGGCTTTCAGGATTGAGTTTGGGTCCCAGTGGAACGTGAGATGGGATCCAGATTCCTAGAGTGGCTGATGGGGGAGAATCCCGAGAAAGGTTCGGGGCATTAGGACCAGTGGTCGTTGGCGCAACCAGGGATCTGTCACGTGAAATATTATGTAGGAGTCTTCCCCGCGCTCTTATTAAATTCCATCTTCCACACTTGACATTAGAAAGGGAATGACCACTAAGGCTGGGAGTACAGTCCCTTACCCCCTCCCCCCCCCCCCATTTGCTGTCCTCTGCAAGGACCAGAGTGGGGCTGGGCAGAGAAAGCAGCAGGTGGCAGTTCCCCACCTCCACCCAATGCGGTCCCCTCAAGAGAGGAAGTGACTGATTCCAGAGACTGTCTCCTTCCCGAATAACCCCCGGGCACAAAGGTCCTTCCAGAAGGGTCCCTGCAGACGCTGTGGTAAAAATGGAATTGACCTCTGGGGCTGCCTATTGCAAGGGCTGGAAGGATCTAGAGGCGTGGCCCAGACCTGAAGGAGAGGGGACTGGGATTTTAGAGCAGTCTGAATTCCCCCTTACTAACCACCTGACCAGAAGCAAATTGCTTAAATTTTCTGCTTCCTCAGACCACTCACCTCTAAAATGAGACTCGAAATACTACCTACTGGGGTGAGCTAAGGATAGTAACTACCCTGGAAACGGCGCGTCCCGCCCCCGATCAGGCGGACTTAGACAGGTGGCGGGACCAGGCACAGCGCCTTCTTGAGTCCACCCTAGAACAGGACAGGAATTAGGGATTCCATACCAGCTCATGATAGAACAATCCAAAAAGTGTTTGTGTGGGAGGTGCTAGCAAAAGCTTGCAAACTCTCTGCGCCTCTCTCAGGTTTCTTTGTGTGGTCTTCTCTCCTTCCTCCTCCACACCCTGCGGTGCCAGGCCTAGGCGGGAAAGGATAAGGGAGGAGTGGACTGCCTCGCCCCTTTCTCCAGCCTGGGAGGAGCCAGCTGGCACCTCGGGCAGCCGAGGACCGCTGCCCACCTCTACCGCGAGGGGTCAGCAGAGTGTTGTGGCCGCGGCCAGAGTTGGGGAGGGGGCTGGAGCGGGGTAGGGACGGCTAGGAGTGGCCGGGAGAATGCGTGTACATTTCCTCATTAAACTGTTTTTAGAACCTTGTCTGAGATTTCTTTTTTACTGTCCTGCTCCCTGAGTTGGCGACATCTCCCAAGGGAAATCCTGAAAACCTTTTATCCCTAGTCCCAGGCCCAGAAGGTCTGCAGTGGTGGGTCTGGGGGCTTCCGGAACAAAGTTTGGACAGTGCCTCTCAGCCTAGGCCACGCCCAGGTAGTCCCTGGGCCACCGAGAGGTGGAGCTGGCGGGCGGGAGGGGGCAGTGGGGTGAATCATCCTGAAAAGCGTTGTAGCTCTGGGAGAGGGGGAGCTCAGCCTGGATTGGGGGACCTATCCCCTTAGCAGCCGGGCCTCTTTTTGCCAGGCGGCCATAGCCTAAACCCGGGTCGCTCTTCCTCCGGTCTGCGCGCTCCAGCTGCCACGTGCTCGAGACGCGCCCACACAGCAGAGAAACAAAGACAGCCGAGCGATGGGGCTGCCAGTAGCCGCCTCGACATTTAATAAATGAAATTCCATAGCTGGGGGTCGATCGGGGGTGAATGGGCGGCCACCGCTCGTGGGCTGTGCGCCCGGTAAAGAGCGGCCAAGCCGCTCCTTTTCATCGCCCAGCCTAGGGCCATCAAGCCCACAGACTGACTGCTTGGTGCGGGTGCAGCATGGGGCGGCAGGTGGTGCTCCCCCCGCCGCCGACCCCCACCCCCACAGCGAGGTACCTTTGCTTGCAGAAACCCCGCCAGCTGAGCGGCTGGCTGTGGGGGGAGGGGAAGCCTGCAAAAAAAAAATTTTTTTTTTAAGGTGCGATTATAAATATACCCCGTGGATCGCGATTTCAAACAAACTTGTCAATCTGGGCTGCAGCAAAAGGCGATGGAGGCAGCTTTGCTTGTATTTCGGGTGGTGTGACTCATGAGCATTACTTGTCTCCCCCAGGGAAGCAGCCTGCCCACCCACAAGTCACTGCTGCTCTGGCACCGCTGGGATAAAATCGACCAACCCCGAACCCCTGCCCAAGGACTTTCCCTCCTCCCTCCTTGTTACTGAGCAGTACCCCCTACCCCCTTGGGAATCTTCCCTTAATTCTGTCACCACCGACCTGGCCCCCAGGCCTGGTCCTGGCCACCCGTGCCCTGTCCCCACAAGCAAAGTGCTCTGGCATTTTGCTGCTGCAGGGATGGGGGTTGGGTGCACGCGGGGCACACGTGTATGGGGGAGCATGCTCAGTGCAGGGGTGCACCCACGTGCGGCCCGCGCCTCCGCTTCCTGTCCCCCCCACCTACGCCAAGTCTCTGTGTGAAGTCCAGGAAGAAAGGCCACCACAAGAAAAGGTCCCTGTGTGTTATGTGCACACGCCCTGGACACACAAACCTGCGGTGGCCCAGAAACACCGTGGACATATACAAGACGAAATGCCAAGTGGATATTACTGCACACAGGCACAGTGGTCACTCCTCGGGAGGCCCTTAAAAGTGCCCAGATTCTTTCCTCCTGGGATGGAAGCATGGATGAGGTACAGATGTATTTTTAGTTGGGAGGCAGGGGAACACCTGGGCGTCCATATTGTTGGTGTCGTGCATAATCAACAAGGGTGTGACCACACACACACACCTGGACCCACAGATGAGGACACATGGGGGACCAGGACACACATGCTACCCCAGCCAGACATAGGCGGGTACCCCAAACAGCCTCTTGACGGGGAAGGGGGCCTGGGCCTCCAGCTCCTTACTCTCTTCCCTGTTCCCCAAGGGTCACTGTCCCCGGGGCCGAGCCCCCTGGACCACCCTCTACCTGGAAAGCGAAGCGGATGGGGCTGTGAGGGTAACTCACACTGCCGCGGGGCCGGAGAGTGCCAGAGCAGAGGCCAAGGCCGAAGGCGATGCTGCCCTCTCCGGCCTGTCTAGCGGAGGCCGCGCGGCCCCTTTAAGCACCCCCGCCCCCTCCCGCCCGCGCTCCCGGCTTCCTTTCTCTGGGAGGCGCGGCCCGCAGGGCCGGGCGGCGGGGCGGGAGTGCAGGCTGCCCCTCCCCCGGTGGGCAGGGCCTGCGCCGCTTCCTGCAGGAGCGGCCCGGAGCCGCGCAGGGGGCGGAGAGAGCGAGCGGCGAGCGGCGGCGGGGCGGCGCGGGGCGGCGCGGGGCGGAGGGCGCCGGAGGGCGAGCGGGCAGGCGGGCACGGCGGGTTCCGGGCCAGCCCCGGGGGCGGACGGTTGGCCGGGCGCGCGGAGCCTAGCCGGGGCCTTGCCGGAGCGGGGCCGGGCAGCAGGGGCCGCCGCCGCCCGGGCCCGCCGCCCGCGCCCCCCACGCTGGCCCAGAGGGCTGCGGCCGCGTCGCCGCTGAGGATGTCCCGGAAGGGGCCGCGGGCGGAGGTGTGTGCGGACTGCAGCGCCCCGGGTAAGCGGGGCTGGGCCGGGGGCGGGACCGCGCAGCGAGGCCGCCGGGCAGGCGCCGGGGCCTGGCGGGAGCGCGGTGCGGGGCCGGAGGGCGGGGCGGGGCTGGGGGCTGCGGCCTCCGGCCTCGGCCCCCGCCCGGGCCACTGCGGAGCCGCGTCCTTGGCGGGAGGGCCGGCTGGGGGCCCCAGTCCCTCGCGTCCGTGGACGAGCAAGGAAGGACATTCCCGGCGCCACATCCCACCCCTCAGTCTGAGAGAGGCAGGCAGCTAGCTGCCCTCCCCCCCCCACCCCCCGCCCGCCACCACCTTCCATCTCTGTATCCCAACGGAAGCGCCAGCCTGGGGTGGTGGGGTGGCAGGAGGGCTGTGGCAGAGGCCAGCAAGGTTTAGGAAGTGGGGGTGAGTGTGGTTTTGTGTCATCTCAGTGCCACCCCCGCGTCTTGCACCTGCTGCTCGCATGGTCTGCGCGCCCGCTGAGGTGGCGGAGGTCAAGGGGCAGAGAACCGGGCAGATGGGCCAGGGGAGGCCTGGATAGTGTTTCCTCGTGAGCAGACGAGGGGGTGGCTCCTCCTAGGACTCCCTGCCCCTACTTCCCAAGGCGGGGGCTCCTTGCAGGGCCTGGTGCTGAGGGCCAGTACAGTCTGGGCATCTTCCTCTGAGGCATCCCTGGGAGCAACTAGCTCGGCTTTTCCTATGCACCAGTAAGGCCTGCTTGGGAAGGGGGCTTAGCATTGACCCAGCTTGGGCACAGACCCCTCCTAGCCCTCTAGCCCAGTCTGACCAGAAATGGGTAGGGAACAGTACCCAAGGGCGCCTAGGTTCTCAGGATCTGGCTTCCTCGCCTGCCTCCTGGCTGTATTTACCGTGGTGTTTCCCTTCTTCCCAGCACAGTCAGATCCAGGCTGATGCGAAGCCCCCACCCCTGACCTGAGGAAGTGAGGAGCAGTGACCTGAGAGGCTGCTATCTTATGATGTGGGAGGACACTGCCAGTGATGGGGCTCAGCAGCTGGCCTGGGGAAGGAAGCCCTGGCTCTTGTCCATCCTCTCTTTTAAAAAGGAGCTATCTCCCTGGGAGACCTCTGGGAAGGCTCAGTGTGTCTGTGAACTCCAGGGGGACTGTGGGCACAATTAAGTGTGAGAGTGTGAAGTGCTGTTTCATGGGCCCATAACTTCTAGCTACCCTTTGGACAGGCCCGGGGCCCCAACAGGTTGGGACCCACAGATACTCTGGTGGTTCTGATGCCTCCAGGCTAGAGAGTTTGGCACTGTGGATGCCTGGAAGAGACATGGTACTCTGTGGGTGGTTGTGACCCTGTGACTCCTCTCAGGTCTAGAGGACCCTGAAGAAGCTATCTGGGCTTATGTGTCCTTACCCTAGTGAGCTGGAAACTGTGATCTCCTTCCCCCAACCACATGCACGTCTGGGGATGGAAGGGCTAAGAGGATAGCTTGCCTTCTATGCCTCTCCCAGGCTGGTCTATACCTATGCGGGGCAGGCATAGCATGGGGGTGGGGAGTGATTAGCAGACACCCTATCAGCTTACCCTGTGAACCATGGCAAGACTTTCCTCACTCTGGGCCTCAGTTTCCTCAATTGTGAGGTAAAGAAGTTGGAATAAAAATGGTTTTTGAGGACCATCCCATCTTGAAGTCTGTGGTCCTGATTCTCAGCCAGAGGGACATAGGGCAGAATCAGCAAGGCAGTTGTCCCTCTTTCATTGCGTTTGGCTGTGTGAAGCCTCTGGGTGCCCAGTGGGTTCAGGAAGGAGTGGTATGTATCTGATATCTTGGGACTGTCTGGTTCCTATCCATAGTCATTGTCCCACAGAGGCATTTTTGCCCCAGGTACCTCCTTTTCCCCTGATCCAGAATACAGGTCAGCAGAGGCAGGTGGTGAGAAGGTGAGGAGTGAGGTGGGCAGGGTGCTGACAAAGTCTTTACACATCACCCTACCCCAGCACCTGGCAGCAGGCACTCCCTGAGTGTTTGGATGCTTGTCAGGAACCCAGCTGGCTACCCCATTTCCCCACTGTAGGATGCAGGGAGGGGCATCCCCGGTGTGGGACTGTAGCAGTCCAGGTATGAGGCTCGAGGGTAAACAACAGTCTGGACTCCATTGGTGTATGCCTCCTACCTAGTCATAGGCTTCTCTCACTGTGAAAGGGGGGGGGGGTCCAGCCCTAGGGGTGGGGCCGTGGCCTTTTTGTGGTTGGTTAATTTGGGGAGGTTAAAGAGGTGAAAGGTGAAGTGCAGGCTGACCCCAAAGGTCTTCATCCTCCCTCTGCTCCCAGGCCTGGGCATATAAGTGACAGGTGGATTTTGTAAGACAGCTGGGCATGGCTTGGCTGCTGTGGTACTACCTCATCAGGCCCCACATGTGTACCTGCCTGCCATGGAGGCAAGGGAGGGGCAGCAGTCAGGAACCCTGGAGAATGTGTTCCCCCCACGTCTCCCTCCATTCACTCTGCCACACAGTCCTGGCCCAGCTCAAGAGCCTGCTCCTCATACCATGGGCCTCTATCTCAACCTTTCCACTTTGGTGGCACAGGAGTGCCTCGGGTGGCACCTTGGATGAACATGGATGGCCACTGGCTGGGGACATTTGGAAACCTGCAGGCTCATTTGTTTCTTCACAATGTAGATTGTTGGGTAGGGTGAATGGTGGGCTCTCTTCCTCTTTTACTGAGGTTTAATTTAGGTACAGCAGAGTTCCTGCACCTTACTGTTTAGCCTGTTGAGTTTTTACATGTCTATATACCTGCGTAACCACCACTCCAGTCAAGAGGTAGGGCATTTCCATCACTCTCTGGACCCTTCTTCTGCCCCCTCCCACTCAACAGCCCCCAAAAGTAACCGCCATTCTGACCTTTATCCCCTTGGATTAATTACTCTTAGCTGCTTTCAAGATGGTGGGCTTCTCCCTCGTGCCTAGTGACAATTTGCTCAGGAGACACTGGCCCTTAGAGCAGACCTAGAGGCTACTAATGGCTTTGGGTGATGACATGAATTCATCTTAGTAGAGGCCTGCATGGTTAACATTATCCCAGGATCCCTCCTACCACTTGCCCACACTTCCCAGACCCCCACCCTGAAGCAGAAGCTGCCAGGAGTGTTGGCAGGATACTGAGGAGGTCACCGCATCTTCTCTCCTGGCTGGCTCAGTCAGTAGAGCATACTACTCTTGATCTCATGAGATCAAGCCCCACACTTGGCAGTTGGGCATGGAGCCTGTTAAAACAAAAAACTCCTTATGTCCCTGTCCCTTCCACCCCAAGTTTAGTCTAGGGAGCCTCTTGGGGGCAAGAGTCCCTTAACCTTCAGCTACAATAGCCATTTGACTTTTCAGAAACTCTACCTGGCCTTAGGAAGTGGCCTAAGTGGGGCTTGGGGGCTCCTGCTTGGGTAGACGCAAGGCCCCTCGGGCATGTAAGAAGTAGGTAGTGGGCTTCTCATCTGTGTAGCCCAGTGAGCTGACACCAGCGTTCCCCAGGCCAGGACAGTGCCCCCTGCTCAACCTTCCTGTTTCAGGTCATTGTGGAGGAGAGGGAGGACCCCTCCCCCAGGCTGAGTGGCTAGCAAAGCCTTGGACTACATTCCCCAAATCCTGATCTCTTCTTGGTCATTGCCATGTTCAGAGTCTCACCATGTGTGGTCTGGCTCTCGATATATGTGCAGTTTTCCCAGGCCCTGCTTCTCCGGTAGAGCCATGGGCCTGGGCTGGAGGCCTCAAGGCGGCCCATTTATGATCCTGGCCTGGGCGGCTCCCCATTTACAGGAAACCCCACCGTTTCAACAAGAGGAATTTAGGCTGCGTCATTTCCAGCTTCCTGCTTGGGCTGCCGGAGGTGGCTGGTGGCTGGCAGACCCCTAACCCCAGTGATTTGGGAGTGGGGGAAGGGAGCTTTCCATGTGCCTCACTGGGGTGCCTCACTGTTTGGGTAAAGCCAGTACTAAAGAGTGTCCTTGGGCTCCCCCTCTTGGCACAGATGGTGGATCCCTTCCTCGTGGGCCCCTGGAATCAGCTCCCAGGAAGGTGTATGGCAGGCATCTTGTTGCCCTGTTTTTGGGTAGATGCCTAAAGAAGCTCAGACCCAAAGAGCTGAACCCCCTCTTTCACTTTTTGTTTCTTCCTGTCCCCTATGGAGGGGACACTTGTTGTAGGCAGAACAAAGGCTGCACCCTGACTCGGTCTCCTTACAATTCTCCTGGAAACTTTGATGGAAGTCCTTGTGGGGAAGGGCCTGAAAATTGCCTTCTGGTTGGAGAGGCTCTCATTACCCCAAGCCTGTCCCTCCCCTGGGGGGCCCACTTCTGGACTCCCTAAGCACTCCCAGGCAAGGAAGATAGCCAGTCCCTGCTCCCCCACCCAGCACAGGGATTCCTGAGACTGGGGTGGGGGGCCCGGGGCAGAGCACAGTGTCCTGGGAGAGAAGCTCCCTGCCCCCACTCTCTGGAGGCACACAATGGCTGCTTTCTCCCCCGTGACCTTTCCACAGCTTAAGCTGTGTGCAGCTGTCTCCTCCCCCTCTCCCAAGGGGCCTGGGATGGGTGGCATCTCCCCTGCCCTTGAGAAGCACCCAAGGAGCTCCCACCCTATCCTGGCCCCGCTTCTTGTTTCCAAAGTTTGCTGCTCCCCAGGGAGTAAAGAGTGGCTTCCAGGGCCCTTGCCCACTTGGGCCTGACCCCTTCCAGGCAAGAACGGAGGAAAAGCAGTGAGTATGAACATGGCGTGGCTTCTGGTGTCTAAAGTGCCTGGGTCCACATCCCAACAATCCTGCTCATCAGCTGTGTGACCTTGAGCAACTGCTCTAACCTCTCTGAGCCACCATTTCCTCATTGGTAAAGCAGGGATAGCATTTCCTGCCTTGTCTGACAGTTGTGGGAGACCTCGTACATACAGGTCTATCTAGTACACAGTGGGTATCCAATGTTAGTTCCTTTGCCCTCTCCATCCCTGTTAAGAGGGGCTCCAGCTCAGCCCATCAGTGATGGTGGCAGGAGGCTCAGCATGAAACAGCCTCTTGCCTGCCAAGATGAGGGCAAAGGGAGGAGCCCATGGAGGATATAGTGGGTCAGGCGGGTGGCCAGTGGTTCCAGCAGAAGCCTGGGTGCAGGAGAGATGTGGCACTGACCCAGACACAGGAGTGTCTAGGATGTCTGGCATGTAGCATCGGTGTCACATCCCCCAGAGGATTCCTGCCTCCCTGGGGAAGGCCTGGGCCAACTGTCTTGTTCCCTGGGAAAGACTGCAGGACATACCCGCTGAGTAGGCCCTGGGGACCACACATTCCTCCCCCCACCCCCTCACCCCCCAGACAGGCAAAGATGTGTAGGAAGGGGCCCAGCTGTCAGTCACCTGCTGCAAGCCTTTGGGGAAATCCCTCCTACGCCATAGCTCAGCTTCCTCCTCAGCAACCTGTGTCCCGGCGGTCCCAGCTTCTAGGTATTTGAAGTGTGTGAGCAAAGTGCTAGTGTGGGCCCGGAGTAGGTGCCCGGCACGCACTGCCGACGACCTGGCCTCCGCTGACTGTGGCTTCCCCCTTTGGCAGACCCTGGCTGGGCCTCCATCAGCAGGGGGGTGCTGGTGTGTGACGAGTGCTGCAGTGTGCACCGGAGCCTGGGCCGCCACATCTCCATTGTCAAGCACCTCCGCCACAGCGCCTGGCCTCCTACGCTGCTGCAGGTACGGGGCCAGGCCGCGTGGGCACACTTCCCCCGTACCCACACACGCTGCTCTGGATTCTGCGGCTTCCAGAGGGCAGCACCCACCTGGGGCAGAACCTAACCCTGACCCTTTCCATCCATCGTGTTTGCCATGCAGATGGCGGGGGGGGGGGGCTCGCAGACTGGGGCTCTCTCCGCAGCTCCGCCACTTACTAGCTTGGCCACATAGCACTGAGCAAGTTGCTTTATCTCTCTGAGCCTTGGCACACTCGCCATACAACCTGAGGTGCTGACCAGGACCCACGTGCTTGGGCGGCCCGGCTGGATGGAGGTGTGATGGTGGCAGGCACACAACAGGCCCCTTGGTACTGGTTGCAGCCACGCCGGCTGCGGCCAGCGCTTGGAGGTGTTTCCCCCAGTGCACAGTGGGCACTCTCACTTGGCACTTCTTCTCTGCAGATGGTGCACACGCTCGCCAGCAACGGGGCCAACTCCATCTGGGAGCATTCCCTGCTGGACCCCGCGCAAGTACAGAGCGGCCGGCGCAAAGCCAACCCCCAAGACAAAGTCCAGTGAGTTGTGCCGGAGGGGTGGTGGCAGGGGCTGCGTGGTGTGGGACGTGGGTCTGAGAGGTGGCGGGGGGAATAGCCTCTCCCACTCTGCCCCCCACCCATTTCATCCTCTGTGCCCCATCCAGCCCCATCAAGTCAGAGTTCATCAGGGCCAAGTACCAGATGCTGGCATTTGTGCACAAGCTTCCTTGCCGGGAAGATGACGGGGTCACTGCCAAAGACCTCAGCAAGGTTAGAGGGGCCCCACGGTAGACAGATGGGTGGGCCTCCCCTCCTGTTGCCCACAGCACCCCGAGGGCTTCTCCATCACCACCGAGCCCTAGGCCCCAAAGGCAGCCAGCCGGGTCAGGCAAGGATCCTGGGCACAGCAGGGGATGGGGATTGCGTGGTCAGCTGCATGTGGCCAAGGCCCCTCCGCCTCTAGGTGGACACAACAGGCTGCCATCCAAAAGCCGGGAAAACTTGAGGCGGTTTCTTAGCCACTCAGAGCCTCAGTTTCCTCCTCTGTAAAATGGGAAAGAAGCAACAGCATCTCCCTCATAGATAATGCCTGTTTCAAGCAGAGCCCATAGCACAGGTAGATGGTGACTGATAGCAGCTGTTAGTATTTGGCGCTAAAGCCTCTGTCCTCCCTGACAACCCAACTTCAGCCGGGCCCTTGGAGCTGGTAGGAGTCCCAGCAGCTGCCTAACTTGGTACGGCTTGGGGGTGGGGGGGTGGGGGTGCTCACACACACTCGCTGCACATTCTGCTCCTTGCAGCAACTGCACTCAAGCGTGCGGACGGGCAACTTGGAGACATGTCTGCGCCTGCTGTCCCTGGGTGCCCAGGCCAACTTCTTCCATCCAGAGAAGGGCACCACACCTCTGCATGTGGCTGCCAAGGCGGGGCAGACACTGCAGGCTGAGCTTCTTGTAGTGTATGGGGCTGATCCTGGCTCCCCTGATGTTAATGGCCGTACGCCCATTGACTATGCCAGGTGAGGGTCGGATGATGGGTGAGGCTTGGGCGGGTGGGGGGAGTGGACTGCTGCGGCAGGGCTGAGCCATGCCCCCTCCCCACAGGCAGGCGGGGCACCATGAGCTGGCGGAAAGGCTAGTCGAATGCCAGTATGAGCTCACTGACCGGCTGGCCTTCTATCTCTGTGGACGCAAGCCGGGTGAGCAGAACGCGGGGTGGGCCTGGCTCGGCCAGGCAGGTGGGACCCAGACACACCCCAGCAGCAGGTGCCATGGTGACCGAGCCGGCTGGGGAACAGTGTTGCTAGGCAACTGGCTCCCGTGAAATTGATGACGGCTCTGGGCTACAGCACACTGGGGTAGGGAGTGGGGGGTGGGCATCGCTTCCAGTCAGCTCCCAGGGCTCTTGGGGGTGGCCTGCCCTCATCCCTGTCCCCTGACACTTCTGGGTGCCAAGGTCTGCCCGTGGCAGTGAGGTGGGCTCCCAGCTGCTAAGGCCACCCAGCACCAGTGACTTGGCATTTTTATTTTTGTTCAGATCACAAGAATGGGCATTACATCATCCCACAGATGGCTGACAGGTGAGTGCCCACCTGATGCCCCTTCCCAGGGGCTTTTGGACACCATGTGGGTGCCTGAACCCCAGAACCTCTACCCCTCCCAGTCCCCGGGCTTTAGGGACCCCACCCCGGGTCTGGTGTACAAACATTTCAGTCAGATCCTCACTCCCTAATGCTGGGCCCTATGGCAGGGAAGGGATGTCAGCTCAGCACATGGCCAAGCACCGCCTGAGCCCCAGGCCATCACACATAGGCCTGAGTACAAGAAACACCTGCCCCAGGAGGGGTGGCTCACTGGGCTCTGCTCCAGTGGCACTCACCCCACTGTAAAATCTTAAGACGAGCCTCTGCTCTTCATTGAAAAGATGGTGGGCTCCAGGGATTTGACTAACTTTGGGCCTCCGTGGTGTGCTCAGAAATTGGGGAGGGGTGGGAGGTGGGGACAGGGCCCGTCACAGCTGAGGTGTTTCTGCCTCTGACCTGAAAAGCCTCAGCGCGCCTAGGCTGTGGGGGGACACGTACCCAGTTCACAAGATGGATGCTGGCGCCACCTGGTGGCCACATCTGAAGGCCATTTTTCCAACCTGTGCCTGCTGGCCTGGATCCGAGAGAGGAGGCTCCCTCCCTCTCCAAAGACCAGTGTGGGCAGACAGGAATTGCCAGGCCTAGGCGTCTTGAATCCTTGAACCCAGACTTACTCTGTTCTGAGACTCCAAGATTCCCTCCTACTTCTCTGGTCTTATTCTGCGGGGTGTGTGTACCTGCATGTGTCTGGTGTATGTGTTTAAACACATATGGGCATGGACTCAATAAAGGGCTAACCGAGCACCTGCCCGGTGCCAGCTGCCGTTCTTGGCCCTGAGACACACGGGTAACTCAGATATGATCTCTGCCCTTCAGGAGCTCACAGTCCAGGGAAGGAGGCAGCCTGGTCAGATAGCTGTAGTTCAGTGTGGGGAGTACAGCAGAAGTAAAGGCATAAATGGTATAAGTGAGAAATGCTGTGCCAGGACCTGCAGGGAGTCATGTGGCTGGAGCATAGTGTGAGAAGCAGGGAATCCCAGGAGCAGCACTGGACTGGAAACAGGCGAGAGAATGGCGAGTCCTGTGAGCCCCAAGAAGAGCAGAGAGGTTCCAAGCCCGGATATGTCAGCTCTGCCAAGTACTGGCTGTGTGACTTCAGGCAGGCTACTTAACCTCTCTGAGGCTTAGTTACCTCCTGGGAGTAAAGGCAACAGTACCTACGTTTTCTGGGCTGTTGACAGGATTAAAATAAGATAATGCACACTAAACACGTAGTATATTTTTTAAGGAAGTTTTTTATTAAAGTACGGTTGAAGTATCCATACATGTGTTTTGTCATTAAGATGTTTTTAAGGCCAGGGGTAGTGTGGCCCAACGTGTCAAAGAGATGACCCAGGCTGCTGGGTGGAAAAAAAGGGTTGTAGGGGCAAGACTGGAAGTGGGAAGATGGATGAAGAAACTTGCAAAGGCCCAGGCAAAGAGGGATCGATGGCAGAACCAGAGAAAGCTTGGCTGGGGCCTGAGGGTGAGGGAGGTTTCTGGTGACTCCTAGAAGCAGACGCTGGTGCTGGGTGAGTGGGTCACAGAGGGAGAGAGCAGGCTGGTCTAGGAGCAGGTTGGGAGGGGAGAGGAGTTCGTTTTGCACCCTCCGGGTCTGGCGTATACACGGAGATGGGTCTGAGCTTGCCGTGGAAGGCACGTGGGGCCCTGCTCCTGGGTAATCGCTGCCTCTGTCCTATTCTTTCCTCTGCTGCCTTTCTCTGGACTTAGATCTCGGCAAAAGTGCATGTCTCAGAGGTATATGGTGCCTGCCTCGGGAGCAGGCTCTGGAGGTTGGGGGCAGGGTGGGGGGCGGCATCTGGTGTGCAGCATCTGGGATGTTGTCTTCCTGGGATCCCTGCATGTTTGGGAGTCACAAGTGGGGGCCTGGTCACCTCTCCTGTCTGCCCATTCTCATCTCCCTCCTCCTTCCACAGCCTAGACCTGTCCGAGCTGGCCAAAGCTGCCAAGAAGAAGCTGCAGGCGGTGAGTCCACTTGGATGGGCTCCTACTACTTGGAGCTGTCCTCACCTCTGAGCCTCGACCTCTAAGATTGCTCCTCCTTCCTCTGATGGTCTCCTTTTCCAAGGGTTTGACCTGCCCCTCACTCTGTCTTCCCTGCTCTCTTTCCCCCACCTCCCCACCCCTGGTCTTTGACCCTGGCTCTGCCCTCCGTAGGCTCCCTGGGCCCTAGCTCCACCTCTGACCTACCAGGGCACTAACTGGTCTGATCTGGTCTCCCTTCCATCCTCTCCCACCTTGGAGCTTGGCAGAGAGACCCCTGCCCCAGTTTCCAGTTCTGAGATTGTGGGGGCTGGGCAGCATAAAGGACACAAGCCACTTCCCACATCTTAGGACATCCTGGTTGACCTGGCCTTGTCAGCACTGGGGACCAACTGATTTGACAAAGACTGGGTCCCCCTTTTGTCTCTAGCTCAGCAACAGGCTTTTTGAGGAACTTGCCATGGATGTGTACGACGAGGTAGACAGAAGAGAAAATGACGCCGGTGAGCCAAGAGGGCATCTGAGGCTGAGGGTGGATGAGACACGGGTACCTACCCACCTGCTGGGGAAGGGCTGGGACCTGGTGTGGCTCTTGGGGCCTTTTGCTGGGACTAAGAAGGGAGGCCTGAGGTTGGTCTGCTCGGCAGGTCTGCCTCTCCACCCCTGCTGGCTGTGAGCAGCCCGGGCAGCCTCCCCAGCCAGGCGGAGCGTGCTGAGCTGGAGGCAGCCAGCCTGCTCCTCCGCCCCCACCCCTGGACTGGGGCTCATCTCTGCTCTGGCTGCCTCCCACTTTGGCTCACTCCCCAGTCCCACTCCACCCCCCCCCCCCATCACTCCTTCCTGGCCACAGCCAGATTCCAGCCCAAACCCTGGGCTGGGCCTGGCAAGGAGGAGTCGCCTCATTCTGTTCGTCGTCATCGGCCTGGCCAGTCTTGCTGGCCTCGCCCAGCCCTGCCCTGACCCAACCTTGCCTCCGGTGTCTGAAGACCCCCCCTGGTTTGAACACCAGCACTTGGTGGACGTGGGGAGGATTGAGGAAGGCTGTGCTCAGCACATCCCCACCTCCGCCCCGTGGGCGCTCTGGATGATCTGCTCCCTGCTCCTCCCCCCCTCCTCCTCCTCCCCCAGTGTGGCTGGCTACCCAGAACCACAGCACCCTGGTGACGGAGCGCAGCGCTGTGCCCTTCCTGCCTGTGAACCCCGAGTACTCGGCCACGCGGAATCAGGTGAGGGGGCCGGGCAGGGGCCTCTCCTCCCCTGCTGGGGTCGCCAGCTTCGCGGGCCCTGCCCTTCCTCACCGGCTGTTGTGTGGGCTTCTGCCTGGGCCTGCTCTTCTCCTCCCCTGGCCTAGGCCTCTCTCAGGGCCCTGCTAGCACTGGGATTTGGGATTTGGGGGAAAGGTTTTTTTTAAGCTCTCCGTGAGCAGCTTCTGGGGGACATTCCAGCCTCTTCTTGGGAGCTCCCCAGGCACCCAGAATCTGGCCGGGTGAGCCAGGTAGCAGGGGACGGCCTTGCTTTGTTCCCACACCCGTCTATCAGCTGTAAGGGGGCCCGTCATGCAGGCTGGGTTCTTTCTGCCTACCAGGGGCGACAGAAGTTGGCCCGCTTCAATGCCCGAGAGTTTGCCACCTTGATCATTGACATTCTCAGCGAGGCCAAGCGGAGACAGCAGGGCAAGAGCCTGAGCAGCCCCACAGGTGGGAAGGGTGTGGCTAGGGCTGAGGGCAGTGGGCGTTTTTCTAGTATATTCTTTCATGGCTCCCTTTTGGGGTGGCATGATGGAAGGGTCGTGTGGCAGAATACTGAGTAACTGGACTATGTCCTCAGACAACCTTGAGCTATCCGCGCGGAGCCAGAGTGACCTCGACGACCAGCACGATTACGACAGTGTGGCCTCAGACGAGGACACGGACCAGGAGCCCCTGCGCAGCGCCGGTGCCACTAGGAACAACCGTGCCCGGGTCTGAGCACTGCCCCTCCCCGGGCCTCCATTAAGGCCCGGCTCTATCCCCTTGTAGCCCAGGGCTTCAGGGACTAGTGGGCTGGTTATGGCCTCGAGAACAGTCTTCTGTGGGCATTCACCCCCTGCCCCTGATGGCTAACCAGCTTCTGTCTCACTCTGCAGAGCATGGACTCCTCAGACCTGTCCGATGGGGCCGTGACGCTGCAGGAATATCTGGAGCTGAAGAAGGCTCTGGCTACCTCCGAGGCAAAGGTGCAACAGCTCATGAAGGTCAACAGCAGCTTGAGTGATGAGCTCCGGAGGCTGCAGAGGGAGGTAAGGGCTGCAGCATTGGTGGGAGTGCCCAGGTCGGAGAGGATCCTCCGCTCCCAGAGGTGGGGTGCTGCCTGGATCCTCTGGAGTTTCTGACATCACTGTCCACTCTCAGATCCACAAGCTGCAGGCAGAGAACTTGCAGATCCGGCAGCCACCCGGGCCAGTGCCCACACCCCCACTGCCCAGCGAGCGGGCAGAACACACACCCATGGGGCCTGGCGGGAGTGCCCATCGCAGGGACCGCCAGGCCTTCTCCATGTATGAACCAGGGTCTGCCCTGAAGCCCTTTGGGGCCCCGCCTGGGGATGAGCTCTCTACCCGGCTACAGCCTTTCCACAGCACTGTGAGTTGCCTGTGGGTCTCAAGGATTGGGGGGGAACAGAGGGCTGGGGCTGCCGCAGGGCCCTCTGTGACACCTGTGCCAATCCCCAGGAGCTGGAGGATGATGCTGTCTATTCAGTGCATGTCCCTGCTGGCCTTTACCGGGTAAGTCGGGCCTGGAGGAAGCAGATCCATTTCCGCAGATAGGTCTTGAGCCCCAGTGGGTGTCAGGCTTTGTGCTGCTGCTGGGCACAGGAATGACTAGATATACGTGGTCCCTACCCTCACTGCCGGGAAGCTGGAAGGCGGGTGGCAGGGAGGAGAGACTGACTCCAGTCTTCCTGGGTTTCAGATCCGGAAGGGGGTGTCAGCCTCAGCCGTGCCCTTCACTCCCTCCTCCCCACTACTGTCCTGCTCCCAGGAAGGAAGCCGCCATACGGTAATGTTCCAATCCCCAAGGGCCCAAGGGGACAGGTGATGGGCTGTGTGGGTCTGTGAATGTGAACCTCACCCACTACCCCTTCCCTGATCCTCCAGAGCAAGCTTTCCCGCCACGGCAGTGGTGCTGACAGTGACTATGAGAACACGCAAAGCGGGGACCCACTGCTTGGGTGAGACACCCCAGGGAAGAAGGCTGACTGGGCTCTGGAGGATCTGTGAGGGTACAGGCAAGCGGCTTACCACTGGAATGTCTCTTTCTAACCCTGACCTCAGACTGGAGGGGAAGAGGTTTCTTGAGCTGGGCAAGGAAGAAGACTTCCACCCAGAGTTGGAAAGCCTGGATGGAGACCTTGACCCTGGGCTTCCCAGCACAGAGGATGTCATCCTGAAGACGGAACAGGTCACCAAGAACATCCAGGAATTGTTGCGGGCTGCCCAAGAATTCAAGCATGACAGGTAAAGGGCTCACAGCAGCCCCTGGGTGTTGCAGAGGGCAAGGGGGTGGGGGGTGACCAATGTTCTGTCCCTGCAAACCCTGCCGATATTTCCCCTCCCCTGCCCCCACAGCTTCGTGCCCTGCTCGGAGAAGATCCATTTGGCTGTGACGGAGATGGCCTCTCTCTTCCCAAAGGTACAGGGGCCAGAGAGAAGAGCAGGAATGGAAGGCTCTCAGGGTGGGGCAGGTGTAGGGAATGTGACCACTACCTGGGTGGAGACAAGGGAGGACACACTGGGCCATGTTCATGGCTCATGGTTTGAAGTCCAAGGCCCAACTCCCTCCTCCCTCCCTCCAGAGGCCAGCCCTGGAGCCTGTGCGCAGCTCACTGCGGCTGCTCAATGCCAGCGCCTACCGGCTGCAGAGTGAGTGCCGGAAGACAGTGCCCCCGGAGCCTGGCGCCCCTGTGGACTTCCAGCTGCTGACTCAGCAGGTGATCCAGTGCGCCTATGACATCGCCAAGGCTGCCAAGCAGCTGGTCACCATCACCACCCGAGAAAAGAAGCAGTGACCACTCTCCCTGCACCCTCACCTGCACTGGGACCTCACTGGCCATGGGAGCTGGGCCACTCCAGACACTAATCCCCACCCCAACGGAGCCGCTGGCACAAGTGCCCTTAGTGCTGCCACTGTCCCCTGGCAGCCAGGCGCCCTGGTGCCCGCCCCCCCTCAAGTCCCCAAGGATGGGGAGGTGGGGTGGCAGGAGCTTCTGTCCCCCACATTCCATGCACCTCCCCCTGTACATAGCATCCCCCCATTCTAGTGTGCAGGGGCCTCTAAGGCATCACTCCCAGCCCCTTCCCCTCTGGGGCACCCTCAGCAAAGGGTCGGGTGGGGACACTCCAAGTGAGGCCAGTTCCCCCTACAGGCACCCCACCCCCATGAGCCAGTTCAGCCCTGTTGGGGGCTGAGCCGGGGGCATCCCCTCCTTTGTACATAATCTCTGTGGATGTCCCCTGCCCTGTAGCCACCAACCCCCCTGCTGCTCTCCTTTAATGCCAAACGGCCCCTGCCTAGGGCACAGGCCCCAAACCTGTGTTCCCAGGGTCCCTAGCAGCAAACACTGGAAAATCTTTTTTTTTTTTCTCTCCTCTTCCACCCCTTAATTTTAACATTGTGGTAACTGAGTGTCCCTGCGTGCCTGTGTGTGCGTGTGCGGGGCGGCAGTGCCGTTCCGGAGGCCTGGCCCATCTGGAGTTTTGTGAAGGGTGAGGGGACCAGGGCAGCAGGACCAGAGTTAGGGGTCAGTCCCCCACTCTCCCATCCTGGGGCCAGGGACTGCTGGTAAATCATCTGGGGTCCTACCCGTTGCCTTCCCCCATCGGTCCCCTTCTCTATGAACTTACAAAAAAAAAAAAAAAAAAAAAAACCACTTCCCTGCATCTCTCCTCCCCCCCCCCCTCCCTTGTGGAGGGGGCTGTGCTGGCTGGGGCAGAGAACTGAGCACCTGAGCCTGGGGCTGGCTCCCCGGGGTCCCTGACTCAGCTGAGAGCCCCCTCCTATAACCTCTGAGAGGCCAGCACCTGCCCTGCAGTCTCTGGGTATCTGGAATCTGGGCAGCAGCCTGGGAAGGCTGGAGAGGCAGATGGCGGTGCCTACCAGCCCTTCTCTGTCCTGCCTCTGTTCTAGGGGCCAGGCTGTACCTGTGTGGTGGTGGGTGGGCTGACTGTCAAGACGTGTGTCATGTACATTTGTATCAAAAATAAATAAGTGACCATGTGCTGTTGCTAGTGTTGAAAGAATTTGGGGGTGGGGAGGTGACAGACATGAAAGGGACAAAGACAGACCTGGCAAGAGCATGAAACAAATGAAGACTACAGCTGCTCCAGACCTGGAACTTGCAAGGAAAGCCCTTGTGTTCTAGAAAAGAAGCTGGGAAATAAAAGTGTCAGTAACTACCACCACCACCACCACTTTCTCCCTCCCCACCGTTGGTCCTACCACACTCCTAAAACTTTGGCTGAGGCCAGGAAGGCTGGAGGAGGCAGTCTGGTGGGTGCCTAACTTGATTTTGTAAGCACCCACTTCAAACAAAACCTAAGTGGCCGAGGACAGTGTCCTGGCTGGGAGTGTCTGTGTGGCAGAGACACAAGCTCAACTCCAAACTCTACCAAAATAATTTAATTAGAAACACAGCCCATCCCTCCCCCACCCCCGCCGCCCCCAGCCAACCACACCTTAAGAACAAGCCCGTTTGCAATGCTTAGGCAGGACTGCTCCATCCGGCCACCAGGGGGCGGTCCTGTGCAGGGTCCACGTGGCAGAGGTCGCGGCCTCACCAGGCGCGGCGAAACCAAATCCGCCAAAGTGGCAGGGCTCGGGTCAAGTCAGTCGGAGCTATCCCCATCCGGGCCGCTGTCCGGCGTGGGCGGGAGGAGGGGTCTCCGGCGGGAGCGCTTGACCCGGCGCGGGGGCATCAGTAGCCTCCGCTTCAGCACAGCTACGGGCAGGGTGGGGAAGGGTCGGTGATCGGCAGGGATGCCCTGGAGGTCCAGGGCTGGGTTGGGTGGGTAAGGAGGGTTAACTTCTCACCAGCCACCGTGTCCTGGCTGTCCCCTGTGGGCTCCCAGTAGATGCTATCCCCCCGTCGGAAGTTTCGGTGCAGCCGTGTGCAGAGCGTGGCCAGAGTGAGCAGCACTAACAGGAAGGTCAGGGCCATGGCCGCCCAAGCAGCCTCCTCCGTGCGCGGGGTAGGGCCCCGGGCTACCCGCGGGGGCACTGCTGCCCGAGGGGCTGGGGAAGCCTCACTTGGACAGGTACAGCCCCCTGGGCTGCTTTGCCCTTTGAGCACTTGAGCCTCTATCCTGGAGCTGGCATTGCCTCTGGGCCCCTCATGCATCAAGGGGAGAGTGGGCACAGATGGGGCATCACTCCCCTCACCCCGGGCTGCCGGCATGGGCTGCTTGGCCTCCAAGCTCCGTGGAGAGGCAGGGGGGAGCCTCAGGGCTGAGGGCGTGGGCTGGAGACCGAGAGCGGCCCGCAGCCCACGCCTCTTGGCACCGCCAGGAGAGAGGTGCCCGGACCCTCCAGCTGCCTCCTCCACACCTGGGGGCCGCCAGCTCCGCAGGGTAAAAGCCAAAGCTGGGGCCTTTGGGGAGAGAGACAGCAGTCACCCTTTTCCTGCCCAGATAACCCAAGGACCCCACCACCAACCAAGCCCAGCACCCCTCACCTGCAGACACCCTCTCCGGCACAGCCTCCCTCTACCTGGCCTTGGCACCAAGGGAGAAGACCCAGAAAGACCGTCAGAGCAGAACCATGCCTTCTCCTTCCTCAGCCTCCTCCGCCGCCGCCGCCTCTTCAGCCAGTGGGCAGCCCAGGCTGGCTCTATCCATGCCATCTCCAGCACCACCCCACATGCTGCCAGCACCAAGGGCTAGGAAGGGAGAACTAAGTTGAAGGTGGGGAGCCAGCAAGAGGAAGTCCCTGAATTTTCCTTTCCTGCACATGGGGCTGCAGCCTCTGCCAGTGCGAAACAACGACCTTTCATCAACTGCTTACCCGCTCCTGAGTAAGGCTGGAGTCCGGGGCCAGTGAGGGCTGGGCCACACAAACGTGGGCCAGGAGGGCAAGCTGGAGCTTCAGCCAAGGGTGGGCACAGGGGTGGTAGAGGAAGGTGACATCCTCAGCCTGGAGTAATGGCATGGAGACATTAAGCCAGGCCAGATGACTCTCTGAGAATCCCAAGTTCTCCCGTCCTGGAGACCAGCTTTATTAAAGGGATTTCCAAGGCAGCCAGATGACCCACCTTCAGGGCTCAGGAAAGGACAAAGAGCCCTGGGTACTGGTGAGCATTCCCTTCTGCCTCTGAGCATTTTCACCCCTCCTCTCCCTCAAATGCCACACCTCAAAGCTCACAGCTTCCATGACAGCAAGCCTGGTTAACGCTGTCAGAACACACTCTTCAGCTGTATCTCTCTGCACCTGTGACAGTGGCTCTACGGGTCCCCAGTCTAGACTGTAAGCATCCCCCAAATGGAGAACAGGTCTCCTATCTACTGATCTACCTATATATTCAATCTTCCCCAAACATCCAAATGCAGGGCACTCAGGCAGCAGGTGCACGGTTCCACGATGCAAACACTTCATCAATTACTAATTATTTTTGATTGTGCTGACCTAATGCTCCACACTGTGCCAGATGTTACAGGAGATGCCAAAAGACAACACCTGGACTCTGCTTGCGGGAAATGTAGAGGAAACTCAGGGCAATAGAACTAATGCAAATGAAAGAACTAATAGAACTCAAAGTGATTAGCCATTAAGTTGTAAGAGAGAAGTTGTAAGCATTACATGAATTTGGAGAAGGTGATGAATACGGGCTGATGTGATCAGGCAAGTTCTCAAGAAAGAGCTGACTCTTGCGCTGGGCTTTGGAGGTGGATGGGATGGATGGCAGGAGGGCAGGGAGCTGCCCACTCCAGCTTCTAGTCAGGATAGGCCAGGTGTGGAGACTAAGTGGCATTAAAGGTACAGCAGTGGGAATAAGCCTGACACTCACACGTGTGGTGGATAGACCAAGATGACTGGAGAAGAACCAAAGATTTGGGGAGGTCAGACAAGGCCTGAAAAGCTGGGGGTGGGAGCGAGGGGTCGGTTGGGTATGACCATGATAAGACGAGAAATAAGATATTGAAGGTTTCCAAACAGTGGAATGACTTAATGAAAGGGCTGTTTGAGGGAAGGAATCAGGTGGGTGGCATGAGGTTTCTTGGCCAGAAGCTATTACAAGGTTTTAAAAAAAAAGTTAGGGGCGCCTGGGTGGCTCAGTCAGTTAAGCCTCCGACTTCAGCTCAGGTCACGATCTCACAGTCCGTGAGTTCGAGCCCCGCATCGGGCTCTGTGCTGACAGCTCAGAGCCTGGAGCCTGCTTCAGATTCTGTGTCTCCCTCTCTCTCTGCCTCTCCCCTGCTCATGCTCTGTCTCAAAAATAAAAACATTAAAAAAAAATTTTTTTTTTAAAGTTAGATATTTCAAAAGGAAAACCAAAGGGACAGGGAAGGTATCTGACCACTGGCCTCGAAAACAGAGAGGCAGCCACGCAAGGTGAAGCCACGGTCTGGTGCCCAGTAACTGAGGCACACTCTTTACCTCATACAGCTTCCTACTTCTCAAAGTGCTATCACACACATTTCATTTAGTCCTGGGGAGGTGGGACATTATTAACAGCCCCTCTTAAGAAAACTGGGGCTCAGAGAAGTCAGGAGACTCTCCACAGTCACACAACAGAGTTGGGGCATGGGTTGTTTTTTTGCCACTAGGGCCAGAGTTCCCCCTGCAGCCTCCTGCCCACGGGCAGACAGCTACTGGACAGCATTCCTGACACAGCACTGCAGACGACAGAGGCTTGTGGCTCACTGTCCCGGGCCTACGAACACTGAGGGAACTGGTGAAGAATGGAGCTGGTGAGCAGAAAAAGCGGAGGAAGCCTGCAAGGAGCTCGCTGTTCCGGGGGCAGACACCAAGGATGGCTCCCTGCTTGTACTTACCGGCCATGGGCTCATCCGCGTGTAGGTCACTCTTGGTGACACCTATGCACGAGGGGAAAAGGAGGGCTTAGAGCAGCTGGGGCTCCGCCTGCGGGTGGGGAGGGGACAGCAGGCCCCATCCGGCCAGGCTGGGATGGAGACGCTGGCAACTGAGGGCCAGAGGAACCGGCAGAGGTCCTCAGAGGGTGACGCTGGAGGGTGCAGCGAGGCCAGAGCGGGGCTGGACTACCCCTTCACACCCCTCTCTCCCATCCCCCACCAAGCTCCTACCTGTGGGGGCAGAGGCCACGGGCCCTCGGGACAACTGGCCCCCGCTTCCTCCTCTGGCTCAGCTACCACCTGTGGGTCCAAGGCACAGAACCGGGAGAACTAGCCTCGGTGTGGGCCCTGCCCTCTCCCTCCCAGGCCCAGCCAGTCAGGGGAGGACTCCTAGTTCCCCCTCCACGCGCCACTCCTTCCAGGACCAACTTTCAACAAAGCGCTTTGAGATCTCAGGCCGAAGCCTGCTCAAGAGCGGGTCGCCTTACCTCACTGGGACCTAGGAGTCCCGCAAGGGCTGCCAGAAGCAGCAGCTGGGGCGAAGGCGGCTGAGGCGCCATCCCGGCGGCCCGGGGCTCGGCCCGAAGTCCCACAAGCCAGAGAACGCGCGCCCCCTCCCTCCCCGCGCCCCCGCGCGCGCCCACGTAGATCCCGGGATCGCGCGCGCGCACCCTCCCGCCCCCACCCGCACACGACTCCCAAGATCGCGCGCCTCCCGCCTCGCCCCGCCCCCGCAGCTGCGTACTACTCTCGCCCCGCCTCCGCCCCGCCCCAATACCCGCCCACAACCACCGACCTTGCGCGCACGCGTCGTAAGCCCGAAGCCGGAAAAGTTTTGCGTAGGAACCCTGCCCAGGCGCACAGCGCTGCAGCACAGGCGGGGACCTCTCCTTCACCCGCGCTTCAGTCCCAGCGCGTCTCCACGGCCTGCGGAGGGCAGCTTCAGTGCTTGGGTGGGATCATGGAGCCAGGCGAAGGGCGGGAAGTGGGATCCCAGTGGACCGAGTGGCCCAGGAGGGAAGACGGGTACGCTCCTCCCGCAAACCCGCTTCATACACGTCAGTGTGACCTGCAACTAGAAGAGGGGCAGAATCACGAAGTCCGAGCTGCGGGAGGAAGAGCGTCCCCGCTCTAGAGCTTCACCTTCAGCCCATTCCACTCGTGCCCTCGCAAATAGGGCCCGAACCCAGAGGAGCTTCGGAGGGTCTCAGGCCACCACCCTCCCTAGGCCCAGAAGTCCGTGGACGCTGAAGCCGGGCCTGGGGCTGCTTTGTTTCCCCCATGCCCGCCTCCGCTCTTGTCGTCGTTAGTTCACCGATGGCTGGCATGTGCCCAGGGAGACATCTGTCACCGTGAGATGGAGTCACAGGCTTCGCCCCCAGCATGGAGCGCTGGCCGGACCTCCCCTGCAGGGGGGCGCCGGTTCTGCTGTCTTCTTTCCAATGCCCTTCTCCTTGGCCCGACTCAGAATTTTGACGAAAGAAGGGAACGTGGGTGGAGGATGAGGGTTGAACTGCCCAGCCTCAAATTAGAAGTAGGGCGAGAACGGGTTATTTCTAAATAGAGCAAGAACGTGACCTACAGGGGGATTTCTTACCCATCCCTCGTCCCCCCCCCCCCAGTTGCCAGTTACTGAACCGATGAAGGGCCTGCAATCTATCCCCTGCCATGGCCCCATCGTAGGGTGACAGGCATCCTTCTCGCAAGGCACCCGAGTGCGTCTTTTCCCCCGAGTTTGGGGCTGTTGCTTCTGGGGAGGTCTTTTTCAGGGAGCGGTGTTGAGGATTTCTTCTATCTGAAGCCAGGCTCCTGGGGAACCCTATGCTCCCGGTGGGGGCGGGGGCGGGATAGAGACCGCACGCTGATGCAGGCAAGGGAACGAGCCCCTTGCAGCAAACCAGCTGTTGGGAGGGACGCCGGCCCAGCCCTCGCTGGCGCTGAGCCGGACCCCCGCCCAACTGGGCTCTCGCGCAGTTGAGGGTGCCCGCGGGGCCGAGACGAACACACAGGTCAGAGAGCGCGGCCGAGCCTCGGGAGGGAGGCGCGGCTGGTGGCTCAGGCTGCAGCCGCCCCGCGGGAACGGGAGAGCCCGCGCCCCGAGCTGTGGTTTATGCACTTCTCCCTTTTGCTACTTCTTAACTGCGGCCCCTGAGGGCGCAGCGACTCAGGGTCTACCCTCGCAGCTACACACCAAGCGGGGCAGAGGGGAGGGGTCGGCGCGGACTCTGATGCTCATCCCTGAGTCCGGATCCTCGGTCTCCGAGTCTCCCCACTGTCTGCCGACAACACCCCACTCCTCGGCTCGCTGCCCTCCCCACTCCCTTCCGGCCCTCTGGCGCGTCCTCACTCCCTTTTTGTGGCCTAGGCTCCTTTCACCCTCTGCTTCAGCTTGTCGCAATCGCTGTACAAAGGGCCAGGGGCGGGAGTGGGGGGCGGGCGAGGGGAGCCGGGCCCGAACTGGCTGCCTCTGCGGGGCCACGGCCAATCCGGAGCGTCCACCCCCCACCTCCGCGCAGGAGAGCCTGGGGCAGCTGCCCGCCGCCGGGCGGAGCCGCGGGCAGAGCGGGGAGCTCGCCGAGGGGACGGCCCCGCTGCCTTCCACCCGCCGCCCGCTATCCGCCGGGGGCTCTCCCGCCTTGCCATGCCGCCGTGGGGCGCCGCCCTCGCCCTGCTTCTGGCCGCGCTCGCCCTGCTCGGCCTGCTCGCCCCGCGGCTGCGGCGCGCCGTCGGAGCGAGGACTCTGCCCGGGCCTCGCGGCCGGGACCACGAGGAGGAGGTGGACGGCAGAGGCGCCGCGGACGAGTTCAGCGACGGGCGTGAGCCGCTGCCCGGAGGGTGCAGGCTCATCTGTAAGCCGTCGGCGCTGGCCCAGTGCCTGCTGAGCGCCTTACGACATTCAGCAGCTCTGGAGCCGCGCCCGCGTTCCTGGCTCTCCGGGCCCCACCTGCAGACCCTCTGCCACTTTGTGCTGCCGGTGGGGCCGGGGCCTGAGCTGGCCCGAGAGTACCTGCAGTTGGCGGACGACGGGCTGGTGGCCCTAGACTGGGTCGTGGGACCTTGCCCCCGGGGTCGGCGGGTCACCAACGCCGGGGGCCTTCCCGCGGTGCTGCTGGTGATCCCCAATGCATGGGGGCGCCTCACTCGCAACGTGCTCGGCCTCTGCCTGCTCGCCCTGGAGCGCGGCTACTACCCGGTCATCTTCCACCGCCGCGGTCACCACGGCTGCCCGCTGGTCAGTCCCCGGCTGCAGCCTTTTGGGGACCCGTCCGACCTCAAGGAGGCGGTCACTTACATCCGCTTCCGACACCCGGCGGCCCCTCTGTTCGCGGTGAGCGAGGGCTCAGGCTCAGCGCTCCTGCTCTCCTACCTGGGCGAGTGCGGCTCCTCCAGCTATGTGACCGGCGCCGCCTGCATCTCGCCGGTGCTACGCTGCCGCGAGTGGTTTGAGGCCGGCCTGCCCTGGCCCTACGAGCGGGGCTTTCTGCTCCACCAGAAGATCACCCTCAGCAGGTGGGTAACGGAGGCCCCAGCCGGGCAAGGGGGCAATAGAGGTCTTAGGCTGACCAAGAAACATCTCTGCCTAGTATTGAATCAAATAGGTTTAGGGCAGTTTGAGCAAAGTTCTCCTCACACAATTTCTGAAACTGCCCTAACCCTCTGGTCTACACAGAACCAGGGAAGCAGGTTTAAAAGCCATAGATGGGCTCGCATCGTTATGCTAAAATAGGGACTCCTGGCCTAGAGGGAGTGGCCTCACCTCAGCCCCAGCGTGTCCTAGCAACCTGATCACCTGCCCCACCTGTAGCAGAGGCAGCACCTGGCATTTACCACTTAATTCACACAGTTTGTCAAATCAGCAAAGAGGCCTCTGGAAGCAATTACAAATGATTATCCAGAATGTTTCCTTCCAGTGTCTGAGACTGGAGGTGATAGGAATCAGAAATTTGGTGTTACGTGATTTTTAACATTCTTTGGACTTGACAAATGTTTTGCATATTCCTAGGTATATTGAATCCCAAAATTTAAAGAATATGTCAACATAGTTTTTTAAAAAAGTCTCCAAAAGGAGAGCAATCTACCATTATTGTGACAGGTGAGACTTTGGCACTGAGAAGGCCTGATCGATGTTCCCACAGCAAATAACCACATCTCAGCATGCACCGTTGCTTTCCTAGGAAATGGCAAAATGAGATCAAAGACATTATAGCAGAAAGTGTGGTGTGCAGAAAGACCTGGGATTTGCAGTCAGAACTACTGGGGTTCAAATCCTAGCACTGGGTAGGTGCTCAAAAAGTGGTGGCAATTGTGATTTCTCTTTCCTCTTTTTTTTTCTTAATTTTTATTAGTTTAAAATTTTTTTTAACGTTTTTATTTATTTTTGAGAGAGAGAGAAAACGAGCAGGGAAGGGGCAGAGAGAGGGAGACCCAGAATCCCAAGTGGGCTCCAGCCTCTGAGTTGTCAGCACAGAGCCCAGCACGGGGCTTGAACTCATGAACCTCGACATCATGACCTGAGCTGAAGTCGGACACTCAACCCACTGAACCACCCAGGCACCCCTAAATAGATTTTTTAAATGTTTATTTTTGAGAGAGAGAGAGAGAGAGAGAGGGAGGGAGGGAGGGAGGGAGAGAGAGAGAGAGAAAGAGAAAGCACAAGCAGGGGAGGGGCAGAAATATATGTGTGGGGGGAGAAACAGAGGTTCTGAAGCAGGCTCTGTGAGCTGACAGCGGAGAGCCCAATGCAGGGCTCGAATTTGCTGCAAATACTTAACCAACTGAGCCACCCAGGTGCCCCCTCTTTCTTTCCTTGCCCATTTTGTTGTGAGAAGGCCAATCCCTGAGCTCCACAATGGCCCAATGCTGTCATGGCAACCCAGAACTTGTGAGGAGTCCAAGGGTAAGGTGTTCTTATATGGCTTAATTGCCAATTTCCATCCCCAAATGACCACCACCAGTGCCGACTCTGGGCACCAGCTGGAGTAAGGTGCGAGAAGTGGAGAGGAAGTCTGGGCCTTTAGGATCTGCCCTGCCCATGGAAATTTGGGATTGAAAAAAAGGGCAAATCTTTTTGAATGTTTGTAGGAGACGCACATCCAAATTCAACTGGCTTAAGTTTGGACTGAACCACCCAAAAGACTGAGCTGCCTGTCCTGGCCCCCTTGTCAGGGTGCTGGGCTGTCTCCATGGAGGTGGAAGCAGCAAAAATGTCCCTCTTCCCCAGAGCAGTAGCTCTCAGGCTCCCTTGTGGGAGCTTACCCTGTAAAGTAATGATACTCCCAGCCACTTCCTCTGCTGCTGGGCCCTCTCTAGGAATACCTGCATCACTGCTCAAGGTCACATTTATTTGCCATTATCTGGGCACCATATTAGGCTTTTTTTTTTTTTAAGTTTATTTATTTTGAGGGGAATGGGGTGGAGAGAGGAAGAGACAGAATCCCAAGCTCGAGGCGGGGCTCAAACTCACGTGAGATCATGACCTGAGCTCAGATCAAGAGTCTGACTCTCAACAGACTGAGCTACCCAGGCGCCCCCAGCATATTAGCTTAAAAAAAAAAAAAAAAAAAAGGCTAATATAACCTAAAGTAAAATGTTAACGATGGGGGATGTCACCTGCTGGTTTGGATAGTCTGAGCCAGGGAGCTCTAGCAGGGGTTCAGGAGGTGAGAATTCAAAGCAAGTTCCCTACAGAGGATCAGAAGTTGTGATCAGGAGGAGAGCTGTCACACTATGGATCATTGGCTGTAAAGTCATTTGCTGCCCCAGGGCTGGGCAGGTAACGTCAAGAGTGGCAGGCCTGGTAGGAACTGTGACACAGGAAAAAGGGAAGAGATGCACTGCTTGTTGCCCTGAGGAATGCCAGCCCACGTTGCCAGACCTTTCCATTTCCCTCGAGAACCCAAGTAGCTGCCTTTTATGTAAAACCTCCTGGTTTTAAACAATGATGAGGCACCTGGCTTAGTTGGCAGAGCACGTGACTCTTGATCTCGGGGTTGTAAAGTTTGAGCCCCACATTGGGGTGTAGAGTTTACTTAAAAAAATAAAATCTTTAGGGGGTGCCTGGCTGGCTCAGTTGGAAGAGCACAGGAGTCTTCATCTCGGGGTCATGAGTTCAAGCCCCACTCGTATAGTGGGTGTAGAGATTACTTAAATAAAACTTTAAAGAAAAAAAAAATCTTTAAATGATGACAATGAAATGCAAGTTTTAAAAAATATTATATGGCCAAAGAAGGTTTCTGTGGCCAGAATCTGGCCTGTGAACTCCCCCCCCCCCGCCCCCGCCTCCCCATTACTTCTGCTATCAATTTGTTTTCTCATTCTTCCCTCTCCTTCCTACCTTCCCCGTTCACCTTCTTGCTGCCAGGTACGCCTCGGCCCTGCAGGACACAGTGGACACCCACAAACTGTTCAGGAGCCGCTCCCTGAGAGAGTTTGAGGAGACCCTCTTCTGCCACACCAAGAGTTTCCCCATCAGCTGGGACACCTATTGGGACCACAACGACCCCCTCCGGGATGTGGACGAGGCCGCCGTGCCCGTGTTGTGTATCTGTAGTGCTGATGACCCCGTGTGTGGGCCCCCAGACCACTTTCTGCCCACCGAACTCTTTCACAGCAACCCCTACTTCTTCCTCCTGCTCAGTCACCACGGAGGCCACTGTGGCTTCCTGCGCCAGGAGCCCTTGCCAGCCTGGAGCCATGAGGTCATCTTGGAGTACTTCCGGGCCTTGACTGAGTTCTTCCGAACGGAAGAGAGGATGAAGGGGCTGAGCAGGCGCCGAGCTTCATTCCTAGGGGGCCGCCGTCGCTGGGGAACCCTGCAGAAGCAGGAGGTCTCTCCCTCTTCCCATCTGGAGGAGATCTTTAGCTGGAAGCGATCGTACACAAGGTGAGACCTGGCCCAGGAACATCCCTAGTCCTGCACAGAAGAGCAGGGCTGGGCACGCCAGAGTCCTGAAAAGGTAGTGAGGACTGAAGGCGGCAGGCGGTCCCAGCTCTTGATCACTGATTCAGCCCCTTCTCTCTTGAACTGGTCCGTGGGAAGAGATGGGACTTCCAGCAAGCTGGTGCTCACTTTACCCGGAGAACACTCCCGCCCCAGGCTTTGCTCAACACATCCTGGCTCTTCCTGGTCAGCAGCTGGGCTGTCACTGTCACTGTCTCCTGTCATCAACCTCCTAAACCAAAGAATAGCACCATGTAAGCCATGGATTCAGGAGAAAATACTCTCTCACTCAAAAGGACTACAGAGAAAATGGGTTTATGTATGTCATCGGGGAGCTGTGTCCCACATAAATAATCGGCTCTGTGACCCTGATTCTTGATCTGGAGCCACTCACTGCAGTGAGGACAGGATGTTTGTGTCTTAGTCCCACTTCCCTCATTCGGTTCTGTGGTTGTGGCTCTCTGCTGACTTCATGCTGTGGCAGCTGTGGAAGCTCCTAGAGCGGTGTGGCTGCGTCAGTCTTGCGTGAGTGTGAGAAAGGCGGCAGAGGCAGTGAATGCTTGCTGAGGCTGGGGTGGTGAGGTTAAGTTATGGAGTGAATGTGTCTGTGCCTGGAAGACTGAGGTCCTGTCTTCCGGACTAGTTCTGCAAATCTTGGTTGGGCAGATCTGGGGCTTCAGGCGAGGACCTCAAGCCTAGAGAGATCGATGATTCTAGGAAGAGGAAGTCCTCACACACAGTCTGCCAGACCATGGTTCAAAGAGCCAGACACTTAGGTACTCTAGCTGCTCCCTCCAGTACCGTTCCTGGAGGTTATTCCGGAAAACCTTAGCCAGAGCTACTTTTCTTCTGCCACGTGGGCTTTCTCTAAGTGGCAAAAAGTATAAATCTTGTATCTTTGGTATTTTTTGGTTAGTTGCCCTCTTTTCTGACCCTACTACTAGTCTCTTCCTCTCCAGAGCCTGGAGAGACACCTGGGGCCAGGGAAAGCAAAAGTTCCAAGAGGTTGGCTGGTGCTGACCCAGTGATTTATGAATATTTCCCATTACCAAGTTTTTCTGGTCAATTTATTCAAAAGGCCATCCGTCTAGATGTAGAAAAAACTTCCTCCTGGATCTGGCCACTCAGTGACTGGTTTTATGGTGTTTGGTTTCATGAGGAATAATGCTGAAGATCAGAGTAAACTAAGGCATCGTACAGATTGATCCACACATCCTGGTTTGGATTAGGCCATTAAACAATAGGGCAGGCATCTAGTTCTATGTGTTGCTAAGAGCTTTGCCCTGAAGTTTTATTTTGTCATCAAGAAAGAAGACACCTGCTTTGACCCGAAGCTCCGTCCTGGCCTCACAAATAGCAAAGCAATTTTAAAGAGGAGAGATGTTTAAGGCTTGATATGAGGAATTCCTGGGGCCGTAATTTTCAGGTTTAGAAGATCTTAGTCCAGCCTTCTTCTAGATCAAATAGGAAGAAACTCTGAACTATCCAAGAATCTCACCCGAAATGCAGACAACACTCAATTGTATCGAAAGCACATTATCCTGTCATGAAAAAATGTCTTCCCTTCTTTCTCATTTCTTGCTCCTCCTCCTCCACATTCCTCATCTAACATTCTTTCACCATTTTTGAGCAGGAGAAATAGCAAGGAACTGAAATCTAAAGGAGCCGTCCTACTGCTGGTTATCAGCCTCGGCACAGGGCTTGCTGAGCAAGAATTACTGACATCTGGCCACCCCTCTCCCCCAGCATCTGGTATAGTGGGGATTTCAATTAGTCAGGGTCCTGCAGTCCCATATGCAGGACCTAGGATCATTCAGAACTGCCTGCAAAATGGGAAGCAGCCCAGTGGTTTTTAAGCCCACGGCTTCCAGAGCCCCCAAGGGCTGAACTCTGGATTGTTTCTGATATCTGGTATCTGGCCATGGGACTCTGGTTCTTTAAGACAATAGCTTTTGGAGAAATTGTAGTTTACTTTCTTATAATAAAGGAAAAGAAAACAAGTTTGTGGGGGTGGGGTGCATGTACATACATATAAAAATTTCCTTTCAGTTGTAGCCCAGGCTTCATTAATTCCCTTCGACCCAGGGCCCTAATACCTAAACCCTAAGGTATTTCTCCTCCGTGTCCCTTGCGCCCCACGTGCTTATAACCTATCTCAGGAAGCTACTTCTTTCTCATCTTCCCATCACCTTTTTTTCAGCTCATTTTGCCAAGAATGTGCAGCCCCTATCGGGGCAGGTTTGGGTGACCCTGTCCTTCAGTGTAACAATGAAGGAATTGCCCATATTGGCTCTGCTTTGGTTAATAGCTAATTACATGAAACCAGCCAGAAGAACCCCAGAAAGAATATGTGATCCTTGAACAAAATACCAAGTTATGAGGTTGAGGAAGGAAAAACCAAACAACAAAACAAAACTAGCCTCAGAGAGGGCACCAGAACAAAAACAAAAACAAACAAAAAAAACTGAGACAACCCAAGGAAGTACCTCTGAGTTGGGAGTTTTCCAGGTCTCAAGTCTTACATGATCCTCTCAGGCCCTCATTCACTTGCTTGCCTTCCTTTTGGTCTCTTCATTATTTATTAACACCTTCAAATGGTAAGAGAAAACAAAGAAACAAAAAATTCCCCAAAACCCCATGGCTTAAAGGAGGCACGATCTCAGAAGTAGACTGAGTCCTCTGTCTCCTCACATTGGATCAGAGTGCCAGGAAGCAAACAGTTGACTCGGAAGGTTGAGTTCTCAGTAGTGAGTTATGATCTCTGATACCTAAGACTGTGCTAGCTAGAACTTGATTCTCTTAAAGAGTTAGTATTTTATGTATTTATACGTAGGTGTCTAGGGGGGCTTGGCCAGAGACAGTATGAAAAACAAAGCACCAAATCCTCACTTTGAGGAGATATCATCTCTGTTTTGGGTGAAGGTATCCTTTCTAAGATTTGAGTACTGTTAGAAAAAGTCATGACACAGGAAGTATCATTTTGGCCTTATATATAACCTCAAAATTACCCCAGAGTCAGGATCTCCTCTGTACTTACTTTCCACCCAGACCACAAGAGCCTTTTTCAGTCAGCCACCCTTAGTAACGCTAAGGTATCTTCCTTTAGAAATGAACTTTAGCCTGCATTCCTCTCTCTGCTTAAACAAGCAGACACAATTGGCCACTTTGGTAAGACTTGGTAACAATGCCAATGAGTATTTGTGATTCTATAGTCAAGCCACAATGGATGGCATAAGAAACCTTCCCTAGTTATCACAGTTTTTGAGACAAGATTGACAAGTTATATGTAGGGAGGGCCTGGAGATGGAATGAGTGCCTCAGGAAGCAGCAAGTCCCACGAAACTGGTGGGACATGCAAGCTGGACTGCCATTTGGCACACATCAGAGAGGGGACATGTGCTGAGAAATAAGGGGGGGCCTAAATTAGTTTTCTTTTTTTTTCCTTTTAATGTTTATTTATTTTGAGATAGAGACAACAAGCAGGGGAGGGGTAGAGAGAAACTCCCAAGCAGGCTCTGTGCTGACAGCAGAATATGTGAGATCTCTAAAACGTGAGATCATGACCTTAGTCGAAATCAAGAGTCGGATGCTTAAATGACTGAGCCACCCAGGTGACCCACTTTTTTTTTTTTTTTTTAAAGTAAGCCCTACACCCAATGTGGGACTTGAACTCACAGCCCCAAGATCAAGAGTTGCCTGCTCTACCGACTTTGCCCCAAGCCAGCCAGGTGGCCCAAGGGTGGTCTAGATTAGATATAAAGTCTCTTCTCATCTGAGAGGTGGTGAATTGAAATAATGGTAATGAGCTCGGTAAGTTGCAAAGACTTTTGGTTGGTTGGAATCAAGATCACAGACCTGTTCCAGATTCTGGGAATTGGAAAAGGACATAAAGATTTTAATGAAAATAACCTTGCCAAGGGACACCTGGCTGGCTCTGTTGGTGGAGCATGTAACTCTTGATCTCAGGGTTGTGAATTTGAGCCCCACGTTGGGTGTAAAGATTACTTATAAATAAAATCTTAAAAAAATAATAACCTTGCCAAAGTGACCGAGGATGTTTTTCAGATACCCAACAATTATACTCTAAAGTATCCAGGAAGCACTAAGAGTTTGAAAGAAAAATGGAATTTCATTAAAAGAAACACAAGACACTAACACATCAAAAATAAATGTCTCTAACCCCTCCGTGTCCAGCCTTCCTGTGTAATGATGTAATACCCTAGTACTTATCACCATTGTGGCCGAACAAAAACTTCTAACTTGTTTGCGTCTGAATAATAAATTGCAGTCTCCCTGCAACAATGGAATGTCATTATTTTTTAAATCTCCAGAAACAAAGGCTCTGTTTGTCTTCTGAAGTCCTGTGTGTACTGAGCCATGCCTGCTTACCCACCTGCAGAGTTAACAGAGCCTCGCTGCACATTCTGTTTGCTGGCGGTTGCTTCACTTCTGTACATCTAGCTTTGTGTTCTCAGGCACATCCAGTGGCAGCTCTGTTTAATCAAAAACCAGGCCTCCTGCTCTGGGCTAATAATTTCCCAGCAAACTCAAAATTCCCCAATCAATGATACCTACAAAGAGATATTTTGCAGTGAGCAACTAGTTAACTTGGAATAGAGTACTGAAGAGGTAGCTTGGAGATGTGGGTTCTATTTTCTACTTTATCTGTGACTCATAGGACTTTGGGAAAGTTATTTTACAAGTTGTTCCACATAAAGAGATTGAGACTGTAAATAGGCCTTAATTCAGAAGGTCTGTTGGGATAGAATAAAATAATAAAAGTAGGTAGGTCCCCTTGTCCAAGTCTACTTAGTTTGTCAACCAGAGCTCAAAGACCTCTACCTCTAGGATGAGGTGGTATTTGCCTTCAGACGGAATGTGTTCTCCAATTCTTACAAGCCCAAGAAGTTCCAGTTATTAATTTCATGGTAAAGCTAGGAAGGCCTGCATGAGCTGGGTCCTGGGCTGCTCAATTGAGGGCAAACTCTCCCCACCCCTTGCCCAAACAACGAGTGCACACACACATTCTCTGATAACCATGTTATAGCTAACAGGTTGCACATTGGTTCATTTGTTCCAGCCCAAAACTGTTTTCCTAGTTCTTATAAATGGTCAGAAAAGACGTGGCTTTAAGATCTCATCATTACTGGTTATGGGGCTAAAGCCCAGACCCCAAATCAGTGCTGTTTATGCCATACTTTGCCTTTTCTAGTCTATCACTGGCTGAGATGACAGTAAATAATGCCCATTTTAGACTTCATAAAGCATGGTAACGAAAGGGGAAATAATTCGTCTTCAGAGCTGCTTAGTGCACAGCTCTGCGGGGAAACTACACACGTTAATCTATAAATGGCACCCGTAAGGTTGTTTATTGCATAGCCTGCACAGCCTCAACACCCTCAACGCCCTCAGCAACTTTGTTTTCCTCTACCATTAAGAACAAGTATCTGCAGATATAGTAGCAATTAAAGTCACTAATTGGCCACTACACATACAGAGACCCTCATTTTCCAGCTGGCATCTCTGAGATGCAAGTGATAGCCTTAGCTTATCGCCACTGTGGCTGTGGAGCTAGCCAAACGCTATGGCAAATTTTTATTTATGTTCAAAATTCTTTTACAGTCAGGATAGGTTTTGACAGCTAAAGCACAGCTTAGAGCATCTCTGATGTGTTTAGACAATGACAAATTAGACATTTGGGTTGTTGACAGGGGATACATAAGCTACAAGTTTTACAGTACTCTCTTTCCACTACAGTTTGAAGAGCCCAAATGTGGGGAGAATGAAGAATTTTTTTTTCCTTGATGTTTTTTAATGTTTATTTTTGACAGAGTGTGAGTGGGGAAGGGAGAGAGAGGAAGACACAGAAATTGAAGCAGGCTCCAGGCTCTGAGCTGTCCGCACAGACCCTGATGCAGAGCTTGCACTCAAGGACTGCGAGATCATGACCTGGGCTTAAGTCGGACATTTAACCTACTGAGCCACCCAGGCACCCTAGAACTCTTGTTTCTTAAACCTTTTTTGAGTTCCTCCAAATTCTAAGTAGGAGGTTGGAAATGCTGGCCATAAGAGATCTGGGATCTAATCTTGGATCTCCTGCATAATTACACTACATAAAATGTTAATGTAGAAATAGCTCAGTATCAACACACTAGAAGTTAAAAAGCTGTGTTAAAAAGTTAAAAGTACTTTTCAGACAGTATTCTCTTCAATAAAGCAGGTAACAATTCTACTTTTTAAAATGACACTTAAAAGTTTCTAGTTAGGGGCACCTGGGTGGCTCAGCGGGTTAAGCCTCTCTTGGTTTCAGCTCAGGTCATGATCTCACGGTTTGTGGGTTCAAGCCTCTTGTCAGGCTCTGCACTGTCAGCGCAGACTCTGCTTGGGATGCTCTCTCTTTCCTTCTCTCTGCACCTCCCCTGCTCACTCACTCTCTCTCAAAATAAACATTTAAAAAAATGTTTTCTAACTAAAAAACATGAAACTCCCTCTCCCCAAATTAGCCTCTGGCAAAAATAGTCACTTTAACAGTGTTTTAAGCAATGGGGCTAGATTAGAAATTTGCCCCAAACAGGGGCAGAAAATATGAATTTTCAAATTAGGGAAGGTAAAACCACCCAGATGAAATGACCTTTTGAAGTTCTGTACAAGGTCCATGAACCACATACATTCATGTGTCTGTGTGTGGTGGGAGGAGCTGCAGTTACACAGACTAGAACATGGGTCTGTATAGAACCGCAGAACCTGCACTGAACCATCAGAACCTAAATGAGGACCACCTCACACCCACAACACAATCAGCGACTTCATTCTCTGGGCAAAGAGAATCTGAGGCCATTAGACTGGAGGGTTTATGTCTGTATCAGGGAGTTCACTCTTCCCTGTATCTTACACATTTTTGTAATAGCCCCAACATCTAGCACTGTGCCTGAGATTAACAGTCACTTAATTGAAATATACTTGATCTTTTGGAAATAAAATTACTTTAAAAAACTAAGCAGACACTCTGTGTACTAAAATTACTTTATTACAGTTGATTTTTTTAAACATTTCCTTTGCTATGATACAAAGGATACTTACAAACAAAATATTACATATGACCTTGTTTTCGCTCTTATGTTCTGACAACTTGGTAACAGCTTTAAATGCACAATCTATACAATTAATACAGGTTATATATGAACTATAAGGTATGTTGAACCAGAAGAATACTGACAATATACTGTACAATAAGCCTTACCAGTTAGTGCTGCGGACCATTTCTACCAAAAGGAAAATGCACATCTGTACAGTCACCTTTACCAGCTGGTGCTGACAGTGAGGGAGAGGCTTCTTCCCCATTGCAACCCTTGATAAGCCTCCACTGTGGGCATCTGTTTGGTCCGAAAATTGAGAGGACTGTGTATATTTAAAATTAGTCATCAGTAAAGTGGCAGAACATCACTTTCAACATGATAATCTCTCACCAAAAAAATCAGTCCTAGTTTTAAAAGACCACAAGTCCTTTGTCTACCGCGAAAACCCTACAGGCTCAAGGGCTTTGGGAGATGAGAAGATGAAGGCTGCCAAAAAAGGAGGCAAGAAACCAAGCCAAAATCTAGGTCTTGCAAAATCATCATTTTTCCCTTCACCAAAGGGAAGTAGAAATGTACAAATTCATTGATGAACCTCAATGATAACATATCAGTTAGCTGATAACCCTCATTTTATCTGGACCCCTGACTTGTGGGAATAACGGAAAGAGATCGTGAATAATATAAACCACTTTTAGAAAAGAACTTCTTGCTTAGTTAACATATTCCCTTTAGCCACCAGAGCTGGTCCTGGGCCATTACAGGTGTGCATTCATCTCTCAATGGTCTACTCGGAAATGATAAGGTTACAGCTTTTTTTCTTTTCTTTTTTCTTTTTTAAATAAAAAAGCAATTGACTGAAGCATTTTTCTTTTTCTTTTTTTTCTTTTTTTAGGTAAATAGCAAAAATAAAAATAAAAACCAACCCTGGCATTTGCACAAATGATGCAAATGGAGCGATGTGGCCTGTAAGGTAAGGGGTTAGTAGAAAGGAAGAGAGAAGTGAAGGAAATTCAGAGAAAACGATGTATTTTAACTTTTCTTAAAAATTTCTACAATACATGTGCAAAAAAATCATGCTGGTTGAGGAAAACAAAGGGAAATGAGTATATAAAACTAAAAACATAAATAATATGTTTGGATGACTGGTGAAAGCAGAAACCAACCTGGGTTACCAAAAGGATTATACATTCAAGATGCTCTTAAACCCAGTGGGATAACTTATGTTAAAACTGTGTTAATAGTTACGTTAAAAATCTCAAGTTTGTTTTTAAATCTTCACAATACAAGCAAAGCTGTTTTAAAATATACACTATACATATTTCTCAAAGTCTCTCCAACCTCATTAATGCGCATTAGGCTTTTTCATACACTAAAACAAGGGGGTTCTGAAAGCTAGGTTGCTCAGAGTAACCCATCCATTATTTAAATGTTCGTTTTAAGTTTTAAATGGGTTAAAAATTTTAGCAGACTTACATAAATAGGATTTAGCAACACAAGTGTTAATTTAAAAAACTCTAAAGCATTTACAAATTATCTGGTTGGAACAGTCTGGGAAAGGTATGTGCACTATTACTTTAAAATGTTATTTACATCAGACCATTGCTTTTGTAAAAATTTCTCTAAAAGATAAAAAACAAAACTCAATAAATTTGGAGCATTAACCTATTCTAACCTAGCACAGAAGGATCATAAAAGGAAAGGTAAAATACGAAGAAAATTATCTTCTAATAGAAACCCCACATATCCTCTCCACTTGGATTTTGCCCTATGAAACCACCTGCAACTCCTAATAGGCTCATATATCAAGTGTCAAGATAATGTGGTAAAATATCTTGTCAGATAAATTACTGGCCTCAAGTGGACTTTTTAAAAAAATTCTTCCACCTTGTGTCTCTGGCTTGGATTATTTTAGGACACATACATGTAATTAATTGGAGGGGCACTCTAAGTAGGCACAATTCCCATTTAATGTGGAAGAAAATGTGTAACACATAAAATGTTAGGGAGAAGGGTGGTGGTTTCTTTGATATTATGAAATGCAAGGAAGCACATTTGGAATGGGCACCAAAAAAGAGCTATCTGGCAACACACCAGGGGCAGCCAACATCTTAATAAACTAAATATAGTTGTCTATGACAACAAGGGGGTTAGAAGGGTCCAGGACACCCCTCTCCCACTGTTTGATATGTGCCAAATAGTCACATGGACCAGCCAGAATCTGAAAACATTAAGCAGTTACATCTTTTTAAATCACGTAATTCACTCCATGACCATGTGCAACTTATAGTAACAATAATGTTCATGCTGAGGCAATGTACTTGAGGGCTCAGAAAAAGCAAAATGTGCCACTGAGAGAAACCTGTTCCCATACAACTGGTTTTCATGCTTTCAAGTGGCCCTAATACACCTTTGAAGCTAAGCCAAGCCATGCAAAAGCAAAGAGTACACACTTTTCATTAACATTGGTATCTCATTTTGCTAAACTCCACTGACCTCAGAGTTGCCACTGAAACATATCAGTACTGAATGCATACAAACGACGGTTCACGGGTTTTTTAAAATGCATTTCCCTCGTCTATATTTACCAGCCTGTAATACCTTAGGCTACAAGGCATTTCAGAGAAAGGTTTAGTGGGGATAATGACAAAGGAACATATGCAATTCTGGAAATAGAAAAATACTCCAGAAATGGGATCAATGTGCCAGCAATTCACATAGTTCATTTCACTGAAAGTTCAGCTACAGAGCCCAATAAACAGTTCCAAGCCATAATGTTATCACCTGCATAATTTACATAAACATTAAAACTCTTGCACTTTATAGACAAAACACACGTCTGTAAACATGGCCACTGGGGGAGGGAGGCTCCCTACCTCATTCATGATCGAAAACATGTAATCATTATATTAAATAAAATGACTTTGCTTCAAAAGATGTAAAACCTGACCGATTAAGCTTCACTTTCCCCTGTTCAACAACAGTTAAGCATTAATTCTAAAAATGTCACCTAGGATGGTTTCAGGATTAGATGCTAGGACCACAACTGGCAATGACAGCAACTCCTCTCTAGCTGGCACAGACTTATAAACTTTAGTACAAAAACAAAAAAATACAGAAACTAGGTCAATTTGTTAGCTACATATTTACAGATAATTACATGATTTTTCACTCATAATTGCTAAAAACTATGAGTGAAAAGGAAACTGTGCAGGCTGAATTACCCGTACTTGGGGGGCGGGGGGAGGGCTCCTTGGGCATCAAGACACCCTTTTCATTCATTCAGAAATCTCATCTTCTCTCCACTTTTCCATGGCAAACTACCTACAGATGTCCAGGTTGGTATATCCAGTGGGCATCCTGTTTCAGAGAGGATTCACTTCTGTCTACATTAAAGAAGAATTTCTTGTATATTTAAAATCAAAAAATAAACCCGACACAGACAGACACATACATACACGCAAAAAAATCTCTCCGCAACTTCAAAAAGTTAGGATTGCTGGGAAACAGTTAACAGTGATGGTGACATAGTAAATGGCTCCCCAGTTTTAATTCTCCGCCTGTATTTTCTTTAAAGATATCTATTTTTGGGTGGGTGGGAGGGAAGTGCAAGTTTAAGAAACCCACAAGAGGCAGATAAGGTGCATATTAATTTATATTTCTTGTAATCTGAAGACTGTCATTAGGCCAAACGGGTTCTCTTCCTTTGTGTGAGTGAAATTTTGGAAATTTGAATATAAACGAGGGAAAACTTAGTCAACGTGACTTTAAAGGGGGCTACCGGAATTCAGCAGAAAAATATAAATGCACAATAACGGAAGAGTTCTCAGCTTCACTTTCTTTTTCTAGACAATGTTTAAATAAAACTTACTTCCTTACAAATTAATAGTCATTTCCAATGCACCTATTGTGGTGATTTCATAAAAGTGCAGACAACATAACCACACACACAGCAAGACAGACTTCAATCAGTAGTCCTTGCATACAAGAGGCAAGTCTGCTAAGTGTACAGCACAGCCTTCATCTTTAGGGAATCTGAGGATGGGAAATTTCCAGTTCTCAACTTAAGAGTAAGTGAGCGCCTTCTCAAAGGCAATGCTACAACCTCAGGGGCACTATCATGTTAGGTGAGGGAAAAGAAGAGAGACTTTGTCTCTCTTTAATAATGATCTGTATTTTGGTAAGCAGCTCAAAGATGACAGCCCAAGTTTTGGCTTTGTTCCTTAGAGAAGGTAGTTTTCTATCTAAGAAACAAGAACCTCTTCTTCCATCATTATAGGAGATTCACACTTCTATACCTTAAATATATTATTTTCTGACTTGAATACACACTACACACTTCACATTGTAAGCATGGGACAGAATGCAGGACCATATAAACCTCCCAGGAAAGGGTTGCTGTGTTGGGCCAAATCTGTGCTTGAATAGTAGTGGCTCAGAAGAGCTGGAAGGTGCATGAAGAACTTAACTATTGGCAAGCAAGAAGAGGCAGCTCAAGGGAGAAAGCCCCACACCAATACCATATCCTTCTCTCCCAGTGGCCATTTCCTGTTGATCTCACCGTTTAGGAGAACCTTAGATGCTTTAGCAGTAATTCCTTTCTTGGCTGTTTTGGTCCTTAGCAAAATGTGTAAGTGTTAGTATCAATGGAGTAAAAAGAGCAAGAGGATCAATGGCATCACTACTAAGAAATACACCGAGATCGCGCACATGGAGACTGTGACTTACTGGTTCTTTTCATCATCTTGGCAGAGGAATCACCACCAGTGTTTGTAATTTCCACGGTTCATTTCTCTCTGCACCACTTATCGTTTATTGCATCACAACACAAACTCACAGAGACACTAACTGGCTCCTCCCCTGGCATTATTTTACTGCATTGCAACTTATGGTTCCACATTTACTTAACTTTCTTTCCACCCACACAAGTGCTAAGAAGGGAGTAAAAAAGAAAAGATTGCATCTAATGACCACCTTCTCATAAATATCAACCCAGAATACTCATTCTTAAGAAACACATGCATTCTTGCCTTAACTGAGGACTGAAATAACAAAATAACAGAACCTTAAGCACCCTGATGGAAATGTACAGTATGAATTACATCCATCTATCTATACACACATATAGACACTCATATGTATATACAGTATATACATACAAATGATAATAACTATACCAAAATGTGCATATTTAACACAGTTTTAAAAAGCCAGTAGATCATGGTATAATACAATTTATTTCCACTAGTGAATGGCACAAATGGAGAAATGCAAAGGAGGTGTTTCAAGTACAATAGTCATTTTTTCACAGGTGAAAATAAACAGTATTATTCCAGTGTCCAACACAATGTATTCTATAAAAGTTTAAAATGCCAGACATTTAGTACTTAAAGAAGTAGAAAGTTACTAAAGTCAGCCTTACGGTCTGAGAAAGATACTCATAGAGTTTTCGATTTGGGGATGGGGGGGGTGAGGAAAAATAGGGAGGAGTGTCAAGGACAGTTTTAGTGTACTGAATGGTCTTGATGTCTAGGTAGCTGAAAATCATAATGACTTTGCTAAAAAGTTCAATTTATCAATAAACCCTTGGCCTTGGGTACCAAGCATATTATACCTGTGGGGTGGTTCAAATGCAGGACTATTCATCTCTAGGCATAGAAAGGACTAAAAGGACTGGCAGCTCTAAATAAAAACAATATAAACACATTTTCCAGCTAACATTCTCTATATCATGAAAATACTTTCAGATCCTATAATTTGGGGTTAGAGCTAACTTTAATAAGAAGAGAAAAAGTATGTGCAAAAGGAAGGAAACCCAATTAGGAATAATATATTTCAAGGTATGAGGTTTTGCATTTTTAAAATGCTAACTTAAAAAATGGGAGAGACAGTGAACACAAGAAACTTTTTACTGCCAAGCTCTGGATACCAGATATAGCATTTACAACGTTCTGATATGCTGGACAAATTTCCCATACTTTTTATTTTCTTAAATACATATATACCAAGTGAACACCAACACTGGGGAGGAGGTAGTATTAATTTGATCAAATGTTGACATTTGTACACTGACTCAGAAAGTGCCTGCTTCTTTCTTTAGGATCTCTCAAAACTTTTCATATTTTCCTGCTACAAGCTTTACTCTTTGATGAGTCCTACCATGTATGAGATTCCTCAGAAGTCAGATCACACAAACCAATTAAGTGAAATTATTTTTGCAAACTATAAATATTTTAATTAAATTAACTTAATGGAATAATCCAGGTATAGTCATGACCTACATGTGAAACTGGCTGTCATGCAATTCAATCAGATAGATACAAAGCCCTACTGGACAGACATGCGGAGTCAGTACTCAATCACGATTTTAAAAGTATATATGAACTCAATAACTCGATTTGACTAAGTCCACAAGTAGACTCTAGCATGTATCACGGGTAGTATTTTGGATTTTAAAGAGTTTCGTACGCAAAACTGATCTGCTTCCATATTCCACCCCCTCCAGTAGTACAGATTGGCCAGACTGAATGATAGTTTTTTGAAATATATAAAATTCCATTACATTTTTGGACATTTAATTAATTCTAAAGAGCTCTCCTATCATTTTCCTCCAAACAGGTATATATCTCAGTTTGTTTGAAATATGGTAATATTTTAATGCCAGAAAAGAGAGATTCAGAAAATCAGAAGCCCCTTTCATTAGCTAGGACAAGTGCATGTTATAGTCACCTAATAACTAGTGATCATGAGCATGGTCAAAAGGACAATGTATCATAGTGTTATCTGAAACACTGCCTAAACTGAGTGTGAATTCTACTGTTACCTTGGTTTTTTAAAAATTTACATTAAAATATTAATTTTTCTTCCAGTTACCTTTAAATGAATGCCAGAAACTCCTAAAGGGGAGGCTTCATGGAGATTGGGCTGACATACCTGGGGAAGACTTAAATTTGGTTGAGAAAAACCAAGATTTCAACAGTGATAGATTACTGTTTGGTCATCACTCAGGTCTAGGTGTCACTGAGTGAGACTTAGGGAATTCTAACTTGGAGTCCTCTGACCACATGAAAATGAGGACCCAGAGTTAGTAGCAAGGGTTCTTCAAGACAACTGGGGAGGGGGCAGGGCAATAACTTGTAAGAAACTCTGATCTGTCACTGGGAAGGACATTTTTTTTCCTTCAAGTCATACTCATAGCTCCTTAACCACCTTCAACTCAATTTCCACACTGGGTGTGGAATGCCAAGGAACATCTGACTTTTAGCGTTGGGTTGATCCTTCATTGCAAAACATAAAACAAAACAAAACATGCCCCTCTCTGGGGGAAAAAAAAAAGTTAGCTTTCATTAAGAGATTCCCTGACCACTATAACTTACTTAACCTTTTTTTTTGTCTTTTTTAATTTGCCAAACTTGATAGTTCCTTTTCAGTAGTACTTTAGCACTGAGGCTAGAGACTTCTGGAAGTGGTGTTTCCTACTGTGTGATGTTAACATGATGCCAAATAGTCACTAAGTCTCAAGGAACTAAAAGTTTGTAAAGTATTGCAGCAACAAAAACAGCCAAAAAAAAAAGAGAGAGAGAGAGAGAGAGAGAGAGAGAGAGAGAGAGAGAGAGAAGAAAAAAAAAGGACCTGCACATGCAGCAAAATCTACAGTGGTGATGAGGATTAGTCAGCAGCTGGTAAAGTCATTGGCTCAGTGACTCCTGGTTCACTATGGCAACTAAATATTTAAATAATTGGCTATTCTACTTGTAAACAGGAAATCCCATAAGCCAAAAGGGGGAGGATAATCAAATTATGTCTATGTAGTGTAATGAGAATTCCAATGGATGGCAGTTTGCAAATATGGCATCCTTCAAATACCTCTGGCATTTGATTTATATTGGCTATATGTCTGTTTTTGTACAAAGTAAAAGTACTGTTTGGGGTCTTGGGAGTTATAGAGCTTAGCTAGGATGAGATATCACAGTAAAAGCAATAAAACATTAGGATATATAGGCTTCATCTCCTCACTCTGCTGCTGAACATACCCACCACATGAACTTTCAGGGGCCTCTCTCACCTTCCAGTCTCCCCTTTGAAGGCTCACAGGTTTGTTGATGCAATTCCCACACAACTTGTGATCTCCTGAAGCACCTCCATCTCACCATGCCACAAAGAAGGCACAATTGAACGGACAAAACAAAAACAAAAACTGACAAACCTATGCAGCATTCAGAAAAAGAACTAAGTTGTTTTCTACTCTCTGTAAAAGTCAATGCAACCCTTTAGTGTTCGTGAATTTCTACTCTTTTACTCCAAATGAGGCCGAGAAGTCAGACCAATTTAATAAAGAAAATACACTGGTGAGGGGATACAGGTGTGTTTCCATAATCACTTGGCTCAACATATGCTGCCTGCCTGCTGTGAGTGGCTCATAAGAATTTGGGGTGTGGGGAAGGCTTTAGATCTTTTCACAAATTTCTTAGAATACAGTAGCCCCAAAGTGATGACTCACGCCACTATGCTGTATTCTATTTTTGCAGTGTTCAAAAATTACCCCCAAACTAGCCAATTTCTTTTTACATACACACAATTCCCCCTTTCAAAATTTTTCCAGAAGTTAAAGAACAAAACAAAACCCGGCAGCCAAATGCTATGACATCTCAATTAGTAAACACAAAACAGAATGCTTTACAAAAATGAATAAAATATACCATATGCACTCAGCGTCCACACTGTAGTACCCAAGTGAGGAGGCTGCTGTGATGATGTCTGTAGGCAGTTTCTTTTGGCAGACAGCTCCAGCGGAATTGCCACTCTCAATTATTAAGTTATGTATAAGACATGTGTGACCCATTGGATATTTGTGAAGTGACACTCGTGCTTCTGCTCATGCCCTGCTCTGTCCGTCCCCCAGAAGCTGTCCGCCTCAGAGCCTGAGGGCTATTGCGGACTCCCATACTGCTACCTCGGGGTACCCCTTGCATTGGCCCTGAAGGGTGACCCCATGGTTGGGGTCCACCTTGCATTGGATGGCCCCAAGCCTGTGGTGGGCCACCCATGGGATGACCCCAGTGAGGTCCTGGACCCCCAGTAGGATTATGAGACCAACCAGAAGCTCCCGGGTAGCTGTGGCTAAATGCCTCAGGGGAAAGATTGGAAAGGACCATGTTACTAAAACCTAGTCTCATGCTTTCAGAGTCAAAAGCTTCAATTTCTCTGGCTTGGCGCTCCAACAGACTTCTTATTCGTTCTGTGCGTTCATTCTGCAAAGCCAACATCTCCTCCTCAATCTGTTTGGGGTTGGGGAGGAAAGCAAAAAAAAAAGGTGATTTATTTAAAAGAAAATCTATAAATTGAGGAAACAGTAATTACTCAGCTTTGAAGTGAATCATAAAATAGTTCATTCTGGCTATTTTATGGATGTATGTTTAAAGTTAAAAAAATTTTAACATTTATTTATCCTTGAGGGAAAGAGAGAGTGTGAGTGGGGGAGGGGCAGAGAGAGAGGGAGACACAGAATCTGAAGCAGGCTTCAGGCTCCGAGCTGTCAGCACAGAGCCCCATGTGGGGCTTGAACTCACGAGCCGCGAGATCATGACCTGAGCTGAAGTCGGATGCCCAACTGACTGAGCCACCCTAAAGTTTTTTTGTTTTTTTTTTGAGAGAGAGTGCAAGCAAGCATGCATGTGAGTGGGGGAGGGACAGAAAGCAAGGGAGAGAGAATCCCAAGCAGGCTCCACGCTGTCAGCACAGAGCCCAATGCAGGGCTCGATCTCATGAGGTCATGGTGAGATCATGACCTGAGCTGAAACCAAGAGTCAGATTTTTAACCAACTGAGACACCCAGATGCCCTGCACATTTAAGAATTTAAAGAGATGTGGGGCACCTGGCTAGTTCAGTTTGAAGAGTATGTAATTCCTGATCTCAGGGTCATGAGTTCCAGACCCACACTGAATGTAGAGATTAAAAATAAATAAATAAAAACTTAAAACAAAATTCTATAAAGAAATTAAAGAAATGTACTCTAGGAATCATGTACAATTTATTTTTTTTAATGTGTAAGATCACGTTCTTTTTTAAAAATTAAATTAGGGGTGCCTGGGTGGTTTAGTCGGATTAAGTGTCTGACTTCAGCTCAGGTAATGACCTTACGGTTCATGGGTTCAGCCTCATGTTGGGCTCTGTGCTGACAGCTCAGAGACTGGAGCCTGTTGAATGTTGAATAAACATTCAAAAAACATTTTTTAATTAAATTAGATGATTTTATATTTAATATAGTTGATGTTACATTAGTTTCAGGTTAAAATCAAGTTCTTTTTTTTTTTTTTAATTTGGTTTTTAATGTTTATTTATTTTTGAGAGAGAGAGAGACAGAGTGTGAGCAGGGGAGGGGCAGAGAGAGGGAGATATAGAATCCAAAGCAGGCTCCAGGCTCTGACCTGTCAGCACAGAGCCCAATGCAGGCTCAAACTCATGAGCCATGAGATCATGACCTGAGCTAAAGTCAGACACTTCACTGACTGAGCCACCCAGACACCCCAAAGTCAAATTCTTAAAAGCAAAGGCAGGGGTGCCTGGCTGGCTCAGTTAGTACAGCAGGTGACTCTTGAGTTCAAGCCCCATGCTGGGTGCAGACACTACTTTAAAAAAATAAATCAAGGTAATTATCATAAATGGCTATTAAATTCATTAGGTAAAAAAATGAATGAAAAAAAACGTGGGTAAGGGGAAACTAGCCCTATCAGACATCCCATAATGTCACTCTAATAAAATATGGTATTGGTGTGAAACAGATAATTAGTAAAATAGAATGAAGATCTCAGTTTGCAGGCTTTTAATGCAAGACAAAAGCAGTACTTAATTTAATGGGAAAAAAAATAATGCAAGCACAATTGGCTAATATCTAGAAGGAAATGGAACCCCATCTTAATACCATATTCTAGACAGACCAAAACTTTAAGTGAACACAAACAAACCAAAAAACCTAAAAAGTTTTCATTAAAAAGTTAGAAGATTCTATGTAGCTAAAGATTCATAGCTGGGTAGCCATCATCATCAGTTCTGAAAAACTGGAAGGTATTACAAATAAAGATAGTTGGCTGTATATGATTTTTTTTAATATTAAAAAATACATAATAGTCCATAGATAATGAAAAAAAAAAGGTTGATAGAGAACTCTTGAATGATCAGATGGACAAAACCTGAACCCACTGATCAATATTAATATCACTTAAAAGTGAGACAACTAGACATTATGTATCTCTTGATGTGATGCAAAAGGAAGTACACAGTAACCCTTATGAAAATTACCTGCAAAATTTTTTGAAAGAAAAGAAAGTTTAATCTAAATATTATCATGCCTCCAGATTTAATTACCAGTTTACAGGAAATATGAAGTAAAGGAGACAGGAATACATTAAATGACACCACAAAAATGAAATAAGTCAAATTCATATGTGAGAATTCCTACAGAGTAAATGATCCAATCCTCAGTAAAAAAAAAAAGGGGGGGGCAGGAGTGGTTACAGACTAAAAGACTTAAAAGATAATTAACCAGAGGTGCCTGGATGGCTCAGTTGGTTAAGCAGTCAACTCTTGGTCTTGGCTCAGGTCATGATCTCACAGTTCAGGAGTTCAAATTCCATGTCAGGCTCTGCACTAGTGGCACAGAGCCTGCTTGGGATTCTGTCTCTCCCTCTCTCTGCCCCTCCCCAGCTCACTCTCTCTCTCTCTAAATAAATTTTAAAAACTTAAAAAAAAAAATTAACCAAATGCAATGTGTAGACTCTGTCTGGGCCCCAATCCAAACAAACCAACTTAAGACATTTTTGAGATAAAAGGGGAAACTTAGGCATGGACTGAGTATTAAACAATATTAAAATTTTTTATGAATTTTCTTAGATATCACAATGGAATTATCATTATGTTAAATTCAAAAAGTCTTTACCTATATTTAGGAGTCAAATGATGGTATGCTGAAATTTGCTTTAAAATACTCCAGACATTCTTCCCCACCTCCTGCCTCCACCACATAAAGCTGTGCGTGTGGAGCAGGGGGATAGATAAGAAAAAATTAGCAAAATATCAATAACTGTTGAAGCTGGGTGGTGAGTACTTGGGGATTTTATTGTACTAATTCCTACTTGTGTATGTTTGAAAATTTCCATAAACAGTTTTTAAAAGATAAAAAGAGATAAAGGAGCATTAAATCAGATATCAAGATATTTGATGATTTAAGCCAATAGTCACTTCTCTGCAGAACTTTAACTCAACAAATGTTTAGTTCTTATGTATCAAGTTTTCAGAAGTACCCTTTATAAAGAATATGAAGTTTAGCATGGGAGACACATGCAAATACAAAATCTCAATAGAATGTGGTAAGACATAATAACGAATTTATAAGGTACAAAAATAAAAAGGGATGGAGTGATTCACTCTATAAGGGAGAGAGACGAGGGCAAAGTATTCTCAGAGGAGGTGGCAGAAACTGGATTCTGAAGGAAGAAAACAGATTTACCAGGAAGACAAAGGGGAGGAAAAGATATTTTCAGCAGAAGGAACAAGTGTAAGGGCACGAGAAAATGATAAAATAATAATTATTATGGCCAGATGGATTCTAGTAAGAAGAGTATGAAAATTATTGAACATTCTAAGTACTAAAGTGTTACAAAGTTTTACAGTAAGCATTTCATACCAAGGCTGAAGAAGAACTTAAGATTACACATGAATGCTTTTTCTGAGGGAAAGACATCAAATTGTTAACTGTGGTGATTTGAATGGTGGGACTAAAGACATCTTAATTTCTATTTATGTTTTCCTAAAGTTGTCAAGTTGTTTTTTTAAGTTTTTTTTTAAGGTTTTATTTTTAAGTAATCTCTGCACCCAACATGGGGCTTGGACTCACACACAACCCCGAGATCAAGAGTTGCATGATCTACTGAGTCAGCCAGGTGCCCCTAAGCTTGTCAAGTTTTAAGAAAAATGATTGTGAATTTGTAAAATAATTTTCCACTTTTACTCTCTTTATATAAAATACCCGATTCATATAGAATTTACATATCTCTAAGGATTCAAAGAACTTCAAATTTTTCTTTTAAATATTTTTATGTAAAACTTTCAAAAATCCATTTGCTAAAAGCATTTATTTTAATTCAAGGGATCTAATAAATGATGAGAATGTGCTAAGTATGTAACTGATCAGATGTCTTGCATATTATGAAGGAAACTCATGACAAAAGCATTAAACACACTGGAGTACCTGGGCAGCTCAGTTCATTAGGCATCTGACTCTTGGTCTCAGCTCAGGTCTTGATCTCACAGTCATGAGTTCAAGCCCCACACTGGGCTCTGTGCTGGGTGTGAAGCCTACTTAAAAATATATACGTATCTATGTGTCTGGTTGGGGTACAGCAACCAGATACATATATACATATATATTTTACACATTAATGTTTCTCAATCTTTTATCTAGTAAGCACAGTTTTAATTTTGATTAGTTTTGTCACTTAAACTCAGAACATTTTTCAACAAAAATGAAAACTAAGATTTGTGATGGGCTATATTAATTCCCATTTCTTTTAAAAGATGTTAGTTATTTCTGAAAATTAGAAAGGTGGTTTCACTGGGTAGATAAGAATTACCGTAATTAAGACTTTTGAAAGGCTCTTCCAACCCATCTCCTTTGAAATTAAATGTGATTATTTTTATGTTCCACAAAGAAAGGTCCTATAAAATATTCCAATTGTCGATTCTTAACTTAAAAACTACTAACCATGTTGTTGGTGCTGTGACATACTGAGGGGTGCCTGGGTGGCTCAGTTGGTTGAACATCCAACTCTTGGTTTCCACTCAGGTCATGATCTCACAGTCATGAGATCGAGCCCCACGTCTGGCTCTGCCCTGGGCGTGAAGCCTAAGATTCTCCCTCTCCTTCTGCCCTCCCCCTCAAAAAATTATAAAAACAAAAACAACAATAACAACAAAACAAACAAAAAAAACACCTACCAACCATGTTGTTGATGCTGTGAAATACTGAAAGAAAATTCAATGATAATAAAAAAGCCCATTTATACTTCAGAGACACTGCCACTTTTCATGCATGTATAAAATTCACATGGAATTTAACATTTATAGTTATGTTATCTTGCTGTTTATGTAAAGGAAGAGCAAGAAAAGTTGTAATAAGACCTCATGTGAGTCAAGTGCAGCTTACATTGTTGGTGTCTCAACAACCTAAAGGAACAATTTTTGGTTCATTTGGAGGCTGAAAGCAATCTTCAAAGAGAATTGTTATTCATCTATGAACAACTCTGATTTCAACTCTATTTTCAGATGACTGTTTCTTATCTGTACAACCAGTAGGTACAAAGTGCAGAAAAATAGCTGTTAAAAATTTTCAAAGTTTTTGTAGAGAAGGTACATGGACTTGGTAGTTGCCAAATGACCCAACTACTTTATAGTCATGCACTTCACTTGAAATGTAAACATTAGCCCTAAAAATCAAGCAGCAACTCAAAGCACTATTTATCACCCTATTGTTCTTTTATTATTAATACTAAATTATCATAAGCACTTTCCATTATCAAAGTTAATATTTTAAAAATAAAAAACAACCAATTGGGGCACCTGGGTGGCTCAGCTGGTTTAGCGTCTGACTCTTGATTTTGGCTCAGGTCATGACCTCACGGTTGGTGGGTTCGAGCCCTCATCGGGCTCTGCACTGACAGTGCTGAGCCTGCTTGGTTGGGATTTTCTATCTCCTTTCTCTCTCTGTCCCTCCCCCACTCGCTTGCGGGCACTCTCTCTCAAATAATAAAAAAAAGAAGAATCACTCAAATCTCTGTATTAATATTGCCACTACTAGCATTCTTTCAATTCACTTTAAGTATAATTTGTCATTTTTATTTCATTCAACATATCATAAGCATTTCCCCATATTAATACTGTCTTTGTAGCCATCATTTAAATGGCTGAGTAAGAAGATTTCATTGGCTTGGCCATAATTACTTAATTATATCTCTACTTCAGATGGTTAAGTGTTTTATTTTTTTCTTTTTTTCCCATGTTTTTATTTAAATTCCAATTAGTTAACATACAGTGTATTAGTTTCAGATGTAGGATTTAGTGATTTATCACAACACGTGCCATCCTTAATCTCCATCACCCATTTAATCCAGCCTCCACCCCTGCCTGAGCCCCCATCCTTCCAGTAACCTAGATGGTTAGGTGTTTTAAACCATTATCAAGTATGTTATAGTGATAATTTTTATGTATATTCCCCCCTATATTTTGGATTTCTTTTCCTTAGACTAAATTCTTAAAATATTAAATACTTAATAATTCTAAAGCTCAACATATACATCCAAACTGCTTTTCAAAATGGACTAACAGTCCCCCTACGCAGTTCAAGCCCCACACTGCTCCTACGCAGCAGGAGAGTACCACTGTGTCTTTACCAGTGGGTACAGTTTTACACCAGGCTTTGCAGAACATGTAAACTTTGGTTCATATATTGAAATAAGACTGTACCTAAGTAAGATACTAATTAGCACTGTTTAACTCTCAACCACTAGGTGGAGCTATAAAAACACAAATATATTATAATAGTACCTATATTTCTCTCACAACACTATTTCTACAATACTATAGAAGTTTTCCTTTTAGTGATAATTTTGAAGCATAAGAGACAGAACTTTACAGTGAATTTTAAATATTCAAATTGGAATCATATTTATGAAATCTGTACATAGTACAAACTAGATTTTTCTTTTTTCTTTTGAAGTTTATTTATTTGAGAGAGAAAGAAAGCACAAGCAGGGAGGGGCAGAGAGAGGTGAGAGAGAGAATCCAGAGCAGAGCTTGATGTGGGGCTCAAACCCACAAACTGTGAGATCATGACCCGAGCAAAAATCCAGAGTTAGACACTTAACGAACAGAGCCACCTGCTTATCCCCAAACTAGATTCTTCTCAAATTTTATATGTGTTCTATGTTTCTCATGTTGAGTGAGAAACATAACTGAGATAATTTATAGAAGTAAATACCTCTCAAAGAAGCCAGCAATAAAGACAGCTGTCCCAGGGAAATAGTAACATCTTAGTGGATTTTTTGAGACTATTATTTTTTAACATAAGAAGGCATTGTATTTTTATCCAGAAACAATGACAACTTTCATTAGGCAAGACCATTAGAAAAGTATTCACTTACAATGGACCTAAGACTCTACCAGCTGTTGGGAGCTTATGGCCCAGGAATTCTTGAACATAGCTCTGAATCCTAGATACAACTGATATTCTACTACAGTTGCCCCTTAAACAACACAAGTTTGGATGACATGGATCCTCTTACATGTGGGTTTTTTTCAGTAAATATAGTACAGTACTGTAAATGTATTTTCTCAATGATATTTTTTTTTTCTCGGGGCACCTGGGTGGCTCTCAGGTGGTTGAGCTTCCAACTTTGGCTCAGGTCATGATCTCACTGGTTCATGAGTTCAAGCCCACCTCGGGCTTGCTGCTGTCAGCACAGAGCCCATTTCGGATCCATTGTCTCCTCTCTCTCTGCCCTTCCCCCATTTGCGCTCTCTCAAAAATAAACATTAAAAAATATATATATTTTATTTTCTCTAGCTTACTTTACTGTAAGAATACAGTATATAATACATATAACATACAAAATATGTGTTAATCGACTATGTTATCGGTAAAGCTTCCGGTCAATTTTATAATGTGTAAGAAAAGTTATACACAAATTTTCAACTTCGTGGGTTGTCACAACCCCTAACCCCTGCGTTAAGGGTTAACTATACTTCTAAAAACAAATACTTTTCCTCTCAAAATTCTGCCCATCACCCTTTCCCTAAAACATACATAATACTCACACACAGCTCTACTACCTTAAAGGATGAAATGAATTTGGAGATTATAGTTCTGTTCTTTAATATATCTGACAAAGAATAAGTAAAAAATAAGTAAGTGAAGATACATCTAGAAGTAACATTTTCAGCCTGATTTTTCACCTGTGTGGAACTGGTTTTACCTCCTGCCCTCTAATAATCTTCCACCAATCTGTATAGTTACAGGCCCAAGATGTACAAGTATATATTCCTGATGCTTCATTCCTGCTTCTCCCAGGCAATTACTAATGTTCTGTTTCTTCACTATCCAAGTTTTTCTCCAATCTCCTTTTTCACCAATCTCCTTAACGAGAGAAGGTACACAAAAGAAGTGAGGAACACGGAGCCAGAACTACTCTCTCCCAATTCAACTGTCTTCACAGAACCCCATATTCCTTTTTCTAGCAATTACTACTTAATTATATTTCCTTGATGTTTAGAACTCAATAATTATAAGGTTAATTATGGGATCAATAATTTTATTTATTTTTAATTTTTAAGGGTTTATTTTTTAAGAGAGAGAGAGAGCAAACCACGGAGGGGCAGAGAGACAGAAATCCCAAGCAGGCTCCACGCTTTCAGAGCAGAGTCCAACGCAGGGCTCAAACTCCAAACCCTGAGATCATGACCTTAGCCAAAACCGAGAGTCAGACACTTAACCAACTGAGCCATCCAAGCACCCAAATCAATAATTTTAAAGAAAAAGCAAAACGCTACCAAAACTAGAATTAAGGAAATGTGGTATTATGAAAACAATCCAATGCCACCTCTGTCAATATGAAAAATATGTATAAAATGCTTTTGCTAAAAGCAAACACTAGCACAATTACCTTCCTCATACTACTTATACCTTTTGTTCTAAGAGTGCCCTGCGGAGGGAGACCCTCTGTTCAAGCTCTCGAAGCTCCCGATCATGTTGTGCCTCGGCTTGCATCTTGATTTTGCTCTGATATGCATTCAATAGCTCCAGTTCCTGCTGCAGCTGCATCTTTAAAACCTGGCATTCTGCTTCCTGTGCTTCATCCAAACGTAGCTGAAAGAGAGAAGGAAAACAAATATATCCAACTGTGAGCTCTCTATTCCTGACCTATGGAAAGGAGGAGGTGTGAAAGAAGACAGACTACTCTTTTGTAGGATATACAATTGTTCTCTCTCATGTCGTGGAATGAACATCTCTGAAAAAGGAAGGTCTAGTAACCTTTATCTTTAGGAAGGTTAAGCTATCATCAGCTCTTTGGAAGATGGCTAAATAACCATATTTTTCTTAAGAAAAATCTAGAATCTGATCAGGTAATATGTATGACTCTGAATGTTTTCTCTCCAATGAAAATAACTACAGCATAGGGACCAGCAAACAGCTTACTGGCCAAATCTGGGCAGCAGCTGGGTTTTTTTGCTTTCATTTTTTTATATACTCCACTAGTTAAGAATGGTTTTTACATTTGAAGTAGTTACATTTTAAATAGCTATATAAGTATCCACATAATATCCTCAATTTTGCTTCCTGACCTACAGACTCTAAAATACCAAAAAAAACATGTTTATAAAACTTATATAGAAAATATTTTACATTTCTATTCAAATGTTACCATTTGGATTCCAAATATAGTACTACTTTTTGCCCACTACCTAACAAAGCTGCTGTTCCAATCTTGATATGCTTTTTGGATAAGCCTCAACAGGCATGTGCTAAGAAGCACTGGCAGAGAGCTTCTTTAAAACTTAGTGTCTAGGGGCACCTGGGTTGCTCAGTCAATAGAGCATTCAAATCTTGACTTCGGCTCAGGTCATGAACTCACGGGTTGTGAGTTTGAGCCCCAAATCAGCATCTGTGCCCATAGCGCAGAGCCTGCTTGGGATTCTCTGTCTCTCTCTCTGTCTCTCTCTCTCTCTGCTCCTTCCCCACTCATGCTTGTGCTTTCTCTCTCTCAAAATAAATAATAACCTTAAAAAACAAAACAAAAAAATTTTATGTCTGGGGCACCTGGGTGGCTCAGCTGGTTAAGCCTCTGACTCTTGATTTCAGCTCAGGTTATGATCTCACAGTTGCTTAGTTCCAGCTCTTAGCGGGGTGGATCTGCTGACATCTCAGAGCCTGCTTGGGATTCTCTCTCTGCCCCTCCCCAACTTGTGCGTGTGCGTGCGTGCGTGCGTGTGTGTGTGTGTGTGTGTGTGTGTGTGTGTGTCTGCATGCGCATGCGCATATGTACTCTCTCTTTGACTCTCTCAAAATAAAATTTAAAAAAAGAGAAACTTCTCTGGGAAGACTTTAATTAAAAAATTTTTTTAAAAATGTTTATGTATTTTTGAGAGAGAGAGACAGATAGACAGACTATGAGCTGGGGAGGGGCAGAGAGAATCTGAAGCAGGCTCCAGGCTCTGAGCTGTCAGCACAGAGCCCGATGCGCGGCCTAAACTGATGAACCGTGAGACCATGACCTGAGCTGAAGTCAGATGCCCAACTGACTGAGCCACCCAGGCGCCCCCTTAATATTTGTTTATTTTTGAGAGAGACACACACAGGGCATGAATAGGGGAGAAGCAGAGAGATAGGAAGACAAAGGATCTGAAACAGGCTCCAGGCTCTGAGCTGTCAGCACAGAGCCGAAGCAGGGCTTGAACTCAGGTCAGCACAGAGCCTGATGCGGGGCTTGAACTCAGGAACAGGAATGGTAAGATCATGACCCAGACCGAAGTCAGACACTTAACTGACTGAGCCACCCAGGCACCCCTCCCTGGAAAGATTTTAAAAATAAATAAATAAAACTTCATGTCTGAATGTATCAATAAGAATTCTGCATACATCATGCATACTTCCAAGCAATGCTCAGAGAAGGAAGAATATGGACCATCACCATTATTTCCCAAGCTGCAGGAGAAGTATCATTTCTAACTAGTATTTTAATTGCTGGGATTTCATTGCTGGTAGAAAGAAAGGAGCACTAAATTTATTTTGTCTAAATAAAACAAACTCACAGCTTGTGTGGAGAGCATTTCATTAATGCTGTGGTCATACTGCTCAGCCAAGATGGCTAACTTCCGGGTCTGCTCCTCCTTGAGCCGTTTCAGAACAGCTTTGTGCTCGCTCTTTGGTGTAGTCTCCAGTAGGTGATTTCTTAATGCTTTGTACTGTCTGGTTTGGATTTTACAGGTATCCTGAAACTGCTTTTTTATTTGGAGTTCTTTAGACTGGGAAGAAAAAAATAGATGCATATATTTTTAACATTTGGCATTTGGTATACCTTAGGTTTTCATTAAAAGAAAGGCTACTAGGAGAAAGGGAGAAAACAAAAAGGTCAGATCGTAACGTTGCAGGTACTTTTACACTTGGCTATTGGGTCAAACCACTGGATTCTATGCATTTTTATAACAAAAGCTCTAATTTAAAACATTAAAATATCAAGAACCTCATTTATCACAGGACTTCAAGCAATAGTCATTATTTTGTTAGTAAATTTAGTGATGAGCAGGTATTAAAATTAGCTTTGATTACGGTATATATTAATGACAGAAAATCAAATTTCTTCTCATTGATTACATGTAGCAAAGTATTTTATTGGCCAGACAATATTTTATCAAATCTCTGAGGCAGAAAATAAGCATATTTACTCTCTTCCATATCTGAAACACTTTGCTTCAATTTCTTTTAATAACAACCTCAACTCTAACTACATAGTGTATGACAGATTCCACAAGAGCAGGGTATTAGTAACAGACTAATATTGCTTCATACAATTCTTTTCCTTAAGGAAATAAACTAGGTAGAAACATCCTTAGCAAAAACTTGAAAGTCAGTCAAGTTAACTAACCTTTTAAAGGTCAAACAAAAGTTATGGGATGAGGTGTTGGGGGGGGGGGACTGGGCCAAATGGGTGATGGGCATTAAGGAAAGCGCTTGTTGGGATGAGCACTAGGTGTTATATGTAAGTGACGAATCACTAAATTCTACTCCTGAAGTCATTATTACACTATATGTTAACTAATTTGGATTTAAATAAAATTTTAAAATTTTAAAAATAATTAAAAAAAATAAAGTCATGGGGCAAGGGAGAGGACATCCTTTCTTGGAGTGATAAGAGCCATGAGCTACATAAATATTTCTGAGATAAAATAATTGAGCTCCGAGACAGAGAGTTTTGGCTTTAGTTTTTGCTAATCACTGAACTCAGGTTTTAATAAGATTTAACAAGATGAGATATAATTCTGTAAAGTATACTGAGTAAGCCTGTAAATGAGAATATATTCATTTACTACACTAAGGCAGAAACTACACTTCAAATTATTTTACCTAAATATAAATACTGCTAGATATTGATTGGTTGATTCAGTGTGCAACAAATGCACGTATTACACCAAAGTAAAACACTTGTCAAGGAACTATTCACCACCCCTTGTAATACTACAACCTCAAACAGACCTTTTCCATATTTCACACCAACTGAGGCACTATGTCATAGTCATATACTTTATTCTGTGAAGGGTCAAGAATTGTCTAGCTAGAAAGCTTGCTTAGTAGAGACCAAGCAAAACTCTATGCTTGGTAGTACCACACTTAAATGCTGTCGTTGGTTAACAAAATTCTTCCAACTTAGCTAGGAATCAAACAATACAATTTAGACATTCTTTCCTGCCTCTGTATAACATTCGTTCTTTTAAAAGTTTTTATTTTTAAAATATTATATCAAGAAAATTATCATTCTATATTAGCCTAATAAGAAAAAAGAACTTGAAAATTTCACATGAATAATACTAATTCTTATAACCAAGAATAAACTGTATCCCTCAATACTAAACTCAAATGAAAACTAGAACATAGTTACAGTTGTTTCTAATCATTTAACACTATCATCTGGATGACAGATGAAGAAACAGCCGAGTAGGCAATTAAGTGTTTACCCAATCCATTTTACAGAAATGGTACCCCAACTCCAACTTACATAAGTACTCAAACTAAAGTCCCCCTAGTCCCCATTAAAGTCTTGAAGAAAGCTGAAAGAGACAACTGTTACGATTTAGTAAAATAAAATTGGAATGACTTAGTGTTAAAATCTAGTCTGATTTGTTCAAATTGAGCAAGTAGATAGATATATATAACTAAGAAAGTATCGTGATTTTCTTCCCTACTAATGTAACAGAATGATTTCCTTTATGGAAAATCTTGAGCTCACTGGTCATTAAAGGAATCATTCTAGGGATGCCTGGATGGCTCAGTCAGTTAAGTGTCCAACTCTGGATTTCGACTCCGGTCATGATCTCTCGGTTATGAGACTGAGCCCCACATCGGGCTCTGCGCTGAGTGTGGAGCCTGCTCGGGATTCTCTCTTTCCCTCTCTCTCTCTGCCCCTCCCCTGCTTGCACACAAGTTTGTTAACTCTAAAAAATAAAGAAAAGGAGGCTTTCTATTCAAAGTCCATGACTATGAAATACTACTTTTTCCTCACTTTTTGTACAGTATCTGTAAAAATCAAATCTAGTGTTTATAAGCTTTCAAACTGAAAAGGCTCCAACAAGAGGAAACAGAAAGGAAGGGTTAAATATCAAACAACTACCTATTCCAAGTCTCAATGAAATGTAGTCATAACAGATTTATGGTATGACTATAGAAAATTCACAAGCTTTCAGTTTGGTTTACTTTTGGGTACTGCTGACTTTAAAATGATAACTGGGGTGCCTGCCTGGGTGGCTCAGTCGGTTGGCTGGGTGTCCGACTTTGGCTCCGGTCATAATCTCGTGGTTCATGAGTTCTAGCCCCATGCATCGCAGAGCCTGGAGCCTGTTTTGGATTCTGTGTCTCCCTGTCTCTCTCTGCCCCTCCCTTGCTTGTCTCTGTCTCTCTCTCTCAAAAATAAATAAACATTTAAAAATTAATAAATAAAATGGTAACTAATTTTACAGACATGTTTTAAAAATCTTTTGGTGGGAAATTGTTCTGAAGACAAAGGTCTTCATTACAAAGACAAAACAAAGCTGAAAAATCATTATGAATTCCAGTTTTTCTAAGCAATGACTAATGAAGGTTATATGGGTAGTCAACACAAGTTACTCTTTAATTGATGTTAGTTATTTTGAAGACGTAGCAAAGTGAAATTTTATCCTTCACAAGGAAAGGGTAAAACACTTTAATTCTGCTTCTATATCTCATTCAAGACAGCCTATTAGAATGGAGTTGGGTGGGAATCAGAGTTATGATTGGGTATAGATTTTAACATAGATTACCTCTGTGAATGAACTGCACTTCACTCCAGGACAGTTACTCAGGTAAGACAAAGAACAGTTCTATAGTTAAATTATCAAATAAAAGGGGTCAGGGTAAAGTTTAAAAAGGAAATACTGTGGGATGTAGGCCTTAATGGATGTAAATAAAATTAACTGAGGTACTACTATAGACAACAGCTTATGTAGTAGATGGTTTTGTTTTTGCTCATTAAGATTAATGTGATTGATTATATTCCTTCAAGTATTTATTACAAGTTACAAAATTTGAAAACATCCTAGAATTGTTAACTCTGGTTGATTCAGGGCTAGATCAGCTGGCTGGAGAGGCAGAGAGGGGGAAATCTTTATAATATACTTTGGTATATTTTGAATTTCATATTATATGAATGAGTTCCTGTATTCAAAATAAATACAAAATTTAAAGTCCTTTGTATTATATATCACCAACACTTGTTTTTCCTTATTTTGGAGAGGGAGGCATATAACAATTTGCTTTACCCTGATGTGCATATTAAAAAAAATATTATACCTCCAACTACCTATGCCATGGTTTTTACCTACACTACCAAGCAAAGAAAGCAAGCAAGCAGACTGGGGGTAACACTGTGATGATTCCCTTGTTCCTCTTACAGTAAGTATAGATAATGAAGGGAGAGGGGATAAAAAAGCAGTTTTCATTCATTGCTTTTGTGCTGATTAAGAACTTAGTGCCTTTTCTGGAAACAAATCATATTTAGAGGAAATAAGATTCCAAAACTGTATTACTTGGGACAACAGTGAGAAGACAACAGGTTACCATGTTGACATGTAGACTGTAATATCAGCATTGCACATTTTGCGTACATTTAAAATAAGAATTTTGATTCATGTTTATGGTACTTCCCACAGTCAAAAGTTTTGGTATGCTGCTGAAAAATACATAAGCAAAAAGTCTACAGCTATGGACACTCCACATTAAAACTAACCAAACATTCTTAAAATGAAAAGAAAAAAGTTTATTCAAATTCTTTATGCCAGACCTCTTAGACTTTTACGGTTTACATGGATGCATTTTATCTCTTTTCCCCCTTTATCAAGAAGCTTAGGTTAAAGGGGTACCTTCAGACTCTTAGGCTGTTGTCGAACCTCCATGACATGCTTTCGCCTTAGTTCTCGTTCTCTTCGCTTGTTATATTCCAGCTGGTTTGTGAGCTCAGTCTGATGCTGCAATCTGATCAACTCACAGCGCATCTTCTGAATTGTGTTGAGGTGACGGAACTCCAGTTCTTGCATGGATTCATGTTGTCGCAGTAGCATGGCATGCTCTAAGTCCTTTTGAGTCTGCCTTTTATTTAACTCCTAATCCACAACACAAAAAGCAAAAGTATAATTTACTGCTGTATGATGCCTGGAAAAAAAAATCCTAAGAAACAGAATAACCAAGAAATAGATGTAATCCTCTGATGTAATAATGGCTGCATCGTATTAGAGTTTTATAATATTTGTTGTAGTAAATAAACAATTAGCACATTTCCTTACACTGTTCATTTACTATTCATTAACACTACTTCATGCAGTGAGTTTAAAAGGTACCAAATCTATCTCAAGAGGTTTAATGTCCTCCCCTCTTTCCTTTCTTTATTGTTTTCTAGTTTTATATTTGAAGAGGGTTCACAAGTCATCCAGTGTATTTTTTCAGAGTATGCTATTCAAGTCTATTACATGCAGTATACCCAATGTAGTGTAGTGGTTAAAAACATGGACTGTAGAGCTAGGCTGCCTGTATTTTAAATCATAGCTCTGCTACTGATGAGCAGTAAGTCTTTGGGTTAGTTATTTAAACTCTTGGCTTCAGTTTCATCACTTCTCAAACGAAGATAATATAGCAATTTCGTAGATTTAATGCGAGGATGAAACAAGTTCATAAATGCGAAGTCCTCAGAATAATACCTAGCACATCATGCTCAATAAATTTTTTTCAGAATAAAAGGAACAAGTGTATCACATACAACAGACACACCCACACCCACACACACTGTAGAAGTGTAGAAGTGAAACTTGCCTCCTTTGCCCTTTCTCCAGAAGCCAACAGTTTGGTGCAAATGTTTCCGAGATATCCCCCCATGCTTATCATGACACATCTGTTATACAAAACCTACAGTTTTAAAACTGAATACCAATATACATTATAGGCCTGTAATGTGCTTTCTTCACCTAAAAATATAATGGACATACATCTTGACCAGATCAGTACATAAAGATCTTTTTTTTTTTAAGTTTCAATGGTAAGGGGTGCCTGCGTGGCTCAGTTGGTTAAGCGTCCAACTTCGGCACAGGTCATGATCTCACGGCTCATGAGTTAGAGCCCCGCCATCAGGCTCTGTGCTGACAGCTCAGAGCCTGGAGCCTGCTTCAGATTCTGTGTCTCCCTCTCTCTCTGCCCCTCCCCCACTCACGTTCTGTCTCTCTCTCAAAAATAAACATTAAAAAAAATTTTTTTTAAGTTTCAAAAGTAAGCTACTGCTTTGCAATTCCTAATTTTCCCATTTTTCTGCTTTAAACAAATTTTCAATAAATATCCATGGCATGATAGATACATCATATAACCATGTTACTGTTTCTTTTAAAAAAAATTTTTTTTTAACGTTTATTTATTATTGAGAGACAGAGAGAGAGGCAGAGCATGAGCAGTGGAGGAGCAGGGAGAGAGGAAGACACAGAATTTGAAGCAGGTTCCAGGCTCCAGCTGCCAGCACAGAGCCCGATGTGGGGCTCGAACTCGCAAACCACGAGATCATGACCTGAGCCGAAGTCAGACGCTTAACCGACTGAGCCACCCAGGCGCCCAATGTTATTATTTCTTTAGGATACAGTCCCAGAAGTAGATTTGGTAAAAATATAGATGCATATTAAATTTTAAAACCTATTGCTGAATTATACTCCAAAAGGGCAGTATCAGTTTATACTTTATACTTACCAATACTGTCCATTTCCCTATGTTACCAGTCTTTTTAATTGTTCTTATCTAATTGATGCAACTGTTTTAATTTCAATTTCTTTAATTATTACTGAATTTGAACAGTTATGCTATACTTGAAGCTTATTTTAAGCCATCTTGGAAATAAATTTATCTATGTTCACAGTTATCCCTGATAAGAAAAAAAATTGTTTTCATTTTGATAAGAGTTTCTACACTTGACCAGTTAATAAATGTATGATTATAACAATGTGCTAAGTGGTAACACACAATTCATGGCACTCATTTCAGATCAAAAGGCATAAATCATCCAATTAATTTTCTCATATTTAAAAATTAATACTTCATTCATGGATAAATAATAAATATTATTTATTTAATAAATATTTATTGAATGCCTACTATGGGCCAGACACTAGGGATACAAAGACCTGTACAAAACCTATGACTTCACATAATTTCCATTCTAGCTGGGAAGAGAGACTTTCCCCAAAAAGTGTATGTGTAAGAGAAAAAAGTACAAAGAAGAACATTTAAAGAAGGGAGAGGAGAGAGAGCTAGCTATATAGATTGGGTATCTGGGGAAGAAGGATTTAGGCAGAGAGAATTAATGAGTGCAAAGGCCTTATAACTGAGATGTGATGGGACTTATTTCTGATTTCATATCATTCAAACATACCTCCCTGACAAGGTCCTGCTCCAAGTTATGGCGTCCAAGTAACATTCTTCGCTTGAAGCGACGGCACTCCAGCTCTAGGTATTGCCTCTGTCGTCGAAGAAGATTAGCCTCTTCCTCTGCTTGGAAATGTTGTATATTCTCCTTCTGCTTTGAAAGCCATTCTTGTTTTTCCTTTTTTGGGGTGCTCTGGTTTTCATTCAGTTCCTGGCAACAAAAAAACAACTCAGTTCAAAATACATAAAAATTGGGGTAGCTGGTGGCTCAGTCAGTTGAGCATCCGACTTCGGCTCAGGTCATGATCTAGTGGTTTGTGAGTTTGAGGCCCCACATTGGGCTTGCTGCTGTCAGCCTGTGAGCAGAACCCATTTTGGATCCTGTCCTCCTCTCTCTCTGCCCCTCCCTCACATGCACTCTCCCAAAAATAAACAAATATTAAAAAGAAAGAAAGAAAGAAAGAAAGAAAGAAAGAAAGAAAGAAAGAAAGAAAGAAAGAAAGAAAGAAAGAAAGAAAAAAACATAAAAATTAACTACATGAAAGTAGTTAATGTAATATTTGGTAGCTGGTAAATTTAAATAAAAGTACTGAATTTGTGTTCTCTCTAATGCTCAAACAGGGCAATGACCTTAAGGAGTTAGGTAAATAGTTTCCTTTTTCTTGAGTTACCGGTGAATTAGGACAGGAAAAGAGAAAAATACATTAGAAAACATGCATACCTTTTGGTTTTGCATAATTACAAGTATGATGACTCAAAAGTACATAATAATTGGTAAATGAAGTAAAACATATCTTTCTTTAAATCCATCCCAAGAATAGACAGAAGGTGGTGCTTTCAGGGGAAAATCAAATGTAAATTAAAGTTAGGGCTATAATACAGTTATGTCTCAGTTGGTTTTTGACATTCTAAATATCAAGCTTTTGGCAAGATTACGGATGTACTCAATATAAAAGACTTGGAAATTAAATGGAAAATCAACAAAACCAGGGGAGAACAGAGACATTCTTTATGAGTGGTATTTAATATTTGGCATTATAATACCACTAAACAAATAAAAACCAAGGCTTTTCTACAGCACTGTATTTATTTTTAAAATTTATTTATTTTTGAGAGACAGAAAGAACACACTTGTGCACGTGAGGGAGTGGGGCAGAGAGAAAGAGGGAAAGAAAGGGAGAATCCCAGGCTGGCTCCGCACTGTCAGTACAGAGCCTGATGCAGGGCTTGAACTCATGAACAGTGAGATCATGACCTGAGCTGAAATCAAGAGTCAGAACACTTAACCGACTGAGCCACCCAAGTGTCCCTCTATAGCATTTTAAATATCATCTTAGAAACTATCTAAATGAAATTGCATTTATATTGGGCAAGATGAGAACATTCATGATACACTCAATGAGACAAACCCTAGGATGTTAATACTAGCATATTTTCAACCTAAAAAAACATCAATATTGCAGAGAATACAAATCAGCCATCATTCCTAAGTGTAAGTTGATTTTTCAGAGACTACTAACCTTATGGTCCTTCCCCTGTTATTCAAGAAAGAGACCAATTCTTTCTAACTTTAGTTCACAAGATATTCAAACACATAAAAACAAACACATAAATTAGTAGTTCTCCAAAGAGGACATATATACACACACAGTATAGAAAGAGACAAGGAGAACACGGGCCACATTATACCCAAGGGTGTCTTTCTCAAAATCTTCTGCCAGGAAACTTCCCCACCAAAACTCTAGTATGTCCCTTCCTCTACACTGAGAATCACTATTCCAAATGAACACACACACACACACACACACACAGGCATACATACACAAGTTATACACCTAAAAGATTATTTAAACTAATATATCCATTAACATTCAACTCTTACTGCACTGGGAAACTGCATGCTGTTGGATATTTATTTACAATTGGGAATCCTATTTATAATCTTTTCAAACCCAATGTTCTAGTATAGAGTTTGACTCCTGTTACACAGAAAGTAATGTGCGGCTTTTTGTTTCACAGCTCACGTATTTTTATTTCTAATCATTCAGTTACTTAATAAGTGCTTACAAAAGCTATTATAAATAAAATAACTTCTGTTGGCAGGAGACGATTCTTTTTAGACCCTACTCAACTGAGAATCTCAATCCACTGAAGAGTAATTGATTATAATCAATGTCTTCATTCAAACTGATATACATTTTATGGTGACAAAAAACAAACAAAAATTTTATCTTAGCGGCTCTATGAGTTGATCAACATCACATACAATCAGTAAGCAGACAACTGGCTTGAAAAAGTTTATAAAATAAGTACCTCCTTAAGCTGTTCCTTTCGAAGTTTATATTCTCTTTTCTGGGACTCCAAAAAACTATTTAGTTCTTTCTTCTGTTGAGCCTGAATATGTTGCTGAAATTTTTTCTCCTCATTGGCCATCACTTTAGCCTATAGAAATTTAGAAAATGGATCGAATTAGTTAAGTTGATACATTCAAAGCAACAGTTTAATAAGACATTACCAAGGAGGTAATTTTCAACCAAAAATAGAAAATCAACATTGCTTCTCGGCCTTTTGGCTAAGATCAAGTGTAGAAAATCAGCATTAAGTATTACCAAAATGAGAATACCCAACAAATTAATTTTTTAAAGTTTATTTATTTGAGAGAGAGAGAGAGAGAGATTGAGAGAGAAAGAGAGAGAGAAAATGCACACAAACGAAGAAGGGGCAAGAGAAAGAGGAGAAATCCCAAGCAGACTCTATGCTCAGCACAGAGCCCCAAATGGGGTTTAATTTCACTAACCATGAGATCATGACCTGAGCCGAAATTAAGAGTCAGACACTTAACTGAGTGAGCCACCCAGGCATCCTCCCCACCAAATTATTCATAATTGTTACTCAGCATCCATATTTGAATTTCAGAGAACCAATAAAATGGAACCTGTCTTTAAGATGATCTTTGGGGCGCCTGGATGGCTCAGTTGGTTGAGCATCCAACTTTTTGATTTTGGCTCAGGTCATGATCCCAGGGTCATGGGATGGAGCCCCATGGCAGGCTCTGTGCTGAGCATGGAGCCTACTTAAGATTCTCTCTCTCTCTCTCTGTCTCTCCCCCCCACCTCCCCTCTCCCCTGCTCACATGCTTTCTCTAAAATAAAAATAAAATAAAAAATAAATAAAATGTTGATTAATGTTTATACCTTTTCCCCCCATTTAACAGGAGTGTGTTCTCCCCCCAGTGAAACAAAACACACATTTATATATCACTTATCTACAAATGTGTGACTTTGTGTGACCAAAAATCATGACTTCTTATGTTGGTTGACTTCTTCAAGTTAAACCTTGACCTTTTATTTATATATTAAATAATATGAAAATATTAAATATCAGATATATGCATCATATTGTTATCTTTCTTTTTTTTAAAGATTTTATTTGTAAGTGATCTCTACACCCAACATGGGGTTCAAACTTACAACTTATAACAAGAGTTGCACACTCTAATGACTGATATGCACACCTTATTTCTGATTATATATGCAATGCATAAACATTGTAGAACATTTATGAAGTACAGAAAAACACAAAGAAGGAAAATCTTCCATGATTTTAGCACCCAGAGATAACCAATATAAACATTTTGGTACATATTCCTAACTTTTTCTAAGCATATATATTTTTAAAACAAATTTGTAATCATATTCTACATCCTGTTTCATAAATTGCTTTCCTAATAAGTATGTTAGAATCTACCTCTTCCTAAGTTATTGAAAATACTACCCAACGCCCAATAGGATAGTTTTCTTTCACCAAATTATTTCAAAATCAAATATTTACTTTGATAAATATTTATTAATATGTAAATTAATAAGTTTATATTATAAGCCACTACGATAAAGAGATAGTGGTTCTTTTTGGGGGAGAAGAAGGGTGAATAGGGTAGCTATGATAAATAATGCCTCAATGTGGACTAGTCAGACATATCTGAAGGTATTCTGTGAATTTACTGAGAAGCTTACATTGTACTTGGCAAATTTGACTATCAAAATAAAATGAAACTGATGGGACAACAAAAACCTTTAGAAGAAAAGGTTTCACAAAACATTAATACTAAAAAATGTACTTTTATCATATAGTAGAATGACACTTATTTGTAAATAAACAAATGGGCTAAACCTTAATCTGAATCTCTTAATCTTTAATTATTGTCTGATATAAAAATGCTGGTCTAAATTTAAGGAAGATTTCCAAAAAATACACAAGGAAGAGAATCATGAATGATTTTTTTTGAGACCTGAGCCACCTTATTGATAGGTGATTTATCAAACTCTTCAGATAACCAGAGTACCTGAGGGCCAGAAAGGTTGAATGATTTACCCACCGTGACACTATAAACCTATCAAGTATCAGGAAACAATCCCATGTCTACTGGTTCCCAGAAACAGTACTTCATACTATACATGTTATATAAATGTCCCTCCCTTTCTCCAATCGATTTGTTTGGTTCTGAGGAAAAGATACTCTAATATCAAAATGTTATCTTGGTTAATTCTGGGATGGTCACAAATTAATAATACTGAATCAGTCACCTCTTTTTCCATAGCAGCCTGATGTTTTTTGATAAGTTTCTCCATCTCTGCAGCAAAATTGTTACGCTGAGTTTCAAGATCTTTGTCTAATCTGAGGCGATGTTCATCCATCTCAGCCTTTAGCTTATTTTCCAGAGTCATCAGTTGCTTTTGATGTTGCCGCCTCATTCTCTTATAGCCAGACATCTGTTCTCTAAGCTCAGAGTCCTGCTCATGTTCTTGCATTTGCCTTGTAACCTAGACATACAAACAATAGAGAAAAAAGAATAAAATAAAGCAACACATTTCTTTCAAAAGCATTTTAAGACCACTCTGCTATTAACTAAGCAGGCAATTAATGTAAAAGATCCCATTTAGCCAAAACAATCTTGAGGAGCATACAAAAATTGGAAGACATACACTTCAGCAACCAAAACAGTGTGGTACTGGTATAAGGACAGGCTGAATAGACCAAAGGAACAGAATAAAATCCAGAAACAGAGCCACACATAGTTAATTGGATTTTCTACCAAGGAGTCAAGTTAATTAAAAAAGGGCACCTGGGAGGCTCAGTCAGTTAAGCTTCAGACTCTTGATTTCGGCTTAAGTCATGATGGCACGGTTCAGTTTGGGAGATCGATCCCCGAGTTAGACTCCGTGCTGGGCACAGAGCCGGCTTAGGATTCTCACTCTCTCTGCCCCTCCCTAGCTCACACTCTCTAAAAAAAAAAAAAATCCTGCTGAAACAACTGGTTATTTGTATAAAAAATAAAGAAATAAACCTTGGCTCATATATCATTCCATATACAAAAATTACTTTGAAAAGAATCATGTGACCTAAACATAAAACTCAGAATCATAAAGCAAAAGAAAACATGGGACTAATCATCATTACTTGGGTAAACAAATATTTCCTGGACAGGATACAAAAGGTACTGATTATAAAGAAAAAAATGTATAAATTGGATTTTTAAATTGAGCTAAAAATTCACATAGTATAAAATTAATCATTTTTAAAAATTTTCTTTATTTGTAAGTAATCTCTACACTCAGTGTGGGTGATGGCATTCTTGACCCCACACGTCATACAGATTCATGGGCCACTGCATGGGATTTATAAAGTCTGCTTATGTAGCTGATAACTCAGATAACTTTTTTCCTCAGATACATCTTTTTTTACTTCCTGTCATATTTTCTAACAGCCTACTTTTCATATGATATCTTAATGTAATTTCTTTTTATCCAGTGTATCCTTTATCATGTTTTGGTCCTACTTAATCTGACTGATAAGGGTAATAAGCACCCCACTACAACAATATCCTTGTTGATATATGATCCTTTTTTTAAGTTTTTTTAAGTTCATTTAATTATTTTGAGAGAGAGAAAGACAGGGCAGAGGAGGGAGAGAATCCCAAGCAGTCTCCACACTGTCAGTGCAGAGCCCAATGAAGAGGTCAAGCTCACGGATCTTGTGATCATGACCTGAGCCAAAATCAAGAGTTGGGACACTTAACCAACTGAGCCAGTCAGGCACCCCCATAATCCACTTTTTATTGTTATTTGGGAAATCAGAACTATATTTTGAATACATCAAACTGAATTACTTGCCATTTCGCAAACATTCCCCCATTTTGGTTAGCCTCAGTTATTTCCTTACTGTTAATTCTTATATTGTAGAAATAACTTTTTCTTCCTCTCTGTGCCTAAAACCAACTAATTATTAAAATCTCAAACAATTTCTTTTATAAATACTTCCTTTATGCCACAAACCAAAAATAATCTGATTCCTATTTAGTACCTTCTAGCCCTCTTAAGCATTTGATATATTCTAATATATTAGTTATTTCTGTACACCGTGAAGACATTACTAGTTTAATGTCTCTCAGAGTATTCTATATAGTATGTTATAAAAGGCACTTAAATGTTGAATGGGTATTTTATAAAATAATCCTCAGATACAAAAAAATAAGACATAGTCATAACCTGAGTATAGGTGCCACAATCCAAAATGAAAAATATATTTCTTCTTAAAAAATATTTATTTATTTTGAGAGAGAGCAAACATGCAAGCATGAACAGGGGAGGGGCATAGAGAGAGAGGATGAGAGAGAATCCCTAGCAGGCTCCTTGCTGTCAGTGCAGAGCCCAACATGGAGCTTGATCTCATGAACCGTGAGATCAAGATCTGAGCCAAAACCAAGAGTTGGATGCTTAACCTACTGAGCCACCCAGGCGTCCCTGAGAAATGTATTTCTAATTCAAGGGAAGAACATACCAGTGATGCTGTCCGTATAGTAGCAAAGTGTTCCCGATTACGATAGTGTGATTTATGACGAGACACTTGAGGTGGAGATTGTGGATCTGATGCTCTTGTTCTAGGATCTCCCTCTTCTCTGTAATTTTCTTCCTCCTAAGCAAAGAAGGAGACAATACTATTTGAGGTGAACAAATACAGTTCACTTGAACTTTCAAGAAAATTTAGAGACCACGTGATCAATTTATCTTAAAGAAATAATTTTAAAAAGTAAAAACAAAAATTGAGAATGCTGACATTTTATTTTCAATATAATTAGAATCAGGAAACATTATTCCCTAAGTGTATGAAACAGCACACAGATTTAGGATAAGGAAATATATGAGGTTAGATTTATATCCTAATTATTATATATAAAATGGAAAAGGTTTAATAATTTTAAACAGCAGTCAAAAATTAATTACTCTAAGGCTCCTGGGTTTTGAAAACAATAATATATCTTTTTTTTTGAAAACAATAATATATCTTAAAAATACTTTTATAATACTTCTGCCTTCTGTCCAAAGTAAGTAATCAAAAAGTAACTGTAAATATTTTAAGAAATGATGTCTTTCCTTATATATAGCTTAGTTCATTAACTGAAGAGGAAGTAAATTAAGTAGCAACCAACTAATTGTGGGAATAATCTTATTTTACTGCTGATTCTACTGCCTAAGGATGCAAAACTTAAACATGAGTTTGTCCTGAATAATACCACCACTCAACTAAATCATTCCTAAGCACTATTTGTGTGAGTGTAGTAAAATATATATAAAATTTGCCATTTTAACCATGTTTAGATGTACATTTCAGTGGCAATAATTATATTCTCAATGTTACACAACTACCACCATTTCCAAAACTTTTCCATCACCCCAAATGGAAATTGTATCTATTAACAAAAACTCTCCATTTTATCCTCCACTCAAGTCCCTGGTAACCACTAATCTACTTTGTGTCTCTACGAATTTGCTTATTCTAGATATTTTATGTAAGTGGAATTATGCAATATTTCCTTTTGCATCTGGCTTAATACCCCTTAATGTTAACATTTCAAGGTTTACTTGCGTTGTAGCATATATCAGAATTTCATTCTTCTTTATAGCCGAATAATATTCCATTGTATGTATATACCATGGTTTATTTATGTATTCATCTGTTGATGAATACTTGGGTTAGTTCTACCTTTTAGTTCTTGTGCCTAATAAGCTTCTACGTAATACTATAAGCTGTGAAGTTAAAAAGGAAGTATTCCTATTAGTTACTAAAAACAAGTTACCTGACTTTCAAATGTTTTCAAGAAAATTAAAAATTTTGCACTCAAAAGTATGAAGAATAATGTAGCAAAAATCATATTTCCTTTTTTTCTAAATAGAATTTATTGTCAAGTTAGCTAACATACAGTATATACAATGTGCTCTTGGTTTCAGGAGTAGGTTCCCATGATTCATCGCTTACATACAACACCCAGTGCTCATCTCAACAAATGCCCTTCTCAATGCCCATCACCCATTCCCCCCGCCCTGCCCCCTCCTTCAAGCCTTAGTTTGTTCTCTGTATTTAAGTCTCTTATGGTTTGCCTTCCTCTCTGTTTGAAACTATTGTTTTCTCCTTCCCTTCCCCCATGGTCTTCTGCTAAGTTTCTCAAATCCCACATATGAGTGAAAACATGGTATCTGTCTTTCTCTGACTGACTTATTTCACTTAGCATAATACCCTCCAGTTCCATCCACATTGCTGCAAATGGCAACATTGCCAAGTAGTATTTCTCACTGCCAAGTAGTATTCCATTATATATATGAACCACATCTTTATTTTAAAGATGTAAACATTACAGACAATGCAAGTCACTTTTGATCATTACCCACTGCAATCCTTTTTCCTACTCCCCAAAGACAACCATTATCATGACTTTCAAGTGTATACTTACTATTTGTAAATATTTTAAATACTTTATTTTTCATGAAACTAACTTCAAATTATATATTACCTCGTGCTTCTATATATGTCTTTCTTCTAAGATTTTTAAAATATTCTTTTTGTATTCTCAAAACAATAGGTTCCCAAATGCAGATATTATACTGGGAATTAACAAGCCTAATGTCACTTTAAAATACGTTACCGAAAAATGTTCCAAAGTTCTGAAACATCCAAGACAAGCTCCTTATTAAACTAATCAGATAAAGAAAATTATTTACCAAAGCTGAAATTCTTTTTCACTGAAACCCAAATACTCACAGGTTTTAAATGGATGACAGAACTATTAGACATCACTGTGTGGTCTCCCTCCATCATATCTAGCTCACTCTTGTCATCTGAGGCATCTGGAAGACTGTTAACACTACTACTTTGGCTACTGGCACTGATGGACATACTGGGAATAGACTGATTACTTCCAACACTATTCACTGTTCCTGTCCGGCCAACACCATGATCTTGTTCCTAAGGGAAAAAAGCATTAGGTTCAAGTATCTTTATCTCTTTTGAATTGCTACTTATAATCACTTATCACAGTGCTTGGCACACAATCTTTAAGAAAGAAAGTTAGAGGTCTATTGTGAGAAATTCCCTGTATTTGCCAAGACCAGGAAGGAAGTTTAGCAGCTGAAAAACAAACAAAATAAAAATGACCAACACCTAAATAACAAAAAGCCCAACCATGTCAAAAATTCAGTTAATCATTTATGGGTTATTTCCACAGTGTAGCATTTTCTCTAATTTGTCACTTTTGAAATCTATTTCTACCACACATCTCATGGGGTATAGAGAAAATTTTGCTCATTTCTCAATAACTCCCATACTTAAAATACGCACCAATCATTTTTAATTTTATAAATAACCCCTTTTAGTTATTTTTTAAGGAAGCCTTTTAAGTATATTTTCCTTCCTCAGAATATATTATCTAGCCTATCCTTCTTTCATCAATTTAGTATTAATTCCCATCTATTTTTTGTAAATTAAAAATTATGTATTACCTATACATTTAATCACATTCGTAAGAATGTTTTATGAAGTAACCAGGCAAGCCATGTTATCTGGGCACCAAAATTCTGTAAGATACGCAAAATTTAACACAGACATATGATTTTTTATATATATATATATATATCTCCCCAGCCTAAAAGAGATGCTGTTATAGATTTAACTACATTAGAATTTTATTAATTTTACAACTTTACTCAAATATTTCAGATATCTAAAAAAGCTCAAAATAATCTTCTAGTGATCACTGCATGAACTAAAAAACAAAATGAACAACACCAAAACTGTAAGTTAAGAAAGTCTTGTATTTTCTAGTTCATTAATTATGTAGCACTATTAAAAAAGAAAAAGTAAAGTAAGTAACTATTGCTCCTGGTTTCAGAATGCAAACTGATCTCTCTGAAAAGTAGTAAAAAAGAATCAACAAATTCTGACAGGAACAAAGAAAAATGAAAATATTTAGAGTAAAAAAAGATAGCTCCACAAATATGTAGATTTCCTTGTGAGGAAGTTCTATAACATTTCTATTGCAAATTTATATTTCCATACCCTACAAAAGGCAACATGGAAAGAACTTGGCCTTGAGAGTGAGAGATACGTGAATTTGAACCCATATGAACCTATGAGAAATTAACCACTGAGCTTTGCTTTACTCATCTGTAAAATTGGTACTTTAGAACTGTGCAGATGGAATGAAAATTATATAGAACTTCTGATTCAAGTATCCCTGGTGACAGAGCACAATGCTTTGTAATTCTAACGACTTCTGAATGAGTACTGTCAATTTCTAGAGTCTATAATTTCAAATACTTCCAAAAGCATGTCCCATGGAATCAGGTAATAAGGCAAAACAGGGTTCAGTAGCCAAAAAATTTGATGGAGTCTAGATTAAAGTTGAATAAGTTTCTTTAATAAAAGACTTTGCAGAGCTTTATCAGGTCATTGTGTACTACGAAGGGGTTAGGTTTAAAGAATGCAAAACCTTTTTTCCCTCCTGGGATCTTACAGGACCAATATTAAGAAAACACAATCTGGGAACCACTAATATAAAACATTCATGGCAAGACTAGGTGCATAAGGAAAGAAGCCAATAAAGAGGGCTCAATATTTGAGTCATTTCTAAGTTATTACCTCTTCTTCTTCCTGTGCTTCTACTGCTGGTCCGTTATGTGCCTCCTGGAAAAGGAGTTTCTTCATCTTTCGATACTGCAGATTGTCCAGCTCTCTTACTGCATCCTTTGTCCTTTGAATGAGATCTATTAACACTGTTTCAGGGCGCTCCCGAAGAACAAACATGTGCTGGATAAAAGCAGAAGGTGAAAGTCAGGTTGAAATTTATATATATTTTTTTAATGCGTACAAATGTACCCCTTTCTCAAACAGTAGTTACTATCGTAATTAATCATAATAGATAATGCATATAATCTATAGCTATCTAATTCTACTACATTTTTGGCTTCTTAATTTACGAAATTGTCTTCTACATACACACACACACACACACACACACACACACACACACACTCTATGCATACTTAACTACCTCTGTGCATTTAATAGAAACATGATACCTTTGTTGGCTAAATGAAAATGCAGAGTTGAAATAAACAAAAAGTCCAATGAAACACTAAGAATTAAGTTCAACAGAGCCCTAAATAAAGGCTAAAAAAGGTTTACATATTCTTAAAACCGATTTCATAGAAAAGGCATGTACAGTTCTAAGCTGTACTAGGTTTCAACAGAAATGATTTTATGGTAAATTATGGTTAAAATCAAAAATGATTTTATAGTAACATAAACTTGGATAGTATGAGTTTCTTTATATGCTGTATAAACAACACTGCATAAAACACTAGCAGTTGATTAAAAGCCATTGTATAGTGATTTTTACCACTAACATTTAATAAATTTAACCTTATCAAATACAGAAAAGTACAAAGAACAATTCTATCATTATCACTGTTACATTTTGATATATTTCTTCAGAAATTTTCTATGTATAAATTTTGATTTATAGAAACACAGCATACAGGGGCGCCTGGGTGGCTCAGTCGGTTAAGCGTCCGACTTCAGCTCAGATCACGATCTCACGGTCCGTGAGTTCGAGCCCCGCGTCAGGCTCTGGGCTGATGGCCCAGAGCCTGGAGCCTGCTTCTGATTCTGTGTCTCCCTCTCTCTCTGCCCCTCCCCCGTTCATGCTCTGTCTCTCTCTGTCTCAAAAATAAATAAATGTTAAAAAAAAAAATTAAAAAAAAAAAAAAACACAGCATACAGACTGCAGAAAGACACCTTTTGCCTTGAGTTCTGTGAAATGTCCTTGAATTCTTGTAATACTTTTTACCTTTGTTAGTTCAAAAGCATTTCTTCTTTAAAGAATTTTGCCTTTTGATTTTTTTATTACTCAAGAAACTTCATTTTTTTATTTAGCTTTCTGATTCTGTGCTTATGCCTTCAACACTTTAACGATTTTCTGCTCCTCAACAGGAGAGCACACTTGATCCTGTCCCAAACACATATAGCACACCATAGGCCCTGCTGATGTATTTTTCGTTTTAGATAATCTCATAAGAACTGTAAGTGTCACAGCATAAACTCCTCAAAGTCAGTCTGGGCACACACCACATGGGGATTTTGGTGCTTTCCCACCCTTCTTTGTATAAAGAAGATTCTATTACCAGGGGTTCAGGACAGCCTAGTTTTGTTAGAACCTATATTGTATGTAGGACAGCCTATGACAGTATGTCAAATGCTGGACCATTCTGAATGCCTAAAGACACCATCCCCAGAGGAGGAAAAAGTTTCTGTAAAGAATTTTAATTATATGATATTTTATTCTACTTTCACTGTCATAAGTATTGTTATTTCAAACTCATAAACACGAGGCCTATAGATTTTTAATTCTGAGATAGCTTCATACATTAAAATTTTTTTCTATTAGCTCTTTTTATGATGAACTGTAACAGAAATATAATTAGACCAAAGGGAAAGTACCAAATAGATAATTCCTATCATCTTCAGTAAGGCTGTGCCAATACATGCTATGAACTAGCAAAATGAATACTGTATGCAGACTTGGGATCTAACCACCAAATATCCAGGTCTCATCTCATGGGTTGGGTTATTATCACCAAATCACTTCTTTGCCTATAGTATAAGAAGACAGTCAGATTCTTTTTCCTGAGCCTTAGAAAGGTTAAGGTATCATGATTTACAATATTCGGTCTTCTTATCCAAAAATAATAAATCTTAAATTTCTAAGTTTAATAGTTTTCTACATATAAACCTCGCTTATTTAGGGGCACCTGGGTGGCTCAGTCGGTTGGGCATGCAACTTCAGTTCAAGTTATGATCTCACTGCTCGTGGGTTCGAGCCCCGCGTCGGGCTCTGTGCTGACAGCTCAGAGCCTAGAGCCTGCTTCCAATTCTGTGTCTCCCTCTCTCTCTGCCCCTCTCCCACTCATGCTCTCTTTCTCCCAAAAATAAATAAATGTTAAATCTTGCTTATTTATCACTAACATAATTTCTAGCTATACTAAGCCTTTTGTTACTATTATAAATACCTATTTACCTAGGCTTTCATTTCTGAGACTATGAATGAACTTACTGCCTCAAATGCCACAATCATTACTGAAACTATATTGTTCTTCTACATACTGTGGTTCTAAATAATACAATCAAATTTCAGTTTCTTTGTATCTTTGATGTGTGTTAGTGAAAAGAAATTAAACCTCTCTGAAATTATAGAACATTCATGTAAAAATGGTCTACTTAAATCTTATAGTGAAAAATCAACAATATCCTTTAGGGGCACAAGAAGACAGTCAAATCCTGCTTTATCTAGATGTTTATCTACTACTGCTTTATCTAGATGTTTTAGGAACTATATTAAGTTCAACAATGTTATTATTGCTATTAATAACATGGCCAACCTCCAAATAAAATAATCAATTTTTGAGAATAAAGAGCATACACTAATCATGTGTTTAAACTAAGTAACCAAACACATTGAAAACCGAATAGAATTTACATGATTCTTAGAATATTTTCATTGCCAAGTTAGAAAAATTATTTCCAAAAAGGAAACAGAAACATGATATGCATTTTTAACAGTTTCTTTTAAAAGCTCTTTTCTCCCACAATAATTATACAGATATATTATACACCATTTCTCTTTCTTTCATATTATTTTAATATACAACTGATAAATATATAAAGCGTGGCAGACATAAAACTTAAATGAGAGCACCTGGGTGGCTCAGTCAGTTAAGCATCTGACTTCTACTCAGGTTATGATCTCAAGGTTAATGGGTTCGAGTCCTGTGTTGGACTTTGTGCTGACAGCTCAGAGCCCAGAACCTGCTTCGGATTCTGTGTCTCCCTCTCTCTGCCCCTGCCCCACTCGCACCCTCTCTCTTTCTCAAAAATAAATAAACATTAAAAATTTTTTTAAAATTAAATCCAAAGTTAAACTTTGTTTTACTAACTTTGAAATATGACATTGTTCCACATGAATTAAAATATGGAGTTATAACTCATGAATATATTCATGCACTTACAAATGGCCAGACTATATATTCTATTCAGACATGGTACAGCAGTTAATTAATTTTGGAAAAACAAATGAAAAAACTCTAAGAAAAGTTCCAAAAGAGAAGAGTATATAAAATGAGCATTTTAGTAAAAAATTAGTAGAGCATACTTTATACTGACACAAAATCAAAAAAAGAATAAAACACCTTCTTTAAATTATTTTAATTTCTTAAGGGTAGAAAACAGACCAAGTAAAACTGACCTTTAAAAGTTCCTCTGATGTAGGGCGATCTTGAGGGATTTTCTGGAGGCAAGAATCTACAAAGTTGCGAAAATAATCAGACCTATTGTAAAGGAAAGTATCAAGTGAACATATTGCTATTTCCTTTTAAAACACATCCACAAACCATACAGAGAAGATCAGCATAGTCCCTGTGCAAAGACGACATGCAAATTCATGAAGTATTCCATATTTCTGAGCAATAGGTGTTGTATGTAAGTGTCAAATTACTAAATTCTACACCTGGAACTAATTTTACACGATATGTTAACTGGAATTTAAATGAAAACTTAATTAAAGAAAACAACATCCACAAATCAAGGCATGTGCCTACTGGTGGGAGGGGGAATGGAAAAGGAATTATTAAAAAAAAAGCAGATAAAATATATTGTATATTTTATATAAATCTATGAAAATCTATTTAATTTTTTTTTAATGTTTATTTATTTTTGAGACAGAGAGAGACAGAGCATGAATGGGGGAGGGTCAGAGAGAAGGAGACACAGAATCTGAAGCAGGCTCCAGGCTCTGAGCTGTCAGCACAGAGCCCGACGCGGGGCTCGAACCCACAGACCATGAGATCATGACCTGAGCTGACGTCAGACACTTAACCGACTAAGCCACCCAGGCACCCCTATGAAAATCTATTTAAAGCAACCAATGAATCTTTACCATTTTCCAAGGACAAATTTACACAGATTATTTAAAAAATCCTGCTCCCACAAGTTAAGAAACAAAACAAACGAACAAAGGGGGGCAGAGAGGGAAGGAGTGGGGGGAGGGGGGAGAGAGAGGCTCAAACCAAGAAATGGACTCTTAACTATAGAGAACTGATGGTTGACAAAAGGGGTGTGTGTGGGGGGATGGGTTAAATAAGTGATGAGGATGAAGGAGTGTACTTGTCATGATGAGCCACAGGGTGATGTATGAAATGCTCAATCACTATATTGTACACCTGAAACTTACATTACACAGTATGTTAACTGGAATTTAAATAAAACTTAAAAAAAATCCTACTCCCACATATTTAAATATCATAACTTGTTCTATATTGAGGCAAAATTAGGGAAGCCAATCTTTCTTCTTTGCATTCAAATTTAAGATAACATTCTTTTCAATTTTTTGTTTCTTTTCTCTAAGCCATCTTTTTTTTTTTCTTTTTTTAAAAATTTTTTAACGTTTATTTTTTTTGAGACAGAGAGAGACAGAGCATGAACGAGGGAGGAGCAGAGAGAGAGGGAGACACAGAATCGGAAGCAGGCTCCAGGCCCCGGGCCATCAGCCCAGAGCCTGACGCGGGGCTCGAACCCATGGACTGTGAGATTGTGACCTGAGCTGAAGTCGGACACTCAACGACTGAGCCACCCAGGCGCCCCGCCATCTCTGTTTCTTGTTTGCCTCTTGGATCATCTTCTCTATTGCAACTTTAGAACATCAATCTATTTGTTTTGGAGGGAGCAGTTTTACACCTAAGTATTTAGTATTCCTAAATAAGTGCATAAACTTCCATTAAGCCCAGAAAATCAATTTAGATATTTTGTAAAACATCAAAAGTCTGCAATGTATTTTTAAAAAATGCTTACTGTTCTGAGAGAGAGAAAAAGAGAGGGAGTGAGGATGAGCCGGGGAGGGCAGAGAGGGAGAAAGAATCCCAAGCAGGCTCCATGCTAACATCACAGGGATTAAATGAGGTCACGAACCATGAGCTCGAGACATGATAACTGACTGAGCCACCCAGGTGCTCTAGAAGTCTGCAACATATTATTATACAATGTTACTGATGAGGGTGAGGAAGGCAGTAATAATTACTTAATCAATGTTTGTCTTTCCATATTCACATAAGATTTTAAATTCCTTGAAGGCAAGAATTTTTTGAATTCCTATGTATCAAAGAGTGTAACGATAGTCTGTGTTCAATATATTTATTACTAACATATACCATGATGGTAAACTCTGTGCCAGAAGATTCCTTCTACATATCTCTAAACAGGTAACAATGATCTACAAATCTGCCTTAAATATATAATCTTAAAAAAAATAAAGTTTCACTAATTTATGTAACTACTTGCGAATTTAAAAGTATTTAGCATTTTAGATATCTCCCCAGAAATTTTTAAATGCTAGATATACTTGAATATACTTAGATACATACACTAAAATTTTCTATCAATGATAAAAATTCTAGTTTTCTAAAACTGTCAATCTGTCCTTTATAAAGTTCTTTACATGAATGAGCTAATTTTATCAAATCAAGGAAGCACTAGAACATGGAATAACAAACCATTCTAAATATAAATATCATAGTAACAATTAGAACAATCGCAAAGTTATGAATTATCTGATAATTTTGATAAATCATTTTATCTATGCTTTAAACCTCATAAATTATAAACCATTCCCCCCAAAAATACTACTATAAGTTGTGGCAATCTATGTATTTTAGTTATAAAATACTGTTTAAATTAAGCTATTTATTATATAATCAGGGTTATATGTGTTCCAAAAGTTCAAAGAAAAAAATAAAATTTAAAATTTTATAAAAAGCAATACTTTTTGCTTCTCTGTGGCCTCATCTATCCTTTATTTCTGAACTGAGTTACACATAAGTTACAAAAAGCAGAATATATAGAGGATAAACATGATGTAAGGGTAAAACAAACCAATTTAATATCTCTTCAAGTAATACACTTTACCTAATTGAATTAAATCATTTTGATAACATTATTTAAAAAGTATTTAATTTATACAATGTTGAGTAATATATGTCCAAGCAATACTCACCATTCATTAGACTGTAATGTAGGGGATTCATTTTGGGCTATGTGATATAAGGCACTCATTGCATTCATATTAAATAAAGGAGGCTTCCTTTCCGCTGTAAAAGAAAGAAAATTTTCCTGTTAAAATATGAGCCTATTAAAAAGAAAAAAAATAATAAAATAAAATAAAATAAAATAAAATAAAATAAAATAAAATAAAATATGAGCCTGTTATATAGAGGCATGCTTGCAGATACTGTTAAAAAAATTTTTTTTTTGGAAATAGTCTCAAACTTAGCAAAAAAATTTCCAAGTAGAGCTCAAAGAAGCTCTTCTTTTCTGTTTTCTTTTTAAAAAAATTTTTTTTAACTTTTATTTATTTTTGAGAGACAGAGCATGAACGAGGGAGGAGCAGAGAGAAATGGAGACACAGAATCCAAAGAAGGCTCCAGTGTCTGAGCTGTCAGCACAGAGCCCGATGTGGGGTTTGAACCCATGAACTGTGAGATCATGACCTGAGCCAAAGTCAGAGGCTTAACCGACTGAGCCACCCAAGCGCCCCTCAAAGAACTTTTTCAAGTGAGTCAATTTACACTACGTTGCTGGCTTAATACTAAGTTGCTGGCTTAATGCCCTACCACCCCTAAATACTTCAGTGTATACTTTCTATAAATAAGAACATTCCACTAAAGCACCACAATTAAATCAGACCATTAATACTGATACAGGACTATCCTCTAATCCTCAACCCCCATTCAAATTTCAATCAAAGTTCCAATAATGTCCTCTGTAGCAAAAGCAAGCCTTGATCATTTGCATCAAGGAATGGGTGAGTCTTATCTAAATTGTTAAATTAACATAAAATTGTTCATAATACCTTCCTATAATCCTTTTAATACCTGTAGTAGTGATGTCACTTCTCATTCTTGATATTGGTAATTTGTGTCTTCTTTTTTCCTGATCAATCTGGCTAGAGACTTTATTTAATTGATTCTTGCTTTGATTTTTTACATTCTCTTTCTTCTGCTTATTTTGGGTTGAATTTACTCTGTTTCTTTTCTTTCTTTTTTTTTTTAAAGTAGGCTCCACACTCAACATGGGGTTTGAACTGATGACCCCAAGATCTAGAGTCGCATGCTCTACTGACTGAGCCAGGTGCACCTTGCTCCTCTTTTTCTAGTCTCTTAAGGTAATAGCTGAAGTCACAACCTTGACAATTTTGAAGTGTACAAGACTCTTGAATGTTCCTCAATTTGAATTTGTCCTATGATTAAATTTGAGTTATACATCTTTGGCAGGAATATCAAGAAGTAAAACATATTTTTATCATTGTTACATTTTCTCAAGAGGTGGTGCATGATTTTGAATGATTCCATTATATTAAGTTTATATATTTATTTTGAGAGTGAGCGAGCACGCACGTGAGCAGGGGAGGGGCAGAGACAGAATCCCAAACAGGCTTTGAGCTGTCAGCACACACCCCAGTGCGGGGCTCAATCTCATCAACCAGGAGATCATAACCTGAGCCAAGATCAAGAGTCTGACACTTAACCAACTGAGACACGCAGGTGCCCCTTCCCACTTTTAAATAAAGTTAACTGGAATACTTTTATAAGAAGAAAAAAAAGGAAAGAATATTGGACTGGAAGGGGAGAAGCATGGAGAATCAACAGCAAGAAGATGGACATCATCATCAATTACAGTCACAGTTCAATTATCTACCTGGCTCACTTACACTGGGAATGTTAGGTCCCACCCTGGGAATGATGGTACACTACCTTTAGCATAGCTCCCTTTATGGGCAACAGAATAAAATGTGTGCAGAAAATCAAACTGTTACAATATGGCATGAGGTCCAATATCTAACCCTCATACTTAATTCAAAGTAAGAAGTATCCTAGGCAGAGGTAAGTAATTCATAAATGCTTTAGACACTTTCTACCTAAGGTAAATATAGTAATCAGACATATTTTACATGTTTAACAAATACTCATTAAATATTGGACATAGATACCTGAAAATTAGCATCACAGTGCAAAATTATTTTAGGCAATTTAACAAAGCAAATATAATATACCTAAGGAACAATGCTTACCTAGTTCAATACATGTTATTCCAAGAGACCATACATCTACTTTGCCATCATACTGTCCTTCATCCATGGCTAAAATTACTTCTGGGGCCATCCTAAAACATAAAATGACATTTAAATTAAAAGCAAAAAAAGGTATACTATGCTTTTTTTTAAATGTTTATTTATTTATTTAGAGAGAGATAGAGCACAACGAGCAGGGGAGGGGCAGAGAGAGAGGATGAGAGAGAATCTCAAGCAGGCTCCGAGTTGTCATCACAGTTTGTCATCAAGCCGAAATCAAGAGTCTGACACTTAACTGGCTGAGCCACCCAGGTGCCCCAGTATACTATTCTTTAAAAATATAATGACCATCTACATAGAGAACACCTGTGTGAATTCTAGACGAATTCTAGACATTATGTCTGGATGTAAGAATTTTTATAATGAGAAATAAATGCACCACAGGCTGTCAGGTAAATATTTACCATTGCATATATAGTGTGAGACTCACTCTCCCCATTTGTCATGATCATGTAACAGCATCCTAAAGAAAGGATGCCCCAGAGCAGGGCTGCATACTGTAACATTGTATAATTCTTGGGCTAGTAAGTCTTAACTATTTTGATCTCAGGATCCCACTACAAAAGTCTGATTTATGCTTGAAAGATGGAATTTCATCATTGACAATACTGTCAGTTGTTTTCCTTCATGTGACAAGCTCACTCCATGCATTTAAGAAAATATCTGCCACAATAACCAACACCGAATAACAATAGTTTGTCAGTCTTCCTTTTAAATAGGAACAGTGCTCCATGATACACATGGCTAGAGTAGCTCATAACGAAGACAATTACACAGTTATCAACCTTACAGGTAGGTGTCTTGGTTATAAAATGGAACATTAATTCATGTTTTCAATTAGACATTTTTTTTAAACTGTTTTTTAATGTTTATTTTTGAGAGAGAGCGGGAGAGACAGTGTGAGTGGGGAAGGGCAGAGAGAGAGAGAGAGGGAGACACAGAATCCAAAGCAGGCTCCAGGCTCTGAGCTTTCAGCACAGAGCCTGAGGCAGAGCTTGAACTTGCAAACTGTGAGATCATGACCTGAGCGGAAGTCAGACGCTTACCTGACCGAGCCACCCAGGCGCCCTTAGAGTCTAAACTTTTTTGATGGTACTATACTTCATCTGTTTTTGGTGTTAAGCACAGACTGACCCTTAGAACAGTTGCTAATGTTCAGTAGGATTGTCACCAGACACCCCAGTGTATGTGAGTGTGTGTGTCTGCGTGTAAGTGTAAAGACATCCAAATATGTACCTCGTTACTATGCTCCAAATTCTCTATATACAAATTAACAAGTATGTAAATAAAGTAAATTTTCAATGGTCAATAGAAGAGTGTTTCCAAGGTGTTCTTTAAAATGTTGAAGTAAGTTTGGGAAATTACTAAGTTAAGGAGAGCTAAACAGGGTAATTTTGTTTTTTATTTGTAGAACTTTTCAGGGCTTTTTTAGTATCTAATATTCATCATTAATTTCTAAACAGAAGAATCATTAAGAAATATTATTTGCTCACAGAACCCTTTTTTATAGAAGGGAAATGGACTCTATCTAAACTAGAGTTCTACATAAGAAATTTTTGATCATCTAGAGCAGTGGAAGAGTAAAAACTCTTCAAGTTTTTAATTTGTTTACCTCCAATGAATTTATGAAATCTATTTATCCCCTTGTATACTTTTACATTCTCTATATTTTATAATTTAATAGCTACAAAGGATATAATGTGCAGCTTATGTATATACTTTTTATTGTATATGTGATTTAAAGATATTTAAAACGTGGAGTTACAGAGTTGTTTTATTAAACAGCAGTAACAACAACACACTGCTGTGTGGCCAAATTACCAATGCCAGTCTTCACTGTCCTATCAATCAGTCAAATCAGAATCACTTTCTGTCAAAAAAGTCTGACTTCATTTTCAATGCCAACATGTTAATGTGTCCCTATGACAGCCATCTCAGTTATGAATTTTACACTAGAAAAAAAGAAGGGAGAGAAGATAACTGGGGAGAGAGAAAAAGCAAGGAGTAAAAGGAAGGGGAGGAAGAGGACTCGAAAGGGACAAGGGCTTGCTAAGACTTTGTATCCTGACTCTTCAGTATTTCTGATAATTACTATACATTCTCTCAAATTGTACTTCTGCTATTGCTTTGAGGCTATTACATCCCAGACCAACGCATCATTGTAATATTCAGGATGGGTAAAAAGTCCTTCCTTTATAAAGTGAGAGAGGGAGATTTGGAAAGTGGGTGGTAAAGAAGATGTAGTGGACCTAAGACATCACTCTCACCATGTGGGAGTTGAAGATCTGGACAGGACTTTTATTGGGTTGGGTGACTGGTATGTGAGGCTTCATTACACTTTTGTCTACTTTAATGAGTATGTGAAATTCTTCATAATTAAAAATAAAACCAAAAAACTCCAAATCAGCTATCAGCCTTCAGATACTCCTAGTCTGAAGACACAGTAAGTATCAATCTAAAGAACACACAGAAATTTCCACTTAGCATTTCTATCTTCTCCTCACTTGGATTTCATTGAATTTTTTCACTCCCACACCCAAAATATGATGCAGGTTATAATATGGAAGAAAATATCAAGAGGACAAATGAAAAAACAGGAGATCCAAGGGCAGCACTCCAAATCTGTATTTGAAACTAACTAGGTTTAAAGTTAAGATGTCCAAAATAACATATTACCAGGAAAAAGATAAGACATCTGAAAAAGTATCACCACACATCGCCTATTTCAATTATGAGGATCAATAGCAAATAGGATTATTCTTACCAATATGGCGTTCCCACAAAAGAATTGGCAGGAGATGCCATGGAAGCTGATCCAAAGTCAGCAAGTTTCACCTGGCCTGGTTCTGTCAGAAGGATATTTCCTGCTTTGATATCTCTGGGTTTAAGGAACACAGAAAATTATTTCTCTTTCCTTCATTAGATTATGTTGAGATGATAAAAATCAAATAAAAGTTTTTAAAATAGGGAAGGAGAAATCAAAATAATTAAGTCCTTGGATAATCTCTCAATTAGGACAAGGAGATGTAAGATCCACAGTAGAAAACAAGAAATACGGAAATAATATAAATATACAGTAACATTTTCTAAAAGAGAACACAAAATGGCAGTAAAAACAAGACAGAAAAATCAAGTAATTAGAGCATAGTTTATATTTGAGTTCCCGTTTATTGTTGCAAATAGTGGTTTTAAAACTGGAATTTAATTAGCTGACCACTCCATAATAATATATACTATACATATATAGTATAGTACAGTATAGTACAGTATAATATAATATAATATAATATAATAATATAATATAATTTGAGTACACCATTTAATGAACGAAAGAAAGAGAAATTTCATACCCAAAATTTTTTTAAAGGTTATTCTTCTCATTTCCAAACCTTAGCATAGTTCTCCTAACTAAACATGAAATGAAAACTGAAGCACACAGATAATATAGTATCCAAAGATCCCAAATTTATTTCCAAGCTTACTTTTTAAAGTCAGCAAACATACTGTTCATGCAAAATAAGAAAATTATGATTTATATAATTATTTATATAATATATATATTATTTATATAATTATTTATATAATGGGATTATATGTCCAACTGGCACCATAACATACATTTAACCTTTCAAAAAAAATTCCAAGCACTTGTCAATTCTTACTATAGTATTGTAATGGATATAATATTAAATAAATCTTTTTCCTTCCACTTATTTTTTAAAGTTTATTTATTTATTTATTATTTTTTTTAACGTTTATTTATTTTTGAGACAGAGAGAGACAGAGCATGAACGGGAGAGGGGCAGAGAGAGAGGGAGACACAGAATCGGAAGCAGGCTCCAGGCTCTGAGCCATCAGCCCAGAGCCTGACGCGGGGCTCGAACTCACGGACCGTGAGATCGTGACCTGAGCTGAAGTCGGACGCCCAACCGACTGAGCCACCCAGGCGCCCCTAAAGTTTATTTATTTATTTTTGAGATAGCATGCACACGCAGGGGATGGGCAGAGAGAGAGAGGCGAAGGAGAATCCCAAGCAGGCTCTATGCTGTCAGGACATGGGGCTCGGATCCCAAGAACTTGAAGATCATAACCTGAGCCAAAATCAAGAGTTGGACACTTAACCAACTGAGCCACCCCAGTACACCATCCTTCCACTTGTTTCTTGAAAGAGGAGAGGTACTTTGATGTTGATAAGACCTTAGTTTCTAATTCCAACTCTTCCATTCACTTATTTATTAGCATGTGGATTTCTCTTGGACCTTACTATCCTCATCTAAAAAATGATAAGCCATTTAACTCACAGTGACTCTACTATATAGTTTAATATGTATTGCCTGGTTCACATATATGAAAAAAAAGAGCTAGTTTCCTTCTAAAATAGACAAAACCTAAATCAATGCTAAAAATGCATTATAAAAGTTGTTGTTTTTTTTTTGTTTTTTTTTTTTTTTTTGAGACAGCAAGAGTGAGACAGCATGTGAGTGGATGGAAGGACAGAAAGAGAGGTGACAAAGAATCCCAAGCAGACTCCCCAGTGCCAGCACAAGCCCGGTGGTACGATGGAAGCTCGAGCCTGACACGAAGGTGGATGCCACGAACCGTGGGATCATGACCTGGGCCAAAAGAGTCAGATACTTAACTGACTGAGCCACCCAGACTGCCCTAAAATAGTTTGTTTAATCTTAAAGTATTACCCATGATTATGGATTATCAAGGATTAGCGCTCAACAGCATAAAGAGTGTTCAGTCTATGTTGTGGGATCAATGGCACAACTCTAGCATTATCAGTTACTGGAAGGACAAAACACCTAGATTTAGTTCTAGTCTAGTTTATTTGGCTTTGTAAGCACTTCGGAAAAAGTAGTCACGAATTGGGGCTTCAATTCCTTTATTTGTAAAATCAAAAAAGGTAAGACTATATAATCCCCAATGTCTTTTCCATTTTACAAATTAAATGATGCTACAATTAAATTCCTACCACAATCTATAAAGTGCACATATGTCCGAAAACCCAGTAACACATGCAGACAAAGATAAAAATAAACCTAAAGGGAGATCAAATGTTTGTAGGACAACCTAAAAAACATGTTTTTAAGATTCTGAAATGCTTTTATTTGGCTACAACCAACACAACTTACAGGGTTAATAAGTTCCAGGGTTGATAAACGCAATAAGCCATTTGCTGCTAATACATAATAATTTTTAAAGTGCTTACCTATGGATCATGGTATGAGAATGTAAGTAGGCTAATCCCTGGAGAGCACCATGTGTAATTGCTGCTATTTCCACTTCTTGTAATGGCTTTTTGTGAACTTAAAATAAGAATTTATTGGAAAATAATTACTATACAGAATATTTTTGTTCAAAAAGATAAACATATCTAATATATGTGGCTATTTTTGAAAACTAACATTTAACAAGAAGATTTATTTCCCAAGACAATAAAACAAGGCTATTGAACTTTATAATTAGTATTACAGTTGTGCTTAGCTGTTAAGTAAATAGTTCACAGCCAATTTTCCCCTAAGCTAACAACATGTAAGAATTAGTTGATTACAAAAACAAAAGTAACAGAAGAGAAGTTCTCCCTTTATTCTCACACATCTTCATTCTGAACAGAAGGGACAGATTAAGCTAAATGACAAAGAAGGAAGAAAAATGCTTGTTACAAAGTCATAATGTAAGAAAACTCACTAGTTTTGCTACTACAGAATAGTGCATACCATGCTAAGAACCTACAGAAGGCTAAGGTTCTTACTCTTTGTGGAAAGCTTTTATAGTATTTAAGAAAATCATATGGAATTCTCATTTTATTTTGTTAATAATTTTTACCCTTAATAATTAAAGGAAACCTACCTTCCAGTAAATCTGAAGCAGATCCTAAGCAATATTCCATTACTAGCTACATAGGAAGAAAAATTATAAAAGCATTAAATTAGTAAAAAGATTCTATTTGAGATAAAATAAATTCACCAAGGAGATCAAGAACATGGTTTGATGTCAAGCAAACACTAGTCATCATTTACCTTAAAAAACAAAAATTTATACATTTAACAATTTGTTAAATGATAGAGTTAAGCCAACGATACATTAATTTTTTTATGCCAACATATAATCACATGTATAAGATGTGTATTTCATTCATACTTACTAACTAAAACTATAAAGGAATATAGTTACTTGTTAGGAATTACTGTTAGGAAATGGAAAACTGTCCTCTGGATCTATATGCACAAAGTTTAGGTTACAGTTTAAATGTTTCTTTAAAGCAAGCGCAGAGCACCTCCTGTGGGTCAGGTATCTTATGTACACTAACTAATTTAATCCTCACAACCACCTTATAAGGTAGGCCCTATTATTACCCTTGGGGATCATTTCTGTTAAAAGAAAATGTGGCCTTTTCCTCTTTAAAGATGCAGTTACTATGCCTATATCACTGCTGGATTACTGCTTTGTCACCTCAATGGTAACAACACAAAATTAATCTCTACCCTTTGTAATAAAGTGTCTCAATTCTCTACAGTTAGTATTATTCAGCCAAGGAATTATAATCAGTTCATACTTCACCAAGAGTCACTAAGACTTCACCAAGATCTTTGTGGTTAAATAGATTACAATATATTTATGTCAAAAAGGTATGCTAACTTTCATCATTGAATAATAGGATTGTTTTTACAATGTTTGATAAACCATTTGAAAAATGATGCTACTAAAAAATGTCAGAGAGCAGTTTACCATGCACATAAAGGTCAGTTAAATCTCTGTAGTAAACTTGCAAAAGTTCTATTATCTCTTATTGCCAAGGAGTTCTAAGAAAAGCTGCTCTTCCTCTCTCAGAATGAACTAACATTTCAAGGTGTTTTTGCATGGCTTTACACAACCATTTTGAAACATTCTTGAATTAATTAATTCTAAACCAAAACCAACTAAATTACAGCAAGGGGAGAAAACACCTACCCATGCTGTGTGCTCACGTAAATAGCAGCCTTTGTATTCTATACTGTTGGGATGTTTTATTCTTTGTAGAAACTTGACTTCCTTAATAATATCCTGCCATTTCTGTGGGGAGAAAAAAAGGAATAAAAGAAAGAATTATGAAAAGTTGCTTTCCTTTAGAAAGCTATATAAGAAAAAAAGGAATAACTAGAGTAAGCAGGGTTAATGCTTTATTTGTAATATTTAAATATCAAACTAACAAATTTAAAAGAAATCACATTTGTATACTTTAAACTCAATTATATAATTTATAAAAGTATTTTATTCAAGGTAGAACAAATTTTAATTTGATAAAATTTATCATCAATGAGTATCATTAAAATTTTACAACCACACACCAAGGATGTTGATAAAAATTACATGCTATATTTAGTGATTTTTTTTCAGTTCAGCTTCCCCTTTCTTATTTGCAGCTTTACTAACATATAATTTACATCTCATAAAGGTGATCTATTGTGTTTCTGGCTTATGTCTTGTACCAAATATTAAGATTGTTTGTTTTTAAAACTCAAATAATTACTGTTCTATTTAAATTCCTAAATGTATACTTGCTAAATGCTAGCAAACAATTGTTATTATGTAGGAAAGTTCACAGAAAAAGCAAGCTGTATGAAAACATTTTCTTACAAATTTTACTTAAGAGCCTTCTTCACTGACAGCTATGAGGAAATACAGATAAATCTTTGGACATAAGCTACTCCAAGACAACCTTAGACACTTTCATCATATCCTAAACATACTTACTCTTAAGAAGCAACCAGACAACTCTGAAAAAACAGGTCCTTGGGTCCAAAAATCAAAGAATCTAAGGGTTTAGTAGATGTGGGAAGGAAACTAGGAATCTGCTTTTGGCTCTTGTTCAAGGTTTTTCACTAACAGGCCACATTTCTTAAGGCAGGGAAACTAGCATAATAGAAAACTTTAAGGAATGTTTTGTACTAAAATTTAAGATCATGTATTTCCTATTTTATTTCACAAGTCCTCAACAAAATACAGTGAAATATGTACAGTGTTTTATATAAAATGTGTATGATACAAGATCCTCAATTCAGAAAATATTTCATGGGCTTTAAATTTCGTATTTGAATGCTCTGGAACACAAATTCAGAACACAACAAAGCCTGTATTTGTAAACGGAGAAAAGACTTTCATGAGGACTATTCCTAACATTCTTGAAGGAGTATTAGATGTGAAAAGATGATACACTAAAATGATTCTTTCTTCTAGGTGTAACTAATCAAACAGACTCCAACACAGTACCAGTCTGCTGTGAAAACTACTTCTGAAGTTGTGCTATAGAAATGGCAAATAAAATTAGACTGAACTTATAAGAAATGGAATTTTTTAGGAGTTTTAGGAATTTTTAGAAGATTTTTTTTTGGTATCAAAATAATGGAAGAATGAAATAATCAGTAGTGTTACCACACCCATTGTACGATCTTCACAAAACCCTGATTTACCATAAAATAGAGATTCCAAAGGTATAGAAAACCAAAATGTTTAAAAAGTGAAGACTAACCCAGCAATTCCACCTCTGGGCATACACCTGAAATTACGGAAAGCAGAGATTCACAGAAGTATTTGTATATCCAGGTTCATAGCAGCACAATAACTAAGTGGTGGAAGCAACCTAAGTTTCCACTGACAAATGAATGGATGGATAAACAAAATGTGGTCGTTTATACACACATACAGACAACTATCCAACCTTGAAAAGGAAGCAATTCTGACACATATTATAACAAGGATTAACTTTGAGAATGTTATGTTAAGTGAAATAAGCCACTCACAAAAGGGCAAATACTGCATGATTTCACTGATGTGAGACACCTAAAGTAGTCAAATTCCTAGAGACAGAAAGTAGAGTAATGATTTCCAAGGGAAGGAGAGAACGGGGAATTATTGTTTCGTGGGTACAGAATTTCAGCTTTCCAAGATGAAAAGAGTTCTGGAGAAGAATGGCCATGATGACTGCATGACAATGTGAATGTCTTCAATGCCACTGAACTGTACATTTAAAAATGGTTAAAATGTTAAATTTTGTTAAATGTATTGTATCGCAATTACAATAACTAAATTTAAAAATTAAAGCCTAAAGATTCTGTATTTAAAAAACTACATGTTATAAAATGAATTCATATATAATAAATAGAATAAATACAATCTGACAAGAACTAATTGAGTAATAGAGAACTAAAGTGGTATCAATGTAGAATCAGTAATTTTATTTTTTTGTTTCTCAAATTATTACACACTGCCCATTTTTCAGACTATACTGCCTGTTGATTATTAAAGTTTGTTTAAAATAAGTCTTACACAATTTCTAAACCACTAAAAAATTATACTCAATATAATTTATTGTTAAATGTATCTTACTCTAGTTTACCTCCTCAGAAACTGGTAATTTGTCTATGATAGAGTTATGTATTAAACCACAGTTTAAAAAAGTAATAAGCTCACTTCAGCAGCACATATACTAAAAAATTAAAAGCAAGGGACACAAGCTGGAAGGCTTTTGGCATGCCACAAATGTCTTGTTTAAGGTTCTAGGCACAATTTTAATGGGTATATTTAGTTTCTGAAAGAAAATTCACTGCAATACACACTTAATATTTCTACACTTTTCTTTAGGTACGTTTTACGTGTCTGAAAGAATTCCCATCTACCCCTAATTAAAACCAGTATGTCATTCTCTAACATACCAGTAAGAATGTATATATTTCACCCACCTCAGTAGACTGCTTCCCACTGTAAGACATTTTCTTGATAGCCACCACTTCATTGGTGCGCACATCTCGTGCCTAAAAAAATAAAGGACCATTGTGAAAATGAACACAATAAATCTGGGCAATTATTTATCTCTCTGAGCATAAAAGCATTTATAACCTATCATGTCAAAAATGACATCGAAAGTGCTTTCAAATACCTTAAAAAATAATAAATATATATGAAAACTTATCAAATTATCCAGGAGCTCATACTTTGGAAAGAAAAATAAAGCAAGTTTATTTTTAGTGATCTACTTGAGAGAAAAAAATATAGAAATTTTAATAGTACTATAAACAGAAAGAAAACAAGACTAGTTAGTATATGTAAGTCTATGCTAATCGATTTTGAAATCTCAATGAAATGGACAGTTTTCTAGGTAAGAATTAATAAAACTGATCTAAAGAAAAAATGTAAAAAAAAAAACAATGGTGGCAGACTGAATACCAATTAATTATCTTTAAAATAGCCTTAAGTGGAAAATAGTTTTACCAGGGGAAATTTCCAAGATATAAGTGGGAACAAAGGAAAAGATATCCCATTAGTTTTATGAAGGCAGTATAACCCAATAACTAAAACCTCACAAATAGCACAAAATAGAGTACCAATTTTGTTTGAAAATATAGATAAAAGCTCTAAATAAAATTTAAAAACCAAATATTACATGGCATTAAAAGAAATTTTCATTTGGATAAAATATACTACAATCATATAAATGCAAAAGACTCTGGTAATAGGAAAACACTTCATCATTTCAATTTTTTTTAAGTTAAAGGGGAAAAATATTATGTAAATGCTCAATAAATGCTAGAAATGCAGGAAAGGCCGAATGCTAAATGTACTCAGCTGCAGGAAAGGTTAAATTCCTAGAAAACCCAGATGAGAAAGGTAATTCCTCAACATGACAAATCATGTCTATTGTAAACAACTGCTAATCAGAATTAGAATGCTACAATGATATCACAATTATTTACCATTCTTATGGAACTTCTGAAAAAAGTAATAAAAATGTAACAGAAAGACAATTTTTAACTCTTGGAAAGGAAGGCCAAACTCTTACTATATGTATATATACACACACACAGTATTGAGTTCATAAAAGGGTCAAGACCATCTCAAATCACCTGTGGAAGAAATGATCTTCAGTTTAGACTTTAATAAATTCCAAAAGGTCAAAATACTCTAAAATTAATTATGATGACAGCTATAACTCCTATTTGCTAAAATCATTGGAATGCACAATTAAAGTTGGTGAACTTACGGTATGTAATTCATGCCTCAAAACTTGTTAAAAAAATAAATAGCACATATGGAAATTATACCTCTACAGCATTGCTTTAAAAACTTTTTAAAAAAAGACACTGTTTGGGGGGCGCCTGGTGGCTCAGTCGATTAAGTGTCCAACTTCGGCTCAGGTCATGATCTCATGATTCCTAAGTTCAAGCCCTGTGTTGGGCTCTGTGCTGACATCTGGGAGCCTGGAGCCTGCTTCGGATTCCGTGTCTCCCCCTCTCTCTCTGCCCCTCCCTGGTCTCTCTCTCTCTCAAAAATAAACATTAAAAAAATTTTTTTTTAACTTTTTTAATGGAACTATATGTGGTCTTTTGTGTTTGCTCCTTTCATTTAGCATAATGTTTTCAAGACTCATGACTAATGATGTTAAGCATCATTTTTTGTGCTTCGTGGCCATTTGCGTATCTTCTTTGGAGAAATGTTAATTCAGATCCTTTACCCATTTTTAAATTGTCTTTTCATGGCTGAGTTATAAGAGTTCTTTATATTCTAGACAAATCCCTTATCAGATATGTGATTTAAAAATATTTTCTCCTGTTTTGTAGATTGTCTTTCAAAGTTTTGAAACACAGAAGTTTTTTTTTTATTTTGATGAAGTCCAGTTTTTGTATTTAAAACATTTTTTAATGTTTTATTTATTTTTGAAAGAGAGAATGTGAGCAGGGGAGAGACAGAGGGGGACAGAGAATCGGAAGTGGACTCTGTGTAGACAGCAAAGAGCTCAATGTGGGACTTGAACCCATGAACCATGAGATCATGACCTGAGCTGAAGTCAAGACGCTTAACTGACTGAGCCACCCAGACGGCCCTATCTACTTTTTTTTGTCGCTCATGCTTTTGGTGTCATATCTAAGAATCCTTTGCCAAAACCAAGATTGTGCAGATTTACCCCTATGTTTTCTTCTAAAGTGTTATAGTTTTAACTATCACATATAGGTCTTTGATCCATTTTGGAAAAAAATTTTTTTTAAGGTGTATTTTTTATTTTTGAGACAGAAAGAGAGCATGAATGGGGGAGGGTCAGAGAGAGAGGGAGACACAGAATCTGAAACAGGCTCTAGGCTCTGAGCTGTCAGCACAGAGCCTGACACGGGACTAGAACTCACAGACCGAGAGATCATGACCTGAGCCAAAGTCAGATGCTTAACCGACTGAGCCACCCAGGCGCCCCTCTTTGATCCATTTTGAATTTTTACATATGGTATGAAGGATCCAATCTCACTGTTTTGCATTAAACAGCTGCACTTTTTAGTTAACCTAAGATAAAGCTTGATTTAAAAGTGGGTATACTAGGGGCGCTTAGATGGCTCAGTAGGTTGAATATATGACTTCAGCTCAGGTCATGATCTCATAGTTCATGGTTCAAGCCCCGCAATGGGCTGTGTGCTGACAGCTCAGAGCCTGGAGCCTGCTTCAGATTCTATGTCTCCCTGTCTCTTTGCTCCTCCCCTGCTTGTTCTCTTTCTCTCTCTCTCTCTCAAAAATAAGTAAACATTAAAAAATAAAAGAGGGTATACCAAATGCAAATCAATATTCTGGATCAGATTCCAAAAACAGAAGAGACAGTAGTTTTAAAAACTGGAAAACTCTGAGTATCTGGTTTATAGTATCATTTGATCAATATTGATTTCTTAGTTGTGATAAAGGTAATGTTGATAAAACATTATATAACATGTTAACATTAAGAGAAATGGGTGAAAATTACATGGAAAGGGGCTCTTGCGTGGCTCAGTCGGTTAAGCATCTGACTTCAGCTCAGGTCATGATCTCACTCTGTGAGTTCAAGCCCCACGTAGGGCCCTGTGCCGACAGCTCAGAGCCTGGAGCCTGCTTCGGATTCTGTGTCTCCCTCTCTCTCTGCCCCTCCCCTGCTCATGCTCTCTCTCACTCTCAAAAATGAATGTTAAAAAAATTTTTTTTAATTAAAAAAAAAAAAAAGAAAATTACAGGGAAAAACTCTTTACTGTAACTGCAAAATCTTCTGCAATGCTAAGATATTTTATAATAGTAAATTAAAGGGGCTACTAGGTGGCTCACTCAATCATCCAACTTCGGCTCAGATCACGATCTTGTGGTTTGTGAGTTTGAGCCCTGCATCGGGCTCTGTGTTGACAGCTCAGAGCCTGAAACCTGCTTTGCATTCTGTGTCTCCCTCTCTCTCTGCCCCTCCCCTGCTCACGCTCTGTGTCTCTCTCAATAATGTTAAAAAAGTTTCTTAAATAAATTAAAAAAATGAGTATAATTTATTAAAATACAAACTTATTAGTAATGATTACATTAAAATTAAATGACAAAATGAGATCCTTTGCCTATTATGTCTAAAAATAAAAATATGTAATGTCTACAAATGTTTTTCTCTCCTTTGGGACCACATGTTGTGCTTCCTCATCATGCCTTATTAGTCTCCTCTAATCTAGAACAATTCCTCAACCTTTGTCTTTTATGACACTGTCATTTTTTTAAAAATATGCAGTGATATTTTACAGAATGTTATTAAATTTGTGCTTGTCTGGCATTTCTTCAAGATTAGATTCTGGTTATACGTCCTTGGCCAAAATACTACAAGAGTAATATCGTGTCCTGATTTTCAGGGTTTCATATCTGTAGGTATACAAGGTCTGTCTGTTCCTCCTTGATGTTACTAATTTTTATAACCCACTCAAGCACTGTCTCTTCTTTTCGAATGTATACAGTTAGAGTTACTATTTTCTACCTTGTATCTAACAAGGAATTTGTGAAGAGATTTTTTTTTAAGTTTATTTATTTATTTTGAGAGACTGAGCACAAGCAGGGGAGGGGCAGAGAGAGAATCCCAAGCAGGTTCTGCACTGTCAGGGAGGGGCCCGCTGTGGGATCATGATCTGAGCCAAAATCAAAAGTCAAAGGCTTAACCTACTGAGCCACCCAGGCACCACTGTGGAGAGATACTTTTAAATCACGTAAACATCCTGCTCCAAAAACTTTTCCCCTAGATTACCAACCACTGAAGTTTCTAGCCCCAAACGATCTTCACTATGATGATTACAAAATGCTGATTTTTTCCAACTCTACCATTCCCTTCACATTTAACAGTCAGCATTCTGTTATAAGGAAAAGCCCTCCTTTTTTTTTTTTTAATTTTTAATGTTTATTTATTTTTGAGAGAGACACATAGGGAAAAGCCCTCCCTTTTTATTCATCCATCTATTATCTGTCATGGAAATGATGGATTCCTATTTTTATTCAATAGGCTATAATCGATTACCATTACAATTTTTTTTTAATGTTTATTTACTATTGAGAGAGAGAGAGAGAGAGAGAGAGAGATACAGAGTGAGCAGGCAAGTGGTAGAGAGAGGGAGACAGAATCCGAAGCAGGTTTCAGGCTCTGAGCTGTAAGCACAGAGCCTGCTGCTGGGTTTGAACTCACAAACTGCGAGATCATGACTTGGGCTGAAGTCAGCTGCTTAACCGACTGAGCCACCCAGGTACTCCAATCCATTACCATTTTATATTGATGCTCAAATAATTCCAGATTTGGCCAGTGGGAGCCCCCTCACTCTGGTTTCATGTCCTTTTGCCAGGCCCCATCTTTTTTTTTCTAAAGCACTTTTTAACTTTCTGGCACAGGATTTTCTAAGGCTTATCTTTTAGTGTTCTAGCCCTGAAACAGAATGAGCCATTACTCCAAGGAGCTCTTGTTCGGTTTAGTGAGGAATTCAAGATCCGAATATTCTCTGGTACTGAGGTATCACTGCGGTGACCTTCTTGCAGCAGATAGATAGGTAGATAGGTAGGTAGGTAGGTAGGTAGGTAGGTAGGTAGAGACAGACAGACAGACAGACAGACAGACAAAGAAGATATATCCTATCAAATCCCACAGGGTTCTTCCTTACTTTCCCTGATTCCATATTTCTCTCTTCTTTCAAAGTTAGGATGCTGACTCTAAATAACATCAATATTGGGGCCCCTCGGTGGCTCAGTCTGTTAAGTGGCTGACTCTTCATGATCTCACGGTCGTGAGTTCAAGCCCCACCTCGAGCTCTATGCTCACAGCTTGGAGCCTGCTTCAGATCCTGTCTTCCTCTCTCTGCCCCTTCCCAGCTCCCAAGTGCTCGCTCTCTCTCTCAAAAATAAACGTTAAAAAAATTTTAAATAATATCAGTATTATTCACTGCTCAATCCTTTAACACATAGTTTCAGAACTGTCACATCCATCTGAATATGTAAGAAATGTATTAAGAGTTGAAAATTTGTCTCCAGTTTCCTTCTCCCAAGACTGAGGGTATATAGTTAAAATACTGTGTACAAAAGTTACGTGCATTAGTTCTATTCTGTCCTCCAATGTGGTTATACCTGAAATACAGTTGGATTCATTGTTCTTGTTTTCCTTTGATTTCAATGACATGCCCCCCCCCAACATACTGAGTAAATTTTAATTTTTAAATATGTAAAACATTACCCAAAGAGGTGAATTCAAACAAGGATCATTCCATCCTCTATCTCTTCCATTCTATTCCCCACAACTGTCACCATTCTATATCTTGAATTGTTGGTTGTATAGGGGCATAATTTGTCTAATTTCATCAAACTATATACATTTAATATCTGTATATTTATGTACATAAATTGTACTCAATAAAAACAGTCAATTTAAAAAATACTACTGGCACACTGAATGTCTACAAGTCAGGGTTTTCTCAGTGTGGTTCTTTTATTGGGCCCAATTCTAAGATTCTATGTGTATTTTTCCTGTGTTCTGTATTTCTCCACACTAGTGTATATGGAGGAACAAGCATAAATACAGACAAAACTATAATACAAAAAAAAGCTTGTTTTTGAAATAATCTGTTTTCTAGGTCCCTCTTCCTTCAACTAGTGTCCAATCTGGAAAGTAAACAAATGTGATCAACATCAAATGCACACTTATGACATGTGTACATAACAAGATTCTTCAAGGATATATACCTAACTGTTAATAATAGCTGTCCTTGGGTAGTGAAATTATAGATGGAGTTTTTATTCTTTACTCTTTTTGTGTCCAACTTACAAATGGGATATAAATCAAAAGTTCAAATTGTTAAGAATTTGAAACAAATTTTCTCTAGGGGAATAATATTTTAAATTGTGATTTTATTCCAAAGGTGCCCATTAAAAAAAATTAAATCCATAATAACTGTCAAAATGTTAAACATCTATATAACATTTGTTGCTTGAGGGGAAAATAAGCAATTTTAATAGGAAGAAGAAATAAAGAATGTGAATGGAGTTTTTCCCCCTACAGATTAAGAAAGGAATTCTTAGAGATGTTTTATTATGGCTTTAGAGTAGTAGTTCATTGGTTTGCTTTTATTTATTTATTTATTTGTTATCATTTGAGAGAGAGCGAGTGTGCGAGCTCAGCATGAGCAGGGGAGGGGCAGAGAGAGAAGGAGAGAGAGAATCCCAAGTAGGCTCCACTCTGTCAGCAGAGCCGAACACAGGGCTCGACCCCACAAACCACGAGATCATGACCTGAGCCAAAATCAAGAGTTGGGCACTTAACCCACTGAGCCACCCAGGTGCCCCCATTGGTTTGCTTTTAAAATTACAATTTTTAGGGGTGCCTTGGGTGGCTCAGCTGGTTGAGAGCATCATACTCTTTTTTTTGTTAAGTTTATTTATTCTGAGACAGACAGAGATCACAGGGGCAAAGAGTGAGGGAGAATCCCAGCAGGCTCTTTGCCACAAACCAACAAAGAGCCTGCTGCGGGGCTCAAACTCACAAACTGGGAGATCATGACCTGAGCCAAAATCAAGGGTCAGATGCCTAACTGACTGAGCCACCCAGGTGTCCCAAGCATCCTACTCTTTATTTCGGCTTAGATCATGATCCCAGGGTCATGAGATTGAGCCCCACATCTGGCACTGTGCTGAGCCTGGAGCCTGCTTAAGATTCTTTCTTTGTCTCTGTCTCTCCCTCTCTCCCTCCCTCTAACCCACTGCCCTGCTCATGCTCACTCATAAAATAAAATAACAATCTTAAAAATAATAAACATGTTTCTTTAGCTACCAATTTTATCACCTGGAATCTTTTATTTATGAAGCGTACATTATTTCTCTGAAGTCAAGAGAAACTTCCTTTTCTTTTTTAGAAAAAGTCAATTTCTGGTTACAAATGAGCTTAAAAATTTTTTTCACGTTGAAATAATTACAGACTTATAGAAGTGTTGCAAAAATAGTACAGTTACCATATATCCTTCACCCTGCTTCCCATAATGTTAATATCTTTCATAGTACAGTACAATTATCAAAACTAGGAAATTAACAAGTTATTAACTATTAACTAAACTAAGACTTTATTTGAAGTTCACCAATTTTTCCACTAAAACCTTTTTTTCTGTTTCAGGATCCTACATTGCTTGGATATCATGTTGCCTTAGTGTCTTTCAGCCTGTGACAATTCCTCAACCTTTCTTTGTCTTTCATGACTTTGACACTTTTGAAAGACTATTGGTTATTTTGTTAACAGTGCCCAAACTGAGTTTACTTCCTCACGATTAGATTAATAAGAACAACACAGAAATGATGTGTCCTCAGTATCATGTCAAGAGACGGAGTACATGATGTGAACACTGTTGATATTAACCTTGATCACTTAGTTAAGGCAGTCTGTCAGATTTATCCACTGATTTTCCCATTTCAATTAATAAATATCTTTGGGACCATACTTGAGATTATGCATATATCCTGTTCCTCCTCAGACTTTAATCCATTAATTTTTGCATCTATCAGTGGATCCTGGTTGCAACAATTATTTCCCTTAGTCATATTACATTTAATAACAGGAATTTTCATTATGTGTGTGTGTGTGTGTGTGTACATCACACACACACACACACACACACACACACACACACCTTTGTGTTGTGTGAGACAGAAATACTAATACCTTCACAATTCCAATCCAACGCCAAAAGGTTATACCTAGCCTCCCCCCTTTATTTGTAACTTCTCAGTAAGAAAACTGGTTTTCGTTATCTATAATATTATAATACATTTACTTATTCAAATCTACAATATAGTTTCAGAATTGCCAAACCATACACCTGTGAGAAACTAGAAACTAGAGTTCCTTTTGCCTTTAGTCTTATTCAGCCAAAATACTGTTTCCAAAATCATTTAAGAGTAGGTTCTTTTCTTTCCCACCCACTTCTGTGTGTTTATGTTATTCATTTATAATACAGTTAAGGTTCAGGGCACCTGGATGGCTCAGTCAGTTAAGCGTCTGACTTCGACTCAGGTCATGACCTCACGGTCTGTCCGTTTGAGCCCCGCACTGGGCTCTGTGCTGACAGCTCAGAGCCTGGAACCTGCTTCAAATTCTGTGTCTTCCTCTCTCTCTGCCCCTCCCCTGCTCATGGATGTCTGTCTCTGTCTCTCAAAAACAAACTTTATAATACAGTAAGGATCATTTGCTATAGTCTGTAGTCCATTTATGTTTCCCCATAACATAGTTTTTTTTTTTTTTAAATCAACATTAATGAACATTTAATAAACTGGTAAAATTCACTCTTTGTGGCATGCACTGTGAAGTAGATTACAATTTTTGGCAATTATCAACAAAACTACCATTTATAGTTTTTAAAAATATTTTTAATGTTTATTTATTTTTGAGAGTGAGCAGGTGGGGGCAGAGAGAGGGGAACAGAGGATCCAAAGCGGGCTCTGTACTGACAGCAGAGAGCCTGATGTGGGGCTTAGACCCACAAATCACAAGAACCAAAGTTAGAGGCTTAACCAACTCAGTCACCCAGGCACCCCATTTAAAGTTTTTTGTGTGAACTTGAGTTTTCATTTCTCATGGATTAATATTTAGGAGTGAGATTGTTAAACACAAGAGTATGTTTAACTTTTTTTTAAGAACTGCCAAACTGTTGGGGCGCCTGGGTGGCTCAGTCTGTTAAAGCATCCAACTTTGGCTCAGGTAATGATCTCACGGTCTGTGAGTTCAAGTCCCGCCTCGGGCTCTGTGCTGACAGCTTGGAGCCTGGAGCCTGCTTCGGATTCTGTGTCTCCCTCTCTGTCTCTGACACCCCCCCTCCCCCCCCCCCCCCCGGCTCATGCTCTGTCTCTCTCGGTCTCAAAAATAAATAAGTGTTAAAAAAAAAAAAAAAGAACTGCCAAACTGTTTTCCACAGTGGCTAGACCATTTTACATTCCTACCAGCAATAAATGAGATTTCTAATTGCTTGACATGTTCACCAGTACTTGGCATTATATTTCTTTCATCTCATCTTTATTTCTAAGTCATTCTAACAGGCATGCAGTGATATCTCACTGTGGTCTTAACTTGTATTTCCTTTAAAACTAATGATGCTAAGTTTCTTTTTATATTTTTATTAACCATCTGTTTTTTTTTTCTTTTTTTCTTTTTGGTAATGTGTCTGTTTAGACTTTTGCTCAATGTTTATTAGGTTGTTTTCTTATCTATGTTTATTAGGGGCTTTAACAACCTTTATTAAGTTGTCTTCTCTGTTTGTTCTGGATACTAATCCTTTGTCATATATGTAACATGAAAACACTTTCTGACAGTCTGTGGCTTTCCTTTTCATCTCTTAAAAGCATCTTTCAAAAACCAAAAGTTTTTAATTTTGATAAAGCTCAATTTATAAGTTTTATCTGTTTGGATGGATAATGCTTTTCGTGTTAACAACTTTCTCCTATATTTTATTCTAAGAAGCTTCATAGGCTTTAAATGTAGCAATACAATCCATTTTGCATTAATTTTTATGTAAGGTGTAAGTCGAAGTTTATTTTTCTTTTTCTTTTAAGATTTTGTCATTATTTTAATGTTTACTTATTTTTGAGAGAGAGAGCACAGACACGAGAGCTTGGGGGTGGTGGTGGAGAGGATCTGAAGCAGGCTCTATGTCCAAGCAGAGCCCCAAAACTGTGAGATCATGACCTGAGCCAAAGTTGGACGCTTAACTGACTGAGCCACTGAGGCACCCCTAGATTTTATTTTTAAGTAATCTCTACACCCATGATGGGACTGAAACTCACAATCCTGGGATCAAGAGTCGCATGCTCCACCAATTGAGTCAGCCAGGTGTCCCTCAAAGTTTATTTTTATGCACATGCATGTCCAATTGCTCTGGCACTATTTGTTGAAAAATCTATCCTTTCTTCATTGATCTGCCATTGCACCCTTGCCAGGAATCTGTTCACTACATTTGTATGGGTCTATGTCTGGACTCAAGGTTTTGTTTATGAATTTATCCTTTCAACAATATCATATTATCTTGATTACTGTAGGTTTTTGAAATCAGATGGTTTGAGTTCTTGAACTTATTCACTTTTTCAGAATTGCTTTGGCTATTCTAGTTCCTTTGCTTTCCCCCAAATTTTAGAATATGCTTGTCAATATCTATTTTAAAAGCCTGCTGGGATTTTTATTGGGAATGCATTGAATCTATACATCAATCTGGAAACAGCTGACAGCATAACATTATTTAGTCTTCCAATCTATCAACACAGTATATCTCTTCAGTTATTTAGGTTTCCTTGGAATTTTTTCAATGTTTTATGGTTTTCAGAATACAAATCTTGTCCATTTTTTGTTGAATTTAAACTGAAGTTATTTCATTTTCTGGGTATTACAGACAGTACTTCTAGAATAAAACAAGTTCCAGTTGTTCACTGCAGACATAGAGAAATACAATAGGTTTTCGTATATTGAGCTTGTATCCTGCAACTTTGCTAAACCCACCTATTAATTCCGGGCATCCTTTTGTAAACTGTTTGGGAATTTCCAAAGTAAATAATCATGTTGTATGTAACATGGTAAATATGTGGATAAATTTTAAAACTATTTTTTCTCTTAGATTCTTTAAAATATATAGGACTAAAGCAAAAATTGTTAACACTGAATTCTAGATTTATAATGCATGCAAATGTGGGGTGCCTGGTGGGCTTAGTTGGTGGATTGTACAACTCTTGATCTTGGGGTGGTGAGTTTGAGCACCACATGGGGTATAGAGATTACTTGGTGCATTTGGGTGACTCAGTTGGTTAAGTGCCTGATTCTTGATTTCAGCTCAGGTCATGACTTCCTGGTTCATGAGATCGAGCCCTGCATTGGGCTCTGCGCTGACAGCTCAGAGCCTGCTTGGGTTTTTCTCTCTCTCAAAAAAAAAAAAAAAAAAAAAAAAAATATATATATATATATATATATATATTTGTATATATAAATATATATATTTATATACACATATATACATTATGTATGTAAAATATATATTATATAAATATACATATATACATATATATACATATATATATATTTTTTTACATTTGTTTATTTTTGAGAGACAGAGCACAAGTCGGGGAGCAGCAGAGAGAGAAGGAAACACAGAATCTGAAGCAGGATCCAGGCTCTGAGCTGTCAGCACAGAACCCGACGTGGGGCTTGAACTCACAAACTATGAGATCATGACCTGAGCCAAAGTTGGACGCTTAACCAACTGAGCCACCCAGGTGCCCCTACAAAAAGGATATAGGGAGGAGTACATAATTTCTACATTTTCCTTGAAGTGATTAATATTAACAAATAAACTGAAAAGAAGATGGGATATTCTTCTTGTAGAGAATAAGATAATAATAGAGGAACACCTGAGTGGCTCAGTTGGTTAAGTGTCCAACTCTTGATTTTGGCTAGGGTCATGAACTCACAGTTCTTGAGATTGAGCCCCTCCCCTCCCACTAGGCTCTGCACTGATAGCAAGGAGCCTGCTTGGGATTCTCTCTCCTTCCCTCCTTCCTTCCCTCTATCTCTCTCAAAACAAACAAACATTAAAAAAAAAAAGAAAATAATAGAAAAGTTTTAAGTGTTTGTATATACACATAACCAAATGCTATGTAGAACAGAAATAAATGAACTGTAAGTAATTAAAGAGTACAATACTGGGGCGCCTGGGTGGCTCAGTTGGTTGGGCAACCGATTTCGGTTTAGGTCACGATCTCACAGTTTGTGAGTTCAAGCCCCGCGTCAGGCTCTGTACTGACAGCTCAGAGCCCAGAGCCTGCTTTCGATTCTGTGTCTCTCCCTCTCTCTGTCCCCTCCCCTGCTCACACTCTGTGTCTGTCTCTCAATAATAAATAAATGTTAAAAAAAAAAAATTAAAAAAAAAAGAGTACAATACTTCATGTCATCTATTTTCACCGCCTGAGAATAAAGGTAAAGACAAAACTGGTTATAGGCCTAAAGACAAGATAATGCTGTAAAGAGAGAAAAAAAAAAAAGTAGGAAAAAAATATATACAACTAATATATATATTTAAATATATATATACAACTAATATATATATACTATATATATATATACATATATATGTATATATAATATATATACAACAAAAAATTTTTACAACTAATCATTTTGTTTGAAGCCATAAAACTGTGAAGATCCACTTGGGAGCCATTTTAATGAACCAATTAACAATGATCTGAAATCACCACCGAGTGTAAATAGTCTTTCTATATCTTTTTTGTATATTTATATCTTTCATTAACATTAAACAATTTGCTATAGCCACTGAAAATATAAAACTTGCCAAGCTCCTAAAAGAATATATATTCACAAAACCTTACACTAGAAAAAAGAGGTAAACATTACATCTCATTTTTTTAAAACAAAGAACATACTTAAAAAATAAATAAATGAATTTGCTAGAATCATACATGGTCTGCCCTATTTGTTGGCAAGTTAGTTGGCTCCTAAGCCAGTGCAATGTAGCCCATCTACTGACATCATGCTGTTTATATTTAAGATACTGGAAACTAAAAGAGAAAATATTTTTTAAATGTTTATTTTTGAGAGAGACAGAGAGAGAGAAAGTGTGAGCGGGGGAGGGGCAGAGAGAAAGGGGGACAGAGGATCCGAAGTGGACTCTTTGCTGACAGCAGAGAGCCTGATTCAGGGCTCAAACTCAAGAACTGTGAGATCATCACCTGAGATCTGTCTCAGGTTGGATGCTTAACTGACTGAGCCATGCAGGTGCCCGAGACATTTTTATCTTCCTGGCAATGCAGAGATAGTCCTTTTGGACATCTGACTCTTTGGCTTGGTTTCAAATACTTAAGATACCAGCCCTTGATTAACCTGCCTGATGAGACAGCTAGCACAGCTAGCTCAATCAGAGTATATTTAAACTTAAGATGATCCTTATGGTCAATTAATGAAAATTCAGAAATATTATACAAAGTACTTTTAGTCATCTAAAAAAAATTTGATGAGAGGGTCCTTCCTCTATATACCCTATAGATAGACACCACACATTAAGCTCTGTCATGGGGTAGGAGTGACAGGAAACAAAAACCAAACCATGCATTCATGTGTACACACACATGCTACATATACACATACACAGGTTTATTTGATACCACGAAATATGAACGTTAGTAACCTAGAAATGTAACTGTGGCAAAAATATTCAATTCTGGGCTATATTCAAACTTTGCTCATTTACCTGGTACATGTTTCCCATACATCAAGACATTTAACAGAAAACACCTGCTTTGGGGCCACTGGATGGCTCAGTCCCGTTAAGCATCAAACTTGATCTCGGCTCAGGTCATGATCTCATGGTTCATGGGATGGAGCCCTGCCATCGGGCTCCATGCTGACTGTACAGAGCCTGCTTGGGATTCTTGCTCTCCCTCTTTTTCTACCCATGCCCCACTCACCCTCTTTCTCTCTCAAAACAAATGGAAAGGAAAGGAAAGGAAAGGGAAGGAGAGGAGAGGGGAGGGGAGGGGAGGGGAGGGGAGGGGAGGGGGGGGAGGGGAGGGGAGGGGAGGGAAGGGAAGGGAAGGAAAAGGAAAGGGAAGGGAAGGGAAGGGAAGGGAAGGGAAGGGAAGGACAAGGACAAGGACAAGGACAAGGACAAGGACAAGGACAAGGAAAGGAAAAAGGAAAGGAAAGGAAAGAAAAGGAAAGGAAAGGAAAGGAAAGGAAAGGAAAGGAGAAAGGAAAGGAAAGGAAAGGAAAGGAAAGGAAAGGAGAAAGGAAAGGAAAGGAAAGGAAAGGAAAGGAAAGGAAAGGAAAGGAAAGGAAAGGAAAGGAAAAAGAAAAAAGAAAAGAAAAGAAAAGAAAAGAAAAGAAAAGAAAAGAAAAGAAAAGAAAAGAACACCTGATATGAGTAGTTGCCCTTGACTCCTTGAGGCTTTCATGCATGTACCCATGCATTTCCTGATGGGTGGTCCTAATCTGAACCTAGGTTTCCTGACTTCCTAAAACAGCATTTTTCTGGTTTCCCTCCCTCACACACACAGTAAAGTTAGTATAGGTCAGTGAATCTTTGTTATGCCTTCCAATAAGTCAGAAGTCAGCACACATTTTCTATAAAGAAATATTAGTTATTAGTATTTTAGGCTTTCTGAGCCAAATACATATATTATCCTTTTTCTGTTGCATCTTCTTCTTCCTTTTTTTTAAGTAATCTCTACATCCAACATGGGGCTCAAACTTTATAACCCCAAAATCAAATGTGGCATGCTCTACTGACTGAGCCAGCCAGGAGTCCCTGTAAAAACCATTCTTAACTTGGAAGTTGAGCAAAAGTGGTTCATAGGCTGGATTTATTTGGCCCATGGGCTATCGTTTCCCAGACACTACTATAGATTAATCCTTAGTTAACACTTTTCCACATTTGGTTTGAAACTTTCTAAAATACATATTATCACCATATTGTCATTACTTATCATTGAAAAGGATTTGAGAATACATATTCTCACCCTTGGTTCCAAAGTACTTCTTCATATATCTCCTGAGAACAAAAACATTCTCTTGAATAACCCCAATACATTATCAAATTTAGAAAATTTAGTATTGATAGAATACTATTATCTAGTGCATATATAGTCCATATCAAATTTCACCAACTATCTTAGTAATGTCCTCTATAGGAATTATTTTCCAATCTCTGATCACATATTGTGTTTAACTGGGTCTCTTCTAAGCCAGCTCCTGATATCCAGCTTAAACCAATTTGCTTTAGTTGGTCCCATGAGATCCTTACTTTGGGAACTATGCAACTTTCTCTCCCAAACACAGCTCTCTGAAATGTTCTAGCCTGCCTAGGACAATCCCAAAAACTATTGCATAAGGAAGTCTAAGCACTAGAGAATCACCCCCATACACACACAAAATTCTTTTCCATGGGTGAGGCACTACAATGTGTACCCTCTTATCAGAAAACAAGTTCTCTTATTCTATCAATTTAAACTTGAGCTCAAAAATATGTATTCATGGGGCACCTGACTGGCTCAGTCAGTAGGGCAGGCAACTCTTGATCTCAGGGTCATGAGTTCAAGTCCCACATTGGGTGTAGAGCTTACTTAATTAAAAAAAAAAGTGTATTCACCTCTCTACCCTCAGTGCCACTATCTAGTTTAAGCTCTCAGTATTTCATAAATTATTATAAAAGCTTCATTACTACAAAAGCTTCTCTTCTTTGACCTTTGACAATGCCAATCTTTCCTCCACACTTTTTATAACAAATGGAAATGCAATATTTCTCTTGCACTTCAGTGGTTCCCTCAGAACTTCAGAATAAAGCCTACATTTCTTTAGTGTTTCTTTATTTTTGAGAGAGAGAGAAAGAGAAAACGTGAGCAGGGTAGGGGCGGTGGGGTGGGGGTGGGGGGACAACAGAGAATCTGAAGTGGACTGTGCTGACAGCAGAGAACCCAATGTGGGGCTCAAACTCAAGACCCTGAGATCATGAGCTGAGTCGACGTTGGACGCTTAACCTACTGAGCCACCCAGGTGCCCCTAGCCTACATTTCTGAGTACAGGGTAAGGGGCTGTCTTCAAAAGCCTTTGCTTGCCTTTCCTTTTTACCTTCCTCTGATACATCCTCAAGTCCCGACTGCAACCTTAATTCAAAACCTACTTGCTTCACTTACTTCAACAAAGACTACTGACAAGTTATGAATTGGGGTAATACAATTTTATAGATTTAAAATTTTTAAATCGTTGACATTTTGCTAATATGTGATTTAACTCAGTCCCTTTAATGTAAGAAAAGGATAATAACATTACTTCCCCCAATGGATAGATCATACGGGCAGGTCTAAAGAAAAGAGAAAATCTACGGAAATTCTATACTTTTCATTAACAATGAAACACCAATTGCTCCAAAAACACATATATTTACAGAATGATATATGAAAAGCCCAAACAAGTACAAATAATATCAAAATTTAACCTAGGAAAATCTCACTACTACTTCTTGCCCAAACAACCATAAAAACAGGAAGTATATGCAAAGCAATTGTATGAAACTGTTAAAGAGCAACAAATGCAGGCAAGGCTTTAGAGACGAGAATTAGAATGCTTGCGAGAAGAATAAAATACAAAGTGAGATGTAAATTTACTCCAGCTTCATCCCTGAACACGTGGTACAGGAAAATAGAGTCCAAGAAGAAAGCTAAGGTGAGGAGACAGAGGCCAGAGAACAAGAGTTTCCAAAATGTAAGACTTTACAAAGCATCATCTCAGAAAACAAAGCTGAAAATCAGCAGCAAATTATCAAAAATCTGCAAATTATCCTCAAGTAAATAATCAATTTCTAAGCACATAGCTGCATAAGGCTCCCAGAAACCCAGCAGAAAATAGCAGCTGGAAGACTAATCAGCAAAGCTGTCAAAACACAAGAAGTGCTGGAGAGATGGAGATTGGAATTCAAACCCCACCAAAATGACTGAGCCTTGATAAACACCCAAACATTCAGTTGGAATCCCAGAAGGGCCTTGCTTTAAGAGTAAGAATCAGGCCTAGTAACAAAGGCAAAACTGATACCAACTAGTCTTAACAAAGCCTAAAACCAAACCTCAAGGTGATTCACCAATATACCATTAGCTGGCCAAAAGAAAATCCAACTGGGAACACCTAGGTGGCTCAGTCAGTTAAGTGTCTGACTTCAGCTCAGGTCATGATCTCACAGACTCTGAGTTCAAGCCCCTCATCAGGCTCCGTGCTGACAGCTTAGAACCTGGAGCCTGCTTTGGATTCTGTCTCTCTCTCTCTTTCTCTCTATCCCTCTCTCTGCCCCTCCCCAGCTCGTGCTTTGTCTCTCTCTCTCTCTCTCAAAAATAAACATTTAAAAAAATTTAAAAAAAAAAGGAAAATGCAACTGTCTTTGAAGAAAAATAACATCACCCAAAATATCTATAAATTGTCCTCTATGATATAGAGTGACCAATCAAAAATTATAAAGCCTGATAAAAGTAGATCAAATACTGAAGAGCAAAAGAAACTATAAACAGACCCAATGAGGACTCAAATACTGGGATTACCAGACAGAGATTAAACATACACAAAAGGGGCGCCTGGTTGGCTCAGGTCATGATCTCATAGTCTGTGGGTTTGAGCCCCACATCAGGTTCTGTGCTGACAGCTCATAGCCTGGAGCCTGCTTCGGATTCTGTGTCTCCCCCTCCCTCTCTTTCTCAAAAATAAAAGTAAATATACATTAAAAAAAACTAAAACACACACACACAAGAGAATCAAAGGGCACCTGACTGGCTCAGTTGGTAGAGCGTGCAACTCTTGATCTTGGGGCTGTTGAGTTCGAGCCTCAGGTTTGGTGTAGAAATTACTTAAAAATAAATAAAATCTTAAAACAAAAAAAGAATCAGGGGCACCTGGGTGACTCAGTCAGTTAAGCATATGACTTTGGCTCAGGTCATGATCTCACGGTTCATGGGTTCAAGCCCCGTGTCAGGCTCTGTGCTGACAGCTCAGAGCCTAGAGCTTGCTTCAGATTCTGTGCCTCCTGCCCTCTCTGCTCCTCACCTGCTCACACTCTTTTCTCTCTCTCCATAAATAAACATTTAAAGAAAATTTTTTAAATCAATCAATAAATAAAAAGAATCAAATGGACATTTTGGAAAAATTGCACAAAGAACACGAAACAGCTGAAATAGTATAAAGTTTTCACATTGTATAGTGGCAAAAGTGCTAAGTTAACTATAATAAGAATTATACTGGGGTGACAATTAAAATAATAAGAGAATGCATGACCAAAATGTTACTACAAGGGAAAATTTATATATAGATATAGATATATACATATACACACATATACATATATGTATCTTTCCATGGTGGGGAAAATGTATATTCATGTCTTTTTATTTGCTGTAATTTGAAGTTCTGTTGTCTGGGGCCTTGCTAACACGAAGGGACTGCCACTCCCAGAGTTAGCTAATTCACAGAGACAGCAAACAAGCACATCTTTCACATACAAATCACTAATCCAGAGCCCTTACCTCCAACAACCTCACAGTCTAGGTTCCCTATTCTCTGCTTTAATTACCACAGGGCCAAACACTAGACAATTAGGGATAACTCCTGTATCCCAGAGCCTAGTGAAAACGTATAAACTGAGTAATCCTATGGGTTCCTGGCTAACTCATAAACAGAGCATGTGACTCTTGATCTCTTGGTTGTAAATTCAAGCCCCAGTACTTAAAAATAAAATCTTAAACAAAACAAAATAAAACCCTAGATAATCTTAAACTTGCTTACCTTGCCTCACTTGCTTCTTCCCATAGAAACCACAATAATGCTCCTGCCCATGTTTTTCCCTTGCTTCTTCTGCCTCCTCACTGACACCAACACTTCCCCATGTGCCCCACTTTGGCGTGGCATGCCCCTCTCACTTGGATCTATTCAGTATAACAAACCACCTTTCCAGTGGCCATTCTTACCTGATCTGTTGGCCTCCCCATGCCTGAGTAAAACCTATATTTAAAACAATAACAGCAACAATAAACTCTTCACTAATTAAAAAGATGATAAGAAGAGGAGTGCCTGGTTGGCTCAGTCAATAGAACATGTGACTCTTGATCTTGTTGAGGTCATGAGTTTAAGCCCCACACTGGGCATGGAGCTCACTTAAAAAAAAAAAAAAAAGATGGCAAGAACAAAGAATATCAAAAGAACAGATAGGATAAATAGAAATCATATAAGAAAAAAAAAAAACCAGATTTATGCCCAACTATAAATAGTAACTGCATCAAATATAAGTGGGCAAAACACCTCAATTAAAACTAAGATGAAATAGAGAAAAATCTCCTTGCTTTGCTCTTGGCAGAAATTTTCTGGATAGGACACCCAAGTGCAAGCAACAAATGCAAAAATAAGTAAGTGGGACTAAATCAAATTAAAAAGCTCTGCACAGCAAAACAATCAACAAAATGAAAAGGCAATCTATGAAATGGAAGAAAATATTTGTAAATCATGTATCTGATAAGGGGTTAATATCCAAAACATTTAACAAGTTTTAGCTAAAAATAACCCGATTAAAAAATGAAGAGTACCTGAATAGACATTTTTCCAAAAAAGACAATAGGTAAATGAAAAGGTACTCAATATCACTAATCATCAGGAAAATTCAAATCAAAACTACAATGAGATAACACTTCATACCTGTCAGAATGGCTCTAATTAAAAAGTGATAAGTGTTGGCAAGGGTATGCAGAAAAAGGAACTCTGTGCACTGCTGGTGGGAATGTAAATTGGTACAACCACTAAGGAAAACAAATGGAGAGTCCTCAAAAAATTAAAAATAGAATGCCTGTATGATCCAGCAATGCCATTTCTGGGTACATATATAAAAGAACTGAATTCAGGATCTTGAAAAGATACGTGCACCCTATGTTCACTGCAACATTATCATCATCATCACCATAAGTAGGCTCCACACCCAGTGTGGAGACCAGTGCAGGGCTTGAACTCACAACCTTGAGGTCAAGACCTGAGCTGAGATTGAGAGTAGGACACTTAACCAACTGAGTCACCCAGATGCCTCCACAGTATTATTCACAATAGTCAAGATATGGAAACAATCATATCTTAAAGTGTTTGCCAAAGGATGAATGGATAGAAATATGATGTACACACACATACACAGAAATACAATGGAGTATTAATTTACCCATGAGGAAGAAGGAAATCTTTCCATTTGCAACAACTTGGATGAAACTTGAGGGCATTATGCTAAGTGAAATAAATCAGATAGAAAAGGACAAATACAGGGCTCCTGACGGGCTCAGTTGGAAGAGCGAGTGACTCTTGATCTTAGGGTCATAAGTTCAAGCCCCACGATGAGTGTAGAAATTGCTTAAATAAACTTAAAAGGAAAAGAAAAGAGGCAAATACTATATATTATTGCTTATATATGGAATCTAAAGAAAACCTCAGAAAAAGAGTAGAGTAGTGATTACCAGGGGTTGGGAGGTGGGGAAAATGGGGAGATACCGGTCAAAGGGTACAAACTTCCAGTTATAAGGTTATCAAGTTCTGGGAATTTAATGTACAGCATGATGGTTATAGCTAATAATACTATATTATATACTTGGAAGTTGCTAACAGAGTAGATCTTAAATGTTCTCACTACAAAAAGGAAATGATAATTATGTGACAGGAAAGAGGTATTAGCTGATGATGTAGTGGTTATCATTTTGTAATATATAAATGTATCAAATCAACACACCGTACACCTTAAACTTACACAATGTCATATAAATATATTTTATTATATGATATATCATGATATCATATCGCAATATATATATGATAACATATATATATCATATCATATCACAATAAAGGTGGGAAAGAAATTTGGGGGAGAAAAGACAACAAAAACAAGAAACACTTTAGATATAAGGTTCCAGAAATAATAAATGAAAAAGGATGGAGGCATGCCTGGATGGCTCAGCTGGTTGAGTGTACGACTCTTGGTTTTGGCTCGGGTCATGCTCTCGCAGTTCATGGGTTCAAGCCCATATGGGGCTCTGCACTTACTGTGCAGAGTCTGCATGGGATTCTCTCTCCCTCCCTCTCTCGATCACACATGAACTCTCTCTCTCAAAATAAATAAATAAAATTTTTTTAAAAAAGGGATGGAAAAAGAAATACCATGCAAGCATTAGCCAAAGAAAGATGTCTGATTAACATCAAAGTAGATTTGTTTTTAATGTTTGTTTATTTTGAGAGCGAGAGGGTGTGTGCATATCTGTGAGAGGGACAGAGAAAAGAGGGGGAGAGAGAGTCTGAAGTAGGCTCCAAGGGGTCATCACGGGAGCGGGATTCAATCCCACAAACTGTGAGCCAAAATCAGGAGTCATAAGCGTAACTGAATGAGCCACGCAAGCACACCCCAAAGTAGATTTTAAAGCAAGAAATACTATGAAAGATAAACAGTGAAATTTGTAATGATAATGGGACAATTCAAGAAGATACAATCCAAAATTTGTATATTCTTAGTAATTCAGCTTAGAAATGCATAAAGTAAAACAAGAGAGAGCTAAAAGGAAAAGCAGATAAATTCACAATCAGTATACATCTTTGAGTTACTGACAGAACATGCACACCAAAACAAATGAAATCAGAAAGGATGCAAAAGATCTGAAGAACATAATCAATGCATGTTATCAACTTGACATGCATAGATCATTATACCCAACAAACAGCACAATATATGTAATTTTCCAGTTCCGGGAGAAAATATTCACAAATACATAATACGGGTAAGTATCCAGTATGTACAAAGAACTTACAACTCAACAAAAAGAAAAACATCCCATTTTTTTTTAAATGGGCAAAACACTTGAATAAAAACTTCCCAAAGATATGTGAATGGCCTTTAAATCTATGAAAAAGTACCAATCATCAGGGAAATGTATGTTAAACCCTTACTGAAATACTATTACACATCTACCAGAATGACTCAAATTAAAATGACTGTCAACACCTAATGTTGGAAAGGATATGAAGAAAAGAGAATTTTCATATACTGTTGATGAAAGTATAAAATTTCTACTTCTTAATGAAGAAGTCTGACAACTGGTCATAAAACTAAACATGTACCTGCCCCATGATCCAACAGTTCCATCCAAGGTATTTACTTAAAAGAAATGAAAAACTGGGTCCACAAAAAGACTTGTAAATCAAAAGACTTTAGGTCAAAAAAAGTTACAAGAGACAAAGATATTATATATTAATAAAGGTTCAATACAGCAAGAAGATTTAACAATTATAAACATTTACAATACCTAACGGCAGATCATTAAAATGAATGAGGCAAAGATTGACAGAATTGAAGAGAGATATTAACAGTTCTACAATAGCTGGAGACTTTAATACCCCACTCATAATAATGGTGAGAACAACCAGACAGAAGATGAGCAAGGAAACAGAGAACTTAATACAATTAACCAATTAAAATTAATAAACATATAAAGAACACTCTACCCAACAACAGAATATACATTCTTCTCAATGGTACATGGGACATTTGCCAGGATAGACCATATGTTAGGCCACAAATCAACTCAATAAATTTAAAAAGATAGGTATCATAGAAAGAATCTTCTCTGATCTCAACAGGATAAAGTTAGATATCAGTAACAAAAAAGGAAAACTAGAATATTCACAAAGTTGTGTTAATTATAAACAATATACTTCTAAACAACCAACAGATCAAAGAAGAAATCACAATGAACATTAGAAATACCTAGAGTTGAATGAAAACAAAAATACAGCAGATCAAAACTTATGGGACCAAGTAAAAGAAGAGCTCAGGAGGAAATTTATAGCTATAAACACATTAAAAAAAATAATAAGGAAGGAAAAAAAAATCTCAAATTAACAACCTAACTTTACAACTTAAGGAACTAGAAAAAGAAGAACTAAACCCAAAGTTAGCAGAAGGAAGGAAATAATAAAGATTAAGGCAGAGATCAAACAGCGAACACAAAAACAATAGAGAAAATCAATGAAATCGAAAGTTGGTTCTTCAAAAAGACAACAAAATCGACAAACCTTTAGGTAGGTGGACTAAGGAGAAAAGATTACTAAATTACTAAAATCAGAAATTAAAAAGGGGACAGTACTACTGATTCTACAGAAACAAACAGGATTATAAGTGTAGTATGAAAAACTATATGCCAACAAATTAGATGAGAAGGGCAAATTCCTAAAAATACCAAACCTACCAAGACTATATAATGAAAAAATAGAAAATTTGAATACTATTACTTATTAATTACTGTAAGTAGTAACTAGATTGAATCAGTAATAAAATTTTCCCAATAAAGCAAAGCTTTGGACCCAATGGGCTCTTAAAATTCAACAATAACAAACAGCCTGATTTTAAAATGGGCCAAACACCCTAACACTTTACCAAAGAAAATATACAGATGGCAAATAGGCTGATATAAAGATGGTTCACAATATCAGGGAAATAGAAATTAAAACAATAAGATACTATTAAATACAATTAGAATGGCCAAAATGTAGAACACTGACAGTACCCTTTGGTACTGCTGACAATGTGGAGCAAAAAGAACTCTCATTCATTGCTAGTGGGAATGGAAAATGGTACAGCCCCTTTGGAAGATAGTTTGGTCGTTTCTTACAAAATTAAGTATAGTTTACCATACAATCCAGTAATGGTACTCCCTGGTATTTACTCAAAGGAGTTTAAAAACATATCCACACGGGCACCTGGGTGGCTCAGTCAGTTAAGCATCTGACTTTGGCTCAGGTTATGATCCTACAGGTTTGTGAGCTCAAACCCTGCATCAGGCTCTGTGCTAACAACTCAGAGCCTGGAGCCTGCTTCCGATTCTGTCTCCCTCTCTCTCTGCCCCTCCCCTACTCTCACTCTCTCTCTCTCTCTCAAAAAATAAATAAAAATTTAAAAAAACAAACAAACAAAAAAACACCAAAAAGCTGCATAGAGGTTTTTTTCAAGGCAGTGAAAATACTCTGTATGATGATGGGAATTTGTCAATTATACATTACACTAAACCCATGGAATGTACAAGGATGAACCCTAATGTAAACTATGGTGATTATGTCAGTGCAGGTTCATCAGTCGTATTCTGTGGAGGATTGTGATAATGGGGGAGGCTATGCATGTACAAGGGATAAGAATTTATGAGATCTCTCTTTACCTTCCTTTCAATTTTGTTGTGAACCTAACTATAACTGCTTTAGAAAAATAGTTGTTTTTTAAAAAAAATAATGTTTATCCATTTTTGAGAGAGAGAGAGAGAGAGAGCGAGCGAGCAGGGGAGGGGCAGAGAGAGAGGGAGACAGATTCTGAAGCAGACTCCAGGCATCTGAGCTGTCAGCACAGAGACCAACACGGGGCTCAAACTCACTGACCACAAGATCATGACAGGAGCTGAAATCAGACGCTTAACCAACTGAGCTACCCAGGCACCCCTGTGTCATAGTTTTTTAATAACTGACAATTTGGGGCACCTGAGTGGCTCAGTTGGTTAAGTGCCCAACTCCTGCTTTTGGCTCAGGTAACGATCTCACGGTTCAGGAGCCCTGTATCAGACTGCACTGATAGGCCAGTGCCTGTTTAGGATTCTCTCTCCCTCTCTCTCTGCCCCTCCCCTCCCAAAATAAATAAATAAACTTTAAAAATTTGGTAATTCAGGGATCCCTTCAATAGTCTCCGGATATTCTTTTTATTTTCTAGGCTATTCACATTGCTTTATTCTCCTTCTTTTTCCCTCCAAACTGGCAAACATGTCCATTAAGAGGAAACATAATGATGTTCATTACAGCATTATTTTTAACAGCAAAAAAACCAGGCAGGGTTGAAAACCTTAATATCTAATTATGTGGAATGATAAAGTGAATTATGATATATCAAATAGATACATGACAAAATGTGACATAGCCATTGTTATACATGTACACTTATTCATAAGAAAAATAAGCAGTACTGCAAAATTTTATGAAACAAACTATACACTTTAATTTTAAAAATTAAATGGCAGGGTGCCTGGGTGGCTCAGGTTATAAATATTATGTGGTACAGATATATGTAGGATGAATAATCTTCTCATCTGACCTGGGCTATGGGGTTTCTAGGACATGGGACTTTCACCACTGGAACTGGAAAAGTCCTGGCTAAATTGAGATAACAGTAATCCTAGATATATGTACATTCTTGAAAGGCTGAACAGATGTAAATGAAATAATATCAGTGGGTTATCTGAAGGGAAAATAGTTGTAAGTAATGGTTTCTGTACACTTTTCTTTTTTCAGTGTTAAAGGTGATATGATACATCTTTCTATGAACAAGGAAAGTTTACAAAGAGTCTTTTATTGAAAATCTCAAAATAGAATTATAGTTAAAATTCAGGAGAAAACAGACTGAGCTTATACCAATAAAAGAGAAAAGAGAGAAAAGCCAAATAACTAAAACCAGGAAAAGAACAGGACTATTACAAACAACCTACAGAAATAAAAAGGGTCATATGAGCATACTATTTTCAACTGTATACCAATAAATTAGACAACCGAGATGAAACAAATTCCTAGAACCCACAAATAAAAGTAACTTAAGGAAAAACATCAAAAGATGGGGGCACCTGGGTGGCTCATTCAGTTAAACATTGGACTTTTGATTTTGACTCAGGTTATTATCTCATGGTTCATGGGTTTGAGCCCCACAACCAGCTGTGTGCTGGCAGCATGGAGCCTGCCTGGGATTCTCTCTCTCCCTCTCTCTCTCTGCCCTTCCCCCTGCTCATGCTATTTTTCTCTCTCTCTCAAAATAAATTTAAAAAACACTAAAAAAAGAAAGAAAGAAAATATTAACAGACCTATAACAAGTAAACACTGAACAAGTAATCAAAAACAAAGTCCAGAACCAGAAGCCTTCACTGGTGAATTCTACTGAACATTTAAAGAAGAATTAATACCAATTCTTCACTAACTCTTCCAAAAACTAAAAAAGAACACTTCCTAACTGACTCTAGAAGCCAGTATTAGCCTGATACCAACACCACACCAAGAAAATCACACACACACACACACACACACACACACACACACACACACACAAATTACAGTGTCCCTTATGAATAGAGATGTAATGATTATAAACCATGACAAAGTGTGATTTATCCCAGAAATGCAAGAGTGGTTCAATGTAACAAAATCAGTAATGCAATATACTCCATTAACAGAATGAAGGAGAAAAACCATTATGATCACCTTAACTGACATCCAAAAGGTATATAACAGAATGCAACAACCTTTCATGAAAAACAAAACAAACAAAAACCACTCAAAAAATTAGAAACAGAAAAAACGTCCTCAATATGATAAAGGGCATTTATGAAAATCCCACAGCTAACATCATCCTCAATTATGAAAAACTGAAAAAAGTTTTTCCCTAAGATAAGGAACAAGGATGCTCATTTTCATCACTGCCATCAAAGTTACAATTAGAGCAAATAGATAAGAAAAACAAAAGGCATCCAAATTGGAAAGAAGTAAAACTATCTTTGTTTATAGGTGACATGATCTTATATACAGAAGTCCACAGTATCCACATAAAAGATACTACAGCTAATAAATTTAGCAAAATTGTAGTGTAAAAACCAACACACATAAATTAGCTGTTCCTATATACCAGCAATGAATAAATTCAAGAGGAAATTAAGAAAATAATTCCATTTACAATAGCATCTAAAAGAATAAAATATTGATGACTAAATTTAAGCAATGAATTAGAACCCTTGTATACTGAAAACTACAAAACATTGCTAAACAAAATTAAAGAAGACCTAAATAAATGTTTAGAAAGACATATTGCATTCATGGAATAAGACTCAATATTGGTCAGATGCCAATACTACCAAGCATGATCAACAAATTTAAACAATCCCTAACAAAATTTCAACAGCAGAAATGGAAAAGCTAATCCTCAGATTGATATGGAATGGCAAGGGGCCCCAAACAGCCACAGCGATCCTTAAAAAGAATAATAAAGTTGTCCCTGATCTCAAACTTAGTACGACAATACAGTAATCAAAACAGTATGATACTAGCATAAAGATAGATATATAGACAAAAGGAACAGAACTGAGAGTTCAGAAATAAACCTATACAATATGATCAATTGACTTCACAAAGATGTCAAGACAATTCAACAGAGAAAGAACAGTCTCTTCAATAGAGGGCACTGGAACACTGAACAACTAGATTTCCACACACAAAAGAGTAAAGTTGGACCTCTACCTCACAACATATCCAAAAATCAACTCAAAATGAATCGGTGACTTGTATATAAGAGCTAAGACCATAAAACTCTCAGAAGAAAACATAAGGGTAAATATTCACAACCTTGGATTTGGCAATGGATAATGAGACATGACACCAAAAGTATAAGCAACAATAACAAAAAATAGACCAATTGGACTTCATCCAAATTTAAAACCTTTCGTATATCAAAGGTCATCATCAAGAAAGTGAAAAGACAAACTACAGAATGGGAGAAAATATTTGCAAATCATGTATCTGACAAGGACTTAATATTCAGAATACATAAAGATCCCTTATAACTCAACAACAAAGAGACAACCCAAATTTTAAAAGAGGCAAAGGACTTGAATAGACATTTCTCCAACGAAGATATGCAAATGGCCAATAAGCACATGAAAAGATGCTCAACATTGTTAGTCAATAGAGAAATACAAACCAAAACATCAAGATACTACTTCACACCTAGCAGGATGGCTATAATCAAAATAACAAAAAATTACAGGCATTTGTGAGGATGTGGAGTAATTGGAACTCCAGTAAATTACTGGTGAGAATGGAAACAGTACAGCCACTATGGAGCAGTTTGGCAGTCCTCAAAAAGTTAAACATAAAATTACCATGTGATCTAGTATTTTCACTCTTAGGTACACACCCAAATTTGAAAACACTGACTCAAACAGATATTTGTACACCAATGTTCATCGTAGCATTTATTCACAATAGCCAGAAGATGGACACAATCTAGTATCCATCAGCAGATGAATGGACAAACAAACCATGGCACATACAATGGGATATTCATTCATCTATAAAAAGGAATGAAGTACTGATACATGCTACAACATGGTTGACCTGCAAAGTGATTATGCTATACATTATGCTAAGTGATACAAGCTATACACAAAAGTACAAATATTGCATGATTCCATTTATATGATATATCTAAAATAGGCAAATTCATAAACAAAAAGTAGATTAGAGATTGGGTAGAGGGGGAAGGAGTTACTGCTAATAAATACATAGTTTCTGCTTGGGGTGATGAAAAAGTTTTGAAATTAGATAATGGTAATGGTTGCACAACATTGTGCACGTAATTAACGCCACAAATTGTACACTTAAAAATGGTTAAAATGGCAAATTTGACACACACACATATACACACAAGAAAAAAAGACTGGTACATATCCTTCTGTCAAATAATAATCCTAGATTTCCAAAACACTAAAATTGACTGTGTATGAGACTTAACAGAAATCAGAGTTCTTCTGCAATATTTAATTCTGTAGTAATGCAAGTCATTAGACTCTTCAAACCACTGTACTAAAATGCTAAACATGTAAGTTAAAGCAAAATAATATTGTTTCCCATTTTTTTAATAATCCAAGAAGCTCAATAAATAAAACTATCTACTTTCATATTATACACATATATCTATGTAAGTGATTATAAAATGGACTATTGCCTATGTTTCTTTATATTATTTTTTTTTTTTTTTTACTCTGCCAGGACTAGATATTAAGTAAATGCTGGTCACTGACATTAAGCCTTTAACACTTACAAAATATACTGCTCCAAAGCTTCCATGGCCAATTTCTCTGAGATCTGTGAAGAGCTTCTCTGGGTCTTCTTTGAAGAAGAGCTCTGCAATTTCAGGGTCCTTCAGACTGCCCGCTCGGTTGGTTGATGGCATCCTGCTGGGCAATCAGTTCTCTGATTCTAATTTTATACTGCTATCCCAATCCCTGGTTCATCTGTATGAATGAAGCCACGTTGGCATAAACTATTGAAGAGAAATAAGAGAAAAAAAAGTCAGGAAAAGCAAAAACCACTAAGAATAATTACAAGATCATTTTCTGACAGCATATACAAAATTATCTGCGGCCTAGAATTTCACTGAGATGGAGGTGTGGTCTACTAGTACAGTAGTTCCTAAATCTGAAAAGATACCATTTACCATTGTTTAATCAACTCTGATACAGACATTCCAAAGAAAAACACAATGGGAGAAAGTAATGAATTTCACACAGACAACTGTTTCCCTCATAAATCTGATTCACATTAAAATATGGCCTTCATCAAATCTGTATCATTAGATAAGTAGATATTACAGATAACCAGTAATTCCCTGGTGTTCTGTTATCAGTTCCTTTATACCAGAGTACTGACATATACAGATTATAGATAATATATTTTTAAAATATAGACTTTTTTAAATAAAAATTTAAAAACTGAGAGGCTTCAGAACCTCTGGGTTCTGGAATGACACTGCCTGGACATGAATCCTGACAACACTATTTACAAACTGTGGACTTTGGTACCCTCATTTTCCTCATCTGTACAATGAAAATAACATACTTCATAGGATAGCATCCCTCAGGGAAATCAGAGAAATCAGAAATAATGAGGGACATTTCCTCTGCCAAATATCAAAACAGAATGCAAAACAATGGCATCATTAGAATACTAAAAATAGGACAAGCAAATTAATAATCTAAAAGATAGTCAAGAAACAAACCAATGTATGTGTACCTTGGAATTTAGCATACAATTATAAAAAGAAATAAATGCAGAGAAAACTGAGAACACATTCAGAAAAAATATATAAAAATTATAACCCTATCACATATCTTACATAAACATTACTGGCCTATAGAGGTATCCCAAGTAAATGAGGAAAAAAGGAATCGGATATATACAAGTGATGTTTGGAGACTCCAGTAACTATTTGGTAAAAAAAATAAAATAACACCTGTTCTTCAAACTAAACAGAATCACACACAGGCAATACAAACATAAATACAACATATGGCAATTACATATGGGAAATACAAACATAAAAAATGAAACTGGGGCACCTGGCTGGCTCAGTTGAAAGAGCATGTGACCCTTGATCTTGGAGTTGTGAGTTTGAGCCCTACACTGGGTGTATGTAGAGATTACGTAAAATAAGTACAATTTTAAAAAATGAAACTATACAAGTAGTAGAAGGAAACAGGTTAAGTTCCTCCATAATCAGGAACTGAGGAAACTTTCCTAACTGTTCCAAATCCAAAACAATAATGACAAAGACTAATACATATTTAACAATATAAAAAGACAACTTGGGAGGAGAAGCCACGGAAAAAGACACACCTAAACAAAAAGACAAAAAATAAACTTGGAAAAAAGTTTGAAACTTATGTTTACAAATGTTAATATCCCTAATATGTAAAGAGCTTTTAAAAAAAAGTGTGTGTCGGGAGTGGGGAGAGGTGCCTGCGTAGCTCAGTTGGTTAAGTGTCAGACTTGGGACTCAGGTCACGATTTCACTGTTCATGGATTCAAGCCCTGTGTCTGGCTCCACACCATCAGTATGTGCCCCTCCCCACTCACGTTTTTTCTCTCTCAAAATAAATAAATAAACGTTAAAAAAAAAAAAGGAAAGAAAAAAAGACAACAATCTGATATACTTAATATCTGAAAAGTTTCTGAAAACAGCAAATAGAAAAGAATCCAGCAGATATGTGTAATTCACAGAAGAAAAAAAAAATAAGGAAACAACCATTAAATATATGAAAATATGTTCAAAATCACTCCAAGTAAAAGAAGACAAATTAAAACTATACTAAGATTTCATTTTGTAATCAGAAAGGCAAAAATTGACCACCTGTTGATGGTGGGGTAGAAGGGAAGTATGTATGCACTCATCCATTAGCAGTGGTAATGGAAAAAAACAATATAAACCTTATGGAGAAAAATCTAGCAAAAACATGCACTGACCATTTCAAACAAAATACCACTCTACGGAATCTATACCAAAGGTACTTCTAGAAAACATCAGAAATGATAAATGTACAAGGTCAGGAACTGGAAATCATTACAGTGCTCATGGGAGTGTAAAATAGTACAACCATTTTGGAAAATTGTTTAGCAGATGCATATCAAGAAAAATAAGTATTTACTATATGAAGGAGCAATTCCTGAACTAGCTGTCATTTATTCAGTCATAAGAAAACACAGGCACACAAAAACTTGTACATAGTAGCTTTATTCATAACAGTCCAAAACTGCAAATAATACAAATGTCTATCAACAAATAAATGTAGAATAGAATTGTGGTATATTCACACAATGAAATACTATTCACAGCAATAAAAAGGAATAAACTAACAATACATGTAGCAATCAATACAGATGAGCATCAAAAGCATTATGCTCACTCAGCAAAAGAAGCCAGAAACAAAGAATACATACTTGATGATTCCCCTGATACATTCTCAAATAGGCAAAACTAGTCTAAAGTAATAGATCCATGGTTACCTGGGATGGGTATGGGGGAGTATGTGGGTATGTAAAAGACGAATCACTGGGTTCTACTCCTGAAACCAAGACTACACTGTATGCTAACTTGAATTTAAATTTAAAAGAAAAAAAAAACAAAACAAAAAAAAACAGGAAGAAGAAGAAAAACATTACTTGCTAATCTAGACATCCATATTATCTGAATTTTTATAGTAATTGTTTTTATAATTTTAAGAAATTTTACTTTACATTGTACTTCAAATTAGAGAAAAATAAAATAGAACATTTTTTACAACTAGAATAATACATATTCTGAACAGAAGAACATCGAAAGGCTATTAGCATTTTTTTTTAATTCACAAAAGACTAATGCATTTTTTTAAATGTTTACTTATTTTTGAGAGAGAGAAAGACAGAGTGTGAGCAGGCGAGGGGCAGAGAGAGAGGGAGACACAGAATCCGAAGCAGGCTCCAGGTTCTGAGCTGTCAGGACAGAGTCTGACGTGGGCCTCAAACCCACAAACCCTGAGATCATGACCTGAGCCAAAGTCGGACATTTAACCGACTAAGTCACCCAGGTACCCCAAGACTAATACATTTTAAAATTTTGTATGTCCAAAAAAATTGAGTCAAAAAAAACTGAAACATGCAGAGAAAACACAATTAAGAATTAATATTCCTTAAATACACAGATATCAGAGAAAGTAGCTAACTCACCAGAGGATATACATCAGCATTCCATAAACAGTTTAGGTAATAAAAATTACTGGGGAGAAAAGTTAAAATGTGAAGAATGATGGAATAGCCATGAGTTTCCTAATTCTGTTTTCCTCCTTTAACTCCTGGCTTTGACTTAAGAATGGCCTGAGTTACAGAACTATGTTGAGGGTGCTGACAAGGAAACTCTTAAAGAAATCCCCTCTTTCTGCCCAAAGGAACAGAAAAAGGAAATCCTGTAACCTAAAGACTATAGGGGGGAAAGCCATTTTCTTTTTTCTCTCCTCAGTCACAGAAATGCACTGCCCTAGCAACAGAAAGAAAGAAAGAAAGAAAGAAAAGAAAAGGGAAGAGAAGAAAAAAGAAAAGAAAAGAAAAGAAAAGAAAAGAAAAGAAAAGAAAAGAAAAGAAAAGAAAAGAAAAAAACTGTGACAAAACCTCTCTCTGAACAGAAAAAATTGGAAAACAGGGCCCCTGTTGGTCCAAAAAGTATGAGGGGGAATTCCCGTTATTTTTTTAAACTCCTCTCTCCTTTCCCCACTTCACTTAAGAGTAGCCCCAGTGATGAGTAACTGTACAATGCACAGGTCTAAATGCTCATAGAAAAACCTGTCTTTCTGATCAAAAGAACAGGGAGTTTTAGATTCTGTGTCTCCTTCTCTCTCTGTCTCTCCTATCTCTCAAAAATGAATAAACATTAAAAAAAAAAAAAAAAAGAATATGCGCCTGGGTGGCTCAGTTGGTTAAGCGTCCAACTTCAGCTCAAGTCATGATCTCACGGTTCAATGAATTCAAGTCCAGTGTCGGGCTCTGTGCTGAGAGCTCAGAGCTTGGAGCCGGCTTCGGATTCTGTGTCTCCCTCCCTCTCCCTCTCTCTCCCCCGCCCACTTGCACCCTGTCTCTCTCTCAAGAATAAACATTAAAAAAAAGACGATGACGACGAACCGAGAAAAACCATTGGAAACTGAAAAGAATGGAGGAAAATCATGGAGAAGAGAGAGCTGGAAAAGAGATCCCTAATTCTTTTGTTTTGGTATAAGCCAAAACAAATACTGTATTTGCACTTGTGTAAAATACACTTAAAGAAGCATAGCAAAGACTATACTAAAGGGAAATAATCTATATTATACACCACTGCCAAGTCTCATACCATCACTGAGAGGCATAGCACAGGGCAAATCCAAAGAGCACAGTAAAGATTTTGAAAATAGAACTGCTACTGGAACTACCACCAACAGAAAGTGAGACAGAACTTTCCATTTAAACCAGTTGGTGTCTACTAAAACAAAGAAAACAAATCAACGTTCTCTAGAGGATATTAATATGATTCAGAAATATTCACAATGTCCAGGGTAAAATCCAAAATTATCCTACATGCAAAAATAAATAAACACACAGACACAAAACTGGTAAATGTGACAAGTTATCAAGGGAAGAGAGGACCAACAGATGCCTATTTTGAGATGACTAATGTTAGAATAATCACACAGACTTGAAAGCAGTTATCATTATCATAATAAATGAGGTAATGGTTAACACGTTGCAAACAACTGAAAAGACATCAGTTCTTAGTAGAGAAATACAAAATATTTTTTAAAAACATGAAAAATTCAAAACTGAAAAATACAGTATCAGAAATGAGGGGCACCTGCCTGGCTCAGTCTTGTAGAGCATGTAACTCTCAATCTTGGAGTTTTGAGTTCAAACCCCACATTGCACATAGAGTTTACTTAAAACAAACAAACACCTCCTTGCATGGCCTTAAGTGCACAACAGAAATGATAGAGGAAAGAGTAAACTTTAAGACAGAGCAACAGAAATTACTGAAACTAAAGAACAGAGAGGGAAAAAAGATTGAAAAAATAAGAGCCTTGGTGACTTCTCGGACAGTATCAAATTGTCTACATTTCAAATCACTGGTATTGTTAAGGAGAGGAAAAATAAATTGGGAGACAAAAAAACTGTTTTAGTAATTTCTGAAAACGTCCCAGATTTGACAAAAACATAAATTTAGAGATTCAACAAGCTCAACCAACCCCAAACAGGACAATTCAAAGAAAATCAGGCTAGACACACCTAGTCAAAATTCTAATAAACGAAAATAAACTCAATGTAAATGACAACAGATTCTGAATAAAAGACACTGGAGTCCACAGAAAGTGAAATATCTTTAAGGCAATAAAAGGAAAGAACTACCAACCCTGAACAGAATTCTTTATCTAGTAGAAATCTTCTACAGGAATGAAGGCCGGCGGGGGGGGGGGGGGGGTGGATCTTAAATGGTAGAAAACAAAAAGAATCTGTTGCCAGCAGACTTATCCCAAAAGAAATGCAAAATATTAAACAAAAGAAAGTTAGAGTAGCTACATTAATATCAGACAAAATAGACTTCAGAATTAAGGAAATCACAAGTGATAAAGAGGAATATTATATAATGATACGATTACTTTTACCAAATCCCAAATTTGTCTTCACTGGCAAAAGAGCTTCAAATTCATGAAACAAAAATTGATGCAAGAGAAAAGAGAAATAACAAGTCTATAATTATACTGGGAGACTCCCAATACTCCTCTCTCAGAAATTCAAAGAAAAAGTAGTCTGAAAATATATAGAAACAACACTATCAACCAACTTTATCTAATGACATTTCTAGAATACTCTATCTGACAAAAACAGAATATACATTCTTTACAAGAACACATATGATATTCACACCAAGCCATTATATTCTAGGACATAAAAAAATCTTAACAAGTGTAAAAAATTTCAACTCATACAAAATAATGATCATCTGACCATAGTGTATTTAAAATCAGTAACCGAAATATACCTATAAAACCCACAAAATGTGAAAATTAAACACACACTTCTAAGTAATCCATGGGCCGATAAAGGAGCTTCAAGGGAAATTAGAAATTAGAAAAGAATACAAATTGAATGAAAATAAAATGCAACACAAAATTTGTAAAGTACAACTAATGCAGTGCTTACATAGAAATTCAAAGCACTCGGGGTGCCTGGGTGGTATAGTTGGTTAAGTGTCAGTCTCTTGATCTTGGCTCAGGTCATGATCTCATGGTTTGTGAGTTTGAGCCCCACATCAGACCCCGCATGGATGGTGCGGAGCCTGCTTGGGATTCTGTCTCTCTTTCTCTCTGCTCCTCCCCAACTTGTGCTTGCTCTTTCTCTCTCTCAAAATAAATAAACTTAAAAAAATTTTTTTTATTTAATCTTTTTTCACTTTTTGAGAGACAGAGACAGAGCGCGAGCAGGGCATGGGTAGAGAGAGAGAGAGAGAGGGAGACACAGAATCGGAAGCAGGCTCCAGGCTCCGAGCTGCCAGCACAGAGCCTGACGTGGGGCTCAAACCCATGAACCGCAAGAGACATCATGACCTGAGCCGAAGTTGGATGCTCAACTGACTGAGCCACCCAGGTGCCCCAAACTTAAAAAAAAATTTTAAAACAAGAATTTAAGGCACTAAATCTGTATTAGAAAAAAAAGGATAGATTTCAAATAAATAATCTAAGCTTCTATCTTAAGAATCTAGAAACAGGGGTGTCTCATTCGGTTGACCAACTCTTGGTGTCAGCTCAGGTAATGATCCCAAGGTCTGGGATCCATGCTCAGTGTGGAGCCTGCTTGTGATTCTCTCTCTCCCTCTGCCCCTCCCCTGCTCATGCTAATACAAAATTAAAAACAAAACAAAACAAAACAAAAAAAACTAGAAATAGAAAAGTAAATAAAGCCAAAAATAAATATAAAAAAGTAAATATTAAAGAAACAGAGTAGAAATCAATGAAATTAGAAAACAAAAAAGCCAATGGAGAAAAATCAATAAAACCAAAAGATGGTTCCTTTGGGTTAAAAAAAAAAATCAACAAAACTGAAACACTTCTGCCAAACTAACCAAGGAAAATAAGAACAGACATAAATTAGCAAAAACACAAATCAAAAGGAAAATATTACTACACACTCTTAGAAAACTGAAAGAAAACCAGCTTTAAGTTCCTGAATTTAAGTCACCATTCTATATGGGCTAAAGATAAAAGAAACACATGATCATATTAACAGAGGCAGAAAAAGATTTGACAAATTCAACATCCATTTATGATAAAAATGGTCAAAATACTAAGAATAGAAGGAAACATCATTAACCTTGCTAAGGGTATCTACAAAAAACCTACAGCTAACATCATAATGATTAAAGACTAAAAGCTTTCCCCTTATGATTAGAAACTAAGTAAGGTTGTCTAATCACTCCTCTTAAACACTGTACTAGAGGTTCCAACCCATACAATAAAAAAAGCAAAGCAAAGAAATACATAATAGAAAGGAAGAAATAAAACTAGTTGCTGACATTACTGTGTATTTGAAAAACCCCAAGGAATATACAAAACAGCAAAAGAAGAAAAAAATATTCAGATATATCTAAAAATATTTGAGGGGCGCCTGGTGGCTCGGTTAAACATCCAATCCTTTGATTTCAACAAAGGTCATGATCTCATGGTTCCTCAGATGAAGTCCCAAGTCAGGCTCTGTGCTGACTGTGCAGAGCCTGTTTGGGGTTCTTTCTCTGTCTCTCTCTCTGTCTCTCTATGTCTCTCTCTCTGCCCTTACCCTGTTCCCGCTCTCTCTCTCTCCCACTCACAAACAAACATTCTGGGGCACCTGGGTGGCTCAGTCAGTTAAGTGTCCAACTTTGGCTCAGATCATGATCTCAAGGTCCATGGGTTCAAGCCCAGCATCAGGCTCTGTGCTGACAGCTCAGAGACTGGAGCCTGCTTTGCATTGTTTGTCTCCCTCCCTCTTTGCCCCTCCCCCTCTCGTGCTCTGTCTTCTCTCTCTCAAGAATAAACATTTAAAAATTTAAATAAACATTTTAAAAAATGTTAATATCTGAATAGAATTTATATATGGGGGGCCTGGGTGGCTCAGTCAGTTAGTGTCTGACTCTTGATTTAGACTCAGGTCATAATCTCATGGTTCACGAGTTCAAGCCCTGCATCCGGCTCTGCACTGACAGTGCAAAGCCTGCTTAGGATTCTCTCACTCCTTCTCTGCCCTTCCTCCTGCTTGCTCTCTCGCTCTCTCAAAATAAATAAATAAACTTAAAAAAAAAAAAAGAGGGGTGCCTTGCTGGCTCTATTGGTACAGCATGCAACTCTTGATCTCAGGGCTGAGTTTGAGGCCTATGATGGGTGTAGAGATTACTTACAAATAAAATCCTCAAAAAAAAAAGAAAAGAAAAAATAAACATTAAAAATAATAATAAAATAAAAATTAAAAGTGAACTTTGCCTCATACCTTATAGAAAAATTAATTCAGGGGAGCCTGGGTGGCTCAGTTAAGTGTCTGGCTCTTGATCTCAGCTCAGGTCATGATAACATGGTTTGTGAGATCAAGACCCACACTGATAGCCCTGCTACCAGTGCAGAGTCTACTTGGGATTTTCTCTCTCTCTCTCCCTCTCTCTCTCTCCCTCTCTCTGCCCTCCCCACACTGGTACATGCGTGTTCTCTATCTCAAAATAAATAAACAAAAAAAAATTTTTTTTAAGAAAAATTAATTCAAAATAGTCCATTTATCTCAATGAAAAAGTTAACACTTTATGTAAAACATTCAGATGAAACCACAGGAGAAAACTGTTGCAACCTAGGTTAGTCAAAGAGTTCTCAGATACAACACCGAAAGTGTTATCCATAAAAAAAAAGGCAAAATTAATAATTTGAACTTCACCAAAATTAAAAGCCTTTACTCTTGCAAATAAGACTTTTAAAATAATGAAATCAAGGGGCACCTAGCTGGCTCAGTCGGTGTAGCATGCAACTCTTGATCTCAAGGCTGTGAGTTCAAGCCCCATAATCGGTGTAGAGATTACTTAAAAATAAAACCTTAAAAAAATAAAAAATAAGCCACAGGCTGCTAAAAATTATTTTCAAATCATGTACCTGAAAAAGGATTTGTATCCAAAATATATAAAGAACTCTCAAAACTCAATAATGGGATACAGGAATGCACACTTGGATGATGAAACTATAAAAAAATTTCCCAGAAGTTATTACCATAGTAAACGCCAGATAGTAGTTACTTTAGGAAAAAAGAGTGATTGTGATTGGGGTGAGACATAAGGAGGAACTTCTAGAATGACTGGTGAAGTTCTATTCTTGCCTTAGTGATTACATGGGAATTTTATTTCTAATAATAAATTAACCTATATGTTTGTTTTGTGAATTTTCTCCATCTGTTTGATTTTATAATAAAAAAGAATGAAAACAGAAATTATATATACTATAGTTTTTGCAAAGAAGGCAATACAACAAAGTGGTATGAATTATATTTAGGTAGTTATGGCCAGTATTACAGACAACATTCACAAGACAATACTTTCCTTATGTTCTAATTATCAACAATAATCATACATTCAACTTCCACAACCAGGAAAAAAGATAACAAAAAAATATCTAACATGTGTGCACGTTCTTTGGGCTGTTAGAAGATAGAAAAAAATGAAGATTAAAATAAATACAAATGTTAAAAATCCCTGAAACACTCCATTATACTGTTAGGCTAGAGTTTACAGTATACATTGCATAACTGTTTTTCTATACATCCTTAAATTCCCAAAAGTAAAGTACTTTATTATAAAAATGAGCACCATCTTGGTTGCCTTGCACACATTCAGAATATTGCTACAACAGAGTCATCAATGTTAAAACTGACAAAGACATTTGATTTGAGTCTTGTCCATTTTAAAAATCTGTCAGGAATAACTAGAGAAAAATAAACAGCACAGAGGCGCTTTCACAGCAACCCTACTCATAAACTCCATAATTTCTGCAGAATGCTAAAAATGAATATTAGGCACATGAATAACTAACATAGAGGACTAATATAGCTAGATAAACTACAAGTCAGGCTTAAAAGATATAAATATCTACAATAAGTTCTTAAAGGTATTATTAAACTGTACATGCAATCTTCTTTTAAAAAAAGGCGGGGGGTGGGGCGCACCTGAGTGGCTCAGTCGGTTAAGCATCAGACTTCGGCTCAGGTCATGATCTCATGGTTTGTGAGTTCCAGCCCTGTGTCGGGCTCTGGGCTGACAGCTCAGAGCCTGGAGCCCACTTCAGATTCTGTGTCTCCCTCTGCCTGACCCTCCGCTGCTTACACTGTCTCTAGCATTGTCTCAAAAATAAATATTTAGGGGCGCCTGGGTGGCGCAGTCGGTTAAGCGTCCGACTTCAGCCAGGTCACGATCTCGCGGTCCGTGAGTTCGAGCCCCGCGTCGGGCTCTGTGCTGATGGCTCAGAGCCTGGAGCCTGTTTCCGATTCTGTGTCTCCCTCTCTCTCTGCCCCTCCCCCGTTCATGCTCTGTCTCTCTCTGTCCCAAAAATAAATAAACGTTGAAAAAAAAAATTAAAAAAAAAAAAATAAATAAATATTTAAAATAAATTTTTTTAATTAAATAAAAAACAAAACAAACAAACAAAAAAACCAGGGGCGCCTCCGTGGCTCAGTTGGTTAAAAGTATTCCACTCTTGGTTTCATCTCAGATCATGATCTTACAGTTTGTGAGTTCGGGCCCAGCACCAGGTTCTGTGCTGACACTGCGGTACCTGCTTGGGATTCTCTCTCTCCCCCTCTCTCTCTGCCCCTACCCCCTTCTGCTCTCTCGCTCTCTCTCGCTCTCAAAATAAATACACTTTAAAAAAAGACAGGCTGTTAGGTTATATTTTTTAAATATCTATTCTCAGAGGATAAATATCGTTAGAGTAACTGATATCCTTCTTACTAAAAGAGAACAGTAAAATGAAACTAACAGTCTTATAAACAGCAATTGAGATCTAATTTGTGCCTGGTTCTACAAAAATAGGCCAAGGAAGCCTATCATTTATTAGATTATTTAGGGTTGAATGTAAAAGACAAACAATTTTTGTAGGTGGTACCAGTTTGTTAATCCTAAAACATACATCTAAGAAAGCTGATTAAACTAGAATAAAAAATCCAATATAATTTATTTTAAAATCTCAGACCAAATTAGGATTTTGAGAATTAAGTAACTGTTCCACATTTGTAAAATATAGTCAAATAGCTGACAATAACATCAGTCAAAGCAAGAGAAAGAAGATGGGGGAAGGGTACTGATAATCAAAGCATATTCAGTATTACTTGAGGAATGCTCCTTGGATGAACAGTGATGATGTCATGCTATTCCATCTTTTAAGAACCTTCAGATTTTCACAAAAAGGACATTGTTGGTCTTAAGCAACTGCTTCAATACCATAAAGCCCTTTTCCCTACATCTGTTAATCAGAGGGCTCAGGCTTAGAAAACAGCCAACTCAGTCAAACATTCAATCCCTTTAGAGAGAGAAAAATTGCCCCCTTACTCAGTCTAATTGGAACATGAACACATACATAAAATGAAATGGTAACTGATAAGGTTGCATAACTAAGGACCTTCTTGAAAAGAACATAACATTATCTCTCTTTAAAAATTAAAAAAAAAAAGGAATATATGTATTTGGGGAACAAAAATTTTGAAAGGTAGAAAGAATTGACAAGAAAAACTAAGTCTCCCAAGTACACCTATTTCTATGTATCCTTGCATAGATTACCTGGGTGTGATTGTTAATAACCCTACAATGGGCCTCTAAGTGTTCAAGTGAAAAAATTACACTTCTCTGACTTTAAATCAAAAGCTGGAAATCATTAAGTTTAGTGAGGAAGGCATGTTGAAAGAAATGTTAACAGTGAGACCTTGTGTCAAACAGCCAAGTTATAAGAGCAAAGGAAAAGTTCTTGAAGGAAATTGTTACTCCAGTGAACACATGAATGATAAGAAAGAGAAACTGCTTTATTGCTGATATGAAGAAAGGTGGTTTGGGTTTTTTTGTATACTATTTTTGCTCTTTTTTTTTTTTAAGTACAGTTAACATACATTACACAAGTTTCAGGTGTACAACATAGTGATTCAACAAGTCTATACATTAATCTATACTTACCACAAGTGTAGCTACCATCTGTCACCAAAGAACATTATTACAACACCACTGACTGTATCCTCTATGTAACATCCTTGATCCCTATGACTTACTCATTCCATAATTCGAAGCCTGTATCTCCCACTCTGGTTCACCCATTTTGTCTAACCTATCACCCCCTCCCTCTGGCAACCGCCAGTTTGTTCTCTGTATTTATGGGCTTGTTTCTGCTTTGTGTTTACTTATCTATTCATTTGTTTTATGTTTTAGATTCCACATACAAGTTAAATCATATGGTATTTGTCTTTCTCTTATTTCACATAGCATTATACCTTCTAGGTCCACCTATGATGTCACAAAGAACAAGCTCTTACTCTTTTTTGAGGCTGAGTAATATCCTATTGTATACCGAATCTTCTTTATCCATGCATCTATCAACAGACACCTGGATTGCTTTCATATCTTGGCTATTGTAAATAACGCTGTAATAATCATAGGGGTGCATATATCTTTTCAAATTAGTGTTTTCATTTCCTCTGGGTAAATACCCAGTAGTGGAATTACTGGATCATATGGTATTTCTAGTTTTAATTTTTTTAGGAACCTCCACACTGTTTTCCACAGTGGTTGTACCAGTTTACATTCCCACCAACTGCACAAGACTTCCTTTTTCTCCACATCCTCACCAACGCTCGTTATTTCTTGCCTTTTTTCATTTTTTTTTTTAATTTTTAGTCATCTCTACACCCAGCGTGGGGCTCAAACTTACAACCCGGAGATCAAAGGTCATATGCTCCACCAACTGAGCCAGCCAGGTGCCCCAATTTCTTGTCTTTTTGATGCTAGCCATTCTGACAGGTGTGAGGTGATATCTCATTATAATTTTGATTTGCATTTCCCTGATGATAAGTGATGTTGAGCATCTTTTCACGTGTCTATTGGCATGAGTACGCATGCCTTCCTTGGAAAAATGTCTATTCAGTTCCTCTGCCCATTTTAAATCAGATTATTTGGGATTTTTTGTGTTGAGTTGTATAAATTCTTTATATATTTTGGATATTAACCTGACATGGAGAAAGTTTTAGTGGTTTGGATAGAAGATCAAACCAGCAACAACATCCCCTTAAGCAAAAGTCTAATCCAGAGCAAGACCCTACCTCTCTTCAATTGTGGAGTCTGAGAGTTGAGGCGGCTGCCGAAGACAAGTTTGAAACAAGCAGAGGTTGGTTCATGATGTTTAAGGAAAGAAGCCATCTCCATAACATAAAAGTACAAGGTGAAGCAGCAACTGCTGATGTAGAAGCTGCAGCAAGTTATTCAGAAGATCTAGCTAAGATAATTAATAAAGGTGGCTACACTAAAAACAACAGATTTTCAGTGTCAAGTAAACAGTCTTATATTGGAAGATAATGTCTTCTAGGACTTTCATACTTAGGAGAAGTCAATGCCTGGCCTCAAAGCTTCAAAGGGCAGGCTAACTTTCTTGTTTAGGGACTGTTGAAGCTGGTGACTATAAGTTGAGGCAATGCTCATGGACTGTTCTGAAAATCCTAATGCCTTTAAGAAGTATGCTAAACCTACTCTGCCTGTCATCTATAAATGGAACAAAGCCTGGATGACAGCACATCTGTTTACAACATGATTTACTGAGTACTTTTAGCACATTGTTGAGATCTATTGCTCAAAGGGGGAAAAAAAAAGATTCCTTTCAAATATTACTGCTCATTGACAATGCATCTGGTCACCCAAGTACATGGAGATGTACAATGAGATTAATGTTGTTTTCATATCTGCTAATACAACATCCATTCTGCAGCCCCATGGACCAAAAGGTAATTTCAACTTTTGAGTCTTAGATTTGAAAATACAATTTGAGGGGTGCATGGATGGCTCAGTCAGCGAAGTATGTGACTCTTGATCAAGGGTCTGCAGGTTTTAGCCCCACGCTGGATTAAAAATAAAAATTTGGGGCACCTGGGTGGCTCAGGTGGTTAAGCATCTGACTCTTGATTTGGATCAGGTCATGATCTCACAGTCCTGAGTCCAAGCCCCACATGGGGCTCTGTGGTGATGGTGTGGAGCCTGCTTGGGATTCTCTTTCTCCTTCTCTCTCTGCCCCTATCCTGCTTGTGCTCTCTCTCTCTCTCAAATAAAAAACTTTTAAAAAATGGTTTTTTTAATTAAAAAACAAAAATTAAAAAAATAAAAATTAAATCTTTAGGGATGCCTGGGTGACTCAGTAGGTTAAGCGTCTTTTTGTTTTTGATTTTTAAAAAACGTTTGTTTATTTTTGAGAGATGGAGAGATACAGCATGAGCAGAGAAGTGGCAGAGACAGGGAGACACAGAATCTAAAGCAGACTCCAGGCTTCACACTGTCAACACAGAGCCCAATGCAGGGCTCAAACTCACAAACCATGACATCATGACCTGAGCCGAGGTTGGACGCTTAACTGATTGAAACACCCAGGCGCTCCTAAGCATCTGACTCTTGATCTCCGCTCAGGTATGATCTCATGGCAAGTGAGTTCGAGCCCCGGACCAGGCTCTGCTCTGGTGGTGCAGAGCCTGCTTGGGATTCTCTCTCCTTCTCTCTCTGCCCCTGCCCTGCTCACACTTTCTCTCAAAATAAATAAATGAACTTAAAAAAATAAATAGGGGCACCTGGGTGGCTTAATTGGTTGGGTGACTGACTTTGGCCCAGGTCATGATCTCACAGTTCGTGAGTTCGAGCCCCGTGTTGGGCTCTGTGCTGAAAGCTCGGAGCCTGGAGCCTGCTTTGGATTCTGTGTCTCCACCTCTCTCTGCCCCTCCCATGCTCATGCTCTATATCTGTCTCTCAATAATAAATAAAACATTAAAAAAAATTTGTTTAATAAAATAAATAAAATCTTTAATAAATAAATATACAATTTGTAAAGCTATAACTGCCATGGACAGTGCCTGATGGATCTAGGCAAAGTAAACAAAACTTTCTGAAAAGGATTCATCATTGTAGATGCCATTAACAACATTTACGATTCATGGGAAGAAGTCAAAATATCAACATTAACAGGAGACTGGAAGAAGTAGATTTCAATCCTCATGAACGACTTTGAGGTGTTCAAGGCTTCAGAGAAGGAAGTAATGGCAGATGTGATGAAAATAGCAAGAGATTTAAATTTTGAAGTGGAGCCTAAAGATATAATTAAGTTGCTACAATCACATGATAAAATTTTAATGGTTGAGGAGTTCCTTTCTTATGGCTGAGCAAAGAAAGTAGTTCTTGAGATGGAATCTACTCCTATGGAAGATGCTAAGAAGACTGTTGAAATGACAACAAAGGATTTAAAATTTTCCACAGATTTCTCTGAAAAAGGAGTAGCAGGGTTTGACAAGACTTTAGACTTTTGACAAGACTGACTTTAGAGTTTTGAAAAATTAGTTTTGAAAAATTTCTACTCTGGGTACAATGCTATCAAACAGTACTGCATACAACAGAGAAATGTTTATGAAAGGAAGAGTCCATCAACGTGGCAAACTTCATTGTTGTCTTATTTTAAGAAAATGTCACAGTCCCCCTAACCTTCAGCAACCACCACCCTGATCAATCAGCAGTCATCTACATAGAGGCAAGATCCTCGACTAGCAAAAAGATTACAATTTACTGAAAGGTCAAATAGTGGTTAGCATTTTTTAGCAACAAGGTATTTTTTAATTAAGGTATGTACATTTTTAAGACATAATGCTATTGCAATATGTAGTAGACTACAAAATAGTTAAGTATATTTTTATATGCACAGGGAAGCCAAAAAATTCATTTGACTCATTTGATTTCAATACTCATTTCACTGTGGTGATCCAAACCAAGCCCACAATATCTCTGAGGTAATGCTGCATAAATGTTAGTACTATTAAAGGAAATTAGACTAAAATAATCAAATCATTTCAAATGTATCTTGTGACATATACAAATTTTCTTGTACATACAAAAACTATCTCCGGAAAGATACTTGGAAACTGGTAACATTGGTGGCCAATGTAAGGAAGAGACTCAAAAGCCTGAGACACAAAAATGAGAGGAAGACTTTTCACTATTTTGTATTTTTTGAATGGTGAATGTTTTACCTATTTAAAAACAAATGTTAAAAATTAAGGTAAGAGGGACACCTGGGTGGTTCAGTTGGTTGTGCTTCCGACTTCAGCTCAGGTCATGATCTCGCAGTCTGTGAGTTTGAGCCCTGCATCGGGCTCTGTGCTGACAGCTCAGAGCCTGGAGCCTGTTTCGGATTCTGTGTCTCCCTCTCTCTGCCCCTCCCCCGTTCATGCTCTGCCTCTCTCTGTCTCAAAAATAAATAAATAAACGTTAAAAAAAATTTTGAAAAAAAATTAAGGTAAGAAATTCATTTTCTGGCCATAGCACTTACATGAAACTTAGTTCCAAATAAAGTTTAAGATTTTCATAATTTGCAATTCCACAAGCACTCACCTCTCTAATGTCCCCTCATCCCCAATCAACAGATATTCTGAGAACTAGAAAAACAACTGTATGATACAACCATTAAGAATTATTTACAGTACTTAGGAAGAATCTAAATGCTGACTGATAAGAGCCGCTCTTTCCAGTTATTTCCCATTAATAAGATCATATAACACTTCTACTTGTCCATTCTTTCATTAATAATGCAACCACTAGTAAGGAAGGGCAAAGCAAATTACAGCACCGTGTTACAATACAAAAAAAAAATTTTTTTAAGATTTAAATTTTTTTTTTTTAATTTTTTTTTTCAACGTTTATTTATTTTTGGGACAGAGAGAGACAGAGCATGAACGGGGGAGGGGCAGAGAGAGAGGGAGACACAGAATCGGAAACAGGCTCCAGGCTCTGAGCCATCAGCCCAGGGCTCGAACTCACGGACCGCGAGATCGTGACCTGGCTGAAGTCGGACGCTTAACCGACTGTGCCACCCAGGCGCCCCAAGATTTTATTTTTAAGTAATCTCTACATTCAATGTGGGAGCTGAATTTACAAGCCCAGGATCAAGAGTTGCGTGATCTACCAACTGAGCCAGCCAGACACCCTGATACAAAATTCTTTTAATGTCTCTCACACATACACTTTGATTCCCTAAAGACTGGAAGCGTATAGACTAAAATGTTGACAGCTATTACATATGAGTCCTAGAACGTATACACTTATTTTCTTCATTTTGCTTTCTTCATTTTTAGTTAGTTCTTTCAACGAATGCAGTTTGTAAGAATTTTTACAATGCAAATAAAAAACATTAGAATTTCAATGATTCTTCAAAGTGCTAGAAACTTGCCAGGTAGGAATGATGCAGAAATTTAAGTTTTAGTATAACTCAAAATCTACAAGTGTTACAACTTTGCAAAGGAGATTTATTTTCATTTAGATTTTTCAAAATTTCTTGCATACACTGAAAACCATTCTTTTTTTTTTTTTTTTTTTTTGAGGCAGAGACAGAGTGTGCACAGGGGAGATGGGGAGACGCGGGGCTCGATCTCACAACCCTGGGATCATGACCTGAATTGAAATCAAGAGGCAGATGCTCAACTGACTGAGCCCCCAGGCACCCCTGAAAAACATTCTTATAAAAAATTACTGGGTCAAAGATTTGGAGGGAAGAAAAAAGACTACCAAACTATTTAGATATCTACAATTCCATATTAACAAATTTTAAAATCTCACAAAGATGATAATCTGTCAAAATGGAAATTAGTTGAAAAACTAACCTGCATTCTTCAAAATATCATGAAAGACCAAAAAGACCAGGGAAATGTTCCAGAAGTTAAAGAAAACCAAAGACATATGACAAATAAATGCAATGTAGGTCCTCAATTGGGGGGAAAAATCCATCCTTAAAAGACATCATTGTGACAAACTAGAAAAACCTGAATATGGGCTGTATATTTGATAAGAGTACTGTACTGTTAAAATTCCTGACTGTGGCACTTTTATTGTGTTTAGTGAGACAATGACCTTGTTCTTATGCAATAAATGCGTAAGTATTTACAATCACGTCTGCAATGAACTCAAATAGTTCAGGGGAATCAAGTCAGTATCTATGTAATATAGCAATAGTTATATACGTTAACAACTGGTGAAAATAGTTATATACGTTAACAACTGGTGAATGTTCATAAGGAGTACATTGGGTATTCACTGCACAATTCTAGCAACTTTCCAATCTATCTTATATTTCTCAAAATAAAAAAGTTAGGAGATGGGGGCAACGCAGCTGGGGCGCCTCCTAGGGATGCAGACTACCACTATCATACCAGAGCTGCCCACTCTGGAGGATCTGAAAAGCACAGGAGGTAAAAATGACAGTTCTGTGCTTAAAGCTGCGGCCCACCTCTATGGAGCTCAGGGTGATAAGCCCAACAAAGACTTTATACTCCAGGGACAATTGGCTGGCTCAGGCAGTGGAGCATGCCACTGCTGATCTCAGGGTTGGAAGTATGAGCCACAGGGTGGGTGTAGATATTACTTACAATCTTAGGGGTGCCTGGGTGGTTGAGTCAGTTAAGTGGCCTATTCTTGTATTCGGCTCAGGTCATGATCTCACAGTTGTGGGATTAAGCCCAGCGCAAACAGTTCCAAAGGATTCGGCATTGAGTGGGCATGGAGCCTGTTTAAGATTCTCTTTCTCCCGGGGCGCCTGGGTGGCTCAATCGGTTGGTCTGATTTCTTGGCTTTGGCTCAGGTCATGATCTCATGGTTCAGGAGTTCAAGCCCCAAGTCGGGCTCTTTGCCTGACAGCCTGGAGTTTGGAGACTGGAGCCTGCTTCAGATTCTGTGTCTCCCTCTCTCTCTGCCCCTCACCTGCTCATGCTCTGTCTCTCTCTCTCTCTCTCAAAAATAAACATAAAAAATAAATAAATAAATAATTTTCAGAAAGATTCTCTTTCTCCCTCTCCTTTTGCCCCTCCTCCACGCACACTCTCTCAAAAAAAAAAAAATAGAGGAAGAAAGAAAAGCTAATAACTAAACAACATGAAAAAAAAAAGAAAAAAAAAAAGAAAAAAAAATAAACAACATGAAAAAAGAATGTACACCAATCTGCATTTCAGGAAAGCAATGCAGGGCTAGATATCAATATAAAAATATACTCCCGCCCTTTAATTCAACTCTACCTCTGGAAACTAAAAAAAGATCATAACAAATATGTTCATAATAGCATTAAGAGCTAAACAGCTAGAAACAATCTAAAGGTCTATTGCTAGAGAAATGAGTAAATGAATCCATTTGATGAATTTCTGTAAGCCATTTTAAAAATTCCAGTTTCATTCAAGGAGTATTAATGGCATGAGAAGGTGGCCACAATAAAAGCTTTAATAAACTGTACAATGCAATTTTCAAAATATACATAAGTGACATTATGTCCTAAGTACTATATATTTTTTTTTCTTGTCAAAGATATACACACTGGAGGAACTATTTTTATTTTTATTTATTGGGGGGGGGGTTAACATTCTTTATTTTTTTCTTAATATATGAAATTTATTGTCAAATTGGTTTCCATACAACACCCAGTGCTCATCCCAAAATATCTCTTCAATGCCCATCACCTCCCCTCCCCTCCCTCCCACCTCCCATCAACCTTCAGTTTGTTCTCAGTTTTTAAGAGTCTCTTATCTAAGCACTATATTAAGTACATTACATCCATTATTTAATTTATCCTCTTATAGGCATTTGTTTATTTTTGAGAGAGGGACAGAGACAGCAAGCAGGAGAGGGGCAGAGAGCAAGGGAGACACAATCTGAAGCAGGCTCTTGGCTCTGAGCTGTCAGCACAGAGCCTGACTCAGGGCACGTATCCATGAACCCTGAGATCATGACCTGAGCTGAAGTCGTTGACTGACCCACCCAGACGCCCTATAAAGGCACTATTAAGTGGCTCTTAAATAGAGATGTTATGAAGATTCAGATTTTTCACTTAGTAAAGCAACTGGCACACAGCAAACAGTAGTATTTACTTTTATATCCTCATATTACAAATTTTGAAACTCAAGATTCAGAGAAATAAATTTGCTAAAATCACATAGCTAATAAGTGGTGGGACAGAAATCTGAACCTATGGGATTTAATTCTAGAATCTTTCCATTCTTAACTACTACACTCTACATGGTCTGTACATTAAAAATACAGAGAAGTAGCGGCACCTGTGTGGCTCAGTCAGTTAAGGGTCCTACTTCAGCTCAGGTCATGATCTCACAGATCTTGAGTCTGAGAGCCACATCTGTCTCTGTGCTGACAGTGTGGAGTCTGGAGCCTGCTTTGAGTTCTGTGTCTCCCTCTCTCTCTGCCCCTCCCCTGCTTACACTCTCTCTCTCAAAAATGAACAGACGTTAACAAAAAAAAATTTTTTTAACAATAAAAAAATAAAAATAAATACAGAGAAGTAACAGTAAAGGAAATACACCAAAACAGTGATATCTCTAGGTGGTAAATTCAGTGATGGCTTTTATCTTCCAAATATTCTATATCTATATATGAATTACCTTTAAAACTATTTTTTCCAGAGAACTTTAAAATAACAGTAAAACAGCACATGGCTAGCTGGCTCAGCTGGTGAAACATGCAACTCTTGATCTCAGGGTTGTTAAGTCTGACCCCACTTTAGGTATAGGGATTACTTAGAAAGAAAAATCTTAAAAAAAAAAAACAACTTACAAAAATAAATAAAATATTAGTAACACAGAAACCAACATTACAATACCTACAAGATATAAAATCTTCATCAAAAGCTTAGTCTTGTCCAGTATCACAATACTTTTAAGAGTGGCAATATTTTCTGATAAAGGGAAACTACTGCTCTAAACTCAATAAACAAAATCTAATAATCTGAGAATAGCTTTAACTTAAAGAAATATTAGTCAGACCTCTTCTGTTTTTCAAGAAAATTTAAAGTAAATAGTTAAAATATACAATATGCCTGAATGTATAAAGTAATGCTATGCTGATTTATCAGCACAGCATCAAATGACTATGATGGAGAAATGAAGAAAAAAAACATTTCGCTTCTGGTATAACTATTCCCACTGTACATCTACAGTAACTTGGGTAATTGTAGTTTAGGTAAGTCAAGAATAATTCCGTTATTAACAAAAGGAAGGAAATATGTAACTTCAATATTCAAACTAGATTGCTCTTAAATTGTCATTTTAGATTTAGATTAGCCTTTTTTGGCCCTCTTTTTCCCTCGTCTCTTATCAGGGTATATTCTTAGTTCTGCCATTATCCAAAGGAGAACTGTCCTAACATACTTGTCTTAATTGCTTTCTAGATTGAAGAATCTTTTCACATTCTTTTATTAGCTCTACTGACAGCCAAACTCTATTTACATTCTTTTTTATTACCAGTGATTCAAGAGATAACAACTATGATAAAGCCCTGAAAAAGTACCAATCAGCTATGCTATCAGGGACAAAATAACGGACACCTCATTTATTTACTATACAGAAAGTTCAAAGGTACTATAATGCTATGTATTTGACATCTCTACTTTAATATTTCAAAGGCACTTCTAACTCAACATAGTCTAATCACTCAAACTAATCATTCTGTGACTATATAAAACAGTGAGCCAACCTAATATATTCAATTCAGCAGTTCAGAAACCTAAGAGTTATTTTTCAACAACTCCCTTTCCTTCACCCATAACCTAATCCATCATCACATTTTGTAGATCTGTCCTCCTAAATCTTTCTCAAATTGACCCACTTTCCTACATCTCCACAATTTCCTCCTTATTCCACCTAGGCTACTACTTTATCTCATTTGGGCTGCCTTACTATAACAACTTCCTAAATAGTGCCATGGCATCCACTCGTGGCCCTTCTCCAATCCATTTGGTCTACTACAACTAGAATGACCTTTCAAAATGCAAATCTGATTATGTCATTCCCTCTACTTAAGTGTTCGATCCCTTTACATTGTATTTCAGTTGGAACAAAAATCATTAACATTAAAGGAATTACATTATCTGGTCCCACCCTACCTCGTTAGTCTCAACTCCTACTTCCTGTGCTCTGATGACACAGACCTCTCAGTTTATTGCCATGCTCCTTTTATCACAGAGCCTTGAACACACAGTAACTAAAAACACAGGTTCTAGAATTATAATATCTAAATCCCAAAACTGGATCTGCCAACATACCAACTCTTGGCAGTTAACTTATTGGGCAAGCAACTTAATTTCTCTGACCTCAAATTTTTCACAACTCTACAACAGGGGAAATGGTAATACCTATGTCATTTTGTGAGGGTTAAATGAATTTTGTGTGGAGAACATAGTGCTCATAACCAGTAAGCATTTCATGCCAAATTCCTCTACTTTTTTTTTAATGTTTATTTATTTTGAGAAAGAGAACACATATGTATGGGAGAGGGGCAGAGAGAAAGGGAGAGAGAATCCCAAGCAGGCTCCATGCTGTCAGCATAGAGCCTGACTCAGAGCTTAATCCCAGGAACCATGAGATCATGACCTGAGCTGAAATCAAGAGTCAGACACTTAAACCAACTGAGCCACCCAGGTGCCCCCTTTTTTTTCTTACTATTTTTATTTACTTAAAATTTTTAATTCTGTGTCTCCCTCTCTCTCTGCCCCTTCCCCGCTCACACTGTCTCTCAAAATAAAATAAAAACATTAAAAAAAATTTTTTAAAAAGTCTGTCTCTTGGTTTGTGTCTCTACTTTTTTTTCCTTTGCTTATTTTGTTCCTTAAATTTCACATATGAATGAAATCATGTTATTTGTCTTTCTCTGACTTATTTCACTTAGCGTTATACTCTCTAGCTCCAACCATGTTGTTGCAAATGGCAAGATTTCATTCCTTTTCACTGCTGAATAATATTCCATTGTATATATATACCACCTCTTTTTTATCTATTCATCTATCAATGAACACATAAGCTGCTTCCATAATTTAGCTATTACAAATAATGCTGCAATAGGGGCAGCATTAGTCAGTTAAGCACCTGACTTTGACTCAGGTCATGGCCTCACAGATTGTGAGTTCAAGCCCTGCATCAGACTCTGTGCTGACAGTACAAAGTCGGCTTGGGATTCTCACTCTGTCCTCTCTGTCCCTCCCTTACCCGTGCTTGCTCTCTCAAAATATATAAACTTTTTTTTTTAAATAAATATATAAATAATGCTGCAATAAACCTAGGGGTGCATTAGTCTGAATTAGTGCTTTTGCGTTTTGGGGGCAAATATCCAGTAGTGCGATTACTGGATCATAGGGCACTTCTAACTTTTTTTTTTTAAGCTTTATTTAAGTAATCTCTATGCCCAATATGGGGCTTGAATTCACGACCCCGAGATCATGAGTCATGTGCTCTTCCAACTGAGCCAGTCAGGCACCCCTATTTTTAACTCTTTGAGAAAACTGTGTACTATTTTCCACAGCTGCTGCACCAGTTTGCATTACCACCAACAGTGCACTAGGGTTCCTTTTCCTCCACATCCTTGACGACACTTGTTGTCTTTTTGATTTTAGCCATTCTGACAGGTGTGAGGTGCTATCTCATTGTAGTTCTGATTTGCATTTCCCTGATGACAAGTGATGTTGAGCCATCTTTTTATGTGTCTGTTGACCATCTGTATGTCTTCTTTGGAGAAATGTCTGTTCATGTCCTCTGCCCATTTTTTTTTTTTTTTTTTGTAAGCTCTACACCAAACATCGGACTTAAACTCATGACCGAGATCAAGAGCTGTAAGCTCTACCAACTGAGCCCACCAGGCACCCCTCTTCCACCTACTTTTGAATTGGATTATTTGGTTTTGGGGTATTGAGTTGTATCAGTGCTTTATACATTTTTGGATACTCTTTATCAGATATGTCATATGCAAATATCTTTTCCCATTCAGTAGGTTGCCTTTTAGTTTTGTTGATTGTTTCCTTTGCTGTGCAGAAGCTTTTTATTTTGATGTTATCTAAACTCCTCTACTTTCTTCAATCTCTGGTTATCATCTCCACTGGGAAACTTTTCCCACCCTAATTCTTCCAGGCAAAGTGTGTGTGTGTGTGTGTGTGTGTGTGTGTGTGTGTGTGTGTGTGAGAGAGAGAGAGAGATGCTTCCATAAGGTTTGCTTATACCCAGTTAGCACTCATCTGACTGCTCTGAATTGTTTACCGATCTCACCCAACGACTTACTGAGTTCCTTAAAGGCAGAAGCTATCTTATTAATCTTTGATCTGATATACCTAATACAACATCTCTCATAGCAGGCATTCAAGAAATGTAAGAGTCAATACAGAAATCAGGTAAACAATGAAAAATATGGTTTTAATACAAGAATTGTGACAGTAAATAAAAACTCTTTATGTACAGTTATGTTTTTTCAAAGTGTAGTCCACAGCCACCTGCATAAAAACTGCCTAGTATTTTTTTTAAATGCATACTCCCGGGCCCTTCATCAAACCTATATATATCTACAATTTTTCATATACGGTTTTTGGTAAACCAAAGGTTGGGAATTGTTGGATTAGAATAAATAATGAGACCTTACACAATTACTAAATGTAAATTTAAGAAAATGAATAATACAAAAAAAAAAAGAAAATGAATAATACAATAGTCAAATATTACAATTCAAGGTCCTTAAAAGTAATGAAGTCATTTAATAGAACCTACTTTTGAATCAGAGTCAATTATTTGTAAGTCAAGGCCACTGGTACATTGTGTTCAACATTTCTGAAGAGGAGAATCCAAGAGATAAAATACAACTGTCTTAAGATTATTTCCAATAGGATATTCTCCTTAACCTAGTATGGAAGTGAAAAGGGGCAACAACTTAAAAATATAAACAATTTAACATTTTTCAAATCATGCCCAAACCTGAGAAGCACTAATAAGCAACAAAAAATGAACTACTTAGATTACAGTAAAATTTTAGTTTAAGAGTATAATTCACTCTGGAAATATGCTTTTAAGGGGCACCTGGGTGGCTCAGATTAAGCGACCTACTTCAGCTCAGGTCATGATCATACGGCTTGTGAGTTCGAGCCCCACATCGGGCTCTGTGCTGACAGCTCAGAGCCTGGAGCCTGCTTAGGATTCTGTGTCTCCCTCTCTCTGCCCCTTCCCCAGCTCACACTCTGTCTGTCTCTCTCTCCCTCCCTCCCTCCCTCAAAAATAAATAAACATTAAAAAAAAAAAAGAAATATGCTTTTAATCCAAAGCACTTAGGTATATCAAAAAAAATTTCCCCATAAGAAATAATGGAAACTCCGATGATTAATTCCACAACCCAAAAATACTCATATAAAAATGATTTCCAACACTATAATACAAAATAATAAAATACAAAATATAAAGAAAAATAAACAAATTAACCTGCACTTATATTTGAAAACCTTCATGGCTGGTGTGAGGTAGCACGGGAGAGAAGGGTTACTGTGTAAGACGACTTTCACTATCACTGACAGAATCACTGCTATCTATTGGTTCAGTAGAATCTTTCTCTGCACAGGGGCCATTGTATACACTCGCATGGATGTTCATATAGTACAGTATTAATAAACTTGTTATATACTGTATTTAATGTAACTGGCAATAAGGCAGTAGAGGAAAGGGTCTATATGTGTAGGCAGCCTGACCTAGAATGAAGCAAACATTCCTAAGCTTACTCCTGTATGCAAATGCAAAGGACTGTCTGTCCGTAGGTGAAGTGACAAAAAATACACTAGTGCCAGTTGTGGGCACCTTCCAAAGTTCTGAAAAATCACTGATTTCTGCCAAACACCGCAGCCTGAGACCAAGCATCCAAAAATGGGAGACAATCACCCATGATCCCACAGCAAGAGACAGAGAGAGAGAGAAAGAGAGAGAGAGAGAGAGAGAGAGAGAGAGAGAGAAGAACCACTGGCTCAGGTGTGATCATGTGACATTCAGCACTGCATACTTACTACTCGAATTGCAAGACATTGCTTGTTTATTGAGTTAAAATTTATTAGAAATGCTTGCTCGTCTTTCAGAACACTCACCGAACAAGTTATTGGCAATCCAAAGTTTAACTGTATTTAGGATATATCTGTTCTCAATTATCTTCATCATAAATTCTACTATATTAAGATCTACTTCAAGTTACATTTCTAAGCTTCGTGTCCTCCCTAATATTCCCAAAATGAACAGTTTAACAATACAAATGTTTTGGACTTTCCTTTCAATCATTACATAACTAAATAAAGAATCTGTTAACTAGTATTTACAGAGAAAATGAGTCAAAACACAAACCCTACCTTTTTGTCATTTTTTGTTCAAATAGAAGAAAAAGCTCTTGTGAGTTTCCCCAAATCTCAATATATAGTTTTCCTTTAATGCTAAAGTTACAAGATAAAAATTGAATTTTTTTTACTGTCAACAAGATCTGGTGTATTGATTAGATCTTAAAATCTCTTTCAAAATAAAAAGTATACTGTATGACAGATATAAACAGACTCAGAAAATTAAAACTACAAAATTAAAATTAGATATCCTTTAAGTCAATATTTACATTATGGAGGAGGGCCTGAAGGGTTCAGTGGTTGCCTAAGGTCACACTTAATAACAGACATGGAATTAAAAATCTAAATTTACTAAATGCATGGTAATATCCTGAATTGGATCCTGGAATAGGAAAAATGACTTCAGTGGGAAAATCTGGATAAATCTGAATAAAGTCAATAATTTACAGTTTCATATCAGTATTAATATTAACTTTGTAATTCTGACAAATAGACCACTCTTACATAAAATGTTAACATTAGAGGAAGTTGGGTGAAAGGTACATGAGAACCGCACTAGCTATAATTTTTCTGTAAGTCTAAAATTATAAAATAAATATAAAAGGCTTACTTAAAAAACTCTAAATCTAAAACTAATTTCTTTTTTTTTTTTAAGTTTATTTATTTTGAGAGAGAGCATGCCCACAAGCAGGGGAAGAAGAAAGAGAGAGGGAAAGAGAGAATCCCAAGCAGGCTCTGTGGTGTCAGCACAGAGCCTGACTTGGGACTCGATCCCATGAACCCTGAGACCATGACCTGAGCCGAAATCAAGAGTTGGAGCCTCAACCGACTGAGCAACCCAGGAATCCCTAAATCTAAAACTAACTTCTAATCCAGAATGCTTCCTTTCTGTTTGCATAAAATTCGCTAAACAGAAAGGCATTAGATTCTAATACTGTGTATTCAGAAGGAACAACATATAGCACCTCCTTATAGCTTATAACAACATATAAGCACTTCCCAACCAAATACAATCAAAAGAAATCCTCCCTGTTTTTCTGCTTAACAAGAAAATCTTGTTATATTCCAGGCATTTTGCTTATTTTATTGAATTGTCACAACTGTCCTAAAATAATTATCAACCTAAATTATACCTGAGGTTCAGAAAAGCTAAGTAATTTGCCTACTATCACATGGTTTTCACTATACCTCATCATTGACTTTTTGCCAATCACCTAGGTACTTTTAGGATCATGTGTATTTGAATGAGCAAGAAGCATTTGTTACTAAATTTTAAAAATTCTACATCCACAGTGTTCTTCATTTCCAAACCCTTACTGCCAATCACATAGCCACTACCTTTTGTTTAGGTCTCTGTCACCTCTTGTCTGGTCTAGAGAAAAAAGCCTCCCAAACAAGCATTCTAATCTCGTCTTTCCCCCTTAATCCATTATGACATACACCCATAGTCATATGGGCCTCCCAGAATGTATACCCACATTTTAGTAAAGGTACGGATTTCCTTCTGGGAAATAACCTCTCCTCTGCCTAGACAAAACTATGTATAAATATGCCTAGCTCTGGAGCGCCTGGCTGGCTCAGTCAGTGGAATGTGCGACTCTTGATCTCGAGGTTGTGAGTTTGAGCCCCATGCTGGGTGTAGTGAGAACTTAAAAAAATTAAATCCAAAAGAAATAAATATGCTACTTCTGCTCTTACAGATGATTGGACATGAACCAAGCTAAGCCAACCCCACTCTCTGTTTTCAGAGTCTGGAATCTTGAGCAAAATGAAAAAAGTTTGGGGGGAAAATGGATGGCACTAATTTATTCTGGTGGCCTCCTGTTTAGAATGTCAATTCATTCCTGATATCAAGATCCCAAGAACTGTCCCAGACTGGCTCTCTAGCCTTCCTTTTGAGTCTATGAGCAATTTAGTAGCCTTACAATGACTTTCATTTCTCCATAAGATAGTCACCATCACTTTTCTGCTTGCAAACAAAGACCATAATGAATACAGCACTCTTGATTCATTTCAGATCTCTAAAGCACCTCGAAAGTATCACTCAATCCTCCTGTTCAAAAACTTAAAATGAACCCACAAATTTTCACTATTATAATCTTCTCCAGAGTGACTTTTCAGAGTTCTCCCAACTTGGGTCCAATTGATATTTGTGAGCTTATTTCTCACCAATGACATCATGTATATTAGGGCTATTTTCTTCACTTGGAATGCTATCCGCACCATCTCTGCCTATAAATCTTATCCACCCTTCCAAATATACTTCAATTATTATCTTGTATGTAAATTCTTCATCAATTCCACTAACACAATAAGATACTGTAGAAAAATCCTCATGCAACTTTGTATCTATTTTATTACATATTCTGCATTCACTTACTACTGTATGAGTTATATTCTTCCACTGACCCCACTAACTCTTCCAAAAGGCAAAAGAAAGAGTGGAAATACGTCAAGTATGTGCTGACACAATTCAATCAAAAATAATACCACCAGGGACACCTGGCTGCCACAATCAGAGGGGCACACAACTCTTAGTCTCACGGTCATGAGTTCGAGCCCCATGTTGGATGTAGACATTACTTAAATAAATAAAACTTAAAAAAAAAAAAAAGAATATCACAATATTGGCTATTCATATTATGACAAAATTTAAGCCAATCAAACTGTTTTGAAACTTGGTATATGCAATTTCAGGATCAACTTCTGTTTCTGAGTGATGATAGAGTAATTGGGACAGGATTTATATTCCTGACATAAGATCTGAAAAGCTGGAAAAATATAAAATGCCTTTTTAGACACTGCACAAGAGGCAGTACATGACCACAATCTCTGCTAGAAGTGAAACAAGGTAAGTTCTAGGGTTACTGCTTTCTACCTAGAAACACTTTCTAGAATGCAGTATAGGCAAAGAGATTCCAAGAAAAGCACAGCAGTCTCTGAGCAAAGAAGACAAATATCAGGGGTACCTGGATGGCTCGACTGGTTAAGCATTCAACTCGTGGTTTTGGCACAGGTCATAACCTCATGGTTCTTGAGTTCGGGTCCCATACTGGGCTCAGTGCTGACAGTGTGGAGCCTACTTGGGATTCTCTCTCTCCTCTCTCTGCCCCTCCCCTGCTCACAGTCTCTCTCCCTCTCTCAAAATAAATAAATTTTAAAGTTATTAAAAAAAAAAAAAAAGACAGATCAGAGTTTAGGAAGTCCAAGCCAACTGAAATAGAGAAAGTAGACTTTCTGGAGAAAGAATTTCAGAACTGTTCAGCAGATGCCTCCCAGTATCTCTGGCTGAATACAAAGCTGCACATGCACAGGTTTCCTGAAACTCCGTAAGGCCAGGCAAAGAACAACTACGGGGGAGCTAAACTCCCAGAGGTCACACAGGCTAGAAGATGGTCTCAGTTCCAACTCAACCATGGTGGAGAATCCTTAGAGACTTAGAGAACTCAGTAGAGTCCCCAAAAGGGTCATAACTTACCAGCAGAGCTAAATTAGCATTCCTGAAGGGATTAAGGCAATCCACAAGCAAGTGCCCATCAAGACAAAGTGTAATGTTCTTTAAAAGATAACGGGGCGCCTGGGTGGCGCAGTCGGTTAAGCGTCCGACTTCAGCCAGGTCACGATCTTGCGGTCCGTGAGTTCGAGCCCCGTGTCGGGCTCTGGGCTGATGGCTCAGAGCCTGGAGCCTGTTTCCGATTCTGTGTCTCCCTCTCTCTCTGCCCCTCCCCCATTCATGCTCTGTCTCTCTCTGTCCCAAAAATGAATAAACGTTGAAAAAAAAAATTAAAAAAAAAAGATAAGCAAAAAATTCAGAATAAAAAAAAAAGAGGGGAGAACATACTAAACTCAATCAAAAATTAAAAGATATACCAAAAACTGCTGACTTCAGCAGTACATATACTAAAACTAGAATGACACGGAGATTAGTAAGGTTCATATGCAAGGATGACATGTAAATTTGTGAAGTGTTCCATATTTTTAAAAAAAGGAAAAACTGCAGGGACATCTGACTGGCTCAGTCGGTGGAGCATGTGATTCTTGATCTTGGGGTTGTAAATTCAAGCCCCATATTGGATGTAAAGATTACTTAAAAATAAAATATTTTAGGCAAGCCTGGGTGGCTAAGTCAGTTGAGTGTCCAACTTTTGATTTCAGCTCAGGTTATGATCTCACCGTTTGTGGGTTCAAGCCTGATGTCAGGCCCCATGCTGACTGTGCAGAGCTTGCTTTGGATTCTCTCTCTCCCCCCCGCTCTCTCTCTGCCCTTTCCCCACTCTCACACACATGCTCTCTCAAAATAAATAAACTTTAAAAAATTAAAATAAAATAGAATCTTTTAAAAAAGAAAAAGACATACCAAAAAACCCAAGAAATGCTATCCATAACCAACAGAAAACTTGGTCAACAAAAACAGATCTCAGAATGAAAGAGAAATTAGCAAAAAAGAGCATTAGTTATTCTAAATATCTACAATTATTTAAATAAAAACATATACAAAACAAAGAAAGGAGAAAGGAAAAAAACAAAACAGAGCAAAATGGAACTTCAAAAGATGAAAAATACAATTCAGAAATCAAAAAATACACTAGATGGGATTAATATGACATAGGACAGTGAAGAAAACACATAAATTTTTAAAAGATCTACTAATATGGAGACATGAAAATAAAAAACCATATAACAGCACAATTAAAAAAGAAAAAATGTGTAGGATCACAGTGACTGTGGGACAATATTAAATGGTCTAACATATATGCAACTGGAGTACCACATAAGAAGATGAACTAAAAAATTATTAGAAGAAATAATGACCAAAAATTTCTTAATTTTGATGGAAACTTTAATCCCACAGATTCAAGAAACTGAATAAACACCTCCAGGATAACCTCAAATCAAGATGAAGGTACACTATAGTCAATTTATTGAAAAACCAATAATAAAAAGACTTACGACTAGTCAGAGAAAAGACATATTTCCTACAGAAAAAAAATAATAAGAATGTAGAATTCACATCTAAAACTGTCATGTCAAAAACATATCAGCATGGGGGTGCCTCAGTGGCTCAGTCAGTTGAGCTTCTAACTTCAGCTCAGGTCAGGATCTCAGGGTTCGTAGGTTTAAGCCCCAGCAATGGGCTCGCTGCTGTCAGCACAGAGCCCACTTCGGATCCTCTGTCCACCCCCGCCCCCTTCTCTCTGTCCTTCCTTGGCTTGCATGCACACTCTCTCCCTCAAAAAATAAACATTAAAACATATACCACAATCCTAAATGCATATGCACCTGATAAAACTTCAAAATACATGAAGAAAAACAGACAAAACTTTAAAAAGACAAATGAGGGGCACCTGGCTCAGTTGGTTGAGTGTCTGACTTTGACTCAGGTCATGATCTCATAGTTTGTGGGTTCGAGCTCCGCATCAGGCTTCCTGCTGACAGCATGGAGCCTGCTTGGGATTCTGTATCTGCCTCTCTCTTTGCCCCTCCCCTGCTTGTGCTCTGTCTCTGTCTCTCAAAAGTAAATAAACATTTAAAAAAATTTTTTTTAATTAAGAACATAAAAAGACAAATGAAAAATTATACTTAACATTCCGAAATTACTCTCTATAACTGAACAAACAAGTACAGAAAATCAATAAGGATACAGAAACTTAACACTCAAATAATTTGACCTAATTCACATTTATAAAGCACTCCATCTAACAAAGAATGCACATTCTTCTCAAATGCTTATGTAACATTAACCAAACCAGACATACACCCAGCCATAAAACAAGTCAAAACAAGGTGCCTGGTTGGCTTAATCAGTGAAGCTTGCAGCTCTTGACCTTGGGGTTGAGTTTCAGCCCCCTATTAGGTGTAGAGATAACTTAAAAAACAAAACCTTTAAAAAAAAAAAAAGTCTCAACAGGAGTACCTGGGTGGCTCAGTCAGTTAAGCATCCAACTTCAGCTCAGGTCAGGATCCCACAGTCCATGAGTTAGAGCCCCATGTGAGGCTCTGTGCTGACAGCTCAGAGTCTGGAGCCTGCTTTGGATTCTGTGCCTCCCTCTCTCTCTGCCCCTTCCCCACTTGTGCTCTCTCTCTCTCTCTCTCAAAAATAAAAACATTAAAAATAATTTTAAGGAAAAAAAGTCTCAACAAATACAAAAGAATTAAATTCATACAGAGTGTATTCTCTGACCACACAGAATTAGAAACTAAATCAGGAACGTTCCTAAATATTTGGTAATTAAACAACACAATTCTAAATTTTTTTTTTAACGTTTATTTATTTTTGAGACAGAGAGAGACAGAGCATGAACGGGAGAGGGGCAGAGAGAGAGGGAGACACAGAATCGGAAGCAGGCTCCAGGTTCTGAGCTGTCAGCCCAGAGCCCACGCGAGGCTCGAACTCACGGACCGCGAGATCGTGACCTGAGCCGAAGTCAGACGCTTAACCGACTGAGCCACCCAGGCGCCCCAAAACAACACAATTCTAAATAACATATAGTGGGGGTACTGAAGCCACTGTCACCAAGTCTAGATCCAATGCCACACATGTGCACACCCACCTGGCCTAACAAGAACCTTCAATTCCTTTTGGTTCTAAATCCAATGTGGCAATTCTCAAGGATCAGCTTGGGAGGGAGGGAGGGAGGGAGGGAGGGAGGGAGGGAAGGAAGGAAGGAAGGAAGGAAGGAAGGAAGGAAGGCAGGCAGGCCGGCCGGCCATAACCCCAAGAGTAAGATTACAGTTTTTTGAGTTGGTGCTGTTGGCATGGCCTGTGCCATCAGTCTCTTTTTCTATTTTAGAGAGAGAGAGTTTGTGAACGGGTAGAGGGGCAGAGGGAAAGAGAAAGAGAATCTTAAGCAGGCTCCACTCTCAGCACGGAGCCCCACAAGGGGATCTATCTCACAACTGGAAGATCATGACCTGAGCAGAAACCAAGAATTTAACCAGGGTCCTGCCATGAGTCTCTCAATGAAGGACTTGGAAAATGAACTTGCTCTTAATGATATCATGAAAGACAAACTGAAGGGACAGATGATGGATCTCCAACATGGCAGCCTTTTCCTTAGAACACCAAAAACTGCCTCTGGTAAAGACTGTAACATGACTGCAAACTCCAAGTTGGTTATTATCACAGCTGGGGCCTATTAGCAAGAGACTGTCCAGCGTAAAGCAAACATATTTAAATTCATCATTTCTAATTATTGTAAAATAGAGCCTAAACTGCAAGTTGCTTGTTGTTTCCAATCCTGTGGATATCTTGACACGTGTGGCTTGGAAGATAAGCACCTTTCCAAAAACACTGTGTTATTGGAAGTGGTTGCAATCTGGATTCAGTCTGGCTCCATTACCTAATAGGGGAAAGGCTGGGAGTTCAGCCATTAAGCTGTCATGGGTGGGTCCTTGGTGAGCATGGAGACTCTAGTGTACCTGCATGGAGCAAATGTTGCTGGTGTCTCCCAGAAGTATCTGCACCCTGACAGAGACACTAATGCAGATAAGTAACAGTGGAAAGAGGCTTAGAAACAGGTGGTTGACAGTGCGTATAAGGTCATCAAACGGAAAGACTACACATCCTGTGGCAGATTTGGCAGAAAGTATAATGGAGAATCTTAGGTGGGTGCATCCAATTTCCACCATGATTAAGGGATTCTATGGAATGAAACATGATGTCTTCCTCTGTGTTCCTTGAGACAGAATGGAATCTCAGATGTTGTGAAGGTGAATCTGACTCCTGAGGAAGAGGCCTACTTGAAGAAGAGTACAGATACACTTCAGGGGGATCCAAAAAGAACTGCAGTTTTAAAGTTTTCTACTATTGTACCACTTCACTGTTTAGGCTACAACAGGATTTTATTTGGAGGTTGTATATATTGTCCTTATTATGTTACTCTAGTAATTATTAAAATGATCTAGGAAAAACATCAGTTTCCTCAAGTTGCAAACAGAATAGCTCATAAAACCCTGCAGCCATATGCTGATACTGGATGATACCTATCTTGTGTAGTCCTAAATTGGTTAATGTAAAATATAAAATAGTTCTACCACCTCAGAGGCACCAGTGACATTGCTGCATATGTTACAGTTGTTCTTCAAATCATATATGTATTTACTGTGTGTGATATATGATTCCTGGTTCTTTCACCCAACATGCCTCATACAACTTTTTTTTCCAGTTAACCACATCCTGGGATCCAAAGTATACATTCAATATTGCATATATTGTGCAGAACTGTTCCAACAGATCTTGTGTACTACATATATCAGAATAGTATACATTGCCATACTGTAACAAAACAAAAAAAAGATCTACATGTAAACAATGCAACCAACTATCCAAGAGTCATACCAATTAAAATACCAAATAAACTTTGAACAGTAAAAAATAAACAAACAAATAAACAAAAACATGTGGTAGGTCAAAGAGAAGCATATGGGAAAATAAGAAAATATTTTGAATTGAATAAAAGTGGAAACAGGATTCAAACTTTGTGGTTCAGAACTAAACAAGTACTTAAAAGGAAATTTTGTAACATTAAATCCCTGCATTAGAAAATAAGAGCGATGTAAAGTCACACCATAAACATCCAGCTTAGGAAATAAACAAAACAAACGAAAAAAAGCAAATTAAATACAATAAAAGCAGAAGGAGGAAAATAATAAAGAGTAAAACCCTGGGGCGCCTGGGTGGCGCAGTCGGTTAAGCGTCCGACTTCAGCCAGGTCACGATCTCGCGGTCCGTGAGTTCGAGCCCCGCGTCAGGCTCTGGGCTGATGGCTCAGAGCCTGGAGCCTGTTTCCCATTCTGTGTCTCCCTCTCTCTCTGCCCCTCCCCCGTTCATGCTCTGTCTCTCTCTGTCCCAAAAATAAATAAACGTTGAAAAAAAAATAATTTAAAAAAAAAAAAAAGAGTAAAACCCAATGAAATTGAAAACAAAACAAACCAAGAGAAAAATCAATTTCACCAAAATCCAGTTCTTTGAAAAGGTAAAATAGATAAATCTCAAGCCAAGTGATCCAAAAAGAAAGAGAAAGGATACAAATTACTAGTATCAGGCATTAAAAAGGGGCTATCACTTACAGACCCTACAGACAGGGGCTCCTGGGTGGCTCAGTCAGTTAAGCGTCAAACTTCGGCTCAGATGATGATCTCATGGTTCCTAAGTACAAGCCCCACATCAGGCTCTCTGCTGTCATTGCAGAGCCTGCTTCAGATCCTCTGTCCCCCACCTCCCCACCACTCTCGCACTCACACATGCTCGCTCACTCACTCAAAAATATACTTTAAATAAAATTATAAGAGAATATTATGTATAATTTTATCAGTTAATTTGATAAAAACAAACTATCAAAGTTAACTCAAGAATAAATAGACACCCTAAATAACTGTTTTACTTTTTTTTTTTTTAAGTTTATTTACTTTTTTGGTAATCTCTTTACAAATGTGAGGCTTGAACTTATGACCCCAAGATCAAGAGTCACATGCTCTTTGGACTGAGCCAGCCAGGTGCCCCTAACTATGTTTGTTTTAAATAAATTGCATTTTTTACGGGGCACCTGGGTGGCTCAGTTGGTTAAAACGTCTGACTTCAGCTCAGGTCACGATCTCGCGGTCCGTGAGTTCGAGACCCGCATTGGGCTCTGGGCTGATGGCTCAGAGCCTGGAGCCTGCTTCCAATTCTGTGTCTCCCTCTCTCTCTGCCCCTGCCCCGTTCATGCTCTGTCTCTCTCTGTCTCAAAAATAAATAGAAAATGTTAAAAAAAATTAAAAAAAAGAGAATGAAAGGAATGAGAGAAAATATTTAAAAAATAAATAAATAAATAAATAAGTTGCATTTTTTAATGTTTATTTATTTATTTTGAGAGAGACAGTGTGTGTGTGCAGCACAAGTGTGAGAGTGAGTGAAGAGAGAGAATCTCAAGCAGGCTCCATGCTAGAAGTACAGAGCCGGATGTAAGGCTCGGATCTCATGAACCATGAGATCATGACCTGAACCAAATCAAGAGTCAGATGCTTAACTAACTGTGCCACTCAGGTGCTCCTAAATAAACTGAATTTAAATGCCTTGTCACAAATAAAATTGAACCCAAATGGTTTCACTGGTAAATTCTACCAAATATTTAAGAAAGAAATAACATCAGGGCACCTGAGTGGCTCAGTTAAGCATCTGACTCTTGATCTCTGCTCAGGTAATGATCTCAATGTTCATGGGATCCAGTCCTGGTCAGGCTCTGTGCTGACAGTGCAGAACCTGCTTGAGATTCTTCTCTTTCCCTCTTTCTCTGCCCCTCCCCTGCTCATGCTTGCATGTACTGTCTCAAAATAAACATTAAAAAAAAAAAATCACATCAGTTCTACATAAACAGTTCTAGCATATAAACACTTAGCAATTTAACTTAAGAAGTCAACAATACCATGATACCAAAATCAGATACGAACAAGAAATCTACAGACCAGTATCTCCCTTAGATATCAATGCAAAAACTCTGAACAAAGTATTAGTAAATAGAACCTAGCAACTTATGAAAATAATAATGTATCATCACCAAGTGGAGTTCATCCCTGGAGTGAAAAATCAACCTATATAACTCACTATATTAGACTTAAAAAGTATAATTATATGATTTCGGTAGAGGCAAAAAAAAAAAATTTGACAAAGTTCAATTCATTCATGGCAGAAACTCAGCAAACTGAAAACAGAAGGAACTTCCTGAACTTGATAAAGAATATCTATAAGACTACAAGAACCCTACAGTTAACATCATATGTAATGATGAAAGACTAAGTACTTTTCCCATAAGATGGGGAACAAGGCAAGGATATCCACTCTCACCACACCTATTCCAGATTGTACTGAAGGATCTAGTCAGTGCAATAAGGCATGCATGCATGCATGTATGCATAAATAAATAAATAAATAAATAAATAAGCAAGCATTCACATTGGAAAGGAAGAAATAAAATTATCTTTAATCATAAACAAAACTGTCTACTTAGAAAATCCCAAATAATCTATAAAATAGCTTCTCAAACTTACTAGTAAGTGATTTCTTAAGGTTGTACAATACAAAGTCAATACACAAAAATCAACGTATTTTTACACAGTAGTAGCAAAACAGAAGTTTGAAGGAAAAAAGTAACATTTACAATAACATCAAAAATCATTACTTAGGAATAAATCTAACAAATATGTGCAAAATTTGTATGCTGATAACTACAAAGCACTGATGACAGAAATCATAGATAACCTAAATAAACAGAGAGATACACTCTACTGGTAGACCGGAAGACTCAATATTGTTAAGGTGTTCATGCTCTCCAAAACGCTCTCCATGATGCCATACAATCTCAAAAGACTAATGGTGTTTTTTTTTTTTTTTTTTTAAGAAACTGACAAACGTATTCTAAAACTTACATTAAAAAGAAAAGCACCGGGGCGCCTGGGTGGCGCAGTCGGTTGGGCGTCCGACTTCAGCCAGGTCACGATCTCGCGGTCCGGGAGTTCGAGCCCCGCGTCAGGCTCTGGGCTGATGGCTCAGAGCCTGGAGCCTGTTTCCGATTCTGTGTCTCCCTCTCTCTCTGCCCCTCCCCCGTTCATGCTCTGTCTCTCTCTGTCCCAAAATAAATAAACGTTGAAAAAAAAAAAAAAAAAAAGAAAAGCACCTAGGGGCACGTGGGTGGCTCACTCAGCTAAGAGTCCGACGTCGCCTCGGGTCATGACCTCGTGGTTCCGTGGGTTCAAGCCCAACGTCAGGCTCTGTGCTAATTATGCTCTCTGGAGTCTCCCTCGCTCTCTGCCCCTCCCCCACTCACACTCTGTTTCTGTCTCTCTCTCAAAAATAAACAAACATTTAAAAAAAAAAAAGAAAGAAAGAAAGAAAGAAATCAAGGGGCACCTGGGCGGCTCAGTTGGTTAAGCATCCGACTTTGATTTCAGCTCAGGTCACGAGCAGTTCATGGGTTCCAGCCCCGCACTGGGCTCCACGCTGACAGTTCAGAGCCTCCTTGGCATTCTTTCTTTCTCTCTCCCTCTCTCTCTCTCTGCCCCTCCCCTGCTCGTGCTCTCTCTCTCTCTCTCTCAAAATAAATAAATAAACTTAAAAAAAAGTTTTTTATTAATTTTTTATGTTTATTCAGTTTTGAAAGACAGAGACAGAGCACAAGCAGGGGTCGGGCGGAGAGAGAGGGGGACACAGAATCCGAAGCAGGCTCTGGGATCTGATCTGCTAGCACAGAGCCCGACACAGGGCTCGACCTCACGAATTGCGAGATCATGACCTGAGCTGAAGCTGGATGCTCAACCAACTGAGCCACCCAGGCGCCCCTCAAAAAAAGTTTTTTAATAAAAAAAAAAAAAGGAACTGATAAACTACACTTCATCAAAATTGAAAACTTCTGTTCTCTGAAAGGTAATATTAATAAAAAACAAGCCTGAGAGAAAAGATTTGCAAAACACATACCTAACATGTTAATTAACTTGGATTTAAATGAAATTTAAAGAGGCGGCTGGATGGCTCAATCAGTTAAAACGTCCAACTTCAGCTCAGGTCATGATCTAGCAGTTCATGGGTTCGAGCCCCTCATTGGGCTCTGTGCTGACAGCTCAGAACCTGGAGCCTGCTTCGGATTTTGTGTCTCCCTCTCTCTCTGCTCCTCCCCTGTTCATGTTCTGTCTCTCTCTCTCAAAAATAAATAAAACATTTAAAAAATTTTAATTTCTAATTATAATACTCAGAAAACTATAGAACTCCCCCCCCCTTTTTTTTTAAGTTTATTTTTTGAGAGAGCAAGCGAGCACAGGGAAGGGACAGAGAGAGGGAGAAAGAATCCCAAGCCGGCTCTGCACTGACAGTAGGGAGCCTCACGCGGGGCTTGAACCCATGAACTGTGATATTATGACCCGAGCTGAAATCTAGAGTTAAACGCTTAACCTACTGAGCCACCCAGATGTCCCTAGAACACTTATGATAGAAAGTGAAAAAGACACAAAGAAATGGAAAAACATTCCATGCTCATGGACTAGAAGAATAAACATAGTTAAAATGTCTATATTACCCAAAGCAATCTCACATTTAATGCAATCCCTATCAAAATACCACCAGCATTTTTTCAGAGCTAGAACAAAGAATCCTGAGATAGCGTGGACCCACAAAAGACTTCGAATAGCCAAAGTAATCCTGAAAAAGACATCACAATTCCAGATTTCAAGCTATATCACGAACCTGTAGTCATCAAGACAGTATGGTACTGGCACAAAAACAGACACACAGATCAATGGAACAGAACAGAAAACCCAGAAATGGACCCACAACTATATGGTAACTAATCTTCAAACAAAGCAGGAAAGAATATCCAATGGAAAAAAGACAGTCCCTTCAACAAATGGTGTTGGGAAAACTGGACAGCAACATGTAGAAGAATGACACTGGACCACTTTCTTACACCATACACAAAAATAAATTCAAAATGGATGTAAGACCTAAATGTGAGACAGGAAACTATGAAAATCCTACAGGAGAACACAGGCAGCAACCTCTTTGACCTCAGCCACAGCAACTTCTTACTAGACACATTGCCAAAGGCAAAGGAAACAAAAGCAAACATGAACTACTGGGACTTCATCAAGATAAAAAGCTTCTGCACAGCAAAGGAAACAATCAGCAAAACTAAAAGGCAGCTTGCGGAATGGGAGAAAGATATTTACTAATGACATATCTGATAAAGGGTTAGTATTCAAAATCTATAAAGAACTTATCAAATTCAACACCCAAAAAACAAATAACCCAGTCAAGAAATGGGCAAAAGACATGAATAGACACACTTCCAAAGAAGGCATCCAGATGTCTAACAGATACATGAAAAGATGCTCAACATTACTTATCATCAGGGAAATATAAATCAAAACCACAATGAGATACCACCCCACACCTGTCGGAATGGCTGAAGTTAACAACACAAGAAACAACAGGTGTTGGTAAGGAGGTGGTGAAAGGTGAACCCTCTTGCACTGTTGGTGGGAATGCAAACTGGTGCAGCCCCTCTAGAGAACAGTATGGAGGTTCTCAAGAAACTAAAAATAGAAATACCCTAGGACCCATCAATTACACTATTAGGTATTTACCCAAAGGATACAAAAACACAGATTTAAAGGGGTACATGCACACCAATGTTTATAGCAGCATTAGCAACTATAGTCAAACTATGGAGAGAGCCCAAATATCCATCAACTGATGAATGATAAAGAAGATGTGGTATATACACAATGGAATATTACTCAGCCATCAAAAAGAATGAAATCTTGTCATTTGCAATGACGTGCTCAGAGCTAGAATGTATTATGCTAAGTGAAATAAGTCAGAGAAAGACAAATACCATATAATTTCACTCATATGTAGGATTTAAGAAACAAAACAGATGAATACATGGGAAGGGGAGGAAAATAAAAAGAGGGGGAAACAAACCACAAAAGACTCTTAATGATAGAGAACTAACTATGGGCTGACAGAGGGAGGTGGGTGGGTGGGAGATGGGCTAGACGGGTGATGGGTACTAAGGAGGGCATTTGTTGTGATGAGCACTGGGTATTGCATGTAAGTGATGAATCACTGAATTCTACTCCTGAAACCAATATTGCACTGTACGTTAACTAAAATTTAAATTAAAAAATAAAATATGATAACATTTCTAATTATATATAATGTTGGAAGGAGTCATACTCTTAAGAAAATTTAAACTAGTGTCACCATATCCCTTCTTTTTGTTTTACAATCTCTTCTTTTTAACTACCCATAGTACTTTGTATTTGTACCAAACAGTTTGGCACTTAATTACATAGTAACACCAAATATTTTGTATCTTCCCAGACTTTTTTTTTTTTTTTTTTTGGTAACTTAAGCATACCTCTTTGAGAATCAAAAGTTTTATATTTTTCCATAGAAGATATACAAACGGCCAATAAGCAAATGAAAAGATGGTTAATGTCCTTAGTAGGAAAATGCAAATCAAAACCACAAAGAGGTAGCACTCACACACAGTAGGATGGCTTATAATTTTTTTTTTAATTTTTAACGGAAAATAACTGTTGGAATGCATGTGGACAAACCAAAATCCCTGTGCATTGCTAGTGGAAACATAGTTTAGTCTCTGTGAAAAACACCTGGCAGTTCCTCAAAGTTAAAACACAGAATTACCATATGACCCAGCAATTTCACGCCTAGGTATATACCCACAAGAACTGAAAACAGGTACTCAAAGAAGTACATGTGCACACACACATGTTCATTGTAGCACTATTCACAACAACCAAAGGTAAAAATCGCCCAACGTCCAACAAATGAATGAATAAACAAACTGTAGTATGTACATACAATTGAGTAGAATTAAGCCATAAAAAGGAATAAAGTACTAATACAAACTACAGTGTGGATGAACCTCTAAAACATTAAGTGAAAGAGGAACCTGGGTGGCCCATTTGGTTAAGTGTCCAACTTCAGCTCAGGTCATGATTTCACGATTTATGAGTTCAAACCCTGCATCAGGCTCTCTGCTGTCAGTGCAGAGCCCACTTAGGATACCCTGTCCCCTTCTCTCTCTGCCCCTCCCCTGATTGTGCTCTCTTTTTCTCTCAAAAATAAACACTTAAAAATTTTTAAATAAATAATATTAAATGAAAAAGGCCAGATACAAAAGGTTTTATATGATTCCATTTATATGAAATATCCAGAACAGATAAATCTACAGAGACAGAGCACAGACTGGTGGTTATCAAGGCAGCATATTATAGTTAATAATATTGTATTGCATATCTAAAAGTTGCTAAGACACCAGACCTTAAAAATTCTCATCACAACAAAAAAGTATTTGTAACTTTGTATGGTGACAGATGTTAACCAGACTTATTGTGGTGATCATTTTGCTATATAAATATAAAGTCATTATGTTGTATAACTGAAATTAGTATAATGTTATATGTCAATTATACTTCAATTTTTAAAAAAAGATATATTTGCAAAAGTAATTTATGATAATCTGGAATGTTAGAAACTTTTTCTAGCTTAATCTGAGTGATAGGTACATCTGTAAAACTTCATTTGTATAACTAACCATTTGTATATTCTACCACAATTGAAAGAAAGACCCACAAATAGTTGCCACATAATACAGTGCCTTTGTAGGTTTGAACAGTTAACAGAAGAGTGGTCTGTCAGGAGATAAATCACACTAATATGTAAGAGGAACTGAAATGGGAAAGGAAAAAATAGCCCTTAAAGTAATTTAGAATTGGAGCACCTGGGTGGCTCAGTCAGTTAAGCATCCAACTCTTGATTTCGGCTTAGGTCTTGATCCCAAAGGGATGGGATCAAGCCCCACGTCAGGCTCTACGCTGAGCATGGGGCCTAAGATTCTCTCTCTCTCTCCCCCCTCTGCCCCACTCCCCTGCTCGTGCGCTCTCTAAAATAAAATAATAAAGTAACTTGGACTCAAGGTAATAATACTAACACTTTATACCAAGTACTGTTCTAAGAACTAACTATACATATAATAATGCATCTAATCCTTCTCATAACTCTACATGACAGGTATTATTATTATCCTCATTTTACAGATGATGAAACTTAAGCCCAAAAAGGTTAAGTAATTTGCTCAAGGTCACACAGCAATGAGAACTTTCCCCATGATAATAAACTTATTTTTTTTTACCATAACATACATACCTATGAATATACAACAAAACAAAAACGAAGACAAACTAAAACTTGCATTCTCACAACTGGCATTCTCACTAAAACTGACATTCTCACAACTGGCATTCTCTTTGGTTTCTACAAAACCAGAGACCAACAGTAACATTTCTTTGCCCCATCATGAAACTTCAAAGTCAGCATCATCCTCTCACCAATTTCAGTCTGCAATCTTACCTAACTATAAACCTCACCCAGAAAGGCACCATCTATATCACCCTTGATCTTCTACTCTGAAATAAGGCTTCACAAAATAAAAAGTACTTACTTTCTCACAAGAATGTTAAAGATACTTGGAAAAGAGAACGAAGAATAAAACATATTCCAAAGGAAAAAAATCCATAACTTCATAATCTACTGGATGAATACAGGTGAGAATAGAGGTTAAAAGAATCAAAAACAATCCCAAAGTTTCTAGCTTGCAAGGTTTTAGAAAGGTTAACAGAAATAAAAATAAATGGCCATAAAAGTCTTGCACACAAATGTTCATAACAGCTTTACTTGTAATAGCTAAAATCTGGAAATGATTCAAATACCAATAAGTAAACAGATAAATAAAATTATGGTATAACAAAACAATGGAATAGTACTAAGGAATACAAGAAATGAACCATAATACATGCAACAACATAAATACCACAGACATTATGCCAAAAGAATACAAACAACAACAATACACACTGTATGATTACATTTCTATGAAACTAGAAAAGACAAACCTAATTCATAGTAATAGAAATCACATCAGTGGCTGCCTAGGAATAGAGTGAGTGATTGCAAAGGGTTATAAGGAATTTCCAGGGAACAGAAAAATGCTCTTTGTTGTCACTAGGGTGACGGTTACCTGAACACTAAAAATTTGTGAATTTTACTGCAAGTAAATTATACTTTGGTAACGCTGACTAAAAAAACATTATTAACTTTGAAACTGGTAAATAAGGGGAACCTTTTGCAAGGGGAAATGAAAAAGATGAGTTCATTTTATATGTGTTGAAACTAGCATATCTATGAATATCGAAGAAATACAAGACATCTCAGGCAGGCATTTGGAGACATTTAGAGTAAGGGGCCAGTAAAATAAAATTTTTAAGAAGGGGACAATAAATAGCACTAAGCATTACAAGGAAGACATTTAGAACCACACATGAATATTTATTCTCCTTGAGACTTCTCAAAAACATTTTTCTAAGTTTATTTATTTATTGGGGGTGGAGGGGCAGAGAGGGGGAAGGGGGGAGAGAGAGGAGGGGAGAGAGAAATACTCCCAAGCAGGCTCCACTCTGTCAGAGCAGAGCTGGACAAGGGGCTCAAACCCATGAACCGTGAAATAATGACCTGAGCCAAAGCCAAGAGTCGGATGCTTAACCGAATGAGCCACCCAGGCACCCTGAGTCTCTCTCTAAACTCAAAGTCCTGCTCCCTGAAAATCGACCTAATAAAAAAATTGATGTTTTTTTGGCACTTAAAATATTAAAAAAGCAAACAAGATCAGGAGGACTAAGATCACCGGTATATTTATGCTCTTAGAAAATTTTTTGCATATTTTTGCACACACTAAATTGCTAAAAAATACCAATAACATTTACATATCCTAAATTTCCCATGTGTACCATACAGGTAATTTACTAACTACAAATTTTTTTTTAAGATATTTTACTTTTAACTAGTCTCCACACCCAACATGGGGCTGGAACTTAAAGTCACAAGACCAAGAGTTGCATGTTCTACCGACTGAACCAGCCAGATGCTCCTAAACTCTAAATTTTTCATGTCTCTCACTTGAAGTGCTTGTAAATGTGTACTGCTGTTCTGCAGACATGCATACTAGGAGGTTTTTCTCCTCCTGCCTAATCCACCATTCAAATGTTTAATACCAACCATCTTTGAAAGGATAGATAAGAAATTATAATTGCTTGTACAAAGGGGTACAGTGTGGGAAGGGGATAGACATGGAAGGATAACTTACTTTCCATGGTATATCTTTTTTGTATATATTTATTTTTTAATTTTTCAATGTTTATTTTTGAGAGAGACAGAGCGTGAGCAGGGGAGGGGAAGAGAGAGAGATGGAGACACAGAATCTGAAGCAGGCTCCAGGCTCTGAACCGTCAGCACAGAGACCGAGGTGGGGCTTGAACTCACGAACTGTGAAATCACGACATGAGCCGAAGTCGGACTCAACCGACTGAGCCACTCAGGCACCCCTGTATATTCTAAATTTTATACCATGAACAGTTATAACTTATTCTAAATGACTTAACCTCTTTCCATTATTTAAGGCCTTTTCCAGCTTTAAGGCAAAAGCTGATGATTTCCCAAAGACAACCATGGTGCCAAGATGCAAGTATGATGGAAATACTTTGACTAATTTACTTCTCACAGGCCTTTGCCATTATAGAGAGCCTTAGCTCTTAGCTCTGTCCATTAACTTCATGTAAAAGTACTACTATTAGCCTCTAAAAGATAAGCTCTTTCTTTGCCTCATTAGAAGCTGGAAGACAGTTTTACAAATCAGATTTATTTCCTTTAATCTTTACTAAAGTTTTTTTTATAAAATCCTGACTCAGCCTTCTCCTTGACTTTTCTATTCCCAACAGCCACATTCCCTCTAATTCTAATTATCAGTACCCCAAGACTAGTAATTCCCATACCTGAAAGGAAATTCTCACTAAGGAAGAGAAATAGAGAAATAAACTGCATACACTAGTATTTCACGTACAAAGAAGTGATGAAAAATTTTCATATTCAAACATTAATAACTCTGTTATGATATAGGCAGATATCAGAAGGTGGTAAAAAGAGAGAATTAATGAATACAAAACAGCAGCTTTTAATCTTTGAATCTTTAAAATGTAGTGAAATACTCTAAACTTGTGAAATCTCAATAACATTCTGGAGAAATGTCATTTACAGGAAGAACACCACTGCTAATTCACTTCAGTCTAATTAACAATATTAAGTCTAGGGGTGCCTGCCTGGCTGGCTCAGCTAGTGGAGCGTGAAACTCTTGATCTCAGGGTTGTGAATTTGAGCCCCACACTGGGTGTAGAGATTACTTAAAAGCAAAATCTTTTCCAAAAATTAAGTCTAATTAGCAATATGTGATTGATTAGTCAAAAAGTTTTTTTCCTCCCTTTACCCTACTGCCATGTAGATTCTACTTAACCTGGTAGAGTACAACTAGCTCAGGTTTTACAGACATATTCCTGGCTCTATTACTTACTGGCTACACAATCGTAAGTTCTTTAACCTCAAGCATCGGTTTCCCCACTATATAATGGGGCTGCCACCTACCTTGCAGAAATGTTGTAAAAGATTAAAACAAAAATATATCTTAAAGTATCACACAAATAAATGTTCAGTAACTGGCAGCTCTACTACTAAAACTCTTATCATAAATTTCAACATAATTAACTATTTAAAAGACTAAATAAGCTGTAACTCAACATATGGCAAATATTTACTATGGCTGAAATATTTCAGTTCTCTTCTTCAGAATGCACAGTATGACTGCACTTCCTTACCTCTTCTGTGTAATCTGTTAAGACCATAGGATTTGTTTTGGCCAATGAATAAGCCAAAATGACATGACCCTCTTCTAGGCACTTTAAGAGCCAGTGAGTTGGGGCGCCTGGGTGGCGCAGTCGGTTAAGCGTCCGACTTCAGCCAGGTCACGATCTCACGGTCCGTGAGTTCGAGCCCCGCGTCGGGCTCTGGGCTGACAGCTCAGAGCCTGGAGCCCGTTTCCGATTCTGTGTCTCCCTCTCTCTCTGCCCCTCCCCCGTTCATGCTCTTGCTCTGTCTCTCTCTGTCCCAAAAATAAATAAACGTTGAAAAAAAAGTTAAAAAAAAAAAAAAAAAAGAGCCAGTGAGTTATTAGCAAGTTTCCTTTCTACTGCCATGGAGATCGTGAACAATGTGTTAAAATGGAGCCTCTATCAGTCTGAGACCCTGCATAGCAAGAACAAGCAGAAGCCCCCACCAACCCACACCATACATACAGCATGTCAAGCAAAAAAATGTCCTGTTAAAAGCCACTAAAAGTTCTGAACTGTTTGTTACCACAACATAACCTAGTCTCTCCTAATACACAACCATAGCCAAAATCACTCTTTCTTGTTTGCTTACAAAACAAAGTCTTCCTCAACACATCCTTTCCCTTACCTCTAGTAAACCCCTATCCTATCAATTTTTCTGCCTTAATGTCTCTCAAATCCATCATGTCAGCTCTCCTTATTTAGACTTCTGTAATAACCTTCTAACCAATCTTCCTACATATAATTTCTGCCCATTTATTCTCCATAATACCTTCAGAGTAATCTTTTCAAAACACAAATCTGATTAATACACTCCTGCTTTTATACGATTCTCACATCAGCAAAAATGGTCCTTCAAAAAATAACTATAAGAACTGCTAGAAATGTTTCATATTCTGCATGGTGATTACATGACTGTATACATCTGCAAAAATTCAACAATGTTACACTTCATATTTATGCAGTCTGGTGCATTAATTATGCCTCAATTAAACAGTTAAAAGAACTAAGATGGCCCCAAAGTAATTTTTTACCAAATATCCATCCCTAACCCTATAAATAACCTATAGCCACAAACTATGAATCCCTTTCTTAGATATTGATCTTTCATACTCTCAGGTATTCGATATCCTTTCCAGTCCTACTTTTCTTTAAGACCTAGATAAAATCACACTCCCTCAGGGCTCATTCCAGCTTTCTGAACATCATTAAACTCTACCTTTACTTTTGCTATAACAGCTCTTTGTACATTCCACTTCCCATAACCTTAGCATTGACTAAACCAGTGCATCTCAATCAGAAGTGATTTTGTTCCCCAGGGGACATCTAGCAATGTCTAGACATTTTTGATTGTCACATGTGGCAGGGAGTGCTACTGGCATCTAATGGGTAAAGGCCAGAAATGCTGCAAAATATCATAATACACAGCACAGATCCCCCCCCATAACAATTAATTATCCTCCCTAACATGTCAATACTGCCATGGTTGAGAAATCTTGCACTGAATTATTGTATATACCTATTTGCAAGTCTATATCCCTAACTAAACTGAACTACAGGAGGAATCCAGTCTTAACTCATTTTTTGTATCCTGGCACAGCACCTAGCAAATAGCACTTGAATGTATAATAAATAGATGTCATTATGATAAACACAGTGCCTAGAATATAGGACTCAAAATATATAATAAATACATGTGTTATTAATGAATCTCATTTTAATTAAAATAAACCTAAAGCTAAACTGGTAGTCTTTATTTATTTTTTTCTTTTAAAGATATTTTTTCATTTATTTAAAGTGGGCTCCACACCCAGCACAGGCTCAAACTCACAACCCTGAGATCAAGAGTTGCATGCTCTACCAACTGAGTCAGCCAGGTGCCCTAAGCTGGTAGTCTTTAAATTCAAATTTCATCAATTACTATTTTGATTTGGTGTTTTCGTAGTATATACCAACAAATCAAAAGTTATAACCTGAGTATCTCAAAAGTGTTAAGTGAAAATTGATTTCCATACTAAGATAAGCATGAGTATACCAAATAGCTTAATCACTATGCATCAAAAGGAATAAAAAAAAACACTGTTTCAAAAAAGTGTTTTCATCTTATCACACAGTACCACCTAAGACAAAGTAAAATAATGGATACTAAAATTTAGAATACCAGAGCAACTGGCTGGCTCAGTTGGTGGAGCATGCAACTCTTGATCTCGGGGTTGGGAGTTCAAGCCTGAATGCTGGTTGTAGAGATTACTTAAAAATAAAAATAAAAGCGGCGCCTGAGTGGCACAGTCGGTTAAGCATCTTGACTTCAGCTTAGGTCATGATCTCAGAGTCTGTGAGTTTGAGCCCCGCATCAGTCTCTATGCTGACAGCTCAGAGCCTGAGCCTGCTTCAGATTCTCGGTCTCCCTCTCTCTGTCCCTCCCCCACCTCGCTCTCTCTTAAAAATAAACATAAAACATTTTAAAAATATAAATAAAAAATTTAATACTAAAATTTAAGGATACCATTCCAGAATCCTAACTTTAATCCAATATAATTTATATTAACAGAGTAACAGTGCACCTTAAATTAATGTCAAAAATAGACATTTTTATTATTTAATAAACATTTCATATCTCAAAAACAGAATTTTATTGTTAATGACTGGATGTACCACCTCAAAGAGTCATAAGACATATTTTAGGTGTTTGCTTACTGTACCTGTTTTACCATTCCTACCCTAATATATTCCACACCATCACGTAGAAGGTTGAATGAAGATCTGCACTTTCAAGACTTTTAAATGAATCAGATGACCTGTTAAATTTAGTTGTTTAGAGTAAAATATCAGGAGGCTAATTATCCTACTGAAGGTAAATTTTTGAAAGAATGATACATTATTGAAGTATCTACATTCCAAATATGGTAAATAAAAGTTCTTTGATTCCTACTCAAAGTTCTCAAAACATACAACTTTCAAAGTAGGTCCATTCTTGTGGATTAAAAACATGTTTTTTTCAAATATCATTTTGGCCCTCCTTACAGGCACAAAATCTAATTCAATTCCAATACTAAAACTACCAAATGCAAAAACAAAGTAAAATACAAACCAAAATACTCCCATCCCCCTTATCATTTATTTTTTATTAAATAATAAATAGCACTTACTTCCTATATATTCAACCAGTGACAGAAAAAATTTCATTTGGTAACAATCCTTTATTTAGGATTTTGGGATAACAACTTTTACTATAGTTATAAGCCTCTCTTGCAAAACTTATTCTTCTAATTTACTGTATTATCTAATACATATTACAAAAACAAAATTCACATATCAATATTTTTATCTTCTTCTAAAACCATGCTATTCTTGAATATAGTGGTTCTCTTCAAACAATTCACTATATATTTGTATGTATATGTGTAATTAGTTCAACCAAAATGTCACATAAACGAAGAGATACCCAAATTCTATACTTTCCATCGCTAGCAACCAAGTCTATTATAGGACATTCCTTTTCTAAATAGAAAACTTTCACATCTTTTCCTTCTTGAAGTCCTTTTACTCTAAAGTTTCACAGCATTATTTTACAGAACTTGAATATTCACACATAATACACAAAAACATTTTGTCAGTACCTAAAATGAAGATAAAAGGAAGGATCTTTTCATTACTCTATTTTCTCAATAATGGAAAAATCAGCGCTAACAACTATATATGTCAAAGTAAAGAATCTGAAAACAAGCACATTATATTGTTCCTCTGGGACTCAGAACCCTTAAATTCTAAGGAACAAAACCAACAAACACCATATTCCTATAATGTGATGATCCATTATTATAAAACATCACAGTCATCATCTATCATTTACATAGCATGAGATTACTGAAACACTACATGTTAAATACTATCACACATACCATAGAGTTTCTATGCAACAATGAAGTTTCCTTATCAAGTATAATTACAGGTAAATAAGTAACTTTAGTCTTTCCAATCAACAATATAGATGCTTTTAGCAAAGAGAGAAAGCTTTCCCAAAGGAAAAGCCTTCCCCTTGTTTAGTAATGCTGTTCATCAAGTTTTTCTGAAATTTCTTTCTCAGTCTCAGTGGAAATAAATTTGAAGAAATCAGTAAAAAATACAGCCTAGAGACTCATAACTGCTACCACAAGTGGACTAAAAACATCAACCAAAACATAAGGATATGGTAAAATGTCATGCACTGAAGCACACTGAAATTTTAAAAATATACTTGATATACTTATCTAATATATTTAAATAGTCACCTTACAAATCCTGTTAAAATATATGCTGCAATATTTTTAAAATCCACATATACCCCAAATAAAAATAAAAGACATTTTCTCAATATGCTCCAAATAAAAAGTTTTCCTTCCTTAAAAAATAAAAATTTTGCAATTCCTAAGAAACTGCACTCATACACACAGGCTATGACTCTAGATATGTAATAACATAGGTTCCCCAATATAAACACCTCAAAAGTTACCATCACACCCAAAATGGCTGGTACCCTTACCAGGATCTTTCAGACAGAGTCCTTAGTACCCTAACAAGATGTGCAGCCTAATAAAGGTAAATATGCATAACATAACTACCAAATAGACTAGAGACTAGAATCAGGAAACACTGGAAGTAGACTTATTAAAAGAAAAAACAAGTATATTATACTTCAGAAGCATTAAAAGTAAATACATAAAGTAAAGGCATAAAAAGATGATGTAGCGCCTGGCTAGCTCAGTCAGAAGACCATGTGACTCCCGATCTCAGAGTCATGAATTTGAGCCCCACCTTGGCTGTAGAGATTACAGAAAATAAATAAATAAATATACACTTTAAAAAAGGGGGGGAGGGGGTGTGCCTGTATGGCTCAGTTGGTTGAGCATACAACTCTGGCTCAGGTCATGATCTCATGGTTTGTGGGTTCAAACACCACATCAGGCTCACTATCAGTGCAGAACCTGCTTCCTAGCCTCTGCCCCCCCTTTCTACCTCTCCCCCAAATACGCTCTCTCAAACAAAGTAAACATTAAAAAAAGGTAGAAAGGATGAGTTGAAAAAGAAATTTTTAAAAAATGTAACTGGGTAACTAACTTGAATGTACATATTTTAAAAATGTAACTGGTTATCCAGAGCACATAAAGATACAGCCAAAAAAAAAAAAAGTTTGTTGGGATGCCCAACTCTGAAGTTTCTTAAGCATCTGACTCTTGATTTTGGCTCAGGTCCTGATCTCATGGTTGGTAAGCTTGAGCCCTGCAGAGCCTGCTTGAAATTTTCTTCCTCTCTCTCTGCCCCCCTTGCCCTGTGTGAGTACACTTTCTCTCTCTCTCTCTAAAAATAAATCAATAAACACTAAAAAAAAGTTTCTCATTAGAACGCTTACCCTTACATACCACATTCTGATTATTTCCTATTATTTTTCATTTAAAAAAACTGTTATTGTAACTTACTAAATTGAATTCACTAGCCATTATTAAGTCACAACCTAAAGTTTGAAAAACACTAGCTTAGAGGAACTGACAATCCCAAGGAACTGACAATTCCTTGCTTTCATGAGTATCTAGTTTAAGAAAATATTCAGGAGGTGGAAAAAAATGAAAGACAGAATTCCTCCAGGGCAGGTATCATGTCTTACTGGCATATGATCATCATTTAATGTCTGTTAATTAATATATTGTGGAATACAAACCACTTTCAAGGTAAGGATGTACAAAGGGAACCTATAAAGATAAGCTTAGGAGAGCAGGAGTACTTTGGATGCCTTCAAAGCTAGGAAGGTGAAAAGAGCTCCAGGATGTGGAAGAGTGACATGAAATGACTCTTAAATAAACAAATGAAGTAGAAAAGGGAAAGAAAATTTCATTATTTAGGAAAGGTTTATCCACAAAGGAAAAAGAATATCTCTTGTAGAACTAGCCAGTAGTCCACTATAGGTATAAAAAGTTTGTAAGCTACTCTTAGAATTAGAAATTCTAATAATTTAGGGGCGCCTGGGTTGGCTCAGTCAGTTAGGCATCTGACTCTGAAGCTCAGGCTTGAGTTCAAGTCCTGAGTTGGGCTCCAGGCTCAGTGTGGAGCTGACTTAAAAGAAAAATTCTAATCATTTCTTTCAAAAAGGTATGTCCAGCTCCAAATGTATTAATCCAAATCAAAATTATGGAATGCACTTCAGTGTTAAATATTAGACTCCCTGTATTCATTTGCAAACATTTATTAAACAGCTAGTGTGTGATAGCCAACAACTTACTGGGCACTTACTATGTATCAGGCAATATGCTAAGTACTTAACAAGTTATCCCATTTAAACCTAACAACCTTGTAAAGCAGGTTCTATATTCATTTTATAGATGAAGAAAGTAAGGCTTAAAAAGTCACATAAAGGTGGGGGGGGTACCTGGGTAGCTTAGTTGGAAGTGACCAACTCTTGATTTTGGCTCAGGTCACAATCTCCCGGTTTGAGCCCCGCATCAGGTGCTACACTGACAGTGTAGAGCCTGTTGGGATTCTCTCTCTGCCCCTCCTCCCCTTTCTCTCTCAAAATAAATAAACTTTTTTTAAGTTACATAAAGTAATTACACAGCTAATATTATTAAGTGAAATTAAGATATATTACGTGCCAGTTTTATCATTATCAGTGGTTGCAAATCAGAATATTTTGTTCCATTCCATTATTTGTCACTGCTTTTCTCAGAAACTAAATTTTGCATATCTTTCTAAGAGTTCTTTTTTATTTTAAAGTTTATTTATTTTGAGAGAGAGAGACAGCATGAGGAGCACGAGCAGGGTGGTGGGCAGAGAGAGAGAATCCCAAGCAGGCTCAACCCATCAGTGCAGAGTCCAAGGCAGGGCTCAAGCCCACAAACCACAGGATCATGACCTGAGCCAAAATCAAGAATCCTACACTTAACCGAATGAGCCACCCAGACCCCCCGTGCATGTCTTTCTAAATAGAATAATTCACCTTCCTTGACAAAATAACTCTGCATTTTGTCAAAAGGAAAAATCAGCTCCTTTTCAACTTTAAAGATGTTAGAGGCCACTTAAAAGTAGTTATGTTTAGGGGCGCCTGGGTAGCTCAGTTGGTTAAGCAGCCAACTGCGACTCAGGTCATCATCTCCCAGTTTGTGGGTTCAAGCCCTGCATCAGGCTCTGTGCTGACAGCTCAGAGCCTGGAGCCTGCTACAGATTCTGTGTCTCCATCTCTCTCTGACTCTTCCCTGTTCTCTCTCTCTCAAAAATAAACGTTGGGACTCCTAAGTGGTTCAGTCAGTTAAGTATCCAACTTCAGCTCAGGTCATGATCTAAGGGTTCATGAGTTCAAGTCCCATGTCAGGCTCTGTGCTGACAGTGCAGAGCCTGGAGCCTGCTTCAAATTCTGTGTCTCCCTCTCTCTCTGCCCCTCCCCTACTTGTGCTGTGTGTGTGTCTCTCTCTCTCAAAAATAAATATTTAAAAGAAGTAAAAAATAAACATTGGAAAAAATTTTAAATATACAACTCTAAAAAGAATGAGTTGTTTACACTGACATTGGCATTTTTAATAGGCTATATATCTATACTTTTATTTACATGCCAGGTATTTATGTGAGTTCAAGCCCACATTGGGCTCTACACTACAGTGTGGAGACAGCTTAGGATTCTCTCTCCCTCTCTCTGCCCCTCCCCCACTGGTGTGCATGTGCACACAAGTGTGCTCTCTCTCTAAATAAATAAACTTAAAAAAAAAAAAGGTGCCTAGGTCGCTCAGTAGGTTAAACGTCGAACTTCGGCTCAGGTCATGATCTTGTGCTCATAGGTTCGAGCCCCGCATGGGGCTCTATGCTGACTGCTCAAAGCCCACAGCCTGCTTTGGATTCTCCCCCTCTCTCCCTGCCTCTTCCCTACTCAGCAATCTGTCTCTCAAAACAATAAAATACAATGTCAAAAAATTTTTTTCTTCTTAAGAACTGTTTCTAGTCCCTCCATACAACTTTTTAATTCATGTGGACTTTTTAGAAGGTCTGAGACATCTTTAATGAAATTAAACATCAATTTTTACCACTAAAAATTAAAATATTTCAACCCAACAATGGAATGGAATGGAATAATACAGGTTTGTATCTTTTTCACATCTTAGAATTTCAAATCTTGAAGAATATTTTTTTTTAATTGATGTTTATTTATTCTTGAGAGTAAGAGAGACAGAGCGTGAGCAGGAGAGGGCAGAGAGAAAAGGAGACACAGAACCCGAAACAGGCTCCGGGCTCCAGGCTCCGAGCGGTCAACACAGAGCCCGATGTGGGGCTCAAACTCACAAACCGCGAGATCACGACCTGAGCCAAAGTCAGATGCTTAACCAACTGAGCCACCCAGGCGCCCCAGAAATCTTGAAGAATATTTTTTAAAATCCAGCCATAACAAGTATAAAAACCTAAAAGCAGATAAATGTAATGTTGGCACTCTGTTTAACAGATCAATCTCAATTTTTCGCAAGAAGTTGACTACAGAAATAACACTTTTTAGAAAAGACTCATTCATACATGATTCTGAACATCAGTTAATACATACCAAAAAACCCTCCTAATTTCTTTTTTTTTTTTTAAGTTTATTTAGTTTGGGGGGGGGGGGGCAGGCAGAGAGAAGGGGAGTGAGAATTATGACCTGAGCCGAAATCAGGAGTTAAGAGTTAAGCCTCTAGGCTTAACCTACTGAGCCACCCAGGCGCCCCAAAACCTCCTAATTTCTAAAAGGTTAAACTAGTATGAATGCAATTATTATAATAGAGACTACTGATAACCAAAAGTGATACAAAGAAAAAATTAACTGATTTTAATACACAAATCAGTCAGATGAAAAACCCAGAATTTATTTCCTGGTAATGTGAATAACAGATTAATCTCAAATCTAATTTCAATGCCAACTGTTGGCCCCTAGAAAATTTCTGAAGTTACTAAGTATTTATATCCACTAAGTATGAGCAAATTACTAAAATAAATTATTCTCTTTATGGTTAATAACAGCATTTAGTCTTCCTGCTGTTCTATAACTAATCAGCTTCTTTCTTATTAATGGACTGACATAACATGGGACCAAATATGTATGTGCCTCGATATACAGAAAGGTTGTTTAATATTAACACACATTCAAGTAACTGCCATATCCATAGTTCTCCTCAAATCTATACTATAGAAAATACAGTAATAATTTTCTATTCAGTTCACTCATACTTTTGTTCTGTACATTGTTCTATTTCTCTAAAACCTCTCAGAGTTTAAATATGTTTGAGAAACTATCTTTTAGTTTGGAAGGTAGGTTACTGTCAAGATAATATTAGACTATTAAACCCAGTTGATTCTTAGAAATTCTTCCATCTATAAAACATGAGAATTATAACAAAATTAACAAATCAGATATCAGAATGCCAAAAGTTAAGTCATTAAAAGGGAATCCAGAGAAAGAGTCAGTTGTGAAAGAACAGGAAGTGATGTACACTGCCATTTTGTAGATGAACTATTTAGAAACCTAAGTACCATACTAAACTGGAATCAACCAAACCCAGCTCTCAGTATTCTCTGACAGTGGCATCAGGGGTCAGCCGAAATAACCCTCAGGCAGTTTTTCCTTAATAATGAACTTATCTAATTGGTAAAGAAGATACTTTTACCACTTTTAGAATTCCTACCAGCTATGGAAAACGGGGTTTCTTTTTACTTGTTCTTAAGAGTCTCTCTTAGTTCTAGCATGCTGAAGTATAGCAAGAAGTTTACGTACATTCTGTGTATATTCTCTAAGTTTTGTAGCCTTCACTGACAAATCTTCTCTGCCTGCATCTTTCCAAGACGAAAACATAATCATTCTCTGCTGAGCAGTATGCTTGGGTTTATACGTGACAATATATATGAATTATCAACAACATACAGAATTAAACTTTACGGCATAATTTCCCATATAGGGAGAAACTCTATACACCAAAACTCTACACACATGGCAGCTTTGTGCCATGAAATAAAAATTCAAACGAGAAGTGCTGTTTAAGTCAAAATAAATTTAGATAAAAATCAGAACGAAATAAAGAAAGCAAGGAGAATGCCATTTTCCGAAGAAAAATAATAAAACTGATTTAACATATCATTAATGTGCCTCATATCAAAATCATGAAATGACAGAAACTAAATTGTTGCCTAAAACTACTACTACTAACATCTTTAAATCCCTGTCTTAAAACAGGTTTCAAAATGCAACAAACACACCAAAAAACGTCTGATGGGTAACATTAAATGTAGATGACATCCAGAGGTATTTTAAAATAAGTCACCCACTAAGCAAAGCTTAAACACCAAATGCAACTTGTTAGTAAAATATCAAAACAACTCATATCTGTACATATTTTAGTCTTCACTGCTTTGGGAAAAAAAAGTAATTCTACGAACTTTTATATATGAGACATTTTTAAATCATTTCATCAGTAAATCTAAACACTTAAAGAAAAAAAGTTCAAGACTATTCTTTGATCACAAAAAGCACTTTGCAACACACTTCCAGGATGTTAAAATTTTTATTTTTATTTATTTCTACTCTAAAAACAAGTACTACTGTAAACCAGATGATTTCTTTTAAATAAATATGACATGAAGCAAAAGAAGTGGAAAATGACTACATAACACAGATCCTTTCACAGAATAATTAGGCAAATTAATGTCTTCTTTTTCATTTCCTTAACAAAGCATCTCCACAGAAAGGTTTGTAACCTAATCATTTTCAGAAAATTCCAATTTCAATGTTATACAAATAGCATTAACCCTAAAAATTCACAGCTCAAAGAGAACGAAGGTCCATTAAACGGCCTGCCTGTATGCATTAATCTTTAATAATTCTTCAAAAACTACAAAAGTCACAAAAGAAAAAAAGAGAGGGACATGAAAGAGTACAAAATTATTTCATCTGAATCCCAGTGAAAACCCAATGTGTTCACACACACACACACACACAAAATGTCAATCTAGTGTTTAAAAAGAAAGCGAGAGAGAGACATCAAAACTGTTCAAACATGGCAGGGTCCCTCTCCAGAGACCATATTTCTCAACAATAACAACAGGAACAGATATGCTTCCCAGGGACAGATCTCAGGGGAAGAATATTAAACCGGTACTGTTATCGATTTAAAACCAAGGGAAAAGGGTAACCTTTCCAAGGGAAGCGCCATTACTTCCCACTCCTGCTCCCCCTCCCTTCAGTGTATACACGGGCCTGTGTATGAAGAAACTGCCTTGGACTTCTGCAGCATTGCAGTAGACTAAAGGATGGGGAAGGGGGAAGGGTAGGGGGGAGAAACGCTTCCATCACCCCTACAGGAGTATAGATTTCCTGAGCGGGGGTGGAATCCATCCAGCAGGCTACCCTTCCCAAGAATACAGACACTACAAAGGAGGAGAGGGAGGAGCAGAGGGATCAGAAGAGAAGGAAAGGGACCTCGCGCCTTTAAATCGGGGTGCACAGCAACCCAGTCTCCCCATGAGAGCCACACCTTCCTCGAGACATCCCCTTCCACCACCCCTTCCGGTGACCCTCAGGAAAGAGAAATGTAATTGCTCTTGCCCCTCAAAACGGGAGGGCGCCCAGCTCACCAGCTTCTTCACCCCACCCACAGAATCACAGACCCTCCTTGTCTCTCTCCCTACCCCACCCCCACATCCCTTCTACTCGGAGAGGCCCGAGTGGGCCGAATTTCCCCGCCCCCTCCATGTCTCCCTTTCCCAAAGCAGAGGTGCCCTTACCCTTTCGCCGACAGGTCTGGGCGGAGTAGGCAAGCGCAGCCCCCTGCAGCGCTCGGGTAGCCGCTACGCTGGAGGGCGAGGAGTGAGGAGGAGGGGGCCTGGCGACCGACCGCCGCCCCCCCCCCCCGGAGCCCCAGCAAGCCGCCCAGCCCAAGCTCTGCGACAAGGGGCAGGGGGGGAGGGGGCGAGGGGACGACCGGGGTCGAGGAGGCGCCCTCAGCGCTTGGGCTCAGCTAAGATGGCGCGGGGAAGTGCTGGGAGCCGCCGCCGCCGCCGCCTCGGGGGAACCGGCCCGGGCCTCGGCCGCCTTCCGTCCTCACACAGCCGAGGCCCCCTCGTCCCCCGCCGCGGCCCCTCGGCGGGCGGGCCCACGCACAGCCCTCCGCCACCACCACCACCCCTGGGAAGGGGGCGCTCACAAAGGGAAGAGAGGCCGCGGGCCGGCCGGCCGGCGGCGGGGCGGGGTCCCCAGGGGCCGGGAGGCCTCAGAGGTTCGCCGGTGCCTCGCGCTCTCGGCCCGTGAAGGGCGCAGGCAAGCGGGACCCCTCCTCTCTCCTTAGACAGGCGGCGGCACCAACTCACTACCTTTGCCACCCTCCCTCTCTCTCTCTCCAAGCCCTGAAGCCACAGAGCCCGGCCGCTGCCCAGGTTCCCCCCCCTTCCCCGACACCACTCCCCTCCTCCCGACAGTCATCCCAGTCTCCGATCTCGCGAGATTTCCCGCCTGACAGGCCCGACCCTGCGCGAGACACGACTGCGTACGCGTGCGCGCCTCTCGGGAGCGCGCGAGTGCTTGCACTGGGCGGAGTCTTCCCGGGTGGCCCAGAGTCCCAGCCTTAGTCCAGCCCTGTCTCGCTCAGCTGGCTGAACTCTTCTGCCACGCGGGTGTCAGGTGCATTCATTTCACCCTGAAATCTAAGAAGAGCTTATCTGCTCACCTTCTCCTTCTCTCTTCCAAAAACATCCGCCCCCCCCGCCATAACCTTACGAATAAGAAGCTTGCCCTGACATGTAGAACATCCCATTCTTACACATCTTAATTCAACCCCTCCGTGGAATGCAGAGGTAAACTGGTCAGCGTCATCAGTATATAGTTTAGTATTTGAGAGTCTAAAAGTTTACAGTAATTTTTGGAACGGTAATAAGAGTTGCGAATACAGATTAAACCACCCTGTATGTTGGTAATGGTAGGAAAGAGACAAATTCTTGAGAAGTTTTTAGTAGGTTGAGTGAAGGTAAGTTGTTGAAACGTGAGCAGTAAACAAAGAGTCCTACGGGTCCTGATGCAAGAAACGAATAGAGCTTTTAATTTTTTGTGTGGTGAAAAATTTTTTTAGAGGAACTCCCTTCAGTGGGCTATAAAGAGAGCAGTTTTATTCAAGAACCAAAAAGTGTGCCTGAAGTGCAGTTATAAAAAAAAAAAAATCTTGGTTCTTGGGGCACCTGGGTGGCTCAGTAGGTTAAGCCTCCTTGGGCTTAGGTCATGATCTCATGGTTAGTGAGTTCTAGATCCAAGAGAGCGCTCTACTGTCAGCACAGAGCCTTCTTCTGATCTTCTCCACCCCCTCCCCGCCCTTTCCCCACTGGTTCTATCTCAAAAATCTCAAAATAAATAAATAAGTAAACTTAAAAAAAAAAATCTTGATTCTTCAACTAGTAAGCAGTGAGACAAATATGTGAGACTTATGCATAAAAATGTACTCCAGAACAATTACTAGAAGTTACAGCAAACTAGGAAAGTAAACTGGCTATGATCAGAAAAACAAGACATCCACTTTAGTGTGTTATACATATAATTTATTCCAAATATGCTTTCTTGTAGTAAGGGGTTTTGCTCTGTCAGTCAGTCATTACTCTTTTCACCTATATTGTCAACAGCTATTAAGTGGCAACCTCCCCTCAACATAAAAACATGCCCTAGTTTCTTTGGGAGGAAAAGAAGGATTAGGATCTTCATCTCTCCTCCCCTTCACAGCCAAGCTTCTTGGAAAAGTTGTGTCTTCCCACCTTCACTGCAGCTGATCTTACCAAGGTCAAGAATGACCTACTTGCTGTGTCTAGTGGAGTTTATTTTAATCCTTTCCTTCTTGACATCTGCAATATTTGACATAGTTGATACTCCTTCCATCTTGAAACTGTGTTCCTCCTTGGTTTTTCAACACAACTCAAAACCAGTTTTCTTAATACCTTCTTGTCCTTAGGGCCCCTCTTCCTCCACCTACCCTCAAATGATCCCCTTCCAAACCTGATCCCTTCTTCTGAAATTTACAGCAAGAATGTTCTAGTTATTTCATACATTTAGGAATGGAAACAGGCTTTTCTATATAACATTTGTTCTTAACTTTGTATAGAAAATTTCAAACATACACAAAAGGAGTGGGATGTAATAATAAACCTCCATGTGTCCATCACCTAGCTTCAACTATTAACACCACTTTATCATTTTTGTTTCACCTATTCTCCCACTACCTTTTCCCGCCAATGTATTTTTAAGTAAATCTGTAGTAAACCATCATAGCATTTTACCTGTAAATACTTCAATATGTGTCTCTAACAAATACCTTTGTTGTAAACATAACTACAATATCATTATAACACCTTTACAATAACTTCTTATTATTTAATACCCAATCCATGTTCAGTTTTTCCTATAGTTTCCAAAATGTCTTCTTACAGTCCATTTATCTGAACCAGGATCTGAAGTTCTACACTCTGCATTTGATTTATTGCGATGTCTTTCATGTCTCTTTTCTTGTATAACGGTTCCCCTTCCTTTTTCCTTCCTTCTTTCTTTCTTTTTTGTACGCAGTTTATTTGGCTATGAAATCAGATACCTGTAGAACTTTCCACATTCTGGACTTGGCCAGTTGCAAAATCTGTGTACATACACATGGGCTTATTAACAGTTTTGATACTGCAAAACGTATCAGTTGTTTAATTTCTAAGATTGTATGCAAACAAGAGAATTACACTCATCAATGGTGGGAAAATAAGTTAATACTTAGAATAAGTGCAGATGTTGCACTTTATGTGATTTAACTCCTAAACATTTCTCTAATCCATCTCTTTCTTCATCCCCACTGCCTCTGCTATGGTGGTTCATAACTGAGTTTCTTTTTCTTTTTTAACATTTACTTATTTTTTTTTAACGTTTATTTATTTTTAAGACAGAGAGAGACAGAGCATGAACAGGGGAGGGTCAGAGAGAGGGAGACACAGAATCTGAAACAGGCTTCAGGCTCCAAGCTGTCAGCACAGAGCCCGACGCGGGGCTCGAACTCACAGACCGCGAGATCATGACCTGAGCCCAAGTCGGCCGCCCAACCGACTGAGCCACCCAGGCGCCCCAACGTTTACTTATTTTTGAGAGAAAGATAAAGCATGTGAGAGTGGAGGGGGGGCAGAGAGAGGGGGACAGAGGATCCAAAGTGGGCTCTGTGCTGACAGCAGCGAGCCTGACATGGATCTCATAGACCGTAAGATCGTGACCTGAGCCAAAGTTGGATGCTTAACCTACTGACCACCCAGACGCCCCCATAACTCAGTTTCTCTCTCTCTTTTTTAATGTTTTATTTATTTTTTGAGAGAGAGAGAAAGAGAGAATGCAAGCAGAGGAAGGGCAGAGAGAGGGGGAGACACAGAATCCAAAGCAGGCTCCAGGCTCTGAGCTGTCGGCACAGAGCCCTACGTGGGGCTCGAACCCACAAACCATGAGATCATGACCTGAGCCAAAGTCAGACGCTCAACCAACTGAGCCACCCAGGCGCCCCCATAACTCAGTTTCTAACTTAGGGTACTATAATTGCCTTCCAACTACTCTCCTCATCCCCCAGGATGCCCCATTCTCTATATTGAGGTGAGTGGTTTCAATCTTCCTAAGATGAATGTATCATTTCTAAAAGCTGAATGTATCATTTCTCTGCTTAAAACTCTTCCATGGCTCCTCAAAGCCCTCCAGATAAAATCCAGACAAAACCCTGCATACCTCTCTAGCTTTATTTAGGATGTTTGCACTATCTTGAACTATTATTCACTCTTCTGCTAACTGCTAATATGCTGTGAAGAGTATTAAAAAATATTAAAAAAATATTTTTTAAGTGGGGTGCCTGGGTGACTCAGTAGGTTAAGCATCCAACTTTGGCTCAGGTTATGATCTCATGTTTCTTGGTTTCAAGCCCTGCATTGGGCTCTGGGCTGACATCTCAGAGCCTGGAGCCTGCTTCAGGTTCTGTGTCTCCCTCTCTGCCCCTCCCCTGCTTGTGCTCTGTCTCTCTGTCTGTCAAAAATAAATTTTAAAAAAGTTAAAAAAATTTTTTAAGTTTATTTATTTATTTTGAGAGAAAGCACAAGTGAGCAGGGGAGGAGCAGAGAGAGAGAGGGAGAGAGAGAGTCTCATGCAGGCTCTGCACTATCAGTACAGAGCCTGATGTAGGGCTCAAACTCACAGGCCGTAAGATCATGTCCTGAGCCAAAACCAAGAAGTGGATGCTTAACCAACTGAGCCACTCAGGTGCCCCAAGCATGCCACTCTTGATCTTGGGGTCATTGAGTTCAAGCCCCATGTTGGGCGTAGAGATTACTTAAAATAAAAACCTAAAAAATATAAATAAATAAAGGAAAGAAAGTTACAGGGTAAAGAATGGGTACCAACCATGTCTCGACCTTGTTAGAAAAGTTACCCAAGCAGTGGCAAAACCAAGAATAAGCTCTTTCCATACACTGTCTTATTTAATCCTCACAACAAACTTGTGAGATAGGTTCGATTATTATTATTACCTCCATATTATAGGTAAGGAAACTACAGTTCAGAGAGCTATGTCACTTGCCCATGATCACACAACTAAGAAGTTATGAGCTAGAATTTGAACCCACTTGTGAGTGAATCTCAACCACACTCTCTTTCCAACATATTGTACTCCTGGCACCATCAACCGAGGACAGCTTGATGCCATGCACATATTTTTAATATGTGTAAGACATGCCTGACCATGTGTAATGTCAGTGTATTTCTTGTCATGCATGTATCTTTGTGTGTAAAGGCACCTTGACAATGTGTAGGTGAGTACACTGACTGATCTGGTGTCTATCCAATTAAACTGTCTTTTCAGTGTTGTCACTCAGTAAAAGACCAAGTCATATTCAACTCAATTTAACAAATACTTGTTGGGGGCAGCTGGCTGGCTCAGTCAGTAGGGCATGAGACTCTTGATCTCAGGGTCATGAGTTCAAGCCCCGTGTTGCATGTAGAGCCTATTTAAAAAAAAAAAAAACAAATAAACAACAAATACTTGCTGAATTCCTACTGTATGATGTTAGCCTTAAATAAAATACAGAAGGGGCAAATGGAACTAATGTTTATAAAGTTACTCTGTGCCAAAAACTGTATGAAGCAAGTGTTTTACATTCATTATCCTTTTAATCTTTCCAACAGCCCTGAAAGAAGAATGATGATGATGATGATAATGATTGTGATGACTCCCAATACAGAAGAAGAAAGTTGAGAAAAATTAAATAACTTTGTGCAACATCACTTAGCTGTTAAGTGGAGAGCTAAAATTACACTACAGGTTCAACATGAGCCCCCTTTTTTCTCACTGCCTTTTGGTCCCCTTTCTCAAATCTCTTTCCAGACTAGGAACTCAAAATCCTATTAGAGAGATGAGATCTGCTTGCACAAAACATTTAAATACCAATGAAAAACAACCTGTAAGCAAATGATACACTGAGCCAGACCTTAATTTATGCTTTTCTGGGCTTCAACTTCCTATCTAACTGCAATAGACTAAAATGATCTCTGGAATTCTTTTAGTTCAAAAATCTATAATTATAGGAATGATGCAAATAATATGTACAGATAATTTGAATTCCAAAGTGTGTGTGTGTGTGTGTGTGTGTGTGTGCGCGCGCGTGTGCACATATGCATATTTAGAAGAAGAAAGGAAAAAAGCTTCTTTGGGTGTTTTACCAGACTCCTACTAAAATTTGGGGGGGAATTGCATTAGTCATGATGATATCTCTACCAACTTTAACTAGTGTATACATGTTTTGCAATTACATTGTGATTATTTATGGAAACCTCTATTTCCTTATAGTAGACGGCAAAAAACATTAAAGCTGAGTGCATGAGAGGGTAGTTGGTGAGAAGGATGTGTCTTAGAATTTCCATTGTAGAAACCTGTAGTGAGACACTCCATGAAACTGATAATCAACAAATCAATAAATAAGTATGTTACTGGAAGCCCATTCAGTGCATCCTGGCCTATTGGTTCATCCACAGATTTTGTCTTTAGGTTCTAAGACCAACCAACTAAAGCAAGTTTAAGTCTGGTTTTCATACCTCACTCAGACATATCTACATAAGGCTGTCTGATATAGGCTGGAAAATAAACCTCATCATGTGTAAAGTGGTTTCTTGAGCTCTTCACTCCCATACAATTGGGTTCATTTTGTGAACATTGTTGAAAAATGCCAATCTTTTGAAAATGCCCTGCATGTGGAGACAGCTGGTTCTTCCATTTTAACCCACAGGAATAGATAAATGCTGGGCCAAGGTACCCTTAAGGATAGTAGAATATAACTCAGTTCCATAAAGTCCTGACCTAGAAACCTTTCGGTCTCAGGTAACTATCAGATAAGCATCTGAAGCAAGCCATGAATAAGTTAAATCAGCTGCTCCAGAGTCTCAAAGAAGTCCAACCCTGGGGTGCCTCAGTGGCTTAGCTGGTTGAGTGTCCAACATCTTAGATGTCAACTCAGGTCATGATCTCTAGGTCAGGGGATCAAGCCCCGCAATGGGCTCTGCACGTGGAGCCAACTTGGGATTCTCTCTTTCCCTCTCTCTCTGCCCCTCCTCCATGCACGAATGCATGTACACATTCCCTCTCTCAAAATAAATATATATTTTAAAAATTTTTTTAAACTTTGTTTATTTTTGAGGGAGAGAGACAGAGCATGAGCAGGTGAGGAATGGAGAGGGAGGGAGACACAGAATCCGAAGCAGGCTCCAGGCTCTGATCTGTCAGCACAGAGCCCAACGCAGGGCTTGAACTCAGGAACCGTGAGATCATGACCTGAGCCAACGTCGGATGCTCAACCGACTGAGCCACCCAGGCGCCCCTCAAGATAAATATTTTTTAAAAATTAAAAAAAAGAAGTCCAACCCTGAAGGTGTCAAACAGAGGATGGGAAGATACAGCAGCAGTAAACACTGACTGTGGAGTCCCACCTCCATCACTTACTAGTGTCAAAACTATGCTACTTTGCATCAGTGTCATAACCAGACTGAGTATTCCTTTCCTTATCTGTAAAATGGGGTTAACATTATCTTCCTCAAGGGAGCCTGACTGGCTCAGTTGGTAGAACCTGTGACTCTTTTTTTTTTTTAAGTTTATTTCTTTGAGAGAGACAAAGACATTAGCCAGGGGAGGGGCAGAGAGAGAGAGGGAGATAGAGAACCCCAAGCAGGCTCAGCACTGTCAGCACTGAGCCCAATGCAGGGCTCAAACTCACAAACCCTGAGATCATGACCTGAGCAGAAATCAAGAGTTGGACGCTTAACTGACTGAGCCACCCAGGCACCAGGAACCTGTGACTCTTGATCTCACGGTTGTGAGTTTCGAGCCCCATGTTGGTATAGAGCTTACTTAAAAATAATAAAATCATTTAATAAATAAATAAAAAATTACCCTCCTCAGAGGGTTGTGTGAGGATTAAATATAACATGAAAAGTTCCTAGCCCAGGGGCGCCTGGGTGGCGCAGTCGGTTAAGCGTCCGACTTCAGCCAGGTCACGATCTCGCGGTCCGTGAGTTCGAGCCCCGCGTCGGGCTCTGGGCTGATGGCTTGGAGCCTGGAGCCTGTTTCCGATTCTGTGTCTCCCTCTCTCTCTGCCCCTCCCCCGTTCATGCTCTGTCTCTCTCTGTCCCAAAAATAAATAAAAACGTTGAAAAAGTTCCTAGCCCATTTAAAGGGTTAGCTCTTTTTTTTTTTTCCTCAAAGAGATCAGATTTTATTGGGAGAAATAGGCAAGTAAGCAGACAATTAAAATATTGTGTTCTAAGTACTACAGCAGGAGTGAGCTCAGGATGCTTTGGGAGTACATGAAATCTCTCCCAATCTAGCCCCAACGTGGGGGAGACACTCAGGGAAGGCTTCCTTAGAGGAGGCAGTATCAGTGTTGTACTTCTCCTACCTTTCTCGGGGAGGTTGAAATGTAAATTATTTACCTAGGTGATGTCTAAGTGGGAGATATAACAAGAATTCATTATTTGATTACTTTCAGTTTTATACCACATGGAATTACAAAACATATTTCTGGGACTGGAGGTAGAGGTGAAAAGAAAAGGAAAAAACCAAAGAGACAAACATACAATTTTCATGAACCGAGTAAATAGGGTGGGGACTCAGATGTTCCCTGGGAGAATTCCTGGAAATTAACAATTAGAAGGTTGAGGGCAACTGGGTGGCTCAGACAGTTAAGTGTCCAACTTCGGTTCAGGTCATGATCTCGTGGTTCACGGGTTCGAGCCCCGCATTGGGCTCTGTGCCGACAGCTCAGAGCCTGGAGCCTGCTTTGGATTCTGTGTCTCTGTCTCTCTCTGCCTGTCCCCTCCTTGCTCTCTGTCTCTCTCTCAAAAATAAATAATCAAATAAGGAAATTTTTAAAAATTAAAAAAATTTTTTTTTTAATTAGAAGGTTGAATGCAGTCTGATAGGTGACCATGCTTAGGATCTTTCTGAAAAGGGTGATGTAGTTAGATTTTTTTAAGTAACAAACAAAACACACGTTTTGAGTTGTGTGCATTAGCTTGTTTGTTCAAGTGTTAGCTCTTATTACATATGCCTAAGGACGTAAATATTCAACCCACTGCTGTGACGCCACCCTCTGGCAGGCACCCCATGATCAGTGCATCATGATTGTCTGGGACATCTGTGAATGTAGGAAGGGTTGGGCAGCATGTTTGTGGACTGAGAGGTTTTTGGAATTTATCTTCAGGACCAATTGGTGATTTTGTCATGCCCTTCTCTTTGGCTGACATCTGCCAAGATTAAAAACAAAACAACACAAAACAAAACAAAAAAACCCACTACACTATTTCCTACCAGTGTCGTGCCACATAGGATATAAAACAAACAGCTGGTAGGGGCGCCTTGGTGGCTCAGTCGGTTAAGTGACTTCGGCTCAGGTCATGATCTCGCGGTTCCTGAGTTCCAGCCCTGCTTTGGGCTCTGTGCCGACAGCTCAGAGCCTGGAGCCTGCTTCAGATTCTGTGTCTCCCTCTCTCGCCACCCCTCCCCGGCTCATGCTCTGTCTCTCAAAAATAAATAAACATTAAAAACATTAAAACAAACAGCTGGCAATCAAAATATAAAAGAAGTTGCTGCTTTATTGGCTTGGGATTGTCTTTGTGTCTCCTCTCTAGCCTTCTCTTTACTAGGTAGTAATACTATACTAGTAAGAAGTCTTTTGGTTTAAAGTGACTGTTTAAATCAGTTTCAGAAGGGGGGGAAAAGGAAATTTATTAGACCCTATAACTGAAAGGTCCAGTGTCTCAGGAATTAAAAGAATTTTGTTAGGTGCCTGACCCCCCCCCCCCCTTTTTCTGTGTCTCCACACATCATCCCAGCTCCCAATTGTTTGCCTGTTTTTCTCTACAGGCTGGATTTTGTCATAAGGGTGTCTGTGTTTGTTTTGGGAGCAGTAGAGCTGATGGTTCAGGTGCTCTCCACTGCTGCCACCTAGTTTAAAATACCCCAGCACTGAATGCTGCCATTGCTACTGTCAACACACAGGAAATGAATCAAGGAGTTTTCTAACATTGGTTTTAACTAGATGCTTCCCTTACTGATAGGTTGTATTATGATCACTAGTGACAGGAATCCCTGTCCCAAAGTTCAGGTGTATACATTCACTCAAACTTGCCTGCTGTGTGATCTTTCCTACATAAGCTGTCAAAAACCCCTGAGCAGGGGACAGAGGTCTAGTCTACTTATCACATGGCACCATACAATGGCTATCGTGAACCTCAGCCTTTCTTTCTCCTCTTCATAAATATTCTCAATACTGAAATGTTACGATATGGCAAATGTAGACATTGAAGGCATTTGGGACTTTGTGAGGATGAACAGATCAGAATTTGGGGCTTATGTGTCACACACATGTTTCCACGAGAAGTTTAAGCAAGATTCACATAGATCCTACTAAGGTCGATTTCCATCCTAGTTTATGTCATACAGCAGAAGGATGCTGGACCAGGAGAGGGGGCAGAGTGGAGTGAGAGAAATGGCCACAGAAGCAAAGGGAAATGACCTCAAAGGCAAAGGGAAGCTTCTTGCTCTCTCAGAGTACATAAAATATAAGGAACAGCTCCAGGCGGCCCAGCTTGGGCTCTTTTGTGGGCTAGTAGCTTCACCAAAGGATGAGACATTTTGATTGCCCTAGCTGGGATTCTGTGTCCACCCAGTGGCGTGAGGCTCAGAGTAACAGCTCCACAAGAATTACATAGAATTGATGCGGTTGGAATGGAATAGATAGAGAGGAAATTCCCCAAGGAATGTAGGGTACCTTTTGCCAGAAGAAGAGGGAGCAATTATGGACAGACAAAAACAACAGATGTTCACTACAAGTAGAATAGAACTGCTGGTGAGGCCAAACGATATGGCTCTGTGAGGATGCTAGAGTAGAATGTGTTAACCCTTGCTACGGTCAGGTACAAGAAAGCAACCATCACCTAGATACAATGAACTTCCATATCTATGAGGTCTTCTGACCTTTACCATAAGTCTGAGAAATGGACAGGGCACACTCATTTTACAGAATATATTGTTGAGACTCAGGCAACACTAAGAAGCACAGCAGAAAGAAACATGGTTCGGGGCGCCTGAGTGGCTCGGTTGGTTAAGCGTCCGACTTCGGCTCAGGTCATGATCTCACAGTCCGTGAGTTCGAGCCCCGTGTCGGGCTCTGTGCTGACCACTCAGAGCCTGGAGCCTGTTTCAGATTCTGTGTCTCCCTCTCTCTCTGCCCCTTCCCTGTTCATGCTCTCTCTCTCTCTCTGTCTCAAAAATAAATAAACGTTAAAATTAAAAAAAAAAAAAGAAAGAAACATGGTTCACAGGACAGGATTAGGTATAAATCTTACATGTACACCAGTTTGGGAGGCAGGTGCCTTCCAGACATTCTCAAAGCCTTAGACAATCCTGAAAATATCTGGCATGTGCAGGAGCCCAGGAGATGCCCATCAGTCAGGCACTTGGTACCAAGGTGACAGCAACTTCCTGGGAACACAGCATATGTATGCATCTTTTCCTAGAGTTCTCTATCACACCAGCCTTTGTAGTTAGCTATTCTTCCACATACTCCCTGATAACAGTTTTTATTCACTCATTCTTTTTTTTAAATGTTGTATTTATTTTTGAGAGAGCTCAAGAAGGGGAGGGGCAGATAGAAAGAGAGGGGCAGATGATCTGAAGCAAGCTCTGCGCTGACAGCAGTGAGCCTGATGTGGGGCTTGAACTCCTGAACCATGAGATGATGACATGAGCTGAGGTCAGACACTCAAGCAACTGAGCCACCCAGATGCCCCTCATTCTTTTTTTTTAAAGTAAGCTCTATGCTCACCATGAGGCTTGAACTCAGAGCCCCAAGGTCAAGAGTCACATGCTCTACCGACTGAGCTAGCCAGGCATCCGTATTCACTCATTCTGATTTCCATCTCCCACACCTAAACCAATTTCTGACATATAGACGACTCACAATAAATGTTTATGGAATACTGAATTGATAAGATAGCAAACATTTATTGTATGTCAATTACGTGGATTATACTAGGCTCTGTGGAAATACAGATGAATAAGATACCATTCCCATTCTTGAGATCATCGCCTAATGGAAAATACCAACACATAAACAGTTCTACGTCATTTACGACTCTTTGGTCCCAAATGGCAGAGAACCAGACCCAAAGTAGTTTAAGAAAAATGAGAATATTTTGGTTCGCACAAGCTAAACAGTCCAGAGTTAAGATTGGCTTCGGGCAGAGTTAGTTCCATGCCCATAAAGGCTCTGATTTCATCTTCAGGTCTTCCACTGTATTGCCTCAACTACCTAGGCTCCCTCATCCAAAGGTGGTTGTGGTAAAATCCACATAACAAAATTTACCATTTAACCATTTTCTTCCTTCCTTCCTTCCTTCCTTCCTTCCTTCCTTCCTTCCTTCCTTCCTTCCTTCCTTCCTTCCTCAGTAGGCTTCATACCCAGCACAGAGCCCAGCATAGGGCTTGAGCTCATGACCCCGAGATCAAGACCTGAGCTGAGATGAAGAGTCAGACACTTAGCCGACTAAGCCACCCAGGTGTCCCCCATTTTAACCATGTTCAAGTGTAGTTCAGTGGCATTAAGTATATGCACACTGTGGTGCAACCATCACTGCTCTCTATCTCCAGGACTTTTCTCATCTTCCAAAATGCAAACCCTGTACCTATTAAACAATGCCTTCCCATCCTACCTTCACCTCCCCAGTCCCTGCTATTCTCCATTGCACTTTCTGTCTCTATGAATTTGACTACTCTAGGAACCTCATACAAGAGGAATCACACAGTGTTTGTCCTTTTATGACTGCCTTATGTCACTTAGCATAATGTCGTCAAGGTTCATCCATGTTGCAGTAGGTGTCAGAATTTCATTCCTTTTTATGGATGCATAATATTCCGTTGCGTGTATATACCATATTTTGCTTAGCCATTTGTCTGCCAATGAACATTTGGGTTGTTTCCACCTTTGGCTACTGTGAATGCTGCTGCTGTGAACATGGGAGTGTCTGAGTCCCTGCTTTCCATGTTTTGGATGTATAGAGGTTGAGCTTTTTATTTATTATTATTATTTACTTAATATTTACTTATTTTTGAGAGAGAGAGAGCACAAGCAGGGGAGGGGCAGAGAAAGAGAGAGAATCCCAAGCAGGTTCTGCATTGTCAGGGCAGGGTTCAATGCAGGGCTCAATCCCAGGAAGCATGAGATCATGACCTTAGCCGAAATCTAGAGTCAGAGGCTTAACCTACTGAGGCACCCACGTGCCCCGAGGGAGTAATCGTTTTAAGAACAAAATAAATAGCAACTTTATTAAAGGCTGTGTTGGGGGCACCTGGGTGGCTCGGTGGGTTGAGCGTCCAACTCTTTTTTTTTTTTTTTAATATGCTTTTTTTCCTCAGTGCCCTCATCAGCAGGTAACAGCTACAGATCTATTAAGAGTCTGGTCAAGACAATCTAGTTTTGTTTTGTTTTTTTAACGTTTTATTTATTTTTGAGACACACACACACACACACACACACACACACACACACAGTGCGGGAGAGGGGCAGAGACAGAGGGAGACACAGAATGTGAAGCAGGCTCCAGGCTCTGGCCTGGCCTTAAAAAGGCCGATGCAGGACTCGAACTCATGAACTGCAAGATCATGACCTGAGCTGAAGTCAGACACTTAACCGACTGAGCCACCCAGGTGCCCCCAGCGTCCAACTCTTGATCTCATCTCAGGTCATGATCTCATGGCTCGTGGGCTCGAGCTCAGTGTCCAGCTCTGTGCTGAGCATTCAGCCTGCTTGGGATTCTCTCTTTCCCCCTCTCTCTACCCCTCCCCTTCTCACATGCACACACACATGTGCTCTCTAGCATGTGCTCTCTCTCTCTCACCTTCTCTCTAAAAATAATAATAGTAATAACATTTTTTAAGGCTACGTTAAATTCCCATAGTCCCATGCCACTTCTGGCTTGGATCATTCCCACTCTACTTCCAAAACAAAGAGTCAGCCTTTACCATTAAGGACAGACACGAATCCAGAGGTTTTCCCATCACCACCACTGGCCACTACGTTCTGCTTTGGAATTGGATAATGTACCGTGAAAGCTAGCTTTCCTCTCAGATCAGACTCTTTGAATGATAGGAGGAACCTAGGACTGAGCAACTTTGGCTCCCTGCGAGGGAACATGCCGGCTGTGGAAAGCCCATAGTTGTAAATTGTCAGGTGGTGACTGCCTGTGAAACCTGTCAAGGCTCTGACAGCCCAGCTGAGAACCTAATTAGCAGTTACAAAGAGAGACAGGAAAAACATGTTGTCAGAGAGCTCCCCGTCTGAGAGAATGAAGTACAGTGTCCTGCCCCGTCATCAACCTCCTTCTTGTTTCAACTGGAGCAAAGCACATTAGTATAATTGACATTACACATGTTTATTATCTGGAACAAAGGAACCATGTCAAACCACAGCCCTGTGTCAGCTGAGTCTTTGGTAATCACAGAAATTGAACAGTGGCATTTGACCTGATTGTATGAGCACTTCCGATCTTCTCAGTGCCAAGGATACTACCAGACCATGTTCACTTTTCTCCTGGAATTTACACAAACTTCAAACAATCCTCCTCCTTTCCTGGAGCGAAGAGGAACAGTGATCCTTTGTTCTCGTGAGACCTAGAAAGGGACGATAACTTACCCAAAGTCACACGGCCAATCAGCAACCCGGCATCTTATCTTCCAAGGAAAATAAATTTGTAGCAACCATGCTGTAGTGGCAATGTGAGGAAACCAGCAATCTTCACCAAGAATCCCTAAATTGGGGAAAAGCAACATTAGAGTATTCACATGCCAGTTTTTACCAAATCTTGGTCCTCTACTTTTGCAAAACACTCACTCACACTTCCCACTTGCTTCAATTGTATCAGCAGCACCTGAGCAAGGATGCTAAATTTCTCAATGGGAATTTTTTTCCCCCAAAATCTTGAAAATAAAGGACCTGGTACTTGTAGCCTCTGGAGATGGGAGGAAAGAGAGTTAACATTTACTGGATACAACTGTTACATTCTAGATACTGTGTTTTGCCTCTAATTTAATCTACAAACCAACTGACAAAGTAGATATTACTATATACAACTTCAGATGCCATACCCGGAGCTCAGAGAGGTTAGGTAAACTGCCCAAGATGACACAGCTAGTAAATGATAAAGCGGATTTAAAAAAATTGGGGGGGGGGGGCCGGGCGCCTGGTTAGGCCAGTTGGTAGAGCTGTGACTCTTGATCTCAGAGTTGTAAATTCGAACCCTCCAGAGGGTGTAGAGATTACTTAAAAATAAACAATTTTAAATTTTTAAAATTAAGTTTATGTTTTTTGAGAGAGGAGAGGGGCAGAGAGAGAAGGGGGGGGACAGGGGTTCCAAAGTGGACGCTGTGCTGACACCAGATGCCTCCATGCAGGGCTCAAACTCACAAACTGGGAGATCATGACCTGAGCCAAAGTCGGACACTTAACCAACTGAGCCACCCAGGTGCCCCCCCAATTTTTAAAAATCTTCAAAAAATGTATTTAACAATGGTTTTAATGTTTATTTTTGAGAGGGGGAGGGGCAGAGAGAGAGGGGGACAGAGGATCTGAAGCAGGTTCCGCGCTGACAGCTCGCACCCACAAATGACCTAAGCAGAAGTTGGACGTTCAACCGGCTGAGCCAACCAGGATCCCTACCCTAAAAAATTGTAAATGTATTTATTTATTTATTTTTTAGGACAGAGCTTGGCACCTGCTTCTTTCAGGCTTCAAGGTCTGTGTTCTTTGTAATGCATTATTCAACCTCAGAAGAGAAAAAACTAAAAGGATTCCCAAGAGATAAAGGTGATACAATCAGCCACTCTGAACTTCTAGTGCATTTGACTTTCTTACACATGTATGGATTAGAATTAAGTACAAGGCATTCAGCAAAACACTCCATCAGGTTCCAAGCCCCTACAGAGAAAAGGGACCCCGGGTGGAAATTGGAAGAAAGGAGGGGAAAAGAAGTGGAAGAAGAAAGGAGGAACAGGAAGAGAAGGTTCCTGGGAAATGTAATGGGTAGCTGGAGGTTGTTCTCAGAGGCCTTCCACCTACACCCAAAGAACGGTGCAGAAGCTGATACTCCTTTTTTGCTCCATTCACCATTTATGCTCTCTTCTTCTACAAAAGGATTAGCAGGATGGGCTCAGTGGGAAAGGAGGCCCCTGTGGGATCCTGTTACCAGCCATCTGTGTTCTGTTCTTTACTTTCGAACAAGACGGCTCCAAAACTCTGAACTGGAGAGGGAGTCGGAGCTGTGTACGGATCAGCAGAGCTGTTGCTAACAGCTCTGACGCCTGCAGGATGACTCAACCCTCTGTGCCTGGCGGAGTCAGCTGTGGTCCCCTGGAGCCTCCTACTCTAGGGACAAAATCAGAGATGTGGAGAAGTATCAAGATCCTTGATCTTGGGCAGGAATTCAGGATACAGAGATAGGTAGGGGCTCCTGAGTCTTTATTTAAGCGTTCTGGCTGATGATGGGGGAGGGATTAAAGGCAACAGGAAGTCACAGTCCTTTATATACTTTAGCTGCTCCACAAAAGGAATATACCGTCTGGAGGATGGCAGTCAGCAAAAGCCATATGGCTGTGTCACCAGGAATTCAGCCTAAACACAAATATCACTCACTTCCCTGGTGAATTTTACTCAGGTACAAGCATCTCCCGCTGTTCCCTCACTTGGGAGAAAACCAGACTTCCTGTGCTGACATGATACCATGAATACTGACTGAACCGTTGCTCCCCTGGTTACTCTCCCTGGTTACTTGTTCAGATCTCTGAGATACAGGCAATTAGGAGGAAGCTACTCGTGCATCATGTCGGGAGTCACCTGGATTTACCCCAGACCAACACATAGACACCTTGCTCTACCTCCAACTCCAAACAACCCCGGGCTTCCTCAAAGACTTTTCCTTTCAGTTGGCTCCTTATCACTCACCGATAAACAACCCCCAAAGTTTGGCTTCTTGTTGTCATGGCAACCTGGGAGAACAGGCTGAAGCTGCCAACAAAGGCGTTTGCAAGAGCTCCCTAATCTCAGACTCTTAAAAACAATAGTAGGAAGTGGGATCACCACTATCTCCCCTCCCCACCACACTACGTACCCAATTGTCACCAACTGGTGACACCAATTGGTCCCTACCGCCAATTGTCAGTTTTATGGAGTGATTTAGTTCTTGGAATAGCTAAGACAGTGGCTGTTTTGCCCCCACGAAAGGTTTTCATATTTTAATGCAATCCTTTCTTTACACACTAGCCCAGTAATCAGAACAACCTACTGGGTATTAGCATCTCTAAGGGTTCATGGTTACAAAATACGACTCCTGTGCTCTTCATTCTATTTTCCTGTGCCTGTAGGAAGTATCTGGGTAGTTGGTATTTCAGGGCTAGAACTGCTGGCGAGTTTCCAACCAAGGGCGAGAAGACTCCTGGTGTTCTCATATAATATGGCGAAAGTACTTTGTATAGGAGTGTTCAGATATTCATATTAACTACTATCCCCTGTCCACAAAACCCTTTACCTCAAGGCTATATTGCATAGGAGTTAAGCTCATGGATTCTGGTCCAAAATTCCTGTTTTGAATCCCTTCTCTATCCTCTACCTTCTATGAGGCTTTCTCTGTCTCACTTTCCCCTTCATGAAAGGTAAAAATAATAGTATCCACGTCAGAGGGCTTTCATGAAGATTAAATAAATTAAAATATGTGAAGTATTTAGATCAGTACCTGGTTTGTATATCAAGTGTGTCCCTAGACAGAGTACGTTGGAGAGAAACACGGAGAAGCTACCTTGTCCTCAAAGAGCTCACAGGCTGATATCCACATGGTAAAGATAGACAAACCAATATTTATAGATAACATGACAAGTGCTTCTCTAAATGGAGAAAGGAACAGAGAAGGGGGCCAGAAATTCAGCCCTGAAGGATGCCTGGGTTTTCCTAAATCAGAGAAATGGTTTATCAGTTAGGCACTCTGTGTGGCAGAGGACAACTCATTCCATTTATCTCAATATATTTTTTAAATTTATTTATTTATTTTGAGAGAGAAAGTATGCATGTGCAAGACAGGCAGGGACAGACAGAGGAGAGAGAATCCCAAGCAGGCTCTGCGCAGTCAGCATGGAGCCCAATGTAGGGCTCAATCTCACAACTGTGAGATCATGACCTGAGCCGGTATCAAAAGTCGGTTAAGTGTCCAACTTCAACTCAGGTCATGATCTCGCTGTTCATGAGTTCAAGTTCCGCGTCAGGCTCTATGCTGACAGCTCAGAGCCTGGAGCCTGCTTCAGATTCTGTCTCCGTCTCTCTCCCCTCCTCCATTTGTGCACTGTCCCTCTCCCTCTCTTTCTCTCTCAAATATAAACATTTTTTAAAAATTAAAAAAAAAGGGGGGCTCCTGGGTGGCTCAGTCAGTTAAGCGACCGACTTGAGCTTAGGTCATGATCTCACAGTTCGTGAGTTCGAGCCCCACATTGGGTTCTGTGCTGACAGCTCAGAGCCTAGAGACTGCTTCAGATTCTATGTCTCCCTCTCTCTCTGCCCCTCCCTGCTCGTGCTCTGTCTCTCAGAAATAAATAAATGTTAAAAAACTAAAAAAAGAAAAGAATTAAAAAAAATTAAAAAAGAATGGAAATATGGATGTAGCAGTCATGACATTAGGTTTAGAACAGAAAGAAGTATTAATACATTCAAAGAGCATGGAAAAGAGAAATACAGTGGAATTGACTCAACACAATTATTGAGGCATTGTTAAATGTCAGTCAGTATGCCAGGAGTAGGTAACACATCCGTGATCCATGTTCTACAGCATGCTGTGGGAACCCATTGCAGGGCCACCTGAACCAGACGTGAGGTGCCAAGAAAGCTTTCTTAGAGGAAGGAAACCCAACTTTGGGACGAGAAAGAAGAGTAGAAATAAAAAGGAGTATGGCACATTCAGGAATCTGAAAGTAGCTTAATGGACTTCCAATGAGAGGAGGTAGTAAGCCGCAGGCAGGGACTACATCATTCAGGTCCTAATAATTGTAGTTACCATTTATTGAACACAGACCTGAACACTGTACTATTTTATGTGTAGTAGCTTATGTAATCCTCCCAACAACCCTAGGAGGCAGGAGTAATTATCGCTCACATCTTTTAGATGAGGAAACCAAGTCTCAGTGAGATTTAGTAACTTTCCTCTGATCCCTTACCTAGCAGGTACCCAAGCTTCTAAGTTACACTTCCTTTATGGATCATATATATTTTTTAAATGTTTATTTTTTTATTTTTGAGAGACAGAATACAAGGAGGGGAGGAGATGGGAGAGAGGGAGACACAGAATCCAAAGCAGGCTCGAAGCTCCGAGCTGTCGGCACGGAGCCCGATGCGGGGCTTGAACCCATGAACCGTGAGATCATGACCTGAGCCGAAGTCGGACGCTCAACCGACTGAGCCACCCAGGTGCCCCCCTTTATGGATCATATTAAGGATTATGGCCTTTAAGAGCAATGGGAAGCACGAAGAATTTTAAGCAAATTTGCATTTCAGAAAGATCACTCGCTGCTACAGAGTATATAAAACAGATTGCAAGGAGCCAAGGGGGACGTAAGGAGACCACTTGGGTTCCTGCTGCAGAGCAGAAAGGAGATGGACTCCTTTCTGGTGGACTAGGATGGTAACAGTGAGGTAGATGAATTCATTCATTTATTATCTTGATCGATAAATGTTTAATGAGCTCCTAAAAGAGTGCTAGGACACAAAAATGACAAAAGTAGATGTGGTCTCCACCCTCAGAGTCTATCTGAGAGAGAGAAGAGACAGGAATTAGTGGAGTTGAATATGAGGGTGATGATAAAGGGGGAGTCTGGGATGATTTACTGGCTTGAGGTTAGCTCCAACATCCTTGCCCTTTCCACCTCATTGCTCTCCTAGGATTGTGTATGTTCAGGTGGGGAGCTGGGAGTGGGGGTGGGGACAGGAGGGTATGGGAGGGGTGCTAACTGGTAAAGTTAGAAAAGAAGACCAACAACAGGGGCCCTTGGGTAGCTCAGTTAAGTGTCTGACTCTTGGCTTTGGCTCAGGTCATGATCTCACAGTTTGAGAGTTCAAGCCCCGCATCAGGCTCTCTACTGTCATCACAGAGCCAGCTTCAGATCCTGTCCCCCGTTGTCTCTGCCCCTTCCCGGCTGGTTCTCTCTCCTATCTCAAAATAAATAAATAAACTTAAAAGAAAAAAAAAAAGACCAATGACAGCTCAGGAAGAGCTTTGGTATGCCATCCTCCTCAGCTCAGACTCTATTCTGGAGACTTCAGGGAGCCATTGAAAATGTGTAAGCAAGAAAATGGCTTGACCAAATACACATGTTAGCAAGATCAAGATTTATCCTTTCTGAATCTTCGAATTCCTCCAGGGCTATGGAAGCTAATTTGAGAGGGTGAGAAAGCTCAAATCTTCTTTTCACAGTCTGCCCTCTCGTGGCCAGAGGAAAACCAGCAAGTCCCAACTCCACAGGTTTGTAAGGGGCAGCCCCCTCGATTTGCCCTCAGTGTCACAGCTCCTGCGCCTCTCAGCAAGTTCTGTTGCTCAGTCTTCAGCAGAGACCAGCCATTCATTCCAGGATTCCGCCAGCTTCATGGACACCACTCTGTCTCCGACTACGGAGAACCCTCTTCTGAGAACTCTCACTAGCCTAGTCCCCAAGCTCCCATGCGGACTGCTGCACTTGGTGCTACACTGCCTCTCTCTCAGTAAGCAGCCCTATGGAGGTGGCAAAGGCCAGCACTGCTGCCCTCAGGTGGCAACCTAGTGAAGTGCATATTGCTTTTCTCCTGCAACCGTTCCCTCTCAGAAGGTCAGTTCTTTAAACTTGGTGTTTTATTGAGCATCCACTTCGTTTACATTCTACTTATAAAAGGATCCGAGCGCCTGGGTAGCTCAGTCAGTTAAGCATTCGACTCTTGATTTCGGCTCAGGTTTTGATCTCACTGTTCGTGAGATGGAGCCCTGCTTCCGGCTCTGTGCTGACAGCGCTTGGAATCAGCTTGGGATTCTCTCTCTCCCTCTCTCTCTGCCCCTCCCCAGCTCATGCTTACGCTCTCTCTCTCTCTCAAAATAAATAAACACTTAAAAAAAAGAAGGATAGTACCCCCTTCTACTCTCTGGTTCAAAACTAAGGAAGAAATGTGGAGGAAGAAAAAGCAGGAACTCCTCCTCCCCATGAATCCAGCATTGTCATCATCACCATTACCAGCAACAGGCCCCGGAAAACAACTCTTCACAGTCTTGAGAACAGAGAGTAGGGCAGATATAGGGTAGCCTTTTCAAGGACATCTGCTTTCCTTGAAAAGAGATATTCTCCTTCTCTCATATCTATATCCTTGTCTCTTTGCCCTAGGATCCCTGTGCTTCTAAGATGAGGTTCTGATAATGACCATCACAATATAAGGCAGTCTTATTAGTCTATGGACCTTAGAAATAAAAACTGGAATCACTTCTCAAAAATCCAGATTGATTTTAAACACTCTCTGGCAATGTTCCTTTGGCATCCTTGCCAATGTGCTAACGAATCGGGCCACAGTCTCCTCCACTCATTGACTCAGCACTTAGTGGCAAAGCGACCCTTTTAAGTCTCATCTCAGCTAAGACAGCTCCTCTACCTGCTAAAAGGGTGATTTTGTGAATTAAACGTTGATGCTGTTTTTCTGATCTAGCAGATACACACCACCCACAGATAATTTATTCCAGAATTTCTTTTAAAGCCAGGGGCTTTAAGATTTCTGACCGACAGATTCCCTCCCCCATTCAAGCCCTCTATTCATCCAGGAATTTGCGATGGAAATAGTACTGCTGGCTAGAGTAGAGCACATACCAGTGCTGCTGAGAGCTGAGTGGCCGTTGCCATGGGGGCCAGTGTTTGTACAGAACTGCCTATACGAGGTGGTAGCCTTGAGGGCCGCTTAGATTCAGAGGATTCTAGAACTGAGCCAACCCCTCTCATTTTGCCAATGAGGAATTTGAGGCCCAAAGACTTAAGTTAAATAACTTAATGGAAGGTCCAAGGGCAAGTTAGCGTCAGAGTGGTGCTCTTTGCAATGCGTCACCCTTTTCATTAAAACACTCATGCTGGTTGGACGGGTGTTCCGCCAGCCGTTCCCACTCGTGCCACTGTGCTATTCCAGCACCACCAATTCCAGAGAAAAGTGCCAGGAACTGTGGGACTGGCAACGGTGGCTCGTAAATATCCTTGCATGTGTATGCATGCGTATTCTTGCACCAAATTACTTGTGCATACCTAGAAGTAAGTGATTGTGCTAACTAGGTATTTGTATAACTGTCTGATTACATGGAATTCCTTAAGCCTCGGTGTCCTCAGGAGTGAAATTCAGATAAGAAATAATACCTATCTCAAAGGATTGAGGTAATGTATTGAAAGCACTTAGGTACAGTAGCTGCCATATAATAAGCGTTGGGTATTATATTATTTCTACTATGTCTTTCTAATGGAATATGTCAGGGATTGCCCTGAAAGCTTTAATTTTGGGGGTGCCTGGGTGGCTCACTTGGTTAAGCATCCTACTTCGATTCAGGTCATGATCTCACAGTTCGTGAGTTCGAGTCCCGCATTGGGCTCTGTGCTGACAGCTTCGTTTCCTCTGTCCCCCTCTCTCTCTGCCCCCTCTCAAAAATAAACATTAAAAAAAATTAAAAGGCTTTCTTTTTTTTTCATTTGATTTTCACAATAACTCTTTGAAGTAGGCCCTTTCACTTTCTATGTAGCACTGATGAGAAAACTAGGCCTAGGGATGTTGAGTAACTTACATAAGGTCACAGGGCTAGCAAGAATCAAAACCAGGTCTGCGTAACATTAATGCTCTGAATCTTAACCATAAAGTTATACTGTCTCTCCTACGGAAAAGCAGAGGAATAACTGAGCTATTCTAGTATCTTTGGATTTGTTTGCTGGAACTCGAAATTCAAATACATTAGATACATATTGCATGTGAAATGGCCTGGCTCATCCATCTAAATACATTATAATTAAAGCCACTGAAACTGTAAGCAAATAATTTGTTCTCACTCCCCTTTAATTACAGTTCTTTACAGAGACACTACTTAGCCATTTTGTACAAGAAACAATTTCTCAATGAATGAATGCCGTTTTATTCAATATCCTGTTGTTTCTAAACTCCTAGTTGGTCGTGGTGAGACCTGTGTAAAATATACTAATCTCTTGAAATCAACACAAAATTCTTGAGATCCTACTTATCTGATTATCTATTCTTTAAAATCTCCTTGGGCATAAGAGACAGAAATTAAACATTTAAAAAAAATGTTTATTTGAAAGAGAGACCAGGGGAGGGGCAGAGAGAGATAAAGAGAGAGAGAGAGAGAGAGAGAGAGAGAGAGAGAGAGAGAGAATCCTGAGCAGGCTGTGCTATCAGCACAGAGCTTGACGCAGGGCTCAAACCCGCAAACCACAAGATCATGACCTGAGCTGAAATCAAGAGTCAGACACTTAACTGACTGAGCCACCCAGGCGCCCCAAATCATTTTTCTTTAATAGATATTCTTCCATTCTTTTTATTAACATTTATTTATTTTTGAGACAGAGAGAGACAGAGCATGAACGGGGGAGGGGCAGAGAGAGAGGGAAACACAGAATCGGAAGCAGGCTCCAGGCTCTGAGCCATCAGCCCAGAGCCCGACGCGGGGCTTGAACTCACGGACCGTGAGATCGTGACCTGAGCTGAAGTTGGAGGCTTAACCGACTGAGCCACCCAGGCGCCCTGATATTCTTCCATTCTTATCAAAAATTTCAGCTTTAGGATCTTCAGAGTCCAACCCAAATTTCTCTTATGGTCACACCATTTATTTTCTATCAGATCAGTTTCAATCCAAAATTAGTTGTTCTTGGTTTTTCTCTTTTCCTATTCTCTCTTTTCTCCCTCAGTAATTTCTTCCTTTTTTTGCTTTTAATGTTTATTGTTTATTTATTTTTGAGAGAAAGAGAGAGAGAGAGACAGAATGCAAATGGGAAAGGGGCAGAGAGAGAGGGAAACACATAATCTGAAGCAGGCTCCAGGCTCTGAGCTGTCAGCACAGAGCCCAACATGGGCTCGAACTCACAAATTGTGAGATCGTGACCTGAGCCCAAGTCAGAGGCTTAACCGACTGAGCCACCCAGGCGCCCCATCTCCCTCAGTAATTTCATCCATTCCTGTACCTCCAACAATCTCTGCTAGATAGAAAACTACCACATCAGAGGTGCCTGGGTGGCTCAGTTGGTTAAGCCTCTGACTTGGGCTCACGGTTTGTGATCTCACAGTTTGTAAGTTCGAGCCCCATGTTAGGCTCTGTGCTGACAGCTCAGAGCCTGGAGCCAGCTTCAGATTATGTGTCTCCCTTTCTCTCTGCCCCTCCCCTGCTCACATTCTGTCTGTCTCTCTCTCAAAAATAAATAAACATTAAAAAAAAAACCTACCACATCAATCGTATTTGTTCAATAAACATTAATTAACTTCTTGCTGTGTGCTACGATGTGTATCGCACTGGTCCAGTCAGACATCTATCCTAAACTCCAGTCCAGATATCTGTGGAACATTTTTTCGACAGGATGACGTGAGGTGATACCCCTGTAGAAGTTGATCCGTGTAAAGAACGTACCTTGGCTTCTCTGTACTCCACTCTTGGCGTGACCTCTCTGACCCTCCTTATCCTTGCATTAGAGATACCCACAGTCTCTGGAATTCTCTGCATTCAATCTGTAAATCTTCTTTACCTCAGTCCAACTTAGAGCCTTGGTAGAAGTAACTAGTGTTATCACCCCAAAGTCAATAAAACCTAAACCGATGTTGTCACCTTCTTCACCAAACCCCACTGTGTTCTTAATTTCCTTCAGTATTCTATTTGGTAGAAGCACTATTTGTCTGAAATTTCCCTAGACCTCCTGATTGCCCTGATGCAATCCATCCCCATTTAGTAACTAAGATAATGTTAAACGCAAAGCAAATCATGTTATTCCCCTGCTTAAAACCAGCCCTTAACTTCCCTTTGCTCTAAGAATATACTTCAAATTCCTTACCGGGGCTTAGAAGAACCCCTGAGTGATCTGGCCTCTACCCACATATCTACTCTCATCTTATGCCACTCCTCTTGCTGTGCTCCAGCCACACTGGCCTCTTTTCAATTCCTGGAAAATGCAAAACTCTTGCTGTGAGGTTTTAGCAAAAGCTCTTCCTTCTGCTCTTGTCATGGTCTCTTTCTTATCCTTTGAGTCTTGGTTTGAAGCTATTTCCCTTCTCCAACCTGGCCTCCAACCATTATTCTTTGTCATGGCTCCATTTGTTTCCTCATGGCATGTATCCCAAATTTTAACGTTATATATACATTTTTATTATTTGAAAAAATTTTTTAATGTTTTTAAATTTATTTTTGAGAGACAGAGTGTGAGCAGGGGAGGGGCAGAGAGAGACAGAAATATAGAATCTGAAGCAAGCTCCAGGCTCTGAGCTGTCAGCACAGAGCCCAACCTGGGGCTTGAACTCATGAAGGGGAAGATCATGACCTGAGTCAAAGTCGGCCACTTAACCAACTGAGCCACCCAGGTGCCCCAATAATGTTACATATTTTTAGAATATACCTATTTGTGGTCTGACTTCTCTACCTGGACTGGAGGCTCCATGAAGGCAGGGACCATGTCTGCTTAGTTCATCAATGCATGTCCTGCATTTAGCAGAGTGCCTGGTATATAGTAAGTGCTCATAACTGGTAACTGATATAATTTCTAGTCAACTCCCTTTCTCATTCTGTAAAATGGCTGCTTCAGATTCTCTTTAAACTACCTTCTCTAATCTCCACCTCTTTTTCTTTATTTATTTATTTTGAGCGAGGGAGGGAGGGAGAGGGAGAGAGAGAGAGAGAGAATGAGAATCCTGAGCAGGCTTCACACTCAGAGCATAGCCCAACAAGGAGCTCCATCCCATTACCCTGGGATCATGACAAGAGCTGAAATCGAGAGTTGGATGCTTAACCGACAAGCCACTCAGGTGCCCCTCTAATCTCCACCTCCTTAAAATCTGACCACAAATTGCCATCCTAGTCTCACTTCCTTAATGAGGAAAATTCTCATAATTTCCTTAAATGCCCTACATTTGAGTGCCCCTGGAACACTCAACTATCACACCTTCTGTTCATTGTTCATGCTATTTCTCTGCCAGAAATACCTACTCTCTACCCACTTCCCAGCCCTTGTTATCATATTGCCAGTGCAAATGGCACATTTCCTCTTCCACTTTTCCTAATAGCCTATAATAACCCACTCCCTTGTAAGCATTCTCAAAGCCTTTCACAATATTTTTACATAAAAGTTCCCACATTTGGGGCACCTGGGTGGCTCAGTCAGTTAAGCCTCTGACTCTTGATTTCGACTCAGGTCATGATCTCATGGTTTGTGAGTTGGGACTCCATATCGGGCTCTGTGCTGACAGTGAGGGAGTCTGCTTGGGATTCTTTCTCCTTCTCTCCCTGCCCCTCTCCCGTGCATGTGTGCACACATGTGTGTTCTCTCTCTCTCTCTCTTTAAGACTTAAAAAAATATTTAAAAAAAGATAAAAATAAAGAAGTTTCCACATTTTATCTGTTGCTTGTGTGGGTCTCTTACCATGGAGAGTGAATTATTTAGAGATAAAGGATTTGTTTCTTCTTTCTTATTTTTTAAAGTCATCTCTACACCCAACGTGGAGCTCAAACTCATGACCCTGAGACAAAGAATCACATGTCCCATTGAGTGAGCCAGCCAGGTGCCCCTGTTTTCTTTAAATCCTCACCGTCTAGCACAGCTTTTGATGCATGGTATACAGTCAATATATAGTAATCAAATTAATAAAGCCAGAACAGAACACCTCTAAAAGAAATTCAAAGCTTGTCCCAGAAACTAGTAAAAAGACACTTGATAGTATTCTGAGAAAAGGCAGGTGGTATGTTCTTCTCTTCAAAAGCCACAGAAATCTTCAAGAAGACTCTCTTTGGATATTCTTCCCATATGGAAAAAACAGAGAAATCCAGGAATGAAGTGAAAATTGGGTGAAATCAGGGCTCCTTGAGCTGACTGCTAAGTCTTTAAGAAAATTAGTGCTCGTTACTTTTTTTACAAAGTGAAAACCACCTCTTTCTTTTCCTCTTTCTTTCTTTCTTTTTAAAAAAGATTTTATTTTTAAGTAATCTCTACAGCCAACGTAGGGCTCGAATCCACAACCCTGAGATCAAGAGTCACATGCTCCACTGACTGAGCCAGTCAGGTGCCCCAATATTATCTGTTTCTAACACTGCCTGGCACATAGCAAATGCTCAATAAATGATAGCTATTGGAGTAATAGCAATATTAGCATTATCATCACCATCATCAAGTAGATAACCACAGGGTGTTAGACACTTCCTTTAATTTTCAATAATGAATTAAAGATGCATTCTTTTTCTGATGAAGACATTAAGACTTAGAAGAGTGAAGTCGTTTGACCAAAGTTTCAGACTCAGGATTGAAATTATGACTGAAATCTGAATGTTTTTAATTCCACTATGTTAATGGCAGGAGAAACAGCTTCCTGTTTAGTTACTTAGAATAACAATTCCCAAGACTAATATTATTATTCATACTTAACTTGATTCCTTGGACATCAGCCACTTTTTTTTTTTTCCAGATTAGGCCCTCCAATGCTAAAATAAAAGTCATAATGGGCTAAAACCAAATACAGGTGGGCAGACATTTTGGACCTAAAAACCTAACAGTTTTAAAATTCCACTTCTGGTATTTATCCAAAGAAGACAAAAACACAAATTAAAAACGATATATGCACCCCTATGTTCATTGCAGCATTATTTACAATAGCCAAGATATAAAAGCAACCTAGCTGTCCATCAATAGATGAATGGATAAAAATGATGTGGTATGTATATATACAACAGACTGTTACTCAGTCATAAAAAAAGAATGAAATCTTGCCATCTGTGACAACATGGATGGACCCAGAGGATACTATGCTAAGTGAAATGAGTGAGACACAGAGAGACCAATACCATCTGATTTCATTTATATGTGGAATCTAAAAACCAAACCAAACCAACAAAACAACAGAGACGGACCCACAAATACAGAGAACAAACTCATGATTGCCAGAGGGGAGGTGGGATGGGGAGGTGGGTGATATAGGTGCAGGAGATTAAGAGGTACAAACTTCCAGTTATACAAGAAACAAGCCAAAGGATGTAAAGTACAGTGTAGGAAATATAGTAAAGAATATTGTGATAACTGTAGAGTGACAGGCAGTAACTACACTTTTCGTGTGAGCATTTTGTAATATATATAAATGCTGAATCACTATGTTGAATACTGGAAACTAATATAATACTGTATCTCAACTATACTTCGTTAAAGAAAAAGAAAACCCGGGGCGCCTGGGTGGCTCAGTCGGTTAAACGTCCGACTGCAGCTCAGGTCACCATCTCGCTGTCCGGGAGTTCGAGCCCCGCGTGGCTCAGAGCCTGGAGCCTGCTTCGGATTCTGTCTCCCTCTCTCTCTGCCCCTCCCCCGTTCATGCTCTGTCTCTCTCTGTCTCAAAAATAAATAAAAAACGTTAAAAAAATTAAAAAAAAAGAAAAAGAAAACCCTAATGGCCACACCTGGTAACAATTAACCTTGCAACCTATAAGAGACTCTTAAATACGGAGAACAAACTGAGGGTTGCTGAAGGGGAGGTGGGTTGGGGGATGGGCTACATGGGGGATGGGCATTAAGGAGGACTTGTTGGGATGAGCACCGGGTGTTATATGTAAGTGATGAATCACTAACTTCTTCTACACCTGAAACCAGTTTTACCATATATGTTAACTAACTAGAATTGAAATAAAAATTTGACAATTAACCTTATTTACAATACAGAACCTCCTCCAGTGCCTGGGTGGTTCAGTTGGCTAAGCATCTGACTTCAGTTTAGGTCATGATCTCGCCAGTCCTGAGTTCCAGACCTGCCTCCGGCTCTGTGCTGACAGCTCGAAGCCTGGAGCCTGCTTCGGATTCTGTCTTCCTCTCTCTCTGCCCCTCCCCCACTCACATTCTGTCTCTGTCTCTCTCTCAAAAATAAATAAACATTTAAAAAAAAAAAAAACAGGGGCGCCTGGGTGGCTCAGTCGGTTAAGCGTCCGACTTCAGCTCAGGTCACGATCTCACGGTCCGTGAGTTCGAGCCCCGCGTCGGGCTCTGGGCTGATGGCTCAGAGCCTGGAGCCTGCTTCCGATTCTGTGTCTCCTCTCTCTCTGCCCCTCCGCCGTTCATGCTCTGTCTCTCTCTGTCTCAAAAATAAATAAACGTTAAAAAAATTTTTTTTAAAAACAAACAAAAAAAAACAACCCAAAAAACCCAAAAACAATACAGAGCCTCAGGCTCATACGCTACCCCTTGAGGCTTGAAGAAATCAGATTGCTAACGAGCCTTTTTCTAGAGTTTCATTTCTTATCCGGTACTCATGCCCTTCTACCCTCCTTATTTTCTACTAACTGTTCATTTTCTAAAAACTCAGAGGATAAAGCTCGGAAACGGGTCCAGAAGATGGGAAAAAGTGAGGAGAAGTGCTGTTGTTGACATTATCCCAATATTCCCAGAAACCCAGGTCAGACCAGGACATTTTTGGTGCCCTAATTATTTTACTCTGTCCAAAACTGGATCAGGTTTTTGACAGTCTGACTTCCTTTTGATGAGAGAAAAACCCAGAGATGGGCCAGATTCCTGCCAGGAAGCCCTACATTTCACTTGGCTAATATTCTTTCATAAAGAACCGAATCAAAGTCCTCTCTTTGGTGACATAATGTTAACATTTTTCTCTGTGATCCTCACCTTGGAACTACCTTTGTTACAGCATTTGTTATTGTATTACTTTTTAAATGTTTATTTTCATTTTTGAGAAAGACAAAGAGAGAGAGACAGAGAGAACATAAGCAGGTGAGGGGCAGAGAGAGAGGGAGACACAGAATCTGAAGCAGGCTCCAGGCTCTAAGCTGTCAGTACAGAGCCTGACATTGGACTTAAACTCATGGGCAGGGAGATCATGACTTGATTCGAAGTAGGACACTTAACCAATTGAACCACCCAGGCGCCCCTGTATTAAAAATGTTTGATTACCTGTTGCTCCCCTTCATTTTGCTATGAGGAAATAGAAATTTATCTCTATTCTCCCTCTAACAGTAGCAATTACAGAGTGGTTGATACATTGGAGATGATCAAGAAATGATAGCTAAACAAATTGATGCACAGGGGATGCCTGGATGGCTCAGTCAGTTAAGCGTCCACTCTTGATTTTAGCTCAGGTCACGATCTTATGGTTTGTGAGTTCCAGCCCGGAGTCAGGCTCTATGCTGACCGCAGGGAGCCTGCTTGGGATCCTCTCTCTCCCCCTCTCTCTCTCTCACAAAATAAATAAACATTAAAAAAATGCACAGTTGCAGAGGATATACTTTTGCATTATTTGGACCTGTATCTTTGTATCATACTACATGATTAACTAGATGATAAACTTCAGTTTGCCCTATTCATCTTTATATCTTCCACAGCATCAGTTTTCAAGAAATATATGTTTTTTTTAATTTAATTAGAAAAAATTTTTTAATGTTTATTTTTGAGGGAGAGAGAGAGAGTGCATGTGCGTGAGCAAGTGGGGGAAGGGCACAGAGAGGAAGGGAGAGACAGTCCCAAGCAGGCTTTGCACTGTCAGTGTGGAGTCCGAGGCAGGGCTCAATTTCAGGAACCGTGAGATCATGACCTGAGCCAAAGTCAGGAGTTGGATGCTTCACAGACTGAGCCACCCAGGTGCCCTCGGCAGGGCAGAGGTTTAAATCAAGCCCTGGCTCTTCTAGATTCTAGCTGTGAGACGTAGACAAGTTATTCCAACTGCATAGCATAAACCTTTATTTTCCCATCTCTAGAATAGGGATGATAAAAATAGTACTTACTGTAGCTACCCAATGAAGACTAAGTAAGGTCATGCAATAAAGCACAGAGCACATAGTGATTATTCAGTGAATGTTCGTTCTTGTTATTATTAGTGTTATCAGAAGATGGTGTGAGGAGATCTGCCTGATAGGATGAACACATGGTCCACATCGGGGGCCTGAAGGCTGGAGTGCAGTAAGTGAGGTGGGGCAAATTGACAGAGACTGTGGTATTTGTATTTATTTTCAAAAGGTACATGGAGATTTAGAGGGAAGAGAAGATCTCCAACCCCAAGAAGGAAAGGAATTAACTGTGGGATTTTTGAGATCAAACACAACAGCTAGGTGGCAATAAAAACACAGAAGGAAACTGCAGATAGGCAAATTGTTGACTAAAAAAAGATAGGAAATGAGCACTAGTTGGATGATGATAGCTGTATTGATTCTAGATTCTAGCTGTATTGAGAACACTTCTCTTTTCTAAATTGGATTTGTATATGGGTAATAAACCTTAATTTTAGGGGAGCCTGGCTGGCTCAGTCGGTAGATCATACAACTCTTGATCTCAGGGCTGTAAATTCGAGCTTTGTGTTGGATGTAGAGATGGCATAAAAATAAATTCTTGGGTCGCCTAGGTGGCTCAGTCAGTTAAGCATCTGACTCTTGATTTGGCTCAGGTCGTGATCTCACGGGTGTGGGATTGAGTCCGTGTCAGGCTCTGTGCTAACAATGTGGAGCCTGTTTGAGATTCTCTCTTTCCCTCTGTCTTTGCCTCTCCCCTGCGCACGCACATACGCTCACTCTCTCTCTCTCAAAATAAATAAATATTTAAAAATAAATTGACAAATCTTTAAAAAGCAAACAAAACAAACTCTTAATTTTATTTACTCATGTATTTGCTCATTCACGCATTCATTTATTCAACAAAATGTACACACCAGAGACAATAAGAGTGCCTACCATATAGAGTTGTCATGAATTAAATGGATTAATTCCTGTAAAGCACAGTTCATAAAGTTGCTTTTGCACATCCTATTAGGGAATTAGATCTGAGCTTCTAAGAGTTGTTTTCAACCTGTTTATATTAAGGCTCACTAGTTAACTGGCAACCCAGAGCTGTTGTATTCCATGTTCTTGTTAGAAATATAGTCTAGAACTCACTGCCATTCCATACTTTTCAAAAGCTTAGCTGGGAAAAATAACCTTTGTGGAGAATATACAAGTTTATCCATTTACCATTTTGAGGGCTTTTTGAGGTCTTGGATCTCTTTGAAATTTAATGAAAGCAGGAGTTCTCAATCCAAAAAGTCTTAAAAATCAATGAGCTTTTGTTTATGTGGGTTATATCTACCAATAATTACTATATTAGAAATTAAAATAAAGAAATAATTATTTTATTTTAAAATAAGAATAAACGAATTGCTTGTTGACAGAAATAACATATTTTTTATGAAATGTAGCTATATTTTCCAAAACAACAAAAAAAATGTAATAAAAACAGTGTCAATGTTTTACATTTTTACCAAGTTCTTTAATGTCTGCTTTAGCTAGATTTTCATATGTGCCTCCACATTCAGTCTGTTGCAATATGTTGTTTTTAGCTGAGGTATATGAAGAAAATATGGCCTCATATAGATATGCATTTGGAAAAGGAGGAATTATTTTAATAGATTTTTCAGAAAATTGTGGTTATTCTTTGATACTACATGGAAACTTAACAAGTGGTAATTTCTTTTTATTTAATGTTTATTTATTTATTTTGAGAGGCGGAGAGAGTGCAGTTGGGGAGGGGCAGAAAGAGGGGGAGAGAGAGAATCCCAAGCAGGCTCCATGCTGTCAGCCCAGGGCCCCACGTGGGGCTCCATCTTACAAACTGTGACACCAAGAACTGAGCTGAAACCAAGAGTCAGACATTCAACTGACTAAGCCACCCACGTGCCCCAACAGGTGGTAATTTCTTGAAGTTTAGTGGCAGTGTAGAATCTGAAACCATCATATCAATGAGCTTTTTGTTTTTTCTGTTTCATTAAAATCCACTGGTCTTTCTTGTTCTTTGAATGGATCTTTTACACCTTAATTGGTCATTTGAAAATATGAGTTCACTGGGTTATGAAGAGCTTCCAAATGCTGACACATTTCATCATACCATATTTTATTTAATTAATTAATTTATTTATTTGCTTGTTTATTTATTTATTTTTATTAAAGTTTATTTTTATTTATTTTGAGAGAGAGATAGAAAGCAAATGGGGGAGGCGCAGAGAGAGAGGAACTCAGAATCCCAAGCAGGCCGTGCGCTGTCAGCTCAGAGCCTGATGCAGGGCTCCAACTCACTACCCGTGAGATCATGACCTGATCCGAAGTCAAGAGCTGGACGCTTAACCAATTGAGCCACCCAGGTGCTCCTATTTTTTTTAAGATTCTATTTTTAAGTAATCTGCACACCTAATGTGGGGCTCGAACTCATGATGCCAAGATCAAGAGTCACATGCTTTACCAACTGAGCCAGCTAGGCTCCCCTTCATTATACAGTATTTTTTAAAAGTTTTTATTCATTTTTTAAAGTTTATTTATTTTTGAGCGACAGCACGAGTAAAGAAGGGGCAGAGAGAGGGAGGGAGAGTGAGACTCCCAGGAAGGCTCCATACTGTCAGTGCAGAGCCCGAAGCGGGCCTCCAACTCACGAACTGTGAGATCGTGACCTGAGCCAAAATCAAAAGTCGGATGCCTAACCAACTGAGCCACTCAGGCGCCCCTAAGTTTTTATTTATTTTGAGAAAAAGAGAGAGACAGAGAGACTAAGGGAGGTGCAGAGAGAGGGATACAGAGAATCCCAAGCAGGCCCCACACTGTCAGCACAGAGCCCAACGTGGGGCTTGAACCCACAAACTGCGAGATCATGACCAGAGCCAAAATTGAGAGTCAGAGGCTTCACTGACGGAGCCACGCAGGTGCCCCACACAATATTTTAAAAACAAATGTATCATCATCAGAAAAATCTTTTAAGTACGGGGAAGCTGTTGAGCTCATGGTGGTCGAAATAAGTTTTCTAAAATTCTAATCTTGGTTTGAAAACTCAAATTTTATCATTGACAGGAAAGGCTGTCAATGATTTTTCGGGAAGTTCAGGCTCACTTTGTTCGCTTCTGAGAAAATTTCAGCCAAGTGTTCAAGTCTGCGCAGCCATAGTTTGTTAGTCATTGTCTCAAGTAAAAATGGTAGTCAATGGGAAAAGCAGCTACCTCGGGTCACGACTCAATGAATCACTTAACTATTTTTCCTCCAGACCAGCCATCAGTTGCTCTTACACATGCAGCGCAAGTGCCTCATAAATCCTTCCCATTCGTCATACAGACCAGTTAAAGGCACAGTTCCTGAAGGGTCAAGACTGAATAAAATTAATAAGTTTCACTGCTTCATAGAGGATATTCTTAAGTAAAACAGCATCCTTTTTTTAAAAATTGCAAATAGATGGCAGTAAAGAATACAATGAGCCCTAGTATGGTTTGGTGTCACCACTTGATTTGTGTTAAAGCATTTGCAATTTTTTTTAAGTTTATTTATTTATTTTGAGGGTGGGGTGAGGAGCAGAGAGAGAGAGAGAGAGAGAGAGAGAGATGCACAGCTTGACAGGGGACTCCATCGCACCGTTCAGGAGATCACGACCTGAGATACCAAGAGTCAGATGCTTAACTGAATGAGCCAGCCAGGTGCCAGGCATTTGCAATTTTACCCACTATTTGTGCAAATGGCAACATCTTGGTGTTAATATATGCATAGAAACCATTCTCCCCTACCCCAAAGATTCCCAGATCACACTTTGAATATTACTGTTCCGAAGGCTTTCTACCCAAAGTATTTTCTGAAGATCAGCAGTGGCGTCAGAAGGGCAGACTCTCAGGCCTAACCCCAGTTATACTGAATCAATATCTGCATTTTAACAAAATCCTTAGGTGTTTGGTATCGTATTAACTTTGCACATTATAATCACCTCATAACGGCACCTGGGTGGCTCAGTCAGTTAAGTGTCCAACTTCAGCTCAGGTCATGATCTCACGGTTCATGGGTTTGAGCCCTGCGTCGGGCTCTGTGCTGACAGCTCAGAGCCTGGGGCCTGCTTCAAATTCTGTGTCTTCCTCTCTCTCTGCCCCTCCCTGCTTGCACTCTGTCTCTGTCTCTCTCTTTCTCAAAAATAAATAAACATTAAAAAATTAAAAAAAAAATAGAACTACCTTGTGAACTTTTAAAACATTGCCATATCCAGGCTCCCTAAGACTGACTAAATCAGGATGTCTGGAGACCCTGGCATTGGTATTTTTTAAAAGCTCCTCAGGTTATTCTAATGTGTGGTTAAATTTGAGGACTACTGCTCTAGACTTTCCCCTCACAGAAAAATACATCTACTCATGGACACATTTTCCCCCTGTTTAAAAAAGACTTTCTTTGGGCGCCTGGGTGGCTCAGTTGGTTAAGTGTCCAACTTCCGCTCAGGTCATGATCTCACCAGTTTGCAAGTTCAAGCCCTGCATTGGGCTCTGTGCTGACAGCTCAGAGCCTACAGCCTGCTTCCAATTCTGTGTCTCCCTTTCTCACTTTCTGCCCCTTCCCCGCTCATGCTCTGTCTCTAAGAAGTAATAATTAAATGTTAAAAAATTAAAAAAAAAAGACTTTTTTTTTTAGAGCAGTTTTAGGTTCACAGGAAAATTGAGAGGAGGGTACAGAGGTTTCCCATATACTTCCTGCCCCCACACACGTAGCTTCTCCCATTACCAACATCCCCACCACAGTGGTACATATGTTGCAATTGAATCCACACTGACACATCATAAACCTTCAAAGTGACACAGTATTTTTGTATACAATTCTAGAGAATTTAGAATACCTTAAATGTTGCTCATGAACCCCAGTTCAAGAACTTTTACACTAATCCTTTAAACAAAAGAAGCATTGATCTAATAAAACCAGAAGAGAGTTGCTTATCTTCTGGGCAGCAGAATAAAAATAAAATAAAATAATAATAATAATAATAATAATAATAATAATAATGTAGTAATTAATACAATAATTATTAAATTATACTAATAATTAAAATTATTATTATTATTTGCTTTTACTGAATGGTATATGGCTGTAATGTTTTCAGCTTTTATTAGAGGCACTGTAAGAAACAGCCCTTCAAAATTGATCTCCATGCTTACCATAAGGAGGATGCTGTTGAAGGTGACATTGCTCACAAGATTTGCAATCAGAGAAGACACAGGAAAAATTGATGTCAAGCCTTATCTTCAGGAAAAGTAGTGATTTTCCTAAAAACAAGGCTGCTTTTGCCTGTGAACACTGCCAGTCCTGTTGTAACTTATCACATTTTCATCTTTTTGTTAGTTGCCAAGGAGCTTAAAGTAAACGTTGTTTTTGACCTTATTAGCAAGCACATAGAACTTCATGGTATGCATGTTTTTGTAATTCCCTCATTCTTGGCTCTATTTTACTTGCCTCCCCTTATATGCCCTTTGCTTCACCTTTCTTATATATACTTTACATATATATATGTATATATTTAAGTTTATGTATTTATTTTGAGAGAAAGAGACAGAGATCGTGAGCAGGGGAGGGGCAGAGAGGGAGAGAGAATCCCAAACAGGCTCCATGCTGCTAGCGCGGAGCCTGACATGGGGCTCGAACCCACAAACCATAAGATCGAGACATGAGCTGAAATCAAGAGTTGGAGGCTTAACTGACTGAGCTACCCAGGTGCCCCTTATATATAATATATTTTGTCTTGCTCTTGGCTTTCACAACTTTCTAAGCCACCTTAAGTTCTCTTTGCAATAAGACAAACTATAGATGAATGAATTAATGAGTTCAATTATAAAATAAGGTGATTCCATAAAGCCCCATCCTGGAATCTCCATTAAAGACAGAGCTAGTCATTTTTCTTAGATGGGCTTTTATTTATTTATTTATTTATTTATTTTTTAATTTTTTTTCAACGTTTTTTATTTATTTTTGGGACAGAGAGAAACAGAGCATGAACGGGGGAGGGGCAGAGAGAGAGGGAGACACAGAATCGGAAGCAGGCTCCAGGCTCTGAGCTGTCAGCACGGAGCCCGACGCGGGGCTCTAACTCACGGACCGTGAGATCTTGACCTGAGCTGAAGTCAGACGCTTAACCGACTGCGCCACCCAGGTGCCCCTAGATGGGCTTTTAGATCAGATACTCTAAATGTATTTAATAGTCATGAAATAAATATTTATTATCTACTTTCTGTCAGGCTCTAGGCTGGGCAACTCATCAAGAAGTAAAGGAGCCCACTTTTCTTTTTTGCCCTAGAAAACAAGATGTTTATTCTGCCCTGTAAGCACCCGCTTTTCTTTCTTTCTTTTTAATGTTTATTTATTTTTGAGAGACAGAGAGACAGAACACAAGCAGAGGAGGACAGAGAGAGGGAGACAAACAATCTGAAGCAGGCTCCAGGCTCTGAGCTGTCAGCACAGAGCCTGACGCGGGGCTTTAACTCACGAACCGTGAGATCATGACCTGAGCCAACGTCAGACGCTTAACGGACTGAGCCACCCAGGCGCCCCCAGCTTTTCTTTTGTAATAGAAAAGCTAAATAGAAGGGAGGGAGTAGACAAGTCCTCCAAGTGAGAATAGAAAAGAGTTATTGATGATTTAAAAATCTTTATATTCTTTGACCTGGTAATTCTGCTTCTGAACATTTTCCTATGAAAATAATTCAACAGAAGAATAAAAAAGTATATATGTGAAGGCGGATTATCTTTATCATAGTGAAAAATAGGTTTTTAAACAAGGGTGTCAGATGGGCAATAGTAACAGCTACTTCTTAGAAAGGTGTGATAATTAAATAAGAAAATGCACGCAAACTACTTGGTGTAGTGCAAGGCAAAAAATAAATGCTTAATAAAAGATGCCTGGCATATATAGTCAACTAATATTTGACAAGGTGTCAAGAATACACCACGAAGGAAGAATAGTCACTTCAATAAATAGTGTTGGGAAAACTGGATATTCATATGGAAAAGAATAAAATTGGACCCCTATCTCATGCCAGTTGCAAAAATTAATCTGAAATGGATTAAGGACTCCAAATGTAAGACCTGGCACCATATAGTTCCCAGAAGAAAACATAGGGAAAGATGTCCTTGACATTGGTCTTGGCAATGATTTTTTGGATATGACACTAAAAGCACAAACAACAAAAGCAAAAGTAAACCAGTAGGATGACATTGAACTAAAAAGCTTCTGCACAGCAAAAGGAACAGTCAATAAAATAAAGAGGCAACCTATGGAATGGGAGAAAATATTTGCAAATCATATGTAAGATAAAGGGTTAATGCCCAAAATATATAAGGAAGACATAAAATTCAGTAGCAAAAAACCCCCAAATAATCTGATTTATAAATGGGCAGAGAACAGGAATAGACATTTTACCAAAGAAGACATGCAAATGGCAAAAAAAAACACCCCAAAAAACAAAAAACAAAAAACCATGAAAATATGCTTAGGTATAAAAAATATACTTTAGTTTTAAGTTATCTCTATGCCCAACATGGGACTCAGATTCATGACACCAAGATCAAGAGTTGCATGCTCCTGGTGTCTGGCTGGCTCATTTGGAGGAGCATATGACTCTTGATCTTGGGGTCATGAGTTCAAGCCCCACGTTGGGTTTAGAGATTACTTAAATGCATAAAACTTAAAAAAAAAAAAAGATTAGAAAAAAACTGTCACATACTCTACTGACTGAGTCAGCTAGGAGCCCTAAAAAGATGCTTAATTTTACTAATCATCAGGGAAATGTAAATCAAAACCACAATGAGGTATCACCTCACACTTGTTAGAATGGTTCTTCCTAAAAAGAAAAGATGTAAGAAATGCTGTCGATGATGTGAGGAAAATGGAACCCTTGTGCACTGCTGGTGGGAATGTAAACTGTGGAAAACAGCATGGAGGTTCTTCAAAAAATTAAAAATAGAACTATCATATGATCCAGGAATCCCACTCCTGGATATTTATCCCGAGGAAATGAAATTGCTATCTTGTAGAGCTATTTGTGCATTTCAGCATTATTTACAACAGTCAAGACATTGAAACCACCTAAATATCCATTGACAGATAAATGGATAAAGAAAATGTGAGATTATAGATATAGATATAGATATAGATATGGAATATTATTTGGCCATAGAAAGAGAATGAATTCCCATCATTGGTGACAACATGGAAACTTAGGACATTATGGTATGTGAAATAAGTTAAACAGAGAAATGCAAATACTGTATGGTCCCACTTATGTGGAATCTAAAAAAGCTGAACTCAAAAACAGAGAGTAGATTGGTGGTAGCCGGGGGGGGGGGGGCGGGGGGCGGGAATGGGTGAAGGTGGTCATAGGGCATAAACTTCTAGTTATAAGAGGAATAAGTCCTGAGAATCTAAGGTATAGTATGGTGACCATAATTACAATACTGTCATGTATACTCGAAAGTTATGAAGAGACTAAATCGTAATTGTTCTTACCACCACCACCACAACAAAATGGCAATTATGTGAAGCGGGAGGGGGGGGGAAGGGGTTAACTAACTTTATTGTGGTGAACATCTAACAATATATGTGTATATCAAATCATCGCAGTGTACCTTAAACTTACATAATGCATTTGCCAATTGTATTTCAATACGGATGGAGGAAAAAGGTGCCTGGTCTTATGCTAGCAAGCAATCCACACCTCTGCAATGCTGATCTCCCCCTCTCTCCCAATCCTTCACACTCACACTTTAACAGACACTTGTACATTCACAGAGCTGCCTTAGGGAAGGCAGGAGAGCCATACCCAACCTCTGTTCCCCTGTCCTTCAAGTAGATCCCTGCTACCTCAATTTCCTAACTTTTATATATACATTACCTTAGAAATAGAACCTTAGAAGTTTATATATACATTACCTTAGAAGTAGAAGTAGAATTTTTGATGAATTTCTTAGGGGTGGAAGCTCAGAGGAAGAAAAGAATCAAGAATGACTCAGGCTTTTAGTAACTGAGCGGATGGTAGTGTCATTTACTAAGAAGGGACAAGCTCTGGGAAGGTCAGACTTGGAAGAAAATCAAGACTGATAGAAAAGAAAAGAAGGTCCAGGACCAAGCCTCAGGAAGCAACAGTGTGCTAGATATTTGTTGTGTTTTTTAAATATATCCACAGTGGCCCCTGGTTGGCTCAGTCGGTTACACTTCCGGCTTTGGCTCAGGTCACAATCTCATGGTTGGTGAGTTTGAGTCCTGCATCAAGTTCTCTGCTGTCAGCATAGAGCCCGCTTTGGATCCTCTGTCCCCCTCTTTCTCTGCCCTTCCCCTGCTTCTGCTGTCCCTCTGTCTCTGTCAAAATAAATAAATAAACTTAAAAATATATATATGTATATATGCACAAAATCTTTGATACTCCTCTCTTCAAGCTTGATCCGTTTCCCTTTGAATGTGGGCTGGACTTAGTGGCTCGCTTTTATTGAACAGAATATAGCAGGAGTGATGGTGTTTGACTTCAGAGACTAGATCATGAAGGACATTACAGCTTCCTCCTTGCTCTCTCTCAGATCACTTGAGGAAGCATTTGTGGGAGGTGGCACACAAAACAGCCCTATGGAGAACTTGACTTGAGGAGGAACCTGATAGCCTTCTGCTATCAGCCATATGAATGAGCCCTCTTGTTAGCAGTTCCCACAGCCTTCAGGGAACTATAGCCCTTACTGACATCTTGGTCTCAACTTCACGAGAGACTCTGAGCCAGTTAAGCAACTCACTTTCATATTCCTGACCCTCAGAAACCGTGAAATAATAGATAGTTGGTTTCAGCTACCAAATTTTGGGGCAGTTTGTTGACCAACAAAAAATAGCTAGTAAAATACTTTGCCTATATTTCCTCTGTTTTTTACAGCACTCAGGTAAATGGTATTATTTACACCCATTCTACCAAAGAGAGAACTGAGGTTCGGAAATATTAACTGGGAGGATGACGGAATACGGGGCATTCTGGGCTCACCTCATCCCCTGGATACAACTAGGAGGCACCCACATCAGGGTAGATAACCAGAGAATAACCCAAAGACTGGCACAACAGATTCTCTATAGCTGAATGTAGAGAGGAGGCTACAGTAAAGAGGTCAAATAAAAAGTGAAGGAATAAAACGTTAACTGATTTGTCCAAAGACTCTTAGCTAGTGATTTTTGGAACAGATGGTAATTTATGGAACTAGATTTGAACTCACACTAGCAACAACTCTCACGTTGTTTCCTTGCCTTCCGTGTGTGTGTGTGTGTGTGTGTGTGTGTGTGTGTGTGTGTGTGTTCTCTCTTTTCCTTTACCCTCTCTTCTTCCCCTCCATACAACTCTCTCCTTTCTATAATTGCAACTCTTGCTCTGTGGATGACCCCAAATCTGTATATTTCATTTAAGTCTCTCCTGAAGTCTCGTTTTATGTTTTGATTTTTCTGGGGCGCCTGGGTGGCGCAGTCGGTTAAGCGTCCGACTTCAGCCAGGTCACGATCTCGCGGTCCGTGAGTTCGAGCCCCGCGTCAGGCTCTGGGCTGATGGCTCGGAGCCTGGAGCCTGTTTCCGATTCTGTGTCTCCCTCTCTCTCTGCCTCTCGCCCGTTCGTGCTCTGTCTCTCTCTGTCCCAAAAATAAATAAACATTGAAAAAAAAATTAAAAAAAAATTATGTTTTGATTTTTCTGAGTGTACAAAACATAACCTGTTCAGGGTGTCTGGGTGACTCAGTCATTTAAGTGTCTGACTCTTGGATTTCAGCTCAGGTCATGATTTCACGTTTCCTGAGATCAAGTCCTGCGTCGGGGTCTTTGCTGACAGTGTGGGGCCTACTTGGGATTCTCTCCCTCCCTTTCTCTCTCTGCCCCTTTCCTGCTCACACACACACTCTCTCTCAAAATTAACAAATAAATTAAAAGCAAAACAAAACAAAACTTAACCTGTTCCAAACCGAAGACATTAGTTCCTAATCCAGCATCTCTCAGCCCGTCCAAAATAAAAGGGTTCATCATTCTGACTTCCTCTTTCCTTTTTTTTTAAAAGATTTTATTTTTGGGGTGCATAGGTGTCTCAGTCAGTTAAGTGTCCAACTTCAGCTCAGGTCGTGATCTCATGATTCGTGTGTTCAAGCCCCACATTGGGCTCTGGGTTGTCAGCACAGAGCCCACTTTGAATCTTCTGTCCTCCTCTCTCTCTGCCCCTCCCCTGCTTGCACACGTGCTCTCTCTCAAAAATAAATAAAAATTAAAAAAATTGGTGGTGGGGGGACCTGGGTGGTTCAGTCGGTTAAGCATCTGACTTCAGCTCAGGTCATGATCTCACAGTTTGTGAGTTTGAGCTTTGAATCTGGCTCCGTGCTGACAGCTCGGAGCCTGGAGCCTGCTTTGCATTCTGTGTCTCCCTCTCTCTCTGCTCCTCCCCAGCTTACACTCTGTCTCTCTGTCTCCCTCTCAAAAATAAATAAACATAAAAAAAATTTTTAAAATATTTTATTTTTAAGCAATCTCTATACCCAGTGTGGGGCTTGAACCCTCAAGATCAAGAGTCACAAACCAAAGCCAGCCAGGCACCCCCAAAAACAAAATCATTAAAAACTAAATTAGTGCTATATGTCTATTGCAGAAAATGTGGGCAAGCAACTATTTTTTAAAATTTAAAATTATCTTTTTTTTTTTAAGATTTTATTTTTTTAAGTAATCTGCACTCAACGTGGGGCTCGAACTCACATCCCTAAGATGAAGAGTTGTATGCTCCACTCACTGGGCCAGCCAGGAGCCCCTTAAAATTATCTTTCAACAACAGTATGAATAACTGTAAATAAGGAACTTGTGAAATGAGTTAGGGAACATCCATACAATGGAACATCATGCACCAATTAAACATTTTCAAAAAGAAGAAGTAAAGTTTAAATTTTATATTATAGATAAAGTCAACTTTCTAAACTATAGGTAATACTTGCAGGGCAATACTCATTTTCCTAGATATAGGCTGAAAAACAAAAGAAATGGATATATTCTCTTCATTGTCCACAGACTTGCTTCTCTTATATTCTTTAGCTTGGAGAATGGCAGGCAGTACCATCCATTCAGTTGCAAAGCCAGAGACCAGAGAGTTATCTTTAACCAGTCTCCACTGCTCACAGCTACAGCCCATAGGCAACTTCTTCCATCGCTTTGTTCTCTTCCCGCTGCTCAACAGATTCCTAGTGCCTCTTGCCCAGACGACCACAATATCATCACAGATCTCCAGGATTTTAGAATCTCCGTCCTCCAACTCATCTTCCACATCGCTGCCATAGATATCAACCCTAGACTCTCGTAATAATAAATAATTTTTCTGCTGTTTGCTTCTAAGACCTACAGGAGAAAGTTTAACCACATAATAGACTCTCAAAATGACATGACTTTACTTATACCTAGTAATACTGTGTTTTTTTTTCTCCTTTGCCTGACAAATTCCATCTCATTGTTTTAAGGTGTCTTCATTTTTGAGAGAGAGTGTGTGAGTTGGGGGAGAGGCAGAGAAAGGGGAGACAGAGGATCCAAAGTGGGCTTTGGTTGACAGCAGTGAGCCAGGATGCGGGGCTCCAACTCACAAACCATGAGATCATGACCTTAGCTGAAATTGGATGCTCAAGCGACTGAGCCACCGAGGCACCCCAATTCCATCCCATTAAAAAACACTTTTTTTAGGGCCACATGGGTGGGTCAGTTGGTTGGGCATCCAACTTCACCTCAGGTCATGATCTCTCATGGTTTGTGAGTTTGAGCCCCTTGTTGGACTCTTTGCTGTCAACACAGCTTTGGATCCTCTGTCCCCCCCCCCTCCGCCCACCCCTCCTGCACTTGTGCTATCTCTCTCTCTCTCTGTCTCTCTCTCAAAACAGATAAATAAACATTTTTAAAAAGGGTTTTTTTTAAATGTTTATTTTTGAGAGGGGGGAGGGGCAGAGAGAGAGAGAGAGGGAGAGAGAGAATCTCAAGCAGGCTCTGCACTGTCAGCACAGAACCTGACGTGGAGCTCAAACTCACAAACTGCAAGACCATGACCAGAGCTGAAACCAAGGGTCGGTCACCCAACAGACTGAGCTACCCAGGAGCCCCTCCATCTCATTTTTAAACACAGCTCAAATGTCACTTCCTCTCTGAGTCTGCCAACATTACTGTACCCTTTGTGCTTCCAAAAGCTCTTTGCCCAAACTCCTTTTATGACACTTATTATATTATACCACCCAGTTTAACAATGCTTATTATCTAAGAATTATCTTTACCTCCCTTTTTTTTTTAACTTTTTACTTCTTTGTTTCTAGAAGGAAGCACAATACTATATGGGAAGTCAGAAACCCATTTTATATTAATCTTAGCAAATGTTTTAATGTACCATTTAAAATATGTATGTTCTTTTTTATTAAAAATTTCTAATGTTTATTTTTGAGAGAGACAGAGACAGAGAGCTAGTGGGGGAGGGGCAGAGAGAGAGAGGGAGACAAAGAATCTGAAACAGGCTCCAGGCTCTGAGCTCTCTCTCAGCACAGACCCCAACTTGGGGCTCAACTCATGAACTATGGGATCATGACCTGAGCCGAAGTAGGAGGCTTAACCGACTGAGCTACCCAGGTGCCTCTCTATGTCCTTTTAAAAAAATGTTTATTTATTTTTGAGAGAGAGAGAGAGACAGAGCATGAGCAGGGGAGGAACAGAGAGAGAGAGAGATACACACAGAATTCAAAGCAGGCTCCAGGCTCTGAGCTATCAGCACAGACCCCAATGCAGGGCTCGAACTCATGAACTGCAAGATCATGACCTGAAGTCAGATGCTTAACCCACTGAGCCACCCAGGCACCCCCACGTTCTTTTTTTAAAAGTAAGCTCTATGCCCAGTGTGGGGCTCAAACTCATAACCCTAAGATCAAGAGTGGCACATTCTACCAACTGAGCCAGCCAGGTTCCCCTAAAATATCCATGTTTATATTTGAATTGAGTTGGGGTTGAAAGCAAAGCACAGAAAATGGAAGGAAATCTCTTATCTTTCGCAATTATTTAATTGACTCTGGGATATAGTCATTTTGGGTTTTTTTGTTTGGTTTGTGTGTGCATGTGTGTGTTTTAAAGTAATCTCTAGGGGCGCCTGGGTGGCGCAGTCGGTTAAGCGTCCGACTTCAGCCAGGTCACGATCTCGCGGTCTGGGAGTTCGAGCCCCGCGTCAGGCTCTGGGCTGATGGCTCAGAGCCTGGAGCCTGTTTCCGATTCTGTGTCTCCCTCTCTCTCTGCTCCTCCCCCGTTCATGCTCTGTCTCTCTCTGTCCCAAAAATAAATAAACGTTGAAAAAAAAATTTTTTTTAAAGTAATCTCTAGGGGTGTCTGGGTGGCTCAGTCAGTTAAGAGACTGACTTTGGTTCAAGTCATGATCTCGCAGTTGGTGGGTTCAAGCCCAGTTAAGCATCCAACTCTTGATTTCAGTTCAAGTCATGATCTCACGGTTTGTGAGTTCAAGCTCCACGTTGGGCTCTATATTGAGTGTGGAGCCTGCTTGAGAGTCTCTCTCCCTCCCTCTCTCTCTGCCCCTCCCCATCTCATCCTTTTTCTCTTTCTCTCAAGATAAATAGATAAACTTTAAAAAATATAAATAATCTCTATACCCAACATGGGTTTGAACTCATGACCCTGAGATCAAGAGTCGCATGCTCTTCTGACTGAGCCAGCCAGGAGCTCTGTTATTTAGTTTTATTAAGGCCAAATTGTTTTTTTGTTTTGTTTTGTTTTGTTTTGTTTTGTTTTGTTTTGTTTTGTTTCAAAGACCTTATTTTTCAGTAACTCTAAATTCAACGTGAGGCTCAAACTCACAATACTGAGATTAAGAGTCACACGGGGCGCCTGGGTGGCGCAGCCGGTTAAGCGTCCGACTTCAGCCAGGCCACGATCTCGCGGTCCGTGAGTTCGAGCCCCGCGTCGGGCTCTGGGCTGATGGCTCGGAGCCTGGAGCCTGTTTCCGATTCTGTGTCTCCCTCTCTCTCTGCCCCTCCCCCGTTCATGCTCTGTCTCTCTCTGTCCCAAAAATAAATAAACGTTGAAAAAAAAAAAATTTCAAAAAAAGAGTCACATACTCCACCAACTGAGCCAGCCAGGTGCCCCAAGGCAAAATTGTTTTTGAATAGATTTTTTTGAGTAGATATTTAAAATCTGTATTTATGACATGGAAAATTTTTTGATAGTTTTTCATCAAAGTGTGGAGTGATGGCACGTCAAAAAAGTATCAAGAATTCTATGAGTTAATGTTTAAAAATATATATATATATTTTTTGGTCTATGGCAGCTAAAGATGATTTCATTTGGCTTTTCAACTGTTTATATTTTTACAAGACGTGTTCTTCTTTTTGTATATGTTTATTCTTTGTTTCTCTTTTTTAATATATGTGCATTCCCTGCTTCCTCTTTCTTTTTTTTTCCCTTTCTCTTTTTTTATTTATTTTTTAAAATTTACACCCAAGTTAGTTAGCATATAGTGCAACAATGATTTCAGGAGTAGATTCCTTAGTGCCCCTTCCCCATTTAGCTCATCCCCCGTCCCACAACCCCTCCAGTAACCCTCTGTTTGTTCTCCATATTTAAGAGTCTCTTATGTTTTGTCCCTCTCCCTGTTTTTATATTATTTTTGTGTCCCTTCCCTTATGTTCATCTGTTTTATATCTTAAAGTCCTCATATGAGTGAAGTCATATGATATTTGTCTTTCTCTGACTAATTTCACTAAGCATAATACCCTCTAGTCCATCCACGTAGTTGCAAATGGCAAGATTTCATTCTTTTTGATTGTTGAGTAATACCCATTGTATATATATACCACATCTTCTTTATCCATTCATCCGTTAATGGACATTTGGGCTCTTTCCATACTTTGGCTATTGTTGATAGTGCTGCTATAAACATTGGGGTGCATGTGATTCTTCAAATCAGCACACCTGTATCCCTTGGATAAATACCTAGTAGTGCAATTGCTGGGTCATAGGGTAAAAATATATCTTTTTCTAAGTTTATTTATTTATTGAGATAGAGAGAGAGAGACAGAGAGTGTTGGAGGGGCAGAGAGAGGAGAGGGAGAGAGAGAATCCCAAGCACAGAGCCTGACATGGGGTTTGATCTCATAAACAGTGAGATCAGTGAGATTGTGACCTGAGCTGAAATCAGGGGTCAGATGCTTAACTGACTGAGCCACCCAGGGGCCCCTAAAATTGTATCTTTCTATACCTAGTTGCAGTATAGGTTTTTAGATTATAAAACATGGTTACTGGAGGCGCCTGGCTGGATTCTTGATTTCAGCTCAGGTCATGATCTCACAGTTTGTGGGATGGAGCCCTGCGTCGGGCTCTGCGTGTGGAGAGTGTAGAGGCTGCTTGAGATTCTCTCTCTCTCTCTCTGCCCCTCCGGGCTCACTCTCTCTCTCTCGAAAATAAATAAACTTAAAAAAAAAAAAGAAACATGGTTACTGTAGTTTTGTATGCTAGAATTTGTCTGTGTCAGACAGGACTCTATGTTGCAAATGTTAGAAAATCCAACCAGAACTGCCTAAACAAAAATATAAAACAAAACAACAAAAGTTTATTGGTTCACATACCACTCAAACAGTTTCTTGCTTCTGACAGAGTTTGATCCAGGACTCAAAACAATGTCTACTTCCTTGGTGATGACTCCATTTTCAGGCAGGCTCTCTCTTCTTGGTGCCAAGCCAGCTGTTAACAGGTCCTGGAGTTATGTACATCTATCTGGCAGAAAAGATTTCCCTGATAGCTGGAACAACAGTCCCAAAACTTAGGTCTTATTAGCCCTGCATATCCTGTCTTGGGACATATGCCCATTCCTGAACCAATTTGGGCATTAGGGGAGTTAAGGGGAATATGAGATATGGTAATTGGCATGAGTTGTTATCCAAGAGTTGCATATGCACAGAAAGAGGAAAGTGAAAGGGAAAATATTGGATCAGCCATTATTTTAAAATATGCTTTCCATAGGAGAAATGCCATAGTCATCAACCACAATATTTATGGAGCTTCTAATTTTAGAAACAGCTTGAAGGTCATTAGACTGATTTTTATTGCTTCTGCTTGCTTGCTACAGGAAATTTATTAAGAAAAAAAAGACAATCAATAATTGTCTTGATATTTCTTGGTAAAGTGTAAAATTATTTTTCTTTAAAAAAGATTTTGTTCTCATCATTTCCTCCAATCTTTCTGTTTTTTCGTTGTTTGGAATTTTCATTTCTGCCAGCAGGAATTTCATCTTACACAGGTCGAATACTGGGAGTGCTGTTAGTAGATTTCAGGGCAGTATTTTGAGTTCGGTTGGATTGTAGAATAAGGATGGCTTCATCAACTCGGGCATGGAGAGACTCAGGACATTTGAGCATATGAAGAACTTCAGCATCATCCATCTCCAATAATATGCCAGAGTTTTCTCTAGCCGGAGTTGGGTGAACAGATTGAATCAGAGGAACCAGCTTCTCACCCAAGATCTTCTGAGTAATAGCTGATGCTAACACAGATACATTCAACATATCATGACCTTGTCTACAAACAGGGTTAGGCTTCTGGATGGATGATGGTCTTTCTACTTTAAACTTTAGAGGCCTGTGAACACCTGAAACACCTGCAACTTTTTTGAATCCTTGAGTCAGACATGGTCTTGAGGCAGAAGTTAGAAGGTGAATAGCCAAGGTCTGGGTTGTTGGACTGGTGATCTGATAGGCTGGCTTGACTGCTAGAACTTGCGGTGGTCTGCAGGTGCTAAATGATGATTTAGGTGCTGTTGCTGCTGAGGGGATAACACTGCATATATTGGGATAGATGAGGTTTGGCCCTGACCACAGGCTTGCAGAGTTGTGCACTTCCGTGTTGTCTGAAGGACAATTGGCATGAAGTTACTTGATGTTGCTGCTGCCCGTGAGAGTTGATGATAGCATTACCTCCAATTCCCATAGTCTCCATTTTCTCCATTTAGTGCTTGGTGAGAGCCTGGCGCTCCTCCTTGCTTTGTGCAATGGCCACATGCAGTGGTTTGGTGCTCACAGTTCTTCCATCCATTCCCATGATGGCTCATTTGCTTCCTCGGGAGATGTAAAGCTTCCTCGGGAGATGGAAGCTGAAGCCTTGGCTGCAGCCAGCCTCTCTAGTGACCTTGGCACTAGTGATTGTGCCAAAGTGGGAGAATTCTCTTCTTAGCCATTGATTAACAATAGCATCTTCAACAACTTTCACATAAAGATTAGCACCCTTGCACCTGGTGGGTTTACCGTTTTATTTGCTCAAATTTGTGCTTTAATTCAGATCGTCTCTCTGCTTCATTCTGTGCCCTACCGGCATAAACTGGTTTCCATTAAGGATTTTTCAGTGTTTGCCTCTGATGGCTTTCTGAGCATTTTCAAAATTCTCAAAAGTTACAAACCCAAAGCCTCTGGAGTGTCCACTTTCATCAGTCATTTGGTGTCAATTTATGTATTATGTTTCAAAACCCTAAAGACTTCACCAAAAAAAAAAAAAAAACCCATCAGAACTAGAAAATGAATTCAGTAAAGTTGCAGGATACAAAATCAATGTACAAAAATCAGTTGCATTTCTATATATTAATAACACACTATCAGAAAAGAAACTAAGAGGGGCACCTGGGTGGCTCAGTCGGTTAAGCATCCAACTTTGGCTCAGGTCATGATCTTGCAGTTCACAAGTTCAAGCCCCACATCAGGTTCTGTACTGACAGCTCAAAGTTTGAAGCCTGCTTCAGATTCTTTGTGTGTGTCTCTCTCTGCCCCTCCCCTACTTATGTTCTGTCTCTCTCTCAAAAATAAATAAAAACATTTTAAAAATTAAAAAAAAAAACAAAAGGAAACTAAGAAAATAATCCCATTTGCGAATGGAATAAAAAGAGTAAAATACCTAGTAATAAATTTAATCAAGAAAGTGAAAGACCTGTACATGGAAAACAATAAAACACTGATGAAAGAAATAAGGAAGGCACAAATAAATGGAAAGATATTCCCTGCCCATGGATAGGAAGAACTAATATACCTAAAATATCCATATTACCCAATGCAATATGCAGATTCAATGCAGTCACTATCAAAATCCCAATGGTATTTTTCACAGAAACAGAACAAACAATCCTAAAATTTGCATGGAACTACAAAAGATCCTGAATAGCCAAAGCAATTTTGAGAAAGAAGAACAAAGGCATCACAGTTCCTGATTTAAAACTATATTACAAAGCTATATTCATCAAAACACTATGGTATTGGCATAAAAAGACACATAGATCAATGGATCAGAATAGAGAGCATAGAAATAAACCCACACATATATAGTAAATCAATTTATGACAGAGGAACCAAGAATATTAAATGGGAAAAGGTAGTTCCTTCAATAAATGGTGTTGGAAAAACTGGACAGCCACAGAAAGAATGAAACTGGACTGCTATCTCACCCTATAGACAAAAAATCAACTCAAAATGGATTAAAGACTTGAAAAGTAAGACCTGAAACTATAAAATCCCTAGAAGAGGGATGCCTGGGTGGCTCAGTTGGTTAAGCATCCAACTTTGGCTCAGGTCATGATCTCACAGTTTGTGCGTTCAAGCCCCATGTCAGGCTCTGTGCTGACAGCTCAGAGCCTGGGGCCTGCTTTGGAATCTGTGTCTCCCTCTCTGTCTGCCCTTCCCCCTCTTGTGCTCTGTCTCTGTCTTGCAAAAATAAACAATTACAAAAAAATTTTTAAATCCCTAGAAGAAAATGTGGATGGTAAGCCCTTTGACATTAGTCTTTGTGATGATTTTCTGGATTTGACACCAAAAGCGAAGGCAGCAAAAACAAAACTAAACAAGTGGAACTACATCAAACTAAAAAGCTTTTGCATAGCAAACAAAACCATATGCAAAACAAAAAAGCCATCTATGAAATGGAAGAAAATATTTGCAAGCCATATATCTGATAAAGGGTTAATATTCAAAATATATCAAGAACTCATAAAACTCAATAGCCACAAAACAAAACAAACAGGCAAACAATCCAATAAAAAATAAGCAGAAGTTCTAAATAAACATTTTTCCAAAGAAGACATACGGATAGCCAACAGGTACCTGAAAAGGTGCTCAACATCACTAATCATCCAGGAAACGCCAATCAAAACCACAATGAGATATCACCTCACAACTGTTAGAATGGCTGTTACTGGGGAGCCTGGGTGGCTCAGTCAGTTAAGTGTCCAACTTCAGCTCAGGTCATGATCTCACGGTTCATGAGTTTGAGCTCGGCATCGAGGTCTGTGCAGACAGCTCAGAGCCTGGAATGTGCTTCAGATTCTGTCTCCCTCTTTCTCTGCTCCTCCCCTGCTCACGCTGTTTCTCTCTCTCTCAAATATAAATAAACATTAAATAATTAAAAAAAATTTTTTTTTAATCTTTATTTTTGAGAGAGAGAGAGAGACAGAGCATGAGCAGGGGAGGAACAGAGGAGAAGGAGACACAGAATCCGAAGCAAGCTCCAGGCTCTGAGCTGTCAGCACAGAGCCCGACGCGGGGCTCAAACCCACGAACCGCGAGATCATGACCTGAGCCGAAGTCAGATACTGAACTGACTGAGCCACCCAGGTGCCCCAAACATTAAATACATTTTTAAAAAAAGAATGGCTATTACCAAAAAGAAAAGAAGTAACAAGTGTTGGTGAGGATGTGAAGAAAAGGGAACCCACATGTGCATTGTTGGTGGGAATGTAAATTGGTGTAGCCACTTTGGAAAGTAGTGTGGAAGTATGGAAGTTCCTCAAAAAATTAAAAATAGAACTACCATGTGCCAGCAATTCTACTTCTGGGTATTCATCCAGAAGAAAGGAAATCACTAGCTTGAAGAGATATCTGCACCCCCATGTTCACTGCAGCATTACTTACAATAGTCAAGAGATGGAAGCAACCTAAGTGTCCATTATGTATTAATAGATAAAGACAACGTGACACAGGTGCACGCATGCACACACATGCACACACACACAATGGGATATCATTCAGCCATAAGAAAGGAATCTTGCCCTTTGCAGCAATGTGGAAGGACTTTGATGGTATTATGCTAAGTGAAATAAATCAGAGAAAGACAAATACTGTATGCCCTCATTTATATATGGAATCTAAAACAAACAAACAAAACCAAACCCATAGATATAAAATAAGTAAGTCCTTATTAGGTTGTGATGTGCAGCATGGTGACTACCGTTAATAATGCTCTACTGTATACCAGAAAGTTGCTAAGAGAGTAGATCACTTAAACATTCTCACCAGAAGAGGGGCGCCCGGGTGGCTCAGTCGGTTGAGCGTCCGACTTCAGCTCAGGTCACGATCCCGCGGCCCATGAGTTCGAGTCCCGTGTCGGGCTCTGGGCTGATGGCTCGGAGCCTGGAGCCTGCTTCCGATTCTGTGTCTCCCTCTCTCTCTCCGCCCCTCCCCCGTTCATGCTCTGTCTCTCTCTGTCTCAAAAATAAATAAACGTTAAAAAAAATAAAAAAAAATAAAACATTCTCACCAGAAGAAAAAGAATTGTAAGAATGTGTGATGGTGGACGTTAACTAGAGTTATTGTGATGATCACATTGCAATATAGACATATATTGAGTCATGTTGTGCACCTAAAATTAATGTCGTATGTCAATTGTATCTCATTTTTTAAAAAGCAGGCAAAATAATATTTCCAGAAATACAATTAAGATCTTCAGGAATTAGGAGTCAGAATATTTGCCCACTTGCCATCCACTCCTTTCACTTAGTGGCTACTCCAAGCTATTTTAGTTTCTGGTCCCATGTTCTAGGTTGAACTTCGATTTCAACCCATTCTTCTGTTCAAACTTACTTCTTTTTTTTCTTTTTACCTTCTTTCTTTCTTTCTTTCTTCCTTAGAGAGCACGTGTGAGCAGGGGAGGGGCAGAGAGAGAGAGAGAGGGAAAGAGAGAGACTCTTTTTTTAAAAAAATTTTTTTTTCAACGTTTTTATTTATTTATTTATTTTTTTTTGGGACAGAGAGAGACAGAGCATGAACGGGGGAGGGGCAGAGAGAGAGGGAGACACAGAATCGGAAACAGGCTCCAGGCTCTGAGCCATCAGCCCAGAGCCCGACGCGGGGCTCGAACTCACGGACCGCGAGATCGTGACCTGGCTGAAGTCAGACGCTTAACCGACTGCGCCACCCAGGCGCCCCAGAGAGAGACTCTTAAGCAGGCTCTACACTGTCAGCACAGAGCCCAATGCAGGGCTCCATCCCATGAGCTGTGAGATCAGGACCTGAACTGAAATCAAGAGTCCCAGGCTTAATTGACTGAGCCACCCAGGCACCCCAGAGGGGCAGGGGTAGAGAGAATCTTAAGCAGGCTCTATGCTCAGCACAGAACCAGATGCAGGGCTTAATCCCACCACCCTGGGATCATGACCTGAGCCAAAATCAAGAGTTGGAAGTTCGACCGACTGAGCCACCCAGAACCCTTCCAGAGACATTTTGACTGTTGCAACTGGAGGGGTTGTATGTTACTGTTATCTAGTGGGTACAAGCCAAGGATGCTACTAAACATTCTAGAATGTACAGGACGGCCCCCTGAAAGAAAGAATTATCCAGTCCAAAATGACAATAGTGCAGAGGTTGAGAAACCCTACAAATAACATCCTGTTATTATTACCTGTTTAAAGTGGCTTTATTTCATTGCCATGTTTATTTCCTTCACAGTACTTACCATAATATGAATTTATCTTATTTCTTTGTGTGTTAATTCTCTGCATGTTCCATTAAAACATGAGCTCCATGATGTCCAGATCCTCATTTGCTTTCATCACTGCTGACTAAATGAATGAATGAATTCCATGAACCAGTTTCCCCAATAATTTAAAATTTTATTTTACAAATTAATCTAATTCATTACCAAAAAAGCATCTACTTTTATTCATTAATTCAACCATTATTTTGTTCTGAGTACCAACTATGTGCCAAGTAAGAAGCTAGATGCTGGATCTATAATAGGGAATAAGACATGGCCCTTGGTCTTAAAGAACTTATAAGTCAAGCACTGGCTGGGGAGGGTTACATATAAGTAAAAAGTCCATTTATAGTTTGGGACTGTGGGGAATTAAGGGGAATATATGGTCTCTGCTCTCAACAGGCTTCATTTCTTCCAAGGGCGGGGCTGTGGAATGAAAGATACAGATGAAATAAACAACTACAGATATCAGAAAAGAACACAAACAAGAAAAGCAAGATCCATACCAGCTATGGAAATCAGAGAAGGCTTTGCGGAAGAGGTGTTATTTGATTTGAGACATATAAAACAGATGAGAGGTTGATAAAATAGAAGGAGGAAATGGAGAAAAGGGGAGAGGGCATTCCAGGCAGAGAGAATAGCATGAGCCAAGGCACAGAAGCATGTGCGCCAGGAACAAGTAGACGTGCTTGGCTAAAGCACAGGAGACCAGTGAGAGCTAAGGCTGGAAAGGGAATCTGGGCCCAAACTGGGTCAATTGACTATGAATACAAATGACCCAGATCTTGCCCACATTTCCGCTATTTCAGAGCAGCATTTCCTTCATGCACACCGGGAAAGGGAAGCTTAGAGAAATCGGGTGACTCACAAGTCATTAGTAGACCTTTATTGTTTTGACTGTCAGGATTTGGGGGAGGTTCCTGGTTTACCATCGCTCCCAGGACCTTGGTATGATGACACATGTGAAGGGACAGAGCTCCTGATTTATAATAAGGACACTTCCTGTCTCAGTGTATAAACAATGTATTGCCAGATTGAATTTGGCAGGGGGGTAGATAAATAGGCTCGAAAACGAGTATTATTTTTCCTTTAATTCTGAGGTAAGATAGGAATGGGTGTACACTAATGAAGGAAGGATAAGGAAACAGGAGGGGGACCCAATAACGGAAAGAATAGGTCAGTTTGTTTGAGAAACAAGCTATGCTGAAGTATTTATTTGCAAAATTCCAGTTGCCATAGCAATTGGATGCTGTTCTTCCCACTGTTCCTCCTTTTATCCTTTGCACGGCCTTTAAAGAAGTCATTTCCTAGGCGGATGTAGTCCTTGCCGTTTATCTTAAAGATTTGGGGTCATTTCTTGCCTCCTGCTTTCCCCTTTCCCTTTTAGCAGTCCAAATCCAGCCACTCATCTGGGAAGAACTGGATGGTACTGGCCATTTCAGGAGCAGGATCTTCAGTACAGAGGAGGTTTACTCAGCCAGATCCTAGTGGAAATGCCCAGCTGCTGCCTTCTGTAGCATCCCAGTGTATAAATAAGTGGTAAGTATAGGGACTAAGTAAAATGTGGCATGGCTTGAGAAACACACACACATACACACACACACACAACTTGCAGGTTATAGACACTATAGTCAAAACTCTCTAAAACCCAAGGGTGCCTGGGTGGTTCAGTTGGTTAAGCGTCTGACTTCTGCTCAGGTCGAGCCCCACGTTGGGCTCTGTGCTGACAGCTCAGAGCCTGGAGCCTGCTTCAGATTCTGCGTCTCCCTCTCTCTCTGCCCTTCCCCCTCTCATGCTCTGTCTCTGTCTCTCTCTCAAAAATAAATAAACATTAAAAAAAATTTAAAAACAAAAAACAAAAGCAAAAACCACAACGCTCTAAAACCCAGAGTAAGGGGTGCGTGGCTGGCTCAGTCTGAAGAGCATGCATGTGACTCTTGATCTTGGGGTTGTGAGTTTGAGCCCCATGTTGGGTGTAAACATTACTTAAGTAGATAAAACTTAAAAAAATTTTTAAAGAAATAAAATAAAATAAGACCCAGAAGAAGAATTATCCCTTATTGGAGGAAACAATAATGGTTACGAGTCACATTGTCTTATTCCCCTGGGTCCTCCCAACAACCCTGTGAACCGATTGTAGGTAATATTTACTGAGTGCTTACTTTGTGCCGGACACTCTTCAGACCCTGTGTTATCTCATCTAAGCTATCCCAACAACCTTTGTTGCAGATGATTATCATTATTTCAAAATTGAAAAATAACATAGACTTAATTATTGGATACAGATAACATGCCAAGGTACTGGGTAAGCATTTGGCATGCATTTTCCTGTGGCAAAGTGGTTCTATATTTTACTGAGGATCAAGGAGGTTAAATAGCTTGCCCTAGTCTATATAGGGCAGAATGGGAAGAAGCAAGATTCAAAGCTAGGCTTTCTTATTCCAAAGCCCATGAGCTTAAGCTCTCCAAAAATAGAAATGGAAGTTCAGAGAGTTTAAAAGTCTTGCCCAAGTTTACACAGCCAGCAAGTCTCAGACTGAATCCAGGTTGATTCCACAGTTGAAATGCTGACATTTCACAATAAGGAAGATAATAGCAAATAATTCAGTTCTTTTGTTTGAAGCTAACTCTGAGAGCAGAGCCATCTAACTGGGTTTGATTCCACTATAGTCTTTAAATATAGTTCCCTCTGGGGCACCTGGATGGCTCAGTCAGTTAAGCGTCCACTTTGGCTCAGGTCATGATCTCACGGTCTGTGAGTTTGAGCCCCGTGTCAGGATCTGTGCTGACAGCTCAGAGCCTGGAGTGGAGCCTGCTTTGGATTCTGTGTCTGCCTCTCGTTCTCTGCCCCTCCCCCACTCACACTCTTTGTCTCTCTCTGTCTCAAGAATAAACATTTAATAAATAAATAAATAAATAAATAAATAAATAAATAAATAAAGTTCCCTCAGAAGTTAGTTGGTGAATCACTAGCCAGACTTTTTGGTATCTGGCTACTAAACTGTAAACTTACAGGGCAAATGCTTCCTATTCTAAAGGTGTTTACCAACTATTTAGGGGAAATAGACTTCAAAAAGGAGAGAAGGAAAGGAGGAAGGGAGGGAGGCAGACAGGCAGATAGGAAGAGAGGAAAGAAGTAAGGGAATAAAAATAATAGTATAGGAGGCAAGATACAGTATTTTTATCTTTAACTTCTGGAGCTAGTGAAGATCGACTTTTACTATGTACATTTTGTAAGATGAGACCAGGATGGATTTTGCTACTGACTGGTGAGTGTTCAAACTCAGTGCTTTTCAAATTTTAATGTACAGATGAATCACCTGGAGGATCCTGTTAAATGCAGATGCTGATTGAGTCCTCTAGGGCAGGGTTGCGATTCTGTGTTTAGAAGACGCTGATGCAACTGTTTGTGGGTCACACTGAGCAGCAACGCTCTAGCTTAAGTGGTATGATTTATTTTCATGTAAAAATGATGAACATAAATCTGTAGAAGAGAAAAAAACCGAATTCACATTAAACTGTATTTATACTTACCTTATTACTTAATGATTGCCATGAGGATCTGCTTCCTCCAAAATAAAATTTCCACTGGCCTGTCAGAGCATCCAACATTTTTCACTATAGTTCTCCTTTGGGTTAAAATATGTCTCCTAAAAGTTTTATTCAAAGGCAAACATATGGGGGTGCCTGGGTGGCTCCATCGGTGGAGTGTGTGACTCTTGATCTTGGGGTTGTGGGTTTGAGCCCCACGTTGGGTGTAGAGATTACTTAAACAATCAAATCTTAGAGGCACCTGGGTGGCTCAGTCAGTTGAGTGTCCAACTCTTGATTTCGACTCAGGTCATGATTCCAGGTTTGTGGGATCCAGCCCTGTGTCGGGCTCCACGCTGAGCATGAATTGGGATTCTCTTTCTCTCCCTCTACCCCTCTCCCTGGCTTGCGGGTGCACATGAGTTCTCTCTCTCTCAAAAATAATAAGTAAACTTAAAAAAAAATCTAAAAAAAAAAAAAAGGCAAACGTGCCTCCCTGTCTTCTTGCTTGCCTTCCTGTCCTCCTGACTCCCTCTCTTCCTAAATAACCCAGTCCAAAATCCATTTGGTGGCGCTGAGCAAAGCAGGTGTCCACATAAAGGGCAGTGTCAACTGGGTGAACATTGCTGCAGTGGGAGTGGGGTGGAGAGAGTGTTTGCCTGGGGAGGAGGCATCATGGATATGGGTGATTAGCCACTTTGCAAAATGAGGGAGAATTAATTCAATAAGTAAATATCGAGGATATTTCGCTGTGGGAGTCACAGATACAGAAAGGGAGAAAACTAGAATGGCCCTCTAATATTATATTAGAATTGGACTTACAGTGTAAACTCAAGGTTTAACATGTATAGAAACAGACATAAAAACAAATATTATAGATGCAAATGTCTGTGTATGTACATACACATATATGTACACAATATATACATGTAAACAATATTATATATTGTACACAACATAAATTCTATACATATATATGTATAAACAACCCTTAGCTTCTAGAGGGTCTGGGAACAGCAAAAACCCAATAGCAATGAGCACACAGTACCCATATCTTGGTTTCTAAATAGTACTCTCTGTTAAAAGATATCAGGGATGCTGGGAGAAATAGCTTATTCCAAGGCTGGGATATGGAAAATATAAAATAAGCTTGGAACATCTTACTCTGGCAAAAAAAAAAAAAGTACTCAAAAGAATGATAGGGTATGTCAAAAGGACACAGAAATCAGCTCAAAGGGACTAAATAAATAAAACAAATAATGACAGTAATGTATTATACAGAAATCTATAAGTCCATATTGATATAAATAAATAGATGAATAAACCAACCGAAGGAGTAAAAAGATTTTCTTTACATTCAAATGCTAACTAATAACCACAGAAAGAAGACTAGAATGAGAAAATCACCATTTGGCAACCATTGTAGCCATAGTTAATTCAGCCAGGAAACATCGTGAATACTAAAATTAATGGGTGAAAATTTGATGAGGAACAGAATTTTCACATAGTCTCAAAATACTTCCCCATAAAATACTTAATTACAAAGTGAAAAAGAGAAACTTTAGGGTGGAGAAACCTGGCAGATACAACATTAATCAAGTGATCAAAGTTACCATCACCAGTAATGGCACAAATTGAAATTGCGTACCTTTTGATAGGATGCGATGAGAAAAATACAATGTTACTTCTGTGAAAATTCTACCAAAAATGCACTACCTGAATCTAATTTTTTAATTATTTATTTTGAGAGACAGAGAGTGTGAGCAGAGGAGGGACAGAGAGACACAGAATCCAAAACAGGCTCCAGGCTCTGAGTTGACAGCACAGAGCCTGATGCGGGGCGCAAAGCTATGAACTGTGGGAACATGACCTGAGCCAAAGTTGGATGCTTAGCCAACTGAGCCACCCAGGTATCCCTGCCTTACCTGAATCTAATCATTAGGAAACATCAGTCAAACCCAACTTAAGAGGCGGTCTACAAAATCATTGGCCAACAGTCTTCAAACGTGTAAGATATTAAAAGTCAAGGAAAGATTAAAGAACTATTCCAGATTAAAGGTCACAACTAAAGGCAACATAAAACCTTAGATCTAATCCGTAGCTACAAAGGACATTATTGGGACAATATGAATAGATTCTGAGTATTAGGTGGTAGTCATGTATCAGTTTTGATGATGGATTGTAGTTATGTAGGAGAACATCCATGTTTGTAGGAATTACATTCTAAAGTATTTGTGGATAATGGGACATCATGTTGGCAACTTTCACCCAAATGAATTGGGGTGGGGGAGGAGTTACTCATATTATTCTTACCAAAAAAAAAAAAAAGTATACTTAGGATGTTGAAGTGACTTATTAAAGAGCTCAATTAATAACACCTAAGTATACAGGATATTATTATCCAAACAATATATTTTCTGGCTGTAGCCTATGGGTGTGATGACATTAAATAATCACTATTTAGTAGTGTGGTTGACCCTGTTTGTTGCCTTCCCAACTGCTGCTCCCTTCTATTTTTTATTGCTAACAGAACCCCAACTTTATTGAGATATGGACACCTTGGTCCTTCCTATCTCCAGGAGGTGAATTTTTATTTGGTCTAAGCCAATCATGGTTTAGGCATGGGCATGTAATATAATTCTAATCAATGATGCATGAAACAGGTATTTTGGGGTGAGAGATAGACCCTTAGGGAAAGATACAGACATACAGAATGAAAAGTTTCTTTTGATGCGGCCATGTCTACATGTGATACCCTAGAACTGCAGCAGCCATCACACAACCATGAGGAGATAACCCTGAGGATAAAAGCCAACACACTAAAGATGACAGAGAAGGAAGGGAGAAAAAAACAAACAAACAAAAAACCCATCAAACCTCCTATATCCATGATAATGTCATCTGCTGCTAAATTAAACATCTTAGTAACTACACTACCTCCCGTCTATTATGTGAGATAATAACTTTTCTTATTTAATATTATTATTATTATTAACATTATTATTTTAAGTAAACTCCAACCCCTAACGTAGGGCTTGAACTCAAGGTTCTGAGATCAAGAGTTGCATGCTTTACTGACTGAGCCAGCCAGGCGCCCCTAAATTTTTCTTACTTAAATCATTTGAGCTGGAGTTTTCTGTTGCTTGCAACCAAAAGCAGCTTAATTGAGAAAGACAGCCCAGAGGAATTTTTAGTCCCCAGATTTTCCAAGATAGACCTCGTTGCCCTCTGGCTAGGTAAACTAACATGTACCCCATTCCCACAATTTTGAATGGAGTTTGAAGACCCCTCATGGAAAAAGACAGTTACCTGAACACTTATGTAGCTCACACATGAAACCTGACATGCTGTTTCTGAAAACCTAATGGCGTTGCACTGGCTGGAATATAAGCTTTTGATTTAACACTTCCCACAATCTGGACTGTTTTGCTTACTAGACAACAAAAGTTTCTGTAAAGATTTATATGGGACATTCCATTCTTTAGCATATTCCCAATGATATATGCTATTGTTTATTCTTTCTCATCCCTTAATCTGTTGATAAAATTTTATGTTGGGGCGCCTGGGTGGCGCAGTCGGTTGAGCGTCCGACTTCAGCCAGGTCACGATCTCGTGGTCTGTGAGTTCGAGCCCCGCGTCAGGCTCTGGGCTGATGGCTTGGAGCCTGGAGCCTGTTTCCGATTCTGTGTCTCCCTCTCTCTCTGCCCCTCCCCTGTTCAGACCTGTTTCCGATTCTGTGTCTCCCTCTCTCTCTGCCCCTCCCCTGTTCATGCTCTGTCTCTCTCTGTCCCAAAAATAAATAAACGTTGAAAAAAAAAAATTTTATGTAAGGGTCAGAAATTAAAATTTTGTAAAAATCTCTGTTAACTGCATACTAAATAGATTCTCATTGAATAAGCACATCTTTCTCTTACCCTTCCTTCGTAGTCATATACTATGAGTGCTTGAAAAAGTTCTGTGTTTCTGTCTTATTTTTTTTAATAATCTTCACTTGTTTTTTTTAAAAGAATGTTTAAGTTTAGGGGTGCCTGGGTGGCTCAGTTTATTGAGCACTGACTTCAGCCTACGTCATGATCTTGCAGTCCGTGAGTTCGAGCCCCACATCAAGCTCTGTGTTGTCAGCTCAGAGCCTGGAGCCTGCTTCAGATTCTATGCCTCCCCCTCTCTCTGTCCCTCCCCTGCTCATGCTCTGTCTCTCTCTGTCTCAAAAATAAATAAACGTTAAAAAAAATTTTTTTTAATAAATTAAAATAAAATTTTAGTTGATTTATTTATTTTGAAAGAGACAGAGAAAGCATGAGCAGGGGAGGTGCAGAGTGAGAGGGAGAGAGAGGGAGACTCCCAGGCAGGTTCTCCACTGTCAGCGCAGAGCTGGATGCAGGGCTCAAACCCATAAAACCATGAGATCGTGACCTGAGCCGAAATCAAGAATTGGACGCTCAACCAACTGAGCCGCCCAAGTGCCCCTAATCTTTACTTGTTTTATCAGATTTTTCCCAATGTTCAATTTCTGTCTTTTTGTTGCTCTTTTGGTCACGTGCTCATTCTTGGATTTAGAATAATATGGTGGTTAAAAGCTTGAGATAGGCTTTTCTTATTTGCTGTATGATCTTAAACAACTTACATAACTCTTCTGGGTCTCAATTTTCAAATCCATCAAATGGGGATTCAGACAGCACCTACCTCACAGGGTGATTATTAGAATCAAGTGAGAAAATGAATAGAAAGATCTTTGTAGAACACCTACTATTTCATTTGGTAACTCATTAAATAATAGGAATGTAGTACTAAGGTATCACCTATACATCACCTTACATAACTTTCTGTAGGATTTTACTATTATAATTTGTTTAACTGTTTCCCTATTAATAGACTTTAGGAGATAATAGTGGTTGGAAGCATTTGGCTTTGGAGTTGAGCAGAACTGTTGAATCCTATATTTACTGCTATTTATTTATTTCTTTATTTACTTACTTAAGATTTTATTTTAGGTAATCTCTATACCCAACATGGGGCTTGAACTCACAACCCTGAGATCAGAGTTGCATGCTCCACTGACTGAGCCAGCCAGGCACCCCTAACACTTTTTATTAGAATGATCTTGGGAAAGTGACTTCACCTCTCTGATCTTCAGTTTCTTCATCTGAATAATGAAGATCATAAACCTACAGTCGATCCACATTATTTATAGATTCTGTATTTGTAAATTTGCCTAGTTGCTAAAATTTCTTTGTAATTCCCAAATCAGTACTTGTGGTGCTTTTGTGCCTCTTTGTGGACACGTGCAGAACAGTGAAAATTTATTTTTTATTTATTTTTAATTTTTAAAAAAATGTATTTATTTTTGAGAGAGAGAGAGAGAAAGGGAAGGGGAAGGGCAGAGAGAATACCAAGCAGGCTCTGCACTGTCAATGTGGGGCTTGAACTTACAAACTGAGAGATCCTGATTTGAGCTGAAATCAAGAGTCAAATGATTAACCGACTGAGCCACCCAGTCGCTCCCAGGGCAGTGAAAATTTTGAGTTGTCCACCTTGCAAGTTCCCAGCTTGAGATCTGCCTTCTCGCTTCAGCTCTCACACTGTAAACATGTGTCCTTTTTGGGGTCTAAATAGTGTGGTCTAACACTAAATAGTGTTACATTTTTTTGCATTTTATGCTTTCTGTTGATTTTACCAATTAGATGGCCTCCAAGCATATTGGGGAAGTGCTGTCTACTGTTCCCAAGTACAAAAAGGCTGCCAAGGAGACGATGGAGAAAATACATGTATTGGATAAGCTTCATTCAGGCGTGAATTATAGTGCTGTTGGTTAGGATTGCAATGTTAAGGAGTCAGTATATATTAAATATGGTATCTTTAAGCAGAAATACACAGAAAACAAAGTTATGTATTGTTGATCAGCTGAAAAAAATATTATGACCAGAGGTTCACAGGAACCTAATCTGGTATCTACCTTAGTAGCAATGGTTTCCACATTATAGAATAACTACTGTAAATAATGAGAATTGTTATTTATAATAACTATATAATTAAATAATGAGACTGGATTTCATAAGGCTGTTACGGCAAGGCTTAACTGAACTATTGCGTGCAAGCGTTCAGCATTATGCCTGGCACATGGAAGTTAGGACAAGTGTAAGATGGAGGGGAAGACTTTGGATAGATTTTTGTCATTTTGATTGTGACACGTATCTAAGTACCACATGGTTAAAAGCAGGAATATATTTGAGTGAAAACCATGAAGATCTAGAAATTTCACAATGAAACTCTCAGGCTAAGCCACCGGATTCCCCTTAAGGTTCAAATAGACCATTTCCTTGTAAACAACAGTTTACTTTTACAAAAATAGATGACCTAGCTCATGATCATAATTAGCCTTCTGGAATTGAATGACAATTGCAAATGAGTGACTATTGTTCCTTCTTCTCACTTTCCTAAACTGCTGGAGAGTTCCTACTCCTTTTTCTCAGAATGGGCATTTTAAGAGTGAAAATGCCACATTTTGTTGATGATTCCATTATAAATACGCTTAATACAATAAAAAGGGCAAGTATTTTACAGATGAAATATATTTCACTTTCACAAGAAGCTCCAGAAGGAAACTCATAATTCTCATTTCAAGGATGTCGAAACAAGGCTCAGCAATAAAGTTGAGCAGCTAAGTGACAGATCTGAGTAAGACCTGTGCCTCGTATCCTGCACTGTGCTCTGCAATTACTGAGATTAGAAAGTGGAGCCTAGACATGCCTTTCCGTAAGAGATTGCACTGATCCTCTCTCAATTGCCCCAAGGCTCCAAACTTTTTTTTCCCTACCTTATGGGCTCTGCATATGCCATTTTCTTTTCCTGGAACACTCTTCCCCATCTTTTCCCCTAACTCTTACTCATCTGGGTTCCGGCTGAAATGTCACTTACTCAGAGAGGTCATGTTGAACCACTCCCTTCTCCTACCCTAAAATATCCCTTCCCCCAATTATCTTTCATAATATTCTGTACTCTTCTCTGTAATCCTCATCACAATTTGCAACTATATGTCCATTTGTATAAGTATTTGTCTTCTCCACTAGGCTCTTGGCCCTATGCGAGCAGGGACCCCCGTTCTCCACTGCAAATCCACTCCCTAGTACAGTGCCGCATGTATAACAATAGGCTCAGAAATAAAAATTAACTGAAAGACTAAATGAATGAATGAAATGTCGTGTTTCACACACTACCTGGTAAAGATCGCTTGGAGTGGAAATGGATGTTACTAATAACACTTTAATGATTGGTGGTGGGCTTCAACATTCTCTACTCTCCCTGCCCCCCAAACCTCTACCCTCACCGTCAAGTAGTATTTGTCTAGTACATCTTAATCTCCTAGTGCCAGACCTAGTCTCTGTAAATTTGGAGACTGGGTTTTGGAACAGATACACATACCAGGACTGATTCAATTTGTAGGATTTTAGGCTTAAAAATCCTTTCTGAAATAAAGTTCGATTTCATATTATTTTGGAGTAACTCCAGGCATTCACCATTCAATGTGAATAATTCAATATTATTCTGGAGTAACTCCAAGGCATTCACCATTCAGAGAAAAAGACATTTGTTTTGTTTTGCTAAAACTGAACTCAGACTATTTGAGAGACACTGCTGCATTTACAGATAATTTTGTGCATTTTAGGTATCTAAGAATGGATATTGCTTTTGGATGGTTATAATATATTCTTTCTACTTGTACTGATACCCTACAAACTTTTTATTATATATTATAATTATAAATGATAACTTTTTTCTAATTGCAAAAGCAAGCATATTCTCTGTAGAAATTTTGGAAAATGCAGAAAAGCAGGAAGAGGAAATAAAAAGTATAAAGAAACAAATAAAAATCACCCCAAATTCTACCACCTAGAGATAACCATTGTTAACATGACACACACAGATATTATATATGACTTATTATACATAACATATAAACACATTATATAAACTATATATTAGTGTACATATGCAATATATGTACATACATACATGTATAATCTGTATACTGTATAATCTCTGTCTCTATATAATACACACACACATGTATATATTAGTTATCATTTACTGAGTATGCCAGTTACTTCGATTTCCTTTTTATACATTTATCTCTTGTAATCTTCTCAGTAGTTCTCCAAGAAGATACTATCATTCTCACTTTACAGGTGAGTAAATTGAGGATGAGAGTTAATTGTTGGCCTAAGGTCATCAGTTAGTAAATGGTAGATCTGAGACACAAATCTAGATCCAATTCTAAAGTCTATAATCAACCATTATGCTGCAGGACTGCCTGTCTATTTCTATATCTTCAATTAAATTGGAATTACTGTAGAAATAATGTTGATCTTAAAAAAAAAAAAGAAAGAATGTTGATCTTGCTTTTTGTTATATTTTGTATAACATTCCATATACTTTGCTAACCTAATTTTTATTTATTTATTTTTTAATGTTTGTGCATTTATTTTTTAATGTTTATTCATATCTGAGAGAGAGAGGGAGGGAGAGCACTAGCAGAGGAGGGGCAGAGAGAGAGGGAGACACAGAATCCAAAGCAGGCTCCAGATTCTGAGCTGTCAGCTCGAACTCAGGAAAGGTGAGATCATGACCTGAGCCAAAGTCAGATGCCTAACTGACTGAGCCACCTAGGTACCCCTTTACTAACCTAATTTTAATGGCTTTATGATATTCCATAAGATTACTGAAATAATAAGTGAATAAATGAAATACTGTTTATCATAAACAGTCAAGGATAGATTGGATAAGTACTTTGATGTTTTAGAATTTTTCTGTCATTTTCTTTTAAAAAAATATTTTTTAATGTTTATTTATTTTTGAGAGAGAGAGAGACAGAGACAGAGAGTGAGCAGTGGAGGGGCAGAGAGAGTGGAAGACACAGAATCTGAAACAGGCTCCAGGCTCTGAGCTGACAACCCAGAGCCCCGATGCGGGGCTCGAACTCACAAACTGTGAGATCATGACCTGAGCTGAAGTCAGACACTTAACTGACTGAGCTACCCAGGCGCCCCTCATCTTATTTTCTTAATCTTTTTTTTTCATATTCTGCATAATTTTCTCTTTTTCTTGTCTCTTACTGTCTGGACTATGTATTCTTTGCTTTTTATTTTATTTTCTAATTTTTAATTTTTTAAAAGTGTATTTATTTTGAGGGGGAGGGGCAGAGAGAGAAGGAGAGAGACAACAAGCCCAAGTCAGCTTCACACCTCCACACTGTCAGCACAGAACCCTGTGGAAGGGCTCCATCCCACAAACTGCGAGATCATGACTTGAGCCGAAATCGAGAGTTCAGCGCTTAACTGACTGAGCCACCCAGGTGCCCCTCTTTGCTTTTTAAAGTCTGTTTAATGATTTGGAAGTTATATATCCTGTTTTTATTCTAAAATTATCTACACTTATTTTTACTTTATTATTATTATTTTTTTGCCTACCTTTAAATTAAAGAAAACGACTTCTTTTCAATATCACAGTGAAATCACAGCTCTTGATTTCTCCAGTGTAAGATGCAGTATTTAGCACACTTTATTCCCCCTCATTCTTTTTTTTATTAAATTTTTTAAATCTTTATTTATTCTTGAGAGAGAGAGAGAGAGAGAGAGAGCACAGCAGGGGAGGAACAGAGAGAGGGAGACACAGAATCTGAGGCAGGCTCCAGGCTGTGAGCTGTCAGCACAAAGCCCGACACGGGGCTCGAACTCACAAACCGTGAGATCACAACATGATCTGAAGTTGGACGCCCAACCGACTGAGCCACCCAGGTGCATCCCCCTGATTCTTTTTCTTTCTTTCTTTCTTTCTTTCTTTCTTTCTTTCTTTCTTTCTTTCTTTCTTTCTTTCTTTTTCTTCCTTCCTTCCTTCCTTCCTTCCTTCCTTCCTTCCTTTCTTTCTGTAAGGTCTATGCCCAACATGGGGCTTGAACTCCTGATCCCGAGATCAGACATCTCATGCTTTACTGACTGAGACAGCCAGGTGTCCTCCCCTCATTCTTTACCTCCCACTCTCCACCTCTCCCAGCTTGATTTTAGTGCAACCTGGCCCTTTCTACCTTGATTATTCTTCTTGGAAAAACAAATTTCTTTTTTCTTATATTCTGTATTTTCTCTCATTTTAGACACTCAAAGATCTTTTTTTTTTTTTTAATTTTTTAATGTTTATTTCTGAGAGAGAGAGACAGAGCACGAGGAGGGGAGGGGCAGAGGGAAAGGTGACAGAATCCAAAGCAGGCTCCAGGTTCTGAACTGTCAGCACAGAGCCCAATGAAGAGCTCAAACTCACAGATCATGACCTGAACCAAAGTCAGACGCCCAACCAACTGAGCCACGCAGACGCCCCTAACATTCAAAGATCTTTTAAGCATAAGTCCTTTCATGCCATGACTTTCTTCTCTCTTCTTGAGTTCTAATTCAGCAGTATGTGTTTGAGCCATTTTTTCTTTCAGAACAGATAATCTGGGTGGTTTAATTTTTGAGACTTTAAGCCCAAGCACTTATTTTTGAGGCTCTCACAACTGCATGACAACTTGGCTAAATCTACACTTAATTCTTAAATTATAAACATTTACCCTGAGAATTCTGTGGGATATGCTTTGACTTGTGTCCTACAGCGTTGCAGAATTCTGAGGCCAGCTTGAGTTCAGTTCCTTTGGAGATAAACTGTTTTGTTTTTGTTTTTTCTGGCTGGATTCTTGAAGGCTTTTTTCTTTATCCTTGAAATATTTAATAATGTCACCTGGTTAGTCTAGATGTTGGTTTCTTTTCATTCATTTTACCAGCAGGCTTAAGTCTGGGGACAATTATTTAATTATTGTTTCTATTCCTACCCTGTTTCCCCCTTCTGAGATTCTTTTTTTTTTTTTTTAGATCTTTTTTTAAATGTAATCTCTACCCTCCACGTGGGGCTTGAACTCATGACCCCAAGGTCAAGAATCGCATGCTCCACCAAATGAGCCAGCCAGCATCCCCCCACACCTCCCCTCCACCAGATTCCTAATGTAATCAGTCAGCTTATTCAACAAAGATTTATTGAGCAACTACTTAATGGTAGGCACTATTTTCTTTTCTTTTTTTTTTTAATTTTCTTAAATGCTTTTTTATTTATTTTCGAGAGAGAGAGACAGAGCGTGAGCAGGGGAGGGGCAGAGAGAGACAGAAACACAGAATCTGTGCTGACAGTTCACAGCCTGAAGCAGGGCTTGAACTCATGAACTGCAAGATCATGACCTGAGCTGAAGTCGGCCGCTTAATCCACTGAGCCACCCAGGCGCCCCTAGACACAATTTTCAGTAGTGGGGAAATATTATTAGGGAATGCAAATGCTTACATTTTTGTTGATTGGATTTCCTGAATCTGCTCTATATATTACCCGCTTTTGTTCTGATTTTTCTTTTTTTAAAAAAAATTGTTTTTAACATTTATTTATTATTGAGAGACAGAGAAAGACAGAGCATGAGCATGGGAGGGGCAGAGAGAGAAGGAGACACAGAATCCGAAGCAGGCTCCAGGCTCTGAGCTGTAACACAGAGACCGATGCGGGGCTCGAACTCACAAACCGCGAGATCATGACTCACGCCAAAGGCAGATGCTTAACTGACTGAGCCACCCAGGCGTCCCTGTTCTGTTTTTTCAAGGGAACCTCATACTTTGAGCTGTGGCATCTTTGTATATGTGTTTTTTAAGTAAACTGTGCCCCCAGTGTGGGGCTTGAACTCACGACCCTGATATCAAAGTCACATGCTCTACCAACTGACCCAGCCAGGCACCCCAAACTGAGACATCTTTGAATAGTCCTTTGGTTTTTCTCCATTTGCTCATCTTAACATAGAGAGGTCTATGTGTGTCTAGCTTTGGTTAATATTTAAGTAGGAATTGCAGTGGGTTCAGTTAGAGATTGAAATGGGTCTGAGCGTAAGGCTTGACTGTGTCTCCACCTGCCCTCACCTGGCCTTCAATCCTAAATAAGGGAATGCTCATGGACTTCTATTGGGGTGATAGTACATTTTACAGAAGTGGAATCTTGAACTGGCCCTTCCTTGTAATTGAGTCCTTTTATATTCTAACTAGCAGAAGTTCCTCAAAGTTTTTGGCACGTGGAAGACTTTTCTTCTATGTTTATTCCTTCGATCTTTTCTACGTAAACTTAAAATGAGGTGATTTAGAAGCCTTGTCCTCATAAAGACATTTTATTAAAGAAACCACAAAATAATATTTTTTCTTTATGTGAAGAGGGTGATAAAAAAATGCTCAAGACTCATAATTGTACGTAGTCTTGAAAGTTTTAGTAAAGGGTCTCAAACCCCGTGTGGGAGTCAGGAGGATGGAATTTGATGATTGTGATAGGTAATTTCACTTGTGGCTTTGAACAAACTATTTGAACGTCAGGTTCTCTAATCTCAGATCTCCTTACGTCATAGTGTGACAGGGAAAGCACCAGAAAAAAAAAAAAAAAACAAATGTGGAATGAACTGCTCAAAGACAGACACTAAGGAAATCTGATTGTTTGTTGCTGTTTGAATGCTATTATAGCTTTGAGCACTTTCAAGCTAGCCCAAAGAGTGTCTGGGGGAGGGATAGCAAATGAGAACTGGTTGCTGGGAAGCTCAGATATGAAAAGCATTTCTGAAGTGTAGCTGGGAAGGAACGAACACTGCTTTGGATGCTGTCATGTAGTGTAAGCCCCAAGAGAGTGGTAAATGTGGACCCACACTTCTGTTAGGTCAAATTACTATTCAAGACTTATCTGAAATTAGTTTGCTCTTCCTCTTCACGAAAATGAAGGCCTCTTGGTGGGTGAATCATGCCTTAATAAATGACTTTAGTACTTCTGGCCAGAATAGACAGCACGTGTTGTCTATCTTTCCGAGATGATTTGGAAGTGTGCAAAAGGAAACATCGGTACAGTTACCTCAGAAGCTTAAAGAAAATATCTTGTTGCCCCAGGCCAAACTTTCCGGCTTCTACCTGTTTACACTATTAATTCTTTCTGTATTTTATGATTCAATTTCTTTTTTTTTTAAGTTTTTTTAAATGCTTGTGTTTTTGTTTTTTTTAATTTTTTTTTCAACGTTTTTTATTTATTTTTGGGACAGAGAGAGACAGAGCATGAACGGGGGAGGGGCAGAGAGAGAGGGAGACACAGAATCAGAAACAGGCTCCAGGCTCTGAGCCATCAGCCCAGAGCCTGATGTGGGGCTCGAACCCACAGACCGTGAGATCGTGACCTGAGCTGAAGTCGGACGCTTAACCGACTGTGCCACCCAGGCGCCCCTAAATGCTTGTTTTTAAGAGACGGAGAGAGAGAGAGAGAGAGAGAGAGAGAGACGGAGTGTGAGCGGGGGGAGGGGCAGAGAGAGAGGGAGACACAGAATCTGAAGCAGACTCCAGGCTCTGAGCTGTCCGCACAACTGTGAGGACAGCTCAGAGCCCAACGCGGGGCTCGAACTCGCCAACTGTAAGATCATGACCTGAGCCACAGTCAGATGTTTAACCGAGTGAGCCACCCAGGCGCCTCTATGATTCAATTTCTTTATGCAATTCCTGTAAAATTCAGTATGAAATTTCCTAATCATGGGAAAAAATATTGTCATTACTAAGATCCATAACACTGCAGCTGTTTCTGCACTATGGAGATAAATGGCCTTCTGTGTCATTTGTCATTTTCTTTTTTTAAGTAATGGACATGAAATGGAAGGATAAGAATTTCTCCCTTCTGGGCAACATTGTGCAAAATACACTTGTAACACAGAGACCAAAATAGAATAGGACACCTTAATTTATTCAACAATTGGTTCATCTCCTGCCACGTCCCAGACACTGCACTAGGAGCTAGAGATACATCAGTAAACAAGACACAGTTCCTGTCCTCATGTAGTGTCAAATCTAGTGGGGAAGACTAATCAAGTATTTTATTTTTTATTTTTTTTATTTTTTTTATTAAATTTTTTTTTAACGTTTATTTATTTTTGAGACAGAGAGAGACAGAGCATGAACGGGGGAGGGTCACAGAGAGAGGGAAACACAGAATCTGAAACAGGCTCCAGGCTCTGAGCTGTCAGCACAGAGCCCGACGCGGGGCTCGAACCCACGGACCGTGAGATCATGACCTGAGCCGAAGTCGGACGCTTAACCGACCGAGCCACCCAGGCGCCCCTTTTTTTTATTTTTTTAAGTTTATTTTATTTTATTTATTTTTTTAATTTTAAAAATTGTGTTTCCATATTTATTTTTTGAGAGAGAGCAAGCTGAGGACAGGTAGAGAAAGAGGGACAGAGAAATCCCAAGCAGACTCCATGCTGTCAGCACAGAACATGATGCGGGGCTCAAACTCACCAACAGAGATCATGACCTCAGCCAAAACCAAGAGTCGGAAGCTTAACCCACTGAGTCACCCAGGGACCCCCCCCCCCACTTTTCTCTAATCAAGTATTTTTTTTTAATGTTTTTACTTATTTTTGAAGGAGAGAGAGAGAGACAGAGCGTAAGCTGGGGAGGAGCAGAGAGAGAGGGAGACACAGAATCCAAAGCAGGCTCCAGGCTCTGAGCTGTCAGCACAGAGCCCCACGCGGGGCTCGAACTCACGAACCATGAGATCATGACCTGAGCCGAGGTCGGATGCTTAACCGACTGAGCCACCCAGGCACCCCTCTAATAAAGTATTTTAATTGGGAGAAGGTGCCAGGAAGGAAATGTATGGGATAAAGTAAACACAAATAAGAGTAGAGGAGGAAAGATCTGCTTCAATAGGCCAGGAAGAGAATCTATGAAGTGATGCTGACATTCAGCTTTAGAATGAGAAGGAACCTGCTATGGGAAAAGCTGGAGGAGAAATAATTACACCAGAAGAAACAGAATGTGCTGAGGTTCCTGACTTGTGCTAAGAACTGAAGGGCACAATGGATGGTTATAATACAGTGGTTGAGCAGAGAATGACATAACATGAGTTTGGAAAGAAATGCCATGATGGGATTTATATGTTAAGATTACCCCACCTATTTCGCTAAGAATGGAAGTAGAGAGACCAGTAGCTTAGACTAGGAAGTAGTACAGATGGAAAGAAGTAAATGCAATTCAAATATATTTGTAGGCAGAGTTCATAGGACTTGTGAATGATCTAACTGTGGGGGATTAGAGAAAGAGAGGAGTCAAAGAACCCAGAAACGCCTGGGTTTCTGGACTCAGCCACTGGTGAATGGCAGTGTCATTACAGATGGAGAAGCTCAGAGAGAAAGGGGCTTGGAGGAAAAAACAAGAGTTTGCTTTTGGACATGATAAGCTTGAAATGCCTGTGGTATAATGAAGAAGGTATAACAAGTAGGCAGTTGTGTGTCTGGAGCTCAGGGGAGAGGACTGAGGCCATACATCAGGAATAACCCTGATGGTTATTGTTTAAGTCTTGGAGATGGGTGAGATCTCCTAGGAAGACAGTGTAAAGAGAGAAGAAAAGAGAGCTGAAGATTAAGCCTGGAGAACTAGCCAGGTGAATAGTTGTGCTACTAAAAGAAATACTGAAGGAGATTGAGAGGAGCAAGTGGTTTGAAGAGGAAATGGATGCTTTATCTGTGGAACTTGGTAAGTTTGGGCTACTAGCTGGATTCTTGTCATTTCTAGTGTGCCGCTGGGACAAAATGTGTAGGTCCCCTTCATAATGTTAGTGCTGTATTTGTATCTTATTCTATGATTCAGTCTTAGGATAACTCTGAATTTTTCAGAATAAAACATTCCTAATCACGCCTGAATTCGAGTTTGGAAGAGGAGAAAACTCTACTAAGATCCATGACGCTGCAGCTGTTTCTGAATTATGGAGATAAATAGTTCTCTATGTCACGAGTCTTAGACAAGTGGCTATTTCTTTTTAGTAATGGGCGTGAAATGAAGAAAGAATAATTTGTTCAATGTTTAGCGAGTCCGCTTTACTGGTAGCCCACGAGCTGGGGAGAATGCAGTGGTAACTACACATATATTGAGCACCTACCAATGTGTTAGGCTCTGGGGATAACTCAAAGAATAAGACATACAGGACTTGGGGCTTACAGACTAATAAAGGAGATGGAAAAAAAATTAATCTACAAACGAAATAACTACAAAGTGTGGCAAGTGCTGTGAAAGGAACAAATACAGGAAATAAGTGGGAGATGGTACTTCGAGTCTAGATATTTAGGGAGATGTTCCTTGAGTAGGTGACATTTGCTTAAGTTGATTCCTAAGTCAGTCATACCAAGATGAGGGGGTGCGACTGGCCACTGATGATCCACCAAATGGTTTTATGCGGTGCTTGGTCCTGAAAAGTTAAGGCAGGCTGAATAGCTTACATTGAACTATTCAATGGTGGCCCACCAAAAGTAGGGGGGTATGGGGAGTGGGCTGCTCCCATGGGGAGTATTTTATCACTGACATTGCTTGAAATTGCCTGCACATGGTAATAATAAAAAGTAGACTGACATTTAGTCAGTTTTACTATTACTTTAAAATTCTTTACAATGTCCTGTTGTGGGATGAATGGTCGTCTCCAAAAAGATGTGTACATGTCCTAATCCCTGGAACCTATGAATAGCATCTTACCTGGCAAAAGAGTAAAGATTACCTTATGTGAAAAGATAGGATTGAGGATTGAGAGTGTATATCAGATTATCTTTTAGTTAAACTGAAGGCAGATATTAGACTGAGAAATTAAGTTCCCCAGTTCTTAAGGTAAATAGGTATATATATATATATATATATATATATATATATATATATATATTTTTTTTTTTTTTTTTTAATGTTTATTTTTGAAAGAGAGAGAGAGAGAGAACGTGTATGTGTGAGAGGGGTAGGGGCAGAGAGAAAGGGGGACAGAGGACCCGAACTGGGCTCTGCGCTGAAAGCAGACAGTCCAGTGTGGGGCTTGAACTCACAAACTGTGAGCTCCTGACCTGAGCAAATGACAAAATTCAAGTGGTTAAGAATATTTACTAATTTACTAAGTACTGAACCAAAACTTGTGACCAGGCCCAGGGCTATAGTCCTGTCTTGAGAGGGCCAATGTAAGCTGCCAGGAAGGAAGCCTCCTTGGAAAATAGGAATGCAAATATAAAATGCCTTCGTGGGCCAGGCAGGTAACTTAACTTGGGTTGAGTTACTTGGGTGTCAGCAAACTTAGATATAGGAAACATTTCTCCCAACACAGCATCAAATTCTACAGTGATAGCTCTATTAAAATATATACCTAGGGCGCCTGGGTGGCTTAGTTGGTGGGCATCTGACTCTCGGTTTCTGCACAGGTCATGAGCTCACGATTCATGAGATGGAGCCCCACACATCAGGTTCTACACTGACAGGGCAGAGCCTGCTTGGGATTCTCTCTCTCCCTGCCTCTCCCCCTCTCTCTCCCCCCCCCTCAAAATGAATAAACTTAAAAAAAAAAAGAAAGAATATTTACTAATGTAAAGATAATGAGGAACTTGTGTGTGCTATTAGTGTACTTTCTCACCTTAAAGGCAAGTCATATATAATATGAGATTATATTCAGAATATAGCTAGGTGATGACATCAAAGCAAGCAGAATAAGTTTGATGGATGTTTTTATCTCTGCAGTAGGCAGGCTCTGAGATGACCTTCAATGAGAGTGTGGTATTCATACCCTCCTGTGTTCCTCCCCCCTTCTGTGTAGGTTGAACTCACGTCGAATGAATAAAATGAAGCAGAAGTGATGGGATGTCCCTTCTGAGAATAGGTTACAAAAAGACTGTGGCTTCATCTGGAGGGCTCCCTCTTGTTCTATTGTTGATTCTTTTTATTTATTTTTTATTTTTTTTAATGTTTTATTTTATTTTTGAGACAGAGAGACAGAGCATGAGCCGGGGAGGAACAGAGAGCGAGGTAACACAGAATCCTAAGCAGGCTCCAGGCTCTGGGCTGTCAGCACGGAGTCCTACGCGGGGCTGGAACTCATTGACCGTGGGATCATGACCTGAGCTGAAGTCAGACGCTTAACGGACTGAGCCACCCAGGCGCCCCCTATTGTTGATTCTGAGGGAAGACAATTGCTATGTCCTGAGCTGCCTATGGAGAGGCAACAGCCAGTGAGAAACTGAGGTCCTCAGTCCAACACATCCTGAGGAACTGAATACTACCAAGAACCACGTAAGTGAGCTTGGAAGCAGAACCTCCCAGCAATTTCAGGAGAGGCCATGAGCCGGCGCTCAGCTAAGCAGCACCTGAATTCCTGACCCTCAGAAATGATGAGATAATAAATGCCTGTTTTAAGACGACTAGGTTTTGGGTAAATTGTTACACAGCAATATGTAACTAACACAATACCAATTATATAACTTCTGAAATACTAATTTTAAAACACCAAAAGAGAATGGGGTGGGGGGAATAAAATTGATATGTTGTAGTTTTCATGTCTATTCTATTTATTTTCTTATAGCTTCTTAGACATTCTAATCATGCTGACTAGATTCCCTATTAGTGGTTAATTTCATCCAATTTATGCAGAGTCTTACCAGTTGTTTTTTCTCAGGGAGTGACCTTTTTAAAATTTTATTTTTATTTATTTTTTTAATGTTTATTTATTTTTGAGACAGAGAGAGAGCATGAATGGGGAAGGGTCAGAGAGAGAGGGGGACACAGAATCTGAAGCAGGCTCCAGGCTCTGAGCTGTCAGCACAGAGCCCAACGCGGGGCTCGAACTCACAGAGGGTGAAATCATGACCTGAACTGAAGTTGGATGCTCAACCGACTGAGCCACCCAGGCACCCCGATTTTTAATATTTATTTTTAAGAAAGAAAGAGAGAGGGGTGGGGGGAGAATGGGAGAGGGGCAGAGAGAAAGGGAGACAAAATCTGAAGCAGGCTCCAGGCTCTGAGCTGTCAGCACAGAGCCCGACATGGGGCTCAAACTCACGGGCTGTGAGATCATGACCTGAGCCAAAGTAGGACGCTTAACTGATTGAGCGACTCAGGTGCCCATATTTATTTTTATTTTTTAACATTTATTTATTTTAATTTTTTTTTCAACGTTTATTTATTTTTGGGACAGAGAGAGACAGAGCATGAATGGGGGAGGGGCAGAGAGAGAGGGAGACACAGAATCGGAAACAGGCTCCAGGCTCTGAGCCATCAGCCCAGAGCCCGACGCGGGGCTCGAACTCCCGGACCGCGAGATCGTGACCTGGCTGAAGTCGGACGCTTAACCGACTGCGCCACCCAGGCGCCCCAACATTTATTTATTTTAGAGAGACAGCGCATGAGCAGGGGAGGTGCAGAGAGAGAGGCAGACACAGAATCCAAAGCAGGCTCCAAGCTGTCAGCACAGAGCCTGATGCAGGGCTCAAACTCACAAACCGTGAGCTCATGACCCAAGCTGAAGTCAGACACTTAACCGACTGAGCCACCCAGGCTCCCCTAGGGAGTGACCTTTTATACAACTTCTGGATGCATCTAATTATGGACTCCAACAAACTGAGTATACATACTGACAACTGCAGATGTATTGATTATTTCAAACTTAAATTCATTTCATCTACTGGGGACTCAAAAAGGAATCCAAAATGGCATATCAATTCTCTTGGTCTTTTGGGGGGGATTAATGTTCATTATCGTTGGATGTTGAATTCATTAATTTTTTAAAGACACTTTCTTCTTTTCACAAAAGGGATAAATGCTCAACATATAACATTTAGAGAAAATAGCGAAGCAAAAGAGAAGAAAATGAAAGTCAGCTCTGAGCCTGCTGCTCAGAGAGGACTGCTATTGAGACTGAATATACTACTGCTTTTATTTTTTTTTTAATTATTTTTTTTCAACGTTTATTTATTTTTGGGACAGAGAGATACAGAGCATGAACGGGGGAGGGGCAGAGAGAGAGGGAGACACAGAATCGGAAACAGGCTCCAGGCTCCGAGCCATCAGCCCAGAGCCTGACGCGGGGCTCGAACTCACGGACCGCGAGATCGTGACCTGGCTGAAGTCGGACGCTTAACCGACTGCGCCACCCAGGCACCCCTATACTACTGCTTTTAGTTGACAGCATTTGCCTATCTATTGTTTTAACATTACTAATGACTTTTGTCACATTAAAAGTCTGAATTTTAATGTTTTTTTTTTAACAATTTTTTTTAAAGTAGGCTCCACATCCAATGTGGGGCTTGAACTCACGACCCTGAGATCAAGAGTGAAATGCTCTATGGACTGAGCCAGGTGCCCCAAAAGTCTGAATTTTAAACAGCTTCTTGGACTGGTGGCTTATTGCTATTAGCTTGTTCAACTTCAGCATCTGTCTCATCTGAAGCAGCTTTTTCAGAACTACCACCTTCATCATGAAGCCCCATGAGTTTTCCCAGTACAACTTTAGGGTTTTCAACATTTTCACTTTTCTAACAAATGTATCATGAAGTGGAAAAAACAATTGGGAAGTTTTTTCTATGTCTTTCCCAATGCTGTCTGGAATCAATATTTTTTTCAAGTTTATTTATTTATTTTGAGAGAGAGAAACGGACCATACAAGAGGATGAGGGGCAGAGAGAGAGAGGGGGAGAGAGAGAGAACCCCAAGCAGGCTCCTGGCTGTCAGCGCAGAGCCCGGTGTGGGGCTCGAACTCACCAACTGCAAGATCATGACCTGAGCCGAAGTCAAGAGCTGGACACTTAACTGACTAAGCCACCCAGTGCCCCTAGAATCAGTTTATTAACCACTTCTTTCAAGTCATTTGTCTGCACCTCTCAGGTCATGACTTTCATCACCTTCTTCTGGATTTGGCAAACCTATTGGTGCTTAGCGGGAGAGGTCTTCCAAATCTGATTATTGAGTTTTTAAGTAAAACCACCAACTGAATAGACAGAGAAAATAACCATCGATAGTCTTGACATCAACCTGAGCTTCAGTTATGGTCTGCCATTTTTTGACCACGGAGCACATTTGGCACTGGTAAAATCCATGCCATGGAAGTAAGGCAGTTTCTGCCCTGAACATCCTAGTAATTAGCTTGGATTTTCTAAATGCAACTTCATCATTCTGCAGATCAGCAAGGCTTCCTTCAAAAACTCGACCCCTGGGGCGCCTGGGTGGCGCAGTCGGTTGGGCGTCCGACTTCAGCCAGGTCACGATCTCGCGGTCCGTGAGTTCGAGCCCCGCGTCGGGCTCTGGGCTGATGGCTCAGAGCCTGGAGCCTGTTTCCGATTCTGTGTCTCCCTCTCTCTCTGCCCCTCCCCCATTCATGCTCTGTCTCTCTCTGTCCCAAAAATAAATAAACGTTGAAAAAAAAATTAAAAAAAAAAAACTCGACCCTTGAGGCCATGAAATGCAATTTTCATTCCTTGAGTTCTCAAGACCAGTGTTTTTTATTTCTTATATTGAACACAGCTGGTGCTTTCACATCATACCAATATTTCTAGAAAATGGATTAGCCACTTTCTTCTTGGCAACCTTTTTGCTGCCTTTCTTAAAGTGCTTATTCTTGCCTACTGCCATGGTGTTGCTCAGAGAGCCAACAGGGCTATTTGCCTATCCTTTCAAAAATTGGGGAAAACACTCTATTCTTGGTTAACTTGCTAACTGAATTCTCTGAAACTCAGTTTCTTTAACGAAATATATCTGAGAGTTTACCTTTATGTATCGAATATTTAATAATTTAGTATCAGTAACATTTAATATTTAGTACCACTTACTAATATTATAAACACTATACTCAACAACTTTGTTTATATTATCTTACTTAAAGTTCACTACATTTTGTGAGTTAGGCATTAATATTACTTCCATTTTTCAGCTGAGTAAACTAAGGTTTAAAGAGGTTAAATAATTTGCCCAAACAAGGTCACTAATCTAAGCAGTTTCAGAATAGGGATCCTATCTCATTTCTGACTACAAAACTTATACCACTCTGCTATAGCTTCTCCCTCAAACTTTTCTCATAATACTCTTCATAAAAGCAAACTGTCATTTTTGAAAACTTTCATATTTGGAAAAGTTGTCATATTCCAGTTATTAAAAGACTAACCTAATTTACCCATACCTCTGTTCAATTCCTTTGAAAGTTTTTTGAAGTTAGTGTCTCTAGGCAAAAATATTAAGATCTAAAGGAAATATACATGAATAAAATTCTTTCCCTGCTGAAATAAAACAGTGGATGTTACCAGTGATTTGCCCCATTTTGAAACTGGAACTATCATCAGAGAGCCAATTTCCATTTATATAAAATGACATAATATTGTTTCTGATTATAATTTCTGTAAAGTTATAATCAATTGTTACAGTTGAAAACTTAACTTTTATCAGCTAAATTTCCTGCCGTTGTATAGTTTTATTATAATGAAATAAAGGGATAATCTGGGAAGAAAGTGCAGAGTTATGATCATGACATGTTAGAGTGGGAAGAAATTTGGAGGTCTCTTTACCCATTCTCCATAATTTAGACAGGAAAAAACTGAGGTCCAGAGACTTAAATATTTCTGTATCTCTTAAAGTTGTCATAGCACACAAAATGTAAGATTAAAGGTATGTAAAAAGTGGTTTCCATTTGACAATTAAGACAGGCTTGCAAATATATTTAACCAAGATGCAAAACTGTGTTAATAAGAGAAATGGATTGAAAACACAAAACAAGTGGCACCTGGCTGGCTCAGTCAGAGGAGCATGTGGCCCTTCATCTTGGGGATCATGAGTTCGAGCCCCACTTTGGGTGCAGATATTAGTTAAATATATAAATAAATAAACTTTAAAAAAAAAACAGAATGAGGGGTGCCTGGGTGGTTCAATGGGTTAAGTGTCTGACTCTTGATTTTGGCTCAGGTCTTGATCTCACCATGTGTGAGATGGAGCTCCACATTAGGCTCCATGCTGACAGTGTGGAGCCCGCTTGGGATTCTTTCTCTCTCTCCTTCACTCTCTGCCCACCTCTCCCCCCTTCCCCCCCGGCCTGTAGCTTGCTCTTTCATGCTCTCTGTCTCAAAATAAATAAACATTTAAACAAAGCAAAATGAAACGAAACAAAGCAAACAACACCCAAATAACAAAAAGCATAATTCCTGGTACCTCAAAAGTGCCTAATTGGGGGCACCTGGGTGGCTCAGTTGGTTAAGCATCTGACTGTCAATTTTGGCTCAGGTCGTGATCTGACAGTTCATGAGACTGAGCACCACATCAGGTTCTGTGCTGACAGTGTGGAGACTGCTTGGGATTCTCTCTCTCCCGCTCCCCCCACCTCTCAAAATAAACAAACTTTAAAAAAAAGTGCCTAATAAATATTTGCGAATGAACAAATGAATAAAAGGCTTTTTGCTTTCATTTTTCAAGTTCTCTGATAGTCCTTGAATTCATATTTTATATGCAATAATAATGTGTACATATAATTTGTTACTTTGCTTTTTGCACTTGAGTTATACTGCCAACATTTCTCCATATTGTTATAAAATATGACTATAATCTTTCAAAATACCTCTGAAGTTACAACACTTCTGAGTCAGATTCCCAAATGACTGTTAACCTGGGTACTCCTGGGTTTGGGGAGCCCTTCCTCATTAAGGAATAAAATACAAAAATATATTGCTTTAACAAATTTTACAAAATAATGAAAAACTATCTAGCTCTTTCAAAAGGCCATTTCTAGGGCCCCCTCCAGGGCCTTAGATGGGCCTGTGCATTGAAGGGCTGTGAATCTTCATTAGCTTTGCAGTATGGATCTGCCTCTGTTAACCAGATACCATCTTCGTGGTGGTTATGATATAACTTGAATGTTTTTCAGAGATGTACTAAAATTTTAGAAATGTACATCACACTTTGATAGGGTTAGATATTCTTTCTATCCAGCCAACCTGGAAGCTATTTCAGTCCCTGCTATAAATTTGGTAGCTTTTAATTATAAGCAAGTCTCTTAATGTCTTCAGGCCTCAAACTCCTCATCTGTAGAATGGGCTTAATATCTACCTTAAGACTTACAATGAACACCAAGATAAATACTTGGTACAGTTCCTGGCACATAGTAAATGCTCAATAAATATTAGCAACTGTGATTATAGCAATAGTTAAAACATTAACCTACCACACATAGGAACCTCCTATCTCCTTACAACTTCCCACATTGACTGTAGGTACAATATACTGTAAAATGAATTTCAAAGGATGGTGCAGATTCAATTTTTTATTACTTTAATTTTTAAAAATAATGTTATTATGCAGGGTGCCTAGGTGGCTCAGTTGGTTAAGCATCCAACTTCAGCTCAGGTCATGATCTCACGGGTTTGTGAGTTCAAGCCCCATATCAGGCTCTGTGCTGGCAGCTCAGAGTCTGGAGCCTGCTTCAGATTCTGTGTATCTCTCTCTTTCTGCCCTTCCCCCACTCATGCTCTGTCTCTCTCTCTCTCTCTCTCAAAAATAAACATTGAAAAAACAAAAATAAATAAAAATAATGCTATTATGAAAAGTAATAACTACATAACAGAACATTTGGAAAATAGAGAAAAGGAAAAAGAAGCATCCATAATTTTACCAGACTTGGTATATTTTCTTCCTTAATGCAGAAGCATTTTATTGAAAAAATGAATTAAGTATACTCTTTTTTTTAAGTTTTATATTAGAGAGAGAGAGAGAGAGTGTGTTAGCTGGGGAAAGGGGCATAGGATCCAAAATCAAGAGTCAGATGCTCAACTGACTGAGGTTAGCCCTACAATTATTCTCTTTGATATTATGGCATTATTGTTTTCAAATACATGTCAAATCTCAAATATTTCACATAAAACTTTTAGAAAAATCAGGTGGAAGAGAAGGTACACATTCTCCTGTTATATTTCCATACTTTATATTTTTAATGTTTATTTATTTTTGAGAGAGACAGTGTGAGCAGTTCGGGGGGTGCAGTGAGAGAGGGGGACAGAGGATCCCCAGCAGGCTCTGCACTGACAGCAGTGAGTCCGATGCAGGGCTTCAACTCATGAACCTAACCATGAGATCATGACCTGGGCTGAAGTCAGACACTTAACCGACTGAGTCACCCAGGTGCCCCTTCCATACTTATTTTAAAATATTCATGTTTTTACAAGGTTATGATGCTAGTGTACATAGAATTTAATATTCTGCATTTTTTCTTACATTATATCACAAGCCTTTCTCCATACTACTACATGCCACTAAGGCAACATTCACAGTAACTAAAGCACCTGAAAGCAAGACTTAATTTCCGAAAATTCATACAATGTATGTGAAGAAAGTAAGTCCAGCTAAGGTGTGATAAGTCAGAATAAATGCTTTTGGTTTGCCTGCAACTGTAATGTGGAAAATGTAGAAAGAGAAGTTAGAACTCAGGAATTCTGGCCTTCCAACTAAAAGTCTAAGTTAGCAAAGAATATAAAGCCCTATCAACATAATTCTTTTTATATACACTTTTTACATATATATATATATACACACATATACTTATATATAATACTTTTCATATACATAATTCTTTTTATTTCTTCTTTAATAGATGAGAAAGTGGTGGAATATTGCTCAATGGCAAAGACTTATTTGTTATGATGTTATTATTGGGGTTTTAGCTCTCAAATTTGGGTAAATGTACTCCCCACCACACCCCAAAGGGGTCTTTCTTCAAAATTTTGCAAGGCAAAGCCAATCCTTACTGTAAACAAGTCAAGAGCTGGTCATGGTTGGATTCAGTGACATATGCTGTTGTAAAAAGGCTTTTACCTTCTAATTATGCTTTTGTGCTGACATTCATTAATTTCAGAGCACAAATTTTTCCTTTAAAGCTTCTTTATGCCTTTATTTAAAAAAAATTTTTTTTTAAATGTTTATTTATTTCTGAGACAGAGAGAGACACACAGCATGAGCGGGGGAGGGGCAGAGAGAGAGGGAGACACAGAATCCCAAGCAGGCTCCAGGCTCTGAGCTGTCAGCACAGAGCCCAACGCAGGGCTCAAACCCACAAACTGTGAGATCATGACCTGAGCTGAAGTCAGACGCTCAACCGACTGAGCCACCCAGGTGCCCCTAAAAAAAATTTTTTTTATGTTTATTTATTTTTGAGAAAAAGACAGAGTGCAAGTGGGAGAGGGGCAGAGGGAGAGAGGGGCACAAAATCTGAGGCAGGCTCCAGGCTCTGAGCTGTCAGCACAGAGCCAAACGTGGGGCTCGAACTCACAAACCCACAAACCCACAAACCCACAAACCGTGAGATCATGACCTGAGCTGAAGTCAGATGCTTAACCAACTGAGCCACCGAGGCACCCCTCTTTACTCCTTTAATATTGTCCTGCTATGGGAAGTCGAGCCACTTTATTTATTTATTTATTTATATTTTAATGTTCACTTACTTTTGAGAGAAAGAGAGAGGCAGAGCATGAGTGGGGAGAGGCAGAGAGAGATGGAGACACAGAATCCAAAGCAGGCTCCAGGCTGTTAGCACAGAGCTGGACGCGAAGCTCAAACTCAAGAGCTGTGAGATCAGGATCTGAGCCAAAGTCAGATGCTTAACCGACTGAGCCACTCAGGCACCCCAGTATTTATTTATATTTTTAAGTAATTTCCACAGCCAATGTGGGTTTCGAACTCACAACCCCAAGGTCAAGAGTTGCATGCTCCATTGACTGAGCCAGCCACTTGCCCCCTAAGCCAGTTTTAAAAACTGTAAAATATACATTGAGGAAACTATCCATGTGCCCATTGCCAAATGAATGGATAAACACAATGTGGCATATACATACAATGGGGTATCATTCAGCATTGAAAAGGAAGGAAAATTTGATTCATACCACAAAAGAGATGACCATCAAAGACATATTAAGTGAAATAATCCAGACACAAGAGGATAAATATTGTGTGGTTCTACTTGTCTGTGGTGTAAGGTATCACGGACACAGAAAATGAAATATTGGTTAAAAGGGAATGGGGGAGGAGAGTGGAGGAATTGTTGTTTTATGGGTGCAGAGTTTCAGTTTGGGATGTTGAAAAAGTTCTGGTGATGGACAGTTGTGATGGTTGCACAACAATGCGAATATACCTACTTCTAGTGAACTTAAAAATGGTTAAAATGGTAAATCATACACATTTTATGCTAAATAAAAAAAATCCGCTCAAAGAACATACACTGAGAATAGCGTATTACACATATACGTATGTATATATATATATATATATATATATGTTCAGTTTAAGAAATAATTATAAAGCAAGTATATGGATCATCGCCATCGAGGTCAAGAAATAAAATATTATCAAAGGGTACCAGTGTGCCCCTTCCCAACAAAACCCTTTTCTTCCTGAGTAATCACTGTCACAATGTTCCGGACTAACATTTGCTTTTAAAAAAATCAGGCTGTGATGTAATAATGCAGGATAAATTAAATCAACATTACAAAAGCAATAGAGTATTTTTTTAAAATTCCAATATTTTCCATACATGCAATTATTTTTAACTCAATAACGTTTAAAGTGCCCTTTCCCCTGTCTTTCGCTCTTGAAACCACATATTCTAAAACTTATCTTGGTTCTACAGTTGACCTCACCTGCAGAGTTAAAAACAACAACAACAACAACAACAACAACAAAACTACTTCACTGTAGATTTTAGATTTTCATTCCTCCCGCTCTCCCTTGCCTCCAACTACAAAGAAACAATGATTTAAACCCTTTGTGCCCTTTTAGAAAATTACACAGATACCCCATTGTGGAACCCTATAATCCCTTCGTGGAAAGGAAGAGATTAGCATATGAATACAAAGCAAAATGAATCCAGAATACAAAATGATCTACTGGATTGTGAAGCTCTTGTATTCTTTCTTTTTTTTTTTTTTTAATGCATTTATTTCCTCTTTTTGTATTGCCCCTTTAGTGGTCTCAGGGTTAAGGGAACTGAGCTTCCCCTCTGGTTACCCGGAAAAGGGTAAAAAAAAAAAAAAAAAAGCCAACAGATTCCAGGAGCTGCAAAACCAACAGATGACTCCCAGAGCCAGTGGAATTGCCAGTGGAATCGCCAGTGGAATCTGCTACACTCGACGTGAGTTTGCTTGCGGGCGAGGAGTGTAGAAAGTGCTGTTCGCAGAATGCGCGGTGAAGGAGAGAAAGCGACAGAAGAGAGAGCCATAGTGCTGACGTTGAAAGCCCGGCCCTGTGAGGTTGCACAGGGTAAGTGGCGTTGGCCAGGAGGCAGTGGCGAAGGGGAAGGAAAGAGGATTTGGGCTAGGGGCGGGGCCTGCGGCGCAGCCTGTCTCCTGATTGCTGGAGCGCCGCTGCCAATCTCGCAGAATCGCTCGGTTAACCAGTGCGCTGGCTAGACGCGCTCAGATATACTGAGTGTGCCCTGAGAAGCAGTCTCAGATCCTGACGGTGCAGCAGCCCGCAGCCTCAGCCAGGGAGTCCCAGCCGCTTTCAATGGAGGAGAAGCCCGGCCAGCCACAGCCTCAGCACCATCACAGCCACCACCATCCGCACCATCACCCCCAGCAGCAGCAGCAGCAGCAGCAGCAGCAGCAGCAGCAGCAACAGCAGCAGCAACAGCAGCCGCACCACCACCACCATTATTATTTCTACAACCACAGCCACAACCACCATCACCACCACCATCACCAGCAGCCTCACCAGTACCTGCAGCATGGAGCCGAGGGCAGCCCCAAGGCCCAGCCAAAGGCGCTGAAACATGAGCAGAAACACGCCCTCCAGCAGCACCAGGAAACGCCGAAGAAGAAAACAGGTCTGGGAGGGAGGACGAGTGGGGGAAGGGGAATGGGGGTGGGGGGTAGAGAAGATGGGGGTGGGGCTGGATCTGGAAAGCGCGGACGCGGTCGGAGTGTATGTGTGTGTGTATGTCTGTGCCCTGCGGGTCTGGGGAAGCCCCCTTCCATTCTCCCAAAGCCCGAGCCAGGCCGCGGGATTTGCAGCGCCCTCTCCTTCCTCTCAGCATGGGAGAGGCCCAACCAGGCCAGTATGACCTTCCCGGCCCCCGCCCGGGCCAGAGGGAGACCCGGAGGGTCGGCCTTGGAAATCTGGCCTCATTATTCCTTTCTCGTTTACCTTCGTGAGGCCCTGGAGGAACCTAAATTTGGTGGCCCTGAGTTGGGGTGAACATAGCTCCCCCCCCCACCAAAAAGCCTTCGGGGTGTTTCTCAAGAAGGCCTACCTAATTCCGACTCGGGTGGTGTCGCGAGACCCTTTTGCAGGCGGCGAGGCGAGGGTAGGTGGGCAGAGTTGAGGAAGTGTCCTCCCTCACCCGCCACCCCAAGCCCACCTGTGGCCTTGGGGTTCCCCGTCTGGGGGGGGTGGCCGGGACCCCCCGTTTCTTGGGTTATTTCCACCTCTAGACGCCCCTTTTGGGCACCGGATCCGGCAGTGTGCCCTCGCGCCTCCTCCCGAGGCCGGCGCCCCGGGCCCGCTCCCCCCAGAGCCGGCGCGGCTGGAATGTTCTCTCCTCCTCGCGGGGCCGCTTCCTGTCCGCCATGTTGGAAGCCGATTCCTGTCACCGACTCCGGCCCACTGAAGAGCGGAGGGGGAAGGGTGTCGAGGGGCGCTCGGCTTGGCGGAGCTGGGGGGCTCGGGATCCCCACCGGCGGTCGCCTTGCCCCCCGCATTGCGGGGGCGCAGTCGCCCCCGGCCCGCGGCCGCCCCTCCCCCCGCCGCCGGCCGGGTTGTGTAACCCGGTGGCGGCCGCGCGGCCCCGGGCGGGTCCCTGGGGTGAGGGGCGGGGGCGGTTGGGGTGGGGGAGGGAAGCGGCCACGAGGGGAGCGGCCTGCACCGGGCCCCGCGCGCCGGCGGCCGCGTTTCCCGCTCCCGGTGCGGCGGGAGGCGCGGGCGGTCCGGGCGGGGAGCCGGCCTCGAAGTGGAGCCGCGGGAGGAGGAGGCCGCGGGCGGTGGCCGCGGCGCTCCGTGGGGCAGGAGGGCTGGGGGTGGGGTGGGGGGGGATACATTTTGGGTAGAGGCGGTGCCTGAAGGCCGGGTGGGGTACCCAGCGGGAACCAGGCTCCCCGGTCACGAGTTTCTCTGCCACAGGAACCTCGTCTCCTGCCAGGTTCGCTCACGACTCCGCCTCTCAGGCTTTCACTTGGGCCCTTTCCTTCTAGCAGCTCATTTTTACAAAAAAAAGAAAAAAAAAAAAAAGGCTTGTTCCGGCGGCCTCCAGCCCCCCAGCATTTACCCTCTGGGCCTAAGTAGTCTTTCAGGGAGAGCGATTAGGAAAATGATTGGATAGGGGAAGAGGGCGAGGTGTTTTTTGACCCCTATTTCTTGTCCTTAAGGAAGAACCGCGGTGGCCCATCCATGAGGTTGGTTCACTACCATCTTGTCTCGGACGAAGCTTTTTTTCCATGTTAAAAGGAAAGGTGTTTTTCTATTTTTAAACTGATACCGAACCCCAAATGCTTGGTTCTAACAAATGTTAAATTGAGGGTGAAAGTCATTTTAGAAAACATCTGAGAAGAAATGAACTTAAAAGTTTGTTGCCAGGCAGATTTTTACCAAATTGAAGGTTCTTTATAAAAATGAAGGGAGTAATAAGAAAATGGATGTTAAACCCAGGCTATCAAATTTAATGCAAGCAGTTACTGAGAGCTGGAGGAAAATTGCTTTAATTTAAAGACTGAAATTGGAATATCAGACTTTCCACTTTGGGGGGTAGGGACTGATGATGGCGTGCTGTAGCAATGAACATGTAAATATATTCAGTATTTAATCTTAACGGATTTGGAACAGTTTAAAAACTATTAGGAAGTGTACAACACTAAATCTTTTAACTCTAGGTCTTTTTCAACTTAGAGATAAGAAAATCTTTATTATCGTTGCTTGGAAGATCAAACAGTATTACTGTTCAGATTCGAAAATTTTATTTTGTTGTCTCTACGTATAGAAGCAGCCCCTGAACCATTCAAGGTGGCATCCTTCAAATCAGTAGGTCTTGTCCTGGAAGAGAATAAAGAGGGGAAACTGGGCTTAGCAGTTTTGAGAGAATGTAAACAATTTGGGATGAACAGTTTTTTATGTGTGGCCTGGTCACAATACTGTTGCTTCAACATGTATGATGCTAATTTACTAAGAAAACTTGAGGGTTTTTGAAATATATCTGTTGTATGTTGAAGTGGGCTTTTATGACCCATTACCCACAAACCTATAAAGAGGAACCTGTTTTCTTTATCCAGAAGAGGGCGCAAGAGAGGGCCAAATGTGTTCACTAATTTCGGTTTCTAATCCAAAAGCGAGATTTTTCAGGACTCAAGTTTTGCACAGTCCATTTGAAGTAGTATTAGCATGGCAAACCTAAATAATAAAAGTGCAAAGAGCCCTGTGATTTCTCTCAGTAATTCTGTGGTGGTCGCATTTCTCTTAAATACCTAAGTTTTAAAAAGAAAATGTCTCTGGTACACTTTTTGCATACCAACAAAGTTGCCATGGAGAAAATTTTAAGTAGTTAAATGGAAAAATGTTTTTTTGTTATTAAAACTTGGGAGTATAGTGGCTCTGAGCTGTTACAAAATTGGTGATTTCTGATATCGGAGCCACTAAATACTAGTAATTTTAGGAAAGAATATCCTGGTTCACTTAAAAATCTTGGCTTTGGTCCAAGTCAGTTTGGACATTGAATTTTTTTGTGTTTAAGACTGTTTACTTACCTTTGAGAAAGTTATGACTAATGGGCTCAAGAGTACAAAACTTTGTTTAGCTTGTTAGCATGTTAAATGGTATGTTTTTCTTTTTGGTCTAGAGTTGTGTACAGGTAAACTTGTATATGTTAACGTTGAGAGCTCCTGTTTAGGAACTTGCTGCTTCTCTAAAGAAAAAAGAACCTTTCAGAAAACATCCTACCTAAGCAGAGATTTCTTTAGTAGTTTCTTTCTTCAGTAGTTGTGTGGTTAGAATTTTTCCACCAAAAGTTTGACTTGATTGACTGTCAAAGCTCTTTTCAGCAGCCATTATATTCTATTATATTCTATTCTATTTGGCGGGGGTGGGGGTGCCTGGGTGACTCAGTCAGTTGAGTGTCTGACTCTTAATTTCAGCTTGGGTCAGGATCTCAGGGTTGTGGGATCAGCCCCTCATGGGGGCTCCACACTGAGGGTGGAGCCTGCTTAAGATTCTCTCTTTCCCTTGGCCAACTCCACCATGCGAGCGCTTGCTCTCTTGCGCATGCTCCCTGTCTCTAAAACAAATTTTAAAACAAAATTATTTTATGGTACAAGTTTTGTATGGTTCAGACTTAGGAATGATTATGCCTTAAGTATATTTTCTTGAATTATTTTCTGAAAGTTAATACAGTGGAATAAAATGCCTTTATTTGTTCATTTTTAGTGTCCTTTCTCTGATACAAAATGAGTGCCTTAAAATTAATAGTAAATCCTGTTGTGAATCTTCCCAGACTATGTTCTGTTCCTTATCACATTCTTTTGAAGCAGTGATTCTGAAACTTAAAAAAAAAAAAAATCTTAGATTCCTTATGCTTTTTTTCCCTTTATTTTCAAATTTACATTTATTTATTTTGAAAGTGAGAGAAGGAGCACACAGGGTGCAAGCACAAGCCGGGGAGGAACAGAGAGAGGAAGAGAGAGAATCCCAAGCAGGCTTCGTGCTCAGTGCAGAGCCCAACTTGGGGCTTGAATTCACAAATTGTGAGCTCATGACCTGAGCTGAAACCAAGAGTCAGACACTAAATTGAGCCACCCAGGCGCCCCTAGATCCCTTATGCTTTTAAAATGCACAAAGAGCTTTTATGGGTTATATCTATACCAAATTGGGAATTAAAACAAAATTTCAAAATAAGACTATACAAGTTCACATGCCTTTTAGCCTTCATAGGCTAAAGGACCACAAGGATGAATGAAAGTGACAAATGTAAATTAACTTGGTCTTATTGGACACCCTTCTGAAAGCTGCCTTAAATGAATATGTATTCTTCTATTTATCTGTTTCTAATGACCTCAAAATGCTTTTGGGAACATTTCATAAAAAGGTAGATAAGTAATATCTCTATTTTACTGGTAGGGAAATGGGAATGGTTGTTACCAATTGAATAATGTAGAGTGATGAACTGTTTATGGCCATTGAAGGTCTTAAATTATGCTTGAACACGTAGCAGTTTTTAAATTAGATACCTTTCATTGTAGTTTTGTTAGTAATTATTACAGCATCACTTGTGTAGGAAGTATTACTTAGTGATAGAAAACCATGTTCCAGGCTGACTGGAGTTCAGGTTTCCAGTTATCTGACTTAGGCAAGTTAATTTCTCTGAGAGTTTTTTTACCCAGATGTAAAATGAAGAAAATATATCTTAGAGGAGTTAGAAATATTGGTACGTAGGTGGTCTAGTTTCATACATTAACAGTATGATCTAATGTCTGGGAATTGTCAAAATAGATTCAAGACTACTTTAGAAAAAGTTCACAATTGTTAGATTTTTGTTCAGCAGAATGCAGTAGAAACTGCTTGTGGTGACTGCCAGTCATTTGTGGTTTCATAGAAAGGGATTCTTTAATTTCCCTGAAATACATACAGTTACTGTATCAGTATAACTTGATTTGTGCCCAGAGGGTAGCTCTGATGTTAATTGTAAAGGAATTTTTATAGCAGCCTTGTGAGAACAGTGGGGAAGTTGATTTTGTTAGGTGAGAGATATTATGGCATACTGCTTAAGAGGTCTTGTTCTTTCTAACCTCAGACTTCGGTTTGAATCCCAGCTGGTTCAGTTTCTTGCTTGGCAGACTTCTAATCGGTAATATGGGGTGACAAGTGTTCTCATAGTTGTGAAATAATAAACATAGTAAAGCCAATGCTCATAGCATAGTGTCTAGCACATAGTAAATAGTCTTTAAATGTCAGGTAGTACTGTAATTTATGTTTTGTAATTGTAAATCAAAACCTTTCTTTTTCCCCTTTTCTAGGCTATGGTGAACTAAATGGTAATGCTGGAGAAAGAGAAATATCTTTAAAGAGCCTGGGTTCTGATGAAGCTACCAACCCTATTTCCAGGGTCCTCAATGGCAACCAACAAATTGTAGACACTAATCTGAAGCAGACTGTAAAGGCCAACACCTTTGGGAAAGCAGGAATTAAAACCAGGAATTTCATTCAGAAGAACAGTATGGACAAAAAGAATGGGAAGTCTTACGAAAATAAATCTGGAGAGAACCAGTCTGTAGAGAAGACCGATACTGTAGCAATTCCAAATGGTGTTGTAACAAGTAATTCTGGCTATATTACTAATGGTTATATGGGCAAAGGAGCAGATAATGATGGTAGTGGATCTGAGAGCGGATATACCACTCCTAAAAAAAGGAAAGCTAGGCGCAATAGTGCCAAGGGATGTGAAAACCTTAATTTAGTGCAGGACAAAATAATGCAACAAGAGACCAGTGTCCCAACCTTAAAACAGGGACTTGAAACTTTCAAGCCTGACTACAGTGAACAAAAGGGAAATCGAGTAGATAGTTCGAAGCCCATTTGGAAGTATGAAACTGGGCCTGGAGGAACAAATCGAGGAAAACCTGCTGTGGGTGATATGCTGCGGAAAAGCTCTGATATTAAACCCGGTGTGAGCGGCAAAAAGTTTGATGATCGGCCCAAAGGAAAACACGCTTCTGCTGTTACCTCCAAAGAGGACTCTTGGACCCTATTTAAACCACCCCCAGTTTTTCCAGTGGACAATAGCAGTGCTAAAATAGTTCCTAAAATAAGTTATGCAAGCAAAGTTAAGGAAAACCTCAACAAAACTGTACAGAACTCTTCTGTGTCACCATCTTCATCTTCATCCTCTTCGTCATCTGCTGGGGAAACTCAGACCCAGTCTTCAAGTCGGTTATCCCAGGTCCCAATGTCAGCGCTGAAATCTGTTACTTCGGCCAACTTTTCTAATGGGCCTGTTTTAGCAGGGACTGATGCAAGTGTGTATTCTCCAGGGGGTCAGCCACTGTTAACTACTGCTGCTAATACTCTAACACCCATCTCTTCTGGGACTGATTCAGTTCTCCAGGACATGAGTCTGACTTCAGCAGCTGTTGAACAAATTAAATCTAGCCTTTTCATCTATCCTTCAAATATGCAAACTGTGCTGTTGAGCACAGCACAAGTGGATCTACCCTCTCAGACAGATCAGCAAAACCTGGGGGATATCTTCCAGAATCAGTGGGGTTTATCTTTTATAAATGAGCCCAGTGCTGGCCCTGAGACTGTTATTGGGAAATCATCAGATCATAAAGTGATGGAGGTGACATTTCAAGGGGAATATCCTGCCACTTTGGTTTCACAGGGTGCTGAAATAATCCCCTCAGGAACTGAGCATCCTGTGTTTCCCAAGGCTTATGAGCTGGAAAAACGGACTAGTCCTCAAGTTCTGGGTAGCATTTTAAAATCTGGGACTACTAATGAGAGTGGAGCCTTATCCTTGGAACCCAGTCATATAGGTGATCTGCAAAAAGCAGACACCAGTAGTCAAGGTGCTTTAGTGTTTCTCTCAAAGGACTACGAGATAGAAAATCAAAATCCTCTGGCGTCTCCTACGAACACTTTGTTAGGCTCTGCCAAAGAACAGAGATACCAGAGAGGCCTAGAAAGAAATGATAGCTGGGGTTCTTTTGACCTGAGGGCTGCTATTGTATATCACACTAAAGGTAACTCATTTGTTCCTATATGAAGATTCTTACTGCTCAATTTAGTATACATTTATAAGCTATTGTGTTAAGGGTGCATTTTGGAAATTACTATGAGATTCTTCAAGACTTAGAACTAAATTAAGAATAACCATGGATAAGCAGTTGATAAACTATTCAGGGTCTTTGGAAATAGTACTATTTAGAAGGAATGTTCACTTTTTCGACTTAAAACATTTCTTTTCATATTTACAAGTATAGTTGACTTCCTACCTGTTTCAAATAGTGAAGAGGAATGGGGTGGTGCCTAAAGGGAGGACATTATATATTCTCTTGTTATTTTTAAAACTTCTTTGAACAGATGTCCCCTCTTTTTTGCTTTTTATATCATACACTTCTTTATTAGCTCATTTGATTTTTCTAATTTGTGTAAAATGAGGAGGAGTCCAAAAAGATGGAGTGTCAAACTATTTTTTCTGGGTGCTGAATGGGAACTAGAAAATAATTTAGACAACTGCAGTGGCAAGCCCAATGAGCATTGTAGGAACCAGGCTCTTGGGGTCTGTACTTTTCATAGCCCCAAAGCCTATGTTAAAGGAATCCGGTATCTTTCAAGTTCCATGTGAATACGTTTTTTAGAATATGGTTTATTTGTATCTTAAAGATTTGCTGTATGGTATAACTTATTTAAATCCCTACAGCAAATAATGAGGTTTAATGAATGATGTTTAAAACCTCAGTGCTATTGGGAACACTTCCATCTCTCCCTCTTCTAATAGAAATCTATACCCCACGCGTGCAGACACACACCTAATACATGCTGCACATTCCAATTTTTAACAGTGGCTCATTTAGGCAGTGACTTGGAACTGCAGGGAAGGGGCAGCATATCAGCTAAGTGGAGATGAGGTAATTCCCATATTTTCCCTGGAAGAATCACTGCCTCAGAGATGAATAACAAAGCTATTTATGTGACTTTTAAGCAAATTACCTCTCTTCATACCTTTCCTTATCTGCTGACTGGAAGACATTTAGTAAAATGAACAGATGTACTTTTTCTATTTTTCTTCCTTTAAAAAATGGGAGTAAGTAGTAGTATTGCCTTGTGGCAGTTTAGGGGCAGAAATCCTGGCAGATGAAATTACCTGTCTTAACTTTTTTCTCCAGCACTGCTGTTTGGAAGTAAATGAGTTAACCAGGAAATGGATGTTTTTAGGAAAGTTAAGGCAAAACAATTGCTTAGTTTCTTAAGACTTGTGGTTAATTATAAGTTAAATCCTGCTGGGGGAGTTGGTGTTTTTGGTGTTATTTTCCGTGCCATCTGCCCTTCAGAGACCATTGGGAAATTTTACCTGTGTATTTTGTACCGGTGGTCATTGTGTGAACCTGAGAGGATATCTGGTTACGTTCTTCCACAACATGCGAAAAATTCTGGGACAGGTTCCCTTAAATGGTTGGCTGGTGGTTTTATATGGATTTTTATTGTGAAGAATTGCAGGCCTTTTTAAACGGGAAATTAATTTCTATTTATTACTAGGTATTCTGTGTGCGTTTTCCCTATAGATGGGCTAACTAGATGTGAAATCAGTGGTATTTGGATAAGCTAAATGCCTCAACGTGGATGCAGTTTATATTTAGTTTTGCTGGCATTACTGAAATACTTGCTTTAGTTGAGTGCATCAATTTGACTTTTATATTTGGATATTGAAATTAAATTGATATTGATTGCCCAGCCTCCCCCCCACCCCCAACAAATAATGTTCAGTTCAGTTAGGTCCCAAAGTGGCAGGTTCTTTGAATTACTGCCAAATGTGGATGGTTCATTAGGTCATTAATTTCTCTTTTCTTTGAATTTGTTTTAAATCACAACCTTTTGAAGATCTGAAGATCTTTTTCATAAGTGAAGGCTGGCTTATTATTTTTAAGTTGTCTTAAACTCTAAAGGAGGTAATAATCAGTTGGGCTTATTGGAATATCCTGTAAAAGGGCCACCTGTATTTTCTTGTACCTTCAGTGTAGTCTTTTCTTTAAATGTTCAAAAGTAATCTCTTGGTTAAAGTTAAGCTTAGAAATGGAAGTTCTCTGCATACTTCCCAACTTCAAAAATAAGTCCTTCAATTTTATTTGGAAATAGGTAAGAACGTGCTTGGTATCAGTTCTGTAGGAATACTGCATTTTTTAGGTTAAACATTATTTGCAGCCTTAGAAGTACTGCAGATTTTTAAAAAATCTGTTCAGTATAATTGAGGAGATGAAAAAAAGATACAATGAGGCATAAAAAAGGGATTGATGAGAATTCTAGTTCTTGGGATTTTTCTTTTACCTTTTGACACGTTATGGTGTAAAGTTTTAAGAAACAAGAGGGTTAATCTTTCTATTAGCTGGGGGAATAGTGTACCATTACATAGCAGTATTAATATTGACTGTGAGATGTAGGTCCTATTTTCTTTTGATTTCAAGTGGCACTTAAGAGGCAAACTTTAAAGTGATACCTTTTTAAGTTGATTATGAAAAAAATCATATTCTAAGTTTTAAATTGATTATAAAAGATTTGTACTCTAAAGTGGAACCTGTAACGAACCCCAGTGGACTCCTCATCCAGCCTGAACATTTAAATAGCATTGTCATTCTTGTTTCACCTATCTACCTTCACACTTCTTTTGGTAGGAGTTTCAAAAACAAATTCCCGGTATCCTAACATTTTGCTAGTTGACACTTTAGTTATGTTAGAGTGATGGCTTTTAATGCACATACCCAAGACAGAACTGTTGCCTTCTTTAAAACATTTACTTTCAAAGGCTTCTAACATTAGACCCTAACTTTTTGAGGTGAATCTTTGATTTTGAAATAATCATTTGAAGTCATTGATTTGCAAAAGTCATTTGAAGCCAAGTCTGTTGAAATAAGGTAGGTTGATGTGAGTTGTGTGTTTGGTCAAAGTGTTCGTTTAAACGGGTTGATTTATCATGCCTAATACTGCACTGAAGGGTATCAAGCATTCAAAAAGCATTTATTTGTGTGTGTGTGTGTGTGTGTGTGTGTGTGTGTGTGTGTATGTATTTATGTTAACGTCTTGCTATTTTGGAATATTCATTAAAAAATAATTTGAGGGTCGTCTGGGTGGCTCACTGGGTTAAGTGTCTGACTCTTGGTTTCGGCTCAGGTCATGATCTCGCTTTTCCTGAGTTCAGGATCTGTGTTGGGCTCTGGTCTGTCAGTGCAGAGCCTGCTTGGGATTCTCTCCCACTCTCTTTGCCCTTCCCCTGCTCGTGCTTGCTCTTTCTCTCAAAATAAATAAACAAACTTAAAAAAAAAGATAATTTGATAGGTAAATTATACCCAGCATATAGAGATGCGAGGGAGATGAATATGGTAAGATATAATTCTTGATAGTTGAGGTGAGTTAACATCAAAGTTATCTAGTATAAAATATCCCTCAGGTAACACTAAGCTACTACATGAAATTTTAAAAATTTATTTCTCTGTTACTTCCATAGGTTATTGGCATAAATTATTTGATACACTAGATCTAGGCTACACCCTGGAATAAAAATGTATTTTAACTCTAGGTGGTTCTAATTGCCTGCTAGGATTGGGAACTCCTGAGTCTAGAGAGCTTTCATCAGCTTAATCCTTTTTTTCTTTTCTCTGCCACAGTTGTGCAGTAATAATTGTGTGTGTGTGTGTGTGTGTGTGTGTTTTCCTTTCCCTTAAGATGTACTTATTATAGGCAAAGTACTTTGCTTAGTTGAGGAAGATTTTGACAGGGTGAGTCTTTTTCTTTGAAGAGCTTAAGTAGAGGAGAAAACAATACACAAGTTTATAAGGCAAGATTTGAGTGTCATGGATATAAATAACTAGAAGCTTTCAATGGAGGGAGAATTTCTAATGGAATAAAGGTGGGAAGAGTAAGTGCAGGCAGGGTATGTTTTCATTGACGCAGCATCATTTAAACTGGGTTTTGATGGGTGGGGAAATGCAAAGAAGAGGAAGATAATAGATAAGTTGGAGAACCTGAGTAGATGTAAATATTGGAAGGGATCCGCTTTGGATGTGGTGAGGAAATAGAAAAGAGAAGGAAGGTAAGTTGCTGCCAGATCATCAGATCAGTCTGGAGGCAGTGGGGGAGCTGCTCAATATCAGTGATAGGCTGGTGAGATGGAAGTAACTTAAACACAGGGATTTTAACACTGCTATTCCCACTTCCTGTGTACCTGAAAAGATCAGTTGTCATTTTTAAGCCTGGGTTTCCTAATTTATAAGTATATCAGTCTTTGTTTTATTCTATCAGATTGTACTACAGTGTTTCAGAAATTGAGTTGAGGGGCACCTGGGTGGCTCAGTGGGTTAAGCATCCGACTCTCAGGTCATGATCTCACGGTTCATGAGTTTGAGCCTTGCACTGGAGTCCTTGCTGATAGCACAGAGCCTGCTTGGGATTCGGTCTCTCCCTCTCTCTGCCCCTCCCCTGCTTACTCCCTTACTCTCTCAAAATAAAAAGTAAACTTTAAGAAATAAAAATAAAAGTTGAGTTAGTATTAAGTAATTGACTTACAGATCTGCTTTTGGTAGGTTATTGTGGCCAATTTGTTGGGTATATTGAAAGCCATTTTTCTGATGAACTCTTGGAATAAATAGTTCAGGCAGAGAAATGACAAAAGGTTTTCCCTTTTGTATTTGCAGTCAATGTGAATGTATTATTTACCTGAAAATAAACATTCACTTTTTAAAAAGAAGGTTTTTGGGTTTATGAATAAAGAAACTGGTAAATACCTCTTATATGTACAGGGTGTGATGAGACAGGAGACAAGTTATGGTTAGTCCATAAAAGGGAGAGGGGGATTATGTATACAGTTTAGACTTTTGTTCATAGAATCTGAATACTAAATTTTCTCCTTTAAACACAATGCTGAAGAAATATTTTCACCTTTACTGCATTTTGCTCCATGATTGCTTATGGCATCACAGCTATCTTACAATCTTACTAACAATTGCCTGCAGATTTGACTTTGGTTTCAGCCCTAGTTCAATTTCCTAGATTGGGGAAGGATCCTTTTTTCTGTCCTCTCTCTAATATGGGACATATAGGAATGTTTGTAACAAGTAATTTAATATGGTTGTGAGATCCTTTCTTTTGCCAGTGACTTAACCATTTTAGTATCTATATAAGATGCTTGATTTCTCATTAAGTGTGTTTTATGACTGTAATAATTATGAATTTACTTTGGTATTAGTCAAAAAGGTAGCTTACCAGGAATTTATGGAAGGTAAAATTTAATCCTCAGATTTTAGTAGCTTACCTCCTGAAGGTGAGGGAAGTAACCATCCATGCTATAACAGCAGAAATTGTCTATTAGTATCTTAGTAGTAGCAGTTTCATTCCAAGCAACTTGAATTTGATATTTTACCTTAAAAGTAAACTGGATTAGCATAAGTATAGCAGTAGAAATGAACAAAACCCCTCAAGCTCCAAGTTTCTAACGTATGTATTTAGAGGTGGTCAAGACAGTTCTGTTTAGTCTTTAGCTCCAAATTGGGAATGTAAGATTGAAATTGATGGGGTGAAGAGTTCATTAAGCATCTCCTGAAAAGGTGATGACTTCTAACTAAGTACTTGAGTCAAATTTACTTGAAAATAAGCTGTTACCAGAGTGCCTGGCTGGTTCAGTTGGTAGAGCATGCACCTCAGTCAGTCCTTAGGGTCATGAGTTGGAGCCCCATGTTGGGAATAGAAGTTACTTAAAGTTTATTTTATTAAAAAAAATTGTTTATTTTTGAAAGACAGAGTGCAAACAGGGGAGGGGCAGAGAGAGGGAGACACAGAATCTGAAGCAGGCTCCAGGCTCAGTGCTATTGGCACAGAGCCTGATGTGGGGCTCAAACTTAAAAAACTGAGATCATGATCTGAGAGCTGAAGTCGACGATTAAACAACTGAGTCACCTTGGTGCCCCTTACTTAAGTTTTTTAAACATTTATTTATTTTGAGAGATCCCATGTGAGTTGGGGAGAGGAGAGAAAATCCCAAGCAGGCTCTCTGCTGTCAGTGTGGAGGCCCAACTGACTTAGCCACCCAGGCACCTCTAAAATTTATTTAAAAAAAAGAAAATAAGCTGTTAATTCTCTATGGGTATAGTCAAAATGGAAAAGGAAAGGGTGAGAAGTTTCTGGCAGCCTTCTTTGCAAAAGAATAGGGAGGTACAGTGGACTGGTTGGGAAAGGAAATCAGAAGAGCAAAAAACGTGGTGAGATAGCCAGTAATCATCAAAAATTGGGTAAATCTGGAATAGAAGGGGGAAAAGTAGAATTTAATAATGTCCCTACCCCTGCTGAATTTTACAGAATTTGATCTAAATGGCTTGAATAAGGATTGGAAGGCAAGATCCATAGTAAATTGATCTGGGGATACTTAATTATGGGAGTCTTCTTTTTGACCTTATATATTTTGTTTGTTTGTTTGTTTTTTTGGTGTGTGTGAGGGGGAACCTGTGCTTTTTAAAAGTAAAAATAATAATAAGCCTCAAGTTGGCTTTAACCCTCTTAGCTTGTCTTTTTCTTTGAAGAATTAAAAGCTGAAATTTTGACTGGACCATATGAAATGACTGTTTTTGTAGGTCACAGAAGGTTGAATATCAGTTTCAAATGGGCCTACCTAATACTACTTTGTTCTATTATTACTTCCTGATGACTGATTTACAAGTGGTATTTCATTCAAAATCAATATTCACATATGGCACCACGCTCTGTGCAAAGCAATCGTGATAATTAGATGAAATAAGGATTCATGTCATTAAGGTCTAATAGGGAAACATACATGGAAAGAAATATATTACTAGTGTGATGGCTCTGTAGAAAAAATATATAAAATACATTTGGAACATAGAGAAACCCTTAAGGTGGGTGGTGGGGTCAGGGTAGGCTAGTCAAGACTCAGAAGAAGTGGAACCAATTTATTGATGTACACCTGTGTCCAGTGCTAGAAATGTAATACAAGACAAACAGATTCATTCTCCCTGTAGGCAGTGAGAATCCACTGAAGTGTTTTGGTCACTTTCAGGTTTGTATTTTTATTTATTTAAAAAAATTTTTTTAATGTTTATTTATTATTGAGAGACAGAGCATGAGCATGGGTGGGGCACAGAGAGGGGGAGAGACAGAATCTGAAGCAGGCTGTAGGCTCTGAGCTGTCAGCACAGAGCATGATGCAGGGCTTGAACTCATGAACTGTGAGATCATGACCTGAGCCAAAGTCAGTCGCTCAACCAGTTGAGCCACCCAGGCGCCCCTCAGGTTTGTAGTTTTAGAGGAAAAGAATGTTAGCCATGGTGTAGAAGATAGAAGGTAAGGCCCAATTAAGGGCAAGAGAGGCCTGTTAAAAGATTACACTGCAGAAATGTTCTGTAAGATACCGTTGCTTGAACCAGGCAGTGACATCTGGCTAGAAAAAAAGAGGGTGACTAGAAAGTTAAGTGTCTTAACTTTGAGTAAGGATTGCAGTAGTTGAACACTCCCTCCCTAAATTCTCTAATTTGCATTTCCTTAACAACCCACTTTCCTACTTTGTACATCTTCAGCATAACCTTCCTTATATCATTCTCTTTTCCTCAAAGGTTTATGTTCTTTTGGTCTCCTTTTCATGCTACTCAAACTCCTGGGTAATCTCATCCAATTCTGCTGCTGTGTGTTAAGCTCGAAACTTCAATTGCTTTTACTCTGAGTTCAGACCATGTATATTCAGCATCACCGCTCCCAATTCTTTGTATATGAAATGGAATTCCAAACCCTGATTGTTAGGTTATATAGATCCTGTCTCTAACATATCCATTTTTTCCTTTCCATCTCTAATACAGCTGTCCTAATTTCTTCACTTTTGCAGTAACATTTACTGGGCTCTTTTTCTGTACAGTAGTCCCACCTTATCCGTGGTTTTGCTTTCCGCGGTTTCAGTTGCCCACGGTCAACTGTGGTCTGGAAGCAGATGATCCTTCTGAATCGTCAGAAGGTCAGTAGTAGTCTAATGCTACATCACAGTGCCTATTGTCATTCATCTCACTTCATCTCATCATGTAGGCATTTTTTCATCTCACATCATCACAAGAAGAATGTAAGTACAGTACAATGTTTGAGAGAGAGCCCACACTCAATATAACCTTTTTTTACAGTGTATTGTTATAATGGTTCTATTTTACTGTTAATCTCTCACTGTGCCTAATTTATAAATTAAACTTTATCATAGGCATGTGGTATGTATGTATAGGAAAAAATTTAGTATATATAGCATGTGATACTATTTGCAGTTTTAGGCATCCACTGGAGGGGAGGGTCTTAATGTATCTCCTGCAGATAAGGGAGAGGACTACTGTATTGTCATTTCATCCATACTCTCTAGTTGAAACTTCAGTCATTACTAATATTTAATACAATAATCTCAGATCTCTTCAGTGACTTCCTTCACCTATATGATTAAACAGTAAACTTTCCTTCATTTGTGCCTTTGTGCTGTCCCCCGAATAGCAGAATAGCATTTATCTGTGTGTAAATCTTTCATTCTTAGTGACTTTCAGCTCTGCTCCTGAATAGTGTTTTTTCTAAATCTTTTTGTCTTAGTGACTTCAGCCTTACTAAATTAATTGTGACCACTAAAGCATAGATCAGTAAACTTTTTATGTGAGTGATCAGGTAGTAAATATTTTAGGCTTTGTGAGCCATAGGGTCTCTCCTTGGAATTCTGGTTACTTGATTCTGCCTTGTACACAAAAACAGTCATGGGTAATATATAAAATGGAGGTGGCTCTCTTCCATAAAACTTTATTTGCAAAGACAGAAGTCAGTTTTGCTGACCCCCTGCTTTTAGCACACCTCATACTTCAATATCACCAAGCTTTGTCCATGCTGATGCTTCTACCTAGAAAAGTTGTATATTCTACGAAGTTTACAGAGGCAGAGCCTTTGTTTTTGCGTCTATATTCCTAGCCCCTAAATAGTACTTTTTAATCCACTTAGAATTTAGGATTTTTAGGTTATTGGACATTTATGGTAGGGAGCTCTGTAGAAAGTAATCTGCTTTAGAAAGTTGAATGTTAAATTTTCTTCAGTAACTATTTGCATAATTGGGTACTGGGATCCAACTCTAACAAAAACTGGGAAGTTAAAGACCAGGGGTGGGGAGCATTATTAAAAGTAGAAAGATTAATTACTGTGTAATGATTTTGTATAGTTGGATGTATCTTATTCTTCAACTTCTTTCTGTTGGGGTAATTAAAACAGTTACACAGAATAACTCATTTTATACTTAGAATCTGCATTAAGACTTGTAATTTAAAAGAGGGCAGGGGCGCCTGGGTGGCGCAGTCGGTTAAGCGTCCGACTTCAGCCAGGTCACGATCTCGCGGTCCGTGAGTTCGAGCCCCGCGTCGGGCTCTGGGCTGATGGCTCAGAGCCTGGAGCCTGTTTCCGATTCTGTGTCTCCCTCTCTCTCTGCCCCTCCCCCGTTCATGCTCTGTCTCTCTCTGTCCCAAAAATAAATAAATGTTGAAAAAAAAAAATTTTAAAAGAGGGCAAAATGTAAGGTAGCCAGTAAACATGCAAATAGTATTTGATTTATTTCCCTTTCTTTTTGATTCATGGAAACTTGTAATTCTAATCAAGGAAATCAAGTTGCTACTTGTTATAGAAGTATTTAATATTAAATAACTAGAAGGGGAATTGCATTCATTTTTCAGTTCAACACTTAAGATAATGCTGATTTATTTCTTGGCCAGAAGCTAAGTTGGCCCATGGCTAATTTTTAGCTAGGTCATATGGCTCTTTCCTCTTCTCAAAAGGCATAATCAAATTCACTATTCCAGAGCCCTGTTTGAAGGTAATAAAACTTTCTTACCAGAAATCATTTAAAATCTATATATTTAAAACCTAAAGCTGAATGTTCTGGTTTAAGCTAAGGGAAACGTCTTCAATCCAATAAAGAAATTGGGTGACTGCAAATAGTTATTTTCATTTTTACTCTAACATTTATATGCTTGCCTTTAAAGTAGTATAGTTGTTACTGTGACAATCTTGAGTGTTGTCCCCTTCCCCCCCCAAAAAAAAAGATGGGAGGGGAAGGGGCAGGTTGAGGTTTGTGGTGGGGAAGAGAAAAGCATATTTTACAGCTTAGGGGGCTAAAATGAAAAGTTTTTGTTTTTCTAAACATACAACTAAATAATATATTTCTACATTAAGCAAACTTAACAATGAGCATCAGGTAACTGATGCATACAGAACTTGGGAATTTGTTGCAAAATGTGAGATTTCTGTACTTTCGCTAAAAAATATGTTTGTTGAATTAGTTTTTTTGAAGATAGGTCAACAAAGGAAAGGCTTACTTATCTTTGGACTTAAAGCTCTTCTGAGGTACAGAAATTTGTAGGATAACAGCTCTAATGACCATTTCAACTATTCCTAATTGTCTGACACTAATAGAATTATAAATTATATTAAAGTGATAGATATGAGTGCCATGACTCGAATAGCCTTTTCTGATTTATGTTCTTTTTTCCTGATTAGATTGATTACAATTCTCTCTCCTTAGACCTAGGAGATTTTTCCTGCCAATCTTTGGATGGGCCTCTGCCCAGCGATTTAAAGCCCATAACATCCATCTAAGCTCTTGGACCAAGTGACAACTAGTGAAGTACTTCCCGGTTTTTGTTTTATCAGGCACTTGTTGTGATAATTTGAATGCAATTTTATCTGGATAATTACTTTGACTTTTTTGAATAATTAACCTATTGGTCCAAACATCCAATTCTGATAAATTTTCAAAACTTTAAAAGTGTTTTTAGGAGTGAATATGATGAGGAGTACAGGGAAGTAGGGAGAATGTGATTCTACCATTCTTTGCCTCCAACCGTAAACATAAAATAAAAAAATAATTTTAGATTTATATACTTTTAGCCCTGGGGAGGGATTATGTTGTACCTTAACTGTAACCTATGTCCAGATATATCCTATCTTAATGAGCTTCAGTTTTATTTTTCTTTAACTGTAATTGGTCACTGATAAATTGTATAGAAAACAATTACACAGAATCCAGTAATAGAGAATAAAGTCACTTTTTTGTCTTTTAAAATGGTAGTTGTATGGCCATGGGAAGAGCACTTATTCTCAGTCATAGTTATAGTTCATTCTTACTACTAAGTTGTCTTTGTTTACATTGTAAATCTCTTAATAGGGTATTTCCTTTCAAAGTCCCAATTCTTAGGTGCTTGTGGTATAATAGTCATCTTCTGTCTTACGCATCAAGCCTTCAAATAAGCCATCTGTGAAGCTTTCTGGTATGCTTCCAGATACAATTTTTCTTGCTTTTTCTCTGTCACTACAGTTTGGTCATGTACATATTTTCTTTGCTGTGGGATATCAAAGTAATAAGCACTTTGTAGATAATCATATTTGAATGGAATTGGAGCAAATGAGGATTGTGTGTTACTAATAAAGGAGTATGGATTAGCATTTTGACCTTATGGGTTAAAAATAAGAGTAGGGGTAGGAGCGCCTGGGTGGCGCAGTCAGTTGAGCTTTTGACTGTCGGTTTCAGCTTGGGTCATGATCTCAGGGTTTGTGAGTTCAAGCTCCGTGTTGGGCTCTGTGCTGACAACGTGGAGCATGCTTGTGATTCTTTCTCTTGCTCTCTCTCTGTCCCCTGCTCATGCTCGCTCACTTTCTCAAATAAACTTAAAAAAAAATTAAAAAAGAAAATAAGAGTAGGTGTAGTTTGAAGAACAGAACCACTTGCCTATAGCAAAGAGGTAAAATTTTAATAAGGTGTTTTAAGCATCATACTTAATTAAATTTGGATGCTTCATTCAGAAGACTTGGGTAGCTCATTGGGTTATGATGGGTTGCCAAAAAATACTTCAAGGGCACCTGGGTGGCTCACTCGGTTAAGCATCCGACTTAAGCTCAGGTCATGATCTCATGGTTCATGGGTTCAAGCCCCGTGTTGGGCTCTGTGCTGACAGCTTGGAGCTTGGAGCCTGCTTAAGATTCTGTGTCTCCCTCTCTCTACCCCTCCCCATTCATACTCTGTCTCTCCTCTCCCCAAAATAAGTAAACATTAAAAAAAATTGTTTTAACCTCGTTTTTAGTAATAATGAGCTATTATAGGAAATATTTTATCTATAGAATTCTTCTGCATATCTTTGCTCTTTGTGTAAACAGAATTGCTCTCTCGGTAGTTTGATTTCAGATAATTATTGACTATCTATAATCAACCCTTAAGGTAATCTGAAGAATACTTCTTGAGAATTCCAAGAGAATAAGAATGTCATGTCTGAGATTTAGCAGAACTGTGCTATTTCAACCCTACCTCTATCTCGGCAATAACCAGTCTAGATTTTTTAGGTTTAAAGTGGAAAGCATAGCTTTAAACTTTGCTTTGTAAAACTTACTGTATAAAATAATCTGCCTGTTTTTGTTTTTTTTTTTTTTCTTTGCAGAAATGGAATCTGTTTGGAATTTGCAGAAGCAAGGTAAGAATAGTTAGGTTACCTAAAATGTTAGTACTAATGACTAATTGGGTTATGTTTGGGTGGTAATAACATGGAATAGCTCACCTACCAAGTGAACAGTCTTTGTATTTTGAATTATTTGTATCTGGGGAAACACTATAAGTGAAACAATATATGAAAATACTCTTTACTTGTTAGGTGAAGAAACTACATTGTTCCCTCCTGTGAAAGTAAGAACATAAATATTTTTAATCTAGGAAACCAACATGAATAAGTGTTTCCACGTATAGCCAGTCTTTATCTGTTTTGTGTGGTAGACAAGTGGTAGCCCAAGAACTGAAATTCATGGTTCAGAAAAATACTAGGTGTCTTAGAAACCTTATTTGGTCTGTATATTCTCTGAAATAATAGATGGTTAAAAATCTTGGGGCGCCTGGGTGGCTTAGTCGGTTTCAGCTCAGATCACGATCTCACGGTCTGTGAGTTCGAGCCCCGCGTTGGGCTCGATCTCGCGGTCCGTGAGTTCGAGCCCCGCGTTGGGCTCTGGGCTAATGGCTCAGAGCCTGGAGCCTGCTTCCGATTCTGTGTCTCCCTCTCTCTCTGCCCCTCCCCCGTTCATGCTGTCTCTCTCTGTCTCAAAAATAAATAAACGTTAAAAAAAAAAAATCTTAAGAATAGCAAATTAGCTTCCTTTATAAACTACAAGTATAAGATGTGAATAGCAAGAAGGCAAAGTGACTGAATAATCCACATCTGGAATATTTGGAATTTTCAAAAATTTTAAATTGGTTGTAATTATTGTGTGCTTTTCCAAATATTAAAATGTGGTAGCTTTGGAATACCTGAAATAAAGTAAGTTTTAGTCTGGAGAACTAATAGCTAATACATTTGGGCTTTCAGAACCCTGTAGCTGAATTGCATCCTATTTCCCATCTACTTTGCTAGTTAATATAAGTGAGAGATGTTATTATGTAAGCTAGAAAGTGGCAAGATTAAACGTAGGTTTCCCTGATTTCCCCCCAGCATTGTTCCTCCTTCCACCTCTCTCTTGTACTTAGGCCAGGTCTTTTGTCTAACACAGCTGTGGCCTGAATATAACTAGCAAGCTCTTAAATTATTTTGAGTTGCTTTCTGTGTGCTTTCTTGTTCAAATACAAGTGAAAAAAAGGTAGAACTAGAAAATACAGTCGGCAAAAGTAGACCTACCTATATTGACTGTAAGATGGCTATTAACTATTAAGAATGAGCATTATATTCATGGCAGGATGCTAGAGCATGGCTGTTGCAGTCCTAAAAAGGATATTGTATTATCTCTGCACTAAATTAGATTGACTCTTAAGCTGAGGTGAGCTTGAGATCTTTAATATTATTTTTGGGTCTTTATATACTTTTCCGTTAGGTGACATGTTTTATTGGTTTCCTAATTTTTATTAAAAGTATGTATACTTTTAAAAATTCATATGATAGGCAGAAATGGTGTGCAATAGAATCATTGCCTCTCCAGAAGAGGGTGTAGCATACAGCTAAATAATTGGAATTCAGAAGAACAGTGGAATTTTTGCCTAGACATATTCTGACTATTTTATACTTTGAACCCAGGTGATCACAGGTTTTTGCTACTGGTAAGAATAAAGACTGGTGGTTCTATGTGAAATTTGGAGGAAGGAAGAAATAAGTCATGTTTAGAACTGAACGGATAGTTTTGCCAAACTTAACCTGAAGTTTTTCATGCTAGATACCAACTGGAACAGTTCCTTAGTAGACAGTCCACTATGGTTAAAATAAATTTTGGCCTCATTTTGCTAAGAACAAAAATAAGTAAATCCAAGTGTTTATTTTGGTATTAGATTATTGATTATTGAAGCTTTTTTTTGTTTTTGTTTTTTGTTTTTTGCTTTTTTCAAATGTACTGCTTTTATAATTGGGAGAAACACATTGAAATAACCCTTGTTAACTGAACTCAACCCCTCTCTAATCTGTAGGAGTTGAAGCCCTCACTGGTTAGAGGACCCTATTGCTGGATATGCCAGACTATTGGGTTGTGATCACACATGTGTTACTACAAAGAAGTGGTCTTTAAATTGTTTTCATAAAAAAAAAGAGGCAGCTAAAATGATGATGGTTATTTGGAATTTGTTGTGGAACATGGGCATTTTGGGATTCCAAACCTTATATTTATGTATTTATTTTTTAACCTTCCTTCCAGATCCCAAAAGGATAATCACTTACAATGAAGCCATGGATAGTCCAGATCAATGAAGGACCAGACTGCCTATTTGTAACCTTTCTGCAGCATTAGAGCCACCGTTCATGGGGGACACAAGGCTTTTATGCTCCTAGATCTTCAACGCAGCAGAGGAACCATAAGTAGAATCACAGGATAATATATACAAATATATATATATACATATATATATATAGTTATTTAAAAAAAGGCAACTGAAAGTAATTAGACTTCATAAGGAATCAAAATTTATTTCAAGAGACTACACATGGTTATTTAATCTCCGGTACTGAATAGTTTTTTGTTTTTTTTTCTTTTTTCTTTTGTTAGTTTTTGTTTTTAAGTGTGAATGCAAGTGATTAATGAATACAGACTTATTACCAAGCGTGGTTCTAAAGTTCCTGCTGTCATCAACTTGGGCAACAAATGACCCACTGGAAAGGCAAATCCACTTAAAAGATCTCTGTATCTTGTTCTGTGACTAAAGTGATACACTAATCACGGGGAACCCAGAATGATTCAACATTTCCCCCACTCCTTTGATCTTTTGGTTATACTTTGAGCCCTGCGAGAATGCTGGATAAATGCCTTGAAGTTTGCAGGGGTGTATTTTTTTTAGCGAATATGATTTGCATGTCTTGCCAGGAGTTAAGCAGCCTCTGTGGGGTGTTGGGGAAAATTTTCTTTCTTTCCTTTTATTTTTTGTGGGGTGGGGATAGGGGAGGGCATTGAAGTTCTATAATTCTGGAATAGTTGGTGGTACATAGTTCACTTGGCTTTGGTTACATATTGGACTTTAACAAGTGAAGAATCCATGAGTGTCATTTAAAGAAAAGTTACAGAACAAACAATTGGCTTTAGATATTTAATATGGAAAAATATTCCTTTGCCCATATTTTAATGTAATTGTATAAGTGGGAGCAAAAATATACTCTGCTTTTCAACTGTAGGTGCTCCAGACTTGCTCTCTGTCACTAACACTAAATGTGCTGTTTTCCTTGTTTTTCATTGAACATCGAAAGAGAAACTTCTGTACCTTTCTGTAAATTCTCTTTTAATTTCTCAGAAATATCTAAAAGGGGAAGAAAAAACTCCATGAAAACTAGAAGACTTTTCATGTTTTTAGCCAGTGAGGAGGTGATAAACCCTGCCTGCAGAAGGTGTGTTTCCATGCAAACTATACTTCTGAGCTTATTAGCTTCTAATTATATCTTAATAAATATATTTTATTACTAGAGCAAAATGGGTTTTTTAAGGAAAATAATGTGAAATTCTGGAAATTTTCTTTTGGGCAGAGAAGAGCATTAGCCCTGTCTTATCATCACATTGCCATCCTGTTGCACTGCAGCTTGTATATAGCATGCTAAAATAAATTTTTTTGTGTGTGTGCAGAAACTAAGGGTCCAATTTAAGATTGGGTGATGTTAGTGGCATAAAAACAAGTTCTCTGGCCTGACATAGCATCACATCACACACACACAGAAATTAGTATATCCATGTATGTCAAATACAGGTTAAAAAAAGCAGGGCATTTATATAGAGAGAGGTGTAGTCTTCTAATAAAAGTAGACTGGATCCCCTGGGGTATTTGGGGGAGAAGGTAACTACTTTTGCTCAAACCCTTTGCTTAAGAAATGTCCAGTTTTGAGCGACTGTAGTATGGATGAGTTTTCTTGTTTTGTTGATTATTTGAGACTTTTAACAAGTAGTTGTGAAAGAAGCTGTTGGACTCAACTTAGAGTAGAGAAAATATCTTTAGTCTGGATTTCTGCCCTGCTTAGATTTTAAAAGTATAAGCATGGATTGCCAATTCCACTTGATGTAAACAAAACTTTTTATACATAATATATATATATATAATAACTTATTGTATCAGTCCAGGTTCAGAAACTTGTGGTAGGCCAGTTCCAGATAGTTTCATTTCACCTGTAAACTGTATCACTTTTACTGATATTGTAATTTTCAAATGTATAATATGTTTACAGATGTGCCCTGCATTTAGTCTGCCTTGTTCCTATTTTGATTTTTGTTGAGTCTCCTGCCTGCTTGCCAAAAGCTAGGATGCTTCAGGCCCATGTACAATTGAAAGCAGAGGCATCCTTGAGCTTTAAAGCATTGAACAAACTGGAAAATGCAACATACCACATACTGAAGTGAAAGAAGTCTGTGTTTTTGTGTTTTTTTTTTTTTTAAATAAAAATTTTCAAAAAGTTATAAAAAAAAGATATAAGGTTGATTAAAGGACAAAAAAAGACTCCAGTTTGTTTTATAGGTTTTAAAGTTCTGCTGTGTGTTCAATTGCCTTGTGTAACCACTTGTCGCCTTAGGGCCAGATTCCCCTGCACCCCCCTTCTTTTTTTAAAATGTCCATTTTGCTTGCCTGGAATTTAAAAGCTCTTCTGTCTCACAACTCACAAGAAACTTTCTGGGTTTGTGACATAGAGGTTGAATGAATATATATTTAAAAAAGAAAACAAAACAGTCCCTGTCTAAATTGGGCTTTTTAATTTAGAGGCAACACTTACTTAAAAAATATCTTTAGAAATCTCTTGTTGCTTTTCTACTTCCCTTCCCATAGCCCTCAGGCCTCCATGTTTAGAGAAGCCAAAAAGAATGTATCCCTTATCTGTTTGTCCAAAGGTTTTTGAGAGTCTCACTTCTAAATGAAACAATGCAACATTTCACCCTGATTTTCTCCACTGAAATTTCCTTGATTATATGGTTAGAGATATATAGTTAGGAATGTCTCTTTCTGGGAACCCTAGTGCCCCATCATATTGTCAGTATTTTTGGGCATTGGGTAATGGACTTAATTGCCTAGGTACAAGCAGGACTTTGGGACAAATCTCCTTTGTGCTGTTTGGTAACACTTAACTCTACTTGTCGCAGTCTTTCTCCTTAGGTCCTCACACAATTCCTTACAGAGCACTTATTAAAAAAAAAAAAATCTTAAGAGTTGATTCGTTTTCTGATTATTTTTGTGTAAGCTTCTAAACAAACTTCAGCTGTGATTAATTTAGCACATTTAAATAACATTAATGTGTTACTGTTTGGTATACAGAATTTTCCTTCAACTCAGAGTATTAGTACTGTAGCATAAACCAAATACAGTCTAGAGGGGATTTTTAACATCCCTCCATTATAAAGACTGAAAAAGGAGTGTGTGTGTGTGTGTGTGTGTGCGCGCGCGTGCACGTGCGTGTGTGTGTGTGTGTGTGTGTGTGTGTGTGAGGGACAGATGGAGATAGTAAAAATTAGTAAATGAATGTGTGTAAGACATTATATTAGTATTCAGAGAATGAACTTGTATTTATTTTGTGCCATTTGTTTTCATTACACAGAATTTAAAAGTCAGGTGGTTTTAATCTTAAAAAGGGTAGTATTTGAAAAATGGCACTAAGAATGAAATCATGACCTATTTTTTTAATAGCTATGAAGATACTAATTATGGGTGAAGATTTCTTTTTAAATCTGTCTTGATTGTAGGCTTTTGTGTCACATACCACTCTCTTGTAGATGTCTTGAATAATTCCCCTTCCCCACAAAAGACAGGGTGTATTTATCTTTCTCTTTATTCGCCCCCACTTTGCTGAACTGAAGTTAATTGCATAGCCTTTCCTCTGACTTTCTTAGTAATGAACTTTCACATGAAGTATATTTACAGCATCTGTAGTTAGCCCTTCCTCCTCCTTTCTGGGAGGGGATAGACAATAATTAGGAAATTTGTTAATGCCAGTTTGTTTTCTCTCGGAATAAATGGCTGGAGAAGTTTTCTCCATTGTAGAATTTTGCTGTTCCCCTAATCATCTGCTTACACAGTCATTCAAAATCTGCAAAAACTTTATAAAGGAAAAAAAGTGCTGCATTGGTTTTTCAAATAACAGTTTCTAGGCAAAATCTGGCAAACCTCAGTTAGGAGTATTGTCCACAGTACAAATTGTGTTTTTTCACAAAACACTACATAGCAGCGGTAGTTTCATACTCGGTTGTTAATCTTGTGACTAACCCAATTGGAGGCATCTAGTGGTCTATCTTTTAATGAAAACTTTTAAACACAGGAAAGCCATTTAGTGTGAAATTTTGTGTCCTACCCAGTGGCCACAGGCAAGGAAAACTGGAAGAGGACTTTGATTTTAAATTCTAAATAAGGAGAGAATCATTCAGTCAAGGCTTTCTTCAGAGAACTAAATTAATAAAAGTCCCATTTCCAAGGATTAGGAGTATAGTTTATGCCATTGGGCCATATCAACACATGATTCTTGTATACCTATGCTAACTGCACAACAGGCTGTAGCAGGACAGATGCATGTTATGAACAATAATTTTTGTGATCAGGTCTGTTGATGTGGTACTAGTTGAATTAGATTCTTCGGGTGGGCTGTGTTCTTTAGCAGTCCTACCCGTAACTTAACCTGCTGGGTTTTGAAAGAGGGTAGGATTTGCTCATCTGTTTTTTCCCCCAAGATTAGAGGGGCAGAGGACAAGACTAGAAGTATGTATGATAGCTGCTCGAAGTTTGCAGATACACGGGGTATCATTAGTTCTTAATGCTGATGTTATTTTTATTAATGTGATTAATCAGCAGAGCACCAGGATTATTTTATGGTGAGAAAGATGGGCTTATACTTCGAATATCTTAAAATGTCTCTTTTTAAATATACTTAAATGTGTTCACATGTTTGAGAGCCAGGACCACCCTGGGCTGGTTTTAAAGAATGATAAATCATTGGCCCCCCTCAAATGCACTGCTTTACTGAGTTTTAAATTTCACACTGTTTTGCTACTCCATATGAATAAATAGAATTTTAAGTTGTCTGCATAATAGAAACACCCAGGGAAACATGAGCGGTATGTTGCTTCTGCATTACTGGGAGTGTCCAATAGCAGTTATGGGCAAGACACCTATGGAACAGCCATCCTCACATGCGATGGGATTGCTGATTCAGACTTCTCTATTTATCCATACAATTTTGCTTATGTCCAGAGTTCTAAAGCCATTTTATAATACTGCAGTATCCCTTTTCTACAGCCTTACTAAAATAGCTACAAACATATTCCAATGCAGTATCCCTTTTCTACAGCCTTATTAAAATAGCTACAAACATTTTCCAGTTCAGTTTCACTTTTGTTGTATATCAAAGTTACACTCTACAGACCAAGAAACCAACTTGAGGTAAATTATATAGCTTTCCATATATCCTTTTTTCCTCAGGTGCTAAACAAAGGCTCCAAAAAACGGATACTGCTTTAGTAATGTCTTTTATTCGTAAACATTTCTTTTGCTAGACATAAAGATTTGCTATTAACAAAAATGGTTTTAATATGTAAATATGAATGAATGCCTTTAGTTTGCCCCTGTTTGTCATATTAGTCTTGTTTCAATTATCGTCTGTAGAGGAGGATCCTTTCATAATCTTGAATACATTTCATTAGGAATTGTTGCATTTTTAGAGTGGAAATACAACTGTTTTCTGTCTTGGATTAATCCTGCTGCTGCTATGAGAAACTGAAAATCAAGAATGTGATGCACTTTTTACATTACTATATACCATACCTTTCTAAGTTGCTTTGAATACCTTTCCTGTAGCACAGCCACTAACAAAAGTGAATGAATTTAGAATATTTCTTCAGGAGGGAATCAGTACAAATAACTATTTATGGTATTGGCCTATGAAGGGCAGTAACTTAGGAAAATAAAAATTCTGTTAGTATTACGCTTTTTGGCCTTAAAATGTCTTCTACTACTGAAAATCTTTTAAATCTTAGTTTTGTTTCTATTATTCCCTCTCTCTGCCTCAAAAAGAGGGTTTGGGAAGAGTAGCTTAAAAGAAGTTTCATTGGTTGTTGCTGATTTATCTTTTAGGAAGAAAACAATTGTTTACTACATAAGCTGGGGACTTATTTTTTGTTTGTATTCAGAGGAGAAATAATGCCATCCCGAGCCAATCAGATTTCGTGTAATCAAATCCATCAAAACTCAGCTATTCTGCTTCTCTAGTATATTTTTACTTAGCAAAGATAAACTTACATATAGTAGGAATGCTACTTGACAAGAGGAAAAGTCATTTCTCAAGCACATACCTAGACTTGGAGGAGACTGAACCCAAAATAATGGAGGAAGAAACACCAAATGGGGTGGAGGAATATGAGATATGTGGTCCAAAGGTATCTGGTTATATTTTGATGTTGCCAATATTGCCAAGCCAAAATTTTAATTTGCTTATTTAATATATTTGTTGGCCAGAGATCTATTTTTATATCAATGTGCCTTGCATGTATATTAAAAAAGTTTGGAAAGGCCATGTAGTAATGCCTGAGATAGTTGATGGTTCTTACCACCACCTCACTAATTTTTATGCAGTATGAAATGCTCATTCTATCGCCCAACTGGTGCTCTCTGTTTAAAGTTATAGATCTTGTCACAAACTGGAACTGTTTTATAAACTGGGGAAGTGATTTAATTTACTTTTTGTTGTTTCTTTTTCTTAATCTGTTAGTGGCTGTTCTGTAGTGGGAAATAGTAAAAAGGATTCTTCACTCCCTTTACCCCCTCAGCACCTTCTTCAAGTAATGTGATGACACCATTTCTTGTGTGCTTTGAAAAAAGTTTCAGCTTGCTGTCTCCTTTAGTGTTATAAAAAAAAAAAGTGTTATGAAAAGCATTGTTTGCAAAATCTAGGGAGATAATGGAGTCCACTTTAATTTGGAATTCTATGTGAGCTGTGATCCAAGTTATTGGCTCTTTCCAACTTAAAAATTTTTATTGTTAAAGCACCTTGGCTTAGAAAATTTTAAATATTTATGTCTGCAACAATTGTCTCAAAATAATGAACTGTGCAATTCTTGTCATTAAAAAAAAAAAAAAAAATCTGAACTCTCCCTAATGTGACTTGTTAGTTTCTCTGTATTTCCTGCCAGTGTAAATGTGAAAAGCTTTGCTTGCATTACGTTTTAGAAATGCATTTTGCACACTCGAATTCTGCTGAAGCTCCATGAAAAGGTTAGATCTAAGTAGATGAATAAAGCTATGCACATGTTTTGAAAGTTTAATTTGTGTGTCATTACCAGAAGTGACCTGTCCTTATTACTTTGCTGTTCTTAGCTTTACCATCCTTAGAAACATGGCTCAAAGTAATAGTTCTGGGCTAGCTCATCAGCGGAACTAGAAGAGAGGAAAACTGGCACCTATTTTAATAAACTCCAGTTTGAATGAGAGCTGGACTTGTATCTACTAAAGGGCTTTTCTTGAAACAGGGCAGTTTTATCAGCTTTACAAACTTTTGGATGCTCTTCCTCGTGGAAATTTTGGTTTATTTGGTCAAACAGAAATGGAAGGTAATTCAAACAAATAAGAGGGAAGGACCTTTGCCACATGGAGTTCTGTAACAGTTCTGTCTTAAGCCTGGTTTAAAGGTAGGATAGCCTTTTTACCTTTATTGCTTTAGCACATGTTTGGTTTTACTGAGTGAATGACTTGAGATTAGAATCATTCAACTGTTTAAAGTTCAAAGCACAGGTTGTTTTAAAGATAATGTGTATCTTTTAAAAATTGCCCAAGCTGATTAGAATAAGTTTAGGAATTGGGCGAATTTGGTTAAATTGCTGCAGTCTGCATGTACTAAATAGCTTTACTTCACATGTATGTGTACTTAAAAGATTGTGTAGATGTACTGGCCAGGTTTGTCAAATCATCTTTTAAAACATTGTTTTGTAATCTCCTTAGGGCTTTTATAGAAGAGGCTAATAAGCTTAAGTAGAAGATAATGCTAGTGGTATTTTCCCCATGCTCCTCAATATAAAAGAAATATTTCTGATTTGTAAGGGTTTTCCTACCTGTAGAGGAGGGTTACTTCTCTGTCATTAAGTATGCTCTTACTGTATGTTGTTGACTTTGAAAACCGCAAAATCCATCCTTCTGAAAGTGACAGTTAAAAACTAAATCTAGTAGTCAAGATTGGAAAAGTAACCCATGATGGCTGGCCTTAAAAGGCATAAATGGGGGAAGTGTAGCATCATCTTAGATGATATGGCTACTCCTCAGCATCTGTCACTAGTTCACTTAATGTTCAGTATGTACTGAAGGAGCAAAATAATTTCTGTGTCTTGTGTGCATCAGCACTTAACGAGCTGAGTTACCTCTTCTTGATACGGGGGAAAGGATACTTAGTGGACTATAGTTATGTTGGAGGGTGTTTTTCCTTCCCTCTCCCAATTAAGACTTTTTTCAGTGTTTGTTTTGCCCAGTCAAAAAAGATAGGCCTTTTCTAGATAAAAGAACAGTGGCCAGAAATTTACCCCTTTGCTAATTGCTTAGGTATTTGCCATAGCTGTTTCTGATGTCATGGAATCTGAGGAAGTGTCAGTTACACTATGATCTTCCTTTATTGATGTCTTACTCCATGTTCAGTGTTTTAAAAATATAAATTACAAACACTCTACATCCATACCCAGATTTACTTATTTTATCAGAAAAAAAAACTTGAGAAATTTGTAGATCAAATTAAGAGACAATAAGTGTACATTGTTGAATAAAAAATTTTAAAGTTTCAGTGGTGTTTGCGTTATCTTTTGTGTACTTTAAGATTATTGCCTTGATGATGACAATTTTTTCAAAGGGTCAGATGTACATCTTAAGTGTACCATGACCGTATGTCATGGCTTTAAAACAAATCATACAGGTTATCAAAGTGCTTAGAATTGGCGTATTTACTGAAAAATCAGCCGTGAGAACAGCTGTCCTGGTTTTTTTGCATGCCATTGAGCCATATGTTCTAATTGAAATAAGCCAAAATTGAGCTCAGCAATTAAGCAACTAGAATAAGTTGCCAAGATTCTGGGTTTATTTGTAACTTTATGTAGAAATATATGGCAATGCTTACTTGAGAAACTTCCTGAGTTTGTTTAGCATTGATTTGTCACAAGTTGAAAAAAAACCAATGCTGACACCAACATATTAGAGTAGCTAATGAGAAGAGATGTGAGAACATTTACAAGTGTGTCTGTCACTATGTAGACTGATAGACTTCATATGTTTTTATGTTCTTTGAGTTAGGATAATTGTATCTGGTCTGGTGAGTGACCTGCAAGGATACAAAAGGGAATTCGGAGTTTTACCGAAGCTTGTCTTTATAAATTCTCAGCCCCACGAGCGTGATTTATATAAAAGTATGGTAGTTCAGTCTACACAGTTGTTGTTTTTAATGACATTTATTGTGGATTTCAGCAGCTAACATAAAACTCATTCTAGATTGCTTAGCAAGGTTTCTCTTACTTTGGGGCTTTTAATCCACTACTGTTGGATACGGCGAATCGATTGAATCTGGGAAGTCTGGGCGTGAGAACCCCACTCTCTCCAGTGTTTATAGTCTCCTCCGTGGTGGTCACATTCCAAGATATATTGATACCCACGGTATCCAGGATACTGGTAGCAGACCCAGCTAGAAAATCCAAAGCACATTAGGTTATTAAAATTAGGGGGGCGCCTGGGTGGCGCAGTCGGTTAAGCGTCCGACTTCAGCCAGGTCATGATCTTGCGTTCCGTGAGTTCGAGCCCCGCGTCAGGCTCTGGGCTGGTGGCTCAGAGCCTGGAGCCTGTTTCCGATTCTGTGTCTCCCTCTCTCTCTGCCCCTCCCCCGTTCATGCTCTGTCTCTCTCTGTCCCAAAAATAAATAAAGGTTGAAAAAAAAAATTTTTTTTTTAAATTAAAAAAAAAAATAAAATTAGGAACCTGGTCAATACCTGGCCAGGAGCCTCTTTTCTCAACACAACTGATTGAGAATGCTTGTAGGTTAAGTAAACAATAGGCATCCTAAATGTGCCAGGCACTGTTCATGAGCATAATATGGCTACAGCTAGTTGAAAATGAACCTTGATCATGAAAAAACGCAAAAGAGTAGTCAGCATAAGTGCTTCCACAGAGGAATATTTGAGAGGGCCAACAACTTGAAATTTGAATATTAGTAATAACTACAATGTGCCATCCATACCAATTATGATCTAATGTGTGAAATCTGATAAGATGTAACCATAGATGTATTAATATTCACAAGGCTTACAGTTGCAAGAGTTACTTTGAAATGTACCCCAACCCTGTTTTTGCACTTACGCCCCACATTGTATCTTCATGGAACCAACTTCGTTGTTGAGCCAACCCATGGCTTGCAAGGAGGGGTAGTCATCACAGATCTCCCATTGGCGTCCAATGAAGTTTTCCTTCTCAAAGATGGTAATCTTCGACTCCTTATGATTCTGTAACCCAGAAATTTTTAAAAACCATTTGGCATAAGCGTTATGGCTGTCATCTTAATTCTTTAATTACCATATTTTTCAAATTCAAAACACTTCTGGTTTACAGAAGGAAGTACATGATCATTGATTGTAAGAATATTGCAGGCAATATGGTGGTAAGAATTAATCCTGCCCGATCCAGTTTAATACCATAATATTTAAAATGTACAAATAATGGGCATCTGGGTGGCTCAGTCGGTTGAGCTTCCAACTTCGGCTCGGGTCATGATCTCAAGGTACCTGAGTTTGACAATGTGGAGCCTGCTTCAGATTCTCTGTCTCCCTCTCCCTCTGCCCCTCCCCTGCTCGCACTCTCTCTCTCAAAAATAAACATTAAAAAAAAATGTACAAATAACTGATGTGATACTTTGGGACAACAAAAGACATGAAGAAAATATAATAAGAGCAGGGAAAAAAGTACTTGCAGCAAACAGCCAACCAAGGGATTAATATTCACTAACGTGAGAAAAGATCACAGAAATTAATAGAACAAGTAAGCCTGTGTGTGTATGGTGTTGGAAATAACCTAAAGTCCAGTAGGGGATATAAACACTACACAAACATTAAGGCTGAGACTATCCCGTATGAAGTACACAGGCATAACTAGCTGTCAGTTATCCTACTGCGCTGTAGAAGATCTGAGCTCTTGAGTACCCACTTCCTGCCACCCTTGCTTTTAGCTTAATGAAAATGCCTCTTAGTGGGGAAAAAAACAAATGGCAAACTTGGACCAGTGTCTTCTCTTTTATACTTTTATCCTTCCTGCTGCATTTCAGCATAACTGATGAGAAGTAATACTAAATGTCAATCCATCTGTATACCCTCTCTTACCGTGTCCCCCCAACATGCACAGAAGTGAACATTTCAGAGACTCACAGCTGAACAGATGGGGCGGAAGGACATGAGGCGCTCAATGTGGTAGGCATTACTCCCGCTCCAGGCATCCCAGCGAGGGTATTCTCCTCTCTCCAGGATAAACTGTTGCCCACAGAAGCTGGTGTGCTCATAACCAACCCAGCTGCCAAAGACAAGTAGTGACGTTTGGTCATGGTGTTCAGAGCCTGCATGGCCTCAGGGAGAAGGCATCTTTTGTTTTAGGTGTCAACCGTGGGGTAAACTATCAAGCCAATTCCAATAGAGCCATACGACGAAGTGATAATATTTATCACAAGAGGTGGGGAGTGAGCTTGGCAGCTGCATTAAGCAAGTTTGTAGATGGACTATTTGTTTTGGGATTCTCCACTGAAAGGGTCTACTTCACTGACCTGAGAAATGTGTATTAGCAAAGTCAGTCTCAAGTTTTATTTCCTTTCTCTCCAGGTTACCTTATTCTCTACTTGGAGCTCCAGGTTCAGGATCTAGTGACTGACTATTGCTTTGGCTCCAGCCAAACCTATTGGCTTCTTCCTAAGGAAGCAAAGGGATGAACAGGCAGCTGATGGATTACTAGTCTCTTGTTTCCTTTTAACTTTGTGGGTTTTCTCCTACCGTCACACACCTATACCTTGTTTATTAAAACACCTCAGATCAATTTTGTTACCGATGATACCTTAAAGTATTTTACTCCCTTTAAAGGGTTAACTCAATTTGGTGGTGAGCAACTTGTGGAAGCCTATCCACTGCAGAGCCAGTTTTGCTTAGGCCAAAGGAGAGCCCTTTCCTCATGTTTTCAGGCTGATGGTAAAGGCCTCAACCTCCCTGCCAAGAGTCCGGAAGTAAGAGTCTAACTTGCCAAAGATATTAATCATCAACAAGAAAGTCCTAAAGACTCACTGGGAACTCATATGGCTCTCATGTTCTGGGGTTGAGTTCCTTCGCACATAGAGAAATTAGCCAGTAGTGGCTGCCCTGGGACATGCAGGAAAGGAGTTAGCTGTAAAGAGCTTGACAGTTTCCTCTCTATTTTCTGTAGACAAGAAAAACTAAAGGGTCTTGTGGCTATTCTGAGAAAATCCTAGGTAGCAGCCTATGGGCTCTAGAGGCACAGATCTAACGACTGTCACTGCCCCACCGCATGGTCTGCATGTTTTTACCCCCTCTCCAATCTAGCAAGCAACTAGGAACCTCCTGTTCCTTCTAGCTTTGCGTTACTAAATTACACATGTAGTGATTTCTTTTGAGATTACTTCCATAGGGAGGCCTGTCTCCAAGAAATGACTAGAGTCTGGGTGAACATCTTTCCACACCCCATCTGCAGAGACCACAAAAAAGGACTATGGGGTCCATACTCACGCGCCACATTCCACCTTGAGAGACCGGACATTATCAAAACTGCGCTCAGAGACATTTGGGCAGGAGCTGGTGAACTCCATCCTCTTGCCCTGGAAATTCTCCTGGTCATAGATGGTTATCTGAATGGAATTGAAAGGGAAAGAGCTAGAATATGGTACCTCAGGAAGAACAGAGGCCCAGGTCAAGAGCTTAACTTCTGTCTGACCCTTTGTTTTCCATCACTAGCTATAGCCCAGGATGCCTGGTAGGGTCTCTTCTGGTATAGACAGGATAGGAAGGAATTTGAGTTAATACCATTGGTTGGTGGTGTTTACATGCCCAGGGATGTACTGTGGGGTTTTGCTTATGATGGGAATGGTTTGCCAGGGACAATAGCTAGCCCAGTGGACAGACCAAGGCCTTGTGGAGTCATTCCACCATGCTCCCTGCAGAAGTGTGGCCCAGAGGCAAGGATTCTGGGTCCCAGGCCTTCCTGTGGATTATTTCTTATCTTCTCCAGCCACATCCTCGACAGAAATGGAAGGTATAAAGAGAGAGTTGTGATAAACCCCTTTTATACCTTGTACTAGAACTCGGCTCTTGAACCTTGGCTAGAGGACGACCCTCAAAGCTGTGAGCTGTCCTCAGAGTTGACCCAGTTGAAGGGATGTTGAGGAAAACAGTGAAAAGCTGAGTTTCAGCCACTTCAGGAAATGGTTGCAATCAAGTTCAGGTTGGGAGTCAGGAGTCCTGGTTTGGGATCTGGTGGGATCTCTTCGTTTCTGGGCCCCCGGTTTCTGCATGGCATCATAATCCACTCTGGGCTGCTCTATTTTAAGATGACTTTAGTAGTGTGGTGGAGAGGTGACCTAGAAAACTAGGTATCATTTGGGCTTCCAGGATCATCCTTCTGTCTAAATGGGATATTCTGAAAGATCCATCCTGAGACAGCATCTCAACGGTGGGTAGGCCCTTCCCCTAAACCTGGCATTTTATTGATCGGTCATTGTTGCGTGGAAAAAACACAGCCCTGGGGCCTGCTCTGTGGCAGGATCTCATACTCTCCTCTGTGGAACTACTCAATATTCCATGTGATGGCAGGGAGCTTACCTTCCATGGCCCCACGGACCCCGGCATGGGGTTGGTTTGAGCCATCTTGGTGGTTGGAAGGGCTTCTGGAAGACAAAACACATATCAGTGACTTGACCTCATGGGGAGAGGATGAGGTGATAGAGCACAGGAAAAGGAAAGGGGGCATCAGGTCCAACAGATAGACTTTGGTTAGGATCCTGGCTCTGCCTCTCACTAGTTGTTTTCCATCAGTAAAGCTTCTGTGTGCAGTTATTGAAAGGATTAGCAGTAATACAGGTGAAACACCGCACAGGTGACATGACCTCTTGATTAGTGTGGCTGTCGCCCTCTTGACTGCCTCCAGGAACCCCCCTATGGGGAGCAGCATTGCCTAGGTCTCAAGCACCCCAGTATAAACTCCTTGGCAAGCATCTAGCCCAGACCCTCATATTACCAATGTGTGGTCCCCTCCCACCTGGCTCCACACAGCCTCCAGCCAGCCAGCCATGCATGACCAGGCCACCATTCCCTCCCTCCGTCTCTGTCTTCTAGGCCTCCCTGGCCTTGGCCTGGCCTCCTCAGAGAGACATTGCTGCTTTTCCAGCCTGTGGTGAATTGCTTTCTTTCCTGATTTCTGGCACTCATAAGAGTACCGACCTTTCTATCGAATGTGTCCTGGGTGAACATCTCAATGGCAGGGTCTGGGTCTCCTCTGACTGATCGATGTGGCACCGTGCTGAGCCCCAAGTCCGGGCAGTACGGGGTTGTGGGGGAGGATGGGTGGCATCGGAAAAGACTTATTGAGGGGCGCCTGGGTGGCTCAGTCAATTGAGCGTCTGACTTCAGTTCAGGTCATGATCTCGGGGTTTGTGAGTTCGAGTCCCACATCGGGCTGTCTGCTCTCAGTGCAGAGCCGGCTTGGGATCTTCTGTCTCCCTCTCTCTCTGCCCCTCCCCGGCGCATGCTCTCTTTCCCTTTCTCTCTCTCACTCAAAAATAAATAAACACTTAAAAAAAAAGAAAAAGACTTACCGAAGGAAAGTGAGCAAGAAAAGGGGGTAATGATAGCCAACAGTGGCTCACTCTATGCCAGGCTCTGTTCTAAATGCTTGATATGCATGAATACATTTGAGCTTTGCACCAGGCCTATGAGGGAGGTACTATCATTATCCCCATTTTACAGATGAGGATACTGAGGCTCATAGAGGTTAGGTCGACAGAAAAGATGGTAGGAAGTGTAAAAGGAAGAAAAGATAGGAGGGAGGGGAGGAGGGAACGAGACAGGCAGCTTTCATGGCTCAGAACAGCCATTCACGGCCCTTCTTTGGGGCCAGTGTTAGGCCCAGGGACTGATGCATGTAAACTCTGTGATCTATCTTTCCATTCTGAACCTCTGAGTAAGTATTTCCCAGCTCCTGCCCCCCATGGCTTCTCCCTGTGCCTCAGGAAGCTGCTCATTTCTTGGAGCCCCATGCCCCCTCCCAGCCATAACTGCTAGGCCAGTGGTTATTGCCATATAAATGGCACTTGCCACTCCTCTTGGGGTGGCGAGAGCAGGCTGCCTCCCCACTCCCCGTGTTCCCTACTCTCCTCTAGCCATCCTCCGAGGCTCTGACCACAAGACAGAAAAAGCAGGGCCCCTCCTGGGCATGTCTCTGCAGGGGAAGGAATGGAAGGGCCAGGACACCTGCAGGGCCTTACTCACCCAGCTCCTGCTGCACAGTCTGGGTCTCCATCTGGTGCCACTTCCTCTGCAGCCCTGCCCTTTATAGCCCTGTGGCCGATGGCCTCTGGCCCTGTCAGCACTCTGCTTTCCCTCTGCTTTTGTTCCCCCTGATCCCCAGAGCTTTGGTGCTTCAGCCTGCTGGGCAGGCATCCCTCAGGCTTTTGTTTAAACTGGGGAAACAGAAATCCAGAGAGGCCCTGCTGCTGAGGGCAAGGCTGGGGGCTGCAGACCTTGGCTGCCGTGGTCTTGATCTCAGAACAGCTGTGAGGTGAGGACAGGCCCCCGTGTGAGTGCTTGTCCCCTACCCCTCTCCAGGCTCCTCACGCTACCCTGGGAACTTCCTAAGACCCAGGTCGTACCTGACACATCAAAACGCACCTCACTTCCCATACAGGATATACATTTTTGTTGTTAAAAAATAGGAAAGGCCTATAACAGTTCTGAACTTCATTAAGACAAAGAAAAGAAGGTTCACTGTGTTCTCAGGAATCTTTCTTATACTAGATCTATATATAAATATGTAAGGGCTGGATTCAGTTATGGTTGACTCGTAGACAGGAATCTCTCCATAGCTATTTTATTAAATATTCCTTTTAATTTTGCGCTTTTGTTTTAAAAATTTGGAGCCAGTATATCTTTCTGGGCTGTGACTACGTTGTTTCAGGACCTTGGAAACCTCACAGGCCCGAGGTACTATGCCTATAATATCCTAAAGATTCAAATGATTTCTCTCTGGAAGTTCGGGGTATTTGGTGAGATTAGTGTAGGGGAATCATTGGCTTCCCCAGAAGCCCTGAGGGGAGGACGTGTGGCTCAAATAGCACAGCTGCTCTGAGGAGCAGAGGCTTGCAGTGGGTGAGGAGGGCTTTGAGGCAGGCAGACACAGGTTCAAATCCCAGCTCTGTTGGCTAGGTGATTCTGGGCAAAGTCACTCAGTGTCTCTCAACCCCCCAAAAGGAGATAGTATCTACCTGACACGTTATGGGGTTATTATTGCTTATTACTCTACTCTCTTGCTGGTGACAGATACTGGAGAAAAATTCCATGGCAGCTTGGAGAGAGGAAGGACCTCTTCCCAGTAAAGTTCTCCCAATCCCTCTGCCAATCTCTCTAGTCTGTGACTCAAGGTTCTTTGGAGCCGCTTTATCTTAGAACCAAAAACCAGGGAACAAGTTCTGATATATACACAAGTATGTGCAGATTTGGGTAGAACATTCCAAACATACAGGTCTGATGCTAAACACAATGTGCCACCCTGAATGTTTCTGCTGCCGGATTAATTGGTGATGTCTGGATCAGGGGCTGGCAAGGGACAGAGTTGACTTGGGGATCATGGTAGGTTCTGGCCAGCTGGTGACCATGCAAGGGCTTATGGAACCCACTGTCCATGGCTGGTGGTCCTTCCTCACTTTTCCTTCTCTTCCTCCGCGGAATTGGGGTCTTAGGGAAATACCTATTTGGTCATCTGTTCATTCATTCATTCATTCATTCATTCCCTACCCCCTGGACTGGCTTAGGGACCCTGCAGTGGTCCCTCATGCACCCTGTACTTCTCTAAGTATTGCATTGATAATGCTGTAGGAATTACTTTAGATACTAGAAATATTGGGCTCCAAGGAGGGAAACTGAGGCACTCAGGGCTCAAGTAGAGGACAAAACTTTTCACAGTATATTTTTCTGTACTTCTTGGGTTTCGAACAATGTGGACACAATTTCTATCAAGATAATTAAAGCTATTTTTGAAAATAAAAAAGCTGATTGTTTAAGTATCTGCTTCTTCTATTAGACTTCATGCTCTATGAGGGCAGGGGCTTCATCCGTCTTGTTTGTCATTGTATCTTCAGTTCTGGGCATAACTCCTAGCTCAATAAATACATTTTGAGTGATCAGATAAATAAATGAATGACATCCTGTGATGAGGTTTTGCAACTCTGGAGGCACAGAGGTAATTCTGATATAGTCCTTACCCGAGCGACAAACGACCTGCATATGTTGTCTTTGTGCTTCATATGCTCTCAGCACCTCAATGTGGGAGTTTTACACCCTATTTAAGTGTTAGTATAATGAAGACTGATTGAGCCCGTTTTTAATTTTTACAGAAAAGTGGGCTTTTATGTTTGGTCAAGAAGCTCAAACCCACACGCACAAAACTATCACGTGTGTATGGAAGGGGGACCAGGGTTACTGTGCAAACAGTTTACAAATATCCATTCAATATTCTTGGAGTCATGAGCAGCCCTAGCCTGTCTTCTCTCTGCTTTCCTCAACTACCTAAAATCCGAGAAAGCTGGAGAAGAATTACCAGGAATCCAACTAACTGCTATGCTTTCCAAATATCACCCTATTATGATTTTTAACCACGTTCTAGAGAAGTCTCCCTCTGGCATTGCTTGGCACTGTGGCTTCACATGCCCCATGATGGTTACAGCATGGGCACTTTGGCCCCCACCACCGTCTCTTTCCAGGAAAGTCAGGGAAGAGCCACTCCAGGAGTGGAAATGAGGGAGCACTTAGTTTGTAATTCTTTCTCCCAAGCTGGGATTGGGTCTCTCCTGTTCATCCTTTTTTTTTTTTTTTTTTTTTTTTAAGTCTATGTATTTATTTTGAGAGAGAGTGAGCGTGAGCAGGGGAGGAGCAGAGAGGGAGGGACAGAGAGAATCCCAAGCAGGGTCCATGCTGTCAGCACAGAGCCTGACATGGGGTTTGATCCCACGAACTGTGAGATCATGACCTGAGCTGAAATCAAGAGTCAGACGTCAAACTGACCGAACCACCCAGGCGCCCCTCTCCTGTTCATCCTTAATAATAACTGCAGTTTACCGAGCATTTACTGTGAACCAGATAGCACTTCCCTTATCTTCGCAATAACCCATGAAGCAGATTATTATAATACCCATTTTACCGACGAGTTTACTGAGGTTCTGAGGGGCCACGTTCTGGCCCAGGGAACCCAGCAGCTTTTTGAATGCATGTCTGTCTGACTCCAAAGACCGTATTCCTTCCTCTGGGCAGCCCTGCATCTCTGGCCTACAGTAGGATGATACTACCTATCTGACTCACTGCTGTCAGACGGAGGTAGATGTAAGTTTCAGGGCAGCGTTAGGGATTCAGCTCAATAAATGGCATCTACGTTATTGATTGTTCCAAAGCAGATACCGTCTCGTGCCAGATTCTCATAGAGACAAGTGGGACCAAGCTGCAAAGATCTTAGAAAAATTTATCCGATAAAAAAAGGCTTTCTTTGAATTTGGAAAAGCCCACGTTCATTCAGTTTTTCTTTTTTCCCACTATTTTTCTTTATTTGATGTTAGCAGTACAGTCCGTCAAATCCTCTGAGGGCACCGCTGATCTACGGTGGACGTGGATTGTGAACTCTGTTCTCAGCCCACATACTCCTTGCACAAGCTGGTGGGGAAGTGGAGGAACGGGCTGTCGATTTGGAGGCGATGATGGCCCTTGGGGGGAACGAGGCAGCCCCCCTGCGTGTCACCTGGTCAGTTTGAACTTTGACCTCCTCAAGACTAGGGCTACTTGCCAAGCACGGTGGATGCTCAGGAGAATCTTATGGATGGCTTGGCCCCCTGGCCTTCCCTCTAGGCCCAGGGAGCCTCACAGGATGAGGCCCAGTGCAGGAGGGGTGAGGTCATGGGGCCCGGGCAGCCCCTGGACTCAGCACTTTGTGGCAAGAGCATAATGGGGCTGACCAGGCGGCTGAGCAGCACTTCTGTTGTTTGGGAATAAGCAGGATGGGTACAAAGCAAAGGGCCCAGTCAGCGTTCGGCCAGCACCTACCTCCCCCACAAGGGGCTGCTTCTGGGGGACCTGTTTTACCCCAGCCCCAGCAGGAGAGCCAGGGCCTGGCTGGGCCTGGGAAGGCCCAAGTGCTGGGAGAGAACTTGGGGGCATCCTGAGCCTCCAATTCTTTCCAAGCCCTTGCTTTGGGCATCCGTTCCTCTGCGGCCAGGAGTAAAAGACACCCACCTGCTCGGGATGCTGTTGTGCTGAGGGCCAGGGCGTGGAGCTGGCTTGACGGCCTTTCAGTTCCGTTCAGTCTCACTCAAGTTCTGGAGGCTGCCGGTCAAGTCTTTTCCTCTCAACCAAAACCCTACAACACGTAGAAAATATGTACGAGGATGGGCCTCATCCTGCTGGGGGACACCTAGCCCCCCTGTTCACCACAGCCCAGTGGTCCAACCCTGTCCCATTGAGGGTGGCCAGATTTAGCAAATCAAAGTATAGGATGCCCAGTTAAATATGAATTCCAGAGAAGCAGTGAATATTTTGGAGTATAAATAGGTTCCGAACATTTTTTAAAAATGTTAATTTATTTCTGAGAGAGACACGGAGCATGAACGAGGGAGGGGCAGAGAGAGGGAGACACAGAATCCGAAGCAGGCTCCAGGCTCTGAGTTGTCAGCACAGAGCCCGATGCGGGGCTTGAACCCACGAACTGTGAGATCATGACCTGAGCCAAAGTCAGAGTCTTAAGTGACTGAGCCACCCAGGCGCCCCGAACATTTTTTTAATACTAAAAGTTATTTGTTGTTTATCTGAAATTCAAATTTAACCAGACGTCCTGCATTTTATCTACCAAACCCAGTCTCCTTCCACCTTGGTCTGGAGCACCCCTCTGCCTCTCTGTGTCTCTTTCGTTCTCTGGAGAAGACAGCCAGTGCAAAATCTCACTGTCTTCAGGGAACCTTCCCTGGCATCCCCCAGACCCACATCTCATAACAAAGAGGAGAATGGAAGAAAGTATGTCTTTAAGCATTTTCCCAAATGTTATCTTTTTTCTTTTTTTAAAGCTTATTTATTTATTTTGAGAGTGAGAGAGAAAGAGCATGAGCGGGGAGGGGCAGAGAGAGAGGAAAGAAAGAAAATCCCAAGCGGGCTCTGTGCTGACAGCACAGAGCCCGACACGGGGCTCGATCCCAGGAACCATGAGGCCATGACCTGAGCTGAAATCAAGAGTGGGGCGCTCAACTGAGTCACCCAGGCCCCTCTTTCCAAATGTTATCTTATTTAATCTTCCCAAATAACCCTGTGAGATATGCTCAACTATTTTTATAATAGAAAAAACAGACTCAGAGAGGTCATGTTTCTTACCCAAGGTCACATAGCTAGGAGGTGGCTCAGCCAGATTCAAACTCAATTCTCTTTGGTACCAAAATCTATACTCTTTACCATGTTGCTCTTACCATGTTACCTTTCACTTGTGTGAACAAGCATGGCTCATGGGGAAGAGCCACAGAAGCAACTTTATTTCCATCTCCTCTGCTCCTGTACGTTCCTTCAGCGGCACAAGTTTCCCTCCCCTGTCCTGGACGTAAACTTGGGCAGTCTCATGAATTTTCTGGTCACTTTTAGGTAATAAAAACATGGATGGTTACTTTCAATCACCAAAAACAGTCTTGATTTTCAACTAGAATATTCCGTCCACCACGGTAACCGAAACTTCAATCTCCTTTCAGAGGAAAGTCTTCTCTCTGCCACCCTAGCTAGGACCTGCTTTAGGCAGAAAGCCTGCAACCAGGGAAAGTACACTCTTTTTCTTCTTCCACTTACGCACTGGTTTCTGATCCTCTCAGGGTTAGAGGGAATGGGAGAGGAAGGAGAACAGGACACTTCTTCCTTGATGGTCCTGGGGTAAGATGGCTTCACATTCCGTACCCGGAAACTCTTCAAAGCTGCTTGTCTGGTGGGCACATAGTGGTTCTTGGGAGGGCCCCCACTTGTAGTAGCCTTGACCTAGGTCTATGCATCTCCACTACGGCCCTAGATCCACTCTGACAAGGACTCATTGATCCTCCAGGACTTCTATCAGACTAAATCTGCTCTGGCCCCATGCCAGATCTTTGTGAGGCATGACCCACTTTTGGGCCACGCCAAACACTTGTGCGTACTCTGCCTGGGAAAATTCTGGTGTGTAGGTGGATTCGTATTCAGCCTTCCCTGCTTTGTCTCATCCCTCAGTGGTTGTCCAGCCCAACGTCTAACCATTGGATTTTGAACTGGAGGGACACACAGCAAGCTTTCCAAGTGGATCTTGGAGCCCTCTCCTTTTCTTGAGGTGAAACTCTTTGACTCCTTCCCCTGAAGGGTGGTGGGGTTCACAGCACAACTTACTCCCAACACTGTCTCCAAGTTCTGTCTCTAATCTCTCCGACTCTATACATCCTCACGGTAAAAAGGGAGGGCTAAGAGCCACCAAATCAGTTCTCAAACACCTTCAAAATGTCTGCGGAGTGGTCGGTCCCATAACTGTCACATACGACTACTACTTTAACGTCTCAGCCCAAATGTCCACATCTGTGCATTCTGTTCTGTGCTCTCCTCATGCTGTTCGCCCACCTGTACTCCCTTTCCTCCCAGCGGGACATCTTACATCCTGTTTCATCAGCCATGACCTTTCTTCACTTCCTGCCCCTGGAACCTGCAGTACCTATAACACCACTATTTCCATAGCTCTCACCTCTTCACTACCCGCCCCAGCTGCTCACTGCTTCCTGTCCCGGGTAACATACTTTCACCCTTCTTAAGGACTTCATGTAGTCAATTAGTCCCTTCTTGTCTATAGTATTTTTTTTTAATTAAAAAAATTTTTTTAATGTTTATTATTTGAGAGAGAGACAGAGAGACAGAGAGCATGAATAGGGGAGGGGCAGAGAGAGAAAGAGAATGAGATGTAAAATCCGAAGCAGGCTCCAGGCTCTGAGCTGCCAGCACAGAGCCCAACGTGGGGCTCGAACCCATAGACCGCGAGATCATGACCTCAGCTGAAGTCGGCTGCTTAACTGACTGAACCACCCAGGCACCCCTATAGTATTTTATTTATTTTTATTTTTTAAATTTATCTTCCTTTTAAAGTTTATTTATTTTGAGAGAGACACAGAGAGAGCATGAGTAGGGGAGGGGCAGAGAGAGAGAGAGAATCCCAAGCAGGCTCTGCACTGTCAGCACAGAGCCCCACACGGGGCTCGAACTCACAAACTGTAAGATCATAACCTGAACCGAAATCAAGAGTTGGATGCTTAACCAACTGAGCCATCCAGGCACCCCTATAGTATTTTAAAAAGTAACTTCTATATTTTATTATAGAAGTATATGTAACTTAAGAAGTCATATATTAATAAAAGATATATAATACACGTTTGTTTGTTTGTTTGTTTGTTTGTTTGTTTGTTTTTACAAACTCACAAGCCCTACTCCCCAGAGGCTCTCATTGTCAACTCTTTTAGTTTTTCTTTCATTGATTTTAGATGTTATATACAGATTTCCTACATTGGCAGAGAGGATTTTAGCTCTTTTCCCCTCCCCATCCTTCTATAGATATATTACAAATTCTGCTTGCATCCATATTCCGTGAATCTGTTTCTGTGACTTTGTAGATGTTGTTTAGTACTGGACCAAGTAACGCATGATTACGTTTTCTTTTTGAACCGTGTTTTGCTTTTCCGTTTTAAAAAAATTTTTTTTTTAACGTTTATTTATTTTTGGGACAGAGAGAGACAGAGCATGAACGGGGGAGGGCAGAGAGAGAGGGAGACACAGAATCGGAAGCAGGCTCCAGGCTCTGAGCCATCAGCACAGAGCCCGACGCGGGGCTCGAACTCACGGACCGTGAGATCGTGACCTGAGCTGAAGTCGGATGTCTAACCGACTGAGCCACCCAGGCGCCCCGCTTTTCCGTTTTTTCATAGATTCAGTTTTCCAGCATCTTCATGAAATACCTCTTAATAAAATATTCTGCTCAACCCTGTCAGATAATCAACTGGCTCCATCTCTTCCCCTGGAAGCCTCTGTTGTCCTGCTCCAGTATGAAGGGCTTTCTTTCTTCTTCTTCTTCTTCTTCTTCTTCTTCTTCTTCTTCTTCTTCTTCTTCGTTTTATTTATTTATTTATTTATTTATTTATTTATTTATTTATGTTGAGAGAGAGAACATAAGCAGGGGAGGGGCAGAGAGAGAGGGACAGAGGATCCAAAGCGGGCTCTGTGCTGACAGGCTAACAGCCGCAAGCCCGATGTGGGGCTTGAGCTCACAAACGGTGAGATCATGACCGGAGCTGAAGTTGGACGCTCAACCGACTGAGCCACCCAGGTGCCCCAAGAAATTTCTTTCTATGCTACTGCACAGGTACTGCCCAGAGACTTCTCTTGGCAAACATCCTGGGAATTTCCTGTGCTATGCTCTGGGATTGAATTCTGTATCTTTCTCTCTCATAGATTACTTTTTGTTTTGTTTTCATTTTTTTTTAGGTAAGCTCCACGCCCAACTTGAACTCATGACCCTAGATCTAGAGGCTCATGCTCTACCAACGGAGCCAGATGGGCAAACCTCATGGTTTACCTTTTTGAGTGGGTAAAGCACATTCACCAATATCATTCTGAAAAATGATGAACGTTTTAAGATCAAAATGTCTAAAACTGTATTTTTATATAGTCACATTTGGTTGAAGGTTTGGCTGAATGTTGGAGTACTAGTTCTCTATAAATTGAGAGGGCATTTCCCCTTTGTCTTTTATGTGTGATGCCATTTTTTTTTTTTAGTTTACTTATTTATTTTGAGACAGAGAGACAGCATAAGTGGGGGAGGGACAGAGAGAGGGAGACCAATAATCCCAAGCAGGCTCCACACTGTCAACATGGAGCCCGACGCTTGAACTCATGAAACCGTGAGATCACGACCTGAGCCAAAACCAAGAGTTGGACACTTAACTGACTGAGCCACCCAGGCGCCCCATGTGTGATGCCATTTTGATTCCTGATCCTTTATATGAGAATTTTTATTTTCTCTCTAGAAGCTTTTGGAGCCTTTTTTTTTTTTTAATTTTTTTTTTTTTTTTTTTAACAGAGAGTTATCTTTTTTTTTTTTTTTTTTTTTTTTTTTTTTTTTTCAACGTTTATTTATTTTTGGGACAGAGAGAGACAGAGCATGAACGGGGGAGGGGCAGAGAGAGAGGGAGACACAGAATCGGAAACAGGCTCCAGGCTCTGAGCCATCAGCCCAGAGCCTGACGCGGGGCTCGAACTCCCGGACGGCGAGATCGTGACCTGGCTGAAGTCGGACGCTTAACCGACTGCGCCACCCAGGCGCCCCTTTAATTTTTTTTTTTAACGTTTATTTATTTTTGAGACAGGGAGAGACAGCATGAACGGGGGAGGGTCAGAGAGAGAGGGAGACACAGAATCCGAAACAGGCTCCAGGCTCTGAGCTGTCAGCACAGAGCCCGACGCCGGGCTCGAACTCACGGACCGCGAGATCATGACCTGAGCCGAAGTCGGATGCCCAACCGACTGAGCCACCCAGGCGCCCCTGGAGCCTTTTTTTAAAAATCCCTAGTAATCTGAATTTCTTGAGACTGTGCCTTGATGAAAATCTTTCTCCTTTTTTTCCCATTTGGTAGATTCCACCTTCAGGAAACGTATGTCCTTCAATTATTAGAAACGTTCCTGTATTATTTCTTTGATCATTTTCTCACATCTGTTTCAAATGTCTCTTTGTCTGCAACTTCTATTGGTTGGATGTTGGACCTCCTGAACTGATACTCCGGTTTTCTGATAGATCTATTCTATTTTTGTCCCTTCGTGTTTTTGTTCTGACCTCTAAGAGATTTCCTTGATTTTAGCTTTTAATCCTGTATTCGTTTCCTATCGCTGTTATTGCAAATTACCACAAACACGGTGGCTTCAAAGGAGAGAACTTAGGACCTCACAGTTCTGTGTGGGGCCGTGTTCCTTCTGTAGACTCGGGGAGAATGTGTCTCTTTGCCTCTTCCAGCAATTAGAGCCCGCCTGCACTTCTTGGCTCAGGGTTCCTTCCTCTAACTTCAGAGCCAATAGCATAGGATCTTCAGATCTCTCTCTCTCCTTCTCTCTCTGTCTCTGCCTCTGATGTTCTGGCCTGCCTCTCTCACAAGGACGCTGTGACTACAGACCCAGACAATCCAGCCTGCTCTCCCCATCTCAAGTTCCTTTATCATATGTGCAAAGTCTCTTTGCCATGTAGGATCACTGGGGGCTAGAGGGGGAACATCTTTGGAGGGCTATCATTTTTTCTACCACAAACTCTTTTATCAAATCTATCATTTTCACTATCACATTTTTATTTATATATTTTTTGTTTTGTTTGAAAAAAAAATTTAATGTTTATTTATTTTTGAGAGGGAGAGAGAGACAGAGTGCGAGTGGGGTAGGGGCAGAAAGACAGAGGGAGACACAGAATCCGAAGCAGGCTCTAGGCTCCGAGCTGTCAGCACAGAGCCTGACGCGAGGCTCGAACTCACGAACTGCGAGATCATGACCTGAGCTGAAGTCTGATGCTTAACGGACTGAACCACCCGGGCATCCCTCACTATTACATTTTTAATGTCCAGGAGCCAATTTTGTTATCTCTGATTGTTTCATTTTAAAAGCATTCCATTCTTGGGGTGGCTGGCTGCCTCGGTGGAGCTTGTGACTCTTGGTCTCGGGGTTGTGAGTTCTTGCCCCATGTTGGGTGTAGAGATTACTTAAAAATAAAGTCTTAGAGGGGCCTGGATGGCTCAGTTGGTTAAGCGTCCAACTTTGGCTCAGATCATGATCTGACAGTTTGCGGGTTTGAGCCCCACATCAGGCTCTCTGCTGTCAGCATGGAGTCTGCTTGATCCTCTGTCCCCCTCTCTCTCTGCCTCTCTCCTGCTCACTCTTTCTCTCTCAAAAATAAATAAACCTTAAAAAAAATCTTAAAAAAAAAAAAAAGGCAGGCAGGAGTGCCTGGGTGGCTCAGTTGGTTAAGCATCTGACTCTTGATTTTGGCTCAGGTCATGATCTCATGGTTCATGAGTTCAAGTGCCCAGTCAGGCTCTGTGCTGACAGTGCAGAGCCTGCTTGGGATTCTCTCTCTCTCTCTCTCTCTCTCTCTCTCTCTCTCTTTTTCTGCCCCTCCCCTATGTGTGCTTGCTCTCTTTCTCTCTCTCTCTCTCGCTCAAAATAAATAAAAAAAAGTAAAATAAAAGCATTCTATTCTTGTTTCATAGATGCAATATTTTCATTTATTTCTCTGAGGACATTGTACCTTCTTTGAAGTTTTCTTCTTCTCTCTACATTATCTCTGCTCCTTTTGGGTTCCTTTCCTTCTGTTTGTGTGTTTTGATTTTACTTTATGTTGGAGGTTCTTCTCAAATGTGTTATGATCTGTGGATGTCCTTTCTTATTAAAGAAAAAGCTGGCTGGGGCACCTGGGTGGCTCAGTCGGTTGAGCGGCCGACTCGGCTCAGGTCATGATCCCGCGGTCCGTGAGTTCAAGCCCCGCGACGGGCTCTGTGCTGACAGCTCAGAGCCTGGAGCCTGTTTCAGATTCTGTGTTTCCCTCTCTCTGACCCTCCCCCGTTCATGCTCTGTCTCTCTCTGTCTCAAAAATAAATACACGTTAAAAAAAAAAAAGTTAAAAAAAAAAGAAAAGAAAAAGCTGGCTGGAAGCGGATTGCGAAAAACGGATTAGAAGTGCTGGATGTTTGAGTGAAGATCGTCAGCCGGTGGGTTTCATTATAGGACAAGAGGTGGCCAACTGGCTCTTTTGTTGGGATCAGTATCTACAGGTGTTTTCCTTGGGGTGCTTCAGTTTCTGCTGAGAATGATGATCTCTCTGGCTGTTCGTTTTCTGGAGCCGGGTGCAAGGGGTCAGGTGTAGAATGAACTCTCACTTCCTCTTACTGATGTCAGCTCAGCGGCTCACTTCCACCCTCCGTGCCTAGTGCGTTGTCTCCTGCAGTCCCTCGGGTTCAAAGTCCAGACGGTCTTATCTCCTGAAGGGTTTTAACCGTGCTGTGAGTGGGAAGGTGGGGGAACTGAAACCTAGCTACTCTTTCTATAGATCATCACAAAGTCCTGCTTTGAGCCTCCTTGTAGAACCCAGCCTCCTGTGGGTATTTGGTGCCTCCAATTCCAGGCCCTTTTCAAAGCTTCTGCTCACTGCCCTCACTTAGAGTTGACTGTCCTTTTTGTTGCGATATTTACCATTTTCCATTCACTTTTTTTTTTTAAGTAGGCTCCACACACAACATGAGGCTCAAACTACTCATGACCCTGAGATCAAGAGTCGTATGCTCTACAGAGTGAGCCGGGCAGGTGCCCCCATTCCCTTTTTTTAAAGTAAACTTTTTAGGGGCACCTGGGTGGCTCAGTCAGTTGAGCATCTGGCTCTTGATTTCAGCTTAGATAATGATCCCAGGGTCATGGGATTGAGCCCCTCACTGAGCGTGGAGACTGCTTAAGATTTTCTTTCTCTCTTTCACTCTGCACTTCTCCCCCATTCTCACTCACTCTCTCTTTCAAAAAAAGAAAAACAAAACAAAACCAAGAAAAATTGTAGGTATACAGCAAAGAACAGAATAAAGTTCCTACTTTAAAAAAATAGTAAAGTAGGGGCACCTAGGTGGCTCAGTCAGTTAAGCTTCTGACTTCAGCTCAGGTCAGGATCTCGCGGTTCATGAGTTCAAGCCCCACGTCGGGCTTTGTGCTGTCAGCTCCGAGAGTGGAGCCCACTTCAGATTCTGTGTCTCCCTCTCTCTGCCCCTCTCCTGCTCTCTCTCTCTCTCTCTCTCTCTCTCAAAAATAAATAAACGTTAAAAAAAGAAAAAAGGAGGGGCGCCTGGGTGGCGCAGTCGGTTAAGCGTCCGACTTCAGCCAGGTCACGATCTCGCGGTCCGTGAGTTCGAGCCCCGCGTCAGGCTCTGGGCTGATGGCTCAGAGCCTGGAGCCTGTTTCCGATTCTGTGTCTCCCTCTCTCTCTGACCCTCCCCCGTTCATGCTCTGTCTCTCTCTGTCCCAAAAATAAAATAAAAACGTTGAAAAAAAAAATTTAAAAAAAAAAGAAAAAAGGAGGGGCACCTGGATGGTTCAGTTGGTTCAGTGTCTGACTCTTGATTTCGGCTCAGGTCATGATCTCACAGTTTGTGAGTTCGAGCCCTGAGTCAGGCTCCACGCTGACAGTGTGGAGCCTGCTTGGGATTCTCTCTCCCCTCTCTCTCCCTCTGCCCTCCCCCTGCTCACATGCGCTCTCTTTCTCTCTCTCAAAATAAATAAATAAACTTTAAAAAAATAAAGTAAACTTCAAAACAATATCAGAATAGTTTTAGATTTACAGAATTATTGTGAGGACAGTAGAGAGAATTCTCATATGCCCCAAACCCAGTTTCCCTATTATTAACATCTTACGTCAGTATAGTCCATTTGTCACAATAATGAACAAGTAGTAACACATTATTATTAACTAAAGTCTATACTTACATAGATTTCCTCAGTTTTTCCCTAATGTCCTTTTTCTGTTCCAAGATTCCAGCATGGATACCTTATTACGTTTAGTCGTCATGTCTCCTTAGGCTCCTTTTTTTGTGTGTGTGACAGTTCCTCAGACATTCCTTACTTCTGATGACCTTGACAATTTTGAGGAGTAAGTAGGGGTCAGGTTTTTTTTTAATTAAAAAAAATGTGTGTTTATTTTTGAGAGAGAGGGAGGAGAGGCAGATACAGAATCTGAAGCAGGCTCTAGGCTCTGAGATGTCAGCACAGAGCCTGATGCGAACCGAACCGTGAGATCATGACCTGAGCTGAAGTCGGATGCTCAACTGACTGAGCCACTCAGGCACCCTTCTGGTCCTATAATTTTTAACCCTTCTCCTCCTGATTCTTTTTCCTCCGCCTATAAATACGCTTAAGGCTTCATCTCAAAACAAAACCCCAAGACCATCCAAGACTCCGCTTGCCCTTCTGGACATCACCCCTTGCTCCCACCATGGCCAGAGGCCTTAAAGAAGTAGTGATTATTTCAACATCTTCACCCCTCTCACTTTCAATAACAGCAATGTTTATTTCTGTCCATGCCACTCTTCCAAAACTGCTTTGGCCAGGGAGACCAGGGACTTCCGTACTGTCACACCCAATGGACTTGTTTTTTCTCTACACTATCCATCCCGTTAAGCATATCTTTCTTTAGGGCAAAGTACGAACCCAAGGAACTTAATAATTTTAAGGGGGAAAGCTCTAGTTTTACATAGATACACTACTGATAGTAAAGCTCATTATAAAACTTACAAAGAAATAAATAAAACCTTACAAATTAATCTTAAAAAAAAAAAGCGTATCCTTCTTTAGAAACTCTCTTTTCACTTCTCTTCTGAGTCCCTGCTCTCTGCAGGTGGCTCAGAGCCTGGAGCCTGCTTTGGATTCTGTGTTTCCCTCTCTCTCTGCTCCTCCCCCACTCGTGCTCTGTCTCTCTCTGTCTCTCAAAAATAAATGTTTAAAAAAAAAATCAAGATGTCAATACGGTTGGTTCCTCCCAGAGTCTCTGAAATAGAAACTGTCCTATGCCTGTCTCAGAGCTTCTGGTAGTTGCTAGCAATTCGTAGCAGTCATTGGCTTGGCTTGTAGGTGTATCGCTTCAGGCTCTGCCTCCGTCTGTTCTCCTTTATGTGTCTCTCTGTGTCTTCAGATGGCCTTCTGATAAGGATGCCAATCATTGGGTTAAGGGTCCACTCTAATCCAATATGATCTCATCTTAATTTATGTAATTCCATCTGTAATGACTCTTTCCAAATCTCACACTTCTGAGATTCCGGGTGGACATCAATTCTGGAAAGACACTATTCATTACTCAACTCCAGTATTGAGTATTTGGTGCCTCCTAGACATCTCCAGTTAGATGGCTTCCAACCAATCCCTCAAACCCAATGTAACCAAGCTGTACAGATGACCTCTACTGTCACCCCTACCCTCAACCTGATCTTCCTCTGTTCTTCCCTGTCTCACAGATGGTACCACCACCCACACTTGTCCACGTCAAAAATTTGGTAATTGATCTTGTCTTCTCTCTCGTTCTTACCCTCATATCCAGCCTTTGGCTGAATCTCGCTAATTCTACCTCCCTAATAGTTCTATAAATCCCTGCTTCGCCATCCCCATTGTATCAGTTACTCTAAGTTTGTCTGCAAGTAATGGAAAACCCTAATAATGCAAACTGTCTTGCACAATAAGAAAATTATTTAGTTTACTTAGCAGACAACAATGCGGTAAGGTAATCTTCAGGCTTGGTTAACCCAGTGATGTTTCAATAGCCTGGGTTTTTTCCATCTCTGTTCTACTGATTTCAGTGCTGGCTTCATTCTAAGCCTGCTTGCTTTCATGCTTGTTGGATGTTTTCCAGTAGCAATTGGGGCTGTGTGCTTCATTGTTCACATCCATCAGGAGAGAGAGAGAGACAGAGTGGCTTCCTGTGGCTTTCTGAAAGGCAAGGAAGAATTTTTCCAGTAGCCTCCAGTATCCAAACCTCATGACTTATGAGCCAGAATTAACAAGAGTTAACAATTTGTCATATTTCCTTCAGATCTTTTTCATTTTGAAATAAACCTTACAAATAAAATGGAAGATTTCTTTGTTCCTCTCCCCAGTTTTATTCTCCCTTCCTCGCCTCAGAGGCAACTACTATCCTGAAACCAGTCTGTATGCCTCCCATCTATATTTGTCTATTTTTCCTACATACTTATAAAACATATGCATAGTTTTTGTGTGTGTATTTTGTAAAAATATATATATAAATAATATACAGGCAAATTGTATACATGTAAATGTGCATGACATAAATTCTGCAAAGCACCTTCTTTTTTTTTTTAATTTATTTATTTATTGGGGCGCCTGGGTGGCTCAGTCGGTTGAGCGGCCGACTTCAGCTCAGGTCATGATCTCGCGGTCCGTGAGTTCGAGCCCCGCGTCGGGCTCTGTGCTGACAGCTCAGAGCCTGGAGCCTGTTTCAGATTCTGTGTCTCCCTCTCGCTGACCCTCCCCTGTTCATGCTCTGTCTCTCTCTGTCTCAAAAATAAATAAAACGTTAAAAAATTTTTTTTAATTTATTTATTTATTTTGAGAGAGACAGAGACAGCACAAGAAGGGGAGGGGCAGACAGAGAGGGTGAGAGAGAATCCCAAGCGGACTCTGTACTTCCAGCAGTGCAGAGCCCGATGCAGGGCTGGAACCCACGAGTGAGATCGTGACCTGAAGTGAAAACCAAGAGTCGGACGCTTAACTGACTGAGCCACCCAGGCATCCCTGCAAATCACCTTCTCCTTTCGACCTTATATATTTTTGAAATCTGTCCATGTTGAGACATGTAAATCCTGTTCGCTCATTGTATGCACTGTATAATATTCCATAGTAAGAAAGTACAACAACTTACAATTTTACTTTGTGCTATTTATTTATTTTGACTTTGTGTCTTTGTGTTTTCTATTTATCATGATTTTCTGTGCTTCTTCCCACTACCCTCACTCCTACCTTCTGACTGACTTTTTCAAATCATCTTTTTTTCTCTCCACTGGTTTGAAAAGTATGCATTCTATTTTTAGTATTTTTATAATTACACTTAAAATTTTTTTTAATGTTAATTTATTTTTGACACAGAGAGAGAGCATGAGCCGGGGGAGGGGCAGAGAGAGAGGGAGACACAGAATCTGAAGCGGGCTCCAGGCTCTGAGCTGTCAGCACAGAGCTTGATGCGGGGCTCGAACTCACAGACCGCGATATCACGACCTGAGCTGAAGTCAAATGCTCAGCCAAGTGAGCCACCCAGGCACCCCTATAATTACACTTTTTAAAGTTTTATTTTTATTGAAGTAATCCCTATACCCAATGGTGCCCCTATGGTGGTGCCCCTATAGTTATATTTTAATCTTTAAAAAAATTTTTTTAATGTGTATTTATTTTTGAGACAGAGAGAGATAGAGCATGAGTGGGGGAGGGGCAGAGAGAGAGGGAGACACAGAATCGGAAGCAGGCTCCAGGCTCTGAGCTGTCAGCACAGAGCCCAACGCGGGGCTCGAACTCGCAAACTGTGAGATCATGACCTGATTGGAAGTCAGACACTCAACTGACTGAGCCACCCAGGCACCCCTATATTTTAATCTTAAATGTATCCAGCTTCTCTATCCTTCTGAATAAGATAAAGATCTTCATTCTAAACTTTTCATTCCCATCTTCTATGTTACTGTTTAGTTCCTTATTTTACTGTTTTAGTAATAGATGCTTATTTAGATTTACCAATTTATTTACTATCACATCTTTTTGCATTTTACTCTTTCCTTCTGGATTTCTCTTCCTTGTTACTAAAGTGATCCTTTAATTGTTCTGTCAGCAAATTGCTATAACTAATAAATTTTAAAAATCTTTGTATGTCTAAAACAGCATATTAAAATTTTTTTGAATGTTTATTCATTTATTTTTGAAGGAGAGAGAGACAGAGTGTGAGCAGGGGGGAGCAGAGAGAAAAGGAGACACAGAATTCTAAGCAGGCTCCAGGCTCTGAGCTGCCAGCACAGAGCCCGATGCAGGGCTCAAACTCACAAACTGTGAGATCATGACCTGAGCAGAAATCAGACACTTAACCGACTGACCCACCCAGGTGCCTCCAAAACAGTTTTTTTTTTAACTTTTTATTTTACACTCTTAATTTTTTTTTTAGGTTTTATTTTTAAGTAATCTCTTCATTCAATGGGGGGCTCGAATTCATGACCCTGAGATCAAGAGTTGCATGCTCCACCAACTGGAACAACCAGGCACCCCATCACCCTTACTTTTGAATGTAAGGATAGCTGGGAATAAAATTCTTGATTGACAGTTGTTTCCCTCAGTATTCTGATAATTTTATGTTATTGTGTTCTGGAAACATCAGCAATGATGAGAAATCCACCATCTGATTCTTGTTCTTATGTAAGTAGTCTGTTCCCTTTTGTAGCTTTTAAGATTTTCTGTTCATCTTTGATGTTCCACAATTCCAGGCTGTATTAGATATGGACTCAAAACATCTGTTCCGGACTTATGCTCCTTCAATTGGTGTGAACTCAGGTCTTTCTTCAGTTCATGAATCTTCTCCACTGCTACTGGTTTGTGTACTTCTTCTCTCTTCCATTATTTTCTATTTTTCCCCTCTGGACTCCTATTTGGAGTTTCTCATTCTAATACCCTATGTATTTTATTTTATTTTATTTTACATATTTTATTTTTAAGTAATCTCCACACCCAAAATGGGGTTCGAACTCATGAGAACAAGAGTTGTACGCTCCACTGACTGAGTCAGCCAGGTGCCCCTATACCCCATGCCTTTTATTCTCTTTCCTTCCTTCCTTCCTTCCTCTTTCTTTCTTTCTTTCTTTCTTTCTTTCTTTCTTTCTTTCTTTCATAGGCTCCACACCCAAATGTGGGGCTCAAACTCACAATCTTGAGATCCAAAGTCACATGCTCTACCAACAGAACCAGCCAAGTGCCCCATATTCTCTCTTATTTTCCATTTCCATATCTCCTTGTGCCACATCCTGAATGATTTCCCCACATTTGTCTTCCAATTCATTCATTCACTCTCTAGCAGGATCTAGTTAACTGCTTAATCTATTAAATTCTTTTTCAAAGCCTCAATGTCTACATGGTTTTCATTTCTAGAATTCCTATTTGGTTCTTTTTCTAACCTACCTTTCCTTCCATATCTCACTTATCAAATGGATTCTACTTCTTCCTTTACTTATTTGAACATTTTAAACATATTTATTTTAATTTAGCTTTCATGTTTCATGAATTGAAACAATTTTTTTCAGATTGTCCTTTTACCTGTAAATCCTGGGTTACGAATTTTCTCATTCATTGCATCCGTCATCTCTCTATCATGACATTTACTTTTTTACTTATTTCTTAAGGGGGCACGGTCTTGTTCATTCTCTAGCTTTGGAGGAATTCCAGTAGGGGTTATTTTGTGTTTCTCTATGCTAGTTTCACTACTTCCAAACCAATTTTTGTTAATTTCTTGGACTGGGGTTCCCACCCAGCAAGCATGTAGCATGTCCTCAGGTGCTAGCTCTGACATTGGCAGTGTTAGAGCTCTGATTTTCCACCCACACAGTGATCTCACTGTGTTCCATGGCCCCATTGTGCAGTGTTCTTAGAAACAGTTTTATCTGGGGGCACCTGGGTGGCTCAGTCGGTTAAGCATCTGACTTCGGCTCAGGTCATGATCTCATGGTCTGTGAGTTCGAGCCCCGCGTCGGTCTCTGTGCTGACAGCTCAGAGCCTGGAGCCTGCTTTGGATTCTGTGTCTCCCTCTCTCTCTCTGCCCCTCCCCCACGCATGCTGTGTCTGTCTGTCTCTCTCTCAAAAATAAACAAACATGTTTAAAAAAAGAGAAGAAACCGTTTATCTGTAAGACAGCTCTTTTGTTCTTGGCTGTGAATGGAAACCTGGTTCAGGCTCATGGGACTAAGGCCACATCTCACATCCCCAGAGGGACATTCTAGTCCTGATTCTGATACCCTATAGAACACTGGGCTTCCACTTGTGATAAGCGAGGGCTGAGTGTATTCTGTGACTGGTCATGAGGGACCATCAAGAATTTTTTAGGTAAACTTTTCATTGAAATCCCACATACTTACAGAAAAGCACCCAAATCAGGAGGGAAGTGCCTGATAAGTTTTTATAGACTGTGCACACAGTCTTGTATAATTGTATAATTGCCACACAGATAATTGCCACACGGATCAAGATATAGAACTTATTGGCAGACTCCACCAAAGCCTCGTCATAACCACTCTGGGCACAACACTACTCTCCTCTGAAAGGTAACTACGATTCCAATTTCTAACAGCATTAGGTTCATTTTGACCATTTTGTACTCCATATACACGGAATCATACGGCACGTATTCCTCAGTGTCTGGCTTTTTCTCTCATCATTATGTTTGTGAGATTCTCCTACGTCATCACGTGTATTTGTAGCTCTCATTGTATGATAGTCTATTCTATGAAAATATCACATTTTGAAAAGTCATTCTAGTATTAAAAATTTTTTTTAATATTTACTTATTTTTGAGAGAGAGCGAGAAAGACAGAACGCGAGCAGGGGAGGGGCAGAGAGAGAAGGAGGCAGAATCCCAAGCAGCCTCCAGGCTCTGAGAGGTCAGCACAGTGAACCACGAGATCGTGACCTGAGCCCAAGCTGACACTTAACCGACTGAGCCACCCAGGCTCCCCAAATTCATTCTAGTATTAGCAGACACTTGTGTAGTTTCCACTTGAGGGTTATTATAAATAGTGTTGTTATGACCATTCTTACATAGGTGTTTGGTTAATGTATATACTCATTTGTTTTTTTATTGGTTTAATTTTATTTTTAGTTTTATATTTGAAGTTTATTTATTTATTTTTGAGAAAGAGAGAGAGAGGGGCAGAGAGAGAGAGAATCCCAAGCAGGCTCCATGCTGTCAGTGCAGAGCTCGATGCAGGGCCTGATCTCACAAACCGCGAGATCATGACCTGAGCGAGGTCAAGAGTCAGCCACCCAGGCTCCCCTCTTTTTTTTAAAGCTTATTTATTTATTTTGAGAGAGAGAAAGCATGAGTGGGGGAGGGGCGGAGAGAGAGAAGATCCCAAGCAAGCTCCATGCTCAGCAGAGTCCAACACGAACCGAACCAGGAAATCGCGACCTGAACTGAAATCAAGAGTCAGATGCTTAACCGACTAAGCCACGCAGGCTCCCCAAGGTATAAGTGCATTTCTTTGGGGGAATCTACTCAGGGGTAGAAGTGCTGTGTCATACTATGCTCAGTGCTGTCAGTCACCTTCAAACAGTTTCCCAAAGTTGTCATCCTAATTTATGCCCCCACCAGGTCTGGAGCGGACTTCACGTCTTCACAAGTCCACACACATAGTAGAGAATTCGGAAAGAGATTTCTGTCCCTCAACTCCACGGGATGGAGATATATCACCGTTTCCTTTCAAAGACTAAATCAAGACTGATATCAGAACTCCTGGCTTGTATCTTTTATACTTCATGATATATCACTGCTAAGTATATCAAAAACGCTTCAATTTTTTGAGCTTTCGCCATGTGCCAGGCACTGTTCTCAGAGGCCATTTCACCCTCATTACAAGCCTATGAGGGAGGTATTCGCATTGTTTCAGGTTTCAGGTGAGGCACCTGCTACTCAGAAAGACGAAATAACTGTCCCCGGGGCCCCAGAGCCAGAAGCCAGAGCTGCAGCAGCCTGACTACAAAGCCTGGGCTCTTCACGCTGCGCTGCAAATACGTGTCTGTGTTCTCGTTCCAGAGTGCGGGCTCAGCCTTTTTCAAAAAACTCTTCTGCAGCCTTTCTAAAGACCTAAACCGCAGAGCCATGTATCGTCAAATAGGACTACTCGGCCCAGATGAAATTCGCCCAACTGTAGCTTGAAATGAATGCCTTTGTGTCAGTCACCTTGAAGAATTCTGCTCCCAAAAGTCTTGTTTCTTTCTAGTCTGCCCTGGGCTCCACTGGCTCAGTGCTGGCGCATAGCGGTGCCCCAGTAATACTGGTTCAACAGAATTGTAGAAAAATTCACATCTGTGGTTTTTGACCAGGGGCCTCTGGAGTGCGGCTCCGGACCTCTAATGTCTGACCACCAGGGGGCACACGCCCGTCCCTAGAGCACCCTTACTCCTACTCTCCCAAAGCCAGTTCCTGGGGGACACTTCCTAGGGTCCTAAGGAAGGGACGGGCTCTGCCAGAAAACGCTGAATTTAGAAAAAAAGAAGCAAGGGAATTGGGTTGTTGGGGATGTGGTCCGATGACCACCAAATCATAATTCCCTAGCGTGCGTGGTTAAAATATAGGCTCCGGGTTGTTCACCCTAGACCTATAGAATCAGACTTTCTGGGGGTAGAGTCTGGGAATTGTATGGTAAACAAGGTTGCAAGGTGATTTCTTTTCTTTTTCTCTCCCCGCCCCCCCCCCCCATGCACATAGCTCTCTATTCAGACTACCTGTGTTCAAATATTGACTTTGTCACATGTTATCTGGGTGACCTCGAGCAAGTCAGTTAATCTAAGCCTCAATGTTATCATAATAGGAGATCATAAAAGCACACTTAACTCTCAGAACTGCTGGAAGTAATAAATGAGACAATCCACGTAAAGAGCTCAGCATGGCGCCTGATGGTATCTTGGCACTTGTGAAGCTTAATAGACCATGATTATTGAATCACCCGGGGGGAGTATGGTGAGGTGGCAAGAACATGATGGATGCGAACTGGAGGAAGTTTGGGATACGATCTCAGGCTAGGCTTTGCTATGTGTCGTTGGGCAAGTGACTTCACTTCCCTGGGCCTGTCTACACATACATAACGAGGGAGTGGAGCTAACTGGTCTGTCAGATCCCTTCATGAAAACTTCACAGCGTCTGAAGATCCTCTTGAACACGCAGACACACACACACTCCGCCTCCACAGCGTCAGTGGGTCTCACGGATTGCATTGCTAATTCTCTGCCCTGCTTTCTGTGAGGAGGGCAGGGCCATGCCTTCTTCCCCCCAGGGCTTCAGAGCCTGGCCCACTGCCTACCACGTGGTGCCTGTGCAATAGATGTCATTTCTACTGGAGGAAGTAGAAATGCAAAGTGTGACACAGGTGTAAGCGATGAAGATCATTTCTATTCCTGGTGGGTCTTTAAGAAAATGGCTGCTGGGGGTAGAGCCGAATGGGGTCGGTGTCTAGCATAGTGATGTGCCGTCCAGGGTGGAACTTCAAATATTTCAAGTATTTAATGAAGTATCATGGCACGTGAGAGCTGGAAGGAAACAGGTCCGAGGCATTCCTTTCATCTTTACAACAAAAGCAGAAAATTACGAGCCAGAAAGGCAGAGTCTCTTGCTCAAGACAACAATCAGGTGGTGGTGGAGATGGGAATATGGTCTGCCAGCTTCCACCCCAGCGCCCCACCTTGGCCCCGCTTCTTCCAACACTTGTTTTGTTTGTTTCTTTGTTTTGGAGGTGGGAGCATTTATTTATTTATTTTTAAAATTTTTTATTTAATGTATTTTTTAAATTTACATCCAAGTCAGTTAGCATCCAACATGTTTTTTAAGTTTATTTATTTTTGAGACAGAGAGACAGACAGACAGAGCATGAGTGGGGGAGGGGCAGAGAGAGGTGGACACAGAATCCGAAGCAGGCTCCAGGCTCTGAGCTGTCAGCACAGAGCCCGACGCGGGGCTGGAACTCACGGACTATGAGCTCACAGCTACCTCCAGCTACTCCACCTGGATGTCCCCCAGGCATCTGGAATGCAGACAGCCAAAACTGAGCTCATTACCCTCGTCCGGGTTGTCGACTTTCTTTTTCTGTTTTCTCTTGCAGCAAATGGTGCCACTATTTGCTGATTCAATCAGTCAATCAATCAATCAATTAATATTTTTGGTGCCGCTATTTGTTATTCCGTTACTCAGATTGGAAATCTGGGTGCCATTCTTGACTCCGGCCTCTCTCTCACCCATCATCACCAAAGCCTACCAATCCCATCTCCTGCTCTCTCTCCATTCCATCCCTGTTCCCATTACTGGCACTTCAGTCCAGGGACTCATCCTGTTCAGGTGCCTTACAGACTGCAGTCTCACTGCTCTCTGCTCAATCTCGTCCCCAGCAGTCCTAAGCGTCACCTGCAGGCTGCAAGGTGCAAACTGGTCAAATATTCATTGAGGTCCTCTGCTCAATTGTAAGTGAATGACGATGAATGAGACAGACATGGCCAAGAGATGAGCAGAGACAGGGTGATATGGACAGGTAAATGGGTAATTACAATAATAGATCATGGTAAATGTTATGACAGGGAAGAACGGAGTGAGGTAAGAACTTCAGAGAAAGACAGCCATGAACTTGGTGCATTAAATGAGTGCCTCTGGGTGAGTACGCCTAATCCTGTGTGATTTCAATATCCACCTACCCCTGTGTCTTGTGGGCTGTATGTGCACCGCATATTGTGAGCGTGTCTGTGTACATGTGTGTGTCTGTTAGGATTGGATTCAGCTGTGAGTGGCAGATAACCAAAATAGTAGTGGCTTAAATAAGACAGAAGTGTCTTTTTTTCTCAGACTTCAAGTCCAGACCTAAGTGGCCCCCAGGCTGGCGCTGTGTTTTTAAAACAAGGCTGCAGATTCCTTGACACTCCTTCCATCGAAAAGTTCTCCTTCGGGGCGCCTGGGTGGCGCAGTCGGTTAAGCGTCCGACTTCAGCCAGGTCACGATCTCGCGGTCCGTGAGTTCGAGCCCCGCGTCGGGCTCTGGGCTGATGGCTCAGAGCCTGGAGCCTGTTTCCCATTCTGTGTCTCCCTCTCTCTCTGCCCCTCCCCCGTTCATGCTCTGTCTCTCTCTGTCCCAAAAATAAATAAACGTTGAAAAAAAAAATTTAAAAAAAAAAAAAAAGAAAAGTTCTCCTTCAATCTGGTTGGGCTTTGACCAATGGAGTAGGCAGAAGTGATGTCGAGTGACTTCTGAGGCTCAGTTACAAAAGGCCGTGAGTGTCTGTCTTGATCCCTGGATCATTTGCTCTTGGAGCCCTGAGCTGTCATATAAGAAATCCAACTCTCCTGAGGCCATCATGCTGGAGAGGCCACAAGCTTGGCATCTGGTGGGTGCTCCAGCTGACAGTCCCAGCTGAGCCTTTCAGCTGTTCCTACCAAAATGCCAGACATGTGAATGGAGCCGTGTTGGACCCTCCAAGTCAACCCGTGCACCGACTGAAAACCGCCGGGCGACCTCGGTCAATGGCACAAGGGGAAAAAAATTGCCCACCTGAGCCCGGCTTCGAAGTTGCTTCATATACATTAATCAGAACATAGTCACCCCTCCTGAAAAGAAGGCTGGGAAAGAGGTCTTTATTCTGGGTGGAAGTTGCCCAACTATAAATAAAAACTTCTATCACTATAGGAAAGATGCAATCTCATAGTAGGAGAAGGTTAGCAGTCTCTGTCACTGAGTGTGTGTGTGTGTGTGTGTGCGCGCACACACCCATATCCAGGAAGCAGCTGGGCTTGGAATGTTCAGCTTTGGTCCCACCTGACCTGTTGCCTTCCAGGGCCAGGCTGCTGGCATCTGTTTCCCCTAAAACCTATTTCCTGGTACCTACCTTCAATCCTGGGTGGATGAGGGGACCTGGATAGGGCGGTGATTTCCCAGCATCCTCCAGACAAGAGGGAAGACAGCAGGAGGTGGCTCCAGCCTGGAACACGGGGCAATGCTTCCGAGCCTGGCCTGGGGAGCCCGTGCCAGGGGGGCCAAGGCCTACAGTCTGGCCTTTTGGTACTTGGGAGTAACCTCCTTCCAAGCCAACTTCCTCCTTCTGCATAATGAAACTAGTTCACACCAACGTTCCATCACGTCCTCGCGCAGGAGGTGCCTGTGGCACTTGTTCATGTACAACATTTCTCAGTGCTGGTGAAGGGGCAGCCTGAGTGACACTGGTCCTCCTGCTAGCGAGTCTTTAGGGTGCATCTGGACAATGTGTCTCAGTGGTTGCTGCACAGGCTTTGGAGTCAGAAAACTGGGTGAGAATCAGGCTCTCTACCTGTAAGCTGTGTGATCCTGGGGGCAAGGCTCTCTGAGGGTCAGTTTCCTTGTGTGTAAAATGGGGATAATAAGAACGGCCTCGTAGGATTTTTATGATAATTAAGTGAAATAAGGATAGCACTTATCACAGTGCTTGACCCATAATAACTACTCTACATATAGTAGCTATTATTATTATTGTTGTTTGTTTGTTTGTTTGTTGTTGCTATTACTACAACCAAGCCTTGCAAGACTAAAACATCTCTGCCCCCAGGGGAAGAAGAATTGGGAAAAAGAATAGTAATAAGTTTGTACATGATTATTGATGTAAAAGTTTTAAGTTTTTATTTATTGATTTGAGAGAGAGAGAGAGAGAACCTGTGGAGGAGGGGCAGGGAGAGTGGGACAGAGGATTCAAAGCAGGCTCTGTGCTGGCAGCAGAGAGCCCGACATGGGGCTTGAACTCAAGAACCTCGAGATCATGACCTGAGTCAAAGTTGGATGCTTAACCAACTGAGCCACCCAGGTGCCCCTTGATGTAAATTTTTAGGCCCTTACCCATTTTTTTTTCTACTGGCAGTTTAACACCTCATCCCCACCACTACCTTCTTTTCAAGGAGCTGGGTGTCCTGTGCTCATTGCCTCAGGGGATGATCCCTCTGAAATAAAGTTGCTTTCTGGCCTAACTCTCCAGAAACCTTGGCTTCCCGGGGAATAGAAAGTCCTCTGAGCAGAGACTGGCAATTCGAGGAAAATATCCTAAGTGATAGCTGGGTGGGGTAAGTTTGTTTATTTTTAAAATGTGTTTATTTATTTTGAGAGTGAGAGATAGAGCAAGCAAGTGGGGCAGGGGCGTAGAGAAGGGGGGAGAGAGAGAGAATCCCAGGCAGGTTCTGCACTATCAACTCAGAGCCTGACGCCGGGCTCGAACTCACGAACCATGAGATCGTGATGTGAGCCAAAGTCAGACTCTTAACCAACTGAGTGGGTGGGGTAAGTTTAGGAGGGTGGGGCTCCCCCCAGAAACTAGAGAAGCTTCCTAGTGGTTTCCAGGCCAGGTCTCACCTCACCCCTGCATATGAATGAGGAGGTAGGACCCTCAGGGCATCCACACCTGGGGAGGGAATTTCTCCCCAATCTAGAAGGCTAGGCCCACCACTAGCTCCTGAATGTTGGAGAGTGAGGGGATTCTTGCTGCTTCTATTATGCTAAGCTCTGAATGAGGGATGCCCATTGTGTCCCCCAGATTATTCTGACTTCCTCCTGCAAGGCCCCAAGGCTGGGGATAAACAGCACTGTTCTGTGTATTTCCTGGTGTGCATCCCTGAGCAGGAGGCAGATTTCTTTTTGCTTCCATATCCTGGTGACAATTATTCCTTTCCAGATTAAAGGGTGGTGGTCCTGGCTCTGAGGGTCTCCAGAATCCAGAGCCATGATAGGAGGGATTTCAAATAGACTGAAGGAATCCCTTGTTGACGGGGAGAAGGATAAGGCTCCAAAGCAAGCCTTTTCTTTCTTTTTCTTTTTTTTTTTAATGTATTTTTTTAAATTCAAGTTAGTTAACATACAGTGTAGTATTGGTTTCAGGAGTAGAACCCTGTGATTCATCACTTACATATAACACCCAGTGCTCATCCCAACAAGTGCCCTCCTCAAGACCCATCACCCATTTAGTCCATCCCCCACCAACCTCCCTCCATCAACCCTTAGTTTGTTCTCTGTATTTAAGAGTCTCTTATGGTTTGCCTCCCTCTCTGTTTTTATCTTATTTTTCCTTCCCTTATGTTCATCTGTTGTGTTTCTTAAATTCCAAGTATGAGTGAAATCATACGACATTTGTCTTTCTTTGACTGACTTATTTTGCTTAGCACAATACACTCTAGTTCCACCCACTTTGTTGCAAATGGCAAGATTTCGTTCTTTTTGATCTCCAAGTAACATTTCATTGTATATATATATATATCACTTCTTCTCTATCTATTCATCCGTCGATGGACATTTGGGCTCTTTCGATAATTTGGCTGTTGTTGATAGCACTGCTATAAACATTGGGGTGCACGTGCCCCTTTGAATCAGCATTCTTGTACCCTTTAGATAAATACCTAGGAGTGCAATTGCTGGGTTGTAGGGTAGTTCTATTTTCCAACTTTTAAAAAAAAATTTTTTTAACGTTTATTCATTTTTGAGAGACAGAGAGAGACAGAGCATGAGTGGGGAGACACAGAATCTGAAGCAGGCTCCAGGCTCTGAGGTGTCAGCACAGAGCCTGACGCGGGGCTCTAACTCATGAACTGCGAGATCATGACCTGAGCCGAAGTCGGATGCTCAACCTACTGAGCCTCCCAGGCGCCCCTATTTTCCAACTTTTTGAGGAAACCCCATACTGTTTTCCAGAGTGGCTGCACCAGTTTGCATTCCCACCAACAGTGTAAAAGTATTCCCCTTTCTCCACATCCTTGCCAACATATATTGTTTCTGGAATTGTTAATTTTTCCTTTTTTTAAAAAATTTATTTTTGAGAGAGAGAGAGAGAGAAAGCACAAGTGGAAAAGGGACGGGGGGTGGGGGGGACAGAGGATCCAAAGCAGGCTCTGCACTGATAGCAGAGAACCTGACATGGGGCTTGAACTCTTGAACCTGGAGATCATGACCTGAGCTGAAGTTGGGTGCTCAATCAAGAGCCACCCAATCGCTTCTTAGCCTTTCGGCTAAGATCAAGTGTAGTAAGAGCCGCCCAGGCACCCCTCCTGTGTTGTTAATTTTAGCCATTCTGACAGGTGTGAGGTGGTATCTCATGGTTTTGATTTATATTTCTCTGGTGAGGAGTGATACTGAGCATCTTTTCATGTGTCCGTTAGCTGTTCGGATGTCTTCTTTGGAAAAGTGTCTCTTTATGTCTTCTGCCCACTTCACTGGATGATTTGTTTTTTGGGTGTTGAGTCTGGTAAGATTTTTATAGATTTTGGATACTAACCCTTTATCTGATATGTCATTTGCAAATATCTTCTCCCATTCTGTTGGCTGCCTTTTAGTTTTGTTCATTGTTTCCTTCACTCTGCAGAAGCTTTTTATCTTGATGAAGTCCCAATAGTTCATTTTTGCTTTTATTTCTCTTGCCTCCGAAGACATGTCTAGGAAGAAGTTGCTGTGGCCAAGGTCAAAGAGGTTGCTGCCTGTTTTCTCTTATAGGATTTTGATGGTTTCCTGTCTCACATTTAGGTCTTTCATCCATTTTGAACTTATTTTTGTGTATGGTGTAAGTGGTCCAGGTTCATTCTTCTGCATGTCGCTGTCCAGTTTTCCCAGCACCACTTGCTGAAGAGACTGTCTTTATTCCATTGGATATTCTTTCCTGCTTTGTCAAAGATTAGTTGGGCATACATTTGTGGATCCATTTGTGGGTTCTCTATTCTGTTCCACTGATCTATGTCTGGTGTGTGTGTGTGTGTGTGTGTGTGTGTGTGTGTGCTGATACCATACTGTCTTGATAACTACAGCTTTGTAACAGCTTAAAGTCCAGAATTGTGATGCCTCCAGCTTTGTTTGGTTTTCCTTTTCAATATTACTTTGGCTATTTGGGGTCTTTTCTGGTTCCATACAAATTTTATAATTGTTTGTTCTCTTCTGTGAAGAATGCTAGTGTTATTTTGACAGGGATTGCATTGAATGTGTAGATTGCTTTGGGTAATATAGACATTTTAACGATATTTTTTCTTCCAATCCATGAGCATGGAATGTTTTTCCATTTCTTTGTGTCTTCTTCAATTTCTTTCATAAGCTGTCTATAGTTTTCAGTATACAGATCTTTTACCTCCTTGGTTAGGTTTATTCCTAGGTATCTTATGGTTTTTTGCAATTGTAAATGAGATCAATTCCTTGATTTCTCTTTCTGCTGCCTTATTATTGGTGTATAGATATGCAACTGATTTCTGTACATTGATTTTATATCCTGTGACTTTGCTGAATTCATGGATCAGTTCTAGCAGTTTTTTGGTGGAGTCTTTTGGGTTTTCCATGTAAAGTATCATGTCATCTGCAAAGAGTGAAAGTTTGACTTTCTCCTTGCTGATTTGTATGCCTTTTATTTCTTTTTGTTATCTGATTGCTGAGGCTAGAACTTCCAGTACTATGTTGAACATCAGTGGTGAGAGTGGACATCCCTGTTATCTTCCTGACCTTAGGGGGAAAGCTCTCAGTTTCTCCCCATTGATCTTTCATATATGGCCTCTATGATGTTGAAGTAAGTTCCTTCTGTCCCTACTTTCTTAAGGGTTTTTATCAAGAAAGGATGCTGTATTTTGTCAAATGCTTTTTCTGCACCTATTGACAGGATCATATGATTGTTATCCTTTCTTTTACTAATGTGGTGAATCACACTGATTGATTTGTGACTATTGAACCAGCCCTGCAGCCCAGGGATGAATCCCACTTGATTATGGTGAATAATTCTTTTAATGTACCGTTGAATTTGATTTGCTAGTATCTTGTTGAGAATTTTTGCGTCCAGTTTCATCAGGGATATTGGCCTGTAATTCTCCTTTTTACTTGGGTCTTTAGTTTTGGAATCAAGGTAATGCTGGCTTCATAGAATGAGTATGGCAGCTTTCCTTCCATTTCTATTTTTTTAATATTAAATTTTTTTAATGTTTATTTAATTTGAGAGAGTATGAGTGGGGGAGGGGCAGAGAGAGAAGAGGACAGAGGATCCCAAGCAGGCTCTGCACTGACAGCAGTGAGCCCGATATGGGGCTTGAACTCATGAGCCATGAGATCATGATCTAAGCTGAAATTGAACGCTCAACTGACTGAGTCACCCAGGTGCCCCTCCAATTTTATTTTTTGGAACAGTTTGAGAAGAATAGGTATTAACTCTGCTTTAAATGTCTGGTAGAATTCCCCTGGGAAGCCATCTGGCCCAGGACTCTTGTTTGTTGGGAGATTTTTGATAATTGATTCAATTTCTTTGCTGGTTATGGGACTGTTCAAATTTTCTATTTCTTCCTATTTCAATTTTGGTAGTACATGAATTTCTAGGAATTTGTCCATTTCTTCCAGATTGCCCAGTGTGTTGGCATATAATTTTTCATAATATTCTTTTATAATTGTTTGTATTTCTGTAATGTTGATTGTGATCTCTCCTCTTTCATTTGTGATTTTATCTATTTGGGTCCTCTCTATTTTCTTTTTGATAAGTCTGGCTAGAGGTTTATCAATTTTGTTTATTCTTTCAAAGAACCAGAATTTAATTTCATTGATCTGTTCTACTGTTTTTGCTTGTTTCTATATCATTGATTTCTGCTCTAATCTTTATTATTTCACTTCTTCTGCTGGCTTGAGGCTTTATTTGCTGCTCCTTCTCTAGCTCCTTTAGGTATAAAGTTAGGCTATGTATTTGGGACCTTTCTTTCTTCTTGAGATAAGTCTGAATTGCAATGTACTTTCCTCTTAGGGCTGCCTTTGCTGCATCCCAAAGGGCTTGGACTGTCATGTTTTCATTTTTACTTGCTCCCATGTATTGTTTTATTTCTTCTTTAATTTCCTGGTTAATCCATTCATTCTTTAGTAGGATCTTTTAAATGTTTTTATTTTGAGAGAGAGAGAGAGAGAGAGAGAGAGTAAGCAAGGGAGGGGCAGAGAGAGAGGGAGACACAGAATCTAAAGCAGGCTCCAGGCTCTGAGCAGTCAGCACAGAGCCTGACACGGGGCTCGAACTCATGAACTGTGAGATCATGACCTGAGCCAAAGCTGAAGCTTAACCGACTGAACCATCCAGGTGCCCCATAGTAGGATGTTTTTTAACCTCTATGTACTTGAGGGCTTTCCAAATTTTTTCTTGTGGTTGATTTCAAGTTTCATAGTGTTGTGATCTGAAAATATGCGTGATATGTTCTTGATCTTTTTGTACCTGTTGAGGGCTGATTTGTGACCCAGTATGTGATCTATTCTAGAGAATGTTCCATGTGTCCTCAGGAAGAATGTGTATTCTCCTGCTTTAGGATGAAATGTTCTGAATATATCTGTTAAGTCCACCTGGTCCAATGTGTCATTCAAGGCCGTTGTTTCCATGTTGATTTTCAGCTTAGGTGATCTGTCCATTGTTATAAGTGGGGTATTAAAGTCTCCTACTATTATGGTATTATTATCAATGAATTTTTTTATGTTTGTGATTAATTGATTTATATATTTGAGTGCTCTCAAGTTGAGGGCATAAATATTTACAGTTGTTAGATCTTCTTGATGGATAGACCCCTTAATTATGATATAATGTCTTTCTTCATCTCTTATTTTGGTTTTTGTTTTAAAATTGAGTTTGTCTCAGGGCGCCTGGGTGGCTCAGTTGGTTGAGCATCCAACTTCAGCTCGGGTCATGATCTCGTGGTTCGTGGGTTCGAGCCCTATGCCAGGCTTTGCACAGATAGTGCGGAGCCTGCTTCAGATTCTCTGTCTCCCTCTCTGCTTCTCCCCGGCTCGTGCTCTCTCAAAAATGAATAAATGTTTTTAAAAAAATTTAATTCGGTTTGTCTGATATAAGTATGTCTACCCTGACTTTCTTTTGACATCCATTAACATGATAGAGCATTCTCCATCCCCTCACTTTCAATCTGCAGGTGTGTTTAAGTCTAAAACAAGTCTCTTATAGACAGCATATAGACGGATCTTGTTTTTTGAATCCATTTAGATACCCTATATCTTTTGATTGGACCATTTAGTCCATTTACATCCTGAGTGATTATCGAAAGATATGAATTTAATGCTATTGTGTTATCTGTAGAGTCGGTGTTTCTGGTGATATTCTCTGGTCTTTGTAGTCTTTGTTGCTTTGTTGTTTGTTTGTTTGTTTGTTTGTTTTCTCCACTCAGACATTTCCCCTTAAAATTTCTTGCAGGCTGGTTTGGTCACAAACTCCTTTATTTTTTGTTTGTCTGGGAAACTCTTTATCTCTCTTTCTATTCTGAATGACAGCCTTGCTGGATAAAGAATTCTTGGCAGCATATTTTTCCCATTCAGCACGTTGGATATCTCCTGCTACTCCCTTCTGACCTGCCAAGTTTCAGTGGACAGGTCTCTGCTGCTAACCTTATGTGTCTACCCTTGTAGGTTAACCTTTTGTCCCTAGCTGCTTTCAGAATTCCCTCTTTATCTTTGTATTTTGCAAGTTTCACTATGCTATGTCATGTATGTTTTTGTCGATTTTGAGGGGAGTTCTCTGTGCCTCTTGGACTTGAATGTGTTTCCTCCCCCAGATTAGGGAAGTTCTCAGCTATAATTTGTTCAAATAGACGTTCTGCCCCTTTTTCCCACAGAGCAGGCCTTTTCTATAAGGGCTGATTCAATGGTATTTTCCCCCTGGAATCAGAGAGATGTACAGGCTTTTCTCCTGTGTTTTTCCACCCCTGAATCATGCTTGTGTCTCCTTTAGGGGCAGCACAGCAAAAAGGGCACAAGCTTTGGGGGCAACAGACCTAGACTGACATCCTGGCTCTGTGGTTCAGTTTTCTCATTTGCAGAATGGGTATAATCACATCTCCCTTAATGAGCTGTTGGGAAGAAGGACTTAAGTATGAATGTGTGTGAATGGCCTGGCATGGGACAGGTGGTTGCTGCCCCTCCTTTCCTGGAAGGAGGGTAGATTCTGAGAGATTTTCTGTTGGTTGAGGAACTCCTGGGGGCCCATCCTGGGACTATGTGGCACAGGAATTTGGGGAGAAACAGAAGAGGAACGTACTACCTATTTATTTATCTTAATATTTATTTTTGAGAGAGAGAGAGAGAGAGACAGAGTGCAAGGGGCAGAGAGAGAGAGGGAGACACAGATTTTGAAGAAGGCTCCAGGCTCCGAGCTGTCAGCACAGAGCCTGATGTGGGGATTGAACTCAGGAACTGCGAGATCATGACCTGAGCCAAAGTCGGACGCTTAACTGACTGAACCACCCAGGCACCCCCATTACTGTCTTTTTAGTCCAGAAACTTTAGAGTAGGAGTGCCAACATGGATGCAAACAGGCAGCAGCATGCTGGCAAATGTTCAAAAACTGGCTCCCTGGAAAGACGAATACATGCATAGTTTATTACACTTTTTCTATTTGAATAAAGAATGTGTAGCACATAACTTACAGCTAATAATAAAAATATAATAACCTTGAATGTAAGTTCCATAGAGCCAATTAATATCTACAAAATGCTTTCATTGGTTTTTGAGGATCCCTGCATCAGAAACCAACCTTAGGGGAGCCTGGGTGGCTCAGTCGGTTAAGCATCTGACTTCGGCTCAGGTCATGATTTCGCAGTTTGTGGGTTGAAACTCCTCATCAGGCTCTCTGCTGATAGATCAGAGCCTGCTTTGGATTCTGTGTCTCCCTCTCTCTCTTCTCCTCCCCTGCTCATGCTCTCTCTCTCAAAGATAAATAAACATTAAAAAATTAAAAAAAAAAAAGGAGAGAAAGAAAGAAACCAACCTTAGGCCACAGATGATAAATATAGTTTTGACATGAAAGTTGGTTAATTTTTTTTTCAAGATTTGATTTTTAAGTAATCTCTACACCCAGTGTGGGGCTCAAACTCATGACCCCATGATCAAGAGTTGCAGGCTCCACTGACTGAGCCAGCCAGGTGCCCCTGGTTGACGTTTTTAAGTTAAGGTATAAGATGAAAGCAGAACAATGAAGGTTCTTGTCTGAACCTCAGGCATTAGTGATTTCGTCAGTTAGTCAATTTCTTTGCTGAATTGCGTTGTAGTTGTCAAATACTGGAAGGCTATTTCTCCAGATTGTCGTGCTTTTCACAATGTAACTGCTGTAGACATGACACACTATCGAGTTTAATCTGCATTATTAACATTTTCTCCTTCAATACCTCAGGTCTAGACCATCAACCAAACAACAGAGCAAGCCCTGTTTTGCAGCATTTGCTGACTTCTGCGGTGGGACCAGTGTGACATAACTGAACACAGAGTTGAGACGGGACATGCCACAGCACACCAATCCGTATGCGCGTTTCCACCCTACGGTGCAACGGCTGTATATAACCTCAAGAGCACAGATGATAGTAACACGGGGTAAAATAATTAGGAAGTTGGGGGTGCAGCTGGGTGGCTCGGTTGATTATCCAATTTCGGCTCAGGCCATGATCTCATGATTCAGGACTTTGAGCCCCAAGTTGGGCTCTGTGCTGACAGCTGGGAGCCTGGAGCCTACTTCAGATGCTGTGTCTCCCTCTCTCTCTGCCCCACCCACCCCTGCCTCCCACACTCACTCTCTCTCTCTCTCTCTCTCTCAAAAGTAAATAAATATTAAAAGAAAATAATTAGGAAATTGGGAGTTTTGTTTTGGATATAATCTATTTAATTATTTAAAAAAAATTTTTTTAAAGGGGCAGGCACCTGGGTGGCTCAGTTGGTTAAGCGTCGGACGTCGGCTCAGGTCATGATCTCACGGTTCTTGAGTTCGAGCCCCGGGTCGCGCTCTGTGCTGACAGCTCAGAGCCTGGAGCCTGTTTCAGATTCTGTGTCTCCCTCTCTCTCTGCCCTCCCCCACTCATGCTCTGTCTCTTTAAAATGAATAAGCATTTTAAAAATTTGAATATAATCTATTTATTTTTAAGCTTAGATAATTCAATTTTTTTAATAATGGCTGCGCTCAACAACTCACTCTGGAAACTTGATAGTCAGCTCTTGTGAGCTGGAACCAGCCATGCTGGCTGCACAGGACATCAGGCGGTCCTCGTAATCGGGAGAAGTGGGCTAGGTGTGGCTGAGCGACATCACCCCTACCCTAAACGGGAAACCACTCACCAGATCCTGGCAGTTCATGTACGTGGTATGGAGTGTTGTCAGATCATCCGATTTTTATGTGATTCTTTTGACTTTAAAAAATTGGCAACAATCGGGGTGCCTGGGTGGCTCAGTCGGTTAAGCGTCCGACTTCAGCTCAGGTCATGATCTCGCGGTCTGTGAGTTCGAGCCCCGCGTCGGGTACTGTGCTGATCGCTCGGAGCCTGGACCTGTTTTGGATTCTGTGTCTCCCTCTCTCTCTGACCCTCCCCCATTCATGCTCTGTCTCTCTCTGTCTCAAAAATAAATGTTAAAAAAAAATTGGCAACAAATCAAGACACTTTAAAAAATACAGAGCTAGCCAAACAAAACACATTTAGGTGCAAATTCGGCCTATGGGCTCTCATTTGTGACCTGTGCCTTCACAATGTGCCTCATGGGCTGTCCTTTTGGGAACCCCGTGAGCAGGGCCAGGAAGAGAGAGTGAGGTGAGTGAGGCACTAGCCCCAGGCACAAAATTTAAGAGATTTCACAGCCAGTAATCAAGCTAAAGAATATCTTAATGCAATGTTTTAAAAATTAAAACTAACGCCAAAAAAAGTCTATGTTGAACAAAATAACGTGTTCTGTAAAGTCAGGTAAGTAACAGTGTTGTGCCCGGCCACCTTGGAGCCTGAGACAAAAGGAAAAGTCCGTAATATTGATGTGGGACCGGAGGAACTTAAGGAAGCTGCTATCGGTTCCTCTCTCTGGCTGTGTTCTGGGGCTCTAGGGAGGGTGGGGATACTGTGAGATTTGGAGCTGAAAGTATTTCCAGGCCTTGGCTTTTCTTGCAGGTTTTTATGATCTGTGTGGCTTCAAGGAAGGCCCAGAGAAGTCTCCCTAACGGTCTACCTCAACCCCAGAAGATCTGAGCTCAACGGAGGAGCAGGACCTGATTGGCATAAGGCCTGTGGCTGCTGAAAACCTGAGGATTCACTACTCCTGCCCCTGCAAGGTCTTTGCTGCATGACCTTGGCGCCTGGCTGGAGCGCATCTCAATTTCCTATGATACAGGGGGTCTACGGTCTTCTCCCTGACTGCTAGCCAGTCACAGCACCTTGTTTATCCTTTTTGGAGTTTTTCCTTTTTGGATCCCAGAATCTCCATGTCAACTCCTTCATCCTCTGCCTCCAAGCAGGAAAATACTCTGCTTACCTTAGACCAGTGGTTCTCAACAGGGTGGGGGGGCAGTTTTGTCCTCCAGAGGACATTTGGCAATGGAGACATTTTTTTAAATGTTTGTTTACTTACTATTTATTTATTTATTTATTTACTGGGAAGCGGGGCGGAGAGAGGGGGAAAGAATCCTAAGCAGGCTCCATTTAGGAGCTCTGTCGGTGCAGAGCCCGACGTGGGGCTCGATCCCACAACCTGTGAGATTGTGACCTGAGCCGAAATCAAGAGTCAGACACCCAATCAACTGAGCCACCAAGGCACCAACCCTCCCAAATTTTTTAAATGTTTGTTTATTTATTTTTTAGAGACAGGGAGAGAGAGTGTGCGACAATGGAGACATTTTTGATTGTCATGACTAGGGCGGTTGGATGCCCCTGGCATCTAGTGAATAGAGGCCAGAGAGGTTGCTAAACCTCCTACAATGCACAGCACAGTCCCCAATAATGTAGAATTATCCTGTCCAAAATGTCATTGCTGAGGTTGAGAAATCCTGGCCTGCACAGAGAGATCTCTGCTCCATTTTCAAGCTCTCCCGAGAGACTACGTTTTCATCCATTGCCTTAAAGCCCTGGCAACCAGAAACATCTCACTTCATTCACCCATATTGCTATTGGGAAACTATTTCCCCCCTCTAGCTTTTAAGGGAGATAGAAAATAAGTTTCTCAGTCCCCACATTTTTCTTGGGCTGGCTGTCATTCCTGACCCCCCCTCATTATTTCTGTGTCTCATTGATTTCTTTCTCTTCCACCCTTCTCCCGCCAGGGTTCAAACCAAAGGGATGGAGCTCAGTTCTCATCTCTTGGATTTGAAGATGGGAGGACAGATGGTTTCCTCTTGCTACCAAATCCTGACTATGCTGTCAACAGGAGAAGACACTTTCCAGACACTTCTGTCTCCCAGGTGCCTCCTCCTGACTGAGGAGGCAGACATTTGCCAGTTGCATGGCGGCACCTACTTCCTGGAGGGAGTTTGAATAGCCCAACTGGGAGTTTCCAGTATCTTCTTCTTTTTTTTTTTTTTTTACATTTATTTTTTAAACTTTTTTTTTTAACGTTTATTTATTTTTGAGACAGAGAGAGACAGAGCATGAACGGGGGAGGGCCAGAGAGAGAGGGAGACACAGAATCGGAAGCAGGCTCCAGGCTCTGAGCTGTCAGCACAGGGCCCGATGCGGGGCTCGAACTCACGGACCGCGAGATTATGACCTGAGCTGAAGTCAGCCGCTTAACCGACTGAGCCACCCAGGCGCCCCTATATTTATTTATTTTTGAGAGACAGAGAGAGACACAGCATGAGCAGGGGAGGGGCAGAGAGAGAGGGAGACACAGAATCCGAAGTAGGCTCCAGGCTCTGAGCTGTCAGCACAGATCCCGACTCGGGGCTCGAACCCATGAACCGTGAGATCATGACCTGAGCCAAACTCGGTCGCTCAACTGACTGAGCCACCCAGGTGCCCTGTATCTTCTTCTATTTATACTGAGTACCTACCAGGTGACAGGTACTAAGTAAGGGTGTTTTAGCTCCCTTTGTTTATCTAATTTTTTTAAGTTTATTTATTTATTTTGAGAGAGAGAGAGAGTGAGCATGAGCAGGGGAAGGGCAGAGAGAAAGAGAGAGAGATAGAATCCCAAGCAGGCTCTGCATTGACAGCTTGGAGCCCGATGAGGGGCTTAAACTCACCAACTACTAGATCATGACCTGAGTTAAAACCAAGAGTCAGATGCTTAAACGACTGAGTCACCCAGGCGTCCGGAGATCTAAATATTTTTGTGGTAAAATATAACATACAGTTTACCATTTTAACCATTTAGAAGTTTACACTTCAGTGGCATTAAGTATATTCACAATGTTGTGCAACCAGCACGGCTGTCCGTTTCCAGAACATTTGCTTGATCCCACACAGTAACTCTGTACCCATTAAACAATAATTCCCCATTCATCCCTCCCCTAGGCCCTGGAATCCATTCTGATTTCTGCCTCTGGGAATTTTGGGCAAGCAGCTTTTTATTTTTATTTGTTTATTGAAAATTTTTATTTATTCTGAGAGAGAGAGAGAGAGAGAGAGCATGAGTGGAGGGGCAGAGAGATAGAGAGAGACAGAAAATCCCAAGCAGACTCTGAGCTGTCAGCACAGATTATACTTTGGGGCTCAAACTCACAACCCATGAATTCATGACCTGAGCTGAAAGCAAGAGTCAGACGCTTAACCGACTGAGCCAGCCAGGTGCCCCATGCAGCTTTTTGAATATATAATCTACCAAGCATCACTATGTCTCTGCAATTCCGTAATCTGCAATCTCTACTTCACAGATGGGAGGACTGCCCCCGAAGGTAAGTAAGCTGCATCACACTCGCGTAATTAGCAAACGACAGAGACAGGATTTAAATCCAGACCTCGCTCTCATTCATCCAATAAACATACATCAAGCACCTAATTCGTGTTGAGCAGAGGAGCAGTGACAAATAAGATATTGACCCTGTCACCAAATGATTCCCATCTAGTAATTGAGATAAGTTTTTATGTAAATAAATGTGATTTTATGTAAATAAATGGAAATGACAGACATTATGTACAGCAGTCAATGCACTGAGTATGAGACCAGAGTGTAGTCAGTCCTTCCCGGGATAAGGTCAGGTAAATTTCTTAGTGAAGGTACTGCTTGAGCTGAATGTTGAAAGATAAGAATTAGCTGGAAGGGCAGTGGGGCTGGAGAGGCAGAAGGAACAGGGTGAGTAATTGCTCAGAAGCATGAAGCTGCCTGGATGTGTTAGATTTCCAGGAATTCTGAGGGCTGAGGGTAGGAAGGGCCCAGATGGGGTTGGAGGTGTAGACAAAGGCCTTATCAGGGAGGGTCTATGCCATCCCAGGGGGGGCGGGCTTTATCCTGAGGGCAATGGGTGGCTTGGAGGGTTTTAAGCAGGGAAATGAAATGACCATTTAGAAATGCAGCCATTGAGTGGGTAGACCAGAGGGCCAAAACTGGAGGCAGAGAGGATCCCTAGGACTATAACAATTCTGGGAAGAGAAAAAGTCCGGATAAAGTCTGGACTAAGGCTATGCCATGGACTAATGAGAAGGCAATGGATGTGGGAGATATTAAGGAGGTAGCTTTTAGGGGATTCAGTCAGCAGTTAGAAGTGTATAGGAGGGGTGCCTGGGTGGCTCAGTTGGTTGAGCATTTGACTCCTGATTTCAGCTCAGGTCATGATCCCAGAGTTGTGGGATTGAGCCCACCTCAGCGCAGGGCCTGCTTGAGATTCTCTCTCCCTTTCCCTCTGCCCCTCCCCAACTCGTGTCTTCTCTCTCTCTCTCTCAAGTAAAAAAAAAAAAAAAAGAAAGAAAAAAGTTAAGTGGATAGGAAGCAAAAGGGAGGAATTATGGGTAACAACCAGGATTCTGACTTGGGTAATGGTGCTATTCACCAAGACAGGAAGAAGAGTAGGTTTGGGGGAAAGATAAAGATACCCAACATTCCCGGCACCTCACCGGCTCAGTCCGTAGAGCATGAAGCTATTGATCTCAGAGTTGTGAGTTTGAGCCCCACGTTGGGTGTAGAGATTATTCAAAAATAAAATCTTAAACACACACACACACACACACACACACACACACAATGTAATACTCATGAAACAGTATGCACACTTCTCTTAGTCCTTTGCATATATTAACTCAGAAAACCCATACAACTCCATGAGGTAAATACTGTTACTGTCTCCATTATGCAAATGAGGAAACAGAAGCAGAGAGAGATTAAGCAACTTGCCCAAGATCACACAGTTCTGGGGACATCTAAATCCAAAACAGTGCTGTGGCCACAATACCACTCCTTCCCGAGGGAACAAGTTTAATCCAGACATGCTGAGTTGGAGATGCTTGTGGCTATTCTAAGAGACCACTTCCTCCAGGATCAGCAAGAGGTTGAACTTACCTCCAGGAGAGTTGAGGAACAGGCAAGTTGACCAGCCAGGGAGATAAGAATCAAGAGGGTCTGGCTCTTTGAAAGTTAAGGGGAGGCGGGCGGGTGGGGGGGGGGTGTTCCAGTGGCAGCTCCAGGAATCTGTTTAGGAGGAGATTAGGGAAGTCAATCAAGTCAGTGGCAAAGGCTGGGGTCTTGTCTTGACCCTGGGTTTACACCATAAGCATGCCACTGCTCTATTTAGGTTATATATGTATTTGGGAGGCTGAAAGAGGGTGCTGACGGAGGTAGTGGGTGTAAATGCCCTCCAAACTATGCCTTGGAAATATTTGCAGTAATTCCCGAGATCAGAAGCAACAGAAATATAGGGGCGCCTGGGTAGTTCAGTAGGTTAAGCGTCCAACTCTTGATTTCGGCTCAGGTCATGATCTCACAGTTCATGGGTTTGTGCCCTGCTTCAGGCTCTTCAGGGAGCCTGCTTGGGATTCTTGCTCTCTCCTCTTCTCTATTCCTCCCTGCTTGTGCTCTCTCTCTCTCTCAAAATAAAGAAATAAACTTTAAAAAGAAATTAAAAGAAAAAAAAGAACAGAAATGTAAACTGAGATGAGATTTTTGCAACACGATGCCTTTAAGGAACATCCATTGGGCAAGGCCAGGGGCTGTAAGACCTCTCTCTTCCAACCCCTGGCATGGTGACCAAAAGTCATAGGTCACCCTGGAACCTGGAGAAAAAGCAATCTAAGCCAAGAATAGTCTGCTGTGGCACCTTGGGGGAAACATGCCTCGTGCTACGTAGGTCTGAAAAAAATGCCCTGGAAGGTTCAAAAGCCCATTTAGTTAGGAACCTTTCAGCGGAAGCCCGATTGCAGCGTAAGCGTGCAGATGGTCTTGGTTAATGTGGGGTTGCATCAGGGCTCCTTGTGAGAGTCGCTGCTTCCGTCCTTTCTTCCTCAGTGTCCTTTTCTCTGCCAGCTCGTCTTCTTGTCCTTGTCAGGCAGCGAGTGGCACGCCTGGGCGGCAGGCACAGATGGAACCGGAGCTCTCTGCTGTGATCCAGAAATAGTCATGCAAATGTCTGGCTGCTGGGGCTCTATGTCTTCACCCCTTTCCTTCCCTATTCCTAGCCCGACATCCATTAATTGTTTAAGGTGGCTCATTGGCCCCCTGGCCACAGGGACCCAGGCTGCGGCTCCTCGGGTGTTCTCACTTCCTAGAGGGACAGTTCTTGGTGGCAGAGAGGAATCTCCCCAAATGCCTTGGGGCTGCAGCCCAGACTCCAACGCTGAGGTCAGACAGGGTTATCTCCATCTCCGTTGTCACAATGTGCTGAGGACCTTTGTGGGGCTGGCCCTCCTGGTGGGGCCATACCGTCTGTGTAGGTTTGATGTTCCCTAGTTTCACTGACATTCCTACCCCTGGCCCACCAGCACTGACCACCGTGTTTCCAGGGCCAGGGAGAAGATGATGTACTTGAACTTCAAGTTCAGGGTGGGGGTGGGATACTTCCTCCTGAACCCAGTGGAGATGCACCACTTGGGCTCCTTCCCCTGTTTGTGGCTCAGCAGCTGCCACACCTGGGGGTGGCCTGCCCATCCTCCCCTGCTCTACTCTGATGAGGACAGGACTGGGCTCCATGTTCCCTCCAGCCGGTCGGTGCCTGGACAGTTCAGGCCCCAGCACAGACCTCTGCCCAACGGTGAGTGACACCTGGGTCAAGGTAGCAGCAGAGACCTGAGATCTTACTGGGAAGGGCCACCTAGTGAAAAATCCTGCCATTGACGTCCCTCTCCTGCTTGATCCTTGAGGGTGGGGAACGTGGAGGGGAGTGGGGAACCCTGCTTCCTCCTGAAGGCATTACCTCAATAGACACAGTATAATGAAAGGATCAGGAGCAAGGCGACTGGAGGCAGGCTGCCCAAGTTCGAATCCCAGCTCTGCCATTGCTGTGTAATTTGGGATGAGTTGCTTAACCCCTCTGTGCCTCAGTTCCTTTACCTGGAAAATGGGAATAATAATAGATCCTGCCTCGTAAGAACGCTGTGAGGATGAGATGAATTTGTACATGTAAAGGGCTTACCAGTAGTAGTAGAGAGTCATAGGGAACCTCGGCCACCATGTTAACCTTAGCAGTCTAGGGCATTGCTTGCTGCCCGGTCCACCCAGAACTGGATGAATGGGCAACTCCTTCCTCACCTGCTCCTACGGCTGTTGGTAGCTGTGTCCCCACATGAGTCTTTCCTTCTGTGTCTCTCCTATACCTGTCCCCTCCTGCTGGTCCCGACAGCATCCGTCTGGCACAGACTTGCGTGCTCACTGCCCTGCTGCTGCTGAATGTGCCCGCGTTGCCCCCTCCCTCCATTGCAACCCGTACGTGATTACCACCTGAAGCTCCTGAGCTTGGCATCCAGCGCCTTCCATGAGCCAGCCCAGACCTCCCTTTCCAACCTGGTCATTGCCCTTTCCCAGGCCAGCCACATCAGGACCTGTGCCCCAGACCTGCACCAGATCCCTCCCACCCTCTGCCCCTCCTGGGCAGCTCCGACCTGGTAGGCTTCAGAGCCAAACTAATCCTGCTCAGCTATGTGACCTTGGGCAAGCTGCTTGGTGTTTTGAAGTTCAATTTCCTTCCGTATAAAAAAAAAAAAAAAAAAAGGACTAATAGGGGTGCCTGGGTGGCTCAGTCGGTTGAGCATCTGACTCTTGCTTTCAGCTCAGGTCATGATCCCAGGGCCGTGGGATGGAGCCCCGTGTTGGGCTCCTTGCTGAGCGTGGAACCTGCTTAACATTCTCTCTCTCTCTCTCTCTCTCTCTCTCTCTCTCTCTCAAAACAAAAGGGACTAATAATACCTACGTACTAGGTTGTTGTGAGGATTCAACGAGACAATATAAATAAAGTACTGGGCACACAATGTCCCTCAGCAAGCAGTGGATGCCGTGATTATCATAAATTCTACAATTATGGACTCAAACCCTACCTTCTTTCTATGAAGCCTTCCTCGACCCCGCCTCTGTTTTGTTTTGTTTTTCGCTCCTCTGAGCCTCCTCGAAGACTCCATCTGATACTTAGTCATGCACTGTTTTGTGACTTCCCTTTACTGCTGCCTGGAGCTGTTATTTAAATCCATCCTGCTGCAACTTTGCAAGTGTCTCCAGCTGGGCTTTGCACCTCCGTGGCAGACAGGATAGCAATGGGGTGCTTTGTATGGAATGGGGGCTCCCTCATACACACCGATTTAATTTTGTTTTGATCTTTAGGACAGAATGAGGCGTGGGTCCAGACAGGGCGTGTCGGAAAACCAGGAGAGATGGGCCTTCCTCCACCTCCCTCCACAACTTGGGCCAATCTTAACAATCCTTCAATAGCTAACTTCTTCCCAAGGTCTAATTAGAGTCCTGCTTGCTGTCGTGGAAGCTGTTTTCCTCGGGCCTCGGGCTATTGATGCCTAGGTCCTGAGAGGAGAGGTAGCCAGTAGCCTTTTGGGTGATGCAGAGAAGCCTGGGTTCTATCCTCTAGGCCAGGGCTCAGCAAACTATAGCCCTCGGGCCCCAATCTGGTTCACCACCTGTTTTTATAAATAAATTTGTATTGGAACACAGTCATACCTATTTGTCTTTATATCATCTGTGGCTGCTTTTGTGCTATAGTCGTGGAGTTGAGCAGTTGAGGGTAAAGCCTAAAATATCCGCTATCAGGCCCTCCACAGAAAAAGTTTGCTGGTCCCTGTGCTAGGCCATCATTGGGAGCCTCTGAAGAATTCCAAGCCAGGGAGGGAGTGACAGGATCGTATGTGTATTTTAGAAGGATCCTTCTGGCAGCCAGGCATATGGAAGACAGGTTGGAATGAGAAAGCTGTTGCAATTGTCCAGACGACAGCTGACGAGGCCTGAACTAAGACGAAGGCAGTGGAGATAAACAGTGCAGATTGGAGAGCTATTTGTGGAGTAGAACCGATAGATCTGGATGCCTGAGTGGATGGGGGCAGAGGGAGGAGGAGGTAAGGAGAACGCACTGTTGGCTCCCCTACCAAGGATTAGGGTCATCAGCTGAAGGGAGGAGTCATGGAGGAAGGTCATACATCTGGCTCTGGACATGATTCATTTGGGATATTTGCACGAGATGGTGAAAGCTCCAGGCTAGCCTCTAGAGTGATGTCTGCCGTGGACATTTGAGACTTATCTGTTGTGTGGGAGTGTTTATTGTGGTAAAATATGAATAACATAATATTTACCATTTTAACCATTAAAAACATTTTTTTCTTTAATGTTTATTTATTTTGGAGAGAGAGAGAGAGAGTCAGAGAGAGACAGAGCATGAGTGGGAGAGGGGCAGAGAGAGAGAGGGAGGCACAGAATCCGAAGCAGGTTTCAGGCTCTGAGCTGTCGGCACAGAGCCAGATGTGGGACTCGAACTCATGAGCGAGATCAAGACCTGAGCTGAAGTCAGACACTCAACCAACTGAGCTAACCAGGCACCCGCCATTTTAACCATTTTTAAGTGTACAATTCCATGGCATTAAGATATTGTACAAACATCACCACTCTCCATTTCCAGAACTTTTTCATCATCCCCAACCAAAACACTGTACCCATTAAATAACTACTCACCATTCTTTCCCTCCCTCAGCCCCTGGTAACCTCTATTCTACTCTCTGTCTCTATGAATTTGCATATTCTATATACCTCATGTAAGTGGAATCATACAGTATTTGTCCCCCGTGTCTGACTTCTTTCACTTAGCATAATGTCCTCAAAGTTCAATTACATATGGCTGAATAATATCCCATTGTATGTAAATGTCACATTTTGTTTATCCATTCGTCTATGGATGGGTGGGTTCTTTTTATATTCTTACACTTCTAGTAAAGACAATCATATTTCTGATGTCTTAAAGTGTCATTTTAGAGACAACGGGACACTATGTGCCTCCTGTGAAAAGAAGATTATACCACCTATGAAGTATTCTTGCCAAAAAAATTAAATTCAAATCTGTCCAAGCCTCTAGATGTACCTACCAATTTATAGGAAATACAGAGATCAGAGCATCATATTAAACTATCCTATGGGGATTCAATCAGCAAAGTCCAGACTGTGCAAAATTTATAGGATAAATGACCTAGTTTCTTCAACAAATAAATTGCAGGAAGAAAAAAGAAAGAAAAGAGAAAAGTTTAGATTAAAAGATACTTAAAAGTTTTCAGCTTACTGAAACATGTGGATCTTGATTCAAACAAACAAACAAGCAGTTTTTTAAAAAAGACATTAATGGAGACAATTAGAAATTTGAACACTGATTATTTGACAATACTAAGCAATTATTGTTCATTTATTTAAAAAAAATTTGGGCGGGGGGGGGGTGCGCCTGGGTGGCTCAGCCGGTTGAGCGTCCAGCTTCGGCTCAGGTCCTAATCTCACAGTTCCTGAGTTCGAGCCCCACATCAGGCTCTGTGCTGACAGCTCAGAGCCTGGAGCCTGATTCAGATTCTTTGTCTCCCTCTCTCTCTGCTCCTCCCCTGCTTATGCTCTGTCTCTCTCTCTCCTTCAAAAATAAATAAAAACATTTTAAAAAATTAAAAAAGGTGTCCCTTTTGGAGGGCATCCCTGGGTGGCCCAGTTGGTTGAACGTCTGACGCTTGACTCTGGCTCAGGTCATGATCTCACGATTCATGGGTTTGAGCCCCACATCAGGCTCTGTGCTGACAGCTCAGAGCCTGGAGCCTGCTTCGGATTCTGCATCTCCCTCTCTCTCTGCCCCTTCCCTGCTCATGCTCTCTCTGTCTCTCTCTGTCTCACTCTCTCTGTCACTCTCTCTTTCTCTCAAAAATAAACATTAAAAGATTAAAAAATAAAATAAATAATTTTTTAACATTTATTTATTTCGAGAGAGAGAGTGTGCATGCACAAGTGGGGGAGGGGCAGAAAGAGGGAGACAGAGGTTCCTAAGTGGGCTCCACGCTGACAGGAGAAAGCCCGATGTGGGGCTCAAACTCACAAACTGCGAGATCATGACCTGAGCAGAAGTCAGTTTCTTAACCACTGAGCCACCCAGTCACCCTTTAGGTGATTATTGTTTAAAATCTTTAGGTGTGATAATGGTATTGTGGTTTTGTTTTTAAAATAATCCTTATCTTTTAGAGATTTATACTAAAATCTTTTCAGATGAAATGATATATCTAGGAATTGCTTCAAAACTCTACTGGGTAGGGATGCCTGGGCTCAGGTTATGATCTCAAGGTTCCTGAGTTCAAGCCCCGCATAGGGCTGTCTGCTATAAGCACAGAGTCTGCTTCAGATCTTCTGTCCCGCTCTCTGTCTGCCCCCTCCTCCCCAAAAATAAAATAAACATTAAAAAAAATCTCTACTGGGTAGGAGGGAGTATAGTTGAAACAAATTTTCCTTGAGTTGGAAGCTATTGAAGTTGTGCAATGGATACTTGGGGCGGGGGGGGGGGGCGGGGATGGTGTGTGTTATATTATTGTTTAGTTTCGTATGTGTTTGAACTTTCCTCAAATAAAACATTTGCGTGTCATATCAGAGATGTGCTCCTTTATTTTGGACTGAACTTCTGCAAGTACTGTCTTCTAAGAATTTAGATTTAAGGGGCGCCTGGGTGGCTCAGTTGTTATGCATCTGCCTTTGGCTCAGGTCATGAGCTCACAGTTGGTGAGTTCAAGCCCCCTTCCGGTGAGCCCCACTTCAGGTTGAACCTGGCTTCAGGTGAGCCCCGCTTCCCTCTCTCTCCCTCTCTCCCTGTGCCCCTCTCTCAAAAAAAAAAAGGAAAAAGAATTTAGACTTAAGTTTCCTGGAGAGCATTCTCCACCCACACTCCAAGCCTCGAAGCAAAGAAATAAAGGATCTTAAGCTAATAAATGCGTTTTGAGGGAAAATATTCAAGGTGTGCCTTTGTCATCTGAATAGCACTTGTTATCAGGCAGATTTGTAATTCTGTGGGCTTTTTAAAAAAGCTGGCTTGCTTATCTGCGACCCTTTTTGGACGGCCATGGTATGGTAGTTTGCCACCATAACAGTCTCATCTCACGTATCATTTGCCATTTCTCGTAAGCCTCACAATAACTCTGTGACCTACATGCTATTATCAGCCCCCATTTTACAGATGAGGAACTAAAGGTTCAGAGAGATTAATAAGGGCTAACATCTGTTAACCACTTACTATGTATCAAGTACTGAGTTAATTGCTTTAAACGAATTTGCTTGTTTTATCCTCTCATACCCTTGTGAGGCAGGCATTGTTATTATCCCCTTTTTATAGAGGAGGAAATTGAGGCGTAAGGAGGCTAAGGAATTTGCTAGCAGCTGCTAGACCAAGTGTCCTCTCCGGCCGTGTGGCTCCAAAGCCCATGCACTTTCCACTGCACCCGGGACACAGCCCAACAGAGTGTGATCAGAGCAAGCATTCCGGGCTCTGCTATGTATTAGTCACGTGGCCTTGGGCAGATTATTTCACCTTCCTAAACCTGGTTTCTAATCTGTAAAATGGGGGTAATAACAGCACCGACTGCATAGTAAGGGCTCCGCTGACGTAAGCGACTGTTATCACCAGGTTTTCTCTCTGAGGGGGATCCTTGATTAAAGTCAGATTGCTTTAGAAGCTCAGGAATCTTCTGGGAAAAAAAAAAAAAACTGGCCTTTCCATGGTCATCTGGGCTATTTTATGTGGACACCCCTCTGACATTTTTCTACAAGGGGGAGAGAGGTGCTTTACTTTCACACAGAGCCCAGACAGGGATTACTTCTTTGGGAAGTAAAAGACTAAAAACCACGAGACCATGAGCCCACCAGTCATTGTGGATGTTACCTTGGTGTTTCAAACCTACCCCGTCTCTGAAACTGCTTCCTGGGTCAGGCTAGAGGAGCTCTTAAGAATACCCAGTGCTAGGGGGTGCTTGGGTGGCTCGGTCAGTTGGGCGTCAGCCTTTGGCTCAGGTCACGATCTCACAGTTTGTGAGTTCAAGCCCTGCCTCAGGCTCTGTGCTGACGGCCTGGAGCCCGCTTTGGATTCTGTGTCTCCCTCCCTCTGCCACTCCCCTGCTTGTGCTCTGTCCCTCAAAAATAAATAAACATTAAAAAAAAAAAGAATATACTACCCCAACAGTGCCTAGATGTGGACACACATAAACAAAACATTTTTTTTTAAGTTTGTTTATTTATGGGGTGGGAGGGGCAGAGAGGGAGAGAGAATCCCAAGCAGGCTTTGCACTGACAGTGCAGGGTTTGGACTCACGAACCTCGAGATCATGACCTGAGAAATCAAGAGTCAATCGCTCAACCAACTGAACCACCCAGGTGCCCCCAAAAGATACATGTTAATATGCCTATTCATTCACTGTCATGTTGTAGGGGGAAGAACATGAGCTTTGGAGCCTTGGGGACCTCAGCTTGAATCCTGACTCTGCCACTTGCAGGCTGTGTACAAGACACAAATCTGTCTGTGCTTCAGTTTCCATAGCTATGAGTTAGGACAGATGTGAATAGTAAAGCTAATAGTTATAGAATGCTTACTATGTGCTGGGCACTCTTCTTTTTATATATTGGCTCATTTCATTATTTCAAACTTAAGACATTTCATTTTTATTTTTATTTGAGAGAGAGAGCAGGGTGGGTAGAGGGGCAGAGAGAGAGACAGAGAGAGACAGAATTCTAAGCAGGCTCCACACCTAGCACGGAGCCCAGTGTGGGGCTCTATTCCATGATCCTGGGATTATGACCTGAGCCAAGATCAAGAGTTGGATGTTCAACTGACTGAGATACCCAGGCGCCCCCAAGAAACTTTATTTTTAAAAGTAATTTTAGGTTTATAGCAAAATGGGGCTGAAAGTGCAGAGTTCCCATATACCCTCTGCCCCAACACAGGCACAGCCCCCTCCCCCCCTCCCCCCACCGCGTGCCATCAACATCCTGCACCACATTTGTTGTAGCTGATGACCTGATATTGGCACACCATCATCACCCAAAGTCTATAGCTTACATTACGGTTCACTCTTGGTGTTGTACATTCCACAGGTTTGGACAAATGTGTAATGACATGTATCCATATCATATCGTTTCACTGCCCGAAAAATCCTCTGTGCTCCGCCTATTCATCTCTCCCTTCCTCCAGCCCCTGACAACCCCTGATCTTATTATTGTCTCCATAGTTTTGCCTTTTCCAGAATGTCATAGAGTTGCAATCATACAGTATGTAGCCTTTTCAGATTGGTTTCTTTCACATAGTTATTTAAGGTTCCTCCTTGCCTTTTCATGGCTTGATAGCTCATTTCTTTTTAGTGCTGAATGATATTCCACTGTCGGGATCTACCACAGTTTATCCATTCAGGTACTGAAGGATGTCTGGGTTGCTTATATACTGGCAATTATATTAAAGCTGTTATAAACACCTATGCAGGGTTTTGTGTGGATAGAAGTTTTCAGTTCCCATGTGGGCAAATAACAAACAGTGAAATCTCTGGATCATATGGTAAGAGTATATTTAATTTTGTAGGAAACTGCGAAACTGTCTTCCACAGTGATTGTACCATTTTGCACTCCTACCAGTAATGAATGAGAGTTCCTGTTGCTCCACATGCCTGTGAGCATTTCGTGTTGTCATTGTTCTAGATTTGGGCCATTCTAATAGGTGTGCAGTGATATCTCACTGTTGTTTTAATCTGCATTTCCCTATGACATATGACGTTGAGTATCTTTTCAAATGCTTATTTGCCATCGATACGTCTCCTTTGGTGAAGTGTCTGTTCGAGTCTTTGGACCATTTTTAAATAGGACTGTTTGCTTTCTTATTGTTGAGATTTAAAAGTTCTTCATATATTTCTGACAACCGTCCTTTATCAGATGTGTCTTTTGCAAATTTTCTCTCCCAGTCTGTGGCTTGTGATCTCTTAGTATTGTCTTTTGCAGAACAGATGTTTTTAATTTTTAAGAAGTCCGGCTTATCAATTTTTTCTTTCATGAATCATGCCTTTGATGTTGTATGTAAACAATCATCACCATGACACTGGTTGTAGCAACATCTTTTCTAGATGTGTTTCCTGAGGCAAGGGAAACAAAAGCAAAAATAAACTATTGGAACGACATCAAAATAAAAGTTTTACAGAGCAAAGCAAACGATCATTGAAACTAAAAGACAACCTAGTAAATGGGAGAATATATTTGCAAACGACATATCCAATAAAGGGTTAGTATCCAAAATACATAAAGAACTTATACAATTCAACACCAAAAAACCCCAAATAATCTAATTCAAACATGAGCGGAAGACATGAACAGACATTTCTTCAAAGAAGACATCCAGATGGCCAACAGACACATGAAAAGATGCTCAACATCACTCATCATCAGGGAAATACAAATCAAAACCACAATGAGATACCACCTCATACATGTCAGAATGGCTAAAATAGAAAACACAAGTGTTGGCAAGGATGGGGAGAAAAAGGAATCTTCACGCACTGTTGGTGGGAAAGCAGACTGGTACAGTCACTCCAGAAAAACAGTATGGTGGTTCCTCAAAAAATTAAAGCTAGAACTACCATATGATCCAGTAATTCCACAATTGGGTATTTACCCAAACAATAGGAAAACATTCATTTGAAAAGATGTATGGTCCCCTATGTTTATTGCAGCATTATTGACAATAGCCAAATTATGGAAGCAGTCCCAGTATCCATCAATAGATGAATGGATAAAGAAGAGGTGGGTACATATGTACAATGGAATATTACTCAGCCTTAAAAAATTAAATGTTGCCATTTGCAACAACGCGGATAGATCTAGAGGGCATAATACTAAGTGAAATAAGTCAGAGAAAGACAAATACCATATGGTGTCACTGATAGGTGGAATTTAAGAAACAAAACAAAGAAAAAGAAGAGACAAACAAAAAACCAGACTCTTCACTACAGAGAACAAACTGACGGTTACGAGAGGGGGGGAGGGCGGTGAGGGAAGTATGTGATGGGGATTAAAAGTACACTTCTCATGAAGAGAACTGAGAAATGTACAGAATTGTTGAATCACTGTATTATGTACCCAAAACTAATATAACAGTGTATGTTAACTATGGTGGGATTAAAATTTTTTAAAAATCATTACCATACCCAAGGTCATATAGGTTTCCATCTATGTTATCGTCTATCCGTTTTATAGTTTTGTGTTTTACATCTAGGCCTATGATCCATTTCAATTTTCGTAAAAGATGCGAAGTCTTTGTCTAGATTCGTTTTCTTGCCTACGGATATGCAGTTGTTCCAGCACCATTTGTTGAAAAGACCAAACTCATTTTTTGTTTTTTGTTTTTAAAGATTTTATTTTTAAGCAATCTCTGCATCCAACATGGGACTCGAACTCACAATCTCAAGATCAAAAGTTGCACCCTCCACCAGCGGAGCCAGACAGCCAGCCCAAGACTAAACTCATTTGGTTTTCAGTATAAACTTTGAGGCAGGCACTGTTATTTATCCCCATTTTTCAGATAAGCAAACTGAGGCATAGAGTGGTTTTGTAAATCGCCCAGGGTAACACAGCTAGGACTTGACAGGGATTTGAATTCAGGTAACCTGACTCCAGAGTCCATGCACTCAGTCGCTATCTATAATAATAGTCTCTTGTCATAGGTTTGTTGTGAGGAATGGAGAGTGTGTGTATCACATAGTAGGTGCTCAGGAAGCGGTAATGATATGATATGGTATGATAGTATTGTCCAACCCAGCCTCCAAGGTTTCACTCAATGTCATGTCCTCATCCTAGGGATGTCACTGTCTCATCCTAGGGATGACAGTGTGGTGTACCCTCCTGCAGTCACAACTCACTTCTGTGTGAGTTCCCTGGAAAGAGGTTCTATGTCTGATTTCTCAGTGTCCCCCGGAGTGCCTGGGGCTGCACCTGGCACTCAGCAGCCTCTCAATAAAAATTTGTTTAATCGAGTTTGGGTGGCACACTATTCCTCTATCCAAAATGTACATCCTGGGTGTGGTCTATTCCTCAGGATCTCCCAGCTCTTACTCACCTCTTTGCTCCTGAGCCCCCTTGCTCTAACCTTCCCTGATCTGTCAGCTTCCGCCCCCTCTGTCTGCAGAAATTCTTGGTTGGGCTAACTGTGGAGGCAGCTGCTCTTGTCTGCTACACCCTTCTTCCCACACCATGCAGTCAGTTTCTTCTACATTCTGGGGTATCCCACTCCAGTACGCACACTGCCTGTAGAAGCATCCACCTCTCCATCTCCGAACTCAAGATAGAGCACCTACCTTGGAAGACTGGTCTCTAAACACCTCTGGCCTCTCCCAGGACACCTATAATCCTTTCCTGGGTAAACATCTCACTGGATGAGGACATGACGGGACCTGTAAACCAAGAAGCTTCTGAAAGGTGTTAATCTTATTAGCATCGTTGGACTCCTTTGGGGACTGAGTGATCACCGCTGAGGGCTGCGTCTCCTGGGCCCCGGTACACCCCTCAGGCAGCTGCACTTGAGGCAGGGCTCTCTCAGACCAAGCTACCACCCTGGGGAGTACATTCTGCGAGTGCCACCCTGGACATGCGGGCAGTGTCTGCTTCGGCCTAAGCCATCTGGCACCATCGAGCAGCGCCCTATGTCTGCCCCTGCAGAGCCACCCTGGGAAGATGTGACCAGCAAGACTCGAATGCGTCCTCCGCACAGCACTGCCCTGGGCAGCACCCTCTCGGACACAGCCAGCGCGCGGAGTCCAGTGCCGGCCTTGGAAGGAACCTGTTCTATACATGCGGACACGGTGCCTGCCCTGGGCGTGCCCAGCGGCCTCCGGCGCCCAGCGCAGACGGGAGCTCCAGGCCTCTCGGACGCGGGCAGAAGGCTCCCAGAGCAGCGCCCCGTGCCCGCATGGCCCGTTCTGGAGGCGCGCCCAGGCGCTGCCAGGAAGGCCGGGCGTTTATCCCCGGAGCCGCCAGCAGGGAGCTCCCTTTCGGCTCTGCTCGCGCGGCCGCGGGGGGCGGCGCTGCGCTGCGCCGCGCTGCGCTCCAGCCCGGACCGGGCCGGGGCCGCTGGATGCCGCGTCTCCGCTTCTGCTGCCTGCCGGGCGGGCTCCGGCGGCCGGTGAGCGCGGGGCGGCGGGGGCGGCCGCTCGGGGGCTGCCCGGGCCGGGTGGGGCGGCGGGGCGGGCTCGGGCCGGGAAGGCGGGCGGGCGGCGGGGCCCGCCGGCTCCTCCTCCCCCACTGTCCCCTGGAAGCGGCGGCCCGGACTCCCGGCTCCGGTCCCCGGCCGCGCCGCGGAGCTGGGCGCCCGGGAATGGGGGCCGACAAGGAGGGGCGGGGAGGGGAGCTCCGGCCCCTTGTGCCAGCTCGGGAGCGCGCGGAGGCAGGGCAGGGTGGCCCTCGGTTTAGGGGGATTGAGGGCTGAGGGGAGCCCAGGTGGCCCCGGGCTGCGGGGTGGAGGCTGCAGCCTCCGGGATAGGGGGCTTCTCGGGGCCAGGCCCAGGCCCCCCCTCCCCCCCAGGCCGACCGACCGACCGACCGAGCGAGGCTCCGAGGAAGGCAGCGGGGAAGGCGAGCACCTCCACCGAACCCTTTATCCCTCCCAGCGGCCTTCACCCTTTCACTGCCAGGCCGACAGCGGGCTCCTCTCAAAGGAGCAGCTGCTAGACAGCTGGCAAAACAATGGAGACCCCGCTTCCCCACGCCCCCTCCCCTTGGGACAGAAGACGGGGGTGAGTGAATGGTAGGCTTTGGAGATTAGGGAGTGCTGCCTGTCCCCTGTGACTGGCTGCTCACCTCACCTTTCCCTGCAAAGGGGTGGGGTGTGTGTGGGAAGGTCGGACAGCCTGCCCCAGGCCTCTGGGAGAGACTGCCCTGACGCCCCGCCCTGCTAACCTGTCATGCCAGTTGTCTCGCCAATGGGGAGGCGAGGTGGTAAGGTTAGCTGCTCCACACCCCTGTGGTGGGGGTGGTGGGGGGTGGGGGTGCGGCTTGGTACCAAGCATGGTGAGGAGTGGGTCATGTTCCTGGCTGAGATAAGGCCTGCAGGGACATAGCACACATTGGGGCTTTGTTGGGGGCAGAGAGGGGGGATGGGGATGTCACCCTGTTGCAAGGCACATGTGTCCTGCTGATTAGTTGGAAAGGCTGCCAGCCAGAATGAACGGCGGGGGGGGGGGGGTGGGAGGGAATGGGGGGGAGGCAGACGGTGTATTTTCTAAGGGTACTGCTTTTGCCTACTCACTTGGCCAACCGGGCATGTATTTGGCAATGTCTTCTTGGTTTGTGTTTGTGCAGAGGTTGGGGACAATGCTTCTTGGGAGGAGCTCTCCTGCCTGGAGCCTTCCTGCCCTCTGACGGACTCCCAAAATTATGGAATTGGGTTCCCTGCCCCCCTTCACCTGGCCAATGATTCAGGCTGGTTTGTGTGGGCTCATTTGTCTTTTGGAGTACCCGGCATGTCTGTTGCTGAGGAGGCCTTGTAATTCCCCATAAGGAGAGTGAACTGCCCGAAGTGTGTATGCATTGGGTCCATGCTGGAAGGGAGGGAAGGTCAACCAGACAGTTAAGAGCAAGATCACCTTTCCACGTTCTTACCAGTTCTGGAGCCCTTTCTTGGGCAGGTCGGTTTCCTGTTGGCATGGCAATGGGCCAGGCCTTGTCTAACTTTCCCCACCCTTTTGGTTCAGAGGCTACTTTCTATTTGGGGATATTGAAAGTTGCTCTCCTGAGGTCTCTGGCTTCCTGACAGACCTCACTGGCTCTTTGTCAATGGCCTGCCACCTCCTCAGCTTCCCCTCTGTCCTTTTGTGATGAGGGCTTTCCAGGAAACATCCTCCTGGTTGCTGGACATGACTAATTATAGATAGCCTCGGGTGGAGGTGTGCTTGTTCCTTTGGGGTTGGAGACATTGGAGTTGGGGCCTCATATTCCAGGAAGACCATGGGGGAAGCTATTGTGTTGGAGGGTTAGGGAAATGAGAAGGATCACAGGTGGGGGTGGAGGGGGGAATGTGGGAGGGATAGAATGAGTGCTGGTGGTCACTTCCTTTGGAAGCTTTGAACTTTGAACACTTGACCTGGTGCCTGGCAGCTCTGAGTATCTAGTTTGTTTACTCTCTGCGGGCCTGGCTCAGGTGCCAGGGTGTGTGCCTAAGGGCTTCCTCCGGTGCCCCTGGCTCTCCTCAGAAGCCCTCACGTGGATTGTGCCCCTCCTGCCTCCTGCCTGGTGCCTCCACCTCATTCCCTGGGAGTCTGGGTAGCCAGCCTGTTGCCTGGAGCCCCCCTCACCGGCCTAGCTTGAGGCTGCTCATTAAAGGGTGCGTGTGTCTTCAGAAATCGGGCCTGAAATGTGCGGGGTCCCCCAGAGGCAGGTACCTGAAGCTGGACTGGGTGGGGCAGCACTGGGGCTAGTGTGAAAGGGAGAATCCACCCTACTCGGGTGGAGCAGGGAGTTAGTTGCTGGAACTCAGGAAGCCCTGATCCGGACTTGGTGTGTCACAGGTCTCCAGAGCAGCACGGCTGCTCTTGCTCCTTCTAAACCAGACGTCTGTCCCCAGCCAGACCCCCCTCACCTGAAGTGGACGCCACAGACGGAACTAGATCATCCATGTGAGCCGGGTCCTGTTGGTGGCTCTGGGCCCCAGGCCTTGTCCCAGGCCTGTCCCGGGTGTGGTGGGTAAAGGGGAGGGGCTCTGACCTGGTGTAGTTTAAAGTTTCAAGGGTATGGGAGGGCCCAGCCCACCCTGTGCTATGATTAACAGGTTCCCCCAGGACTCGGGCTGGGGGCTTGAAGTTCTACGTTGGATCAGGCCCCTGGGTGCTTTCACTGCACCCCATCCGCCCCCCCCCCATCAGCATTTTCTGAGGTAGCCTGAATTAGAGAGTGTTGTTGGGAGCCGGATTGGGAGGGGTGGGGAGCAGAACTGGAAAGCCTCCACTCCTCTCCCCACCTCACTGTCCTTGAGGTGGGAGTGGTACGGCTTGTCAATTATCCATATTCCCATGATGTTTCAAAGAGCCTATAGTCAGGCAGCAGTTTAAACTGAGAGCTGAGGGTTTTACAAGGCCCTTGGCCCTTTCTCTCTGCCAGGTACTTCACCATCGCTTACAGGGGATTATTTTTATTATCCTCTGATATTCAGAGATGTTGGATGATGGGCTCAAGGTCACACAGCAGTTCAGAGGCAGAGCAGGATTTAGAACCTGCAATTTGTAGTTGAGCAGAATACCTCTCCCGGCAAAGGCAAGGGCTCCTGGCCAAGTCTGAACTCTCAGGCCCATGGAGATTTTATAGTTGAAATAGCTGAGGCCTAGAGAGGGACGGGACTTGCTGAAGGTCACACAGAAATGGGGGGGGGTGGTTAGCAGCGCCCAGCGGACTGCGGCAAACCCCTCCTGGGGCTGAGGAGGTGCACCTGGAAGAGCAGCTGGGGACCTGGCCGCGCTCCTGGCACCTCTCCCGCGTCGTTCCTCCCGGGGCCTGCGGGATCGCTGCGTTCCAGGGGAGACGGTATCTTGGCGGGAGGCGCCGCGGGGCTGCGGCTGCACCGGCCGGCTGCCTGGAAGTGCTGAGCGCCGCGGGTTCCAAGGGAGCCGGAGCCGGCGGGCGGTTGGGCCGGCCGGCCGGCTGATGTCATGTGAGAAGCGTGCAGTCGGAGCGAGCACACCTGGAGCTAGATAAGCTCCGTGTGACCTGGTCTTGAGTCACGGGGCGCTGCGGAGCTCTAAGCAGGACCGGCTGGGAGAGAGGCTCGGGCGGTGGCGGCGAAGGCGACAGGCGTCCCTCTGCGCCGCTCGGCCGGGGCCCCGGCCGAGACGGGACCGGCCAGGTGCTGCTGTTCGAGTCCTGCCTGGTCGCTTTTGCAAACCTTGGTATGGACTGGCACCGAGAAAGGCCTCTGGGCTGTAGGAAACGGCCGCTTAGGGAGGTCAGAGGCCAAGGGAGAGAGGCCGGCTCTCTTGGGAAAGTATTTCCTTTGTATTTATTTATGAGTGTGGTCTGGGAGTGGGGTGGGGAGGACTGACCCTTTTAAGTGTCCACCCACAGCAGCCAAGTCTGGGCGCCTTGTCTTGGGATTCTAACGTTATAGTTTCCATTTCCTGGGGCTTCTATTTTGCCAGCTGCAGGGTGACCCATTTAAATATGTCCCCACTTAAAGCCACAAGACGCTAGTGAGATCTATTTTAACCAAGTCCCCCAAGTCACTGAAACTTTCCTAAGGCATGAGATGGCAAGCCTTGAACTTAACAGTTGCAAACTTGGTTTACAGCCTAAATGCTAAGTGGATTGTCAAACCTTCCTTTTTTTTTTTCTTTCTAATCTTTTAAAATCACAAAAGTAACATATGCTGCGAAAGGCTATTAGCTAAAAAGCTAAAGTGTTACTACCCCTGTTTGCCTGTGCTGCATGGAGAAAACCACAGACAAAATCTTGTAATGGATCTTTTCAGGCATTTTTTTTAAAGCTTGTTATGTATATCTTATATATAACATATTTATCACATATGCATATATTATTTATTTATATTTACATGCAATATCATGTTTCATAAATATAATTTTACATAAATATTAAAAAAAATTTCTGTAGGAAATAAAGAGCATATAGAAAAGTAGAAGAAATATTATGCATAATCCCACTCTCCAAAGCCCCTAGGCCTAGGGGCGCCTGAGTGGCTCAGTTGGTTAAGCGACCGCCTTCGGCTCAGGTCATGCTCTCATGGTTCATGAGTTCAAGCCCCCCATCAGGCTCTGTGCTGACAGCTCAGAGCCTGGAGCCTGCTTTGGACTCTGTCTCCCTCTCTCTCTGCCTCTGTCTCTCTCTCTCAAAAAAGAAACATTGAAAAAAAAATAATGAAATAAAGCCCCTAGGCCTAGATACACACACACATACACCCCTACCAGCTAAATATTCTCATTGTAAAAAATTAAAACAGTATAGATGAAACACAAAGCCATTGACTCTTCTAAAATCTGTCTCTTTCCCAGAGCATACATTTTTCTATGCGTTTGCAAATATTACACATACATAATCTCCATGTATATATATGCACACATATACATAGTTTTAAAAATTTTAGTAAAAATTATATGGCAACTTGAGTTTTTCACTTAAAAATTTTTTTTTCAACGTTTATTTATTTTTGGGACAGAGAGAGACAGAGCATGAACGGGGGAGGGGCAGAGAGAGAGGGAGACACAGAATCGGAAACAGGCTCCAGGCTCTGAGCCATCAGCCCAGAGCCCGACGCGGGGCTCGAACTCACGGACCGCGAGATCGTGACCTGGCCGAAGTCGGACGCTTAACCGACTGCGCCACCCAGGCGCCCCGAGTTTTTCACTTAATATAGAATAGAATCTTTCTAGGTTAGTATATACAAACCTTCATTCTTAAAAAAAAAATTTTTTTTAATGTTTATTTTTTATTTTTGAGAGAGAGAGAGCCCAAGTAGGGGAGAGGCCGAGAGAGAAAGGGAGACAGAATCTGAAGCAGGCTCCAGGCTGTCAGCACAGATCCCTATGCGAGGCTCGAACCCATGAACCATGAGATCATGACTTGAGCTGAAGTCGGATGTTTAACCGACTGAATTACCTAGGCGCCCCTTCATTCTTTTTAACTGTCCGGTTCTTTAATCTTGCTATTTCCCTAGTGATATGATCTTTGTATCGACAGAATTTTGAATTACAAACAATGATGCAAAGATCAGCCATGTTTATTGTGTGGACATATCTGTAGATGTCCTATGTGTAGAATTGCCCAGTCTAAGAATATGTACATTTAAATATTTTCATAGATACCACCAACTTGCCCTTATACCAATTTATACTCCCAACAACACATAGCAGATACCCTGCTTCCTATCTTCTATTTGATTGACATTATTAATGATGGTAGTTTTTACTAACCCGATAAGTGAACAATAGCATGTCTGTTTCATTTCATGTGTCTGTGATATGACTGAGGCTGAATACCTGTTTGTGTTTGTTGGCCTTTCATATTTCTGCATCTATGAATTGCTTGCGCTTTGTCTTCGGCAGTAGCTACATGGGGCCTCTGGACTCGAGCCAGTGTGATCCAGCCTGGCCATGTGCTCATTGGATTGCCTTCACTTCTTTGGGCTTTACTTTCCACATACAAAGATTCTGTCCAGGGGCGCGTGAGTGGCTCAATTGGTTAAGCGTCGGACTTTGGCTTAGGTCATAATCTCCTGGTTTGTAAGCTCAAGTCCTACATTGGGCTCTGCACTGATAGCACGGAGCCTGCTTGGGATTCTCTCTCTCCCTCTCTCCCTCCCTCCCTCCCTGCCCTTATCCTGCTCATGCGTGCATGCTTTCTCTTTCAAAATAAATAAATAAACTTTAAAAACTTAAAAAAAAAAAAAGGTTCTGTCTGGCACTAAGATTTTATGTTTAGACTTATTTTAGTCACACTTGGGCTGATAGTCATTTCTGTACTTTATTATTCTGTCTACTGTCCCATTTAGATGATAAGAATGTGCCTTGCTATGCTTGGGTACCATTCTTGAGGGCTTACCCTGGGCTAGGTGTTATATGGAGGACTTATATACCAATTTCATTTAGTCCCCAGGCCTTATGTGGTAGGTACTATTATTTAACAATTTTTTTAATGTTTATTTATTTTTGAGAGAGAGAGCATGTGAACACAAGAGAGAGTGTGTGAGGGAAACACAGAATCCAAAACAGGCTCCAGGCTCTGAGCTGTCAGCACAGAGCCCAACACGGGGCTTGAGCCCACCAACCGTGAGATCATGACCTGAGCCGAAGTTGGATGCTCAACCAACTGGAGCCACCCAGGCGCCCCTGTTATTGTACTCTTATTATCTCCATTTACAAATGGGAAAACAGAGGCACAGAGGCATTAAGTGACTTTCCCAGGATTGCATAGCTATTACCTCAGAATTGGTCCCACGTTTGCTACCTGACATCTGAAGCCTAAGCTCTTTCATTAGTTTCATTTCTCTTGCATTTAGTAGGTACTTGATAGATATGTATTTTCCCCAACACTTTATCACAATTTAGAAAAGTTAAAGAATTTTACTGTGAATATCCCTCCGACTTCCTAGATTCTACAATTTACACTTTACTGTCCTCACTTTATCACATATTTATCCCTTGATCCATCCATCAAACCGTCTTACATCTTTGATACATCTCAAAGAAAATTCCAGACATCAGTATACCTTGCCCCCAATACTTTAGTGTATGTATCATTAACTAGACTGCAGTATATGTTTTCAGTTCTTTTTTTCTTTTGAGTGCCTGTTTCACATAATGAAATGCACAAACCTCATGTGCACTATTTGATAACTGCTGACACATGTATACATCCGTCAGCCCAAATCCCTATCAAGGTAATGTAACATGAACATCACTCCAGAAAGTTCCCTCATGCCCTTTCTCAGGCAATGGCCACCCCTACCCGCCTCCCCACCTTCCAGAGGTAATCACGGTTCTGATTTTTTTTCATCGCAGATTAGTTCTGTCTATACACATCTTCCTTGGCTGACAGTGGGTTTACCTCCTGATAAACCCATTGTAAATTGAAAATATCATAACTCAAAAACGCATTTAATACACCTAACTTGCCAAACGTCATAGGTTAGCCTAGCCTACCTTAATTGTGCTCAGAACATTAATATTAGCCTACAGTGGGGCAAAATCATCTAGCACAAAGCCTATTTTATAATAAAGTGTTGAATATTTCATGTAAATGATTGCACACTGTACTGAAAGTGAAAAACAGGATGGTTAGGGCGCCTGGGTGGCTCAGTTAAGTGTCCAACTCCTGATTTTGGCTCAGGTCATGATCTCACGGTTTGTGGGTTCGAGCCCCATATCCGGCTCTGTGCTGACAGTGCAGAGCCTGCTGGGGATTCTCCCGCTCTCTCTGTCCCTCCCCCGCTTGCATGCTCACTATTTCTCTCTCAAAATAAATAAATAAACTTAAAAAAAAAAACAACCCACAGTGATTGCGTGGGTACAGAATGGCTATAAGCACATCGGCTGTTTACCCTTGTGATTGTGTGGCCGATCAGGACCACTGCCTGGCATCACAAGAGAGCATCCTACTGCATATTGCTAGGTCAGGAGAAGACCCAAATTCAAAATTCGAAGTATAATTTTTACTGAATGCCTATCACTTTCATGTGTGCATATTGTAAAGTTGAAAAATTGTAAATCGAACCATTGTGAGTCAGGGACCATCTCTATGTACTGTATGAGCCTCACCAGTATGTACTCTTATGTCAAAGCCTTCTTTTACTGTCGCTTGACATAGTATTTTTGGGATTCATCCCTGTTGTATCAGTAGTTGCTTTCTCTTTTTATTGCTGAATAGTATTCCATTGTGTGAATATGGAAACTGTTTCCCCTGTTGATGAACTGCAAGATGCATATTTGAGTTGAAGGGTCCTTGCCCTTAAAATGCTTTCTGTCTTAAAGTGATAAGGCAGCCGAGTTGAGTCAGTCGATTGTACTTTGCTTTGATCGGGTTAGTAGTAGGGTCAAGATGATATGGGGACATACCCTAATTTTTATATATAGCTTTCCTCCACTTAAAATTAGGAAAGGCCTCCTGGAGTAGGATGAGGGGAGAAAGACAGAGAAGGAGGTCAGAAAACTCTAAGGTGACCTTCACTGGAGAGGGTAAGAGACCAAGGGGAGGCGGGTAGAAACTGCAGCCCAGAGTGAAGAGTGGGAAGATCCTGATGTCATTGCTGCTGGAGACTTTGAACCTGAGGGTGGGAGATGGTGAAAAGTGCAAGGTCCACAGGAAGGTGACAGAGCCCAGGTCTCTGGAGACGTGAGCTCTGAGGAGCTTAGGAGCGGCTGCACTGTAGGTTTGACCCGGACAGGGAGGTTGCAGGTAGCCCCAGACAGGCTTGGAGGGATGACAGTGGGGAAGGGGTACCTTGTGAGCTGTGTGCCTAACAGTGGCAGGACAGGGATGATGAGGGAAGAGCTGAAATGGACTCAGTCTCCAAAGGCTCCAGGGTTGGGATGAGAGGAGTAACTTTGGCAGAAGGTTAATGAACAACCTCTATCCACAAGAGACTTAGATGTTTGGAATTTTTGAGCGACAAGAGACCAAATTATCCAGCCCAACCTTGAGCAAAGTGACAGGCTCAAGGTCCCCTAGCGATTTGTTGGCAGATCCAGGCCTAGATACCAGGTCTGCTAACGTTCCTGGCCAGCGCTGTCTCCTGTGCTACTGCTGTGATGGTGTGTGGTTCCTGCCTGTCACAATCGCAGCGAGGAGCAAGCTTTTGCCAAGACACGGATTTACATTAAATTACTTCTCAGGGACCTTTCCAGCCCGAAGGTTCTAGAATTCTGGGACCTGTTTTCTGTTGGTGCTACACAGGTGTCTAGCTCCCAGCAAAGAGCCAGGGTTGGGGAAGGATAGCAGAGTAAGAACTGAAGACCAAAAGAAGTGTCTTGGGGGGAGAGCATTGTAGGCATTGGGTTCTGCGTGGTTGGGCTGAGGCTGAGGCCAAGATACTCATTTGTGTCCTTCCAGTCCCCAGGGTGGGTTTCTTTCTTCATTTCCCACACAGGTACCCCTGGAGCCATCTTCTTTTTTTTTATTTAAGGTTTATTTTTGAGAGAGACAGAGACAGAGTGCGAGCAGGGGAGGGGCAGAGAGAGAGAGAGAGAGAGAGAGAGAGAGAGAGACGCACACAGAATCCGAAGCAGGCTCCAGGCTCCAAGCTGTCAGCACAGAGCCAGACATGGGGCTCGAACTCACAAACTGTGAGATCATAACCTGAGCTGAAGTCAGACGCTCAACCGACTGAGCCACCCAGGCGCTCCTGGAGCCATTTTCTAAATCATCCTTTTAAAGGGCACCTGGGTGGCTCCGTCAGTTAAGCATCCAACTTAGGTCATGATCTAAGGCTCAGGTAATGATCTCACGGTTCGTGAGTTCGAGCCCCACATTGGGCTCTGTGCTGACAGCTCAGAGCCTGGAGCCTGCTTCGGATTCTGTGTCTCCCTGTCTCTCTGTTCCTCCCCTGCTCACACTCTGCTCTCTCCTTCTCAAAAATAAATAAACACTAAGAATGTTTTTATTTATTTTTGAAGGAGAGAGAGACAGCGCATGAGCAGGGGAGGAGCAGAGAGAGAGGGAGACACAGAATTTGAAGCAGGCTCCAGGCTCTGAGCTGTCAGCACAGAGCCCGATGCGGGGCTCGAACTCACGAACCATGAGACCATGACCTGAGCCGAAGTCGGATGCTTAACCGACTGAGCCACGCAGGCGCCCCCACCCCCCCCCCCCAATTTTTTTTAATCAGCCTTTTAAGACAGTGCAGGAAGTGATGGGTGAAGGGTAAGGTGGGCAGTGACCAGCCAAAGATCCCATGTCTTGGTATATGGTATGTCTGTGCCACACTCCATCAGTGTTGAGGAGGAGAGAGAGAGACTCCCCATGTCAAAATAGAGCCCATAAGAGAGGATGCCTGCTGTCAGGTACTCCCCCATCCCAGATCAGTCCAGACTCCGCAGGACAAGTTTGCCCCTGGCTTTGCACTTCTTGGGCCCTAGATTTCCTGTCTTCCTATTTCCAGGTACTGTGCATGGAGCATTTCGAACCAAAAGGTTCAGAAGGAGCTTTGTCTTACTAGGTAGAAACAGGTCAGAGGGGGAAATGGTGCCTGTTAGATCCACAGGGAGCTAGTAACTGGGCCAGATTCCCCATCTCTTTGGATATGGTCTACAATTAAAGATTTCTGTAGAATTGTGCTGCCCAGTTCAATAGCCACTAGCTGTTGAATACTTGAAATGTAGTTAGTCGTAAGTGAGATGTGCTCTAAGTATGACATTCACACTGGATTTTGAAGACTTAATATGGAAAAAAGAAAGTAAAATATCTCAATATTTTCCTTTTTAAATTTTTAAAAAATGTTTATTTTTTAGAGAGACAGAGAGAGACAGAGCATGAACATGGGAGGGACAGAGAGAGAGAGACACAGAATCTGAAGCAGACACAGAATCTGAGCTGTCAGCACAGAGCCTGATGTAGGGCTCAAACTCACGAACCGTGAAATCATGACCTGAGCCGAAGTTGGACACCTAACTGACTGAACCACCCAGGCGCCCCTCAATATTTTTCAGAAAGATCACATGTTGAGACGACAGTGTTTTGAATATAGCTACATTAAAGTATATCATTAAAGTTAATTTCACCTGTTTCTTTTTACCTTTTTTAATGTGGCTGCTAGACAATTTTATTTTATTTTATTTATTTATTTTGAGACAGGGAGAGGGAGGGAGAGAGGGAGAGAGGGAGAGGGAGAGGGAGAGAGAGAGAGAGAGAGAGAGAGAGAGAGAGAGAGAGAGAATCTCAAGCAGGCTCCACACTGTCAGTGCAGAGCCCAATGAGGGACCCATGAGATCATAACCTGAACTGAAACCAAGTGTCGGACACTTCACCGACTGAGCCACCCAGGCACCCGAGACCATTTTAAATTACACATATGACTTGAATTATATTTCTGTGAAGAGTACTGCTCTAGGAAGAATACACTGGTCTCGCAGGAACCTATGGGTCAGGGTGCTGGACGTTGGAGGAAGCAATTAGCCGGTGCACCAGGACCCTTGGGAGTTCCTGGCCTGAAGTCATCCTTGGCATTGTACCTGGGCTAGGGATCCATGGGATGGAGGAGCCTGGAGGGCCTTACTTGATTGTGGCAGTGGGGTACACGGACAGGACAGGCCTCCCCAGGTCTTGCAGAAGGTCCTTGCTGGAAGGAGTGAGCTTGTCAGTCCCGTGTCTAGAACTCAGAGGGGGAGGCCTTCACGGAGAGAGAAAAAAATTACATTTAATTTCTAATTAGGCAGTATGGCCTATTTCTCCTTCTTGTTCGCTGCTGGTTAGAACTTGTTCCTTGGCTTGCAACTCCACCCCCACCAGGTTTTGCTCAGTCCTGTCCCCAGTCGGGTGGGCATAGGGGCAGAAGGCTGGCATCGTAGGCACAGGTGCCCTGGAGCTGGCATTCTCTCTCAGGCTGCCACGACTTTCTTCCCCAGGCTATATTTAGTTGTTGGTCTGGGGAAAAGGATATGAGTTTTTCAGGATCCTGTTTATCCAGCAGACCCACCCCCACCTCTCAGCTGTCTGTCCTCGGCTCAGTGTGGAACTTCCCCTACCCTCCCCGCTTCACTTTGGGCGCCGAGGACCTAGAGAGAAAACAATATTTGCCATGGGATCCCACCACTACCACTCACTGGCTGTGTGACAACTAACAACATACTTAATTTTCTGAGCCCTGTTTTCTCATTTGTAAAGTAGAGATAATGATCCCTCCCGTGCAGGGATGCTGTGAGGTTCGAATGAAGTAATGCGTGTAAAGTGCCCGGCAAGTGGTAGCCATCAAATCGGGGTGGGTTCTTTGAGGTCTTCTGTCAGGCGGTGGCTAAGGCTGCTTCCGTGGGGATCACAGGCTTAGGAAAGAGCCAAATAGCCTGTGATGTCTGTTGCTTTACTGGGCTATTGGCTCTGGGGAGGTGATGGCCTTTGTGTTTGAATCTTCAGTCGGGTACCAGGTTAGCTTGATGGCGCCCTCTTGCCAGGAGGTCACATCTCCCAGACGCCACCTCTGTGTACACCTATCAGGGATTAAAGGCAATGACAGACTTTGGAGTCTGGGCTTTTACAACCCTATCTGAACCTCAAGTTTCCTTATTTGTGAAATGGGGGTAATCACAGACCTTCCTGGAGCAGTGTTATGACGACTGGCTTAACAGAGACGGTATTGTATAAAACAGAGCACCTGGCACGTAGGGAGCTAGCTCTCAGCGACCACGAGCTGTGCTCATTAGTTGGCCTGGTCTGCACTGGAGACACAGGAAGAGGCTCCTCTCGAATAACCTCTTTCTCTCTCTCTGTTTCTGTTTGCAGCAGCGAGGCGGGGTACCAGGGCCCTGTGCTAAGCACCCGTAATCCCCCAGGGGTGCCACCCCCAAAAGCTGTACCCCACCATGTTTAACCTAATGAAGAAAGACAAGGACAAAGATGGCGGGCGGAAGGAGAAGAAGGAGAAGAAGGAGAAGAAGGAGCGGATGTCGGCAGCAGAGCTGCGGAGCCTGGAGGAGATGAGCCTGCGTCGTGGCTTCTTCAATCTGAACCGTTCCTCCAAGCGTGAGTCCAAGACCCGCCTGGAAATCTCCAACCCCATCCCCATCAAGGTGGCCAGTGGCTCCGACCTGCACCTGACCGACATTGACTCTGACAGCAACAGGGGCAGCGTCATCCTGGACTCGGGCCACCTAAGCACCGCCAGCTCCAGCGATGACCTCAAGGGTGAGGAAGGCAGCTTCCGTGGCTCTGTGCTGCAGCGGGCGGCCAAGTTTGGCTCCCTGGCCAAGCAGAACTCACAGATGATTGTCAAACGCTTCTCCTTCTCCCAGCGGAGTCGGGATGAGAGTGCCTCAGAAACCTCTACCCCTTCCGAGCACTCTGCGGCCCCGTCCCCGCAGGTGGAGGCGAGGACTCTAGAGGGACAGCTGGTGCAGCATCCCGGCGCAGGCATCCCTCGGCCAGGGCCCCGGTCCCGAGTGCCTGAGCTGGTGACTAAAAGGTTCCCGGCTGACCTGCGCTTGCCCCCCGTGGTGCATCTGCCACCGCCTGCCCTCCGGGAGCTGGAGCTGCAGAGACGGCCCACTGGAGACTTCGGCTTCTCCCTGCGCCGCACAACCATGCTGGATCGGGGCCCCGAGGGCCAGGTCTACCGGAGAGTGGTTCACTTTGCTGAGCCCGGCGCGGGCACCAAGGACCTGGCCCTGGGGTTGGTGCCGGGTGATCGTCTGGTGGAGATTAATGGGCACAACGTGGAGAGCAAGTCCAGGGACGAGATCGTGGAGATGATCCGGCAGTCTGGGGACAGTGTGCGGCTCAAGGTGCAACCAATTCCGGAGCTCAGTGAGCTGAGCCGGAGCTGGCTGCGGAGTGGCGAGGGACCCCGCAGGGAGCCAGCCGATGTGAGTGTCCCCCTGGGCAGCTGCGGGGGAGCAGGGATTTGGAAGTGTGCTTGGGCGGATGACTGGGGTACTCGGGAGTTGAAGTCACGCCACTCCTTGGCCCTAGGGACAACTTACCTGGCCCGCAGGGAGGAGCGACCTTAGCAGGGGCTGGTGCACAGTGATACAAACTTCTTGATGCGAGGGTTCAGGGTTTGGGCACCATGTTTCCTGAGCCCTAATTTGGGGTGTGGAGGGTAACACGTGCCACTTCAGATGAGAGACAGTCCGGACTACTTGTCCAGCCCGGTATCTGGAGTAAAACGTAGGATTTCCGTGTTATTTAGATACTAGACTTGAAAGAAAAAGATGGACTATTTCAAATCAGGGCTGTCGTGGAACTTCTGGGATGTGCAGCTGTTTTGCTAGCTCTTGGGTAAGATGATTTCAGACCTCCTCTTGCCCTTGAGTGAGGAGTTGAACAGGAGGTAATGTTGCAGCGATAAGCAGGGGCCAGATCATGGAGGACCTTGCAAGTCATGATAGGAATTTAGATTTTATCCCAGTGAAATGGGACCATTGTAGGGTTTGAAGCGGGGTTGGGGGGAGTGACTGGACCTGATTTATAAAGATCACCTGGGCTCCAAGAGTCATTACTACCTCTCCTGGAAGAAGAAAACACCCTGGAGATACAACAGGTATCAAGCCTACAGAAATAGTCTGACCTGACTATCCGTGAGACCCCGCTCAAAACAGCAGTGGAAGGGGTGACATAGGAGTAGAAGAGATTTAGATTATATGTATGAACGGGTCTCCAGGGGGACAACGATCTCTAAGCCCAGGGGTCTTTTGACTCCACCTATAGCGTGGCTACATATCAGTTTGGAATGTTCCACTTAGAGACAGCACATGAGGACAAGCTGGCCTCTGGCCATCCCTGCCTCCCAGCTGTCAGGTTTTCGGACTGCCCAGCTCTGGTGCCTGCAGCCTGACCAGTACACAGGCTGGCCGGGACCTCTTTCAGCACTAAGTGACCAACCAGATGTGTCCAAGTCAGAAGTGGGAGGAAATGCTAAGGAAGCAGGCAGAGTCCTGGTCCTAGCTTTCTCTCAGGGAGGGGAAGTGGATGCTCAGATGGCCTGGGGGGCCTGGGAGCTGCAGGGTCAGAGTCTGGCAGGAAGCCCTGGAACTGGGTTCCGGACCTTCCTTTACTCGGGGCCTGGTGGAGGTCAGGCAGTTTTGCTAGTCAGGAAGGGGTAGTGCATGGGAGGGAGGCTGTTGTGGGATCCGCGGAAGGACCTGGCCTCATTTATTCCGGAAACTCACAGCGAGCACCTACTGTGTGTTAGCCACCAGACTAGACTGAGCTCAGGGAACCACAGTGTAGAGGGAGTGGTCTTTATCTTAGAACCAAAGCCCATGCTATGTTGCCATGCCTGTCTACTTTCTCCCAGGCTAACATTGCTTTTAACAGATGGAATTTTCTTCTTAAAGAATGAGTCCCCTAGGGGACTGTTGCCAGCTCCCTGCTGAACCACAGCACAGGCCTTTGTGGGGCCCTGGGCCTGGCATCCCAGATGCTGTTTAGTCTTCTCTTTATAGCCTAGGGATCCTCTTGGCATCTCGTATTTCTCGGCTACTCTCCCTTCCCAGCTAGCTGCTGCTCCCCCCATTCCTGGGGAAGTGGATGGTTTAGCTTTGGAGACCCTGGTACATTCCACACTACAGCTGGTATCCCCAAGACCCTGGCTTGCTCTGGCCCCTGTGGGGCAAGGGCAGAAGTGCCCAGAGGACTTCCACAGAGCATGCTACCCTCACGAGTCTCCCAAGAGCCATCTGAGAGAACAGTGAGAAGCCTAGAGCTGAGGAAGCTCCCCCGCCCCCAGCTTCCCCTGCCTGGCAGGTGGCAGGGACTCCTGCCCCAGCAGAGAGGAGCAGAGTGAGCCCAGCATCCTGGCTTCCTGGGACAGGCCTGGAGTGGGTCTGTAGTGGCTGCAGTTATCACCCTCCATCTCCTCGTCTTCCTCCCACTCCCACTCCGGCTCCGGCTCCGGCTCCTTTCCTTGGCAGCAGTTCTAAGCTCACTTCCATGCCAAGAAGAGTCTTCCCATTTCCTCTGGGCTCCCAGGCGGGGCACCCTGACAACTCTGGCCCCACGAGGACACAGCTCCTGGCGGCCACCCTGCCCGTCAGGTCATCCATCAACTGTGTCCACACCGCCTGTCCCCAGGGAGCTCTGAGGGAGCTGGCCGGCCATCTGTTCTCTTTCTGCTACACAGATGGAGACCAGGCCTCATGGCTCCTCTCCGTGGCCTGTTCAGAAGGCCCCAGGGAGAGACAGCCCCTCGGGTTTCCTTCTCACATGATGTGTGTCCGGAGTGCTTGGCTCACACCTCCATGTGTCCCTGTAGCTGCTAGCAAGGTTCCACTGGGAGTAGGGGTGAGCCACTGTAGTGGGATAGACATGGGGCCTGATGGAAATCACTCAGCAGGCCTGGGAGGAGCAGTTCTTTTCCGCCCTCCATTCTTCCACTCACCTATCTATTAAATAAACATTTGTTGAGCACCAACTGTGGGCCAGATCCTGGGATCCAGTGGTGACAGCACATAGTCCCAGCCCTAAGGAACTCATAGTCTGGTGGGAGAGATGGTCAAGTAACAGATGACAATGCCATTTGAGAGGCTCCCCAACAGGGGCCAGTACGGGGCCCTAGGGAGCCCTGCACAGAAGAGGGACTTTAAGTACAGTCTTGGGAGCGATCACTGGGAAAGCTGACATCCAGGTGGGAGATGGATGCCAGAGAGGCAGGTGGAAGTGGAAGGCCGTAAGAGACACGTGCCAAGACCTTGAGGCTGGAGAGAGAATGACGCATTTGGGGAATAAGGCTGGGGGGACATTGCATGGGGGAATGAGTATTGAGAGAAGTGGCAGAGGAGGCAAGCAGGGGACAGGTCACGAAGGCCCTTGTGAGCCAGCCTAAGGAATGTGAACTTCAACCAGAGGACAAGAAGCAGCTCACTCAGGGAGTGATAGGAACAGATCTTAGAAAATCTCTCTGGCTGCTCATGAAGAATGCTTCTGGGTGTAGCAAGGGCAGCCATGGGGAAAACAGCAAAGGCCCTATCGTCATCTTAGTAGAATGAATGGAGGCCTGCGCTTGGGGAGAAGCAGGGGCAATGGAGAGAGAGATCAGACGTGAGCAACTGAGGGACTGTGTAGTCTTGGTGACCGACCAGTGTGGGGGATGGAGGAGAAGAGGGGTCGAGTGGGATGCGTCTTTGGAGGAAGATGCTAAGTTATTTCCTTGGCTTCTCAGGGAAAGTGTTTTGGGCCATCTGGTTTGGGATCAGTTACTCTTAAATTGTCTAAAGGCGAAGCGTTCCCTGAGTCTGGTGTTGGTACAAATGAGGATCTTAAAACCCCAGTTGGATCAACATTCCTTTCTCCTCTTCCATGAATCTGAGTGGGAAAGTCAAGGGCCCACTGAGAAGGAAGAGAGCCTGGGAGAGAGAAGAGCCAGCCCCTTCTGTTTGTATCCTTGTGGGCCCATCGCAGGGAGCAGGAGTGTAGGATGTTTCTGCTAAGCTCAGAGAAGCCCAGCTGGCTAAACCCTGGCTAATGTGGTTGCCCCCCCTCCCCCCACCACCAAGGAGCTAGCCTGCAGGGGACGCCTACCCAGAAAGCACTACTTCCCTGAGCTTCGAAGATGTGGTGGGAGGGGAGAGGTGTGGATGTAAAAGAAGGCGCCCACCCCTTCCCAGTCAGGTCTACCTCCCTGGGCTCTATGTAGCTCTCAGGCATTTACCGGAGATCTGTGATTCAGTTTCTTCTCGCTTTGGACGGTGGGGTTTGTACTCAAAGACTATAGGGCTGTGAGGTTCCTTAAAAAGGTTGTCGTGTCTGTGTAAACCACCTGCTTATGTAGAGTTGTGTAAACCACATTTGTGGACTTCAGCAGATAGTGAACGCTTAGGAAGATTGGTACCTTTCCCTCTGCCCAAGCTCCAAAGCCATCCAGGGAAGGTAATTTTGCAGTTTCCTTAATTAACCCATCCTAGTGCTTTCCCATCTGTGCTCCTCGTAAGGTTTTCTTTCCAACGGGAACTCATGACGCTTTTGTCCAGACTCTGTCCCTGTGGCCCTGTCCTCAAAGACAGCCAGCTGCAGGAAGCGCTGGGATGCTGGGTGCTCAGGCCTGCAGATGGGACATCGGTGGCCTGGCAGGAGACTGGCCGGTCGGGGTTGCCCACATCTGGGAGAAGGGCAGGGGCCCCTTTTCCAGGAAGCCCTAGACCCCTGGGCAAAAGCTATATGACCCTCACCAACCTTGTCTCCAGGACCCTGGTTGGGTGGTGGCGGTGGGGTCGGGGGTGGGGGGCGGGGGTGGTACCTGCAGGAGTGGGGATTGCAGGATTTCAAGGAGAGACTGAAAAGTCTGCTGTTCCAGGTCTGCCAGGCCAGCTTCTGAGCAATGGGCTTTCCCAGGGGCTTCTGGTGGTGGAGGTGCTGGGTGCTGCCCGGGCTCAGTGTTCTAGAACGGCTCTCTCCCTAATGTTACTCCAAATGATCCCCAGAGATGTTTTTGTTTTTTGCTGGTTCATTTTAAACAGAAAACTCTTATTTCATTTGGTGCCAAAGCTTCAGGTACTTCTGACATCGGAGTCTCACCATGTGAGAGCTCTGGCTGGAGGCCTCAGAGTAGAACTCAGACTGAGTTCTTTTGATAATGAGGCGGCCAGTGGGAAGGTGTCCAGGGCATGTGAACTCGTGAGTGAAAGGTCTTTAGGAGCATTTGGGGGGTTACCTATCCTGGATTAGTGGGGCGCATGGGACCAGCAGCACCGGGTGGTGGACTAGGTCATTTCCATTCCGCTAGGTCTCCCTTCTCTGTCCTCAGAGGCATGTTCTGCCCTCTTCCCCGTGAGCTGCTAGACAGACTGCAGCCCCAGAGTGCCCTGGCCACCCAGCCCGTGGGTGGTGGGCACAGTGCCCAGGCCACATTGAACTGGGTGTGGGCACATGTCATGGTCATCTGTTGTTTTCGCAGGCACCGCTTGGAGCCCTGGGGGGGGGGGGCGGGGGGGCAGGGCCTTGACTTGAGGTGGTCTGCACCGGCCCCTTCTGGCCCTGGCCAGAGCCCCTGTGCCCCCCCCCCCAGTACCCCTGGCCACCCTGTCCGCAGCTCCCTTCTCATCTCTTATTTACATTGAAATGGTTCTGGAAAATACCAGATACGCAAACACCCAGACTAGGGGTGGGTGAGGAGTGGGGTGAAGGGGGGTGTGTGGCGGGTGGGAACACAAGTATTTTAAAAATGCTGCAGATCTCTACAGCGTTTCCCAGAAACCACAAGCACGCGGTCCGCCTGCCAGCAGCGCTCCCGCCACCCCGCCACGCTCAGCCGCTGGGTTCTCCTCACTGTGGCCCGAGGTGGAGAGCAGCGTCGGTGGGGGTGGGGGCCGGGGACCCAGCCGGGGAGGGGGCTGCCTGGCGCCTCCATTGTCAGTCTGGGGCAGTGGGTACGCTGTGCCCCAGGCGGCCAGCAGCGCTGGGGGCGCCCGCCGTGCCAGGCAGGCGCTGCGAAGGCGTGGAATCTTCCTGGCTGCCCCCCTCCCGCTGTGCACTTTGGGTGGGGGGGGTCGGTGGGTAGCCAAGCCCAGAGTCCCCTCGTGGTGTTTGGCAGCAGCTTCTGTTCTGTTAAATACAGGGGACAGTGTCAGCAAAGCTTTTTTTTTTTTTTTTTTTTTTTTTTTTTTTTTTTTTTTCCCCAGTTGTTGGCTCCCGTTTGGTTGGGAAACTGTTTCCTCAGACCTGGGTCACCACTCTGGCTGCCTTCATCTCCCGCCATCGGTTTCTCAGAATCGGGAAGTGACATGCTTCCCTGGCACTCGCAGCCCGGCCGCTTTGCAGACTCTGGTGTAGGGAGGAGTGTAGGGTGTTTGTCCCGCGTCCCGGGTGGCGCCCAGGACGGCGCCCAGCGAGCGCATGCATGCTCCCTGAGTGGCGTCTAGTTGATCTGGTAAAGGTTCCGCTGAGCAGAAATGCCTTGAGGGGAGAGCATGAGAGAGAATAGCCAAGATGAGGGTCGTGGCTGGCGTTAGGACTGTTCTAGCTGCTTTACATATATTAACTCATTTAACGTTCCCAACACCCCTTTGAGATAGGTATTACGATAATCTTTATTTCATACATGAGGATACCCGTTTACGCAGAGGTTAAGGATAAGTACATTGCCTAAGGTTCCAAGGCTGTTGACTTGTGAGGAGTTGAACTTAGGGCATCGGCTCCTTGCACCTCACTGGTGTGCTGTCCGGGGCAGAGGACGCAGCATCTAGATATAAATCCATTGCCCGGCCCAGGCCTGCGTCCTTCTGATTCCTGCGGCCCCTGTAGGCGTCTCCTCCAGAAGGGAAGGGGAAGTGAAGAGTGGCCACTCTTGCTCTCGCTCTGTGGAGGGTGAGCTGCAGGAGGGGGTGACTGTCCCTCTGTCTCTGCAGAGGATTAGCCAGAGGAAGAGAGCCCGAGTGGCAGCAGGTGGGATTTAATCTGGTGGGAGCTGGGAGAGGTACTAGAAAGCGCGGCTGCATCTGTCCCGGCAGTATTTGGCTGTGGTCCCTTGGAGGAGGGGCAGGGGCACCCTTTGCCCCTTACACATCTCCCCTGTTAGACCCTGGGGGGCAGGGATGGTGCCCCTCTCCTGTTTGGCCCTTGCTGACGCTAGTACTGACCTCTGCGATACTCGGGGTGGCAGGGTCCCCAGAGTGTCACCTCTGACCAAGAACAGGTCCTCTTCTGTCGCATAGGGGCTGCACGCTGTTGTTTCCTGGTGTGCACTGTGGGGGGGAGGCGAGGAGCATGGCCTGGCAGAAGGCCTAGCGGGTAGTGGGTGTGCAGCTTGGCTTCTTCCATTGAGTCCCTGCTGTTCCTTATGTCGATAAGACTTTTCCTTGCCCACCCTCACGCCCTCATACACATCGGCCCCAGTTTGAATGTCACTTCCTTAGGGGAGCCTTCCTTGACCTTCTCAGATGTCACGTCTGCACCCTGGCACCACCGCATCCTTCTCCTTCATAACATTCACCAAGATTGCGATTAATGGGTTATCTTATGTCTCCAGTGCTGGAGACCTTCAGTGATATTTGTTGGATATTTGCTGAAGGAAAGAAGATGGTTGTCTGGCCAGGAAGTGGTTTCCCATTCTCTCTGCATTTACCGCAGTTTTGGTTTCTAGAACCCTTCCCCCAACTAGCGTTGGTGTTGCGTCTGCAGTACGTCACCATGTTCTACCCGCTACCTTTACTCCCGACTCAGTTTCTTGTGGGCGTCTCAGCATCTCCCGCAGGAATGGAGGAGAGATGGGCTCTGGGCGGCCAGGAGCAGGAGCCTAGGGAAGGGGCTCTGGGAGGAGGGTCACGGGACGGCCTGTCTCCTGGCCCCGCACTGGTATCTTTGGGAAGGCACCAGGCTTGGGTGAGAAGCAGATTTGGGGGCATACGGAGTCACTCTGTGCCCAGCCCGGGGGACCTTGGAGAAATGTGCTTGTCTTACTGGCTGCAGGTCTCTGAGGAGGTAGGATGTGGCCCAGCAGTGATCAAGGCTTCCTCTTTCCTTCTGCTGCTTGCCCTGCGCTGCCTGCGTGCTGGAATGTCAGCAGGCTGGGAATTTTCACAGCAAGGATTTTTCCCAGTCAGAGCAACAGATTCCAGCTGGAGCCTGGGGACAGCTCCGCATGGGCAGGGGCTGCCACAGAGGGCCAGGGTGCGTGCTGGGGCACCCCAACGGCTCCCCTGTTGGGGCCTGGGCCTCATTCCCATCCTCCATGGGAAATGCAAACATCTGTCTCTCCTGTGGGTCCGGCGGAACCTGGGCTTCTGGAGCTGTGGAGCTCAGGAGAAGCAGTGGGAGGCCTTGGGGACCAGAAACTCCTCCTCAGTGAGGAGAGAACGTGGCTGGCCATATCCCACAAGCCTCACTTCCTCCAGCCGGTGAGTCAGGAAGGGGAGCCGCCTCGGATTCCATCTTCAGGTGGGGCCGTGGGCTGCCAAACCCAGGTTCTCTGGCCTGTGGGGACCTACCAGCCTTGGCAGGAGGTAACACTGCTGGCTTTGTCACCCTCATCTGTCCCCCTTTCTCTCGGCCCCATAATGCCTCCAGGACCTGGTTCCCTCTCTTAGCGACCCTTCCGGCCTCTGTGCCCCTTGCCCTCTGATCTCAGTTCTACCGGCCCCTCCCTTCCACTCCCATTTCTGCAAGGAGCTGACTCACTTCCTCTCTCCCTCCCCAGCTTCTCTCACCGCCAGGCCCTATGGCGCGCAGGGTACCCACAGGGAGGGGAGATTTCTCACAGGGCACCTCCCGGGCTCTTTTTCCTGGCAGTAAGACTGAGGCCGCCCCTGGCTCTGGGCAGAAGAGGGCTGGGGCGGGGGGGTGAGGGTACATGGCTCTGGGCTGTAGGAAGGCCAGATGCAAATGGCCTTGGAGCCTTGACACAATCACGGTGGGATGTCAGGAAGCCTTGAAGGGCACCTGCTCCGTGTCACCCTGTGGGCTTGGTTCTGTAGAAGACAAAGCCTGAAGATGCCATCCCTGTGATCAGGAAGCCTGTGCTTTCTCTAGAACAGAAGACATCTGCAAAAAGATAGATCTCAGCCCGGGGTGGCATGGGCTAGTGGCCAAGCAGTGAGAGCACTGTCAGGCAGGATGATACGGTCATGACTCTCTGTGACACCCAGTTTCATGGCCAGCCCCATCGCATCATGGGGAAGGTATCTGGAGATTCCAGGGCCAGGGCGAGGAGAAGAATCTGATACTGTCTCCCTGCTGGTTCTCCCTGCCGGGAGCCTGCCTCCTGCCTCTCCTGGCCCCTGCCTTCTCGAAGATCTGTGGACCAGCCTGGTTGTGGGATTGACTGCAGAAGCCGGCAGCAGAACAGCAGAAGGTTTCCTGCCTGAGTGGCTGGCATCTCCTAGCTTGGCCTCCTTGGAGCTATCCAGGCTGTGGAAGCCGGTGCGCCTGGCACTGCGGGCACTGGGGACGCAGCCTGTGCTGGGCCTGGCACAGCCTTGGATCCTCCCCTGCGGGTGGCCTAGATTACCTAAAGAACACAAACACAGGGTAAGGTCGAGTCCCTAATCACTTGGCCATGCATCACGTTCAATAGAGGCCAAAGGGAAACTGGGCCTCCCTCCCGAGAAGCCTGTGGCCCTGCCATGGGCTGTCTTCCTAGAATCAAGTGACCAGCAACATTCCTGTTCCCCTTAGCACTTGGCTTTGCCTGGCAAAGAAGCCTGCAATAATCCTGATTCTGGCCTCAGGATTTCTGGACAATGACAGGTGTTTCATATTTAGATGAGGTTGGGGGTGACAGGCTGGAATGAGGCCTAGGTGTGGTGAAGGTGAAGGGCACCAGCCTGACCACCCCACCCCAAATACTCTCACCCTTGCTGGTGGGAGGTGAACCGCCCCACATAGGCACGCGGATGCCTGTCTGTTGCTCCTCTTCCAGCCCTGCTTTATTGTTCCTCGCCACCACCCATCGCTACTTGGCCTTGACCTGTGGAGCAGAACCAGGCTTTGTGACAGAACACCTCGTTGGGAAATGGCTTGGGATACGCACGCACGCACGCGCGCACACACACACACACTGTAAAGTTCAGTCCGGGTATCTTTTTCTTTCAGACTCTTCCAAAGCATTTCTACCATCAGCCTCCAGGCCTTCTAACCTGCCTTCACCTTCTCTGTCCAGGCCAGAGGACTTGGTCTCTGGGGCAGGGGAAGGCAGAGTTTTCTGGTTTCTGTCAGGGCCCTGGGTTCCCCTCCCAGCCCTTGTGTCTTCCTTAGCACGCTGGTTTTCAGGTCTCTCTGTGCCTCTGAAAGACGAACCCATTCTATCAAGCGTCCCCTGTTCTCCCCACCCTACTCATTCTCTCCAAAATCCAAAAACTGCGTATCTTGTTGTTGCTATAGAAACAGATGCTTGGCAAATAGGAAGTTGGATTGAAGGGCTGGTTTTGGTTGTAGGGACTGTTTTCAGCAAATTTGGGGAGGGGAAAGAAGAGGCGGGAGGCATAGGCAGAAGGGCCCACAAATCGGAAGTTGCAGATGATTATGTATATATTGTTAATACGTTGGTGTATATTGGGTACAACATGGACTCTGGAGCTGGACTCCTGGGTTCGAATCCTGGCTCTGCTACTTACTAGCCGTGTGATCTTCGGCAAATGATTTAATTTCTCTGTGCCTCACTTTCCTTATCTGTAAAATAAGAATGGTAATAGCACTTTCCTTGTAAGATTGCTTTGAGGAGTAAATGAATCAATACATGCAAATCACTTAGAATAGCGTTGTCATCATCATTAATCTGTCTCTAAAGTGCTGGGAGGTACTTGGTGCCTGGGAGTTTGATGGGCCATCTGCCCACAGGAATGCCACATGCCTGTTAATGACTCAGCCCTGCTGGGGAAGGGGGGGCAGGGAGCTTCACTCTTGTCCCCAGAATGGCGCTTTTACCCTCCAGGTGAAGATAGGGAAACAGGGCCCAGATTTGTCCACAGGTTTACTCAGGGCCACGAGGTAGCCACAGAGCATGTCCTGAGGCTTTCCCCTGGGCTTCCAAACTAGTCTGTAGTTTGATGCATCTTTAAAATTGTGCCACTTTCCCTTTCTCCATGACTGCCTCCAGTCAAATTCTTGGCTGACGCCAACCACTTTGGAATACCAGGCTTCTTCCTACCGACTTGTTTTCCAGTTGAACCACCAGACTCTACTTTTTTGTGGTCTCTCTACACCTTATTTTGCTTCTTCACGCCTGCCTTGCTTCTGGATCAGAGCTAAGCAAGAACTGAGGACAGAATGGAGGCACGGAAAAGAGAGGCAGTCCCAACCTACCAGTTCCTGGGTCTGTTCTCTGCTCCGTCATCACACATATGAGCCTGCCCAGACACTCGCACTTGGACTTTCTAACTACTGTAGCAAACCTTTCATATGAAGTGCCTGTGATAGAATGTGATTGCTGTCAGATCCGTGTCCTGTTCCCTTGTTCCTGCTGGAGCCACTCTAGCCTGGCAAGCGAGCCCTGAGCTCCTTTCTCTACCATGTCCTCCTCCCCCGCTTCCTCATTTGGTTCTTTCAGCGAGTGACGCAGAGAGGTGCCCGGTTACGTTCCCTGTTGCCCCATGGGCAGGACTCCCGGCATGCTGCTCAGGACAAGGTTTTATTGGCCTCATTTGCCCTTGAAAGTTCAGGGTCTTGCTGGGACATCTCTCTCTGGAGCACTAACATCAGATGAGTCCGGCAGCGGGTCGTGTGGGGAAGCCCTCAGGCCACTACATTCCAGATGTCTTACCCATGCATGGTCCAGAGACTCTGCAGAAACAAGGAACGATTGTGCGGCACTAAGGGGCTTTCTCCCAGGCCTGGGATGCCTTGGAGTGGGGGCTGGCTTCCATTCAGCTTTGCCTTTTCAGCCCCTCTGCATCTGGCTTCTGCTCCCTGGCTGGTTGTTAAGTTGTGGCTAAATTGTCTCCCCCTCCCCCATTTCTTCTGAGGCCTAGGGGTCAAGGCAAGGCACATGGGGACAGGAGTCTAAGCAGATTCTGGGGCAGGGGCGGGAGAGAACAGCAGGTGGTCGGGGGCAACACCTGAAGGAGTCTTTGGCAAGGAAGACCAGGACATGCTGAAAGGGGATTCTCTAGATCGGACCTGTCCAATAGGACACTCTGCCAGCATGGAAATGTTCAATAGTCTGTGCTTTCCAACTTGGTAGACATTATCCATATGTGGCTCTTGAGCGCTTGAAATGTGGCTGGCATGACTGAGAAACTGAATCTTAAAAAAATTTTTTTTGGTTTTCATTTAATCAAAAGTGTTCCCATTGTTTCTTTTTTTTTATTTAAAAAAAATTCTTTTTGATGCGTATTTATTTTTGAGAGAGAGACACAGAGCATGAGCAGGGGAGGGGCAGAGAGAGAGGGAGACACAGAATTGGAAGCAGGTTCCAAGCCGTCAGCACAGAGCCCGACGCGGGGCTCGAGCTCACAAGCCGCGAGATCACGACCCGAACCGAAGTCGGGCGCTTAACCGACTGAGCCACTGAGGCGTCCCTCCTGTTGTTTCGATTTAACTTAAATGTAGGTAGCCACACGTGGCTCGTGCCTACCACACCGAACAGTGCAGCTCCAGATAGCTCTCAGAAAAAAATGGTGGCGTGCTCTTGAAGGCTTCTCTCGTCTCGCAGTTCCCCTGATGAGGCCGGGGATGCTGGCCTTTTCCCTTCCTATCGGGAAGGAAGGCTTGTCCACTCTGGCAATTGCTACACTTCACCAACTCTGGAATCCTGATGCCCTGGGGCCAACAGGTCCGTGGCTGTGTGCCACAACTGGGGCAGTGCTTCCCCACCTTGCCAAGCATGTTTTCTGCCCAGCTTTGTAACACACAGGTGCTCACATGCCCCAGTGGATTTGACCAAGGCTGTTAATGTGGAGGTGGTGGGTTGGTAGGAAAAGCAGAAGCTTTTGCTTCTTTCTTCCTACTTCTACAGAGAGTGAGTTTGAACTTTATTTCTACTTTAAAGGACGCTAGAAACAGGCCCAATTAGGGCCTCCAGAGGTGAACACACAGATCCTCAAACATGTATTGAGTGTCTAGTGTTTGGAGGAACCGGATGCTTCTTGAAAGCAGTCTCCCTGACTTTGAGAATAGGCACCATAGGTTTCCAACTCTCACACCCAGGAAGATCTTACTGATGTTTTATTTGAATCCGTGCGGCTGACCCTTAAGCTGGCTTTCCTTTTTTTCTTCTGTGGAAATAGAGAAGACTTGTCAGTTATGTGAAAAAGAGAACAATAGTTCATTATGCTTATTCTCTCATGTCTGCCAGAGGGGGTGGGGATGGGTATATTGTGTGTGTGGTACATTTGGTAGACTCAGAAGTTAACCAAGTCTGGGTGGGATTTGGGCAGGGTATGGAGGATTTCGTCAAGGGTGGCCCTTGGCCTTGTGGGAGCTTGGCAAAGCAGAGGCAGTTTGGAAATCCCCAGGGGCCAAGAGGAAATCCCCCGCAGCCCAGAGTGCTCCGGGAGCAGCAGCCCTACTGGAGTGGTCCCTGCAGGCAGCCAGGATCTGACTCTGAGGGGACAGACTCCCAGTCTTAGCAGAGAGGACAAGCCCAGACGTCACCACTTGGGCTCTGTGCCCTTGAGATGGTGTGGTGTCACCAGGCTCTGAGCAAACCTTTGGGTGTGCTAAGGCAGGGCCTAGGGGACTGCCAAGCCCTAAGCGCAAGTGGTAGTGAGGGTAGTGATCTGGGGCTGCCCCCACCTCCCCGGAATTTCCTAGACTGCTAGTCTCAGACCACTCCCCCGCACACATGTTTAAAGCTTCCCTGGAAGTCTTCTGTTTATTCATGTATTCATCCATTCATCCATTTTATTTCAGCAGTAAGCATTTATTGAGTGCCTACTATTTGCAGGGCTGTTTTGGGTTTGGGGAATGGAGCGACGATTAAAACAAAGGCGGCGCTGAGCTCATCACTGCCCCTTCTTGCCTTATCCCTCCAGGATAAAGCGAGAGGCCATCTTGCCGCGGCAGCCCCCTCTGTCTTGAGCTCCCGGGGGACGCCTCTTGGGGGCGTGGCCTGGACGCCAGCCTTGCGACGGTGAAATCCCGCGGCTTCGGCAGCAAGGGCTGGCGAGAAGGGGGAGGCCGCCCTCTGCCGGTCTCTGGAGGCGCTGCAGGGCGGGTGCGTCCCGGGGCTCTGGATGCATGTGCGCATGTGCACTGGTACGGGACCTGGCCCCTCCCCCGACTCCGCCCCTGCGTCTGCCGGCGGCTGGGCTGGGCCGGGAAGCGCGGGCCCAGGGTGGCGGGGGCCTGGGGCTCCCAGCAGCCACGACCACCTGGAGGGCAGCAGTGTCTGGGCCCAGCCCTGCACCTTTCCCCACTTCAGGTTACACTTCTCAGCGCTCCTTGCCGTCCCTGTGGCCATCCCTGTTCTTAAAGGGGTTCTGTCCTCTTCCACTTTGGGATCCGCTCATCATTGACGTCCAGTAAAATTTCAAAAAAAAATTTGTACTTCAGAGACTACCAGGCACTGCCTACTAACACTGTTATTTCATAAAAGAGAAGCCATTTGTTACACACACACACACACACACACACACACACACACACACACTTTAAAAATAAAAGATCATCCTTTCCAGGAGAGAGAAGGCACTGGTGCTGAGGAACTCTGAAACTGCTCTCTGGGGTGTCCCTGGAGTGATGGGGAGCCCTCCTCCCCCAGGAGGCTGGTCCCCTCCAGCTCTAAGGGCTGAGTGCTTGAAACGTGCATGCCCCCTAACTGAGGGGGCTAAATAAGTTCTATTAATGACATTTTATACCTTGCAAATTAGTAATAATACAAGCACTACGTGATAACTATCTACTTGGAGATAGGGTTTATAGACTTTTTTTTTAAAGGAGTTTTTTGTTTTTTTTTTTTTTTAATTTTTTTTTTTTTTCAACATTTATTTATTTTTGGGACAGAGAGAGACAGAGCATGAACGGGGGAGGGGCAGAGAGAGAGGAAGACACAGAATCGGAAACAGGCTCCAGGCTCTGAGCCATCAGCCCAGAGCCCGACGCGGGGCTCGAACTCACGGACCGCGAGATCGTGACCTGGCTGAAGTCGGACGCTTAACCGACTGCGCCACCCAGGCGCCCCTAAAGGAGTTTTTTTTTTAATTTATTTTCTTTAACATTTATTTATTATTGAGAGTCAGAGACAGAGCATGAGCATGGGAGGGGCAGAGAGAGGGGAAGACACAGAATCCAAAGCAGGCTCCAGGCTCTGAGCGGTCAGCACAGAGCCCGATGCGGGGCTCAAACTCACAAACCGCAAGACCATGACCTGAGTGGAAGTCAGACGCCTTACCGACTGAGCCACCCAGGCACCCCGGGAGTTTTGGTTTAAAGAACTAGGGAGGCAAATAGGGTCAGATGAGTATTATTTTAGGGTGTTAAATAGAACCTCAGGCCCAGTGTTTTTCAAGCTATCTCCCTCTAAATCAGCCTCCATCGGACATTCCTGTTTTGGACAGTGGCTTCACGCTGTTCTTTTGAAATCTTGACAGCTTGAAACCTTGGAGGCTTTAGATCTTCTTCCCAACCCCGTCAACTTCGTGCCCATTTCCCATCCTCCCCCGTAGCCACCAAGTCTCTGTCTCGAATCACCCTCTCTTCCCCATCCACTGCCAGAACAGGGCAACACTCTGCCCATCTTTCTTCTGTCCCTCACCTTGACTTCCAATGGTCTTTCAGCTTTCAGCCTCCTTTGCTTCCCAGCATCCTTCTGTTAGATCAGCATTCGTAAAACACAGTTTGATCATGCCCCTTCTCTCTCCAGAAACCTGCTGTGACTCCTACTGTTTTCCAGGCAGGAGACAGAGTGGAAGGAGCTGGCTCTGGAGTCGGAATGGCTCACCCCGGCCTTACCAATCACTATCTGTGTGGTTTGGGGCAAGTTATTTAACCGCTGTAAGCCTTGCTTTCCCAGCCTGCAGTTCCTCTTTTGCATGGGCAAAAGTTTTGTGAAGAAACTCACCTCCTAGAGTTTTGTGAAGAAAACGAGTAACACTGTCCCTGACTCATGGCTAGTGCTCAGTATGTGTCTGCTTTGTCCTTATGCCGCTTACCTTACTTTTTTCCTCAGGTACAGCCCTTTGAGTTGCAAGTGACAGAGCCCAGCTGACCTGGTTTAAAATGAAGAAATGCATGGGCTCAAACATCTGAAATATGCAGGGGGTAGAACTAGCTATAGGCTCAGTCTTACCTAGAGGCTGAAACAGGACCCAGGCCTTTTCTGTCTCTGAGTTCATCTTCCATACTGGCTCCGTCCTCAGACAAGTGGTGACAAAATGGCACAGCACCAGGTTCAGGTCTTGTGGGAAAAGAAGTGTGTGACTCAGTAATCCCAAACTTTCGTGATATGTCCTTGATACTGATTGGGTTCACATGCCTTCCACAAACCCATCCCTATAGTCTGGGGACATGATACACTCATCGGCCAGACTCAAGTCATATGCTAGGGTAGGTCCCCAAGGGAAAATTAGGGTGCTGTATTCAGAGGTTGGAGGAGTGGACAGTGGGCAGCTGAAAGAATGCCTGTCTACTGTGGCAGATGGGGCTTCTTGATCTGGCCTCACCTACCTTTCCAGCTTTGTCTCTCGTCGTTTACCTATGTGTGTCCTACACTTCATCCAAACTTACTGTCTGTTTTCCCAACTCCTTGCCTTCTCTTATTCTACTCCTTTACCCTGAAATTCTCTTCCTCCCTCACCTCCACATTACAGATTTTCTTCTATCTTTCACGGCCCAGCCCCAAGCTGCCCCTAAGCTGTCTGCCTAACTCCCCAACAGGAAAAGGTCTCTGCCTCTGAATTTTCCTAGAACATTATCCACGGTCCTGTTGGAGCGTTGAGCAGATTCTAGATTGAATTATAATTGTTTGGGTACATTTGTTATCTCTTCTTCTGGTCTGTATGTTTGTTGAGGTCAGGAACTATGTCTGCTTTCTCTTGTTGCAATCACTCGCTCAGTTATGTACCAAGCACTAGGTAGGTGCAAGGGACCTAACAATGAACAACACACATATCACCTCTGCCTTAGGAAGCTCACAGTCTAGCTGTGAAGAGACAGAAAAAGAAGCAGGCATCGTGCTTCCCCACAGTGTTCACCTTGAGGTATTACAAGTAATTGCTAGTTGAAAGCCTGAATGGCTTCCTTTGCTCCTCGGAGCCTCCTGGGTAGCCTGCTCCCCCCACCCCTGCTCCCGCTGCTCTGCATCTGGCCCAGCACCAGTAACAGAGCCAAGGACCTTTCACTCACCCCACACGGAGAGCAGAGTCGTTGAAGTTGTTACTCTATCTGGATATCCCTTTTTTCCCTATTGTGTTCTACCAGGTGTATTTCACCAGCACCTTTCACGTCAGTGAGTTAAATCCAGTGGATACTTATCGAACACCTACTGTGTGCCTAGTGCCGGCAGGAGATCTAAAAAGAAGGAGGAAATGGTCCCTGCCGTCCAGGGAGAGAAAACTGAACCATAACCCCAGATAGATTACCATTCAAAATATTAGTTTACGCTGTGTAGTTGTGGCATATACACATTAAACTTTAGTAAATTCCAGGGGTGCCTGGGTGGCTCAGTCGGTTAAGCATCCAACTTCAGCTCAGGTCATGATCTCACATTCGGTGAGTTCGAGCCCTGCATCAGGCTCTGTGTTGACAGCTCAGCTCTGTGCTGACTGTAGTCTAAAATGGAAACATGTATTTTGTGTATTTCTTTTTGTCATAGGCTGTGCATGTATCTGTTTTCCTGCAGATACATGGAATATACAAAACCATGTGTACTATACTTTGGGAATTTCAAGAGTACTTTTGACTATATTCTATGTTTGCCTTACAGACTGGCTTTAGAATCTAACCCCTGTAGTATCTATGTAGGTTCCATTGTATCTCGCAGAGCACCATATTGAGTAGATTGAAGAACCACCCTATGTACATGGTGATGTTTAGGTGTAGACAGTACTGTGGTTTTGAAAATAATTTAATCACTGCCTGCAATTTGCCAGGCACAATGCCAGGTGATTTGTATGTACTTTTTTTTTTTAATGTTTGTTTATTTTTTGGGGGGGAGGGGCAGAGAGAGAGGGGGATGGAGGAGCCAAAGCAGGCTGCACGCTGTCAGCAGAGAGCCTGATGCAGGGCTTGAACTGATGAATGATGAGATCATGACCTGAGCTGAAGTCAGATGCTTAACCAGCTGAGCCACCCAGGCGCCCCTACTATTTTTTTTAACTTTTTTTTAATGTTTATTTATTTTTTGAGAGACAGAGCATGAGTGGGGGAGGAGCAGACAGAGAGGGAGACACAGAATCTGAAGCAGGCTCCAGGCTCCGAGCTGTCAGCACAGAGCCCGATGCAGGGCTTGAACACATCAACCATGAGATCATGACCTGAGCTGAAGTCAGACGCTTAACTTACTGAGCCACCCAGGTGCCCCTATTTTTTTTTTTTTTTAATTCTCAAAGCAACCCCATAAGGGAGGTATACTATTCTAAGGCAAAAAAGTGGAAACTCTAAGAAGCTGAGTTTCACTTTCCCTTAGGTCAGACAGTGAGAAAGAGGCCGAGCTGGGATTCAGCACACCTAGGCGTGCCTGGCTGGAAGTGTGTGCTCTTTGCACAGTGTCACCATGCAGGCCTTGGGGTCTGGGGAGGGCTTTATGAAGGAGGTGAGACTCAAGATGGACCTTGACAGATGGGAGGGTTCGGCAAGGTAGAAAGACATTTACAAGTAAATGCTCTGGTGGTGATGAAGGCAGGGGACCCTGGGAAGATCTGCCTAAGAGAGTGAGAGCAAGGAGTGCTGGGGAGAGGGAGAAAGGGGAAGGAGGCAGGCCAAGGGGTCTGGGGTGGGCTGGCTGGCTGTGGGAGTGACTGTGTGGCCCCCTGGAGTCATAGGGTAGGCTTATGCAGAGTGGGCCAGGCCGGGAGGCAGCACTGACCTTTGGGCATCAGAGAGACTGGTTGTGGCTGTGTGTGAAGCTGAATGGGTTGCCAGGGCCTCAGGTTTCCCTCTGAAGAGGTCTGCCCTTGTCCCTGCTCCGAGATGATCTCCATCAGTAACACGAGTCAGCTCACAGACAGAACTGACAGCATCTGGTCATCCGAGCAGAAAAGAGGAGTGATCAACACGTGGTTTCTAACAATTCAGAACAAGACTCTGAGGGTAAAGTGACACCTCAGTCTCCCAGAAGTCATCTTCCAGAGTGCTGCTGAATGGAAGGTGGGCCTAGAAGACCCTCTAGAATGTGTGGGAAAACTCAGACCTTCCCTCACAGGAGAGTGGTCTCTGGTATTCCGTTTGCTCTGCTCTGGGCTCTTTCGTATCAGGCATGGTTATCTAGTTTTCTAGTCTTTGGCAGAAACTGCTTGTTAGAAGGAAGTGAGACTGTTGGGGACAGGCATGCTGACAGGCAGAGTGACAGCTGATGGCCTGACAGGGTAAGGGACAAAAGAACTAAAAAGCAAGTATATGGACACAAAGGGCATCTGGCCTTCCTAACATGGGTGCGGAGCGAGGCCGCAGGCTGACTGCTGTACCCAGGACAGGGTTGGTGCCCTTTGAGAGTGGCCAGGGACATTGGTAGGACAGGGGCCCAGCTGGGAAGTCAAGAGTCATCACAGTGGGGATGATGTGCCCTTCCGTACAGGATGGAAACGGATTGGGTTCAAGAGAGGGAGCTCAGAGTTTGAGATGTTTGAGATGGGTTCAGAGTGTTATTCTTAAGAATCTATAAAATGTGTTATTTCTATGATTACAAATAGCAGTAGAATTTAGGAAACTACTCAAAATAGAAAGCATTTTGTGCCTTAAAGGGAATAGTCATCAGTTACCTGGAAATTTTGCTTGGGATGCTTTTCTTTTCTCGCCGCTAGTGATCACAGATAGAGAACAATAGTTAAAACTATTGCAAACTTTTTTTTCAATAAGTTTATTTAAAACTTATGTGTTAGACACTGTTCCTAGAGCTTTGCAAGCAGTAACTCACTTAACGCCTACAATAACCCTGTGTGGTGGGTACAATTATTTTCCCTCCTTGTACAGGTGAAGAAATCAAAGCACAGGGTTAAATTGTATAGCTCATCAGATGGACAAGCCAAGATTGAACCAGGCAGGCTGGCTCTGGAAGTCTCACTATTGACCATGGTACACCATGAAGAATTCCTTTATTTTTATTATTATTATTTTATTTTATTTTATTGCATTTTTTATTTTAATTTTATTTTTTATTTTTGAAATTTATATCCAAATTAGTTAGCATATAGTGCAACAATGATTTCAGGAGTAGATTCCTTAGTGCCCCTTCCCCATTTAGCCCATGCCCCCTCCCACAACCCCTCCCATAACCCTCAGTTTGTTCTCCATATCTATGAGTCTCTTCTGTTTTGTTCCCCTCCCTGTTTTTATATTATTTTTGTGTCCCTTCCCTTATGTTCATCTGTTTTGTCTGTTGAAGTCCTCGTATGAGTGAAGTCATGTGATTTTTGTCTTTCTCGACTGGCTGATTTCACTGAGCATAATACCCTCCAGTTCCATCCACGTAGTTGCAAATGGCAAGATTTCATTCTTCTTGATTGCCGAGTAATACTCCATTGTATATATATACCATGTCTTCTTCATCCATTCATCCATCGATGGACATTTGGGCTCTTTCCATACTTTGGCTATTGTTGATAGTGCTGCTATAAACATGGGGGTGCATGTGTCCCTTCGAAACAGCACACCTGTATCCTGTGGATAAATGCCTAGTAGTGCAATTGCTGGGTCGTAGGGTAGTTCTATTTTTAGTTTTTTGAGGCACCTCCATACTGTTTTCCAGAGTGGCTGCACCAGCTTGCATTCCCATATTATTATTTTTTTTAATGCTTATTTTTGAGAGAGACTGTGAGCAGGGGAGGGGCAGAGAAAGAGGGAGACACGGAATCCAAAGTAGGCTCCATGCTGTCAGCATAGAGCCCGACTCAGGGCTCAAACCCATGAACCGTGAGATCATGTCCTGAGCTGAAGTCGGACGCTTACCTGAGTGAGCCACCCAGGCGCCCCATGAATAATTCCTTTAAAACAGTGCTTCTCAGAATCACCTGGAGGGCTGGTTAAAACAAGTGCTGGGCCACATATCCAGAGTTTTTGATTCAGTAGGTCTTGAGCGGGGCCCAAAAATTTACATATCTAACAAGTTCCTAGGTGATGCTGATGCCGCTGGTCTGGGGACCACACTTTGAGAAACAACCCCTTCTTTATTTTTATATTTTTATTTACTTTTGAGAGAAAGGGAGACAGAGTGTGAGCGGGGGAGGGGCAGAGAGAGAGGGAGAAACAGAATCCAAAGAAGGCTCCAGGCTCAGAGCCCGACACAGGGCTTGAACCCACGAACCATGAGATCATGACCTGAGCCAAATGAAGTCGGATGCTTAACCAACTGAGGCACCCCGAGAGACAAACCCTTTCATTCACTGAGACTTCCCCAGTCTCCAACTGACTATGCAAAAGAGTCACTGTGGGCAGAACCTTTGTTTTGCAGGTGAGGGCCTTGGAAGTCACTTGGCTGTGGTCACACAGCTAAGTTGTTCATTCATTCATCCATTTACGCCCTCGGTGATGTTTTTACATGTTTATTTTATTTTATTTATTTTTTTTTCAACGTTTATTTATTTTTGGGACAGAGAAAGACAGAGCATGAACGGGGGAGGGGCAGAGAGAGAGGGAGACACAGAATCGGAAACAGGCTCCAGGCTCTGAGCCATCAGCCCAGAGCCTGACGCGGGGCTCGAACTCACGGACCGCGAGATCGTGACCTGGCTGAAGTCGGACGCATAACCGACTGCGCCACCCAGGCGCCCCTGTTTATTTTATTTTTGAGGGCAAGCACAAGCAGGGGAGGGGTGGAGAGAGAGGGGGACCGAGGATCTGAAGCGGGTTCTGTGCTGACAGCAGCAAGCCTGACGTGGGGCTCGAACTCACGAACTGAGAGATGGCCTGAGCTGCAGTTGGACGCTCAAGTCCCCGAGCCACCCAGGCGCTCCCACGCACTCAGTGATTGAACGACAGGGAACCTCTGCATCAGGCCTTATGCTGCTTTCAGATTGAGCAGTTCTCAGCCTCAGCTGCATGTAAGAATCACTTGGGGGAACTTTTAAAAATCCTAGTGTCCAGGCCTCCCTCCCGGGCCGATTAAATCAGAAACTAGGAGGAAAGGGTGGGATTCAGGCATCGATATTCTCAGAGTCCCACAGGGGATTTCAGTCTGCAGCCCCAGTTGGCACCAATATGTCAAGAAAGCCTAGGGGATGTGAAGATCTCTAACACAGCACATGCCCCAATAGGGCCAGATGATCTCCCTGGGAAGACACAGCAAGCAGTCCCTAGAAAGCAGAGGCACCGGCCCCACGCCCTCATGGCCGTGGGTGACTCCGCTTGTACAGTGTGTGACAGGGAGGAGGCAGAGCAGGCTTTTGTCCTCCCGGCCGGTGCTCACCAACCTTTGCACAGAGAAAGCCATGCTGTTTACAGGACCCACTGGGCACACGAGACTGGCCAGGGTGGCAGGCCTGGGGTCTCCAGCCACTCTGGTTGGACACTGGTTAGGTGACGGCTCTGTTCCAGACCTTCCCAGCACCCCCACCCCACCCCACCCCACCCTTTTTTTTTTCTTTCCTGGAGACAAGCTTCCTTTTTTCTGCAGAGCTGACAGCTTCAAAAGGCCTGTCGTTGGCTCCTTCCGAACGGCCCCCAGCTCCCATTTCAGCCTCTTGGAAGTCCCCAGCCCTGGTCTGGGCATCCTGTGGCACTAACCAAAGACCAGGGCCAGAGTCCCTCTTCACGAGGAGCCCTGGCTTTTCACCGGCAGCCCTTGCTCATTGGCCAGACACCCACGATTTCCTCTGCCTGCAGGGCTAAGGCCCACCCACCACACCCTCCTCTGTGCCTGCGCAGTCTCTGGCTGTGTGGGGTGAGGGATGTGCACACAGAGAGTGCAGTTGGTTCCTGCACTCAGTCCCCAGTGTATTTACAGCCAGGCAGCGACAGTGGGCCTCAGACTGATCGCGTGGGTCTCTACTCCTGCGGGACTTTACGGGATGGCTGCGTGGCTGCTGTTTGGGCACAGTGTGCAGCAGGCCCTGTGTGTTGGATTGGATATGACGTTAGTGGTTTTCTTGGCCTCTGCCGCAGTAATTAGATGGCTGGGGTGAGCCTATGATTTGTGTGTTCTCAAGAACACTGTGCTGTGATTGAGTGTTCATGCATGATGGTGAGTGAGTGTGTGTGTGTGTGTGTGTGTGTGTGTGTGTGTGTGTGTGGGTACGCAAATGTGCTTGTCTCATTCCTGGCCTGTGGGGCCGGGGGCTGCAGGTCTCAAATTCCTCTGCTATTTTTAGGGGCCATATCAGCTCAGCTGTCCGGGAGCCCGGGTGTGTGTCAGTAGGAAAGTCCCACCCTCCCTGTCCCTTGCCCCTAACCCTCCAACACTGCCTGCCCCCTACCTGTGCCCTCACTCTAATCGCCTCCTCTGCCCCTTCCCCACACTGTATCACCCTCTCCATCCCAGCATACCTGGTACCTGCAGTCCTGGTGGCCACTCAGTCCTTCCAACCGACGACAAGCAACCGGCCAGGGTTGGGCAGCTCCGGACGGGAGGGGCCTGGAGAGAGGGAGGGGAACAGGGGCGGGGCTGCAGCCAGTGCTATTTTGAGAAGCTAACGGAGCAGCATCAGAGAGGAGACTCCTAGCTCCGGGTTGCTCCAGGCCAGGCCATGCGGGTGAGTGTCCCTCTGACCCCCCACCCCGGAAACGTCCTAGGCTCCTCATGCCTGTTCCTCATTTATGAAAGGAGGAGCCTTTTTGTTATTTCCCCAGATGTGGCTGAAGGAGGTGGGGCGGGGGGGTGCTGCCTTGGGGCTCCTCTCCCAGCTTCTTGGTGGGGAGGGAATTATCTAGCCCAGGCAGCCTCACAACACCTCAGAGGCAAGGCCCTCCTGGGTCTGACTCATGACTTTGGGAGTTTTGGAGGGGGCACCATTTTCTAAACCTCAGTGTCCTGGGACTGCATCAGCTTGTCCACAGGCTGTGACACGCCTTCCCCACAAACCATTAGTGCTGGAGGCCTTCGTTCCTTGGAACGCTATTTTCTTCCGAGGTCTGGAACCCCAGTACCTTCTAGACACTGGGAAGTCTTGTTCCCTGCTTTGTGTTGCCAGCTTAGCCTTCCACCCTTCTTCCTCCGGGTAGACAAGAGAAAGGCGCTGGAGAGGGGTGGTTCTTGGAGTTGTCCGGACGGCCACCAGTGGACTCAGCGTGGCCTTCTGCATTTCTGTGGATCGGACACTTGGAAGGGGCGCAGATGGCATCTCGGGGATGCCCTGACTGTCTGTAGGTCTCTTTCAAGCAGAGATTACTCCAGAAGAGTAAGTTCCTTAAAAAAGCCAGTGAGGCAGACATAGCTGCCTCCCAGTCGTTCCGTTCCCCCAGCGCCACCCCTCCCGGCCACCAAGGGTCAGGTTTTTAGTCGTGTCAGCAGTTGGCAGTGTGTGGGCTGGCCCAGTGCGGTGGTGTGCCCAGAGCCTGAGATGTGCCCATGGGCATTCGTATCTCCCTGTGCCCCAGGACTGCCTCGCCCCAGCCACACAACTGGTACCAGTGCTGAGGTGTGTGTGGGTAGCTGGGGTGGGGCCACAGAGACTCCTCACCCTGAGAGGTGGGTGCTTCCTGCCCTAGCTTCCTCCCCACACCACCCCAGCCTGGGTCCCCAGGCCACCAGCACCATGTTGAAGATTTGGGGCCATGTGTGACGATGGTAAGACAGACGGCAAAAGGCTCGGCAGAGGGGTAGCGAGTGTCCCCAGGGAAGGGAGGCCTCCAGCAGGTCCGGCCATTGGAGGAGGAAACCCGGGCCCTTCTGCAACTGCAGTGGCAGCAGGAAGCCATTCCTGTGCACCTGCTTCCTCCGGGCTGGCCGGTAGTGACTGCAGGCGCTCGGCTGCTTTCTGTTCCGCCCTGGGGTGGGGGAGGGCTCTCGCTGGAGGCTGGACCAAAGGGGCCAGGGTGTCCCTGCCAAGCTCTTCTCCCCCTCCTCCTTTGGCTGGCAGCATGGCCTTCAGGCCACTCCCCAGAGGGGCCTCGCTCCTCTCAAGCAGCTCTGTGCAAAGCTTGTTTGGGTCATAGTGGAAGGGCGGGTCATCTCTGGAAGCCCCTGCTTTCTACCCCAGCTGTTATTCTGGCAGATGATGTCACAGAAGCTCAACGATGCAGGTGAATCAAGGGAGGTGGGGGCAGGGCTTGCTTCCATCCCTTAAAGTGAGCCTGGGAGGTTCTTGCTGGAGGACGGACCTGGCTGTGGGTTCTGATTTGCGACTCGCTGCCATGAGGCCTTGGCCGTGTCATTTCTGAGCTTCCTTTTGCTCATCTGTAAAGTAAGAATCATACTACTGTCTACTTCAGAGGAATACTGTAGGGGTTAAATGAGATAGTGCACGAAAAGGATTCAGCACGGTACCTGGCACTTAGTACATGCTCAGTAAAGGTTGACTGTTATTACTCTTACTACTGTTCTTTCTTCCCCATGCCCTCATCCTCCCTCTCGTTCTTAGATAAGTAGGTGCTAGGGTGGGATTGGTAGCTAGAGGGTCTCCGGAGAGCTACTCTTTGCTCCTCAGAGTGGGAAAGGAGACAGAGGAGGATGCCATGCCTCTTTCTTCTCCCAATGTGCAAGTTCCCTGGGTCACAGACAGCAGGATCTCCTCTTTCTCTTCCCACTGCCCTTGGGGGCTCCCAGTGTGGGGATATCTGCATGGACACTTGGCCTCGATGCGTTTTCCCAGGCTGGGTATTACATACCTGTGGGGAGCCTGGGCGGAGGTGGAAAGATTCTCCTGGGGGCATTTGTGCCCCCATTCCTCCCTGTGAGGGGCACAGAGGGTGGTAAGTTAAGGGCTGATGGCCTTCGCAGGTCCATGCAGAGGGTAAAATGCAGCCTGGCCCAGCCCCCTGAGTGTTGGAAGCCTTCCCAGGCTGAGCATAGATGGGTCCCTCAGCACATCTCTTGGATTTCTCCTCTTTGACAACAAATGCTTTCAGCTATTATCTCCTCTGCTTTTTCTTTTTTATTGACTATTTAGCCATCTTTACAATAGAAATAAACAGTAAGTAACAAATACATAACAGAATAAATACCAAATGTCTCCATTGTGTCTAATTTGCAAGACTGTGATGATGACTGTTTGCATACTATTTAGGTTCTAGTTGCTTTGATTGATATTATTTTAGGTGGAGTTTTCCCTGTGGTCACATTGATCATGTATTTGTTAGTTTAAGTGGCAACATAATGGCGCATTGTACCTAAGTATCGTAGTTTAGCCAACCCTTCCCTAACTCTGGGCATTTGAGTTATTGCCAACTGGGGGCTGGTATACAGAGTGCTTCTTTAAAAGTCTCTGCATGGGTTTGTGGGTGTTTTTTTCTTTCTCTTCCTTTCTTTAAAGCGACTTATTGCTTATACCTTCCTTAGATGGGGTGGCTAGGGCCAGAGGATGATGCATTTCATGGCTGTTGTTGCTTGCCAAAGAGCTACTAAGCAATTTCAGAGTGCCCCTGCCCTCCCCTTCCACCCCACGGCATCGAGTGTATACGATCTATTAATTGTTGCTCAGTTTAGAGATTTTACCTCTCTTGTTTTGCCCTCGTCCCTGGGAATCAGGATTGGCAAGTGCTATTCTCCATAGTTTACAGTTGAGGGGAGAAACCAGATGGGAACAAGAAGTTGGCCAAAGATCCCCCGTTGCAGGACTGCCGTGCAGCCAACATTTATTTATTAAGCACCCACAGTATGATGGGTAGAATAGAGTTTGCATCTGCGAAGAAACCACAGTCCAGGGAACGTTGTAGGCGCACAACCTGCTTGCGAATCCCAGGGCCGCCACTTACTGACTTTGGGGTCCTCAGCCAGGTACTTACCCTCTCTATTTCCTTATCCAAAAAGTGGGCTGTTGAGAGGATTAAATAAGGAGCCAGTATGAAGCAACTGCCACTGTGCCTGGCTCCTAGCAAGTATTCCGTGAGCATTGGTTTCTCTTCCCTTCCCTCAACGGAAGAAGCCAGAAGTGCCAGAGAGAGTAGTCGGGGAGGTGGTCAGAGCCTCAGAGGGGCAGGATCATGGCTGGGGTCTCCCTTTGCAAGTCTAGAAACTCTGTTTGGGCACCTGGAACACTAGTGCCCTCCCTGTCCATCCATGCTTTAGCTTGATCCAGACCTCCTGAACACTGACACCGACACAGTACATACACCAGGATGACTCAGCCCCTCGGATCCTGCCTAAGCCAGGGCCAAAGGTGGGCCTCTCAGGGAGCAGCATGGGCCTTGCACTCGGAGCACCTTGGGTTCAAATCTCAGCTCCACCACTGAATGGCTTTGTGACTTAATCTCATTCTGAGTCTTCTTCCTCATTAGTAAAATGAGACTGATGTCATGAGGCTGTTGTAAGACTTATATTTAAAAATACATTTGGGTTCCTGGGTGCCTCAGTCGGTTAAGCGTCTGACTCGGTTTCGGCTTGGGTCACGATGTCTTAAACACAAGGCAGGTTTAAGCCTTGTATCGGGCTCTACAGTGACAGCGTGGGACCTGCTTGGTGTTCTCTCTCTTTCCCTCTTTCTCTGCTCTTCCCGCGTGCTCTCTCCCTCTCTCTCTCTCTCAAAATAAAATAAATAAACCTTAAAATAAATAAGAGTAAAAATATGTGTTAAAGGGGCACCTGGGTGGCTCAGTCGGTTGAGCGTCCAACTTTTGGCTCAGGGCATGATCTCATGGTTTGTGGATTCAAGCCCAGTGTTGGCCTCTCTGCTGATAGGCAGAGCCTGCTTAGAATCCTGTGTCTTTCTTTCTCTGCCCCTCCCGCACTTGTGCTCTCTCTCAAAAATAAATAAACATTTTTTTAAAATGTGTTAAATACTTTTACAGGGCCTATCTCATTAGGGTAGGTGTTCCATATTCAGTAATTAATGATGTTGTCAGAAATGGCTGCAGTTTGGGGCGCCTGGGTGTCTCCGCTGATTAAGCGTCTGACTTCGGCTCGAGTCATGATCTCGCGGTTTGTGAGTTCAAGCCCCACGTCCAGCCCTGTGCTGACAGCTCGGACTCTGGAGCCTACTTTGGATTCTGTGTCTCCCTCTCTCCTGCCCCTCCCCTGCTTGCACTCTGTCTCTCTCTCAAAAGTAAACATTAAAAAAAAAAAATTAAAAAAAAAAAAAAAGAAAAGAAATGGCCGAAGTCCCACGAGGGAGCAGGTCAGGGTTTGTTCCCAGCTCTGGCAGTGACCGTCATGGAGACATTGCCTCCGTCTTTGGGGCTGAGTTCCTCATCTGTTATGTATTGGCTAAAGACAGGTTTTTTTGGATTCTAAGCAAATCTTTAAAATCTTTAAAATCCAGTGATAAGGAAGGAAGGAGAAATATTCAGGCAGTTCCTTACAAAAGCCACAGAGAGAATTTCCTCTGCGGAGAACCCCATCTTTGTGCCTAGAGTGATATTTCTAAGGAAGAGCTGATACAGAAGAACAGGCCCGGGTGTGAATGGACTGGTGTCCTCACAGCCTGGGATGAGTGGACTTCCCCCTGCACACATAGAAAAACTTGAGCAGGAGAGCAAAGAACAAATGAATTAAATAATTAAACAAACTTCACAGCTAGCATATGAACTGGATAGTAAAAGAGACAAGTCGACAAAGCAAGTTAAAAATAATTAATTGTGGGGCGCCTGGGTGGCTCAGTTGGCTGGGCATCTGACTCCTAATCTTGGCTCAGGTCACGATCTCACAGTTTGTGGGATCGAGCCTTGCTTCTGGCTCTGTGCTCACAGTGAGGAGCCTGCTTAGGATTCTCCCTCTCCCTCTCTCTCTGCCCCTCCCTGCTCACATTCTCCCTCTCCCTGTCTCTCTGTCTCTGTCTCTCTCGAAATAAATAAACTTAAAATAAAAATAATAAAGAAAATAAATAAAAATAATTAACTGAAAACAAAAAATTCTCCAATTTTTCACTGTTAATTCATGATGAGCAGTAATAAGAACAAACGAGTTCTTGAACTCCACTGAACTGAATGGATTCTTTGAACGAAGCCTCTCTCTGGGCTGAGGCAGATTCTGCCTGTTGATTTTCAAGAGGACCAGTCCTAATTTCTCACCCATAGGTGAAGTGGCTTTACAGTTCTCCAGGTCCCCTTCCTCCAGGCTGGTGATGGCGTGTTGCAGGTAGAAAGCCAAAGTTGCTGCAGTCCTGGGGAAGCTTTGTTAATGCCCTTACAGGCCCATAACTTCGGTTCACTGAGTTAAGGGCTTGAGTGCCTCTCTTTACCCAGACTCCTAGGGTGCAGACCTGGAAAGGACATCAGCCATTGTCTAGACTGGTCCATCCCCTAATTCTATAGAGAAGCCCAGAGAGGTGAGGTGGCTTATTCAAGGACACACAGCTCCCGAGGGCAGGAAGTTGTAAGTTCTGTACCCCACCTTGCCAGCACCTTCCCCCAGTGCTTTATCCCTCACTCCTCCTCTGACCTTTTGAGCTCTGTAATCTTTCCCCTTTCATTTCCTCCCCTCTGTCCCCTGTTGCCCACAGTGTTTGTCCTGGCAGGTGGTGGCCTTTAGGAAGACTCCGATTTCCTGAGAGACCCTGCCCACCCTGCCTGTGTCTTCTCTGACCCAGGGGGCAGGCTACCTTCAGCACCATGGCCTTTTCATCAAGGTTCGCCTTCTGGGAGCAAAAGGAAAGTTGGGTCTCAAAATCCTTATGCTTTTCCTATGTGCTTGGCATGGTGTGTGCAGGCAGGAGTCTGGCTTGTGGGCAAGGGAGCTTGGGGAGCTAGAGACAGACTGGGGCATGAGCGTGTATTTGGGGACTGGGGAGAATCGCTCTGCTCTGGATGGGCTTCTGTGCTGAGTCATGCTCCTTCTCTGAGCTCCACCTCTGGTAAGCTGAGCTGCCTTTTGTCCCACTGGTGCCCCTCCAAGTTAACCACCCCACACCCTTCCCATCTGCCCCCCTCCCCCCCCCCTCCACGGGCTGCTCTGACTCACCGCTGGAACGTGGGCCGCTGTGGGGGGCCGCGAGGGATGGCGTTGGTTCTGAGGCTTCTGGAACTGGGTCCCCCCTGGTCTGGGGACTGTGGTGGGTAGAAGGAAAGGAGCCAAGGGTTGGGAGCCAGGCCAGTTGGCTGCCTGGGTTCCAGAGGGTGATTCAGGCTGCCGACCTGGGCGTGCCTTTGTGCTGTGCACAGTCCCCAGCTGGGCAATGACCTGTAACAGACAGAGCCCTTGGTTGGGGGGGCAGTGGGGGAGGCTGTGAGTCAGCCTCAGGCTAAATCCAGAGCTGAGCTCAGAGCTGGGCCTAGTGTCCCAGACCTTTCGGGGGGCGGCCAGTGTTTCCCCCGGTGCCTCACCACTTGGGCGGGACACTTGGGGTCCTAAGCTCGCATCACTGGAGGGAGGACAGAATTGGAGCTGGTGGAGGACACGGAGTGGACTCGGAATCTGGGCCATCCCTGAGCCCAAGCTAATAGCACCGCGTGCAGTAATGAGCTTGTCTGTGTGGTTTGTGAACACTTGCTGCTCCTCTAACCTGTGTGCCCAGGAGCTAATGCATGGTGTGACCTTGGGGGTGTGGGGTGGTGTGAGGGATAGGCACCGGGGGTGGGGGCAGCAGGTGCAGACCCAGTCTCTCCCACTCCTCCTCGTTCCCTCTCCACCAGCCCCTCCCGTCCCTTTAATCTGCTCCAGTCCCAATTTCTAAAGTAGTAGAGCGCACTCTGATGAATAATTGCCATTTTCCCCCTGTCCGTAACAGTGTGAGCTAACTTTGAAGCTTCAGCCCATTGAAAATAGCTCGGTAGACAAGTCGCAGCTTTAAAACTTCAGCGGCCATCATGCTGGTCAGTGCCCCTAGGCACTGCTAATTAGAGCTCAAAAGTAGCCAAAGACTCCCCCTCCCCCCAGGGGGACAATCAACATGATTCTGGAAACGTTTCTAAAGATCTTTTCCATCAGGAATTGAGGACTCCTTCCAATGCTTTTACCCCACTGTGCCCGGAAGGAACGGCATGTTGAAGACGGGTAGAGCTGCTCACAGACCTGCCTTTTTCCCAAAGTCCTAAGTGACTGGGGAAAGAAGAGAAACGAAGTCCATGAGGCATTGTCTGAGCTTTTCCTAACTCTGCTCCTGCCCTCTAGCTCCTGGGCTGAGCCCAACCTCCTGGCCAGAACAGCCAGAGCCCAGGCATCTCTCCTTCTAAATTCTGCCCCCAACCTTGGGGTTCCCTCCCTCAGCTGCATGGTTAGCAGTTTTGTGGGTCTGAGGTTGGCAAAATATCTGGCCTCCCTGCCCCTGCCCCATTTCCTGTCCCCAGTCCAAGCTCAGCTGTGTGGCTGGGAAGGCATTCAGGCTCTGGGCCAGGGGCGATCACAGGGACCTAAAAGCAAGTTGGAACCAGCCTGGTAAGGGCCACCCGTTCTACCTCCGTTGGCCCAGTAGGGCTCCCACCCTGGGGCTGTTCCCTCCTTAGTCACTAGGTCAGGAGCCTCTTATTCAGACCACTTCTCTTCTGAGCTGGGAATGACTCTTGCAGTTGAGCATGGGTTGAGTTAGCTGGACCTTTCCGTCCACCCTGTAACCATGATGGCACTCTTCAGACCGCCCAAGTGGGCCACGTGACTGGTGGCCGACGGCAAGGGTACCTGATCCCGCTGTTCATTCTTGAAGTTGTCACTGGACAGTTTTGACCGCAGCGCAGGGTATCCGTTGCTCATGTCCCTCACCCCAGTACTCCCAAATGCGCAGGAACTCTGCCTGCTCGGGAGGGAGGGCCCCTCGGATGTTTTCCTCCAGTGCTTTTAATGCTCTTTCCCGCCCTGACCTGCCAGTGACTTCTTTGTCTGCTCCCTCAGGTTAAAGAGGAGGACAAAACTCTGCCGAAGCCTGGCCCCCCTGGCAAGGAGGAAGGGGCTGTAAGTGTTTCTCTGAGCCCCCCGTGCGTGTGCCCGGGTGGGTGTGCCTGCCCGCCTTCGCCTAGTCCGTGAGGCGGTTCCGCGGACCAGGCAGGCATGGCAGGTGTCCCTTCGTCTCTGGGTGGCCAGAGGGAATGCCACTAAAGGGGCAGAAAGCGCAGCACGTGTGATGCCAACCTCTGGGGTGCGCGAAGGAGATGGGAACACCGAGGCGCTTTGGACACCTCTCCCGGCCCCTCTCTTTAGTTCCTACCTTTAGCTCTGGTTTTCTGGACCCTCTGGGGCTGGAGAGTCCTAGGCGGGCAAACTCTTAAGCTGGGGAGCACCAGAGGAGAGCTCAGCTGTTGGGACTCTTCGTCCTGCTCTGGTGACACAAGACCGGCACAGGGAGGGATTTCACTGCAGCTGTTTTGTCTCTTCCCAAGACCCTGTCAGCTGCTTGGTGCGGGTGACCTGGAGGCAGGCTCCGGCTGCTTGGTGCCCCCAGCTTCTCCCCCAGGTCACTCTGCCTCGAGATAGAGACCCTGAATAAAGCTGGACTCTTTTCAGGCAAGAAAAGAGAGACAGTTCCAGAATAGCCAGGTCTAAAGACGTGTAGTTAGGAGAGGGCCGCTGTCGGCACAGGGGGCAGGAGTGCGGGGGGCCCTGGGGCAGAGCTGGGTCACAAAGTGGATCCGGGCTTCATTACCCCAGATGGTGCCTGTCCCAGTTCCCCCACTTCCTCGGATGGAGGTTTGATTAGCCAGACTCTGTGGCTTCCACCTGATGTGGAATTAATCCTGCCAGGTTAGCCAGTGATTTCAAAGGGGTCTGTTTGAGATATGCTGGGGAGGGGCCCGGGAGTATCCAGATACTCCAGAAAATTACACGTGAAGTGCTTAGAAGACTTCCCGGCACATAATAAACACTGTGTGTTAGCATCACCATTGTCACCATCTTCAGTCGGGGAGATGGGAGGAGAGCCAGAAGAGGGAGGAGAAGGGAGCAGGAGCCGGCAGCCGGGGCTGCTAGCCAGCTCCGCAGTGCCCTGGCATGCCATGGAGCACTCTTGGTCCAAGAGGTTGAGGGAGAGGCACCTTCAAGCCCTCCTCTCCCCACCCCGGCATCAGGGCCTCCCTGTAGCTGAGGCCCGGACTGAGGTTGCTTGGGTCAGCCCTGTTCAGGACGTGCCAGAGGTCTGCCCACTCTGAGTATCTTCCTGCATCCAAGCAGAGATGGCAGCCAGACTTGTAGAGCCCAGGGCCCAGGTATACCCTGGAACCAAGGTCATTGTTTTGCGGAACAGGGACTCAAACATAGCCCATTAGTGGCAGGGCATTGCCGGATCAGCAAGGAGCCCCCAGGTTGACCTTGCTCCCCCAGGCAACGTGGCTGGCTTTGCAGGAAACTCTGCCCTACTATTAGCCAGCCTGGCTTTCCTAGTGGCTGTCCCTTGGGACCGCAGACAGTTCCCACCAGTGTTGGGGGAAGGGTAGGCGCATTAGGCAAAGTGTGCCAGCACGCTCCAGGCGGGTGCCAGAGGCTGGGAGGCTGGCTGAGCCAGGGCCCCAGCTCCAGGGCAGAGTGGATCTGTGGTCACTTGAGTGCTTCCCCCTTTGTGGGCCCCAGCTCTCTCCTCTTCATCCTATTACTCTGCGCACACATACCCTGGGAGCCAGGAGGCCTCCAGCCCTTGGGAAAGTGGCAGGAGGAAAGCTGTAGAGACTTGACAGAGCAGCCTGAGGTACAAGCTTCCCCCCCGGCCCGCACTGGGTTTCTGCAGCCCTGAGAGTGGGGTGAGGGGTAGACAATGGCCACAAATCAGGGGAGCAGGAGGGAGGAAGCTTGGTATGTCCAGGGGCCAGGAGTTGCTCCCCAACCACTGTTTCTGCTGGGATTGGTAGGTTCTGGGTCTGACGGCCCAGAAAGCACAGTGATAGAAGGACCGGGGACCACAAAGGCAGAAAGCCCCAGAGGGAGGCCCAGGATTGACGGCAGGAATTGGTGGTTTGACCTCTCCATGCTCCATCTCTGCTGTTGTTTGGGCCGCGAGGGAGTGGGCTCATCTGGATTGGGGCTTGGTTGCTGCCCTGACATCGGCCAGTAACTCTGGGACACTTCATGGGCCTCCGGGCACTGTATGCTGGCATCTCACAGCTCTGTGCTAAGGCTACGGATAGACAGCAGGTGACTGCAGTACCTGCTTGTGCTTTGGGGGAGAGAGTAGCCAAACTTTGAGATGCAATTGTCCTATCTAGAAGATGCAATGAAGGCTTCCTGGTGTAGCCTCTTGGAGCTATGTGTTGTTTACATGGACGAATGGAAGGTCTGTTCCATCCAGGGCGAGGCGCGAGGTCTCACTTCCTCTGCATGGGGTGGGCAGGGACACAAGGGCCGATGCTAATGTCTACCTGTGTTTGTGTGACTGCAGCTAGAGGGCAGCTCAAAGGACAGCAGGGGTCCATCTAGGAGTCCTCAGCCTCCTACCAGCCCTGTACCGTCAGAGACTTCCCAGAGAGCCAAGAGCCCTGCACCCACACTCGCCATGAATGGCCTGGGGGCTGCCTCAGCAGAAGGCCCAAGTGAGGAGGCCCAGGGCCTGTCCCGGAAGAGAGTGGCAAACGCAGTTAGGAAGGTGGTGAGCAAGGTGCTGCCTGGTGAGGAGCCTGGGAGCGCCAAGGAGCCTTCAAGCAGAGGGGTCAGGTCCCCTGAGCACCCAGCTCGAGGCAAGAGGGGAGAAAAGGCCCCTGGTCCCAAGCCACCACCTCCTCCACCTCCCCCTCCTCCACCTAAGCCTGAAGCAAAGAAGGAGGCAGCCAAGGATGAGCTCTCTGTGGGTCTACGGAGCCTGATGTCTCGGGGCAGGGCCAAGGACCACAAGCCCCGTGGCAGGCAGTCTCCTGGGAAGGGGGAGAAGCCCTCCAGCCAGGAGCCAGGCTCCTCAGGGAAACCAGGCTCCCCGGCCAAGCCTGGAATCCCAGAGAAGCAGTGCTCCCCTGCCCCGCCGGAAGAGCTGGCGGACCCGGGCTCCGCTGGCCCGAAGCCGAACCTGACTGGATTGCCGCAGTCCAAGTCACCAGCCCCTGACGTGCAGCAGGAGGTACCCGAGTGTATCACTAACCTCCCACGCCCTCACCACCCTCGTTGGAAGGCCAGGCACCCTCGCAGCCAGCTTCCCCGGGCCTCCTCAACCCGCCCGCATGACTGAGAAGCTGGGCCTGGCCTTGTGCCCGTGGTGGGGCTGCATGGCTTTTCCTTCACTGAACACCAGAGTCCGTGGCGGCCCCTGCTCTGGGATGGGCCCTGCTAACCAGCATGCTGCCGTTCCTTCACATTCCTGTGTGGGATTGGGGCCTGGTCCCAGGCTGCGTGGTGTTGGCCGAAGGCTCCAGATTCCCAAGCAAGGGTCGGAGTCTTAGCAGATCAGTGCTAGGGGAGAAGGAGACTTTCTGAAGTCAGGTGACCCGTGTTCACATCCCCGGCTACTCACCCTCTGTGGGATCTCAGCATGGTCCCGTCGCTGACCCTTCCTTCATCTGCCAAGTGGGGATGGGACAGGTCTGATTCCCCCTCTGAAGCCCTTGGGGCCAGAAGTATTTTGCAAGTTCATAATTTCTGTATTTTAGAATTTCATACATAGCGAGCAGCAACCTCTAACCAAAGGTAAATATTTTCATAGCAAAATCTATGTTCACACTGCAGGGGGATAGAATACAAAGAGTTTTGGCGATCAAAATAGTTAAGTAAAAAATCGTTTGGGGCAGAGGGGGTGGAGGGGGCTTTCGGATTTTGGAATTGCAAACAAGGGATAATCCCAGCTTTGAAGGGTCCTGTGAAGATTAGGAATGGTACGGTGCTCCCCCGAGCCTAGACCCTGGCGTGGTGGGTGCCTCATAAATGGCAGCATGGATAGCGATGCTGATAACAGGAGTTTTAATGCCATCATTGCCATCACTTCCTTCTTCAGGCCTGGCTGGCAGTCCTCTCTGACAGCAGGATTCCTGAGGGAGCCCTAGGCCTGGGTGGCAAAGGAGAACCGTAGGCCCCTTTGGATCTGCGGACCCGTCTGTCCCCAGAGTACCCTCTGAGTGGGATAGGAAGCTGAGAGGCAGAGGGGAGGACCTTGGAAGGTGATGCCTACGTGATTGGTCCTCTGGCCAGGGACAGTTCCCTTCAAACTTCCCCATTTTGTGGACCCTTCTGAGGCCTCATGAGGTGTAGGAGGGAGGAGTCAAGTTTCACCACTGCTTCTCCCACCTGTTGCAAGCTCTTCTGGCTAGAAGGGGGGGGGGGGAGGGGGAAATGGGAGTAGAGCAGCCTAGAGGCCCTCCCTGCCGATGACCTCCTGGGACTCCCAAGGTCCCAGAACCTGCCAGGTTCCCCGCTCCATTCCTCCTGGGTTTGGCAGAACTTCGAGAACAGGAGGCTGCAGCCGCCCCAGCCCTGCCGGCCTGCTCTGAAGCAGGGAAATCAGTCCTGGCACATGGGAGTTGGCAGGGGTGTTTGGGCCTCCCGGGAAGGCTGTGAGGTGTACTGTCAGCCCCTGAGTAGAACCTATAAGTAGCCAGAGAGAGTCATGTGCCTGTTCCCTGGCTTGGCTGCCTTCCCTCCGGCTCCCCGTCCCTCTCACTGGGGTGGAGTTGAGGGGCTGAGATGTGCCCTGAGCTGAAGTTCAGCCACCTGTCACCTGGGCCTGGGGCAGGGGCCAGAGGGTGTGTGGGAGAACAGGGTCATCCTAATGCTGAAGTAGTTAGGACTGTGAGAAGAAATAACCCCAGAATTTCCTCCCCCCCCCCCCCCACCTCTCATTGGATAATTTAAAAACTCAAGTTGGGGGCTGCCTGGGTGGCTCAATCAATTAAGCGTCCGATTCTTGATTTCAGCTCAGGTCATGATCTCCAGTTCGTGAGTGTGAGCCCCAAGTTGGGCTCCAAGCTGAGAGTACTGAGCCTGCTTGGGGTCCTGTCTCCCTCTCTCTCTGCCCCTACCCCGCTTGCGTGCTTTCTCTTTCTCTCTCTCTCTCTCTCCCACCCTCCCTCTCTCTCCCTCTCTCAAAATAAATAAACTTAAAAAAAAAAAAAAAAAAAGACAGCTCAAGTTGGTGCCTGGCTTGCCTCCCTGACCCTACTCCACTTCCCCACTGGGTCCCAGTGGCTTCCTAGGCTAGAAGCTTGGCATGCCGTGCCCCCCACTCCTCCCCAGGCCAGGACTAACAGTGGTTTAACCTCTAGGCAGGAGCTGCCGCTGAGGTCCAGCTGACCCCCGCAGAGGAGGCCCACCAGCGCCTTGAGAGGATCTTCACAACTCCTGTAATGCCACCTCACGTGTATGGTTCCCAGGCCAGGGGGGACGGGGGGAGCACCTGAATATGGAAGGATGGCTCCATGGCAGTCTGGGGGCCCTCACGTGGGCTTCTCACCTGAAGAAATGAGAGAAGGGCTCTGCAGAGGGTCTGAGCACAGCGAGGCCTGTTCCTCTAGGGGACCCAAGGCCCTGTGCCGGTGGGAGGGGGCCCTTCGTGGCTGTGGATCCAGCCCCCATCTCTGGCCCCATTCTCTTGTCCTGGAGAACATGTCTTGGCACCAGGGCCTGGTGGACGGTGAGGCAGAGAGCTGACTCTCCCCTTTTCAGATGCGGGTGGGGCCAGTTAACTCCTTGTTTATTCCTTATAGGCAAGGTCCAAGGTCTAGCTGGGTCCCCTTCCTCTTCAGAAAGGTCTTTAAGTAACTAGACAGAGGGGCACCTGGGTGGCTCAGTTAGTTAAGCATCCAACTTCAGCTCGGGTCATGATCTCACGGTTCATGAGTTCAAGCCCCATGTCGGGCTCTGGACTGACAGCTCAGAGCCTGGAGCCTGCTTCAAATTCTGTGTCTCCCTCTCTCTGCCCCTCCCCCGCTCAACTCCATCTCTCTCTCTCTCAAAAATAAATAAATACAAATTTTTAAAAAAGTAATCAGACAGAAAAAGAGAGGCAAAGTCTGGCCAAAGGGTCTACCGACAGTCCCTTGGTTCTTGGGCAGGTTGCAGATGGAGTGCTGCCTCTGCTTGTGGTGTGCCCTTCTAGGAGTGGTGCAGGGGTGCAGTGGGGGGTTGAGTAAAGGGTCCCAGACTTGGGGCTGCTAGTGGTCTTGTTCCATGAGACTTGCCCTATGGTCTTGTTCTGTGCAGGAGTGACAGCTCTGATGTGTTTGGAGGCCAGATAGAGGGGAGCTAGGCTGGCCAGGGCCCTGGAGAAAAGGCCAGAGCCACCCAAGGGGCCCGGGCCCTGGGTGTGGTGAGGTGGCCTGGCAAGCACACAGAAGAGGAGCCTAATTCAGAATGCACTGGATGTCCCACCCGGGACAGACTATGGCCGGAGGCAGAGTGGCATATTCATGCCCGGGCCACAGTGAATGACTTAACAGAGCAGCTACTCAGAAGTCTGTTGATAGCAAGTGTCTCTTCACCATGCCGGGCCCCGCCTTCCTGGTCTGGCTTCTCCTTGACTGGACACAGTTGACCTGCCCAGGCCAGCTTCCCATCCTGGCGCTAAGTTCCTCCAGCCTCCACCCTGCACCTTGGGCAGCTGGAAAGTGCCCGCCCACTTGGCCCAGAGTGCTTGCTGAAGGGTTCATGCCAGTGGTCTACTCATCTTCACCCCTCTTTTTCTCTCTCTCTTCTTTGCTTGCTGCTGGCAGCTGGACCCTGAGGCCGCCTCTCCTGCCCACAGCCAGGTAGGGTGCTCCTGCCCCCTTCAGGAGCCCTCCGCTTCCTCCAGTGACCGCCTTCCACCCCTGGCCTGTACCTGGGCTGGCGTCTGTGCTCGGGCCTCATGCTGGAGTGTAAGGCCTCTTTTCCCTTCCGGCTCCCACCCTGTATCTGGGGGGATCCTTGGGGGAGGCGGTGCCAGAAGTTTGAAATGGGGCTGTTCTGTGTCAGGCCCTTGGGAGGTGTCTAGTATGAGTGCCACCACTTGAGTTTGGCCTTGTGGCACCTGGGTTTTAACCACTGGAACCCAAGGGCCTGGCAAGAGTTTTGGTTTCTAGGTGTTTTAATTTCTCTTACTCTGGATAGAGAAAGCTGAAAGGCTGAGCCCCTCCCACCTCCCACCCTCCTTCCCAAGCCAGAAGATGTGGCATTCTTTGGCTCCACCTGCTGGCCAATTTGGGAACCTACCTTTGAATTAGCTCTAAAGGATTCGTTCTAGGCCAGGACCCTGTGATGTCCCCTTCTTCATCAGGTTCCAAGCATCTGACCCGTAGAATGTGTCCAGTCGAGATGAACGTTTAACCTGTATCATGTGATTTGGAAAAAAAGAAAACATTGATTTTTTTTTTATAAACTTACATTTCTTCAAATATAAAAAACTAGCCTTTTTTTTTGTTTTCATGTCTTCATTTAACAATTTAAAATGTTGCCAGCCCCATAGTGGTTCTCCTGTTTGAAGGGTGATTTCCCTGGTCATGATTCCCAGAGCCTGGGGGCCACGCGTACCCTTCTCTCTCCAACGGGGAAGGGCAGTCAGCAAGGAAGAGGAAGTTATCTGAACCCAGAATCCAACCTGGGAGTAGAACCCAGATCTCTTTTTCGTTCAGCTCCAAGAAATGTGACAAAGAAAATATTTACTATGTTTTCTTATCCTTTCCAATCCCTCACACAGGGGGTCAGTATCACAGAGCAGCGTCTGTACCTCGGCCTCAAGTCTTGTGAGGGTGGGGGACTCTCAGAGACTGATGGTGGCTCACAGCTGTTCCAGAGCATGCCCAGCCATGTGGCATACAAGTCTTTTCCTGTGTTTGGCAAAACACTGCTGCACTTCTGTGCCCCCCTCATATGTCTGGCCATGCTATTTTATGGCCTTGGCCTTCTGAGGAGGCATGGAGGAGGAGTGGAAAGGCTGGCGTGTACATCTGGGCACTGCTCCTTGCCCAGCAGGGCATCCTCTGGAGGGAAGACCAGGCAGAGACTAGGATTTAGGACCCATATATCACTTTGCAGTAAAAAGTCCGCAGTAGACACTTCTCGGGTCTTGAGGAAGCGCCCTTTCCCACCTCGAGACAGAGGCTGGGCATGAGAGGTCACAGTAGCAGTGGGCGTTGGCTCAGGGAGAGGAGTGTGGGCTCAGCACACCAACCCTACAGGGGAGGTGGGGAAGAGGGCGGCTGAGGGCAGAACCTGCTGGTTTGCTTTCCTACAGTCTACTCTCCTCAGGACTCGGGTTCTGAGTGTCCCCGTCCTTCCAGACCCTCAAGGCTGGCATGGTCCCTAACTCTGTGTCCTTGTCCTTGGGGCTCCTCAGGCCCATCCCCATCCCCTGGCTTCCCCACCTTCTTCCTCTGACACTTGCAATGTCCCCTGTTCTGTGTCTGCCACCCAACTGTCCCCCTTACCAGGTGGCTCATCTGGAAGCACTTCCCCTCACGTGTCTCTTCTCTTCTGTCCCGACTGTTTTCCAGAGCAAGGTCTGACTATTTATTACCCCCCCTTCCTCTGATAGGTGAAGACAGAAGAGCAGATTGCAGCTGAGGAGGCCTGGTATGAGACAGAGAAGGTGTGGCTGGTCCATAAGGATGGCTTCTCTCTGGGTGAGTCTGGGGAGGCCCAGGGTGCAGATGCCTGGGCCTCTCAGGTTTCCGGGCTGGGTGTGCCTTCTGGGTCTGGTGAGGCCTGGGTGGTGAGTGAGGAGAGGCTAGTGATATAGTAGGGAAGAGACAGGACCACAAAGGGCCTGAAGAGGGTGGCAGAGGCTTCCCGGGCCTGTGTCTAACTGTCTGTCCCCGCTCTGTAGGCAGTCAGCTCAAATCTGAGGAGCTCAGCTTGCCAGAAGGCAAGGTGCGTGTGAAGCTAGACCATGATGGCGCCATCTTGGATGTGGACGAGGATGATGTGGAGAAGGTTTGCAGGTGGAGGGCACAGGAAGTGGGCTGGGCAGGGCAGACCTGTCCACTGGCAGTGCCGACAGATTCTGCTTCTTCAGTGCCTGCCTGCCTGTCCTATCACACAGGCTAATGCTCCCTCCTGCGACCGTCTAGAAGATTTGGCCTCGCTGGTGTACCTCAATGAGTCCAGCGTCCTCCACACACTGCGCCAGCGCTATGGTGCTAGCCTGCTGCATACGTACGCTGGCCCCAGCCTGCTCGTCCTCAGCCCCCGTGGGGCCCCTGCCGTGTACTCTGAGAAGGTGCGGCACCCACTAGGCGACCATGCTGCCCCATGGACCCACCCACACACTACCTACCACACCTTCCCTGGCTTTGCTCCTTCCCTTTGGCATCCCACTGGGCTCTTGTCCACTCTCACAGTTGAACTTGGAGCCGTTTCAAGGGGTGGGGACATGAAGCCCTCCCCGTAACCTCTAACAGAGGCCGGGACTGTGCTAGTATCTGCATTTCTATGCAAGGCCTTAGCCTGGGAATCCCTCGACAACCCCCGCCCCAACAGTGAAAGGCCCAGAAAGATGTGGACCTTGGGGGTGAGGACTGTCCAAGTGTGACCAGCTAAGAGCCTGCCCCTTCCCGCCCTCCCCCTCCCACCCAAGGTGATGCACATGTTCAAGGGGTGTCGGCGGGAGGACATGGCACCCCACATCTATGCCGTGGCCCAGACCGCATACAGGGCAATGCTGATGAGCCGCCAGGACCAGTCTATCATCCTCCTGGGCAGCAGCGGCAGTGGCAAGACCACCAGCTGCCAGCATCTGGTGCAGTACCTGGCCACCATCGCAGGCACCAGTGGGAACAAGGTGTTTTCTGGTGAGACAGGCCACCTGGAAAAACCGAGAGGGGCTGGGGATGGAAGCGCCTCGTAGGTGTCAGCTTTGTTCTCCCTGGCTTCTCTGTGCCCTCAGACCTCCTCTGTCCCTGGGCAGTCTGGCCTGAGTAACTCTGAGCCTTTGTGCGCTGAGGGAATAGGCCCTGGGCAGGAGGCTTTCCTGATGGCCCCTGGGCCTCTGGAGGCTTTCCTGATGGCCCCTGGGCCTCTGGAGGCTTTCCTGATGGCTCCTGGGCCTCTGTTCTACAGCAGAGAAGTGGCAGGCTCTGTACAGCCTCTTGGAAGCCTTTGGGAACAGCCCCACCATCATGAATGGCAATGCCACTCGCTTCTCCCAGATCCTCTCCCTGGACTTTGACCAAGCTGGCCAGGTGGCCTCAGCCTCCATCCAGGTGAGAGAACACTCAGGGTAGTTAAGAGACTGGCTGCCTGGTTTCAGGCTCCCTCCTGTGCCTTATTTTCCCGGGATTCTACCCAGGATCCCCTCCAGCAGGGATGGTGTGCTCTGCTCCGAGCTGTCACCATTCTGCCCCCGCCGTGTCTTCTGCCCCCCCATGCTTCTTGCCCCAGGTGGGTCCTGGCTCAGCTTCCTGCCCAACCCTGGGGTTGGCTGTACCCTACTTCTGGGGCCCTGGCCCTGTGTTCAGAGGTTTCTCTCAGGCTAATTTCACCCAAGTAAGACTTGCTTGTCAATGAAGTAAGTTCAAGCCGAAGCTGGTCCCCTTCCATGCTGAATGAAATATTTTTCCACAAAGTGCCCAGCTCCCTGAGAAGACTGTGCCTGGGGGCTGGGCAAGGCACCAAGGCCCCTCTGTGAGCTGGGCCTATCTCCTTCCCCCTGGCTTTGGTTTGTGCCCCAGGTTTGACCCTGTGGTGATCTGGCCTCTGGTTGAGAGTAAGCTGCACCTGCTTGCTCCCATGGGCCTTGTTCTTTCCGGTGTGGGGTGGAGAAGCTTGACCTGGCACCACCCTCCTTGCCCATACCCTCTATGCTGTGCCATAGACGATGCTACTGGAGAAGCTGCGTGTGGCCCGACGCCCAGCCGGTGAGGCCACCTTCAACGTCTTCTACTACCTGCTGGCCTGTGGGGATGGCACCCTCAGGTGAGATGGGACAAAGGAAATCGGGGAGGGTGCTCTGGGTTCTAGCTCACTGATGGCTCCCAGACCTTGTCACTTGACTGCATCTCATACCGTTTGTTTATCGTACGCTTGCTACATGTTAGGCTCTGAGGTAACTGGGGGTGGTGAGATGAATGAGCCATGGGCTGTACCCCACAGGAACTCCTGGGTCCCGGGCACAGAGTCCTGGCTATGTGTGAGGGGCACAATTGATGCTCCGTGTTCCCAGGGTCAAGCTATGACCTCTGCTACTCCAGGTCTGCAGAGGAAAGCACCTCAAGATGCAGGTGGTCAGGGACTTGCCTATAAGTCACACAGATAACGTGGGGCTGAGCTGTTATTTGAGTTCATACTGGAGCCGAAAGCCCGGGCCTTTTTCTGTGCCCTCCAAGCTGGGCCTCCTGCCCCCCATGTTGGCTCATCTACCAGGCTTTTCCCGGTAGACCTTCAGACTTGCTGTCTTCGTTCTTTGAAAAAAAGGATTAATGATAAGGCTGAGCAAGCAACCCCAGGACATTATCCTCCTTAACTCTTCTTGTAGCTGAGAGCCTGGTCTCTGTCCTGGCTGGACTCGCGCTTCAGGCAGATTCCTGGCTCTCTTTCAGGGTTCTGTCTGGACACTCTCCCCAGAGCATCTCTGACGACCTGTCCTAGGGAGGTTGGTGCTCTGACCAGGCCTTCAGGCCAATTAGGGAAGGCGGCGGCAGCCGGCCTGACAGTAGGGCATGATGGGCAGACAGGACTGAGAGTCTGGAAGCTGAATCTGTCTCCACCCTGGTAGGGAGATGGCCTTGGCATGGGGACTAAGCACTGTGCTGATGCCTCATTTGTACCCCTAGGACAGAGCTCCACTTGAACCACTTGGCAGAGAACAATGTGTTTGGGATTGTGCCACTGGCCAAGGTGAGGGGCCTGTGGGGACTAGGTTGGCAGTCCTGGGCCTTGGGAGCAGGGGAGTAGGGGAAGTGACCTGGAGAACCCCACGGGAATAGCAGGAGCCCAGCCCCAGCTGGGCAGCTCTCGCCAGCCCTGCCCTCCCCGAGGGTCCAGAAGCATGGGGGTATGCCGGGAGGGACAGCGCCCCCCCCCCCCCCGAGGTGCAGTGCCAGCGTCCCCTCCTGTCCCTGCAGCCTGAGGAGAAGCAGAAGGCGGCTCAGCAGTTCAGTAAGCTACAGACCGCCATGAAGGTGCTGGGCATCTCCCCAGATGAACAGAAAGCCTGCTGGCTCATCCTGGCTGCCATCTACCACCTGGGGGCTGCAGGCGCCACCAAAGGTAACCCACAATGGGTCCCAACAGCCTGGCTTGTTGCCCGGGAGAGCTTGTGGAGGCCCTGCCACTCGCGGTTTGTCCTCACCCAGCACAGATGTGTCTGTTATCACCCTCTGTTGCGTGTGCCTCTTCCCAGTCTCCCACGTCAGAACAGGAGGCTCTGATGCCCAGAGAAGGATCTCTGCCCCTGGACTTGGATGGCAGTAATGCGGAGCACTGTGAAGAGTTGGGGGGGGGGGGCAGGATTCGGAAGCTGAGGGGAAAGAGAAGGGCCCTAAGTCCGAGCAGTCCCCTTGGAATAACTCTGCTTCTTGTTCCCTTCCTGACAGAGGCCCCCGAGGAGCAAGCCGGTAACTGACCTTGGCCCCTCCCTGGGGTGTAGGGGCCACCTTGTCCCACCTTGGTGCTTGCCCTGGGCTCTGTCTGGGGGCTGGGCTTGTTCTGTCACAATGGAGGGGACTGGCCTGGGAGAAGCCCCAGGTTGAGGGGGGAGAAGGTGCCTGCCGGCTGTGAGGCTTCTCGGAGTCCCAGGCATAGCTGCTTCTACTTGTGTTGCCTCCAGATCCTGGGGCCTCTCAGGATGCCCTCCTCGGGGCTTGGATGGGGTAGGGTGGGCCTGCTTCTTGGGGCTTTCCCAGGCCAGTTTTCTCTGAGTCTTCCCTTTTCTTCACTGGTTTGGTAGAAGGCATCGCTTCCTCTTGCATATCCAGGTGGGGGCCACTAGGGGGCGGCAGGCACCGTGGTAACGAATGGGCTGTTGCTTCCGCACTTGAACTTGGGGCTTGTGAATGGCTAGAGCTTGGTCTGGCTTGGAAGAACTCTGCTGCCTTCTTCTGAGATTACCTTGACGGCTGGGCACTCTGAGCACCTCTTTGCCCCTTTCTCCCCTTTCTCCGAGGGATGCTGCCTCTGAACAGCCTCTCGGGCTTTGGCTTCATGTTCCTCTGGGATGTGAAGAGCCCCAGGCTGCTCAGCAGGAGCGAGAAAGCACTGGTGGGCGGGTAGGTGCATGGAGGAGCAGGCGTTCAGGTGTTAGGTTCCTTATGATCCCAGCAGGTGGCATCCCTGCCAAAGAGGAAGCAGGCTCTGAGTTAAAGAAGTTGTCTCCAGACTGCGTAGGTGGGCAGGCGGGTAGGCGTGTGGCTGTGTCTTGAGGAAGTTCTTTTGCTCTGAGGCGGTGACAAGCCCAGGTTTCCTATAACCCTGTACTGCACGCGGAGAGCTCCGGGTGTGTGTCAGCAGGGTCTGTTACCTCCTCAGAGCTTCCAGTATTTCCCAGAGGGTGTGTGTGTGTGTGTGTGTGTGTGTGTGGTGTCTTTGTAGGTCTCTATGTGACAGCGTGATTGCATCCATGAACACACTCCTTCGAGATGGTGTGTGTGCACATGTGTGTATTTTTGTGTCTCGGAGTCTGAATGTGGTTATGTTCTCTTGCCTGCTCATCCTCACAACCCCCCACCCCCCATGGTCCCTTCCCGTGGGCCTGGCGGGCTCAGCTGATGACTGTTTGCTAACACGCTGTTTTTCTTTGCATGCTGCATGCTGGTCCTTTGCCTTACAGAAGCTGCTGAAGGTAAAACCTTGTTTCTTGTTAGCTTTCCCTAATTGCTGTGATTAGACACATGTTGGCTGAGGCGCGACTGTCTGCGTGGGCTGTTCCCTTTCCCTGGCAGCTCTTTCCACTTCCCCACTGGTGGGCCATGGGTGGGTGTTTGTGGTCTCCCCCAGCAGATGCCTAGAAGTAAGGGAGAGGGTATTCTTGGAAGGGGGAGGCACTGGTACTCCCCCATGATGTGTCCCCCACAGGCACAGGTGGTTCCGGTGCTCATTAGAAATGGGCTGGCTCCTCCTCGGACCGCCCCACCCCAAGTTGGTACCCCTGAGGCCAAGTCTTCTAAAAGCGATGGTCAAAGCTGCCTGGGCGCCCTCTGGCGGCGGCAGCCTGGAGTTACCTCCTCTTTTAGGACCTGCTCATTCTCACTAGGGCAGGGGACCCAGGAAGTGCTTGCGGGCAGCTGCTGGCCGTCCCTGTTTTGCCTAAAGCCCTTCTGGTGTCATCAGAGCTGGTGTTTCCTCCAGAAGATGTTCACTCCCCCGTTGTTGGCCATGGGAGCCAAAGGGCCCCATGGTCATCAAGTGGACTAAGGAGAAAGACCCAAGATGCCAGATCCTTTTTTCTACCCCATAGCTGGGCGCAAGCAGTTTGCCCGCCACGAGTGGGCCCAGAAGGCCGCATACCTGTTGGGCTGCAGCTTGGAGGAGCTCTCCTCAGCCATCTTCAAGCACCAGCACAAGGGTGGAACCCTACAGCGTTCTACCTCCTTCCGCCAGGGCCCTGAGGAGAGCAGCCTGGGGGATAGCACAGGTACCATGGGACCCTTGGCTGGTAGATGTGATTGGGAGGCCTCATCCGGGGCTCATTGCAGTCTTCTCTGGCGTGGGGAGACTGCTGGGGTGAATAGGTGCTTCCATCAGAGGAAGAGGCCCAGCCCCAGGGCCCCATGCTGACTTGACCCAGGGTGGGTAGAGAGCATCCCCCGTGGGGATTCCCAGGGGGCAGGAGGTAGAGATGATGCTCTTGCCCCACAGGCCCCAAACTGAGTGCACTGGAGTGCTTAGAGGGCATGGCGTCTGGCCTCTACAGTGAGCTCTTCACCCTTCTCGTCTCCCTGGTGAACAGGTGAGTGCCAGGCAGGGCCCAGGAGCTGACCAGCTTCCTGCCGTGACAAAGGTGGGAGTTGACTGATACCTCTGTGCTGGTGTGATTGCTGAGGTGGAGCCATTCTCCGCCAGCAGAGGGCTCATTGTCCTCGCGGGCGGCAAAAGGCACATCCTCCCCACCAGGGTCGTGGGCACCTGGGCAGGGTGGAGATCTGGCTTGGGGCAGAACATGGCTGCCTGGGCGCCATAGGCAGACCAGTGGAGCGTGTTCAGTGGTACTGCCCTGGCCAGCTCTGACCCAGGCTCTCCCTGTGAAGGGCTCTCAAGTCCAGCCAGCACTCACTCTGCTCCATGATGATTGTGGACACTCCGGGCTTCCAGAACCCTGAGCAGGGTGGGTCGGCCCGTGGAGCCTCCTTTGAGGAGCTATGCCACAACTACGCCCAGGACCGGCTGCAGAGACTCTTCCACGAGCGCACCTTTGTGCAGGAGTTAGAAAGATACAAGGAGGTAGCACTTGACCTTGCCTCTGCCTGCCCCCGCCCCACCCCCACCCCGGCCCCCAACTTCACTTCCCTGGCGCCCGTAGGGAGGGCATCTGTGGAGAGAGAAGGCACCACCTTTCCCACCGGTGGCTCCCTTCCTCGCTTTCGCTCTGTCATTTCTGTCTCTCTGTGTTCTCTGGAGTGGTAGTCTTGTCCTGCCCCAGACTGCATTCTTACCCTGTGGAGAGTTTGCTCTCCAAGAAGCTGCGCCTGCATTCGGGGTCCCTGAGAGCCCCTCTTTGCCCACCCTCAAGGCACCCACCTAGGCCCCGTGAATTCCTGCCTCCACGTGTGTCAGGCCTGGCCTTCCCTGTCTGTCTCCTGATCTGTTAAGATGGTGATTAGCTAGGGCCCCTTCACGAAAGGGTGTCCCGCATGGAACAAGATCTAGAAATCCCACCTCATGTGGAGGTGAGATGAATGAACTGGGGAGCGTATTTACCTTGGATGAGGGAAGATATACGAGGCAAATGACAGCTGTCTTCAAGTGTTTCGAGGGTGATGGTGTGAAATCGAGAGTAGGGGTATTCTGCATAGTCTAATCAACTGGTGCGAATAACAGGAATATGCGACTTTACCTCAGTATTGAAGAAGGTTAAAAGAATTTTAGCTGTCCCAATCCCAGCGCCCCCTCCTGGCCATCACCCAGGGCTGCACCCCTCAGAGGGCCTGTGCTCACAACCTCTCTCCCTTTCTTCCTAGGAGAACATTGAGCTGGCATTTGACGACTTGGAGCCAGCCACGGATGATTCTGTGGCAGCTGTGGACCAAGCCTCCCATCAGTCCCTGGTAGGAACTCCAGCAAGGGCCTGGGCTGGCCTTTTCTCCCCTTGTCTGTTCCTCAACCTCAGTCAGGCCCTTGCTGTTGTAACCTGCTGCTCAGCTGGTCCGGTCAGGAAGTGGCACTTCCTTCTGCCCTTGTGCAGTGACAGGCTTAGCCCCAGGTGTCTGAGCCACAAGGGAAGATGTGACCTCCTCCCTTACCACCTCGGGCTCAGGCCCTGTCCTGTGACTGGCTGAGCCAGGAACTCTGGTGTCTCCTCCTCGATGGTGAGGGTTTGACTGGACCCAGAGGACATAGTCATCCCTCCCACTGTCCCCAAGAGACTGGTGCAGCCAAGCAGAACGGGCGAGGAGTCTGTGCAAGCAAGGAATCTGTGCCTCGCTATATATGTGAGCCCTCACCCCTCAACCTTAGGGGCAGGCTTTGTCACACTTTGGACTAGTATCTTGGGTACTTTGCTGCCTGGGAGACCGGCCGGCCTGATGAACACTTGGCATTTGCTGATTGTCTTCAGTTAGGGACGTTTCATAGGGACTTTTCTCGAGAATTGGCATTTTTGCTAGGTTCCCCTCCTCTGCTTTGAGCCCTGCCTCCCTCTCCCTCTTCCTTGTGGGAAGGCCCTGCCATGCTACAAGGACGTGGGGCCCCAGGGAGATCGAGTGTCCTCTGGTACAAGTCCTTAAAGTGCCCAAGTTCCGTGTCTCCCCAGGGAAGCTGGCTTTGCTTTTCCTGGCACCTGGGTTCTTGTCCCGGCCTCCGTGAGAGACTTTGCCATTCCCAGGAGGTGTGGGAAAGTCAGTCCGTGTGGCTTAGCAGTGGCAGTGGCTCAGACAGTGGGTTCCCTTCTTTGCTGTCCCTATCTGATGGGCCTTAGCACCTCTGGAACAGGGACCCCTCGGTGCTGAGCCTGTTGCGCACTGTCCTTCATTGCCCAGTCCTGCCATGCAGCTCCAGCCAGTCTGGGACCTTAGCTGCCCTTCAGTGCTTGGCCACATTCTGCTTCCTCCTGAGAATCACACAGGCTCCCTTGGGCAGCCATGGGGTGGGGGTGGGGAGGAGATGCAGGCAGCTGGGTTCAAAGAAAGGGAAAATGGCACTTTTCTTACTTCTCTTGTCCCCCAGTCCCTAAAGGCCAGGCAAGCATGGGGGTGTGGGGGCGGTTCTGTCTTCTTGCTCAAGGAAGACTTGGAAATGCTGTAGAAAAGACACCGTCAGACCAGGTGTGGCCACAGACCTGGTTTGTGTGGCCTGCGTAGGGTGTTAGAAACCAGAATTCAGTATTTCCACCTTCTCTTGAAAAGCTGGAAGGTTTATCTGCACTAGGCCAGTGTTCCTCCAGGACAGAAGTTGGCTACAGCTGATTGGGAAATAGCCATTTCCCTCAGATGGGGACACCTGCTAGGCAGTCACCCAACTCCGCCCATTTTGGCTGTTATATCTGTTAAGTCGCCTGTCTTACAATTTGGACGCTCAAGTTTATGACCCTGCAGGAATCCCCCCTGCAGTGCTCTGAGCCCTTTCCGCGTCCCCCGCCCCCCGCTGCCAGGGCGCCCAGGGTTAACCCCAGCCATCACTGACTGACTGCTGCCTTCGGGCCATGCCGTCTGCCCAGGGACCTTCCAGACTTCATCTCGTTTAGTCTGCCTGGGTGGTGATGCCCAGGGAGTGAGGGCCACACAGCCTCACTTCCAGGAGGGTGAGGATGATTAACAAGAAGCCTTCAGCCTTTGGTGACTTCGGACACGACTCCTAGGAACTGTGTTTTGCTGTGGGCTTCTCTCTCTAGTCTTTCTCAGGCTCCCTCTTTCTCCTTGCTGCGCAGCTGCTCCACAAGGTGTCAGCCGTGAGTGGCAGGAGCTGCAATGCATGTGCGTATGGGTGGCGTGTCGATAGTGTGTGGTCGGGCCAGGGGCTCCGTGTGACACGGGGGCATTTCTTCACTTCTCCGTAGGTCCGCTCACTGGCACGCACCGACGAGGCAAGGGGCCTGCTATGGCTATTGGAAGAGGAGGTGCTGGTGCCAGGGGCCACTGAGGATGCCCTCCTGGAGCGCCTTTTCTCCTACTATGGCCCCCAGGAGGGTGACAAGAAAGGTAGGTGGTACCCCTAGAGGGCTCTTCCGCTACCCCTCGGAAGGACCCACTATTATACGGGTCTAGATGGTACTGTCTGGAAGGGCTCACCGGGTCCCTGGGCTTTTTGGGGGCCTGTGCCCTGATGATCTGAACCTTACTTCTCCCATCCTCAGGCCAGAGCCCCCTCCTGCGCAGCAGCAAACCCCACCATTTTCTCCTGGGCCACAGTCATGGCACCAACTGGGTCGAGTATAATGTAGCTGGCTGGCTGAGCTACACGAAACAGAACCCGGCCACCCAGAATGCCCCCCGGCTCCTGCAGGACTCCCAGAAGTAAGGACACCACTCGCTCTGCCACGTCTCATCCCCAGGGCTGGTTTTGGCCTCCCTGGTCTAAGAGGCCCCCTCACCAGCAGGGTTGATTGCCTCTACTTCCTGAGAGGTGACAGCCAAGGTCAATTGGTCTTGAGGGCCTGGGAGTGGCCTCCTGGATAGAGGTGGGATGGACATGGTTGGAGGGACCTATAGTTTGAAATCTGAATAGCACCTCCACGTTCTTCATAGAAGGCAGGAGTAGTAAACACACACACACACACACACACACACACACACAAAACAAACAAACAAAAACTTTAAAATGGAGTGCCTGGCTTGGTCACAAAAGCATGTAACTCTTGATCTCAGGGTTGTGACTTCAAGCCCCACACTGGCTGTAGAGATTACTTAAAATACCATAAAAATTAAAAATTTTAAAAGAAGGCAGAAATAGCCTTAGAAACCCCTCAGTCATACAAGGCCTGTCATTCATTTGTGTATTTAGCAGATAACTATTGAGCACCTGCTCCTTGACTGAGACTCTTCCGGGTGCCTGGCAGATAGCAATGAATAAAATAAAACTCCCTGCCCAGTTGGGGGGGGCGGGGACAGGGGGGGAGAGCTCAGATAACAACCAGTAAATGTCATATGCAAATTCTATGGCGTGGCAGAGGATGCTGGGCTCTAATCTCTCCTCTCACACTGGACCTCTGCCCTCCCGGGTGATGGACAAGAACAGATCACTCCACTCTGTTCAATGCCTGCCTACCCCTAGGCTTCTGTCCCCCTCCACCCAGTGGTTTTCTCTTCTTCCTGTTCGAAGATTTGTCTACAGTTTCTCTCTAGGGTGCGGGACATGCAGCCCCAGGCCAGATAACCCAGGTCACTGGCCACGATGATGTGGGGCTTTTGGGGGTGTCTTAGGAACTGGGAGAAGGAACGGCCTCCACTACGCTCTCAGTGAGACTTCTTTCCCTCCTTCGCCCTTCCACCTCCGGCAGGAAAATCATCAGCAACCTGTTTCTGGGCCGGGCGGGCAGCGCCACGGTGCTGTCGGGCTCCATCGCGGGCTTAGAGGGCGGCTCGCAGCTGGCGCTGCGCCGGGCCACCAGCATGCGGAAGACCTTCACCACGGGCATGGCGGCTGTCAAGAAGAAGTCTCTGTGCATCCAGATTAAGCTGCAGGTGGTGAGTGTGCCCGCCCAGGCTCTGGGGCCCTCTCGGGGCTTCTCTGGCCATTCTAGGCACACTCAACTTACCTGGTGCCCACTCAGCATCCCACTCTGACTTGACTGCTCTCTTTTTTAAGTCCTCTTTTCGGTACGGCTGCCTGAGTGGCCACGCAGGCCGAGCGAGGGCATGGCTTGGCCATTGGTGGGACACCTGCCATCCCGTGGGGAGCGGAGATGCTGATGCCAGTCCCAGCTCTCCTGACCCCCGGCCGGGCCATCAGAATCCACTGAGGCCTGCCTCTTTCCCTTTGGCAGGATGCCCTCATAGACACCATCAAGAAATCAAAGCTGCATTTCGTGCACTGCTTCCTGCCTGTAGCAGAGGGCTGGGCTGGGGAGCCCCGTTCTGCGTCTTCCCGCCGGGTCAGCAGCAGCAGCGAGCTGGACCTGCCCTCGGGGGACCACTGCGAGGCTGGGCTCCTGCAGCTGGACGTGCCCCTGCTCCGTGCCCAGCTCCGCGGCTCCCGCCTGCTTGACGCCATGCGCATGTACCGCCAAGGTGGGCCTCCCTCCCTCTCAGCTACTGCTTCTCTTTTCTAGAACTGGCTCCTGCCCCTCCCCACCTCCCAGATGGGCCCATGGGGCTAGAGGGGTGCTGCTTCCCCCTCTGGGCCCTAGATCTCTTTCCTCCTCTGGTGCCTGCTCAGTGGGGGTCTCTCCAGCCCAGGCAGTTCCTTTCTCTTTTTCCTTCCACCTGGCTGACCCCCTTCTTCCTCCTCTCCCTTCTCTATTCCAATCCTCCTCACTCACCCCCCGTTCCCCACGTGCCCTATTCACACAGCTCCTTCTTTCCCCCTTCCCTGCTCTGCCCACAGCAACAGACCCACTCAAGCTGTCTGCTCAGTGGTGCTAACTATCTCCTAGAGCAGGCCGGTGGCTGGGCTGCACCCCCGATGAGAAATGAGGTGCTAAATTTTTCTGAAGTACGTAAAATTCCCAAGAAAGGTCAGACAGACCCTATTTATGGACCCATCTGGAGGAGGTGATGGAAAGGGTGAGAGTAATTAGCACAGTTGACCCCTGACTAACTGGTTTTGAACAGTGCAGGTCACTTATATGTGGACTTTTTGTAGTATGGTACTATGCCTGTCTTTTTGCTCCCTTGTGACTTCCTTAACGACATTTGCTCTCTTCTAGCTTACTTTATTGTAAGAATACGGTATATACTACACATAACACATGACAATGTGTTAATCGACTGTTTCTGTTATTGGTAGGGCTTCCAGTCAACAGTAGATTATTAGTAGCTAAGTTCTGGGGTGGTGGTTGGGGGGGGGGAGAGTTAAAAGTCATACTTGGATTTTTGACTGCACAGGGGGTCAGCACCCTTAACTCTCATGTTGTCCGAGGATCACCTCTAGTTCACATCTTTAGAGTATTTACGGTACACCAGGCACTATTCTGAACTTGTCATAGACATTGACTCATTAATTTTCCCAACAATCTCATAAGCCATAGGTGCTATTACCATCCCCAGATGAGGAGACTGAGGCTTAGAGATGTTAAGTAGCTTGCCTGGGGTCACACAGCTCTTGAGTGGTACAGCGAGATTTGACCCAGGTGGACCAGCTTCCAAGTCCATGCCTCTTGAGTAGGGCTTCGTTAGCCTGAGAAGTTAAGGGTTGCCAGATTTCTGCCCTTTTTCCTTTTGATAGAAGAACTGGCAGGGTCCCACCGCCCATAGCCAGGTCCCCTTGAGGCATCCCCATGGACACCATCACTTTTCCTTAGCAGCCAAAGCCAAAACACGGGCTCCCTGCCCTGCTCTAAATAAATCATTGATCTGTCCCCACGTCTTGATATGGAGTTGGTGTTTATTATTTCAAAACCAGATTGTTACCGCTCTGAACCAAAATCAATGTGCTTTACTCAAACAAGCAGATCGATGAGGCCAGCAGCGGCAGGCCCCCCTCCCCTCGCCCAGTCCCCAGCCACCATCGATAGCGCTGATGATTAATTAAGATGCCAGGCGTCCGGACCTGCTATCCTGGCCCATCAATTTAATTGCAATTCAGATACAATCAATAGCTCACTTTGTCTTGGCCCCTCAGCGGCCCCCGCCTCCTGTTTCAATTATCGGGCACACGCATCAGCCTCATCTCCCAGTTGGAGGGTTTCCCAGAGCTGGCTAGGCCGGTGGAGTGGAGCGAGCCCCTGACTAGCTGTCAAGAGCCCGGCTTTGGAGTCCAGTTCTGCCTCTAGCCGCAGCCTCTGTGACCTTGAGCAAGCCGTTCGGTCCACCTCCTCGGCCTCAGCTTCCATGCCTGGAAGATGAGTTGTATCTGCTCTAAGACCCTTTTCAGTTTAAATTCTGTGAATCTGGGGGCGCCTGGGTGGCGCAGTCGGTTAAGCGTCCGACTTCAGCCAGGTCACGATCTCGCGGTCTGTGAGTTCGAGCCCCGCGTCGGGCTCTGGGCTGATGGCTCAGAGCCTGGAGCCTGTTTCCGATTCTGTGTCTCCCTCTCTCTCTGCCCCTCCCCCGTTCATGCTCTGTCTCTCTCTGTCCCAAAAATAAATAAACGTTGAAAAAAAAATAAAAAATAAATAAAAAAAAAAAATTCTGTGAATCTGTAAGAGTGGCTCTCGTGGTCCTCTGCCACGGGCTCTGGTTCCCTCAAGTGGCTCGGGGTAACTTCCTCCTGGCCACCATCCCGACCTTGCTCCAGGCTAGAAGCCATCTGACCCTTGCCCTCACCTCAAGCCTTAGGGAGGTCTCTGTTAGAGGCAACACTCTTCAGGGAAAGAGAATCTATAAGTCTTGGTCACTCGGCCTAGGGCTCAAGGTCAGGATAGGAGCACTAAGGGTGCCCTTTCTGTGTCCTGCTTCAGTGGACTGAGGAAAGGAAGGTAGCATTTTATTGAACACCCATTATGTGAGCCACACTGTGCGTTCTACATATTTTGTCATTCAAGGCCCATGACTACCATGCAAGATAAGTGGTAGGTCCACCATTTAAAGATCAGGAGACCGAGAGTCAGAAAGGTTGAGCTGGGAATGCAAGCTGGTGCAGCCACTCTGCAAAACAGTATGGAGGTGCCTCAAAAAACTAAAAATAGTTTTACGACCCAGCAATTGCACTACTAGGCATTTATCCAAGGGATACAGGTGTGCTGTTTCGAAGGGACACATGCCCCCCCCCATGTTTATAGCAGCACTATCAACAATAGCTAAAGTATGGAAAGAGCCCAAATGTCCATCAGTGGATGAATGGGTAAAGATGTGGTATATATATACAATGGAGTATTACTCAGCAATCAAAAAGAATGAAATCTTGCCATTTGCAACTACGTGGATGGAACTGGAGGGCATTATGCTAAGTGAAATTAATCAGAGAAAGACAAAAATCATATGAGGACTTTAAGAGACAAAACAGATGAACAGAAGGGAAGGGAAACAAAAATAATATAAAAACAGGGAGGAGGACAAAACATAAGAGACTCATAAATATGGAGAAAAAACAGAGGGTTATTGGAGGGGTTGTGGGAGGGGGGATGGGCTAAATGGGTCAGGGGCACTAAGGAATCTACTCCTGAAATCATTGTTGCACTATATGCTAACTAATTTGGGTGTAAATTTAAAAAAATAAAATAAAATAAATGCTATTTACAAGTATCCTCTAATCGGTGAATGGATAAAGAAGATGTAGTGTATATATATATATATATATATATATATATATATACACACACAATGGAATATTATTCAGCCATAAAAAGAATGAAATCTTGCCATTTGCAATGACATGGATGAAACTAGAGAGTATAATGCTAAGCAAAATAAGTCTGTGAGAAAAAGACAAATACCATAAGTTTTCACTCATGTGGAATTTAAGAAACAAAACAAACGAGCAACGGGGAAAAAGAGAGAGAGAGAGAGAGAGAGATCAAGAAACAGACTCTTAACTAGAGAGAACAAACTGATAATTGACCAGAGGAGAGAGGGCTAGGGAGGGTGGACGAAACAGGTGATGAGCACTGGGTGATGTATGGAATTGTTGAATCACTATATTGTATACCTGAAACTAATATAATACTAGATGCTAGCTAACTAGAATTAAAATAAAAACCTAAAATGGAAAAAAGTACACCAGTCTAAAATTAAAATTTTGTTTTTCTCTCTGTTAAAAAGAAGACTTTCTTAGATTATTGATCTGCTCTTGATAAGAAATCACAACATTTTTTTTTCTTTATCTGCCCAGAAAACAAGGTTTCTATATTTGTTTTTATCAGATCTCTAATTACCTAAGAAAACTAAAACTTACCGATATTAAAGGAGCTGAGTTTTGCTAAAAATTATATAACCTTCTATAGAATCTCTTAGTGCCATTTTGGTTAAAACTTAAAACTTAAGTTGTATAATGATCCATAATCCTATTTAGTCATGTGCTTTCAAACTTTTTGATATTTTTAACAAACTTCCCAAAACTTTACATTCTAAATAAAGTTTTTTGTGACTAAAAAAAAAAGAAAGAAAGAAATGTTGAGTGGGTCACCCAAGGTCACATGATGCTAAGAGCCAGGGTCAGGATTCCAACCCTAAGCCTGTGCACTTTTCCTCTCAGCTACTCTCTGTTACCCTATTTTCTGTTTCCTTATTAAGCCCTGAAGACATTGTTCTCTCTGGGTTCGAACAGAGTCATAGACTCGGAGCCTAGAAAGCATCTTAGAGGTCATCCCAGCTTTCTTCTCCAGGTGGTCCGCCATCCTCCGTTTGCACACCTCACTGACAAGGAGCTTGCTTCCTTCTAAGGGAAACTGTTCCCTTTGTAACCTTGAAATCCCGCTGGAGGGCAGCCTCCTGTCCCTTGCACCTGCCTCTTCCCTCTCCACCCCTCTTTCCTGGGCCTGCCTCAGCCACGGCCTCTCCTCCCCCTTGAGTTTCTTCCCCTTCCAGTGACGTCCCTGCGTGCTACCTGGGTGCCAGTGGCCATCGGGCGTGCCGGGAGCAGACGGGGTGCTGAAGGACCGACTCTGGACCGCCCTCTCTTTAGGTTACCCTGACCACATGGTATTTTCCGAGTTCCGCCGCCGCTTTGACGTCCTGGCACCACACCTGACCAAGAAACATGGGCGCAACTACATCGTGGTGGATGAAAGGCGGGTAGGTCTGGACCCCAGATTCCTCTTCAGACCCCACTCCAAGCGGCTACCTTTCCTCCCCTAGAGAGAGCCAGGCTGGCCCTTGCTCAGGCTCCTGGTTTTGGCCGACCGGGGCCGGGACAGGGGCACATGGCAGCCAAGCTGTGGCAGTGGGGAGAGGGCAGCCTGGGGAGTCAGAAAAGAGCACCCCCTCTGGAGGCCGGCGCTCTGGTGAGCTGGTCGTCTAAGAGCCTCCCAGGTGGCAGACTGGAACTAATGTTTTGGGTGTACCATTGGTAGCACCTGGGCCCTTCAGCCTCGACTCCCACATCACGGACTGGTTCCCACAGCAGGAAGCTGTCCAGAGGTGAGGCAAGCATCCCTCTTAGGGGGAAGATTGGTGTGGTAAGGCCTCCCGGGCCAGGGTAAGCCAGAGGCTCCTGGGCCCCTTATCAGCACAGGGTGGTGAACTCATGGCTGCAGAAAGGGAGGCCTCCCTGCCATTCTGAGCTATCACGCAGGCTATCACTCCCCAGAGGAGCCCTGCAGACAGCCAGAGGGCTCCTCGAGCAGAGGACCCCTCTTTCACTGTGCTCTGGCCTCAGGCTCCCAGCCTAACTCTGAAGGCATCTCAGAACCTACCTTGGCTTCCCTAAGACGAGGAATGGGGCCGAATGGGGCAGAAAGCCCCCGTCCCCTTGCCCCCTGAGTCACAGACCCATATTCACGGAGGCCTCTAAAACTTCTTTCCATCCAGGATTTGCCAGTGTCCTGGGCAAGCTTGCTGTGGATGTAGATGACCCAGCCCCCCTCTGTCTGACCCCTGACCTTTATTCCAGCCTCCCACTCCTGGCTACACCCAGCACCTTGTCATCCCTGGAAACACTTCACTTCAGAAATCTTAAATTCTAACGTGGCCTTCTCTGACCACAGCCCTCTACCTGTGCACCTCACTTCTCTCCTTCTCTCAGGACGCTTGCTCTTTGACCCTGTTGAGACCTCTCGCTTCTGGACCCCACTCCATTCCCTTCTAACTTTCCTTCCTTTTCCACTCAGCCTCAATGCCGTGGTCCAGCCCTCCCATCACTTGGCCTTCGTCACCCTCAGCTCTCCTGAGCCTCCCATGGCACCCGCCCCCCGCCCACCCCCCCCCAAACAACACACACACACACTAGGGCCAGCCTTCAGGCATCTGTGCTCCTCCATTTGGGACTCCCAAGAGCTGTGGGAGAAAATTATACAATTGGGTAGACTTGAAGTCCTACAGGTTCCTGGCCTCCAGCCTCAACGGGGCCCTTGACATGGCCCAGCAAGTTTTTCATATGCCCCATCCTTCCCTGGCCCCTATTCTAAGCTCCTTCCCTGCTGTTCCATTCTCCATCTTTCTCCTCAAATCCCCCCCTACCACACCTTCCCACATCATCCGCCCAGCAATTGACCTTGCCTCTAAATGCTAATAAAATTGAGGTTCCAACTTCCTCCTCTGCCTTCTGTACACTTCTCTTCAGGTGCCTCCTTCCTCAGCCCTCCTGTCCGGGTGGGAGAGGTAGCCACCCCCCCATCCAGTCCCTTCCTTCTGTGCTTTGGAATCCATTCCTGGTGGCTCCCTGGAGGCCCGCTCCCTCAGTGGTAATTGTTCTCTCTCTCTCCTGTTCCTTCAGCCTCTCCTTTTTCTGTCCACAGAGAAACATGCTGCAGACACTGTGCTCAGAAAGGAGGCTTCCGTCAACCCTCTCTCACCCCAGACTGTTGTCTGTCACTGACCTGCCCCCGTCCCACCGCCATCCATCCCTCCACCCTCAGCTGCCTAGATCCTGGCCCTGACACCCCAGGACTGGTCTCTGATTGCCCCGTGGCCTCCATGTTGCCAGCGCTAATGGGCACTTTTCTGTGCTTCTTGGCCCATGTGACTCTCTTGACAACTCTGTTCTTTTGGAAACATTCTCTGCTCTGTTTCTTTGCTGCCACTCCTGGTTTGCTCTGGTCTCTCTATTCTTTCTTTCTTTGTCCCTCTGAGCTTCCTTTCTTCTACCTCCCCCTTCCTTTAAGATGCTCTCCCTGGACGTCCATGTTTTCTATTCTACAGCCTCTTCCTGGACAACCTCATTCACACCCATCACTTCAACTACTGTCTACATATTGATGACTCTCAAATCAATACCTGTAGCCCAGGCCTCTCTCCTGAACTTCAGACATGCATTTCTATCTAGCCGTTTTCTGGACTTCTCTACCTGACCTTATAACACCTCAAACTCAGAGTGTTCAGACCAAACTGATTCGATTCCATTGCCCCCACACCTACTCTTGCCCTTCCGTTTCCTACCTTGGAGAATGACACCATTAACTGTTTAGCTACAGAAGTCAGAAACCTCAGTCGTCTACCCTGCCCTCTCACATGTGGCAAGGCTCTGCCTCCTTGACATCATCTGCATTTCCGCCTCTTTCTCTTCCCTGTGGGTCAGGCTCTAGCCTCCTCTCCTATGAATTACTACAGTAACTGCCTAAGGGATCTCCGTCCATTCTCCCACCGTGTGCCAGCGGGATCACTGAAAAATGCAAATCTGATCATGTCCCTCCTTGAGAGAGCCCTCCATGGGTTCTCAAAGCACACAGGCGCCTCACCCTTTGTGGGTGCTACTGCCCCCCTGTCTAGTTGCACCTTAGCTGCCCTATCCCCTTCACTCCTGCTGTACTCAACTGTCTGGTTTCCTTGGTGCATTCTTGTAGTCTCCAGGCCTTTGCTCATGCCCGTCCCTCTGCCCGAAATGCCTCGTCTCCTACCTTGGCTAATTCTTACTTGTAGCTAAAGACTCAACACAAGCAACACCTCCTCCAGGATGCCTTCCATGGTTCCCTTGTCTGACCTAGTGCCTCTCCTCAGTGTACTTCACTAATTCACTTGTTTTACCCCCCAACAAGACAACTTATTCCTCTCGTAGTCATCTTTACATCCCCAGAATCTAACACAGTGCCTGACACTGCAGATGCCCACTGAGGGTGCTTGTTGAATAAGTAACAGACTGTCTCAGTGGAGGATGGGAAAGGCTCGTGACTGGGCAGAGTCCCGCGTGGAGACGGGGGTGGTCCCTGGCCTCCCTGACAGGGGCATGTCTCTGCAGGCAGTGGAGGAGCTGCTGGAGTCCCTCGACCTGGAGAAGAGCAGCTGCTGTATGGGCCTGAGCCGGGTGAGTTGTCCCTACAGGAAGGCAGCTGGGCCGTCCCTCTCCGGTCACCCTTGTCCAGACAGCTGGCCCTTCCCTTCTGCCGCAAACTTGACTTTCCCTCCCTCTGAATAACTGGCTTGTTCAGTGCCGTGAACACCCCTGTGATGTCAGGAGGGAGTGGGTTGGAAGGTGGCCCTGAACTTGGCCTGAGTCCTGGTGTGGGGAGTGGGGGAGACAGAAGGGAGGAAAGCTGGACAAAGCAGGAGGGCAGGAGTTGTCCAGGGGACTCTTTGGTGAGTCATCCAGGGCCGCCAGGGTCCCAGAAGAGCAAGCAGGACACAGTGAGGCTGGGCCAGCACCACCTGCCCACAAGCCCGATTCCTCATCTGAATGGAACGTGGCATATAAAAGGCAGGCACGCCCGGTCTGGGTGCCGGTCTGCCGAACTGCTGTCAGGCGAGCGTCCCTCCCGCCGGCAGGAGCCCTGCGCGCCCCTCTGTCCTGAGACTTGACAGGTGGCATCCACGTATGTGCCCCGAGGGCTGTGGTAGGAGGGAGAGCATTTGGAAGCCACGAAGAGGGTTCTGAACCTGTCCACCTGTCAGCAGGGAGGGAGGGAACTCCGGGTCCCAGGGCTTCGTGGGGAGCGTGAAGTGGAAGGAGATGCTCGCAGAAAAGGCTCGGTGTTGCTTGTCCGCTCTGTTTTCTCTGTTCTGTATTCTGAGTCACGGTCTCACCCTTCCCTTTCCCGTCCCCTGGCTGTATCTGTGTCTCTGCTGGTTTTCCCTTTTCCTTGGGGCCCTGGCAGTTCCTGCTGGTCTCTTCCTTGGCTTCTGGCTCATCATTTTGTTTCTTTCTTTGTTCTCTGGGTCTTCTGTGGTCCCACTCTTTCTGTATCATTTTTCTGGTTTAGGTCTCACTGTGTCTGACTCGACCTCTCCCATCCCCAACCATCTGTGAGCCCAGGGGCTGCCAGCTGAGTTTCCTCCCTGGGAAGCCTACAGTCCAAGGTTTCACTTCAGCCTCTTGGTCTCTTGGGCAGGCTCCTACCCCTCTGGCAGGGCAGGACTGCTGCTGGTGGCATTGGGGTGGCACTTCCTCCAAGGCACGTCTCGGGCAGGAGTGGGCCTGTACAGGCTGGTCCTCTTCCCGGCTGCCATCTCAGACCCTCTGCTGCATCCCAGGTGCCTGGCCGAGACGGGCCAGCCCCAGGGCACACGCGTGCTCAGAGAGGAATTAGGGGCAAAGCTGGATGTGTGCTCACATCTGATTTGGGGGAGAAATTTCAGGGCTTCTAGGCTGTGGTTGGGCTGGCTGGTGAGCAAAGATTCCATGTGTTTGTCGCATTGTGGCTGAGGAGGCGGTCTCAGTCTGAGCCCACAGGACCCTGAGGGTTCAGGCAGGGTGTTTGGGGACCTGAGAGTCTCTTGAAATTTGCAAAATTTGTGTGGATGGGTATGTGGGGGAGGAGAGGGCCCCGAGCTTTCACCTAATACTCAAAAGGACTCTTAACCCCACTAACGTACAGCTGCTCAGGAGAGGTCTAAGGTTCCCTGCCCCAGTGCCTAGACCACCCTTTCTCTTCTCATTGTGAGACACTGAGAATGGGGGCCGCTCTCCATCCTGTAACCCGCCACCTCCCTTCTTCGGCCCTAGTCGGACACCCACGTGCGCTGGCCACTAGCTCATGTGTCCACCTCTGGGGGGGCTTGGATATTCCCCACCCCCTGGTGGAGTCTCAGGCTCACGCATTGTGGGAGATGAAGGCTCAGGTAGGGCTTGAGGCCCGTAGGAGGTCCCAGGCACTCAGCCCCAGCGTGGGATTTGGGGAAACGTTGCAGAGGACCAAGCTGGCTTTCTCCTAGGCCAGCCCCAGGGGACTAAGTTTCTGTGGAGTCGCCAGAGGCAAAGCTTTCTCAGCACAAAGTGTAGGCCCTCTCCCCACTTCTTCACTGAAGGAGGGGTCTGGGGGTATTGGTTCTGAGTGTTTCCTGTGGAGTTCACATCTTCTCTTGGCCCCCAGAAAGGGAATTTTCTGTGTTCTGGGCAAGGTGGAGGTGGGCATATTCCCGGATGTCCAGGATCCTCTATGAGGATCCTAGAGTCTTTTTTCACCTATATATTTCCCTCTCTTCTTCTCTTAGCAGGGGAAATTTTACCCAGCCCCAGCTCAGAGCACCAAAGAGTGAGAGGAAATGCTGGATGTGGGGGCGCCCAGCTGGTTCCTCTCACGTCTGCTCTCCAGCCCCCAAACCTGTACAACAGGTCCCTTGATGGGGCCAACCCCCGCCTACCCCACTGGCTTTTTCATGAGATGAAACCTGGGTGTGTGTGTGTGTGTGTGGGTGTGCATGTGTGTGTGTGTGTGTGTGTGTGTGGAGGTGGGATGTTGGCACATGAAAGAGGAGACTGTCTAAAATGAAACTGAGCGGGGAGGGTGCAGGGAGGGTACCCCCTGCCCCTTGCCCCACCCTTTCTCTGCCCACGGCTGCTGGACCTTTCTCTTCTCACACACATTCCCCACCATCCACTTCACCTGATCCGAGGTGGCTGGAGCCTGCGGTGGGCCCTGCGGTGGGCTGTGGGCCCAGGGGGCAAGGACGGTGTTGCTGGCAGTCCTGGGGGAAGAAGCCACCGTAGATGTTGCTGAGGGGTGTCCTGTCCCCATTTGACAGTGGCCGCTTCATTTCCTTCTTGTCCCAGATTCCTTCCCTTTGACTTCCCTCTCCTTTTATCTCTCTTTGAAGTTAGATTTCCCACCCTACTCCTCTCCTTCCAAAACACCGCCCCAGCCCCCAGCCTGGGCCTCCTCCCTCAGCCATCCTGGGGCCTCTCCTTGCTCCTTCCCTCCTCTCTTGTTCCCTTGGATTTTCAGGTTCTTCCCAGGCCAAGGGCCCCCTCCCAGGCCTGCCCGTCTCCTGTGCCAGCTGCCTGTTCCCCTGCTGGGCTGCCCGGAGCCCATCACCCGCCTTCATCCAGCCTGCTTCTCCACAGGTGTTCTTCAGGGCTGGCACGTTGGCTCGGCTGGAGGAGCAGCGGGACGAGCAGACCAGCAGGAACCTAACCCTGTTCCAGGCGGCCTGCAGGGGCTACCTGGCCCGCCAGCACTTCAAGAAGAAAAAGGTCCCACTCCCCGGCCTAGGTGGCAGAGCTGAGTACCTGGGGTGGGGGCGGGGGTTCAAGGGGACATGCCGGGGCAGGAGGCTGGTCTTGGGGCCATGAGTTATTGTTAGCTGGGGGAGAAGAGGCACGGGCCTCCCAGGGCCAGCATGCCCTGGGCCGGGGCGGGGAATGGGCAGCTCCTGGGTGCCAGAGAGTGTGCTGGTATGCCCAGCTCTGGGGCCGTGTGGCCTGGTCCTAGGGCAGGGGTGGGGGGCAGGGCTTAGGGGAAGGTGGGCTCTGGATCATAGGCTGCTCCATGAAGATTAAGGAGCTGTGTCAGCGACTCCTTTTCTTATTAGCAAGTCCATAAAACAGCCAGCACCGCCGCCTCTTGTGTTTCAGCAAGATTAGGTTTTATAGCACATCTAGGCCAGGGTGCTGGAAATAATCAGGCAGCAAATAAAGCAGATGAAATTATTCCTAATGACGGCAGAGCGGTTAGTGCCCAGTGCGGTGCTCCCAGCACCGGGCTCCCTGCCGCCCACTCTCTGAGGGATGGGGAGAGGCTGAGAGCCAGGGGTGGTGGAGGGAGTGTTTGAACGGGGCGGGGGCGAGGGCGGGGGCGGGGGGGTTCAACCTGGCCGTTGTGCTGCCGGTGGTGGCGGGGATCCTTGTTGCGCTTGGGACTGAGGTCCCTGTTGTGCACCACCCCCGCCCCAACTCAGATCCAGGACCTGGCCATCCGCTGTGTGCAGAAGAACATCAAGAAGAACAAAGGGGTGAAGGACTGGCCCTGGTGGAAACTCTTTACCACCGTGCGGCCCCTCATCGAGGTGCAGCTGTCCGAGGAGCAGATCCGGAACAAAGACGTACGTAACAGCCCGGGAAGGGCCAAGCCAATGGGAGAGGACAGGTTCATCCGCGTGGGCAAAAGCCTTGCCGGCTTGTGTTGGGCTCCCAAGTGCTCTTTATTTAGTCCAGAGAGCTGGTGTCCTTGAACTATGCCCACCAAACGGAAGGCGTCCCTCTGGGGTGCTGGCTAAGCCGCTGGGTAGCCTCTCGGCATAAAATCGCAGGCATCCTTAGCATCTGGGGAAGGGTCCAGGGATAGGAGCCCCTGGGAGGCAGTGGCTTCCTATTCCCCGTGTCCTGGCCCGAGCTTCACCAGCTCCCTTCACCCCAGGGGTGCTGATTCCAGGCCCCAGCCTCCCGCAGTGCCTCTGGCTCACTTTGCCCTCTTTACTGCACCCTAGGAGGAGATCCAGCAACTGCGGAACAAGCTTGAGAAGGTGGAGAAGGAGCGGAACGAGCTTCGGCTCAACAGCGACCGGCTGGAAACCCGGGTGAGTGACTCCCAACACCAGGCTGACTGGCCACCTGTGCGGGGTGCCAGGCCTAGGAAGCGCCCCCCCTCCCCCACCCCGCCCAGGGGTTCCAGCTGAGTGAGGCAGGCATTTCAACTGGTGGCCACTCCCTCCCCCCAACCCCAGATCTCAGAGCTGACATCGGAGCTGACTGATGAACGCAACACAGGAGAGTCCGCCTCCCAGCTGCTGGACGCAGAGGCCGCCGAGAGGCTCCGAGCCGAGAAGGAGATGAAGGAGCTACAGGTGAGGACAGGGCCGGGGTGAAGACAGTCGTGCCAGTGACTACCACGCCCTGGTATCCATCCGCTCCCCCCACTGGGGACAGGTGGCCCGGCACCCCTGTCCACCCTGGGTGAGCACGTGACCGTGGTCTGCGTGGCTCAGGGCCCTGGCTGGTGCCGAGTGAGGGAGTGGGACGGCAGCCTCATACGCCTCCCCTCTACAGACCCAGTATGATGCGCTGAAGAAGAAAATGGAAGTGATGGAAATGGAGGTGATGGAGGCCCGTCTCATCCGGGCAGCTGAGATCAACGGGGAGGTGGACGATGATGATGCAGGTGGGTGTGAGGCCAGAGGAGCTCGGCAGTGGCCTGAGTGGCAAGCTTGATACCCACCCCTGGGCAGCCGCGCCCCTGGCCTGGGCCCATCCCCCATCCGTAGAGCTGGTGCAAGGCTCCAGTGAAAGAAATAGACGAGAAGGTAGAGGTGCCGGTGAATGTAGGGGATCATCATGGCGGGTTATGCAACCGTGATCATGACAGTGTCTGAGGGCCATGGTCTGAGGGTCCCCAGGGAGAGGACAGCACACATAGCCACACACCCTCTCTAGTCTTTTGCTGGCTTGTGAGGAAGCTGTCACTCCAGAGACCTTTCTGAGTCCCTCTGGCCGATTCCACCTGCTTCGTGCCCTCTGCCCCTTCTCAGGGACTCTCAGCAGCTTGGTCCTCCCTTGTCTGCCCCCGACCCTGCAGGTGGTGAGTGGCGCATGAAATACGAGCGAGCCATGCGGGAGGTGGACTTCACCAAGAAGCGGCTCCAGCAGGAGTTTGAGGACAAGCTGGAGGTGGAGCAGCAGAACAAGAGACAGCTGGAGAGGCGGGTGAGGCTGGCGGAAGGAGGGCGGCCTGTGCCTGGGAGGGCCACGCGGAGCCGGCGAGCCCCCAGGGTCCACCTGTTAGCCTCTCGGTGCTGGGGACACCCAAGGGCAAACAATTGTTAGAGAGTGTCTTCGGTTCCCTGGATGTCCCAGACTTCAACCCACATCCCTGGGTCCCTCCCTCCCTCCCTCCCCCGCCTCCTCCTCCTCCCCTTCTCCGCCCATACTTCCGGGCCCCTCGCTGGCTGCTGACCCTGTGCCCCACCTTGGCCCTAGCTCGGAGACCTGCAGGCCGACAGTGACGAGAGCCAGCGGGCTCTGCAGCAGCTCAAGAAGAAGTGCCAGCGGCTAACAGCTGAGCTGCAGGACACCAAGCTGCACCTGGAGGGCCAGCAGGTCCGCAACCACGAGCTGGAGAAGAAGCAGAGGAGGTGGGTGGGTCCCCCACCCTGGACACAGAAGACTTCCTAGAGCAACCCCAACAGGGCTCCCTGCCTCCCCCTCCAGGGAGGAGACACGGAACGAGGGCCTGAATTGGGTCAGGGACCATGCCTGCATGGTCCCTTGTCCTGGAATGTGTCTCACCCCTGACCTCTGAGGAGCACTCAGGCTGCATCCCCACTGGAGGCCCGCTCGGGCCTTCGCTCTTGGACGTGCTCCCCGAAGTGTGTGCCCATCACCCTGCCTGGACCCAGTAGGACGAGCTCACCCAGGACCCGTGCAGAACGCACCCGCGGCCCTGCCCCTTGCCCCCACCCCGCTCCCCATCTCCTGCTTGCCTGAGCCACACAGACACCCTCTCCTGGCTAATGTTGTTAAACCACCGTGCTACTTCCATCTCATTATGGTAATGACACAGAGGAGGGGGGCAGCCCTCACAGGATAAAATCCAATCTAAATTAATTTCCCTGGCTGGGGATGGGAATGGGACGCCTTTATTAGCAACACCGGGGAACCCACACACCCTGGGAGCAGCAGGGTGCCCCAGGGAGCAGGAACAGTGCCTAGTTCCCCTCTGCAGGGGAGGGCCTCTCAGCAGAGGCCCCGGGTGCCTTGGTGAAGGAACAGCATCACACCCATGACCCTGGGGGTGAGCAGGGCAGAGGCGAGTCCTTCCAGTGACCCCGGGGTTACCCTTGGCCTCCTGGGCTTTCTGCTGTCCTCCCAGCTGGGCGCTGCTTGCAGAGAGTGAGGAGAGACAGATCTTACTCCTCGCTCCCAGCACCGCGCCTCTCCGCTTCCCTAGTTCTCTCCTGTACCCCACCCTCCCTTTCCCGTAGAGGCGGACACCCTTAGCGGGACCCGTCTCCCGAGCACCCCGATGGCAGTGCCAGCCCGGCCTAGTTACCGTCTCCTGCTGCACTCCCTGCTGGGCAACTTATTAGGTTTCATTTCAGCTGCCCGGAGTTTCCTTACCTTTTTTTTTTTTTAATGTGGGGTTGGGTTGGGGGGAGCCATTCAGTTTTCAACAGGAACCTCATTAGCTATTCAGGGAAGGTATCAAGAGGAATTTCAGCAATTTGCTCCTTATTTAGAGTCACTGGGCGGGAAATAGGAGGCCAGGAGGTAGAGGAGCAAGGAAAGAGGCCTCGACCCTGGCCTGTGTGCCCATCGAAGCGCACTGCCAGCTGGGCACAGTGGGACTGCTGGCTTCCAGCCCGGCGTGGGCTGTCCTGGTGGTGACACGAGTTCTGCTGGGCCTGGCCAGAGGCTGGCACCCAGGGGTGGGGGCCAGAGCCAGCTGCTCATCTAGAGTGGCCAAGATGAACTGTGGAAAGTGAGTAAGATGAGGCAGGACGTCCATTTCTACCTATTTCAGTGCCCACCCGGCCCCTTGTTCTTGGATCTGTTGAAATGGAAAAGGTCAAGACAGCAACTAGGCAGAGTCTATCCACCTCTTCCCTGGAAGCTGTCTGTGGGTCCCTCCTAGGCCCCCCTGGTACAGGGGCTCCTTAGACTGGCACAATGAAATGCCCCCATCCCAGACCAGGCTGCTCAGCAGGGCGAGGTGGCCTGACCTGTATCCTGGATGTTGCCTCACCCCTGCCCTATCCCCCTGCTTTCGGGCCGTGCGAGGCCGCCTCTGCTTGCATCCTGTCCTATGGTGGCCCTGATTCCTGGCGGCTTCTGGGTGCCGGAAATCCGGACTCTTCCCTGCGCTGGGGGAGCCACCTTGGCCATGCATGTTCTCTCACAGGTTTGACAGCGAGCTGTCGCAGGCACACGAGGAGGCCCAGCGGGAGAAGCTGCAGCGGGAGAAGCTGCAGCGAGAGAAGGATGCGCTCCTCGCCGAAGCTTTCAGCCTGAAGCAGCAACTGGAGGTGCGTGGCCCACCCGCATCCGTGCCCCATCCCCATCACAGACGCAGGCTGGGTCCCGGCCGGCCTCATCTTCTCTTTTGCTCCAGGAAAAAGACATGGACATTGCAGGGTTCACCCAGAAGGTCGTCTCACTGGAGGCTGAGCTCCAGGACATTTCTTCCCAAGAGTCTAAGGATGAGGCCTCTCTGGCCAAGGTCAAGAAACAGCTCCGGGACCTGGAGGCCAAGGTCAAGGATCAGGAAGAGGAGCTGGATGAGCAGGCGGGGACCATCCAGATGTTGGAGCAGGTGCTACAGGGTTTGGCCGAGGGAGGCATCCCCCCTCCCCCACCCCCACCCCCCCGCCACTAACCCAGGGAATAGCCGAAGGAGGACAAGTTCCCATGTGCAGTCATTCATTCGTTCCCTTACTCACAAAATGTGGGGTGAGCACCTGATCGGTGCCAGCCACAGTGTGAAAGTAATTAAGCTTTCACGTAGCTCTCCGCGAGAACAAATCTTGATTGAGCTCTAGCAGTCAGGGGTTCAGGATGCACAGCAGCCAGGAGGCCCTGAGCCCACCCAGCCCGCCCCCCAGCCACCGTGTCAGTCCAGGGAGCTAGAGCCTGGAGGCCAAATGGAAGACCTACAGAATTGTCCCCACCTCTGGCAGCCTCCCCTGGGCCTGGGACACACATCTAGTGAGGGAGTTCGGCTTCTCTGGAGAAGCTGGCTGCCACAGGAGCAAGGCAGGAGCACAGGGGTATTTCTGGCAGAGACCATCCCCACTCCTGAGCCCAGGGAGCACTGCCTGCCAGGGTGTAGCACTGGGGTCAGGAACCTGGTCCCTATTCCCAACCACCTCTAGGCCAAGCTACGTCTAGAGATGGAAATGGAGCGAATGAGACAGACCCATTCCAAGGAGGTGGAAAGTCGGGATGAGGAGGTGGAGGAGGCCCGGCAGTCATGTCAGAAGAAGGTAAGGTAATGGGCAACTACCCTGTCCCATACAAACCCTGGTTCCCCCATCACTGCTTTAAAGGAAGGGGTTTAAAGTCAGTTGAGCATCTAATTCTTGATTTTGGCTCAGGTCATGATCTCACAGTTCATGGGATTGAGCCCCAAATTGGGCTTTCCATTGACAGTGCAGAGGCTGCTTGGGATTCTCTCTCTCTCTCTCTCTCTCTCTCTGCTCCTCCCCCACTCACTTGCACCTTTGCGCTCTCTCTCTCTCAGTAAATAAATAAACATTAAAAAAAATAAAGTAAGGGGTTTTCTGTTTCCCTACCTTAGCCACACTATCATCCATTGCCATTTTGGACCCGGAACCTCTGCTGGAGACCCTGGCATTGGCTGGGATGTGTGCTCTCGGGGTCGATAGAGAAGCTCAGTCCTTTGAGGCACGAATGCTCCCTGCTTTCTGTGCCAAGCGACAGCTCACTCTGTACCCCTCTGCAGTCAGCTAGCCTGACCCAGCAGGGCCTGCCCACTCCAGAACGAAGCCTCCCACTCAGAACGAAGTCCCTCCTCTCCCTCCCAGGCTGCTTTGAAACCCTAGGAACTTTGAACTTGGGGTCTGACCCCTTGGGGTCCTCCATGCTCAGCCTGCCCCACAGTTTTCCCAGGGTAGGGGGATCCAGAAGGGAAGGGGACTGGCTGGAAGCAGACGCTGAAGGGACCGGTGGGCCTCTGTCCCCGGGCCCTGCAGTTGAAGCAAATGGAAGTGCAGCTTGAGGAGGAGTATGAGGACAAGCAGAAGGTGCTTCGAGAGAAGCGGGAACTGGAGAGCAAGCTCGCCACGCTCAGCGACCAGGTAAGCATGGCCTGCTGGTGGGGCCCAGCCAACAGCCTGTACCGTCCGGCCTTAGGGAGGCCATCTCGGGGATACAAAGCTGGGAATGGGGAGGGGGACTGGGCTCCGTAAAGCCCACCGTCATCGCGTGTATAACTGGGGTCATTACCACACACAGCACCCCCAGGCTTTTCTCACTGGCTGGCACGACCCTGGCACTTCCTCTGTTGTTACTTGTTAAGGAGACTCTCAGAATGAGGGCGAGAGTGAACCAGGGGCTTAGGGAAGATAGGAGGAGGCTCTGTGGTGGAACCCAGAGCCCCAGCTTCTGGTGTCCACCCAGGTGAACCAGCGGGACTTGGAGTCAGAGAAGCGGCTCCGGAAAGACTTGAAGCGCACCAAGGCCCTGCTGGCAGATGCCCAGATCATGCTGGACCACCTGAAGAACAACGCACCCAGCAAGAGGGAGATCGCCCAGCTGAAGAACCAGGTATCTTTACAGAGAGGAAGTCGGCAGCTCCAGGGGGCTGGTTCTTCCTCCTGCTCCTGCCCCTCTCAGGGATTCTTGAGTCCTTGAGAAGGAAGGTAACAGGGAAGGGGGAGAAGCCACTTGTAGCAGCCAGACTCCTAGGATCTGTGCCTGCCATACAGCGTGACTGCCAAGCCCCAGGATGGCATGGATGGGTCCCCGTACCCACCCTCCCTGCCACAGCAGATGCCTGTGCGTGCACCCCAACACGCCACAGCCCCGGGGTCAAGCGAACAGAGCGCCTGGGCTCCTTCTCCCCTGTGAGCACCCTGTACAGCCCTCCTGCTCCCAGGGAATGGCTGACGTCTCTCCCTGGGGCGGGGGTGGCTCTGTGTCCAGCTGGAGGAGTCAGAGTTCACCTGTGCAGCGGCCGTGAAAGCGCGGAAAGCAATGGAGGTGGAGATCGAAGACCTGCACCTGCAGATTGATGACATCGCCAAAGCCAAGACCGCGGTGAGGGACTGGGGTGTGCGAGCCAGGCTCGGGGGGCGGCTGAAGCAAAATAGAGCTGTAACTGTGGCTCCCTTCCCCCCAGACGGGGGCCCTGCCCCAGCCCACTCCCTTCACTCCAGGACTTCCTGCAGGGAGAGGGGGCCTCCCCTCCTTCGCCCCTCCCCACTCAGAGCAGAGGCTGGGAGGGGGGCAAGGTGGAAGAGGGAGCCAGCAAGGGCCCATCTCCCTGTTTAACCACCTGCCTGTGGGAGCTTGGCCGCAGGCCCCGACACCATAAATAAAGGCAGCTAATGTGGCTGAGGGATGTAAACAGGTGCCTAGAGATTAGCGGAAGCACCGATAAGAGGATGGGATGGCTCCGTTTCCCTCCTCTTCCCCTGGCCAGCCCACTGACAAGCCCAAGCGGCAGCTAATTAGAGCTTTTATTTAATGCTTCCCTTTTAATTCCCTACCTCTCCCACGGCCCATCTATCGGCCGGGAATTCATTACGGGGATGCGGCCACCAGTACCTCCTTGGGCAGGGAAGGGGGCAGCGGGGAGGCTAGGCTGGGGGCTCTGGGCTCCGCGGCCCCCCAACTGGTCACCCATCTGCTGAGAGATGCCAATCTCCCGGGCTTGATTTATCCCCGTGACATTTGTGCTCCTCAGCAGTTTTCAGGTGAGTAATTCAAATTCTTTAATTGTGTTAAAAAAGGCTGTTATAAAATTACCATTTTATTTAAATCCGAGTTAATAAATTTCTTGGCGGAGGCTTCCCCAGCTCCCCACAGCCCGGTAACAAGACGGATGGGGCAGAGAAGGAGCCAACGCAGTCATTTTGGTTTGGAATTACAGGCTAATAGATTCATTCATTTCCTGAAGCTGCTGTTGGCCGTCTCCTCCCCTCCCCCCAGGAGTGGACCGGCTGTGGGGGCTGGATGGCCTGGTAGCAGGCCAGGGGGGGCGGGGGTTGGGGGGGAGAATGAGAATCCGAGCTAGCAGAGCTTCCCAGAGTCCAGGGGTCCTTGCCTGAGGCCTGAAGGGGGCAGAGTACCTTCAGGTTAGGGCCTAGATTGCTGGTGCCAGGATGATGGGTCATTTGTTCTGGGCAGACCTTTTCTGCCTTCTCATTAGCCTTCAAAGAGCTGCCAGAAAGCAGCTGTCATTTAGCCCAGGGTCTGCCCACGCTGCAAAGACAGCCTTTGTCTCAGCTGCCCGAGCGCCACGGGTCTGGACCAGTGCGTGGACCCGGCCCCGACATCACCCCCTTCCCTTTGGAGGTGGCATGGGGAAGTTCGGATTTGCCACCTGGTGCCGTCGGGCACTCGAGGCCCCATGCCCTCTGATCGGTCTTGCCTCCGTCCAGCTGGAGGAGCAGCTGAGCCGCCTTCAGCGTGAGAAGAATGAGATCCAGAGCCGGCTGGAAGAGGACCAGGAGGACATGAATGAGCTGATGAAGAAGCACAAGGCAGCCGTGGCTCAGGTGCCCCACCACACCCCGCGCCACAGACGCTGGCCCTCTGGTCCTCTTCCTAAGCCCCCCCCCCCCCCACGCCACTTCTCTTGGGAGTCGCGGGCCTGCACTCTGTGTGCGGTGTGGTGGGCTGGGGTTTGTGTTCATGGGGGGTCCTGCTTCAGCACTCACTCCTTTCCCAGGCCTCGCGGGACTTGGCACAGATGAATGACCTCCAGGCTCAGCTAGAAGAAGCCAATAAGGAGAAGCAGGAGCTGCAGGAGAAGGTGGAGACTTTCTCCCTTGGTAGAAAGAGGGTGTGGGGTGTATGTAGGGGCGGACCCCCAAGCCCGTTGGAAAGCAAGCGCTCCTCTCAGTCATTAGTAATCCACGCCGCCGCATCAATGCACGCGAAGGGCTAGGCTTGGAGCCATATCACCACAGTAGACATTTTGGCTTCAGCTGCCTCATTTCACATTTCTATTCCCTCTCTGGTCCTCGGCTTTCTCCTTTCCCTCCAAAGGGCAAAATCTGTGCCAGCATCGGGCCAGGTGGGGAATGCCTCTGGCTCGGGGCCCCGTCCTCCCACCTCCCCAGTGCATCCCTCCCTCCCTTGGCCCTCTGGTCACCATGGTGATCTTGCCCAGGCTCTGCCCCTCCCTTCTGGGCTCAGCTCTTCTCTTCCTGCCCCCACCCCCAGCTACAAGCCCTCCAGAGCCAAGTGGAGTTCCTGGAGCAGTCCATGGTGGACAAGTCCCTGGTGAGCAGGCAGGAAGCTAAGATCCGGGAGCTGGAGACCCGCCTGGAGTTCGAAAGGACCCAAGTGAAGCGTCTGGAGGTGGGTGCACACTTGTCCTGGTCCGTAGCCAGAGCAGGGCAGAGCTGCCCCGGCAGCTGGAGCCACGCATGCTCAGCTGCGCCGGGCAGGCCACGGACGCTCCTCAGAGGCCCCTGCCAAGCTGCCAGGCCAGCTGACGGGGCGGGTGCCTTCCCCCCGCCCGCCCCGCCTGCTCTCTGGGCACCGTGGAGCCAGCCTGCTTTACATTCTGTTTCCGTGCTTGCTTTCTGCCAAGGGACCAGAGCAGCTTAGCTTTTTGTCTTCATATTTTCCTCCACCATGAGCTCCCCCCGCCGGTCCCCTCACTCGCTCTCGCTCTGCTCTCCGGCAGGGTCATAAATATGCAGCGGATGGCGCCACTTCTGTGAGGGCTGAAGTCTGTTCTCTCATCTCACCGCGCTCACTCTCTCTCTCCCTTCCCTTTTTTATTGCCTTTTTTCCTCACTTCTTCCCACCCTTCTTGTCTCTGCTTTTTCTCCTCTCTCTTTGCTTCTCTCCACGTCTGCCCCCTTCTTTTGCGTTTCTCCTCCCCACCCACTCCCCACTTCTTCCTCTCTCCCCATCCCATGCCTCTTCTCCCTCTGCTCTTCATCCTTTCCTTCAACCCTCCTCCTGTTCCCGTTCACCCCTCTCCTGCTCTGTCTTGTTATCCCTTCCACCCATGGCCTCCATACTCCACATCCAGTCCTCTCTGCTCCAGGCTCCGGAAGCCGGCGCGCCCAGCCCCACCCTCCCCGGTAGAGCAGGTGGGATGAGAGAGGCAGGCAGAATTGTCTCTGGGTGAACACTCCCCTCGCCCTATTTTTAAGTTCTCCTCCTCCCGCTCGAGCTTGTAGACTTGTGGAAGCACCTCCAGTTCTCCATGAGAACTGTGTTCACGGGCGTGCGTGCCAAGGAGCGTCCCTGCCACCTCCCCGGCAGCCCCTCAGCCCGTGAAGCAGGCACCAGGGAAGGGATGGAAACAGGTGACTCTGGAGCTGGCAGTGGGCATTGAGAGGGCGTTAGTACCCTTGACCCGGGAAGGGAGTATGGCCAAAGCTCCCAAGATGAGGTCACAGTCCTCAGGAGAGCTAGGGAGAGTTAGGGGAGACCCAGTGATGTTCCTCGGCTACACACCACAGCCTCAGCACAGCTGGTAATATCTTGACCCCCATCTTGCATACAGGAAGGGTTAAATAGGTTGCCTAAGGTCACAAAGCTATCAAGGGGCAGGAGAAGCCATTGATCCGGTGGCTCTGGGGCAGATCTGTATACTTGTCTCCTTTTCTTGTCGACCTCAGTCCCTTTCCTCGGCTCTCTCTGTTTCCCTTCTGCTCAGAAGAGCAGTCTTGTAGTTTAGACGCACAGAATGTTAAACACAAATGGCCCTTAGAAATCATATAGTCTAGGGGCGCCTGGGTGGCTCAGTCAGTTAAGCGTCCAGCTTCGGCTCAGGTCGTGATCTCATAGTTCTTGGGTTCGAGCCCCGCGTCGGGCTCTGTGCTGACAGCTCAGAGCCTGGAGCCTGCTTCGGATTCTGTGTCTCCCTCTCTTCTGCCCCTCCCCCACTCATGCTTGCCCGTGCTCTCTCTCTCTCTCTCTCTCTCAAAAACAAATAAAAATTAGAAATCATATAGTCTAGTGCTATTATTTTAGAGACACAGAGGCTGGGGGGCCTGGGGTAGAGACCCCATGGCCAGTCAGCAGTAGAACCAGAAGCAGGTCCTTCCCTCATGCTCTGCCGCAACCTCCAGGTCATTTCTTGCGCAACGTCCTATGGCCCCGGGAGGGAACAATGTATTCAGTTTCTGGAGGAAGAGAGATTCATCAGGCTTAGAGGGATGGCTTTGTGCTTAGAATCTGATGACTGTTTAGTCTCCTAATCCAGGAACTCTCATAAACCATTCACCTCCAAGCACAGGATCTAGCTTTTGGAGCTGCTGGGTTCAGAGTCCCTGAGGGAAGTCCTGCTGACTGTGGAGACCCCACACATGGTATCAATGTGGACAGACCCAGGCTGTAGCCAGAGGGTTCCTCTGACCTTGGTCGTGATGATGATGATGATGATGATGATGATGATAGCATCATCCCAAGTGCCTTCACATACTTTACCTTATTTAATCTTTAAAAGACCCTGGGGGGGCGCCTGGGTGGCGCAGTCGGTTGAGCGTCCAACTTCAGCCAGGTCACGATCTCGCGGTCCATGAGTTCGAGCCCCGCGTCGGGCTCTGGGCTGATGGCTCAGAGCCTGGAGCCTGTTTCCAATTCTGTGTCTCCCTCTCTCTCTGCCCCTCCCCCGTTCATGCTCTGTCTCTCTCTGTCCCAAAAATAAATAAACGTTGAAAAAAAAAATTTTTTTTAAATAAAAGACCCTGGGGGTGGGGAGGGGCATGACTTGATGGCTCAGTCAGTTAAGCAGCTGACTTTGGCTCAGGTCATGATCTTGCGGTTCGTGAGTTCGAGTCCCGCATCGGCTCTGTGCTGACAATTCAGAGCCTAGAGCTGTTTCGGATTCTGTGTCTCCCTCTCTCTCTGCCCCTCCCTCACTCACGCTCTGTCTCTCTCTTTCTGTCTCTCTCTCTCAAAAATAAACATCAAAAAAAAAATTTTTTTTTTTTAAAAAGACACCAGAGGACTGCGGTAGGTGTTATTCTCCCATATTACAGAAGATAAAGGAAGGGGGCACCTGGGTGGCTCAGTCTGTTAAGCATCTGACTCTCAGCTCAGGTCATGATCTCACAATTCGTGGGTTTCAGCTCCGTCTTGGGCTGAGCTGACAGTCTGGAGCCTGCTTGGGATTCTGTCTCTCCTTCTCTCTGCCCCTTTCCTGCTTACTCTGTCTCTTTCTCTCTCTCGCTCTCGCTCGCTCTCTCAAATCAATTAATTAATTTATTTATTTATTTATTTATTTATTTATTTATTTTTAAAAAGATGAAGGAAGGCTCTTCAGAGAGCTTTAATTCTTGCCCACCTAGCAGACCTAGCAGCGAGTGGTGGTGCCAGAGCTGGACCCCAGGCCTCCTGACTCTGGAGTCTCATCAGAGCCACACTCCCGTCTCTGACTAGCTGGTGGGCTTCTCTTCCCTACCTCCCCCTCCAGAGCCTGGCCAGCCGGCTCAAGGAGAACATGGAGAAGCTGACTGAGGAGCGAGATCAGCGCACAGCAGCTGAGAACCGGGAGAAGGAGCAGAACAAGAGGCTACAGCGGCAGCTCCGCGACACCAAGGAGGAGATGGGCGAGCTCGCCAGGAAGGAGGCCGAGGCGAGCCGCAAGAAGCATGAACTGGTAACGTGCCGAAACCCGCAGGGCCCCGAGCAGGCAGCTGTCTGGGTGCACGCCTCCCCTGGGCTGGGGTGGGGGATGGGCCACAAAGAAACCAGAGTTTAGATCTCTGGAAGGAAGAGGAACACGTCCCGAAGCCAGGCCAGAGGGCCGGGGGCAGTGCCCGAGTCTCCATCTGGAGCTCCATGACGCCTCCATGGCGCTCCTTCCCGGCCTAGAGAGACTTGCAGCGGGCTTTCTCTAGAGCAGCCAGATAGAGACTGGCCCTCCGGTGAACTCGACTGCCCCCCCTCCCTCCTAGGAGATGGATCTGGAGAGCCTGGAGGCCGCTAACCAGAGCCTGCAGGCCGATCTCAAGCTGGCATTCAAGCGCATTGGGGACCTGCAGGCCGCCATCGAGGACGAGATGGAGAGCGATGGGAATGAGGACCTCATCACCAGGTGAGGGGGCCTCTGTGGCAGCGGCGGCCGCACCGAGGCCCTCTGACCACCTGTGGAGCAGGCCACGAGGTAGAACAGCTGCAGTCTCTGTCTCCCTGCCACTGAGCCGCAGCCCATCTTTCCCTCATTGCCAGACCCCAGCATGGACCCTGTCCTGTAATGACCGAGGGCAGGACCGGTGCTGCCCGGGTGAGATGCCCTCCCTCCCCCTCCCTGTCCTCCCTCCTCAGGCCTCCCGGGAACCTGGCTCTCCAGCTCTGCCTGTTCACAATGAGTTATTCCCCCGTTTAGCTGCATTTCCGATGGCGCCTGCCCTACTCTGGGGAAAGCAGAGATTTAAGGCCCGTGGTACCTTGTTACCATGCCAGAGATTTTCTCTCATAAAACCCACCCAGGGAATGGTTTCGGAGAGAGAGATTTATAGTCCTAGGCTCAGGAAGAAGTCACAACGCAGGTAGACCAGCAGTTCTGGAGGGTGAGGGTCAGGCCCTGGAGAAACTCCGAAGGCTGCCTTGGGCGGACCCCCACCCCCAGACCTGCCCCCTTCCCGCTTGAGTGCTGATGCCCCATCCTGCAAGTGGGTCCTGGCCCACATAAGAAGCCTGCTCCTTGGGGGCAGAGAAAAAGTGCCCCGGGGCGGCCCAGACCTCCCTCTGAGGATACACTGTCACTCACCCCACCCCCCCCAGCTGGTCTCAGCCAGCCAGAGCCATGTCTTGCTCAGGATGTCCACCTTGGCTGAGAGGTCCACCCTTGCTTTGCCCACTGGTTTTTCAATCTTCTTCTTCTGTCCCCCTAGCCCACCATTTTCTTTCTGTTTCCAGTTTGCAGGACATGGTGACAAAGTATCAGAAAAGAAAGAATAAACCGTGAGGACTGGGGCGCAGGCGCTCTCTGCCTCTCCTTCTGTGGTGTCTAACTGCCCCTAACACTGGCTTTCACCCAGGGTCCCCACTGCATGCCGCACGTGGACACGGCCTCTTGCACACTCTCCAAGCTGGTCTCACGCTAACACCACTGACTCTGCCCTGAGGGGAGGCAAGGCCAGGGCAGTGAGGCGCTACCCCAGGGAGGTGCAGGCTGGCGCTCATGCCCTTGGTGTGCAGGACGGGGGCTCCATCAGAAAAGAGAGCTCAGCCTCATTCGGTGGTACCCACAATCTGCCTTCCTGAGCTCCAGCCCTCTCCTTCCTCAGAAACCAAGCCTCCCAGCCTATTTCTCTGGGGAAAAGTCTGTTCGGGCTGGATTTTTCCATATCCCGGGGCTCCTTTGGAGCCCAAGCTACCCAAAAGAAGCGGGTATGTTTCATTTTGAAAGGTCCACCACCTTCTGGTGGCAGACAAAGGTACAAGGTGAGGAGCATCTAGCAGTTACTTGTTTGAGGAAGGCATCCAGGCAGCTAATCACAGCCTGGGAGCAGTGGCAGGGGGGAGGGAACTGGCAAGGGAAGGGAACACAGCCAGATGTGTTTACTTTACTCCCTGCGGGCGCCTTGGGCACAGGGAGGCCCCAGGCATTTGCGCTGGTGCCTGTCTGTCAGGTGGCAGGGAGCCCAGCACATCCACCCTCTCTCGATTCTTTCTTTCTGGGTGGGAGCTGGACGGCGGGTGTGAGATGTGCAGGCCTTCAGGCGGATCGGAGTGATCCTCCGTCAAGTTCGTCAGGGCTGTTTGTTTGGAGGTTGTTTTTTTAGCGTGGCATTGGATTTCCTCCCCCTACTCCCTCTGGCTTGGCAGGCCTCCTCCCCTGGCCAGGATGGGCTGGCGGCCTCGCAAAGGACTCCGTGAGAGCTAATGATAAATGTAATAGTGTGTAACAGTGATAGAGGGCCGCTGGAGCCCGGTTGTCACACACAATTAATATCCCTCGCCATTCTGTCTCCGTTTGTTTGTTCCCCCGCGATTCGGCTCCCAGTTAACTAATAGCACATGAGCCTGGACATAAATTGTATTTGACTCGAGGTTTAATTCCGACCATTTAAAGTTTCAACTGCCCCCTGAGCCTGCCTGCCCCTGGAGTTTGTTTACGGGTCTGATTATTTAAGAAAAAGAACCTAAACATCATCTATGTGCTCGAAACTAAAGGGAAGGTGAGGGCAGCCAGGCCAGCTTCTCAACCCGTTTGCTGCTCTGAATGTAAGGAGGGAAATTCATATTCTGGGTCCACGACTATCTGTCCCCTGTGTGTTCTAGCCCTGCCATCCTTGGACTGTAGGAGCTTCGAGGGCTGATAAAATGCGCATTTAAGATCATATTCTAAACCATTTCCAGGCATGGGCACGTGCGTGCATGCATGAGTACACACACACACACACACACACACGCACGCACACCCCAGTGTGCACTCACGCAGGCGCACTGGGGTGGGCAGTCCTAGCCACAATCCTGCTGATGGCAGAGGTGGTGTGGCTCCGTCCTCAGCAGCTCTGGGCCCCAGCTCCAAGTTATCGAGCAAGCCAGTGAGTGAGTGTGCTAAGGCGGGCAGAAAAATAATGTTTCGATTTACTTAGAGATACAGTTGTTATTGCCATAACCTTAATGAAAGCAGTAAACAGCGCAGTATTAAGGGAGATTTATACAGAAACACTTTTAACATGTAGACATAGATTTTGCGATGCATACAGCACCTCCTTTCTAAAGGCAATCAATATGGTTATGAACGGTGGTGATAAATTACAGGCTCTGAAGCTAGAGAAGGAGGTTTTTTGCACGGGTGTATAAATCAGGTGGTATTGGCGTTCCATGGGGCCCATGCACCATAGTAAATCTGCCAGGCTCGGACAGGCACAGGGCTTGCATTAGTGGTTTTGGGGCTGTCTGCTAAACTCCTGTTTACCCAGGGCATCAACCAGCCTCGTCTTCGTTATAATTCTGTATTTGATGGAAGCCCATAAAATATGCCTCTTTGTTCCCCTCCCAACGGGTCATGTTCTCTCACAGTCCCCAGAACAGAGTCTGGTGGTTTCTGGTTTCTGGCGTGCGTGCGTGCGTGTGTGTGTGTGTGTGTGTGTGTGTGTGTGTACGCCCTCACACACACACACACGCGCGCGCCTGTGTGGCTATTTATTCAAGAACATAATTCAGGAATGGGCCTGCTCCTGTTGACACAGATGAACGGAAATTTATATCAAGGAGAAATCCCAGCATATCCATAGCAGGGGAATGTGGTGAGCAGACATTTTGCAGAATTCTAGAAGCATTCTCACTCAGAAGCTGTCTCTAAGCCCCCACTGCTTTGTGAAGGAGTCACCATGACTCCAGCCTCAGACTCTGACTCCTTTGGGCTTTTCTGCAAGTAGAGAGGGCTCAGGCCAGCTTGGCCAGAAAGCAGAACTGGGGAGCAAGAACTGGGGAGGAGGGGGAGAGGAGACTCAGAGAGACAGAGCCAATGTCTGGGACTCTCTGGGCTCAAGTGGATCTCCAGGGTGCAGTTTGAATCCCGAAACTGTGCTAGCACCTCAGGAAATGCTGACGCCCCCTCCTCATTTTTCTTTATTTCTTAAGGGCCGGGGAAGTCACAGGGCCGGTCTGGGATCTGGCCTGTGATGCTCGGTTAGCTTAGCGCTGCCATCAGCTGAGGGGCCTCCCGTTCAAGCTAACCTGCAGCCAGAAAGCTGCCCTGGTCTTTTCTGACCCACGGCCAGTGGTCAGGCTCTCACAGTGAAGGCATGGAAAATGGCAGTAGCCATGGCCCCGTTTCTGGGAGTGTGCACACAAGAAACAGAATAGGCTTCCGGGAGTGGCCGTAGAGCCTACGAATCCTCTCTTTTTAACCAAGAGCCATTTAGCTGTAACTGATACATGGATGGTTTCCCCGTCATCCCCGTTGGACTTATTTGGCTGAACAGCGGGCTGTCACAGAAAGTAGAATGGGAGGTGCCTCCGTGCCCCTCAGGGTCTTCCTGGTGGCTGTCCTACAGTGTGGCCTGCTGAGTGGGGCCGGGTCCTTGTGAATGGTATGCCCCATCTGACCTCTCTTGTTCCCCTCCTGACTCACCGATGTGCATGTCACCCGCATCCCACCCCTGCCCGAGAAATACCTGCCGCCCCGTCAGTGCTCCTTCCTGGGCAGCAGGTGATCACTCCCTCCCCGGCCTTGCCTACCTTTCTGCTCCTCATCCCACAGCGAGGGGGACTCAGATGTGGACTCTGAGCTGGAGGACCGGGTCGACGGGGTCAAGTCATGGTTGTCGAAAAACAAGGGGCCTTCCAAGGCAGCGTCCGACGATGGCAGCTTGAAGAGTTCCAGGTGAGCGTGCGGCCTTGAGCTGGGAGGAAAGGCCACCTCATGGCCCGGGGATAGCTGAGCAGTGCCTGGATCCCAAAGAGGCCGGGTCTCATGCCACCGGCGTCTCTTGCCTGGCGTGCCTCAGAGGGGCCCAGGGATGCCCCCAGCGTGTGCGATGCGCCAGGAGGCTCAGTGTCAGGTCAGGGTTGGTGGCACCTTTGTTTTTCCCAAGCGATGTTTTCCTACCAGACTCAGGGCTTCGGTTTGCCGTGGGTTTAACTTCATCCCCACTTACTCATTTGACAAATGTCGGTTGAACTACCCAAAAGTTTGGGCCCTGGAATCAAGACTGGAAGGTGGCATAAGGAGACTCCGGATCCCACAACCCCGGACAGGGCTGGCTGGGCCCCTGAAGCCGGCAGAAAAAGACACTGGCTCCCCTGACTCCCCTGTCACAGCTCCATTTCTGTCTTTTTCTGCCCATTCTCTCCTTCTTCTGATCTTTTCACCATTTCCCCTCGCCACCACCCCCATGCTTCCTGCTCACACCCATCCACTGGGAGAACTCATTCCCTATTGTCCAGCCAAGTCACAGGCTTCTGATCACACAGACAGCTACGCCTGGAATCCGGGCCTCCACGTTCCTCGTCCCTCACTTCCCAGCCAGCATGGCAGCAGGGAGGGAGATCCTCTGTCCTCTGCTCCAAGGCCTCCTCAAGCTGTTTCCCTGCTGGCTCCCCCGCCTCCCACTTTCTCCCCAACTCTGAACCATCCTGATCCCCACCAGGGCACACCCTTCTCCACCCCCTCCCAGAGTAGCGGGCAGGCTGCTTTGTAAAGTAATCCCTCGCCTTCTCCAACTCCCCTGAGGCCCCTTCCCAAGTCCAGCCCCTCACCACAAGCACCCAGCGGCCCCCTCTAATTGGTTTAATTTATTCAGCCAAACAACATTTTGTTATTGCAGATAATGCCGCCTTCCCCGCCCCACTGCCGTTCACCACGGTGTGGCACAAGGCTCCAGGTAGTTGACAATGAAATAAATTGAACTAAACGTTTTAGAGGGGGAAAAGTGATGAAATAGAACAATGGTCTAATTTACATGACATTCTCCATGAAGCTATTTTCACTGACGCAAATTATTTTGCTTCATTTCCTCCGATGCTCTCGCTGCCACTTTGCCAGGGTGCTGCCGCTCGCTCCTTTTGCCTCATGTCTCCTCCCTCCCTCTGTATCTTTATTCTCTGGGTTTAATGCCGGCTCCTCTCTTTCTCTCTCTCTCTCTCTTTCCCTCTTTCCCTCCCTCCCTCCCCCCCTCTTCCCTCCCTTCCCCTCCCCTCCATTCTCTCTGGGCTGCCTCTAATCCACTACTGGTTCTCTCTTCCCGACCTCATCTCCCTCCCCTAGAACGGCCCTCAACACCTCTGGGAAGGAGGGCAAGGGGGTGGAGGAGAGGCCAGCCTCCGTGCTGAGCTCTCTGAGCTACCGGAAACGGCTCACCCTGAAGGACTCCATCGGGGGCACTGGGGACGAGGACTCGCTCTTCACCACCCTGAGCGAGCGGGCAGCCTCCCCAGAGAGGCCCCCCCGGAAGACCCGCACAGGCCCCAGGGAAGAGCAAGATGAATGCGGCTCCACCTTCTCCGAGGCCCGGAGTCGCGTTGGCCGGGGGCTGGAGAAGCGGTGGGGCTCAGACTTCGACCGGGCCTCGACCGTCTCTGCCCCCACCAGCCGGGCCTCCTCAGCCACACGGCGCGGCTCCGGTGAGGACGGGGCCCGCTCCTCCATGAGCTTCTCGCTCTCAGGCTCCCCCAGTTCCCGGCGCAGCACCTCCCGGCTCGATACCCTGTCCAGGACCCTCAGTCCTTCCTTGAGCCGGGCCTCGGGCCTGGGCCGGGACAGCCCTGATTCCCGCCTGTCCTTGGGCCAGAGCTGCCTGGATGCGTGGGATGACGGAGCCAGTGTGGCCTTGAGCGAGGCCCACTCCCAGTACAGCCACCCGTCGCTGGCCCGCAGCCTGTCGGTGCCACCGCGGCCACACGCCTCACCCTCTGCCACGGATGAGCCTCTCGGCTCCAGCATCCGCCCTGTCAGCCATCACTCCTACCTGGACCCAGACCTGGAGGCCGCCATCAACGAGGTCTTGAGCTACAAACCCGTCCCGTTCCAGAGGAGCAGCCTGGAGCCCGACTCCGAGGAGGACGACCGGAAGAGCATCCAAAGTGTCCGCAGCGCCCAACTGGACCTCCCAGCACGGGCCACCAGCATCCGCCGCTCGGCCTCTGCCGCTGACGTCTCCCGCTCCCGCAGCGGCCGGAAGAGCCGGAGCCGGAGAAGGAGCAGCTCCAGCTCTAGCTCCAGCTCCACCTCCGAGGACTCCTCGGAGCACAAGCGGCGGAAGAAGGGGCGCTCTCGGAAGAGCAAGAAGAAGTCCAAATCGAGAAGAAAGAGAGCGGAGACAGAGTCGGAGTCCTCATCGACATCCAGTGGCTCTACTGTGTCAGGCCACAGCCGCTCGAGCGTGAAGAAGGGCCCGGCTGCAGAAGGTGAGGAGGCCAGGCAGGCGCACCGGCCGTCTCGGAAGGAGGAGAAGAAACGCAAGAAGGAGGTGGACAGCCTGATGATGCGGTACCTGTACCGGCCCGAGAGCGACTAGTGCAGTAGGTGGCGCCCGGCGTGGGGTGCAGCATGGAGTGTGCCGCTCGGTGTGAACTAACGTGCCCGACCCCGTCCGCCACCACCCAGGCCTCTCCTGCGTGCCTCTGTGGCAGGCCTGGCCTCAGAGAGCTTTCTGGCTGCCTTGGAGAGTGGGGCCAGCGAGCTGGTTAGTCCTTCTCTGCCCCGAGCCCAGTCAGCTGACCTTGCTGAGGATGGTCCGGCACAGCTCCCACTTACTAAGTCCTCACCGCGGGTGCCGGGGGACCTCCTAGACATTTGCCACATTTTGTTCACTTCATCCTCACACTAACTCCATAACAAAGGCTTGACTAGCCCCATTCTATAGCAGAGGAAGCTGAGGCTCAGGGAAGTTAAGTCACTGGCCAGGGTCACACAGTTGGGAAGTGATGTGCTGGGATCTGAATGGAGTCTATTAGGCTTGCTCTCCACCACTCCTCCTCCGTAGGGCCCAAGGCAGAGCCCACAGGTGAAATGTTTACTGTGTGTGCCTCGGGCTTTTGTCTATGCCCCCAATGGGCTGGGCTTGGGAAAGGGCTCTAGCCGACCCCTGAGGGCGAGCTGGTGTGTCAGTGGCCCAGCTGGTGTGTCAGTGGCCGCCCTCTCTTACGGGACCTTTGGCTCGGCTCTCGGCTCTTGACACTGCCCTGCAACGCCACCTTCCTCCCTGCTACGCGCGTCAAGCCTCAGACAGCAAGGCTCACGGGGCTGCACCACACCCTCCCTCAAACCCGCAGTTCCCTGACTCCCTCCCCAGCCCTCCCACCTGAAGCCCACACATGGGCGTCGCCTCAGCTCAGCTCATCTTAAAAAGTTATAATGAATAGAAATTAGCAGCTGCTGAGTGACAGCCCCCTCCTGGCTCTCCTGCCTCCCCCAGCCTTCTCTCTGTGGGAAGGGAGATCTAGCAGTTAGGCCCTTTATGCCCACACCCCCACCTCAGAAGAAGGCAGAAACTGACTCACTGGAGTCCCATTGTTCCCGGTTTCCCTGGTGGGTGGTGACATTTGGATCACCCTGGTTATGTGAAGCTGTTTTCGGCCTGGCACCCTCCCAGGGCAAGCTTGCTGCTTCCCAGGAGGTGTGACCCCAGAGCGCAGCCCCCTGGGGCAGGGGCCTTGCTTCCCCGATGCATGAACTAACACACACCTGTCGCATGATTGTGGGCCTCTTGTGCCGTGGGGTGGCTGAGCACGTACGTTGACTTGGCCGGGTTATACCCAAAGGGACCAGTTATGTTTTAAGGAAAGGAGCAAGTAGAAGTGAAAGTTACCTGCAGCTATTTGGAGATGGGTGATGGGATGGAATTAGGGGGATGGTGGAGGAGGGTGGAATTTAAGCCCAGCCCAGGCTCATGGACAGACATCTTGGATTCCTCTGGCCCCGAGCTGCTCTGAAACCAAGCCCTTGGGCTCAGCACTGCTCGGTCGCTTCCCCCCTGTGGCAGTGGTTGCGGGATGCTCTGGGAGGAGCAGAAAGCATCTCTGTTGCACCAGGGAGTTGTTGTCAGCTCCACAGTGAGCAAAGGCTGGAGTCGCAATATTGTATCTACCAGCTCAGCCTTCCCCTCCGCAGCCCTACTGAGTGCCCTGCTCCCTGAATGCAGGAAGTCAGTTGATGGGCCATCGGGTGGTTTGGAAAAGAGAGAAGGCCAGACCCATCTGAGCACTGCACCCCTGCTTGAAGAGGAAGACGTGGGCCTCACCAGGCCCCTCCACACTGCCCGGCAACTGGTGTATTTCGGACCCGATGCCCTCAGCCCATCATCACCCTTGACCCCAGGACCAGCAAGAACAAAACTACATAAAGCCTGTTTCTTCCCCCAGCCACCAGCACAGTTCCTCTTGTCTGCCAGCAAGACAGGAGTGATCCTGAAACCCTATACAACACCACCGGGGAGGATTGGATTCACTGCGGGGAGAGTGGGCGCCGAGCCAAAAGCTTGCCAGTCAATACAGAGCTGGCAGGAGAAGGGCCAGGGAAGGGAGGACCTAGTCAGACTCAGCATGAACCGACTTTGGGTAGAATGGGGGCAGGGGCAGAGTGATGGCTTAGCTTCCCATCTGGTGATGGGGACCGGTGAGAATTCAGAACACGAACGCATCCATAGCAGAGGCAAGGGGAGGGGCCTGCCACCCTGGGCTCACCCAGCAGGAATTAGTTTATACACCAAATTGTTTGTGACAGCGCTGCGCAGGAGACACTGGCTTGTGGGGAGGAAAGCTTTTGGAACAATTTGGTTAAAATGTTCAAATTGCCAGCCCAGACTCTTGCCCTTGGGAGGGGGCTAGCTGCCTGCTGTTGGCTCTACAGCTGTGCCGATAGAAGCCACAAAGGAGACTGGCTGAAGAACACCCAGCCAGGGGCAAGGGTATCTTATGGCTCCGTGGAACTGACCCCCACTACCTGTGCTACTTACCCAGCACCTGGATGGAGCAGTGTTGGAACCTGGCGGGCACAAGGACATAGGGATGGGGGACACGACCCTACTCTAAGGAGAGACGTGGGGGGAATCGAAAGGAATTCGGGCCGGCCCCTACCCGACAGCGCCCCATTGGCATCTGGGTCCCAGTCCTGGCATCTGCCTTGCCCCCCAACTGCCCCCAAAATAACCACACTGCCGTTTCACAAAATCAGTCCTTCCCGTGCCCAAGAGCAGACCTTAGCACTGGGTGCCCAGAAATTCTATCTCAAACATGAAAATAAAACCAGGCTCCCACTAATTTAGAATTCAAACAACCCAAAAGCTAAAATAACCCCAATTTTTTCTATGGTGCACAGTCATCATTGAGCTTTATGATTTCGTCCCTGAGACACCCTAGAGTCCTTAAGTGCCTTTGGCCCATCAAAGTAAGACTCATTTATGTTCAGTCTAGTTTGTATTAAATGTGTTTTGTGCTATTCTGATTCCTTTAAAAATGGTAATTCATTCATGAGAAATATGATAACTATTAACCAGACTGCCCCATTCCTGAACCATTTTGCATAATTGAACATGTAGTCTGTCAGGCTCTTCCTTCTCCCCAGGGAGGGGGGGAGAGAGAGAGAGAGAGAGAGAGAGAGAGAGAGAGAGAGAGAGAGAGAGAAACCTATCTTTACACACCCCCTGGGCTTTCACCATGGGCCTGTGGGGAGCATTCAGGTTTGGTCTTGTTTCCTCTTCGGGTCACCCAATCCAGTGGCCGGGTGGAGTCAGCAAAAGCTTTGAGGTCTAAGAGTCCAAGTTCAAATGTACATACTGGCTATATGACCTTGAGCAAGATGCTTCTTTGAACCAGCTTCCTGGTGACCTTTCATAGGGCTCTTGTGAAGAATAAGACGCATATCCAGACTGCCTAGGACGATGTCTCACACGCTGGAAGTACTCAATAGCCAAACCCTTTCTTCACAACACAGATGGAAAAGTGAAGGATTTGATTCTTTCTCTCAGAAGCCTGCTTCTTCCTCTTCGGGTTTAGGGTAGAACTTCAAAGGGGCTATAAACAAGGTTCCCCGCCTCAGATTCTTAAAGCAGAATTGTGGGCAGAGGGGTCACCGAATTCCTGTTTATGCCAGTGGAAGCTCTCTAGGATCCGGAAGCAGAGCTGTGTCCCTGGGAGCACTGGACGGGGACTCTCTGAGTGCTGGACACTGGTAGGGGTGGAGCTTCTCTGTGCTGCATTTTGTTCAAGAGTGTTGAAATTATGGTGCACTTGAACCGGCAGAGGCAGCAGCGGTGGGAGGGGCAGGGGAAGGTGGCTCTCAGGCTTTGGGAAAGAAAGAAAAAAAGATGACTGGAGCAGAAGGTTCCATCCTTGCTGAATGCCATGAGCCTGCTCCATCCAGGGGATGATGTTTCTTCACATCCTGGTGGGAGGAAGCTGGAGGTTCCCAGTGGCCTGATGAAAACTCTAGAGGGCTGGGTTATGATACCAAGAAAGGGATAACTATGCCACCCTGAAATGGACGTCTTGCCGGTTCCTACATCCTGAGTCTCCTATCCTTGTGGTGAATAGATGATGGCACGGTCAAGGGCAGAAATTCTCACAGGCCTTAGGAAAGCCTAAGGAGAAAGTGTTAAGGTCTGGTAGTATTCCGTGGGGAAGGCTCCTCCTTCTTAGAAGGAATCGTGTTAGGAATGAGGTTCCCTTAGGTTGTAGCCATATAATCACCAGACTGCCATTCTCCAAGTCAGCCTGGTCCATGGACCACCTCAATCAGAATCTTCTGGGGAGGAGTTGAAAATGGGGAATTCCTCGGTTCCACCCAAAAGCTAGCAAATCAAAATTTCTCCAGGGAAGGATGCAGGAGTCCTTATAACACACTCGGGTTTGAGACCCACTGCTCTACAGTGTTGCTTTCCTGGGAATTTCAAAAGGTTTCAGAATCAAAACAATGTGCTCCTTTCTCTTACTACTCTGAGTGTCTTCTGGGGAAGATGGAATTGCTTCTCAAGCAAGATAGGATTGAATTTACTTCTCAATTTGTGGCTTTTAGGGACTGCTATGACAGGGCTTTGGGAGCCTCCCAGACCCAAAGGCTTTGGTGCCGCGAGTTAAGAGCACTGTTCGTCTGTGACCTTGTTCCTCTCTCCCTGCAGCCCCACCAGTTACTGGAAGTCCCTTGCCCCTGACCGGTCAGATGATGAACACGACCCTCTGGACAGCACCTCCAGGCCAAGATATTCCCATAACTATCTGAGTGACAGCGACACAGAGGCCAAGCCGACAGAGACCAACGCATAGCCCAGGGGAGTGGTCTGAACCTCTGGCACCCAAAGGCTACTGCCACAGCGCCTCTCCCAGGAAATGATGGGGCACAGGTCTCCCCCACCTGACTGCTGATCTGCATGGGAAACACCCGACCCAAGGGGGTTGGGGGGCTTTCCAAATTGTGGGTGTCTGACATCTCCACATGGAAGAGGTGGGGGGAAGAGGAGTTTCTGAAAAGAGAACTTAATGCTCCTTCTGCCTCCAAAATGCCACACTTTTGGTTTCGACCTTGGGCCGCACTGTGGGCAGTGGCAGGTGGCTTGGCACTGCATGGAGCCAGCAAGCTGACCTCCATCTCAGCCCCCTGCTCAGGGACGGTGGACAGATTGCCTGCTGGGACACTCTAGGTTGCTGGGTCCATGGGGAGGAATTGGGGGCAGGAACAGCAATTCCTTCCCCGCCCCCAGGCTTGGGGTGAGGGCTTTCTCTTCTCAGTGCCTGCTGTCTTTTTACTTTTAATTTAAATACCCACCCTCTCCATCACAGCTGCATCCCTGAGAGTGGGAGGGGGCTGTGGTGGCAGCTGGGGTTTCCAGGAATGACTGACTAGGGGAATCTCATCTCCCGCTTCGCTCCTCAGAGAGCAGTCCTTTCTCTGTGCAGCTGGAGAGACCGGTGAGCGGAGCTGGGTCCAGATTCTTGTCAGCATGGGGAGCGGCTCTCAGGTGCTTCTGGGTTTGGGTTGAGCAAGCCTACACAGACAGGGGTGCATATGTACCATCTGGCACTTTCAGCCCCCACCCCCTTCGTCTCAGTGTGTTAAGTGCAATGACCTATTTAAGACTAAACCCATTCCACCTATGCCGATAAGTTCGGGGCTTATCCAAGCACTGCCTCCTTGACCCTCTGTCCAAGTTGCCTGGACCGTAGGCCCAACTTGAGAGGGAAGGCCTTGGGTTGGGAGCTTGTGATCAGAAAAACTCAAGATGGGGGTTTGGGTCAGTACTGATGTGCATTAGACACGAGTCCTCACCCTGTGTCCTGAGCCTGAGTCATTTTTCTTCTTCCAATTGCCCTGCCCCCACACACTTCCCCGAGACAAGACAACACGTGGCCGGACAGTCCCAGCCCCACCCTAAAGGTCATCCCACCAATAATACCAGACTTGGGGACCCAAGGGCAGTGCCTGGTGCAGCTCCCATCTGCTGTCCCCCTCACCTTCTCTCCCGCAATTGGTTTGTACTCATTGGGCTGTGCTCTCTCTTCCCTGTTTACCTGATGTATGGAAATAAACATCCTTCTCCTCCTGGCTCTGCCTGTTACTTCAGGCTCAGGTGAAGTCCTAGATGGTCAGTGGGGAGCAGAGGCAGGGTTCTGGTAAGGACCTGGGGAAGCGGCCGGGTCTCTGGCCTACTCCCACGCCAGATCAGTGCCACAAAGAAAGTTCTGGCAGGTCACCTGGGGGCAGGCAAAGGTAGAATGAGAAGATTGGTCAAGGGAGACAAACCCCACCTTTTATTTTAAGAGCTTGTAGATTGCAATCAGGCAGAGCCATTCATGGCTCATCCTACACTGGCCTCCACTCAGAAATGTTGAGGTCCTCTGATTACTAAATCTCACCAATTACAGGGATCCTAGCTTCTCTCTTCTCTCTCTCTTTTTTTCAAGTCCTTCTAGAAAAAAATTTTAAGTTTAATTTTAGTCGTTCCAAATATGACTTTTTGATCAAAACTTGCCAGAACTCTCTCTGGCCCCCAACCCCATTGGCCACAGGCCAACTTGAGTAGGCTGGGAGTTCTGGCTTCTCTGCCCTGCCCAGTCTCTGCCTTCATGACTCAGTCCACACTTGGTCTGCTCGCTGACAGCTACGAGGCAGCTCTTACAGAGGGTTAAAAACAAACGACGACTCCTCCTCCACCTTCTGTAATGTGACCAGTTATAATCCTGGCACACATAAAGTTTCTTTTACAGCTGGTCAGTCGGGCTCCCCTGGTTTGTACAGGTAGGCGGGAAAGGGTATCAGACAGCCCTGAAGCCAAGGCTCTGGCAATGTCAGCCTCCCAGAAAGGGTCAAGAAAGGGAAGGAGGGAGGAAAGTCCCCCAGAACGAGTGGGAGAGAAGTATAATATGGATCCTTCTTGAATGAAAAAGACTACCCCTCTCCACTGCCCCTGCAAGGTCGAATAGAAAAGGTAATAAAAGTAAAGTTACTTTTTTTTTATTTTTTATTTTATTTTACATTCATTTATTTTTGATAGAGACAGAACACAAGTGGGGGAGGGGTAGAGAGAGAGGGAGATGCAGAATCAGAAACAGGCTCCAGGCTCCGAGCTGTCAGCACAGAGCCCGACGCGGGGCTCGAACTCACAAACCGTGAGATCATGACCTGAGCCAAAGTTGGACCCCCAACCGACTGAGCCACCCAGGCGCCCCTACTTTTTTTTTTTTTAACTGCTGGCTCCTCATGTTCATCTTTTACTCATGCTCTCAAATAGATGGGTGCATTTCCTATTTCTCCCAGGAACGGGTGACAGAGTCCCTCCCATCTGCAGACAAGATCCCAACTCTGTTGACCTGCGCTGACTCAGGCCTCAGGTTAACTGGAAAGTCCAACATCATTGTCGAATTGTCTGACCTGGGGCTTCAATTCAGAAAGCTTATATTATTAATTATTCATTCACTCAACATTCAGATATTTCATAACTGCCTGCCATGGCCTAGGTAGGCACTGTTCTAAGTGCTGGGGACAGATGAGTTTTCTTCCTTCATAAGGCAGATATTCTAGTGGAGGAGTTAGACATACAATATAGGTACTGCATCTACTAATATCTGCAAGCTTTGGGTGAGTAGAGAGGAGTAAATTATAGTGTTTGTCATCTAGGGGCTCATAGATTGGGACAGACCCATGTGGAAATAATTACGTGAGACATAAGAGAAGGACAAATAGGTTGCTTTGGGAATATGATGGGGGAGGGGGTTGGAGAAGGATGGGAAGGCTTCTAAAAGGAGCTGGTATTTTGAGCTGGGGTTTGAAGAAAGGCTTCTACAGGTGTACCAGAAAAAAAAAAGCTTAAGCAAAGGCCCTGAGGCAGGGAAAGATAGGTGGTGGTAGGGATCTCCACAGGCCAAGGAAGCAGGAAATCGCCTCACATGACCAACACTTCAAGTTGCAGCAAAGCCCCTTGGCCAGGGTGCTGGGCTCCAAGAAGGAAAGGAGCGATTCCCTCAGCACCATCTCCCCGGGGGAGTCCAAGAGATTGTAGGGCCATCAAAGGCCAATCATTTTGGGTGTGCCTTCAGAGCTCCATAAGTTCCGCCCTCACCTGTACACTCAGGGCACCTCTGGTCCCTAAGATGTAAATGATTCTAGAAAAAAAGGCTGCAAATCTGTCCCTGTGCCAGGCTCAAAGCTGCCTCCATAGAATCTCCTGTCTAACGAGAGGCATGGGTGGGGCCCAAAGCCTTGTGAGGCTCCCCAAGGTGCCCAGTCAATGCCCAGAGACAACAGGGGCCCACAGTGACTCCTGAACTACTTCCTTTTGTCCTGTGTCCTCTTGGCAGATTATCCCAGTTGTCCCCCCACCATGCCCCACCCCCATGCCTGGTGGCACAGACACTTAGCGATTTGCTCCTTAATTGTCCCCCAGCTAGGCTGCGCAGATGCCGCTCTTTAATCTCTCCTGATAAATGAATCGCGCCGCTCCTTTAATCATATGTTCATATCCAAGCCAATTTGAATCAATTTGGCAGTGAGCGTGTTGCAAGAGATGCCATGACTGCTGCTTTCCCCTCAGGGCCCCCGAGCCAGCACGTCTGCTGTCCTCATCCTCAGCAAAGAGCCCAGGGGGCCCATCCCAGGAAAGGATCTCCTACCTGAATAGTGAGGACTTTTCAAAGTCAATCAGTCATTCCTGTCCTCCATGCTGGGCCCTTCGGGACTAGAGGGAGTTGGGTTCCAAAGCCCTCAAAAGCGAGGGAGGGGCGTGGGTCCATAGCCTTCCTGGGTCACTGAATAAGGGGCCCCATTATCATCCCTGGGAGAAAGCACTGCCTTAAATCTAACCATAATCCTTCTGCTCCCCTTTCATTTCCTCTGAGCTAGTTCTCAGAGAAGCTGGAACACTTCCTCACCTTTCACACAGCAACACATTCCAGACCGGCCTATGGTAATTTGTCCTTGCCTGCTGCTGCTGCTACTGGCTGCCACCCCAATTCCTTTCATCTTTCCCCAGGAAGTATTCTATTCTAAATCCTCCAGCCTGGTGGGCAGTCCGGGATATGCTTGGTAATGCACCAAGTTCTGCTGCATTTAGGGCTGCTGCTTTTTCACCTACAGAGTGGTGTCCACGTGCCGGAGTGAAAACAAAACAAAAGGAGACAAGAACCTACTCCACGGAGAGCTTCTGCCGCTAGCACTGAGACCCTGGAGAAGGGGCAGTAATCTCTCGGACTCAGTTTTCCCATCTGTAAAACAAGGTGGTACCGCTGACAACCTTTTGGCTTCTCAATTCGGAGGGAGCCCCTCACTGCTGCCCACAGAACCTCCCACCCCCACCCCTTCATCACCCTCGGTAAGGAGCCGGAGGGCCCGGCTGGCGGCGCGAGTCGGGCAGCGCGATGCCGGTGCCGGGGGAGGGACGTCTTCTCCCAGCGCCAGTCGGTCTGGGGCCGGTTGCGTCCAGCAGCCCGGGTGCGCCTCCGCTTCCTCTCCGCATTTCTTCTCCCGTTTCCCCGCGGGCTCTGCCGGTCCCGGCAGACGCCCTCCCAATCGTGGAGAGCCCACCTGCATTAGCATATTCATATCTCATTTGCATGACCCGGGCCTCCGGAGCGCCTCGCCTCCGACTCCGCCCCCGCCCGAAGGGTCTTCCCGCACCTCCGGAAGCCACTACGCTCAAAAGGTTCTCAAGCAGTTGACTGGGCGGAGCCCGTGGGCCTTGCCCTTCAACGATTCCCTGGGCGCGAGCCCTGGTCTCGGAGCTCAGCAGACCGACAATACTGTTTCCCGCCTTTTCAGGGCTCTTGGAAGTCCCTGGCAGAAGCTGGGAACGAGGCTGCCCTTCCCGGCCTGTCAGGAGTGAACTGTGGGATGAGGAGGATGATAAAATTAACAATAGTTCCCATTTGCTGAGCACCTACTTACTATGTTCCCATTTGCTGAGCATTTCTAATCCTCTCCCCTTCATCACAACCCGGAAGTGTCCTCCTCTCCGTGAGGCTCAAAGAGGTGATATGTGTCCTAGCAGCGTCCTCAGCTTGGTTCCAGCAACTGCCCTGGAGCCTCCGGGCTATTCTGGCCTTGTCAGAGGGTAAAGGGACATGTGAGAGTGCCGGGAAGCATTGTCCAGAACCTCATCTCTAAATCGCTGTGTGCCCGGTATTCACCAAGGCCTGGCCTAAGTAAGGAAACACTTCTTGGCATTTTGGGGGGAAATGTCAACCTTACATTTATGTTGCTCCTTAAAATTTTCAGAGCATCCTCCATACATTATCACATTTCTGCTTCATGCATATACTGTGCCAACAATATGAGTAACAGTTCCACATGGCCCGGAATGCATATATTAAGCTATATTCACCTCAGTCTAATTTCATTACAGCACGATGGAAAAATCCAGACCATTCTCTGGGATTTGATCTGGGAGGAGCGATTTCCAGAGCAATAGCCATTTTGGAGTTAACAAGGATGCTAGATTTGTTTAGACGGAATTTCACAGAGAAATTGAGTCTTTTGTAGTGTAAACCCCAGTGATGGGTCATATACATGAGGGAGATTCCAAAAAGGATGTGTGCTTTGCGATTGAAGTCAGTGACATAAATCTCCCAGTGGAATACTTAAATGTGCAGATAGAATTTGCTTTAGATATCAAAAGTCAGCTATGACAGTTTTACCAAAAAGAGAGAGAGAGAGAAAACCTCAAAAAGGATATTAAGGTTCACACCATCCAGGCAAATTATATTTGAGGTGGCTTAAGAGTCAAAGAGTTTCCACATTTTAATAAATTTTTATATGTTTTGTGCCACATCTATGATCTGACTAGATTAGAGAAAGAAGCAAATGGATTTGAGGAAAAGAGGACGCTAGGGAATTTGAAAGCACAGAATCAGAAAAGAAGGAGTTTAAAACACACACACACACACACACACACACACACACACACATTCTGGAACAACTAGAGGCAGCCAATAGCCTTAGAAACATTATGTCTTTGAAAGATAGGTCAATGACTGGTAAATAGGCAAAATACAAAATTGTGTGTGGTACAATAGGCCTCGTGGCTCATATTTAGTTCTGGGGACTGGCAAGTTGCAGTTGGAGGTTGGAACCCTTGCCTGAAGGCTGCTTCTGGCCCCCACAGGAATACTATCCTCTGGAGAGGAGGGAAGAGTGACCCTAGTGAGTGGCACTGCCCTGGAAGTTGCTTCACGAGAAGCACAGAACTCACGGCCTGCCTTGGAGGGTCCTAGAGCTCATCTGTGGAGGCTGTCTTTCCAGTGGGCCACATACTGAGCCAACTGAGCAAGATTTAACAGCAGAGAAGGAGCGTCTGTTCCCAGGAACCGGCAAAATAACCCTAGAGAACCAACTAGAAAGTGAGGCAGTCTTACTGCTCTATGAATGGGTTCTTAAGGGAACATGCACACGTGACAAAAGTACATGCGAAAGCACAGATGTTAGATAAACATTAGAAGGGACCTCGGGGCGCCTGGATGGCTCAGTCGGTTAAGCATCCGACTCAGGTCACGATCTCACAGTTCGTGAGTTCCAGCCCCTTGTCAGGCTCTGTGCTGACAGCAGCGAGCCCAAAGCGGGACTGAACTCATGAACCACCACTCATGACCTGAGCTGAAGTTGAACGCTTAACCAAATGAGCCACCCAGTCTCCCCTCGGTTTTTTTCTTTTTTAAGTCAGTACAGATATATATCTGTGCCAAACACCAAAGAAAGCCCCAAATTGTCATATTAGTGTGATTTTAAGAGTAGCTTCTTTCCTGGCATTTCATAGATAGAAATAGTAGCCAAAGGGGGGGTGGGGGGTGGGGGGACCATGTGGCAAAGCTGCTTAGAAACTGCTTAGATCCCTTGCTCCGGGAAAGCCGTTTTTAAAGCAGCAGGCATCTCTTGGCACGGCTGAGTGTAGAAGCTGGAAAAGGAGCAGATTGGAGGGTGGAACTTGAACAGGGTATTTAGGGGAGAGGAAGTCAGGGGAGCATCTAGACCTGCCCTCCCGTGTAGCTGGGAGCCCTTCAGGAGACAGGTTGAGGCGAGGAGACTCTTGTACTCCTGTTGGTGAAGGGGGACTGGTGTGGCGGAATGGGTAAGGAGAAGCCAAGAGTCAAAAGGTCATTTAGGATATGCGTGTCACAGTTGTATACTTTTTTTTTTTTTTTTTTAAGATCTCTGTGGGTCGACGTGGCTCAACGGCCAGACTTTGTGCCTGGCTGATCGATTTGTGCTTCTCATACCTGACCATCTAAGGTTTAGCCCCTTAAGGAAAAAGTATCTTTGCTGTTTCAGAGCATCAAGTGACCAGTGAGTTCTCTGAGAAAATGAGAAGGTATAGGTGTCAGAAGGGGATGTCTGGGGGTTCAGGCTTTGCAGAAGGTCCAGGAGGAGTAAGTCCCCTGGGGCGTCAGGGTGAGTTTCATCTCCCTCCCCACCCCCACTCCTTGCTCCCCAGTAGAAATCAGCTACAAATCTCAGCTTGTTGGGAACAGATGGCCTTGGCTGACGAATAAGCCACCGCAGGCTGCTCCACCTGTTCTCGGGCTGGAATAATCAGCTCGAGACAAACATCGGCGCTGAAATAACTCATGGCAGCGGGTGATGCGCAGGCACAGATTCCAAAAATCTCTTAAATAGACCCCCTCCAAGTCTCTCCCCTCCCCAGCCCCTAGAGGCCATCAGGGGAAGGTAATGGAGCGGAGAAGACAGATCGAGAGCCCCAAACTGAGCCTGATGCCGTGCTGGTGGTGCCTGCAGGGGTGGGGGGAGGGACTGGGGGGGGCGGGCTAAGTTCAGTATGGGAGGGGCGCGGAGTGGGGTGGGGGCATCGTACCCCTCCGCTGGCCGGGAAGTTATTTCACAAGAGCACGTGGAGAACGTGGGAATGGTTGCTCTGTGTCAGGGACAAATGTGAGGAGATCCCACCAGTGGATAGCAGAAAACTGAAAATTTGGGATTCATTTGAATTGTTTATTAAAGGAGTGATATGCAAATGAAACCAAGCTTCTGCGAATCTCTCAGCAGCTCAGGACAGCTCTGCTGCCGGGGGTGGGTGCCTGGGTGCCCATACTTTTGTGGATTTGTGTTGCCTTCCCTCACCTCCTTGATGAAGTCAGCTGGGCTAATGTTCCCTGGCACGGGCAGATGAGCCCGTCAGGGGAGTGACAGCGCAGGGAAGCAGTGGTGATGGCAGTTAAGAAAGGCGGGTGCCTGGGGAAGAGGGGTGCCTGCTGAGATGGGGTCCAGCTCCTGTGGAATCAGGAGAGGTGGGGATTGAGAAAGAGGAGCGAAGCTGGCTTCTTGCTCTGGGTGTCTCAGGCACCCAGTGACCCGCCGTCCAGTGACCACTCCCAACGCCCTGCACTTTGGTGCACAGAGCATGGGGACTGAGTCCCCAGAGACTGTGCTGGCTGGGGAAGAAGGCTTGGACGCCTCCCATCCCCAACTGCATCTCTAACTGTTATGTATCATTCCCAACCCCCTCCCCAAGTGGTTTCTGCAGCTCTGCCTGCAGTCAGGACCCTCACCTATCATTTAGGGTCCCACAAACCTGCTCTGCTTGAAGCCAATTGTATTCACAGAGGTGCCATGGTGACCCCTTTTCTGCTGAGTGCCTGGCTCTGTGGTTCTCACCCTGCTGCATATTAGAAACACTCAAGGAACTCTGTTTACTGTTTTGTATACAAAAAGTGAAAAGAATAATACAACGAACTTCTCTATCAAGCAGCTTCAGCAGTCATCAACACTGGGGGCACCTGAGTGGCTCAGTCGGTTAAGGGACCAGCTCTTGATTTCTGCTGAGGTCATGGGATTTGTGGGTTCCAGCCCCACATCGAGCTCTGAGCTGGCAGTGCTGAGCCTGCTTGAGATTCTCTCTCTCCCTCTCTCTGCCCCTCCCCCACTCATGCTTCTCTCTCTCTCTCTCTCTCTCTCTCTCTCCCCCTCGGAAAATAAACTTAAAACAAATTAAAAACAAAACAGTTATCAACACTGAGCAAATCTTGCGTCATCTACACCCCCACCCACTTTCCCATTCCCTCTACTGGATTATTTTGAAGTAGACCCCAGACATACCACTTTCTCAAGAAATACCTTAGTGTATATCCCTCAAAGAAAAGACAAAGATACTTTAAAAATGTAATCACAATACTCATATCACACCTAAATACATTATCAATAAGTCCTTAATACCAAATATCCAATGTTTAGATTTCTCTGATTTTATTTTATATATTAATAATTTAAATAACTGTATATATATAAAATTTAAAAATGTGTTCCAATCAGGATCGAAACAACATTGGGGCGCCTGGGTGGCGCAGTCGGTTAAGCGTCCGACTTCAGCCAGGTCACGATCTCGCGGTCCGTGAGTTCGAGCCCCGCGTCGGGCTCTGGGCTGATGGCTCAGAGCCTGGAGCCTGTTTCCGATTCTGTGTCTCCCTCTCTCTCTGCCCCTCCCCCGTTCATGCTCTGTCTCTCTCTGTCCCAAAAATAAATAAACGTTGAAAAAAAATAAATTAAAAAAAAAAAAAAAAAGAAACAACACTGAGGAGCCTTTGAAAAAATACTGTGCTTAAGGGCTTTCTCATTCAGGGATTCCAATTTAATTGGTCTTGGGTGGATCCCAAGCATCATATTTTTTAAAGCTCCCTGGGTAGTTTTAATGTGCAGCCAGGGTTGAGAAATGCTTTACCTTTCCCCCTACCAGTTTCCTGCCAACTCCTCCTTGTCTAGGCTTTTAATACCTCTCCCAGCCTCCAGCCGGTAGACCCGGCAGGTCCCAGAGCACTTGGCACTAACATGCCCTCCCGGGACACACTGAAGGCTGCGCGTCTTCTCCAGCCTTCTCCTCCAGGTGGGCTCGAACTCTGTGGGCGGGAGGCTTCCTTGTCCCTACAAATCCACATACCATGTGTGTCTGTGTCTGTCTCGTTCTCCCCTAATAATGCCTGATGCCTGTTCTTACCTTGCAAGCGTAGCAGATTTTGTGTGTGTGTGTGTGTGTGTGTGTGTGTGTGTGTGTGTGAGAAAATATCAAAATTCCTGCCTCAGGAAAAAGTGAGAGCTTTCCTGGGGGCTGTACTCATCATTTGGCTGCTCAAGTGGCTCAACATTGCAATGGAGCTGAGCGAGGGGCCTGCGGGGGGCTTGGCAGCAGGTGCGAGGGAAACCGGGGATTGAATGGGACTTGAACCCAGCACCTTTTGGGGAATCTTAAGAAACTTTTCGTCCCTGAAGATGTTGGACCCAGGAGCCATTTAGAGAATTATGCCCAGGTCCCTAGCTCCCAGCCGTCTGCCTGCCTTCCCGTGGCTGCTGCTTCTGTCCCCTTCCCCTCAACTCCACCTGCCTTTTGGCCACGTTTCTCCCTCCTGCGTCCCCCACTCCATGCCTCACTGAATGTTGGTGAAACAAATCTAGTCTAAAATAATGAGCAATCAGCTACCCTGATGCTTGGGGCAGGCTGGGCAGGGGCTGGGGGGAAGGGGTAGGGAGCTGAATCATTTATAAAGCTTAATAAAGATGCAGATGAGCATGCTGGGCTCATTCATTATTCAAAGTTATGTAAATGCCACTGGGCCCTGCCCGTTAGAAGCCCGCCCCTTGTCTCTGCTGCTTCTCCCTGCCCTACAGACTCAGCCCACCTTGTGCCTCGCCTTGCTGGCCCAGGTGCTTACATTTGCCCTGCCATCGGCCCGCATCCAGAAACCCATTTTAGACCCTACCTCAAGGGTAATAAAAACCTTAGATCTCCTCTCTAGCCGGAAGTCTCCCAGAGGTTTCTGGGGAGGCCCTAGCCTTCAGGAAAACCTATACAGGCCCAGATAGATGGGCCTCTCATTGTTAAAGATGTCCAAGGAAAGGATACCACAAGAGTGTTTCTGTACATGTTTTAATGTCTCACAAATCTACTTAGCGGGATGGATTTCCTGAGGTCTAACCTAAATCCCTCCTGCTGTACTGGAAGCCCGCCGTCGAAGTAAAATATCCGTGCCTGTCCATGTGGCTCAGTTGGTTAAGAGTCCAACTCTTGATTTTGGCTCAGGTCACGATCCCACGGGTCGTGCGTTCGAGCCCCGCATCGGGCTCTGCGCTGACAGTGTGTGGAGCCTGCTGGGAATTCTCTCTCTCCCTCTCTGTCTCTGCCCTTCCCCTGCTCATGCTCTCTCTTTCTCTCTCTCTCAAAATAAATAAATAAACTTTAAAAATAAAAGAAATAAAATATCCAGTAGCCAAATTCTCTTTAATCACCTTTCTGAGAAGTAAAACTCAAGTTGTCAAGTGACTCCTGCTTACTGTCTCCAGACTAACTCATCCTCATCGCCTCCTTTCACCTTTGTAGACAGTTGAACCTCCTCCTTCCGAGTTACACTCACACTCCTTAAGCTCTTAAGCCTGTCCTGGGGCACCAAACTCTGGGAAGGGTTTAACTAGTACTACCTACACTTTACCCCCTCTTTTCCACGTCACGATTACTGACTTGTGCTCCACAGCTGCCCAGGTCTTAGGACTCACATGACTTTCTGACTCTCCTCTCTCTGGGCCAGACCTTTCCCTCTTCCCCCGTCACCCCCGAGTTTTTCAGTTTGGTGAGGCTGAGAGAGGAAGAATTGGGTCAGAGTCACAATAGCATCGATTGCCTCCGCTTTCCCTTCTTTTCTGGACTGGCTTTCCTCCCTCCCCACCCCCAACCTATTTTTAGCCTGCCTCTGTTTTCCTTCGTCTAGTTGGCAACCATGCTGGCCTCTTTCTCTCCGCTGCCCTTATCTCTCCCTTGCAGCCTGTGCAGACCCTAGCGGCCTTTCCAGAGGTCTCTTATTGCCTGCCCGATTTATTGCGATTTCCTTCCATCTTGAAGATACGTAGGGTCTGCCTGAAGGGGCATGCCTGGCCACGCTGAGGCCGGAGGGAAGCAGGGAGATAATGTAGGTGGGTCGGTTTTGGTAAATCCTTCCATGTTTCTAAAACCCTCAAGTTGTCCATCCCCACCCCCACCTTCAACAATGGTGTTTCCTCTCCTCTGTGCCCACGGACTCTTCATTGCCTACATCCCCTCCAGGACCCCATCCGAGCCCCAATACGAAGTGCTCGGATCCTCCCTCTTGGGCATTCTGGACCAGCTTCCTTTGGCTTTGGGGGTGGGCAGCACCCCTGGAGGTCCCCGCCTGCCTTCTTGGTCTGCACATGACCGGTCTCTTCTTCTGCGGCTCCTTTTTCTCTCCACTCCTTCCTGACCTCATCCCTCCCACACACACCCCTTCCTGCCCCCACACGCCCCCGCCCCTCCTCACACTCCGTTTTTAGGACACACCAGCTCAGGCAGGGTTTGTCAGCATCCCCCACTTGTCCTTTCTCAGCCTCTTCTAGACATTGGTCCCCTCCTTTACTGTCACCAGCAAGCTGAATAAGACTGGATATTTTGGAAGGGGATCTGCAGCTGGCTGGGGGAGGAGGGCGGCACTGAGCGAAGCAGAGGCAGAGGGAGCTGCGGGCAGCCATTGAATGAGAGGGAGAGGTTCCCAACACCCTTTCTCCCCAACTTTGCCAGCTTGGGAGACAGCAGGATCTTACACGGATCTCTCTCTGTACCCCGTTTCTCTCTCTCTCAGCAACAACACAATACCTCGTTTTACAATTTACTGCATTCTCTTCTACATATCCCACTATGTGCATGGTGCCCTCCCCCCTCTTCCTGGGCTGCTCAAATGCCCCTCCTCACTGAGTCCCAGGTGGACCGCCATCATCACCATCACCATCATCGCAAAGGGCAGTGTCCCCCAACCCGCCTCCGCCAGAGTTCTCTATCTTCCCCTTCCTGCTCCATCTTTTTCCCAACGCACCTGTCACCTTCTAAATTATGATAAAATTTACTCATGCGTACTGTTTATAGGTCTTCACATTGGACTGGGTGAACGCCACAAGAGCAGAGATTTCATGTTTTGTTCACAGATACATCCAGGATGCCTAGCACAGTCCCCGGCACATAGCAGAATTTCAATAAACGTGTATTGGGGCGCCTGGGTGGCTCAGTCGCCAAGCATCTGGCTTGGGCTCAGGTCATGATCTCATGGTTCGTGAGTTCGAGTCCCACGTGGGGTGAGCTCAACCCCCGCTTCCGGTGAGCTCCACTTGTCTCTCCCTCTTTATTTCTCTCTCCCTCTGCCCCTCCTGGGATTCTCTCTCTGTCTCTGTCTCTCTCTCTCTCTGCCCCTTGCTCACGTGTGCCCTCTCTCTCTCTTTCTCAAAAAAAAAAAAAAAAATTGTACATTGAACGAGTGATCTCTTTCAATCCTCACACACCCTTGTAAAGCTGGTCAGTGTTATTATTCCCATTTTTTTATTGTGATAAAATATACGTGACATAAAACGTACCTTTGTCATCATTTCTTAACGTTTATTTACTGGGGTGCCTCGGTGGCTCAGTCGCGTAAGGTCCAACTTCGGCTCGGGTCATGATCTCACAGTTTGTGAGTTTGAGCCCCGTATCAGGCTCTCTGCTGTCAGTGCAGAGCCTGCTTCGGATCCTCTGCCTCTCTCTCTCTGCCCCTCCCCTGCTCACTCTCTCTCTCTCTCTCTCTCTTTCTCTCTCTCTCGAAAATAAATAAACATTATAAAAATGGAAATCTTTATAAAAATAAATAAATAACAGAATACTTATACTTAATACTCAATAGAATAAGTATCCTGTTATTCTATTTTTGAGAGGGAGAGAGGGTGTGCGTGTGAGTGCTCAAGCAGGGGAGGGGCAGAGAGAGAGAGAGAGAGAGAGAGAATCCCAGGCCAACTCCCAGCTGGCAGCACGAGCCCAACTCGGCACTCGATCTCACAAACCTGAGAGATCATGACCTGAGCCGAAATCAAGAGTCGGTCGCTCAACCGACTGAGCCACCCAGGCGCTGCCCATTTTAGTCATCTGTAAGTGTCACCGTTCCGTGGCATTGAGTACACTCTCTTAAACCACGTTTGCGTTTGTAATGCGTTAAACCACGGTGTTGTGAAGCCATCACCACCATCTGCGCAACTTTGTTATCTTCCCGAACCGAAACCCTGCATCCCTTACACACTAACTCCCCATTCCCCCGTCTCCTCAGCTCCCCGGAAGCGACCATCCACTTCCCGTCCCTGTGAATCTGACTGCCATAAGTGTCACCTGTGGGTGGAATCCTCCAGTGTTTGTCCTTTTGCGTCTGTCTGGCTCCTGGCGCTTGGCATCACCTTAGCGTTATTCCTACTCTGCAGACGTGATTATTCCCACTTTATGGAGGCTGAGGTGCAGGGGAGCCTCGGAGAGCACCTAAGAAGCAGACCTGGCTGGGGCGCGGGAGACTGGCTGGCTTTTACAACGCCCCGGAGAAGTCAGCGCCGATCCGTGTGCCTAGGCCTACGAGGCAATTTCCTCTGTGTTGTCTTTCCTTTGGGGATATTTTTACTCCTATTCCCATTTCCCTCTCTTCCCACTCACTGCCTCCTCCTGACATTTCCACCCCAGCTGGTCCCAGTTTTTCTCTCCCCAGAGCAGGCCTTTTCTCAAGTCACACTGGCCCGGTCTGGAGCTGCTCCTGCTGGGGTTTCGACTGAGCTCGATGGGCCCCGCTCGAGTCCCTGTTACCCCCCTCACCCCTCCACCCACCCTGGGGTAGTTATGAGCCTGTTCCCTTCCAAAGCAATTAGTGCGAGGAGGCCAGCCGACTCGGTGCTAATGCCGTTTCATTAAGTGGGAGCAATCCTAATGATAATAAAATGGCACATTTAACATTCAAACATTGAACAGGGTTTCTAAGCGAGTGTGCCTCTCTCTTCCTTTCTGGTATAACAACTCCATCTTCATAAGGACCTGACAATACACCCTAATGAGAGACTGGGGAGCTAAGCGTCTTCGCAGAACCAGAGAGAGGACGAGAACCAGACAAAGAATCCAGGGAGAGAGGGCGCGGTGCCCTGAGAGGATAAAGACCCCAAGGATTCCTGGGATAATGGACTCTGGGGTGCTGAGTTAGACAATTAAAGTCTCTGAGAAATAAGGTCGCATGGAAAATACAGCCCACCGCAGACTTTAGTGCAATGCAGCTTTTTATTTATTTGTTTGCTCAACACATTTTTTCCAACAAACATTTATTGCGCACCCAAGGTGAGCCAGATTTTATGGGAGTTTGTGATGGAGGGTGGCTCCAGCTTTCGGAAAAGGAACTCCAAGGGCAGCAGCGGTCTACACGTCGTTCTGTTTGCCCTCCCCTGGGCAGCGTTAGTCACATCCACCCCAGGTTTATCAAATGCCTCAGCGAAGAGAATTTCAACAACTGCTTTGGTCCCGTGAGCCACTCCTTACACGTCCTCCTTATTGAGACAGCCATCTCAAAGGTCCTTGCTACTCTGTGATTGTGGAATATCTGGTTGACCTTCCGGAAGCAAAAAAGTAGTGAGGACTGGAGAGCTGGCCAGGGAGAGAAGGTCGATTCAATCATGCGGCGTTGACAGGGGGCTCAAGAGAGGCGGGAGAACACGAGGGCATGTTACAGCCAGAGGGCTTTATTCCCGGCTCCAGTGTACAAAAAGGAGGCGCTGGCCAGGGGTCAGAGGTGGGCTTTGCCCAGGCCGGGGAAGCGGCTCATTCTAAAAGGTGTCAAGTCATACGATGGCGTTAATTTCATGCTTAATTCATACAGGATCTTCCCCACAACAGGGGAGAGTTTGAATCCATGTCCTAGGGAAAGGAGAGCAGGTTGTCAAGCCTCCTCAGAGACAGCGGCTGGGGTCCCTGAATGTCCGCTACCCTGTCCCCAAATAAGGCCACCTCTCTTCTTGGTCCGCATCCCAAAACTGGAAGCTGCCTCCCACCAGAGCTATCCTTTCTTCTCTGATTGCACCACCCGGCACCTTTTTACAGTCGAGTCTAGACTTTGGCCGGCCAAGAGCGCAGAAAACACCATTTTCCCTGCCCCTGCCCCGCTTGAGCTCTCTCTCTCTCTCTCAAAATAAATAAATAAACATTAAAAAAAAAAAAGAAAGAAAGAAAAAGAAAACAACATTCTGCCTGGTACGGAGATAGGTCAGCTTTAAGGCACGTCTTCCCCTGCTCAGGCTCACCAGAGAATCCAGCACCGATGACAACGTTGTCATACTTTGGGTGTCGATCAAGAATGAAGTGCTCATCAGGGGTGTTCTAGAAAGAAACGATCACACCTGTGTCCTCTGAGGATAGAAAGAAGAGGAAGAGCCGCAGGCAAGGGAGGGAGGGGACCAGGCTGGGTTGCTTTCCAGAAAAAATGGGAACGGGGCACAAGGATGTGTTCTGCATGCCAGTGCCCCCTCCGGGTGCGACAGTCTTTCTCATTTGTCCATCTGCCTCTCTTCTCAGACAGAGCTATGAACACAGTAGGTGCTCAGTTAATGCGTGTAAACTAACTTTAGCCAAGATGCCTCAGGCCCTGGTGACATCTGTCTCTTCTCTTCGTCCCTAAGGCCTGTTCAACTAGAACATCTTGCCAAAAAATCTTTTAGAGCTCTTCTGGGAAACATAGTGAGGGGCAGCCAGGCATCAGCCTCGTGTGCTAATGAAAAGGAATATGAATAACCTCTAGCGGGGCCTCTCCGGTAGAGGTGAACCGACCCACGGAAATAAGCTCATTTGTTTCAAGTCACATATCATGTCAGGGGTCAATTAGATGTGAGCCTGAGCAGTGCTGAGTTCTGTCTCCTTCCCCTGTTCTCCGGGGCTGTGAGAGGGGCCTGCCCCGCCGCCCACACCCTTACCGTGTACAAGCAGGGCTCCAAAAGGGCAGGCTTGGGCTCTAGGTCAGGTAAGTGATCTCTGACAAAGCGGCCCAGGATCTGGACGTCTTGGAAGTCTGAGAATGCTTCTGGGCAGTCCCGCTCCTCAGGATCTACATTGTTGCCGTGGTGATAGCAGACCTAGCTCCCAATCAGAGCGGTGTGAGCTGCGAGGGCCGGCCTTCCTGCACACCCCACAGCCCAGGGGGCAGGCTCTCACAGAGGGCCCCCATCCATCATCCCAGCCTTCCCCAGTCCTGACCGATGCTGTGTGTGCTGCCACTCGAGGTTGCCTTAGCTGTTCCTTCCCCCTCCAACCCTGTGTTTGCAAAGGAAGGGCTCCCTTTGCCGCCTCAGGACAGCTGGGGGTCTTGTGCTACAAATAGGGAATGGTGAAGTATTCTTCTCCTGCTCCTTTTGCTCCCCGAAAGGGAGGGGGGTTCTGAGGGATCTGTTGAAAAGGACCTTAGAGCAGCTGGCCCAAATCTGCATGGGCCCCTGCCAGCCTTCTCTGGGCCTTTCCACTCACCTTCATCAGCCCTGGGTATTCTCCGGAGGGCAGCCCGTAGATGTGGTGGGGAGCCGGGCTGAGGCCCAGGCCTAGGAAGCAAGGAAAGGCCTGGAACACACCGTAGCTTCCGGGAACCTTCTCTCGCCAATAACACACATTGATTCGCAGGGTCTTGAAGCAGAGAGAGGAAGTGGGAGATAAAGGGGGAAAGCCATGGGGGTGCCTGGTGGCTCAGTCGGTTAAGGTCCGACTTTCACCTCAGGTCATGATCTCTCGATTCATGGGTTCGAGCCCCGCCTCAGGCTTTTGCTGACAGCTTGGCACCTGCTTCGAATTCAGTGTCTCCTGATTTCTCTGCCCCTCCCCCACGCACGCTCTGTCTCTCAAAAATAAATAAGCATTAAAAAAAAAGGGGAGGGAGCCCTGAAACTCTATAAAAGAAGTTTCTTCTGGGGTCCTGTAGCTCTTGAATACAAGCTGGGTGCCCCCTCTTAACTCATCCATCGTTGTTTCACCCAAATCTCACGTCATTGACATGTTCCATTTTTTTTTAAGTTTATTTATTGATTTTGAAAGAGAGAGAGAGAGAGAGAGAGAGAACCAGTGGGAGTGGGGCAGAGAGAGAGAGGGGGGGCGGAGATTTGAAGCAGGATCTGTGCTGACAGCAGAGAGCCCGATATGGGGCTCAAAGTCACGAACCGTGAGATCACAACCTGAGTCAAAGTCGGAGGCTCAACCAACTGAGCCACTCAGGCTCCCGACACGTTACATTTTGATATGAGGTACAAAGATCTCTGCATCTGTCTCTTCTTCCAGTCTTGTTTTTTTAATATTTATTTACACCCAGCCATACTTTTCTCTCTCTCTCTCTCTCTCTCTCTCTCTCCTGGAGATAATAATACCTCAGATTTATTGAACGCTTACTACAGGTCAAGCCATTTCCTAAGGGCTTCATATTTATTACATAATTTAATTCTCCAACAGTCATATCCCCATTTGACAGGTTATAAAACTGAGGCTCATGAGGTATCCTAATTTGCCCAAGGTCATCTGGTAGCAAGTAGCAGACCTAGGACTCAGACCTGAGTCCGTCTGACTCCAAGGTTTCTTCTCTTAAGCACCAACGCTCAGGCTTCCAGCTCCCCTTACCTGCAGAGGCAGCTCTATTCCCAGGGGACGGAGGAGCTGGTTGGTCCAAGGGCCCGCTGTGATGACCAAGCTCTTGGCTTGGTAGCTCCCGGCCGTACTTTTCACCGTGACTGGGAACCCCGGTTTTATCTCCATCACCTTCTCTCCATCACACACTAGGCCTCCCAGATGTCGAATTGCATCCTAAAAAGGGCGGCAGCGGGGAAGGGCAAGTTAGTTACATAGTTATGTGGTTCACCCTGGTGAACAAAGTCCTTCACTTAGGGCGGAAGAGAGGGCTCCGACTCCAGACCCCTGTCCCATAAAGACCAGGCCTAGCAGGGCATATAAGACCGCCCTGACCAAAAGGTCGAGAATGAAGCCAGCAGGGCAAAGGCCCTCATCCGGCCTAGGTGATTGGGAGACGGCAGATTGGAACCACCGCAGGGGCTGCGTTGCCCCAAAAGCCGCACACACTACCTGCAGGGCTCTGAGGGCCTTGTCTGCATAGAGAACTCCTCCGGACTTGTCCAAGACCCCCACTTCTCCCCTAGCCAACAGAACATTGGGGAAACGTTGTTTCAGCTCCTCAGCTGAAAGGCACTGGTGCTCCACGCCCCGCCTAGACAAAGTAGCCTGGATCGTTTTTAATTCTGAATTCTCCTTCATTCCCAGCAGCAGTAGCCCCGTCTGCCTGTAGAAAGAAAGAAAGAAAGAAAGAAAGAAAGAAAGAAAGAAAGAAAGAAAGAAAAGGAAAGGAAAAAAGAAAAAAAAGGCACGTGGGTGATGGTATGAGTCAGGGTCCTGGGCCCTTCTGTCTCATTCTTCAACAAGGGTCCCATCAAGGAGGTCTCAGCCTCCTGTTCAAAGAACTGGTAAAGTCAGGGGCGCCTGGCTGGCTCAGTCAGCAGAGCACACAACTCTTGATGTCCGGAACGTAGGTTCAAGCCCCACACTGGGCGTGGAGCTTACTTAAAAAGATTTAGGGGCGCCTGGGTGGCGCAGTCGGTTAGGCGTCCGACTTCAGCCAGGTCACGATCTCGCGGTCCGTGGGTTCGAGCCCCGCGTCAGGCTCTGGGCTGATGGCTCGGAGCCTGGAGCCTGTTTCCGATTCTGTGTCTCCCTCTCTCTCTGCCCCTCCCCCGTTCATGCTCTGTCTCTCTCTGTCCCAAAAATAAATAAACGTTGAAAAAAAAATTAAAAAAAAAAAAAAAGATTTAAAAAATTAACAATAAAAAGAACGGGTAAAGTCATCTCAATGCTGTTGTTAGGGTCGCGGTCAGTATTCTTGAGCGGGCTGCCAGCCCATTCCTAAGTCCACCCTGGGCTCTCACTGTTGGTTTGCTTGTCCTTCCATAGGGCAGACATCCGAAATCCTCACCTGGAAAGGTGTTTCTTCCTCTTCCTCCCTCCCTTGATCCATTCACTATTGTGATCTGTATTCTTTTTAAGTTTATTTATTTGTTTTGAGAGAGAGATTGAGAGTGTGAGTGGGGGGGGCAGGGAGGGCAGAGAGCCAGGGAGAGAGAATCCCAAGCAGGCTTAGTGCTGTCAGCACAGAGCCCAGCTCGGGGGTCAAACTCACACACCGTGAGGTCATGACCTGAGCTGAAATCAAGAGTCAGATGCTTAACCCCACTGAGCCACCCACGTGCCCCTGATCTCTAGTCTCTCTGCCCCCACGCCACCCCCTGCTGTTTCTTTTCCTTTGTCCCTTTTCTTGTCATATGACATATTGTCCCCTGCTGTGCTGGCCTGTGCTTGGTTCCTCCTTGGGGGCTGCCTGTCTTGTGGAAAGGATCCTAAATCGGGACACCTGGCTCTGGGTTCCGTCCTGGGACATCCCCGGGACCTTGCTCTTGTTACACACTCTTCCAGGCCCCACGTTCCCCTGGAACACGTGCCTGTTGGGCCATCGGTGGTGCCACCCCAGGGTGGTACCGCCCGACCCTAGGGCATGTGAATGGCGTGGGCCATTTATTTAGTCATCACAGTGCCTAGGCGTTACCACTCACATTTAGTGGGCAGGGGCCGGGGACGCTAAACCTGCAATGCTCAGGAAGATCCCACCCCAGTGCCAATAGCACCCTCCTGCAGAAACACCAGTAGATGGTCTCTTAGGGTTCCAGCAATTAATTCAGTGACTTTATGGTTTGTCTCTCCCTATACGTCCTTTTATGCTTCTTACTCTCTGGGGGAGTGAAATCTGCTTCTCCTGAATACTTTCCTGTCTCTCTGTCACAAGAGACCAGAGCTCCCTTTTGGTGGAAACTGATCTAAACCATAGAAGGGTCACTTTGGACCTCGGGACTGTTGCTGTAGTCCCTTCTCGCTTTCAGCAGCCGCAGTGACCAGCATCAGCCTGGTACATCCCCCAGGTACTGTGTATAAAGCTCGTAATAGCCTATAATGGAGTCTCATGGATATTACATGCTTCCAAATCCCACATTATCTGGTTGGGGGGATTAAAGAGAAGATTGGGAGGGGGTAGGGACACAGCAGGCCCCAGGGCCGGTGTCAGTACACAGAGCCGCGCAGCGTGGCCAATCCATTGGCCACGGCCCCCGCCTACCCGGCATCCACCACTGGTGAGAAAGCAGTGAGAGCCTCTGCCTCTTCAAAGCTTAGCAGAGGAAAGATGCTGTCGAATCCCCACTCGTCAGCCGGGTCCTTTCCCCGTGGCCCCCAAAAGGACTTCAGATGGGTTCTCAGGGAATGAAAACTTGCCTGGTAGACTTCTCAGTGGAGAGGATAATTCAGAAGTCATGCAAGGATATGTTCTTGAGCCCTTTCTACCCTCTGGGGCTGTGGCTGGGGAGAATTCTGGGAAAGACCTGGCTGAACCCTCCCCTCCGCGGTTACAATGTCAGATCCCTGGCTCAGAAATTTCAGAGCAACGTATTCCAACCCCTGCCTGCAACAGAGCAACCTCCGTCTCTCGGTCTCTCCCCGTCTCTCAGTCTCTCCCCGTAGACTCGGAGACTCAGTCACTTTCTTTCCTCCCTTCCTCTCTCCCACCCTCCCTCCCTTTCTTCCCTCTTTCTTCCCTTGAAATAAGAACCCCTCTTACAGGAATGTACTGTATGGGGAAAACAAACTCATGCCAAGACAACGGGCAAATCAGTCGAATTATGAAACGCTGAGTGATGTTCTAATTCCCAAGCCATCCTGCGGTGGATGAAGCGGGCGCTCCCGTCCCTAGGAGTAATCAGTGAGCTGATTCCGCCGGTGAGTGTAATTGTGCCAATTGTAATCATTTTGCTCCAGCTCTCTGCCCCTGTGGCATTTATTTCTTAGCCCAGATATTGATCTAACAGTGGGAAATTTTCCATCTGAATTTGTGATGCTGGACCCTCCCCTGGTCCGAAGATGCGTTTGGGAAATTCTCATTTTCCGTGGATCACAGCTGAGCTATTTGGCCTGAGGGAAACCGCGCACGGCTGGAGAAATGCCTCCGATTGGAGAGAGATTTTTGACCATTATGAGCAAATCGGAAATAAATGTAAAACACTGCCTGGAAATGCAAAGGCCTGTCATTATGGGAGATAGGTGAGAGGCTCCTGTGGGAAATGCTTAGAGAATTGGAAATCAGTCAGTCAAAACCGGGATCAGAGAATGGGCCTTTTCCCCCCAGTATGAAGATAGATGACTTCCATGGGCGGATTGAAAATCATTTAAATGCTTATTTTCTTAATGGCTTTTCCTAGATCCCAATAAACAGACCGGCTAGTTCTGCATCAATTTCTCACCCCTGTGCTCTGGGTCTCCCTGTGCTCTCTTTCTGCTCAGACCTAGGCTACAAAGTTAGGGGAGGGGAGGAATGAGAGGAGACAAGGCCGTCGCAAGGGAAAAAAAAAAAATTGTCCAGGAAATGCCTGGTCAGGGCTGGCCTAGAAAGAGAGCACCTTGAAGCGAGGCTGGGTTGTCAGGGAACCCTGGAAGGACTGCAGCTCCCAGCTCCCAGTACGCGGTCAGCTGAGCGCAGAGCGTGTGGTGTGAACGGGCGTCTTCCTCCAACCCCAGCCGGATCCAGCACTAGGAAGAGGTAATCGAAGAATCCTCCCAAGGGCCTTGTTGACTCCTCTGGCCGACTAAAGCCTCGGACACGATGTAAGGAGCGGGTGATAGGGGATTTCCATCCATTCCTATAGGAGGCCAGGGCGCCGGATGGAGCCAGCAGGAATCGGGAGGGGCAGGCAGCTCACCCCGCGTCAGCCACCTCCCATCCCAGGCTCCCGTTTCCTCCTCTCGGGGGTTTAAAGTGCACGGCAAGCCAGCTCCCAGAGTCACCTTGGGGAGGGGACTCGGTAATGGCTGCTGTCTTTGTTGGTTTTGGAGGAGCTCTTGGCGTTTCATCTTCCGCTCAGTGGGCCGAGGTGGAATTGGTTAACAAAGACTCTGCTCCAGGGAGGGGATGTGGCTGACAAGCCAGGCACTTCACAGACACAGGAAGCAGCAGCTGCGGAGGGGGCCACCAGGTTCTGCCAGCAGCTGTACTGCCTACGGCTGTGATCTTGTCTGATATTGTCAGCTAAGCAGGGGCAGCCTGGGTCAGGAGCTAGATATTAGGACTCAAAGGGAGAAGGCGGGGCAAGCAAGAGCTGGGCCCCAGAGCTGGGATTTGCTGGTGGTATCAGCGTCCTGGCTGTACCCGTCACAAAAGACTCGGACCTTGTGATCCGGCACCTGTGTCATTGTCTGTACCCAGAATATATGCAAATATCCTGAGCCCACCCATGTTTAGTATGCCACTGTCACAGGAAGAGACAGAACAGAATGAAAAGAATCGGACAACCACCTTCACCGGCAACTCCTGAAGATGTTTGGTGGTTTGTTTGTTTGCTTTTTTAATCATTGTGCGGTGGCCTTAAGTAAATACATCTGTATCTGTCGGTTAGATCATGATGTTGTGCTGGTTCTCCGGGAAGAACCTCGGAGACTAAGAACCCCAGAGATGATGCGTCATTGTAGAAAATCAGAATTAAGAATAAAAGCGAAAAGAATTGGAACGGGAAGTATCTGTGCTGTGTTCCTAAAGAAAAGAACCAAAGAAATTAGCCTGCCCAAGTCAATCAGATTAGCCACAAGAAAGGACGTGATAATGATTCAAATAATAATAGCAACACACCTAGCACTCTGTAGAACTCGGAAGGTTTTCCAAAGCACCTTCATTGTACTCTTTCTTTTTCATAACTGGGGATTCTAGGCATCAGAGTGGTCTTTTAAGAGGGGCTATCATACGTCCCTGTCTTTTTTTTTTTAACGTTTTTATTTATTTTTGAGAGAGAGTGCGTGCACACGCACATGCGTGCAAGTGGGGGAGGGACAGACAGCAAGGGAGACAGAGGATCTGAAGCAGGCTCTGCCCTGACAGCAGTGAGCCCGACATGGGGCTCGAACTCGTGAACCATGAGATCATGACCTGAGCCGAAGTCAGAAGCTCAACCAACTGAGCCACCCAGGTGCCCCAATATGTACCTGTCTTTAATTTTTTTAATGTTTATTTATTTTTGAGAGAGAGAGAAAAAGGGGGGGGTAGGGACAGAGAGAGAGGGAGACACAGAATCCAAAGTAGGCTCCAGGTACTGAGCTGTCAGCACAGAGCCTGACGCGGGGCTCGAACTCACGGACCGCGAGATCATGACCTGAGCCGAAGTGGGACACTCAACCGACTGAGCTGCCCAGGCGCCCCTGTCCCTATCTTTAAATAAACATTAGTAGTCTTTCCACCTGGGATGATTTAGACATGAATTTATTGGGACAGAGGGGATGGACAAAGTAACCAGTCTGTGGTATCTGCTAAGCCAGGGGCCAGCAGACCATGACCCGGGAACCAGATCAGGTCTACCACCTGTTTTTGTTTGTCACACAAGCCAAGATGATTTTTGTGTTTTTTTGGTGGTTGATTAAAAAAAAAAAAAAAACAAAAGAACATTTCATGACATGAGAAGAATATGAAATGTCAGCGTCCGTGAATAAAGTTTTATTGGCACCCAGCCACACTCAGTTATTTACATATCATCTGTGGCTGCTTTCACACTACAATGGCAGGAGTTGGGTAATTGGCAAAGCTGAATAGTTACAACAGAGACCATATGGTCTGCAGAGCCTAAAATACTATGTGGCCATTTCCGGGAAAAGTTCGCCAAGCCCTATTCTAGACTAACTAGGAGTATAGTAATCCTGTGATTTGCACTAATAGGACCCTGACTGCTCAGTAACAAATCTCTCAAAGGGCTGCGGGGAGAAACAAATGAGTTAACCCGTGTTGAGTCCTTTTAAAACAGCCTTAGTTTCTTATCACAAGCATTAAATAGGTGATGATGGTGTCAATGATGACGAGGGACTTGTCAGATACTACTCTAAGCCCTTCACATACATATCCTCACAGCAGCCCCATGAAATAGATACCCCTAGTTTACAGATGAGAAAACTGAGTCTCGTAGAGTTAAACGGCTTGCTGCAAACCATATAGCTAAATGTGTCGGAGCTGACGTGTAGAGCAGGTCGGCCTGGTCCCAAAGCCCTTCCAGATTCCTGCCAAGGAAAGGATTGTGAGACTATGAGACTCTCCTACCCAGCGGTTCCTTTCCCTCTCTCCAGCAGTGGTTTGTCCGTGGTTGCTACGCCCCACGTGTCTCCCCTCCTGCCCTTCTTCCTGCCTTGTGCAATGCAGACAGGATATCGCTGACCCGGAAGAGGTCGTAGGAGCTGCCACTTATCAGAAGGTGCTAGGCGCTATGCCAAGTACTTCCTAAGAGTCTCGTTTCATCCCCATGAAGCCCTGTGAGGAAAAAATGAGGCACAGAGAGGTATAGAAATTTTTCCAATGTCACGCAGTCCGTAAGAGGTAGAGCACAAAGTCAAGTCCAAGCCTGTCTCCAGAACCATGTTCCCTCTGAAAGGTTCCAGACTCTCTCGTAACATCACTCTCCGTGCCTCCGTGTCTGCTGGGAAGAAGTGATCCCTCCATGGCCTTGGTACTTCTTTTACTACCAGACATTCAGCAGTATTCACAGATGGCTGACAGAGAGGGGTCCCTTTGCCAGGCCACCCCTCAGCAAGACATGCTCCTTTATTTGGGTGCTGGGTGCATTAGCTGCCTCTGGAATAAATCTGTAATTAGCTGTCCTAGTCGTATTTGCATAATGGATTTCACTTTGTTCTTAAGTTAATGGTGTTTTTGCAACAGAACAGTAACCTCTTGGTTCCTGGCCATTAAAATAACTGCCACCCTGTAGGATAGAGCCGTGATTTTGTAGAAAGTTCAGTTAAGAGCCACAGAGAAGGTGGGAGGGGACGTAGGGTGGGGGGTTCAAGTTCTCTGCGCATGATGGGTTGTCTGCCTTCCTCCCCGTGGGTGTTTGAAAGGTCAGTGGAGGTTGGGTGGGGGGGCAACAGTGTCTTAAGGGTTAGAGAGCCACGGGAACAATCGAGATCTCCAGCAAGCAACGGGGCCTGAAGAGGAGGCCTATAGGAAGAGGCATTCAGAGAGAATGCATGGATTACAGGGGTCACTCTGGGGATGAGGACCCAGCATGAAGGGCTATGATATTAGCAGGAATATAAAGAATCCAGACAGGGGTCCCTGGGTGGTTCAGTCGGTTGAGCATTCAACTTCGGCTCAGGTCATGATCTCGCAGTTCACGGTTCGTGAGTTCCAGCCCCGCGTGGGGCTCGCTGCTGTTAGCACTGAGCCCGCTTCAGATCCTCTGTTCCCCCTTTTTTTGCCCTTCCCCCACTAGTGCTTTTTCTCTCTCTCTCTCTCTCTCTCAGAAAAAAATAAACATTAAAAAAAAAATCAAGACAGCAGCCTCCTCCTTGATTTCAATCTCTGCCCTAAAAGAGTCTCAGATGGCTCCATGGAGCCAGCTCTGGAGATCTGCTCCCAGTGCCTTTTCAGCAGTCTTCCCAGTACGACCTCTGCCAGCCTCAAACATGTGTCTGACCCAAGTCCTGGAGCTCAGGGTGAGGCAGGAGCCAGCTGGCCCCGTGGGGCAATCGTCATGACAGTGGGCACAATACTTCCACGTGTCTGGCACTCCCCTGGGCCCTGTGTCCCTGCACCACATTTCAAGTGTTGATGGCGGTGCCCCCTCACAGACTCCAAGCACCCCCAGGCACTGGGCCCCACAATTCAAGGAGTTCTCCCACCCACACCCAAACCTGTGTAATTGGGTCCCAGCCTCATGCGCCAGCTGAGCCCATATCTGGTAGCACTCATCCATCATCTGGGTGTAGAAGTCTTCAGGATATGCCCTTCTGATTATCCGGCTCTGCCCGTGGGAGCTTCCTCGGGAGTGCGGTAGAAAGAACTGGAGACGGGAAAACAAGAGAGACAGCCGAAGCTGTTACCCCTTACGCTGCCCGCCCCTCATCCCCACCCCCTGGAGCCAGCTCGTCACGTTCAGATCTTTCCATTCAGTCTCCCTTCACGACCAAGTTACTGATTTAGCCATTGGCACGGAAGTTTTCAGTAGCACCAACTCAGCTTCCCTTTTGCTAACATTATTCACATCCCAAAGTCCCTTCGTTAGTTAGCCTTTGGTCATCTTGCTGCAACCCCACCCCACCTAGTCTCCTAGAGAAACAGAACCACAAAGAACCTTTGAGATCATTCCAGTCTAGCCCCCTTCGTCTTATGGACAAGGAAGCAGATGCTATTTCTCTGTGACTTCAGATCACTCGGGACAAGGGAGCCACCTTGGGATTTAGCAGAGGATGGAGAGTTTCCTGCAAGGTTAAACCAGGAATCCCTCAGGCTTTGAGAAAACTGATAGAGAAGTTGAAAAAGGTTTCTAACCAATCTAGCTCATTTACCAAGAAGGGTAAATCAAAACTCATCTGGATAGCTGTAGAGAGGATGGGAGGATAGAGGAGTCTGGAAGGTGGGCTGGGTGGACCTGCCCGGGGAAGGACCCTGGAGACTCACAGGGCCCACCCACATGTGCCGTGGTCAGGGTACACTGCCCTGCGTGGGGTCACCTTTTCCACAGGGAAAAATAAGACCTAAGTCGTCCTGCCTGTGTATCAAACAATAAGGCTGCCATCAACCAGAGGTGACAGAAAGCAACAGAAGCTTCTGCTGGGTTCCAGCGTGAGAGGCCAGGAATACCCAGGGAAGAATCCTACCTCTTAGGCTGACAAATCAGCTTTTGCCTCTGGGCAAAATTATTTTTACTTAAGGTTACCCAAAGCAGAACTGATTATTTTTCCGGGCCGGATCAACCATTTTAAAAGGCACAGAAGAAACTGACTGGCAAGAAGGAAGAGAACAGGGCCTCGGACACTTCTCCGTCAAGGGCAGGAACCGGGAGGCAGTAAAAGGAGGCAATGAGCCTGGAAACCCAGTGTGGGTCTTAGGGACAGTGGAAGTTTCTTTGCGTTGTCACGAAATACACTAGGCAGCAAAGCCGCAAACTGCACAGAATTTGACAATCAGACCTCACTCCAAAGTCTGCTGGCTCTGGAAACTTCTCTCTAGGGGAGGAGAGAGGGACCGTCCCTAAGGTTAGGAGTGCAGGGGGAACATAGTACCTGCTCCAGCAGGATGACCCTCTTCCTGTGTTTGGCCAGATGGTATGCCGTGAAGCAGCCCTGGATGCCTGCCCCGATCACAATGGCATCACAGAGATCTTTCTGAGCAGCCATAATGCCCACTTAGTCCTACAGCCACAAAGCCCGCACACAAAGAAGCCTCTGGGCTGAAGGAGGAGGAGTAGGGCAAAGTCCAGCCTGGCCAGCATTCCCACAATCCCCTGGGCTGCATCCTTCTCCCCACCCCCCCCTCCCCGCAAAACCTGGCATAGGGCTCAGTCCCCACCTCTCCTGCAGAGTGGAGCTGGGTAGTCTGATCTGAGGTTTAGCCCAGCTCAGCTGCCAGCCTCACCCTTGTATCCCTCTAGCTTTCTATTCTTGGCTCAATTATTGTCATGCAAATGGCTCCTTCCCATGCCACCTTCCTGTCTCATTATGATCTTTGTCTCGGGACTTCGGCCCTGGAATTTCAATGCCTCCTAGACCGAGCTGGGCACCAGGAATGCTGCCTCCCCCTGCTGGCTTCCCTCCCTCCCGCCTGATTTCCTTTGGAGATTCTAGAGGGCCAAGCTAAGAACTTGGCACTCTGCCCAGGGTAAGACCCACCTCCCCGGTGGGGTGCAAGGTCAGGGGGTAGACGCAGGAAACAAAACGGGAGGGCAGTTTTGTGATTATGAAATTATTCTCAGCATGTCTTACTTTCACTTTTTACAAAAGAGAAGAAATTATCCGGAACAAATGGAAAGGACAGAGAGGTGGAGCTTTGTCCTGAGGCACAGAGAGGGGACCAGGCACCAGCCCGGGGCATGGAGGGGCCCTGTAGGGAACGCGCCCTCTGTGCCAGGCAGTGTGCTAAGTAAGTACTTTTACATGTATTCAGGACAGAGCTAGGATTTGTAGGGCCTGGTTCTTATACAATTTGGGGGTCTTCTTTAAGAAAAAGAAAAGAGGGGCGCCTGGGTGGCTCAGTTGATTAAGTGTCTGACTTTGACTCAGGTCATGATCTCAAAGTTTGTGAGTTCCGTCCCCGCATCAGGCTCTCTGCTGTCAGCACAGAGCCCACTTCTGATCCTCTGTCCCCCTCTCTTTCTGCCCCTCCCCTGCTCTCTCTCTCTCTCTCTCAAAAATAATAGAAGGAAGGAAGGCAAGGGAAGGGAGGGAAGGAAGGAAGAAAGAAGAGGAAGAGAAAAGAAAAATCATGAATACAAAATTAGATGCCAGGACTAGGAAGAGACCATCCAGTTAAGGAGCCCCGTGGTTGAAGTGTCGTTAGCTTCACGGTAAATCGGCCTCTGCACGCATCTCCTTGTTTAACCCTTGCAGCCTTAGAAGGACACGTGGACACGTGTTTATCCCCACTTTGGGCACATTAAAGACGGTCCCAAATTCATGGTCACTCCTCCCATCAGAGGCTCTGTGACTGTGTGACCAATAGAGTAAGGCAGAAATGACACTGGGACACTTTCTAGCCCAGGCCTTAATAAGACACCGAGCACTTTTTCTTCTTGTCCTGGAGACTCCCTCTTGGAGCTCTGAGCCACCATGTTAGAGGTCCAACTGCCCTGCAGGAAAGACCCTGCGGGGAGGCCCCGAGACTGCAGGGGAGCCAGACATAAGAGTGAAGCCATCTTGGGGCACCTGGGCGGCTCAGCCGGTTAAGCGTCCGACTTCAGCTCAGGATCTCACAGTTCCTGGGTTTGAGCCCCGCGTCAGGCTGTGTGCTGACAGCTCAGAGCCTGGAGCCTGCTTCAGATTCTGTGTCTCCCTTCCTCTCTGCCCCCACCCCCAACTCATGCTCTCTCTCTCAAAAATAAATAAATGTTAAGAAAAAAAAAAAAAGAGCAAAGCCATCTTGAATGTCCCCCTCCCCCAGCCCAGCCCAGCCGCCAGCTCAATACCGCTGAGTGACCCAACTAATGACACATGAAAGAGAATCACCCGGCCAAGCCCCATCTGAATTCCTGACCTACAAAATCGTGAGATAGAATAAAACAGTTGTTGTTTTAGCCACTAAGTTTTGGGGTAGCTTTTTATGCAGCCATGATTGAAACACCCCTTTTACAGCCAAAGACATTACGGCTTATGGAGGTTACGACTCACCTGAAGCCACACGCCTGGTAAACATAAGCACCGAGATGTGAACCTAGGGTCATCTGCTCCGGATCCTGTTCCTTTAACCGCTGTGCTGTACTGGGGATTGGTCAGAACTCATAATGATGATTCTGATTTAAATAGTTTGCTGTTTCAGGGCACCTGGGAGGCTCAGTCGGTTAAGTGTCAGACTCGGGATTTTAGCTCAGGTCGTGGTCTCACGGTTCCTGAAACGGAGCCCCGCATTGAGCTCCATGCTGGCAGCACAGAGCCTGCTTGGGATTCTCTCTCTCCCTCTCCCTCTGCCCCTCTCCTGTGCACAAGAGCTCTCTCTCTCTCTCTCTCTCTCTCTCAAAATAAATAAACATACGTACATACATAAATAACAGTTTGCTGTTTCTTTCACGTCCATACTGTGAGTGGGAAAAAACACTGGACCAGGAGATCATGTGATCCCAGGTTGCTCCTGCCCCCAGCAAAGGATGCCCCAGAGTGGCCTTGGCAACCGGCTGTCCTCTCAGCCCAGCCCCTCCTTTACTAGGAAAATGGGGGTCCGGAAGAGGGGTACCATATGACTGGCTCTTTTTTTTCTTCTGGAAAAAAAAAAACACTCTAGAATCCAAAAGTCATCTCAATTCCACCCTCACCCCCAACCCCAACCCTCCTCACAGTTGGACGGCTCCCTTAATGGTAGACACAACGGGAAAAAGTGTACTATTTAAGTATGTAAAGACTTGATACAAATATATAAGGTCAGTCCCCAGATTTCTCTTGATAAGGTGTCAGAGGAGATGAACCGTCTACACACAAGGAGAAGCAGACAATAAATCCTCCCATGGAAGTGTGCCCAGCCTCACTAGCAATGAAAGAGATAGGAATTTATTAACTTCAAGGTACGATTATGTGCCTATTAAATGAGCAACAATAAGTAACAATGACAAAATCTGATGTTGTCAGTGCCGTGGGGAAGGGGAGAGAATAGGGTGGCGACTCAGATTGTCTGGGCCTTCGGGAGAGTGCGGGGCAGCGTGCAGGGACAGTAGAATGGTTCAAACCCTCCGACCTAGAAATCTGACTTGGGGAACTATACCCCAAGGAAATATCCAAGGGAAGAAAAAGACATCTGTATGAAGACATTCATAGCCATGCTCTTACAATATAGAAAATTGGAGACAACCCAGCCACAGGGAATATCTGAGCAAATCTGGCGGGTTGACACAACGGAATACTATGGAGCGATTCAAAATGACAAGCTGAGGACTGTGGGCTACATCGAAACGTGCGTATGTATGAAATCATCCTAAGAAAAAGAACGGAGCACAAATACACTCGGATCGCAACCAGGAGTTATGTGTGTGCGTGTTATCAAAGATCTAAAGAGAATTCGGCACAGTAATTGAGATTAATGCTCATTAGTTTCCACGTCCTATCAAAATTGAGCTTCCATTCACAATTTGTAAAAGGAGAGGGAGGAATCCCCCGGGGAAGCAGATTCCTCAGATCTCCTCGGTCACTGGTTCCAGGGCTGGGGGAAGTTCTTTCTTTGTTCGAATCTCAATTCTTCCTGCTCCCCACCCCCACCCCCCTTCCCCAACGGCTCTTATTGTTCGTTCTCCGGGGAAGCTACAAAGCTGCTCTGTGTCCCACCTCTCCTTTGTTTAACGTACTATCCCTTCAGAAATAAAATGACAATTCCATTCCCCCACCGTCACTTCACAAGGCTGCCCTGGATTCCTGGACGCAAGCATCCGCTTCTTGTTAAGAATTTCAAACAGCTCCTCCGAAAGCAGACACTGGCCGTGGCCCAACCTTGAAATGAAAAGGAAATCGGCTTCTGAAGTCTTCCCCTTCTCTCTCAGGGTTGCCCCGTCCTTGCGGCTGTCCTGACAGGGGCAGGCGGAGAGAAGAGATCCCCTCAAATTCCATTTTAACACCCATTTTGGATCGGAAGACTATTAAAGAAAGAGCCGGCAGCCCTACCCCACGCCCGGCTGTGTGTCAGCAATTGCGGCTCGTGTCCTGGGGCAGAGCCACCGAGGATGTGAGGCTGAACTGCTCATCTGATGGCTTGATTGACACTTCGCAGACAGGGGAGGGAGAGCCCAGCCAGGGAAGCAGCAGGCTGCACAGCTCAAAATAATGAGAGGACCTGAATCGGGAGAGAGCGTGGAATAAATAAGAGAGACCTAGGAGTTGGATGGCGAGGGAGAATCTTCTGTTCTCTTTCCTCTGCCCCTCTTTGCCAAGGAGCCGGAGCCTGGGGCAAGGAGGCAGGCAGGCAGACCGGGAAGTGGCCCCTCCGGACCCATCCTGCCAGCTGCCAGGGGTGTCCGGGGCCCTGAATGTGCAGAAGATGCCAGAGTGAGAAAACCAGGAGCCGCAGAACTGGATCTGTACGTGGTCACCATACACACCGTGGCCCCGTTGCATGTCCCCATCGCTACCCCCCTTCCCCGCTCCCTTTGCCCCAGGTCAACCATCTGCCTTCACTCACCTAGATTCTTGCATTAACCTCATCCCCCGGCTCCTGGCACCCCACCTTGCCCCTCTTAATCTAGCCCTCCACGCTCCCGCCAGAGTCTTCTCTCTAAACAGCAAGTTGAACAGGCCAGTCCCCTACTGAAAATTCTGTAACAGCCACCCATTTCCTATTACGATAAAATCTCTTGGCACACAAGGCACTTTGCATTCTGGCCTCTGCTGGCTCCCGCAGCTCTAGCACGGGTCCCTTCTCACTGTGCTCTTCGGGGCCTGGCAAGGCTGAGCTGACAGAGCTTCCAGCATTCGCCATGATCGCTCCAAATTCTCCGACACCCCCAAGCCAACTTGGACGTCCTCTCTCCTATACTCCCTTCTCTGTCTAGTCTCCGTGATAACAATGAGCCAAGTATGTTGTAATTGTTTGCATGTCTGCCTTTCCCCTGAAGCTCCCGAAGGGGAAGGGGTCTGCTTTTGATTGTCATTTTCCACAGGTAATACACACATACCGAACAACGGTTACACTGTTCAGCAGAGAACACTGCGAAGAGGGTGTCTCCTCACCACCCTACCTTCAGCCACTCTGTTCTCTTCATCCCATGCAGTACTGAGACTTTCGATGGGTGTGCAAACACATTTAAACTGCACGTTCTTGGGGCGCCTGGGTGGCTCGGTCGGTTAAGCGTCCGACTTCGGCTCAGGTCATGATCTCGCGGTCCGTGAGTTCGAGCCCCGCGTCAGGCTCTGTGCTGACCGCTCAGAGCCTGGAGCCTGTTTCAGATTCTGTGTCTCCCTCTCTCTCTGCCCCTCCCCTGTTCATGCTCTGTCTCTCTCTGTCTCAAAAATAAATAAACGTTAAAAAAAAAATTAAAAAAAAAAAGAAAGAAACTGCACGTTCTTTTTTTTTTTTTTTTTTAACTTCAGAAGTAGCACACTACACAGCACCTTGCTGTTTCCATTTCCTGTATCGTGGCTCCCACATGAGTCAGATGGAGCCGGAACATTATTCCTGATGGCCGCAGAGTATTCCGTGCACGGAGAAAGCATTTAGGACAGAGAAGACACCCATGCATATTTTTTTTTAATGTTTATTTTTGAGAGAGAGAGAGCGAGCATGAGCACGTGGGGGAGGGGCAGAGAGAGACGGAGACAGAATCTGAAGCGGGCTCCGGGCTCCGAGCTGTCAGCACAGAGCCCGACGTGGGGCTCGAATTCATGAACCACAAGATCATGACCTGAGCCGAAGTCGGAGGCTTAACCGACTGAGCCACCCCGGCGCCCCGGCACCCATACACGTTTGCTGAAAGTATGGTAGGTTTTTCTGGCTGCCATAGGCACCCGGACTTGCGCGGCTCTCCAGCCATCTGGTATTGGGTGTTCGGGGTGGGGAGGTCTCATCAAGGCTGGCCTGGAGAGGTTTATCAAAGGCTGACAGAGCCCATCTTCAGGCCTGTAGGTAGAGGGGATACAACACCAGAGACCCTGGCTTCTCCTTCCTGCCATCCTTTTGTGTTTGCATTTGTCAAGTGGCAGATATTACAGTCAACTCTGCATCCCCAAGATACAAGCATCCCATTGCTACGCAGTCTCCGGGTAAGGAAGAAAGTCCTGTGAGTAAAAAACTAAATCACTACTTAGCTTGGGAAGGAAGCATCCACCTCGGACCCCACTAGGACAAAGGGAAATGCAGTAAAAATGAGGGGAAAGAGGGGCGCCTGGGTGGCTCGGTCGGTTAGGCATCTGACTTCGGCTCAGGTCATGATCTCACGGTCCGTGAGTTCGAGCCCCGCGTTGGGCTCTGTGCTGACCGCTCAGAGCCTGGAGCCTGTTTCAGATTCTGTGTCTCCCTCTCTCTCTGCCCCTCCCCTGTTCATGCTCTGTCTCTCTTTGTCTCAAAAATAAATAAACGTTAGAAAAAAAATTTTTTTAAATGAGGGAAAAGAAGCATTGTCATTGTCCTAAGGGAAAACTTCTCTGAAGATGAACACTGGAATCTTCTTTATTCTTTTACTTAATAAAGTTTTATTTTCCAAAGTGGACAGTTGGCAGGATCTGTTCATGAATCTTCACCAGCAGCTGGCACATCTCCACCCTTGCTGTTTCTGGTGTAAGTGACTTGAGCTCTGGGCTTTGAAACCAGGGACGCCTGGGTGGCTCAGTCGGTTAAGCATCCAACTTCGGCTCAGGTCATGATCTTATGGTTCGTGAACTCGAGCCCCGCGTTGGGCTCTGTGCTGACAGCTCAGAGCCTGCTTCGGATCCTCTGTCTCCCTCTCTCTCTGCCCCCCACCCCACTCTTGCACATGCATGCACACTCTCTCTCTCAAAAATAAACATTAATAGGGGCGCCTGGGTGGCGCAGTCGGTTAAGCGTCCGACTTCAGCCAGGTCACGATCTCGCGGTCTGTGAGTTCGAGCCCCGCGTCGGGCTCTGGGCTGATGGCTCAGAGCCTGGAGCCTGTTTCCGATTCTGTGTCTCCCTCTCTCTCTGCCCCTCGCCCGTTCATGCTCTGTCTCTCTCTGTCCCAAAAATAAATAAACGTTGAAAAAAAAAATTTAAATAAAAAAAAATAAACATTAATAAAAAAACGAGTCCTTTACCAAGGAGCTCCTGACGGGCAACCCTGGCCAGGGACCAGCACCCCCGCCCCCCTGAGTCTTCAGTCTCTCAGAGACAACAACTGGAGCTACAAGCTTATAGGTGGGAACTTCCTTAGAGTTTGTATATGTCATTTGTCAAATGAGATCAGGTTATTGAGCTTGTCCTGAACTATGCCTTTGGACCACTTCTCCTTTCTGGCCTTGCCCCCAGATTCGTTCACTGGGTCTTTGTCATTTTTGGACAACTTTCCAGCATCTTTTTCTTGTCGTCCTTGGGCAGCACTGAGAAGCTTAGAGAGTACCCGTCACCCCTGCAGCCTCGCTAAGATGTCAGACAAAAAGCAAATCCTCGGATCTTCTCTCTCTTTTTTTTTTTTTTTTAATTTTATTTATTTTGAGAGAGAGAGAGAGCTGGGGAGGGGCAGAGAGACAGGGAAGGAGAGAGGAAATCCCAAGCAAGCTCTGCACCCTCAGTGCAGAGCCCGAAGTGGGGCTCAGACTCACGAACTGTGAGATCCTGACCTGAGCCGAGATGAAGAGTGGGACGCTTAACCAACTGAGCCACCCAGGCGCCCCAGGTACTGGAATCTTCTCAATCTTGTTTCGAAGTCTTGCTATCCCAGCTATACACAAATATGTGTGCACATCTGCACACCCATCTGATGCTGGTGCTCTGAGACATACCGAGGTGTTCCCTAAGGAGGCATCTTGATACCTGTGCATGTCTGCATGGGTGTACATCCAGCACTGTGCTTTTGGAGAGGTCCCACTAAAACTTAGTAGACGTTAGGGGAAAATAGCAAATCAAAGAGTGCTGAGAATTGGCGTCCCCGTTCTGCCCCTTGGCGGTGAGGGTGTGTTTAGGACGGAAACAACATGTGAGACATCTGTCAGGAGCCTCTCCTCCCTTTTCTGGAGGGACTCTTCCATGGCTTTACCATGCTTCATAGCCTGGCTCTCGGGACACCCTGGGATTGGAATTTGCAGTGAGAAATGGGGGCAGGAAGAGTCAGGTGGCCTTCACATGGATTGGGCTGGTTTAACGTGACAAATAGCAACCCAAATTCACTAGCACGCAGGAAGACCAGCTCCAGGGATTCAGTGCTCTAATATTCCCCCGTTTTCAAGGAGCTATGGTCTTTCCCTCTCCTACCTGGGCAGCCTGATGTTGCTGTGCATTAGGGAATGTGGAGCTCGGGTCCCCCCAACACTATCCTGCCAAACGTAAGGTCAATGGAGGCAGAGAATCAGAGGGAAGCCTGAGGGAAAGGAGGAAAGGGAAAGGGAGGGAAATTCTAGATAGCAACTCCTATATCATCTTCGCTCCCCATCTCCCACTAGTTGCCTCCAGGCTGGCCTCCAAAGCCAGTCTGGCCCAAATCCTGAGTCTTAATGTCTGTAAGACTCATCTCCCTTACTCGGCTTTTCTCTCAGGTTCTTATTCTACTCTTTTTTTCTGTTTCTGCCTTGGGCCTCCTTCCTGTCCTTGAAATCAAGACAGAGGGGTATGAGGGAGGGACTTTGCAGAGAAATAGTAGGCTGCCAGGACCTGCCTGGGGGAGAGGCCTCGAGGCAGTAGAAGGGGGAGGGGAGCCTAAGGGAGCAGGGAATCTCAGGCACCAAAGCCACAAAGCTCTGCTTCTTAGTGGCAGCCTTAGTCCTCTTTTTCCTAATCGAGTATTTTATGGGACGTGTAAGCCCACTGGGGTCGGAAAGACATCACAGAGCTGTATACCTCCCTCCTCTCTCCTATGGCTGCTGATTTAGACAGGATATTCATGCTTGGGATTCACTGGCCTCTTGAATCTGTGGACAAGTGGCTTCCATCAGTTCTGGAAAGCGCCCAGCCATTATCTCTTCTCAAATATTTGCCTCTCCCCTATTTGTTCTTTTCTGTTCTTCTGGGATGCTAATTAAACATATACTAGGCCTCTGGCCACTGTATCTACTGTCTTCTCCATCCCACTCCCCTTTTTGTCTCTCCACACTGCATGCTGGGTAACTTCTCACTATTATCCTCCACTTTGCTAATTCTCTGTTCTACTGCATCGTGGCCGCTTTTAAATTAATGCGTTGGATTTTAACTGCAGTTACTATTTTTTTTAATTTTCGCTTAGAATTTATATTTGGGTTTTTTAAAGTCTATTTTGTTCCCTTGTGTAATTTTTTATTCCATGTAAATATTTTCAAGCTTGTCCTTTATTTCTCTGACCACAATAAGCATGGTTGTTCTATAGTCCATGTCCGATCGGTCTAACGTGTGAAGTCTTCTCAGGTATTTTTCATTTATCTCTTGTCTCTACGAGAAACATGAAACCTTATTTTCTTCTAAGCTTGTCTATCTTTAACCATGTTCTGGTAACTGCATTTGAACAAATTATTGCTTATTATACATTAATTTATTACATGTTCTTCCAAATAGATAGGAATACTCAGAATACAAAGGGGCTTTCCTCTGGAGAAGATTGTGCTTACTTCCATCAGATACAAGGGGCACCACCAGTCCCAAGCTATCTAAATGGAGTGCCTGGTCTGAGGTCCTCTGGATCATGCAGGAGTCCTTTGGGGTCTCAGTGGATTGAGGGGAAGATGCTCTATGAGATTCCCCACCACGTGGAGACACTGAGCATGGGTTTCTAACCCACTCACTCTCCCAGGTGATCAAAATGAAAGTTCAGATTTACTAGGATTGACAGATGCTCTTTCAGGGGAAAGTGCTTTGGTTTTCTCTTCCATGTTGGCCTCTTAATTCCTTGGTATTTTATCAACCCATTGGAGCTTTTAAGATATTTTTGATATCTTATCTAGCCCTTTTAGTTGATTTCACTGGGATAGTCGGTCCAAATAATTCAGCCTCACATTACCAGGTTTCCAACCTCAGTTGTAATCAGATTACTGGTACCCAACATATATCGGCTCTCCAGTTCCTCCTCCATTTACACTCCCCTGTTCCCTCCTCCTCGGATACAAAGAGGGACTACCTCCCCCAGAGGGCAGCAAGAGTGAGAATTTCAAAACAGCTACCAGAGAACCAGATTTAGGGGTGAACCAGCCAGACTTTGGCTGAAGGGCCGGTATACATGTGACCCTAAAGCATCATCATGAATCGGAATAAGATAGAATTTTGGGGCCCAGGTGGCTTCAAGGGAATCCCCATACTTGTTTGAAAGGAGGACTATTTTCATAAGATACAGGTGTAGGCTATGACCTCCAAAGTTAAAGGCCTTCAGCTGAAAGTGGGTCCTGCTTACGAACAAGCTTTTGTTTTAAAGAATGAAGCATGCAATTGCCTATCAGGGCTGCATTGCTCAGAACAATAGAGAAACGTGGTCCTCTGTTCATCCTTCTTCTTTGTAGTACCTAACCTCTTTAAATCAAATGTTGAACAAATATTTAAAGAAAATCAGTTTCTCTCTCTAAGTACAGCGAGAAACTGGCAACACAAGTTGCCTCTGGGGAGTGAAGCTGGGTGGAATCTTGTTACAGAAAAAGGCTTAGAAGAAAATGCTGTACAGGTAATTGCTGTCCTGAGGGGGCTCAGGGCATTGTCAGCATCCTGCTTGCATCGAAGCTCCCAACCGCAATCAGCGTTTGGCCGGGGTAGGATCAAAATCCGCAGAAAGGCCGGGGAACAGGTGAAAGGTGGTAGGCAGCATCTGGAATTTAGGGAGCATCAAAGGGGTGAGATTGTAGAGCCCACGCTGGGTCCCATCTCTGAGCAGGGTTCTCATACAGAACTTTGGAAGGATCCATGCCGAGCTCACAGTAGCTTGGCATCAGCCAACTGTTCCTTCTTCCTGCCTCGTCCTTGGCAGCCCTCTCTCTGTCTCTCTCTCCCTCTCTCCGTGTCTCTCCAACCCCCACCCCTCTCTCCCTCTCTCTGCCTTTCTCCCTCTCTCTCTACCGCTCTCATACTTGTCCACCTTTATTTTCTTAGTACTTAGAGGAGCAGAAGAAAGAAGGCTTAGAAAACATTTTGGGAGGAGTCCAGCTGTGTTTGGAACAGACTATCAGAGCTCCTTGCCCAGAATTCTGGAACGAAGGGAAAAAGCCAAGGTTTGTGGAATGGGCTGGGGAAGGTCTGCCTGGAACCCATCCAAAAGGCTTCCTGGACAACCCTGGTCCTTGTCATTGCCCCTCAATAATAACCCCTCGCCACATTGCATAAGCTTATCAAAAGTTTCATGGCGCCCACTTTATAGATATTCAACCTTCACAACAGCCCCGCGAGGTAGGCAGGGAAGGCATTTTTACCCCCATTTTGCAGACAAGGAAACTGGTAGCTAGTAGGTGACAGAGGCAGCATCCCAACCCCCACCCAGGACTTCAGGCCCCAAGCCTTTCTCCCCATCCAGAGACAGGTCCAATGCTCTCATCCCAGAGCATCCTGCGTCCCGGGCTCAGTGCTTCTCTGAAGAAGGGCAAGGAGGTGGCTCATTCCATGCTGCAAATCACAGCATTCCCTACCCCTCCCCTGCAAAGAAAGAGAAGGAACATGACCCCCAATGGGAAGAAATTCTAAAGCAGCCCCCAGGGACCTCTGGAGAAGCTGTTTGATTTATTTCGGTCCCTACTGGTATTCTGTGCCACATTTATAAACGTCAGCGCCGGAAATGAAGTTCCCACTGCCCTGGCAGCTGCTGGTTGCTGCTGTTGCTCACTAAGGGTTCAGATAAAGTGTTCCCCCCTCCCCTTGATTGATAGAGAGCTGAGAATAAAAGAAAACTAAAAGCCCCCTGGAGCATTGATGGAAGGGAGGGGGCAGCTTCTCAGGAAGAGAAAGGGAAGTGATCTAGAAAAGGCTGATATTAGTGGAACAGAGAGGGTGTGTGCACGTGTGTGTGTGCGTGTGTGTATGAGGAGGGGAGAGAGAGAGAATAAGGAAAAGATCCAGTTTTTAAGGCCACGTGGAAAATAAATACTTTCCGCTCATGTAGACAGAGGAAAAGTAGTGAAATCATAGTTTGTTTCAGGGGCTCTGACACAAGATGGAAGAAAGGTGGTCTTTGTAACCTCTGGGTTTCTACTCTTCCCTGAGCAGAATTTGCTATCTTCTAGGGTCTGGGCCAGGGAAAGAGAGTGGCAGAGACTGAGAGAAGAGAGTGGGAACAAAATAAAAGGTACAAGATTCCCAAAGGACCACAGAGAGCCAAGGCTTTGTTGTTATTAACCGAACCAGTGGCTGAGATTGAAGCATCCCTGCTGGGAGCGGGCTGTGGTTCCGTAGATACTGGTGTGCACATTTTTGCAATAACGCCTTCTCTTGCGGGTCTCCTAAATCCGTGATGCTTTCTGGTCTCTGAGAAATGCTGGTCGGGACCAATTCCACCAGTCCTGGCAGAGCACCTAAGGGACTCAGCAGTTAACCAAGGGATGGCTTCAGTGATCCCCAAAGCAGCAAGACCTTTAAAAGTCACTTTTAATCAGATTGTTTTGTATCTTCATGTTAACACATACTAAGTCAAATCTTCCCAAATGACTATCGTTCTCTTCAAAGTCACCCACTTGAGAGGCCTTGTAGTTAACCCACTGACACGCGCTATGTGGCGTAAATCATCCTGGAGGGCAATTTGATAAATACTTCATGGCCAGTTTATAACCCAGGCAATAAAATGTCATATTGCTTGATAGAGATTCCTTCCTCTGCCTTAACATATTTATCACACCTGTTTCCTGGTAACGTTTGGCTCCTTCCAAGCACCATATCCTCATCATGCTGCTAGCTCAGAGTGGTGTGAACCCGCCCTTGGAGGACACGACAATTCACTGAGGGGGTGGAGATATAACTGTTAGCATAAGAGAGAAACACACAAGAGGGAGAATAGTGACATTAATGTGATGGGTATCTGGGTGGGGTTTTGTTTCTTTTCAGTTTCCTTACACAGATAGAAATGTTTCTGTGTTTTAAAAAGCGTGACGTAAACAAAATGGGATATATTTATACAATGGAATATCATCCAGCCTTAAAAAAGAAGGAAATTCTGACACATGCTATAACACGGGTGAACCTCGAAAACATTGTGCTGAGTGAAATAAGCCAGTCGCTTGGGGCGCCTGAGTGGCTTGGTTGGTTGAGCATCCAATTTTGGCTCAGGTCATGATCTCGAAGCTCAGGAGTTTGAGCCCCACATCAGGCTCTCTGCTGTCAGTGTGGAGCCCACATCGGATCCTCTGTCCCCCTCTCCCTCTGCTCCTACCCTGCACACTCTCTCTGTCACTCTCAAAATAAATACACTTAGGGGCGCCTGGGTGGCTCAGTCGGTTGAGCATCAAACTTCAGCTCAGGTCATGATCTCACAGCTCGTGGGTTCGAGCCCCGCGTCAGGTTCTGCGCTGACAGCTGGGAGCCTGGAGCCTGCTTCAGATTCTGTGTCTCCCTCTCTCTCTGCCCCTCCCCTGCTTGTGCTCTGTCTCTCAAAAATAAATAAACATTTTTAAAAATACACTTAAAAAAAAGCGCCAGTCACAAAAAGGATAAATACTATATGATTCCACTTATACAAGGTACCTAGAGTAGTCAAGTTCATAGAGACAGAAAATAGGTTGACAGTTGCCAGGGGCTAAGAGAACGGAGAGTGGGAATCAGTGCTTAATGGGTACAGAATTTCAGTTTGGAAATGAAAAAGTTGTGGAGACGGCCAGTTCTGATGGTTACACACCAATGTGAACGCGCTTAACGCCACTGAACTGTACCCTTAAAAAGTGGTTAAAATGGGGGGCACCTGGGTGGCTCAGTCAGTTAAGCATCTGACTCTAGATTTTAGCTCGGATCATGATCTCACGGTTCGTGGGTTTGAGCCCCACACCGGGCTGTGCACTGACAGTGCAGAGCCTGCTTGGGATTCTCACTCTCTCCCTCTCTCTCTGTTCCTCCCCTGCTTGTGCTCTCTCTCTCTCTCAAAATAAAGAAGTTTTTAAAAAAATTTTTAACGTTTATTTATTATTGAGAGACAGAGCGCGAACAGGGGCGGGGCAGAGAGAGAGGCAGACACAGAATCGGAAGCAGGCTCCAGGCTCCCAGCTGTCAGCACAGAGCCCGACGTGGGGCTCGAACTCACAAACCGCGAGATCATGACCTGAGCCGAAGTCGGATGCTTAACCGACGGAGCCACCCAGGCGCCCCAAAATAAATAAGTTTTTAAAAAGTGGTTAAAATGGTAAATTTTAGGTTATGTGAATTTTACCACCAAAAAAAAAAAGCATGGATAACAAAATCAAATCTAGTCTCAAAAGGTGAGGATTTGCCATCACTGATGCTATTCAAAAGAATGTGCTGGGCCAACGACCAGAGAGAAAGGCCCAAAATATTCTTTTCTCTGGATCAAAACAGCACTGGGGGTCAGGCAGGTAGCTGTCACTCCTGCTGTGAACCGGTTCCAGGGAGGAACCACACTTCCTCCAGGGCTTCTGTCCTCACACCTCCTATACAGTTGTGAACCTGCCGGGGCAGAACCATTCTCCCAGCCCTGGAATGTTCCACAGCACAACCTGGGTCTCCCTGACCCAGCCCGCGGGGACTGGCCGGATCCCCTGGCAGCACAAACAAGTCTTGGTTCTGCTGGCCAGGCGGCTGCTGAGGTGGCTTTTTAATCCCCCAGCCGTGCCTTCCTAGTGATTGCTTTTATTAGGAAATGTAATGAAAAAGACTATATGAAGCCCCTGCCAGAAAAAAAAAAAAAAAAAAAAAAAAGCTAATAAGATTTTGCACCAAGTGTGGCGAGAAAAGAAAGGGGGGAAAAAGCACATTAGGAGTCAGATAATGAGATAAATGAAAGACCGCAGGGAAGATCATTTTTGCAGACTTGCCGGATGGTTGTAAAAATTTTAATTTGCTGAATTCTCTTTTTTCGTCGTCTCTGACTCTCCCCATCTCTCTCACTGGCTTTCCGACGCCCCGAATCTTGTCCCTGTCTTTCTCTCTTCGCGTCTCCCTCTCTTCTGTGGCTGCTCCCCCTCTGCTTCAGCTCTTGCTTTGTGGGTGCGCGTGCATGTGCATGTGCGTGGGTTTCCTTTCACCTCTCAGGACTTGGGCAGGAGGCTGGCACCTTGGGCAGCGAGTCAGAAGGAGCGAGAGGACAAAGGACTGCAGCTCCCCACCCCCCTTCTGGGAGCTGCTGTGATTCGGCTGAAGGGAGAGAAAGAGGGAGAGATCAAGGGAAGAAGGAGGAGAAAAACGGGACTGCGGAGGAAGGACAGGAGATCAAAGAGCAGAGAAGTAAGGAGGAAGAGAAAGCCCCCGCTGCTCCCGCAAATCGATTCTCTGCAATGCCCGCCTTCCCGTCTGTGCTCCGAGCCGCTGAGCAGAATGCCACCACCGTGGGATGCCAGGCCTGAACAGAAGGGCTCTGGGGCACGGGGCAGGCGCAAGGGCCAGGCTGCTAGGGACCACTGGGCCTGCCTTGCCCTGTGGGGAGAGGTCTCGCTTCCCCAGGACGCCCCCTCTCACACATCCAGGCTTTGAGGAGGTCCTCTCCAAAATCGGGCTCTGGTCCTTGCTTTGGCCGACTCCTTCCCCCTGTCCCACACTCGGGAATTCTCCTGCGTTTCTTTGCTCCTCTGCAGAAATCCCAGTCCACGCTGCAGTTGGAGGGCTGGAGAGTGGACACGATGAATAGCTTCCCCAGGGGGAGGAGGAGCCTGAGAAAGTACGGGAATGAATGGCTCAGGGTGGAGACACATTGTCAGTTATTAGGAAAATCTCTCTCGCTCTTCCATCCCTTGTTCCTTCCCCAGTGGGGACGATGTGCTCTGCTTCCTCCCAGGGAAGACTTCTCTCTCTGTGCTCTGCCTCCAGCAAAAGTGTGCTGTCGGCTACCTAGGGGATGGGCGTTTCCTCCAGCGGCCACTGCAGAAAAGAGAGCCGTGAAAATCGGCAAGTCGCAAGTCCTGGGAAGGAGAGGACATCTCAGAAGGGGGTGTGGGGACTCTGGCAGTGGGGCCCCGAGCTGGCGGGACAGAGTAGTGATAGGCAGTCCCAAGAGGGAGGATGGAATTGGCTCAAGGTCAGTGGAGGGGCGGTAGGGCGGGGGGGGGGGGGGGGGAACGGATTGCAACTTGACTGGAGTGAAATAAGCTGGGAATAAAAGCAAATGCACATGGTGTTTCCTACGCTCCTCACCACAGTCCTGTGAAGTTGGTACTATTGTTAACATCTCCATTTTATACATGGGGAAACTGAGGCACGGTGCGAGGTTAACCACATCTTTCTACTTCCTCTCCAGAACAGGAGACAAGTTTGGCAAAGTATCGGAGACTACGCAAGAGGGAGAAGAGCACTGTGGTTGAGAATGTGAACTTTTGGGCCAGACAGCCCCAAACGGACTAGCAGTGGGACCTTGGATGAGATCCTTAGAACTTAAGGTCACCCCTCAGAGCAACGTGAAGAAAACTGAAAGCATGTCAGTTACACATGGACACAGTGCCTGGCCTCTGAGCTCAGTCAGTGTCAGTGCTTAACGTCGTTACTCCCTACTACCCAGTGCTTGGCAGCTGGCAAGCCTCAGCTTTCCCTCTCTGGTCTCCCACTGGAGGGGGAAACGCTGGAGATGGGTCCTCCCCCGGATCAACTTCTTAGGGGCGCACAGTCCTGCAGACAGGCCTCAAAGAGCTTCAGCACCCACAGCACAGCCCCTCACCCCAGAGCCTCCCTCCCCTGCTCTGATCTGGTGATCCCAGGGGTTCCCAGGCCTCGGGAGCACCCCCCAGTACTGTGACTCAGTGAATTGTTCAGGGAATGTGTCGCCCTCCTTCCCTGCCTCCTTCCCTCCCCTGGCCCCTGCTTTTCTCTTGATGGAGAAGGCACAAATTAGGCAGAAAGAAAAATGTTGACAGTTCCCAGCCCTCCCTTGCTGGGGATAAAGAGAAATACGTTAACCGTTGAAGCTTTAGGCGGATCAAACACAGTTTGTGAGTTGCTTCAAATGTATTATTCATCTCACCAATGAGATGCAGTCTTGGGCTTTCTCTTGTCGCCCCATCAAGAGGAAACCTCGGCCACTGGGGAGATGCTGGGCTCCAGAGAGGAGGGGGCACCTTCAGAATGCCATCTTTTCAGCATTAAATCAGTCAGTGGGTCTCCAGTCCTTCTTGTTCCTCTCGAAGCTTTCCGAATGGTATGGGTCAACTTAACCAGAGTCTAAGGATGCAAAATCTGCAGGTAAGACCCACAGAATTGGGCACAACAAACACGTGGAATCAAAGAGTAACTGTGACACTCAGAGGCAGGAGCTGGAGATGTGTGACCCTGGAAGGTCCTCCATGTGCCACTTGAACTTGAGGGATGTAACTGTCATGGGCTCGAAGAGCTCTAAGAGAAGGCATCGCAGCCATGCCATGAGCTCTAAGACACACTGCACTCCCCCTATAGTTGGATGCCTGGAGGAAGGATCTGGATTCAGACACAGCTCTTAGGCTTGTGATTTGGACAGGTGGACGCCCCTGAGGGTTCTACCTTCTTTCCTTGCCCCTCCTCCTTTCCCCTTTGGCCACTGAGGTCCCCTGCGGACTCCTGCCCACCTCCCACGGTTCTGAGGCACCAGGGCAAGCTTCGCAAATCACACACTGCCCCTTCCTAAGCCTCACCCAGAGAAGAAACCACCCCGGCGTCCCATGATCTTGCCCCACTATCTCACAAGCCTTTCATTTGTGCTATGCTGAGCATATCAGTAGGAAGTGGGGATAGGGACTGGGCACTGCTGGTGGAATGGAATGTTAGAACAATCCAGAAGGAAGGGATTTTGACATGATGTATCAAAAAGCCTTAGAGTGGGGCGCCTGGGTGGCGCAGTCGGTTAAGCGTCCGACTTCAGCCAGGTCACGATCTCGTGGTCTGTGAGTTCGAGCCCCGTGTCAGGCTCTGGGCTGATGGCTCAGAGCCTGGAGCCTGTTTCTGATTCTGTGTCTCCCTCTCTCTCTGCCCCTCCCCAATTCATGCTCTGTCTCTCTCTGTCCCAAAAATAAATAAAAACGTTGAAAAAAATTAAAAAAAGCCTTAGAGTGTACATTCTCTTTGACCCAGCAATTCCATCTCTTAGAAAATGCTCCAAGGAGGGGCACCTGTGTGGCTCAGTCAGTTAAGCCTCCGACTTCAGCTCAGGTCATGATCTCACTGTTCCAGCCCTGCACTGGGCTCCATGCTGACAGCTCAGAGCCTGGAGCCTGCTTCAGATTCTGTGTCTCCCTGTCTCTCTGCCTGTACCCCACTTGTGCTCTCTCTCTCTCTCTCTCTCTCTCAAAAATAAACATTGAAAAAAAGTTTATAAAAAAAGTTAAAAAAAAAAAAAGATGGGGTGCCTGGTTGGCTCAGTCGGTTGAGCGTCCGACTTCAGCTCAGGTCATGATCTCACCGTTTGTGAGTTCGAGCCCCGCGTAGGGCTCTGTGCTGACAGCTCAGAGCCTGGACCCTGCTTTGGATTCTGTGTCTCCCTCTCTCTCTGCTCCTTCCCCACTCACTCTCTGTCTCTCTCTCTCTCTCAAAAATAAATAAACATTTTTAAAAATTAAAAAAAAAAGACACTGCTCCAAGGAAACACTGGACAAGTGTGTAAAAGTGTGTAAAAATGGGGCACCTGTGTGGCTCAGTTGGTTAAGCGTCCGACTTCGGCTCAAGTCACCATCTCACAGTTCATGGGTTTGAGCCCTGCGCTGACCTCTATGCTGCCGGCTCAGAGCCTGGAGCCTGCTTTGGATTCTGTGTCTCCCTCTCTCTCTGCCCCTCCCTTGCTCGTGCTCATCTCTGTCTCTCAAAAATAAACGTTAAAAAAATTTTTTTAAATAAAAATTAAAAAACTACAAAAATGTCCATCCCAGCTTTGTTGATAATGGCAAACCCATCCTAAAACCAGTCATAAAGGATTGGTCACATAGTAGCCTTCTGATGCAGTCATTGAAAATCAGATTCTACAATATGGGGTGGGCGGAGTCATATGCAAATATATTTTCATTCCAAAACAATTTTCAGATAATAGAGGTAGAGCACCCGCCCCCCACCGAATCCTAACCCAATCCCATTCCTCTCCTCAAAGTACTCATTATTAGCAGTTTAGCATGTATCCTCCCTCTCAGGCTGTTATTTTGAAGAATTGTATTTAATGTAAACAAATAAATAACTCAGGTTATGCAAATTTGTAACTAGAGATGTATGTATGCAAAGAGAAAAGTCTTGCTGATTATACATCAAAATGTCAACAGTATTCAACCCGAAACAGTGGGACTCTATGTGATTTTTACTTCCTTCTGCAGGAGTTAGGGTATTTTCTACATGAACAGAAAAGAAACAATGCTATTTTAAAATGCAGTAAGGGGAGCCTGGGTGGCTCAGTTGGTTGTGTGTCTGACTCCTGATTTCGGCTCAGGTCATGATCTCACAGTTGTGAGATTGAGCCTCATGCCAGGCTCTGTGCTGACAGCATAGAGCCTGCTTGGGATTCTCTCTCTCCCTCTGCTCCCCCTCAAAAAATCTGCTCAAAAAATATATATATAGTAAAACACAAGGAATTGGAAACATTGGCCGCCTCTGAGGAGTGAGAGAGACTATTCATCAGGCACTCTTTTACATCTTTTGAATTTTGCACCTTGGGCACGGATTACCCATTCAAAATGCGGATAAAATTTTTAAAAATTTAATATGGCAATAAAATAAAATGAGGGGGCTGGTGGAGAAGACCTCCAAAGGGCAGCATGCCCTGATATTCTGGGAATCCGTAAAATCCTTCAAGCTGTCGTTATAGCTTCTGAATCTGCTCAGGATTCACTCCAATAGGTGCTAGTCTCTTTCTGTCTCACCAGGCAAGGAATTAGGGCCTATAACCTGGAAGAAATGAGGTAGGGTCTAAAATAAACCAGGCTGCCAGCCAGAAATAACTTTGTAATAATTTACAGCATAGCAACAGTAATGGCTCGGTTGAGCCCGTTCTCATACTTTTTCAAAGTATTTTTCATCTCCCTTTAGTTCTCCAAATTTTTCTTGAGGCTACCCGCTGCCATCAGGTTCCTGGGCAGGAAAAGAGGGGGCTGAAGACCTAACGGGCCATTGTTTGAAGTCAGCCCGAAAGATCCATATTTGCCAGGACTGGATGTTGGGTCTCAGACAAGAGTCCCTTCTCCCTCCTTCCCGGGGCCCATCAGCTCCATCTGCCCTCAGCTCCCGTCTCCTATCTCCTGCCTCAGGCTCCTAATTTTTTTTTTTTAATTTTTTTTTCAACGTTTATTTATTTTTGGGACAGAGAGAGACAGAGCATGAACAGGGGAGGGGCAGAGAGAGAGGGAGACACAGAATCGGAAACAGGCTCTAGGCTCCGAGCCATCAGCCCAGAGCCTGACGCGGGGCTCGAACTCACGGACCGCGAGATCGTGACCTGGCTGAAGTCGGACGCTTAACCGACTGCGCCACCCAGGCGCCCCCTCAGGCTCCTAATTTATAAAAGGAGGGTAATCAGCCTTGCCCCAGAGACTGGCAATGGGACATGGGTGATGGTTGATAGACTGTAGGCAAGAGACTGGGTCCCCAAAGCTGGAGCAGCTTCCAGACAGCCACAGGGCAGGAGGATGTAGATGGCAGGAAGGGGGCTCTCTGAGGCCTGGCATAACCACTATTTATCAACGGATGACAGACATTTTTAATTGACCATGTTATGAGAGGTACGGGAGATGATGAGTATCTGTGTATGAGGACACAGGCAGCCCGCCCAGCCTAGAACATGCTCCATGGGGTATTAATTCCCTCCCCTGGAAAGCCTCCTCCCCGGATCCCCTCCAGACCTACTGGTCCCCCTTCTTCCTCCGAGCTGCCCTATGTTTCTGACACTCATACATCTCCCAGTACTGTAATCTCGGGTGCCTGTTTCGCACACAATCTCACCAGACCGAATTCCTTGAGGGCAAGATTAGTATCCAAGTCATTTCCATATGTCACATAGTAGGTCCTCAGAAACTACTTCCTGAATAAACAAATCGATGCAATTTTTGGACCCATGATCCTTGCAAAGTCTCACCAGGCTGTCTCTCACTCCTGGCACAGAGGCTGCCCCAAGACCCGAGCTCCCTGCCCAAACTCACTCCAAACCTGACCCAGAGGAGGTAGGAGCAGAGAGATGTGGGGGGTGCATGGTGTGGTGACGAGTGGGCTGGGCTGTGGTCCTGGCCATCAGAGCCTTAACCGCCCTGGACTCAGCTCCTTCATCTATACGTGATCACTAGATCAGATCAGGAGTGGGAAACTCAAATACCTGCCGAGAGAGAATCAAAGAGTGGAAGAGACCGTAGCTGGGTAGCAGGCACGTCCCTTACCAGCTGGCCATTGTCAATTGATACAAGACTGTGGGTCAAGTGTGGCGAGATTTTATTTTTCAAGGCAGCCAGAAATCAAGGGTTTTTTTTTTTTTAATTTTTTTCATCTTTATTTATTTATTTTATTTATTTTTTTTTTAATTTTTTTTTTAACATTTATTTATTTTTGGGACAGAGAGAGACAGAGCATGAACGGGGGAGGGGCAGAGAGAGAGAGGGAGACACAGAATCGGAAACAGGCCCCAGGCTCTGAGCCATCAGCCCAGAGCCTGACGCGGGGCTCGAACTCACGGACCGCAAGATCGTGACCTGGCTGAAGTCGGACGCTTAACCGACTGCGCCACCCAGGCGCCCCTCATCTTTATTTATTTTTGAGAGAGAGACAGAGTGTCAGCAAGGGAGGAGCAGAGAGAGAGGGAGACACAGAATCCGAAGCAGGCTGCAGGCCCTGAGCTGTCAGCACAGGGCCCGTTGCAGGGCTGGAACCCAGGAACCGTGAGATGGTGACCTGAGCCGAAGTCAGACGCCCAACCGAATGAGCCACCCAGGGGCCCCCAGAAATCAAGATTTTTATATGAAGTCTCCTGAACTGGTCAACCACAAATCCATAGGCCCTATTTGCAGCCTGGAGGCCACCAGTATGGGATCCAAATGCCCTCACCTCCTTTCCAACTTCGAGCTCTTAAATTCTCTGCATTTCAAGAAAGTGGCCTGAATACTTGTGTTTCTGGAGTAACCTTGAAGGGCAAGACCCAAAGTCCAGGCCTCATTCTGGCCACCAGGCCTCTGGCAACTGCCATCCTGACTCCCAAATTGCTACCTTATGCAAATGTGTCCCCTGTCGGCCACCAACTGCCCCCCCCAATGCCCCACCGCCACCACAGCGGGCAGAGATGGGGGAGGAGGAGCCAATGGCCACTTGTCCTGGGGTGGGCCAGAGTCAGCCCCTCACTTCCTGACCTTCAAAGCGCCTCTTCTGGGCGCAGACCTAGGCCCCGCGGCGGGCGGGCAGGCGGGCAGGGGGTGGGGGGATGCGAACCTGCCACCTCACCTTGCCCCTCACGGGCGGGGCCCACCGGTGATACCGTCTCACCTAATAAATTCCTGTCAGAGAAGCTGTCAGGGCCTGGGAAATAAATAATGATATTTAACATTTTGTAATAACAACAATTAACCAGTAAATAATGTCCTTTAAACTGCAAACGCCGGAGTAAATTAATTCTTCTAATGAGCTGTCAGGCACGGAGGGAAAAAAAGTACCCGTCTCCTTTGGTGCCACGCGGCTGCCGTGTGAGCAGCGGGGGGAAGCTCACCTCCGCCCCGGGAGCTCATTACCGGGAAGCACGCGGCGCGGGTTTCCCGGGGAATCGGCGGCCCCGCCCGCCCCCACGTGGCGCCGCGCCGCCGCCTGTCCTCTCCGCACCCCGCGCCCCGGGCCCGGCCGCCCCGCGCCGCGCACCGCCAGGTGCCTGTTGCGAACGAGCCCGCGCCGCGCGGCCAGCATTTCAATTAGAGCCGCCCGGCTCCCTCGCCTTCCCTCGCCTGGGCCCTTGGGCCGCGCTCAGCCTCGAGGTGGCCGGGGGTTAGGAGCCGGGGGACAGGGGAGGGGGAGAAGCCGGTGCGCGGCCCCAGTCCTTGCTGCGTGACCTTGGAGAGCTTCCCTGCCCTCTCTGGGCGGGGATGTCGTAAATGGAAATGTGAAGCTAATCAAACCAGATGTGATTACTTCTGAGCTCCCCAGAAGCCCGTGACCGTAAAAAGACACCTAAGAGTAAGGCAGCTCTTTATGTACTGATTCGGAGTAATCTCCAAGATATATTGTCAGGTGACAAAAGCAAGGCACAAAACAGTGAGCAGAGTGTGCTACATCTTGTGTATTAAAAATAGGACTAAAGAAAGAGAATATGGGTCCCTATTTGCTTGTATATGTCTAGACAGGAAACACATAATGTGTGCTTGCCTCCGGGGAGGGCAACTGGGAGACTGGGGGGTGGGAGGGGGCGGGTTGGGGAGGGGCTTTTCACTGACTAGGCTTCCGTCCCCTTATTTTCGGAACCACGTGCAGCTATTAGCTGTGCAAAAAAAAAAAAAAAAAAAAAAGACAAAGCCACACACAGCAGAGGTCATCTTGTCTCTCAGTAGCTTTCAGGAAGTGGGAGCCACAGGGGGAGGGCTGAACTGAGACCCTGCCTGAAGCCCCTCCGGAGAGGGGGCACTGCTAACCCAAGCTAATGAGTCAGGAAGTCCTTGCCAGTGTCTAATCCCCTTCTCTCCTGCTACAGTTTGAGTGCCTTTCCAGGTTCTGTATTTGGTGGGTGGAAGGGCTGATGGTTTTATGCAGGACCAGGGACAAGGGGGTGACAGGGGGGCAGCCGCTGTCTGGCAAAGAGAGACGGCAGGCGATCACCGCCCTCTGCAGCCACATAGGCCTGGATTTGAGTCTGCTTTTGTCACTTGCTAGCTGTGTGGTGTTGTGTGTCACCCTCCATTGCTAGGCTGCAGAATCCAGACGTCCCTGCCCCCCTCGGGGAGGACAGAAGGTGCTGAACCTGATGCGCAGGGAGCCAGGCCCAGGGCTTGATGGAACCACCTGGGGCGGGGCAGGGGGAAAGGGCTGCTGCTGTGGGGCTGGGGGTGGGAGAAGGACGGAGACGGAGAGCTCCCAGGCCCCCTTCTCCGTCTGACCAGCTCCATTTTCATCTGCTGGTATCCTCGCCTTCCTCGTAAGGTGTCTCCCGACTAGAGAGGTTCTTAGCTAAAATATATTTGAAAAGCCCTGACCTCGGCCATTTAGAACACACTGCTGCCCGTCCCAGGCCCAGCTCCTCACCACCTAGATACATTAACAGGACTGAGGGAGGGAAGGGGAGAGGTGTGGTGTGGGAAGGTGGCCAGCTTGGCCTCCTGACCCTCCCGTCTCCTCAACAGCCTCAACTCAGGGACCTAGAACATCGGGGTGGAAGTTCAGGGAACGGTTGCTGATTGTGAGAATTCCTGAGACAGTCTCCCTTCCCCGGCAGCCTGGAGGAAGAGGCAATGGCTTCATTTCACCTGACAGGATCCAGGGAGGGGGAGAATGAGGGCATCTCTGGCGTCAGCTTTAAGACCGTGTTGGTGACTAAGGCATGAGGAAGGGAGTCTAACAGATCTGGATTCAAATCTAGACTCCATCACTTATAAGCTGTGTGACTCCGGACAAGTTGCTTAACTCTCTGAGCTTTGGTTTCCTCTTCTACAAAATGTGGAGAATGGCTCCCCATCTCTTGGGGCCGTTGTGAGGGTTAAGATGGCGTGTAAAATACTTAGCATAGTGCCTGGACATAAAGTAAGCACCCGGTAAATGGCTGTATCTGTTCTGGGGAGCTTTTTTGCTGCGCTGCTAGAACAGATTCCATCTCCAGGATCAAGAAGGGCCGTTGTCCTGCTGCCTGAGGTAGGCAGACCACCTCTACAGCTCCCCGATTTGTGAGGCAGCCCAGAAAGGCCTCCAGGTTTGGTTTTTGCAGAGGGCAGCGGAAAAATCGGAGCTGAAGCCAGCAAAACAAGGATCCCAGCAGCGGGTCTGAGTCAGCTCCTCTTGGGTCTGGGGGTTCAAGAGCCTTCCTCAAGGTCACACGGCCACCTAAGCGTCCTGTCCTCCCTGTGACTGCCTCAATGGCCTGGGTCCTCTGAGGGCCCGCCCGGGCACCTGTGTACCTGGAACACCAGCTGGGAGGGTGGGGTGTTCCAGTGCGCAGAGGAAGCTGGGTCTCAGCCACACGGAAATTAAAACCAGCTTGCCCAGTGCTGAGTTACCATGTCGCCTGAAATCAGATTGATTTCTTGGGCTTGTTGTGACGGCAGTGTTACAATTGATTCGTCTGGATGGCAGTGAGTTTATCTATTTGGAGCTGTCTGTCATTGATCTGAATAAGCTTCTAAAATAGCCCAAATACCTGGTGAGGGCGAGGTCACCACCAAGCGCGGCTCAATATTAATTATAATAATGAACAGGCATGAGGAGGGTTGGTTCATTGCCTGCCCCGCAGGGCTGGCCTCTGTGAGCTTTGGTGTTTAATATTCATTCCTCCATGCAAAGAGCTAGTGGACAGTCCTAAACTGAGTCAAATCCGCATGGGAGGTGGGGCCGTTCTCTGCTTCCATGGGACCGAGAAAGAACTGGGGCTACTGAAACAAGACTTGAAACAAGTCAAGAAGGACTTCCCAATGGCTAAACGTGGATGGAGAGAGCCTATCGTTCACTTATGAGCCAGGACAAGTTGTTTCTTTCTGCGTCTGTTTCCTCCATAAAATGGGGATTATAATATTTGCTTCTCAGAGCTTCTGTTCCCTCTGCCTCTGGCTGAAAAAATAAGACAAAACAAAACACCGGAAGCCTCTTCTGGTTCAGGGAGAAGCAGAAAGGTCCCACTTTAGGTAAAAAAAAAAACCACCTGCCTTGCTCAGCCTTGGCACGGAGTAAGCATTCAATCGATGGAGTTGCTATTATCATAATTATTGATTCAATGAATATTTATTGAGCGCCTGCTACCTGCTTGGCCTTGAGGAAAAACTAGTGCACAAGCCATTATCCCCTGCCTTTAAGGAGACGAAACCTGGGTTACTATGGGAATCAGGACGTCCCCCTTGCTATAGGCTCTCAGGAACAAGGGAGAGCCCTGTGTCTCGGAGACAGCTTAGAAGTTGCTCCCGGAGGCAGGTGGATGAACATGAAGGCCTCGTGGGGGTGGCGGCAGGTCCCAAGCAGTGTTACCCAGCAGAAGACAACTCTATTAAAGATCAGTCAGCGAGAGCCCCTCCAGAAAAGCATTCTTCCAGAAACAAGAGGATCCTCCACTCTAAGGATCTAGAGGAAATGTGATCAGACTTGGGGTTCAGGTCTGCACGAAGCAAAGAATAACAAGCTGCCACTAGCTGACATGCAGCAAGGAGCATGGAGGTTTAATCAACATAAGGACTTCCTGGTGGAGGTTTGGAGAGCAGTGAAGGAGACTCAGGATGGAGAGACTTCCAGGCCCGTCTGGGAGCCGGGTCTGCTGTCTTCCCGGAGACATCCCTTCCTCTGTTCCTGCAAAGCTCTCCTCTCTCCTCCAGCTTGCGGCTGGCAGGGACCCCCATGGCCAGCCTTAAGAGAAACATCAGAAGAAAGTTAATAGCGAAGCGCTCTGGCGGATCTAATTGATTTTTTTTCCTATTGGTTCCCTAATATAGGCAACACTGTTCCTGCCGCTTTTCTGGGCTGGAGATTATGTCATAAATAAAGAGATTTGCTCCCTATTTCCATGTGCTTATCTTTAATAAGTTAAGAACTCAACAAGCTTTAGGAGGACTTGAAATGAGCAAGGGATCCGGTGGTGGCTTCGGCTGTGGCGGCGGCCGTGGCAGCCACAGCTTTATTTCAGTAGAGGGGGAGGCAGGTGGCTGAGGCTGGTGGGGGGAGAATTTGCATTCTCTGGGCTGCACTGGATCGAGGCTCAGCTGGGAGAAGACAGTGGGGGAGGAAATTCGTGGTGGCAGATGTGGCAAAATGGATGGACAGGACCCATGAGGCTTGGGTTACCATGGGAGTTAAGAGTCAGGTAGCCTGAGTTCAAATCCCAGTCCCATCATTGCTTACTAGCTGTGTGGGCTTGGGCTGTGTTACTTAGCCTCTCTGTCTCTCCTCATTTTTTTAAATGTTTGTTTATTTTTCAGGGGGATGGGAGGGGCAGAGAGAAAGGGAGAGAGACAATCCCAAGCAGGCTCCATGCCGTCAGCACAGAGCTCGATGCGGGGCTCGAACTCACGCACTGTGAGATCATGACCTGGGCCAAAACCAAGAATCGGACGCTTAACCGACGGAGCCACCCAAGCACCCCTCTTTCCTCGTTTTATTTTATTTTATTATTATTATTTTTTTAACATTTATTTATTTTTGAGACAGAGAGAGACAGAGCATGAACGGGGGAGGGGCAGAGAGAGAGGGAGACACAGAATCGGAAGCAGGCTCCAGGCTCTGAGCCATCAGCCCAGAGCCCGACGCGGGGCTCGAACTCACGGACCGCGAGATGGTGACCTGAGCTGAAGTCGGACGCTTAACCGACGGAGCCACCCAGGCGCCCCTTCTCGTTTTAAACAAATATGGATAATAACGCCTATCTCATAGGTTGCCGTGGGGCTCAACAACATGCAAAGAGCTTAGCACAGAGCCTGGCGTGGGGACTACGTAGAACATGTTAGCCAGTATGTGGTTATTAAGACATCACCTAACTCCATTGACCTTAACTGCTGCTACCAGGACCTCTGCCATGTGCCAAGCCTTGGCCTGGGCTTCACAGATGAGTGAGACTCTGCCTGGCCCTGACTTCAAAGACCACCAGTCCAGCTGGGGCCCCAGCGCCTGTGGCTGGCATGAGCTGGGTATCCACAATGAAGAATCCAGACAGTGGTGACCTCTCCCGGGGAGGCTGCCATCCTTCTGCCCCTGTCTTAAGGCTCACCCACCCTCCAGTTCTGGACACGCCACGGATTAACTCTCACTTCCTTAAAGCTGACAGTGGACAGAAGCCGTGTGGCAGGTGCAGAAACAGCCCACTCAAGACTGAGCCCCGTTGCCACCATCCACTGCACACTTAACATGTGCCAGGCTGTAAGGACCAGGATTTGAACCCAGGCCCACTGACTTCCCCCGCTCTAAGCACTGTCCTCTACTCTTCACTCTGTGCTTATAGTCCCAAGCATTAACGAAGCACATATAATGTGCAAAAACCCTAGGCTACGGGGATATAAAAATGAATAAAACAACCATTTATTGAGTGCCTGCTCTATGCCAAGACTTCCTACAGGGTATCTTACGGAATAATTTCCCGAAAGGCAAGTGGCATGGTTTTCCTTTAATAAGTAAGGAAACGGAGGCCCAGAGAGGCTCAGAAATTTGCCCAAGACAAGCGTAAGTCTGGGATCACTTTGAACACGGACCTGACTTCCAAGCCTGAGCATTTACACCCCTCAGCCTCCTGATGAGCAGTGTCTCCCTTTTCAGTGGGTCTTGCTCTTGCGGACCACTAACATGGCTTCAGAGTAACCAGCAGCCATCCCAGCTTACCCCAAAACACCCGCATGTGCCTACCTCCACCCTTCCCCACTCACAGCAACATCCCCCGACTCGCTCACGGAAGACAGGCCCAATAGCATTAAGCCAATCTGTTGCTTATCCTATAAGTCAAGAAACAAGGCTCCTTAGTACCTCCACTCCTTCCCTGATGGGGAAGCCAAGGCTCAAACACATGCCAGGTGTTGGTCAGACCCTCCGAACCAGTGGGGCTGAGACCAGAACCTCTCCTACCTGCACTTCCCAGCGGTCCAAAGAGCCAAGTCAGTGATCCCAAGACGCTCTTCAGCAACCCCATCAATCTCCGTAGCCCGTCTGAGTCAGACTATATGAAGTTCTCCCTTCATGGGCAATTTTGGAGGGGCTCAGTGTCCGTGTAGGGACAAGACCAAGAAACTGTTTTTACCCCTCTCTGCAAAGGGGCTCAAAGAGGAATCCTCCTCCCTCCCATAGGTCTTGGGTGGCCCTTGCCCAGTAGGAGATGGGTTCCCTCTTGGACCCCCATTTTGTATTCACCCTCTCTCCTCCAGGCCATTGTCTGGCCCCACAGATTCTGTTGCTTTAAGGATTGGTGACCTCACAGTCAGTTGCCATAGAGACCATTGTGATGTCACAAGCAGAGGACAAGTAGTTCAAGGAGGAGTGGAGGGTAGAAATGCACAGCTAGAATTGAGGGACATTTGGGGTTTCTGTCCTATTTTCATGCCCAGAAAAAGAAGTGTCTGGAGGTAGATTCTGATATCTGGGGGAGACCTGACCACATTTCTCTGTGTTCTCCTGAGCCTAAGAGGCCTCTGAGACCCAAAAGAAGAGTCAATGAAAACAAACATCAGAAATACTCCCTACCTTGGGGTGGTAAGAAGTGGGCTACTTTTGTAGCAGAAAAGAATGAGCTTAGATGTCAGGAGAAGCCATGTGGCTGCAAGATCCCCACGGAGGAGATGATGTTGCCTTGCCTTAGGAGGTTTGAACCATGGGAGACAGCCTCTAGGGCCTTTATTATCCTGATTAAGCACCTCATAGAGATAAACATGCCGCAGGACAGTGAGTTGAGACTCTATCTCCCCTCCCTGGTCTGGGAGCTCCTTGAGAGCTCTGCCTGTCCATATTCCCCTCAGGTCCTGGCACAAAAAAATGTTCCCTCATTCAGTAAACAATGAGTAAGCAGGTGATAAACAAATTGGGTAGGTGGCTGGGTAGGATGAGGGAATACACAGATGAATGGATGGACACACGGGCAGGTTGGGAGCCCTGAGCTTTGGAGCTTTGGAGCCCTACACCCGTGCCTGCTTCTCTAGCTGCATCCCACCACATACTTCTCTGTGATCCAGCCACAGTAATCATCTCTTAGTCCTGCCAACTCCAGGACTTTGCACATGCTGTTCCCTCTGCGTGGAATGTACTTCCTTTGCCTCTTCAAGTAACACCCACTCATCCTGTGGCTTTCCACTCAATCACCACCTCCTCAAGGTGGTCTTCCCTGACCAGGTCAACTACCAGTGTAGGCCTCCATAGCCCCGTGAACCTCCCCTGAGCACCTGATATGTCACAGTTTATATTTAGTCAGGTGGTTCTGCGTAAGGTCTCTCATTCTAGACTGTGAGCTCCGAGCCCGCAGGGCCAGTGACTGTTTTCACTCACCTTTGTGTCCCCAGCACTTAGGACAGTGGATACTTAATAAATATTTGTCTAATGAATAAGTTAATAAGTGACCAGCCCTGCCCTCGCCTATTCCAAGCAGCCTATTCTCTCCGGACTGCATCAGGGGAGAGAATCTAGGTACAGGCCCCCTGCAGGTGAACCCAGGACAGAGCCCACAGATTCAGGGAGCCTGAGGTCCCTCCCACACCTGCCCCTGCAAAGGCCCACCAGCACCTGGGCCTTTCTGCTCTGCCTTGTTAGTATATCTTGGTTTCACCATGAACTACCTGCAAATCACTCGGCCTCTTAGGGCCTCAGTGTCCTCATCTGTACAATGGGGACAATAACGTACCTACCTCATAGGACCTACCCCAACTCCATGCCCAGTGATAGTAAATAATAAATGGTGCTAGTATTCTTATTCTTAGAGGTCAGGAATAGCCCATCGGATTCAGGGGCCAACTGAGAATATACTAATGTTTTATGAATCTGCTTTAAATGCATGTGACAGTCCTTCTTTATTTATTTTTAAGATTTTATTTTTCAGTCATCTCTACACTCAACGTGGGGCTTGAGCTTATAACTCCGAGATCAAGAGTCACATGCCCTACCACCCGAGCCAGCCAGGTGCCCCAACGTGGGCAATCTAATTCCAAAGCTTCATGCCTGGGTTTGCTCAAAGGGGAAAACTCAATTATCATCTCACATTATTCAAAGCAACCCCCCAGTCTTGTCTCAGTCATGAAAAGGGTATGGAGTATTCTTTTGCCCCCAGCCATGGCTTGACCCAGAGTGAGTGCTGTTTGGGACAGGGGTGTGAGGTCAGTCTGGCTGGGATACTTGTTCATGTTTCCCCCACCCTCATCCTGCCCTAGTTCTCAGAAGTGGATGGAGTTGGCCAGGGTTCCGTAGGGGAGAGGGGCTCTCCTTGACAGAAGGAAGATCACCTTCTGGTCAGTGGCACCTCCTCCTTGCTTGTCCTATGCATAAATACTCTCATATCTACTGACCAAGGTTCCAGGGTAGACCACCCAGGCAAGAAGTCACTTGGGCATCCTAACTGGTTCCATAGAGGAAAGAACCAAGACCCCTTTGGGGACGCCTGGGAAGCTTTGCTCTTCCCACCCCCATCCTCCAGCTCACTGTAGCTTTCTGAGGCCCAGCTGCCAGGGGCAGCCTCAGGATACACAAAAGGCTTTCTCCCCCTTTCTCAGGGGCTCACCTTACTGGTGACCCACTCCCTCATCACATGGCCGTCATCCTGGTACCAGGCCCCCAGTCCCAGAGCCACACCACCATTAACCCAATGTCTCTGGACAGATGTATTTTATGTAAGTTCAAGCACTAGAAATATTGAGTTCAGGGAATTTTATTTCTAGAGCCCTCTATATTTCTCTGGGATTATCACCTGTCTTTGTTCCCTCCCTCTCCGAGTTATTATCTTTGGACCCTTTCCAAGCCAAACCATCTTGATTGCTCGGGGAGAAGACTGCCAGCACCCTCCCCTGGTAACTCTGGGTCTGGTGAGAGTGACCTCGAGGGACCCTTTCTTCTTCCTTCAGTATAACTCTGCAGGTGGCCACACTGCCCAGGCAGCCTTGGCCTTTGGGAGCTGGCTTCACCAAGGGACTCTCCAAAGTGCCAAGGAAAGTTGCGGTGGGTGGTACAAGTGGAGGCCTCATTCTCCCCAAGTTAGGGAGGGCTAGGCTCAGGGTGAGCCTCAGGGTACAGAGGGGAGGGAGGAGGCCAGATGTTCTCTTTTCTACACCGTGCCAACCTCGCCTGACACCAAATTAATAGCATTCAAATGAGATGCAAAACATTATGCAAATCTAGAGGAGAAGGCTGCTCTCACCAGGCCTTTGGGCTGTTGGAGGGCCAACACCTTGAGCCCTTTCCTGCAAGACCCCATGGGCTCCCTTCAACTTCAACCCTCATACGGTCAGCAGCAGCTGGTGTGGAGTTTCCAGTGAGACTTGAGTGACCCTCTCAAGGTCCTCTGATCCTTGTGCCTACCCTGGTCTCACCTCCCAAGCACTCCGGGCCTCTTCTGTTCTGAAATGGTGCAGAGGCAGCTCCGGAACTTGGCATAACCTCCCTCTGGATGCCAGGATTCTGGATCCCCACTCATTAGCCGTATATGCAAAATAGATGCAGGGGTTTTTTGCATCTATTTAATTGTCCATTAAAATGGCCCCACGCCCATCACCTCTGCACAGGCCCAGGCTTCCAAATTGCCAACCCCTGCTGCCTGCAAGCACCATGTGGTTCCTGCGCCTGGTAATTGCCGTGGTGTTTGTTGAGCTGTATTTGCATTTGATTGTCATTTAACTTTCCATCTTTCTCCTTCAATCAAACTCGGGATTGGGCTTTTGCAATTGATTATTCATTTTATTTTCAGCCCCTTGGTGGGTTTTCAAAGAGTTTCCTTTATTAGTGCCACAAACTTGAACCTTGGGACTTCTCCTGTCACACAGAGGGGGAGGGCTTCCTCCCACCCATCGCAGGGCTCCTCCGTGAAAATAACCTAGCCAACATTGTGGATTTTAAGTCCTATTCCCAGTCTCTCTGTCCCAGCACCTGCCTCATTTCTGCCCAGCCAGTGGCATTAAACATTTATGGAGCTGTGGAGGATCAAAGGCCTTGGCTGGGGGTGGGCAGGCTGGAGGCCTTGGTTTAGAGATGGAAAGCAGCTCGCATCAAACCACTTTATGCTGCTGTCTCCATCCACCCTGGGCTCTTGCTACCAGTTGGTGTGGTCCTGCTCCTGGAGTGGGAGGAAATGCCCAGGAACCAGGACTCCCCATTTACCAGGGTAGGATTCTCCTTCTACCCCTAAATTCAAAGAATTGACTTTGGATACTCCTTGAAGCCTGGCCAGAGCATGGTATCCCACAATGTTCAAGATCCTGCCAGGTCTGGGAGCCCCCTCCGAGGAGTGGGTGGAGGCGAGCAGGCAGGTCTGTGCCCCTGGGAATCTCTGCAGCCTCTTGCCCCTGTTTCTCTGAAGCCCCCAAACCCCCTTGGCTCCACAGAAGACGTTCCTCTGCCTTGAAAGCTATCTTGGAGGAGACTAATTTTCTTCTCCTCTCACTCAGAAAGCAAGTGTCATCCATTTGAAGGGAGAGACTTCAGAATAAGTCACCAGTGTGCCTGTGATCCTGCAAATTGATGGGCTGTGTGGAAGTGGGGAAGTGAAGCTGGCTTCTCCGGGGATGTGGGCTGGATGTCTGGCACTGTCTGGGCAGAGGCTGCAAAGGTCCTTGGGATTAGAGAGCCCCTCTTCCCTCTCTCTGGTCCTCAGTCCTAACATAGCCATTGTAACTCAGACCCCACCCTCCAGCCTTCTGAATCAGCAGTGAGCCCCTCTCAGTTACTACCACTTGCTATAGTGTTTGAAAACCCACCTTAATAATTCTAGACTCCCTTGTTCGGGTGCAGATACCTTTGTGATGGGGTAAACCCTTCAGTATAGCCACCAAGGATGTCCTGCAGCTCAGGTGACCACAAAGCCTGGCCTCAGGCCTGCTCCCACCCTTCCTCTCACATCTCTGCAAGGACTTACTGCTCCCCCAGAACCAGTCTTCTCACTGACCCCAAACTATCTTGCATATTCTACCACACTGCCTCTACCTAAGCCACTCCCTCAACTTTGGCTGTCCTCCCTCTTCCTCTCCACTGACTGAAACCTAAAACTTATTTAAGACTTGTTTTCACCATCAACTGATGAATGGATAAAGAAACTGTGGTTTATATACACAATGGAATACTACTTGGCAATGAGAAAGAATGAAATACGGCCTTTTGTAGCAATGTGGATGGAACTGGAGAGTGTTATGCTAAGTGAAATAAGTCGGGCAGAGAAAGACAGATACCATATGTTTTCACTCTTATGTGGATCCTGAGCAGAAGACCATGGGAGAGGGGGAGGGGGGAAAAAAAGAGAGGGAGGGAGGCAAACCATAAGAGACTCTTAAAAACTGAGAATAAAAAAAAAAAAAAAAACTGAGAATAAACTGAGGGTTGATGGGGGGTGGGAGGGAGGGGAAAGTGGGTGATGGGCATTGAGGAGGGCACTTGGGATGAGCACTGGGTGTTGTATGAAAACCAATTCGAAATTTCATATTTAAAAATAATAATAATAAATAAACATTAAAAATTTTTTTAAAAAGACTTGTTTTCAGTCCACCTGCCCACTGCCTGAAGCTTGCCATGACCTCCCCTCCCCCAAAAGGAGCACTTGTCCCCTTCTTCACCATCTCACAGCTCATTTGCCACCAATGACCTGCCTTGGCCTTTAGACACTCCCCCCCTCCCCCACCCCCACCCCTGCAGCATCATTTATTCACAAACATCGATTAAGCAACTACTGTGTTCTAGGAGCTGAGCTTGGTTGAGAATGGAGGAGACAGATATGTTCTGTGCCTTCAAAGAGCTGACAACTAATGGGGAAAACAGACAATTAAGCGATTACATAGACTAGGGTCATCTGAGTGCAAAGGGCCAGGTGGAGGGCACAGAGAGTGAGAGAAATGAGACAAGTGAAGGGAGCCCTGCAAGTCTCCAGGCTGCCACTTTCAAACGTGTGTATGACTTAAGTACACTATAAGCCTGCAGCATAGAGCTGCAGAATATCCCTTAGGGCATCTTATGGTCCTCAATTTGTGGGTGATGCTGAGCTCTGGGCAAAATGAGTCCCTTGGAGGGCACAGACAGGATGCTCGATAAAAACTCCACTGCTTCCCAGTCTGGCCCAGCCTCCACCTCAACCTAACTGGGAACCCATTGCACAGAGGCCACGTTGACCATCTTTAGGAGGGAGAGACAACCCTGGAGCATTATTCTTCCCATCATGCAGTACATACCCATCCTCTGAGCTCAGGGCAGAGTGCTGCATTCTGGGACTTGTAGTGTTCATTGGACCCCCTCCTGAATGCCTACCTTAGTTTAGGAAATAGGGAAGGAGACACAGCAAGTTCCTGGGTGGCTCCACTTACCCTCCTTCTTCTGAGTAGTGCCCAGCCCAGCTGCCAGGAGGTAAGCCTACCACCAGTTTCCAAAACCCCATGAATCATCTGTCATACAAGGTTCATTCCTGGGATTCACCCTCCTTTTCCCAAGCTGCTAAGTCCAGAGAGGCCCAGAAATCAAGGAGGAGGTCAGGGATGCCTTTAAAGAGAAAAGGAGGGCTCTCATGCCATTTGCCAGTATATCCCCAAACTCCCTGTGGCCACAGAACCTTCCACCTCCCTCCTCTGCTGACAACCCCTTTTCTCTCCCCTTTCCTGGCTTCCTCTACTTACCTCTGATCCTTTTGTCAACTCCTCCCTTCTGCCAATCTTCTGCTACTGCCCTCTTTTTTCTCAGCTTTTTGAAAGGACGATCCAGCAGTCCTCTCCCAGTGACTCCCTCGGATAATTCCACACACCGTCTGCCTGCTGCCTGGGATTCTTTACGATGGCTCAAGGCAACTCCCCGGAGCCCACAGGAAGAGGATCTGGAGAGAATCTGATGAGCTGAGCTGGAAGACTATGGAGGTAGTAAGGATCAAAAGACTCTCTGAGGAATGAGACTAACGGTAGAAGGCTTGCTGCCTGCTTCTAGGACAAAGTCAGGAAGGGCACTGGTGAAAGCTTTGGGGAAAATCCAAGTTCATGTGAAGAGAACTAATCCAAAAGCTCTCCTTCTCCCTGGGGGTCACAGGGAGTTCAGCCCCCCTCTTCCTCTACAAGGAATATCATCAGTCACTGGGTCATGTCCCATTGTGTCCATTGAGGCTCTTCAAGTGAAGCTATCCATGGAGCCAGAAACCCCTAGGCCTAAACATCAGTCTTAGGGATGACACAGCTATGACTGCCCTTTTTGCTGCCCTATGACTCATTGGAGCTCCTCAGCCCAAGCAGAGCCATGGAAGTTTATTTTTCCATGTCCTTGAATGGTACAACCTCCCTGGCTACTCCCCTGAGCCTCCTTCAAGTCTCTGTCTAAAATAGCCCTATGGAAACGCCCCCACCCCCTATGCCTGTCCTATTTTCTCCACCAGTTCCAGGAACCTGGGTGGGGACAGGCATGAAGGGTCTGCTCACTGGCCATCACTTTGATTTCTCTGGTCCTGTGGATGGTGGGGTAGGTGGGAAGTGGCCAAGGCAGGGTCCTGGAGACCCCACGCTGCAAGGGGACCCAGGATACTACCTTCAGCTGCCCACAGGTTGGCCCAAGTTGCCTCCTGCCAAGTGAAAAATGTCTTCCCAGGACGCGAGTACCACTGGCTTTTAACTATAATATCAGGATAATTAAGCTTTTCTGTGAGCACAGTTTGCTGCTGATGCAGCTGCCTGGAGCCCTGGCATTTATTGAGCGCAAAGTAATAATTTATTGTCCTTTGTACGCTCAAAAGCCATCTTCATTATCAGCCCAAGACGGAGCTGCTACAAGGGCACACGGGTCTCACCAGCTGCCTCACTCGAGGATGTCTTCCTAGGTCACCCTTGGCGCCCTCAGGTACCAGGATGGGGTGGAGTGAGGTGGAGAGGGGGTTGCTCTCTCATAGACAATCAGGTGGGAACCCCACCTCCTTGGCAGGCTGCTAATAGGGGAGAGGGTGGCAGGCTTGTCTGGGCGTGGGCAGCGCGGAAGGGAGGGGGCCGTGTGCCCACATTAGCAGGGTAGTTCTTCCCCAGAGCTGGCGGCGGCGCGGGAGCCTGTGCTCCCGCCGCCGGGTCCTCTGCGCCTTTGCTTGAGGCTTTACGGTAAACCGCTCCTCCCGCGCCCCCGCCCCCAGCCCCGCGCGGCGATCCCCGGCGCCGACGCCAGGCGCTGGCCGTGGTGCTGATTCTGTCAGGCGCTGGCGGCGGCGGCGGCGGCGGCCCCGCTCCTTCTACCCGGCAAGACCCCGCTCTGTCCCCCGCGCCTACGCCCCGCCGAGCCCCCAGCTTCCCCACCGTAGCTCAGACCCGGGGCGCGGCCGTAACCAGCACCATGCCCTCGATAGCCCTGCTGCTCCTTCCCTCGCTGCTGGCGCTCCTGGCTCACGGTAAGGGACCCCGGCGTCCGGTGTCAGGACAGGGGCGGGGGCGGGTTCCCGAGGGTGGGAAGAGAGGACCGTACCGCCGCCCAGCTCCGCGCATCTGGCTGCCCAGCGCAAGCACCGCGCTCCGCCGGCTGCGCTGGCCCCCGCGCCGGCCGAGCCGGGCGGGGCACGGGCTCCACCGGCGGGAAGCTGCCGCGGCTCCCGCCATTCGCGCCCGGCCAAGACCTCGCCTTTAATCATCTCCCCGGATCTAATGGGATTTCTCTGCTGCAATTCATCACGCCACCCCCTCCCCGCACACACTCACGCGCTCACCCGCTCGCTACCTCGCCGCTCTCCAGGCGTCTAGCAGCGCCGGGGCGCGTGCAGGAAGGGGGAGAGGGCAAGGGGCGGTGAGTCCCGCTGGTCCTGCCGGCCGCCCGCGGTCCCGCCTCCCCTGCTGCCCGCCAAACTTCGCTCGACTTTGCTGCCCGTTCCGGGGCACCTTACGTCCTCACTGCGGAGGGACGGAGCCGGATGGCGGCCGGACCCCGGGTTGGGACGTCGTTCACCTCCCTCCACCTTGGCGCTGCCGCGCTGGAGTCGGAATCTAGAGTACAATTCCAGGGAGAAACTCGGGGGGCCCGGGGCCCCATATTCGGCTACTCGCTCTGACCTGGGCTGCAGCAGCTGAGGTCCCGGGCTAGAGACTCTGCCCTCCTCGAAGTCCTTTCTTGCACTCTCTCCCTTGCACACTCCCAGAGGTCTTCCTCCCAGGCCTGCGGTCCTGCTTAGCCCCCGCCCACCCCATGGCCGCAGACTCGTCGCGGGAGGACCGGCACCCCACCCTGCTGCCTCCGGTCCTCCTCCGCTCGCAGTCCGGTCCCCAACTTCATTGGTCCCGGGTGGGAAGGTTGGCCGTGGAGTGAGCAGCAAGGGAGTGTTGGGGAGAGGATGAGGGCTCTGTGCCTAGGGGAAGGAAGGTTTTCAAGTCCCGAGGAGACCTGCCACCCGGCTTAAACAAACATTCATCAAAGCTACCGACGTCCAGGTCTTTCTTCCACTGCAGCCGGTTGGCTGGTGGGGTCGCCAGGACCTTGCTTGGAGTTGGGACCCACCGTCCCTCAAAGTATATGGTTCGTAGCCTCTGATATGGAGTGGGGAGAAGGTGGCAGGTTTTAACCTCGTTGCCTCTTTCCAGACCACGTCGGAGGTCAGGGCAGCCGAGCCGGGACCAAGCTGGGCCCCTGGACGCCAGTTTTCTGCTCTCTGCGTCCCCAGCGACGCGGAAGCTGCTCTCTGAGACTCTGGCTTGGGTCACACGGGGTCTGGCGTCCTTGCCCCGCCCCCTGGCTGCCCACACCTGCCCCTCCCTTGGCGCCGGGAACTAAGAACCTAGTGTTCATGTTGGGGGGGGGGGCAGGGGGAGGAGGAGGGAGTCCTGAAAACCCCACCCTGCCAGGGGCAGTGAGAGGAGGGGAGAAGCCTGCATCCTGGCCCGGCCATCCGAGGATGTCCTGGGAGTTGGGAACCTGTCTTGGTTGGGGTCTGGACACATCTCGCTCTGGACATCTCCCCTGGGGCTTAGTGCCTTTGTCTGAAGCCTGGTGTGTGGGTGTGTGGGTCTGAGTGTGAAGTGTGAATCAGGGCCCGGGGTGTCTGGAATGGCGGGTCCATGAATGTCTGCACCTCAGGAGGTCTGGACGGTGGGTGAGGGTTCAGCAGTGAGTGGGTGTGAGGAGTGTGTGAGGCCGCTAGTGTTTGGTGCCGCCTCTGCCAGAGAGCTCCCTGCAGGGCTGGAGTGAGACTGCGGGTCTCCAGGAGGATGGCTGGTGTGGCTGAGTTGGGGGATCCCACTGAGGGTATGGGTGCAAGTGTTGGGAGGAATCTGTCCACTCTGTGGCCGCAAGTCTGTGTGCCCCTGGCCAGGGTCCCTTCCTGACCCACCTGGACCTCTCCAATGCCCGTGGGGCCATCTGCCCAAGGAGTATGTGGGGTAAGAGTCACCTGCTGGGGAAGACTTTATTTTCACTCTCCCAGGAAGGAGGGGGAACAGCCCTGCAGGGCCGGGCCTGAGGAAAGAGGACCCGAAACAGGGCAAGCCCTGTCGTGTCCCTCCATCTCAATGGGGCTTCAAGGTTCTGGTTGTTGGGCACTGAGTTGTCTCATTGAGAAGCAGTGTATTCGGCCATCTCAGAGTTCCTGGGGGAATGGGGGGTGGGGGGACTCTAGCCATAAGAAGGCAGGCCTGGAGCAGTAAAGGCCTCGGGCTGTGAGACTCCGCAAGCAGGTGGCGGCAGCACCAAACCTTGTGGCCTGGAGACTGACCCCCCAGGGCATTGCTCACACACAGGTTGAGGGACACAGCTCTAGTCAGGCCCTGAGAGATGCAGCTGGGAACAGCCTAGGAGCAGCCAAAGGCCCTGGAGGTCAGAGGCTGAGGAAGTGGGGTGCAGGGAAGGGTGAGATCTTGATGGGCCTGGCTCAACCCCTATCCCCCCAATCCCCACAGCTGCGGGGTTGGGGGCAGGTACAGCGAGAGTGGCCTCTGGCTTGAGGGGCGCTGTGGGCCACTGTGATCTTCCTGACCAAAGGTGGGTGCCCCAGCGATCCCGATACTGTGGGGGAGGAAGGCAGTTCGGGAGGTATGGCTTGTGCCTGGGCCTGCTGTGTCAGTTTAATGATTTTTAATGAGCAATTACCTTTAGTCATTCTCCTAATTTCTGAATATCAATAAAGTTAATTAAACTCTGCGTGTGTGAATGTGGCCTGGGGAGATTGCAAAGGTGGAAATGGCACAGACTGGGGGTAGGGTTGGGTCTCCAGGGACAGAGGCTGCCTCCCTGGCTGTGTGACCTTGGACCCAATGCTTCCCATCTCTAAACTCTGATGGAGTGTGTGGTAGGAAGAGGGAGGGAGGGGACCGATTCTCTCTCTGCCAAGAACTAGGGGATGGTGTCTGGGAGGCAAGGTTTGGAGGAGGAAGCAGGGAAGGAGGAGGGCTTGGCCTCCAGGAGCCCCAGTCCTGAAAGGGTTAACAAACAGGGCTGCCTTAACCTAAAATGGTAATTGCTGCTTCCTGCAGACTCTGTGGTAGGCGCAGGATTCTAACTGTGCCTTCCAGAGTCTGGGGGCTGCAGCGATGCCCAAGCCAGGCCCTGCTCCCTGCCCCCCAAGCCTGGCACTTCGGGGTCAGGAAGTGGCTGCTGGGGATAAGGCCCCATGGGAGGCAGTCTAGATTTCACTCAGAGCCCCAGAGGTAGAATGGTAGACAAGAGGCTCCCCTAGGCTTCCGAGGAGACTAGAGGACCCGGAGATTGCCATGGACTGGAGGGGAAGTCTGGGTTGGCTTCTTGCCCCTCATGGGTCTAAGCTCATCAGGCTTGGCAGGCTTGGCGGCGGTCCCAGCCTCCTCAGCAGGGTGGCAGCTTAAAATGCCTTGGGGACAATAATGGGGAGTGAGGCGACACAGGGGCAGGGCTTAATTAGAAACTGGGCTTAATTAGAGCTTTTGCACCCCTCCCACCCTGGCTGCCTGAATGGTGGGAGGAATTCAGAAAGTCTGCTTCATTAGTCCCTCCCTCTACCCAGACACAGTGTCCAAGCCCTCCAGCCTGCCCCCACCCTCCTTGTCCCCATCCCTCCTAGCCCATTCTGGCCCCGTTTGCTGTCTGGTCTCAGCTCGGGGATGTTGCGCCCCCGCCTGGGCAGAAGTGTCAGAGCCGGGTACCCGTCCCCCCAAACAAGAAAGAAGATGTGAAAAAGGGCCTGTAGGTAGGGGTTACTTTAGTGAAGGAACCTCTCAGCCCCGATGGTTAAGAGCCCAGGCCCCCTGTGTGGCCTCAGGCATGCCTCTGAGTCTCCACTCTCTGGAGCATTCAATGTAAAGTTGCACCAAACTGATGGTTGCAAAGCCTGGGAGCATATCCGGGCCTCCAAGGGCTTGCCAAGTCATGGAGATTTCTGGGTCCCCAGCCTACTGGCCTGCTCTCAGGGAGAAAGAGCCAAGATCTATAACTAAGAGCCTGGGGAGTAGGGAGAGACAATGCTGCTAGCCATGGTCGGCTCTCAGGGAGGTAGGGGAAAGGCGCTAGGAGGTCTTCAAGGCCCCTTCCAGACTCATTCCAGCAGGAAGCACCAGGTCCAGGAAGTCCACTCACCCAGCCAGACCAATCAGTTCCCCAAACTATCCATGTTCTCAACAGCTGCTGGGCTCTTCCAATTCCTTCTGCCTGAAATTCTTTTCTCCTCCTGGGCCACTCTGACTCACTCCATCTCATGCTTTGGGTCTTGCCTTAGTTAGCACCTCATACAATTCTTCGGGACTTAGTATTTACGGAGCATCTACGATGATATGGTTTCTCAGGGGAAGCCTCACCTGAACTCCAGCCTGGGCCTGGGGACTCTTTTGGCCTCCCACCATCCCCTGGTTTCCCTCACCAAGGTACCCATCTTGTTGGGTCACGAGTGCCTGGCTGCTTGATGTCTCTCTCCGGGAGCAAGACCAAACTCAGAAAGGAAGCAACCGAGTCTGTTTTGCTCAGCCCCACTATCTTGGGGCAATTCCAGAATTCCTATTTGGAAGAAACTTAGGGTCAGAAAGGAGAGGTGGGTGCTTGGCAGCTGAGACTGCTTTGCGTAGCAAGCACACTATTTTTACATAGATTGTATGTTAGGATTTTTTCCTTTTCCTAACAGTTGGCCAATTACCCCAACTGTAAATTATAGCCTTTACTGAGTTTTTTCCTTCCACAAATTATGCTGTCACGTCGTCAGCCTGAGGTGGCTTGGGGGTGGGATGCTGATGGCCATTCTGAGCGGGCTAAAGCCTCTCTCCAGCCACCCCTTCATGCCACCGCTGCTTGTGTCCCCGGTGGCACAGTGCCTAGCACATGACAGACATGAAATACATGTTGAATAAATTCATGAGAGTTGCACAGTAGACAGGGAGAGAGTGAAGCCCAGAGCCCAGTCTTCTTGACTCCCTCCCTCAGCACCTACCCACCTCCTCTGCCGGCTGACAGGGGTGCCCCGTATGAAATTAAGGACTGAAGTAAGGGAGGGGTCACCACATGTCATCTGGCTTCTCACCATAGCGTCTCAGCCATCTCAGCTTCAGACATCCTCATGAAGCTCAGGGGGGCCAACAGGAAACCTTGGGAGCAGCTCCGAGCCCAGCGTGTCCTTGAATGGAAAAGTGGGGGCCTTGGAGTCACCCAAGACCACAATAATTCATATCCACGAAGCTTTCACATCTCCTGAAAGAACGATCCCTGGAGTACATCCACCCACAATTCATTCGTTCATTTCATAATTATGTATTGAGGTGGGAGGCCTGGCCCAGAACCTTCAGGCCCAGACTTTCACATACTTTTTCTATTTAATACGAGAGACTAGTTATTCCCACTTTACAGATGGGAAAACTGAGTTTCAGAGAGGTTAAGTCAGTGACCCTGGACTTCACAGCCAATAAATAGCAGAGCTACTCCAAAGTGCCTACCTATTTTGCAAAACCTGGATGTAGCCAGCATTGTGTCCGCTCCCCCAGCCTGAGGCCAAGCTTTAGTACAGGCCCATGGGAACCAGGAGACTATCGCTGTCACCACCATCATCATGACAACAACAACAATAATAATAGCAACAACAATAACAGCAAACATTTCTTAGGCACATTTCTTAGTACAGGCCAGGCACTGTACTAAGTGCTTTATATACCTTAGCTCATTTAGTCCTCATACCATCTTCTAGATAGAAGCTACTATCTGCATTTTATAGGCCAAGTTCAAGTCCATGTTGTCAGACCCACAAATGGCCCCTAACTTTCTCCTTGCACATTTCTGATAATGACGGTAGCTTATCTTCTTGATGTCTACCCTCAGTCCTTGCTGCTGTAGAATAGGGACATTTTATCTTGCTCAGTTCTTAGTGGCAAGGAATAAAAGATTCTGACACTTGGGAGACCAGGATAGAGCCTGAGGCTGGGAGTCAAGTGAGTCTTGAAGTCTTGGCCCAGAGGTCAGTGACCTTGAGTGACTCATTCTTCCACCCTTCGGGGGCCTTCGTGGATGAGAAGACGTGTGGTTCCTGTCTTGGCCTCTGGGCTGCCCCTCCCTACCCCATCGGCCCCTGCCAAGGCCCAGCACAACCCCCTCCCAGGTCCAGCCCCCATCCACCCACTCCGGCCCCAGGACAGAAAAGCCCAAACTTGCTTGAAGCTCAGCTCCTAGACAGAGCTGGGTGCCAGCTTCCCTCCACCTGCCCACCTGCCACCCAGCTGCCAGCCCTGGGAGGGGAGATCGATGCTGCAGCCGCCAGCAGTGTTGTTGGCCATTGATTGTTGAGATTTCTCGGCGGGCTCTGGAGCAAACAAACCTGCCGCTTCTCCAACAACAATCCGGGTTTCCAGCTGCAGAGTCTGCAGCCTTGCTGGCAGGCAGACTGGCGGGAAGGGGAGGGGGTGGGAGGTCCTGGCTGAGCCCCGCAGGGACAAGGGACTCTGCCAGGAGATGAGAAGAAACTGAGTGGTCATGGGAAATGGAGCGATGGAGAGACTGGGTGAAAATGCTAGGTGATCCTAGACCCCGTGCGTAACTTGTTTGGGCCGACCTCTCCATTTTTGCTCAGACATTTTTCCATTCCCCGAATGCCATCCTGTGTCCCTCTGCTTGTTTCAGTTCTCCCACCCCCTCTTTTCCCGATCATCCAGCCCAGAGTGCTCTCTGTCCTCTAAACACGAAATACCTCCCATTAGGAACTTAGCTTGACATCCAGCCATCCACTCTCCATTCAACAACCCTCTATTCAGCCCCTATCAGGTGCTTTGATAGGTAGGAACCCAGTTTGGAGGGGGAGTTGCCTTCTTAATAAGCCCAGCTATGGCTGCCTCCCCAGTTAGACCTGGACTGTCTGATTTTAATTAAATGAGATACAAATAAGATGCCAAGCAGCACCTATGTGATCCAACTACCTGCCTTTGAAAGCGCAGGAGATTCCTAGCCAGGGACTGCTCTGGGTCAGTTTCTCTTCTGAGACAAGAAGGTTTGCACCTTTTGGTCTTTGAGGGCCCAGTAAGCCTCTGGGACCCTTGGGCCAGGCCATCAGGGTGCTCTCCAGCACAACTCTTCCCATCTTTGCTGGGTCTGGGTGTCCTCTAGCCCCCAAGCATGGCAGCTGCAGGCAACAAGTCGTATATGTGCTGCAGAATGCAAGCGGTGGGTCTCTCCCCTCCCCCAGTGCATTCCCCGGGTCCCAGCCAGAATCCCGACACCCTGGCATCAACCTCAGCCTCTCCCTTGGTCCCCCACTCCTCCCCTCCCCACAGGCTCCTCTCTCCACCCTCAGGATCCTCCTTCCAGCTGGTCATTGGGCTGGAAGGACAGAACTGGAGAGCCCCTGTGAAAAGTGCCTGAACCACTGAGCACCCCCTCCACACAGATGCTCATTTGCATGCTGTTTTACACCACCACCCCCCTTTGCATGCTTGCTCCTTATTAAAGGCATAGAAGCAGACCCTGCCTCTCTCCACTCCTAGACCAGATCCCTCCACCCCACCCCCCATAGCTTCTCCCTCCTTCACTCCCAGCACAGCAGCTGAGCACCAGCTCCTTTGTCCCCCAAGCAGCCACCTGCTGAGCGTCTGGCCTGGGTCCCATCAGCCAGCAGGTGCCTAGGGAGTCCCAGAGCCTGGGAGGGGGGCTATCTGGCAATGTGGAGAGCCAACTTGTGCCTGAGGGAGGAGGGGGCATCCCCTGAGGAAGAACATGATCAGAAGAGTGCTCGTTAGGGAGCCAGGACCCCCAGGATTTAAATCCAGTACTGGCTCTTGCTGGCTTGTACAAGTTGTGTCTCTTTCTTCTGCCTCAGTTTCCTCTGGGATTCATGGTGGCTGGCCCACCCCTCTCACTGAACAGCATCAAGATCAAAGGGAATCAGAGAGAGGGTGGTGATGGAAGAGACCAAAAGCCCCGCCTGAGTTAGGGGTGAGCTGGTGGTCCTTCCTCCAATAGCCAGAAGTGTCCAGCACCGGGAGGGGCTGATTTTTAGATTGTCGGTGGAGGAGCCCAGTGCTGGACTGTTGAGGCAGGGATGGGGAGCGAGCACCAGCTGGTGCTCCAGGTCTAACCGGGAAGGTGAGACTAGCAGGTGCAGAGGGATGAAGGTTGGAGTCAGGGTGCTCCTAAGAGCCTCACCCTTGCTTGCTGCTCTGACGGACACTGCCTGAGACATCATTTACATCTAGCAAGGGGATGTGTTAGTGATTTGAAACATCTGGTCCAGCAGCTGGCAAGCCCCTTCCTGTCATGAGGCCCTAATTTCTGGCTAGTTAGAGGAAATGGGGGAAAGAGAGTCACCTTCTTTTGAGGACAGAAGAGCCTCTGGCATCTCCAGGCAAAGGGGTGAAGCGGGGACAAAACAAGGCTTTCTTGAGACAGGTCATTAGTGCATTTATTTACCCAGCCTCGCCTTGTCCCCCCTCCCTCATTTCCCATTCACTTCCTGCTAAAGCCCTAGCCCTGCCCTCTTGGGTCCAGCACCTCCATCCCAGCCCCCTCTTGGCCTGCCAGCCAGGCTAGGAAGAGGCCTGCTGCTCAGGGTGAGGGGGTGCTCCTAAGGCTCCAGCCACCTGGGTGGTGCCCTGAGTCTGGTCTCTGTTGCACCTGTATCCCTGATGCTGGCCACTGGCCCTTCCCTGGGCCTCAAGCAAATGAGACTAGAGGGGACTAGTTGAGGGGACTAGCCCTCTCAACTCAAAGCTTCCGTACACCCAACCTGGCAGGGTCCTTGGAGGTCAAAACAAGCTTGGGACAAGGGAGAAGCCTGAAGGGTTGGGGACTGCCAGCTGAGTCTATCTGGTATTTCTGAGGGTCTTGGGAAGAAAAAGCCCCAGATGTGCAGAAAGCCCTGCCTGTGTGCATCTCTACCTGGCTCGTCCATCTTTCCCTGGGTGTCCGAACGTCCCTGCGTATCTGTGCGTTTCTATCCCTGCATCCTGGGACTGTGGCCCTGGGTGTAGGCACAGCAGAGCCCAGCTGAGGCTGGTGTCTCCCCGTCCCTGCAGGCCCTGCCACTCCCTTCCTCCCCAATCTTGGGCTCCACTGACCCCTCAAGGAGACTTGTAGCTGGAGCTGCTGCTGCTATTTTTAGCAGCTCTGCACCCCACCCCTCCCCCACTCAGATTTGCTGGGGAAGTGGGGAGGACAGGCGGAGCCTGGGGAACCCCACCGTCTGGAATGCTGGGTGGGCAAGGCCCTCTCCTGTCAGTCCTACAAGGCTGTGGAGGCGAGAGGTGCCTGGGCTGGTCCATAGGTGCAGGGCCCATGCCCTGGGGCATATTAGGCTCCATCCCGCCTGCCTGGGGCCTGGAGAAGGTCCCAGGCTGTCCTCTCCCCACCTCCTCCCCAAGTTCCTAAGAGCAGAGCCCAGGCCTCCAGTGACTCTTCCGCAAGCCATTTGGAAGCAAGGCTAGCGCTCCTAGGTCTTCCCCACAGGAGCTGGAGAGTCAGAGAGGGGCTCAAAATGTCGGGAAGCTCAGTGTAAGGAGCACACCTGGGTGACGTGACCCCCCAGGTACCTCTGGTACCGCACTGCCACTTCCCAAAGATGTTTCAGGCCCCCGCTGCATCTCAACTCTACCAAAGGCCACCAGAGCTCGTTGCCCTCTGGATTCTTGGGGCTCCACACCACTGTCCCAGCTGCTCTGGAAACTAGCACCCGCTGGAAGGGGGTACCGTACAGCAGTCGGAAGGGCATGAACTGGAGGACCAAGCAGGAAGGCACCCCTGGTTTCCTCAGAGTGGGCACCTGCCCTCTGGGCTCCGGATGCCCTTGCTTTCTGAGGCCCTTCGCGCCTATATCTGTCCTTCTGTCTGTCTCTTGAGCTTAGCAGGACAAGGGTAGCCCCCGGTGAACTTCCAGGGCCCAGCCAGACCACTTCCTGCAGCTGTCTGATCCTAGTTCAGGGATCTAGTTGGGGATGGGACCTAGTTCCCATCCTAGATGGGAAGAATTAGTCAGACAGTATAGGTGAATAGGCCAGCAGAGCCTGGCACGCCAGAGGCGCTCAAATATACCACTTCCCTCCCCGGGTACTTTTCTCACACCTCCACCCCCCAACCCCCACGTGCACATACGTGCATACTTTTTCATACTCACCCCCATGCACATACATACTTGGACACATGCACACACGCAGACACAGCCTAGCCCTCCACGTGCTCAGCAAATACTGACCGACAGATGGAGGTGAGGAAACTGGGGTCCAGTGCCACACAGAAGGAAAGTGGTGAATCAAAAGAGCACAGTGCCCCCCCGCTGCCAGCCCCCCCTCCCCCACGTTTACCACTGTCCAAGAGGCTCCATCAACTCCTGAGCTTGGGCACCACCTCTAAAGGCAGGGCTGTGCCTCTCCATCCGACCCACCCAAAGACTCAAAAAAGACAAGTTTGGGGCGCCTGGGTGGCTCGGTCGGTTAAGCGTCTGACTTCGGCTCAGGTCATGATCTCTCGGTCTGTGAGTTCGAGCCCCGCGTCAGGCTCTGTGCTGACAGCTCGGAGCCTGGAGCCTGTTTCAGATTCTGTGTCTCCCTCTCTCTCTGACCCTCCCCTGTTCATGCTCTGTCTCTCTCTGTCTCAAAAATAAATAAACGTTAAAAAAATTTTTTTTCAAAAAAGACAAGTTCGGGGCGCCTGGGTGGCGCAGTCAGTTAAGCGTCCGACTTCAGCCAGGTCACGATCTCGCGGTCCGTGAGTTCGAGCCCCGCGTCGGGCTCTGGGCTGATGGCTCGGAGCCTGGAGCCTGTTTCCGATTCTGTGTCTCCCTCTCTCTCTGCCCCTCCCCCGTTCATGCTCTGTCTCTCTCTGTCCCAAAAATAAATAAACGTTGAAAAAAAAAAAAAAAAAGACAAGTTCAAGGTCACACAGCCCATCAGTGGAGAGCTACGTTAATGCTGGAGTCAGGGTTCTGACAAGGCCTCACCAGGCTCCTCTTAGCCTTCACAGCTAAGAACAGATACTCCTGTTACTTCCTGGGCACAGAGTGCCCAGAGCCCACATCAGCATTAAGGACCAGGGCAGCCCGGGGGTCTGGGTTCAGCGCCATGCCCCCCATCCTTAGCCAACTCTCCCAATCCATCTCCTCTCAGATGCAGCTGACAACAGCAGCCACAGGACAAAAGTCACAAGGTCAGGGAGGGAACTTTGACCGTGGTGCACAGAACAAGCCCCTTCGTCTGACTTAAAGACCCAAGAACCTTAGGGCTACCATGAAGTTAATTCAGCTCGGAGGCAGACAGACGCAGGCACTGGGAGCAACCTCAGTGGTGTTGGCTTTTAAACTTCAGGGTGGGGGCTGGAAGGGGGCTGCAGCCCAGAAATGCTGGTCTGAGACTCAGGAAGGTACCTGCTCTGGGGCACTGGGAGGCTATGACCTGGCCTTGCTTGGCTTCTAGCCTTGGAGGAACTGTCCATGGTCCGTGCTGGATGGGGCAGAGGATGGAGGGGATCGCTACTCCTTCCTAGATCAACTCCTGTTCCCCAACTTCACCACTGGGCTGGGCTAAGCTGGCCCTGGTACGGGCTCCAGGGAGAATGTAGTTCCTGCCTTTATGGCCTTCCTTGTCCCAGCTAACATTCCCAAGGTTTTTCTTCCAGAGAAATACACCCCTGCCGCTGACAAGGTGGCGACTGGAGCATTAGTGCTGGGGCAGGGCTGACCTGAGCACCCAGCTCAGGACTAAGTCCCTCCCCACGCCCTGGCCACACATTCCTTTGAGTTGGCATAATCGGGGTGGAGTATGGCAGATTGATTAGTTACCAGTCTGATGAGGGAGTTGATGCCAACGGGACCCCTGCTGCACCTCCCACGCCTCCAGTCTGCCCCAGGGGTGGGAGTCAATTCTACTGCCCCTGTTCCAAGGCCACCCCCAGTTCCTGTGCCTCTTGCCCAGCCCCGGGAACTGTGGGCAAGCAGACCTCGGGCCCCCAGGTCCCCAGGACCAGCAGGCAGACAGGAGAAGGGAGTGCAGGGCTGCAGGGGAAGGTGGAGCACGCAGCAGGTGACGCTGTAGCAGAGGCCTCATTAATCACCTCTCCAGCCCCCAGCTCTGCAGTGGCGAGACCATATTAGATTTTAAATTGGAAAGCAGAGAACATGGCAGTTAGCCGGGAGCTCCCTCTACCCTGGGCCCCTGGTCACAGCCTCAAGGGAGGGAAAGTGCAGTAGGGAGAAGAGAAGAGAGCTGGCCCACCACAGTCCAAAGCCCTGTCCCCCTCCCTCCCACATACCCAGAGCCAGAGGGACTGTCCAGGTCACATGGCCCTGCAAAGGGCCAAGATAAAGTCCAAGAAGGGGCAGAGTGAAAAGGAGGGAGCATAGCAGCCACCTTGGGGAGAAGTACATCCCTTCTGGGAGTTAGTGCCTTTTGGGGCTTGAGGACTGTATGAAGCCAGGTTCCAGGGTGTGGCATCCGTGAGCTAGGACAAATGGTAATGACTTGTGGCCTGTGCATGTGTTTGGACCTGCATGCACACGTTCATGTATACCCACAGACCCACATGCTCATACAGGCACACACACATGCTCACAGGAAGCAGCAACTCAGTGTGGTAGAAATTTTGAGCCCAGGCTGTGGAACAGGCAGACCCAGTTCAAACCCCTTATTTGCCACTTCCTTCCTGTATGCACTAGGATGATTTACTTTGCCTCTCAGCCTCAGTTCCTTCATATGTAAAGTGGAAAATATTGATTCCAAGCACGAAAAGCTGCTTCTCTGGGTGGAAGGCAGCTCTCTAGGAGGTCCATGCCTGACCCAGTAACTATGGACGCCCTGCCATGGCTTCAAACTGCCCTGGGGCTGCCCCAAGAGCCTTGAGGAGTGGCAGGCCAGGCTCTCTGCCCCCTGTGCTCCTGACTGAGCAGTGAGGTTGCTGGCAAGTCAACAAACACAGCAGGCATTGTCATGAGACATTCACACACCCTGATCCCATCCTGAGCCAAATCACGTGAGGCCAAGCATTCCTGGCTTTCTGCCACCCACAAAGTCCTCCTAAATTGGCTCTGCCTGAGCTCCCCAAATTGCTCATTGAACACCCACCACTCAGAACACCAGTGCTCAGCCAAGGTTGGGAAGCCAACATCATCAGTGGGTGGCACTCATCCTCCCTAAGGGGTAAGTGATGACAGGCCAATTCTCCTGAGCCTTTATGGAAAATCTAAAGAAGTCCCATGGCTTCTCTCCCTGCCCAACCCCAGACTCAAACAAGAGGAGCAGATACTGCCACGCATCTTAACTCTTCTGCAGGACCCCTGCTCCAGGCTCTTCCCTTCTGAAAGGCGGTGAATCCTGCAGGAGATAAGGTCAGGTATGAGCTACACTTTCCATCATGGTAGGACTAACCCCACGTTGGCTATTTACATGTAAATTCATTAACATGACATAAAATTTAAAATTCAGTTTCTCAGTCTCCTAAGCCACATTTCAAGTGCTCCATAGCCACATGTGGCTACCGGCTACCATACTGGACACACAGATGCAAAATGTTGCCCTCATCACAAAAAGTTCTGTTAGATAGCACTGTTCCAGGGCTGGACAACCACTGGGTTTGAATCCGTTACACTCAAATTAGTAATCTTGGGGGAACTGTGCTCCCTGGGTCCCAGTTTCTCCATCTATCAAATGGAATACTAAAAGTCCGTGTCTTATAGAGTGTTCGTGGGAATTGAAGGAGTTGATTCTGGTAAAGCACTTAGAATGGCGCCGGGCATGTGGCAAGTTCTCAGTCAACAGTAGCGTTTCCTATTTATATATGCAAAGTCTTTTTTAGCTCGCTGGATCCTGGTAGGTGAGAGCTGGCAGGGCCCTCAGATACTTTTCCCATCTTGCTGGTGGGGAAATGGAGGCTTGTGTTCAAGAAGTGATTTGTGCAGGGGAACCCAGCCTGTCAGGGGCTGCACCAGGACCAGGTGGGCAGCCTCCTGGCTGTTGGCCATTACCTACCCCCACCCATGTTCTCTCCATCTGGCAAGAAGATCCCAACCCTGAGATGCCAAAGCCCAGGGTTATCTACCACCCCAACCTGGGATGGAGGGAGACAAAGTTGCCCCTGCTAGCTCAGGAAGTAGTGAACTCTCTGTCCCTGGAGGTATGCCCACAGACGGTAGACAGCCCCAGAAGTTTTGGAGAGTTTACTCTTTTTTTTTTTTTTAAGAGAGAGAGAAAGAGCAAGCAGGGGAGAGGGACAGAAGGAGGGGAAGAGAGAGAGAGGGATAGAGAGAGAGAGAATCCCAAGCAGGCCCCACGTTCAGCACAGAGCCCAACCCAGGGCTCAGTCCCATGACCATGAGATCATGACCTGAGCCGAAATCAAGAATCAGGCATTTAACCAACTGAGCCACCAGGCGACCCCGGAGAGTTTACTCTGCAGAGCAGTTGGGCAAGGTGCTCTCCCAGCCCCAACATCCTGAGTACCAGCCCTATCCCCCATTTCCTGTGTGACCTGAGAAAGCCCTCTGGACTCAGTTTCCTCCTGCAAAAATGAGGGAGGGATGAGATGTTCACCAAGGCTACATGGGCTCAGATTCTCGGATCCAGTGACTTCCTTGCCTGGAACCTGGCCAGGAGGAGGTGCTCCCATTCATATTTGTACGCCAGATTTTCCTGGACTGCCAGGGGTTGACCAAGAGAGGGCAGTAAGAAGGTGTGATGGGGGAAGGGGAGTCAGTAGCAGAGAAAAAGAGGAGATAGTCTGGGACTGGGGGACCCACTGCCCTGTGCCGGCAGACACTCTTTATCAATTGCCAGTTGGGGCTGTGCTGGGGAACTGCCAAGGGCTGGCTGCCCATCTTCTCCCTGTAGGACCCACCCCGGCCCGCCTCTGCCCTCCCCTGCCCACCCCTGCTGGACAAGGGCCAGGTGCTTTGGGGAGAAGGGAGGCTTCCAAGTGTGCAAACAGGCAGAGTCCTTGAGCCCACCCTGCACTGTGCCAAGTACCAGGGGTCAGCATTTGTGGGCAGAGATATGGGAAGAGAGATGCCTCATGCTGGATTCTTGCCCACAGACACAAGTAGTACAGGGAGTGCCTGCAGGAGGTCAGAGGAGAGAACCATTGTCATCCACTGGGCCAGCAGAAATGGCTCCCCAGAAGAAGGATAGGAGCTGGGCCTAGTAGAACGGGGAGGGTTTGAAGAGACAAAGGCATAGTGAGCAAATGGGGCAGAACGGGGAAGGCACCTGTTCTGGCAGAGATGGTCCCTTTGAGTGTATTTCTGTGCCCACTTCAACCACTGCCCCTGCAGGACAGTTCCTTCCCCATACTCTGAGCTGCAGGGCTCCAGGTACGACTGCCCTAGGACAGTGGGGCCAGGCTGCTGGGGAGATGGTCAAGGAGGCCCCAGTTGCTTCAGCCAAGGGCCAAAGAAAACAGTGGACGGAGCTGAGCTATGGAGCTGTCCAGTTCTGGGTTCTAGTCCCAGGCTTGCCACTCATTAGCTGTGTGCCCTTGAACAAGTTACTCAACCATTCTGGACCTGGATGTCTTTCTCTCCGGGATAATGACCCAAACGTCCTTAGAGTCAGGGGAGGATGAGACCGACACATGAAGGTGCTGATTGCATAGTGGGCACACAGGGAGCACGGAGTAATAGCGTTACCTGCGTTACCTGCCCCAGCTGCCTGGCTCCAGACCACAGGAGACAGAATGTGTCCATTCAGGCTCTGCCGCATCTCCTGGGTGACCTTGGAGAAGGCACACCCTAGTTCTGGGCCTCAGTTTCCCCATTTGTCATATGGCGCTTATATTGCCTTTCCTGTTAATGTAAGTAGTCGAATAGCAGCAAACCTACCTCAGATGCGGGGATACTGTGCTGTAATTGCTACAGTAACACATGGAATCAGAAGCTCTAGAACTGGACCCCAGGCCTCAGGGGCCTCAGGGGCCAGCTAGACTCTAGCTGGAACCTCTCATTTCAGGGGGCAGGTCTGGGCTCAGTGGTCCTATCACTATAGAGACCAGGCTCTGGCTGGGGGGGGGGGGGGGCGGGGAGGGCAGGCACTCTCACTCCCAGGACCCCTCTCCCCTCCCTTGGGCTCTGGGATAATGAGGGTCTACAGGGGCCAGGCCCTTACTAATCCCCTATTAAAACTTGAAAGGGGCCAGGGAACCTCCAGAATAAACTCATTAACTTTTATGGGATAATAAATGTATCCCATTAAATTCTCATTCTTATGCTGGGCCAGCTTAACCTCCAGAACCCAGAGGGGTGGGCTCCCTGCCCGCTGTATCCCCAGGCTCCCCCTATACCCACCTGCTGTCACGCTCCCCCCAACACCAGCTGAGAGCTGGTGCTACCACAACCTAGGGATCAAGGCTGACCTCATCTTAGAACTCTGGGTACCCCTCCTGTGCTGGCCTTGGCCTTGTCCTTGGGAGGCCAGCAGCTGTGGCCCTGAGGGGGAATGCCTGGTACCTCTGCAGAAACTATCAGAGTGACGGGGGGGGGGGGGGGGGGGGGGGGGGGGGGGGGGGGGGGGGGCCTTCTGCCCTTGCAGAGGCTGAGGCGGGGCTGGCAGATGTGAGCCTAGGCCTGTCTCTAGGTGGCCCTCACCAAACCCAGATGTCCCCACTCCACAGATGGAGAAACAGAGACCCTAATGGGCAGCCCCCTGCCCAGGTCGCACAGCTAGTGAGGCACAGATTTGGGACTGGAACCTGAGGTTTTCTGGCTGTCTCGTGCAGAAAGATTTACAGAAACACTAGCACCAAATGGGGCAGCCCAGCTGTCCCTGAGGCAGCATCTGAAGGCTGTTGCCCTGAGCAGCAGGTCCCCCAGGTGGGGCCACTGCATAATGACCCCAATCCTTCACCACTGCCTCCACACAGACCGATTCCAGCTCCACAGCCCTCCAGCACTGTGAACCCTCGGCAGCCTCCTGGACCTCCGTGAGCCTCAGTTTCCCCATCTATAAGACAGGGACAATAACACCTATCTAGTTGGATGCTATGAAAAAAAGTCCCCAGTCTTCATGGCTTCCCCCAGAGGCTAGACAACCCACCCCTCCTTCCAATCCAGGCCTGCGGGGGCGGGGGCAGCATTGAGCACCGGGCTCTTGTCTGTAACCTCACCAAGCTGGGCCCCCGGGGAGGAGGGGTCAGGACCGGCGCCCTTTCCTAGGCTGCCCAGTCTGGGCCTCCAGCGGGGGTGGGAGGGAGGCCTCCATTCCCAAGAGGGGCCACCGGGGGGGCTGCGCCGGCCGGGAGGCGGGAGCGGGAGAGAATCCACCGGGGAGGCATCCTGAATGGCTCATTAGTGCCGATGAAAGCCTTTTTTCATTTCGTCTAAATACTTTAAACAGGGCTCCCTCCGATGTCTATTTGCATAGCTTAAGAGCTAATGCGGGGGGAGGGCCCAGGCGACGGCGGGGCCACACCAGGGCGGGGGGGGGGGGGGGGGGGCTGCCGGGAAGCTCCGGCCTCGTCTGCGCGGGGGAGGGGGGGTGCGCGGAGGGGACGGGTCTTTCCCGGACCCAGCCCTCTTGGAAGAAGTGGCCCCCGGCCCTCCCTCCCTACTGGAGGAGAGGAGAGAGGAGCAGCCCCGGGAGGGCATCCCTGTGTCGGGGCAGCGGTGGGGAGCACACAGGTGGGGATCATGGGGGACCTGTCCACCAACGACATGCAGGCCTAGAGGTAGCTGCCCTTTGCATGCTGGAATATCCTCATTTAACAGATGACGATGCTGACGTGCTCGGGGTCACACACACCGCCACACAACAGGGAACATGTTCCCTCAGAGAGGAGAGCCCGTGTCCAGGGCCATCTCCTCCCCACCCCAGGCCTGCCTCAATGTTGCCCTGGCAGGGGTGGGCGGGGGCTGCCCAGCCTCTGCGGCGTGGCCTCTCCCTCAGTGCCTCCCTTGAGAAACTACACTTTAGAGCACCAAGTCTCATAAAACCCCTCCCAAGGGCCCGTTTTACACCTGAGGACACAAAAACCCTGAGAGGCAACTTGCCTGGGCTCCTGGGAAGGGGGCCCACGTGGCAGAGCTGACCCTTGAACCCAGGTATGTGGGACTCTGGCTGCGCCCAGAGAAATCGTGTCATTGTTTCTGGTTTGGGCCCCAGATTCAGAGGTGCTTGGGGCACCGGGTGGGTGCTCCCTGAGTTCCAGGCAGAGGGCTTCCTGAGGGTCCAGACCAGGCTCCGGATGCCAGAAATTCTGGCCCTAACTACTTGCAAACTGCACCAGACCTTGGACAAGTCCATTATCTCTCCAAGCCTTAGTTTCCTCACCTGACTAGAGGCTTCTCCACTGGATAGCTCGGCTCTCCTGTGAGGCAGGCTAGTATCACGGGAAGACTAAGGCTTTGAAGCCAGATCAGCATAGTTTGATCCCAGCTCCACCACTGTGCCACTGGGCAGGTCCTCTCCCCTACCCTCTAGGCTTCAGCTTCTTTATAATTCCCCTCTCACGGAGTTGTAGTATCAATTAAATAATACAAGATCCGGGAACAGCCTGACTCAGTGACTGGAAGACAGTAGGCACCTGATGAGACTGAGCATCTGGGGTCCTGACACCCCCTTTCACCATCCCCTGCCTCACATTCTCTCCCTCTGTCAGTCTCTGCACCTTTGAACTCAGCCCAGGCAGAAAACCCCAGGAACCTGGTGGCAGGAAGGACAGGTCACAGGGCCTCGGGCTTCCATCAGAGTCAACCAGGATATCGGGAGATGCCCTCTCCCCAGAAATGGCTTGTCTCCCAGAAATGTTATCTTACCCTCTCTGACAGTGGGTAGCACCCTCCGGGACCAAGTGGCAGCTGATTACAGAATCAATTTGCTCGTTTGATATGCTATCTCGATCCCATTTAACCAAGTGCTCAGTCCCCCCAGATAACACAATCAGTGCAATCGACAGTGACGGGAGGTGCCCATTAGCTCCGCTCCATTGCCTGGTACCCACCTGGCAACCAGCGGGAGGAGCTGGGCCCACTATGGTCCCTTCCTGAGTTAGAGGATCTCCTTGTCCTCCCTCTCCCAGTCAAGAATCCCACCGGTACCTGCCCTGGGAGCCACGGGCCACATGTCTTATCGGGCAATCCCGGAAGGGGACACTGGTCTTCAGTCTACGTGATGAGAGAGGGTCCCGTTCCTTGTGCCATGTTAAGATCAGTCTCGGCTCACCTGGCAAAGACTGTGTGGCATCTGGGAGGTGGGCAAAGAGAGTAGCCCTGTCCTGGCATGTCACAAGCACTGCCTGGCCCCTCCGTTAGTGACTCAAATGAAAGACACAGGGCACTGGCCGACCATCTGCTCTGGGGGGTATGGGCCTGGCTGGGCATCGAGGTTGGGCATTGTGTCGTCAATGTCTGGCACGGAATGCCAAAGCACAGATGAGCTGCTTTAGTGGGCATCTCAGGAGATAAGGGTTAGTCCTGTTTTCTCAGTGTCTCGGGGCACCAAGGCCCCTCTGACCCAGAACCATGGAGAGCCCTCTGACCTGCCCCTACCTCTCCCACCCCGTCTCCTCCCTCCTCCCATTTGTCTGACACATCAGAGCTGCTATGGGCTCCTGAACAGAATGTAGGCCATCTGCCACTTCCTCACGTCTGCCAATCCGTGGGGTGGGTGTGAGCCTGTGGAATGACAACCCCACCATCAGACATTCAGAGGAACCAACCTTCTCCTCGCAAACTGTTAACTTGCTCTGGCTGTGTTTCCCTTCAAGTGCTCATGCAGCCATTTTGAGAGCTGTGAGAACCAGAATATCCTCCTGGCCTTCTCGGAACTGGCAGAATTCTATATGAGCTGAATCTGGAGCCAGCATCCATTGACCTTTTCCTGGCAGTTAAGGATCTGGAGAGCTTAGTGGCCCACAAGCAGAATATGCATCATCTGTCCAGCTCTGTGGTTCAAAAAGTCAAAATAGTCGATAGCAGAGCAACCTGTACCTCGAACCAGCGAGAGCAAATGAGTTGCCTCTTCCGCAGCCTTTCGAATTGATTAGTAGTGGCTGCCTGGATAACTGTGTCGAGAAGGATTCTGAAGTCCCATGCGGCTCAGCAAGGAATACTCCAAACTGGCTAACAATGTCTGCCATGGATTGGGGCTAAGCATTCTATCCCTGCTTTAGACCCTGCCCTAGGTAGTCCTGGCTAGTATCATAAGAAAGATCACGGGAATTTAGAGACACATATCAAATGAGGAAAAGAAGTAGTATGATCTCACTTAATCCCCCAAGTAAACCCCATTTTACAGATGAGTAGACTAAGTTGCAGAGAGTTTAGGTTATTTGCCTGAGGTCAACAGCCTCAAAGCAGAATGGATTTGGGGTTTGAAGCCACATATGCTTTACTCTAGCTCTTGGCTCTTCCTACTCTGTTCACATCACTGTTCTAAAAGGATCAAAAGAAAAAAAAGACGAAAGAAACGATTTTTTGAGAAGCGAGAGAAATAAGACCAAATGGGACCCTAACAAAGATGCTATGTACCCGTGAGGGAATCTAAAACAAAACCCCAAATATATGAAGCATTTCCTGAAACTAATGACTAGCAGCTTCACTGAGAACGGAAAATGAACTTGACAGCCCTAAAATCTCAGGTGGAAAAGTCACTGTGGTGGGGGGGATCGGACTCTTGCGAAGGGTTTTACCTCAGGTCTTCAACTGACTGGTGTGTGACCCGGAGCAAGCCACTTCCTTTCTTTTTTTGTTTTCTTTTTTAATGTGTATTATTTTTAAGACACACACACACACACACACACACACACACACACACACACACAGAATGAGCGGGAGGGGGCGGACAGAGAGAGAGGGAGACACAGAATCCGAAGCAGGCTCCAGGCTCCGAGCTGTCAGCACAGAGCCCGACGCGGGGCTCGAACTCACGGACCGTGAGATCATGACCTGAGCCGAAGTCAGATGCTCAACCCAGACGCCCCCACTTCCTTTCTTTGGCCTGTTTCCTCACCTACAAAATGAAGGCCCCAATTAGGAATGGCAAATACGTATTTGTCCTGTCGGTCTGAGTTATCAAGGCTGGTTGCCGGGCATCTTGTGTTGAGGAGTCTGAGGCCGAATCTGAGAATGGCAGAAAATAGCAGACAGATAGAGTAACCGCGTCCACCTCTGGTGTCGGAGGGGAAACGAGGGGACATCACATATCTCAAGGCTGTCACGTGAGATATGTGATGTCCCCTCATTTCCAGCTCTCAAACTCTGTAGCTCCTGGTTCTGGACATTGAGCACACTCCCCAAGTCTCTCCGTCAACAGAGAGATGGATCTCCTGCTGTGTGGACTGGGGGTGACGCTGTTCACGGTGGGGCAGGGGGGCACCTCTGATGATTCGTTATTATTTCAGGACTCTCCTCAGAGGCCCCAACCACGGGGGAAGGGCAGGCCCCAGGCATCGAGGAGACGGATGGGGAACTGACAGTGGCCCCCACGCCTGAGCAGCCGGAGCGAGGCGTCCACTTCGTCACAACAGCCCCTACCCTGAAACTGCTCAACCACCACCCGCTGCTCGAGGAATTCCTACAAGAAGGGCTAGAGGGGGGCGAGGCAGGGCTGAGGCCGGCGCTGCCCTTCCAGCCGGACCCACCTACACCATTCACCCCCAGTCCCCTTCCCCGCCTGGCCAACCAGGACAGCCGCCCTGTCTTCACCAGCCCCACTCCGGCCATGGCCGCGGCACCCACTCAGCCCCAGTCCAGAGAAAGACCCTGGAGCCTGGAGTCAGAGGCTCCTGTGCTTCATATCACAGCTCCCCTGCCTCCAGTGCCCACCCCAGGCCCAGGGGAAAGGCCCAGTACTACACCCCCTAGCAGAGCATGGACTCCAACCCAGGAGGGTCCTGGAGACATGGGCAGGCCATGGGCTCCAGAGGTTGGGCCCCAGACCACTGGACTTGGGATGGAGGGAACTATCGCCACTTCTACAGCTTCAGGGGACGATGAGGAGACCACCGCCACCATCGTCACCACCACCATCACCACCGTCCAGCCACCAGGTCAGCTGCTCGCTGGCTTGCAGATCTAGAAATGGGGATCAGGGAAATGCGGGGCCCCCGCGTTCCTCTGTCTCTGTCACTGTGCCACCCTGCCTTGCCCTTTGGCACCAAGGGCCAGCACGTAGGAGGCATGTGGATGGGAACCAGATAAACCTGGGTTCAAACCCTGATTGGAAGCGACTACAACAGACCCTAGGAATTTTGCTGAACCTCTCTGAGCCTCCTCTGTTAAATAGTGGTAAGAAGACGGACCTCAGTGAGCCTTTGTGAGAACTGAGCTAAGATTGCATATAGTAGGTGCTCAAGAAAAGGTGGTCCCTTCTTTCAACAGGGGAATACACGTCCCAAGAGGCGGGCTTCACCACACACACACATACACACACACACACACACACACACACACACACACACACACTGATCAGCCTTCACCAGAGCTGGGCTTAGCCTTTTGTTTCCTCCTGCCTCCCAGGCCCTTGTAGCTGGAATTTCTCAGGCCCAGAGGGCTCTTTGGACTCCCCCATGGCCCCCAGCTCACCTATTGATGTCGGCCTGGACTGTTTCTACTACATCTCCGTCTACCCTGGCTACGGCGTAGAAATCAAGGTAAGCAGCCTGGATCTGGTGGAGACAAATCTGGGGCTGGTGTATTATCTTTCCAGAAAGGTGCTGGCTATCGGGGGGAGGTGGGGATGCTCAGGGGCATCATTTGGAGGGGGGCCTAGAGCCAGGGCTGGACCCAAAACTTGGCCAGTTTCTGCCCTATGCACCAGGGACTAAAGAGCTACTGTGCCCAACTAGTAACGCCTTAGGTTGAAAGGGGCTGCAGGAGGGGCAGGCGAGCCCATGCTCTTCCCCAGGAGCTCAGGAGAGCTTGAGGAGGGGCTCTACCCTTGGAGGGGCAGGGGATTGGGTGAGTCTCTGAATTTATGTGACTGAGTAGCAAGAACTCAGGGCTGTGTGGTGGGGCTCGAGAGAGCCATGCAGGGTCAATGACTCACTTATTCACTCACTCATGCCTTCAGCAAATACTCCCTGAGCAGCTCCTCTGGCCAGGTCCTGTGCTGACTCCTGGGGTGCAGAGGTGAGGGAGACAGACGTGGTGCACCGTCAGCTGGTGGGCGAGTCAGACCCACAGTCCCAGCCTCCTGCCACCTGCCCTTTCTGGGCCATCTCATGCCTCCCTTGGATGAAGACTCTTTTAATCCTCAAACCTGAGCCCGAAGGTCCTCAAGGATATCCCATAGGCTCTTCCACCCCCATGCACCTCAAACCCAACTCTTCCCTTTTGCTCCCCCAAACCTGCATACCACACCACTCCTGACCTTAGAGATGGACCCTAACCCATCAGAAACATGGAACAGGGCCACCACTGCGCAAGGTGGATGGCACCTGGAACTGCACGGTGAGGTCAGCCTGGCCCTTCTTTCTCCCTCGTCTATGGGTCCTGTCTCCCCCTGTGCACATTCTATCATAACATTCCCCAAAACTCAGATCTGCCTGCTTCTCCCCTCCGTCCCCACAACCACCACATGGTCCAGCCTCCATCATCCTTCCCCCAGATGATGCAGTGGCTGCCTCACTGGTCACCCCACTCATGCTTGCCCCCACTGTCCTCCACCTCCACTGTAGTCATTTTTTTTAATGTTTATTTATTTTGAGAGAGAGAGAGAAAGAGAGAGGGCACCTGTACATGCGTGGTGGGGGGAGGGGTTAAAGAGAGAGGGAGAGAGAGAATCCCAAACAGGCTCCATGCTGTCTGCACAGAGCCCGATGAGGGGCTTGATCTCACAGACCATGAGATCATGACCTGAGTTGAAAGCAAGTGTTGCACGCTTAACAAATTGAACCACTTAGGCGCCCCTGTAGTCATCTTTATTTTATTTTATTTTATTTTATTTTATTTTATTTTATTTTATTTTATTTTAATTTTAGTAAGCTCTTATGCCCAATGTGGGGCTTGAACTCACGACCCTGAGATCAAGAGTCACATGCTTTTCCAGCTGAGCCAGCCAGCGCCCTCCACTGCAGTAGTGTTTCCCATATGAAATCAATCCTCCCCCACCACACCTCCCCAGGGGCCTCTGAATCATGGCCAGTCCCTCTGACCCATGTCTAGCCACTTCCTCCCTCATTGTCCACTGCCCCTTTGCACTAAGCAACATGCAGCTAACTGGGTGGGCCAAGCCCGCTTTCCTCACAAGCCCCGACTGGATGTGCTCGTCCCTCTGCCCAGAAGAGTCATCCTACTGTCCCCTCCCAGGACTCACCCTTGGTGTCACTTTCTCTGTGAATTCTCTCCCAACGCCTTGTCCTGTGGGCCTGTTTATAGCTGGCCAGCTCCCCAGCTAGACCGTGAGCTCCTGGAGGGTTACCTTGGAGTATAGGGCCCGCCATGGGGTCTCCATGGACTGACTGACTGGACAGATGGATGGAGGAAGGAAGGGATGTGGTGACATTGGCCTGAGTCTGGAGACAGAATGGAGGTGGAGAGAGGCATTCAGCCTAGCTGAGGGAACCAGGCAGGTGACTGAGGAGCACAGAGAAGGGGGCAGAGGAGTCCAGGAAACAGGGCGGTGCTGCTTGCTCCCAGCTCCTGGCCTGCTCCCCACACATCCCAAAGCCTCTGGATCTGGGCCGGCTACACCTGTCCTGGAGATGTCAAGTCCAGGTCTCCAAGCCAGGGCTGGAGTGGCGGGGGGGGGGGGGGGAGGGGGGCGCCTCTCCCACCACTGGTGGGTCCCTCCCCTCCTTTCTGTAACCGTTTGCTCCTGCTCTGCCAAGCCGTGTGCCCCTCGCTCTGGGCTGACTGGGAGGGTAATTAGGAGAAGCCACCACCACCCCCCTGAGCCATTAGCACTCAGTGCCGCTTAATTAAGGTAATTAATGTAAAATCATCACCTAATGAGAGGTGGCACCGGCTGTGGCTCACCGGGTGGAAGGCGCCAGCTGCAGGTGTGGGAAAGGGGATGGGAAGGGGCAGATGCCAGGCTGGGTGCCCTCCTGCAGGCCCGAGCTGGCTGCGCTTGCCCCCCGAGCCTACCGTCCCCACTGAAGCCCGCTGGGCCAGGCTAGGCCCAGTCCTGGTACTCTCCACAATGGAGCAAGACGCCGGCTTTGCCTGCCCCCGGCCACGCCACGGCCCCGGGCACGAGCCCCACCCTAGACGCCCACCCCGCCGCCATATAAGCCCTGTGTCTGTTGTCTAGTGCCGCCACATTTTTTTTTTTTTTTGCATCAGAATGCAAAAGCTGTTACCAGGCAACCTTGAGATGAAGCCCTGCCACAGCCCTGGATCGCTGTGTGGAAATGTGGCAGGCAGGTACTGGCTGCCTCACCACCTCTACCTCACCACCATGGGGCAGAGTCCTTGGGGACCCTGTAGGCCCCGGTGGGCTGACTTAGAGTCTGAGGACACGGCAGGAAGGGCCAGGAAGGAAGGGGCAGAATCAGCCAGGGCTGAAGCGAGAGTTAAGGTCCGTCTCCTTCCAGGGCGAGTTCTGGCAACCTCTACCCCTGTCTGGGCCTCCTTGCCACACCACGCAGGTGGCTTTGCAACCTGAAGAATTACAGATACTGCAGACCAGTACCCATGGAGAGTGGGAAACACTGAGGCTAGCAAGGACAGGGAATTGCCCAAGTCACTCAGTTAATCAGTAACTAATGTGGTTTGGCGAATGAATCCGTTCTCCAAACGTAAACTGAGCAATTACCGTGTGCCAGACCCTGTGCTGGTGTTAGACACAGTTCCTGGGGGAGACAGAAGTCCTAAACAGAATGCTCGGCGCCGTCGGGATGGAGTGGGAAGCGCAGGGGACTGTGGGAATGCCAGGATGGGGCACGCTTCACCGGCCTGGAGGGCCGGAGAAGGATTTCTGGAGGCAATGAGACCTGCTCGGGAGCCTGACAGATGAGAGGTCAGCAGACAAGCCTGGGCTGAGAAGCAGCGGGTATGTCAGACTGGCCGTTTGAAGGTTGCCAGGCAGTTTGGGACAGGTGACTTTATTGCACAGGAACAGAAGGTGAGCTTAGGGGCTTCTGGGTTGCACTCCTGCCAGGTGCTAGGCCTGAAATCAGGGCTCTTCTGCCCAGGGCAGTAGGGGATGAAATGGGTGAGGCAGCCGGAAGGCCTAGAGGGTGCCTGTGGCTCCTTGAGACTGGGGAAAGGCTTGTGGCTTCTCTCCATTGTGGGTAAGTCCCTGCCTGCCCCTCCATGAATTCACAGGGATGGCTCAGGGTAGGTAGAAGGGATGGAATCCAGGCAGGAGGGATGAGAGAAACCATGAGAGGAGATGAGCATGTTAAGGACCCACAAGTCACATCCCTGACACCATGCTGAGCCCCTGCCATGTGACCACAACCCTGGCTAAAGTCCGGGGCCCCAGACAAGACCCTTTGCATGAGGAACAGCCTCACGGGTTCCAGAATCCCTAACTCCCCAGCTCTTCATGTCTTGGACCACAGCCCCTCATCACCCTGCCTCCCTCCCTTCGGGGTGCTGCAGGTATTGGTGAGGCTGGACGTCTGAGCCGCCCACAGGAAGGAGACAGGCCAGGCCCTCCGTAATCAGAGGAGGTTTTCCTGTGTCAGCTGGGGTCAGGCACTGGGCTAGGCTCTTTCTTGTGAGATCCAGAGAAGCCCCTTCAGGATGGCCCATGGGGGTCCCATCCCTTCTCCAGGCAGCCGGTCTCCCCCGAGGGCTCCAGGCCTTTCTGGGCCTGGCGTGTGCCTCTCATTGCACTTGGCATTCCAAGAGCCTTCCCACTGCCAGCCTCCATCTTGGCTTGGCTGTTCTCTGTACCATCTGGAGCCTGGGCACAGCTGCTCATAGTCCCTACCCTCGTGCCCCAGGTGGCTGCACTGGAACACAGCTCTCCCGTGCCAGGTCAGCTGCCAGTATGATAGCCGGAACACTGGGACCAGGCCCGATGTGGACACCAGTAGGGTAGCCAGTCAACCTCCGGCCCAGGAGGTTTCTGGGCAACCTCCTCTTTTCTGGCTCCTGGAAGGCTAATCTGAGGGGGGTTTCAGGGGCACAGGCAGGTCTAGCCCCACAGATTTAGGCCATTCTCCCCATCCCCAAGGCAGACTCAAGCTCATAAGAGCTTGTGAACAGGCATCAGTTCCGATAAGAGCACAGAGGCTGTCATGAGGGACCAGTCCTGCCTCTGCAGCCCATCTCTTGGTACCTGAGCAGAGCCCCTGGCCTTTTCTGGACTGACTTCCCTCTCTGTAAAAGGAGATGAACCAAATGATGCAGAAGGGCCCTCCCAGCCAGTCCCTCTGAGCACGTCTCCTTTTTTGGGTTCAGGAATTTCCCTCATAAGCCAGACTGGACAGTAGCCCCTCCAGCTCTTGACCCTGCTTCCTGCTTCCTCGCAGCTGTAGAACCTGAGCCAGAGAGAGGGTGGCTCCCAGGTCCAGTGCCTCCTAGGCAGAGCCTGGCAGGCCTGAGGCTAAGGGTCTTTTGGTGTCAGCTGTCACCATGGCAAGAGCCATGGTCTTACCAAGGTAGGGCCCAGATCTCCCCAGGAAAGGGGAAGAGGACTGCTAAGCTGTGCTTGTTCTGTGCTAAGCCCCTTACAGGTAGGATCTAACTTAATCCTTACAGCCCTATCAGGTTGGTACAGCCATCCCATTTCACACACGAAACTGGGGGTTCAAAAAGGTCACGTGACCTGCCCAAGGCCCTTTCAAGTGGTCAGTGATGGAGCCAGGGTTTGATTCCAGGACTTAAGAGCACCTGTTCTTCCCCCGGCCCAGGCGATTGGGCAGGTGTGGTGAATCTAAAAAGGGAGTTCAGCTGGGGACTGTTGGGGGGGGGGGGGGGCTCTACCCAATCCCTTTTCTCAACTCAGCCCTGCCTGCTCCTGTAAGACACCCACCTCGAATTCCTCCAGTTTGGGAGCAGGGCCTGGGGCACTGTGCATGAAGACAAAGCACTGGACCAGGAATCGGAGGTCCTGGCCTGGAGTCCTGGCTTTGCTTTGGATTTACTGGGTGACCCAAAGAGGAAGTCTCAACATCTCTGATTACAAGATTCCCTTATCTATAGAGTGGAGGTAAACGCAATCTGCTCTGCCTCCCTTGTTGAGATTTTGTGAGATCTGAGAGGATAATGGATGTGAAAAAGCTTTGAAAACGGTAAAGGGTCTCATGGGAAAAATTGTGATTATCATAATATTGTTTGGAGTGGAGAGGCACAGGGATGGGTGGAGCACGAGAGTGTGAGGGAGCACGAGGGTGTGGGGGGGGCACGTGGGCGTGGGGAGCACGTGGGTGTGGGGAGCACGAGGGTGTGGGGGGGCACATGGGTGTGGGGAGCACATGGGTGTGGGGGAGCACGTGGGTGTGAGGACACACGTGTGCCAGGCCAAGTGTTCGAGGAGGCTGTGTGCATCAACTTGGGTCTATGTCAGAGTATATGCATGGGTGTTGGTGACCAGGAGGGTTTAGTGGAGCAGGGCCTGTGGCCAACTTCTGGGGGCTGAGGGCTCAGGTGCCAGGGGTGGGGCTCACACGCCAGAGTCATCCTTGAGCTCACCTGCCTGTGCAGGGTTTTACTTGGGGGATGGTGGCACCATCCCATCCATGAATCATACCATCAGGGCGTGTTCTGGAGACCGGACTTGGCGGCTTCCATGGGGACAGACAGGCCAGTCAAGGCTGATGGTCTGGGGTTGGCAGAGCACAACCTAAATCCTCCCCACCTCCCATTCAGGAAAGAGTCAGCCTCCTCAAAGTGGCTATATTTCCTCCCTTGAACTGACCCCATGGTCTGCTGGAAGCCGGGCAGTGCCAGACAGGGTCCTGGGGGAACTGTCCTCACCTCCCTCAGCTCTATTTTCCCCCTGCCTGGCCCCCAGCTCCCACTCTTGTCACCGGCTAGGGGTGTGGGAAGACAGCCCTTGTGAGCAGAGCTGACATTTCAATCTGTCTCCCAAGCTCTTCAGATGCCTGCAAATTGCATCAAGACTTCATCACCCTCCTTGTCCAACACTCAGCCCTGTCTGGCCCCTGTCAGGCCTGGCCTTCAAACAAGTGACAAATTACATTGCAGTCACTGCAGCAGGCCTGCAAGTGGGTGCTGGGAACCCAAGGGACCAGGGCTGCCCAGACAGCCTCTCGCGGAGAACAGGGTGCCTTCTGGATGTGAGCCCTGGGCAACCCAGGCCCACTCCCTTCTGTGATCTCATGGCAACCCTCACTGCCAAGCTGGGCTGAAAGCCAGGCTGGCTGGAGGGGGCTATGCCTTCTCTTGATCAGAGGGGACCAGGGCCCTCAGTTCCCAGTTTTCCCAGTTTTACCCCGGGCTTCGGGGGTGGGGTCGAAGGATGGCTATTGAGAACATGAATCTCAACATCTTGGAAAAAGCCAGATCTGGCCAAGACCCACCCCACACTAAACCCGGTGGGCCTGGGGTCTGGGAATACAGATGTATGGACATCTGGATGTCTGGATGGCTTTCTGCAGGTAACACCGCCATGAGGTGGGGAGGGAAGGAATTGCCTTTGCCTCCAGCAAAGCAAGATTCTGCTACTTAACGCTTTTTGTGACCTTTTGCTGAGTTCCTTAGCCTCTCTGAGCCTATGTTTACTTACGGGGGATCTTACCACCTACCTTATGGAAGTGTGGTGAGAACGAAATCCTATCTATAAACAGAACGAGGCTGGACACATTGTAGGTGCTCCATAAACGGTCATTGTTATTGTGGGGCTGCCTCCGCTGGTGGCAAAACAGCGGGGTCAGGAGCTGGAAGCTGTAGGTCAAGGGACGTTTATGGGAACTAGGAAAAAGGCTACGTTCTTTTCCCTGCAGCGATGTCCTCCCTTCCTCCTCCTCCCCAGGACCTCTCAGACCCACCTGCTCCACGCTCTCCCTGAGCCTGCAATCCCTCCGTTCCCCCCTAGAGGATTCCTGCTGCATGCATTCAGTGCCACTTAAGTCAGAATTATATGCTGCCTGGCGTCTCTCGATAATTACAGATTCCACGTGTGTGAGTCTTGTTTGCCCAACTCTAGAATCACAGAATCTCCAAGTTTGAAGGGACCTCATCCAGCCTCTGCCTGCAGCAGCAATTCCCTGAGGAATGTCCCCGGCAGATGGTCAGGCAGCCTCCACCCGAACGTGCCCTGTAAGAGAGCGCCCCGCGGAGAGGCAACACTGCCGGCCCAGCACCTCGCCTTGAGCCTTCTTTTTGGCCGCAAAGACCCACTAGGTCTTTTCTCCCAGACAGAGGAGTCCCCGGGGGGCACATCTGTCCTCAGCACCCACAGTCTGAGGGGCCCAGAGCGTGACTGTCTCCTTGGATCCGGCTGGGCTTGGCATCCATCATCCTCTGTGCTTCTCAGCTCACAGGGATCTGGCGAGGAATGTACCTCCCCTTGTCCACACAGTCACTCTCTCCACACAGATTTATTGCAACTGGCCGTTGAAGAGGGCATTGTGACCCCAAACGCCACCCTGGGCTCTAATGGAGAGGTACAGAGAGGTGGGGAGGCCCTGAGGCAAAGGAACGGACTGGCCTGGATTGGGAGGCAGAGGGTGGTGGTCCCGAGATCTGAAAGAATGACCAGCTTCAGCAGGAGGGCAAGAAGAGAGGGCATTCCCTGCACAGGGTCCTGCGTATACAAATGTCCAGAGGGGCGGGGGGAGGTGTAGCCTCTGCTCGCAGTGCCGTTAAGCGAGGCTGGCAAAGCCACTGGGGCCAACTGTGAGCTGGGAAGTTTGGACCTTATCCTCTGGGCAGTCTGAGGTCGCGAACAGGGTAGGAGAGAGACATAATCTGATCTGAGCCAGCCAGGACCCAGAGATGAGCTGGGGATGGGAGGGGGCAAGGCCATTCTCCAGGTGAGAAAAAATGTGCAGGAGGTGATCAGAGCTAAGGGATAAAGAGAAAGGGCCAACTGGGACATATGGGAAGGAACAGATCTCTGGGCTCCTTGTACCAGGCCACACTGCCACTTCCCCTCTGGGCAGTCTATTGCTGTCCAATCCTTGTTTGACTGAATGAAGGCATGGAGCCCAGAAGGATGATCCAGGGATTGAGGGCCTGAGGATTGGGGTGGTGGCAGAGAGGCCTGGGACAATCAGAGGGAAGACTGGAAAAAGAGGCCCAGAGGAGCACCTGGGTGACTCAGTCGGTTGGGCGTCCGACTCTCGACCTCGCAATTCGTGAGTTCGAGCCCCGCATCGGGCTCCACGGATAGCGCAGAGCCTGCTCGGGATCCTTTCTCTCCCCTCTCTCCGCCCCTCCCCGACCCCCTCTAACAAAATAAATAAACATTTTTTAAAAAGAGAGAGAGGCCCAGAGAAGAGACACCGATGGCCGAGAAGTGCAGGCGCACAGCGTAAGGCCTGGCTGCACAGACCACAGGGGCCAAGTTGGGCAGGGCCCTGAGGGCCACGGCAAGGCATCAGGACTAGATAGTGGGGGTTTGGCGGGCTCCACGGAGCGCCACCAGAGGATTTCAGCAAGGAAGCGCTACGACGGGCCACAGGTTGGAGCTATTAGCTGGCTGCAGTTCAGAAAGTATTGATGCAGAGGGAGGAGTGGGTGAAGCCCTGCAGGCAGAGAGGCGGCCGCAGTGATCCCAGTGAGTAATAGTTGTGAGGAGCTGGGAAGTGGCAGGGGGATGAAGAGTAATAAGAAAATTGGGGTCCAACAGACAGGATTGAATGACTGATCGGATGCAGAGTATAAGGGAGGAGGCCAGATGCCAGTTTCTAACTTGGGCATGCACATGGACGGTGAGGGAAGCTGCTGGCTGGGTGTGGGGTGGCTCAGTGTGGGGCAGGCTGGATATGGGGTCCAGCAGGGGGTGTCCCGGGGAAGCTGGGCACATGGATCTGATGCTTAAGACCTCACATGGCTGGCCGGGCCCTTGGACACCTATCTAGTTCAACGTACCTACTCCACCCCACTTTATAGAAGGGAAAACTGAGCCCAGAGAAGTGAAGGGATAGGAAGCAGCAGGTGTCCTGGTGTCATTGAAAACCTTTGGAGATGGGGCGCCTGGGTGGCACAGTCTGTTAAGTTTCTGACTCTTGATTTCGACTCAGGTCATGATCCCAGGATCGTGGGATGGAGCCCCGCATCAGGCTCTGCACTGAGCATGGAACTTGCTTGGGATTCTCTCTCTTTCTCTCTCTCTCTCTCTGCCCCTCTCCCCCACTCACACATGTTCTCTCTCTCTCAAATTAAAAAAAAGAAAAGAGGGGTGCCTGGGTGGCTCAGTCGGTTAAGCATCTGACTTCGGCTCAGGTCACGATCTCACGGTTTGTGAGTTCGAGCCCCGCGTCGGGCTCTGTGCCGACGGCTCAGAGTCTGGAGCCTGCTTCGGATTCTGTGTCTCCCTCTCTCTCTGCCCCTCCCCCGCTCACACTCTGTCTCTCTCACACACAAATAAATAAACATTAAAAAATATATATAAAAAAAAAAGGAAAGGAAAAGAAAAAGAAAAGCTTTGGAGACAGAAAGGCATGCTTACAAATTCCAGTTCTGCTAATAATATTTATGTGACCTTGGGATATGAACTTCAGATCCAGGCTCACGGGGTTACTGGGAAGTGAAATGAGCTTCTCCTGTACTCAAGAGCCTAGTTCAGGGCCTGAGGGCTCAAGTAGCCAAGCGGCCCTGAGGATTGGCCATGCCTGGGGCCTCTGGGAGCCTGTGGGCAGCAGGGCTCAGTCAGCAGGAAGAAGCCTGACTGCTCTGCTTTGCTGTGTCTATCCCACCACAGGTCCAGAACATCAGCCTCCGAGAGGGGGAGGTGGTGACTGTGGAGGGCCTGGGGGGGCCTGACCCGCTGCCCCTGGCCAACCAGTCTTTCTTGCTGAGGGGCCAGGTCATCCGTAGCCCCACCCACCAAGCAGCACTGAGGTTCCAGAGCCTCCCACCACCTGCTGGACCTGGCACCTTCCATTTCCACTACCAAGGTAGGCCTGGGCAGCGGAGGGAGGAACCAGCCCAGAGTGGGTGCCCTCCTCGGGATCTCTGGTGCTATTATAGTGTGTATAGGGGGTGGAGGGGAGACGGGGGACAGGCACAGATGCCCAGTGAAGCTCTGTACAACTAAAGGTGATTGTTTAGTTGTACAGAGACACATCAGACACCTCCAGAACCTTCCTTCCTCCACCTACTACCCTGTAAAGAACTGGTTGTGAAGGGGGCCCGACACAGAACCGGGTAGCCTCAGGGGTGCCCCTTGCCATCTATTCATTCATTCATTCGTTCATTCAGTAAACTTTTCCTAGGCATCTGCTCTTTGCCAGGCCTGTGCTGGACACTGACAATATCAAGATGAACTCTCCAAGTCCTTGCCCTCAAGGAATTCAGAATCTCTAGGGGAGGCAGACCCTTAAACAAGCAGTAGCAATAAAAGCCATCTCCCCCAAATTCAAGGGGGCCAAGGTCAAAGGGGCTTGATAATGACCAACGGGAGGTCCTTTGCTACCAACCTGGCCTTCCTGAACTGCCTCATTCACCCTAGACCTGTCTCAGGCCCCAGTCAGCTCAGAACACCTCTGGAAATAAGGGAGTGGCAAGATATAACGGGAAAATCACAGACTCAGGAGATGGGAAGATCTGTGTCTAAATCTCCTTCCCATCGGTTGACCTTGGACAGGCCATCTGACCACTGTGACCTTCTTTTCCTCCGCTGTACAATGTGACCAATATACCTACTCCATAAAGTCATGATGAGGATTATACAAAAGGGTTCATGTGAAGTGCCTAGCACTTAGGATGTTCCATGAACTTAGTATGCTCCATGAAGGAACCGAAACAAGTATTAACGAGCTGGCAGGATGGGAAAGGGAGGAAAAGGGGCTTGCCTCTGCCCCTCTTCCATCAGCATCTCTCCTGGCCCCCTTTCCCCAGGCAAAGTCTTCTTGACCCCTTGTACTGCTGTAACAGGGTAACCGGTTCAGACTGGGAGTGCTAATGGGGAAATAATTGGTGTGAACAATTACGGCATTGCCCTGCATTATCAATAGGGGCCCACTTCTGCAGCTCCGCAGGGTCCACAGCCCAGGGAGGAGGACAGGCGCTGGAGACACAGATGCTGGAACCACCTAAGAAGCGCTTGCCCCTCTCTAGCCTCTCCACCCAAACTGGGAGAGCAGTCTGGTGTGGCAGCATGGAGCCTGGCGGTGGGCATGGGCTGCCCAGGGTCTTGGCAGAGGCAAGGGGCCAGCTGAGGCAAGGGCCAGCCTCCCTAATGGCTCATCAATCCTCCCTAGCAGTGGGCATAATTTCACACCACGGTAACCTTCTCTCTTGCCGCAAATTCCTTCGCACAAAACCCTGGACCTTCTCTCTGTTGGGCCAGACAAAGGTGGCTGGAAGGCAGGGAGCTGGAGGCCTGGCAAGGGGTGCAGACCCCAAGGAGGGGCTAGGAAAGCTGGCCCAGCCCTGCCTCCTGCTCGGCTCCCAGAAGCCCTCCCTCCTCGGCCCAGTTTTTGTCAATGATCAGCTCTTTCCTTAATGAGTGTAATTCCCCTAATTATAGGCTGTAATTAGCCCTGATCCCAGAGATGGGAACAGGAGGAGCATGTGCTCACACGCGTGTCTCCCTGGGCTGGAGAAAGAGGGTGCCAGAAGAGGGGGCGAGGGGACTAGTACCCACATCACTGCCGGAGCTGTCCAAGATAATGTTGGAGATCACAAGCATGGGCCTCCACAAGGGCTTCATCTGCAGAATCCAAGTTCCACCTCCCCTCCCACAGCCTCAGGCAGGGTGAGGAAGCAGAGGGCCCTGCCAGGCATGCCCCTCCTCCCTCCTGAGCATTCCTGGCACCGGACTTGGCCCCAGAAACAGACGCCAGGGAGAAAATAGCTCAACAGATTGCAGTCATCCAGGCTCCCTGGGAACGGTAGTCATGGCAACAGGAGGAAGCTCCTCCCGGGAAGTGGCCTCTCTGGAGTCTGGGGGCTTCCTCATCTGCCCCCCGCCTCCTGCTCTCACCTCATCCCAGCCCAATTTCCTAATCTGTGAAATGGGGGACCTCCCTTCCCAGAGTTGTGATAGGAACTCCCAGGAAAGATTTAAGTACATCTGACTCGTGGCCTAGACCTCCCTGGGTGTCACCCCTCTCTTCTGCGCTCTGGGTGGGGTGCCCCACCCTCTTTTCCCCATCCCTCCCCAGGTCTGTCCCCAGATCATTGTAAGCGGCCACCACGGTAACCAACCACCCAGGGCAGGCTTGTCTGTTGCTCACAGGTTTCTCTGACTCCTGAGCCCAGGTTTCTACTTCACCTGGGGAAGCAGGTGGGAGAGGGGACATGGAAGGCTCTAGAGGGAGGAGCTTCACGTGCCCACCCTACCACTCACTGGCTGCATGATGAGGGCAAGTCCCTCAGTCTCTCTGAACCTTAGTGTTCCCTACCTGAAAATGAGTTACTAACCCATAGCTTGCCTTCCTGCCTCCCAAACGTGTTGTAGACATCAAGCAAGAAGAACATGAAGGCATTTTAGAAACTGGAAGGTGCCTGCAGATGTGAGGTGCTTGTATCAATCAAGATTATAAACAATAACAGCAGGCTGGTACATTTGGTGTTTGTTCTGTGCCCGGCATTGCACACAGGTCCTCTCAGTTAACTTCTCACGTAACACTGGATGCAATACTCTAAATGGGTGGGTAAACAAGGAAACTGAGGCATGGAGAAGTTAGGCAGCTTGCCCAAGGTGGCAGAGCAAGTAGGGGAGCCTATATTCAAACCCAGGCAGTCTGACCCCAGAACCACCCCCTAAGTGCCGCCCTGTCCTGCCTTGCCAATCACAAGTAACCACTCGTTGGCCATGAGACATGGAAGAATGTGGATCATCCTCTCTCTTTTCACAAGCCCAGTAACTACAACCAGGAGAGGTGAAAATCACAATACTCATTTCTGGATTCTGTTCTGCCCAGAGGCAACCCCCCTTTTTCTATTCACACAAATCACACAGAGGCCAGCAGAGTTCCTGCCTCGACCTCTCTTCCCATCCACCTAGTGCCACCAGTAAGGGTGGGCCCCTCCACCCAAGATCCTCAGTCTAGACAATCCCCATCCCTCTCACGACCCCCAAGAGTTTTCAGACTCTGTAGCCCAAGGCTTCATTCAGCCTGTCTCCTTGACCCCTCTGGCCTTCTTTCCCACCTCTCCGACCCAAGCGCTGACCTCCATTTTTAGCTATCACCCCAGCTTGGCTCCAGGTTGGGACTTGCCAGGTTGTTTTATAGGATTTGCTGCCACCGTCCGGTCACACTTGGTATGACAATTCCAAAAGTTCCCAAGTTTCCCAAGGCAACTTGTCCTTCCCCCAACTTCCAAGAAGGCGTTCCCTGCCTCCCCACCCTCGCCCCATCCTGTTTTTAAAAGAAGTCCACAGCCCTTGCCAATGAATACTGGAAAAGCTTTTTACTGTCTGACTTCAATCGTTCTGGCTGTAATTCCTATTCGTCCCCTATAGGAAAAATAATATCAATACATCAGGATAGACTTATTATTTCAAGTGCTTTCATATCTATAAGTCATTCAATAAACACTTCTTTTTTATTTTTTTAATGTTTATTTTTAAGAGAGAGAGAGAGAGTGCTAGCAGGGGAGGGGCAGAGAGAGAGAGAGAGAGAGAGAAGCAGGCTCCAGGCTCCAAGTCACTCAGCCCAGAGCCTGATGCAGAGCTCGAACTCACAAACTGTGAGATCATGACCTGAGCCAAAGTTGGACGCCCAACCGACTGAGCCACTCAGGCGCCCCTTTCAATAACCGTTTCATAAAGATGTGCTATCAGCTACATTCCAGGGATACCAAACTGAATAAAATACTATCCCCTTCATTCTCTTAATAACCCCATAAGTAGGCTGGCATTTTGAATCTCATTTAACAAATGAGGTGGGACACAGAAAGGCTAAATAATCTGCCAAAAGTGTCAGAAAGCTTGGACCAGAACCCAAACCTTCTAACTTCCAGCTCTGTGCTTGTTCCGCTAACCAGCCTAGGCTGCTGGACATTTCACTGGCACCTTCTGGGGAGGGGATCAGAGTCTTTTCTGGAATTCCTGGTGCTTCCTCTGGCCCAAGTGACGCCTCCAGGCAGGCTGTGGCAGGACCCTTTTGCCCTAGCTATGACTCAGCCCCACAACACACACACACACACACACACACACACACACACAGTGTCACTCATTTTCTCTCTGCAGCCTATCTCCTGAACTGCCACTTTCCCCGGCGTCCTGCTTATGGAGCTGTGACTGTCACCAGCCTCCACCCGGGAGGCAGCGCCCGCTTCCGCTGTGCCACTGGCTACCAGCTGAAGGGTGCCAGAATCCTTACTTGTCTCAATGCCACCCAGCCCTTCTGGGATGCCCAAGAGCCTGTCTGCATTGGTAAGTGGCTCCAGGAGACCCAGTGCTCAACAGGGAAGTAAGTTGCGGGGGGAGGGTGGGGCGTTGGAGATCATCCCTGCTCTCTGCTCCTGCCTGGAACCTTCATTCGGTCTCCATAAGAAAGCCAGAAAATGGCCACACACCTCAGTAGCATTTATCCAACCACCCTCCTTGAGGACTTCTGACATAGAGGCACCACCAGTACAGAGCTAAATTAAACAGGTACCGTGCCCTCAAAGAGCCCACAATTCCAGGAAGTGGGAGAAGAAGGAAGCGCACGGATCACCAATTTCCAGAGCAGGAAGTAAAAAGCAGCAGTGAAGAACAGCAAACAGACCTGGGCAGGGAGGAAGCAATCATTCCTAGTTGGGTATTTAGGAGGCTTCCTGGGGCAAGTGACATTGAAGGTTTAACATTTCAATGGAGGGAACAGCGCAGGCTTTGACAACAGAGGCAACAAGTTGAGGGAGTGTTTAGGGACTCAGAAAATAGCCAGGGAGGAGCTCAGAACTATTCCTCAGGAGAGCCAGCCAGATGGTGTCTGGAGGCCAGGAGGCCGGCCAGGCAAGAGGGTCTGAAATTAGTGACTTTGGTAATGGAGAGCAGGGAAGAGGTTCCAGAGACACAGATGAGGGAAGAGGGGCGAGTGGAAGGAGACTTCCTCCCAGGTTCCAGTCCTGGATGATCAGGAAGTCTGAGGTTGCTGTCATTGGAGAGGGGCTTGTTGGCAGAAGGAAGATGGAGTGTTCAGTCTGCAGTGTGAAAGTCAGCTTGGACGTCTTTTTTTTATTTTTTTTTAATTTATTTATTTTTGAGAAAGAGAGAGACAGAGCATGAGCAGGGGAGGGGCAGAGAGAGTGAGAGACAAGAATCCGAAGCAGGCTCCAGGCTCCGAGCTGTCAGCACAGAGTCACATATGGGGATCGAACTCACAAACTGCGAGACCATGACCTGAGCTGAAGTCGGACGCTCAACCGACTGAGCCACCCAGATGCCCCTTTTCTTTTCTTTTCTCTTGTTCTTCTTGCTCTTTTTTTAATCGCTTGGGCTCTTGAGCCTTCTCTCATTTTATAAGCTCTTCCTGGGTGCTAGGCACAAGCAGAGGCGAATAAGCCAGATGTGGTCTCTGCCCTCAAGGAGCTCTCTGGCAAGTAGGAATTCTGGCACACAGCAGGTTCTGCGCAAACAGGGCTGTGACGGGGTGAATTCAGGGCATGGGAAGGATCCAAGGGAGGGAGAGCTGCTCCAAAATGAGGAAGGAGGAAAAGAAAGCTTCCCAGGGAGAAAGCATGGAGGGACTACAAGAATGTGAGCCCAGGGAAGTGGGTTGGATTCTTGAGACAGCACATGCAAAGGTGTGGAGGCAGAAAGCAGCACGGTGGAGTGAGGAAGTGCTGAGGCTTGCCTAAAGAAGGGGATATATGGGATGGGGCTGAAGCTCGAGTCAAGAAAGAGCTGGGTTGGTAAAGGTTTGAATGCCACCTTGGGCTTGCATTACCTGGGGGTCACAGGGAGCCACAGACAAATTTAAGTGAAGGGTGGGGCATGATCAGATTTGCAGGGCAGTTCTGTTCTGAGACCAAACAGAAAGGTGGGTCTGCCCTTTCTGCAGAGAAGCAGAAAATCAACGCAGCCCTCTCTCCACCTTTTTTTTTTTTAAGGTTTTATTTATTTATTTTGAGAGAGAGAGAGAGAGAGTAGGGGAGGGGCAAAGAGAAAGGGGTGACAGAGAATCCCAAGCAGGCTCCGTGTGCCCGATGAGGGGCTCAAACCCACAAACTGGGAGATCATGACCGGAGCCAAAATGAAGCGTTGGTCGTTTAACCAGCTGAGCCACCCAGATGCTCCCCCCCCTACCCCACCCAGGAGCTTTATTAAAAAAGATTCTGCTCTCTTGAACATCCGGAGACAAAGGCGCTGTGTCTTCGCCACGGCAGCCTGGTCTCTGAGAGCAGACAGGGGCCAGAGCTGTGTGTCTAAGAGAGGAAAGTGCTGCCTGGAACCAGCCTCACTCCGCTTGCCTTTGAAACCCCTTCTCTGGCCCCACTCAACTGCCAGGAGCTCATGGCCAAGTAACCCAGAAGTCCTCAGTGATGGGGCCGGGAGAGCTACTCAGCCTCCCCTTGGAAAGAGGACAGTCCCAGGCCAGAGGAGTCAGCCCAGGAACAACGGGGGTAGTGATGCTATTTCAGAAAGTATGTGAGGCCAGGTCCTGGCTAGCAATGTCTGCTGAGGGCACAAGATTAGGAGGCGGATTGCGCGTCCACCAGATGTCTGTCAGCCCAGATTCTAGTCCTGCCCTCTTTTTTATATTCATTCACTCATTTTATTCAACAAACACTGAATACCAACTCTGTGCCTGCCCTGAAAAGACGTGGCCCTTGCCCCAGGGGGTCCTAGTTAAGGGACATATCCAAACAATAACTGGAGCCCTGGGTAAGGGACTTTAATAAAGTCTGCCTGGGGGGAGTTGGGGAAGGCCTCCCAGAGGAGTCAGCAGAGAGAGGAAGTGACTCACCCAGGACCCCTTGGCTAGGCCATGACAGATCTACCACAGTCAAAGGGATTGCACATGAATCGTCCCAGAGGTGTGAAAGGTTAGGAGGAAAATGTCCCAGAGGTGTGAAACGTTAGGAGGTAGGGAGTCCGGGCTGCCTGGGGCTGCAGGGTCACAGGGGCCAAGGACTGACCTTCAGGACCATGAAAGCAAATACCCCTGCTGCCCCATGCAGAGGACGCAAGAGCTGGGGTGGGCAGGCACGCTTGGCAGGCCGTCCAGAATCCAGTGGGTCTAGGATCCGGGATCCAGCCCATAGCCCTGGCCATGTCTCGCAGCTGCCTGCGGTGGAGTGACCCGCAACGCCACCACCGGCCGCATCGTCTCCCCGGGCTTCCCGGGCAACTACAGCAACAATCTCACCTGCCACTGGCTGCTCGAGGCTCCCGAAGGCCAGCGGCTGCACTTACACTTTGAGAAGGTTTCCCTGGCGGAGGATGACGACAGGTGAGGGGAGGTCCTGGTCCGGTGTGGGACAGGAGTGCACGACCTGCTAATGCCCCGCTGGCAGGACGGGGACCCCACCCGGGACAACGGGACCAGCCGTGCAGCCGCTCTTCTCCTGGCCCAGGCTCATCATCCGTAATGGGGACAATGTGGAGGCCCCTCCAGTGTATGATTCCTACGAGGTGGAGTACCTGCCCATCGAAGGCCTGCTCAGCTCCGGCCGACACTTCTTCGTGGAGCTCAGTACTGACAGCAGCGGGGCAGCCGCAGGCATGGCCCTGCGCTATGAGGGTGAGCCTGCTGGGGCCTCACAGGGGTGGAGGGCTTGAACCCAGGGCCTCTTCTCTCACACCCTCCCCCCACCACCTCCATTCCACCATCCCTCCTTCCAACTTAGCCCTTGCTCAGCTAGCACTTAGCCCCACCCCCCCATCCCTCCCGTCCAGTTTGGGATTCCTACCCCATTTTTGTGGGAGACCCTTGCCTGGACCCGGGCCCTCCACAGTCCAAGAGAATGAATCCTCTCGAGTCTGAGGAGCAAAAAAGGCCCCAACCCTTAGAGACGGAAAACTAGAGACATTCTAGAACCACTCATGCATGCATGCCTTCGTTAATTAATCCAAAAAAGAAACATTTATTGAGTGCCCTGTGTATATGAAGCACAAAACTAGGTGCTGGGAATGCAACGGCGATCAAGACGGCCTCCCGAACATGACAGGGTAGGGTGCTCTGGGCATCCCGCCCCTGCTGCAAGCCTAGGACACGCATTTGTGGTCAAGAACATAAAGGCCTTGGGGCGGGAGGCAGAAGAACACCTGCCCCATGTCTGCCCCGGTTGCGACTGAGCTGGGCTGGGCCTGGTTTGTAGCCTTCCAGCAGGGCCACTGCTATGAGCCCTTTGTCAAATACGGCAACTTCAGCAGCAGCGCCCCCTCCTACCCCGTGGGCACCACTGTGGAGTTCAGCTGTGACCCTGGCTACACCCTGGAGCAGGGCTCCATCATCATTGAGTGCATCGACCCCCACGACCCCCAGTGGAATGAGACAGAGCCAGCCTGCCGAGGTCAGTAGGTACCTGTGGATGGGTCTGCCGGGGAAAGGGAGCAGGGTGGGGACGGGAGAGCCAGCTGCAGAACCTGGGGTCATAGGGCCCCTGTGACATGTGTGATTCAAGCTTCCCCTCGAGGAGGAGGTGGGGGCTCCCAGCGGTAGGTATTCCCGCGGGCAGGAGGCAGCCCCAGGACATAGCGCCGGGGGTGGGAGGCGGGACACCGAGGGGACGCACCTCCGGGGCCTCCCCTGCCTTCCAGCTGTGTGCAGTGGGGAGATCACAGACTCAGCTGGTGTGGTGCTCTCCCCCAACTGGCCGGAGCCTTACAGCCGTGGGCAGGACTGCATTTGGGGCGTGCACGTGGAAGAGGACAAGCGCATCATGCTGGATGTCCGAGTGTGAGTGCTCACTGGGCTAGGCCAAGCCAGCTCCTAAGCCCTGGGGCCATTTCTTGCCCAGCCCAGCCCGGGGTCCCGGGCCCATCCTCCCTGACGGTCCTCCTCCACAGGCTGCGCATAGGCCCTGGTGACGTGCTTACCTTCTACGATGGGGACGACCTGACAGCCCGGGTCCTGGGCCAGTACTCAGGGCCCCGTGGCCACTTCAAGCTCTTTACCTCCATGGCCGACGTCACCATACAGTTCCAGTCAGACCCTGGGGCCTCGGTGCTGGGCTACCAGCAGGGCTTTGTCATCCACTTCTTTGGTAAGCTTGCCCCTGCCCTGCCCTGCTGCCTGGGGGAAGAGATCGTGGCAAGCCAGAGAGGCCAGTGCCATGAGCCTGAGAGCTCTTATCTGACAAGGGAAAGCTGGAAACTTTCCCAGGTGTCACCTGAAGGAAGCCAGTCTTATTCTCAGTCTTCCCCGAGGGCACAGTGAGAGGGGGCCTTCTGTTGCAGCAAGAGAGATTTGGGTAGGCAGCAGGAAGACCTTCATACCAAAAAAAGGAAACTGAGGAAAAGTGTTGGTTTCTGCCTTTCTGACAAGCTTTAACAGCAGTGACAATTTCCCACCCTACCCGGCCCCTCTCTCAGGACTGAGGAACTGGCAGATGTCCTTTAGAAAGCAGAGCCAAAGCCTGCCTACATGATAACCCAGGAACCGAAGAGACAGAATGATGTCAGGGGCAGGCAAGGAGGGGCCCCCGGGCAGGAAGGAATGCATTGCTGAGGCTGTCCGGGCCAGGCTAGGCCCAGGACAAACTGGCAGGCGCTGGAGTGGCCGCACGGTGAGGAAGGCGGGCACAGACAATTTAGTGCCCGCTAAGGGCCCGCACCTTGCTGCCCCTGTGCCCCCAGAGGTGCCCCGCAATGACACCTGTCCGGAGCTGCCTGAGATCCCCAATGGCTGGAAGAGCCCGTCTCAGCCTGAGCTGGTACACGGCACAGTGGTCACTTACCAGTGCTACCCCGGCTACCAGGTGGTAGGATCCAGTGTCCTCATGTGCCAGTGGGACCTAACCTGGAGCGAGGACCTGCCCTCCTGCCAGAGAGGTGAGTGCACCTGTTCCCTGCGTTCCCTTCCTCAATGGAAGCTACAAGCCCCTCTCCTCCATTCTGAACCAGACTTCGGCTGGTATCGGCTGGTACCCTTGAGCTTCCTCCGCCTCTCATAGCCTCGGTTTCCTCACCTGCGAAATGGGGGAATGAATACCTTTTCAAAGGGTTCTCCACCAAGTACTTCAAATATTTCCTTCCCGGGAGACTGCTAGTGTCTGTTGATTCTAGTGGATGGGAAGAGGAAAAATAAGGGATACACCAGCGAAATGGTAGGGACAGACGAACAGGCGGCGGGGCCACGTGTCATGAACATACTGGCTGACCTGGAATAAAGCCAGGGTGGGCCGGCTTTTGTGGAGTTCTACCTGGGCTGCTCTCCCCCACCACCCCCTACCCATAGTGACTTCTTGCCACGACCCCGGGGACGTGGAGCACAGCCGACGCCTCATATCTAGTCCCAAATTTCCTGTGGGGGCCACCGTGCAGTACATCTGCGACCAGGGCTTTGTGCTGACGGGTAGTGCCATCCTCACCTGCCACGACCGGCAAGCCAGCAGCCCCAAGTGGAGCGACCGGGCCCCTAAATGCCTCCGTAAGTGTCAAACGGGTAGGAGGGGAAGCCTCCGGTAGGAGATAAAAGAAGCCACCTCTGGAGGCCAGGGGCCTGGCATCCTCACTGGGCTCTGCCTGCTTTGCAGTGGAACAGCTCAAGCCATGCCATGGCCTCAGCGCCCCTGAGAACGGTGCCCACAGTCCTGAGAAGCGGCTACACCCAGCAGGGGCTACTGTCCACTTCTCTTGTGCCCCTGGCTACGTGCTGAAGGGTCAGGCCAGCATCAAGTGTGTGCCCGGGCATCCTTCACATTGGAGTGACCCTCCACCCATCTGTAGCGCTGGTGAGTGTTCACAACTCCTGCCTGTTCCACAGGGCTGCTCTGGCAAAGATGCCAAATGCTGAGAACCAGAACTCCCCTGGCCCCACCCCCTTCACGTTACCCTTGGTCTCCCCAGCCTCTGCCAGATCCTTCTGACCTGGTGACACCAAGACAAATGCTGGGGTGGGCTCTCCTTGGACAAATCCTTCCCATGATCAGCCTCTTCCCTGCCTTAGTGGTTTGGCCCATTGGTCTCACCTCTGCCCTTGGCGCCCCCCTCTTGTTCCAGCCTCTCTGGATGGGTTCTACAGCGGCCGCAGCCTGGATGGTGAGCCCCCCGCTGAGGGCCTGGGAAATAGTCTCCCTGCCCTGGCTCTCACAGCTCCCAGGCCATGGGTTGCCCAAGCAGGGAGGGAGGAGAAAGAGAGAGGTCTGGGACCAGCAGAGCAAAAGTTCTTTCCCTGCCCCTAGCTAGCTAGAGGGAGCTGGTGGCTGGATTCTCCTGGGCAGAGGTGAGGGCAGATATGGGCTCTGGGTGACAGGGACTTCTGCCCCAATCCCGACCTCTGTGTTTTCAGTTGCCAAGACACCTGCTGCCTCCGGCACCCTGGATGCCGCCCACATTGCAGCTGCCATCTTCTTGCCATTGGTGGTGATGGCGCTCTTGGTGGGAGGTGTGTACCTCTACTTCTCTAGGTGAGTCCGGTTTCCCTTCCTGCCCTACATACCTGACTCACTCCTGCCCAGCACTTCTGACTCACAGGATTTTCTGTCCCACAGGCTCCAGGGGAAAAGCCCCCTGCGGCTGCCCCAAACACGACCCCGCCCCTATGACCGCATTACTGTGGAGTCAGCATTTGACAATCCAACTTACGAAATTGGAGTAAGTATCTATGCCATTCATTGCACCCTATCCAGGACCTCATCTATGCTCCCTTGGGCAGGTACCCCTGAGGGTCCCTCCAAACCCTCTCACTCTTTCCCTTTTCCTGGGGAAGGTGGATTATGGGCTGGCAAACCTTATACAAGTTTCCAACTCCAAGCAGTCTCTTTACTTTGCAGGAGACGAAAGAATATGAGGTCTCCATCTAGTTGGGGCAGCCTGGAGGAGTCAGCTCAGCCCAGCATCACAGCCCAGCAGCAGAGTTTCCAGCCTCCTGCTGTCCCTACACCTCCTGTACATACCATCTGGGAAGAGACGCCACCAATCCCTCAAGAAGCTGTGCCCTTCCCCACCTGTAATGCCCTCCAGGGCCCATTTTCTTGGTACCACTGCCCACATAGGGCCCTTCCTTGGGTTCAAGTCAGGGGGCATCTGCCTCTGGGCAGAGCACAGCTGGAGCACATGCATCAGGAACCAGCATTCTCCTGACTCTCCTTCATGCCCTGGACCTCTAGCCTGGAATCCACGAGCCGAGGAAGAGCACCTCTCTCCAGGTGACCACCATCCAGCTCGGCATGTGGCACCTTGCAGCGGGGTTAACTTGATGGTGGTGGAAACTGCACCAGGGTGCTCCTCACAGGGCCATCACTAGTGGCCAAAGCTGCTGTCAACAGTGACCTCTGGGTAGTCCTGGCATGCTGACATCAGCCCCTCGGGCGGGGAGGTCTCTAGTCCTTCTCTAAGGCCCCAGGAATGGACAGTTCTGCTTCCTGGAGGCAATAATTCTAAGGGATCCTAAGGGGCTTAGGGACCCTACCCGAAGCTCAGGTTGGGCTTCCCTAGGCACTCATGCTCCACACCAAAGCAGGCCACCCCACTGCTGCCCTGGCAGCCCTACACCCTGAGGAGAGGGAGATCTTCCCCTGAGGTCAGTCTGGCTTTACAAACATCTTCTTTCCCACTAGTCCCTCCTCTAACCCCAGCCACTTGCCAGTCTCCCCTCCTGGCCACTGTGTTTTGGGATAAGGGGAGTGGGCAGGCATATTCTGGAGAGGAGCAGAGGTACAAGGGCCCAGGAGTTTGGCATGGAACATGGGGTCAGAGACCCAGGGAAAGACCCAGGAGTTGGCTACAGGCCACTTTGAACATGTAATGTATTATATGGGGTCTGGGCTCCAGAGAACAATCTTCTATTTCTGTTGTTTCCTTATTAAAATGGTGTTTTTTGGAAAAAAAAAAAAAGCAGTGGCCAGGTAGATGGTACTTTCTTGGAGGGAAGGGAGTTGGGAAATAAATGAGATGTGGACATCAAGACCAGAAGGCATGCTGGACCCACCAACTGATCACTCCCAGATTTTATCAAACAAATTACATGCAGTGCTCCAGGGGCTACTGTTCCAACAAGGTCAGTGCAACAGATGGCAGGTGAAATAAGAGGCCCCAGTAGGTGGCCCACAGGGGTTTGGAAGCCCAGGAATCCACCCGCTCATCTACCCCCAGTGCTTCCTTTCTTCCTCTTTGCTAGGTCCAGAACTACAGTCTGGCATACTCCCAAGCTGCCCCTCAGTGCCACTGTATTGTTGGCAAGGCCCAGGAAGCCTGATGCCTCTCTCCTTCCCCTTCTTTCCCAACTAGCAATGTTTAGAAAATTGGAACCGGATTCAGAGACTGAACCCCTGAACATGAGGCCCTAGTCTGTCCTGGCCTCAGGGAACATCCAGACTATCAAGAGGAGGGGCAATGCAACTTAGGGTAGGGACTTGGCTCCTGTTTTAGCAAAAGCCCTATCCGTGGGCTCCAGAAAGAAGTTGGCTGGAGAGAATCTGCTTAAGTTTGCCATGTTTGGTCACTTGTAGCACCGGTACCCCTTCCCTATGGCTTCCCTATGGCTCCCAGCACCTCCTGAGATGAAAGTGTTAGTCCAGCCCTGGCTCCCAGCATGCATACCCACGCTTAGAGGTGTCCTCTGCATGGCTGCTCCCCAGAGTAAGAGAAAGAGGCAGGCAACAGAGTTATGGACACTTCAGAAGCCAGAAGACAAAATCCACAAAGGAAATAATGGCAGCAACCAGCACCTTCTACTTCCACAGTCTTCCAACAGAGAGGTCTTGATCACTTATGGCTGCCCACCTCCCAGCTCTACCACAGGCCTCCTCGAAGGCTGGAGAAACTCCAGCTGGTGTAGAGTGCAGTGCCTATATTAGCCACAAGAGGTCACTTCGGAAGACATCTGTATCCCACCTGCTTGCTAGCTCTCCTCAATTCCCCGGGAACAGCCAGGGCTGGAGCTCTCCAAGCTGGCACCAACTTCCAACCTCTGGGCTGACCTCACCCTCCAGGGTCTAAGAGGAAGGTGTGTAGAATGATTAGTTCCCCTGGCACTTGTCAACAGAGCCAAGTATTATTTTCCTCTCTAGCCCACCACCTGTTCCTGTTCTCCACTGCAAATGACGATGTTGATCAAAGCAAAGACTTATTCATTTGCCATATGCCAATGGACTTCTCTGCCCCATAATGCCTTCAGGCTGACACAGCAGCACAGCTGGGTCCTGAGCAGTAAGAAGGAATCAGTGGAGAGGGCACATGTGGTTCCAACTTCTGAGGGCCTGTGACATGAAACAAAGCCCCAGCAGAGATGAAGTCTGGCCATTTTCATACATCTAGCTCAGCGCTATTCTCTCTGAAGTCCACCTCTCTGGGCCATAGCCACTAAGATTTCTTGTTTGCTGAGGCTGGGAGAGGGCAGAGAGCGGCCAGTCTACATGACATCTACACACACACACACACACACACACACACACACACATATGAAAGATAAGGCCTATGACCTTATCATTCTTCCCAGGCACCAAAAGGATCATCAGAAAAGTCAGACAAACAGAACCCTAAGACCACACACAGACATCCCTACTATCTAACTCAACCTCCTTAGTATCCCAAAAGAAGCAGCAGCAAGAACTCCATACAGACAATTAGCATGGTGTAGGGGAGAGTGTCCTGGCCTGAGAATCAAATCTGTTTCATTCATACATAAGTCTGCCATAAATTCACTATGCGAACTAGGAAAATCACTGCTCCTCTCTATGCATCTGGAAATGAGATTAACACAGATGGTCTTTAATCCCTTTCTAGTTTTATCCTTCTTCAAACGTTAAGAACCCCCTTAATATCAGAGGCGAGCCGGACCCAATTACCTGGCAACAATGCCAACTAAACGCCTAGTGGCAGGCACAGTGATGCCATTCCCTTCGCCACCTCTTCCCCTACCGTCAGGCAAGAGATAACTGGCCATCTCTGAAGACGACACCAATGGGAGAGAAAGGTGCCGTGGGGGGTGGGGAGGGAAGCCCAGAATTCGAGGTGAGGCCTTCAAACTACAAATCCCAATACACAACACTGCAGCTCTCAAAAGCATCCCCTCCCAGCAGGCAAATCACTCTTCCCCGAGGCCATCCCACCATACAGTGCACAGCATGCACACAGAACTACGGCTCCCACAATCCACCAGATCCATCGCGATTCTTGCGCCCAGGTTGCAATGCGCTCGCGCCCGCCCTTTGGCCCTCTTGCGCATTGCAAACTGGGAGTTGAAGTCTTCTATAGGCAGGTAGCTGGGCGTTGTCAGCGTTACTAACTCTTCGCTGTTGGCCTCCTCTGGAGTCGTTCCCAGGGACAGTGATCAAGAGAGGATAGTAACGAGCAGGCGGAACCCTCCATGGTGTCATCACTACGCAAGGCAGAGATTCTCAGGCTAAAATTTAGTGTCGGGAGCGAGAGGGAAGTGTGAACAGTAGCCATCCAACCCCACACCAAAAGAATAGTTTTCCGTCGCGGTGGCTTTTCTTTTCTCTTTACCAATATGGCGCCTAGTCCAGCCACACCTGACGCTGGGAACCAAACGATCCTGTACAATAACCCTAGGAGCACAGCTGTCACCGACAGCCTACCAGCTCCAGCCAACACCACACCTTACTCCTTCCTGTTCATGCCTGAGGACTCCAAGGACATGGTAGCCTATATCCCATTACCAAAATGGCGAAAGTAGAAGCATTCTTGTTAGGGCCTGCAGGTGACAATACGCTTGCGCGGAAGGCGGCTGTGTTGTGGGGAGGGAGGGGAGCATTCTCAACACGCCTGCGCAGGAACAGAGTATTCTTGGTTCTATACACAAACACCAATGGATGAAGAGCCCCCATGTTCCTGCGGCTGCGCTGTGACCCTTAGAGGCTCTCCCAGGCGCCTGCGCGAGACCTCAGGTTCCGCCCTCCTCTTCTCAGTACGCTGGCGCAAGGCAGAAAGGCGGGGCTTCGGCGCTCCAGACGAATGCCAGCGCGGCTGCGCGCTGGGGGGTACCCCCTCACTGCGGCTGCGCGGGAGCCCGGCCGCCGGCTGTCACTGCGGTTGCGCGCGGCGAGCGGCGATCCCGGGGCGCCTGCGCGGGTGGCTTTGCGGGCGCTCGCGGTAAGTTTGCGCCAAGTGCGCGGCAGCCGGGACGCAGACGGCGGCGGCGGCGAGAGGCGGAGCCCGGGGACCACCCCCCATCACCCTCCCCGCAGTCACCTCACGTACCACAACCTCACCTAACCTCTCACCCCCCCTCCTATCCCCCCAACCCCGGGATGGCAGCGCCCGCCAGCCTTCCCGGCCGGACCAGCGGTCGCCAGCGCCGGCTTTAGCCTGTGGGACTAGGCCCCGCCGAGGCCTGACCCCCGGAGCCGGGACCCACCGTGCAGCCAGCCGCCGGGCCGGGGTTGAGGGGCCGCTCCCCCCTCACGGCCCGTGGGGAGGACGCTGCCGTCCCGGGGACTGGGGGCCGGGGGGTGGGGGGGAGCCAGGGCGAGGAAGTCGGGACCCGTGTTGGGAAAAAAGAAGGGGGGCCGGGGTCAGGAGCGCCCCCTCCCCCCGCTTCCCCCCTCCCCCCGGGGTTGGGGGGGGCCGGAGCAGAGAGCGCCCAGCCCGGGAGGTGGATGAATGTGGGAGAAAATGGAGACCAAGACGATCGTGTACGACTTGGACACGTCGGGGGGGCTGATGGAGGTAAGAGTGGCCCTCCTCATCCCCTTCCCCCAGCGCCGGGAGGGAACCTCCGCCCTCCGCCCCACAAAGCCGGTCCTGAGCTCACAGCGCAAAAGGGCCGGGGGAGGGGGATTCTTCCTCACCCAGATTCTCCCTCCCTTCTTTGCAATTCGAGGGGCTGAGCTTAGCCTCCGAGGACGTTTGCAGCAGTTTCACCTACCCGCCGCCCTGGATTCGCTCTCCCGAGGCACCAACCCACTCCATGTCGTTGCACCGGCGGGCCTCCCCACCCCCTTCTTGTCGGCCCCTTTGTGCTTCCCCCAGCACGTCCGGGTACCGGGTTTCAGGCCTCTCCAGAGCCTGGCTTTGGAGTCCCCCACTGTCCATACAAGGAAGTGGCGAGAAGGGAACCGCGCACCCTCTCCCCATCCCCCTACCCTGATCCTCCCCATTTGGAAGAGGCTGTTCTCGTTGTGCTGCAGGAACGCTGTTAGGGTGGGCTCCCCCCGATTCCGGGGGGCTGAGAGGTTCTGGGAGCAGCTTGGATGGGAGGAAGAAGGACAAAAGGGGGGAGAGGGGTGGGTGACGGAGAAGCCCTGCCGGGGGGGCGACGGACCGCCCGGGAGCTCCGAGTGTGCACACACGCCGTTTATGTGTGTGTGCAGCAAATCCAAGCTCTGCTGGCTCCCCCCAAGACGGACGAGGCAGAAAAGCGGAGTCGGAAGCCTGAAAAAGAGCCCCGGAGAAGCGGCAGGGCCACCAACCACGACAGCTGCGATAGCTGCAAAGAAGGTGGGGATCTCCTGTGCTGTGACCACTGCCCGGCCGCCTTCCACCTCCAGTGCTGGTAAGGTCTGGGGACCCCTTTGGAGCTCCTTCGCTGACCCTTCTCGGCACATTCCTTCACCCGGCCTACCCCTGGCTGCCGAAATAACGGGCGCTTGCAGCCGCTAGCTGACTTTCTGCAGCCGCTGGGGCGAGCGCCTCCCCGCCCCCAGGTGTCTGCTGGGATCTAGCCGTTTGGGGGGGGGGGGGGGAGGAGCAGCGGTGTGTCCGGACCCCGAGGTGGGGGTTGGGACGAGTGAGGAGAGCCCCATCTGGGATTGGAAGTCTCTGGGTAGCCGGGACAGAGCCGGCAGGGCACGGCCGGCGGTGGCGGGGGAGGAAGGGGAGGAGCTCCGGGCCCGGTGCCGCTGGCCTGCCCGCGCGCCCGCCGCCCTCGGGGTCCTGCCGGGCTGGGCTCTCCTGCGGGCGGGTGCGTGGGGCCTTCGGCCGCCCGAGGTGGCCTGGTACGGACCCGGGGGGCCGGACGCCCGGGCGCTTGCGACTGTGGAAGAAATCATGGAGGGTGTCTCTCGAGTCCGCCTCTTCTCTGCTTCTCTGTTTACAATATGGCGACCTGCCTTTAAATTATATTTTTATTCTCAGCGCCATTTTGGCTGCATATATGATTTGCAAACGTCTCCCGGGGAACGGTGGGGGTAGAGGCTCGGGGTCCTTTCTGCAGAAGCTCCTCGGGGGCCAGGGCTAGGATCTCGCCGCTTTGGTCCCCTTTCTCTGGCTCCGCTTGCCCCCTGTTGCCTCTCGGAGCTGCCTCCCTCTTTCCCTCCCCGCGCTGCCGCCTCTTAGGAAATCGGGTCGGGTTAGACAATTAAAATTGCCCTTGGGCGCCGATTTCACTTCGCTCCGGATCGGCGAGCCCTTCGCGGCAAAATTCTTTGCTGCTGGGGCAGGATTGTGTGCGGTTGGCTCCGCGAGGGCATTTTTAAGGAGCAGAGAGCTGGAAAGCTGAGCGCTTCCCCCCGCCCCCCCTTACTGAACGCGAGAGGAGGGGAGAGACCGGAGAGAGAGGGAGGGACCTGGGTTGATCGCCCGCTGCGTGATCCTCCTCAGCAGCTCAGCCCAGAACAATCCGGCCAGGAAGAGTTTAAACTCCAGTTTCTGCCTGGAGAAATCATCTCTGCCCTCCACGAAAATCCTCCATCAGCGCAGGGAACCCAGATTGCGTCGTGTTCTGATGGGTGTTGTTCTGTCGTTCAGCAACAGTTGAGTGAAACAGGCGTTTGTGAGAGAGCGGGAAAGAGAGGGGCTTCTGTTTGTCCCCCCCCCCCGTTTTTGATATTGCCTTTTTTTAGTCCTCTGGAAAAAAAAAAGAGGTTTTCCTTCTGTTCTCTACAGTGTTCCATTCACATTCTGTCTCTCTGTGGAGTAGTGCTTACTGTATATTTGTACTAATTGCAGGTTTTGGAACACTTACGAGACAGATGACTGATACCGGGCAAATTAAGTCTGTGGTCAGAAGTTATGTAGGAAGCTCCCATTACCATTCCCAAGATGCTTTTGCCCAGGAGGGCACCCCATCTTCGCTTGTAATGTTGCAGGGACAGAAATGGTTATCCTGGAGGAAGCTTTGTTGCTGGCTTTAAATTTTTTATTATGTAGTGACTAATACCAGCAGGAAGGGTCTGTGGTTTTTTAACCTTTGCTTCCTGTAAGGTGTGATCTACCTGGAGAAAATCTCTCTGGTCAAGTTTCCTGTGCTGGTCTTGAGCAAGGAAGAGATTTGTACCTGGATATGTTATGTTGTTTATCAGTTTTTTTCCTGTTGCTTGTGTTTTTTATTGTGCTTGTTTGATACATATACCCAGACTGAATTGTAGGCTTCTTGATTTAAAATGTGGGTTAATGTTTTACCTCTAGGAGGAAGCTATTGTTAACCAAGAATGATGACTCCTGTATTGAGTGAGAATTTTGTAAGCTCATTATCTTTTTTTTTAATGTTTATTTATTTTTGAGAGAGAGAAAACACGTGAGTGGGGGAGGGGCAGAGAGCGGGGGGTGGGGGTGGGGGGGGTGGGACACAGAATCCCAAGCAGGCTTCAGGCTGAGCTGTCAGCACTGAGGGATGCGGGGCTTGAACTCACCAACCAACCAACCACAAGATCATGACCTGACCTGAGCGGAAATCAGATGCTTAACCGACTGAGCCACCCAGGTGCCCCTATAAACTCATTATCTTTATGGGGCGCCTGGGTGGCGCAGTCGGTTAAGCGTCCGACTTCAGCCAGGTCACGATCTCGCGGTCCGTGAGTTTGAGCCCCGCGTCGGGCTCTGGGCTGATGGCTCAGAGCCTGGAGCCTGTTTCCGATTCTGTGTCTCCCTCTCTCTCTCTGCCCCTCCCCCGTTCATGCTCTGTCTCTCTCTGTCCCAAAAATAAATAAACGTTGAAAAAAAAATTAAAAAAAAAATAAACTCATTATCTTTAGTCTCATTTGTTTAGGAAGCTGAGATTGTTTATTAGAAACTTTAGGTATGGAAAAACTGTTTTGCCTGACTTTCGGCTTTGAAACTCTAAAACCCAACCTGGATCTTCTAATTAGAGGAGTGTAAGTCTTGTCAAGTTGTAACAATTAACAGTTTCTACTTCAGCTAGGAGAGAAGGAGGTACTTTTAGCTGTTGGTGAGACTCGGGTTTGCCCAGACTGCATTTCATTGAATACTTTTCTTTTTTTCTTTTACTTTTTTTTTTTTTTTTTTTTTTTAAGGCCCATGAATGGGAGCTGGTAATCAGAGATTCCAGAACCCTAGTAAATGAGGCAGGGTTTGTTTCACATTTCCAGTTCTCTCTGTGAAGATGCCAGTACTGAATGTACCATTGACTTATCTGAGTTATTATATAAATTACAAAACATTCTAGATACTGGTACAAACGAAGGAAGCTTTCTTTTAAGTGAGGCTTATCCCACTTTCCTGCCTTCTATTCCACTCTTTCCAGCACAAGTGAAGTACTTCGTTAACCATCTCCACCAGAGTTTAGGTCAAGCAGTTGACAGTCTCAGAAATTTTGATTCCTGAGTGTGCTGGCTTTAATTCATGCCATTACTGCTTACTTGTGCCATGTGGGAGTGCAGTTAGGTATGGCTATATTTTCTCTTCCCTTTTTAACTTGCTAAGACTGGATTACAGTTGACCCTTGAACAATGCTGGGGTAGTTTAGGGGCACCGACTTGCAAGCATTAAAAAATCTGCATAACTTTTGACTCCTCAAAAACTTAACTACAATAGCCTACTATTAACCAGAAGCCTTACCAGTAACACAGTTAACACCTGTTTTGCATGTTACGTGTATTGTACACTGTATCCTCATAGTAAGGTAAACTGTAGAAAAGAAAATGCTATTAAAATCATAAACAAGAGAAGATATAGTGCTGTACTATAAAAAATCTGCATGAGGCGCCTGGGTGGCCAATTGGTTAAGCATCCGATCTTAGCACAGGTCTTGATCCTGTGGTTCATGAATTCGAGCCCTGCATTGGGCTCTGCACTGACTTTGCAGAACATGCCTGGGATTCTGTCTCTCTGCCTTGTCCCACTCTCTCAGTCTCTCAAAAAAAAAATCCACATACAAGTGGACCTGCAGTTCAAACCCATGTTTTCCAAGGGTCAGCTGTACTTAGATAAGCATCGTAATGTTAATTTTCTTAATATTCACAATGTACAAGAGTGAAGGTGGAGGTTTTACAAATCCTGTAGATCCTAATTTCAGTGCTGCTGTGGGTCTTCATTCAAAGCTGTCTGAGACAAGTTCTTTTTTCAGTCTAGTGTCCCTTGCCAGCTTGCCTCAGTGAAGGAGATCTAGTAAAATGTTCCAGAAGTGATTCTAGGCAAACTTTACCTCCTGGGCGTAGTGACATAGCCATAACCACAGGGGATTTTTCTAAGATAAACTGCTGGAGGAAATGACTGGTCAGATAAACTGTTTTAATTGTCTTTTCTTTTCTCAGGGGCCAGTGCTTTGTATGAGGAGCAGTTCTCTCTTCCCAATTAGACTGGAAGCCCTATAGCTGGGTTTTCTGTAATGATCCCCTGGGTTGGGGAATGAATTGCTCTGTGCTCAGCCCCATGACCTCTCTAAAGAATTAAACTCGAGGAGGTGATTTTTTGTTTTTGTTTAAGTGATAGTGTAATCATTTTATCTAAGTTGAACTGGTTTATCAGTTATTCAGAGTGGTAGTAGGGGTTACTAAACCTGCCCCAGGAGAACTGGAAAGAGATACGGGTTTTTTTTGTGTTTTCTGGTGAACCTGACCTCTCTATCATAATCGTCATGGCATTCATTGGACTTTCGGAAAATACTGGTCTCCATGGATTGGTCCCTAAAAACTGGTTTACAAAAATTACGATAACTTGTGGAGCTCTAGTTGCCACTGGCCCATCTTTGTGTTTGAAATGGATTGTTCTCACTGATAAAGTGAATAAATACCGTAGGTCTTCGGTAATGAGGCTGCCTGGAAACTGGATGTTTTCCTCTGATTGCTTTCTCATGGCATTTTGCTCTAGACGACCGAGGGACCAAAACGGTCTGATTGAGAAGTGCATCTACCTCAGCAGACCTCAGCATGGTTGCTTCCCGTCAGACAGATTTCTGTAGCATTTGCCTCCGCATGTTATATTTGGAATTGTTGGCCGGCTTTCCTCTCTTTGGTGTTGGCAGCAAGATCCAAAATGAGGTTTTCGAAGAATGAGAGTAAAAAGGTCTCTGTGCACAGGCAAAACTAAGCTCAGCTTGGAGTTTTGCATATTTAATTTTCAGTGAGTCATAACAAGAAAGGTTTCACACATAGAGTAGAAAACTGCCTTGCAGAAAATCTTTGCCGTTTGAGCATTTAAGAAGGTGATTTTTCTGATTTGTTGTGTTTGGCTCCTCATGAGAATAGTATTAGTCTACTGATGAATTAAAGTACATTCTTTTTTTTTTTTTTTTAAACGTTTATTTATTTTTGAGACAGAGACAGAGCATGAACGGGGGAGGGTCAGAGAGAGAGGGAGACACAGAATCCGAAACAGGCTCCAGGCTCTGAGCGGGTCAGCACAGAGCCCGACGCGGGGCTCGAACTCATGGACCGCGAGATCATGACCTGAGCCGAAGTCGGCCGCCCAACTGGCTGAGCCACCCAGGCACCCCTAAAATACATTCATTTTAATATTACCTTATGAATCTGTTGTTTCTGACATTTTAAGTGCTTAGAAGCTTAGCACTGAAGACCTGGAGGTGACAGCATCTGGCCTTCCTCCCGTCACCCTGCCCCCTCAATAGTAAAATGATTCAACGATAAACAAACCTGATTTGGTTTTATGTGTATTTTACTTATTTTTACATTTGCTGCATTGCACTGGAATCTGGGTGTGTAGTATTGTTTTTAAATGTTCCACTCAAACAGGGAGGGTCTGATAACATTCAATTTTAGCTCAATTTCACATGCGTGCTTTGTAAACTTAATGTGGGGCTAAGGGGCTAATTCTTGTGATAGGAGTGCTTTGGTTCATAGATAAGAGGATAATCACTGTTTAATAATAATAATAGTAATAATATTTCGAATGAGTTGTTTACTCACAAAATGTTGGTGACCTAGATGGCTGTGGTTAAGACAGGAAGTGTCAGAGGGCACCTGAGTGGCTCATTTGGTTGAGGGTCAGACTCTTGGTTTCAGCTCAGGTCCTGATCTCATGTGGTTAGTGAGTTCGATCCCCGCATCGGCTGGCTCTGGGCTGTCAGTGCGGAGCCTACTTGGGATTTTCTCTCTCTACCCCCTCCCCTACTTGTGCGCATGCACGCTCTAAATAAATAAACAAACTTTAAAAAAAATGAAGTATCAAATTTTTTAAAGTGAAGGAGGAGGTAATGCTCTTCAAAGGTAACAGTGTTTGTGTAACCTAAGGCAAGTAGTTAGTGGTCCTACTGTGAGAAATTTTTCATTTTGGGCCTATCCCCAAATTGATTACCATACTTAATGAAAGGTAGGATGCAGTTGTAATCTCATCAATTTCCTGCTGCTCCTTAAGGCTCTCAAAGTACTTTACAGATGGGCTCCACTAACTAAACTTTGTAAATGACTAGTGTATTTTTTTGTGTGTAAGTATATAAAAGACATGTTTAGGTACTGTCTTCTTTTACATCTGGAGATGGGATTCATGTTGGTCTGTTTCAATTTCTTAAGTATATCTCCAAGATAATTTTTTAAAAGCCAAATCATAAAATGAGACAAATAAATTATCTAATTTGAACTGAAAAAGGATCCAAATAGTCACGACTGTGTGTCAGATGAAACACTGGTTTTTATTGAGCTCTCAGTGAAAAGACCAGTGATACTCAAAAGGGCTCAGTGAGATTTCAAGGTTCACGCTTGTAGGATTTATCAGTACTTCATCCCTTTTCATGGCTGAATACTAGTCTGTTTATGGATATACCACACTTTTGTTTATTCGTTTATCAGTTAATAGACATTTGGGTTTTTTCTCCTTTTGGCTATTGGGAATAATGATGCTGTAAACTTTTGTGTGCACATTTTGTGTGGACATCTGTTTTCATTTCTCTTGGTTGTGTACCCAGGAGTGGAATTGCTGGGTCAGAGGGTAACTCATGTTTAACCTTTGAAGAACTGCTAGACTGGTTTCCAAAGTGGCTACACCATTTTGCATTCTTACCAGTATAGGAAGCTTCCGATTTTTCCACATCCTTTCTAATACTTGTTATTATCTTCTTGATAAAAACCTGTCCTGTGAGTGGGAGTGCTGTTTTTTGTTTTGTTTTGTTTTAACTTTTTTAATGTGTATTTATTCTCAAGAGACAGAGACAGTGTGAGTGGGGGAGGGTCAGAAAGAGAGGGAGACACAGAATCTAAAGCAGGCTCCAGACTCTGAGCTATTAGCACAGAGCCTGACGTGGGGCTCAAACTCACAAACTGTGAGATCATGACCTGAGCCGAAGTTGGATGCTTAACTGACGAGCCACGCAGATGCCCCTTGATTTGCATTTCCCTAATGGCCAATGATACCAAACATCTTTTCATGTGCTGATTATCCATTTGTATATTTTTTTGGAGAAATGTCCATTTTGATCCTTTGTCCAATTTTAATTGGGTTACTTGGGTTTTTTTTTTTTACTATTATTACTAGGTTGTAAGAGTTCTTTGTATATTCTAGATGCCAAGTTCCTTGTCAGATACATGATTTGTAAGTATTGTCTCCCATTCTGTGGGTTGTCTTTTCACTCACCCATTTTATTTTTCTAATTTTTGAGTCTTATGTAGAAGAAAGGTAGTTGATTTAAGCGCACTTTAATGGCTGTGCTTTTATTATCATTGTAATGACAGTGAGTAAAAGGTTTCTTCTGTGAACTCTAGTCAGGATGGTGCATCTCAGTGGAGAGAACCTTATCTGCCACCTGCCTTAAGGCACCACTAGTCACAATATAAAATTTCTGTGTATAGAAATCCCTCGTACTTGGAGATTTCTAGTTTAAGGAGGACAATTTTAATTTTCTCGCTTTGATTGGTGGCAGCTTGGGATGGAAATAACTCCAGATCAATTGAGGTATCTTTTGAACTCCATTAACAACAAAAATTGTACGCTGCGGTGAACTCACCTGTTTATATGTGTCTTTATGTAGGCCCAGGTAGCAATAAATAGGGAGACAGAGTGAAGAGAATATTTGCCTGAAGGTTTTATATAGTTTATAAAAACAAACAGTCTGTTTTGATGCCCCCAAGAGGAATTTTGCTACCTAGAAATGCAGATGTCCAGCTTCTTAACAGAAATGGGTACATCTTTTCTCCTACAAGTGCTAAGGCAATAGAAAATAGATGAAGCTGAATGTTGTTTGCTTTTGGTATACATAAGAGTGTTAAAATCTATCTCAACCTTCTTGTCCCACCCCCAGCACATACACAGTTCCTTGGCATGTAGTTAAGCAGGCCACCCTAGTCAAAGATTCTGGTTGGGGTTTTGATGATGCTCTTGGGGTTTTGATGGTTATATTATTATGATCATTCAGCACAGGCTCCTAGAAATGCATTCTTATTTTAAGGTGCCAGAATTTTAAATCACCACAGCAGGGGGAGGGGAGCAGTTTGTTTTCCCACCTCGACTTTGCTCTTCCTTTAACTTAAGAGTCCCCAGGGAGTACAAACATGGCCAGCTGCATTGCCATTCAATGAGTGACACTTATAAGAGCACCTCCGCATAATGCTAGCCTCCCAAGAGACCGGACAGGAGTACAGCTGTCCCCCTGCCAGTTTCCTGAAAGAGGAGGACATTGTATTCAGTGCAAGTCCTAGACCAAATTTCAGAAAGGCACTTTGGTATTGCGGATTTGTCACCATGCCCAGGACGCATGCACAGGTCACTAGCTGACTGCTTTTCCCATGACTTGGGAGCAGTTAAGAAGAATAAGAAGGTGACTCCTTTTTATGCCTGCCATTTACAGATGTCAAAGTCTTCATCCTTTAAGCCTAATACTATTTCTGAATCTAGGTCTCAGCAAATAAGAAAAAAAGATGAAGTTTTAGCACATTTGCACGGGAGATGGAAGACACTTGAGGGGTACAGTAGACACTGATAAAAGGAGAAATCATTGCTTTGACCCATCAGCAAAAAAGAATTTGTCTGCTATGTAGAGCTGTTGTTGAATTCACGGTAAACAAATTCCGAGCACACCTTACAGACTGATGAAATTTCAAGTAATGTAAAACTTGACTCACTCATTCAAAAGGCTACTTTCCCTTTTGCAACCATGTACTAAATGCTCACTAAACTACTTAAAAGCCAGAGGCTGACCCGTTTCCTCCGCTCACTGCTGTGCAATACCTGGTAGTATTACAAATGAGAGAGACACAAAGATAAGCACTGGTTGGGGAACAGAAACGATGTCTAGTTCTACCAAGTGGGTGGTACCTTTGTTAACAAAAAACAGAAGGTGACCATTCCTTTCTCCCTAATTACATTTGCTTTCCTGTATGTTAATAGTGTTGGTTTTTAAGTCTTTGCCCTTCCCGGGTTTTTTTGTTGTTGTTGTTTTGTTTTGTTTTGAGACAGAGAGAGACAGAGCACAAGCCAGGGAGGGACAGAGAAAGAGGGAGACACAGAATCCGAAGCAGGCTCCAGGCTCTGAGCTGTCACCATAGAGCCCGATGTGGGGCTCGAACTCAGGGACTGAGATAATGACCTGAGCCGAAGTCGGACACTTAACCGACTGAGCCACCCAGGCGCCCCTCCCTGTTTTCTGATAAACTGTACGAGATATATCTCCCAGGAAATGTTTCCCAGTCTTGAAAGGACAAAAGACAGAGAGTGTAACAGCAGGGCAGGGACTCCATGCCTGAACCTACCTTCAGTCTTTCCCACTGATTTGGGCTCTGCGTGAGGCTCTTTTGAAATAAGCTTGAGTGAGCAAGAGGACTCTCCGCGGGGTTTGAATTTAACCGTAGCCCAAAGACATCACTTTACCACCCGGCCACACAAGGCTGAGGGAACCTCTCAGAATTACTAGCAAGCTTGAGTTCCAGGGTGGAACCCTGTTTGTAGCAGCATAAACACATTTACAGACTTTCTATCCAGCTGTGATCCTTAGAGGGATGTTGAATATTATTTTTCTCTGCTCTGCATTTGTGCAGAGAACAGAGCAGAGAAGCTAATGAAATGCATAGAACTTTAAGTGATTGTAGGTACGTTACAAAACTGGCAATGAGGAGCTACTGTTGTTCTTTCCACCAGCCCTGGGGTCCTATGCTGAGCTGGGAGCTTTTTAATTCTCACATGCATTGAACCATCAGATAGCATTCTACTGATTTTTGTTTTTAACGAAGCTTTGGAAACATTAGAGGGAAACTCTACAGTGAACTTTTTCAATTGACAATCCTCAATTACTGGTCAAAATGCATTATGAAAATTATACTTCATTAATCTTGTTAAATGTGTCCAAACTTATGACTTTTCCTACCTAGTCCTTTCTTTAAAATTTTTTTAAGATTTTTTTTTTTTTTGAGTAATCTCTGCACCCAACATGGGGCTCAAACTAATGACCCCAAGATCAAGAGTTGGGTGCTCTTCTGACTGAGCCAGCCAGGTGTCCCTTATAATTTTTTTTTATGTTTATTTATTTTTGAGAAAGACAAAGCTCGAGAAGGGAAGGGCCACAGAGAGAGGGAGACACAGAATCTGAAACAGGCTCCAGGCTCTGAGCTGTCAGCACAGAGCCCGATGTGGGGCTCGAACTCAGGAACCACGAGATCATGACCTGAGCTGAAGTCGGATGCATAACCCACCGAGCCACACAGGTGCCCCTTATAGTTCTTTTTATGCATAGGCTGGCTATATTCAACTTTCCTTGATCTTGCTTGCCATTTTTTGTTTTTGTTTTTTTAAGTTTATATATTTATTTTAAGAGAGACAGAGCAAGAGCTTGAGCAGGGGCTCGAGAGAGGGAATCCTAAGCAGGCTCTGTGCTGTCAGCGCAGAGCCCAATGTGGGGCTCGAACTCACGAACCGTGAGATCATGACCTGAGCTGAATCAAGACCTTTAACTGACTAAGCCACTCAGGCTCCCCTTGCTTGCCGTTTTTTGAAAGCATCTTAAATATAGGGAGTATTCTGTCAGTGATTTTGGCCTTTTGATAAACATTGTTTGGCTTTATCATTTTTTTTAATGTTAATCATTTTTGAGAGAGAGAAAGAAGGAGAGAGTGTGAAAGGCAGGGGGGAGGGGTGGTGCAGGCGGCAGAGAGAGAGGGAGACACAGAATCTGAAGCAGGCTCCAGGCTCTGAGCTGTCAGCACAGAGCCTGACACAGGGCTCGTACCCATAAACTGTGAGGTCATGATCTGAGGTGAAGTCGGACGCTTAACCGACTGAGCCACCCAGTTGCCCCTCATTTTTGTTTTCTTTATCCTTCCTTTTTACTCCTCATGGTTTTGCCTGGCTTAGATGACACTTAGCCATTCTAGCTTAACTTAATTCTTATAACACCTCATTCCACGATATCAGACATCTTTTTTTTTTTTAATTTTTTTTTTAATGTTTATTTATTTTTGAGACAGAGAGACAGAGCATGAACAGGGGAGGGGCAGAGAGAGAGGGAGACACAGAATCTGAAATGGGCTCCAGGCTCTGAGCTGTCAGCACAGAGCCCGACGCAGGGCTCGAACTCAAGGACCGTGAGATCATGACCTGAGCTGAAGTCGGACGCTTAACCGACTGAGCCACCCAGGCGCCCCGGATATCAGACATCTTTGACTGCAGGCTTCAGTTTGTTGGTGTTGAAGTAAGCTGTATGGTAAGAAAAGTAGCTGCAGTTTATTGAAATTATGGGAAAGAACTCATGTCCAAGATTTGTATGCTTGCTGCATAAGAGCTTTCCTCAAATCTTATCGTTTGTGTGCACGCGATCAGACCTTTAAGGGTGATCATTCTTTGGTTAGGGATCATCTGAGAGAAAAGTGGGCCAAAGGGAAAAAATTATGGTGCTCTCTCTCTGAGAAGTATGTTCACCTCCTAAATAGGTCACTGGGGGTATAACTGGAAGGCTTCAGAAGCTCAAGTCAGCACTTAGCTGTGGCATCAAACCACGGCAGCATAGTTTGACAGTATGCCCAGGAGATTACTTCAATCATGTAGGGTGGGGAGCTTTAAGGTTTATGAGTAAAATTGGGGGGGGGTGGTAAAAGAGGTAGGGAATAGGCCCTGTGCTGCTTTGGTGCAAATTATTATTATTCTCCATTTTTCCTTTTTTTAAGGAGACCCTGTCAGAGGAGGGTAAATTAAGCAGAATTTCTCCTTAGGGAGAAGCAGCTGGGTCTTAAGTAGAAACCTGCTCCCTGTATTTAGTTGGATTTCAAATAAAGACATTGCTAGTGTTTTTAGTTTTCCCAGCCTTTATAGAATTTGAGGTCCAGTATCTCTAAGATGTAAACTGATCCAGATTTCCTGAGCTGTGTGTGCAAAAAGAATATGGCCTGGTTATTTCCTTGTTCTTGATAGTCCAATAAATTTGGCCACGGAACAGTACCCAGTTTTCCATACCTCTGAGACTCTTCTGGAATACACAGTTACAATTGTGGATTCTTCTTTCCAATGGAACATTCCCTAGGAACATCAGAAAGTGTTGAGGCCAGAATGTTGACTTCCAAAACAGGTGGGGGGCTCCAACATCTCTGATGAGGTGAATGAATGAAGCACATTTTTAAAATGTCTGTAGCCAGCTCATTTGCCATTGTGGAGAAGCCAGGATTGACAGAATAGCCAAACTCATGATAGATAAGGCCCTGTGGCACCCAGTCTCAGCTTGTAGAGAAGTTAGCAGAGGGAAAACACCTGGTGTAACTGTTGGTGCTCTACCCTCCCACCCTCCTTTTGCTGCACTGACTTTATAACCCTGTTCCCCAGGTGTCCTTCACTGGGAGGATGCCACAAACCAGCTCTGCATAGAAGGCAATGAAATTTGGGGGCACAGTCAGCTAGTTTGAAAGGACTGTATGCCTGTGGAAGTGACGCAACTAGCTAAGTTTCTCAATGGGGCATTTGTAATGGCCTGGCACTTCATTGGTTTCCTTGTTAACACTGCTACTGAGGCTTTGCATGAAAAAGCCAGCGGTCCTTGTACTTTTTATGTACTTTGTGGCATTAGCTGTGCTTGAGTCAGTAGCTAGGATGAAGGAGGGCAAGGACCCCTGAACTTTGTTTTTACCTCCATTGCCTTTCAGTATGGCCATCTTCCCTGCCTTTGAAAGGTAGGCTATATTTGAAGATAAAAACTGATGCCCATACAAGTGTCCAGAGGAAACTTACTGTTTAATGCTGACATTTAAATTTCATTAGATTTTGTTTCTTCAAAACTTAGACCATTAAATTTGGATATATTAAGACAGCTTTTAAGTTTTAAAAGATATTTTTAAATTAAATTTTACCTGGCACGTCTTCACTTTTCTAGAACAGAAGCTGGTTTCAGTTTACAAAAGGCTTGTTTTCTGTGCTCCTAGGTTCCTTTGTAGATCAAGATGGCTGCCAGGAGGCTGAGACGTGATGGTGGTCCTGTCAGTGATCACCTTCGCTCCCATTTCGGCTAATACCAACATATTTCCTGAGCTGGCCAAGGGCAGCAGGGCTGGTCTGAGGGAGAGTGGGCCTGTTCTGAGCATGTGTATTGTCTTTTGCAGTCGCTCTTAACACAATGCCGTTAAATATAATTGCAGGATTTTTATCTGGTAGTGGACCTCAGATGGATGGATGAGACCCATGAACTGTGAAATTAAAAATCAAAACTGCTCAATGCTATTGTTTGCTGGTTGAACACCCCACCACCACCCAAAAAGGGGAGGGGACATATAGATGGGGGGGGGGGGAGTGAAATCTTTCTTAGTCTGATATTTTAACTGAAACTGCCACATATGGCTCGAGAGCTTCTGATTCTTGGTGAATGATGGGTTCTGACAGGAAAGACCCTAGCAGTTCATGCGACTGACCTCTTTTAGAAGAGAGCCCGAGTGGAAGGCTGTTGGTGTATTGTGTACAGATATGCTGTCTGCATAGTGTTCCTGTTCAGCCTTTGTATTAAATAGAATATTTTGTCAGTCTAGGAAGAAAAAATGAAGTGTCTTCTTTCTTAAATATTGTTCATCCATCTTGCTTCCTTTTGTCCTAAGACACATACCAAAGCTTTTAATTTGGTTAAGTGATATTTCCATGTCTCCCCAGCTGCCTTTGGCTCAAGTTTTAAAATGTCAGTGTCACTTAGCTGGATGGACAGTTGCAAACCATACGTCGGTAAGCTAACGTATTTTTTAAAAACAAGTCCACAGCCCAACACCATTTTTATCTGCATGTTTTAATGCAAAAAAATAGGTCTCTGAAATAAAAGGCAGTCTTTCTGCTTCCTTGTCTCCCTCTCTCTCTCCACCTCTCCCCTCCTCCCTTTGTTCTCTTGTTCCCCTCCCCCTTCTCCTTTCCAGTTCCATATTGAAAAACTGCTTGCGCTGGATGGGTAATTAACGCAGAGCTGTGGAGCAACAGGTCCCATTGGTGGCGACTAAATCTGAAGTAAATGTTAATATCGTGCAGGTTCATATGTATTAATAGGTGGGGGAGATGAGTGAGGTTAGACTCAGATCAGCCACACTGGTATATGACTTGAAATAGATCCTCTTAATTAGAGAGCCAAGAACCATGACAACTAACGTCTTCCACCTGCAGTGGTGGGCTGCAGCCTCATTAGTGAATGAAAGAAGCATTCTAAATTAAAACTGGACTTCATCCTTTGGCTGTGAGTTGGGATCATCTGGCTCTGGGCTTTGAATCTTTGACATGGAGAGGTCTATCAATGCAGGCATTACAGTTAGCTGAGGGGTGCAAGTTTGTGGTTTTCTCTTTGAGGACTCCAGAAATAGACTTTTTTAAAGTTGTATTTACTTTTGAGAGAGGGAGAGATTGAGCCTGGCACAGGGCTCAGTCTCACAAACCATGAGGTCATGACCTGAGCCAAAATCAAGAGTCAGAAGCTTAATGGACTGAGCCACCCAGGTGCCCCAGGCCAGGGCTTTTTTTTTTTTTTTTTTTTTTATTCCTAAGTTTATTATTTACTTTTTGAGAAAGCAAGTGGGGGAAGGGCAGAGAGAGAAGGGAGAGAGAATCGCATGCAGACCCACACTGTCAGCACAGAGACTGATGTGGGGCTCAAACTCACTAACCATGAGATCATGACCCGAGCTAAAGTTGGACACTTAACCTACTAAGCCACCCAGGCACCCCTGGGCCAGGGCTTTTTAATAAATGATCTGGGAGGAACCATCCAAAGCAGTGAAGATGGATATTCTGCAAAAGCTCTGTCCACAGGGCACTCTTTAAAGAGCTACCAGTTTTCCAAGACAAGCCAGCTCGTGTACATTCTGGGGCTCACCTTCCTTTCTATGACTTGGACAGTTCTCAGAAGGAATCTAAAGGTTCATATGCTATTGGGTTCTAGATGGACATAAAACACCCATTCCCAGGAAAATGTCCTCCCTTCCAGAACTTTCCTTCTTTCAGGTAGTTTTTCAAAATACAGAAATACACCTGCTTCCAAAACTATAGTTTCCTCCTGAACCCCTCAAGATCCTTAATTTTGCCGTCTTTAAAGGATCACTGACTGACTTACCACTTACTTGCTGAATAGTTCTGAATTATGGAAAGAGAGTAGGGAAAAGGTCACTGCCACCTTCAGGTACCAAATAACCAAATTTCTGGGGCTCTTTGAGTCTGGCATCTGTGCACAGTTAAGTCTTACATAGCTCTGTGTGGCAAGGATCAGGGTGTATTCGATTGTATGTGGTCTCATTGTCAACTGTTCTTTTCATGATGTTCTAGCTTGTGATCCCTGAGAGCAGGGACCATGTCTGAAATTTCACCACTTAGCACATTGCCTAGCATAAAATGATTGTCCATTAAATGCTTGAGAGGACAAATGACTTTGGTCCTCTCTCCCCAAAGGAGAGTAGTTTGTTTCTTGGTGGGGTAGATAATAACCACTTGTCCCTCCTCCAGTGTGGTACCTCCAGCATGGCATTGGTTAGTAAGCAGTGGGAACTCAATAAATATTGACTGATGTCGAAGGAAATGCTCGACCTTGAGGGTTGAGGAAGATATTTTCGCGAATATTCCACTGTGTTCCCCAGAAATAAGAGAACTACCAAAGGTTTTTTGCAAACAGCTTGGGCTCAAGATTTGAAAGAACCAGGAAACTGATTCGAGTTCTAATTCTGCAGCTTAACTGGCTCCATGGCTTCAGATGAGTCCATTTCCTCACCTGTATGACGGGAATAAGAATTGTCACAGTGTGCTGGTGAAGATCAAATAAGAGCATCTGTGAAAACACTTTGTGAACTGTAATATGCTATGTAGACATAAGATGAGATTGTCAGTCTGCTGTTTCTGAGCTTTAGTGACTAGGAAGCATACTGATATCTTTACAGGCAGTACTGGCTCATTATAGTGTCCTCATGGTTTTCACTGCTGCACAGCAGAAACTCTAATAGAGCATTTCCAACATTACCTGACTTTTAACTTTTAATGATTTCCTTTTATAGAGAATGGCTCTGAGCACCTTGTCTTCGTTGATATATAGGGATGAGCGGGAGCTGAGACAAAGCCTTGTTTTTCTTGACAGACATATCCTGATTTAAAGACTCTGGTAGGCGTGTAATCATTTCAAAGTTGCACACTAAACTTATGGGAACACCATTCTTATGGGAGAAAGAGCTTTAAGATGGGCAGCTGAGATGGGGAAGTCTCCAGAATGTGTTATGTACATGAGTGTCTTGAAGCTGCAGAATCTCCTTTCTCCCTGGAATCCTCTCCCTGTTGGCAAAATTTCTGATAGTGAATCAAACCAGTCTGTCTGCACAACAGCCTCTTTCGGAACTAGTTCCTGAGCTTATTACTCCAGTGACAGTCTGTCTTTCCTGGATCCATTTCATGAATCCCTTTTGGTCTAGATATTTGAGTTGAAAACTGCCTTCTAAATATTAGCTTGAAAGGAATTACTAGGGGCAAAGAGGAAACATTGTCATGAGAAAGCTTTATCGTGGGCAGTTTCTGTATTCCGGGTGTACCTGTGATGTTCATTTTCTAGAAACATAGACTTTCCTTCCCTATCCATCCTATCATATATTACTGCCTTCTCTCAAGATAGCACATTTTCGGGGCACCTGGATAGCTCAGTCGGTTAAGCAGCCGACTCTTGATTTCAGCTCAGGCTCAGGTCATCATCTCACAGTTCGTGGGATCTAGTCCTGAGTCCAGCTCTGTGCTGACAGCCTGGAGCCTGCTTAGCATTCCCTCTCTACCCATCCCTGACATGACTCGTGCACTCTCTCCCTCTCTCTTGCTTTCAAAATAAATAAATAAACATTTTAAAAGATGCCACATTTTCAAGTTTATTTCAAGATGCGCATTCTGTCTTTGAGAAAGCAGCAAAATCTCAACAAGGTCTCACTTTTAAATGTTCTGTGCCCATCCTGGAAATAACATTCTGACTTCTCTGTACTATTCCCTAAACTCACAGCCCTTATCACACACTTTAGTGCAGATAAGAGGAGCCTGTGCCCATAATCTAGAATTCTGAGAAACAAGTGTTCTTAAGGTTGGTATCTCTAAAATCGATCCTTTAGAAACCAACCAGGAGCTACTTTTAAGAGCCCCTTAATACAGACTTTAAGCAATTTACCCCTGTGTTAAGAAAAAGAACCAAGAAACCAAATTGTTTAAAGAGGATTTAAATGAGTCAGGTTGGTTTGCAAGTGTGGACTTTGACTTTGATATCTTACCATTTCGTGACTTAGAAAACAAATTATTTTGTGTGCGATTTAACCACCAAAACAAGTGCCTGCCTAACTGCATTGCTTTGCCTCATTTGCTTCCTAGAAGCCTATTTTTGTATTCCCCAGTTCTGTGTGTGTGTGTGTGTGTGTGTGTGTGTGTGTGTGTGTACTTGAGAGAGAGTGTGAGCAGGGGAGGGGCAGATAGAGAGGAAGAGAGGATCCCAAGCAGGCTCCACACTGTCCGTGCAGAGCCCAATGTGGGGCTCGAACTCATAAACTGTGAGATCATGACCTGAGCTGAAATCAAGAGTTGGATGTGCAACCAACTGAGCCACCCAGATGCCCCAGCGTTCACCAGTTCTCTAAAGCTTTATTGAGTACTTCGTGTATGCCAGGCACCTCGCAGAGTGTGGAGGTACAAAGGTAAATCATAGAGAAGGGGGTTCCAGTGCATAATAGTTTCAGTACAGTGTGGTACAGAAGTGCTATAGGGAATCAGGGGCTGCCAGAGAAGGCGTCCTGGAGTTGTAATATCTGACTTGAGCCCCAAAAGATAAAGAATCCACTGGGTGAAGGAATGAGGGATGGGCCAGCTTTTGTGGTTGTAAGTAGCAGCTCCAAAATGAACAGACACACAGACTAAAGAAAGGGTATATAGACTGTGTGGGGAGCCACCAGGTTAATGAAGCTAGAGAAAGAGGCAGGATTCTGGCCACAAGGGTCTTAACCTACAATACTGAGGAGTTTGAACTTTATCCTATAATGGATAGGGTAGGGGTGATACTGAAGGGCTTTTTAATAAGGAGGGTGATATGGTCAGAATTGTGTTTTCAATAACTCATTCTGCCAATAGGGGTTGGGGCTAGATTGAGGGAATCATGAAGGGTGGCCAGGAAGCCATTTACATCTTAGTAAAAGGTCTCGATTCAAACCACCTTGCCTTGCCCTTCTCTGCTTTACATGTTTGGTAAAGAGTATCTTGGTACAAAACCAAATGGGCAGATGAAAAGAAATGATGAAAAACAGAATCAGAAGTGACAGCCTTTTCAGGGTTAATTTTAATATGATGGTTGCTGAAGCATAGCAGAGTCTGTAAGCCTTTGCAAATTACATGCATACATTTCATTAGTTTGGATGTAGCCTATGCAGAAATCCATTGGTGAGAACTAGGGAAGACTTTACAGGTGACATTCACCTATGGTCCTCTAGGGCTTGAAGACCTGTCACAACAGGCCAGTATGCCTCCAGGTTTTCTGCATCCTACTAAGGATCTCCTGAGATTCCACCAGTGAAACAGGGAGGAAAGGAAGCAAAGAGCTGTGAGGACTTAGTGGATATCCTGACATGTATATTCAGGTCTCCAGGGAAGCGTGGCAAAGCAGAAGCTAGGAAAATTTGCCAAGCCAAGTGCTCTTGTAGATAGAAACAGTAGAGAAGCATAATATTAAGCCTTGGGACTTCAAGAAGAGTCCTTATATATTCAGCCCTCAATTATTTTTTTAGTATTTCTTTTTTTTTTTTTTTTTTTTTTCTTTTTTTTTTTGGATGAAAAACTCCCTTCTGACTGCTAGGAACCAGATATAAGAATTTCTTTAGCATAAATGTATCCTCATTCTCCATAACAGAATTTCTGATTCTGTAGGCCTGAAGTGAGGTCTCAGAATTTGTGTTTCTTTGCTAATAAGTTCCCTGATGACACTGATGCTTGCTTCTGATCTGGGAACCACACTTTGAGAACTGCTACTGTACAGACTTAGAAATGTGACTCTCTCAAGAATTTAATAAAGTCTCATACATATGGTTCTTGGTGTAACTTTAGTGGAAATCAATGATCTGGAGGTTCAGTAAGGCCAGCCCTATACAGCTCTAATTTTGATTCAGTATTGACTGAGTGACTACTGTATGCACAAGGTGGGAAGAGATTTAGTCCTTGTCTTGGTCCCTCTAATGAAAAAAATAAGAGGGGCACATGGCTGGCTCAGTCAGTAGAGCATGTGACTCTTGATCTCAGGGATGTGAGTTCAAGTCTCGCATTGGGCATAGAGCTTAACTTTTTAAAAATTGGATGGGGGTGCCTGGGTGGCTCAGTTGGTTAAGCATCTGACTTCGGCTCAGGTCCTGATCTCATCCCTGAGTTCGAGCCCCGCGTCAGGCTTTGTGCTGATAGCTCAGAGCCTGGAGCCTGCTTCAGATTCTGTGTCTCCCTCTCTGTCTGCCCCTTTCCTGCTCTCTCTCTCTCTCTCTCCCAAAAATAAACAAACACTAAAGAAAAAAATTGGATATACGGATGGATGGATGGATGGATGGATGGAGAAAGAAAGAAAAGAAAAAAGAAAAGAAAAGGGAAAAGAAAGAACTGGGGCGCCTGGCTGGGTCAGAAGAGTGTGCAACTCTTGATCTTGGGGTTGTGAGTTCAAGCCACACTTTGGGTGTAGAGATTACTTAAAACTTAAGAAAGAAAAAAGAGGGGGTGCCTGGGTGACTCGGTTAAGCATCCGACTTCAGCTCAGGTCATGATCTCACGGTTCATGGGTTTGAGCCCCGCATTGGGCTCTGTGCTGAGAGAAAGCTCAGAGGCTGGAACCTGCTTTAGATTCTCTGTCTCCCTCTTTCTCTGCCCCTCCCCTGCTCATGTTCTCTCTGTCTCTTTCTCTCTCTCTCAAAAATAAACATTAAAAAAAGAGAGAGAGAGAGAACTGCCACACAAGGGAAAACATGAGAAGTCGCAAAAGAGAACTAAATTATACAATCCACATATCCAGGAGGTCCCAGTAATCCAGGCAGAGCACATGGAGGAGCTGTACTCAGTTACATGTTGCTGTGTAACAAACTACCCAAAACTCAGTGGCTTAAAACAGACACTGGTTATTCTCTCTCACAAGTCCATGTGGTGACTTAGCTCAGCTGGGTGGTTTTTCTGTTCAGCATTGTGTTGTCTGGGACCACAGTACTTTAGAGGCTCTACTAAGCTGGCATGATCTAAGACAGCTTAGTCACATAGCAGTAATTCATGCTGGCTTTTGGCTTGGAATTCAGAGGAAGCTGTTAATTGGAGCGCCTTAACTCTCCTGAGTGTGGCCTCTTGGCGTGACAGCAGGGCCCTGAGATGGAACATTCCAAACATGAAAAAATGGAATCTGCAGGTCTCTTAAGAGCCAGCCTCGGAAGTTACAACATAGGTCACCTCTGCTGCGTTCTACTAGTCAATACAAGTCACAAGGCAAGCCTAATTCAGGAGGAAGGAAGTGGCCTACCTTTAGATGGTAGGAATAGCAAAGAATTTGCAGCCATCTTTAATTAAGCCTTACAGGATTAATAGGGTTTAAGAGGCATAGCGTTCTAGTGGGAAAGGGCTCTAGAGAAAGAAATATCAAGTCTTCAATTTGACTTGGCGAAAGCGTACCTGAAAGGGTCCTGGGAAGGTAGAATGGGACCGTGCTACACAGGGCTTTGAATTGCAGATGAAAGAGCTTAGACTTATACCGACAAACTTTGAAGACTGTAGAGAACCTATCAATGATTCTATTAGCATGATATAGTTGGGGGATGATTCTCAAGGCTCCAGACTACTTCTGTCTTTCTCTGTGAAGCCCAATGTTGAGAGCTCTGGATTTGGCTTCTTTTCCTAAGATGTGGGAGTAGGTCCTCACTCTTTAGGTTATTGTAAACGATGCCACGTTAGCATCTTGAAAGATGAGAGAAAGAGCCCTGGCAGTGCTACAGGACGGGCCAGAATAGGAGTCGAGGGACAGGTAGCTCTGTGCCAGAGCTACCTAGGCTTTTTCCTGCTGCATCAAAGGTTAGTACTTAGTCTTGCCCTTGTCTTTTCCCCACAGTAATCCTCCACTGAGTGAAGAGATGTTGCCTCCTGGGGAGTGGATGTGTCACCGGTGCACTGTTCGCCGAAAGGTAATAATGGCGCTTTCTGAAGGCTTTGCTCAGAGTGCCAGATCTAGAGCACTGATATTCTAGAGCTAAGACGGCCTGGCCCTGAAGGCATTTTCGTCCCTTCTTCTTGTCTTTTCCAGCCCTGGAATCACCCTCACTCTCCCCATGGTGACTGTTTGGAATCCAGTAGGGCCTAAAATCCAAACATGGGCTGCTGAAATGGGCAGAAGAGGTGTGTTAATTTATTGAGCCATGTTCATTCACTAGTGACAGGAGTAGACTGAGGAGTTGTAGACCTCCTGAAAAGTGGCCTGAATGTGGCAGTTCTATCCCTGACTGAAAGTAGCTGAAGAAAAGCAAGGCTGCTTCTCCAGCTTGATGGAAGAAGGATGCCCCTCACCCCAAGGCAAATAAGGCTTGGCTGGGTGTGTGGGAGAGTACTCGGAAGCCTTTTGTACCCCAGGTTGCCTAATCTCTCTTTAGCTCCCCTTCCCTTGGCTTTGACAGTACTGGCTTTGAGAACATGATTTTCTACTTTGAGAACTTTTGTGGGGTGCGAAAGCTAAATTCCTCTTTATCAAAAAAGGAAGTAGGTGTTTTTCCAGTCAGAATATGAGAGACCCAATCCTCAAATTAGAGGCTGTGAATTAGAATCTGTCTATGAACTGTAAACCATCCCCTTCCCTCCCCCCACACTAATCACACACCAAGCAACTTGCCTTTGTTGTGACATCACTTCTGTTTTCCTGGCCCCTGAACATGATGTCACAATGAATGATGATTTCCTTGGTTGCAGAAACAGGATGAGATGATTCAGAGATTGTGGTTTATGTGTGTAACAGTTTTCAGCCTTTAAGAAGGTAAACAGACTTTTAGTTTTCAACATCTGCGCACGGGTTCTTATTAAAAGGCAAGGCAAGGCCAAGTCAGCCAGTTAGCCCCAGCTATGGTTTGATTGCCCCTGAAGTCCACAAACCAGGCTGTCCTCCAGCCTAACCACCTGTCCGCATCTCTTCCTGTGCATCCCCAGTTAGGTTAGAGCAGAGCCAGTTAGAAGCACCTACCAGCCAGGAGGCCTTTCAGAAACCTGCCACTCCAGAAACTGGACGTGAAAGAAAAAGTAAAACCAGGAAAAGAGGGTGGAGAAGAAGAACTAACATTATTTTAGTGCCCGTCAGATGCTGGGTATTTTACTTATGTTCTCTCATTTAATCCATGCAGCCGTTTGGGGTGCCGGTGATAGTACCTCCATTTTAGAAAGGAAGAAACTGAGGCTTACAAATGTAGAATGAGGACTCCAAAGAATTAACAGAGCCAAATTGTCTTACTCCAAATTTCTATTGCCTCTTCATCAGTTTTCTAGAAACAGAGCTGCTTGACAGGGATTATAGTAGCCTTTTTCTAACGTAGTGTGCTTTCCCCGAAATGCCACAGTGACATGCTCTCAAATGGACTTTTTTGCCTACCAGTGCCAAATCTGCCTTTTCCACCACCACTACCTCTATCCCTCTTTGGCCTCCTGTAGTTACGCTGAAGTGGACTGAAATGATTCATCCTTTGGGCCTCATTAACCTTTGATGTTCAGGTCCTGTTCCTAGTGGAGGCTAGATCTTCCCCCGACTCAGCCATCCCTTTCACATATGTCACCCTCTGTCTCCACCATATCTTTGAAAGGAGGAGAAGAAAGGTTTTACTAGTCTTACTTTACAGGCAGGGAAACTCCTGCCCACCAACCTGAGTCATCCAGGGTCATAAGCAATCATGGCAGAACTGGGACAGATCCCAGGTCTCCTGATTAGAGACCAGTGTTAAACCTTCATTTGACTGCTCTTTGGAGTCCTGGAGGAAAATGTAATACCAGTCGCCAGTCCTACTGAATAAGTATAGTCTTTTTCCATTTCCCCACATTCCCATTTGAAGAAGTGTCCTTTCCAGAGTCCTAGTAAAACTTGAAATACTGAAAGCCACCATTCTCAGACACTGGTCGCTGGGTGGCTACCTTCCACACACAACCCCACCACCTTGCAGTGTAGTTACTTTCCCTGTCAGCACCCAACCTCCCTGGACAGGGACCTCTGTTTGCCTATCTTACCTTTGCTTTTGCAGACTTTATTTTGAGCAAAATTCTTAAACCCATTCAGGAGGTCAGGATGCTCCATGGCAAACTACAGTGATGTTGAGTCCTGCTATATTTTTCTCACCGTTCTCACTTAGCCTCACTAAATTTATTCTCGCTGTGGTAACTTTTAATCCCTTTACCCCTGTACTTTGTATGGAGATGGTGTGCATCAAATGATGACTTCAAGTAAATGATATGTGATAAATGTGCGTAATTGTTTCTAACTTTCCCTGCCGTCTGGTGATTCTCTGCTGCAGTTTCGCCAGCTTTAGTTTAGTTCAGCTGTAGTTTTGTCAACTTGGACAGACCAGTGTTCCAAGTCCCCAGGTGGATGAGTCTGTAACATGTTGGAGAATTTCATAATTTTGGCTAGTGGTCTTTGTAGTATCCATCTCTTTCTGTTTTGTGGTACTTTATGTGATGGGCCTGCCTACCTGTTCATTTGCACAGAAACGAGAGCAGAAAAAGGAGCTGGGCCACGTCAATGGACTGGTGGACAAATCCGGCAAACGGACTACATCTCCCAGCAGTGATACCGACTTGTTGGACAGATCAGCCAGCAAAACTGAACTCAAGGCCATTGCCCACGCCCGGATCCTGGAGAGGAGAGCCAGCCGGCCTGGCACGCCCACATCCAACGCCAGCACAGAGACCCCCACCTCTGAGCAGAATGACGTCGACGAGGACATCATTGACGTGGACGAGGAGCCAGTGGCAGCTGAGCCGGACTATGTGCAGCCCCAGCTAAGGCGGCCCTTTGAGCTGCTGATCGCTGCCGCCATGGAGCGGAACCCCACCCAATTTCAGTTGCCCAATGAACTGACTTGTACCACTGCACTACCAGGTTAGCCAAAGTGTCATGTCCCCGCCCCCCACCCCAGCTGCCCCAAAAGACTACTGTCCAGCCAGAGGGCAGTGCTGCCTGTGGGATCACCGGGCGAGTAGCCACTCTCATGTTCCTGTTCTTTGTTCTTCCTGGACATCTTTGAAGGTTTTAGCCTTGACCGTGCTTATTCAGTTTTCTATTTTCTGCCCTTCAAGGTATCCCCTTTTTAAAAATATAGGTAATATATTCACATGGTTCAAAAGCCGAAAAATATAAAAAGGCTTAAAATGAAAAATTTCCCTTCCACCCCTGTCTGCCATTTGCCTGATCTCTACCTTCATATCCCTCTCAGATAACCACTGTTTGGTTCTTGTGTATCTCCTTCTGGAATTTCTTTGTGCGTATATAAGCAAAGAAATATAATATGCTCAGTATTTTCCCTTTAAATAGCTTATTTGGTATACTGGTCTACATCTTGCTTTTTTCACCTCACAGTATGCTCTAGAGATCTTTCCATATTAATGTAGACATTCCTCAGTTTTTATTAATGGTTGCATAATAGTCTATCATATAGACATGACATAATTTATTTCACTGATCTCCTATTAATGGACATTCAGGTTGTTCCTGATCTTTTGTTATTATAGATGCTTCTTCAAATAATTCTGTAAATATAACATTGTGTATCTGTAGGGTAAATTCCTACTGTTCGAATTGCTGGGTTACAACTATGCATTTATAGTTTGATAAAATGTTACCAAATTGCCCTTTTTTTCCCCTTTAATCATGTCTTCTACTTGATGCCACAAAGCTTCTGGATGTTATTTTCTTTTTCCCAGAGAAAGTGAAATTGGCAGGCTTAAGAATGCTGTTCAGTCAGCAGGAGGTATATAGAATCAAAACTTTTCTGATTTCTATAAAAATGCAGTAAAATTATAGTCTTTTCTTCAGCCACCTCCACAGAACAGTCTTTGTTGACCATTTGACTCGGGCATGTGTATTTAGGTTGCAGTATCTAACAACCTAAGCTTCTGACCACTTCATGTTTGCAAAACATAGATGTGTTTCTGCCACAGAACAGGTGACTTCAGACCATGGTTCTGATTTATGTCTCAGTGTTCCTTTTCCTCCCTTCCTATTCTTTTTTCTCATTTGAAACCAGCCGAGGGGGTCTCAGAAAGAGACCTGTGTCTAGGCTGTGGCACATGCTTTTACGGAGATCTGTTCCTTTCACTTGTTGTTTCCATATCCCACACTAGGAACTCTGCATCCAAGAGAGTTCAGCACCGTCAATTTCTCTTCTAGGTTCTAGCAAGAGGAGAAGAAAGGAGGAAACCACGGGAAAAAATGTTAAGAAGACACAGCATGAGTTAGATCACAATGGTCTTGTTCCCTTACCAGTCAAAGTATGCTTCACATGTAACAGGTATTTTTCGTCCATACTAAGGACTCTTCCCCATATTCAGCAAATGAGGTTTTTTCTCTCTTCCATCACCTCTCCCAAACTCTGTCTGTTAAATGTGGATAACCCATATTCTGATGGTATGAGTACAGAGACTGAGTGACTAATTGACCAGAGCCTTGACTGTCTTCACAGCAAATTCCCTTAAGTACTGTAGACTGTGTTTATAGAGGCTCGAATAGGAGGGGTTGGACTTAAACAGAAGCGTGAGATATTTTGACTAGCTAGCAGGAGGAACCGTGGCCAGCAGAGACACAGGTCCCTGGAAAGGGCAAATAACTTTTTAAATCACCAAAGATGAGTTTAAAAGCAGTACAAGTATCCATGGTAGCTAACATGCATCAGACTGGATGACTTCCAAAAGCCTCCAGGCTGCCCCAGTTGTAGCTTCCCTGGGACACTGGTTTCCTTCAAATAGGATCTCCTCAGTGACGGGAACCAGCTGCTTCAATTACTGACGCTGGACTTACTGGCCTGGGTATCTTAGAAGGGCAGGATAGCAGGAGAAAATAGCCATCAAAAAGAAATGTTCCCAAAAAAAGGAAAGAAAGAAAGAAAGGTTCCACAACAAAAGCTATAGGGAACTAGATAGTAGGGCAGCAGAAAGAACTCTGAGCCAGGCCCAGACTGAGGCTCCAGGGCATCTCAGGGACCCAGGGAATATCATAGTTACTTGCTGAAGCCCCTCCCTTGAACTGTGCATATACATGAATACATCACAGAATTCTTTCCCAACACAACTCTTCCTGTGTCATTTTTGCTGGGTGCTTCACGCAGAAGAGAAATCCTTTCTTGCTGTACTGTAAGACTCTAGAAACAGGGCTAGAGGGATTTTTTTTTTGTTGGGTTTTTTTGTTTGTTTTTTTAAATAAGGTAGTTACTTTCTTTTAAGGAGTAGAAAAATCAGAGCGGAGTTGGCTATCTTCCCCCTGTGGGCACTGAGCATTGATCATTCCTGCTCTGACAGCCACTTTAGCTATACTCCAAATAAACATTCACTTCCCCACAAGACACATTCCTCTTAGAGAATAATGGAGAGCCTGGTGGTAGCCCCCAACTTCATCCATCTTCCTAACTGAGTGTAACTGATCACTGGGGGAGGAGGCCCTGGGAGAACGTTGTGAGGATTAAGGAGAGGCTGTTCCATAGTGCACAGTTGGTTTGAATTCTCCCATCTTGCCACAGAAATGGCCTACATCTCTTTTTTGCAGGAGCTGCCGTGTGGCCCCTCTCATCCAGTGTGACTATTGCCCCCTCCTGTTCCACATGGACTGCCTCGAGCCACCGCTCACTGCCATGCCCCTGGGCAGATGGATGTGTCCGAATCACATCGAACATGTGGTGGTAAGCACAGCATTGTCCCTTCTGTTCTCTCTGGGCACAGCCAGGGCATGGCCTGATTCAGTAGAAAGCATAGTAAGGTCAGCTTTGTACCAGAGTTCGCTATATAATCTCTCAAATACGGATTTCTGTAGACCATCCTACGCAGTTCCAATCATTTTGACATGCCTCAGCTGTGCGTTTTGCATTTTCCCACAATGCCTTGTTTTAGCTGTACAGGCAGACTTGATTGTTTATACATAAATTTATTCCATGGTGAATTGAGCAGTTGATGTTATAGCCATGAAGGGGGGGGGGCGTATATTCGATCCAACTCATGGGAATAAATGTTCTCGTGGTAGCTGCCTCTGTATTTTCCTGTGTCTTATTTTTAGAGGGAGCAAACTAGAAATTCTAAAACGTTTATTCTCATATCTCAGGAATGACAGACAGTCAAATCCCACTAACTTGGGAGAATTGAAGAATTGACATGGATAACAGTGTTCCAAACAATCAGCCATTTATTGAACACTAACGTGTCCTAGGCATCACATGAGGATCTTCCCCTTCTCTTTAGTTTTTGACCCCCACCTTATCATGGTGCATGATAGTAAGTGAGTTGTTGAATGAATGACTGGTATAAGGGTCCTTTTATCTTATCTCCCAGGAGTCTTGGGTACATTTTCCAGACGCTTCCTGGGGCTAAAACAGAACTGTAGTTTGCTATCTCCAAAAGAGGCTTAGGCTTAGGCCCTTTCCTTCTAGGCACTAAGAACAGCCGTTTACAAGGTTGAATGGGTGAGGGCTTCAGAAGAGCAGCTCCCTTATAAGTTCAGCCTTTCCAGATTAAAAAGATTATTGCTTAAGACGTTGTGTATGAGATGGTAATGACCACGGAATGTCTTTTGACCCTCAGCGTGACAGAGTGCTCCTCACATTGCACTGAGGAGCCTTGGTTATAGACTTGCACACATGGGGCAAAAACGTTTGCTTTGGCCTCTTCATTTGGCTAACGCTGCTCAGAAAGGTTTATGTAGGAGGAAGCTTCTCTCCAAGCTCAGTTACGAGTGTTTCATTTTGCCTCCTGCCAAACCAGAAAAAAACTACCATCAGCTATACGCCCAAATATGAATCTTAAAGAGCAACTTTCCAACAGATGAAAAATTATTAATTAGATAATTTATTTACTTAGCCACTTAGGGGTTTTTCCTACCTTACTAATCATGAAGCTTCTGAGCAGATCTTTTTTGCATTAAAGTTTTTTTGTTGTTTTTTTTTTTTCAACGTTTATTTATTTTTGGGACAGAGAGAGACAGAGCATGAATGGGGGAGGGGCAGAGAGAGAGGGAGACACAGAATCCGAAACAGGCTCCAGGCTCTGAGCTGTCAGCCCAGAGCCCGACGCGGGGCTCGAACTCACGGACCGCGAGATCGTGACCTGGCTGAAGTCGGACGCTTAACCGACTGCGCCACCCAGGCGCCCCTGCATTAAAGTTTAGAGGGAAAGTGGCATAGTTTTTATATGCCTTCTGGATGCTGCTGCGCAAAATTCTTTCTTCCCTCCCTTCGGCCTCTTAGAGCAGCCCAGGTTTTCCTCCTCCTCTAGAGCAGGACTGTGATATCCAGATGGGCTCACTAATGTTCCCTGGTATGTTGGAAGAGGAATAGAGCAGAGCACACAGGATTCTGGTGCTGATCCTTGCTGTTAGCCAAGCTCCTATGTAGGAAACCGTCCTGCTTCCCGTGGGAATGAGTGCCTTGCTAGAAAGGGAGTCTGGGTCTCGAGGGCCAAGGCCCATCTGTCCTCTGAAACCTGTGCTCTGTTAGGGTCCACTGGCAAAAGGTGGTCTGAGCTGTCAGGCTGGATTTGAAGGGTACTTGTGACTAATTTCCTATTTCCTGTCCCCCGCAAGCCTCTCTAGGGAATAGGAACATACCAGTTTTCCCTCTCTGGACCAGGCAGGACTGAGGGAGAAAGTCTTACCGGTGTTCCCTAGCCCTCTGACAGGGGTGTTGACGTATCAGCCCCTGACAGAAGGAACCTATTTGGCCAAGGGCTTCTATTTTTCAGACCTAGAGGATAGTTAGTTGGGAGGGGATGCCTTTTGAGGGTCATTGTAAAAGTGTGTCTGCTTTGTCCCTAGCTGAACCAGAAGAATATGACGCTGAGCAATCGGTGCCAGGTGTTTGACCGTTTCCAGGACACCATTTCGCAGCATGTGGTCAAAGTGGACTTCCTGAACCGAATCCACAAGAAGCACCCTCCTAACCGCCGAGTGCTCCAGTCAGTCAAAAGAAGAAGCTTGAAGGTGAGTCCCAACCTGGAGCAGGCAGGAGAGTGGGCTCTGATTGCTTTCATGGGATAGACAGAGGATTGTGGTCCCAAATTTATAGACAGGGAGACTGAAGCCCTGAGATTTGTCTGTGGTGTCTCAACAAGTGGTGAATGTGACCACACACTTTAATACTTGAGGGTGGTGGTCAGGATTACCAAGGCCAAACCCCAAACTCTGCAAGTCTTCAGTTCTCCTGATGAGTGCTCGTTAGCCCCTTCCGCCAGAAGGATGTGCTCTGCTGTTGCCACCCCTGGCCTGGTACTCGTGCTATCTGTTCCTGGGAGGTGGCCCCTTTCCAAGAGCTGTCTGGCGGGGTGAAGGTGGTGGTGATGAAGCAGAGACCCATGTGGAAGGGAGGAGCTATCCCAGCTGAGAAACTTAAGAGGAAAATGCCTAAAGGAGAGTATATCTGTTTTTCCAAGGTAATATATAACGAATATTCCAAGTTGTGCCAAGTTGTGGCCTTGCCGTAATAGTATCTAACATTCTTGTATGCACTTGACAGTTGCTAAAGTGTCAACTTTAGCTGAGATCAACAGAAAAAATTCCTTTATTGAAAAGCATTTGGTGGTGTTGAGGCTGTTTCTCAAAAGCCATTCAGTTTCCTCATTCATTTAACCTAGAGAGCCCAACACCGTGGACCCACATAGAAGCTTGATTTTTCTCTTTTTGGAATAATCCCGCACACAGGCTGTGCTGTGTGCCAGTGGAGACCAGCAATTCTCAAATATGGCCGCTTGGTGGCAGCAACGCTTTAAATCGCTCACCCCACTCCCATCACTTCCAGTGGATGTCAGCGCTAGCAAGATGTTAACTGTTGGAAATTGTATAACAATCTCTTAAGTGTGTAAATATTTATACTTCAATATAAATACCAGTTTCTAAAATTAAATCAAGGTGTTTTCAGTTGGGGGTATTATAGAGGTGGCATGCCTCATATCTCAGTAAAACAGATCTGAAAGTAAACTAAACTGTGTAATTCACCATGTGGATTTGGAAGAGAGCCTGGCGGCTGAAGTGAACAGTCCCAGAAAGCCTTGAGAAAATTCTGTTTCACAATGCCCTCTCCCCCTTCAAAGGTTTCCCTATTGTTCCCCCTCCCCCCCCCTTCATGTTTATTTATTTATTTTGAGAGAGAGAGAAGCAGAGCACAAGCAGGGGAGGGGCAGAGACGGGTGAAGGGGTGGGGAGAGAATCCCAGGCAGGCTTTGCACTGTCAGTGCAGAACCAGACGCGGGTTCATCTCCTGAACCATAACATCATGACCTGAGTGAAATCAAGAGCCAGATGCTCAGCCAGCTGAGCCACCTGGGTGCCCCAAGCGTTCCCTATTCTTGAGGAAAATCCAAGGGCACGAGTTGCCTGAATAGCACTTTTTTTCCCTTGCAGGGCAGACAAGTATTTTTGTTATAGCTTGGGGACAGGACACGTGGGCAGAAAGAGCTGCCTGCTGAGCATTCCGTACTGGACAATTTGAGAGTGAAGTGAGGACTGTGGTAGCACAGGACGGTGGTGGACAGTGTTCCAGCTCTGACCTGAACCATCCTCATTGTTGATATAGAGCAGGGCAGCAAAATTGGCTAAGGACTTTGTGTTAGGGATTCCTCTTCCTGCTACCCCTTCACTCTTCGCCAAGGGGGGCAACCTTAGGCTTGCCTACCACTCCACTCCTCCCCCTCCCATTCCTGGCTGACTTTGAACAAGCCCATGGCACCAGCCACCACCGTTAATGATGCTGTCCCTGAATTCCATATCTCTTGACTTTCTCCTCATGTCTGGATTCATATCTGTCTGCCCATCCCACAGACACTTCAGTCTCAACTTGCCCAAGACCGAAAGTCTTCTGCCTCCAAATCTGCTCTTCCTCTTATATTTCCTGTTTCAGTGAATGACCGCAATCTCCACCCGGTCCTTCAAGGCAAAATTCTGGGAACCGTTTTCAGTTCTTCTGTTATCCTCCATAGGGACTCGGTCACCAAATCTGTTCTCCAAATGTTTTCCAAGTCCGTCATGTGCTTCCACATCTCTATGCCTTATATGCTGCTCCCCTACCCTTATTTCCCCTTTGTCTGCCTGGAAGTTCTCAACTTCCAAGTCTCAAATACTGCCTTCCTATAAAATCTGTCGTTGTCCCCCAGACAGAAACAAGCACTCTCCTCCATATTTTTGATAGTTCCTTAGCCATGCCTCTATTCTAGGACCCATTACACTGTATTGTAATGTTTATCTCCCCCAACGAGACTGTGAGCTCCTTGAGGGCAGAGCTTAAGTTTTCTTCATCTCTGGATCTCTAGGACTGGGTACAGTGTCCAGACTCAGGAGGTACTCAATAAATGTTGGTTGAATGTATGAATGACTCTTGGCTTGTTGTGTGGCTCTTTCATCCTTACATGTCGTGATTCAGAACGTGTCTTCTGTCTTTGTACAACAAAGAGGTCTTCAGTTGTTTCATGAGTCATGAATGAGTGGACGAAGAAAACTGACATTGACTGAGTGCTTATCACAGGCCAGACTTCATGCTGAGCATTTCCACTGTAAATGTGACCTCCTTTGACGTTTTACCTCTCAGACACGGCTTACTCTCCCAAACTTGATGCTGAGCAGTAAGAGCCTAGAGAGTACCACTCTGAAGCTGTGTCCAGTGTCAGCCCTACACTTCTTTAGGCCACAGCAATGGTTTCTGGCTTCTGCGGGCTGTAGACCTGAATGAAGAAGGTGGGGGACGGGGCGCACGCCTGTCGTTTCCAGCTCTGTGCCTTCTCTAGCTAATGCGTGTGTGTCTCAGGCACAGAGCGGTTGCAGCCCACTGAGCCTCCTTGTCTTAGTGGACCCCAGAGTGCACGATGGTCCCGCGGGCATCAGCACCGCAGACAGAAGAGGCAGAATCAACTGGACATGTCGGCACTATCTCCGTCTCCTCCTCCTTCTATACTAAACAGGTTCCCGATGCTATAAAATCTCAGTACCAGTTTCCACCCCCTCTCATTGCACCCGCGGCCATTCGGGATGGGGAGCTGATCTGCAACGGGATTCCCGAGGAATCACAGACGCACCTTTTGAACTCTGAGCACTTAGCCACCCAGGCAGAGCAGCAAGAGGTGAGTGAAGGCAGGGCTGGGATTCCAGAGCCAATCTTCCTTCCTTCTCACCACAGCTGTTACTGGAAGTAGCCTCAGTGCCATTCCCATCCCCATCTTCTGCAATCCCACCGACCCCCACTCTCCAGCCCCCAATGGTTGAATATTCCAGAGAGAACCTCTGGCTGATATTCTGAGGCAAGTAAAAGAAGTACAGTCAAGCAGTCTGTTTTTCTCCATCCGTCCCCCAGTGTGCTGTGAGATGAGCAAGTCTGTCTTGCAGAAAGAGACCAGTAGACCCATAGACAGGTTAGCTGATAGGGCTGGACACACAGCAGTTGCTTAGGGTACTTGCTGGATATTGGTTCACAAGATGAGCTCTGCCGACCAGGGTGTTGGCTGCTGAGTATACCAACAAGTCTTGCTTGGGAATGGAAATGGAATCTTATCAGAAGTCAAGCACACCTTTTCTGGGCATTTGCAGTGGGACCTTGGAAACAGTGTTTATCAGCTGTGCTGTAGCCCTGGCCTCTGGGGCAGGAAGGACCAGCGCCTCCCAGGCCTCTCACCCTCCTCTCCTCTCCTCTCCTTCCATTGCAGTGGCTCTGTAGTGTTGTTGCGCTCCAGTGCAGCATATTGAAACATTTATCTGCTAAGCAGATGCCTTCGCATTGGGACTCTGAACAGACAGAGAAGGCTGATATTAAGCCTGTTATTGTGACTGACAGCTCAATCACCACCTCCCTGCAAACAGCTGACAAGGCACCTACACCTTCCCACTGCCCCTTATCCTGCCCCTCAGGGATTAGCTCCCAGAACTCCCTGAGCTGCTCTCCACCCCACCAGCCCCCAGCCCTAGAGGACATCAGCTGCAGTTCCTGTGCGGAAAAATCCAAGAAAGCCCCCTGCGGGACTGCCAACGGGCCAGTGAGCACAGAGGTGAAAGCCAATGGCCCACACCTCTACAGCAACCCCACCGATTCCACGGACCCCCGGCGACTTCCAGGCGCCAACACCCCCTTACCAGGCCTCTCCCACCGGCAAGGCTGGCCCCGGCCCCTCACGCCACCAGCGGCTGGGGGGCTTCAGAACCACACCGTCGGCATCATTGTGAAGACAGAGAATGCCACTGGCCCCAGCTCTTGCCCCCAGAGGAGTTTGGTTCCTGTCCCAAGCCTGCCCCCTTCCATTCCCAGCTCTTGTGCCAGCATCGAGAACACCAGCACTTTGCAAAGAAAGACTGTCCAATCACAGATAGGACCTCCGTTGACAGATTCAAGGCCACTGGGCTCACCCCCAAATGCCACCCGGGTGCTCACTCCCCCGCAAGCAGCAGGAGATGGTATCTTGGCCACAGGAGCCAACCAACGATTCTGCTCACCAGCGCCATCATCAGGTGAGTGGTGCTCAACCTGGGGGTGATTTGGAGTAGTTTCATGCTCTTTCTGGCAGTTAAACTTCAGAAAACACTTACGTTCCTGGGCATATTTCAGAAGACTTTGATCTCGGTCTTATTTGTCCTCTCCCCATTTATGTGATAGAGGAGAAAGCATGTGTTAACTTGTCCCCCGTTTTATTGGTGGGGTTGCTTAGGCTCTGAAAGTTTAAGTGATTTCCTCTAGGTCACCTACCGAGTCAGTGGCAGGATCGGAACCACGGCTGGGTCTCCTGACTCCACCTTCCCATTTCAGGCCTAGTCTTCTGCTTGTTTTGTTCCATCACCTTAGAGGAAGGCAGCATGATCTCTGGAACCCCTGTGGCCAGCCTGAGGTTCTAGGTGATGGCCTCCGTGTTTCATGATCCACACCAGAGACCAGGTCACACCTGATCCAGATTCTCAGAGCCCCCTGGTTTGAAGGAGCTTCCATGCCAGGGAAGGCAGAGTTAGAAAGCAACACCACCTTTCAGGATAGCTGCAGAGTGGCATGCCCAAAGAGATTGATCCGGCCCAGAAGCTCACCCTTGGGCCACTTGCAGAAAGGCGGTCCCCTACACCCATACTTGGCCTAGTGTGGACCTGCTCTCTCAGCTGTCCCCAGTCAGCACTCTGGACCTCGAGATTGCTGACCCCAGCATCTGAACCAGGTTTCAGATGCTGCTGGAACCCCCTGTGGTCTCTCCCGTCTGAACTGAAGCTGGCCTCCTAGTCAGCTGGGAGTCTCGGTAACCAGGTGACTGTGACTTCTCTGCATGGGGGCCCCTGGTCCCAGGATGGCCCCTACCCTCAGGCTCTTTTCCTGTCTCTGTTTACCTCTAAATACCAGCCTGGATAGATCTTGCACCCTGTGAGTCGAACTTCAGGAGGCAGGAAACGCAGGGGCAGGCACCACTTAGTTGGATGACTGGAGGCAGCAGGGAGGTAGTCACGGCCCAGAGAACAGAGCCACCCTACCACATTTCCCAGAGCAGTAGATTTCACTGGTTCTCCGTGCTCTGGAGACTCCTGCGTGCCCGGGTGCGTTGTCGTTCCATCTGCCCTTGCTCACCACACATTTTTAGCTCTAGGAGTTCCAGAGCCTATGGGGTGAGAATCAAGAAGGGAACATCACCTTGGGTCCGAAATCCAGACCTGTCTCGGCAGTGGGGGATTGGACCGGTGGGTTTCCCTCAGGCGACGTAAGTAACAGTCTTCCTGCTCCGTCCCCAGATGGCAAGGTCAGCCCCGGCACGTTATCCATAGGAAGCGCTTTAACCGTACCCTCTTTCCCAGCCAACTCTACTGCCATGGTGGACCTCACCAACTCATTGCGAGCATTTATGGATGTCAATGGAGGTGAGTGCGTGAGCTGCTGCTCTCCCACCAGCTGCTGCCGCGTGAAGGTGCTGTCCCTGCGCGGCATTCGAGCTCATTTCAGAAAAGGAACAGAAGGGATGCCTGACCTCCGAGGGCTGGGGATGTGGGTTAAGAAAGAAGGCTCCCTCCCACCTCTGCCTTCTACACATGGTTATACACAGACTCCAAGGTGAAAGGAGAGTGGGACCAAGTTGAACCTGTGAGAAGAGGCAGAATAAAACCAGGAGGGCCTTGTTCCCAAAGTCAAAGAGAATGGAGGCAGAGCTTGACCTCTGAAGAGGGTGGGTAGCAGATCTAAGCCTCTATGTCCGACATCCAGGCCTCCTCCACAGGCAGGCAGGTGGTCTATTTTGTTCTACCTTTCTAGGACCACTTAACCCAAAATCAGGCTGCCCACTGCAAGAGGCATCTGCACAGGCTGCATTGGGGTCCATCTCACTGCAAACGGCCAGTGAGATGCTGAGCTCTGGATCCTTAGGCCACTTTGTACTCTCACCTGTTCGAGAAAAATCACTTGGCTAGATTTTAGGAATGCTTAACTATTTGCTCTGTGACCCTCACCTACTTCCACATTCCAATTCCTCCTCAGCTGCTTTTTTTAATCTCTCTCTTTGGTTAATAGAAATCGAGATAAATATGCTGGACGAGAAGCTGATCAAGTTTCTGGCCTTGCAGAGAATACATCAGCTTTTCCCCTCCCGGGTCCAAGCTTCACCGGGCAGTGTCGGGGCACATCCGCTGGCTTCTGGAGGGCACCACACAGAAGGTGCGCACGCACACCCCTGCCGCCGCAGCCCACCGTCAGATCTCCCCTGTGCATGTGAGCGGCCGTCTCCCCTCCTGAGGAGTCTTGGCTTTGACTATCTCAGTGTTCCATGTGTGTCTTTAATGGCCTTAATAAAGCGCCGTGGTTTCTTTTCCCAGAAAGCTGGAACAAAATCACAACCACAGCTTTCACGTCAGACTCGGGGAAGTCTGTTGTAACTTTCGTGCTCATCCGCTTTGAGACACACAAAGCAGCTACGAATGCCTTTGGGTATATGTGGTGCACTTTCTGCTGAACTACTTCCAAATATTTGGGTTACAAAGGTTTCCCAAAAGGGAATTTTTCAAGTTCAAGGTGAGAAGCAGAATAGCAGTTGATCTAGGGGTACCTGGCTGGCTCAGTCAGTAGAGCATACAACTCTTGATCTCAGGGTCAGGAGTTCGAGCCCCATGTTGGGTGTGGAGCTTACGTTAAAAATGATGATGATAGGGGCGCCTGGGTGGCGCAGTCGGTTAAGCGTCCGACTTCAGCCAGGTCACGATCTCGCGGTCCGTGAGTTCGAGCCTCGCATCGGGCTCTGGGCTGATGGCTCAGAGCCTGGAGCCTGCTTCCGATTCTGTGTCTCCCTCTCTCTCTGCCCCTCCCCCGTTCATGCTCTGTCTCTCTCTGTCCCAAAAATAAATAAACGTTGAAAAAAAAAAATTTAAAAAAAATGATGATGATGATGGTAATAATAATAATAAATAAAGTAACATTTGGGCTAGTCTCCTGAAAATTTTTCCCAAGACATTAACTGCTTTGGATATTCCTTTGAGCATTAACCCTTACTGAGCCTTACTGGTTGAAATTGTGTGGTCCCCAGACCAGCAGCATCAGCATCACCTGAGAGTTTGTTGGAAACGCAGAGTTCAGGTCCCGCTTCTGACCCACGGAATCAGAATTTGCATTTTGACAGGATCTCTAGTTGATTCATATGCACATTAAAGTTCGAGAAACACTGGTCTGTGCCTACTGTTGTTTTGCTTGGCCTCCCTATAGTACATCTGGTATATCCCTGATAAACTAGTCAGCCCAGGAACTTAAAGTACTTTCATCTTTGAATTCTGTGACCACTTTCAAAGATGGTCTCTCTTACCCCGTGTTGGAAATGCTGTGGGTGGGGGGAGAGAATGCCACCCTGAAGCAGCCCAGTGTCCAAGGTGAGTTTTGAAAGATGACTCATCTAGTGGGATTATTTTCTCTAGACCATGAGCCAAAGGTCCAGGTTCTGAGTTTCTGAATGATCCTGTCCCTGTGTTTGTCTTGTAGTGCAAAGAAAGGAAGTACAGGCCCGAGCTGTGTTCTACCCTCTCTTGGGTTTGGGAGGAGCTGTGAACATGTGCTATCGAACCCTCTACATCGGGACAGGTGAGCCAGCTGGGGGCAGGGGGAGCACCGCATCTGTTCAGCCCTAGAAACTACCACCCCTTCCCGCGGAGGCCAGAAAGGGGTGAGGGAAACCCTCCCTCGGGCCGACTGGTTTAACCCAGCAGATATCTGGGCAAGAGGGACTAAGAAAGGAGACTATCGGTTGCTTGTCTTCCCTGCCTCAAGCCCTTTTGCTTTGGGCCCAGCGTGATATCAGGAGAGGGGAAAGTCAGCCGTGACTGCTGCTCAGTGAGGCATTTTAAACAAGCAGATAAAACCGGAGGAGAGGGCACATACTTTGTCCCTGGAGGTCTTTGAAAAAGTGATGGTGCTCACACACCCATAACCTTCAGTTAGTCCTGCATCTTGTACAGAGGGACAGTCAGATTAGTCTTTGGCCTAGAAATTTCCTTTCTTTCCAAAGATCGGATTTATGAGCCCCGCACCCCATGTTGTGCCCTCATGGAAATAACCCACCCTCTTCAGGAGCTCACTGTTCCCTTCTGGGCAGCGGCCATGTGTTCTGAAGGAGATCAGCTGGCAGGGACACCTGTTCTTCAAAAGGGGAGTGGAAAAGACGCTGATTTTTGTTCAAATATACAAGGAAGGGGCCCTGAGCTGGTCTCCCCCTAAGGTCTTCCCGGTGCCCACCCAGAAGCTAACTCCCTGCCCCCCACCTTCCCATACATACACCTTACCTTCTGTTCTCTGCCTGCCTTTGCCTCTACTCCTGCCCCCTTACAGGAGCTGACATGGACGTGTGCCTTACAAACTATGGTCACTGTAACTACGTGTCTGGGAAACACGCCTGCATATTCTATGATGAGGTGAGGGGTGGGGAAGGGGTGGGAGAGCTCTCACAGCCTGAGGCCTCTCCCAGGCACCAGGGTTTTTGTTCAGTGCCCTGGGTGAGGGGAAGGGAGGTGGGAGGTCTTCTTTTCTTCGCTCGCTGTCATTCCTGGAGTAGAAGGGTCTTGGTGTGAAAGGGCATCCTGCCGTGACTAACGCTCCCTAGGAGCGGTGCTACCATTTCTCCTGAGGTTGGTCACGGGCTCAGCGGGGTGGGGGAAGCCCACCCGGAAGCAGGGGAGGGGACCTGCATAGAAGGAAGCCAGGCCCTCTGTGCCAGCGAATAGCATTTCTACAGGAGCCAGGACCCAGGAGGCAGAGTAGAGCAGTGGTGGGAGAGCGGGGGGTGAGGGCCACTAGGAAGGTAGGCTTCCCTGAGGAGGTGAGTCTTGAGCCCCATTCTAAAGAGACAGGGCAGGGGGGCTTGACTGGGGAACAAAGAGAGCTCCCCAGGTAGAGCAGCACAGCCTTCTCCATGTGTCCTCTCTCCCCTTAGCCCCAGGCCCCACGCAGCAGACCACACATCTTATCTTCCCTCCTCCTCCTCAGAATACCAAACATTATGAGCTGTTAAACTACAGTGAGCACGGGACAACGGTGGACAATGTGCTGTATTCATGTGACTTCTCTGAGAAGACCCCGCCAACCCCCCCAAGCAGTATTGTTGCCAAAGTGCAGAGTGTCATCAGTAAGTCGGAGCCTGTGGCCACGAAGCCGGCCATTTTTTCGGACGTGTTCTCTTAAGGCCCCCTCAGGGTGGCTCTGGCTTTTTGCCGACGGCCTGCTCTCTTGCCTTCCGGGTCGCGTCGGCCAGGCTCTCCTTGCTCGCGGGCCCAGGGAGACCACAGAGAAGCGAGTGCTGGGCACACACCTGCCTGGGGACTTCAGACTCCCCTGGCCCTTTCCGGGTGTCCCTCAGCCCTAGTCACATAGCAGTTAGAATGGGGAGGTGCAGGGGCCCGGCGCTGGCAAACCGCCTTGGGTGGGTTGGCTGCTCACTGTTCCTGTCCCGTGACCACCCTCCTTGTTCCCAGGGCGCCGCCGGCACCAGAAACAGGATGAAGAGCCAAGTGAGGAGGCAGCCATGATGAGCTCCCAGGCCCAGGGGCCACAGCGGAGACCCTGCAACTGCAAAGCCAGCAGCTCGAGCTTGATTGGGGGCAGTGGGGCCGGCTGGGAGGGCACGGCCTTACTGCACCACGGCAGCTACATCAAGCTGGGGTGCCTGCAGTTTGTGTTCAGCATCACTGAGTTTGCGACCAAACAGCCCAAAGGCGATGCTGGCCTGCTGCAGGATGGGGTCTTGGCCGAGAAGCTGTCTCTCAAGCCCCACCAGGGCCCTGTGCTGCGTTCCAACTCCGTTCCCTAGGACTGGCGGCTACCCCGTCACCCGCCCATCCGCCCGACCCGAGACTCCTGCAATGCAAAAATGTACACAAACCAAGCCCGGGTTTTTTCTATACTCCACCGGAAACCCTCCAACTACAATCTTTGCATGAAATGAAGAAAACCTTTTGACTGTTTTTTAAAGATCCTTTTTCTTTTCTCAAGTTCTAGGGGGCATTTGCACATATATTTGTACTCGACATTTCATGGGAAAGCGGCAGACCCGAGCTGAGGAACAGCGTGGGCAGGGAGGGGAAGGCCGATGGTCTGGACACTTCCTCCGACACCAAACCGTTCCCCACCCGCCTCCTGCTCCCTCCCCCTCGCCCGCCGTTGTAAAATAATCAGAAACTTGTTCTATTTTGTGGCAGTGACAATAGTTTTATATTAAAAGAAAAAAATACAGTTTTCATACAGCAAAATCTATACAATATCATTGTTTTATTTAATATAAAGATCGCTACCCACCCGACTTCCGTGGTTCCCACCCTCCGAGTTATTTTCCCTTTCTGCAGCGGTTGCACTACAGGTAGCTACTGTGTATTATGGACAAATGAGAAATGAATTCTTTTTCTGGCTGTCCATCTATTTTATTTCAAATAAGGAAAAGTGTATTTGGATTTTGTGTAAATACATCTAGTGATGACATTTTTTCAATGTTTTTAAAAACTGTACAGTACTACATGTGGTAGAGCGTTTTCTTCAAATTGTCTATTGTAGCAAAAACGTTTTTGTCGTAAACCTGTTTCGTCTCCTTTTTTTGTTCTCTTGCCACTTCTCTCCTGTTCCTCCCACCCCTGGCTCCCTCCTCTCCCCTTCCCCCAACCCCAAGTAGTACCAATGTACATAGTAATTGTAATGTTTTAGACTTTACAGAAACTTTCCTGTATTCTGTATATAAAAAAACAAAAATACTTCAACTTATGTTTTCTGCCTGTCTGTCCTACCTGTCATCACCCTCAGAGGGGACCCTCCCCAAGATCCTGTTCCCAGTCTCAGTGAACTAGTCTCATTCCAAGACACTCAGACCCCAAGCGAAGTCAGGAGAGCAGAGGTCTGGGAGAAAAGTGAGCCCCAGGTGGATGTGGGAAAATGGAGGGGTCGGGGTGCATCAGGTAGGGCGGGGCTGTTGCCTGTCTTCGTGGGCGACTTGAGAGAAGCATTTGACATGACCACATACTGCAAGAATCCAAGTGTGTGCAGGTCCCTGCTCCTGTTGACTCCAAAACCAAGATACTAAAACAGGACCTGTCGGGAGACGTCTGCATTCTGGTCTAAAAGCTTTAGCCTCGGGAGTTACGGCTGCCTCCGATTGCAGTTGTTTGCTATCGTATTTGATAGGATATGATCATCTCCTCTAGGAGGAGTCTGCACCTGGTTTTTATCCTTTCCCTGTCAGCCTTAGCTGGGCAGGCAGCAATTACTTGTTCGAGTATCACTCGAGTTTCCTCCTCTGTGCATGGCCTTTGCTAGGACTTGGGGGTTGGGCTAGGGAACTTGATGTGAGCAATCAACAGGACAGATACGGCCCCAGCTTCTTGGAGCTTAGAATCTAGTGTGGAGCAGGTTGTCAACTCAGACGTCTCTGGGGAGCATCATGAAGCAAAAGGAGAGATCCGATCCCTAGACCCAGTCGAGCCGCAACTCACGTGACTACCAAGCATAATAACTTCCCTACAATTGCAGCTTCTCATCGGAAGATGACTACTGCATTACCTTAATCCTAAAGTCCTGGGAACCCTCCCATCGAACCTAGCTCCCATCCTTTTCCTCCTCTCGGACCTGACGTGAGAAACTATCCAGGACGTTTTTCCTGAAGGCAGGACACGGGGATCGCCTGTGTGTCTGTCCCGCAAGGGTTCAAGGAATTGGTACCGGTTAGCAGGTCACGACTTTGCCTTGAGGATGGAGTATGCATCCATTTTTTCCATTAATATTCCATTCCCAGCCTCTTCCTACAGCATCTGCAACTGAACCCCGAATCCCTAGTGCAGCCAAGTAGAAAACTTCCCCCTGGAATCGGAGGTCTGTCCCTGGCTTCCACCTACCTGCCTTGCTTTGTCTCCACCACTCTGCTCCCCCTGCCCTGATGGGCCTCTTGAACTCTCCAAGGGCAGAAACCTATTGTTCCGCTCAGTGTCTCCAAGGCTGACCGTACCATGGGGCACACCACACGTGTGAAACAGTGGGTGCTAAGTTGTAATGGTTTTCTCAGGCAAGTCCTTGTCCTGGCCAGGAATACCCTCATCTGTGCCTCCCTAAGCTGTCACCACCCACCGTGCTGTCAGAGTCTCTTCCTCCATTGAATCAGGGAGCTTCTTTACCTATTTCTACCACCTGTGAGGACCATCCCAGAGAAATTTTCTCCTGGAGGTCAGGTAACATGTTACATTTCAGTCTCTTCTTGCTTCCCGTCGGAAATGGAGGGGATGGGCGGCAGAGGCACGGAGATACAGCTAATTAAGGAGTGACTCCTAACAGCCCTGGATGGGTGGTGCCACCCTGGCCACTGTGCCATCTCTCTGGCCTCTATAGGAAGAATAAGGAAGCATTCTAGAAGCTGAGATCTGGAAATGAGGATAAGGAATTGCAGGACTTGTTTATGGAGGGAGGGCAAGGCATCCAGGGCTGGACTCTCTCTCAGACATAACAGCATTCATGTGCACACATCCCTCCAGAAGGGAAGGACTCTGCTTCGCACAGATGACACCCAGAGGGCCCACACACACATACACACACCTTGTGAGCCCCTCCAGCAAGTCCTCAGCTAAGGGGCATGTGCACAAAGGACAGACACGTAGATGTTCATTCAAGTGCACACACTGGCAGAGACTACAGAGGCATGAACACACCTGGAGGGGCTCTTGGCCCACATGGGCACAAACACGTAAAAGGTACACACCTACAGGGTACTTCCTGGGCCTGCAAGTACACCCACAAGGAGCTCACACACAGAGGATCCAGAGGCACACACACAACCTGGGGGGCAATCCCAGAGCCCGTGGGCACATTACACACTCACAGAGTCATTCACACGCTCAGAGTGGGTGGATTCATGTACATAGCCAGGGTGCCCCTGCACACGATCACACATCGGGAAGGAGCTCACGCAGGCACACACCTAGAGGGCGCTGCCAGGGCCCCAAAGCACACGCGCACCTAGGTGTTCCACAAGCACACACCCAGAGGACGTAGACGCATGCCTAGGGGGCGCTCGCACGGCCCACGCTCCCACGCACGCACACACACCCCTGCCCTGCCTCCCACCCGCCTCCGCCTCTGCCTCCGCCTTCTGGGAGGCTCGAGCCGGTGCGAGGCGGTTCGGCAGCCGCCGGACGGGCTCCGATCCAGGGTGGTGCGGGGCCTGTGCGGGAGCCCGGAGGCACGGCCGGCATGGAGGCGCTGCTGCTGGGCGCGGGGTTGCTGCTGGGCGCCTACGTGCTTGTCTATTACAACCTCGTGAAGGCCCCGCCCTGCGGTGGCATAGCCAGCCTGCGCGGCCGCACGGCTGTGGTCACGGGTGAGTGCCGGAGGCCGGGCGCGCTGGTGGCGGGGAGGCCGGGCGGCGGGGTCAGCGGCCCGTCCGCCACGGCTCAGCTACCGCCCGCCCACCGCAGGCGCCAACAGCGGCATCGGGAAGATGACGGCGCTGGAGCTGGCGCGCCGGGGAGCGCGCGTGGTGCTGGCCTGCCGGAGCCGGGAACGTGGTGAGGCGGCGGCCTTCGACCTCCGCCAGGTGAGGGGGAGAGGGTGAGCAACAAACGAACACACCCGGACACGGAGGGGGTGAACAGAGCGGCTTCCTCAACTCTGGTCGTTAAGTGCAGAAAAGAGGGTCTGCTGGTGCTCTGGCCACACAGGGAAGGGACACCAAACGAGAAAGCTAGGAGGTGGGCTTTTTGAAGGAAGTAATTGCTCTTCCTAAGATGTTTAAGGATCGGTAAGAGTTACACTAATGAAAGACAGTAGGGAAGGGAACAGCAGAGGGAACAGCATATGCAAAGGCCCTGAGGCAAGAGAGCTGATTTGATTTAGGGGGGAAAAAACTGAAAGAAGAGATTTATTGAGTCTGTATGGAGCACGAAATATGGAAGAAAAGAGGCAAAATGAAGAGGCTGGAGCCCCTGAGCCAGGGCTAGGTTCTGGAGGTACTTCTAGATCCTATTGAGGAACTCGGATTTTATAGGATGAGCAGTGGAGATACAGTGAAGCATTGGATCTGTCAGAATAGCAGGGTGTGGACTCAGTAGGGTATGGACTGTCAGAATAGCATTTTGAAATGAAACCCTCGGTGGCTATCGGAGCCTGGACTGGAGAGGACAGGAGTGGATGAGGGGAGACCAATGAGAAGTCTGTTGCAGATTTTAGGATAAGCAATAATGGGAAGAGGGAATGATAATAATAACAGCAAGAACTACCTACACAGTGCTGACTGGGTGCCAGGCACTGTTCTAAGCGTTTTACATTATATTAACTCATTGAATCCTCACAACTCCCATGAAATAGGTATTACATTATTCCCATTATTCAGGTAGAAACCTGAGCCCCAGAGAGGTTAATGTCACACTCTAATAAAAGGCAAAGTCAAAATTTGCATCCAGAGTCCGCATACTCGTCCACTACATTCTAAGGCACAGGGGCAGATCTTAGTAAAAGTAGGGGGTGGACTCTCACAATTTGGTACCTGGGGAGAGGGAAGAGGAGAGAGGTGCCTGGTGACAAGCCCAGCCCTTGCTGCCCCACAGGAGAGTGGGAACAATGAGGTCATCTTCATGGCCTTGGACTTGGCCAGTCTGGCCTCCGTGCGGGCCTTTGCTACTGCCTTCCTGAGCTCTGAGCCACGGCTGGACATCCTCATCCACAATGCCGGTGAGGGGCAGCAGGTCCTGCAGGGGGGCAGAGGGTGGGCAACCGTCCCCTCCAGCCAGGCCTTACCAAGGGGCAGTGGATGTATGGAAAGGGTGCCCCCTACCGCTGTCTCACAAATGGGGACACTGAGGCCTTCGGGGATCCCTCTGGAGCAGTTGCTCATATCTAGCCCCCGCCCCAGGGATCAGTTCCTGTGGCCGGACCCACGAGCCATTTAACCTGCTGCTGCGAGTGAACCACATTGGCCCCTTCTTGCTGACACATCTACTGCTGCCGCGGCTGAAGACGTGCGCCCCCAGTCGCGTGGTGGTGGTATCCTCAGCCGCCCACCGGCGAGGGCACCTTGACTTCACACGCCTGGACCGCCCAGTGGTGGGCTGGCAGCAGGAGCTGCGGGCATATGCCGACAGTAAGCTGGCCAACGTGTTATTTGCCAGGGAGCTCGCCACTCAGCTTGAGGGTACTGGTGTCACCTGCTATGCGGCCCACCCAGGTAAGGCCTGGCTTTCTGACTGCTCTGCTTTGCTTTGATTCCCCCTCTCCCGTCCTCAACCCATCCTGTGCTCCCTCAGCCTCTCATTGAGCCACAGAAGCTCAGAACAGGAAGGAAGCACGGTACAAGGAGAGACCTGTTCCTTGCTGATCTTGGAAGGAGGCTCTCCTTGTCTGGGTTCTTCCTCTCACACCACTAATTTGGATGCTGACTCCTGGGTAGGGTATGGCAATGAATAAAACCCAGGTTCTCACCCCAAGAACCCATCCATATGAGTGAACTCAGCATACGATGATGGTGATGATGATGATGATGATGATGATGATGATGATGATAGCTAATAATTATTCATTCGTTCAAAAAGCATTTACTGAGTACCTACTATGTACCAGGCATTAATCTTGGTGCTGGGAATAGAGCAGTGAACTTAAAACAAAGACCCTTTCCTTGTAGAATTTACATTCTAGTTTGGGGAGGGGGAGACTGCTAATAAATAAATATTTACAATGACAGGTGATGATAAAGTGCCATGGGAAAGATAAAGCACAGTGATGGGGATATGAAATGACAGGAGGTGCTGCTTTTTCTGCGGCAGGCAAGGAAGAGGTATCACTGAAAAGGTGACATTTGAGTAGAGGCCTGAAGGAGATGAACCAACCATGTGGCTTTCGGGGGAGAAGAGTATAAAGAACAGACTGATAGCAAGTGCAAAGGCCCTGAGGCAGAAGTGCCTGGTATGCTTGAGAAAGAACAAGAAGCCCCATGTGGCTGGAACAAAGTGAGAGGAGGAGAGTGACAAGAGATGAGGTATAGAGATGGGCTGGGTCATCCAGGGTCTAGAAGTCCACTGTAAGCATTTCAGCTTTTAGTCTGAGTGACGTAACTGATGAATAAAACCCATCTCTGCCTTACAGAACAGATCACAGGATAACAAGATCTGTCCTACGCATTTTACCATACTGCATTTTATTTTATTTTTTATTTTTTCAGAGAGAGCGTACGAGCAGGGGAGAGGGGCAGAGGGAGAAAGGGAGAGAATCTTAAGTAGGCTCCACGCTCGGCACAGAGCCTGATGCAGGGCTTGATGCCACGACCCTGGGATCATGGCCAAAATCAAGAGTTGGACACTCAACCAACTAAGCCACCCGGAAACCCCTACCATACTACATTTTAGATGGTCTTTGCCTAAGGCTCACTAGTAATTATAATAGTGACAGTAATAATCACAACTAACATTTATCAAGCTTTTATTACACTCCACATCTCTAATGTCCAAAACAGTGGCTGGTCTACCATAGGTGTTAGTTAATATATGTTTGCTGGCTAAACAAAGGAGCGGGACTTGAGCTAGGAAAAAAGATGTCTCCTCAGGCAGGGGACACAGCATGAAGAAACTGGGGCATGAGGAGGTACAGGAGTTTAGATGGAGAGGAGGAAGCTTGCTGTTGAAATGAGTGAGGTCACCCTGTGGGGGCCCTGAATGCCCACCAAATACTCTCCTGGTTTCCCTGGAACTGGACTCCATTCCCCACTCCCTTGTAGCCTCATTCTTACTGCTCTTCTCCTGGGTCCTCACCCACTCCTGCCTTTCTTCCCGTCCACAGGGCCTGTGAACTCAGAGCTATTCCTGCGCCACGTTCCTGGATGGCTGAGCCCACTTCTGCGCCCACTGGCTTGGCTGGTGCTGCGGACGCCAAGAGGGGGTGCCCAGACACCCCTGTACTGCGCTCTACAGGAGGGCATTGAACCTCTCAGTGGGAGATATTTTGCCAATTGCCATGTAGAGGAGGTGCCCCCAGCCGCCCGGGATGATCGTGCGGCCCACCGGCTGTGGGAGGCCAGTAAAAGGCTGGCAGGGCTTGGGCCTGGCCAGGATGCCGAACCTGATGAAGACCCCCAGCCTGAGGACCCAGGGACCCCATCTTCCCGGAGCAGCCCCCTCTCTGAGGAGCCCACAGTTTCTGAACCCCATCCCATCCCTCACAATTCACCAGACTTGTCTAAGGTCACACACCGAATTCAGGTTAAAACTGAACCTGAGCCCTAAATCTCCTAATCCCCAGGCTGGGGTGCTTTCCATGGCACTTGGTGACCCTTGAAAAGCTGAACTGCATGCCAGGCCACGCCTTGGGCACTGAGGGGTTTGCAGGTTTTACCCCCATGGTTCCTTTCTGGAGCTTCAAGTTGTGTTCTTCTGAGCGGCTCTTTTCCTGGTGGAAGGAAATCATGGGCGATGATTTCTTCCTGAGAGTAACAATAATCGCAGATTGAGAGGTGAGGGTGGGGGCGTGGTTAATGTGCCAGACATTGCTTCTCAAGAATTTGAATTCCCTGTTTCTGGTCACCACTCTGGATGATGCTGATCGGCTCTGGATGAGGACGTGGGGGGTTGTGATTTGATGCACTGCCAACACGGAGATTTACTGAACTTGGGCCCGTTGCAACCACGTAGCCAGGTAGTTAAGTGACCCCCATTTGCAGGGGCGGGATTGGGCTGCATTGGTAAGGGACTCACCCAAGGTCTCCCCGCGGGTAAGAGCAGGAGCGGCGGGACTCCAGGGCCCCCGGCGGTAAGGTGGGTGGGTGCGGGGAGGTGAGGCAGGGCCGGGCGGTCGTTATGCAGCCGGCCGGGGGTGGGGGGGGCGCGCCTTCCCGGGCGCTGTGGAGCTGGGCCTTGGGAAATGAAGCGCGTTGACTGCCGCCTCTCGCCCGCCGGCCCCGCCCTCCGCCGCTACACTTCCGGTGGGGCTGCGACCGCGGAGGGGCGCGGGCGGGCGCGCGGGCGGCCGCTGGGGGTGGCGGGATAGGCTGGGCGCGGCCGGCGGTGCGGGTGGTGCGGGCCGTGCCGTACAGGTCTCTGCGTTCCCCGCGGGCCCTCCGTCCCACCGGCGCCATGGGCAATTGCCACACGGTGGGGCCCAACGAGGCGCTGGTGGTTTCAGGTGAGAGGGCGGCGAGGGGGTTGGGTCTGGGGCGCCGGGGCGGAGAGGGTTGGGACGCGGGCTGTGCCCGCGAAGGTGGGTGAAGAGGGGGCGCGGGGTGGGTGCGGGGCTGGGGACCTAGCGGGGACGGGCTAGGCCGGGGAGGGGCTCAGAGGGCGGAGGGCAGTGCGGAAGGTGGGGGCGCGGGTGTTGGGCCCGAGAACCTTACAGGAGGGGACCCCCATTCTCACACTTGCGGTGTTCCGAGCCCTCGAGACTCTCCCTCCCACTGCGTGTTTTCCCGTGTTTATTCCCTCCTGTCTCCGCCTCCTCCTTGGGCACGGTCTCCTCCCCTCTACTCCACTGTGGCCTAGGGGGTCCCGAACTGAGGCCGTGGGGAGGGGACCCGTGGTTCCCAGAACGTAGCGGTTTGGCTGGATTCCAGGGCCCGGCCCTTGGGGTGGGTCTCGAGGCTTTGGAGGGCAGGTGCCTGCCTGGGGATGGGGCCCTGGGACGGGGATCCTTTTGTTCCCGTTAATTCTGAGCGGGTTAGGGCTTGCTGGGGTTTACTGGCACTGCCCTTCCCCGGAGATGCGGGTGCGGCCTCTACAGGTTGAGAAACCGGGTTCTGGGCTGTGTCGCCGCGGTTGCAAAATGCTACAGACTCCAGAATTTCTGGGAGCTTAGGTGGGGCTTGACTGCTGTGCTGGGGAAGGGAGAGGTATCTTTGCCTTAAGGCTGCTTTTTAAATTGTGTATTTGGGTATCTTGAGAGGCTGAAGCCTTTCAAGCCACCAGTTTGTGCAAACCCTGGCTGGCTCACAGGTGCTGGGAAGGGTGGTTTCCTGACAGCTTGGAGGCCTGTGGCTGCAGGAATCCTTCAGGTCTTACTTCCTACTATCAATGTCAATTTCCAGCCTGTGTGCAGAGTTGTTAGGGCTGGCTACAGAAGTGGGTAGAAGAGGGTGAGTTAGACCAAGGTTTGTAGCTGCCCCTTGGGGAGGTGTGATGAATCCACTGGGAACTTTTACCCCAGAACATGGCCTCTGGCTCGGTTTGGATCTCAAAATCAGTCTCTCCACTGGGACAGGAAATCCCGGCCCTCCCTGATCAGGACCCTCCTACTCTTGTAGGGAAGAGCAGACAAGACCAGAGGTGGCCTTGGGATTTAGGAGGGAGACCCCCAGAGAGCACTGAGGCCAGACTTGCACCTGTCTCCCAGACCCCAGTCCTAAAGAAGACGTTTAGAACCCGAAAATCTGCATGGCACTTTCTCTTGTAGACTTTTCTTTCTGGAAGTCCAGACCCTGAGCTGAGGAGACAAAAGCTCCAATCCTGTCCCTGTGGAGAGACTAAGGGGTGAGAGGAGCACCTGAGTTAGGCTGCTCTGTACCTTCCACTTGCCGGAAATCTGGTCCTCTGGCCAGAGGCCAATGCAGTGGCCTCCCTCCCCTGTTTTAGGAGGGAGCGGAGGCCGTGCCGAGAATTGAGGGCGCTGTAGTCAAGGAAGGGTAGGAGAGAAGAGGGAGGGATAAGGCTCAGGATAACAGAACCTGGGGATTTGAGCCGATCAGACGGATAGAGATGCAGCTCCCCCTCACAGAACTCCCAGCAGAGCAGGGCAGAGCAACCACTCCCAGCCCTGCCCCCCACCTGGTTACTTAAGCCTGCATCTATCTAGGTCTGGAGGCATCACATTCAGCCCAATTTGAGAAGGATGCCGTTAAATCTCCTGGTCATCTTCTGCACCTGAAAAGGCTGGAGGACTTTTCCTGGTTGTCTAACCTCCCTTCTTCATTCTGTAATATCGAACCTTTTTGTCTCTCTCTCTCTCTCTCTCTCTCTCTCCTTTTAGCAATTTTAAAGGGGGAATCCAAACACCATACATCTTTCTCTCATCTCTACACTAGGTCAGAGGTTCTTAACCTGGGGTCCGTGGGTAGAATTTAGAGGTCTGTGCGTTTGGATGGGGGAAAGACATGCTCCCGACCTTGTCACTAATCTTAATTGAAAGTTAGCCTTTCTTCGGATTATAAATGTCAGCCACAATCCATGTTAACATTAGCAGGTATTTTCCTACCATACTGCCATTGTAGCAGGTACCTTTGAAGTCATTTATGCTCTCACTGAATTCTGCTTCTGAAACCATCACTACACTGCATGTTAACCAACTTGGATTTAAATAAAATTTCTTTAAAAAGTGAGTAGTTTTAGGGGCGCCTGGGTGGCGCAGTCGGTTAAGCGTCCGACTTCAGCCAGGTCACGATCTCGCGGTCCGTGAGTTCGAGCCCCGCGTCGGGCTCTGGGCTGATGGCTCGGAGCCTGGAGCCTGTTTCCGATTCTGTGTCTCCCTCTCTCTCTGCCCCTCTCCCGTTCATGCTCTGTCTCTCTCTGTCCCAAAAATAAATAAAAAACATTGAAAAAAAAATTTTTTAAAGTGAGTAGTTTTAGCATCCCTAAATTCTACTCCTGAAACCATTACTACACTATATGTTAACTTAGATTTTTTTTTAATTTTTTTTAACGTTTATTTATTTTTGAGAGAGAGACAGAGCATGAACAGGGGAGGAGCAGAGAGAGAGGGAGACACAGAATCTGAAACAGGCTCCAGGCTCTGAGCTGTCAACACAGAGCCCGACGTGGGGCTCGAACTCACAGACCGTGAGATCATGACCTGAGCCGAAGTCAGACACTTAACCGACCAAGCCATCCAGGCGCCCCTATGTTAACTTAGGTTTAAAATATATATATATATATATATATACATATATATATATATATATATATTTACGCTCATCAGTACTTGAAGTTTAGCTAGTTATTAACCACTAGATTTTATTATTTAATGTGTTACTATTTCACACCTATTACTATGTATTACATGTCACACATTTGGTGGTTTTAATAATTATTAAATTAATAAATAATTTGATAAATTATTTTATTTGACAAATAAATTTTTATTTGACAAAATTATTTGACAAATAAATAATAAACTTTCAATATAATTGTTTCTTATGTATTTTATGCATTTATCAACATTCCTGCATTGCTGGACTACTAACAGGGGCTGTGGCTCAAAAAAGACTAACTCCCCCTTGTAGAGTATGGTCTTCTGGAGAAGTGGGAAGAAGGTAGAAGAGAGGCAGGAAGGGAGCAGAATATTCCTGAGAAGGTAGAGGGATAGACTGGGTCTGGAGGGGCTAAGAATGGAACAGAGGTTGGCGTGTAATTCTTCAGCTTGGATACGGACAGGGCAAAGGCAAGTAAGTTGAGTTAGAAAAAGTGAGATAAAATTAGAAGAAACTTCCAGGTGTGAAGAGAATGAAAGCTAGGGACGACAAGGAAGGGGCACCTGAGTGTCCTCTCTTGGGCGTGGTGCTCAGGCTCAGTGTGACCAGGAATCTGGGAGGGAGATGCCTTTCAGGGCAGGAAGCTGCTGGGGGTGGGGCAGACTGGCAGTACGAGCGCTTCCTGTTGTTGCTACCCCTGGGAACTTGGCCATGTTGCCCTTGGCCAAGGCCCAGCTTCGGCTGTGGCAGCCTGCTCTCAAGGTCAAAGAATAAGTTAAAGGTATAGGGTGGACACCCCCTTCCCCCACGCGATCCCACCCCACCTCTACCGCTTCCACCCCCAGCACAGTGAGAAGTGCCCTGGAACCCGCTGGAGGCCCCAGCCCTCACCAGGCCCAAAGTGAAACAAGCTGTGATTTTTTTGACCCTTTCAGTTTCTCCAGATCCCGAGATGGCTTAGGTTTCAGGTTGACTGCTTGTCCTTAGAGGCCTCCCTTACCCCACTCCCCAGAGCAGAGAAGCCTACGCTAGCTTCCCTTGAGCAACAGCCTTGTGGACAGTTATTTCCCCTCCAGAGAAACAGGCCTCTTTCCACCCCTACTCACACTGCGGGGCTGCGCCTTACTCCCTGGACTTCTGACTCGGCTCCTTGCACACTGTGCACAGAGGCAGGCCCAGGAAACTGGGTTGGCTCTCGGGGAGCAGTCTCGGACACCAGTTCTTTAAGGTGACAGGCTTTCTGCACTAGTGAGGTCTTTGTCCTTCGCCTCCACCTGTCCAAAACTTGTCTCCAGTTCCCTGTTCTCTGTGTTGTCTCTGGTTCCGTTGTTGACTTCACCACCCACTCAAACCTGTACTCTGGAGGTGCACCCATGTGGTAGCCAATAGCCACTTAAATTTAAATTAAATCAGAGGAGAGCCTGGGTGGTTCAGTCAGTTAGATGTCCAACTCTTGATTTCGGCTTGGGTTGTGATCTTGCGATTCATGAGATCGTGCCCTGAGTCCGGCTCTCTGCTGACAGAGCGGACTCTGCTTGGGATTCTCTCTCCCTCTCTTTCTTCCCCTCTCCCATGTGTATGCGCATTCTCTCTCTGAAAATAAATAAACTTAAAAAAAAAATTTTTTATTAGAAATTCAGTTCCTCGGTTGTACCAGCCACATTTCCAGTCCTCAGTAAGCACATGTGGCTAGTGGCTGCCATATTGCACAGTGCAGCCATAGAACATTTCCACCCTCTCAGTTCTCTTGGACAAGACTGCTCTAGAAGTTACTCCATGACATCAGCCACCATGTCTTGCCTAAGTCATTGCAAGAGGCTTCTACCCAATCTCCTTGGCCACCCCGCCCCCTTCTTCCACCTTGTGCAAAGTGGTGTTTCTAAAAGGTAAATGTAATTTTGTTGCTCCTCACCTTAAATCCTTGTGTGACCACCCGCCCCCCCCCCCCCGCCATCACACACACACACACACACACACACACACACACACACCCAGCTCTTTGGCCTGATACGGGAGACACTCTATGATCTGGCCTCTGCCCCTCTACCCTGCTTGTACCCCTCTGTGGGTCCTCAGAGACACTGTAACCCAGCTACATGAAACTACCCCTGACCCTTGACCTTTGGAGGCACACACCCTAAGGCTTTCCTGGAAACTGAAGTCTGTGAATACAAAAATGATGACACCCACTGGCTTTTTCCCAAATCCCATTTCCTTTGAATCATCTGTTTCCTGCACATTTTTCTGCACTGCAAGGAAACTGCCCCTCTAGCTTTTACTAAAGTTTTCTTGAACTCGGTGAATAATTTTGGTATTATCAGTTCACAACAAGAATTTCAGGAATTGGTTCTTCTCACTTCTGCATAGACATTATGCCAGCATGCTGGACATGTCTACAGCTGGATCCGAGTCGGGGCCCGATTCAACATTCTGTTTAGTAGATATAGTTTTCAGGAACCACTTCCTTAAAAAAAATTTTTTTTTTTTACATTTGTTTATTTTTGAGAGACAGAGAGAGACAGAATACAAGCGGGGGAGGGGCAGAGAGAGAATGAGACACAGAATCTGAAGCAGGCTCCAGGCGGTCAGCACAGAGCCTGACACGAGGCTCAAACCCATGAACTGTAAGATCACGACCTGAGCCAAAGTCTGACGCTTAACCAACCGAGCCACTCAGGCGCCCCATAAGAACGAACCACTTCCTTTTCAGGCCTTTTCTCTTTGTCTCCACTTCTGCCACTGGTACCACAGTTTGGCCTTTGTTTTGAGGCCTTGCCTTCCCCATTCACTCCCATAAGAAGTACACAGTCACTCTGAAGCCCTGGAAGTAGAGAACCAACCTTACTGAGATGTGTCTGCTGGGCATGAGCAAGGATCCCATCTTGGCTCCAAGACACCTCCTTCCCTTCAGCCTCCCAGTGCCCCCCCACCCCCCATGTACCCTGCACCCCTTCTTGTTCTGCACACTCCCTGGTACATGGTATTACAATTATCTCAGGAAAAGTTCCCACCTCCTTCAAGGTAGAAATTGTAGGGGCGCCTGGGTGGCTCAGTCGGTTAAGCATCCAACTTCAGCTTAGGTCATGATCTCACGGTTCATGAGTTCAAGCCCCACGTCGGGCTCTGTGCCGACAGCTCAGAGCCTGGAGCATGCTTCGGATTCTGTGTCTCCTTCTCTGCCCCTCCCCCAGTCGTGCTCTGTCTCTCTCTCAAAAATAAATTAACATTAAAAAAAGATAGGAATTATAAATTTAAAAAAAAAGATAGGAATTGTATCTTCATCTCTTTATTCCTAGCACAGAAACAGCCTACTTGTTTGTTGAATGAATGGTTAAATGAAAGATGAAGCTTTTCCTGCTCACTCCTGCCCACCAACTTCTGTTCTCTGAAAGTACTTACATGCGGAACCACTCATTGGATAGCCTTCTTTCTATGCACATTGTCTACCAAATTGTCTGTCTCCCTTTTTTTTTTTATTTAAAAATTTTTAATGTTTATTTATTTTGGGGAGAGATCGAGAGCAGTTGGGGGAAGGGCAGAGAGAGAGAGGGAAAAGCAGCCTCCAGACTCTGAGCTGTCAGCACAGAGCCCAATGCAGGGCTGGAACTCACGAATTGCGAGATCATGATCTGAGCTGAAATCAGAGGCTTAACCGACGGAGCCACCCAGGCATCCCTGTCTGTCTCTCATTTCTGTGTAAGCTCAGCACCCAACAGTGGGGTTTGTCAACTGTCAGAGTGAGTAAAGACCCAGAGTTGCTGTTGGAGGGATGGGGGGTAGACAAACCCAAGAACTGACTGACCAGCAGTGGTTTGCTTTGCTCTCCAGGGGGCTGTTGTGGTTCTGACTATAAACAGTACGTGTTTGGCGGCTGGGCCTGGGCCTGGTGGTGTATCTCCGACACTCAGAGGTAAGGGCCCGGGGGCTGGGGAACCTGGCATCCTGGTGGGCAAGGGAGAAAAGGGTTTCCAGCCTTCCCCGCTTCACCCCCCCCGGTCAGCTAGAGCATCCTCCCTTGCCACATTCCCATGCTGGGGGCCTTCTAAGAAGCAGGTGAGATGGGTTGCACAGGGACACAGGGGGTCTGTCTGCGGGCACCTTCTCCTTAGTGGGTATGCTTTTTCCACTGGAGACGTCACTTCTGTCCCAGAGAATCCAGGGTCATGCCCAAGCAGAATCCTGACTCCCTGAGCCTAACTCAGTTATTCTTGCAGCCCTATTCCCTGTGGAGAGGAAGGGCTGAAGAGACCCACACACGCCCTCACCCGTGCAGGCCTGGACAGTGTAGGCAGGGCTAAAGGGCAGAGAATGACGGATGCACATTGTGAAGGGCTCCATGATAGCCGCAGCTTACCGACAGGGGGTGGGGATCTAAGGAACTGGTGCCGGGCTGGGCAAAACAGGTCTGGACCTCCTCAGTCAGTCTGGAAAGACTCACCAGAGGAAGGGACATTGCAGCCCCCCAGAGGGCCCACCATCCGGCTCTCCCTGGGGCTCCCCCAGAACCCTCAGCGGGACCAGACTTGGCCTGGGCCTCTCCTGGCTCCCTCACTGCCTACCCACAAGGAGAAGAGGTGTGCCAGCCACTTTTCCACCGTCACCCCCTTCCTGACTATGCCCAGATCCTTCCAGGCCAGGACCCACGCAACAGGGAGGGGAAGTGATGGCCACCCCGGAGGGAAAACAGCAGCGATTGCGGTGGAAATCCCCCTCTGGCCCAGCCCCCCCAGTCAGCAGAGAGAGGCCCTCCGTGGCTGCGCCGAGCTCTACGCTTGAGACTCCAGGGGGACTGAGGGTGTTGGCCAGGGTCAGGGCCATGGGGAAGCAGGTCACCTTTTTAACTTCACTGATTTCCCGTAACCCCCTCTGCTCTCCCCTCACTTTGTTCGGCCCGAGTTGAGGAATCCTGGGGGACTCTCCTGGCTCAAGGCCAAAGGTGTCCGAGAGTATAACCAGTACTGATCACAACTTCTTCTCAGGAGGACACGAGGCCCTCCTGAGTGGGCCAGTGGCCTGTCGAAAGCCATGGGGTGCCCTCTCCAGAGGTACTGTCACCCCACCCCACATGCCTTGCAGTCCTGGGATAACCGAGTAAGTCGTCCAGACACTGCGGTACAGCCAGTCCTGGAGAGTTTGCAACTTTACCCAGAGACTTGTCCCGCGCAGGCATCCACTGCTAGGGTGACACGCCTGCAGCCCTTTCTCTACGTTCTTAGCACCCCCTCCTGCTTTTTGCTCCAGGCAGCAGAGCCCCAGGAGAGGAGAGCCAAGCTTCTCTGACAGTACGTTTGGAAGTAAGGAGTGGAGGGCCTTGTACGTCATCCTGGGAAACTGACCTCACACACCCAGGCTTAGCATTCTCCCTCTGGTGCCACTTGCTGGGTGGTCTAAGCCTGGAGCCCGCCCCTTCCTGGGCTCTGTGTCCAGGGGCAGTCCCTTCCCCGACCCCTAGCCTACCTGAAGGACGTCTCTACAAGCTGGGGCTTCTATTTCCCTAGGCCGGCAGGAAGAGCCCCTCAGGTCAGAGTAGAGGCTTCTAACCCAGCCTGGATTCTAGCCTCCCCTTCGAGATACTTTCCGCACACCGCCCTCCAGGTCCCCCACCTCCGTTGTCAGCCGTTCTTCGCCAGGCTCGATGAAACCCTGCCTGCTGCGCTTTGCCGCCACATCCTGTGCTGTCCTGAGGCCCTGATGTGGCAGCTCTCTCCCTTACCTGAGTGAATCCTCCACCTCTGGCATCTGAGCTGCAGCCTCCTGTCTTCCCTCCTTCCTTCCCTCCTTCCCTCCCTCTCTCCTATCTCCCTCTCTCCTCCTTCCCCAGAAGAGAGCTTAGTGGGTTCCTGTCTGAGTCCTCTCAGGCCAAGGAGTGCCAGTATCAGGGGCTCCGATGAAGGCAACCTTTCCACACCTGCACAGCCAGAGCCCCCCGGGCTGGCACTGTGCTGGGTGAGGCGGGGCTCCCATCCCCCACCCCCATCCCCCAGTCCGCCTGCCTCTGCTCCTTCAGCTTCTGCCACTGTCCTCCCTTCTTCTGGTTGGAGGAAACTGTCCACACTGTCAGCATCCCGGCTTCTGCCTGGCCTGCCACCCTGCGCTCACTCGCACACACGTGCTGCGCGAGGGAGGCCCAGCTAGGGAGGCCTAAACAGCTTCAAGACGCTTCATTTTCTTTGCCGTGACTCTCTTTGCCTCTGCCCAACTTTGGAAATCCCAAAGTGAATTACCCCGTCACCTCCCAGTTGTCCCTGTGAATATTGTGGGAGGGACACCCTTTCTCCTCCAGCCTTCCTTGACACCTAGCCCCCCAAATCAGAAAATCCAAGGTTTTCTTTGGGCTTTCCTGGCCCTAAATTGCCTACTTAGTGATATGTAACACAAACCCAAGCAGGATTTGGTATTTGCTGTGGTTCGTTAATCCCCAGAGTGGCCTCTTCTGTCCAATTTCTGGAAACACAGGTTTGCCTGTGTTTGGAGAGTAGAGCTGACACTAAGTCTCCCAGACTCTCCTGCCAGGAGTCTGCCAGGAGTTTCCTGGGAAAGTGAGGTGGTGGGCAACCCAGGTGCCCTGTGCACAGGCCTCCCGACCTCAGGTCGTAGGCTTTTTCCCCAGCCCAGCCGCTCCTCCTTAGAGGGGTATGGGAAAAGAGACCCAGAGGCCTCAGGCCAGCAAGGGGCCTTCCTCTGTCCCCCTACAACCCTAGGCTGAGCTGGCAGTAGAGGGCTAAAGTACTAAGAGCAACCCCGCCCTGCCCCAGGCATCCGGCATCGTTGCTTGTCTGGTAACCACTGTGTGTGTTTGCTGTGTCCCCTCCTACCCCTTCCTTTCCCTACCTCTCCCTCCCCCTGGCTGCTCCTCAGACTGTCTCTGGAGGTTATGACCATCCTGTGTCGCTGTGAGAATATTGAGACGTCGGAGGGGGTCCCGCTATTCGTAACAGGGGTTGCACAGGTAATAACCCACCTGCTTCCTCCTCTGTGTCTAACCTTCTCTCTTCCTGCCCAGCGGGGCCTGGCAGGCAGGAGCCAGATGGACTCCCCTCCGAAAGTGTGCCTCCCTCCCCTCTGTTCCCACCTGTGCTGCCGTGGGTGCCAGGATGGACCCCTAGAGATCCCCAGTTCCCTTGCCCTCACTGACTGGGGCTGCTAGTGGGGAAAGAGCAAGGGATTCTGGAACCCCTCCCAGGTCCGCTAGTGAATGTCCTTGGATGCCAAGGGGTAAGGTGAGGCAGGAGACACAGGCCCCTGTGTGCCAGAACTCGGCTGTCTGGACAGGAAGGGTTCAGTCCCAACCACTCCAGGTCCTGCGGAGCCCGTTGCCAGCCTCCCGTCCATGCTGACACCCCAGTGTCGAGCCCTAGCCCTCCTTCTCACAAGGCCAGAAAATGGGTCCCATGAAAAGTTCTGTTCGTCAGGCTCCTCCGACCTCCTTGCCAGGCATCAGCAAAATGAGCCTTGGCCATTCCCTGCTCCTAATTTTTGTTGAGAAGGCTTTGAGAAAATCTCTTGTCACTAAGATTTTAGTTTCCCTGTGTGCGAAGTAGGGGAATCATGTCCTCTACGTGTTCTGTAGGGATATTGGAAAGGCAAGTAAAACAACATGAGGGCTTTTTGAGATTTTTGGAAAAGAAGTGCTAGAAAAACCTAAGCTTTTATTATTAATCCGGTCTGTGTGTGTGTGTGTGTGTGTGTGTGTGTGCACGCACATGGGTGTGTGGTATTTTTAAAGTTCGTTTATTTTATTTAAAAAAAATTTTTAATATTTATTTTTGAGAGAGAGAGACAGACAGAGCATGAGTGGGGGAGGGGCAGAGAGAGAGGGAGGCACAGAATCAGAAGCAGGCTCCAGGCTCCGAGCTGTCAGCACAGAGCCCAATGCGGGGCTCGAACTTAGGAACTGAGAGATCATGACCTGAGCCAAAGTCAGACGCTCAACCGACTGAGCCATCCAGGCACCCCAAGTCCATTTATTTATTTTGAGAGAATGTGAGAGAGCAAGCAGAGGAGGGGCAGAGAGAGGGGAAAAAGAGAATCCTAAGCAGGCTCCACGCTATCAGTGCAGAGCCCAACACAGGGCTGGATCCCACCAACTGTGAGATCGTGACCTGAGCCGAAATCCAAGAGCTGACCGCCCAACCAACTGAGCCACCCAGGTGCTCCCCAGTCTCACTCTGAAAAGCAAGTGGCCCGATGTCTCGCTCTTCACTGCCATGCAGCTGTAGCCAATGAAACCCATTCCTGAGCCAGGGTGTTCGGTAACTCCCAGCGCTTTCTTTGTAATATGCAGGTGGTCATCTTCATTGCTTCCCTCAGCAGCTCCCTGTTGAGCACCTTCCCAGTTCCAGGCACTGCGGTGAGCATCAGAAAGCCCCTGCCCCCTCAGAGCCTGCATGCTGGGCGCCCAGACCGGAAGGGCCCAAACATCATCTTACCAATCCCCTTACCTTGCTGGAAATTGCCCTTCCGGCTTCTCAGGCACAACCCCGCACCACCTCTCCCTTCCTCACCCAGCCTGCCGGCTCTAACGGGGAAGGGGACTGTCCCCACCTTACCCACTCCTTGTAGCCATGCGCAGGCAGGCTTCAGCACGGAGGCCTGAGAAACTCAGAGCACTTTGTGTGGAACCAGTAGGGTCCCAGCCTCCCTCGACACCCTTGGCTAAAGAAACCCCGCTCTGCCTCCAAACTGCTACTGACTTGAGACAACTGCAGATACCTATGTCCCTTTTAAGCTGGCTGATGTGGACCCTGGAGATTGTCTGGGCCAGGATGCCCTCGTGTGACCTCAGCCCCGGTTCCCCACTTGAGCCACCTGGGCCCAACCCCAGAGGGTAGGCTTCAAGTCCAGCCTGTTGCCAGGTGGAGGGACCGGGCAGGACTCCCCTGGCCAGGCGCAGACGCAGGGTCACCTCTGTCTCGGCCCAGCAGCGGGCATACTCCTAGTACGCCAGGCTAGTAGGCAGGGCTCTCTGGGCAGCCTCCTGGGGTGCCTTGAGGACAGGTGAAGGCCCCTGGGGGGACATTCAGATGGCACCCGTGGATGACCCACACAGCCCAGCCCGGAGTACCAGTGCTTACGTGTTTTTCCCAGTACACATACACACACACACACACACACACACACACACACACACAGCTACACCTGGACTCTCCGCACTGGCCCAGACCGCCCACAACCACTGCTCTACTTCCTTTCCCTACTCTGCAGGCCAGGCTCATCTGAGCAGACATGTGTGCCGTGGGCAGAACACTTACACTGCTTCCCCCGGAGCCACCCGCACCCACGCTGCTCTGCCTTCCCACCCATCTCCCCACAGACTCCTGACTACGACCCCTCAAAGCTCCCACCCCACCCTCTGCAGCAGGACCCCTGGCCTGTCCCAGTCGGAGCAGTGAGGTATTGGACTCTCCCCACACCCCAGGCCCTGGGCCCCCAGACCCATGCCCCTGTTTTGCATTTCTTGGCAGGATTTCCCTAGAGATTATGACGTTGCAGCCCCGCTGCGAGGACGTAGAGACGGCCGAGGGGGTAGCTTTAACTGTGACGGGTGTCGCCCAGGTATAGTAACTCAGCAGCCCCACGCATGTCCGTTGAGCTGCCTCGTCCCTGTGCCGGGGTTTGGGGGGAGGAGGAGAGGACGGCAGCCAGGGGCAGTCTCCCTCCAGTGCCCCTTCCCCTGCCCCCCTTCCAAGAGAGGGTCATCGTCACCGGAATGTGCTCACTCGGCCTCTTGGCCACTCAGTAGGACTAACAGACACCCCTTCTCTCCTCAGCGGGCTCGCAAGAGACAGAACCAGTGCTGAGGGCTCCTGGCTCACTAACCCCACCCCATTCTTTGCAGGTGTTGGAAGTGCCACGCCCCAGAATCCAGGCCTTCCCTGTTCCCTGGGGAGGGGGCTAAAGGGGACAAGAGGGGAGGCCACATGAGGCAGAGGAGTTGTCGGAGGCTGCTTTATGTTCCCAGCTCGGGGCCAGGGTGAGGGGCTTCCTGCTCCAGTCCAGTTCTCAACGTCACAGGGCAGCAAGGTGCAACCATACTATAGGCTCCTGGTGAGGGGTGGTTGGCTTAATACCTCGGGTATGAAAGGCAGGTGGATACCCACCCTCGGTGGCATCCCCCTGGACCTGTCTCCTGCCCTGTCCAGGCTCTCTTCCCTAGTCTGTGTATCTGTGTCCCTATCACTCATTTTCCTTTTTGCCCTCTCTGCCCCTCAGCCTGCAGGTCTCCCACCTGTGGGGAGACTGCATGGGAGGAATTGGCTAACGAGGGAATAGTGAGTGGGCTGAGGGTGGGGAGATGAGCCCCAAATGCCCAGCAGAGAGGCCGTGTCAGGGCCCGAGGCTGCCAGTGAAGATAAAAATTGTCAGTGTAAGAATTCCATGTGTGCTGTCCCCACCAGAGGCCTCAGACAGACTCTGTCCCCTCCTGGCCCCTAGGCCTCCGGGTCTGAGAAAAGAGGGGAGGGGCACAGCCACCATCCTCCACATCTCTGGGTCTGGGGACTCCATCTGCCCCCCTCCAGCCTGGTTCAGGCACCTCTGTGACTACTGGCAGGTGAAGATCATGACGGAGAAGGAGCTCCTGGCAGTGGCCTGCGAGCAGTTTCTGGGCAAGAACGTGCAGGACATCAAGAACGTCGTCCTGCAGACCCTGGAGGGACACCTGCGCTCCATCCTTGGTAAGGCCCTGCCCCTCCCAGGGACCCCTCTGCTGCCTTTGAGGAACCTCTCAGTCTCTCCAAGCCAGGGCCAGGGAGGGGCGTGGGGCAGGGCAGGGAGGTCTGTCAGTCCCACCAAGGTTTCTTTTCCCAACTTCCGGTGACTTGAGGGAGAGGGCATTGGGATGGGGAGGTGAGGGGCCGCCAGTCTGGCCAGGCTCCTGGTGTTGCTTGAGACACTTTTCCTCATCCAGCCTGGACTCTGCAAGAGGAGGCTCAGTGTTAAATACTGTGAAGAAGAAACCCCGGGAAGACCCAGCTCAGACTGCACTACGTGGGCATGCAGTCAGACTGCTGCTTGTATGCCTCGTCCCTTCTGCGGTGGGCTGGGCCCCCAGGGAACCAGCCCATGATCCCTCTGTTCCCAGGGACCCTCACCGTGGAGCAGATTTATCAGGACCGGGATCAGTTTGCCAAGCTGGTGCGGGAGGTGGCGGCCCCTGATGTCGGCCGCATGGGCATCGAGATCCTCAGCTTCACCATCAAGGTGCAGTGCGATAGGAAGGCTGCAGCCCCCCACATCCCCCTGGGAGGGGGGTGTTGGCAGGAGGGGCACCTCTGTACCTATGACTCTTCCCAAGGATGACTCCCCCTTCCCTCCCAGGACGTGTATGACAAAGTGGACTATCTAAGCTCCTTGGGCAAGACACAGACTGCCGTGGTACAGAGAGATGCCGACATTGGGGTGGCCGAGGCCGAGCGAGACGCAGGCATCCGGGTACGTGGGCTTTCCTTCCTGCCCCCAGGGCCAGGGATCTCGGGGGGGTGGGACCATGGTAGGTTGAGGGAACCCTCAGCACCTGCCCCTCCTGCTGCCAGGAAGCCGAGTGCAAGAAGGAGATGCTGGATGTGAAGTTCATGGCAGACACCAAGATCGCCGACTCCAAGCGAGCCTTCGAGCTACAAAAGTCAGCTTTCAGTGAGGAGGTCAACATCAAGGTGAGGAGCCGTAGGGCATCCCAGGTTGGGGCTCAGGGCTCGGGACCTGGCAGCCAGCCTCTGACGTGCTGCCCTTCTTCCTGCCGCAGACAGCCGAGGCCCAGCTGGCCTATGAGCTGCAAGGAGCCCGTGAGCAGCAGAAGATCCGGCAGGAAGAGATTGAGATTGAGGTTGTACAGCGCAAGAAGCAGATCGCAGTGGAGGCACAGGAGATCCTGCGCACAGATAAGGAGCTCATTGCCACAGTGCGCTGTCCTGCCGAGGCTGAGGCCCACCGCATACAGCAGATCGCCGAGGGTGAAAAGTGAGCGCCCCTGGCTGAGGGGGGACTAGTTAGGCTCCTCTCCCATCCACCTCTCCAGTCCCAGCATGGAAGCCGCCTCTCCCAGCACCTGCTGACTGAGGTGGGGGTGTGCCGCCTTCCCAGTGGGATTGCTGTTGGGAAGGCTGAACTAGATAAAGGAGACCTGAGGGCCCGGTATGGTACTTGGCACAGCGGGCATCCTGGCCAGTCCCTGGCTAGTCTCTCCCATTTGCATCTGGCAGCTGGTGGCCTCTCTCTGCCAGAGCCTGAAGAAGGCACCTCCCTCCTTAGGTCCCCAACCCCTGACACCCGGCAGAGCAGAGGGCTTGAGGGTTTGCTGGCCCCCAGGCAAGGCTTGAGGGGCCCCTGGCACTTCGCACTGATGCTGCCTGGCCTGAACTCCTGCAGGGTGAAGCAGGTCCTCTTAGCACAGGCGGAGGCTGAGAAGATCCGCAAAATCGGGGAGGCGGAGGCAGCAGTCATCGAGGCGATGGGCAAGGCAGAAGCTGAGCGGATGAAGCTCAAGGCTGAGGCCTACCAGAAATATGGGGATGCAGCCAAGATGGCCTTGGTGCTGGAGGCCCTGCCCCAGGTGAGGCCTTTGCCCCGGGGTGGATCCGGCTGGGCCTTGTCAGGAACACAGCGATGGGCTGGCTAGAAACATTAAATGTGAGAGCGCTCGGCGGGGGGGGGGGGGGCAGGAACCCTGCAACAGGCACAGGCCCATCCCTGGCCCACTGGGTCTCACTGACCGTGGCTTGCAAATAAGAGCCACCCAAGCTGGGGTGGGGTTTAGGCGAGGTGGAGAAAGGAAGGGGAGATGCTGGACGGGGCAGGGCAGGAGGACAGAGTGCACCAAACCGAGCCCTCCCCCACCTCCCCCACCTAGATTGCTGCCAAAATCGCTGCCCCGCTGACCAAAGTCGATGAGATTGTGGTCCTCAGTGGGGACAACAGCAAAGTGACATCGGAGGTAAACCGACTGCTGGCCGAGCTGCCGGCCTCTGTGCACGCCCTCACAGGCATGGACCTCTCTAAGGTGAGTGCTGGCCGCCTGCGGTTGGGGCAGTCACGGGCCGCAGAGCCGAGGCCTCACGGCGCCTCCCTTCCTTGCAGATACCCCTGATCAAGAAGGCCACCGGCGCACAGGCGTGAGGCTCCCAAAGACCTACACCCGTCAGCAGCCGCCCGCCTCTCCCTCCAGCACCCGTTTTCCTACCACAGCGACAACGGGAACGCTACTGACTCTGGTGCCTTATTTTGTAGGGACCAGAAGTGCTGCGTGTTCAGGCCTTCTGTGGCTGTCTTCCCTTCTGTCCTGTCTCTAGCTGTCTCCTTCCTCTCCTCCCCCCACACCTTCACTTTCACTGCCACATTCATCTCGTTGGTCTCTTCCACCCTCCTCTCCCTGTACGTCTCCTCCTTTGTCTGTCTTTTTCTGTCCCTCTCTGCTCCCACCCTCTACACACATCATGTAGTTTAAGCTAAAGACGTGTATTATAATCACTGTCTGTCTCGGGGGGCAGTAGCCCTGCTGCTCCTCAGAATCCTGGTGCCTTGAAGTTCTCTGTGCATCTGTCCATCCTCCCCGTGGCCCTTGCCAAAATTCGGCATGGGTGCGGAGGGTCTGGGTAGGATGGCCACCCTCCCTTCTCTTGGCTTGGTCTTCCCAGCCCTAAACCCGACCCCAGAAGTCCCCAGCCTCACCCGCTCCAGACCCCCTCGGCCTAGCCGGGCACTGCCCTACTTCAGCCTCCCCCAGCCCCAGGCCTGCTCTCCTACCTTAACCTCTCTCTCTCTACCCAGGGGCAGAGGCAAGGCCTCCTGTCTATAGCAGCTCCCTCAGTTTACTACTGCCTTAGGAGGCCCCTGCTTGTGCTCAGGGAAGTCCCCTTCATGGACATGTCCCTACTAGGTGGAGTGGGGCTTGGTCCCAACTCTGCTAAACTCTTTTGGGATCAGGGTCTAGCCCCCACTGGGGACTAGAAGGTGTGTAGACCGTCTTCCTGCTAGGGCTGTGCTGTCCTGGGTATCGGGCCAGGCCCTTCCAGTGGGCAGGGCTGTGCCAACCCTACACAGAGTTGAGTGCTGTAGACTGGCCAGACTCCATCATATCCCCCGTGCCATCTTTCCTTCTGGCCAGAGTGATAGGGTTCCAGCCATGGGGAAGCAGCCCAGTCCTCTGTCTTCTTGCTCTAGTGGAGACAGAAGAGCCCGGGCCCAAGCATCCTGGCAGGGATGCTGTGGGTGTCCAGAGGTCCCAGTGTCCCACTTCTGGCTCTGCCCCAGCCTGTGTAGCTGTTCCTGCATGTGGATGCTGCATGTCTGGTCTGGGGCTTGGATGCTGCACTGCCCCATTGCCTGTCCCTTCTGGTAAAATAAAGATCTGTTATGCCTATGCCCTGTATCGTCTCTTCTGTGAGAGTGGAGACTAGGAAGCAAGAACTAACCAGGTCCCCTGCCCGTACGCCCATTCAGCCTCACGGTTACACTTTGTCTGTTCTTCCCCATGGTAGCCACTGGAGGGCATCAGCACACTGGCCTTGCCCCCAGCAGCATCCTGGGGCAGGGTGGCCATTGGCCCAGGTGCTGTGTCCAGATCTGAGCCTTGGGAGACCTGGCTCCATTGCAGGCAGAAGATGGAAGGGGCTTCCGGGCTCATCTCCCCACTGTGTCCATCCTGAGCCTCACTCAGTACTGGAGCCCGTTTCTCAGGCGTTAAGAACGTGAACTCTGGAATCAGACTGCGTGGGTTTAAGTTTTAGCTCTATTGTTACCACCTGTGTGATCTTGAGCAACTATCTTTATCTCTCTGGGCTTTAGTATTTTTCTTTTTCTTTTTTTTTCTTTTTTTTTTTTTTAACATTTATTTATTTTTGAGACAGAGAGAGACAGAGCATGAATGGGGGAGGGTCAGAGAGAGAGGGAGACACAGAATCCGAAACAGGCTCCAGGCTCTGAGCCGTCAGCACAGAGCCCGACACGGGGCTCGAACTCACGGACCGTGAGATCATGACCTGAGCCGAAGTCGGACGCTTAACCGACTGAGCCACCCAGGCGCCCCTTCTTTTTTTCTTTTAATTTATTTTGAGAGAGTGTGCATGAGCAAGGAAGGGGCAGAGAGAGTGAATCCCAAGCAGGCTCTGCACTGTCAGCACAGAGCCTGATGCAGGGCTCAAACTCACGAATTGTGAGATCATGACCTGAGCCAACATCAAGAGTCAGACGCTTAACTGACAGTCATCTAGGCATCCCTAGACCCACATGTGTTTTGTGACAGAAGTGGCAATTCAGAGCTATGGGAAAGGACAGTCTTTTCAATAAAAGATACTAGATATCTGTGGGAGGGGAAAAAAGTGGTTCTTGACCCTGAACCTCACATTGTACACAAAATCAGTTCCAGATGGACTGCAGATCTAAATGTGTAAAGTAGGATAATAAATGTGTAGAAAATAATATCTCCAGGACTTTAGGGTAAGCAAACATTTTTTTTCAAATGTTTATTTATGAGAGAAAGAGAACACAGCAGGTGAGGGGCAGAGAGAAAGACACAGAATCTGAAGTAGGCTCCAGACTGAGCAGTTAGTGCAGAGCCTGACGCAGGGCTCAAGCTCATGAACTGTAAGATCAGATCATGACCTGAGCCAAAGTTGGACACTTAACCAACTAAGCTACCCAGGAGTCCTGGAGTTTACTTTATTTATTTATTTATTTTTAATTTTTTTTTTTTAACGTTTATTTATTTTTGAGACAGAGACAGAGCATGAATGGGGGAGGGTCAGAGAGAGGGAGACACAGAATCCGAATCAGGCTCCAGGCTCTGAGCCGTCAGCACAGAGCCCGATGCGGGGCTCGAATTCACGGACCGCGAGATCATGACCTGAGCCGAAGTCGGCCACTTAACTGACTGAGCCACCCAGGTGCCCCCAGAGTTTACTTTAAAAAATAAATAAATAGGGGAGCCTGGGTGGCTCAGTCAGTTAAGTGTCTGACTCTTGATTTCAGCTCAAGTCATGATCTCACTTCGTGAGTTCAAGCATTGCATCAGGCTGTGCACTGACAGCAGGGAGCTTGCTTGGGATTCTCTCTCTCACTCTCTCTGCTCCTCCCCTGCTCTCTCTCTCTTTCAAAATAAATAAATACAAACTTTAAATAATAAATACCAGAAGGAAAAAAAAAATTTGTTTTTTATTTTGAGAGAGAGAACATGACAAGGGGAGGGGCAGAGAGGGAGAGGAGAGAGAATCTCAAGCAGGCTCCCCACTGTCAGCACAGAGCTTGATGCAGGGCTCAAACTCACAAACCATGAGATCATGACCTGAGCCGAAATCAAGAGTCAGATGCCTAACTGACTGAGCCACCCAGGCGCCCCGGGAAAAAGGTTTTAATTTTTTTAAAAAAGAATATTAAAAGACATATTAATCTCCAGGGATTACACTAAACCGAAAGAACCAATCCCAAAATGTTACATGTTGATTTCACTTATATAACTTTTATTTGTAATCGTGGTAAAATACACATAACATAAAATTTAGCATCTTAACCATTTGTAAGCATACAGTTCATTGATGTTAAGTGCATTTACACTATTATGCAACCATCACCACGCATCTCCAGAACTCTTCTCTTTGTTAAACTGAAACTCTGTACCCATTAAACAATAACTCTGCCTCAGTCCCTAGGAACTACCAACCTACTTTCTGTCTCTATGAATTTGGCTACCCTGGGTACCTCATGTAAGTAGAATCATACAGTAGTCATCTTTTTGTGTCTGGCATCTTTCACTTAGCATAATGTCCTCAAAGTTCATCCATGTTGTACCATGGTCAGAATTTCCTTCCTTTTTTAAAAAAAAATTTTTTTAAATGTTTATTTTTGACACAGCATGAACGGGAGAGGGACAGAGAGAGAGAGGGAGACACAGAATCCAAAGCAGGCTCCAGGCTCTGAGCCGTCAGCACAGAGCCCGACGTGGGGCTCGAACTCACAGACCGCGAGATCATGACCTGAGCCGAAGTCGGCCGCTCAACCGACTGAGCCACCCAGGTGCCCCAGAATTTCCTTCCTTTTTAAGGCTGAATAACATTCTATTGTATGTATATACCATATTTTGTTTATTCATTCATCCATTGATAGACCCTTGGGTGGGTTACTTCCATGTTTTGGTTACTGTGAATAATGCTGCTATGAACATGAATGTGTAAATATCTCCTCAAGATCCTTCTTTCCATTCTTCTGGGTCATATGAGAATTCTACTTTTAATTTTTTGAAGAATTATACTGTTTTCCACAGCAGCCGTACCACTTTATATTTCCACCAACAGTGTAAGAGTTCCAATTTTTCCACATCATTGCCAACACTTGTTTTTGTTTTTTTTTTTTATAGTAGACATCCTAATAGGTGTGAGCTGTGTCTGACGTTTTTGAAATGACAAAATTTTAGAAATGGAGAACATGGGCCGCCTGGGTGGCGCAGTCGGTTAAGCGTCCGACTTCAGCCAGGTCACGATCTCGCGGTCCGTGAGTTCGAGCCCCGCGTCGGGCTCTGGGGTGATGGCTCGGAGCCTGGAGTCTGTTTCCGATTCTGTGTCTCCCTCTCTCTCTGCCCCTCCCCCGTTCATGCTCTGTCTCTCTCTGTCCCAAAAATAAATAAAAAACGTTGAAAAAAAATTAAAAAAAAAAATGGAGAACAGATCAGTGGCTCCCAGGAGTGGGAGTGGCAAAAGAGAAGTGGGTGTGGTTATAAACATTAGGGCCCCTGGTGCTGGAATCTTCCTGTAACTTTACCATGGTGGTGGATACATGAGCATATACAGGTGGTAAAATTGCATGGAGCTTAACAGACACACACACAAGTGAGCACAGCTGAAACAGGAAATCCGAATAAAATGAGACTCTATCAATGTCAACATCCTATATTTGGCTGTGGTTATGATATTATACTGTAGTTTTTTGCAAATGTCACCATTGGAGAAACTGGCTAAGGAATGTCTCCATATTATTTCGTACAACTGCCTGCGAATCTACAGTTAGCTCAATAAAAATTTTCATGCACACACATGAAAACCCACTGAAAGACAGAGCAGACAAGCCTCAGAATATAGGAAAATATATCTGCAATACATATATCTGGAAAGGAAAAAAAAAAAAAAAACCTAGCATCCAGAATGTATTTTACAAATCAGTAAGGAAAAAGATGACCAGGCAGAAAAACAGACAAATGATGGGCCCCGGCATACACAGAAGGGTCAGTCGATGTATGGAAACACATGTGGCAGGGGTGCCTTGGTGGCTCATTCGGTTAAGTCTCCAACTCTTGGTTTCAGCTCAGGTCGTGATCTCATGGTTCACGGGATCAAGCCCAGCATTGGCCTCTGTGCTGGCAGCACAGACTCTACTTGGGATTCTCTTTCTCCCTCTCTCTCTCTCTCTCTGCCCCACCCCTGCTTGTTCCCTCTCTTCCTCTCTCTCAAAATAAATCAATAACCTTAAAAAAAAAAAAAACTTGTGGCAGATCATATTTTGCAAAGATAGTGGCAACAGTTATCCATTCTACACGTTCCTCTTACTGTAACTTTTCACAGTCTTTCCAATTAGAGGCAGAGCCTATGCCCCCTTCCTTGAAGCTAAGTAGGCTTTTGTGACTATTTAGGTCAATAGAATATGACGGAAGTGATACTATGTGACTTCCAAGGCTACATCACAAGACACAATGTAGATTCTGCTTTATTTGCTGGAATACTCAGTCTTTACAGTCACTGTGTAAGCCGTCTGTCCATTCTGAGGTGACAATGGTGTGAGGAAACCCAAGCTGACCGACCACACGGATAGGCCCTGAGCCATGTGAAGAGACAGATGCCTGGCCAGCCCCCAGCTGCTCCAGCGCCCATCTGCCTGCATCCACATCAGAACGTCTAAACCAGTTCTGCCCAGCCAACTTCTTGAAACCCTGACCCTCAAACCTGAAACTGTGCGAGATAGTAAAAGGACTGTTCATTGTTTAAGCGTCTACATTTGGGGATGATTTGTGACACAGCAATGGATGATGGGAATAGCAGCCTAACTCCATTAGGCTTCAGAGAAGTGCCAATTATTATATATATATTGGGGGTGGGGAGAGAGAGAGAGAGAATGTGAGCAGGGGAGAGGGGCAAATGGAGAGAGAGAGAATCTTAAGCAGGCTCCAGGCTCAGCATGGAGCCCAACTCGGGGCTCGATCCCACAACCCTGGCATCATGACTTGAGCATCAGGAGTCAGATGCTCAACCGACCGAGCCACCCAGGCACCCCAGGAGGTGAGAACTAAATCCAAAATGAAAAAAAAAAAAAAAAAAAAAAAAGCTATCACTACACACCCACCAGAATGACCAAAACGGGAAAGAGTGACAAGTAGGTGAGGATGTGGATCAGTTAGAACTTTCATACACTGCTGGAAGAAATGTAGATGGAGAAACCACTTTGAAAATATATTTGAGAGAATCTACTACAGTTGAACATAAGCATATCTTTTGTTTTTTGTTTCTGTCTTTCAGGATTAAAAATGTTTTAAGTTTATTAATTTGAGAGAGAGAGAGAGAGAGAGAAAGCACGAGTGGGGGAGGGGCAGGGAGCGAGGGAGAGAAAGAGAATCCCAAGCGGGCTCCGCACTGTCAGCATGGAGCCTGATTCAGGACTCAAACCCCCAACCGTAAGATCATGACCTGAGCCGAAGTCAGACGCTTAACCAACTGAGTCACCCAGGTGCCCCAGGATTAAAATTTTATTCTTAAGAGAAAATATAAGCCAGGTTTTCTTAAGAAAACCTACAGAAAACTGTAAGCATTCTGAAAAAGTTACTTGGTCTCATTTGAATAGAAAGCTGATAGGACCAAACTGTGATTCTGAAAATACTCAAAATGCAGGAGGACAAAACACAGCCTCCTTCCTGCTAAATTAATCAGGCGAACTAAGTTTGCAGCAAAAGCAGTGCTCTCAGTACAGGTGCTGAGTGAGCTCGGGGAGTGGGTCTGTGGCTCTGCACAGCAACAGAAGCTATCAGTGATTTGGAGCTCTACTTCTAACTTGCTTTTGGAAATATTTCCAAATGGGAACAATCATTTCTTTTTTATTTTTTCAATGTTTATTTATTTTGAGGGGGGGAGAGGCAGAGAGAGAGAGAGAGAGAGAGAGAGAGAGAGAATCTCAAGCAGGCTCTGAGCTCTCAGAGCGGAGCCCAGCTCAGGTCTCGATGTCACGAACTGTGAGGTCATGACCCGAGCCAAAATCAAGAGTTGACGCTTAGCTGATTGAGCCACCCAGGTGTCCCAGGAATAATCGTTTCTAAATATCAGTTTGCTGTCTCTAATCTTAACGAATGGAAGTATCTCATCACATCCCCATGAGGATATTGACAGCTTGCTTTGCCTTTAAAATCAGAAGAGCTATTAATTAAAAGCTTATCTCCATGCCATTGTTTGGGGCGATATGCAGATATTAAATGAATAGTAGAAAAGTCCCCATTCTACTTCACTCTTGAACCTTAATGAAACATAATGACAGAGGTAGGAAAGGAAACAACTTATATTTAACATTTTAGCATCATACATATAAAATGGGATGCTGGTAGGGCGCCTGGGTGGCTCAGTTGGTTGAGTGTCTGGCTTCGGCTCAGGTCATGATCTCACAGCTTGTGAGTTTGAGCTTCACGTCGGCCTCTGCTGACAGCTCGGAGCCTGGAGCCTGCTTTGGATTCTGTGTCTCCCTCTCTCTCTGCCCCTCCCCTGCTCATTCTCTCTCTCTCTCTCTCAAAAATAAATAAACATTAAAAATGAAAAAAAATGGGATGCTGGTAATTGAAAATGCTTTCTCTTTTTCTTTAATTAATTAATTCCCATTCTGGGGTGAAAGGGAGAATGTTTAAAGGTGGACGATCATGGGTGCCTGGCTGGTTCAGTCGGTTGAGCATCCAACTTTGGCTCAGGTCATGATCTCGTGGTCTGTGAGTTCAAGCCCCGTGTCAGGCTCTGTGCTGACCGCTCAGAGCCCGGAGCCTGCTTTGGGTTGTGTGTCTCCCTCTCTCTCTGCCCTTCCTCTGCTCACACTCTCTCTCTGTATCTCAAAAATAAATAAAAATGTTTAAAAAAAATTAAAAAATATATTGACACATGCAACACTTTGAATGAATCTCCCAAACAAAATAATGACCCAAAGACCAGACAAAAGAGTGCATAGTTTACCATTCCATCATATAAAGTCCAAAAAAAGCAGGTAAAGCTAATCTATGACGTTAGAAGTTGGTATGGAAGTCCCGCTTGGACAGGAAAAAGGGAGTGGCTGAGAGGGGACACAGGAAGCTCCAGGGGATATTCTGGTAATGTGCTGTTTCTTGTCCTGGGTGATTGTTACATGGATGTGTTCACTTTGTGACAATTGCCTTACAAGTTGTACATATTTTGAATGCATGTTGTCCTTCAATAAAAAGTCAATTTAAAAAACTTCCTACTACCCCATGACCCAGCAATTGCACTACTAGGCATTTATCCAAGGGATACAGTTGTGCTGTTTTGAAGGGGCACATGCACCCCCATGTTTACAGCAGCACTATCAACAACAGCCAAAGTACGGAAAGAGCCCAAATGTTGATCAAGGATGAATGAATAAAGAAGATGTGGTATGTATATACAATGGAATATTACTTGGCAATCAAAAAGGATGAAATCTTACCATTTGCAAGTACGTGGATGGAACTGGAGGGTATTATGCTAAGTGAAATTAGTCAGAGAAAGACAAAAATCATATGACTTCACTCATATGTGGAATTTAAGATACAAAACAGATGACCATATGGCAAGGAAAGCAAAAAGAATATAAAAACAGGGAGGGGGACAAAACATAAGAGACTCTTAAATACAGAGAACAAACTGAGGGTTGCTGGAGGGGCTGTGGGTGGGGGGATGGACTAAATGGATAAGGGGCAGTAAGGAAGATACTTGTTGGGATGAGCACTGGGTGTTATACGTAGGGGATGAATCACTGGAATCTACTCCTGAAATCATTATCGTACTATATGTTAACTAATTCGGGCGTAAACTAAAAATAAATATATAAATAAATATAAAAAATAAAAGATAAGCAAACTGCCAAAACAAAAACAAACAAACAACAACAAAACCTCCTAGGGGCACCTGGCTGGTTCAGTCCATTAAGCAGCTGACTCATCTGATCTCAGGGTCATGATCTCAGGTCATGATCTCAGAGTCATGAGATCAAGCCTTGCTTTGGGCTCAATGCTTGAGCATGGAGCCTGCTTAAGATTCTTTCTCTCTCCCTCTACACACCCCCTCAAATAAAGAAATTCTTTTAAAAACATAAATTAATTAAAAATCTACTTGGGGCTCCTGGCTGGCTCAGTCAGAAGAGCATGAGACTTCTGATTTCAGGGTCATGAGTTTGAGCCCCATGTTCGGTGTAGAGATTACTAAAAAAGAATAAATAAACTTAAAACCAAAAAACCCCCACAAAAACACAAAAACCTCTAAGATTTGGGTTTTGTCTGGAAGAATGGACTTGTTATTTGCTGAAATGGGGAAAACAGTGGAAGGAGCAGATTCAAGATGGGATCGAGACTGCAGTTTGGGACTTGCTAAGTCTAGGGTGCCTATTACAGAAACTGGCAAGTAGGAGATTCACTCTACAATTTAGTTTTTTGGTTTTTTTTTTTTAGTGTTTATTTTTGAGAGTGAAAGAGACAGAGTATGAGTGGGGGAGGGGCAGAGAGAGAGGGAGACACAGAATCGGAAGCAGGCTCCAGGCTCTGAGCTGTCAGCACAGAGCCCGATGCGGGGGCCCAAACTCATGGACCGCGAGATCACGACCTGAGCTGAAGACGGGTGACCAACCGACTGAGCCACCCAGGCGGCCCTAGTTTATTTTTTAAATTATTGTTTTAATGTTTATTTATCTTTGAGAGGGAGCATGAGCCGGGGAGGGGTGGGGTGGAGAGGGACAGAGGATTCAAAGCGGGCTCTGCACTGACAGCGGCAAGCCCGATGCGGAGCTCGAACTCACAAAGCGCAAGATCGTGACTTGAGCCAAAGTCAGACGGTCAACCAACTGAGCCGCCCGGCTGCCCCTACAAGTTAGTTTAGGGACGAGGCTTGGCCTGGTCTTATGGATGGCAGAGTCACCACTGTGTAGATGGTATGTAAAGCCTTGGGATGAGATGAGATCAGTGAAGGAGTGAGTGTAGGCAGCAGAGAGAAGAGGTTCAGGGATTGCACTTGGGGCCGTCTATGGTTGGGGTTGTCCCAAGGACAAAGTGACACAGCTCATGTTGGCATCAAGCATGGCACTTACAATGTCCCACCTGGTATTACTTGCTGGCAGCTGGCTTATAAAGCCCCCTCCTAGGCATTCCTTTTTCCTTGTTATTTTTTTTCTTCCGATTTTAATGTTATTTTCCAGTGGATTACTAAAATGATATGTATATATTTTGCTTATTTAATCCCTGACTTAACCCTGTGAAGACGGCTACTACTGCTCTCTATTTTATCAAACGAGGAAACTGAGGAGCATGGGAGGGAGGGAATTTGCCCAAGTCACACAGTGTCTGTGCCAGAAGCAGGACTGGAAGCCAGACTCCCAGACTCCACACTCCTGCTCTTTTCATTCCTTCCCGCTGACCTTCAGGAAAGGGAGGCCTGGCTGGCTGCAGTAGGGCCTAACTAGGAGTCGGTCCTGGCTAGCCCTAGTGTCAGGGACGGTGGCTGGCCTGAGGAGATGAACAGAGCGGCCTGGGGAAAGGCAGCCAGCAGGAAAACAGGCAGGGGCCTTGCTGAAAGGGGTTTGAAGGATGCTGGAGAGGAGGAAGGGGCCGGGATGTAGGGGTGGAAGGAGAGGGGTGATGCATTCGCATCTGCCCTGAAGCCAGTGGACCCAAAGAGTGGAGCCAGGCCTCCATCCCCAGAGCCGGGACCCAGCCTTGGGAAGGGAGAGTAAGAAGTATAGGGCCTTTGGTGTAAACCCTTAGAGACCTGCCCAGGCTGTCCCTCCTCACCTAAGGCTGCCACGTACCCAGGATGGGCAGAAGAGGGCCCAGTATGGAGACTGGGCTCCTGGAGGACACAGGTGATGCTGTTCCCTATGCCCTTGTGCTCATGACTTCAGCCTTGGGAACCGGATACGGGGGCACAGGGCCCACCCCCTTCCCTGCTATTCCTAGTCCCTGGGCCTGAGGGCCCAGCACAGAGGGGGTTAAGGGCCCTGGAACCTTTGCCTGGAGAAGGGGGCGGGGGGGGGGGGGGGGAGGGGGGCGTGGGGAACTGTCATGAGGAGCCTCGTCTGGCCTGATAATCCAGGCTGCCTATCTCTTCCACAGCAGCTGTGAGGCAGACAGGTTGTCCTGGTGGGGAGGGAGGGAAATAAGGGTCTGGCTGATGGCGGGAAGGATTTGAGGAGGGAGGGACATCCAGGCTCCCTGGTGATCTTTTCCCATCCAATAGCTCCCTTCATGACTGTGCCTGCAGACTGGAGGTCGTGGCCCGAGTCTGGACATGGGGGTTCCCACTGACCCAGAGAATAGGAAGTGGGAGCTGGTGAACAGACTTAGGGAGGTGTTGATTGGAAAGTTTCTATTTCTGACTCACTATGTGCCTGGGCAGGTGTGCAGGGGTGCAGTATCGTGTGCATCCGTAGAGGTGTCTGAGTGAGCGCACGTGCCCACGGGTACATGCCCCTTTAAGGGGGCGGGCGAGTGGGGAAAGCTCACTGCAAAGCCAGAAGAGAAGGAACCTGGCATTTGTTGAGCCCCTGTTATATGTGAGCCAGGCTCTTCTTAGAAATTTTCACCTCTCCTGTCGCATTTCATCGACACAACAACCAGGAAAAGAAAACATTTTAAGCCCATTTATCTGATAAGGAATTCAAGGCTCCGAGAGCAGGGCAAGGGCCCAGGCACACCTAGCAGGTAGTGACGGGAGTCCAGGGTCTGACAAATCCAGAGCTAAGCTTTTCCCTTTTGGCTCTGAGCCCATCCTGGGCAGGTGGTCTGGAAGAAAAGCAACAGGTTCTCGTTCAAGCCAAGGATGATGTGTGATTTCAGGGCCTGTGAGCTCCATGCAAAGGCCTGGCTCACAAGCTGTAGGAGTCAGAAGAAAGAGGATTATTGCTGGGTTGGACCTGCCCGGGAAGAGGCTTACAAAGGGGTTGCACGTGGGGGGCCTGGCTGGTAGAGCCAGCCGGTAGAGCACTAGAGCACGTGACTCTTGATCCCGGGGTGGTGAGTTCAAGCCCCACACTGGGTGTCGAGTTTATTTAAAAATAAGCTAGGGGCGCCTGGGTGGCTCAGTCGGTTGAGCGTCCGACTTCAGCTCAGGTCACGATCTCGCGGTCCGTGAGCTCGAGCCCCGCGTCGGGCTCTGGGCTGATGGCTGATGGGGAGGGCTTCCTACACGTTCTTTCACTGCATCTTCCCAAGGATCTTGTGAGGTAGGAATTATTGTCATCCCCATTTTATTTTTAATGTTTATTTATTTTGGGGAGAGAGAGAAAGCGTGCGCCTGTGGGGGAGGGGCAGAGAGAGAGACCGATCTGAAGCAGGCTCTGCTCTTGGCAGCAGAGAGCCTGATGCAGGGCTCAGATTCACGAACTGTGAGGTCACGACCGGAGCGGAAGTCGGATGCTTAACCGACTGAGCCACCCAGGCGCCCCGGTCATCCCCCATTTCAGAGATGAGGAGACCAAGACGCAGAGAGACGAAGCAAAATACTCAGAAAGAGATTACTGGTAAGTGGCAAAACTCAGGTCTGATTCCGTTGACTTTGAAACTCAAAAAGGCCCCACAGACACACACACAAAATCAACCTCATTTGTAGCAAGTTTGTGCACAGAGCGCAGAGTCTGGAGTCTAGAGAGTAGTTGTAGTCCTGCCTCATCTCCCAATTTACTCTATCACTCAGGCCTGGGAGGCTCAGTTGGTTAAGTGTCCGGCTCAGGTCATGATCCCAGGGTGGTGGGATCGAGCCCCTCATCCGGCTCTGTGCTGAGCATGGAGTCTGCTTAAGATTCTCTCTCTTTCTCTCCCTCTCTTTCCCTCTGCTCTTCTCCACTCCCTCACGCTCTAAAATAAAATAATACAAAATAAAATCTTAAAAACAAATAAAATTGGGGGCACCTGGGTGGCTCCGTCAGGTGAGAGTCTGACTTTGGTTCAGGTCGTGATCTCACGGTTTTTGTGAGTTCAAGCCCCGCATAGAGGTCTCTGCTGTCAAAGCAGAGCCTGCTTCCGATCATCTGTCTCCCTCTCTCTCTGCCCCTCACCCATGTTGTCTCTCTCTCTCTCAAAAAATAAACGTTAAAAAAAATTTGGGTGCCTGGATGGCTCAGTCGGTTAAGCATCCGACTCTTGATTTGGGCTCAGGTCACGATCTCACGGTTCCTGAGTTCGAGCCCTGCATCGGTCCCCTTGCTGATAGTGTGGAGCCTGCTTGGGATTCTCTCTCTCTGCACCTTCCCCTGCTCATGTTCTCTCCCTCTCTCAAAATAAATAAACTTAGGAAAAAAGTAATTTTACTAGCTGAATCTATTTTTTAAAGTATGTGTGCTGTGTATCTCTGTGTGTATATGTCTCTGTATATGTGGGCGTTACATACGTGTGCTGTGCACATGTGTGTCTGCGTGTCTGTGGGTTTCTGCTGCTGCCTTCCTGTTTTTCCTAGGGTCATGGGTTCCCAGATGCTGAGAGGTAGAGGAACCCTGAGGCTTTGGGGGTGATTTTCTCCCCTTCTCTGGGCCTCAGTTTCCTCTCCTACAGAAATGGATTACTTGAATTCCATGATTTCAAAGGATTCTTGCAGATCTGACCCTCCTTAACTTTGTTATTCACCATGTGGTCTAAGGACTTCATCCAAAGAAGGTCAGAATAAAAGAGTCACGGGCTTGACGCTACCGTGGCAGGGACTGGAATTAGACAGGAGAAGGCAAAGTTCCCAGACCAGTCCACATTGGCCTCAGGAAAGTCGTGCTTCTTGATCTGAAGCAAAAGCTCTTAGAATGCAAGACCACGTCCAAGGACCTGGATTGTGCCCTCCATCGCCATGCTGGCCAGGAAAGGGGCAGCGTCTCCATGTGACTTGCGGAAAGGAGACAGAGGGATGGAAGGGCAGCCATCCAGGAGACAGCTCTGGGCGGGCAGTGTCCTCAGGTCCTACTGTGGCCCCTGCAGGCTCCTGATAAGCAGAGGCCTCCACCCTGATAGCCCCGAGTCTGCTTATCAGGGTCCCCAGACTACCCCACCCAGGCTCAGACTCTGTTCCAGCCCACACCCTGATGACAGCACCCTCCACCCCAGCCAGAGCCACAGCCACAGGATCTCTGGTTGGCTGAGATAGCTCTCTTTTCTACCTCCAGGACCCTGGTTTCTGCCCATGTTCACCCTTGGTCTTGGGACTAAGCAGGGACTAGGCAGAAGCCTAAGCAATGAGTGGCGTAAATCTTGGCCTTGGTGCGTGAAGCCTTGTTGTCTGTGGGGTCTCCGAGTAGAGGTGGCGTGGCAGCAGGAGTCACAGGACAGGAAAGGGGGCAAGGAGCAGACATAGCGATAATTTCTCACCTGGACAGAGTGCCTGGGTTTGTAAAGGTTCTTCAGCCAGATTTCTCAATTCTTACAGCTCGGGGAGCTATGTGTTGCCACCAGAGTCCAGGGAAGTGGCACTCTGCCTCTAGTTATGCAGCTAGTGAGCGCGACAGAGGAAAGAAGGAGGGAAGGAACCGGACACTGGCTGCACAGGTGCTAGGTCAGATCTGGGAGTTTGAGATGAGCACTCACAGCATCCTTGTAACCACCACGTGAGATAGGTGTGGCCCGCTCCCATTTTACACATGTGGGAACTAAGCTGAGAGCACTCCGTCCAGAGTCACAGAGCTGGATGCAGTGGACTTGGGACTGTCACTCAGGGCCTGTTCTTTCTTTTCAAGTTTATTTATTTGAGAGAGAGAGAGAGAGAGACAGAGACAGGGACTCCACTGTCAGCGTGGAGTTCAACTCGGTACTCAGACCCATGAACCGTGAGATTATGACCTGAGCCAAAGCCAAGAGCCAGATGCTTAACCGACTGAGCCACTCAGGCGCCCCTGGGCCTGTTATTTTTAAACCTGGGCTCTCTCAAGGGCCTCAAGCAGCTTTTAAGAATATTCTATGAGGGCCACCCTGCTGGCTCAGTCAGTAGTGTGTGTGACTTGTGATCTTGGGGTTGTAAGTTCGAGCCCCATGCTGGGTGTAGAAATTACTTAAAAATAATAAAATTGAAATTAAAAATTAAAAAAGAATGTTCCACGAACTTTCGGATGTTCACCCACCCCTGCTGTTGCTCATCACTTGCGGCCTTTGGTGAGCCCCCGTGGGGAGGAGGTGAGATGGGAACTAGCTTCTTTGAGTCCCTCCTGGGGGCAGCACTAGCCTCATGCTAAGTGCTTTGCCAGTGGCTAGTCACCCAGCTCACAGCTCGAGACTGAGGACCGTGGTTATTGCTGTGGACAGAACACGAAGGGTCTGACAGAGAAGGCTCGCCTGGGAGTTACAGCTTTGTCTGCCGGTCTCCCCAGGCCAAAGTTTCTCTCCTCCCCCAAATTCACGCTGAGCTTAGCTCCATGTCAGACATTTGACACGCATTTTTATTTATTAGCCACTACTCCGTGGTGGAGATACGTTGGCGAACAAACCAGGCTCTCATGATTATTTGCTAAAGTGAATAATCACACAAATAAATGAGCCCATAACAGGGAGAGTTAACTAGCCAGGGAAGGCTTCCCTGCAGAGGTGATACTTACAGATGAAGAGGGAATAGGAGTTAGACAAGAAAGGAGGGAAGGTTATGCCAAACGGGGAAGAGCAGGGAGCCTGGCTGCCTCCGTCGGTGGAGCGGGCAACTCTTGATTTTGGGGCTGTAAGTTCGAGTCCCATGGTAGGTATAGAGGTTACTTTAAAAAAAAATAAAATAGGGGCGCCTGGGTGGCGCAGTCGGTTAAGCGTCCGACTTCAGCCAGGTCACGATCTCGCGGTCCGGGAGTTCGAGCCCCGCGTCAGGCTCTGGGCTGATGGCTCAGAGCCTGGAGCCTGTTTCCGATTCTGTGTCTCCCTCTCTCTCTGCCCCTCCCCCGTTCATGCTCTGTCTCTCTCTGTCCCAAAAATAAATAAACGTTGAAAAAAAAAATAAAAAAAAAAAATAAAATAAAATATTGGGGCACCTGGGTGGCTCAGTCGGTTAAGTGTCTGACTCTTGATCTTGGCTCAGGTTAACATCTCACGGTTCGTGAGATCGAGCCCCATGTTGGGCTCCATGCTGATCGCATGGAGCCTGCTTGGGATTCTCTCTCTCTCTCTGCCCATCCCCCCCGAAGATAAACTTAAAAAAATATATTTTGGGGGGGGAGAGAGAGAGTGAGTGAGAGAGAGCGCATGAGCGGGGGAGGGGCAGAGAGAGGGGGACAGAGGATTGGAAGCAGGGTCTGCACTGACAGACTGACAGCAGCAAGCCTGATGTGGGACTCAAACTCATGAACGACAAGATCACGACTTGAGCAGAAGTTGGACGCTCAACCAACCGAGCTACCCAGGCACCCCTAAAAAAATCTTTAAAAAAAAACCCAGAACAAAATAAAACAAAAAAACAGAGGGAAGAGCACCTGCCAACATTCTGCGACAGCAGGAAGCACAACACCTCCAAGGAACTAAAGCGTTTGGTCTCTCCTCCCACACCCCATCCTGGCCCCATCTGCCCCTGCAGAGGAGGGTATAACTGCCTCCCAGCATACAGACCAGACTGTCTAGGATGGGGGCTGGGGGGGAGCAAAGAAGCAGATATGTCCTCCAGTATGGGGTCTAAAATAACAGAGACCCTGCTTGAGGGAAGGGTCTACTCCAGGAGTCTCGCCTTCCCCAGAGGCAAGAGAACCGAATACTGCCAGGCTCTCACTGAGTCTTGAGCTCTCCACAGGCCCCTACCCATTCTCTCTCTTTTTGAAAAAAAATTTTTTAAGTTTATTATTAAAAAAATTTTTTTTAATGTTTATTTATTTTTGTGGAAGAGAGAGAGAGACAGAGCACAAGCAGGGAAGGGGCAGAGAGGGAGACACAGAATCCGAAGCAGGTCCAGGCTCTGAGCTGTCAGCACAGAGCCCGACGTGGGGCTCGAACCCACGAACTGTGAGATCATGACTTGAGCTGAAGTTGGATGCTCAAACGACTGAACCACCCAGGCGCCCCTAAGTTTATTGATTTTGAGAGAGACACAGTGAGCGGGGGAGGGGCAGAGAGAGAGAGGGGGACAGCAGATCTGAAGCAGGCTCTGAGATGACAGCAGAGAGCCAAACTCGGGGCTCGAACTTGAGAACTTCAAGATCGTGACCTGAGCCGAAGTCGGATGCTCAACCGACTGAACCACCCAGGTGCCCAGGCCTCTACCCATTCTCATGCTGGCTCTCAGAAGAGCTTGGAATTCACCTGCCCTCAAATCACCAACAGAGCCCCACCCCGGCCCCCGGCCCCACACCCAGGAAAGCTTGCCATGGCAGAGGTGGGCAAGAGGTCTGACTGCCTAAGTCTAGTCTCCTTGGGCTCAACATAAATATAGGCAGGGGCCCGGGAACTGAAATTTAAGCCAGAGCTTTTCCCAAGAATTCAGAGATCCAGCTGTCAGGACCCTCCCTGCTTTACAGAGGTTCAACGAACATTCCCACTACCACCACTGCTGCTGCCACTGCCATGGTCAACAACAGCCTCCACCAGGGATGGGGGGGAAGGGGAGGTCTGTTCTCCCTCTGCCCAGGCCCAGCAGATAGATGACCAACTTCATTGGGGATAGGAGCGAAGCGCAGACCCTAACCTTAGCAAGGATACTAGAAAGGGCCTAATAGGGAGAGGGGATAGAGACCCTTGTTCCAAGGGGTCCAGCAGGGAAAGGGTTAAGAGGAGGGGCTCTCTAGAACCCGGGAAAGTGCCCCACCCAGGGGAGGGGCCAGTGGATTAAAAAGCAAGCAGTTTGAGTGGAGAGGCAAGGACAGGGCCTCCCTACCTCTAAAGGCCTCCACAGTCTGCAGTTCCAGCTCCAGGTAAGTGCCCTCTCCTGGGCCTGTCTGCTTGTTGGTGTGACCACAGGGAAGCTTCTGCCTCATTACATCATCTCTGGTTTATTTAATTCTGGTGCTGGGTCCCCGAGGAGATCTCAACAGACCTGAGCTTTACAGGGTTCTCCAGGCCAGTCCCCTTGCCTATGCAACTTGGGCCGCCCTTGACCACAGTATCAAGGGGTTGCTGGCTCAGGAGCTATGGACCAGGGAGGGGGAGATCTGGGTGTCTAGCACTGGCCTATCCTGCTCTGCCCTCGGCCCCTGGCTCTCCCTGCCACAGCCCCCTGTGCCTGCTGCAGGATCCTGGCTGGGATATCATCATATACTGTAAGTTTGCGATGAGATACTACAGTATAGATGATGTACTAGTCCGGGTACCCCCAGCTCTGGAGCCAGATGAGGAGGGCAGGGGACGCTGCAAACCCACGGGGCTCGCCGCTCAGCCTATCACAGCCTGCTGACCGCCAAGACACTTGGGAATGGCGAGGAAACCGTTACCATTACTGAGTTTAGTAATGGTAACGGTTCTCTTGCTGCACCCAGAAAACGTGCCAAGAAGAGAGCTCAGGACCGTGGAGCGGAACACTGGAACACTGGAAGGGAGGGAGACTCCAGCTCAGACAACGGGGTGGGGGTGAAGGAACAGGTTAAGTTTTCTCTTTCTTATTCTAAAGAAATAAAGATGAGAACCAGTATGCTTGTCTTTCAACTTTATTGGAATTCGAGACTAGGGGGAGGGATGGGGCGAGAGGCACTATCTCACTTAAGACCCATAAGTCCTTACACATGGTTTCAAGGTAGAGGAACTGAGGGGATAAGAAAAAAAAAAAAAAACCTCTCTGCTAACAAGTGGCACCTGAGAGAGAAACTCTGGGTTCATTGCCAGCTGGAAGCAGTGTGGTATTGTTCCCACCAAAGAACCAACTTCTAGACCTAAGCAGCGGAGGCCCGAGGCAGAGGAACTACCTGAGAACTGAGCTAAGGTCGGTTCCTTCCGCCAACGGGAAAAATGGCCAGGCAGGGGCTGTGCAGACTCAAGCAAGGTCAAGTTAGTCAGGAAGTGTCCATGCCCCTTACCAGTCCCTGCAGGGTCTGAGCAGGAACCATTCTGGTCAGTGGCTCCTGCCAGCAGCTTTGATGCCTTGGGAGAGGCAGCAGAGTGGTCACTTGAGAAGCTTCACAGAGAGGCGGAGCCGAACATCGCAGAGGAAGATGTCCATGAGGTCGCGGCCCACCTCCTGTGCAATCTGGGAGATCAAGTGCCCCTTTGGACCAATGAGGATCTTCTGAGGGTGGAGCAAAAGAGAGGGCCATGAGGCTGCTCTCGGGGCTCTAAGTGCTAGAGGAGAACCCCTGCTAATAGACCCCTAGTCCCTTCTCCAAGCTTAATCCAGCTTACCACATGAGATTCTTTGGGCACCAGAAGCTTCTGTTCGATCACCAGCTCCCCGCTTGGCCCTTCCTCCCACACCACTGTCCTCTGCACAGGGAGATACCATGATTAGTCAGACAGGCCTATACCCCTACCTCTCTGGGCCCCAGATAGCTTATTCTGGGTATGTGGCTGGTGAAGAGCCCCTAGACCCCTTCATTGTGTCTGCACCTGCTGCACATTGTAGGGTATCTCCTGGGGCAGGTGCTCTAGTAGCTTCTCTCGGATGGTGTTGGCACAGATCTCCTCAGGTGTCTGGCTGGTGAGGACTCCGCTGTGGAACTCCCAGGGTCCTGGCCGGGCCTGTGCCAGGAGGTATTGCTGTGGGTACAGAGAGGGTACGTGGGGCAGCTCAGTCCCAACCAAGACTTTCCTACCTACTCACTCTTACTTCCGGGAGGAACTGTGAGGCTTGTCTTCATATGGTGGAAATCAAAGGACAGGCTATGGCCAAGGCCAACTGACCTTTAGTATTTTCACATCTTCCTGGCTTAGGGCAGACAACATGAAGATCTCCTGGAAGTGGGGCCAGCCAATCTTCTGAGGGCCTCCCACAGACTGTGCGTTTGGGCCCTTAGCTGCGGGGCCCGGGCAATGAGTGCCGGCCTGTGAGCGAACAGCCTCCCTCATCTTGAGCTTCTTGCCATTGACCACACCTTCAGTGAGGGCTGCTGTGAGCTCCAGGAGAATGGACTTCTGCTTCAGGCAATCTACCTGGGCATGGGGGATGGGCAGAGAGTGGGGAGGTAGTGAGATGGGCACCTGGGAGGAAAGGAGACCCCTCCTTCTGGTAGGTGGTGCTCACCTTGTTCATGACAAGGATGCTAGGGACTTGGGAGAACTGGGTCAGGCACTGGAGCACTTGGGGGCTGAGCTGGTTCCGAGTCCACTTGTCTGAGACGTCCACAAGAACCACAACTGGAAGTTGGCAGGGTGGGGAGGAGGACAAAGATATGACCACTCTTTCTTCACCCCCCAAAAAGATCCATGATATGGGCTCTGGCCAACCCCCATCCCCCAAACTACCAGGAATGAGAGAGGCCATGACCATGTAAATTGGGCTTCAGATTCCCATCATGAGTCTAACCCATATCAGCAGATTCCATGCTCTTCCACGGATCTTCCAACAAAGAAAGCTCCAGATGGTGCCTGAGGGACAAACATAGGTAAGGAAGGGTTTTATGACTGATGTACTCCTGATGAGGAAGAGGGTATAAGGGGGTTTTCCAGTCCCTATGACAGAATCTCCCCGCCCTCTCCTCAACACCTTTCCCTCTACATACCCATTTCCACAGCTATTACCTTTTCTGTTTAACAGGGCTGATGAGACCAGGTGTGTCAAGTAGAATCTAAAATCAGGAAAGAGAGATGCCCAGCCCCCCAGATGGAACACTTATGACTGGTGAGCGAGAGAAAGGCCATCCTTGATGTCAGGAGCCTGCCCCCACTCTTGGCCAAGCTGACTTTAGATTTTCACCCTCCAGCTTTGTTTTGGTTCTAGATGGGATCCAAGAGAAAGATGATGACTGTGAATATGTGGAAGATTAGAAAGGAGTGAAGAGGGAATGAGATCTTTCTGACTAGATGCCAGAGGTGGAAGGTAGAGAGAGAACTGCATGAGGCCTAATGGCCCTTCCCTCAGAGAAATGAACCTAAACATCATTTTCTTCATGTCTAACTGTAAGGGGGACCCTCTTAGGTTCACCCTCTGTCCTATTTGCTGGACTCCCTTTGCAGGTACCCACCACCTGAGCTTCCTTCTCTGTGATGATCCCCAGAGCTTGGCAACGAGTGGTGTGCACCTTCTTGGAGACAGGGAACACCTGCCAGAAACAAAGAAGTCCCAAGTGAAATCCCAGATCCCTCTAGAACAATCCATAAACAGAAAAGAAGTGAGAGATGAAAAGGGGGTTAAAGATCGAGCATACTTTTCGGCCCAGCAGCTGGTTGGAGAGTGTTGACTTCCCTGCATTCGGAGCACCCAGGAGGACCACTCGTAGGACCCGGGGGTTCTCGGGCATATCAGGACGATGGACCAAGAGGAGATCCTGTTCATCTGTGTGGGGGGATAGGAGGGGAGTGAGAGGTAATGCAATATGGATCCTGTCAGGTACTCAGTCCTACCCACCCACAGAGGAAGTAAAGAATATAAGATTAGTGTACCATGTTGAAGCTGAGACCTGGCTTTGAGATTTAGTTTGCCCGTTAATTTGTTTATGTAATTTTATTAAGTTCTCTAACTTCTCTAAGCCCCTTAGTTTTCTCACATGTAAAATGGAGATAATATTAAACAACACCTACTTATAACCTTCTTTTGATGGGGCACCTGGGTGGCTCAGTCAGTTAAGAGCCCGACTCTTGGTTTCAGCTCATGATCTCACAGTTCGTGAGTTCAAGCCCTGTCAGGCTCTACATTGACAGTGCAAAGCCTGCTTGGGATTCTTTCTCTCTCCTTTCTCTGTCCCTCCCCTGCTTGCTCTCTCTCTCAAAATAAATAAACATTAAAAAAAAAAAAAACCAACTTTGGGGCACCTGGGTGGCTGTCAGTTAAGCATCTGACTCTTGATTTTGGCTCAGGACATGATCTCACCGTCTGTGAGTTCAAGTCCAGCATCGGGCTCTGCACGGACGGCATGGAGCCTGCTTAGGTTTCTGTCTCCCTCTTTCTCAAAATAAATAAGTAAACTTAAAAAAAAATAACCTTCTTTTGGCAATTGTGTAAAAACAATCAGCACAATGCCTGGCACTTAATATTCAATTACTGTGTGGAACTGTACTGTAGTTGTGCCTGGTAAATCTATGTACATGTATGAAAGTACATCGAGATCAGATAAAGCGAGAAATCCCTCCAGCTCTGACAGTCTCACCTTATTAAGAGTGTTATGAAGGCTCTGCAAGCTTTCTCAGTATTTCTAAGTAGGAGTCCCTTGTGCATTACAATTACCAGTTTTTGTATCCAGACTCCCCACCAGACTGTAGTCTATGCTACTTGAAGATCAGAGAGTGCTGTTTCCTGGGTGTAACTCAGTCTCTTGACAAGTAGATGGGCACTAACCGGATCGAGTTTGCTTCCCAAATCCGGGCAGAGAGCCACAAATGTGCTTTGCCCATGGCCCTTCAATCTCCTGCTTTTTGTAAGCGTCTCTGATTGTGATCCTCTGGCTCCAAAAGTTTTAGAACCTGGTATTTCTCTCCTGTGAGATCCTTCACGGCTCGCCTCTCTTTGGGGACCTCGAGATCGTTTTCCATAATATAAGACCAAAGATGATATCCCCAGAGAGTTTCCCTGACCCGGAACTTTAAATGCTAAAACTGTGACAGTCCGTGACAAGCTATCTGGGCCCTTTACCTCTGTGTATGGACACGGCGGGAGGATGAGAAGTCAACGAACTGTCTGGCTGAGAGAGTCCGAGGAAGCGGTCCAAGGCTGAGCTCTGGCCATAACGGCGAGAGGCGGAGGCCAGACGGGGACCAGAAAAGGCGGCGCCCGCGAAACAAGACACGCACCTCCGCTGACAGTCCAAGAGCGAGGAGAGGCCGGTCACCCACCCCCTCGCGGCGTCTGGGCCCAACTGCCGGACCCCTAACACCGCCCGAAATAACATAGCAGCGCGCCGCCCGGGAGCAGCCATTACAGCCGCAAGGCACTCCGGGAACTGGCCAGAAACGCACCTAAGAGTGAATAGAGCAGTGGAAAAGCGAGCACGAGAGAGCTAGATTGGCCCAGAGAGCGGAGACGCACGGGATGCTGGAGGTGGGCTGAAGGAGAAACTGCTTTGGAGACTGACCGAGGCTAAGGAAAATCTGTATTTAGAGTATGTGTAAACATGATGATTGTTTTGGACTCCTATACACAGGCTGCTTTCTTCTTCTCCTGCCAAAGTTTTGTAAAAGGTTCTTCTAGCCCTGCCTCCTGGGCGACTACATCTCCCATGAGGCCTAGAGGCAGAAATCGTTCTCTTAGCGCAAAACTTCTCGCGGCTGGAGAAACTGACGCATCTAAGGAGGCAAGGTCGTGGAAGCCGGAGCGGGTGCTGTTCCGCTGTCCCCCTAAGGGCCTTTTTAGTTTTCTCTAGCCTCAGGCTTGCAGGATCCTCTCCCAGTGCCACCCCTGACTTGGTCTAGCGGTCGGCAGCGGCCTCCACTGCCACCCAAGGAGTAGTCAGTCCGTAGGTCTGTGTTTCCGAGGAGCAGCAGACGCGATTTCCCTTCTGTAAACCTCCATTACTATCTCATCTCAGAGACCATTCCTTTCTGGAGAAAAAACAGAGGGTCTGTAAAGGGAGAAGCTGCTTAGTCACCTACAATTCCCCAGATTGACTCAGCGGCCTGCAAAACTTGGTATATCTTAGCTGTTTGTGGCCTTAAGCCTTATTCATCCTTTGGAGCCTCTGGATTAAACTCTTGAAATTGAAGAGAGAAAGAGAGAGATGTTGGCGGGGATTGGGGGAATGGCGATTTAATCAGCATATGCTATGTACAGGCCATGTCCAGGTGCTGGGGATACATGAATGAAGAAAATGGACAAAAGCTTATCACAGGACTTGTGTCCTGGGGACTGTGGTGGGAGGGTGGTGAGGGAGAGAGAGAGAGACATTTGTTAGTGACCTGACAGGAACTGTTTAGTATCGTGGTCTGGGTGAAAACCTAAATAGAGTGTATTTAAGAGAGAATGAGAGGTGGGGGCCCCTGGCTGGTTTAGTAAGTAGAGTGTGTGGCTCTTGGTATCAGGCTTGTGAGTTTGAACCCCAGGTTGGGTTGGGCCAGAGTTTTATTTATTTTTTTAATGTTTATTTATTTACTATTTTTGAGAGAGAGGGAGAGTGTGTGTGAGCAAGAGTGGGGGAAGGGTAAAGAGGGGTGGGGAGCGAGAATCCTAAGCAGGCTCCATGTTGTCCGTGCAGAGCCTGATGCGGTGCTCGAACTCACAAATTGTGAGATCATGACCTAAGCTGAAATCAAGCTTCCTGATGGTTAATGGATGCTTAACTGACTGAGCCACCCAGGCACCCCAGGCTGTAGAGCTTTAAAAAAAAAGATATAAGATCTTTCTGAGGGAGCAGAGCAAAAAGGAATGGTAATAGAAAGGGGGGAGAGAGAAGTGGAGTTAAAGGCTTTTTTTTTTTTTAAACAATTTTTTTTTTTTTAACATTTGTTCATTTTTGAGAGACAGAGCATGAGCAGGGAGGGAGCAGAGAGAGAGGGAGACACAGAATCCGAAGCAGGCTCCAGGCTCTGAGCTGTCAGCACAGAGCCCAACTGCCTGCCTGCCTGCCTGCCCCTGCAGGGCTCGAAGCCACAAACCGAATCCACAAACCGTGAGATCATGACCTGAGGGGAAGTCAGATGCTTAACGGACTGAGCCACCCAGGCACCCCTAAGGCTTTTCTTTTTTAAGATCAGAGATTTTTTGTTTGCTCATGGCATTGACAAGGTAGAGAGGAGAAAATTGATGATATGAGACAGAAAGGAGAGGATTGTTGGGAGGATGGTGGAAACCAAATGACTGGGCTGCTCTTTTGGGAATGGCAGTGGAGTGTCCAGAGAAGCCCTGAGTGACACAGGATTGACAGAGACTGGGCAGCCAAAAGCACTGATGGTTTGCAAATGGCGCCAGGCTCCAGCTTTCAGGCTGCCTGCTCTGTTAGTGGAAGAAATAACCTTTCTGGAACACGATATTCTGGATGTTCTTTGGGCACCCATATGCCCAAAGAACAAAATATCACTAAATATAGGACAGCTGGCAATCAGAAAAATATGAATATTCTTTCATCAACAATAAGGTGAAATGCCATTTCAACTGTAATTAGGGTGAAGGGCAACTTCGGGTTAAGCAGTGGTTGAAGAGTTTAATTAAATAAATGCAAAGTCACCCAAAGAACACATACTAAGTACTACAGCACTGGCAACAGATAACACCTTGAAAGAATCCCTGGGCTATCATGAAAACATAGAGGAAATATGTCAGTCAAAGTGCCTTATTAATTCTCTTCTTTCCCAGAGATTTTCCCTCAAAGGATATTGCGGGGGAATTTTGTATTTTGTGAGATTAGGAGAGAGGTTAATCAGATGAAACAGACTGCCTAGGTTCATATGTCAGCTTGCCACTTATCAGCTGTATGAATTTGGACAAGTTATTTCAACTCTCCAAGCATCAGTTTCATCATCTGTACAATGAAGAAAATAATAACAAACACATCTTCCTAATATCATGTGTTCATTTGAATCTAGGGTTTAGAACAATGTAGGATTTAGAAAAGTGTAGGCTCTCAATAAATGTCCTTATCTTAAGGCTAATTGTTTTACCCCTTCTGGCACCTTGTTACATGAATTATTCTCTTTTCTATATAGACAGTTCCTCCCTGTACTATATTCCTCTCATCAGCATTTAAAATTTTTTTAATGTTTATTTTTATTTTTGAGACAGAGAGAGACAGAGCACGAGCAGGGAAGGGGCAGAGAGAGAGGGAGACACAGAATCTGAAGCAGGCTCCAGGCTCTGAGCTGTCAGCAGAGAGCCAGACGCGGGGCTTGAACTTATCAACTGCAACATCATGACTTGAGCCAAACAAAGTCAGACGCTCAACCGACTGAGCCACCCAGGCGCCACTCCTCTCATCAGCATTTATTTTTAAAATGCTTAATCTCAAAATAAATAAGTAAAAATAAAATAAAATGCTTAATCTCAGGTGCCTGAATGGCTCAGTTAGTTGAGCATCTGACTTTGGCTCAGGTCATGATCTCATGGTTCATGAGTTTGAGCCCTGCATCAGGATCTGCCCTGATGACAGCGGGAGCCTGCTTGGAATATTCTCTCTCTCTCTTTCTCTCTCTCTCTCTCTCTCTCTCTCTTGGAATATTCTCTCTCCCTCTCTCTCTGCCCCTCCCCTGCTCGCACTCTTTTTCTCTCTCAAAAGCAAATAAACATTTAAAAATGCCTAATCTCTTCCATTTGAAAAGCAAACACCCCAAACTCCCCTGATCTGGAAGTCTTTTTTTTTTTTTTCCCCAACGTTTTTTATTTTTTTTTTATTTTTGGGACAGAGAGAGACAGAGCATGAGCGGGGGAGGGGCAGAGACAGAGAGGGAGACACAGAATCAGAAACAGGCTCCAGGCTCTGAGCCATCAGCCCAGAGCCTGACGCGGGGCTCGAACTCACGGACCGCGAGATCGTGACCTGTCTGAAGTGGGACGCTTAACCGACTGTGCCACCCAGGCGCCCCTGGAAGTCCTTTTCTAACTAGGTGTCATTGTATGTTTCTCACTAAGATAATACAGTGAAGATGGTGGAGAGACACAGATGGATTTTAGAGATTTAAGGAGATAGCAATTGAAGGATGTGATTAAAACCCCTCAATGGCTTCCTATTACAACTAGATTCATCCAATGTCCTTGCATACATTGAGCCCTGCTTCTACTCTCAAGGCTGCCAGCACATTAGCTTTCTTTCCATCTTTTGAATATACCAAGCTCATTTCTGCCTCAGGGCCTTTATATCTGCTACTCCTGCCTTCTCTGTTCTTCTAGATTTGGCTTCTGCCCCCTATTGAGGTCTCAACTTAAATGGCACCTCCTCATAGTATTTATCACTACCTGCAATGATCCTATTTCAAAGCCTGAAATGCTCTATGAGCCTCATTAAGAGTCTTCACAGTCTCACCAACCTCTCATGGCCCCAATCTGAACAAGTCACTCCTTTGCTTCACTGCCCTCAGAATAAGGTACAAACTAACTTGGCCGTAACTGACTTTGCTGATCTCATCTCTCACTTTCCTCTTTTAAAGTTTATTTTTTTAGTAATCCCTACACCCATCATGGAGCTTGAACTCACAACCCTTAGAGCAAGAGCTACACACTCTTCCAACTGAGCCAGCCAAGTGCCTCCACCAGTCTCGTCTCTTGTCGTTCCTCTTTTTCAGCTCAACTGAAAAATTTCCAGTCCCCCAATTGCCTGGTAGTCTTTCTCACTTCCAGGTCTCCCCAGAGGCTGTTCCTTCCATGACTGGTTAAATTGTCTCTTAGGACCCTTTTTTTTCCCCTCCTGTGATAAGGCAGTTTATAATAGAGTGATTGAGCACAAAGATTGTATTTCTGGGTTTGATTCTCAGGTCCATTATTTACTGTGTGCCCCAGGGCAATGCCCCAAGGCAGGTAACTTCTCTCTTCTTCAGTTTCCTCATCTATAAAATGGGGATAATCATAGTACCCTCATAGGGTTGTTGTGATGATTAAAAGAATTCACATGTATAAAGGACTCGGAACAGTGCTTAGCACATAGTAAATGTTATTCAAGTATTTGATGTTTTTATTATATGTCCCCTACTAGACTCTAAGCTCTATGAGGACAAAGATTCCAGCAGGAGACTGACTGTGGTGATAGAGTTAGGAAAGTCCAGTTCCCAGAAGATTCAGGGTCAGCTTTGGCCTTCTTTTTAGTATTCCATTCATCAGAACATAGTGTCAATATCAATTCTTCCTCTTTTCTGGCTCTGCAATTCCCCCATGGTGCCAAATGTGCTCATTCCAAAGGGTAATATTTTTGCAAGTAATGACAACTATTCTAAGTTAGGAGCTAGCCTCTGGAATTAGTCCTGGGCCCCACCACCCTACTCTTGTCACCAGTTACATTTTACTGTACGTAGGTCGAGAGATGGGAGGCAGTTCATACACGAGGCATGTACTTTTGTGTAGATCTGCTTTTCTAGGGACGGATTATGCTAATCTATATACTTTTCCCACAGCAACATATAGGTATGTACGTAAAAGTTACATGCATCTGATGAGAAAAAAATCCTCAAACTCCTAGGTGCTAGAGCGAGTAACCTCATTTCTTAGTGACTTGAGCATTCCATTATATGCATTTTAAATTAGTAATCTGTAATTAGAAATATTAGTGACACTCCAGTTTCAGCATTCTCAAACTTTACTCTAGGGCCTATTCTTGCTTCTTTCCAAAGAAGGAAAAAATTTCCTTAGTCTTAGATTAGGACTTTAAATATTCATATCAGATCCTGGGATCAGGACTAGCTTTTCTTTCTCCAGAAGTACAGAGAATTTAACACCTTTCACAGAAAGAATGGAACTGCTTTCCTCCTCCCCCCTCTCTTCCTTGATTTTTTTTTTTTTTTGCCTGACATTATATCTTGGTCCCTATCTCTGCAAACTCTGGGCTATAGAGGTAAGACTGGGCTAGAGGTGGGATGAGGGTCATGGTGATAAGGAGAGAGTTTAGTTCTGTATCTCCTCTTCCCTTCTACTGCAGTGCATTGCCCTCAGCTGTCAAATCTGTATTGCTGAATTTCCAAGACTCAACTGAGTCTAGTATTTTTTTTTTTTCTTTTTAGGTTTGCTTATTTATTTTGAGAGAGAGAGAGCGAGAGCAGCAGAGGGCCAGAGAGAGAATCCCAAGCAAACTGTCAGCAAGGAGCCCGCGCTGGGCTCGAACTCATGAATAGTGAGATCATGACCAGAGCTGAGATCAAGAGTCCAACGCTTAAGGACTGAGCCACCCAGGCGCCCCTAGCCTAGTTTCTTGTTCCACTATGCCAAGGCAGCACAGTGGTCTAGGGGCTGATGGTTGGGTTTCCATGGGCTAAAGGTCTAGTTTTTGTTTACCAGTTTGCAAAAGGGCCAGGCTCTGTAGTGAGAGCTGTAAAGTAAGAAACTATAGGCCTGCAAGTTCCTCGATGGCACATATGAGATGCCCAGAACATTTCTGTCCAATAAACAGTATGCCCTTGATAAACAGACTGAACTTTGCAGTGTCCCAAAGAAGTTTAAGTGCCGCCTTGACAAGATCCCCAGGGGCTTCTGAGCACCTCCTGGCCAGTAGTGTATTCTGGGATGTCAAAATTACCTCTTACACAATTACCTCCAATGTATTCTAGATGTGATCGTCTTTTTGAAAGAGATCCAAGTTCATTATCAGTCACCTCAGAGCACCTGCATTCGGGCCTTTAAGTGCAAGTAGGATCCAGAATCCTGGAAGTGTCATTAAGTCTATGATCGAGGTCCAAGCGTTTAGTAACCCTAGGCAAGGTAACCCAGAGGCCTTGGACCTAAGGGCGGCCATCGAAGCCTGAAAGCCTAATCAGTGCTCGAGGCCAGCGGCCATGTCCACCTGAGACTCAGGGGTGCAGAGCATCAGGCACTGAAGAAGACGCCTCGGCTCCGGCTACGCATGCGCGGGCGTCCATAGAGGGCCCCGGTAATCCAGGCTGCGCATGCGCAAGAGAGGCTCCCGGCTAGTCCCGACGGCGGCGGCGGCTACTGAGGGGCCGGGGCGTGGAGTAGCGGTGGCGGCGGCGGGCAGCAACGGAGCAGCCATGAGGGCCGGGCCCAGTCACCGACAGTGAGTGATGGTGGAAGAGGGGTGGGCGGCCGGAGAGAAGAGGGGTGGCTTGGTGGAGGGATACCTCGACTTGGTGGGGGGGGGGGGGTGGGCTCTGCCTGTCGGAGGCGAAGGGGCGTGGGGGAGGGACAGTTTGAGGTGATGATGGGAGAATTTGGGGCATTGGTGGCCGGATCGCCAGCGCCAGGGCTGGACCGCTTGGCGGAGGGAAGGAGGTGAGTGCGGCAGGGTGTAGGAGCCCACGGCAGGGGCAGTGTCCCGCGCTTCCCCGTTTGTCATCGTCCCTTCCCCCAGGAGCTTTCGGTCGCCTCTCCCTTTCCGCTTCTTTCAGAGAATGGTCGCGGGGGGAGGGTGGTGGAGGATGAAAGCCTTGCTGGAGCTGAAGAAGCTAACTCTGATCCAGGCAGGGAAGGCCGGTCGCCTAGAGTCATGGGCTTTTCTGGGCGGAGGATGGGAGTCAGGAGCCCTCTGTTTAAAGCTGGGAGGGGTCTAGGGAAGAAAGCTAGGGGCTTAGAGTCTGACAGGTTCGAAACCACGTCCACCATTGATAAAGCTGATAGATAACCTTGGGCAGGTCCTATTTAACCTTTCTGAACCTCTGAAAGATGTAGTGCTTCGGTGGGCTATTGCAAGCATCAATGTACGTGATTGAAATTGTGTATGAAAATTGTAAATTGTAGGTACTATACCGATGGTACTATTGTCACCAACAATATTACTGGATTTTAGACCTTACCGTTATTAGTAGAGTGATTGATTTCTTTGTCAAGGCGAAGCATATTGTTTGTAAAACCTCAGTAGGCACATATGTGCGTTTTACGTAGGCACAGTAGATCATGTGCAAAAATACCAGTTTGTGATGTGACTAATTAGCCATCAGACTTGTGTAGGAAAAATACCATACTCTTGGGCATTTTTACAAATGGTGTGTAGCTCCTTACTCAAAAGGAAGAAATAAGAGAACGGAGGGCCAATCTGTTAAATGCTTTGTGAACATAGCTCACTCAGGTTCCTCGTCTTGTATGTAACACAGTTGGTACTAATGTGCTTTATTATGAGTCGAGAAAACTAGTTTGAGACAAGCTGGGAGGGCTGCACAAAGAGGGGTGTGCAAATACAATTTGCTATTTTTAAATTGTATAAAAGTTTTCTTTTGCGAAGGAGTCTCTGGTTGCCCCAAGGGCCGTGTCTCCGTTTGGAGGTGAGATAAGCATATAGCAGCTTTGCAGCTCCACTTTTTGTTACGCTGCCTGTGGAACCTCCAGGGTGGAGTGTCTCTGAGAGAAAGACAGAAGCAGCTGTCCAAGAGGTGGCTGGTTCTTTTCTGAGAGGCTGAAGGAGCACTCCTGAGGCTTTGTTGCTGTTCTTGTTGTTATTTAGGGTAGACAAAGCAGAGGACAGAGTTAAACTGTGTGCTTCTAGAGAGAGAAAATGGCTTTCTAGCCACAGCTTTTGAAAGAGGTGAAACTTCTTTCAAAAGGACAGAATGAGATGGATGCTTCAGCTTTGCTGGCCCTAAAGACGAAGAGCTTGAAATAGCGAGGCCTTTTGGAAATTAGTGAGTGATTTGTCTTTCATCAGAGCAAAGGTAGGGAGTGGCTGTACTAGGTCCTTGAAGATTCACAGATAAGAACAGTGAATTATTTTATAGGAATGGGGGAAATGAACCCTAGTTGTCATTAACTTCTCCATCTGGTAAAACGTGTTTTACCTCTTTTTCTTGGAAATATACAGTGATATATCATTTTTAATTTTTTGCTCTAGTTCCTTGGCTCCCTAATAACTGCCCATAACCCCAATTGTTCTTTTTTTTTTTTTAATTTTTAATGTTTATTTTTTTATTACATTTATTTATTTTTGAGAGACATAGAGCACAAGTGGGCGAGGGGCAGAGAGAGAAGGAGACACAAAATCTGAAGCAGGCTCCAGGCTCCGAGCTGTCGGTACGGAGCCCTATGTGGGGCTCGAATCCACGGACTGTGAGATCATAACCTGAGCCAAAGTTGGACACTTAACTCACTGAGCCACCCAGGTGCCTCCAACGATTGTTCTTTTTTAGAGGATAGTTTTGAAAGAAAGCGCTTGTTACTGTTGTCATAGGGCATTTACAGAATACAAATTTATTTTGTCTTTGCTCACCAGATGGAACCTGAAGTAGAGGTATAAAAGTAGAGCTGGCTTAGTTGTCCTATTTTATTTTAATAATTGGACATTTATTTTTAATTTTGTAATGTGTTTTTCCCTCTACTGAAAATTTCCATTGGTTCAAATGAGTCCCTAATGCCATTCATGTCATGTTAAAATAATAGAGGCTTGTTCAGTTGTGATGAGAATTTCCTGTCCTCTCTATTCTTTTTCCTATTTGTGGTTATTTTTATGTGGTAGATGACTTACCAAATGGAGAGTCTTCCCTTGGGAGAGACGGCGTGGTCAGTGCCTTGATTACCTGTTGTGGGAGCAGTCTATCTAAAGTGGGGATGTAAGGACTACTCATGAATCTCTGACACAGCAAGGGCTAAGAAAAAAAAAAGGAATTAAAGGTTACTAGCTCATTTTTATTATGATAAAATGAATAATTTTTTAAAAAGTATCTTCTGCTTCAGAGGAAAACTTTTTTTTTTTTAATTTATTTATTTGTGTGTGTGTGGGGTGGGGGGGGGGGTGGTGGGGAGAGGGAGTCCCAAGCAGGCAGCACAGAGCCAGATGCAGGACTTGAACCCACGAACCTGAGATCATGACCTGAGCCAAAATCAGGAGTCAGACGCCCAACCGACTGAGCCACCCAGGTGCCCTCAGGGAAAACATTTTAAAACAGTCTACTTAAAGACAACATTATGGTGTTAAAAAAAATAATAAAAAATTAAAACAAAATTATGTGTTTTTACCTTTTTTTCTTTGAATATTTGCTTATGAACAGAACCTTTGTTCCTTTAGAACCCTTTGGATCTTGCCACCCATTCCTTAACTGAAGTCTTTTGTGATCTTTTCACAGCTGCTAATAATTGAGTACAAAGGTTTTTGTTGTTTATGTTTTTGTTTTTTTGTCCTTTGTTTGGTTCTTGATAGAGCGCTAAAAACTTTAAAAAAAGGGCTATATGGGAAGATGTTGAAAAGTAAAAGAGAAGAGCAGATTTAACTTAGTGAATTTGTAGGTTGTTCTGATGTTTGGAGGGTAAAGGATTCAAGAATGGATATATGATTCAGAGTAGCCTCCAGAGGCCAGGTTTTGCTTACCTGTGTTTAGCACAGTACATAGTTGGCCTGGAGTAATTGCTTGTTAAATATTTGCTGAATGGAAAAATGATAAACAATATAAAACATAATCAGCAAAGATGAGTTCAGATCTTCTGGAACTTTGTGTATCTTTGAATGAGCTTCCCTATGTTTCTTTACCTCAGTTTCTTCATCTATAATAACTGTACTTCCTGCACAGGTTGTTGTGAGGGTTAAATGTGCTTAATACATGTAAAATGTTTACAATACTACTTAATACTTAGCAAATGCTAAATAAATAACTATCCAACTAGTGTTTGTTGGATGCACCCTCTTTTTGTGCTCAAATCTATGCTGGTCAAAGATGTTTGTCATATAGCCCCGACCCTCTCAGTTCACAGTTTGGCCTAGGAAACAGATGTATACAAAGTAATTATTATAGAATGTAATACTTTATTTCATCAGCTCTGTGTTGCTAATTGTAAGGCTCACAATTACTTTACATGCAAGGAAGAAAGAAGAAATGTTAAGAAAGACTGGCATGCTATCAGTTGTAAGATATATCCTATTTTCACAGAAATGTGGAGGGGAAGGTATGTCTTACAATTGATGAAATACATTAAGCGCTCTACTAGAGGGAGGTACAACTTGTGAGAGTTGATGGATGGCTGGGTACAGGTATTGTCAGTAAAGACCCTTTGCATAACATGCATGATACACCCTCATAGATGGACGAGGAAGATAGGGCATTACAAGCAGACAGTAAAGTCTGAAAATGTGAAGGGGAGGGCATTATTGATGTGTACCACCATATCAGGACAAGCAGGAGAAGGAAATGAGCTAAGTATTTGGCACAGTAACATTGTATAATGCAGCAGAGCAGGACAGGAAGCTTGGAACATTTTCAGAAAAGACATGAGCCTCATTCTTGAATTTCAACTCCTAAAATGTAATAGCAACTCCAAAAAGATGATACTAATATAATAAAGTGGAAAGTGAGAGTAGTGTGAGAAGCAAAGTGGCCAGGGGAAGGGTTGAAGCTTCACAGCTGACCGAGTGGGGATAAGTGTGAAGTCACTGTGCTCATGGTGAGAGGTGAATGCTTTCTCAGCAGAGAAGTGTTTAGTATCTATTTCTGTCTTTTCACTGCCTATCAAGGTCTTGGTTATGTCCCTTTTAGAGCTTTGTAACTTAGAGTGAAAGGAAGTACAACTCAAGTGGAAAAATGCTCAATTTTCTTTATGAAAAATGTATTTATTTTTATTTTATTATTTATTAAAAATTTTTTTAATGTTTATTTATTTTTGATAGAGAGAGAGAGAGACAGAGCTTGAGTGGGGGAGGGGCAGAGAGAGAGGGAGACACAGAATCCGAAGCAGGCTCCAGGCTCTGAGCTGTCAGCACAGAACCTAATGTGGGGCTCGAACTCACAAACTATGAGATCATGACCTGAGCCGAAGTCGGACGCTCAACTGACTGAGCCACCCAGGCGCCCCTATTATTTATTTATTTTTAAGTATCATTTATTTAATCTCTGCTCCCAGCATGGAGCTTGAACTCATGACCCTGAGATCAAGAGTCTCATGCTCTTCCAACTGAGTCAGCCACGTACCCCTAAAAATCCATTTACTACAAGGAGGATAATAAATTACCAGAATTAAGGTTCAGTTATCAAATGATGGCTTAGTATTATAGCACTGGATTGTACTGTTTCATGGGAAAATATAGGTCATTTAAGGAGGGATTTAAAAAACTAAGTTACTAATTTTTTTTTTAATTTTTTAAGTTTATTATTATTTTTTTAGCATTTATTTATTTTTGAGAGACACAGCGTGAGCGGGTTGGGGCAGAGAGAGAAGGAGACACAGAATCTGAAGCAAGCTTCAGGGTCCAAGCTGTCAGCACAGAACCCGACATAGGACTTGAATCCACGAACTGTGAGATTGTGACCTGAGCCGAAGTCAGACACTTAACCAGCTGAGCCACCCAGGTGCCCCAAGACTCAGTTACTAATTTTCTGGCAACCAGCCCTGAAGCTAGTGGGAGAAAGTGTGAAAAACTAGAAATAGCATAAGTACAAATTTGTCTAGTGTTTTTTCTTTTCATCAGTAAACCAAAGCTAGGTTTGACTCTCTTAAGCTTTTTGGTCTCTGGTCTCATTAGAAAATGAGTTGGTCCTTTCAGCAATCAGTCAGCAGACATTTAAGTGCCTATTGTGTGTTAGGAATTGTGCTAGGCACTGAAATTAAAATATGAATGACATAATCTTTGTAAGGAGTGCACTTTTATTTTTTTAGCTTTTTTAATTTAGAGAGAGTGTGTTTCCATGCAAGTTGGGGAGAGGGGGAGGGGCTGAGAGAGAATTTTTTTTTTTTTTAAGAATTTTTAAGTTTATTTTGAAAGAGTGAAAGATGGGGGGAGGGGCAGAGAGAGGGAGGGAGGGAATCCCAAGCAGGCTCCATACTGTCAGTATGGAGCCCGATGTGGGGCTCAGACTCAGGAACCATGAGATCATGACCTCAGCCGAGGTCAAGAGTCAGACAGTTTAACTGACTGGGCCACCCAGGTGCCCCAGGAAAGAGAGAATCTTAAGCAGGCTGCATGCTTAGCGCGGAGCTGGACGCAGGGCTGGATCCCATGATCCTGGGATCATGACCTGAGCCAGAATCAAGAGTTGGACGCTCAACTGACTGAGCCACCCATGTGCCCCTGAACTTTTTTTTTTTTTAAGTTTATTTATGTATTTTGAGAGAGAGAGGGAGGGAGAGAATCCCAAGCAGGCTCCAGGCTGTCAGCACAGAGCCAGATGCAGGGCTCGAACTCACTAACCGTGAGATCATGACCTGAGCTGAAACCGAGTCAGATGCTTAACTGACTGAGCCACCCAGGTACATTCTTTTTTTTTTATTTTATTTTTATTTATTTTTTTAAGTAGCATCTATGCTCATCACTCATCATGGGGTTTGAACTCATGATGCCAAGATCGAGTTGCATGCGAGACAGGCACCCCTAAATAATGCACATTTAAAAAAAAGATTTCATTTAATTTGTTTATGTATTTATTTAAAGTTTATTTTTTTAGTAATCTCTATACCCAACCTGGGGCTCAAACTCACAACCCTGAGATCAAGAGTTGCATGCTTTACCAACTAAACCATCCAGGTGCCCCAAGAGTACACATTTTGTTTTTTTAATATTATTTTTGAGAGAGAGAGAGGGAGAGAGTGCATACATGTGTGTGCACATGGGGAAGGGACAGAGAGAGGAGACATAGAATCCAACACAGGGTCCAGACTCTGAGCCGTCAGCACAGAGCCCGACGGCCTCAAACCCTGAACAGCAAGATGATGACATGAGCCGAAGTGGATGCTTAACCGACTGAGCTATCCAGGCACCCCAAGAATGCACATTTTAATTGGAGACTAACACAAATAATTATGAATTAGTACAGTAAGTGCAATCATAGAGATCTGTACTAAGTGCTATGGGAGCACAGGTTCTGTGTGGTGGGGTGAGGGGAAGGTTGGACAAAGCTTGCTAGAGAAGGAGTCAGTTGGGTCTTAAAGGATGAATATAATTTGGCTATCTCAACAAAAAAAGATTGGAGAGGGTAGTGTTTCAAATACAGAGAACAGCTTGCACAAGGGTAGAGAGTATATGAGTATGGACCTGTGGGCCAGTGGTTTAATGTGGCTAGATCATGGGGCATGAGGAAGAAATGGAAGGAAGTGAGGTGAAAGATGAGTTGGAGCCCAGTTGTAGATGGCCTTGGTGAGGGGTCTGAATTTTACTTTGTAAGATAAAATGCCAGGGAGTCATGGGAGAGTTTTGTTTGTTTGTTTGTTTAAGTCATGGGAGAGTTTTGAGTCAGGTAAGGAGCAAGTTTGGATCACTGTTTAAGAAAAGTAACACTGTTGGCAGTATGGAAGTTAGATTTTTTTTTTTTTTAATGTTTATTCATTTTTGAAAGACAGAGAGAAACAGAGCACAAGCAGGGGTGGGGTGGTGAGAAAGGGGGACACAGAATCTAAAGCAGGCTCCAGGCTCTGAGCTGTCAGCACCAGAGCCCGACGTGGGGCTCGAACTCATGAACTGCGAGATCATGACCTGAGCCAAAGTCGGTTGCTCAACCGACTGAGCCACCCAGGCGCCCCTGGAAGTTAGATTTTAAAGTGTGAAATTGGCTACGGCGGGGGGGTGGGGGGGGACTAGTTGGTTATGAGACATTTGTGTGATGATCATTTGAGAGAGATTGAAGATCTCAGTTACAGTGGTAATGGTGGAATTGTAGACAGGTTAACGAGCTTTTTAGGAGAATCACCAGGAGGGTCTTATTGACTTTATGTTGAGGAGTGGGTAAGGGGGAAGGAGTTGTCAAAGATGTATTTGAAATTGCTTGCTTGGGCAAGTGGATGGTGATATTATTAACCAAGGTAGGGAATACAGGGGTGAGAGGGTGTTACATTTGAGGGACAATGATTTTGGTATATTAGATTTGAGGTGTCAGGAAAATCTAGGAGCAAATGTCCAATAAGCTTCTGGATATTGGGTCTTGAGCTTAGTAGAAAAGTTTAGAATGGAGATGCAGATCTAGAAATCATTAGGGTATAAGTAATAAAGTCAGCATAATTTCTCTGTGAGTCTGAGTTCTAGTTGCTTTATTTGTTGTTTATTCACATCATCTGGAGGGATTGGTTTTATAATAATGTGGCACCAAGTACCTTCTTGATAGTAGTTCATACAGTGCTAAATATTTTCCTTATTTTCCCATTATTTATTTATTTATTGAAAAAAAACTTTAAGGTTATTTATTTATTTTGAAAGAGAGTGAACCAGCAGGGGAGGGGCAGAGAGGGAGGGGGACAGAGGATTGGAAGCAGGCTCTGTGCTGACAGCAGAGAGTCCGATGTGGGGCTCAAACTCAGGAACCATGAGATCATGACCTGAGCTGAAATTGGATGCTTAATCGACTGAGCCACCAGGGTGCCCTATTTTTCCATTTTTTAAAGAAGTTTTTATTTAAGTAATCTCTTTGACCAACACAAGGCTCGAGCTCATGACCACGACGAGATCAAGAGTTGCATGTTCTACTGACTGAGCCTGCCAAGCTTCCCAGTGAACTTTTCAATAAAGAATTAGTGTGCAGGGGTGCCTGGGTGGCTCAGTCTGTTACGCATCGACTCTTGATTTCCGCTCAAGTCACGCGAGGTCATGGGTTCGAGCCCCATGTCGGGCTCTGCGCTAAGTGTGGAGTGTGCTCGAAATTCTCTCCCTCTCCTTCTGCCCCTGTCCTGCTTGTGTGCATGTGCACTCTCTTTCAAAATAAGTAAACATTTTTTTTAAACATTTATTCATTTTTGAAAGATGGAGAGAGACAGAGCATGAGCAGGGGAGGGGCAGAGAGACAGATGGAGACACAGAATCTGATGCAAGCTCCAGGCTCTGAGCTGTTAGCACAGAACCTGATGCGGGGCTTGAACCCATGGACTGTGAGATCATGACCTGAGCTGAAGCTGGGCACTTAACCAACTGAGCCACCCAGGTGCCCCATTACAACATTTTTTGAAAAAAATGAATTGTGTGCATATTAGCTGTACATCTTTGTTTTCCCCTATTCTCAATGGTTTACCAGACTTAGGAAATTTGCCTTTTTAAATTTTTTTTTTTTAATTTTTTTTTTTCTTTCCACGTTTTTATTTATTTTTGGGACAGAGAGAGACAGAGCATGAACGGGAGAGGGTCAGAGAGAGAGGGAGACACAGAATCGGAAACAGGCTCCAGGCTCTGAGCCATCAGCCCAGAGCCCGACGCGGGGCTCGAACTCACGGACCGCGAGATCGTGACCTGGCTGAAGTCGGACGCTTAACCGACTGTGCCACCCAGGCGCCCCTTTAAATTTTTTAAATTATTTTTTTAGGTTTTTTTTTTTTTTTTTTTTCAACGTTTATTTATTTTTGGGACAGAGAGAGACAGAGCATGAACGGGGGAGGGGCAGAGAGAGGGAGACACAGAATCGGAAACAGGCTCCAGGCTCCGAGCCATCAGCCCAGAGCCCGACGCGGGGCTCGAACTCACGGACCGCGAGATCGTGACCTGGCTGAAGTCGGACGCTTAACCGACTGCGCCACCCAGGCGCCCCTAGGTTTTTTTTTTTTAAATAGTCTCCATGCCGAACATGGAGCTTGACCTCTTGACCCTGAGACCGAGAGTTGCATGCTTTATTGACTGAGCCAGCCAAGAACCCTGCAACTGCCTTGTCTAACATCAGTTCTATTATAAAGATGGAGGAAAAAAGAATCTATTTCCACTGAATGCCTCTGATTGAAGCCTGAATGGTTATTATGAACTAGAACCTCAGCAGATTTGGTTTGAGGACCACAGGACAATTTTGAACCAGTACCTGGTTAGTTCAGAGTTGGGATTAGGAATTCAAGCTAACTGTCTAGTTTTCTGCTACTCCGTAGCTTTTTCACCAGTTATATAAGAACTGAAAACAATGAAATAAATATACCTGATGGTAAGTGAAAAATACACATGCTGTTGTTTTCTGGAAGGACAGTTTGGTATGATTTAGGTGCTTTTTTTATAGTTCATGATTTTGAAATAAAAGCAGAGACATGTTTTATGAAAGGAAGGAATATGCAGAGTATCTGTAGTTGTTGGTTGACTTTAGCTAAACATTTTTAATATTGACATTAAACAGGATGTCTGGCTTTGACAAGAAAATCAAATATTGAGAATCACAGACATCCCTAGGGTCTCACCTTGATTCAAGGCTTAACTCCCCATACTTCTCATTTTCTCCCTCACCTTAGGGATTTATGTTAAAGAGAAGATTAATTCTGTAGATAGGTTTTCTTTTTACTTTTTTATTATGAAAATTTCAAATATATGCGAGAGTAGACATCAGTATAATGAACCCCTATCACTCTGCTACAGTAATTTTGAACTTGTGCCAATCTTGTGTTATCTATGTTTCCCCATCCACTAACCCACCTAAGTTATTTTTAAAGAAATCTCAGATTCATAAGTTAATAAATATTTCCATATATATCTCTAAAAGATAACTAAAAGAAAAATCCCACAAAATTAACAAGCATTTCTTTAAAAAATTTTTTAGTTATATATATATTTATTTGGATGGGGCTAAAGATTTTAAAGATTTTAGGGGTACCGGGGTATCTCAGTCGGTTGGGCATCTGACTTCGGCTCAGGTCATGATCTCATGGCTCCTGGGTCCAAGCCCCCTTTGTGCTGACAGCTCAGAGCCTGGAGCCTTCTTCAGATTCTGTGTCTCCCTCTCTCTTTACCCCTCTCCTGCTCACAGTGTCTGTCTCTCTCTCAAAAATACATTGAAAAAACACTGAAAAAAAAAAAAAACATTGAAAAAAAGGTGGGGGTGCCTTGGTGGCTCAGTCGGTTGAGCGTCTAACTTTGGCTCAAGTCGTGATCTCATAGTTTGTGGGTTCAAGCCCTGCATCTGGTTCTGTACTGACAGCTCAGAGCCTGAACCCTGCTTTGGATTCTGTGTCTCCCTCTCTGTCTGCCCCTCCCCCACTCATGCTCTGTTTCTCAGAAGTAAATAAATGTTAAAAAAAAACAAGAAAGAAAAAGAAAGAAAAGCAAAGGGACCAACATAACCAAAATTATTTTGAAAAAGGCAACAAAGTTGGAAGACTCCTACTACCTGATTTCAAGACTTACTGAAGAGCTATGGTAATCAAGACCGTGTGGTATTGGTGAAAGGATAGTTTGACAGATCAATGAACAGAATACAAAGTCCAGAAATAGACCCACAGTATTAAATATAGCCATTTGATTTTTGACAAAGGCAAGTCAAAGGAGAAAAGATAGTCTTCTCAACGAGTTGTTGGAATGATTGGATATCTAAAGTAAAAGAAAGAAAAAATGTGCCTCAAACTATACTTCATACCATTTGTAAAAATTAACTCAAAATCGATCGTAGACCTAAATATAAAATGGAAAACTATAAAATACTTGGAATATTTTATACAGGAGAAACAGGAGAAAATCTTTGTTACCTTGAATTAGGTAGAGTTTTTAGATACAACACCAAAAACAAGATCCAAAACAATTTTTCTTGATGAATTGGGCTTCATCAAAATTGAAAACTTTTACTCTGCCAAAGATGCTTAAGTGAGTGAAGAGAAGACACAGACGGGACACCTGGCTTAGTTGGTAGAGATGTGACTCTTGATCCCAGGGTTGTGAGTTTGAGCCCCATGTTGGGCATGGAGTCAACTTAAAAAAAGACAAGACACAGAGTGGGAGAAAATATTTGCAAATTGTATATCAGACATACATAAACCTGTATCTAGAATGTATAAAGAGTTCAGAACTTGTCAAGAAGCAAACAGCACCATAAAAAAATGAGTGAAAGATTTGAGTGACTTCACTGGAGCAGATAGATTAATGGCAAGTAAGTGTGTGAAAATCTCAACATCTCAGTCATTAGAGAAATGCAAATTAAAAATAATGAGATATGCCATTAGAATGGCTAAAAAAACAACAAAAGAAAACTGATTAGATTATGGGCTGGCAGGGACGTGGAACAACTAGAACTTAAGGAAACACTGTGGTAGTTTCTTACTGAGTAAAACAAACATTTAACATGTGACCCAAGTATTTACTCAGTGGAGTGACAGCCTAGGACATAAAAACCTGTATGTGATGGGGCGCCTGGGTGGCGCAGTCGGTTAAGCGTCCGACTTCAGCCAGGTCACGATCTCGCGGTCCGTGAGTTCGAGCCCCGCGTCAGGCTCTGGGCTGATGGCTCGGGGCCTGTTTCCGATTCTGTGTCTCCCTCTCTCTCTGCCCCTCCCCCGTTCATGCTCTGTCTCTCTCTGTCCCAAAAATAAATAAACGTTGAAAAAAAAAAAATTTAAAAAAAAAAAAAACCTGTATGTGAATATTTATAGCAGCTTTATTTATTTATTTATTTATTTATTTATTTATTTATTTGTAAATGTATCTTTTTTTTAATATGCGTATTTTATTTTATTTTTTTAAACGTTTTTTTATTTATTTTTGAGACAGGGAGAGACAGAGCATGAATAGGGGAGGGTCAGAGAGAGGGAGACACAGAATCCGAAACAGGCTCCAGGCTCTGAGCTGTCAGCACAGAGCCCGACGCAGGGCTCGAACTCACGGACCGCGAGATCATGACCTGAGCCGAACTCGGCCGCTTAACCGACTGAGCCACCCAGGCGCCCCTATAAATGTATCTTTTAAAAAATATTTATTTTTGAGAGAGAGGGAGCACAAGTAGAGGAGGAGGGGAGAGAGACAGAATCTGAAGCAGGTTCCAGGCTTGGAGCTGTCAGCATAGAGCCTGATATGGGGCTCAAACCCATGAACTGTGGAGATCATGACCTGAGCCGAAGTCGGATGCTCAACCCCCTGAACCTCCCAGGCGCTCCCATATTTATAGCAGCTTTTTATTTGTACTCAAAACTAGAAACAACCTGAATGTCCTTCATCTTTGGTATGGATTAACCAACTGTGATATATTCATATAGTGGAATACTACTCAGCAATAGAAAGGAACTATTTATATATGTAATAACATAAATGAATCTCATATGCATTATGGTAAGTGAAAGAAGCTAAACTGAAAAGGCTGCTCACTATTTGATTGAATTTATATGATAGTCTAGAAAACTTAAAACTATAGGGACAGTGGAGAGCAGATTGATGATTGTCTTGCTCTAGGGGTAGGGGAATGTTTTACTACAAAGCAGTAGAATGAGGAAATTTCTGGAGGGTAATGGAACTATTCTGTACCTTGATTGTGGTTACACATCTGTATGTTTATGAGGACTTTTAGAACTGAACACTAAAAAATAAATTTTACTGTGTAAAAATAAAAGAACAGTCTGAGGGCCCCTGGGTGGCTTAGTGGCTTGAGGGTCTGACTCTTAATCTCAGCTCAGATCTTGATCTCAGTTCAAGCCCCGCATTGGACTCGATGCTTGGTCTGAAGCCTACCTTGAAAAAAAAAAAAAGTCTGGGGGTGGAAGAGGGAGACTTTAAAGAAGAATTCCAAAAATGTAATTTCCTAACTATATTTGAATTTTAACTTAATTTTATTTCTTTTTTGAATATATTTTAAGTAACATAAAAGGTACACAGTATGGGAATGTCTGGCCGGCTCAGTCAGTAGTGCATGGGACTTTTGGGGTTGTTGGGTGTAGAGTTTACTTTAAAAAAAAAAAAAAAAGATGCATGGTGAAAAGTCTCTGAGTGACAATTTAAGATCCTTTAGAATTTATTTTAATTTGTAATGCAGTTGTGTACTCTAATTCTTTTTTTTTAATTTGTTTATTTTAACAAATAAACATCCAAGATGCAAACATGGATAAACCCCTTATCCATTTAGTCCATCCCCATACCCACAGCCAGCCCCTCCAGCAACCCTCAGTTTGTTCTCTGTATTTAAGAGTCTCTTATGTTTTGTCCCCCTCCCTGTTTTTATATTCTTTTTGCTTTCCTTCCCATATGGTCATCTGTTTTGTATCTTAAATTCCTCATATGAGTGAAGTCATATATTTGTCTGTCTTTTTTTTTTTTTTTAAATGTTTATTTTTGAGACAGAGAGAGATAGAGCATGAACGGGGAAGGGTCAGAGAGAGAGGGAGACAGAATCCGAAACAGGCTCCAGGCTCGGAGCTGTCAGCACAGAGCCTGATGTGGGGCTCGAACTCACGGACCATGAGATCATGACCTGAGCCAAAGTCGGACGCTTAACCGACTGAGCCACCCAGGCGCGCCCCTATTTGTCTTTCTCTGACTGACTTACTTCGCTTAGCATAATACCCTCTAGTTCCATCCACATTGTTGCAATGTGTACTCTAATTCTTAAGACTTCAAGAATATTTTGCTGTTTATTTTCTACTTTAAGTTTGCTTATTCTCAAGCATAATGCTACTAGCTTTCTTTCCCTACTCTCTTTCTATCCTAGGACACTGCTGTGTTATCAGTATTTTTCCACTTCAGTGCATGAAAAAGTATAGGGAGAGATTTATGAAGTTAATGGGGGTATATATGAATATTATCCAAAGTCTAGCCAAGCTATTTATTCTCCCAGGGATTACTTAATGAACTGAATGAAGCTTGGACACTCGGAATATTGTGGCAGGACACACCCTTCAAATTCTTAGAAGTATTACAACTTCCAGGTTAGTGTGGATTTTTAGATTTGGTAAGACACAGAAAAACTTGGCTGTGATTTTTGGTCAGCTGGACCAGGTCCAATATTGATTAATAGCGTTCCTCCTCTGCTTGCATCCTTCCTCTTCCCTCTGCTATTGCTTTCTTGTGAGAGGCAATTTGAACTATTTGCTAGTGTTTCTGGATCATGTCTCTGCTCTTTCTTTCCACAACTACTCTGATTTTCCATCAGATCTCAAATTTCTAAGTAAGAACTTTTATTTAGATAAAGTAAGATCAGGGGCGCCTGGGTGGCTCAGTCAGTTAAGCGTCGGCTCAGGTCATGATCTCATTCATGGTTCGTGAGTTTGAGCCCTGCGTTGGGCTCTGCTGACAGCTCAGAGCCTGTAGCCTGCTTCAGATTCTGTGTCTCCCTCTCTCTCTACCCCTAACCCACTCGCACTCTGTCTCTCTCAAAAATAAATAAACTTGGGGCGCCTGGGTGGCGCAGTCGGTTAAGCATCCGACTTCAGCCAGGTCACGATCTCGCGGTCCGTGAGTTCGAGCCCCGCGTCGGGCTCTGGGCTGATGGCTCAGAGCCTGGAGCCTGTTTCCGATTCTGTGTCTCCCTCTCTCTCTGCCCCTCCCCCGTTCATGCTCTGTCTCTCTCTGTCCCAAAAATAAATAAACGTTGAAAAAAAAATTAAAAAATAAATAAATAAATAAACTTAAAAAAATGTTTTTAGATAAAGTAAGATCATTCTTCTTAGTAGGGGGTTGTGTGGGTGACTGGTTAGGCTCCCGTGTCTCACTGGAATATTTATTTGTCTGCTCTTTGTAAATTGTTAACCCAGCTGATCTCTAGTCCTTCAATGTTATTCTCTCCCCCACCTTTCTCTCAAAGGCTATCAAGTGGAAGTTATCTTCATTTTTTTCCACACCTGCAGACTTTACTGTATTCATATGTTGGCCTTTCCTTTCTTCTCCATATTGTTAATCCCTCTGTGACCTTGTTACATCACTGTTTTTATGTTTGTATTTATTTCTTTTCCCCAATTCTTTGTCCCCACCCTACCCCCAGTTACTGCTCAGTTTCTCTCCTATTCCTAAAAGTAGTCTTTCTCCTGCTCTCTTTACTTTCTCATAACCTATTTATTCCTCAAGCATGTAATTTGATTTTGTCCCCAACACTCCACTGAAATTGCTCTGCTCAGTGACCTAATTGTGAAACCCAGATGATGCTTTTCAGTCCTCGATTTATTTTGCCTTCTGCTTTTATTAATTTTTTTTAATTTTTAATTTTTTAATTAAAAATTTTTAAATGTTCATTTATTTTTGAAGGAGAGGGAGAGAGAGAATGACTGAGGGAGGGGCAGAGAGAGAGGGAGACAAGAATCTGAAGCAGGTTCCAGGCTCTGAGCTGTCAGCATAGAGCCCAGTGTGGGGCTCGAACCCACAAACTGTGAGATCATGACCTGAGCCAAAATCAAGAGTCGGATGCTTAACCGCCTGGGTGCCACCCAGGCACCCCTAATTTTTCAGTTTTTGCTTCTGTGCTTCTTTAAACTGTCCATGCTTGGTTTTTCTTTTCTATTTCTTTTTAGTCTCCCTTTCTTCTATCCAGTCCTTAAGTGTTAATGTTGCTGACAATTCTGTTCTTAGCCACCCTCTTCTTGTTTTATTTTTCACAGGTAATGTAATTCAAATCTCTATATTTAACTCAAATCTCTGTCTCCTGGGATCCAGACCTATATTTCCAGAATCCACCTGGACATCTTATGGGCATCTTGGAATTCATTATTTTTGCCACAAAATCTAAACGTTCTAGATTCCCTGACTGGTTGAATGCTATTAATAGCCATACAGTTGCTAAATCAAAAATATTGGATTTGACCTTGCTCCTTTCTTCTCCCTTACCACTCGTATCTGCCTGATCCCTAGATTTGATTTTAGCGTTGAAGATCTCCTAAATCTGCCTCTTTCTTTCCAACCATATTGCCAAAGTCATAGATTAGACCATTTTTATTTCTCTCTCTCTTTTTTTTAATTTTGTTGATGTTTTATTTATTTTTGAGAGAGAGAGAGACAGAGCGTGAGCAGGGGAGGGGCAGAGAGAGAGGGAGACAGAGAATCCCAAGTAGGCTCTGCACTTTCAGAGCAGAGCCCAATGTGGGACTCCGACTCATGAAACCATGAGATCATGGCCTGAGATGAAACCAAGAGTTGGAAGCTCAACCGACTGAGACACCCAGGTGCCCTGACCATTTTTATTTCTTACTTGGTCAGTTGCAATAACCTCCTAACTGGTCTTCATGCCTCAAGTCTTACTACCCCTTCGGTTGATCCACCACAATGCCACAAGAGCAATCTTCCTAAATTGGAAGACTACTTATGCTGTTTCCCTTTAGGATTCTTTATCATTCACAGCACACTTAACACATAGATGATTGGTTCCATCTTCCTTCCTCCTTTCCTCATTACATTTTTGCTGAAGCTATTTTCTTTCCTTCCATGGACGTTTCTTCCAAAACAAGCAAACATAACCAATAATGTGGTGAATCTCCTAATTAATCTTTAGGACTTAGCTCATAGCTCATTTCTTCTGTGAGGTCTTCCTAGTTCTCAAGGCAGAATTAATCACTCCTGCTGCTGGGCTACTGTAACATTTTATTATCCTGCTAGCATTACATTTATTATTTAAGTGTTGTTTTGTTTCTTCAACTGGATTGTGAGCCCTTTGTGGGTAAGGGTAACTAAGCCTGCCAAATTTTTTGAGTTTCTAGTATGTGTAGAGCACTAGTAATACACTGCTAATCAAGATGGACAGTCTGTCCTCTTATGGAGCTTGTATTCTAGGGAGGGACAACAGACAACTTTTTAAAACTCAGTTATGATAAATACGATGCAGAGAATTAAAATAGACTGATGTGTTAGAGAGTGAATGGACAGCTACTTTAGGTTAGGAGAATAGGGAATACCTTTCAGAGTATGGCAGTTAAGATCTAGGAGAATTCAGAGATTACCAGATCAAACATTCCAGTGTAGAACTAAAGAGGAATGAACTTCATATCTTGGAAGAACAGAAATAAGGCTAATGTGACTTGAATGTGGTGAGAGGGAGAGTGGTGCCAGAAGAAGGCAGAGACCAGATGACACTGAGGTTTGAAAGCTAGGGTAATGTGTTTCCTTCAGAGGTTTTTAAGCGGGCATATGATGTGAATTGGTTTGTAATTAGAATGTTCTGCTTACTGTGTGGAAATGGATTCATTGTAGGGACATCGTGAGTAGAGGCAAGGAGACTAGTAACAAGACTTGCACTAATTTAGATGAGAATTGGTGGTGACTTGGATTGGAGTGATGGTTGAAGAGCTGTAGAGAAGTAGATTTGGAATTTCTTTTGGAAATGAAGTCATCGGGACTTGCTCAGGGATTGGCAGCAGCCAGGGGGAGTGAGGCAAAGAGGAATCATGCCTAACTTATGCATTATTGGCTGTGGAAACTAGGTAGGTGATAATATTTATTGAGATGGGTAAGATTCTGGTGGAAGGATTTTGCTTTGGTCATATCAAGTTTGAGGTGCTTGTTAGATAGCCAACTGGAGCTATAAGATAGAAAAGCCTGGAATTCCTGGGAGAAATCTGGGCTGGCATTGTAGACTTGAAATCAACATGTAGGTAGAGTTTGAAGTCATGAAATTCAATTAGGAGGTCACCTAGGAATGGATTGTGGCTAGAAAAGAGGTATGAAGGAGAAGGAGCAGCCAGTGAGGTAGGAGGAAAACCAGTGATGCTATGGAAGCCAAGTAAAAAATATGTTTCAAGGATGGAGTGGACCACTGTATTGATTATTGTCTCAGAAAAGAACAGAGAAGTACGCATGGGGTTTGGCAACCTAGTGGTTATTGGTGACCTTGACTAGAACCACTCATTGGAGTGATGGAGATAGAAGTCTGATTGTAGTGGATTAAGAAGAAAAATAAGATGAAGAAGCATTTGATCCTTTTTTTGTTTTCGTATGATGACATAGAGGTTTTGGGAACCAATTTCTGGAAACTCCTTGTGTCATTGTTATTAAATCCTTACTTATTTATATTCAAATGTGGTTGTGTATTTTTGATGAAGTGTTATAACAATAATTTAATGTTTTTGTGCCCTCATTTTAGGTGGGTTTCTGTGTTCTAAGAACCTACTAAAACTAGGACTATGAGCAATACAGATACACTGGTTGAGTGAATGATACTGTTTTTAAGAATTAGCTTTGTGGTTTTGGAAAAGCAGACTGGCTTGACCTTGGCCTTATAATACATCAGTTTTTTCAGCTCTCAAATGAGGATAACAGGACCAGTTTAGCTCACGGGTGGTTGTGAGGCATGACTACTAATGAAAATATTGTAAAACACTTCTGCAAGTTAAAGTGTGATATGGATGCTAAATAATAGTTCTTTATTGGGATGTTGTGAAAATTAGCAACATGCTGTCTGTTAGAGGCCATAAGTTCCTTTTGAGAAAGGTGATATATTTTTATAAATACTATTTGAAGAAAAAATAGTTCCAGATTTGGGAAAAGATACTGCTACCCTAATTCTGGAGTGTAACAATTATGGAACCATAATGAAACAAATTTTAGTTAGAGAATATTTCCAAAAGATTTATTATATCACTTCAGAGGATTTGTATCACAAGATTTTTTTACCATTCTTGGCTTTGTGGTTCAAATGAGGGTATGACTGCCAGCCTATGGGATTATTTAAAAAAAAAGTTTTTTTTTATGTTTATTTATTTTTGAGAGGTGGGGGAGGGGCAAAGGGAGAAGGAGACACAGAATCTGAAGCAGGCTTCAGGTTCTGAGCTGTCAGCACAGAGGCCGATGCGGAGCTCGAACCCACGAACTGCGAGATCATGACCTGAGCTGAGGTCGGACCCTCAATCGACCGAGCCACCCAGGTACCCCTAGCCTATGGCAGTTATAATGCTGAATATTTAAAGGACCAGTAGGGGTGATTTATTATCTGTATTTAAAGCATCATAGCCAATTAGTAGAACCACTCACAAAAAAGCACTGAAAATGCACTTTAATTTATTTTAGATGACACCATATAGCCACTTTAATGAAAGCTTAGGTGATGGTTGCAGTTAGGCTTGGAGGAGGGACTTGGTGCCATTTCAGCCAAAGCTAGCACTCCTTGTTCCACACCTGAGGTTAAATATAGAATCTGTGGCATCATTACCTGTAATGCACTTAGAAAATGCTTGAAATTTGAATCTGATGAACTAAATTTTTCTCAGCCTCTAAACTGGCATTAACAGTAGAAGAAACTTGGGATGTGGGTCTTTTATGTCTGAAACTGATAAGGGAAAACTGAAATGGTTAAGCAATAACGTGCTGACGTGCTTAGAACTTTACCCTGCTGACAGCTCAGTTGGGATCTTGTGTATTGTTTTTTCAGTAGGGACCTGTGTATTGCTAATTTTAGAACAAAGTGACACGAAGTTCTTAGCTTTACATAAGTTGGAATTGAATCCTTTTTTTCTGGAATTTGAGTTCTCCCACAGTTCTTTCCCTCTTTGTATCAAGGACAAGTAAAAGGCTTAGCTTTCTTTTCCTCTTTGATGGGAAGACTTTTGTCCCATCCAGGCATTATTTGCTTTTCTTTTGCATTTGGTGACTGGAAAGGGGGGTCCCAGAATGGCCTGCTTCTACAGTAAGGCAGTTGAGTAAGCTTACTTTGTTAGAGATGCTTTGCCTCTGTGGTTATATTTAGACTTTCTTTTATTTACTTCTATGATCTCCCTTGTTCATTGTAGGCTTGGGGATTAGCTTCAGCTGTTTTATGTTCACAGGTAAAGGTTCATCTTTTATTCTTATTTTAGTTCCTTTAGTTTGCAGTTTACCTGTATCCATTTTTTTAATAGTTTCCTTCCCAGAGTAGATGTTTCACAAAGCTTCTATTCTAAATATTTTTAGGTATGTATTACTTAGCTAGGCACCCTTATCTCCCCAACTCCCCCAGCTTATTTGGGCTATAATTGACAAATAAAATTGTAAGATATTTAAAGTGTACAGTGTGATTTAGAAAAAAACATTTTTTAACGTTTTGAGAGAGAGAGAGAGAGAGAGAGAGAGAGAGAGAGAGCAGGCATGAGCCGGGGAGGGGCAGAGAGAGGGAGAGAGAGGCAGAGAGAGAATCTCAAGCAGGCTTCACACCGTCAGCGCAGAGCCCAGTGTGGGGCTTGATTTCCCAAACCTGAGCTGAAATCAAGAGTTACACACTTAACTGACTGAGCCCCTGTACAGTGTGATTTTAAATATCATTATCTTTTGTTTTTTTTTTTTTCATTCTGAGTAGCCAAGGTTTTCTCTGAGGCTTGCAGTTGGCAGTACTATCAAGCCAAAATACCCTTAGGATTGTATGGAGAAACACTTTCTTTTCTTTTTCTTTCTTTGGTGAAAAAAGGTGGTTTTATTAAATTGCCCGTATGGGACCCAGGGGCAAAAAGAGCTGCCTGTATGGAAAAGTCACTTTCTATTGCTTTTTTTTTTTTTTTAATGTTTATTTATTTTGAGAGAGAGTGAGCACAAGCAGAGAAGGGAGAGAGGGAGAGGGAGAGGGAGAGAGAGAGAATCCTGATCAGGCTCCACGCTGCCAGCACAGAGCCCAGTGTGGTGCTCAAACTTCTGAATCATGAGATTGTGACCTGAGCCGAGACCAAGAGTTAGATGCTTAACGAACTGAGCCACCCAGGTGCCCCTCTACTGGTTTTTAACAATATAGAATTATATTTAATATTTGACCTTACATATTTCTTCTGTGACTACCAGTTCATGCCCTTTGAAAATGTACCCTTTGGGAAAAAGAAAAAAGAAAAAAAAGAAAAGTTCCCCTTTGGTTGTCTTTTTCATATTGAATTGTAAAAATTCTTTGTATTTTGTGGCCATCAACTCTTTTCCATAAATGTTGGAAATTATTCTTTAAGGCTATGACTAAGAAGTGAGAAAGCAGACTATTGCATCAAATGCTTATCCAAGATGGTATTTGGTTAAAATGTTTGCCTTGGTTATTTGAGCAATAGTAAGCTTCTTTTGTCTCTCTCCTTCCAAAGATGCATAGAAAAGCTCCTTCTGTCTGAAGTAAAGTGTTGGCTCTGTGTTGGTTATAATTTGCTTTTTCTGGCTGGCAAAGCCTTCTTTTTGTTTTCTGTCTTCTGACAGATTATAGGATTGTGGGGAAACAGCGTCCAGGGCTTTTTCAGGAACTGTGCCATTTCATCTACAGGAGAAGCCATTGGCTTTGGCACTAGAAGAGAATCGGCTCTGCATTTAAAGATGCCAAATCATGCTTGATTCACAAGTTTGCCGCCTCATTTTGTGTATGTGTGTGAAACTTTTTCAAGATGCTGGCTTTTACTTTTTCTACCATGTGCCACCCTTTGAATATGAGAAATTTACCCTCAGTATGAGAAGTTAACAACTTGTTCCTTGTCTCCAACTCCCCAACCCCAACACAAACAATCCAGACATCCCAAACCATAGCAAAAGATGCAATAGTTATTTTAGGATTAGGGAAAAATACACCACACAAATGTTTCCATTCCATTCCATGGTGACTTTGAGTTCAAGTGTTAGTCTTTCCTGTGTAGGCTTGAATTATTTAGGTGTGGAAATGATTTGCTAAGCAAGATGTCTCTTTACAAAGGCATCAGTGAAAGCTAATTGTCAGAGAATTCTATTTCCTGACTCTGGGAAACTTAATTTGTGTAAGACAGAGCACATTTTGGAAACCTCTATTTTTTATCCTTGACACACTTTTCAGGGAGCTGTATAATTTATCATGATTTCAGATGAGAATTTTTATTATGTAAGCAGACTTTTTTTTTTTTTTTAAATGATTATTTTTGAGAGACAGCATGAGTGGGGAAGGGGCAGAGAGAGGGAGACAGAAGATCCAAAGTAGGCTCCGTGCTGACAGCAGAGAGCCTGATGCTGGGCTCCAACTCACAAACCCGCAAGAACATGGCCTGAGTTGAAGTCGGATGCCTAATCTACTGAACCACCCAGACACTCCTATTAAGTAAGCAGTCTTAACTCCAGTTGTATCTGTTATCTTCATGTTTGTTTGTTTTAAGTAGGTTCCACACCCACATGGAGCCTGTTGCGGGGCTTGAACTCATGACCCTGAGGTGAAGACCTGAGCTGAGATCAAGAGTCAGACACTTAACTAAGTCACCCAGGAGCCCCAACTTTCATGTTTTTAAAACTGTGTATAATAGGGGTGCATGGCTGGCTCAGTTGGAAGAACATGTAATTCTTGATCTCAGGGTTGTGAGTTTGAACCCCATGTTGGTTGTAGAGCTTACTTAAATAAACTTTTTATAAAAATTTTAAAAACTGTGTATAATAGGTTTTGAAACCTAGCCAGTTCGATATTTTAGCAAATCTTCCACACATGTTAACACTTCATGCCTCTCGTTTCTATAGATAATTGTTTAAAGTAACTTGTAGTTATATGTTATTTCCATTTAGATTAAGATGGGGAAGATAAATAGGGGAACAAGCCAGTTTGGATATGCTGGTTTGTCTAGCGTGAATTATTATATGGACATGGTTTTTTTTAGTCCCTCTGCCAGAAATGCTTCCCCTTCTGTCCTTCCCAAAACCCACAGTCTTGTAAAAAAGTTGAGGTTTGGCTCTTTCTTGTAGTTTGCTTTTTTTTTTTTTTTTTTTTTTTTTTTTTTTTTTTTAACTGTTGTGTTTTCCTTCACTGGACTAAGCACCTTAAAGACAGGGACTGTAGCTTATTCAGTTTTGATATGAGTGAATGAATGAATGAATCCAAAGATACAGTGAATGGATTTTAAACTTCCCTCTAGTGTCCGAAAGAGAAAATACAGCCAGCTTAAAAAAATACTTTGCTACATTGACATAATAGTTAAAGGCATTGCCTCCTCCTCATTTTTTTTTTTTTTAAACTTTCACACTTGTTCTTTTTCAGACCTGCTGTTCTCTTTAAGACTGGTGGATAATAAGGGTTTTGTTTTTGTTTTTGTTTTTAAAGCAGAGTCTGTTGTGTCACATGGGTGTTTGAATTCTGTAAAATGTCTCATAGCAGGTCTTTATGGGGAAAATGTGCTTTTAGTAGTTTGAGCTTCTGGGCACCTAGGTGGCTTAGTCAGTTAAGAGTCTGACTCTTGATTTCAGCTCGGGTCATGATCTCAGGGTTCTAAGATTAAGCTCCACTTTGGACTCTGCTGGGTGTGGAGCCTACTTAAGATTCTCTCTCTCTTTCTATCTCTCTCTCTCTCTCTCTCTCCCTCCCTCCCTCCCTCCCTCCCTCTCTCCGCCCCCCTCTCTGCCTCTCCCCCTCCCCTGCTCAAGCTCTCTCTCTCAAAAATAAACAAAAAAAAAAGTTTCAGCTTATGTTCAGGATAGATCGTTTTTATTGTTTTGTCTTTGTTATTCAGTTCTACTTAGTTGTATATATATGTATATGTATTTTAATGTTTATTTATTTTTTGAGAGAGAAAGAGACAGAGTGTGAACCGGGGAGGGCAGAGAAGGAGACACAGAATCCAAAGTAAGTTCCAGTCTCTGAGCTGTTTGCACAGAGCCTGACCCGGGGCTCAAACCCATGAACCATGAGATCATAACCTGAGTTGAAGTCGGCGCTCGACCAACTGAACCATCCACGTGCCCCTCAGTATAGTCATCGTGATTGGAATAAATTGTCAAAGGCACCTTTGACACTTTTCAGTTTTGTTTTGTTTGTTGGTGTTTGTTTGTTATAAATGTCATTTGGGAAATATGCCAGAGTACTTAAGAAATACTGAAGTGTGATCATACTGGGTGGATATTAGTTACTTGAACTAGTTTTCAGTCTAGCTTATTGATCTTTTCTTTCTGTTTTTAAGAGCCAGTGTGTTTTTGTTTCAGCATCTTTTACTGATTATAAAAGTTAGACATGCTCCACATAAAACGTTTAAAAACTATAGAAAATGTTAGTTCCACTACTCAGCTAATCTATTAAAATTACAAAATTAATGCATGTTGCTTACTTTTTGAAAGATCCAGTGAAACAAATATTTAAAAAGTTCTTTGTGGGGGTGGGCACATGGGTGGCTCAGTCAGTTGGGCATCCAACTTCGGCTCAGGTCATGATCTCACAGCTCGTGTTGAGCCCCACATTGGGCTCTGTGCTGACAGCTCAGAGCCTGGAGTCTGCTTTGGATTCTGTGTCTCCCTCTTTGGATTCTGTGTCTCCCTCTTTCTCTGCCCCTCCCCTGTTCATGCGTGCGCGCTCTCTCTCTCTCTCTCAAAAATAAACATTAAAAAAATTTTAAAAACAAAAAATAAATTAAAAAAAAAAGTTCTCTGGGGGCGCCTGGGTGACTCAGTCGGATAAACATCCGACTTTGGCTCAGGTCATAATCTTGTGGTTCGTGAGTTTGAGCCCTGTGTCCGGCTCTGTGGGGCTCTGTGCTGACAGCTTGGAGCCTGGAGCCTGCTTCAGATTCTGTGCCTCCTTCTTTCTCTGCTCTTCCCCCACTCATGCTCTATCCCTCTCTCTCTCAAAAATAAATAAAAACATTTTTTAAAAAATTTAAAAAAAAGTTCTGTCCTTTGTTCCCTCTTATTTTTCTTTTCTTTTTTTTTTTTTTAACGTTTATTTATTTTTGAGACAGAGAGAGACAGAGCATGAACAGGGGAGGGGCAGAGAGAGAGGGAGACACAGAATCTGAAACAGGCTCCAGGCTCTGAGCTGTCAGCACAGAGCCCGACGCGGGGCTCGAACTCACGGGCCGTGAGATCATGACCTGAGCCGAAGTCGGACGCTTAACCGACCAAGCCACCCAGGCGCCCCCCCTCTTATTTTTCTAATCTTCCTCTTAGTGATAACCACAATTGACAGATTGGTATATATTATATGTTCCAGTATTTTCTTGGACCTACAGACATATATAATACTACTATGTGCTTAAAAATAGATGTGATTATTTTACAATCTGAAACTTGATATTTTAAAACTTCATTGAGCCAAAATATATACAGTATAGAAAAGTGCATATAAATGTACAACTCAGTGAATTTTCACAAATTAAACATTACCGGGGTGCCTGGGTGGCTCAGTCGGGTGGGAGTCTGACTTTGGCTCAGGTCATGATCTCACAGTTCGTGGGTTCAAGCCCCACATTGGGCTCTGTGCTGACAGCTCAGAGCCTGGAGCCTGCTTTGAATTCTGTGTCTCCCTCTCTCTCTACCCCTCCCCTGCTCACACGCTGTCTGTCTGTCTGTCTGTCTGTCTCTCTCTCTCAAAAAAAAAAAAAACAACACATTAAAAAAAAAATTAAACATTACCTATGTAACTAGTTCCCAGATTAAGAAACACTACCAGCCCTCTTTTTTTTTTTTTTTTTTAAATTTTTTTTTTCAACGTTTATTTATTTTTGGGACAGAGAGAGACAGAGCATGACCGGGGGAGGGGCAGAGAGAGAGGGAGACACAGAATCGGAAACAGGCTCCAGGCTCTGAGCCATCAGCCCAGAGCCCGACGCGGGGCTCGAACTCACGGACCGCGAGATCGTGACCTGGCTGAAGTCGGATGCTTAACCGACTGCGCCACCCAGGCGCCCCACTACCAGCCCTCTTGAAGCCCCTCCGATCAATTTGTCCATGATACTGGATAAGTAAGTAATTAGTAGTGGCAGAGTTAGAACTTGATTGTTGTATCTTGAAGATGAATGAAGAGTATTATTAATGGTTTCAACTTTGGTGGCTTTTTTGAGAACTTGGGTGATTTAAGTGATTTGGGTTATTCTTTTGCTATAAAGTTTACTGGTCTAAATATTTATTGAGGACTTTGCTATGTGTGCCTTACTGTGCATAACTGGGAAGGGAGACAAAGGCAAATGTAATACAAGTTCTGAGTTACAGTCTAAAGTAGGAAGACAAATCACATATTAGACAACAGAATAAGTATTGTATTAGGGCGCCTGGGTGGCTCAGTTGGTTGAGATTCCAGCTTCGGCTCAGGTCATGATCTTACGGTTTGTGAGTTTGAGCCCCAAGTCGGGCTCTGTGTTGACAGCTCAGAGCCTGGAGCCTGCTTTGGATTCTGTGTCTCCCTCTCTCTCTGTCCCTCCCCTGCTTGCTCGCACGCACGCTCTCTCCCTCTCTCTCAAAAGTAAACATTAAAAAAAATTTTTTTTTAGGTGTTAAATTGTGTAATAGTGATTCAGGAAAGGAATCATTGCTGACAGCATCAAAGAAGGCTCCACAAGGAAGGTGGAATTTGAACTTGAAGAATGGGTAGGATTTGAATGGCATGGTTATAACAGCACAAGTCATGTCATGAAAATAGAAATGGATGGGAGCACCTGGGTGGCGCAGTTGGATAAGCGGCCGACTTCAGCCAGGTCATGATCTCGCGGTCCGTGAGTTCGAGCCCCGTGTCGGGCTCTGGGCTGATGGCTCGGAGCCTGGAGCCTGTTTCCGATTCTGTGTCTCCCTCTCTGCCCCTCCCCCGTTCATGCTCTGTCTCTCTCTGTCCCAAAAATAAATAAAAAACGTTGAAAAAAAGTTAAAAAAAAAATAGAAATGGATGAACATGATAGACAGTGAGCAAACAGATTAGTTTGTCTGGTGTGGGGAAACATGCTAGGGAAAGGTAGGAAGTAAGTTTGATAGTGTAAGATAGGGCCAGATTATGGAACATGTAACAGCTATAGAGTGGAAATTTGGCTGGATGACATAGGTACCAGAGAGCCACATATAGCTTAGTGCATAGGAGTATTAGATTTGGAGCCAAAATGACTCAAATTCTTCCCCCCCCCCAATTCTAATACTGACTCTCCCATTTACCAGCCATATGATTTAGAGAAGATCTTCAACCTCTCTGCACCTCAGTTTCTTTATCTATAAAAATGGGGAAATTTTCATAGGCTTATTATGACAAAATAATAAATATAAATATATAGTTCTTGCCACAGGGCCTTGGCCCTAGTAAATGTACAATAAATGTAACTTTCTGTGTTTAAAAAAAAAATTTTTTAATGTTTATTCATTTTTGAGAGACAGAGAAAGACAGGGTGTGAGTGGGGGCGGGGCACAGAGCGAGGGAGACACAGAATCCGAAGCAGGCTCCAGGCTCTGAGCTGTCAGCACAGGGCTTGAACCCACAAACTGCAAGATCATGACCTGAGCTGAAGTCAGACTCTTAAACCAACTGAGTCACCCAGGCACCCCGATGTTTGTTTATTTTTAGGGGAGAGAGAGAGAGAGAGAGCACGCGCACGCGCCAAGGTGGGGGGGAGGGGCAGAAAGAGAGGAAGACACAGGATTTGAAGCAGGCTCCAGGCTCTAAGCTGTCAGCACAGAGCCTGATTCGGGGCTCAATCCCAAGATCCGTGAGATCATGACCTGAGCTAAAGTCAGACACTTAACCGACTGAGCTACCATGGTGCTCCTAACTTTGTGTTTTTTAAGAACAAATACTTGAAAGCAATGGTATGCACAATGAGGAAGACTAGAAAGAAGTTATAGTTACCGCACAGACATGTTAAGGGTCTCTGTTAGGGTTATGGTAGTAAGATAGAGTACATTTGAGGGTCGTGAGAAGAAATTGGACTTGAATTCTTTAGAAGAAAATGTTTTGGGCTTCCCCAGTGATCTTTTATTAAATAGTTGTAATTCTTCTGTGGACTGTATAGATACTTGGGCAAGGTGAATTTGACTTTTTAATTTAGTTAAGGTATTTGAAACTCCCTAAGAGTTCCACGTTTATATTATAGAAGAGGATATCAGAAATTTTATCGGAATCATCCACTTTCCAAGAACATTTGTGATAATAGTGGTGAGACTGGTATGTTTGGTTCCTTGTTTTTGATGTCTTGGCAAATTAATTGGTACATGTGTGTTCTTGGAACAATGTAAATTTTAGTTTCTAGTTTAGTCCTTAAAGAGAAAAAATTTTCCTTTATCGAGAAGGCTAGAATCTGAAGGAAGGTACTGACACAGAAGTTTCCCTTAGACATCAAGATTACCTTTATGGTTAGCTACTTTGAGCAGTAGTTTCTTATTCTTTAGTTATTTTAATATGGAAAATGCCAGGGAATTGCTAAATGATATGAATTAGAGAGTTCGTGAATTTTTGGTTTAAGTCAGGAGATGATAGGATGAGACTGGACTTACCGGATGGCTAGCTAGCTAAGCTAGCAGACTTTAAAATCAAAAAGTTTCACATTTAGTTCTTTTCATATGGAACCTAATGAATGCTACTCTATGAAACATCAGTGAGGTTCCTCTATAAATCTGTTTTAAGCCAGTCTTTTAATTTGGGTTAGAAAGAAGAGCTGTCTTTAAAATGGGCATGTCTGTACAGCTCCTTTTCCATCTTATAAGAAGACTGAGGTTATAGATATGAAATGCTTTGAACTCCAAATTAAGAAAGGACTACTTAAGGGCGCCTGGGTGGCTCAATCGGTCAAGTGTCCCAGGTCATGATCTCATACCCTGTGAGTTCTAACCCCACATGGGGCTCTGTGCTGACAGCTCAGAGCCTGGAGCCTGCTTTGGATTCTGTCTCTCTCAAATATAAACAAACATTGAAAAAGAAAGGGCTACGTAAATTGCAAATACCTTTTGTTGTCTTTTAAAAACTATAGTACTACTTTGGGGAACTAAGTGGGATTGTAGAGTATGATGTAAATATTTAACATTAGTTGCAAGAATTCTGTGGACAAAAATGACAATATAGGTAATAGCTTACTTTCCCTGATCCCCATTTTCTTTTTTCTTTCTTTTTTAAAAAGATGTTTTATGGTTTTTTTTAAGTTTATTTATTTATTTTGAGAGACAGAGCAAGCGGGAGAGGGTCAGAGAGAGTTCCAAGCAGTCTCCATGCTTCAGCACAGAGCCTGACGGAGGGCTAGAACTCACAAACCACAAGTTCATGACCTGAGCTGAAACCAAGAGTTGGACACCCAACCGACTGAGCCACCCAGTTCCCCAATGTTTTATTTATTTTTGAGAGACAGAGCACGAGTGGGGAGGGACAGAGAGAGGGGGACAGAGGATCTGAAGTGGGCTCTGCACTGACAGCAGAGAGCCCCATGTGGGGTTCAAACTCCCCAGCCGTGAGATCTCATGACCATGAGATCATGACTTGAGCGAAATCAAGAGTTGGACACTTAACTGACTGAGCCACCCGGGTTCCCCTCTATTTTACTTTTATTTAATTTTTTAATGTTTATTTGTTTTTGAGAGAGAGAGAGAGAGCCAGAACGTTAACGGGGGAGGGCAGAGAGGGAGGGAGACACAGAATCTGAAGTAGGCCCCAGGCTCTGAGCAAGCGGCGTAGAGCCTGACGTGGGGCTCGACCTCAGGAGCCATGAGATCATGACCTGAGCCAAAGTTGGACACTTAACCGACTGAGCCACCCAGGCGCCCCTATTTTTCTTAAATGAGTCCCATGCACTGCTCCACCACTACACCTAAGAAAATATTCTACAATCTTTGACATATTCCATCCCAGCTGTGTTGTGCCCCTAACGTTGGCATTAGTGATTGAAGTGTTGATGCAGCTTGCCAGTTATGCAGCGACCTGGCGGTTGCTGAGAGTTTTTTCTGAGATTTGGCATATGGCTTGAACAAGACTTAGATACTTGTTGCCTGATTGTAATGAAACCTGCTAAAGGAATGGTTAGCTTGGATTTAATTGGATGTAGATGTTTTATATCCGAACTGGATTCGAGCCAACTGTGTGTTTTGGTGTGTGTGTGTGTTTGCAGATTATTTGATGTATTCCTTCTCCTACCCCCACCAATTTCGAGATTACTACCTTCCCGATATGCCCCCTCCCCTCTTAATTTCTGCGTCACAGGAAGCAGGAGTTTCAGACAGGGTGGATTGATGTTTGCAGCTGATCTAATATGCAACCTAAATCTATCCACGGTGTGAAGTTGATTAGCCTGAGAAAAGAAGGGCGAGGCAGAGGCCCTAGGAGCATCTTTTTACTGTCGGGTGTCATCTGGTGGCTATTGCTGTGGAAGTCTGAGGCACTCTGGGAGTCATTGCCTGGATAGGGGCCACTCTAGCACCCAGGCAGAGAGTGGGCTGGGGAGCGATAGAAGGGGAGCAGCATCACTTGGCCCAGCTGCGGTATGCTTGCCTCCCGGCTTTGGGGTGGTAGTCAGGAGAGATCGGGGCAGCTCTAACAAAGAGGAGCCGCGCAGGGGCCGGGGCCGCGGGTAGCTGGCCTATCCCCGGCGGCTGACCTCCCAGTGGGCCTCCCCAGTTGGCTGCTTGGCGGGTCGCTCTCCTGGCTCCCTGGCTTGTCATTGGCTGTGCGGGCAGGAGGGGGTTTGCGGAGGGCCGGGATGGAGTTGAGGGGGCGGGGCTGGCTTCCGGCAGCAAAGGGTAGCAAGCGGCTGCCGGCTGGGGGAGGGGGTGTCGGCGCACCGCGGAGTGCTGTGCTCCAAGAGCCTGGCACTCGGAGCTGCCACCTCCCCCTCCCCCAGCCAAGACAGCTATAAGCCCCTTCTCCTCCCTCCTGCCCGGGCGGGGCGAGGAGGGTTCAGCTGCCCCAGGCGGGCGGGGCGGAGCCTGGAGCCCCACCGAGCGAGCGCTGCGGAGCGATCCTCACCTCCCTTCAAGGGCTCAAGGTGTGTGTGCGTGTGCGTGTGTGTGCTTTTTCTAATGCAGCCCCGACTTCAGCCGACTTAACCTTGTGAGGAAAGGGGAAATGGAATGGGAAGTAAGATCTCCACATCCCATCAGTTTATTTTGATTTTCTGATTCTACCCTTCATTCTTCTTTCCCTCCCATCATCTCACCCCTGCAGCAGGGTAAGGAGATTCAGGACTCTTATCTTTTTTTACTGATACATCGATGTCGGTCTCTTACGAAGTAAAATGAACAGAAGAAAAGAGGAGCTCTTTCTTGCGTGGCATCTGATGCAGTAAACCGCAAAGAAAGAACGAAAGAAAAAGAAAGGAGAAAGAAAAGAAAGAAAGAAAGAAAGAAAGAAAGAAAGAAAGAAAAGAAAGGAAGGAAGAAAAAGAAGGCTAGGAATGGGTTTTTGGTACTGTACTGCATCCATGTCCATTAAGGCTGTCTTCACCATTTTCCTACTTGGGACTGCCTTATTCAGCAAAAACAGTCTGAAAAAGGAGATGCTAGTCGAAAGAGGGAGCAGCCCATGTCAAACGGTGGTTAAAGGAAATCCTAATAGTTGTTAGCGATTAACTCTGTTAAAGTCTTCTCCTGAGTACCTTGTCACCTGCTTTGTTTAGTACTCAGCCCTACTGGAGAAATGTATCAAACGAGCAAACTTACCTTACTGTTACTGAAACCTAAAAGTCTTGTCTGTTTCTCCATCAGTTTATTTCTTATATCCATATGTTCAGAGAGGTTAGTTTCTGTCATGAACGACAGAACCAAACTTTAAAAAAATCCAGGTGAATTTTGTTCAATTATTTTTTAAAGTTTCCTCCCTCCCAAACTTTATGAAATTGGGTGGCTGTAGCATTAACAATTTAAATTATATTTATTTCTTTTGAGTTCTTTTACTTCTACAATTTATAGATCTCTTCTTTCTGAAGGACACAGAGCTTATCTTCAGCCAAAATCAGAAGCCTCTTTATTAAGTTTTTAATTGAGTGGAAAGTTATCAATTGAAGATAGAAAACCCAAATTTTATGTGTTAGAAACAAATGGTGTGTGTGTGTGTGTGTCTGTCTTTCTGTGGTGAGTGGCAGTGTTCGTGATAAACTTGCTTAATCTAACGGGATTTTCACCAAAGGTGTTTGGACCAGATTTATCTTAATGTTGCTTAGCAAAGAACTAGAATACCAGACGGGATGAATATCAATTTTTGGCAGCATTCTTTGCTAAATATTAATTGAAATGATTGAGAGATTCTTATAATCCAGGTTCAGTTTCCACAGATTGTTCTAACTGGAATTCAGTTTTGAAGACAGAATTGATATGCTGGAGCTGTCTTATAGTTTTAATTGGATCAGTGTTTTTTCTTTGCATTGACCTATTGGATCTCTAATAAGGGGCAGTTTGTGGTGAAAGCCAAGTATTATGAGGAAGAAGTGTAATAGGATAGGCAACCATCTTAGTTGTAGAAGCTTACTAGGGATTAGGAGTCTTTCTCTCTGTTTATCTGTCTATCTATCTATCTATCTATCTATCTATGTGTCTGTCTACCTTTTACATTTCAAGGAGCCTTGCTATAGAATTATACAAAAAAGGGCACCAAGCTGGCTAAGTCAGTGGAGCATGCAACTCTTGATCTTGTGGTTGTAAGTTCGAGCCCCATGTTGGGTGTAGAGATTACTTAAAAAAAAAAATCTTTTTTTTTTTTAATTTTTTTTTCAACGTTTATTTATTTTTGGGACAGAGAGAGACAGAGCATGAACGGGGGAGGGGCAGAGAGAGAGGGAGACACAGAATCGGAAACAGGCTCCATCCAGGCTCTGAGCTGTCAGCCCAGAGCCCGACGCGGGGCTCGAACTCACGGACTGCGAGATCGTGACCTGGCTGAAGTCAGACGCTTAACCGACTGCGCCACCCAGGCACCCCTAAAAAAAAATCTTTAAAAAGAATTGTGCAAAAAAGTAGACTCATAGTAAACCTTTGTTGGATTTGGGTTGTCATCTATCCAATACAACTCCATAATGTTTAAATTGAAAGGCCCCAGATGTTTTTAGGTTTTTTTTTTTAACCTAACTTGTTCCTGAGAATGAACTATTAAAAATCATCGAAGCTTTGACAGCTAGCTGTTGTGTAAAACAACGTGCACTTTGATGTCTAAGCTAGCAAACTGAGGAAGTAACAAAAAAAATATTTGGAGGCTATATTAAAGCATGTATCACTTCATCTTGACTCTACTAAAAAATAAGTTGCCGGCCCATTTGGAATCCTAGGTGGTTTTTTGTCTACCCATGAGTAGACAGTTAATATAGCTTTGTAAAGTTATATTACACTCTGTTCACTTAATATTTTTATATATCTATTTTCTTGCCTGATTTGTGTAATCAATATTTTGCATGGTACAGTGATTTCCCCAGAGAATTTCCCCCAGGAGCAAAGGCTATGTATAGAACTAATCATAGGTGTATTTACACTGATCTCCAAATATCATTTAAAGGGGCTGGAACTCCTCAAATTTGGTCCTCTGCAAGGAAACCATTATATGAAGCCATGACTTCCCATAATCTCTTAGTTGAAGGGACATGGTGCTGCTGAAGTTAAAGTAGCTGATTTAATTTTCTTTAGCAATCTGTTTTTATCCATCCTGATTATTTCTGTGAGTCACAGCTTAGGATGTGTTAAGAAAAAGGGCCCTGTGTTCTCTCTAAAGGGAGATTCAAGCCCAATCCCCCATTCACATCAGAAGTATAAAATGATCCCCTTGAGAAGGTAAAGGAAAAGATTGGACCCTTGGCGTTGATTCTCATAATAATCAGCTTGAGTGTTGTACGGTTTGGAATTGGGAAAAGGTTGCTTAAGATGAGAAAATATTAGAAGCAAAAAGAACTGGGAACGCTGTTATGTGAGAGACGTATTTAGAGACAATGAATACATTCATATGGAGATGTGACTGGTGGTAGTTTTTAAGCTATTCAGCTTTGTCAGGTGTCTGAGACAATATTATGTGTGTTTTTAAACCCAACCCCCTCCCCCAGGGGTTGACTCTTGGAAGCTGAATCTTTTGAGGAAGTTGTTTGCTGTAAGTCTGAATACAGAGGGTAGAGGACTTGGTAGAGTCTGTTATCTGTTCAGATAAAGACGTGGAATCGATTGTTGGTGAGTTACTGAACTCTTCCTAATGAATGGTTGCTAGGCAAAATGCATCTCAATCAGTTTAATCCACAGTAGTTTACAGGTCTGCTCTCAGTGAGGGCCAGAGCTGCCTTTCTAATGATACTGCCCTTTAAGAATCCTGTTAGATTTGCATATATGTTGCTCCATGGCTCACCAGAAAAAAAGGGGGGGCGGGGGGAGGCTAGAATGACAAATGGATCTCACTTCATCCATCTAAGAGAATTAGCTTTTGGTAACATTGGGTCAGCATTGTCATTAACTTCTCTCCTGGATCAAGTGGTGGGTAGGGTTGCTCTTCAGTAGTAGGATACCATTTTGTTTGATTATCTTTGGTTTTGTAACTAGTTAGGCAGTGAACTAATAATACATTTATTTTGGAAACAGGCCAGTGATAACACTGCCCTTGGGCCTGGATGGATGGAAAATAGGACAGAGTAAACAATTGAGGGCATAAATAATGAATCTTCCAACTGAGCCCTGGGAGAGTGAAGGAGATTATCCTCAGAGCTGTTCAATCTGTCAGTGAAAGGGGAAAAGTCCACTGAATTAATTACCCTATGTTTGATACTGCACTTATTATGGGATTGTTAGAGCTATTCAAAACAGTTGCCTTTTCTTTAGATATAAACTTTTAACCCATCTTTTTGTTGTTGTTTTTTAAACCACTCAGATTGCTCATCTTTTTAGAATCCAGGTCTTTGCTCCTTCCCCCAACTTTGTTCTGTATATTAGCATTCTGTGAATACTGGACAGTCCTCCTTTTATTTAGCTGGATCTTAGAATTTTACTTAATGGGAGTTTTCATTATCTGTAAATACATATGGTGATAGAAGAAAATGGAGAAAGCCTGTGCGTGGTTTTAAAGAAATTCTTTGGTACCTTTAGTACATATTATATTTTGAAATTAAACGTGGAGTTGTAGGGTGTAATTATATAACAACTCACAAAAGGTTAAGACCAGAGTTTCTTCAGCCCAAGAATCATTTCCAGCATTAACATAAATATTTTTACTTTTTAGGTTAGTTTTCATTCAGTGAATTAAATAAGCAGTCTCTTAGTGGTCTCAGCATTTCTCTGAGGTAGAAAAAATAATGTCCTGAGAATGTCTAAATAACTTAGTGATTTGGTAGTAAAGCTAGACCCAGAGCGAAGGTCTCTGAATACTTTAATTTGTTTTTTTAAGTAAGCTCTGTGCCCAAGGTGGGGCTTGAACTTACTACCCTGAGATCAAGAATCACATGCTCTACTGACTGAGCCAGCCAGGTGCTCTGTATTTCTAATATGTTTAATTATTTTCTCTAAGAACTCCTTTGAGGATCCTTATTTGAAATGACTTCAAATTTTCCTGTTTCTGCTGTGAGAGACTGTTTTTATTTCTCTAGTCATGAAGGGAATCCAAAGACCAAGATGCCACTATCAATCAAGAGAAGGAGGAAGGTTCAGGATGAGGTGGTAGAGGAAAAAAAGATAGAACCGTAAAGGAAAGGCCAAACTGAAGTTTTATTATATTTGGTGCTGATGGATCTGAGGGAGGGAGCATTGAGCTGATTAGATCAAATTCAGTCATCGGCTGAGTTGTTACATCTCAACCTAGCTGAAAAGGGCAGAGGCGTCTTTACCAACACATGGGCAGAACTGTAGTTAAGGATTCATTCCTGATCCAAAGAACACAGTCAGTTCTTGATTATTCATGCAGAAGGGCAAGCAGACAAAGTACAGACAGGTAAAATCCAAAGATATTCCTAGCAATAGCTTTAGTAACTTCTTCTGCTTTGTAACTGGGATTTTCTAGCGGAACAAACTGAGTATTAGAGATTTGTTTTCTTTCTCTGGTCGTTCAAGAGACCAGTAAGATACAAGCTTGGATTAAACTTAGTTTCTTTCTTTCTTTCTTTCTTTCTTTCTTTCTTTCTTTCTTTCTTTCTCTCTTTCTTTCTCTCTTTCTTTCTTTCTTTCTTTCTTTCTATTTTTTTAAATATTGATTTATTTTTGAGAGACAGAGCACAAGCCAGGGTGGAGTGTAGAGAGAGGGAGACACACAATCCAAAGCAGGCTCCAGACTCTGAGCTGTCAGCACAGAGCCCTGTGCGGGGCTCGAACTTAGGAACTGTGAGATCATGACCTGAGCCAAAATTGGACGCTTAACCAACTGAGCCACCCAGGCACCCCTAATTTTTTTTTAATGTTTATTTATTTTTAAGAGAGAGAGTGTGGGGGAGGAGGGGCAGAGAGAGAGTGGGGAACACAGAATTCAAAGCAGCCTCCAGGCTCTGAGCTGGCAGTGCAGAGCCTGATGCAGGGCTCGAACTCATGACCTGTGAGATCATGACCTGTGCCAAAGTCAGATGCCTAACCAATGGAGCCATCCAGGAGCCCCCTGTTTATTTTTTAAGACTTTGGCCCTTGTCACCTAATTACACGGAGTCCTAGGGAGAATTGAGATCTTCCAAGTAGATCATAGATAAACTAGCTTTTGATACTAGCATGCCTTCTTTCTTGGCATCTTCTGGCCCCATGGTATTTGCCAGTCATTCATCATATGTGGTCAGGCCACAGATGGACAAGCCAAAGAAGTGTTATCAAAGTAAACCCCTCCTCTTAACACTGTGTATATACTCTAATGATGAGAACTGTTGGCCAAAATGAAATCCATTTAGAAGTCAGATACTAGGTTGTGATTAAAGAAGTACTATACATTATAAATTTCAAAGCTCAGGATTTCTTTAAGTGCTATTTGGTAGGAAAATGTTCTCTCTCTCTCTCTCTCAACTGAATATTACAGCAGATTTAAAAAGCAAGGTTTCCATGACCAGTTGCTAATTCTTTGCACTCAGCAAAGTGGTTTTGAGGATCAGTTGCTGATCTGAATGAAAATAAGATTTTATGCCACTTGCAGAATTGAAGATTTAGACATCATCCCTGTTGCTTCAGAGGAGAAGCATAAGCGTTATTAGTCATAACTTAAATTTCTTCTTTCCTTCCAAAAGCTAAAGCATTTCTTCCATTGGCATTCCACTTATCACTTACTATGTAAAGGATAAAACTTAATCTATTTTGAAAGTTAAGAGGTATCAAGACTATGAGAAGTTAAAGGCAGCTCATCCCAGGTCACAGTATATCAGTGGAAAAGACACATTTCCTGGGTTCCTGAATGGGCCTTATGTATTACCTAACTGTTCAGCTGGGAGTGGTTGTACTATTGTGAAGACATTAATTTTGTAACTGTGAAGGTTCTGGTTTGCCTTTTGCTTATCTTATCCTCCCAGAAACTTTTTCATTCAACAGAAAGACCAGTCGATTAATGAAGAATCCCATATCTTGGTTTTAACCTGTCCTGCCAAGTGTTACTGTGCATTCACTAAAGTGCTTTACAAAGGATTTTAGTACTTAGGCTTCATTCAATCCCTGTGAGGTTATGGTGCAATTGGAGTGTGATAGTGTGCTAGAACATTTCCGCAGAGAGACAAGAGGAACCTTTCCTTTTAAGGAAACTCCTTTGGGGGTACCCGGGTGGCTCAGTCGGTTAAGCACCAGGCTTCTTGGTTTCCACTTGGGTCATGGTCTCACAGTTTATGATATCGAGCCCCATGCCGGGCTCTTGCTGATAGTGCAGAGCCTGCTTGGAATTCTCTCTCTCTCTCTCTCTCTCTCTCTCTCTCTCTCTCTCCCCCCTCTCTCTAACCCTTCCCCAAAATAAATAAATAGACTGAAAAAAAATTAAAAAGAAAAAAAAAGTCCTTTGTTTCCATGGTCCATGGCAAAATTAAGTTGGAACAAGTTGCTTTTTCAGGAAGCTGTATTTTAATTTTTGCCTCTTCTCTAAGCTAAACAAATGTCTCAAATGAAATGTATCATTCTTATCATTCATAGTACATTTTTGGGAGATTGTTCCAAGTGCACTTTGAAGTGAGAGGCTGATGCGACTTAAGCCTGCACACCAATTCTGTAATTCTTTGAAATTGTTTCCACCAACTGCCTCCATCCGCCTGTCTGTCCACATCTGCTCATCTCTGAGCTTTCCACAGCTACTTAAGAAAGAATATTGCTCAACCAGGGAAATGCTAGTCCTTAATCAAAGTCAGAGGTGTGTGTGTGTGTGTGTGTGTGTGTGTGTGTGTGTGTGCGCGTGTGCGCGCATGCGTGCGCATGCACTCATGCATGTCTGTGCAGACTTGCATTATTTTGTTGCATTATTGCTTGAAGAATATTTCTACATCACAGAAATAAGATTTTTTCTTCTAAACAAGTTGATGAATTGCTTTTTATTAAAAGTGCAAGTGTCAGGGTGCCTGGATGGCTCAGTTGGTTAAGCGTCCAACTTCAGCTCAGGTCATGATCTCGTGGTTCACAAGTTCAAACCCTGTGTCAGGCTCTGTGCTGCCAGCTCAGACCCTGGAGCCTGCTTCAGATTCTGTGTCCCCCTGTATCTCTTCCCCTTGCCTGCTTGCTCTGTCTCTCTCAAAAATAAGTAAAAACATTTTTAAAAAGTGCAAGTGTCTAAGAGTTAAATTTGAAATGAGAGAGGGGAAAACTATATTGGTTATAGTTTAATTGCTTAAAAAAATTCTGTTATGTAATTAAAAGCTGTATTGCTGTCTTGCACTGAAACTAGCAGATAAACCATGGAGAGAACTACAGTTTCTCAGTGAGGACCACTCTATGCTATTTAGAATGGCTATCTCTCATCCAATACTCCGCATCTTCTTATTCTGCTTTATTTTCCTTTTCGTAGCATTTATCAACTTTTGAGAGTAACTAACCTATTCATTAAATTTGTCTGACCCTCCCACTCTATATCATGTAAAAATGGAAGCATGAGTTTTTGTCTGTTTTTTTCTTTGCTGAGTCCCTCACTCCTAGAACAATGTCTTGCTACATTGTAGGCTCTCAGTAAATATTGGTATGAATTACTTGGAGAGGCACTTTTAATAGATACCTCTGGGGATTAGAATTGGAGTCTATGGGAAGAGTTTATTGTCTTCCTGGAGCTAGTACAAAATTGGGGATCACATTACTTGACGAGTTTAAGGAGGGAAAGAATATATGAAAAAAAAACCCTCAAGGAATTGGGGGTAATTAGCCAGGATTAGGGAAGTGACAGACTTTTTATAGTATGCAAATATGAAGGAACATTATATAAGATAGATGACCAGCTCTTATTCACCTAGAAGAGGACAAAGGAATAGGCTGGAGCTTCTGGACAATGAATATAAGACATGCAGAATTTCCTGATTTTGAAATAGACCCTGGAACAAGTGACCAAAGAGGGATGATTTGTCAGAATTGATTTTCAGCAGTGACACTGTTGGAGGCAGTGATGAGAATGGAAAGAGCACAGAGCTAGGGGTTGTAGTCTAGGCACTTATGAGCTTTTCCTACTTTATCTCTGAAAAATGGACTGAGGATCCCTGTGCAAACTATCTCATAGGGTATTTGGGAATAGCAAGTGAGAGAATTCATGTGAAAGCACTTAGAAAATGACAGACCTTTCTACAAAATAAGCAGTCATAATGACTTTGTAAAATAATCACCTTTGTAAGTGATTTAGAATCTTGGAATCTGGAAGTTGGTTTAATGGTCATCTATTCCAAATTCTTAGTTACTGAAAATAAATTATTTTCCATCATTCTTAAGGAATAGTCATTCCTTTTGCTTCAGCATTTCTATTAGTATGCCCACTATTGAATAAGCTCAAATTGTTGTTTATGTTAGTCTAAAATTGCCTGTCTTCAGCCTTTATTAACCTGTGTTTGAGCTCAGATATAAATCTACTAGGGGCACCTGGCTGACTGAGTTGGTGGAGCATGTGACTCTTGATCTTGGGTTTGTGAGTTTGCACCCCACGTTGGGTGTAGAGATTACCTAAAATTTAAAAAACCAGAAAGAAAGAAAGAAAGAAAGAAAGAAAGAAAGAAAGAAAGAAAGAAAGAAAGGGAAGGAAGGGAAGGAAGGGAAGGAAGGGAAGGAAGGGAAGGAAAGGAAGGAAAGAAAGAAATCTACTCCCTCCTTTGTATGATGGCTCTCTTACGGCACCCTTGCTTAAGATCATCATCTCTTGCCTTGAAATCACTATAGCCACTTAACTGATTTCTGCCATTTCTTGTTTGTCTTTCACATTTTCAGCATATTTATTTAAAATAGACATCTGAGGGGCACCTGGGTGGCTCAGTTGGTTGAGCATCTGATTTTGGCTCAGGTCATGATCTCATGGTCTGTGAGGTCGAGCCCCACATCAGGTTCTGTGCTGACAGCTCAGAGCCTGGAGCTGCTTCGGATTCTGTGTCTCCGTCTCTCTCTCTCAAAAAATAAATACACATTAAAAAAATTTTTTTTAAACAGACATCTGATCATGTTACTCTCCTTGAAACATGGGACTCCAACCCAGCTTTATTCTTAATCTGTTGTTTTGTCCCTCTAGTATGAAATGTAAGGCTTTTCATAATTTGGCACATCAGGCTCAGTCTCCAGGTTTGGCACATACATCCAGCACCCAACTCTTCATACTATACCACTTGTGGTTTCCCAAACATACATTTAGTTAGGCTACTTTTCTTTATAAGTAGGCTTCACACCCGGCATGAAGCCCAATGTGGGGCTTGAACTCATGACCCTGAGATAAGGACCTGAGCTGAGATCAAGAATTGGATGCTTAACCTGCTGAGTCACCCAGGAGCCCCTAGTTATGGTAGTTTTCTAGCATAGTGGTGCATGCCTTTCATTATGCTAGTTTTCTCTGCCTAGAGTGGCTTACCCTTCTCAATCTGGTAAATTCTTGCTCGGCTTTCAGTGACCCATATTATTGTTCTCCCTTCTTTCTCACTGTTCCTTGGAAGTATTTGTTTCATTATTTTGGTTTTCAAACAACTTTATCCACTTTTTTTTTCTTTTCAAAATATAATTGACACACAGCATTGTATTAGTTTAAGGTATACAACATAATTTGATATTTATATATACTGTGAAACATTCACTACACTAATCACATTTCTCATTTTTGTTTCCAAAAAATAGTACTGTCACAGTGCCTAGTGCATCACAGATGCTCAGAGAGCAAATGAATGAAGGATGTTCCTACTAAGTGTTCTCTTTTTCAGGTTAAGCTCTTTTTCCCTTTACTTAGCCATATTACAGTTTCTAGATCCTCTGTTTTTTTACATCTTGGCTGAGCTATTTCTAGGCTTTCCTCTATTTCCATCAGAAAGTGTATTTTAATGACTGCAGGAGTGAACTGAAACATTCTAAAATAACTTTTTTTTCAACCCCCTCCCCCCCCCAATAACTTTTAACAAAAAATGTACCAAATGAGCTACTGCTTTGGGAAAGATTCTGAACGCGTTAATTTCTAGCCACCTCCTTGCCAGAATAGAGCCCAAATAAAATAAGAAAAATAAGCAGAGAGGTGGCACCTGGCTGGCTCAGTTGGTAGAGTATGCAACTCTTGATCTCAGGGCTGTGAGTTGAAGTTCATGTTGGGTGTAGAGATTACTTAAAAATAAAAAAAGAGGCAGAGAAAAAGTAAGCAGAAGTGAGCATTGTGCACCTGCTTTTCTCTTTTACTTTTTTTTTAAGGTTTTTTTTTTTTTGAGGGGGGGAGGGGCAGAGAGAGAGAGTGAGGGAGGGAAAGAAAGAATTCCAAGCTGTCAGCACAGAGCCCACATGGGGCTCAGTCTCACAAACCACGAGATCATGATCTGAGCTGATATCAAGGGTCAGACGCTTAACTGACTGAGCCACCTAGGCGCCTCTCTTTTCCTTTCTGTCACCTTAGCAGTGTCATCCCACGTTATAAGTCACTGTTGATATAAAGACTACAATTTTCCCATTCTGTAAAACAGAATGGCTTCCTAAGATTCCACAATAACCTTAGGGGAGTGTTAGTCCCTTAGGCTGTAGACACAGTTGAAAAGCAGAGAGTGGTACTAAACTCCAGGGGAAAGGATGCAGCTCTTATCCAGAATTGAAGGCAGATGAGTCAGGCAGCAGGGATCTATCAACTCCAAAATCCATTCAGAAGTAATTTAATCTTTGCTGTTGAAGCAGATCAACAATGCCATTTGCCTGTATAAAAAATGAGATTACCCAGGATTCTCTTAGAAGAAGATAAATTATTAGTGTAATAGTAGCTTCTGGCCTTGTATAATGTCTCTTCTTAGTACTACATGGTAGTGGCACAGGGCACATCTAGTGCATAATACAGTGTATAGAGATCAGGCCACAGTGCCTTACTTAGGGTGTTTAGGGGAAATTTAACAATTCTCAGCAACCCTCAGCCTTAATGGACTTGGTTATTGTTAAAATTCATCTTTATCAAAGGAAGCACTGGTTAATGATTTTTCTCCTGGCTCAACATGCTGGGCATTAGCTGGAATTGCTGAGTGATTTGCACTGGGGAAACCATGAGAGCAATTTCTTGTTTGTCCACAAATTATCATTAGCAGTTTCATTTGCAGATTGAAGAAGCAGGAGGAGTGGGCTGTTTGCCAGTTGCAGCTTCCCTCCGATTAGGGCGTTAGTTCAATTATGTCCAATTAACTTTTATTGCAGATAGTGGTGATAATTACTTGCAAGTCAGTTTTTTGGCTGCAGTTATCCCAAGGCTGAAGTATGAACTTGATGGATTTTAATAACCAGAATGACACATTTTACTCCCTTCCTCCACTGTAGTTATTTCGTTTTACAGACCTCTTTTAGACAGGAGATCAAAGCATTGTAAAAATTCATCTCACAATTAAAACATATTGTCCTTCTTTTGAAGAGCTGTGTAGGATCATATTTTAAAAGAAGCTATCAGGAGCAGCCTTAATGGCTTTTTATATTCTGAGATCAGACCCTTGAGTTCATTGCTCCTTATCATAAGAGAATAGAGTGAGATGGAACTAAATGTCATTCACAGCAATTTGTGCTTATTGTAAGATTATAGTAATTGGCAAGGTGAAGTTTAGTCTTCTGCTTGCCTATGAAATTCTCTTCGAAATGCAGAAGTAAACTTTTGTTTGGGGCACTTTTAAAGACACAGGATACATTTCGTTAGTGCTATAGGAATTTTAGTATTTTTTTTTTTAATTTTTTTTTTTCAACGTTTATTTATTTTTGGGACAGAGAGAGACAGAGCATGAACAGGGGAGGGGCAGAGAGAGAGGGAGACACAGAATCGGAAACAGGCTCCAGGCTCCGAGCCATCAGCCCAGAGCCTGACGCGGGGCTCGAACTCACGGACCGCGAGATCGTGACCTGGCTGAAGTCGGACGCTTAACCGACTGCGCCACCCAGGCGCCCCTTTAGTATGTTTTTAAAAAAAAAATTTGGGCTATTACAAAGGTTTATTCAACAAAATAGTTCAGTCTGAAAATGCACATGATCTTATTTTTATATTATAGTAAAACAGGTGCTATGGAGAGGGGACATGTAGAAGCAGTTGGTTTCTTCCGGTGAACACTCCCATTGTTTATACTCGTTCCAAGGCTTCTAACATGATGGTACTATTTCCTCATATTACCACCTTCCAATATTATTCTGTTGCTCATTATTTGCCATCTCCACACATTCATTCATCACAAGATTCATAAAACGAACTCTTACAATATTCCTTGGACATGTCTGCCACCATTTAATTTTGATGATAATTTCTTGTCCATAAATTTTTTAACTTGGAAGGGTGAGCTTTGCTCATGGTATCTACCTGGAGAGCTCAAAGATGCCTCTCTAAAATATTTTTTTTATTGTAGTTGTTATTTTATTTTTATTTATTAAAAAAAATTTTTTTTAACGTTTATTTATTTTTGAGACAGAGAGAGACAGAGCATGAACGGGGGAGGGTCAGAGAGAGGGAGACACAGAATCTGAAACAGGCTGCAGGCTCCGAGCTGTCAGCACAGAGCTCGACGTGGGGCTCGAACTCACGGACCGCGAGATCATGACCCGAGCCGAAGTCGGATGCTCAACCGACTGAGCCACCCAGGCACCCCTGTAGTTGTTATTTTAATAGGAAGTTGCATACATAATATCTTTGGAAACATCCTTGCTAGGTAAAAAAAGGGATAAAAGGAATAGTTTGTCTTTATCTGAAGATGACAAACTCCCTTTGCTATTTTCCTTCAGACTTTCCCTTCAATGTTGTTTGATGGTAACCCTGAAAGTAAATGGTCTTATAAGTAAAAGCTGATCTTCTTGACATGCGAAAGACTAAAGTCAGTTCCAAGCTGGGGCTATTCCTAGATCTTCAGGTGACGTACTGTTTTTTTTCATTTCAGATGTCCTTGCTCACCTTAGTGTCTTTGTTACTAGGCTCTCTTCGCAAGGGCTCGTCAGTCTCCTTAGATACTTTATGGATGTGGCTGCAAAAAAGTTTTGTTGAGAATAAGTGGCCAAGGAGTGTGGCAATGCATTTTAAGAATCTGTTTTTCTTAGTGTTTGTGTGAAATAAGGGAAGAAAGTTCATGGCTCCTTGGAGAAGAGCTGTAATACAGTTGTTTCTCCTCCAAAGCTTCCCTGATCACACTAAAAAGGAAAGAAGAGGAAAGGGTGAGTGATAAACATCATCCTTGCACTACTTCAAAGCTCTTCATTGATTGTTACCGAAAACCTTTGCTGTAGAATAACCCAAGACTGCCTGCCAGCTGCTGTTGGTGTGAAAGTGGAGAAGCTGGTTGTAGTGGGTAGTTTTCAGGAAGTCTGGAGATAAAGTTTATGATGTCATTTGAAACTTTTTGTATGGTCGGAGGAAAGAATGTCATAACTCTGTTATACTCTGGAAGGTATAACAAGGATTTCCCTTAGAGCATAGAGGTTTTGCAGGCAGTATTGATGAGGTTCAGGATGTGTGCTTAGAAAGAAAGGGCTTGCTTGCAAAACTCTTACTGAAACATGAACTTGAACTTGGTGGAAATGTTAGTGAATGTCAGGCCTGAAAACGGAGGGTTATTAATAGCACCTTGTTCAGGATAGACATTTCTTTTGGAACCTTTCCAGAAGTGAAATTCTCCTTTTTTGTTTGTTTTTTACATTTTATTTATTTTTGGGAGACTGAGAGCACTAGGGGCTGGGGAGGGGCAGAGAGAGAGGGAGACACAGGATCAGAAGCAGGATCCAGGCTCTGAGCTTTTGGCACAGAGCCTGAGGCAGGGCTCAAACCCACAAGCTGCGAGATCATGACCTGAGCTGAAGTCGGATGCTTAATTGACTGAGCCACCCAGGCGCCCCTGAAATTCACCATCTTTAGGTTAAGAGGGTTGCATTGAATGCCACACAGTGGAAGCATTGCCAGAACAGAGTGGAGGTTGGGGGATAATTTGAAATATAGGCACTGGAGAAAATGTTATTCAGGTAAGTGTTGAAAAGAAATTGGAAGTTGATGAGGCAGAAAGATGCAGGAAACCTATTCCAGATGGCAAGAACCCCAAATGTCAGCACTCACCAGTGTAGAGCTAAGTTACCTGCGTTAAGATGAAATGATAATAGTTACAAGAGACCACTTTCTCCCAACTCTTCTTTATGATCTCCAGCCCCCACCCCCTTTCTAGACTTCAACACTATCTTTTTTGTTTATTTTATTTTATTGCAAACTTCATTTGTTTTGAGAGAGAGAGAACAAGCAAGAGAGGGGCAGAGAGAAAGGGAGAGATCGAGCCCTGCATCAGGCTCCACACATGACCTGAGCCGAAATCAAGAGTTGGACACTTAACTAAGCCACCTAGGCACCGCTGTTTTGTTGATTTTTTTCTTACAAAATTTTTTTTTTAATGTTTTATTTATTTTTGAGAGAGAAAAGATAGAGCGTGAAGGGGGGTGGGGCAGAGAACAAGGGAGACACAGGATGTGAGACAGGCTCCAGGCTCTGAGCTGTCAGCACAGAACCTAATGCGGGGCTTGAACCCGTGAACCAATCATGACTTGAGCCAAAGTCGCACGCTTAACCAACCGACTGAGCCCCCCAGGCGCCCCTGTTTTTTGTTTTGTTTTGTTTTGGTTTGGTTTGGTTTGGTTTTCTTTCAAGTAAGCTCCTCTGTGCCTTGCATGGAGCCAAACGCAGGGACTGAACTCACAACCCTGAGATCGTGACCTGAACTGAGATCAAGATTTGGACGCTTAACTGCCTGAGCCACCCAGGCACCCCATATTTTTTGTTTTGTTTTTAAAATAAAATGTGTAGAAACGATCTTAGATTTACAGAAAAGTTGATAGTACAAAGAATATTTTTCTTCCTTGGATCATTTGACCTGATTGCTTCATCATATCAGAATACTTTAGTCTTTATCTCAACAACAAACAAGGACACTCTCCATCCAGCATTACCACAATAAAACCATCAAAATCAGTAACATTGATACATTATTGTCATTCTCAGACCCCTCTCAGATGTTGCTATTTGTTGTTGTTTTTTTTTTGTTTTGTTTTTTAACGTTTATTTTTGAGACAGAGAGAGACAGCATGAACGGGGGAGGGTCAGAGAGAGGGAGACACAGAATCTGAAACAGGCTCCAGGCTCTGAGCTGTCAGCACAGAGCCCGACACGGGGCTCAAACTCATGGACCGCGAGATCATGACCTGAGCTGAAGTCGGCCGCTTAACCGACTGAGCCACCCAGGTGCCCCGTTTTGTTTTGTCTTAAAGTTTGTTTTTGAGCAAGAGAGAGAGTTTGTGGTGATGTGTGCATGAGCAGGGGAGGGGCAGAGACAGGGGGGGGGAGGGGAGAGAGAGAGAGAGAGAGAGAGAGAATATCCCAAGCAGGCTCCACGTGGTCCTTGTAGAACCAGACCAAAGGCTGGAATCCACCAACTGCGAGATCATGATGCAAGAGTTGATTGGGGGCATCTGGGTGGCTCAGTCGGTTGAGCATCCAACTTCAGCTCAGGTCATGATCTCACAGCTCATGAGTTCAAGCCCCATGTCGGGCTCTGTGCTGACAGCTCAGGGTCTGGAGACTGCTTCAGATTCTGTCTCTTGCTCTCTGCCCCTCCCCCACTCATGCTCAGTCTCTCTCAAAAATAAATAAAACATCAAAAAAAAAAAGTTGGTTGCTTCACTAACTGAGCCATCAAGCCACCCAGATGTTGTTGTTTGTATGAGTAATGTGTTTCATTTCAGTAAGGATCCAGTTCAGAATCACATGTTGCATTTTTTTTTTAATGTTTATTTTTGAGAGAGAGCATGAATGGGGGAGGAGCAGAGAGAGAGGGGGACGGAGGATCTGAAGCAGGCTCTGTGCTGACATCAGTGAGCCCCATGTGGGACTTGAGCTCACAAATCGTGAGGTCATGACCTGAGCCAAGGTCAGACGCTCAATCAACTGAGCCACCTAGGCGCCCCACACATTGCATTTTTAAATTTATTTTACTTTTTAAGTAAACTCTGCTCCCAACTTGGAGCTCGAATTCGTAACCCTGAAATCAAGAGTCACCTGCTCTACTAACTGAGGCCAGCCACACATTGCATTTATTTGTTGTATATTCTTGGTCTCCTTCAGTCTGGAACAGTTCTTCAGGCCTTTGACTTTCATGACTTTAATACTTCTGACAGTTAATTTGTAGAAAGTCCCTAAATTTAGGGTTGCCTGGTGTTTCCTCATGTTTAATTTAGGTTATATATCTTCAGCAGGAATATTACGAGTAATGCATAATTTCATTGCATAATTTCAAGAAGTGCAGAATTTTTATGTGTCCTATTACTGGTAATGTTCAATCACTTGATTAAGGTGGTGCCTGCTAGGCATTTCTAGTGTAAAGTTACTCTTTTTCCCTTTGTAATTAGTAAGTATTTTGCAAGGAGATACTTTGAAACTGCAAGTATCCTGTTTCTCTCCACCCTTTCAATTTATTACTTTATATATTTACATTAGTATGGACTCGTGATTTTCTTTTTTTTTTTTCTTTTTTTTCAATGTTTTTTATTTATTTTGGGACAGAGAGAGACAGAGCATGAACAGGGAGGGGCAGAGAGAAGGGGAGACACAGAATCGGAAACAGGCTCCAGGCTCCGAGCCATCAGCCCAGAGCCTGACGCGGGGCTCGAACTCACGGACCGCGAGATCGCGACCTGGCTGAAGTTGGACGCTCAACCAACTGCGCCACCCAGGCACCCCTCTTTTTTTTTTTTAACTTTTTAAAAAATGTTTTATTTATTTTTGAGAGAGGGAGGGAGGGAGGGAGGGAGGGAGAGAGAGAGAGAGAGAGAGAGAGAGAGAGAGAGAGAGAGAGAGATCAATCGATCATGAGCCGGGGAGGGGCAGAGAGAGAGGGAGACACAGAATCCGAAGCAGGCTCCAGGCTCTGTCTGAGCTGTCAGCACAAAGCCCAATATGGGACTTGAACTCACAAATGGTGAAATCATGACCTGAGCCAAAGTCTGCCACTCAACCAACTGAGCCACCAAGGGTAATTTGAGTATAGTTGATGTACAATGTTACATTAGTTTTCAGGTTATAAGAATAGTTATTCAGGGGCACCTGGGTGGCTCAGTCGGTTGAGCTTCTGACTTTGGCTCAGGTCATGATCTCATGCTCTGTGAGTTCGAGCCCTGCGTCGGGGGAGCCTGCTTTGGATTCTGTGTCTTCCTCTCTCTCTGACCCTCCCCCGTTCATGCTCTGTCTCCCTCTCAAAAATAAATAAACATTAAAAACTTTTGAAAAGAAAAAAAGAATATTCAACTTCTTGATACATTATGGATTTTCTATTTTATTCAATAGAATATAATCTTTTATCATTATTTGTTTGATGTTCAAATTATCCCAGAATTTGTCAGTATATCAGGAAAATATTATATGTTTAATCCTAAAGATTATCAAATGATTTGCTGTCCTTTTATTTCATAAATAATTTTTTTTAATGTTTATTTTTGGGAGATAGAGAAACAGAGTGGGGTGAGGGGCAGAAAGAGAAGGAGACACAGAATCCAAAACAGGCTCCAGGCTCTGAGCCTGTCAGCACAGGGCCCGACGTGGGACTCAAACCCACGAAGCGCGGGATCATGACCTGGGCCGAAGTCAGACACTTAACTGACTGAGCCACCCAGGTGCCCCACTGTCCTTTTATTTCAAAAGATTGGCTGATAGTCCCCAAACTAACATCTTATGAACAGTGGTAGAAAACAAGAGTTCATAATTCTTCTATTGCTATTCCTTCCTTCACTCATGTACCTATTCGTTGTTCTTCCTTCACTCATGTACCTATTCGTTGTTCTTTTTGGTTTCTACTGTGTAAACTTCTCTTTCAGAGGTTTCCCTCACCAGTTGAATATCCTAAAGCTTCTGTGTTCTGTGACATGTCACCGTTAGTCTTTGAGCACTTCCTTCCTTTCCTGCACAATGAGATCTTCCAGAGTCATTTCTGTGCCTCAGCCATTTCTCCAAAGAGCCTCTGTTCCTGTTAGTAGAGAGATTTGGAAACCAGGTATCTAGAAATCAGGATCTGATTTGACCGTATTGGGGCTCATTGCTGTTAGATGGTGGAGTAGTCACTGCATCCCTCTGGGGATGCTCTCACACCATAGTGGGCCCCCCACCACTTTATGGCTGCCATCCTTACTCTGTTTGGGTACCTTCTATTTCCAATCTAGTTAAAGTGATTTAACAGAGGGAAAAGGGTGAAGGTTGGTGAGGACATTCAGTTGGTGAGGGAGGCCATGGAGAGAATTTACAGAGGAGAAATTAGGAGAGTGAATGGGTACACTGAGTGAAGGAAGCAGTGTACCAGGAATAGAAGAGTTGGGTACTTTTGTTTTCTGCTCCTGTCATAGATGTTAATTTGGGTAGTGTTAGTCATATTTCTTTGAGGTATCTTTGAGATAAAGGAAAGCACATCATTTGGACATCTGTAGGATAAAACATCTATAATTTTTTATCTGATTTATTCAATGCTAAAGTAATCTTGAGTTAAATTGCTTTGTTTGGGTGGGGCTTAATATGGTATAAGACACACATTTGACCAGTTAGAACCAGCCACACACTGATTAAAAAAACAAACAAACAAAAACAGTGCTGAGTGATTATGGAATTTTTCACAGCTACAGAAAGGAGCAAAAGAATTCTGCTGATCAGTGTATGAGTTGTGTACTTTGAATCTTTGAGATGTTTAAAGGACTACTTTGTTTTTATTTTGTTTTACAAGGCAGTTCCTGGAATAAGGAAGCCTCTTAAACCTAAGTTCAGAATTTTATTTCAGTGGGCGTTTCGCTGTAAAATACTCTTCCAGCAGGAACTCTCTGTTCTCTCTCTTTTATTTTTTTTTTAATGCTTATTTATTTGAGAGAGAGAGAGAGAGCCAGCGCAAGCCAGGGAGGGGCAGAGAGAGAGGGAGACACAGAATCTGAAGCAGGCCCCAGGCTCTGAGCTGTCAGCACAGAGCCCAATGTGGGGCTCGAACCCACGAACCGTGAGATCATGACCTGAGTCGAACTCAGACACATAACCGACTGAGCCACCCAGGCTTCCTGTCTCTATTCTCTCATCTTCCTGTGGATTGAACCAGTATGCCACATCATTAGCTAGTTGCAGTGGTTTGTAGGATGTAGAAGGAGGAGGTGCTCCTGTTCAGTAGGCTTTCAGTTCCTGGGTGCTTTCGAGACTTAGCAGTCTCTACTACTTTCATAGACCCTTTAGCTTCAGAAACCTGGTAATTTCTTGGGTACGTGGAGTGTGAGCCAGAAAGCTTCAGGTTATAGTGAATCTCAATGAAACAGCAAGGTAAGATCTTTCGATTTTTACTAAGGCTACAGAAGCCCTCACCCAAAATTGTTACACATCAGGATTCCTCATGGTCCTCTACTCCTGTCCTCTACTCCCACTAGCAGAGAAGAAGGGAGGGCCTAAATGAACAGAATGTATTAAGATAGCAATTATGCTTCGTTTCTCCTCTTACCTTAAAATCTGCCTATTGTCAAACTAACCCTGGATGGCAATATGTTAACTATAAGTAAAACTTTGTTCCCTGTCGGCACTGAATCTGTTAGCCTTTCTGAAACTTCACTAGATGTGTAAGGCACATAAACTCAAGGTATTGTGTACAGAGAACAAGTTCTAACAAAGTAGCAGACGAAATGAATATATAGTGGATATAGTAGATGCGTGGCATTGAAAGGTAGGAGTCCGGCTTCCCACCCCCCACCCCTGCCCAAATTTAAAACACCTGAGAAAGCAGAGGGGTATTTCCTGTCAGAGACCTGGGTGGAGTCTATGATGCCCAGCTTCCAAATGCTGTCATGGCAGTATCCAGATGGAAGCTGACTTTGAAAAGGTATGAGTTGAAGTAGGTTCAGAGTTTGAGTTTACTTCTAACATTCAGGGAACAGCATTAGGATGGGAGGGACAGAGTTTTCTGTGCCAGGATTGTTTGAGAATGAGAGAGAATGTTATTTAATCATTACTTGTATTACTCTTGGATATAGTTTCCTCAGTGTAAATTCATACAACTTTTCCCTGAAAAAAAAAAAATCTGACAAGTTGAACATAAAGTCTTTCTTGCCTTTATGCCCAGCGCATTCTTATCTTGGTTATAGTTGCTGGCTTTATAGTTCACCTTGAAAGGATTTTTCACTAAGAAATGATTGCTAAGTGTTAGGCTAGCCAACGTATACTAGAGTTCTAGTGCAGTGCTGATCTGGGACAGGCAATTCCCCAAATCCATAGGAAAATCAATAATTACATTCACACTTAAGCAAAACCGTGGCTTAGAATTATATGTTTTTGTTGTATATAATAGTGTAAGAAGAGGGATATGATAGGTGGTCAGTAAATACTGACATGAGAGGCAGCTATGGCATAGTGCCATGTTTTTCAAACATTTTTGTCTATGTTCACAATAGGGATTGCACTCCCAATAAATACACACATATAATTGAGATAATTGAAACGAGAATCATGAAACAATAAGCATTTTTGACTGTGAATTTTTTAATTAAAAAAAATTTTTTTGTTAATGTTTATTTTTGAGAGAGACAGTGTGCACAAGGTGGGAGGGGTGGGGAGACACACAGAATGTGAAGCAGGCTCCAGGCTCTGAGCTGTCAGCACAGAGCCCGATGCAGGGCTTGAACCTACAAACCGTGAGATCATGACCTGAGTCGAACTCAGACACATAACCGACTGAGCCACCCAGGTGCCCCTAATTCATTGTTTTTAAAAAAAAGACTGGTCACAGGGATGACTGGGTGGCTCAGTCGGTTAAGCATCCGACTGTGGCTCAGGTCATGATCTCGTGGTTTGCGGGTTCAAACCCTGCATTGGGCTCTCTGCTGTCAGCATGGAGCCCATTTCGGATTCTCTGTCCCCCCCCCCCCCCGCTTCTCTGCCCCTCCCCTGCTCTCTCTCTCTGAAAAATAAATATAAAAATAAACATTTTTTAAAAATTGGGGGGCTTCTGGGGCGCCTGGGTGGCGCAGTCGGTTAAGCGTCCGACTTCAGCCAGGTCACGATCTCGCGGTCCGTGAGTTCGAGCCCCGCGTCAGGCTCTGGGCTGATGGCTCGGAGCCTGGAGCCTGTTTCCGATTCTGTGTCTCCCTCTCTCTCTGCCCCTCCCCCGTTCATGCTCTGTCTCTCTCTGTCCCAAAAATAAATAAACGTTGAAAAAAAAAAAAAATTGGGGGGCTTCTGAGGTTCAGTCGGTTAAGTGTCCGACTTCAGCTCAGGTTATGATCTCACAGTTTGTGAGTTGGAGCTCTGCCTCAGGCTGTGTGCTGCCAGCTTAGAGCCTGGAGCCTGCTTTGGATTCTGTGTCACCCTCTCTCTCACTGCCCCTCCCTGCAAGTGCTCTCTCTTTCTCAAAAATAAACCTTTTTTTTTTTTTTTTTTTTTAATTGGGAGGCTATGGGGCCCCTGGGTGACTCAGTTGGTTAAGTGTCCAACTTCAGCTCAGGTCATGATCTCATGCTTCATGAGTTCGAGCCCCATGTAGGGCTCTGTGCTGACAGCTCAGAGCCTGGAGTCTGCTTTACATTCTGTGTCTCCCTTTCTCCTTGCCCCTCCCCCACTCGTTTGAGTACACGTGTGCACGCTGTCTCTCTTTCTCTCAGAAATGAATAAACATTAAAGAAATTTTTCTTTAAATTGGGAAGCTCATGCTAACTTCATTAGATGAATATCCCATAATTTTTGTAGCCATTTCCTTTTAGACATTTAAAAATTTTTTTTCAAAGTTTATTTGACAAACAGAGCGAGTGGGGGAGATGCAGAGAGAGAGGGACAGAGAATCTGCACTACGGGCACAGAGCCCGATGCAGGGCTCAATCCCACAAACCATGAGATCATAACCTGAGCTGAATCAAGAGTCAGAAGCCTAACCAACTGGGCCACCGGGCACTCCTACTTTTAGACATTTAGATTTGTTCCCAGTTTTTACTGGAACACCAGAGTGAAGAGAATCGTATGTAAATTTTTGTTTGCATCTCTGACGGTTCCTTAGGTTAGCTTTTATTTTTATTTTTGTCTCGTTTTTGTTTTTAAGCAGGCTCCATGCCCAACATGGGGCATGAACTCAAGACCCCGAGATTGAGTCACATGCTTTACTGACTGAGCCAAATGTCCCAGTTCCTTAAGTTAGATTTTAGAAGTATGGTTACTGTATCAAAGAAGGGGCGCCTGGGTGGCGCAGTCGGTTAAGCGTCCGACTTCAGCCAGGTCACGATCTCGCGGTCCGTGAGTTCGAGCCCCGCGTCAGGCTCTGGGCTGATGGCTCAGAGCCTGGAGCCTGTTTCCGATTCTGTGTCTCCCTCTCTCTCTGCCCCTCCCCCGTTCATGCTCTGTCTCTCTCTGTCCCAAAAATAAATAAACGTTGAAAAAAAAAAAAATTGGGGGGCTTCTGAGGTTCAGTCGGTTAAGTGTCCGACTTCAGCTCAGGTTATGATCTCACAGTTTGTGAGTTGGAGCTCTGCCTCAGGCTGTGTGCTGCCAGCTTAGAGCCTGGAGCCTGCTTTGGATTCTGTGTCACCCTCTCTCTCACTGCCCCTCCCTGCAAGTGCTCTCTCTTTCTCAAAAATAAACCTTTTTTTTTTTTTTTTTTTTAATTGGGAGGCTATGGGGCCCCTGGGTGACTCAGTTGGTTAAGTGTCCAACTTCAGCTCAGGTCATGATCTCATGCTTCATGAGTTCGAGCCCCATGTAGGGCTCTGTGCTGACAGCTCAGAGCCTGGAGTCTGCTTTACATTCTGTGTCTCCCTTTCTCCTTGCCCCTCCCCCACTCGTTTGAGTACACGTGTGCACGCTGTCTCTCTTTCTCTCAGAAATGAATAAACATTAAAGAAATTTTTCTTTAAATTGGGAAGCTCATGCTAACTTCATTAGATGAATATCCCATAATTTTTGTAGCCATTTCCTTTTAGACATTTAAAAATTTTTTTTCAAAGTTTATTTGACAAACAGAGCGAGTGGGGGAGATGCAGAGAGAGAGGGACAGAGAATCTGCACTACGGGCACAGAGCCCGATGCAGGGCTCAATCCCACAAACCATGAGATCATAACCTGAGCTGAATCAAGAGTCAGAAGCCTAACCAACTGGGCCACCGGGCACTCCTACTTTTAGACATTTAGATTTGTTCCCAGTTTTTACTGGAACACCAGAGTGAAGAGAATCGTATGTAAATTTTTGTTTGCATCTCTGACGGTTCCTTAGGTTAGCTTTTATTTTTATTTTTGTCTCGTTTTTGTTTTTAAGCAGGCTCCATGCCCAACATGGGGCATGAACTCAAGACCCCGAGATTGAGTCACATGCTTTACTGACTGAGCCAAATGTCCCAGTTCCTTAAGTTAGATTTTAGAAGTATGGTTACTGTATCAAAGAAGGGGCGCCTGGGTGGCGCAGTCGGTTAAGCGTCCGACTTCAGCCAGGTCACGATCTCACAGTCCGTGGGTTCGAGCCCCGCGTCAGGCTCTGGGCTGATGGCTCGGAGCCTGGAGCCTGTTTCCGATTCTGTGTCTCCCTCTCTCTCTGCCCCTCCCCCGTTCATGCTCTGTCTCTCTCTGTCCCAAAAATAAATAAACGTTGAAAAAAAAAAATTAAAAAAAAAAAAAAAAAGAATATGAATATTTTGGGGCGCCTGGGTGGCTCAGTCGGTTGGGCGTCCAACTTCGGCTCAGGTCATGATCTCGTGGTCCGTGAGTTCGAGCCCTGCATCGAGCTCTGGGCTGACAGCTCAGAGCCTGGAGCCTGTTTCAGATTCTGAGTCTCCCTCTCTGACCCTCCCCTGCTCATGCTCTGTCTCTATCTGTCTCAAAAATAAATGTTAAAAAAAAAAAATAAAAAAAAAAAGGAATATGAATATTTAAGAAACTGTGCTGAGGCGCCTGGATGTCTCAGTTGGTTAAGCATCAAACTCTTAATTTCAGCTCAGATCATGATCTGGAGGTTCATGAATTTGAGCCCCACATTGGGGCTTTGGATTCTGTCTCTCACTATAGTGAGATCCTGCTTTGGATTCTCTCTCACCTTCTCCCTTCCCCTCCCCTATTTGTGTGCTCGCTCTCGCTCGCTCTCTCTCAAAATTAAAAAATTAGAAAATTAAAAACTGTTTATGCTAATTTCCAGAAAGAATGTATCTATCAATTTAAACATGTCATTTTAGTGACTCATCACTATATCCTTGACTCTGTGAGTTTTAGGTTTTTTCCAAACATTTTGCCATTTTATAAGCAAAAAGTAAAATCTCATTCCATTTAATTTACATTTCTTTAATTATTAGATAGTTGTACTGTTTCTTAAAATTTTTTTTTAATGTTTGTTTTTGAGAGAGAGAGAGAGACACCAAGCACCAGCGAGGGAGGGGCAGAGAGAGAGGAGAAGACCAAGGATCCAAAGCAGGCTTCAGGCTCTGAGCTATCAGCGCACAGCCGGAGACAGGGCTCAAACTCACGAACTGTGAGATCATGACCCGAGCCAAAGTCTGACGCTCAAGCGACTGAGCCACCTAGGCGCACTGTCTTTATATTTGTAGTTGCTTATGTTTCTCCACACAACTTTGGTGGGAGCCGTGTCTTCACTCCCCTTACATGGATTCATATGTTGCTGTGGATCATGTCTTTTTCACTGCTTCTATTCATAACTCTTCAACACCTGTTCAAAATTTCATTTAAGCTATTCTTTGCAGTTTTGATAAACTACCCTCTTAAGTATTGTAAATCAATGTTATTACATAGCAAAATTTTTTTAAATGTTTATTTATTTATTTTTAGAGACAGAGAGTAGGGGGAGGGGCAGAGAGCGAGGAGAGAGAGAATCCCAAGCAAGTTCCGCAGTGGGAGCAGAGAGCTCGATTCGGGGCTTGAACTCAGAAACCATGAGTTCATGACCTGAGCTAAAATCAAGAGTCAGATGCTTAACTGACTGAGCCACCAGGTGCCCCACATAGCAAAAATATTGATATAAATGTGTCTTGAAATTTCTAAACCCAGTAGTGAGCTTTGATGAGGCACTTTAGACCCAGAAAAGAAAGACACCTCTGTACCAGGGTTAGGAAACATAGGCACACGTGGATTCAAACATTCTCACCTAGACTTGTTTTAGAATAACACCTTGTAGTTACATACCCAGAATGGAGCCAGCCAAGTGTCTTCCCTTAAGCCTCTTCAATTCCTGTCCCCCTTCAGACTTGAAAGTTGGACTATAGACTGGGCTAGAGGGCCTGCTCTCTGGTGAGGTGATTCTGGGTCACTAGAGAAATCTAGCTTCTGTTGTACCTTGTGCAGTTGAGGAGATGAGAAAGGGCATGAATAAGCAACTTGTTTAGCTGTTCTGTAAACACATGATTGCCGAAAGTTTTTAACAGCCTGCTAAATTCTTAAAATTCTTTTTCTGTGTTGTGGCTGTTGGCTAAGTTTACAGAAGCTAACTGGGGAACCGCCTTTTTTATTTTTATCATACCTGTCTGAGGTCTGACTTGTTTTGGGCTCAATCAGGGCCTATTAAAGGTCTTTCTAGACACCCTAAGACTTAAAATTGTACCCAACTTTGATACCTTTTCAACAGATTCCCTTTAAACATTTTTTTTTTCTTTTTTAAGTTTATTTTGAGAGTGTGTGCAGAGGAGGGGCAGAGGGAGAGAGAGAATCTTAAGCAGGCTCCATGCTCAACGCAGAACCCAACATGAGACTTGATCCCAGGACTGCAAGATCATGATCTGAGCCGGTATCAAGAGTCAGACATGTGGGGTGTCTGGGTGGCTCAGTCGGTTGAGCATCTGACTTCTGCTCACGTCATGATCTCATAGTTTGTGAGTTCAAGCCCCGCATCGGGCTCTGTGCTGACAGCTCAGAGCCTGGAGCCTGGTTCGAATTCTGTGTCTCCCTCCGTCTCTGCCCTTCTGCTGCTCATATTCTGTGTTTCTCTCTGTCAAAAGTAAATAAACATTAAAAAAAAAATTTACAAAGTGACGTTCAACCCACTGAGCCACCCAGGCGCTCCAACAGATTTCCCTTTTAAAAAAACAGTTTGGGTCTTTTGCCTCAGTTTTTCCATCTAGATGTGAGATCATTGTTTCTCTGTCACTGGGCAGCTTTTCATGGGCTTGTATGAGACTTGGGCTTTGAAGATTAAAAATTGCCACAAATTGTAACATATTTGCTGAATTACATCTCATCTGAATAATAATTTGAAACTTTCTGATTCAGAACCAGTTTCTACAGAAAATTGTAAAAGGTAAAAATCCAATATTTGTGTCTTATCTCAACAAAGTGGTTTCTTGTTTTCATTGTCTTGCTAGGCACAGTCTCAGGTACTTGTGAGTGAAATTCTACCCACTCTGACAGGTCTGCTTGCAGTTATGAATGTGGTTAAATGCAGAGTCAGTCTAAGATGGTTCATCTTAAGTGATTCATCCTTGATAGGCCTTTGGAAACTCAAACCTATTACATACCATAATGAAAAGTTACAAGTTCTGATTTCACTGCCTACAATAAACACAGCCTGCATTTTCACATTTTTAGGAACACTGATTTCTACTTAATGGAGATTAAAGCACAGAAATCAAGTGATACTTTTTCAATAGAGTATATAGATAAAAGTAGTAGCTGGGCTTTTTGTTTCAAGTGCCCAGCCCCCCCCCCCCCTTTTTTTGGTGATTGATATCTTTATGGCTTTGGAGGTGGGACACAGGTGCTCAGGAGCTCTTGGTGGGCGGCCAGCTTCCTCTTCACCTTCTCGGGCTTCTGGCTGCAGAGGATGGCACTGGCTTTGCGGATGGCAGCCGTGCACAGATCTGGGCAGTGCTTGTTCTTAAGGATCATGTGCCTGATGCTGCAGAGGCTGCCCCAGACATTCTTGTTAATGGTGGTCCAGTCCTAGGAGGTGCGGGGTTTTCACTGGTGGGATCTCGGCCTCACGACCACCACTAGCCTCTACCGTCAGCCACCGGCTCCATGCCCAAAGTCTTGTGGTGAACTCACCGGTTGTAGCAGGAGTTGCGAGCCTTCGGGATATTGAGTTCAGTGCTGTATGTCTGCTTGTTCCTTTTGATCAGGAAGCTGGAGCACTTCTGCAGGACCATCTGTTGCAGGTAGGCGGACGCAGCATCATCTCCTCTCACCATGGCTGCTGGAGGTGGAAAGAGCTGCCCAGGCATTTTTTAATCCCCTCTGTTCTCTCACGGAGTGAAGGTACCTGTAACGCACAGGCACAGGCACAGGCACTTGTCAGCACTCGTATTATCTATATGATTCAAGGATGCAAATTCAGATAATTTCCAGAGCGTGAGATTAAAGTATATGCTATCTTCAGGAATGTGAGCCAGTGATATTTATTCAAGATCTGTTATGTGATAATCTGGTTCCTGACTCTCTAACTTAGAAGGATAAATAAAAGACAGGTTCTGGTGTTAGGAAGCTCACACACACCTAAGTTGTAAGGTTAGAATGCCCAGGGAGAATACTTTCCCAGTACCTGAATAACACATTCAAGAGAAAGCACTGGGTCATGGATGAGTTAAATAATAAGAGGATCCAGGAAAGAGCATCCTTGCTGAAGAAAGCCCCGGTAGAGAAAGTACCTTTTGGACTAGGATGGAGTGGGACCCAGGACAGGAAGAGGACTTTGTGTGGCAGGTTCTGAAGGGTAGTTAGTAGGAGTCGTGTTTCCAGACACCTAAGTGGGGGTGACTTGAAAAAATAAGCCCTGGGGCTCCTGGCCGACTCAGTCCCTGGGGCATGTGACTCTTGATCTTGAGATCCTGAGAGCCCTGCACTGGTTGTAGAGATTACTTTTAAAAAAACAAATAATTTTTTTAAAAGCCCAGGGGCACCTAGGTGGCTCAGTTGATTTCTGCTCAGGTCATGATCTTGTAGTTTGTGAGTTCAAGCCCCATATCGGGCTTGTGCTGACAGTGCAAAGCCTGCTTGGGATTCTCCTTCTCTCTCTACCCTGACTCATGTGCACGTGTGCTCTCTCTCTCAAAATAAACTTAAAATAAAAATAAAAAATAAAAGTGTAAGTGTTAAAAAAAAAAAAAAAACAACCCAGACTGAACATTCGCCATCCCCCCACACCCTCCTAGAGTTGTGAGGTCACAATTCCAAGTGAATTTTAACTTGCTTATGGGTTAAAAATAGAGAAGAAAGATGCCTTTAAGCAGTGGCTGAACTTTATTCAGGTTGGGTAATTAGCGAAAAGTAGAATTCAGCAGAAGTTCACAGTTAAATCTGGACAAAGTTACCTGTTGAATAGATTGTTTTATTGTAACAGACCATAAAGATGACTGATTTTGCAGTCTGATTTGATAAACATGTAATTTTTGCTGTCTTTTGCCCTGTTTATCCCCCAGAGCAGTGGTTTGGCGTTTCCGTTAGGTTTTAGCCTAATTTCTTGGACCCCAGGAGTAAAGGAACAGGGAGCAGTAGGATAAAATGTTTTTCCCCATTATCAAAAAGTAGTCTTTTTATTTTTTTGATTGATTTGAGGGGGAGCACACACACATGCAGGTGAGTGGGGGAGGGTCAGAGAGAGAAGGAGAGAGAGGCTCTATCTCAGGACAACTATGGGCTCGAGTCTGATGCTTAACTGCCTGAGCCACCCAGGTGCCCCAATAAGTAGTCTTTTTATTTTTATTTATTTATTTTTTTAATTTTTTTTTTCAACGTTTATTTATTTTTGGGACAGAGAGAGACAGAGCATGAACGGGGGAGGGGCAGAGAGAGAGGGAGACACAGAATCGGAAACAGGCTCCAGGCTCTGAGCCATCAGCCCAGAGCCCGACGCGGGGCTCGAACTCACGGACCTTGAGATCGTGACCTGGCTGAAGTCGGACGCTTAACCGACTGCGCCACCCAGGCGCCCCTAAGTAGTCTTTTTAGATAAGCCTTTAGCTCTTGGATGAGAAGGCTTTAATTAGAGATACTAAGGACTATTAATGCAGTTTCTCAGTATCATATTCTCTAAAGATGCATATACATGGGGGGTACCTGGGTGGCTGTATTGGTTAAGTGTCTGACTCTTGATTTTGGCTCAGGTCATAATTCAACGTGTGTGAGATTGAGCCCCACATCAGGCTCTTTGCTGACAGTGTGGAGCCTGCTTAGGATTCTCTCCTCCACCCCCCCCCCCCACTCCTGCTTCACACCTGCTCTCTCTCAAGACCACAATGGCAGATTCAAATTTTTGAACTACAGCGTAAATCAGTTTCTACTGGGCTAGTCAACTTTTTCTTTTTTTTTTGAGGGGGGAGGGTTCTTTTTGAAGGTGGGGGGGTTGCAGGGAAGGGAAAGCAGGAGAGAGAATTGGCAAAGAAGTGTAGTGGGAGGCAGTGGATTGTGGGTGTTGAAACTGGGCTGGAAGTGATGGCTGTAGACCACTTCACCTTACCCCAGAGCCCCCTGAGTAAAAATAAATCCTTTTTCCAGCACTTTATCTTCTCTCCTCCTATCCCTACCTTTCAGTGGTCTTAAGCATAAACAGGGACAAGTAGCACAAACCCAGCTGAGGTTTTCTTACCTGCGCAGACCTGCCCTAAGGTAGAGGTAGTCCTTTATCAGATGCCACCCAGGAAAGCAGAGTGTGACATCACAACTCTAATGTAACTGCTGGCAGTCTTCTGACTGGGGTGGGGGTGGGTGGGAGGGCAGATGAAAGTACTTTTGAGTTTTCCCAGTGGGCACAAGGGTTTTGTTCCTCGATTAGAGATAGTCTGGAAATGCTAGCACTGGTGCGAATGCCCCAGGAGAGTTTGAACACCTTTCTGGGCTTACTGTGATACCGTAGTTGCCCTGCTTAGGGAGCAGGCCAGCTGGCGGTGGGAACGCTGGCTCAGAGCGCACAGAGAGGCTTTGCCAAGGAGATCTTTTTTACTTTCTCTGTAATGTGTGCAGCTCATTTGGCCTGAGCTCTAGATTACTACTTGATTCTGTTTAGAAGTCAGAACTTGAATTTTGAGGCCTCTTCAGGAGGTAGTGCTAGTGTTGATTTCTGGCTCTCCTTGGGCTTCTGGAAGTGTCAACGGTAAACTTATATTGGGATTTGCTTTTTAGAAAAAGCCAGGTGGTAATCAGAATATGTGGGTGGTGTGAAGTTTTAAAAGAAAAGGCCTGTGCCCAGCTGCCAGCTTCCAGAGAAGTACTTTATACTGCACATCCCTTCTTTCTAGAATGGGTTGTGGAAGGGAATTGTTTCCGTCCTGTTTCATCACAACTTTCATGATTTTGCCACATTCCCTGCCTTCCCTGACGTAGCAGAATCTGATTCTTCACTTAAGTGAAAACTGGTCAAGGGGCTTGAAGACCTCCTTAGTACAAGAGCAGTCTTTTGGAAGGGATGGCAGATAGAGCCTTGAACTCTTAAAGGGTCACAAATTAGGGCTGTACTCTTAGCAGCCTCGATAATGAGTTTTCTCGAGTTGCTGGGTGGTTCTTGTTGGGGACGTCATCATGGAGGGCCCCAAGCTCTGGTATCTTCTTCTTCCTTCACCCTCTCCTGCCCAAACGAAAAATTGATTTCCTAGGGTCTTTTTTTCTTTTTTTAAAAGTAATCTCTATACCCAACGTGGAGCCTGAACTCCCAACCCTGAGATCAAGAGCCACATGCTCCCCTGACTGAACCAGCCAGGTGCCCTGACTCTCTTGAGTCTTTACAGAATTCACCTATTATTTTTGCTCCTTTGTTCACTGTCAGTAAATCCATTAATGTGTCTTTGCTGCAGTTTAGCAGTTTAGCTGGTTTAATTATCTCCTGTTCTTCCTATTGGAAATCCAGAGTTATGGTTTGAGGTGCAATATGTTATGGTCAACTCTTAGGATCCACAGCCCCCCCCCCCCTTTATCTCTTCCTGGTTGTAGGCATCAAGATTTAGTAGGTATGTCAGAGATTGCGGTGATCATGCTAGATTGGTTCTTTCCAGAAAGTACAGGGTAAGAGTGTATCTGCAGGACAGCTTAGTGAATGTGTCCTCTGTAGCTCTGTCATCACAGTACTGCTGCTGTCCAGATGGAGTACAAGGCGTGGAGGTGGAAGTATGCTTGGCTCATTGGAGGAACTGCAAGGAGACCACTGTGGCCGAAAGTGGAATCAGAAAGAAAGAGGGGCAGGGAAGGTTAGAAGATGAGGTCAGAGAAGGAGTAGTAACAGATCATGGAAGGCCTTATGGACCTGGTAGGATTTTGAATTTTATTCTATGTGAGATGGGAAATCATTAGAGATTTTTGAGTTGATAAGTTTTCTAATTAAACAAATAAATTACTCTGGCTGCTGTGTGGAGAGTAGATTGGGTGATAGGGGCAAGGGTGGAACAGAGAAACCATTTAGAAGGCTAGTGTAGTAATCCAGGTGAGAGATGATGAGATGACAGGTGACAAGTGGAATTACCACCTGTTTCCAGGAAAGCCTGGGAGACCTAATTGAGAAAACATCACTAAAGCCCCTCATACAGCCCATTTCATATTAGGCTCCAGTATTTGTTAATTCCCTTCCTTTCCTTGGATTTTGCCTTCTCCTACATTAGGACCATAGGGGAGAGGTTATTAAACAGAGAACAGCATTCACAAGAGAAGGGATCGTAAACTGTACTTCAGTCATTTGACCCCGACAGAAGCCTTTTTATTTCTTGAGGCGCTGCAGTTGGCGTCCTGTGTACATTCTGTTATCCCACCCACCGGAGACCTGAAAAGGCTGAATCTGTGCCAGAACTCTTGGACAGCTCTATTCTCATTGAAGCGTTCGATCTTCAGTTCTTTCCGCAGTTGCTATCTTAGACACAGTTTGAGCAGCCCCTTTTACAAAGTGTCTTTTTAGCTACCTGGCCTTGCAAGCTGGAGCTCTCAGATACTCCTCGTGACAGGTAGTTTCACATAGCTGAGAGGGCCCTTCAGAGAGAAAGAAAGAGGGTTTGCGGTCTTTGTTTAACACTTGAGCTTTCCCCCCACTCCGCTTTTGTTGGGATTAAAGCTTTAACATAGCCACCTTGATTTCTGGGTTTTGCAGCTTGGGAAAGGTATTTCATGTATTCTAGCATAAGGTATTTATTTGAAAAAGCTTGGTCCTTGGTACACAGGGAGCTTGCATTGCTCTTCCCTACAGAAGGCCACATCAGGTCTATTCTCTTGGGCAGGTCTTGTTGGTAGACACCACAGATGAAACCATGCCATCTTGACATAACGTCAGGATTACCTGCCTAGAGAGGGTTGCCGGCAGCCTGCTACCTCACTGATTTACTCTGGGAACAATGCAAATTTTTTTTCTTTTCTGGGGTCCAGGGAGACTAATTGTGTGGTAGACAATAGGAAAGGTAAATCCTCAGAAACTTACAAACAGAATTTGCTTTAACAGTAGTTAATTGTGTCTCCTAGGATGCTTTGCCCCTTCTTCCTAATAAAAGTAAGCTCAGATTTCTGCCATAGCCAGTTGGACTTTGGGTGTCTCTGCAACTCGTATACTGTACTGCCTCTGGAAATGTCTGACTGCCCCTGCCCCAACCAGGCCTGTAAATAGACTGAGCCAGGCCCTATTAGGGCCAGCTCTCTTCAGGAACCCTGTTCTATTTTCAGGGAGAAGTCATTTTTCCTTTCACCTCCGTTAGAATCTGCCCTAGCCTTTCTGCTCCTGCCTTAGGAGCTGGGACACAGAGGAGAGCTAGAATGTCCTGTATCTAGCTAGCAACCCCATGGGCCTATCCAAAAGCAGCAGGGAGAGGCCATCTACAGGAAATGCAAATGCCAAGAGTGCATGTAAAGCTTATGAACCGTAAAAGACTTTACCAGTACACCTTATTCTCCAGTTATTTGTGTGGTTAGGTATTTCCAGGTTTTATTTCCCCTCGTGGCCCATGTTTCTGTGCTGACTGAAACAGAATTTTAGCCATAGTAACAGGGGCAAATTGTTGCTGTAGATATATTTTCAACCAACATCCTGCTAATTAAATTGCTTATCTATCTAAACTTGGGCCTCTGCTGCTCATATCCAGTGTCCCTGGTATCTTCCTTGAGTGAGTTGCCTTGTATTCCATGACCTTGTTTTTGTGTTCATTGCAGTGTGAGTGACTGCCTCATGTTGTGTTGATGCCAGTCTGCCATGCTAGCCTGTCTACCAGGGCCAGGTGACCTGTCCTTTCAGCTTCTTCCTCACACGCAGATGAACACTGGACTTCAGAAATGTAAGTAATCTGGATCCCGGAGTAGGATGTAATCCTTATTTTGTCCCTACATTTGAGTAATCCCAGGGGAACATCAGGGGTATGTTGACTGTGAACTTTGGTACTTCCAAGATATTCTTCACAGACAGCAAGAAAGCAGCTACAAAACTTGTCCACAATGTGAACGCTTTTATAATCAGAGAGATCCTCTTAAATACTAGATTTCCCCAGTGTCTGTCATCTTAATTGTAATTGTTGCTGCTAACTATCTGTTGAGCACCAAAGCCGTAAGGGGTTTTACAGGGATATATATATATATATATCACCTTTCAAACGTGTTTCAGTTTGAACCCCCATGAGCAATTGAATGAAAACTCACAGTCTTGATTACTTACTGTATCTTAGAAATAAACTATTGACCCTTTTCTGTTATTTTGGACTCTGAGCATTCTCTACTATGGAAACAGCTCCCTTTGGCTTTGCTGTCTGCTGAGCCAGTGACCTCAGTTTACAAGTAAAGAAGCTTTCACCTACAGAAGGGATAGGGAGCTAGCTTTCTCAGTCTCTCTGGGTATACTCCTGCTAATAAACTTGCCCAAAAGATTGAGCTTTTGAGAACTAAAAAAAAAAAAAAGGAATCTAATAAAGTAAATTGTGCCCAACGTGGGGCTTGAACTCATGACCCTAAGATCTAGGAGATCAAGGGTCACATGGTCCACTGACTGAGCTAGCCAGGTGCCCCAGATTCCTGTCTTAAACTGGCTGGAATTGGAGCGTTAGGCCTCATATCTTCCCAGTTTCCTGGCTTCTGTCCCTGCACTACAATGATGTGCAAGGAAAAGATTCTATTCCTAGCTCATTACCATGTACAGTGTGTTCAAGTATAAAAATGGCCCTAAATTTGGGATAGACCTTCCTTTCAGAGCAAAAGGGGAAATCACTGAGGCGTTTAGGCTTGCCCTTTAATAGAAAAGGTGCTTCAGCACTTTACCCAAATCCTTTATGGCAGGGGTTGGTAAACTTCTTCCGTAAAGGGCCAGATAAGCAAGTATTTTAGGCTTTGGGGTCCCTGTTGCATCTACTGTTGCAGGGCAAAGGCAGCTATAGACAACACGTAAACAAATGAGTGTGGCTGTGTCCTGATGAAACTTTTTACAAAAACACAGCAGCTATATTTTATATTTTGGCCCACAGGCAGTAGTTTGCTGAACCCTGCTTGGGGAGATCATCTTCAGAAGTTAAAAATGGTCTAGCCTCTTGACTTCATTTCTTTGAAGGAGAGTAAGACCCAGAGCCTGATGAATTCTGGGATTTGGCCAACGATTCCAATTCCTGTAATGACAAGCTGAAACTAACAGTCTTCCTCCTGTAGCTGCCTGACCCAATAGGCAAGCTATGCTATGTTGTACCAGCTTTCCTCCCCATCTTTCTCTCAATAAATGATATTTGGGTGATAAAGTTGTCTGTGTTCCCTGGCCACTGAAATCTGCATGCTAACTGCATTTTGATTGGTTCTGGGGTTCCAGGGATACAACTGGATAAGGGAGTTTACTTAGAAGCATGACAGAGTAGCTCGCTGACCTTGCTTCCAAGTTCCTTCGTGTACTCAAACAGCTTTACCCAGAGATGGAGTATCAAGGGTGAGCCATTTGTGAAGAAAGGCAAATAGGCAGCTTTATCTTGGGTGCTGACTTCGGATCTACACTCCTTCCCAAAGCAGCCTCAAAGTATCTGCCAACCACTGTCCTCAAATCGGTATTCAAGAATTGCAATAACCTTCCCTGGTTTCAGGCTTGTCTGGGGAATAGCGTATTGGAATCCCTTTGTCTCACTTGATTACTATCCTTGACTACACACAAGCTTTTGCAGAGAAGAAAACCTGTTTTAAGCTGACTTGCTTTCTTTTCACCTCTCCCAAAATGTAGAAGAAAACAAATTCTGCCATATGACTTAAATGCTCAATGCTAACGGCTCTAAGGTGAGATGGAGCATAAACTCTACCCTTTTGGAGCTGGCACCAAGACCCACTCAAAGCCAGGCTTCTTAGCATAGAGACCTGAGAACCAGTTTTGTAGTTGTGCTCTTCTTTCCCTGCCCCTCATCCTCAGGAGGGTCTTACAAGTTGTTAGAAACACAGAGCTTGGTATTGGGTGGGGAGGGCGCGGGGATGGGGCACAGATGTTTATAGATTATTGTGCTTTATATTGTAAGAGCTCAAGGCAGGAGAGACGGGACATGTGGCTTCTTGGCCAGCTCTGTAAGTCACCTGGCTAATTGCCTTCCTCAGGCTAAACCCGCCACATGTATAGAATCACAGAATTGGTCCCTTCCGACTCCAACATTTTCTCACCTCCCCTTCCTTTTCTGTGTGTGTAGGAGAATGTAACGCATTTCCCATCCTGCCATGGGGTAGTCTGGATTAAGGAACATCTTGGCTTTGGTGGTTCTTGCATTTGATACAGGACCACAGTTGGGGTTAGGTAGATACCCTTCTAGAGCTTTTCTAGGTTTTATATTCCATGCTGTCACTTGCTTTGAGAGTTCTCAGCTGTTTTGGAACTTTACTTGGCAAAATTTCCTCTGACCCATCTTTTCCCAATTCACCAGAAAATGTGTTTTTTGGACCCCCCCCCGCCCCTCCCCCCCCCCCCCATTAACCCCAAGCCTCTGCTTCTCCTTCCCCAGCTCACTATCAGGTATATCGTAATATTTCTGGTTGAATGGCTGAAATGACCAAAGGTTCTTGGTCCTCAAATAATCTTTTGGACAACAACTTTGACCTCCTTCATTGTAGAGTATCAGGGCCTGAGACAAACATCAGAATCACCCACTTTCACTACTACTTTCTGTGCCTGTCCGCCCCCTAGTGGAAGGTCCTGGAAATGGTGCATTGACCCAGTAACTGGATAAACCCATAGAAATCTCAGAAATTAGTTAATATTTGTTGAGTGCTTATTGTATGCCAGGCAGTATTTTGAGCATTGTTATCTTTGTTCTCATTCGTTCCTCAATGATTCCATATGAGAGACTCTCGTCTTTCTTTTGAGGAGAAGGAATAGAGTAGCACTTGCCAGTGTCACATTACTGTTCAACTCGGCTAGAAGTCATACTCGGGTCAGACTCCAAAGCCAGTGTTTGAAACACACTGCCTGGGCATCTCCCACCTATTGATAGTTTCCTGCCGCATATGGTACTTGCATCTTCTGACCTTCAAAATAGAATAAACAGGGAGGCCCCTGTGGGGAAGCTGGGATTCAGGGAGATTGCCCACTCTCCCCCAATCCCTGGCATAGACAGCAGTGCTTTCTGCTGCATTTAACTCCCAGACTCAAGACCAGCGGGCTTTCTTGGTCAGGTTACTTTTTCCTGTCTATGCACACACTCAACCATACCTACTATCTTTGAATAATAACTTTCAATAGTCATGGTTCCTGTTCTCAGACCTTTTTCCTATTCATTGAATCTCTTGATCTTAGTGGTTCTATGAGGTATACCAGCAGGTATCATCCCTGTTTATAAATGAAGAGTGACTGGGGCGCCTGGGTGCCTCAGTCAGTTAAGCGTCTGACTTTGGCTCAAGCCATGATCTCATGGTTCATGAGTTTGAGCCCTGCATTGGGCTCTGTGCGGACAGCTCAGAGCCTGGAGCCTGCTTCCGATTCTGTGTCTCCCTCTCTCTCTGCCGCCCTTCTCCTGCTGTTTCTCTCTCTCTCTCTCTCTCTCTCTCTCAAATAGATGAACATTTAAAAAAAAAAATCTTCAGAAATAGGGGTGCCTGGGTGGCTCAGTCAGTTAAGCGTCTGACTTCGGTCATGATCTCATCGTTCGTGATTTCGAGCCCTGCGTCAGGCTCTGTGCTGACAGCTTGGAGCCTGGAGCCTGCTTCGGATTCTATGTCTCCCCTTCTCTCTGCCCCTCCCCAGCTCATGCTTACACTCTATCTCTGTCAAAAATAAATACTTAATAAAAAAATTTTTTTTAATCTTCAGAAATAAAAAGATTATGAGCAATTATATGCCTATAAAATGGGTGATCTAGAAGAAATGGACAGATTCCTAGAAACATATACACTACCAAAACTGAAACAGGAAGAAATAGAAAATTTGAACAGACCCTTAACCAGTAAAGAAATCGAATTAGTAATCAAAAAAATCTCCCAAAAAAACAAGAGTCCAGGGCCAGATGGCTTTCCAGGGAATTCTACTGAACATTTAAGGAAGAGTTAACACCTAGTCTCTTGAAGCTGTTCCAAAAAATAGAAATGGAAGGAAAACTTCCAAACTCTTTCTGTGAAGCCAGCATTACCTTGATTCCAAAACCAGACAGAGACCCCCCCCTAAAAAGGGGAATTATAGACCAGTTTCCCTGATGAACATGGATGCAAAAATCCTCAACAATATATTAGCCAACTGGATCCAACAATACATTAAAAAAATTATTTACCACGACCAAGTGGGATTTATACCTGGGATACAGGGTTGGTTCAATATCCGCAAAACAATTAACGTGATTCATCACATCAATAAAAGAAAGGACAAGAACCATATGATCCTCTTAATAGATGCAGAGAAAGCATTTGACAAAATACAGCATCCTTTCTTGATAAAAACCCTCAAGAAAGTAGGGATAGAAGGATCATACCTTGAGATCATTAAAAGCCATGTACAAAAGACCCAACACTAATATTCTCAATGGGGAAAAACTGAGAGCTTTCCCCCTAACATCAGGAGCAAGACAGGGATGTCCACTCTTGCCACTGTTATTCAACATAGTATTGGAAGTCTTACCCTCTGCAATCAGGCAACACAAAGAACTAAAAGGCATCCAAGTCACCCAGGAGGAGGTCAAACTTTCACTCTTCACAGATGACATGATACTCTATATGGAAAACCCAAAAGATTCCACCAAAAAACTGCTAGAACTGATCCATGAATTCAGCAAAGTTGCAGGATATAAAATCAATGCACAGAAATTGGTTGCATTCCTATACACCAACAATGAAGCAATAGAGAAATCAAGGAATGGATCCCGTTTACAATTTCAATAAAAACCATAAAATACCTAGGAATAAATCTAACCAAAGAGGTGAAAAATCTATACACTGAAAACTATAGAAAGCTTATGAAAGAAGTTGAAGACACACACACACACACACACACACACACACACACACACACGAAAAATATTCCATGCTCCTGGATAGGAAGAATAAATATTGTTAAAATGTCAATACTACCCAAAGCAATCTACACATTCTTTTTTTTTTTTAATTTTTTTTAACATTTATTTATTTTTGAGACAGAGAGAGACAGAGCATGAATGAGGGAGGGTCAGAAAGAGGGAGACACAGAATCTGAAACAGGTTCCAGGCTCTGAGCTATCAGCACAGAGCCTGACGCGGGGCTCAAACTCACGGTCTGCGAGATCATGACCTGAGCCGAAGTCGGCCACTTAACCCCAGGCGCCCCAAGCAATCTACACATTCAATGCAATCCCTATCAAAATGACACCAGCATTCTTCACAGAGCTAGAATAAACAATTCTACAATTTGTATGGAACCAGAAAAGACCCCAAATAGCCAAAGCAATCTTGAAAAAGAAAACCAAAGCAGGGAGGCATCACAGTCCCAGACTTCAAGCTATACTACAAAGCTGTAACCATCAAGACAGTATGGTACTGGCACAAGAACAGACACTCAGATCAATGGAACAGAATAGAGAACCCAGAAATTGACCCACAAACGTATGGTCAACTAATCTTTGACAAAGCAGGAAAGAATACCCAATAGAATAAAGACAGTCTCTTCAGCAAGCAGTGCTGGGAAAACTGGACAGCGACATGCAGAACAATGAACCTGGACCCTTCTTACACCATACACAAAAATAAACTCAAAATGGATGAAAGACCTCAATGTAAGACAGGAAGCCACCAAAATCCTCGAGGAGAAAGCAGGCAAAAACCTTTGATCTTGGCTGCAGCAACTTCTTACTCAACAACGTCTCCGGAGGCAAGGGAAACAAAAGCAAAAATGAACTATCGGGACCTCATCAAAATAAAAATCTTCGGCACAGCAAAAGAAACAGTCAGCAAAACTAAAAGGCAACCAACGGAATGGGAGAAGATATTTGCAAACAATGTATCAGATAAAGGGTTTGTATCCAGAATCTATAAAGAACTTATCAAACTCGGGCGCCTGGGTGGCTCAGTCAGTTGACTGCCCGACTTTGGCTCAGGTCATGATCTCGCTGTCCATGGATTCAAGCCCTGCATTGGGCTCTGTGCTGACAGCTCAGAGCCTGGAGCCTATTTCAGATTCTGTGTCTCCCTCGCTCTCTGCCCCTCAACCCACTCATGCTCTGCCTCTGTCTCTCTCTCAAAAATAAATAAACATTGAAAAAAAAATAACTTTAAAAAAAAAAAAAAGAACTTATCAAACTCAACACCCGAAACAGAAATAATCCAGTGAAGAAATGGGCAAAAGACATGCATAGACACTTCTTCAAGGAAGACATCCAGATGGCTAACAGACACATGAAAAAATGCTCAACATCACTTATCAGGGAAATACAAATCAAAACCACAATGAGATACCACCTCACACCTGTCAGAATGGCTAACATTAACAAGTCAGGCAACAACAGATGTTGGCGAGGATGCAGAGAAAGAGGATCTGTATTGCTGGTGGGAATGCAAACTGGGGCAGCCACTCTGGAAAACAGTATGGAGGTGCCTCAAAAAACTAAAAATAGAACTACCCTACAACCCAGCAATTGCACTACTAGGCATTTATCCACGGGATACAGGTGTGCTGTTTCGAAGGGACACATGCACCCTCATGTTTATAGCAGCACTATCAACAATAGCCAAAGTATGGAAAGAGCCCAAATGTCCATCAGTGGATGAAGGGATAAAGATGTGATATATATATATATATATATATATATATATATATATATATACACACACACACACACACACACACACACACACTGGAGTATTAGTTGGCAATCAAAAAGAATGAAGTCTTGCCATTTGCAACTATGTGGTTGGAACTAGAGGATATTATGCTAAGCGAAATTAGAGACAAGTATCATATGACTTCACTCATATAAGGACTTTAGGACACAGAACAGATGAACCTAAGGGAAAGGAAACAAAAATATAAAAACGGGGAGGGGGAGAAAACAGAAGACTTTTAAATATGGAGAACAGAGGGTTACTGGAGAGTTGTGGGAGGGGGGATGGGCTAAATGGGTAAGGGGCATTAAGGAATCTACTCCTGAAATCATTGTTGCACTATATGCCAACTAATTTATATGTAAACTTAAAAAAAAATTTTTTTTTTTAATCTATAAATGAAGAGTCACTGAGACAGACCCTGAGTAGTCAGATAATAAAGCCAGTACTTGAATCCGGATCTCTCTAACTTTGTTCTAACCACAGATTCCCTATTCTCTACCTTGCCTTATTCCCCATTGATGACACCTTTGGTACCAGCTATTTAAATAAGTTGCTTACAGGGCGCCTGGGTGGCGCAGTCGGTTAAGCGTCCGACTTCAGCCAGGTCACGATCTCCCGGTCCGTGAGTTCGAGCCCCGCGTCAGGCTCTGGGCTGATGGCTCCGAGCCTGGAGCCTGTTTCTGATTCTGTGTCTCCCTCTCTCTCTGCCCCTCCCCCGCTCATGCTCTGTCTCTCTCTGTCCCCAAAAAAATAAATAAACGTTGAAAAAAAAATTTTTTTTTTAAATAAATAAAAAAATAAATAAATAAATAAGTTGCTTACAGGGGCACCTTGGCTGACTTAGTTGGTAGAGCATGTGATTCTTGATATTGGAGTTGTGAGTTTGAGGCCCACTTGGGCAAAGAGCTTACTTTAAAAAATAGTAAATAAGTTGCTTACAAAGCCATGGTATTTGTGTTAGCTGTACCCTTAATTAAGGGAAGATGTTACAGAAGAAAGCAAGCATCCAGGGTGCCCTTGTGGGACTGAGATAAAAAAAAAAAAAAAAAAGTTTTCTTAACACTTTCTTAAGTGCTAAGCTCAAGTCTGGTACGTGAGGTAGGTGGTGCTGTATTCCAAGAATGTAGCCAATTTTTTTGTGTCCAATATACTTATCTCATCCTTGAGATTCTTCCTTAACGAAGATACTGTAGGGCACCTGTGTGGTTCAGTTAATTAAGCATCTGACTTTGGTTCAGGACATGATCTCACAGTTTGTGAGTTTGAGCCCCGCTTCTGTCTCTCCCTCTCCCTTTCTCTCTCTCTCTGCCCCTCATGGGATTTGCGTGCGCTCTCACACTCTCTCTCAAAACAAAGATACTGTAGCCTGTATCCACCCTTCCCACCCCTATTTTCTTTTGATTCTGATTCCTTTATCTGACTACTGTCATCACCATGGTCAACATCAGCAGAAACAGGGAAAAGAGAACTAAAAGAGAACCAATCCGGTGTAAGTGTCCCATTCCATACTCCTGAATCAGGCCAAGCTACCTTCTGCCTCTGCTAGGAGAAAGAAAACACCCCGAGAGTTGGTACTGACTTGGAACAAAGGAACTCGATTGTTCAGTAAGCCAGTATACCTCTCTCTCACACCTGGTCTTCAAGGAGAAAAACCTACCACTGTGGAGGAAAGCCCAGAGGCAGACCTGTATTACCTGTCTGAACTAAAACCCAGCAGCTGTTGACTGCCATTACTCAGCTGAGCCCAGAGTTGTTCAGTTGATTTTGACCAGACACCCGAGTGCAGCGGCTGACCTAGGCAGCTTCTAATGGAATTCTGGTGTCTTGAGGGACTATGTCTCAGTGATCCCAGACTTCTGGTATTTTCTTGTCCAGGAGAATGTAACAAGGGTCAGAAAAAAGCCCCACTTTATGGAGACTGAAGCCCATTGAGGGTCAGTGGCTTGTAAGAAGCAGCGGAACACACACTCCGCTGTCAGGGCTTTGATTCTGCTCACCAGCTAGTAATACCTAGTGGATAGGAAATTTCTGGGCCTCTCTGCCTCCCTCCCCTTCTTGCCCTCAACTGTCACGGTCACATTCATCCTTTTAAGACCTTCAAATCGGTCATCTAACGAACATTTGTGGACTGAGCGTCTAACCTGTACAGTTAATAAAGTAGAACTTAAACATGTGTGAGTCCTTGCTACTTCGAGGCGTGGTGCCCCTAACAGCACAGCTCTTTTCCACTCTGTACTCTTTTGCTAAGTTCTCCATTGGTGAGCATGGGACCAAATCTCGCTGTGCCTTGTGGATGTCAGCTCTCTTTTTTCCTGCCTCCAAGAGCAGCATTTTCTAAGCAGTTGCTGGCAGGCTAACCAGGAGTGCCACCAAATGAGGGCAGCTGTGCCCTCTTCCTTCTGGCACACTCTTTGCCCCCCTTCTCTTGCAGTTGATGCCCAGTGACGTGACTGAATGGGGTCTTCTTGGGCCAAGGCAGCTGAGGCCACAAGCTGGGCATTCAGTCAGCTTGTTCCCTGCTCTATCCTGGCTGCCTTCTGCAAGGGAAGGAAATAGGGTGGGAGTTAGCTAGCTGAGCCTAGGCTCCCAGCCAAGCCCCTTCCTTCTGCTTGGGCAGACTGGGTACTTACGCAGCAAGCCTTTATTAGGCACCTTCTGTGTACACTTGGGAGAAACCCTACCTCAGAGAGACCTTTGCAGGAGCCTGGCATCCTTAAAGAGCTCCTGTTCTCAGAACCTTTTCCTTTTTGACTGGAGGTCCAACATCCGCTGGAGCCCCCTGCTGGGTGGCCCCTGGAGATGAGAACAAAGAAACTGTTAACATTAATGAGGCGCATTGAGTGGGTACTTCCGCCATCTCCAAAGGCAGGCAGGTTTTTCCTCTTTCATTTTGGAAAGTGACAGCTGACAAGGGCCAAACAGACTATTTTTGGCACTCAGGACTTAAAGATTCTCTGAAACCTTTCTTTTCAGTTTCCCTCCCTGCTGCCCTGTCATTATTGCCACCCCCCACGAGGAAATAAATAAAGCCTTTTGATCTTCACCCAGTCAGGCCGAGGGTAAGCTGTAAACAAAAGTGAACTTGTGACATAAGGCTAGGGGAGGGATTTTGGCAGCTTATTCCTCTGCTCCTGAAAAAAAGACATCCTGTTTGCTGAGCCAGGATGCCTACCCAGTGGGTACGGTGCCCCAGCTGCCAAGGCACAAGAGAAAGCTGCTGCCTCACCGGCCACTGCAGACTGAAGGGCAGTCACTCCGGGCACCCTCTTTACCAGAGCGTCTGCCTAGAGCCTTCACTACTGAGGCCAACAGGTAGGAACTTGGAGAGATTTCCACTTAGAGGAGCAACCTTCAGTTACTTCTGTGAGAATTGGCCAAGTTCAGGCTCTCCAAAATCCGGGACTTTGAAAGTTGCTCTGCTGTTCTGATCTTTGGTGGCCTCATTTGTAAATGAGAAGCCTGATAGTACCCACCTTCTAAAGCAGTAGCGAGGATTCACCGAGAACCTGTCACCTGGCACAAGGCCTGGCTAGTTGTGAGCACTGACTGAATGTTAGCAGTGCTTGTTACTTGGGGGCTCAGTGAGGCCGGGTCTAAAATGAAGACTAGGGATAACTTCGTTAACCCCTACTCCACCATAGGCCCTCAAAAGGGGAATCTAGAAGGGCTGGTTGGCTTGGCACTGATGAGCTCCCTCTCCTTCTTTGCTCTCCTTACCCTTCTCTCTCTCTAGGGGACACTACACAGAAAATGAGAGCTGCTCACTATCCTACCCCAGCCGAATTGGACGCGTATGCTAAGAAGGTCGCAAACAACCCACTGACTATAAAAATCTTCCCCAACAGTGTGAAGGTTCCCCAGCGGAAACACGTTCGTCGTACTGTGAACGGCCTCGACACATCAGCCCAGCGCTACAGCCCCTACCCGACTCAGGCAGCCACCAAGGCAGGCCTGCTTGCCATTGTCAAAGTGCCAGCCAAAAGCATACTCAAGGACTTTGACGGCACCCGAGCCCGATTGCTCCCTGAGGCCATCATGAACCCCCCAGTGGCGCCCTATGCTACTGTGGCACCCAGCACTTTAGCCCACCCCCAGGCCCAGGCTCTGGCCCGCCAGCAGGCCCTGCAGCATGCACAGACCCTGGCCCATGCCCCTCCCCAGACGCTGCAGCACCCTCAGGGTATCCCGCCACCCCAGGCGCTGTCCCACCCTCAGAGCCTCCAGCAGCCTCAGGGCCTGGGCCACCCTCAGCCCATGGCCCAAACCCAGGGCTTGGTCCACCCTCAGGCCCTGTCTCACCAGGGTCTCCAGCACCCCCCCAATCCCTTGCTGCATGGAGGCCGGAAGATGCCAGACTCAGATGCCCCCCCGAATGTGACCGTGTCTACCTCAACTATCCCCCTTTCAATGGCGGCCACCCTGCAGCACAGCCAGCCCCCGGACCTGAGCAGCATCGTGCACCAGATCAACCAGTTTTGCCAGACGAGGGCAGGCATCAGCACTACCTCAGTGTGTGAGGGCCAGATCGCCAACCCCAGCCCCATTAGTCGCAGTCTGCTCATCAATGCAAGCACCCGGGTGTCGACCCACAGCGTCCCCACGCCAATGCCTTCATGTGTGGTCAATCCCATGGAGCACACCCACGCGGCCACAGCCGCGTTGCCTGCCGCAGGCCCTGTCAACCTGCCCACGGGCATTTCTCGAGCCCCTGCTGGCTACCCTAGCGACCTCAAGCCAGTCGCCTGGAACCAGCACCAGCTGGCCCACCTACAGCAGATGTGCAGTGAGGCCGGTGGGACGCCGGCCCCTGGCCTGACAGGCAAGCACGCAGCAGGACGCGAGTTGGCAGGGCCTGGCTTTGTGGGCAAGGCCCCTGCCTACCCGCAGGAACTCTGCCTGGCACAGTCCTTCCATCTGAAGCCACCCCTGGAGAAGCCAACCCCATCCCCACCTGTCAACGGCCTGGCGGCCCCACTGGCCTACCCCAATGGTCACTACTTCCAACCCCTGTGGAACAACATTCTGCCCACTCCCAATAGCGACAGCTCGGGGTCTCAGGACCTCGCCATGCCGTTCCACGGTGGGCAGCCCACGGGTGCACCCCTTGACTGTGGGACGGCTGCTGGGGCCCACTACCGAGCAGGGGCCGGGGGCGGTCCAGTGGCAACCCAGAACAGCTTGATGCAAACAGTGGATTACCTAAGCGGGGATTTCCAGCAGGCCTGCTTTCGAGAACAGAGCCTGGCTATGCTGAGCAAGGCCCACCGAGCCCCTGGCAACCGAGCCCCTGATCCCGCAGATAGTCGAAATCTTCATATTCAGCACCCTGGGTATAGATAGGTAGCCCCGGTGCCCTCCACAACCTACACGTCATACATCACCCTCCTAGGTTTAGACTTACTTTTGAGTAATTGGATAGTTTCAGAGTTTCGCTGCTCCAATGTGATCATTCTTAGAGGTCTAAGAAAGGGAATTTGGTGGGATCTATTTGAGGACAGCGGGGGATCCCCTGGTGCCCTCACCCTCCCCTCCACCATCCCCAGCAACTTCTGGGTTTATGTTAGGACCTAATCCCAACTCCAAGCTTTTGTCTCTACTGCCTGTCAGTCCCTCCACCTTGACCATTTCCCCCCAGCCACCTCCTGCCTTTTCTTGCATCTCTGCCCGTTTTCCTTAGGACTGAGGTGTGGGGTAAGGAAGGGCCCTAGGTGAGGTGGCCTTAGGTGCCCAGCCCCTTAAGCTAGGACTTTCCCTGTCGGCCTCTGTCTCTTTGGGACTAAGAACCCAGACTTCCCAAGTGCTCTGGAAGTTAATTCCTTCTTCACCCAAAGATCTCAAAACTGACCCAGTCTTCACCTCCTCCCACCCCTCTCCATTCCTCAGGGCTTTGTTTAAATCTGGATTCCAGAGTCACTGCATTTGCCCTTGCTACATTCAAGGGCACCCTGTAGGCACTTGGCCATAGCCTTGAGACCTGGGGGAAAAATGTGTCTTTGTGTTGGTATCTTAGTTCCTGACACCCCTTTCCAGCCCTAGAGAAAGGTAGTAACTGTCCAGCACACCCAAGATCCCTTTCTCACTATTGTCTCTCTCCCAACTCACCTGCTGCTCCCATCCCCCACACCCCTCCAAAAACACAAGCAAAACAAAATAGGATCTTGAGGAATTAGGTAGGTAAAGAAAGGATGATCACATTGGAGTTCGGAATTAAAAACACCAAAAAAAAAAAAAAAAGTTAAAATGCATTTGGTTCTCTACACTGGCTAAGAATATTGCTCTACACTGTAAGTTTTAAATGTCCTGTTTCTGTATGAATGTAGTGTGGGTTTGAGTAGCGTTGTGTGAGCGGCCCCACAGGTACATTCACCCTCTAGTCACCTCCTTTTGCAGCCCCTCAGTATAATGAAGAAAGAAAGAAAGAAAAAAAAAAAACACAAAGCCTTAAGCTCTTTGAATTCTTCCTTTACCAAATGAGCATGGTTCTAACAGCTGGAGGCGGACCTACATTGGAAGCAGCCCCTCCTGCCCGCGCCCATCTGTCACGTGCCCATCCTCCACCCCACGCTCAACGTGTTTCATTCCCAAGTGGCAATTAGTTGGCTAGAAATTTAAAACTTTTCTGTAACTTTAAATTTAGATCATGTTTTGTAATTTTTTGCACCCTTCTGTTAAAGTTGGGCTCTGCCTTTTTTTTTTTTTCTTTTTTTTTTTTTAAACCAAATAAGCCCTTACCTTTCCTCTTGTCTCTGGGGAATGTGAGCTGATGTTCTTATTTAAGATTTGGGGTTTTGTTTACTATACTATCCACTGTTCTTTAGCCAGAAATTCTCTAGTGATCTGAAGCAATGTGATTGAAGACCAGTTTTTAAATTATGTGTTGGCAAGTTGCCTTATATTTAAAAAGAGAAAAAAAAAAAAAGAAAAAGAAAAAAAAATGCCTGATTGTGTTATGCCAAATGATAGCAACATGAAGTCCTAATTTATTTTCCTGCCGTCTGTGAACACTGGTACCTCCCTGTCCCTGAGCCCTCAGGAGCACCTGCAGCTTCTGGCGCAGCGCCTTCTCCCAAGGCTTCACCGCCACCGTCTCACCCAGGGTCCCTTCCGGTTCTCACTTTCTCTGAGAGAACCCCACCGTCCCCCCTTATCCCTTGCTTGATCTCCAAACCAGATATTTTTGCTGTGAGTTTTTCCAATGCCTCTCCCCAAAAGGTGAGCTGCTATCTTAGGAAATGGGACCGGACACCAACTTGGGGGCTTTAAATCAAACCTCAAACCCTCAAATCTCTTCCTGTGTAGGGGTGCAAATCTCTGAAGCTCTCACTCCCACCCCTAGTCTGCATGGAAAAATGTACTGTGGCCCCTCTCCCCCCCCCCCACCCCCCACTGCCCTTGCCTTTGGTGTGAGATGTTTCCTAGTTCACCCTGAGCCTTCCTCCCCCCTCTGCCAGCCAACCCCCAACCAGCAATAAGGGTCCAAGCCAGGGCCTCCTATCCACACTCCCTGCCTCCATCCCACGCTGCCCCTAGGGAATACCCGGATTCCCTACACTGTCCACATACTGTAGCATTCATTCTCCATCTCCCTCATCTGCTCACCTGTGGTGGTTTATGGGTGTGATGGGGTTTTTAAGATTATTATAAACCAGTAAAAAGAAAAAACTCACCAGAACTTGTCCTATTCGTTGAATGCTGTGAATGTTTGAGGTGACTTTTCTTGTAATGATTTCTGACGTGCCTGCTCTCCACGAGAGAAGCGGGTCCTCAGTTGTAGGACGCGAGCCCTTATAGTGTTGGGCCCACTCGGAAGCCTCCCAGTCTGTGATGCCAGACCAGGTGCTGCGGTGATTGGGCAGCCGGCACGTGATAGGGCCTCCCCTAGGCGGGGCGCTCGGGGCGTGTTGGGACCCGTGGGAAAGTGTGGTTTACCGCCCCGCTCTACAGGCTCCATGTGCTGCCACTTTCAGTCCACGGACCGTTGAAAAACCAGGATCTGCTTTGCTGATGAGCCAGCCGAAGACTAAAACGCCCCTCCCTCCCCTTCTCCCGCCTCCACCACTTTGGGATTTCTGAGGGCCTTTGACAGCTGGAGATAATAGGTGCCGCAATCTGTGACCTGCAAAGTGGCCCCTCCGAGTACTGATGGAATTGAAAGTACAGTTCCCTTCGGAGCACGCCCTTCTCTGTAAGGTGCCCCTGCCTCCTTTGCTCCTCACGCCATCCTTGTGAAAGAAAGCCTTCTACCTGGGTCCCCTACCCGCAGTCGGCCCAAGGTCCTGCAGCTAAGTAGACAGGTGAACCCAGCTCTGCCTGGCCTCTTTGGGCAGATGCGCGGGGAGACCAGCACCTCAGGTTTTGCATAGTTCCACATAGCGATTCTGACCGTCTGCAACAGCACTGGAATGAGGTCTAGGCCTGGGTGTGGGGGCAACTCTGGGAGGCACCATCCGGCTTTCCCAGTCAGTGCGCCCCTGGAGTGGTGCAGTGACACGGTCCTGCCGGCAGAGGGAGCCCAAGCTTGACCGAGGATGTCCGGCTTCTCTTGGGAGACAGATGCCGGCCGGGTCGCCTATTACCTGCCGCAGGAGCTGAAGAGAAGGCATTTGCTGGAGCCCCTGGTAGCCGGTGGGTTTCCCTGCGGGCTTCCAGGCATCGCTGTGCCAAAGATGGCTTATCTGGAGAAGGGGCCATCTTTCCCAGCCGGCAGCCAGGGCCCCATCTCCCCCCTAGATCAGTGAATTTGACCTTTTGAAGGCTAATAAGCTGGTAGTTCCCCAGGCTGAATGTCAAGGGTCTTTCCACCTCAACCTGTGTGTGGGAGGGTGGAAAAGGCAAACACTACCACCCTTGAACCTTCTCCTTAGTAGATAATAGTTGCCATACATCGGGCCTCTTCACAGGGCCAGGCAATAAGAGTAAGGGACTTTATGCTGATTAATCGTAAAGTTTACAAGTCTAGGTAAACAGGATTACTTTCATTTTACCAATGAGAGTAACGGTGCCCCATGTAACTAAGCAACTTGGCAAAAAGCAAGCACAGCAAGGATCCAAACCCAACTCTGCTGCCATTATTGAAGGGAGCTGTATTACTAGGGATTGCTAGAGCTTAAAACCGAATCCAGGCCCTGTCCCAAACCAGCTGAAAGACACTGAGAAATCAGTTCACTCCTCTATTCCTATTTCATCAGTCAAATGTGGATAATCACAGGCACTCAGGGCTGTGTGAAAAATAAATGAACATGGATGAGAAAATGCAAATACCCTTCAAAAGGCCCTCGGCTCAGCCTAGTCCCTGGGTATGGGCTGGGCTTTGGAGTTGGATTAACATTCTGTCAAGCACGTTTTGCGCTGGGAACAAGCATCGTCTCAGTAAATCTTCACTACAGCCGGCTGAGCCGTCCTTTTAGTATGGCGATAGAAGCGATTTCGTTTGCTTGTTGTATTAAACGAATAATGTACATTCGTGCTTAGGAGTGTCTGCTACACGACAGCTATGATCATACCAAGAAAGACTTGCCTGGGGGCAGAAGCAGTAAGTAGTCTTTGGTGGGGTATGGATCAAGGACTCCAGGCTCGTAAAATGCACCTCCCCCATTTAACCACCAGATGGCAGCGGCAGGCAACTGTCTTCCGCACAAAGCCTAGTGCAGTTCCCTGTCGTCCGCCAGAGGGCGATCCAGCAGCGCAGAGTGGCAAGCAGCACGGCGACCTTGGCCCCGCGCCTTCCCTGTTGGGCCCAGCCTTAGGCGGCCCTAACCATCCCAGATAAGTCAGGCTGGAACCAAGTTAATAAATACAATTCAGGATTTATTAAAAACCAGGGCTCCCCTGCCGTGCCCTCCTGGCACTAAGTAAATAAATAACCAGAGGGGGCACAGCTGGGGAAAGGGGAAGAGAAATCAGATCTCAAGACAGATTCTTTGAACTACCCCTCACATCCCCACTCCCACCCCCCACTATGGCTCTTGGGACATAGCACCAGCAGGCGCCTCAGTCCTGGGTAGAGTGTGGCCGGCACCAAGGCATGTCTTCCCTGCCCAGGAGAGGAGACAGGCCCTGGGATCACTTTTTCCAAGCCCTTGATGACCCCAAGACCTGCTCCCCCCAGGGGCCAGGGCTGAAGCACCAATAGGAGGCACCTGAGGGTGGTAAGGAAGAGGAGAGGGGGAACAGAACCTGGGCAGCAGAAGCAGCTGAAAGGGGGTCCGGCCCCTTCTCCAGGTTCAGCCAGTTCCTGGCTGAGGTCATGCTCCACCCCCCTTTCTCCTGGAGCCCCGCCTGCACTCAGCTGAGGATCTTTCGGGGCAATTCAACAGAGGCACGGATGAAGACCGCATCATCCCGCACGTAGTTTCGCTTGCGGATATCCTGGTGGGAGATGAACTTGGGGTAACCAAAGCCCAGAGAACTCTCATCCAGGGAGCCCCGCCAAGTGCCCGGTTTTTGGAAATTCTTCCAGTTTGGGTCAGGGTGAAAGGTCTCAGTGACATGCTGTGGCTTAGCCAGCCCGGGGTCGCTCTGATCCAGCAGGGAGAAGGTGACGCGGCGGGCAAACGGCCACTCGAGGAGATTGTCAAAGGCACCCGGCAGCACGCGAATGTAGAGCGAGAGGTGCGTGCCCTCACCGCTGCCATTGCCATTGAGGAACGCAGACACCTGCAACTTGTAGCCATACTTGTGTGTGTAGAAGGCCGGGCTGAAGCACTCCAGGTTGGGCTTAGCCTTGGCCTCCTGAAGCCGCCGTCCATAGCTGCCGATCTTCCAGATGAGCACGCCGTCACTGCCCACCGACAGCTCCTCCAGCTCTCGCCGCAGCTCCTGCAGCTCCTGCCGCTGCCGGCTCACCAGGGCACACATCATGGCCAGGTGCGGCTTCACGCTCTCCTCCACATGCCGGGCCATAGCCAGCTTGGGGCACTGTTGGCAAAGCCCCGGGCCATGGGGGAAGGGAGAACAGTGATCAGTAGGGACATGCCCAGGGGAGACAGGGGACAGAGGGGAGCGGCGATGGGGCTGCAGGCACCCAGCTCTGACCGGGGACGGTAGAGGACACTTGGGAGGCCGCTGCCGGCCAGCAGAAGGAAGGACCGAAGGCTTCAGAGCAGCAAGGCAGGGACCAGAGAGGGCCTGGTCTACATCTGAGGCTTCAAGGACTAAGAAGGGGACAGACAGGGAAGAGGAGGGGCATCTCACCCTGTGTTTGCAGCCGGAGTCTTTGAACGGACACAGCACCAGGGCGGTGCTACAGCTCTCCTTCAGGTGGCCCGGCAGGTCCTCCCGAGCCACCGTGCCCACGCCACACTGGTTGGGGCAGGGCACGGGCAACCTCGGGCACTGGTACTGGTGGCTCTACGGCCACAGGGGCGGAGAGACAGCGGTCAATAGGCTGACCCCCACCCCCACCCTGCCACCTGCCCCACGGCCCGCGGCTCAGGGAGGGCCTCACCTGGATGGTGTCAAAGACGAACTCCTTGGCGCAGTAGGTGCAAGGCTGGGTACGCTTGGGGCACTCAGAGGAGGCATGCTGGGCCAGCAGGCGCCGCATCATGCGGGCACCACACTTGTTCTCGCAGTACACGCTCTCTTGGGGGCATACGCCCTCGTGGCTCTAGAAACGCCAGAGAGGCCGACTGAAGGGATCCCTGGGCCACCAGGCGCCCCACTCACCCTGCGCCCTCCACCGGGCCCCACCCACCTCAAAGGCCTCCCCGCTGAAGTCGCAGCCACAAAACTCGCACTTGAGGCGCCGCTTGGGGCAGTCGTGCTGCAAGTGTGCAGGCAGGTCCCGGCGGCTCAGCTTGGTGGGGCAGCGATTGGGGCAGGGGATTACATTGAAGCTGCAGGTGTTCAGGTGGCTCTGTGGGGAAGCGAGACGGTCAGTGCCTGCCAAGAAAGGGGGAGCCCCCTCCCTCCCACCGGAGACTCACCTGTAGGTGGCGCAGCGGCCCACTCCAGCGGCAGCCCTCCTCACTGTGGATGCAGCGGATAGGCAGCCCCAACACCTGCACCTCCAGCTCTGGGTCTGGGTAGATCTGGGTAGACGGGGAGGAACCCGGCAGGGTCAGAGCCCGCTACAGTCCCCAGTTTCCACCCCCACCACCCCCAGACGGGCCAGCTCTACCTAAGAGTCGGTAACAGCCTCTCTTGAGCTATAGTCCCCTCTGTGCCGAGGGATGGAAGGCAGAGCAGGTGGTGTCTGCTCCAAAGCTGGATACCAGGGTCCCCAACATGCCTGCACGGGACACTCCCTCCTTTTGGAACAGCAGCCAATCAGCCTGCTCAGTTCCGGGCAGCCTCCGCATCCTCTGCTTCCTTCCTCTTGGTAGAGGGGTCTTGGCCCTCAGCCAGGGGCCTGGCTTGCCACCCAAAGGGGAGGGGAGCACTGCTTGCGAGCACAGAGCCACTCTGTGCACCCCCTGGCACCCCCACAGGCCGGGCATTGTGCCTGCCCTCCAGGGCAAACACTGGCCTCATTTGCAAACTGGCCTGGTGGGAGGGAAGGGGCCACCTTTGTGGGGGCACAGGATTCCACAGGACCGGGTTGACACTGGCCCTGAGCCAACTGGCTGCCGGCAGCTCCAGCCTCCACCAAGGGCAAAAGCCTGTAACTGGGGCCTCTGCCTGGCACTGTGGACTCACCTTGGCATAATCCAAAGGAAGTTGGTCCTCAGGGCATTTGAAGACTCCTTCACTGTGAAGGGGGAGGGGACAGAGTCAGGCTCCAGCTATGGGAAAGGAGAACCCAGGTCCCACCCCTCAACCAGGGCAGCCTCCCTCTCACTAGACCTGTCCTCAGCCAGAGGCCTGCAGGTACCCACTTGCCTAGCACCCCAGAAGATCCTAGCTCTTGTCCTGGGGAGAGGGTTGTGGGCCCAGTGGAGACAGACAGCTGCCTCAGACAGCATTTGGCCAACAGGTGGCAGCTGGTACCCCTCCCCCCAGGAGGGCAGCTGGACTGGGAGAGGGACAGGACACCTGCCCTCCACCCTGTTAAGTTTTCAGCGGCAGGGGGTGAGTGCTGAGATGAAGTGCCAGGGCTGCCCGGCCCCCAGCAGGGATCTCGTCCCAGAACCCAGGACAAAGATCAGCTTGGGGCCACTTTACCCCATCCCTTCCCTCCTCCCGTGAGGGTGTGCCTCCTAAAGCAAGGAGGAGGAGAGGCTCACTCTAAGTCACTGTTCACACTCCCATCCAGTCCTGACCACCTGCCTCTGCCAAGGGGCTGCGTGTTCCCATTTTGCAGATGAAAGAACCGAGACGGGGGGCGGGGGGAGCAGCGGCTGGACGTCGGTCTGACTCCCCGCCTCACACAGGTTCTACTACCCCACAGACACCGAGGAGAGGCTGGGGCGACAAAAACCGCCCAAGCAAGCACAGCCAAGACTATGGTCACCGCAGGGCACGCGCTGAAAGCTTTCTGACCCTGCACCAACGAATCCACTGACACGCCTTCTTCTACCAACATGCCCTTGCTGACCCCAGCCAGGACCAGTCACACACACCTGGCATGGCCTGAGCAGAGCGAGGGCTCACCCAGTAGGGCTGAAGGCCCTCAGGCACGGCATTCCTGGCAGGTCTGAGTCAGGTAGGTGGGAGGCAGAGATCAAGGCAGAAGCGGAAGCCACACGGCAGCCCTGTCCACGACAGAACTTTGTAGGACCTGGGCAGTCCGTGCCCCGGCTGCCCAAAGGATTTCTAGCACCCATCTCCCCTGACCCCCACTACCACCACCGGCCATGCCGCCAATACCAAGAACAATACGTGTCCAGGCACCGAAGAGGTGTGCCCGTGCCCACAGGGCAACCAGCCTTCCTGGACCAACCTGAGTAATAGCCCCGGCAGGAATGGGGAAAGAGGGGGGTGGGCCATGCGGGAGGGGTCTGCTGGGCTGCTTCAGGAATGTGCTGATTTAGTGGTTTTGGAGACAGGGAGGGGACTAAGGCAAGTCCCCAGGCTTCAGGCAGAAGATTAGTCGGAGCAGCTTGGGGCCCCGCCAGGACAAAGGTTCTGCGGGGGCTATGGACACCCTTGCTTGTAGGATAAGGGGTGGTGGTGAGGGACAGAGCCTGCTCAACCACTTCTTTCCTTCGGGGGCCTCAACAGCATCGCTCAAGCTCTAGGGGAGGAGGCAGTGGGGGGGGGGGTGGGGAAAGCAGGGGCCAAGACTGCTCCAGGCGGTGCAGTGGAGGCCCAGGCCCAGGGGAGAAAACAGGATGGGGGGAGGGGGCTGTGGGAGAGGAAGAGGGGATTTCCGGGAGGGGGAGGGGCAGAAGCTGGGGAGAGGGACAGAGGAGGTGGAGGGAAACGGGCTGACAGCCCCCTCCCAGGCAGTCGGGGTGGGTCAGCTGGGAGTGGGGGCAGGGGCTCAGCTGGCCTCATCTGGAAACCAGAGGGCCGGGGTAGGGCGCCGCGGAAGACAATGGGACTGTGTGTCTGTAGGGGAGTATGTGTGTACACTGAAGGGAGGAGGGAGGACAGAGGAGGGTGAGGGAAAAGGAGGAGGGGGCAGCACAGCAGCTCTTGCAGGAGCATATGTGAGGGCAGGAGCCGGCCGGGGCTGCGGGGAACTGAAAACAAAGGGCCTGCTGAGATTTCCGCCAGCTAGGGGCTGCGGAGGGCTGAGAGAGGGAGGGGAGCAGCACTGAAGGCAGGAGCCCCAGAAGCGCTCCCTGCCTGCGCCCCTAGAACCCCTCAGCGAACAACCTCCAGACAGGCGGCAGTGGCTGACCTAGCTTTTCCCTGGGGAAAAGGGAGCACGACCTCTTCTTGGGGCACGACCTCCCCAGGAATGAGGGCTCCCTCGTCTTGCCTCCCCACACCTGACGTGAGCATTTCCCAGCAAAGGCGTTAGATTCAGGACACCGCAGGGTGCCCAGAACTCAGCAAACGCCCCACGGGCCAAGGGGCCACCTGGTTCAGTAACACTCAGGGTGCGACCCCCTCCCTAACGATTTATAGACGCCCCGCGGTATTGAAGATCCCCAGGGGCAAGGAGGGACACCCAAGGGGTTCCACTGCTTCAGGGGCGATCTGTACCGTCACAGTCCTCCCACTGTTGTGGGACCAAAAGCAGCCCGGACTTAAAACCCTGTTAAGCCTTTAAGTAACTGTGTGACCGTGGGCAAGCCGCAGCCTTTTTTGAATCTCTCGTTTCATCATCTGTGAAATGGGAGAACAATAGCTGCCGTTCTCGAATTGTTAGAATCAGAAGAGGTTAGATGGGCGGAAACTCCGGAGGCTTAAGGTACGGCCCGGGACAGAGGGTTTTGTCCTCCTCTTCCCGTAAGGATTCAAAGTTCAAGGATGAGGCCGCTCCGGCTTTCAGGTGAGGGGGAGGGCCGGCCACGGGTCAGGAAGGGCGTCTTCTCCCACCTCCACCCCGCAGGCTGGCACGGAATTCTTCCGAACGGGCGCGGGCGCCAGTGGGCCCCAGGCCCCTTCGGATTAGTGCGTGGGGTCCTCCCTCGGGGTCTGACGTCACCGCCACCCCCTGACGTCACGGTGGGCGCCCCTGAGGTCACGGAGCCGCGGCGCAGACAAAGGCCCGGCATGTCTCCGGCCCGGGCCCCTCCCCATGCGTCGTCCCCCCTCGCCGTCGCTACCGGCCGCTCCCCGCTACCCCCGGCCCGCACCTGAGGAACTCCTGCAGGCAGGTGTCGCAGAAGCGGTGGCCGCAGGTAGAAACCTGCACAGGCTCGCGCATGGGCTTCCCGCACAGCGGGCACAGCAGCCGCCGCTTGGGCTTCTCCAGGAACTTGTAGTCGAAGCCGGGCATGGCGGGCGGGCGGGCGGGCGGCAGGCACGGGCGAGCGGGGCCGGGCACGCGGCGGCCCCACAGCCCGCGCCTCGCTCCGGCCGCGCTCCCGGCTCCGGGCGGCGCCGACTGGCGGCCGCGGCCTGCGCCCAGCCCCCGAGCCCATGAGCCCGCCCGCCGGAAGAGGGGGTGGAGCCGCGCCCGCGCGGTCCTAGCGCCGGACACTCGCGCTCCCACCCACCTCGCGGGCGCGCGGCTTGCGGGGTGGGCGGCTGACCAGCCTCGCGCCCTCCAACCGCGTACGGGCTCCTCTCTCCCCTTCGGAAGGGAGATCGCGGCTCCGCTTCTCCCCAGGGGTGGGAGGACCTGAAGCTGGATGGGGCGGAGGGCCCCGGTGGCCGGACTGGGCCGCGCCACAATGGTTCCTTCTCCCGAGTGTATAGCTCAGTCTCGGGGGCCACGTGTCGCCTTAGGGGCCCGGGACACCAGCTTGCAGGTGCTAGGCAGCCGAAGCTTGGCAACCAGATCTGGGGAGCTCGGCTGGCGCGGGGAAGCCGTGCTGGGCGCTAGGCCAGAGGAACCTCGGCCCCAGCCTGAGGCTGCGCCTACATTCCTCCCCAGGCCGGACCGCGGCCCTGCCCAGCCCTGGGGTGTCGCCACCCCCAACCCTGAAGAGACCACATTCTAGGCAGGCAGCTGATGTTTTTATTGGCGCTATTTCCCAGTCATCTGGAAAACTGGTCTGGCCCAGCCAGCAACCCTTTCTCCCAACCTGCTTTGGGGGAAAGGCTGGGGTGTGGGGTGAGAGGCAACCTTCAGCAGGGATTAGCTCCGCAGTAGACACTTTGGTACCCTTGGCAGATGCATTTCCAGTCGACAGGGGACGAAAGAGCTCAGAAGTTGTGCTAATCCGTGCCTCAGGTTACCGAGTGGGGGGTAGGTGGCAAGACTCCCTGCAGGGCTGGCAATGAAGAAGCTAGGCTGCCAGGATGGCCAGTCCAGGCAGGACTGGGCTTGCCCTGCTCCAAAGTAGAGCTGCTCTCGCAGGGGGCACCAGCGATTTATTTTCTAACTGGGCTGGGGGAAAGGGCATGATCTGGATGGAGCCACAGCCACCTCCAGCTTTTTTCTGCCAAGAGTCGGGAGACCACCCTGCTTCCCAAACTTAGGTCTGGTTTCCAGGTCTAGCCAGCCTGGTCCCTGGGGACACCAACTTAAGAGAAGAGGGGTGGGGAGAGAAAAGAGAGTTGTTGGGGGAACAGGGTGGGTTGAGGTTTTCATATCCAGGGCCAAAGGAGAGTGGGCGCCTCACTAGTTCTTCTACCGGGTTAATGACCAGCCAGGGGCTGGTGGGGACAGTCTTGCTACAGGCATCCGCACATTTCAAGATCGTTCAGAGGAGAAGCAACAGCAGGGTGGTCCAGGTCCAGAGGTGTATCTAGGTGCCTCAGGGTGGGATTGGCTCATCCGTAACCGCTGGAAGGTATGGAAACTTGCAGAGACCCAGAGGGCAGTGCCTCAGCAAGGGATACCCACCTCCGCTCCCACTCCCACACATGGCCCTGGACTCTGGACCCTGACAGGCCAGAAGCAGAGGTTCAAACTAAACTGGACTGGGGGTAGGAGGAGAAAGAAGGCCTTTGGGCCCTGGGAAGCACCGGGGCAGCCCTTCAACAAGGCCCAAGACGCAAACGCCCTTGCCCTCCCCAGGTAGGAAGCTGTTTTACCCGGCAACTTCTGCTTTCATTTATCTGGGGGCTTTTAGTGATTTGGGCTGTGACCACTGGGGATGGGGGCAGGAGCCGGGCCCAGCTGGATTAACCCTGGTGTAGATGAAGTGGGAAAAGTTATAACAACTCACGGCGAACGGCCAGCAGAGTGTTTCCATGGCAACAGGACACAGAAGTCACTGTGTAAGGGTGCGTCTCATCCAGCTGCACTGGCCGAGGGAGTCCAGCATCCTCATCCCTTCTTCCCAGTCGACCTCGGGCCCCTTTGCCCCAAGAGTACACTTCGCCTTCTGCCAAACAGAATCCCAAGCAGGGAAGTAGGAGGAGGACACGGCTCAGCGAGCAGCTCTCCTCCCAGATTGCTGCACGGGCCCCATCATGATGTTCAGCAACCCTGAACGTGATAACCACGGACTGCCCACACCCTATCCGCCCCCACAGTGCCCACTAATCACCTGCCCCAATGGCTACAGTGAAGGCATCCCCACAGGCCACCATCGCTGTCTTGATGTTCTGCAGGCCTCGGACTTGACAAGGTGCCCGGCTGACCCGACGGGCATTGGTGCCCAACTGCCCATGCTGATTGCTGCCAAAAGTGTAGCAGTCACCAGAGGCTGTAGGGGAGGAAAAAGGGAAGGAAGGAAAGGGATGCCTCAAGTGAGATTCCAAGGAGGCCAGGAGAGTCCACCCGTGGCCTCCTGTGCCCAGGTCCTACTCACCAGTGACGGCAGCTGAATGAGCAGTGCCCAGGTCCACACTCAGCAGGGGCTCCTGGTCCAGGGGTGCGGAACCTAGTGGTGTGAAGCTCAGGGCCTCCTCTACCTGCTGGTCGGGGGCAGGCTCCTCCCCCAGGGAGCAGTGGTCCAGGCCCAGTTTGTTGAACCTGAAGGTACAGGCAAAACCCAAGTGCAGCTGACACTTTGTATAGTCTCTCCTGCTCCCAGCAATCTGGGCAAGAGCCGGTCACCAGGGCACAGATCCCACCCTGGGTTGAACCCAGCAGCACTCTCAGCACCCCCTAGTTCTGCCCCTTGGTTGGTGGCAACGACATGTCATGTTGCCTTAGCAGCCAGGGAGGGGAAGGGGACAGGCTAGTCATCCCGGTGTACCTATTTACCTGTTACTCCCACAAGCCAGGGCTCGGCCAGGCACGGTGAGGATCATGGAGGAGTCAATGCCACATACAACCCGCTGGGCTTCCTGTCCTGGGGGTATGGATACCTGCTGGGGACAGCTGTGGGACTCCCTGGTGCCCAGTCCTAGCCGGCCTACAATGAGAAACCAGGATGGGGCTTGTTTGAGTTTTAGGGTCGGTGATGCCAGGATGAGGAGTCACAGAGAAGAGGTAACAGCGTGAGTGAAGGCTGTGCCCTCAGCCTGAAATGCCCATCCTTGGCCCCTCTGTGGTCAAAATCCTACTCCTCCTCAAGACCCCGTTCAGATGCCACCTCTGCCTCCTCCAGGAAACTCCCATGCCATTCCTTGGGTTCTCGCATCTCTGGACCTTGGGAGGAGCCCTCACGCTGTCTGTCCTTTTTTTTTTTTTTTTTTTAACGTTTATTTATTTTTGAGACAGAGACAGACAGAGCATGAATGGGGGAGGGACAGAGAGAGAGGGAGACACAGAATCGGAAACAGGCTCCAGGCTCTGAGCCATCAGCCCAGAGCCCGACGCGGGGCTTGAACTCACGGAATGTGAGATCGTGACCTGAGCTGAAGTTGGACGCTTAACCGACTGAGCCACCCAGGCGCCCCTGTCTGTCCTTTGTCATAGGGAGATGTCATCCCTTCCATTAGAATGAGTCTGCCAGGAGGACAGAAACCCCACGTAGGTTTTCTCTACTTTCAAAGCCCAGCGGGACGTGTGACCCAGAGAGGGCCACCAGAAGTATTGACTGATGAAAGAAATCTCCCCCGTTACAACATAAGCCCCTGAAGGAAGTGACTCTTGTTCAACTTGTCTCTGCACCCAGCCCAGGGGGCTCACAGATGTGCAGTAAAGTTTCGTAAGTCAATAAATGAGTGGAATTGAAGAGAAAAGACGGAGAACGAGTCATGGGGTAGAAGGTGGGTATGAAGGGAACAAATCATGGCCAGGGTACTGTGAGATGCAGCCAAGAGGCTAGAATGGGGTGGAGAGCTTACCACCATCTCCGCGGCCCCACGCAAATAGTTCTCGCTCTGTGGACAGGGCCAGCACGTGAGAGGCCCCACAGGCCACCTGCACCATCTCATAGCCCAGCAGCGCCTCCACAATGGTGGGCTAGAGAGGGAGGGGAAGTGAGAGAGACTGGGCAAGGGGCCTAGACTAGCTGCCTGGCCTCAGCATCCCATGTAAGGATGAAGTTGGAAGCGGCGAATTCTCACAAGACACGGCTGTCTCTTTAACTGCCCTCCCACCCCCACTGCAACCACTGGGGAAGGCCGGCCTTTCGGTACTTCCCCTGGTACTGCCTGGGACAGGTGCAGCCTGGGAGCTAGAGGGACCCAGCTGCTGGGGATCCCCTGCCCCCAACCTGGGTGTCAGCTCTCAAATGTGGGCTCCATGCCATCTCCCCACTTCCTCTTCTCCAAGGTATGTGCAACACCCACCTGGCTGATGTCATTGAGGCTGCCATGGCCTAGGCACCCGTTACTGCCACTGCCAAAGGTCATGATGATACCTCGGTCTGGAGAGTGGGGGGGTGGTGAGGAACGAGAAGGGAGAGAGAGGTTGGGCTGGTTTTCCAGATAAGCCAGTCCATGGGTTGGAGGAGCAAGAAAAAGCTGGAAGAATGGGACAGGAGGTAGAAAAGGATAGGCAGAGGTGTCTCTTCTCAGATGTGTGTGTTGGGACAAGTGACAGTCTCTGAGCTTTATTTACTTTTTTTTTTTTTTTGAAGTTTATTTATTTTTGAGAGAAAGAGAGGGCGAGCTGGGGAGGGGCAGAGAGACAGGGAGAGAGACTCCCAAGCAGGCTCTGTGCTCTGAGCGCAGCAGCAAGGTCTGTTGCCCTGATGCAAGGCTCCATCTCCCCAGTTGTAAGATCAAGACCTGAGCCCAGATCAACAGCCGGGCGCTTAACCAACTGAGCCACAGAGGCGCCCCTCTCCTCTTTGAGCTTTTAAGATCTGAGCTTTCCAGGTCTCTCTCCCTCTCTCTCTCTCTGTCTCTCTCTCTCTGAGCCTCCCTCAAATGAGTACAGTATACTGTAACTACTCGGCCAGGCGCTTGTGAGGGTAAAGGGGAGTGCGTGAGTAAAGAACCTGGTGCCAGATAAAGAGCAGAGAGCAGTATTAATTGTGCAGATTGCAAATGACAAAGCAATGAGGGAAGGTGCTCTGGGGGTGCCTTCCCATAGTCCCCTGAAGGACTCACCGGTCAGGCAGGCTGTGAAGAGGTCCCCGCAGGCCACATGTTTGATAGTCACGCCCGACTGGCCCTCCAGGAAACGGGAGACGAACTGGGGCTGCGGCTGCTCCACGGCCCCGGGCAGGAGCGCGCCCCCTCCGGCGCCTAGGGGCGGGGCCTGTCGGAGGCCAGGAGGGCGTGGGCGGCGCCCCGGGCACCCTTGCTTGGCCCCTGCTTGCCTGGGCCCCCCTTGCCGTCCAGGGCCACCCCAGCCTGCTCACCTCCCAGAGGATAAGGCGCCCCGAGCGCGTGACGCCCGCCTTCTGCGTGCGCCCAGCTGCCACCTGGACCACCTCTGTGTTGAGCATCGGCAGGCGCAGCGGGGCGCTGAGCCCACCGCCCCACGCGTAGACCGCCGACAGCGGTGGCGGAATGGCCGGCCGTGCGGGTCCCCGGGGTATACCTGCGGGGACAGTGCATCAGGCCTATTAAACTAGTGGGAATGGCTTGGCGGCCGTGGGCACCGGCCGGGGGCTCCGACTTACCCCTACAGCGGGTGCCTGTGGTCCTGCTCCCTGTGCTGCCGGGGGCCATGGGTGGCCCTGGGACCAGGGACTTCTCTGCCCTGTGGGTCGGGGGTGGGGGTGGGGGTTCAAGACCTGGCCCATTCCTGGCACTCCGGGCAGGAATGGAGGACTTGCCCGGAGCTCCCTCTGCCCCAGGCTCATTGTGCTCCCATTGGGTGCTCCCCTGGGCCCAGAGTCCCCCTCCCTCCCTGCACAGGCCTCCTCATGCGGATGCTCCCCAGGTCGGTGTGGAGGTTGAGGAGGGCGCGGATGCAGAGTGGCTGTGCCATGATGTGGCTGAGCGGTGGCCGCTGTGAGGGCTCCAGGCTGAGCAGACTGAGGACGAGCTGGCGCAGCTCAGGGCTGTACCGGTCAGAGATAGGTGCAAAGGTGCCACTCATGATCTTCAGCACCAGCGCTGGCAGGTTCTGTGAAAGCATCAAGTGTGAGGTTGGTCACAGCCGGAGTCATGCTCTTGGGTGGCAGCGTCTCCCCGCCCCAGGTCTAATGGGGTGGTCATTGCCCTGCACTCAGAGCGTTCAGTCTGAAGGGGGGACTCCCAGTGATACAGTTGCTGAACCCTGCTCTCAAGAACTCCTGATAGGGGAGCTTAGCTTCAGTTATGTCCTCAGGAACCCTAGGTTGTTGGGAGAACTCAAGCTTTGCCCTTAGGAGGGTCCCTAATCTGATGGGAGAGCTCTGCTTTCAGGAGTCCTCAGTTTAGTGGAAAGGCCCAAGCCCTCTCTCAGGAACCCATAGCCAGAGGGAAGTCACAGCCCTGCCCTGGGCTGACCTACCGATCTGATGAGGGAAACATAACTCAGCCAAAAGAGAAGAAATAAGAGGTGGCTGGAGCCGAGGACTTCCTGAGGAGGGACAGAGATGTCCTAGTTGTCCCCATGGGGGTGCTAACTCACCGCAGCTTCGAAAGCCCTCTTGAGACTGGCCAGTTCATAGAGGACACAGCCCAGGGCCCAGATGTCACTCTTCTGGTTGTAAGGCTTGCCCTCACACAGTTCAGGGGAGATGTAGCACGGAGTGCCCACCACCTGCAGGGCGGAAGAGGATATTATTATAGCCTGAGGGTGGGGGAGGGAAGGCTCTGTTCAAGGCCCACTGGGAGACAGCTTCTTCCCAAAGCAGGCCCAAGTGCTTCTTCCTGCAGCCAGCCAGGGCCTAAGGGGCCAAGGTCTTATGGTGGGGAGAGAGTTGGGACACAGAGTGGGCCTTGGCCATCAAAACCTCCAGCACCCTTGAGTTCCCTTCCACGCCCAGGCACCGTGTAGGCCTTGCTCTTGCTGCTAAGGATCTTGGAGATGCCGAAGTCCCCGATCTTGACAACCATGCGGTGTTTGTCAAGAAGGATGTTTTGAGTCTTAAGGTCCCGGTGCAGGATGAGATGGGTGTGCACGTGATGGAGCGCGAGCAGGATCTGCACAAAGAAGTGCAGGATGGTCTCCTCCTCCAGCAGGGAGTTACAGCGTTTTTGGATGAACTCAGCCAGGGTGCCACCTGCAGCCACAAGGAACCACTTCAGATCCAGGTCTCCCCATACCTAGGACCCTCCTTTTATGAAACTAAACCCAGAAAGGGCAAGGGCCTGCTAGCCTCACACAACTGGGATGAGAACTCTATACCTCTGACCCTCCATCAAACTCATTCTGAGGAGGGAAGCCGGATGATCTGTGTCTGCCTGTCCCAGAGGTGAGAGGCCCTTGGAGCCAGGACAATGCAAGGAGGCTGGCCCACCTGGTGCGTATTCCATGGCAATCATGAGGGCCTTGTCCTCTAGGAAGTTCTCATAGTACTCAATGACGTTGGGGTGATTGAGTAGCTTGAGGACCTGGCACTCATTTTGGGCTGCCTGCCGCTCTTCCTTGGTCATCTGCTCCACTGGGATCTGCTTGATGATCACCAGCTTCTGGTCAGCCTTGCGCAGGCACAGGTGCACAATCCTGGGGACACAGAGTACAGGGGTGGGTACCAGCCGAGCCTGCAGCCACACATCAGGCAGGGCAGACCTGGTCACTGGATAGTACTTAAGAGAGGGGAAAGGAAACCCAGACTAAGAGATCATCTAACTAAATGCACAGAACACTGAGTTTAGGAACAGGGAGAATTGACCACAAACTCTGTGTGAGACCTTAGGCAAGTCATTTAACTTATTTGGGATTCAGTTTCACCAAAGACACAGTGAAGTTAGTCTTGATCTCCCTACGTTCCCACACACCCTGGAGTTAACTGCCTGGGTTCAAATCCTGGCTCCTCCTCTTACTACTTATCTACTCTTGCGTTATATGATGTTATCATCTGAAAAACAGAATCAACTTCCCTGGGTTGCTGAGAAAATGCATGTAAGGCACTTAGCACAGCGTTTGGCACATCAAAAATGCTGAATGAGTAGAAGCCATTTACACTATTATTTTCTTCCAACTCTGGTTAGTATCCATAAAAAGCAGGATTCTTGTTCTCCTTCGCAACCATATCCCCAGAGCATAGCCCAATATTTAGCACACAGGAACTCAATAAGTATCTGCTGAATGAATGGATGATATGAATGAATGATCATCTAAGTATCAAATTTATATTTGATATATCTCTCCTCTGAGCCCCAGACTAACAAATTCAACTACCTGCCTTGCATCTCTACCTAAATGGCTTGCATGCATCCTTAATTTTAACAAAAAAATCAAAATAGAACTTTTGATTCCTGCCCCCAAAACCTTTCCTTTCTCAGTCTCTTCCATCTCAGTAAATGACACCACCACAAAGTCAGACACCCTGAAAATCATGCCAAAATCTTTCCTCCATTTCAAACTAACACATCAACAAATCCTGTTTCTACCTCCAAAATATTGTGAACTCATCCATTTCTCTCTCTGATTTCTGCTACAACCCTTGGCCAAGTCATTATTTCCTGCCTAAAATACTGCACGAGTCTTTAAAATGGTACCTTCACTTTTGTCATCCTCAAATCTAAGTTCCATACAGCAGCCCGAGTGACATTTTAAAAATGCAAATCACATCAAGACCATTCTGCTTAAACCTCTTCCCTTTACACTTCAAATAAATTCAACCCCTTTATCTCCGCCCATAAGGCCATAATCTGGTCCCTGACCTCTGTGACAATCCCATTTTATACCATTCTTTCCCTTGCCCACTACATTCCAACTTCAGTCTTTTTCTCGGTTCCTTGAATACTCTGAATTCTTTCTCACATGAGGTCCTTCCCATAGACGGTTTCCTCTGTTTGAAAAACTCTGCCTTCACCTTCGAATTACTGGTCTTCATTCCTTAAGTCTTGGCTTTAAACTTCACCTCTCAGGGAAAATTTCCTTGACGATCCCAAATAAGTACTCCCTGGTGTATACTATGCTCGCAGCTTGTTAGTAACTGCTTTAACATCTTGTTTATTGTATTATTTCCCTACAGTCTGTAGGCTTCGAGAGAGAAAAGGCCACGCCTATTTTGGTCTTGACAGTATTCTTGGCGCCAAGAGCCAGACCGGTAGAGTTGGCGCTCAGTATTCGTAGAATGAATGAATCAGGCATCAAAGAACAGAACTCTGCGGGGGCGCACAGGCTTGTTGGGGGCGTGACCTCCTTAGAGGCGGAGTCTCCCAGCAGGGACTGAGACCGGAAGTCTGGGCGGGGCTTTCCAAGTGTGCGCTCACGCCTCGGGGCGGGGCTAACCAGGCAGAGAATTCGCGGACAGAGTTGGGACTTACTTTCCCTCTCCCCGACCAGTTTCCTTCCCCAGATCCCTGGCTCACCCGAAAGCACCTCTCCCCACCACTCGGATCCGCTCGTACTTCTCCATCTCATTTCTCAGTCACATTTCCGGAACCCCTACACCCAGACGCGGCGCGTGCGCGGACCCGCCCACCCTACTGCCACGCCCCCTACGTTGCAAGATAATTGGGGGCGGAGCAAGTAAGATTGGAGTTGGTTCAGCCTTGTATCTGTTTTGTGCTGTTTACTGGGTCTTACCAGCCCCCACCCACAGTTACTTTTTCAGGGTCCGAGGAATGGAGTGTTATGCCGTTTCTTGGCGCGGTTAGCGGTACGGTACCAGCCACTTCCCACACACATCTCGGCATCCGGCCCTCAAAAAGCTTCCTTAGAGCGGAGGGGTGCCCTGCACAACCGTGTGAGGGTGGAAAGCCAGGACCGACCTCTCAGCGCAGCACCTCTTTGCCCATTAGTGACGCTATTTCGAAAGGGGAGAGCAGATTCTCATTGGCACGCAAATGATGAACTACCAAAACTGTACCGAGAGCGTCAGCACTCTCGGTCTGTGGGGCAGGGAGCAAGGTTAGCTGAGTTTCGTGTTTGCCTAGGAGGGACCGGGGAAACCCCGAGCTGTGCAAATTGATTCACCTAGGGTGGAGGAGACACGGTCTCCAGGCCGTCCGGACTTGTGAGCACCGCGCTCGTCAGCACTTCCAACTCCCCCCTGCACACACACAGCTTTGCCTCAGGTAATCTGCCTTCAACGCTCAACTATAGGGAGAATCTCCTTGAGAGGGGGATGAAAGGGAAGTGGACCACTATCTGAAAACATCAGAGAGAGAGGAGGAAAGGGAGCTGTTTGGCCGATGTGGGTTCAAAGCTTCTGCCTAAACGTAGGGGGCTGGTCAGTACGACTGTCTTGAACAGGAGTGAGTTTAATTCCTGTTGTCTCCCTGTGCCGCCTCCTCTGTGTGAGCTCCATAAAAACTCAAAGAGCGAGAGGATGATTATTAGCTAAGGGACAGCGTCCCTATTTCTGAGTGAATGAGGAATGTGAAGAAAGGAGTGTTTATGTTCTGTCCAGCCCCACCCCTCAAAAGGGTACTCGAACCTACCCAAGTGGAAGGACCACTTGAGGGTCCCCACGAGGGGCCCTCGGTCGCTGCCTCAGGCTGCTCTTCGCTGATAAACAAAGCTGCCCTGTGACTAAAGGGGAGCACAGAGGGGAAAAGCCGCTCAACCCGGGACACTCGTGCTCTCACCTAGAAACCAATCGGGCCGTGGTTGACCCAGGAGCCCCACAGGGGTTAATATGTAACCGTGGAGCTATCAGGGGAGGCAGAGCAAACACCCAAACCTCTTGGTCCCCTAAGGCTTCTAGCTTTCCCTCCCTCTCGCAGCAGCTTTTCCCTAGCTCTCCCCTCCCCTCCAGCTACACCCTTCCACTCCCTTACCGCCACCCCCAGCCCCAGGTTCTCAGCAGTTCTGGCGTTAGCTTTTCGTTCCACTGGAGGCGGGAGGGGATCCCGCCCCAAGGTGGGGATAGGCTGACACCTAGTGACCGCGAGCTGCAACTACCTCGGGCCGCTGGCCTGAAGAGTAAGGGTCACCCCAGCAGCCCCAGCAAATCCGCGGTCTTTCCTCGTCCCAGTCTCCAGGGAGCCAGGAGAAGAGAGCTGGGACTGTGTGAGGGAGGATTGTGACAGCCGCACGGCCCCGGGAGCCCAAAAGCGAGCTGGGAAGAGGGGTGGTGATAGATTAGTCGACCCTTTCCAGGCACGGAGTCGATGCGGGGCGCCATACACGCAGAAAAACTGGCCTGAAGAAGCTAGAGATCCAGTGGAAGAACAGGGTATGGGCGGAGATCATTGTCGAAGTGAGGCTCGGATCCATCTGCAGGACCAGGGCTTAAAGGACCCGGGTGTGTGACGGGCCCCGCCCCGCTCCGCCAAGATTGGAGTTGAGGGAGGAGAGAGTGTTCTCTCAGTGCCCGCCCAGGAGGGGGAGCCGGTAGCTCCGGGGAAAGTAGGGACGCGGGTTAATGAGGCCAAGCGAGCGAGGCGGGGCTCCATCGGCAGTCGGGAGGCGCCAGAGAGGGGTGCCGCGAGGGCGGCGGCGCCCCCAGTACAGCTCCTTTTCGCCCGAAGTCCGCGGGAGCCAGGCGGGGCCGGGAGACCCCGCGAAACGGCGCTCACGCCCTCGGTGCAGCCTAGGAGCCGGAGGGGCGGGAGCAAGCGGCCGGGGCGGAGCGGGGCGGGGCGGGGTGGGGCGGGGGCGATAGGGGGCGGGGACAGAGGCCCGCGGGGAGGGCTCGGGAGGAGCGCAGGGGCCTAGAGGGCTCCACGAAATCTGTGCGAGGCTGGCGGCCGGCAGCGAGGCGGCCGGGGTGGACTGGCCCGAGAGGGAGCCCCATTCCGGGAGCAGTCCGAGGAGGCCGCCTCGAGGGCAGACAGACGGCAGGGAGGGCCAGCATGCCCCCACTGCTTCACCCCGCCCTGCCGCTGCTCCTGAGCGCCACGCTGACCTTCCGGGGGCTCCGGAGAGCGCTCTGCTGCCTGCCGCTGCCGGCGCACGTGCGCGCCGACCCCCTGCGCACCTGGCGCTGGCACAACCTGCTCGTCTCCTTCGCCCATTCCATCGTGTCTGGAATCTGGGCGCTGCTGTGGTGAGTAAAGGACTGGGGTTTTGAAGGTGGGTGGCTAGGGATCCCGCGTTACCCTCCGCATCCCTCTCGGGCAGGCCGAGGCCATGCAGTCTTACCTGATTTCCCTGTTTGGAAAACTCTCCAACTAGGAGCGGCAGAGGACCCAGGGGGAGGGGAAAAAAAATCCCATCTGGGAAACGGGAGACACCTGGGTTTCAGCCAGGCCTCTCTCCTCACTGCCCAGTCAGCCAATAGCGCGAGCTCAGATCCCCGGGGACTGGGAAGGGTAATGGGGGATTAGAGGGTCCTTAGGGATGCCGAGATGTTGAGAGCCTGCTTTCTTCGCTCCCAGTATATGGCAGACCCCGGAGTTGCTGGTGGAGATTGAGACGGCATGGTCGCTTTCTGGCTACCTGCTAGTTTGCTTCTCCGCAGGTAGGTCTTGCCCAGAAAGCATTAAGTAGGTGGGGGACGGGGGAAAGCTTGTTCATGTCTTTTCATGACCTTTTTCTCTCTCTCTGCTAGGGTATTTCATCCACGACACGGTGGACATCGTGATTAGTCATCAAGCCCGAGCTTCTTGGGAATACCTGGTTCACCACGTCATGGTAAATGAGACGCAGGGGATATGGTGTAGGCCTGGTGCTAGCAATCTAGTCTCAGCCTTGTCTGTCTGAACCTGGGAGGTAAAGACCCATCTTTTTCTTAACCCCATTTCTAACCTGTGTCCTACATCCCACTGCTGGGACAGAGGGTTGGCATTGTTTCTGTGCTTTTGGCTATTTTAGGCCAGCAATCCCTGGCCTTACCTAGTATCTCAACAAACTGATGGTATCTGGGTTCCCTAACACATTCTCACCCGTGTCTTCCAGGCCATGGGTGCCTTCTTTTCAGGCATCTTTTGGAGCAGTTTTGTCGGTGGGGGAGTCCTAACATTGCTGGTGGAGGTCAGCAACATATTCCTCACCTTCCGCATGATGATGAAGATCAACAATGCCCAGCACCTTCTCCTCTACCGGGTCAACAAATACGTCAATTTGGTCATGTACTTTCTCTTCCGCCTGGCTCCTCAGGCCTACCTCACGCACTACTTCTTGCGTTATTTGGGCCAAAGGACTCTGGGCACATTTCTGCTGGGTATCCTGCTCATGCTGGACATCATGATCCTCATCTACTTTTCCCGTCTCCTCCGCTCAGACTTCTGCCCTCAGCGTGTCCCCAGCCAGCAACACAAAGACAAGTTTTTGACTGAGTGAGAGGCATAAAGCCTACAACTTGTGGCAAGAGCAAACACAGCCAAGAACAGAGCCTCACACATATATGAAAGAATTAGCCCCAAGCCTGGGGCATCCTGGGGATAACCTCTCCACCTTTCAAGTCTGCACCTACTATTGAAAATGCTAATGAAAGCACTCCTCCGAAGTCCTTGTCCTTTCTTGGGCAAGGGGTGAGGAAAGCAGACAGACCGGTTGGACATGCTGGTTGGGTGCGGGGACAAGGTGCTATGAAAGGCAGCCATCCCACACTGCCCTGAAGTGGATGCTAATGAGAATTGTGTATTGGGTACTGGTTTCATACAAAGCCTCTTCCAGGGATAAAGGGAGGGGTTCTTGTTTTTTCTCCTACCACTATGATGGTGGCAAATCGTAGTTGTCCTAGGACAGACAACCAACCCTCATCTGGGCCACAAATATTTGAGTTCCTGTTGCTAAAATGTTAACAAGTGTGGTGAGGTACTAAAGCAGAGTGTTCCAACAGGGTAAGTAGACCAAGAGTCTTGCCCAAGCCTTGTTACTGTGGTGTGTATACACCACAGTATGGCCTTCCTGAAGCCCAACCAGAAATCAACAGAGAAACATATATGTTGAAAAAATTTATATTTAGATTTAGCCAGCTGGACTCAGTTTAGATGATCCCAATCTGAAAAACAAAAGGGGAGCTTTGTTACTGGGAGATAAAATGTGAAGATTAAGCTGGAAGGTCATGATTAAAAAGCAAAAATAAGGCAAGGAAAGTGCCTATTAAGGATAGGGGTGCAGTCATTTAAGACTAAATCAGCAAGTCAGGTTTTGGTCAGTAATGGACACATCACTTGCACTTCGGGGGTGAGTTAACAGCAAAGGAAGCTTACTTTGTTGGCAACATCCAAAGCATCATAGTCAGGAGCCAGTCGAACATATGCTTTCTTTTCTCCATCGGGCCTAGGATGAAGGAAGCTTTAGTTCCCGCTGTTCTCACAGCCCCCAAACCCTCCCTTCTTCCCCTAGTCTTTATGGCACATCAGTGGTTCCTTTGTCCATGTCAGTCTTTTCCAGCATTTGCACAGGAGGCTAGGGATGCCACCAAGCCACAAATGAAGTCAACTCCCTTTTACATGGAACACCATATAACATTTTAAAACTTAACTCCAAGTAATCTGACATAAATTTTATCTTACTCTAGGGCCTGTCTAGAGGTATAGGGATCAAGAAAATGAACACTAACTCCATACATCAAGTCCTAGAGGCAGGAGAACTAATGTGTCCTCTAAAGTCTGTATAGATACAAAGGACTAACTACAGCAGAAATCACTCATTTCTCAAGGCTTGCAAGCTGTGAAACCTACTGACTCCATGCAGATTTCTTGGCTCACCTGATCAGAGTGTTGACCTTGGCCACATCAATGTCATAGAGTTTCTTCACGGCCTGTTTGATCTGGTGCTTGTTGGCCTTGACATCCACAATGAACACAAGAGTGTTGTTGTCTTCTATTTTCTTCATGGCCGACTCTGTAGTCAGGGGGAACTTGATGATGGCATAGTGGTCAAGCCTGGGGAAGAGGCAAAATGGTGTCATCTGGCCTGGGTCCAATAAAAGGATTAGGTCTCTTTTAGATCTCAAAGCCAGAAGAGCCCAGGTGCATCAGACAATAAAGTAGCAATCATTTTTGTCAGACTTTGGTCGCTAAACAGTGTCATCATCTGCACCCTGTAACTTAGGGACCTGGAACCTCAGCCTGGGGGACAGAACCCTGTACTCTTCTGCTTGAACGACTTTCACCCTTTAAGTGATTAAAGAATCAGCTCTGAGTTCCAACCCCCCCCATTATTTATTTGACCTCAACATTTTGGAGGGCAAACTTCTGGGAGAAAACTTGACACCTCTGAGGTTAAACAACTTACCCCTAGAGCACAAAGCTGGACTATGGGATCTTAAAACCCAGGCTAGAGTTCCAAAGAATGTTGGTGCTTCATCAGGAGATTAGCCAGACATTTCTGCTCCCTCTGGTTGGTGAAAACTGGTTTGAGGGCCATCAACTGAGAGCAACCCTTATTTACAGCCTAAGTTAAAACTACAGTGGCTTGAACACACCTACAACACAGCTTTCCCCCTGAAATTCAGAGAAACAAGTCTCCATTCACCTGGACACCTGCTTCCTGTTTTAAAGCTAGACATCAGGTCTCAACCTCTCCTCACACTAACTCCTAGGTCCAAATTGGGCAGAACCCACTCCTGCCTTTTTCTTAGGAAAGCAGTGGGAGGTGGCAATTATTACTGGTGTTTTAATCTGTGGCCCTTAAGGTCAGTTATTACCAGTAGTGTGGCAAATACTCAAAAACTCCAACCCTCCCCTCCTCCCAACTATTCCTTGAGTTTAACGAGTTGAGAGTAAATGAGAAGCTTCTACACACCGCTGCAGGCCTTCTCTGATTAATACAGATTATTAAATATCCTTATCAACCTAGAATCATCCCACACTGTCACCATCAAGGACTGTCCCCTACAGTAATAGGGAACTCCAAAACAAAAGCATGTATCAAAGTCCTACTATATACTCCAAGAAAGCAGACTTTAAAACCCTGGCCATATGCGAAGCAATAATTAACCTAATAACCAGAAGTCACTGAGTTGTCTTAAACAAAGCCTTCCAATGTTGTCAAAATGCCTCCTCTTGTCCTTAAATAGGGCATTAACAATCTCTTCACACTATTAAGAGACGCACACTAGGTACCAACAGATATTTGACAAGGCGTGCTGTAGGTCTGGTAAATTTCCAAATTACGAATGGAGGATACCCAGTATCTTTTCATGGGAAAGGGGCAGTACTGACTTGTTTCTCCTGGGGGCGCTCTTTCGAGGATATTTGGGCTGTCTTCGGAGACGCAGTGTCTTGGGCCGTCGGAATGTAGGTGACGTACGGATCTTCTTTTTTTTATGACTGTGGACGCCTTTCAGCACTGCTTTCTTGGCCTTCAAGGCCTTTGCTTTGGCTTCGGCTTTGGGAGGGGCAGGGGCTAAAATAAAGAATATGAAGGCACGGGATTCAGAAACCATTCACTTCCGTCCTCAAGACCCCTAGCGGGCGCTCCAAGGCACACGTGCATCAGCGGTTCCTTTGAAGACATCACAAGTCTCAGGAGGTTACAATTTTTCCATCATATGCACGGTACTGGGGCGAACTTGGAATAACTCCAGCGATACGACGAAAAAAAAAAAAACACCTAGCAATGATCGAATGCTTGATACTTGACAACATATACTCTAATAGTTTTAACTGTTCATAGCCCCGTCTAACACGTGGAAAAAAGGAAAATTAGGTGCGGACAACTCAGGTCTGGAGACATGAAACTCCGGCCTATGAATGCGTGTAGTTCCCCAAAGCCAACAGTCTGGCAGCCCCGACAGGTGGTGGCGGCCGGACTTGCCTCCCCAAACCCTGTCACGGAGCTCAGCCCATGCGGCTGGGCCCACGCGCGCCGTAGAGTGGCAGAATGCTAGAAGCAGCTCCGGAGCAGACACCCCAAGAACTAGCTCAGCCTCCATCCTCCCAGTTTGTTCACTCTGCGGGAATCCCAGGCCAACTAGCCGCGGTACCCCCAGCCCCAGCACAGACCTTCCTTCTTCGCCTTCGGCGCCATCTTCGTGAAAAGGATTTCCGAGGCTTGTTTCCAGGGGCTTATAGAGCCAAGTCTCACGGAAGAATCGCGATAGTTTTCATTTAAAGCTCATTGGATAATCTATGGCGCGGAGACCGCCGGGAATGGTAGTTAGGTTTAGTTTCCTCCCCAGAGTGATTAAGCATGCTCCACCTCTTCCCTCGAAAGACACTATAGCTTCTTGGGAATTGTAGTGTTTTGGAGACACGTGTTTATTTGCTGCTGCGGGTGGATGGTGGATGGTGCAGCCAGCTGCCGCTTGCGTTTGGTCCTGAGCGCTTTCCATCTTGAGGAAAGAGGATCGTAGTTGCAGGAGACAGTAACGCTGAAAACTGAAGTGAATATAATTAGGTTGATTTGGAGAGTAAAGAGAAGTTCTAGAACGTTAGAGCAGAATTTGGTTCAAGTCCTTCAAACAACATCTGTAGAAATTTGGGTCCAGAGAGGGGATGTAGTTTATCAATAACAGTGATTTGGTGTTAGAAAAAGTCAAGGGGAGCCTAGGTGGCTGCCGGTTAAGCGTGGGACTCTTGATTTTGGCTCAGGTCATGATCTCACGGTTGGGGAGTTGGAGCCCCACATTGACAGTTTGGAGCCCGCTTGGGATTTTCTCTCTGCCACGCCCCCATGTTTGCGCGCTCGCGGGCTCTCTCTCTGTCTCAAAATAAGTAAGTAAACATTTTTTAAAAATTAAAAAAGAAAGAAAGAAAGAAAAGTTTGAGTCAGGCAGAGGGGAAGAGGAAAGTATCCGAGGAGGTAGAAGGTGGCCACATCTGCCCCTCTTTACCTGTGACAGTCAGATTTTGTGTGTTTTCCCAATAATACTCTTGAAACTCTACCAATATTCCAAACACCCAGTGTACAGATTTCTCCAGGATTTGCTAATTCTTGTGAATAATTTCATTTACAGTCCCCTCCCTTTAAGTAGTCCTCCCATCCTTGCTTCAGTCATGTTTGCATCCTCAAAATCAGTTCCTGACACAGAGCAAGTTTTAGTAAAGCTCAGGTTTGCTTCTGTGAGGGTCTGTGTCTATCCCACCTCCACCCTGACCTTTCTTTCTTCCTCCTCTCCTCTTTGGAGCCAGGGCTCCCCCTTTGACAGTGAGAATTATTGTGTGCCACACCCCTCTTTTATCCTGCAGAACGGAAAAGTTGTCCTTGAGGGTTGGTTCCAATGGGACTAGAGAGAACGCCTATACCAGAGCGAAGGCCCCATGTCCCAAAGCGGTGACCTACCCAAAGGGCAGAGTTTCAGGTCTACCTACCCCTTCTTTATCTTCCATCCAGGCGTGGTCTTCAGCCTCCCCACCCGTCAATCTACACCGCTTTGAAGGAAAAGACACCAGACTTCAGACGTCTCTTTTCTCGGTGAGCATCCCATTCCGACCCTGGCATCCCCTGTGTGCTTCCCCCCACCCCATCCTATCCCAGGGCAGAAGGGCGAGCGAGGGCAGACTCTATGAGTCACGTCCTGGGCCTGGAGTTGAGGAGGGAAGCGCCGCCTCTCCTCGGGCCCCTTCTCTCCTCCTTTCCCCTCCCCGCGGGTTCCTGGCCTAGCCAGATACTGCGCAGCAATCACGGTTCTCCATCACCAGTTTGCCTGGGTAAGGGTCCCCTTGAAGCCGCAGCCCGGCACAGAGTTGCAAGGGAGAGCAACCTGGGAGACCTCGATCTGGACAGGTTCCAGCCTGCGTGGAGGCGGTCCCGGTGCCCGTGGGGCATCTGGAAGGGTAGCCAGAGCTGGGGCAGCGCAGTGGGGAGGAGAGGAGGGGAGGTTGGGACAGCCCGCGAGGCCGGGAGCTGCCGGGAGAGGGGCGGGGGGCGGCCCTTCTCCAGGAATTTCCGGGGATCATGTTACAGCGCTCGCGGAGGGAGAGCTGAGTGGGACGCCAGGTCCTGCTGCGGTCTGGGACCCAGGCCCCCTCCTCCAGCAGCCCGCGGGCCTTGCAGCGCCATCCCTGAGCACACTGACCCCGTGCGGCGGGGCCGCTCCGCGCCCCCAGGCAGCTCTGTTATGGTAGGGCCGCCTGAACCCCGAGTTGTCGTCGGGTCACCGCGGCCCCGAGTCATTGTAGGAACTATCCGACCCCGAGTTATTGTGGGGTCTGCGCGGGCCCGGCCCCCTCCGGACGGGACTTCCCGCCCCCATTTGGCGGCGGAGGAGTCTCCCCGCCCCCGAGTCATCCTCGGGACCCCCCGGGCCCGGGTGATTGTGGGTTCGCCCCGGCCTCGGATGATTGTTTCATCCCCGTGGCCCGCTGTGGTCGTAGCGTCTCCGAGGCCGCGAGCTCCTGGAGGCTCCCCGTGGCCCAGAGTTATAGTCGGGACACCTCGGTCGCGGGTGATTGTCGGGTCTCCACGGGCCCGGGTCGCTGGGGCGGATCAGGCTCCAGTGCCTTCTCGGGGCTCCCCGCAAGGCCGTAGGCGAGATGAACATTCTGGCGCCGGTGCGGAGGGACCGCGTCCTGGCGGAGCTGCCCCAGGTAGGCTCCAGGGCCACGTCGGGCTTCTGGCTGCGGTGGGGTGTGGGCGGGAGGAGGCGGCACCAGATCAGTTAGAGGCTTGGGCCCAGCCCTGCCACCCGGCTAGGTCGGCTGCTTCTGGGTGGTCCCCTACCCCCGCCCAGCGCAGCTTGGCTGCGGGACAGGGGCCAGGAGTGGGTGAGTCCCATTTTCTTCGATCCCTCTCAGTGCCTGAGGAAGGAGGCCGCTTTGCACGTGCACAGAGACTTCAACCCCCGCGTCACCTGCGCCTGCCAGGAGCACCGGACAGGCACCGTGGGGTGAGTTAGACACCCTTAACAAAGAAAGGAAGGCTCAGGAAACCCTGTAGTCAAAGCTAGGGTGCACAAGCACCCCTGGGGCTCCATTTCAGCTTCTCCCAGCTATATATGGTTATTCCCCCTTTTTATATCCACGTGTTCTCCCTTTTCTTCCCAGCAAGCTTGTGATGAGTCCTATGAAATGGGGTGGGGTAGAAAGGTGGTAGTTCACTTCCTGAAACAGAAGGTGTGCAAGGGGGAGGTGCGGGGCTGGTGTGGTCAGGAGCTCAGCTTCCCACATACCATACATTTGAGCCCTAGGGCAGGGGGATGTGCCTGGAGGGATGTGTCCCATTATGGGTAAAAGAAGGTAATACTAATAACACTTGCCAACCATTAACTGAGCATTTACTATGTGCCCGGGCAGTGTGTTGGTTACTATTATTGTATTTTATTAAATGGAAAACACCATCACTTTTAAGCTGTATCCTGATTTCAGAGATGTTATCAAATGTATGTGTGGAGGCTGAAGGGGAGGTATGTCTCAGAATATAGGACATTGATCTTATTTCAATTGTCACAACAACCCAATAGAATATATACTAAATCTTTACCTAACACATGTTGAAACTGAGGCTCAGAGAGGCCAAGTAACTTGTCCAAAGTCACACAGCTAGTAAATGTAAGAACTGGGATTCCAATTCATGTTTCTTTGATGCTGAAGCAGAAAACACTCCTCCCCAGCAAGTGTGTCCAGGCAAGCTGCCTGGGAGGCCCCGTGCCTATGGTAACCCCAGCCTGGGTGCTGCTAACGTTATAGATCTAGTACGGAACATTGAGACTCTCTAGGTTGCAAGAGTTAGTGCTCATTCCTCCTGCCCACCTTTGTGTCCTGCAGATTTAAGATCTCCAAAGTCATTGTGGTGGGGGACCTGTCCGTAGGGAAGACTTGTCTCATTAATAGGTAAGAAGGCACCTCTAGTTGGGCTGGTTTGGGCCGGGCAGGGTTCAGCCAGACCTAGCCAGGTGGACTGGGCTCAGGGCCAGAGCATCTGGTACTCCTGCAGGTTCTGCAAAGATACTTTTGATAAGAATTACAAGGCCACCATTGGAGTGGACTTTGAGATGGAACGATTTGAGGTGTTGGGCGTCCCCTTCAGTCTGCAGCTGTGAGTGCTTTCTCCATACCTTCCAGCCATTCCTTCCCCCAGCACCTATACCCCACCTCACAGGCCCCTCCCACATACCCATGTTTTACCCCCTGCTTCCTCCCAGCTGGGATACTGCTGGACAGGAGAGGTTCAAATGCATTGCATCAACCTATTACCGAGGGGCTCAAGGTAAGGGCGGGGGTGAGATGGGGCAGGTGGGTGTTCCTGGCCTCCAATCTAGGACTTGGGGGGATTTGGGAAATGAGCCAGTAATGTCAGCTGTTTTTGTCACTTTTCCAGCCATCATCATTGTCTTCAACCTGAATGATGTGGCCTCCCTGGAACATACCAAGTATGTAGGGATGCTGCACTGTAATGGGGGCTTTGGGAAGAGAGGGTTCAGAAAAGAGGGGTGGTCAGGTATATCAGTAATGAAGAAGAATGCATCGGGGACCAGAGAGAGGGTAACGGGCATATGAGTGACAGCAGGAGGAGCCTGTCCAGCTCACTCATCCTTGATTGTCTACCCTCTATGGCAGGCAGTGGCTAGCTGATGCACTCAAGGAGAACGACCCTTCCAGTGTGCTTCTCTTCCTCGTGGGTTCCAAGAAGGACTTGAGTGTAAGTGTGCCAGTCAGGGGGTACTTCCATTTTGATGAGGGGTTCCTCCCCAACCCTTGCCGTCTGACTCTGCCCTTCTGTCAGACTCCTGCTCAGTATATGCTAATGGAGAAAGACGCACTCAAGGTGGCCCAAGACATGAAGGCTGAGTACTGGGCGGTCTCATCTCTCACTGGTGAGTCAGCAGCTTCAGGTCTTTTGAAATGGCACTCCCGCCTACCTGGCCTCTCATTCCTCTACCTTCAGCTGTGCCCAGTGACCCCAGGCTTGGAACTGCCCCTAAGCACCCGTTTGCTCCACGTGTCAGGTGAAAATGTCCGGGAATTCTTCTTCCGTGTGGCGGCACTGACCTTTGAGGCCAACGTGCTGGCTGAGCTGGAGAAATCGGGGGCCCGGCGCATTGGGGATGTTGTCCGTGAGTGCCTACCTGGATGAGGGTGGCAGAGAGCACGGGGAACCTCTCATCCCTGCCTCACATATTTCCCACCCTTCTTCAGGCATCAACAGTGATGACAGCAACCTTTACCTAACTGCCAACAAGAAGAAGCCCACGTGCTGCCCGTGAGCGGTAAGGGGACGGTCGAGAGACTGGCCAGCCCTGGGGCACTGTGCCACCTTGATTGCCCTAGAGCTCGACCCTGGACATTTGCACTGATTGTTTTTCCAGACCAAAGAGCTGCCCCTTCGTGGCAGTACCCCTGGAGGGGTAGCAGGGACCATGCTAGTCACTTCCTGCCCCAGACACCATGCCAAAGACTAGATGTCCTCCCTCCCCAGGGGCTCTCCGGGCTGCCCAGCAGTGGGGAGGTAGTCCCTGCTGCTTTTGCTTAGCCTGCTGGACCCCTTGAGTATGAGGATGCTTAATGATCCAAGCCTTACACTGTGCCTTATGCATTAAAATCTCTGTTATTAGCAGTTTGGGGACTGGAGTCCTTTGTTGGGGATGAGGGATGTGGAATGGGCAGAACTGTATGACTGTCTTGGGACCGGAGCTTCCTGTGGGATTCTGGCCATACCTGACCCCTGGGCAGGCCTCAGAAAGGCTGGGAGCTCAGGAACCAGATTTGGAGGGCTATCCTGGACTCTCAGTGTTTGGTTTTGAGAGCTCTTTCCTTTGGTTCCTTATCCCCACCTGTGTCCTCCTACTTGGTGCTTGTTCCCAGATTTCTTCCATTGGATACTTTCTTCTTTTTTTTCCATCCTCTTCCTACCTTCCCTTCCTACTTCTCTGGGGGCGCCTGGGTGGCTCAGTTGGTTAAATGTCCTACTTGTGCTCAGGTCATGATCTCATGGTTCGAGCCCCACATTGCACTCTCAACTGTCAGCGTGGAGCCTGCTTAGGATCCTCTGTCCCCCCCCCCCTCAAAAATAAACATTAAGAAAATACAATAAAATAAAAAATATTTCCCTGAGGGGAACACAGTAAGGAGTGACTGAGTTTTGCATGCTCTTTGGGTTGACCAGAAGACCCAGAGTGGGTATGGGCTTGGCTTTTACTCAGAAGATATGTTATCTAACAACTAACTATATTAGTGATATAAACATAAGTGTATGAGTAGTATCATTTAAAATTATTATTATTATTATTATTATTATTTATTGTTTATTTTTGAGAGAGAGACAGAGCAATAGAGTGGGAGAGGGGCAGAGAGGAGATACAGATGTGAAGTAGCCTCCAGGCTCTGAGTTGTCAGCACAGAGCCCAATGCTGGACTCAAACACACAAGCAGTGAGATCATGACCTGAGCCAAAGTTAGAGGCTTAACTGACTAAGCCTCTCATTTTACATTTTAAAACAGGATTAAAGGGGCGCCTGGGTGGCTCAATCAGTTGAACGTCCGACTTCAGCTCAGGTCATGATCTCATACTCTGTGAGTTCGAGCCCCGCGTCAGGCTCTGTGCTGACAGCTCAGAGCCTGGAGCCCGCTTCAGATTCTATGTCTCCCCTTCTCCCTGCCCCTCCCTTGCTCATGCTCTGTCTCTCTCTGTCTCAAAAATAAATAAAAACATTTAAAAAAATGAAAAAAAAAAGGATTAAATAACTAAGTTCAAAACAAAACAAAACAGTCTGGCTGGTTCAGTCGGTGGAGCATGCAACTCTTGACCTCAGGGTGTGAGTTCAAGCCCCATGTTGGGCCTAGAGCTTACTTAGAAAAAAGAAAAAGAAAAGAAAAACAGCTCATTTTTTCCCTTTTCAAAAAGAAAAAGGCATGCTCTGAGTCAGGAGGTTCCCCCATTTAAGTCCTCACTGTTCCCCTCAGAGAAGTATTTTTTTCCATCTCTCTTCCCTAACAGGACTGTGGTCATCACCTCTTGTCTTGTGGTGTTGCCCAGAGCCTGTATGTAACTCAATGGTGTGTGTGTGTGTGTGTGTGTGTGTGTGTGTGTGTGTGTGTGTGAAGCCTGCACTGCGGAACTGCTGTGGAATGTTTGTGCTTCATAGGGTGTGGGAGCAAGGATATGGTTCAATGTTCTGGGTGATGTCTGTGAGGGGCATGTGCATGTGTACATATGGCATTAGTCCACATGTGATGAGTAGACTTTTTATGTATGCATAGAGCAGGTTACTATGAATGCAGCCGGCTCTGCTCCCCCTCACAGGCAAGCCTATGGAGACACCTGAGTTTGCGGAATAAATAAAACACTACTAACACACATAAGAAGAGCTCTAAAAAAAGGAGGGGGGGGCGCCTGGGTGACTCAGTCGGTTAGGCGTCCCACTCTACATGATCTCACAGTTTGTGAGTTCGAGGCCCGCATGGGGCTCTGTGCTGACAGCCCGGAGCCTGGAGCCTGCTTCGGATTCTGTGTCTCATTCTCTCTGCCTCTCCCCAACGTGTGCTCTGTCTCTCAAAAATAAATACATTAAAAAAAATTAAGAAGAGCTCAAAAGCCTTAACTATTTTAATAATTGTTTTGGGGGAATTGTAACCAAGATCCTGGCTCTATGTGGACATCTTTATTGGCTGGTATTGTCTCTGGGACAGGGCGCCTGTGGGGGCCAGGAGCTGGGAAGGGGCTCTGGGGTGGGGGTGGGGTGCCACAAGGGGCTGGGAGCCGACATCAAGTCCTCACCTAGAGTGGTGGGCCTTGGACTCCTGTGGAGGGGCCTGAGGGCAGAGAGAGAGAGAGCGCGAACGCGCGTTGAGTGGGAGACTATGCTCCAGAGCGGGAGGGACCTCGGTAGGAGGCTGGGGGGAGGCGGGAGGGGCTCAAGGGCCGGGGCTGAGTTCCGAAGGGTTGGGAGGGGCTGGATTGCGACCGAAGCTTGAGGTTGAGAGAATGGCTGGGGCGGGGCTAAGAACGGGGATAGGGGCGGGGCTAAAATCTGGGGACAGGACTAAGAGCTGGGAGTAGGTCTGGAAAGAAACTAGGGATGGGACTGAGGGCTGGGCCTCAGCGGCCAAGCTAGGGTTTAGGCCTGAGAGAAAGGGGAGGTACTAAAATTAAAGGTGGGACAAAAAGGGGCCTGGAAGAGCTGGGAGGCCCCGGATGAAGAGCGCCGTTGAAGTTTAGATTGGGCTAACACAACGCAGAACCGGGGAAAGGTGGAGGGAGGGGTTGGGCAAGCATGAGGCGGAGTTAAGGGCTGGACTGGGGTGAAGCGGAGATTGGGGTTTACGGTTGCCTCGACCAAGCTGAGGTTCAGGATTGGACTTCTGCAAGGAAGAGTCTTGTAGCGACGAAGAACTGGGCTGAGCGATGTGGGTCAGGACGACACTGACGATGAAAAGGTGGACTAAGGAAAAGGCTAAGGACAATACCAGAGCCTGGGATGAGAACAGCACTGGTAAGGAAGGGGCGGGGCAGGAGTTTGGGGGTGGGTTTCGAGCTGGGGGCGTGGCACACAAGGACAGTGTAGAACTGGAAAGAGCCTGGAGAAGGAGGCGGGACCAGAGGCCGGGCTGGGCGGAGTTAGGGCCTGGGGGCGGGCTCACGCCGAGCCGCGGACCAATGATTGAGGACTGGGGTGCTGAGGCTCTGGGGAACGCCTGCGGGTTCGGCTGTGCCTGTCTGGCTGGAGCCCGAGCTGCTAACACGGGTTCTGTAGGCTGGAAGGCCTTGCCTTGTCGCAGCCGGGCCCCGGCTGCTGCCTAAGAAATTCGGGGCCTGTCTGGAGCCCTGGTCCAGCACCCACCCAGTCGCCAGGCTGGGGCAGGAGGTTTCATTGACTCTAAGGGGAGGAAGGAGTCTGGGGGTTCCACGCGTGACATCACAATCGCCTTCAGATGTGGGCGGAGCCGGAGCGGCATTTCCCAGGAGACTGTCCTGCCTTGCTCCCTCCTTCTCCCTTCTTCCTTTCCTTTCTCCCTTTCCCCCACCCTTCCTCCCCCATTCAGCTGCTTTGGTGCCCAACCTGGAACTCGGCCCCACCTGTGCCACAAGGTCAGGGGGAGTTCCTCAGCCCGCAGGACTGAGAAGATTCTGTACAAATGAGCATCACCTGTGAGTTTTGAGTTAGACCCCTGTTCTCCGGATGAATTACCTACCGAGAAAAAGACCACAAGCCTCCCTCTTCCTTTCAAGCTATCACTCTCCTCATTTCATTATGAAGCTCGCTCTGTGTCCCGCCACCATTATTTCTCCTGCAGGAGCGATGGACTGCTGCTTCAGTAGGAGCTCCCCTTCTGTCTGTGAAACTAGAGAGCAGATTGCCTTCCTCAGATCTGAGGAGAGTTACTAAATCTCACCCCTTGGCAAAAGGAGTTATGATTGTCAGGGCTTCTTGGGGTTTTGGGAAGAGTTAGTCAGTGGATCCTGTCTACAAGCCTCCTTCATGGTGACTCCGGAGACAGCAAAAACAGTGGAGTCAGATAAAGCAGAATTTGAATCCTGACACTGGCTCAGGTTCCTCTGACTCCTTCCGTCTGACCTTAGGGTGGAGGCTGGATATGGGAGGTTGTGAAGTCAGGAATGAGTAAAAACAGAGGATGAAGAATTGGCTGTGTTGGAGCTGGAAAACAGGTGCAGTAGGAAGTGACAGCTAGCAGGATGGGGTTTGGATAGGAACCCCAAGTAGACAGGGCTACAAGAGCACAGGTCATACAGAGCTCTTTCCTCTGCCATCTATTAACTTGTCTTTTTTTTTTTTAATGTTTTTTTTTTTAATTTTTATTTTTGAGACAGAGAGAGACAGAGCATGAACGGGGGGGGCGGGGGGGGGGCGGAGAGAGAGGGAGACACAGAATCTGAAGCAGGCTCCAGGCTCTGAGCTGTCAGCACAGAGCCCGACATGGGGCTCAAGCTCACGGACCATGAGATCATGACCTGAGCTGAAATTGGACACTTAACTGACAGAACCACCCAGGAACCCCTATTAACTTGTCTTTGAACAGGCTTTTTCCTGAGTCTCTGAGTCCCCATCCACAGACTGGATTGTGGTGGTGATTTAGAATCAAAAGCAGGGGCACCTGGGTGGCTCAGTCCATTGAGCGTCCGACTTCAGCTCAGGTCATGATCTCAGTCTGTGAGTTCAAGCCCCTCGTCGGGCTCTGTGCTGACAGCTCAGAGCCTGGAGCCTGCTTCTGATTCTGTGTCTCCCTCTCTCTCTGCCCCTCCCCTGCTCATGCTCTGTCTCTCTCTGTCTCAAAAATAAATAAAAACATTAGAATCAAAAGCATATTCTAAAAGCCCAGCACAGTGCGTAACATTGGGAGGATGCTCATCCTGGGTTAATTCTCTTTTCCTAGAAAAGTCCCTGGCTTTGAACCCTGGGCAGAACCTCCAATGCTGTAGCTTCTTTGTGTGTGGTTCCAATAGTGGGTTTATTCTATTTTACTCATAGTCTTCAAAAAAAAAAAAAAAAAAAAAAAAAAAAAAAAGACCAACCCAGTATTTACTGAGCACTTTTCAGAGGCAGATAAAATATGGGTTCTCAAGTTGCTGTGAAATAACTTCATGAAGTACCATGGCAGGGTAAAGGGTATACGACATGTGTGACCAATTCTACTTGGATAGCTAGCTTTGTTCTTTCCAAGGTGAACAGGTGTTTCTGGGGAGTGGGAGGCAGGAGAGAAAGAATGGAGAAGGGAGGGGTGGGAGGAAGGATGGATGGGTGAGAGAAACTTGTGACTGAGGAAGGAACCAGGGGCTGGGTCCTGGGGGGCCAGTTATGTCATGATAAGGAGTTTGCACCGCATCCTGAAGGCAGTGGAATGCTGTTAAACAGAAGGAATATAGTGGGCCAGTGCCCACTATATTGCAGGAGGCCCCTGCAGCTGTCTTAGAGATAATGAAGGTTTCAACCAACATAGAGGTAGGTATGGCGAGACTCGGATCATCAAGGTGGTGTGGAGGTGAGGTAAAGAATGATCCTTAGATTCCTAGCTGGGATGCCTATTCCTCTCTGAAATGGAAGAGACAAGAGATGGTTCATGGAAGGTAGGGAGAAGATGATAGGTTCGTGTGGGACATGCCAGCCTAAGAGGTTTGGGGAACGCCCAAGAGGATATTGACCGTGTGCTCAGGAAAAGCAGGCTGGATTGGAGACCCTGATTTGTGTCATTTTATTGGTGGATGTTTATTGGCGTCCCTCTCCTCACCCCTCCCCCAGCCCCTTGAGAGCAGGGACTGTTGGGTGCCTGTTTTAATTTCTGTATCTCCAGGGGGCTGGTGGAGCTTCTCAGGAGATGTTTGAAGAGTGAATGGCTGGTGGGAGGAAAGGGGTGCTGCTGCTGTTGCCACTCTGTACTCTCTCAGATGTAAACAGGTTACCCAGCTGGGAGAGACGACACCTGCTGGCTGGCGTGGCGTCTAGCACTGATGCGTCTACCTTCTCCGAAGGTGGGTTCAGGGAATCTCTGGCCCCAGGCTTCCCCACCACCCCTCACTTGGGAACGCTGATACCCCATGGCAGGCAAGAGGGAGGGAAGTGTTTGGTCCAAAAGGGGTCCCTCAGCTGCCCCGTCCCCACCCCCCATCCCTCACTTCTGCCAGGCAGGGAGGGCCCCTTCCTGGAGGCCACCATCACTCCCCTTTTTTTAAGTTTATTTATTTATTTTAAGACAAAGGGAGAGAGAGAGAGAGAGAGAGAGAGAGAGAGAGAGAGAGAGAGGGAGAGGGAGAGAGAATCCCAAATAGGCTCTGCACTGTCAGAGCCTGACACAGGCCTCGAACCCATGAACCTTGGGATCATGACCTGATCCTAAACCAAGAGTCAGACACAACCGACTGAGCCACCCAGGCGCTCCACCCCTGTCTTTGGCAAAGCACTTTATCATACACAAATTTCTCTGACATATGTGAACAGAGTCCTCCCAACAATCTTGCAAAATTAGTGATTTCCTCCATCCCCATTTTGTGGATAAGGAAATGAAAGCTCGGAGAGGTTACTTGCCCTAGGGCATCCAGCTAGTAAGTGACGGAGCCAAGACTAGTACTCAGGCCTGTCTGACTACAAGTTCAGGGCACTTGCCACTATGCTGCCTCTTGCCCCCAGTCAGCCAGCAGTGCTGAAGAAGGTGGTGGTGGTCTAAGGTCCGGCCTTACATGCCTTATTCCTCCCAGAATGGAGAAGGGGCATGGGAGAAGGACAAAGGGGTGCCATCAAGCGTATACAAGGGACCTGGGACCTTCATAGCCTGGTGAGGGAAGGAAAAGGTGGAGGAACGTGGGGCAGAGCTCACACCAAGCTGCTGCTCCCTTATCTCCCAAGTACTTTTTAAAATTTTTATTTTTATTTTTTTAATTTTTAAATGTTTTATTTTTGAGAGAGAGAGAGAGAGAGAGAAAGCTGAGCAGGGGAGGAGCAGAGAGAGACAAGGGGACAGAGGATCCAAAGCAGGCTCTGTGCTGAGACCAGACAGCCGATGTGGGGCTCGAGCCCATGAACTGTGAGATCATGACCTGAACTGAAGTTGAATGCTTAACCGACTGAGTCACCCAGGTGCCCCTCAAATACTTTTTAAAAAAAGTTTATTTTGGGGGGCACCTGGGTGGCTCAGTCGGTTAGCTCTCTGGCTTTGGCTCAGGTCATGATCTCACTGTTCCCCAGTTCAAGCCCCACATCAGGCTCTGTGGTGACAGCTCAGAGCCTGGAGCCTGCTTCTGATTCTGTGTCTCCCTCTCTCTGCCCCTCCCCCGCTCATGCTCCGTTCTCTCTCAAAAATAATAAAACATTTAAAAATAATGTTTATTTTTGAGAGAGAGATGTGTGTGCAGGAGGGGGAGGGGCAGAGAGAGGGAGAAAGAGAGACTCCCAAGCAGGCTCCACCTGCACTGTCAGCACAGAGCCCAACTCGGGGCTTGATCTCATCAACTGTGAAATCATGACCTGAGCCGAGATCAAGAGCTGGACACTTAACTGACTGAGCCACCGAGGTGCCCCTCAAGTATATTTTTTTTTATTTTTGAGAGAGCGAGCACACAGGGGAGGGGCAGAGAGAGAAGGGGACAGAGGATTTGAAGCTCTATGCTGACCACCAAAGAGCCTGATGGGGGGTCTAACTCACAAAGTGTGAGCTGAAGTCAGACCTTAGCTGAATGAGCCACCCAGACACCCCACCCCTCAAGTACTTTTAAGGCCACTTGGACTAACACACCCCCAGGCTGGGTTAACTCCTGGCTGGTGGTCAGGGTGAGGTTTTGTCCTGTTCCACCCCTCGTAGAGGCTAGATAAAGGCTCGGTCCTCCTGGCCTGTATGGAGGGAGGAAGCCAGCCAGAGGACCCCATACCAGCTTGTCCTGGAACTCATCAGTGCCTGCTCACTTCTTCCTCCAGGGGTGGGTGGAGCTGGGGTTCAAGGGGGACCTGCAGGAAGGTGCCCTGTCCTCTGTCCTGGTACATGGAGCCACTTGCAGGCTCACCTTTTAGATGGTGGCCTGAGGGAGAGCCATTGGTAGACTGGAGCTTTAGGCGGGGTCAGAGGGGAGGTGGTGGGGGTAGAGGCCGGGAGATTCCAGTGTGTCCAGGGCTTATGTTCACCTGGGTGAAAGATGTGGAGCTTTTCTCCAGGGCCTTCCCCAAATCCCAAATCCTCACCCCAGAGGCTTCTCCCCTGTGCCCTGGGACCTGTGCTGCCTACAAGAGGTGAAAGGGGTCAGGCTGGGGGCCGGTGTTTTAAGTCTGTGGCTCTGAGGACTGGGAGCGGGGAGAGATGGGATGGGGAATGGGACCTTGATGAGCGTGGAGCAGAGAAAGAATGGAGGGTGAGCATGTGGACAGAGAAGCGAGAAAAGTGAGGAGAGGTGTCAGGGGGAGGAGAGGCTTGGAGAAGAGGAGGGAAAGAAAGCACCAAAGTCAGGAGAGGCTGAGGAGCGGGACCTAATCTGCCTTTCACAGCAGGTCTTGGGGCTGGAGTGACTTCGGGGCTGAGGGGTAGGGGGTGGGTTTCCTGGCCTGTGCAGGGCAGGCTGGGGAGTCTGAAGGGGTGTTCCTGTCTGCCATGTGGCTCCACAGTCTGCTGGCCCGAGGACCTTCCAAGACCCAGGCAGCCCGTGGAGGGCCCAGGTAGGATAGGCTCCCAGAGGAGGCAGAGAGTGGGAGAGGTGGGTGGCACAGGGCAGCAAGGGGGACTCAGTAAGACATCTTCCTGGGGGTCTGTGGGGGGTGGGGCGCGGGGCGCGAGGGCAGACAGGCAGATGGGCGCAGGGGACCTGAGGGGGAAGAAAGGTACATAGTTCCCACTGGAGGGTTACCCGCCTGAAGCAGAAAGCTGCCAGAGGTGGTGGGGTGGCAGCAGGTGCATTTGGTGAAGCCTTTAGATTGAGCTATGGGAGGGGAGACCCAGGGGCATGCTGCTGCCACCGCCCCGGTGTGACCCAGACTCCTGCCCCCTCAGGTGAATTCAAGGACCCAGACAGGTGCTGCTGGAAACACAAACAGTGCACCGGGCACATCATCCACCCCTTCACCCCTGACTGTGGCCACCGTAGCCTGCACCTGCACTCTGTCAGCCACTGCGACTGTGATTCTAGGTAAGGGCCCTCCTTTTTGGGGGGCCCAGAGCCCAGGACAGACTCCTGGGCAGAGCCAGACCCAAACTTCCCCTGTGTTTCCCCGCTTCAGCTCTAACCTGGCACTGCCAGCCCAGCCCCGGCTTTGTAAACCTTGCTCTGCTCCAGAGCGATGGGAAGGTCTTTGGGCAGCCGGGGCTGAGCGGGGCAGAAGCCAGCTGTCCCTCAGGCTCCTCCCTCCGGGCCCCCAGGGGGTCACGGAGGCCTGGGAGCCACGCTGAGTCCTCTGTGTGGCAGGGTGAAGGACTGCTCAGAGAAGGCAAACAGCAGCAGCTCCCGAGACGTAGGCCCAACCTGCTCCCGAGATGTTGGCTCAACATGTTTAAACATCATCCAGTCCCCTTGCTTTGAGCTCATCCCAGAGGAAGAGTGTGTGCAGCGGTTCTGGTATGGCTGGTGAGTGCCAACAGGCTGACAGGGGCGGCACTAAGGGGCACCAGCCCCCCCCCCCACTCTGTGACAATCTTCTCTTTCCCTGTCCCCCTCCCTCCCAGGTGTAAAAGCTATAGGCCTGTCTCTGTGGCAGTGATCCACCATCCCATCCACCATGACTGTGGGGCAGAGGATCTGAATGAAGAAGAGGAGGAGGAGGAGGAGGAGGGGGAGGAAGAGGAGGAGGAAGAGGGAAGCAAGCCTCCCATCCCGACCCAGGTGGGGCCCGCCACCACACCCGCTGACACAGGTATGGGTGCAGTCACAGGTACCCCGGACTCAGCAGCTCCCATCACTATCTGGCGCTCTGAGAGCCCCACAGGGAAGTCCCAGGGCAATAAAGTGATCAAGAAGGTAAAGAAGAAAAAAGAAAAAGAGAAAGACAAGGAGGAGGAGACAGATGAGAAGGCAAAGCTGAAGAAAAAAGCCAAGAAGGGCAAACTGATGAAGAAGAAAAGCCCAGTTAAATCGGAATCTCCACCTCCAGACTTGACCCGATCAATAAGCCCAAGAGAGTTGGCCAGGATGTCAGAGTCCAGCCCAGACAGCCGGGAAGACCTGGAGAGTGAGGACAGTTACAATGACCCCAGGCGGGAGGAACCCTCCAGCGAGGATATTGTGGAGTCTTCATTGCCCAGGAAGAGAGAGAACACGGCCCAGGCTAAGAAACCCAGGGCGAAGGCCTCACCAGTCAAGAAGGTCAAGAGGAAATCTCCCCCAGCATCAAACCCCAATCTCAGTTGAGGCCAGGGCATCCAGGGTGAAGAATAAATGAGATCAAGCCTGTAGCTGACCCCCTGCTGCTATTCTCTCTCCCTCCAACCTGTCACTTCTGTGGGGAGGGTGTGGGTTCTGGACACAGCTGGAGCCGAGGGGTCAGGGGGCTGCCGGAGTTTCTGAAGGGTAATCTATCTTTCAGGAGGCAGTCCATGGGAAGGCAGGAGGGATGGCAAGGGAGGGGCACAGCCTGCTTCTCTGTAACATCCTAGGCTCAGGGCAAGAGAGGAGCACACCTGGGTGGGGTGGGAAGGAGGCGTCCCATCTCCTGGGAGACTGGTCTGTGTGAAATCCACTCGGGGACAGGCAGTACTGTCTGCAGTGATAGCCCTAATAAACTGAACCTTTTAACCCACTCTGTGCCACTGTGCCTGGCCTTTCCCTCCTCTAAGTGGCCCTTAGGGGGATGCTGGTAACACCAAAGGGAACATGATCTTCCCAGCTTGTGCTCCTGCTAGGCCCTTCTAGACCTCTGTGCTGAAGGGAATAGAACTGAGTTCCTGGCAGAAGACCAGCCCTTCCCTCCCAACTCTTGCTAACAGCCAAAGAGATCTTGAATGACAGGATGAAGTCAAGACAGGAAGCTCACCAAGTGTGGGCAGCAGTGACCTTTTCTGATTTCTCTGCTGAGCCCCAAATAGAGGAAAGGGAGGGGGAGAACCTCACTTTCTTAGCACCAACTTGCAAAGCTAGGAGAGGAGGCCCTTCTGAAGGAACACAGGAGACCAGGAGTCTGGAACAAAAAGAGGCAGTGAGGCAGGGGGAAGGGGCCAGGGCCAGGGTGTTGGCCGGTCCCAAGCAGGGAAGGCGGGGCGGGGACTGGCTTCCCCCACAACATCCCAGCACTTCCCTTTCCAGGGCGTGCGGGTGTGGTAGCAGGCGAGCATGGGGCCCATCCTGGGGCAGACATACTGGACTTGTGCAGAGGTACTATCGGAGACTGAGGCTCAGCTGGCAAAAAGAGTGAGGTAAGAGGTACAGGGGCTCAAGCTGAGAAGGGCCAAATTTACTCATGGCCCTTCCTTGCTGTGCCAGAGAAGGCTAGTGGGCAAGCAGATGGGGCGGGTATGTGAGAGCGTAGGGACAGCGGCTAACGTGTAGAGGACCGATGAGGTCCCAGGCCTCCCCTTGGCAGAGCGCTTTCACACATTCTCTGCCTCTGCAGCTGCCCCAGGGAGGCAGATGAGGCAGGTCACCATACAGAGATGGCTGGCTCGAGGACAACAGGAGTTCCCTCGGTTCCCTCAGGGCACAGGGCACAGGGCTGGGAAGTGGAGCACGGATTTGACCCGGGGCGGTCAGATACAGAAGCTGCTTGCTGTTGAGTCACTGCCTCTCTGATGGCCTGGAAGAACCAGGGGGAGCTGTCAGAGCTCCAAACCCAGCTTGGAAAGCCACCCTTCAAGAGCCGGAGCGTTGGAGAGAGAGGCTTTGCCAAATGCTCTGTAGAAACACTGTTTATTCAAATGACAGGCAGGAAGCGGAGGCAGCAGCAGGTGGGTGAAGGCGGCCAGGCGGGGGCTGAGCAGGTTAGCACTGCTCCCGTGTCCCCTGCAATTCTGCTTTGATAGCCACCCAAGCTGTTGGCATCTGGGTCAGAAACACCTTCCCTCCTCTCCCTCCTGCCCGAAACTGAATAAATAGCATTCCTCTCCCCACAAGAGCTGGGGGAGACTCATGTGCTGAGCTTGGTGCCCCGGGGTCACAGCCCAGAGTCAGGTGAGGGCAGAAGCTCAAAATGGCTTGTAGGGAGAATACAAAACTGTTCCACTCTCATTCTCGTCTTCCTCTTCTTCCTCCCCGCCACACTCCCCGCCCAGCCTGGTCCCAGAACAGGTGGTCGGTGAGGGCCTGGAGTGGGAGAATTGTCGCCTAGCTTACACTGAGCTCAAATTCCCAAGGCCATCCAGCTTGTCACCCATCCAGGCTGACCACCAGAGAGAACGTCAACTCACGCCACTTTATGGACAGAAAAGGCGGGACAGGGAGTGAGGCAGTGGGCGGCCGGGCTCTCCCAGCCTCAGAGGTAACCAGAGTCCTAGGAGCAGGCCCCCTACCGGTCCATCTCATCCAGGAGCGGGGTGGCATCGCCAGCAATGGACATGGGGGTGCTTTCGATCATGGGGCTGGGAGAGGGCCGAGGTGTTAGCCTCTGCTTCTGTTTCCGCCGCTCCGCTTCCTTCTCCTGTAGCCACTGCTCTGCCATCTTCCCCCAGTCGATGGCTGCATGGCTGTTGGACCTGGGAGGGAGAAGGGGCCTCTGAGATCAGGAATCTCTGGGGCCTCACCGGAACGAAGCCTTCCCACCAAACACTGCTGATCGTCCATCTTTACAGAAATGGACCTGTTTTTTGTCACATCACCTTCTTCTGTCTTTTCCCAGAAAGTGGTCGTTCTAGAGACATTGCTTGGGTCACGGCTTTCACAAGGTCCAAGCGACCTGCTTATGTTGAACTGCTTGGCCTCTTGACAACACCTGCCCCTAATAACCTGCTCTGTGCCACAAACCGCATACTTACTTTGGCTGCTGCTGCCGTTGCCGAGAGCTGGAGGAGGGCTGGGGCTGGGCCTGGGCAGACTGTGGGGTGGTGCTGGCCTGTAGCTGGTGGTACTGTGGTGTGGTGATGGGCTGGCTTGGGGTTGTGTAGGAGTAGCTGGGGGTCATTAGTGGTGTGGCCACTGGCTGCTGGGCTGGCGTTGGGAACACCTGGAGAAGGGTGAATAGTTAAATGGGGATGGGTTTGGGGCTTATTTGGCCTTGCTATGAACTTTTGGCAAGCTGAAAACCGGGGCTCATCACCGAGCTTTCCAGCTGACCATCGCTTGAGCAATGTGTGGTCCCAAGTGGGAGAGAGAGGCCAGCAGGATGGGACCTGGCACAACAGGGCCCGCCAGTGTGGAGCACTTAAGGGTTCCAAAGATCCCAAAGGACCACAGAAAAATCAGACTTTCTCTTACTCCCTCTACCCTCAAGAGGGCCCAAAGAAAAGGAACACGTGTTGGAGACCATTCTTAAGGCTGTGGTGGCCCCATCTGTACATATGAAGCCCCTTGGGGTAGACACCGCCAGAGGGCAGTCTATGTCCACAGGCTGGCAAAGGATGAATGTTCCCTTTTGCTCTTCTCCACCCTCTGCAGGGAGCCTTGTCCCCAAGCCACGTACGTGGTAAGCGCTGCTGCCCCCTCCACTGCCGCCATAGCCATACTGGCTCGAGGCCCACTGGGCTGGCGTGGCGTTGGGGTTCTGTCCTTGGCCTGTCACCGCTGCGATGGCACTGAACATCTGCGAGGTCATGTTCTGAGGCAGGGCATTCACAGCCCGTGTCAGATCTGTAGGCACACAGAGGTGGGAGATGGGCACGTTAGAGGTCAAAGTCTTCTAGTGCCATCCCTCCAGCTCCCAGTCTCAGACATGAGCTCACCTGCAAGGTTGATATTGGCTGGGGTGGCATTGATAGAAGCAGGTGTCCGGGTCCTACTGCTGCTACTAGGGGTGATGCCTGTAGGAAACGACCAAAGTTAGTTATATCCCTCCAGAAACCTGTTTCTGTTTTCACAATGAAGGGGACTGGAGGAGGTCCTGAGGTGGGTGGAAAGAAGGGAAGCTGCATCAGCAAAGTGGATGGAGGACCTCCTTGATGCTAGGAGCCTGGAACAGGAGTGAGACAGCTTCAGTGACAGCCCAGGCCTCATCCTTTCCACCAGTGGCTAGTGATCACCTTGATTCTGGACCTTCGTGTCCCTCTAAGCACATCCCAGAACTCAGAACAGAACTCACCTGGTACAGGATCCTGGTAGTGATCCTTAAACCATCGGAAAAGTCCGTTCACAGTAGGGAAGATTTGGCCCCGGTACCGGAATCCTTCTGGAGTCACTGTTACGTATTCTATCCTGGGATTTTGGAAGGAAACCTGTGTCAGAGACCACTTGGGGCCAGCTGTGAGAGAGCGGCCAGAACAGATCTCCACCATGTGAAGTAGCCAAAGTGGGTGCTGGGGTGAAAGGAGAGATGAAAGAGCCCTGACCCTGTCAAAGGAGGCTGCACTGTGACGAGGTGAGCACAGTCAAGGCCAGGAGTCGGCAGCCCTGGTGTGACAGGTACAGGCCATCAGAAGAAGGCCTGCTGGGGGCTGGGCCACCATCCTGGGGTGCAGTGTGATGGCAGCACACTGCAGGTGGTGGCAGGAGTTGAGGCCACAGTGTCAGGGTTGTTGTCCTGCTGTCTCCCCCTGCGCTGGAATCTGGAAATACCAGTTAAGGTGGTTAGTCTGACCTTACTCGACACTGCAGGGCAGAGAGTAGATAAGACGATGGGCTCTGGGTTCAGACCAGTTCTACTTGCAGTTTTGGCTGTCACTCACTACCTATATGACTTTATGTGAAGTCATTAAACCTGAATCTCAGCTTCACTTGAAAAACAAAGGTAACAGCACTTAAACCTACAGAACTGTGTGTGAGGAATAAATGAGACAGCATGTATGAGGCACTTAGCACAACACCTAAGATAGGGTTCTGTTCAATAAAGGACAGCTGTCAATTACCAACAGACAATGAGAAATATTGGAAAGTTCTCATTTATGTTAAGTTGAACCCTGCTTTCTAAATCATCTATCAAGTGTCATTAATGCTGCGACACAAGGAGTCTGCACACCTTTCTATGGAAGTGATTGCGTTGCCTCTACTTCCTCGTTTAAAGATTCCTTGTGGGACAGTGTCCAGCCAACAGCCCTGGCTGCCATCCTCTGGAAGCATGATGGTGAATCAGAAATGGCTTCTCAGAAACGACAACAATATTCTACATGTGCCCAAGACAGTGCAGGGTCTGGAGTCCAGAGCTTCTTGTCACCCAGCCACTGAGCCCAGACTAACATAGTCTTATGCTGTTTATCTTGACAGGCAGTATAGGGATACGAGCAGAAACTCACGAGCCGAAGGGAAGGTGGGGGCGTAGAGAAGACTGATACGATTATCAGTCTGGGTAACAGACAAAAGGAAAGCAGATCCCAAAAAATGAGACTTTGATTCAGAGTGAGCTCTAGAGGAATCCAGACAAAGGCATGTCTAGGAAGGCCAGCCTGTTAGCCACACATAGAAGGGAGCAGAAGGGTCAATGATAGGAAGGAGAGAAGCTCTCCTGACCCACCCCTTCAGTGCAGGCAGAAATTATTCGGCACACCACAGCAACAGTGAGCCACCTTGTGTCGAACCTCCTGGTGAGGGGGAAGCAGAGAGTGAGGAGAGACCTGTGTCCTGGCCCTCATCTTTGCCAGTCAGGTGGAGAGTGGTAATTTCCATCACTCTTTGGGAGGGAAAAACAGTGAAGGAAACTTTTCACAGGGTTGGGGAAAGTATCTTTCTTTGCTTTTTACCTCTAAATCATCACCCTCTTTCCCCACCTCCAACCTCCAACAGGTAAGAGGGAAAAGACAGTCAAGCAGAACCAGAGAGAGTACTGCTCCAGGGGTCTCTAACTCCCCTGCTAGCCTATCCGTGGACCCCAGTGGCAGCACCTTCTCAGGACTAGTGCTCACCTGGGTTTACCCCGGGGCTGGTATCCCAGTAGGAACTTGCCGGGCAGTTCCTTGCAGGCACAGATGAAATAAGGGATGAAGGTGGGCTTCTCCTTCTTAGTTTTGATGAGCAGCTCCTCTAATTTCTGGGGGTAGAACGAGGGGGAGAGGTTGGGATAGCAGCATGCTTGGTACACAATGTCTGGCGCATACATGAGGTACACCTCCTTCACCAGCTGAACGTCCCCTACGCTGAAGGGACACCATATATCCTGAAGTGACTGGGAGATGTCATGCCTCAAAGAGCCCTGGCTCACCTTACGATCCCCACCACTGCAGTCCTGATAATACTTGTGATTCAGAAGGTCCCGGGCAAAGGATGCCATGGGCTGGACATAGCGAGCAACAATCTCATCCAAGTCTTCAAATTCCTGTGGGAATATGGTAAAGGCCCCATGTGTCACATTCAGAGCTGAGACTCCTTCATCTAATCTATTCGGAAGAGAACCCATGGGAGGGAGTGGACTTCCCAGCCCTGCTGTAGCCTCGCTCCCCTGCAAAGTCCCCTCAATTTATACATCCTGCTCAGATTTATCAGCTTACAAGGCATAAAATCCTTTAAACCATAACCTAGCTTCTCCTCTGGTGCTTGGGAATAACAAGGAGCTTCATAAAATTTCCTTCTACTGAAAACGAGAAATGGTGTGTGTACGCAATCATGTGCATATATGTTTTCTCCTCTTCCTCCACTGGCTCTCTATAGGTAGTCTATTTTAAAATTGGGAAGACAGAGAGAAGCAAAATACACAAAACTGTTATCAAATGACTCCTTTCATAATCAACCTCCTATTCTGTTCTACACAGCTAAAATATATGTAATGCATATAAGTTACTAACGTCACATGAAAGTAAGCAGAAATGGCTTGTTTCTGGAAGTAGGAGAGGGGATGGGAAGCAGGAGCTGGCTCTCACCTCACTATTGATCCACAGGGTGGCTCCCAGGCTGAAGGCATTTTCCTTGCCCTCTTCCCGCACGTCCACGTGCTGGTAGATGCCATCACTGACCTTCCAGGTCACTGTCAGGTGATTCTCACCCTTGCTGCTTGGTCGGATGATCACATCACCCTGGTCCATGGTCTCCATCATCTTTTCTGCTTGCTTGAAATTTATATTATGGAAGGATGGGTGTGCGATCACTCGCTTGATGTATGCTGAGGAGGCCAAGAAAGAAGTACAGATCAGGGGAGGGGACTGGGAGCCCACAGCAAAGGGACAATTTGTGGCTTTATTTCTGACCTATCAAATTCTGAGACTCTTTTGCCCTCTCTGGACCTGAATTCTCTAATGTGAAGGTTTTGTGTGTGAACCTGGGTTCCTCAAGTGCTGAGAGAACGAAGCTTTAAAAGTCACAGTGTAGGGGTGCCTGGGTGGCTCAGTCCGTTAAGTGTCCGACTTCGGCTCAGGTCATGATCTTGCAGTTCCTGAGTTCAAGCCCCGCGTTGGGCTCTGTGCTGACAGCTTGGAGCCTGGAGCCTGTTTGGATTCTGTGTCTCCCTCTCTCTCTTTAACCCTCCCCCGTTCATGCTCTGTCTCTGTCTCAAAAATAAACGTTAAAAAAAAAAGTCACAGTGTATTAGCAAAGAACACGTGACCCAAGAAGACCCTGGCTTTCAACCCTGCCAGTGACTCCATCCATGATGTCTCTGAGGTGCAGCACCTCAAAGCCGAGTGCTCACTCCCACTGGGGTATAGCCATCAGCACATGAATCCTGCGGGAGGGCGGGGGGGCTGCCAAGACTTGGGCTGCACAGGTGGTGGCCACACTCACTGGTCCGCTGCTGCTTCCGTTTCATGTCCTCCTCCTGCTTGTGGTCTGCTGCTTCAGCGTCAAAGTCATAGTACGTGTCCTTGGGCAGTTTCCACTCGTTGTTCCTGTCCATGAGGTCTGAGGTTCGGCAGGTAAGGTCTGCGCTGAACTTCTCAATGTCAATCTTCATGATGCGGCAGTGAACGGTCATTCCCACCTAGATCCACAGAACATTTGAGCTGGAAGGGACAAAGATGATCTAGCCCGATGCCCCATTTTACATGTGAGAAAACCGAAGTCCAGGCAGAAAGATGGAGTGACTCGCCCAAAGCCAGTGAGCTAGCAAGTGGCAGGTTAGGAGTTGACAGGTGAGTCTGGTCTGCAGACCACCAGCCATGCCCCGCACAGATGCCTCTCACTCTAGACAGGAAAAACAACCGGAGCTTACTGGGATCTACCCCGCCACTGGCACTATTCCCTTTTCCCATAAAGTTACCTAATTATTGTTCCTGGGGTAAAAGCAAAGTCTGGCTGCCCTTTTTGGAGGAGAGGCAAAACAACAGCTTTCTGTTCTTTCCCCCTGACTTGAGCCCTTCCATCTAAACACTGGCAAAAGCCAGTCACTGCATGGTTCTTCTTTTAAAAATCTCCCTGGCTTCCTTGATTGGGAATGTTTTCCCCAATCTTCCTAAGTCCACGGTTCTCAGGGGTTCATGACACTAAGAACTAGAGAATTTGGCAGACATGGTATATTAGCCATGTCACCAACTAACTGGGTAATCCTGGAAAAGGCACTCAAATTTCTCTGAAAAAGGTTTCCTTTCCTTCCCCATCAAGTTGAGAGATCAGAGACAACACATGTAAACGTCAAGTGCTCGTATCTACTGGGTACATAATAGATGGCAGCTGGCAGGAGAATACTAGAACAGAAAGGAAGCTCAGCCTTTCTGTTTCACAGCATGTAATGCTGGGCCCTGCTTCCTGCCTACAGACTAAATCACAGCCTCCCACATGGGAAGAGAGAGCCCTCTCCCAAAGGGCTGGCAACCCAATGAAATAATCACAAAGAGAACAAAAGCTGCTACTCATTCACATGCCTCTCACCCTGGCTTCTTTCAGCCAGTTATAAATCCTCCTGACTCTCTCCCCACCAGCAGCCACTGGGAACCAAGCCTCACTTCTAGGGAGGCGCAGCCCAAAGTTCCGGAGAGCCCCATTTGGGCAGCTGAAAGTTGCACTAGATGTCTTAGTTTAGTCTTCCATCTACCTTCACTCGTTCCTCAGGCCGCTTTACCACTTTGTCACTGAGGAACTTGGTGGGGATGAAGCCGGTGACACCATTGTCTAGCCGTGTTTTGACACCAATGGCCTGGCCTGGGCATGAACCGCTGTCAAAGTGGTTCCAGACCTAAAAAGTGCATCAGGAGAGGAGCTTGGTCATTAAGGTTCTGGAGATCTACGTTCAGAAAAGAGCTGCTGGGGTGCTGCAATTTATCTTGCCATAACACCTGGCAACATGGTCTGAAATACAATGAATAAGCCACCCACCAACACAGATTTTGAACATCCCTAATATTAATTAAATTATTAATTTATATATTAATATAAAATATATTAATCTATCTGTATGTCCCTCTAGCTGCCACAGAGGCCCATCTCTCCCAATTCTGTTCTGACCTAGTGGATGTAAGAAATACATATGCCAGTTTCCCCAGAACAATCCATTTCAGGGAACCAGCTGCCCCTTGGCTTTATTATTGGGACAAATCCCACCAGCTTATTTATTGGGTAAAGTCTGGAAACTGTCTCATGTGGAAAATGGAAAAAAAAATCAGGAGTGCCTATAGATTCCTTCCAACTAGCATGTACAGGAACACCGTACCTGCCCTGTAGTAAGAAACGCACACCCTCAGGTCTATAATCTGGTTGAGTTAGATCCCCAGAAAATAGGAAACATGGGTTAAAGGCTGAGCCATAATAGAAGGAAGCACACTGATTGTTTCTGACCAGCATATAGAGGGACTTCATGTTAGACCTGTATGTGTTCTAGCCCTCGTCCCTGTTTGTTTGGGAAAAGCGTGATCTAAAATAGCTGGATTCTAGACTCCGTTCTAGAGACATTCAATGGAGGAAACTCAGTGACCATAGGAACAGTGCAGCACATACCTCGCTTAGTTCAGGGAAATTGTCTTGCTGACAGAAGGGGCACTGCCACAGCCCTGTCTCATCGTTGCGGATCGCCTGGTCATAGCTCTCACCCTGTGGACGCCTGTGGGCAATGCCAGTGACGTTGCAGATGATGAGCTTTCCTGCAGGAAAGGGAGAGGACAGGGAAGGAAAGAAGAGAATGGGGACCAGGCTAAGAGAACTGGAGAGGTGTTCTTCCCACTGGCCTTTTAGTGTCAGAACATCTGGCTTATGGCATCTCTACTGATTTCGCTCACATCCTTAAGGAGCTCTTCCCCTGATTTGATGACGGGGGAACATGATGCCTATAGAAGTGACTCCTTGAAGATCCTGAAGCAGCAGGTTAAGAAGCATAATTGGTCCCTGAACTCAGTTTTGACTTCTAGTTCAGGGCTGCATATATTAATAATAATCTTAAAAGCTCCCCCGGTCTTTTTTACCTACAGTATAAACCTGTCTCACTCTGCTGGAATCATCGCTTGGTTTGAACATATACAGTAAATGCACCCTTCCACCCCACAAATTCTCCTCCAGCTGAAAACCAGACCCAGCGTTTACCAATGTAGAAGGTCTCTGGTGTTTCTTTGGTTAACATATTGAAGATTTCCTCTGTGTTGGGAGAGCGGTAGGCTGTCCGGAGGTCCTTATACCTACAGCTCAGCTCCGCCCGGATGTCATACAGGGTGATGTGTTTGTCACCATAGCCCTGGGGAAGAAGCCCAACAGGAAGAGCCTTGCAACCCTCCCAACTGGAGCCACAGGGGGCTTGCAACAAAAGGAGTAAGACAGTTGGCTCCTGTCAGGGCTTCTCTTCTTTCCCATCAAGATTTACCATAGAATTTTTTCAAACTTTCTATTTATTTTTTTGTTTTTATTTTTTTAGAGAAAGTGAGAGAAGGCCCACAAGCAGGGGAGAAGGGCAGAGGGAGAGAATCTCAAGCAGGCTCCAAGTTCAGCGTGGAGCCTGATGCAGGGCTTAATCCCACGCCCATGGGATCATGATCTGAGCCAAATCCAGAGTTGGATGCTCAACTGACTGAACCACCCAAGTGCCCCCCAAAACTTTCTCTGCTATAACATGGAATGTTCTTGGATAAAAATGCTTCACAGAAACCCAATGTGGGAAACAGATACATGCAAAGCTACATGCAGCCTGGGCAGAGAGAAGAGAGAATCAAGTCTCCCACATTAACACCATTGGAGGTTTTCTGGAGATTTGCTGCCTGAGTCTCCTCCCAATTAAGCCACTGCGGGTGACTTCTGTGCCAAGCCTCTACACTGTCACCTACCTGCCTCTCCAGTTCTTCTGCAAAGGCATCAAGGTCCAGATCCTTCAGTCGCTCTGGGTTTTCCAAGATCTCTTCGAGGGCTCCTGCGGGGTTAGCGTCCTCAGCTGATTCATCATATTCCAGAGCATCCACTGCCATCTTCCTGGCCCACTCATAGGTCTCAGGGTGGACTCGGGAACCGTCAAGAACTTCAATGTATGAGTCGGTGCTGAATGAAAGGCAGGAAAGGGACAAGGATATAGAACAAGAAGCTTCTAGTAACAACCCAAATGTCCACCAATGGGGAACTGGTTAAATAAATCAGGGTACCTCCATACAATGGAATACTATACAGCCATTAAAAATAATGAGGTAGATCTATGTGTGCTGACATGGAAAGATGGCCACAATATACTGATACGTGAAAAATGCACTGCAAAACACTATGAACCGTATGATCCCATTTTTGTAGTAAATGGGTAGTTAGTAAATGCATAGCAAAAATAAAATTTAGGAACGTTGTAGTACACACCAAATTGTTATGGTAGTTATCTCTGGGGGGTGGGATTATGGGGGACTTCCACTTTCTGCACAATATTGCTATACATTGAATTTTATATAATGAACTTAAACAAGTCTTATATAATAAGATAAAACAAGAAGGGGGAAAAGACCTCTGACAATTTGCTGACAGCTATTTTCCCCCATAAAGCCTTCCCAGGCTGGTCTTGCCCGTGCACTCACATGGACCTATGTTATTCGTGGAGTGTTACAGCAAAGCTGGGTGGAAAATGAAGTTTTAGAACTTGAAGCCTATTTCCCCACTGATTTCCATTACTGAATGAGGAGCTATGTGCCCGTGGAAAAGATCCTCCAAAGACTGAGTTGATAACTTCTGGAGAGGAAGAGGTCAATAGTGAAGTCCAAAGTCCAAGTGAATAGAACTTTCTCTCAATAACATCATCTGAAAACATACTGAATCTCTATCCCCCTTCCTTATCTCCTCATACCCCCACACTCCTTTTCCATTGCCCCTGCTAGCCCCACCCTTATCTAGCCATGGCAAATCATAATAACAGAACATGTTTGTGTCTACTGAATGAAATCTTGTATGTTTTCTGTCCTTAATTTATAAAAATAAGTTGGTTCTTTTTATGTTTTCCTCATACAAAAAAAGCTTCACATAATTGAACCGATCTTTTCCATAGGTCAGATGCTCTTGACTTAATAAAGGGTTGCTCACCTTTGCTTTAAAATATTTCCTAATTCAAATACCTTGGGCCCTTTGACAGCCCTAATCCCCTGAATCCCCAAAGCAAAGCCCAAGGGAATTCTGCCTGGCCCACCCAGGAAGAGGGCATCACCTGTCCCCCAGGGAGGCCGTGTCGATCTTGAGGAAGCCAGCACAATTCATGAAGACTTTGGGACCCATGTGGCACATGGTGACCAGCTGGGTCCGACTCTCCAGCCTGGTGTTGTTCTGCTTCAGGATCTAGGAGAGAGGTGTGGGCTTTCAGGTTTCTGGGGAACCCTCTGTCTCCATGCCTCAATATCTAACTGAGCACTATACCCTACTGTCTGCTACTTAAAAAAAAATTATTTTAGTGAACTACATTACACCTGCCAAAGATAATATAGAACTAATGTGTAAGTTAAAAGTTAATGATAAAACATACACCCAAGTACCTTTCACTCTTCTTAAGAAAAAGAACATTACCAGTACTTCCGAAGTTCCTTAAATCCTCCATTAACTTGACGAAAATCCTTTTTCTACCCACTGGAATAAAAACCACTATCCTGAGGTTTGTGTCTGGTATGCTTGCTTTCACCCATATTATTTTTTTGAAGTTTTAAAAATTCATTTTGAGAGAAAGACAGAGAGAGAGGGGGAGAGAGAGAGAGAGAGAGAGAGCGCACGCATGTGCACACATGCATGGGAACAGGGGAGGGGCAAAGAGACAGGGAGAGAAAATCCCAAGCAGGCTCCTTGCTGTCAGTGCAGAGCCCCACGCAGGGCTTGATCCCACAAACTGAGATCATGACCCGAGCCGAAATCAAGAGACGCTCAATCAACTGATCCACCCATGTACCCCTCCTTCCATCCATTAAAAAAAAAAATTAAAAAATTTTTTTTAACGTTTTATTTTATTTTTGAGACAGAGAAAGACAGAGCATGAATGGGGGAGGGGCAGAGAGAGAGGGAGACACAGAATCTGAAGCAGGCTCCAGGCTCTGAGCTGTCAGCACAGAGCCCGACGTGGGGCTCGAACTTACAGACCAAGAGATCATGACCTGAGCCAAAGTCTGAAGCTCAACTGACTGAGCCACCCAGGCGCCCCCCACTAAAAAATTTTTTTTTATCTTTAGTTTTGAGAGAGAGAGAGAGAGAGAGAGAGAGAGACAGAGACAGACAGACAGAGAGACAGAGTACAAGTGGGAGAGGAACAGAGAGGAGAGAGAGGGAGACACAGAATCCAAAGCAGGCTCCAGGCTCTGAGGTGTCAGCACAGAGCCCCACGTGGGGCTCGAACTCATGGATGAGATCATAACATGAGCCAAAGTCTGACGCTTAACTGACTGAGCCACCCAGGTGCCCCTTCTTCCATCCATTTTAAATCCTAGTTTATGGCTATCTTTTCCATGAGCCACTATAGTATAGTAATGAAGTACAGTAGTACACATAGTAGCTGTGGCCACTTGGGTCTGAAGTCTGACTTGGACTCTTTTTTTTTTTTTTAATTTTTTTTTTTTCAATGTTTATTTATTTTTGGGACAGAGAGAGAGACAGAGCATGAACGGGGGAGGGGCAGAGAGAGAGGGAGACACAGAATCGGAAACAGGCTCCAGGCTCCGAGCCATCAGCCCAGAGCCTGACGCGGGGCTCGAACTCACGGACCGCGAGATCGTGACCTGGCTGAAGTCGGATGCTTAACCGACTGCGCCACCCAGGCGCCCCTGACTTGGACTCTTACTAGCTGGATGACTCTTATACCAGTCTCTACTTCTCTGACCTTTTGTCAAAATTATACTGGCAATTGTAAAGGCTCAGTGAAATAGAACTTTTCTTACTTTCTCATTCAACCCAATCTTACCTTCAGGAGATGGGTCCCTTTTCGAGGTCCCAGACCACAGACGTACTGGATTAAGGCCTGGCTATATGGGTGGGCGATGGCACGGTTGACATCGACCCCAACCTCATTGACTCGGTTGATAAATTCACAGTATAAGGCATTGAGCAGCTCCTCTTTCACCACATGCTCCTGCCGATAAACAGCAGACAAGGATAAGGTTACTGTGCCCTTCTGCCCGCTAAGCCTGCCTGTTGAATCATACTCACTTGCAAGGGATGAAACTTGAGACATAGGATGTCTTCATCAGAGCTGCACACCTGGGCAAATTCAATCAGAGGGTCCTGGATGCGCCGGGCCAGGGAGACGGCCTGTCTCAGCACTGGAGGATAATCCCGGAACTCTGCCTAGAGTCAAACAAGGACCAGCAGGACCATTAAGTCCCCTCTGTTCTGAGAGCAAAAGGAGATTCAAACCGTTCTGGCTTTAAGTCACTTTCTTGTCTCCTCTGGGACCCCTTTTTCCTGGGACCAATTTAATTTGCAGGGCTCCCACTCCAAAGCATGACTGGCAAAATGAAGCAACTGCACACGGGCAAGTGAACAAGTGCAGTCCTGTGCCCTCGATAACCTTCGTTTTCCTAGTAAATTTCCTAGGGATTGACAGCTCTTGCTTGCGCAGGTCTTAAGAATGGGGTTCCAGCATTACCTCTGATTTCTTGCTATTCATGTAGAGAATGGCCAACTCATTGTCAACCAGCTCCACCCCAATAGAGGACAGTTGTTGGCCCTGGTCCAGCTCATGCACAATGCGCTTCACATCTTCAATCAACATCTGGGCGTCCCTGGAGGGATGAGGGGTGTTGGTCAGGGCTCTTTCTGAAGTTTCTCAGGGATAGACAGACTCATGGCTGAGGTGGAAGTGGGGGTGGGGATGGGGGAGGAAGGGGCTTTGAAGACAAAGAGATACCCACCCCCCGCCCCGCCACCGCCCCGGGGATGGGAAATTTACCAAGGGTCTACATGCTTATTGCTCTGTTAGAGGCATATGCCAGGTTCAACAAGAAGGAATGAATGAATTTAAGCCAGGTCTAGTCCCTGGAGTTCCCCTGGAGCCCCTACCTGTTTTCTCCTGCAACTGTCACCACATGAGGCTTTTTATTCAGAAGAAATTTCTTTAGGGTTTCAATGTCTTGAGCCTGGATTGAAATAAAATTGGAACTGAATGGCTTTGAAGACAGGGAGATTTCTAACAGTTCTCTCTCCCTAAGTAGCACAAGACCTTGTAAGACCAGAGAACAATAAACTCCATAATGCATAGACACGGTCTAACTAGCACACAAAACAAGGAGACTAAGACCTCTGGTTTGAATATTATATATCTGCTAACGTTTCCTAAAATTACTATACTTCTGGCTCATCCTTGGTCGTGATGGTCTAAACACATTGGGTCTTCCTTTCTAATTAGTAATCTCTACACCCAATGTGCGGCTTAAACTCACGACCCCAAGATCAAGAGTCACATGCTTCTCTGACTGAGCCAGCCAGGTGTAAACATACTTGGGTTTTTTCTACCATAAACCACTGCTTAGCTATCAGGACTATTCTAATCTCAATTCCTTGTTATCTTTTTCTATTTTAATTTTTTTTTTTTTTTTTTTGAGAGCATGAGTGGGGGAGATGAGAGAGAGGGAGAGAGAGAAAGAATGGGTCTTAAAATCTTAAGCAAGTTCCATGCTCAGTGGGCAGCCCAATCCCATGACCCTGGGATCATGACCTAAGCTGAAATCAAGAGTCAGACGCTCAACCGACTGAGCCGCCCAGGCGCCCCGATGTTTCTTTTTAAAAAATGGTTGCGAAAAATTACTCTAGAATGCAGGTCTCTCGCAAAATTGAAAGATACCATTAGGTTAAGAAAATCAGAAGCATACACATGAGATGAATTTAAATTCCTCCTTCCTTGGAAGAAACACTGAAAGGCTAAAGCAGGGAAAAGGTTGGCTTAATGCCTCACTGGCTTTCAGCTACTGGAACAGGATGACCCAGATGCTGGGAAGAACAGAGGCTATAATGGCAGCTTCCAGAAGAACACAAGACCTAGGAATTGGCCTCCAGCCAGAAGTAAATTCTGCACCAGAACGTGAGTGCCATCTACTGCTTATGGAAGTTGAGACTTATCCCAGGACTCCAGTATTCAGCAAGCACGTGGAGATCAATCAGGGTCTTGCAAAGGATGTCGTGTAGACCATAAACACATACCCCCACAGAATTGTAAAACGCGCTTAAGATGTACACTTGGTTGCCCTATCCTAGCCACTTGCCTTCTTTTCCCGTTCTTCCTCTCTCCATGCAGTCCGCCGTTTGGTAAAATGGGGCAGTCGAAGGAAGTCTGTCACTTCTCCTTCACCGTTGACCAGGGCGCAGAACACGGGGTGATCTCTGCCAACCAGACAAGAGTAGTGCAACAATCAGAAATAAGAGGATGTAAGTAAGAGTAGAATGAAATTAGGAAGACAGGTAAGGGTGAGGCTGGGCAGGCACAAACAGGCAGTTACCTGGCAGAGGAGAAAGCGATGCCTAGGACGCGGATGCCCTTCCCTTGGTTCTCATCCATAAAGTCATCATCTTCCTCTACCTGTTGATCTGGCCGGTAGGGTGCCACCCTCAACCAGTTGTAGAGTTTCCGACTACAGGCCTGGGGAGGAGACACACCAGACACTATGGCCAACAGGCTCACCGAGTGTGCTAAGGGAACAGATGTGGGTACACATGTGCACAGGCTGCGCTGACGTGTGCACGTGTTCCTAGCCCTTTGCAGGCTTACAGTGTGAAGGCATACCTTAATTGTGGAAACAGGAGAGTATACAGAGAACAGCAATATAAACAAAGAGTGTTTGGGCTGGGGGTGGGAAGCCAAGAATCTCCTCAAACGGGGGGGTCTCGGGAGTGACCCCTGGCTTGTTTGCTAGAAGACTACTTGTAAGGAGTTCTTTCACTCTCAGCTCTAGTTTGGGGAAATCACAGGCCTAAAGACCGTGAGTCTTAACCTTTATGACATATTCTTTGGCTTCGGCCAGCAGCTTGTTCTTGAGCTCTTTGGCCATCTGCACATAGAGGAACTGCTGCAAGGCTCGCTCGATGGCCATGGTGCGCTGCCGGTTCCACTCCTGCACCTGGTGGCTGAACTCATCTCGGTAGTAAAACTGTTTGATCTCTTCGAAATATGTCTGGTCATTGCCGTAGCTGAGGAGAAACAACACTGCAGGGTCGGGGATGGAGGAAAGATGACACTGAAATGTCCACAAACAGTGAACCAGGGACAATGGCCTGCCTACCTCTCAAACTGTGGTTCACATTCCTGAGGGACCCCTCCCTCCAGCTGACCCTTCATCAAGCCCTCCCAGAAAGAGCTTCCACCCCAGAGCTTTGCTTACCCTTCTACCCCCTTCATATCTATGCTGATGTCAATGGTGAGCAGCCCTTCATCTTCAGCCAAGCAGATCTTGAGGAACTGGTCATCTCTCAGTTCCTTAACAGGCTTGTTCTTTAAGTACTTGAAGGAGTAAGCGTAGTGGGCCTCATCCACATCCTGTACACATTAAGAGGAATCGTCAGCTTACTGACAGGCTGGGCTTGACCCTGGGAGAAAAGACTGCCTCTCTGCTTGCCGGCAGACAGCTCAGATGAGCATGAAAGCAAGAAACTCAGTTCAGTCGAACACAGAGCTGGGCCACGTGTTGGATCAAAGCCCTTCACCCAGCTCACCTTTCTACCTTTCTTGGTGGGGGTTATATTTAGCTTGGCTCTCTCCTGGAAGGTCTGCCTCAGCACCTGTCGGACGAGGGGCTCTCGGGCAATCTGCAGGGCTACCATGTAGCGGGCACCTTCCAGCACAGCTTCAGGTGTAGGGAACTGGCTGTGGGGAAAATGTGGCAGCTGCAGGATGACAGTGTCTTTGCCCTCGGGCCCCTCCTCCTGCCAGCCACGTGCCACAAGCCTACCTGCAAACATAATCCTTGGCCAGCTCCAAAGGCTCTGCAGGGAACTGCTCTGTCTCGTGCCGCTGGTAGCTGTCCCGCAGGTTTTCCCCAAATTGTTCAGGAGTCAGTCCAAACTTTTTGGCCAGGCCATCTAAAGCAAACAGGAGTGTGAAAGGTAAGGCAATTGCTGGGCTGACAAATCTCTTTGGTCTCCGAGTCCAGAGCAGCTATTCTGGGCACTAGACTTTAAGAGGGTCATGAATAAGCAGCACCAGGAAGTTTACAAAGAATAGTAAAAACAAAACAAAACAAAACAAAAAACAAAAAAAAAAACCTGTCTTTAAACACCTGACAGGCTGTTATAACCCAGAAAAACAGTAATTTTCTGTGACTCCTGGGCTCAGAACTAAGGTGGAAACTACAGTTTAATAAAGAGCTTCTCAAGGCTAGGATGAACTCTGTCCCTCTGATTATATGAGCTTCCCATTCCTCTGGGAAATTAGGGAGAGGCTAGACCACTACTGTGGGTGGGCGTGGGTGCTGGGGGGGGGCAGTGTTCACAACTGGATTAGTGATTCGCTCAAAAAAGTCCTCTTCCTGCCCACCAGCGACCATCTGGGAACTCCCCTTGCTCAAGGCTGGAACGCCCAGGACACAACACAGCTAGCTTTTACCTAGGCCAGCACTCTGGCAAATGGTGTACATGTCTCGGCGGGAGGCCTGCTTGAGCTCTGGGCCCCTCTGCTCCTCGTCTTCTGCCTCTTCACCCTCACCTGGGAAGAAAACATGAGTCAGTGCTCTAGTTTCGTCACTCCCAAGGAGCTGCCACATGCAGGGAAGCCCCAAAGGGCACTCAGCCAAGGGCATCCTTGGGGATGGTGTGGCCATCAAGACTCCTGGGTTTTCTGTTCCAGCACTCACCTTCCTCATCTCCCTCTTCCCTCACACGCTTCAGCTTCTTGCGGCTGGCTTTGGCAGCATTCTGCATCTTAGGGATATCACGACCATAATATAGCAAGAAATGGTTGTAGACATCTTTCAGCTCATCCATTGACTGGACATCCTTAAGCCTGGAGGAAAAGGGATGTAAGACCTCAACTGTCACTAAGGGTACACCCCAGTTCTGCTACAACAGGTCCAATTCCCAGGAGGGAAGGTCCCAACTAGGATAGGTGTCTGTATTCTTCAATTATTAGAGACACACAACGACCCCAGACGGTGACTTCCTTGAAGAGCAAGGTATCTTAAAGAAGGAATATGTCAAACAAATGGTGGTTGGTGGTTGTCAGAAATGGAGATGAAAAGGGAGAGACAAATGACGTACCACGTCTCTAGCAAAGTTCAGAGTTCTTGAGATGGTCTGTCCCTCCCCCACCAGCTTCATGACACTGGCCACTAAAGTCATCTGACCCTTCCGGCACTCCACCGATTCCAGGCTCACCAAGCTCCTTTCTGGTTATAATTTGGTTTTCCACATACCCTTATGTACAGGGAATTTTCAGATCGGCAAATGTGACTATCTTATCCTTTTCACCTTTCATACCCATATAGGTAACTAAGATGAATTTGTTTGCCAGAGAGATCACTTTTGGTGTGGTGACAAGTTGGGTTTCTAAGGGATGGGCCCTGTGCTGAGGATTTTGTAGGTTACACTGCTCCCTGGGGGCCTTTGGTCTGAGGGCGCCCTGTAATAGAATAAACCTTGCATACTTTACCTCTCCATGTCGGTGGTATCTAGAGCCCGGATGCCATCAGCCAGGGGTTTGTCAGGATCGGCAGAGATCTGCTCGTACTGATAAGCTTGCATCTTCTCAAACAGCCGTGTTAGGTTCTCTTTGCGGATCCTCAGTTGGGTCCACTAGGATAGGACAGGGCACGACTAAGGGCTGGTGTTCAGCTTTGGAGACCCAAGGCTGCTCTGTTTCTTACCAGGCGACCCCGGGAAGGGTAGCCACCTGATATGTACAGGAGGCTTGGACTTTGGTAGTAGTGGTGCCCAAGCCACACCTCAGCCTCTTAGGAGCATGGATCCATCGTACCTTTTCATCCCACTGCCACACCCTCCACAGGTCATTGATGTGCAACTCAGGCTCCACATACTCCTTACGGTAGAAAGCAATAAAAGGCACCTAGGGTGGCAAGGAGACTGCAGTCAACCAGAGTGGAGAGATCTGTAAGGAGCTCCTTTGCTAGAGGGGTAAACAGCTCCAGGAAATTCAACAGTCAGAAGCTTGGACTCCCCCACAGGCTCATCCAGGGCACGTGCTCTGCCCCACGGGGGAAGATAATGCTGCAGACAGGTAGAACAAGTGTTCTCCTGGTTACCAGAGTCTCCTTTGGTTCGCACACTCTTGAGCCAAGGGACCATGCCTGAAGACAGAAGGGGACTCCTCATCTCACAGGGCGCTACCTTTTCCCTCAGCCCCTAGCTGAATTTCTAACCAAGGGACCATGACAGCTTGAGGTGCTACCTCAAAGTGTTGATTTCGCATGAAACCCAGGGCTTCTTTAATCTTCTGAATTGTGCTGGGCCCTTTACGACTGAAGCTGCTGGTTGGCTGCCCTCGGTCTAGGTAATCACAGCTTTCCTGGAGCCAGAAAAAAAAAGAAACAGCAATAACACCGTTACTTGCTTTGTCTTACCATACATGAAACTACTCCATGTCAAAAGAGAACTCCGTCAGAAGAGTTCTAGAAAAATCTCTCATACACCTGTACACACCCATACTTGTTCTGTACTAGGCACATATAGATGTTTGGGGCATGGTAGGAGCAGGTCTTCATCTTGATGAAGTGGCTTCTGGTTCATGTCAAACATAAGGATCTGTTTTTGGGTACCTGAAGAGAAATGGTTGGTGTGGCAAAGGCATTCCTGTAGATCCAGTCAGCTTCTTCTTCTAGTTCGTCATCTTCAGCCCCCTTAACTGGGATGGAGCGGAGCTGCACAGGATAAGACAATAGTGAGACTGACTTTATCCTGTAACCCCTGTAGGATAACACATACACTGCTTCCGGAAAGAAATGTGTGCTCCACAGACACATTCCAGCACCCAGAAGAGCACTGTCCTGGCACAAAGTAGACATACTTTGTGTATTTGCTAAAGAAAGAGTGCCATTTCAAGAACCATAAGCAGCAGAAGAGCCTTCTCTAAGACCTGGACTCCCTGCACTACCTGGTCAGATGGAGTTCAAAAGCCAACTTTCTATATATATTCGATATCAGATTGTTGCTAGATTGCTCCTCTGATACAACCCTTGAAGCAAAGAGGCTCAGGGCAGGTGATGACACATTGGCAGAAGGACAGAAGCTGATGCTTTCTTACCTGGAACCTCTCAGGCAGGTCAGTGGCTCGGATTTCATTGTCCTGATCTGTGAGGTGGCTGCTTTCTAGCTCGCTGGGCTCATACATCTCAAAGATGCTCCTGCGGCTCACACGTTTCTTGGTGGTCTTCTTGGGGCGCACTCGGATCTCACCCTCGGCCTCATCATCCTCATACTCATACTCTTCCTCCAGTTCTTCGTCATACTCATTGTATTTCTCAAACTCGTCATAGTCAAAGTCCACACCAAAAATCTCCTGGGCTTCCTGCAGGGCCCTGTGGGTGAGAGCAAAAGACGGTTTGGCCCAGGTTCTGATGAGAGGAGAAATGCAGCCCCAGCACAGACCCTTTACTTGCCCCAAAGGAAATTGAGAAGGTTAAGAGAGAGGTAAATTTAAAAAGTAGGGGCGCCTGGGTGGCTCAGTTGGTTAAGCATCAGACTCTTGATTTCAGCTCAGGTCATGGTATCATGGTGGTGAGACTGAGCCCCGTGCTGGGCTCCATGATGGGCATGGAGCCTGCTTAAGATTCTCTCTGCCCCTCACCCACTTGCACATGCACGTGCACGCACACACACGCTCTCTCTCTGCTCTATATAAATAAATAAATAAATAAATAAGCAAGCAATCAAGCAAGCAAGCATGTTCGCTTTGGAAATAAAGGCTCAGTTGGGGGAGGTTTCTGGGAAAACTATTACTTATGAAAGATAAAAAGCCCATTGTTGGCATGTGCCAGTCTCTGGGGTCAAACCCAACAGGGCAGATAGATCCACATTCTGCTCAGTGGGTCCATCTTCTGCTAAGGTATTACAGTATTCCCTCAAAGCAAAAGCTTTCTTCCGACAAAATTATACTCAGAATGCCAATACATAAATGAATAGACGTGGAGCTTCAGGTGAAGAGGGAGGCTGATGGAAGCCTACACACGTGTGGCTCCTAATCCCACAGGGGCTCTATTAATATAGACAGTTCTCAGGGCTTCTAGGAACAGTCTGAAATTCCTGCCTAGTAAAGGTTAGTTGAGTTAGGAAGCAAAATGGTTGAGAGATGGGATGTCCCATTTTTGGCAGAAGCTTCTGATTTCCTCTTTCCTGACGGGGTCTACTCAGGCGCCCATATCACCACCCTGTACCAGCCCCGACTCACGCATCTGTGTATCCAGGAAGCTTTTTCCGCCACTTAGGTTTTTTCAGAGGCTGTCCGTCATCATCCACAATGAAGTCATCGATGTCTGGGTAGGGAAGGAAGGGATTAGTGCTCAGAGGCAAGGGATGAGCCAGGACTGAATGGCTTTAGTTCCTACTATGTGAGTGGCCAGTGAGAAGAGTAGGGAGGCTCCTAAAAACGAACTTCTGTCAAATGTTGGGGGCCCGCAGGTGAAGAATGGTTTCCCATTCTGCTCCTAAGGGCTAGGAAATCCCAACACCCACCCAAACACTGGCTTTCTTGCCTGATGCCACATACCTGATTCCTCATCATCTTCTTCCTCCTCCTCTGGAGGAGCCATGGGGGCCTCCACAGCCTCCTGCCCTTCTTCCCCTTCCCCATCCTGGAAGATTTCCTCGGCAATAGCCTCTTTTTCATGTTCCTCTTTGCCATATTCCTCCTCGTCATCATCCTCGTCATCTGACATTTTTTTGACACGTCGGTATTTTTGCTAGGGGTGGAAAAAACCTGTCTCAACAGGGTCTGAGAGGACCGGCCTAAGGGTGCCTGCTCTCTAGTCTCATTCCCATTTTCCCCACAACAGTTCTGCTGACCAAGGGAGATGGCAAAGAACACACTAAGACATGCTCTTTCAGCACCAAGGCCCACCCTTCAAACCCTGACAAGTCTTTCTCTAACAAGCGCCCAGACCTGGGATGCAAATCTAGTCTCCACAGCACAATGACACTGAGCAACTTTCTCATCCTCTATGCTTCCCACACTGTTCTGGAGGTGCCTCGTCCCCCAGAAGTCACTGAATTTCAAGAGCTTTTTCCTTCATCCCCAGGGACAAAGAATGACACTTACTCCTCTTTTGACTTTGACACCCAAATTCTCCTCAATGAGGTCAAAATCATCATCCTCCAGGCGGTCGTCAAAAGATGCTGGAGAAAACAAAGTGTTACCCATGGTGATGGAGAGGCCCCTTGTCCACTGTAACTTCCACCCCAGCCTCACCTGACTGAGGAGAGACTACTCACTGCGTTTTCTCTTCTTGTGGCCAACATCATCTTCTGAATCACCAGAGTCACTACCCTCATCCTCCTCCCCTTCATCTTCATCGTCATCATCATTGATAAAGCCTTTCAGATTGCCTTGCTCATCCTGATCATCTAGGTTCTCCTCCTCCTCCTCCTCATCTGGAAAATACACATGTTTGAGGCATGGAGTTTGGGAAATGGGCTGGGGTGGGGCAGGACCCCCTGCTTAACTGTGATTCTCCATCTGCTCTAAGCCTAATGATGTGGATGCCATGTTAACTCTTCAGCTTCATCTAAAGATGTAAAAAACATGGCCACTGAGTTTGAGCAGGAGCATCTGGAAAGGACTACCTCATTTCTACACTCCTCATCTGTCTTTAGGCAAGATAATCTTCCTAAGTACCATGGCTTTTCAAAATCATTACTAGGAGTTTTACAGCCACCAGTAATCTTTGTTTTCCTCTTAATTTATAAGTTCAGCGGCTACATTATTTCTTTCATCCATAATTCTTTTGATAACACTTAAATTTACCTTCCTGTCTTTTTTTTTTTTTTTTAATTTTTTTTTCAACGTTTATTTATTTTTGGGACAGAGAGAGACAGAGCATGAACGGGGGAGGGGCAGAGAGAGAGGGAGACACAGAATCGGAAACAGGCTCCAGGCTCTGAGCCATCAGGCCAGAGCCTGACGCGGGGCTCGAACTCCCGGACCGCGAGATCATGACCTGGCTGAAGTCGGATGCTTAACCGACTGCGCCACCCAGGTGCCCCTACCTTCCTGTCTTTAAAGCCATTTCATGGTTCTACTCTGCTGAGGATCCTAATGGTTGGGTTTGGCCAGAGAAATAGGAAACTGGGCTCATAAATACCAACACTGCGGGGTCTCTAAAAGAGGAAAACGTTACGCATTTATTTGTTGGTTTCCTGTCTGTCCCCTCCCGCCAATGTAGACTCCATGACTGCAGGGTCTTCCTTTCACATTTCTAGCTCTAGGCGCAGGACCTGGCACATAGCAGACAGATGCTCAGTTAGGTATTTTCTATAAATGACTGAAAATTCTCAAGCTGGTACCTCATGTGTGATAACTTCTGTGCTCAGCCTGAGCCTCTCATCAGCAAGAATCCAACTATCCAAAGCTTAGCAATAGTGGGGAGAAGCTTGAGGCTGGGGCCTCCTCACCGTCATCCTCCTCCTCCACAAATTTCTTGGTGACTCGGGGCACCACTTCGCCTTCATCATTGTACTCTTCCTCTGACTCCTCGGCCTCGCTTTCCACAAAATCAGACATTTTCTCACGGCCTGCCTAAGATGCCTAGAGAAGGAAGGAAGATGGGGATAGAAAAAATGAGACACGTGACTTCACAGAGCACTTTAAACCTTTCCACAAACAGCCTTTTAGCCACGTGCCACTGCTCTGCCCCTCAATCATTTCCACCTAGGAAGGAGACAGTAAGAATCAGATGGCTTTCTCTCTTCCATTTTCCACTCTTCCCATGGTTACTCCTCTTACATGTGCCTTGAAAAAGATGACTGATTACACAGAACTTCTCTACATACAGTTGACTCGAAAACAGCAGGAGTTTGAACTGCACGGTCCACTTATAGGCTTTAAAAAAATTTCTTTTTAATGTTTTTATTTATTTTTGAGAGAGACAGAGCACAAGCAGGGGAAGGGTAGAGAGAGGGAGACACAGAATCTGAAGTAGGCTCCAGCCTCTGAGCTGTCAGCACAGAGCCAGACACGGGGCTAAAAATCCACGAGCCATGAGATCATGACCTGAGCTGAAGTCGGTGCTTAACTGACTGAGCCACCCAGGAGCCCCAGGTTTTTTCCAATAAACACAGCAGAGTACTGTAAACGGATTTTCTCTTCCATACAATTTTAACTTTTTTTTTTCTGGTTTAAGAATACAATATATAGTACATATACAAAATGTGTTAATTGAGGCTTTTGTAAAGTTTTCAGGGAGTCAAAAGTTATATGCAGATTTTCAACTGTGCAGGAGGCCAGTGCCCTTACCCCCTGCATTGTTCAAGGGTCAACAGTATACCAAAGAATTTTATTTCACTTATCACTTGGGAGCAGGAATGGGTGAATGACGAAAGAATTAGTGTATGGATAATTATATAGGTTGGCATATGGTAGCAGTGATGTTATATGGCTTCTCATAAGAAATTTGGGAAATGAGTGATAATGACAGGCACTTTCATGTACACTATACCTGGCTACTGGCAGAGCCAAAAGGAACATCCTTTTTAACGGATTAAACAACATTTCATGAACTTGAGCCCCCTTATGTGAGTAGTGGTTGGGAGCAGTAGTGGGGTGGAGAAAGGGTCTCTTTAGAACCATTAGAACCATAACCCTATTTTTACCATTGACCTCTGCAGCAAAAAAACACTTTGAAAGCAACTTCTGTGGCCTACAAAATAAAGGCAACATACTTAACTGCAAAGATTGCTGGGCTTAAGAGGAGAAATCAAATCCTGGTTCCACCATCTGCCAGATATGTAAACTAAGCAAATTATTCAATTTGTCTGAGTATCAGCTTCTTCATCTGGAAAAGAGGAATAGCACTACCTGCCTACCTTGGACAGTAGTTGAGCATATCACATGACACGAGGGAAAGAACCTAGTTTATGGCTTCAATACATGTTAACTGAGTTTGAATTTGAAACTTGGGCCTAATTTTCCTTAGCATTCTGTAATTCTGTACCAACTGATCCCAAATTTGTCCTTTGCTTCCCCATTTTCAGACTCATCCAAAGCCTGGAAATGGCAGTGGATAACCCCAGAACCCTAACCCTAACATGGAGTTTCCTGTGTCTTGTTTGACTTTAAAGGTTGTATTTATTTTTGAGAAAGACAGAGAGCATAGCATACATGTGCAAGCAACGGAGGCAGAGAGAGAGAGACAGAGAGGAGGAGAGAGAATATCCCAAGCAGATTCCACACTATCAGAGCAGAGCCTGATGCAGGGCTCAAAGTCACAAACTGTGAGATCACCACCTCAGCTGAAATCAAGAGTTGGATGTTTAACCGACTGAGCCACCGAGGCCTCCAGACCTTGTAGGACTTTAAAAAACAGCACGCATCTCACAAATCATAACATCAAGATCTTATTCTGGAATCTTGAAGCTGGCTGCTGATAAACTCAACATCACCCCTCACTTTGTCCTGAATGATGGTCCACTGTATTTGTGCCCATTTTCCCCACTTAGACCATAAGCTTCTGGAAGTTAGAGACCATATCTAATTGAAGGGCTAATGAAAACCAAGAAAACATAAACGGCAACATGAAAGGCATTACAAGGCACTTGGTGACCCTGTACCAAATAAGCTGTACCTTCTAGGTGCTCTGTACAAAATAGGAACTGCTAAGTATCTATCATATAGATTACTTACTTTTCATATTAGTGCCACCTTCCCAGTGAAACATGGCAGTGGGATGGAAGAAAAGAGGAGGCTGGCTAACAGCTACTTGAAATGCTCTGAGCTCTAGAAGGAGCCTTAAATTCTGTGGCTCTAATTCTTCTGAAAATTACCCTTACTGGTATCAATTGATACCACAATCAATTAACCAATGAACTCAAAGAAACAAAACTGAAGGTACTGAGTTCTGTGTAAAGGGAGGGGCAATGATATGGTCTTATGTTCAATTTCAGGCTGAGGTTTCAGATGCCATTATTTTCAAGTTTTAATGAATGTCTACCATGTACATACATTTTGCTGAGACGTGGGGGTTTGAAGAGAAAAAGAATTGTTATCAAGGAGTTGACTTCTAGTAGAAAGACAGAGATATGAAAACAAATAAGGACCATAAAATAATTTTTTGTATTATATGCAGAGAGCAGGCATAGGAAGAGAACCAACCTACAACATTCACACAAAACCCAACCAAAACTAATATAGGCCTTTCCTTTAAGCAGTTAAAAAAAAAAAAAAAAAAAAGTGCTCAGAGGAATAATAATCACACACCTACCAAGTTCCAGACACTTTAGAAATACCAATTAACCCCTACACTGATCTATGAGTTACAGTACACTTCTCTCTCCATTCAACAAAGGAGAAAACAGATCTCTTCAACAGAGATGAAGTCACTTGTTCAAGCTGACACAAATATCAACTGCAAGAGCTGAGATCTGGGTTAAGATTTGTCTGTCTCCAAAGTCACAGTTGTTCTACTCTATCAGTAGATCTCTATGTGTGGTCCAGGGACCACCTCCTCCCTTATCTCATGAGTGTACAGTGGAGTTTTCTAGAGGTAATATGATGTGTAGTATCACAACACTGAATGCAGAAGCAGGTATGAAAATCCAGCTATATTCTATTAAGGCAGACGTTAAAAAGAATTGGTGGGAAAAAAAGTAGAACGGTGTCACTCTTTTCACTAATTTTGAAGAGTACAGTTTCCATAAAAGTATTATTTATGTTAAAGTGTAGTGGGCTTATTTTTTCCTCCAGCTTTATTACATGATAGACATATGAAACTGTCAGTTTAAGGTGTATATTGTGTTAATAATATACCCCTATACAGCAAAATAATTTCTCTTGTGCACTTGTTATAATTTCTAAATGAATTAATATGCCCAATTTTAATTTGTAATCTGGTAAATATCAAAATATAAAAATCTCATAAACAGTGATAGATACAACTCGGATACACAAAATGTCTTTGGAGTCTTAAATCATCTTTAAGACTACAAAGGGGTCCTGGGGCACCTGGGTGGCTCAGTCCGTTAAGCAACGGACTTCAGCTCAGGTCATGATTTTTGTGGTTTGTGGGTTCGAGCCCAGCCTCGGGCTCGATGCTGACGGCTTGGAACCTGGAGCCTGCTTTGGGTTCTATGTCACCTTCTTTCTCTGCCCCTCCCCCCTCACACTGTCTCTCTTTCTCAAAAATATAGAATTATATATATTTTTACTTTTGAGAGAGAGCGTGTAGGCTGGAGGAAGGGGCAGAGAGAGAGAGGGAGACAGAGGATTGGAAGTGGGCTCTGGGCTGACAATAGATGTGGGGCTTGAACTCATGAACTGCAAGATCATGACCTGAGCTGAAGTGAGATGCTTAACCGAGGCACCCAGGTGCCCCATCTCTCTCTCAAAAATAAAAAAATAAAAAAATAAAAAAAAAAAAGAGAAAGAAAAAAAAGGATAAAGGTGTCCTAAGATCAAAAAGTTTAAGAGCTGCTATACTATATGATTGTGACACACCCCACAGGGTGGTGATACGGAAAGTCTTACAGTTAGACTGATGCTTTTTTCCCCAAGAACTGTGTCCTTAAGGTAATTTACTTGAGTGCTGCCAAAATTGAGTACCTAAAACTGCTAATTAAATCTGGTGCTCTAATTTTAATCTTGACATCACTCCCCCCCCCCCCAGCTCTGAACTAAACCATTAAAAATAGATTTGGGTACAGCAGCCCCCACACACAGCTTACTTTAATTAGGCTATCAGACCCACAAATTCAGTCTGATAAAGTCTTAACATCTTCACATTAAATGCCAGCTCCTGCAGACCAGATGCCCTCCAGCCTACTTAACAGAGAGAAACAGACAGCCTACCTGATGAAAACAACAGCTTTCTTCTGTCCCGGGGGGCAGCTGGTGCTCTGTGCTACACGCAGCTTTCCTCTCAATCCCTAGGTTAGCAATAGAGTACATGCTGTGCCATAGCTGGGGAATGCTTCCAATCTAGCTCACTGCCAAGACTTCCAGCTAAAAGATGTGTGCCAGAAGCAATCCTGACTTGCTGCAGCTTGTGGGAGCTAGATGGGCAGAAGGTGCTGCAACAGCACTGCAGGCTGAGGCTGGCAAGCAGCAACTATTCCAGAACAAAAACATTATGTATTTTTTTCAAGTTTATATACTTATTTTGAGAGAGAGGAAGTGTGCACACACACATGAGTGCAGGAGGGGCAGAGAGAAAAAAGGATGGAAAAAGAATCCTGAGCAGCCTCCACACTGTCAGGGCAGAGCCTGATGCGAGGATCGATCCCACAAACTGTGAGATCGTGACCAAGCCAAAACCAAGAGGTGGACACTTAACTCACTGAGCCACCCAGATGTCCCCAAAATACTATTTGCTAGCATAGGATTATTATTAATATGATATCTGAGGTGGGCCCAGTGTAGTTCAGATTTTTTATTTAGTACTTGTGCTCTTGAATTTTCCCCATATTCAGACCGTAAGTTAAATCTGATACTGAAATAGGTCTGGAAGGGCCAGGGGTAGTAAAAGGAAGTTTCTCCAGGCAGAAGCACAGCTGCAGTACAAGATGTGGCTCAAAGGGAGAGGCTGGTTGTTACCATGACACTCTCAGGATGAGGAATGGAGCTAGGATCAGATTGCCACAGGGAGGCCCTTGGCAGTCCCTCCTTTTGAACAAGATGATGTTGGAGGCAATTAAAAGGAGACCAGACCAGAGCGAAGATGTCTGTTAATTCCCTCCACTGGCAGCTCAATTAACATTTACTTTTTTTTAAGGATTAAGCTCTGTGCTGGGACTTGGATATATGAAAATGAGTAAAATATGCCTTTTACCTTGGTAGAACTCACAATCTTTCTCAAAAACCTCGTAAATAAAGTTATGATAAAGCATAGTGAACATTGTATTACAGTTATATACCAGGACTATGAGAACAATATGAAGAGAGAGGTCAGAGAATGCCTCAGAAAAGGTGATGCCTGAGTTGAGAGGAGTTAAGAAGATAATCTGGAAAAAGGCAACATGAATAAAGGCTTAGGTCTGAAAGGGCCTAATGGTCTGGGGAATAGCCCCACAAGTCTGATGTGGAGTTTAAACTATAAGGCAGTCTGTATGTTATGAGCAAAAGCCTAGGACTACCCAATTTGAAATTCAAAAACCTAAAAGTTTAATCAATGAAGTACAGAGTTCACTTATGACAAGTTCTTTTTAATTCAGAACTCTTAAAAAAAAACCTAATCGCATCAAATCAAGATGTTAAAATAAAAGGTTAGGGGTGCCTGGCTGGCTCAGTCAGTAGAGCATGCAACTCTTGATCTCAGGATCATGATTTCAAGCCCCATGTCGGGTGCAGAGATTACTTTAAAAAATACAGAAAAGGTTAGCTCTACCTAAAATCATTTTAACGTGCACACCACATTTACAGAAAATAACAGCCTTATGATCTTTTCAAATACATAGTATAAAAAGCATTATCATTGGGGTGCCTGGGTGGCTCAGTCGGTTAAGCTAGATCTCGGCCTAGGTCGCGATATCATGTCATGGTTCCTGGGTTCAAGCCCTGTGTCAGGCTCTGCGGTGATGGTGCAGAGCTTGCTTGGGATTCTCTCTCTCTCTCTCTCTCGCTCTCTCTCTCGCTCTCGCTCTCGCTCTCGCTCTCTCTCTCTCTCTGCCCCTCCCCCGCTTGTTCTCTCCCCCCACCCTGCAAAATAAACTTAAAAAAAATTATGGTTAACAATGACTACTAATATTAAGTAATTTAAAATATCAGTTATCTCTTTTCTTTCCACATTTCCTTGGGGAATAAGGAAAGGGCAAAAGAGGAGCAGAAACAACTGAAACATGTAACCAGAATCAGAATCCCTGCAACACAGGGAGTAAGTTACTGAGCCTTGTGCCACACACACTGGGGAACATATAGTTCCTGTCCTAGCACAGGGGCTATCAAACCACAGAGGGCCAGATCTGACACTGCAGTACAAAATCAGATACTGATAATATATAAGTGAACAGGAGTGGCCTAATTTGGCCAAGGAGCTTTAGTCTGGCGACCCCTGAGCTACAAGTACAGGAGTCATTGAAAGAATTAGTGACCAAGGTACCATGGGAACCTGTGAGAGTAGACTCCAACTTGGGTCTTGAGGAAATGACTTTTTTTCCTTAAGTTTATTCATTTTTGAGACACAGAGACAAAGGGTGAGCGGGAGAAGGGCAGAGAGAGGGAGACACAGAATCCAAAGCAGGCTCCAGGCTCTGAGCTGTCAGCACAGAGCCCGTTGCGGGGCTTGAACTCATGAACCGTGAGATCATGACCTGAGCTGAAGTCAGACACTTAACTGACTGAACCACCCAGGTGCTCCTAGAGGAAATGACTTTGAATAAACACCTTAAGAGTGTGGAGGAGTTAGCAAAGGGAGGAGCTGGCTTCTTTGGTGTAAGCGGTGATGATGGAGAAGGGCACTTCCAGCAAAAGGCCCAGAATGTGCTGTGGCAGGGACAGTGAAGGCCAGTTTGACTGGAGAGATGGAGAAGGGTTCATAATGAATTGGGAGTATAGTCATAAGGGCCTTGATAGGATAAGTTAAAGATTTTGGACTCTAAAAGGTGCCGGGAAGTCCCTGTAGGGTTTTAAACAGAATTGACTTAATTTACTTACTAACTCAACAAAGATTCATTTGATGGGTGCCTACTACATGTCAGGCATGTGCAAAACAAAGTCCTTTCCCCTAGGATATCTGTATTCTGGTGTAAGAGACAAACTGCAAACAAAATAAGCCTCTTTGTAAGTACTAGGAAGGAAATACTCTCACCTCTGAGAGGGTGAGGTTAGGCTGAGATGTCAAGAATGGGTAGGATGTGGTATGAAGAGCCAGGGGAAGAGGTTCCTGGTAGAAAAGGTGGGCAAGAACTTGGCATGTCCTAAGGTCAGTGTGACCAGAGAATGGTGAAGGCAGCAGAATGGAAGGGGGTTGAGGGGCTGCACAAGTGGGGCTATCAAGGCCAAGGAAAACCACTGGAGTGTTTTAAACAGACTTGACCTGCTATGTGGAAAACGAACAGCAGGGGTATCCGAGTGGAACCAGGGAAAATTGAGGATACTATTGTTGGAGCCCATGCAAAAGACGATAGTGGCTTGGAAGAGGGTGGTAGAAGTAGAGATGGAGAACCTAAGATAGATTGGAAATATACTTTGGAAGTAGAAATGACAGGCCTTACTGAAAGACTTGGGGGAGGAGAGTGGTAAGGAAAAACAACAACAACAACAACAACAACAAGATAACTCTCAGAGGTCTGGCTTTGGTAACCCTGTGGATGACAGTTAACACTTAGAGAGGGAAGACAAGGTTTGGAATGATGGGAAAACTACAACGTTCTTTTTGTTATTAGGGACGTCTAAGAGACATCCAAATGGAGCTATTAAACAGGAATTCTGTGTACGATTCTTGAACACAGAGAAGGCTGGGCTAGGGGTTTGAACTTGAGAGTTGCCAGCTTTCAGATGGTTATTAAAGATATGAGACTGGATCATCTAAAGGACGCATGCAGAGAATCCAGGATTAAACTCTGAAGGAAATTCAACATTCAGACAGTAGGCAGAAAGCAAAAGTGGCTAGGAAAGGAGACTGAGAAGGAGCAACCAGAGAAATGGAGACAATCCAGGAGTAAACTGTGTTGCATATTCCAGGGATTGAGGAAGACGACGAGAACAAAGTATCCATGAGATCCAGCAATACAGAAAACACTGGTAACCTTGACAGAAATTTCAACCAAATGGTCAGAAGAGAAGACAAACTAGTATAGCCTGAAGAATGAATAAAATTCAAAAAAGCTGATACAAGTAGAAATCTGGCTATGAAGGGAAATAAAAAACTAGGATGGTAGTTGGAGGGGGATAAGCGGGATACCAGAGCAGAATGTGTATGTGATGGGAGCAGCTTTGGTAGGATTGGGTGACTAATTTTATCCAGGAGTAATAGGAAAAATCCAAGGATTTTACACAGAATTCTGATCATGGCACCATTTATTGAGACCAAGAACACAGGATCAAGGGCAAATTTACTTGCCTCCAAAGACCATTTATTTCCACTATACTGGGTAGGCTTCTTGTGAAGATCTATTGAGAAACAACCGTGAAACACGCCTGAGCCTCTCTAGACTGCACCACTTCCAGATGTGATTAATCTCTTAATGAGGTTTAAACCTCTTAGGGTAACAATACTATGCTAATCTAATCTAGTAGCCATACAAGATTGAAAGAATATATTTGTATTGGCTGAAGGAACACTAGTGATGTAAAAGGCTCTAAATTCGGCTGATAAGGGAGTAATCATACTTTTGCAATGAATACACTGAAGACTTTAAAACCAGTAACATCCAGATAAATAGTGCAGGTAGGCTTTTTTTCCCCCGAATAAATTAATCAAATTCAAGACTGTTTACATTGTCCATGTTCATTAATAGCAGCGGTGTAACTTAATACTCCCTTGCTACTTCTGATATTACAGTGAATTTCCACGGACGCATTTTCAAAGAGTTTAGGCCTCCTCTTAAATAAAAATAAGTATCACTTCTTCAAACAACCTAGAAAAAGAACTGCTCCTGCTGGTTCAAGGTACTGCCTGGGGAGAAAGGCAGAAAATGGAAGAAAATGAAGTTTTCACTTAATAGCTCATTCTGATGTTTGGGTTAGGCGGTTGATGAATGCAGGCATCTATATAAAAAGTTCTAATTTTATTTTCAACAATCGGAAAAAAATACCATTTGGCATCACCCTCTAACTTGATGGTCGAGCTGCTGAAAGCTCCGTAGGTTTAACATCCCCAGAACAATAAATTCGATCACCTGATCCTGACTCAGAAGCCTTAAGTCCCTTCCATTCCCAATCTTTTGGCGTGGCCCAATTTTCACAAGCTGCGAGAGAAGGACGGAATCCCGGGAAGCCTGTTGATACAACAAGGCGACCAATTCACCGGTTCTGGGTAGCACAGGGTTGGGAAAAGCGCTGAGACTCTAGGCAACTACTCCGGTTTCCTCCTCCTTTTCCTTCATAGAGCAGTGAAGGCCGGGGGCCCCCCTTCTTCCCGCATACGGCTCCCCAATACCTCTTCCCTTACGGGACCAGGCCCTAGGAGCCTAGTTCCTCTCACCTGCCCCATTCGAGGAACACGCTTTCCAGTCCGAACTTTACCTGCCTGAAGCCCGCCGCTACTCCGGTGCGCTAAGCCCCCACCGCCGAAAATGGAGTCGTCGAACCGAGACTGGGAAAAGATAGTACGGACCCACCGCACGGCCCCTCCGCCGCCACCGCCGCCGCTGCTGCGTCAACGTGCTACGTCACTTCCGGCTCCCTGTCACCGGGAGTGGGCGGGCCATTTCTTGCTCTCTCCTCTCACCCGGCTCTCGAGGCTTCGTTTGGGAGGGCGCGAAAACTGGCAGAAGTGGCTCAGGAAGAAAGTGTCGCAGAGACTTGAGAACAGAGCTTGGGGATCGAAAACGTCAGGCCTGGCTTCTTCCTCAGGCCGCTCTAGCCAAAGGAACCATAAAGACTAGACTAGGGCGTCTCCGTTTCCTCTTCTCTGTGGTTCCGCCTGCAGCTTCCGCTTCCGGGGAGGGGCCTAATTTTTCTTCGAAGATTAGGGTTTCTGCGCTATAGCTAGGATGGCCGTGGTGCCGCTACTGTTGTTGGGCGGTTTGTGGAGTGCTGTGGGAGCGTCCAATCTGGCTGTCGTTACATGCGGCTCTGTAGTGAAGCTACTCAATACGCGCCACAACGTGCGACTGCACTCACACGACGTGCGATATGGGTCAGGTACTGCCACCCGGGTTCGGGTGGGCTGGGAAGGCCTGGTAGGCTCCGGAGGGGGCGGGGCCAAGAGAATATCTGAGGGGTGTGGTCTGGGAAGGTTAGGGGATCCTGGGATAGGTTCCTGAGGTTTAGAGGCGGAGAATCGGAGAATTGGGCTTAATAATTATACTAGCTTCTGTCTGGTGAGTTATGTACCGGGCACATTGCACGGATGCTTTTTTGGATTTATGACATTCTTACGAGGTAGAGACGATTGTTATCCTCATTTTACAGATGAGGAAACAAACTCAAATAAATCACATGCTCAGAGCCTTGCAGCTAGTGAATGACAGAGACGGGGTTCGAACCAAATCTGTCCAGTTTCAAAGCCTGCTTTCAGCTACTCCAGGCTGGCACTACTCAGTGCGGGAGAGACAGACATGTAGAAAATTACAGTAAGTGCTGTATCTCTGAAGTCTTGAACTCCAAGACCTCACTTTTTAACTATATTTCCTCTGTTCTAGCTATTTTGTGTTTTATACTCGCTCTTCAATCCTTTTCCTTTGTCCTCTTTTTACTCAAATTTACCCTTGTAGAGAATTTAAAGCACTCATTGGAATTGGGGAGGAAATCATTTAGAGGGCTTTTTAACGTAGGACATTAAAATGCTTAGTTGGTGGGTTCATTCAATAAAATTTTATTATGTCCCTAATATTGTTCTAGATACAGGAGATATAGTGAGCCAGTTAGCAAGTTACAGGAAAACAAAAACTGACCAAAAAAAGTTCAGCTAGTGAGATGTGAGAAGCATCTAAGATGATTGCTAGATTTCTGTCTTGGATGACTGATGATATTAGCTAAGAGAAGATGGGGGCTGGTCCGTGGCTCATGATTCTCAAAACTCATCTGACCAGTTAAACTAGGAAAGGAATTGAGTTGTCACTGTTGGGATGTTTTATAATCCTAGCAGCCATTCAGTGAACACCTACTATGTGCCAGCTTGTTACTTTTTAATTTGATGTAGTTTCCTAGTTTGGATCTACTAAATCAGAATGTGGGAGAGAGGCCTGACAATAGTAATGTGTAGATTTGCAAGTTTTTCAGGTGCTTCTAATGGGCAGCCAGATTTTAGAACCAGATTCAGTCCGGATCTCAAAAGAAAGATCTGTGCTGAGCCTGAGGTAGAGAGTTAAGTACAACATCATTGTACCACAGGGCGGGGAGTTGAAAATATCGGGAAAGTGAGATTGCTCAGGATGAACTGTGGTTCTTCTCAATCTGGTGTCAATTTGAATCCCTTGGAAGAACCTGTTGAAGCATGTATCAATGCTTTTGTCCTGACCTCCAACAAGTATTTAAGAATAGATAAGGATAGGGGCACCTGGGTGGCTCAGCTGGTTAAGCGTCCGACTTCAGCTCAGGTCATGATCTCTCGGTTCGTGGGTTTGAGCCCCGAATCAGGCTCTGTGGCTGACAGCTCGAATTCTCGAATTCTGTGGCTCCTTCTCTCTCTGCCCCTCCCCTGCTCACACTCTGTCTCTTTCTCTCAAAAATAAATAAACATTACAAAAATTAAAAAAAAAAAAAAGGACAAAGGTAGACTCTGGGTAATCCAAGATTTAAGGGTGGGAGAAAACTCTACTGGCCATACTACTCTGAACACACTCAATCCCATCTGATCTCTGAAGGATAGGAGAGGAAGTGGAGAGTTGAATGGAATATGAAAAAGTGGAAGACACCAAGTGTAGACCATGATTTAGTGAAGCATGGCAGTGATCCAGGACAAAGAGAGCTGTAAGGCTGTAAGGCAATAACCAGAAGTCAGGAGGGAGACTTGATTTTCTTTCTTTCTTTTTCTTTCTTTCTTTCTTTCTTTCTTTCTTTCTTTCTTTCTTTCTTTCTTTCTCTCTCTCTCTCTCTCTCTCTCTTTCTAGATGTAACGAAGTCCATTGTGAGTGGAAGAGGCAATAGCGAGAAACTGGTAGTTTGGCTACATTTACCCAGATAACTGTGGTATAAGGCATAATGTGTTAAGTGGTAAAAGGCGAGTATCGCTAGGGTACTGAAGGCAAAGCTAGGAGGAAAGGTGAGAGTAACTAGGAAAGTGTCTTGAGTACCTTAAAGAACTGAGTAATAGATGAAAGCCTAGGGAAGAGAATATTCCTGGAGTTTATAAGAGAAAGTGGTCTCTGATATAACTTTACAGAAACTTGACAGGAAATGAAGCTTCATGGGAGGCCATGTGGTAGAGTGGTTAAGAGTGTGAGTTCTAGAGTTGGGCCATCTAGGTTCAACCCCGGCACTGTCTCTTGGTGCTGTGTGGCCTTGGATGTACCTTTCTGACAGTGCAGTGTAAAATGGAGATGATCGTGATGATAAGACCTACCTAAGAGAATATATGCATGTATGAAATAAGAATATTCAGGCAAAAGGTTTGGATTGGTATTTGATGTTAAGAAAGTGCTCAGTACACGTTAGCTACCTAGCAACTTTTACTGTATGTTTTACTTTTTCTTTATAACCTTGTAGCTATGTATTTTTAACCCATAGAATTGTACCTCTTGAGGCAGCATCAACCAAATTCAGAGGACTCAAGAATACTTTTATAACATAGATCACTTACAGGAATTAAGGAGCTGCAACAACCGCTTGGAGTAAAGTTGACAACAAAAGCTAATCTCCTTTTAATTGTGAAATGTGACAAAAGTAATACATTGTAATGCGATGTGACAGTAGTAAACGTTGAATAATAGTAAATACGTTTCAATTGTATGATTAGACACCTGACAAATCCTAGGTGCTATCCAGGATATTATATATAGGTAAACAATACTCGTGCTTCAAAAAAATGAATGTAAGTGCATTTATTTAGTGCCCTTTGATGCAAATGCTTAGAGTTTTCTGACACAGTACACTGTTAATTATAATTTATCAGACAATACTATGTAAACATGTTTAGTATTTTTCACATATTTTTTAATGCTGTAGACAAAAAAATATTATCAAGCTCAGGGTTTCCTCTCTACTCCTCCAAACCTATTTTATGCACAGGGTGCATTATTGGCCTTAAGAAAGAGAGTGATTGGTTGAGCTCACCCTTTTCCTTCCTTTTTTTTTTTTTTTTTTGACTGCAGGTAGTGGGCAGCAGTCAGTGACAGGTGTAACCTCTGTGGATGACAGCAATAGTTACTGGAGGATACGGGGGAAGACCGCTACAGTGTGTGAGAGGGGAACCCCCATCAGATGTGGCCAACCCATCCGGCTGACACATGTCAACACTGGCCGAAATCTCCATAGTCACCACTTCACCTCACCTCTTTCTGGGAACCAGGTGTGGTGGCATCCTGTGCATTACTCCATTGAGTGGTCTGATATCTGGGTTCTTAGCTCTTTCTTTTTTAGGTGTAGCTGTTATTTTTGTACAGATCTGGAGAATTGGCTTTGTCTCAAAAGTGTTGAAGGACATTGTTTCTGGTCAAAGTAGAGATTGTGCATCTAGATGAAATCAAGAAATGAGGAAAGAATAGGTATATATTAGCATATCATAAGTCACCTTGATAAATCCTGCAATAAAGAAGCCCAGTGTTGACACATGAAAAGATGCTGAACATCACTCATCATCAAGGAAATGTGAATCAAAACCACAACGAGATATCCTTGGTCAGAATGGCTATGATCAAATAAGAACAAGCGTTGGCAAGGAAGCAGAGAAAAGGGAACCCTTGTGCACCATTGGTGGGAATGCCAACTGGTGCGGCCACTGTGGAAAATAGTACGGAGTTTCCTCAAAAAGTTAAAAATAGAAATATCGTATGATCCAGTATTTCCACTACTATTTATCTAAAAAAAAGGAAAACAATAATTTGAAAAGATAGATGTACCACTATATTTATTGCAGCATTATTTGCAATAGTCCAGATATGGAAGCAACCCAAGTGTACATCAGTAGATGAGTGGGTAAGAAAGATTTGGCATAGACATATATACACAATAGACTCAGCCATACAAAAGGATGAGATCTTGCCATCTGTGACAACATGGATGGACCTAGAGGGTATTATGCTAAGTGAAATAAGTCAGAGAAAGACAAATAGCATACGATTTCACTTATATGTGGGATCTAAGAAAACAAACAAAAAGCAGAGTCAGACCTATAAATGTGGAGAACAAACTGATGGTTGTTGGAGAGGAAGGGAGTGGGGAGATGGGCAGCATGGGTGAAGGAGTGTGGGAGATAGCAAGCTTCCAGTCACAGAATGAATAAGTCCCTTTGACATGGATGAAAGCTACAGGATAGGGAATATAGTCAGTGGTATTGTAATAGCATTGTATGGTGACGTGTAGTTACACACTTGGGGTGAGCATAACGATATATATAGACTTGTTGAATATACATCTGAAACTGATGTAACATTGTGTTTCTACTATACTTAAAAAAAACAAACACAAGGAGAGCCTGGGTGGCTCAGTTGGTTAAGTGTCTGGCTTCAGCTCAGGTCATGATCTCACAGCTTGTGAGTTTGAGCCCCACGTCGGGCTCTGTGCTGGAGCCTGCTTCTGGATTCTCTGTCTCCCTCTCTCTCTGACCCTCCCTAGCTCGCTCTGTGTCTGTCTCTGTTTCAAAAATGAATAAATGTTAAAAAAAAATAAAAATTAAAAAAAAAACCAATGTTTTCCAAACTTTGAATAAAAATTATTATTTTAAATGATGCCAACTAACCATATTAACAAAATGAATTAGGTTTTGTGCCACTTTCTTATTTTTATTTTTTAAGTAAGCTCTGTGCCCAGTCTGAAGCTTGAATTCATGACCCCCAAGATCAAGAGTTGCATGCTCTACTTAGCCAACCAGCTGCCCTAGTATCATGCTACTTTTTCAAGCCTTGAGCTTTTAGGAGATATGGACCCCTTAATGACTGCTTCCGTCCTACCCCCACTCTGCATATAGTTTTCCATACTAGCATCTTACATTAGGTAAATTTCATGCAGTCTATAAAGTAGTATTGATACATTGATTTTTTTAAAATTCATTTATTTAGAGAAAGAGTGCTAGTGCCAGCAGGGAGGAGGGGCAGAAAGAGAATCCCAAGTAGGCTCCACACCCTCAGCACAGAGCCCAGCTAGGGGGGTCGAACCTGTGAAACGCGAGATCATGACCTGAGCTGAAATCACAGGTGGGATGCCCAATTCGCTGAACCACTCAGGTGCCCCTTGTTATCAACCAGAGTCCAAGGTTTATTTTGATTTCCTTAGATTTTACCTACTGTACTTTTTCTGTTCCAGGACCCCATTCAGGCTACCACATGACATTTAGTTGTCCTGTCTCATGCTACTCTTAGGTGTGATACTTTCTCAAATTCTTGTTTTTGATGACCTTGGTAGTTTTGAGGGATGCTGGTCAAGTGTATTATAGGGTGCTCCTCTAGTGAGCTCTGTCTGATCTTTTTGTCACAATAGATCAGATTTACAAAGGTTTTTGGGAGGAAGGCCACAGGAGTAAAGTGGCATTTTCATAACAGAGTCAAGGGTACATACGGAGCTGCATGATTATGTTGGTAATTGATTACCTTGCTGAAATAAATAGTGTTTGTCAGGTTTCTCTAGTAAAGCTATTCTTTTCTTCCTCCTTTTCATATTGTGTTTTTGGAAGGAGGTCACTATGTACAACCCACACTTAAGGAATGGGAGTTATACTCCCTTTCCCATAGAATAGAGTAGCTACAAAATTTATTTGGAATTCTTCTGCATGGGAGATTTGTCTCTTTTTACTTATTTATTCAATCATTTATTTATATCAGTATGGGCTCATGAATATTTTATACATTGAGTTATGATCCCCTAACACTGCCTTTATTTTTTGCGCAAATTGTTCCAACTTTTGCCATTGGGAGCTCTTTCGTTTGTCTCCTCCATCCATTTGACATACTCCCATTTTTGTGTGTGTGTGTGTGTGTGTGTGTGTGTGTGTGTGTGTGTGTTTTAAACTGTCCTTTCTTTCTGGCACTGAAAGATACTCTAGGCTCATCTTGTATATTTCTTTTTAGTTTTTTCATCTTGTATATTTCTTGCCCCAGTCCTTAGAATCAGCTATTCCTCCAAGAAGGTCTGTTTCCTTTTATCGGAGGATGATATTAGAAACCATGATCTTAGCTCTTACATGAGTTTGTTGCTACTGGGGTGTGTTGGATCTTTTAGGCCTTCTCACCTGACAGAGCAAAGAAACGTGTATATGTATACATGTATTACTAAATGTTTATATGCATAAGGACCTGTATCTGTATTATGTTAAACATGAGTTCCTACTGACATCTCCAACTATATATAATCCATTACCACTTAAGTCATTCTAGCCTCTTCTCTTTACTTATTTGTAAATTTCCACGCTAACAGATAATCTGGCTCCCACCACTGTTAGTTATTACTTGTTCAGTTCCATATGCAAGTATAGTAGAATTGTTAATTATGTATAGTTCCTTTTGCCTTTAGTCTTACAGACTCTGTTTCCAAATGACTGTTTTATTTATTTATTTAATCTTTTATTTTTATTTATTTTTAAAGAAACGTTATTTTGAGAGAGAGAGCGCGAAAGGGGGAGGGACAGAGAGAGAAAGAGGCAAAGAATCCAAAGCAGGCTCCAGGCCCTGAGCTAGCTGTCAGCACATAGCCTGATGCAGGTCATGATCTTGTGGTTCGTGAGTTCGAGCCCCGCATCGGGTTCTGTGCTGACAGCTCAGAGCCTGTAGCCTGCTTCAGATTCTTTGTCTCCCTCTTTCTCTCCCTCTCCCACACTCACGCTTTCTCTCTCTCTTTCTCAAAAAATGACTAAACATTAAAAAAATTAGGGGCACCTGGGTGGCTCAGTCCCTTGAGCGTCTGACTTCGGTTCAGGTCATGATCTTGCAGTTCGTGAGTTTGAGCCCTGCATTAGGCTCTATGCTGACAGCTCAGAGCCTGGACCCTGGTTTGGAGTCTGTGTCTTCGTCTCTGTGTCTCTGCTCCTCCCCTGCTTGTGTTTTCTCTTGCTCTCAGACATAAATAAACATTAACATTTTTTTTAAACAATTAAAGAAAAAAAGGACATGCTTAACCGAGCTGCCCAGATGCCCCTGTAACTTTTCTATTGCACTAGAAATTCTGAATATTTGGCTTTAAGGGGAATGGGATTAGGAGAGAAGTGGAAGAGAGACTGCTATCACTTATTCTATTATTTCATTTAGTTCTTACAATTATTCTATAATGTGATACTGTCATCATTTTTTAGATGAGAAAATGAAGGCTCAGAGGAGTTACACAGGAAGGAATGGAGCTGGGGTTCAAGGTCTGCCAGTCTCCAGAGCCCATCTCCCTTTGTAACTTGTGTTGCTCACCAGGTCACTTTAAATGTAGTTAAGGGAATGGGGCAGGAATACTTCAAGTCAAAGAACAAGAGTAAGACTGTAATAGAAAACATAAGGCAAGCATTGGATTTCTTGTAAAGTAAGTGTTTGGAACATAATCCTAGGGCAACTGATTTCATGTCCTTTGTGTCTTTTTATTTATTTATTTATTTTAATGTTTTTATTTATTTTTGAGACAGAGAGAGAGCATGAGCAGGGGAGGGGCAGAGAGAGAGGGAGACACAGAATCCGAAGCAGGCTCCAGTCTCTGAGCTGTCAGCACAGAGCCCGACGTGGGGCTCGAACTCACACACCGCGAGATCATGACCTGAGCTGAAGTCGGACGCTCAACCGACTGAGCCACCCAGGCGCCCCACGTCTTTTTATTTTTATTTTTTTTTTAATTTTTTTTTTTTTTCAACGTTTATTTATTTTTGGGACAGAGAGAGACAGAGCATGAACGGGGGAGGGGCAGAGAGAGAGGGAGACACAGAATCGGAAACAGGCTCCAGGCTCTGAGCCATCAGCCCAGAGCCTGACGCGGGGCTCGAACTCCCGGACCGCGAGATCGTGACCTGGCTGAAGTCGGACGCTTAACCGACTGCGCCACCCAGGCGCCCCACGTCTTTTTATTTTTAAATAACCCTGGAAAGCCTCTTATTTTTCACCTTGGGTAGCCTTAGTTTTCTTCCCATTCCCTCTCTGTCTCCTTCCCGAGCCTATGTGTCAGTCATGCTAATATTGCAACCCTTTGTGTCTTTCAGGAAGTGAGCGCTTTTGGTGAGGAGGGTGAAGGCGATTATCTGGATGACTGGACAGTGCTCTGTAATGGGCCCTACTGGGTGAGGGATGGTGAGGTGCGGTTCAAGCATTCTTCCACTGAAGTTCTGCTGTCTGTCACCGGAGAACAATACGGTCGACCCATTAGTGGGCAAAAAGAGGTACATGGCATGGCCCAGCCTAGCCAGAACAACTACTGGAAAACCATGGAAGGCATCTTCATGAAGCCCACTGAGTTGTTAAAGACAGAAGCTCATCACGCAGAGCTATGAGTCTGGAAGCTGTGAGCCAGTGCCACCGCACAGGGTTCATGACATTTGCTGCTGCTGCTCCACCTTGGGATCCCTGCCACAGGTTCCCCGGGCAGTGGCCTTGTCACCACTGAGATGAAGATGCATGACAGAATACAGTGGCTGTGGCTGGAAGCTTCAGCCCTTCACACTTGAATTGGTTGTTCTCCCAGACTTTGGGTCAGTTCTTTTTGAGTACAGGACTTGCTGGTGAAGGAGCACATACTTTTTGTTCGTATTGATAAAACAGAAACTGAGGGAGATACGTCTCTTAGTTGGGAACTTTTTACTCCTCAGAAGCTTGGCATCATGCATTATTGATGTGTGACTTTTCTCCTACTTTCTCCAGAATGATAAAGAATTTCATTATTAGTCATCATGTTGTCATTTATTAGGTGTGCTATTTCATAATCTGATTGATCCTTGAGTCTTACGAGAGTCACCGCTACTACTCTTGAGATGCCAGAAACCTTTGGTGTGGGCCCTTTTAAGAGCCTTATTTGCATCCAAACTTTTTCTCTGTTTCCACTTTCCGAGCACCTCAGTTTTACTAGATTTTTGACTAATTATGGCTAAAGACCCTCAAGGAATACAGCTTAATAAATAGCCAATAAAATGTTTTACTCTGAATTTGTTACTGCAGTTGAGAGAAAGGGTTAAGGGTAGTAAGAAGGAACCAATATTTATTCACTGCTAAAACTAGATACCGTACTGTAGTTCTTACCTCATTTAATTTTCACAGAGGTATTGTAGGGTAGATCTTAACAGTTTTACCAATGCAGAACATAAAGGTTTAGTAACTGTGTGAATTTTTTTTTTTTTAAGTTTATTTATTTTGAGAGAGAGAGAGAGTGCAAGCAGGGTAGGGGCAGAGAGCGGGGGCTGGGCGGGGGGAATAACAAGCAGGCTCTGTGCTGTCAGCGCAGAGCCTGATGCAGGGCTTGAACTCAGGAACCGTGAGATCATGACCTGAGCCGAAATCAAGAGTTGGACCCTTAACCGACTGAGCCACCCAGGCGCCCCAACTGTGTGAATTCTTAAAGCTAATAATTTAAGGATAGGAATCCAGCTGTGTCTCTTTTTTTTTTTTTTTTTTTTAACTGCATTACACTTGTGTTTCGCTCTTGGATGATAACTGCTTCGTTTTGGACAAATGTAGGGATATCTTTCTCTGAACGGGGGGTAGAAAACTTTCGTTCTCTGTTTACCTCATTTCTTCCTTTTTGTTTCTGGGTCAATTCTAGAAAGTTTGCTCCTAGGTCTTTCAAGCATGGTTGTGGTGAACAGAAGTGTCTGCCATCTGCTGGAATTTCAGTGACTAGCAGGTCTTTTTATTTTTAGAAACATTTTTTGGGGGGTACCTGGCTGGCTCAGTCCATGGAGGGAGGGTGTGACTTGATCTCGTGGTGGTGAGTTTTGAGTCCCGTGTTTTTTTTTTTTAACGTTTATTTATTTTTGAGGCAGAGCGTGAACAGGGGAGGGTCAGAGAGAGGGAGACACAGAATCTGAAACAGGCTCCAGGCTCTGAGCTGTCAGCACAGAGCCCGACGCGGGGCTCGAACTCACGGACCATGAGATCATGACCTGAGCCGAAGTCGGCCGCTTAACCGACTGAGCCACCCAGGTGCCCCTTGAGTCCCATGTTTTAAAAAGAAAGAAACATGGATTTTTTTTTTTCCTCCTTTGCTTTGGGGACTCAACATTAAACATTTGGGGATACCTGGTATGTGCCTATGACATTAAAAGGCTTGGTGTTTTTTACAAGGACTTATTTCAGTAAGTTGAGACCATGAACTAGTTGGGCTCTATCTCCATCTTCTCCCCCATTTTCCCGCTTCAGTTGCATTGATCATTTGAGATCTCTCCATGGTGACAGTCTGGGAAGAAAAAAGAAAGGAAATGCTAGGAATCAGCTGAATAAAGGGAACAGATTGGACAAGATGAATGAGAGTAGGGAGGTTTGTTGCAAGGTACCCCTACATGGCTTGAACAGTGTTTTCACTGAGTCATTGGGCCTTCCCTTAGGGTTAACAGAATCTACCCTGCTGGGAAGCAGATTACAAGGAAGATGGCGGAGCGGTAGAGCTTGAGAGAAGTATGGATTTGAAACAAATGGTGGAGTCTTTGCAGAGATGTGACAGGCAAGAGGACTAAGAAACCAGTTGGAGGGGTAAAAACTATGGGCGATTCTATGTGAAAGTTGGAAATGGTGCTTTATCTGAAGTAGTGGAAAAGTGTCCAAGTAAAATCTTGAAGGGTATTTATGGAGATTAGGATGAGAGAGCAAAGGGATATGAAGTACTTATTTTGAAGTCCTCAGAATTTCTTTAGTTTGTATTTATTGTATTAGCATCACTGTATTAGAGTTGGAAGGGAATGTTGTCCAATTTCCTCATTTCACAGAGAAGGAAACAGGCAAAATAAAGTTGGTCCTGAATTATTTCTTGCAATTATGTTTGCTTCCCAGATAAAGTATTTGTTCCTCAGGGGCAAGAACAATATTCTCTATTTCTGTCATATTCCCCCAGCCCAGTGCCCAGATCGTGCTGTACAGAGAAGACACCGAAAACTTGTCCAATGAAGCTCACACAGGTCAATATGTAGTAAGTGACTAGAACAGTATTCAAATAATAAAATGAATGAAAAACTCATTCCTTTTTGGATAGAATGAGGTGGGAATTTTAACTGATGTCTTTTATTAAAAAAAAATTTTTTTTAATATTCACTTTTGAGAGAGTGTGAGTGGGGGAGGGGCAGAGAGAGAGGGAGACACAGAATAGGAAGCAGGCTCCAGGCTCCCAGCTGTCATCACAGATCCCAGCGTAGGGCTCGAACCCATCGAGGGTGAGATCATGACCTGAGCTGAAGCTGGATGCTTAACCAACTGAGCCACCCAGGCACCCCATAACTGATGTCTTTTAGTTCTTGGTTTCCTCCTTAAGGATTTTAAGATAAGGTTCTTGAGTAAAATATGACAGCTACTTCGTAGGACCCAGGGGTATAACTTACGCAGCGCCCTCAGCCCGGGCCTTCAGTGGCCAAGCCGACTCTATGCCTCCGGAAAGTGCTTTGAAAGTGGAACTCCCGGGCCGAAATGAGACAGCGAAGTCTGTTGCCAGCCAGGGTACGGGGCTCAGACTCCGGTCTCTTGCAAGCCCGCATTTCCGGGCGCGGAAGGGTGGGTCCACGGGCGGGGCCTCTGTGTCAGTCGGCGCGAGGTCCGCCCTCCCTCCTCCGGAGCCACGCCCGTACTTCGCGCAGGCAGCCGGTCGGCCCTGCCGGATCGCTGTCGCGGGGAGAAGTGGGGCAGGGAGACAGCGGGCTGGCTGGCGGGCTGTGGGGGGCGGGGTGCACGCGCTCCAACGCTTCCTTGTCCAGTGTTGTTCCTGCGCGTGCGGCTGGTCGGCCCGCGGCGGCGCAGAGCGGAGCCGGCGTGGGGAGGGGGGGCCCGGCAGGGCGGGGGCCAGAGCCAGGCCGGGCCGGGGCCGGAATGCCCCTGTTCTCCGCGCTGGTGGCCTTGCTGTTGGTTACGCTCTGCGCCCTCTTCTTAGGCCGGTGAGGGGATCCCGGCTATAGCGGGCGGGGGCTGGGGAAGGAAAAGAGACTGAGGAGGGGGGGGCGCGCTAGAAGGGCGCGCGGGAGGGGAAGGGGGCTGGGGGGGACGGTGTGCAGGCGGCGGAGGGGGAGGGCCCGAGGAGGGCCGCGGAGGGGTCGCGCGGCGAGGGGAGGGCTTGAGCGGGGGCGTAAGACCCGAGCTGGCGCCGAGGACCTGGGAGTAGGGGAGACTGAGGGAGCGGGCGAGGCCTGAGGAGATGCTGAGGCTCGAAGCTGAATAGGTTGTGTGTGTGTGTGTGTGTGTGTGTGTGTGTGTGTGTGTAGAGGGGCCCCCGCTTGGTGGTCTCTCTTTCTCCCTTCACACACCCCTGAGTGTACCCTTCACCGAGTGCAGAGGGCACCTGCAGCCTCGCCCTAGGAGCCGGAACAGGTCTGGCTGCCCAGGAGAGAACGGCATTTGAGCCGGCCGGGTGTGACCCCACCGCCTTCTCTCTGACACCTGTCTAGAGGGCGGAGACATGGACTGTGTGGGGGAGTATTTGATGGCACATCTGACACAGCTACCTGTACTTCGAATCCTATTGGGGCCTCTTCTTTCTTCATCTGGGGTTCCTAAGGGTTGGAAGGATTGCTTTCTTTGTCCCCAACTTAGGAGGTGGACTGTAGTTTGATTTCATCTGGGTGAAGGGGACACTACAGAATTAGGGTCTTGATCTTTGTGGCTGAGTGTAAGTGACAGAATGCTGTTTTCGGAGACTGGAGAGTTGCCCAGAAGATCCAGCTTTAGGACATGACCTTTTTGCAAGGCCTTCTAGGACCAGCAAAGAATGAGGAAAGCCCAAATTGGGAGAGGGTCCTGTGAACTCACAAGGATTTTTCTGCAGGTGGTTTGTGGTCCGGTTGGCCACCAAGTGGTGTCAGCGGAAGCTGCAGGCGGAGCTAAAGATCGGCTCCTTTTTTTGGATCCAGAATGTCAGCCTTAAGTTTCAACAGCACCAGCAAACAGTGGTGAGTCTTGGGCAACTCCCTGGGTATGTGTGTGGGTGGACCCAGCTGAATTTCAACTTTTTATTACTTTTTAAAAAAATTCTGGGTGACTTTCCTGGTTAGCCCAGCCTTGGCACCCCTTTGCCAAGATGATCTTAAGAGTTAGTTTGGAAACGCTGGGATCAATGCAAGTTGTTGAGTTAAAAATCCTTATAAGGCACAGAGTGTGCAGGGTACAATAAGAAAGATACAGAAGTAAGGACAGAACAAAGATAACAGGAAATAGAAGAGCTTACTGTTCTAATTTAAGAGGGGAAACAGCAACATATCCATGAAAGAGAAATACTAACCCAAGTTGAGCCAATGTCATTGTGAGGAGCAGGATATAGTGCTCAGGAGAGAAGTTGGTGGAAATGGAGTGGAAAATATTTAGTGGAAGGGCTTCCTCCTCGTAGAACTTTTCCTGTCTGTCAAGCTGCTAATGGTTTACCTGGCAGCTAATGTACAAAGCTTTCTCCCACACTGTTTTAGGAAATTGATAGCCTGTGGATTTCCAGCAAACTCCTTAGCCATGATCTGCCGTGAGTACTCGACATCCTTACTCTTCCCTTGGGGAATCTTTTGGAATTGGAGTTTGCAGAATGACATTCTACAGAGGCCTCACAACCCAAGGAGGGGTTTTGCTGATGTCTCCCTCTTCCCCTCCCCTTTAGCCTGCAAGCTGTTATTTCGTGAGACAGATACTGATACCTACTATGAGACTGTTATCCATGATTTGAGCTGTATTTCTAGGGAGGTTGAGAGAGTGAAGGTGAGGGGGGGAGGAGACTGCTAGGGAAGGGTGGACCTGATGATAGTGAGGTTTCTCTTCTGAACAGACGTTATGTGGCATTGTGCTTTGGAGAAGTGCGTATCAGAACGGATCTACAGAAGGTTTCTGGCCTGTTTGCCCCATTTTCTCAGAGCACTGGGGTGCATCAAAAGGAACTGTCCTTTAGTCCATCCTTACTGAAGATCTTCTGTCAGGTGAGATACTTCTCCCAGTTTCCTGGACTGTAGTAGGGATGGCTGGCTTTGTAGTCATGGGTGGATTTTTCCACTCTTTTGGGAACATCATATCAAGAGCTACCTCTTATTCTTTCTCTGTTAGGAGGGAAAGGTAGTGCCTTGATATTAATCATTATTCTTCTTTGCTTCTTCTAGCTGTTCTCCATTCATGTAGATTCTATAAACATCATGGTTCTCAAGGTGGCTACTTCTGAGTCCTTGTGGCACATTCAGATCAGAGAAAGCAGCTTTCTTTTGGACAGTGATGGGAAAAGGTAACCATTGGGTAGAAGAGGGTCAGGTAATTCCATTCTTGTCTTAAAATTGTTTTAGCGTGGGTGAATTTTCTTATTAAGGTGTCAGATTTTCATCCTGTAGCATTTGAGGAGAGGTTGAGATTAGGCACTTCTCCCTGCCTTGTTCCTTTCATCCAGCAAAGCTTGACTGAACTTAAATGGTGAGGAAAGGGGCCAAGTACTCTAATTTTTTTTTTTTTCCTTTTCCAGGCTGAAATGTGAGGTGAGCCTAAATCAGATCAACAGCAAAGTTCTAAAGAGTGGCCAGTTGGTGAGTATGTCATGGTCATTCAGATGCCTTGTTTCCTTCTGGGTGCAAGATACGAAGGAGCTTCTGTGTTCTTATGTGGATTCTCTCAAGGTGGTGTTCCAGACCATTGCATTTTGACCCCAAACTGCCTACTTCTTAACACCTCAGAGGCTTATCCTCCCTGTAGGAGGACACCTGCCTAGCGGAGCTCTCACTGGCCCTAAAGTTGTGTCTAGAGGTGGGCATCAGCAGTCGGCAACTGAAGGTGATCGCTGTGGATATGTGGACACTCCATGCTGAACTGCATGAGGGCCTTTTCCATAGTCAGCTGCTGCGCCAGAGCCCAAGCCTAGCACCCAAACCTGTTCCTTGTTCAGGTAAAGCCCCGGCCTAATATTGGGTATTGGGTTACCCTATTTTATGTGGAAGACGTGGCCAAAGAGGACAGGGCATTTTGGGAATCCTGAGTGTGTTCAGGATTCATTGCTCCTGTGTTATTCATTTATGTTTTCAGAGGTGACAGAGAACTTAGCTGAGCCAGCTCTGCCTGGCCTGTACCTCCTTCAGCAGCTGCCAGACCAGGTCAAAGTGAAGATGGAGATCACAAGTGTGGTGCTATCCATGAACAGTCAAAAGAGGTGAGATCTCTCCTGGCACAGAAGTACAGAGAATGATAACTGGAGCTATATGCTGGGGTCTCTGTAACCAGCCTAGTAGCTGCACTGAGTTTGTCTGTGGGGAGAAAGGGAGTAAGAATGGCATGTATTTCTTTTTTTTTTTTTTTCTTTTTTTTTTAAATTTATTTTTTAATATTTATTTTTGGGAGGGAGAGAGAGACAGAGTGTGAATGGGGGAGGAGCAGAGAGAGAGACCCAGAATCTGAAGCAGGCTCCAGGCTTCAAGCTGCCAGCACAGAGCCTGATGTGGGGCTCAAACTCACGGACTGCGAGCTCATGACCTGAGCCAAAGTCAGACGCTTAACCAACGGAGCCACCCAGTCACCCCAGAATGGCATGTATTTCTGAGCCAGAGTCTGTCTCTCATCCAGGCACCTGAATTGGACACTGAAGCTGCTGCAGTTCCTGTACCACCGTGATGAGGATCAGCTGCCTCTTCGAAGCTTCACAGCAAACTCTGATATGGCACAGATGAACACTGAACTCGTACTGAAAGGTTCACGGGTGGGGATGTCGGTACTGAGAGTACCAGACACTCTTTCCCCTGTGCCCCATTTGGTCTTTTTAGTTTAATATCAGTGTAACTGGAGATGGAGAGGAGAGAACATACTGAGAGAAAATAGCCCCAATTCATGAGTTTGGGTGATAATCTGTTCATCTGCTTGCCTGCCTCTGACCCTCTCCTAGTTTTATGTTTTGTTTCCCCAGTGTTCTCCTCTGATCTGCTCTTTACCCTTACAGATGGGTTGTTGCTGTCCCAGAGCCGCCAGCGCATTGTCTGTCTCAACTCCCTCAAGGCCAGTGTGCAGGTGTGATGACTGTGATACGAAGAATCGTTCCTTTCTCTACTCTCTCCCTGTATCATTGCATTGTGAGCTAATGAGATAAAACCCAAGCCCACAGTTCTGGTATTTATTTTCAGGTGACTACCATCGACCTCCTAGCCTCCCTGGTTTTGAATACTTGCATTATTCATTACCGGCACCAGGAATTCTCTCACTGGCTGCACATGCTAGCACTGGAGACCCAAGGGTCTAGTTCATCTGTTCTTACGCAAAGAAAAAAAAGGTCAGTGTAATCTTTTTCAGCCACCATCTTACCAGGTGGATTCTCAGATTCTTTTGGTCTAAAGTGGCATATTGTGTTAAACGTGTATTTGATTACTTCAGTAGCAATTCTGTTTTATAGATCTTCCCCATTATACTAGGTTCTTTGACGGTAGGATGAGGTCCTTTTTGTTTCTATGTCCTTATTGCTCAGCATAGTGCCTTATTATACAAAATAAACAATTGTTGAACTGAACTTAAATGATCCACAGTGTCTTGTCTGTCTTAGATTTTAAGGTGGTCGGTCATGTCACCTTCCATGGCTTGGAAGAAATGCCCCTTGGTTGTATTAGGTTGAATCATATGATATGCTGATGTCTATATTTGACATTCATATCTGACCTATGAAATGGCAGTCTCATGTGGTTCAACCTAGTAACTGTGGCATTCCTGCAGATTACTGTTGGGAGTAGCAGTAAACAGCAAACTGACAATTTCAGTCTTTTAATTTTCTGGTTGTTTTCCATTCTAAGAATCACAACCAAACTCACCCTGACTTTGGAGAGCTTCAGGTGTCTCCTCCATAATAGGAAGCTGGAATTCTTTCCTTACCAAACAGTGATGTCTGTCCCTTTGCAGAACCTTCCCCCAGATCCTGGCTCCCATTATCTTTAGCACTTCCATCTCCAATGTCAACGTTTCCATTCAGCTTGGTGATACACCACCCTTTGCCTTGGGATTCAATTCCATCTCTCTAGGTAAGGCTCTGGTATGGAAAAGGAGTAAGAATCTGTCCATTAGTGAAGCTGGGCCCACTTGATGGCCACAGTGGTTCCACAGAACTCCTGTCTCCCACCTTCTTTGTTCAGATTACCAGCACCTGAGGCCACAGAGTATCCATCAGCGCGGCGTCCTAACTGTGGACCACCTCTGCTGGCGGGTGGGCAGTGACTCTCACATTCAGCGGGCACCCCACCCACCCAATATGCATGTTTGGGGTGAGGCACTTGTCCTGGACTCCTTCACACTACAGGTAGGTGGGGACTTTGGTGAACAGGAGCCCCATATAGTTTCCTTGTCCTGCCCTGCTTTAGAGCGTGGAGCCCCTTTTTGCCAGAATATGATGCATCAGGGTATTATAGAACTGTGTGTCTGCATGCTCATAATGGGGCTCCCTCTGCTTCTTTTCTAGGGCAGCTATAACCAGCCTTTGGGCCTGTCTAGCACCCAGTCAGATACCCTGTTTCTTGATTGTACGATTCGAGGACTGCAGGTAGAAGCATCAGATACCTGTGCCCAGTGTCTCTCTCGCATTTTATCCTTGATGGACATACAGTCTGGGAAGTCCGCTGTCTCTAGAGAGTCTTCATTTGGGGAATCTGTGTCACTACTGTGGAAGGTGGACTTGAAGGTGGAGGACATGAACTTATTCACCCTTTCTGCCCTGGTTGGTAAGTGGGACAGGAAGTCTGTACCGAAGTGGGTAGTTTCTAACCTAAGCAGATTATGCTGGTTCAGTCTGTGCCTTTTCATTTAATGAAGCTGACTATGTGAATTTTTCTATTCTATTTATTTATTTAATTTTATTTTTTTAATGTTTATTTTTGGGAGAGAGAGCAAGTACATGTGCATGTATGAGCGGGGGAGGGGCAGAGAGAGAGGGAGGCACAGAATCTGAAGCAGGCTCTAGGCTCTGAACAGTCAGCACAGAACCCGACGTGGGGCTGGAGCTCACCAACTGCGAGATGGTGGCCTGAGCCGAAGTTGGATGCTTAACTGACTGAGCCACCCAGGTACCCCATGATTATGTGAAAATTTTCTAAATTAAAGGCATGAGATACTGGAAGGTCTTACACAACTATTGGGTTTCTTGATGTTTCTTAAAGGTCTATAGGAGATATTAAATATTAAGCAAGATTTATTTAAGAAAGGGGGTGGGGGAGAGGGAAAAATGGGTGATGGGCATTGAGGAGGGCACTTGTTGGGATGAGCACTGGGTGCTGTATGTAAGCCAATTTGACAATAAATTGTATTAAAAAAATAAAAAGTCAAATCATTATTAAAAAAAAAAAAGCCTTGAGGCACCTGGGTGGCTCAGTTGGTTAAGTGTCCAACTTAGGCTCAGGCCATGATCTCACAATATGTGAGTTCAAGCCCTGCTTCGGGCTGTCTGCTGTCAGCACAGAGCCCTCTTCTGATCCTCTGTTCCACTCTCTCTCTCCCTCTCCCTCCCCTGCTCAAAAAGAAAATAAACATTTAAAAAAAAAGCCTTGATAGTTGATCAAGAAATTGATTTTTTTTATTTCCGTGTGTGTTTAGTTCTAAAAAGTAACTGGTACGTCTCCGGGCACTTTGTAGCAGTTAGGGAGCTTCTTTGGGTCTGCCAGATTTAGGTAGGTTAATTTAGGAGAGGAAAAGTTTCCCTGAAATATGAGGAATGATCTTAGGGAGGTATGGGTAACACAGAAAGCTAGAGTGGAGGGAATAAATAAGAAAGGAGAGTGAGGGCTGCGGTTGCCATTTGAGAGCTGCGAACCGATGCTGACATGGTTTCTGGATGTTAGGTGCTTCCGAGGTCCGACTGGACACACTGACTATCCTGGGAAGTGCTGAAACCTCCACTGTGGGTGTCCAGGGACTTGTGCTTGCGCTGGTGAAGTCCGTCACAGAGAAGATGCAGCCGTGCTGCAAGGCTCCTGACATCCCCACTCCCGTGCTCAGCCTCTCCATGCTGTCCATCACCTACCACAGCAGCATCCGCTCCCTGGAGGTAATGCTTCCTTGGGGAGGTGGAGTCAGGTTGGCTTCTCCCTAGGCTTAGAGCATTTCCCAGTCTTTTGAGTCTGGTGTGAAACTCAAACTGTGAGAAATAGGACACTTTGTGTTATTCTTTTTGTCCTTGCTTGTTCTGTACATTTTTAACTCTTTATTGTGGGATGTAAAATATACACACAATTAGAACATATGAACTTGTACGTATCCATACCCAGCTTCAGTAATTGCCAGCTTAGGACCAATGTGTTTTAGCTACACTCTGCCATCCACCTCCCGCTCTGGGATTATTTTGAAGCAGACCTATACCAGACGTATAATTTCAACCGTAAACATTTCAGTGCATATCTCTGAAAAATAAGGAGCTTTTTTTTTTTTAAAGATCATGATCTGGTGTTACTTTCCTGAAGCACCCAGCTCATTAAAAGGCTGGAAGGGAGGGGTGCCTTGCTGACTCACTTGCTGGAGCATACATCTCTTGATCTTGAGGTTTTAAGTTCGAGCCCCACGTTGGGTGTAGAGATTACTTAAAAATAAAATCTTTAAATATAAGTAAATAAAAATAAAAGGCTGGAATGGCTCTAAAGATGGAGGCACTGGCAAGTTTTAAGAGGCTTTCCAAGATTTTTCTCCTCAGACTATCGGGTGGACATGGAATCCTCTTAGGAGAGGTGTGGGATATCTTCCTAATTGTCAGGCTTCAGCTTCCCTTGGAAACTGAAGAGTTGCCTTTTTAGAGGCTGGAACTCAAAGGAATTTTTCTGTTCTGGAATTTAAATTTTCTCTGCTTCACTATTCAGAATTGATTTTGTTTTCCAAGCTGACAAGGACTCCCTTCTTTGAGGCATACTTTTGTGTAAATCAATCGCTGTATTGATTTGTGTGGTCAGTCTTTTTTATATTTAAGAATTAAGATGCAATCAATGCATAAAACATTTTCAAATTGATTGTTGCAGTGGTTATTATGCAGAGTGAGCCTGTTATAGAAAAATAACTCATAGACAGAAATATAAAGCCAAATGATTAACTGTCTGCTGTACATAGCTGATATCCTATGGTAGATATTAAAGAATCAACACACATGATCTCTACTCTTGGACAATTTAGAATCCAGTTGAGAATTCAAAAGTGTGAGTGCTCTTACACATGAACAAGAACCGTTAGCTTAGCACATTCGTGCTAAGGGGAACAAGGCAAGGGAGTAACTAATGAGGCTACTCAGGAAATACTTCCTAGTGGAGATGGTTCTTGACCCAGGTGTGCTTGTATAATATTCCCGGTCAGCTCTCCTATTTGGGGATATTGTAACTGACAGATTCTTTTCTCTTGTTCCCTGAAGGTTCAGTGTGGTGCAGGGCTGACCTTACTTTGGAGCCCCCCAGATCACATGTACCTGTACCAGCACATCCTGGCTACCCTGCATTGCCGAGACCTACTAAGAGCCACTCTGTTTCCCGAGACTGTTCCACTCCTTGCACTAGAGACTCCAGAGGCTGCGTCTGAGCCAGAAGGTCATCTCCCTGAGCCATCTCCTCCAAAGCGGCTCCTAAACCTCACACTAGAGGTGAGCACAGCTAAGCTGACAGCTTTTGTAGCTGAGGACAAATTCATTACCCTGGCTGCAGAGAGTGTGTCGCTGAGCAGGCATGGGGGTTCACTGCAGGCTTACTGCCCAGAGCTGGCTGCCGGCTTTGATGGCAATAACATCTTCAACTTCAAGGAGGTGGAAGTACAGCTGCTACCTGAACTGGAGGAGATGATCCTCCACCGGAACCCCTTCCCTGTGCTGCAGACCCTCCGGAACCGTGTTTGGCTCCTGTCCTTGGGATCAGTCTCAGTGGAGTTTCCTTATCAGTACGATTTCTCTCGAACTCTGGATGAGGCTGTGGGAGTTCAGAAATGGCTGAAGGGGCTGCATCGAGGAACTCATGCTCAGGCTTCTCCAAGCCCTGCCCCACTCCCACCGGATCTACTCTTGAAGGTTCAGCACTTCTCATGGGTTTTCCTGGATGACATTTTTGAGGTGAAACTTCGTGATAACTATGAACTGATGAAGGATGAAAGTAAGGAGAGTGCCAAAAGGCTGCAGTTGCTGGATGCCAAGGTGGCTGCCCTTCGGAAGCAACATGGGGAGTTACTGCCAGCCCGCAAAATTGAGGAGCTCTATGCCTCTTTGGAACATAAAAACATCGAAATCTACATTCAGCGTTCCCGTCGTCTCTATGGCAACACACCTATGCGCCGGGCCCTGCTCACTTGGAGCCTGGCGGGGCTAGAGCTGGTAGCTCTGGCAGATGTCTCCTTCCATGGCCCTGAGCGTGTGGTAGAGCAAGTTCAAGAGCTTGATCCAGGCAGCCCTTTCCCTGCTGAGGGAGTAGATCTTGTCATTCAGTGGTGTCGTATGCTCAAGTGCAGTGTTAAGACATTTTTGGGTAAGTAGTACTTCCTTATTTGCAGAGTCTGGTGTTTGCCCTCCCAGCTCCAGGAAGCTCTTTGAGTGGATGCAGAGGAGCTCAGTTATATTGGGAACTCTGGTGGTTGTGGGATGGGTGGAGTGGGATGGGTGGGCTCCTCTTCCCTTTCTTTGTTCCTGAATTTCACCCTGAAACTGCTTGGCTAACATAAAGGGACAGCTAACACAGTCGTCTTCAGGGTTGGTGTACCCCTTGGATCTCAGTGGTATTCCCCTCACCATCTGCTCGGTGTCTCCATGCCCTTTTTCAGCTTTTCTGTCAACTGCCAGCTCTTGTTCTCTCAGTTGACTTTGTTAAATAGCTGGGTAAAAGTAGTGGTGGGGGAGAAAAATGTTTGAGAATATTGAGACAGTCCTCTGAATAGCCATTGTATATCTTCCCTGTAATAACAGTTCGGATAAGAGATTATCCCCGATACCTGTTTGAGATCCGTGACTGGAGGCTGATGGGTCGACTTGTGGGCACCGAGCAGAGTGGTCAGCCTTGCTCCCGGCGGCGTCAGATTTTGCACTTGGGGCTTCCATGGGGTAATGTGGCAGTAGAGAGGAACATGCCCCCACTCAAGTTCTACCACGACTTCCGCTGTGAGTAGAGGAAGGCAGTTGGTTTGGCTGAGGGATGTTGTGGTGGCTAGGATGGGAGATGAGCTGAGGCCCTTCTGGAGTGAAGAAAGAAGTTGTGTAACAACCTGTACCCTTTGCCCCTCTGTCCCAGCGGAAATCTTCCAGTACACAGTGGTATGGGGCCCGTGCTGGGATCCAGCCTGGACCCTGATTAGCCAATCTGTGGACCTCTTGACCAAGCCTTCAGCTGACCCCAGCCCACCCTTGCCCTGGTGGGACAAGAGCCGTCTACTGTTTCATGGGGACTGGCACATGGACATAGAACAGGCAAATCTGCACCAGCTGGCTACTGAGGTGAGGGGTTCCAGAGGAGTTACTAGGATGGTATGGTTGGGGCCTGTGTAGCACATGGTAGGGAGAGAAAAAGGTACTGATTTGGGAGATTTGGAGGATACTTGTATCCAGACCTCACCAAGTTGTTGGGGATGGTTATAGGACCCGTACAACACAACTGAAAATATGCACTGGGAGTGGAGCCACCTGTCTTTTCATTGGAAACCTGGTCAGTTTGTGTTCAAGGGTGACTTGGATGTCAACGTGAGAACAGCTTCTAAGTGAGTGGAGTAATGCCTCAACGGGGTGAGGGACTCAGGTTGGGGGGAGTGGGGAAGGGCCAGGGGGTTGCAAGTGACCAGGGCACTGAGGGCTGGGACTCTGTTGTGAGACAGGTATGATGACTGCTGCTTCCTTCACCTGCCTGACCTCTGCATGACACTGGACCTGCAGTGGCTGTGCCATGGGAACCCCCATGATCACCATGGTGTCACTCTGCGGGCTCCAGAGTTCCTGCCTGAGGTGCCCTTGGGCCAGCTCCATGACTCCTACCGGGCATTCCGCTCTGAGAACCTCAATCTCTCCATCAAGATGGATCTGACCCGGCACAGTGGGAGTGAGGCTTGGGTCTGGGGCAGTGGGAGGAAGGGTTGGGAGGATGGGCTTAAACACCGAGGACTTCAACTTGACCCTTGGGGGAGGGGATAAGGAAAGCAAGGGAGGATTTGGATTAGGACCTTTTCTGAGAGAGAGTTGGTGAAAACAAAGCTTAGATCTTTAAAAGGAATGGGTGTTGGGGATAGTGTGAGGTTGAATGCTGTTTGGATTTTTAAACCTCTAAAAGCTGAAGCTAGCTTTATCTCTGTGTTTTAACCACAGGTAGGAAATGTCTATCCTTTCTTTTGCAGCGATATCCCAGCCCCGGATTCTGCTATATAGTAGTACCCTGCGCTGGATGCAAAACTTCTGGGCAACTTGGACTAGTGTCACAAGGCCTATCTGTAGGGGAAAGCTCTTTAATAACCTGAAACCTAGCAAAAAGAAACTCGGCCAGCACTACAAGCAGCTTTCCTATACTGCACTCTTTCCCCAGCTACAGGTCAGGCTCTGACAGCCCTGGTGACATCTTCAGTTCTTTCCCCTTCCCTCGTTTTCGTGTTTTTTCTCATCTTAATCATCTGATGCCATTCTTTGTTCAGTGTTATGCTCTCTTGTTGCCAGGTGCATTATTGGGCCTCATTTGCCCAGCAACGGGGCATCCAGATTGAGTGCAGTCAGGGCCATGTCTTCACTAGGGGAACTCAGCGGCTTATACCTCAAGGTAAGGTCAAAGACTGCCTTCATTTTTCCTACCCTCTTTGCCCTTCACATTGCTCTTCCCTCTATGTGTCCCACACTGTTCTTCTGTACTGGTCTGCATGGGCTCTGTATGCCTCCTTTTCTCAGCGGGCACAGTGATGCGGCGTCTCATCTCTGACTGGAGTGTGACCCAGATGGTTAGTGACCTAAGTCAGGTGACTGTTCACCTGATGGCTTCACCCACTGAAGAAAATGCTGATCACTGCCTTGATCCCTTGGTAACAAAGACCCACCTACTGAGCCTGTCCTCTCTCACCTACCAACGGCACAGCAATCGCACGGCTGAGGAGGTACCGCCTGACACAGTCTCTTTGCTACCTTATTTTTATCAGTAGGTGTTTTAGTCTGCTGTTACAGGGCTGCTATAACAAAACACCAAAGAATGTGTGGCTTGAACAACAGAAATTTATTCCTGACAGTTCTAGAGGCTGGAAAGTCTAAGATCAGGGGCCAACATAGTCAGATTCTGGTGAGGGCTCTCCTCCTGGCTTGTAGACAGTTGCCTTCGCTGGGTCCTCACATGGCAGGAAAAGAGAGGGAGAGAACACACTCTCTGGTGTCTCTTATAAGGGCACTAATCCCATCACAAGGGCCTCACTCTTGTGACTTCATGGAAACTTAATTACCTCCTAAAAGTCACATCTCCAAATATTATCACATTGGGGATTATGGTCTCAACATATGAATTATGGAGAGGGACACAATTCAGTCCATAGCAGTAGGTTTTAAGCAAAGTCCCGGGTAACGTTTCTAACTGTATTCCAAGTATATATATCATTACTGTCTGATGAACTCACTGTTATCATTTGTATCAGCGTACCTCTTTTTGAATATTCCTTCTCTCCCTCTCCTAAAGATAGTCTCTTGCCTTTCAAGAAACAGTAAAACTTTTTTCCTAGCACCTTCTTTGGTATTTTTTGTTGTTGTTTTTCCTAATTAAGGAAAGATTTTTTATGTTGAAATTTTCTTTTCTTTTTTTTTTTTTTTTTTAATTTTTTTTTCATCGTTTTTTATTTATTTTTGGGACAGAGAGAGACAGAGCATGAACGGGGGAGGGGCAGAGAGAGAGGGAGACACAGAATCGGAAACAGGCTCCAGGCTCTGAGCCATCAGCCCAGAGCCCGACGCGGGGCTCGAACCCACGGACCGCGAGATCGTGACCTGGCTGAAGTCGGACGCTTAACCGACTGCGCCACCCAGGCGCCCCTGTTTTTTTTTTTTTTTTTAAAGTAGGCTTCACACCCAAGGTGGTGCTTGAACTCATGACCCGGAGATCAAGAGTCGTATACACTACCGAGTGAGCCAGCCAGGCACGCCCCATGTGTTGAAATTTTCTAAATCATTGAAATACAGCGGATGTAGTCAGAATGCAATCTAATGCACAAACTAAGACCACTTAGTTTTTCTTTCTCCAGGGTCTTTTCTCCCCCAGAACAGATTTCTTGTTCAACAAGCTTGTTTTCTTGCCTCTGCTTTTGTGGTCCAGGAGAAATAGTGGGAATTTCCATGCTACCTTGTGGTTCTTTTCCTGTTTCTTAGGAGCTCTCTACTCGAGTTGGGGATCCTGCCTTTCATACACACCAGCTGCACTTGGTAGATTTACGGGCTTCCTGGACAACCACCAATCGGGACATTGCCTTTGGTTTATATGATGGCTATAAAAAGGCAGCTGTACTCAAACGTAATCTCTCTACGGAGGCCCTGAAGGGGTTAAAGATTGATCCCCAGATGCCAGCTAAAAAGCCAAAGCAGAGTGTTCTGACCAGTGCCCCAGCCCCACCTCCTGTCAGCACTCCCAGCTTTAGTGGACAGCCTGATAAGGGGTCCTCAGGAGGTAAGCTGGGGGAAATAAGACTTCATAGAGTTAGGTGTAGGATATGTGCATAGGATTGAACAAGAACTGGGAGGACTAAATCATGGCTGGTTCCATCTAGATATAGAGATGAAAACTATTCTTTTTCCATAGTAGGTCACCTCTGACTTACATAGCCGTGATATAGGGGCATTTAAAGGGTGTCATCCTGTGGGAAGGAGGAGAGGATCATGAAGGAGTGATGGGGCCAGAACGGGATGAGTAAGGGAGAAAAATGATTAAAGAATTGTTATGTGGTTTGATGAATTAATTTGTTCAGTTAACAAATATTGAGTACTTAACAGGCGTAAAGCACTGTGCTGGGTTCAGTGAGAGATGTAAAATGAATGACATTCTACTTGCCTCAACAAGTTTATCATCTCTGGATGAGCTTAGTTCATTCATTCACTCCCAATCACTCATTCATTCATAGATTCATTTTAGCTTATTGTGGGTTTATAATGTACCAGACATAACCCTAGACGTTAGGGATATAAAAATGAGGAGAAGCTCAGAAACTAATAGACATGTAAATTATTATTTCATTATGAAAATGCTTTTTAAGAATGTTTAAGAAGAAAGTATTTAAATCAGCATAGGGAAATCTAGAAAAGCTTCCCAGAAAAGATCATTGAGATGGGCCTTAAAAAATAAATAAGAGTTCGGCAGGCAAGAAAAGAGGAGAGGGCATTTTAAGGAGAGGGAATAAGTATAGAGGAATGCAAGTTCGTGGTAAATTTAAGAACAAGGTGGAAAGTGATATCAAAAGAAATCAAAAGAGAAAAAAGTATATGGGAGTTCTTGACTGGAATGAAGGAGGGAGTGCAATCAGGGAAAGGTTTATCGAGGAAAGTAGCATTTGAGCTGGACCTTGAAGGCTGAGTATGGTTTGAACCTGTGGAAATGGGGAGGAAAGGCATTCAAGGCATCCTGAATAGGAGTAGATTTGGTAAGGCTCCGTATGTTCAAAGGAGAGCGAACAATCTGTTTCAATTGGCATAGAGAGTAACTAAGGCGAGGAGCGAGGGAAGATCCTGGAAAGGAAAGCTGCACATAGACCATCACAGGTAGACCATCACAGGTCTTTTATACAAGGCTAAGGAGTTTTTGGTCCTTATTCAGTAGACAGTGGTGAACTACTGAAAGTTTTTGAATGGGGATGTGTCATCATGAGACTTTACTTTTAGGAAGATAAATCTAGCAGTGCTGTGGAGGAGGACTGGAGAGGAGAAACTGGAGGTGGAGACACAGATAAGGAAACTATTATGGTGTCCCAACAACATGTAATGAGGGCCTGAACTTGGTAGAGGCAGTGGGAATGGAGATGAGGGGATGGGTAGAAATGTTATTGTACTAAGAAATTTGACAACTGGTTGGAAGAAAGAGTTAAGATAGAAAGCAATAATGACTGAGGCTTTGAGCCTGGGACTAGCATGATGGTAACAGTAATATCAGAGATAGGAGAGCCAGAGGATACTAAATACTAAAGAAGTTCGGGGAGGAACAGGGTTGTTGAGTTCAGATTTGGACATGCTGAGTTTGTGGTGCAAGTAGTACATCTAGGTAATGTCTAACCAACAGCTGGAAATGAGGATCTAAAAGCTTAGTACTAGAGGTGAAGACTTTGAGAGTTTCAGCATAGAGCTAAAAGTTAATCCCAAGTAGATAATAATAGTTGCTTACTGTGTGGCAGGTACTCTGCAAAATACTTTTATATGTTACTGCATTAAATTCCCTCAACAACCTTATGAGATAGTTATTATTATTTTACAGACAAGGGGACTGAGACACAGGTTAAAGCAAGCTGCTGAAAGTCACAATCGAGTAACTGGCAGAGATAGGATCTTAAATACAGGCAGACAAGTCTGATTCTGGATGCTGCTAACCATAACACTCTGTTAGACAAACTCATTAGAAGAAAGAGGAAGAGAAGGGAACCCGAGGAGATACTTATTTCTAAGACACGGGAGAAGAGGATTTAGAGGCATAATCGTAGGAAGCAGTAGAGCTATGAGAACACAGTGGCACTAATGGCAAAGGAGTGGTTTCATATGGAAAGGAGTGGTCCACAAACAACATTTAAAATAATATAAAATGAAAAATATAAGGAACAAAATGAGAAGAAAGATCCTAGAGTAATCAGAGGTTGATATACCTAAGAGAAAAAAATGCTGCTATTATATAGCGCTCTTGGGAATCTGTTATTTTTGTTAAAATTGAGGAAATGAAATGACAACCCTTATTTTGCCCTCAGAGATCAAGGAGGGGAGTGGGTGGGCTGGAGTTGCAGGTTGGAGAGAGTATTTTCTAGAGAAATTGAAGGAAGATTGGTTTGGCCCTAGATGTATTGCCCATATTCCTTTGAGACTGTGACTTTCTTCCACTTCCTATTTCTCTGCCAGGTGCCTACATGTTGCAGAAGCTGATTGAAGAGACAGACAGGTTTGTAGTGTTCACAGAAGAGGAATCAGGTGTGAGTGATCAGCTGTGTGGCATCGCTGCCTGCCAGACGGATGATATATATAACCGAAACTGCCTTATTGAGCTGGTTAATTGCCAGGTAACTTCTCTTTACCAGAGCACCCCAGCATTGGGCTAGATCCTAATCATATGTGTTCACCTTCTCCCAGCGCCAAATAAGAATGGGCAGATAGAGCTCCAAACAATTATTCCTTCCACCAGGTATCCAGGATAATCCTTCCATTTCTAAAACCATAGTGTAAGCCAGAATTAGATCCAGCTGCATTCATTGATACAATCCTTTCACTGACCTTCTCATCTTCCCTGGTGGCCCTTGTGCTATGATTCTGCTCCTGTCTATGGCATAGATGGTTCTTCGTGGAGCGGAGACAGAAGGCTGTGTCATTGTGTCAGCTGCCAAAGCTCAGCTGCTGCAGTGCCAACACCATCCAGCCTGGTATGGTGACACATTGAAGCAAAAGACATCCTGGACTTGCCTACTGGATGGCATGCAGTACTTTGCCACCACTGAAAGCAGCCCCACTGAGCAGGATGGCCGACAGCTCTGGTTAGAGGTTAGTCAAATACAGGAATTGCAGGCAGTCTCTGATTTGTGGTCTGTGAGCACATAGTGCTTTTTTCTTTTTTTTTAATCTCTTGCTGTTCTTTTTTATTGTGAGGGAAATTCTTGTTTCCCAGCACTAGAATAAAATGGGTTGGAACTTTTTTACGTTTGAGAAGATTGCTGACCTCTGCTAATAAATCACACTAATCAGCAGGCAGCCAAGAGAACAGGCAGTAAGCCTGAGAACTTTAGATAAATTCTTTATCTGTCCTTTCTCTGATTTCTCTTAAGAAGATGTTTGATTAGTTTCAGCAAAGCAGTAAGGTTGAATACAAGGACTGCTTGTCTAGGACTCAGGTTATGTGAGTTCTAATGCCACCTTTGCTGTTATAGTAGCCATGAGCCTTTGGGCGAGTCACCTTTATTTACTTTGCTTAAGTTTATCTATTTATTTTGAGAGAGAGAGATGAGAGCAGGGGAGGGGCATAGAGAGAGGGAGAGAGAATCCCAAGCAGGCTCTGCGTTGTTAGTGCTGAGCCCGATGTGGGGCTCAAACTCACAGCTCTGAGACCATGATCTGAGCTGAAATCCAGAGTCAGAGGCTTAAACTGACTGAGCCACCCCAGAGCCCCAAGTCGCCTTTATTTGTAAAATTGAGTTAATACTTCCCCCTCACAAGATTGTTGAAAGGATCAAGGGTGAGAAACTGCTTTGAAAAATACAAAGCTTCATTTAGATGGAAAATAATTACACCATTTTTAAAAAGTTATGTCAGAGGAGGTCTAAGTGTGTCAAGATAGCATTTTGTTAGATGGTGGAATTATGAGCAGTTGGCAGGGACTAGGCTATAGATTTTCTTTTCAGTGTAGTAAAACTGAATTTGCTCTATAATTTCTAGGATATTCTCCCAGAGTAATAGGAGATCTAATAGTTATAAGATGTACCTAATACTCAGCATTGTTACTTCTTAACCGGTGTGAAGTGTCCACATTGTGCTGGGCATGGTACACCCAAATGAGTTACTGGATCCAGCTACATCTTTAAGGACCAATAGGATAACTTCATTTACCATTCTCCTCAGTGGGGAAAAAGCTAATCCCTTTTCTGTCCTCCCTGCCTGGTGCTTCTTACTCCAACAACCTTAGGGCTCAATCTAAGCAACCTCAGGTGTAATTACACACAAGGTAATCATTTAATCAGATGTCAAGCCAAGTAAGGGTCAAGTTATTGGTACTATGAGAGGTCATGCTGATATATTACATCTGTGATTCAGGCAAGCAGTGCTCTTTACCACTAATCTCAGGAGGTAGGCATAGAAGGTATACTCAGGCAGAGGTGGGCAGGATGAGCTATGCAAGATCTCTAGCATTTTCCGGGCCTCTGCTTCTTTTAGGCATGCCCTCTTTTACATGTGAACCCTTTTTTTCCTCAGGCTGTGATATTAGCATTAGAGTAGAATATCCTAGGGGTTTTTTTGTTTCTTTAATTGAAGTATAGTTGACATATTAGTTTCAGGTGTACAACATAGTGACTTGACAATTACAAACATTATAAAATGCTCACCAGGGTAGTTACCATCTGTCACCATATAAAATTATTACAGTATTATTGACTATTTCCTGTACTGTACTTTTCATCTCTGAGTTATTTTATATCTGGAAGTATGTACCTTTTAATCCCCTTGATTTATTTCAACTATTCCTCCCACCCTCCTCCCCTCTGGCAACCACCAGTTCTTTATGGGTTTATTTCTGTTTTTGTTGTTTCTTTTTTACATTCCCCATATAAGCGAAATCGTATAGGATTTATCTTTGTCTGTCTGATTTTACTTGGGATAATACCCTTAGGTCCATCTGTATTGCCCAAAATGGCAAGATTTTATTCCTTTTTATGGCTAGTAGTATTCCATTGTGTATATATAAAATACGTCTTTATCCATTCATCTGTTGAAGGACATTTAGGTTGCTTCTGTATTTTGGCTATTATAAATACACATAATAAGCATTAAATATAGGGCTTTTCGAATTAATGATTTCATTTTCTTCAAATAAATACCCAGAAGTGGAATTATTAGATCGTATGGTACTTCTGTTTTTAGTTTTTTGAGGAATCTCAGTATTGTTTGCCAGAATGGCTGCACCAATTTACATTCCTGCTAACGTTGCACAGTTTCCCTTTTCTCATCGTCCTTGCCAACATGTGTTCTTTCATTTTGATACTAGCCATTTTACTGTGAAGTGGCTTTGATTTGTATTTCCCTGATGATTAATGAATTTGAGCATCTTTCCATGTGTCTGTTAGCCCATCTGTATGTCTTCTTTTGGAAAAATGTCTACTCGGGTCCTCTGCCCATTTTTAATTGGATTAATGTGTTTTTTTGGGGTTTTTTTGGTGTTGAGTTGTAGGAGTTCCTTATGTATCATTTGCAAATATCTTCTCCCTTTCAGTAGGTTGTCTTTTCGTTTTGCTTATGATTTCCTTCACCGAGTTTGGTGGGAGTACTTTGATCTTGCCTTTCCCATATGAAATTTTTTGTGACTTGGCAGATCTGCTTATGGTCTTCATATCACTCATTCTACTATTCACTTTGACTTCAGCTTGGCAGAGAGACTCAAAAGAATTCATTCCCTTTACCCCATGGGCAACAGTGTCAGAGTGGTTGTCTGAAAACAGAAAACAGCAAAACCACAATTGCATGAATATCAAAGTGGGTGGGAAAGTCACTGGTTTTGATGAAATTTTTTGTGCTTGACAGGATTGACTTTTTCCTCAAAAAAATTTTTTTTATTGTGGTAAGATATAAAATTTACCATTTTAACCATTTTTTAAGTTTATTTATTTATTTTGAGACAGAGTGTGAGCAGAGGAGGGGCAGAGAGAGAGAAGGAAAGAGGGAATCCCAAGCAGGCTCTATGCTGAGCGCAGAGTTCGATGTAGGGCTTGATCTCACAACTGAGATCGTGACCTGAGCTGAAATCAAGAGTTGGATGCCACCCCTGGTTTTAACCATTTTTAAGTGTAAAGTTAAGTTTGTATTAAATACATTCATAATGTTGTTCAACCATCACCACCATCCATTTCCCTAACTCTTCATCTTATAAAACTGAAATTATACCCATTAAACAATAACCTCCCTTCCCCTTTCCAGTCCTCAGCAACCACCATTCTACTTTCTGTCTCTATGATTTTGGCTGTTCTTAAGTACCTTGTATAAGTGGAATCATACAGCATTTGTCTTTTTGTGACTGGTTTATTTCACTTCCTATAATCTCTTCAAGGTTTGTTCGTGTTGTAGCATCTTCCTTTTTAGGATTGGATTCTGTTGTATGTACAACAAATTGCTTATCCATTTGTCTATCAGTGGATACTTGGGTTGCTTCCATATTTTAGCTATTGTGAATAATACCATGTGAACATGGGTGTACAAATCTCTTCAAGACCTTGCTTTCAGTTCTTCTCAGTATATATCCAGAAGTGGAACTGCTAGGTCACATAGCAAAAATTCTATTTTTAATTTTTTGAGGAATTGCCATACTGTTTCCATAGTACCATTGTACCATTTGACATACCCCAACAGTGCACAAGAGTTCCAATTTCTGCACATCCTTGGCAACACTTTTTTTTTTTTTTTGATTGTAGCCATCCTAATGGGTGTGAGGTGGGATAGGATTTTTTTTTTAATGTTTATTTATTTATTTTGAGAGCACAAGTGGGGAAGGAGCAGAGAGAGAGAAGGAGACAGAATCCCAAGCAGAGCCTGATGTGAGGCTTGATCCCAAGAACTGTGAGATCATGACCTGAGCTGGTATCAAGAGTCACTTAACTGACTGAGCCACCCAGGTGCCCCCAGATAGGATATGATTTTAACCTAGCTTGCTTTTCTGGTCTCAGGCCTGCAGGCATGTAACTCATCTGGGTTTGGAGAATTTAGGTGGTGGGCCAGGAGGGAGTCATGTATGTCTTCTACCCTGGGAGATCCTTCAAGCTGTTCCAGGCAGTGGAAATTTAGATAGTATTACTTGCATCATAATCATCTGTGTCCCAGTTGGCTAGGAGTTAAAGGTGCCTGTATCTCTGTCTTCAGGTAAAGAATATTGAGGAGCACCGGCAGCGTAGTCTGGACTCTGTGCAGGAGCTGATGGAGAGCGGGCAGGCAGTGGGAGGCATGGTTACCACCACCACAGGTCAGCTCTCCCTTATTCCCCATCATGTTGTTAGGTGTGCATTTTCTTACATACTCTTAAAATTAACATATGCTGGAATAGGACCATTTTGTTTTAGGCTAGGGGGAAAGCAAGTGTCTGGAGTTCCCTAAACATCACATATGGCTGGGAGGTTCTCACAATACCTCCATTGAAAATGTCTTTCTCTTATCTCTTTCCCACCTCTTCCCAGATTGGAACCAGCCAGCTGAGGCGCAACAAGCCCAGCAAGTCCAACGGATCATTTCACGCTGTAGCTGCCGAATGTACTATATTAGTTACAGCCATGACATTGATCCTGAGCTGGCAACTCAGATTAAGCCACCTGAGGTTCATGAGAACCAGGAAAAGGAAGATCTCCTAAAGAAACAGGAAGGTATTCAGGGCTTGAAAGGCTTTTAGAAGGGAACTAGAGAATTTTTGAAAGTAGCTATTTCCTTAGTGGTTTTGAGTTAGTAGTGTTATTAGAAGTCCCACTGTGCCCTGGGCATTAACACTTTCACTTTGCTCTACATTGTGTAAGTTCTACTATAAGAGAATAAACTGGACTGTTGGAGGGAACTGGGATGAATGGATATTGTTTAATTCTAAAATAAGAAAACCTATTTCTACCCATGAGCATCTCTCACTAATACCAAATATGGGTTAGAAGATGGGGTCGATATTTAGAGAGAAACTTGAGTTTCTTACCTAGCTGCTATCAATTACCTAGGAGCTGTGGATACCTTCACCCTTATTCATCATGAGCTGGAAATCTCCACCAACCCGGCTCAGTATGCCATGATCTTAGACATCGTCAACAACCTGCTGCTCCACGTAGAACCTAAGCGGAAGGTGAGCATGGGCCCTAATAGAATGCCAGTTAACCTCACAGGAACTGACAGACCTTGTGCTTTATTTGGGGTCCAGTAAGAAAAGCCATGCTTCAAACTGAAAAAGGACCTTGTGGTGAGTACATCCTGTGTTAGTCAATAGCAGCAGTTGAAATTGTCTAGAAAAGGTCTGAGTGTTTCTGAGACTGCAGAGCTTGTTTATGTGTGGTTTTTCTTGGTCAGTTCTCCGCTGAGTCACTTTAATACCTCTAAAAACAGTAACTGGTCCCCACTATCACCTCTATCCCTACCCTGTGGCACTGGCTTATTGTGAAATCTTTATGTCTTCTGCATTGGCCTACCCTTTATGCTTGCTACTAATGGTAACAGATACAAGTAAGCTTTCCAGAAGAGGTCCCTGTTTCTTGTTCCTTTCTGTATTTCACCTTACTACAAGACATGTCTATCCAGAAACCTTGCTCATTTCCTTTTCCATTCCTTCAGGAGCATAGTGAGAAGAAGCAGCGAGTCAGGTTCCAGCTTGAGATCTCTAGCAATCCTGAGGAACAGCGCAGCAGCATATTACACTTGCAGGAGGCCGTGCGGCAGCATGTGGCCCAAATACGGCAGCTGGAAAAGCAGATGTATTCTATCATGAAGGTAGTCACCAGGGCAGTTTGAGGAGAGGGTGTTCTCCTAGGACAAAGGAGATCTCCTCTCAGTTTCTCCTGCCTTGGCTCCCTAGTCTTTGCAGGATGACAGCAAGAATGAGAACTTGCTTGACCTGAACCAAAAGCTTCAGTTGCAGCTAAACCAGGAGAAGGCCAACCTACAGCTGGAAAGTGAAGAGCTGAATATCCTCATCAGGTGCCATAGCATCCTTTCCCTGCCCTTTTCTAGTGCCCCAGCTGGAATTGATTTCTCTTCCTTGCTTTAGATCTATTGTGCATTATCAAAGGCTGATGTAGATTTGGGCACTTCCCGAATGAGCGTTGCTGGTCTTGGCCAAGAGATTGAGAACTGGAGAGCCCCTGCTTTGGCTCCTCATTAGAGTACCTCCTGGGAAAGGAGAAAATCAGCTCAGAAAGATAGCTTTTGTGGCCCTGGTGCTATGCAGGTGAACTGAAAATAAAATATCTTGGAAGTTGGTCAGTAAGGAGCACAATTGCAGATACAATTGTAGGGCTTTATTAGTGGGCAGAGATTACTTTATTAAGAAGCACCTGGAGGGCACTTGGGTGGCTTAGTCGGTTGAGTGTCCAACTTTTGACTTTGCCTCAGGTGATAATCTCACAATTCCTGAGTTTGAGCCCCACGTCGGGCTCTGAACTGACAGCGGGGAGCCTGCTTGGGATTCTGTCTCTCCCTCTCTCTCTCTCAAAATATACCAAAAAAACCCAAAATAAAACCTTGGAAAAAAAAAAAAGCAGCACCTCTATGGCTCAGTCAGTAGAGCATGTGACTCTTGATCTCAGGATCATGAGTTCAAGCCCTATGCTGGGTGTGGAACTTACTTTTTTTTTTTAACATGGTTAGCATGTGACATGCGCATATATATATACGTGTGTGTGTGTGTGTATACACATATATACATATATGTGTATATATATTTTTATAATTTATTGTCAAATTGGCTAACATACAGTGTGTGAAGTGTGCTCTTGGTTTTTGGGGTAGATTCCCATGGTTCACCACTTACATACAACACCCAGTGCTCATCCCAACAAGTGCCCTTCTCAATGCCCATCACCCATTTTTCCCTCTCCCCCACCCCCCCATCCACCCTCAGTTTGTTCTCTGTATTTAAGAGTCTCTTATGGTTTGCTTCCCTCCCTCTCTGTAACTGTTTTTTTCCCTTTCCCTTCCCCCATGGTCTTCTGTTAAGTTTCTCAAGATGGGTGTGGAACTTAAGAAAAAACAACAACAACAACAACTGTGGAATTGAAAAATTTGAAAGATAGGATTTATTCTCCCATGGCCCAGGGTGTGAGGAGCATGAATCCAGTGAAAAAAAATAGGGAATAGCTGTCCCAAAATAGGTCCATCTCTGGGTTTACCTCCTGCATCATTCTAGAGCATTCTACCCCACCCCCAACCCAAATGCTGTTACCCTTATTGGCTTTGGCCCTCCTGTCCATTTATAGGTGTTTTAAGGATTTCCAATTGCAGCAGGCCAATAAGATGGAGTTGCGAAAACAACAAGAAGATGTGAGTGTAGTTCGTCGCACTGAGTTCTACTTTGCTCAGGCACGATGGCGTCTGACAGAGGAAGATGGGCAGCTAGGAATTGCTGAACTGGAGCTGCAGCGGTTCCTCTACAGCAAGGTATCGGGTATATACAGTCACATAAAGGCAGCTGTATTGAGAGACATTGACCTATCACAGGAGTCTTAACTCGGAGAAACAAAGAGGCTAATTATTATATGATTACTAATGCTGGTATTAATGGTTATTAATGATGATACATGAGCAGAGTTCCCTTTAGACGTAGTTGTTTGTAATATTAAATAATACAGATATAGATGAGCTTGATCAAATGCTTCTTTCATTGAATAAGATTATCCCTAGAAATATGGCCCAGAAAGAAGTAATCTTCCAATACCAGCTTGGAATAGAATTAATTCTATACTGACATTCAGCTTTCCTGCAATAAATGGAGGAGAAGACATGATTCATTATTCCACACTCCTTCCCCCTGGGAGTTTGGAAATGAGTGAGACCATTTTTGACTATCACAGTAATTGGGAAGGATTACTGGCACTTAGTGCTCTTGTTAGTAGTGTCCATGAGAAACACTGGATTAAAGGGTGAATTGACTGTATGGAGATGAAAGGGATACCAAAGGTTGGGGTTAAACATATGGAGAACCTGAAAACAGGATATGTAGCAATTCTCTAGCAAGCTCCTGAGAAAGACTTATAATAGTGTGTGGGGTGGGGTTGGGGGGCAATCTGTCTTTATAGGTGAATAAGTCTGATGACACAGCAGAACATCTTCTGGAATTGGGCTGGTTCACTATGAACAACCTCCTCCCCAATGCCGTCTATAAGGCAAGTCTTATTTCCCCATTCCTGCCCCATTCTCATGCTTCCTAACACAGGGCATTTGTAATGGCCCTTCCCCATAAACCCACTAAGGGAAATACTGTGGTGATCTGAGAGGTGAAAGCTTGTCTAGCTTAGCAAGACTGTTGCTTTTCCTCTTAGTCTGCAGGGATTTGTGGGTAGATTTATCACTCTTTATCTTACAGGTAGTCCTACGGCCCCAGAGCTCCTGCCAATCTGGGCGACAGCTAGCCCTCCGCCTTTTCAGCAAAGTCCGGCCCCCTGTTGGGGGTATTTCTGTTAAGGAACACTTTGAGGTTAGTAAACAGTCCTTTGGGGACCCAGGAACAAAGGGCACTCAAAAGCTATGTGTGTGTCAATGTTACATTAGGGGTAGGTAAACTGAGGGATGATGTCTGAGCTTAATTGCTTCTTCAGCCTTTTTCCTCTTTAGGTAAATGTGGTGCCTCTCACCATCCAGCTGACACACCAGTTCTTCCATAGAATAATGGGCTTTTTCTTTCCTGGCCGAAGCGTAGAAGATGATGAGGTTGGTGATGAAGAAGATAAGTCCAAACTGGTGACTACTGGTGAGAACTTTTATGGTGGAGATCCGGAAGACTGGGGTAGCAGCCTCAGAGATAGCTGAAGCTTCAGAAAGAGGACAACAGCTGGTGTGCTTGCTTTTTCATAGGAATACCAGTGGTTAAGCCTCGGCAGCTGATTGCAACAGATGATGCAGCACCACTGGGCCCTGGGAAGGGTGTTGCACAAGGCTTAAATCGGAGTTCTGGTGTCAGAAGATCATTTCGGAAAGTACCTGAGGTACCAGACATGTCCCTAATGACAGAAAGATGGAAGAATCCTAGGGTTCTGTTTGGGTCAGCTGAAGATTTCTTCTGTTTCCTGAGTCTTTTCCAGGGATGAAAGGAGATGGAGATGTTTGGGGTTCTAAGTTTCTTCTGATGGTTTCAAGAACTCATATTCGTTTCCTGCCTTTCCTAGCACCCTGTGGATGATATTGACAAGATGAAAGAGCGAGCTGCCATGAACAACTCCTTCATCTACATAAAGATTCCACAGGTTCCTCTCTGTGTCAGCTACAAGGTCTGCTCCTCCCTAGTACTTTCTAGAACAGGGCGGGAAGAGAACCAGATAAGATCAGAGATTAAAATTAGGCACGACAGTCTAAATTGTGAAGATGGTCTTTGGGTAATAATCTGCTGTTCCCTCTGCTGCCTTCAGGAGTCAGTACTGTTACAGGATGAGGTAAAGGGAAATCAGTATCTTTAGATTGCTGCTGCAGGAAAGTGCTAGACTTGGGACTCAAGTATTAGATTGGACTGTGTGTTCACTTCAGCAGCACATACATTAAAAAAGTATTAGCTTTGGACTAAAAATGGCAGCTGATCTTTTCGCTCTTCTTTTCTCTCCCCTCTCCCTCCTTCTCTTGCAGGGTGAGAAGAATAGTGTGGATTGGGGTGACCTTAACCTTGTGCTGCCCTGTCTGGAGTACCACAACAACACATGGACATGGCTAGACTTTGCCATGGCTGTCAAGAGGGACAGCCGCAAAGCCCTGGTTGCCCAGGTATCCTGCCAGAGTTCGTGGCTGTTTGGTTAGCAGGGGCTGACAAACAGGTCCTGTGCTCAGGAGCATTTCATTGTAGGACATATGTAGGACAAGTAGCCTTGGCAACGGGCAGGTGAATGAAGTGAGCAACTTCTATCCCTGCCCTCTCCATGACTTTGGTCAGATGTTTAAATGGTTACACTTACATATGTTAACTGCTGTTGAGTTTTAGGGAACTGAGGGCTGATGCAACTTCAGGTTTAGAATAGGTTCTAATTAGACTGTAAGCTTCTTGAAAGCAGAGATCATTTTATAATTTGAATTGCCACATTGTGCCTTCATGTAAGCTTAACAAATCTTTTTTGACTTGGTTCACAGTGATTTATTCTGCCTGTTCCACTAATATTTACCTTCCCTTTTACTCCTCTCAACCTACCAGGTAATCAAAGAGAAGCTAAGGCTGAAGCCTGCAACAGGGTCTGAGGTCCGGGGAAAGCTAGAAACTAAATCAGATCTCAACATGCAACAGCAGGAAGAGGAGGAGAAAGCCCGACTCCTCATCGGTTTAAGTGTGGGCAACAAGAACCCTGGCAAGAAGTCCATCTTTGGCAGGCGCAAGTGATCCAGCATGCAAGAGTGGCTGCAGTACAGGATCTGACTTTGGCTCAGGCCCCAGGGACTTGTGGGGTGGGAGGCGCTTCCCCTCATCCATCAGGATTTGTGGTGGTCAGGAGCTCACAGGGTACTGTGGAGAGAGGCACTGCTCTTTTAGCAGCTGGCCTGTTCCCTGCAGAACACGGTGGATAATAATGCTGAGTTCTACCTCACACTGATCAGCAGGGCCAGAGAGGCATCAAGAGAGCAAGACCCAGGGATTGGGCCCAGGATCAGGATCTGGTTCCCTTGGGGCCAACTGAAAGGGTGGGAGGGACAGTTCTGATCAAGTGTGATAAATTTTTATAGACCTATATATAAATATATACATATATATTTCTAAGTGTAACTGCTCTCCCTCTGTGCCAGAAAGTTGAGGGGAGGATCCGCTCTCTCCCTCATTCCACTGCCTTGTACAGGAGGTATTAGGGTTCTGGGGGGAAATCAGCCCCTCCTCAATCTGTGCCAAGTTCACTTGGGAAAATGGCAATAGGAGTCAGGGCTGGCCATGGATCCCCCTGGGGCATGCCCTGGAGAATGGTAAGAAAATGACTTAAAGAGAAAAAAAATCTATTTTAGTTATTAATTTTTTTTGGTGTGTTAAGTACATGGGTTCAACCTGTGTCCTTCCCTCCCCATCAACCCAAGACACATCCTCTAGCTGCCACTCTAATGAGGATGGCCTCTTCCCTCCTCCATGAAGCCCTATCACAGATACTTCCCAGCTCTGGTGTGACACTGGCCCCATGCTGATAGGTCTCTGCACATTTTAGTTCTGGCTATAAGCTTATTCATAACTGGGGTGGGCAGATAGGATTTGAGGATGAGTGGGGTTTGGCTGCATCCACTTGCATCTCTAGTCATGAATAGCAGGGAAGAGGCGGGGCTCATGTGTAATGTAGCATCAGGGGGAGGAATCGCTTATGTAACTGGGACAACAGATTTAGCAGGTAGAGGAGGCAGAGGCTTTGGATGGGAACAGTAAGCTGTCGGCAGGGGCAACATGCCCGGGTGGTTGCTTCTCATAAGGTAGGCTGTGGGGCTCTGGCAGCCTGTTTAGGGGAGGTGAAGGGGGGACATGGGCTTGAGGCCTGGGAACTGACCAGTGAAGAGGATGTTAGTGATGCCCACTGTGGAGGTGAAACAGGAGGCTATACGGTGAAAATATCCCAACCCCATACTGAGAGGTACAGGACGAATTTCTGATGCTTCATGGAGAAAATGTCTACATACTGATTTCCTAGAGGATTTGAATCATGTCCAGGAAATCTAGGCCTTGGCCCAAAACAAGGGTAGTAGCAATTTTGCCTGGTGCTCAAAAACATATCTCTAAGGTTAAGATTTGAGGGTATGCCCTCTAAGATGGGCAGAATTTGTAATGCCTCAAGGGCAGAGGTTTAGAGTGGCTCCCTTGGTTCTCAGCAGGGTGGCAACATCCAGGGTCCCTGGGTCCGAGGCTGGAAGAGCCTCTGGTCAGGTGTGGGAACTACCAGGTCAGGTCTGGAAGAGCTGTGGGGACTACGGGGGCATCAGTGCCTACACCAGGAGCCCCTGGAGCCGACCCCGTTGCTAATAGAGAAGCCTCTGTCTGAGTGGCCAGTGCCTCAGTTCGTCAACCTTTTTCTGCCGGAGTTTCCCATTAGGCCTCTTACAGGGCATCACCAGCTGAAGGTAGGTCAGTCCCTGGAAGGGGTCTCAGTCTTGGGGAGACATCTAGAAATGACCAGAGTTTCAATCACCCTATTCTTAATTTCTCTGTACAGATTTTAGGACTTGTGGCTAAAGGCTCCTTTGGAACAGTCTTCAAGGTGCTAGATTGTGACCAGAAAGCAGTATTTGCAGTGAAGGTAGGGACCTAGGTATTCCATATCATTCTCTAGTGTCTGCTTCTATTCTTGGTTTCAGAAAGGTTGGGAGGCATAAACAACGCATAGGAGTCATCACTCCTCTCCTTTTATAGGTGGTGTCCAAGGTAAAGGTCCTACAGAGGGACATCCTGAGGCAGTGCAAAGAGGAGGTTAGCATCCAGGTATGCACAGAGCCCAGGAATGGAGCCTAGGAAGAACTAAACCACAGATGGAGAAAGCACCTTTCCTGTCCAACTGCCCTGCTCTTCCTTATTCTGCCCCCTCCCTCTGCTTCAACCAAAGCAGATCCTGGGAAAGGTAGTTAGCAGCAGCTAATTCTAGGTCCTTCCAGGGAAACCTCTCTAGCATGTCCTGGTGTGTTCATAGTATCATGCTGGTTTTGGGATTACCAGACAGGCAGTCCCTACTGTTTTGTTCACCTGAACTTAGAGGTAGGGCAGCAGCTCCCTTTCTGCACAACTAGGTTAAATCCTGACTTCTTGGCTGTCTTGATCCTCAGTGCCCTTTTTCCTCCCTAACTTCCTGTTTTTTCATCCCTAGCGACAGATCAACCATCCTTTTGTACACGGTTTGGGGGACAGCTGGCAGGGAAAACGACACCTCTTCATTAGTGAGTGACTGGTCTCTCTCATTTCCAAGAGTCGTCCCATTGTACTCCACCTGAGATTACCTATCCCTTTGGCTTGTTCTCCCTTGGCTGTTTCCCTTCTCTGAGTGTTTCTGTCTCCCAAAGGGAGGGAACAACATGTGGCATCAGTTTGGGCAAGAGGCCTAAAATGCCTTTGAGCCCAGGCACATTACCCCCCAATATCACCTAGACTTCTGGTCCTTTGCAGTGTGCAGCTACTGCAGTACAGATCTGTGCTCCCTGTGGTCCTCTGTCGGCTGCCTGACTGAGGCTTCCATCCGCCTCTTTGCTGCTGAACTGGTTCTGGTGCTGTGTAAGTGAAACAGAAATGGTAATGGAAATGAGGGAAGACTTAAGGGGGAGGGGCAGAGAGAAGTGGTATTAACTCTGGAGGTCAAAGAACAGGAATAGGGATGGGATGGGAACTACCAGGGAAACTGGAAAGACAGGAGAGCTTTAGCACACCCCATTACTTGCTGTCATCCACAGGCTATCTCCATGATTTGGGCATCATCCACCGAGATGTGAAGGTAGAGTTAAGCACTTTTTCTCTGAAGTGGGGCATCAGTAAGAAGTACCAACAGATCTAAGAAGGGAGAGGGGAGATGAGGATAGCTGACCTTGGGGCCCTCAAGGGTGCTAAGGATTTGGGCAAGAGCCCTCAAAGTATAGACTTGAATGCTGAATAGGGCATCTTCCTCAGCGGACAGGTATATATGATAAAAGAAGGTCAAAAGGAAGATGAATAACCTCTCACTTGTGATTTTTCAGATGGAGAATATCCTTCTGGATGAACGAGGTAAGTCCTTTTCTTTTCCTAGCCCCAGAATTAGAGGTACTGTCAGTTTGGGAATATGTCATGGCTGACAAGGGGTGGAACAGAGTGGTGCTGTTGCCTTATCTTTCACAGGCCATGTGAAACTGACAGACTTTGGTTTGTCCCGCCACCTGCCCCAGGGAGCCCGAGCCTATACTATCTGTGGCACCCTTCAGTACATGGGTGAGACAGGGGCTAAAACTGGTGGGGAAGCATTGGCAGAGGATAGCCAGTTGATGTCAGTGACACCTGTCTTTCAAATCTAGCCCCAGAGGTCCTGAGTGGAGGGCCTTACAACCATGCTGCTGACTGGTGGTCCCTGGGTGTCTTGCTTTTCTGTCTGGCAACTGGGAAGGTGAGAAGATGGTAGGGATGTTGGGCAAAGAGAGGAGCTCTGCCCTGTAGTGGGAAGAACTTAGGAAATCTTGCCTTATTCCTACTAAACAATGCTACCACTGCCCCCCACCCCCATTCCCCACCTCTTAACTCAGTTTCCAGTGGCTGCAGAGAGGGATCATGTGGCCATGTTGGCAAGTGTGACACACTATGATTCTGAGGTCCCAACTTCTCTTAACCAGGGGCTCTCACTCCTGCTCCATGAGGTAAGAGTGAACACTACTTTCCTTCTTGACTACCAAACCATTCAATTCTCTCCTTTCCCTATTATTGAAATGAGATTTCCCCATTCCTCTAATAATTTGGTGAGTGTGTGTATGTGTGTGTGCGTGCGCACGTGCTCTAACTTGATCAAGTACCATCCTCCCCATGCATAATCAGTCACTTCTGAGAGAGAGGGCCAGTGCTGCTCTCTTACCAGGACAGTGCCTCTATTCCCACCTCTGCCCCCAATAATTTCTCCCTCTTTCAAATCCTCTTTAGGATTCTTCTTCCTGCCCTCCACAGCCCATGAACTTCTTCTTTTCCAGCTTTTCTGGTTAGCCCCTCTCCTATCTCATCTATCCTTCATGCTCTATTTGCCTTCAGCTCTTATGCCAGAATCCCCTCCACCGTCTACGTTATTTGCATCACTTCCAGGTCCACCCTTTCTTTCGGGGTGTGGCCTTTGACCCAGAGCTCCTACAGAAGCAGCCAGTGAACTTTGTCATGGAGACACAAGCTACCCAGCCCAGTCCATCGGAGTCCATGCTTTTCAAGAACTTTGACTGTAACCTGGAGTCCTACCTGGTCCATCCCAGCCTTGCTTGAGCCCCTCTACTGTAGATCGGGGCCTGAGAACCCAAGGATCTCCTCCACTGCCAACTCAGTATGACCACTTTGATGATCTAGTTTGTTTTTACTCTGTAGCCTCTTACTATTCTGTTCTTCTAGTTGTTGGACCAGAGTTCAAATCTTGCGCATTCTGCTATTGGCAGCCACAATTGGCCCTACCCCTCCCTACTCCCTAATACAACTCACCTCTCAATTCAACATCTCGGATCAGTGTTGACCTTTTCCTTCGCTGCATTTCTCCAATGCTCATACCCTGAAGCTTTCAACCAGAGGCTTATTCTACTTTTCCCTTTCCTTGTTTCTCTGCCGTATTTCCTTTCTTGAGAAGTAACACTTCATGGAGTCTCAAGGTGCTGTTTATGTGTTTTATAGGTTTCTCAGAAGTAGTATGAATGTTTTTCAAAAGTCTCAAAAGCTGGCATTTTAACCCCTAAATATGTAGCTAAAACATGTGATCTGGGGGCTCAAAGCCAGTCTGTGATAAATCTAATGTTTAAAAATTTCAAAAGTGAATCTAATAGCCTAAATGTGAGGAATAAGAACTGAAATATGGATGGGTTAAATGTCTTTTCTAGGGCTAATTGGAACAGCTATTGAATTTTTTTTCCAAAACAAAGTCTCCTCGGAAGACACAAGGATTATTAAACTGAGTATTTCCCTAGATGACCTGGGATTCAGTTTCTGATGGGGAAACCAAGGGATTAAGAGGCATGACATCAGCCTTAAAATCTAAGGTTAGAGATGTATTTCAAAAACCTTTTCCTTTTTATTTTTTAAATATATATTTTTTAATGTTTGCTTTTGAGAGAGAGACAGAGCGTGAGCAGGGGAGGGACAGAGAGAGAGGGAGACATAGAATCCGAAGCAGGCTCCAGGCTCTGAGCTGTCAGGACAGAGTCACATATGGGGCTCGAACTCACAAACTGTGAGATCATGACCTGAGCCAAAGTTGGACACTTAACTGACTGAGTCACCCAGGTGCCCCTCCTTTTTATTTTTTAAAAAAATGTTTATTTTTGAGAGAGAGAAGGAGAGCATGCAGGGGTGGGGCAGAGAGAGAAAGAAGAGAGAATTCCAAGCAGGCTCCACACTGTCCCTGCAGAGCCTGATGCAGGGCTCAAAGTCACAAACCAGGAGATCATGACCTGAGCCGAAATCAAGAGTTGGATACTTAACCAACTAAGCCACCCAGGCGCCCTGAACCTTTTTCTTTAGTAAGGAAAGTCATCTGGACCTTAAATTTTATACATTTCTGGCATTTATAACTTGTTTTCATTTTTCTAAACTTCTCAAAACCTTCATTTAAAACAAATTTTTTTTAAACTCTGTTTATTGAAGTAATCTCTACACCCACTGTGGGGCTCGAACTCAACCCCAAGATCTAGAGTCACATGCCTTTCTGACCACGCCAGCCAGGCACCCCTCAAATCCTTCATTTTATTACCCTTCAGTTATGTTTGATCTCTCTTTACAAACCAAAGAGAGTCTGGAAAGTACTCTGTGTACTTGTGTTTATTAATTCTGTCCCTGGATTAAGCCAGATTTTCCCTGTATAGCTGGCATTTTATTGGCCTCTGCAGAATTGCTTTTTCTGGATTGTACTTTGGCAATCCGTAGGAAAATCCCTGTGAAATTTAATAGCTGTGGCTATTGTAAAGGGTGTTTATCATTACAATTCATAATGTTCTGTTTAAGGATGCATGGGAGAAATTTCCTCTGAATTCAGCTGTGCTTTTCCTGAATTGCTGTTTGATTTTACCTTAAAGACACTAAACATTCAACTGACTGTAATTTTTTCTTCATATCAGTGCTATGCCACTTAGAGCCTAATTTGTGGTCCATTTCCAGCAAGTGTTTAGGACTTCACATCGTATATTTTGTATGCTAGCCACATTCTTGGTTCCATCTTCCTTTCCTATCTTTATTTTCCTTATTTTCATTTTTCTGTTTTAATCTTTTTTTCTTACTATATTATCTGCATCTTTGTAAGCCTTTTTTGGAATGAGATTGGGATATAAATGAATAAATAAATGTAACAGTAGCCCTTTCGATTATCTAATTTGTTTTTCTTCAGACTTTTTTTTTTTTTTAGCTTTACTACATTTTTTTTTTTTTAAGTTGTAGTGACCAGAACTGCACATTGGGTAAAAACCCTGAATACTTGTAATAGGAATTAATGGTTTCTAAAGTAGTTAAGAATATTAGACTGGTGCCTGGATCCACCAATAACTATTTTAAGAGTCTTTACACAAGTTATCTTAACTTCTCTGAATTGTAGTTTCCTACATATAAAATGAGGGGGGTTATAATCACTGATTCTTAATTGTAGAGAATGGGCTTCTGAGTTCTGTGATGCTTTTTCAAAAAGCAGATGCTGATGATTTTATGATACTGTGTGTCCTGGTCCAGAGTTAATGTTCAGGTCACCCAACATTATATAGCCTCTCTGATCACAGCAGCATATTGGGTTAAGGTCTTTAGGACATGGTTAACAGGTCACTAGGGTCCCTTTCTTAGGTCACATCAGATAGCTTTGAGACCATAATCATGTAAGTGCAGTTTGAATTATTTCTTATCAAGTGCCATTTTTAACATACTCTCTTCAATCAGTGGGGCACTATAACAGTGATTCTCAGGGTAGAGTGGAGGGGATGATAGAAAAATCAAAGTTTCAGAAAGTATAATTTAAAAAAGCACTGTCCTCACCCATAGTTTTGATATGCTCATCCCTGGAAGGTAGTCTTTCCTGCCACCCCTGACCCCCACTTAGAATCACTGACCTATGAATACCTTTTACTTATTCATGATAAAATTTTTTATTAGAATTTTATTTAAAAAAAATTTTAAGTTTAGTTATTTTGAGAGAGAGTACACACATGCACACCCGTGAGCAGGGGGGAAGGGCAGAGAGAATCCCATCACAAACTGTGAGATTATGATCTGTGCCAAAATCAAGAGTAGGATGCTTACTTAACCGACTGAGCCACTCAGGAGTCCCTAAAAAATATTTTTATATACAACCTGAAATCATCTTTTAAATTTAACCCTATGCTTTGATTTTTCATTACCTAGAAGAAATCAAATATACCTATCAAAGTGGATATTTTATGCTGTACTCCCTTGTATCTTTTCTAAGAATGTAAGATTATCTTTTCTAAGAATGTAACACCAATCTGTATATTCTCCTTCTAGAAAAGTGTCTTTGTAGTTCTACTCATTGTTTCTTACCTCTAAGTTTCTTTACCACGTATCGATCTGTTTATTAGTTCATGCATTTAACAAACTGGTAATCACAATTCCTTAGTTACTTCTTTAAATTCTTCAATATAAAAATCTTGCCAAAGCTTTTTAAAAATAAAATCCTATTTAATGCATTATTAATCCCTGTTACGCTGAATTGTGTCTCCACCATACCCCCCCTTTTTGCATTCATACATTGAAATCCTAACCCTCAGTACTTCAGAATGTGACTGTATTTGAAAAGTCTTTAAAGATGCAATTAAGTTAAAATGAGGTCATATGGGTTGGCCCTAATCCAATGATAGGTGTCCTTATAAAGAAGAAATTGGCAGGGTGGGGGGGGGGGGCGCCTGGGTGGCTCAGTCGGTTAAGCGTCCGACTCTTGGTTTTGGCTCAGGCCATGATCTCACAGTTCATGAGTTCAAGTCCCATGTTGGGCTCTGTATTGACAGTGCAGAGCCTGTTTGGGATTCTGTCTCTCTGCCCCTCCCCTGCTCGCGTGTTTTCTCTCTCTCAAACATAAATAAACTTCAAAAAAGAAGAAATTAGGACACAGACATACAGAGGGAAGACCATGTGAAGATACAGGGAGAAGACAGCTATCTACAAGCCAATGGGAGAGGCCTCAGAAGAAACCAACTCTACTTGGTCTACCTTGATCTCGGACTTGTAGCCTCCAGAATTGTGAGAAAATAAATTTCTGTTGTTTGATCCACCCAGTCTGTGATACTTTGTTATAGCAACCCTAGCAAACTAATACAACCACTATGATGAGTTCTAATATATTAATCAGGACATTTTATTTACAAAAAAAGCATGCTACCTTCCTCCCTATAGTTTGGTTTTGTTTATGTTCTGAGGAACATATTATTTCAGATTTCACTGGCCTGAGTTTTGCTGGTTTATGGAGCCCCACTGATTAGCAGCTGTTACACTGCCTCCTTTGTTCAGAACTCCCATCATACAGGGGCGCCTGGGTGGCTCAGTTGGTTAAGTGGCCGACTTCGGCTCAGGTCATGATCTCACAGACTGCGAGTTCAAGCCCCGCGTCGGGCTCTGTGCTGACAGCTCAGAGCCTGGAGCCTGTTTCAGATTCTGTGTCTCCCTCTTTCTGACCCTCCCTCGTTCATGCTCTGTCTCAAAAATAAATAAACGTTAAAAAAAAAAAAAAAAAAAAAAGAACTCCCATCATACATATCATACACATACTGCATCATATATACATACACCATTCATTGAAGCAGGGCTACTAATTCCACAGTTTCATCCTTGAGTTCACTTAGAACTGCCTGGTGCAGTTCTCAGAGTTGCTGATTTGGCTTATGTAATTGCATTTTTACAAAATAAGTAATATCTAATCCTAAAGTTAAAAACTACAAGTGTTGGGGCACCTGGCTGGCTCAGTTGGTAGAGCATGCAACTCTTGATATTGGGGCTGTGAGTTCAAGCCCCACAATGGGCACAGAGATTACCTAAAAAGAAACAAAAACCCAAGTGTTTTAAATATTTGGACCCCTACTTAATATTATATACAAAACTTAATTCCAGATACATTAAGGATTTAAATGTGATCAAAACATAAAAATTTTATAAGAACATTTGGGAGATTAGATCTACAATCTGTAGGGGCACCTGGGTGGCTCAGTCGGTTAGGCATCCGACTTCGGCTCAGGTCACGATCTCACGGTCTGTGAGTTCGAGCCCCGCGTCGGGCTCTGTGGTGACAGCTCAGAGCCTGGAGCCCGTTTCAGATTCTGTGTCTCCCTCTCTCTCTGCCCTTCCCCTGTTCATGCTCTGTCTCTCTCTGTCTCAAAAATAAATAAACGTTAAAAAAAATTTTTTTAAAAAGATCTACAATCTGTAATGCCCCCGATTTCGAATCCGAGAGACCACCAAGGAACCGATACCGATGCAAACGCACAGGGTTTATTTGCAAGCTCGAGCTTGGGCCCAAGTATACCTGACACAGTGGAGCAGGGACTTGGACCCCTAGATTAAAAGGCGTAGCAGTTTTATAGGGGCCAGTGGCCAATGAGATTGTAACACACACAGAAAGTTGCATAGTCTTGTCAGTCCACATGCAGGTGGCCAATTGAATTACAATTTACCCTACAGTAACTGAACTAAACCATCACTGGTCAGAAGTGGCGCGCAAGTTTGGCGGGCAAAAGGCGGAGTTTACATTCTTTGGCGGTTAGGGGTTCTGCATTCCTATATGAGCCGGTTTCCAGTAAGGGTGTGCTCAGCGGCTTGACTAGGGTGGGGGAGTGTCTTAAGCAATAAGTAGGTCATGTGGGGGTTACACATGACATGGTGGGTGTAGCACAAAATGGAGTTAGTCTTGCCTGCTTGTCCAGGGGTAGGAGATTTTTGTTAAATTCCTTGGGTCCCACATTCCCCCTTTTTCAGAGGATACTATGCAGGACCCAATCATGGGTTCTGGGTTTCTGTGGAGAGAGTCAGTGGTTGGTATTGTTGCCTGAGTACCATGAGTTGAACTGTGTTGACTAGGTCCCTGACAAAAGCCACTAGTCTATTAATGAGGCAGGGCCCAAAGGTCAGAAGGAGGAGAAGGATGATCAGGGGACCGGCTAGGGAGGACAATAAGGTAGTCAGCCAGGGAGAATGATTGAACCATGATTCAAACCATCCCTGTTGCTGCTCTCGCTCTCGTTTTCGCTTGGCTAATCCTTCCCTTACCTTAGCCATTGATTCTCGTACTATCTCTGAGTGGTCAGTGTAGAAAAAGCACTCTTCGTTCAGGGCAGCGCAGACTCCTCCTTGTTGTAGAAAAACTAGGTCTAATCCCCTCCTATTTTGGAGCACCAGTTCAGACAAAGACATTAGGGATTCTTGGAGGTGGGAAATGGAGGTTTCTATGCGTTCTAGGTCTATATCAATGGCAGTTCTAAGGCTACTGTAGTGGGAGGCCTGGGTGGCTAGTGAGGCAATACCCGTCCCTGTGCCAGCCAATCCAATTCCCAGTAGGGAGGTGATGGTGATAGCGGAGATGGGCTCCCTTTTATTTCGCCCGTGGGTATCTGTGCCCTTCCACTGAAGTACCCGCTCATCTGAATGGTAGATGATTCTAGGGAGTAGCTGAGCCAGCACACAGAAGCCCCCAGTTCTGTTTATAACCTGACCGTGAGCACAGGGAGTTAAACCCTCAGAACAAGCCCACCAACTGTCTTGGGGCGGTAGATAATACCCTGTATTATTTGTAGGCTGTGTAATGTTGCACAGAGCCTGGTGGTGGTGTGGAGTGCCTATACAGAGTCCCTGGCCGAACACGGACTGCAAGGTGAGGCCTTTACTACCCGGCTTTGGGTTCCACCTGCAAGCATTAGGGTCCGTGGTTGTGTTATATTGACCCATTATTGCGATAACCTCATAGAAGGGGGGGCGGATGTCATAGCACAGCCAGCAGGATTGGGTAAGATTGGGCTTAGTTGCGTTGAGGAATTTGTAAGCCTTGGACATCAGGGCCCAAAGAGGGTGCTGAGAAGGGTCGATGGGGAGGAGAGGAGAGAGGAGAGTTGGGACTGGGGTGCCACCACCGGAGGTGTTGTGGGCAAGATTCAGAGGGTGTGCTGCAGGTGTTGCCTGAGGTTGAGGAGGTACTAGCACAGTGTTGGGACCTATCCCAAGGGTTTCCCTTAACCTTTCGGTTTCTCTAGTTGTCTGATCATGAATAGGACTCCGTTATCATACCCGCTTTGGTGAAGCCGGAGTCCCCACAGAAGTCCTACCCCCCAATTTGTTTCTTGTTTCCCGGTCTCCGTGAAGGAAATGGTGACTGGATTACAGTAAGGGCGTTCCGAGCATGAGGGGTGCGTAGTATTCAGTTGCATTTTTATGAGGCCGGATGGGTTTTGTGACAGCCAATTGCATGTCCCAGTTTGTTCGCAACCCCATGTTTTGCAGAAGTAGTCTGTCCAGCCACCGCATTTGGAGGCCTTATTATGGTCAGACTGAGAGGGGGCCGGACACACATAAAAACAGGTATCTTGGAGGGCCATCTTGGCCCTCTCGGTGCCACATCCTGGTATTCCTATTCTGCCTTGGTGCCAGGGGTCCTGACTGAATAGTTCACACAAGTCAATAGTCAGATTAGGCCACCAGGTCCCTCTAGGGTGTAGCTCGGACAGCTGGGTTACTACCTGATTAGAGCTTGGGGTGATGATTTGCCAGGTTAGATTAAGTGGTTTGGGGTTGGGTTTAGCCGCGAGGGGATACAGCGCAAGTAATATTAGCGGGGTAAGTGGGAGCGACGCAACCTTAGCTTTAAGGGATTGTCCTTGTCGGGCTGACTCTTCCATTCCGGAACAAAGTCCTTGAGGACGGCGTGTGGATCAGCTGGCCGGACGTGGGTGTAGTGGACCCAGGGAGTTATTCCGTTGACCTTGAGAGCGGTGGGCGTGGTCAGGATCACAATGTAGGGTCTTTTCCAGCAAGGTTGGAGCATCTGCTGTTGGTGCCTCCGCACGTACACCCAATCGCCTGGTCGATACTGATGGGGGTCAGGAGGCAGCCCGGTCTCGTAGAGGGCCCTCAGCTTAGGCCACACCCGCTCATGGGCTCTTTGTAACATTTGGAGGGAGAAAAGAAATTGTTGGTCATTGAACTCAGCAAGCACTTCGGGTTTCAAGGCAGGAATGATAGGTGGAGGTATACCAAACATGATTTCGTAGGGAGTCAGTCCCATCTTATATGGTGAGTTTCTCACCCTATATAGGGCAAAGGGGAGGAGAGTGACCCAGTCCCGCCAGTCTCCAAGGCTAATTTAGTTAAGGTCTCTTTTAATGTCCTATTCATCCTCTCTACCTGACCTGAGCTCTGGGGTCTGTGAGCACAATGTAATTTCCAATCTGCCCCCAGTATTTGTGCTACTCCCTGTGTTACCTTAGAAATGAACCCTGGTCCATTGTCGGATCCGATCCTGGCAGGAAATCCATACCTTGGCAGAATGTCCTCCAGCAGCTTTTTGGTCACAGTTTGCGCTGTTTTGTGCTTGGTGGGGAATGCCTCTGTCCACCCTGAAAAGGTATCTACGAAAACTAGCAAGTACTTGTACCCATACTTTCCAGGCCTTACCTCAGTGAAATCTACTTCCCAGTATGTTCCTGGGCGGTCTCCCCTGAGTTGGGTTCTGGGGTTAGACCCATGGGTGGTGGCGTTGGTTAGCTGGCATGCATGACAGCTTGCCACAATCTGCTTGATCTTTGCTCGAGAGTCTTTAATAATGATCTTAGCATGTCGTATGAGGTCTTCCATCTTTCTTGTTCCCATAGGAGTACTCCGATGCATTTTGGATAGGACTTGTCATCCTAGTTCCTCTGGCAGGATGATGCTGGAGTCTGCGGCCCTCCACCAGCCATGCAAGCATTGGGTCATAGGCGAGCGTTTAATCCATTGTAAGTCAGTGCCAGTATAGTTGGGGGTGTCCAGCAGGGTCGGTGCCCCTGGATCGGGTAGCATGGTTGTTAAAACCTGAGTCACCAAAAGGGCTGCCTCCTTTGCTTTTGAGTCGGCTAGCCGGTTTCCCCTGGCTACTGGTGTGTCTGCTTTTTGGTGTCTTGGACAATGGATGATAGCTAGTGCCTTGGGCAGCCAGAGGGCCCTTAGGAGTTCAAGAATCTCTGTTTTGTTTTTAAGTCTTTGCCTCTGCTGTCAGAAGCCCTCTCTCTCTGTAAAGGGCTCCGTGGATATGAGCGGTGGCAAAGGCGTACCTGCTGTCGGTGTAAATGTTTATTCGTTTACCTTCTCCCATGGTTAGTGCCTCGGCCAGGGCGATCAGTTCTGCCCGTTGAGCCGATGTTCCGGCTGCCAATGGCTCTGCCCAGATGATCTCCATCTCTGTGGTTATGGCTGCCCCCCGCGTATCTGGTTCCTTCTCGGACAAAACTGCTGCCGTCCATATACCAGGTGGCGTCCACGTTCAGCAGTGGCTGGTCCCGGAGATCAGCCCTGATTCCGTGCACCTGTGCCAAAATCTCTTGACAGTTATGCAGAGGGGGGTCCCAGTCTGAGTTAGGGAGTAGTGTTGCCGGATTCAGGGTTGTAGGTGGCTTGAATAAAATTCTGGTGGGGTTTAGCAGTAGGCTCTGATAATGGGTCAGACGAGCATTGCTGATCCAGCGGTCTGGGGGCTGTTTGAGTACCCCTTCAATAGCATGTGGGGTGGTAGCATATAGTTTTGGCCCCATGGCTATCTTGTCTGCGTCCTTGACCATAGTGGCCACCGAGGCAATAATTTTTAAGCATGGGGGCCATCCAGCGGCCACCGTGTCCAGCTTTTTTTTTTTTTTTTTTTAATTTTTTTTTTTCAACGTTTTTATTTATTTTTGGGACAGAGAGAGACAGAGCATGAACGGGAGAGGGGCAGAGAGAGAGGGAGACACAGAATCGGAAGCAGGCTCCAGGCTCTGAGCCATCAGCCCAGAGCCCGACGCGGGGCTCGAACTCTCGGAGCGCAAGATCGTGACCTGGCTGAAGTCGGACGCTTAACCGACTGCGCCACCCAGGCGCCCCCCGTGTCCAGCTTTTTAGAGAGATAAGCTATGGGTCTTTTCCAGGGACCTATGTACTGGACAAGGACCCCTTTTGCCACCCTGTCTTTCTTGTCTACATACAGGTAGAAGGGCTTGGTTAGGTCAGGCAACCCGAGAGCCGAGGCAGACAGCAAGGCCTGTTTAAGGTCATTAAAGGCCTTGTTCATGGCCTCTGTCCATTCAAAATTTTGTTGGTGCCTGGTAGCGTCATAGAGGGATCTGGCCATCTCGGCAAAACCCAGAATCCATAGTCGACAGAACCCTGCCGACCCCAGGAATTCATGTACCTGACGGACGGTTTGCAGCTGTGGGATCCTTAGGACGGTTTCCTTCCGCGTATCTGTCAACCATCTTTGTCCATCCTTTAATTTGTACCCCATGTAGCTCACCTCTGCTCTGCAGATTTGGGCCTTTTTGGCTGAGGCCTGGTATCCTAGAGCTGCTATAGTTTGGAGTAAGTCCTTGGTGCCTTGCAGGCAAGTGTCCTGGTCCTCCGCCGCCAGCAGGATATCATCTACATATTGCAATAAGGTCAAATGAGGGTGCTCAGAACGGAACTCACCCAAGTCTTCGTGTAAGGCCTCATCGAAGATGGTTGGTAAGTTTTTGAATCCTTGTGGTAGTCGAGTCCAGGTGAGTTGGCCATTGATGCCTTTCTCGGGGTCCGTCCATTCAAAAGCAAAAAGGTCTTGGCTCTTGGGTGCTAAAGGCAGGCTGAAAAAGGCATCTTTTAAATCTAATACCATATACCAATTTTTGTCTGGAGGCAAGGTGGAGAGGAGGGTGTATGGGTTTGGGACCGTGGGGTGCACATCCATTACTCGCCGGTTGACTTCCCTTAAGTCCTGGACTGGCCTGTAATCATTAGAGTGCGGTTTTCGCACCGGCAGCAAGGGAGTGTTCCATACCGACTGGCAGAGCCTTAATATGCCTGAGTCTAGTAGTCGCCGTATGTGGGGCGTGATTCCCGTTCGCGCCACGAGAGGCATGGGGTATTGGCAGACCCTGACAGGGTCTGCCCCCGGTTTTAGTTCTATGTATATAGCTGGTTGGTGTCGGGCCAGCCCAATTCCCCCAGTTTCTGCCCATGCCTGAGGAAATTCCTGTAGCCAACAGTCAATGTCAGTTAATTGGACTGGGGGCGTCTGGTGGAGACGATATTCGTCTTCCAAACTCAGGACAAGCACCTGAATCGGTTGCCCTTCTTTGTCTAGGATTTTTGCCCCTCCGGGGTGGAAGCAAATTTGTGCCCCCATCTTGGTGAGCAAGTCCCGACCTAACAACGGGTAGGGACATTCAGGGATGACCATGAAGGAGTGGGATACCCGGCCCATGCCTAGGTCCACAGTTCTTCGGGTAGTCCATGAGTACTGTTTGGCCCCCGTGGCCCCTTGCACCCATGAGGTCTTGCTTGCCAATTTCTCCTGGGGTTGTAGTAAGACCGAATGTTGTGCCCCAGTGTCCACTAGAAATTCAACTGGTTGCCCCTCCACTCTGAGAGTTACCCTGGGCTCGGGGAGGGGTACCGAACCCCGACTCCCCTAGTCGTCCAGGTCCTCCATCTCCAATATCTTGGCAGGGGCCTTAGATCTTTTGTTAGGGCAGTCTTTCACCCAGTGGCCCTCTTCCTTGCAATAAGCACATTGGTTTTTGTTTAGTTTAGGGCGCTCCCGTCGGGGACCAGGGCCATCCTCCTTACCTGTTCTTGAAGTCAGCTTCTTGAGGTACCTCCGTTTTTCCTGTGGGTCATCCATGGTTGTAGCCAGCAGGATCTTAGCCAGATTTCGGGTCTGCCGGTCGCTTAGTCTGTTGCTCCTCCGGGCTTTCTCTATTATTGTAAACTCTTTCTGCTACTATTATTAAGTCCTGCAGGCTCTTCTCTCCTAGCCTCTCCACTCTTTGTAATTTCCTTTTGATGTCTGGAGCAGCCTGATTAACAAAAGCCATGATAATTGTGGCTTTTGTTTCTGGGGCTTCTGGGTTCAGAGGGGTGTACTGCCTAAAAGCCTTTGTGATTCTAAGAAGGCTGCTGGACTCTCATCCTTACCTTGTCTTACATCATATACCTTGGCCAGATTAGTAGGCTTGCGCACGGCAGCCTTGAGACCTGCCATTAGAGTCTGGCGGTAGACCCGGAGTCTCTCCTTACCTTCAGCCGAGTTGTAGTCCCAGGTAGGGAGGGATAAGGGGAAGGCAGCGTTTATGAGATCTGGGTTTTGAGTCGGCTGTCTGTCCTCTCCCAGGACAGACTTCCGAGCTTCCACCTGTATTCGTTCTCTCTGTTCGGTGGTGAAGAGAACCTGCCAAGAGCTGCTGACAGTCATCCCAAGTAGGCTGGTGGGTAAAGAGAACAGTATCTAAAAGCCCAATTAAATCTTTTGGGTTATCGGAGAACTTTGCATTTTGAGTTCTCCAATTATATAAATCACTGGTGGAGAACGGCCAATATAACACTGGTTGTTCTCCAGACTCGTCGGGAGGCCCCATGGCGCGGAGGGGAAGGGTGGTGGAGTCCGCCGGCCCCATATTTGAGGGTGGGGTCGCCCGGTGGGTCTGTCCACGTGTCCCTGCTGCTGGCCCACGCACAGGAATTCCTTCATCAGGGAGGGGTGATGCCCTTCCTGCAGCCCCTGGTGCTTCCAATGGAGGGGCGGAAGGGGGAGGGGGAGCCTGGTAGGGCGGCGGATGAATCAGGTCTTCCGGAGAGGAATCCTGCAAGACCGGATAAAGGGGCGTTTTGGCCTTTGTGTTCAGTCTCCTTCTCAGCTTTCCGCAGGGCTAGAATCTTGGTAGGTCCTGCTTTGGGGGGTAAGAATGGTTTTAGCCAAGAAGGGGGGTTTTCAATCATGTCCTGCCAGACCAGGATGTAGGGCACCTGGTCAGGGTGGCCGTCCGGTTTGTCCTTGAAGATTACGGCCTTGACCTGCAAAATAATAGGTAGGTGGAAAGTTCCTTCTCAGGGCCATCCCACGTCAAAGGTTGGCCATTCTGACATGCAGTAAGTCTGAAATTTCCCTTTTCTTATGTCTGTGCTCAAATTATGAGCCCTTTCCTTAACGTCCAAGAAGTGGGAGAGCATAAGAGACAGGGGGCTGGTTTGGGTCTGCCCCATTTCAATCCACACCAAGACACAAAGAGTTATGACGGTTAACAAGGACACAATAACACAGACAAACGTTCCAGCGCGGCCACGGAGACAAAACAGAAAGTAAAACGAAGGGCTGGCTGTCCGTAATGGCAGCCGGCCCCCTTCACAGATGAGGACTTCATCCTCCTGGCGGGGGCAAGGGACATCTCCCAAGACCTCCGGTCGACGGCTCGCCAGCATGTCCGCTTAAGCCAATGCCAACCCAAAGACAGTTTGGAATTCCTACAGGTAGAGATACAGTATAGAGCTCTCAGAAAATATGTGCACGAAAGGTATAAGCTGAGTGCACTCACCAGACGTGGGACCCTCCGGGTGGGGTCCTGGGGGTCTCTCGAATCCCGGGACGAGCCCCCAAATATAACGCCCCCAATTTAAAATCCGAGAGACCACCAAGGAGCCGATACCGATGCAAACGCACGAGGGTTTATTTGCAAGCTCGAGCTTGGGCCCAAGTATACCCGACACAGAGGAGCAGGGACTTGGACCCCTCGGTTAAAAGGCGTAGCAGTTTTATAGGGGCCAGTGGCCAATGAGATTGTAACACACACAGAAAGTTGCATAGTCTTGTCAGTCCACATGCAGGTGGCCAATTGAATTACAATTTACCCTATAGTAACTGTTTGAACTAGCCTACCACTCTGGTTAGAATTGGCGCACAAGTTTGGCGGGCAAAAGGCGGAGTTTACATTCTTTGGCGGTTAGGGGTTCCATATTCCTATATGAGCTGGTTTCCAGTAAGGGTGTGCTCAGCGGCTTGACTAGGGTGGGGGAGTGTCTTAAGCAAAGTAGGTCATGTGGGGGTTATACATGACATGGTGGGTGTAGCACAAAATGGAGTTAGTCTTGCCTGCTTGTCCAGGGGTAGGGGATTTTTGTTAAATTCCTTGGGTCCCACACAATCAAGGGATGGAGGAGACGCCTAAACCAAGACAGAAAATGAAAGCACCATAAAAGAAAAATATATTTATGTAAAAATTTGATGAATGACTCAATCAACTATCTTTAAGACTATCAAGATAGTCTTAAAGGAAAGATAAACAACTTGACCACATAAAAGTATTATATGTATGGCCAAAGATACCATTAATAAAGTCAATGGACAGGGGCACCTGGGTGGCTCAGTTGGTTAAGTGTACAACTCCTGGTTTTGGCTCAGGTCATGAGCTCAGAGTTTGTGAGTTTGAGCCCCAAGTTGGGCTCTACGCTGACAGCATGAAAATAAATCAATGGATAAAACTAAATCTAAAAAAATTTTGCAGTGTGATGACAGTTAAGGTCTATAATATAAAACTCCTACAAATTATAATAGAGAACCTATTTTTTATAAAAGGGCAAGGTATATGAAGTAACAAATTAATTAATTACATCTCTATCAGCTGAGGTAGAAGGCTGTATATAAGGACACCTGGTTGGCTCAGTTGGTAGAGCACATGACTCTTGAGAGTTCAAGCCGCACGCTGGGGACAGAATTTACTTAATGAAACAACTCTATACAAGACACTGAGTGAGGGGAAAAAAAATGTCAGTGTAAGAAATAATGCCATTTTTGTGAAGAACTCAATGCCTTCTTCCCCTCCGTGTGTGTGTGTGTGTGTGTGTGTGTGAGAGAGAGAGAGAGAGAGAGAGAACATGAAAAAATGGGAGAGAAGTGGAGAAAAAAAAAGACACTAGAGACCCCATTCTATGAATCAATTAATTTGGGGTGGGCGGAAATGTGTGTGTAAATAAAGACATACAAAACTTCTGTGTGTATGTGTATGCATATATGTTTTTACAAAGGTGTGCACACTATTGATTACCTCAGAAAGGTAGAATGGACAGGAGGGGAGGCTTTGTCTTTAATATATCTTTGCATTGCATTGTTTCACTTGCTATAAAAAAAAATCGAATACTTTTATAATTTGAAAAACACCACATTTAAGAAGTTATGCAAAACACCACCAACAAACATCCTATTTATGTTTATGTTACCTATTTATAATGGTATTTTCCCACTCATCTACCCTTCCATATCCCTCCTCATCTGCTGCTGGAAGCACCATATCATTTTGGCTACTCACCTAGCATCTGATACACCAACTGCGACAAGAACTAAGCATTCCAATACACACATTTCTATAATACAAGCTTTTACCCCTTGCACTTGGTTTTGTTTTGGTTTTTCTGCCATTTTCCACCCTTGTTTTATTTGCTGAATCTTTTTGATGGAACAGAAGTACATACACCTTGGGATTCTCTCTGCTGAGTCTTGGGAAACCCCAGGCTCAAGTCTGTGTGTGCTCTTACATTGTCCTTCTTCCAGTTTTCCATTCAAGCAACTGTTCTCTGTAGTGCCTGCACGCTGGGACTCTTATGTTTCTAGAGCAGTGCTGTCCAATAGAAGTACAATATAAGCTCCCATACGTCATTTTAAATTTGCTGGTAGCCACATTAAAAAGGTAGAAAGAAACAGGTGAAATTCATTTTAATGCATTTTACTGAACCTAACAAGACCTAAAATAGAATCTCAACGTGACATCAATATTAAAAAATATTTTATAATCTTTTTCTCAAAGTCTTCGAAACCCAGGTTTTGTATTTTACACCTATAACACATCTCAATTTGGACTAGCCACATCTGAAATGTTCAGTAATCACATGTTGGCCACATGGTATCAGACAACAGGGTTCTAGAGAAGCCCATCCCCTGAGGGCCCTGCAGTTCATGACAGATTAATAGTTCCTCCTCTTTGGATGATTTCCTTTTCCAATTCATTAAGACTCTCAAGAGTGTGAATAAGGCGCAGTGAGTGTTGCAAAGAACACACTTTATCATAAACTATTAATTTTGAATACCTACCGTTAGGCTGTTTCCAAAAATCAATTCCACCTTCCATAAGGAGATTTCCCACGGAGGGGACTCAGGCTGACGTGAGAATATAGTACTTTATTGGTAACGCGGGTTGAAATCTCGACTCTTGCTGTTTAACTACCTGCGGGGCACTGGGCCAATTTCATTATGACCGCGTTTCTTGTCTGTAAAAGGGTGGTATTTACAGTACCTACTTCACAGGTTCCCGGGAGAATTAAAGCAGTTAATAGATAATAAAGCATTTGGAACAGTGCCAGGTACATAACAAATGTTCAATACTCGTTAGCCGTGGTTCCCGCAAACTTGTTGCAGGCCCCGAGGGAAGTCCCAAGAAAACACCAGAAACCGTGAGGAGGCTCAGTGACAGCGCGGGTGAATTCCGCCTCAGGCCACCACCGCCGCTGCAGGGCCTAGGCGCCAAGGCCCCGAGGAAGCCTGATTCCAAAACGCTCCACTCACCTCTCCCCTCCGCACTCGCGGCCGGCTCCTTCCGGTCGAGCCTGAGGCTCCAGGTAACTAAGGGAAACCTGAGGAGGGACTTCCTGAGGCCAGGCAACCGAGACAACTTTTCTTGACGGTGTGTGTGGGGGGTGGGGGGGGTCTACCGGAAGCGGGAGGGACAGGATACTCGACTCTCCAGCTGCCAGCGGTACCCTCTCCTCAGGGTGAAGCAGCCCTCCAGCCCACGCCCGAGCTGCTTGGGGGAGGCGTCGGTCAAAGGAACGAGGGCCGCCCGCGGGCCGGTGGGGGCGGGGCCGGACCAAGCCCCGCCCCCTGCCCGCCGGGCTCGAGCCCTGAGCGGACGCGTCTGGCCGACGCACCGAAGCCCCAGCAGCCAATCGGGAGGCGTGGAGCGGGTTCAAATAAAGAAGGCGGGTGAAGATGGCGTCACCTCTTGGGTCTGGGAGGTGATCGACCCCGTATTCTGTGGTGAAAATGTGGCGGGTGAAAAAACTGAACCTTAGCCTGTCGCCTTCGCCCCAGTCGGTGAGCAGGGGAGCCTCAGGGACAGAGAGAGCTGGATCGGGGCTTCGGTGGGGGAGACGCCGGCGACGCCGAGTGTCGGGGAAAGCTGGGTCCAGCCTGGGGACCGCGATGTGTGTGGAGTCTTATTGGTCCCGCAACTTCAGCGCCATTGGGGTGGAAGTCTACTCTTCCTATTGCCCCCAGGAGCTTATTAGAGAGGGAAGACCCAGCTCAGGCTTTCTCACACTCTGTTCTTTCTCAGGGAAAACCAGCTATGAGAACTCCTCTCCGAGAACTTACCCTGCAGCCTGGTGCCCTCACCAACTCTGGAAAAGGGCCCCCCGGATGCTACTCGCCGACTTCATCACTGTGCAAGCTGGGACTGCAGGTGAGATTCGACTGGGCTCTCTGCCGAGGCCGAGGCCTCAGAGGAACAGAGGGCCAAGGCTGGAACATAATTAATAACGGTAATGAAGTCTTCTACCTTAGTGACATCCATTTACAGCTATTCAGGCCAACAGAGAGGTGCCCTAGGGTGGTTAAAGGAAATCCACTGAGAACCCGGACCTCTATTTGGCTGTTAGTTTTTCTCACGTCTTCCCCCGTTAAACTTTTACCAAAGTACTGAGAAATACTATCGCTTTGATTAGTGGTTTCCCCCTAAACGTGGGCTCACTCAAGCAGAGATCAGTTGGCTGCGGTAGTGAGGCAATATTCATATCCATTCCAAGAAGTAGTCAGAACTCTTCCTGGAGTCAAGTTACCCCACTGGAAGGCAGGGTACTTGGATCATCTTCACTTAAACTAGCCCCTGGTAGAAGTGCCCTCACTGAGTTGTCCATGTGTCAAAAGTCTTGAGAGAAGTACCCATGTATAAACTGCTTTTCAGTTGCTGTAAAAACTTGCCGAAGAAGGAGATTGACCCCTCTATAAGGTTCCTTGAAGAAATTTCTTTTAGAACTTAACTGCCTGGGAAAATTGTTTTCCTGAAGAAATCACTTTTTCTTTCTTTCTGATAATGAGAACTAAGTGGGTTACCATATTTTCCCTTTTGCTCTGGCTTCTAAAAAGCTCAGGGTCAAATTTGATCATCAGGTGTAGCTACTATTACTCTTTGAAATACGAAAATCTGCTTTCTTTTTCTTTCTTGACTATGATTTTGTATTCATTAAGTTGATCTGTCCATCTATCTTCTTTTTTATGCAGCCTGAACTATTTTTGGAAGATGGGATATAAATAAAATAGGTTAGAGGAGGAAAGAAGAAAATGTAAAAACAGAATCTTAAGCGGCCTGAATAACAGATGTATGAGGGTAGCAGCCTTTCTTGAAAACACTGTAACACCAATAGAACTTTCTGGGATGAAAGGGGTCCCTGGGTAGCTCAGTCAGTTAAGCGTCCAACTCTTGATTTCCTCTCAGGTCATGATCTCACAGTCATGAGCTCCAGCTCCATGTTGGGCCCTGTGCTGAGCCTGGAGCCTGCTTGGGATTCTCTTTTGCCCGCATGTGCGCTCGCTCTCTCTCTCTCTCTCTCTCTCTGTCTTTCAAAATAAACGTACATTAAAAAAAAAAAAACCTTTCTGGGACGATGGAAATGTTTGATAATCTGTGCTGTCCAGTCTGGTGGCTATTAGTTATGTGGGTATTGAACACTAGTAGTGTTGCATCCACACGACTCCTGAAACAGAATGCTACGGGCACCAGTGACAGTCACAACAAAGTTTATTACAATGAGAGGCAAGGCCGACCGATCGGGACCAACACTCTTGATAAGAGTGCGGCCCCGAACAGCCGGGGTACAGAGTTTTTATAACCGATCACATCGTTTTATCATCACCTGGGAACAGAACAAAGAAACAGGTTCCAGATGAGTTAGAAACAGTTGCCTAATGAGGTGTTTACTTTAGACTTTCTGCCTCTAAGTTGCAACCAGTGGATCTCCTTGACCCTGCCTCTGATGCTCTTTTCTTTGAACTTTTGTTTCCTTAATTGGTGAAGCCTAATTTACAAGGGTATGAGGCGTAGTTTACCAGAGCAAAGCAAGGCTTAACCTTCAGTGTCAACACAAAGCTGTTATTTTTCAAGCTAAGCATTAGCCCTACACTACAATTTAACCCTTACAGTAGTTAATGTGACTGAGGAACTAAATTTTTAGTTTTATTTAATTTTAATTTACCAAATTAGATAGTATAGCTTAGACAAAAAGAAAAGTACCTAGTGGGAACTGATCTTCATAGAACTTGATAGAATGTAACCATAGCCATTTAATCACAGTAGCAGAATAGAATGGAATGGAATTTAGGTCTCCCTTCTGCTACCTCCTGATACGCTCAGCTACATAGACAAAAAGAGTTTTTCTCCCAACAAAATAACTATTTATTGCTAAAAAAATTTTTTTTTAATCTTTATTTTAGAGAGAGAGAGAGAGAGAGAGAGAGTGTGAGTAGGGGAGGGGCACAGAGAGAGGGAGACACAGAATCCGAAGCAGGCTCTAGGCTCTGAGCTGTCAGCACAGAGCCCAATGCAGGGCTCAAACTCACCAACCGTGAGATCATGACCTGAGCTGAAGTCGAACGCCCAACCGACTGCGCCACCCAGACACCCCACTATTTTTTGCTTTTTAAATTTTTGATTATTTAGGGGTACCTGGAGGGCTCAGTGGGTTAAGTATCTGACTCTTGATTTTGGCTCAGGTCATGATCTCACGGTTCTTGAGATCCGGCGTTCCCGTTGGGTTCTGTTACAGCTCAGAGCCTGCTTTAGATTCTCTCTCCCCCTCTCTCTCTCTCTCAAAATAAACAAACATTAAAAAAAAAAGAGACAATCCTTTCTTGTTTTTTTTTTTTTTTTTGGCGGGGGCGTGGGGTGGGGTGCAGTACAGGGGAGGAGAGAGCAGGGGAAGGGCAGAGAAAGGAGAGAGAGAATCCCAAGCAGGCTCTATACTGATAACCCGAGGGCAGGGCTTGAACTCCAGAACCGAACTGTGAGATCCTGACCTGAGCCGAAATAAAGAGAAGCTTAACCAACTGAGCCACCCAGGTGCCCCCTTTCTTGCATCTCTTTATGTGTTATCTGTCTGTATGTGTTTATATCCACACACATCCATATATTATCATACTTTTATTTTAGAGGTAGAGTGAGCAGGGGAGAGGGGCAGAAGGAGAGAGAGAATCTTAAGCAGGTTTCCCACTGAACGCTGAGCCAACTTGGGCTTGATTTTACGAACCTGGGATCATGACCTTAGCTGAAATCAAGAGTTGAATGCTCAACCAACTGAGGTACCCAGGCGTCTCTCCTTAAGTGATATTTAAAAAGAATAAATAGGAACTTGGTAAACACAGCAAAAACTGTAAGGTGCACTTTTGCATTCCTAAAAGTCTTTGGTTTGTTTAGTCTCTGGGCTATTTAATGCAGACTGATTTATGTTTTGTATATCCTATCTTTCTTTTTGTTGGTTTTTACCACATATCTTTTTGACATCCCTTTATTTTCTACTTTTCCTTTAAAACACTTTGAAAGAAAAACTTCAAAATTGAAATAAAATATATGAAAGTACATAAAACATACAACTTAACAAATTTGTATAAAGTACCCATCATAGTAACCAACACCCAGTCAGTATTTAGGACATTGCCAGCATATCGGAAGCCCATTTTAGCTCAACCTTATTTTTTAAAGCTTCATCCACTGCTGTAAATGAGATTTCATGTAAGTCTGATTTTTTTTTTTTTTTAATAATGGGTCTTTATATCAAGCTTCTAAAATGGTTTTTATCTTCTGGGGCTCCTGGGTGGCTCAGTCGGTTAAATGTCTGACTTTGACTCAGGTCATGATCTCGCAGTTTGTGGGTTTGAGCCCCACTTCCGGCTCTCTGCTGTCACCGTGGAGCCTACTTCCGATTCTCTGTCCCCTGCCCTTCCCCCACTCATTCTCTTTCTCCTTCTTTCTCTCTCCCTTTCTCTCAAAAATAAATAGACATTAAAAATATTAAAATAGTTTTATCTTCCTTATGGTTCAGAAATTTTATTTTTTCTTATCAATCTTGCTTGGAACTTGGTGAGCCATTTCAATATGCAAACTCTGGTCTTTACCTCAGAGACATTTTCTTCTTTTTTTTTAATTTTTTTTTTTAACGTTTATTTATTTTTGAGACAGAGAGAGACAGAGCATGAAGGGGGGAGGGGCAGAGAGAGAAGGAGACACAGAATCGGAAGCAGGCTCCAGGCTCTGAGCCATCAGCCCAGAGCCTGACGTGGGGCTCGAACTCACGGACCGCAAGATCGTGACCTGAGCTGAAGTCGGACGCTTAACCGACTGCGCCACCCAGGCGCCCCGACATTTCCTTCTAATATTTGTTAATTAGTGCCTCCTATAAGTATTCTCTTTTTTTCATGGAACTTCTTTTCCTCGTGTGTTAGGTTTAGTGGGTTTATCTTCCAGTTCTTTTAGCTTTTCCCTAAGATATACATTTCTTTGCATTTTTGTCTTTGCTTTAAAATACTCTTCCACTTGGGCGTCTGGGTGGGCTCAGGCAGTTAAAGCCTACTCTTGGTTTCCGCTCAGGTCATGATCTTGTGGTTCATGGATTCAAGCCCACATCAGGCTCTGTGCTGGCAGTGTGGAGCCTGTTTTGGACTGTCTCCCTCCCTCTCTGCTCCTCCCCTGCTTATGTATGCTCTCTCTCAAAATAGATAAACTTTTAAAAATTATAAAAATAAAAAAGATATTTTTCCACTTGATTACCCAGGCCAGTAATTTGAGCCTCAACTCTGACCATCCTCTTTCAGTTCATTTAATGAGTTTTTTTTGCTTAAAAGCTCATTTTTGTTGTTGTTTCTAAAAGTAATTTTTATTATTTTCAGAAGGTCTTGGGGCATGTGAGTGGCTTAGTCGGTTAAGTGTCCGACTTTAGCTCAGGTCATCATCTCGTGTTTCGTGAGTTTGAGCCCTGCATTGGGCTCTGTGCTGACATCTCAGAGCCTGGAGCCTGCCTTGGATTCTGTGTCTCCCTCTCTCTCTGCCCCTCCCCTGCTCATGCTCTGTCTCTCACTCAAAAATAAACATTAAAAAAAAAAAAGTCTTTGTGTATGTGTGCTGTATTTGAATTGTCTTACCTTGTCGTCTCTTTCTTCCATCAGCTGTTTATTTTATTTTTTTTATTTTTTTTAACGTTTTTTATTTATTTTTGAGACAGAGAGAGACAGAGCATGAACGGGGGAGGGGCAGAGAGAGAGGGAGACACAGAATCGGAAGCAGGCTCCAGGCTCCGAGCCAGCAGCCCACAGCCAGACGCGGGGCTCGAACTCACGGACCGCGAGATCGTGACCTGAGCTGAAGTCGGACGCTTAACCGACTGAGCCACCCAGGCGCCCCCCATCAGCTGTTTTGTTAGGGTTTACTTTACTATCTTAGGGTTTGCCCTTTCTCCGGCTATTAGATCCATTTAAGTACATTCATATTTTCTTTTTCTTGTTCATTGAGTCTCAGGTACCAGCAACCCTGCAGGTGGTAGAAGGTACAGTGGGTCTTTGTCCCTGTGAACCGGCATATGGGGGTTATCAGTCCTTTATGAGGGTACCAGCAGGAAGTCTCTCTGCTTTTCATTTTCCTCTGCTACAAAGGTTAGAGCTCTTCAAATCCCAAGGGTTGAATGGATTCAACTCCTGTGTTTAGGACACATTCAGCTCTTGGGGCCAGGGAGACTAGGTCACTAGTGCAGGTTGACGTTGCCCTTTTTCCTAGGGTTTGTGGATCTCTGTGGGCCCCAGCAAGACATTACACTAACTCTGGTCCCCAGTTTTTCATCTGTTCTAGAAGAGAAAATCTTGTAGCAACTCTAGAGTCTGGCAGAGCTTACCTCAGGATCCTCTCTCAAAGGAATGGGAGGGAGGGGTTGGAGACAAGTGGGGTCACATTCAAGCTACCATCTCCCCATGATATGAATAGATTATCTCAGCCTTGTTTATACTGTAGACTGATTCACTTGGAAAAAACCTAAGATGACTTCCCAGCTTTAGTTAGGGTTTAGTTTAGGTTTAGGTTAGGGTTTCTTTAGTGAGCAGCCAGGCTTAGCCAATTTTTACCTAAGCAGAGGTAATGAAAACTCTTTGTGTTCAGACAGTATCCTATACCTGTAATTATATGTTGGGAACTAGAAATGACTGCCTTGGCCAACTACTTCTGTTTCTTTTGGCAGGAAGGCAACAACAATGCATCACCAGTGGATTTTGTCAATGCCAAGAGGACAGATTCCCCTTCAGAACAGTTCAGCCATCCCTCAAAGTGGCTAGAAGCTTGTCAGCATGAATCAGATGAGCGGCTCATAGATCTGAATCCCCAAACCAACTCTACTCCCAAAACATCTGAGGAAGCAGTAGACCCACTGGACAACAATGTGGTTAAAACCATGGTCCTCGTATCCTCTCCAGTGGGGCAACAGCAAGTTACCCTTGAGGCTCATTTAGATTCCATGACAGAGACAAACAGCTTCTCTCCAGATGAGTCTTTGAGGCCAGGAGATCTGCTAAGAGAGGGGGTGGCGGCCTGCATAGAAGACAGCTTTTCAGAAGTTGTTCCTGCTACGTCTGAGAAATGTACATTTCAGCGTCCTCCATCCCATGTCTTGGAGTGTCTGCCAAATCCCTGTTCTGGGCAACAGCCACACTGCTCCAAAGAAAGCCTCAGGGATGATGGGACTGAGGCTGTGCCTGAGGACTTAGTCCCTTCCGAAAGAAATACCTTCTTGCCTTCCTCCAGGCTCTGGCTCTCCCCTTCAACTGCCTTAGCAGCAGATGTCCCTGGCACTCATGTGGACCCAGGGGAGGAAATTGTAGAGCACAGCGCTGTAGAGGAAAGAGAACTGAGCTTTCCCACACTCCCTGAGGAGGGTGAATTAGGAGAACAAGCACTTGTCTCAAATATGGAAGCTATTCCATCCACATGCCTGACCCCAAATCCAGGAGAAATGGAATCCCAGGCTGCTCCAAGCCCAGCAGTAAAAGATGCTGGTAGGATTCTTGTCTCTGATACAGGGCCGTGGATGTCCCCACTGGCTTGGCTGGAAAAAGGTGTGAATACCTCGGTCATGCTGGAAAATCTCCGCCAGAGCTTATCCCTCCCCTCTGTGCTTCGGGACGCAGCGATTGGCACTACCCCTTACCCTACTTGCTCGGTGGGGACTTGGTTTACTCCCCCAGCAGCGCAGGAAAAAAGTACAAACACCTCCCAGACAGGCCCAGTGGACATCAAGGATGGTACTTCTGAGACAGAGCACCTCCTATGGGGGTAAGTGTCCCGGTAACTTTGTGCCTCCTGGGTTCCATTAATCTGGACCTGCCACTCCCATCCCTTTCCCTTTCTTCTCCTCATGTTCTTCTCTTGCTGCAGCAGCCATCCTCCAGATCTGACTGCCTTATCTCGACATGACCTAGAAGATAACCTGCTGAACTCTCTTGTCATTCTGGAGGTTCTCTCCCGCCAGCTGCGGGACTGGAAGAGGCAGCTGACTGTCCCTCACTCAGAAGTTCAGGACAGTAGCACACAGACTGACACCTCTCCCAGTGGGGTAAGAAAGCTCTTCTTCCCAGTGGGCCTTTTCCTTAGAATATGTATGCTGAGGATCTGGAAAATCCCTTAAAGCTGTGGGTACTCACTTTACTCCTGGGATACATCAAGACTTTCCGAGGGAATATATGCAAGGAAAATTTTAAAGGAATCAGTTTCTAGGTCTTCATCTTCCACATGTACTTTTGACCAATTTTTTTTTCTTTCCTACTTTCCCATTCTCAACTGCCCTTGCCCCCTTTACTGAAGAACAGCATATTTACTACCTATCCTGAATCTTACATTGTCAAGGAATAGCAATCAAAGGACAATAGAAAATGTTTGTGTACATGCTGAGAAAGCAAATGACTGCAATGGTTATGTAACACCATTTTTGCATGCTTTCAGCAAAATTGAAGGAAGACTTTAATTATATTTGTGGATCATTAAAAATTTTTGATGAAAGTTTACTATGAGATTTTTGGCATGGATCTCCAAAGGAGCTCGTAGATTGGGTGACACGCCCTCCTCTCTTTCTCCATTCCTACCTCCATTCCTCCCATTATTTATGTGAAGAAGATTCTGAGTGCTTATATCTATAAGAAAAGAAATAGGTATAGAATTGTCACTGAGCCATGTTTTATTGTAGGAATTACAGTAATCCACAGACACATGAACTAATATGGGGAAGGAAGCTATATCCATTTCATTAACAGACGATTCCCAATAAAATTTTTACTGAGTAAAATGGACTTCTGCTGTTGCAGTGATATTGATGAATAATAGACTTTAAGTATGTTACAGACTTAAGATATATTACATTAGGATAAAAGTCTGAGAGGAGTAAACATGCAATTTTAAGGAGAAGGGCTGATAAAAAATGTCTGACTGTTTAAGAAGAGTTTGTGCATGGGTGCCTGGGTGGCCTAATCGTTAAGCATCTGACTTCGGCTCAGGTCATGATCTCACGGTCGGTGAGTTTGAGTCCCTCATCGGGTGAGCTCGTGCCCACTTCAGGTGAGCATGAGCCCTGCATCTGGTGATCACCAACCCCACTTCAGGTGAACACAAGCCCTGCTTCGGGTAAACAAAAACAAAACATGAGCCCTGTTTCAAGTGAGCCCTGCTACTCTCTCTCTCTCTCTCTTTCTCTGGGTGCTCACTTGCACCCTCTCTCTCTCAAAAAAAAAAAAAAAAAGAAGAAGAGTACATTTTTTTTCAAAATATTTTTTTAAGTGTATTTATTTATTTTGAGAGAGAGAGAGAACGCATATGGGAGGAGCAGAGAGAGAGAGAGAGAGAGAGAGAGAGAGAATCCCAAGCAGGCTGCACACTGTCAGCACTGTGTCCGATGCAGGGCTCTAACTCATGAACCATGACATCATGACTTGAGCTGAGATCAAGTGTCAGACGCTCAATTGACTGAGCCACCCAGGCGCCTGATTGGTGCATTTTTTTAATGGCATCAAATAGGCTTTAAATCATTATGCTAGATGTAGTATACCACTGGATATATTTAAGAGTGATCTAACAGTTTTATTTCAAATTATCAGTGTTTATAATATGGTTGAAATTATAGCCTTTGTAACAATTTAAACTTAAGCGTACTCAGTCTTTCAAAATTATTCTGAGAGATCTGAGAGAAAAATAGTTTAAAGACTACTGTTCTAGAGGATTCTGGTTGTGACAGCACAGACTGAGGAAGGAAGGGAATGGTGTCCAGGGAAGGAATGGAGAGCCTCAGTACTGGGGCCTTTGGGGTAATGGGTGGCTGCTGCTAAGAAGAGATGGTCTCCAGACGCCCAAAGACCTTGGGTTGAAAATATCCTCAAAATAAGACTTTACCTTTTGCCAGAATCCTGACCTTGTTCCCCATCCCCATCCCCATCCCCATCCCTGAGTCGGCCTTTCCCTGAAGCTTGCCAAATCCCTTTGGAGGCAACTGAAGCAGAGCCAAAGAGGGGAAGTGACAGCACCTTCAGCCATTCCCCATCACAATGCCCTGTCCTTGCCGCTTGGGTGCCCCCTTCACGCTAATCTCATCACTTGCCTGACTGCCCACCTCTGAGCACTAGTTGTACTCATAGAATACTCCGTGCCCCACTGCACAATGCAGGAGGGAATGATGACCGCCTCGCTGGGGAAGGGAGTGGTGAACTCCTCAAGATTATCTCCTTAAATCCAGACTTCTGTAACATCGTGACTCAGCACTGCTGCTCCGGCAGTGGGTTTTGTCTCAGACGATGGCTGCCTTTCAGCGGTAATGACGGCTCCCTGCTTTTCTCAGAACTTGAAAGTCCTCTGCATAGCATACTAATTTTTATCTGTGCCAACACAGCGAATAGACAGAGAATGAGAAAATAAAAATGACTAATAAATATTTGAGAAAGTTACTGGTAATCAGAGAATTGCAAATTGAAACAATGAGATGCTATTTTTGTCTAACAAAATAGTAAATAATAAAATAGATAATGCTGGCTAGCATTGTCCTGTTGTCAGTAGGATATATAAATTGGTTCAACCTTTTTTGAAAGTAAGACCCTTAAAGCATTTCAAACTTTTTGACTCAGTAGTTCTTCCTCGGATATATCCTTTTTTATTTTTTTAAAGTAATATTGTTCTTAAAAAAATTTTTTTTTAATGTTTATTTATTTTTGACAGAGAGAGAGACAGAGCATGAGCAGGGGAGGGGCAGAGACAGAGGGAGACAGAATCTGAAGCAGGTTCCAGGCTCTGCGCTGTCAGCACAGAGCCCGATGTGGGGCCCGAACCCACAGATCGTGAGATCATGATCTGAGGTGAAGTCGGATGCTCAACCAACTGAGCCACCTAGGCGCCCCAATATTATTCTTTAAAAACATTTTTTTTAATGTTTATTTTTGAGATAGAGAAAGAATTAGTGGGGGAGGGGCAGAGAGTGAGGAGACAGAGGATCTGAAGCAGGCAAGCTGACAGCAGAGAGCCCAGTGTGGGGTTCGAACTCCCAAATCATGAGATGATCTGAGCTGAAGTCGGACACTTAACCGACTAAGCCACCCAGGTACCCCCCCTTTTTTTTCAAATTTTAAAAAATGTTTATTTTTGAGAGAGAGAGAAAAAACGCAAGAGTGAGTGGGGGAGAGGCAGAGAGAGAGAGAGAGAGAGGGAGACACAGAATCTGAAGCAGGCTCCAGGCTCTGAGCTGTCAGCACAGAGCCCAACACAGGGCTCGAACTCATGAACTGCCTCCCTCCCCCTGCAGTCATGGTTTTTAAAGAAAGGAAATCAGAGTTCAGATAATCTCTGAGAAGTTTCAATGTGAGGTAAAATACCAGCAGAAGTTAAAAATGGGTGGTACTCTACTTTGATAGGTCCCCCTAAGCAGATGTCCCAGTTTCAGGCTATTCCAGTGAGGACAGTAAATAGAAATTCAGGGCTAAATAGGGGCGCCTGGGTGGCTCAGTCGGTTGAGCATCCGATTTTGGCTCAGGTCATGATCTCACAGTTCATGGGTTTGAGCCCTGCATCGAGTTCTGTGCTGACAGCTCAGAGCCTGGAGCCTGCTTCAGGTTCTGTGTCTCCCTCTCTCTCTGCCCCTTCCCCACTCACGCTCCGTCTCTCTCTGTCTCAAAAATAAATAAACATTAAAAAAAATTTTTTTAGGGGCGCCTAGGTGGCTCAGTAGGTTGAGCATCCGACTTCAGCTCAGGTCATGATCTCATGCTCCGTGAATTCGAGCCCCGCGTCGGACTCTGTGCTGACAGCTCAGAGCCTGGAGCCCGCTTCAGATTCTGTGTCTCCCCCTCTCTCTGCCCCTCCCCTGCTCATGCTCTGTCTCTCTGTCTCAAAAATAAATAAAAATTTAAAAAAAAATGTTTTTAAAGAAATTCAGGGCTAAATAACAGTATAATAAAATTAAATAATAAAAGCAGGACCACACATTCATTTTTATGTTATAATCTCAATTGTAGTTTTCTTAAGCATTACTGTCATTTATCATACCTAAAACACCATCAATATTAAGATATATACCAATTTCAGTGGCATTGTGTAAAAAGATAATCATCTTAAAATTCATTGAATATGGTAGTTTCTTTCTAAATCAGTCTGCAACTTTTTTTCTCTCTGACACCTGAGGGAAGTAATATATTCCACTTCTAGCAAATCCCTATAGTAAGGAAATCTCTGGAGTTATGTGGAAACCTTTTGGGGGTGGCTGCTATACTGTTGGTAAGATTCATTGCTCCAGGGGCGCCTGCCTGGATGGCACAGTTAAGTGTGCGACTCTGTTTTTTTTTTTTATTTTTTATTTTTTTCAACGTTTATTTATTTTTGGGACAGAGAGAGACAGAGCATGAACGGGGGAGGGGCAGAGAGAGAGGGAGACACAGAATTGGAAACAGGCTCCAGGCTCTGAGCCATCAGGCCAGAGCCTGACGCGGGGCTCGAACTCACGGACCGCGAGATCGTGACCTGGCTGAAATCGGACGCTTAACCGACTGCGCCACCCAGGCGCCCCAAGTGTGCGACTCTTGATCTCGGCTCAGATCATGATCTCATGGTTCCTGAGTTCGAGCCCTGCATTGGGCTATGCGCTGATGACGTGGAGCCTGCTTGGGATTCTGTCTCTCCTTCTCTCTGCGCTTTCTCCTCTTGTGTTCTCCCTCTCTCTCTCTCTCTCAAAATATAAATAATCATTGCTCCAGGTGGTAAAACTAATGGTTTCTTTTTCCATTTTATTCACTCTATATTTCCAAAATTTTACAATAAATGCATGTCATCCTTATAGTTAGAAAAAAAATAAGGTTATTTTGAAAAGGAATTTTTATGTGCCTCGATTTTTTTTTTTTTTTTTTTTTTTTTTTTGCTTGGCCTCATTGAGCTGTGAGCTTTGCTCTTGCTTTTAAAAAAATTTTTTTTTCAACGTTTATTTATTTTTTTGGGACAGAGAGAGACAGAGCATGAACGGGGGAGGGGCAGAGAGAGAGGGAGACACAGAATCGGAAACAGGCTCCAGGCTCCGAGCCATCAGCCCAGAGCCTGACACGGGGCTCGAACTCACGGACCGCGAGATCGTGACCTGGCTGAAGTCGGACGCCCAACCGACTGCGCCACCCAGGCGCCCCTGCTCTTGCTTTTAATAGGAGAGGCTCCTGTGTCTCAGTGGGTGGGAGGGGGAATGTGGTGCTGGCTGTGTATGATGCCTATGCAGAAGGCACAACTTTGTTTCTCTGACTAGATAAGTAAGAAACCTCAGCATCTTCAGGAGAGTCAAGAGATCGGACAGGCTCTGCAGCAGGCCAGGAATGCCATGGTAAGTTTTGATTATACCATCACTGGGTCTCCTGTGAACATCAAGCATGGAAAACCTTGGGTGGTTAGCAAATGGTGATACTCAGCTATGGTAGTAAAGGGAGGTTTCCAAACCTTTGTTAAGCACATCTCCCTCCTGGGAGCTTGAAATTGGGGTCAGTGGTTTTCCTCCCCAGTGTCCCTGTTACTTCCTACTTAGTGACTTTATTTGATCTAGCCTAACCACTTTTCCCTCTACAGCAGTCATGGGTGCTGGTTTCCAAAGAGCTGATATCCTTGCTTCATCTGTCTCTGTTGCACTTAGAGGAAGATAAAACTACCGTGAGTCAGGAGGTAAGCAGCATGAATATGAACGCAGAGGCCTCTGGTGAGACTGAAAGCCAAAAAAAGGAACTAGACACCATGTCTGAGTCTTGTCTTATAGTCTCGGCGTGCAGAAACCTTGGTCTCCTGCTGTTTTGATGTGTTGAAGAAAGTGAAGGCAAGGCTCCAGAGCCTCAAAGCAGAAAAGGAGGAGGCGAAACACAAAGAGGAAATGGCCGTCAGAGGCAAGGATGCGGTAAGGTGTCAGGCTTTTGTTCTTGGATGTGGGAGGTGTCTTCCCCAGGGTTCCTGCAGGAACATAAATTTCGCTTGCGACACAGGTGGGTGGCCTAAGAACTGCCAGCTCTGAGGAGTAATGAACTAAACTAAACTAAATAATAGTGGAGAGTTATGGCTTTTTGCGCTTTTTCACTCCTCTGCCCACCATGTCCTCACAACCTCTCCCCTTAATAGGCAGAGACTGTGCTAGAGGCTTTCTGTGCACGTGCCAGCCAGCGCATCAGCCAGCTGGAACAGGACATGGCTTCCTTGGGGGAATTCAGAGGCCTTTTGAAGGACACCCAGACCCAGCTGGTAATTTGAAGGCATTTTCTTTCCTGGGGTCCATACTGACATACCGGGAGGATGGCCATTATTTCCCCACTTTGTTCTTTCCAGAGGAAAGGGTCTCCATAGGCAATCCTTCTTGTGTAGGTAGGGCTTCATACTGAGCAAGAAGAGTTGGGTCAGCAGACAGCGAGTCTTACATCAAACTTACAACAGGACTGGATATCCATGCAGTTGGATGTGAGTATTTGGGGCCATCATATCACTCCTTTATGCACAGTCAGCCCTGTTGGGAGCCTTGCCTCAAACGTGCTTCCCTGACCTGCTTGCTTCCCCCGGTAGTATAAAACATGGACAGCTTTGCTGAGCCGGTCTCGAAAACTCACAGAGAAACTCATAGCCAAGAGCCGGCAGACCCTGCAGGAACGTGATGCTGCAGTTGAGGAAAAACAGCAGGTACAAACCAGGAGTGGGGGACTGCTTAGGCCTAAGGCCTAGTTTCCTCCTTCTCTTCAGAAGGACTTTCTAATGAGTGGTATCGTTAGCCTCTTACGCTGGACCTGTCTTTTTTTTCACTCTGGGTTTGGAAACCAGCCAGGTCCCTTCACTATAGATGGCCTTGGGCCCAGTTGTTTCCTTTGCTCTTTAGCACCTTCTTTAGCAACTTTTCTCCTCTTTCTACTTTTTCCTGAGGACCAGCCTGTTTCTGCAGTGTTGCTGCCTAGGAACAAGGTGCTTTGCTGTCCTGTCCAGAAAGAGAAGCTGGGCTGAGTCCTAGGATTCCTGATTCAGGAAAACCTGTGGTAGAAAAACGATCTTTTCTTCCTAGGTTTCCAGGGAGCTGGAACAAGTCTCTACCCATTTAGAGGAGTGCAAAGGCCAAATAGAACAACTGGAATTGGAAAACAGTCGCCTAGCAACAGGTAGGTGTGTGTGTGTGTGTGTGTGTGTGTGTGTGTGTGTGTGTGTGTGTGTATGCGCACATGTGAAAGCAGTTGTGCCCTGCTGAAGTTTGGGGTGTGGCAGTAGAGCCAGGGGGTGCTCTAGAGCACTTGTTTTGGAGCAGAAGTATGGGGAGGTTTTGGCCCGATGACTACATAGTGTCAATTAGGATACTTTTGGTTTAGATCTCCGGGCTCAGCTGCAGATCCTGGCCAGTGTGGAGAGTCAGCTAAAAGAGCTACAGAGTCAGCATGCCCATTGTACCCAGGACCTGGCCGTGAAGGATGAGTTGGTCTGCAAGCTTACCCAGAGCAATGAGGAGCAGGCTACTCAGTGAGTTCTGATCAGGCTATTGTGGCAGTAGGCGCCCAGGATATAGGACTGAAGGGGTCTAATATAAGGTCTCTGGCAGATGGCAAAAGGAAGAGGTGGCACTAAAACACATGCAGGCAGAGCTGCAGCAACAACAAGCTGTCCTGACCAAGGAGGTGCAGGACCTGAAGGAGACGCTGGAGGTAAGAAATGTGGCTTGGGGCAGGGGAACTGGTAGGAGTGTGACTTTCACCTAATGGTATTGAGGTGAGGTTTGAGACTGTGGACTGGAAAAAGCCTCTGTTCCCAGGGCTCTAAAATGTCCCACTTAGTCTCATTTTTCTCCCCTCCCTCTCTTGCTCCTTGCCTGCCTTCCTTTTCCTGTGTCCCCAGTTTGCAGACCAAGAGAATCAGGTTGCTCACCTAGAGCTGGGCCAGGTTGAGTGTCAGTTGAAAACCACACTGGAAGTGCTCCGGGAGCGCAGCCTGCAGTGTGAGGGCCTCAAGGACACTGTAGAGAACCTGAAGTAAGATTTCTGCCTTTTGGTGCTTCCCCTGCTAAGTGTTTATGTTTCCTGGGAACGTTTCTGGAAGCTAAAGTCTCCAAGAAGGAAGAGAGTGTATTGTTTCCTTTTTTTTTTTTTAATTTTTTTTTTTTTTTCAACGTTTATTTATTTTTGGGACAGAGAGAGACAGCATGAACGGGGGAGGGGCAGAGAGAGAGGGAGACACAGAATCGGAAACAGGCTCCAGGCTCTGAGCCATCAGCCCAGAGCCCGACGCGGGGCTCGAACTCACGGACCGCGAGATCGTGACCTGGCTGAAGTCGGACGCTTAACCGACTGCGCCACCCAGGCGCCCCATATTGTTTCCCTTTTTGAATGCAGCTCTGTATGGGGATTTGGGAGAGGTGTTCGGAGAAGGTTGCTTGGTCTTTGGCTGTTTTCTCTGTTCCTTCCTTATTTTAGGGCTAAACTGGCTAGTACCGTAGCAGAGAACCAGGAACAAGACCTGGAGAAGACACGTCAGTATTCCCAAGAGCTAGGGGTGCTAACTGAGCGACTCCAGAGACTGACTCTCTTCCTACAGGCAAAACTAAAGGAGAAGGTAGGATCCGGGGGTTCCTTCTGTTCCCTTCCAATCATATCTTCAAACAAAGACAGTTTTATTTCTTCCTTCCCAATCTGTATATCTTTTATTTCCTTTTCTTATCTTACTGCGTTAGCTAGAACTTCCACTATGATGTCGAAAAAGAGGGGTAGAAGGGGACGTCCTTGCTTTGTACCTGATCTTAGAGGGAAAGCTTGGAGTTTCTCTTCATCAAGTATGATGTTAGCTATAGGCTTTTGTTTAATTAAAAAAATTTTTTTTACATTTATTTTTGAGAGACAGAGCACAAGTGGGGGAGGGGCAGAGAGAGAATGAGACACAGTATCAGAAGCAGGCTCCAGCACAGAGCCCGATGTGGGGCTCAAACTCACAAATTGTGAGATCGTGACCTGAGCGAAAGTCAGATGCTGCTTAACTGACCGAGCCACCCAGGCGCCCCTAGCTATAGGCTTTTCTAGATATTGTTTATCAGGTTGAGGATGTTCCCCTCTATTCCTAGTTTACTGAGAGTTTTTCCAGTTGTATCTTTATTATATAGAATGGTCTTCCTAAAATGCTACTCTTGTTTCATCTCTGACCTTCACTGACTTTCAGTTGCCTATAAGACTTCTTCATCCTGTCACTTAAACTTTTCTTCATCTGTCTCCTGCCTCTCTGTTATGAACTCTTTACTCCAACTAGACTGCCTGTATACTACACACAGGTCCCATTTCTATTCACACCCAGGCTTGGGCTGTTACCACGTCCATTTTCCTCTGTTGTCCATTTTCCTCTGTCTTCAAACTGGAAATACCTTTTCCTTTCCTTATTTTCCTATTTCACCTTCTTTGAAATGTTCCACCATCACATGGACTCAGTAATCTCCTATTGTATTCGTCATGAACTTGCTCTCCCTTTTGCACTTGCCTTAGTTTCCCTTGGATATCCGGTCTCTTCAACTAGACTATATTTAAAGAAAGCAGAAATTTAGCCTTGCTTCTTTGACTTTCCCACAGTGCACACTAAACAATAAACTGTTGATATCTTTCCGAATAGAGACCTAGGGGCTCCTGGGGGGCTCAGTTGGTTAAGTGGCCAACTCTTGGTTTTGGCTCAGGTCATGATCTCAGGGTTCATGGGATCAAGCCCCGCATTGGGCTCTGAGCTGACAGCATGGAGCCTGCTTGGGATTCTCTTTCATTCTCTCTCTGCCCTTCCCCCGCTTCTCTCTCTCTCTCTCTCTCTCTCTCTCTCTCTCTCTTTCAAAATAAATAAATAAAGTTAAAAAAAAAAAGAATAGAGAGTTAATTAGCTTATTCAATAGTAAAAGATACACCCACGGTCCTAAAACCTGGAAGTGCTTATGATTTGACCCCAGTGTGTGCTGAGCACAGGAAATGCAAAGAATCCACAGCCTTACAGGGAAGGCAGATAGGTGTAAACTTGACATCTTGACTTGTGATCATGATAGATGTCTGCATGGATGACCACTGTGGGGGTACAGAAAAAACATCAGTTCTACCTTTGACAGTTAATATGTCTTCTCAAAGCAGGTAACAATTGGGCAGTCTTCAGGTTTGGAAGTTTGAAGGCCAAGGCGGGTGGGGGATTATGTAGGAAGACCTACCAGGTAGAGGGGAACAGTCTGTTAAAGTCAGAGACACACTGTGTGTACTTTTTTTGTGGTATCTACCTTGTAACATGACCTGGGTGAGGTGCTGGGACTACAAGTGAACAAGGCAGGGCCCTGCTCATATGGAATTTGGCAAGTTTGGGGACTGGGAAGTAGTTCTTCATAAATAGAGTATAAGAGCTACATGGGGCAAGAATGACAAGGAGGGGCACCTGGGTGGCTCAGTTGGTTCAGTGTCCGACTCTTGATTTGGCTCAGGTCATGATCTCACAGTTCATGGGATCGAGCCCCGCATGCCCTCTCCCTCTCTCTCTCAAAATAAACTTAAAAAAAAAAAAAAAAAAAAAAAAGAATGACATGGAGACAAGGCTAGGATAGTAGGCCAGAGGCCTGAAGGCTTGAACTAATGGCAATTATAAAAGGTAGAGGAGAGGATGGACTGGATGAATTCAATACCTATTAGGGAAATAGAAATAATAGACCAATTTGGTGTAGGAGTAAGTTGCAAGAGTGAATGATTATCTCTAGATTGCTGGAAAGATGATGATACTTTCTAGAACTGAGGGTGGCAAACTTTTCCTCTAAAGTACAATATAATCTTTTTGGCTTTGTGAGCCATGTTGTCTCTGTCTTAACTATTCAACTCTGCCTTTGTAGCTCAAGAGCAGCCATAGATAGTATGTATATAAATGGGATGGTTGTATTTCAATAAAACTTTATTTACCAAAACGGGTGGCAGGCCAGATTTGAACTGCAGGCTTAATTTGCTGCCACCTCCAGCCCCCCCTCTCAGATCGTAAATACAGGAGGAGGACCAGATTTTTGGTGGGATGGGACAGGGAAAATGGTGAGCTCAGCTTTATACATCTGAATGTCAGATTAACTATGGACCATTCTGGTAGATTTTCACAGGGATTTGAGCCTTTGGGTCTGGAGATTGGGAAAATAATACAGTTGAGAGAGACAGATTGAAAGGTTATCCACGTAGAAGTGGAGGTTGTGGAGTTCCCAAGGTGAGGCCACATGAGGAATGGATTAGAGTAGAAAGAAGGCCAAGGATGAACCAAAAGGACTCCCAAGAGTTTAAGGAAGGACCTATGGGTAGGTGAAATGGGAAGGTATGAGGCCTACCTGTGAAGGAGAGAGAGTCCTGTCCCAGAAGCTGAGGAAAGGACGTTTCTAAAGGAAGAACATGGTCATCGATTATCACATAGGTCAGGTAAAACAGCTGAAAAGTGTCCATTGCACTTGAAAGTAAGGATGCTGTTGGTGAACCAAACAAGAATTTTGGTAGAATGGTGGGGCAGAAAAGGCTGAGTGTAGTGGACTAAGGAGTCAGTAGATAGTGGCAATTTTAGGCAGGAAATGTAGGGTTTTTTAGGGTTAAAAAATTTTTTTTTCAATGTTTATTTATTTTTGAGAGAGAGAGAGACAGACAGAGACAGAGCATGAGCGGGGGAGGGGCAGAGAGAGAGAGGGAGACACAGAATCTGAAGCAGGCTCCAGGCTCTGAGCTTTCATCACAGAGCCTGACGTGGAGCTCGAACCCATGAACTGTGAGATCATGACCTGAGCTGAAGTCAGACGCTTAACTGACTGAGCCACCCAGGTACCCCAGGAAATGCAGGTTTGTTTTTTTTTTTATTTTGTTTGTTTTTCTTTTTCTTTTTTCTTAATAGAAGGGAAAGAGAAAGGGCAATTTTAAGATGGGATTTAAGGTAAGAAGAAGGTTTCTGTTTTTAGTTGTTATTGTTTTAGTGAGAGAAGTTATTCAGGGAAAGTTGCTGAGGAGTTGAAGATAGAGAAAAAAAGGAGGAGATAGAATAACATTCCAAAGGAGACGGCTGGTGAGTACCTGGAAGTTTAGGAAATCATGAACCCCGAAGAGCAGCTGATAATTTTTCTCCTTTATCTTTAGGCTGAAGCAGAGACCCTCCCAGTAAGCACAGCCTGTGCTCCTACCCAGGAATACCCTCCACCTGCTGACAGTGCCTTCTTGGGAAACATCTTGACAGCAATGGCAGATGAAGGTTAAAGGCCCTGGAATTTAAGGGTGGGAAAGTTGTGACCTTGCCCCTGATATCTTCAGCTGTTGAAGATACCCACCAACAGACTTCTGTCTCCCTGGCTTCTATTATGGCAGACCCTTGACCGGGTCACCAGAGGAGCCTTCTACCTTGGTTGGTTTTTGTTTTAGAGCCAGAAGCAGCTCCTGTGCCCTTGCTTGGAAGTGACAAGAGTGCTTTCACCAGAGTAGCTTCAATGGTTTCCCTTCAGCCTACAGGTTAGGATGGGCTCCAGGGATCCTGCCTCATTTCTAGATCTGGTACTAATGATAAAGACTAAAGCAGTGAGAGGTACTTTGCTCTAAAAACCTCAATTTTACATGGGCTCATTTTGTTTCTGCCTTTTGGGATCTGCAGTGTTCCGGACATTCAAATCCTATGGGTGGGGAACATGGATAAGAGTTGTGGCAATGATGGCTACACACACTTCTTCCTTCCAGAGCCAAAGGGCTCTATCTCCAGCTAGGACTTGCTCTTTCAGAGACCCCAGGCATGGAGAAGAGCCTGGCAAAAGTGGGTACAATGACTCTGGAGCTGCAAAGCCTGTGTTCTCTGCTGCAAGAGTCTAAAGAAGAAGCCATCAGGACTCTGCAGCGAAGGATGTGAGTGGAGGGCAGTCTTGATTAGAGAGGACAGGTCAAGTGAGATAGGTCAAGGGCCCAGCCAGTGCCTGAGAAGACAGAAGTAATGCTGAATTCTTCCCTCCCCTAGTTGTGATCTGCAGGCTAGGCTACAGGCCCAGGAAGAACGACATCAGGAAGCCCAGAAGGCAAAGGAAGCAGATATAGAGAAGCTGAACCAGACCCTGTGTTTGCGCTACAAGGTGAAGGAGGGGCCTGAAAGTGGGGCGATCAAGAACTGGGGCAGCTCTACTGGCCCACTGGGAGCCATGGTCTCTCCAGGAATCTGGGTGGTGGGGATTTTCCAACCATTGCCCTAGTTTTGCCCTTCCTGGGGTCAGACATTTCACATGTTTGGGAATTAGCTATGGGCTGACCCATCTGCCAGGCTGACCTAGAAGTCAGGAACTCTGGCGGAACTCTCTCAACACTGAAATGTGCCTGCTTAACATAGCCCTGGAGGAAGAACTGGGGTGTTATCAATTGGTATTACTGGAGTTAAACATGGGTCCTATCTCCTGGCAAGGGCTGCCAAGAAGCCAGCTCTTCCAGTACTTCTTACCTCCCTTTCCCTCACAGAATGAAAAGGAGCTCCAGGAAGTGATAAAACAGCAGAACGAGAAGATCCTAGAGCAGATAGACAAGAGTGGCGAACTCATAGTACGTTCAGGATGATGCCTGGCCATCTGCCTTCTGTGTCACTGATAGCTAGAATCTCAAATATGGGAACTGGATCCCCTGGTCTACCCTTGGTCACTACATGGGATAAAAAGGATAGAGAGGCCCTTTGAGGGCACTGGGTACCTCTCCATTCTCATCCCCAGAGCCTTAGAGAGGAGGTCACCCAGCTCACCCGCTCACTTCGGCGTGCGGAGACAGAGACTAAGGTGCTACAAGAGACCCTAGCAGGTCAGCTGAATCCCGACTGTCAGCCTATGGCCACTAACTGGATCCAGGAGAAAGTGTGGCTCTCCCAAGAGGTGAGAGGTGACTCGGAGTTAACAAAGGAGCTGGGCACCTGGAGGGAACCCTAGGCTGTGCCTCTGCTGATATGGACATATCTACAGGTGGACAAGCTAAGGGTGATGTTCCTGGAGATGAAAAATGAGAAGGCAAAACTCATGGTCAAGTTCCAGAGCCATGTAAGAATTCCCTTGTCATTCCAGGGCCATTTCCCACTACTACTAGCAAGTGGTCTGCCATATTTTCCTTGCCCCACAAGCTATGCTGTTCTTCTGAGTATAGGCCTTAATGCAACCTATTTGCTTTCTAGAGAAACATCCTGGAGGAGAATCTTCGGCGCTCTGACAAGGAATTAAAGAAACTAGATGACATCGTTCAGCATATTTATGAGGTAAAGGAGGGAAGGAGTTGATGCAGCTAAGTCTCCTGGCACGGGGCTTGGCCCCAGGAAGTGCTGATGAGCATTGCTCTGGTTTTCAGCCGGTGCTGAGCACTGGGCCTGACTCACTGTTGCAGGCTTCCCTGTGGCTTCTGCTTTCTCCTCTCTGACTCAGTTGGTGCTCCCTGGGGCTGAGAGCCTTGGATTTGTGACCTTGAGCTGCCTTTTCTGTTTCTTTTTGCAGACTCTGCTATCCATCCCAGAGGTTGTGAGGGGTTGCAAGGAGCTACAGGGATTGCTGGAATTTCTGAGCTAAGAAACTGAAAGCTCGAATCCATTTCACCCCTTTTTACCTACTATACTCCCTTACCCCAACATCAGGACCAACCGGCATAGAGCTAGCTATGTTTAATGCTATTTAAATAAAGTATATTTAATGTATTTCTTCAGGTTCACTGAATCTTATTTTTTGGGCATGGGAGGTGGATGAGGTCAAAGAAGCTTGTTGGCCCACTTTCCCTAGGCACCCTTCACACAACCCTCTGGCTGCATCCAGAGCCAAAGTTGGCTGCCCCTCCTCCCTTCTCTTGCTTCCTCAATATTCTAGGCACTGGACTGCTTGTTCCCTGGCTCTTAGCCTGGGGGCGGGACAGAAGAGGATTCATTCTCCTACCTTCTCCATCCCCCTCTAGGCTAGGTCTTGGTAAATAAGGGCACGAGAACAGAGAAACTCAGTTCCTCCTCCCTGCGCTGGACTGCCACCCTTTGTTGGTGCCACCTTACCTCACCAGTTGTGACTGCTTAGGTGACTCTCCTTCACCAGACCAGGCTCAATCCCCAACATCCAGCACAGTGCCGGGCACACGGTGAAGGCGATTGTGGCAGAAATGAGGGCAAGGCCGTTTCTTGCCCCTGGGGCCCTATTGGCAGGGCTCCAAGAGGTAGGAGGGGACAACAGCCTCGGAGAACCTGGCCGTGTAGTCACTCCACCTCGTCGCCCCGCCTCTGTGGGCGTGGCCCTGCTAGGACACCAGTCTGGGGGAGGGGGCGTGGCTACGGCGGGGAGGTGCCCGCCCCTCGGGGGTGTCACGTAGCTCTGCGGCATCCGCAGCCTCATTTATCGGAGCCTGAGCTGGGAGCCACAGCTGTCGCCGACCTTAATCCGCGCTGTTCCTGTGGCTGCCTGCTAACTCGCTGCGGACAGGTGAGGCTGGAGCGAGGCCGGAGCTGCTCAGCATCTCCGCTTCCTCTCTATGACTCTAACTTCTGTCCCCCTTGGCCTGCTCCCAAGGGTGCCTGGATGTGCCTTCTCAACTCTCTCCTTACATCCTGTCTCCTTTCTGTCCACCCCAAACCCTGTGGTTCAGCCTCTTCCACAGCACCCCTTCCTCTCAGCCCTCAGGCCCCGACTTCAGTCTTCCTCTGCCTACCGGATTTTTTCCTTGGGGTCAGCCTCTCCCGCCCAGCCCGTTTTCATCTCAGCCTGCTCCCTTTCCTGGGCTAAGTCCTTGTCCCGTTGTCTTGCCTTCTCTGCCCCCTGGTTTGGTTAGCCTGTCTCCCTATCCACTGCCCACAGGTCTCCCCCCTGCTCCTGCATCTCTTCCTCCCTTTCTCAGGCCCTCTACTCCTTTCAACCCTGATCCTCTGCTCCCATTTGGTTGCAAAGACAGTCAGCTTTGAGCTATGGAAAAGAAGCGGTAACAGAAGCCTATGGCAATTTTTTGTGCCACTCCTGCTCCCCACTTGTCCCCCACTTTTCCCCTGGAAGGTGCAGGAAGAGGGGTGATAGGTACTTTTGCCTCATTCTGAAGCCTGGGAAGTAAGTGCACTTTTCCCTAGGGGCCCTGCTGAGGCTGACAAATGGCAATTGGAAAGGCCAGGGCTCATGCCCTACCTCACAGGGCCAAATTCAGTAAAAGAAGGACTGGGTCTTCGTTTGGGCAGTAGTTTCACAAGAAGACCTGTAGCTTCGGGGCTGCTCACGTCCCCACCCCCACCCTGCATCTTTCCCCAGGGCTGGGAAGGGTGCCCACCAGTGACAAAAGGAGATGTGGGAACTGGGGCCCTAAGCCTGCTAGCTGTCAGAGGGATTGGTGCCACTGTGTTGCCCAGGACCTATGCCAAGGACAACTGCCTTGTTCCTAGCTCCATGCTGGTTGGGAGGTGGGGGGAGGCCATTTGGCCCATATGGCCAAGAGAGGAAGCAGAGGATGTAGTAGGTCGGGTCCAGCTTTTATATCTTGTCTCAATTCCACAGAGCTGTCACCATGCCCCACTCGTACCCAGCCCTTTCTGCTGAGCAGAAAAAGGAGTTGTCTGACATCGCCCTTCGGATTGTGGCCCCAGGCAAAGGCATTCTGGCCGCGGATGAGTCTGTAGGTAGGTGAGGGCCTGTGGCTAGGTGGGGTAGAGGTGGCCAGAGAGCCCTGGGGATGAGCTTGCTTACCCTTCTTTTGTTTGCCCCCAGGAAGCATGGCCAAGCGGCTGAGCCAAATTGGAGTGGAGAACACAGAGGAAAACCGCAGATTGTACCGCCAGGTCCTGTTCAGTGCTGATGACCGTGTGAAGAAGTGCATCGGAGGGGTGATCTTCTTCCATGAGACACTCTACCAGAAAGATGACAGTGGTGTTCCCTTCGTTCGTACCATCCAGGATAAGGGCATTGTCGTGGGCATCAAGGTGCAGCCACTGGCCCTCAATGGGGACTGAACATGGAAATAGGTGTGTGTGAGAGAGGTGACAAGGGGAATCCTGCCTGGGTTCAGCCTTCTGCCTGTGTTTCCCCTACAGGTTGACAAGGGTGTAGTTCCTCTAGCGGGGACCGATGGAGAAACCACCACTCAAGGTACAGGATGGGTGGGCTTCAGGACCACAGGGTTGTTGGATGGTTGATGCTGGCACAGAGGGGCAGAGTGATGAGGCTGGCACTATGCCTGCAGGGCTGGATGGGCTCTCGGAACGCTGTGCCCAATACAAGAAGGATGGTGCCGACTTTGCCAAGTGGCGTTGCGTGCTGAAAATCAGTGAGCGCACACCCTCAGCACTTGCCATTCTGGAGAATGCCAACGTGCTGGCCCGCTATGCCAGCATCTGCCAGCAGGTGTGTGTATGTGTGAGGGGGGGTCAGATGGGTGCCCGGTGCCTAGTGGGGAGAGGGTTACCAGGGCTTTCTCCCCTCCTACCTATGCCCCTCCCAAGTTATTCTGCTCTTACCTGCAGAATGGAATTGTGCCTATTGTGGAACCTGAGATCCTGCCTGATGGAGACCATGACCTCAAACGCTGTCAGTATGTTACGGAGAAGGTGAGTCCACACCTGGGTACAGACACCGCAAGCACAGTCTGACAGGGGAGCCTGTTCCCCATAGTCCTTGGCTTAGATGCAAGCACTTTCCCCAAGCATTCTTTTACTTCATCCAAGAACACACCTGTGAGTTTGAGCCTGTACTGACCCTCCCAGTCATGCCCACCTTCCCCTAAACAGGGAGGGTTAAACAAGAGTCCAGAACCTTAGTAAACCTCTGATTCCCCAGGTCTTGGCTGCCGTGTACAAGGCCCTGAGTGACCATCACGTGTACCTCGAAGGGACCCTGCTCAAGCCCAACATGGTGACCCCTGGCCATGCCTGTCCCATTAAATACAGCCCAGAGGAGATCGCCATGGCAACTGTCACTGCCCTGCGTCGCACTGTGCCCCCGGCTGTCCCAGGTACCACCGTGCTTCCTAACCCGTTCCTATCCCTAAGACCCATCCTCAGGTTCTTCTGGTCTTCGTGGGTCCTGTACCCTGGAAAACTAGAGAGTTGACCACTTTGTCTTCTCTACTCTACCCTAGGAGTGACCTTCCTGTCTGGGGGTCAGAGTGAAGAGGAAGCATCACTCAACCTCAATGCTATCAACCGCTGCCCCCTTCCTCGGCCCTGGGCCCTCACCTTCTCCTACGGGCGTGCCCTGCAGGCCTCTGCCCTCAATGCCTGGAGAGGGCAACAAGACAATGCTGGGGCTGCCACTGAGGAGTTCATCAAGCGGGCCGAGGTTGGGAGCTAGAGGTGGTGATTGGGGGAGAGGGGTATAGCTAGGCAGGGGGCACTCAGAGGTTACAGCCTGGGCAGGGTTTGGCCCCTGTGGGCTGGGTCAGCCTGTTTACTCCCCCCGAACCCCCCTCCCGCCTGCTCTTTTGCAGGTGAATGGGCTTGCGGCCCAGGGCAAGTATGAAGGCAGTGGAGAAGATGGCGGAGCAGCGGCACAGTCCCTCTACATTGCCAACCATGCCTACTGAGTACGCATCCCATGTCACAGCCCTTGGCTTGGCCACCTGCACCCAGTTTCACCTATAGTAATGGCTAGCGCCAAACAGTCATGCAGAGCAGACATGCCTGCATCCAGCACGGAGTCATCTTCCTTTTTTGTCCTCCCCTCCCCTCTCCCATTGCTGCCACCTGGGACCATTAGATGGATGGGGTGCCCCTCACGACTGAGGGCAGAAGAAGTTGCTAGAAGCCAGAGCAGGATGCTTCGGTTTCCCCCTGCCTCTGCTAGCCCCCGCAATTTCCCCATGATGTGGTAGTTTCTCCTTGGGCTTTCCTTGCCTGTCCTCTCTTCTGGGATCAGAGGATAGGACACCAGACATGACTCACACCTTGGGTACATACCACATAGCAAATAAATGGTAGCAAAACATGCTACTTTGTCTGTCTGTTTTACACATCAGATGCCTCAGACGCCCACTTCTCAGTTTCTGATTTTGGCTGACTGCCTGGGCCCTCTGACTGTGGAGGACAGAGTAGGTTTTGAGTTTTACTGGGCTGGAAGTGTTGAGGGGAGGGGCACACCCAGTCACCATTCCCAGCTCAAGCTCTTGCGGGTTAATGTCCAAAGTTGGAAGGCTGCAGGTCTTTCAGGACCGCCACATCAGAGGCACTGGGCTGCGTCTGAAGGATGGAGTAAGGCGAGACTTGTGCAATTCCTGAAGGCAGCTTTTGCGAATGGCCCAAAACTGGGATAAGGGGGATGGCAGTCACTCACTTCTGTGTGCTGAACCCTGCTGGGGCTTGACACATTCTGTTGGGGTGGGGGTGGCACTGCAGGAGGAACACCTGGGCTCCTGCCCAGCAAGGAAAAGCCCCAAGGCTCAGGACTGCCAGACGGAGCAGGGTACCTAGGAGGTTGCCAAGGGCTATTGCCCATTCCCGTTTGGGGGAGATGAGGGCACAGAGAAGGCCAATTTGAGGGTCTGGGCAAGGGAAGCCCTGGTGAGGTTTCATGCTAAACTTTGACCACTTGGCTGGGGTGTGGGGGGTACATACATCGAACACCTGGGGCCGTCTGAAGGGATGAAAAGTTGAAAGAACTTGGTAGGCATGTTCTGTGTGAACTGGGCAGCCCATGCTCTGTGTAAAGTGTGCAATCAATGCTCCACCCACCAAATTATTGCAATATGGGAATGTAGGTCCAGTGTGACCTGACCTCATATTAACAAAAATAGCTAACACTTATATAGCACTTGCTATGTGCTCCCACCAGGCCCTATTCTTTTTTAAAAAAAAAATTTTTTTTAACGTTTATTTATTTTTGAGACAGAGACAAAGCATGAATGGGGGAGGGTCAGAGAGAGGGAGACACAGAATCTGAAACAGGCTCCAGGCTCTGAGCTGTCAGCACGGTGCCCGACGCGGGGCTCGAACTCACAGACTGAGAGATCATGACCTGAGCTGAAGTCAGCCACTTAACCGACTGAGCCACCCAGGCGCCCCTTATATAAATTGTATTCTGTTTTTTTTTTTTAATTTTATTTGGTGAATATTTATTTATTTTATTATTTTTAAAATGTTTTTATTTATTTTTGAGACAGAGAGACAGAGCATGAGCAGGGGAGGGGTGGAGAGAGAGAGGGAGACACAGAATCCGAAAACAGGCTCCAGGCTCCGAGCTGTCAGCACAGAGCCCGACGCGGGGCTCAAACTCACCAACCGCGAGATCGTGACCTGAGCTGAAGTCGGAGGCTTAACCAACTGAGCCACCCAGGTGCCCCCCACCAGGCCCTATTCTAATCACTTTACATTTACTAACTCATTTACTACAACACTGTATGAAGTAGATACTATTACCATCCCTATTTTAATATGAGAAAACAGGCACAGAGAGGTTAGTTAATTAACTTCTCAAGATCACTCAGGTGAGGTGATAAAGTCAGGATTTAAACCCAAGTGATCAGGATCCAGAGTCTGTGCTCATGAATTTTCAAGAATTTTAAGTGAAGTATTCAGACTTTTACAACTTGGAAATGAACTCAAATGAAAAAAAAAAAAAAAAAAAGGCTGAATGAGCCAAATATGCTAAAAAGGTACAACTAGCTTGCTGTCTCCATCTCTGAAGCTTAAGGAGAAAGAGTGCCCAGAAGAGGAGCTCTCTGAAACGGACGATAAACAGTTACCCTGATAGGTGATATTTGGGTGCTTTCCGTGCCAGGTTCTTTACATGAATGACCTCATTTTATTTTTTAAGTAATCTCTACACCCAACGTGGGGCTCAAACTCAGGACCCCAAGATCAAGACTCACCTGCTCCACTGACGGCCAGCCAAGCGCCCCTGAATGACCTCATTTTAGTAAATATCTCCATTTTCCAGATGAGAAAACTGAGACTTAGAGCTGCCTGTGATCGCTCAACTAGTATTTAACGCCTGCAGAGTTTGCTCTCTTAATCCCTGGGGCTAGGAGTGTGTTCCACAAGGAAACGGGGGTACTAACGAAGAATCTTCCGGCAACACAGAAACCTGCACAGCCACTCCACTGGCCCTTGGTGCTTGGGTAAATTCCTTTCAAACTCGCGGCCAGGCTCCTTGCGGACCCCGCCCACCCTCTACCTCTTTCTCTCGCCTGCCCTCCCTGAGTGCCGCTTGCGATTGGCTGCGACCTCTGCCGTGGTCCCGCCCCCTCCTTGCGGGTTTCCGATTGGGGGAGGCTTTGCGTAGCTCCGCCCCTCGGCGGCTAGAGCAACTGGATGGAAGCATGGCGGCTCCCGGGGCCGCAGCTACAGACCTAGGTGCGGTGGCATTCGGGTGGGAACTGAGACTCGTAGATTGCGAGCGAGGAATGCAGGCTTGGGGATTGTGGTGTGCCAGTGGTCCCGCGGACTGGGGGGTCGGGGGTCGTTTCAGACAAGATCCCTTCAGACGGGCGCGGGCCCCTGGCACAGGGATCCCTATGAAGGCGGGCGGAGAGCTTCTGAGTGAGGGTTGCTGGGGCTCGTCCGCGTCAGGTGTGGGGAGGGCAACCAATCCCACTTCCAGCGCCTCAAGTCGGTACCTCCGTGCCCCTAGAGGTGGTCCGAGGCAAGCGGGCCGCTCTCTTCTTCGCTGCCGTGGCCATCGTGCTGGGGTTGCCGCTCTGGTGGAAGACTACGGAGACCTACCGGGCCCCATTGCCTTACTCTGAGATCAGTGGGCTGAATGCCCTGCAGGTGAGACCTCTGTGGGAGAAGGCCTGGGGACAGCCCACTGGCAAGGTGGAGACTCAGCCGATGGCCCTGATGCTCCTTCCTCTAGCTGCGGCTCATGGTGCCCGTCACTGTCGTATTTACCCGAGAGTCAGTGCCGTCGGACGACCAGGAGAAGCTGCCCTTCACCGTTGTGCATGAGAGAGAGATCCCTCTGAAATGTGAGTTCTTGGGGAGTCAAGCCTGCCTTTCTGGTCTGAGCTCAGTCCAGAGATGGGTTAGGTTGGAGGAGCGTGGGTGTCCCTTAAATGTAGTTAAAAATTTCTTAAAAGCCCTCTCTGAATGAACAGTTCTGAATGAACAGTGTAGTTGGTTAGAAGAAAAGCAACTTTAAATAACAGTGTTCACCGTTAGGGCAGCAATTTCATTCATGACAGTTGTGCTACCTGATGAGAAGCAGTTGATGCTCATTAGAAGATAGGAGAGGAGGTGGGATGTAGTAGAAAGAACGCAGGGTTTGGAATCAAGTTGGAGTTGTATACAGCTCTTATTCAATTTGACATGGAACACTTTGTTGAGTGTTAGTAGGCACTTTTTGGTACCAGGAATTTCGGGATAAATAAAGAATTGATAATGGTTTTGAGAAATTCATAGTCATGTAGGGGAGAAAAACACTTAGATAAAGAAATCACAGGGGATTATGTAAGAAACAGAGATCGTATTTAAAAAAGAGCCTTTAACAGCCTGGGAGGAAAAAAAGGCAGAGAAGGTTTTGAGGATGTCATTTTTAAGTCAGATTTTTAAAGGATGTGAAGGAATTCAGGGTAAATGGGGAAGGGAGGAAGGGAACAGCTTGAGCCAGATATAGCAATGGCTAATATTTGTTGTTCATTATATGCCATAAACTAGGTGAAGCACTTTACATGTGTTGTCTCATTTAATCGTCTCTAACATGATCTCCATTTTATAAATGAAAAAAAGAGAGTTAGAGATTTTCATTTGTTCACGATCACACAGCTAGCTAGTAAGAGGTGGAGCTAAGATTTAAATCCAGGCCCGACTGATTCCAGAGTTCGGGCTTTTAACCAACAACCTATACTACCTCCCGTGTAGAAGCATGGAGGGGTGAGTCAGCATGTTGGGGGAATCTGTGTGCGGTTTTACTTTTCTGGAGTGTGAAGTGAAAATTGTGAGTGACTGTATGTGTAGGCTGAGTCCAGATGGTGAAGTGCCTGTGTACCATTTACTTTCTAGCTTTTTAACCTTGGTCACCCGTGTTTCTTAAAAGTCGTATTTCATATGGTTCAGCCTAATGTAAACACACATACTTGTTGTTTCTCAAAACAAGAATTGGATCATGCCTCACATGTTAGTTTGCAACTTTGATTGTTGTCAATTTATCATGGACATTCATATTTAGTGACATGGTATTCAATAATATGGACATATTGTGAAGGTAGTCGGGTGGAGTGGCCAAGAGTATGGAGAATTTGGTGTAAGAGAGCTGGGTTAAAGCCTTGGTTCTGCCACTTGTGTGAATTTGGGTGAGGTTGTTAACCTCTCTAACTCTTGGTTTTCTCATCTACTACATAGGAATAGTAATAGGTTGGTTCATTTATTCAACCAATATTTATTATTGAGTGCCCATATCAGATACTGTTGTAGTCGCTGGAGATACAGCAAACAAAGTAGACAAAATACATTGAACAGAATAGACAAAAAAAAAAAAAGAAGAGAACAGACAGGAAGATAAACAAATATATGTTACATGGTGGGGGGCACCTGGCTGGCTCAGTCAGTGGAGTCTGCAACTCTTGATCTCAGGGTTGTGGGTTCAAGCCCCACATCAGGTATAGGGATTACTTAAAAAAATAAAATCTGGGGCGCCTGGGTGGCGCAGTCGGTTAAGCGTCCGACTTCAGCCAGGTCACGATCTCGCGGACCGTGAGTTCGAGCCCCGCGTCGGGCTCTGGGCTGATGGCTCAGAGCCTGGAGCCTGTTTCCGACTCTGTGTCTCCCTCTCTCTCTGCCCCTCCCCCGTTCATGCTCTGTCTCTCTCTGTCCCAAAAATAAATAAACGTTGAAAAAAAAAATTAAAAAAAAAATAAAATCTGTAATAAATAAATGTATGTATGTATGTTAGATGGTGACAGGGGGAAAATAGTTCAGGACAGGGGTATAGGGAGGTTTTCTTGGGGGATAAAGAGGTCATTGCTATTTTAGAGGGGGTGGCTAAGGACGGCATCATTTGAAAACAGGACTTTCAAGTAAAGACCCAAAGAGGTAAAGTGGTAAACTGTGTAGATATCTGGGAGAAGAGCATTTTTTTGGTACAGAGAGAAGCAAATATAAGGTCCTGTGGTAGGAGCAGAAGTGGTGCCTTTGCAGAACAGTGAGAATTCCATTATGGGGAGAGTGAGGTGAATGAGGGAAAGGGTAAGAGGAAATGAAATAAAACCAGAGCAGTGGACAGGGGGCTAGGCTCACATACAGCTTTTATGCTAGATGAGAAGGGCAGCCCTTGAAAGATTTTATTTTGTTGCTTTTAAACATAACTACCATATCACACCTAACCAAGTCCACGGTAATTCTTGAGTATCACCTAATTTCCAGTCTATATTCATATTTCCCCAATTATCTCAAAGGTGTCCTCTTAATTTTTTAAGTCAATAAATTAAAAAAAATGTATTTATTTATTTTGAGAGAGAAAGTGTGAGTGTGAGTGGGGGAGGGACAGATAGGGAGAGAGAATCCCAAGCAGGCTCCGCACCGTCAGTGCAGAGTCTGATGCAGGACTTGGTCCCACAAACCTCGAGATCATGACCTGAGCCGAAACCAAGAGTCAGACGCTTAACTGGCTGAGCCACCCAGATGCCCCAATAAATTTTACATGCGTGTCCTTCCACTGCTCTAGCCGATCACCATAGTTCCTCCAAAACCAGAATCATAATCTTCAAAATAACCCATTTATTTACTTATTTATTTATTTATTATTCTTTAAAGTATGTTTTTACTTATTTTGAGAAAGATACAGAGAGCAAGTGGGGGAGGGGCAGAGAGAGGAGACAGAATCCCAAGCAGGCTCCACACCATCGGCACAGAGCCTGACGTGGGGCTCAAACACGCCAACTGTGAGATCATGAGCTGAGCTGAAATCAAGAGTCGGATGCTTAACTGACTGAACCACCCAGGCGCCCCCAAAATAATCCTTTTAAAAAGAACTTTTGTTTAATCCACAGTTGTCACTTTCAGTCAGTCTGGTTCTTTTGGTTGGACTTCTTTGATCTCCACTGGCATGTGGACCTACTTCAGAAATTCCCCACCTGTAATCTTTGGGAGCCAATTTCTTTATGGTAGGGCCCTAGAAGTCAAATTGTAGGAAGTACATTGATTGCTATTTTGGCAAATGATCTAAAATTGTTACTCCTTCATTGTCTCTAATATTGAAAAGTCTTGTTACTTCCACTCTCTACTCCATGAGCCTAGGAAAAAATGTTACAGTTCTCAATGTCACCACTGCAATAAACTTGCTGCAATGGAAGCATAACCTGGGTCTTATTGTAGCCACGTTAACAATTTCTGGACACCATGAATGATAGTACTCATTTCCATCTAGAATGAGGCTTTTCACAGGTGTCCTTTTATAGTTGGTTTGTTCTAATCGGGATCAACACATCACATTTTGTTACATTTCTTTTGCCTTTTTTTTATTATATATCAGCTCCCCCTACCCCATCCTGATACACTTCTTTTCTTTGGTTTTTTGGAGAAACCAGGCCACTTGTGTTCTAGAACCTCTCCCATTCTGGATTTGGCAGATTGCTTCCTCCTAGTTTCATTTAACTTATTCCTCTATTATCCATATTTTTTGTAAACTGGTAGTCAGATCAGGAGATTTGATCAAAATCAGTTCACTTTTTTAGATAAGAATACATTATAATTAGTGTGGTGTACTTCGTATTGTGTTATATCAGGAAGCATAGAATGGATGGGTTTTTTTCACTTTGGGTGATACAAAGATGATATAGTGAATTCAGATACTGTCAGCTTGATGTCTGTATTTTTTTTTAAATTTTTTTTTGTTTTAACATTTATTCCTTTTTGAGAGACAGAGAGAGACAGAGCACGAGTGGGGAAGGGGTAGAGAGAGAGGGAGACACAGAATCTGAAGCAGGCTCCAGACTCTGAGCTATCAGCACAGAGCCTGACGCAGGGCTTGAACTCACGAACTGCGAGATCATGATCTGAACCAACGTCAGACGCTCAACCGACTGAGCCACCCAGGCGCCCCTCGATGTCTGTATTTTAATTCCCTGTCAACCTTTCACCTGATGGTTTTAGCATCCAATGATGCTGGCATCCATTTCATAGCAGTTGCAAAATGGCAATTTTTATGTATTTATTTTAAGATTTTATGTTTAAGTAATCTATACACCCAATGTAGGGCTTGAACTCACAACTCTGAGATCAAGAGTAGCATGCTCTACAACTGAGCCAGCCAGATACCCCAAAATGACAAATTTAAAATTCTGTAATTTCTCCTATATTATGACCTGGAATTCTTCTATAACAAAGAACTTTCACAAGAAGTTTTAGGTTCAACTTCTCAAGTTCCAGGCGGGGGGGGGGGGGTGTCAAAAAATCCCTATGGGATTATTTTGCAGGTATAGATTAACTTGGGGAGAATTGACATCCTTAGAATATTTAGTCTTTCCCATTTCATTCAAATCTTCTTTTAGGTCCTTCAGTAAAGTCCTGGGTGTTTTTCTTATAGTTTTGTACATTTCTTCCTGGGTGTTTGTACATTCTTTATTATGATGAGGATTGGGATTTAAAAAATACTTGCTTTTCAAATTGGACGTTGCTGGTATTTCTCAGAAAGCTATTAATTCTTGTGTATATCTAGTCATAGGACTGAATTGTTACCAGTTCTGATATTTTTTCAGTTGCTTTTCTTTGATTTTCTTGGAAAATAATTATGCTATTTCAAAAAGTGGACATTTTGTTCTTTCAAATATTCAGGTTTCGTGTCTCTTTCTTCACTGGTCTTCACTTTCTTCATTGGTCAGGAACTTCAGAAAGAACAGTGCTGAATAATAGAGGAAGTAGTGGGCATCCTCATTTTATTAATGATTTTAATGGAACTACTTTAGTGTTTTGTCATTAAGTGTGCATTTTTATCAAGAATGTTCATTGGGGCGCCTGAGTGGCTCATTTGGTTAAGCATCGGACTCTTGATTTGGGCTCAGGTCACGATCTCATGGTTTGTGAGATCAGGCCCCACATTGAGCCCCACATTAGGCTCTGTGCTGACGTCACAAAGTCTGCTTGAGATTTTTTCTCTCTCTCTCTGCTCTGCCCCTGCTTGTGTGCACGCACACACGCTGGCACATTCACGCTCTATCTAAAAAAAACAACAACCTGAATTTGTTGCCTTATTTTGAGGCACCTATCAAAATGATCGTATGGTTTTGCTCCTTTCACCTATTAATAGAATAAGTATTGTAATAGATTTCCCTGTGGGAGAGTACTTCAGGTTGAAGGTAGTGTGTACACAGGTAGAAGCAAGAGCTGGTTAGGTGGAAGAGGGGAAGTGTCGTGTATTTGATATCAACCATGTAGAAATCATTAGAATTGGCTGTAGCCTCTGGGACTTTCTCTGCAAACGATTTTCTTGATGTCCTGAGACACTAGACAGTGTTAGGGCTGGGAAGATGGGCAGAGGTCTGTATTTAGTCTTATCTTTTTTTTTTTTTTTTCAATGTTTATTTCTTCTTGAGAGAGAGAGTGAGTGGGGGAGGGGCAGAAAGAGAGGGAGACACAGAGTCCAAAGCAGGCTCCAGGCTCCAAGCTGTCAGCACAGAGCCCCCCATGTGGGGCTCGAACTCATGAACTGTGAGATCATGACCTGAGCTGAAGTCAGACGCTTAACCAACTAAGCCACCCAGGCACCCCTTAGTCTTCTCATCCTCTTCCTTTCCCTCTCAGACAAAATGAAAATCAAGTGCCGTTTCCAGAAGGCCTATCGGAGGGCTCTGGACCACGAGGAAGAGGCCCTGTCACTGGGCAGTATGCAAGGTACCGGAAGGAGTGATCACACTAGTTTAACACGGAGCCCTCTTTTTTCTTCTGATCTCTAAGTGTGTAGTTTCCATACCATCTTCTAACTTCCTGGGAAAGCTGGGGATGAGAGTGTGTTTCAGCCTGGGCCACTGGGGGCCAAGCCTGGCCACAATGTCAGCCATGTAGAAAGGGAGGTGGAGTTGTGGCTTAGGCACTCTGTTGGGGGGCAGAGGGATAGGGCATGGTGTTTTGCTCCTGGTAGACCTTCTGCTCTTGTCCCCAGAGGCAGAAACCATGTTAGCTGAGCCACAGGAGCAAGCAGAGGGCTCCCTGACTGTGTACGTGATCCCTGAACACTCCTCACTTCTGCCCCAGGTAGGGTGAACAGGGAGGGTATGGCCTTGCCTTATCCCATCTGCTTGTCCTCTCCTAGGTCACTTCCTTCTTGCAGTAGTGCTGCCCGTTTCTTGCATTTGCTATAGAAAACTCTTTTCCAAATATTTTTTTAAAAGAATGCAAATAGGGTTGTTTTCATCGACTCTGGGTCTTTCTAATTCCAAGAGTTCTATATGGTTAAAGCTCCAGTGACCATTTGAAGTGGAAAAAAAACAGGATTAAAAAAAAGAAGATGGCTTGAATGGATTATGGTGGTAAAATGGGCAATGCATTGACCTTTCCACTTTATGAGCAAGAGGCTCATTGGGAGCTATGCCATGTAGTGTTTTCTTTTAAAATTTACGATGAAATATTTTTATTTATTTATTTGTTTTAGACCACACATGAGTGGGTGAGAGGGGCAAAGGGGGAGAGGGAGGGAGAGAGGGAAGGAAGAAGAGAGGGAAAAGGTGAGAGAGAGGGAGAGCGAGAGAGAGCAAGCGAGAGAGAGAGAGAGAGAGAGAGAGAGAGAGAGAGAGAGAGAGAGAATGAATCTCAAGCAGGCTCCATGGGGCTCTATCGCACAACCCTGGAATCATGACCTGGGCCAAGATCAACAGTTGGACGCTTAACCAACTAAGCCATTCAGGTGCCCTGAAATATTTAATTCTTATAAAAAGATGAAAGAAAATTTTAACGAACCCACCCCTGGCTTGCAAACTACAGTCTAGTAATAGTAGCTGAACCCTGTGTATTTCCATGGTTTACCCCACTCCCTTTAATTTTAGTTCAGGGTGACCGTATTTTGTACGTGTCATTTTCTTACTTTTTCAGGTTTCATCACATATATCTCTATAAACAATATATTTAATTTTGCAAACTTTTGAGCTTTATAATAATACAGCACATGTTCTTTTGTAACTTTTGTTTCATTCAACATTTATGTTTGGGACAATCCTCCATGATAATCAAGGTGTAGTTGAATCTAATATGTTCATTTTTAATATGTTTTATTGTATAAATATCACAATTTATCCATTCTGTGCTGATGGGCATTTGGATTGTCTCCAGTGTTTGACTCTTAGAAATAATGCCGCCTTGGGGCATCTGGGTGGCTTAGTTGGTTAAGCCTCCAACTCTTGATTACGGCTCAGGTCATGATCTTGCGGTTCGTGAGTTTGAGCCCCACGTTGGGCTGTGTGCTGACAGTATGGAGCCTGTTTGGGTTTCTCCCTCTTCCTCTCTCTCTCTCTCTCTCTCCCTCTCCCTCTCCCTCTCCCTCTCCCTCTCTTTCTCTCTCTGCCCCTCCCTCTCTTGCGCTCTCTCTCTCAAAATAAATAAAAATAAACTTAAAAAAAGGAAATAATGCTGCTGTGAACATTTCTGTCCTTGCCTCTTTGCCATGTGCTGTTTACTTACATCAAACTTTCCATGTGTTTGTTTATTCTGCTTTCCTTGTTCAGCATGCCGTCTCCTAGTTTTCCAGTCCATGAAGATTTAGATAATGCCTGCACTTAAGTCTGCCGGGAAGGCAAAGGTCGCAGAAATGAATGAAAACATTCATGCATGCTGATTGGTCAGAGATGCTGGGATGATTCACTATGAATCTAAAGGGAGCAGTCAGCCTGTTGGTCAGTGGCAAAAAGCCAGATTCTCAGAGACAGGAGCCGGCACGTTCTTCTGCTTTCTTCCCTGAGCCATGGGCATTCTTTCCCTTGCTGGCCTCTCTCACAGGACATGATGAGTTACATCGGGCCCGAGAGGACAGCAGTCGTGAGAGGGATAATGCACCGCGAGGCCTTTAACATAGTCGGCCGCCGGGTGATCCAAGTAGCACAGGCCATGTCTTTGACTGAAGATGTGCTTGCTGCGGCCCTGGCTGACCACCTTCCAGAGGACAAGTGGAGCTCTGATAAGAGGCGGCCTCTCAAGTCCAGCTTGGGTAGGGTGATGGAGCTGTGTCGTGAGAAGGGAGAGGGAAGTGAATGATGTGGGGGCATTGGGGCAGGAGGGGAATCTGCATGCAGACTCTACTCCTTTCTTCTGTGGTTTCATCTCTTAGTTGAAAGCACTCACTGTTCCTCATCCCAGTTTGGTCCTCCCTTTGGTTCCATCATGGCCACCAACCCCATTCTAGAGGAGAAACAAGTTCAGTTCAGCCAGGGGTATGACTGCCCTTGAGCCACAGAAGCCTCTGCCTTCCCTGACTCCTGTTTCTATAGGCTATGAGATCACCTTCAGTTTACTCAACCCAGACCCCAAGTCCCACGACGTCCACTGGGACATCGAGGGAGCTGTCCGGCGCTATGTGCAGCCCTTCCTGAGTGCCCTCAGTGCTGCCGGCAACTTCTCTGTGGACTCTCAGGTAAGACAGGGAGCAAGCCGAGGGGTCCTTTTCCTTTTCAAAGTCCATCCGTATTTATTATTTACATGTGTAGTCTGTTCTTCCAGCTCTTCGAGCTTGCTGATTTGCTAGGAACTTCCTGCGTGTAGATGTGGTTCTAGTGTCTACTTTCCCTCCATGGTGTCCAGCTCAGGGACTTCTGTCAACGTTTGTTAAAAAACAACCTTCCTTATGGCTCCCTCCAGAACTGTATTCACCCAGTTGTGCCATCCTTAAGGAATTTATTTAAAAAATAAAACTTCCTGAAATATGTTAGTGTAGTAACAGTAAAGATGTGAAGAATGTAGCCTTCTGTATCACACAATATCCGTTTAGGAAAAATGTGCGAGAAATTTTTATCAGGTCTTGGTAAGTGGGAGTACTTCTGAATAACTGACTTGAGTTGAGCTTGCAGACACTGAATTATGCTACTCATTTCCCCTCCCTGTTTACGCTCTTGGAAAGCCTGGTAAAAAATGTGGTTTTCATAGCCCGTGTATAGCGTATTAACTTTTACCCTTGGCTTTATTATTTTTTTTCCTACATCTATTTTCTCTCAGCCCTGATTTTATCTCTTATATTTTGTCCTGTGCTTATTGTATCTTTTTTAAGGCACTTCAAAACTTTTGGGACAGAGTGGAGTATGAATCAATAAACAAAGGAATGTTCTCCTTCTTTGCTTTACAGATTCTTTACTATGCAGTGTTGGGGGTAAACCCACGCTTTGACCCAGCTTCCTCTAGCTACTACTTGGCCGCACATAGCCTCCCCCATGTCATCAATCCAGTGGAGTCCCGTCTGGGTGAGCTAAGGATGAGGGCCTCTTTGCTAGGCTTGGCAGGACCCTGAAGGCTCAGTGTGGAGTTGGAGGCTGGGAGTATATGGTTCTGGTTCCCAGGTTGGGTGGTCTGAGGGCATTAAGGAAGTACTGGGCATTTAGGCTTCTTCATGAGACTCTGTTGACATCTCCCAACCCCACACTATCATATCCAAAAACGTTTATTAAACATGACTCCCACTGCTTTCTGTAAACGAATGGATAGGCTGTGTCTCCCTCTTTGCAAGCCAGCCAGGAAAAATATGGTCACACATGTAGGAAAGATAACAGCAAAAGTACACAAAGGCAGAATCTGGATCGACAGTTCTGATTGAGGTTTGAAGCTGGGGTTCCAGTTTTTCATTTGGGGGATGGTACCTAGGAAGCATAGGTGACCACAGAATATAATACAGACAAACCAAAGTCAGTATATCACGGGTTGTGGGATTTCAGGCACCAAGGCTAGGCCAGTGTGGACCAAGATATGGGAAGGGCTGTGTGTGATTTCTCCCTCATTCCCTCTACCAGTGCTGAATGCAGAGATGGAAAGGCATTCCAGGCAAGGGAACTCTGAGCTTAGATGTAGAAGAGTAAGACGGATAGGCATTCGGGAAGCTCAGAGAAGCGTAGTGTCGCTGAATTGCGAGGGAGTGACCAAAACAAAGCTGGCAAGGCAGGCAGGTGCTTGATCATAAGGACCATGTTAAGTAGCTTGACTTTTACCTGGTGTGACTGGCTAGCTATTGAAGGATATTAAGAGGGAGCCGACATGAGGTCATATGTATACCTGTCTATAAAATGGGTTATAGTTATATGGGTGTGATGTGGCAGGGCCCGAGAGAGTGGTCTTAGACAGACAAGGGGGCTAGGGACTCTGCTTCATGTGTGTGGCCCATCTCGGGAGAATGTTCAGAGGTTTCGATCACAGAAACCCCAGACTGGAGGATATTCTGGGGACTCTCAGTTGGGGGAAATGAGGCCCACTGTGAGTGACCAGCAAGTTAGAGGCTGACCTGGAACGAAGATCTAGGTCCAGCGTGTTTTGGTATTCTGACTTGCCTTCTCTTTCTACCCTAGGATCCAGTGCTGCCTCCCTTTACCCTGTGCTCAACTTTCTGCTCTACGTACCTGAGCTTGCCCACTCCCCCCTGTACATTCAGGACAAGGACGGCGCTCCAGTGGCCACCAACGCCTTCCATAGTCCCCGTTGGGGTGGCATTATGGTAACGGTCACACTCTGCAGACCCCAGAGCCCCAGCTTTAGGGACAGACACGTGTTCCCTGAGACTGTTCCTTCTGTTGTTCCTCTAGTGTCCTCCATGGCCCAGCCTGTGGGAGGGGCCGCACCAAGTTGGTGAGGGTGCTATGAACTTGTGCCCCTACTCTGCCGGCCCCACAGCTTCTTATTTCTATAAGTTTTCTGTAATGTGACCCTTTGGCATGTAGCGGTTCGCACTCACTGAGGACTTTTCCGTGTGTACATCTTAGATCTTGGCCCTATTTATGGGAGTCTTGTATGAATGACAACTTCTCCTGTTAGACTGGGAGTTTCTCATAGGTAGGAACTCTTAAAATGGAATAAATGTTTTTTACGGGTCTTCTGAGGGGATAATGGAGATAATTTATGAAAAGCTCCTAGTAGCCGGTATTCAAAAAATATTAGCTATACCATCAGGTTTGTAATTTCTAAGGAGCACAGAATATGTCTCCCTTTTCTCTCATGGCCTCCAGAGTGTCTAGAGCAGAGCCGTTCACGGTCCTGGCGTGGTGTTCGGGCAGCCTTATTTCCCCTTGCAGGTATACAATGTGGACCCCAAAGCCTACAATGCCTCGAAGCTGCCGGTGAGGGTTGAAGTGGACATGGAGCAAGTGATGGAGGTGTTCCTGGCTCAGTTGCGGTGAGTTCCTGGCTCATCTCCCTGGGGGTGTGGCCACTGAATCTGACCCGAGTCTTCTGAGCTGACTAGAATGAAATCTCACCTGGCAGGGATACCTTGGCTGGGCCTAGAGCCCCAGGGAAACCAAGAAGGGTTTCGAAGAATCATTTTATCCTCCTTGTAAGAAGGACTAGTTGCTGACAAAAACTGTTTTAAAAAAACAGACTCCTGGGATGCCTGGGTGGCTTGGCCGGTTAAGCATCTGACTCTTGATTTCGGTTCAAGTCATGGTCTTGGTTCATGGGATCCAGCCCTGTGTCGGGCTCTGTGCTGACAGCATGGAGACTGCTTGGGATTCTCTCTCTCCCCCTCTCTCTGTCCCTCCCCTACGTGTGTCCTCTTTCTCTCTTTCGCTCTCTCTCTCAAAGTAAATAAACTTAAAAAAGAGAAAAGGAAAACAGACTCCCGAATGTCAGGTCCATAGGATGTAGATAGGGCTACTTAAGAAAATAGCTGTTAATTCTCCTGGTAACTGATAGGCTGGTAGTGGCTGCTGGATGCCCTAGACTGAGGATTCTACGGCTGTGTCTGGGATCATTAGGAAAGAGGATTCTGATTGATTAGCAATGTCTGCCCTGGGTGCAGGATTAGAGAGGGACAACACACAGGCTTATCAGAAGTGGTCCTGGATCATCCCTTAACTAAAGGCTCAGTGGTCCCATTTGTCCAAAGAGATGGTAGACAGGGTTAGGGGATTAAACTAGGTTGGTGTTATCAGACATATTGTAGCCACGGGACCTTTTTTTCAAACAAGATCGTGGAAATCTAATCCAGAAACAGGTAAGAGCAAAAACACAGGTTTTAAAAGGGGGGCTTGTGGCTCTGTATTACTGAGTGTTGCCACTCACCCCCTGAGACCCTGAGGTACTTCCCTATGACTCCTGTGGTTCTGGGTAAGATGGAAAATCTTAGTCATCATTCAAGGGATCATAGCCATCTTCTACTCTCAGCCCCTTTGACCTTACTTTGCTCTTCCCACAGGTTGCTCTTTGGGATTGCTCAGCCCCAGTTGCCTGTGAAATGCCTGTTTTCAGGGCCTAAGAGTGAAGGGCTAACGACCTGGGAGCTTGACCGGCTGCTCTGGGCTCGGTCAGTGGAAAACCTGGCCACAGCCACTACCACTCTCACTTCCCTGGCCCAGCTTCTGGGCAAGATCAGCAACATTGTCATCAAGGATGATGTGGCATCTGAGGTGAGTGGGCGCAGGATGGATTCTGTGCTGTAACTGGAGTGGCCAGCGAGGACCAGGGTATGGTGAAACCAGAGAGCCAGTTGAGGTCCAGGGTGTGTGTGGGCATACCGTCCTTGAGTCCCCTAGGCTTCCTCTAGAGGGCAGTGCCAGCTCCCCAGCAGGACTCCAGATGGGGTGTGAGGTTTTAGGCAGGCGCTAAGAAAATATACCATAGCCCTTTTATACTGGCGTCCATATCCTGGGCGAACTCCAGGCAACCTGCCTGGTAGGTGGAAGACAAAGTAAGGCCCATCCTTCCTCCCACCCCAACACCTCACTGATGCCTGGGACTTAATGGTAATCCCCTGCCCCTTTCCTAGGTGTACAGGGCTGTGGCTGCAGTCCAGAAGGCGGCAGAGGAGTTAGCCTCTGGGCACCTGGCCTCTGCCTTCACTGCCAGCCAGGAAGCTGTGACGTCCTCGGAGCGTGCCTTTTTTGATCCCTCGCTCCTCCACCTCCTTTATTTCCCTGACGACCAGAAGTTTGCCATCTACATCCCGCTCTTCCTGCCTATGGCTGTGCCCATCCTCCTGTCCCTGGTCAAGATCTTCCTGGAAACCCGCAAGTCCTGGAAAAAGCCTGAGAAGGTAGACTGAGTAGGACAACATCTCAGTAGGAAAGTTCCCTTTCTGGCCACAGTGGGAGGTGTTAGATTGAGAGGCACATAAATGGGGCCTGCCACGAAGGACTTAGCTCCAGTAATCAAAGTGTAAACACTCCAAGCAGGATTAATCCTTCCCATTCCTCTGGCTCAGGCTCCCCCCCAACCCTTTGTGCCCTTGTCTAGAAGATGCATCACTGGGGGCTTCTTATCTGGCTTGAACTTGAAGGCCCTTTCCTGTCTCCCTCTGGGGCAGGGGCAGTCTGTTGTGCTTCTGTCCTGTTCCTGGAAGTCCTCCTGCACTCACAGGGAACATTAGGGGAAAGCCCTGGGTTGATTCTAGCCTCCTCCCCTCTAAGCTTCTCTCTAACCCCTCAGGGAGAGCCCTAGCACTGCTCTCATGGAAAGGGCCAGGTCACCTCTGGGGCCTTCTCTCCCTTCCCTCCCTTCTGGCTGGCTATGCCTGTTGGGTATAGCCTGATGCTGTGTGTGTGGCCAAGTTTCCCTTCACCCTCTTATAGAGGTGGCTTGGTGCAGTGGGGAAAGTTCCAGATGGGATCAAGCATGCCTGAATTCCTTCTGCCCTTATCATCTGGGGAGCAGTGAATAAGCCACTTAATCTCCCTTAGCCTCAGTTTTGCATTTGTTAAAATAGCACTAATGATAGCTCCCTTACAAGGTGGTTATGAGGATTAAGTGTGATAAGCATATGAAAGTGTCTGACATATTTTATGCTCTCAATAAACATTGGTTGAATGTGAATTGGAATGATACAAAGTATGAGCATACCTTTCATTCTTCCTTTCCTTGGTGTCTAAGTAAGTAATGGTTTCCTGTAGCTGTTCCCCTGGGCTCACAGGTCCACCTTGCTTTCACCTGGCCATGTCCCCTTCCTCCCTCCCTGCCCTGGAGGACCCTGTGGTGGCTAGACACCTAGGCTGTTGTCCCTCAACATGTCCAGGGTTGCCCAGCACAGCTGTTAGTGTCTCCTGTTTTGTTTTGTTTTTTTTTTTTTTCCCCGCAGGGGGTCTGGGAGAGAAGAGCTTGTACCAGTGTAAGCCCTCAGATACAAACTCATTCATAAATTCAGAAAAAGAATATATTAAGCCTGGGCTGCAACAGCCACTGTGCTAAGTGCTAGGTATTATAGAGAACAAAGACAGGATCTCTGCTTTCTTGGAACTGATCGTTGAGGGGGAAGAGTCAGTGAACAAGTAAAACTCCCACAATGCATTAGAAGGAAAAAACAGGCTGATCTGATAGTGACTGGGGTGGCGGGGGGGGGGGGGGTCTGTAGTTTGGGTGTGAGGGAGGGCCTTTGAGCAGATGACATTTGAACTGAGACCAGAAGAGGAGGCCATCTGGGGGAAGAGCATCCCAGGCAAAGACCCTGAGTCAGAACTTTCTCGAGGGTCAGACGCACGAGCCCAAAGGCTGGAGCGCCCCGAGTAAGGAGGAGAGGTAGTCGACGTAGGCGACCCTTTAAAGTACCTATCCAAAAAACTGAATGGAGCCAAAGCCGAAGGCGAGGCCCCACCCAGCCCCGCGGGAGTAGACCCAGGTTGGTGCGCCGGCCAGCCTTACGGCGGGGGTGGGCGGGGCGAACGTCTGGCCCACCCCCGGGGGCGGGGCGGTACCTGGGCCCCCCGGCCGGGGGCGGGGCTGCGGACGCTCCCCCTTCTCTCGGCTCTAGCCGGCGCAGGCAGCCGCCGCGGCAGCAGGCAAGCGGCGGCCCTGCGAGGCCATGAAGGTGAAGAAGGGCGGCGGCGGGGCTGGGACGGGGGCGGAGTCCGCTCCAGGGGCCTCGGGCCAGAGCGTGGAGCCCAAGCCCGAGCCGCAGCTGCAGGCGGAATCCGAGTCCGGGTCCGAGTCGGAGCCGGAGGCTGGCCCGGGGCCCAGGCCGGGGCCGCTGCAGAGGAAGCAGCCGATCGGGCCGGAGGACGTGCTGGGGCTGCAGCGGATCACGGGCGGTGAGCACCGGCGAGGCAGCGCCACCCGCGGTGGGAGGGCGGGAGGGAGAGAGCGCGGGAGGGGGGCCTCGCGGTGTGCCGAGCCCGGGCCCCCGCCCCCTTTCCCGCCCTCCCCCTACCTCCCCTCCCCCACCCGGGTCCCCCTCGTCTGAGTCCCCTACCCTTCTGCCTCTGAGCCTGAGATCTCCATGTCCCCTCTTCCCTTGATCTCCTTGTGCCCGCCTCTTCTCCCTTTAGACATTTATTTTCACCCTATTCCTTCCTTTCTGAGGAGGCCGTCCCCCTTTCCAAGGTGGAGGTGGGGCAGCAGCTGCAACTGTGACCCCTTCCCCGTGGAGTCTTCAGAGCCCTTTGAGGCTGGTTTTTTTTTGTTTTGTTTTGTTTTGCAATAATGAAGATGGGTGCTGAGTGTAGTCTTCTGTCCTCAGTCCCCACCCTGGAGGCTAGGTGGAGGCTGAGCTACAGCTTCGGTGACATTAAGACCCTCGGGTCTCCCTGATCCGTAATGCTCTCACCCTGGATCCCCCAGGAAGTCTGGGGCCATCCTCCAACCCCAGGAAAGGACCTGGGCAGGAAGCTTCAGTGGGTTGGCTCTCGGCCCTCTCAAGGGAATGAGTTAAAACCGCCCTTAGCCTGTCTTCTTTCCGGAGGCCTGGTCTCCGCTGTGGTTGAATTTCTGAGCTGGACTGCCTGGGTTGAAGCCCCAACTGTGCCAGGTAGTTGACTGTGTGACCTTGGGCAAGTAATTTCATCTCTCTGAGCATGTTCATCTATAAAATGGGGACAATGGCACCTACTTTATAGGGCTGTTGTGGAAATTAATTTTCTGATTTTGTATAGTGCCTGGCATGCTGTGCATGCTCTAGTATAATAGGGCTCTTTTATCCACTGTACTGAGGGCCCCACAAGACTGCCCCTGGCTGCTGCCTAGAGGCAGACAAATGGGCATTCAGGGCAGGGGAGGAGGTTACCATAGGCAGGGAACAACGGCTAGGAAGCCTCATGGCAGGGGCGGTGGCTGAACCTCAAAGAACAGATGGCATTTGGAGAGAGAGTGGCCCTCTACCCTAGCTTCATTTATCAGTAATCCTGCCCCAGCTCCCTCTGTGAGAGCAACTCTTGGGACCTCTCTCTGGTAGTGGGGGGCAGGTGCTGGAGTGGACCTGAGCCCTGCAGTTGCAGGAGCAGCAGAGCCCAAGGCTGCCAGACAGAGCCGGGGAGGGGACCATAATGGCAGGTCTAGGCCTGTGCATCTGGGTCCCTGGGGGACCAGCTTCTCTCTCCTCCCTGAGCCAGGCAACAACCATTCTTGGCTGGGCCCCCAGAGTGCTGAGCTGCCTTGCCCAAGCAGACACTAGTAGAGGGAGGGAGCCTGGACCAATCTGATGTTACTGCCAGTTGAGCTGTAACTGGCAACAGCAGGTTTAGAATTTAGGGTAGCTCTGGGACAGAACTTCCTTATAGGATGTTTGGAGGTCAAGTTGACCTGTCTGGGTCCTAGGTAACTTTAAAGGTTATTTTGCAACTGTGGGGGCTTCCAGCCCGTGTACCACAATGTGTCTCCTATTTTGGAGGAAGTTCATAGCCCTTAGAGATGGGGCAGCTGTGGGGGATGGGTAGGGGAAAGGGCTTCATGGGAACCCTTTTCTCTTTAGAAGGTGAGAACAGGGTTCCAGGGATCGCCACCCTTTTGACCCTAATCACACAGGTCTGAGGGTTGCTCCTCCTGGATTACCAGCCCTGAATCCAGCTTAGGAAGCTATTTGTGGCAGAGGGAAAGGGGGCAGTTGTGTTCTGAGCCCTCAGCCACTCTGCCCCTTTATCTGGCCTTACCCTGGGTCCCAGACCTCATCCTTCCCTTGGCAGAAGGGAGGGAGTAGGTGCAGTGTTTTGAGCCATGGGCATTCCATTTCTGTCATGTCCTCTAAGGGCAAAAGGGCTAATGATTCAAGGTGCAGTAGAAGAGACTGAGGGCAGACTGCAAGAACTTATTCCCACGTGAGAGAGAGGAGAGGCTCCGAAAGCAAGAGAATGTGGAGGAGAAGGAAGGGTTTTCCAGAGAGCTGGAGTTGGGCCACTAGGATCCTGCTCCCAGTTCTGCCACCTCTTGTCCCTGCACCTTCTTTCCACATCTTGGGATTGGTGCTTACTTTCTGTGAAAATAAAGTGTGTATGGGGTGAGGTGGGTGTTGCCCACCTACATTCCTTCTCCTCTCTCCACACCCTGGACTGTGGTGGACAGGCCAGGGATCAGGCCCCTCCCCAAGCCCTGTGTAGCCCCTGCTGGACCCCAAGGTGCCAGGAGGCTCCCGGGAGGGCTTCCTGGAGGGGGCTGCCCCAGGATTGGGGAAGAGAGAATGACTTTACATTCACTTCCTCTTCCTGCCCCAGAGGAATTGGAGGTGGCCCAGGGACTTGGAGGGTGATTTCCGGGCCTCTCTGGGGAGGATGTGATGCTGGGCAGGCTGACAGAGCAGACCCACCACTGCTCCTTTCTATTTGCTGCCAGGGCCTCCCTGAGCACTTGTTGCTGCTGCAAGAGAAGTGAGGGTTGGATCAGGCGCTGATATTCCTAAACTTCCTCTGGCAGGACTCACCACTCTTCCTGGTTCCTCTTCTGGGCCTGAGGACTCCCTTTACCCCCATGCACACCCCCAAATGCACCTGCCACACCCTCTTCCTGGCTTTGCTTGTACTCTTCACTATGGGGGTGGCTCAGAGCCAAGGCCGGGTAGATGACCTTTGAGGGGGTTCCCTCTCTTTGCTAAGACTTCCTCCCATTTGGAGATCAACAGGGGTTGGGGGCAAAGGTGGCCCCCTTCCCCCAATATTATAGGCTCTGGGCTTGAGTCAGCAGAGCTTTGACTAAGCTGCTTAAGGGAGCTGGGCTGATATAAGCCGCTTATGGGGAGAGGAGGGGGCTGGGAGGTGAGGAGGAGCAGGGAAGGGGTTGTCTGCCTGCCCTAGTATGACCCAGGTCAGGGAAGTCCTTGCCTAATGCACTTAGATGTAGTTCGAGAGGCAGTTATGTGGTGGAGGTGGGGGGGGGGGTCCTTCAGAGTAGCACTATGTATCTCGTGAGGCAAAGCTGTGTCACCCCCTTTAGAATGAGGTTCTCAAAGGCAGGGCTGTACCTTTCCTTCCGTGCTGGGGACTGCTCATTAGATTGGAGACCCATCTGGCTCAAAGTCACTGAGTTAGCCCTGGCAGAGCAGAGGCTGGAATAAAGCCCCTCAACTCCAGGATGGGAGGGACTGTGGGGGGAGGTGACCTTGTCTTCCACTCACCTTCACCCTGCTCCTCCCTGAGCTCAGAGGCTACTAGGATGGCGCTGTTTGTCTCCCATTAGATCCCAGAGACAGGGCTCTGTATCCCCCACACTCTGGGTGTGCCCCCAGGGCAGGGACTCAATTCTCTCTTTCCAGAAGGCAGTGAACTAGTCTGGGGTCTCACAAAGGCTGAGCTGGTAGCGGGGGCTTCTGGATGGGTCCCTCTTTTGCTTAGCTGCCTGTCTCCCCTAGACTACCTATGCTCCCCCGAGGAGAATATCTACAAGATCGACTTCATCAGGTTCAAGATTCGAGACATGGACTCAGGCACTGTCCTCTTTGAAATCAAGAAGCCCCCAGCTTCAGGTGAGTAGGCTAGGTAGGACATAGACGGAGGGAGGAGGTGGGCAAGGGCTGTGAAGTGGGCTACCCAGGGATTCCTCAGCCCGCAGAATAGAGCTGGGGCTGGTCCTCTGCTTTTCTTTCCGGTTTTGGGGCTGGACATCTTGGGAGGATAGTACGGCCTCTTCAGTCCCTGCCAGCCTGCCCTCTGCAGGCCTTCCTGGGAACTGCAGTCCCAGAGGCCCCTGGCCTCTGTGTCTCCCGTGGCCCTGGGAAACCGCAGTTGAAACCGGTGACCTGATTGCTGAACTAGAAACCATCCCCCCTCCCTGTGGAATCATTTGGCCAAAGGTCTGTACCCTAAATGTGCATCAGACTCTCCTGGGGAATTTTTAAGAGTTCAGACAGATGTGGGCCCTGGGGTGGAACCCTGGGTGGGCATGGGCCCCAGCCTGAAGCGCACTGAGCCCCAGTCGGGGTACATTGCAGAGCGGTTGCCCATCAACCGGCGAGATCTGGACCCCAATGCTGGACGCTTTGTCCGCTACCAGTTCACACCTGCCTTCCTCCGCCTGAGGCAGGTGGGAGCCACGTAAGTCACTGGACGGCGCCGTGGGGGGGGGGGGGGAGGGGGGCACTTGGAGGGGTGGGCAAAGGCTGGGGGTAAGGGTGAGGGTGGGAATGAGCCCTACCTGAGTTCTTACTGAGCGGCTCTTTTGGGGGTGGTGTCTGTCTTGAGCCTTGCTAGCTGACTTCAAAGCCAAACTCAGACCCGCCCCCTCCGATCTCTCAGGGTGGAGTTCACAGTGGGAGATAAGCCTGTCAACAACTTCCGCATGATTGAGAGGCACTACTTTCGCAACCAGCTCCTCAAAAGTTTTGACTTCCACTTTGGCTTCTGCATCCCCAGCAGCAAGAACACCTGCGAACACATCTACGACTTCCCCCCTCTCTCTGAGGAGCTGAGTGCGTGGGCAGGGCTTTGTGGGAGTAGGGGGGGTGGGAGGGGCTAGAGAGACCAAAGTGGGGGGAGCGTGGGTCCGACCCCCTTTCTCCTACCCTGGGTCACCTGTGTTTTGGCCACCATTCCCATGCCACCCATGGGGAAACTGAGGCTCAAATGGGCTGGGGGGACTCTTTGCGGTGGTTCTGAGGTTGTTCAGCTTGTCCCCATCCCACAGTCCTGGAGCCCCTGCAGTGTCCTGGCTCAGGCTTCTGACCTTTGCCCTATCTGGCTGGGCCTCTCTTACAGTCAACGAGATGATCCGTCACCCATACGAAACACAGTCTGACAGCTTCTACTTCGTGGATGATCGGCTGGTGATGCACAACAAAGCAGACTATTCCTACAGTGGAACGCCCTGACCCCCAAAACAGCCCCATACCCCGGGAGGGTCCTGGACCCTCAACTGTGACCTCCCCGACACTCACCTCTCGACCCGAGGCTTCTGCCTGAGGAGTATTTCAAGAGCCCTGGACCCTGAGTCAGCAATGGGAGGGAGGGTACTCGATGGCCCCAGTCCAAATCTCTGAAGCCCATGAGGCCTGGCGCATGGGGTGGGGTGGTAGGAGGGCTGTCTGCCTCCATGTCCAGGAAGGCCTCCTGTGAGAAGAGTAGCCAGGACTTCTGGACAGCCTCGCTGGGCCTCTTGGGCCCAAGTTTAAGAATAGTGTTCCCCTATCCAGGCTTTGAGCAGGTCAGGGCAGAGGCCTATTCCCTGTCCCCTGCCTACCTACAGGCCATTTAGAATTGTAAATTCACAGATGAACATCTGTGGTGGGTGGGGGAGGGTGTCTGGCTGCCAAGCTTCCCAAGGGAGTCCAGGCCCTGGCCCTAGCCCCAACCTTTACCATCAGGGCTGAGCCACCGCCTGAGGGGTGGGAGGGACGGCCCCTCGGATTGCAGCCTGTGGTAGGGACTGGACCAACTGTATATAGTTTTCAATAAACTTTCTCCTTTTCTGTTCTTTGGCTGTGGGCCAGCGTGTGGGGGTGTGGGTGTGGTGGGGGTGGAACATTAATGTGACTCTCAATTCCTCCTGTCCCCTAGTCCTCTATGCCCTGACATCACAGCATCTAGAGTCAGCATTTACTACATGTTACAGCTGGAAAGGGTTTTTCCTTTGACAAAGATGGAGACCCAGGCCCTGAGAGAGGAAAGCTTTGGCTCAAAGTCCTCGACCACTCTGGCAAAACAGGGGCTGGGACAAAAGCCCTCGACTCTAAGGTGGACGGAAGGTGTGGGGGAGGTGGTCTTGTTCTCCACCCCTTCTTCCCTCACCCAGAGCCCACTGGGACTACTAGTTTGTGTTTGTAGCCCTCATCAGAGATTCAAGGTGGACACAGTTTGGGCTAAGGTTTGGAGCCATCTCCTTGGCCTCAGCTGCCTTGGGGAGCCCCTGGCCTGGCCGCTCTACATATAACATTGCCTCTGGCCCCCAGCGCTACCCAGACCCAGAAGAGCTCTTAATTCCCTTAGTAGAGGAAACTGGGGAACTGAGATAGGTGGAGAGCTCACACCCTACTTTTCCCACCCACTAATTTAGATATGCCTGGTGACAGCCCTCTCTGGGCTGAGGCTTTAACCTAACCCACTAAGAAGTCTAGAAGTGCTGGAATTCGACTGGTGGAGCCCTTGCTGGGACTGGGTCCTGGGCTGAATTCTGGGAATTCTATTTTTTTTTTTTTTTAAAGTTTATTTATTTACTTAGCATGCTGGGGAGAGGGAGAGAGAGTCCCAAGCAGGCTCCACACTGTCAGCACAGAGCCGGCTGTGGGGCTCGAACTCATGAACCATGAGATCATGACCTGAGCCAAAATCTAGAGTTGGGCACTTAACTAACTGAGCCACCCGGGTGCCCCGAACTCTGGGAATTCTAAAATGAGTGAGACCTGGAACAAATACTTGTTTGCAGGAGTAAGATGGACCGGGCATACAGGGGAGCAAGAGTGGTCCTGCTTGGAGAGATCTCAGGAGGACACTTGGAGGAGGCAGCATTGCAGCAGGTGCTTGAATGGCTCAGCATGACTGGCCAGAAGAGGTGGGGTAAGCATTTGTGCATAGGAAGCAGCACAAAGCAAATGTTTGGAGGCAAGATTTATCCAGAGCATTTGGGAAGGTGGGTATTTATGATGTGGAAGGAAGACACAGGTGGTTTGTAGTGCAGGTGGTGAGGCTTCTTCTGAGGGAGGGGGAAGGATTAATCGGGAATGACCTGTTCAGATGATTTCTGGAAGGCTGGATCTGAAGGAGTGAGACTAACAGCCAACACATAGTGGGTGCCAGACCTCTGGCTGGGCGCTTTATATGTGCTGGAATGTTCACAGTCATTTGTGAGGAAGGCACTGTTATTATGGCCACTTTACAGAAAATGCAGGCCTAGAGGGGGTAACATGCCCTGCCAATGTTGCATAGCTATTAAGTGGTGGCATCAGGAGTCTAACCTAACCCCGGCAATCTGGCTCTGGAGTCCCTGGATGACCATGCTACGGGCAGGGGCCGCCGAGGAGGGTGTTGCAGTCATTTGACTGACCGCTGAAGGGACCCTGAATTAGATCAATATCCATAGAGATGGAGAGAGATAGGTGAAGTTGAGATTTTTAAGAGGGAATCTTTCTGGGGCTGGTGGCTGATGAGGTGGTTGGAGACAGGGAGGAGTCGAGGCTGAAGCCCTGGTCCACAGCCTGAATGTTGGGGTGGGAAGGGGTGCTGTCACTGGGCTTGGGAACCCAAGTTGGATCAGGGTGGGAGCTAGGGGGAGGTGGTGAGTTCAGGTTGAGATCTGCTATGGTGTGGGACAGCTTTCTTGAAGGAGGCGACTGGGAGGACAGAAAATTCAGGCACTGAGACCAGGAGGCGAATGCAGGCTGGAGATGGTGATCCTTGGAGGTCATTGGCCACAAGACAATTGCAGAGGCTGCAATGGTGGCTGAGCTATGGGGCGCCCAACTGGCACCACTGGTGTTTAGTGAGCAGGAGGCAGGAACGCTAAATGTCCTCCAATCAATGGAGTGCTCCATGCAAATAGTCCACACCTCCCAACAAAGGGTCACTGAATGGGAGTGTGTAACCCTAGGCAAGGCCATTGAGTGTTTGAGAACAGGGCAAAGGGAGAGGAATCCATGATGGAGAAAGGAAGAGCAGCCAGACAGGGGGGAAGAGAAGCCTATTTTGTAGTAAGATATGTTAGAAGCTAAGGGAAGAAAGACTTTTACCAAGAAGTGAGTGGTCAGGAATTGTCAGTTGTCCCAAAAGTGAGGAAGGGGCCTGGGGTGGGGTGGGGGGTGGCTTGCAGATGAAGCTGTGTAGGTATACAAAGTATTTGGAGTTGGAGGTGCTGTTGATGGGGTTAAAAAGCTACAGAGAAGCTATAGCAAGCAAGAGGGACTTTCAGACCTACAGCTGTTAGAAAGAGGACTCTCCACCACTACCCTGGTAACAGTCTTCACTGTGCCTGCTAAGTCGATCTGGGTTGAGGTTCTGGATTGGGCTGAGGTCCTCATCCCTGACACGGGTAGCAGTTTAGCACTTACCCTGAGAGGGCCTGGAGGAGCTCAGATGAGAGAAGTCTTGGCCCCCTGCCTCCTTTTAAGCCTTCTTGTCTCTGGCACTCGTCCTGCTGCTAATGGTTCCTGGCATTTGGTTCTGCACTCGGTTCCTGGCACTTTCCCGAGGAACCTAGAGGATCCCCAGGAAGAAGAAGGAGGGAGAAGATAGGGTGGGGGTGGGTCTAGTCCTGGCTCTGATGATGATGAGCTGTTGACCCTGCCAGGGCTGGGCCTCAGATTCCATTTCTCTGAAGTGGGCCAGAATTCTTTGTTTTGACTCTTCAGGAATGTCATGGGAACCCCATTACTGGCTTGAGCAAGAAAGCCCAAGAGACCCACCATTCATGCTGACCCAGGCTGGTCTGGGTGAAGCACGTTGGGGCTGCCAAACCCACCGCAAGATATTAAGATGCTTCCCTTCCAGTTGGTGAAGAGCTGCTATCTCAAGTCCCTAGTGCCTTCTTCCCTCTCCTGGCCCCTCCCCTTAAGAGCCACCCTCCATCCCTCATCACCCTGCAACTAAAGCAAGGGTGCTTTACCTTTCTGTGTGTCATAGACCCCTTTGTTATCGTCTGCTGAAGCCTACAGACAATAAGCGTTGTTTTTTTTTTTTATGAGTACAAAATATATGGCAATCCTAAACACAACACACTATATAATAGAAATCTATATATCTATTCTGCAATACCTGTAATATAACATGAAAACATCTGTGATTTCTAATCTGCGATTTCTCTACCTTACATGACAAAGTCACAGATTCCACTAAAGCTATTGTGGTTTGTTGTGGACATTTGTAATTGAGGGAAATACTACATTTGAGGTAGAGATGAATGAAAATGAAGGTATAATTTCTTCATCCAATTTGATAAGCCCATGAATTCTAACCAGTTTTAGAACCTGTATGTTTAGCAACCCCCCTCCCCCCCGCCCCTGGGCAAAAAAAAAAAAAAAAGTTAACTCCTGGCAAACGGGGCGCTTCCAGACCCTACATCCACTCAGCTCAAATGAGTGAACGGTTCGTGTGAGGTGACCAGCAGGGGGCAGCATATGAATGGGAGTGTGCGGCTCAGCTCAGAGTGGCTACAGCCCAGGTTTAAAAGAAGGGCCAGTCTGGTTCCAAACAAAAACACAAGACCCCAGATCCTGTTTGCCACCTGCCTTACTCGGGTGGTTCCCAGCTCACTAGTAGGTGTGCTAAAGGGGCCCATGGGACAAAGGTCTGAGTACCTCTGGAGATGTCCTCTGCTTACCACCTAGGATGGAAGTGTAGCGTAGGGGGCTTCACCCCTTTCCTTCACAGCCAGGGCTGGGCTGGGGCAGGTGCACTGGCTGGCCATGCCTCCCCGCACTCGACACCCTATCCTTGCCATCCTGGACACAGGCTTAGAGCCTCTTAGGGAGGGTGCCGCTGTGGGGTGGGGCTCTATTATGGTATCTCTACAGAGCTGTCCTCTGGGGCAAGCAAGTGGTACTGCCTGGCTCCTGGAAGAACTTTCCAAGCCTTGAGGTTCATGTATGTGCTTTTGTCTCCCACACCTATCCTGTCCCTGTTCAGGCAGAGCGTGGGGCTTCCTCTTAGGCTGTCCTTTGGTGACAGCAGCCCACCAAGGTGGCACCCGGGAGGTGAGTCTGAAGTGTGACTGAGGGGGCCCCTTACCCTCCAGAGATCACCGTCCAGGGCCAGCAGTGTGAATAGAACCAGACTGTGCTCCATTCATGTCACCTGTGGAACCCAGAGCTCCAGCCAGGGAAAGATGGCGGCAGGAAGGCACAGGCTGGATGGGGAAGTGACCCCTTCTTGTGTGAGGAGATGGGAGCGTTCGAGGAGGGAAGCGGTCACAGTAGGACGGGGTTTAGGGGGAGGGAATCCTCTTCCTCCTTGTGGGCAGGTCAGCTGCTTCCTTGCATCCTTTTGACAGTTCTCCTGGGAAGAGGCCCCACTGTCCTGCCCTCTCATCCTCCCCAGGCTGATCAGGAAGTCCTCCTAGATGTCTCACTGTTTAGATTTGGAAACTTGACAGCAAAGAACGAGAGTCAGGGTGACAACACAAACCCAGGGCATCGACAATTAGTGAGGCCTGGCCTTTCTGTCCAGGGAGGGGAAATCCAGAAATGAAGCCTCGGGAGCCAAGACTACAAGGCATTTGCTTTATTGTTCCAGGTCAGGGGATAATGGCAGGCCATCGAGGGATCTGCTTGTGCCTAACTGAGCCCAGGAAAACCTCTGGGGGTTCTTGTCACCCCCAGGCCTCCAGGGTAGGCAGAAGCTCCCACTTGGTGTGGGTTGGGCTCTCTGGTAGGGCATGGCGGGCAGCCTGGACACACCCCCTAGCTCCAGGGACATCCTGGGTCTGCCAAGCAGAGAGAGGGGAGCGTGGGTGCTCACTCCCCACCCTGTCAGCCTGCATCAGGCTTCCCTTCCCTGAAAGGAAGAGACTGCCCGGGACAGTTGGAAGTAATTAGTAAGTTAGGACCTAAACTACATGAATTTCTTACAGAAGGGGTGAGATTGTAGTGATCTGGAGGGGCCCTTCCTGCACCCAGGGCTGGGAAGAGAGGACACTTTTAAGTTTCCAAGGGCAAGGACTTTTCCAAACACTTTGTGTCAGAATTGGGCTCAGTTTGGTCCTGGGGTGGACGCTGCCCCTCCTGTGTGTCCTTCTGGGGGAGGTCGGACAGAGTGTTTACTGAGGATGGGCAGAGCCTGGCAGAGTGGGGGCTGCTACTCAGCCAGTGGGGGACCCACAGACAACTTGGGGAGAGGCCCCATCCCTACTCCTCCTTGACAGGCTGCTGGGATGAAGTTGGGAGAATAAATACAGGGGGCTTCTGGGAGAGAACATGCTAGGAGGGGCCACGCCTGCAGAAAATGTGGACATCAGAATAGGGCTTCAGGGTGGTCTTGGGCCTGGCATGAGGACCCTGAGCCCTCAGCTCTCAGCTGCCCCAGGAATGGAGCAGCCAGGCTCTCAGTGGTGTAATTCTGATTCCTCTGGGTAGAAGGTATGTGGGTGGGTGTATGTCTGAAAGACTGTGTGTGTGTGTGTGTGTGTGTGTGTGGTGCATATGCATGTACACATTAACGCAGAAGCGCTTAAGTGGGGATGAGTGTGAGCTAAGGAGAGTGTTTTTGGTTTTTTTGTTTTTTTCCCAGACACTGGGTCTTCAGGGACCCTGAGTGAGGAGCTGGCTTGCTCAGCTGGCGGAAATGTGTGAGGGGCAGCATCGTGGGTGGTGTCTTCTTCACCCCCCGGCTGCCAGCTAACAAACAGTTGGCTTAGTGGCACAGGGGGCAGGGATGGTTTTCCTTCCTTGACCTTTAAGGTGAGCCCGACGTGGGCGGCCAGCTGGGACTTCCAGGCCACATAAAGGCTTCTGGGTGTGGCTCACGCGAGGGCCATGGGCTTGGAGCTGGGGCTGAGGTACACAGAGGGGCCAGCGGGGGCCGTGGGGGGTGTGGGCTCCAGCTCCATGAAGGCCGAGTAGAGGGTGGTGAGGTGCAGGTCACCCAAAGCCCCGGAGCCTCCACCGCCTGGTGGTGCCACGTCGCCACTCCCACTGCCTGTCTCTGCCAGACAGGGCCCAGGTGGGAAGCAATGGGGTGGTGGCAGAGGTGGTGGCATTGAAGATGATGTCGGGGACGAGGTCACCAGTACCAAGGGATCAAGGGCCAAGCTGTCATCCTTCAGCTGTTCCCACAGGTTTCCTAGGTGGTGGAGAGAACAGGTGTCACTGGGAGGTGCAAAGGAGCCCTGTCTGTCCCCTTGACCCCATGGCTCTCACATGCTAAAGAGAACAGGATTGGGGTAACCTTGGCTGGGGAGCAGCCCCTTGGCACTCGCTGTGTGACCCCAGGCAGTTGCCAGAACTCTCAGATTCCTCTGCTGTAGCCTAAATGATCTCTGGGGCTCTGTGTTTTGGAGGTCAGAGGAGGGAGAGTGGAGGAGTCAAGGACTTGAGAGCTGCCTATTGGAAGGCTGATACCTAACGCTGCGTACTCTGGAGCGAGCCTGCAGAGGGAGCCCCTGGAACTCTTCCCCCTGGCTCCTGCCCAGGCTCCCGAGGAAGGTGGTTACACAGCCAAGGCTAAGGATCTTCCAACAATGCACTGCAGGACCTGATGAGGTGGCTGGGCTCGGCTCTCTGGGCCTCCTCCACTGCAGGCCCAAGGGAGAGGAGCGGAGCCGGGAACACTGACCCTGGGGAGGAGACAATGCTGCCCCCCACCTCCTCTTGGTGTTGTGTGTCCTGCGTGCGTCACGGCAGGCCAGGGCCTGGCCTGGGTATCGGGGCTGTGGGGATGGAGGAAGGCGGCCGGACTAAACCCTGGACTGAACTTGGCTGCTTGGGTTCCAATCCTAACTCTCCTTCTTTCTAGCTAAGTGACCTTCAGTAAGTTACGTAACCTCAGCGTGCTTTTGTGAAATGGGTTTAACGGTCGCTCCTTCTTTAAAGGCCCAAATGACAGAGCACATGTAAAGCAACTCACACGATGCCTGATTGTTACTAGGGGCTCAGATGCGTGTCTATGGGAGCCCACATGTCTACGGCTTCCTCTGAGACTCCCACTTCTGGACAGGGCTGAGGATCTAGCTGTACGTTTCTAATGAGCTTCCCAAGACCTGGGCTGTCTCCCCACAGGACTGGGAGCTCTGCGAGGGCCAGCTGTCTCCACCTGCTTGTGGATGCCCCCTACCCCGGTGCGCCCAGAAGGTCTGAGGCCTGGGTCAGCACCCTCCTCCAAATGTCCTGTGGCCGGGACCAGGGCCTGGGCATGCACTGAAGTTTAGATTAGAACGGTTGGGCTTGGCCGCGAGCAGAGGTGGAGCAGGCAAGGTGGAATGGAATAGACAGAACCTCTCCGCAGACTCCTGTCCCCAAAGCTCTCCGGGACTGGCCTCGTTCTGAGGCCTTACATTCTTCCTGGGGGAAGAGCTCTTTCCTCCTTCTGTATTAAAAGATGAACTCTGAGAAAATGCAACCGCTTCTGGGGAATGTTCCGACTGTCATCTGCTCACCGTCAATATGGAATGGAACTTGGGCTCTTCCCCACCTACCCAGAGCTGAGGGTGGTTTGATGACGGGGTCAGTCGGAACATGTTCAGGGGCACCAGGAGGAGGGAGGTGGAGGCAAGGACCTTCCTCTTTGCCCCTTGGCATCCCTCGCCAGCTCGAGACTTGTCTGCTTCAACTGACCAGAAGCCTGGCAGCTCCGGGCTGCAGCCTGGAGAGTTGGAGGGGATGGGCCGTGCTGCCGGACGCACCTCTCCAGTCCTGTCCCACCTTCCCTTTCCCACCCCCAGCTCACCCTGGAAGTCAAAGTCGGTGAGAGAGGGGTTGATGGCATCCAGGTCAGTGCCAAGGTCTCCGTCTGGCAGCAGGGTGTCATGCATGGTCCTGGCCGGGGAAGGCTCAGCCAGCAGCTTGGCGCTGTGACTGGGCGGGGTGTTGGCAGGCAGAGGCGAGTCCTGGGGGGTGCCTGGCTGGGCCCGCAGCTCAAGGTGCCCATCTGGCTGTGGGAACAATGGCTGCGGAGGTCCAGGAGGGGCCAGGCCCGGTGAGAGGTGCGAATATGTCTGCCCGTAGCAGGAGGGCACGTGTCCTCCAAGTAGGTCCTGCAGGGGGTTCTTGCCAGGAATGGGGCCTGGGGCTGGGTGGATTGAATGCAGTGGCTGGGAGAGCCCAACTGGAGGTGCCAGGGGCCGGATGGGGCCTGAGCCTGCCAGCCCGGGGGGTGGGCAGCCCAGCAGTGGGGGGCCCAGCTTCTCCCTCTTCTCTCCAATGAGGCTGTCCAGCTCTTCTAAAAAGACCCAAGAGAGAGGGACATCATGAGACCTCCCTTTCCCCACAATCCCTCCCCAGCCTTGGAACCGCTCAGGCCCTCCCCTTACTGACAGGTTCGCTTTGCTCAACCTATTTAGCCTCCCTCCCTCCCTCTCTGTCTGCTAGTGGGTACGCCAGGCCCTCCCCCGCTCCCTTGCATTGCCCATTGGCCTCCCACCTGGCTTGGCCATGCTCTTGCGGACAGCAATAGGGTCTTTCCTCTTCCACTTCTGTAGCTCTTCCTGCATCTTGTCGATTTTGGCCGGATTGAGGGCCCACAGACAGCCCTTGCGAGAGGAACTTCCTGATTTGTTCTCCACCTTCTCAAAGCACTTGTTGAGAGACAGGTTGTGGCGAACAGAATTCTTCCAGCCGTCGGGCGCCGTCTGCCGGAGCGGAGCAAGACAAGAATTCAGGCCGGGGTCAAGTAGCCAGGGCGGGGTCTGGGCTCCGGGAAACTCTTCCTGCTCCCTCTGGGCACAGAACTGCCACCCGTCTGGATCTTGGCGTCCTCCTCGGCGCCCAGCCCATGCTTGGTACCCCCTTCCGTGGTGGGCAGGAATCTTGACTGCAAACTATTTTCGCTTAAAATCTGCCTTCATCCTGCTCCCACCTCTGGCGACCCTTCAGAGGATTCTTGAAGTGATTCATAAAGGGAGGGCCCGTTCCCTATCTGGAGTTGGGTCCTCGGGCCCATGCTGGGACCCCTCTGTGGACGGGGAACTCACTACTCAGGTCTTGGATGCCAGTTTTGGAATTAGGAGGAAGCTATGGAATGTTCCTTTCCTGGGTCTGCCTCATCCCTGCTGGGGCAAACTCAGAAGCAAAGAAAGAGGGGTGCGTTGCACACATGTGGCCTGAATATCTGGGTTTTGGTGACGGAGGGAGAGAGGGAGAGATTGGCTATGCATACGCACATGCGAGTGTCCCTGAATATGTCTCGCCGGTGTGAGCCTTCTCTTGGGTTGGTGGGCCGCGAATTCCCTTGAGCGTAAGGATGTGTGTGTGAGAAAGTCTCTCTGGGTGTGTGGGGGTACCCATGATTGCATGCGTGTGTGGGTGTGAGTGTTCACATGAGTGTGCCCGGGGGGGGGGCGTGCCCTGGTGGGGAGGCCAGCCCTCAGGTGGGGAGTGGGGGGGGCTCGTGCCAACAGAATAAACACCCATTAGGAGGCCCGGTCATGCCACCAGTGCGGTAATTGTGCTCAGGGAGGGTTGTAAAAACCATTAGGCTGACTCAGTTGGGTGAGAGGCGGTGGCGGGGGTGCCAGTGGGCACCCCCATCCTCCCCACCTCCAGCTCTGTTCCAGCCTCTGTGACGGTCCCGGGCCCAGCAGGGGCCAACTATGGGCAGGACATCTGCTCCAGCCAGCGGGGCCCCTATGCCCTTAGTCCCTGGTCCCTTTTCCCTTTCAGCTTGCAGTTTCTGGTTAATGAGGGGCGGCCACTCCCTCCTCCCCGGCTCACTTGCCCCAGGGAGCAGCCAGGCTGAATCACGCCCAGCAGAACTGGGTCCTGATGCCAGCGTCACGGCAAGTTGCTGGCAGGAGCTGCGGGAGCCTTTGTCAGGGGCAGCTGGCCTGGGACAGGGGGCTGGTTGAGATGACCCCCAAGGATCCCAGGGTCATAAGGGAGGATTCTGGAGCCACCAGACCAGCCAGCTGGGGATTTGCCTTCAACTCCCACGACGGTCCCTACTGAGAGTCGAGGTTGTGTCGCCTGATGGGCAGAGTTAATGGGCACTGGGCCCTTTTATGGGCCCATAAATCTGTGACTTTGGGATGCCAGGACAGCCCCCACCCCAGCCACTTCCTGTTTGGAAGAGGGATGGTCAGCACTAGCAATTATGTCCAGTGGATGGACACTTCCCCGGTCCCACATCCCTGACTCATGGGGTTACAGGACACCCACCTCAGCTGCCTTGGGCATGAGTGCTATGCACCCCAGGGTCCACCTTGTTCTTGCCCAGAAACATGACCTTCAAATGGAGAGTGAGAGATAAAGGGGGCAGAGGATCTTTGAACTAATTCCTTGGGCAGGTCAGAGGGGATCCGTCAGAGTTGGAAGGAATGTATGTGCCAACTGGTCCAACCTGACCATTTTACAGATTGGGAAACTGAGGTCCAGGGAAGAAAGGGCCTGGCCCTAGATCACACAGGAGGCAGTGACAGAGCTGACTCCAGCCCTGTCCCCTCATTAAGGGCCCTGCCCAGGTCACCCTATAGGGCTGGCTTCACCACCGGGGCCCGTCCCAGCCTCACAGATGCTTTCTCTCTGAAGTCAAATGTAAACTCGGGAGTGAGGGGGTGATGCAACTGGCTAAGAACAACAACTAGAACCAAAAACAACAAAAAAAAAAGCTGTTAGACCTCTTCACTCTTCAGCCCCATAAAACAGGGATTACACAGCTCCCAGGAAAAATAATTAAGCCAGGAAGATGAGATGCAGGGAGGGGCTGGGGGCCAGGCTGGGAGTTGGCAGGGAGGAATGGCTGAGAGGAACAGGGCAGGGCCCTCAATTCCCTCTCTCTAGCCTGGCCCCTGGAAGCCCTAGAGAAGGCCCTCCAGATCTACAGGGGTTAGGAAGAGTTTGGTCTCCAGACCGATTGGGATACAGGGGCAGCCCTGGATACTGGCTTTGATGCTTCTCAAATCCCAGAGACAACTCTCCCCGCTCTTCCTTTCTCTCCCAGAATCTCTGGCGGATGACCACACTTTGCCATTCCCGGCCAGACCACTCTGGCCATCTTGCCCGCTCATTTGATGGCAAGGCAGCAAGTATAAACTTGTCTGAATATCAGCTTCTAATTATCCCCAGGCAGGACCATTGGGAAGCCAGTGAAGCCAGGGATCACCTACTGGCAGGTGGAGATGAGCTCTGGACCCGGGCCTCAGCTCCTGCCTGCTGTCTGGTTAGCGGATGGGACTGTATCCCCCAGGATGTAGACCTTGGAGAAGGCATTCCTCACACACAAACTCTGGTCTCCCCTGCACCCACCCTGGAAGAAGAGGTCTATGCTGGAGGGTCTGGGGGTGGGGGGGGGTGGGCAGATGTGTGAAACCAAACAGCTTGAGGCAACAACGGCTCCCCCTGCTGTGTGACATTGAGCAGGTGGATCACCCTTTCTGATGTGTTTGCCCCTCTGGAGAGAAGGACGTCTGTCCTGCCTCTATGGAGGGAGTCTGGTAGAGCCCTCAGAAGCCCCTTGAGTGGGTGACAGGACCTAGATACTGTACAGGTAAGCCACTCAGTTCCCTGGAACTCTCGAAGACCGTGAAGCCCACACCCCGCTTTCTGGCAGAACTGTAGCTGAGCCTGCCGCCCACAGAGGCAGATCTTAATCTCTCCCTGGAAGGCAATGGGTCCTGTGGTCCCAGCATCCCATGCCACCTTGGCTGGCTAGCTCTTACCCAAATTCCTTTAGCCCTACAGCAGCCTGGGGGCAGGGGTGGGGAAAGGCTCTCATTTCTTCCCAAGGTGTCTCTCCCCACTTGGGGTAGGTGGATGTTTCTGGAAGCCTGTCAGGACGGACATGTCCACTTTCCAGCAGCCTAAGGACTGACTCCAGCCTGCTGTGTAACCTTGTGTGAGTGGCTTGAGCTCTCTGCTCCTTACACGGAAGTCTGACCTTTTGACATGGAGACCAGGGGAAGCGTGGAGGAAGTGGGGCAAACCCTCTCCTGGCTTTCGTTCTAACCCTTGTTCCACCTTCCAACGGAAGCCTCTGGCTCCAGAGAGGCCTGGCCTGCCCAGGACCTGGGGATGGCGGGAATGGGGTGGATCTTGGGCTCACCTTGAAGTAAGGAAAGTGCTCCGTCATGAAATTGTAGATCTCGCTGACAGGAAGGCTCCCGGTTTTACTGTTCTTAAGGGCCATGAAGATGAGGATGCTGAAGGCAGAGAAAGCCTTGAGTTTGAACTTGGGAGCAGGCTGGGAGTCTCCCCGTCACCACCCCACCTGCCCCGGCAAGAGTGGTGGAGGGAGGAACCTGCCGCAGATTTAGGTGAGAGGCTCTATGAGGTTGGAAAGAGAAAGGATGAGGACGTGTCCGCTGAAGCCAGGAATTACGGCTATACGAGGGTCTTGTGGAATCTTGAGAGCCCTGGGTTGTAATCCTGGCTTGGCCATTCACTAGCTATGTGACCTTGGGTGAGTGCCTTAACCTCTCTGAGCCTCAGTTTCCTCAGCTTTGAAGTAAAAAAAATGTAATAGCTACCTCAGAGTTGTGACGATTAAGGATGATGCCTAGAACATAGAAGGCACTCATTAAATGGAAGTTGTCATTACCAGTCAGCCCTCAGCCAATCGCACACTGAATGTTGGATAGTAAGGGAGGGAACTGAGGTTCCTTGAGCCCCTGCCCCTGCAATGTGCCAGGCATATTCTCTCACTTAATCCTTCCAAAGGCCTGAATATTGCTGTCCCCCCGCCCCCACTTTTTTTTTTTTTAAACAGATGAATAAACAGGCTCAGAGAGGTCAGATAACTTGCCTGAGGTTTCACATCCTCTAGAAACCCACGGGGTATGACTTCCCTCCTCTGGCATCACCTTATACCTTGAGGATTCCATGCCTCAGCTTCTCCACTCTTCCTCTCACCCACTCCCTTCCACCACAGGGGTGCTGGGAAACATACCTGTAGGAGTAGATGGGTTTTGGGAAGAGAGGCTGGTGCCCGTCGGTGCTGGCCTGGGGTGCGATCCGCTGGTATGGATAGTGTGAGGAGCCCAGGTATGGTATGGGGTAGCTGCCGCCACCTGGTGAGTACTGTAGAGGTCAAAGGGGGCAGAATGGTTGCCATGGTAACCAGTCTTTCCCAAGGTGGGGGTGATCCCCTCCCCGCCCCACTCATATACATCCAGAGAGGGAGCTGAAGCCAGACTCTTCTCTCCCTGGTCATGGGCTCCAACAGCAGAACGATCTGAGGGGGCTGGCCAAGGGTGTGGACATCTGAGGGGCTCTGAGGTGATCCACGTTCCCAAATTCGGGGTCTCAGAGCCCTCAAAGCTTCCCCCCCCCCTCCTGGCTTCTTTCCTCTCCTGCCATCTAGGTGCTCTGGTTGCCATGGTGATGGGCGAGCAGCCTGGCAGGGCTAGAGAGTGTGAGGGCCTCCAGGCCTCCCCTGGAATTTCCCGGAACGGCTGGGCCGGAAGCAGGGTGTCCAGCCTGGGCATTCGTTTGCTGGGCACTGCCACGTTTTATGAGTTTCAGTGGCTCTTTGAAAGGGCAGGTCATGGTGGTGGGCCGGTGGGGGTAGGAGGTGGTTTTACGGCAAAGGGAGTGGCTGCGGTGCCAGGGGTGGCGTTTTATGGGGGCCATGGGGGTGGGAGACTCTGACTCCCCCATCAGCTCCAGGCTGAAGTGCTCTTTCCAGGTCACCCGAGAGACACTTAGTGCCTGAGTCACCCTCTCTGCAGGCTCCATAAAGGCCTGGGTGCGGCCATCTTGTTGGAGGGGGGTGCGGAATGCAGAAAGCATCAAAGCAAGGCTGGGCATGGTGAGGCCATTTAAGGTCTGGCAGCCCCTGAACCATGCTGTGGCTCAGTCCTTGATGGTCTAGGCTGCCTCAGGGACACCCCCTACCCCGGGGCCAGACCTTGAGCCTCAGGATGGCTTTAGCCTCTCCAGCTAGGCTCCTCATGGCAGCGAGGGTGACCCCTCTTGTGCTCCCTCCGCTTCCCTCTGTCTCTTTCTTTCCCCCCACAAAGCAAGCAGTCTGACCACCTCCCCACTCCCCCCCACGTGCCTGCCTCCCTGGCTTGGCCAAGATCAGGGCCAAAGCCAAAGAGCTGGGAGTAGAACCTGCTCCACAGGCAGGGCCTGTCTCAGTGCCAGGCTGCAGGTGGATGGAGCTGGGGCGCTGGGCAGTCACTTGCTCCGTCTTGCCCAGCGACTCCTGGGAGCTGCCTGGCTGCTCTGGGGCTCTTTTCTGCCTCTTTTTAAAAGCCTGCATCCCATGCCAATGTGGGACAAATACTTGGCATCCTATACAGGTCCAAATCAAGGAGGCTGGGCAGTGGGGTGGGGAAGGGGGGGAAGGACCAAAGATGAGGGGGTCTTGGAGCCCTCCAGGTGGGAAGGCCGCCTAACTCCATACCCGGTCCCACCCTATTGAGGTGAAAGGGAAGTTTGGAGCCAAGGTTACATAGCGAGACAGTGGCTGACCCAGACGGGAGCCCATTGTTTTCTTTCTGCTCCGTCTTGTGTGTCACCCCACATGACCCTTTTCTCTCTGCCCCTGTCTTTGGCCCTCCTCCTCCCTCCCTTCTTGGTTCACATCTGGGCCCTGTCCCACGACAGGCCCCATTCGCTTTTCAGAGACTCTCAGAGGAACCCCACCTACTCCTAGAGAAGGGCAATGGCTTCCTTCCTTCCCCATGAACCCCTGTCCCCCCAGCCCCGGTGGCCTGGCCCGAGGTCCAGGGTCCTGCTGCCTCCACCTGCCCATCCAGGTGTGCACACCCACAACACACGCCTGCCCACCTCACACCACATAATATCCTGAGGCCCCAGGGAAGCATGCCCACGTGTCCCTGACCCACCTGGTGGAAGGGGGGCTGGGAGGGACAGTACATGTGCTGCAAGGGGGGCTGGTAACAGTACATCCCAGGACCAGTCTCCAAAGCTGAGGGCTTGACCTTGACTTCTGATCCCTGCTGGAAGAAAAAACAGATGACCAGGCTGGGCCTTAGTTTTCTTCCTCCCGCTCTTCTGTGGCTTGAAACTTAACACAAATGCAGCCTCTACTCTGCCTCCCCCAAAGCTTATTCCTAGAGAACAAAGAGAGGACAGAGAAGGTCAGGGGTTTTCCTGAGGGAGCTCAGCAAGTTAGTGGTGGAGCTGGGGCCGGAGTCGACAGCACTCGCCACCCCCCACCTCACTTCAGGTAAGAGGCAGAGGCTGGGCTGTCCAGAGGAGTTGGGTCACAGTGAAGGTGGGTAGGGTCAGAGACCTCCCTGGAATGGCACAAGGATACAGCGTATGAGTCCACTCATCAAGCCTGGTTTGGGGCCTGCTTGCGTTCAGAGTTGCTAGCCTCTCAGAGCGGGTCTGTGAAGGACATCTGGAAAAGGCCACTGCTCTAGGATTCCCATCGCAGAGCCATATTTAGGAGAGCACAGGAAGTGGCCGGACAGGTTGGTCCGGCTCATGACCCCAAGCTCTGTACTTCCTCCTCGGCAAAGCATAAGGGAGCTCCAGCAGGCTCTTTGGAGGGGGCTAGTGAGTCCTCTCCGCTCTATCTTCTGGCCACCCTCAACTCAAAGCAGCTGGTCTGCTTGAGCCCCATGGCACACTTTCAACCCCGGCACAGGGAACCTGTCTTGAGCTGCTGCCAGTGGTGGTGGCCAGACTCTGGCTTCCCAGCGGTTGTGAGCTCCACAGGGAGCCCCCAGAGTCTAGCACAATCTCTACCCTGAGTAGGGCCAGAAAGCGTGCACAGCTAGTCCTGGAAGGCGAACCAGGCCAGGAGGAGGTGGACCACTCTTCCTGGGTTATCAGGGGCCTTGGGAGCCAGCATCTGGGCCCAGAGGGTCAAGTTCAACGGTTAGCTCTTTCTGGATGTGCCCTGGGGTTGCTGATGCAGAGATAGCCATAATCATAGAATCTCAGGCCTGGAAGGGCCAAGAGCACTATGTCCAACCTCCTCATTTGGAAGATGATGGGGCTGAGCCCACTGAGGGGAAGTGATGTGTCCAAGGTCACCCAGTGAATCGACAAGCTAGCTGGTTCTCTGGGCCTGAGCTCCTCTCCACTGTGCAGGGAGTAAGGGAGTAGCCTCAAATCAGCCTCACAGGGCAAGGGACACCTTGGGCAAGTCACTTGGCCTCTATGGAACCTCAGTTTCTTCACCTACAAAACGAGGGTAGTGAGGAGTCTTTAGAGGGTTGTTGTGAGGATTAAATGGACCACTTGAAAGAAAAGATCTAGGGGCGCCTGGGTGGCGCAGTCGGTTGGGCGTCCGACTTCAGCCAGGTCACGATCTCGCGGTCCGTGAGTTCGAGCCCCGCGTCGGGCTCTGGGCTGATGGCTCAGAGCCTGGAGCCTGTTTCCGATTCTGTGTCTCCCTCTCTCTCTGCCCCTCTCCCGTTCATGCTCTGTCTCTCTCTGTCCCAAAAATAAATAAACGTTGAAAAAAAAAATTAAAAAAAAAAAAAAAAGAAAAGATCTGGCACAGCAAGCAGGGGCTGGCATTGAGTGGACATTTGGGAGGCAGAAGCTAACATGATGGTGTCCTCACCACGAGTTGCTGTCGTGTTCAATGGGCCTGAGGAAAGGCCATCAAAGGGCCCCAGAACCAAGGCTCTTGACTTGGCCACAGCTGGTAGGTACCCAAGCCCTTCTCTGTCTTCCAAGTCTAGGAATCAGGCTTTGTTGGGGGTGGCTTGGGGATGGAATGGGAGCCTGTTAGAAAGCAAGAGGTGAGGAGAGCTGGTGGGCATCTGGAGAAGGCACAACCCAGGCTGAGGCCACTCAGTGCTCACTATCTCAGGGATCTCCAAACCTCCCTTTAGATTTCCTCTGCCCAAGGCAACAAGCCTATAAAGCAGGTCCTCATAACCATACTTTTCAGATGAGGACCAGAGAGGTTAAGTGACTAGCCCAAGATCATACAGCTTGTGGGTATGGCTGTGAAAGGGATATGTTGGTTGACCTTCCAAGGTGCTTTCAAGGTATTTCTATGAATATACCCAGGCCCCATTGTGGGCAAAGAATGGGGCCTGGAAAGTCCTTTGAGAAGACTTAAGCCCTCTCTCAAGACTCTATGCTGATGCTAGAGAGGAGAACATTGTGCTCCGTGGCTTATCCCCAAACCCTTTCTCTTGCCGTCTGGAATGTGTTTTCCTTCTCACATTTGCATATGGGCAGGTAGGTCTGGCTGGGGATTCTTGACACTTAGGCAAACAGAGAAGTCACACACTGGAATCCTGACTCAGGAGCCTCTGGGAAGCTGCCAGCTTCCTTAGCCTGATCTCCCCCACCTTGCCCTCTCCATGCCAGGCCAGGTCAGCATCCCCTCCCCAGCTGACCTGGAGGCCAGAATGAAGCCGAGACCCCAACTTTCTGAACTTGTCGCTTCCCTGGCATAAACTGACCCTGAGTGGAAAAGTCTGGAAAGGGAAGGCGGAGTTTGATCTCAGGGCTTCTGGGAACTAGGACAGGAGTAGGTGGGATGCCCAGCGGCCACTGGTACTCACCAGGACTTGGGGGCTGTGCTCCTGGCTGGGGTAGGGGAGTCCGTTGCACCAGGCCTCTGCCGAGAAGCCAGGCAGGAAGGCCTCAGCCTCCCCCACATCCACGGGGATCTCCTCGAAGGTCTCCAGTGCCCCCGGGGTCTTAAAGGAGTGTCCATCGAGGGCCAGGGCGGTCTGGGCCTCAGGGAAGACGTCTTCATGGAAATGCCGCTTGTATGGGTGGAAAGGCCCATGGCCGCCCTTGAGGAAGCGCCCAGGGCTGCTTGCTGGGCCCTCCTCAAAGCCGAAGCTGGGGAACTTGTCTGAGGGTGAGAGCCGGAAGGGGCCCGGGCCAGGGCCGGCTGGGCAGTGGACTTGCTCAGGGCCAGGTGACGCGACACTGGGACTCTGTGGGGGCAGTGAGGATGCCCTCTCTGGGGGGCCGTCGGGCACAAATGATGAGCAGCTGAAGCCGGCAAGCTTCTGGGGTGGACAGAGGGTAGAGAGCCTGTGAGTGGATGCTGGACCAGGACCCTGCCCTGTGCTAGGGTAAAGGGGTCTGTGGCTGAGCTCCGGGGGCTCCCAAACGATGGAGGAGACATAGCCTGCTTTTGGAAGCCCTCGTCTGTGAGGGTACGCTGCTCTTAGATCTGAGGTGCCCTGAGTCAGATGGATATATACAGCCTTGCCCCGGGAAAGCCCCAGATGGAAGGGAGAACCAGAGGCCTCTATCGAACACTTCTGGATCTTGGAGTCACTGGGTACTCGTTCGCTGGTGGAAGGGACAAGGCAGACCCCGGGAGGGCTCTGGGGGTGGGGCCTAGGTGCCAGATACTCACGTTCTGTGGGGCAGGAGAGCCTGGAAGGCCCGGCGCCTGCATGAGGTCCCCCTGGGGCTCGCCCTCCAGTCTGGCGGGGCCGGGCAGCGTGGCGTCAGACTGCGGCGGGAGTAGCGACACCATCACCCGGTCCTGGCCTCGAAGAAAGCCGGCTGTGATGAGAGTGAGGACCAGGGTCCTGCGGTGACCGACCCCAAGTTCACCACCTCCCCACCCACCCCCTCCCTGGGCTGGGACCCTGACTCCCACCAGACATCCGGTGAGACACAGACAGACAGGCGGATAAACAGACAAAGTGAGAGAACATCAGAGATAGAAAGAAGCAGATAAACGAGAGGCAGAGGAAGAAAGCACAGAGAGAAGACTGGTGGAGACGGAACAAAACACACCAGGTAGGAAACCCCCCACCCCCACAGTCCCAGGAAGGAGAGTTGGCTGCTCGGGGGCTCAGTGGTAGATGGAGACCCTGCCTCCGGCCCCTGTCTCCCCAGTGCGGGACTGGGCTAGGTGACCGTGACAAGCAGTCTCTGCTCAGTGGCTGAGCAAGCAGGTGGTCCTGAGAGAAGGGGAGCTGGGGAGAGTGGGTCAAGCCCAGGCGGAGGGTGGGAGTGACCCTCACGCTGCAGGTGACCCAGCCCTCAGTAGAGGCTGGGCCTGTGGTGCCATTTCAGGGGCTGGCATGACCCTGAAAGTGTCAAGTGCCACCGGGGACTTGAGGTGACCCGGTTGCCTGGTGGCCCTGTGAGCCTGGCATGACGCCGGGCTGTAGCCACTGGCCCAATGTGCAGTGACGGGCCAGTGCTGTTTTCTCCTACCTCCTCCAAACTGCATCTCGTACCTGTGACCCTGTGAAGGCTACTGCCCCTCCCCCCCTTTTAAAATATTTTATTTTTAAATAATCTCTACACCCAGCGTGGGGCTCGAACTCACAGCTCTGAGATCAAGAGTCACATTCTCTACAGACCGAGCCAGCCAGGTGCCCCAGGCCACCGCCCTTTCTGAGCTTTGGTTTCACCATTTGAAAAACTAGGGGCTTGTACTGGATGATAGCGGAGGGCCCTTTCTGCTCAGACCTTCTAGAATTATAGCACTTTGTCCCCGGCACAGCCCAAGAGTTTGAGAGGACTCAGTTCCAAGCCTTTCCTTGCTCGCTGTGTCAGGGAAGCTCTCTGAGCTTGAACCCCATCATTTACAAAACACGGAGGGAGGTAGGGCCTCCCGCATGGAGATGCTGTAGTAAATGAAATCACGCATAGGAAGAATTTAACACAGTGCCTACCATATTGTAAGTGCTCAGTAGATGCCAGCTCTCGTTATTAATATCATTATCAGTACAGCCTTACTATTATCATCCTCAGCTCTTTGCTTTCCTTCTCCACCACCTGCAAAGGGCATTTCTTTTTGAATGTCCTCCTCTTTGCCAAGTAGTCTCCGACAAAGGCTGCCTTTTGCTGAGGACCTGCTCTGGGCTGGCTGCTGCGTAAACAGTTTGGAGAATTTTCTCACTGGTTTCTCAGAACAAACTTGTCAGGAAGGTACATCATTAACCTCGCTCTACAGATACGGAAACTGAGGCTCAGAAGGGTTACCTGACTTGCCCAAATCACATAGCTAATCCTTAATAGAGTAAGGATTCGAACCCAGGGGCGCCTGGGTGGCTCAGTCGGTTAAGCGTCCAACTTCGGCTCAAGTCATGATTTGCGGTCCATGAATTCGAGCCCCGTGTCCGGCTCTGTGCTGACAGCCCAGAGCCTGGAGCCTGCTTCAGATTCTGTGTCTCCCTCTCTCTCTCTCTGCCCCTCCCCTGCTCTCTCTCTCTCTCTCTCTCAAAAATAAACATTACAAAAAATTAAGGATTTGAACCCAGATCTGTTCGACTCTGGAGGCTGTACTCTTACGGTTTCATCATTTGGTGGGGGTCAGAGTGGGTGTGGGCCAAACAACAAGAAACGTGTGAGGTTTACACTTACCCCTCCCGTCCAAGACCTCTACCAGGCAGATCAGGATAACTGCATTTCCCAGGCCATGATCTCCTGGGAGCTCTGGGAGGGAGGGATGGCCCTGGTGGCCCCATGGTGCCCAGCCTAGGGTTGGCACACCTTTGGGGAATAAACTACCTCCTCTCTTTGATTGGGGGTAATGGGGATTAGGAAGGGAGGGCACTTGCCCCAAGTCCCTCAGGGGATCAGTGACAGAGGAGGCTACTAGCTGGGGTCCAGGTGGGGGCCTGGTGGGAGGCTCTCCCTCCCCTTCAAGAGTCTCTGCCGCCCCTTCTCCGTGTCCCGGCACCCTCTCACTCGGCAATGCTAAATGTGGCGTGACCAGGGAAGCGCCGAGCTGGCCGTAACTGGACACCACAGGGGAGCAGGCATGGGGCCCGAGGTGCCGGGCGGCCCATCTCTGGCTCCGCATGACCGCAGGCCTGGCCGCTGCTCCCCGGATAGCTCTGGGACAGCTGGGGCCTGCCTGCCACGCCTGGATCTGGCCCAGAGCCGCTTTCCCAAGCTGTTCTCCAGCACCTCCAGAGGCAAGGCCCCCGGGCTCTCCCTGCCTCTCCCGGCCCCTCCCCCCGCCCCCCCAGGTCTCAGGCTTGTAACCGGTGGTGGTCACCCCCTTCTCCAGAGGCAGAATTGTGCATGGTTACGACAGCAAGGGGGGTAGATTTGGTCTGTCTGGCCTGAGTTTGAGCCCCAGTTGTGTACCTGTGTAACTCTTTGCATCTTGCTCCTCTGATAAATGGAGCACGAGGACCTACCTCACAGGGTTGCTGTCATGAAGCTTAAGAGAGACGATGCGTGTAAGATGCCCGGCACATAGAACATGCTCAAGGACCTATGTCAGATGTGGCTGTGGCCTCTGACCCCAGACCCTAGCTTCCCGATGGTCTCAAATTTAGGCCTGGCAGGCTTGGGGACATGGGCTAATGAGCCCCAGTTGGCGGCTGCCCTTGCTCTTCTGAGACATGAACCTGAGGAGGCCTCTCGGAGCCGCAGCCTGGGCCGCGCCTCCTGCTGAGGGTCCGGCCTTCCCAGGAGGAGCCCTGCGGCCGCAGCTGCCTCACCCCCATCCTTATACAAGCCTCTATGTCCCCGGACATTATCTGTAGCCCTGTCTGACTTCCTGCATCTCAGACGCCCTGACTGAATGCTTTAGTTTACAGCCGTGACTTTTATACCTCCCCACCCCACCCCTCACCCTCCACCTCCAGGCCCCCAGGGACAGGATTAAAACTAAGGAGCGAGTACAGAGCTAGAGGCCCACCCCTCTATTTGCGCGAAGGATGCAGAAGCCCTCGAATGGTCCTCGGTGTGGGGCTTCCTCTGGGTTGGTTTTATAAGTGACGACTCCCGATTCAGTGGCACCCCCTTGGTTGCCTCAGCCCAAGCTCTGTTTTACGAATAAGGAAAGGAGGCCCAGAGAAGAGGTTAGGTGACTTGCCTAAGACCACACAGCCTCTACCAACTGCATTCAAAAGGGCCCTCCTGCCTCAGGGGCTGAGCAGTGGGGCTCTGATGGGTATATATGGGACGCTCTTGTCCAGCACAGGGAAGAGCTCGTTGTGGGGAGAGGGATGAAGCTGCCTTGGTCCCTGACCCCTCCCTGGGGTAGCCAGCATTGCCCCTGAAGTTGGACAATCTGGTTCAGAAGCTCTAGAGTCAGGATGGGGTTTGAGTCCAGTAACTGTGGGACTTTGGTTGAGCCAGTTGCTTAACCTCCTTCCTTGGGCCTCAGTTTCCTCATCTGTAAAAGAGGGCTGATAATACGTACCTCTCTGGAGGATTAGATGAAATATTGCTTGTAAATCGCTTAATGCATAGTACATGCTCAATAAAGAATGGCTATTATTAATAATTAGCAGTGGGACAGAGTTAATTTAAAGCATGAGCTGGGGGTGGGGTGGGGGAAGGAGAACAGAGGGAACTCCTCTTTCCTGCCTCCCACCTCGGTCTCCATGACTTCATCCTCCTGCATTGGCAGAGGCTAAACTTCCCTCCGCTCGATTCTCCGGCCTCAGAGATCATTCCAGCTCTTCCCCTGTGGTAGAGCTAGTGCCTGTAGAAACTCCCAGGGAAGGTGGGAGGCAGGGGGGTTACTCTATTGCTTTGCATCCCTCAGGAGGCTTTGCTAATGGCTCCAGTATCCTGAGGCTGGCAAATGCATTCAGAGGGAATTTTTTTTTAATGTTTATTCATTTTTTGAGAAAGAAAGAAGATGTAAGTGGAGAGGGGCAGGGAGAGAGAGAGAGAGAGAGAGAGAGAGAGACAGAATCCAAAGCATGCTCCAGGCTCAGAGCTGTCAGCACAGAGCCTGACACGGGGCTCGAACCCATGAACCCTGAGATCATGACCTGAGCTGAAGTCGGACGCTTAACTGACTGAGCCATCCAGGCGTCCCCAGAGGCAATTTTTCATTGAAGTCTAACCTCTGTCCTATCTGCTTCTGTTCCAAGAAGCATGATGGGATGTGTATTTGCAAATATCAGCAAATCAGTGTGGGAAGTCCAGTCTGCTCTCCTCCTTTCCCAGATCCCAGGAGCTCCCCTCCCATGACCCTCTCACTTAGGGTAGGCTTCCCCACCCCACAGCTTGCCCCCTTCCTGGACTGGAGCCAGGCCTGGACTCTCAGTGGTGGACTGTGCCCTGAGGTCCCTTCGACTGTGTGGACGAGCATTCTCACAACTCTATATCTATAAAGCACTCTGCGGCTTACCAAGCACTTGTATCTGTATCTGTTATCTCATTTCATTCACCTGTTGCCCTAGAGGCTAACAGGCAGTTAGGTGTGCTGGCGACACCTACTATGGGTTTGCGAGGGTCATCTGTACCCACTTCTTTCCAACTCCTGGTTCAGTCCAATGAGCCCAAATTGGCCATCGTGTAAGTATTTACCCATGGAAACCAGCAAACGCTACAAATCAGAGCCTTCTCTCTTTTTTTTTGAGAGCTGGTTGGTGAACATTGATCAGCACACCCCCAGTAGGGGAGCAAGGTCATTAACCCCATTTTTCAGAGGAGAGAATTGAGGCCCAGAGAGGGGAAATGTCCTGCCCAGTGCCACATAGCTAAAAGCTGAAAATCACATCTGATTCTCAGGCCTCCAGAGCCCCAACCACACCCCCAAACACACACACACTCCTGAGGTGCAACCCTGGCAAAACATTAGCCGAAGACCATTTCAGTATCTGGGCATTCTGTCTACCCTCTGCTCTTTGAACTACCTCTCCTCTGTCCATCACCCTTGGAGAGTAGGAGGGCACAGGTGGGGATGGGAGAAGTAGACTTGATCTTCCCTGGAGTCAAAGGGAAGTCAGAGCAGAGTCCTTGCTCCCTAACTTGAGTAAGGAGCATGATGGTAAGAAATTCCCCAGGAGGGGGCTGCCTGGATGGCTCGGTCGGTTAAGTGGTTAAGCGTCTGACTCCTGATCTTGATCTTGGTTCAGGTCATGATCTCAAGGTTTGTGAGCCTGGAGCCTGCTTCGGATTCTGTGTCTCCCTCTCTCCCTGCCCCTCCCCCCGCTTGCACTCTGTCTCTTTCTCTCTCTCTCTCTCTCTCTCTCTCTCTCTCTCAAAAATAAACACACACACACACACACACACACACACACACACACACACACAAAGAATCCCAAGCAGGCTCCACACGATCAGCGCAGAGCTGGAGGCGGGGCTCGAACCCAAGAACCGTGAGATCATAACCTGAGCCAAAGTCAGACGTTCAACCAACTGAGCCACTCAGGCGTCCCCTACTTGGGATTCTGTCTCTCTTCTCTGCCCCCTCCTCAGCTCTTGCACTATCTCTCTCTCTCTCTCTCTCTCTCTCTCTCTCTCAAAATAGATAAACTTAAAAAAACAAAGTAAAAAAAAGAAATTCCCCAAAAGGCATGACAAGAGGATCCACAAGGCGCATCAATGAATCCTTGCTCTGTGCCCTTCCCGCAAACAGCTGGGCCCTGTGCTCCCTCTACCAAGCATCTCCCCACCTCTGAGACCCTTTTCCTAGTGCCTTAGGACTCAGCAGAAGGGGCCATTTGGGGGTGGGGGCTGGGGGACACCCTGTTTGCTGGTCGTGTGACCTTGGGCAAGTGGCATCCTCTTTCGTACCTTTGTTCCCTTATAAGTACGGTGAAAGGCGGGACCATTTGCATCTGAAGATGCAGAGGTGGGTCCTATGGAGGTGACTACGTCCGCAGGGCCGGCACCCCTGGCCTGCCTTCAGGAGGGACCTCCCTGAGGAGATCCTCAAGGGGATCAGGAATAGCTGGGTGACTTATTATATCCCAGAAGAGTGTCATCATCCTCATTTTATAGATGAGGAAACCGGCTCAAAGAGGTTAGCCTGACTTGCCTGAGCTCCCTCGGCTACCAGATTCTGCTCCCCAGCATTCAGACACAGGTCTCAAAGCCAGTGGGCTACACGGCCGAGCCTCGGGAGCACATTAGCCTCCTCGCTCACCCCTGGAAGCCAGAGCGGCTGGTGGGGCGGGGGAGGCGGGCAACGTGGGAGGTTTCCTGGGGAGGGTCTGTCCCTGTGTCCTCTGTGGGCAGCTGAGTCACAGAAGACACCGAGGGCCCCGACTGGGCTCTCTCCACACTCCCTCCCACCGGGCAGCCTCCTACCCGCCCTTCATGAGCCAGGTGGAGATGGCGCAGTTCCGCCTTAATGGTTTCTGTCACTGGCTGCGGCAGCATGTTTTATGAGGGGCGGGCCGTGCCCAGGGCGCCTGTGGCCCCACCCGGGGCTCCGCCCGCCCCGGCTGCTGGGAGGGGCCCCTGGAGCAGCTCAGTAATTACCCAGTTGGGGCTGGCACTGGAGGGCCCGGGGCCTGCTCCTGAGGCTTGAGCACCCCAGGACAGCGGGAGTCTGAGAGTGCCAACAAGGAAGAAATTTCTAGATCCTCTCATCCCGTCAACGTTGGGGGTTCTGAAGCCAAAATTCTGGCCCCTCTGGCTCTTCGCCCTGCCTCGGGTTCAGGAAAAGTGGCAGCTGCCCCTGCCTTCAGATCTGATTCAAGTGCTTTGAGAAGCAGCTACGGGCAGAGGGGGTGGTGGGGGTGGGGTGGGGTGGGGTGGAGTGGGGAAGAACAAAGCGACAAGAGCAAGCGTGTCCCCGCTGTGAGCCTTTCTTCAAGTCTGAGCCACTGTCACCCACAGCAGAGCCATTCCCACCCCCCAAAGCAGAGCTCACCCAAAGCCACCTCAGCCATCCCCCTGCTTCTGGAATAGGCTGGTCCTAGAGTATCACTCGGCAGGCCCATCCTGAGAAAGTACTTGAGCCTCCTTCCGTGTCTGGGGCTGACCTGGAAGTTCTTCCAGATATCTAACCTTAATCTCCCATGTCATCTTAGTCCTCCCGCTCTGTTCTTCCTGCCATCTACCGAGGGATCCTCCAGAGGCTGTTAAATGGCAATGGACTCATCCCCTCTCCACAGCCTTGCTGTGGATGCCTGACTCCGACAGTTTCCTGCTTTCCCACTCTCCTTGGCCCTGCACCCCTTCCTTCCCACCATCCCTGGCCACCTCCCCATCTCCCCAGCCCGTCCCCAGCCCCTGCCACCCAGCTCTGGCCCCAGAGGAGCTGAATCCAAGCACTCACAGTGGGCTCTGGGCCATGGCCACCATCACGGCTTCGGGGAGTCATTGAGCCCAGCGACAAGCCAGCAGCCTCCATCGAGGTATAAATACTCCCACATGCCTGGACCAGCCCCCTGCCTGAGGGCTGGGGCGGGGCTGCCTCCCCAGGCCTGGCAGGCAGGTCACATGCCCCATAAATGCCACAGGACCACAGGCCCTTCCCAGCAGCCCTGGGGAGACCAATTGGGGCTTGACCTTTCTGGATAGATGGACAATGGATGGGTGGATGGACAGGTGGATAGACAGAAGGGTAGACGGATGGTTAGAGTGGACAGATCAAAGGATGGACAGATTGATGGATGGACTAATGACTGGATGGAAAGCTGGATAGGTGGATAGATGGACAGACAGACGGATGAATAGACAGGGGACAGATTGAACTGCCTGTGGATGTTCATTTGGTAGATGGGAAATAAGGGATGCTTGGTTTTAAGGAAATAAGAAATACTACCCCTCACGCTCCCATCCAGTCCCTTATAAGACACACTTCCCAGGACCCCTTTTCTCCTAGAAAAGACTGGCCACCTAGTCTGAGGGATTGGCTCTGCTGGGTCTCCCTTCTCGGATGCCCCTTTCCGGAGACCTCTCACCTAAATACCCCAACCCCCAAAGATCTTTTGCTCTTACTCTTGGGGATCATTGACGGACCATCTTTTCCTTCCTCCTGCCTATTCCTGAGTCCAGGCTCTGAGGCTGTGAGCCCACCTCCCAGGATTTTGCTCCCAGAAGCAAGGTCCAAGGAGAAGAGGGAAGCAAAATTCTCAATTCCAAAACCATGAGCCCCTTAGATGGGCAATTTAGGGAGAAGATGCCCCTCGCCTCCTACCTTCCCCAGGGGTTTTTAAAAGCATGATTGGGTCTGATGGTGAGAACAGGCTCGACAAGGGACTTGTGGGTAGACAAAGTGACCCAGAACCATTGGCGGCTTGACTAGAGAGTTAGGCTCCTGGAAGGGGGGGACTTCTTGTCTGCTTAATCCCCCCTGGGGCACAGTGTGAAGAGAGCAGTGGTCTGAGGCCTTAGACCCTGATTCCCAGAGAAGCAAGCTCCTTCCAATCCTCCGTCTGCCCAGCCGTGAAAGGGACCGAAGATGGGGGTGAGGTATGGAGTGATGGGAGGAACAGGAGGATTTTTCACAGATTATGAAATATGGCCTTGTTTTCCCTTACAACAAGCTTCCTCCAGCCATGCCATCTGTAGGGAGGTAGAGGAATGGGCTGAGGGATGGGACCACATTGCTTGCCTCTGAGCACCCATTAGCGCTACAGTCCTGCGTCCGGAAGTCCCACCCCCATCAGGAAGTCCCTGAGCTGAACCTGTGGTTCTCCCCCTGTGGGCTGCTTTGATAACTGGCTGCAGAGTTGATTGGCTGTGGTATGATTGGCAGCTGAGGATTTGAGCTGTGAGACCAATAGGGGTGACTGGAGCCCTGTTTTACCTCATCCCCTAGTGTGGCATTTATCATCTCATAAGCCCCATCATCCTTCTAATCAATGACCCCAGAAGTGTCCTTTTCCCAGCTCTGCCATCAGCATCGGCTAGTGGGGGAGTGAATCTCATTTCCTCCTTTATTAAATGGGCTCATCTTTGCCCTACGTACCTCACCTGACTATCCTGGGGACGGAGTGAGAACCAGGCAATAAAAATGCCTGAAGGAAGACGAACTGACACCATCTTTTCTGGTGCTCTTGTGTCCTCCCCTCAGATTCTGGGCCCATGGGATTTCAGGAAAGGGAGGAGGGCTGAGATCTTTTGCCCTCCAACCATGTGCCCTTCCCAGGGTGTTTGTTCCCTATGGGGGTGGTCAAGAGCTCTCACACCCACACGGGGCTCTCTTCTGTCAGTGCAGAGCCTGCTTTGGATCCTCTGTCTCCCTCTTTCTCTGCCCCTCCCTGCTCACGTGCTCTCTCTTTCTCTCTCAAAAAAGAAAGAAACTTAAAAAAAAGTATAGGAGCGCCTGAATGGCTCAGTCAGTTAAATGTCTGACTTCGGCTCACGTCATGATCTCACGGTTCTTGGATTCAAGCCCTGCATCAGGCTCTCTGCTATCAGTGGGGAGCCTGCTTCGGATCCTCTGTCTCTCCCTCTCTCTTTGCCCTTCCCCTGTCGCTCTCTCTCTCTCTCTCTCTCAAAAAATAAATAAACTTAAAAAAAAAAAGGAAAAAAAAAAAAAAAAAAGGAGTGCTCACATCCAGTGGGTGGCCCCCTCTTCGCCTGCCCACCCTAGTGGGGGCTCAGGTTCCTGCCATCCCTTGGGCCAGGGCCTCTTGTGCTCTGTACATATCATTTCCGGAAGCCCTGCTCATTATTACCAGTCTATCATTAGGGGTATTAATTCTGCCACCACTACTAATAATACAGATCTAGTACCAGACAAATACATACTGTGCAGCCCCTCCCCCCAAGCCATCCTGAGCACGTGCGAGCACATACAAGGCGGACAGTAAGCTTAGTGCTTGAATTTACTGAACTGGAGTGAAAAGAGCACTGAGGGGCCCTCCCTCCCCCTCCCCCCAAGTCCCTCTCTATTTGACAGATAAGGAAACTGAAGGGATTGTGGAGGAGATCGTTCTCTGCTCTGTAGGTACCTGGGCACCGACCCTTTCTCCAGGAACCTGGGCTGGGTGAAGCTGGCTGAGTGCCTACTTATTCCCTTGCTCATCTGAGGAGAAGGATGTGGAGAAGGGGCATGTTCTGGGGGGTATTCCCCCAAGCCCATACAGCTCCTGGGCTCCAGCCCCCACCTTTCTCCCCTCAGCACCTCCAAATCCCCCTGGGCTTGGCATGGTCATCCCAAAGAACTTTCTCTCCAAAACCCTTCCTGCCTCAGAGATTGGGCATACTTATGGGAAGGCCCAGAGAGGCCGAGCCTCCTCTCCAAAACCACATGCTCTGTGGGGCTCAGTGTGGGCTCCAGGAACCCCTCCCAGAAGGAGCTGGGGATGTCTCTGACAGTGGACACTTCTGCTCTGTCTCTGCTTAGGTCACTCTGGTTCTGCTAAGTGGAGTCTGATAATTGGGTTTTCTGAGCATGGTGGGGTGTGTGTGTGTGTGTGTGTGTGTCCTTGAGCACATCCTATGCCTTGGCTGGTATAGTCTGGGACATGGTTATGGAATTTACAAGTGTAGGTGGAATCTCCAACTGTCTCCGGGCGATCCAGTTCTAGGGACACACCCCATTCTAGGGGTGTGTGTTTGTGTGTGTGTGTGTGTGTGCGCGCGCGTGCGCGCGCACGCGTGTGTGTGATGGTGCCCAAGCCGGCTGTAGTTTGTCAGAAGCAATAGTTTCAGGCTAGAGGAGCAGGGCTTGAAGCTGACTGATTATGCATCTTCCCCTGAGCATGAGGTGGAGGTTCAGGCCAGACCTCCCAGTGGGTTCTCTTGTTGCATCTCGAGGGGTGCCCACCCCCTGGAGCTGCCAGAGTAACCGTGAGAGCAAGGGTTCCCTTTTCTCTGTGACTCACAGCTGGCTCTCAAGTCAAGTTCCTTGAGCGATCACGATTCAGCTAATTCTCTCCCCGGCCCCATTCATCTGAGCTGACTAAGCAAGAGCCACAGGCAGGGTAGAGACCTGGGGACGCTCACGACAGCAGTCATTCTTAACCCCGCAGGCCTTCTTGCCTCAGCCTCTGTCCATTTCCCTGCTTTGGGCCTGGTCGTGCCTAATTGGATCGGTTACACCTGCAGCCCCTCAAGAAAGGTTGCCACTGCCTCCCTTTGGGGCCCTCCGGGCATGTCTCTCCATCTTCCCCTTCCACCTGCCACCCACCTGCAGTGTGGAGAGGTCCACCTGGACATCAGACCTCAATTTGTCTTGTTGCATTTGGTCTCATTTTTTACTGTTTGGTCAACGCCCGGCCTTTAAGGCCTGGATAGGATCAGGAAGTAGAGAGGGCTTCTCCAGGGATGACCCCCTCCAGTCCACTTTGTTCTAGTGGCATTGCTCTGGGCGTTTCCTGAACACTGGGAGAATGTGAAGGACACAGAAGGACGTAGTGAGGATGATGATGAGGGGGTGCTGGACTCCTAGGGGGACCTCTGATGTATGGAGAGATCCATTCCGGGGAGGTGGTGGTGGAAGATGGGTTTGGGGATGAGGTTGGAGGCGGGCACAGAGGTGGAGGAAGGGGCAATAAATTGGAAAGACCAAAATTATTCAGGGACGTTTGATACTTTGAAATGCACTCTCCCAGAGGTCATCTTGTCATTTCCCTGCTCCTGGGCATGTTGCCAGCCCAACCACACCCATCCCAGATCAATGGTTGTCTCTCCACTCAGGAAACCACCTCCTGTGGTCACACAGTCCAGCCAAACTCAAGTTACGATACTGAAACATGTCATGATGTCTAATGCCAATCTCTCCTGTGGCAGAAGCCGATCTCGGCTTGTTGGACTCGCTCCCTGCAGGCCGAGCAGGGATGGCGGGCTGTGACTGGGAAGGAAAAAGGGGAGGGCATACCTTTGGGACCCCTGTCCCTTGCATCCTTCTGTTATGGGGGAATCAGGGGAGGCGTGCAGAAGTGGCTCCCAGCAGCCCCACCTCATGAGAATACGGAGCTGGAAAGACCATTAGAGGGGCAGTGGACAGGGGGCCTTCCTTCCGTCCCTTCCTGTACACAAGGTCTCAGGAAATTTCAGTGTGACTTAGGAACAGTCTCTGGCTATCCGCGTGAGCCCTGTGCCGGCATATTCTGCTGATACATGAAGACTCCAGCTGGGAGGAGGAAGTTAGACATCAGGAAGGATTTCCTGGCTGGGAAGGACGGACAGAGCCCATGGGAAGAGGTGTCGCTTTCTTAGAGGGCAGATGGGACTCTCCTTGGGGGCTAAAGGAAAAGGCTCTCCCTGAGACCAGGGTGGGGGTGGGGGCTGGCACACCACAACTTCCCAGAAGGCACGCGTCTCCCGTGGGCTTTACCCTTGTCTTTAACTTTCCCAGGCCGCCTCCCTCTGTCACAAGGAATGGCAAACGCTGTCGGTAGGGGGGGCAATGTGGGCTCGGTGTGAGATTGAGACAAAGACGGGGGCAGGGAGGGGTCCTGCCCTCCTTCCCCAGAGCAGAATTGAGAGGATTCTGGGGCTCCCCGAGCCCCTGGGAAATAAAGTCCTCTGAGAACTCCCTGGCATTCCCGGGAGAACAGGTTCCTGGCCCTGGGAGGTGAGTGAGGCGCCGGGCCTGGGGGGGCAGCATGCCTCAGCAGGCCCTGGAGCCGGGAGCTCAGCTCCGCACAGGCAGCGGCATGGGGCGGGGCCGGGCGGGGAGCTGGGAGGATGAGCGCCTCTCCCCATGGCACCGTGGCCCCTGACGATCCCGAGCTTCCCCAGTCCCAGCCTGACTGTGGCCCTGCCTGGCCCTCCACGTGAGAGAGGTCCTGGGACAGGAGGTGCTGCCCATCCCCCCCCCCCACACCATCAGTTGGGGACGCCCCCCTACCGCCTGTGTCCTGGGGGTCAGAGAATGACCAACGTGGCATAAGGGCCTGAGCCAGGCCCTGCGGGGGGCGGGAGCGGGGATGGGCTGGAGTGCGATGCCATCCCTCCACCACACCCTCCAGTTCAGCCCAGAGGAGCTGGGTTTCATCAGTGGGGCAAGGCCACGGTCAAGCAGAGCTGGACTCCGTGGCAGTGGAGACTTCATGACTTCGAGGGAGCTGACCAAACGTCCTCCCTCAGGATTAGCAAAGTGAGGAGGGCACCCCTGCGGGCAGGGGGGATGCGTGGTATAGAGGCAGGGAGAGGGATGAAGCGACTTCCCTGGGGTGTGCCCTCTTCCCCTGGGTCCTTTCCCACTGGCCAGCTGTGCCTGGCCACGGGACGCACACAAACATACCCCCTCACACACACTTCTGGGTATAGAGAGAAGAGGCAACCACTTGTCACAGTCCATGCTTTATCTAACTTGCTTCTTCGAACAACACTTCGGGAGGACCTGGGGGACTCCCTGGGGAATGCCAGAAGCTTACCTGATGCGGGGAGGGGGTGGGGAGAAGCCCTGGGAGCCAGAGAGGGCTTCCTGCCGGTCCAGCCGTTTCCCTAAGGGCCTTTGCTTCCTGGACTCCCAATTCTGGGTTTCAGGGGTCCTAGAGCTGCCTGCCTCTCCCGGGTCTGCTCCCTGGGCCCCCCGATTTCAGAAGTCTTGATGGAGAGAGGTATTCCTAGACCTCCAGGGGATTCTGCCTTGAGCTCAGCATCAGCAACCGGCCACAGCACCTGTTTGCCACCTGTCTGCTTCTCCACCAGGTGCACCACCCCCTTTCTGCACCCCAGGCCTCCCCGGAGCCCCCAGGCATCTAGACCCCAGCCCAGGCCGCCCAGAGATGTTGAGCGATTTCTTGATCAACACACCCCCTTGGCACCACCCAGCTCCCAGAGCTGGGGTCCCCCCTCTCCCCCAGAAAGCCACTAACGTTGGGAATCTGCCTCCCTGTCTTTCAGCTCTTGTTTTCCAGTTCTAGCATTGCCAAGTCCTCATTTTCTCCCAGCGCGGGGTGGCAAAGCAAAGCCTCTCCAAGCACAGAGCCGCACACAAAATCCAACAAAACACCAGAATGAAAAGCCCTCCTACAGCAAGAAGGGTTGGAGTTGGACGGCCTGGGACAGGGACGAGAGGGAGGACCACGAGGGGGTCCTCCTTGGCCTCCAGGCACTCACCCTGCTTCCTGAGTCTCCCTTGAGCTGCAGTGAGAAGATGGGGAGCACCCAGGGGCTCCCAGTCTCTCCCAGGGCCCGTTAAAAAGGCAAACCCCCACCCCATGCTCTGGCCCGGCCCTGCTGGCCTCCACGGCTGACTTGGGACAGGTCTCCTCTTACCTGCTCAGTGAAGCAGGTCGGCGTGGGGGCCCGGGTCTGGGGGGCCAGGAGCTCCGTCCGCCTGTCAGTCCGTCAGCTTGGCCGTCCTGGGTCTGTGCTGACATCAGGTGAGGGGAGGCAGCTGCTGGGTGAGCCAATAATTATGATATCAGCTTCCCCTTGCCCCGAGGGGCTGCTGCCAAAACGGGGAGAAGAGCAAGGTGACTAAGAAGCTAGTTTGCTCCTTGGCTCTTGTTTGACAGGTACCGGCTCCTGTGCCCGCCCCAGCCACACCCCGGCTCCCCCCAACCCCTCCCTTCTCCGGGGCCAGCCCTGGCCCCCAATCTCTGCCAGCGGGCACGGCCTGTGGCCCGCGGAGGAGGGGGTTGTCCCGTGGCCCCCACCTGCACCCCAGAAGGGGGATGTCAGCCCTTACGGGTGGGGCACAGGCCTGTCGGGACACGCACACGTGTGTCAGGAGAGCTGGGCCACCACATGTATGTTCACGGCGCCTGCAAAGGGATTCCAGGGAGCAGCTCTGCGTGGCGGCCCAGGGTTCTCTGCGGCCTAATGTGGACGGGCAGGGGTTGTGCCCCCTCAAGGGCCAGGTTACAAGCACAGAGGTGCAGAGAACTGTCTGTCCATGGGGTCCATCCGTCTGTCTGTCTCTCCGGTCCCTCTGATACCTTCAGGGTGTGTCCTTGTGTGGGTGGGTGGGTGTGTGTGGGTGTGTGCACCCACATGCCTCTGTGTCTGTGACTCCCTCCATGTGTCCGTGGGCACGTGAGTCTTTCCATGTGTCTGCACATTCGTCACCTGGGGCAGTGTGCCCCTGCAGCTACGTCTTCCCCCACGTCTGTGTGCAGGTCTGTCACACTATATCCTATGTCCCTGTCTGCGTGTAGGTCATCTGGGTCTGTGCACAGGTCTGTGCTCTGGGTCAGAGGTCTGGCTCTGTGTATCTGTGTGTCGGTGCAGGTGGAGACGGGCGTCCCTTGGTTAGAGTGCAGTGCCTTGTGAGCCCTGGGAATTGGTCCCCCCCCCCCCCCCCCCGCCGGCTCCCACCTGGACCCAGGCCCTACAGCCTATCTCTGGCTCCCTGACAGTCCTCCCTGCTTCTGCCTGGGATCCTGCCCCACCCCCTTCTCGCTGCTTCCCTTTTCATCTTTGCCCCACCCCTGTCTCCCGTTCCTGGCCATCCTTTCCCTCCACCCTCTTCCCACTCGTCCTGGCTTCTAAACCCGGTTGTATCTCTTCCTGGAGCTGAAGGCTCCAGGGACCTAGTGGTGGGTCTGCTCCCCAGCGGGGCCTGGGGTCTGGCTTCTGGCCTAAGAGTACGGAGGGGGCAGCTCCTCACCACTTTTATTCCAAGAAGGGAGGTAATGTTAACCTGGGCTGGAGGATGGTGGTGGTCATCGGGCACCAGTGAGGAGCACACGTAAACGTTTCCTGATTTTCTGGTCTAGGTAGGGAATAATCATTTCAGAAAAGAGAGTACAGAGGCAGATGATAACGAACCCATCTGTGAGTGACGGTTAGCTGTGTCATCTTCCATACCGACCACTCGGGCCTCAGTTTCCTCATCTGTTAAATTATTTACCCATAGAGTTGTTGTGAGGACTCCGGGTTATGTTTAAAGTCCCTAGCACAATCTCCGGTGTATAGTAGGTGTTCAATAAACGCGTGCCCCCTTTCTCTTCACCAGGCCCAGTGGTGCTGGGTGGGAAATTGCTGGTTTGCCCGCTTGGCTATAGGAATTGTATTCTGGGGCTAGGACAGGGGCCCTGACTCAAGCCACCTTTCTCTGGGGCTCATGTTGGCAATCAAAGCCCCGTTCCCTTAACCTGATCATCAGTGAAGTTTCGTAGTGAAGAGCAGCTGTCAAGACCTTCTAGTGTGTTTGTTAATTACTCCTATCGGATGTACGCTGGGCTGTTATTTTTAATGCTTTATTTTTATTTTTATTTTTTAAAGTTTGTTTATTTTGAGAGAGACAGAGACAGTGCAAGTGGGGGAGGGGCAGAGAGAGAGAGAAAGAGAGAGACAGAATCCCAAGGAGGCTTCATGCTGCCAGCGTAGAGCCCAACATGGGGCTCAAATTCACGAAACCGTGAGATCGTGACCTGAGCCAAAATCAAAAGCCGGACACTTCATTGACTGAATCACCCAGAGGTCCCTTAATGCTTTTTAAAAATTTATTATTTATTATTTTTTTATTTAAATGTTTATTTATTTTGAGAGAGAGAGAGAGAGAGAGAGAGAGAGCGCGCATGCACGTGAGAGCAGGGAGGGGCAGATGGAGAGGGAGAGAGAATCCCAAGCAGGCTCCAGCCGTCAGCACAGAGCCCGATGTGGGGCTTGAACTCACGAACTGTGAGATCATGACCTGAGCCAAAATCAAGAGTCAGATGCTTAACTGAACTGAGCCACCCAGGTGCCCCAAATTGTTAGCTTTTGACTCATGGATGTTTCCATAGGGATGGTCTGGGCACAGGGAACCATGAAAGTTGTAAATTGGAGGCTGCTATGAATCAACATTATTCTGAAGGTCCTAACGAGTGCAGTAAGATAAGAAAAAGAAATAAGGGACATAAATATGAGAAGGAAAGAGGCAAAACCTTCAAAAATTACAAATGATGTGATTGTTTACTTAGGAAATCTAAGAGAATCAGCTGAAAAGCTCTTAGGACTAATGAGAGAATTTGGTAAGATACCAGAATATATGTTAAGTATAGAAAAACGAAAACTATTTCTATGCAACTAAAACAGCCAAGTGGAAAATAAAAGGAGACACAAGATCCCATTCACAATAGTAACAATAGCATACAGTACCCAGGAATAAATACAGTACCCAGCAATAAGAAACAAAATTTAACCTGTAATGAGAAATCTGTCAATTAATACCAAACCCAAATGACAAAGCTGTTAGAGTTAGTAGGCAAGGACATTAAAAAGAGTTATTATATCTGAATTCCATAGTTGCAGAAAGTTAGAGACATGGAAAATGGGGGGAAAAATCTAAATTAAACTTATAGAGATGATAATTACAATGCATCAGATGGAAGATTTACTGAATGGCGTCGACATTCATTGCAGGAGAAAATATTAGTAAATTGAAGACTTAACAATAGAAATAACCCAAAATGAAACACAGAGAACGTAAGAAGTGCATAAAATCACTTTGAAGAGGGGCGCCTGGGTGACTCAGTTGGTTCAGCGTCTGACTCTTGGTTTTGGCTCAGATCATGATCCCAGGGTCATGGGATCGAGTCCCACACTGGGCTCTGCACTGAGCATGGATCCTGCCTAAGATTCTCTCTCTCTCTCTCTCTCTCTCTCTCTCTCTCTCTCTCTCTCTCTCCTTTCCCCATTTGCATGCACGTGCTCTCTCTCTCTAAAATAAAACAAAGTATAAAAAAATCTCTTTGAAGAAAATAGAACTTTATTGACAGACATAAAATAAAGCCTGAATAAATATAAAGGCAATCATGTTCCTGAATAGAAAGTTCAATATAATATTATAATGATGTCAGTTCTGCCCTAAATAATCTATAAACTACATGTAATTCAAGTCAAGTCTAATTTTTCACCCTTTGAACCTGATGAGTTGATTCTAAACTTTGGGAAAGAGTTAATACATGAGAATAGCTTAGAGCTTTTGGAAAAGAAGACTAGTCGGGAGAACTTGCCTCCCGGATTTCAAAATGTTTGATAAGGCTTCTGCAATTAAAACAGTGTGATTTAGGGGCACCTGGGTGGCTCAATCAGTTGAGCAACCGACTCTTGATTTTGGCTCTGGTCGTGATCTTGCAGTTCATGGGATCAAGCCCTGAATCCAGCTCCAGGCTGACAGCATGGAGCCTGCTTGGGATTCTCTCTCTCCCTCTCTCTCTGCCCCTCCCCAGCTCGCATGTGCTTTCTCTCAAAACAAACAAACAAACAAACAAACAAACAAACAAAAAACCAGTGTGATTTTGGTGCAAATTAACAAAGAAATAAAAAACCCTATTATTTATTTATTTGTTTGTTTATTTATATATATTTTAGAGAGATTGAGAGAGAGAGAGTATGGGCCAGGGAAAGGGGCAGAGGGAGAGAGAGAGAGAGAGAGAGAGGAGAATCTTAAGCAGGTTCCACACTCAGCAAGGAGCCTGACTCAGGGCTCCATCCCACGGCCCTAGGATCATGACCTGAGCCAAAATCAGGAGTCAGATGCTCAACTGACTGAGCCATCCAGGCACCCCAACAAATAAATTAATGGAAGATAATAGAATTCAGAATAAATAGGTATTTGTGAGAATTCGGTATATAATAGCAAGTGTTTTAAGCAGCAGGAAAGCGTGAAAAAATTTCAATAAATGGACTTGGGATAATGGACTTTCTATTTGAAAGAAGTAAAATTAAATCCTACTTCACACTATTCATTAAAAAAAAAAAATTCAGGCAGAGGGGTGCCTGGGTGGTCCATTCGGTTAAGGTCAGCTTAGGTCATGATCTCACAGTTCATGAGTTTGTGCCCCACATCAGGCTCTGTGTTGATGGTGAGGAGCCTGCTTGAGATTCTGTCTCTCCTTCTCTCTGCCCCTCCCGTGCTTGTGCTCGCTTTCTCTCTCTCTCAAAATAAATAAATAAACTTAAAAAAAATAAACAGTTAAAAAAAAAAAAGGCAGATGAAAGACCTGACATAAAATGAAAGCCATAACCATAAATTTTAAAAATATAGAAAACATTTGAATAATTATGGAATAGGGAAGGCATTTTTAAGCACAACACCAAATCCAGAAGCCATAAAGGAATATGTTGATAAACTTGACAAGGTAAAAAGTATAAATTTTATTAGAACAAAATATACCGTAAACAAAGATAAAAGACAAAAAAAAAAAAACCAGCCTGGAAGAAAGTGTTGCAACATATATAACAGACAAAGGATTAATATCCGTAATATATAAAGAGCTCCTCTAAATAGATAAAATGATCATAGAAACATAGGCCAAGGACATGAGTAAGCAATTCAGAGATAAAATACAAATGGCCAATAAACAAATGAAAAGATTTTTAACTTCATTCGAAATCAAGGAAATGCAAATTAATTCAGGGGCCAAGGGTCCCAGAGGGGCTCTGATGGGATGCGGGAGACACTGTGGTTTTCACCTTCTTGCACAATGGGACTCTGCTTTTGATGGTGAGATGAACTTCTTTTTCTTCGGAGACAGGATCCACCTCTGCCCCAGGAATGGGTGCGGGCTCCCTCTTTCCTTTGGGAAGTATTACTTCCTCATTGCAGGCAGCCTGGGAGTTGCAGCTTTTTGGACTGAACGGGGATTTGTGAGGTCTCTCTTCTCACATTCTCCACCTCCGGACAGGACCACCGTCTCCTTCTCTCGTCACACTGGCTCCTCAGAGTTCTCTCCTAGACTCAGAAAGTCTGTCTTGCTGTCTAACCTCAACTCTAGCTGCCGGGCTGTTAGCTCTGCTCCCCTTGGAAGGGACTTGTGTCTGGAGGTTTGGTGCCACACACATCAGCACCCTCATTTCGGGGCCTGTGGATGTAGCTGAGCTGGGATCTGGCCTGGTGGGACCGTAGTTGGGTGTTCAAACAGACGGGGACCAGGGGAAACTCTTATTCTCTCTGGAGACTGGACGTCAGAATCAGTTCACGGCCTGCCGCTGAGCTCTGCCCAGGGCTGTGCTGCTTTGAGCCTGTAGCAGCCCTAACTGGGGATGGAAATCCCTGGTGCCAATGTCTGCCACGCCCCAGTCTCGTGCACGACTCTGGTGACCCCAGGGAGAAGGAAGAACATGTTTCCACCCTTGGAGGCCCCAGTGTGATGGAGGAGGGGCCCCCTCCCTGCACCCCACATCGGGACTAGCCATCTTCTGTCCGCTTCTGCTCACGTGAGCTGGACTTGTCTTCCCAACGTGGGTTCCCAGGACTGAGCCTGCCACTCCCCAGGGCTTCCAAGTCTCGCTCCATTGGCATGGAAGACATTGATGAACATCTGCAGAGGAACTGAGGCTCTGAGGCCCCAGGACCCAATGTCAAAGAAGGGTTGGAGAGATCTGAGGTTAATCCGGATGGGCTTCCTGGGGGAGAGCGGGCAGCTCCTTGGCTGTGGGTGGCAGAGGAGCACCGGCCAGAGTTGCGGAGGGCGTGTGGCGGGGGCACCAGGTTGGGAGGTCTGAGCCTGTTCTGGTTGGCTGACCCTCTGGGAAATTCAGGGAGTTTCCAAGCCGAGAGCTTGGTGGGGGGGTTCGGGAGGGAGGGACACGGCTAGAGTCCTGCTGGGTGAGCAGGACAGGCTTCTCCTGGATAGTCTTAATCCCTCCTGCTTTAGGAGGCAAGGTTGTGAGCTGTGAGCGAGCGGGGGCGGGGAGTAATGCCAGGGTGTGTGTGTGTGTGTGTGTGTGTGCACACTGGCATCAGTGTCTCTGGAAGTACAGGTGTCCCTGCGTGTGAGCGTGCAAGTATTTACATTGCTGTGCTCATGCTCTGAGTGTGCATTAAGTCCGTGGAGCTACACTGTGATGCTGGGCGTGTCCAATGCAGGACGTATGTCCTGATGTGCGTGAACACCTGCGTACTGGTGAGAACACTCAGGTCTGACACTGTGCATCCTGATCTTTCCAATCAGTCTGCTCTATCCTCTTCCCCTGACTCTGTCCCCCCCCTCCCCCCGCTCCCCTCCCTGAAGTCGAGGGCTCAGTTTTGACTGGCTGCCCCTAGTAAAACCTCATGGCTCTGCGATCATGACTAATGGGGCCCAGACTGGGGCGGAGGCTACGTGCGGCACTCTCTTCAGGCTGGTACCCACCAGGACCTCGCCCATCCCAGTTCTCCCCCACCCTTCACCCTGCACCCCCTGGCTCTACCACCCTCCATCCTACGCAGCTCACCCCTCCTCTTCAGGAAGCAGCCTCCCATCTGAGACTTTGGGAAGACAGAGAAGTCACGGCCTGAGCCCCCAAGGGGTCTAACCTGGATTTGAGGACCCTAACCCCCAGAGCTGCTTTTGACCTAAGGGCCAAGCCAAGATGAACCCAGAGAGGGGGGTCAACAACCCTGCTTCCACCTTCTCCATCTCCCTGACTAGTGCCCCCTTTCCACCCCGCCAGGTTTCTCTTTGGAAACTTGGCTCTGAAGGTCTTCCCTGGGCTCTCTGGCTGCCAGTTGCCCCTGAGATTGGGGCTGGCCAGCAGGAGGAGGGGTGAGGCAAACAGGACACTCACAGGGCCCTAGGGGACAGGGGAAATGGTAGGAGATGGCTCAGAAATCTGGGCCTATGTGCTGAGCTTAAAGGTGACACCGGGTCAGGGGCGCCTGGGTGGCTCAGTCGGTTAAGCGTCCGACTTCGGCTCAGGTCATGATCTCACAGTCTGTGAGTTCAAGCCCCGCGTCGGGCTCTGTGCTGACAGCTCAGAGCCTGGAGCCTGTTTCGGATTCTGTGTCTTCCTCTCTCTCTGCCCCTCCCCTGCTCATGCTCTCTCTGTCTCTCTCTCTCAAAAATAAATAAAAACATTAAAAAAAATTTTTTTTAAAAAGGTGACACCAGTTCAGGGTCACACAGCAAGCACTCCACACCCAGCAGTCTAGAAAGGGGCTTTGAGGGCAGCGGGTCCAACTTCCCTCTGGGAGCAAGAAGCTCCCCCTTCGGATGCATTCATTCACCCAACAGTCACTGGGCCAGGCCCTGTCCTGGGAACTGGGGACACAGCTGCACGAGGCAGACTGTCCCTAGGTTGTTTCTGGCCTCACTCATCTTCTCTAGCAACAGGGAGTTCACGACCACAGAAGTTCTTGAGTCCCAGCACTGTGCAGATTCAGCTTCGGGGAGACACCAAGAGCCCCACCTCCTTACCTTTCCGGAAGCGGTGGGAGAAAGGGTGCGGGTGCCCAGGCAGAGAGGGGGCAGACCCTCGTCCCTGCGGTGCCCCATCCGCCTGCCACAGCCCTAGTGTGTGCAGGAGGAGACGAGCTGCGAGGCTGCCTGTGCAAACCGGACCTGGGCCGACAGGCCCTTCCTTCAAAGGCTGGCCCAGTCCGTGCCACTTTATTGCCCAGCTAATGACGGTGATTAGGCCGACAGGTGCTCCCTGCCTCCCATCCGCCCTCCCGCCTGCTGAGAAGGGTGGTTTCTGAGCACCTGGGGGACGCCTGCCCCGAGCTCTGCCAGAACACCCACCGCCACCGACCCCTCAACTGTCAGGCCAGCCTTTGCCCACCTCATCCCCAGAGAACTCAGGTCCTCCCTTGCTGGGACTGCTGTGTGCCCTCTGTCCCCATCTGGCCCTCTCTGAGTAGGACTGAGGGGGATCTGGGTAGGTATGAAGGGAAGCGGAGAACAGTGGGTGGGAGCATGTGCCCCTGAGAAGCACACCCACCTCTTCCCCAGCTAAGGTTGGATGGTGGGTAGGTACCCAACTAGGATCCAGAAGAAAGGATAGCAGGCGGGTCTTCCTTGCAGATGAGGCTGGGGCTGCTCCTTAAGAACCTATTGCATTGTGGGTAAGCCCCTGGAAAAATCCCACCATTCTGGAGCGATTGGCCCACTCCCAGTCGAGGGATGCTGTTGCCTTGGGCCTTGGGGGTCCTGGTGTGGGTCTGGGAGAGAGCCGTGATTTATGACTGTGCTTCACGAGTGAGGAATGCCAGCCTGGGGGGCTGGGGGGGGGGAGGAGCACTTGCCTGACACTCCTCACTCTGCTGGGTGTCTGGCGTGTCCTGTCAGGATCTCTTGTCCCCTGGGGACAGCCATGTTCTCCCACACGCGGCAGCCCCCTCCCATCTGCACCTCGAACCTCCAGCTCCGAGAGGACTGAGTGACGGCCCAGCAGAGGGGGAATCCACAATTGCATCCTTTCTGGTTTTCCGTCTTCACAAACCAGCCCCCTCTGTCAGTGGGCATGACAGTGATGGTAAATGGCTCTTTTTTCTCCCACTGCTGCAGGAGGCAACTGGATGAGACTTTTGGAAACTTCCATCCAGATGAACCCAAGGCTTATGTGCCACTGTCCACAGTGAGAGACTTGGGACTGAAACAAAGATGAGCTTCCGGCCCCAGGAAGGGCCATCAAGCTCTTAGAACGGATGGTGGGCGTGGCATCGCCCTTCCCCCCACTTCCCCCCACCTTGTCAGATGAAGGAAGACTCTGGAGTTCATGGCGGGGGGGGGGGGGGGGGCCGGGAGCAGAGGAGGGTCGGGGGTGAGGCAGGGAGGCAGAATGATCCAGAGTGTTGCCTGGTCCTGCACTCCGAAGGCCATGCCAGTTTCGAACCTGTTCTGTGAGTCTCACTTTCGTCCTTCTTGCTGCAGGCTGCCTTTCTGGGTGAGGGTCCCTCTTTCTGGACACCTAGCATGGGTCAGTCTGCCTTCCCTAGTCTGGTGGGACTGGTTTTTCAAGCTGGAGGAAGGGTCGGTGAGGAATTGGCAGAGGCAGACAGTTTTATGTAAATGCCCAGGGAGTGCTCTGGGAACGGGGAGGCTGGTTTCCCCAAAGACACGCAGGGACTGGCCGCTCCCAATTAGCCGGGGCTGGTGATGTCAGTGCTGCTTTCCTGGGTGGCTGCGCCCACTCCAATCGGCCTTGGCAGGGGTTCCTGGCCATTACCTTCTTCCTCGAGTGGGAGGGGTGCCGAGGGGGCCACCATACAGGACGGGGGCCAAGTCCCCTCCCACCGCACGTACTCCTCAACCTGAGGCTTGAACCATGCTGTGGACCAGCCCTGGAAAGTGTCATGAAGAACCAGCCCGGATTCTACTGAAAAAGACTTTAATGGGGCTAATATTCCAACCCTCCCCCCAAACCTGAGACGCTGGGGAGACCTCAGTGGCCGGGCTGGTCCCAGAGGCTGTTGCCATGGCAACTGCTGGTAGCTGCCGCTCCCCAGGCTGCCCCGACCCCCAAGTTTCAATAAATACAGTGCAAAGTCTGGGCACCCACCCAGCAGGGGAGACAAGGACCCGGAGTGCTAGAGAGGGCAGGTCGCATGGTCTGTGAGCTCACACGTGCGCACACTGCGAAACATACACACCGAGGATCGTGTGCACACACAAGAAACCCCCTCTCAGGCATCCTCACGTGACACACCATCCTCACATACACACTCACATCCATCCATATATATATATACACATTATCCTCAGGTACACAGGGCGGAGCACTCCCATCCCTTCCTTACAGACACACGCGAGGTTCTGTATATATGTGCCTTTCTCTCAGGGCTTGGCCTGGAGCCCGGGTGTCCCGTCCTGGCTCAGAGGAATGAGAACAGGTGGGTCTTCCTGGTCTTGGCCAGGTGATACCCTGGTCTAGGGGCGAGCTGTTGTGGTGTTTGCCTGGTTGACCATGCAGTTGGCTGTGGTGTTGGAGTAGGCCCAGGAGGGGAAGGTGTACAGGCTGAAGATGGGGAAGCTCCAGCTGTTGATGGCCAGCGTGATGACCAGCACTCCGATGATGTTGAGCAGGAATCCCGTTCGGGCCTGGTGCGAGGAGAGCCAGTCTGAGCGACCCGTTGCTGAGCCGGGCCAGTACCCAGCCCTTGGTGTTCACGGGTGCTCAAGAGCTCTCTTACCAGCAACACTCTCCCCGGAAGTCTGCCCGTGGGTCTGACCCGCAGCACCAGGCAGCGCCCCCTCCCTCTTGCTTTAGTCCCGGTGCTAAGAAGGGAAAAGGAAGCCCTTCCTGAGCGTTCAGGGCCTTGGGCTTCGTTCGAGTCCTTCTCCCCAGGTACAGGTGCCCTAGCACCTGGGAGCCTTCCCTAAATTCCTCACCCCCTCCTCTCCCTCTCGCGTGGTTGGCAGGGTCTGAAGATGCTCCAGCTGGGGATCCTGGCACAACCCTCCTGCTGTCCCCCAGCCTGCACAGGCTTTGCTCTTAACGCTGAGAATCTCAGTGGCTTTAGGCTTCTTTGTGGTCCACCAGGAAGGGAGGACAGAGCAGAAAGGAGCACTGAAGCACTCAGGTCCCACTGCTACTCACCATATCAGACACTTTGAGGCCTCCGAAAGAGAAGACGATGGCGTTGGGTGGGGTGGCCACAGGCAGCATGAAGGCCAGGGAGGCAGACAGCGTGCAGGGGAGCATGACATAGAGAGGGTGGAGGCAGATGGCCTGGGCCTGGACGGGGAGACAGTGGGCAGAACTGATCCCGGTCCTCATCCCAGAGAGGAAGACGTGGCCCCCAATTCTCCCCCTTCCTCTCTCTGGGGGACAACCTTCCCCGCCCCCCAACAACACAGACTCTGGCCATGAACCCCACCACTTCTGCCAGAAGGCACTGGTGACCTGGGAAGGGCCCCTTGACCTCTCTGGAGGGGATGAGTGTGCGGCCCTGCCCAGCGGGGCGTGGTGAGGGGAGGGGCCCATAAAACGGATCTCAAAGGGGCTCTGGGGTGTCATCAAAGGCTGCGGGAACGCGCCACGGGAGGAAGGGGCTGGGGACGCTCCAGGGAGTAATTTCAACCTGTCACCTCAGGACTGACCAGAACAGGGGCTGGGCCCGGGAGGTGGGCGAGGCCACCAGTGAGGCCCATCAGGATACTCAAGGGGTAACGTCACCAGGGATGGAGTGAGTCAGGGGCCAGAGGGCCTTGTGGCCCGAGGTAGCTGAAAAGTCTGGGGAAGGGCGGCAGCTCAGGGGTCTTCTCCCGGAAATGAGCCGAGGTGCAGACAGGTCACTCCAACCCGCAGGTGGGGCCCCTGGGTGGGGTGGGGTGGGGTGGGCAGGAGGGCTGCCTGGAGGAAGTGTGTCTGCAGGACCAGCTCACCATGGAGGCCAGAATGGGCAGGAAAAGTGTGGTGGTGGCCACGTTGCTGGTGCACTCAGTGAAGGTGGCAATCAGCAGGCAGAGGATGAAGGCAATGGCGGGAGGTGGCACATTCTGTAGCGGGGTCAGCTTGTCCCCCAGCCACTCGGACAGTCCTGATTTCTGTGGCAGAGGACAGGTTCTCTGTGTGAGAGGTTGAGGTTCTCTAGAGAGACCTCTCTAGAGTCTTCAGAGTCAGGGCAGCTTGGGAAGGAAGGTAAAACCCGGGCAGAACCAGGAGGTGCCCTCGAAGTGATTTTGAAGAACATTTGGATGTAGGGAGCAGGGTCAGATGAGAAGCTAGGAAGAGGGGGCCAAGAGGGTTTCCTTCTTGGGAAACCGGGGGCCTGGTGGGAGGAAAGACCTTTAACTCCACTTACTCCCGCTCTCCCAACCTCTCTTAGGAGCTCCCCGGCCATCTTCAGCCCTCTCCCCGCCTCCTCCAGCCCAGCAGGTTGGCAGGAGAGAGAAGGGGGAAGGGCCCTTGCTACAAAGGCTGGGCAAGAGGCTGACAGAAGAATGGGGACAGTCCACACAGTCATAAGGGCTCCAAGGTCTTTCCCTGTCCACATCTGTAATACCAGACTGTGAGTCCCAGGGAGCTGGGACTTTATCTCCTACAATGCTGCCCACCCAGCCCCCAGCACAGTGCTTGGCCCCTTGAACTAACAACCTGAGATCCAGGAGTCCCTGGCACCACTCTCCGACCCGGGGAAGCTGCCTCCTGTCTGCGCACTGAACGAGCTTAGCCAGAACACTGAGGCCCAGGGGCGCAGGTTCAGGGATTTCCCTCTTGGATGGAGGCTCTGGGGAATGAATGAGGGCCTGATCCCCAAAGCCTGGCTGGGTGTGATCATGGCGCCCCCTGGTGGCCCCAGTGGGTCAACTGTGTCCACCCAATGCTCGCTACTCCCTGGTGCTAAAGCTATTGCATTCTCTGTCTGGTGGTTGCTGAGAACAGTCCCTGCCTTGCAGAGAAGGCTGCCTTCCCTTTGGCTTTGAGAACCCGAACAGGGAGAGGTGCCTGTGGCTTGTGTGTCCGCCCCCTCTCTTAGCCGGGGCTCTGACCTGTCGCTCCAGCTGCTGCAAAGACTCTACCCACGAGGAGGCTCCTTAGTGGGGATCAGGTCTCCCCCGTGTGGGATAGAAGCAGGGCACCTCTTTCCCTGTGCCAGGGTCTCCCTCAAACAGTCTGGGGGGAGGGCAGGGGTTTCTCACCTCACTGCCCTTGGCCAGGGCAAAGCCACCACCCAGAAGGAAGACGATATTCCAGGGCATCTTCTCATTCACTGTCTTCCAGTTGAGGAGGGCAGGAGGGGCCTTCAGCCTCCCTGGTTTGTCTATTTCCCAGGCAGAGGAGGATGGGTCACCAAGGGCCAACAGGTTTTCCCTCCCCTCCACTTGGGTCTCTCTCTGGGCCCCTATCTGAGTTTGATGCACGTGGGAGAGGGACCCTCAGTTCGGCAACATCCTTACTTTGCCCCTGAGCTCCTGCTCCCTTGGCAACTCATCCCCGCTTCTCTGGGCTTTTACCACTCCTGTCAAGTGTGGTTGAAGGCACATTTCATGACAGAAGGCAGAGGCTGCCCAGAGCCCCTTCCCTGCCCCAGTCCAGGTTCTTACCTGGATCCTGAGTCAGCCCTGGGATCTTGGAGGGCACCAAGAACATAATTATGCCAATGAAGATGGCCACTGTCCCATCGGACGCCATGCTGTGGGCAGGGCAAGCAGGGCAGGCTTAGTGGCTCAGGTCTGCTCAGGGTCATCGGGTGGAAAGGCGGTGGAGAGGAGCCCCCTCCCACAGACGTGCCAAGTCCTCTTGACACGTCCTCCCCACCGTGTTACCTCCTGGTCGGCACCAGGAGGTGAGCCCCAGAAGGATTCCCTGTCTCTCCCAGAATGCTCACCTTTTCCCATCCTTGTCGGGAAAAGCCAGGTTGCCCCAGCCAAGGAAGAAGCCGGGCTCCCGAGTGAACCATAGCACCACCAAGATGACAAAGAGGACAGAGACAGCCTTCTCTGCAAAGGTCATGGGGCCCAGTAGCTTGTGTTCTGATTGGATGATGTGGAAGGCTGCCTGCTCTTGCTCCCGCTCGTGTCCGCCAAAGCCAAAGTTCTTCAGGAAGCTGCAGGCAGGGGGCGGGGGGGGGAGGGCAGTTCTTGAGGGCCCCGCACCAGACAGGGGAAGCAAGGGGTTCTGAGTGCCTGTGTTATACTACTGAGACCACCTCAGTGTTGCCACATGAAGGCCTTGGACCCACCCAAGGTTCTGGAAGAAGAGTAGAAGACTCTCAGGGCGTCACGGTTCTTAGTTAGCAGAGGCAAGGCTGGGGCTCCAGGGACAGGTCTCTCCATCTGCCCCATTGACTCCCTGTCCCTCCAGAAACTCTCTTGTGCTAAGCTGTCCTTTGCTCAGAGTGAGGTGGATCTAGAGGCCTGGACCCCACGGTTCCTTCTGACTCCAGATCACCCTCCCCTCTTCCAACAGCCTTTCGGGAAACCCTCCCCTCCCTCTCCTACCTGCTTCTGGGCATCCAACTCCTGCCAGCCTGAGCCCCACCAACATCACTCTTAGAGGCACAGAGGCTGCCACTCACTCCTGTGTGCCCCTTGCTTCACTCAGGTTTATTTCTAACTTTTCTCTTGGGCAAATCTCAACTCCCCGAGGGACTGTGCGTTCCTCAATGGCAAAGACCACAATTCACACATCTTTGAATCCCCTGTGGTGCCTTGCATATGCTGGTCTCTTTGACTGCACCTCGCCTTGTACCAGTGCCCAGCCTCAACCCAGCCTCCTTGCACCTGCCCAAGCGAATTTTCCAAAGGACAGCAGCAATACTTAAAAACTTTCAATGTGCCGGGAGCCTGGGTGTTAAGCATTCGACTTCAGCTCAGGTCATGATCTCGTGGTGTGTGAGTTCGAGCCCCACCTTGGGCTCTGTGCTGAGAACTCGGAGCCTAGAGCCTGCTTGGGATTCTGTGTCGCCCTCTCTCTCTGCCCCTCCCCTGCTTGCATTCTGCTTCTCTCTCTCTCAAAAACAAATAAACATTAAAAAAAAACCCAAAAAACGTTCAATGTCCCCCCCGCCCCTTACTTCCCTCCCTCCCCACCACCACCTGGACAGGAAGGGCAAATAACAACTCATACCACAATACCATTCATATCACTACTCCTAGCCTGTACTCGTAGCAGACATCACCAGTCAATCCCAGACTCAATTCCAACTGAGCTCTAGCAAGGTCTCACATTCACAAGGTTTTCTTTTCTTTTCTTTTTAAAAAATATTTATTTATTTGGGGGAGATCACAAGTTGGGGGGCAGAGAGAGGAGGACGGAGGTTCCGAAGCGGGCTCTGTGCTGACAGGCCGACAGCAGTGAGCCTAATGTGGGGCTCGAAAGCTCAAACCGGGGTACTGCAAGATCATGACCTGAGCCAACCTGAAGTCGGACGCTCAACCGACTGGGCCACGCAGGTGCCCTAAGGCCTCACAAGATTTTCAACTCAGACTTCTAGTCACTACCAGTAACCCAGGGTTGGAAGTAAGAATAAAGTCTATTTACTACTCTTGGCCTCAAGGGCAAGGTCCAAACTGTTTATGTGGCACACAGGATCCTCCATAATCTTCCCCTGCCTACTTCTCCAGCTTCAACTCCTAATACTCCGTTTTGCTCTTTACGTTTCAACCAAACAAAACTAGAGTTTTCCCAAACACATGGTCTTTCTTGCCTCTGTACCTCTGCACAAGCTGTTCCTGCTGCCTGGAATGTCTTCACCCCGTTCTCCACCTGGCTGGCTTCTAGTTCTACATGACTCGCTTCGGTCAGCATGTCCTCCGGGGGCCTTCTGGCATCTCCACTATCCTGGGCCGTGCTCCTGCAGCCCCCGGACTTCCTTCTGTCACGGCCCCTGCCATACCATCACCCAGTAGATGGTGAGCTCCAAGGACAGGGCCCGTGCCTAATGCCCTCTGGCATTCTCCGTGCCTAATACAGGGCCAGATGTAAGTAGAGAGCAACAAATGCTTTTGTAAGTGGCCATGTTCACGGTGCACTCAAGCATTTACCAAAGGACTGTGGAGCCTTATGGGATGGATCTGGCCTGGGCATCAGGAGACCTGGTTTTCAATGTCAGCACGGACAAATCTAGTTGAATATCGCCCCTCGAGCCTCCGTTTGCTCATCTGCTAAATGGGCTCATACTCTCCATCCAGTAAGTCCCTCAAATGGGGATGCTAGGTACATAGGCCTTGGGAGGGGGTTATATCCTCTGTCACAGTGGCCAGCCACCTGGTTACCCAACGGGAAGCTCCCAGAGGGTAAGGGCGGGCGCCCGGGCTTCTTTCGTTCAGTCCACCACTTACTTGAACCCCAGGAAGAGCACCTGCAGCCACAGCCAGGCAAGCAGCAGCAAGATGACCATGGTGGGGAAGGCAAAGCCGAACCAGGAGGCGAAGTTCACCACGTTGCCGTTTTCGGGGAAGAGCCTGAAGGGGGATACGGGCTGCTGCGTGACCCTGCCCGGTGACCGGCCTCCCTGGGGAAGGGCAGGTGCCCCGCCCCCCAGCCCCAGTCACTCACGAGTTGACCTGGCCTTGCAGCACCAGGTTGGGGGTGGTGCCGGTGAGCGTGGCGATGCCCCCGATGCTGGCCGAGTAGCACACACACAGGCTCATGCCCTGGCTAAAGCGGACCCGCTGTCTGTCCTTCTGTGCCTTCAGCTCTGAAGAAGCAGGCGGGACAGGGTGGACCTGCCCATTATCTGGGAACGAGGGAGAGCTACGGTGGGGGGTGGGCGCAGGGCCACCTCTGGGGAGCATGGCCGAGTGTTCCGCAGCCCCCGGGGGCCTTGTCAGTGGACAGCTGAGACCCCCCCCCCCCAGGTGAGGGGAGCGGGCAGGGGTGCGTCCAGGTTTGCAGGGAGGCTCAGGCCGGGTGGGTCCTCAGACACCATGTGGCCCACACTCTCTCTTGACAGAGGGAGATGGAGACACAGAGAATGGAAGAGGACTATTCAAACAGGACGAACGGAGCCTGGATCCCCGATGGCCCACCCAGACTCTGGCTCCCTGCCTCCCAGGGTGACCCAGCATCTTGGTTTGCCCAGGACTGAAGGGATTCTCAGAACGTGGGACTTTTTTTTTTTTTTTTTTACGTTTATTCATGTTTGAGAGACAGAGAGAGACACAGGATGAGTGGGGGAAGGGGCAGAGGGAGGCAGACAACAGAATCCGAAACAGGCTCCAGGCTCTGAGCTGCCAGCACAGAGCCCGACTCGAGGCTCGAGCCCGTGAACTGTGAGATCATGACCTGAACCGAAGTTGTATGCTTAACCGACTGAGCCAGCCAGGCGTCCCGGAACATGGGACTTCAAAACATTTTTTATGATTTTATTTTTAAAAAATGTTTATTATTTATTTTGAGAGAGAGAGAGAGTGTGAGCAGGGGAGGGGTAGAGAGAGAGGAAGAGAGAGAATCCCAAACAGGCTCCGCGCACAGTGGATCCTGACTCGGTGTGAGATCCCATGACCCTGAGCTCATGACCTGAGCCGAAATCAAGAGGCGGACGCTCAACCGACTGAGCCACCCAGGCGCCCCGTGGGACTTTTTGTTTTAAAACTAAGACAGTCTTGGGCAAACCAGGACAAGTTGGTCACTGTACATCTTGCCTCCCTTTTGTCTCCCTGGGGGCTCCAAGATGACCACCCCCGTCGTGGACATCATCTCAGACCCTCCCCAAGGGCCGGGGGTGGGGGCGGGGCAGGGTCGAGCCTCATCCTTCTCACCAAGCTTGGTCACGTCCTTCTGGGGACTTGGTTCCTGGAGCTCAAAGGTGGGGTTGTCGCTGCCCTCCTCTACATCCTTGCCTGTGGGCGTCTTGTACAGCTGTTCCAGAACAGCATGTGCGATGGGCACCATCATGGCCGTGGTGGCTGTGTTGCTGATCCACATGGACAGGAAGGCCGTGACCAACATGAAGCCCAACAGCAGCCTAGGGACAGACAGACGGACACACTGGCTGGTGTTCCAGTGTCCCTGCGGGGACTGGATACCCAGCACACCACCCGCTCCAGGTTCCCCAGTCCTGGTTGGTGAGCACTCACAGGGCAGGCCGCACCCCGATGATGAGGAGCACGCGGAGGGCAATGCGTTTGTGCAGATTCCAGTGCTCCACAGCGATGGCCACGAGCAACCCCCCGACGAACAGGATGTTGGTGTCCTTAAAGTACTCGATGCACACCTGGCAGGCAGGGACAGCTGAGAGGCAGGAAGGGGTCTCCCCCTGTGCCCCTGTGCTCCTGGGCAGAAGCTACAGTCACTGACATTCCCACAAACAGGGGTTGGTCTCTGGGCTCTCGGAACCAAATGGAAATGGTCTTTGGATCATCTTCCATTTAATATTAACCAGGTTCCTGTCTTCCTGCCAAACTCCTTCTTTCTCCCCTCAGGAACGAGTGCGAGGTAATCTAGCCTGATCCCAGTCATGTTTCAAGCCATTGACTAGGAGCTAGAGAATTTAGTGCTGATTCTGGAAACTACGGCAGTGGTTTTCAAAGTGTGGTCCATAAGCTGGCATCATCACCAACCTGGAGCTTGCGAGGAACGAAATGCTCAGGCCCTGCCCCAGATCCACTGAATCAGAAACTCTGGGGGGTAGGGCCCAGCAATCTGTTTTAACCAGCCCCGAGGGTGATCCTGACGCACGCTCGTGTTTCAGACTCACTGAACCCAGAAAATACAAGTTCTTTAGCTGACTTCCAAGGCCCCTTTTCCTGGGTGACCAGGCCTTTCCACCTCCCTGGCCTACACCTGGTCCGCTTTGAATTAGCTCTCAACACCAACCATGCACTTCTAGAACGCACGCCCCCCCCTGCTCCCCTGCGTCTTTTAGCTGACTCCTCCTTTAGTGCTCCCTGACCTGCCAAGCAGAGGCGAGGACCCCTCTTCCGTGTGCGCTGCCTGTGAGGAGTCTTCTTCCTTCACCAGTGTTTTAGAGCAGACCCCCTCCATACCAGGAGCCTTTCCTCTTGGGAAAGGGGGGAGGCTTACCTCGGAGGCATCCATTATGCCCATCATGGGGTACAGGATGATGGGGAAGAGGGCGGTGACAGCCAGGGGCAGAGCCTCGGTGCACCAGAAGAGCGCCATGAGGATGATGGAGTAGGCACAGTAGGCTTCCTGTGGGCAGGAGAGGGGTGGCAGAGCTGTTGCAGGGGCAGGCCTGTGTCCCGGAGTCACGTCACCTCCTGCCCCCAGAGAAAACAGGCCATTTGTAACAGCGGAGTGAGAGCGTGTGAAACCCACAGTCACTGATAACAGAGTCTAAGTCCCATTTCAAAACGGAAATAAAAAACAAAGCAAGGCACTCACCACCTTGTCTTTGACCTTGAGGAGGCTAGGCATTATGATCCAGCCATACTGGAGAGTCTAGATTTGGGAATCAAGCCCCACTCAGCCCGAGGTCATTGCAGTGGGCCAAAGTGAGGATCCCCCGGAGGAGATGGGGCTCATCTAGAAAAGACCCGGGGCCTGGCCAGTGTAGACTCCAGCCTGGCACCTCGGCCTTCCCTGGCTTTTTCAGAGCCTGTAAGAATATATTTGTATGACGAGGTAATGCATGTTTGTTCCCTCTCCCAGAAGTTGAGCTCCGTGAGGACAGACTCCATTTTGTGGCATCTAGGTGCTTGGAGCTCAGAACCCAGCAGGCTTCAGAGCAAATTTTTTCTGAAAGACTGAATCACTGGGAAGTTTTGGAATAGTGGGAGCAAGCCTGGCCTGACCACTGCATCGCACATTTCCAGGGGGTGCCATTCACATTTATAGAAGACGTGAAAGGTTCCCCCATCCCCGAGTTGTGCAGGGAGTTGGTGGGAGGGGTAAACCCTGAGACACGGTTTTGCAAGCCTTTGGGTACCAGAGGCTCTCGTTTCTCTGACAGGGCCCCCAGGTCTAGAGGGGGCTGGCCTCAGACGTGGGAGGGGACCTGGAGCAGAAATGGAAGTCAGACAGTCGGCCCGGCGTCCTGGGGCCCCAGTGACATGGAAGCCTCCAGGGGAGCAGGTGTGCACATCCAAGGCTCCCCGGGGGCACCAGCTGGCTCTGTGGGCGGAGGCAAGGGGCTGTGTTCAGAAGCAAGGAGCTGGGACAGTGGGCTGGGAGGCCCCTCCTCTCTGACCTGTCTCAGCTGTCCCTGGCCCTCTTGTTTTCTCCACCTGGTGTAGGCCGTCCTCACCCCTTAGTACCTCATGCCCTTAGTACCCTAAGTTTGGGAAGGGTCCCTGGCGGTAGCCAGGGGGAAGAGGAAGCTGCTGTTTATTGAGCAACTCTTAGGAGCTGGGTGTTTTCCTACCTGTGGTTACAAGAAACTCAAACAGCCATTAAGGTGGGTGTGGTGGTCTCAGGTTATAGAGGAACTTGAGAAGGTAAGTGGCTCTTCAAGGTCACAGAACTGGGGCGGAGCAGAGCAGGGAAGACCCAGGCAAGGTATCTAGATTACAGGATTCCAAGAGCGTTTCCCCAGTGTCCCAGGGAGAAGGCACCCCTCGACTGGAACAGCACGTAGCTGCAGGGCCAGGTGATGCCAGGCTCACTTTCTCATCATGAAATTTCCACCATCTCTCCTCACCCTGGACATGAACTCTTGGGCCCCAGGGGTGGGGCCACCTTGACCTTCGCCCAGAGACCCGCCCCCCCCCCCCAGGAGGCCCGTTTTGCTGAAGCTGCTGTTCCTCAAGCACTTTCTCACTTGCAAGGATTACTCATCCTCCCCTGGGGCTAAGGGCAGGCCAGCCCCTCTGGACCCTGGTGTCCCCCTTCCCCCAGTCCCCTGGGAATTCTCTGGCCAGAGACAAAGAGGGGGCTGGGGTAGATGATCACTGCTGATGCAAGAAGAAAGTGCTGCTAACGACAGCAGAAGCATCCCCAGGACTACTGCGTGCCAGGCTCCGCGCCCTCCATGCTTCAGAGGATTGTCGAGTTTAGTTGCTCTGGGAGGTAATGACTCTTGTTCCCATTCCACAGATGAAGAAACGAAGGCACAAATAAACGAAGTAAACGTCTCAGCGTCACACGCTAGCAAGTGAAGAAGCCAGGCCATCTGGGTCTTGAGTCTCAGCTTTTGCCTTCTACCCTGAGCTCGGTCCCTCACAGTCACAGGGTGTCCCCCAGCCTCAGGTTCACTGTGACTAGTGGGGTGTATGGGGTGATCTGGGGCTCTGAATTCAAACAACTATCTTCCAGGGGCGCCTGGGTGGCTCAGTCAACTGAGCATCTGACTCTTGGTTTCGGCTCAGGTCACATTCTCAAGGTTCATGAGTTCGAGTCCTGTGTTGGGGTCTACGCGGACAGCGCGGAGCCCGCCTGGGATTCTCTCTCTCTCCCTGTCTCTCTGCCCTCCCCCCGCTCTCTCTCTCTCAAAAATAAGTAAACATTAAAAGAGAGAGAGAGAGAGAGAGAACTATCTTCCTGGGGGCCTGCCACTTCCTGTCATCAAGCTCCAGGCAAGTTCCTTCTCTTCTGAGACTGCAGAGAGTTGTTAATAGTGAAGCCCTGCCCACCACGCTCCAGCGTATTCAGTCTCTGGCTCCCCTAACCCTTTACATCTCTTCCCCTCCTCCCCCTCCTCCTCCTCCTCATACGTCTATCTGTCTCTGGATCAAACCCCAAACCGGTTTCAAAGTTCTCTCCAGAAGCCTTCTGTGGCCCTGGTGGCCCTGGCCCTGTGTCTCCATCTTACCCTGTGGGCAGCCTTGTCTGGATGTGGCATAATTTGCTGACCTGTTCTTCCTGGGTCATAGGATTCTTAACTGGGGCATGGAGTCCCAAGGAATTTGAAGGAAAGGTATTTCATCTTTGCGCTAACATCTAAGTTCCAAACGTAGGCGGCAAAGCCATGGTGATTCGTGATTTTGTCACAGGCCCGATCGTGGCTGCCAGCCATCGGATACGTGCACAGATCGCTTGTTGCTGTTATCTCAAAAGAGTGTTTGTATCCATCACTGGTTTTGAAATTATAGTAGTTACACCAACGCTAGAAGCTTAATGCATTAATAATCGCCTATATTTCTGAAGTGCGATGTTTTTTCATGTTTTCATTACCGTATTCCAACGTAATTGGTTTCCTTTATAATCCTATACGTTTTATTCTGTGCATTTCACTTTATTTCTTAAAGCTTCTATTTGTTTATTTTGAGAGAGACAGACAACGCGAGTGGGGAAGGGGCAGAGAGAGGGAGAGAGCGAATCCCAAGCAGTCTCGGCACTGTCAGCACAGAGCCGGAGGTGGGGCTCGGACCCACGAACCGTGAGACCATGACCTGAGCTGAAGCCAAGAGTCAGATGTTTAACCGACTGAGCCACCCAGGCGCCCCTATTTTGCGCATTTTAAAGCAATATTCTGAGAAGAGTACATAGTGTTTACTAGACACACAAAGGTATTCTTAACTCAGACATGGGTTAGAATCCCTGAGAGAGGTTTTCAGCCTCCTCCATTTTGACCTCAATCTGTACTTTCTAACTGATGAAATTCTTCTTTCCAGCGTATCTCTTAGCTCAGGCAAAAGACTTGAGTGGCAAAGCATCCCGTGATGAGGACCCAAACTGCCCCCTGCCCCGCCCCGCCCAGCAACAAGGAAAGCCCTGACACCAGCAAGACCTCATGTGATTAACTCCAAGAAAGTGATTGACCTGACCTTCCCTGCCCACCCGAACATACCCACCGACCTTTGTCCCACATTCTCCTTATATAAACCTGGAAGTATTTTCAGCACCTGGAGACAGTCTTTGAGATGTTAGTCCACTGTCTTCCGGGTGGTGGCCTCACTGAAATTAATTTCTTTCGCAGGCTCCAGGCTCCAAGCTGTCAGCACAGAGCCTGACACGGGGCTTGAACTCATGAACTGCAAGATCACGACCTGAGGCCAAGTCGGACGCTTAACCGGTTGAGCCGCCCAGGCGCCCCTGTCCCTCTGCCTTTGGATTTTGTCAGCAGCGAGTCACCCAACCTGGTCTGTTTGCAGCCCCGGAGCCGGGTGCTCTTGCACACCTGGGACCCAGTTACATCCCCACCCTAAGGCAAAGAACAAACAATTTATCTAGCAGCAACTATCGGGGCTTCCCTGAACCTCCTTGGGAGTTTTCCAAACTTCTAGGTCCATCTCTGTGTGGAATTACTCTCTGGGCGGGAGCAGGGGTCTCTACTAGTCCCAGCAATGCGGTGGGAGCCAGAGTGAGGAACTGACGGAGGGTGGGGAGGTCGGGTGGGTGCTCTGCATATGTTCTCTCTCTTTTCCTCCTCTCATCTCCACGGGGCAGTGGCTCTCCCCACGCGCACTGAGAGGTGAGGAAGGAACCTGGGCTGGCCAAACTCAGCTGGCCACCTGTGGCGTGGGACTGGGACGCTCTGGCCACCGGCAGCTCCCCAGGCTGCGGCAGGCCAGGCGCTGCGCATGCCTTTGTCATAGTCACAGCAGGTGCTGCTGTCCAAGGTGGCCCTCCTGGAGCTCAGATACCACCAGGGAAGAGTTTGTTTCTGGCAGCAAGAGCTTTTTCCTGCCTCAGTCACTACCTTGCGCAGAGCAGTAGGGGAGGGGTTCCCCAGATCTGTTCCTTAGCTGAGGATTTGCTCCTCTCTCAGTTCCGTCTATGGGCTCCCGAGGACGGGGAGTGAGGCTTTTCACCTCCGCGTCTCTCGCCCTTGGCTCGTTGGCTGGTGCTGGCCTGGGCGTGAAGCCCTCCTTTCCTGCTTGTGTCACCCCCTGCTACCGGGAGCCCCTCAGGGGGAAACCCTTCATCAGGCACTCATTTGACAGTTCCTCAAATATTCCATCCTCCCTGCAGCCACAGGGCCTTTGCACATAATTTCCTCTCTTCTCTCCCCACTTTGCCTAGTTGATGTCTATTTACTCTTGAGCTCTTAACTCAAGTATTCCTTTTTCAGAGAATCCTCCAAGGGTTCCAGGCTCGGTTATAATCCCCATTTTCACACACCTGGCCCCTGTACCTCCTGCATAGCACCCATCACAGTCTGTAATGAAACACTTTGTTTCATGAATTTCTTGATGAACGTCAACCTTTTCATCAGACTGTACTCTCTAGGGAGTATAAAGCCTGAGTCTGTTTCTGCCCACCCCACCAGGCACCTATATGGAGGGGACACACACACACTATATGGAGAATGAATATTAGGCACTAGGGATACAGACGTGAGTCAGGCCCGGCCCTGGCCTTCAGGGACTCCAAGTGCCCCCATGTGGGCTGGACTGTGGGGCCACAGATGGGTGTGGATAGAAGAGATAAGGCTCAGAGGGCTTCCAAACCCCAAGAATGGCAGCTCACTTCTTTTGTAATGGGAAACACAGGTCAGAGGTCAGAAAATCTGTGTGTCCAGGCCCAGCTTTATGGCTGTGCCCTTGGGCAAGTTACTTAACCTCTCTCGGCCTTTGTCTTTTCTTTCTTTCTTTCTTTCTTTCTTTCTTTCTTTCTTTCTTTCTTTCTTTCTTTTCTTTCTTTCTTTCTCTTTCTTTCTGCAAGTAACATTGATCATTTCCAGCTGTACGCACATTTATCTCCTTATCTGCAAATGGGAATAAAAGAAACACCTACCTCGCTGGGCAACCGTAAGGATAAAGGATGTGAATGCGTAGGTATATGTCATAAAGGACAGATGACAGTGAGCAGATGGTGGGGTTGGCGTCGGGAGATGAACGTGCTCCTGGGCTTCTGGGGAACCAAGGTGGATGCACAAGGCACAAATGGAGATGCGACTTCCAGATAATCCAGGGCAGACTCTGGACCCGGGGTGTGGGCAAGGTGTGGGACCTGAGGGCATCACGGCCTTTACCCGTCATGGGCATAGAGCAGCCCGTGGTTGTTGGGCAGCAGCGAATGTGCCTGTAGTCTCGGAGGTATCACAACTGACTCCTCCTGCTGATTGAAGGTTAACCCAGGGAGGGGGGATGGGTTGGCACACAGCGGATCACTCCCACTGCCCCTCTGCCCCTGGTAAGTAGGGATGCCGCTGGCAGGGAGCACTCCCGGGTCTGGGGAGGGAGGTGAGGCACTAGTGCTCACCTGCCAAGCACCATGGCAAAGGAGAGATCAGAGTGGGATCCCAGAGGAGAAGGGGCCCCCTTCCCGGAGCCTCCATCTGTCTGAGCTCAGGAAGGTTCTCAGAGGGGACACTGAACGGGTACTGAGGGATGAATAGGAGTTTGGTGGGCCGGTGGGCAAATGGTGAGGTGGGCAATGAGGTGAGGGAGTAAGCAGAGAGGGAACAGAATGAGGCATAAAAGATTTCAGTGCATTCTTGGAGGGGTGTAATGCTTGGAAAAGGCCTTGTCTGCCTTGAGGGAGATCTAGGACTTTATCTGGAAGACGGGGGTAAAAAGTGGGCCCCTTAAAGGGTTTTAAGAGGAGAGAGTGACATGGTCAGGTTACGCTGATGCTACCATTTGTGATTAAAAAAAATTTTTTTTTAAATATTTCTTTATTCTTGGGAGACTGAGAGACAGAGTGCAAGCAGGGGAGGGACAGAGAGAGAGAGAGAGAGAGAGAGAGGGAGAGAGAATTTGAAGCAGGCTCCAGGCTCCGAGCTGTCAGCACAGAGCCCGACATGGGGCTCGAACCTACGACGTGTGGGATCATGACCTGGGCTGAAGTCAGATGCTTAACCGACTGAGCCACCCAGGCGCCCCAAGCATTTGTGATTTTTAAAAATATGTGCACAAGTGTTTGTATATACATGGGAAAATCTCTGATTCAGAGATTCTTGCCCATTTTTTGTACCAAGTTTTCCTTGGCAGCCTGATGAAGCCTTCTAACTCCTTCTCAGAATAATGTTTTTAGGGGGGCCTGGGTGGCTCAGTCAGTTAAGCGTCCGACTCTTGATTTCAGCTCAGGATCTCACGGTTCATGGGATCGAGCCCCATGTCGGGCTCTGTGCTGACAGTGTGGGGCCTGCTTGGGATTCTCTCCCTCTTTCTCTGCCCCTCTCCTGTTTGCATGGGTGCTCTCTCGCTCTCACTCTCTCTCTCAAAAGAAATAAATACATAAGCTTAAAAAATAAAAGAATAATGTTTTTAAATCCGTTAAATAAAATACATAGAATCACAAAGGAAACCAACTGCATTGAAATACAGTGATTGCAATATGAAAGATGGGCTAGATAATGACATATGTTACTCTTTCTTAGCTAACAAGACCTTCACTGGCTAACAGCTACTGTAATTGCAAAGTCACGATTAACAAACAATATTTCAAGGTACCTGCAACAGCTGTAATGCAATGTGAAAATATCTGTGATTTCTACCGGTGGCGAAGTCAAAGACATGGTTAATACTATTGTGGTTTGTGGGGCATCTGGGTGGCTCAGTCGGTTGAGCATCCGACTTCGGCTTGGGTCATGATCTCACTGTTGGTGAGTTCGAGCCCCGAGTTGGGCTCTGTGCTGACAGCCTGGAGCCTGTTTCGGATTCTGTGTCTCCCTCTCTCTCTACCCCTCTCCAGCTTGCACTCTGTCTTTCTCTCTCTCTCTAAATAAATAAATGTTAAAAACAAACAAACACTACTGTGATTTGTTATCTACATTCATGACAGAGGTAAATTTTCTTTAGGTTATTGATGATAAAATACAGGTTTTTTTTGTTTTTTGTTTTTTTTTCTATCCAAGTACACAGACGTCCTGAATTTTCCCCACAGATTCCCAAGGATGAGGAGTCCCTGCTCTGGAGGATGCATGCCGTGTTGGCCGCTGAGACTGCCCTCAGGAAGGGCACTGGGGCAGAGAGTGGGCTGAGGGCCTCTCCATTTCACTCTTTGGTACTGCTGAATTTTGTACGATGTCAGTATGCCATCTAACTACACAGATAAATCATCTAAAGATGAAAATAGGGAGCAGGGCACCTGAGCAGCTGTCGGTCGAGCGTCCGACTCTTGATTTCAGCTCAGGTCATGATCCTAGAGTGGCAGGATAGAGCCCAGCTTTGGGATTCTCTCTCCCTCTCTCTCTGCCCTGCCCTTGCTCATGCATGCACACCCTCTCTCTCAAAAAAATATAAATAAATATAAATAAAAAATTTTTTAACAAAATAAGTAACATGGGGAGCTTACACCTGCTATATTGCGGCAAATGCATTGGAAGACACAGGATGGGAGTCCAGGAGGTCCCAGGAGGCTCCAAGAGGCCGTGCTGCGTGTCTAGTGGGCAGATGGCGGGGACTCAGAGCAGGTCATAGCAGTGAAGATAGAGGGAAAGGATGGACTCCAGAGATATTAGGAGAAGACAGGGTTTGGGTGATGGTTCGTGGCTTGGGCAGAAGAAGTGGGCGGAGAAAACTCTCCGGTGCTCGTCCTGGGTGTCTAGATACATGGCAGGGACCACAAGGAGGGGAGACAGGCTGAAGGGGGTTGAGGAAGGAGGTGCAGAGTGGGCTGGGGCGTGTGATATTCTTTCCGGGAATAATAGGCCCGTCCATGCTACATGCCTAATCTTTTTGAGACACTGAATATACAAAGTGGACAATGGCCACTCCACATATAAAAATATGCCCTGAAACCTCTGCAGCAACCAGCCCAGCTAGCCCAACCACAACGTCTCCAACAATGGCCCAAACAGTCTGGATTTGCTCAATGACCAGCAGCTTCCCTCATCTTTGTCCCCACTCTCTACCCCCACTTCCAACTCAGGACCAACCAGTGAAAGCCAAATATACATCCTTAACCCATCACACGGGACGCTCCGCGTCTGTCAGCCCCCGTCCAGCTTCCCCTGCCAACAGCCTCCAGTCAGGGCGGACCTGAAGCCTCCCCTTTTCCACTCTAAACCATTCCCACCTCCTGTCCACCTTTGAGGCTCTGCTAAAAGCAAGCGATGGTGCCTGACTCCCTTCCTATCCTTCGCCTGATCTCATTTGGGAGATCTTTGTTTATTTCTGCACCATAATGGGAATGAGTTTGTTACATCATCTTCTGTTCTAAGAGGCCGAGGGGAAACAATGGGGCTCTGAGTGTCAGAGAAGACAAATTGTTGGGGGAAGAGTCCTGACCTCACAGTCTGGGCTGGGGCCAGGTCCGCCTGAGTCCACAGAAGAGCAAAACAGCAGGCAGGAGTGCTATGAGCAAAGCACTCCCACACTCCGTGGGTTTGATCCCCACCACAGCCCCAGGCCTTGCTGCTGGAAACTGTCCTGGTTAAGGTTCTACCTTGCTTTCCCACTCTTGACCTTCACCAAGCAGGTGCTGATAGGCATGGACATAATTTGGTCGTTTGGGCAAAAAGTCCAAGCCGGGGAGATTTCTCCCAGGGATTCCCCTGGACTTGGAGGCTGAGTCCTTCTAATCCTCCTCCCAGACCTCTCAGAGACCAGAAAACCTGTCTCCAACTAGTCCCAGCACTGCTGGCGGCCACAATTTGGGATTACACCTCACAGCTCTCGTGGGGGTGACCAGCCGCACCTCTCCCTCCTACTTCAGAGGTGGAAACACTGAGGCCCCCTCGTGAGGACAACAGCTCACATGAACAGAAGTCATCTCTGGAAAAGAAGTGCCTGGGGCTAGGGGCGCCCGGGTGGCTCAGTCGGTTAAGTGTCCGACTTCAGCTCAGGTCATGATCTCCCAGTCTGTGGGTTCGAGCCCCACGACGGGCTCTGTGCTGACAGCTCAGAGCCTGGAGCCTGCTTCGGATTCTGTGTCTCCCTCTCTCTCTGCCCTCCCCTGCTCACACTGTCTCTCTCTCTCAAAAATAAATAGAGAGAGGAAGAAAGAAAGAAAGAAAGAAAGAAAGAAAGAAAGAAAGAAAGAAAGAAAGAAAGAAAGAAAGAAAGAGTGCCAGGGGCTAGTTGTGTCTTCCAGGGGCTAGGAATTCAGACAAGGGGCAGACGCAGAGAACCACCCGTTACTGAGCCCTGGGTACCGGGCACTTTATGTACACGGGTTATTTCGTTTTATCTTCAGTGCAGCCCCTTAGGGGGAGAGGGCTGGTGAGGTGAACAGCCGTTCATACTACAGAGTGAATTTGGACCCACATCTGTCTGACTCCCAAACCCCTGTTTTGTTCCATGGACTCTGCCTTCTTGACCGAGAGCCAGGAAGTCTCAGAAGATGGAGGTGGGCCCCAGAACTGAGGTCCAAATTCCTTGTACGGTCTTCATGCCTAGGGTGAATCATCCGAGTCCTGCTCTGTCTCTGGGATTCAGGAACAGCTTATAGTAAGGGCGTTTTAATTACACAGATTAAAAAATTTTTTTCTAATATTTTATTTATTTTTGAGAGAGAGAGAGAGAGAGAGAGAGAGAGAGAGAGAGACAGAGTACGAGTGGGGGAAGGGCAGAGAGAGAGGGAGACACAGAATCCGAAGAAGGCTCCAGGCTCTGAGCCGTCAGCACAGAGCCCGATGCGGGGCTTGAACTCACGAACCGTGAGATCATGACCTGAGCCGAAGTCAGACACTCAGCTGACTGAGCCACCCAGGTGCCCCTAATTCCACAGATTTTAAAGCTCACACATGCATATACACAACGTACTGTTCGTGTATTCTAGGAGTGCAGCTGATTCAGATGAAGAAATTCTGCCCTCTGTTCTTCCTGTACATACAATCTGGATTTCAGCTAAGCTCTGTCCGGGCAAACATTGTGCCCCTAAGAGACTGTTTTTACAGATGGTCCCATCGGGTCCCGGGGCAGGGCCAGGCACCTGCGTTTTGACCCTAAAAATCTTCACTCCTTTCTCCTGGCTTTTCAGGGCTGACGACGTTGGCTGACCTCCCCCTGCCTCCCTAAGTGAGTTTATACCATCTTGTCCTCACTCTGTTCCCCATGCCACACTGGCCTTTGTTTATCCCTCCACCTTGCCAAGCTCACCCGTGGCCTTGGGCTTTTGCACCGCGTGCCCTGCCTGGACAGCTCTTCACCCAGAGCTGTGTTTGGCTGGCCTGTTACTTGCCATTCAGGTCCTAGGGTAAATATCATTGCCCCGGGAGGCCTTCCTTGACCACCTATCCAGAGCAGCCTGTCCGTTACAGTTTTTGCAACAAGGACTGTAGACGCTTTTGTGTGTCTTCCCCCCGCCTTCCCATCCCCCACCGTCTAAACAGTCCCTGCCACATAGTACATGTTCCCTAATGAGGGAATGAACGCGTGAATGAATGGATGGACGTAAGGTTTCTGGCTCACTGATAGGGCCTCTTTGCTGTCTGATTACAGGTTGCGGGAGCAGTGAGGAAGCCCCAGGCCCCACTGTCCCCACACTGGTGGCTGATCTTATGGCTAGGAAGTTTCTACTGGATTCATTAATAACCCATGTTTTGCCTTTTGGAAAAGTCACTGAAGGATTCGACCTGTCTTGCTCTGGAACGAGCATCTGCTCGTCCCACCAGAGGGTGATGAGCATTTCAAGGATTCTGTTGCTCCCCCTCGAACACACCCCACTGTTCCAGCCCCCACACCTTTGCTCCCGCAGTTGTCTCCACCTGGCCTGCCCTCTACGGATGCCTCTGTTGGAATCTCACTTGGCCTTCAAGGCCCAACTCAAACGCCACCTGCTTTGGATTCTCCCCTGACTCATTCGGAAGAATCTCCTCCCTCCTCTGAGCTCCTCAGCCTTCTGGCTGTACCTCTGGGTGAACACACGTTCCTCTACACTGATAGCAACTTGAGACAGAACCCTGTGTTCCTTCTCAGGAACCCCTAGCACAGAGCAGGCGCTCAGACATCCCTGACTACACCAGAGTGGAAGGATTGGCCGATGGCTGGCTGGATGTGAGGGTCGATGGCTTAAGAGGTGACTTACAACGAGGCCACCACCCTGTATCCCTGGACAGTCCCAGGCTGAGACCCCAAGGCCAGCTTCCAGTTTAGACTTTGCCTTTCTCTAGCTGGGGTGTTAGACAAATTACTTGACTACCCTGGGCCTCAATTTATATGTCTGTAAAATGGGATAATAGCAGTAATCTCACAGTAACTGAGAAGTTTTTGTGAGAAATAAATGCATTAGTGCTTTGAAGTGCTTGGCACAAAGACGGACACGTAAGAACTACTCCATAAATGTCAACTTTTATAATATAGACACCAGTCTGAGCCTAGTCTGGGGCTCCGCCCTCCCAATTCAGGGGCCAGGGGTAAGCTTGGACGCTCACTGCAGATGGCAGGGACTCAAGAGTCCTCTTGGCCCACATTCATGCCTTCATTTGGCAGATATTCGTTGAGCACCTACTATGTGCCAGCTACTGGGGATTGGGCAAGGAAAAAAGACAAAGTCCCTGCCCTCACGGAGCCTACATTCTAGGATAGGGAGTCAGAGAATAAATAGAAAAGAAACAAATACATCAGGGGTGACTGGGTGGCTCAGTTGATTAAGTGTCTGATGCTTGGTTTCAGCTCAAGTCACGATTCTGTGGTTCATGGGTTCGAGCCCTGCATCAGGCTCCGTCCTGCCAGTGCAGAGCCTGCTTGGGATTCTCTCTCTGTCTCCTTCTCTCTCTCTCTCTCTCTCTCTCTCTCTCTGTCTCCCCTGCTCATGCTCTCTCTCTCTCAAGATGGATAAACTTTAAATAAATAAATAAACCAGAAACAAATGTATCATTTCAGATGGTGAAAGCCCTTTAAATAAAACAATGGGGTTTCGTAATAGAGCACACCTGGCGGCAGTCGGAGAAGGCTTTTTCTGAGGCCATGGATTTAGGTTGAAACCCAAGGAATGAGAAGCACTCATCTGGGAAAGAACATTCCAGGCAGGGAGATGAGCAATTTGAGGAGACCAGAGAAAGCTGGTGAGGCTGGGGAAGAGTGAATGAGAGGTAGGATATGACGCTTTGGGGACCATGGGGTCTACCCTCTAAACCCTAAGAGGTTTGGGTTCTGTTTCAAGTTTGACAGGAAGCCTGTGTAAGGGCTCACACAGGGTAGTGGCTGGGTAAAGAATGGTCTGGGGAGGAACAGGGAGAGGAGAGATCTGGCGGCCTGGACTGGCGTGGAGGCAGTGACAGGTGATTCCATTCAGAATGTTTCACGGAGGGGCACTAGGGTGGCTCAGTGTTAAGCATCTGACTTCGGCTCAGGTCGTGATCTCATGGTTCATGGGTTTGAGTCGCATACTGGGTGAGCTTGAGCCCCACTTCCAGAGAGCTCCGCCTCTCTCTCTCTTTTCTCTCTCTCTCTCTCTCTCTGCCCCTTCTAGGATTCTCTCTCTGCGCCTTGCTCACTTGTGCCCCCTCTCTCTCTCTCAAAAAAAAAAAAAAAATTTCGTGGATACCGAGTCAACAGGACCCACTGGTGCCATGTGGAAATGAAGGGAAAATAGGAATCAGGGACGGCTCTAGGGGCACCTGGCTGGCTCATTCAGTAAAGCATGCAACTCTTGATCTTGGGGTTGTGCGTTCGAGCCCCATGTTGGATATGAGATTACTTAAAAATAAATTTAAAAAAATTTTTTAATGTGTATTCATTTTTGAGAGACGGAGTGTGAGTGGGGAGGGGCAGAGAGAGAGGGAGGCACAGAATCTGAAGCAGGCTCCAGGCTCTGAGCTGTCAGCACGGAGCCCGACGTGGGGCTCGACCTCATGATCTGTGAGAGCATGCCTTGAGCCGAAGTTGGCGGCTTAACCGACTGAGTCACCCAGGTGCCCCGCTAAAAATAAAACCTTAAAAAAAAAAAAAATAGGAATGGCATCGAAAGAGGAAGTCGAACCACTCTTGATGACTAAGGCTGCAGGAAGAGCCAGCTGGAAAAGATGAGCAATCAGGGTTCTGTTTTGGATGTGTAAAAGCATATGCTGTTTAAAAGAAAAGATTCAGGGGCGCTTGGGTGGCTCAGTCGGTTAAGCGTCCGACTTCAGCTCAGGTCACGATCTCGTGGTCCGTGAGTTCGAGTCCTGCGTCGGGCTCTAGGCTGATGGTTCAGAGCCTGGAGCCTGTTTCCGATTCTGTGTCTCCCTCTCTCTCTGCCCCTCCCCCGTTCATGCTCTGTCTCTCTCTGTCCCAAAAATAAATAAACGTTGAAAAAAAATAAAAAAAAATTTTTTTTTAATATTTATTTATTTTTGAGAGAGACAGAATGTGAGTGGGTTAGGGGCAGAGAGAGAGGGAGACACAGAATCTGAAGCAGGCTCCACGCTTTGAGCTGTCAGCACAGGGCCCAACGCGGGGCTCGAACTCACAGGCCGTGAGATCATGACCTGAGCCGGACGTCAGACGCTTAACCAACTGAGCCACCCAGGTGCCCCTGGGACTGGAGCTGTCTTAAGGAAAGACAGGTGCGGTGCAGGCAGGCTTTGAGGCCTTCTGCTGTGAGAGTCAGAGAAAGCAGGCCTTTGAAGGGGGATGTAGGATTCAAGGAGGGTTTGGTTTTTAAGGTGATAGTGTAGCCTATTTGTATGCTAATGGCAGAGCTTAGGCAGAGAGGGAGACATTGATGAGGCAGGAGAGAGAGAGGATAATTATGGGAGCAAAGTCCTTGAGAGGAGCTGGTATCCAGGGCCCCAGTGGAGGGGCTGGGCCCCATAGATAGGACCAGGAACAGTTCGTCTGAGTCAGGACATAGTCTGTGAGGCCGAGGCGGGCAGCAGGGCTGGGAGCAGCACAGGGAAGACGGGAGCTCTGACACACAGCACTCCCACCAGGAGGCCTGGTTTCTAGTTCTGACTCAGGCTTCCCTGTGTGACGTTGGGCAAGTTACTGGGTCTTTCTGGGCTGTACTTACCTGGGGAGCAAAATGGGAATCATGGTCCCTGTCTGTCCTTCCTCCTGCGGTTAGCACACTTGACCCAACCTGTCCGAAAACCCATCTGATGGGTCCCCAGCACAGAGATGTCACCGGCTTTGGCCCGAGATGAGAGTTGTCTCAAGGGTCAGCCAGGCCTTATCACTTACCAAGTGTCCTGGGCCCACTCCTGGGCCCCTACATCCCCAGTCCTTCACCCCTTTGGGATACCATGAACAAAAAGCCTGCCTCGATGATTTCCCTATCCGATTTCCCTATCCGTAACAAAAGAAAAGAGCTCAATGGGCCGTGCTGGGATTGTGGGGTGGGGCCAGAGGCTGGATTCTGTCTGAGCCTTTTGGCAAGCAGCAGGGTGGAGAGAAGTTAGCTAGACCACACCCCCAGCTCTGCCACTTTCTAACTCTGTGACCTGCTATGAAGCTTGAGCTTCAAGGCCCTCCTGAACTGACCCTTCCCAAAGCCCCATTATTTCAGATTTATAATTGTATGTACCTTTCCTTACAAGGCGGCCCTCAAAGTGTATAATCTCCAAGCTCCATGAAACCAGGATCTGCCTTGGGATGCAGGTAAGGGACTTAACCTCACTTTTCCCATCTGTAAAATGGGACAGTCAGACCCACCTCTTAAGATGAGAGGAAGGGAAGCCGGAGGGCGGCGGCGGCGGGGAGGGGGGCGCGGAAAGATGAGAGGAAGGGTCACTGGGTGCACGGGACAGGGCATGTGGTGGGGGCTCCGATAAATGGGAGCCCAAGTTATGGCTCCTGCTGCCTGGTGGAGGGCAGCAGGACCCTGTGGCACCTCTCCCGCCATCCAGGGTATGGGGTCTACGGGCCCAGTGGTTGGGTCCTGTCCGTCCAGTTCCCACTCCTCTCCCTCAGCTGACTTAGCCCTTGGGATCCAGGTGAGCTCTTTCTCTTTCTACTTACACCCTTAATGGCACAAACTGCCTGAGGCCAGCTTCCTCCTACTCCCTTTCTACCCCTCTCTCCCGCCCCACTGAGCCCAGTCCAGGGCTGGGGGAGCACCCAGGAGGCAGATAACCCCATCTGCTGCCACCTGCACCCACTTTGTGGAAGTGGCTTCCTGTCTCCCAAGGCGGTAGATTTCAAGTGCACCTGAGCAATTAACATTGGGCTATTACACTGAGTGCCAAGCAAAAGCCCCCTTTGCTCTCGTCACCCTCAGCCTCAGGTCATAGTCTCAACTCACAGGATAGGGGGTGATGAGTGAGCTATGCTGCTCCTAAGGATGCCCAGCTCTGGCCCGGAATGCCCTCCCCCCGCCCTTTTGGAGCTTGTCTGTGCCCAGAGCCCCGAGTCCTTACCTTAGTGGGGACAAGGATGGGCAGAGGCAGCAGGAAAATGGGCAGCAAGAACACAATCAGGTAGGAGCGATAGGCCCACAGGCCCTGCCAGCAGGTGGCCATGGTGGGGACCCACGAGGGCTGCTGAAGCCACTGCCTCCGGGATCCAGGGAACTGAAGGAGCAACGCAGCAGCGGGTAGGCGGCCGGCCGGGGCAAGTTTATATAAAGCCGGCTGAGTGTTAACCATTGACCCGCTCTGGCAATCGGACTGTTTTTGGAGTCCAGGAGGTGAGAGTAAGGAGGAGGGACTTGCAGGAGGTATAAAGATCAGGAAGACTTTGCAAAGAAAGGGAGCAGGCAAGATCAAGGAATAAAAGCCTCAGGTTCTTTCGAGAAGTTAAGCCCAGAGTTAACCCCTTCTGGGCAGAGGGCTGCCTCGGGAGAGGCTGGAGAAGAAAAGGTGTCTGGGAAGCCCCACAGCTCGCCTCGCCTCGCCTCTGCGGGGCAAGACCCACAGCCCCCTCCCCAGCCCAGCCTCCCCTCTCTCCTTTTACTCTATATCTCCGCAGAGCAGTTTATACTGCCCCAGGGGCAGCCCTGCCCCCACAGAGGCCCTGCCCTTCAGGAGTTTCCAGTCTGAGATTGAGGACAGCCAATCTGAAGCAAGCCCTCCTCCTTCCAGGTATCAAGGAAACTGCCAGTCCTGACGCTTGTTTGCTGTGTGACGCTGCTTCACTGACTTAACCTCTCTGAACAACCACTTCCTTGTTCTGCTGTCATATCTTCCTATTGTGAGGTTCCATCTTAGACAATCTGTGGTATGTGGATCATAAAGATTAGTTTTTTTTTTTAATGTTTTTTTAATGTTTATTATTGAGAGACAGAGAGAGACAGAGCATGAGCATGAGAGGGACAGAGAGAGGGGGAGACACAGGATCAGAAACAGGCTCCAGGCTCTGAGCTGTCAGCACAGAGCCCGACGTGGGGCTCGAACTCACAAACTGCAAGATCATGACCTGAGCCGATGTCAGATGCTTAACTGACTGAGCCACCCAGGCGCCCCAAGATTAGTTTTTTTAAAGTCCTTCCTGGTTCCTCACTCCCACCCCAAACTGCCGTAGAAGACCGGCAAAGATCTCCCCATTTATACACCATCCATCCATCCTTCCATCCATCCATCCATCCGTCCACTCACCAAACAAGCATTTGGCCCCAAATTATATAGTCAGTCCTGTGTTCAGTGCTAAGGATGCAGAAATTAGGATGCTGCTGGTAATAGTGTTCGTTTCACATTCAGTACAAGCTGGTCAGTGTACTATTTCATTTGCTCTGTACAAACACTATGGTTGACGTAACTATTCCACTTGACGGGTGGGACAACTGAGGCCCCAGGACACAGAGCCAGCCAGAATTCTAACACGCTTTCTGAGTGCCCTGTGGGGAAGTCCAAACCCAGTGGCACCAGGTGACAGGAGAGAATGAGGAGCTTGGGACAAGGGCTGCTGGAGAAAGTGACATGTGAGGTAAACCCGGCAAGTCGCATCTAATGTGGTCACCAGGTGCTGAAGGGACGATCACTAGCAGAGAGAAGGGCATGCTAAGACCTGGAGGGTGTGTGTGTGTGTGTGTGTAGGTGTTTGTGTAGGAGGGTGCAGGTTGTGGGTCGGAAGGACTTGCTGGTTGTCTGCCTACCTAGAGCCTCAGGCTCTCTGTGCTCTCACCCTTCCCCACCCCAGAGGGCACACAGGAGACGCTCGATCCATATTTCCGTGGTTCTGTTGATGATTGATGTGTGCCTGGATAAGAAGGCAGGGAGAGTGTTTCAGGATGGAAACACAGCCCGGGCAAAGATGCAGAACCGTGGTGGAGTTTAGAGAACAGAAGCTTCTCTGTGGTTGGAATATGGGTTTGTGGGGGCAGGATGGAGAGCTGATGACCCCACTTGCAAGGTGTAAAACAGCATGGCCTGGGCCGTTCGCCCACGAGATACTCCTGGAGCCAGTGAGGTCTGTGTGAGAGAGACCCTCGGTGCCCTCTGCAGGGACAGCAGAGGGCTTTGGACAGAATCAGGCTGCAGGATTGCTGGGGCCGGGCTGGTGGGAAGGTACAGTAAGACAGGACAGACTGGACTCCCCTACAGCCCTATTCAGGTTATGGCTTCTCCACTCCCACTCAGCCAACCCGCCACCTGCTTAGGGCAAGGTGAGGAGCAGTCTGGAGGCACAGGGATAGACAAAAGGTTTCAGATACTCAGGACAATACCAGAATTCAGTCTCAAGCGGCAGGTGGCCTCTCCTGTGGCCTGGGGCTATGGAGGAGTCACCGAGGGAGCAGACCTGGGACTCCTGCAGAGGGAAGACATTCGGTATGTGTATAATCTACATCCCAATTTACCCTCTCCACAGCTCTCCAGAACAAGCTGTGATTTGGGCTCAGGGCAGTGAAGTCACTCACCCAGGGTCATACAGCTTGTGAGTAACTAAGAGAGAACCCAGATTCATATTCGAGGCCGTCTGTGCTCTCTGTGATGTGGTGTTCGGAGTGGTGGGGATCTGGAGCCGACGGCCAAGAAAGAATTATTGAGACGTCTTTGGTGGAAAAAGGTGGTTTTATTAAAGCCCGGGGATAGGTCCCGCGGGCAGCAGATTATAAGCAAATTCAATTTTACCTGCCATTTCCTTCTTGCCTTTGTTCCACACATCACTACAGAGGGGAGGGTGGTGTTGGGGCTATAGGCTTCTGGAGATTAAGCTATTGGTAAGATTGCCTTTTTCTTGTCATTTACTAAGCTATTTGTAAACTGATGGAGACTCAGGTCCTGTGATCGCTATCAGTTCAACCATTTGTTTTCTGTCCTTTCCTTTGTTCTGGGGCAGCCAGGACTACCTGAGGAATATCACCCCTGTCCCACCTGGGGTGGGGTGCTTTGCCCTCAGCCTGCCTTATGCTCCCTCATCATATCCCCCCTGCATAATTTTGACCCTTAAATCTTTACAGTTGCTGAAGGTGGAAGGTCTCATCTTCTGTAGCTTCTTCCTGCTGAGTAGGGGTGTAGAGTTGTCCCTACCTATGGGTCAATATTGGTCAGTCGGGGAAGGTGTAGAGAAGTTACGAAGGCGGAGGCAGCTGAATCCAATGTGGACAACATGCCTGAACCTACTGGAGGAGAAAGGATCATCTGTTAATATAAATTGAGGAAAGGAGAATGAAAAAGAAAGGTGCAACCATCAATTTTGTTTGAAGAGAAGTTTGGGATCTTCCATAGCTATAAACTTTATTCCTATAAACGAATAAGAAGGCACATTTGTTTGCTCACTGGTTTCCTGTGAAGGAGTAATAAAGAAGGCTTTATTCTAGATATACAAGCCCATGAAGAGAGCCCCTGTACTACGGCAGTGGGAGTACATAATATGACTCGGTAGGGGCCCTTCCACTCTGGGGTTAAATCCCCTTCTGTGTTAGACTTCCAATCTTTTTTTTTTTTTTAATTTTTTTTAATGTTTATTTTTGAGAGAGAGAGAGAGAGAGAGAGAGAGAGAGAGAGAGAGAGCATGAACAGGGGAGGGGCAGAGAGAGAGGGAGACACAGAATCCAAAGCAAGCTCCAGGCTCTGAGCTGTCAGCACAGAGCCCGACCCGGGGCTCGAACTCACAAACCGTGAAATCATGACCTGAGCCGAAGCCAGACGCTTAACTGACTGAGGCACCCAGGTTCCCCTAGATTTTCAATCTTTTAAATAAACCAGGTTTCCTGGGTTTATATGGGGTGGGTTCCTAGTAACTGGCAGATCAGGTTTAGGGCGGATATGGTTTGTATATTTAGAGATTTATGAATTAACCCAGACTCAAGTGAATAATTTAATAAAGCAACACAGTCTTTATCTATTGATAGGTCTGCAGTGAGAAAAGACTTCTATACAATTGTTGGGGGATCCATCCCATTTTCCCAGTTGTTTAAATAATCATATGCCCCTGGGGTCCTGTTAGTATCCCCACAGAATAACAAGCAAGGAGATTGTCCATACCCGGGCTATTGTGACAATTTTTCTGAGGTTTACCTCACGTTGTCTACCTTAGGCAAACAACAAACATTTAAAGACATTCAGAACTGAATTTAATATCCATAAAGGTGTGTTACTGACACATAATTTGTCTCTCTAGTAACCCTCATTTCCAGAGATAGCCAAATCAAGACGAGTTTGTTTGTGAAACAAATCTAATTTTAACAAACTCGGCCTAATTTTTTTTAAATTTATTTTTTAATGTTTATTTATTTTTGAGACAGAGAGAGACAGAGCATGAATGGGGGAGGGTCAGAGAGAGGGAGACACAGAATCTGAAGCAGGCTCCAGGTTCTGAGCTGTCAGCACAGAGCCTGACGCGGGGCTCGAACTCACGAACCGTGAGATCATGACCTGAGCCGAAGTCGGACGCTTAACCGACTGAGCCACCCAGGCGCCCTGACCTAATTCTTTACATAAGCTCCGCAAGAACAGCAATTGGTCGGTCCTATAGATCTTAAAATTTGCTTTGCCGGAACTTTTTATAAGGAATCTCTAGATTGAATAGTACCCTCTCCAGGCCAGGAGCCAAGGCAAGTACTTGCCACTCATGCCTGCAATGCCTGTAGAGTTTGGCAAATTCCTCTTCACGAGGTCCCTAAAGTGTCCTGAGATTCCTGCACCTGCCAGGAAGTGACATTCTTTATTCACCTGGTAAGGCTGCTGGGAACCCTGTAAGGTATCAGCCCACCATTTCCAAGGGGCTTAATGGCTCCATGTTTCATAAAGTCAACCTTAGTTCCTTAAAGCTGTCTGGTCATATCTGAGTCTATGAATGTCACTGTCCAATAGGACATTCCAGTCAAAGCCTTGGTGAAGTGACCAGTATTTTCAATGGTGTCCTGTTACAAGGAGAACAGATTCTTATTGAATTAATGCAATAAGTGTGATTGCCAAGGGAAAACTCGTTGAGAGGTTGTGAATTTCAGAGGGTTCAGGCAGAGAGAAAAGTTAAACACTTTAGTTTGTTTACAGAGAGATACTTGACCCTCTTATTGTATATCACGGGTATCTTAGTTTCCTTAATCTGGGAAGAGCAAACATTAGAGAACCAGCAGTGTTTTATTTTACTTAAAAAAAATTTTTTTTTAAATGTTTAATTACTTTTGAGAGACAGACAGAGTATGAGCGGAGGAGGGGCAGGGAGAGAGGGGGAGACACAGAATCCGAAGCAGGCTCCAGGCTCTGAGCTGTCAGCACAGAGCCCGCAGGGCTGGAACTCACAAACCGTGGGATCATGACCTGAGCTGAAGCCGGGCACTTAACCGGCTGAGCCACCCAGGCGCCCCGACAACCAGCAGTATTTTAAGCAAGAGTCACAAAAATATAAAAGACAAAAAGACTCAAAAAATGAGCATGGTGAAAGATCTGGTGAGAGTTCATGACGATGCAATTGACCAGCAAATGCAGTTATTTCGGTGACACATAACACTTCGATACACAGAATATCAAGTGACGACCTTATTACCAAAACACATTAAAACTTTAGGAATTGCATTTATATATATGTACAGTTAGAGGATTTGCCCAAGCAATGCAACCTAAGGTTTACCATTATTTGTTTGACAGTGCTTCCAGAGTAACTTAACCTACCAGATAAAAAGGACTCAGAGACTTCATTTACAATTTAAATCTTGGGAAGTTTGTTAAAACCTTAGAAAGTTATAAAGCACATCCTAAACAGGGTTACAGATCATTAAAAATCTTAATTATTTGTTTAACAAAGGTGTCAATAAAAGATTCCAAAGGCAGGGGCGCCTGGGTGGCTCAGTCGGTTGGGCATCTGACTTCGGCTCAGGTCATGATCTCACACTCCGTGAGTTCGAGCCCCGCGTCAAGCTCTGTGCTGACAGCTCAGAGCCTGGAGCCTGCTTCCAATTCTGTGTCTCCCTCTCTCTCTGCCCCTCCCCTGCTCATGCTCTGTCTCTCTCTGTCTCAAAAATAAATAAAAACATTAAAAAAAAAATTAAAAAAAAAAAGATTCCAAAGGCAAATATGTAGGGTTATATAACTGTTAGCAAAACTTAGCTCCTTTAACACTGAGGGTTTATTAAAATATTTTTTTTAACGTTTGTTTATTTTTGCGAGACAGACAGAGGGGAGGGGCAGAGAGAGAGAGAGGGAGACACAGAATCTGAAGCAGGCTCAAGGCTCTGAGCTGTCAGCAGAGTCCAACACGGGGCTTGAACCCACAAACCGCGAAATCATGACCTGAGCCAAAGTTGGACGCTTAAACGACCGAGTCACCCAGGCGCCCCAACATTGAGAAGTTTTTTTTTTTTAATTTTTTTTTTAACGTTTATTTATTTTTGAGACAGAGAGAGACAGAGCATGAACGGGGGAGGGTCAGAGAGAGAGACACAGAATCTGAAACAGGCTCCAGGCTCTGAGCGGTCAGCACAAAGTCCGACGTGGGGCTCGAATTCACGGACCATGAGATCGTGACCTGAGCCAAAGTCGGCTGCTTAACCAACTGAGCCACCCAGGCGCCCTGAGAAGTTTTAACTTTAAGTGATTAAAGAGTTGATAAAGACAAAGCATAAGCTATGGTTTTCTTGGCTGTCAAAAGAGAAAAAAAACACAAAACCTTTGCATATATATATATTTTTTTATCAAGAGCAGATCAACAATCCAAGAAAACTTTTTTTTTAACAGGGAGAAAAACAGAATGTCAATCTTATACCAGTGTAACTTTAAAAATCCACTCATTTTAACCTTAGTCTTTCCTGAGACCACAAATACAATTCCTTTTTAAGATTTTTCCATCACGAACCTTCTACAACTTTCCTTTGCATTTCGATGTTCTCCCAAGCCATTTGTCTCCAAACGACCAATCTCATTTAGGACAAAGTTACTTTCTTTTACCTTCAACAAAAATGTATTTCTGATGGGGGAGCATGGGGCAAGATGAGGGCAAAATACAGGCTGGCACCACCCCCCACTCCCCAAGGTAGAATAAGTGTGATAGTCCTCGGACGCTCCCTGGTACCCAAGAACAAAGGAAAGGGGTTTAAGTGCTTGCCATAGTAATGTTGGAAACTAAGGCAGATGAAAAACTAAATTCCCTTACTGCCTAAAACCCACTGACAAGTCCTTGAAACCAGCAGAGTGACCTCCCTCTAGGAGCTCAGCTGCCTCGATGATGACACTTTGCTGGGGGCAAAACAGAACCTTAGCTTAACATTGTCCAACCTCGAGGATCCTGTAAGTCTACTTCCTTTATCTCAACTGCCCCAAGATCTGTGCTGGCAATCATGCTCCAAGCTTATGGGCCCGATGTCCATCTGAAGGATCTCATGACTGAGGTTTTGTTAACCTAGCAACAGCTAGCCCCTCAGGGTCCTAGAAACCTTGTTTCCAAAATTCCTTAGAGACTTACTCTATCCCTGACCCCCTCCCAACCTGAGGGTATGTGATGAGTTACCTGTCAGGACCCCAGTGCAGCTCTTCCTGCCCATGGGTCCTGTCCCCGTGCTTTAATAAAAAATATTTCTTTAATGCTTATTTATTTTTTGAGAGAGGGACAGTGTGAGCCGGGGAGGGGCAGAGAGAGAGAGAGGGAGACACAATTCGAAGCAGGCTCCAGGCTCTTAGCTGTCAGCACACAGCCCAATGCGGGGCTTGAACTCACAAGCTGTGAGATCATGACCTGAGCCGAAGTCAGACGCCCAACTGACTGAGCCACCCAGGCGCCCCTCTGTCCCTGTGCTTTAATAAAATCACCTTTATGCACCAAAGACATCTTCAAGAATTCTTTCTTGGTCATTGGCTCCAGACCACCCCACCATCGCCCCAAAACTTCATCATTTCCATTCTTTATAACTTTCTTACACATCTCCAACTTTTTTTTACATAGAATGCTTCTCTTCTTTTCATCAGTCTTAACTACATTTAGCAAAATTTTAACTCTTAGAAACCTTAGTCTCTGGTGAAAACTAAGTAGTTACCAATGGTAAACTTTTGATGGCAAATTTATGAATGAATCAAGTACTAAGCATGTTTACCAACAGATCCAAATAGCCTTAGTTTCTCTGCAACAAGAAGTTAAAATCACAAACCTATGTTTAGTAATCAATGCTTTAGCACTCCATTCTATTTCAAAAGGACGTAGATGTCCAGTGAATTAAATCCCATGTATCATGCAAGCAAAGCTTTAAAGCTTCAGGTTACCAAAGACTTTGAAAGCTATCTTAACAATTACCCATGAAAACTTTGAGGCAGACAAAATTAACCATTGCTTGAAGTTACCTTTTTTGCTAACAAATGGCAACAGAGATAACATGAGCTTCTTTGACCTTCAGCAAATCTAGAGAAAATATGTTTCATATTTAATGCTGATAACTCTAAAGACATGTCTGTCTTAATTAAGCCAACAAACTTAAATTAGTTCAAACACCGAATATGTCCCACCTGCATCCACTTAAAAGTTAATCAATTATTCCCCATAGTCAGTGTTTACCTGGGACACAGGAAGGGAAATCTGAAGTGGGCGCTCCAAGGGGGTTGCTCTCTGCTCCTTGATATTGAGGGTGGGAAGAGGAGGAGCCAATGGTTCTGAGGCACTGAAGATGCTATAGGAACCAGTTATGCAGGCTGCACCCAAGGTGGTGCAGAAATAGGAGGAGGGGGAGGGGAAGGCAGAAGAGGCAAGGTGCTAGCAGAAGGCCAAGAAAGAGGATTTCCAGTTCTAAACCTTGTCAGCTCAGACAGGGGAGTGGATGGCATGTTTATTTATTTTTTCTTTCTTTTTTTCCACCAAAGTAGAAATATGAAGTCCATGTCAGGCCAGCGAAGACAGGGAATTTCCCTGAAACAAAGGGAGTTTTGGCAGCTGCTCGGGAATATTCCTTAATGTCCCTGTCCTGAGTTACACTAACCGCAGTTGGCTCCAATTGTCATAGCCATTAACCCAGGAAATGAATGAGGGAGAAGCCCTCACATCTATTAGGAGGAACAGAGAGAGAAAGTCAGTGTCCCCATTGTCAGGGATGGCCTGGGTTTCCTCAGCAACCTGAGTTCTATCAGGAGGAGGCCTAGTTAGATAATTATCATCCAATCTGTCAGGAGGGAGTTTACTAGCCAAATACATTTGGGCAAACACATTCCGCAAGAAGCCCTTAGGTCCAGGTGCTGATTTCGAGCCCTGAAGACCTGGACTTAAGGTATCTCTGACCATTTGCCCTGTTTTGTGCAGAAGAGATCTGACTGTCAGACCTACTAATGCCATGCAGTGTTACAGGAGATCAGTTCTTTCCTAAATTTTGCAATCTGAATTGTTTCCAGTGGGTTAAAAGGCATCCCAAGAGAGAGCCCTTGGGGACTGAAGAAGAAGCCCCAGTGTTTCCTAGGGTCCATTACCAAAAATCACCCCCTTTGACTCCTGGGTGGCATTCTGTGCAGGATATGTCAGAGGTTCCTGGTGTCAAAAGTGACCCAAGGCATCCCTTGAACGAAAATCAATATGGATCACCATACTACCTTACCACTGAAGACAGTCCTGCCCCAGGGAAGGTCCTGTCCTGTAAAAGGCCCTCGAGGAAGGGACACCGGCATCCCTCCACTTCCCAATGCATCCTAGGCTAAATGGGTGCCTGGCATATGAACCGAAATACCATACCTTGAAAGTTGTGCCATAAAAGTCTGTGCCTTAAAGAACATGCCCTGATGGTCATGCCTTGGCTTGCCTAGTCTTTGAAGAGCATTCTGTGGAGGCCATGCTTTAGTATTTTGAAGAACCTGCTGTTTTTAACCCATGGAAAGCACTAGAAAAGTTTTTCAAGGTGAAATTACCCAATTTTGTAATTTAAGTAGTTAGTAGAGGATGATGAGGGAGCATGAGGTAGGCTGAGGGGCAAAGCACAAGCTAGCGCTCACCCCTACACCCCAGGTGGGATCTGTGTGATTCCTCAGACACTCCCAGGTACCCAAGAACAAAGGAAAGGGGTTCAAGTGCTTGCCATGGTAATGTGGGAAACTAAGGCAAATGAAAAACTAAATTCCTTTACTGCCTACAGCCCATTGACAAGTCCTTGAAACCGGCAGGGTGACCTCCCTCCAGGAGCTCAGCTGCCTAGATGATGACACTTCACTGGAGGCAAAAGAGAACCTTAGCTTAACGTTGTCCAACTGTAAGGATCCTGCGAGTCTACTTCCTTTATCTTAACTGCCCCAAGATTTATGCTGGCAATTATACTGCAAGCTTATGGCCCAATATGCATCTGAAGGGGCTCATGACTGAGGTTTTATTAAACGTTGATAAATGGTGTTTCCCTAGCAACACCTAGCCCCTCAGGGTCCTAGAAACCTTGCTTCCAAAATTCCTTAGAGACTTACTCTATCTCTGACCCCCTCCCAACCTGAGGGTATATAACGAGATACCCATCACAACCCCAGTGCAGCTCCTCCTGCCAATGGGTCCTGACCCCATGCTTTAATAAGATCACCTTTATGCACTAGAGACATCTTCAGGAATTCTTTCTTGGTCAACAGCTCTGGACCCCACGAATCCCTCATCACCCTAAAACTTCATCAGAGAACATTAACCAAAAAAAGTAAAGATAGAAATCCACCATGATCTAAGCGGCATTGCTTAGAATGTAGTCCTTACAGCCAACTTGATAGGAAATGGTTCCAGTTGGGTTTTAATTCAATTGTGTAATAGTTTTGGCTGGCTCTCAGTGGAGATTCCACTGCCAGAAGCAGCTAGACAAGAAATGTGAAGGGAAACACATTAGACCAATGAGGAGGAAACCTTACACGACTCTTAAGATTGGCAGGCATCCTGGTGACTTAGGTGTCCCGTGCCCAAGACAACTTTTATAAGGATGGAAATAAAGAGAGGGCATCAAGTTTCTGGGTCTTATTGCTATTCTGGCCAGGGTACTAACTGATGGGACTTTGGAGTGGTGGGGGTTTGGAGCTGATGGCCAAGAAAGAATTCTTGAGATGTCTTAGGTGCAAAAAGATGATTTTATTAAAGCACCGGGATAGGACCCCGGGGCAGAAAGAGCTGACCCGGGACTAGGAGGAGAGACTGGTTATATGCTATGGAGTTGGGGGAGGTAAAGTCAAGGGGAAGTTTCCAAAGGGATTTTCATACGCTAAAGAAGACTCACAGACTACTGGACGTCTAGCTATTGCCAAGTTAAGGTTGTTTTTCCCTGTAGCAAAGCATTAACGTTAAGGCAGAAATGTTTTACTCTGCCAGCCTCAAGTTATTTATCTGTCACCTGCAGGTTATAAGGAAATGTAATTTTATCTACCATTTCCTTCTGCCTTTGTTTTCCACATCCCTAACTTCCAGCCAAAAGGCAGGCTTTCTCCTCCAAGTAGAGTAGCGATGGACCAGAGGATTGCAGCCTGAGCAATGGAAAGTGTTCCAATAAGACCATACTCCTTAAAAAGCCCCTGAAATGAAAGTAAAGGAAGAAAAGAGAAAGTACTCACCAAGTTTGCGCCAAAGCTGAGTCCTGATGAAAAAACTCAAAGCCCCACATTGGTTGCCAAATGGTGTGGTTGTTCAGGAGTGGTGGGAGTCTGGAGCTGATGGCCAAGAAAGAATTCTCAAGAGGTCTTTGGTGCAAAGAGGTGGTTTTATTAAAGCGCAGGGACAGGACCCCTGGGCAGAAAGAGCTGCACTGGGGTTATGAAGAGTGACTAGTTATATACTATGGAGTTGGAGGAGATAAAATCAAGAGGAAGTTTCTTAAAGGGATTTCCACATGCTAAGGAAGACTCACAGATTACTGGAGGCCTAGATATTGTCAAGCTAAGGCTGTTTTTCCCTCTAGCAAAGCATTACATTAAGAGTTCCTGGAGAAATGTTATACTCTGTATTTGCCTCAAGTATTTGTCAATGGGCTGCAGGTTATAAGGAAATTTTATTTTACCTTCCATTTCCTTCTTGCCTTTGTTCCCCACATCACTATGGAGGGGAGGATGATGTTAGGGCTATAGGTTTCTGGAGATTAGGCTATTGATAAGCTTGCCTTTTCCTTGTAATTTACTAAGATATTTGTAAAGTGATAGAGACTCATGTCCTGTGATCTCTATCAGTTCAACCATTTGTTTTTTTATCCTTTTCTTTGTTCTTGGGCAGCCAGGAGTGCCAAAGGAATGTCACCCTTATTTCACCTGGGGGGGGGGGGATGGGGAGGGTGTTGTTAGCTTGTACTTTGCCCTCAGCTTGCCTTATGCTCTCTTATCATCTGCACAGCCCTCCATGTCCTGGGCCTCTAGGACAGCACTGGGACAAAACTCAGTTATTCCAAATTAGATGGCTAGTCTTTCCCTGAGACACCCCCCTCACCCCCCCACACATACCCAGGCTTCACAGTTGCAACCCCCTTTGGAGTCCTAGACTCTTGGGATCCTTGCTGACCCTCTTTTGAGAAGCAATGGCAGGTTGGTGGTATTGCATCCTCAGGAGCCAGGCCCCATCACTGATCAATTCATTTCAAAGGCAGAGTCCTAAGACTGGCAGGAAGTCTCCAGCCAACACTTACAGTATAAGAACTTTCCCCTCACGTGGCAGTCACAGCCACGGCCTCATTCTCCCAGGCCTTGTTCAGTTCTACAGTTTGCCCCACCTCTATTTCCTTCAATGAATGCTTCAATAGCTGTGTTTTTTTTTCTTCATGGCTTCTCGTGGGCTGTAAACAACTCGTGGCAGGATGTTGTGGCTATCCTTCTTCAGTCCTCGTTGGCACCCCTCCTGTGACAGGCATTATCTCCGGGAGGAGTCCTGACCAGGAAATACCTACATTGTACTTTGACCATTGACCCTCCTGGAGAGGGCCACCTGAGAACAGCTGAGAAAGTCCAAGTGGGGCAGGAGATGGTCCCCAACTTGCAAGAACCAGCCCATCCTCAGAATCGAGAGGCAGATAGGGGTGCCTGGGTGGTGGCTTAGTCTGTTGAGTATCCAACTCTTGATTTCGGCTCAGGTCATGATCTCACGGTTTGTGGGTTCGAGCCCCATGTCAGGCTCTGCACTGACAGTGAGAAGCCAGCTTGGGATTCTCTCTCTCCCTCTCTCTCTGCCCCTCCCCCACTCGTGAGCACATGCTCTCACTCTCTCTCTCTCTCAAAATAAATAAATAAACTTAAAAAAAAAAAATCAAGAGGCAGATAACCTGGAGATAGAGCCAAGGCTGGGACAGGGCCCAAAGGTGGCTTTTAGGAAGTTCAGACCTAGACACGTGGGCAGGTATTCAGACAAAGGCCCTCGAGGCAACTGGGATTGAGCAGGTGGGGCTTGGAACCCACAGGGACACCATCCAAGTGGTTCTGGAAGGGCGGGAAAGGCTGGACATGGCAGGGAGCACCAGGAATGATTTATAAGACCTGGAGCCGCCTGACCTAAAAGGAGAGAAGACAGGGTGTCAAATCCTTGATTGAAGAGGGCAGGGGTGTCCTCGTGGACGGAGAGAACCACAGAGAGCAAGGTAAGAAGGCACACGACAGCTTGTTCAAGGGCCCTTTGGTGAAAGGTGTTATGTGTCCCAGCACTGGAAACGCCCCTCCTGGGCGGCGAGCTTGCCCTGAGGCAGGAGGGAGAGGTGGAAGGGATCCTACACTAAGTCAGAGGACAGGCATCCTGCTCAGAGTTCTGAGAATCCCAGACCCAGAATCTGACTCCAGGGGCCCTTGTCTTCCACTGCCTCTCCAACCGGGTGTGTTCATCGTATCTTTTACATGTTCATATCCCCTCACGGCATTTTGCAGGCTGCTCAGAAGGTGCTTAAGGGACCCTACAAGACCCCATCCCTGTGACACAGGCTGGCTTATCTGCGGATGCAGAACGGGTCCTGCTCAACCATCCAAGAAGGCCCTTGGCTTCTGGCAGGATAGAAATCTACATAAGCCAGGAAGAAGCGGGAGCAGTTTATTAAAGATATGGAGAAAGTGTAGGCATAGAGTGTCAGGGAGACTCTGAAAGACAGGAGAGTGAGTCTTGTCTTTGCTTGGGGTCTGGGGTTTTTGTTGAGGATGGTGATCCCATGCACCTGGCTTCTCGGTAATCCAGGAACAAAGAGGAGTGTTTGGGTATCCTCTGTAAGTCACTTGTGCCCTGGAGCCAGGGGTCTTGATGAGTCAATGGTCTTGGAAAACGTTCGTGATGACCTCGCCAGGCCACTCCTTAGATGTTATTTATTGCATGGAAGACTCCAGAGACATCATTCACTCCTTGGCCTTTCGAAGAAGGACAGACATTATCTGGGCGATCAGGCAGGTGTAAGGGGTGGGGGGGGGGGGTGCGGTGTAGGTCCTAGGAAGAATAGAAGAAGGAAAAGGAGCCACAAAAGCAGTTTTTCATGGGGTCCCTGAAGTTTCCCCGTCTCACTTGCTTTCCTCTTTGCCTCAGCTCTTTCCAGATCCTCACCTGGCCCTGCATTTACGAAAATCTCCAGGAGGTGCCTATGCTCTTGCTTCCCTTAAGCATACTCTCCCTTCCTCCCCCTCCCCATGCTACTGGTTGAATCTTATTTACTTTTCAAGTCTCAGCCTAAGACTGAACTTCCTTTGTGAACATTCGTCACCAACTGGAACAGGCCCCCTGCTAAGTGCTCTAGAAGACCTTATCACAACACATGGCTCACTGCATTTCATTCTCTCCCACCAGACTACAAGTTCTGTGAGGGCAGGGTCCATCTGTATGACAGACCTATATACCTCTTCAGCCTCTTGAGCTAATACCCAACAAATACATGTTGAAAAAAACAGATGGATGGATGGGTGCATAGACTGCCCATATTATAGTTTATAAGGTTCATGCCAGAGAACCAAGCCCTCTTTCCATCATGTTATGGAGCTGGTCCCTGGATCTTTAGATAAGATAAAGGGGGCCATTGGTCAGGTAACAAGGCAAAGAAGTGAATAGGGTTTCACCACCATCAGGACTATGAAGAGGAGGTAGGGAATAACCCTTCTAGATTTGGCCCTGCCCATCTACTCTGGAGTCTGAGCCTAGGCAAGAATCTAGGGAATATTCTGATGCTAATAGAGACCTGAGGTTCATTTTGATATAGTCAACCCACAAACCTTCTCCCTGCATTACTGAGCAGCAAGCCTTTCTCCTTGTCTTCCAAGTTTCCGTGCCTAGCTCTTTTTAAAAATTGTAATATCATATACATAACATAAAGTTACCATCTTAATCATTTTTATGTGTACAGTCTAGTACTGTTAAGTGTAATCACATTGTTTTGCAACCAGTCTCCAGAACTTTTTCATCTTGCAAAACTGAAACTCCACACCCATTAAACATTAACTCCCAATTCCCCTTCCCCCAGGCCCTGGCAGCCACCATTCTACTTTCTGGTTCTGTGGGTTCTACTCTTCTTCTTCTTCTTTTTTTTTAGTAGGCTCCACCCCCAACATGGGGCTCCAACTCATGACTCCAAGGTCAAGAGTCACATGCTCTAGGGACGAAGCCACCCAGGCACCCATTATGGTTCTCCTCTTGACACCTCATATAAATGAAATCAAGACAAGTGAAATTTGTCTTTTCAGGTTTTTTCAAGCACCTATCTATTTATTCATTTGTTTATTTATTTATTTGCTTGCTTGTTTATTTTGAGAGAGAGAAAGAGAATGAGCAGGGGAGGGGCAGAGAGAGGAAGAGGGAGAATCCCAGGAAGGTTCCACACTGTCAGCCCAGAGTCCGCCATGGGGCTCAGTCTCACGAACCGTGAGATCATGACCTGAGCCAAGATCAAGAGTCAAATGCTTAACCGACTGAGCCACCCAGGTGCCCCAGTATCTGTCTTTTTGTGACTGGCGTATTTTACTCAGCAGAATGTTCTCTAGGTTCATCTATGTTATAGCATGTGTCAGAACTCCCTTCCTTTTTAAGGCTAATATTCCATTGTATGCATACGTGTGCATATGCAGATGTCCATTCATCCATGGACACTTGAGTTGCTTCCACTTTTTTGGCTATTGCGAATCACGCTGCTACAAACAAATCACTTCAAGACCTTGATTTCAATTCTTTTAGCTGTATACCCGGAGACGGGATTGCTGGGTCATATGATAATTCTAGTTCTTAGTTTTTTGATGAAATTCTATGCTGTTTTCCTTAGTGGCTGTACCATTTTACATTCCAACCAATAGCGCACAAGGGTTCCAATTTCCCCACATCCTCGCCAACACTTGTTATTTTCTGCTTTTGGGTTTTTTTTTTTAATAGCAGCTATCTTAATGGGTGTGAGGTGATATCTCCTTGCAGTTTTAATTTGCATTTCCCTAGTGATTAGTGATGTTGAACAACTCTTCATATGCTTGTTGGCCATTTGTGCATTTTCTTTGGAGAAATGTCTATTGACCCTTTCCCCAATTTTGAATCAAGCTTTTTGGTTTTTGTTGCTGTTTTGTTGATGATGAGTTGTAGGAGTCCTTTACTTATTCTGGATATTAACCCCTTATCAGATATATGGTTTGCAAATATTTTTCTTCCATTCCATAGGTTGTCTTTTCACTCTGTTGATTGTGTCCTTAGATACACATACCCAGCTCTTTTGAGGCCTGTTTTCTCATTTAAACTTTGTTTTGACATTTATTTTAACCTGATTTCATCTGTCTCAGGAGGCCACAGAGCTGGGAGGAGATGGTAAGATTAATCCTAGCTTCCAATCTTTGGGTCTCTGAACCTGATCCCATCCATTCACTGTCCATCCAGTATACATTCATTCATTTATTCATTCATTCATTCAGCAAACACTTACACAGGAGCATGGCAGTTTTTGAATCAAACGGACCTGAGTTTGAATCCTGGCTTTGTAAGCTTAGTACCTACATGACCTTGGACAGAAAACCCTCTCTGAGCTTTAGTTCTCTCTCTATAAAGCAGAAAAGAAAGTGGAAATGTAGCCAGAAGAGAACACTTGAACTTACCTTGCTGGATTTTTGGAAGAACTAGAAACACTGTGTGCAAACAGGCCAAGCGGGGTGGGCACTCAACAAATGGTAGTCACTAGGGGCGCCTTGGTGGCTCAGTCGGTTGGGCGGCCGACTTCAGCTCAGGTCACGATCTCGCGGTCCGTGAGTTCGAGCCCCGCATCGGGCTCTGGGCTGATGGCTCAGAGCCTGGAGCCTGCTTCCGATTCTGTGTCTCCCTCTCTCTCTGCCCCTCCCCCGTTCATGCTCTGTCTCTCTCTGTCTCAAAAATAAATAAACGTTAAAAAAATAATAATAATAAAAAAAAACAACAAATGGTAGTCACTAGTATTTCTTGGCTAGTACTGGGTGAATGCAATCCTCCAGGGTCCCTTGAGTCTCAGGATCAAGGAACCAACACTCCCTTAGGGTTCAACTTCAGTTTATTTGCTCAAGAGATCATTACTTGTTGACAAATCTAAGCGGGACTCTGGCTGACCAAGCCTCTCCCCTGCTGTGACAATGACAAAGTTTCCCTCCCATCTTGTGTCCTGACCTTGAAAGCTGGGAGGTAGAGAGTGTGCTGGTGAGGAAGCGGGTTGGCTGTGTTTGTGCAAAGCGAAGACTTTTTTTTATAAAAGACCTTTCACTGGTGACAGCAGTATTTAATCAGATCGTCCTGGGTGGGGAGTGGTGATAAGGTTAATAGAGCTGGTCACAGCGTTTGTTTGGATCATAGAACTCTCTGACTAGGACCTCAACTGGAAAGCTGCCCAGAAGAGGAGCGAGGCCTGATTGGTCCTCCAGGGGGAGAAACTGTCTTCCCTCCTTGTGAAAGAACCCTCAGCTTTTCAAAGCCTAGAAAGCAGCTTCCAAGAGGATGGGGTAGGAGGAGGGGCTGTGCGTTCTGGACCCAACTTCCAATCCCAGCTCTGCCCCCTCACCAGCAGTACAACTGGTGCTCGGTCTCGGTGAGTCTCAGTTGTCCCATCTGCAAAATGAGCGCAAGAGAAACCCGCCTGGAAGTGTTGGTGTGGAGTTCATGTGAGAGGACATGCGGCACACGGGAGGTCCTGAGGCAAAGACTGCCTTCCTCCTCCCTTCCCTCTTGAGCCTCTGCTTCCTGCTGGGCTCTCAAACGGGGATGGCAGGGATGGCAATGAGGATGTGGTGCACACCCTGCCTGGTTAAACATTCTCAGGACACCGGACACCGCACACCCCTACCCCTCACCGGGCAGAATAGAGACTTAACTTCTGGAATATGCCTCCCACCCCTCTCCACCCCCCCCCCATTTCCACTCCATGAAAACTCTCCCCATCCCAAAAGACCAGATCGCACCTGTCACCCTTGCCAGATGTCATGGCCCATCTTGATCATTGTCCCCAGAACTCCTTCTGGGATATATCGGCTGCTCTGGTTTCCTGCATAAACTGTACCTTTAGTGGTACCATCTGTTCCTGGCACATGTCACTAGACTGAGAGCCTGGGGAGCAGAGCAGGGATCCGACTCGCCCACCTCTGGTACTTGTTCCGTGTGTAGCCCCACGCTCTTCTCGGAACAGAGGTCTGAAAGACGGTGATGGCTGGCAGTCAGTACGGGCCAGACAGACCAACTGGCTTCCCTTATCAAGCACCCAGATGCCAAAGCAGATGTCAAAGCAGAGCCCCTTACCATGTAAGCTGCCAAGCATACAGGTCTCTCCCGAAGAGGGACCGCCCTCTGTGTCTGTCTCCAACCTTGACGTATTCACACTCTTAAGGGATCAGAAGAAGACATCCATCCTGACCGTTTCAGATCAAAGAACAGAAGTGCTGGAAAGGATGCCGGAGATTATCTGGGCCAATTTTCTCATTTCATGCTGAGGAAACTGAGGCCCACGGCTTGCACACAGCCAGTCCCACACCGGAACTCAGGTCTCTTCCTTGATCAGTTTTACTCCACATATTCAGCCAACATTAATGAGTCCCTTCTGTGGGCCCAGATCTACCTAGCATTTTCTTTCTTTCTTTCTTTTTTCTTTCTTTTTCTCTTTTTTTTCTTTTTTTCTTTTTTTCTTTCTTTTCTTTCTTTCTCTTTCTTTCTTTCTTTCTTTCTTTTCCTTCCTTCCTTCCTTCCTTCCTTCCTTCCTTCCTTCCTTCCTTCCTTCTTTTTTAAATGTTTATTTTTGAGAGAGAGACAGACAGAGTGTAAGCAGGAAAGGAGCAGACAGACAGGGAGACACAGAATCCGAAGCAGGCTCCAGGCTCTGAGCTGTCAGCACAAAGCCCGACGCGGGGTTCGAACCCACACACCGTGAGATCATGACCTGAGCCAAAGTCCACCCAGGAGCCCCAAGCTAGGATTTTCACATCTCACATTAACTTCCACCATGCTGTTTGAGGTTATATTATTATCATTGGGCAGAGGAGCAAACCTCAGGCCTCAGAAAAGGGAAATGACTGGCCCAACACCTCACAGCTAGTGAGTAGCCAAGTTAGGACTCGAATCCAGACACTTCAACTGGATTCCCCAGCTTAGTGCCCTTTCCTCCAAGCCTGCAGTCCCTCCTCTCTGCTATTGACAGGCAGCTAGGGGAGTTGGCACCATGCCCAGTGGAAAGGGTAAAGTTTTAGGCCCATTGGAGACATTGGGTGCCACCGATGATGGCAAGGGGCCAGAACAGTGGCCTTCTGGCAGAATATGGCCCTGCTTTGCATAACATGCAAACCAGGCGTCAAAGTCCTCAGGAATGCTGCCAGACGGCTCAGGAGGGCTGCGACTGGGCAGACGATCAGGGCTTCCTGGTAGCAGCTGGGTCCCATGTGCCCAGCCCAGCCCAGGCCTGGCTCACGTGGCTCACATCTGCTGGACCTGCCCCTATGGTGCAAGCATCCTCCACACCCCGTTCTAGGGCCAACCATTTTAATTGCTTTGGGCCTTGACTTCTTAGTCTCGAACGGGATGACACAAATAATGGTCTCTATGAAGGTTCCCCCCCCCCGCCCCGAAACACCACTTCCTGGGGATCAGGGCCCCCTTCAAATACCTTTAGTCCCCCCATACGCCTCATAATAACAACAGTTGGGACTTAAGCACCTGCAATGTTCTGGAACTTAGTTACATCTTTATAACATCCCATTTTACAGATGGGAAAAATGCAGCACAGAGAAGTTAGGTCAGTTGCTCTAGTCACGCCTCTAGTAAATGGCAGAGCCGCGATTTAATTTCAGGATTATCCAACTCCAAGTCCAGGGCTCTTTCCGTGCATTGCAACATTCTTGTTATTTGCTATTCAAAGTCCTTCCTCCGTAACCTGCCTCACTTCCCTTTGCAATCCCGGTTCCATCCACACGAGCCCACTTACTGGTCACCTTTGCTTTTTTCCCCATCTCCCCAACGGCCTAAATGTACACGCTTGTGTTTGGGGGTGTGTGTGTATTTACACGTATTTTATTACACATGTTTAGATAGCATGTATTTATATATATGTGGGATTTGTGATATATATGTGTATGTATATATGTATGCACAGTGAGTATAGTGTGTCTGTATTTGTCTGGAACGTATGTGCTTATGTGAATGCATTTATAAATGTTAGCGTGTATGGTGGATAGAATGTGCTGTTAGAATGCGTGTCTACGTGTATACATTCCAATGACGGGGGGAGGATTTGACCAGCATTCCATGAAGTATCATCGCACCCAGTGAGAAAGAAAAAATTGTGACAGCTGGTGGCTGGCCTATAGGGTGACCAGTTGTCCCAATTTGCCGGTGACTCTTCTGTATAGGCTGTTTTTAGACAACAGGCTTGAGTGGTGCGATGTAGGGCAAAGCAAAAGGGCCCACAGTCACCTGGCTGAATATAAACTATTCATAAGCCCTGGGGCACCCAGCTGGTTCAGTCAGTAGAGCACCTGACTTTTGATCCCAGGGTTATGAGTTCAAGTCCCATGTTGGGTGTGGAGCCTACTAAAAAAAAAAAAAAAAAAGATAATCCATGGGATGCGTGGGTGGCTCAGTCGGTTAAGCATCTGACTTCAGCTTAGATCATGATCTTGCGGTTCATGGGTTTGAGCCCTGCGTGGGGCTCTGTGCTGACGGCTCGGAGCCTGGAGCCCGCTTAGGATGCTGTGTCTCCCTCTCTCTCTGCTCCTCCCCTACTCGTGCTCTGTCTCTGTCTCTGTCTCTCTCAAAAATAAATAAAAACACTAGAAAATTTACAAAAATCAAATTGCAGAATAAAAATTAACAACTTAATAATTAATTATATGTTGCCCCCCAAAGTAACCTGTCAGGGCAATTCAATTCAATGTGCAAAGTTTGCTTAATGTGGGATGCACATCTTACTTACTAGGGATGTCAAGTGGGACAGCAGAAATTAGGAAGTCCTGGCCCTAGGAGGGCCTTAAACTGGCCCTGTTGCTGGGGCCCCTGTGACCTCTGTTGCCATTAGAATCAACTAGCCCACCCAAGTAGGATGAGCCAGCCTTGGGGCACCTGGGTGGCTCAGTCAGTTAATCATCCGACTTTGGCTCAAGTCACGATCTCGTGGTTTGTGAGTTAGTGCCCTGCATCAGGCTCTGTGCTGACAGCTCAGGGCCTGGAGCCTGCTTTGGATTCTGTGTCTCCCTCTCTCTCTGTTCCTCCCCCTCTCGCACTCTGCCTGTCTCTCTCTCAAAAATAAATAAACATATTTAACAAAAAAAGGATGAGCCAGCCTTGTCAGACAAACATCACTGTGCTGGGCGGGACAGGACCCCAGAGGTCACTTCCTCCAGGGCCAAGTCTCCATGTTGTGTTCCCTCCAAGAGGTGACCTGCTTGTATTCCAGGGGCCCATGCAAGAATCGGGAGATTCCTGGGACACACCGTCACCCCAGATCGCAGAGTCACTTTGCAGAGGCACAGGCCAGAGGCAGGGGCCACCACAGAATTCCCCACCCAGGGCAGCTCTGGGGTGGGGTGGTGGCGGGGGGACAGGCAGTCTCTCCACCGAACAGGAAAGCGTAAGTACTGGGGAAGGGGATCTTGCCCCACAATGCCAGCCCTAAGCACAACTCCCTGACAAAGGTGTGAATGTTTTTGGACCATTTGTGGACTTGGGTTGCCACTGACTGTAGGCATTTGTGGCTCTTAAGTTGTCTCGTTGTCACATCTTTATATTCCACCCTTAGTCCTCCTTGGTCTGATCTTATTCTCGATTTTTAGCCTATGACATACAGTCTTTTTTTCTTTTTTTCTTTTTAAAGTAGGCTTCACGCCCAGTGTGGAGCCAAACACAGGGCTTGAACTCAAGACAAAAATTCTTAACAAAAATTCTCTAAGGCTAAAGACTAGAAACAAAGGAGAGACTGTGACTGGCTATGAAGAAAAATATATGGAACATCCATAACAAACACCAGTTGCTACATAAAAGTATTTTAGTGAGGCGCCTGGGTGGCTCAGTCAGTTAAGCACCCAACTCTTGGTTTGGGCTCAGGTCATGATCTCATGCTTCATGAGTTCGAGCCCTACATTGGGCTCTGTGCTGAGGGCACAAATCCTGCTTGGGATTCTCTCTCTCTCTCTCTCTCTCTCTCCTCTCTCCCTGCCCCTCCCGTGATTGTGCATGAGCATGTGTGCTCTCTCTCTCAAAATTAAAAAAAATTAAAAAGTATTTTAAATTCCTACAAATCACTAAGAAAAAGACCCAGCACTTTGCAGAACAAAGCAAATGACCAAAAAACATGAAAAAGACGAAATTTCAGCAATAGGCAAATAGTCAAAGAAAGCACCATTTGCCCATTAGATTGGAAAAAAATTTTTTTTCAATATATGAAGTTTATTGTCAAATTGGTTTCCATACAACACCCAGTGCTCATCCCAAAAGGTGCCCACCTCAGTACCCATCACCCACCCTCCCCTCCCTCCCACCCCCCATCAACCCTCAGTTTGTTCTCTGTTTTTAAGAGTCTCTTATGCTTTGGCTCTCTCCCACTCTAACCTCTTTTTTTTTCCTTCCTGGAAAAATTTTTTAATTGTAAGAGTGAGGAGTGGGAGTATAAACTTGTACAACTTGTCTGTGGAAGTAATGTAGCAGTAACCTTCCAAATTTTAAATGCAAATCCCTTCAACTCAAGAATGTTCCTTCTAGGAAATCTATCCTACAGAATTATTCAAGCGTCCAAACATTTTTGTACAAGGATATTCATTGAAACTTCAGTTTTTTTAAATGTTTATTTATTTTTGAGAGAGAGAGAGAGAGAGAGAGAGAGAGACAGAGTGAGAGTAGGGGAGGGGAAGAAAGAGAGGGAGACACAGAATCTGAAGCAGGCTCCAGGCTCTGGGCTGTCAGAACAGAGCCTGATGTGGGTCGCGAACTCACGAATCAGGAGATCATGACCTGAGCTGAAGTCGAACGCTTAACTGACTGAGCCACCCAGGCGTCCCAAAACTTCATTTTTAAGAACTAATGATTACACAGATAAATTATGAAGTAATCATACAATGACATACTTTGCAGCCATTAAAAAGAATGACCTATATGAATGAACATAGAAAAATGTTCACTGTCTACTATGAAGTGAACAAAGCAAGGTGATCCTATTTTTGTAATTAAAAACAACAACAAAAACTTTTGAGTGTGTATCAACGTTCTTAAGTAGGTTGTTTTAGCAGAAAATAATTCATTAAAGGCCTTTGATAAGTCCCTGGGACAGCCAGAGGTCAGGTTCAGAGGCTCTGCCACTGGTAAGAAGACTCAAACCAGACCAGAAGACTCCTCCAGCAGAGCATGCTGTCACAATTCCTGGGCACAGGCATCACAGTTTACGTCAATAACACTGAGCAGTAGTTACCAGGATCTCCTTCATGCAGTATCAGGAGGTATCTCCCAGAAATTCCTCTGGATTCTGACAGTTCTTTTTTGCTCACATTGCACAACAACCAATTTCTCCTTGGAAAACAGATTCGATGGTCTAAGCTAACATTGAAATCCCATCTTTTGCCTGATCAATTGGTGGCATAAAAGCCCACAAAGCCCAGGGGACCGTTTCACTTCCAATTCAGTGCAATCACTCTGTGTTCTCTGATGGAAGCATTTCTCCCTTCCTTTGGATGTTTTTCAATGTTCTTTTCCTAATTTCTTAGTTTAAGACCTAGCTTAGTATAAGCCCTTTTGCTTCCCAGTATAGGCACTTAAACTTATATATTTCCCTGGGAGGGCCATGTTGGCTTTATCATATGTGTTTTAAAAGGTCTTCTGATGCCTGGCTGGCTCAGTCAGAACATGCTACTCTTACCCTTGAGGTCGTGCGTTTGAGCCCCATGTTGAGTGTAGGGATTACTTAAAAAAATTAAAAAAATAATAAGTTGGGGCACCTGTCTGGCTCAGTCAGTGGATCATTTGACTCTTGATCTCGGGGTTGTGGGTTCGAGCCCCACACTGGGTATAGATTACTTAAAGAAATCTTTTTAGAGGCACCTGGGTGGCTCAGTCGGTTGAGCATCCGACTTTGTCTCAGGTCATGATCTCGTGGTTCTTGAGTTTGAGCCCTACGTGCTCCCTCCAGTTCCATCCACGTTGTTAGTAACTGCTTGTTCTAATCAATTACTGAGAGAAGGGTGAAAAACTCCAACTATGGCTGTGGATTTATTTCTACCTTCAGTTCTTCACATTTTAATTAATTAATTCATTAATTAATAGAGAGTGGGGGAGGGACACAGAGAGAGAGAAGCAGGTTCCCTGCTGTCAGCACAGAGCTCGATTTGGGGCTTGAACTCACCAACCTGAGCTGAAATCAAGCCCGAACCACCCAGGCACCCCTATTTATTTTTATTTTAAGTAGGCTGCATGCCCAACATGGGGCTTGAACTCATGACCCCGAGATCAAGAGTCACATACTCTACTGAGGGAGCCAGCCAGGTGCCCCTTATATATTTTTTTCTTCATATATTTTGAATCTGTTATTAGATACAAACATATTTTTAAAATACACTTGGAAATATTCCTATCATATTACTTTTGCAATTCCATTTTTCTTGATTTTTATTTTTATTTTTTAAAGACTTTAAGTAGGGGTGCCTGGGTGGCTCCGTTGGTTGAGCGTCTGGCTTCGGCTCAGGTCACGATCTCGTGGTCTGTGAGTTCGAGCCCCGGGTCGGGCTCTGTGCTGACAGCTCAGAGCCTGGATTCTGCTTCGGATTCTATGTCTCCCCCTCTCTCTGCCCCTCCCCCGCTCATGCTCGCTCTCTCTCTCTCTCTCTCTCTGTCAAAAATAAACATTAAAAAAATTTTTTTAAGATTTTAAGTAATCTCCACACCCAACATGGGGCTCAAGCTCTCAACCCTGAGATCAAGAGTCACATGCCTTACAGACTGAGCCAGCCAGGCGTCCTTTTCTTGATTTTTCTACGCTTAATTTTTATGTTTTCCTGCTTTCTTTAGGATTGAATAGAGTTTCCAAGTTAATTTTTATTTTATCAAAATAACACATCTCAATAGCAAAATACAAAATAACACATCCAAATAGGCAAATATTCTGAGAGGCTAAAAACAAAATATAGAGGTTTCTGGCCCCACTCCTTCTCACTTTCCCAGTATCCCTCCTCAGCATCTGACATTTTCAAATCTTTTAGCCATTTGTTTTGGCATTTATATGATCCCTGTTTCTAAATGGAATGCGTACATGGATTAAAAAAAAATTTTTTTTTAAAGTAGGCTCCACACCCAGCACAGAGCCCAATGTGGAGCTTGAACTCACAGCCCCGAGATCAAGACCTGAGCTGAGGACAGCCTGAGTGGCTCAGCCGGTTAAACGTCCAACTCTTGACTTTGGCTCAGGTCACGATCTCACGGTCTGTGAGTTCGAGCCCCGAGTCGGGCTCTGTGCTGACAGCTCGGAGCCTGGAGCCTGCTTCAGATTCTGTGTCTCCCTCTCTCTCTGCTCCTCCTCTGCTCTCTCTCTGTCAAAAATAAATATTAAAAAAAAAAAAGACCTGAGCTGAGTTCAAGAGTTAGACACTTAACCAAAGCCACCCAGGTGTCCCCATACACCCATATTTTGTTCATCAATTTTGAATGTTATCTACCAGCTTCCTATTAGAGAACAATTTAACTACAATACAACTATATTGGGAAGATTTTGCTCTCTCAAATCAAGTGTGATTATAATTGAAAATTGAATCAGGGGCGCCTGGGTGGCTCAGTCGGTTAAGTGTCCGACTTCGGCTCAGGTCATGATCTCGCGGTCTGTGAGTCCGAGCCCCACATCAGGCTCTGTGCTGACAGCATCAAGCCCGCTTCAGATCCTCTGTCTCCTTCTCTCCCTGCCCTTCCCCAAAGCTGTCTCTCTCTCAAAAATAAACGAACATTTAAAAAAAAGAATAATCCCCCATTCATCAGCTGGGGTGCTGGAGAGTTACCCCAATGGTTTAGAGTAGCAGAGGAAATTTGACACTTCTCAGCTTTCACCCAATCCTCCTTAGTTTATTTATTTATTTTATTTATTTGTTATGGATATATATTTTTATTATACATATACATATATATATATACGCACACACACACACACACACACACACACACAGAGGGCATGAGTGGGAGGGGAGGGCAGAGACAGAGAGAGACACAGAATCTGAGGCAGGCTCCAAGCTGTCAGGACAGAGCCCGACGCGGGGCTCAAACTCACGAACCACGAAATCATGACGTGAGCTGAATTTGGACCCTGAACTGACTGAGCCACCCAGGCGTCCCAATCCTCCTTATTTTAAATTTCACTCCATCTTCAATTCCAGACATAATTTCAGCTTCTGATCAGGAACAATTGTGAGAATCCTACGGTGAAATTGCTTCCCCGCTGCTATGTCAAAATTCTGCGTCTCTGTTCTGCTAAGTCACTTGGCCCATATGCTCATTGTCCTGTGAAATGTTGCTGTTGTTCCCTTCTCTCCAATTCTTCTCCCCTTCCTTACTTTGGAACAGCTAGTTATCTTGGGGGCGCCTGGGCAGCTCAGTCAGTTAAGCATCCGACTCCTGGTTTTGGCTCAGGTCTTGATCTCACCACTCACGATTTCAAGCCCCTCATCAGGTTCTGCGCTGACCGCGCGGGGCCTGCTTGGGGATTCTATGTCTCCCTCTCTTTCTGCCTCTCTCCTGCTTACACTCTCTGTCTCAAAAATAAATTAAACAAACAAACATTAAAAAAAATTTTTTTAACGTTTATTTATTTTTGAGACAGAGACAGAGCATGAGCGGGAGAGGGTCTGAGAGAGAGGGAGACACAGAATCCGAAACAGGCTCCAGGCTCCGAGCTGTCAGCACAGAGCCCGACGTGGGGCTCGAACCCACGGACCGCGAGATCATGACCTGAGCCGAAGTCGGCCGCCCAACCGACTGAGCCACCCAGGCGCCCCACAAACCAACATTTTAAAAAGAGAGAGAGAGGGGAGGAAAGAGAAGGCCCTGAGTGGGTGACTGGTGTCAAGGAGAATGGGGGAGGAGGGGTCTGGGAGGCAGAAATGGAGACACATCGGGGCAACTGAAAGGTACAGAGTAATGGAGGAAAGAGAATTAAATTTTCTTCCCTTGAGATCAAATATCCATAAAGGGTGCACAACTGAATGCCTTGCCACAGAGTGAACACACGTAAGCAGCGCTCACATCAAGGGACGTTAGCACCTCCTCCCAGTTGCCCTCAAACTGCCTCCCAGTTACCACCGCCCGCCATCTTCCTGCCAAGAGTAACCAGTGGCCTAATAGTTAATAGATTTTTTACTGGCTCTTTGTAGACCATGTACAGTATCTGACTTCTTTCACTCACATGTCCTCGTAATTCTTGCTATTTAATATTCACTTGTGTGAATGCCCACAACTTCTCTGTCCGACTGACAAACATTTGAGTTGTTTCCAGAGAGTTTGGCTACTCAAGTCAAGACTTGATATTTATCTTATTTTTTTTAATTTTTTTTTTAACATTTATTTATTTTTGAGACAGAGAGAGACAGAGCATGAACGGGGGAGGGTCAGAGAGAGGGAGACACAGAATCCGAAACAGGCTCCAGGCTCCGAGCTGTCAGCACAGAGCCCGACGCGGGGCTGGAACTCACAGACTGCGAGATCGTGATCTGAGCCGAAGTCGGCCGCTCAACCAACTGAGCCACCCAGGCGCCCCTATATTTATCTTCTTTTTCCTTTGAGCTATTCCGGTGTGGTGATGCTGCGTTGTGGCTTCAATGTGTGCTTCCTTGGTGACGTATGAAGTTGTCCAATTATTCATATGTTTATCAGGCATTTGAATATTCTCTTTGGTGATATATCGGTTTCTACTCCTCCTTTTCTTCCTCATCCTCCTTCTTTTTCTTCTCTTTGAGGATGAGGTATAACCCACCTTCCGGACATGCCTAATACACGGGGGCTGGCGACGAGATGGGGTGAATCAAAGGCTGATGGGATCTAGAGAAGAAACACTGGCAGTCAAGCCTGGAGCGGGGAAGAGGGGTTGTGCGATCAAGGAAGCCTGGGAAACGAGCTGTGTGTGTTGAGAAAGAAGTTTCTGTAGAAGAGCATGCGACGTGTTGATAGGCTAACATTTCGATGTGTGCACCATTCTCCCCAGTATAAAGCCCCGTGGAGCCAAGAGGGCTGGTCTCTCTGACAGTTGCAACGCTCCAGGAGAGTCCTGGTGTCACGCACTTCTTGTTTGTAGGTGACTAAACTGTGGCTTGCTGGATGTAATTGTTCATTCGTACCTTTATAGGACTGTCATTCATTACACAAATCAATCCATCAAAAAAAAATCTGTCTTGACGGTTCTTTTTCGGGAAAGTATGCTTGCCTCATCAGCTAGGCTCACTTTCAAAATGGTTGGGGACTTTTTCTTGGAGACCAGAGGGCATTGTCATACCAGGCATGGCCACCAGGAAGCAGGCAAGAGCAGCTGGAACCGGGTCTGGAGAGTAAATCCATTAGAAGCAGGACCCGCTGAGAGAAGGAAGAAGGAGGCAGCTAAGCCGGAAAACCTCCTAGGCTGTGGAGATTGGAACTGTCATGCTACTGAAGCCTGGTTCCTGGTGCTAACCGTGGAGTGGTGAGCACTGAGCCCAGGCACACTCCTTAAGTCCTAGCTTGTCCCTTGGTGGGCTTGGCTCTGAGTAAACTGGTGTCCTAGAGCCACACGGCTGCCCAGCTGCCCTCAGGACCACTTGCCACGGTGTTAAGCTACTCAGAAGAGAACCTTGGGTGGACCCTGGTGAAGCCTGACCCAAGTATCCTTTAAGCATTGCACGGAATCTTCCCCATCCTGGCTTCCTCGATCTTCAGAATTTATCCAAATTGTAACAAAAGGCCAGCAGCATGGAGATAATTGTTTTCCCCTAACTCACCTTCTGATAACAGCATCTTGCACCCACTGGGTGCAGCCATGGAAGAATCAAGGCGCCTCCCTCCTTCCTTGTCAGGGGGCGGGCATGTGACCCAGCCAGGCCAGCAGCCGGTTTCCTGGGAAGCGGAATCTTGAGAGTGATAGAAATGGGTTACGGTGACGCCCTGTAAAAGGTGTCTGATTATTCCTACTGCCCGGATTCCCAGAACTGTCCTGTGTCTTGTCCTAATTGTGACCTGGCTGTTCCGCATCCTTTTATTCTGAGAGTTTCCCTTCCAAGGACTTCAAACAAATTCATTTTAAAAAGGCACCCAGAGGGGCACCTGGGTGGCTCAGTCGGTTAAGCGTTCAACTTCAGCTCAAGTCATAATCTTGTGGTCAGTGAGTTTGAGCCTCACATCGGGCTCTGGGCTGACCACTCAGAGCCTGGAGCCTGCTTCGGATTCTGTGTCTCCCTCTCTCTCTGCCCCTCCCCCACTCGTGCTCTGTATCTCTCTCTCTCTCTCTCTCTCTCTCAAAAAATGAATAAACATTAAAAAAAAATAGATAGCCAGAATGTATTTCTTTTTCCTTGAGACTAGAGAATGCTAAGTGACACAGATGGGCCGAATCTAACAAGGTGACATCACATGCAAGGGATACTTGTATGGGACTGACAAGGGTCCCAAACCACCTGCATGTGGGCCTGGTGGTAAAAGTGGACCCAGGAGTAGAGCGTGGGATGGGAGTTGGGGGGTTCTCAGGAACAACACAGCAGAAGCCAGCAAGGCAGTGAGAATGCCCTTTCTCCCTCCAAATTACGGTTTCATTTAAGATGGCATTTATTTGGACAAGCCAAATGATGCTCATGTGGCTCCTGCAGAGTGCTCTGTCCCTGCAAGACAGGCCACTTGGGGCACCTGGGTGGCTCAGCTGGTTAAGCATCTGACTCTTGGTTTCCACTCAGGTCACGGTTTTGGCTTAGATCATGATATCGAGGTTCATGGGATCAAGCCCCGTGTCAGGCTCTACGCTGACAGAGTGGAGCCTGTTTGGGATTCTCTCTCCCTCTCTCTCTCTGCCCCTCCTTTGCTTGCACTGTGCTCATGAGCTTTCTCTCTCTCTCAAAATAAACAGACTTAAAGAAAAGAAAAGAAAAGAGAGAAAAGCCACTATGGGGAAGAATCTGGAAATCCCAGCAAAGGAGGAGTAGTGGAAGGAGCTAAACTCCAGGAGTTCAGCCTGGAGCCAAGAAGGCACGCAATCTTAAAATGTCACTTTTTCAGTCCTCTGACGATAATTCCTGGCTTGTCGGGCATTGCTAGGTAAGGCAAGACATACTCTCCTTCGGAGAACTAACAGTCTAGTACCCTGATGGGGTGGTGGGGGGGTACAGGGCTCTGTGGCAGTGCCGTCTCCGGATGGGGAGTGGACTTCTTGGAGGAGGGGATATCTAAGGTGAGTCTAGAAAGATGTGCAGGAAGGAGTCACTTCAGCAGATGGACAGGTGGGGTGGGCACGGGAGTGGGGCCTTCTAGGCAAGGGCAGTAGCTGGTTCCAGGGCTGTATGGGGAGCGGGCATGGTGTCTTTCATGGAGTGGGGACTGAGTGTGAGGGAGTTGGCATCAGATCAGAAAAAGCCTTAGATGTCATGTCATGCCAAGGGAACCACTGAAGGTTTTTGTTTTTTTTTTTTTAAGATTTTATTTATTTATTGTGTGTGAGAGAGAGGGCGTGCACACGTGCGCAGGGGAGGGACAGAGAGAGAGGGAGGGACAGAATCCCAAGCAGGCTTCATGCTATCAGTGTGGAGCCCAGCGTGGGGCTTGAACCCACAAACTGTGAGGTCATGACTGGAGCCAAAACCAAGAGTCGAATGCTGAAGCGACTGAGCCACCCAGGCACCCCACCATTGAAGGTTTTAAAGAAGGATGAAACCAAATGAAATCGACATGACAGAAAATCACTGTGGAAAAGATCTGGAAGCTGAGCAAGACTAGAATACATGAGACAAGTCAGGAGTTGGTTGGAATAGTCTGAGAAGGGAAGGGTCTGGGCTGGTGCAGTGGCAGTGGGGATAGGGAAGGAATCGTTGGAAGGTTACGGGGGTGGCAGCATAAGGGGAGGAAAGGAAAAGATGAGGTCACAGAAGGCCTGTCCACCAGGTAAGACATTTAGTGATGAGGATTGGCAGGTGGTCTTCCAAAGAGCCATCCTGGCCATGGCAACAGAACCTTGGGCAGCCAAGTGCCACTTTATCAGAACAGCCAGACCGTCTGGTTGTCAGAGGCTGACACGCAGTAAGGAAACCCATAAGGGACCGATTCATAGTTTCAAGTACCGATGCGTTAACTCCCAGTAGAAAATCAAACTTAAGAGGCACCTGTAGGTCAAGCGTCTGGTCAAGTGTCTGGCTCTTAATCTCAGGTCAGGTCACGATCTCACGGTTCGTGGGATCGAGCTCCTCATCAGGCTCTGTGCTGACAGTGTGGAGCCTGCTTGGGATTCTCTGTCTCCCTCTCTCTGCCCCTCCCCTGCTCACGCATGCACTGTCTCTCCCTCTCTCTCTCAAGACAAATAAGATGTTAAAAAGAAAAGAAAAGAAAAGAAAAGAAAAGAAAAGAAAAGAAAAGAAAATCGAACTTCAGAAAACCTAAATAGATCTTCCCAGAGGGACCGAGTGCATGGGTCACTCACCAGGCATCTCTACCCACTCGTCCAGGACCCTGGAGGCTGGAGGGTCATCAGAGGTCACCAAGGGAGAAGGAGAATGAAGTGCGGGTATGGGTATAGGTGTGTGGGGACACTGTGAGGCTATTTATGACGACCACGAGCAACTTGCTGTGAGGACTGCTGTCCACTGATGCATCGATGATGCTTGTGAAGGGAAGGCTCACATCTACTGGATTCAATGCCTCTTGCCCTGGAGTGGATAAGTTACCAAATTCCATCTCTCCCTTTGGTGTCCGTTTTCTGGACATCTCTCCCACCCTACTTTGGGCCACTTTTTCCTGTTGATACATCTTCCCACTACAAGCAGTGCCTTATTTCTCACATATTGTGGCAGTGAAGGATGCAAAAGGTGGGAAATAGATTTACCTGTCATATGGTGGAGTCTGTTCCTGGAACCCACAAGTGCTATAAAACCCCTATTTATTATGTAAATGTTTATGGGTATTTTCTTGTATGACTCAGTAAAAGCAGTCACAGGGGACGGTGGGGAATGAAGAGACTGTTCCGGAACAAAAGAGATTTAAGAGCCATAACATGCCCCGAAAATGCATGGTGTGGGCTTATCTGAAGTCGAATTCAAGCACAGCTGTTATAAAAAGACATTTCTTGGGAACAATTATTGAATACTCAGTATTAGATCATGTCAAAGAATTGTTAAATTTTAAATTTTTTAATGTTTATTTTTGAGAGAGACAGAGAGAGACAGAGAGATAGACAGAGAGTGAGTGGGGAAGGGGCAGAGAGAGAGGGTTGGGGGAGACACAGAATTCAAAGCAGGCTCCAGGCTCTGAGCTGTCAGACAGCCCGATGCAGGGCTCCAACCCACAAACCGTGAGATCATGACCTGAGCTGAAGTCAGATGCTCAACTGACTGAGCCACCCAGTCGCCCAGAACTGTTCAATTTTAAGGGGTGATAATAACATGGTGCTTATGTGAGAAAATGTCTATATATTTTAGAAATGACAGAATATCATAATGTCTGGAATTTGTTTTAAAATACTTTAGCAAAGGACAGAAATAGATGAATCTATGGCAAGATTTGATCATCGTTGAAGTTATGAGTATATGGGGGTTCGTTGCACCATTCTATTTTGTGTGTGTGTGTGTGTGTACATTTTCATAATCATAAAAAAGTTAAAGACAGATCACATAGTAACATTAAACATAAGTAGCAATAAAATTAAAGTTCCTAGGGTAATTTCTTACCACCCAACTCTTATTCTCTCACCTCACTTAAGAGACGAGAAAAATTATTTTTTAAATTTTATTTATTTTTATTTAAAAATTTTTTAAATATTTATTTTTGAGAGAGAGAGGTAGAGCACAAGTGGGAGGGGGCAGAGAGAGAGGGAGACACAGAATCCGAAGCAGGCTCTGGGCTCTGAGCTGTCAGCACAGAGCCCAATGCGGGGCTCGAACCCACAGGCTGTGAGATCATGACGAACTGAAGTCAGACGCTTAAGCAACTGAGCCACCCAGGTGCCTCTTATATTTTATTTTTAAGTAATCTCTATGCCCAACATGGGGCTTGAACTCACAATCCTGAAATCAAGAGCCACACGCTCTACTGACCGAGCCAGCCAGGTGCCCTGGGAAAAATTCATTTTAAAGGCTTGCTGATGCTGATTTTTCAACAGAAATTTTGCACAAGATAGTGCTGGAGAGTCTGATGTGGGTGGGTTTTAGTGGCTTTTCTTGAAAATTTTCAAGAGGAAATTGAATACTTATTTCTTCTCTTGAGAACAGATTCTGTAATGAGCTGGCTGTCACCAACAGCTTTACAGACCTGGGAGGAGGCTGAGGGCAGGGCTGAGAAGTCTGGCTTTGGAATCAGACACATGAAGTTCCAGTCCTGACTCTGACCCTTCATAAGCCACAGGATCTTTGGTAAATCACTGAACCTCAAAAAGCCTCAGTCTCCCCCTCTATAAATGGGAATGTTGATAACCACCTTGTAAAATTTTATTAGAATGAGTTCTTTCTTGGGGCGCCTGGGTGGCTCGGTCGGTTAAGCGTCCGACTTCAGCTCAGGTCATGATCTCACAGTCCGTGAGTTTGAGCCCCGCGTCGGGCTCTGTGCTGACAGCTCAGAGCCTGCAGCCTGTTTCAGATTCTGTGTCTCCCTCTCTATCTGCCCCTCCCCTGTTCATGCCCTGTCTCTCTCTGTCTCAAGGATAAGTAAACGTTAAAAAAAAAAAAAAGATTAAAAAAAAAAAGAATGAGTTTTTTCTATCCTTGGCATATGCTAAATGCTCATTAACCATTAGCTACTGTTATTATTCTTGCTACATTTGGGTCACCGACATTTCTTTGTCATTATTAATTTTTTTTTTTTGGTAATATGACTTTCTCAAAAAATATGGATACAGGAAAAATTGGGGTTAGATTCCACTATCTAGAAGCTGGACTGCCTATATCACGTTTTGCAGGTTCTCTCTCCCTCGCGGGAATCACCCGAGATTTCTCCACGCCACAGCCACCTTGCCAGAAATCGGTGTAAGATCCACGGGGAGGGATCTTACACTCCCCTTGCACTCTCGGTGGACACACTTAGAGTACATATTTGGAAAGCGATTCAAGTGCACACTTTCACAACAGAGGAAATAAAGAAAGTGTAGACTTAAAAAGAGATTCAAATATACATTTTGCAAACAAGAGGAATTACAGCGCGCAAAGTACGTACCTGAAAGGAAATTCAGACACACGTTTAAAGAGAAAGTCACCGTTTTCGCTCAGTGTTGTTAACACTCAGAAGGTCTGATATCATTTGCTTGTGATTATGGGAAGCTCATCTTCCTCTCCCTGAGGATATACAAGCCCCATGTTTATACCTGTCCATTCGATAGGCTCTAAAGACACCGAGAGACCCAGGAAGAGAGGGACGTGGGGAGACACTGGCAACAGCCATCACAAACTGCAGCTGCAAACAAAGTCAAGAACTAGGAATCCTGGCAGGTCCTCCCTTTCTGGGTATCTGCCTGAAGAAATGAAACCACTGTCTCAAGGAGATATCTGTACCCCTATGTTCACTGCAGTATTGTTTACAATAGCCAAGATGTGGAAGCAAGCTAAGTGTCCATCGATGGATAAACGGATGAAGAAGAGGGGCGCCCAGGTGGCCCAGGTGTCTAACTTCAGCTCAGGCCATGATCTCACGATTCGTGGGTTCGAGCCCCATGTCGAGCTTTGTGCTGATAGCTTGGAGCCTGGAGCCTGATTTGGATTCTGTTTCCCTCTCCCTCTCTCTGCCCCTCCCCTGCTTGTGCATTCTCTCTCTCTCTCTCTCTCTCTCTCAAAAAATAGATAAATAAACATCTTGAAATCATTGTTGCACCATGCGCTAACTTGGTGTAAATTATAAAAAGCAAATAAATTATAGAAAGAAAAAATACACTTTTTAAAAAATGGATGAAGAAGATGTGGTATTCATATACTATGGAACATCATTCATCCATAAATAGGAGGGAAGTCCTGCCATTTGTGACAACAGGGATGGACCTTGAGGACATTACGCTAAGCGAAATAAGTCAAACAGAGAAAAGACAAACACTGTATGATCTCACCTATACGTGGAATCTATAAAACCAAACTCACAGGGACAGAAAGTAGACTGGTGGTTGCCAAAGGCTGGGGCGTGGGAGAAATGGGTGGTTAAAGGGTACAAACTTCCAGATGATTAAGTATTTTTTATATGTTTATTTATTTTGAGAGGGAGAGAGAGAGAGTGTGTGCGCGCTAACAGAGGAAGGGCAGAGAGGGAAGGAGAATCCCAGGCAGGCTCCGCGCGGTCAGCGCAGAGCCCAATGCAGGGCTTGAACTCACAAACCGTGAGATCATGACCTGAGCCGAAACCAAGAGTCGGACGCTTAACTGCCTGAGCCACCCAGGCATGCCAATGAATAAGTATTTTTTTTTCAACGTTTATTTATTTTTGGGACAGAGAGAGACAGAGCATGAACAGGGGAGGGGCAGAGAGAGAGGGAGACACAGAATCGGAAACAGGCTCCAGGCTCCGAGCCATCAGCCCAGAGCCCGACGCGGGGCTCGAACTCACGGACCGCGAGATCGTGACCTGGCTGAAGTCGGACGCTTAACCGACTGCGCCACCCAGGTGCCCCGAATAAGTATTTTTAAGATGAATAAGTTCTGGGGGCACCTGCCTGGCTCAGTCAGTGGAGGATGTGACTCTCGGTCTCGGGGTTGCGAGTTCTGGCCTCATGTTGGATGGAGAGATTACTTAAAATTGGAATCTTTTTAAAAAAAATAGTAAATTCTGGGATGTAATGTATAGTGTGGTGACTATAGTTAACACTGTATGATATACTTGAAAGTCGCTAAGAGAATAGATCTGGAAAGTTGTCACCGTCCCCACACAAAAGGTAACTATGTGAGGAGACTGATGTGTTAACTAACCTTATTGTGCTAATCATTTTGTAATATATCCATATATCAAATCATCATGTCGTACAGCTTAAATTTACACAATGCTGTATGTCAATTATATCTCAAAGCCGGGGAAAAAAATGAGGAATCCTGCAAGAACCCTCTGTTGGTATTAATCATCTGAAGTGGTTTATGCAGGTGGGTGTTTTGATCCTTAATCCATCGTTTTTAGAGACATCCCATTTCGTTATGTTTCAGACACACCCTTGGAAAGGCAGGCCCGTCATTTCACACGTGTGTTTTTGTTTTTGTGTTTTGTTTTGCTTTGTTTTGTTTTGAGAGAGAAAGAGAGTGTGTTTGTGGGGGAAAGAAACAGAGAATCCTCAGCAGGCTCCATGGAGCCTGACTCAGGGCTTGATCTCAAGATCCTGAGATCATGACCTGAGCCCACATCAAGAGACGGATGCTCAACTGACTGAGCCGCCCAGGCACCCTTCACAGACGTTCTTTAAATTTGCCTTTGCATCCCTCACTCACCCTCAGGGCAATGAGCACTCACCTGTGGCCCAAAATGCCTTTCCAGTATCTCCATCTCTATCCGAAGCACACGGCACTGGGGTTAGCCTTGTGTTTTCCCTTTTCCGAGCCAGTCTTACAGAACAAGAGCAAATGCCAAGCAAATGTCAAAATAAGCACATAGAAAAGCTAAAAGTGGGGAAGGTACCGTGGGACAGCCTGAAGTATTGGTTTGGCAGGGCTGTGAAGGTGTCCCGGCTTAGCCCCCGACCGGTGACCCAGGAGGGTTGGAGCATAAGTAGGAAAGGGTCCGTGTGCAGACCCTGGAGGGCAGCTGGCTGCCTGGACAGGTTAATGCCGTGGAGAATTCGAGAAGGCATCTGCTGCTGTCATCCATGTAATCAGCTAGGGATGCATTTTTCGCTTTCTCGCTCCCCCTGGCTAGGTTTCAGCCTCAGCTATGCTTCTCTGAGATCGCATTGGTCACTGAGATGAGGCCTGCCTGTCCCCCCCTGAGGCTGCTCAGCTGCGCCTTTGAGAGAGGAGCTGACCTCACGCCAGAGCGCGCTGTATCTTGCTTGTTACATTCTCTAAGGGTGAGCTTCTCAAGGGGCACCTCCGCTTTGTTCCTCTGTCTTAAACATCCAGCTGATATTTAGCCCATTGTGATCCGATTTCCTTCCCTTCCCTGGAAGTTGCTAGAACTTCCAGCGTGCCCAGCACTGACCCCCTAATTGCTGACACTTCCCTAGACGTCTCTTTAGTAACCAGCACATCACCACTCTTGACTACGAATTCTCTTCTCTTGGCTTCTTCAACACTCTCTTCGGCTTCTCCTCCTCCCTCTTCTTCCTCTGTCCAGTGTTCCCCACTGACGGGGGCTCTCTGTCACTTGGGTCCTCTCTGGAAGGTCTGTGCACTCCCATGGTTACATCACACAAATGCAGGTGCCCCCCAGGCCTACCCTTCATGAATCTGGGTACCGCTGCCCATGGGAGCCCCCTTCCCCCTCGATGTCACACAGGCACCTCGAACTCAGTGAGATCCGAACTCAACTCCTTACGGGCATAATCTGGTCCCTCCCGACTTCTCTGGCTTCACGCCCTCTCTCCACAGCAACACCAGATTGTGGTGGGCTCTGCCCTAAGGTGGCCTTATCGCTAATTAAATCAACCTAATATGGGAGGAAGCAGAATGTTTTCAGACCCTTAGAGTAGCAGCTTGGCATTGCGTCACAGTGGTCCCATCTGCTCTATGTTCAGAAAGCCTCAGTATAGAACCTATAGAAACGTTGGGATCCCATTCCCAGACAACAGCAGGGCCCCTAAAAGGGCCCCAAGCTCCATGACTTCCAGGATCAGGAGTCCTTCCTCTGAGTGAAGGTGAGTGGCGGGGCGGTGATGAACTGAAACACACAGTTCCCTCCTAGCATTACCCGGTGTATGCTTACGTGAATGTTGCCACAATCTCTGAGTTTCCAAGAGAATCCAGAAATCTGGATTTTCACGTGACTTCCAACTGTGAAATGTCAGCAACAAATGCAAAATTCAAAATACACTATGTGCGCTAACTGTTTAAGAACACTGCGTGAATCACTCAAAACCATATCCATATCTAGCCTGCGGGTTATGGGTCTGTGAACTAGAAAGAATAGAAGGTGTGGAGGCTTTGGAGTCAGACAGACACCAACTCAAATAGTTCTCTGAGTTGTAACGAGGATGAGAGGTCATATTTGTAAAATGGCCAGCACAGAGCAGTCCCTAAATGGAAGTCAATTGCCACTTAATCAGCACGACTGACACATCTATAAAAAGGACATGTTTACCTGGTCAGCATAGGACAATAGGGAATATGAGCACCACCAAGGAAGGGGAGACTGAGTCACAAACCCTCACAGCTCAGTAATTCCATTGCTCGTTTCCCCTGTACTGGAAATGGGCAGCTCTACACGAGCCATGTGGCCAGTCTGTGCACAGCCTTCTGATTTATGCCCCAGTCTGGTTTGTGTTTAGCTCTCTGATGCACTTAGAAAAGCCTGGTGCCCCAGGCCATCACAGCTGGGGTTCTGAGCCTGGAACTAGAGGGAGGACTTGGCCAAAAGACATCCTTCCTGAGAACCCCTAGACATTACCCACATTGTCACCCCCAAAACTGTGTCAGCCATGAGGAGTGCCTGCAAGGTCTCCCAGAGGTCAAGAGGCCTGGGGCCGCATCCCTTATTTGAGGATCCAGACAAATTAAAAATGAACAGTTGCCGGGATAGGTTTTTATAGTATATTTTAAACATTTCCATTTAACAATGCACACACACACACAGACGCACACAATAGAATACTATTTAACCGTGCGATTCATGGGTAATTAGATGACCTACCTTATCTACAGAAAGCCCTTCTTCACTTCCTCTCTGTTCTCCTGGTGACTTCTCTTCATCATTTCCTGCCTCAAATTCAGCTCCTCTGTTGAGAATCCTCTGACTTCCTCTTGAGGAACCTCTGAACTGATTTATGCCGCTGCATACTTTTATTATTGTGATTTGGGATTTGTGGTGCACCTTCCACTGGCCTGGGAACTCCTCTAGGGGGAGGGACCGGAGTAAACTCTTTTGTGAGATCGAGCCCCACGTTGGGCTTGCGCAGACAGCATGGAACCTGCTTGGGATTCTCTCTCTTTGCCCCTCCCCTGCTCGTGCTCGTGCGCGCGCGCGCTCTCTCTCTGTGTCAAAACAAATCAATAAACTTAAAAAAAGAAAGCGTTAAGGACCCGAAAAAGCTTTAAAAATAATGAGTCCAAGAGCAGGAGCTCCAAGACAGGAAGTGCTTCGGGGACTCGCTCCTGTGGGGTAAGTGGTTGGGCAGCCCTGCCTTTCTCTGGACTCTGGCCAGCATTGCTCTCTAAGACTCAGCTGATCCCCTCACCTGCAACCGCCTCACTTCTTTCTGGTGAGGTCCCTCCCCACCGTCAAGCTCAGCTCAGCAGAAACCACCATCTCTGGCACCTGGACACAGCCACACAGGGGTTTCTTCTCATTTGATCCTGACAGTCACCCCGGAGACAGATGTCATGACTTCACTCTTCACAGACAAGGAAACAGAGGCCAGAAATTCCTTCACAGATGAGAAAACGGAGGCCAAAAAGGCACTTGGCCAAAGTCTCGCAGCGAGGGAGATGTAACTGCAGCTTCCACCTCAGGGCTCTGGACGCCGGTGGTTGTGACATGGATGCCGCTTTGACTTTTAGAGCTGGCATGTGAGGAACACACTCGAAACAGGAAATGGCTTTCCCCTCAGGCTCTCTCTGCCCTTCCTCTCAATATCGAAAAACATGAACAGCTCGTCAGGAGCTGTGGTTGGTGACTTGTGAAAAGGAAGTACCGCAGAAGTGCTGGTGAAGTGAGGAAGCCAGTCAGACGGATATCTGGTAGGAGACCATTCCAGGCAGAGGGAACAGCAAATGCAAAAACCCTGAGGCAGGGGCCTGCTAGACAAATCGAAGGAGCTAGGAGGCCACTGTGGCTAGAGCAAAGGAGCAAAAGGGATAATGTAGGGAAGGGATCAGAGAGGGCACATGGTCTTAGGGCCCTCTTAATGATGTGGCTTTCACCGAATGAAATGGAAACCACTGGAAGGTTTTGCGCAGAGCAGTGACCTGACTGTAGCTAGGTCTTAAAAGAGGTGGAAGAGAGACCTCTTTTAAGAGCACCACAGGCTTCAGCTCTGGGATGAGCTACACCCTGACCCATTCCCAGCTGAGGGGCCTTGGCATTCTGTCTCTCATTCTTGGTTCTACAGGAAATAGCAATAAAATTTCAGCTGGGCACCCTTTCCTGCCTGCAGCTGACATAACTGGGCCAAACTTTTGTGTAGGCGATGGAGAGGGGAGGGAGTCAACTCCAGGGGCTTGTGTGTTTAATGTGGAATTTTCTAGACAGGTTGGTAATGGTCCCATGGGGGTGCAGGCCTCATTCGGTCCACCAGTATCTAGCCAGCACCCATCTTTTGGGAGCCTAGGACTCTTTCTGCCTCAGGGGAGGTTGGGGATGGTCAATAAGCCAGCAACAAGACCATGCACAGTCATGGTAACCAGAAATGGGTAGTCCCCACCATCCCCAAATTCAGGCCTGTGGGTCATGGCACAGAGCTTGCCTCTGGAAATTCATTCTACTGCTCTATTGTCAAGGCAAGCGGCCTTTTCTGGCCCTGCTCCTCCTAGGCCTGGCCAGGCTCCTGAATGAGCAGCCTTGGAGTCCCACGGCTCCTCTCCTTTAAAGGACTTTCCACAGTTGAGCTCTTACACAGATTAGTAGGATTCTTTGAGGTCTCTCCCCACCCCACCATTCTAAGAACTACAGGGCCTGGTAAAGGCTTTGTCCGTGTCCTTCACCGCTGTGTTCTAGGAGCACCCCGGCATGGTCCCTGACATATAAGGGGTGCTCAAGAAATAGGCTGAAAGACTAAATGATAAAGGAGAAAGGCAGGTAATGCTTTTCCCTTTTATAGGCAATAAAACATGCCCAGACAGGAGGTATGACTGCCTTCTGGCCCAGTTCCTATAGCTGGAGCACCCAGGAGCACAGGGCCACACCCATGGTCTCCTGGGCCCTCCACAGTCTTCTCCTCTGCTCCTCCGCAGTCACTGCGGAGCCAGTCCTGAGCCCCCCAACAAGACCGGTTTCCCAAGGAAAAAACCCTAGGGCAGGAGTGGAGCAGGTAACAGCCTATTAATAACAATAACAGCACTTAGAATGTACCACTCTTCTTTCACAGCAGCTCTTTGAGGCAGGTTGTATTGGCACCCTCACTTTAAAGATGAAGAAATGGGGCACAGGGAGGTAAGTGCCCGACCCAGTAGCAGAGTCTAGGTCGTGGAAGCGAGGCCGAGAGCGTGAGGCTGCACTGAGTTGCCTCTGCTGCAGCGCCGAACATCAACATAGGCGTCAGAGGTCAAGTGTTCTTCGAGCTCTGCCTTGGGTGCCCCATGTCCTCGTTTCCTCATCTGTAAACCGTGAGCATTAATAATGGCTAGCCTATAGGGTTGTCAGAAGACCAATGCACGCAGTTTAGTACGGTGCCCAGCGCACAGGAAACGATCAATAAATGTTAATTATTGATACTTTTTGTTATTGTTAGGAGTGTTTCTGGGCCTGGAATGGAGGGCTGTAGGGCGGCATCCTTGCAGACTACAGGTGAGGTCATCCGGTGAGCCAGGGGTGCGCGGCCCCTCTCCCTCCCTTACCGGCCGGAGCAGGCGGGGCGAGAGTGAAGGGAACGGCGGCCCCGCCCCGCCAGGCTTTTTAAAAAAGGGGACGCTGGGCGCAGGCGCAGAATCGTCCAGCCATCTGTCTCGCGCCGGCCCCGACGCGCACGCGCATGGAGGGGCGCGCGAGCCCCCCGGACGAGGCCCGCGGCCGCCCCGCGGCGGCCGTGCTGTGCCGCGGCCCCGTGGAGCCGCTTATAGTCTTCGCCAACTTCGCTTTGGTCCTGCAGGGCCCGCTCACCACGCAGTACTTGTGGCACCGCTTCAGTGCCGACCTCGGCTACAATGGCACCCGCGACAGGGGCAGCTGCAGCAACCACAGCGCGGACCCCATCATGAAGGTAGCGGCGCCGGAGGGGCGCGGAGCGTGGCACCGGGTGGGCCCCGGGCTGGAGCGCTGGGCAGCCGATGGGGCGGGGCCTGCGTCTGGGTCCCGGCAAGCTGCGGGGGCGGGGGGGGGGTGGGTATGGAGACTGGGTAGTGGGCGGGGCCAGAGCCTAGTTGGCGCCGGACCGACCCCTGCAGTGTGGGGGGGTGCTTAAAGTTCCTCTAGGTAGAGCAAGGACGTGAGGATTAGCAAAGGGAGTAAAAGTAAGGGCCTGGGACCGTAGTCCATTCCACTTAACCCAGCACCGGTTCTCTGAGGTTTAGGGCTCCAAAGATAGTCCCCATCCCCGTTTCTCCCAGGATGGTGACGGTTGGGAGTTGGGCAACCCAGAGTGAGGAACAGCACCCTGGTAAGATTCATGTCCCCACAGGAAGTGGAGACCCTTACCTCCCACTGGACCCTCTACATGAACCTGGGCGGCTTCCTTGTGGGGCTCTTCTCATTCACCCTGCTGGGTGCCTGGAGTGACTGTGTGGGCCGCCGTCCACTGCTGGTGCTGGCCTCACTGGGCCTGTTGCTGCAGGCTCTGGTGTCCATCTTTGTCGTGCAGCTGCAACTCCACGTCGGCTACTTCGTGCTGGGCCGCATCCTTTGCGCTCTCTTTGGGGACTTCAGTGGCCTCCTGGCTGCTGGCTTTGCCTCCGTGGCAGATGTCAGCTCCAGCCGCAGCCGCACCATGCGAATGGCCCTGCTGGAATCGTGCATCGGGGTGGCGGGGATGTTGGCGAGCCTTCTCGGGGGCCACTGGCTCCGGGCCCAGGGTTACGCCAACCCCTTCTGGCTGGCCTTGGCCTTGTTGATAGCCATGACTCTCTATGCAGCATTCTGCTTTGGTGAGACGGTGAAGGAGCCAACGCCTGCCCGGCTCTTCACGCTCCGTCACCACCGATCCATTGTCCGGCTCTACGTGACTCCCGCCCCAGAGAAGTCCAGGAGGCATTTAGCCCTGTATTCCTTGGCCATCTTCATGGTGGTCACTGTGCACTTTGGGGCCCAGGACATCCTGACCCTCTATGAACTGAGCAAACCCCTCTGCTGGGACTCCAAGCTGATCGGCTACGGTTCTGCAGCTCAGCACCTCCCGTACCTCACCAGCCTGCTGGGCCTGCGGCTTCTGCAGCACTGCCTGGCTGACGCCTGGGTGGCCGAGATTGGCCTGGCCTTCAACATTCTGGGGATGGTGGTCTTTGCGTTTGCTACCATCACACCCCTCATGTTCACAGGTAAAAAGCGTGGGCTTGGGGACAGTGCGTCCCAGAGGCACTGGGTGAAAACTGGGGGTCAGACACTCCCTGCCCCTGCAGGTTCAGGCCTGTGTCTGGAAACATTGTTGTGCTCCTTGCCTGCACTGGAGGACAGACGAAGAAACTTCATAAAAATGCCATCTTTGTCAAATGGAGAAGACAGACCTTCAGTAGCCTCAGTAGTTAATCCACATTATCAACTATAAATTGTTGTTAGTAAGATGGAACAAAAGACAAAAGTATGGCTCATAGGCTAATAGCTTCACTTCTTGGCCTCCCACAGCCAGTATTTATGGTGTTCTTAAACAAAGTCCATGCCACTAATGCCGTAATACTCACTTCTCTGATAAGAATCACAGGCCCTACCTCGGTATCTTTGGTCAGCTTCTTTGGGTTTTTTAAAAAGCCAGTCTTCTCAGACCACAGATAACAGATTCCTGCCTGCGTTAGTTCTTTTTCTTGTTCCTCTTTTTTTTTTTTTTCTTGGTAGGAGAGGGGTAGCTGGAAATGAGGAAGTTAACTTTTTTAAAGGAACAGATTAGGGGTGCCTGGGTGGCTCAGTCAGTTACACACTTGCCTCTTGGTTTCGGCTCAGGTCATGATCTCTCGGTTCATGAGATGGAGCTTCGTGTAGGGCTCTGCACTGACAGAATCCCAGCCTGCTTGGGATTCTCTCTCTCTCTCTCTCTCTCTCTCTCTGTCTCTCTCCCCCTCTCTGCCCCTCCCCAACTTGTGTGCGCACATGCTCCCTCTCTCTCTCTCATACTCTCAAAACAAATAAACTTAAAAAAAATAAAATAAAGGAACAGATTAATTTTCATAGAGTCCTAAAATACGTTGTTTACAAAGTCAGCCGACCAGTAATCACCGATTTCTTAACTTGGCTGCTTGCCTGGAGAGCGAGGCCGAAGGGGACCGGGGACCTTCCTCTCCTGCCCACAGCATCTCCCCTGGCCTCAGTGCTGGGCTCAGTGCCCTCAGGGGTGCAGAGATGATGAAGGCACTGTCATTGCTCTGGGGAGCCTCAGCAGAGTGGGGTTCGAGGGCCTGACACCTAAACGGGCCCTGGGTGCCTCATAAACCCACTTTGGAGGATCTACTGTCTTCTAGGAGGCAACAGTCCCAGAGGGATAGAATCGTTATGGAAGAAGCAGTGTGAGCCTATGAGTAACAGATACAAAGGGAAAAAGAACTTGCATTTGCTGTGTATCCTCCACAAGTGTTACCTCACGTACTGTTTCCTGGGGCTGCTGTAACAAATGACCACAAACTGGATGGCTTAAGACCATGGAAATTTATTCTGGCACAGTTCTGGAGGCCAGAAGTCAAGCATCAGTATCACTGGGGTCAAAATCAAGGGGGCAGCAGGGCCACGCTCCTGGCTGCTTCCAGCTCCGGAGTCTCTCGGAGGGAATCTCCCTTGCTTCTTCCAGCTTCCAGTGGCTGCTGGAGTTCCTGGCTTGTGGCCATGTCACCCTAGTCTCTGTCTCAGTGGTCACATGGTCTCTTCCTCTTCCATGTGCCTTCTCTGTTCCGTGTCACAGCTCCCTCTGTTTCCCTCATCTAAGGATTCGTGTGATTGTATTTAGGGCCCAGTCTGGTAATCCTGGAAAAATCCCTTCATCTCAAGATCCGTAACTTAAACATGTCTTCAGAGACCCATTTTCCAAATAAGGCAACATTTACAAATTTCAGGGATTCGGCCCTGAAATCTTAGGGGGCCTTCTATACCCCAGAACCATCCTGTGAGGAGGGCTTTGTTATCCTTTCACAGATAGGAGTCATGTCCAAGGCCACACAGTTAGGAAGCAATGATGTCAGGTTTAGAACTCGGGGCCGACTCCAAAGCCCATGCTTGTTTTCTGGACCATGCCATCTCCCTTCTAAGTGCAAGATGGTTGGGTGATGCCTGCTGCGACCACAAGAGGTATTGCGACAAGAACACAATTGGTGGGGAATCAGCATTCATTCATGAAACAGGTAGCAGGTAGGTCAAGCTTTGAGAAAGGTAGTCTCCCTTCCTTCTTGGTCATTGTCTCCATCACCAGTAAGGAAGTCCTTCCTGTGTCCAACCTGAGTCCCACATGAGGTATGTATAGGAGTTCTGCTACATAGGGTGCTTGGGTGCTCCTCTCCCTGACTCCATTTCCTTGATGATTGTTTCTTTCTCTGCAGGGTACGGGCTCCTATTCCTGTCATTGGTTACCACACCCATCATCCGGGCCAAGCTCTCCAAGCTGGTGGGCGAGTCAGAGCAGGGTGAGTGTCAGGGTCACCCTGTATCTGGTCCCTCATACCCAGTGTTGCCTGAAGTGGGCAGAGGGCAGCAGTGAGCCGGGAGGCTGCGTACCTTCCTCCCCTCCACCCAGGAGACGTTAGTAGCCGAAACAAATGCACTTGTGTCAAATTGCCTGGGATTGGCAGAGGGCCACAGTGCCTTGGATTTTCAGATCACAGGGTTGGAATTTGCAGTTCGCGGAGCACACTTGTTCCTTCAGGTAAATCCCAGGTGCAGGATTTACTCTCCAGAACTCAGCTTTTCCAGCTGCAGAATGAATAAGATGATGTTTCACTAGGGTCAGTGTGTAAGCTTAGAGGAAGCAGACAACCTTTCGATATTTCCTTGTCCCCGAGTGACAGTTGAAGAAGCAGAGACCCAGAGGGTTAAATTGGGTCACGCAAAGTCACTCAGTAAGTGGTGGAGCTGGGATGCAAACCTGGGTCTGTTTTTAAGAGCAGCAGGTCTTGGGATGTGGTTTGGGTCCTGACTCTGGTACCACTGGCTGTGAGATCTTGGGCAGGTCCCTTTCTGTCTCTGCACCCGTTCTCTCCTCTGTTACATGAGCGGTTTGCTCTTGATGACAAGGGCCTTCCAGCTCTTGACGGTCGGACAGAGTTCAAACTCAACTTCTCTTGGGTTGTTGCTCATTTTGCAAAATTTGGGTTCTGCTGGCATATCTATAAAGAATAGCCTCAGGACTCTGGGTCCTTAGACCCTAGTCTGGAAACATCTGGCTCATGCACTTTTCCCCATCTGCCCTGGAAGGAGGATCTGGTGCCATATGTAGCCCAGTAGAGGTTTGTTTTCTTGCCTCCCAAAACCCATGTACCTTCATTCATTCACTCAGTAAGCTTTTTTTCTAGCACCTTCACTGTGCCCTGAGATGCCAAGGGGAACAGGAGAGAAGAACAGCACTTACTAACTTACTACCTCCAGGGGGCCTGTGGTGGATACTTTACGTGTGAATTTAATGTTGCCAGCAGTCAATGAAAAATAGGTCTTAGCCTTATTTAACAGAAGGGGAACAGAAACCCAGAAGGATAAGCAGCTGATTCAGTGATCACACAGATAATAAGTGTTAGAACTGGGAATTAACCCAGCAATTAATCTCAAACAGGAGATGATTTCAAAAGGAGATAAACCAAAAACCACTTTATCAGGCTTTTTGGTAGAAGATATCACATGTACTTTTAATACATGGATTTAATACCAGCCATTTGTTCTGTAGTCCCATGCGCGAAGTGCTTTCTGTGCATGACCTCACTCAATCCTTACCACAACACATGATGTAGGATTTATTGTTGAGGAAGATGAGACTCAGAGAGGTTAAGTGACTTGCCCCAGGTCACACAACAGCGAGCTAGGGGTGCTAGGATTTGAATCTAGGCCTTTCAGACCTCAGTGTGTGATGTTTATTTCTTCACAGGTGCTCTCTTTTCTGCTGTGGCCTGCGTCAATGGCTTGGCCATGCTGATGGCTTCTGGCATTTTCAACTCGCTCTACCCAGCCACCCTGAACTTTATGAAGGGGTTCCCCTTCCTCCTGGGAGCTGGTCTCCTCTTCATCCCGGCCATTCTGATTGGGTAATGTAGGGCTCTGACCCATGCTCATAATGCTTTATCCCAAAGTTGTCCTCTTTCTCCTCCTCCCAACCAGAACAGTCCTGGAACCATTCTGCTTGATTCTTGCCTTGCAGACAGCTGCTTTAATCATCTGAGAACCATTGCCCAAGGGCAAGGCAGAGGGGCAGCAGAGGAAGGGTCAGGCTAACACTGCTTGTTGGCAAGGCTGTGTTCTCTCCCTCAGCTCCCCCGGTCCTCCATTACCATTTTGCAGATGGAAATATGGTGGCAGAAATGTTCTAAAGGGAAGCCTGGAAACTTCCTCAGCTAGTTATGTCTGGGCCACAGGCTAGCCTGAACTACTGACTTCCTCCCCCGTAGCCATAAGAGTTGCTTTCCAGAGTCCTATGTCTCTATACATTGCCTTGTCTTCCTCCTCCCCACTGTGGGAGAAAGACCTATACCAGCCCACCCAATAAGGCCTTGATACATCTTGTCACATCTCTTAAGAGTTGAGGGTGTCCCCCCATGTCAAATCTGAATCCTTTCTCTGGTCTCTCACAGGGTGCTGGAAAAGGCTAATCCTCGTCCTGAATTCCAGCAGTTTCCTCAGAGCCCCTGATCTGCCTGGACCCGAGGACAGAGGGCAGTGGGAGCAAAGTGAACACTAACTAGCTGAAAGCATGCGTCTGGCTCCCAGCAACGCCAGCACCACCCCGCAAAGGGCAAGTGTCTGCCTTGGAAAAAGTGGTCAAGCTACACTGCTGTGCCAGCCTATGACTCTAATCTAGAATTGTAACCCACACAGCCCCACTCCAGGAGGCAGCGGGGGAGCCATCTGGACTGTTTACCCTTGATGCCATCAGTCGTATAGAACCCTTCAGGGGAGAGGAGAGGTCCCTAATGCAGGTGAAGCCTCAGGGACCAGTTGAAGCATGAGGGCTGGCATCTGTGCTTCTAGCCCACACTGCACAGCTCACAGGGCTCAGTTCCTGGTGTGCAGCCACCAGTCACTTCTGGGGTTGGATGCGATTCTGAGGGGAGGGGGGTGGGAGGGGCTGGGTCCCTTCTGGAAAGTGCTGCTGTCTCTGGCTGGAATCCATCCTCTGGGCTTCACAGTGCCAATCACAATAAATCCATATAATCACACTGAAGTGAACCTTCTGGCCCCCAAGGCATTGGGCTGTGGGGCTCTCTGCTTTCCTGTTCCTGGCCTGCCCACCATAGGTCAGATAGCAGCAGCCTCTGGGCTGGGCAGGAGTCCCTGAGCTGCCATGGGATTGTACTGGGCATGGCCAGCCCCCCACCTCCCCCTCCATCTGACTGCTCATTCTCTTCCCCTGAGCTGCGGGGCAGAGGCCTGCCAGACTTGCATCAGGCTCGTGGGGAGATCCGGGCAGGAGCCCATTCCTGAGGGTCAGAGATCCAGTCCCTGAAGGCACCTGTACTGGTCGACCCGGCTGTACCAGCCCAAGCAGGGTCAGGTTTTGTCACTGCTCAGCCCTCCAGCACTCTTGTTGCCACCCATTTCAGCAGGGCCATCCTTTATCTGTAGGTTAATAGGAACCTGGAGATGTGACTCCTCGATATGATCCAGGGGCCCCAACTTCTCAGAGAATGAGGGGCTCGTTTCTAGGGTGTTAGGAAAGCCTGGACCGGAAGCTGGAAGTCAGAACTGGATTCAGTATCCAGGCACCAGCTTTGATGAGAGCTGCAAGCCCCTGCACAGACCAGAGCAGGTGGCACTTGACTGCAGGCGTGCATTGGCCACAGTGCTTGGCTCCTGCTACCCTCATTCTCTGTCCCCTGCCCCAGAAATCACAGGTGAAACGGGAGGGGGGGGGCGGGTGCAGAACAAAGCATGGTCAGCTGTGGCGTCTGTAGCCTGGGCCTGTTTCCAGATTCCCATCTCACCGTCTCTGTCCTTGGAAGACCAAAGCAAGGAGAGGGCCTTCCACGGACTATCCCAGCATGAGGCAGTGAGGAGGGTCAGGAAGAGGCTCTGGGCTGGTCTCAGGCCTGGGCTCTACTCTGGGCACTGCCTCTGGCTTGCTTGTGATCATGAGCAAGCCCTCCTATGTAGGTCTAGATCAGCAGTGCCCCAAATTATCTGATTGCCGGTGGACAAGTTAGGAAACACTAGATTAGATAATGTTCTGAGACCTTTCTCACTTCCTACATGCTAAAATGAGATTCCTCTTCATTGGCATGCAGTCCTTAGTCCCTGGGGAGGGGTGGGGTGAGGTGGGTAGGGACCTAGCTGATGCCCAGCCAAGCGGAAAAGCCAAACCCTGCAGACCTGCGTCAGAGCAGGCTTGGGGGAAAGCCTATTTCCCAGCCCTCTGTTTCAGGACCAGCTCCATGGGGCCAGGCCCAGGTGGAAGACGAGGGCCAGGTGCCTGTCCTGGCTGTAACCCACGCAATGTTGGTCATGGCAGGAGAGGCAATCCACTGAACACACTGGCCTGGCTGGGGGGTCATCACCTGGGCTGCTCTGGTGGGATTGGCGGCTGGGCTCTGATTCCCCAGAGACAGGATGGGGCAGCAGTAGAGGGTGTCCAGACAGCCCTCAACCTCTCTGAATACTGCCCACAGGGCACCTCAGGACGGGGTGGGATTGATGGGGACAAAGAGACAGAAAGTTTCTCCTGGAGGGTAGTCATCCCACTGTATTGTTACTGTCTCTGCTCTGCAAAGGCAGCGTCCAGTCTGCCTCAGTCACCACCACACCCAGGGCCTGGCACTGAAGGGCACTCGTGTGGCATGAAGGCATCAAGAGCAGTGAAGGCCAGAGCTGGGGCCAGGACCCGCTAAAGACAGTGTCTCCTGCAGGAGGGGGAGTGGAAGGAACGAGTCCCAAGCCTGAAGACCTTTGACTTTCTGATGATGTGGCTCAAGAGCTACACCCGGCCAGCACCTGTGGGAGGTGGTTCTGGAAGCTGAGGCAGCCTGGTGTGAACTCACTGCCCCGGGGAGGGAAGAGGCAGGGCAGGCTCTAGCTGACCCTATTAGCTGAAGCCTGGGTTTACTGGGGGGAGGATACTTTTTTGCTCTCCTACCCTAGTGGAGACAGGGGCTGAGGGACATTCCTGCTCATTTATTTCTGTACAGCTCCTGGGTCAGCCTTTCTTGGTGCAAACCTGTCTCCCCCTGCTAGCCTCTTGGGGCAAAGGAGAAGCCAGCTGTCAGTCCGAAGCCCTGCCCAGGGCACAACCTCCAGGATGATTCTCAGGACAGGCAGTGGACGGAGCACCAGGCGGCCAGGTCTGGATCGTGGGGCTGCCACTAATGATTTGGGAAATGGCACATCATTCTCTTCCTTATCTGTAAAATGGAGATAATACCGGGGAGGGTTGCTCCGGTGGTTCTGGGAAATGGCAAATATTTGTGAGGGATTTGTGTTTTAGAGCCTTGCTAGTTCAAGTGGGTCATTCCTTGACCACCGCATCCACTCACCTGGGAATTAGTGAGAAATGCAGAAACCCAGGCCCTGCCCAGGTCTCTTGAATGCAATTTTAGCAAAATTCCCGGGGGAGATTCAACTGCACTCCTTGCCCTTCTTCAGGATCTTGCCTCTCCAACGTGTTGCTGCAGGTTCTGCCCAGGCTATTGCCGCTGCCGCAGAGTGCTGCCTCCCCCGGCCTCCCCCTGAGCATGTGGGTGGGGGAGGGGCCAGGGAAGCCAGCTGAGCCAGGCCAGTAGGAACCTGAGGCACGGCAACAAGGCTAAGTAGGATGGCTAGCTGCCCACTGAGATGGCCTCGGCTGCCCAGGCCCAAGCAGGGGACTCCTTTGCACCACTGGGTGCAGCGAAACTGGCCGTAGCCACAGACCAGCCAGAGTGAGGGCAGGTTCAGCCCAACGCTGACCTTGGATGTGGCTAAGGGGGCTGCACCTCAGAAAGGCTGAGAGGGGACTTGGGACCAGGCCAGGCCAGCTAAGGACACTGAGTGGTTACAGGTCAAGGCCACAGGGTGGCAGGAAGTGGTGAGAGCCAGGCATGATTTAGGCGGAGAGCCATCGCTGGACCCTCGTGCTGGCTGGCTGCTGGGCCCAGGCCCTGGGTTAGCTGAGAAGGTGGGCATGGCCCTAACCCTTGTCAGAGACTGCCTGCCTTCCCCCTATGCAAGCTGGCTGCTGCTGTCAGGGCAGGACGGGGTGTAGTGTGCTGTGAACCCTCAATCTCCAGTGCCTTTCCCACACCGGAGATAGAAAACCTGGTGGCAGGGCCTTGGGTGGGGGGAGGGTCTGACCCTTACCACCCCCAATGCCTGGCTTCCCTTCCCTTTCCAGACACTGAGGAAGCTGGGTTTGAGGTGGCCCATGAGGGTGGGGAGAGAGGGACAGTCATTTCCTGAGAAGGGCCCAGGCTGAGGGAGGCCGGTTTGAGGAGCTGCTTCTTCAGGAGGGACGACAGAAATGGGGGTCACGGCAGGGCTTGGGAACGAAGGACTGGTTAAGTTGGGCCCATGGGTACAGCACCCTCCAAACTGGTGTCAGAACCTGCAGATGAGTCCCGGGAGGAACGGCCCTGCAGGAAGCGGATGATCTTCTCTATTGTGGCCTCTTGGTACTCGTGGGACCACCTGTGGGCACAGAGGCTGGTGGGTCAGAGGGCCTGCCGGAGGGAGCTGCTGGCTGGGGGCTGGATACCCGCCCCCCCTCCTCACTTGATGCCATTGAAGGTGAGCACAGCCTGCATGTCCTCGGGCAGGTCCTGGGGCTCTGGCCACTCGAAGCCATCAATGACGGGCACAATGTTCTTGCCGTAGCTCAAAGCAGTCACGATCTCCTGAAGAAAGAAAAGAGGGGAGGCGGAAAGAGACACAGGTCCCCATCTAGGGACCTGGGAGGCCAGGCAGACGCTGGGAGGGCCAACCACCCAAGGCCAAGCCTGGGGTGGGGTGCTGGTGCTGAAGTCTACCTTGACTTCTCCCTCACCACTTGTGGTATATATTTGGTCTTTGCCCCAGATCCTTGATATAGAGCTCCTGAAACCCTGGGAATCCCCAGATGACTGGAGGATGGGTTGGGGGTGCCTAGACAGCTTCTGGATGGGGACTGGTTGCCAGGAAGACCAAGCTATGTTGAAAAGGTTGGAACTTTTAAGTACCCAACAAACATTCACACACACACACACACACACACACACACACACACTGCCTAGGAGGGGAGAGGGGCAGAGATTGATTTCACTCGCCAGTGGCCAATGACTTAATCATGCCCACATAATGAAACTCCGTAAAACCCCCCAAGGATGAGATGGGTTGGTGAACACATCTAGGTGTTGAGAGGGTGGCCTAGAGAGGGCATGGGAGCTCTGGGCCTCCCCTGCCCATGCCCGCATGCCCTGTACCTTGCCCTAGGCCTCTCTCACATTTGGATGTTCCTGAGTCGTATCCTCTACAATGAACCAGTAATAGTTGAGTCCTTTCTGAGTTCTGCATGTCATTCTAGCAAATTATTGAACTGGTCGGGGGAGGGATGTGTATGTCCCGGGAACTCCTGAATTGGTAGTCAAGTCAGACAAATGCGGGTAGCCTGGGAACCCAGGACTTTCAACTGGCATCTGAAGTGAGGGCAGACTTGTGGGGCAGAGTCCTTAACCCTCTGGAGTCTGACACTTGCTCTGGGTAAGTCAACATCAGAATTGAACTGAATTGTGGAACACCCAGTTGGTGTTGGCAAATTGCAAGAATTGGTTTGTTGGTGTTAGAAAAAACCCACACGATTTGGTGTCAGAAGAAAAACATGACCCGCTGCAGCCAAACTGATCTGTCACCAGCCCTGGCAATTTGTACTTCTTACTTTTTTCTCAAATCCACCCATTTTTTTCTTCTTCCACCCCACCACCACCCTGCTCCAACCCCCCTCATCTTTATCCCCTGCCAGGTCTCTCCTCATCCACTCTTGCCCCCTCTAACTTGTTCTCTGCGTTGCCCTTTCACCTGGCTGCTGTTTGCAAAATGCAAATCTGATCATGTCATCCCCTGCTTAAAACTCTTCAGGATTTTACATGGCTCTTAGAATAAAATTCAAACTCCTTAATGTGGTCTGAAGGCCCTGTGTGGTTGACCACAGCTCACTTCTCAGACTCTACCCCTGTACTGTTCTCCCAGCCACACAGATCTTGTAGCCCCTTAGATTTGCCATCCTCCCTCCCTGCACAGGGCCTTTGCACATGCTGTTTCCTCAGTCTGGAATGCTCTTCCCTGCCCCTTCCCCTAACTAATGCCTACTCATTTTTCTGATCTAAGCTCAATCCATACTTTCCCAGGGAAGTCTTCCCTCACTTCTCTGACTAGGCCAGTTCTCCCTATTGTAGGCTCTTGTAATAGGCCCTTCAGCATATGCTACAGTTGCAAACTTAAATTAGTTAATGAGTGATTTGCTTAATACCTGTCTTCCCCACATGTCTGGTTTTTACCCATCTTACATCTCAGCATCTTTCACAAAGCCTCGCCCATATCAGCCCTTGCCAAATACTTAATGGATGGCTGGATGGTTGGAAGGAAGGAAGGAAGGAGGGAAGGAGGGAAGGAAGGAAGGAAGGAAAGAAAGAAAGAAAGAAAGAAAACAAGCAAGCAAAAGAGAGAAAGAAAGAGAAAGAGAAGAGAGAAAGAAGGAAGGCAGGCAGACTGAATGGTTAGAATGAAGGAAGGAAGGAAGGAAGGGAAAGAAAGGAAGAAAGAAAAAAGGAAAGAAGAGGAAGGAAGGAAGAAAAATAAATAACATAGCATAGCAGGTGGGGACTGAACTCTGGAATCATCAGATGGGGGTTCACATCGAATCTCTGACACAGGCTTTGTGGCCTGAGGCAAACAACAGGCTCTCAAAGCCTCTGTTTTCTCATATATAAAATAAGGTTCAAAATAGGGTTCATGACAGTCCCTGTCTGGTGGGATGGTTGGGGATACCTGCAATGTCCCACGACAAGTGGTTAGAACAGTGCCCAGCATGCAGTGGGTGCTTAATAAATAATAGGTGTTATTATTTCCTCCTCTGTAAAGGAGAATAATAAACCTACTTCACAAGGTTGTTCTGAGGATATTACTTACTATTAATGGGTGCTCTGGTAAGTGCTTATTGAATGTTTTTCTCCTTTCAAGGGAGAACCTCAGGGATTGGCCTTTTTTGAGTGCAGTTCACTTGTGGTTTTCCATATTGATTACTCACTAAATGTGGCTTCAGGGAAAGAAATTTTAAAACCAGAGGCAATCAAGCACTAACAACAACCAAGGAAGGCTGATGGAGCCTTTGGGACTGGTCCAGTGCAAAGGCTTCCGCCACCCTGCCTGCCTCCTCCCTCCTTACAATCTGCTGGGACAAGGCTGGATGTCCAGTACCCTTGTGGAGCAGAGCCTTCCTGGGGAAAGAACCTGAGGAGCTTCCACCTTGGTTGGCTTTGGGGGAACCTCTCCACTTTATGAATGAGAAGCAGGAAGCCCAGAGAAGGGAAGGGACTTGCTCCCAAGTCACGCAAATGCCCAGACCAGGAGGGGCCAGGTGTCTGAATCAAGCCTTCAAATTCCAAGTCCAGGGCTCTTTCAACCAAGCCCTCTGCCTCTCTGCTGAGGATCTGTATGAATTCAGACCCTGAAGAAATTTATTTGGGAGCCTTTAGACATTTGTTTTATCCAAAATTACACACAACTGAAGACAGCACACTGCTCATGGCACAGATTCAGAGTCTGGCCAAGACAGGAATAATGGCTTGTTCAAGGTCACCCAGCAGGTTCAGAATGAAAACTTGATTAGAGTTGACCTGGTAAACCTGGTGGACATGTCTGCTTTTCCCAGTAATCTCAGCTCCACCTGTGTAATCTTTGATTCAATCATTCCATAAACTCAAGAGCCTACTTTGCTGCTTGCGTGGTTGTGGGCATCGGGGATATGGAGTAAACACGGCAAGGTCTGAACTCCCATGGAGCAGGTCACCTGCCACCTAAGCTGGGCCATCAACCATGATCCTCCAGGCGTCTCTTTGGCCCAACACCAAACCAAGCCCAATACTCAGCCCCTAAGACATGGCTTCTGGGGCCTGACCCTCTTCCCCACTGTCAGTCTGGATGCACTCTGGTGTCAGAGCCTTCTCCCAACAACCCCTGGCCTGGCGTCACTGCCCTCAGGGGATCCCTCTTCCCTGTGCTTTAAACATGGGTCTTCTCCTGGCCTTTAGGTACTCTGCAAACTGGTTCTGTAGTTCTTATCCAGCCAATGGTGTACTGGTCAATGTTTAACAATGAGCTCTCTGGGAGGCGGGGGGTGGGGTGGGGGGGACAATCAACCAAATAAAACCCTGACTCGTAGTGTTTATCAACTTCCTTAGTGTCGATGCTCCCACCGTGGCTGATTTCAAGCTACCAACACGACGTCACTGAATGTGGAGTTGGGAAGAGATGCAGACAATCATTTCTGGTGCCGGCTGAACCCAGCCCTATCCCACCACCTCCCCTCACACCCCATCAGATCTGTGCCATGGAACGCAGTCAGGTCCTGGGAAAGAGCATGGGCTTTGGAGTCGGACAGATGGAGTTCAGAGCCCAGCTTTTCTGATTTCAACACCAGTGTGGTCATGGGAAAAAATATTGTACCTCTCTGAGTCTCCGTTTCTTCATCTGTAAGCAGTTACCAGTGATGCACCTTCCTCACCCCCACTTTTGTTCTTTTGCTCACGCAGTTCTCCTGCCTGGGATGCCTTCTCTTCCACTCACCTAAATTCTTAAGACTCTTCTCACATTCTGCCTTCTCCGTGAAGCCTTCCCCGGTTACTCTGGCCCTTAACGTTTTCTCCCTTCTCCATACTCCTATGGCAAGTAGGAGGTTCACCTACCTAGCTTAGCACTGATACCATCCTACATATGATCTGGTCGTTCTGGGCATATTTTTGTCTTCTTAGTTGTTTTAGGACAAGGGCTCCATCTCAGATGACTGCTTTATCTCTCAGCCCAGGCCCCCAGTTCCTACTCACTGATTAATTATTAATAACCTGCAGATGTGATATGGATCCATCCCTCCATTCTACAAGTATTTAATAAGTTTCTACCATGTGTCAGGCACTGAAAATACAACGGTATTAATTAAACAGTGGTAGTACTCATAAAAATTGCAATAATAATTGCTACCATTATAAAGCAATTACTATAGAGCTAGGCATTCTGCTGAGCACTTCACACATTTTAGCTCTTTTAATTTTTATAACAACATCCTAGGGAGTTAGAGACTACACTTATCCCACTTTCCAGTCACAAACACGAAGCTCACTGGGATTAAGTAACTTGTCCAAGGCCAGAGCCAGGATTCAAACTCAGCTTTGTGCTCTTCATGATTCCGCTGCGTCTGGCACTAGGCTCTCTGGCCCCTCTCCCCTCACAGAGGTTATTTTTCAAAGCATTTTCATCCTTCTCGCAACAATCCTACAAGGCGAAGAACACAGAGAAGTTATCCCCATTTTCTAAATGAGGAAACTGAGACTCAGAGAGCCTGAGTGACTTGCTAACGACCAATTACAGTCAGAGCTGTGGCTCCTGACTTCCGGCTGGGCCATGGAGGTTGCTGATGGACGCAGGGGAGGAGGAACGGGAGGAGGACCTTGTGCCCTGGACACAGGCCAGTGCTGGGACCACAGAGGCCAGCGCCTACCTTGTGCACCCAGTCCTTGCAGTCGTGGTCCTGCATGCACTTGTCCAGTGCCCCAGCTGACAGCACCAGCACAAAGTTGCGGGCACCTATGACACTCTGGATGAGCTTGTCCTCGAACTTGCCTGCTTCCAGCTTTTCCACATCAATGAAGACACTGAAGCCGTGCAGCTGCAGGTGCACCTTCAGGAGGCTGTAAAGAGGTCCCGTGTCACTGCCTTGGCCTCGCCCCGAGGCCCCAGCCTGCCCGCCTGCCCACCCCTTCTCACCTGGCCAGCTGGGAGCCTGAGTTCCGGCGGTAGCTGATGAAGACATCTGGGATGTCCCCACTGGGCTTGCAGCCAGTGCAGGGCAGCGGGGAGTGTAGCATTTCTGAAGCAGACAAGAGACAGCTTGGTTCACCATGAGGTACATCATCCCCTGCACACCCGCCTTCTCAGCCCGGCCCAACCCCGCCCAGCCCAGGCAGGGTGGCTTGCTTCAAAAAAGGGTCACTGAGATAGCGAGATGGGCCTACGGGAAGGAGGGCTGCTAACTCTTAGTGAGTGCATCTCAGGAGGTGGGCATTGTGTTTTAGGGACGTGGATTTGCACCTCCAGCCCTGCCCTCTCTCTGGAGCTTCAGACCTACACGGCCAGCTGCCCCCACACACAGCAAACCCAATATGTCCCAAGTCCTTCCTGGGACCCTCCCTTCCTAGTTCCCACCACAGCCAGCACCTGGGTATTGGCCTGAACCCCTACCTCTCACTCATTCATTCAACAAGTATTTGCTAAGCATTTACTGTATGCCTGGCACTATCCCTTCTGCTTGGGCTACTGCAGTGAACAGAACAGACCAGTCTTCACAACCCCTGACTCCGAGCTCTGTATCCTTCCTACTTCCCAGGGCCCTCCCGATGTCCAGGCTCCCAACTCCGCCTTCTCAGTGGTCTCCCCAAATCCACACTTACTCGGTCTAATCTGTTTGTACAGCAACCAGAGGGATTTTTCTAAAATCTAAGTCTGAGTGTGTCATTGCCCCCACTTAAAAAAACGTGCACGGCTCTTTTTAAAAAACGTGTAAGCTATCTTTGCAGTAGGACTTCCTGTTTTTAAAAAATGAAATCTTAGGGTTTTATTGGACGCTGCGATGTAAAAATAATAAAGGCTTGATCTGCTTTAGTTAAATTTGCTGAATGCAAAGAATCCATCTTCATGTAATATTCGGCCCTAACACTCACAGACAGCATTTGTCTGTTTATGAAGCAGAAAGACAGAGGTTCAAATCCCAGTTCTGTTATTTTAAGGGCTTTGAGATATGTATTTGGGATTTCCCAAGGGATAACGTTGGGAAATGTATTTAAATTCTTTAAAACTTAGTTTCATCATCTTTTCAATTAACACCCTCAAGGACCATGTTCATCTTGGATTACGATGGTAGTTACACATATAAGCATTTTTCAAAACTCTTCAAATTGGACACTATTTTTTCTTTTCTTTTTTTTTTTTTTTTTCAGGAAGCTCCACTCCCAGTGTGGGACCCAATGCCAGGCTTGAACTCAATGACCCTGAGATCAAGACCTGAGCTAAGATAAAGAGTTGGATGCTCAACCTACTGAGCCACCCAGGAGCCCTGAAATTGGGACACTTTTAAGTTATACCTCTTTTATTACTTCCAATTTTTTTTAAAGTTGATTTAAAAAATTAACACCCACTGCGCAGAATGGATGTAGAGATTAATGAGATAATATCTGTTTAAAACCTAGTACATATAACAATTGACGATAAATATCAGCTAAATAGTAAATTAGCAAATCAAAGTAGTAAGTGAAAAGGGTTGCTAGAGCCCTAGAATCCATTCTGCCCTCATGACCTCCCCAAAGCACCTCCAGAACCCATACTCTGCAGGCTGCTGGCTAGTGGCATAAGCCTCCCTCCCCATGTGACCCCCTCCTTCTTGTCTTACCTCCACATTTGCATATCTGCTCCCTCCTCCTGAGCTGCTCTTTCTGCTGCACGTCCTCCCCAATACATCCTTCAAGACCTGGTCAGACATCCTCTAAATGCCCAGACCTGGGTGGACAGCCAGCGCTTCCTCGCAGCCCCCATTGGAATCCCGGACATGCTTCCTACTGTGGTCACCGACCTGCTTATACAGCTGACTTACTTCCACCCCCCGACTCAGCTCAGACTGGGAACTTCTTGAGGGCAAAGTGCAGCATATTGGTCTTTGCATCCTCAGAATCCAGTCTGGCCCCGGGGATGTGTTCAGACCATCTACCGAGTGTCTCCCCTCACCCTGCAGGGCTGGGCTAGGCAGGGGTAGGGGCCCGGGTGGGCAGGCTGACCTCTGGCGGCGGTGAGGATGCGGGTGCGGTGCACGCCCAGGCTGATGCCGCAGTCCTCCAGGAGCTGTTGCTCAGACACGCGGTGCAGCAGGGAGCGGTCCAGGCCGCAGCTGACCAGGCCGTACGTGTACTGGCGGAAGCGCGGGTCCAGGCTGCCCAGCCAGTCGGCCAGGTTGCTGCGGTCGCACGTAGCGTAGTTGGCGAAGGTCTTGAGCTCCGTGAGCTCCCTAAAGAATCTGCACCCCGGGGGAGAAGAGGACGCTGAGGTCCTAACCTGGGACTGGCTAGTGGCGGAGGGCGACGGCTGGCAGTCAGGAGGCTCCGTACCTTTTGCGGGTGATGCCCGATTTCATGCCCAGGTCGGTCTGGAGCTCTTCCTCCGTGAGTCGCAGAAGCAGGTCACCATCCACCTGCTGCTCCTGAGGGAGGGGTCAGATGTAAGGAAGGGCTCTCCTCCTCAGCCCTTGGACCCCAAGCATAACATGCAAGGAAAGGGAAATGTAGAGGGCGATGGGTGAGGCGGATGGGACTCAGAGCCGAGTGACCCCGAAAGTGGCTGAGTACAGACTCCCATCCCCAGTATGGCCCCCTGGCGCCGCGGGCATGCAGGCGGAAAAGGGGCGCGGTGGCCTCTGTGCAGGGCGCCCCTAGCGGCCGCGCGCCTTTGGGATGCGCCGCTCTACCCGGAAGCTCTCGCAGTAGTGGGAGAAGCCGATCTGCTGCAGCCACGTCTGGACCTCGGCCTCCTTCCAGCTGGCCACGCAGGGCAGAATGGGCCGCGGCACCTCCTCACCCAGCAGACGTAGCGCACGCTTCGCCAGCGCCGACGTGGTGCCGTTGGTGGAATAGGAAACCAGGCGTTTCAGGCTCTGGATGGCTCCGATGTCGCTGAATACCTAGGGAGGGATGGGGAGAGGGTGTCTTGGGTCCACCAGCTCGCCAGCCATCCCCAAACGTGCCCAGTCCTTCCCTTCCCCTCTTCTCAAAGCTGAAACTCCCATCATCTACCCTAGCCCTGCCTGCTTCCAATATATCACCTAGTTCTGTGGTTTCTGCCTCCTGAAGCTCTCTCAACTCTTGACCTCATGTCTCCCCTCTAACAGCTTGCATCTCCCTGGGATGAAGTCTGAGCTGTCAGTGTGGAGGCCAGGCCTGGCACAGTGTAGCCCCTGCCCACCATTCTCAGCTCAACTGCCCTTTCACAATCCCACACTTGGCTGACACCCACCCACTAAGGCTCTCCAATCTCTGGGCTCAGTCATTGCTTTCCCAGACCCTTAGTTCTTCTGGCCTGCTTGTGGGAATCCTAGTCATCCATCGGAATTCAAATTGATTAGCACCCCCTCCATGCAGCCTACTTTGATTTACCCACAGTTTGGCCCATACCTCCAATTAGGCCTTGTACTCTACATGCCACTGTTGTTAATAGATAATGCACCTTCCACTGGATGATAAGCTGACGTCATGTTTTAGTCACCTTTGGAGTCCTGTACCTGGCACATTGCAGGGTACAGAGTGGTGGCTGACGATCTCTTTACTGAACTGCATTCACTTGGCCTTGTTGGAAAGGGGGTGCCATAGCTGGTGGTCATGCCTGCTGCCCAGACCCAATCCTTGGGGCCTCACTCCCTACTTCCCTTCAAGTCCCTTCTCCCAAAGCAGAATGACCTGATTTATAAAGCCAGTCCTCCCATGGCCCACCTCTGGGGCATAGAGGGGAAAATCAGAAGCTTCTAGAACCCCAGACCCTGGAAGAGGCCTCCAAGAACCCCCCAACACAACAGTCTCTTTTTAATCTGTGGGGACACACACAGTAGGTGACAATGATCTGAGACACTCTCCTCTGAGCAGCCCAGATGACAGCTGTGGTACAGACAGGATGGCCCACACTGTGCCCACAACTCCCTTACACCAGCTGTCACCAACTCCAACCCCCCAGAGGAATGCAAAGGAGGAGAGGGGTGTTGTAGGGATAATTTTGATTCTCCAATATTTAAAAAACAAAAACACAAACTTCTGATAATTTAGCTATTAGTAGCTTCACATGCAGGATAAGAACTGCTGCCGTGGTTCGCTTCCTCAGTTTTCCAGGATAAAAAAGAAGCATAGAGAGGCCCAGAAAGGGGAAGCCAGCTAGCCAAGGTCACACAGCAAGTTAAAGCAGAGGGCAAAAGCTTCAGATCAGGCCCTAGGCATAGGGAGCTCTTGGGACACAGGTGGGAGTTATCTGGTCAACTCACTGATGTTCTGCCCCGCCAAGCGCCTGTCTCTGCATTCCCTCTCCTTCCTGCACTCCAGACCCATGTGACAAAATGGCCCACTGAGGTACCCCAGCTGGTCATCGTTCATGCACTCCAAGCCCAACCTGTCCCAGTGAACTCACTTTCTTCCCCTCCCCCCCCACACAACCTCTCTCCAGTTACCCTTAATTCAGTACCAGGTGCCACCAGGCACCCAGCTGTCTGTGTCCAAAGCCAGGAGTCATCCTCAGCTCTTCCCTCTCCTTCACCGCTCCCCCTCCCCCAAGTCCTAATTCTATCTCTTCAGCCCCTCTGAGATCTGTCTGCTTTTCTCTGCCTCTGCTGTCATGCCCCAGCCCACCTTCCCAACTGTCCCCATCACGGCCTCCTATCTGGCTCCCTTGCCTCTGACCTCACCCTTGCCAATTCCATCTCTACAATTGCAGCCAGGATAATCTTTGTGAAATGCATGTTTCCTGCTGAAAATCCTTGCTTTTGCCTTCAAGGCCAGAATGACTGGTTTCTCATCCTTCTTGCTTCACCTAACTCTTAACATGTACTTCAAGTCCCTGTCACTCCCTCTGGGAAGCTGGTCCAGACTCTCTCTAACCCCGGTCCTCCCCCTCACCCCACACCCACCTTAGTCTTGCCCTGGAGGCTCTTGATGGCCGCTTCAGCACAGAGGTAGAAAGCCCCGATGCACTGGGCCTCCAAACGCGACGAATCCAGCAGCGGCACGAGGCGCTGCAGGTCGTCGGGCCCGCGTCCCTGGCTCGTGTCACTGGCATCCACCAGGCAGCGGGCGAAGCGACCGGGGTCTAGCGAGGCCACGAGCGGCTCCACGAGCGCCAGGGTGCCGGAGCGCTCCACCTCCCGCTCCACCTCCTTGTTGGTTGCCAGCACCGCCACCGCGAGGCAGGCGTGCAGCCGCAGCAGCTCGTCCTCTTTGGAGAAGGCGAGCGGGAAGAGCCACTCTGCAGCGCGCTTCTCCACCATGCGCCTCTGCGCCGCCTGGCCCCCGTGCAGCGCGCAGTTGCCCAGCGCCAGCGCGCAGTGGCGGAGCAGCGCCGGGTCCGTGCGGCGGCACCAGTACAGCACCGCGTCCAAGCCACCGGCCGCCACCAGCCGCTGGCACGTCTCTTCCGAGTGCTTGAACATGTGCTCCAAGATGCCTGCCACGCTCCGCGCCAGCTCCACCGGCTCACGCTCTTTTGCCAAATTCAGGATCACGCCCAACCCGATGCGCGCCACGCGGTCCCTGCCGAGAAAAAGTGGCACTGGGACGGTGGAGTGGCGGCAGTCCCGGGGAGGGGGTGGCTTGTCCCCTGGGGGCCACGGTCTGGTCACTTAACCTCTCTGGCCTCACTAGTGTCATATAGGACATGAGGGAGAGCATTATCCTCCCTGCCTCTGCCTTTCATCTCCTGTCTGGGGAGGAGCAGATTTCTCGGATTATAAGGATGCTCGATCCTGGCCGCCCCACCTCCTCCCTTACCACTGCCTCCTCCCCCACAGTGCATGTAGCCGTTAAGGACCCTAACTCTGGAGAAGATTCCCTGGGTCCTGGTTTCTTCTAGAAAGTTGTGGGGCCTTGAGTGCCTTCCTTTATCTTTCTACCTTTGTTCCTCATCTCATAAATAAAAGGAATACCTACCCCATAGGGTCATTATGAGAACGAATGTGATAATCCACGTAAAGTGCTCTGCACAGTGCCTGGCACATACGGAAGACTCACTAGACGTTAACTTGTCATCAGTTGAAGTATCACTTGAAGTACAGCACTCTTAGCCTTGCCCTCAAACCTTTCTAGTCACTCCATGCAGTGTGACTGGGGTGTATTTATTCATTCACTCAACAGATGTTTATTGAGGAGCTACTGTGTGCCAGGCTGCGCTAGAGGCTAATTAACAGTGCTTGGAACTTACACACAGCTAATATGGAGACAAACAATAAGCAGGTGAACAATGAATGAACAGGTTGATACTGATGCGGCCATAATGCTAGCAAAACCGGGTGATGTAATGGATAGTGCATGGGTGGAGAGATATGTCTGAGGAGGTGACATCAGAGAGTTCAGTATCTGGAGACTCCTGCCTGAAAGTGTCTGGGAAAAGAGCATGACAGGCAGAGCGAACAGCGAGGACAAAAGCCCTGAGGGCTGGGGAGTTTGGCATGTTTGAGGAATAGAAAGAAGGCCAGAGAGATCTGCAATGTTTATAACCGACAAGGAAGAAAACAAAATCAGCAAGGATTCATATATAGAATATATAAATATTCACATCAACAAGAAAAAGGCAGCAAATTCAATAGGGAATGGCAAAGGATATAAATGGCAATTTATAAAAGAGAAAATCCAAAGTGTTAACAAACAAAATAATTTGTAATCCTTAGTAATCAGAGAAGTGAAAATTAAATCAGCTATCACATGGGGGCGCTGGAGTGGCTCAGTCGATTGAGCGTCTGACTCTTGATTTCAGCTCAGGTCGTGATCCCAGGGTTGTGGGATTGAGCCCTGTGGAGCTCTGCACCGAGCCTCCTTGGGATTCTCTTGCTCTCTCCCTCTCCCCAATGCACATGCGCACACTTTCCCTCTCTCTAAAATATAAACAAACAAATAAATAAAAATCACCTATCACTTTACACCTATTGGATAGGCAAAAAGCAAAGCTGGGTAACACAGAAGGTTGATGAGGTGTGGGGCCATGAACATGCTGACGCTCTCTGGGTGGAGGTGCACACTAGGGCAGTCAACTTGGAAAACAGGCTGGGATGCATGGTGAAATTAAGGAGATATACATCCTACAAGCCAGGAATTGGAGCTCTTGAGCTTACAGCCAAAGAAAGTATCACAGTCCACAAAAGTCTGTGGAAAAGGTTCACTGCAGGATTGTTTTTGGTGGGGGAAGATGGCAGCAGGCTGGTGTCAAGCCTTGGAGAGTGGAGAGGTAACACGGGCAGGTGACCACTCTGGAGGACTATGGAGCAGTTACAAGTGACTGAACAGATGATAAAACAACAATATTAAAAACATATTAATGAGTGGGTGAAAGTAAGAAATGAAATGTGCTTTGTAACACAGCACTATTTGAGTAAACTAAAAATATATGAACACCAAACAAGAAAATAAAGATTTTACCAGGATAAGGATATAAAGATATGCATTAAATATACTGAATGGGTGCCTATGGCATTAAATCAGAAAAATGGTGGGACAGGGGTACCTAGCTGGGTCAGTCGGTGGCGCATGAGACTCTTGATCTCAGGGTTGTGAGTTTGAATCCCACGTTGGGAGCAGAGATTACTTAAAAATAAAATCTAGGAAAGAAAGAAAGAAAGAAAGAAAGAAAGAAAGAAAGAAAGAAAGAAAGAAAGAAAGAAAGAAAAAGGAAAAGTGAAGGAAGGAAGGAAGGAAGGAAGGAAGGAAGGAAGGAAGGAAGGAAGAAAGGTAGGTAGTGGGACATTAATGAAGAGGAGAAGGGAAGATTGTGGAGACTGTATTCTAGGCACGTATGTATACAAAGGCTAGGAGGTATCTGAGAACTGGTGCACTTGGGGACCTGTCCCCACTGCAGCCACACTGAAGTGAAGCCATTTCTAGTGGCTGAGGTGGAAGTTTCAAGGTGGGAGGGAGTAGGGAGAGTGGTGGGGGCCTTCTGAACCATCTAGAGGCATTTGTGAAGTACACATCTTGATCAAAAATGGGGAGCCACTGAAAGGCTTCAGGAAGGGGAGTGGTCTGCTCTTGCTTGGGTTGCATAGTTGCACAGGAAACTCACTCTGGCTGCTATAGGGAGGAAGGATCCCAGGGAGGGAGCCTGGATGCCAGCAGGGCAGGCAGGAGAGTTGCCACACTCCAGGCAGAGGTGAGTTTTCTGTTTTCCTGACCTCCACAAATGATGTCCTCCACAAGTGACATGACCCCCAAAGATTCCAGCCATGGAGTCCTTGCCCCATGAGCACCACAATGACCACAGTGCTTGTGACTTTGTGTCCATTGCAGGTCCCAGCTGAACCCCTAACATGGCATAAGGCCAACACAACTTTGCTCAGAGGATGATCAGAGGTCATGATCCTTGATCTCTACTTTGTGCTTCCAGAACAATCTGACTACATAAACTCTGAGAATATCAGGACCAGAATGTGTCTAAGCAGTCATCTGATCCAACACCTTCATTTCCTGAGAACCACTGAAGAGAAAGTCTTGCTCAGGAACATCAATTCAGAGAGAGGACTTCATTCTGAGTCTCTTAATTCCCAGCCCTCCCCTTTCCCTATGCACTTGACACCCTCAGAGAACTTGAACTGTGTGCTTGTTGTGAGAACTATTGACTCAGATCCCAGCTTCTGCAGCCCCAGAGGCTGTGGTTCAAATCCCAGCTCCAAAGGAGGGTGGAAATTGTACACATACACAGACACACATACAAGCAGGTATATATAATATACATATGTGTGTAAATCCTTGTAAATGCACAGAATTTCTCTGGAAGGACATACTGTGCAAGAAACTTGTTTTGCTTCCTGGTTTGTCTCTAGGGAGGGGGTCTGGGTAGAAAGCGTGTATCTTTTTGTATCTTTGCACTTTTTGAATTTATATGCAATAGTTTTCTGGGTTTTGTGGGGTTTTTTTTTTTGAGTTTATTTATTTTGAGAGAGAGAGAGAGAGTGCAAGCTGGGAGGGGCAGAGAGAGAGAAAAAGAAAGAGAGAGAGAGAGAGGGAGAGAGAGAGAACCCAAGCACGTTCCCCCTGTCAATGTTGAGCCCCATGCGGGGCTCGAACTCACAAACCGTGAGATCATGACCTGAGCTGAGATCAAGAGTCAGAGGTTTAAATGACAGCCACTCAGGCACTCCTGATTTTTTTTTTTTTAAGACATGTCTCCTCCCTTATTTACTGTGTATTTCTGGGAAAGCCATTTAACCTGAGTTAAGCCATTTAACCTAATTATGGTCCCCTGAAGGGGCTACACTGTAAATTGCAAAGGCTAGCAGTCACACCCTCACTGGGTGTCATGGGACCAAGTTCAAAAGTTCCTCCGCTGTTGGGCTTTTCTTGGCATTTGGGAGTGAGGGACACTGTGATGGAGGCTCCCAGGCAGTGGGTGTGGCAGCACTATGGGAAGAAGGGAATGGGAAAAGGAGTGTGTGCATTGATTGAGGAACTTTCTTTAAGAGGAGGTTGGTTGATGAAGGAAGGGCAAGATTTCATAAACTCAAATTCTCAGTGTATCATCTCTCAAAATTTTGAGGGTGACAGGACGTGCTAGACGCTGTCCTTGGTCCTGAAGGGCTGTCAGCACCACCACGTTGTTTCCTGAGACCAGGAGTTAGCAATTCTAAACCAGAGGAGTGTTGTTAGTTTCAACCTTTAAAAACGTCAGTGCATCTTGCAGCCCTCCTCTTCCTCGGGTGTTGGCTGCACCCACTCCCCAAGAGTTCTCATTATAGCTGCCACATCTCACATATCAGACCTACAGGGTACACCCGCCAACCTGTGTGCACCACATCCAGTGAGCACCCGCTCCGTTTGCTAGCCCTCCAAATTCACTGATGTTAGATGGGAAATCAATGACTTTCTGAGCAAGCAGAACCCTAACTTGCTCTCCCAGCTTCACTTGCTTCATTCGTGGACTGTACTATTTCCACCATCCACAAAGTTATTTTTCATTTTTGAAAATGGCAAGGAAAGCACCTCTAACCCATGGCCTCACACTTGTGACAGCTGCATGAATTCAAAGTGACCCTTGCAAGACCCTTCTACACCTGAGAGGCCTGAGAATTCAGCATGAGACTGCTGCGTGACAGTTTGGTCTGCTCTGACATCAGATGAGAGAGAAAATGAGTGCGAGGGTCCTCATAGTCCAGGGGAGATCCCAAGAGGCAGACAAGAGAGTCGCAGCCAGGCCTCAGTTGGACCCCACCTACTGGATCTATGGGGGGGGGGCAGAGAACACATACTCTAGCCCCTGCCTAGCTCTGCACCTGTTTCCTCTTCTCTTGCCCATTCATCCCAGTAGAAAACCTTCTGTTCCCCATTAGCAGCTGCAGAATGAGATCATGTCTGGCCTGTTACATGGGCCAAAATGAAGAGGGAGGAAGCAGGTGGTGGATTGGGGGTGGCACGAAGGGGGCAAGTAACCCTTAGGTCAGCACTCATTTCAGCAATCATTTCTCCTCCTCCTACCCCATTTCCTGAGCACTGTTTTCTCTTTCTTTCTCAGTGGCAGAGTGAAGGTAGCAAAGAAGGGCATCTGGGCCTGTGGGGAGGAGGTCTGTGGGTTTAGAGGGCACTGGCAGCTCCATGCTGAACCAGGAACAGATTCCTGTCCAACTACTCTATTCTTCCTCTCCCTGTCTCATTCCTCACGTCACCAGTCTGGGGAGTGAATACTGGCCGCACTATTAGTTTACCTGTTGTGGCAAATCATTAAACTTTCCGAAGTCTCATTTGCCTCATTTGTGAAATGGACACGCTGATCCCCAGAGGGGGTGTAGTACAGGGATTTGGTGAGGTGAGGGAGGAAAAGGCACAGAGAGTGGCACGAGAGACCCGGGCTGTCGACCACACTTGCTGCCCCACAGCACCCCGCGCTCTCCCCTCAGCCCGTGAGCACCCTACCGGTTCTCAGCCACCAGGATCTGCTCCAGCAGGCGGGCGGCCTGCACCCGCGTCTCCAGCTCCGGCGCCTGCAGCAGTCGCAGCAGCAGGTCGAGGCCGCCGTCCAGGCGGATGGCGTCGCACAGACCCTGGGCTACTTCTCGGCCCACGGCCGGCAGCAACCAGGCCTCCTCCACTAGTTGGAAGACCTCGGCCAGGCCGGCGCCCACGGCCCGCGCGCCCCCCGCCTGCTTCAGCTCAGACAGCGCCTGCTGCAGCTCGGGCAGCGCGCGCTCCAGGGCGCCCTGCACCTCGGCGCCCGCCCCGGGCGACACCTCGCGGGGCCCGCGGCCGCCCGCGGTCCACCATGGGCCCGCACCGCCGCCCCCGTCTGGCCCCGGCACCGCTAGACGCTCAGAGCCTGGCCTTGGGCCCGACATGGTGAAGAAGCGGCACAGCTTATAGGCGGAGAGGAGCAGCGTCAGGACCATGGGCGCGGGGCTGCGGGGTACATCCCCGGTCCGGAGGGGCGGGGCCGGGCGGAGCGCCCCGGAACTTGGGAAGAGGAGGACAGGAGATGGGGACCAGGTAGAAGGTGCAGGAGAGAGGGATGGATAAAAGGGTACCAGGCAGGGGCGCTGGCCAGAAGTTTGGGGGAGGGGCGAGGGCGGGATCTGGAAAGGAGCTTTTGGGTAAAAGGATGCAGGCTCAGATGTAGAGGGTGGGCAGGAGGAGCCAGAGGGGAGCGAGGGATGGACCTAGACGTCAGCAGGTCTGGGAGGCAGCAACAAGAACAAAGCGCGGCTCCAGCCAGAAGATGCTCTGCAGCAGCCCCGCCTCGGACAAGCCGCAGCGAGGGAGCCGACACTCCGCCCCTCGGTCACGTGGGACTCCTCCCTTGCCGCCTGCGTAGCCTGCACCCGAGCTTCCCCAGCCACGCCCACGCCCTGCGGAGGGGTGGGCGAGGCGACTAGGGGAAGAGGGTGCAGAGCGATAGGACAGCCTCACTATCCCACAACGCACCCCCCCCCCCCGCCGACCCCGTGCCCCCGACACTGCAACGAGAAGGCAACACCGTGGAGCGTGCGCCCTGCCCTAACTGTGGTGAGATCAACCATAATAACGATTCGGTACAACTCTCGAGACCCTTTAGGCCCGTTTCTCAAGCCTTGCAACATGCTTTAGGGGGTCGAGATTAGTGTTCCCATTTAACAGCTGAACCGACTGAAGCTCATAGAAAAGAGATTCCCCCAAGTCACCCACCTCTCTGGTTACGGAAGAGAAAAATTCAGTTGGAAACTCAGAATCATTTCTTCCAGGTAGTGGGAGGGTTTCAGGAAGCCTGTGGACCCCAACCCTTGGCACAAAATCAGGCGTTCTGTGCCAGGGGCGTTTTCTGGAAAGAGGGATGCTACTTCTCAAAAGAGTCTAAAAGTGCCAAGAACTAGGCTATTCTTTGCGGATGGGGAGACTGAAGGTGGAGACAGGGAGCAGTGAATGAGCAGGAGACCGAGGAATCAAATCCAGTCCAAATGGTTAATATTCACCCAATTTGCTGTGCTGTGAAGACCAGCTTGGGGAAATCAATGCACCCAAGAGGTGAACCTAAACACGAAACTCTGTTATTGTTTTTTTAAACAGAGTTTTAAAAAATTTCCCCCAGGGTGCTTACCAGCATTCCTTCAACCCCCCTTTCACTGCCCTAAATACACAACGGGTGGGTGACACACTCAGCCAGGGATGTGCCTGTTCAAACAGATCGCAGATAAACAACCATTTATGGAGAATGAAGTTGGCGCTACTCCAGGCATGAGGCATTTTGTCTGCTTTAGCTCATGTAACCCCCAACACATCATGAGGTAAGTATTAACAGTCTCACTTTACCAAAAAGAATACCAAGGCAGGCAAAGCAGTTTGCCCAAGGTCACGCAGCCTCTGAGTGGCACAGTGGGCCTTCTTTCTGACCTTCAGACCCAAGGTGCTAGTCCCCTTCTGACATGACACCGAGCTTGGCAAGGATCCTATTCACTGTTCTCTCGGGTCCAGAGTTCCAGGAACGTGACCTTTGCAGCCACTGGGGTCTGGGGCACTAGGGGCTGGGCCAGAGATTGAGCAAATAGAGCAGCAGAGAAGGCAGCTCCTCTCCTCTGGCTCCTTCCCTCCCTGTCCCCCGCTCTCCCGCATCACAGTGGAGATTGGAGGGAGCCCAGAGCCCAGTTCGCCAGCCAGGCTAGAGGCTGGAGGCCCTGCCATGGCATCCCCAAGGCCCCTACTGATACTTGCCCTGCTGGCATGGGTTGTTCTGGCTGACCAAGGTGCAAGAGGGTGTTGGTGGTCGTTTGGGTCAACGAAGGGTGGGCGAGGGCGGTCTGGGCTTGGCCGTGCCAACTGATATCCCCTCTATCTCCTCCCCACAGAGTCGTGCAAGGGCCGCTGCACAGAGGGCTTCAATGCTGACAGGAAGTGCCAGTGTGACGAGCTCTGCTCATACTACCAGAGCTGCTGTGAGGACTACGTGGCTGAGTGCAAACCCCAAGGTGCGTCCGGAGGGGCTGGATGGGCCCGGGGTCCCCTCTGCAGCTGGAGACTCACCACCACCCACTGTGCCCACAGTGACGCGTGGGGATGTATTCACTCTGCCAGAAGATGAGTACGGGGTCTACAACTACTTTGAGGAGACCAGAGACAACAGCAGTGTCCTCCCACAGCCGGAGAGCACCAGCCAGGGTCCCGACCTGCAGGCCCAGACTGAAGTGTCTCCTGACCAGGAGACCTTCGAGGAACCTTTTCTGAACCCTACACAGGGGACCCTGGGGCCTGAGACCTCTGATCAAGACATCCCTGAGTCCCCGGTGGTGGAAGAGCTATGCAGTGGGAAGCCCTTTGACGCCTTCACTGACCTCAAGAATGGCTCCCTCTTTGCCTTCCGAGGTGACTCCAGGGGCAGGTGTTGGGGGGTGGGGGTCTGCCTCTGGGACAACCCCTCCCTCACACAGACTCTCCCATTCTAGGGCAGTACTGTTATGAACTGGATGAAGAGGCAGTGAGCCCTGGGTACCCCAAGCTTATCCAAGATGTCTGGGGCATTGAGGGCCCCATTGATGCTGCCTTCACCCGCATCAACTGCCAGGGGAAGACCTACCTCTTCCAGGTGCCAGGCCCAGGGGCCGTGGGTCAGAGCCAAGGGTATCTAGACAGGGGTTGAGGGCTGCCGTGCCCAGCACTAGGGCGGGCAAGATGGCTGGATCACAGCCTGTAGTCCCTGGCTGGGGCTCTTGAGGACGGGAAAGCCCAAGGCTCCAGGTCCTGGGCAACAAGCCTAGAATTGGGACAGCTGCCTGGGGTGGGGGACTCGGCCTGTGCTCAGCCAGCCACCTCCTCACTCCCCCTTCCTTCCCTATCGCTTAGGGTCATCAGTACTGGCGCTTCGAGGATGGTGTTCTGGACCCAGATTACCCCCGCAACATCTCTGAAGGCTTCAAGGGCATTCCGGACAATGTGGATGCAGCCTTGGCTCTCCCTGCTCATAGCTACAGTGGCCGGGAGCGGGCCTACTTCTTCAAGGGTATTAAGGGAGTGGGTGGGGAAAAGAGCAGGCAGTGGGGCAGTCTGGGCTTTCCTCCACACTCCTCTATGGGGAGGCCTCAAATTACGTTCGGCACTCCCACTCCCCGGCCAGGAGCTCCTGTCTCCAGCAGCCTTGGCGCTGGCTTTCTGGCCTCACTCATGAACCTCCCCCCATCCCATTTCCCCACTCAGGGAGACAGTACTGGGAGTATGAGTTCCAGCAGCAGCCCAGTCAGGAGGAATGTGAAGGCAGCTCCCTGTCCGCAGTGTTTGAACACTTTGCCCTGCTGCAGCGCGACAGCTGGGAGACCCTCTTTGAATTTCTCTTCGGGAACAGATTCTCTGGTATGGAGGGAGGGAGAGCAAGCCTCGCTTTCTCCTCAAGAGGGCTGGGATCTCCAGGGTAGGGACAGGGCAAGGCTGGCCGGAGGGGGCCGTGATTGCGGAGCTGGTTTGCTCAAGCCAGACTTTGCTTCTGTTGACCTTTGGGGGGAGGTCCACCTGGACCCCACACCTTGGACTTTGCCTAGTGCAGCTGAGGGCACAGCCAGCAGGAGGAGGGCCTATGACTGAGGCAAGTGGGGAGGGATGCAGTGGAGGAAGGCTAGGGGAAAGAGCACCGAACAGAGAGTCAGAGGCCTGGGGTGCTGTGCTCTGCCATGAGCTTGCTCTGCCCTCAGGCAAGGCACGGCCCATAGTTGGGCACCAGATGAACCCTCCAGGCCCACAACGCTCTCATTAACCTCTTCCCTGCCACAGGCGGTGCTGGACAGCCCCGGCTCATCAGCCGGGACTGGCCTGGTGTGCCCAGGCAAGTGGATGCGGCCATGGCCGGCCGCATCTACGTCTCAGGCTCAGCTCCCCAATCCTGGGCCAAGAAGCAGAAGTCTAGGCGGCGTAACCGTAAACGCTACCGCTCACGCCGTAACCGTGGCCGAGGCCGCAGCCAGAACCCCCACCGGCAGTCCCGTTCAGCCTGGCTGTCCTGGCTCTCCAGTGAGGAGGACAGCCTGGGCATCTACAACTATCGTGACTACGACATGGACTGGCTTGTGCCTGCCACCTGCGAGCCCATCCAAAGTGTTTACTTCTTCTCAGGAGGTGGGAGCCCGTGCCATCCCCGTAGCTGGTCTAGCTGGGGTCTTCCCTGCTGTCCCTGGTCCGCATGGGCTGAACATGGCCCTTGGGAGGTGACTCCAGAAAGCCAGGCTGGGAGTCCTAGGCTGCGTTGTGGATGTTCACTCACCCTTCCGGGAGAGACCCAGGGCTTCTTTCTCAGGGCAGGGGTGTGTGGGCAGGGCCTGGCTGGGTCTTACACACCCTCTGCTGATCTCTCTTCCAGACAAGTACTACCGAGTCAACCTTCGCACACGGCAAGTGGACACCGTGAGCCCTCCTTACCCACGCTCCATCGCCCAGTACTGGCTGGGCTGCCCAGCCCCTGGCCGCCAGTAGGAATCGGAGCCTGCACAGCTGGGCCCTCCACTGTTCCTTCCTCAACCACTTCCGCCCATCCCAATAAAGACCCCTTGGTCCTGAGTTTAAGACTGCTGTCCTGACTGGAGTGGACAGGCAGAGACCGGGATCTGCCTGGGGAAAGGAGGGGAAGCTGGGCTGTCACGAAGTCTTGGAGGAGGAGAGTGTCCTTGTGTCCAGCCCAGGTTGGGCTCAGGCTTTCTCCGTGAACCGGAAAAGCTCCGGCCTGGGGAGGGCCTCACGAGTGCTAGGCTTCCTCCTGGGCTAAGGAGCCCCTACCAGCCTACCAACATTGGCGGAGCTTGAACAGCTCTGGTGATGACAGGAGCCACCAAGTGCCTTTCCCAGCCCTGGGCTTCCTTTGCCTCTCGGAGTTTACTAGGGTCTTGGAGGAGAGAGATGGGGCAGAGGGCAAGCGGTTCTGGTTCCGCTTTTCTGCCCCTTCTGAGCCTGCAAGGTGGTTAGCCTAGGGAACTGGTCAGCATGCTCCCCAAACCCACCCCTAGGATGAGCCTTTCTTTGAGGCCTCTGTCTTGGGTCTGGGGTCTGGGGCACTGAGGGTAGGAGTGGAAAGGGCAAGAACTCAAAGGAAATCCAAATGCACCCACTTCTCTTAGAAAAGGGACTCAGAAGACTTACAAGGATGAATACTCTGTAAACAAAACAAAACAAAACAAAACAAAAAACAAAACAAAACAAAACAAAAAACACAAACAAGCATCTTTCTTAAAACTCCTTGATTGTACCTGTGAAACCTCCTCTGATTCCTGGACTCCAAGGTTCCTGGACTCCAAGAAGCCCATCTGGGCTCTCAAGGGGCCATGGAGACAGGGCTCGGTGCAGGCAAATCTCTAAAGCAGACCCGAGGGCAAGCTGGTGGTAACATCTGCTCTCCAGCTCTGCTGAGGGCGGACTGGCTGCGGTTCATCTGCCGTCTCCCTGTCAGCCTCCTCATCCTGTCCAGCTTCACCAGCCCAGCCCCAGGCTGTGGCACAGGACTGCGTCCACCATCCCCTGGGGGAACTGGGGCACTGGGGCACTGAGGGCTCCAAGGGGGAAGGTGAAGCAGTGGGAGTGCTAGAGAGAAGGCTCTCTTTGGCTTCCTTCCGGGCAAATCCTGGGAGGATTTTCACAAAGTACAGGATTTCAGCCACAGACTGTGGGGTGTGGGGTGTGAGGAGAAGGGCTCAGACCAGCTTTCTTTGTGAGGCCCTGGAGGAGCAGGGGCCAGAGAAGTTTTGCCCCATCCATACTCACACAAGCCCAACGCTGTCCCTGGCTTCCACTCTTCCCTCTGGGACTTCTCTGCTCCCCATCGGCTAGAGATGAAACCTCTCCCCTCCTGGAGGCGGGGCCAGGCTTCTGAGCAGGATAAAACCCCACAAGGAGGGGTGGTGTGGGCACAGCCTTGGCATGGCCCTCCGGCTCCTCATTCTCTGCCGGCTCCATGGCCAGCCCTGTGGATGCATCCTCAACAGGTGATCTGGTGGGGAAAGGGTGGGCAGGGGGAGAATGAGGGGGAAGGTGTGATGGGGAAAGGCTGAAGCAGGGGAGTGGAGTAGAGGCTTCAGGGTCAGCTGGGGGTTTTGAGGCTGGGATGGAGGCTTTTGCGGGGAGCCCCAGCTTGACCCCTACTCCGGCCCACAGGCCATGCCAGTGGGCTGGGTCCCCACCGGAGAAAGCGGACCACTTTCAGCAGAGGGCAGCTGCTGGAGTTGGAGCGGGTGTTTGCAGCCCGGCCCTACCCTGACATTGGCACCCGTGAGCACCTGGCCCGGGTCACCTGCCTTCCTGAGGCCAAGATACAGGTGAGCAGTGACCCCCTCTCAGGGTGGGGGTACTCTCACACAGCCCCTTTCCTCTGGGGCTGCCTCCAGGTTTTGCTTTCCCTGTACCTGGGGGAGGGTGGTTGGAGCCAGAAGAGATTCCTTTTTCCCTTACCAGGTGTGGTTCCAGAACCGCCGGGCCAAGAGAATCAAGAATACGAAGGCAGGAGGCCTAAGCCCGAGGCCAGAGCCCCCCCCAAGAGCCCGTTCTCTTCCAGACACCCTCCAGCAGTCCCGGGAGCCCCGAAAACTAGGCCAGCTCCCGCCCTCCAACAGCACGCCTCAGTGTGCCTCACTGTGTAGACATGCCTCCTGCTCAGCTCCTGGCTTGGGTCCAGGGCAGGGCCGGGCAGGGGCTAAAGCTGTAGCCCCATGGGGACCAGCTGGGGCTTCAGCGACCCACCTTTCTTCAGAACGAGCTACTCCCCAGACCTCGTTGGGCAGCCTGTCTGACCTCATCTATGCCTCAGCCATTGTCACCAACCAGGACCACTCCTAATCTAAGTCCTGAACTTGTGAGACCCCTCCTCTGGCTCTGCAGCCTACCCCCGCCCGTTAGGACTGAACACATCAGAAGTGGATCCCCTGTCCCTCCTTTTACACAAGGGAGTTTTCTTATTGGAAGGAAGTTTAGCTCAGGGATCCCTCCCCTCCATTGTCCTCCAGGCCAGCCTAGAGTCACCAGCTACCCAGCACCCTGCTCCTCCTGGGGCATATGCCCATCGCCGTGGCAGGAGGTACCTTTAGAGAGATGAGGTCAGGGCCATGTTTTCCACCTCTCACGCCAGGCCTGGCCCCAATTCTTCTCATCCCAACTGACAACTCCTCTCCCTCTAAAGAATGGGCAGCCATCCCTCTGTTTTAGCCCATTAGCTAACTGCTAAGTGAGTATGGTGAGGAGAGAACCGAAACTCATCCCAGATGGTGGGGAACCCACCCTTTTGTAGCCCAGGCCCCCTCTCCTGACCTACCACCACCTAGACAAATTAATCAGAACCATGGATCTGAAGAGGAAGTGATATTAGAGTAATACAGTGGAAAGAAAAGCTCCGGGCTTATGTTGATTTAATTTTCACAAAGATCAGATTGGCTGCCCTCTGACCCGAGGCTGTGGAGACAACCTGACAGATTTAGCATGGGGCGGGGGGGTGTGTGCGTGGCAACACTGGGTTTTCATATCACTGTCATCTGTAATACCAACTAATCTCCAAATAAAACCCAAACTCTATACCTTAATCTGGATTGTCGTGTGCTGCAAATGAATGGGGACAAGAGCCGTTTGCTTTTGAAATGTATCTCCATCACCTAATCCCTAAACAGGGTCAGGTTCCACACAGATACTGGGTGGGAGGTATTACCCAGGCTTCTACTGGGATTAGTTAGGGGGACAGTTAATTGAAGGGTTTAGGGCTCTGGCTGACAGACCCTGGGGAGATGGGAGCCTCTGCTGGCACCTTCTGTTCCTGCTCCTACTGATTCCAGGACACTCCAGCTGCCTTCACCTCTGGAGCTGCTTTGCTCCAGAAAAGCATAGAGGGTCTAAACTGGATTCAAATCCTGGCTCTGCTACGTAACCTCGCAAATCTCTGAAAGTCTATGAGCCTGCAAGCTGGGGGTGGGGTGGGGTGGGGGGGGGTGGGGTGGATAACGTATCTTCTCTCCATTTTGGGCATGAGAAGCAATGATGTTAAGTAAAGGGCTACATGTGATGTGTGACATGCTATAAAAGCTCTCAATTCATGCAAATTGCCTCTCCCTCTCCATACAGCAGGCTATGAGAAACTGGGAAGGCCCCAAACTTCTTGTTCCTCTGGCTTCCTGCCAAGCACCCCCCTTTGGGAAGCCCTGGGCCCAGACTGCACTGGAGAAAAGTATGGGACGGTGAGATGGAGTAAGCGGCGGAGAGCAGAGTTCCCTCCACTGCAATGAGAGCCAGAGGACAGGCCACCTGATCGCTATCTCCAGCTCTGCCCTTGCGGATGAAAAACCACTTTGCCCGGTGCAGATCTCCTTGGCAGGAACTAGGTCTTCTACCCCTTGATCTCCAGAAGCTAGCACAGTACTTGGCTCATAAAGGAGTTCTCAGTAAGTGTTCGATGCCACAGAAGCCTGTTGGCTTCTGAGTAGGGGATTGGGATCAGGTAAGGACCCCATTCTAGTGAAAGGGGTGTGTGTGTGGAAGGACTCCAATCTCAGGATAAGAAGACGCCCTAGGTCAGAAGCTGTTTGAGGGGGCCTGCTCTTTATCTAACATTTGGAAGTCTTCTAACCTTCCAATCCAGGTATCTGGGGGATGTGAAAGCTTAAGGCTATGTGGGCACAACAGGCTACCTGGCCCACAGAGTTCAGCACTGGTATAGCCACGAACCCCCACAAAAATTCAGTGCATCTTCTAAACTACACTGGGTTGCCAGAAACATTATAAAATGCCACCTGCACTTCTTCTCACAGTTGACATTCCTTTTAATCAACAATAGAAATTCTAAGATTTCTCAACAAAGTGATCTATGGTGGAAGAGAAGGACCTGAACCCTCCCTCTCTCTCACATATTGTCTGGAGAAGCTCAGACTGGCAGAAACTGGCAAACACTGTAGAGCAAATGTCTACTGAGCCAATGTTCTTTCCAAGAACAGAAGAGTACCCTGGGAGAAAACAAAAGACCACAGGAGCTCATGGTGTGAATAAATGGAAAGGAGTACACCATTAGGAGCAGACCCTGAACGATGATCAGAACTAAGGAATCTTTGGGCTTCTGTGTTGTCACAAGACTTGAGATAAGAATACAGTGGATACCATAAATATTTATTGAATAAATAACTATCGCTAATAGTTTTTAAGTACACGTATACAGACTTTATCACTATACCATTAATCTAAGTTCTTGCAAGTTTAACATTACACAGGGACTTCAGGACAACCTAACAGTCTTTGGCTCCCTTTACAGAAGAAGGACCACAGCTGGTCATCTGATCTCTCTCAGCCTTTGTCTTCGGGAAGAGGGGCCTAAAACCATTTCCTCTTCCAACCTCCAGGATGGTTGTGAAGACCAAAAGCAACCACGGAAAGCAGTTACTCAACTATGCACATTTACAAACTATTTTTAGCACCCCGCCCCCCACAAATATTTTAAGAACCTACATAAAAAATCCTCCATTAGGCTTACACATAACAATATGTGTACATACTCATGTTACGCGTACATATTCACGCGTATGTCTCTTCGTGTTCACATATACAGTCAAACCTGACAACAATCCATACCTACAAAGAACATCTCCCTTTATTAGCTGAGACAATCTACGGTAGGCATACTCTTCCTACCAACACACACAAGCACAAAGAGATTTTCAATTAAAATCACACATACTGTTTTGCCATCTGAATTGGTTTCATTTTTGGAGGCAGAGCAAAGGGTGATGGGGAGGTGGGAAGTTTAAGGAAGGCTGACGAGTGGCAGAGATGGGCAGAAGCATACAGAAAATGTGAAAAAGGCAAGCGGAAGAAAGAAGATGAAGACAGAAATGAAGATTCCAGAAAGGTAGCTGCCTAGCTCCCAATTTCACCATCCCATACCAACCCGCCTTTCTCTTATTCGATGTCCTGTGATCAGTTCCTCTTCTGGCACAAGCTGGAGAAAGGAAATCCTTTGTTTTTTTGGAGCCTACTGATCTAAATTACAGGTCTGCATCAAGGATGTATGCAGCAAGGGTGACCATCAATTTATGCACTTGGGCAATTTCAAGGCAGTACTGTCTGCTTCTTGGAAGGCCTGTATTCTATTTACTCCTGATGGAAAAACCCAGCCTCAGCAGTGCCCAGATGGACTGGAGAAGGCAGATGGGCACTGGGTTCAGGAGAAGGTACTGAAAGACCAGTTCTTTTCAGTTGTTGTCTCAGTCTCTTTTACTGCCCCTCTGGAAATTGACAGAGGATGCCCTCCCCGCCCCCTGCAGGACCAGCAGGTGGTCTTGGCTTGGCCCTCTAACCGGAGCTGAGGACGAAGAGCCTGACAGGTTGACTGAGAGTCAGTGACTGGCAGCTGGGAGCCTGGAGTCTCCCAAAATCCACTCCACACTTTGATGAGGAACCATCAAAGCTCTCCCAATTCGCCTTCCATCGCCCGCACCATGACATACAGCTCGGCCAGACCCACCACAGAGGCCACGATCAATGCAGCCAGGACCCGCTGGGGAGAGAGAGAACCAGGCTTAGGGGATGCAGGTCAGCATCCAACTCTGCAGCCTCCAGCACCTCTAAGAAGAATGGGGGGAAGGGAAGAAAAGAGGATCTGGATTCTCTTCAGGTTATTATGTACCTCCATGACTGCTGGACAGCTCAATGCTCCTCCTCTAAATGTTTGTTTAACACCTAACTTGTTCAAGGCACCTTCACATACCTTCCTCCCTCTTCCACCAATACCCCCACCTGGGGCACCCTGCCCTGCCCAGTGCCTACTTACTGAGGCCATTTCTGTGAAGATATATTGGCTTCCAAGGTAAGTGCAGACGAAGGCAGCTGCTACCGTGACAATAAAGTTGAAGATGGTGATGACCAGAGCTTTCACTGACCTCACTTTGGGGAAGAACCCAGGGAAGAAACCTTTAGGTCAGCATCCTCCATGAGGCCTGCCCTCTTATCTCAGGACTGCCCCTCCCCCATCAAGTGGGTTACCCTCTAACGGCAAGGCTGAATAGCTTAGGCTTAAACCCAGAGCACTGGGGTGGAAAAGAAGTGCCATGACCAACCCCTCCCAGGGAGAGGCTTTAGCAATCTGATTGCCTAGCAGCTCACCTTGCTTTCCGAGGTCACTAAGAGTCCCACCGTGCCTCGAATCCTGGGAAAAAGAAAATGCAAATGATTTCAGAATGGAAGCAGCTCAGAGGTGGCCCAGAGAACACCCATTTGTCAGTCTGGGCTCTGCTCTCTTTATTCCCCAACACATTAACTCTGCCTTCTCCATGGATTCTGTTGTCTGGGACCGACTGGATTCTTTTCTGGACCACAGATCAAGCATTTCAGAGGAAGGGTATAGGCTCCCAATACCCATCTACTCCTCTCCTGCTCCAGGGCAGGAGCATGCCACAGAATAATAGGGAGCCCTGTCAGAAGAAAGGCTCCAAGGCTTGTCTCCATCTCTACCACTTTTAAGAATCAGTCACCATCTGAGCCCAGAGTCTCAGTTAGGGAGTTGGGAATTAGACTGGGTTTGTAGGCAGCACAGAGCTTCGATGGTCCCTGAAGAGTATAAAAACCAAGCTTCCATGTTGTTTCTTCCCTATGTACCTCTTCCCAGCGCAGGGCTCTGCTTTCAGGGGCTACTCAGTCCAGGTACTGAAGAGCAGGCCCTTACCTGACAGGTGACATTGTGGGTGATCCGCTTATATTCCTCGTTGGCCAGCTGTATCTTAATCTTCTCCAAACGGGCAACTAGCTCTGGGTTCTGGGGCAGAAAAATCAAATGACAAAGATATTCCCAGCTTTCTAGAAAGCAAGTCACAACCACTGGTCTCAGGGGGCAAAGCACTGCTAAGGGTGCCAAGAGATTCATGTACCAGTTCTGCCCCCACTGTTTAGGAAAATTTTTGTGTGTGTGGGGGGGGGAGGGAGCGGGGGTGCTGGGAATCTGTTTTCCAAGCAGTCAAAGCAGAACAATATCCAGATCTCCCACCCCGGCTCTCAAGGATTTAAAAGACAAATGTCTGAGCCCAAAGACTGATTCATAAATCTGAATGTATCACGAATAAGTCCAATTCAGCCAATACCCACTCTCACAAATATATCCCTTACATACCCGGGGAGGCTTCACAACCTCTGGGAGATAGATTTCACTGCCTTCTAGGAGCTCATGAAGGTATAGTGTGGAACCTGGAAAGAAAAGATTTCCACAAACATAATGATAAATAGAACTGAGGTCGAAGGATTAAGATCAGAGAAGGGTCTAGTCCTTCTATTCTTTCTACCAAAACAAAGTATGGCCATTCGTATCTCAATTCATCTCCAAGATCATTTTCAATTGAGAAGAATCAAAGACAATTCCACATAAGTATCTCCTAATGCGCATACTGACTTTTGAATGTCAGCTCTCAATTATCTTGCCAATGTCACAACTAACACGTAAGCCACTTACACTTGCCTTTAGATTAGGTCATGCTGCAGCCACAACAGAACTGCCCAATATAGTTTTCGGTCACAGTAATGCTAAATACTCAGAGGACAGTGTACTAGATGACCTCTATAGTCTACCTTTTGTATGTCTAGGCAAGCCATGCTAATTATGGCAAAAGACCTGACAAGCCAGTGTGGTCTTAGTCCCTCCCTTTACAGTTAAGGGAACTGAGACCCAATGAAAGGAAATGACTTCTCCAAGGGAAGTTTGTGGCAGAGCTAGGACTGGGACTCAGATGCTACTCCAGTTCAGGTCTTTGAACAGAGCTTTCCATAATCCTATGTAAAAAAAAAAAAAAAAAAAACAGAAACAAAACAAAAAATAAACTATCAGATTTAACTTGTTTTTGAGATGGAAAGAAATCCAGATCCCCAAACAGGACAAGCTCACTATTCTAAGTAGACCTGGTCTTCCTCAAAGATCAGGCGGCCCTAAGTAGGCCTGGTAGTTCACGAGGAGACTTTCAAGAGAAAAAAAAGTGCACAAGTAAATTTGGTCATCCACGAGAAATCCCCATGGAAGTTGTTAAGCCAGTGGGCTGCCCTACGGTTTATGAGGTGACTCTTGGGTTGGCTAGATGGCCGTTCGCGGGCGAAGGAGAGTGATGGATTCCCCCCCCCCCCTCATAGCGATGACAGAGGTAGGAAAAGGCTCAGGAAGGACAAGACTCTGGAAAAACGGAGGCGAGTCCGGGTTGGAGACTGGGGCTCACCCCTCTCTCTCAAGTACTGATGCAGATCTCGGATCAAGCGGAAAGAAACCAGGCGCGCGGAGCCACTGGGAAAATCACCACTCTTGGGCTTCTTCCCTAGCGCGGTCTCAAGTTCTGCCCGCAGCTTCCGGGGCAGCTGTTCTGGCTCCAGCTCCCCGCCGGGGCCCAAGGCGCGCACCAGCCGCTCGCCGGCAACCAAGCGAGACGCCATGTCCAGCGGCTTATGGTCAGGTGACCCGGGGCCGGGACTTCCGCCCATCGCGCACCGGAAGGAGCATGGAGTTCGCGGAGCGGGACGAGGCGGGGCAGAGGGCCAAGGGGGCGGGGACGCGGCGCGGGGCAGTGTGGGGCGGGGGGGCAGAACGCCTCCCGGCCGCGGGTTGGGCCCAGAGTCAGCAGCCGAGCGGGCGCTCGGGCGGGACATGGCGGGCTGTGTGGCCCGACGGGCCCTGGCCGTGGGCAGCCGCTGGTGGTCCCGCTCGCTAACCGGGGCCCGGGGGCCGAGGCCGCTCTGTGCGGCGGGTGGAGCTGGGGCCTTCCCACCAGCGGCGACCACGACGACGCGGAGGCACCTCTCGTCCCGGTGAGGGACGGAGCGCGGGGGCCGTACGTGGAACCCAGGGAGCGTGTTCTCGGTCAGCGAGGAGGCAGGAGGCCGGGCCGGCAGAGGGTGATTGGAGTTCGACTTGGGAGAGGGTCCCGGCCGGGAGCCGACCTGCCCTGGCTGGGATGTGTGCCAGGAACAGAGAAGGGAGCGCGGCCCAGAGCCCTGGGTTGCGCAGGGCTGGCTCTGAAGGGGAGCTAGCAACCCTCCCGGAACGAATCCTACCTCCCCAAATGGGGATCCCGAGCGCTGTTGTTAATGGGCAGCCCTTTAATGAAGCCCTAGGGCTTTTGACTTGAACCCCCAGCCCCGGATTGGGACAAGGCCTCCCAAAGAAAGATGCTCGAAGTGGGAAGCAGGACTCTTGAGTGTGGGCCCTGCGTGGGTTCCAGGTTTCAGCCTGACCTTGGGGAAACTGGTTCTTTCTGTGTGACTTGGGGAGGGGGTTCGGAGGCCATGGGGGTGATGTGAACATTGTCTCTAGCCATGGGACAGGCAGATCACATTGGGGCTGGAGGATCAAGTGAGAGGAAGCATAAGGTTCACATCTCCAAAATACTAAGAATAGCAGACCTTTGAAGGACCCCTAGAAAGAGCAGCCCTGTCCAGAGAGGTCACAGAACACTGACCTTTTAGTGGCTGAGATTAGACCCTGGTATTGGGGAGAGATGATCACTATTTGCAGTTTAAGACCCCTGTGAAATTTGCTGTAAATCCGAACAAAAACCAGATTTAGAGACTACTAAGTGCAGTGCAGGGAGCATGGCAGGACATCTGGAGATGATGCCCTCCAAGGGCAGGGTGAAGGCTGCAGTTTAGGGGGGTAGATAGAGATGGAATAATTACAGAACAAATATTTTTTGAGTACCTCATATACACTAGGCTCTGAGGGGAAACACAGACTAATCAGACATAGGCATTGCTCCCAGGGAACCTACAGTCTCTAGTGGAGATAAGACACGGGCACAAATAACAGAAATGCAAGGTGGGAAGGTCGGTTAAAATGCTGTGGGAGGTCAGGAGGGTGGGTCAGGGAAGAAACAGAGGCAAGGGATACAAATAATGGTGGGAGGGCATGATATGAGGAAGGCAGAGAGAGAAGAAAGGGTCTGGGTGCAGTCAGACCTAACACAGAAACTGAGGCAGGACCTAAAAGAGGGAAAGGCAGAATTTGGAGTGGTGGTTTGGCAGGACCCTTACCTGCTTCACCTGCTCCTCTGCCTGGCCCCTCTGTAAGTACCCTGGTAGCTTTTTCTGTTGCTGTAGGTACCATTACCTTCTCAGCTCTTCAGCTGCTTGTTCTTTTCCATCCTAATCAGAAACCGACCAGAGGGCAAAGTTTTGGAGACAGTTGGTGTGTTTGAGGTGCCAAAACAGAATGGAAAATATGAGACTGGGCAGGTGAGTGCCGAGCTGGGTCATCTTTCATTTTCGAGGTGCGCCCTGTTTCTGAAAGCATCAGCTTTGGTCATAGACCCAGCTGTTAACAGTTTTCCGCCTTGGTGTCTAGTGCCAGATCGGAATCACAAATTCGAGATGGGGTTTCTGTTTTCTTGGATTTGAATCCATTTCACGTGTCACTGGGTTCCCTTTCCAAGTTAGCATGGACAGAGGTAATGTGGGCCACAGCGAGGAAAGAGCCAGGTTGTTGAAGAGTCCTGTAATATAGTGGATGGTGGGAAGCCTGTGGAGGGAGCTTTTAGGAAAGGAAACTTTTGATGCTTCGTCATAGTTGAATTGATTGCAGTGTCATATAAGCTGTGGGTGTGAGGCTCTTGTTTTTGTATCAGCTTTGTGCCAGATCCACTGAGATAGATTGAGACCCCTTGTAAGTCAGGACTTTTTTTTTTTTTTTTAATTCAACTCCTCGTCCCCACCCTCCCACCCCCTTTTTTTGGTTTGCCTGCAGTGGACCGGGTGTGTATAGGAGTTGAATCAGAAAGCAATACCTTTGTGGAGTTGGCAGTCTAGAGACAAACTATGATGGGGTTGGTGGCCAAGCACTGTGCGAAGTGGAGGGGAGGTCAGGGAAGTCTTCCTAGAGATTTAAGCTACAGCCTGAAGGATCAGCAGAAGTCAGCCAGGTGAAGAGGGGGCGGGGGATAAGAGTGTCCTGAAGCTGGTGGGGGGTGGGTCACAGAGTTTAAGAGAAAGACTGGCAAGACGTCTGGTGTTGCGGCTACCTGTGCTGCTTAGCAGTCTGGGTCCCACCTGCAAGGACTTGGGGACTGCACGCTCACGGAGACCTCTCTTCCCTCCTAGCTCTTTCTTCATAGTGTTTTTGGCTACCGAGGTGTCGTCCTGTTTCCCTGGCAGGCCCGACTCTATGACCGGGATGTGGCTTCTGCGGCTCCCGAGAAGTAAGTACCCCTGTCATTGTGCCTCATGGTACCCTTAGGAGGAGGCCTGAGTCATGGCCGACATACGTAATTGGGGTCCCAGGGGTGAATCCAATATCCTCCTGGGCCATCGGAACAGTCCCAGAGTACTTCCTGGACACCATGGAGACAAAAGTGCTGAGTGCCAGGGACAGTCTTATGCCAGAGGGTCCCTTTAGGCCCTCCCAGGATGCTTTCCCAAGCTGTTCTCTGTTTGCATTATAAGTAGCCCAGAAGGCATTTGAGGGACTGATTTTCTTGATTTCTTGGCATTCAGTTAGAATCTTTCAATCTCTTTTCCCTGGAATACATTAAAACAGAAAAGGCCCAGCTCCATTAAGTCATCAGAGACAGCCCCCAGGGATGCGAGAAGAGCGGGGTACCTGGGGCTCCAGGATTGGAAGGAGGCAGCAATTTGAATTTTTCAACTTGGCCCCTTTCCAAGGAGTAGCCAGAGAGTAAGACAAATGGTGACTCTGCACAGTGGGTCCCCCGTGTTCCTCTGTTACCCCCGGCTGGGCCGGGGTGTTGCTGTGCCGGTACCTGGCTTATGCCAAAGCCCCTTCCGGTCAGGCACTAGTCTGTTGAGGTGAGGAGGTAGGGAGCTAGGGCAGGCACTGCTTCTCTTTCTCTTGGGGTGATCTTAGGCTTCTTCCCCTACCCTACCCTACAGAGCAGAGAATCCTGCTGGCCATGGCTCTAAGGAGGTGAAAGGCAAAACTCACACTTACTATCAGGTGCTGATTGATGCCCGAGATTGTCCACATATAGTAAGTAAGCAAGATGGCTGGGCTGGGGGTTTCTCTCCATGGGAAAGGCCTGAGCCCGATGGGGACAGAGGGAGGGAGAAGGGTCAAATAGAGCCCAGATCAGCACTGGGCCCTGAGTTCTCAGGACTGGATAGCGACTAAGAAAATCTCTGACTCGCTTCTTGCCCTAGTCTCAGAGATCTCAGACAGAAGCTGTGACTTTCTTGGCTAACCATGATGACAGCCGGGCCCTCTATGCCATCCCAGGTGAGTAGTGAGCATCTGAATGTGCCCGTCGATGAGAGGTCTGGTGTCTCTCAGCGAGAAGATGCCGATGCCTTTCTGACGTCCTTTAATCTACTGGGAGGGATTATGGTGGCTGAGACTGCTGGTGCCAGGCTCGTCCCACCTTGAGACAAGGCCAGGAATTCTGTTTCTTCCCAGCCTTGTTCCTCCCCTTTCCTCTGTGAGTTTCACCGTCTCTTTTCTCTCTCTGTGCCAGGCTTGGATTATGTCAGCCATGAAGACATCCTCCCCTACACCTCCACTGATCAGGTTCCCATCCAGCATGAGCTGTTTGAAAGATTCCTTCTGTATGACCAGACAAAAGGTGATCTCTCTCAAGAAAAGAAGCTGTAATGGAAGGGCCCTTTCTTCAAAGACAGTAGCATAGAAGTAACTTCAAAGCTGTATACCCACAACCTTATTCAGCCTCCCATTAGCATACCAAGTCAGGTGGATGATTGTTGTCTCTGCCTAACAGATATGGAAACTGAGGCTCAGGTGATAAGAAGGGAATCAAGGTTGCTAGTTAGAGGCAAGGTCATGGTTGCAGCAGGGTCTGAAAACTTGGGCTCCTCACTCCCAGCCCATTTCTCTTCCCACCATGTCACAGACCTCCGGGCTTATTCCTGGCAGCTCTGGGCCTTTTTCCATCCCGTGCTTTTGCTTTATGTTTGGGTGCCTTATTTGGCTGGGTCAGAATTGGGAAGAGTTTTCTAGGAGGGGCAGTTGGAGAATGAGTGCAACACCCGGGACTCTGGCCTGGACCAACCAGTTATATCTTGCCCCAGCACCCCCTTTTGTGGCTCGGGAGACGCTACGGGCCTGGCAGGAGAAGAATCACCCCTGGCTGGAACTCTCTGATGTCCACCGGGAAACAACTGAGAACATTCGTGTCACAGTCATCCCCTTCTACATGGGCATGAGGGTATGTATGTGCCTGGCCTGGGCCCCATCCCTCAGGGATAGGCCCCGGTTGCCTGTGGTGCCCCCGTGTGACTGACAGAGAGTGGGTTCTGCTTCCAAGTGCTGCACACATTAGATCAACACTAAGACCTAGAGCAGGGAGACACTCAGGTTCTGGGAAGGAGTCCTCCAGGCTAACTTTCCTTCTCTTCTGGTTCAAAGGGCATCCCGTGTATGTGTGTGTGCAGAATACATATGTGCGTGTTTAAATCAGCAGAGGCTGATCTTCACACATTGTATGTAGTAGATATTTATTGGGTTATTTCTTGCCTGGTTGTGAGCCTCAAAAAGAAATGAAACACTGGCCCTGCCTTCCAGGAGGAGCTCCTGGTAGTGGGAGAGGCCAGCATAGAGCATATTGGGTATCGTAACGCTGTTGGGCTACGGAAGGGCAGAGGGGGGCAGTGGCCTGGGCCAGCAGTGGCTGTAGGGGCTGGGGCAGCAGCTGGAAGACCGGAGAGAAGGGAAGGGCCTTGTGGCTGATTTCCGTTGGCATCCAGCTCCGCTGGTGATCTTGATAGAATGAGGAGGAGGGAGGCCAGAGATCGGTCCAGGGGAAGCGGCCTCCATTTGGGCTTGTTGGCCGTAGTTCAGCGATCACCCCACAGACATTTGCAGCATTGTTCTGCCTCCGTAACCTTCCAGGAACACGTCTACTCAGTTGGAGAGATGTTGATTGGAACGGACTTGGTCCTGCCCTCTGGGACTTAATTTTTTTTTTCCCCCCCAGGAAGCCCAGAATTCCCATGTCTACTGGGTGAGTGTTTCCCTGTGGGAGGAGAGAAGCTCAGGAGTTGTGCCCGGTGTGGGGGGCAGGGGGAGGTGGGGAGTTTGCCTCCGGGGGATACGGCTGTGTGCTGCAGATGTCACTTTTTGTTGCCTTTTGCTCTCCTGGAATTCTGGGGGGACTGGCCCAAGGTCTGTTCTTTCTCAGATGTGAACTCTCTCCTCTGCCCCCACAGTGGCGCTACTGTATCCGCTTAGAGAACCTCGACAGCGACGTGGTGCAGCTTCGGGAGCGACACTGGAGGATATTCAGTTTGTCCGGCACCCTGGAGACAGTGCGAGGCCGAGGGGTGGTGGGCAGGGTGAGCATCATCAGGCCGGTAATGCCCGGTTCGTGGTCCTGCCCGGCAGGCCTGGGGGCTGAGTGCACGCTGTCCTGTTCTGTGGCTAGGGACCAGAGGCTTTGTGTGTGAGCACATTGGGCTGCTTTGGATGAAACCTTACAACGACCCTGTGAGATAGGTTTCTTACAGCCTGTCCCACAGATGAAGGGACAGCGAAGCTAACTAAATAGCCCACAGTCCTGTGGCTAGTAGTAGCGGGACCTGGATTTGAATCCAAGTGAGTCTGACGTCGAAGTTTGTGTAGAGTTCTTGTTGCCAGCACGGAGCCTTACTAAAAATATGAATTTGAGCGCCCTTAGCTGGGGCTCCCCCCCACCCCACCCCGTCCCCAACCACTACTCCTGGTTGTCCTTCCTCTGCCTCCTTACATGCCTGCATCCTCTTTTGGCCCATGAGATCTGATTTTGCAAACTGTGCATTACCCCACCCTGTCTCCTGAGAAATAAGGCACAAGAAATGGCCAGGGGCCACATGTAACATGCATTTATCCAAGTCAGTAGGGACTTGGGAGGCAGGGTGGGATACTGAGTAAGAACAGCGCTTTGGAGTTAGATGGTCTGAATGCCAGCTGTGTGTGGTTTACTCCTCACATAACTTTGGGCCAGTTATTTAACTGGAAATCTCAGTTTTTTCCTGCTAAAATGGGGATCACACCTATTACCTCCTAATTATTAGCAGATTTAAGTCAGCAGAGGTTGGCAGAGCACATGGTGCCTGGCTCTTGGGCACTCAGTGAATGGGCGCTGGAAGGGGTATTTACAGAGTAGGTCCTGTGCCTGTGATCTTTGCCCAGGGCCCACAGACGTTCGGTCTGAGTTTCTCTTTCCCAGAATCCGAATTAAAGTCCGGGGTCAGTGGCCATGCTGTGGGAGGAGGTACTGGCAGGCAGTCATTGTGGGAAGCATGAGGGGGCATCCAGTCCTGATGAACAGTCAGCATGTGGCCCCCGGGGTACAGGAGCTTGTCTGGCCTTACCTATCTTGTCCACACCCTTACAGGAGCCAGTGCTATCCAAGGAGCAGCCTGCGTTCCAGTACAGCAGCCACGTCTCCCTGCAAGCTTCCAGCGGGCACATGTGGTAAGTACGTGCCGGGACGGGGCACCGAGACTCCACAGACACAGCTGCAGGTCAGAAAAGTGAGAGCTCAGTTTGCGGTGAATTCTGGGCCAGGTTACGTCTTGCAGTGGAGACTTCTCTGCTGTTCATTGTTGTGTGGGACTTCTTTGATTTTTTTTTTTTTTTTTTTTTTTTTTTTTTAGAGAGAGAGGCACGACCCGACCCGGGGAGAGAGAGGGAGGGGGGAAGGAGGGAGGGAGGGAGGGAGGGAGGGAGAGAGAGAGAGAGAGAGAGAGAGACACTCTTAAGCAGACTCCATGCTCAGCACGGAGCCCAACTCGGGGCTCAGTCCCACGACTCTGGGATCATGACCTGGGCCGAAATCAAGAGTTGGACACTCAACCAATTGAGCCACCCAGGTGCCCTCCATGTCTGATTTTTTATAACTACCTGTGTTCTAGTTTCCCTGTGATTTTGTGGACTGAGGACTTGGGCCGAAGAGGTCTGGTGCTTATGTAGTTGGTTCTTTCCCTGGGTGGTTCACTCCTTAACCTGGAAGTAGAGTTGGGTAGCTCACGCAGTGTGCATCTGAGGGCCAGAATCAGGGCAGCTGTATCTTTTCTCATGTAGGGCCAGGAAGGGCCCTTGGGTTTCTGGATCAGTGTGATCCTGACACGGACCAGGCAGAAGAGAGCCCAGGCCTGCCTCATCCTGCTGTGTTCAGTTCTGGAGCTGAGGGCATAGGGCTCTCCAGATCCTTAGGGGGGGGCCTCAGCCTTCGCTCCCTCTAACCCAGGTGCTCTCTGACCACAGGGGCACGTTCCGCTTCGAGAGGCCTGATGGCTCCCACTTTGATGTCCGGATCCCTCCCTTCTCTCTGGAAAGCAATAAAGATGAGAAGACACCACCCTCAGGCCTTCACTGGTAGGCCAGCTGAGGCCCGAGTGCCTAGGCTCGGCCCCTGAAGAACAGCTCTGGTCCCACAATTGCTGCAGAACTCTCTCTTTACCATGGGCCACAGTGGGTCTGTCTGTCGTTTGCACCATTTGATCGTGGGCTTTTTTGGTGGGTGGGTATAATTTTCTCCGGAAGACCCGTGTAGGACTCCTCTGAGGCTGGCTTCCCCTGGCTACACTGTGTTCCAGTAAACCTTTCCACCAGGAATTCTGTGTTTGGCTGCCACAGGGCCTGGGGTTTCCTGGCCTGTCACACGAGTTGTTTGAGACATGAGGTTTGGTCAATAAACCAGTGCACACTTGGCCACCCTCGCCATTTCTGCCCCCAGGGGTCTCAGGCTCCCTTTTTGATGCCCTGGGGGCCTTTGGTTGCTTTCCTTGCTGCCCTTCCAGGAAGCTGCCCCATCTACTAGAGTATGGATGGGTTTCCCTCCCGAAGCTGGGGGTTGGCTGGATGTTTCCCAAGGTCGCGGTGCCCCAGCCAGCAGGGTGGGGGCTAGACTGGACTCCCCTTCTTTATCCTGCCAAGTGCAGAGCAGGAGGCCAACATCGGGCTCAAGCTCTCAGCACTGGCCAGCCATGGACATCGCTGGCTTCCCTGAGCCTGGGAAGGAGGGCAGCAAGCCACATGAGTTCCCGGGAATAACAGGCTTGCCAGATGAGCACGCGTCTCTCAGGCCTCCAGCCCACCCATGCAGAAACTCAGCGAGGAGCTTTAGGTACGTATGGACGGTGACTGAGCCAAGCTACTTTCTGAGCTGCTTGCTCACACATCTCCAAGAGCCAGAGAAGAAATGTGCTGCATTTTCCCCTGAATCTTAGGATTCCTGCTTCCCTCCTACCGTAGTGATTGTCAAAGAGGTTGTTTATTCTTGAATTAATATTAAATCTCAGTTCCAGCCCTTACTAGTGTTGTCCTTAATCCTCCACCAGGGGGAGCCAGGGTTGCAGGGCCACGGAGTGCAATAGGATTGTGACGCAGGGAAAACACAAGGTGGTGAACAGAAACACGAGAACCAGGGCCATAGCACTGCGCTGACCCAGCTATAACCACCGTGAGCACAGTTGCGGGCCACTGCAGCGTAACACGATTTTATTAGAAATTAGTGTTTGTTTCCATCACCTAGGCTGAGCAACAAAGAATTGCAGTTATGTGACAAAGAAGTTCTGGGCCGTTCTTTAGGCAGAGGTCAGTCAGGTAACAAATCGAATAACACCCGGTACTGGTTACATGGGGTCACCAGCAAGTTTCCGGTTTTCTCAGAAACCGACAAGGTTTGACTTCATTTATGCTTTCTGTTTACTTTCCCTGGGCTACTCAGAGTTGAAAAGTACACAAAACCAAGAGCTGCTTTCTGCTTGGGCCTGAGGAACTCAAAAGAAAATTCTCCAAGCCCTTATGCCACAAAGTCCGGCTAAAGAAGCTAAAGTTACTTCAGTGATTTCAATGTTAGTATTTTTCTTAAGACCAAGGAGATAGTTTCCATCAGTCCAGGACTACTGTGCTTTCTCAGGAAGAGACAGGTCACCACTCAGACAGCTGAGGATGTAAATGTCAAAGCAGTAAAGAGAGGCTGCAGGACTGGGGAGGTCAAAGGACAGGCATTAAAATACCTCAGTGGGGAGCTGGGCCTTGAGCATTAGAAGGCTTCGGGAGGGCAGCGGAGGAAATAGGCCAGTGGCCTCCGGCAGGAGCATTCCAGTCTCTGTGGGAAAGCCACAAAGCCAAAGCCAGAATCTGGCCAAAGAAATGGATTTGTCTTCATCTTGTTACTCCAGTGAAGGCCGAAAGAAGCGTTTGAGCCGATGACCAGGCTGCCTTGCCTGAAAGTCTGTATTTTCAAGGCTGTGACAAGTGTAAATGCCTGGTTAGTCACAGTTCTCCGGCCCCATCATGTCATTTCAGGTCCTTGTGGGTGTCTGCTAACCTTGGCCTGGCATTTGCCCATCGGGTCAGCCACGAGCAGGCCACTTAGCTATCGTGACAGCAGTCTGGAGAGATGAACCTGATAACCTGTGTTCCTTCCCAGGTGGCTACTACCCAGTGGCTACGCTGTTTTGTTAGGCTGGCTGATCCCTCCCTGATAGCATTCTTTTGGAAAAGAATTTGGATAAGCAGCCTCCCAAGGGCCAAGCCAAACAAGGCAGTGACCGAAAGCCCTGAGGAGGAACTTGCACCCTTGCCCAAAAGCTGGTGCTCGGCAGCTCTGTGGCCATATGACCCAACAAGGAAGAAATGAAGAAACCTTTCAAGGGACTCAGGCTGCTCACAGCACCCTGCATCCAGGCTCAGCACTAGGCAGAACCACCGCCCTCGGCCGGGACACAAAACCAGGAGAACGGGGTGGGGGGCGGTGGATATGTGGCCAAGCACATGCCACCCCTGCACAGGGCTGCTTGGGACGCAGCGCTCATGCTCACTGTCCTCGGATGGGCATCCAAGTGCAGCGCCGACAGGCTCCACGGCCTTCCCACTGTGGCTCACGCTCCTGGCCCCTGTGGTGGCTCTTTGGCTTTCTGGTGAGTAAAGCAAAGCATGCCTTGAGGGCAAGAGAATCAAAAAGAGCAATCATGTTAGACCCTAAGAGTCAGTTATGTGACTTTAAGATGTTGGGGTAAAATGTCCTTTCTCATGGGCCTCTTTAGCACCACGGTTCCCAATTTAAACATCCTTCCTTCCTGCGGGCTCTCTGGGCCACCTGCTTGGGCAGCCCAGCAAAGCCAAAGCTAGTAAATTTTTTTGGGTGGTGGTGGTTTTTGTTTTGTTTTTATTGCTTCTCTAGCCCCTCTCTGATTCTGCAGGAAAGAGGGGGTTACGGTCAGAAAAAGATGATGTGGGTCAGGGCAGAATACAAATCTCCTGAATAAAAGTACAAAGTGCTTTAAAGAAACTGATCCCAAAGGCATCAGGAAAGGCCAAGGGCTCTGCCCTGCCCAGGGTCCTGGCACCCTCAAGGGGTAGCACAAATACCCAGTGCCCTCATTGTTACAGACTTAAAACTATTCGTTTCCTAATTTTTTAAAAAACAAAATTGTGAAGCCTGTGCTTAAACACCATAAGGAAGAAGGAGCCCCGCCTTCTGTGAGAAACTGGGCCTCCACAGCACCAGAACGAACCCATTCCCCATGGACCTCAACAAAGGCCTAAAGGTAGCCCCTCAGTGGAGCAAAGGGGTACTCCAAAAAGGGCCAAGGGGAATGTTTTTGTGGGAGGTGGGCTGGTCAGTCCATTGGCCCCGGGGGCAGCAGCAGCTCCCTGTCAGGAAGGGCGAGCAAAGGGTCCAGGACTTGGTCATCTTGAAGTGTTCAGGGAGCAGGGCAAAGGAAGGTGGTCCCTCTCCTGCTCAGGCCCTCTGACTTCCTGTCATGCCTCTAGGTGCTGGGACAGAAACCCAGCCAGCAGCAGCGTGGGGTGGCCAGTGGGGCAGGGTTCCACAGGAGGGGGGGACAGGGTGTCCTGTGCCCTGACTCCCTGAGGGTCTCGTCAGTCGCGATGGGTAGACTGGTGGCCGAGCTGCCGGTCATCGTAGGTGCTGTAGCGCTTGACGTGGATACGGCGGACACGGTCCCGCAGTTCAAAGGCCTCCTCATCTTCACTGGGGGAAGCCTGGCTGCGGCTACGGCTGGTGGCCTCCAATAAGGAGTTGTCGGGGACTCGGGGGGTCTCGTACAGTAGGACATTGAGAGTCTCCTCATAGATTCGGGCCTCTGGGAACTCCACCTGGGATCAGGGGGCGAGAGAACCCCATGAGGTTTCCTCCACGAGAGGGAGGCGCACGTCCGGGCCCTTGGGTCTGTGCTGGCTCTACAAGGCCGCCTGACCTCTCTCACAAGACAGACGGCCTTCCGGCTCGTGAGGGAGGGAGGCCTCTCTGAAGATGTGAGGAGGTACGCTCTGTGGACATCAGGGTGCCAGAGCATGGCGCGCTGCCCGTGCCCCACCCAGTCCCAGGCCAACAGACTAGTACGTGTAGAGGGTCGGGCCTGAGCTTTGTGGTCAGACCTCGGCTTAAATATGGCCCCCCCATTTACTAGCTGCCGGGCCTCGGTTTCCACATGTGTAAAAAAAATCAGGGTTCATATCTGCTTCAGAGTTGTGAACATTACATGAAAGACCAGGGGGCGGGTGCCCGGATGGCTCGATCGGTTGAGCATCCGACACGGTTTTGGCTCAGGTCATGAGCCTAGGGTCACGGGATCGAGCCCCACACCGGGCTCCACACTCATGGAACCTGCTTGAGATTCTGTCTCTCTCCCTCTGCCCCCCCTTCCCAACTTGTGTTCCCTCTCTATCTCTCTCTCTCTCAAAAAAAAAAAGGGATGGCGTTCAAGGCAGCTGAATTCTAGCCTAACTTGAGCTTCCAGCCCGGCCTGTCTCACAGGTGTGGTGCGAGGGCTCAAAAAGTTCACGGAAGAGAAAGCACTTAGGAAGGTGACGGGTGTTGCTGCCACTTCCACAGTGTAACCAGCCCCCACAGAGACCTGTCCCTGAATCTTGACTCCGCTGAAACGTGCACATGGGAGTCCCACCCCCAAAATGACAGGAGGAAGCAGGGCCACCTCCTATAAGCTGTCCCCCCCCCCCCCCCCCCCCCCCGCCCCAACCCTCAGACCGCCCAGCTGGAGGCACTGCAGTGGCCGTGCAGGTGCTATACGAGCTCGGGGCTTTGAGCCCTCACACATGTGACCGTCCCCCACACGAGCTGCCCTCCGGGCTCAGCGAAGCCCTGCCGTCCCCCATACAAACAGTCTCAGGGCAGCTACTCCCTGGGGAGGACAGCACCCGCTTGCGGCCCGGGAGAACGGGGTTCGCGGGGTCCGTGTTAACGGTCACCTGTCAAATCCCTCCCGTACCCGGCGCCATGTGGTCACTGCAGAGGCTGAGCTGAGTGACCAGGAACCCACAAGGAGCAGGGGCCGGAGGAGAGATCAGAGCAGCTGCTTCCGCCAGCCTGCACCGCTCCTCCTGGGAGCCGTCTCGTGTTCGTTCTGCTTCTGGTAAATTCACACTGTCGTCCCCATGTTTGCAGATGAGGAAGCTGAGGCTCACGTGGTTTAAACAGCTCAGACGATGTCAGAAAACTAGTAAATGGCGGAACCAGAATTCAAACCTGAACTGGGCCAACTCCAAAGACCCGGTCCTTCCCCCTGCACCACGCTGTCCCCGGCTGGTCGGCGGCCCCTGCCTCTCAGCTGACCCAGAAAAGCGCTCCCCAGCTGCTCCCCGAACTCCTGGAACTGCCCAGCACCATCACGTGGGTTTGGGGGAGACAGAGCAAACCACACTCCTTTTTTGCTCCCTGTGGTGAAAGGCACAGCTGGGGCTGCGCTGCTGTGTGTCCCGTCCCCCCCACGCAGAGGGAAGCCCGCCACACCTTGGTCTGTTTCTTCTCCGTGGCGTACACGATGGAGGTGCAGCACACCTCTGCCAGCTTGCGACCCTGGCCATAGAAGGACCAGCAGCAGATCTCATCGCCGATGACGTCCTTGAGGAAGAGCACGCGGCCGTTGAAGCGCAGGGAGAGCTTGTCAAACAGCTCGATGTTTTTCAGCAGGTGGTCGTCAGAGTTGCTGAAAAAAAGCCAGGAAGGCCGGTGGGCCCAGGAATGAGGTTCTGGCACAAGAGAGGGGGCTAGCTGGGCGTCTCCTCTCTGTCCCTCCCCATCATGCACAACTGAGAAAAAGCCAAGATGCCAGAGGGAACAGGAAGAGAAAGGGTCACGGGCACCCTCTGGGTTTGGGGGCCTGTGAGGAAAAAGAGGGGAGTTGGTCTTAAGTTAAAAGCAGAGAGAGGGGCGCCTGGGTGGCTCAGTTGGTCAAGCGTCTGACTTTGGCTCAGGTCATGATCTCATGGTGCGTGAGTTTGAGCCCTGCATCGGGCTCTGCACTAACAATGCAAAGCCTGCCTGGGGCTCTCTCTTGCTCTCTGCCCCTCCCCAACTTGCATGCACTCACACGTGTGCGCTCTAAGTAAAAATAAACTTAAAAAAAAAATTCCACACATAAAAAACAAGTTAAAGCAGAAAGAACTGAAGGAGGGAGGTCTCCTCTCATTAGGCCCACAAGGAAGGAGTCTTGCTGCCATCGAGGCAGGAGGATCCCCTCCCTTGCTGTAGGGGTGATGCTGGCAACAGGCCCGTCCACAGGACTTACTGAGCCTGCGGCCTTCTGGGTCTAGCTAACTGTGGCCCAGCAGTGAAGCACAATGGCCGGCTTACGTCCTCGTCCACCTCATAAGTTAATGCTGGGAAGACACCTGGCAAGCTGCCTGACGTGGCACGTTGGGGTAGGGGGCTGTTCCGTGTTCATTCTCATCTATATCCTCAGCCGGGGCCCCGCGCCAGGTTCCAGACGCCTCTGCTGATTTCCCTTCTACTCTCCGTTCTTCCCTCCTGAGACCTGGGCCCTTCCCAACCCTGCCGGGAGTGCAGGCGGCTTCTCTTGGGTCTGCCGCCCCGTTGCTGGCTGGCCAGTCGTTCTAGCTACTTCTGCGGGCCTTCCCCCAACCCCGGCGCCCGCCCCCTCGGCCCCAAGATGCCCACCCTACCTGGTGTAGGAATACTTGTTGTTGCTTCTATTGTACAGCAGCTTCACCACGGGCTGGGAGGGAGGAGAGCGTGAGGGCCAGGCCAGGGTCCCATCCGCCCCTGCCCGCAGCCCTCAGAGGTGCCAGTACCTTGGTGGAGGATTCGATGAGCCTCTCTTCCTCTTTCAGGGATGTGATGATGGGGATGTTGCACACGGGCTGGTAGGAGTCCTTCTTGTCCTGGGTGACACACACAGCCGAGAATCTTTTTTGAGCTCTCTTGCTTGCCAGGCTAAGCCAGGCTTTCCCCAGGAGCCGTCAGAGCCCCTATGCCAAGGCCACCCTCTGCTTGTTGTGGAGGCATCTGGCAACAGAAACTGCCAGCCCGCAGGCAGAACCCCGTTTCCAGAAAACCTAAAATCCAGGTATCAAGGCATAGAAACCGGAAGCTGGGCTTAGTCATACCGCCTGAGTCCGTCACCTTACAAATGGACCGGCTGCCAGTGTCCTTGGCCTGGGCAACACCCACCTGGTGTATCTAACTTGGTTTGGACTCACGGCACTCGTCACACAGCCTTTCGGGAACTGGACCTTAGTGTCCCCAAAGCACAGGACCAACTCCCTACCTCCTCAACCTAACGCGACCGTATCTCCGTACCTGCAGAGCAGTCTGGCACATGTTCACCAGCCCCTGAATGAGGTAATATTTTGCTTCAGCCATCAATTCCTTGATTTCCTGCCGGTTTTGCGGGAGGATGATGGTGTCATCTCGGAGGTAATTCAAAATGGTGCCGAAGTGCTTTCCGCATCGGTCTATGAGGATCCAGCCTGGGGATGCAGACAGGCCCCAGACGGTGACTCTCTGCCTCCGGGCCGCAAGCAGCAGGCGAAGGCCACCTGACAAGCCTGGTGGCGGGTGGTAAGCAGCATGCAAGCCCAGAGCCCCCACCATAGGGTAACAGAAGCAGAACACAACCTGCAGCTCTTAGGCCTGTGGCTGTTCTTCGACCAAGAACTGGCACGTGCTGTGGGGACGGAGGCCCTCCGGGCCCTGAGAGAGCCCACAGAGGCCGAGGCTCAGGACGGCTCAGGCCCACCTCCCGGGAGCACGGCAACCCCCGGGCCCTGCTTGTCTTCCGTGTACTGCCCAGTCACTACAGCAATGGTTCCTGTGAGAATCTAGTCCTCTGTGAATAGTTAAGAAGTATGGATCTCCTCCCTGGAAAGCGGGTAAGCACACACCATTCCACGTCCGATTTCCAAGAATCCAAAGCTCTACCGAGGACTCCAGGTGAAGGAGTCCTGTACCAGGTAACAGGAAAAGTCGATCTAGAGTCTAGTTCTGCCAGGCGTAAGCGCTGCCCCAAAGGCACTTCCTCAGGGACACTTCCTTCCCTCCTCAAGCCAGCCCAACAAGCCCCCGACGCCTCACCTTCTTTGTCGGTCAGCACCTCCATGCGCCCGCTGAACATGGCCTTGAGCATGGTGTCGTGCCGGGTTAGCGCCCGCACGGTGGTGTAGTACAGGGAGCCACCCACATTGAGCTGCACGTATTTGTTGCCCAGGCCGCCTCCCTTGAAGCTGCCTAGCTTGGGCTTGGCGCCTGACGCTGGGCACAGACAGGTATCCCCTGACATCTCCCGCTGCAGGTAGATCACCACACGGCAGGAGGTCGGCTTGGAAGGCTCCGCCGTGGTGGAAGGATCACGAGTGAGCGGCCAGTAGAGGCCAGAGCCTCATACTCTCAGCACTGTGAACAGGAGATGGGAGAGGAGACAGGAGTCAGCAGAGGACAGCCCTCAGCCGAGAGGGGCCAGGGGATCCCAGGAGACCGTGCAGTCATTCTCTCCTTGACCGCTGCCTAGACCTCGCAGAGGCTAAGGCCCTAGGGCAATAGCAAAAGAAGACACTCCTGCTATTGTTTCCGGTACCAGGAACCAGAGCAGTCCCCCAGAGCCCACTCACCATCTCACCAGCCTCCCTGAGACTCGGCTCAGCTCTAGGCAGCAAGGAGGCCTAGCAAACCCCTGGAGTTAGTCGGAGATGCTGGAGGCACAGACTGGGCAGCAGAAGTCTGTACCCTGGGGATCCACAGTCCTATTCCAATTATTTTCTTCCCAAGGTTCCCAGGACCCAAGACTTCCCGCCAAACCTACTGGGAATCCTGCCAGCGCAGGAGATTCCCAGGAGCCAGAGGGACAGGATGCGCTTCCTTTCGAAAGATTCCAGGCTCAGAAGCAGCCCGCACCAGTGCTGACTGTGAGCGCCGCCCAGAGTCTGGCCTCAGAAAGGAAAGTAAAAGCAGCTTCAGGAGAGCCCGGAATGAGCCAGGCGGGAGGGCAGCGTCCAATGTTCCTGGCAGAGGTTACTCTGGCCCCAGGGGGATTTCCTGACCTTCCCCTTTCTTGGCCCCAGCCCTGTCCCAAGTTCCTGAAATTGTCACCACTTTTCAGGAGAGAACAACGACAGGATGGCTATTTTTACTTCTTTTTCCTGAGAGGAGGCCCAGCAGCCCCATCTCTTCCTTTCGTTCTACCCACAAGACTGGGGAGAAAGGGCTCCAAAGGGTCAGATGATAAATCTAAAAGCAATTAAGTGATTTGGAAACTGAAACGCTGATAGGCATTCATAGGAGGGAGGAGCGAGGAAGCAAAGGAGGGCACAGCCAGGTCACTCCTCGTGATCTAGATTCTATATGCTTCGGTTTCCTAAGGAATCACTAAAATGCATTCACTGAAAAAAAAAAAAAAAAAGCAAACATCCACTGCATGTTTACTGTGGTCTAGGTACTAATCTAGGCACTTAATATATACATTACTTCATTTAATTCATTCAGCAATAAAACAATACTGAGTGCCTACTAGGTTAAGCGGTAGGAACAGAGAGATGAAAAGATAGTGACCTTGCCTCGAAGGAGTATAAAGAAGCATCACAGTGTTAACCAGAAGAAAAATAATAAGAGTTAGCATTTATTGTGCCCCTGGTATGTGTCAGGCACTGAGGATACAGAAGACAATAAGTCATGGCCTCACGGAGCTTACATTCTAGGGGGAGAATCCAGACAATTAGCTAGAAAATGAATACATAAGCGAGCAGTTCCAGAAGGTAAGAAATGCAGTAAATAAACTAGTGACAAGAGGGTGACTAGGGATTAGTACTAATTAGTACAGGGAAAGCCTCTTTGGGAAGGCGACATTCCAGCTGAAGTCTGAAAGCGCATTCCAAACAGATGGGAGAGTAAATGCAAAGTTTCTCAGTTAGACACAAGTTTTAGGAGCAGAAATAAGGCCAAGATGTCTAGTGCACATCTTGGCTTGATGTAAAGTCAGGTAACGCAGGGGCCAGATCATATTAAAGAGTCTGCATTTTAGGCAGGGGCGCCTGGGTGGCTCAGTGGGTAGTGTCCGACTTCGGCTCAGGTCGTGATCTCACTGCTTTTGCATTCGAGTCCTGCATCGGGCTCTGTGCTGACAGCTTGGGGGCCTGGAGCCTGCTTTGGATTGTGTCCTTTCTCTCTCTCTCTGCCCCTCTCCCACTTGCGCGCGCTCTCTCTCTCTTTCTCTCTCTCTCAAAAATGAATAAACATTTAAAAAATTTAAAAAATAACAAAAGTAAATAAACATTAAAAAATTTAAAGAGTCTGCATTAAAAAAATTTTTTTTTAATGTTTTTATTTATTTTTGAGACAGACAGACAGAGCATGAGCAGGGGAGGGCCAGAGAGAGAGGGAGACACAGAATCTGAAGCAGGCTCTGGGCTCTGACTTGTCAGCACAGAGCCCGATGTGGGGCTTGAACCTGTGAACTGCAAAATCATGACTTGAGCCAAAGTTGCATGCTTAACCGACTGAGCCACCCAGGCGCCCCGAAAGAGTCTGCATTTTATATTAACTGCAACAGCAATCGATTGGACTGTTTTAAGCAGGGGAGTGATAGGACCCAAGTTACTCACACTTTGAAAAGATCACTCTGGCTGCCGTGTAGAGAATGGGCTGTTAAAGAGTGCAAGAGAGCACGTGTGAAGACCAGAGGAAACAGCAGTCTAGGCAAGACATGAAGGCCTGGACTCCACTGTTGGTCACAGAGACCGAGAAAAGGTGAAATTACCTCGTGTAGTTATCACAACACGCAAACATTTACAGTTACACATCACCTCCTGCAAGTTCAATACAGGAGCAGTGTGCTGGCTTCCCCAACTTTACTGCTGTGCTATCCAAAACAGCACTTAGCACAATGTCAAGCACCTTTTAAAGTATTTAATACGTGTCAGTAAGATTGATATTGTCCCTAAAAAAGATTTAGGTAGGTCCCTAGGAATAATGTCCGTCCAAAAAAGGGCCAGAGAGGTTGCTGTGTGCAGTTCTGAATTTCTGAGACTCACTTGCCCCAAGGATGAGATGAACCCTCACCGTCGGATTGCCCAATCAGTAAGTAAGTAACACACAAATAGTGTGAAATCACCTTCCTCCACTCACCCCAAAGGAATAAATCCACCCCTTAACAGGTTTTAGCAAGTCCCACGTGTATTTTGTGTCTGGCCCCGATTTCCCCAGGATAAAGAAAGCGCACCTATGCTCTGCTAAAGTAAAGGAACTCAAAGGCCAGGCGGCGGCCAACGGAGCCTACAAAGCAATTGCTTTGAGCCCTGGACCACGTCAGCTCAGATGCCGCCCGCTCAGATTCTTCCCAGACCAATGGGCTCCAGGAATCTTGTGGCAGGTGACGCCCCACAAAGTAATTCCACTGAGAATGAAGTTTCCACTGATAGCCTCAGTGCTGTTCCTTCCGGACTTTGTGTGTGGATATTTGGGGATGTCTGCCTGGGGCTGAGGGCGTATCCGTCTCTCTCAGCGAGGCTGATGGGAAGCTAAGCAGAATTAAGGGCAGGAAAACAACAAGGTGGGGTCCTAAAGGAAGAAGGACCCAGAAATTCATCACACTAGGGTGGGGGCAGCCGATCTTGGGTTGAGGGGGCGGATGCAGCAGAAATCTTAGGTGTGAATCTTAGGCTTCGTCCAAAGGGTCTGGAAAGATTTGGCGAGACCCAGCCTCCCTGTGGTCTTCCCCGGCCCGCACCCCTCCTCACCACCGAGAAACAGACCGATTCTGACACCCATCCCAGTGGAAGATGTGAGCTCTCCATCTCCCCTAAGCCGTTCCATGCCTTTTCCCCAGGACTGGGTGGGGCTCTCGGCTCCAGCCCCGGGCCCGTCCATCCTGTCCCCCAGGGCAACCACAGCCCGGCTCTCACCGTCCGCGGGGGGCGCTTCTCCTCCTAGCTGGGTTGCAAGCCGACCCCGTGCCGCCCTGGGCTGTGGCCGCCTGCCCGCCAGCAATCCCGGGCTGTGAGCTCACATCCTTCGCCCGCGCGCGGACCCCGCCCCGAGCCGCGGCGCAACCCCGCCCGCCCGGCAGCCTCGGACTCCACGGCCGGGCATGCCCAGCACCCAATCACGGGGGGAGGGAAGGGCTCCTGGGAGTACTCCACGGAGAGCGCGCAGCTACTTCCTGCGGCCTTTCCGGCGCAAAGGTCTCTGGGTCTTGTAGGCAGCCGACCCTCCTCGCGGGCCTCTGTTTCCCAGCAGGCTCTGCGGGCTGGGCGGGGTAAGTGCTTCCGCAGTCAGGTAATGACGTTGTGGGTAAACAGGTCCTGTATCCGTGGCAGCGGCTGAGTCCGGCGGGCGAGGCACCGGCTGCCGCTAACCGGGGAGAGAAGCTGCCTGTCGGAATCAGCCCGGGCCGCAGCGCGCCGCCGGTACGGGGTTGGCAGGTAGGCAGTGACTGCGGGCCGGGGGACGCGGGCGGACCCGGGGCGAGTGAATCTGACAGAGGCCGAAAGAAACGTGGGGACTCCGCGCGGTTCTTTGCGAGCGGTGTTACACCCAGCTTGGGCCTGGAACTTAACGCGCTGAGGCTAACAACGGTCTTGTGAGGAAACTGCGGCTCAGATAAGTTCAAGGCGCTTGCGTAGTGTGGACAGCCAGCTCCACCACCCAGGTCTTCCTAACTGTGTATGTATGTCCCGTGCCCCTTTCCCCCACCCCGCCGACGGCGCCTGCAGTGCGGGGAGTGGAACTGGGGCGGAGAGTGTCGCCGCTGTCATCTTCTGGGAGCTCCATGCGGCTCTTGTGTCCGGTGTTCCTCAGATGCTCAGACACGCACGTGTGGTGGGAGTTGGAAAAGAATCTGATAGTTGGCTGGGAACCCTCACCCTACCCTCCTTCTCCGGTCCTATCCATCTCATTCAACTTTGCCCTCCAAACATCCAGTTGGCGCTCAAGCCAGATACATGGAAATCTGGCCTCTTTCCTTCCCTCATCCCCAAACTCCTACGTTCATCCAGTCCTTTACTAAATGCTATCAACTCGGCTTACATAACGTCGCAAATTGGAACACTTTGCTTCAGCTCCAAGCCTTCGTTACTGTAAGAGCCTTCTCTATTTCCACATTCATTCCACAAACATTTGCTGAGTGCAAGCACTCGGTATGTGCAGGCACCGTGCTAGATGCTAGGGTTACAGTGATGAACCAAGGTAGGTGTAGCCTCTCTCTTCTGTTTCCTCCAATTCATTCTCCATCCTGGGTCACAGTGATCATTCCAGAAGGCAGATAGGACCACTCTGCTGAGAATCTGCTGGCTGCCCGCTACCCTTATGATAAAATCCGGGCTCCTGACTGCGGCTTTCAGAGCCCTCCATGAACCAGCGCTGGCCTCCCCATCTAGACTTACCCTGTTCCACACTCCCCCTGTTCACTGGGTTTTAACCACACTAGACTTTGGGTTCTTGGAAGGCATTACATTTCTTTTAGCTTCAGGATCTTCACCCAGTGCTTTTCCTCATACTGTTTTCACAATTTGTGGTTATCTGTTTACTCTCTGTCCAGAGGTCAGGAACTGAAGCATCTTCTTCACTACTCTGTCTCCAGAGCAGGGACTCAGAAGGTGTCTCTGAATAAATGCCTCCTCTCAGGGACGGGAGTGGCAGTCGAAGCAGATTATTTGCTCCCTCGGGTTACTGGAAGCTTTCTAGAGCAGTTGGTCTGATTAATCACCTGGTAGGTGTTCAGTGCTCAGACTGTATGTGTAAATGTCACAGAAAAAGCAGGAAGACAGACCTTTTAAAAAGCTTGATTAAAATTGAAAAATAAAAAAAAGTATTTCGAGAGGCAACTATATTAAAAACAATAAAAAGCTTGATTAAAAAGGGGCGCCTGGGTGGCTCAGTTGGTTAAGCGTCCGACTTCAGCTCAGGTCATGATCTCGCGGTCCGTGAGTTCGAGCCCCGCGTCGGGCTCTGGGCTGACGGCCCAGAGCCTGGAGCCTGCTTCCGATTCTGTGTCTCCCTCTCTCTGCCCCTCCCCGGTTCATGCTCTGTCTCTCTCTGTCTCAAAAATAAATAAACGTTAAAAAAAATTTTTTTTAAAGCTTGATTAAAAGGAAGCTTGGGATGATTAAAATGTTTCAAAAGGAAGATGCTAACCTATTTCCTTCCAGTAGGCGAAAGGCTCTGGGCCACAGTCAGACAGTCTGTAGACACGCATTTGTTGGCCCACAGTGTTGGATGTGGTATTGCCTTTAAATTTTTGAATTCAGCGCTTTCCTTTAAAAGTCAGATTTCATGTATAAATCTGGATTTTTGGCTGTCTTGAAAATCAGTTCTGGTAACCGGGGGACTGAATTCTTTTTTTAACCATCGCTCCTCCTATGGTATACCTGCTCTGGAAAGTTACTCCCACAGTCACCCCATGTGGAAGAGAACTTTTCTAAGGAAGCCAGAAGGGAAACAGCTGGGGGAGGTGGGGGCAGAGGAAAGGGCAGGCACAGCACCAGGTGGTGGTAGCCTTTGGAAGACCTGGGGTCTTGGAATTGGTATAGCAGCCAATGGCTAGCCCTAAGTAGCGTTGCCTCCCTTTGTAGACAGGGCGTGTCCTTTTGTTTATTTTATTTTTTAATGTTCATTTTTTCGTTTTTTTAGGGTTTTTAAAAAATGCTTATTACTTAGTTTTTTGAGACAGCAGGGGAGAGAGTGTGCGTGAGTGGAGGAGGGGCAGAGAGAGAGGGGAGAGAGAGAATCTCAGGCAGGCTCTGCACCTGCTCAGGGCTCGATCCCACCAACTGTGAGATCATGACCGGAGTCGGATGCTTAACCGACTGAGCCCCCCAGGCGCCCGTTTTGTTTTGTTTTGAGCCAGAATGAGGGTGCGTTTTCAGTTTCCCGGAATTGAGGCATCCTTTGGATCCAGGAGTTCAAGGTGGCCTGGGAGGGGAAAAGATATCCCTGCTGGTTCTCCTGCCCACAGAAAGAAACCCAAATGCCTTAGCTTGGTGCACACGGTCTTCCTGATCTGGCGCCAGCCGACCTCTTCAGCTACATCCTCAGTCCTTCCATATTCTGGGCCGCTCAGTGACTTCAGGCTCGTGTCTGTGCTATTTTCCCTGATTGGAATGCCTTTCCTCAGCCTCCTTACTTGGTATGTGCTTGCTGACACGCCATTCCTTTTTGTGTTTTCTGCTGGAGAGAGACTGAACCAACTCTAGTCCTTGAGTTCAGGCAAGCATACAATAGCCTGTGGCGTACATTGTGGGTAAGGTTCTTCCTCCCGGCTTCTTTTTTAACTCTGATCTTTAATTCACGCAGATTTCCTCGTTTGCTTTTGGTGTTATTCCAGTACTGTGTTTGAAAAGCTTTTTCATGTCCTTTTGGGCACCTAATTGGGGATAAATATGCCATGGCTTCTCATGCTTAGTTCAAATGTGACTCCTCCGCCCCAAGCTGACCGCTGTGTTCTCCAGCGCTTGCGCGATATTTCTGTAAACGCACTTAACACAGTGTACTTTTCAGTTTACGTGTCTGTCTTCCTCCAGCTAAACTATGCGCTCCTCCCGGGCGGGCACCATGCTCCACTCATCTTTGTACCCCCAGCATCTAGCAGTGTTGGCCTGTAGAAGGCACTCAAGAAATGTGTGTTGAATGAACGGTGCCTGTGACAAGCAGCTGGACTTTATTCTTTCCTGACCCTTGCTCCTATGACACACCTCCTCCCGGCTGCCACTCTCAGCCCTTCAGAGCAGAACTTCTCTCCTCTAGGGAAGCTGGAAGGGAAACAGGTGAGGCTCAGAGAGGTGGAGGCAGAGGGAAGGGGGAGCCTTTGGAGGAAGAGCATCTGGGTTTTTGGCGTTGGTGTCTGGGGGCGGGAGCGGGGCTGGCCTGGGAGCAGGCATTTCCTTGGGTGGCTGGGAAGCGATTGGGGATTCAGCCTGGTTTCTTCACAGCTATGGCCAAGGACATCCTGGGTGAAGCGGGGCTGCACTTTGATGAGCTGAACAAGCTGCGGGTATTGGACCCTGAGGTTACCCAGCAGACCACAGAGCTCAAGGAGGAGTGCAAGGACTTTGTGGACAGTGAGTGTCATTTGGGGAGATGTGGTGCCACTCAGCTTTGAGCTTCCAACTGTGTCCCGCCCCCGCCCAGCCCCCAGCTCTTGTCCCTGCCAGAGTGGAGCTGTGGCTCCCTGGAAGTGGCGCCCGGCCTTTATCGATTCCCATGTACTAACCACCTCGTCTGCCTGCCCTGTAATGCGCCCACGTGGCCCCACACAGAGCACCAAACGGAACAAATGGTGAGATGTGGAGGATGTCCCATCGTTGCTTTTCTTCCCTCTCAGAAACCTTGAACCTCACGGAAGCAGAACTGTGGCTTGGGGGTGGGAGTAGTTAGGTACTCCCGATTCTTGAAAGAAATAGTTTTCTCAGTCTCGGGATTACCGTCACTTGGAGTGAAAATTGATTAACTGGAGTCTCTAGAAGTAGCTCAACAGACTCAACGAAGTCCTATTTTAGCTGGATACCCAGGACACCTCCTGTCCCAGGAGGCAAGCACCCGAGAGCAGCGGATACAGAGCACGTGTGGTTAAAGCAGGGATTTCTGAGCCTTCTGGGCACTCCATAGTCTGCAGAGAGCTTGGCTGGTGAAAGGTAGCTTGGGCTCCCTTGCCAGTCTTCTGACTGCATGCCGTCCCTCCTCCCTGGGTCCTAGTTCACTCCTCAGTAGGATGAGGTCCCCCCACACCCAAGGACGTTGAAAAAAGCGAATGGGAGATCAGCACCTGAATGCTTTGAGCTCTTCATTAGCTCTGCCCTCCGTGGGCAAACCCCTGCCCCCACCACCACCATTAACTGAAACCTAGGGCCATATCTGTGGCCAGTCAGGAGACTGTGTTCACGTCCTGAGTCCGTCCTTCTGGGGACATGCCCCTTGTGCTTCCTGTCACTCCTGGGGAGGGCAGGATGGAGTTTGTGTGGAGGATGGGCCGCCGGGAGCCTCACAGACCGAGGTCAACAGTCACCGGCTGGCTCAGTTGGGACTCAAGGTCCAAGTGTGCCCTGCTCCAGCTCTGAGCGCCTGGCCACCCTCCTCTGGGTTTAGACCAAGGGTGGAAGACTCTAGGCCCGTGCGCCAGACCGCTCGGACACACATTAGCCCTGCTCTCGCCACAAGGGAACACGAAGGGAGTGATGATGCAGAGAAAATAAAACATTTTGTTTTCTGTTCTTCCCCTGAAAGAAATTGGCCAGTTTCAGAAAATAGTTGGTGGTTTAATTGAGCTTGTTGACCAACTGGCAAAAGAAGCAGAAAACGAGAAGATGAAGGTAAGATGAGCGTGCCTTCTCCATCTTGGCCTGGGACACGGTTCACCAGCCTCTCCTCCTGCCCGCTGGACTTTTCCTTGCTGGGGGGAGGGGGGGGCGGGGGATGGGATTATTTTAAGTAAAACGGGATTCTAAGTTAACAATTCCCAGTCAACTCTTTCCGCTAGTTGAACTCTTTTATGCTAGTGCACTTTGTCATCATTTCATGTTCACATCGCTGAGATGGGTGGTCTTATGCTTTTGTAAGTGAAGAAGGCATACGGGGGGATCAGTGACCTGGCAAAGGACACAGGGCTCAATGGTGCACCAGAGGGGCCACTGGCACCCGTGTGCCAGACTCCGGGGGCGGGGGGACTCGCGGATCTGCCCCTGAGCTGCGATGCAGGTCTCATCAGGTTATTCCGGAAGCTCTGGGCTCGACGGTCTGTCCCCGGCTGGGCACTGAGACCGCCCCCGAGTGGCCCTCCCTCGGCTGAGGACTTAGCTGAAGACGGTTTTAACGAAGCCACGACCTTCTTTCTAGGCCATTGGTGCTCGGAACTTGCTCAAATCTATAGCAAAGCAGAGGGAGGCCCAACAGCAGCAACTCCGAGCCCTAATAGCAGAAAAGAAAATGCAGCTTGAAAGGTAAGAGGTGAGGGTGTAAAGAAAGTTCTTTGCTCGACTGCAGTTCTATTCTTCCTTCTTGAGTGGCCACCTCTTGTCCTTATTCTTCACCATTGTCCTCTCGGGAACAGGGTCCCACTTGCCATCTGACTTGAAGACTTAAAAAAATAAAGTCAAGTCCTGTTTAATGAGAAGGAAAAAGGACACTTGCTAATACAAAACCACCTCTAGTGGTCTGGGAGCTAGAAGGCTCCGGTAGCGAGTCCGTGAAGCTGGCTAGTTCTCCTAGAGGAAAAGACCTGGAGACTTCTCACGGGTGGCCCTGGGTTGGGCTTCGCCTCTTTCTTTCTTTCTTACCCTAACTTCTTCATTACGAACTCACACCATTTCTTGGGATCGTTTAAATCACTTACATTCTTCTCTAGAAGAATTAAGTCCACGGTTTATTTCATCCATTTTTAGGGCTTCTAACGATTTTGTTTTTCAGGTATCGGGTTGAATATGAAGCTTTGTGTAAAGTAGAAGCAGAACAAAATGAATTTATTGACCAATTTATTTTTCAGAAATGAACTGGAAATTTCATTTTATAGCAGGCCAGGCAAAAAACAAAACCCAAAAAACCTCTGTACCAATCCAGTGACTTGACCAATGACCCAAGTATGTCCTGAGAGATGGTGCGGAAAAAACGCAGCATCTCTGAAGGCAGTAAGCAAGTCTGGGGGGCTTGTTGCAAATGTCAGCGAACATCTGCTGGGCAGTTACCCCGTGGCCACAGTGGTCCAGGCTCTCACCTCTTGGCACTTAGCCTGAACTGAGCAGTCTGTAAATTTTGACCCTTTTTTTTTCTGTAAAGTCACAAAGCTTTCAAAGGAAGAGCAATAAATTATTGTTTTCAAATGGCTTGATCTGCCTCTTTTCCTGTTGCCCTTGAAGTGTACATGGAACACCTTGTAAGGGAACCCCGGACGCTCTAGCCCCCAGGCCACGAAACGAAGCAGACAGTCGTCGGCAGCTACCTTTATTGGGACCGGACACAGGTGTCAGATGGTACCCCATCAATCAGACCATTATGATTTGTGAGCAAAACAGATAAAAAGAGGAAGGACCAGTTACCATTTTCCATGCATTCACTGAGTTTTTGGTTTTGAGTTGGCCTTGAGTACGTATTTAGAGAAAACTAAGGAACACCAACGAAGAGCTCCTGTATTTACACAACGGACACGTCAGGCCCAGCTGCCCCTCTACTTAGAGAACAAGCCAGGAATGACGATGAAACTATCAGGGAGGTGACGTTATTCCCCCTGGAAGCACACTTCCAGAACAGGTTTGAGACACTAGACTCAGAGCGGGACTTATGTCAGGTGGTCTGTAAAAACAGAAGACTAAGGTCTTTAAGGAGACTTAAAATCTTTTCTGGGATGACCTGTTTAAGACAGAAAGAAAACACCTTCCAGCGTAACCCATTTCTGAAAGTCAGGCCAGAGCTAACCGTTGAGCAAAACCCAAGTCTAAACCTCTTACAGGACCTTTCCCCCCACCAGAGGGGGAGGCAAAAAAAACCAGGATATCATTTTCAATGAATTTAAAGTCACAGTTTTAAACTTAAAAATGGCCTGAAACATCCCACTCTTCATTTTGCTGGTTAATGACACCATGAATCGAGAGTCATGAATCGAGGGTTTAGTCACCTGTACGTTGTGGGTCAAGTGACTCGTGAACATGCCAAGCAGGCCACGTGTCTCAGAAGTTTATCCAGTTTCTGGTCTGGTCCTGCTCCCGGCGGAACTTGGGCACACAGTGAGGGATTTGGCTCCACCTCCCTATAACGCAGCCCACACCCCCCTGTCCGTCCTCGGGTGATTGGTCCGTTGGTGCCAGTGTTCTCAGAAGGGGAGGGTCTGATGGGGCTCCTGCCAGTGTCTTGCTCTTGTGTGTTGCTGGTGTGGTTCGAACGCTACCGAAAAACATGGGTTCTGAGCAGTTTTCTGCATACCGGGTCCAACAGGAAACTGCCCTGTGGGCATCTCCCGCCGGGCCAGTGGTCATTTCTCTCATTTCTTCTTTCTTTTCTCCTCATACTTGTAGTAGGGGCTCCGCAACATGAAAAGCAGAAGCATAAGAGGGATGAGAAAGTAGGGGGCGTAGACAGATACGAGGGTTAGTCGTTCGTGGAAAGTCTTAGGTCCTTGTCCTTTGAAACCGCTGGCTTTGGAGAAATCCTCAAATAGCAACGTGGAGAGAATTGGAATTAAAGTTGTCATGGTGTGAACGGAGTAGATGATTGCAGGGGTGCGGATCCACCGGCAGCCTCCTGAAGTTGGGGGAAGAGAAAGAGGTAAGCGTTAGGTATGTCCACGACTCCAGGGGCGCCCACACCAGTCTCCACGCTTGCTCCCTTTCCACTGAATCTACCTCCTTTCCAAGTACAAACAAATGGAAAACCCGATGTGTTCTAGTATCTCCTAATGCACAAAGCTGGGGCTCTAGCCCACCGGCTGCTAAAGCGCGAAGGGTGGGGGTTGGAATTTAATTCAGAAAAACTCTAGTGGGGCGCCTGGGTGGCTCAGTCGGTTAAGTGTCGGACTTCAGCTCAGGTCATGATCTCGGGGTTCACGAGTCTGAGCCCTCTCTGCTGTCAACACCGAGCCCACTCTGGATGCTCTATCCCACTCTCTCTCTGCCCCACCCCCACTTATGCGCACGCGCTCTCTCTCTCTCTCTCAAAAACAAAAAATTTAAAAAAAAAAAGCAAGAAAAAGAAACTCTAGGGCAGTAAAACGGCCATTACGATCTATGCCAGTCTGGCCTAAAAGGCAGGGGGAAGGGCCTGCCCACAGCATCTGTTAAATAAGTATATATACATGTGAGAAGATCAACAGATTCTGCTGAGATGGATTTGGGAGCTCCAGTGGGAAACTGGTTGTATGAGCTTAGTTATCATGTACATTAGTATGGCCCCCGTCTTTCTAAAAGCGTTAGGTCACACGGGAACACTGTAAGAATAAATGAGAAGTTAAGCCCTTCAGGGATTAGCCTGATGCTACCGCTGAAAAGCCAGTATGGTGCTCCCCAAATCAGAAAAATAAAAGCTAATGATAAATTCTGCAGGGGTAAAAAAAAAAAGACAACAAACAGGAACAAGTTCGATCTTGAAGCAGCCTCAGGTGTAGGACAGATCTCCAGGTGACAGTCCTTCGGCTCAGCTACCCACACAGGCATCCACCTGAGCCACACTGATGTCCCTTTACAAGATCTGGCCATTCCCACCCCACCCTAGGTGACCCTCAGACTACAGGGATCACTCTCCTCTGAGATACTTCCCCCAAAGATTTCCGGGACTGGGTATCAGGGCACAAATGGGATTTTCCCCCCAGTTACCAACCTTTGAAGAAGGCATAGGCTGCTATGGGGAAGAAAGGCAGCTGCAACACGAGCTCGCAAAACAGGAAGGACTTAAACCACGCTGGGGGTTCCTGTAGCAGAGGGTCTCTGAACTCCTTGGTATACCACTTCAGAAGGTTTCTCAACTGAGGAGAGAGAACGAGCACATTGAACACAGCCACCTGGCAGGACAGGCTGGCCGCTCCAACCCCCGAAGAGTCCCTCACTGCCCAGCCCCGAGGCAGCCTAGATGGCCCCTTCCTAAAGACTCCCTAGCTCTGACTCGAATGTTCCCTCCTCCAAGCCTTCCTCAGCTCTTCCAGCCCCTCTGCTACCCGTTCGTGACTCCGGGTAACACTAGCCCTGCGTGTCAGCCAACGGCTGTGAAAACCACCCTAACATTTGTCCTTTAACAGCAGCTGCACACCAAGCTCCGAGGGCCAGACTGCCTCAAATACAGAAATGAATTGAGTTTCTTTGTCTTTTTCGGGGGGGGGGGGGGGCGCGTGGAACGGAAGGGAGAGAAGTTTAACCTCTTTAAGATGCACTTTCAGACAACTGAATCCCTAAATCTCAAGTTCCTCATCATTCTTTTTTTTAAAATTTTTTTTTTCAATGTTTTTATTTATTTTTGGGACAGAGAGAGACAGAGCATGAACGGGGGAGGTGCAGAGAGAGAGGGAGACACAGAATCGGAAACAGGCTCCAGGCTCCGAGCCATCAGCCCAGAGCCTGACGCGGGGCTCGAACTCACGGACCGCGAGATCGTGACCTGGCTGAAGTCGTACTCTTAACCGACTGCGCCACCCAGGCGCCCCAAGTTCCTCATCATTCTTAACTACTGTAGTTCTGAAGAGTTCTCTTTTAGGAGACCCACAGGACATCTGGAGAACAAACTGCCCAAACCACAAACTGTAGAGCTTCTAGGCTGTCAAGGCTTGAGGGTTAGCAGTCCCGGTTCTAGCTTGGGGCCCACCCTCCTCTGATTACACTGTTAAATCAAAAGATGCAGATCCAGGGGCGCCTGGGTGGCTCAGTCGGTTGAGTGACCACCTCTTGATTTTTCACTCAGGTCATGATCCCAGAGTTGTGGGACTGAGTCCCACGCCAGCTCCCAGCTGAGCATGGAGCCTGCTTAAGATTCTCTCTCTCCCTCTGCCCCTCTCCCCGACTCATGTGCTCGCGTGTGCTTCCTCTCTCTAAAAAAAAAAAAAAAGAAAAAAAAAAAAGATGCAGACCCATGGCTACCAGCAGAGGAAGGAAGCAGAAAGGTTGGAGGTTGCCCATTCTGTGCCTTTAAGGGCCCAAAGCGTAGGGTTCCCCCCGCATCACATGGGACTACAAAAGGTCTGTCACAGTTTACATCCTGGAGATGGCGTTGTCCTGCCACACCTGTCTCCAAAGCTAAAAATATATATATATCAAGTTACAGCAAATAAAGGGAACTTCCAATGTAAGGATTTAGCTTGCAGTGGAAAAGCCATTTTTTTCCATTGCAGTATTTTTCCTGTTAATTTTTAGTCAAAAGATAAAGGCTCACCATTGTGAAACCAAGGCCTCACCGCTGAAGCTGAGCTTTAAGCAAATATCCAGAAACAAACATTCTGTTAGCATGATATTAATTTCAGAAAGGCTCTGGCTAGATTACCAGCTTATCGACCGGGTGATGTCTAATTTGTACTTGATCTGAAGTTGAAACTCACAGCAATACCCTTAGCTTCCTTCTAGGCACTCTTCAGGACGGTAAGGTGGCAGAAAAAAATTCATAAAAGGTTAAGTCACTGCACCTCTCCTGGGCTCTATTTCCTCGTCTGTGGAACAAGCAACTTGAGTCAAATGTTTTTGGAGATCCTTTTTTTGCTCTCCAGATATTCTTTAAAAAATATTGGGGGGGGGGGGCGCCTGGGTGGCTCAGTCGGTTGGGCGGCCGACTTCGGCTCAGGTCATGATCTCGCGGTCCGTGAGTTCGAGCCCCGCGTCGGGCTCTGTGCTGACAGCTCGGAGCCTGGAGCCTGTTTCGGATTCTGTGTCTCCTTCTCTCTGACCCTCCCCTGTTCATGCTCTGTCTCTCTCTGTCTCAAAAATAAATAAACGTTAAAAAAATTTTTTTTTAAAAATATTGGAGGGAATGACCTGCTGTCAAGATTTACCGTAGAAATTTAAAAGGCATCCTGGTTTGATTTCATTTTCTGTTCCATTTGTATACAGTCTATTTCATAAATCCAGGATGAGATCAGCAAAACCCAGCCAGCTCTTGTAGGTCATCAATTAGGATCCTAGCGCCCGCCCACAGTCGCCTGCGAGCCGCATGCTGCCGGAAAGGACCTGGACTAAGGGCTGAGGGAAAGCAAACCGCAGGCCCCTGGTAGAGTGAAGGGCTCCGGGTGCGGGCTTTGGGCAAAGCACTTAAATCTCACTGAACTTGCTTCCCAATTATAGCACTTCCTTCACTAATGGGAAGATTAAATGAGTTAATGTACACGGTCTTTAGAACAATGGCAAGCACAGAGTAAATCTTACAATTACTTAGTTGAACTTAACACGTATGTGGAGAAATTCAAGTTTAATCCTATTAAGAGCGCAGCATGCAACTGGTCCTTAAGAACTACTCTTATTAGGTAAGTCCCCCAAAATGGTTTATTACCTGACTCACATTTTTTGTTTTTAATTTTTATTTATTTCTGAGAGAGACAGAGTGTGAGCAGGGGAGGGGCAGAGAGAGAGGGAGACAGAATCCAAAGCAGACTCCAGGCTCCAAGCTGTCAGCACAGAGCCCGACGCGGGGCTTGAACTCAGGAACCGCGAGATCATGACCCGAGCCGAAGTCGGACACTTAACCGACTGAGCCACCCAGACACCCCTATACCTGACACATTGGACTCCACTTACCATTGGTGTCCATTAAACTACTGACCTGGCCTATAAACAGGGATTTTTTAAAATAGATTATTTTACCTTTTTAAGGCCACAATCCATTTTTTTAAGTTTATTTCTTTCATAAAATTTATTTGAGAGAGAGCGCGCGTGTGCGGGCTCGTGAGTGGGAAGGCGGGGAGGGGGAGAGATAGAGAATCAGAGTATCCCTGCTTGGGATTGAAGGGCTTGAACTCACGAACCGTGAGATCATGACCTGAGCTGAAACCAAGAGCCGGTTGCTTAACTGACTGAGCCTCCCAGGCACCCCTGGCACCAGAATTTCTAAACCAGGAATTGCCACTGAACAATCCCGCACTTTTCTACCTTAGGATGAGCACAGGCCGATTTCACACCTAGACGCTCACCTTAAACAGAACCAATGCTACCAGCTGCAAACGATACTGCACAATGCCTTTCCCATCCTCTCCATGTTCCAACCCAAACTAAATTCTTTTTGTTTCAGAGTAAGAGTTTTTCCAAGTATTGACCGGTTCAAACCAAGGAAGATCAGCCCCAACCATTATGGGATCGCCACAAGCATTTTAGTTCTAGGAGGAAATTCCTTCTATTTAGGGAAGAAAAACACAACAGATGTGAAGATTGGGCATTTTTTCAAAGAGAATCTGAGAATCCCTCAAGGCTTTTATTATTATTTTCCCCATAACCAAGCAACAAAACCATCAATCTCAACTCCAAAGCAACAAGAGTGAAGAGAGACAACAGCCCTTCCAAAATAGGATCCCCCCCGTGTCGCCAACACCTTCAAACCGCATCCGATAGAAAGACACAGACATACACAATTTCTGGCCAGGTCCCACTGGCAATGGCCCTTGACCTTTTACAATAAGTCAACATTAAAACCGAGAAAACTTTACCAAATCAAAGAGATAAGCTGAAATGGGGTCTTTATGATGCTGGACACATTTGAACTGTATTTGGGGGTGGTAAGCAAGAACCTGTGGGAACGGCATATTCAGAAGAGGTCAAGAAAGCACCAGCTGTTAAGTCCGGAGTAACCTGGAGTAACTAAGGTAAGTGCCCAGTATTAAAGGGACTCATCACGCCAAACACTAAGCAGGCAGCCTGCCTGAGTTTTGTTGGCCACACAGACTCTGAAAACCACAGACAAGGCTCCTTTCTTCAAGGCAACTAATGGCTGGTGCAGAGCGGTGGCGACCTGCTGAGAAAGCGGGTGCTACCTGCTGGGTCTGTGTGGCAGGCCAAGTAACAGTCCCCAAAGTTCCTAATCTCTGGAAGCTCTGAACGTAACCTTATAGGGCCAAAGAGACTTTGCAGATGTGATTAAGGTAAGGGTTTTGAGTCTTGAGACGGGAGGTTATGCTGACTACCTGGTCGGCTCTAAACGTAACCACAAGTGTCTGTATAAAAGTGGGGCAGAGGGAGACTGGATTACAGAAGAGAAGGCGGCCAAATGATGACAGAAGCAGAGACTGAAGTGATAGGGCCACAAGCCAAGGAACACTGGCAGCCACCAGACTGGAAGAGGCAAGGAACAGATTCTCCCCTAGGACCTTCAAAGATTCCCCTAGGCCTGCGAGATTCATTTTCATCTTCTGACCTCCAAAACTGTAAGAGAACAAATGTTTAAAGCCATCATGTTTCTGGTAATTTGTTACAGCAGCAACGGGAAACTAATATACCCTGTATGTGTGAGCTTGTGACTCTCCTCCCAGAAACCACAAGGCCCACACAGTTTTGCATACCCCATGGTATACCCCATGAGTTCAGGGACCTCAGGTGAAGCACCCGCCCCCCACCCCCGCTCTGCAGAGAAAAAGCACCTAAAGGGAAACAGGTAGACAAGTCAGTCTTGCCCACAGTTCTGCACACGATGTGGAGAAGCACAGAACTGAGGACAGGAGCTCCCCGGGAGAAGGTTACAGGGTCCAGAGGTGAAAGGACCAGGTAAAATAAAACGGTGGCTCTGAAGAAACGAAAAGCATTAAAGCAAACTTTGGGGTAAAGAATACTCATTAACAACGAGGAAATGGGGCTTCTCGCCTCTATTTCTAGTCAGGTGATCATTCTTACTCGAACCTAATTAAAAGGGCTGATTTGAAAAGGTGTCGTTAATTTACTTACGAGCTTTCGAAGTCGATGGATCCTAAGACCGAAGCAATGACGATCCGTGAATGCCCTGTGTTATGGGTCTAATGCTATTTGCACTATTGCTTTGGGATTAGACGTTATTTTAAAGCTCTTTCAAAGAACACACAAATCCAACACGTGATTGAGACACTGGTTCATCCAGGCTACTTCCCTCAAATACAAGTGACCAGAGGTAGGGTGTTGAGAGCCTTACGCATACCCAGGGAAGAACTGTCTTTAAAAGGACCAAAGTGTCTGCTCCAAGCAGCTTGGGATAACGGTCCGGACCATCGAAAACCCCAAGCAAGACGTCGAGATGAAGGGTGAGGAGAGGCTGGGGCACGGGCAGGACCTAAGAAGGGAGGGAGGGGGGGAAAGGGGAGCAGAACCCTGGCTGGGCGGCGAGCGGGGGAGGGGAGGTCTTGGGGACGCCGGGGAACGATCGCAATGCGCGGAGGGGCCCCAAACTCAGCGACCGGCCGTCGGGACCGATCGTCGCCCTCACCTCGACGGGGTAGAGTTCGCGCGGCAACACCACCTGCAGGTCCAAGAGCAGAGTGATGGGGACATGGGAGAGGAAGTAGAGGCCCAGTAGCCACTCCAGACCGCGCCGGACACCCAGAGCCCCCATCATCGGTTGGTTGCGCCGGTGAGGAGCGGATGCCACACGAGCCCGGAAAGCCGACGTGGGAAGTGGGCCCGACCCGCGCCGCGTCCCAGGACTCCGCTCCCTGACCACCGCCCCGCCCCCGAGAGGGCTACGTCGGCCACTCCCATTGGCTGGCTGCAAAGCCCCGGCGGGAGCGGCGCTCGCCGCAGGGCACGCCCATTGGCTCGTACAAGTATAGCGTGTAGAGGCGGTGCCACCCCAGACCATTTCCATTGGCCGTTGGGGGCGCCGCGTGGAATGGGGCGGGGTTCCTCGCTCGCCGCGTGGGACGGCTCTCCGGCTTGCGGCGTGCAGACTGAACTGGGAGCGCGGGGGCTGATGCCCGCCGGGCCTGGCTGCAGACTGCGTGGCGCGCTGTGGTCCCTTTCACCCAGTACTCCATTCATTCAGTGCAAAGGAGTAAACCTTACTGAGCGGCTCCTGTGTGCTGGGCCACGGGCGCTGGTGGAAGTGGAGCCCCTAATGCAGCCCAGCTGCCGCAGACCAGGGCCGGCCCCATAGCGCGTTGTGATCCGCGCGGTGGTGCGACGTTCACGGGCCGTGGGAACACCCGCAAGGTCCCAGCCCCGCCGAACCTGAGGGGCCTGGAAGCCTTCCGAAGGCTGCCTAGGGGAGAGCCAACTTCAATTAAGCAAGAAGCACAGGGATATAGCAAGAGGATGGGCGGGTCTTGGCTGGGGCAGGGATTGGCTGTGATGAATGAGGGAGGATTTATTCATTCTGCAAATATATATATTTTTTTAATTCACTTATTTACTTGGAGAGAAAGAGAGAGAGCGCGCGCGATCATAAGTGGGACAGAGAGAATTCAAAGCAGGCTCCACACTGTCAGGGCAGAGCCGGATGCGGGGCTCGCACTCCCCGAGCTCACCAACAGCGAGATCGTGACCTGAGCCAAAGTCCGCCATTAACTGCCTAAGCCACCCAGGCGCCCCTGGTTCTGTAAATATTGATCTTTAACTGCCCGCTGGGCCCAGCCATTCACTGAATGTCCCACCGACTGGGACACAGAAGTGAGCTGAAGAGAAGGTAATCGGGTTCTGGCTGTGTTGACACTGAGCAGTCTCCACAGTCTTAGTGGAGGAGTCTCGGGGGCAGTTGGGTGAACCTGTCTGGATACGTAGATAGTGGGGCATCCGCGTTTAATTGGCGGTCGGTGTTACGAGCAAAGGGCCTGTCTTAAGGGTGCTCCATCCTGGGGGGGGGGTGAGGAGGGGGCTGAGATACAGGTGCACAACAGGAGGGTAATGTCCCAAACATGGTGGGGAGGAGGGTCAGCTGGGTCAGAGCAACACTGAATGGCCCCTGCGGTGGCCCTGTGAGAGAGCACAGGTGTGGTGGAGGCAGGGGGCACATGACAGCAGGACAGGGAGTAAGGAGGTGGGGAAGGGAGGCAGGGAGTGTAGACCTCCGGTTAGGAAGGAGAGGAGAGAGACGGGGCAGTGGCTGGAGGGAGATGAGCTCCAGAGATGGCCTACGTATTTCTCAGATTGACTAGAACGCTTTTCACTTACTTAGATGCTGTTTGAGGTTTCTGGGTGAGGGAGGAAGGTTGTCCTTGCAGGAGGGAAGAGAGCAGGAAATGTGGCTCACGGCCCCTGAGGAGCTGGAGAGAATGGAAGGGTTAGGGTTAAGTCAGAGGAGCTCTGTGCTCCCCAGGACGGGCCCCTTGGCACTAGAACAGAGAGATTGGTGGCAGTGTAGAGGGCCCAGCTGAGGTGGGTGGCCAACGATGTGGAGGCCCAATCTCCGAGGCTGCGTGCTTTTCTCCAGGGTGGGGTCTCCTCAGCAAAAAGGCTGTTGAGGGTGCCTGGGTGGTTCAGGCTGTTGAGTGAGCGTCTGACTCTTGATTTCTGCTCAGGTCCTGATCCCAGAGTCATGGGATTGAGCCCTGTGTCAGGCTCTGTGCTGATCGTGGAGCCTGCTTGAGATTTTCTCTGTTTCTCAAAAAAAAAAAAAAAAAAAAATTGTTTTTTTCTCTACTTTTGCCCCACTCCCCTGCTTATGAGCATTCTCTCTCTCTCTCTCTCTCTCTCTCTCTCTCTCTGTCTAATAAAAAAAGAAAAAAGCCTCTTGACTCCTCTAGGGCCGAGGTTCGGAAAGACATCGGTGAGGAGTGGCTCAGTCGGTGAAGCCACTGACTCTTGATCTCGGCTCAGGTCACGATCTCATGGTTTGTGAGATCGAGCCCCGCATTGGGGCTGTGTGCTGAGAGCGCACAGAGCCCCGCTGGGATTCTCTCTCTCCTCTCTCTCTCCCCCTCCCCCACCAAATAAACTTCAAAAAGAGTTAAAAGAAACACACTGGTGATTTTGAGACGTTGGATGAGAAGGGTGGATTGAAGAGGCGGAACATGCGTTTCAAGCTGGATGGGGAGGAAGCCCCGTGGGCCAGAGGGGCTGGCAGCCTGGGAGAAGGCGGAGAAGGGAATGAACGTGAGGCCGAGGAGGCAGTGCTGGCAGGGTGGGAGTCACCGGATGAAGAGGCCAGAAGGTTGGGAAATTATGACAGGGGGGCACGATGTCCAAATTCCTGGTGTTGGGAAGAGCTTCTGTGCAGGGGGAGGTGTGGGCCGAAATGGAGAGGAGGGGAAGGTGTTTGGAGATGGAGTCAAGGGACAGAGAGCCCAAGGTGCTGGATGGATGGACGGTGAAGACCACCTGGGATGGGGGTGAGAAGGCTGGGGAGACTGTTGCCAAGGTAGAGTCAGGAGAGCACCCAGGAGGAGGTGGGCATGGGCCAAGGCATGGCTCAAACCTCAGAGAGCGGAGGTTGTGGCCTTGGGGAGCAGGGAGGCTGGTGTGTGAAAAAAAACGAACTGCCAACACGGGGGAGGGCTGTGGGGAAGCCGAGACCTTGGAGAGCGGGGAGTCAGGTGTCAGTTCCGGCAGGCGGTGAAGGCTGAGGGGTCTGGGAGGAGGGGGTCTGGGAGGAGGGGTCTGGGCTCCGGACAGGAGGGGGTGTTTACTATGGAGGACAGTCAAGAGCCTGCTGGAAGGGGAGCATAGCAGGGGAGGGAGGTGAAGGTTCCTTGTGGGGTGGCTTGAAGGCTGCCAGAACACAAAGTCCTGGCAGCCCAGGGTCTGTTGCGCAGGTGGAGCACTCCACGCGTTACTCCGGAGGGGCCTGGCAAGGTGTGCTCTGCCCCGCCCCCAAAGGTGGCTTCCAGGACAAGGCGGCCCACTTAGGCTGTACTCCCCTCCGATTAGAACTGCTTGCTGGGGGGGCAGGGGAGAGTGTGTGGGCGTCACCTCCCCTCCCCTCCCCCCGGCTGGGATTTCCCCGGGAACGTGGTAAGCGGACAGCTGCTCATGTGAGTGTTTCTCAGAAAACCTCTCGCCCAGCCAAGTTTGTTATCTGTAGATAAAGACTTTCAAGGCCAAGCACTTTCCCCGCAGGGCTCTTCGGTCCAAAAAAAAAAAAAAAAAAAAAAAAAAAAAATCTCCGTGCAGCTGCTGTCTTCTGTTTGAAATTCCTTCAGTGGGGGGCACTGCCGCTCTAAACGGGAGGTCAGAGAAGTGGTAGGAGGCAGATTGGTCTGGGGAGGAGGGAGGACACGGCCGTCGATCAGCGGATTCCCTCACCCAAAGCAAAGAGTAAGTCAAAGAGTGGCTTAAGAAAAAAAAAAAAAAAAAGGGGGGGGGTCTTGAGCTGTCACCCTGTCTTTCTGAGTGAGCAGTGGCAGTGGTCAGCACTTTCTGAAAATCACTCGTATTGTGATGAGACAAACACCGTTAGCCCAGCAGCGCCCCCGCGGTGGTGGGAGTGGAATTCTAGCGGGAGAGGCGCTCCGAGGAAGGGACCCCGCTGCTTTCCTTCCGGCGGCAACTGTAGAGTTCTCCGCTCTCGGTTCACTTTCCCATCTACTTAAAATGCACCCACACTTCCCCCAGCCCGGCATATTTGAAGGGCCAAAGGCCTTCTCCCCTGCTGGCCTCTATTTGGTGTCACCGCTGCCGGCTCTGAGCCTGCCTGTACCACTCTCGGTGACACGTTTGTTCCTTTCGCACCAGTGTTGATCTGAGCGCATGTCTCCGCGCACCTTTGCTGCTAGGCTGTGGGTTCCATATCTTCCTTTTACTGACGCAGACCTGGAGTCCTGGTTGAGGGGACGAGATATGAAAGCGTCCTGCCGCATGGAGATTGTCACCTGCTAACGGAAAATGATGAGACCTGGAAAGCTATTGTGGCCGTAGAGTCAGCTGATGGCTTCACACCTCAAAACCAAAACGTCCCTTAACAGAAGATTCTGGGGCGCCTGGGTGGCTCAGATGGTTAAGCAGCCGATTCTGGTTTCACCTCAGGTGATGAGCTCAGTTTTGTGAGTTCGAGCCCCGCGTTGGGCTCTGTGCTGACAGGGCGGAGCCTGCTTTGGATTCTGTGTCTTTCCCTCTCTTTCCCTGCCCCTCCCCTGCTCACGTGCTGTCTCTGTCTCTCTCAAAATAAATAAACTTAAAAAAAAAAAAAACAACTAAGATTCTATTGGTGCCAGAGGTGTAGCAAGGAGGCTGCGGAGGAGGGGGGGAGGTGGGGGGAGAGATTCAGAGTGATCTCTTGAGATCTGTAGGTTTCCCTGAGGCAGAAGGCATCCGGCCACCTGTTTGGAGTGATTACCTCCTTTTCAGGTCCAAGAACCTGTGAACTTGGGAGGAGGCGCAGAGCAGGTGGAGGCCAATTCACAAAGGCTTGGTCTAAAATGTGGCTATTTTGTTGTTCATAGATCTTTTTGCACTGATTTTGATTTATTTAATTTTTTTAAGGTTTATTTTTGAGAGAGAGAGAGAGAGAGACTCAGAGGAGAGCACAAGCAGGGGCAGGGCAGAGAGGGAGGGAGACACAGAATCCGAAGGAGGCTCCGGGCTCTGAGCTGTCAGCACAGAGCCCGAACTCATGAACCGTGAGATCATGACCTGCGCCAAAGTTGGACGCTTCACCGACCGAGCCACCCAGGCTCCCTGTGATTTTGATTTTTTCAAAAAGATGGACACAGCCCGATGTGGGGCTCAAACTCGCAAACTGTGAGATCATGACCTGAGCCAAAGTCAGATGTTTAACTGAGCCACCCAGGTGCCCCTCAGCAAAAAACTTTAAAAAGTACATATATTTGTATACATAAATATACATGTGTGTGTATATATATATATACACACACACACATATTTGTGTATAGATTAATAAATGTGGTGAATCTAGACGAAGAGTATTTGGGTTTTCTTTCTTTCTTTTCTTTTTTTTTTTTTTAACATTTATTTACTTATTTTGAGAGAAAGAGAAAGTGTGAGTGGGGTGGGAGGGTGCAGAGAGAGGGAGAGAGAGAATCCCAAGCAGGCTCCACACTGTCAATGCAGAACCCGATGTGGGGCTTGAGTCCATAAACCATGAGATCATGACCTGAGCTGAAATCAAGAGTCAGATGCTTAACCGACTGAGCCACCTAGGCACCCTTATTTGGGTTTTCATCATTCAGTTGACCCCTGAACAATGAGGGGTTAGGGGTGCTGACATCCCCCCAGGCAGTTAAAAATCTGTATAACTTATAACCCCCCACCAAATTAATAGGCTGCTGTTTGACTGAAAGCCTTACCTATAACATAGTCGATTAACATGTATTTTATATGTTCTATGTATTATATACTGTATTCTTATAGAACACCTAGAGAAAAGAAAATGCTAAGAAAAATCATAAGAGAAAATACATTAATAATATTGTTTTGTAATAAATCCACGATAAGTGGACCTACACAGCTCAAACCCATATTGTTCAATAGTCAACTGTACTATTTCTTTCCACTTTTTTTTTTTCGTTTTATTTATTTTTGGGACAGAGAGAGACAGAGCATGAATGGGGGAGGGGCAGAGAGAGAGAGGGAGACACAGAATCGGAAACAGGCTCCAGGCTCTGAGCCATCAGCCCAGAGCCCGACGCGGGGCTCGAACTCCCGGACCGCGAGATCGTGACCTGGCTGAAGTCGGACGCTTAACCGACTGTGCCACCCAGGCGCCCCTCTTTCCACTTTTTAATAGGTTTGACATCTTTCTTTTTCTTTTTTTAAAAAAATTTTTTTAACGTTTTATTTATTTTTGAGACAGGGAGAGACAGAGCATGAACGAGGGAGGAGCAGAGAGAAAGGGAGACACAGAATCCAAAGAAGGCTCCAGTGTCTGAGCTGTCAGCACAGAGCCCGACGCGGGGCTCGACCTCACGAACCGCGAGATCATGACCTGAGCCAAATTCGGCCGCTTAACCGACTGAGCCACCCAGGCACCCCAAGTTTGACATCTTTCAAAAGAAATAGTTCTTGGCAGGACAGAGATAGCCAAGATTACCTGCCCCCCAAAATGAAAAAAACAAAAAACAAAAGTTTTCCTTATTAAATGGCATCAGCATTTTTTTTCAAAAAAACAGATGAACATAAGGGAAGGGAAACAAAAATAATATAAAAACAGGGAGGGGGACAAAACAGAAGAGACTCTAAATATGGAGAAAAAACAGGGTTACTGGAGGGGTCGTGGGAGGGGGGATGGGTTAAATGGGTAAGGGGCATTAAGGAATGTACTCCTGAAATCATTGTTTCACTATATGCTAACTAATTTGGATGTAAATTTTAAAAAATAAAAAGTAAAAAAAACCCCACATAACTGGAAACTTCTCATTATTCTGTTTTGCCCTCAGGGGAGTAAAAAACAGGAAAGCTTTAGGTAGAATTTTTGGATTACAATGTTTTTCCGTAGGATGTTAAACTTTATTATAAAATCCTAAGGGGAATACATAAAAAAATTCTTAGAACTAATCAGTGAGTTCAGCCAGGTTGTGGGATAAGTATCAATATACAAAAATCAGGGGCGCCTGGGTGGCTCAGTCGGTTAAGTGGCTGAGTTCGCCTCAGGTTATAATCTCACAGTTTGTGGGTTTGAGCCCCGCACTGGGCTCTTTGCAGACAGCTCGGAGCCTGGAGCCTGCTTTGGATTCTGTGTGTCTCTCTCTGCCCATCCTCTGCTTGTGCTATCTCTCAAAAATAGATAAATGTTAAAAAAAAAAATGTACATACAAAAATCAATTGTATTATTTATTTATTTATTTATTTTTTGAGAGAGAGACAGAGTGAGAGAGAGAGCAAAAATCCCGAGCAGGCTCCACATTCAGCATGGAGTCCGACACAGGGCTCGATCCCACAACCCTGGGATCATGACCTGAGCTGAAATCAAGAGTTGGACGCTCAACCGACTGAGCCACCCAGGTGCCCCTCGATTGTATTTTTATATAGTAGCAATGAACAATCTGAAAATGAAATTAAGAAAATTCCATCAAAAGTATTTGGAAATACATTTAACAAAGGAAGTGCAAGACTTGTACACTGAAAACTAGGAAACCTTGAAAGAACTGAAAGAAAAACTAAATAAATGGAGAGACATCTCATGTTCGTGGATTGAAAGATTTAATATTGTGTACATGGCAAATTCCCCAAACTGATCCACAGATTCATGCAATGCTTATCAAAATGTCATCTGGCCGCTGCAGAAATTAACAAGCTGATTCTAAAATTCATATGGAAATGCAAGGGACGCAGAAGAGCCAAAGTAGTCTTGCAAAAGAATAAAGTTGGGGGACTTCACACTTCCTGATTTCAAAACTTAACTGCAAAGCTGCAGTAATCAAGACACCAGCGACGGCTATAAAGACAGACATATAGGTCAATGAAATAGAATTGAGTCCAGAAATGAGCCTTTAAAGTTGCAATGAATTTATTTTATATCCTGAAACTGACTTTGTGACTTAGAAAAGAGACAAAATAAGTTATCTAATGATTGAACATCCATTTCTGGGACATCACAGCTTCATCTATGTATATTTCTAATTGTGGTAAGATATGCACAAATTTTACCATTTTAAACATTTTAAGGGTACAGTTCAGGGGCAGTAAGTACATGCACATTGTTGTGCAGCCATCACCATCAGGCAGCTACATCATTTCGAAGTTTCATACCTATGATTAATGCTCCATTGCAAACTCACGCCCTCTCTCCCCCCTCCTCCTGGTACCCAGTATACTTACCTTCTGTGAGTTTGACCCTTCTAGTTACCTCACGTAAGTAGAATCATACAATATTTTTTTCTTTGGTGTCTGGCTTATTTCATGTAGCATGATGTGTTCAAGGCTCCTCTATGTATCGCGTGTCAGCATTTCCTTCCTTTTAAAGTCTGAGTAACATTCCATAGTGTATATATACACACCACACTTTGTTTATCTACTCATCCTTGGATGGACATTTGGGCTGTTTCCACCTTTTGGCTATGGCGAATCAATGCTATGAATATTGGTGTTCAAGTATCTGTTTAAGTTCCTGCTCTCAGTTCTTTTATGTATGTACTCAGAATTGGATTGCTGGATCAAAAAATAATTCTAATTTTAGGAACCGCCACACTTTCCCATAGCGGCTGCACCATTTTCCATTCCCATCAGCAATGCACAAGGATTCCAACTCCTCACATTCTTGCCAACATTTGTACAATATTTTTTGATAATTTTTTAATCTTTTGCTTCAAATATATTTTTGTCAGAACTTGGTAGCTGCAGATTCCCAGCTAATTCTAATTATGGAAAACATGACTACCATATGAACTGATTGGAAAGTCCTTATTGGCAAACTAAGCAGTCAAAATAGATTTATTTTCTGTTAGAAAAAGTCTGGCTTCATTTTATACATGTTTCCATAAAAAAACCTGCTCACTTCTGAATTTTAAGACAGTCAGAGCTGTGGTATGAATTTGTTGCCTGAATGAAGTAAAATTCTGCCAGTCTCAATATTTCTTACTAATGCTCTCTTTGCTTTACTTTCAAGAGGTTATCTATCTCTCAGGATTGATGTGTTATCTGAGAGCAGCGAGATGAAAAGAGGCGAGGGCTTTATGCACAAAAACAGTTTCGTATTTTCCCTTTTACTTAGCAACCAGTTTTACACACAGGGCCACTGCACCACAGTAATTGTTACAGTGTAGGAAGTATGTCTTTCTTGGGTGAAGCAGAATGGGGATTGTGAAGGGCAAGGTGAACACCCTGGAGAATGATGGCGGAAACATATTGAAGTTGACTCCCTTAAAAATATATGTACCTGTGTTCCTCCTGGAGCCTTCATTTATCTCCACGGGTATGTGTATTGCAGCTTAGAGAATCCGTCTGACTTTATTCCCCTCCCAACTAGACATTATTATTCTTGCTGTATGCAGTCGGCGTTTGCTTAGTTTTCCCCACACATTCGCCAGTTTGATCACCATTCTTGCACTGGAGATCTGCTTATTCTTCTTGAAGTAGATTCTTTGGAATTTGCTGACGGTAATGATCTATTCATAGTAAACTGAATTTGTGTTATTACGAAAATATCTTTTATGTCTTTGCACTAAATGATAGTTTGTAATTCTGGGTTAACATTTCTTTCTTCTCAAAACGTTGACTAGTCGGATCATTCTGTTGTCTTCTAGCTTCGATTGGTGCTGTTGAGTGTTCAATGCTATTCTTTTTAGGCAATTTTTTGTTACATTTAAGGCCACTTTGTCATCCTGCAGTTCCACTAGAACATGCTATCTATCCTGCTTATGATTAGTGTTTCCTAAATTCAATGATTCCCTACTATGACAAAATCTAGGAGTATTTCAGCTATTTAATTTTGTCTATCTTCTGTTATCTTTGGGACTTCAATTTTATACAGAGTCGATCTTTGTCACTCTATCCCCCAAGTCTCTTAATGTCTTTTATTATTTCCTGTGCAGATTTGTTTCTGCTGTACATTAGGTTAATGTATTCTGGGTAATCTTTCACAAGTTTTAGTTTGTTTTCTTTGACAGTGTTCAATTGGAACTGTTTAACCTATCAAATCTATTTTTACATCCAATGGCTTTCTTTTCATTTGTGTAAGTTTATTATTTTTCAAATTTTCCTGGTCATAGTTCAGTTGACTTTTTTTTTTTAAACATTTATTCAGTTTTGACAGAGACAGTGCGAGCTGGGGGTGGGAGGGGGTGGGGAGGGCAGAGAGAGAGAGAGAGAGAGGGAGACACAGGATTTGCAACAGGTTCCAGGCTCTGAGCTGTCAGCAGAGTCCAACACAGGGCTCAACCCACAAACCCTGACATCATGACCTGAGCCGAAATCGGACATTTAACCAACTGAGCCACCCAGGCAGCCTGGCTGACTTTTACTTTTTTTTTTTTTTTTAAGTACGGTATCATACCTTCATTTCTCAGTATTTTATAGCATAATCATTTTTTGTTTATTTATTTTGAGAGAGAGAATGGGGTGCAGAGAGAGGGAGAGAGACAATTCCAATTCGTGCTTTCAGTGCAGAGCTTGATGTGGGGCTCGATTTCATGAAATGGGAGATCATGTGCCAAAATCAAGAGTTGGACGCTTAACTGACTGAGCCACCCCAAAGCATTATCATTCTGTATTCTGCATCCAGTACTTCCGGTATCAGATCACTTGCTTTGTAATGGTCTCTTATATATAACAACTTCTTTCCCTATGTTTTGTAATTTGGGGTTGTGAGCTCATTTTTTGGGTGTGTTTTATCTACTGGAATCTTTTGAGGCTTCTGTTAAGGATAAGGTTGTAAGAGATACATATCCTTGTGGCAGTTGATTTTTTTTTTTTTTCCCTTTCACTGAAGGAATAGCTCTTTGAAGATCTCAGCTATATATATGTGGGATCTAAATTTTTATTTCACATCTTGCTCAAGGTCATGTGTCCTGTCTCTCATGTAGTGTCACTAGCTAAGATTCTAATGTGTTTCTTTGAGTCTTAGTTTCTTCCTCTGAAAGATGGGTCTAATTAATAATAGTACCCACATTATGGGGTTGTTGTACAATTAATATTTGCAGTTCTTAGAACAGAGTCTGGTAGTCAATAAATATTAGCTACTATATAGCTAATATATATATCATATATATACATATATAATATATATATATATATATATATATATATATGGAGAGAGAGAGAGAGAGAGAGAGAGAGAGAGAGAGAGGTATATTACCTTATATATTATATATATTTACCAGTTGGCAAATGGCCTCAGGGAAGCAATGGCTCCAGTGCCCTTTGGTTTTGGTCCTTAAAGATTTCCCTCTTTCTGTAAGCTTAGCTACTTATTGTTATATTTCATTAAGAATTCCTAGGTGTTTAATAGTGTTTTTTAGAATGTGAAATCATCTATATTGCTGAAAATATTTTTGCTGTAAAAAGACCTGTGAACACAACTGGCTGTAAAACTCAACATCATCTGATTCTTGACAGTAAACCAAGAGCACGGATATTAAAGATGTGGTCATTCTATTGGTATTTATTTGCCATATGTATGATGTATATGAAGACATGTTAATTTTTTTAAAATTTAGTTTCGAGAGACAGAGAGAGCAGGAGAGGGGCAGAGAGACGAGAGAGAGAATCTCAAATAGGCTCTGCACTGTCCACTCTGCTCAGGCAGCATGAACCGTGAGATCATGACCTGAGCCGAAATCAAGAGTTGGCTTAACCGACTGAGCCACGCAGGCACCCCAAAGCATATTAATTTTTAAGGCCCCTGTTGGTAAAATGACCGAGGAAGTCTTGAATGATATAAGTTTTGGCAAACAGGACGGAATGAAAAAAAAAAGGCACGCAAATGAGCAGATAGGGCCACATCTGAACCTGTTGAGAGTTTGTACAACTAAATGCCTCTTGATTTTCTTAGGGTGTTTGGTAAGCTGGAAAAAACGGTTAGTTTTTTTTTTTTTTTTTTAACATGGTTTGAATACTTGTCTTTTAAGAAAATGTGTAATAAAATTAAAATTAAAAAATGACTTAAAAAACAAGTACTACTACATATATGAGTGATGGCTTACCTGGGGGGAAATTGGGTTAGTTGGTTCTACCTTGAATTATTTGTCCTCACAGAAAAACAATGCCATGACAAAGGACAGAAACACAGATAAGGGGCAATTAATTCAAGTTATTTACTGTTCACCTTCATAATAAAAAAGTGGCTCAAATTAAAAGCTTTAGCTCTGTGTGTTCATGTGGAACAATCTTCCACATAGATTACATGAAGAAGGCAAGGTGCAGGATAGTATGCAGATTATCCTATCCTTCCTATAAAAACATATAAACTTTATTATGCAGAATATTTCTGGAATGACCCATAGAAGCTGGAAAGGGTGGTTTGACTCTAAGGAGAGTGATTTCCTTTTCACGATCCTTTTGTAGGTTGTACACTCTGAATGTAATACTAACACACAAAACCAATATAGTTTTTAAAAAAATTTTTAACATTTATTTATTTTTTGAGAGAGAGAGACACAGCATTAGCAGGGGAGAGGCAGAGAGAGAGGGAGTCACAGATTCCAAAGTGGGCTCCAGGCTCCAAGCTGTCAGCACAGAGCCTGACATGGGGCTTGAATTCACAAACCATGAGATCATGACCTGAGCTGAAGTCGGATGCTTAACTGACCGAGCCACCCAGGTGCCCCAACCAATATAGTTTTATAAAAGGAATCCATAATATTGTCTTTACAAGATTTTTTTTCTCAAGGATAAGCATTCTCAAAGACTCTAAAGTAAAGCTGTTCATTCTTAAAAACCATGATACGGTTGCTGCAATTAAGAACCGGATGAAGAGAAGTTGGCTGTGAGGATGATGAGCTCTGAAAATTAGTGTTATTAAAAAGTTAAACCCATCTTTCTTTAGAGATTTTTTTTTTTTTTAATTTTTAAACTTTATTTATTTTTGAGAGAAAGAGAGCGTGAGTGGGGAGGGGCAGAGAGAGGGAGACACAGAACTAGAAGCAGGCTCCAGGCTCTGAGCTGTGAGCACAGAGCCCGACGTGGGGCTCGAACTCACAAGCGGTGAGATCATGACCTGAGGTGAGGTAGGGCGCTTAACTGACTGAGCCACCCAGGCGCCCCTAGAAATCTTTAAAAAAAGAAATATTGGGGCGCCTGGGTGGCTCAGTCGGTTAAGCGTCCGACTTCAGCTCAGGTCACGATCTCGCGGTCCGTGAGTTCGAGCCCCGCGTCCGGCTCTGGGCTGATGGCTCAGAGCCTGGAGCCTGCTTCCGGTTCTGTGTCTCCCTCTCTCTCTGCCCCTCCCCCATTCATGCTCTGTCTCTCTCTGTCTCAAAAATAAATAAACGTTAAAAAAAATATATTTATTTTGAGAGAAAGTGCATGTGGGCACGAGTGGGGGAGGGGCAGGGAGGGAGAGAGAGAGAGAGAGAGAGAGAGAGAGAGAGAGAGAGAATCCCAAGCAGGGCCTATGCTCAGCACAGACCATGAGCTCATGACCATGAGATTATGACCTGAGGTAATATCAAGAATTGGAAGCTTAACCCACTGAGCCACCCAGGTGCCCCTCTTTATTGAGATCTTTGATTATTCCTTGAGACATGAGGAGACTGACCACTATATCAGAGACCTCTGAAGTCAGCTACATAACATAAATGTTGACTTCTTAGCAAGAAGGTCTACTTGTTAAAAGTTCTACCACCAGCAACCTGAAGACATTGGAACTTACCACTTCTTTCCAAGATTTTGGGCATTGTTCATTCACTGAAAAAGTCACTTAAAAAGTGTAGGGGAAATAATTATACACTAACAAGCTGGACAACCTAGAAAAAATGGATAAATTCCTAGAAACATACAATTTTCCAGCATTATATCATGAACAAATAGAAAATCTGAAGAGACTGATTAGTCATGAGGAGGATGAACAGTAATGAAAAATCTCCTAACAAACAAAAGTCCAGGACCAGATAGCTTCACTGGAGTTTTCTACCACACACTCAAAGAAAATGTATACCAATCTTTCTCAAACTCTTCCAAAAAACTGAAGAGGAGGGAAAGCTTCTAAATACATTTTAGGAGGCCACCAATATCCTTGATGAACACAGATGCAAAAATCCTCAATGAAATATTAGCAATCCAAGTCCAACAATACATTAAAAGGATCACATACCATGACCAAGTGGGGTTTACTCCAGGGATGCAAGGATAGTTCAACAATCAATGTGATACCCACAGTAATAAAAGAAAAATCATATGATCATCTCAATAGATGCAGAAAAAGCATCTGACAAAATTCAACATCCATTTATAATAAAAGCTCTCAACGAAGTAAGTATAGAGGGAATGTAGCTCATAAAGAAGGGTCATATGTGTGAATCTTATAGCTAACATCACACTCAATGGTTAAAAGCTAAAAGGTTTTCCTCTAAGATCAGGAACAAGACAAGGATGCATATTCTTACCACTTTTATTCAACATAGTACTAGAAGTCCTAGCCATGGCAATCAGGTAAGAAAAAGAAATGGAAGGCATCCAAATTAGAAAGGAAGGAAGAAATAAAATTGTTACTATTTGCAGATGACATGTATGTATGTATGTATGTATATATGTGTTTATATTATATGTTATTATATATTATTAAATAGGTTATATATTTATTATATATTATATATTTATATATATATTTATATATATGTATGTTTATGTATGTGTGTGTATGTATATATGTGTATGTATATGTATGTATAATATATATATCCCTAAAGAATCCACCAAAAATCTATTAGCACTAATAACTTAATTCAGGACAGCTAGGATGCAAAACAATACAGATATCTGTGGCATTTTTATACACCAATAACAAGACACCAGAAAGAGAAATGAAAAACAATACTATTTACAATTGCATCAAAAAGAATAAATTACCAAGGAATAAATTTAACCAAGGAAGTGAAAGACTTATATAATGAAAACTAGAAGATGCTGAAGACAGAAATTGAAGAGGACACAAACAGATGGAAAGGTATTCTGTGCTCATGGATTGGAGAATTAATACTGTTAAAATGTCCCTAATACCCAAAGCTATCTACAGATTCAATGGAATATCTATCAAAATTCCAATGGTATACTTCACAGAACTAAAACAAATAATTCTAAAATTTGTATGGAACCACAAAAGATCCTGAATACCCAAAGCAATCTTGAGAAATAACAATAAAGCTGGAGGTACCAGGCTCCTTGATTTAAAACTATACTACAAAGTTACTGTAATCAAAACAGTATGGTAATGGTACAAAAACAGACATACAGATCAATGGAACATAATTGAGAGCCCAGAAATAAACCCACACATACATAGACAATTGGTCTATGATGAAGGGGCCAAGAACATACAATAGAGAAAGGAGAGTCTCTTCAATAAATGGTGTTGGGATATTTCGACAGCCACATGGCAAGAGGATGAAACTAGACTATCTTACACCATACACAAAAATTAGTTCAAAATGGATTAAAGTCTTGAATAGAAGACCTGAAACCATAAAATTCCAAGAAGAAAACAGGCAGTAAACTTCTTGGCATTGGTTTTAGTGGCATCTTTGTGGATCAGACTCCAAAGACAAGGAAAACTAAAGCCAAAATAAACTAAAAAGCTTCTGCACAGCAATGGAAACCATTATCAAAATAAAAAGGCAACCTACTGAATGGAAGATATTTGTAAGCCATGTATGTGATAAAGGGTTATTATCTGTGATATACAAGGAACTCATACAACTCAACAGAAAAACAAACAATGCAATTAAAAAATTGGCAGAGGATAAGAATAAAACATTTTTCCGAAGAACACATACAGGTGGCCAACAGGCACATGAAAAGATGCCTGTTTGAGAGACAGACAGAGAGACAGAGAGACAGAGAGATCCCATGACCCTGGGATCATGTCAATATATTCTGTCTAATATTTATCTCTGAAGAATTAGTTTTAAACTGTTACAGGTGCAACTCATAATCCCGTCTTGTAAGTGATAAAAACTAGTTTTCTTATTTAAGCACTATTCTATTAACAAGGCTTCCTTCTAGGTAATTCTTACACTCAATAGGTATTCAAAAGTTTATTAGATGAACAAACAAATATGTGTGTGTGTATTAGTAGTTGGAACAGTCAACTCCTTCCATGTCAGGAAAAAAATCCATTCATTTTGCTAAATCAAGAAAAGACAGGGGTAAATCTATGTCATCTACAAACTCAACAGTCAGGTTGCCTTATCTGCCACAGGGAAGGTATTCTGAAGTCAGGCAGTCTGGTGTCAGGTCGTAATTACCCACCACCCGGCTAGGACTTCTTCCTTAGCTGGAATTACGTTTGGGCTGCTGGGGTGGGGGTGGGGGGTGGGGGGAGGGCAGGAGGCAGAAAGGAAGAGGAGGGTGAGGTCAAGTCCTCAGCAGTCTGCTTCATCTAGAGCAGTCCACTTTTATTTATTTAATGTATTGGACTCTCATGTATTGAAATTTAATCTCACATTGAAAATGGGGTTCTTTGTGCAACAAAACAAAACAAAAAAACAAAAGAAAACCACTGGGTTAGACTCTAAGGTCTGGAAAAGACTTTCAAACGATATGTATTTGACTCACAATGTCTTTAATATTAGTTAATTAAGTTTTTGATATGTTCTTGGCAATGTAAGGTTTCTGGGAAGATTTTTAAAAACCACAACTAATTTCCTCCAAGATCAAAACAGAACTATAAATAGCCAATGTCTTCAAACTACAAAATCAGGATAAAAGCTGTACTGAAGAGAAAACAAAGGAAAGGAATCGAAATAAAAAAGATGACACATCTTTTTCAAATGTCACATTTAATGTTTTCACCACTGTACTTCAAATCTACATTGTACAAAGTGACCAGTAAGTGTGCCACGGTAATTGACCAACCTCTGAGATTGTACCTTTCACACCAGTGTCTTCTTGGGCTCTTTTGATACTAAACACGTTTCTCATTCAAGTGAATTGAAATGCTTCAGTTGGGTTGATTCTCAGGAGCCTCATAAAAAAAAAACAAAGATATTGCACCATCTTTGTTTAGTAATTCAATGTTTGTTTCTTTCACAGCAAATAATTACTTCATTGAAGTTAAAACTTCCAAACATAACTTATTAATAGTCTTCAAATTCAGCTCAGATCACTCAAGATGAAAATACTCTGCTAAATACAGATAACTTACAATAACTTTAACAGTTAATTGTCCATAACACACACCAAGGTTTTTTCCTAGACCAATTTTAAGACGATCCATTAGTATTCCTTGTACAGGTGAAAAACGATCTTCAATTTTCTTGTCTTTTTATTTTTAATATAAAAGTTGGAAGGGACATTCAAGTTTCAAGTCTCCACATTGAACTTAAAAAAAAAAAAATAGTCATCATCAGCATGTGGAGGTAAACAAGCCAAGTTGTATAACTCCAGGAGGTAGAGGCCTTCAATTTGTATTCATATATACATATGCACAGAAGAATTCAGTGTTCCAACAGAAAAAAGAATTTGTCAAAAAGTAATAAGTTATTTACTACTGTGACATTTCAAGACTCCCACAGCTTTGCCTAAGGACACAAACACATTTGACATAATTCCCTATGTGCCTTTTTTTGTGGCTTTAAAATTTTTAAAAATTTGTTTTTGTCTTTATTTATTTTTTTTTTTAACTGTCCAGTGCAGGAAAAGTCTCACAAAATTTCACAGACCTAAAATGTGCAAGCTAGTTCTCTCTCTATACAGCAATGTTGGGATTCTTTTGAAATTAGCCCAGAAATGAATTATTTACACACATGAAAGATGCATGCTTGGGGGTTCTTTTATGTAAGAAAGAGCAGAAAAACTTCTAATAAAAATAGATTAAATATATATATATATATTTATACTGGGTAAGGAAAACAGAAGTTTAGTCTCTCCTAGTCACAAACTCATTCTCTCTACCCACAACATTGGATTTTAGACAGCACACATCACCGTCACGGCTCTAATGAGAAGCTAATTATAGGGCTTGATCATTAGGTGGCATGCCCCACCCCCCACCCCTCCCCCAGGTGCAGCCACGATCAGCTCATGTGGCTCCATGATTGGTCGCAGGCAAGGTTTCTAGATTCTTTCATTTTAGAAAACCCCAAATTTTCAGGAATGGCTCAAATATCAAAATGGACGACTGTCCTGTGTGTGTGTGTGTGTGTGTGTGTGTGTGTGTGTGTGTGAACAATCTCACTTCATTTAAAAAAAGAAAAACAAAACAAAACAAAAACACAAAACCCCAAAATCCCAAATTTGGTTCAATTCTCTTTTGTTCTGAGGTGAGCCATAACAGCTGCACTAAATTCATAAAACATGTGCAACTCTGGGTAAAATATTTTTCTTCTAAAAGCACAACCACTTTACAAGATTAAAAGTCTAGTAACATTTCTAAATATTATTCATATCATACAAGTAGTGGTTGTTAATTTAAAACTTCATTAGTAAAATTACAGTACAAGCATGATTAACCTCCAGAATTGCAAATCCCAGACTCCAGTGGAAAGCTACATTACATCTTCAGTAGTACATTATCTTCCACCGTCACTCCCACACCAGAGGAGATGGGGGCATCTCAGACGGCTGGGCAACAGTGGAACTGGAAGAAAATGGAGACACGGTGAAACCAGCTGTGACACCACAAAGGGCAAGAGGGTGAGTCAGTGCTGCGTGTTTCCCTCCCTGCCTTTAAAAAAATCGTAAAGTCCATTTCTGGATTTTTGTTTGTTTAACTTCTCACTGTTCATTCAAGAATCTGCATCTATAAGTGAGGCAACTGTGATGGGCCTGAAAACGATAGGTCACTGACTCGTGGGCCGCTGAGCAAACCCTCTCACCTTTCCTCTTCTGGAAGGGAAGAGGCTACCCGCCTCACCGGCTACTGTGACAAATGCATGAGATAATGTATGCAAAGTGGTTTCACTGCGCCTAGTTCATAATATGAAGCAAGTGGTAGGTACTGTAAATAATAATGTCTATAATCAACCAGGAAAATAACCTTAAAGGATGCAGAATTATCTACTGAAAAGTAGCCTCTCAAAATACAGTGACATTAAGTGGGGATCTATTTTGAATGAGGCTTTAAGCACTCTTTTATCAAGTATTAATTCAGTAGTAATGGATAATCACTTAGCAGTTGTTATCCACAGATGGGTTTTTTCAGTTATTTGACATATCTGTCTAATTTGGCTAACTGGATTATAAACTTGTGGGTGTGTGTAAGCACTGTGCTTCCTGGGGCCCGGGATAATGAGTAACTGGCACCTGAAAGGTACTGAAACACGTGATTGGCTGGGTCACTGACTCTTAGGGGGAAATAATAAAACAAAGTAATTTTAAACCACAGAGAAAAGTAAAAAGCAGCCTAATTCTTTCTCTCCATAGACAAATACATGGAAGAATGAAAGTCACCCTGATTTAAAAAATTTTAAATGAAAATTCTTGACTTTGATTCAACAAATTCAATCAAGTTCAACACCATGTCAAGGCCAGTTAAAAGAAAGCACAGGGAAGTAGGAGGAAGGAGGGGCAGAAAGGCAGGTGGGGTAGAAAGGAGAAGAGTGTGGCTTCTCAGATCCAAATCTGTCCTTCTCTGCCCTGCTTTGTGACACCGGAGCCAGACCCTGCTCACATTACCCTTTGACGCCTGGCTTGTGCTGGGAGGGCGCTGCAAGGCCACAGCATCAGGGGCTCTCCTTCCTGGTTCTGGTGGGGTTTTTTTTTGTTTTTTGTTTTTTTTTTGACATGGAAGGCTCAGTTTTGTTCTACCCAAACTTTCTGGCAAGTTTCTCTGCAACCCAACAGGCCTCTCTGATGGACTAGTTCTGCCCACTCCTTTTGCAAAGTTTTCTCACCACCCTCACGCTGTGTGTGTTCCTATGGCAGCCATATCCTCTCCAAAGAAGTCCAAATCTTACTAGCCTTGGGTGGAGGGGCCTCCTCCTTGTTCACTCTTCCCTCAGTCTAGAGGGAGTACCTGCTTTTTGCATCTGCTACTTTGGGAAACTCCAGGATCTTCTTATGCACCATCTTTTCCTAGGTAATGCTTCTCGCTATTAAATCTTCCCTGTTCCCATTACTGGGTGTGGTTTCTTTCTCCTGACTGGACCTTAACTGATGCAAGGAGTGAGGGGAAAAGAGATGGAGAAGGAAAGGACACACAGACAAAGAGAATGAGGCTTGTTGGATTCTGAAGTGGCTATAAAGTTCTTTAAACAAAACTCTACACAGGACACACTGGCACTATACCTATAAAGTAATCTTGCTTCCAGTTATTATTAAGGTGGTGGGGACGGTGGCAGGAGCCAAGATGACCACGTCTAACTCGAGGGCAGCGGCCACCACACTGCCACTGCAGGAGCATCCCTAGCTACCCGTGCGCGTGATCAGGCAGTACAGTGGTCATCTGGGAACAAAACTGCTAAAGCGCCACCCAATGCAACCACTGTGAATTGGTGTCCGTGTAAAAATGAATGCTGTCATTTTTTAATTTGCTTTTGACTAAAGCCAAACCTCGTAAAAGAAAACCTCCTTTTTATCTATATTATCCAATCTAAATAAAAACAGAAATATGCTGAACAACCAAATCACAATGGCACCCTTTTAATAACAAGAGAGTAAGAATTACATACACATAGTTACCTAATAAAGCTCTTAAAAGCAGCAGACTGCGGGTTGATGCAGAGAGGCACTCTGTTTCCTTTCTGCTGTTCCAAAATGAACTGGTGAATAATTTCTGTGGAGAAAGCAAACATCATACAATCCATGCCGACCTGCAGGCCTGGGAGCAGTGGACTCTCAGCTAACTGGCCAGCATCTGAACAGCATATCCTACTGGTTTCATTAGATCAAACACACATATCACGTATCGGGCAGAATCCAATGGAACTGTCCCAAAACCAAAATGACAGCGGCTGCTAAACACAGGCAACCCCCTTCTCTGCCAAGTGGCATTATATGGGTTGGAAACCCCATCAATGGGAGGAGTAAAATGGTCTGTAAATTTGAGAGTGATGCCACTTGGGTTGGCATTATGAGTGCATCTTCTCAATTGCTGGTAATTATTGCCTTTTTGAAAATCACTTAAAAAAACCCTCAACTGGTGTTTAGGTACATAGTTTTGGGCTGTTTACTTTGAGGACCACTCCTTTCTAGAATGTCCTAAAATGTCTAAAATCATTCAGAATTTTGGATGTCATTAACCTCCAGCGTGGACCACCCCAATAAGAGATCCTGTCAGGGAACTTTAGGAGTAGACTATCAGAAATTCCCCTCTCTTGTGATCATTCAAGGAATGATTCCCTCAGTAGATGTTTATCCTTTTCAAAGTCTGCATGTTTTATGAAAAAGTCCAGTATGTTTCAGTCAATGAAACCACACTGAGTGAATCCATATTAACTACTTTGAGTCACACTCACTAGGTAAGTCATCTTGGGAAGCTCCTCTGCCTGACCTTCCACTCGTACTATTAAATCGGTGTTTTCACCCCACACAGAGCCTTCTTAGCATATACGCCCTGGCCAAGCAGCTATACGCGAGGTTGTAAAATAAACACATGGAGGAACTTTGGTCGCCATCCAGACTCAGCTTTTCATGGCTACATAATGAAAAACGTTATCCTACCTGGCCGAGGGCCAAGAAAGATACTCACCTTTAACCTGTCGAACAGAACTGAGGTTCTTCTCAAAAGTGTCATCAAATTTGGGATTGGTGACGGGCTCAAAGTCACTGGTATAAACTCTTCCAGTAGAGGTGGAAAAGCAACATTTACACATACACGTGTGATATCGTAGTCGCCCTTCATCTAAGTAGGGGTGGGCTAAGGCATCCTTAGCGGATATTCTTTTGGACTGAAATCAAATTTAGAGACCAGCACATCAACGCTACAGATAAACATGACTGTCCACACAGGATCTTTCGTAAGACACAGTAACTGCTTTTCACAGCCCATTCTTAATTTACGGCACATCTTGCTTTGTAAAAAGGGGTGACTGAATTTAGAGGCGGGTAGTGTAGTGTTAGAGGGAGTATGTCACTTCGGACAACCGACCACCACACACCACCATAAAGCACTTAGAAGTGACTCTGCTAAGATCCTGAAGAGTTCCCACCTTGAAATGGATATATGCATGGCCAAACATGGCAAATACCATGACATTTAAACATGCAAGGCTTTGGAGGGGTAAGTTTACATTTTAAATAACAGTTACATTTCTAAATACGTTTCAGCATTCGGTAGAGATGTGATCATGGTGGCAATTTTACAAAGCTGCTTGAAACTTTTATCCTCTCAGAATACCAACTGAGGGCCAAAGCCTACGTGGAAGCTGCTGGCGTTAGGCAGCAGATAACGGTCCGAATGCCACGTTTTGACGGCCGGCTCTGTCTGTATATCAGTGGCCTGTGGTTTTCTAGCACCTCAGACCAGAATGCTTAATATAGTAGTTTCAGGTTTATACAAACCATAAATTTGTTTCTCTATTAAAAAAAAAAAATCACTCCTCCTTTCAGCTTAGTAGACACGCAAGTACATTTTCAAGTATTTAAGGATGGACTCAGTACACAGTAGAACAAAAATGGACAGTGTGCCCTGCTTCCAATATAATCAAGCACTTCACACAATACAATTAAAAATGAAGAAAGCCATTTTGCACTCAAATGAACCAAGAATAACTGGATGATTCCTTGCTGGTTCTGGTCCCCCAAATAACAAAACGTTAAGTATTTCCCATAAACCTGGATTTCCTAAAAACACTTTTATCACTGATTTTTTGCTATGCTGACGTTAAAAGGCATGCCATAACTTTTCAGGATATGAGAATCACAAAAGAAAGCTGTTTACCCACCACGAACAGACAAATGTAAACCTGACAACCTTAGTTTTATTCCTTTCACTACTTGTCTTATGTTGTATTTGGTGATCCAGCCCTTCTGAAGCCTGACTTGCTGGTACATCTTAGCAAGTAAGCTTTTTCTTTTTTTCTAAATGGTTCCACTTATTCCTGGAGGTTCCACTGGGATAAAGGTCTATTGTCAGAACCAAAAGAAACAAGCTTGCTGAGAGTTCACTTTGCCCAGGACTGGGCCTCTTGGAGTCCTCAGTGTCTCTGCCTGGTCTCATGTGTGGACTGAGCTCCCTGGCTTTTGCACACTACAGCTGGTTCTTGGGCAAGTCTATTTCCTTTCCTTTTCTCCTTCCTTCTTTCCTTCCTTCTTTCCTTCCTTCCTTCCTAATGTTTATTTATTTTGGGGAGACAGACAGAGTGGGGGAGAAGCAGAGAGAGAGGGAGACACGGAATCCGAAGTGGGCTCCAGGCTCCAGGCCGTCAGCACAGAGCCCGATGTGGGGCTTGAACCCACGAAGCGTGCGATCATGACCTGAGCTGAAGTCAGATGCTCAACCGACTGAGCCACCCAGGCGCCCCTACATCTATTTCTTTTTCTGATTGTGCATGGCCAATTGTGAACACACTGGTGGCAACAGTGATTGAATCTGGGTTTTAATTTTATCATCTGGCCATTAAGTCATTTCTGTCAGGTGGCAGATGTCAGAAATTGGGTCCCTGTCAGCTGCCACCAGCAGCTGGAATCTGGTTCTCCTGTATTTTTTTTTAGTCTGTGCATTCTGCTATTTCCTAAAACTTCAGAATGCAGGGTTGAAAAGATTTTGGTGTCATCCCAACTACTGATAGCGTGCTCTATGTTTGTATGTTCTGTGTGCACCAACATGGCATCCTCTAAAGTGTCGTACCTAAGAGAAGTCTTTGAACAAAAAGTAAATCAAATTCCTAGCATGCAATGATCAACTTTTGTTTTTCTAAACAAATTAATGTCTCTTTAGAACTTCTGAAACACGGCTAAAGAAAGGAGACTCATTATGTAAAGGGTATGAACACTGAAAAGAAAAACTGCCCTACTCAATTGAGAAAGAGATCACAAAATGACTCAGGTTTTCAATATGTTCTTTGGAAGGACCTAATGGTACTTAATCATGTCCTGTATACTCTTAATTACATACCATACATATGTTGTTTAACTGACCAACATTTATAATAGATGTGGATGCTTGTTGCTACCCTAAATTAGTTGCTTTATCAAAGCTGCCTCTTTTAGTTTTGAAGAGATAAGATTTTTCTTTTTTTTTTATATTAAAAGATTTTTTAATGTTTTATTTATTTTTGGAGAGGGAGAGGGAGAGGGAGAGGGAGAGGGGGAGAGAGAGAGAGAGAGAGAGAGAGAATGAGTGGGGGAAAGGCAGAGAGAGAGAGAGGGAGACACAGAATCTGAAACAGGCTCCAGGCTGAGTACAGAGCCCGACGTGGGGCTTGAACTCGTGAACAGGGAGATCATGACCTGAGCCGAAGTCGGATGCTTAACTGACTTTAAGCATCTGACTGATTGAACCACCCAGGCACCCCAGTAAGATTTTCCATTTTACAAACATAAAATATTTCTAAGTGAACATATTGATGTACTTTGTATACTTCTGAGGGGAGTTAATGTATCATGTTAGGAGATCTCTTAAAAAGCAAATGGCTGGGGCGCCTGGGTGGCGCAGTCGGTTAAGCGTCCGACTTCAGCCAGGTCACGATCTCGCGGTCCGTGAGTTCGAGCCCCGCGTCGGGCTCTGGGCTGATGGCTCAGAGCCTGGAGCCTGTTTCCGATTCTGTGTCTCCCTCTCTCTCTGTCCCTCCCCCGTTCATGCTCTGTCTCTCTCCCAAAAATAAATAAACGTTGGAAAAAAAAAAAAAAAAAAAAAAGCAAATGGGGCAAATTCCTATTCCAGCTGGGTTTCAGAAACAATATCAACATATTAAAAACCTATACAAAGAAATGGAAAGATTTCTAAAACGTTATTCTTCTTTATGTATTAAATATGTTAGCTCTTTGAAACGTTTTCTTGCTAGAGTTGTAACTCAAAGATTAAATAAAGCTTTAACTATGAATTAAAAGAATACTTTTTAAGTTACTAGGTTATACAGTAAGAAGCAAAATATTTCTCTTAAATAACTTACAAGTTTTAATATTTGGTATGTAATTGTGGAAGGTAAATTATGTGATATTCCTATTCAAGCTGACTCTGCACAAATCAGTCTGAGTTAATAGTTGTAACATTTTTAAAACATCTCTGTTTTCTTCCTGATTTTACTGCCATGTACAAATAATGCTACTACAATAGTCTACAAGTTTTGGGTTTGTTTTCTCACAAAAAGCCTAATCATTTTGAATTTGATTTTTTTCTACTGATAAACTAATATCACTTTGTCTGAGATTACAGAATAGCAAAACTATGTATTCAACTACATTAGATGAATGATAACAGGCAAAATGTTTATCTCCCTCTCTCTGCCCCTTCCCCGCTCATGCTCTGTCTCTCAAAAATGAATAAACGTTAAAAAAAATTTTTTTTAAATAATAAAAAATAAAAAAAAGAAATTGGTTTTTATTATTTTTTTTTTAATTTTTTTTTTCAACGTTTATTTATTTTTGGGACAGAGAGAGACAGAGCATGAACGGGGGAGGGGCAGTGAGAGAGGGAGACACAGAATCGGAAACAGGCTCCAGGCTCTGAGCCATCAGCCCAGAGCCCGACGCGGGGCTCGAACTCACGGACCGCGAGATCGTGACCTGGCTGAAGTCGGACGCTTAACCGACTGCCCAGGCGCCCCAGAAATTGGTTTTTAGAATGCTACAAATCATAAGGACTTAATGTGTCATTAAGTTTTAATCTCTTAGTTAACATCAAGACCTTAGTAATAATTAATTTGAGTTAATAACCAGTCCTTGGATACCTAGACAACATAATTTTAATATACAAAGGCTCTTCATTAATACATTATAGAGGAACAAGCAATGGATAGTTAAAAAAGATGTGCAAATACCTTTAGGTTGAAGTACATACGTATTTTTTTAAAGCGTATAAAAGAATATTTGATGACAGGAGATGTTTGCAAGATAATAGATGTGTGTTTGTCAAGAGAAAAAAGTGACTAATTTTGTCTAAATTCCTAACAATTATTGTTGTGCTTTAAAAATACTGTTTGTAGAGCCGCCTGGGCAGCACAGTCGGTTGAGCGTCTGACTTCAGCTCAGGCCATGGCCTCACAATTCGTGGTTTTGAGCCCCATGTTGGGCTCTGTGCTGACAGTTCAGAGCCTGGAACCTGCTTTGGATGCTGTTTCTCCCTCTCCCTGCCCATCCCCTACTCACTTTCTGTGTCTCTCTCTCAAAAATAAACAAACACTAAAAAGTTAAAAAGAATATTGTTTATAACTATTTATTGCATTTAGATAAATTAAGGTCTCTGGAGGTTTGTTTAATGCCTTCACTATTTGAGTTAATAGTTAATCACATCTTTATAAACTGATTATTACACCCCATCCTTTCCAATACTGTTGATACTATAATAATAAAAGAACCAGAGGCCTTTAAACTCATTCACTAGTGGTTTCTGCTTTCTTCTTATATTTGCGTAAAGGCTTGTACTACAAACTGAAGAATTAAGTTTTCCATGAGAAACATCACAAGAACCTCAGTAAAGGACTGTTATCAGGTACTCCTGACTACTGAATTCAGGATATAAACTCATGGACATAGCTGATATCATCACCACAGACTAAACCATGTAACTGAGCCAGGATTTCCAGGAATGTTTTAGTCCAGGAGCAGACGTGTGGCAAAAGACAGCTTAACTGAAGATCAACAAAGTAATTAATTAATTATCTCAGACTAACTGGACTAAATAAACTGATTTAATTATGGTTAATGTTCTATTTTTAATGGATATTTTTTAAAAACCTCATTTTTTTTTTTTTTTAAGGAGTGCAACTGGGGGAGGGTCAGAGAGAGAGGGAGACACAGAATCTGAAGCAGGCTCCAGGTTCCGAGCTGTCAACACAGAGTCCGGTGCAGGGCTCGAACCCACGAACCACGGGATCGTGACCTGAGCTGAAGTCAGATGCTCAAACGACTGAGCCACCCAGGCGCCCCTAAAGCATCATTTCTTCTTACTGTATTGCTAACCCTCAACTTAACAGGCTAAAATCAGAACAAAACACTCTTTAAAAATGGTATCTATTTCCAACTGAACCCTCAGAACTGGAAACAGAAGAATCCTTAATATCTGTCATAAACTAATAAAGCATCAGCCCAATTTAAAAATAATTCTGTAAAAACGTAACAACATATATTGGTTGGCCTTGTTCTATCAGGCAATGATAAAAGTGGGTAAATATTATGCAGAGTGACTTAATGGAATTCTTTTTTTTCAAGTTTATTTATTTTGAGAGGGAGGGAGGGAGGGAGAGAGAGAGAGAGAGAGAGAGAGAGAGAGAGAGAATCACTGTGCTCTCAGTGCAGAGACTGATGCAGGGCTTGATCTCTCAAACTGAGATCATGACCTGAGCCAAGATCAAGAGTTGGACACTTAACTGACTGAACCACGCTGGTGCCCCTGGAATTCTTTCTTTTTAAATGACCATGTACTTATTTACACAGGTCCATTAAGTATCTATCCTCTTTTTAACCCGATAAATCTTACCTCCTTCTTATAGATAAATCTAATGTGTAACTTATGAGCACACTAAAAGTTTTATTTTAATTAGGTGTGACAACCCAACTCTTAAGGAAAAAGGACTATATTTCACATGTAGAACTATCTAAAAGGCCTCCCAGGAAAACATGCTGGTGTCCACTTGACGGCTTGGGAAATTCTAGCCTTAGGGTTGTAAAGATTATGAGCTCCTGGCAGGTCAGGATCATTAATAAACATGGGATCTCTGAGAAAGAGGACACCTTACAGCTATAAGTACTGTAAGTAAAACCTGGTACTGGTGAATTACACGGTTCTCGGTTCCTGTTCTAAATAGAATAAAGAGAGTAACTTATTTCTGACACATGAAAGTAAAATTTCAGCTCAGGGCCTTTATAAAACACCTCAGAGGCAGACAGAAATGACCTCTGAAGCCTGAAGTTCATGTGGTTCTAGTTTTGTTAACCACAAAAGATACATAAAAAAATACGTAAAAGGTCTTTATGGATTAATCAACATCACCTGTTGCATACATAGTTTAGCTACGTAGATAAACTTGCCAAATAAAACAAAAAAATCAAACTAATGACACTAAATCACTACCTCACTGAGCAAGTTATGTGGTTCAAAGTGTCCTTCATGGTGGGAACTTGTCCACAAGGAGGGAGTGTGGGAACGAGAAGCATCACTTTGTCTTTCTTCCCTTATCACGAAGCACCTCACATGCCAAAGTTAACAAACAAATGGAAACCAAAAAATAAACACCAAGTGAACAAAAAATTCACTCTGTATGCTGAGAAGTAGCTGTCTTCTCATTATGAACAGGCCAATGTAAACTTAATAAATGGCAGTTTCGTGTTTTCTTCCCTCTTTTAAATACTGTATTCGGTGTCACTGTATTCAGTGACTTTCTTGTACTCTTGGCAAGTAAGATGTTCTTTTCTAAATGCTTTCATTTTTGAGTATTCTTTGGCAATAGTTTTTGGCACAGACATGAATAATAAATATTCTTTGGATAAATAAATAAATGAAGACCTGAACTTTGTCTCCGAAGAGTCGAGTCTGGAAATGGCATTTGATAAAGCCACCATCTCAACAACCAAAAGAGTAAGCAGTTCCTTCTGGGCAGAGTTTTTCAAATCAAGTTAAAATTCTTCTCTCCTGATTTACCTTGATGTCAAACTCCTTTTTCAAATACGGAGAAAATTAGGATGATAACAGGTCCCTGTCTCTCTTCACCCAGATGTTTATGTATTAATAATCCAACTTCTCTGTGATGAGTGAGCGTGATGATACACATGAGACCGGGGATTGAAGTTTCTCTTTGAAAAGTCGTTCTTTACATTGCTCATCCATTTACAGTCAGGATGTTTTTCTTAGAACATTTTTAATTCATTAAAAAATATATAAATATAAACACTACTTACTGGATCAAAGACCAACATCCTGCAAAGGAGATGAACAGCTTCATGTGTAGCCTGGCTAGACAGGGTATAAAGTACAGGAAGAGATGGCTGTAAAAAAAAAAAAAATAAAGAGTTGAAATATGTGAGTCTCTGTATGCGTAGATATGGAATACAGCCAACTTATTAAGAGGTCAGTACCAAGCTCAAAAGATGTGCGCACACAAGTCTACATTCAAAGGGAATGGGTATTCCCCTCGCTAAGCAGTCTTCAGAACCAACAACTGTCACTGACTTCCAGTAGCATATTTTACATTGCATGATTACCCATTGTAGGTCAGAACACAAAGGAGCCCACGAAAACTGAAAGCTAACTCTGTGCATATGGCGCTCCTGCTAGCCTTACTGTAAATACTCTGCAAAATAGGGAAGACTAAACATGCCTAAAAGTGGGAGACAACAAATAGGTAAAACCTTAGACACATGCAAAGTTAAGCATGTAAACTGTGCAAAGGAAGCATGTAAACTAGGTCTTACATGTCTGCCTACTTCCAACAAAGCCACGTAGGAAAATCCAATAAGAACAGCAGCAAGACATCTTAGAATCATCAGGAGATAATTATTCACCTCACAGAAGTTTTCTGCAGGATCAAGGACTAACAGAGAGAAGATAAGATGAGGGTTCTAATTTACTAACTAATTAGATAAATCAACATGTCTGAATCCCAGGATCCTTAAGCGCAGAATGAGGTTGGACAAATGATGTGAAGCTGACTTTAGCTCTAAAGTTGTATGAAACCCGATAGGATTACAACAGATAAAAAGCATTATGTGAGTAGAACCCATTTATCACCGGCACTCAAATATTTGTAGATCAGCTTATTATTCTTTGTTGCATTTACATGTTTGCAGATAGAGAAGTATTTCTCGTTAAAAACATGTAAGTCTGTGGTAGCCCTGAAATCAGTTGTATTAGTCAAGATAAGGGGTGGAGTGTGGAGAGTGTGTTTAATTTACAACTTAATTTACATATTTTCCCTAGGAATTTTTTCATTGTGCAAAAGTAAATAATTTGATATTTTTGAAAGATTCTGATTCTTTGACTGCAAATAGCTGGTATTTTTCAGTGGCTTATGCAGGTTGGCAGCCGAATTCCAGCCAATTCTCACTGACCAAAATATCTCACCATAAGAAATTCTCTCCTTGCCACTTTTTTTTTTTTTTTTTAATTTTTAAGATTTTGTTTTTAAGTAATCTCTACACGCAGAGTGGGGCTCGAACCTACAACCCCGAGATCAAGAGCTGCATGCCCCACTGCCGGAGCCAGCCAGGCAGCCCTCCTAGAGAATCCAGCCCTCATCCTATTTTTGAGCTGGAGGTATGTTCCAGCTTAGGGAATGAAATATGGGAATGAGTAGTAGAACAGGTGGGTTCTAATTCTGCCTTCACTAGGAGTCAGGTAAGTCACTAGAACCTTGGCTTTCTCATCTATTAAACTGGACCAGCACAGACCAGCCTACCAACCCAAAGCATTGCTAATCATCTGCCACCCACCGAATGCCAGGCCCTGGGCTAAGTGCTGGGGCAACAGAGATAAGCATCAGGTCTCAGACGGGCAAGAAAAACATATGAACAAACAGTTCCAGAGGCCACTGAACGGAGAACAAATTACAAGGCAAAATTTGTTAAGACTTGAGAACAACTGGATACAAGATGAGGAGCTTGTGAAAATCAAATGAGTGGATGTGAAGGCGACCTGAAAATTTACACCTTCCCCCATCTCGTTTTTCTTTACAGAATTACACCCAACAAATACACTAAAAATAAAGCTAAATTTCACTTCAGCCTGGAACAGTCATATTAATACGTCTCCTCCTTTTCTGTGTTCAAATGCATGTTAAGAAGGGGTACAGAGATAAAGAAGTCAGTTCAGTTATGCCAACACCTCTCCACAAAGACAACCACTGATAATTTAGTTCCTAGCACTGGCTCCGCAGGAAAGATGCAATACTAGACATACTGAATGTCTAATTCCATTTTCTTCCCCTCTAATTCACCGGCCATTGTGGTTGAAACCAGCTGGGCCAAGGGTAACAGAACTAGACAAGAAGTTTATATTTCTCATCAAGTGCAACAGAACCTATCTGAATAAAAGAAAAAACAGAATGCTTAGAAATACGCCCTAAATATTTCATTTGGGAAAAAGGTCTTGCTAATTCCCCCAACATTCACACACATTACTCTTTCCCCTTTAAAACATACCAGTCCATTTTGTTTGTTCTGCAAGTTTATAAGCCACTTAGCAATGTAGGAGTGAGTGGGTGCCAGGGCTGAATCACGGGGACAAGAAGGGTTGTAAAGAGTGCTCTGTTAATGACTATGATTAATTGTCAGTGAAATGAAGCAAGAATGAGCTTCTGGACCTGGGTAAGGGGCCCTGAATGATGTATGTGGCAGTCATCATAAGCCGAGTGCAGAGTGCTGATCCCCACAATAGAGTTGGCTAGGCTGGCTCAGCTGTGTGAGTCCTGTCCTGCAAGTTTTTAGCTGGCAGCAAAGAAGCTGTGACCATCAGTCAGCAACGTTAATTAAGTGTGTACAACGGGCAGTGCACTATACAGTAAGCACTCTGGGCTTATAGAAAAGAAATCCCGACTTGGAAAAGAAGTTTGAATTGAATGAACTTCTAACATGATCTATTAAATGTAAATGGGTACCTGTCAGCAGACAGGGCTATTTTCACTTTTGTGAAAATATTACATGTATTACTGACACAATTAGTTGGGAACAATCTGAGGAAAAAGGAAATTCTAAACCTTGTAAGAGATGAACAGAAGGACTAAAGACTGATAACAGACTTTTCAATCCTACCAGTAGGTCAGTGCCTTAAGTATCAACTTTAAAAAATACTTGGGCCATGGCAGCTAAGACTGCATTCATCCAAGATTTTGAGTTGTAGAGGAGAAAACATTAACTAAAAAATACTGAACAGTGTTTTTGTCTGCCCAGCAGACAAAACAGCATTCCTTGACCTTTGGGGAACCACTCCCTTTTCACTCGTGAATCAAATGGCTGAGCTTGACTTCAATCTCTCAACTCAAAGGATGGGCACCTGACCCAGGTCTGGTCATTCAAATGATATATTCGCCCGAACGCCACGACAGCCTCTGGGATAGATACATGTTCTAAAATAGGGATGGGACAGGCAACAGACTGGCTAATCCAACCATACCCCCCCAGTCCTCTTCTCCTTTACCTACCTTTATTAGAGGAGATAGAAAATACTCATTTTCTTTTTTTTTTTTTTTTTTAGCTTGTCTGGCATCTGGGAAGTTACATATTACATAGTTCCAGACAATGACATGTAAGCAGAAATTCACTAGGCAGGCTTCTGGGAAAATTTTCTTTCCTGATAAAGGGGACACATACTACTAGCGTTCCCTCTTTCCTCCATTTTCTTGTTTTCAATGTGAATAGAATTTCTGGACAAGCTACAGCCATTTTGTGACCAAGATAAGCAAGAGGGTGTGAAATTGATGTTCTAAAGATGGAAGAGCAGCAAGAAAGAAAAAAACTGGGTCCTTGATGACATAAGCGAGCTGCCAGACCAGCTCCAAGACTGCTTACCTTTGGACCTCTTGATATGAGGAAAAAAATGAACCCCTATTTCTTTAAACCACTGTAAGCAAGATTTTCTATTGCTTACAATCAAACATATTCATAAGTGAATCAGTGACCTTCCAAATATTTTTTTCTAGATCTAACCGGGAAAGCTCTTTCCTGAAGGATTGATATGTTAGTAGAATATACACCTGGACTGCTGGCTCCATTTTTATGAACACACAGGGGAAAACAAAACAGAGAAGGGTCAGATTCCTGGCTTGGAACATCACTTGACTACTTGAATCAGCAAGGCCTGAAGTCAGTTGTAGCTCAACAACTTCATATAAAAAGTTGCAGGAGTCACTAAGTTTCCTTTTCCTCTTAAGCCAGTTGTAACTGAGTTTCACTGAAAAGAGTGATTGATACGCTGTATGGAAATAGGTATATTAATCAACCACACAAGTAAATTAATTTGAGACAGTAACTGTGACTCTAAGAAAACAGCCAATCTGATTCTCCTTTTGTATAGGAATGGTTATATTTTTTAAAAAGTCCCAACAAACAACAGTAAATATTGCTGTTTGTACAAATATGTGTAAATAAAAGCATAGAAAAATATGTCTGGGAAGATGTCCTCAAATTAATCCAGGGGTAACTGGGATAGTGTAGGGGTAGCTAGGGATGACGAATTCTCCGTAAAATTTGTATTTTACATGTACTCATATATCATTTGCATAAACAAATAAAATTTAAAAAGTTTGCTGTGAAGGTATATGTGCCAGGCAGCGTATACTGGCTAAGAACAGGTTTTAGCATTAGAGAAACCTACTTTTGACACCTGGCTTATGACCTTAAGCACATTGTTTGACCTCTGTAACCCTCCGTCTCCTATTTATAAAAAGGAACGATGAATATGGTACATTACAGTGCTGTGAGGATTTAATGAACTAATGTACAAGAAGTGGTTTGGGCAATGATGTGTGTGTGTGTGTGTGTGTGTGTGTGTGTATAAAATTATATGTAAGTATTGTTAGCAATGATTATTGTTAGTAAAGAATGGTTAGCTCCATCTAACTTTGAGTAGCTCCTTAAATGGGAATTACCTGAAAAAAAGCTAGGTTTTTCTTTTTGTAATTCAAACTCAAAAACTTGTATCGAAATGTTAGCATCCCTCCCGAGTTTATTTAATGTTTTATTTATTTTTGGGACAGAGAGAGACAGAGCATGAACGGGGGGAGGGACAGAGAGAGAGGGAGACACAGAATCGGAAACAGGCTCCAGGCTCCGAGCCATCAGCCCAGAGCCCGACGCGGGGCTCGAACTCACGGACCGCGAGATCGTGCCCTGGCTGAAGTCGGACGCTCAACCGACTGCGCCACCCAGGCGCCCCCCCTCCCGAGTTTAAATGTGGTTCATCTAACTTCTACATCAGGTAATCAGAATAAGTACAGTGAGGTATAGCTTTTGCCCTGTGAAGACCTCCAAGAGCCTAAGCAGCTTCACTGAGAATTATGAGTCCTGTCTAAAAGTTAGAGGTTTTTACTGTGTGCATGCACTTTCATCAGAATGAGAATATAGCTCATTCTGCCTCGATCATACACTTAAAAAAGAAATTCTTCTGAAATTATCTATAGGTTTTTGTAAAAAAAAAACTTTTATCATGGTCATACATAAAAAGCACTGAACCTTATCTAATACCTTTTCTGCATCAATTGAGATAATCATGATTTTTCTCACTTAAAATGTCAAAAAACATATTAATAGATTTTCTGTAGGTGAACCATTTTTGCACTCCTGGGACAAACTCCACTTGATCATAATATGTTACTTAAAAAAAAAAAACAAAAACACAAGCTGGGGTGCTTGGGTGGCTCAGTCAGTGTCATGACCGACTTCGGCTCAGGTCATGATGTCGTAGTTCGGGAGCTGGAGCCCCACATCGGATTCTGTGCTGACAGCCTGGAGCCTGCAGCCTGCTTCACATTCTGGGTCTCCCTCTCTCTGTGTCCCTCCCCCGCTCACGCTCTCTCTCTCAAAAATAAACATTAAAAAAAAAAAAAAACTTAAAAAAATCACAAGCTATACCTACCATTTTATGGTGAGAATTTTAATTGTTAATATTTATTAAGTGTTCAGAATACCAGACACTATTCTATGCTCTCCTTGCATGTACCATCTACCTCTTTATCATTATAATAATTTAATGAGGTAGGAATCATTTTTATTCTGATTTTATAGATGAATGAATTGAGGCACACAGAAGTTAAGTAATCTGCCTAAGGTCACAAAGTGAGTTACCGGTAGAGGCAGGATTCACAATTCATTCTGTCTGAAAACCGTAGCGTACGACTCCTGGGACACCATCATCATGCTGTGCCCTGTGGTGAGCCTGAGACTGACACCACAACCTGCACTCTTAATCACTAAAGACCAAAGAAATACAACAGAGTATGTATCTGGTGTGGAACGCTGAGCTAAGAACTATGTCCTTTGCAGAACAGTCTTGATGTACAGAACCACACAAGCTATAGTGTATATACTGGATTTGGAACCCAATTAATTTTTTAAAGTTAAGAAAAAAATCCAAATGGCTACATACCAATATACTTGTGTGTGCGTGTGTATGTGTCTTCCAATCTCAGGTCTAAGTGGCTGTAATGTGAATGGAGATACCTTTAAGCAGTTGCTAACAGGCCAAGAGGCATGAAGGATATGCATCATGGGTATAAGGGAAGGGGTAGAGAGTGGGAAGGGAAAAGGCAGAGTCTGACTGATGGCTTAAGTGAAGAGCTTCAAGGGTTTGCTAACTTCTCTTGAGGGTAATGGTGGTATAAAGATCTACTAGCAAATGTGGATAAAAACCTGAATTTCCATACTGGGGGACAAATGGAACGAAGTAATATGCTAAGTTTATTTACATTCAATTATATATGATATACAAATCTACCTGGATTAGTGTTCAATGCCCATGAACACCTGATTCAGGAGACCATTTCTGGCACTGGTTATAATAGTATCTAAAGATAAAACTTTAAAGTTTTGTATAAAGTGTATCTAGCCTCTGGACAAAAATGGTCTCCTAGTTTGTTTCTACCCCACTAGTCTCTTCAAAACCAAAATATTCTAACAGCAAGACTAGCCAGGGCTACCCCTAACTTTTAGTGTGGAGTTCTCTTAAGAGCATCACTCATCTTAATGATAAACAAAATAATAAACTCTAGGAGGCATTACTGTTAAGAGGCCAATTCATGCAAAAATGTATAGGAGAAAAATTCTGCTTAACATCTTAACCTATTTAACTGGTTAAATAAATATAGAACTTTAAATTTTTCTTTCTCCCCTCCTTCATTTTAGACAATAATATATTTATTATTTTTGTATTTAATTGAAATTTCTAGGTTTTTACAACTAACAGATTTTTATTTTTATTTTTTAAAGTTTATTTATTTTGAGGTGGGGGTGGAGGGGAGGCAGAGAGAACGAATCCCAAGTAGGCATCGTGGCATCAGCAGAGTGGCTTGATCTCACCAACTGTGAGATCACGACCTGAGCTGAAACCAAGGATCAGATGCTTAACTGACTGAGCTACCCAGGCGCCCTGTATAACTAACAGATTTTTAAAATTTCTAGTAGGAAAAGGACTCACTTGCCAGGAATGCTCAAAGGACAGCAGTTGCTTTTGGTGCAGTATGTTACATTTTCCAGCTGTTCTAGAAGGCAGGCAGGAAACTCCTTAGGAAGCCTTGCTCTCTCAGCTGCTGTTTAGCAGCTCTGACAAAGGATTAATTAGCTGGCAACCACTAGCAATAGTTAAAATTCCTCTAGAGTTGGAAGGGTGGCACCAGGGTATGTGATCTTAATCACATTTCATTACTGGCTACTTTTAGTCAGGAAAGACCTAAAGAGGTCAGTAAAACAGGAAAATTATTTTGCTAGTTCCAAGGGCATATTCACCATGAGGTATTGATAAATTTCTTTAATATTCCTGATGACGGCCAATAAATAGAACATAATAGATCTTTTGGGTTCCTTATATTAATACAGAACCTTTCTCTAGGTTAAGACTTACTGTGTGCTTTTCTAAGAGAATTAGGACCCGAAATTATTTCATAGTTTATAAACTAAATGCAATAGAGGGATGCAACCGGCAGGGGGCTATTTAAAATCCCAGCATCTACATCTCTATTTTTCTAGTTCGGGCTGGTTTTAGAAGAGAACACGCTTTACCCATTGCCCTTTATGCCTGTGAGAATGGAAGCTGTGGATTCACACTGGAATTACAGAGAGAAACTGCCAGGGGAAGGCAAGGCCTTGCTTAAATGTCTGTTTGGTAATCTGAGAGGAGAGCCGAAGTCAGTCTGCCATTTGGTCATTCAGATCAATCAGTCCTGATGATCCATCAGATCATCTAAATGCCCAATTTAAAAGAAACCAAGGCAGAGCCCAGGAAAATTAGTTGCTGAATCTTCTTGTTCAAGCCTCCTCTTTTCTGTTTAGTTTGCTGTTCCTGAGAAAAGTATTTTCCTTGCTCACTCTTCACATCATTAAGCTGTTCTGTCCAAAGTGGATTAGGAAAAGTGCTTTTAAAAAATGCTGCTAAACCAACAGGTGGAGATAAAAGCCGTCTTGTCTTCCTCAACAGTGACTTGTCTGGTTATAAGTAATATTGATCAGTACAGATCTGGCAATCTCTCTCCATACTATTTTTCTAAAAACATTTACATCTGATTCTGTGTTAGTGGAAAGAGTACAGTAGAAATAGCTTCATCCTCGTAGTTGGAGTAAGAGGTACCGAGTATTTTGGCTCAGTATTTAGAAAAGACATCTTGATGTACATGTACGAGGTATGGCACTGGAGTGAAAGCTCCACCCCCAGTAATTTTCCCAGACACATCAAAAACCAGGAGACAAAAAGCCAGGGGTCATTTAGGTGCTACACAGTATTTATTTTCTCCTAAAGCACTGGGGATTATGGTATTTTATTTAGTTTTACAAATATTTAACATTTTCTTATTTATGACCATGACATAAAAAATAAATAAAACCCGTAAGTAATGTTCTTGTTTAAACAGTCTTAACTCATTATTCTGTCGGAAGAGAAATCCTGCCCAGATGGTTACCAAATACAGATCCCCACCCTATCATGTTACCTGTTTATGAGGACCCCTGAGTATGTGTGCCTTAGCGCCTTCACAAGCCGTCCTCATTGCTTCCAGTGATGGTGTGCCCAAAAGATCCGTGATCAAATCCAACTACAAGGAAATATGAAATACAGATGGATATAGTAAGATCTCATGGAAACAACTTTCCATTACTCTTCAATAACTCAAGGCCAAGGACCTAATTTGGAGGGAAAAAAACACAACACCACCTTAAGGCAAATTCCAAATTAACTGATAGGAGCCCCTATGTTCACTTTCTGGACTACTTTTAAAAGGCCAGAAAAATATTTTTATTAGGAATCCAGATGACAGAAATGAACTATGTTTCGGCAAGCATGGCATTCTAAGGCTATAGTAGTTTAGGAGTCTGCATCTACCTACCCTGGGTCTTGATATCATGGTATCTATGATCCTTGCAGAGGTGAACTGCTCTTTTGCTCCTGGCTAATGACTGTTCTTTTCAAACAGTTAAAGAATGGATTCTGATGCTTCCAAAGGATTCAGGCTCATCAAGGAGCTAATCCATAAATCAGGCAGCTGTGATTTAGGAACTACTCAGAACATTCACATCTGAAATGAAAGCTAAGTTATTGATGTGTGGGCCAGAACACCTCATTTACATTCTAGGTATGCTAGAAATCTCTTACACTGGCAGAAAACTGCGGTTCTTAGAAAACTATAATACTGAATAAGACCACATTTAGTTAGCAAAGCACAATAAAAAATGGTCTTCTCACAAGTCTTGGTAGGTCGGACACCACCTCCACAATTTTCTGTAGTGCTAAAACTCTTCCAACTTCATAACCTAATTAGCAATAATATGTCATTCGGATTCTTCCAGGACGGAAAATTCCTACCTACAGAATACTTCATTTTCTGGTACTGGGATTGCCAGATATAACGCACCATTTTATTTCCCTTTTTTTTTTTTTAATGTTTATTTGTTTTTGAGAGAGAGAGAGCCCAAGCAAAGGAGGGGCAGAGAGAGGGAGGGGGACAGAGGATCCAAAGTGGGCTCTGTGCTGACAGCAGTGAGCCCGATGCAGGGCTAGAACTCGTGAACTGGAAGATCACGACCTGAGCCAAAGCTGGATGCTTAACTAACCGGCCACCTAGGTGCCCCTAAAGCACCATTTTTCTGCACTTATCAAAACTATGAGATCTATATAAGGATCACTGTCCTCCAGGATAATGGGGATGATCAAGTAGCTTGTTTTCCATGAAAGATCTCTACATAAAGCCTTTTGGGAAAAGTGTGTTGGTGATACTTATGGACCTCTAACTACTAACCTAAAGGCAGAAGAAAATAACTGGCTCATGAAAACAAATGGAAACATTCAGAAAGTTGTCTACAATGGGTTAGATCCATGGATAAGAAATATTTTTATGTACTGTAGCACCTAGGGTTTTCATTTCTCAAAGATACAGAGAAAATGCTACAGAAAATGACTACTTCCATTTAGAAGTTAGCCTCTTTTCCTATTTTAGATCTTGACTTCTCATACTAAAATACACTAATGATAGATAGTGTTATCTGTTACTGGCTACATCATACTGGCAAATTCAAGACGCATGCATTTCTCTAGAAAATAAGGTATCTGAATCCCAGGCCAGTTCCTGCATACATTGTTTTACACACACACAACACACAACACACACACACACACACACACACACACACACACACACACACAGTCTTTTCAGTAGCAACCCAAGATCCTGGTTCAATATACAGGATTTGAACACCTCAACTTTTATTTAAGCTTTTCTGTATGGCAGCTGCTTATGTGCAGACATGATGGTCTTACAGGTAAGTCCATTAAAATCTACTCTCTAAAAAAATCGAATAGTGAAGTGGGTACTGTCAATAGTACCCAACATTAAAATTATATATGACAATTTTTTATCACTAGGATCAATTTTTAAGATGGAAATTTGATAAAAATAGACTTGGAATGTTTAGCAGAAAAATAACTAAATGCTGATCATAGCATATACAGTTTCTAATGTATCAGTTAATTCTTTGTAGAAACAATTCCATTTTGGGTCAGGTGTATGAATTATTTACAAAGATACTCAGTAGTCAGGGTGATCTCTTACAATGTGATCAATCAAATCTCAATACTCCCTTGCTCAAAACCTTCATACCGCTTTCCACTACAATTTGGACAGAATAAAGTCCAAAGTCCTTATCAGGTCATCACAGTCAGGCGCTCTTTCTCCCTCCGACCTTGTCTCCTACAACCTCCTCCTTGATTGTGCCATCCCCCCAACATGCCACACTTGTTCCTGCCTCAGAGGCGTAATTATGTGGGTTGTCCCTTTTCCTGGAACACTCCCAATATCTCGCTCCCCCATTTCACTTGAGTACTCCTCAAATGTCATCCCTTCAGAGAGAGAATCCTTTAGCACTGCTCTGCTCCATTGTCATCCCCTGGTTCAATTTTTCTTCACAAAATTTATCATTATTTAGGTTTATGTTTATTTGTAGACTTTATTTTCTATCTCATGTGCAAGTTTCACGAAGGCAGGAACTAACCTTGTCTTTTTACTGCTGCATACCTATCATCCTGGCATAGCACCACTCTCACAGTTGCTAACATTTGCTGAGAGCTCACTGTGTGCCTGGCCGCATTTCCAGCTTTATTTGATTTGCGCAACAGTCCTCAGAACCTTCTAATTTGCCTGAGAATGACTAGACAGTAAGTGGCAGAGCTAGGACTAGAACCCATCGATTTGATTCTGCAGCCCGAGTCCATCACTGTTACATTATTCTAATGCAAACTTTATGTTTGCATTGTTAGAATTTATGGATAAAAAATACTTAGGAATTATCGCAAAAAAATATGATAATGAATTAGCTCTTAGGGCAGATAAAGTATCATGAATGGGTTCTTAAAACTACCTTTTAATAAGCTTCTAATGTTCTCTGCCATATTTAAATATTGTAGCTCCAAAACAAAGGTTAGATATGTTTCTAAATGTTCAGATTTAAGGAAATCAACACTTAAAATTTATGTTCTAAGCATAAAGAGTAAGTACATTAAGCCACCAAATACATTTTCAAGTTGGATGCATTCAGTTAGAAAGAACAGAGACAATCTAACAACTGAAGATTACACCTGTGCAAACGGTTACATGCATCAGTGCAAGTAATAAAGCCAACACTCCCTCTAATAGGCCGGTAAGTTACAAAATGAATCTCTCTGTAATCTTCAACTTCATAACTTTTCTGAATTTTAAGTGAACCCGAATTTGCTAAAAGCAATGCAGACAGTACAACGAATAAGCCCAGGACATGTGTGCAAGGTAGTTTTTTCCTTTAAATCTGTAATAGAATTGAAAGCTACTACAGCCTAACGTAAAATCATACCTGCTGAATGGGACTTTGTGCCTGAAACAGTATTCTTCGTCCTAGTAGTTCTGCAAAGATACATCCGACAGACCAGATGTCAATAGCATTGCTGTAATGACGACTGCCCATCAGGATTTCCGGAGCCCGATAATACTGAGTAACAACTTCCTGAGTCATATGACGGGATTCATCTAATTCCTCCACTCTGGCCAATCCAAAATCACAAATCTAAATAGAAAAGATTATCAAAATATTGTTAAAGAGACACATGTATTTACAAACGGTAAAGTAAAACAAAATAGCCAAAAAGTTAAAATCATGATAGATCTCCAAACTCAGAAGTTTTCAATGATACAGGTAGGGTATATTTGTGTCAATGTATAATTTGATCTTATCGGTATAAGAGGGGGGAAAAAAGGCTCAAACTTCCTTATTTCTATATAAAATGATGATCTTAAAAATATTCTTCTCACTTTTAATGTCTTTTCAATTGATAACTAAACCAAAAAGACAGCTCAACGCACATTTCTAGGTTTAATGTAGAAACCAAACTATGTATTTTCAAGGCTTCTTGAGGAAGTATTATAAGAAAAAAAAAAAAAAAGAGCCAATCTTGAAGACTTCCTGAACTATGTTCACTCTCATTACAGAATACACATAGTAAAATTTCTTTAAATCAAACTGAGTCCTAAACTTCACATGTATCTATTTTTAAAATACTAATTCACACTCAAATGTGTGAATATGTCAAAATGTGGCACACTGTAGGATACCAGTGCCACTAGGTTCATTCTTTTCTTCGTGCCGTAAATATTTAACTTAATGCCTCTCAAGTTTTGGACAGCATGCTGGAACCTGGCGACACAACAGTAGATGAGGAAGATTGGTTAATTTACATGCAGACTGAAAAACGAATCTTTTCCTGTTACTTCTGTTTCCTGAGAGGCTGCAGTTCCAAGATGAGCTGTTAGTGGACAACAGCAGTGCCACCAATGGCAACTTCTGCTTATTTTCAGGAATTAAGACTTTCTTGAAACTGGGCAAACAAAACAGAAAGGGGGAGCACTGAGGCTAAGACAAGAGAGTAACGGTCTTCCAAACTTTAGCATTCTCACTGATTAACTTCATTGAGTCAGTGTTAGAAGCGACAAAATAATACTGTTCTAAGTTGAGGTCCCAGCCTATGATTTTAATCGAAAAAAGGGTCTGACAGCTAAAAAAAAAAAAAAAGTTGGAAAACCATAGCAAAAACAAAACAAAACAAAACAAAACAAAACAAAACAAAACAAAACAAAAACCAAACTATAAGTTGCTTATCGGGGTGCCTGGGTGGCTCAGTCGGTTAAGCGTCCGACATCAGCTCAGGTCATGATAGCACAGTCCGTGAGTTCAAGCCCCGTGTTGGGCTCTGTGCTGACGGCTCAGAGCCTGGAGCCTGTTTCAGATTCTGTGTCTCCCTCTCTCTGACCTTCCCCTGTTCATGCTCTGTCTCTCTCTGTCTCAAAAATAAATAAATAAAAACATTAAAAAAAATTAAGTTGCTTATCAAATCCTCCCAAAGGCTAGGGTTCAAATAACACATAATATTTAAAATGCCATGGTGTTTTAGGATATCTTTTAAAACAAAACAAAAACCAAAGAACTTTAATCCATTTTCCTATCATTCTTGTATTTAGAGTAAAAAAAAACCCACAAAAAAACAAAAAACAAAACAACAACAACAAAAAACAACCAACCACCCACCGGACAGAAAATATTTTGTTATAAAGCAAGTCCCTTGTTAAAAACATCAGTCTGGAGTCATTTTTGGCAATTTATCTGGAAGACAAGCTAAACCCAAAGTAAGAAGGTTATATGATCAGATAGCCAAAAAGATAATGAGATTTCCAACAAAATTATCCATTTTGTGCTTAATAGGAAATAAAATATATTCATAATATGAAAGGATATAATTTAAAAGAAATGTTTTATCATAATTATTTTTGATGAATTTGTACATTTGAGAAGGCAGAATTAGTTTGTCCATAGCTTGACATTCCATTCTGGGTTTTATTTTTATTTTTTTATTTTAGCGAGAGAAAGAGAGCGAGAGAGAAAGAGAGAGAGAACGAACCTTAAGCAGTTTCCACGCTCAGTGCAGAGCCCAATGTGGGGCTCCATCCCATGACCCTGGGATCATGACCTGAATTGAAATCAAGAGTCTGATGCTCAACTAACTGAGCCACCCCAGAAGCCCCCTAACCATTCTGGGTTTTAAAAGTAGGCAGCTTGGACAAGTCAAAGGAACAGGGCACAATTTCAATTTATCCTGATCTGTGTATTGGTTTATTCATAATTGACATTTTCCTCTAGTTACTCATTTATGTAGCCAGAAGTTATAACACCATTACTAATGATTTTAAAAAATAGACTTCAGGGACACCTGGGTGGTGTAGTTGGTTAAGCCCCCGATTCTTGATCCCACTCTGGTCATGATCTTGTGGTTGGTGAATCTGAGCCCCGCATCAGACTCTGCACTGATGGTGTGGAGCCTGCTTGGGATTCTGTCTCTCCTTCTCTCTGCGTTTCCCTGGCTTGCGTGCTCTCGTGCTCTCTCTCTCAAAAATAAATAAATATTAAAAAACTGTTTTTAACGGATTTCAAGCAGGTAATGGCATCAAGCATTCTACACAAAATGCTTTGTGAAATTCTCCAACCAGAAACCAAAGTAAGAAAAAACTGGCATAAATTGTCATAAAACTGATTTGGCCTGAACAGAATAAAGAATTCTTAAGTTTTTTGTTTTTGTTTTGTTTTTGTTTTTGTTTTTAATTACAATGAGGGTTGTGGGAATAGGTTGCAGATCTCTTCAAAAAGGGGAAAGGTAGCAGGGGAATGAACTCAATGACCTATAGAAAGAATATTTACTTCAGTGGACACTGGGGACAATTAATTTCTCTGTGGAAAGAGACTGCACTACGACACCAGTTGTTTTCAGGGAAATTATGAAAAATAGTTAAAAAAAAAAATCTTTCCAGAGTTAAATCAGAAACAGTTCTTGAAGGCTATAATGAAGGGAGAATTTTATCCTAAAGCAGTATATCATACCAGCTTTTAAAGAAAATTGGGCCACAGTTTAAAGAAAGCATTTAAAATACAAAATGATATTCATTTATATACTTGCTTTTAATATTTAGTTTAACTGCCATCAAGCTAAGTAACAATGATAGCTTGATTACTTATAAAGCAGGCAACATTTAAAAACCAGTTTTTTTCAAATATATCAGTTGAAACGTTAACAGCATTTACTGCAGACTGAAGCACCATGTAATACTGTAGCCACTCACAAACTAAACGGAATTTAAATTTGCTTACACAGGATGGCACAGCTCTAGGAAGGCCCTTATCTCTACCTTCTATGATGGGGAAGGTATGGTGGTTCTCTTCCGATCTAGGAGCTCCATGAATACATCTCTCTATTGGAGGCAGGGAGACGCACATATGTGGATTTTGCAATTGGTGAGCCACTCACTCTAACAAAAAACGGGCAGGGGTGAGGGGGTGGGTGGATGGAGACACTGGGGGAAAGTAAAATGGAAACTGATGGCTTGAGATTTTGGAGCTACTAACTATAATTAATCCTGTAATCAATACCCCCTCAGAGGGGGTAGCAGGATTGGCTACTATATTGTCAAATACATTTAACCCTTTCCTGGCTTAGTACTTGTGTTTCCACTTCCCTACTTTACTACCTCAGTCACGCAGGGTATAAAAATGCTACAGGTTTCTTAAAAGCCATACTTCATTCTCATATAAACAGCTTACTGGTTTTCCAATATTCCTTTTGATGTGTACTTCTTTTAACAATGGAACAATTGAAAAAGAAATCACCTTCTCCATCTTCTTTCTGGTCACATTGTAATTCCAATTTCAGTGTTTCTAAAACATATGCAAGCTATCATGAAGAAACCATGAGTCAAGACTACAAATCAGTTACTGTGGCCACGACTAGTGACATTGCTAGGGAAACCTGGGTTCTTTCATTTTTGGCAAAGCGATGAAAACAAATTTAACTCTTTCACAAAAACACATTGCTCTTAAACCTGCCTTGACATTCTGAATTTTTCTCAGATACTCAAATAAACTGAAAAGCTACCTTTAGAACACAGTTGCTGTTCACAAGGAGATTCCCTGGCTTAATGTCTCGATGTAAAATGCCAGCTGAATGGAGATATTTCAAACCTGAAATAACAAACGGATTTAATTGCAGATATTTAATTCCTTTCACTCAACCAATGATTTGGGGGGAAAACCACAGAAACAGAGAGTACAGGATTTAAGACTGTACTCTAAATGATGGCCTAATAAACATTATTAAAAGCTAGACTTAGCCCTACCTCAAAAAACCTGTAATTTTGCGACAGGAAAATAAAGTGTCATCAAAGGCTTGCACAATCTACAGATCATGCCTATCATTCAAAAGATGATTTAGGTTTAAATATAGATAAGCTTTTCAGGCACTGGAATTAAAGCTGACCATACGAACGTCCTCAAATTGCTCCTAGGTGTGGGTTGGCCACTGGAGCTCTGCTGCTGGTACCGTCACCCTGTGATTCCCATTACCCACCGGGGAGCCTTTCCCAGGGCAGATTTTTACTGGGAAGACAAAAGTCAGCAACCTGCCCAGGTCTGTCAGTAGTATTCTCCACCACTGAGATTCGAGAGGGTAATAATTAATTACTTTACAATATTTCTGACACCTTAAAAGACCGAGGGTTGTAGCACTGCTAAAAAAAGGTCACAGCTTCAAGGTTGAGTCTTCTGAACAAAATACAGTAAATCGTGTATTTTTTTCAAGTGTAAAAAAAGATCCAGTATCCAGTATCTTTATTCTGTCCCCCACCACAGAATGTCAACAAATCCACAGAAAGCGAACATCGTGGTTTTAACGCTGTGCTTTCATTCTGTTGTTAGATGCTTTTTCACCTCTATAAAGAATGTCTGAATTCTATAAATCCTAGTGAGGGAGGGGCAGGGGGAGGATATTTTACTAGGTAAGGAAGCTGTTTCAGCTTTAAACAATTCTCCATTTGTAACAGCAAAATTCCGAAGGACACACCTGATGGCCAGAAGAAGCTCCATCAATGTCGGCTCAAACTGCCTCTCCATCAGGTTGGTGCTCTCGAGTGAGCCAGCCTGGAGAATTATTTAGCTGGCTGTTTCTCAGTCTCCTTGATGCTCTGGCTTTAAGAGTCATTTTGTTTTTCTAGAATTGGACTCAGGTACACCAGCCAACACTTTGATCAGGCTTATGTACTGCTGGTTTGAAGAATAAATGTCTGGATGACACAAGTTACTTTTTAATTGAGTTATCTGATGCCAGTCACATATCCCTACTAAAGGCTGTTTAGTGGAAACTTTGTGACAGACCATGGGGTTTGACAAACCCTCTTGCTTATTTACTCCCTAGATTAACCTAGTCATGAATTAGGGCTTTCTCTTCCATCACTGAAAATAAGAACCATTTGGCCACCCTTAAAAAAGCCTCTTATTTAACATCAAGTATAGAGAATATTATATTTGACCTTGGTCAAAAGAAAAAAGTCTTTAGGGAAGAAGAAAGCCTTGGGAGGTCAGATTAAAGTTCAAATGAAAAGCAAAACATTTCACGTATACAGTGACACTACCTTTTTCTTCACAAAGAAAAGCTTACCTCGCAAAATCTGATAAAGAAAAACTTTGACATGATCTGAGCTGAGTGGTTGAGGAGAGACGATAATTTTATGTAGGTCACTCTGCATCAATTCTGTGACAACATATCTTGAAGTTTTAAGTTAAGGAGAGTTCAGAGAATTCAGTCCCAATCCCCTCAAAGTAGGCGCTAGGTCTAAAGAATAACTTCCACTCTTAAGGCTGGAGAAAGTTTAAGGAAAGAAAGCTTCTAGACAGTATGACAAAGGTGAGAATTCCAGCCCTCACAAGATAAAAAATTGCCAAAATTAAAGAATTTACCATTTAAAAGTTAGCAGACATAAACTAAGTGACTCCTCTATAATTAGCATTATAAAAGAAAAATAAGGGTAAATATTTTTTAAATTAAGTTTTTAATTCCAGTGTAGTTAACATACAGTGTTCTATTAGCTTCAGGTGTACAACACAGTGATTCACAGATTCTACACATTACTCAGTGCACATCAGGATAAAGGTACTCTTAATCCCCTTCACCAATTTCACCCATCCTCCCCTGTAGGTGGGGACAGTTACCTCCTCCTCTGGTAACTGTCCTCTATAGTTAAGACTCTTTTTGCCCCCTTTGTTCATTTGTTTTATTTCTTAAATTCACTATGAGTGATATTATATGGTATTTGTCTTTCTCTGACAGACTCATTTCACTTAGCATTATATTCTCTAGAGCCATCCATGGTTGTTGCAAATGGCAAGATTTCATTCCTTTTTATATTCGATTATATACATTGCATACCCATTTATGTTCCATTATATATATCACATCTTCTTTATCCATTGTATATCACATTATATTCCATTGTATATCCATTTATATTCCTTTATATATATCACATCTTCTTTATCCATTCATCTATCGATGGACAACTTGAGTTGCTTCCATAATTTGGCTATTGTAAATAATGCTGCTATAAACATAGGGGTGCATGTACACTTTTGAATTAGTGTTTTTCTGTTTTTTTTTTTTTTTGGGGGGGGGGTAAATACCCAGCAGTGCCAATCCTGGATTGTAGGGTAGTTCTATTTTTAACTTTTTGAGGAACCTCCATACTGTTTTCTACAGTGGCTGTACGAGTTTGCATTCCCACCAACAGTGCACCAGGGTTCCTTTCTCTCCACACCCTCGCCAACACTTGTTTTTTTGATTTTAGCCATTCTGACAGGTGTGAGGTGGCATCTCATTGTAGTTTTGATTTGCATTTCCCTGATGATGAGGGATACTGAGCATCTTTTCATGTGTCTGTTGGCCATCTGTATGTCTTCTTTGGAGAAATGTCTGTTTATGTCTTCTGCCCATTTTTAATTGGATTATTTATTTTTTGGGTGTGAAGTTACATAAGTTTTTTATATATATTGGATACTAACCCTTTATCAGATAGGTCATTGGCAAATATCTTCTCAATAAGGGTAAATGTTTTAAATGACAGCCAGGCCGGGAAGAATGTGAAGATCAAAGGGCCTCGGTGTCTATTCAGACATGTTACTGGAGCATCCTGTGAATCCAAACAAGAGAGGGTTGGGGGTCTCACCCTAGGCCACCAAGGTACCAATGGAAAGGATGACAATCTACCCACCAACTGTGGCTTAAGTTACTTTATAAAGTATAATACTCCTAGAAATGTATAAAATGATTAGTTCAAATCCAAGCCTTCCTCCCATCTTAATAATTTGTTTTGTTATTTAACTTTTTTCTTTTTTTACATTTATGCCTCCCTTATTAAATTTTAAGCTTCCTATGCTTTTTACTCTTATACCTTCAGGGTTTTGTTCGATCAACACATGGTCGATGACCATAGGCTGGAGCATGGGGAGAAATGAAGATGTAGAATTCAACTCTTGTGAATATAACTTTTGCTGTATCTAGAATAGGACAGATTCAGGTCTTAACTCCTACCCACAGTTAATGATTCATTACAAATCTGGGTGAATTTTATGATTTAAATTTAACCTTCCTTAAGACAAGGGGTGAGTACCTTTGACTTTGGGAGATTCCTACAGGCTTTAAATTCTTCCGATACCTCGTGAAAGTTAGTTTCATGTTCTGGGTTAAAACACTAAGGCTCCCCTACCCCTGTATAACTGAAAGTGGGAACAGGCAAAGAAAAAAGAAAAAAGAAAGAAAAGAAAAGAAAAGAAAAGAAAAGAAAAGAAAAGAAAAGAAAAGAAAAGAAAAGAAAAGAAAAGAAAAAAGAAAAAGCATAGCTGTTACTGGATTGCAGAGTTATTTTGCTTTCTTACATAGTTCTTCAGATCCTACCTTTCTTCTTCCAGAGCGAGATTATGAAATCTTTTTGAAGGACAACCCATCTGATGCCCTGTAAAACACCTTTTGTGCCAGTACTGACTGTCCCACAGCTAGTGCTAGAAGATATAGTCCATCTTAAGGGGCAGCTGTAGTCTTAGTGTGCTTAGCATGAACTAAGAGGGTCCGGGGACTCGTGTTTTAGCATTTACATGCTCACTGTAAGGGTAAATGCTAGGCATAAAAAAATAAAGATGAGAAGGCATCTGCCTTCAAAACTTACAATAAATTTTTTAAAAGTGCTATTAGGCTTTGGTTTTTACTTTTACGAACTTTAAAGACTCTTGTAGTAAGTGGTCATTATCTGGGGAGAATGATTTAAAAACACTTCTAATTTAACGTTTTAGCAAAAACAAGTAGTAACAACTTGAGAGTAGGGAGGAGAACTAATTGATAATGCTTTGACACACAATCAAAACACCCTCCTTGAAACATTTAGGTCAAATGGCTTCTAGAACACCTGACTGTTGGCTTTTCTTCTCTCTCACTGGTTGTTCCTTTTCAATCCTCCTTTGTTTTCTTCTCCAATTACTTAATGTTGAAATGTCCCAGGGCTTGATCCTCTTGTGTTTCCACACGCACTTTCTTGGGCAAGTGGATCCAATCCTAAGACTTTAAATAGCATACTTGCAGATCACTCCCAACATTGTTAATCCTGTTTCCTTAAGTCCAACCCTGTTCATCAAACTGTCTACTCATCATCTCCTCTGGATGTCTAATTGACATCTCAAACTGTCCAAACATGTATTCTCCATCTTTCCCCCACCAAATCACTTTTTCTAGTTGTAGGCTTTCCCACAGAAAACTTATTTTTCCAGCAAGCTGCTCACACCACAAACCTTGCAGTCATCCTAGATTTCTCTTTCTCTCTCACTCCACCTCCAATCCATCAGAAAATCCTGTTGGTTCTTTCATAATTTAGCCACAGAATTAGACTACTTCTTATCATGTCCACTGTTACCTACTATGGCCCAAGACCCCTAGATTTCTAACACACAGGAGACAGAATAAACTTTTGACTGTTACATTTTTATTTTGTCTATACATTGAGTTACTTTATTATCTAGAAAACATAATTTTTAGGGTTTTATATTCTTAGGTTACTTTTACCTGAGGTTTTATTAATCAGATTCTTTCCAAAGAATTATATTCTACTCCATAATGAAGATTAGTGAGGAAATGAGATTTAGCATGCAGAATTTCCTAGGAATAGTTTTCAGTGACATGTTAGAATTGTTCTACAAAATGATACATATCAGTTAAATTATGGTATTATTACCAGGTTTAGATTTAGACTTTATTCTTAATAGCTTATAAATTTTTACATTTATTTAATTTTGACAGAGAGAGAGAGAGAGAGAGAGAGAGAGAGAGAGAGAGAGAAAACATGCAAGCAGGGGAGGGGCAGAGAGAGAGACACAGAATCCAAAGCAGGCTCCAGGCTGTCAGCACAGAGCCTGATGTGGGGCTTGAACCCATGAACCGTGAGATCATGACCCGAGCCGAAGTTGGTTGCTTAACCGAGTCACCTAGGCACCCCTTACATTTTTTTCTTTAGTTTTAAACACACAGAAAACTTGGAAGAATTAAACAGTGATCACCCATATATATTTACCCACCACCCAGATTCTATACTTAACAATTTGATTTAGTACATGTTTATCCATGGCTCTTTGCATTCATCAATTCACCTTTTTTTTGGGGGGGGGGGCTGCATTTCACAGGACAATCTTTTTGAATGACAGCCAGATTATGTCACTCTTCTGCAAAAGCTTATTTCATTTAGAGTCAAAGCCAAAGTCCTTAAAATGTCCTTACATGGCCAGAAATGATCTGGCATCTTACTGCTCTGACCTCCTTTCTTACCATTTTTGCTATTTTGTTATTCTCTAAACATGTTAGACACACTCTGACCTTTGCTCTAGCTGTTCCCTCTGCCTGAATGGTCTTTCCCAGACACCCCGGCTAACTTTCTCACCTCCTTTGTGTTTTTGCTCAAATCTGATCTTTTGAATGAGGCCTACCTTGACCACCCCAGTACCGCACCTTGCATGCTTTATACAACAGCTATCCCCCTGCACATCTCTACCTTTTCTTTTTTCCCTTTAGCACTTCTCCTCCATAATTTACTTATTATGTTTATTGTTTGTTGGCCTCCCCAGTCCTGCTCCATGAGGACAAGAGTTTTTGTCTGTTTTGTTCACAAGTCCATCCCAAACTGTCAGAAACAAATGCCTGCATTACAGTTAAGTCTCCTATAAACATCTGTTGAGTAAATGAACTAATATATACTGAGCACCCACTAGATAAACAATACTCTACTAGTATTTTAAATATATCATCTCATCTAATTTTCATGGCAATTCTATGAGGGAGGTGTTAGTACTTCCAATTACAGATGAGGAAATTGAGGCTACCAGAAGGCAAGTAACCTATCTAAGGTTACATAGTAGTAGAACTCAGTCTTGACTATGTTTAAGATTGTTTCAATGGCTGGGTTTTATCTTCCCTTCACTTTTTGAGTTATATTTTTAAAAACTGTAATAAAATATACTAAATGTTTACTGTGTTTTTTTAATAGAAGAATTTCAGTTAATGAATGCAGAAGCAATGTTAGATGAGTAAAAAAAATAAAAATTGCCATTTTTCAACGTCTATGGTATCACGGATACAGGCATCAATTATCAATGGCTGCTAAAACCATTTGAAAGGGATGAGACTGATCAGCATCACCTCAAATCACCACTCAACCTAGCAACACTTAATGTGGGATAAGATATTGTATCTCTATTAAGATGCACACCACTGCCCAGAAAGTATTCAGGTCTTAAAAAAAAAAACCTTAATACAACGAATCCTCTAGCTCTAATTACTAGTTTACTAGAAACATGGAGAATAAAAGAGCAAGAGACACCACGAAGAAGCAATCAGCTAAACACAATGTGGATCATTCTTCTGAAAAAATTTTTCCAACAAATCAATGACAAAAAAGGGGGGGGTTGGGTAGGTGAGGGGAAGAGAAGGTAGGAATGTTTGGGATAAAATAGTCTCGAGATGTAATAATGAAACGCAATATATGGACTGTGTTTAGAATCTGATTCAAACAAACCTGACTAAAAAAGTGATCTTTGAGTGGGACGCCTGGGTGGTTTAGTTGGTTAAGCATCTGATTTTGGCTCAGGTCATGATCTCATGGCTCATGAGCTCGAGCTCCGCATCAGGCTCGGTGCTGACAGTTCAGAGCCTGGAGCCTGCTTCGGATTCTGTGTCACCCTCGTCACCCTCTCTCTCTGCCCCTCCCCCATTTGTGCTCTTTCTCTCAAAAATAAATAAACATTAGAACAAATTAAAAAAAAAAAAAGATCTTTAAGGAAATCAGGGAATAGTATGGAGTTAGCTAATTTTATTACGTGTGATAATGACATAATAGGTTTTTAAGGCCCTTATCAGTTAGAAATGCAAATTTAAGTATAGGTAAAATGATTTGAAGTCTAGGATCTACTTAAAAAAAATACATTTATTTATGGTTGAGAGAGAGAGAGAGAGAGAGAGGGAAGGGGGGGAGAGAGGGAGAAGAGTAGGGGAGGGGCAGAGAGAGAGGGAGAGAGAGAATCCCAAGCAGGCTCCACGCACAGCACGGAACCTGACATGGGGCTCAATCCCACGACCAGGAGATCATGGCCCGAGCTGAAATCAAGAGTTGGATGCTTAACCAACTGAGCCACCCAGGTGCCCTTGAGATCTACTTTAAAATACCTTCATGGGGCGCCTGGGTGGCGCAGTCGGTTAAGCGTCCGACTTCAGCCAGGTCACGATCTCGCGGTCCGTGAGTTCGAGCCCCGCGTCAGGCTCTGGGCTATGGCTCAGAGCCAGGAGCCTGTTTCCGATTCTGTGTCTCCCTCTCTCTCTGCCCCTCCCTCGTTCATGCTCTGTCTCTCTCTGTCCCAAAAATAAAAAAATAAACGTTGAAAAAAAAATAAAATACCTTCAGCCTTCCTTTCCCTGCCCTCAATAAAAAGGGAAAGAGGGTGAGATTGGCAAAATGATGAACAACTGCTGAATGTGGGTAGCAGGTAAATAATAGTTATTATACTACTGTCTCTACTTTTCTGTATTTTTGAAAATTTCCAAAAAAGTTTTTAAAGAAAACCTTCACTGTATAAAACTAGAGAAATACAAGAAAGCCAAGGAATAGAAAAATGACCCAGAATCCTACCTCTTTGAATGAACCTATAACATCTTTGTGAAAATGTTGTACATGCATACACATATGTATATTTAAAATTGGGACTGTAACATAAATGTGGTGTTGCTGCCTGCTTTCTTAATAAAATACAGCATTTTCTCCTGTTATTAAATATTCTTAAAAAATTAAAAAAACTTTTTTTTTAATGTCTATTTACTTTTGAGACAGAGAGGGACAGAGCGTGAGCAAGGGAGGGGCAGAGAGAGAGGGAGACACACAATTCGAAACAGGCTCCACGCTCTGAGCTGGCAGCACAGAACATGATGCGGGGCTCGAACCCACAAACTGTGAGATCGTGACCTGAGCCGAAGTCAGATGCTCAACCAACTGAGCCACCCAGGCACCACCCCCTCCAAATTTTTTTTGACAGAGTGTGTGCAGTTGCATGCAAGTGTGTGGAAGGAGCAGAGGGAGAGGGAGAGGGAGAGGGAGAATCTTAAGCAGGCTCCAAGCCCAGCGCAGAGCCCGACAAAGGGACTGATCTCATGACCGCAAGATCACGACCTGAGATGAAATCAAGAGTCGGGACACTTAACCGCCTGAGCCACCCAGGTGCCTTGTTAAATATTCTAATGAAGCAGAATTTTTATGACCATATAGTGTTCAAATGAATGAGCAGAATTCATTTAACCAACCTATCGTTGTTGAAAACCCAAGTTATTTCTAATTATACTTTAAGCAAACCTGAGATAAACATCACATATCTATGTATCTATATCTTTATGTGAATCGGATTATTTCTTAATATATTCCTTTAAGTGGAATTATGGTGTTGAAGCAGAACATATTACATACGCTTCTTTTTCCCATTTAAAATATCTTGTGAACATCTTTTCATGGTAATCCAGTTCTTTAATATAATTTTAGGTGCTTTAAATAGTATTCCATCTTATGGATTATGTCATGACTTAAGCAATCCTTATCACTGGACATTTAGGTTATTACCGTTTGACTGTAATGTGGCTCTGTGGGAGGGTTTAGCGCTTTACAGTTTTGTGTCATAAGGGGTCTTCGATTATGTATATAGATCCTTTCTCTTGGGTTAATCCATTTCTCTAGAGAAGTCTTCCAAATTTCTGTCTTAGAAGGCACAGGCCAGGCTGCCAGGTTCTGTAGGAGTTGGGGAAGGGGCCAAAGACACGACAGCTCAGCTCATGCTGTCCCCAGGGAATAAAGCTTTGGTCTTCTGCGGGATAGGAAAAGAGTATCTGAATCTTACTATTTCCCTCTTGTATGCACTGAAAATATTTTTCCCCACTAGGAAATCTTTTTGTTCTCTATTTCATCATTTCCACCCACTAGGAACTCTTAAATCATAGAGACAAGGAAAAACTTCTATTGGCACCATTAAGCCTTAATCAGAAGTCCCAATATTCTTGAATTGGTTCCAGAAATATCAAGGGGCAAAAACAAAGAAACATTACACATAAAACAACAACAAAACAAAAACAGAGACACGTCATAACTGCTATCACTGTATTAAATGTTGTCAACTTGAGATTTTACTCCAGGAAAAAAAAAATTCCTAAAGACAGTATGAAGCACTTATCTGTATGGGATGTCAGGCACGTCTGCTGAGTTTGACAACTTTTTGTTCCTGCGAGGATTGAAAAGTTCTTGCACGGAAGTGAAGAGCAGGTTATATTCTACTCTGCCTTTCGTATCTACAAAACTGGGAGCCAAGTTGTGATGCCAGAATCTTTACTGTTAGTAGTGACAGTTGGTATGCATGCAAGTAGCAGAGAGAAAACATCTAATTTTCAAGTTATCGGGTTGAATTCATATTGCTGGCACTTGAAAAATCTTGCTTTGACTTATAAAAGGAATAAACGATACAAAAGCCAAAAACAGAGAGTAAGTATGAAATAATGTCATATGCTTTCTTCTAACAGAGACTACATTTTCAAAGAAAGGGGAAAAGGAAAACACTGGCTGGCTGGAATGGGTACTGCTCTATAACCAGATATTTTAGAAATAAGTACTCATTTCAGAAAAAAATTCTTACATTTCATTTAGCATTATAAAACATGTATTTCCTGATCAAGGTGTTGTTCACCCTAAATCTACTGGATTTGAACTGACAACACTGGACCACTTTTGACCAAGAAAAACAATTTCATATGGTTTAACCCTACCTAACACAGAGCAAAGTATTACCAGGTGTCAAAAAGCAAGACATTCAAAATGAATATAAAGCATGATTTCAAATGGTAAAGTCAATTCTTCTCTACTAAGACCACATGCCTATGTGTATAATTTCTCATAAAATATAAACTAGAGGGTATCCCCCCTGTTAAACACAAATGACTAGATTACCACGTCACTGTCCTCAGGATCTCTGAACTTGAAAACTCTTTCATTCAACTGCCTGTTGTAATACTTAAGAAAAGAGAGGGTCGCCTGGGTGACTCAGTCTTCTGGGCGTCTGACTCAGCTCAGGTCACAATCTCATGGTTTGTGGGTTTGAGCCCCGCATTGGGCTCTCTGCTGTCGGCACGGAGCCTGCTTTGGATCCTCCGTCTCCCTCTCTCTCTCTCTCTCTCTCTCTCTCTCTCTCTGCCCCTCCCCTGCTTGCAAGCACACACTCTCTCTCTTAAATAAATAAACATTAAAAAAAAAAAAAGGAGTATACCTCTGCTGAAGATGACAAGCTGACTTAAAAGAAAATGGGGTAGAGCACTGAGTAACGCAGAGAATTGCTGAATCACTATATTGTACACCTGAAACTAACATAACACTCTATGTTACCTACATTTGAATTAAAATAAAAAACTTAATAAAAACAAAAAAAAGTGAATGGGGGTAGGTTAATAAACTTAAATTAACCAGAAAGTCTAGGGCAAAAACCACACAAAGCTCCTGTCCACCTTTACCATTTTGCTTATTACCTCTGTGCAGAGATGCTTTCCCCTCCTCTAAAATCTTTTCTATTTAAAAATTTTTTTATTTATTTTTGAGAGAAAGAGACAGAACACGAGCAGGAGAGGGGCAGAGAGAGAGGGAGACACAGAATCGGAAGCAGGCTCCAAGCTCTGAGCTGTCAGCACAGAGCCCAACGTGGGGCTCGAATCAACGAACCGTGAGATCATGACCTCATGACCGGAGCTGAAGTCGGACGCTTAACTGAGCCACCCAGGCGCCCTTCCTCTAAAATCTTTTTAAACATAAAAAACTGAAAAATTTTAAATGTATTATTTTTATAAAGTGATTAAATAGGCTACTCTGCAGAGAGTAAGTTTTATCAAGCTTTAGTTTAGCAAAGTAAATCCTTCAGGGGAAATACATTTTTCACTCCACAAATAAAGGAGTTTTTTCCTCACAGAAAACAAGCCAACGAACAGGCCAACCTTTAAAAATTTGATTTCTCTGTACAATACAATTCCTGAATTTGAAGATTTAACAGTATAGCTTCAGAAATTTAGAAGCAACACACACCACTTTATGATAAGGTTTCTGCTTTGCTCCAGCAGAAATTCTCTGAAGTCTCAATCCCCAGCATAATGTCTCCCAGATGTCTCAACTAGTTGCCATGCCAACTAAAGCAGCTTAAATTAAATGAGGGCCTGAAAAAGCACCTGCATCTCTCCAGGTCTGTTGCGCATTAAATAAAGCTCTCTTGACAGGGACTCAGAGGTGCCATTAACTTGAACAGCAGCTATCTGATTATTGTTTCTGAGTAATTTAATGAGGGTCTCCAAACAAGAGGGAAAACAGGGTACTCTTTCCCTCTCTTGGTCCTTCTAAATGGGACAGCCTCTCCAACAGCTGGTGTACCCCCTGGGTCAATGACTCTGCTATGGCCTCTTAAGTTACCTTTGGGTAAAGATAAAATATAGGATTAACGTTAGCGTTTTCAGGAGAATATTAACAGATTAACCATTTTCCCCTATTAAAACTCATCGTTAAAAACATGATCATAAAAAACACCACACGGTATGCCAACCTCAGAGTGATTTGAACAGCCCTGTTAGAAAATAAATTGCTGCTGATTGCAGCAATTAGTTAACTAGCTCCGCAAAATATGGATTTCAAAATGTACTGATTTGCTTCAGAAAAATGAATGATGCAAATTAACAATTATAAATTCAAGGGTGGGGGGGATGCTGCTCTGATGCCTCGGGTGCCCAAGGGAAACAACAGTGTTTCCACGCTGTTTTAAAGAGCTTTTTGTTGCCGATGTTGTTACTATTGCTAATGTGGACATTTAGAAGGTGATTTTTAACGGGGTAGAAAACAGTCCTTTTGCTGCTTTCTCAAATGTTATTAGCCACTGGGGTATATTAGTTAATAGAAATAAAAACTTGGCCAGAGAGGTTATGTGATTTACCCAAGGTCACATTCTGGTATGTAAAATGCCAGAACTACCTCTGGTTTCCCAGCTCTTGGTCCAGGGAGTCTCGACCCCACCAACCTGGTTCCCATAGGAGCCTTCCTACTATCATTCCCATGTCTTACCGACGAGTATCATCACAGAATGCAGATTACTTTGAAATAAAGCTGACTTTTTTTTTTTTTTTTTGGAGAACAAGAGTGAGCAAGAGAGAGCGTAGGCTCTAAATTCCAACAGCTAGAGATTTAGATCTTTAAACATGTGAGGAAACTGGGGCACCTGCCTGGCTCCGTTGGTAGGGCATGCGACTTGATCTCAGGGTTGTGAGTTCGAGCCCCACATTGGGTGTAGAGATTACTTAAAATCTTTAAAAAAAGATAAATGCGAGAAAACCATCAAGATTTCTTTAGCTCCTACTGAATTTCTAAATTAGATGCACATTCTAATTGGCAATTTGCCTCTATCTGTAAAACACATACATTTGGTTTCCTTAAAATGGTTTACTTTAAAAAATTATTTTTATTTTTTTTATTAAAAAAAGGTTTATTTATTTTTGAGAGAGAGAGAGAGAGAGAGAGCGAGCAAGCAGGGGAAGTGCAGAGAGGGAGGGAGACAGAATCCCAAGCAGGCTCTGCATTGTCAGCACTGAGCCTGATGCAGGGCTTGAACCCATGAACCATGAGATCATGACCTGAGCTGAAACCAAGAGTAAGACGCTTAACTCACTGAGCCACCTAGGCGTCCCTAAAAATTTTTTTTTTAAACACATGAGAAACAATAAAAATAAAAGCAATGAACACTTACTGAGTTCTTACTATGTGCCTGGCACGTTCTAAACACTTTGAATTATCTCAAGGAATTCTCACAACACAAGTCACAGGCTATTATTATAAAGAACTAATTGTTCTCTTTGTGATTTTGAGTCTTTCCTTTTGGAAGAACTGAATCCGAAGATGTCTGAAGTAATTGCTCAAATGCACACAAGTACTCTTATTCATTTCTTCTAGCGCCTGAATTAGTCTTAGTTCTGTCGCTAGTAGGCCAGAGCCTCAAGTAAGAAACAACCCTACAATTTGCTGAGGGATTATCTCAGTTTGCTGAGAAGTATTTTGAGTCTCCTGTATGCCACTTTTAACACAGGTCACCTCATTCAATCCTCCTAGCAACCGGGGACTATTCCCATGTAACAGATACAGACTGGGGGTGAGGAATGTCAGGCCGACATGCTAAATAATTACACCCCTTTTGCCAACAGAAAAATAAGACAAAAGTTAAAAAATCACAGAGGCAAGTTTTTCTACCTGACATTCTTTGCCTCTCTTTCCACCTCCTGAATATTCCACTTCCTTCAAGTCTTACTCTTCTTACCCTTCTTTAGTCAAGTTATAAAGCTAAAATTGATATTCAATAAATATTTTCCAGCACCTGTGAATCATATATGCTTACTTGAAATAGCTTCTTGAATAGCTTCATGTTCCCTATTAATTTCTTTAAATAGAGGAGAACTTAAATTAGCTTATGTGTATATGTTAGCCTATTATTCATATATATGTTCACATATATATATACACACACACACACACACACACATATATATATAAATATAAATATAAGAGGAATCCCTGGCTAACATACTGCGTGTGGGGGCTGGGCTAGCAGCCCTGGACAAGAAATGGGAGGGAAAAAAAAGTCTGCATTAGAGACTGCTAGAAATATAGGCCAGGCCTTTGGTGGGCAGGCTAAGTTGAAAAGAGAAGTTTGAGGGGCGGCTGGATGGCTGAGTCAGTTGAGCATCCAACCCTTGATTTTGGCTCTGGTCATGATCTTACAGTTTGTGAGTTCAAGCCCCGCATCGGGTTTTGCACTGACAGTGTGGAGCCTGCTTGGGATTCTCTCTCTATGCCCATCTCCCATCTGTGTGGTCTTTCTCTCTCTCTCTCTCTCTCAAAATAAATATATAAACTTAAAAAAAAGAAGAAAGAAAACATACGTTTGGGAATCATTAGATACGGTAAGAAATAATCTGTACTTTCTATTAAATGAAACCTGCCACAGATGAGATACTGATTTTGCTTTTGGTTATAATCTCCCTTTGCACAGCATTTTTCTTTTTCTAAATTTTTTTTTTCAACGTTTATTTATTTTTGGGACAGAGAGAGACAGAGCATGAACGGGGGAGGGGCAGAGAGAGAGGGAGACACAGAATCGGAAACAGGCTCCAGGCTCTGAGCCATCAGCCCAGAGCCTGACGCGGGGCTCGAACTCACGGACCGCGAGATCGTGACCTGGCTGAAGTCGGACGCTTAACCGACTGCGCCACCCAGGCGCCCCAACATTTTTCTTTTTCTATTAAAAAACATTTTTTTCATTTCTTTCCTTCTTTTATTTAAAAATCCTGGATACTGAAATTATGGAAGTACGTTGCCAAGAGTTGTAAGTTCAACCTCAACATCATGACACTCTTTAGAATAATGCACATCGCTGTCATTAGCAGAGTTTTTAGTGCATTGCACCCAAATTTAACATGCAGAACACACTGCTCGACCCAAAAGTTGCTGAGGATGAAAATATGCTCATGAAGGACAGAGACCAAAGCAGGAAAAAAGCAAAAATAAGGAATCTTCTAACATTCCTTAGAAGAAATGAGGTGGGAATATAGAAGAGATACCAGAAAGGCAGACAAAAGAGAAGTATTTATGACTAAAACAAGTTTTAGGGTGCCTGCGTGGCTCAGTGGGTTAAGCGTCTGACTTTGGCTCCGGCCATGATCTCATGGTTCATGAGTTCTAGCCCCACATCGGGCTCTCTGCTGTCAGCACGGAGCCTGCTTCAAATCCTGTTTCTCTTTCTCCCTGCCCCTCCCTGGCTGCTTGCATACACACTCTCTCTCTCAAAAATAAAAAAAAACATTAAAAAAACCCCCACCAAAACCCAACCAGTTTGGGGCACGTGGGTGGCTCAGTCGGTTAAGCATCCAATTTCAGCTCAGGTCACAATCCCGCGGTTGTGCTGACTGCTCAGAGCCTGGAGCCTGCTTCGGATTCTGTGTCTCCCTCCCTCTCTGGCCCTCCCCCACGCGTGCTCTATCTCTCTCTGTCCCCGAAGTAAACAAACATTAAAAACAAAAAAACAGTTTTGCACAATTTTCTTTGATGCAAAAATGATTATGGGCAAGAAGAACAGGAAATTCATCTAGAGCCTGGCAGTCAACTATACCCTCAATGGTAGGACTCCCTGACCCCTTGCTCCAATTAAAACAAATCTGTACCATGATCAGTATTTGCTTGACCCACCCATCTCTACGATCTATTTTAGGAAGTAATTTAAGAATGCATGATAATCAGCCGCATGCCAGAAAACCTGACTACTCCAACTGTCAAAGGTAATTCTGCAGAAAAAGCTACACAATCACCACAGAAACAAATGCTGACACCAAATTCTGACCTTCAATTAGGAGTCAGATGATTGACTCCTTTTCTGTTTTTAGGAGGTCATGATTATTCAAGCAGTCTCAGAGGCTACAGGACTGGTGCCAGCAGCATCTTTGTGTAACCATCATCATTAGCATCAATAAATACTGACTGGGCACCAAGTGGGTGTAGAGAGCTTGCTAACTCCATGACAACACAGAGAAAAAAGATGGACGAATGCAAGGCAACATACAAGAGGTCAGAAGGGATTGAGATGAGCTGTAAAAATCAAGTAGAGAAAACAAGGAAGCAAAAAGATTTTTAATGTACTGTACATGGCCACAGAAGCTTGACTGAAAAAGAAAAATACTTATTGAGGAAAAAAAAAGCTCCTATTTGTCGAGAGTTTTCTATGTGTTAAGCCCCCAGCTTTAAATTTACTTAGCCTCATGTACTCTTAATTGCTCTAAGAAAAAAATCCTATCGTGATTCCCATTTTACAAACTAGTGTGCAGCAGAGTGAATACAAGATCCTGGCCTTTGTTCTGAACTTGTACTGTCTTTCAAAAGATAAACTTTGGGGTAAAGGGGAAGGAAATAATTCTACTTCAGAAGAGAGAAGGCCAGGAAGCTGGTTTTTACAATGAGGAGGTAAAGGAATTCAGGCAGTGGGAGGCGGCGTGGTGTAGGTTTTGGGATGAAAGACTAGGTTAGATTGTCAACTGCTACTTACTGGCTTAATAACATCAGGCAAGCTAACGAAATCCTCAGAGTTTGTTTCTGCGTTTATAAAATAGGGACAATGAAATCTACTACACAGGGTTACTGCCAGGGTTTAGATGTTGTATGTGAATCATATATAAATGTCTGGCAACCGAGGGAACAGGGAGATTACTTGGGTAGCTGTTATCACCATCACTGTTACAGGAGGGAGGAAGGATACTGAATTTATTAAATATCAATATGCCAGGCACTGTGCCAAATGTGTTACATACACTAATTTCTTTATTCCTTGCAACAGTCCTTTGAAGGAAAATATTATCTCCATTTATCATTGAGAAAACTGAGGCTCAGGGAAAAGTATCATGTAAGTTTTTGAAGGTCAAAAAGCTAAAAGAGAGGAGGGGAAATAAGGAGATGAATTCAGGAATGCCCAATATCAAAGTCCATGCCTTTGCCAAAATGTATGACCATGTTCTTATTTTTCCTGACATTTCCCCCTCCCTGAATAAAAAAAAGCCAAAAGAATGTTAGTACAAAAAAAACCCAACCAACCAACCAAACAAAAACCACAAAAACACAAAACAGGCAACCGGTTGAAAAAGTTCCTTTAAGCTACTGATCTTAAAAGGAAAGATTAGGCAATCTCTTAAGGACATCAGTGCTGAAGAGGAAAGTTTTATTCACTTATGAAATGGGGTCTGGTGGTTTTCTGGCACCAAAAAATAGTATGTCGATGTAGTCACATTCTTTCATATGAGGACATAAAAACCTTTTAGATCAAGAAAAGTTTTCTACAGGGCATATAATTTTTGAGAGAGACCTAGGGTTGGTTTTGGACAGACTGGAAACTCAAGGGAAGTTAGACTTTTGAGACCCTCTACGCAGGGACCCTGGTTCTGGGAAAGGGCTTCTAGTAATAGGTTTCTCAGTCTGGAGCTCAGGGTGGTAAAAATTAGTAACTGATCAGTATTCCACATATCCAAAAACAAACAAACAAACAAACAACACATGCACACAAAACAAAACTTCGCTCAGCTCATACATAATATACTTCCTTTGGAAAACAGCCACCTCGACCTAATCCTATTTTCTACCATCTGATTCTCTTGCCACCTTTAAGCGATGTATCAATAAGAGGAAAAGACTGTCAATTAAACATGCAATTATTAAGCCCATTACCAACTGTACAAATCAGTGCTCTTAATACTTAATAATGACACCAATAGAGTATGCAGAGAGCAAACGACCACAGTAAGTAGTACATAAAGAAATTGTATCTGGCTAAAACTCAGATTCGTGCTAGTGTGCTGTAGCTCCATTAAGTTCCCTGAAGTACTGCTCTCAAATAAATTGAGTTGGTAGCAGGAGACTCAGCTGGTCTATGAAGTGGCTAAAAGCCCCACTGCTTCCCCATATCCTCCAATTAAGGCAGGTCTGATATATTTAGTGGCTTCTGAAACCTCTGGGTCTCCAGGTAACACATGCCTCCTAGTGTCTACCAACCTTAAAAAATAGAAATAAAGTCAGAACAGTGGGATATACAAAAAGATCAAATAAACAGTCCTGTGAGCCTCCCTAAATTCTCACACCTGAATTAAATATGTCAAGAGGCTAATAATCAGAAGGTTAACCAGAAGGTTAAGCAGTTCAGGAGAATGATAATGGGGTTATGAGGCTTTTCAGCAGCTCAAATTAGGTGTGGCTTTGTTGTCATCCAATATTACCCTCTAAGAGTTGGAAAGCCTGACAGCATTTCATTCCAACCAGCTGGGAAGTTTTAGAGACATATTTATTTTTTGATGGAGAGGTGAAAAGACTAGATTCAACCTTTCCTTTTTTTTTTTTGCTTCACCTGGAACACAGGTGTTTCAAAAAGAGCTGGTGTGAATAATTTGCTCTATCTATAGTGATTCTCTTCAAAGCAGAGGGAAAAAAAATTCCAACTGTGAGTTGGAACTTTTAACTGTTCTTTAAAACAACCTAAGGATTTGCTAGTACGCTAAAGCCTGAGTAACCTTTATGCAGGCAGGAAGGGACAGACAATACTAGGAGACGTAACTATAGGACATAAAAAAGCGAATAGTTCTTGGGATGGTGGGCTGAAGGAGGAAATGATGTCATTTCTTTCTAATTAATAGGAAAGGTTTGGTAAAGGTACTGAAAAAAGCACTAAGAAAGATAATGTGGATGCAGTCTGGGTGGAAGGCTTGGAGGTGCTGAAGATTTGTATGCTGGGAAGAGGATGCCAGGTAAGGAGACATGAGGTACTAAGGTTAACAACAGTTCACATATTATTATTTAAAAAAAATCCTCTCTAAAAACAGGCTATGCTTGTTATTGATAGGCCATTATCAAAGTCCATTTGTCTGTGATGAGTACTTGCTAATGTCGTCTGTTGGTTGTTGGCAGTCGCTTGACATGCTTTGCTTGTACCAGAAAATTCATAGGAATTCCTACTGTCTGTCAGCTTTAATAAGTTCTCCTCTATAAGGCCTTCCCTTACTACTTTTATAGCGCTTATTAACTTCCAGGCACTATTTTAAGTCAGTCTGTCACTCTATCCCAATCTATCCCAAAATAACTCTCTGAGGTAGGAACCATTATTATTCTCATTTTATTAACCAGGAAATTGAGGCACAGAGAGGTTACAAGGTCACACAGGTAGTAAGAGGCAAAGCCAGAATTCAAATCTAGGTAATCTGGCTCCAGACTCCATGCTCTTTGCCACTACAACAGGTTTTCTATTATGTCAAGCTAGCAGAATGCTGACTAGGTAGGCCCTGAACTATCATAAGGGCTTTGAAATAAACAGAGGATGACGACCCTTGTTCTTGTTTCATGATGTGCTAGGAGGCCATTACACTCAAGACTGCTACTGTCGGGCAACAGAACAAGGGATGATGAAGAGTATGGCAGGAAGAAGGATGGAGAAGGGGGCTGATTTTAGAGTGCTGTTATTTAGGCTCTAGTATCAAGAATATTAATTTAGGCTCTAGTATCTAGTATTGAGAGCTTTGTAGGGAGAAGAAATGGAGACACTCACTAGTCAGTTTCCTAATGTAACAATCTTCTAAGAATATGAGATAAAGGTCAATATTCCACATTCCCATATCCAAGCCTGCCAAGCAGTCTGACTTCACTTGTTCCCACCTCTCAGACAAAAGAGAAAGAATAAAGCCGATTCTTTACACAGCTTCTACTATCAATAAACACTGGGAGAATTTATAAGCTATTAGGAATAAATGCTTACTATAAATGACAAGGTGTTGTGCAAACATGTCATAAAACAGCACTGCTAAACAAGCACTTCAATAACAGAGAGCTAATCATCCTGGACAGCCCAAGTTGTGTATAAATGTGAATACTTGTGATACGGTCTTATGTAAAAAAAAACCCAAAAAACAAACAAACCCACCTATCAGGTTCAAAAAACTCTTACCATCTGGAGTTCAGAACTATAGCAGTCTGGTCTGACTGCTCAAGGGAACTGAACTCTGAGAATACATTTAATGCTTTATGTGCAATGAGTAACTGATTTTGTATGAAAAATTATTAATGATATGTTAAAAGCTTTCAGAGAACAAAATAAGGCTATTTAACTGGTTTAGCTGGACTGGGAGAAGAAAACGGAGAACTTGTGTCAAATTATTTCCTACCGACTGAATATGGACAGAAAGCTTTGAAAACACAATTTTAATGCCTAAACAGTCTTTACTGACTTGAGATAATGAAAACTGGATCATTCTTTCTTCCACTGCGTATTGGACAAAACTAACTCTAAGCCAGACCAAAAAGAAATCTTGCAATATTAAATATTCATCAAATAGGTGTCCACGAATTCTCTTATGCGAAAAGTCCAAGAATGACAGTGAAAACATGCTTAAACCCACATTAAGCACTAATTCTGAAATCCGGTCATTCCTATTTGAAAGAAGGCAATCTCACAACCATAAATATGTGAGACTTAACAGACTCACATTTTTTTCTTCCAAACTCAGGTCCACAGCGGAGGGAAATTTCAACCTAGATCCCAGATATGTAACTGTCTCTGAAATAAAAATGAGGGCATTAAATAGCATGGATAATGAAAATCTGGTTTATGGATATTGTTGATTTCAAACAATGCTTTCCATGTGGAAGAAAAACAGCAATGCATCACAGAGAGAATTGCTTTCTCTTGTAACAAATGGTCAGCCCTAAATCTCATCATCTTCTTTGCAACAAAAAGCATGGGCGCCTTTGCAACTAGAAAAAAAAAAAAAAGAAAATCAGTGTGTGCTTCAATTAGAATCACTGACCTTTTCTGAAGCCTGCCTGTGCTTCTCTATAGAAATCAATGGAATAAAAGGTCACGTTGTTAAAATGTTTGAATACAACATTCTCTTTCCCAGGCAAAGGCAAATTCCTTTTCTTTTTAGGGCAATTAATCTGTTGTATATAGAATGTCAAAAATTAAAACTACCTTTAATTTGCAATTTAAAACTAATTTTAAAAAATCAGTTCTATCACCAGAAAAAAGGGAAAATCACAGGAAAGCTACATTCTACATACTTCATTTTACATACCCTGTCATAGCCCCAGAAGGCTCTATTGGCTAAGTCCTTGTCACTAAGGCTATACAACAGCCTTGCAATAAAACACATGCAATAAAACAGAAAAAGCATCCTAGAGAAAAAGAAGTTACTTCAAATCTCAGTTCTCTTCTTTCCAAAGTGCCCTGAAGAAGTCAAAGGCAAGCTCTGTCTGCCAAATGTAGATGGCAGAGCTTGGCGATTACTAATTTTCCACCATCATAACCCTCCAAAGCAAATGCACATTCACACAAAAACAGAGATTAAGAGTCAAGAAACAAACCAAAAGAAATGACTGGAATAGTCATTATTTTTTTCTGAACATAAAAAAAAAAAAATCTTTGAAAGAAGTGCCTTTATCTAGATTATAAACATTTTGCTTCTCCAGTTTTTTTAATTCATGAAGAGAAAGGGCAAATTCTTCGATCACCTCTTAATCCATTCAGAGGATAAATACACCGATCAGTCATATAAACTGCATCATGCTTCTTACTGCCACTACAACAAATCTCAAAACTTTCTCTAAGAGACACCAAGCCTTCAAATTAGATTCACCAACCTTTCCTAACGGGTCTAAAAAACTTACTTCTGTGTCCAGACAATCTGGTTTCAAATACCCTCCTGCCCAACAGAATTTGAGAGCAATTTACTCCAGGCTCATCTATTGTAAAGCTGCAAGAATGATGTCATTAAAACCTGAGAGCAGACTGCAATCAGTGGTATAAACCACCACAAGCAGCATTGTGAAGGGAAGAACAAGCCTCTCAATATGCCAAGCTACAGATGCTTCCTTACCTACCCAGTGCTACCCATCACCAACGAAATTCACTTCTGGTTAAAGGTTTTAAAAGACAAAGTTATTATAAGGAACTAGTTATGAAGGGCGGGGAGGATTCAAAATATACAGAGAACAAAAATCTATAAGAAGAATCTAGGAGAAGTATATCAGGGAAGTCTGTTTCTCAATACTTTCTATGGCAGTAAGAGATGAAATAAAATGGCGGTCCATTTAAAGCGGGGGAGGTCTGCCTCTGTGTCAAGATGTAGTATCTGCTATATGTCAATTATATCTCAAAAAAAAAAAAGGTGTAAGAAAAAAAGACCTAATATCTGACATAGAGCCTTATCCATTTGTTCCCACTTGTCCCCACTTTCTAACATTTATGTAATGAACGTTCTATTATACACTTAGATGTGACACCTGTTAGCACTGCTCCACACTATTTAATTAGAAAAGAAAGAGCTACCTGGACCCACAAACAAAACAGATACTGCCTAAAATTTTGTGAAAAAATAAAAATACAACTGGAAATACTGAAAATATATTTATTAGACTAACAGATCACTGATCTTGTATGGATCCTATAAGAAAGGACTAGAGAAAATGTTTTATTCTATGAAAATTTTAAGTACCAGGTAAGTCTTCCAAACTCTTTTTTGGGGGAGGCGGGGAGAGAAGGGCAGAGCAGTTTTTTCTGCTCAAGAAAATTTGGTTACGATCTTTAGTGTTAAACTGATTAATATTAAAATTATTTGAAATTCATCAATCATCCCCAATTGAACCATGAACCCCTTAAAGGTAACAGCAATGGCCATTATGCTTTATACTACCTGCTGGTACCTCTTTCCTGAGGGTAAAGGTCTAAAGTTAGGGCATAAAATGAACACTGAGTATCACAAAAAGTCATCTGGGAAGATGCCATGTTGGAAGCCAATACGTCAAACTCACATTAAATCCAACAGTATAGTGTTCTCTGGTATCGAAACAGAGTGCTGTTTTCTTTGACCGAACCCTGTATGAAACAGCTGGCTCTTGTTAAGGGGTCATACTGTATAAAACTACCTCTCTCAGCACCAGTATCATGCTCAGTTTGGTGAAATTCTCTCACTAGGGGAAGCCTATGGGAGCTGAAATTACCCGAGGGAACAGCACATTCTTGATTCCGAGCTCATGCTCACTCTGAAAAATGAGCTAAATGAATGGAATTGGACATAAACGAATTCTCTCTCTTTTCATCATGTTTAAAAAGTCAAAGAATGAACAAAGCAGAGATTTTGGGTGACTGATTCAAGGCCTCGAGTCAAAGACTATACACATGGCTTTAAACTTTGATACTTACACTTTAAATTCTGCCCTTTATACCACTGGTGTGTCAGAATGAAAAAGAAGTTAGAATATATTCTATTTTAGGCAAAAAGTTCCAACTTTCTTAAAGCCTAAACAGAGGATGAATTATGTCTTTTGAAGACTGGTAGATCAATCATAGTCAATTTGGTCATCAAAAAGCATTTTATGATCCATACATGAAGAGCAGCGACATGATTCTGAGGAGCAGTCTCCACTTAAAGAAGTAACAAGTAGAGACCAAGTAAGCTGCTTCCATCTCGCCTCCCTTTTCTAGGCTATGGTTGGTCCCGCTGCTACTGCTCAAAGACCTCTTCTTTAAAAAAAAAAAAACCATACATACCTGAAATTAATTTCACAATTTCTACCCTCATCGTTTCTAGCAGTCTTTACAACAATCCAGATCTTATTAGCCAAATGACACAAACGGCTGCTTCACATTTGCATATTTGAAGTCCCTCAGGTAGTCACGGGTAACTTCAGCCTTCATGCTGGTAATTATTCTGGTGCTTTAGCCTAGTGGATCCCAACCCTGAGGGCACATTCAGATCACTGGGGAGAACATCTTCAAAAATACTTACTGATGCCTAGAACCAAACTCAAACCAATTAAATCAGAAGGTAGGGTTTGAACATTTGTATTTCTATAAAAGGCTCCCTAGGTGATTTTAATGTGCAACCAGAGAGAATCTCTACCTCTCAGTTTCTCAACCATCTGAATTCTGAGGATTCTGTTATTATTCTACTTCATCTACCTTCGAGCATGGCTCTACTTTCTATCTAGAAGCGGCTATAACCTGTCCTAACTACAAATTCCTTTCTTGGAACACAATCTCCATATTCTAACCACACTACTACTGCTACTGAACCTGCTGCTTGCTATCAGCCCAGCATGTCTTTGAATCTTGCCTCTCCTTTCTTGGAGGACGCCAAGTCCTCTTTTGATGTCAACTGCTTCTCTATCAATGTGGCCAGCTATCCTGTGAAGTTCTAGGGCTCTAGGGAGCCCCCTCCCCAATTCTTTCACTTCCTTGTCCTGCCTCTGTGAATCCCCAACCAGCCATCAAAATCAAAGCGCAGGCTGCTGAGTACATGGCTAAAGAGGTGCCAGTAAATTGCCAAGAATCCTTCTGTTCTCCTTTCCCAGTCTGCAACAGTCATTGCCTCTCAGCCCTAAGAGTTAGGTCCTTTTCTTAAGGTTAACCCCCCCCCTCCACAAACCTGTGGTTAAAATATACATAATGTGGTGTCCCACTCAACTGGATGGGGGCCCCCAAATGTGGAGCGATGACTGGGGGCGGGGGAGCCGGTAGCGTGGGCAGTGAAAGGATTCACCCAAGTCAGAACAAGGAAGACAGAAGTTTATTGAATACACTGCAAGGGAGCAGTGGGGAAGGATAGAAAAGGAGAGTCTGTCTGCAGTAAGGCAGTGGGTGGGAGGCATATTTAAAGAGGGAAGGTGAGAAGGTATGGGGACTATGGAATTTTCCTTTTGGTTTTTTTTTTTTTTCAACGTTTATTTATTTTTGGGACAGAGAGAGACAGAGCATGAACGGGGGGAGGGGCAGAGAGAGAGGGAGACACAGAATTGGAAACAGGCTCCAGGCTCCGAGCCATCAGCCCAGAGCCTGACGCGGGGCTCGAACTCACGGACCGCAAGATCGTGACCTGGCTGAAGTCGGACGCTTAACCAACTGCGCCACCTAGGCGCCCCTGGAATTTTCCTTTTGGGTAACTGTGCCTGGTTGTTAGTAATCCATTGGTCAGTGCCTTTGGGTATTTGGAGGTGGGTTGCCTGATGGGCCTGTCTGTATTCAGGCAGGCAGTCGCTGTCAGCCCTTCTGCCTTGATCAAGTTTCCATTGCTCAAGCCTGTTGTCTAAAAGTGGCCTCTACACATAAAATTTACCATTTTAACCATTTTTACACGCACAATTCCATGGCATTACATTCACAATGTTGTGCAACTATCACCACTATCTAATTCTAGAACTTTCTCATGATCCCAAACAGAAACTCTTTGTTAAGTTTATAAAGAGCACTTCTGATTCTGTCATTCCGCATCACAAAAATCTTTCATTGTGCCGTCCAATGCCTACTGAATACAGATGAATTTTCTTAGTTCAACATTCAAGGCCCTCCATGATTTGCCCCAACTAGCTTAGTTTTTAATTATTTATGCATGCTAAACTCTAGCCAGCTGGATGATCTGCCATTCCCTAAATGATACTCCTGAACTTAGTCTCTCCATCTGGAATATCCATCCATCTCAATGCTACCTGTCCAAATCCTCATCTTTCAAAATTTGTCTGAAATGTCATTTTCTCCATTAAGTCTTACTGTTTTTTTCTGCCTGAAGCAATCTCTTCTTTTACAGTTCCACACCACCTATCCATATTCTTTTGGCACTTTCTACCACATCTGATGGTTATTTCTTTATATCTTATCTCACTCCACAGACTATATTTCCTTTTAAGGAAAGCGCTAGGAGGCAGCACTGAGTTAAGAGCACTCCCAGCCCATTAAGACCAGTCAATATGGGTTCAAATCCCAGCTCCGTCATTTCTAAGTGAACCTGGATGAGTTATTTACCTCTCTGAGCTACAGTTTCTTCATCTGTAAAATGGAGATAAGGGTCAAGTATTTAGAACAGTGCCTGGTACACTAAATGAAAAAAAAAAATTAAACAAATACACGATTCATCTTTGCACCTTCCACAGAGATTGGTACAATGTTATTATGTAAAAGGTAGTGCTAGGGGTGCCTGGGTGGCTCAGTTAGTTGGGCATCTGACTTCGACTCAGGTCATGATCTTGTGGTTTGTGGGCTGGAGGCCCACACTGGGCTCTGAGCTGTCAGCACAGGAGCCTGCTTCGGATTCTTGTCTCCCTCTCTCTCTGGCCCTCCCTTGCTCACACTGTATCTCTCTCTCTCTCAAAAATAAATAAACATTAAAATTTTTTTCTTAAAAAACCAAAGTAGTGTTAATTATTTGGCTGAATGAATAAATAAGGCTGACTAGATACTAAGTGGCAATTAAAGTTAGGAATTCAGCTGGATTGTTCTGCTAACTTTTCCTTTATTTTTCCTTTTGGGCTTCAGAGGTAAGGAGCCAGAATTGGTGACAGTGGGTAAAAGCATCAGGTTTTGTTTTTGTTTTAAATCATTAAATGCTTTTCAAGCAATTCAGCTTGGGAACTTTTTAGTTTCCACTAAGAGACTATTTTATTCGTTCAATTAACAAACACTTATTTAGCACCTACTATATGTCAGGCATTGTTCTAATAGTGAGCAAAACAGAAAAAAAATTTCTGGTTCTAGGCACATAGTTGATGCTTTTGTTTACAGAATAAATGAAAAGGGAATTCTAACAATATGAGAATCTTCAAAGCTCCTAGGATGCAGATTTCTGGTCCTTGCTGGTACTGTCTGATGCAGAGTAAGAGTGCACTTACATATGCAAATACATATTTCATTTTGTTTGTTCTTAGCTCTTCACAGACTCCTAAGATTCTCTGCGGGTTATAGAGCTGTTTCACAGCACCAAGCAATCATGTATTGTGTATTCTTTAAATTACAAAATGTTCCTATAAAATACAGTATACAAATACTGTCAGTTAAAATTGAATGAATGCATCTGGGAGCCCAAAACTACATTACTCCTACCAAGGGTTCTCAACTGGTCAAATGGGCATGTAGGCTCCCTCGCTGCATTTATGACAAGAGATTCCTGTTTAAACAATGCCTGCATAAGCCAAACCTATTATCCAAATAGGGACACTTGTGAAAGTAAAAGGAGGAACTTGTTAATTAATAATTATACGAGGACATCAGGTAAAATCCGGGAATCCTTGCAAACCAGGACACATGGACACCCTATTAGACTGCTCCTTTCCACTGGTTTTAGGCCGAAATTGCTTCGAATGCAGATAACCTGCTCTGCCCATATTCTCCTCCGTAAAACACTAAGATAATGTTTCATTATGTGTCAAGTTCAAAATAAACTTTTCCCAAAGCAAGCCAAATTTTTATTTCCAATCCAGCAGGCATCCAGTACTTTCTAGGAAAGGGCATGTTTATGTATACAATTCAAATTCCTGACTGAAGGACGATAAATAATGATTTTCAATCAAATAATTACAACTGGTTTCTCTTGGGTTAAATTTCAGTAGGCTCAAAGTAATTAAGTGCCGAAGTGTTTTCATACAGGTTTCCAAATAGAAACTCAAAGTGCAAAATGAATAATGCAATCCTTTAACGGCTAAAAGTTCAGTTAAAAAAATACAGAACTTTTCTTAATTATTAGATTTTAAAAATACGAAAACAGAAAAGCTACAAGATGCAGAGATCATGGTAGAATTTATTGTTCCTTCCATATATGATTCATGCTAAATCTGTTGCATCCTGTAGGTAGATTTGTAAACAGTTATAGTCCAGACATTGTCTTTTTCAAAGTTGCTTAAGGAGCTATCTAAAGATGCATGGTCTTTGAAAACTCAGGCCAAATTTTTGGTGGGCACTGATGTAATCACTTTTTCACAGTTTCAGGAAAAAACAGGATTAACTGCATAATAGTATATGCTTAATACTCTTATTATATATCTGATTACATCAAAATGTTCATAGACCTCAGATTTTCTAAAATGATACGAACTATTCAATCAAAGAGATCTTCTAATTTAAAATGTTTCTGTACTAACAGTTACATATGCAACGTAACATCCCAAGTTTTTAATCTTAGAAAAAAGTGCAATGATGTGGCTCTGTATGTACAGTGGAAGATTAAATTATAATATGATAAATATATACTTCTGACTCTATGAACTGATTCCTTTATCAACTTTAAATATTAAAACATCCATTAGATGCATAGCAACATACTTAGAACTTACCTAAAATGACAGAGCCTCAAACAGACCTCAAAAAGTATCTTCAAAGCACAATTCCATGATCACACATTTAAAACTCAAAATATTATCCATTCTAAAATCTGCAAAGACACAATCCTCCAATTAAAAAAAAAAATGTCTAAAACCATGTGTAATGTGTATGCCATGTTTTTCAGATACTACAGAGGGAGCTGCTGACACAGATGAATAATACATTAAGCTGAAATCAAATACTAGCTTGAGATATTATTAATCTTCAATATTTTTGTGTTTTGGTAGTAAGGTTTCTTATTTTTCAGAGGGAAACAGAAGGAATTTTTTTTTTGCTTTGGCTACAACAAAAACTTCATACTGATATTAAAAGAGTCACCGAAAGTAGTGCTTATATATAATTAAGGCATTTCTTATATTTCCATTTACTAGCTCTTCTAAAACACAGATTTTTAGTATCCTGTACTCCAGGCTAAGTCATGCCTTCCTAAGAGTCTTTATAATCCTGGGGCAGCTACAGGAATGACTCCTTTTTATGTAAAAGGATTCAGTGTTTTCCAAATAGCACCACCACTGGAAAACACCTCTATTCTGTGCATGATTCTACATATAGCTAAAAATTAAACAGGAAACAAGAATAAGTGAGGTTTAAGTTTGAAAGATTCTTCCGTAGCCAACTAATTACAATGAAAGCAACAGGTGTCAATTTTTTAACTTGAAGGTAAAAAATTAAATAAAAAAGTAAAACTTTTAGGAGCACCTGGCTGGCTCAGTTGGAGGTACGTGACTCTTGATTTCAGGGTTGTGAGTTCAAGCCCCACATGGGGTGTAGAGATTACTAAAAAAAAAAAAAAAAAAAAAGAAAACCTTAAAAAAATAAATTAAAACATTTAAGTAAATGGTACACCAGATGGTTCTGCAAATATTTTACAGCAAAGACTTTTAAACATTCATGAACAATTCCGGAGAGAGAAATTTCACAGAAACATTCTGCCAACTAATGAAATGGGCTGAAATTAGCCACCAACAGGTACTATACTATCTATGTCACTCATAGTTTAGAAAAAATTTTTTTTAACATTTATTTATTATATTATTGAGAGAGAGAGAGAGAGAGAGAGAGACAGAGAGAGAGGCAGAGCATGATTGCGGGAGGGGCAGAGAAAGAGGGAGACATAGAATCCAAAGGAGGTTCCAGGCTCTGAGCTGTCAGCACAGAGCCTGACGCGGGCAGGGCTCAAACTCACAAACCTGGAGATCATGACCTGAGCCAAAGTCAGACGCTCGACCAACTGAGCCACCCAGGCACTCCATGTCACTCATGGTTTTAAACCATAACTATGCTAACTTTTCCTCTGCTCTGCAAGGATCTTAAATAATAATGATTCAAGGATCTCCCAGAGTCCAATTATGGTCAATAATGATGAATGATTGAGAACCACTAGCTTACAGAAGCACACAGAAGGTTTTTAAAAGAATGACAAACCCAAGTACAAAAAAAATTAATGCCTGATATAAACAATTCATGCTTAAACTGTAAGACACAAAATGAATATTATGAATTAGCTAAGTGTTCAGTGAAGAGAATCTAATATAAATGGCATTTTATTAAATATATCCATACACGCCAATTATCTTATTTGAACACGTTCTTTCCCCACAGATGGCTTATGTGCAATAAAGGGTTAACTCAGCAGAGATCTATACGTCCTATACGTCCCAAAAGTCTTTAGGACTAGCTCATGACCAGCTCCTGGGAAATAACCTTTGAGGTCTTGCAATATCCTGCCTCATAAGAGCATCTTAGTATACCTGGGGCTTTGGTCACACCAGATAGTTTATGCTAACAATGTGATTTATGGTGACACCTGTTTTTGTTTGCCTGGGGCCTTGGGGCAGCTGTATTAGTTTAACCTCTGGGTGGGGGAAAAAGGAAGAGGGCTGGAGACTGAGCAGCTAAGGTCAGCCCTGTGCCTGCTCTAGGCCCACCTGACTGACCTCCAATAAAAGCCCTGGACACTAAGGATCTGGTGAGCTTCTCTGGTTGACAACATTTGCCTGTATTGTCATTCAATGTTGCTGGGAGAATTAAGCAAGATCTGTACAATTCTACTGGGAGGACAACTGGAACTTTGTGCCTGGTTTCTCCTGGACTCTGCCTGTATACCTTTCTCCTTTGCTGATTTAATCTGTATCATTTTGCTGTAATAAACTGTAGCCAAGTAGATCCTTCCTGGATCCTGTGAGTTCTTTCAGCAAATCATGGAACCCGAGGGTGATCTTGGGGACCCGTGACACAACCTATAATACAATAAAATTCTTATTTAATAAAGATTTCTTCTAATTTCAAGGTTTGTTGTCAGCAACCTCATTTCCAAACAGGCAGAAATAGCATTACGCATTCATAGGAATGCCTTCTAATAAGTAGGCTCCTTTCCCACCAACTAAAAGGATAAAGTAGGTGACTCCTGACCAGGTACAGAAGTTACTTCTGATGAATGACACAAGTATGGCCCCACTCCCACTAGTTCCCTTCTTCAGCGAGGAGCTGGGTAATTTCAGGAAGTCTATGAAATGGAATCATCAATGCTTTCTCCACAGTTGCTACTACTGATCTGTAGCTGAGGAAAAAAGAACATACATTCTCAAATCATCTATCCTTAGGATAATTCTGTACTTTTTAAAAAAGCGTAGGTCAGAACCATCCAACCTGGCCCAAGATCTCAGGTATACAAGGACACTCTTATCAGCCAGGAGCTGGTCAAGGCCCAGTCCTGTCTTTGGAGTGTTCAGCGTTGGAGCACCCCAAGTCCACTGAGTTAAGCCTTTGTTAGTTCCATAAAAGATCTGTGGGTTGAAGCAACACCGAAGATTACAGCATTCAAGAGCTTTTGGTTTATCGGATCAAAACATCCCAGCAGTGGTGATCGATGACAATTCTATCACTTCATAATGTTTCCCAATTCCCCAGTCAGCTCAGCCATTCTCTTTCCCTTAGGGAAGTTCTTAACTGGTCCCAGTTACTAAGGAAATTATCAAAGACAATTGTCTAGTACAGAATTACCTGCCACCTGTGTAAGAATGAAATTTTTATCTCACTGCTAAGTCAGAAAAAGTATCATGCTTTTATACTGGTTTCCATTCTAAGTCATAGGCCTGGTGTTAATTAAAAGCCTAAAGTGAATAAATTGCACTATCACAAGCTCACCGAATTCAAGGATTTAGGATTCCCTGTCTTTCACTTAAAGTTTTACCAAGTTACATGCAGAATGGTAAATGGTGATGCTTTGCCTAGGGCTAACCTATGTCCCAATTTTTTTTTTTTCCATGCACAGTCCCCGGAGCTATAACTAGGCATTATTTTACAGTTTATTATTATCCATGATACTTGACATACTATTTTTACATGTTAACAGTAGTAATATAATGTTAATGCCTCTATTCTGAGAGTATCATATAGGTAGGAGTTGAAATAAAGACCACAGAGTCAGACTGTCTGGAATTGAACCTCAGTCTCAATATTTACTAGCTCTGTGATCTTGGTCAAGTTTTTTTTTTTTTTTTTTTGTTTTGTTTTGTTTTGAAATCTTTGGTGCCTCAATTTCCTTTTCTGTAAAGTGGGAAGAATCCTATCTTTCCCAGATGGTTGTCATAGGGATTAAATAAACTCATATGATAAAAACGTTTGTAAGTTATGACTATCACCATTACCACCACCACCACATTCCAAAGAACCTGGGACATCGGACTTACATTATCTCTTTAATTTTCACCTTACCCCAAGTTGCAGAAAAAAAGGGCAGTAGTATCTTCTTAACTGACAGGCAGTTGTTATATAGCAACAAGAGCACTTTCTTGAGTTCCACACAACACAGCTGCCTCATTGGTTTCATCTGCAAAATGGGGATGGTAATAACCTATCTCATAAGGCTGTGTGGAGATTATGTACTGTTTTATGGTATCACCGTTCAGGATATATTGATAATACTGCTCTCTGTCAGATACTTGGGATTTCAAAATTACCTGGTTCCAGGTACTCAACCACCTTTGCAAGGATGAGATTTTATACGCCTTAAAACATGAACCCCAAAAGGTGCTAGAAGAACAAATTAATAAAAAATTGTCCCCTTCTTTCACATTCCCTGGTTAGGATACATTTCTTCAAAATAGTCAATGTGTGGAGGTTGGAGTATGTCAAGGGCAGAGAGTACCTAAGAAAGGAAAAAAAAAAAAAGTCAAATTTAGAGAACTAAAAAGGAAGCAAAATGACATAAATGCAAGTAAATACTATTAACTCTTTAATGATTTAAGACTTAGTTACAATTGTCCACTGAGATTAACTAAATGTGCCAGTCAAGGAACAGTCCTGAATATTAAGAGGGGTTTGTAAACTTATCATGTAAAAGATACTTCAATCTCAACTAAAATGAGCTACCAGACCCCTTCACGGAGAGTGTGTTGAAAAGAAATGCCCTATTTTTAACAACCAGTGTTGCTCTAAGAGCATGAGGAGCCATACCTACCATTCATTTCTTTATTCCTCTGTTCAAAAAAATGTTTACTAAGTACATTCTACCTGGCAGGCATAGGGGTAGGCCCTCCAGTTATACTGAGTATCATCCCTGCTCTCATGATAAGTAGAGAGGAAAGCATTAAACAAACAAGCAAGCAAGCAAACAGTTACACAACTATGTAATTATGACATCTATTATTTGAAGAGAAAAAGTCCAGAGGAATGGGGAGAAAAAGTTTCCCTTGAGTTTAACGCTAAGAGTTGAAGGCTGAATAGGAGTTGGTCAGGCAATGAGTAGGTAATATAAAGGCACTGAATTCAGCAAGAAGGAACCAGACAAATTCTAGAAACAGAAATGCCAGTGCTTATGGAACATAGAGGGTGGGAGGAAAATAGACTGGGATAAAACAGAAGAGGAAGGCAGGGGATATATCATATAGAATCGCTTTAAATTTTGTTAAGCATTTTGGATTTTATTCCAAGTACAAAAAAAGAAGACACCAGGGTGGAAAAAAGACTTTAAGGCATCTGAAATTCAAGTCCTTTATAAAAGCAGCATACTACCAATGTCACTTCTGCCTTTGAAACATAACAAATAGGCTTTCTTCCCCTACCAGCTGTCCAGCTATTCTTGTAAGTCCCATCTATGATGTCACACTTAAGAATCTGAACCTATCTAACTAATGAGAAATACCAGGCTCAAAGGATGTAGAAGTTATTTAACAGGAAATAAATTGTCACTGCCTAAAAGGTTTGTACAGATGCATGCCACAGTAGATGTCCACAAAATAAAATTCATGGTTACCAATACAAAAAAAAAAACAAAAACCAAAAAACGGGAAATAAACTGCGTGGTACAAATTTTTTAAGAAAAACAATTTTTTTATTATGGAGAATTTCAAATATTTAAAACTGCACAGAATAGTATCAAGAATGCTCATGGAATCAATACCCGGCCTTAGTTTCTACATATGGCCATTCTTGTTTCATCTGTCTTTATCTTCTACTCTCCCTACGTAATTCTGATACAAATAGCAGACCTATTTCAGCCATACATCAGTACCACTAAAAGACAAAAACTTTTATTTTATTTTTTTAGATTAAAAAAACAATTTTTTTAATGCTTATTTTTGAGAGAGAGAGAGAGAGTACGTGCGAGCACGAGTGGGGGAGGGGCAGATAAGGAGACACACAATCTGAAACAGGCTCCAGGTTCCAAGCCATCAGTACAGAGCCTGATGTGGGGCTCAAACTCAAGAACCATGAGATCATGCTCTGAGCTGAAGTCTGATGCTTAACTGACTGAGCCACCCAGGCACCCCTATTATTTTAGATTTCTAAAAAATGTTTATTTTGAGAGAGAGATAAAGTGCACGTGAGAGTTGGGGGAGTGCAGAGAGACAAATGTGGGGCTCAAACTCACAAACTGGGAGATCGTGACCTGAGCTGAAGTTGGGCGCTTAACCAACTGAGCCACCCAGGTGCCCCAAAGACAAAAACTTTTCAAAAATACAATTATCAGATCTAAAAATGTTATGCTTTTTAATACCACCAAACATCCAGTCCTCAAATTTCTAATTTTCTTTTCTTTCTTAAAGTTTTCTAGTCTAAATCAGGAGCTAAATAAGATTTACATATGATGGTTGATTTGTGTTTTAAGTTTTAACCTACAGATTTCTCCTCTTTTTCTTTTCCCCTTGCAATTTATATGTGGAAGAAACTCTGCTCATTGGTTTTTTTTCTCAGCCAAGCATTTGTCACTTTAAAATTCTAAATGTAAACTAAAACCTCCTGTAATGAAAAAGTCTTTACTCACACTTTAAAATTTTTTTTTCAACATTTTTAATTTATTTTTGGGACAGAGAGAGACACAGCATGAACGGGGGAGGGGCAGAGAGAGAGGGAGACACAGAATCGGAAACAGGCTCCAGGCTCTGAGCCATCAGCCCAGAGCCCGACACGGGGCTCGAACTCACGGACCGCGAGATCGTGACCTGGCTGAAGTCGGACGCTTAACCGACTGCGCCACCCAGGCGCCCCCTTTTTTTTTTTTTTTCCAACATTTTTTATTTATTTTTGGGACAGAGAGAGACAGAGCATGAACGGGGGAGGGGCAGAGAGAGAGGGAGACACAGAATCAGAAACAGTTTACTCACACTTTAAAGCCAGTTACACTTAAAAGTTTGAAAATAGTTAATATGTTTTATAAAGAATCTTGATCTTTCCTTTCTGAATTAAAATGTTTATACTTAGAATCTTGGTACAGATGAAAGATAACAGATTTTCCAGTTTCTTCAAAACATAATTTTTATCATATGAAAGATAAATTATTTCATTCCTATAAGTTTAAAACCCTATAATTAGCTAGTGTCACAAATTCACGCAAATTCATTTCTCATTATGTGATAGAACAATTTTTAACATGAATATTTGATGATGCTTGAAGACGACAGTTAGAAATTAGTGTTTTACTTGACATCTTTCGGACTCTCAGCTCTGTATCTGAACAAATACATTCTGTCTTGGGGGAAAGCAGAATGCAATGAGTGACAGCGTCCATTAGACAAAGCTATTTTACACTTCAAATCTATCTGCTATAATTAGAGGTTATCTAGAGAAAGTGACAACCATACATTTTAAAGCCTGATGGAGAAGAATGAGGCTTTCTTATTCCAGGTTTGATGAGGCTTTTTGTAGAAAAGCCATATAAAACAGGGTTAGACATTTGCACTAAAGCATTTAGCTGGGATTGTTAGCTTCAAAGATACAATATTTTAAACTCTGCTTGGAATTTTTTAAACTCCTGTTTTTTATATTACCGTTATTTTATCTCAAAATGCTTATCAGAAAACGGCATCCACTGTTATTTCCAGGGGTCAAAAACAATGCTTAAATAAGCAGAAATGATCCAGGAATCTCAGAAGTGATGTAAATAAGTGAGAAGGAATAGTAGCAGTTTCAAACTCCAGACTTCATGCCTGACTCCCTATATAAATAGCCTGAGTCCCTCTATAACCCCACTATTATTTGTGGGAATAAAGTGTGTGGGATTAGCCTTATGATGTAAATAGGAGGACGCTTGTAAAGACTTTGACTTGTAAAGAGTCAAAGTATCCCAAAATACCACCAACTCTTCAAAGGATCTCAAATACAAAAAAAAACAAAAAAAAAAAAAAACAAAAAACAAACAAAAAAAAAAAACGGTAAGCAGACTTGTCTAATTAAAAAATGAACTAAAATACATCCTTAAATAATGGGCATTACCAAACAGTGTCTCAGCACATTTCTCAGATCTTTTAAGAACTCGACAAAAGCCCATTATAGTGGCTGTTTTTTAGAATTTTAACCTGTGATGTTAAGATTTACTATACATTGGTTACATGAGGTGTACATGGCTTCTTTTTCTTAGTCCTTTATCAATAAAACTGCTATAAATAATCCTAATCTATTTAAGATCACAAAAACTAGATATTTAACTCTTCATTAAATCCCATGTTTAAGCAAAGGAATTTTCCCTTCCCCATTCTCACCCCCCAGCAGATTTTAAGTTCTTTAAGGTAGTGACTATGTAATTACTATTATTTTTAATAGAGTTATAATATAAAGTATGAAAATCCTAAGTGTATAATTTGATTAATTTTACACAAAGTATGTAATATGATGAATTTTTACTCCACGGTTAAAATCTGATCAAGAAGTTAAGCATTTCAACATCTCAGAAGGTCCTCTTGTTCCTTTCTAGTCAAAACCCACCCCTGTTCAGAGGTCACCACCATTTTCGTTTCCATCACCACAGACTCGTTTTGCCTATCCTTGAACTTTTATACAAATTAAATCATAAAGAATGATTCAAATCTCAGTTCTCCTTTCCAAAGTGCCCTGGAGACGGCAAAGGCAAGCTCTAAGTCTGTCAAATGTAGATGGCAGAGCTTGGTGATCACTAATTTTCCACCATCATGTTTCCACTTTTGTTTATGACTTTTGTCACTTATTGTTATGCCTATGAAATTCATCCCTGTTGATGTGTGGATCAATGGTTCATCCTTTTTATTGATGTGTAGTACACCATTGTGTGAGTGGAATATAACACAATGTACTTATCCAGAGTACTGCCAGCAGACATTTGGGTTGTTTCCAATTTCTAGGTATTATGAATAAAGCAGCCATGAATACTCTCGTACATGTCTTTTGGTGGACATGTGGTTTGTCCTGAGTATACCAAGGAGTATAACTGCTGGATCACTGGGTAGATGTGTGTTTAGCTTTAGTAGAAACTGCCAGTTTTCCCAAGTGGTTTTACAAATTTATACTCTTACCAGCAATGTTAAGAACTTCAGCTGATTTACATTCTTGTCAACACTAGGTATTTTCAGTCTTTTTGATTTTAGCCAATCTGGTGGGTATATTAATATCTCATCATGGTTTAATTTACCTTTCTCTGATGACTAACGACTTTGAACACTTTGTCATATGCTTATTAGCCATTGCTTATCCTCTTTTGTGAAATTCTTAAGTCTTTTACTAATGGGCAAAAATTCTTGATCTGTAGAAGCTCTTTTTAAGAAATGTGATGTTTATGGGGCGCCTGGGTGGCTCAGTTGGTTAAGCATCCGACTTCGGCTCCGGTCATGATCTCGCGGTTTTTGAGTTCAAGCCCCAAGTCGGGCTCTGTGTTGACAGCTCAGAGCCTGGAGCCTACTTCCGATTCTGTGTCTCCCCTTCTCTCTACCCCTCCCCTGCTCATGCTCTGTTTCTCAATAATAAATAAACATTAAAAAATTAAAAAAAAAAGAAATTTATAAGATATGTGATGTTTAGATACAGAATTTGCAGTCCAAAAAATGTCAAGTAAAATATTTATTTCTAATGGTCTTCTCAAATTCTAAATATTTATAGTTGTCTATAACATAATATATTCTGAAAACAAGTTTTTTGTTGAATATATGTCTGAGGTCTGTCTTTTCATTCTCTTCAACTTTTGATGAGCATTAATTTTTAAGGTCAATGGTGTCCAGTTTAGCCATGTTTTTTTTTTTTTAAATGGTTAATGCTTTACTTGCCTCATTAAAGAAATCTTTATCTCAAAGTCTTGAGAAGATATTTTCCTGTTTTATTACAGAAACTTTATTATTTTACCTTTCACATTTAAGTCTACAATTTACTTTTAATTAATTTACATGTTTGTTGTAGAACAGACTTTGTTCAACTTCTTCAAGACGATCTTGAGTATTTTAGGCCTTTTCAATCTCTATAAACTTTAGAATATTTGTCAATTTCCTCACACTCATACATACAAACCCTGCTGGGTTTTTGACGGGGATTACATTGAATATATAGTCAGTGTCGGGAGAACATGCAGATTAACCAAACTGAGTTTTCTAATTCATGGACACAAGAGAATGTGTTATTTTAAATACATTAAGAATCTGCCCAAAACCACAAATTTTAGGCAGACAGCAAACAAAATTTTCCAAATCACTGCAAAGTAATCCAGTCTACAGCATGCTTTGGCTTTTCACTCCTCAGTAACAGAAATACTAGCATTAATAATGTCTACAGCTAAACAGCATGTCTACATTTAGAGAAGGGTCCTACTGGTCCCACACTGGTATGATTCTTTACCCTACTTATGAACCCGAGGCCCTGTCTGAGTTAGGTCAGATTATACAAAGAAAAACAAATCATTCTTCTTTGCCTCCACTACCTCCTCTTTGTCTTTTCTATCCTTCAAGAATACTCCAGAATTAAAAGACTGGGAAAAAGTAACTCCAAGAGAGAGATCACTGAGGTTATCATTCCAGACTCAGAGATTTCTTTTTTTGCTGTCACTTTCACTTACTCATTCTTCAAAGAGACTGCCTGCCTACTGCATACTTAGTGGTATTGCCTAAGGACAAGAAAAAGCCCCAGATTTGTATTGCTGGGGATCTTCCCAGGAATCAATGGACCCTAAGGGGGCTCTGAATGGGCTTTAGAGGACTAGTGAAAGCCTCAAATTACATAAATATTCTGTGTATGTGCATTCTTCCAAAAGAGGACTCACAGTTTTCATCAGATTCTCAAAGGAGTACAAAATTGAAAAACTCAATCATGCCCTTTCCATGACGGTAATACGACAATTATGTCATTCATGTACATGTACACCAGTGCATAGGTGGGTGAAATAGAGAATATTTTTGCCAGATTTTTTTTTTTTAATTTTTTTTTCAACGTTTATTTATTTTTGGGACAGAGAGAGACAGAGCATGAACGGGGGAGGGGCAGAGAGAGAGGGAGACACAGAATCAGAAACAGGCTCCAGGCTCCGAGCCATCAGCCCAGAGCCTGACACGGGGCTCGAACTCACGGACCGCGAGATCGTGACCTGGCTGAAGTCAGACGCTTAACCGACTGCGCCACCCAGGCGCCCCATATTTTTGCCAGATTTTATAACAGCTCAGATTCTGCCTAGACTCTAGTGATAAGCCTAAACAACAATCTTTAGAAAGTTAAACCCATTAATGTTTCCCCAAGTTGCTACATCAAGGTGAATCTATCTTTAAGATGATGAACCACCTGTCCTTTAAGAAAAAAAGTGTGTGTGTGTGTGCGTGTGTGTGTGTGTGTGTATCTCAATTAGATCACCTAAAATCAATAAATTTCATATGTGACTTTTTTTTTTTTTTAAAGTAAGCTCTATGCCCAATGTGGGGCTTGAACTCACAACCCCGAGATCAAGAGTTGCATGCTCTTCTGACTGAGCCAGCCAGGCACCCCTGATATAGTGACTTTGAAGGTTCTGTTCAAAAGAAAATCCAAAGCCTCCAGGGCTTTGTAGCTAGTCCCTGACACATTAAAAGCCACACAAATTAAAATCCAACCTTCCTACAGTGGCCAGGTTAATCTTTCTAAATGCCATTTTCATCATGGCATTCCTTTCCTCTTCTTTCAATCAAATCTTAATCTCAAAAGGCTCATCTTAAGGTTTACCTCCACCACGTTTAAAGCATATTTGAGCTTCTAAGCTCACAACAATTTCTCTTTTTCTTAATATTATGGTAGCATAATGCTGTGTGGCAGCATTCACATGAGGTTTAAAAACTGCAGCTCCTTGGGCCTCAACCCCAGAGATTCTAATTTAGTGGGTCTGGGATGAGACCCATGAATCTGCTTTTTAAGGATCACCTTGGTGATTATAATATACTTCTAGGTCTGGTTGCCTAGCTTTTTGCCGCTCACAGAACACAGACTGTCTTGCATTAATGCTTAACCACGCAGGCAGTCCTCCCAAAGCACTGTAATCATAGTATTTATCACATTACTAAACTCCTTAAGGGTAGAAAGCCCTAGAAGCTAAAGTAGTTTAGGAATATAGGATATGCAGAATAAATGTTTGTTGAATTAATGAACATGGGCTCTGAAGCAAGACAAACTTCGACTCCAATCTTGTGTCACCCTGACCTTGAGCAAGTTATTTAACTCTAAACTTTGGTTTCCTCCTCTGCAAAGTAGGGATAACAAGCACTCTCTGACAAGATTGTTAAGGATTAAATGAATTCATGTATGGAAAGCATCTAGCATACATCTTGACACATAGCAACAAGTGTTAAATACCTGATCCCTCAAAAAAGGGTATTTTAAACTTTTTCTGTATCCTCCATGTGACCTAGTACTGCCTCTATACGGGACACAATTAATAAACATTTGTTGCCTTAACTACATCAAACACCAGTTGCCTCTCAGACTGGCATTCCACACATACCAGGTGTGTGGCCCTGAGATGCTTTTGGAGATAGATCTTGGAGCGCAGCATAAATTCATGTAGAAAATAATGGTGCCATGCCATCTTCTCCAATTATCTGTCTCACTTTTGAATATTCCTACAGAAGTCACGAGCACTCTCTTATCATAGAGCTCAGGAGCTCCAATTGGTTGCTATGTTTTAATAGGTATGATTTTCAAGAATTCAGTTTGTTTTGGGGTGTCTGGCTGGCTCAGTCGGTTAAACGACTGACTGTGAATTTCAGCTCAGGTCATAATCTCACAGTTGTGAGAGTGAGCCCCATGTTGGGCTCTGCTGACAGGGTGGAGCCTGCTTGGGATTCTCTCTCTCTCTCTCTCTCTCTCTCTCTCTCTCTCTCTCTCTCTCCTCTCCCTCTCTCTCTCTCTGCCTCTCCCCTGTGCTCATGCCCTCTCAAAATAAACATTTTAAAAAATGAAAAAAGTCAGCACACACACAAAAAGTTTTTTAAAATTTAGTTTCTTTTCTTACACGACTCCCTAACACTACCTTTGACTCTATAGCAATGAGTCATGCATGAGCAAAGATACTAATACATATAGATAGGAAACTATGCACCATCCTTCCTTTGTAAAAGAAGCTAAGATAGGTCTGAGTGTAATAACCCATTGAAATCCTTAGTAAGCAAATTCCTAATGCCTCCTTCAAAAAATTTCTTCACCACGGATACCTTTACTTGAGTTTCTAGCAATGTAAATAAGGGTTTGTACTCTTTGATGTTGGGGTGGGACTCAAAGTCGAGAAATAAATAAGCAAGCACTAGACATAATTCTAAATTAGTTACAAAATTTGAGGAACAAGTCATAAAAGTGGTATTTTGAAAAGTCACTGAAAGAAACACATTTTTAGGCAGTTCCAAATGACTGAAAGACAGCAATAACTTTTTTAAAAAGTTTAAGGAAAACGGATTTCAAGAGAAGTCATCAATAAAATGAAATATGCCCAAGCAAGGAGTTTCAAATAAATATATTTGTTTGATATTCCTAGTTTTACCAAACACCTCAAACTTTTAAACATTTTTCTCTTAAAATGAGACCTACACTTTGGCCAAAGTTCTAAAGGTTCCTGTGCAAACGAGCAGTCAGACTCACAAGAAATTATTATATTTCTGATAAAGTTTTTCTGTTAGCAATTAAAATAACGTAAGCTGAAAACCAAATGCAGAATGTAAGGCAGTTTTTTTCACGTGAAATTGAAAACTTAAAAGTCCAATGCTAATATCTCCAGGTAAATTTTACATGTATCAAATGTTTAATTCAGGATTAGTTGAGGAGAAGCGATCTCTCAAACCACAATGATTCTATTCACTCATGAGTCTTGACATTTTTAAATATAGCCATAAATAAGCTAACCTATGTTACTTTAACAGCTATATGGTTTTTTAAGAGAAGAAACTTTTCCTGTATCTTTAAGTTAATCTGATTAAAAATATTAAAGGTTAAAAATAAAGCATTTAAAGGGCTGCCTGGGTGGCTCAGTCGGCTAAGCATCCGGCTTTGGCTCAGGTCATGATCTCGTGGCTCCTGAGTTCGAGCCCCGTGTCGGGCTCTGTGCTGACAGCCCAGAGAGCTTCAGACTCTGTGTCTCCCTCTCTCTCTGCCCCTCACCTGCTTGTGCTCTCTCACAAATAAATAAATATTAAAAACAAATAAATAAAGCATTTAAAATCAGGGGCCAATTATTTCCACTTACATCACTCAGACTACATATTACACTTTTATGTTAAATATTAGTACAGTTCCTCAGCTAAATAGTAACATTTGCTTTACATTAATTAATATTTATCTGTAGGTCAATACATCTTAGAATTCACTTAAACTTGGTCGTTGTTTACAAATAGGGTCTAAGTTTTCTCAGGTTTCCAAACTCCTTAATAACTTGCACGTTCCCTTTTAACTCTCTTTTGCTCTCTATTAACACAATTAAGCATGCGTAGGAAACAGTTTATTCCAAAGAGGAATTTCACTTACATTATCATGTTTAAAAAAACACAACATCTTCAATTCCCGGAAGACCCTTTTGCAAGAGACCAGATTCTGGAAGACGTTGGGCATCTTTTTGAGTGCTACTCTCTTTCCATCTCTTGGATCTGTTACTGACCTAAAGAAGCAATATTTGGGGAGAGGAAGAGAAGAGAAATCAATTCCAAACTTTGTTCTTCAATGTTTCAGAGCATGACAATTATCTTGATCTTAAACTACTCAATCCACTTAACAATGTTTAAGATATCAGTGAGAAAGAAGGTTTTTAAAAAGTACACACCTATAATCAAAGAGAATGTTTAGCCCACCCAATTCATCTGCCATGTTTGTTTTTTTTTTAATCCTTCTCTAAATTTATAAACACTTTTTCTGAGAGATCACTTAGCAATACATCTCCGGTAGGAGGGCTAATTAGTGGTAAAGCCATTTTAAAAATGGGGGCGGGTACAGATTAACAAAACCAAAGTCAAATTAGTTTTATGCTTTATTTTCAGAACCAAATTCAAGATGGAAGAGATGTTAATTCACATGTTAATCACATTTAGTTCAACATAAAGAACACAATCTAATTATTTTGGCTTCTTATATAAATGGACATCTTTTAGTAATATGGATTTCAGTAGCTGGACAATAGCCGAACAGCGTCCTCTCTTCAGAAGTCTGAGTGCCAGCTTAGGCTGTAGCTTCTAGGTTACGTAGCTTCCCTTTTGCCCCTTAAAAGGCTCTTAGTATGGTAGCTGCCTCCTGTAGCTTCTTTTAATCGCTCAGTGTCTCCCTTTTTTACCCTTTAGTCTTCTAACACCTATAAAATCAATTCCCTAAATTACATTTCCCTATGTTTGACAGACTAGTATGGTTTCCATTTTTCTGACTGAACCCAAATGATACACATTAAATCAAATTAGTTAAAGGAAACAAAGCACTGAATTTGTTAAAATATGTCCAATTGGCCATTTTGCAAGTGATTTTCTGTGAATTATCTTTTTTTTTTAATGGTTCAGTAAAGGATTCTAAACTCTTTTTTTAATTTATTTTTGAGAAATAGAGAAAGAGCAAGTGTGGGAGGGGCAGAAAGAGAGGGAAAGAGAGAGAGAATCCCAAATAGGCTCCACACTCAGCACAGAGCCTGACTTGGGGGCTTGAACTCAGGAACCTGCGAGATCATGACCTGAGCCAAAATCAAGAGTCAGATGTTTAACCGACTGAGCCACCTAGGCGCCCCCATGAATTATCTTAAAGCTTTTTCTCCTACCACCCATCACCTACGACTGGCTATCCCTGTAGAATTTATTCCTGTCAGATTTATTTTGCTGATTCCTACCTGTCATTCTTGGCGACCATTATCTTTCAGTTCCTGTTTCAGCCATCAATGCTTTGGCTGTCTCTCCCAGACTTGTTTCATTTAAAAGTCTGATCTATAGGTTATCAATGCCTTTATCCAAGTTATTTAATTAAAGTTCAGAACAGGACAGAACAGATCTGCAACAGATACAATACTAGAAACCACCTATGAGACCAGTATCCAATTATTATTCAAAATTAATTACTTATTTAATTAACCATAATCACTCAATTTCTTCCTATTGTCCACAAGAAATCAGATACTCATCAAACTGCCTTCCTGAAAATGAAGCGTTCCTATTATCTACCAACCTGTCAAAAAACTATACAAACTTCTTTATGAATACCATGACTTTATAAATTAATCTTAGTGATCACTACTTCTTTTCCTACGTGCTCATGGAAACTCTTAAATCGCGCATTCTAGTATTGTTAAACAGCATGAGGACTCTACTTTCTCCCAATGACTGAACATTTGGTAAAATAATGAAGAGTTATAATTTTTAAGTCTTCAGTAGCTTCAACTGTAATTCAACTAAGAGACGTAACATTCTTGACTATTGCTTAAAAAATACCAACCCAATGCTTGCTTCAGCAGCACATAGACTAAAATTGGAATGTAAGAGATTAGCATGGCCCCTGTGCAAGGATGACATGAAAATTAGGCATATGTCCCATATTAAAAAAAAAAAAAAAAAAACAAAACCAAAAACCCAGTCCATAACATTCCTAAAAATCCACATAAACCTGGTAAGTAAAATAGAAAGGAAACTGAATATAATATTATATATATTCAGACTGTTAAAAATAATTTTTTTCCTTTTAACACACCACTTCTTCTATTTTTAAGTTTTAAGTTCTTTGTTTTTTCAACGTTTATTTATTTTGAGAGAGAGAGCACGCGCGCGAGAGCGAGCGTGTAAGCAGAAGGGGGGCAGAGAGAAGAGAATCCCAAGCAGGCTCCATGCTGCCAGCGCAGAGCCCAACGCAGGCCTCGATCTTGCGAACCATAGGATCATGACCTGAGCCGAAATCAAGAGTCAGAAGCTTAGGCGCCCCCTACACCACTTCTAGAACTAGATACTAGAAGATAAAAATGTCAATGATATAGCAAGGAAGGAAAATTTTGGACCACACATTGCATTTAGTTGTCAATGTCTTTTGAGACTTCTTTAATGTAGAATAGTTACTTAGCATTCCTTTGTCTTTCATGACACTGCCATTTTTGAAGAGGACAGGCCCGTTTTTTTTGCTCACTGCTCTTCAATTTGGGTTTGGTAGTGTTTTCTCATGATGAGATTCAGGTTATGTATTTTTAACAGGAATAACTCAGAAGTGATGTCTTCTCAGTGCATCACACTAGGAGGCACATGATGTCAATTTCCCCCATTTCTGGTGATCTTTGATCACTGGGATGAGGTGTCTGTCAGGTTGCTACACTGCAAAATGACTATGTTTTCCCTTTCTAATTGTGTCACTGTTCTACTCCTCATCAAACTTTGACCCATTTAGTATCCATTGGCAACTTGTGCCTGAATCAACTAATACTACAGTGGTTGCCAAATGGTACCTTAATAATTTTAGCGTCTTTCTAAATAGCTAGCCTACCCAACAATTATTAGTTTTAAAGAACGAGGGAACTCATTTAATACATTGCCCTTTCCAGAGAGGCCTCAGACAGCAATACTTCTTTCCAACGCTGGCCTTCTTATTGGTCCTGACTCTACTGTGGTAAGGAAAGCTGCTCTAAGATAAACCCACTCTTGGCTCAAGGTTAGTACTGTGCCTTGCAATGTTTTAAGGCAAAATTCACAAAGCAGCGTTTTATTTTATTATTCATGCAAAAGCCAGTCATGCTTGTGGCTGGTAACAATATAACTCTAATGAATGTGAATGGCTGTGCAGTAATTTCACGCCATGTTGAGTTTGTTCTCTCTTAACTTGAGGTAGCAGATGCTTTAGTTCAGCACAAACAGTACCACAGAACACAGATAAGTGTGGAAGCCTGTTACACAGGAATTCTTTTATTTTCTTTGTTACTGAAAGGCTTGCTGTGCTTAGTTTCTCTGCTGCTGCAATACCCTGGTTATTCCAACTGTACTTGTTAATGAAGCCCCAGCTGTAGAGATAATGAACTAACATTTAGGGCAACTTTCCTCAGTTCAGAAAAAAAGGAGGCATCCTTTGATCTACAATTCACTTACTGGTCAGTTATTTTCTCTACTGAATACTGGATGCCCTAAATAAAACAGTGCATCTGTCATTTCACCTGATTATCTTCATGAGCAGTCACGTTACACTAAAACAGGTATTTCTTTCCTATGTTTTAAATCAACATGTGATTCTGCAAACAGTGTATTAAAGATACAGTTTTAAGGGTTGTGAAAAAATAATTCTTTCTTATATCTGTCCAGAGTATATATATCAGTCCTTCTCCTACATTTGGAATACAAGTTCAACTTTTTTAAACAGCCAGAAGAATCCACATGCCATTCTTCAGAGAAATATAGTTAGCCAAAAGAGTACAAAACCTAAATAGGAAGCTTTTTGGATCTGGTGTGGTTGTTTTGTTCTAGAGCTCTCTTAATCCCAGAAAACTCTGACCACTGCCTCAAATATGCTTAAATTATGGAAAAGTAGAAGGGCTGGAATGAAACAAGAGTGAAACTTATTGGGGACACATTTTGAGACACTAGAACCTTACATTACAACATCTTTAAATCACTATCACTACACTAAGCAAGAATCTTCAAGAAATTATATGCTCCTCATTTATTTTATGTGAAGAATTTTTTCCCCACATGGGCTAGCAGTTTTAAAGTTCATGTTTCTGATACAGGTTTGTTTTTTTTTTCTCTGATACAGGTTTTTAACTATTCAAAGCAAATAAATAATTTATAATGAAAATGTTTCACTAAGATTGAGAAAATCAGGCTCTTCTAATTCTATTCACATAAACTTGTAATCAGCAATCTTCTATTTTTGCTATGCACACTACAATTACTACGTCAACTGTACCAATAAAGAACGTATCTCAATAACAGAACCTAACCAGACTCTAAATATTTAGATTATTGCCTTTGCATTCACTTTGAAATTCATTTCCTTAAAAGTTATTTTTACTCGTATTTAGATTAAGTCTGCTTGAGAAAACAATAGCAAACTATGAGGTAAAATTTCTGACAACAAATACCTCTAAATAATGTATCTTATTTGTACCTTAGTCCTTATATGTTCAACGACACTGTGAGTTAGGGAATAAGGAATTTATTTTTACATCTCTTTGGTCTTTCTAACCAAAATTTTAACAGGCTACAGTTTGTGTGTACTTTGACATAACTTACAGAATTGCACACTATTTAGAGGAATAAACTTTCTAGGCTTCCCTGTCTCCACCTAAAAACACATGAAGAAAGATTCTCATATTTTAGGTAATTTGTTCCATTGGCTGGAGTTTTCTGATGTTTGGTTATTGGTTTTTCTTTTATGTTTATTCAAATTTGGTATTTGCTGAGTTGGCGCTCTAGAAGAAATCCTTTTCCTTTTTTTCAAGATCCTCCTAAAGTGATCCCAAATTTGTGAATCTGATATTACAAGGTAAAAAGGCCTTATACAATAGCTAAACCAAAGCAGTGAAATGGTTCGTTCTTTTTCTCATACCCTAACATACCACTATTAATCAGAAGAAGCAAAATACCTACATTTAACTGAAAGTGTTAAATATGAACGGAAACGTCCCCTAACTCTGTGTTTAAACAAGTATATATAGCAATGGCCCCAGCAGGTAAGATATCCCTGGACCATTCTGACCGATAGGGAGATCCCCAGGGGTGCTGATAAGGGAGGAGAAATAAGGAACAGGCACATCATTCAATATTAGGCTGTCATATTTATTTTCAAATACTTGTTACCAGTGAAAAAGATCTAACTTTGAGGACCCCAATTCCCCACCAATAATCATTGGTTAAGTTAAAATATAGGTGGAAAATCCTTTTATACTAATTATTATTGACTTGAGAACATTTTATTGTTCTTCAGACCATGAATTAATTATAATTAGCTCCATCCTTACTGCAGACGCTGGCAAAGACACAGAGACCTCTCAGTTGCTGTCAAATATCTTTGTGAGGAGTATGACTTGCCTGCAAGAAAGTTGCCACACTGTCTTTTCAATAGGGATTTTCTCATGTTAGAGGGTGAACATGACACAGCCTAGCCTGCCAAGTCTAGGAAGTTTTCATGGCCCACTAGCCACAGTCCTCTCCTAGAAACAGACCCATGAATATTGTATGGGAAAGAGAACCACCTGCAATGAAAAAAAGGTTTCTGTTCAAAGCCACCACAAAGGGAAAAAATCCACAACTGCATCTTCTTTTTACATTTTAATAGTTATGACAAAAAGAAGTTATAAAAGATAACCCAAACGCAACCTATGTCACACAAAAATGTGCTTGCTTTTAATCCCACTGATGACTTCTTAAAAGATATGTGTTCAGTAATAGGAATACTGAGGAATATAAAGAATTTTTTAATAAAGAATTTTTTTAAGTTAAAGAATGGCAATTTTGTTGCTCATTAGGTTTATAAATGTAGAAGACACCAAATGAAAGAAAAGAATGGTTTCATTCACACAGTCGGTTTTTAACAGTATGGTTTTGTTGATGTCAAAAAATTATAATGAATTTAGAAACACAAAGTTCACGTCATTGGAAGAAATGTCAGTTTTAATTATTTTTAATATTTTAGTGGCTAAGCTAATATTTTAATAATTTCTTAACATAAAATGTAAGTCCCAATATGCTGTTAGTTAAAAGCAAACTGAACATACCAACCAATATACCAATAAAATGTAATTTTTGAAATAAAAAGGAACATAAGGTTTGGAATTATGGTTATAAATAAAATGTTCCTATTTTTCTAGGAATGTATACTTAAGTATATATAGGTGAAGTGACATGAGATTTAAGATTTGTTTTAAAATATTTCATTAAAAAGCATTGTTGAAATAAATGAAGCAAATGTTGATAATTACTGAATCTAGTGGTTGGTAAAATGGAGTTAAACCATTCAAAAATAAAGAAAATATATGTTTGAAAAAATTTCTAAGTAAAAGCACTGAAATTTTAAAAAACGTTTAAATACTCTTTACAATATAAAAAATATCCATTATCTTTGGTTAAAGCTAACAAAAGCTAAGTAAGCAAGACTTCTACGTAAAAAGACTAAAAAAACATTGAAATTAAAGACATAAATAATGGAGAGACATACCATATTCATGGACTAGAAAACTCAATATTATAAAAATTTCAATTCTCCCCAACCTGATTTATAGATGCACTGAAATTCCAATCAAAGCCCCAAAAGGTTTTCTTTTGTGGAACTAGACAAATTAGTTCTAAGTCTTTATGGAAATGCACATATGCCACAGACTGCTAAGACAGTCCTGAAGAATAAGGTGGGAAAAATTGCTCTACCACATATGAAAAGTTATCATAAAGCTACAACAGCATAGATAGTGTAATTTTGGTGCAATGGACCAATGAAACAGAAATATGACCCATAAACAGATTCTTCAGCTTCAAACCCATCCGTCTAAACACAAATATGTAATACCAGGGCTATGACTGCAAACCATATTTTGGTTTTGCCAACTAGCTCCATGTTAGGCTCTGCCAAAAGGGGGCTTTGTAGGAGACTACAAGGCTGGAGGAAGAAAAGGGGACTTACCCCTTCCTATGGGCTTCCTGTCTGTCTCTTGTTTCTGTGTCAACCTAGCAACACTTCTTCACTCCCAGCAGTGGCAGTGTCTTTCTATAACTTTGTGGCTGAACCCAGTTTATAGTTTCCTCACTTGCAGAACCAGCCTCACTGCCTCTTCTACCCCCAGATACCAGCACTAGTGAGTTAGTATCCTCTGCTTTAGATGTCTGAATTTCTGCTGCATGGGGTTCCAAGTCCTAATAATTCTGACCTCTTCCATGATATTCCTCTAGCCATAGCTAGAGGTGGCTGTTACTTCCATGATACCTTAGTGTTCTCTTATCTTTTTAATTACCTACAAATTTACAAACAACTTTATAGCTAATTAGCATCTCTCCCCACTTTAAACTGTTTAAACAACTGGTGTGGTTTCTTTCTCCTGACTGGACCCTGACAGATACAACATTCTTTTCAATGTATGGTACTAGAATAAGGAGATATCACGTGGAAAAACAGAATGAATCTTCATCTCTACTTCACTAGATACACAAAAATAAATTCCAGGTGGAATGCAGATACAAATGTGAAAAGCAATATCATACAGCTTTTAGAAGATAACATATAGAAGATCTTCAAGATACTGGGGGAGGGAAAGATTTCTTCAATAGGACACAAAAAGCACAAATCATAATGCAGAAGAAAAATTCATTTTTTTGACTACTTTAAAATCAAGAACTTTTCATTATCTGTACATTAAGAGTAAAAATGCAAGTCATACAGAAGATGCTTGAACACATATATAAGGAACAAAGCATTTATCCAGATACGTGCAGAACTCCTACAAATCAATTTTTAAAAAGGGCTTGAAAGGGCATTTTACAAAATAGAATAATCCAAATAGGCAATAAACATATGAAAAGGATATTAGCCTTATTAGTCATTTTGGAAATGAAAATTAAAACCACAGCGAGCAAGTACTATAAAACTACCAAAATGGCCAGTAATAAAAAGATGATACCAAATCTTTGGTGATATGTGGTGCAATGGCAATTCTTACAGACTGCTAGTAGGAATTTAAATTGGTACAATCGCTATGGGAAGCAGATGGGCTTTATATACTAAAATGAAGACATGAATACACTGTGACCCAGCAATCTGACTCCAAGGTATATACCCCAAAGGAATGTGCACACCTATCACTAAACATACAAGTGTGTTCACGGCAACATTTTTAGTACCCTTAAAACTGGAAACAATCCATATATCCATGAACAGTAGGATAGAGTAACAAACTGTTGTGTATTCATAAGAAAACTCTACAGTAACTAAAATGAATTACTGCTACATACAACAACACAGACAAACTTTATACACATAATTTTGAACAAAAAAACCCAGTCACAAATAATAATGTAAGATTTCATTTCCATAATATTAAAAATAAAAGCAAATTTGAACTCGAATGTTTAGGGATGTATACTTAGGAGACAGAAACTATTAAAAAAGGAAGCCGTTACTATGAAAACCAGGACAGTGGTTATCTTGGGGGAGGAGACAATGATGGGGAGGGTACAGAGGAGACTTCTGGGTGTTAGCAATGTCTTATATTTCTCACATGACTCATGGCTATAGAGGTGTATACTTTGTGATAAATAAAAAAAGTTGTATATTTTGTACACACTTCTGTATTTGTGTTATTATGTAACCGAAAAGGTAAAGATAAGCTTCTCAGTTAAAAATTTAACATGAAAAGGTACTTTAGGTTGAAATTTGTACAATGAGTAATTTTTAAAGGGGACAATTCTGGGGCGCCTGGGTGGCTCAGTTGGTTAAGTGTCCAATTCTTGACTTCGGCTCTGGTCATGATCTCATGGTTCGTGAGCTCGAGCCTCATGTTGGGCTCTGCACCGACAGTGGGGAGGCTGCTTGGGATTCTCTTTCTCTCTCTCTGCCCTTTCCCTGCTTGTGATGTCTCTCTCAAAATTAAAAAAAAAAAAAAAAAAAGAGGACAATTATCTTCATAAGGATACACATCTATACAAGCCCAATGAATTTTGTCATATATTTTCTTATAGCACTGATTTATTCTGTAGAGAGGAGTATATGTAACATCTTTCATAGGTTTTGGTAGAATTCCAAAGGAACTTACTTTAAAAAATAAACGTTTTCTTCATCATTACACAAGAATATGCTATTAAGAAACATTCCACAGGAGAGTGCCATCAGCAGTATTATAGCAGAACTAAGTCCCACCCCTAATCTAGTCACAATCTCCTAACTTCTTCCATTGTTAAGCAAAATGCTGAAGCAGCTACAATACATAGATGTGCTTCAGGTTTTTAATTAGTGAGCCCTTTAAAAATAAACAAAACCAAAAATATTGTAAATACAAAGCAGGAGGCAAGATTTCCAGCTGTGGCAAACTGAAGAGGTCAGCAAATCCTTTCCCCTCAAAACAACTATAAAACTGGACAAAAATGTCAAAAACAACCATTTCAGGACTCCAGAAAATAACCAAAGTCAAACAACCAATTCAAAAGTGTTTATTTATGAAAAACTGTGGAACTTTGGGTAAGAACAATGAAAGTCAAGTGGTGTTATTGCTTGGGCTGCTCCTTACTCACCCCCACCCCCCACCCAAGCACAGTCCAGGCTGTTGGCCATGAAAACCAGCAGCTTCACTGCGTGAAGTTGCTGATGTGATCTGAAGTGGAGTATTAAACTCAACTGGAAAAGAAAAGAGAAAGCCTACGGCTCTGCAAGTCTAGGTTGTTATCCCAGCTGGGAAATGAGATAGACTAACATAAATCCAGAAATTTAACAAGGGGATTCTGGAAATGATAGTCACAGTGGGCTAGGTAAACTCTCCACACGTCCCTGGAGAACTGAAGGCTGCTTATGTACTCAGAGGTGACCTGAGAAGGCCTCTGCTCTGCACATACCCATGGCCGACTGAGAGGCTTTCCACAGGTAAAGGGAAGAACGGAGAGGCTCAACAGAAAATAAAAGCTGGAGCATATTTGGAAACTAGATGAGCTCCCTAACACACTCGCAATGGAAAGAAGCCTTACTGGCTCAAGATGTTTGAGCACAACCTTTAACTCATCACCGGCTGACCACTGAACTACAAAGACACAAAGGGCACCCCAAGAGGGCCAGGCTAAAAATTAAAAAAAAAACCTAAGCAGATTTAAGTGGCTGCACCCCATGGGGGAGGAAGATTGTGCACCTTAAGTCCAGCCAAATTACTTAAATATAAGCAAACATACACAATAATAGCAATATGTCAATAATGACAACCCTCAGGTGGAAGGGGGACTGGGGAAGAATCAGATCCAGAGTTGTTATATTATCAAATATGTCCAGTTTTTAACAAAAAAAATTACAAGATATGTAAACAAACAGTAAAATGTGACCCATACTCAGGGGAAAAAGCAGTCAATAGAAATACTTTCTGAGTGAGCCCAGATATTGCTTTCAGTAACACTTCAAAAGCAACTACTATAAATATATTCAAAGGATTAAAGGAAATCATGTTTAAAGAATTTTAAAAAATATGGTGACAATGACTCAACAAATAGGACAGCTCAATATAAAAACAAATTAAAAAAACATAAGATCCAAATCAAATTCAAGAGTTGAAAAGTACAATATTAGAAATGAAAAATTCAGTAGATTGGCCCAATAGTGGATATGAAATAGCATAAGAAAGAATCAGTAAACTTAAAAGATAGGTCAACAGAAATTAACAAGAACAGAGAAGAAAAAGTTTGAAAAAGAATGAAGACAGCCTCAGAGACCTACGCAGTAACACAGAGTACACCAACATATACCTAATGGCAGTTCCAGAAGAACAGAGAGAAAAGGGCAGAAAAAAATATTTGAAGAAATAATGGTTTAAAAGTTTCCAAATCTGATAAAAATCTATAGATCCAAAAAGCTCAAACATCCCATACAGGATAAACACAAGAGTTCTGCACCTAGAGATGTCAGAATCAAAGATATTTCAAGTTCAAGAAACTCTTGAAAATAATGAGGAAAAACAATACAATTGCTGACTGACTTTTCATCAGATATCACTGAGGTCAGAAGGCAGTGGAATGCCATGTTTGCAGTGGTGGTGGTGGGCAGGCAAAAATTCTATATCCAATGAAAAAAGACCTTGTCCTTCAAAAATAAAGGCAAAATGAAAACATTCCAAAATAAGTAATGATGGAACAGAATGTGTTGCCAGCAGATGTGCCTTACAGGTAATAATCTCAGATGGTAACTCAAATCCACAAGAAGAAATGAAAAGCTAGAAATGGCAAATACGTAGGTAAATAGAAGAATATTTTAATTTTATTTTTGTATTAAGTTTTTATGTTAATTCCGGTATAGTTAACATACAGTGTTATATTAGTTTCAGGTGCACAATATAGTGATTCAAACTCTACACATTACTTAGTGCTCACTATAGAAAGAATCCTTATCACCTATTTCACCCATCTCCACCCCACCCCCACCTCCCCTCTGGTAACCAACAGTTTGTTCTCTACAGTCAAAGAGTCTGTTTCTTGGTTTGTTTCTCTCTCTCCTTCCCCCTGACCCCCGACTTTGCTTGTTTGTTTTCTTAAATTCCACATATGAGTGAAATTATATGGTGTTTGTTTCTCCAACTGACTTACTTCCTTAGCATTATACTTCCTAGATCCACCCCTCTTGTTGCAAATGGCAAATTACTCTCTCTCTCTCTCTCACACACACACACACACTTGGGCTGCTTTCATAATTTGGCTATTGTAAATAATGCTGCTGTAAACATAGAATGCATGTATCATTTTGAATTTGTGTTTTTGTATTTTGGGGGTAAATGCTCAGCAGTGTGATTACTAGATCACAGGGCAGTTCCATTTTTAAATTTTGAGGAACCTCCGTACTGTTTTCCACAGTGGCTGCACAAGTTTGCATTCCCACCAACAGTGCAAGAGAGTTCCTTTCTCTACACATCCTCTCCAATACCTGTTGTTCTTGTGGTTTTGGTTTTGGCCATTCTAACAGGTATGAGCTGATTATCTCATTGTAGCTTTGATTTGCATTTCCCTGATGATGAGTGATGTTGAGCATCTCTTCATGTCTCTGTTGGCCATCTGCATGTCTTCATTGGAGAAATGCCTGTTCATGTCTTCTTCCCATTTTTAACTGGATTATTTGTTTTTTGGGTGTTGAGCTGTGTAAGTTCGTTTTATATTTTGGATACTAATCCTTTACCAGAGATGTCATTTGCCAATATCTTCTCCCATTCAGTAGGTTGTCTTTTAGTTTTGTTGACTGTTTCCTTTGCTGTGCAGACGCTTTTTATTTTGATACAGTCCCAATAGTTTATCTTTGCTTTTGTTTTGCTTCCCTCAGGAGACATATCTAGAAAAAAAGTTGATACATCCAATGTCAGAGAAATTACTGCCTATGCTCTATTATAGGTCTCATATTTAGGTCTTTAATCCATTTAGAATTTATTTTTGGGTATGGCATAACTCAGGGGTCCAATTTCATTCTTTTGCATGTAGTTGTCCAGTTCTCTCAACACCATTTGTTGAAAAGACTGTCTTTTCCTCATTGCATATTCTTTCCTCCTTTGCCAAAAATTACTTGATCATAAACATGGAGTTATTTCTGGGCTTTCTATTCTATTCCACTGATCTGTGTGCCTGTTTTGATGCCAGTACCATACTGTTTTGATTACTACAGCTTTGTAGTATAACTTGAAAGTTGGAATTGCGATACCTCCAACTTTGTTTTTCTTTTTCAAGATTGTTTTGGCTATTCGGGGTTTTCTGTGGTTCCATACACATTTTAGGATTGTTTGCTCTAGTTCTGTGAAAAATGTTGCTGGTATTTTGATAGGGATTGCAATGTATCTGCAGACTCTTTTGGGTAGTATAGACATTTTAACAATATTTGTTCTTCCAATTCATGAGTATGGACTATCTTTCCACTTGTTTGTGCTGTCTCCAATACCTTTCATCAAAATTTTATAGTTTTCAGAATACAGGTCTTTCACCTCCTTGGTTAAGTTTATTCTGAGATATTTAATTATCTTTGATAAAACTGTAAATGGGACTGCTTTCTTAATTTCCCTTTCTGTTGCTTCATTATTGGTATATAAAAATGCCACGGATTTCTATACATTGATTTTGTATACTGCTACCTTACAGAACTCATTTATCAGTTTATCATTTATCAGTTTGTGGTAGGGTCTTTAGGATTTTCTATATGTAATATCATGTTGTCTGCAAATAGTGAAAGTTTTACTTTTTCCTTACAATTTGGATGCCCTTTTGTTTCCTCCTCTTGTCTGACTGTTGTAGCTATGACTTTCAGTAGTATTTTAAATAACAGTGGTGAGAGTGGATATCCCTTATTCCTGACCTTAGGGGAAATGCCCTTAGATTTTCACCATTATGATGTTAGTGGTTTTTTCTTTATATATGGCTATTATGTTGAGGTATGTTCCCTCTAATCTTACTTTGTTGAGAGGGTTATTTTTTTTTTTTATCATGAATGGATTCTGTACTTTGTCAAATGCTTTTGCTCCATCTATTGAAATGAAAATATGTTTTTTATCTCTCCTTTTATCGATGTGATGTATAACACTGATTGCAAATATTGAACCACCCTTGCATCCCAGGAATAAATCCCACTTGATTGTGGTGAATGATTTTTTTAATGTATTGTTGGATTTGGTTTGTTAATATTTTGTTAAGGATTTTTGCATCTATGTTCATCACAGATATTGGCCTGTAATTCTCTTTTTTGTAGTGTCTTTATCTGGTTTTGGTATCAGGGTAATGCTGGCTTCATAGAATGAACTAGGAAGTTTTCCTCTCTCTTTCATTTTTTGGAATAATTTGAGAAGAACAGGTTCAGATATTTGGTAGAATTCACCTCTGAAGCTGTTTGGCCTTGGGCTTCTGCTTGCTGGGAGTTTTTAAATTACTGATTCAATTTCATTGCTGGTAATCAGTCTGTTCAAACTTTCTATTTCTTCCTAATTCAGTTTTGGGAGGTTATATGTTTATAGGAATTTATTCATTTCTTCTGGGATGTCCGATTTGTTGGCATATAACTTTGCAAAATATTCTCTTACAAACTTTTGTATTTCTGTGGTATCAGTTGTTAACTTTCCTCCTTCACTTCTGATTTTATTTGAGTCCTTGCTCTCTCCCTCTCTTTTTTCTTGGATGAGTCTGACTAAAGGTTTATAGATTTTGTTGATCTTTTCAAAAAACCAGCTCCTGGTTTCATTGACTTGTTGTGTGTGTGTGTGTGTGTGTGTGTGTGTGTGTGTGTGTGTGTGTATATATATATATATATATATATATATATATATCTTCCTTAATCCAGGTTTTGGAATTTGCCTATTGTTCTTTTTCTAGTTCCTTTAGATACAATGTTATGTTGTTTATTTGGGATTTTTCTTGCTTATTGAGGTAGACCTGTATGGCTATAAACTTACCTCTTAGAATAGCTTCTGCTGTATCTTGAAGGTATTTGGACTACCGTGTTTTCCTTTTCATTTGTATTTTTTTTTTTTATTTCATCTTTGATTTCTTGGTTGACTTATTCATTATTTAGTAGCATGTTATTTAACCTCCGTGTATTTGTGTGCTTTCCAGGTTTTTTCTTGCCATTGATTTCTAGCTTCATAGTGTGGTCAGAAAAGATGCATGGTAGGACTTCAGTCTTTTATTAAAAAAAAAATTTTTTTTTAATGTTTATTTATTTTTGAGACAGAGAGAGACAGAACATGAACGGGGGAGGATCAGAGAGGGAGATACAGAATCTGAAGCAGGCTCCAGGTTCCAAGTTGTCAGCACAGAGCCCAATGCCGGGTTCGAACTCATGGACCATGAGATCATGACCTGAGCCGAAGTCAGATGCTCAACCGACTGAGCCACCCAGGTGTCCCAGGACTTCAGTCTTTTTGAATTTGTTGAGATTTGTTTGTGGCTTAATATATGATCCATTCTGGAGAATGATCCCTGTGTATTTGAATGTGTATTCTGGGATGAATGTTGTGAAAATACCTGTTAGGTCCATCTGGTCCAATGTATCATTCAAAGCTACTGTTTCCTTGTTGATTTTCTGCTTGAATGATCTATCCATTGGTGTAAGTGGGTGTTAAAGTCCCCTACTATTATTGTATTACTATTGATTATTTCTTTTATGTTTGTTATTAACTGCTTTACATATCTGCGTGCTTCCATGTTGACTGCAGATATATTTATAATTGTTAGATATTTTTGTTGGACTATACCATTTATGATGACATAGTGTCCTTCTTTGTCCCTTGTTACAGCCTCTGTTTTAAAGTTTATTTTGTCTGATATTATGTATTGTTACTCCAGCTTTCTTTTCACTTCTATTTGCATGACAGAGGATTCTCCATCCATTCATCTTCAGTCTACATGTGTTTTTAGGTCTGAAACAAGTGTTTTGTAGGCAAGAATATATTGTTGGGTTTATAACATATATAGAGTATATATTTATACATATTTCATTATATTATTTTGTAGAAGTTTATGTATATATCATGTCTTATTACATATATATATGTATATGTATATATGACACAAAAGGGGAAGGAAATTGAGCTATATTAGAATGAAATTACTGAATTTTATCAGAATTAAGATAGTACTGGGGCACCTGGATGGCTCCGTTGGTTCAAGCCCCACGTGGAGCTCTGTGCTAGCAGTGCAGTGACTGCTTGGGATTTTCTATCTCTCCCCCTCTTCCTTTGCCCATCCCCTGCTCATGTGCATGTTCTCTCTCAAAATAAATAAAATTTACTTAAGAAAAATCAAGATAGTATTAATCTGAAATAGATTGTTCAGAAGTAAAGATGCATACTACAATCCTTAGATCAATAAAAAAAGTAATAAAAAGCCAAAAGAGGATTAAAAAAATAAACAGATGAATTAATCAACTAAAAAAGTTTAACATAAAAGAAACACAATTTTGAAGCACAAATTTAACAAAAAGAAATAAAGAATGTAAAAATTAAAAAAACGTGAGATATATAGAAAGCAAACAGAAAAATGGCAAATGTAAATTCAGTTATATTAATAATTACACTAAATGTGAATGGATCTAAACACTTCAAATCAAAGGGCAGAGATTGTCTGACTTTAATTTTTAAAAAATTCAACTATGGGGTGCCTGGATGGCTCAGTCAGTTAAGTGTCTGACTTTGTCTCAGGTCACCATCTCACGGTTTGTGAGTTTGAGCCCCACATCAGGCTCTGTGCTGAGAGCTCAGAGCCTGGAGCTTGCTTTGGATTCTGTGTCTCCCTCTCTCTCTGCCCCTCCCTTGCTTGTGCTCTGTCTGTCTCTCTCTCAAAAAATAAACATTTAAAAAATTTTTTTAAATTCAACTACACGCTATCTACAAAAAACACATCTTATATGCCATATAAATAGTGATTATAAGAGAGTTAGGTATATTAATATAAAGACAGGATTTATTTACATATATATAAATCCTGTCTTTATATTATACACACACACACACACACACACACACACACACACACACACACAGTGTGCTCTTGGTATTGGGGGTAGATTCCCATGATGCATCACTTACATACAACACCCAATGCTCATCCCCACAAGTGCCCTCCTCAATGCCAATCACCCATTTTTCCCTCTCCCCCACCCCCCATCCACCCTCAGTTTGTTCTCTATATTTAAGAGTCTCTTATGGATAGCCTCCCTCTCTGTTTGAAACTATTTTTTCCTCTTCCTTTTCCTCATGGTCTTCTGTTAAGTTTCTCATGTTCCACACATGAGTGAAACATGGTATCTTTCTCTGACTGACTTATTTCACTTAACAAAATATCCTCCAGATTTATCCACATCGTTGCAAGGACAGGATAGATTTTAAGATAAAAAATGTTACTGTAGACAATAAGGGATATTTAATAATGGTGACAAAGTTAATATACTGCAAGACACAACAATTATTAGCAAATACATATTTAAAAATAGGGCCCCAAAATTCACAAAGCAAAAATTGACAGAAAAGAAAAAAAAGACAATTCTATATTGGACAATTGTCTCCAGTCAATTGTATTTGCGGGTTTTAATACTCCACTCTCAAAAACAGAACTAAACACAAATTAAGCAAGGATAGAAAAGATTTAAATAACAACATTAACTAACTTGACCTGAGTGACATTTACAGAACACTGTACCTAATGAGGACGGAATACATATTTTTCTCCAAGCACCTTTAGAACCTTTTCTAGAAAAGTCTAAATGCTATGTCATAAAACATGTTTTGATAAATGGAAAGGACTGAAATCAGTCAAAGTATGTTTTCTCAGCCCACAACAGAATTAAATTACAAATAACAGAAATACATTTTGGAAATCCTCACATATTAGGACATTAAACAAAACATTTCTAAATAATCCATGGGTCAAAAAGAAACCAAAGGGAAATTAGAAAATATTTCAAATTGAATGAAAACTAAAACATAATATCTAAGAATTTACTGGATGCAGTTAAAGCAGTGCTTAGAGGGAAAAATTACACCTTTAAACAGCTATATAGGAAATAAAAGACTCCAGTCAGTAATTAATACATATATATATCAAATTAAACCCAAAGCAAGCAAAATGAAATAATAAAATCAGAATGGAAATAGTAAAATAACAAATCAATAAAATCAATGAAATAAAAAGTTACTTCTTTGAAAAGATAAAAAAACCTTGATAAACCTTTAGCTTAACTATTTTAAGGACAAAGATACAAACTGACAAAATCAGGAATATAAAAGGGGACATCACTGCTGACCCTACACAAATTAAAAGGATCATAAGGGAATGTGAAGAACAACTTTGTGCCAACAAATCAGGAAATTTATATATCATAGAAAAAGTACAAGAAATATATATTACTGAAAAAGTCTCAAGAAGAATAGAAAATCTAAATAAACCTAGAACAAAAAGTGAATTAGTAATTCAAAAAATTCTCTCAATAAATACCCTAGGTCCAGATGGCATCACTTGTCAATTACATCAAACATTTAAAGAAGAAACAGTACCAGTATTTCACAAATTTTTCCAGAAATTAAAAGGAGACAACTTCCCAATTCATTCTGAGTCCAAAGTCAGACAATGACATCACAAAAGATGAAAACTAAAACTCAGTATCTTTCATGAATATAGATGAAAAATCCATAAGCAAATGAGGAGGAAATCAAATCCAACAACATGAAAACAACAACAAATCCAACCTATGACAAAAACATTCAACAGGGGCACCTGGGTGGCTCAGTGTCTGACTCTTGATTTTAGCTCTTGATTTTGGCTCAGGTCATCATCTCAAGGACAGGCCGACAGTGTAGAGCCCGCTTGGGCTTCTCCTCCTTCTCTCTCTGCCCCTCCCTCATTCACGCTCTCCCTCTTTCAAAATAAATAAATAAACTTAAAAACAACAGCAACAGGGGCACCTGGGTGGCTCAGTCAGTTAAGGGTCTAACTTCAGCTCAGTCAGTTAAGGGTCTGACTCAGTCAGTTAAGGGTCATGATCTCACAGTTCGTGAGTTCGAGCCCCGCATCAGGCTCTGTGCAGACAGCTCAGAGCCTGGAGCCTGCTTCAGACTCTGTGTCTCCCTTTCTCTCTCTGCCCCTCCCCCACTCACAGTCTGTCTGTCTCTGTCCCTCTCAAAAATAAACATTAAAAAAATTTAAACAACAATAACAACACATTCAACAACCAGAAATAGAAGGAAACTTCTTCAACCAAAGGGCATCTATGAAAACCACAGAGCTAATAAACATCTTACTTCATAATAAAAGACTGACTGTTTTCCCCTAAGATCAGAAACAAGGTAAAGAGGTCTACTGTGGTCATGTCTATTTAAATTTTACTGGAGGTCCTGTCAGTGGAAAAATGCCAAAAAAAGAAAGAAAAAAAGGTATCTAAACTGAAGAAAAAATAAAACTGATTTTATTTGTAGATAACATGATCCTCTATATAGAAAATTCTAAGGAATACACAAAATACTACTGGAACTAATAATCAGGTTTATCAGGGTTGCAAGATACCTGATCATTACACAAAAACTCACTGCTTTTCTATATACCAGCAATGAACAATCTGAAGATGTAATTAAGAATTCATTCACAACAGAATCAAAAAAGAATAAAATATATGGAGAATAAATTCAATGGAACTGTAAGATGTATAGACTGCAAACTACAAAACAATGCTGAGATAAATTAGAGAAGGTTTAAACAGACGAACATTTCATAACATTAACTAGAAAACTCACAATTCTTCCCATAGTGACCTAGAGATTCAATGCAATCCCAATGAAAACTAGGATCTTCATATATCACTGACGGGAATGTAAAATGGAACAGGCACTTTGGAAAAACAGTTTGGCTGTTTCTTAAAAGGTTAAAATAAATGTACCATATGACTCAGCATCTCCATCCTTACATATTCATTTTTAAATTTTTTAAAATTTATTTTTGAGAGAGAGAGAGAGAACATGAGGGGGTAAGGGGCAGAGAGAGAGGGAGACAGAAAATCTCAAGCAGGCTCTGCACAGTCAGCTCAGAGCCCAACGTGGGGCTCAAACCCACAAACCTGTGAGATCATGACTTGAGCTGAAATCAAGAGTCAGACGCTTAACCGACTGAGCCACCCAGGCACCCCTCTTATGTGTTTACACAAGGGAAATGAAAACATTTCTTCACACAAAGACTTACATGTCAATATTCATAGCAGTATTATACCCCAAAACTGGGGCCAAATCCACCAACCAGTGAGTGGAGAAACAAACTGTGGTCCACCTATGCAACAGAATAAAAAGGAACAAACTACTACTTTATTAAGCATGGATAAACCTCAAAAACATTATGCTAAGGGAAAGATGCCAGATACAAAAGACCACATAATGTATGACACCATTTACAAAAAATTTTGGAAAAGACAAATTTACAGAGACTAAAAGCACCGCAGTGCAGTGCCTGCTCAGGTTTGGGAGAGGAATGCGGGATTGACTGTAAACAGTGAAATCTCTCTTGAGGTGAAAAGATGTCCTGAAATCGGGTTGTGCTGATGAATGCACAACAGTGAAATTTACTAAAAACTCACTGAATTATATATAGTAGTCCCCTTTTATCCACAGTTTCACGTACCTGCAGTCAGCTGCTGTCTGGAAGCAGATGACCCTTCTTCTGACACAATGTCAAAAGGTCAATATAGTAGCCTAAAGCTACATCACAATGCCTACCTTTGTCGTTTGCCTAGCTCCATGTCACCACGTAGGCATTTTATCATCACAAGAAGGATAAATACAGTGCAATATTTTGAGAGAAAGGGAGAGACCATATTTACATAAAGTTTTATTACAGTATAATTATTCTACTTTTATTATTAGTTGTTGTTAATCTCTTGCTATGCCTAATTTATAACTGAAACCCTATACCTGAAACTAATATTACGTTATTTGTTAACTGGAATTTAAATAAAAACTTTTAAAAAGCTGAAAAAATTTAAACATAAACCTTATCCTAGGTGTGTATGTACAGGAAAAAATAATATATATAAGGCTTGGTACTATCTACAGTTTCAGGCATCTACTGGGGTCTTGGAACATACCACACCCCCTGTGGATAATGGGGGACTACTGTACTCATCATGGGTGAATTTTATGGTATATAAACCATGCCTCACTGCAGCTGTTAAAACAAACTGTCACCTCAGAATATAAGCAGTTTATAATATTCTGATTTTATGTTGTCTAGTTTCTTCCCTTGATATTTAGTTTTCCATTTATCCACATAGATCGCATATTAACCACTTCTTCAAAGAAATAGAGAAAAATTGACATTTCTTTCTCCCTTTTTCTTTTTATATCGGTGTTTTGTTTAACTTTAATTTGTTTGGAAATTCCTATAATGTATGCAACGAGGTATTGGCTTATAACAATAAACCATGAAACAATTTTTGGAACTGCTACTTTGTTCTGTGGTTTACTTGTTTATTTTTCAACCAATACTATGTGATAATTACCACTTAATAGGTCTTACAACTTTTTCATATATACTTTACTGCTGTTTTATCAAATTCTTTCAAGCAGCTACCATCAAATTTAGCATATTAGAATCAACTGGTGGGCTTTAGGAAAAGAAACACAAAAACCAAAGTAATTCTATTTCATTAAACTTGTGTCAAGGCCTAAAACTTTGTATTTTTAAGAGCTCCCAGCTGAGTCTGACTTTTATCAAGATTCAAGAACTACTGCTTTAAACAGTGCATTTATAATTTTAATGTACATAAGAATCACCTGGGATTCTTAAAATCTTAAACTGTAGATTGAGTCACTACGTCTGGGGTGAGGAATTGAGATTCTGCATTTATAACAAACTCCCAGGTGATCCTCCTGGCAAGGCTTTAAGATATGTCAGTATCTTGGGGCGCTTGGGTGGCTCAGTCAGTGAAGCAGCAGACTTTGGCTCAGATCATGATCTTGCAGTTTGTGGGTTCAAGCCCCATGTCAGGCTCTGTGCTCACAGCTCAGAGCCTGGAGCCTGCTTTGGATGCTATGTCTCCCTCTCTCTCTGCCCCTCCCCTGATCATGCTCTCTCTCTCTCTCTTAAAAAAATGAATAAAAAGATTAAAAAAGAATATGTCAGTATCTTACTTGGCTAAATATTAAATATACTAATATACATCCAAAAAACAAATAATCCAGTGAAGAAATAGGCAAAAGACATGAATAGACACTTCTCCAAAGACATCCAGATGGCCAATCGACACATGAAAACATGCTCAACATCACTCATGATCAGGGAAATACAAATCAAAACCACAATAAGACACCACCTCACACCTGTCAGAATGGCTAACATTAACAACTCAGGCAACATCAGATGTTGACAAGGATGTGGAGAGAGATCTCTTCTGCACTGCTAGTGGGAATGCAAACTGGTGCAGCCACTCTGGAAAACTATGGAGGTTCCTCAAAAAGTTAAAAATAGAACTACCCTACGACCCAGCAATTGCACTACTAGGTATTTATCCAAGGGGTACAGGTGTGGTTTCAAAGGGGCACATGCACCCCAATGTTTACTTACAGTAGCTCTACTGACAATAGCCCAAGTATAGAAAGAGTCCAAATGTCCATCTGTGGATGAATGGATAAAGATGATGTGATACACACACACACACACACACACACACACACACACACACACACACTGGAATATTACTCGGCAATCAAAAAGAATGGAATCTTGCCATTTGCAACTAAATGGATGGAACTGGAGGGTGTTATGCTAAGTGAAATTAGTCAGAGAAAGACAAACATCACATGACTTCACTCATATGAGGAATTTAAGATACAAAACAGATGACCATAAGGAAAGGGAAGCAAAAATGATATAAAAGCAGGGAGGGGGACAAAACATAAGAGACTCTTAAATATGGAGAACAAACAAGAGGGTTGCTGGACAGGTTGTGGGAGGGGGGATGGGCTAAATGGGTAAGGGTTAGCATTAAGGAATCTACTCCTGAAATCACTGTTGCACTATATGCTAACTGCGGTGTAAGTTTAAAAAATAATTAATTAAAAAAATAAAGATATGTCTATCTTAAAGTAAACAAACAAACATAGTGAACAGGGGATTTTACTACATTTGGCTTTCCCATTAGCCATGGTATAACTTTCCATTTATTCAAACTTCTTTTTTTGCTTGCCACTGAAGTTTTATTTTCCACATACACATACATTAATCTAAGTATTTAATGTGTACCACTGTAAATACACGCACACTGTTATATAATCTATCATTAAAATATAGTAACATACTTTTAATTTAAAATTTGTAACTTCCCTAGATTCAACTGTTATGCTGTTGAATTCTTTTAAGTTTTCTAGGTATATAACTATCATTTACATTGTTAGAATTTAATTTGCTTCTTGCATATATCTGTACCTTGTTTTGTCTTACATTTATACATTGGCTGATATTTGATAACAGACAGCATTTGCTTCATTTATTTTTGTAATAGAAGATGCCTCTACTTTTTAGCTTTGGTTAATGTTGACTTTCAGTTACAAATATATATAGAAAAATGATTTCCCTTTATACTTTTTAGAGTTGTCAGAAATGGGTGTTGATTTTTATAAACTATTTTTAGAATATTTAAAAATATTGTGGGGACATCATGATGTCCACTAAATTTCTTTTGAAATTTACTACATTATAAATCCTTAGGAGCAAAGACTCTACTATATGTATCTTTAAAACTTTCCAATGCCTAGAACAATACTTTCTCTATCCTAGGTCAATGAATATTGGTTTAATTGATTTTACTGTTTCTCTTAATAATGAAAAGAATTATGTTAATAGTTTTCCTTACACAGAAGCAATCTTGAATTTCTACACTAAATTTCACTCAGTCATGGTGCATATTTTTTTTAAATGTTAAATACCTTTTATGTCCCATTTCATTATTTTATTTATAGTTTTTTCATCTATGTTCATCAGTAAGATTAGTCTTCATTTTTATGTTTGGCCTTATCAAACACCATATCTAACTGCCTTACAAAATAAACCAGTATCCTTCAGTATTTAATAACTATTTATATGATATAGGTATTATATGTTGAAAAATATTCACCAGTGATCTGGGAAAATTTTCTTGGGTTTCCTATTGCAAATGACTTATTCAAAGTATCTAGTGTAGTGTTTAAAATTTTTATAGTCTAGTTTCTAAGTTTTTATAAAAAAATTATTCATCTCAGTAGTTCTCATCTTAATTTTATCTACATTATTACTGTTTTCTTAGATCTTTTTGAGATTAACTAGTCTATTGTATATATTTATATAATATATGCATATATTTTTTTTTCCTGTTGAAATAGGCATATAGAGTTGAATAAAACTCTTAAGCTTAGCTTTGCCAGGCTTATGACCTGAATAATTGATAATGGGGTTTTTAAATGTCTTTCAAGTAGTGTAGGTGTGTCTTTCCCTTTTTCATCTAGTTGAAAACATGCTATGTTTTGCTACTCATTTCTAATATTATTGCACCATAATCTGAGGATGCTGTATATAAAATTTGGGCTGAAAATGTTTATGAAGAAATGGTGTGTATTCAAATTTGTGCATTTAAAATAAAGCATATTTCATTATTTCAAAAACTTATTTTATTAGAGAGCAGTTAATTGTTGGTTCATGTGAACTGAAATTCTGATGGTGAGATATTGTCTCCTACTCAAGTATTCTTGGTATATAGCTGTTACATTTATTAGGTTTTGCTTTCCTGTTATGTAATCTGGAACACATCTGCTGGCATAGATGCAGCACACTGTGTAAGATATATCCCAATTTTGCAAATGAAATTTTGGGATAAATACTATGTATATATTTTTTCCTTATATATGAACTAGAAATTATTTTAAAATTATAATGTACAGGAAAACACTATTTCACCCATAAACATAAAGCCATAAACACCAAATGCAAATGCTGTCTGTTATCAAATATCAGCCAATGTATAAATGTAAGACAAAACAAGGTACAGATATATGCACCCATAAACATATTTTTTAAAATTTTTATTGAAAACATTTTTTTAGGGGCGTCTGGGTGGCGCAGTCGGTTAAGCGTCCGACTTCAGCCAGGTCACGATCTCGCGGTCCGTGAGTTCGAGCCCCGCGTCGGGCTCTGGGCTGATGGCTCAGAGCCTGGAGCCTGTTTCCGATTCTGTGTCTCCCTCTCTCTCTGCCCCTCCCCCGTTCATGCTCTGTCTCTCTCTGTCCCAAAAATAAATAAACGTTGAAAAAAAAAAACATTTTTTTAAATGTTTATTTATTTTGAAGGAGAAGAGAGACAGAGCATGAGCAGGGGAGGGGCAGACAGAGAGGGAGACAGAGAATCTGAAGCGGGCTCCAGGCTCTGAGTTGTTAGCACAGAGCCTGACGCCGGGCTCGAACTCATGAATGGTGAGATCATGACCTGAGCTGACATCAGATACTTAACCGACTGAGCCACCCAGGCACCCCTAATTTTTTTTTATTTGAAAGAGAGAGAGAGAGAGAGAGAGAGAGAGAGAGAGAGAGAATCTTAAGTAGGCTCCACACTCAGCACAGAGCCTGACATGGGGCTCAATCCCACGACCCTCAATCCCACAACTAAGCATGCTTTAGGGACATTCAACTGACTGAGCCACTCAGGTGCCCCTAAAGCATATTATTTTAGTTGAGGATACTTTCTGAATATGCAAAAACATTCTAAAAAGTAAAAAAATAATTAAGGAATCAATCTTGTCTGAGGTATGTTTTCTTTTTTTTTAATGTTTAATTACTTTTGAGAGAGAAACAGAGCATGAGGTGGGGAGGGACAGAGAGAGAGGGAGACACAGAATCCAAAGGAGGCTCCAGGCTTTGAGCTGTCAGCACAGAGTCCGATGCAGGGCTCGAACTCACAAGCCATGAGATCATGACCTGAACTGAAATCCAACGCTTAAACAACTGAGCCACCCAGGCACCCCTTGAGGTATGTTTTCAATGAAATAGGTACAGTGAGGTGCACAAATCATTATTCTATATACTTTATGGTAGGTTCTTCAACCTACCATAACCACATATGTAGGATAAACTGTGGAAAACATATTTGGAAAAAATGCAATGGCATATATTGTAATTTATTCTGCCTCTGATTTTTAGTTATTTTAAACAGAACCATAAAGGAAATTAAGTAAGTCACCCACAATAGGAACATCAAACATTGCAAACAGTAAATTTTTTCATACGTTGGTGTTCTAACACAGGGCTGTACCCGGCCTTGGCTCTGTGCACTGAAGCCTGCTGGCATGATGCAGGGAGCAAAATGGCTCTAAATGAGCAAAGTGATCATTGATTAGCTAACTATGTCTACCCCAGTCCCACCTGGGAAGATTGGGGGAGGGGGCTCAAATGTGGCTAGTAAGAGATAACAAGGGCTTTTTTCTATGGTCCATCTATGGGTAAATTATCAGGTCTTCTTCATGCCTCACTTAAGGGGTAACAGGATCTGGCTGCTCAAACACCCGGCAGGGATGTATCTGATGACTGAGACCTCACTTTTTCTCAAATCTGTTTTTTACCAGCAAATGACACTGGCAACCCTTTGAAGGATAATCTATATTTTCTCACACTTGAAGAGAGAGCCAGCTAGAGGAAGGAGATTAAAAACACCATCCCAGGTTTAGATCTGAAGCATACCAGCCTTTGGATCATAGACAAATTTATATATTTTATATTACTGGTTAAAAAATATAAATATAAAATATATATACACACACACATATATATGTGTATGTAGGTTAGTATAATATATAGATTTCTAAAACTGCAAACTATAAAATCTCAGGTAAGGAAGGATGCATTTGCTTCAGCTACAGCTCATTAGCCAGGTTAGAGAAGCCACCTGTTTTACCACAGCTAGAATTTCAGGTGTATATTACAGGGTAGGAGGATTTTTAATCCTCCTTTGGGATATGAATTTGAAAGGCTGCATTGGGTGAAAGGAGGTGCCTATTTCCTTTCCCTTTGACTAAGACAGAAAACCTTGAACCAAAGTGAAGATTCAAAGTAGCAATCAGAGACAGTCATGCAAAATATGGCTGAATAGAGGAAAATGGTCTGCTGCCTGGCATTCTACTGAGGACAGAAACACTTAACAAAACCACCAGAAAAACGTATGGTTTTAAATCAAGCAGAACTAAAGTGAGATTCAATGGTGCAACAGTTCCAGTAGTGGGAGTTCAGAGAAGGTGGCCATAAGAAAACCATAAAATAGATTTAGAACTAGGACAGCATCAGATTGTTCTTAGCTTCTTTCTTTTGCCACTTAAATCCAAAATACCATCCCAGGAAAAAAGAAAGGCTTTCCTGAACCTATAGGGTTCCATATAAAAAGGTTTCAAGACTATTACTACCACCTCCTACCAAATAAATGCAAATTACTTCCACATGGATCCTGAATCTCTCCTTGAAAGCCTTGCTCTGCTTGTTCTTAGTTTCACTTCAGGAAAGATGAAACCAATCATCAAAGTCATGAGGATGAGAAATGTCAGGTTTGTTGGCCAAAACAGTCTATCTGAAAACTATCACTTACAACATCAAATAAAGGTAACTAAAACTTAGCGCCTGTCTTTCATTGACTGGAAAAGTTCCACTACGGTAAAGTAAAAATGAATGTTTATATATAGCAATTTGTTACTGGTCACACAAATCCCCAGGAGAAACAAACCAGAGAAATAATCAGGTGCCAAGGTCTAAATGAGGAGAAGGTAGAAAAGCTCTATTCCAAGACCCTATATCAAAATGCCTGTTTGCACTTAGAGACTATAGCAGTTTTGGTGAACAATGTAATAAAGTGAACACCAGGCAGGAAACATTCATCACTAAACAAAGGGTCAACAGGGAATCTCCAGTTGAAAGGGAATTCTGAAGCGTTTCACTAATTTAAATAGCAAATACAACACAAAATGATAAATGTATGAGTCAAAAAATTAGCAGGTAAAGTGGTCAGAAAATTCTTCTAAGAGCTTATTAATCTTAAAACTATTCCCCTTGGAACTTTAACCTACAAACCTGCTAAGTTTAAGAAGATGTTCATTTTTGCCTGTTTTCAAAATTATTTATTCAGAATTTGGCTTCAAAAGTTCAACTGACATATTAATTTGATAAGCAGATAAAATTTAAAATCAAAGCATATTTCCAAATCCATTATTACTTCAACCGTGAATACACATGAAAAATTCCCTTAATTAAATCTTTACGATTTTAAATACCCAGTGACTATCTGAAGAAGCCCTTGTTGAACTATTTTTAATATATGACTGAATAAAAACAAGTTTCAAAAAAATTTTTAACATGAGAAAAGTTCTATAGTTCAGAAAAAAGGGTAAAGCATAATCTTAGAAAGTTGAGTGCAAAAAGATTTTAACTCACACTAAAAAGGGACGTGATGCATCGTCTCAATGGTGGCTAGTTTACTAAACTTTCTTTTTTTCCAGGGACCTACCTAGGATTCACCCTTGTCACTCTTCTCACACAACATTTTTAACACTATATATAAATTTTCAGGAAACAAAGTAGGAATCACATATTGTAAAATAAAATTTCCTCCACTTCACCATTGTTGAGGCAACTTCTAAGCTCCCTGATGTTGGACCAAAAGCCAAAAGCGGTATTTTCCTTTTCAAATGGCAAGGTTTTTTTTTCTCCAAGATTTTATTTATTTTAATTTATTTTTTAAAAGAGAGAGCACACGCACATGGGAGTGGGAAGGGGCAGAAAGAGAGTGAGAGAATCCCAAGCAGGCTCTGCAGAAGCCCCTGAAGATTTTATTTTATTTAAAAAAAAAAAAGTTTATTTATTTATTTTAAGAGAGACAAAGAACGCAAGCAGGGGAGGAGCAGAGAGAGGGTGAAGGAATCCCAAGCAGGCTCCACGCTCTCAGCATGGAGCCCGACACAACGCTCGATCCAAGGAACCGTAAGATCATGACCCCAGCCAAAATGAAGAGTCAGATGCATAACCAACTGAGCCACCCAGGCACCCCTAAAGATTTTATTTTTAAGTAATCTCTACACCTAGCGTGGGGCATGAACTTACAACCCTGAGATCAAGAGTCACATGCTCTACTGACTCAGCCAGCCAGATGCCCCTCAAATGGCAACTTTTAAGTATATAGCTTAAAAGTCCTCTGAAGAGTTTGTATAGCACATGAAAGCAGAATAAATCTATATAATATTAGAAGTTTTCTACTACTTTGCTTTACAAAGAAAGCCTTTTCAATGTCAAAATCATACTAAAGATGAAAAAACTAGTAATATGGAAAAAAGATCCTCAAAGATCCAAGATAACACAGGAATAAATCTAATAAAGGATGAGGGACAGATAGGTAACAGATAAATACAGATATATAAAAATGCAACATTTTACCAAAAACCACAAAAGACAACTTGAATAAACAAACTTAGAATTAAACATTCCTGAAAGAGTATAGCAGACTTTATATTCCAAAAATGGCCACCAATCCTACATTACTAATGGAAGTCTTCAAAACTTTACCATTGCTTTTAGGAGAGAAGGGCCCTTTCTTCTTCCCCTGAATCTGGGGGAGGCCTGTGACAAATAATGTTATTCAAATGCTAAAATTGCCCCAAACATAAACCAATCCAACAAAATTCTCTTTTGACCCTTGGAGCTGAGCTACCATGTAAGAGGCCTGGCTGTCCTGTAGCCACCATGCTGAAGTGACCAGAGATACCCGAGGAGCCCTAGCTGTTCCAGCCTAGGCACCATTTATGTTGAGGAAGGAAGCTTTTAGGTGACTCCAACCTTCAGCCTTAGAGCTGTCCAGGCTGATCTCAAATGAAGTAGCAACTAACTATCCCCACTAAGTCCTCATCAGACTACAGATTCACAAGTATGGTTTTTTTAGCCCTAAGTTTTCAAGTGGTCTTACAAAGCCATAATTAAGTGGGAAAATCTTATTAGCATGTAAATTACTGATTCATCTGTAAATTGAACAAAATTACAATTAACACTCTAACAAAATTTTGGAGAAAACCTGACAAAATGACTCCTTGGGGCTCAAAATGCATTACATATAATAGCTACACCATAAAGGAGAAGATGTTTTGGAAACCATATTGCCAAGACTGTGATATTTTCTGAAAAGTACATTATTAATAGCAGGTGAGCTGTGGAAAGATAAGGATGTATACTGCTATCCCTGGAGCAACTACTAAAAACATAATGCCAAGAAGTATGGCCAAAAAGGCAAAAGGAAAATTGAAATAGAATTCTAAAAATATGGTTCAAATGATCCCAAAGTGAGGCAGCAGGCAAAAAGGAGCTTCAAAACAAAACAAAAAAAGAAACAAGAGATGATAGAAAACAAATAATAAAATGGTAAACTCAAACCTTACCATATCACTAATTATGTTAAACATTAATGAACTAAAACTTCCAATTAAAAGGCAAACACTGTCAGAATGGATAATAAAACAATACCCAACTATATGCTGTCTGTAAGAGATACAGTCTCACCATCAAGACAGGCTGAAAGTAAATGAATGGAAAAGGATACATCATGTAAATAATAAGCATAAGAAGTCTGGTACGGTTTATATTAATATTAGGTCAAACAGATTTCAAGACAAAATTTATACAGGACAATGAGAGACATTTTATATACATTAAAGAGCATTTCATTAGGAAGACATCAATCATAAGTATGTATGTGTCCACTAACAGAACTTCAGATAAATGAAGCTAAATTTACAGAACTAAAGACAGAAGTAGGCAATTCCACAATTACAGTTGTGATTTTAATCTCTTTTATTGGCAGAACAGCTAGACAAAACATCCCAAAAGACATATCTGACCTTTCCTTAATTGGTATTTAGAGAACATCAGACCACAAAACAGCAGAACAGATATTCTTTTCAAAAGCATATACTATGTTTACTAGGATGGACCATATATCCTAAGCTGTAAAACAAGTGTTAATAATTCCAAAAGATTAATCATATAAAAAATATTCTCTGGTCACATGGAATTAAATTAGAAATCTATAACACTAAGATCAAGAGAAAAACACAAATATCTGCAAGTTAAACAACATATCTCTAAATAATCAGTGAGTCAAAGAAGAAATCACGAGAGAAATTTGAAAATATTCTGCACTGAAGAATAATGAAAATTCCACAGAGCAAACACAACAACGTGAATTTTCACCTTAAGAGGCTAGAAAAGGAATAGCAAATGAAATCCAAAATAAACAGGAAAGAAATAATTAAGATAAGAGCAGAAATTAATTAAAGAAAAACAATCAACAAAAATCAATGAAACCAAAAGGTGGTTCTTTAAAGACTGATAAAATTATTAATCCTCTAGCAATACTGGTCAAGGGAGAAAAAAAGAAACAGTAAAAGAGGCCACAATTTATCAGTATCAGGAATGAATAAGGGTATATCATTAAAGATCCTATAGCTATTAAAAGTACAAGGAAATATTATAAAAACTTTCACACTAATAAATTTAGCAACCTAGGTGAAATGAGCAAATTCCTTGAAAGACGCAAATGATCAAAAGTGACTGAAGAAGAAACAGATAACCTGAATAACCCTGTATCAATTAAAGACACTGCATTCATAATTTTAAAACTTTCCTTAAGGAAAACTGAGGACACAGATGGCTTCCTTGGTATAAAAAACAGAATCAATTCTACAAACTCTTTCAGAAAATAAAGGAGAAGGAAATAATACTTAATTCATTTTATAAGGTCAGTATTGTCCTAATATCAAAGCAGACACGGACATCACAAGAAAACACATAAACAGCAAAAATCCTTAACAAAGTGTTAGCAAATTGAATCCAGTGGTATATACAAAGGAAAATTCATCACAATTAAGTGGGGCTTAACCTGGGAATGCAACATTGGTTTGACTTCTGAAAATCAATGCAATTAGCCATATTGGAATAAAAGAGAAAAAGAACACAATCATTTGAATAAATGCAGAAAAAGCACGTGACAAAATTCAATACTGTTTTCATGATGAAAGGTAGATGATAATTTCCTCAACCAGATGAAAACTGACAGTTAAAATCATATTCAATGATGAAAGGCTCTGTGTTTTCTAAGATCTGGAAAAAGGCAAGGATGTCCACTCTCAGCACTTCTATTTAATAGTATGCTGGAGTACCTAGCCAATGCAATAAGGGGAAAAATAAAAGGCAATGGGTTAAAATTTAAGAAGTAAAGTTGTCCTCATTGACAGATGACATGATCATTCACGTAGTGAACTTTACGGAACCTTCAACAAAACTATTACAATTAGAGGCGCCTGGGTGGCTCAGTCAATTAAGCATCTGACTTCAGTTCAGGTCACAATCTCATGGTTGGTGGGTTCGAACCCCACACTGGGCTCTGTGCTGACAGCTCAGAGCCTGGACCCTGCTTTGGATTCTGTGTCTCCCTCTCTCTCTGCCCCTTCCCTGCCCTCACTCTATCTCTCTCTCTCAAAAATAAACAAACATTTAAAAAAACACAAAAACTATGATAACTAATGTAGCAAAGTTCCAGGATATAAGGTTAATATACAAAATTCAACTGTATCTGTATATACCGGCCATGAACAATTAGAAGATAAAAATTTTAAATAACCCATTTACAATAAAATAGGAAAAATAATATACTTATGAATAAATTTAATGGAAAGATGTGCAAGATCTATACAATGAGAACTACAAAACACTGCAAAGAAAAATGAGAGACAACCTAAGTAAAGAGAAATACCATGCCCATGGATTCATGTTCACTGGCTTTAACGACTTAATATTGTTCAAATAGCAAACCTTCCAAAAGTTATTGTTAGAGTCAATGCAATCCCAATCAAAAGTCCTGCAGACTTTATTGAAGAAATCAACTGTTGATTTTAAAATTCATATGGAAATGGGGCACCTGGGTGGCTCAGTCGGTTAAGTGTCCGACTTCAGCTCAGGTCACGATCTCGCAGTCTGTGGGTTTTTTGTGCTGACCGTTCAGAGCCTGGAGCCTGCTTCAGATTCTGTGTCTCCCTCTCTCTCTGCTCCTCCCCCACTCATGCTCTGTCTCTGTCTCTGTCTCTCTCTCTCTCAAAAATAAACAAACACTAAAAAAGTTAAAAAAATAAAATTCATATGGAAAGACAAAAAAGACCTAGAATATGCAAAACAACTTTGAAAAACAAAGTTGATGGACTTACACTACCTGATTTCAGGACTTATTACAGAGTTACAGAAACCAAGATGGTCTGATATTGGCATAATGATAGACATATAGCCATAAAACAACAGAGTAGAGTCCAAAAGCAGACACAAATGGATATGTCAACTGATTTTCAACGAAGGGGCCAAGGTAATAGAGTGAAAGAATTTTTTCAAACAGTGGTGCTGGAACAATGAGAGAACCAATGGAGAACAATGAACCTTGACCCCTATCTCATAATATAGACACAAATAATTCAAAATTGATCACAGACCTAAATGTAACAACTAAAGCTATTTACTTTCAGGAAAGCAAAATAGAAAATTTTTGTGACTTTGGGTTAGGCAAAGATTTCTTAGGACACAAAGAGGCACAAGCTATACAAGAAAAAGAGGTACCCAGGTGGCTCAGTTGGTTAAGTGTCTGGACTCTAGATTTCAGCTCAGGTCATGATCTCACAGTTCGTGAGTTCAAGCCCTGCATTGGGCTCCACACTGGTAGTGCAGAGCCTGTTTGGGATTCGTTCTCTCCTCCTCTCTCTGCTTGCTCTAAGTAAATAAACTTAAAAAAAATTTTTAACGATGAAACGGGACTCCACCAAGATTAAAACCTTTTGCTCTTCCAAATAAACTTAAGAAAATGAAAAGTCAAGCCACCAAATGGAAGAATATATTTTTAAGAACATCTAACAAAAGACCTGTAGCTAGAATATATATCTCTCCTTCAACCCAATAGTAAAAAGACTAATAATCCAATTAAAAATGGGCAAAAGATATGCACATTTTATAAAAGATATGCAGATGGAGAATAAGCCCATGGAGATATTCAAAGAAATGCAAATTAAAACCACAGTGAAATTCCACTACACACCCACTAAAATGGCTAATGTTTAAAAAGATTGACATTTTTAGAACTAATCACACTATATTGTAATTATGAGTGTTTGTTCCAATAAAACGTAAGCTCTAGAGGAAAAAAGACTGACAATAAGTGGTAGTGAATATCTGAAGCAACTTAACTCTCATACATTACTCGTGGAATTGTATAGTGTAGAGAGACACTTTGGAAAACAGTATGGCAGTACCTTATAAATTTACGTATATTCTTCACATGTAACCCAACAATTCCACTTCTAGGTGTTTATCCAAAAGCAATGAAAATATATATCCAAAGACTTGTACACATTAGCTTACAGCAACATGTTTCACATGAGAGACAAAAATGTGTAATCTCTGGGGCGTCTGGGTGGCTCTTTTGATTAAGTGTCTGACTTGCTCTCAGGGTTGTGAGTTCAAGCCCTGCATTGGGCTCCATGCTGGGCATGGAGCCTACTTAAAAAATTAAAAAAAATGTGCAATCCAAAAGCCCATCAAGTGATGAATAAATTTTAATGCATCCATATTATAGAACACAACACAATATTACAAACAAGTGAAACATTATTTAAAAAACAATTTTTTTAATGTTTATTTATTTTTGACAGAGACAGAGTGTGAGCGGGGGAGGGGCATAGAGAGAGAGAAAGACACAGAATCTAAAGAGGCTCCGAGCTCTGAGCTGTCAGCACAGAGCCCGACACGGGGCTCGAACTCACAAGCCATGAGATCATGACCTGAGCCGAAGTCGGACGCTCAACCGACTGAGCCACCCAGGCGCCCCAACAGGCGAAACATTATTAAACAAAACAATGTGCATGAATTTCAAAACATTATGCTAAAAGAAGCCAAATACAAAAGACCATCTACTATATGATTCCATTTGAGACTCCAGAATAAAGACAAAACTACAGTGACAGAAAGCAGATCAGTGGTAGCCAGGGGTTATGTATGGTGACCAACTGCAAAGGCACAGGAAGAAACTTTTCGGGGTTAGAGACCCATTCTAGGTCTTGACTGTGGTAGTGGTTGCACAACTGTATATAACTACCAAAATGTATACAACCACCAAAATTCAACAAACTGTGTAATTAAAATGAGTGGATTTTATTGTATGTAAATATAACTTTAATTTAAAAAAATAAAAAAACGAAGCAAATGGTATTCTACTTCATCAATAAAAGGAATGACATTAACATTGAACCATGAGTTGTATTTTCCTCCACAGACTTAGCAAAAATTATACTACCGTTGAAAGGCACTAATTAGTACAATATTTCTATAGAGTAATTTGGCATTGTATACATAAACTCTTGAAAAATAAGTGGACTTTTTGACCCAGCAATTCTAGTTCTAGGAATTTTCACTACAGAAATAATCAGACTAAGTAAGACTATATACAAAAATGGCACTGGAACGCTTTTCATAATCATGACAAATAATTAAGAAAAAAAAGCCCTGTATGTCCAACAATAGGTGACTAGTTAAATAATGAAATGTCCATACAATTAAAATGATGTGACCAATAACATACACGTGTCCTTACTGATGTATGACATACTCAATGTTGGTATTCTCCCTTTAACCGCATTCTATGCCGGTACCTTTCACGTTTACCCTCCACTTGTGGGAGTTATGATACAAACTAGTAACTAATAACTACCATGATAGTCATATTTCTATCATTAGAAGAAAAAGAATTAATCACTCCTGCCCTGTTTTATACTACTTTGGGCATATGAGGCTATAGTTTCTATTTACCTCTTATGATGACTAATAAAAACGAAAATTTAGACTATTACCACAAAATAGTATTATCACAAAAAATGTGACATGAGCAACTGTCTCATTTCCACAAATTTAATTAGTTATTTTAATAATTTACTGACAGTATGCTCTGTGATAAAGGAGTAACAGAAGGTTCTAGTATACACTTTCTAGGTTTGTATTATTTGGGCCTTGATTCCTTATCTGTAAAAAGAAAATGGCAGGGTGTGGGGTTAGGTCATTTCTAGTTCTAAGGAAGATTAATCTATTAAAAATCTGTCAACACTTTAAAAAATTACAGACCTGGGGCACCTGGGTGGCGCAGTCGGTTAAGCGTCCGACTTCAGCCAGGTCACGATCTCGCGGTCTGTGAGTTCGAGCCCCGCGTCAGGCTCTGGGCTGATGGCTCGGAGCCTGGAGCCTGTTTCCGATTCTGTGTCTCCCTCTCTCTCTGCCCCTCCCCCGTTCATGCTCTGTCTCTCTCTGTCCCAAAAATAAATAATCGTTGAAAAAAAAAAATTAAAAAATTACAGACCTGGCAAATGCAAAGTGCCAAGAAATAAAGCTTTGTCAACTAGTCAGGTATACCTTGTAAATATTCAGTGAAAGGAAAAAGAAAAGGGCTAGGATCCTTATTAAGTCCTGACAAATTTAAATCCAGACCACATTCACTATAACATAAAATAGAAATTCGAATCTGTCAAGGATACTAACTAAGGCAGGAATCACAACTGAAAAGTAATATATCTTCAATGGTCTCCTAGGTGCTAAAATTTAAAGTCAATTATCTTACTCGAAGACAGTGAACATGTATGAGCATCTGTCATTACAACATCAGCATCAGATAAAAAGATGTCTAATAGTTTCACAACTACAGGTAATTTCAAACTGAAAAGAACAAAATACTACTAGTTACTCAAGGCTAATAATTTATTGCGCCTACCTTAAAATAATGTTTTACAAGTAGGTTCATATATTCAAATCAAGTAAGGATAATTCATTTATAAAAATGAAATATAGGGCATCTGGGTGGCTCAGTCGGTTAAGTGTTCACACTGAGCGTGGAGCCTGCTTAAGATTCTTTCTCTCTCTCTCTCTCTAGTCCTCCCTCCCTCCAACTGCCCCTCTCCCCTGCTCATGCTCTCTCTCTCTCTAAAACAAAACAAAAAATTAAAAAAAAAAAAAAGAAATACAACTTGCTTCTCCACCTAACAAACAGTACCAAGTCTAACAAATTAATCCTGCAATTAAGCAGATCTTAATTCAAAGAAAGTAAATGACCTATGTAAAATGTTTATAAACTTAACTGTAAAAAAAGACCTAATGCCAAATCAAAGAAAACAAGTTAAATAAATACACATACAAATGTAACTCATTTATTAAATCTTCTTCTTTGAGAGAGAGAGTGTGAACAGGGGAGAGGGGCAGAAGGAGAAAGAATCTTAAGCAGGCTCCACGCTTAGCACAGAGCCCAATACAGGGCTTGATCTCACAAACTGTGAGATCATGACCTGAGCCGAAATCAAGAGTTGGACACTTAACAGACTGAGCCACCCAGCTGCCCCCTAAATCTTCTTAATAAAGGAAACAATTTCACTTAGGAGAATAGCCAATTATGAACAGCATTAGTATAATTTCAAATGTTCATAATCAAGTAAATATTTTGCTATCTGAATATTCTTTTGTGCAGCTGTCTTCAGAAGTTACACAATAAAAATAACTTGTAGTATGGTACTTGTACCTTGGTGTCAGGTTTATAAGTTAAATTATAACCCAAACCAAACTGAAATACAAGCAACTGGCCCAAGTACCATTCCATTAGATGGAAAAATAAAACTACCATCAAGTACGGCTGGAGACGGTGGTGATGAGACATGGTGCTGCAACATACAAGACACAGCAGACAAAACAAAGCATGAAACAAGGGAAAGTTTCCATCCTACTGCTGTTTAGACCCCACAGTGTCTGATTTATGTATTCTACAAGGCAACTGCTCGGAGAAGAATGCACCTCTTATTTTCTAGCAGAAAAGGAAACGATTCTTTATCTGCCAATAGTAAGGGATTTCTTTTCTTTTAAAAAAAATTTTTTTTGTTTAATGTTTATTTATTTTTGAGAGAGAGAGAGACAGAGTGTGAGCAGGGAAGGAACAGAGAAAGGGAGACACAGAATCCGAAGCAGGCTTCAGGCTCTGAGCTGTCAGCATACAGCCCAATGCGGGACCTGAACTCACAAACTGTGAGATCATGACCTGAGCGGAAGTTGGACGCTTAACCAACTGAGCCACCCAGGCACCCCGATGGTAAGGGATTTCTTAGAACAGCTTCCCTGCCCATTTCCCTCAGTGATTTGTAAAAGTAAATTTAAGAAAAATTAAAAAAAATTTTTTTTAGTGTTTTTATTTATTTTTGAGACAGAGAGAGACAGAGCATGAGCAGGGGAGGGGCAGAGAGAGAGGGAGACACAGAATCTGAAGCAGGCTCCAGGCTCTGAGCTGTCAGCACAGAGCCCGACGTGGGGCTTGAACTCACGGAGTGTGAGATCATGACCTGAGCTGAAGTCGGATGCTCAACTGACTGAGCCACCCAGGCGCACCCCCGCCAAAATTTTTTTTAATGTTTATTTTTGAGAGAGAAAGAGAAAGAGAGAGAGAGAGAGAGAGAGAGAGAGAGAGAGAGCATGAGTGGGGGAGGGGCAGAGAGAGAGGGAGACACAAAATCTGAAGCAGGCTCCAGGCTCTTAGCTGTCAGCACAGAGCCCAACATGTGGCTTGAACTCACAAACCATGAGATCATGACCTGAGCCGAAGTTGGACGCTCAACTAACTGAGCCACCCAGGTGCCCCAGTAAAAGTAAATTTTTATTAGGATCTCATTTCTTTATTGAAGAAAATGAAAATGTCTCAATATTCTTTTCTCTCTGCTGTTTGGAAACAGAGGTGCGAATGGGGAACTAGAGAAGTGTCTTCAAGATCTACATAGGCTTTTTACTAATTTTTATCAATGGACAATTGAAGGTTTCTCTTTTGAAGTCTAGGTGTCAGAATTCCAATATTAAAGTTCAGGTAATCTTCTCAGTCCAAATGCAATGACTGACACATATTTTCTCCTCCTTCAGCACTCCTTTGACTATACCCCTTAGTTTAGAGATCTGGGGCTATACTGTAGGAGGATTTAAAATATTTAAGAACATCACATTTTCAAAAACTCAAGTCTATACCAATTAAGTCATGATAATAACAGTTCTCCAAAGTTTTGGTCAGCCTGCACTTTCTAGGTTTAATTATATAAACTAGGCTAAAAGTAAAGCATATTATACTTTTGTCTCATATGTAAAATTATAATTTTACATAGTAGAATCAAGGACTTATGCATTTTCTCATCTTCTTCAAAAACTAATTCCTATTTTTATTTTTTTAAACGTTTATTTATTTTTGAGAGACCGAGATAATGCATGCATGCACAAGGGGGGGGGGGAGGGCAGAGAAAGAGCACACGAGAGAATCCCAAGTAGGCTCCACACTGTCAGTGGAGAGACCGATGTAGGGCTCAAACTTACGAACCATGAGATCATGACCTGAGCTGAAATCAAGAATCAGACACTTAACCAACTGAGTCACCCAGGTGCCCTACTAATCCCTATTTTTAGTGAGACAGTATAAGTTCAGAATGCTATTTAAACTGGAGTCTTCTGAATCAGTAAAGTAACTACCATTCTTTTTTAACTTTTTCAAAAGAAGTATATTCTTGACCTATAAAAGAATGCTTGTGCTGACAACTTCCTGAATATCACTATTTAATAAGTAAGGCATCATCATAAGTGTACAGTTATACTTCATTCATAAGAGAGACTTGGATGGAGAAACAAAGGAGAAATTTTGGGAAAGTTAAATTCTCCATTCTGGTTTGATGGTTTTAAGACAAGTGCAACAGTTAGAACATACAACCAAGAAAAAACAGGAACGTACTTGGGGAAAAGATGACTTTTCTATTTTAGAAAATCCTAGAATCCTTAGAGTGTCAGAATGCCATCTAGCTATACTAGTGATGTAATTTTTCAATGTAATTTTAAGGACTGATGCAATGGGGGTGTGTGTGTGGGGAAGCACCTACTGGAATAATCACTTCAACTATATTTAATTACAGAAATTTTGGAATCATAGAATACTTTACATCCTGATCAAGAAAGTGAATTTTACTGCCACCTTGCTTTATAAGAAAGCCTCTGAAGACTGGAGTACACAGTTACACTACAATCCTTAGCAGTAGGATCCCTGAAAGTAGAAGCAAGATGTGGATAGAGAGACGGATCTTTCCCAGAGAACTCTAAATTTCTTCCACAACTGTGTGAGTTATAGTCTGAGGGGAAAAAGTAAAACAATTCTATCACATGTAGAAGCTAGTGATCTGAGTTAGAAATGGCATGAATCAGATACGCTGCCAGGTAGAATGGTCTGCAAACTCTTCCCTAGGGTTCAGGCCACTGTCCAAGTTGACCACCCTTCCAGTTTGATGGGGGTAATGCACTGCTTAGGGGAGACAGAGAGGTCGAACAGGGGGCCTAGGACAGGGAGGTAGCAACAGCAGTGCGGTGTAACATTTAATCTCACCATACAGAACACACAAGTCTCTTCTCCCTTGAAGACAATCCTTTCCTAGCACATGTAGCAACAATTTCCACCTGAGATGGCTCATGGTTATTATTTGTGCCTTCCCAAAGTTCTTTGTCATCTTATCCTGAAAAAACAACAGGTTCATCCTCTACTATACAAAAAGACTTCTTTGGACATTTTAAAATTGAAACTGGGAAAAGTCTCATTTCCTCTTTGGTTAAAGATGAGCTGTAAGAATGTGTACTGAGCTGCCTTGGCCATGTGGAAAAAATAATTCAAGAAAATAAACACAATTTGCAGAGAAACAGGAGACGAGAATCAAAAATATTCAAGTCTTACATTTCAGATATACATACAGATATACAGATGGATCTACTTCCATCTATCTTGAAGTCCAGTTATGGTGAGCCAACAACTCTTTTTTGCTAGTGAGTTGAATTTTTATAATCCCAGAGACCCAGATCATATACCAACTTTTACTAAGTACTCACTTTCACCTGTATAAAAATTTGAGCTTTTGGGGCGCCTGGGTGGCGCAGTCGGTTAAGCGTCCGACTTCAGCCAGGTCACGATCTTGCGGTCCGTGAGTTTGAGCCCCGCGTCGGGCTCTGGGCTGATGGCTCAGAGCCTGGAGCCTGTTTCCGATTCTGTGTCTCCCTCTCTCTCTGCCCCTCCCCCGTTCATGCTCTGTCTCTCTCTGTCCCAAAAATAAATAAACGTTGAAAAAAAAATTAAAAAAAAAAAAATTTGAGCTTTTGTACCTCCCTCCTTTTCCTTCCCAGATCACAAACACTATAATTTGCTCCTCCAGCACAGCCCTGGGAGATGACACTGTGTAAAATAATCCTTTTCAGACATTTAATTTTTTCATCACTGACCTTACACATTATAAACTACCATGGATACAAATTCAGTAGCTCCTTTGTCAAGAACTCCCCTCATCTCTCCCAAAAACTATGTCTCTTCCTGGTATGTAAGCCTTGAACTTGGTCAGCAAAGGACAAGTGGTCATAGCTGGGTTAATCATGCCCTATTTATAAATACATCCATGACAGTCTTTTTGAAGGTGCAAAAAAGAAATACAGTCTTATTGAAATGTGTTCTTGCTTTTAGGGTCTTAGAACAGAAACAATCTAACATCAACTTTCAAGCTACTTGCATCTGAAACTACTTTTGGTTTTGTTCTGGTGGTGGTTTTGCTCAGAAATCTGAAGAAAGAATCTAACCATTCCTTATACAGCAAATGCTAAGGAGTTGTGAAAAATTATAGCCTTTTCAGAGAGCTTAATTTCACCACACATAAACAAAAATAAATCATTTTGCTTGTTCAGAAGTTATTAAGTATCATCTGATGAGAATATAACTGCTACTGGCAAAACTTGCAAATCTATCATATTCTAGTAAAAATATTACAGCTCCTTTCTGCTACCCTTGTTACTGAGCAATAGCCACTTTTTGCAATCTTTCTTGTCATTCTCTTTTTAGAAACGTCGGGTTGAAATTCTAATGTGTTCTAATGCAGACCATATCCTGACTTAGGCAGTCTAACAGCTGAATAAAGCCTGACACAATGTTCATCAATTATTAACACTAGCAGAAACCATTAAAGAGTCTAGTACAACATCAATAAATTAGCTGAACAAATGAAATAAATGAATAGTGAGAGCCTTTGATGTGCAATTTTCATGGGAAAGATTGTTACCTTCATTTTTCAAAAAGGAAAATTGATACACAGAGAAGTTAACAAATTTGCCTTGGGTCACAGAGAATCCATGGCAGATATGGGATTGGATTAAAGTCTGCTGGACTCTACAGTATGTGTTCTTTTTTCTATACCAGGCTGCTCTCTCTGAACTCTGAAGTTCTATGAAGCAGCAATTATTAAGCTGTCCCTTCATACCTTCTAAGGACCCCTTTGACCACAATTACATTTCACAGAATTCTCCTTTTTATTATAAATCGCTCCTTTTGGCATGCCTATGGAGTAAGTTAAGGGGAATATGTAGTGAGGACATGGAGGGAGAGTTAATGGGGACCGCCCACAAAAGTTCTACTTTTAGAAATGCTATTCTATTATATATAGATCAGCCTACTTTAGGAGTGCTCAATTTTGGTTTCATTAAGTATGTATGTATTTCAGAGCCAGAACTATATTTAAGAGACCCATTGTATATTTTACCAGCATCTGGTCACAAGAATATTTCAAAGAAACCAAAGTCCTTTGTTTCATTAATATACGCTGTTCCCCCCGTCCTAACTCTCTTCTTGGCCAGTTATTCGCTAGTTGGGAGAGAGCATTTTTCAGAAATCTGGTTTAGGAAAACTGTAAAAATATAACAAAAATTACAAATATAACAAAAACCATTTAGTTTCTTAGCTGTTTCTACACAAAGACAGGACAGTCTGTTTCCTTTCACCTTATCTCCCTGTCCCTTGTTACACAGTAGGTGTTTGTTGAAAGGGAGGGCTTTACTAATGTCAACCTGGTTAGAAAACAAGTTTTATAAAATACTGTTCACTGAGCTCTAAGATGGAATAATCTTCATTAAGGTAAGGGGAAATCCTAAAATAATGTTCCAAAATATTTATGCAGTTAATGGAAACAAGAAAATTCCCTTGCAAACTATGGCTTCCTCCAAAGAGAAGAAATATCACACAAATGGAAGAATTACCACGTACTGAGTAAATGTTCTAGATCTGTTATTTGTTGTAAAGAAACATGTGTATCCATAAGTTTTCTGAAATTGCTAACATGTTAAATGTTGCATTTCGAGGATCTAAATTCTTTCTTGAAGACAAAAATGCTGACAAACCTATCCATTCTCTTTCCCTCTATTCTCCCATTCCTGTTTTTATTTGTATTTTCCCCAAGCTATGAGCACACACCAATCTTGATGTAGTAAGACCAGAAGCATGAGACCAAAGAAAAGTTGTTCCTGATAGACGTTTTGCTTTAGAAACGAGAAGCAGCAGGTGCTGTGCAGGTGCCACATGTCACCAATCCAAAGACATTTTGCTTTCTGGCAACACATTTAAGAAAATCTTGTATATTGTTAGTTATCATGATTTCTAGGTCTTTCTTGTTCAACAAGGGGAGGCTACCTGCCAACATTTCAAAAAATAATAAAATGACATTCAGGACATAGAAGACAGGCTAGTTGTCAAAGAAAAAAGAAATCCGATGCTGGCATGACATAGGCTTTTTGTTTTGGAAGATATATAACAACCACACTACTAAAAACGAAGCTGAGAAGGGGACATTACCCAATATATGATCTGTCTTACTTGGATTAAATGCCATAAAGCTTGCAATGTGTCTTCTGGGATACCTCAAAGTAAAATCAACAAGGGTTTCCTACAGGAAAAGGAATGGTCGCACAGAACAGATCGTCTTATTTTACAAAGTACTATGAAAATTTCGGTTATTACTTTTCAAAGGAGACTATTAGAAAACATGTCTTACATCTATGGGAATAATTTGGTAGATTACTGAAATGTAACTAACCATGTGGACAAGATTTACGTGGGAGTAGTTATTCTACATTTAATAAAACAAAGACATAGAAGCTATAAGAACTGTACAGACCTTTGTTCAAACCAGTGATATTTCAGACACATATGTAAACATAGAAGACACTCATACACTCATTGCCCAGATAAAATGTTTGCCATTGCTGCTTCAGCTACCTACTGTCAAGACATTAAATGCTATGGACCCATCAAAAGACTGCCTGTCCCTCAATCTCTCCCTCCCCAGAGTTAACCATTATCTTGACTCCAGTGTTTGATACATTAAGACTATAGCTAGCTAGCTATATCTATATCTATGTCTATCTATAATTATTGTTTTAAAGTTTACACAAATGGAATCATACTGGCCTAGGCTTTTACATAACTTACTTTTCCCCAGTCAACCTTGCTTTTAATATTTATCTGTGTTGATCTGTCTAAATCCAGTGCACTCATGTTATATAGAGCATAATATTCTACTATATGAAAAACCAATACGTCTAAAGATCCAAGAAATTCACTGAACCCCAAGCAGAAGAAACATGAAGACAATTACACCAAGATACATCATAAATAAAATGCTTAAAATGGGGGCACCTGGGTGGCTCAATCGGTTAGGTGTCTTGACTTCGGCTCAGGTTATGATCTTGCCATTCATGAGTTCGAGTCCCGCGTTGGGCTCTGTGCTGACAGCTCGGAGCCTGGAGCCTGCTTCAGATTCTGTCTCCCTCTCTCTCCGCCCCTCCCCACTCATACTCTGTCTCTCTCTCAAAAATAAAAATAAACTTAAAAAAAACATTTTTTTAAAAAATAAAGTAAAATAAAGTGCTTAAAATGGGGTGGGGGGTGGGAAAATTGAAGGTAGTAAAAAAGTACAAGCTTTCAGTTTTAAGTAAGTACTGGGGATGTAATGTACAACATGATGACTATAGTTAACATCTGTATGGTATATTAGAATTTAAGAATAAAGATATTACATACAGAAGAACAAAGATAAGGATTATGCATATTTCTCACTTAAAACAATGCTATCTAGAAGACAACAGAACAATATATTTGTAAGTACTTAAATGAAAAAAACTGTCACCCTAGAATTCCATACCTAACAAAAATAATTTTCAAAACTGAAAAAGATACAGGCTTTTTCAGATATGCAAAAACTGGAAGTATTCACTGCCAGTAGACTTGCACCATAAGAAGTGGTAAAGGAAGTCTGTAAGCAGAAGGAAAGTGATACCAGATAAAAACTTGGATCTGCACAAAGGAACGAAGAGCACAGCAATAACACCACAGGTAAAGACTTTTTATTACATAAATCTCCTTGAAAGATAATCAACTATTTCAAGCAAAATAACAACGTAGTGTGGGGTTTAAAACATATGTAAAACAAGAGCACCAAGATCAGAAGGGGGGAAATGGAAGTAGACTACTGTAAGGTTCTTATGCTATCCATAAAGTGTATAACCTCAACTGAAGGTACCCTGTTGTAAGTTACAAGATATATACAACAAGTTCTAAAGCAACTTTTAAAATAACAAAGCAGAGAGTTACAGCTAAGACAACAAAAAAAGATAAAATGGGAGTGATAAAAAATACTCCTAATCCATATAAAAAAGTTGATACACCGGAATTCATCAAAATTAAGAACTTTGGGGCGCCTGGGTGGCTCAGTCGGTTGAGCATCCGACTTCGGCTCAGGTCATGATCTCACAGTTCTTGAGTTCGAGCCCCGCGTCGGGCTCTGTGCTGACCGCTCGGAGCCTGGAGCCTGCTTCACATTCTGTGTCTCCCTCTCTCTCTGCCCCTTCCCTGCTCATGCTGTGTCTCTCTCTGTCTCAAAAATAAATAAACATTAAAAAAGAAATTTTTTTTTTCAAAAAATTAAGAACTTCTCTTCAAAAGACACGTTAAGAAAATAAAAGGTCACCAACTGAAAGAACTTATTTGAAAATGATACAGCCAGTAAAAGAACAAAAACCTCTTAAAACTACAGTAAGATACCACTACATACCTATTAAAATATCTAAAATTTAGGGGTGCCTGGGTGGCTCAGTCGGTTGAGCATCTGACTTTGGCTCAGGTCATGATCTCACAGTTCGTGGGTTCAGGCCTTGCATAAGGCTCTGTGCTGACAGATCAGAGCCGGGAGCCTGCTTTGGAATCAGTGTCTCCCCCCCTCTCTCTGCCCCTCCCCAGCTCATGCTCTCGCACTCTCTCTCTCTCTCTCAAAAGTAAATAAAAACTTAAAATAAAATTACATCTTTTTGTGGTGATGCATATGTTCAGAATCTTGACTGCGGTGATGGTTTCATAAATGTACACAGATATCATTCTTACCATATTATACAATTTAAATATGTATAGTTCAGGGGCTCCTGGGTGCCTCAGTCGGTTGAATGTCCGACTTTGGCTCAGGTCATGATCTCACGGTTCGTGGGTTTGAGCCCTGTGTTGGGCTCTGAGCTGAGCTCTCAGAGCCTGGAGCCTGCTTCGGATTCTGTGTCCCCCCTCTCTCTGCCCCTCCCCTGTTCATGCTCTGTCTCTCTCTCTCTCTCTCTCAAAAGTGAATAAGCATCAAAAAACATTTAAAAAATAATAAATGTGTAGTTCACTTTAATAAAGCTGTTTAAACCTGTGAGAATGGCTAGAATCAAAAAGGTAAGAAATAACAAGTGTTGGCAAGAAAGTGGAGAAAAATGTGTACTGTTGGTGGGAATTTAAACCAATGTAGCCACTGTGGAAAACAGTATGGAGATTCCTCAAAAAAGTAAAAATAGAAATATCGTATGATCCAGTAATTCCACTACTGGGTATTTAAAACCCAAAGAAAACAAAAACACTAAATCAAAAAGATATATGCACCATTATGTTTATTATAGCAATATTTACAATAGCCAAGGTATGGAAGCAACCTATGTGTCCACTGAAAGATGAATGGATAGAGATGTGGCATTAAATCCAACGGAGTATAAGTCGGCCATGAGAGAGAGAGAGAGCACATGCTTACCATGTGCAACAACACGGATGGATCGAGAGGTTATTATGCTAAGTGAAGTAAGTCAGAGAAAGCCAAATACCACATGATTTCACTTATACATAATGGAATCTTAAAAACAAATGAATAAATAAAAAGCAGAAACAGACCCATAAAAACAGAGAACAAACTGACGGTTGCCAGAGGGGAGGGGGGCAGTTCGGGCAAAATGGGTGAAGGGGAGTTAACTTCCAGTTATGGAATAAGTAAGTCACAGGGATAAAAGGTACAGCATAGGGAATATAGTCAATGGTATTGTAACAGTGGATTGTAAGGTGGCAGATGGTAACTATACTTGTGGTGAGCATAGCATAATGCATAGAGTTACCAAATCATTATGTTGTACACCTGAAGCTAATGTAACACTGTGTGTCAACTATACTTCAATTAAAAAACAAAAACAAAAATACTTTAATATTACCCTGTTAGAAAAAAAAGTATAAACTTCCTGTTAGAGGTGAATAATTCTGAGGATCTAATGTGTAACATGGTGACTAGAGCTGATAGTACTGTTTGTTTAAGACTTCTTTTTTTTTTTTAGTTTTAGTTCATTTTTATTTATTTATCTTTTTCTTTAAGTAGGCTCTATGCCCAACATGGGGCTTGAACTCACCACCCTGAGATCAAGTGTATGTTCTCCCAACCATGTCAGCCAAGTACCCTGATAAAACTGTATTGTGTAACTGAAATTTGCTAAGAGAGAACTTAGGTGTTTTTACCAAAAAAGAAAAAAAAAAAAAAAAGGTGTATGAGGTGATGGATGTGTTAACTCAATTGTGGGAATCCTTTCACAATATATACGTATATCAAATCATCACATACATTTTAAATATATTACAATTTTATTTGTCAATTACACCTCAGTAAAGCTGAAAAGAAATATCTTCACCTGTTTTCACTTACCACATCGTGGGTGTTGGTATGCTGAGTGCTGTGTATGTACTGTGGAATGAAATAAATGCATACTCATGTGATGTTTTACTTCTGTCATTTCTGCTGTCATTGAAAACCAGATTCTTAATATGTGAGAAAGGAGATACAAGTCTAAGACCGGAGTTTTAGTAATTTCAATTTGAATACCAATTTGAAATTTAACTCCTAATATCATTTTATCTTAAAAAGATCTTTCCACTGAAAGAGCCTTAGAAACAATGACCAATCCATAAGGAATGAGTACCTTTAGCATCTGGGGAACCCTGGAGAAATGTACAGGATAAGCCTGGGACATTTTGTCAGATCCAGCCTAGGTTTATGCTGAAAGGACTCAGGAGCCCAGAGCCAAGATAGTATAATTTTTACATCAATAAAGAGAATAACTGCCATGAAATTAACATATCAAATATGTTTAAATTCATAAATTAATAATATTAATTGGTTGCTGCTGGAGGATGCTAGTGGGCCAATTCATCATTTTTAAAAGATAAAGGGAATAAATCATGCATTTACCCTACTTTTCCTATACAAACTGTATCAGTCAATAGGCAATCAAAGAGAGAACAAAGTTTTACTCATAGAAGCACTTCAGGGGCTCCTGGGTGGCTCAGTTGGTTGAGAGTACGACTCTTGATTTCGGCTCAGGTCATGATCACAGGGTCACGGGATCCAGCCCAGTGTTGGGCTTGCACTGAGTGTGAAGACTGCTTAAGATTCTCTCTCTCCCCGCTGCCCCTCTCCCTATTGCTCAGAACCTGCTTGGGATTCTCTCCACCCCCCATCTCTGTCCCTCACTCTCTCTCTCTCAAAAATTAATTAATTAAAAAAGAAGTGCTTTGGCTGATAAATGAAGAGGAAATAATAGATTTAGAATACCTCCATTTTGCAAACCCTAGCAAATCAGTGTATCTAGGCATTAATCATTAATGTCTATTAATATCACAAAAGGTAAGACAACTCAGTATTATTTGTCTCCTGATTAACTATACACCACTACCTAGTGAAGTAGTCATGCCCATCCATGAAAAAAAGAAAAAACAAAATACACAAACATGAATGGGATCAAGCTTCTACATCCAAGTACCAATGAACAGAAAACAAAATAGAACAGAATAACATGCCAAACCAACATGGACACAACTAGTAAATCTCAGTAAAGTCTAAGATATAGCCACCTAGACTCCTGAAAATTAAATTCTAAGGGGAAAGAAGGGAGAAAGACAGACAGGGAACCACTCCCTTGATGTGGGCATTCTCAGAGTACTCTAACCTTTTCCCTTGGAGACCTCATCCATATTAAGCTATAAACCTATGACTGATGACTAAATCTTTTGAGCTAACACAACAGAGGTGACATGTCTGAAGTGCAGCCCCATCATGGGTTATAAATTCACGGTACTAGGGGTGCCTGGCTGGCTTAGTCAGAAGAGTATGCGACTCTTGATCTCAGGTCGTGGGTTCGAGACCCACGTTGGGTGTAGAGATTACTAAAAATAAACTTGAAAAGATAGTAATATAAATAAATAAATGAATTCATAGTACTAAAAGGCATCTTAGAGATCATCTAGTCTAACCATCTACCTAATACATTCATCTAGTGCAAACAAGGTCACTTTCTTCCTCAAAATCTCTGAACCAGCAAAACAAAAATGAGTAAAATATTTTCTTTCTTTCTTATCCTACCACTTAAAGCCCAATCTCTGCTTCTAGTTATGCTTCTCTTCTTCTCTACTACACATATTCTGTGCCACTGCCGAACTAGGTAACGGCTATCCCCAAATATGTCCACATGCCCTTGCCTCATTTGCCTCCCTACCACAGATAGCACCATCTACCACTTCCACTAGCTGAAATAGTCCCATAAATGGGATCGTGAATGGTTTTCTTTTCTGATTTACATTTCTATATGTAACAGAAATGGTAAATGATTAGCATTCCTGTGGTATCTTTGGTATTGAAGATATAATATAAAACACACAAAAGAACCAAGATATAACCAAATTATCTTCCCAAGTTCAGTTCAAATACCACTTGTTAATACCTAGATAGCTCTAATTCATCTCTGACCCATATTTCCCAAACTATCTCTCATTTGGCACATATAGGCAGCCTATATACTACGTTTAAGAAAATCAACCCAGATAATTTTTGAAGTTATAAACTCTAGGCATGCTAGAAATGAAAAGTAACTTTCACATGAACGTAAGGTGCTTAGCTTTTCTCTCTGGGTAAAAACTCACTTATTTTGTCTAAGAGCAAAACACCCATAATCCTTGCAAGAAGTATTTTGCTTGCAGTTATACTCAATATCGACTTAACTCTCACTTAAAAAAAAAAAAAAAAGTTTATTTCTTTATTTTGAAAGAAAGAGTGAGCACAAATGTATTAGGGGCAGAGATGGAGGAAGGGAATCCCAAGCAGGCTCCGTGCTATTAGTGCGGAGCCCTATGCAGGGCTTGATCCCAAGAACTGTGAGATCATGACTTGAGCCAAAGTCAGATGCTTAACCAACTGAACCACCCAGGCACCCTTAGCTCTCATTTTTAAATGAGATAAAAAACGGGGTGCCTGGGTGGCTTAAGTTGGCTAAGTGTCCAACTCCTGGTTTCAGCTCAGGTCATGATCTTGCGGTTTCACGGGTTCGAGTCCCACATCAGGCTCTGCGCTGGCAGTGAGGAGGCTGCTTGGGATTCTCTCTCTCAGTCCTTCCCCTACTCGTTCTGTCTCAAAATAAATACTTAAATAAAAGTATAACCAAGTCTTTCTAACTTCGTTAGAAGTCACTCTTTGTTGGAATTCAATTCTAAAGTTAAGGCAAAAAACCTAAAAAAAAAAAAAAAAAAAAAGAGCTGCACTTTTTTTTTTCAAGGGAGCAATGCATTCAGCTAACAGACCTCCCTTCTCTTCTGCAGCTAGTGTGTCCATGTGATTTAGTTTTTTCCAATGAAATACAGGTGGAATTATTGTGTGATTTTCAAGAAGGATCCTTAAAAGGAAACTAGTAATATGCTTTTCTTTGCCTCTAAGAGGGGTAACTGGGTGACCAGGGAGACAGACTAAAGACGAAAATTTTGTAAACCTCTGTATCTTTTGAATGTTGAGACATGTAAACATCTTACTTATTCTTTTAAAAAACCACACATTAAAAAAAGACTATACTGGGGGCACCTGAGTGGCTCAGTCGGTTAAGCATCTGACTCTTGATTTCAGCTCAGGTCATGATCTCATGGGTTTGTGGGATCAAGTCCCACAGTGGGCTCTGCACTGACAGTGCGGAGCCTGCTTGGGATTCTCTCTCTTCCTCTTTCTCTCTCTGTCCCTCCCCCCACCTTCTCTCGCTCTCAAAATAAATAAATAAAATATTTTTTTAAAAAAAGACTATAGTGACTTTAAAAAACTTACAGGTGTAATGAAGAAAACTGGCAATTTCAGTATTCAGAGTATCAGAAGAGTAGACATTCAACAAAACAGTATTTTCTAACTCAAGAAACCTATTTCATCCTTACAGGCTGGTGAAGGCATGCTCCAACATTTACTGATACCTCCCATTTGTTAAACTTTTTAAAATACTGTATCTCATTCAATCCTTATGATAACCACGTAAGGTAGGTTCTTTCACCTTTACTTTACAGATGAAAAAAACAATACTAAGAGGTATTAAAGAAGGTGCTCATAGTCACACAACTACTAAATGCAGAACTTAGATACAAGCCAAGTTGCTGCCTCTGAAACCAATGCTAAACCGACTACATGTAACACCAATGGGCCTTAGTCTTCTCAAATACTGGCTTAATGGATCTTCTACACAGTCCTAACCTATTGTATCACACTACAGTTCATTCTTTCCACATTTGTTTTGTGCTAGGCATTATGCAATAAACAGTTCTCAAAAAAAAGCTATCAACTGGGGGAAAGATCCAGGGAGCACTCAACATATCTTACACCTCTTATCTGTTGCTACTTCTCTATATTCTCTTCCTATCTGTATATTACTTAAAGGTCAAAGAATTTTCAGGGTTATGTGGTAATATGAAATCCCACCTCTAATAGGGGTGCCTGGGTGGCTTAGTTAAGTGTCTGACTCTTGATTTTGGCTCAGATCATAATCTCACGGTTTGTGAGTCTGAGCCCCGTGTCAGGCTCTGTGCTGTCAGTGCAGAGCCTGTTTGGAATTCCTCTCTCTCTCCCTCTCTCCCTCTCTCTCTCTGTCTCTGTCCCTCCCCACTCTCTCACATGCACTCTCTCTAAATAAACTTAAAAAAAATCTATGTCACACAAATCAATATTTAATTACTACAAAACCATTAAAAAAGGAACCCTCAGACAATAACAACACATCAGAGTTTCTGATAAGAGCTTTTAAGAAATGGATGTCTACTTCCAGACATTAGAATTTAGCAGGTCTGGGCTGGGAAGTGGATATCTGATGCACTGCCCTGGTTAACATTGACTACAATGGCTTAGACTCTGTATTTCAAATTTATGTAATAATCAGGAACTGCAACTTTTTCCTTTCTGAATGTAACTTCCTATCAAAATCACAAAAAAATCACATTCTTTCTATTCCAAAAAAATATTTACTTAAAGTAATTAAAATCTTCAAACACAAATTGATGTTTAGGGGTGTTATCCAAAGAAGGATGATGTGTTAATTTATTAATTTGACAAATATTTATAAATCACCTATAAGGTGCTGTTCGTTTTAGGCACTGTCAACATACACAAAGGAAACAGACACCCATCCTGACATCAAGAACTTTTCAATCTAGTAATTACACAAATACAATCAGATTTTAGAAATCAAGCATCTTCATTGGTGCAAATAATTCTGAAAACAGATGGAAGGCTTAACACAAGACAATTTTCTACCTATCAAACAGCTCAAGGGATGGTACAGACTTAATAGTGTGGGGAAAGGTAGATGTAATATATAACAAAGATGTTTTTTTTTTAATTTTTTTTTTGACGTTTTATTTATTTTTGAGACAGAGACAGAGCATGAATGGGAGAGGGTCAGAGAGAGAGGGAGGCACAGAATCTGAAACAGGCTTCAGGCTCTGAGCTGTCAGCACAGAGCCCGACACAGGGCTCAAACTCACGGACTGTGAGATCATGACCTGATCCGAAGTCGGATGCTCAACCGACTGAGCCACCCAGGCGCCCCAAGGATGTTCTTTTCCTCTGCTTATCTCTAAACCACATGACTATTATTTCAAATAGTCCCCTGCACACAATTTTTATGATCAACCCAAAATACTTCTTAGAGCCACAAAAGGATCTTTGGCATTAAAGTAACACAGTATGACCCATTCTAATGGTTAAAATTTCCCTTCTAAAAGACTGTTCAGGTGTAACTTTTAGGATAAATGAGAAAATTCTAAGATGTGCACCTGCATATGTTACTTAGTCATTACAAACATGCTAATCCTCAACGTTTACCTTTTAAAGCTTTTGCAGCCAAAAGTACTCTACTCAATTCAAAAACTGACAGGCTTTAGTGAAGAAAAATAAACGCATATGGGTGACCATCAACTTTAGAGGTCAACATTAAATTCTGCTCTTCAATTTCATCTAAGAATCCAAACTGATCCTGCAATAAGAAGAGCTACAGGAAACACAAGGGATTGTGTTTCCCTTTTAACTCCATCTTTCCCTTTTCCCAGCCTCCTATTCATTAGGACAGGGAAGCATCCTGATTTCAGACAAAAAGAACTGATAAAAATTAGATGAATACTATTAACAGAAACTCATAATTAGGCACCTGGGACTTGTAAAGATGCATTCTGCCAAAATATTCTCTTATAATTCAGGTATCTCAAATGAATCTTATATGCTATGCTAGCACTCTTTTTTCTTTTTAATAGCTAATAATGTTTTTAAAATACCAGATTACACAGAAAACTATTTTCTTTGGCTGAGCCTGTTGGAAAGAGCCAGTTCTAATGTGTTGTAGATGCAACATTTCTATATAAAGAGTTACTTTAAAAAAAAAAATAGCATGAATTGGGGTGCCTGGGTGGTTCAATCAGTTAAGCATCTGACTCTTGATCTCGGCTCAGGTCTTAATCTGAGTCGTAAGTTCAAGCCCTGTATTGGGGTCTGCACCGGGTGTGAAGCCTACTCATAAATAAACAAACAAACAAATAAATACATAATTGGATAAATAGATAGATAGATGGATGGATGAATGGATGGATGGATTTGGGGGTGGGGGAGAGCTTCTCTTTGTACAGATGGCAAGTTTTCAGTGATGGGTGGTGGTGGTAGTGGTAATCAAAGCATTCCTAACACATGCTTCTGAAGGGTGAATCTGGCATAAAATTTGCTTGGAAGGGTCAGCATCAAATGCAAATCTGATAACAGATAACTTTCAAATCAACATAAGACCTAAATATCTTTGCTCCCCTAATATTATACAATGTTGGTGTATGTGAAGGGTTAAAAAGAGAGACCTCAGGATAAAGCGCAAAGGTAAGCTTTATTCAATCTTGCCCCACAATGGGAGAATTCCCTCCAGTTCGTTGTGGTTTGTATTTGTTGGAGAGGGCAAGGCAACGAGGGAGGGTGTACATTCTAATTTTTAAAATTCACTTAATGTTGTATTAAATTCACCCCCTCTCCAAATGTACAACCATTATCACTTTTCTTTAAGAATCCAGGTCTAGGGGCGCCTGGGTGGCGCAGTCGGTTAAGCGTCCGACTTCAGCCAGGTCACGATCTCGCGGTCCGTGAGTTCGAGCCCCGCGTCGGGCTCTGGGCTGATGGCTCAGAGCCTGGAGCCTGTTTCCGATTCTGTGTCTCCCTCTCTCTGCCCCTCCCCCGTTCATGCTCTGTCTCTCTCTATCCCAAAAATAAATAAACGTTGAAAAAAAAAATTTTTTTTTTAAAAAAAGAATCCAGGTCTAAAAGCAAAACTGATAACCTCAAGGAACCAAGTTCCTTGAATAAAAAGCATGATGAATTAAAAACATTAACTTTGGGGTGCTTGGGTGCCTCAATCAGTTGGGTGTCCATTCAACTCAGGTCATGATCTCATAGCCCGTGGGCTCGAGCCCCGCGTCAGGCTCTGTGATGACAGCTCAGAGCCTGGAGCCTGCTTCAGATTCTGTGTCTCCCTCTCTCTCTGCCCCTCCCCCACTCATGCTCTGTCTCTCTGTCCTTCAAAAATAAACATTAAAATAAATTAAAATTTAAAAAAACATTAACTTTAACCAGAGAAACCTTTAGAAACTAGTTCTAACATTTGAATGTTTTTCTGTTTTCAACAGATTTTCAGAATATTTGACAAAAGTATATACTATGCTAATCTGCCAACCAGGTCTATGAGATACTGCAAACTAACTGAAGAATTAAGTGCCTGCAGATGCTACAATTGATACCAGTCCCATCCTGCTTCTCACGAAGTCTCTCCACTTCTTTAGTAATATGAACATACCCCTGCATTTGTAAGTGTGCTATGTTCCAATGATAACCACAATTTCCCCCCTAGCTAGGCTCAATGACAAATTTAAATTTAAATAATGACCTAAGATTGTCATAGTCCCAGCCTTGGGAGTGGAGGCGATCACTTTCAGAATCGAATGCAACTTAATGGAGCCTCTTCTTAAAAAGTCCCCTCCCCGCCAACACACACACAAACATGCACAAAGTACTGCACACAATTTCAGGGATTCACAGATCTTCTGAAGCTGCTGTCTTAGTATAGTCATAGCATAATCCATAATATTGAGAAAACTGGATATCCACATGCAAAAAGAATGAAGTTTCACGCTTATCTTATCCCATATACAAAAATTAACTCAAAATGTATTAAAACTCTAAATATAAGACCTGAAACTATATAACTCCTAGAGGAAAATATAGGGGAAAAGCTTTATGATATTGGATTTGGCAATGATTTCTCAGAGGACACCAAAAGCACAGGTGACAAAAGTGAAAATAGACAAATGGGACAATATCAAACTTAAAATTGCACATAAAGGAAACAGTAGAGTAAAAGATTCAACCTACAAAATGGGAGAAAATATTTGCAAACCATATATCTGATAGGAGATTAATATCACAAATATATTAAAAAAATTCCTACAACTCAACTCAAAAAAATAACTTGATTAATGGGCAAAGGACTTGCATACACATTTCTCCAAAGAAGATATACAAATGGAAAACAAGCGTAAGAAAAGATGCTCAATCAATACCACTAATCATTCAGGAAATCCAAATCGAAACCTCAATGAGATATCACCTTACAGCACTAGGATGGCCACTATCAAAAAAACAAGTACTGGAGAGGATGTGGACAAACTGGAGCCCTTGTGCACTGTTGCTGAGAATGTAAAATGGTACAGCCGCTATGGAAAACAGTATGGAGGTTCCTCAAAAAATTAAAAATAGAATTATCATATGATCCAGCAATCCCACTTTTTGGTATACATCTAAAAGAATTGAAAACAGGATCTCAAAGAGCTACTTGTACACTCATGTTCACTGAAGCATTATTCACAATAGCCAAGAGGTGGAAGCATCCATCCATCAACAGAATAGAGAGAAGATAAAAGGCACCCCTATATAATTTCTTTTTTAATAATAGTAACATGAAGGGCGCGTGGGCGGCTCAGTCGGTTGAGCGTCTGACTTTGGCTCAGGTCATGATTTCACAGTTGACGAGTTCAAGCCCAGCATCGGGCTCTGTGCTGATAGATCAGAGCCTGGAGCCTGCTTCAGATTCTCTGTCTCCCTCTCTCTCTGCCCCTCCCCTGCTCTTGCTTGGTCTCTGTCTCAAAAATAAACAAACATTAAAAAAAAATTAAAAACTAGTAACATGATCATACAATCCAGCTACCAAACTCCTTGGCATTTACTCAAATGAGCTGAAAACTTATGACCATACAAAAACCTCCACATGAATGCTTACCGAAACTTTATTCATAATTACCCAAACTGGGAAACAACCAATATGTCCTTCAATAGGTGGATAAATAAATAAAACTGTGATAAACCCCTACAAAGGAATATTATTCAGTACTAAAAAGAAATGAGCTATCAAACCTCAAAACGATGAGGAAACTTAAATGCATATTACTAAGGGAAGAAAGTCAATATGAAAAAGGTGGATATTACATGAGTCCATCTACATGACATTAGGGTAAAGGCAAAACTATGGAGACAGAAAAAGATCAGTGACTGTCAGTTTGGAGAGAGAGAGGGATGAACACGTGAGGCACAGAGATTTGGGGGGCAGTGAAACCATTCTGTATGATACTATTAGGTTGGATATGTCATTACACATTTGCCCAAACTCACAAAATATACAACACAAACAGTGAACCCTAAACCATATGACTAAACCACAGTGAACCATATAAACCATGGACTCTGATGATAATGTGTCAATGTTGGTTCATCAATTGTGACAAATGCTCCACACTGGTATGGGAAATGGATGGTGGAGAGACTGAAGGGGAAAGTGAAAGAAATAGTTGGGAACTCTGTACTTTCAACTTAATTTTGCTATGAATCTAAAACTGCTCTAAAAAATAAAATCCATTAACTTAAAAAAAATAGCATGCTCTATTTTATAATATAATCAAATATTTTATAGACATTTTTATTTCAGTGCTTGAAAAAAAAAGATATGTTATTTCAGGCAATCTTCCAACAGATATATTTTAACTTTCTTTATTAGATAAGTAATGATCTAAACTCCCATTCAGCTACCTTTATCAAAAATAATCACATACCATTTCTAGAGGAAAAAAAAACAATAACATGCAAAAGCAGACTAAAGCAGTACTCTATTTCGTAATTTTAGGAGACTGAACAGAGGTATTAATTACATTAATAAGCTTCATTCAGTGTCATTTATTTGCTTATTCTTTTCAGTTTTTAATAACAACATGCACTTCACAGTAGAATGAACACCTTTAAGAACTCTGTTCCAGAAATCTGCTTGAGAAAGACTGGAATTTTCTGTGAATGTGTATTTGTTAAAAAGATAATCTTTCAAAACTCATAGGAAGGAAAGTCTGATAGTAATATAATGTAAGGCTATGATAAAACATGAATATCTAGAATTCATTTATCATCTCCAGTATGAGTGAAGAACACATCACTGACAAGAAGAAGCTTAGTTTCCAAACATTTTCTTATTAATTCCCTCCATATTAATGCAAGGTTTAATATAATAGTATTCTCTGCATCAAACTGATCAAGATGACTGATCTTAATCTCTTGATTAATGTTTAAGATTAATTTACAGTGCCAGATGCCCAATAGACTTAGAAATTCTTATAATTTCAATATTCCAAGACAATTCTCCAGAATGACTTTTGTCCCCAAGGGCTGGCAAACAGAGGAACAAAAGGAAAGGAGGTTTGTATCTAGCATAAGAAGTACAAAGCAAAAAAAGGTAAGAAGTGGAGAAGAAAGGAAAGGGGACAAAGGTACTAAGAGAACGCATCAAGAAGAGGAAACAATTAAAAAAGAATTGGCATAACACAAAGTATTAGATTAGTATAATTTTATGTGTATTTTTGACTATAATTCTCAATCTTTCATGCTACTCTGTTACTTCAGAGGCAGAAGAAATAGGGGGAACAAGCAAAATATGCAGTGGTGAGAGGAGTCCAGTTACCACTTTGGACTCAATTTGGTTAAGAGAAGACAAATGTTTGAGTAAAATGCGTGCACCAATAACAGTTAACCCTCTCCACCCTCCTTTCGTTCCTTCCACTATTTTATAAACTATAGATTCTCTGCATTTTATTCACGTAATTAACTCAACTTAAAATACATACACACAGATGTACAGAAATGAGGGCACTTTTCTACCTTTTCCATTCTCAGGCAACATGACATGAGAAAATCACCTTTTCTGTTAGAAAAGAATATAGCTCTCTCACATTATTTCAGCTGATCAGTAGTCATTAACTTTAAATTTTTTTTAATGTTTATTTATTTTTGAGAGACAGAGCACTAGTGGGGGAGGAGCAGAGAGAAAGGGAGACACAGAATCTAAAGCAGGCTCCAGGCTCTGAGCTGTCAGCACAGAGCCCAATGCAGGGCTCGAACTCATGAACCGTGAGATCATGACCTGAGCCAAAGTCAGATGCTCAATGGAGTGAACGACCTAGATGCCCTAATAGTAACTAACTTTAAAAGTCATTCAGGGGTGCCTGGGTGGCTCAGTCGGTTAAGCATCAGACTTCGGCTCAGGTCATGATCTCACATTTGTGGGTTCAAGCCCTGCATCGGGCTCCGTGTGGACAGCTCAGAGCCTGGAGCCTGCTTCAGATTCTGTGTCTCCCTCTCTCTGTTCCTCCCCTGCTTGCACTCTGTCTCTATTTGTCTCTCAAAAAACAAAATAAAACATTTAAAAATAAATAAATAAATAAGTCATTCAAATGTTTAATTATCATTATCATTTCTTTAAAAATCCAGTCTCTAAATCAGAAATAACTTGAAAGAGCTCACAATCCTTCTTAGGCCCCAAACACTAGAACCATCACAAATGGGTCGGCAAAACGAAATTCTCCTTTCCCCAAAACAACTCACCTCATTTAAGACACATATAAAGAAAGGAAAAAAATGGACTTTCTACTTTGCTACAGAATTTGTTTCCATTTGCCGTTTTCACTACATTGCAAAAAGGTTTTAAAAGATGGATTTTATTTTCTAACAAAAAGATGGATTTCATTGTTGGGTGTTTTTAGCCTTTATATACCACCCCATTCCAAAACAAATGAGAGGTAGCTAAGAAAGAAACATACAGTATATGATTTAAAAAATAACAGAAGAAATAAGCAGGAAGGGGAAAAATAGGTAGGAAAGTTCTGAAGTGAGGATGAGAGGGGCTGAAGGCGGTCTGTTTGCAAAATATAAGCTAAATTATTCTACACTCCTTAAGCAAGAAGGCTGTACAGCTGGTTATGAGCTTTACAGCAGCCAAAGCAATAGAGGAAAACTTAAGAATAGTTTCTGAGTTGCGGTATTTTCACTCAAATGCCCAATTCTGTCAAACAAGGCAAATAAATCCATGGGCTCAATAGTTAATGTCAAAATTCCAAAGGGACTCAACAATAAATACAGAGATGAACTTGAGGCACAGATTATACAAGGACATTGTCTAAGCAATGCCAATAAGAAGTTATGACACAAGTTGTTCTTGCCTAATAAAGAATACTTAGCTGCTGCAGGGAAACAGCCCCTCAACTAACATGGATGGGGAAAGGTTACTTTCATTTCTGTCAAGTGATTACTTACACCTGATTCAGAATTTCTGGCAACTACAAACGCAGCCTGTTTAGTGGTGGATATTTTACAAAAGCAGTTGCTCATTTCATCATAAATCACCTTAGAGAAGATTTCTACTGAAATAACATCAGGAGTCAGGCTGTGTGAATCAGTTAAATGCTGAGAGTCTGTTTCTGGATGTTTTAAGAAACCGTTTTGAAAAAACAAACAAACAAAAAAACCAGAGAAAACTATTTTGTCTGCCCGATCATATAATGCAAACAGGCTAATACAGCCAATATTCTTCCTTATGAGCAATGTAAAGTTATATCATATTTCAGTAACTATAAGATGCCACTAATGATAAATGTGCCCTTATTTTATGTACCATCAAAAAGAAAAACAAACATGCTGTTTATTAATCTATGGGTTATGACTGATGGTAAGAAACATCTCGATTGTGGAGATAGTAAAACAAAAAGTGGCTATTCAAAACACGTTTACATGTGAAACACACTCCTTGAGCAACATGAGCCAGCTTACTGTCCATTCCCCAATCTCTGGTACTGGCCTTTCCTCTTGCCTTCTCTGACCTGTGCCGCCTCTATCATTGAGTCATCCTAACCTCTGTTCTAGTTGGTCTTCTCACCAACCTGACTGTTCTCTCCTAAGTGTTCTTCCTTTCTCTTTTTCATACTACTACTTCTTTTCCACATCTATACATCTTCAAATAAGGAAAGAACGCTAATCAGAAGGGATGTGTGTTTATAAAATCAGCTTCTCCAATGGACACCCACTCATTTTTCTTATTGCCACAAATGTATGTAATAGACACAAAATGACCCTGTAATTCACCATAGAAAAAGAGAATTAAATTCAGGCAACAAAAAAACAACACCATACATGCCCATCCCCATCCCCTCAAAGATATCAAGGTCATTTAGAAAACTTCCCCTTTTTCATTTAAAACAAAAAAATTTTTTTAACATTTATTTATTTTTGAGAGAGAAAGAGACAGAGCATGAGCAGGGGTAGGGGCAGAGAGAGAGAGAGAGAGACAGACAGACAGACAGACAGAATCTAAAGCAGGCTCCAGGCTCTGAGCTGTCAGCACGGAGCCTGACACGGGGCTCGAACTCATGAACCGTGAGATCATGACCTGAGCTGAAGTCGGACGCTTAACCAACTGAGCCACCCAGGTGCGCCCCCCTTTTTCATTTTTTAAAAATAGTGCCCAAAAGGCAAAATTTCCCTTGATGTTCCAGACACAAAGGCTGCTTCCAGAAAATTCTATATATTCCATAATATTTTTTGAGTTTTATTTATTTATTTATTTTTAGTAATGTCCATACCCAATGTAGGGCTCAAACTCACAACCCCAAGATCAAGAGTCTCATGTTCCTCCAACTGAGCCAGCCAGGCACCCCCACATATTCCATAATTTTAAAGTAAACTAGAATTTAGAATTGGGATCTAAATCTCCATTTGTTCCAAAATCATACCATCCCAGTCCCTCTGGGGATTATAAGACAAATAACATTTTAATTATACTTTAATCTCTCTTAAATATAACCAGCCCAAGCAACTTAACAAACACCAGATAAAATTATTTGATCGTCAATATGCTGAACAAACTCCAACTGCTTAAAAAGTTTCTAAAATAAACAGCAAATTAAGGTACAAAGTCCTAGCTAAAATCTTAGTATTTCAAGATTTGTTATAGAGATTCTGAGAACTCAATTCAACAAACTTTAGTGATAGAGACATAGAAATAAATAAAATCCAGAAACATGCTAGGGATGTAGAAATAAATAAAATCCAGTCTCTTTCTTGGTGTATACAGGTATATCTCCCCTTTAAAGATATCTATCTATCTATCTATCTATCTATATATATATATCTCGATATATCTATATCTCGATATATCTATCTATAGATATATCGATATATAGATCGATATATCGATATATACATAACATAGAAACAAACATAAGAGATTAATTCATTCTGTCTGGGGGTACAGATGACAGTGGGAGTTGAGCCAGAAGGGGAGAACATCTAGAGAGAAAAAATAACATCTGAAGTAAAGAGTAGGGTGCTTTTGCCACCATGGAAGCAGAGGAAGGACATTCCAAGCTTTGAGACAGGTCTGAATGTGGAATTCATTTTTCCCCTTATACTATACCTTGTCACTTGCTGCACTTCAAAAACAAATAGCGTATACGGTAATAGGATATCAGTTTGAAAAACATAGCTAGAATGCTAGATAAAATCTATTTTAAAATATACATATTTTGAAATATATGGCTAACTTTGAGGGGGAAGCAAAGGAAGTCCTGAGGGCAGAAACAAGAAAGCATATATTCACAAGAGTAAGAAACATGATAGCTAGAGTTTTCCCTGGAGCTATGGCCAATCCTTGGGGGACAAAAGTCTAGGTTTTAATGGGCTATTTATTGAGTTGAGGCTACCTCGGGCCCTACCATGGAGACAGAATGGATTAACACCTATATAATGGTAAAACTCCCCCCAAAAGCTATATCCTTAAAGGGTGAAATAGGAAAAAACTCATTCTGTAGAGGGAGATGATGAGAATAAGGGTTTTTATTGGCACTGATTCATGGTAGAGCAGTTAAACATGTCTTCACTGAGAATTCTTAACCACAAGTCTGACGGCACCCCTGTGGTGCTACAATTCAAACCAGTTGTGTGGCCTAAAAAACCAAGGTCAAAAATTTACTTAAAAGTAGGTGATACCCCTAGACACTCAAATTATCTCTGAAAAAAAAAGATCTGATTCTTAGCCTCTAAAAATTACAACAAAGTTCCTAAGGCCATAAGCTCGCATTTTTAAAAATCACAAGAAGCATCTATGAATCAGAGCCAACGAATAGCAAACTACAGAATTAGACCAACAAAGACCGCAGGTAATAGAAGGATAAAATGCATAATGTGAAATAAGCATTTTTAAGATGAAGAAATAAGATAGGGAGCAAAGTATGATATAGGAATATGACACTGTTAAAATTGACCAGATTTAGGGGGCACCTGGCTAGCTCTGTTGGTAGAACATGCAACTCTTGATCTTGGGGTCATAAGTTCAAGCTCCATGTTGAATGTAGAACTTACTTTAAAAAACAATTGACCAGAGGCGCCTGGCTGGCTCAGTCAGTAGTGCATGCTACTCTTGATCTCAGAGTTGTAAATTTGAGTCCCACATTGAGGGTAGGAATTACTTAAAAGTAAGATCTTTAAAAAAAAAAAATTGATGAAATTTGAAAATAAACAAGATTACCACCTATGGACTTCAAATATGCATTTTAGGGGCACCTAGGTGGCTCAGTCAGTTAAGTGTCCGACTTCGGCTCAGGTCATAATCTCGCGGTTTCATGGGTTCAAACCCCACATCGGGCTCTGTGCTGACAGCATGGAGCTTGCTCAGGATTCTCTCTCTCCTCCCTCTCTGCCCCTCCCCCACTTGTACTATCTGTCTCTGTCTCTCTCAAAATAAATAAATAAATAAACTTAAAAAAAAAAGTAAAAGGATAATAAGAAAACTGGTAACCATTTCCAATTAGGGTGCAGAAATTTATAAAACACTTCTCCCTAACAAAGGAAAAAGCAGTACCATAGTTTCCTGGTTGGTTGTATGCATCAAAGTTAACAAGTCAAAGAAATATAAACTAAATTCCAGAAAGGGATAAGGGCTTGCTAAGAGGGAGAACATCCAAAGCCCCTTTCATCCTGAGACAGAGCAAGAGCAAACTGACCACTAAGAAGGTTAAGGAGAAAACAACAAACTTTTTAGCAAACTTTTATTTGCTGAAACTGGGTTGGTTCGATTGACTAAAAACTTGAGGATTTCCAGAACCAACATCTGTACATTTTCTGCCCATCTTTTCTCATAGGACCTTCAGGAGGATACAGTACTAGGACTAGTAAAAGAGATCCCCTTCAAGTGCCACAGTGCCTTAACTGAATATAAGGTCGTGGAGAGGGCAAGAGGGCCTACAACTAGTTAATGAGATTAGACAGTGAAATTTAAATAAAAATACCAATTCCAATAACACTGGAAAATATTAACTACTTAGGAGTAAATATAAAAAAATGTGCATAAGACCTCTATAATAATGAAAAGTCCAAACCACTGCAAAGAGAAATTGAAGGCAAAAAATAAGTGGAGATAGACCAAATTCATGGATTGGAAGCCTGAATTTTGTTAAGATGTCAATTCTCTTGTACTTGATCTATATATTTAACATCATCCTAATCAAAATCCCAACAGAATTTTCTTTTTTTTTTTTTTTGAGAGGGGGGGCTCCTGGGTGGCTCAGCTGGTTAAGTGTCTGACTTCGGCTCAGGTCATGATCTCGCTGTCTGTGAGTTCAAGCCCCACGTCAGGCTCTGTGCTGACAGCTCAGGGCCTGGAGCTTTGGATTCTGAGTCTCCCTCTCTAGACTCTCTCTCTCTCTCTCTCTCTCTCTCTCTGCCCCTCCCCTGCTCATGCTCTTTCTCACTCTCAAAAATAAACATAAAAATTTTTTTTAAAAAAAGAGAGAGCACACACACATGTGAGTGGGGAAGAGGGGCAGAGAGAGAGAGAGAGAGAGAGAGAGAGAGAGAGAGAGAATCTTAAGCAGACTCCACGCTCAGCACAGAGCCTGATACAGGGCTCAGTCCCACAACTCTGGGATCATGACCTGAGCCACCCAGGCTCCCCTCAACAGATTTTTAAATAGTAACTGACAAGTTAACTCTAAAATGATATAGAAATAAACAAAGGTTCTAGAAAAGCTAAATAATCCTGAATGAGACCATGAAAGTTGGAGGACTTTCACTATCTGATTTCAAGAATTATTTTAAAGAAGTGGTTCGCAGTTGAGGGTGATTTTGTCCCCTAGGGGACCATTTTGCATTTTTGGTCATCAGAACCAGAGGGATGCTACTAGCACCTAGTGGGCAGAGGCCAGGGATGCTGCAAAACATCCTATCATACATAAGAGAGGCTTTACAACAAAGAAGTATCAGGCCCAAACGTCTACAATGCTGAGGTTGAGAAATACTGCTCTAAAGCTACAATAATCAAGACAGTATGGCATTAACATATGAATAGGCAAAAGGACCAATGAAACAGAATTAAAAGTCCAGACTAGATTATATTTACACAATCAGGTGATTTTCCACTACAGAGCAAGGCAATTCATGAAGAAAAGGAAAGTCTTTTCAACAAAAAGTACTGTAAGACCAGGCTACCAGTATTTAAAAAAAAAAAAAAAAAAAAAAGAAACAAAAGAACCTTCAAACCCTTATGCTATTCCCATATATAAAAAATTAATGAGATGGGACATAAAAACTAAAAGTATATAATTTCTTGAAAAAAAAGCAAGGGAGAATACTATCATAACTTTGGGGTTAGGCAAGCAACATGGATGAATTATAAAAACATGTAGAGTGAAATAAGACTGGCACAAAAGAGTACATACTGTGAGTCTATCTATGTAAAATCTAAGAACAAGTAAAATTAATCAAAGATAATAGCAACAAAAAAAGTCACTGCCTAGGGCAGGAGGAAGAGAGTGCATGTTGGTGAACTTTCTGAAGATACAGATTTCACTGGGGTGATGCTTGCTTACCTGTCAAAACTCATCGAACTATATACTTAAGTATATTCTGATGCATATAAGTTACAATTGCAATAAAAATTAATTAAAAATAAAAACCGGCAGCTGTATTAAAAGATAAACTTTGTGGGAAAGTAATTTCTAGAGATAAGAGTGAATACATGTTTATATTTTTAATCAAAAATGTTTTTAATGTTTATTTTTGAGAGAGAGAGAGAGAGAGAGAGAGACAGAGCATGAGTGGGGGAGGGGTAGAGAGAGAGGGAGACACAGAATCCCAAGCAGGCTCCAGGCTCTGAGCTGTCAGCACAGAGCCCAACATGGGGCTCGAACCCACGAAGTAGGAGATCATGACCTGTGCTGATGTCAGACGCCCAACCGACTGAGACACCCAGACACACCGTGAATACATGTTTAGAGGCTCAATATAATTAGGATATAAATTCTAAACTGGTACATAATAAAAGCTTCAAAACATTCAAAAGCAAAGTGAGAGAACTAAGAGAAATAATAAAAATTCACCAGAGTAAGATTTTGACAATATATTTATCACTACTTATCAATTGAAAGACTATACACATAAAAATATTTGATTACATAAATATTTAATCATATAAAGTACATAACATTTAAATAACACAATTAGCAAACTTTAGTGAGCATACACAAAACATTACACTAAATAGCTGCAGAATAAACATGTTTCAAATACAATAGAATATTTATAAAAAGGGATCACATGCTAGGCCATAAGATAAATCTCAACAAATTCCAAGAAAATGGTATCGTGCAGACCACATATTCAAATCATAACAAAATAATGTTACAAGATAGTAACTGAAAATAAGCATCAATTTTTAAAATTAAAAACACACTTCTAAACAATCTCAGTTAAAGAAGAAATGAGATCTACACAAATATGGCTAGCTGGTTTTTGTAAAAGGTACAAAATCAAATCTATGGAGAAAGGACAGGATCTGCTTTTCAACAAATGATGATGGAAAAAACTAAGTATCTGTATGTTAAAGAAAAGAAGCTTGGTCTAAACATTATACCTTATACAAAAACTAACTCAAGCATGGACTACAGACAGATCTCAACAGAAACCATAAAACTATATAACTTTTAGAAGAAAACACAGGAGAAATCTTCATGACCTGTCAGGCAGAGTTTGTAAGTATGACACCAAAAGCAGGATCCATAAAAGAAAAAAACTGATCAACTGGACTTCACCAAAATTAAAATGTCTGTATCATGAAAGACACTATTGAGAGAATTTTAAAAAAGAAAGAAAAGAACTACAGACTGAGAGAAAATATCTGCAAATCACATATCTGAAAGAGGATGTATATACAGAATATATAAAGACTGTTCAAAACCCAATATTAAGAAAACAAACAACCCAATTTAAAAATGGGCAAAGGTTTGAAGAGATACTTTACCAAAAGGACACAGAGGTGGCAAATAAGATAGATACTCAATATCACTAGCCAAAAATGTGCCCACTGAATTTGGTACCTAGCTGCTAGTTTGTCAAAGCAGTTTGAGCTGTACGGTATGTAGAAGAAAGGAGCATATAGTGGATTGGGAGACAATAAGAAGTGAAGCAAAGACAATAATTGAAAACGAATTTGTCAAGGAGCTTGGCTGTGAAGGGAAAGAGAAGTTAGGTTGGTAATCTAAAAGATGATAAAGATTGACTTTAGGGGTGATCCTTGAGCAAGTTTATAGACTAGAGGTAAAGGTACTGTAGAGAGGCAGAGGTTGAAAACCTAAGATAATAAAAGGACAAAAAGCCCCTGGGAAAAAAAAAAATAGAAGAGAAAGGATCTAGAGACAACTTGAAAAGTGGAGGAAAGCTGAATAATGTTGACATGCATATCTGTCTGTGGGTGGAACAGGAAGTTATCCAGTTCCTGCATCCTTTAGTTTTATTTTCTCCGTGAAATAGAGGATGAAGTCATCTGTGGAAAGTGAGGAAGAGGTGGAGTAGGAACTTGAGGAGAGTGATAGAGGTTTGAAATAGCAGTTGTGGGCAGTGGAGAAAAGAACTGTCTTGAGACAAGTGTAAGACTTGCTAACAAGGAACACTGAAAGTTCAGCCAAGGGTATAAACCATGAACTGTCAAATTGCCATAATTTTCTAAATGTCTAGGGATGAGACTCAAGCAAGTAAGGAGAAAGGTACTTGCACCACTGCCGGCCTGTAATAAAGGCTGCAGTCCATACTTGGGAGTAGCACTGACCTAGACTACTACAGTTGCCTTCTTCTAGCTTTTAGACCTGTTCCTACTGCAAACCATTCACCTCAGTACTGTCTGAGCACATTATAAAAATAAATCTGATCATATGATCTGGTTTAACTCATCTAATAGCTTCCTAGATTCAGATAAAATCTGAAAGTATTAAAATAGCAAACAAGATCCTTCTTGATCTTATCTCTTAGCAATCACTCTCAACCACCCTACCTCATCTTTAACTTTTAGTCATAATAAAGTAATTCCAGGTGCCCAGACATACCATGGTCTCACATGGACCCATTACTCTGTACACGAAATGCCCTCTGTTGGTCATCTCTTGACCTTTCCCATCAAAATTTAACTTAGATGTCCCTCCCCCAATTGGCCTAATACACACACACACACACACAGCACTGTGTAACTATAGGGGTTATGATTCACAATACAATGCTGTAAGAAGTGTCCCCTTAGAACTGTACAAACAGATGGCCCAGGTATCCCACCTACATCTTTCCACAGCAAGCATCCTGTGCCTATCTGTATGTGCATCTTAAATGCACTCTGTTTACAAAGATTCAAGTACAAGCTTCTTCAAGGTAGGGATTTTGTGAGAAAAGCTTTCTTGGCCTCACCAACTATACTAGGTATCATAATCTCTGTTTTCTTCCATAAAAAAAAAAAAAAAGACGATAAGCATTAACAGACAATGATAAAAAACACCTAATATTTAGTCTACTATGGGCAGGCACTATATTAAGCATTTTACATACATTATCTCATTTAATTTTCAAAAGAACCCAAGACAGAAAAGTGAACTAAGGCACAAAGAGCTAAAGCAACTTGTTTGAAGTCACACAGCCAGTAAGTAGCAGAATGTGAATGTAGGTAAATTACCCAAGAGATTTTTAAATGTCTGCCTTCCCTACTTACCATCATATAAATTTTGTTGCCAGTACACCCTCAGTGCTCAAAGTCTAGGACACAGGCCTTCGATAAATGTTCACTAAAGATAGCTATAAATTCATACTTTTACATTTAACCCTTCCACATTTCCACTTGTCAATTTCTGCCCATCATTCTTAGAGTGCTCTCCCTGAATACTTACCATCTACTATGTTAACCATCTTTCCTAGCTCCTGTTGATTTGGAAATTTGATAAGCCTTCTAGGTTATTATCCAAATTAGCAATAAAAATGTCACAGTCCTATATTTCAGTTCATAAAATTATTTTTGACATTTTAAACCTGTACATTCACCCAACTACTTAACTGAAATCACAGCTATTTAAACTATTTAAAAGGTTGGGGTGCCTGAGTGGCTCAGTCGGTTGAGTATCTGACTCTTGATTTCAGCTCAGGTCATGGTCACAGGGTCATTGGATAGAGTCCCACAACAGCATGCTCAGCATGGAGACTGCTTAAGATCTTTTCTCTCTCAGTAAAACACACACACACGCGCGCGCACACACACACCCCCAAAAATTTGCCTTGTTCAATAAATAAATAAATAAATAAATAAATAAAATTAAAAGGTTAAAGAATAGACCCATTACTTTGGTAGCGTTTTCCATAAAACCTTATTTTGCCTTAACTTTTCTCAAGGCATGCAGTTTTTCAATAGGTAATCACTCCTTTCTCATTTCATTCAGTTTTTAATGATTTATTAGTCTCCAAATGCACTTCTCAGGGTTTCTCATTATAATTCCTTCCTGTGAACCCCCTATTTGTCATAAAAGCTCCAGAAGAAAGAGTGGGGAATAAGATGTTCCATATTACTAACTGAACTTTTATGAGAGTGAAGGGATAAATCTTTCACAAGTTAACTCTACAAACAACATCTTTAGAGAAAGCAATTAGGAACTTTCTTTATAAAGACAAAACATAAAAGGACTTCATACTGTAAAATTATCTCCCCTTTCAGGAGAGCATTTTAGCAAATACTTTTAAAAGAACAAACTTTAATAAGAAAGATACAATAAAATGATTTGTTTTTACAACCCAAACCCTGAGAAATAAAATGAGAAAATGAGTAGACTGAGGAAAAAATGACATGCATACATAAATCACCTTCAATTTTATTTTTCCTCTTGGAGGCTATATCAAGCTTTATAACTGGAGTATACCCTTTTCAGACATTAATATTATTCACCTGTGATGTTTATTTGGGGGTAGACTGTTCTTGTTGTGTTACCAAACTGAGAAGGTAACAAACAGGAAAAAAAAGATAAGGGGTGACTTGATTATCGTCCTAAAGATAAAACAACTGTCAATCTGTCATAATTTAATAATTTTTGTTGAAAGCACTTATTCCATAGCTTATTGTGTTAATTATACCACACACGGCTTTAATATTAAACTTTGCAGCATTATCCAAAGACACCACAGTACATTTTCGTAAACTTGAGAATGTTTACCTAAAACATTGTACAATTCCAGGTTTTGATTTTAGTAAGGATTTTTTTTTAATCTAGAAATTTACTTTGAGAATCCTTATTCACCTGCAGAGACTTTTTAAGTGTTATAGAAAGCTTTAAAACATTCAGTGAAAGAGAACTAAATGAAAGGAAATGGGCATAAAGTTAGTATTACATACAGAACTCTTCCAGGCAGAAGGGCAAAAGGGCAGTTAACACCCAGAAATAAAGTCACTAAATGAAGACTATGGAGTCACCACTACAGGGATTCTTAAAAAAAAAAAAAAAAAAAAAAAGTCAAAACTTGCCCCATCTGTTTTCTCTCTCTCTTGAGTTTTACTACCCTAATCTAATTTATGCAGTTTCAAGAGGCATCACCTTTCAAATCTTGCCCACTAAATTACATGACATTATTTTCTAAAAATTTAATTTTATACTAATTTGATAAATCCAATCTATCCCCGTATAGCTAAACTGAAGGAAGGAATTATCAATTACTAGAGCATTACTTGGGTATACTGGATGAAATGATCTTTGTGTCTCTTCTACCCCTACAACCACAAAATAACACTTCAATGGAAATAAGCTGCATTTCTGGTTTTTAGGAAGAATGGACCTCTTTAGACACTTCCACAAACCACAGAGACCCCACAAACCATGTGATAACTTCCATTACTCACCAATTCAGGTTAGGAACTCAAGTGATATTGAAATACAACCCAAAGTAGTTGGTGCTACTTTTGTCACTAGCACTGCTGAATCATAACTAAGACACCAGAAAAAGCATCTCTGGTATCATGCAAAGTCATTTTTTTTAAATGTCTTTCTTCAATTTTCTTCCTAACTATAAGATTATAAACGCCTTTCAAAAATACCTCATAGAATTACAGAATGGTAAAACAGTGAAACTGGAAAAACTAGTACTTCAACCTTTAATTCTCAACCGCTTTAATCACTGGGCAAGTCTGTAAAACTAACTGTTCCTCCCACCATCTCTTATAAACCACATCCCCACAACACTCTGCTAAGAATCAAGTTATCTGAGGATGCAACTTTTAAGTAACAGCAGCTGTTCAGTACTGAAATTCAGGGGTTATCCCCAAAATGAAATTCCCCAAAATACTCAGATTCAAAAAACAACAGAATCATTAGTTTCAATAAAAAATAACTAAGTTTCTTTTAATAGAAAAGAATGATTTTTATTTGCTACAGCAAACACGGTGGTGAAGTTTATGCAAATACCTTTGAAGGTATCATGGACACCATAAAAAGTCAGATACAGAGAAATTTAAACGTATGCCTCAAAGAACCATTTTTATATTTAACTTAGTTTGGCATTTCCTCCACCTTGAGGAGCTTGAATAAATGGGGCAACCATGCTCTAAAGTATACAGATTCTGTATAAACCCTGATTCATCTGTTCTCTCAAAGATTCCTTAAAACGTTGATGAAGAAAAATTCATCTCAATTCTTTATCATATTGGTTAATTAGAAAAAAGACTGAAGGTTTAAAGTTACTGTATTCTCTATTTATACTTTTTTTTTTTTTTTAAGGAGCTCCAGATACTCTAAAGCCTGCTTACCATTTGTATAAAGTACCCAAATAAGCAAAACTAAACAATGTATTGGTGAGGGAATTTGGGGGGTGATAGAACTGTTCTAAAACTGGATGATGGTGACAGGCACATAATTGTATACATTTACTAAAACTCAATGAACTATATACATTAAATGGGAGAATTTTATAGAATGCAAATTATACCTCAATAAGACTCTTTTAAAAATAAAGTATCAAGATAATGATATGACAAATCACAAAGGAGGAAAAAATATTTGCAAAAAACCTATCTAATAAAGTATTGTTATCTAAAATATACAAACAACTGTTTTTTTTCTAATTTTTTTTTTTAATGTTTAGTTATTTTCGAGAGAGAGACAGAGCACGAGTGAGGAAGAGGCAGAGAGAGAGGGAGACACAGAATCCAAAGTAAGTTCCAGGTTGTCAGCACAGAGCCTGATGCAGGACCCCAACCCATGAACTGTGAGATCATGACCCGAGCCAAAGTCAGATGCTTAACCGACTGAGCCACCCAGGTGCCCCTACAAACAACCCTTAAAACTCAATAATATGAAAATAAAAACAACCCAATTAAAACATGCGTCAAAGACCATAACAGACACCTCACCAAAGAAGATATACAGATAGCAAATGAGCATATGAAAAGATGCTCCATGTCATCAGGGAAATGCAACTACAAGATACCACCATATACTGCTCAGAATGGCCAAAGTCCAGAACACCAACAGTATCAACTGCTGAAAAGGACATGAAACAACAGGAACTCTCATTCATTGCTGGTAAGAATGCAAAATGATCCAGCCACTTTGGAAGAAAGATTGACAATTTCTTACAAAACTCAACATACTCTTACCATACAATCCAGCAATCATGCCCTTTGGTATTTACCCAAAAGAGCTGAAAACTTATATCCACACAAAACCTGCACATAAATGTTTACAGCAGCTTTAATTATAATTGCCAAACTTTGGAAGCAACAAAGACATCCTTCAAGTAGGTGAATAAACTGTGGTGTATCCAGACAATGGAATATTATTCAACATTAAAAAGAAATGAGCAATAAAGCCATAAATAGATGTGGAGGAAACTTAAATGCATATTACCAAGTAAAAGAAGCCAATCTGAAAAGGCTATATACAATATGATTTCAACTACATGATATCAAAAGGGAAAACTATGGAGGCAGTAAAAAGATGAGTGGTTGCCAGAGGTTAGGGGAGAGGGATAACTGAACAAGTAAAGCACAGAGAATTTATAGAACAGCAAAATTATTCTGTAGAATACAATGTCATTATTATACATTTGTCAAAACCCACAGAATGCAGAACACCAAGAGTAAACCCTAATGTAAACTACACACTTTGGGCGATAATAATGTATCGGTGTGGGTTCACTGACTGGAACAAATATATCACTCTGGTTCAGGATAGTCATAATGAGGGAGACTATGTATATGCAGGATCACTGTTATGGGAACTCTGTACTTTTTATTCAATTTTACTGTGAACCTAAAACTGTTCTAAAAAAATCAAGCCTATTTAGGGGCGCCTGGGTGGCGCAGTCGGTTAAGCGTCCGACTTCAGCCAGGTCACGATCTCGCGGTCCGTGAGTTCGAGCCCCGCGTCGGGCTCTGGGCTGATGGCTCAGAGCCTGGAGCCTGTTTCCGATTCTGTGTCTCCCTCTCTCTCTGCCCCTCCCCCGTTCATGCTCTGTCTCTCTCTGTCAAAAATGAATAAAAACGTTAAAAAAAATTTTTAAAAAAAATAAAAAAAAAATCAAGCCTATTTAAAATAAAAACAAAAATAAGATAATAAAACAAGCTCAGCCAGGATGCAGGGCAAGTTCAATATACAAAAATCAACTATACATAGATGCAGTGAGCAATCCAAAAATAATTAAGAAAATAATTCCACTTACAATATTGTTAAAAACAATAAGATACTTAAGAATAAATTTAACAAGATGTACAAAACATACTCTGAAAACTACAAAATTGTTGAAAGAAATTAAAGATCTAAATAAATGGGAAGACATCCCATGTTCATGGACTGGAAGATTTAATATTGTTAAGATGGCAATTCTCCCCAAACTGATTTACAGATTCAATGCAATTCCCTATCAAAATCCCATCTGGCTTTTTTTTTTTTTTTCCAACTTTTTATTTATTTTGGGGACAGAGAGAGACAGAGCATGAACGGGGGAGGGGCAGAGAGAGAGGGAGACACAGAATCGGAAGCAGGCTCCAGGCTCCGAGCCATCAGCCCAGAGCCCGACGCGGGGCTCGAACTCGCGGACCGCGAGATCGTGACCTGGCTGAAGTCGGACGCTTAACCGACTGCGCCACCCAGGCGCCCCAGCCATCTGGCTTTTTAATAGAGATATTGATAAGCTAATCCTAAAGTTCATATGAAAATTCAAGGGACCCAGAATAACCAAAACACTCTTAAAAAAGAACAAAGTTGGAAGACTCACATTTCCCTATTTTGCAACTTATTACAATATTATAGTAATCAACATTGTGGTACTGGCATACGGAGAGATTTATAGGTCAATGGAATAATACTGAGAATCCAGAAATGAACTCTTACACTGATGATCAAATGATTTTCAACATTCCCATTCAATTGGGAAATAATAATAATCTTTCCAGCAAATAGTGGTGGGACAACTGGATAGCCACATGCAAAAAAAATGAAGCTGTACTCCTACCTCACATTATACAAAAATTAACTCAAAAGGGATCACAAACCTAAATATAAGAGCTAAAACTACAAAATTCTTAGAAGAAAATACAGGTGTAGAACTTCATGATTCTGAGTTAGGTAAAACGTTCTCAGATATGATACCTTCCACTTTCAGGGGAAAGTACAAGCAACAGAAAATAGACAAACTGGACTTCATCAAAAGTAAAAATCTTTATGTTTATTTTTTAATGTTTACTTTGAGAGGGAGCGCACACACAAGCAGGGGAGGGGCAGAGAGAGAGGGAGAGAGAGAACCCAAGCAGGCTCCATACTTCATGTGGAGCCCAATGTGGGACTCGATCTCACAATTGTGAGATCATATGACCTGAACCGAAATCAAAACAGTCAGACCTCTAACTGACTGAGCCACCCAGGCACCCCCATAATTTTTATGCTTTAAAGGACACCATCAAGTAACTGAAAAGACAAACCACAGAATGGAGGAAGATATCTGTAAATCATATATCTAATAAGGGACTGGCATCTAGAATACTAAAAGAACTTGGGCTCCTGGGTGGCTCAGTTAGTTAAGCATCCGACTTCAGCTCAGGTCATGATCTCACGGTTCATGGGTTCGAGCCCCACATCTGAGCTGTGTGCTGAGAGCTCAGAGCCTGGAGCCTGCTTTGGATTCTGTGTCTCCCTCTCTCTTTACCCCTCCCCCGCTCACACTCTGTCTCCCCAAAATAAATAAATGTTGAAAAAAAATTTTAGAATGCAAAAAAAGAACTTAACAACAAGAAGACAATCCAACTTAAAAATGTGCAAAGGACTTGAATAGATATTTCTCCAAAGACGACATACAATTAGCCAACAAGCACATGAAAAGATGCTCAACATCATATTACTGGGAAGTACAAATCAAAACCACAATGAGGTACCACTTCACACTAAGATGCCTATAATCAAGAAGACAGGAGGTGCCTGGATAACTCAGTTGGTTAGGTGTCCAACTCTTGACTTCGGCTAAAGTCACAATCCCAGGGTTGTTGGATCGAGCCCCGCAATGGGCTCGGCACTGAGCGTGAAGCCTGCTTAAGGTTCTCTCTCCCTCTGCCCCTCTCCCCACTTGCGTGCTCTTGCTCTCTCTAAAAAAATAATTTAAAAAATTTAAAAATCAAAAAAAAAAAGAAGACTGATAATAAGCATTGACAGGGATGTGACAGGGATGTGGAGAAACTGGAACCCTCTTCCATTGCTGGTGGGAATGTAAAATTGTTCAGCCACTGTGGAACACAGTTCAATGGTTTCTCAAAAAGTTAAACATAGTTACCAGATGCTAGGTGACCCAGCAATTCCACTCCCAGGTATATTCCCCCAAGAGAAATGAAAACGTGAGTTCACATAAAACTTGTACATGAGTGTTCATAAACAGTGAACCCTGAACAGTGTTCATAAGCAATAGCCAAAAAAGCAGAGACAATTCTAATATCTAACTGGATAAGAAAAATGTGGTATATCCATACAATGAAATATTATTAGGCATAAAAAAGGATGAACCTTGAAAACATGCTAGATGAAAGAAATCCATCGCAAAAGACCACATATATTGAATGATTCTATTTATATGAAATGTCCACGATAGGCAAATCTACAGAAACAGAAAAGATGAATGGTTGCCAGGGGCACAGGGAATAGAGAGTGAGTTGCTAATGGGTATGATGCTTCTTTTGATGGTAATGAAAATGTTTTAAAATTAAAATTAAAATGTACTCTATGAATATATTAAAACCATTAAATTAGACACTTTAAATGTGTGAATTATATGTGACCTATAGTTATCAAGAAAGCCATTTTTTTTTAAAGCAGGTAATAATAAATAAAATTTAGGATAGTTGTTTCTTCTTGGCAGGGCAGATAAGGCACAGAGATGGAATGGGGAGGTGTTTAAGGGCAGCTTCAACAGTGTTGGTTTTATGTTCTATTCCTTAGGGTGCATTGTGGATACTTTATTATAACCTTCATCACATATCTTTTACGTATCTCTTAATTAGCTCTGAAGCCTTAGGCAAGTCACTTAGATCTCTCTGAGCTGTAGCTTCCTCCTCTAAAAAAGAGGGACACTATGGTGTACCTTGTTAGGGTTATTCTTTATAAGGAACTCAGGTTTTCTTTCAAGTAGAAGTTATTATAAAATCCAAAGTAAAAATCGGCTACACTCTTACCTCACTAAAATAATCATTGTGCTAGATATCCTTCCAGACTTTCCTGGAACATATGAGTAATTCTTTGTTTTAAGGTGACAATATTTGACACTGATTTCCACTTAATAAATTGTGAGTATCTTTCAAAGATAACTAGTCTACTATTCACAGACATTTAGGTCGCTTTCCTTATAAATATATCTTTGCATCTATAAGCTCAATGATGTCTCACACAAAGGGTGTGTGCATCAATTTTGAGAAACTCCTCTCCCAGGAAGTCTCTAGCCATCTACACTATCATCAAAAGTTTTGCCCCCACATCAGGGCTCAGTCGAGCTCTGCTCTGAGCATAGGGTCTACTTAGGAGTCTCTCCCTCTATCCCTCTCCTGCTTGCTCATGCACACACGTCTTCTCTCTCTCAAAAAATAAAAATTAAAAAAAAAAGTTTCAGAGTGTTTACTTCACTACATCTGCAATAACTGGAGGAGTTATCACTTACTTTAAAATGTCAATCTAACAAGTTAAGAGTGATATCCTATTTCTGCATTTCTTTATTAATGAAAGTGAGAGTCTTTTAAAAATCTTTTTAAACAAATTTTATTTCTTCTGCAAATAGCCCATTCTCTAGCTTTTGCCCATTTTCAGTTAGGGTATTCACCCTTACTTCTTGTTGATTTTAAAAGATCTTTTTTTTTTAATGTTCATTTTGAGAGAGAGACAGAGACAGAGCATGAGTGGGGGAGGGGCAGAGAGAGAGGGAGAGAGAGTCCGAAGCAGGCTCCAGGCTCTGAGCTGTCAGCAGAGTCTGACGCGGGGCTAGAACCCATGAACTGTAAGATCATGACCTGAGCCGAAGTTGGACACTTAACCGACTGGGCCACCCAGGTGCCCCAAGATTTTAAGAGCTGTTTAAGTATTAAAGATACTAACTTTTAGGGGCACCTGGGTGGCTCAGTCGATTGAGCGTCCGACTTCGGCTCAGGTCATGATCTCACGGTTCATGGGTTCAAGCCCCGCGTCGGGCTCTGTGCTGACAGCTCAGAGCCTGGACCCGGCTTCAGATTCTGTTTCTCCTTCTCTCTGTCCCTCCCCTGCTTGTGCTCTGTCTCTCTCTCTCTCAAAATAAATAAACATTTAAAAAAAAATTTTTTTTAAAGATACTAACTTTTGTCTTTCATACATGTTGCCAATATTTCTCCATTTCTCCCCTGGCTTGTGTATTTTTTTCTTTTAGGCTTTTTTATGTTGTATTTTACCAAACACACATCTTAAATATCTACACAAACGAATCTGATATTTTTCTTGCTTTGACATCAAAGTAATAAGTCTTTCCCTCCAAGATGATAAAAATAGTTATCCATATTTTTTTTTTTTTTGGCTTTCTTTTTTTTACATTTAAACCTTTAATCCACTTGGGACTTTTTGTACATGATGAATACAGACCCAACTTCATCCCTCCCCACCACTAGTTAAACATCCCAACAAAGATTTAATAAACCAGTGGTGTGCTAGAGCTGGTTCATACTGGCTCCTGAGAGATTATTACATTTTCTGGCATTTTGCAAGTTGACTGTGAAACACAGGCATTATTAAAAGTTAAATTATACAAACTTAGAATGAAATAAATCATTACTAAAAGAAAGGTAACAAATACTCAGAAATCATTGCTTCCTAATTATTTTAAATGACTTATGCTTGTAAGATTAACATCTACTTTATCTGTAGGGTAAAAATACTTTATAATGGTGTGCTACTATATTTCTTTTTCCAATTCAAGCGTTGATGACTTCACATTGGTTGCTTGAAACTGGCCATTATAGGAGTATTTACACCACAGGAACTGGGCAGCCCTTACAAACCAGGGCCATTTTATTTTCCAGAGACCCTGTGAAACATATACCAGCACACCACTGAAATAAGCCATTCTTTCTCACTAATTTTATTTTTTTAAGTTTATTTTGAGAGAGAGAGAGAGAGAGAGAGAGAGAGAGAGAGAGAGAGAACACGCACCCACGCACGTGGAAGAAGGGCACAGAGGGAGAGAGAATCTCAAGCAGGCTTCACGGCACAGCCCAGAGCCCAACTGGGGTCTTAATCGCACAACCATGAGATCAGGACCTGTGCTGAAATCTAGAGTGGGCCATTTAACCAACTTAACCATGCAGGCACCCCTCTCACTAATTTTATTTTATTTTTTTCAACGGTTTTTTTTTTTTTTTGGGGGGGGGGGACAGAGAGAGACAGAGCATGAACGGGGGAGGGGCAGAGAGAGAGGGAGACACAGAATCGGAAACAGGCTCCAGGCTCTGAGCCATCAGCCCAGAGCCCGCTCGAACCCACGGACCGCGAGATCGTGACCTGGCTGAAGTCGGACGCTTAACCGACTGCGCCACCCAGGCGCCCCAGCCTCTCACTAATTTTAAAAAGGATGGCTCATACATACTAATCTGTCATTTATTCATAAGTTTATAGAACAGAATGTAGAGCTTAGAATTGCCTGTATTTTTTTTTCTGCATGCATTTTTTTTTTCCCAGCATCAGCAGAGGGCTTTGGTATTTTGATGTAAGAGATGAGACTTTAGACATAGTTTCTATTTTTCTAACATGAGGTCACAGTTCTGTACTGAGAATGTATTTTACCTAAACAATTCAAAAGCATTCTTAACTTAAAAGTAGATTATAGAAAGCAGCAGCAAAACAAGGACTATTTGAGGGATAGTTGGTTACCGTATATTATTTTTAGATTAGGGCTCTTTACTCTTAAAAAAAGAAATCCAAACACCACAAAAAACAAAATCACCATCAAGGGGTAGTCTGAATGCCACTCTAAGTGTTCCCTCATCAAAATTCCTGTGTTGCATGAGGAAGTAGGGCTCTACATAATGGCAAAAGGGTCAGTGATACTCTTCTTTGTGACAGTCACCATCCCATCAAACTTAGCATTAGCAACTTTCAATGTAACAAAGAACAGTAAGTACCCACCCATGACCATATTCCGCTCTGCAGATACAAATGAGACATGGCCCCAGCCTTCGAAACTCATTATTTTCAGTGTATCAGTGGGTAGAAAATGTGTCAGAGAGTGCTTATAAGCATTTGCTTTTATTAGCATCGAGAGGGGAAGAGAGACAGAAACAGATGATTTTGATTTGTCTTCTAAGAAACAAGCATCTACTTTAAGAGGAAAAAAAAAATCAAGGGCTAAAAACTAGTTATTTAAAGTTTTTCCACCTACAGAGAGAAGCTGATACATGCTGATAACCAGATCTTCAGCATCTACACCAGTTAAACATTACAGTGTCCCTATTTTAAATGTCTTTACTGCTGAGGTACTTTAAGAAGTCAATGACTTATTTGCAGATACTGACATCAACTGTATCAAGTAAACCAATATCTGCTGCCTATATATTTCCTTACCTGTCACAAGCCATTTAGATTTAAACTCCAGCTACTTCATTCTAGGTGTTTACGTTATGAAACTATGTAATACTGGGTAGACTCAATAAAATAACCCCTTTTTGCACATAAACCGAAAGACTTCACTTTTAAAGACTTGTCACTTGGTTTCTAGTAAGCATAATATCTTATATTGTAGCCGAGGGAGCAAACACAGCAGCTGCCCTATTCATAGACACAGTTGTGCCTTGATATACACAGAGCAAGGATTTTAACCATTTCCAATCACTAATATCTTAGACTTTAAAATCTATTTCTTAGGGATTTGTGCTATATATAGAAATAATCATTACCCTTTGGGAAACAATGGCTCATTTACTGAAAATGAGTTTAACAAAGGAATTATTTGGTACTGAAAAATACAGAGCAGTGAATTGGGTGACACAAATCACAGCATCATCAGCTCATGTGACCATCAGGGTAATTTACTTAGGAAAAAAAAAAACTACAGCAACTTAAATTTTAGCTTCAACAATGTAATATCCTCAATCACGTCCTCTGTCACAAAATTGTGAAACCAGAAATTAGGTTATTGTGAAAATGTCCCTTTACTCCCAAACTGAGATAAATATCACAAAAAAAGAAAAACTTTGCAGAATGGAATATTTCTATCCTGCCTGAAGCCTAGTTTTGACTGGTATATGTTTCAGCTACACATTTGATTCACACTGAATTTTCTTTTAAGTATTAGGAGAATAAATAGCATTCCAAAAGTCACAAGCTTGAAAACCTCCAGTTCCTTCTCTAGTTGGGAGAGCTTACAAAACTTAATACATGGAGCAGCAAGCAACTTGATGCAGTGACCATAAATTTCTTAACACTGTAAGTCTAAATTTAATCAAAACCCAATCTCAGCAAATTCTGTAGAAACAGCCTCCAACTGGATAAAGCAAAAGTCACAAAATGTTAATCTAGAAGAACGGTTTATGGGTATATATCATTATACAATTCTTTCCAATTCCCCGAGGTTTAAAATTTTTCAAAAAATAAAAGAGGGGGACATGATAGTCTCAAGGCAAATATACAACATAATTACATCTATCATGAAAAGATCGAGTTGTTTTCCACCAAAAGGCTTGTGGCTCATGACATTAAACTTTCACCAGAAACCTTAGAGTCACTGGCACACAAAAAGCAACCAATGGAGTACTCTATTTTTTTTTTTTTCAGAAGCACTGTTCTTGGTTTCATTCACAGAGTTTTTGTTTTTTATTTGTTTTGTTTTGCTTTTATAAGAACACTTCCTCCAGTTTCACTGGGCATTAAGGTGAACAGGTATTACTGGTAAAGCAGCAAAAGAGCAAAGGTTCTGGCTCAGCCTCTAACTAACTGTGTGACCTTGAACAAATCTTTTAGCTTCCCTGGGTCTCAATTTTCCCGTTTATAAAATGAAGCAGTTACTCTAGATGCATTCTAAAGTATCCTGCAACTGTCTAGTTCCTTTCAAGATAGAGCTCTAGGATTGTGAGAATGAAAAAATTAGTCCTACCCCCTCCCCCCCCGCCCCATAAGGCCAAAATCTTTGTAATGTTAGTGACACAAACAGGATACAAAATTGTAAATACCCAATGCAATCATGATTCCAACTCATAATATTACAAACACACGCATTCCAGGTAAATAATTGGGGGAAAAAATACACCAAATGCTGTCAGTGGCTATCTTGAGTTGTAGGTTATTTTTCAAGTTTCCTATAATAAACATATTACTTTGATAATGGGGTGGGAAGAGGAAGTTAAAGAGAAAGGGGGGAAAAAGAGAAAGGAAAAACCTTCCTTTTATGGGCTAAAGAAAATTTTACATTTGGAAGGCATTCTACAACTTGAATGAATTTTTCAAAAACTGTTGGAGCTAATCAGAAAAAAAAAAAAAATTTCTGCAGTAATCACACACCTAAGACCTATCAACAGCCCGACAAAAGCTGTTAGTTATTTGCCCTAAATTAATAAGCTTTCAGAAGGGGCTCTATTTTTTCACTCAAACTGGTAATAATAATAATAATGATAGTCAATATTTACATAGGGCCAAGCACAGTTCTATGATTACATATACCTTGATTCACTTAATCTATAGAACCCCTATAAAATACATATACTATTACTATCCCCATTTTACACACTATGACCAAGAGGCACTCAGAGGTTAAACAATTAGCCCACAGCTAGGAAGAGGGCAGAGTCAAGATTTAAATCCAGACTGTAATCATAGCACTGGCTCTTAACTACCAACCCATACAGTCCCTTTGTACTTAAATCCTGTCCTCCTCTGGTCATTCTTTAACTGCTTTTGTTCTCAAAGTTCTTCTGGACTACTTTAAACCGAAAAGGAAGAATATGGAAGCACTGGGATAAAAAGACTGGCCAAACTTTTAATTTGCTAGCTTAAAATTATGATTCATTTCAAAAGCATTACTTCAAAGCTACAAGGAGTATAATTTAATCTCCATACATATCACTAGGTAAATAATACTGTCACATCTGAGGAATTAAAAAGCATTAATTGCTAAGATTAATATTGGAATTTGTTATTTGGAAATACCCTTTTAATACCAGGAAGGTGCTTTATTGATTGACATTACTTGTCCTCAGGAATCTTCTGGGAAAAGAGCCCCTAAAACTAACTGTTGTACCTTTCTAAAATTTCTAACATATTGAAATGTTATTTTAAAACACTTGTAATTAGGTATTTTGATTTTTAAGAGAATACACATCAATATTTTGAACACTGGCTTTGATACACACCCAGTTAACTTCGCAATAACCCAATTACTGTAACATGCAGAACCTGGGAAAAGGAAAACAGAAGAGGCCAACCAATTAAACATGGTTGAAGGTTCTCATCTAATTCTCTCAGGCGATTCAAACCCAAACCAAGTATATATGTGTCCCTTTTTCTGCACAGTATCCACATTACTTGCCAATTTTTATGGCTTCTGGATTACTCTGAATAAAGCTCAATTTTCCCCACATCTGTATTATTAAATTTTTAGCCCCGTCAAGGTAAATACAGAAATCAATAGTTTCCTATTTTAAACAACTAAAATGAGAGGGAAGTGGAGAAGAAAGGGGGGAAAAAAAAAACTTTGCACCAGGCTGCCTGTTAACTTAGATGTGCAATGAGATAATCACCCGATAATTGCACCCTTTGGGTACTTCTGTACTGGTAAAATAATAAAGTGAAATAAAGTCACCTGGTTTACTTCAATTTACTTACACAATTTGCAAATCTACAGCTCTCTGCCATGGTACATTAAGAAAATTAGCATGTAAGAAAAATCACCTGCTTATGTAAATTGGAGGATGGTTTTTATCCATGCAGACAGAAAAAAAAAATAGCTGCAATCTGGGTCAAATGACTAATTTTATCTATTTGTTCAAATGTCTCTCTTCACCTTTTCTCTGTAGCTCAGAGCAGGAATTTTAGGTCAAGGAAAGGATAAACAAAAAGTTTCTGTGTTGTCCATTCCCCTGTTAGGTGTTTGCCGCCTGACACTACTGAGCCTTATACTATTTAAATTGAAAACAAGACTTGAGAACTTTATCTAGATAACAAAACCACAACACTGAGAGAGGAAAGAAATCAATGGGGGATATCTGATCTAACCGGGAAGGAAAGCAAACATGGCAAGGATCAGGTACCAATTTTACCTTTCTGCTACCTTAGGCAAACAAGGGTTCAGAAAAGAAAAGGAAAATACTCCAAATAATTCAGGGCAGTTAGGACAACTTCTCTACGGAGAACATTATTCCACTTTGTTCTATGAACGCACCTGGTCCAGATCTTCTGAGTCTGATATAAGTTAGATGAATGCATTCTTGGTAATTAATGACTGCCTTCCCAGCATCCATTGCTGGAATTCATCACTCCCATTTATAACTGACTCCATCTCCAGGTCCAGAGTGGACCTGATTGCTCCAAAAGTAATCCTATGTCTACAGACGACGATTGGTTCAGAAATCGGTGTACAACAATAAAGGCCAAAGAGACTCTAAAACTGTGCTGGTCAATAAGGTAGCCAGTACACTTTGGCGGGGGGGGGGGGGGGGGGGAGGAATGTAAAATACCTAATTAATAATTTTTATAGTAATAACATGTTGAAATTACAATACTTTGGATACATGGAATAAAAATATATTACTAAAACTAATTTCACCTGTTTCTTTTCACATTTTTTTTTAATTTTTTTTTTTTCAACGTTTATTTTATTTTTGGGACAGAGGGAGACAGAGCATGAACGGGGGAGGGGCAGAGAGAGAGGGAGACACAGAATCGGAAACAGGCTCCAGGCTCTGAGCCATCAGCCCAGAGCCCGACGCGGGGCTCGAACTCACGGACCGTGAGATCGTGACCTGGCTGAAGTCGGACGCTTAACCGACTGCGCCACCCAGGCGCCCCTCTTTTCACATTTTTTAATATGGTCACTAGAACATTAAAATCACATATGTGGCTTGCATTATATATCTACTGGATAGTGCTGCTGGTTTGTTGAGGGCTCTGAAAATGCTCCCTTCCTATTGTGGAAGAGCTTTAGGAAGGCACGCTCCTGCTCTATCTCTGGGCATTGTAAATTGCCCTAGACGGCTAGGGCCTTAAAGCTGTGACACAGCTCATTTTGTCGGAGGTTAATCTGCAAACTAGTAAATTCCCTAGCCAAATTCAGAATTTAAAAAGAGATTCCTAAAAACAAAACATTGTAAACCAACTTGCTAATGTAAGCACTGACCCCCAAATCATTTTACCTGATTACTCACACACACACAAAAAGACAAAATATTTAATATTAGATTTTATTTAAAATTTTAAAAATCACTCCAAATATTTAGGAAAGCAAGAAAATCTAAAACACTAAAAGGTAAAGTATTACCAGAAAAACAGTATCAAATTTACATTCAGGAAGGAATCGATTGCCCATTTGCAAATAGGTAGGCTCTTCATAACTAAATATGTACAATCCTTACCAATGTCAATGAAAGAAAATAAATCTCTTGAACAGCTGCACATTTAAAATCTGAAATTTTAAATTTGAAAACTCCATGAAAGTTACCACATGGGAATAGAGTTACATTTATCTCATTCTTCCTTTAAACAATTTTAGAAGCTATCCAACATCTGTACTCCTGAAAAAAGTTGTCATATGGTCACTAGCAGGTTGGACTTTCCCAAAAACAAAGCCATGATGCTTTATAAACATTGACACAATTGTATTAGAGAAACTTAGGAAACACAGGATTTTATAAATGAGGAACCAAAGACCCAGAAAATTTAAATAACTTTATCAAGGTCATAGGGTTGTTGGCAGCAAGGCAGGACCAGAATCTTGTCTCCTAACAAGTTTAGTTGAGTACTGTTACCCTCTCATTAAAAAAATTCTTCCCGAGGAAATGGCACCTTGAACATGATAAACATCAAGTTCTATGGTTTACTAAACTAGAAATAAAAACTTGGGATTTGGGAGAATTTTATTAATGATAAAACAAAGTGCTGCTAATATTTAAGACATTCTTTAGAATCAAATATATACATTTCATGTATACATGAGAGAGAAAAAAAAAAATCACACACACATTCTCAAATGTGTGTTCTACCTGCTAAATTCAATAGCCTTTTCTCCCTCCTCATTTTCTTTGACTTTTTTATCTGCACCAAAGATCACTCCCATCTTCCTAACAATCTTCTGCCATGCACAAGTAGTCAATCACTATGAACACATTTTCCTATCTGACTGCCCTTTAGTTTTGCCTCCAATAATTTCTTCCACCTACAACTGAGAACATTCCCCAAGGCTCAGGCCTCAGTTATCTCCACTCTTTTATATACATAGATATAAATATCTGAACAAGTCTCTCTCTTAAAAACTTTCCACAGTTGCCATTCCCAGTGTTTCAACTTTATTTCATTACCCGCCCCAAAGGAGCCTTTTCAGACATTTTTCCCCCAGACTCCTCATGAAATTTTAATACTATAGATAAGCTATATATTAATATATGTGCTTTACTCATAAAAAGAGTAAGATTTTGCCCCTCTCCCAGTACCAGTGGGATCTCTTCAGCAGAACACTCCAATTTTAGGGTCTAGCTCTAGTTTGTCTCCCTCCACCCTATCACCTCCCACCTCCCCACTACACTTTATATTTCAGCAACTCCAGCCCTACGGTCTCCTGCATATGAGCCCAACTATCTAGAACTCCCTTCATCATTAGCTGACTCTTATTCTTAAAACTCAGTGGAGTTTTAAGCATTCATGCCTTCCAGAGAAATCCCTCCTCTATGTTCCCATAATGTGCAGGGAATATCTCTATCCCCCACTAGATCATAATCTTCTTTAAATCCCTAACATCCAGCACAGGGACTGGGAAATAGTCAATAACCAATAAATATTACTGTGAGAACAAGTGATAATACATCTTTATGTTTTTATTTAATGATTTCAAATTTAGTTTCAACTCTCCATCAAGACTCCCTGAAAGCAGGGATATATTATTTTGCACACTGTTTACTTAACTGTAAGCTCCTTCAGGGCAGTATCATGACTTAAACATCTCTGTATACAAGCACAGGACAGATAACAGCAGAAGCTTGACCATTTGCAAAATTGTTTGTAGAATTAAATATCCTCATTATTACCTACAATAGTTCTGGTCCACTGCAGCAGGTTGACAATAAAAAACACACTGACTAGTGAGTTCCAACAATGTCAAAACCTTCTGATAGTAGATATAATTCAATTAGTCAAACTAATTCAAAACACCGATATGAAACTAGGTTTAGATAAAGACTGCCAATCATAATCAATGACAGACATCACTGTACACACTCCCTCTACTCACACCATTGTCATTAACTGTTAAAGTGCAACTCAATATCGTTTCCTTAGTTTCCTTTTCATAATGCCAGAGTGCTAAAATTTTTTCTAATGTCTTCTGGCTAGGTACCTTAGAACTACCAACTAAGTCTATGATGATGTGTCACATGCTTATTGACAGTATCACAACTGTTGCCTCAGGCACTCTCTGTATTACCCCTAAGCAACAATTGGATCAAACTGACAAACTGTGTTAGTTAGGAAATCGTTGTTGATCTGCATTAGATGACCCAATCAACAAATAATTCACTGGACTACTGTGGATGCACAAATCAAAAGTAAAACCCAGGGGCAACTGGGTGGCTCAGTAGGTTGGGCATCGGACTCTTGATTTTAGCTCAGGTCATAATCTCATGATTGGTGGGATGAAGCCCTGTGTCGGGCTCTGCCATGACACCGTGGAGCCTGACTTCAGATTCTCTTTCTCTCGCTCTCTCTCAAAATAAACAAATAAACTTTTTTTTTTTTAAGTAAAACCCCAAAACAACTTTATAATGAAAGAGCTTCTACCCAGTGACTTCTTTCCATTTGGTTGGATGACAAATGGAAAAGTTTCTTTGGCTTTGACAATTTCCATCAAAGAAATCAGATCGGCATAATAAAGAAACATACATTATGTAAACAATGGATTCTTGAACTGGTAGGACATCAGCAAATCTAATAAAAACCGCCAAGAATAGTCACTCAATTCTACAATACAGAAATCAGGGAAAACTCTCACACTCCAAGTTGTGAAGATAATGAAATATTCCAGAACTCCATTAGAGGACAGCCTTTTATATTATCATGGAACATTTCTACAATTGTCCATGCTTTGAGGGTAAAGCTCCAGGAACCCCAGAACTTAGATTCAAACATATATTCAGTTGATACATTTTGCAAATATTCTTCTTCTAGCAAGCATATGAAGAGTAACTTTATCTGCCCCCATTTCTTTTCCAGGACATGCACCAGTGGTACTGAGTGATGGCTAAAAAAGTTGCATGTGAGTTTGAGGATATTGCCGTTTTAGCTAGTTTGAAAAGGCAATTCTTTCTGAAATGTTTTTTTCTTAATAAAATATCTTTATCTTCTTTCCTTCTAAGCTAATAATCAATGGTGTAACATAAAATTTCTGCCCAAGAATAAAACGAGTTTCTTTTGTTGTGTTGTGAATAAAACAAATGAGTTCTTTTGTTGTGTTGTGGTTTTGTTTTATTTTTGGTTTTTGAATATAATTTGGAAAAATCTTGTCAGGAGTCTAACCACAAAATGACTTCCAATGTTACAATGCCACGGAGTTTGTATCACCAAGAAACCAGTTCAGTATCATTAGACTGTATTACTTTTATTCTCTCTCTTTGCTTTCTCTACTTTATGACCATGAACCTGCAGTTTCTAAAAGTAAGTTCGTTTGTAGTTAAAATTAACAATATAGATTTCCACATTTCTAGTTTCACACGGATGCTTTGTTATGTCTAGAAGAGCAACCGTTTCCTTTTTATGGTGCAGGCACTGCTTCTTCAAAGCTCTTTTCACAAAGCAGCTCCCCCCCCCCCACCCCAAAGAATCCAGCTGTGGCAGTTAATCCTGGCTGTTAGAAAAACTTCTCAATACTACAAATTCTTAACCTGTAAAACACAGTTAATAACAGAATACACTTCAGTATGCTCTTTCTGATGCACATAACTCCAGGATTTTCCCCAAACATATCTCAAAGCATTCCCCGTTTTTCTAAATTCAAGTTGGCTGTTTGAGGAGTAAAAAAGTACCACGGAAAACATCAGAAAAAAAATGGTACCTCTAATTTTCACAAGATGAGCAAGCTAGACAGTATCTGCCATGCATGAGGATTTACGCTGAATAATTTTTCATTAAATCGCACATATTTCCCCCACCTCACTAGGATCTTCTTTAGCAATTCACACTCTTTCATCCAAACACAAGTAAAATGAGCTTCCACTAAAGCTGAACTTTGACGATAAGATGTCCTTCATTTGTTACATTCTGAGAAGAAAAAATTAATTTCCTTCCCACAATGTAAATCCAGAATACTTTCTAAAACAGTGCAGATGAACTGACTAGAACACCTACCAAGTCCACACAAACATGTATTTTATACATATTTTAATGTGTTTGTTTTAAATTATTAATAGCACATATATAGCATATAGCACAACTAAGGGGACACTTTATGGTATCTGAAGTCATGCCTCCAAAAATAGTCTGCACGTTGTGATTTCACTTGATAAACCTGGCCATATACGAAGCCACTTCTGCATACATTAACACAACAGTTTTTTCTACCAAAAATAACTACAATAAAAACAGCCTTCATTGAGTGCTTACTGTATGCTAGACAGTGTAATCATTGGTTTAGAAAGATTACCACATTTTTACCGATCCTCCTTGGAGAGGTGCTATTATTATCCTCATTTTATAATGAGGAATAGAGAGATGAAACAACTTAAGATGACACAGCTAGTAAGTAACTAAGTATCACTACAGTGATGCTTAAGTTTTGAAAGACTTACATAAAAGTAACCCGCTGAAAGAATTAGAATAATAAAATTCAAATTTCTCCAACTTTACTTGGAGTACAAAGGCAACAGACCAAATGAATCCCAAAGATATTTGATCTTTCAATTAATCACATAAGTTAAAAACCAAAACACTACTAATATTCTACGTAGAAGCTTTTCCCAGACTCATTATCAAGGTGGCACTATGTGCCATTAATTCAATCAATATTTCTGGTTGTCAATGTCAAACTGCCTGGGTTTAGCAGTCTTCAAACTTCCCTCATGTGGTCAACTTCCTCCAACTCTCAAAAACACGCACTTCATAAGCCCCTGAAGCTTTATGCTGTAATACTTTGTCCCAAGGTTGTCACAATTTTAAGCACTGCATATTCACTTTCCTCTGGCAAATGTGAACTACCAACAAATAGATATTAACATTATCCTCACCAAATGACTGAGGTTTCTGTTTGTGGGTTATTTTGTGTTTCAGTTTTGCATTATGAAAATGTCCAAAGGGACATTTGGAGCCTTGACATGTGATAAAGAAGGTCAAATTATATATGATGCTTTGATGACCCATGAACAACATTCTATCATTAGAATGAATGTATCTCAGGCTACCCCATGACCACATTACCACGTAAACTGGAACCCTTACTTTGAGATAAAACACAGCAGACAGTCGTTAATGAAACCTTAATTGAACTGTCAAAGCACCATCTTTACCAGCAAGCAAATAGGTAATTCACTACTTTTACACAACTGTCCAATACTGATAAGTTATTCCACTAGTTAAATTCAGCTCAGAGATAAATCAAGGCTGGTAGACTAAACTGTTCAGTTATAAATCTGACTGGTAAAATGCTCTACCACTTCCACAAATATCTTGCTGTCTACATACAGGAGAAACAATATTGTTCAAAATTACATGCAATGTTTTCAGACATCAGTCAGTAATTTGGGGTGCATGTTCAGAAAAAGATATGAGAGCAGATACAGTGTCCTTTTGTGTGGGATGCCAGAAGAAAAACACTTGCAAAATGCGTTAAATATATTAGAGAGGCACCTGGGTGGCTCACAGTTAAGCGTCGACTTTGGCTCAGGTCATGATCTCGCGGTTCGTGAGTTTGAGCCCCAAGTCGGGTTCTGTGATGACACCTCAGAGCCTGGAACCTGCTTCAGACTCTGTGTCTCCCTCTCTCTCTGCTCCTCCCTCTCAAAAATAAATAGACATTTAAAAAAAATTTTGTTAATATATTTGAATCTAAGTGAATCTTATGATGCCCAATCATATGATGTTTTAATAAATCTTATGATGTTTTAATCAAATGATGTATCACTGGGAAAATATTTTTATGTCCCATTTTAATCATTTTAGAAAACAGTTTCAGGTTCATTAGATATTTTTTGAATTAAAAAAAATTCTGGTCTAGTTAGTTAAAAAGTAAAAAATCTTACTAATATCTTTAGCTTGGGTTTCAGAATACTAGTGCGACTCACTCTGGTCTGGTATTCAAATCTCTAGTTTTAACAACTTTACCCAGGTCATACACGTGGCAGTTATGTTCCAAATATAATAATCAATTCAGACAACAGGTCATCGATATGTAAATATGAAAACAGAAAAGCATTTGCATACTAAAACACACACCTGGAACTCTTCCTTTTTTTCATTCTGAATTGTACTTCACTTATAACAACTGATTGGAAACACTCAATGCAGCTAACCACACAAACTTGGTTAAAGAAAGAAGGACCTGACCGGGGAATCAAGTAATCAAGCAACGAACATGCCACGGCCCTGTGCAAAGTGCCGCGGAGGAAAAGAAGTACCCTGGTAGGCACAGTCCGTATCCTCGAGGGGCTTACGAACGTAGTGAGACAGGGCAAACACAAAACAACCGGTATATAATAGAAGATGGTGTACAGAATGAGGTACTCTTCAAGTACGGGGAGCCAACTCTGTCGGTGACAGAAGGCGTTCAATCAATGACAGAATCTAGAATGGACTCAAATCAAAAACATTCAGTTTGTCATACATATGTAACTCAGAATAGCCTCTACCAGAATGTTTGCTATGGAAGATGTTTCAGCATTCCCAGCTCCTCACCTTCCTCCCCTAAAAAAAAAATCTTTTCCTTTAGCCCTGACTTGAAGTGAAAACTCTACAAGTCACATCACCATTTGAGAGAAATGTAGAACCGTCTTTAAAATATAGTCAAGAATGCTGCAATCCACTTCCCTTTCAGTATCTCTAGTTCTTAACACTGTATGTACAACGTTTAAGAGAGAGCATCCAGGTCTAAGAAAATCCAAACAAAGTCCAGGAAATCAATGACAAAATTTAAAGCAAGGAACCACCTTGTCCCGGTCCACACACCCTGCCCCCCCCCCCCCCCCAGGTCCCACACCTCTGAAATCCTCAAGGGTTAGGCAAGGAATGGAAGTTCACGGTGCAATCCCTGGGGATAGGATACGGTGCAATCCGTGGGGACAGGATACGAAAGAGAAGGCAGGAGCAGACCGGTCCCTGAGCAGAGCGACTGAAGAGACACCATTACTGGCTACACTCTTTCCCACCAGGAATCGCATACACCTTGGAGAAGGGAGCACTGCAGCAACAACCTCCTTGGAGAGCTAGCTGGGAAAACACTGGACCCTACTAGTTTAAAAAAAACCAGATCACTTAGTAGCCTAGATTATAAAATGTGAACTATAAATAAAGATGACCAGATATAATGCAAACATGATTCTCACGTCAATTATAGCGTGAAAAACAATGACAAAAGGAGACATTTACCAGGCTAGTTCCAAAGAGTTCATTTTCCTGTAGCGATGGGGGCTTTTCTAGACATTAACAACTATCTATTTTTGAACGCACTGAAAACATCAATTCATCTGTCCACACCAGAATACTTAATCCTTGAGAAAAAAATTGTTTGTTCTAGTTTTGACAGCAACAGGGCCTACAACGATAAATTCATTTTATTACAAACTACTAATCTTCCTAAGAAGAGTAAATAGACAAAATGTTGCATCTAAGAAGCGCTTAGACTTTTTCAAACATCCTAGCACTAGCAAAAGTAGAGCAGTTTCCTATGTTTGAAAAGTATACTTCCTACTACGGCAACCAACCAAGGGATAACAGCAACTTAAGAGGCACTAAATGACACTAAATGACACTAAAACATTACACTGAATGTGGGCCACGGCATAGCTACAGTCTACTGACCTCATTTGTGGTACTCATGTGTGATGCTATATTTAATGCATTCTTATCAAAAAAGCTAAAGCTACATACTTCCCAACTGCAGCTTTAGGGTTTAAAATAAACCACTCAAGCAAGGGCTTAACTGGTTCAAGTATGAACTCTATCTTCCTTCTGAGGATCAAGATTACAAATCAAAGAATGAAAAGACAAAATGGGACATCAAAGTAGTTATGCAAAGTCTAACCCAATGACGAGACTAAGATTAAGGAATCAAAGGTGGGGTCATTGGTGACATCCGCTGCAATCAGGCAACCTATTCAGACTAAATCAGACCTAAGAGATGACCAAGGTCTGTCGGGATACACGCTTCACACATTCATCTATTGATCCTACATCCGGTGGCTCGCTCAGGTTCTAAACAGAAAGTCTGGTAGACGGCAAACGTGTGTTACTCATCAGAGGGCGTTCTACCAAAATGCGCCAGGACTCAAAAGCACAAACTCGGCCAGCCAACACGTTGGGCCTCTTCACCGGTGGCGGTGGCTTCCTACAGTTGAGTCGCTCCGCGGTTGGTCACCATGGTGGGAGCCATGGCGGATGGCTCGCCCAACCTCAACGTGAGAAGAAACCGCGAGAAGTCGTGTTTTTCTGTGGATACTCACCAGACAACACCAAAGGCTCCATATCCAATAGGTCTATCCGGCTCAATATCCAGCTGCTGTTGTGGATGATGCGAGTGTTGATGGTGGTGCGCCTTAACTGTAGCAGCTGCGGCAGCCTGTACCTGAGCTGGGGCTGCTGCAGCTGGTCCAGGAGCCTGACCCGGTGCCGGTGATGGGAAATATGGCTGTTGTTGCCCAGGGTTTAACATGGCTGCAGCTGCGGCCGCTGCTGCGGCCGCCGCAGCTGCCGAAGAGGTATGCTGCTGGACAGGGTGTACAGCAGCCGCCGACCCCGGATGAAGATGGTGTTGAGGGTGGTGGTGGTGGTGAAGGTGAGGAGGAGGGAGGTGTGGAAGGTGGTGGTGATGGTGGTGGTGGTGACCTGCTGCTGCTGCAGATGTGCCGCCATTGTAAGCCGCCATCATTTTTGCGTTGGCTCTTGCGCCACAAAGAGACATTCAAAAAAATGCCCTTTGATTGGAAAGCAAACTGGGTCAAGCTGTCATTTGGCCATTTAAAAATGAAGAACAACCACTCACTCCACCTCAAAAAACATGGAGCGGAAACTGGCTTTAGGTCTTCATCAGTCAATCCAAACAAGTTAGAGGATCTTGGTGTTTAGTTTCGGGGTGAGCGTGTGTGGAAGGGTGTGGATTGCCCAAAAAAGAAAAGAAAGGAAAAAAAGAAAAAGAAAAGAAAAAGGAAAAAGGGACCCCTTCCCCCCAGGTTTCCTGCCACAAGTGGGTACTAAAACTCCATCCTTAATTGGGGGGAGGTTCCAACTTTGAATGTGGGAATAAAGGCCAAACCTCCCGACCCCCTGAACTCCACGCACGAAAAGGATCAGGAAACACGCCACCCTTGGAATCTTGTAAGAGGGTTGACTCATCTACCCCTTCCATTCCCACATCCTTTTCTAAACACCTACCACCTCCTCAAAAATACAATTTAAAAAAATTCCAACCACCCCAAATTCAAAAGATGGGGGGAAATTTCCAGGGAAACCAGCTTTCCCCCCCCTCGAACTCTCAGGCCTTCCTACATCTCCCCCCACTCCTAGTCAGGCTGACCTGATGGGAGGGGGGTACTAAACTTTCCAGAAGAGAAAAGAGCCAGGGAAGGAGGCAGGAGGGATAGGGTGAGCAGAGCAGGCGACAGGGCAGGACGGAGAGGAGAAAGAGAACCGGGGCAAAGTGAAGGTAAGGAGGTGCAGGGAGGAATGAAAGAGAGGTGGGCAGCACTCGGACGCCCAGACAGAGGGAACCGCCCCGGGATGAGGTTAGGGTCCCGGGGCCAAAGAATAGGAGCCCCGGGAGGCGGGCGGGGTGCAGTCGGAAGCGGGCTGACTCCTGCCCCCGCCGCCGGCTGCTTCTGCTGAGGAGGGTTGGGGGGGAGAGCGGGTGGGTCCCCCCGCGCGACGGCCCCCGCAGGGCTCAAGGCTGCTCCGTCTCCCCCCCTCCCCCCCACCCGGCTTCCCGTCCCCGCGGCCGCTTTCTCCTCAGTCGCTGCCGGCCGCTTTCTCCTCAGCCGCCGCCTCCTCCTCAGCCGCCGGTGCCGCCGCGGCCGGACTCACCTCCCCTAGCAAAGCCGGATAGAGCGGAGCCAGCGGCGGACACGCGCAACCAGCCACCGAGGCCCCGCCCCCGCCTCACACTGACCGGCTGCCCTAGCCAATCCACGCCCACCTGTCTGCGTCTGCCTCCAATCCTGGGCCCGGAGCTTCAGACAGGCGCACTGTTCGGCCAGTGGCAACAAGGTGTGGGTCTCCTGGGGAAATCCCGCCCCCGATCCGGGATGGGCAGATAGAAAGACCAATCAAAAGGCAGAGTCTGGCCTGACCGACAAGACTAAAAGCGAATTAAAAACCAAAGATCTCCGTGACATTTTCTTTCGCCTCTCTCCTCTTTTCTTTTTCTTCTTTTATTTTTTTGGCAGGAGCAGGAAGCTGCGTGCTAATCCCGCCCGCAAAAGCTGGAAGAGAGGGTGGAATAAAAGAACCAATCATGAGCCAGGGACCAAGAACAGAACAACCAATCCTTGGCTTGAAGATGAAGTGGGAAGGGACCGGGGCCAGATAGACATTAGATTTGACAAATGGAAAAAACGATTGATCTCGGTCCCACCCTTCAGATCTCCTATAGGTCAGGATTGTGGAGAATTCACTGTCGTATCAGCGGCGACCTCTTTGGGGGCGGGGCCAAATAAAGGGGGTGTGGTCTAAAGAAAGGGGGCGGGACTGAGATGAAAAAGGCGGAGTCCCAATCATAGATGGTCCTTTGATGTGAGCCATATCCTATCCCTTTTTAAGTCATCAAGTGTGGAGAAGAAATAGGGGAAGCAAAAAGGGATGTCGAACTAATGAAACTCAAGGTCCAAGGTTACTCAACAAGACAGTCACAGAAGAAACTCAGTAGACTGATAGTTCATAGCCTATGGCTGGTCCTCCGTGGTTGATTCTGATCTTGGCAAAAAGAGGTGCTGTCTCCAGCGTTCACAACTCCACTCTCCATGGATAATAAGGCTCTCCTTAAATTAAATACAAATTAAATACAAGATATAAATTAAAGCAACAAGAATAATAAACTCAACAACAAAGATCGTAATTTTCTCCTGTATTTTCTAAGTTTTAGAAAATTGAAATCTTACTAAAATAACCTTTTGCTATCACATAACCTCACTTATTTGAATTTACTTTCTTTTAAAATATGAAATAATAAGCTTACAGAACCTTGCCCTTATGAAATCTTCACTCAGAACCCTGGAGAGCATCTTTGATTTCTCTTTGCCTGCCCCACTCCTTCCCTTCTAATCAATCATCAAGTCTTAAACACTTTTCTTTTTTTAATGCTTATTTATTGTGAGAGAGAGAGAGAAAAACTGGGGAGGGGCAGAGAGAGAGAGAGAGAGAGAGAGAGAGAGAGAGAATCCCAAGCAGGCTCTGCACTGTCAGAGCCTGAACTTGGGGTTCAGTCCCACCAACTACGAGACGGTGACCTGAGCTGAAATCAAGAGTCGAAGGCTTAATGGACTGAGCCACCCAAGCACCCCAAAGGTCTTAAACACTTTCAAACACTTCTTAACACCCCCCTTTCTCCAATTACCACAATATTACCCCAATTTATGCCACTAGCATCTTTAACTCATCTCCCTGCCTGTAGGCTAGCACACCCCTATTTCATCCTCCACTTAGAGTATAGCAATCTTTTAAAAACCCAAGTCTGACCATGCCCCTACCTTTGAAAAAAGTCAATAATAGTTCCACTTGATCTTCTTCGCCCCTTGCTCAATGACCTTAATCTATCACCTCCTCCCTCTATACTTCAGACATTCTGAACTTTCAGTTCCACAAATGGTTTGTGGCTTCCAAACCTTCATGAATATCTTCAGCCCCAAACACTCCCCAAGCACCCTTCGCTCTTCTAATATATCGTTCAGATGAATTTTACTTTTCATATGCATTTTACCTTTTTTTTTTTTTCTGGAAAGTTTTTCCTGAGTCTGTTGTAGAGTATGTATCTCTGTTATCTATCTTCATTACACTGCCTCCCTCATAGCAGTATATGAGAATTCTATATTTTAATTGTTTACTAAGTTTGACCATGCCAGAAAGCGTGTCTGTCCCACTCGGTGTCGCATGCCAAGTTCCTGGGGCAGGGTCTAAAAGGTGAAGGCACTTAATGAGGGGTTGCATGAGTTTACTGAGTGCAGGAGTAGTGGATACCAATCCAAGCTCTGCCATTTACTAGCTCTGTGACTTACACAGTTTAAGTAACTTTTCTGAGTCTCAGTTGCCTCAACTGAATATGAAGATAATAATATAGGTGATGTATTTAAAAGTTCTTGGCAAATAGTAAAAGTTCAATGATGTTAATTCTCTTTCCTTGTCCCCACCCTCACATAATATTTGGAATGCCTTTCCAACTTCTCAATGCATTTCAGTCTCCTTCAAAGTGTAGTATACTAGAAGCGTCTTAGAAATGCAAAGTCTCAGGTTCTACCTCCGATCTACTGAATCAAAATCTCATGGGCAAGAATCTGTTTAATAAGCCTGCCAGGTGATTCTTACACACAGTAAAGTTTGAGAAGCATTGGTCTAGAAGAAAAGGGCTGAGTCTTCTTAAATCTTGTTTACTTTGCAGCACCAGAAAGCACTCAATACATGTGAAATAAAGAAATACATCCAGTCCTCCAGAAAGTGATTGCATACGAAGAACTATTTATTCCTGCCACAAACATTTATTGAGCACCAACTATATCTAGGCATGATGCTACGTTCAACAATGGGGGAGACAAGATACATGACCTAACAAGGTCTCTGCCATTCAGGAGCTCTAAGTCTAGTGCAGGAATATCCAAAATGGTGTGTGCACACTCCCTGTGGTGCACAAAGTGAGCCATTAGACTCCGGGAAGGAATTAGTACAACTTCTATTTCTGCTTAATTTTTATTTCATCTTTTAAAATGTCTATTTGGTCAGTGCTTTATAATGTACATAATATATAGTGTACATGTATATAACTTATAAATAAACAAGGATACATAAATTGGGGATTTGTGCTAAAAAATTTTTACCAAAAATACTGAGAAATCATTGGCTTGGAACCATTTCACATTCATGGTTTAGATCAACTCTCCAATAGAAATATGAGAGCTGTGCATGAAATTTTAAATATTCTAGAAGTCACTTAAAAAGCTAAGAGAAATAAGGAGAATTATTTTTAATATACTTTAACCCAATATATCCCAAATATTGTCATGTTAAACATGTAATCAATACAAAAAGAAGTTTGTGTGTGTGTATATATATATATGTATATATATATATATTCTAATACTAAGTCTTCAAAATCTGGTGTATATTTTGCATTTACAGCACATCTCAATTGAATTGAAAATTCAATTTCCTCAGTCAAACTAGTTACATTTCAAGTGCTCAATAGCCTCATGTGGCCAGTGGCTACCATATTAGACAGCACAGACCTAGATCATGGATTTGACTCCCTACTCTGCCCCTTGTTGTGTGATCTTGGGCAAGTTCCTTAACCTATCTTGCTCTGAATTTCCTTGTTCATAAAATAGAGAAGATCCTTGATTTTTCCAGTTGTGAGGATTCAAATTGACAACTATAGAAAGCACATAGCCTGGGGCCTGCCAGGCTCCTCTTCAGTGACACTAAGAGAGGTGGTTATTATTAGTATTACAATCCAAGGCAACGTGTCCTAAGTGTCAGATGAGAAATACACTTTGGGCACTGCTCAGTTCATGTCCCCAGCATTCCATCCACGTGGGTCTGGCCTGACAGACACTCAATTCCCCTTAAACACATCACCAGACAGTATAATATCCGGCCCTTTCCATTCTGTTCCATTTTCAGGAGCTGAGCATGATGAACGAGAAGTCGGAAGTGAGTCAGCAGGATAGCACTTAGAGCCTAAAAAAGCAAGCAGGACATCAGAATGCATAAGCAGGAATAGAATGTGCAGGAAGTGGGAGGTGATCTTCCCTTTCTTCCAAGAACTGGCTCCCCCCTTGAGTTGTCTGTGGAGACTTTGTAGAACTTGGGCTAGGGCGAGAGGTGGGGGTGTTGTTAGAGGACTACAATGGGAGCAAATCACATTCAGCAGAGCTGGGTGCTCGACGCATGTTATCTCATGTGATAAATCATCACTAAATTCCATTTTGCAAATGAAGAAATAGAGTCAGGAAGCCAAAGTAGCTTGCCCAACCTCACAAAGCTAGGGAGTGGCCAGCTCCATAGGGCACGCGGCCTTTCCACTGCCCCATACGGCTGGAGGGAATGGCCAAGGAAGTGGCGCTATAAAGTACAGGGAAGAAGAGGCAGAAATGCTTCCGCTTTCAAGTCTGGTCACCCAAGGTCTCTGTCATTGTGTCCATGATACCTTTTCAACATTGTTATCCAAACTCCCAGTGGTAGGCAGGTAGGACCACCTCTGGCCTTTCAGCACCCACACCCTTCTCAGGGATGCTTTCTCCCAGCTCTGACTCCTTCCCACAGGCCCAGAATATCCTTCTACTTCTTCTTCTACCCAAGTTCTACTCACTTTTCAAGGCTCTGCTCCTGGAACCTTGGATCTTTCTTGAAGCCTTTCTCTTAAGCCAGGCCCTCTGCCCTTCCCTGAAGCACTTAGACATGCAACATGTGCAACATTTATTTGAAACATGTGATGCTGAGGAAAAGTTTTCAGCCGTGTGACTTTGGGCACTTAACACCTTTGAGCTTCAGTTTCTTCATCTGTGAAATGGGGGTAGTAGGAACTACTTTGAAGTGTAAAGTAATATCTACTTTGAAGGGATATTGAGGGGATTAAGTACATTCAGATGTTAATGTATGAAATACCTAGCACAGTACCCAACACAGAGTAGCCACTCAATACAGGTAGGTCTCTTCCCACTTCTATGTATTGTTTACTGATCATTTTCTCCCCCTAGTATCTCCATTTCAAGTGCTCTTCAGTTGGGGGAGTTGAGGTTGGGGGATGATAGGTGATACTGAAATCTTAATAAATTGTAAATTGTTTCTCCCATTTCCCCTCATCTATTTTTCTGTGGTCCTTTATCAGCCTTGTGACAGGGCACAAAGCTGTCAGTGCAAAGGAAAGCCAGAGGCTTGATAAAAGAGAGTGTGAGGAGGGCTGTAAACCTTTGAGCGTTTGGTGGTACTGTGGGACAAAGAGCAGATCCACAGTCAACTACAGGGAGGCAGAACAAGGGAAGCCAGACAGGACAGTGGAAGATTCAGTCTGGAGCCCAGTACAACATCAGTAGTCAGTAGCAACTAAGATAGATCTGGGGCATGGTAACAAGCTGGGGACTGGGGAAGACCAGGCAAATTCAAGTGCATGTGTTGTCCAGGCCTTCCTCTGAAGTCTTGGGACTTCTTTCCCTACTGCCGGGCCGCCACTCAACTCAACAACACAGCTTAAGCCCCATGAGAGTTCCCTCTGCACGTATCTGAGGACTTCGGCTTCATCTTACCCCTCTCTGTCTTTCAGCCCCTGGGTGGGATACTTGTCCCATTTCCAAACGCCAGGACCCAGTCTTAACCTTGACCCACATTTCTGGCCAGGAGAGCCAGACCATGTCCAATACTTTTCCATTTCCCAAATGAGTCAGTGATGAATATTTTATCTTAAAATTAGTTTTTAAATAATGTTTAAAACTGTATAATAAAATTGTTAAGCTTAACATTTATATGTGCCCTTTATTCCTTTGACTTCGTAAGTCAGTATATAAACGTATAACTCACACGCATTGGACATATGATAAAATAAGGCATGTTTAAGAATGTCATACGGGAGATGTACTGTGGATCCCTTTTCAGCTTGGACTCTAATTATAACAAAGATACTTTTTACTAACAGGTGAATATTGAGCTTCACACAAAACTTCCACCTATCCACCCCTAACACATCAAGTTACAGGGCTCAGCCTCCAGAACGGAACAAAGGTTGCCCTCTCTCAAAGTCCCCAAAAGATACCGGTTCCAGGTTAGAAAGAGAGCTGAGTCTTAAATAGCCATTCTTAGAATTAGCAGGTAAAACCAAGTTCTCTAAGACTCTACTGAGCACGGTGTAGGCAAAGACGAAGACTGATTCCCAAACTTTGCTGCACAATGGGATCACCCGGGAATCTTTAAAATCTACTGATGGCCTGGCTTTAGCGATATGCTGGTAAATGTTTAACAATTCGCACTTTAGGATAAAGAGCTCTGGTCTGTAGCCCATTTTTATGGGCTCCTTCCACCATGGTTGAGTTTAAGCTCCCAGTATGACTTCACTGAAGGTAGAGGTGGGCAGGGACATACACCATAGGGTCTCTTGAGCCAGATGGCAGCTGACTGGCACCCACCCCATTTAACTGGGATAGGGTGTGATCTGGGCATCAGGATTTTTAAATCTTCCCAGTAGATTCTAATGTGCAGCAAAACCTGGGGCTTCTGGGCTAAGGGGCCTCATAAGGAAGGGCCAAAAGCAAGAAACAGGCTACTTGGTTGCCTTTCAGTGGCAAATATAACCCGCAGCTAGATTGTAACACTTGCCTCCTCAACCAAGTACATTTCCTCCTGCTGGGCCAGCCTCCAAGGGAAACTAGATCATCAGCAGATGGTCACTTGGTGGGCCGGGTCTCAGAGCATGGGATGGGTGGGAGTAGGGGCATGGAGTGGAGGCTGTTGAGAGAGCAGAAGAGCCAGGGACACTGGGCCAATGTAACTGACTGGAAATTCCTGGTGGCTCTAGAAACACTGATAAAGTCCTGTTCTCAGGACACCCTTCCAGGGATGTCATGACCCTTCTGTTAAAACCATCTTTATTATGGGGCGCCTGGGTGGCTCAGTCGGTTAAGCATCCAACTTCAGCTCAGGTCGTGACCTCGCAGTTCATGAGTTTGAGCCCTGCATCCGGCTCCCTGCTGTCAGCTCAGAGCTTGCAGCCTGCGTCAGATTCTGTCTCCCTCTCTCTCGGCCCCTCCCCCATTTGCTCTCTTTCTCTCTCTTTCTCTCTTTCTCGAAAATAAATAAACACTGGGGCTCCTGGGTGGCTCAGTCAGTTGAGCGTCCGACTTCAGCTCAGGTCATGATCTCGCGGTTCGTGAGTTTGAGCCCCACGTCGGGCTCTGTGCTGACAACTCAGAGCCTGGAGCCTGCTTCAGATTCTGTGTCTCCCTCTCTCTCTGCTCCTTCCCGGCTCATGCTCTGTCTCTCAAAAATGAATAAATGTTAAAACAAATTATAAAAAAATAAACATTAAAAAAAATTTTTTTTTAAAAACCATCTTTATTCTGACCAGGTGGCAAGCACTTGATTTGCTTAATTCTTAATTGTTATACCTTCATCTGTCCTGATGGAAGCGTACCTAAACCTCCATGTTTTCTTGTAGAGATGACTGGCTGAGCCCTACCTCTGCATTCCCCGAGTCCCTTCTGCTGATTTCTGTCATGGACTTATCACACAGTTTTACAGATGTCTACCTGGCTAAAGCTCTGGGAGTGCCCTAAGGGTGGAGACCATGTTCCTATTTTCTCCACATCCCCAGTGCCCAGTGTTGGTTCTTCAGCTGAAGTAAACGGAACTCGCCCATCACATTATAAAGCATTTAAAACTTACTTTTAAAAGCACAAATAGGGGCGCCTGGGTGGCTCAGTCGGTTGAGCGTCTGACTTCGGCTCAGGTGATGATCTCGAGGTTCGTGAGTTCAAGCCCCGTGTGGGGCTCTGTGCTGATGGCTCAGAGCCTGGAGCCTGTTTCAGATTCTGTGTCTCCCTCTCTCTCTGCTCCTCCTCTGTTCATGCTCTGTCTCTCTCTGTCTCAAAAATAAATAAAGGTTAAAAAAAATAATAAAAAAAAATAAAAGCACAAATAAGGGGCACCTAGGTGGCCCTCAGTTAAGCCTCCAACTCTTGATATCATCTCAGGTCATGAGCTCATGGTTGTGGGATCAAGTCCCACATTCTCTCTCTCTCTCTCGCTCTCTCTCCTACCCCGCTCATGTTCTCTCTCTCTCTCACTCTCTCTCTCAAAATAAATAACTTAAAAACTTAAAAAAATAAAAACAGAAACACAGACAATTCACCAACAGATTTTTGTTTCAAAAATTCAAAGTTTGCTATTTAAGCAAAAATCTCCCTTGACCCTCTCATCCAATCCTTCTCTCCTCAGAAGTAACCACTATCAGTCAAGTGTAACCATTATCAGTCAAGTGTAGATCCAAACTAGACTGTTTTATATGTATTCATGCACATACCCATTTAGAAATATATGGGGGGTTGGAGTATGTTTTAAAAATACATGCTATTATATTACATTTATAGTTTTATAACATGTTTATAACATGGTTTATAACATGCTTTTTCACTTAACAATGTATTTTTTTATTGATCTTTCCATAATAATCTGTTAATCGATTTTTGTTCTTTCAAAATGCTGAATTCAAAAGGAAACCGTGAGACAAGAATTCAAGTGCAAGTACTTCAAGTGAGAAGTGATTCCAAAAAACCAATAGGGAAGTGGGGAAGTGAGACAAAGACAAGAAGGAAGCTAGGAAAGGGTGTTTCATTTAACAAGTCATTACCATAGGTAACCAGAGTTCAAGTGCACTGGGGAGCTCCAGGAGCCACTATATAACATGAATGTAAAACCCCTTTTCCTAAAGAGAGCTGGAGTATGTATCCATTGATTCCCCATCTACCATTGGCTAAGGGCTACTTCAGAGAAGCATTAACTTCCTAGTACTTATGGCTTCCCAAGTGCCTAGGCAGAGAGGGCTCTGGTGGCCAGAGAAAGTCCTCAGTCTATGCAGGTGTTAGCTGTTAGAAGTCTGCCTGCATACAGAAATATGGTAAGTTCAAGGTTTTGCAGGTAGAGTGCTGACAGGGTGTGTCTTACTTTATTGAATAATTTCCCATTTAAGTTGTTTACATGTTTTAGCTTTGACAAACAAGACTTCAACAAATGTTTGGTATTTTATTGAGTCCATAGGTCAATCCGAGAAGAATCAACATCTTAACAATGTTGAGTCTCCCAACTTATAAATATAGTATATCTTTCCATTTATTTAGGTTTTCTTTAATTTCCCTGAGCAATGTTTTACACTTTTCAATGTATAGGTCTTGAGCATATTATGCTAAATTTATCTGGAAGTATTTCAATATTAAAAAAAAATTTTTTTTGAGAGAGAGAGAGAGAGAGAGAGAGAGAGAATGAGTCAGGGAGGAGCAGAGAGAGGGAATCCCAAGCAGGGCCCCAGGCTGTCAATGCAGAGCCCAATGCACAGGGGGCTCGAACCCACAAAATGAGAGATCATGACCTGAGCTGAAATCAAGAGTTGGACACTCAGCCTACTGAGCCACCCAGGTGCCCCTCAAGATTTTTTAATGTTATTGTAAATGGTATTGGTTTTTAAATTTCACTTTCCACTAGTTCATTGCTGGTATATAGAAATACAATAGATTTTTTATAGTGACATTGTATTCTATGACCTTGCTAAATTCATTTATTAGTTCTAGTAGCTATTATTCTAGATTCTTGAAGATTCTTTAATCTCAATCTATAAAAACAGTTTTATCCTTCTTTTCCAATATTTAAGACTTTTATTTCTTTTTCTTGCCTTATTGCACTGGCTAGGACCTTCAATGAACTGCCGAATAGACGTGATGACAGTAAACTTCCTAGCCCTGTTTCCAATCTTAGGAAACTACTCTATCACTCAGTCTTTCAGCATTAAGTGTGACGTTATTGGTTGTTTTTTCATAGGTATCTTTGGTCAAGTTAAGAACATTTCCCTCTAGTTTTAACCAGCAAATATTTTAGTTCCAAGTATTTTTGTTTACATTTCACTATGCTAAAAGGTTCTGGGACTCTAGGTCTTGGCTCTGTGCTTTCTAACAGTACAATATAGACAGCATAGTTTTGGAGTCAAATGGGCTTGAATTCTGCCACTTTCCAACTATGTGACCTTATTCAAATTCTCTATCTTCCACCTCAATTTCCTCACTTATAAAATTAGGATAGCTAATTAAATTTCCAAGTTTATTGTGAACGATATTTGGTCTGCTTGCATGTATTTGATACATAGTGGACATTCAAAAAATATTATTACCCTCTTTCCATCCCCTGCCTTCTCTTTGTAGTATGCTTTTGACTTTATCATGACATTTATAATGTCTGCCCAAATTTCACAATAGGGGTTTTTAAATGGGTATTGTCAAGATCTCATCAGTGAATGACAACTCCATGGGTCACAGTAACATGTGACATCCAATCAGGTACTTCCCTTAGCTGACTGCAGATTCCAAAATTATTCCCAGGCTAAGACTTCCTGGGATTAACATGTTGTCCCAACCACTACAAAAACAAATGTACTGTTCCAAATGATACCTAATTATATCACGTTCAATGCTTTTAATAGTATATCCAGAAAGAATGATTCACAAGTCTTGGCTCCAGTCCAGATGTACAGAGAAACTTTATTATTAGTTCATACACATGTCTTCTTAGGCCTGGAGTTCTCCAGCTCTGAGCACAGCAGGAGTTAAGAACACTAGGGCAACAAGTGTAAAAATGATGTTATAAGTCCCAAAAGGGTAATTCCAAATGCCAGCCCCAGAGCAAGAGCCTGATAAAGTGTCTCACATAGACTTCTATAGAACAAGAAATATAAGGATGATTTGTGAGTTCTTCATAAAGCTAAATGTATTGTCCCTTATTCTAAGATTCTATCTCTCCTACCTTTTTGGTGTGCAAATGTCGTTATAGTGTTATTTTATGATGATGGTTATTTATCATCCTCATTTGGCAAAATAAATTCACAAACTTATCTTTTTTTTTAAATTTTTAATGTTTATTTATTTTTGAGAGACAGGGCATGAATAGGGGAGGGGCAGAGAGAGGGAGACACAGAATCTGAAGCAGGCTCCTGGCTCTGTGCTGTCAGCACAGAGCCCAACGAGGGGCTCGAACCCACAAACTGTGAGATCATGACCTGATCTGAAGTCAGACGCTTAACCGACTGAGCCACCCAGGCACCCCTCACAAACTTATCTTAATCTACCACACAGTACCAGTGAAAGAAATGTTCCTGGCCAGGGAATTAGCAGAGAACATATTTTCCAGGAGAACCTGAGTATACCTAGATTTGTGCTATGGTAACAGACTGTGCACTGTCGTTATTACTCAGGGCGACTATGGACCTGCTTGGAGTCACTTCAGAATTCTAGCCTCCACCCTCCAACTAGAGGGTGTCAGCCCCAGTGACAGAAATGCAAGGGACTGGATGCAGAGGGCCTGTGATGCTCTCGTGGATTGAGGTCAGCTTCACCTGACCCCAAAAAAGCATAATTGTCAATATTGTAGCTGTAAACAGTAGGATATATAGGACAAGTTGAAACAAACATAAAAATGGATAAACAGCAAGACAAAGGACCCACATCGACATGTCGAATATTGGGAGTGAACCCAGGATTTGTGGAAGCCTGGTGTAGAGTTTTAGAGACCGAAACAAGAGTGAGAAGAAGCTCAGCCAACTTGGCTGAGGCTTAACCTTATAAGCCTCCGTTTCCATAGCTGCTAAGTGGAAATGATCACCCTGCCTTGTCTCTCTGGAGTGTTTGCCTGTGGATTGAATGATAATGGATAGGAGAGTGCTTTGCAAACTACAGCGTCCCAGACAAATTTAAGAAATGGCTCTCTTTTACTTTGTTGACAATGGAGAAGGCAATATTTCTAGACGCATGACATAGCTCCAGGCAATCTCTTTACTGAGAAGAGATGATGGAAACGTACATGGCCTGTAGGCTAAATACTGTCAGAACATGTTATCACCAAATAAATCTGGATAATCGTATTTTTAATGCCATGTTCCCAAACCTAGTAACTAGGCAGAGAGCTCAGCTCTGACGAGATGCTGGATGCAAAGTGGGTCTGAGGTTCGCAAAAGGACAGCCAGGGTCTGCATCATCTGCTCATACCTCCGTATTCTAGGTAAACTTCTCAGACCATATTTTTAAATTAAAAAAAAATTATGTATTTGTGTGAGAGAGAGACAGACAGAGTGTGAGCAGGGGAGGGGCAGAGAGAGAGGGAGGCATGGAGTTAAACAGAGCCCGACACGGGGCTCAAACTCACGAACCATGAGATGGTGACCTGAGCCGAAGTCAGACGCTCAACCGACTGAGCCACTCAGGTGCCCCTCTCAGACCGTATTTTGACTGCAAGGGTATGCTGGTGTGAATTCAGAAGCTGGTTCTTCTGAAGACCTCTCCTAGCATAAGCAGATTTTTCAATAATTGCTCTGAAGTCCATACGGTTGGAATACATTCACATCATAGTCGTCTCTTTAATAACAACAGTCGTTTTTTCCAGCGATCTATGTAGGGGGACTATTTTAAGTGTTTTACTATATGACTTTGTTAATCCTCCCAATAGCCCTATGAGGTCGGTGCTATCATTATCTCCATTTTTAAGACGAGGAAACTCAAGTACAGTGAACTAAGTACCTTACCCAAAGTCACACTTTTTATAAGTGTCAGAGACTGGATTTGAACAAGGCAGTCTCAGCCAGGTTTAAGCTACACTGCTCCTCTATTTTTTAAACACATGCTCTATTCCAGGCACTGGACCAGTGAGCTACAGGGATTAATAAAATCAAATCTGTGCCCTCAAAAAATTCTCAATCTAGTGGGGAAGAGGGAGGCACAGATAATTATAACACAATGTAGTAAGGACTACGATAGATATGTTTATCCCTCTCATCCTGATTTATTTTCCTCCAAAACATCCTACGTATTTACTTGTTTATTTATTATCTGTCTCCCTCTACTAAAACTATAAACTCCATGAAGGCAGGGTTTTCGTTTTGTTCACTGCTATATCCCAGCATCTAGAGGAATGCCTGTTAAGTAAATATATTTAGAAGCTGCCTTCAAGGCACAGGAGTGGAAATTAAAAAAGAACAGAGATGTCGCAAAATATCTCATAATTCTTCTTTGGTGATCGGGATTGACAAGATCTTGGTGAAATGGACTGTGCTGAAAAGCCTCAGGGAGAAGAAAGGACATCAGCTAGAACTTAGGCAGGGAAGTTGCCCTTTAGATATCCTGGAGTTATTTTTTGTGTATGTACCTATACCTTCCAGTCCATCCCTCGCCCCCACTTCCGCATCCCCTCCAGCCATATTGAGCAGGTTGTCTTTTTCCACCACTGACACACCTTCACTCATTCGGTTCCCCTTCACTAGAGAGTCCTCCCGCTGTGCTCCCTCCCCCCCTCCGTCCCTCTGCTTTACCATCCCGGCTTAATCCTTAAAGTCATATCAGTTGTTGCTTCTTCATTAAGATGACACACTTCTGGGTTCCCATAGCCCTCTCTAAAACCACTCAGTACTAGAATCATAGGTGTGCTTATCTCTGACCCTACACCGAAGGCTCCTTGAAAGCTGAGTCCGTGTCTTATGCAGCCTGGATTTCCAAAACCAAACACTTTAGCTGGCATGAGAATAACAGTCATGACATGTTTTTGAATGGTTCAATGGAAGAATTGATCTCTTTCTCTCTCTCCCCCCCCCCACCCCTCATTGCTATGCTCTGATTCCAATACCCCTTTCACTAAGCTTATGAAAGTGCTCCACATGGAAGTTGTTCAATCAATTTTGAATAAAAACAAACACAAAATTATGAAGAATGATACCATGGGAGTACTTGTACTACTTGTATTTGTAAAACATGCTACGAACCTATACAAGGCAACAGAGTTGTGTGCTAATTGTGCAAGAGTGAACAGGCAAATCAGTGAAACAGAATAGAAAACCCCTAACAAATAAAAGTACGTATTTCAATGAAGGTGGCATTTGCCAATCAATTAGGAAATGATGGATCATTCATAAAATGCTGGGACAAACTGATTAAAAATGTGGGGTGAAAAGAAGAGTTAAATCCCTATATCATACCATTTGCTAAAATAAATAAAGATGAATTTGATAATAACTCATATTATTGTTTACTACATGCCAGACTGATACAAGCAGTCACAAGCCTTTAACTAATTTGAGCATCACGACAATTCTAGGAAGTTGGTATTATGCTTTTTTTTTTTTTAGTTTTCTAAAATATTTTTTTTAATTTTTTAAAATTTACATCCAAATTAGCATATAGTGCAACAATGATTTCAGGAGTAGATTCCTTAATGCCCCTTACCCATTTAGCCCATCCCCCCCTCCCACAATCCCTCCAGTAACCCTCAGTTTGTTCTCCATATTTATGAGTCTCTTCTGTTTTGTCCCCCTCCCTGTTTTTATATTGTTTTTGTGTCCCTTCCCTTATGTTCATCGGTTTTGTCTCTTAAAGTCCTCATATGAGTGAAGTCACAGGATTTTTGTCTTTCTCTGACTAATTTCACTTAGCATAATACCCTCCAGTTCCATCCACATAGTTGCAAATGGCAAGATGTCATTCTTTTTGATTGCAGAGTAATACTCCATTGTATGTGTATATATATATATATACCACATCTTTATCCATTCATCCATCAATGGACATCTGGGTTCTTTCCATACTTTGGCTATTGTTGATGGTGCTGCTATAAACACGGGGGTGCATGTGTCCCTTTGAAACAGCACACCGGTATCCCGTGGATAAATGCCTAGTAGCACAATTGCTGGGTCGTAGGATAGTTCTACTTTTAGTTTTTTGAGGAACCTCCATACTGTTCCCCACAGTGGCTGCACTAGCTTGCATTCCCATTGGTATTATTCTTTTATTTCTATTTTCAGATGAGTAAACTGAGGCTCAAAGAGTTTAAGTTGATCAAGTTCTTAATATGATCAAGTTCTTAATAAATGGAGAGAGCTGGTATTCAAACTCAGGGCCAGCTAAACCCTGTAGCCCTTACACTCTTAACCAATACACTATAGTACCTCTCACTAAAGAATGCCAACACTTGAAAACACAGAACAATTAACCACTGAAAGAAAATGTTGAGGTCTCATTAGCCTCCTCTGGTCTGTGACAGTTTCTCAAGCTTTTCTTGTTCTTGAGGACCTCGAATGTTTTGTCAAATTTTTGTTTGTTTGTTTAGAATGTCCTTCAATTTGTGTTTGTCTCGTATTTTTCTCAGGGTGAAACTCGGGCTATGAGTTTCTGACAGGAAAAAACTTAACATTGAGGTAAAGTGCCAGTCTCATCACATCATATCAAGGGCACAGGCTATCAAGATAGCATATCACTGTTGATGTTGACCTTGGTCACCCAGCTGAGGTAGTGTTTGCCAGATTTCCCCATTGTAAAGGTACTTCCTACACCCCTCCTTCCATACTGTACTCTTTGAAAGAAAGTCTCAAGCCCATACTCAGGGTGGAACACAGGTCTTCTGTAGCCAATTGACACAGCTTCTTGCCTTCCTTCGCAAGGTCCCTTCACCTCAGGACAGCACCACTTTTGGAGCCTCCACTATAAGATCACTGTGGCTTGGCTTTCGGGATTTTTTAGGGGGTGCTATTTAGAAGCCTTTACAAACCAGACTTAGTTGTAGAGGGCCTTGTGTGACTCCCTGAGATTAATAGTGGGAGAGAGAGGGTACCACTGTGCAGATTTCCAGAGCTTGCTGGTGACCTATCTCTATTCTAGTTCCAGCTCTCCCCAGCTAAGCCTGTATCCTCTGTCTTGTGTTTCACCCTCACCGGTATGCATATAGTAGGGCTCAGTACATGTTTATTGCCTGGTGGATTTTTAAAAAAATTTTGAGAGAGAGAGAGAGAAGCAGAGATGGAATCTCAAGTAGGTTCCATGCTAACAGTATAGAGCCCAATGAGGTGCTCGATCCCACAAACTGCAAGATCATGACCTGAGCCAAAATCAAGAGTAGGACACTTAACTGACTGAGCCATCCAGGCACTCCTGGCGGATTTTTTAACTTGAAGGTACTCATTTACCCAACTGATCCCCCAAGGCTTAATTTATGCTGGCACTAGTCAGCACACTTCAAAAAAATGGCATTGATATATGTTCACTTAAATAAATTAATGTACCCATCTTAACGGTTCTCTTTGGCTATATGAACAAGCTCACATTCCAAAGCATGTGACCCTAACACAGAAAAAACAATGCTTCAGGCTCTATGATGTTACGTTTGCCGTGAGCATTAGATGAGATGATGTAAAGCATGTTACCCAGTACCTGGCACATATTTTGCACTCAGTAAATATTAGCTATTGTTATGGAGAAGGACCAAGTGTTTCTTTTTCTTATTTTACTTGGCATTTGTTAAGTGACTCAATAGGTTGACACATCTTCAAAGAAGACATTTGAATGGCCAACAAACACATAAGAAGATGCTCGACAGCATTAGTCACTTGGGAAATGCAAATGAAAACCACAAGAGGTACCACTTCACACCTGCCAGGATGGCTGTAATAAAAAAAGACAGATAATAACAAGTGTTGACAAGGATGTGGAGAAATGGGAACTCTCTTCTATTGCTGATGGAAATGTAAAGTGGTTCAACCACGGTTGCAAGCAGTTTGGTAGTTCTTCAAACACTTAACACAGAATTCTCATTTGACCCAGCAATTCCACAAACACATTGGAAGACATATACACAAATAAATTGAAAACTAGGTATATACACAAACAAATTGAAACTAGTACTCAAATAAATATTCACCGTAACCAAAAGGTCGGAAAAAAACCCCCCAAATTTCCATCAGTGAGTGAGTGGACAAACAAATTGTGGTATATAAATGTAATGTAATATTATTCAGCCATAAAAATGGATGAAGTACTGACGTATGCTAGAATGTGAATAAACTTTGAAAACATTATGCCAAATGAAAGAAGCCAGACACAAGAGATCATATATTGCATGATTTCATTTACATCAAATATTCAGAAGAGGTAAAAAAAATAGAGACTGAATGAAGATCGTGGTTGCCAGGGCTTGGGAGAAGGGAGAATTGGGAACATCTGCTTAATGGGTACAGGGTTTCCTTTTGGGGTGATAAAAATGTTTTGGAAGATAGAGGTGGTAGTGGCACAACATTGTGAATGTACTATATGCTACCCAATTGTTCACTTTAAAATAGTTCATTTTATGTTATGTGAATTTCACTGAAAAAAAAAAAAAGAGTAGGAGTGCCTGGGTGGCTCAGTCAGTTGAGCGTCCGACTTTGGCTCAGGTCATGATCTCATGGTTCGTGGGTTCGAGCCCCGTGTTGGGCTCTGTGCTGACAGCTCAGAGCCTGGAGCCTGCTTCGGATTCTGTGTCTCCCTCTCTCTCTACTCCTCCCCTGCTCACACCCTGTCTCTCTCTCAAGAATAAATAAAGATGAAAAAAATAGTCCTTTTAAGAAGGAAGTCATTTGTGCCACCTTTAGTAATTTTAGATTAGGTTGAAGAGGCAGCTTAAGCCATGTCAGGTAAGGCCTTAGATTAAATCTTCATGGGATGCCAAATCATGATCATCAAAAGCCACTTACCATAAAGGCCGAAAATATGGACAGCACTTTCTCTCCCTATAAAAAAGGAAGCCAGAAGGTTGCTTAAAGGAACAAAGAAATAGCCTCAGGGATAATAGATGGATGGATGCTTACTGATACCTGTCTTGGGTGGCCTGATTCATTCTTCTCATGGTAGAGGTCGTTTCACCAATGGTCCATGATGTTCCAGGTCTGATTGTTGAGTCTCCCTTGGAGATGGGCACTACCAATCCCTTGCTTCAGCAACTTTCTTTTGTCTATGTTTTCTTGACTGACCAACTTTCTCTTACCTCTACGCTACCCACCTGTTCACTTTGCCCCATTCTTTAGGCTTGTTAATATCTTCAGTTATGCAGAGGAGTCACCCTTGTCTCTTACAAGTGATTATGTATATATGTCTATTCCCATCCATTATCTTTTTAAAAAAATGTTTTTGTTTTATTTTAGAGAGAGAGAGCATGAACAGGGGAGAGGGGAAGATGGGGTGGGGGGAGAGAGAGAGAGAGAGAGAGAGAGAGAGAGAGATTGAGAGAATTCCAAGCAGGCTCCATGCTCAGCATGGATCCTAACACAGGGCTTGATCCCACAACCCTGCAATCATGACCTGAGCTGAAATCAAGAGTTGGATGCTCGGGGCGCCTGGGTGGCGCAGCCGGTTAAGCGTCCGACTTCAGCCAGGTCACGATCTCGCGGTCCGTGAGTTCCAGCCCCGCGTCAGGCTCTGGGCTGATGGCTCAGAGCCTGGAGCCTGTTTCCGATTCTGTGTCTCCCTCTCTCTCTGCCCCCTCCCCCATTCATGCTCTGTCTCTCTCTGTCCCAAAAATAAATAAACGTTGAAAAAAAAATTAAAAAAATAAATAAATAAAAAAAAAAAGAGTTGGATGCTCAAAAAAGAAAAAAGGGGGGGGCACCTGAGTGGCTCAGTAGGTAAGCATCCAACTCCAGCTCAGGTCATGATCTTGTGGTTAGTGAGTTTGAGCCCCACATTGGGCTCTGTGCTGACCGCTCAGAACCTGGAGCCTGCTTCAGATTCTGTGTCTCCCTCTCTCTCTGCTTCTCCCCCACTCTCACTCTGTCTCTCTCTCAAAAATAAATAAACATTTAAAAAAATTCAAAAAAAAAAAGAGTTGGATGCTCAACCAACTGAACCATCAGGCACTTCCCCCCACCCACTATCTTATTTAAGATTGTGTGTGTGTGTGTGTGTGTGTGTGTGTGTGTGTGTTAATGAGCACCTCATTTATAGACTACATGTAGCCACAGTACTCTCAAAGTAACCCAAGTGGTTGGGTAATTCTCAGTTCAGTGGTTTTCAGTTAGGTCTAGAAGTGAGAATATTGTAGCAGTGGAAAGAGAAGTGAATCCAAATCACTTAGGGAGATTTTTTGAACTTTACATGGTTGACATTCTACCTGCTGACAACTCTGATAGTCCAGAGGGTTGGGGTGGATTGAGAGGACAAGAATGAGTATTTGGGATAAACTCCAGAGATGATTCTGAAAATCTCCCTCTTTCTTCCCCATTCTTGTGAGAACTGTCATATGTTTCACGGGAGCCACTGATTGTGGCTGGGAACTTGAGATACACAGACCCTTTTATCAAAGGAACTACACCTTTAATCTGTGATTCCAGAGCCCAGCTGCTTTTGAAGAGACAGGAAGATCCCACCAAACTTCCTTGGATACTTCTCGATCAGCCAGGTCTTTGCCACTATTTTTGTTTCAGAACCACCCACCTAGTTGAGGCTTTCTTTCTCAGGAAAAGCATTTATCCACCAGAGTTCTCACCCACCAGAGAGTGGGAAAGAAGAGGACTGGTGTAAGTGGGAGTTGCAAGGCAAGAGAAATATTTTTCCCCTGATGACTGATCCCCCCCTCCACCACCACTCCTTTGCAACAGGAAAGGCTGACTAAAGGGTTTTAGAAAGCGAAGGAAAATGAATGAATTCACAGTCATTTTTGTGATGGTAGAAGGTAAAGAAGCAGGCTAAATATTCTATACAAATGGTCAAATACCCCAGATCACTTGGCATCTGAATTGGCAAGATAAACAGAGTGCAATGCCAGCTTCAAATTATTCCAATTACAGAGGGTGATGCTTGTCAACGGAGGTGATTCTTTTCCATGGGAGATTTGGAATATGTGCAAGAGGAAAAGGAACCAGTGTAACTGTTGGAATTCTAACAGCTTTGAGTTGGCCATTTGATTGTTTGGGTCTGGACAACAGTAAGGTATGAGTGGTTTCTAGCAGTGAAATTTTGTATCTATCAGAAGGTCAGTAAGATGCTTTAGCACAATCTACCAGAGCATGTTTGGTGATAGTAAGAACTGGCTCCCGTGCAACCCTTCTCCCGCAATCTCTCTTCCTAAAGTCAAAAGCCACACTAAGAGCTTCACCCTGACAGGTGGCCAAATCAACACAGCAGTGACTAAGTGCTATAGAACTGCAGCTTCCAAAATGGAACTGATTCCTTTGGCAGACATGGCCATGTGTGGCAGCCTGCTCTCAAGCTAACCAAAAATCAAGAAGTGGTTGTTTTCTGCTGAGTTTGGTTTGTAAATTGTCCAGATGTGGTCTACAGAAATCTTTGTTTGGTGCACGTGATATTTTTAAATTTTAATTTGAACTAACATTTAGAAATCCCTGTTGCTGGCCTTATTTTTTTTAAAAAAATCAGAACCTCTGGTAGCTTGCATTTCTGTATAGCAAGGACTGACTGGAACTGAGAAGCAGCATCTCCCTTTAGACTATTCACCTTTGTCCCCACTACATATGTAGAACATAGATGTGTTGTTATACCTATTTGAACTCAGACCCCCTTCAGTGTGCAGGCAGCAGCCAATGCATCCCAAAACACTCAAAAATGAAAAGAGGAAGCATCACTACCTTATCTAGAAAAGCCCAAAGAGAACCCCCAACTGCAAACCCCCTCAAGTTGTAATGGGGAAACACATGGGAAGTTCCCCGGAGATTAATTAACAGGTCCTCCTGGAAGATATACCAGATGGTAAAGAATGTAGTGGCTGCTCTGTAATAGTGCAGAAGAGGTGAACATGAATCCCTGAGAAAATGGTTATTTCTTACCTCCAATAAGTTAATTTCTAGGCTCATTGGACATGCAGTAGTTCTCAAATGAAGTGAGTTTGTTGGGGTTAAGAATATGCCCCTGGTATCGACACATTGCCTTCTGATTGAGAACCATTGTCCTAACCAGTCTCTAAGTGCTATGTGATCATTTCCACAGGCATTGTAGTTCCTTGCAGTGCCTTGGCTCCGAGTCTTCTGAATAGTGTTTTATAGCTAGAGGCAGAGGGGGAAGCCTGAGGCTTATAAAGGTTGCCAAGAGAAGTGGTTCCTGAACCTGTCTGTGCATCAGAATCCCCTAGAAATCTTTTAAAATTCAGATTCCTGGGCTCTGTTCCACACCCACTGAATTAGAATCTTTGAGGGTGCCTGGGTGGCTCAGTCAGCTGAATGTCCAATTCAAGATTTTGGCTCAGGTCATGATCCCAGGGTTGTGGGATCAAGCCCCGCATCAGGCTCCACACTGAGCATGGAGCTGGCTTAAGATTCTCTCTCTCTCTCTCTCTCTCTCTCTCTCTCTCTCTCCTTTGCCCCCTCCCCCACTCTCGCTCTCTCTCTCTCTCTCACACACACACACTCACACACACACAAACTGATCTGTTTGAATCTTGCCTTTGCCATTTGCAAACAGAGTGGTCTTGAGTAAGTTACAAACCCATCCTCAAGCCTTAAGTTCCATTCACTTCTGTGCAATAGGGATACTAATACTTACCTCCCAGAGTTGCTTTAAGGACTTGTTGAGATAATATGTATAAAGCATCTGACTGAGACTTGGGTACATAGTAGTTATGCAGTAAATTCTAGCTCACCTTCCAGAGGTGGGATCATCTGAGTACTCTTAGGAAGTCTTTATCAGGACTCTTCCTCCAGGCACCCTAATATCAGAGTGCTGATATCGGCCCAGGACTCAGGTGAAGAGGTGAAAGACCTCAACTTAAAGAGGCCTGAAGACAATACACAGGACTTAACATTTTGGCTTTATATGTCAACTTTTAAGTATCTACTCTTTTTGTTAATGTATGTATCATTCAATTTAGTTCCCTTAAACAAAACAAAAATATTCCCTATGGCAACAGCTATTATTTTTTTCCTTCCATAGTCCATGTCTGTCTCTGGGGGATAAGAGAGAAAAGAATTATTTAAGCTGTATACTCTCAATGTAAGTCTAGAAGACCAAGTCCCCCCAGATATGCCTTTAATCCCTTGATACTTTGTGAAAAGCCAAGGCAGCTACACAAGCATTTTCTTAAGGCATGGAAAACAAAGCCAGAGAAAATTCAACTATAAAAGACATTAATTACAATCCAGTAAGGGCTCATTAAAAAACTTTTAAAAGCTATACTGTTTGCAAAACATAAACTTGATGTCAGAATCAGCCTCAATAGATAACTATGCAACATTTCCTAAAAAGTTGGACAGTGGTACAGGTTTGGAAAGTTTACCTATCTGAGCCCAATGCAGGGCTTGAACTCACTGCCTTGAGATCAAGACCTGAGCTGAGATCAAGAGTTGGATGCTCAACGGACTGAGCTTCCCAGGCACCCCTGAGCAATTTTTAAAAGATGTTTAATCTGGTTTGTTTGGAATCAGGTACTTTCTGGTATTACTAAATGCCACACGTATGGACTCTAACTCAAATGCTTAATTAAAGCTGTGGCAAGAAGAGTAAGAAGGCAGGGAAATCCTGATCAGAACCATGGGCAGAGGCCAGGTTCCGGAATTAGAGTAAGGAAGTTCTGGGGAAGGAGCTGTCCACGCCCTTGGTGCTGATACCCCCAGCAGGGAACCCACTGTGGAGCTACAGGCAGAAGCAGGGTATAGGACAATCTTGCAGTCCTGGAAGGGCCTTACCTAGTGAATTTATGCACCACAGATGGGGGCAGAGGTATTCCTAGATCAGGATGGAATGCATTTGGATCAGGTAAGGCCATCAAAGCCTGATGCTCTTGCTCTGTTCAGATATAGAAAATTACACACAAATACCACAAAGGGCTTGGGATATCACAAAGGGGAAGAATATCACAAAGAGGAAGGGGAATAGAACCAATATTTGTTGAGCACCTAATTGCCTCTGGTAGGTTCTTTACTTCAAATTATTCATTTTACCTTTAAGAGACAAGTATCATTACCCTCATTTTCAACTGGGGAAACCAAGACTCAGAAAGGTTAAGTAAATTTACCGAGTGTCACACAGCTAATAAGTGGTGTGTGTCCCTCCTTGAAATCCAACCTTTGCATATAAAATTTGTCACACTTCCAAGCTTGTATCCTTTTACCAGCTGATGTTTACCTAAGGCTGAAGTCAAGACCTAAGGGAAACCATGCCTATTACATTGAAAGGAGGGTGGCCCTGGGAAATCAAATTCAGGAGGCAGGTATTGAGACCAGAATCTGAAGGCACCATGATAACTCCATTGTCTCTTTTCTTTCTTTACCTACTGAGTCACCCAGGGGCCCTTCATTGTCTCTTTTCTTTCTGATAGGGACATTTGGTGAAAATAATGCTCATCTTCTTCCTCAACTAGAAACCCATCACTTGTAATCACTAACAAGATGTTTACTAATGTAAGAACAGCTCTGCCAATAAATGGAGGTGATCTCAAGTCTGATATCCTTCCCTGCATAGAGAGCACTGGGGCATTTAATATGTCCCAAATGAACGAATTCCTCACTTCACCCTACTTGTCCTCTTGCCTTCTCTGTCTCAGCCATTTCACTGAACCAAGCTGCAAATCTGGCATCCATATTTATGCCTTCCTCACACTTGTTCTCCTAACCCTACCAAAATTGACTGGTTGGTGTTATTCCATATATCTTTGCAATTGTTCCATTTCTTTCATTTGTACTGCCATTGCCCTGGTTTAAGTCATCACCATCTCCTTCCTGGACGATTGCAGTAGTTTCTGAGCTGGTTTAGTTGCCTCCAATTTTGTTCCCCACTAATCTCTCAAAATAATAAAAAATGCAAAGCTGATTATGTTATTTCCCTACATTTAATATAGTGAGCTCTGAAGCCAGACTACTGGGGTTTGAATCCCAGCCTTGCCATTTACTAAGTATCCCTGCACAAGTCACTTAACTTTCCCATACTTTAGTTTCTGTGTCTGTAAAATGATAATAATGGCACCTACTTCAAAGAGTTGTTATTGAGGATTAGATAAAATAGTACCAGTCATTGCCTTATTTCCCTGGTTCCCTTTACAGCAAAACTCCTTGAAAGAATTGTCTATACCAACAGTCTCCAATTTCTTTCTTTTCTTTATATTTCTATTTAAAAAATTTTTTTGTACAAAATTTCAAATATATGCTGAAAAGGAAATGGTTTAATATACTCCCATGTGCCCATCACCCAGTTTTCAATAATTATTAATTTATGGCCAGTCTTGTTTTGTCTCCCACCTCTTCTCCTAGATTACTTTGCAGCAAATCCAAGACATATAATTTCATCTGTAGATATTTCCTTAGGTATCTTTAAAGACAGAAATTCTTTACCAAAAACCTCAATATTATACCACAACCAAAAAAAAATAACAACAATTATTTAATATAATCAAATATCCAACCACTACTCAAATGTTCAATTATTTCAAATGTCAGGCTTTTTTCTACCAGTTTGTTTGAATTTAGATCTAAATAAGTGTCATTCACTGTAATTTGTTCATTTACCCTCACATCTCTTAATGTGTAAGTTTCTCCCTCCGTCTCTCTCTTTTTTTTTTTTTTCACTTTTGCAATGTTTTGTTAAAGAAACCAGCCATTTTTCCTGTAGAGTTTCCCATGGACTGGATTTTCCTGATTGCCTTCCTGTGGTGTTGCTAAATGGGTTCCTCTCTTCCTATGGCTTTCGTAAATTGATAGTTAGATCAGGGGCTTAATCAGATTCAGGTTCCTTTTTGTTCAGGAGCACATATATTTTTATAATGCCAATGGTAAGCATTGTTAAGATCCATTTATTCATCAGAGTCCACAAAATAATGATATTCTAGCATTCCTTCCCTTTTTGCTAGCTGAATACTATAAGGAGAAACTCCTCATTAACTATGTTGTTATCTGGAAGAAAAAGAGGATAAATATTAAAAAAAATTTTTTTTTAATTTTTAAATGCAGGGGAGCCTGGGTGGCTCAGTCGGTTAAGCGTCTGACTTTGGCTGAGGTCATGATCTCACAGTTTGTGGGTTCGAACCCTGCATCAGGCTCTGTGCTGACAGCTTGGAGCCTGGAGCCTGCTTCAGATGTTATGTCTCCCTCTCTCTCTGCCCCTCCCTCACTCACATGCTGTCTCTCTCAAAAATAAGTAAACATTAAAAAAAAGTCACCTTGGGGAGCCTGGGTGGCTCAGTCGGTTGAGCCTCTGACTTCAACTCAGGTCATGATCTCATGGTTCGTGACTTTGAGGCCCACATGGGCTCGCTGCTGTCAGTATGGGGCCTGTTTCAGATCCTCTGTCCCTCTCTCTCTCTGCCCCCCCCACTCACGCTCTCTCTCTCTCTCTCTCTCTCTCTCAAAAATAAAAACATTTTTTAAAAAGATTACCTTTTAAAAAAAATTTTGAGACAGTGAGAGAGAGACAGAGTGAGAGAGGGGCAGAGAGAGAGAGAGAGAGAGAGAGAGAGAGAGAGAGAGAGAGAATCCTATGCAGGCTCTGCACCATCAGCACAGAGCACAATCCCTGGATTGCTCAAACTCACCAAACATGAGATCATGCTCTGACCAAAGCTGGATGCTTAACCAACTGAGCCACCCAGGTGTCCCAAAAGTCACCTTCTGAATGAGCCTACACCTGACTTCCCTTTTAAAAACTTGACTTTCCCTAGCACCATTATTATGCCCTCTTCCTACATCACTTTCCTCCATTATACTTATCACCATCAATTTGCCTCATTTATTTTGTTGTTTTGCTACCCGAACTTGAATGTAAGCTGCCAGACAGTGGGATTGTTATCTGTTTGCTTTGTTCAGCTGTGTTTCCTACAGTCAAGAACAGAACCTAACACGTGGCAGTGCTCTAGGGCCAGCTTCATGGGTACACAACCGGAGAACTTGCACAGGGTCCACTTTCAGAATGGGGAAACCCATGTTTGGAGGTTAATGCTCTGTGGTCGCCATCTTGAAATTCTTAATAGTTTTTATCTTTGAGTCTGTGTTTAAAAAAGAAGTGTGATGGAACAGCAGAGCACGCTCTGGGGTTTGAAGTCCCAGTTCACAGGTGAGCCTGCCTCTATCACTCCCCACCTCTTCGGGATGGGTTCTTGCCTACCTGATCCTCCGCCCTTACCCAGCAATCGCTGCCACTCAGTGTCCCAGAGGAGACTTCAACATGGGCACAGGGAAGATCAGAGTCAGGCATATGTGTACCTATGGTCCAAGTTGCAGGGCAGGGCACTAGACACCCGTGATGGTTTGTACTTGCACTGCCAGTATCTCTGCGCTGTAGGAGTGCAACATTAAATAGCAAACATTAAATAGCACTAAACAGCAAATAAAAAGTGACTAGTGGAGAGAGAGACTACAGAAGAAAGTAAAAAGTTTTTTCTTGCTTTTGAACAAGGACCTCCACATTTTCACACTGTACTGAGCCCCACACATCATGTAGCTAGCCCTGTGGTGCTCAATAAATATTTGTGGGATGAATGAATGAATAATATATGTAAAGCTCTTAGATGTATCTAGCATGTGGTAAGCTTTGAATAGATGTTAGCTACTATCAGCTATTGCCTTATTAGTGGCCACTTCTTGCTTCAAGTTTAACACTCAAGTTACATCCAAGCATAGTTTTCTTCCACTTCTTGATGTTTCTGGTATGTGTGTCTTTGCTTATTGCCTTCTCTGTTGGGAATTCTCTTCTTTTTTCCCTCTCCTCTACTTTCATTTACATGGCTACAACTCAACGGAATTTTCCCTTCCTCTAGGAAGTCTCCTCTGCTCAGATTCTCTGGGTCAGATTCTCCCCTCTGTGCTCCCTTAACACTTTCCATTCTCTTCCTCTATCATGCTCAGTTTTTCCAAAGTGAGTCTGTGTCTGAACTCCATCCGAAGGCCCAGGACTTCATGTGGTAGGGTTTGGAATATGGTGTGCCACTAGCCAGGTTAAGTATCTGTTCTGCCAGGAGTGAGCCCCCTCCCCAGCCCTCTGTCCCCTGAGTTAAGTAGTCACTCTTCCACTCTTTCATGCGGTATCTAGAACCAGGTTGGTTGATCTGTCATACTCCCCAGGGTCCTAGGAGGGCAGGAACTTGCTTGAACCACAGCCTGCACTGGGATCTTGACACTCATTTCTTCTGGAACCATGATGCGGTTCTGTTAAACACTGAATGTTGTTGCCTTTAGCTTTGTGCATTTTATTTTTTGTATGTGCTTTTTAACATCTCTGAGCCTTAACATCTTCATCTGTGAAATGGGGATTAAGAGGGTCTATCAGATAGGGTTGTTGATAGGTTTAAATAAAGAACGGCAGCCCATAGTAGGAGCTTGGAAAATGTCTGCTCCCCCTTCTGCCAGATGTATCATTAGCTACTGGTATGGACTGTTTCCGTTGGCAAAGGCATCTTGGTTTCCATGCTGCTATGAACACTTCTAAGCTGCCCTAGCTCCAGCCTGTATGTCATGCTAGTCCTACCTCAGTGTTAGTGATATCTCCCTAGTCGGTCCTCCTGGCCTCAGAGAAGAAGAAGAAAAAAATCATTGTTTTGGCTCAAGTGTGATAAACAGTGATTGACAGGCCTGAAAAAGAAGCTGTTGAATAACAAGAAAAAAACCTCTAATTATTCCCCTTAACCTGTCTGTTATCCCGTCTGTTCAATTCATTCTTTGACAACTGCCTCACCCCCCACCCTGCTTTAACTGTTTGTTTAGGAATAAATCATTTTGAAGAAATGTGTTTTCAAATAAATTTGTTAAAGCTAAAATGTTGACATTTGGGAAACTCTCTGTATTCTGAATCTGAGCTCCCCTGTCCTCCACTGAGAGACTGGGAATCACACTTTCTGGGGAACCATTGGTGAGGACAGCTAACAGGGTGCCCAGGTCCTAAAGGGGGAGACCAACTTCTAGTCCTGGATCCTTCACAATTAGCTGAGTGACTTTTGGGCAATCCCTTACCCTCTTGAGACACAGCTTTTCCATCTGTAAAATGGGCACACCCCACATAACTCTTAGAATAATGGATGTAAAAACACTTCAAAAGGGCAAAGGATTATTATTATTATTATTATTATTATTATTATTACATTGGGTTCAAAATATTAATCAATTCAGTAAAAGAAAAAGAATGACTGACCTTGGGCTGGTTGCCCAGTTACTGCTTTTGGAACTCAGTCTCTGACCTTGACCTCTCAGCCAGGATCCTCTGCATAGGTCCTCACATCTCTGTAGTGAAGATAGCCAGTGCACTTCAGGAACTCTCCTGGGCTGGGCTGGGGCAGGATGAGGGTGGAGGAAGGGAGGAAGAGGAAAGCTTTTAGGAGAAGAAAGAAGGTGGGGGAATCTAGGATTTTACTGTGGGAGATCAGAACCACAGGTTTTTTAGTCCTTATGGTTATTGTTACCCTGGCATATCACTTACTCATCTTCTCCACTATTGCTGGGCCCCAGGGACCCACAAGTTACCCTGACAGTCATTGTCTGTAACCTAGGCATCGTTCAATTCATGGAGTGCGTTCTCTTGGTAGTGAATCGATTGCGGTCTGCCTGAAGTCCTGGTGGGTGATGCTAAGGGGAGGAGCTGAGTCAAGAGTGGAAGTACCTATCCAATCATAGGGTCTGCTGTTTGGAACTGGACTATTTGAATCTTCGTGATGAATAAGCATTTTCCAGGAGGAATCAGAAGTGAGGATAGGGTACGCAGGTCAAGGAAACAGCAGGAACAAAGGCATGAAGGTGTGAAAGAACATCAAGGAGGTGTCAGTACTGTGGCCTATCAGGTACACAGGGTGTCTGTGGCAGGGTCATGGGAGGTGAAGTCAGAGAAACACAGGAGCCAGATCATGGGGCCCTTGGGGCTATGCTAAGGAGATTTGACTTAATCCTGTAGGTGACAATGAAGGAGATGGATGAGTTTTAAGGAAGGGAGAGACATGGTTGGATTTGTGGGTCTGGCAGGTATGAGAAGAAAAATCAAAGGAGCAAGTCCTCCTAATTTCACCAGCTCTTTGCCTATTCATAAGCATAGCCTCATGGGTTCTGGATGTACATAAGCCTGGAATTGCTTGTGGTCATCTGGAAGCCCAACTGTAGTAGCAAAGAATGAGATCAATATAGACAGGGAAGCAGAGCTGAGAGATAGACAAAGAGAGAGTGAAGTCCCTCAGAGACATCATTTGAGCCCCTGAATCCAGATGTGCCTGAAGCTATCTCTAACCCCACTCTATTCCACTCCATTCTTCTGAGCTGTATGAACCAACAAGTCTCCTTCTTGGATTAAGCTAGTGTGAGTTGAGTTTCTAGTCAAGCTATCAAAACTTTCTGTGCCTCAGTTTCCTCCTCTGTAAAATGGGGGTAATAATATTACTTACATCATAGGACTCTAGTATGAATTAAATGAGATTTTATAGATATAGATAGATATAAATACAGATACGTACACACAATAGTACTGTGTCTGGCACGTAGAAAGCACTCAATAAATGTTAGTTATTATTATAATAATTATTATCATCATCATTGTCATTATCATTAAACTCCTGGGCTTAAGTCCAAAACCATCAATCTGAGCCTACACACCCTGTTGATAGTAGAGGGACAGCTGTACTTTCCATCAGCTCATTCTCCAAATGCGCAGGATTTGGCAGTTGCTGGTAGAGCATTTTAATGTGGCTCAGTGTTTTCACTTCTGTCATTTTGTTGTACCTGCCCCCTGAGGTGGCTGAAGCAGAGAAATCCCAGAGAAGAAATACATAAAATAAGAAGCTGTGATAAAACCCTCTTGTTATTCTCTGAGTTTGAGCTGTTTTTTAGGTATCTTTTGGTAAGCAAGAGAAGATTTGGCACCCAGTGGATCAAACATAGGTTGTGGTCCCCGGAGGGGACAGATTTGGTGGGCTGGGGCCAGCAGGGGACAGGGGAAATATGGGGAGGCTTGGCAGACAGCAGTCAGGGCAACAATGCATTCTGGAAACAATAGTTTTCAAATTCATACAACAGCATGAAGATCACCCATCAATTAGAGCCATAGATATTCAGAAGCCAGCTTAGAAAACTCTAAAGATTATTTTTAACTACACACACCAGACAGCCAGGCTGTCTCCTCTGGCAGCTCTGTCAATCTCAGCAAGTTTGAGTTAGAGTCATGGAAGGTGACAGCAGGGGAAATGGTGGACCAGGACAGCGTTCCTCTTGGGTGCGCAACAATTGAAGAAAAAGCTTTAGGCTCGGCAGACCTACCCGTGAATGAACCACACCAACATAGCAAGTAAGAAGCCCTTTTCTGGGGGTGGGGGAGGGAAACCCCTTTCTATTATCACTGTTTATCCAGGCCTTCAGCCTGCTCCTGCTCTTCACTGATGAATCTTATAAGTTCCCAACCCACTGGCTTTGTCTCTTGCTTTCAGCCCTGTTCCGCCCCCTCCCCCCCCCCTTTTTTTTTTCAATTTAAAGATGAAGTTCAGCATCTCTACTTTGACCTTCAGTGGTCTCATGGATGGGCCTGCATCTCCAGTTAGTCTTTCTTGGATAACACCCTACCTGGCTGGAACTTCATCATGCAAAGGTATTTCCTGACCCTCTTCCCACTTTCATACCAAGAGGGTACTGGACAACCTTTCTACTCTTTTTTTTTTCAAGATTTTTTTTTAACGTTTATTTATTTTTGACAGAGACAGAGCGTGAGCGGGGGAGGGGCAGAGAGAGAGGGAGACACAGAATCTGAAACAGGCTCCAGGCTCTGAGCTGTCAGCACAGAGCCCGACGTGGGGCTCGAACATACAGACTGCGAAAATGTGACCTGAGCTGAAGTCGGACGCTCAACCGACTGAGCCACCCAGGCACCCCTCAACCTTTCTACTCTTACTCCTTCTTCCCCAGAGAGTGTGTTTCAGTAGGGCCGGGGTGAAGACCTGGTATCTAAGTTTTCACAAGTACCTTAGGTGATCTGATATAGGTAGTCTATGAATCATGCATTCAGACACACTTCTTCCCAGCTTCCAGGAACATTCTGTTCCTTATCTTCACTATTTGTACAAGGAAATTTTTCTCTTTAGTCAAGGACTTTTAGGTCATACAGAAGAAGTAATTCAGCTTGCAGAGATTTGGGAAATTTGTTAACTCCATGAAGAATGAGTGATATGGCATCTCAAGTTCATTGATGAAGAGACTTACAAGGATTCTATAGATAAGATTTTGCCCCATCTTGTCCACTTCTTCCCTATTCAGTCCCTGTGTCTCATAAAAACCCCTATCCCATGATGAAGAATAAGAGAAAAAACATCCAATGGTTCTCTCTGGCCCTTACGCTCTTTCAGATTCCTCACAATGGATTAAATCACTAATCTTGCCCTCAATTAGAGTGTTTTTTGCCAGTCTTAAGACCACCACTGTGCTTCAAAGACCCTCAAGTTACCTACATTCTGTACACCAGACAGGGCAACTTGGGTTCTAGCATGGTCATAAAACACTTGAGATGAAGAAAAGTTAAGTTGTAGTAGACTTGGTATGAAACAAAAAATATAAGATAGTCACCATGTAAACAATAGGTAATTTAAGGCCATCCCATCTTGAGGAACGAAGCTGAGATCCTTGCTTCAAATACAGAGAGAAGGGAGAATGATAGTTTTCTGCCTGTTAGCATGCTTTATCCCATTTCTGTTTGATGTTCAGACCTTTATGTAGTTAAGATTCTGTAGCATTAGGTCTCTGTGACTTGTAATACTCAACTATCATGTTTGATTCTCACAACCTTTTGACATAGGGTAATTAATTAATTTGCAAATATTAATATAAGCTCTTACCATGTGCCAAGTACTCTGCTAAGTCTTTAATATGTACAGAAGTGGTTACATCAGACAAGATCCTTGTCTCCTGACCCTCTTCCCACCTTCCTACCAAGAGGGTACTCGACAACCATTCTGCTCTTTTTTTTTTCAAGATTTTTTTAAATGTTTATTTATTTTTGACAGAGACAGAGACAGAGCATGAGCAGGGGAGGGGCAGAGAGAGAGGGAGACACAGAATCTGAAACAGGCTCCAGGCTCTGAGCTGTCAGCACAGAGCCTGACGTGGGGCTCGAACACACACACCGCGAGATCATGACCTGAGCCTGCAGTCTGGAGTCTACAGGCCAGGGGTTCATTTCCTCACAGGAAAATCAAGAATAAGAGAAGATAAGTGACCTGCCCAGAGTTGCAAAACAAGTAGTGGCAAAGCCACAACTGGAAGCCACGACCCTCATTCTTTTTTCTGTGTTTTTTTCATTACTTTTTTGGTTACTGAGATCATGGTTTCTTATCTTGATATCTTGAGATGCATGTACAGAGACAAAGGCTTTGAATGGCTCTTCCTGCAGTAGAGTCATGAGGTCCTGACCACCCCCTTCAACCCTCACTCCTCTGAATTAGAGTCCTTGATGCTTTCTACCTGAAGTTCCAGTTCCTCCAAACTTTCACACCAATCCTTATGGTCAAGGGTTTCCTCTATCTGCAGTCTCAGCCCATTGGCCAATGGCGTCTGGAATTAGTCTTACTTCTGAAGGCCTGGATATGATGTGCTTGGGTGAACCTTAGATTCCTGAATTCTTAGCAAAAAAAGCTTCCCTTCCCTTCCTTTTCTTACATTTCCATCCTTCCACCCCTAACCCCACCATGCTGGTACTGTTCTGCTGGGGAGATGTGTAGAGGGCCCCAGCTCTCTGTGGGAATTCAAGCACTGCCCTAAATCCAGCTTATTTGATTGGGGTCATAACACTCTACTTCATTCTTGGAAGCTCTTTTTCCAGAATGGGAAAAAAGGGACACTAAGTCCTTCTGGCCTGATTTTTGCTGTGAAGAGACAAGTTATCTGAAGCCAGGAAGCCCGATTTCACTTGGATTCCTTCTGCCACACCCTAATCTACCAAGGGAAACCTTGGTGCCTGTGCTAGCCAAACCACAGGTGAGCATGAATTGGCCATTTTGCATGTGGTTATCCCAGGAGGCATCCGGGGATTCAGCTCCCCCAGCTTGGTTCATGCTCATTGACACTTCAGCCTGCTTCTGACCAGGCATGTGGCTGTGGTCCCAGCTCACTGTATGGCTCAGCCTGCCTGAATGAGGTCCAAGATGGATTTTCCTTGACCCATTCATCCCCTTTTCCCTTGTGATCAAATGCCTATGTGTTCCCTGTGACAGCAGAATGAGACCCCGTAGCTTATACTGGGCCACTCCTAGAGTCACATTGCCTCATTACAGTGATCATTTCTAGCTAAGCCACCTCAAGATGATGTGTGCACATCAGCAGAATTATTTGTAGGAATTAAATGACCCAATGTAGGGAAAGCTGTTTGCATGGTGTCTGAGATACAGGGAGTAATCAATCAGCAATTTGTTCAGCATTGGCCCTAGGATCTCAAGTGGATCTAAGCTTGTGGGAGCACAGTTCAGGAGCCTGGAAGACAAATTAGCCTGACAACATATGGATAGGAATGGAGTGAAGGAGCAAGGGATTCCAATGAATAATTTTATCTTCGATATTCATTTTATCACTATACTTAGAACTTCTGTGGGACTTCCTGCAAGTCTAAGCACTCACATATGTAGTTCCCCCCAAATGTGTCCCCTCTGCTTTTCACAGACAGGTTGGGAAGATCCTTAAAATGAAACATATCTTTCTTTTGCCAAATGTATCCTCCACCTCTCCCAAATCATATGAGATGTAGTTACTGCAAAGTGGGAATCAGCAGAAACAAAAATAAAGAGACCATCATAGTAAAGAGAACAATATTCTGGAGTCAGATGGTTTTGTTTTTAAATTATACGCCTGTTCTTTATTAGCTATGTGATCTCGGGCAAGTTACTTCACCTCTCCAAGCCTCAATTTCTGCATCTTTCAAGTTTGAGATGTTTGACCCAGCATTTAGAAGGGGCTAAACAATGACAAGTGTCAACTATTATACCATCTTCTTGGTAGGTGACTCCAAAAGTCAAGTAGAAGAGATTGTAAAAGCTATTGTGTAGAGAAGAAATTAAGCTTTAAGAAGAGAGGAACAAAGTTAGCGTGTATTTTTTTTTTTTGAGGGGCTGATTGTGGTAAAGAATTAGTCCCACTCATGCTGTCTAGTATACCTCTAAGATGGTCCCCAGGGATATCCAATATCCAATCTGTTGGTATTCCTGCCCTTGTATAATGCCCTCTTTTTGAGTGACTAGCAAATATTCTAGCAAAAATATTCTAGCAAATAGAATTCAGCAGAAGTGATGGAGCACTTTGAGATTAGGTTATAAAAAGACTGTGCCTTGCACCTCAGATGGGCTTTCTCCTGCGCTCTCTCGGATCACTTGTGTTGGGGGATGCACAGTGCCACATGTAAACAGCCCTACGGAGATGTCCATGTGGCATGGCAAAGAATTAACATCCCTAAGTCCAACAAGCATGTGAGTGAGTTTGGAATTGAGTCCTTTGGTTCCAGTTGAGCCTTCAGGTGAGACCACATCCCTGGGCAAAAGCTTGACTGTAACCTCATCAGAAAACTTGAACCAGAGGCACCCAGCTAAGCTACAACCAGATTCCTAGAGAACAGACACTGTGAGAAAATAAATGCCTTTAAACTGCTAAACTCTGGGGATAATTTGTTATACAGAGAGATAATATAGCATCTTTGCCACCTAGGCTTTTAATGTTGTTCTCTTCTGCCTTAAGGCTTCTCCAAGGGTCCACTCAGCCTTGTGATAATTACAACTGGGAGACTGGAGTGTACTGAGGGTACTGGAGTTGCAAGAGAGTGCCTGGAGCAGCAGGAAGTAATTTCATCATGATCTCATCCCTCAGAGCATGGCTGGGGAGGAGCACAGAGGCTGGAGAATAAAGCCTCCCTGTGGTACAGTCCAGCTGGGCTGGGCAAGGCCTTTGTGTCAAGCTTGGGCTGAAAGTATTATTAAGTTAAATTAAATTAATTAATTAGTTAGTTAGTTTGTTTGTTTGTTTGTTTTAAGTTGGCTCCATACCCAGTGTGGAGCCCAATGTGGAGCCTGAACTCATCATCCTGAGATCATGACCTGAGCTAAGATCAAGAGCTGAGCACTCAACCAACTGAGCCACCCAGGCACCCCTGGGATGGAAGTTTTAAAGACCTTGGACTTCCCCTTGGCCAGGATGGGGCTCCCATCAGGTTACATGGGACAAGATCAAAAGTGAGAGGGATTTTAAGTAGCACTGCAGAGACCGGAAGCACTGCCATTAGAGTCCAAAGGGCCAGGCTCTGCTATTTACTAGTTGTGTGACCTTGAACACATCGTTTGACCACTCTGAACTAAATATTTAAAATAGAGATTATAATGGTATCCACTTCGAAGGTTTATTTTGAAGATTAAATGGGATAATGTAGGTAAAGCTTTCAGCAGAATGCACGTGAATTGTTGATAACTGCTATCATTCCTGAAAGGAGACCAAACTGGATGTCCTGCCTCAATCGTCTATGCTGGGGCCTAGGCAAATGGTAGGGACTAGCAGGGTTTTCCAAAGCAGGGTTGTGGAGGACAGTGTGATGAGCCTCCCCCTGAAAAACAAATGCATGAATAAAAGGCCACTGTTGATACCAAGAGCCCACCCTGAAAGGGAATTGAAACTTAAAAGAGAATTCATATGAAAAAGTCCTGTGGTCTATTGAACATGGGATAAGTTTTCAGATGTAACCTACCCCTCGTATGACATAAAGAAGCTTATCTAGACAGCTGATTCTAAGAAATCAATGAGCATAAGTAGGTAAGGGTTTTCATCTAGAAGTCATGACTCATGGTCCTCCAGAGGATTCACACAGGAGCAAAACCCGAGAGAGTGAATTCACACCTCATTGATGTCAGTAATTTTACACTGAGAAGAAAATATCAGTCTAACGAGTTGGAAAACCAGATAATATTAGAAGAGAAGTGGTATTTCGGAAAGGATACTAAAGTATTTGTAGAAATGATTGCAGAAAACCCATAATTATAAAGAATATACATGATTGATCACACTTGAGTGTAAAGATTTAAGAGGATGCATGAACTGAGTGATAAGAACATATATGGCCACTTCCAACAGTACGCAAGGGTTATGTTCCTAAGTCCACTACAGTTTGAAAATTATACAAGTGTTGAAGTTGCAAATGTGAATTTAACATAATTCTGAAGATGAAATATTGTGTAACAAGGCCATACAACAGTATATGACATGATAATGTCCACATATGATCAGGCCCTAACGTGTTTGAAACATTAGTAGGTAGAAACAGAAAAAGAGCTCATTTGCTATTTACAGGTCATCATTTTCCATATCTGGATTTAGAGATCTTAATTCACCTTTAGGGAAGATTGCTGCCTTAAGAAAAATCTCAGAGGGGCGCCTGGGTGGCGCAGTCGGTTAAGCGTCCGACTTCAGCCAGGTCACGATCTCGTGGTCCGTGAGTTCGAGCCCCGCGTCGGGCTCTGGGCTGATGGCTCAGAGCCTGGAGCCTGTTTCCCATTCTGTGTCTCCCTCTCTCTCTGGCCCTCCCCCGTTCATGCTCTGTCTCTGTCTCTGTCCCAAAAATAAATAAACGTTGAAAAAAAAAAAAAAAAAGAAAAATCTCAGAATAGCTCTTTAATTATCCAGATGTGAGACATTGTACTCACTCTTTGTTCTTGAAGGAAATAGTGACATCATCGTTAAACTGACTAGATATTGGTAAGTAAATTACAACGCTATAAAGCTACCATTTATTGAACACTTATGATGAGGTCATAAGGCTCCCTCGAAATGCTCATTAAACATACAGTTTCTGAGCCCCTCTCTGGAAATCTCATTCACTAGGCCTGGCAGAAAAGCCCTGGAACTAATAGGCAGGCTAAGCATTCCTCAAATGAGGCTGTGATTTCAGACCACAACCCTAAGCTTGAGGACACTGTATGGCAGAAAAAACAACTTGTCCAAGGTCATGCAGCTAGCAAGTGGTGGAGTAGGGGGCAGAGCCCAAATCTGTCTGATTTCTCTCTGCTCTAGCCTGAAAACCCCTGCATAGTGGGGGTATGGATTGTCCTCTCGGATTGATATCGCAGAGCATCATGGAGCTTCTAGAGAGACCAAGCCCACTGACCACACTGGGTAGGCCATAGGCATCGGTCTTAGGAAGACCGGAGGCTAAGGTGTCCCAGTCTGTGAGTACCTAGGCACAAGTCTGGCCCACAGAAGACAAGCCACCCACACCACTGTCCTCTTCATCCCACCACAGCCTCCAGAAACTACTGATTGAACTGATTATCATCACAAAGAGGCCACCATCCCAGACCAGCAAGGAGACTTCACATTCCCTCGCTCTCCTTCTCCTTCTACCAAGAAAGGAGTAAACGCAGTGTCGGATGACTTGGTTTCTAGTTCTGTCTCCAGCCAATGACTTGCTACAGTCCCGGTGAGTTATTTTGACCTCAGCGTCCTCCCATTTTCTCATGCAATCAGCGGAGACGCTCCTCAAGCACACATGACTTAAACTTTTTGACATGTTTTTTCTTTCTGTGTTCCCAGAATCTACCGCGGTGCCTGGCACACGGTGGGCGTGCAGTGAAGGTTTGTTGGTTGCACGACTGAATGTATCAATGACTGGGTGTGCGTAGGTACCGGCAACTCTGCCCCTTAGGCATCTCCCTCTCTGGTCTTAAAAAAGTCCCTGATTCTGCACCTGATGTCATCAGCCACGACACAGGAGGTAACTTCGGCACAGATACTTTCTGCTTAAGGGAAGTCCATTGTGTGAAAACTTACAGTTATGGGAATAATAAATGATGATGATGGTGGTTCTTTTAAACAGACATCTGTGAGGGAAGATAAGCAAGATCTCGCCTTAAAGGCCTTACAATTGTGGGTAGAGCCTGGGAAAGGCTGTTAAGAATACAAACGATGAAGGGCTATCGCAGAAGACAGGAAATTGTTTCTTAAAGTCATGATTATGCTTAAAAAAAAAACAACCCTGCTAACACTTGGTGCGTCTTTCTTTGCATATTTCTTCCTTGCAGAGATTGTAATGCATATATATTTTTTAATCTTGCTTTTTAAAAAATTCTAGGGGCGCCTGGGTGGCGCAGTCGGTTAAGCGTCCGACTTCAGCCAGGTCACGATCTCGCGGTCCGGGAGTTCGAGCCCCCGCGTCAGGCTCTGGGCTGATGGCTCAGAGCCTGGAGCCTGTTTCCGATTCTGTGTCTCCCTCTCTCTCTGGCCCTCCCCCGTTCATGCTCTGTCTCTCTCTGTCCCAAAAAAAATAAATAAACGTTGAAAAAAAAATTCTATATAACATAAACGTTTCCCTGTGTTGTTACAAACTCTTCACAGATATCAGGTTTAGTGGTTGAATAATACTCCATTTTATGGATGTACCACAATTTATCTAACCTTTCCCCTGTGGCTGATCGTTTAACTTCCAATTTTTCCCCTGTTATAGGTAAGTAATCCTGCAAAGAAGATCACTGCGCATTAAACCTATTTCATGTCTAAGATTATTTCTTAAAGATAGGTGATCAAGGGCCGAATGCTTGATCTCGGAGAGGGATATGCTTGAATTCTCGAAAATACGTCATGGCTGATTTGGGGGATAATCTCATTTCTCTTGAGACTTCAGGCTCTGGATTCAGACAGGCTGCGTGCAAACCCCTACTCAGACATTTACCTGTGTGAACGTGGGCACCTTGGCTGAGCATTCCTGGAAGTCTCAGTTCCTTAGCTGTTCATTAGGGGTGATCGAATCCTCCGTAGGGGGCTGTGGTGAAGATGAAAATTTGGTATTTGCAAAGCTCAGGGCTTGGCAAAGAGTATGCTCCATAAATATCAGCTACACTTAATTAATTTGTCTATTTGATTATCAACAAGGATGGACCTTTTCACTCACATTTTTCGTGTGTTTACATTTGCACAGGCGCGTGTGCGTGTGTACGGGCGTGAATTAAGACATATTATTTTAAAGCCAAAACAGCTAAACCATAAAGGACTTGAAAAGAGCATACTTATCAGAGAACCACCGCACATATGGCTCTTTTCTCAGGGCTCATATTGCCCAGAGGAAAGCAGGTACTGGTGCCCTTTATTGTCTACACAGCTTTCTCCTTTCTAGTTTTAAGATCTTTCATTTCCTGTCATTTTCCTCTTTAAGTGATTCCTTTAAGACTAACTACATTCTTAAGTATGCTTTTCATTACGTCGCGGGATCCTGCGGGAACCTATCACCAACTGTGGAGCAAACTCAGAGGGAAACCTGGAATTTGATTTCCAGAAATCTGTGGTACCCCCGACCTCTCTAGAAGCACATTTCTCCCTCAAGCGAGAGCTCCCGGGGCAGCCCTGGAGGGACGCAGAGCAGTTCCAGAAGCCTCCGCGGCTTCCCCTCCCGCTGACAGCGTCTATAAATCCATTTCCTGTCTTGTAATTATGTCTCATGCGGTAATTAGCCCCTTCATATCAATGAGGCCAAATTTCCCTGTGTAATGGAGTGAAGCTTGAGTGTAGGAGACAGAACTCCTTGGGGGCAGGGAGGACCATCCCCTTTGCAGAGTCCTACTGTGTGCGCGCTCTGCGCGGGGGCCCTTCGCACACTCCATTTCATGTAATCCCCACACTGGCCTTTTCTTCTCCAGAACCTTCACCTTTGCTCTCCTCGGCACAGCGCAGCTTGTTCACACTCCCATCCGCGGAGGCTTCATTCCCTTCTGGAATTTTTACCTGTGCCACGGATGCTTCACAGCCCCGAGGCCGGCAGCATGCAAGGAGCCAGCGTTAGGGGAGGACGGAGGCCCCCCCCCGAAGGCACTTCAGGGTCCCAGGAGCCTAGAGAGCCCACAGGGACCCTGCTGTGGGGGGAACATATGGGACATCCCTGCAAGTCCTTGGGAGGACAGGGCAGGGAGGCACCGGCAGACACAAGGGTGGGGGTGGGGGGGGCTGCTCTTGGCCTTGTGCAAGGGGCGCGGGGGGGGGGGGGGTGGGACTCCCTCTCAAGTCCTTCTCTCCCACCCTCCTCTGACAGCCTCCCTTTTCCTTTTCCTCTCCCCTCTTCTTACATGTCTCCCTCCCATAACCAGACTGTGTTGGGGGGAGGGGCGGGAATCCATAATGCTTTTGTTTGAAAAAGAATTTGTGTGGGAGAGGAGGGTGGGCATAAATTCTGAGGAAGGCTAAGAAAAGAGTAGGAAGGACATTGGATTAACCTGGAATCCTTGAGCAGGCTCCTGAGTTCCTGCTGAGTCCTTTCGATTCCTGATCTTTAAAAAGGGGGTCATCATCGCTGTCTTACGCCTCTCGCTGGACTGGGGAGTAGGTAGACTATGCCCCATTTTGACTCAAGCATGTGCTGGTTTTTCAGCGACCCATCTGGGGAAACATGTATAAACGCATGTTTACCTGTGTGTATGCACACACCCCTGACTTGACATACACAATCAACTCTGTATTTTTGTCTTTTTTTTTTTTCTGTACTCCAAATTTGTATTTAAATTCCAGCTAGTTAGGGGCACCTGGGTGGCTCAGTCGGTTAAGCGTCTGACTTCAGCTCAGGTCATGATCTCACAGTTTGTGGGTTTCAGCCCGTGTCGGGCTCTGTGCTGACAGCTCGGAGCCTGGAGCCTGCTTCCGATTCTGTGGCTCCTTCTCTCTCTGCCCCTCCCCCACTTGTCTCTCAAAAATGAATAAATGTAAAAAAAAATTAAAATTCCAGCTAGTTAACATACAGTGTAGCACTAGGTTCAGGTGTGGACTTTAGTGATTCATCACTTATGGACAACACCAGGCGCTCATCACGACAAGTGCCCTCCTCAATCCCCATCACCTATTTCACCCATCCCCCTGCCCACCTCCCCTCCAGTAACCATCAGTTTGCTTCTTGTAGTTACCAGCCTGTTTCTTTGGTTTGCTTCTGCTCCCCCCTCCCCCACTACGTTCATTTGTTTTGTTTCAGCATTTTGTCTCTTAGAAATTTAAAACCACCACATATAATAATTACTAGTTACCACTTATTAGCCGCTTGCTCTGTGCCAGCCCCAGTCTAGGCTCTGTAAAAATTCTCTATGGGAAGGTATTGTTAGCCCCACTTTCCAGATGAGAAAACCAAGACGCCAGGTTAAGACGATCCCCCAAGGCCAGGGATCTAGTAAGTGTTAGAGCTGGAACTTGAAATAGGCCTGAGTTCTGAGTCTTTAGTCTCAATCATTATGCGGCTCCTAAGAATCTGGGCTTTTCCATAGCCAGACATTTTTGGACTCAGAGGGAGGATATTTCCAAATACCATTTTTCCCCGGTCTGACTCCCACCTTCCAGTCCCAGTGTGGCTCTGGTTCAAAGTGATCTAATGCTTGAAATGAAAAAGGCTTTGGGAGTGTGCCTTGACTTTCATCTCTGTGAAGACCTAGGATGTTTCTCCAGCCCCCTTCCCACCACCCAGGGGAGAGAGAACCTTAGCCAAAGCTTCAGGCTCAGGACAGGGGCCCTGGGGGCTCTGACTGGGTGATGGCCTTACCATACCAGAAGGTGGCTGCATGCTGATGGGATGCTGTTGTCTCTCTCTCTTCTCCATATTGCATTGCAAAAGCACCGTGTCCCCTATACCTTCTCCTTGACCTGCCTCTTCCTTCTTGTCATGGTGCCCTCTTTTTCTTATTATACAGAATTCTAGAAAGGTTTGCTACATGTCCAGCTTCTGTGCCAGGCAGGAAAACCCTTTCTCCATCTTTCCCAGTTCAGAAAGTGAGCTGGCAATGGCTGAAAGGTAGGAGTAAAAGCTTGGGCTCTAGAGCCATGGGTTCAAGTCTTAACTCTGCCACTTTGCTGTGTACCTTGACCTCTCAGGGTCTTCAGTTTCCTCCTCCTTTTTTTTTTTTTTTTAAATATTAGAGAGAGAGAGAGAGAGGGAGTGTGAGTGGGGGAGAGGGGGAGAGAGAGAGAGAGAGAGAGAGAGAGAGAGAGAGAGAGAGAGAGAGAGAGAGAGAGAATCTTAGGTAGTGGAGCCCCACGCAGAGCTTGATCCCACAACCCTGGGATCACGAACTGAGCTGAAACCAAGTCAGATGCTCAATTGACTGAGCCACCCAGGTGCCCTTCATTTTTGTTAAAAGAAGGGCCCAATAATGCCTATGCTGTAAGGCTGTTGCTGGTATTAAATGCACATAAAGAATTTGGGACAGTCCTGGGGCACCTGGGTGGCTTAGTCAGCTGAGCGTCGGCTTCGGCTCAGGTCATGATCTCGCGGTCTGTGAGTTCGAGCCTCGCGTTGGGCTCTGTGCTGACAGCTGGGAGCCTGGAACCTGCTTCGGATTCTGTGTCCCCTTCTCTCTCTGCCCCTCCCCCACTCATGCTCTGTCTCTCTCTCTCTGTGTCTCAGAAATAAATTTTTAAAAATTTAAAAAATTAAAAAAAAAAAGAATTGGGGACAGTCCTGGTATATACTAAGTGCTCAGCAGCTCTCATTTTTATCCCATGTCAGACACTTCACAAAGTGCTTTACACACACGATTCTCCTTTAAATCACACTGCAACCCAATGAAATAGATGTCATTGTTATCCCCATTTTACAGATGAGGAAACCGAGGCTCATGAAAGTTAGGGTCACACAGCAAGTAAGCGAGAGAGCTGGGATTCAACCAGGACTGCCTGACCTCAAAGGTCATGCCTTTAATCCCCTCATTGCACTGTCCCTCAAAGACCTCCTCATGAAAAAAGTCCCAAATGTCTTCCTCATCCCCCTTCTGGGGCTTCCTAAGGGAAACCCTGCAGTCCGAATGTGGCTGCCGTCGGCTCATGTCTTGTGAGGAGAGGTGGGAGCAGTGTGGTGCTGGTGACCTTGCGATGAGCTGGACCCTATGATTGCCAGGTCCCCTCTGGCTTTAATGCTACTTGTAAGGGGCTTGGAGTAGGGGTGGGGGGAGTCTGTCAGAGTCAAGATGTGATTTGAAAGATCTTCAGGGATGAGAACAGACAGAGCAAAAATAAACTTTTGCATTAATCCATTATCCTAATGATCGTCCTAAAGATAAGCTTGATCAGATATGAGCGTTGCTGAGATTGATTTGCCTAAAATAAGAATCTCATTTGCATTTTCCTGATTTTTTCCCTACTTCATTTAGCCACATCAAGACAGCTGCAGCTCTTACCAAGGACAGGCATTTGAAATAGATGGATATCGCCTACATATATTTATGGGGCACAGGATCCTTCCCACCCACTGTGTGTGTTGTAATCTCTCTGACAGAGGAGAGGAGGAAAATTTAGGGAGCTTCAAAGTGACGGCTTTGGCTTGCTAACGGAAGGTCAGCATTTTCAACTTACCTTTGATCACATTTTTAACTTATGTAGAAGATACATATCTGTGGACCAAAGAATATGCGTGGGTAAAGTGGATTGGAGAAGATCCTAATAGTCTCAGGTCTGAGTTAGAAGATTAATTTCACATATATCTTTGCCTTAACTATTCATGTCAAACCTGAGGGCAGGCATTTTTATTCCCATGTTGCAGATGAGAAAACTGAGGCCCAGGGGGTTAAGGTATATGAGTTAGGGGGCACCTGCCTGGTTCAGTCAGAAGAACATGGGACTCTTGACCTTGGGGTCATGAGTTCAAGCCTCACATTGAGTGTGGAGATTACTTAAATAAATAAAAACTTATAAAAAAAGGTATATCAGGTGCCTGGGTGGCTCAGTCGGTTGAGTGTCCAACTTTGGCTCAGGTCATGATCTCATGCTCTGTGAGTTCAAGCCCCGCGTCGGGCTCTGTGCTGACAGCTCAGAGCCTGGAGCCTGCTTTGGATTCTGTGTCTCCCTCTCTCTCTGCCCCTCCCCTGCTCATGCTCTGTCTCTCTCTCTCTCTCTCTCTCTTCCTCAAAAATAAATAAGAACATTTAAAAAAAATTTTAAAGGTATATAATTTAGGCTCTATGTTTTGTCAGTAAAGACCCCTCAACTCCCAACCCTGAGTCCCATACTTCACGACTTCCAGGCCAGGGTTCTCTGCTGTTGGAACTAGATGTCTGTGAGCAGCTCTGGGAGGGACCACTTCTCTCAGAGAGTAAGATTAGGTCCTGGTCTTATAGACGAGACTGTACCTTCCATCATTTGACCTTCAGTGACCCTTTGGAGGAGAGACAAGGCCAGTACTAATGATGAGCACCTGTACATGCTTCCTGGCAGAGCTGACCGTGGATAATAAAGACCCACGAGGCCATAGCATCGAAGCTTCAGAGAGATCCCCACGATCCCATTCCCGTTTTCAGCTGGGGAACCAGTCTTCTCTACAGCCAGACCCTCTTGAACTTGATTGGGTGATTAACGTTTGGATTGGAAAGTACACGGACTGTGGAATCCAATAGCCGTGAGTGGAGTCCTGATCTTGCCATTTATATCAGCTGGTGTTCATAAGGGTGCTCTCCATGCAGAATTTAATTTATTACATTATTTAATTTAGTACATTATTCCACTGAATCCCACAACACTGCCACAAGGAAGATTCTGATGTTGTCGTCCCCATCCCATACATAGGAAAACGGATTCACAGAGGTAGAGGCTAAATAACTTACCCAAGCTAGACAGGTAATTCCGATTCCAAATCTTATATATTTAAAGAAACCCTTTAACTTAAAAGCATAGGTAATGCATTCCTTGACTCAAAATTCAGAAGATCTGCAGGGGCACCTGGCTGGCTTAGTGAGGAGAGCACGCGACTCTGGATCTCAGGGTCGTGAGTGAGTTCGAGCTCCCACGCTGAGGGGAGAACTTAAATAAATAAATAAATAATAAATAAATAAATAAATATCGTTTTACATTAACATAAATTCAAAAGATGCAAACAAAAGAAGACTGAAAAGCCTCCTTCCTGCCCTGTCCCCCAGCCAGTGAATCCACCTTCCTGGAGGCAACTGATTTTACCAGCGGTATGTTTTCTTCCAGGGACTTGTTACATACATACAAGCGAAGAGGCAAGTCTATTGTTTCTGGTCTTTTTTTTTGGGGGGGGGGGGCGGGGAGTTGGGGGGGTGGGGCCCATACATATTTTTTAAAGAGCTATTGTTAAATTTCTATATATAGACGACAGTACAGTATTGATTTTCGTACTTTTTATACAAGAGTAGTATTTTTAGTTAAACATGCTATATTCTTTCAAGTTTCCTGCCTTTGCTCTTGCTTTCCCCTCGATACGAAATGTGTGACTTCTCACACCTCTCCTCTGGCAAGCTGCTTTTCGGGCACAGACGTCATTTCCTCTTGAGAAATCCTCCTCAACTACCCCCTCTCCCCACTTACAGTTATTCATTTCCTTCTTTGTAGCCTCACATTTTTCAGACTATACTATAATTACTTTTAAGCTAAATTTATTCCCAAATAGTTTGATAGGTCTGAAGAAGACATTCATTCATTCAATAAATACACATCTGTGTATATATATATATATATATATATGTATATATATAATTTTGTAATATGTAATATTATGTATGTAATATTTAAAATATATGTAATGTTTAAAATATGTAAAATAGATGTAATTTTTTGTGACGGTCTGCTCTTTTTAAGTGACAGCATATTAAATATACTACCACTCTGCTTCTTACTCTTTAAAAACTTTTTTTATAGAAAAAAATCACACATATACAAAAGTAGAGACAATAGTGTGAACTCCCACAGAGCCATCAGCCCCCTTGAACAGTTATCAGACATGGCCAGTCTGTTTTATTGACACCCCCAGCCCTACCCCCTACCCATGATTATTAAAAAAATTTTTTTTAACGTTTTATTTCTTTTTTGAGACATAGAGACAGAGCGTGAGTAGGGGAGGGGCAGAGAGAGAGACATAGAATCCCAAGCAGGCTCCAGGCTCTGAGCTGTGTGCACGCAGTCCAGTGCGGGGCTCGAGCCCGTGAACTGTGAGATCATGACCTGAGACAAAGTCGTATGCTCAACTGACTGAGCCACCCAGGCACCCTTACCCTTTATTATTTTAAAGCCAATCCCAGACATCCTATAATTTCATCTGTAGATAATTCAGCGTATATCACTAAAAGAAAATGACTTCATGGGGCACCTGGGTAGCACAGTCAGTTAAGTCTTTGACTCTTGATTTCAGCTCAGGTCATGATCTCACAGTTCATGGGATCAAGCCCCAGGGGGGGCTCGGTGCTGACAGCACAGAGCCTGGTTGGGATTCTCCCTCTCCCTCTGCCCCTACCCCATGTGCTCTCTGTCTCTCCTCTTTCTCTCAAAATAAATAAATAAACATTTTTTTAAAAAAGAAAGAAAAGAAAATGACTTTAAAAAACAAGCACAGGAGTGCCTGGGTGGCTCTCAGTTGGTTAAGCATCTGACTTCAGCTCAGGTCACGATCTCCCGGTTCGAGCCCCATGTCAGGCTCTGTGCTGACAGCTCAGAGCCTGGAGCCTGCTTCGGATGCTGTGTCTCCCTCTCTCTCTCTGCTCCTCTCCTGCTCATACTCTTGTTTTTCTCTCTCAAAAATAAATAAGCATTAAAAAAAAAAGCCACAATATCTATCACATGTAAAAAAATATATCAAAAACTATCCAGTCAGCATTCAGAATTCCCCCGTGGTCTCTCTCTCCCTCTCTCCCTTTTTTGATAGAGGCTGCTTTGTTCAAATCAAGAGTCAAGCAAGGTCGACACCTTGCATTTGGTTGACCCCTCATTCTTTATCACCTAACAATACTCTTGGAGATCATTTTATACTGGAATAGAAAGAGCTACCTCTCTCTTTTTTTTTTTTTCCCCCATGGCAGAGTATTCTTTGTATGGCTGTGCTATAATTCATTTACTCGGTCTCCTGTTGGGGGACATTTGGGTCCTTCCAGACCTTTTGCTATTACCAACAATGCTTCCTGGGATAACTTCGCTAAGCACGTCACTTTGCACACGTGGGAGTGTGTTCGCGAGATCAATTCTTGGAAGTAGAATTTCTGCGTGAAAAGATGTGTGTGTTTGAAGTTTCAAAAATCGTTGCTGGATTGACCGTCCCAGAAGTGGTACCAAGCAATCAACACTTCTGTCAGCCACGCTTTCCCTATCCCCTCCTCAGAAGCACCCTCTCAGACCTCCGACTATGTGATTCCCTTTCCCTGCAATGTCCTGTCTCACCTTGCCCATCTGGTGAACCCCTGTTCTTTAAGGCTCAGCTTACAGCCCCACCCGACCCGGATTTGGGGTTGGTGCTCTCTCAGTGCTCCCAGAGACCCCTTTTTGTAGCACATGCCACACCTCACGCTCGGTCTTCTTTCTTGACTCGTCTCTCTCCTCTACTGGTCGGTGAGGTCCTTAAGGGTGTAGCCTGAGGCACTTGATAGGTGGTCTATACAAACTGGTCCATAATCTCGGGGTCTTGTCCAATGGGAGTTCAGAGATTTCTGCTGTTTCCTTGGGCGGCGTGAACCCAGAGTCACGCGTGTATCACCCGCTTCTGTCACCCACTGGTGCCCGAGTAGTGGAGCCCAGAAAACTCCCAAGCTCCATGTTGCCCAGCCCCAGAAGCCTGCAGCAGATGCCATCGTATCACTGAGGCTGGGAGGTCTGATTATCCTAGACCCACAAACTGTTTATGGATTCTAGCGTTTCAAATTGCTTTCTATTTAATCTGGGCTGGAAGACCTTGATTTTTGTTGTTGTGAAATCTAGGCTCTCTTCCCACCCCGCAAATGAAACTGTCATCCTCCAAATTATGATTATCTGGATGGGCCGGAGCAGCATTAGGCCCCGGAAGAGCAAGTGAGGCGGGGCAGGTGGGAGTAATCCCATGTGCCCGAGGTGGGGGAGGGCCCAGCAGATGGCTCCCCAGGCAAGCCTTGAAAGCCAGGATTAAAAAGTAATTTTCAGCATGCTGAAAATGGGACTGCAGATTTGGGTCACCACAATTAACTCTCTCCCAGCCGTAGGCCAGAGCCTCGGAGTCAAAAGGAGGTGCCCTGCCTAGGACAGATGCTAGGGGACAACCCCCTGATTCCGCCTCCCTGGGCTTCATGGAGAACATATTCTGGGTCTCTTCTGGAGGAGGGAGCCTTCCTAGAGACAAGGTTTCTACTTACCCTGGAAATGTGGGCTCTTGTAAGAGGGAAGTTTTCCAAGTCTGCGGGAAGCTTTGTGGCTGGAGCGATTGAGTTTTTATCAGAGGCCCAAACTGGCGTCTCAGCCTGTTATCAAAAATACCTCATGGGCGCCTGGGTGGCTCAGTGGATTAAGCACCCGACATCGCCTCAGGGCCTGATCTCGTGGTTCGTGAGTTCGAGCCCGAGCCCCGTGAGGGGCTCTCTGCTCTCCTCACGGAACCTGCTTTGGATCCTCTGTCTCCCTTTCTCACAGCCCCTCCCCTGCTCATTCTCTCTCCCTCTTTCTCTCTCTCAAAAATAAATATATAAACTTAAAAAAAAAAAAACACCTCAGGTATTTGCCCCACAAAAGATGAAGTACGACCTTGCCGATTCCTTTCTGTGCTAGAGTTACCTGCTTCCCTGAGCAGGATCTGTCAGTAACTGTCCCTGTTACCTGCCTCACCCCCGACAATAATTCCTTTACCTTAAAAGCCAATGCATTAAATTCTTTTCCTTGAGGAATGATATCCACCCCCCTCCCCACACTCTTGGATTGTGGAATTGCAATCAATGGGGTTTCCCTTTTCTCTTTGTTTCCCAGAAAACTCAGAGCCAAATTCAAAAACGAATTCCTTGGTCTCCACGAACGCATTTTATTTTTCCACTTTTCTTGGGATTCTCTTCTAATTGCCATATTCTGTGGGTTCTGCTTTTGCTTTTCTCTCTCTATTGCACTGTATTGCTGGATGTATACTCTGTATGTTATATCAAATCCTTTGTGCGACTAGAATGTAAGTAATTAAATGCAGAAATAATCCACACTTTCATTCATCAGTGCAACTTAAAAAAAATTTTTTTAATGTTTATATTTGAGAGAGAGAGAGAGAGAGAATGAGTGGGGGAGGAGGAGAGAGAGAGAGGGAAACACAGAATCCGAAGCAGGCTCCAGGCTCTGAGCTGTCAGCACAGAGCCCCGCGCAGGGCTGGAACCCACAAACCGTTTAAGAGCCCAAGTCGGAAGCTTAACCAACTGAGCCACGCGGGCCCCCCTAGTACAACTTCTACGATAGGTACCAGTTAGATGCTTAATACACTAGTAGGTGAGTGGCTGACACAAATAAAATACATTTAAGCATTTAGCACATATTATATACCAGGTACTATGCCTACGACCTTTGATGTCATCTATTTTAATTTACGTCTAGCAACAATCTTATGACATAAATAATTAAGTGAGTTGGAATACAGAAAGCCCTTAGCCCAGTGCCTGGTACATTAAGCACTAAATAAGCAGTAGCTATTCTTATTAGCTATCATTATTCTCATTTTTTTTTCAATATATGAACTTTATTGTCAAATTGGTTTCCATACTCATTACTCTCATTTTAAAAGAGGAAACTGTAGTTCTGCAAAGTTAAATTACATTGTTGTGAGAGTTTGATGAAAATAATGAACCAAGGGCCTGGCAGATAGTAGGCAGAACAAGCATTTGAGGTCTTTTTTTTTTGGCTCTCCAGGACCCACTGGCTTTCAGTAATAGTCCGTCTCTTTCTCTTTGGGAAACTCTACTGCCTACGGCGTTTACGGTTCCAGAGCTCTGGGCCAGGCTTCCTCCCCTACTCCGGGGGAGGAGCATGTGACCCCAGCATGGCCAATCAGTGCTCTGAATTTACCTCATCACAGTCATTGGCTCGGAGGTACGGCATGTGACTCAGATCGGTCCAATCCGAGAGACTCGATGCTTGGGGTCATCATTGAGAAAAAACGTAGCCTCCTTTCTGCTTAGCCTGAGCCCGATCGTGCGTGTGTGACTGGGGTTTGGGCAATAATTTTCCTACTCTGAGTCAACAGCCTATTTGATAATGGAGACAACAAGAGAATGTGGCCTCGGGGGGTGGAGAGAGTGAATATGGATCCTGAAGATGTCGTTGCCCTAGGTCAAGCCACATCTGAAGCCAATAAGATCCTGTTCCAGGATAGCCAGGAAATTATCTTTTTTGCTTAACCCAGTTTGAGTTGGGACTCAACCACTTACAACTAAAAAGATCCTTCGCTTATACAGGCCTTCAATACATTTTTGTTCCTTTACTTTTTCCATTTAATGGACTTGCCCAAGGTCACAGCCAGCAAGCGGCAACAGCGATATTTGCACCCAGTTCTGACCCCAAAGCCCATGTAGATCGTGTCCCCTGCCTCTAGGAACTTGCATTGTACTGGGGGTGCCAGACCCACACAAATGAATCCAGGTGGATGATGAGCCAAGGTGGGGACTGCTTGGCCATTGTGCAAAAGCTGTGGGCATAGCGTTTCTGGACCACCCTCCCCCTGCACTCTCCTGCCCGGCATCTGTAACCGGTCTGGGAGAAGCACAAATGCTGATTCACAGACATGCCAGCTGGCTCTGTGTGTTTCTATGCAAGGAGCTGATGCTTCCCCTGCGTAGTTAGAGGAGAATTCTTGCCTAGAGCAGAGCCTGGATGAAACAGAGACACAGCCACAGCACTGGCCTCTGACTCACCATGTGACTCCTTTGGTTGAGTCATCTCTCTCCTGAGATGGGCTTTCTCATCTGCAAAATGAAGCTCAACAAATGAGGTACAAATGAGATCTCTTAGGTCGTGAAACTGGAAGGGTTGCTGCTGGGTAGTCCCACCTGCATAATTACAGGACTCGGCCTCCCTTCTCTAGCAAATCTGGGAGTCCTTGAGGGTGTCTGTGAATGAGTCCATCCAGTCTTACGTCACCTCCACAGCTCTGGAAAGACCCTCTGCTCCCAGCGGAGCTCAAGGCCTCCTGTTGCACAGCAGCCCCCGCTGCCCAGAGTGCCATCTGTGTGTGGCACTGCCTGTCTCTGGACTGCCCCCTTTTAGCGGGCTGCCTCATCGCCCCAGACCTCTGATGAGGAAGGGAGCTCCCTTTCCCAGTCCTGTTCTTGTGGAAAGACTCTCCAAGGAGTTGCCTGCTACGCGTGTCAGGGTAAGCTCCTAGGAAGAACAACAGACAGCTATTAGAAGGCTGGGCGTGATCCTGGTCCTACAAGTTTTGTTACTTTTAGGGCATTTCCCTCTTAAGGGAAGGGCACCAAGCTATGCATAGGAGGATGAAAGGGCCAGTGTCCCCACTCAAGGACAATTTCAACAAGTATGAAAGATACTATTGTTACAGGCAGCACATGCAAAAGAAATAAGCCCGGCGAAACAATTCTGTAAGCGAGCTGCTCACCCGGTTTTGCTTACTCTGGGCAACAGAATCATAACCCTAACGATGAGCGAGGGCTGTCTCCCCTTCAGGACAGAACAACGATTAAAAGATGGTGCTGGTGTTTGAAAACCAGCTCTCCAGAAAAAAAAAATATATATATGTATTATAGACTTGATATAATTTGTATGTGAGCTTATTGTAACATCTTATAAATGTTATAGACAGAAAGGGAATGGAGCACACCATTTCCAAAGAGAAGATATGCGAAACATTATTGCAAATTCCATATAGGCAATTGATTTTCAAGATGCTTGACCTTTGTGGAACTCTTGTGTCCACAGTGAAACTATGGCTGCAATTCAGGCATGGTTTGACAAAATCAGACTATGAATAAATGCTTGATTACTATCCTATTCAGCAAAGGAGGCGCTCAGGTCGCTAGGTGGGTGAGTTTAATTCCAATGTGAGTATCGGTTGGTATTTTCATTTCTGTTAAGGAGTAAGACAGAAGAGAAACAACAAAGATGTCTTTTGGACCTTCATTTGTTCACTAATGACATAGTGACTTCTTGAATATTAATACCTGATGAATTAAAAAAATTTTTAATGTTTTATTTAATCATTATTGTTATTTTTTTGAGAGACAGAGAGAGACAGAGCATGAGCAGGGGAGGGTCAGGGGGAGGGACACAGAATCTGAAGCAGGCTCCAGGCTCCGAGCTGTCAGCACAGAGCCTGATGTGGAACTCGAACTCACGAACCAGGAGATCATGACCTGAGCTGAAGTCGAACGCTTAACTGACTGAGCCACCCATGCACCCCGTTACCTGATGAATTTTTGAGGACAGTGGCTTTCCCTAAGTGATATTATTAGCCATGTGGGTGAGGAAGTGAGTCTGGGCAGCTGTGGATCTTCTAGGCCAGCAGCATCAGCATAACCTCAAACATTTTGGAAATGCAAATTTGGGGGTCCATTGCCAACCTATTGAATTAGAACCTGTGGAGACAGGGCCCTGAAATCTCTTTTGGATGTTGCTAATGCATATTCAAGGTGTTTCCGACATGCCCTCAAGTTTGATCTTCTTTTCTAAGGACTAATAGTTTGAGTAGCACTGCTTTTCTGTGTGTCCCACATTGTTCTCAACCCATGGCTGTGGGTCATGGACTGTCGCTTTTTTTTTTTTTTTTTTTTGAGAGAGAGAGGGCGAAAGTGAGCAAGGAGCAGAGAGAGAAAGAGAGAGAGAAGTGGGGCTCACCCAAAGTGGGGTTCGAGCTCACCTGATGTGTGTGTGGCTCGAACTCACGAACTGTGAGATCGTGCCCTGAGCTGAAGTCAGATGCTTAATGACTGAGCCACCCAGGCACCCCTGGACAGTCAGCTTTTAAGTTTAGTATCCTTGGGGTGTCTGGGTGGCTCAGTCGGTTGAGCTCCTGACTCTTGATTTTGGCTCAGGTCATGATTCCAGGGTTGTGGGATCGAGCCCCGCATCAGGTTCCACACTAAGCATGGTGCCTGCTTGAGATTCTTTCTTTCTCTCTCTCTCCCTCTGCCCCTCTACCCCACTTGCTTGCTCTCTCTCTCTCTAAAATATAAAATGGAAAAAAAATTCAGTATCCTTGTTAGTACTTTCAGGTGTGCTCAAGGTGCAACGGTTAGGAAAAAATCGTGGGTTTGAATTTTGTCCTGATGAACGCAGGTAGTTGCTGAGGGGTTTTAGGCAGAGCAGTGACATGATCTCTTTTGTTTTTCTCCAAGATCGTTCTGGCCATAGTGTGGAGCACAGAGAGAAGGGAGCCAGCCTGGAGGCAGGGAGACCATGTCGGGGCCTGTTGTTAAACCAAGGAAGAGGTGATGCTCTGAACAAGGGCGGTGGTGGTGGCTGGAGAAGAAAGAACAGCCCTGACAGAACCGAGGAGACTGGGTGGATCTGGCATGGGGCTAGCGGTGAGGGAAATGGGTGAGTCCCCGATGACCACCATGTTTGTGACTTGAGCCAGTGGCGGATGGTGGAGCCCTTCATTGAATAGGAAGCAAGAGGAAATGCAGTTGGTGGCAAGGAGAGGTCAGAGTAGACAAGATCATAGGTTCGGAATTAGATTGTGATATGATTTGGGCCCCTTTGGGTCTTGGCATTCCCAGTCCCTGTATCTCCCCTGAAAGCTCGGAGCCTCCACAGGTTTTCCAACGAGAACCATGAGGCTCGGTCTGAGGGCTGTGGGATCTCCGTGGAAATCGGTAGACGTGGTGGAGAAGGGATGACACCCAGCGATGTGATTTTTGGTCCGCTGCTCCGAAGACTCACCGAAACAATAAAACCACTAATTCTGTCTCCTAGTATACCAGGAAATGGAAGCTTTGCAGGAAAACCAAGTTGTATTATAATTATAGGCTTTTAAATAAGTATCACGGGTGATATTTAGCACCAAACAATGAAGTGGTGAGGACCTCATTGTTTTTTGTCCTGTTCACAGACTGAAATCAGACTCAGCAGAATTCAGGGGCTTTTAAATAGATTTGGAAAGTGACTCTGAGCCAAGGTGCCTGCCACTTTACAAAGTAAATTATCAAGGCAATAAGAGGCTAGAACTTCAGCCTGGGGAAATGGTTAATTGCTTTGCCCTCTAGTTATTGTTTTGGTCCTATGCCTGCTGTAGAGTGTAGCATTCCAAGAGAAGAGCTATAAATTTCATGGTGGGGGGGGGGAATCCATGTGGGGTGGGGGAGGCGGGAGAGGCAAGCAGTTTATTGATGCCGAGGTTAATTATCAATCATGGGAAATAGGGACCTTTGATTTCTTATTTTTTGTTAATTTTTTAAATGTTTGTTTATTTTTGAGAGAGAGAGAGAGAGAGAGGTTGAGAGTGACAAAGCGTGAGCAGGGGAGGGGCAGAGAGAGACAGAGACACAGAATCTGAAGCAGGCTCCAGGCTCTGAGCTGTTAGCACAGAGCCTGACACGGGGCTTGAATTCACAAACCATGGGATCATGACCTGAGCTGAAGTCGGACGCTTAACTGAGCCACCCAGGAGCCCCTATTTTTTTTTTTAAATATCTTATTTCTTTTTGGGAGAGAACGCACGCAAGTGGGGAAGGGGGGGGAGAGAGAGGAGGGCAGAGGATCCGAAATGGGCTCTGCACTGACAGCAGTGAGCCTGATGTAGGGCTCGAACTCACAGAACCCACGAACCGCAAGATCATGACCTGAGCCAAAGTAGGACGCTCAACCAACTGAGCCACCCAGATGCCCCAATAAGGACCTCTTAAAGGCAGTGCTGTCTAACAGACCCCTTCCATTTTGACTTCTTCCTGTGTTCTTGACTTTGCTCCCCTACTCATACATACACGTGTGGACCCCATCAGCATTGTTTTAGATGCATGTATGCACACAGGGTCCTTAGCTGTGGACATTATTAATCCAGGTCCTTTATAAAGAGGACGCTTGGCTTGAAGAAGCAAATTTCATGAGGGAGCAGACAACTCTATTGATTTCACACACCCCGTGTCCCCGCCCCCCTCCCCCCCCCCCCCCCATCCTGGGACTCTTGCGGCCGTTGCTATTTCTTGATCTCTTGTCCTGGGCTTTGAGCTGCAGTACCAGTCATGCTGGCCCTGTCCTTACGAGCTGACAGGCAAAGGCTGGTAGCATTCACACGACTTTGGCTGCTGGGGGCGGAGGCGGCGGCTGCGGTGTTACCTGGTGGGTGGGGTGCTGGAGAGACAGGTGGGTTCTTTCACACGCTGGAAGTTTGTGAAGGCGTTTGGAGCTCGGGAGCTGTTTGTGTCTTCGTCCTGCAAGCTGGTGGATGGCTCTGCTCAAACACGGGCCGGTTCCCCAGCACACGGCTCTGCTCGAGTGCTCTGCCTCAGGGAGCATCTCCCTTGCAGCCCCGCTCGTCACCCGGGCTTCCTCTCCCGCGTGTCCTCTCTGGGAGCGAGGCGTGCGGACTGCCGGGGCCGTTTGGACCGGGCTGGCACCAGGAGTCGGCAGGCAGGATGTGCCTGAAGGCCAGGGATCAAGTCAAGGGAGGTCACCTGAGGGCTGGGCAGGCCGCTGGCTCCCGGGTCCAGGGGTCAGAGAGGCAGCCAGCGGGCCCTGCGAGTAGCGGGAGTGTGAGCTCAGCTCCACCGGCCCAGGCCACGCGCTGCTGGCCTTGTTGGCCCTGCCTGCGGAGTGGGTGGTTGTAGCTGGCAGGCTGGTGATGTGCAGACGAACCCGGTCTGATTCAGGCGAGGGTGGAGGCACCAGAACGGCATTTCCCAAAGACTGTGCCACGGAGCACTGAGTCCGTGGAAGCTAAAAGGATGAGAGGGGGTTCTGGGATTCCATAAATGGAAGAAGTAACTCCGTCGTTACATAAAGGGAAACAGATCTCTTTCCTGAAAAACTTCTCAAGCTTACGATTTGCTAAGGAGCGTGGTAAACCCTAAGGCAGGGATTAGAGTATATAGTGTCTCTCAAACCCGTTGGACTGTGGAACGCTTTTTTGGTGTCGCGTCTCTTGGGGCGAGGGTTCCATGGAACAGACTTTGGGAAACATTGTTTATATTTCCCTTGCGTGCGGAGTCTGGGTGACCTGGCCGGGTGCTCAGATTCTGGTACCAGGAGGGTGGATTTTGAATCCAGCTATTGATGGGGCTACTCTAGATCTTTAACTTTGGTATTTCCTTTCTTTCTTTCTGTTTTTTTTTTTTTATTTATTTTTATTTTTTTTTAGTTATTAAATTCTGTATTTAAAACATGATGTAAATTTAAAATTTTAACAATAACAGGGATGATTATATAATAAAACTCATATAGGTGTCCATTACAAGGTTTCAGCATCTTAAATTACTTTTTCCCATGTATTTTTTTATTAAAAAATGTTTTAACATTTTTATTTATTTTTGAGAGATAGAGAGAGACAGAGTGAGAGCAGGGGAGGGGCAGAGAGAGATGAGACACAGAATCCGAAGCAGGCTCCAGGCTCTGAGCTGTCAGCACAGAGCCCGATGTGGGGCTCGAACCCATCAATGGTGAGATCATGACCTGAGCCCAAGTTGGACGCTTAACCGACTGAGCCGCCCAGAAGTCCCTTATCCCATTTGTTTTTAACTTTGGTATATCTTGCAATACCAGTCAATGAGTATATGTCACAGGGAGTCTAGGAACTCAGATTTCTCTCTCTCTCTCTCTCTCTCTCTCTGCCCCTCCTCTGCCGTGTGCTCTCTCTCTCAAAATAAATTTTAAAACTTGAAAACAAGACTGAAAAATCTTAAGCTGCTTTGCTCGGAATCACACAAGTGACCTAAGGTCGTAAAGGAAGAGAAGTAGCTAAGAGATGCCTGTCTGCAGCAGTGTTGGGGGTAACTGTTGAGTAACCGAGAAGGCAGAACTGGTGTGAAAACAAATCTGCGGGGAACATAAGGCAACATCTCAGGGAGCAACACCGTGTGGTTGTAACGAAGTGGGTTCTAGGGTTGGAGAGACCTCATCCAAATCCTGGCTCAGCCGTTCATCGGGTGTGAAGTCCTGGCAAGTCTCTTAACCATTCTGAGCCTCAGTTTCCACATCAATAAAATGGGGTTAATAATAGTACCTACCCCCCCCCGCCCCCGGGGTATGTGTGAGGAATAAATGAGACAGCACCTGTCGATCGCTTAGCACGTGACCTGCTACAAATCGGGAGCTCAGTATCTTCTTAAAAAGTTCTGATCCAGGAACAAATACATATCAGCTGACAGAAGGGACCAGGGAACGAGTGTGCACAGCTATCTATACACCCTAGGCAGGTGGACAGGGGCAGAATGACTAAGAAGATGGATGGAGTTACCCTGGCACATTCAGGACGGCGAAGCTGGAAAGAGGGCGAGAGGCATGATATAGAATTAGCGTTCTGCTTCTGCCTGTAGGCCAACCTGGCTTCAACTTAGCTTTGCCATTACCAGTCAGGGTACCGATGGAAAAAACCCACAAACACGCGCAGCAAACTCTAACTTGTGCCACTTAGAATCGAGAATCCCTTGATGTGCCGGAGAGGTTTTGCACCTGGGCTGGGGGCTGGGGGAGGGATCTCTGCCTCTGAAGCCTGGCCTCCACTCATCAAAGGGAAAGAAAAGGTCACTGGCATCTGGGGATGCCTGGAACCTAGTGAACTGAGCGGTGAGGTCACCGATTCACCCTCTGGCTGTAGAGACCCATCTCAGGAGGTGATTCATATCCTAATGGAGGGGAGGAGGGGGCCAGATAATGAGCAGCTGTTTCCCCTGCTCTCCCGGTAGGGCCCTGCCTCCAGGCCAGGGGCAGGCAATGGAAGGAAATGATCTGAGGGTTCAACGTGAGGCCTGAATGGGGTGAAGCGGTTTGTGCCACATGAAGGGAAACAGGGGTGCGGCTGGCTTGGGAGTTATTAAGGTCGCACCTGGCCCATTTCAAAGAGCATCTTCCTTCACTGGCTTCCCGACCTGGTGCTCTGAGGGGTGATAGGTGAGGTGAGGGGGCTGCAGGGCTGTTTCGTATGGTCTTTGGAAGGGCATGCCGCAGGCCCCGGAAAGGGTTCTTTCTGGATGTGGAGGACGTATGCTCAGGCAGTGTTTAAAGCAAACCAGAAATGGTATCGGTAGCCAACTTACTATGTTATAAGCCTTGCCACATGCTAACAACTCTCAGCCCTCACAACCCTCCGTGGTGAGTTGTCTCATTAGCCTCATCCTGCAAATGGGGAAACTGAGCCGAGGACAGGTTGAGTAACTTGCTAGAGGCCATATTAGTATTAAGAACCGGGATTTGAACCCGGGCTGTAGGTGCTGGTGCTGTCCCAGCACTGTACTGACACGGAAGTCAGTGGCGGGTTAGGTGAACCACATGGGGAAGGCAGGGTATGGCTTGGTCTGAGCTCTGGGAGGCAGAGTTGTGGGAGGTGGTTGGCTCAGGAGCGAGTTCAGGCCAGAACCAAGTACCTAAAGTTCAACGGTCTTACAGACAGAGGCCAAGAGCCTCAGAGGCGGCTCCGACTCATTTCACGGAGTATGGTCCTGGTGATTTCTGCCAGTTGCCCCAGCTCCATGCGTGATATTTGGGTGACGGAGATGAGGCTACCTCCTGGTCCTGCCGTGGTCCCGTGTGCGTCAGAGGATTCTGATTCCTGGGAAAGAGGAAAACAGCTTTAGACACAGGCTTGGCACGGCGTGCGATCCAGTTCCAAACCACAGTCACTGTGTGACTTTGGGTAAGTTATTTCACCTCTCTGAGCCTCACTTCCCTCGTTTGTAAAGACAAGGGTAATAATATGTATCTCATAGCATTATTAGGAGAATCAAATGAGATGACGTGTGTGCATTACACGTGCTTGGGCACGGTGGGCGCTTGGTCAGTAGGTTCCTCTGCATGCTTGCTTTCTCCCTCTTTCCTGGAAAATGTGATTATCTGGGCTGAATAAAAAATGAGCATGGGAAAGGAAGTGCAGCCATAAGGGCCTGCGGCCGCCCTCAAAAGCCACGGCAGTGGAGGAAGTTATTTCTGATTCCAACTGTGCTTGGAGAGGACAAGGGGGCACGGAAAAGCCCGCTGGCCCTGCCTGGCTGCTTCTCTGTGGTCGAAATCACCATGACATTGGTTTTGCCCTGGGAACTGACCCCCGAGGCTGCACATTCAGGAGGATGGGGCCGAGGCGGGCCTGAAGGGACAACCGGGGACCCAGGCAGGAAGCTGGACCTTCAAGAGAGAGAGCTGAGACCCAAGGAGGTAGCCCCGAGGCCCTGGCCAGAAAGGCAGGACAGGGTGGTGACTTCTGCTTGGCAGGAACACTAGCTTATCTCTTCACGGAGTCCTAGGTTCAGCTCACAGCCATTCCTTCCCTTCTCTTGCCCTTTCTGGGAAAAGCAAACCAGGCAGTTTGCCCATTGGATGGTCAACTTGCCCTCTGAGCCACCAGCAAAGAAAAAGACCAGAGAGAGAAGGCAAGTGGAGTGCATTCATTCATTCATTCATTCAACTAATATTTATTGAGCATCTCTTTCCACCTCGTGTGTCTTAGACCTTAGGCTACTGATGCAGACCCCACTTCGCAAACAGCACACTTGTTAGCAGTGAGACCTTATTCAAGTCACTTAACTTCTCTGGACATCAGTTTCTTCATCTGTATCGTGGGCAAGAAGTGACCTTCCTTGTATGTGGCACGCACTAAGTGAATATTATTTCTCTTTCTTCCCCACTTTGTCCTCCTTTCCAAACTCTGCGAAGGGAGGATCAGAGGCTGCCAGCGCTAATGTGCATGTGATTTTGTATAAATGTGGGGTGTCTTTTCAGCTGGGGAGGTGGAAAGGCTGCCAGGGCCCCAGTGTTGTCTTCACTTGCTCCGCTCACCGGGCCTATTTCTGTTATCTCTTTGCTTCAAAATGAATCATCCCCGTAAGTCGTGGCTTAACACGAGAACAATCATTTTGTTATTATCTCTCCTGGTGCTGTAGATGAGCTGGACTTGATTATGTGGTTCTTGTTCAGGATCTCTTGGGCAGTTGCGGTCAGATGGTAGCTGGAGCTGGAGTCATTTCAAAGGCTTCCTCATTCACATGACTGGCATTGATCCTGGCTGTCAGCTAGCATGCCAGCGGGGGCCATCCCCCAGCCACTGGCGTGTTGCGTCTCCACGTGGTCTGGGCTCCCTCACAGCATGGCAGCTGGGTTCCAGGAGTGGGAGTTCCAAGAGAACCGGGTGGAAGCAGAAATGTTACTTCTGCCCTGGTCACAAGTCAGCCTAGATTTGAGTGGAGGAAACTGAGAGCACATCTCTCGATGGGAGACTCATCAGCATCACAGCATAAGGACACCTGGGATGAGAGACCTTGTTGCGGCCATCTTGGAAAATACAATCTACCACACTGCCCAACCAGGAAGAATTTCCAGAAGGAAGGCTGTGGCCTGACTGCCAGGGGTGAAGTTGCTAGTGCACAGAGAAGCACAAGTCCCTTGAGAAGAAGCTTTGGGTATGAGCTGGGGGAGAGGGGTTCGGTCACTGCTAAGCTAGTTCTTGCAACTCTGGGATTCCAAAATTGGATTAGATTCTCAGAGGCGGGCAATGGGGCAGAAAAATGGAAAAAGGGGAGAACAGAGCCTGGCATTATGGGAACCTGTTAGGTTTAGGAAGTAGCATTTAGTCTTTCTCTGGTGATGTTCTGGTCTTAGCTTCCTTAAGCTTCCTTAGCCTCCTTAAGCTACTTGAGGAGGGCCCTAGGAACCCAGGGGATGGAGAATACACTCGTGTCAGAGGTCAGTAGGCACCCTGGTGCCAGGTGAGTGTGGCTTCAGCCTTCTCCCGGCATCCCTGTCCCACCCCCAAAGTAGATGGCCATTCCTAAGCCTCAGGAGGCAACAGGCTGGTCTCCTCTCCGATATGTATGCTTGGGACAAGCCCACCTCCCGCAGAAATAGAAATCACCATACATGGCCACCATCCCACCTATTCCTAAAAGCCTAATAAGTATGAGAGTGAGTTTGGAATTAGTCTTACAGAAATAATTCTCCGGGTGGAAACAGAATGAAATCTATGGAAATATACATGATCGCTCACCATGAAAAATAAAAGAGGGAGCTCTCCCTGTTCCACCCCCCTGTGAATGAGGCAGAGATTAATCTTTTGAAATCAAATGTATAAATTATACATGGATGGGAACTGGCTCAGGCAGGAGGTGTCTGATAGGGTGCTGATGGAAATGAAAATGAGGCTTGAAAGATCATTTCTGCTTTTGAATCAGCTCCAGCATTGCTGGTGCTCCTGGGCCCCCCTGGAGGAAACACCCTGACTTATCAAATCAGAAAACACCCCATCCCCAAACCCTTGGAACACACACCTTCAAAGCAATTGCTAATGTTTTGGATGATATGTCTGTGCATCACCAGGAATAAAAAAAAGGCAATAAAAGTTTGAAGGCCCATATTTTTGCTGCCTGATGGCTGATGTAAATCAAACCCACCTCTTCAAAGGGCTAGACAGAAAGTTTTATGGAGTGGCTGTCTCCTGCCAGGAAAATGAGGGTGGGGCTACGTCTGGGAACAAGTGTCACCTGTAGTCCAGCCACGGCTGTGTGACCCTCAGCTTCTGTTTAGCCACTCTGGACTTACTGCTCTATCCACTCGTGAACTCTCCTATCCATTCAGTTAACTTCCTGAGTCCCTTACCACGTGCCAAACACTGTGCTGTACATATATTTGGTGCCGAATAAATGAAATTAACACGAAGATGAATACAGCAAGTCCCTGTCTTCAAGAAGTTCCTGGCCAGAGAAACAAAAACAGATGAGCTGCAATACCACCTTGTTAGAGTCAAACCAACGTGCTTTGTTTTTGGTTTAGTTTTTTAATTTTTTTAAAGTTTACTTATTTACTTCTGGGGGAGGGGCAGAGAGAGAGGGAGTGATAGAATCCCAAGCAGGCTCCGCACTGTCAGCACAGAGCCCGGTGTGGGGCTCGAACTCGCGAACCAGTGAGATCATGACCTGACCTGAAACCAAGAGTCAGACGCTCAACCGACTGAGCCACTCAGACGTCCCAGAACCAACATGCTTTGATCAGAGGGTTTGAAGATGGAAAGGTTTCTAAAGGAATAGAGGTTGTTTTGCCTGACAAAGAGGATTACTCCCTACTAAAGATCATCTGGCCAGAGCTTCACCATGGGTCCTCAGAGAGTCTTTAAGATGACCTCTGCTGAGAGGGTAGGAGAGGAAGTGAGCCGAGATTGAACAGGACATTTTTGATGGGGCAGTACGGAATTCGGCCATATGTGTTATAGGTGTGAGAGAGAGATAGCAATGGTTGATGTAAATCCATGAGGTCAGGGACCCTGTCTGCATCTCCAGGGACTTCTACAAGGGCCTAGCTCAACGAAGGCACGGTTTTTCTCTAACAAATGAATAACAAATGGTCCATTGCGTAGCATTATTTCAGGATAGAACAGATCCTGCCCTGCTTGTACAAGCAAGGTATACACTCCCCTAACATCCTGGCAGGGGAAAGATGTGACCCTTCCCTGCCTGGGATGTCATTATTTGGACCCGTCTGAACTGATGGCTCACTCCCTTTTTAAAATGATGTTATTCAGGGTATAATAAGCATACGGCAAAGTGCGTAACTCTTAAATGAATAGCTCAGTGAATTTTACATACGTCCACACCCATGTAACTACCAGCAGATCAAGATATAGAATAATTCCTGCTGTCCACGAGGCTCTTCCGTGCCCTTTCCAGCCCCGTGGAGGGAACCCCTATTCCAACGTCTTTGCTAACTCTTTCTGTAGACTCTACCCCCATATTCCCACCCTACGAAGAGAAAAAACTTAAAGGTGAATCTTCATTTATCTTCCTTCTAGGGGAAAACAGATTACTGGGATGGTTTTTAACTCTTGGCATCAGAAAACACAGAATCACTAGACGCTAGGCAGGGGTTTTGCACATCTGGGTCAAGAGCTCATACCTTTTCAGGAAGTAGAACTTCTTCTTGACATCAGTTTATTCCACAGACCCCATATAAGAAGAATGGCTGCCTTTTTAGTGTCTTTTAGTTAACCAGTGGTCAGCAGGGGCTGGGAAGGGGAGGACAATGGGGAGTTAGTGTTTAATGGGTAGAGTTTCAGTTTGAGAAGATGAGTGGTGATGGTTGCCCAACAGCGTGAATGTATTTCATTAACGCTGCTGTATTTTACACTTATAAGTGCTTAAGATGGTAAATTTTATGCCATGTATATTTCACCACAAGAAAAAATAAAAAAGATACAGTATCACCCAACAAGAAAATATATCAAACCTCCTATGCATTCAGCGGGTGTCTTAAAATAGAATTTTATTAATAACCATCGATTCGATGTTCTCTTGGAAAACAATAGTACAGGGGCGCCTGGGTGGCGCAGTCGGTTAAGCGTCCGACTTCAGCCAGGTCACGATCCCGCGGTCCGTGAGTTCGAGCCCCGCGTCAGGCTCTGGGCTGATGGCTCAGAGCCTGGAGCCTGTTTCCGATTCTGTGTCTCCCTCTCTCTCCGCCCCTCCCCCGTTCATGCTCTGTCTCTCTCTGTCCCAAAAATAAATAAACGTTGAAAAAAAAAAAGAAAAAAAAAAAAAGAAAAACAATAGTACATGTGAGCGTGAGGCTATCCTTTGCCCCGCCCACAGTATCCTTTGCCCCGCCCACAGTATCCTTCGCCCCACCCATAGACAATGTAGAGTACATGCAAAGATTCCTAAGTCTTAGTTAATGGCTGCAAGATCCTCACCTCCTCCCAGCATCTGAGACCCACAGATTAACATTAACTGTTCATTTCGGTGCTCCTCAGTTGAAGACACTGAGGCTCAGAGAAGGGAGTGCCTTGTCCAGGGCCACATAACCTGTCTGTAGCAGAGCCAAGATAAGACACCTGCGGGCTTGGGTCCATCTGGCAGGTGCTCTCGTCTCTACGCCAGTGCTGTTCCACCCCAGCTCAAGACCGCATGCGCTCTCCTGAGCCTCCGTCTTCTGTTTCCTGCAAACACTTAACCAGATGTGATTACCGACTTGGGGACTCCTCACTTGCCACTTCCATCAAAGCAGGAAGGAGGATGTGCAGCCGAGAGACGGGGCCTCCCGATTCCTTTGTCATTTGACCCTGAAGCCCACTGGGGACGTAGGGGCTGGTACAGACTCATTCTTATCATCAGGGCTGTGTTATGGCTCTTGTGAACAAGGACAGATTCACCTGGAGCCACAACGTTCAGAGCCCAAGGCTGGGAGTCCGGTTTCAGAATAGAGGTGCTGTCAGAGGCGAGAGTGGGTGCCTTGGCTATTTTGGCAGGAGCTGACAGTAAGGAATTCTTCTCTCGCACAAGCTGTGCAGCGCGTTTTGTGCTGTGGGCTGCGTCTGCCTCCGCCTCTCTCTTTCCCAGGCTCGGTGGACGCCGTTGCTCCCCAGCCCCCCTCCCCGACACTGCTAATGACAGCCAATTAATTCAGCATGATTTGGTTCATTACAAGCCCTTAGATTGGTAGCAGTCTTTTCCCGGAGTGCAGAGCAGCCTTCCTGAACTTTCTCAAAGGGACAAAGATCTGAGCCTGGGTGGAGAGAGAGGGTGAGTCCTGCTCTATGTGCCCAGTTGGGTGTGAGGAGCTGGTGGGTGCCTGAGACCGGCTGGGCTGTGCTCACTCCAGCAAAACACATCCCTCCCGGTGCCCCCACAGCCCCGGTTAAAAATACGATGGAAATGGGACAAGGCAGGACACCCCAGCAGGAACATCAGGCCACCCTCGGCGCCTACAAATAGGCACCGTCCTTGTGGGGCTAGAGATGTCCGTTCTGTGCTGAGTGGGCCTGACCTGATGGCCGTGGGTGTTCGTGCAGGGGCCGGTGGGGAAGGAGGCCATGGCTGTAGCTGAGACCCAGCGAGGCTAAGCAGGCAGCTGGCAGGGTCTGCCCTACGGGCCTGGGCTTCAAGGGGCAGGAAATGATTAAGAGAGTCCAGACTCGCCCCAACAGGGTGGGGCCGTGGAAGGAATGCTGGGCCATGGGAACAGGCTGGGGCAAAGGACCAGGAAGGGTTTCAGAACTGGGCAGGCCAGGACTGGACTTGGAGCCCATGGTCTGACTGCAGCCTCCTTGTTCGTCACCGTCTCTGATTAAGAACAAGATAATGACGCCTCGTTCACTGGGTTGTGAGGAGGCAAGCTGGCGATGGGAGGCCGGGAATGTGATGGTTCAGGGAGGAGGCTCGGCAGCCTGGGCCGCGGTCCTGGCTCCACCCCCGGGGTGGCCTTGGGCAAGTCACTTCCCCTCTCCAAGCCTCAGTGTCCTCGTTTGTGGAATGGGGTAACAACAGCATCTGTTTCACGGGAGTAAGTGGGGATTAAACCAGCACTTAGAAGGGTCCTGACACACAGTAGGTACACAATACACATGGGCTGCTTTTATTAACGATGTGTGTGCAGTGCCCAGCACCCTGCCTGGTAGAAGCATCATGAAGGCTCTGAAACTGTTTATCCCATCCCTCTCCCTGTGACTTTGTTTTGTTTTGAAGTAGGCTCCATGCCCCCCATGGGGCTTGAACTCACGACCTTAGGATCAAGAGTCACATGCTCTACCGACTGAGCCCGCCACGCGCCCCTCCTTATTTTATTTTTTTTTAATGTTTTTTTTAACGTCTATTTATTTTTGAGACAGAGAGAGACAGAGCATGAACGGGCGAGGGGCAGAGAGAGAGGGAGACACAGAATCGGAAACAGGCTCCAGGCTCTGATCCATCAGCCCAGAGCCCGACGCGGGGCTCGAACTCACGGACCGCGAGATCATGACCTGAGCTGAAGTCGGACGCTCAACCGACTGAGCCACCCAGGCGCCCCAACCCCTCCTTATTTTTGAAGAAAGATATTAATCGCTACCTATCTCAGGGCGTTTCTGTAAGGCTCTTCTGGAGAACCTGTCCTAAGGCACTCTCCCTCTGTCCCTCGGGCCCTACTGCAAGGAGGCAGACTTCCATCGAGGCCTTTGAACGTGTGAGGGTTGGTTTTTCTCCTCTCGGGAGCGGGGTCAGTGAAGACTGTGGCATCCCTGTGCCTCTGCACCTCATCTGGCGCCTGGCACATGGGACACCCGGGGAGGGTTTGCGGGGTGAGCCCGGGTGGGCTGGAGGCAGGGTTAGCTGGATATGGGGGAAGACGCACGTCAGAATGAGCAGGAAGTTACCTGTGCTGGTGGGTGGCCGGCCTTTGAGAGGGGACCAGCCAGGCTCAGGCCCGATCCTGCCTCTCTCCTGGATACTGGAGTCTCTGAAAGCCCCAGGACACGGTGGACGATATAGGCTTTGGATGGAGGAGAGGGGAGAATTATGCGACTATCCTATCTCTGCTCATCCCTGCCAACCCTCCGCCTGACCCTCCACCCTTGGCTAATAGTCACCAAGTCTGCAACGTTTAAGCCTCCAGGGGAGCCGCTACAAATCCGGAATGCCCAGGCGTCACCCCAGACCAATTAAATCAGAAATCTCTGGGGGCAGGACCCAGGCGCGTGTATTTTTCAGGTCCTCAGGTGATTCCAGCGTGCCGCCCGTATCAGATGATCTAGGGAAAGACACTATTTCAGACTCTCAGGAACTGCAGGATTGAACGATGCGTCTCAACAGCACCATCGATTCAGCCTCCCAGCTTTGCTGTCTTAGAGGCGAGATCATTCCTGCCACTGGGCGTCCAGTCTGTGCAAATCCCCCAGCTGGGTGCTGAAGGGAATATGGCAATAACCTGCAGAAGAGATCCTAATAACAACATTCGTGGAGTGCCTCTTGCGTGCCGGGTACTGAATAGACATTTTCTACCACAAAGCCACTTTTATAAAGCCCTACTTTAATTTTTTTTTAACATTTATTTATTATTGAGAGACAGAGAGTGAACAGGGGAGGGGTAGAGAGAGGGGGAAGACACAGAATCCGAAGCAGGCTCCAGGCTCCAAGTGGTCAGCACAGAGCCCGACGCGGGGCTCGAACTCACAAACCGCGAGATCATGACCTGAGCCGAAGTCGGTCGCTTAACCAACTGAGCCACCCAGGCGCCCCTGTAAAGCCCCGCTTTAGAGATAAAGGATGTAGCAATGCTGTCAACCCCCTGCCCGTACACGTCCTCGTGCGCCCAAGACTGACTACAAACGTCTATGAGTTTGGGGTTTTATTTTTACATTTTTTTCTGGCCAGGGGAGCATGCTAAGACCACTCATAGAATAAGCTGGAACTCTCTCTTCAACGAACAGGGCACAGAGAGTTGGTGGATAGCACCCCAGTTTTTCACCTCCCAACTCAGACAGCTCTGATGTGTATGCTGCACCAGTGACCTTGAACTTTGATGCATATCTGATCACCTGGGGAATATATATATATATAAAAACCTTTGATGCCCAGGTCACATCCCAGACCAATTATTTCTGAATCTCTGTACGTGGAACTCAGGTATCTGTACTGACTGCAAAGTTCAGCCAAGTCGTACACCCGTATTCTCCATTGCCTCCCTGGGGTTGCCCAGCAGGATTGGAATCCGGTTGCCCAGTGTGGTAACTTGCTTGGTAAAGCGCCCTATTTGGGGGTGCCTTTCTCTGTCTCCCTTCCCCATTTGCTTTCTGGCACTTCCCGGGATGGCCTCCCAATAAACTTCTGATAGCGAATCCTGGTTTCAGGGTCAGCTTCTGTGGGAATCAAAGGAAGCAGAAGTCTGGAAAGCCTAAGTGTCTCACCTAGAGTTTTGCGGCCAGGCTATTTGAAGTCCCGCTCTCCGTAGACCTTGTGGCATCATGGAAGAGACAAGTATTCAGAAAACTACAATATACAACAAAAGGCAACGAAAGATCAAATAGATCTTCAAACAAATGCCAGATCAACATTAAAAAACAAACCAACCAACCCAGTCCAACAATGAAATGTGATGTGAGTCAAGAAAGACCACACAGAGTCAGAATCATTTATACTAGGCAAGTGAGAAGGATTTCTCTAAGAGGAATCTGGGCAGGGTCATTGCCTATATTGGACCAGCAGGAGCAGAGGGCAGATCTGGACCCGAGACAGAGCCTAGGGCCGAGCTGGATGAGTGAGTGGTCGGGAAGTTCCTCTGGCCTCCCAGTCGCCAGGGTCCTTTCTCAGCCTCCTACATTGGATCTCTCTCTAAGGAGTCATGGTTGGACAAGAGTCATCTTCTTTCTTTAATCTTTTACCCAGAATGTGAAGGCAAGGGGCCAACCCAGAGTCGTATTCGGGAACATAGATGGAAGGAGGAGAAAGAGGCCCAATGATGTCAAGTCCTGATGGTGAACTTGGGTTCTTGATGAAGGTCAACCATTCCACAGAGACAAAATACCAGGGGTTAGGGGTCCATCTGATCCCGCCTTCCTTTCCCCTTTCACCACCCACCTCTCTGCCACTCACAGCACTAATTTCATGGTCCAAAAGGCTGAGTCTGCACCTGCTACAGGGCCATTGCCTGCCTTGAGAAGCCTTTCTTCAGATCTCAGAATGGTCCATTCCCCCCATCACTCAGAATTCAGCTCAAGTGTCACTTCCTTGGAGAGGTCCTCCTGGGCTACCTTCCCCCTCGTCCCCCGCTCCCACCCCCCCAGCCTCTCTCACGTCACCTCATCTTATTCTTTATTGCACACAACACATCTGAAATTCATCTTAGGTATGCATCTGTTTCCTCCTTATCCTGCCAGTCTCCCCTTCCTGGCTGCGTGAGACTAGGTGGGGACATCTCTCTCATGTGTGTGCCTGTCCCCTCAGCTCTTAGAATAGTGAATGATTGGACCGGGCAGGCCCAGAGGGCTATGCAGTGGGGCCTGGTGACAAGAGGGGGTCTGGGTGAATTCTGGGGGTGGGAGGGAGGGTGAGCTGTCTTTGCTCTTCCAACACTGCGTTTGTGACGACAAGCTGTGCTCAGGCAGCCTAGCTGGTCTAAATGAGCAGTTCCTAATAGTGACTAATCAATACAGATAGAGGAGCTAAATCAGGTTAAGACCCAGCTCTCCTGGGTTGGTGTCATGCCATAAATGGCTTCCCAGCAGCCCAAGGTCAAGGGTGCCGCTCTTACCCCTTCCCCCTCCCTGTTTCCATCCCCCACTGCCTACGAGGGGCTCCTCTCCACAGCCCCGGGATGCCCACCAGCCCGCACACATGTGTGCCCCAGGCCATTGCTTTCTGTTGCCCAGCCTCCCCCTCACCCCCTGCATTAGAATGCCCTTTCCTTCTGCATTTTATTTCCATGCCCAAGGTCTGGGGTGGTCACGCACACGCTGACATTTAAAGACTCAGCCGAGAAATCAATCTGTGTGGTCTGTCCTTCAGCACCTCAGGAACCTGTGTGGCTGAGCCAAGCCTCATCTGGCTCGCACCCTATCGATTTGTAATGGTATCTGTGGGTTGCTGAAATTACATGTGGAACCCGCTTGGAGAAAAACAGGAGGCAGTGTAGCCGAGTGGTTGGGGGCCTCTGGAGCCACACTGCTTGGGCTTGAACGGTGGCCTGGGTCATTTGCTCCCCCTCTCTGAGTCTCAGTCAAGGGAGTCACCTGGGAGTATCTATGCTATAGGACTGCAGGGACGATGGAATGAGTTAAACATACAGCACTGAGAACGACCCGTGCGACACGGTGCTATATAAGCGTTAGTTACTGTCTTTGGGCTGGGGACAGAAACAGTAGTACCCACCTCCCAAGATTGTTTTGAGGATGAAATGAGATAACTTATGTAGAATCCACCTGGCATGTTGTGAACACTCAGCAGACGTTTGTGCTGCTGAGTGACTTAAGGAGACACAGTCTGGTGAACACAAGCCAAGGCCAGGGATCCCTGAAATAATGATAATCATTAGGAATTACAAGAGGGTTCGATGGATGAATTCAAAAACGACCCAACATTTCAGGTAAGGCTGCCATGAGGCTAAGTGGAAGTCAGGCGGTGGGAAGCCGCTTTGTCTCAGGGAGCTTGCTGTCTGCAGGGAGATGGGAGGCCATCTGGGCCCGGGGGGAGGGGGGTCACGTGTCCCCATGTGACTCCCTGAGCCTTATTAGTGAGCTGTGGGAGGTAGAAATCCACCCCCAAGGAGCTCCGAGCTCCCAGTCTCAGATACAATGTCCTTTTTATATCTACCCTGTGTCTGGGCCAGGACCTGATCATATGCCTGTTTGGATTGAGGGCAAAGGGGAGAGAGGGCCAGGACAGAGAGGATTAAGAATTACCCAAGTCCCATAAACATGACCGGAGACAGCCCTCGGCACTGGAATGTAGCAGAAGACAATGTGGCAAAAGCGTGGAGGAATGCTGTGTCTGCAGGAGGGGCGGGGACCAGCCCGAACCCCGGGGGCTGTGAGTTCTACACACGTTTGCCATGCAGGAAAAATCCTGGAGGTTGGAGCGGAAGTGAGGCATCTGAAGGTCTGAAGTCACATAGCTAATAAATGGAGGAGCTGGGATTTGAACCTGGGTTCGTGGATTCCAAAACTTGTTTCCCTGCTGATGCGGGCTAGTCAGCAGTACCTTGATGGACTAGAGACAAACAGAAATCTGCCGGGTTTACCTGGCATCCTGCAAGGGGAGGGTTCACCGTGTTGGGGAGATGCCAACATTCAGTTCACCTGGGATGTGGGTCAAGATTATTGTGGCTGTAGCTTTGTGGACAAAACTTCTAGATGCTCTGTTCCCTTGACTCTCGTTCCGTGACCATTTTCAGATTATAACTTAGTTCCCAGGGACTTGCCAGCAGGAGAAGGCATCCTGGACACAGACAGACCTGTGCCTGTTCCTGACAAGGCCACTTCCCATCGTGACTGCCAGGTTTCGGGCCGTGGGGCACCGTGGGGTTAGACTGGCCTCCCCACTCCTTAAATGGGATTTAATAAGATCTACCCTGAGGGAGTTACGGTAAGAAATGCCCGACCCAGTACCTGGCACCCAGGAGGGGCTCAATGAACAGTAGACATTTTTGAAACACATTAGCACTCTGATTTGTCAGTCAGTCTTTTGTGAGTTGGTCTCTTAGCCATTGAGTAGCAACAGAATCAAGGTGAGAATTCCATCAGGTTCTAGAGATCTAGCCTCCAAGCTGCTGACCCTTGGCAATGGCCTGAGAGAAGCCAACAGTCCGGGCCAGACTTGGCCTTGAAGGATATTGGACTTAGCAGGCCACCGTGGTTGGTATCCCTGGGAGCCAAATCCCTGGAGGGGTGGGAGGGGGTCTGAGGGAGATGGTGAGCACAGAGGAGTATTTAAGGGGGAGAACTGAGGGCCAGAGCTCGTATGAATTGCCAGCTAGAAGAAGACCCCAGGAGGCCAACCAAGTCAAAAGCAGGAGGCCTGGGAACCCAGGAATGGCAGGGAAGCCACAAGTTGGGCCGGCCCTATCCTCACCAATCACGGGCACGCTCACAGCCCCTGGGGAACTTTGTGAAAACAGATCCTGGGCCCATCCTTGCAACTTCTGATTGGATCTGGGTTAAGGCCCATGAAATTCTATTTCGGAAACATTCTCCACTGGGGCGCCTGGGTGGCTCAGCTGGGTAAGCATCTGACTCTTGGTTTTGGCTCAGGTCATGATCTCACGGTTTGTGAGACTGAGCCCCATGTCCGGCTCCGTGCTGACAGTGTGGAGCCTGCTTGGGATTCTCTATCTCCCTCTCTCTCTCTGTCACTGCCCCACTCACTCTCTCTGTCTCTCTCTCAAAAATAAACTTAAAAAAGTAAAAAATCATAATTTATTGAGGTAAAATTCATATAACAAAAATTAACCAGTTTAAAGTGAATAATTCAGGGGTATTCAGTACACGTTATTGTGCAACCAGCAACTCTATCTAGTTCCAAAACATTTCCATTACGCCAAAGTAAAACTGCTCTCCCATTAAGCTTTCTCCCAATAACCTCCTACTCTAACCCCTGGCAACCACCAATCTTCATCTGTCTCTGTAGATTTGCTTATTCTGGAGATTCCATTTCACTTTATACGATTTCACAGAAAAGGAATCATACAATACGTTATCTTTTGTGCCTGGCTTCTTTCACTTAGTATAATGCTTTGGAGGTTCATCCGTGTATCGATACTTCATTACTTTTTATGGCCGAATAGTTTTCCACTGTATGGACATACCACAATTTGTTTATCCACTCATCCGATGACAGACCTATGGACCGTGTTCACCTCTTGGTTGTTGTGAAATTGCTGCTATGAACGTGTGTGTGTACGTGTACTTGTTTGAGGGTTCTCTTTTCAGTTCCTTTGAGTATATACGTAGGAGTGGAATTGCCAGGTCATAAAGTGATTCTGTGTTTAACTTTTTGAGGAACTGCCAGACTGTTTTCTATAGCAGCCGAAGCATTTTATATTCCAAGTGATACAGCTGTAAAGCTTCCAAAGTTATGGAGTGCAAAAGAAGAAAAAAGTAAGGTCTTAAACTTTTTTTTTCTAAATTGGAAAAATTTAAATTGTTTGCCTAAAAGCTAAGCAGGCTCATGGTGCACAGCTTGACTGGATCTTCTGTTTCGTGGCTGGCACAAAGGGCGAGGGCTGGCTCCCCACCTTCCTCCTGCCCACCTCTTGCTGGCCCCTTGCCATTCCTTATAACTTCTTATTATTGACTTTGAATAGAAGCTTTCAGTTGTCTGTTCTTCCTCTTTTTGTTGAAGGGCTGTTGATGGGATAGGAATTACAGCCTTAGCTGCTGTTGTCTGTGTTGTCTGACTACCTGGCACGTTGCTGGCTGCACTTCCTTGGGAATGAATCCCCTAAGTGCGCATAGCAAATGATGAAAACTTGGCACATAAATAAGGAGGCAGGCTGTGCTCCGCTGACGTGCCTGGGGAAGTGATCAACTGGGCCCCGTGTGCCATACCCAATGTCCCCAAGCTCCAGGGCCATTTATCCACAGGGAAACAACTGGACTTTCTTCTTCTCCTACCCTCCCCCCTCCTCCTTCTTCTTCCTTTTTGTGCAAAAATGTGATTTTCTTAAAGCACCGAGATAGGACCCATGGGTGGAAAGAGCTGCTCAACTGGACTTCTGTTAGTCTCTTCCTTCCTTCCTTCCTTCCTTCCTTCCTTCCTTCCTTCCTTCCTTCCTCCTTCCCTTCCTCCCTCCGTTTCTCTTTCTCTTCTTCCCTTTCTCTCTCTTTCTTCCTTCCCTCCATCTTCTTTTCTTTCTTTCATTCAACAAACATTTATAGAATGAAGCACCTAATCTGTGTCAGGCACTGTTCTAGATATTTTTGTATGAGATATATTGTGTAAGACTCATAACAAGAAGGTATTATTGTCCTCAGTTCAAAATGAGGAAATGGAGATTCAGAGAAATTAAGAAATCTTCCTAAAGTCACACAGCCAGTAAGTAGTAGCCCCAGGGCTTGGTGCTGGGTTTCTGTGTGGCCTAGATTTTTTAGAGTTCCTTTACTCTTCCTCCTTTTCCTTCTTTCCTTTCCTCTCTGTCTCCCTTCTTTCTGCACTTATCTCCAGCATGCTCTGTTTGCCAGGCACCCAAGGTAGACACTGAAGATGTCACAGTGAACAAGATGGACAAGAGCAAACTCTTTCTGATTGCTTTTTCATTGAGTCCTGTGACCCCTGGGCATCATCTCAAACCTATTTAATTTCTTCTCAAATGTTCTGTTTCACATAATGAACAAAGGTAGCAGATTAAAGAACTGTAGTGTTGAAGATGAATTAAATTCAGGCCCTGGGTTCGTGCCTCCTTCAATAGACTCCTCAAAGCTCATGCCTCCAGATGTGATCAGCAAATCTGATCATGCCCCTCCCTTGCTCCCAAACCTCTTGTGGTCCAGGGCCCTACAGACATCCCTGTGACATGAGAAATGGTAAAGACCCGAGTGGGGCTCTCCATCAGAGCTGAACCGTGCGGAAAGGTCGGGGAGAGCATTTTTAGAAGTGCTTTTCTGTGCATAATTTGAAATTCATGGATGAAGTGGTAGCAGGGCATCAGGCACGGAGGCATTTCTCCAAATTGAAAAGCAAGGCGAGGGCTTCAAGGCTGAAAGACCACCTCTCTTTGGAAGAAGATGCCCTTAAGACGTGCACACACCCAGTTCATTTGTGCCCAGCCATCGTCCCCTGCCTGTATCATCATTGCTTGGGGTTTTGCATATTCAGGTAAGTTTGTGCTTATGTTATGCAAGTAAACATATGCTGAGGGTAGCAATGTTTATTTTAGTGGGAGCATTTATTTTAATAGTTGTCTAAATCACACCAGGATTGCATTTATCGCATCATTAAGGATCTGAAGGGGTCACTGAAATATTTAAGTTCGACTTGGCTGCTGTAGTTTATGGAAGATATTAGATGCTCTCAAAGGTCTACTGTACTTCTGAACAAGGCAGAAGGTGGCAAGCTTGATCCCACCTCCCTGCCCGCTCCCGGAGCTCAGTATCTACATTTTATTTTATTTTCTAATTCTTTAAGTTTATTTATTTATTTTGAGAAAGAGAGAAAGAGTACGCAAGTAGGGGAGGGGCAGAGAGAGAGAGAGAGAGAGAGAGGGAGAGAGAGAGAATCACAAGCAGGCTCTTGGGTTATTTTTTAAATTTTTAAATTTTTAAATTTTTATTTTTTATATGTAACTTATTGTCAAATTGGTTTCCATACAACACCTAGTGCTCATCCCAACAGGTGCCCTCCTCAATGCCCATCACCCACTTTCCCCTTCCCCCCCCCCCATCAACCCTCAGTTTGTTTTCAGTATTTAAGAGTCTCTTATGGTTTGCCTCCCTCCCTCTCTGTAACTTTTTTCCCCCTTCCCCTCCCCGCCCCCCGGTCTTCTGTTGAGTTTCTCAGAATCCACATATGAGTGAAAACATATGGTATCTGTCTTTCTCTGCCTGACTTATTTTACTTAGCATAACACTCTCCAGTTCCATCCACCTTGCTACAAATGGCCAGATTTCATTCTTTCTCATTGCCGAGTAGTATTCCATTGTATATATAAGCCACATCTTCTTTATCCATTCGTCAGTTGATGGACATTTAGGCTCTTTCCATCATTTGGCTATTGTTGAAAGTGCTGCTATAAACATTGGGGTACAAGTGCCCCTATGCATCAACACTCCTGTATCCCTTGGGTAAATTCCTAGCAGTGCTATTGCTGGGTCATAGCAAATTTATAGCAAAAATTAATTTTTTGAGGAATCTCCACGCTGTTTTCCAGAGCGGCTGCGCCAGTTTGCATTCCCACCAACAGTGCAAGAGGGTTCCTGTTTCTCCACATCCTCTCCAGCATCTATAGTCTCCTGATTTGTTCATTTTAGCCACTCTGACTGGCGTGAGATGATATCTCAGTGTGGTTTTGATTTGTATTTTCCTGATAAGGAGTGACGTTGAGCATCTTTTCATGTGCCTGTTGGCCATCTGGATGTCTTCTTTAGAAAAGTGTCTATTCATGTCTTCTGCCCATGTCTTCACTGGATTATTTGTTTTTTGGGTGTGGAGTTTGGTGAGTTCTTTATAGGTTTTGGATACTAGCCCTTTATCCGATATGCCATTTGCAAATATCTTTTCCCATTCCATTGGTTACCTTTTAGTTTTGTTGATTGTTTCCTTTATAGTGCAGAAGCTTTTTATCTTGATAAGGTCCCAATAGTTCATTTTTGCTTTTAATTCCCTTGCCTTTGGAAATGTGTCAAGTAAGAAATTGCTGCGGCTGAGGTCAGAGAGGTTTTTTCCTGGTTTCTTCTCTAGGGTTTTGATGGCTTCCTGTCTCACATTCAGGTCATTCATGCGTTTTGAGTTTATTTTTGTGAGTGGTGTAAGAAAGTGGTCTAGTTTCATTCTTCTGCATGAAGAATGTCCAGTTCTCCCAGCACCATTTGTTAAAGAGACTGTCTTTTTTCCATTGGATATTCTTTCCTGCTTTGTCAAAGATGAGTTGGCCATACGTTTGTGGGCTCAATTCTGGAGTCTCTATTCTATTCCATTGGTCTATGTGTCTGTTTTTGTGCCCATACCATGCTGTCTTGATGATTACAGCTTTGTAGCAGAGGCTAAAGTCTGGGATTGTGATGCCTCCTGCTTTGGTTTTCTTCTTCAGTATTACTTTGGCTATTCGGGGTCTTTTGTGGTTCCATACAAATTTTAGGTTTGCTTATTCTGGCTTTGAGAAGAATTAAAGTAGCCTTTTAAAATATGTCTGTCTGTCTGTCTGTCTGTATGTATATATGTATATATGTATTTATTTATTTATTTATTTATTTGAGAGAGAGAGAGAGAGCGAGCGAGCATGTGTGTGCATGCACATGTGGGAGGGGCAGAGGGAGAGGGAGATAGAGAATCTTAAGCTGGCTCCATGCCCAGTGTGGAGTCCAATGGGGGGCTTGATTTCACCACCGACCATGAGATCATGACCTGAGCCAAAATCAAGAGTCAGACGCTTAATGGACTGAGCTACCCAGGTGCCCCAGTATCTACATTTTAAAGTGAGGGGTTGTAGAGAGCAAGCAGGCAGACGTTAGCAGTGTTCTTGTACTCCTACCAATCTCCTCTTGTGGTCCAGATTTGGAATCTAGAGACCCAAATTCCAGGCTCTACGCTATTCGGTTGGGGGACCTTGGACAAATCATGTAAATTTCCTATGCCATTTTCCTCAGCTGTTAAAAAAGAAAAGAAAAAAGGGAGTGATAATAACACTGTCCTAAGAAACGTCACAAGGTTAACTAAGTGGCTTTCCTAATTCCCTGTGCTTGCTCTGCAGCTAAGGTTCAGGCTGAGCTAAACCAGGAGCCCTGAAGGCTGGTATATTTGCTTCCTGCGGCTGCCATCACAAATGCACACAAGCCAGGGCATGGTGGGGGAGTGGTGATGGTGTTTGAAACAACAGAAACTTATTTTTCAGAGTTCTGGAGGCCAGAAGACTGGAATCAAGGTGTATCCATAGGGATGATTCCTTCTGGATGTTTTGAGGGAGAATCTATTCTGTGCTTCCCTCTGAGCTCCTGTAGGTCTAGCAACCCTTGTTGTTCCTTGTCTTCTAGACATTCTGCTCCAATCTCTGCCTGTCCTCACAGGCTTTCCCTCTCTCTCTTTGTTTTCATTATCTCCTTTCTCTTACAAGGACACCAGGGATTAGATTTAGAGCCCACCCCAAACCAGGATGATCTTATCTTGAGATCCTTACCTTAATCACATCTACAAAGACTCTGTTTCCAAGTAAGGTCACGTTCACAGGTGCCAGGGGTTAGGACTGGGACATACCTTTTTTGGGGGAAGAAGGAGACACAGTGCAACCCATTACAGAAAGAAACATTTAAATCCTTTCCAAGGGAGGATGCTAAAACTAATGGTGAGGGTGAGGATCAGATTGGTAAGGGCGAGGGGTAAGAGATGAAGACCATGGAGGTGGGGTGGGGGGATTTTATGTGGTGTTATCTGTGAGGTGCATGGGCAGGACTAGCACCTCTGCAAATCCAAACTGAACCAGATTCCACTTGTCTGGTGATAGATTAGAGATCCAGAATTCAACACCTACTGGTATTAATTTCTCTAACAGAGGCAGTGATAAGAGCATGGACTCTGGATTCAGCCAGCATGGGTGTAAATCCAGGCCGCATAACTTCAGGCAAATTACTTAATACCCAGCTTAGGTTGGGTTCCCTCAAAGCAGAACCTGGGACAGGCTTCCAGTGTATTTGATTTATTGAGGGAGTGCTCTTGGGAGAAAAGGGGTGAGGGAAGCAGGTGAGGGGTGGCAGATGGATCTGAGCAAGGATGCAATCCCAGCTAGACTCTTTCACCTGACCCCAGAGGTAGCTCTGGACCATAAATTGTGCCATAGAGTTGGTCCCACCTTGTAGAGTCCCATCCTATAACAGTTAGTCATTGGTTGACAGCTGCCACAGTGGGGGTAAAAGGAGCATGTAACTTTGCTAGGTGAGGCCATTGGTGAATGTCCATTCAGCCAAGGACATTTCTCGGGAGATGGGGGGAGGCTGTGAGTCATTAGAAGCCAATCCTTTTAATGCTTGGAGAATGGGGCCACCTACCCAGGAAAGGGGCAGACAGTATCCATTACATTTAACTTTGACAACTTTCGTTTCCTCACGTATAAAATGGAGCTAATCATAGTAACTACGTCATAGGATTGCTATGAGATTTAAATAGGTTAACATATGTGATCATATATAGATGTTCAGTAAACCATAGCTATGACTGGTGTATTCTTTATTGCTGAGTAACAAATCGCCCCAAGTTTTAGCAACTTAAAACAACAAATATTTATTAGACAACTTGGTTCCTCAGGGTTGGGTATCAGGAATGGTGTAGTTGGGTTGTTTTGGTTCAGGGTGTCTCATGAAGTTACAATCAAATGTTGGCTGGGGCTGCATCATCTGAAAGCTTGACTGGGGCTGGAGGGCTTACTTCCAAGATGGCTTCTTCAGTGGCTGTTGGTAGAAAGCCATAGTTCCTTACCACATGGACATCTTCATAGGTTGCTTGAGTGTCCTCATTATATGGCAGCTGCTAGCTTCCCCCAGAGTGAACAACCCAAAAGGGAGAACAAAGGGGAAGCTGCAATGCCCTCTATGACCTGGTCTTGGAATTACATACCATCATTTCTGCTATTTTCTGTCTGTTAGAAGTGAGTCACGAGGTCCAACCCATACTCAAGGAGAGGGAAATTAAGTTCCATCTCTTGAAGGGAGGAAATGATTTGTGGAATTTTAAATCTACCACAATTAGCTATTCTTAATTACCACAGAAGCCTTGGAAACTTGTGTTGCTTCCAAGGGAAATTTGTGTTTGACAAATGAACACACAAGTGGGCAATGAATGAATTTCAAATGATGGATCATTTGGCATTTAAGTAAAGTAGCTGTCTTTGAAAAGGAGAAACTTCAAGGGCCCATCGAATGACATCATACCTTCCATTTGCACACCAGCAGTCATCCCTGCCCCCCAAATTCCACTTCTCTTAGTGTACCAGAAGAGCCCAAGAATCTGTATTTAGAAACTCAGTAGATGAATGTAATGTGAACCCCTGGTGTAGGCAATCATTTTACCCTTCCTAAACACACACACACACACACACACACACACACACACACACACACACCAGCTTCTGATTCTATTTTGCTTGATCTTCTGATTTTCTGGCTTCCCACACCAAATCCGGTCCTCTTCAGGCTCCATTTCTGGTTTGTTGAGACTTGGTTTTTCCATGTGGTTTTTGGTTTTGCTTACTTTCTTGCTACCAGCTCCAAGGAACCCCCCAGCTCCTGACTGGACCAGCCTCTGCCCACCACCCTCTAAGGGGCCAGGAGGATTCAGGTTTAACCAGCCTTCCTGTCCTCTCTCTCTGCTCTCTCTGCATACCTACAACTTCCATTCTTTGTTACTGGGTCTCTTGGTCAGGTCTTCGCCATTGGACCAAAAAGAGGGTGGGAACAATTATTCAGATAACTGAGACACCTATTCAAGCAAAAATGATGATTATTTTTTCCTCCTGAGCGATCCAGATAATTGTTTTAATTCCCAGCTTCACTTTGTCTCTGGGGCTCTGACCTCTTCATTCTATGACTCTAGTTAAAATTTGGTCCCAGTGATAAATATTTCTGATCTAATTGTTTCCTTTACTCATGTTCCACGGGGTGGGTATTTGCAGGAAAGAAGATCTGTAGGTAAATGAGAGTTCACTTCAATCAATATTACATTGGGCAATATTAGAATCAAAAGAAAGCTGTCATGGTAGACCCACTATCTAAATTTCACTTTCTGGAAGGCCCTGCTCTACTTCATCCCTCCCCAACCCCTGACACATGCAGCAGCAAGGAGCAAATTACCATTTATTAAACTCTAATTATCTTTCCCATTTTCAATACCGTTCTCTGTGTATGTGTCAGCACGCAAGCCTGTACTCCACTGCCATTAAATTAGCAATAAGTCTTGTTAGCATCGCATCCATATTTATAGACAGGGCTGGGGGATGCTGCAGTGACATGGTGCAAAGTTGGATGCCCTTAATAGAAGGTTAGGGACGTGTCCTCACCCTACAGCAATCCAGGCACGTGGCAGACGTAGGGGATTTGAGGGGACCTAACAAAAACTTACGCTGTTTGGAGACCGTGTCAAGCCTTTCAGGAGAGTCTATAGAAAAGTTCAAGCAGAGACATCTCACCTTTGGAAAAAAGCCCATGTTTCTTTATTTGGGTGTCACGGAGCTCGGGAGGCTGATGGGAAATGACAGTGTCCTATTCTGTTGCTCACAGAACAACAGTTCAGGAAGTGTATGGCAGACCCCGCTGTGAGCTGGCTGGGTTTGTACCACTCCTCCCGACCAGGATGTCCAGGCTGGGCATCTGCCCGAGCAACAGGAGCTTATCACAAGATTCTTCTGTAATCCTATACGAGGTGATCCTCGAGTGGTTTCAGGACAGTAATCTGGGACAGGCCACATATTATCGGTAGGGGAAGGTTAGCTTGCACCTAGCGGGCCAGCGTCCGTGGATGAGACCAATCCGATGGCTCTGGCTCAACAAACCCAGGTCTGTATAATTACAGAGTCCGTGCTCTTTTCACTAATGCTGAGCATCTCGCCCTGGAAATCCAAGGCAGACTCGTACTTCCTGTTTCCCACCGTGGAACTTTGCCCTGCCTTCTGAAAAGCATGTGGATTCCCAATCACCATCTTGTAGCCAAATGCTGTCCAAAGAGGAGCAAAGCGACCTGCTCGCTCCACGGGGACCCACCTCTCCCGCCCCAATGCCACTGCACCTACCAGGTGGTTCCCCCCTCCCTCCCCTGCTGAGGAAGCTTCGTGTTTCCCTGGCTGTCCATCCACTCTTTTTGGCTGCCAGTCAAGTTCAGTGGCCTCTGGGACAGTTCCCTGATGAGACCCCGGGCCTTACCTGGCCTCCCACCTCTTCTCATCTTAACTCATTAGATTTAGAATCTGGGCTCTGGAAGGAACAGAAGGAAGAAGCTGGCCCAACACTCTGAGTTTGCAGACAGGTCCGTGACATTGAGGCAGGGGCGGGGAGGGTGTTCAGAATAATCCAGTCCCCCCTCGCAGACACCTGGGGTCCCTTCACCTATTGTTCAGCACGGCAGGCAGCTCCCCGCAGCGTGATCACCCTGGGCTCATTAACAAGCTGTGCTCCTTTGCATATCTAAATATCCCTGAACGTAGAGAACAGAGCTGATTCTATCCTTCTCCTAATGTATACACAGGAAAAGGGCAGGGAAGAGGCAGACAGGAAAACCGGATCACACCCTCCTTCCTCTGTCCCTTGTATTCACCTGTTGGTCAGGTGTTTTTGTTAAACCAGCTCATTCTTTCCTTGCAGACACAGCACCGATAAGCTTTATCTTGCGGTTACTCTGTGTTTCCTTTTCCTTTGGAAAAGCTGTGATTCCTCCCCATTTTCCCCTCCCCTATTTCCACCTCTCCTTCTCTGGCTCCACTTGTGGGAGAATACCCCTTCCCCTCTTTCAACACGCAACACAAAACACCAGAGCCTCTACATCAGCTTTATGCAAATGTATAAACACACCCACCCTCATTCAGCATGCTCCGAAACAGGAACTGTCTATCTATAGATCAGCCTGATTACAGTTCATTTTTATACAGCTTGAGAAGCGTGAAAAGTCACAGGCTGGGGATAAACCAGCTCGAAATCGTCATACGGATGATCATGACACACGTAGATCATTTATTCCAGAAGCGCCCTGATGGGCCCCCAGGATCCACCCTACAGATTTCTTGTCAGTTTATAGGAAAGGCTGCTGCCCTAATGATGCCTTCTAGGGCAGTGCTATCTTAATGGGGGTGGAGGGAGCACCCATGTCTGCCCAGCTGCCACTTTCCTGGGAAAACAGCTTCCAAACAGTGGACCTCCGGGCAGGAGGGCCAGCCCTAAAAGATAAAGTGGCTGGGAGAGAAAGTCTAGAAAGTGGTGGGACTTACTCCCAGCTTTGTCACTCGCTCTGCAAGCATTTATTGAGCCACCTGCCGCGTGCACAATCCTGTACTAGTTCTGATCACATGTATTCGACGAATGGCAGTAAGTGCTTGCTAAGCGCCAGCCACTGTTGTGTGTGACAAATACTAACTCCTATAATCCTCAGCATGCTCCTGTGAGACGGGCACATCATTATCCTCACTTTACAGGTGAGGAGACCGAGGCACAGAGAAGTTAAGTAACCTGCCCAAAGTCGCACAGCGCATTAGCCTCTAACCCAGGTAGTTGGCTCCGGTTTGTGCCCTCAGCCACGTAGCTGGGACAGTGACAGAATGCAGAGATGACTGTTTCTTCCTCCTCCAGCATTCATTCACCCTTCCTTAGACAACACCGTCCCTATTCTCTTTTGGGGAATTCACCTCGCCTACACGGTTGGGGTGGGTGTGGCCCCCATTCCCAGCTCCTGGGGGTGGATCTTCATCAGGTTAGACCAATCAGCGATCAGCATATCTTACCCCCAGCCACCTGATTGGTCAGGGACGGGCACATGGCCACAGAGAGCGAGTCCTCTGGATTCTGAAGGAGGTATGGGGAGGGGGGAGGCGGAGGCCGGAGCGGCGTGGGGGGTGGTGACTTCTCTCATCTATAGGGCAGTGTCATGTGAGGCAGAGCGGAGCAGCTATCCTGTGGGGTTTAAGAACGAACAGCAGGAAGGCAGTGCCGAGAGACAAAGAGACAAACCAACTCCTCGGTGAAACTGTTGAACTTGGGTTTTGTTAAAAACGATATTCTGTAAGATAAGAGATAGTGGCGTTGTCCTCTTTAATGGCCAGCATTTTGACTCTACCACGCATGGCTCTGTGGCTCTGGATGCCCATTTGTAACAGTAGAAGGTTTCTCTATGCTGGAACTTTTTAAAATGTTTATTTATTTTTTATTTTTTGAGATGGAGGTGGGGCAGAGAGAGAGAGAGAGAGAGAGAGAGAGAGAGAGACTCCTAAGCAGGCTCCCCGCTGTCAGCGCAGAGCCTGATGTGGAGCTCGAACCCCTGAACCGTGAGATCGTGACCCGAGCCAAAACCAAGAGTCAGACGCTTAATAGACTTAGCCACCCAGGGGCCCCTGAGCTGGGACTTTTTGAAAGTGACAGAAGGATTTGTTCAGGGTAAGTGAGCTCACATTCTGAAATGAGACCTAGATGTAAAGTGTGATACATTATTTCTAGGCTGTAAGTGACCAAGCCGTATGGTGGCTCCTGCAGTCGCCTCCCACCCCCGCCTAAGAAATGGCAGCCCTCCTGGCCTGGAATGGCTATGAGAGCAGTTCCTGGTCAGCCAGAATCCTCTTTCTGGGTTCCCACTGGATTGCCCCGAGCTGTCTGAGCTTGGTCCCAGCCCTCCTCTCCCTCCTGGACATTTATGATTGAAACCAGGCACCAAGCATTTGGTTCTTTACTTGCTCAATGCTCAGATTTTGAGAACTACCCTCAGGCCCCGTCTCTGGAAGGCTGTTTCTCTCTTCCTACCCCCTCCAGCTGGGGCTGCGGGGCTCACGGTGCTCAGCTTCCAACCGGAAGACCCTAGGCTTGCCCTCATCCCTACAGTGTGGCCATGAGGATCAGGTGTTGTGGGGGGCACATCTTACACCCATGTCCCCTCCAGGAGTTACTCTCTGCTAGGATCCAGGCTGCGAACGGATCTCCGGTTGTGCAGAATCACGGAAGGTGGTGAGGTAACCGACTGATCTAGAATCAGTCACGCCACATATTCGGTTAAAGCTAAACCAACAGAAATGATTCTGAATATTTTATTCCTCTGACGCATCATCATACCACTTTACAGGTCTTCAACATCGTGCTCACTTTTTGTCTTCAGAATACCCTGACTCTCCCTGTTTTCAAATGTATGTACCGTCCGTTTGCAAATGCAAGTTACCAGTTGTCTTGTTTGGAGTTTTTTGGTCTTTGTTTTTGTTTTACAGGTGGGAGGCCTGTCTCCCCAAGGGACCACAGAGCGATTCGTGGAACTTTGTGTGTGTAAAGAGAGGTCTTAGAGACCTCCATAAGAAAACCTGCATGTAAATTAGTGTGTTAAGAAGCTGGTATGATGGTCCTTGGGCCCTGGCAGGCAAGCATTTTCTTTATTCTTCCCTGTAACACAGGTCTTAAAAACAGTAGAGTACTGATTTAAAATTTAGAGTCTGGGGGCACCTGACTGGCTCAGTTTGGTTAAGCATCCAACTTCAACTCAGGTACTGATCTCGCAGTTCATGAGTTTGAGCCCCGTGTCGGGTTCTGTGCTGACAGCTCAGAGCCTGGAGCCCGCTTCAGATTCTGTGTCTCCCTCTCTCTCTGCCCCTCCCCCACTTGCACTCTGTCTCTCTCTCTCAAAAATAAATAAACATTAAAAAAATTTTAAATTTAGAGTCTGTGGGATGTTTTTCCCCCACCTAGAAGAGTCAGGAGCCAGTGTATTTGAGGTTCAATGGATGAGTCTTCTTTTTTTTAATGTGTATTTGTTTATTTTTGAGAGAGAGAGAGAGTTAGAGAGAGAGAACAAGTGGGGAAGGGGCAGAGAGAGAGAGGGAGACATAGAATCTGAAGCAGGTTCCAGGCTCTGAGCTGTCAGCACAGAGCCTGATGGGGGGCTTGAACCTACCACTATGAGATCATGACCTAAGCTGAAGTCAGATGATTAACCAACTGAGCCACCCAGGTGCCCCTTAAGAAAGTCCCTTCCAGGGGGTGCCTGGGTGGCTGGTCAGTTAAGCATCCGACTTCAGCTCAGGTCGTGATCTCATAGTTCATGAGTTTGAGCCTTGCATCAGGCTTGCCCTTCCTTCTCTCTCTGTTCCTCCACTGCTCACAGTCTCTCTCTCTTAAAAAAATAAATAAAGATTAAAAAAAAAAAAAAAAAAGAAAATCCCTTCCAGGTCTGGTATGTTTCCAGATCCGTAAGGACATTGCTCATTTAAGGCTGTTTGCAAAGATCTAAATGAAGACTGTTATTAGACAAACAAACCCCACATCTTTTACTAATGTAAGAAACAAGGAAATAAATGGCCTGTTGTCTTCTGTCCAGCTAAGATAGTGTGAGCACTAGAACTCTGCTCTGAGATGTAAGCTGTAATCAGTCCTCCAGCCTCTTTTCTCCAGGGGTGAAAACCAGTCCTCTTGCCAAGCAAGAAGTAATACTTCTTGCTCCCGCATTTGCCCTGGAGAGGTCTGCACTGTGGTTGATTCCTCTCCCGCTGTGATGAGAGTCCCTGGCCGTGGTGTTAATATGCGTCTCTAGGTCCGGTCCTCTTGTCCAACCCTTCCACCCCAGCGCCATGTTCCTGCTCTAGGACTCCAGCATGTTACCAGGTGTTTCCTGCCAATACCAGCCAAAGATGCATGGCAGCTGATACCCGCCAGCGTCTCTGCTGAGGCTGCCGGTGCCCAGTGTTGAGAGCTGTTCTATCTGTGCCAAGAAGACTGCTTCCTGCTGCAGCCAGACCCATTTCTGAGTCATCGCTGGCTGTGGTCTAAGCTTCTAGAACCCAGGCTGGGGTATCTTAGGCAATACCTTTTGCTGGCTTTCTTCAAACCTCATTGCAACCCCTCCCCCCTTGCCCCTGGAGCCCACTTGATCCCACCCAAAGGGTCAAGACTTTCCAGCTACCTGCTGAAAGACAACCTTGGCTCTACTCCTATCACTGCCCTGTCCCTTTGTCTTGGAACGAAACTAGGTTGCCTTAACTGCCTATAGTGGCTTTAACTCTGTTAGCTGTGTGACTTCCACAAGCAGTGTAACCATTCTAGGTCTTATTTTCTCATCTGTAAAATGGGAATAATGCTTATCTCATTGGGTGGTTGTTGAGAATTAAATGAGACCAAGTCTTCCTCGTGCCAATAGATATTATAAGTTATTCTTTAGGAAACTCTTCAGCCCCAAACCAGTTTTCTGAACACATCTAACTCCTAGGATTTTTTTTTTTTTTTACATTTTTGTTTCCATGTGTTGAACACTTTCCACGTGCCAGCCACAGCACCGAATGCCTGCATTTCATTCTCGCATTTATTGGTCACAACAGCCTACGAGGTAGGTGCTATTGAAAGCTGTGGTTCAAGGCTGGGTAAATTGAGGTCCACAGAGATCAAGTGGGCTCTCCCAGGGCCATCCCTCTGGTAGGTGGTGGAGTCAGTGTTTGAACCCAGAACAAACAAACTCCAAGGCTTTAGTCTCAAGCTAGTACCTTGCTGCAAGGATTTTTTTTTTTTTTTTTTTTTTTTTTTTTTTTTTTTTTTTTTTTTTTTTTACTATTAGTAATGAAGAAAGTTTTGTAAGGTCATATTAGGTTTACCAGGAAATCCCTAAGGCAGGGGGCCCCGTCCTTCAGCTGTCTAACGTACTCTGTTTGCTTGTCCAGATAAATGCTGCTCCGAGAGTGCCTCTCTCATTTCCTGATTCAAGCCAGGGAAGTCATGTCACCCTGGGCACGAAGAGTGTTCCCTTTCCTTGGTCCTTCCCAAAACTGGCCTTGGCCCTCCACTGCTATGGGCAAAAGTATAAAGAAAGGGGACAGATAGTTCACAATTCCCTTAAAAAATTTTTTTAATGTTTATTTTTGAGAGAAAAAGAGAGAAAGAGAGAGAGAGAGCACAGGTGGAGGAGGGGCCAAGAGAGAGAGAAAGAGACATAGAATCTGAAGCAGGTTTCAGACTCTGAGCTGTCAGCACAGAGCCCAATATGGGGCTCGAATTCACAAACTTCGAGATCAGGACCTGAGCTGAAGTCTGTCGCTTAACCGCCTGAGTCACCCAGGTGCCCTTGCAATCTCCTTTTTTAAAAAAATGTCTTTAGGGGGCGCCTGGTGGCTCAGTCAGTTAAGCAGCCGACTTCGGCTCAGGTCGTGATCTCACGGTTTGTGAGTTCAAGCCCCACATGGGGCTCTGTGCTGACAGCTCAGAGCCTGGAGCCTGCTTTGGATTTTGTGTCTCCTTCTCTGTCTGCCCCTCCCATGCTCATGCTCTGTCTCTCTCTGTATCCCAATAATAATAAATAGAGGTTAAAATTTTTTTTTTAATTTTTAATGTTTATTTTTTTTTTTTTTTGAGAGAGAGACAGAGTGTGAGCAGGGGAGGGGCAGAGAGAGAGAGAGAGAGGGAGACACAGAATCCGAAGCAGCTCCAGGCTCTGAGCTGTCAGCACAGAGCCCAACTCGAGGTTCAAACCCACAGGCTCCAACCCACAGACTGCGAGATCATGACCTGAGCTGAAGTCGAACACTGAACCAACTGAGCCACCCAGGTGCCCCAACGTTAAAAAAAATTTTTTCTAAATGTCTTTAGGGGTACCTGGGTAGCTCAGTGAGTTAAGCATCTGACTCTTGATTTCTCCTCAGGTCATGATCTCATAATCCGTGGGATCAAGCCCGGCGTCAGACTCTGCGCTGAGAATGCAGGGCCTGCTTGGGATTCTCTCTCTCTCTCTCTCTTGGCCCTTCCCCCACTCTCTCTCTCTCTCAAAATAAATTTAAAAAACTTCAAAAAAAGTATTTAAATTTACATAGACAGATTTTTAAAATTAAACAATCGTGCTTTGCTTTAGATTTTTCAAATAGCTTTTTGTTTCAATGTGATTTCAAGGTCACAGAAGAGTTGCAAGTTGCAAGTGTTGCAAGAAGAGTATAAGGAATTCCCACACACCCTTCACTCAGATTCACCAGTTACATTTTGCCCCATTTGTTTTCTGGCTCTCTGCATTTTTTCCTAAACTATGAAAAAGCAAGGTGGAGACGTCATGCCCCTTTTGTTCCTCTATACTTCGGTGTATGTTCCCTGAGAACAGCCACATGACCATGGTAGTTACCAACATCAAGAAATTTTGCATTGATGCAAGAATGCCATGGGACACCCGGGTGGTTCAGTTGGTTGAGCGTCTGACTTCGGCTCGGGTCACAATCTCGCGGTCGGTGGGTTCGAGCCTGTCAGCGCAGAGCCCGCTTTGGATCCTCTGTCCCCCTCTCTCTGCCCCTCCCCTTCTTGTGCTCTCCCAAAATAAATAAATCATTTAAAAAATAATGTCCACTTGACAATTCATATTCAAATTTTTCCCAATTGTTACCACGATGTCCTTTATAGATATGAGTCCAGGTCTATAATGCATTTCACGGTCACTGGCTGCATTGAGTGATCACATTCCTTTAATCTGGAGCAGCTCTTCAGTCTTTCTTTTTATTTCTTACTTGGAGATTTTTGAAGATTAAAGGCCACTTTTGCAGCATAATGTACCCAAATTTGTGCTTCTCTGGTGTTTTCTCATGATTAGATTCAGCTTATGCATTTTTTGGCAGAAACATTGCTGAAGTGATATTGTGTCCTTCTTAGAGCAACATATCAGTGGGCACATCATGTTAGTTCTGTATTGGCGAGATTAGCTTTGTGTTTGTTTTTGTTTCACCGTAAAGTTACCATAAGTTATTTACTTATTTTTATTGATGTATTTTGAGAGCGAGTGAGAGAGAGCATGGGTAGGGGAAGAGCAGAGAAAGAGAGAGAGACAGAAAGAATCCCAAGCAGGCTCCACACTGTCAGCGTGGAGCCCGATGCGGGGCTCAAACCTACGAGCTGTGAGGTCATGACCTGAGCTGAAATCAAGAGTTGGATGCTTAACTGACTGGGCCACCCAAGTGCCCCTCAGCTTTTTCTTCTGTGCCAGAACATCCCCAGCAGCTCTGCTATTAGGCCTAAAGTGAGACCTGAGCTGCTTCTAGAAGAAAATTCTAGTCTCCTCCTCAGTCAATTGCCTTCTTTCTCTTCTTTTTATTTTTTTTCTCCTTTTTTTATCAAGGCATAATTTATGCACATCATATATATATATATCATATCAAATATATATCACAAGTACAACCTGATGCATTTTTATATGTGTATATGCCCATATAACCACCTCCCAGATCAAGGCGCAGAATATTTTTGGCTCCGTAGCTGGTCTTGCCTTTTTATTCTAGATGTAAGGAGAAGGCATTGGAACGTTTTGAGCAGGGCAGTGACCTGCTCTGATTGATGTTATCAGAGGCTGGGTTGCTATATGAAGAGTCAACAGTGACAGGACAGGGAGATAGGCTGGGAGGTGACTTACAGCGGGATTTACCCAGAAGCAAAGCCGGAATCAAGCATTTAAGTACAAGAAGTTTAGGGGCGCCTGGGTGGCGCAGTCGGTTAAGCGTCCGACTTCAGCCAGGTCACAATCCCGCGGTCCGTGAGTTCGAGCCCCGCGTCAGGCTCTGGGCTGATGGCTCAGAGCCTGGAGCCTGTTTCCGATTCTGTGTCTCCCTCTCTCTCTGCCCCTCCCCCGTTCATGCTCTGTCTCTCTCTGTCCCAAAAATAAATAAACGTTGAAAAAAAAAAAATTTAAGTACAAGAAGTTTATTTGTGGGGGCGCCTGGGTGGCTCAGTCGGTTGAGCGTCTGACTTCGGCTCAGGTCATGATCTCGCGGTCTGTGAGTTCGAGCCCCGTGTCGGGCTCTGTGCTGACAGCTCGGAGCCTGGAGCCTGCTTCCGATTCTGTGTCTCCCCTTCTCTCTCTCTGCCCCTCCCCCACTCATTCTCTGTCTCTCTTTCTCTGTCAAAAATAAACATTTAAAAAAAATTTTTTTTTAAAGTTTATTTGAGAGGGATCCCAGAAAGGCCAGGAGAGGGACACCTGGGTGGCTCAGTTGGTTAAGCGCCTGACTTCAGCTCAGATCATGATCTCACTTGCTCTAGGTCTGAGGAAGTTGGGGTATTTACACCACCTGTCTGCAGTCATTGGTCGAGGGCAGGTGCAGGAGTGGCTGGCAGGGTGTGCATTCTCCAGCCCGGCCTGCTGTGTGTACAGCAGGGTCCCACCGGCAGAGAGGTGCAGACGCGTGGGTGTGGCCCGCAGTGGTCAGGCCCAGGAGAGCTGGCGCGCGCTGCAGAGGGTGCCGCAGGGAGCCGGGCACACGGCTTGCCCAGCCTATGGGAGGCCGTGGGGGTGTGGAAACATGTCCTTGCTGCTGTGAGGGCAGTGGAGGTTCCACTGGGGAATCTTGCAGAAAGAAGGTTCTGGAGGGGCGCCTGGGTGGCTCAGTGGATTGAGCGTCCGACCTCGGCTCAGGTCACGTGTGTTCAAGCCCCGCATCAGGCTCTCTGCTGTCAGCACAGAGTCTGCTTCAGATCCTCTGTCCTCTTCTCTCTCTGCCCCTCCCCGCCTCTCAAAAATAACTAAGTATTTAAAAAAAAAAAAAAAAAAAGGAAGCTGGAGAGAAAACCAGAGACTCATGGTCGCCATACCACTTTTTTGAGAGGCTGTCGCTTAAGAATCCCACTAGACTCCTGGAGGTGATCGGGAGGTGGGATAGGAGTGTCTTTGCAGGGGCCCTGTGGCTCTGAAGGAGTTGGCTGGGATGAGAACGAGAGAAACGTGTTCCCTTCTCTATCCCCAGGCCTGGAAAAACTGTTGCATTGTAATTGTTTCTCTCTGTGACTGGCCTGGATCTCATGCTTAGACCATACGTTTTCTGCCCAGTTTGGACTTCTGAATGCGGGTTCCGGTTTACCTCCCCAACCTCTGCCCTTAGCTCGGTCCTCTGGACTCAAAGCACCACCTCTCTCCCTGCACACACCTCTTTCTCTGTCGTCTGACCCGGTCGTGACCTCCTGCCGGCACATTGCCTTATCTTGCCAGCCTGGCATAACTCCCAGAAAGGCTGCCCTTGGCTTGTCCTATTTCATTTCTCTCCCTAATTTGACACTGACATTGACAGATAAAGACAAGAGAGAAGCCAAACCCCAGGGCGTAACTGGTATCATTCAAGCTCCACCAAATTAATTCTCAGGATCCTGGATCATGCCAGCCTGGAATATGAATCTTTGCTGCTTGCTATGGAAGTGGAGAGTAACTTCTGGAATTGTCACGGAGAGGAGCCTTTGCCCAACCAGAAAATCCCAATATTGAGATCTGGGACTCCCAAGTCCAGGTTCTGGGGGGAGAATAGAAAAAGCTTGACGTCAGGGAGGAAGAAGAAAAGATAGAAAATGCAAAGCAGTGCAAAGATGAGATTGTCTGTATTTCAAAAAAATTTTTTTTTTCAACGTTTATTTATTTTTGGGACAGAGAGAGACAGAGCATGAATGGGGGAGGGGGCAGAGAGAGAGGGAGACACAGAATCGGAAACAGGCTCCAGGCTCTGAGCCATCAGCCCAGAGCCCGACGCGGGGCTCGAACTCACGGACCGCGAGATCGTGAGCTGGCTGAAGTCGGACGCTTAACCGGCTGCGCCACCCAGGCGCCCCAAGAGATTGTCTGTATTTCATATTGTGCCCAAGCATGGCCCATGGCCTGTGTGAGAACGTTCTTATTCCAAGAGGAAAGTAACACCTAGGAATGTCTTCCTATGTGTTTACTATCCCACATCTGCCACATGGAATTGTCTTCTGCCCAAAAAAGAAGTCACAGTTAAAAATTCCTTGGTCTGGGGCACCTGGGTGGCTCAGTCGGTTAAGCGTCGACTTTGGCTCAGGTCATGATCTCGCAGTTCGTGAGTTCGAGCCCCACATCAAGCCCTATGCTGACAGCTCAGAGCCTGGAGCCTGCTTCAGATTCTGTGTCTCCCTCTCTGTCTGTTCCTTCCCTGCTCGTGCTCTCTCTCTCTCTTAAAAGTAAATCAAGATTTTTAAAAAATATTAAAAATTCCTTGGCCCTTGGGGTGCCTGGGTGACTCAGTCAGTTAAGCATCTGACTTTGCTCAGGTCACGGTCTCACGGTTTGTGGGTTCAAGCCACGCATCGGGCTCTCTGCTGTCAGCGCAGAGCCTGCTTCAGATCCTGTGTGCCCCCCTCCCAACCCCTACTCTTCCTCTGCTCATTCTCTCTCTCAAAAATAAATAAACTAAAAAAAAAAAGAATTTCTTGGCCCTTGACTTCAAACATCTTTATCATGGCACTCAATTTTACTAAATTTTATTTTATTTTTTTTTTAATTTTTTTTTAATTTTTGGGACAGAGAGAGACAGAGCATGAACGGGGGAGGGGCAGAGAGAGAGGGAGACACAGAATCGGAAGCAGGCTCCAGGCTCTGAGCCATCAGCCCAGAGCCTGACGCGGGGCTCGAACTCACGGACCACGAGATCGTGACCTGGCTGAAGTCGGACGCTTAACCGACTGCGCCACCCAGGTGCCCCAATTTTACTAAATTTGAATACAAGTTAATATTAATATAAATTCATCTAGAAATGTCTATTCTTTTTTCCCCTTTTTAAAAAAGTAACCTCTGTGCCCAACGTGGGGCTCAAACTCACAACCCCGAGATGAAGAGTCACATGCTCTACTGACTCAGCCAGTCAGGTGGGCCCAGGAACATTCTTGAAATGCAAAGAAACACCTACTAGGAGAGGATTCTAGCAAATTCATAGGGGAGCCACTTGAAGGCCCCTTCATAGGCATAGTGGAAGTAGAATTTGGGGGCCCCTGAGAGAACTTGTGGCCACAAGGGACATTCCTGGAGTCCTGGATTTGACCAAACGTTGGCAACTTAACACTTGCTGGCCGCCTGCCCATGTCAGTTGTGACTGGCCTTGGGAGAAGTACCCATCGTCTCGGAGCCTCCTTTTATTGTCATCGCTTTTCTGACAAGCCTTTATCTAAATGCAAATGGGATTCCAACTTTTTCATTAGGGTATTATATAGTCATCCATCCCCGAAAAACCACAATTAAGCAGCGATTTTATTTCTGACTTGACATTTCTTTGTTTGGAAAGTTCATTTCTTGTGTGATGCTCTTGATGGGAGTGGGCAGGCGGGGCCATCCGCTGTGTGTGTTGGGACCGCTGCCCAGTTTGCGTAGATGGAAAGGTGTTGGCTTTTTATCATCGTGGGTAGGGGGTGATAGTGAAGGGGGGGGGAGTGTGGCGGGGTATGATATTCTACCCTAAAATAGTTTTCGAAAACATATTGGCAGCTAAATCTGGCCATGTTTGTGGGACTGGGTGGAGGTTTACTTAAACTGACAAGGCACAGCTTTATCTCAGGATTTTGACTGCAGCTGGGTCATACACGCTGGGGAGACCACAGGGACAGTTACATGCCTTCTGGCTTACCACATACCAGCTGGGCGGCCTTGGGCAACTTACCTAGCCTCTCTGGACCTCCAGCTCCTCATTTAAATAATATCACCTAAGGGGCGCCTCAGTTGGTCAAGCGTCCCACTCTTGGTTTTGGTCGTGATCTTACAGTTTTGTCAGTTCGAGCCCCACGTTGGGCTCTGTGCTGGCCGCCATGCGGAGCCTGCTTGGGATTCTCCCTTTCCCTTTGTTCCTCCCTTACTTGTGCTCTCTCTGTCTCTCTCAAAATAAATAAACTTATAAAAAAAATAAATATCACTTAACTCCTAGGGTTGTCTGGAGATTAAATTCAGAGTTGACATTTGTGGGGTGTCATCAGTTAAGAGTCCAACTCTTGGTTTTGGCTCAGGTCATGGTCTCACGGTTCGTAGGTTCTAGCCCTGCCTCGGGGGCTGTGTTGAGAGCAGAGAGCCTGCTTCAGATCCTCTGTCTCCCTCTCTCTCTGCCCCTCCCCTGCTCTCTCTCAAAAATAAATAAATATTAAAAAAAAAGATTTTGGGTGTTTAGGTAACGGTCCTTTGTATAAAAGTTTTCATCTTAAACAAAGGGCGATAATAATGACAGCAGCTCATCTCCATCAAACACTTCATGTGTACTGGGAGCTGTTCTAAGTGGATTGCATGGTGTTTGCCCCGTTGTCACAACTCTGTGAGGCTCTATGAGGTAGGTACGATTATTATCACTACCTTACACGTGAGAAAGCCAAGGGACATATAGGTTAGCTAGCTGGCCTTCACGTCTAATGAATGCCAAGCAGTTACACAATAATGTCTTTTTACAATTCTAATTTTAGAATATTAAGTAGGATAGGAGATGGTCATATAATCACAAGCAGTGAGGTTCCACAAGGCAAGCCTTCCCCTTAGCTGGAGAGCCGACAAGGTCCCATGCTTGCTTGATAAAGATTCTGTCTTGATGTCTGATCTGAGATATTCAATTCCATTTTCTTAATGGCTGTCAATCAGTTCCCCACTGTTTCCCCTGAGGCTGGACCCAGCAGGGGTGTCATCAGCACTTAGCCGTGGCATTAAGAACAAAGCCTGATGGGGCAGTTTGTTTCTCCCCCCGTGAGGTGGCCCATCCCTCAACACAGTCAGGAATGCGCTCACATGTGGCTCAGTGCTGAATGAATTGCTTCCCAAATCACTGAGCTTCCCAGAGCAGACAGCAGTGAGAGGCGAGTTCAAATGATGCCCACCATCACCTTGGGTCCCAGGGATTTCATTCACTCGTAGGACAGCAATGTACAATAGAAATGTATCACGAGCTACATACATCATTTAAAATCCTCTATTTTGGGGGCGCCTGGGTGGCTCAGTCGGTAAAGCGGCCGACTTCAGCTCAGGTCACCATCTCGCGGTCCGTGAGTTCAAGCCCCGCGTCGGGCTCTGGGCTGATGGCTCAGAGCCTGGAGCCTGCTTCCGATTCTGTGTCTCCCTCTCTCTCTGCCCCTCCCCCGTTCATGCTCTGTCTCTCTCTGTCTCAAAAATAAATAAAAAACGTTAAAAAAAAATAAATAAAATCCTCTATTTTGGGGGCACCTGGGTGGCTCAGTTAAATGTCCGACTTCAGCTCAGGACGTGATCTCACAGTTCATGAGTTCGAGCCTTGCATCAGGGTCTCTGCTCTCAGCACAGAGCCCGCTTCTGATCCTCTCTCTCTCTCTCTCTCTCTGCCTCTCCCCTGCTCACGTGTGTGCGCGCTCTCTCTCGCTAAAATAAAAATAAACTTAAAAAAAAAAAAAAAGGCCGGAGGGACGCCTGGGTGGCTCAGTCGGCTGAGCGTCCGACTCCTGCTCAGGTCACGATCTCACGGTTCGTGGGTTCGAGCCCCGCATCGGGCTCTATGCTGACAGCTCAGAGCCTAGAAATGCTTCAGGAGGCACGCAGGATATGGATAATCTGTTTTCCCAGCTTGGGTCGCTGACAAGAATCTTTGCTTTGTAGGTCCAAGCTGGCAAGTGTTAAAAGCTTAATTAATTACCAACTTTGTAAATGAGGTCCAGGAATGACCAGCAAACTCCCCCTCTCTGCCTCTCACTCACTCAACACACACCTCTCCTGATTAGCACCAACGATGATCATTAACACTTAAACCAGTTGGATTTAGGCTCTATCTACTGGAATCTTCCAAACCCCTCAGCATGTAGCCAGTGTGAACAAGCAGAGCGCTTCTGTGTTGCAAGTTCTAGTAAGTAATATAACATGCGCAGAGTTAAGGTTTTTGTTTTTTTTACAAATATTTGTTTATTTTTAAGTAATCTCTAGAGGTCTTAAACTCACAACCCTGAGCTCTACTGACTGAGCCAGCCAGGCACCCCAACAAATATATATTTTAAAAAAGAAAAGAGGGGCGCCTGGGTGGCTCAGTCGGCTGAGCGTCCAAGTTCGGCTCAGGTCATGATCTCACGGTTCGTGGGTTCGAGCTCTGCGTTGGGCTCTGTGCTGACAGCTCAGAGCCTGGAGCCTGCTTCAAATTCTGTGTCTCCCTCTCTCTCTGCCCCTCTCCTGCTCGAGCTCGGTCTCTCTCCCAAAAATAAATAAACATGAAAAAAATTAAAAAAATAAAAAGGAAAAGAACTTCTCTTTGTGTCAGGTACTCTGCTAGGTACTTTAACAAACATTATCTTACTCAGAAATTCTTCCAGAGAGGTTCTGTGATTCCTCTTTTCATGGTTGAGGAAAGTGAGGCTCAGAGGGATAAATCCTTTGCTCAGGGTCCCACACAGCTATTTGGGACTTGCACGTCCAAAGTCCAAGTTCTTTTCACATTGCTCTGGGCTCCCAATTCCAGGCTCTCTGCCACGTGCTTGAACGGGGTGCACAGAACTTCAGAAAACGTTGTTCCGACCTTGGATTTCATCTAAATGGGGAGAGAAGTCAATCACGCAAGCATACTTGACATGTGGCCTCGCATTGAGCGTTTGGTGCGGTGTCATTGGAGATATTTCTTCAGAGTCAGGGTGAGGGAGGCTCAGCAGAGTCTTCCAGAGAAGGTAGGACTTTAAACCATGCAGGCGAGAATGGTTAGGACCTGGAGAGAGAGGAGAACCTCCCAGGCAGCGATCCCAGGTGGTGGGACCAATGCAACCGAGGCCAGGAGGCAGCCTCCGCTCAGTGGTTTTCCTCCACTCTTTCCACTCTTTCCGCTGAAATCCAACTTGTTCTTTCCAGGCCCGGTTTAAATAACCGCTTGACTCCTTCCGGCTGAAATATGTGTCCATCCCCGAATCACTCAGGACACCGCGGGATTATTTCTATCACTGCTATCACTGCAGTGAAGGCGTATTTTATGTGTTTCCTCCTTGAGGTCGGGGACCTGGCTTCGTCCACTTGTGGATCCCCAGAGACACCACAGTGCCTGGTACATAATGAGCACTTGATAAAAAATATTTTTGGGCTAACTCAATATTTTTCACCATGATTTTCCTCTCCTCCGCACCTTTTGCTTATTTGGTTTGTACCGTTCTATATCGGTTGGGATACACCTGAAACGGCAAAGGTCAATATGTCCTTGATTTCAGTAACCTTGCTTCCATGGAGGAATGAGAGTAGAAGCAATCCAACCTGATGCGGTGCCTTCATGGTGCGGGGGGTCCAGCTGGAGTCCGGCTAGTGAGTAACTGTCGTCCTCTGAGTATGTGGCTTCTATGTGCATGGCTGAAGTTGGCTCACCACCAACCACATCTGCATTCTCGCCAGCAGGAAGGGGTGAAGAGGAAAGGGAAGACACACAGCTCTCTTTTGAAGCGTTAAACACGACGGTAGCAACATCACATCCACCCACATCCCATTTTTAGGACCTAGTCGCGTGGCCAGATCTAGCCACAAGATTGTCTGGGAAAGGTAGCTTTTATCTGAGCACCCAGTTAAGACTAAATTTCTGCCCAGAGAAGGAGAGAGCAGATACGGCGCGTGGGAAGGCAAGGATAGGTAGCAGTGTCTGCCCTTTCCTAGGCTGCCCTATCGCAGGTGTCCAGACAGTCCGTATGAGATGCTTGATCAATTGTTTTCTTTTCAAGGTACGTTTACTATAGAATTATCGCAATTGTCCCATCATGGGTTCTTCCCTCTGTAGCTTGCACAGCCTTGGTGTTTTTAAAAAACGTTTTAAGTTTATTTATTCACTTTGAGAAAGAGAGAGAGAGAGAGAGAGAGCATGCGCACACAAGTGGGGGAGGGGCAGAGAAAAGGAGAGAGAATCCCAAGAAGGCTCCGCGCCATCAGTGCAGAGCCCTACTCGGGGCTCCAACTGATGAACTGTGAGATCACCACCTGAGCCGAGATCAAGAGTCGGACGCTTAACCAACTGCTCCAACCAGGCGCCCCAGCCTTGATCTTCAAGCATGCCTTACACCTAGTTGTCCAGTCAATAGTGCTGAATGAATATACGGGTGCAGAAGAGAAGATCTCCATTATGCCATTACCTAGTCTGGAAGGAGTGGGATTTATCAATTGCATTGAACCAAGGGCACAAATAAATCAGCATTGTCACAAAATGTTGGAGCGGTGAGGGACATAGTGGGTCACAGGCGTCCTCTTGCCTTCCCTCTCTGGTGGTGCCCTTGAACCAGGGACGTGTCAGATCTGAGACTAGGTGGCTTTACTCCCAGGACACATGTCAATATCAACCGTACTATCACCATCTTCTCCACCCTTTCCTCTGACTCTCCTTGGCAAGGAGGACCCACTTCCCCTTGTAATTTTGGAAACACTTCTTTTGAGTTAGAATGCCAATATTTGGAGAGAAAAAGAAAATAGTCACGAATGTCAACATTTTGTAAGGAGTCCTGAAACTGACCTCCCTGGACGTTTTGGTCATCTGGTTTAGGTGTAGAGGTGGAAATTGCTCATTCTTCTTATGAAACTGGGTTACGTTTTGACGATGCCAGAGCCAGCTGGCCCCCCGCCAGGTCTGTTACCATGGCAAACAGTAAGGTCACCTTGTGATTACCCACTTGACCTGAACTTGTTATGGCTAGACACTTACGCCGAGGGCAACATCACCCAGGAAATCAGAAACTCGTAGAGCCACCCCGATTTCTGGTTTGTCACATTTTCTCCAGCCTCACGGACCCAGACAGGGTTTCCAGCTCTTTTCATATTCATATCTGGCATTTCCTTGTTCTGGCTCTCCTGGGGCAGGGTTGCTTTCAGAGGATGCTCCCCTCCCTCCCCCAATCCAGGAAGGGCCGTGGCCTCTATGACAGCAAATCCATTGCACCACTTAGGTTTAATTAGAGCACAATGACGGATGATTAGTTTACACATCAAAGCACTGAAACAACTCAACAAATTGGCTCCATCCCAAAGCCCAGCATAGGAGCTGGCCTTGAACTCCGAGGCTCTGCCCGCGGGGGCTGGGGAGCTGGCCGATGAAAGCTCGGGAGCCCCACGCAGAGGCCCACGGACGGAGTTCTCTCTCTCTAGTGAAGAAACGGATCCCAGCTGTTTCCACCCTTAATTGTGCCGCTGTGCCCTCTCACCTTGGCTTTCCACCTCCAAGTCCTCTCTTGGCTGTCCCTTCCCCCTCCTGGGTCATCGACTCTCAGTTAGTTATGCGGGGACTGACGATCAATCCAGGGGTGAGCCCAGCCCTTGGCTAATTCTCTTTTTCACCCTGTTACCCTCCAGGTGGGATTTTGACTGTTGGTTTGGACACCTACCAAGGAGTGAGAGAGAACGCAAATGAGCTGATCTTCAAACCGGGACACTTGACTACCAGCTGGTGGTGTTTTGATTGAGGTTTGATGGAGGAAAGAGAGAGAAACCACAGATCACAATGAGGGAAGCAAATTCTTCCTGGGTGTCCTTCATGCACACTCTCGCCATTCCTTTGGATGACCAAGAGCCACGTGAGCACGTGACATCACTCGACCCGAGACTGTCTTTGCCTGCATTACGTATTTCGGAGCCCTTAGTGTCGTGCTGGGGCCCCAGAGAGGCTGCTGATACGTTGGAAGGCATAATTTGGCTCCCCTGGCTCAAAAGAACTAACAATCACTCAATTCAGTGAAAAACAAAGCAGACAAAAACCCCCGAAAGGTCCACCCAGTAGTTGAACCGAATTGACCTTCTCGGTCCACACGCAGGCTCATCAAAACAACCGGTGTGTCCTGCCTCAAGGTCATGCCGTCAAGTCAGTGGCACAGCGGACGCTCGAATCGAGGTCTTCCTTCACAGCCCTTATCCCTCGGGATTATGTGATCCCTGTAATTGTTGGGAGAAAATGGGGCCGTGGCCACAGAAAAATCTCATGGAGCACAAAGGCTCAGGCCTCTCCCCCGAACAATTGATGGAGGCACAGTGCATGGTAGGAGTCCTGTTTCCTCGCTGGGGGCCTTGGGGGTGAGCGGGCATCAGCTTCAGCGCTGTGATGTGGGCAGACAGACGGATGCTGTCTGCCTCTCGCACAGGACAGTGGGCGGGAGCTGTACTGGGTTCAGAACGCTGTAAGCAAAGCACTTCAGAAGGAGGATTACGCCGCATTATTAGCATAAACCAGGAACCTATTGATCTGGCTGATTAGAAAACCCTTCCAAGGCACTGGGGTAATTAGCACAATTTACGGAGTAGCGGTTATCAGCTTCATTGCTTAATTAACAATGTAAATATCTTCCTAAATGACATTTTATAATCATGATCAGATCCTCCAGCGTTTGCCCCGGTTGCTGCTGATTCCTTCCCAGATGTACGGATAGCTGCCTTTTTTCCCCCGTGCCTAACCTCACTTTCCTGCAGCACATACGGTAAAGCATTCACACCCGGCCCACATCTCCTCTTTTGTATCTTACTGGGGGTCCAGTCTGCCTTCCACTTTCCAGTGCAAAATATACAGTCTGCCAATTGAATTGCCAATTAAAAGTACTTAATTAGACGTGAAAGGGGAGTTCTGTCATGTTCTGGATTCTGAACTATTTTTTATTTATGTGCTTAGCAGGATAAGTCATCTTGAATTAGCATCACATTTTTCCCTCTGAAGAACATGTGAGAAATGAGGCTATTAGGAGGAGAGGTTTAACACAATATTTGTGTATACCAGTCATGGGTGCAGAGAATCAGCCCCAACGCATATGTCGCTTTGGCAAGCAGGGTTACTCTTCATATTTATTTTACTGCCTTATCATTTCTTGTTGAATTAATGTTTGCAATAGAATATTTGGCCTGCCTAATCAAGCATGTGTGCCGGGAATTTGATTGTTTCATTTATTTATTTATTTATTAGTAGTAGTAGTATTTTTTTTTTTTTACTTTAAATTCATCTAGTCTCTCGAACATCAAGGCCATACTGAAAAGATTCTTGTTCAACAACGAAGTTCCAAAATGGCATACACACAAATGCAAATCTTTACGGAGCCCCCGGGCGTGGAAAGGTCAGAGGCTCGCATAACCTTCGCTTAGAAAGATGTCCCCAAAGCTCTCCATTACTGGAGGCCTGATGATTTCAGTCAGTGGATTATCATTCACTTCTGATCTTTTTGCTCCCACTAACCACACGGTGGCCAACGCAGATACACATATACAAAGTATGTGGTGGTGGGGGAGGGGGGGGGCGTGTAGTCCAAACTGGGGCCTATTACATTGGTAAAATGGTAGGGCAAAGATGAATTTTGGAGGAATTTGCAGTGGGGTTTAATCAACCCTCTTGCCCTTGCTCCCCATTATCATTGATTTGTGTGATAAGTGCCAATTATATGTGTCATAAGTATACTTCCTTTTGCTGAAGACAAGAGATCTTATGTGTGATGCAAATAAGGGTTCTCAGAATGCTAATTTCGTAATGAGCCCATGCATTCTTCAAGGAGTTTATAGTCTAGAGGGGGAATAAAACATGTGCATAAATAATTATAATGCAAAGTAGGAAACTGGCACGTCCTGAGACGGTACAGAAGGAATTATGGCCAAAAGAGGGTGGAGAAATAAATTATCGTTGAGAGATTCAGGAAGGCCTGCTTGAAGGTTGGGGAGAATTGGCATAAAAGCAAAGTGAGAGTCCCGGGTGTGGTTTCCAGACGAGGCGGAGAGCAGGAAGAAAACAGAGGTGGGATAGCATGAAATTTAAGCGAGGAACAAGATGTTTACCACAGCCATCGCTGGGCGAATGTGAAGGAAAGCCCCACAGACGAGGCTGTGGAGGCAGGACAGGGCTCTGCCACGCAGAACCTGGAATCTGCACCGCTCTCTATAGAACAGAGACTGGCAAACGTTTTTTTGCAAACGGCCAGAGAGATTTTAGGCTTTGGGGAACGTGTGGGCTCTGCTCCAGCTAACTCAACTCTGCCACTGTAGCACAAAAGCAGCCACGGAGTGTGGCACTTGGGTGGCTCAGTCAGCTGAGCGACCCACTCTTGGTTTTGGCTCCGCTCCTGATCTCTATCTCGTGGTTTCGAGAGTTTGAGCCCCGCATCGGGCTCGGTGCGCGCTGGCAGCACGGAGCCTGCTTGGGATTCTCTCTCTCTCTCTCTCTCTCTCTCCCTCCCCCCACTTGTACGGTCTCCGTCTCTCTCAGATAAATAGACTTAAAAAAAAAAAGCGGCCACAGACAACACGAAAAAGAATGGGCGGTTCCAATAAAATACTGGACACTGCAATGTGAGTTTCTTGCCACTTTCCCATGTCACAAAATATTCTTCTGATTTTTTTTCCTACTGTCGCCTGCTACTGAGATGGGCAGGGATATGAAGCTATAACGATCTTCTAACCTCTGAGTTTTTCTTTACTCCATCAGCAGAGAGCCAAGCGTTGATGAGCCCGCACCCACCCCGGGGCAGACAGCTATGAAGTCAGGGCGCCAGACTCTTATGGCGCATGCGTACATCAGCAACGTGCTCTCCTCGCTGCTGCGGGCCAGGACCGAGCTTCAGCTCAGAGCACTAGGGCACCTTGAGGGCTGTGGGCTCCCGGTAGGCTTGACAGTATTTGGTAATAAAAAACAAATACTTGGGTCAAGAGTTTTGACAATACGTGTGGGGGAAACACGGTACACAGACCGTCCTCTACTTTTATGAACCCACACTTTGGTATGCTACACACGGACATCCCTGAACCACCTTCCCTGTGCTGCATTAGGTCTTTCCGTACATCAGCAGGCTAATAATAACTTCCATCCATCTCTCGTGTGAGGTTATATAGTTTCCAGCAAGTGGTTTTCCTCCGCCCCAACCTCCTCCTGCCCCCAGTGCCCCTCTACGAACCCGACCTCCGGGACTAGCCTGGAGTGTAGACTGGTGGTCCTGCGGGAAAACCCAGAGCCCCTGCCGGCTCTCCTTCCCACCCAGATTCCCCGAGAGCTAATGCAGGGCCCAGGGAAGCAGATCTAGAAGGAATGTTGAACTAACGTTTTCCTTTGTGAGCTGGATCAAAGCAGTGGTCTATCTCATTTCCACATACACCTGATATAACAAAGGGGTCTTAAAAACAGAAAATAAAATGTTTTTTTTCCCCCTGATTTAGAATTACATGTTTACGCTGGAATAAAAGGGGTCTCATTTATCTCCTTCTCCTTCTGTTCTCTGCCCTCTCTTCTCTCACCCATAAAAGGATTTCATTCCCCCCCCCCCCCCCCGAACAATAGCTACATTGAACAATATATGGTAAGGAAAAGGTTACTTGGGTGACTCACTTAATTTTACAATGCTTCTAGGTGTGGTCAGCTGACCCAAAGGCTGCTGGGAAGTTAGGGACAGAGAGAGGGCCATTGCTTATGACAATATGGAAGCCATTGAAAGCCTTGTGAAGAGCAGTATCAATGGCATGAAGGTGGAGACCAATGGAACGTCCTGAAGGATGCATGAATGGGTGAGTGACTGAGGAGGTGAGACAGCCTGTGTAGACAACTTTAATGATGACTTCTCGTCATTTTGACCTCAGTTTAAGTGCCACCTCTTTGGAGTCAGCTAAAGTAGCCATCTGGTGACTATCATGTGCCCATATTTTATTCCTCTACAAAGCACTTACGATCTGATGCTATCTTCTTTCTTTCTTTTTTGTTCTCTGCCCCTAAGACACCACACATATATGATGGTAATGTGGGGTTTTGTTTTTGTTTTTGTTTTTTTGTTTTGTTTTGTTGTTGTTGTTGTTGTTGTTGTGTGTGTCTCCAGAACCTAAAAGTCTGCTTGGTACCTCAAAGATGTTCTATACACATTTGTTGAATGGACGGATAAAAGTTTGGCTATCATGGAGAGCGGAGAAATAGCCCAGTGCTTTTCATATTGTCATACGCCTCCGAACCAAATATTGGGGATCTCGTTAAAATGCAGATTCTGATTCTGCAGCTCTGGGGTGGAATATTCTGCATTTCCTAAACAGGCTCCCAAGTGAGGCCAGTGCTCCTGGTCCGTGAATCACATCTGGAGTGGCAAAGCCCTTAGACCACATTGGGTGTTGCTTGGAATGAACAGGTGAAGGAAAGGACATTAATGGAGCAGGAGAGAGGGGATAACTGTAGAAGCAAAGATTTTAGGAAGACAGAGGGGACAGAGAACCAGCAGAGGGACTGGTTTTTCTTCCTTTTTTTTTTTTTTTTAAATTAATGTTTATTTTATTTTTGAAAGACAGAGAGTCAGTGGGGGAGAGGCAGAAAGAGAGGGAAACAAAGGACCCGAAGCAGACTCTGTTCTGACAGCAGACAGCCTGATGCAGGGCTCGAACTCACGGACCATGAGATCATGACCCGAGCCAAAGTTGGACGCTTAACTGACTGAGCCACCCAGGCACCCCGGGACTGGTTTTTCAAAGGCAGAAGGAAACTCCCCAGGAGAGAGGGAGAAGGGGAGAGAAGAAGAGGTAGCTCTCGACTGACGGTGTCTAACTTTTCAGTGAGGTCATCAGCTGAGAGTGAGGGTGGAGGTGGGCTGTGGGAGTTCCGAGAGATAGGCAGCATCCAGTATGCCTTTGTGTTGAGATCATAAATGTAAAGTAAAACCCGTCAGCTCTGTGTCATTTTCTCAGCACCAACCTACGTGGGTGCGGGATGCGGAAGGAGGTAACTAACAGGAACTGGAGGAGAAATACCCTGGGTCCCATGCCCTTCGATGGAATAACTGAGGCGAGGTTCCACATCGGCTCCCCAGCAAGGGGAAGTTCAGTTGCCCATGGTGATAATTTGCTGGGCAAGCTTCTTTCTATGTATGGGCTGCCTTCCCTTCCCTGTCTCACTTCCCTTCCTGGATGTTTTCTAGGATCACCTTCCAAGTAAATTACTTGCTCCCAAACCCTGGCTTCCAAGTCTTCTTCTGGGGGAATCCAAAGTAAGATATATGCCGTTATAAGCTGTAATGCATCCCATGGAGCAGGGTACAGGCTACTCTTTAGGGGGGGAAGTGTTGTCTGTCCCAGTGCCAGATGGGAGTAGGGGCATCATGAAGGTTGAGAATGACACCTGTGAGTCGGGATCTAAAAAAGAAGCAGAAAGGAACATGGCGCATTTGAGGGTCAGAAAGGTCACTGTGGGGGGCGCCTGGGTGGCTCAGTTGAATAAGCGTCTGATTCTTGGTTTTGGCTCAGGTCATGATCTCACGGTTTGTGAGACAGCCCCGCCTCAGGCTCTGCGCTGACAGCGAGGAGCCTGCTTGGGATTTTCTCTCTTGCTCTCTCTGCCCCTCCCACCCTTGCTCTCTCTCAAAATAAAAAAATAAACTTAAAAAAAAAAAAAAAGGCCATTGTGGCTGCAGCAGGGGACCGGGGCCATGAAGTGAAGCCTAAGAGGCCAGACCCTGCAGGGTCCTGTAGAACATGATAAGGAGGTTGGCACATCTATGCAGAGAATATAGAGAGGCCATTGAGAGGTCTGAGGCAGCCAGTGACAAGATCAGATCTGCCCCCAGTAAGAAACAGAGAAGGGAAGAAGAGGGGCAGTGGGAGAGAGGAGGTCCAGAGGCCTCTACGGGGACCCAGAGCTTGGCACAGAGTTTTGCACATGGTGGAGTCTCAATAAATGTTGGTTGAAGTGGAAGGTAACTACTAACCACATATTTGATTGACCAGAACACCCTATTTCCTGGCCAAAATGAGTAATGGTTTTTCTTAATTAATGGTGCCCCGCTTAACTTTATCAAGCCTTTCTCTTCAGAACAGCATCGATCCAATGACTCCCTTCTACCTTCTCTCATTCTCCACTGTCCTGTGTTTCTGTCGTCTTTTCTCGCCTACCTTTTCCTCTACACCTCTCCGTCCCTCCTCTTCTCAAATAATCCTATTCAATAAAGTTCATTATATCTTCCACTCTCCATTTCTTCTTCCTCTTTTTTTTTTTTTGATGTTTATTTATTTTTGAGAAAGAGAGACAGAGTGCGAGCAGGGGAGGGGAAGAGAGAGAGAGGGAGACACAGAATCTGAAGCAGGCTCCAGGCTCTGAGCCGTCAGCACAGAGCCCGACGCGGGGCTCGAACCCATGAACCGCGAGATCATGACCTGAACCAAAATCGGATGTTTAAACGACTGAACCACCCAGGCATTCCCCCCCTCCCCCGCCCCCAGTCTCTATTTCTATTAAATGTGGCCTTAACTCTTATCTGTGGCCCTCTTATTCATATGCAGATTCATATTCAGAGATGACAAACATCTGATCATCAATGTGGTCTCACGTGTGGCCACTGTAAATATATTACCACAGAACACACCAAGAGATATTGAATGATATGTAGCAGTCAGCAAGTTTAGATTTAGGGAGCGGCAGAAAGTAATACAAGATGGATGGAGGTACAGGAAGGCGAAAGCCTAGGCTGTAAATTACTCTCCTAGTGTATGTTGTAAATAGTCACAATTGTTCTCTTTTCTCTCTCGTGTTCCTTTTTATGAAAACAATCTCGAAATCCTGGCTCATCCTCTTCTTCAACCCAGCAACTAAAGAAAAAAGACACGAGGTGTCTGAGATTTCACATAACCTTTTATACCCAATATTTTTATTGTCTTAAAAACAAACCTTCAGTAGTCGGTGGGGGTTATGTTTTACACCAGCCTGGGGTGGAGAAGATGTATTCATTGGGCTTTCCGTTTTCACCCTGGGGTCCCCTTTTGGCACATTCACCAGTCACCCCATGGCCCTCACCCTGTGCTCTGGCAGGATTTGAGACATGCAAATTGCAAACTGGTAAATAGCAACTTTGCATATTTTGAATAGAAGGGAACAACACCGTACCACTCATTCCGTTCACAGGGAAATCTGAGATAATGGGAGTGAGAGCAAGGGCAGACCGAGGGTCCTAAGTGTTTTCTTCAAAGTGTTTATTATGCTTATTAAATCTATTGTACAGTGATGAATTAATTTGAATTATTTACATGGTCAACCTTTGAGACAATAACCTGATTTAACCAGATGATGCAAATGTATCATTTCTCTTTGAAATCTAAAAACAGATTCAAACTGGAAGAAGCATCAGGACTTGTATCTTTTCCTACAAATATTGGTTACGAACCTGTAGTTGTCAGGTTAAATGACATAATGTCAGGAATCAAGAGAATGTGGTGATGTATTTCTTGGGAAAGTCGATAAACTCCCCTGTGAGAACATGTCCCCTGGACAGCCAACTCTTGGGTGACAAATTTCTCAAGGAAGTCTTTCAATTCCATTTATCTGTAAAATATCCTGCACTGTCTGACATGAGGGTGTTCATCTGCTAACATGTCAACGTAAAGGAAAGCGACATAGTAAGAATGATTGGGTTTTCATTAGATTATGGGCCTGGTGTCATTTTAGTGAGTTTGGGCTTTAGTTATTTTACTACTGAAGCTGTGAAGAATCTAACGTTGCTCTCAAGTCTGAAGTATTATAATCCAATTATTTTTTTTTAAGAACGAGGTTTTCCATTATGACTTGGACAAACATTGGGGAAAAAAATTGGAAATCGTTGTCCAAGCCTATCTTACTCCGGATTATGTTTGTTTTTTTTCTTGTCGTTTGGATGTTTATAAGGCATTTTTGTGAACTGTAAAATCGTGATTCTGAAGGTGGTGTCTTTCGGAGGTAAAGTGAACAGCTTGCGTCTTAAATATTTTATGAGATCTAGGTATTAGAACAATGTTTCTGCTGCAGGAACACAGCGATCTAGGAACAAAAGAGAGATGGGGCCAAAGAACGGACTGTGAAATTTCTTCAAAATATTAAGTGATACTGAGGCTGAAAACAGGAATGGATGGTGATACAGCAGATTGTTCCTAATAAGGGCTTTAAAAGCCTAATGATTTATTGATTGGGTCTTCACTTATGATGCGCCCCTGACTCTGTGTAACTCTGAGGGCGGATTTATGAGGGTGTACAATCATCTTTCAGCTATGTTGGGTCCAAGGCTAAATATTGAAAATGAATGGAAGGATGGAGGCAATTGTCTGAATATTTCAGGGGAGGAACACCCACACGATTTGTGTGTTAGGTGAAGGCCAGTGTATTAGGCGAAGAGGAAAAACAAACGGGAGGGAGGAAAAACTCGAAAGGGAGTTAGCAAAAAACAAGAGAGAAAAAGCCTAACGTCAAAAACCAAACCAAAAAAAAAACCCAAAAAACAAAAAAACCCCACTACTCCTGTGAAGAAATATCCCCTGCTTCTCTTCTTCTAAAAGGAGAAAAACAGATTCTCGGATGCCACCCGGGAGCAATATTTTCCTCTCAAAAAAGAAGAAGAAAGAAGAAGAAGAAGAAAAAAAAGTTGTCCTGTTAAATCAGCTACACACGGAGTCAGTCTGTGTAAGGAAATCAGCCTTTTCATTACAAATGGGTTTAAAAAGCCCTAGAGAAGGGAGACGTGTACAGAAGCAATATCATCCGCTAACAACCCAACTCTCTTTCAGACAGCTTAGAGATCAGCATCATTGAACAGGGGGTTTGTCTTAAGATAAAGACTCATCTTTCTTTCTTTCAGGATATAACACTTGTATTTAAATCAATTCAGAGAAGCACTTTAGCTCTAAACATTAGCGAGCAGGGAGAGCCTATTTAATAAAACAGCATTATTTCATTTTCAAAGAATGATACCGGCAGTAGCTGAGTTTAAATTCTGTATTCTTTTCCTCAATTATAATTACAGATGGGTCTGAAAGGAAGCATGCCTATTACTGTCATATTTATTCTTTTGACAGGTGTTATGGGACTGTAATTTGATGAAATGACTCAAAACGCAGATTCCCTTACAAATACAATTCCCCGTCATCAACACGAGGAGGGGTTTAGGGAAAGTCCTCCAGCAAGCCTCCTCACAAATCTTGAACACCCCTAATGTTTTAGCAGTGATCCGTGTTCAGGAATATGGGGGAGAGCCTGTCTTCGGGGCTTATGTCCGAGGCAGCAACAGCCAGAAGGAAGAGTGGGTGTTCAAGGTTGTCAGCGAGGCAGCTTTCTTTTTCCATCGGGCGGGGTCGGATCAGGGAAGGGGCACCCAGCGGGTCTTGCCTGTAGGGTTTCCTCACGAACAGACCCCAGCCCCTCCTGCCGGCCGGCAGAGAGCGCTCCGCGAACAGCCGACGGGCGGGGGCGGGGCCGCGCCGGGCTCGGGGCGCAGGCGCACTTGGGGCTGCCGCGTCCGCCGCGTCCGGGGTTGACGTTGCCCAGTGGAGGCGGGTGAGCCGAGCGGCGCCGGCGGAGGGCGGGAGACGAGACGCGGGCGGGTGCGCGCGCGCGCGCGGGCTGGAGCCGCCTGGCGCGGCGGGGCGGGCTGGGGATGGGAGGCCTCGGGCGTCCTCGGCTTTGCGCGGCCTGTGGCCGACCCGCGGGGACCTGCGCGGTCCCCTTTCGCTCCGCGTCGTCGGTCGTGGCCGCGGAGGGCCGGGTGTCCTGGCGCGCGGCTCGCGGAGGCGCCGGGCCCGTCGCAGGCCTGGCGGGCGGCTCGGAGGAGGGGAGAAGGCCCCAGGACTCGGGGAGGGTCGTGGGGCCACAGGGAGCCCAGGGGACTCCGGGCGCCTGTGCGAAGCGCTCACTCTGGCACACACGTCCGCGCTCAGCCTCGGCTGGGCTATTTTTCGTAAAGGTTTTATTTCTAATCTCTACACCCAACGTGGGGGTCGAACTGACAGCCCCGAGATCAGAAGTGGCATGGTCCACTGACAGAGCCAGCCAGGCGCCCATTTTTCAAACCGGGGGGCGGTGGGGGGGGGGTGCTTCGCAGTCCGTCCGCCCCCATCAAGCTCCCCGGGAGCTTTGCTTGCCTGCAATAACCTTCATGTTTTGATGGATGCTTCTGCATAACACATCTAGTCACGCGGAGGCCAAAACCCCTTGGTCCTCAGGACTGTTTTTGTTTTTGTTTTGTTTTTACACAGCATACAACTCATTTAAAGTGCACAATTGAATGTCTTTTAGCATATTCAAGAGCTGTGCATCCATGCCATAATCAATTTCAGAACATATTCATTGTCCCCAAAAGAAACCTCTCCTTTAGCTGTCACTTTCAATCTCCCATTTCCCCCAGCTCTAGGCAACCCCTCATCGACTTGCCGTCTCTGTGGATTTGCACGTTCTGCACACTTTGTGTAAGTGGGCTCGTATAATATTTGGTCTTCGGTGGTTGGCTTCTTTCACAGAGTGACGTTTTCTAGGTTTGCCCATATTGTAGCTTGTATCAGTTCATTTCTTTCTTTACTACAAAATAATATTCCGTTGTATGAATATTTTATTTATCCATTCATCAGTTGATAGACCTTAGAATTGATCTTAAAAATTTTTTTTAATGTTTATTTATTTTTGAGACAGAGAGAGACAGAGCATGAACGGGGGAGGGCCAGAGAGAGAGGGAGACAGAGAATCTGAAGCAGGCTCCAGGCTCCGAGCTGTCAGCACAGAGCCCTATGCGGGGCTTGAACTCACAGACCGTGAGATCATGACCTGAGCTGAAGTCGGAGGCTCAACCGACTGAACCAACCTTAGAATTAATCTTAACTCCTCCCCTCCTACCAGGCCTTTCTGGATCTGACCCAGCCTTCCTTGACAGCATTCTGTTTGCTCCTGCTGTCCCCCTTGCCTCAGTCCCTGGGCTTCTTTGGGCCTGGCAATGCCTTTCTCCCTCAGACCTTCATTCAAACTGCTGTCTGCCTTCACCCCATCGCCAACTCCTACTCCTCCTTGAGACCTCAGATTTAATGTCCTTGTCTCAAGAAACCTTTGACCCTTGACTGGGCGAGAGATCCCATGAGCCCATCTTACAGGGACCTGAATTCCACCTTGTAGTAATTAGTTATAATTGAAGAATTAGTTTTCATTTGACGTTAATGTTCAGGGTCTTCTGTTTGTTTCTGGAACCCCAGTACCTAGCACCTTGCTGGTGCTCTGTGACTATTTCAGTACTTGCCCACGCATGCTTACTATGTATCAGGCACTCTACTATACTAGGGACACGGTCATGAACAAAATAAATGGACGCCCTGCTTTCTGGAGTTTACATTCCAGTGGGGGGATACAATGAAATATATGTCAGGTGGTAAAGAGTGCCGTGAAGAAGGATAGCCGGGACTGCACAGTGGTCAGGGAAGTCTTAAGTGAGACCTGGATTCATTTGCGGGGGAGCAACATAAATGCTGGGAGTGGTTGGGTAAGGGAAGGCCGGAGGGAGGGAGAGCATGAGAGGAGAAGGATAAATCCAGAGCCTTCGGCTAAGCCATCCTCTGAGATGAGCCCTGTATGTGGGTAGGAGCTTGTTAGGAGGGTGGAGACCTGGGTACGAAGCCCAGCTGTGCTCTCACCTAGTTCTGTGTGAGCCTGAGCCTCAGTGTTCCTCCTCTGTAAAATGGGAGCAACCGAGTTGTAGATTCAGTAGCCCGTATGGAGTGCCCTGACCTGGCAGATGGATAATCGCTTCCTTCTCTCACCCTCAAACCACAGTGATGCGTTGTGGCCTGCGTGGGGGAGGCCACGGCCACAGGGCAGCCTAACATCACAATGACTCACTGCAGGTTGCTGCTTGCTCTGCTCCGACACCGGCGTGTTCGCCTTTTGTCTGATTTTTCCAGTTTGCTTTGGCCGGGATAGCTCAGCCGGTCCACTTTCAACTGCTAAAGGCTCAGGGGGGTTGAGCTCAAAAAATAGGATGTTCGGGGTGGCTCGCTGGCCTTTGAGACAGCAGGTGTGGGAGAATGAGCTGAGGATCCAGAGCCAGGGATTCAGGGCCTGAGTTTGAGACCTGGCTCTGCCACCTGCTGGCTCTGTGATTTCAGGACAGCCCCTGTCCTGGCTTTAGTTTCCTCCCTGGTAAACGGAGATCAATCAACACCCATGTTTTGAGCTTCTGTTATGTTGTGGGCACCGTTAACCGTGGAGGGATGACTCCTGTAATACAGTCTGTGTCCTCCAGGAGCTTACAGTCAGCAAGGAGCTTACAGTCAGCTTTCCAACAAGTAGGAAAGGGTATGATGTTCAAGCACCTGATAATATGTGGCACTACCGTGCTGGGCACTGACGTCAGCTCGCGTGATCTTTACAACCCCCTCCTCCCCACAAGGTACACATCTCGTTCTTCAGTTTACAGAGGAGGCCGCAGAATATAGAGAAATCAAACAAGTTGTGCAGGATCACGTAGCTCGTGAATGACAGAGGTAGGCTCCTAAATCAGGGTTGTTTGTCATCAGAACCCTCTCTGTGCCTCTTCCGTCACGCTGGGATAAGTGTGAGACCTTATTAGAGGACTATGGGCAGCATGGGGTGTGAGCCTTGAGGGGGTGACATGGGAGCTGAATCTGTAAGGGTAAAGAGGAATTCTCGAGGCAGGTGAAGGGGGAAGAGAGGTGTTGACGAGCACAGCACATTTCAGAGATGCTATTACCAATAGTTACTAAGCGTGTTGTATGTGCTGGGCACTGTGCCGGGTGCTTTAGGAGTTATTTAATCCTTACAACGATTCCGTGTAGGAAATACTGCCAGTTGCCCCATTGGCAGATGTGCCACTGCCTCCAGGGTGGAAGCTGAGAAACTTGCCCGGGTCCCACTACTGGCAAGTGATGGAGCCGGATTTGCACACAGACTGCCTGATCCCAAAGCCCGTGAACTTCGCCCCGCAGTTCAGCGTGTGGCTAGAACACAGGGAGTGTGGGAAGGATAGCAGGAGATGAGCTTGATGAGAGAAGTTGGAACCAGATGTCGGAAGGTCGTGGGTAAAGAACACTCTACAAAGGTTTCAGAGCAAGGGAACGACATGGGGTGTGTGTGTGTGTTTAGGAAGTATCCTTCGGTTGGACTGGAGAGAGAGATTCGGATAGTCTGAGCAAGGCATTGTTCCAAAGCTGAGAGCCAAGGTACTGCCCAGGTGCAGGACCTTGAAGGAGTGGGGGAGGCACTGAGGACCAGGAGGGTGAGGGGAACAGAGGGTGGGTCTTGAGAGCCTCGACCCACGTCGGAAAGGGACTAGAGAAGCAAGGACTGCCGCCCCGTTTCTAGCTCGGGAGAATGCGCATGTGCAAGACAAAGCCCCGGTAGTGGGGGAGCAGAACCACTCTGCTTCTGTAATTGCGACTTTCCCCATCCAGAGAAATAATTGCATATTTAAACAATGGCCTGTGCAGGCTTAATTTAGCCTTGTATCAGTGCCCAATAGGGCATAATTTCTGGTCATTTTCTGTAGTTCCATTCTTTTCTTTTTTTAAATATATGACTTTCCCCCACTTATTTTTAGGTGCCCTTTGTCAGGGCACAGGGTAGCGAAACCGACAGTGGGGTTAAATGAGGCCATAGGCCTGTTTCTCAGCCTCTGTACCAATGATACCACTTGGCTCCCAGGAAATTCCCTTTGTGGCTTTATTTTTCACTCTTTTCCTTTATTCTGTTATATTCTCCTTTGGGTTTCCTAAGAGCTTTTTTAGCATTTCCTTAGTTGCCCCTTTTCTTTGTCTGTGTAATTGACATCAGCCTTGTGACTTTTTTTTTCATCTTTGTGCCGCAGGAAGCTATAGATGGTGTCCTTGGGTTTCAGAAAAGCACAGAGCAAAGTTATATGAAGAAGGTTGAAAAAATAAGTAGTGAGTAATAGCACGGTCAAGTGCTTTCATGAATGCAGACCTAGTCCTGAATGAGCCCCAGGAGGGTTCTCTGTGGGGTCCTTAGCCCTGACCCGGGCAGCGTTTTGTGGATGGCTCAGATATGGACATAGCTGGTGTTAGAAGCACGTAGGGGCATGGGCTTTGGAATCAAACAGACGTAGGTTTGATTCCTGACCTTACCATCTAATTAATAGCTGTGTGGTCTCTGGCAAGTTACTTAACCTCTCAGAGCCCCAGTTTCATCATCTATAAAATGGGGCTAATGATATGTACCCCATAAGATCACACATGTAAAGCTCCCAACACCTACCTCGCACATATTGATCACTCCCTGAATGGTAGGTAGTAAGACGTGTCATCAGCTGTGCAGAGAGCTTGAGGTAGGACAACTAGGTAACATGTCCGGCTGTTCATCTCTGGTCCCAGGCCCAAGTCCAGAACCACACACATGCTGGATGCTCTGAATGACACTGTATGGGTGACTGACACAGCTCACTGGGGCTAAAGTCTCTGTGTCCCCCATTTGTGCCTGGTATGTGATTGTTTCTGTGCCTTTATTGTGTTGAGTTGGATAACAGACAGGATCACGTACCCCAGGGATTGTAGCAGATGACGACTCTGGACTGAACTAATAGAATACAAGGTGGGAATTTAAAAACAGTTCATGGAGGGGCACCTGAGTGGCTCAGTCGGTTAAGCGTCCGACTTTGGCTTAGGTCACGATCTCACTGTCCGTGAGTTCGAGCCCCACGTCAGGCTCTGTGCTGACTGCTCAGAGCCTGGAGCCTGTTTCAGATTCCGTGTCTCCCTCTCTCTCTGACCCTCCCCCGTTCATACTCTGTCTCTTTCTGTCTCAAAAATAAATAAACGTTAAAAAAAAAATAAAAAAAATAAAAACAGTTCATGGAAAAAAGGTTCCTCTGAGCTGAATACCAGGGGCACATGGGGGCCTGAGCAGAGAATGCAGTCAGCAGCATGCCTTGAACTCCCAAGTAAAGGAGGTGACATTGCCACCTCAGCCCCAGGTGGTCAGAACAGAGCTGGTCAGAACACAGGGAAACCTCAGCTTTTCCACTGGACAGTATATCTAAGAGCGAGATCAGTAATGAGGGTGTATGTGTGTCCAGAGGAGGCTGAGGGGGAAGGGGAAGCATTGGGAGAGGCTAGAACCTTCAGGGTGGGTATCTTGGAAAAGAATGGCTACAGGGCTGGGGTAATTGACTGAACAGTGACAGACTGGACTTGGGGGCCGGTTAGGGAGACTTGAGCCCCAAAGGGCAGAGCTCAGACCAATGACTAGAAGTTTACAGAGCAGATTTTAGCTCAGACCCGAAGGGACTTTGTGACAACTCTGGCAGAATGGAAATGGGGAGCTTGGACTTGGGAGGTCATGAGCTCCCTGCCACGAGGGAGTGTAAGGGAGAAAAGCTGGATGACTCCCTGCGAGGGATGTGGAAAAGAGATTTTTTTTACCATGGATGGGAAAAGGTTGCCTTCAGTGCTCTGGTTTTGAAAGACTCCCTACTTTGGATGATTTTTCTGCTCATTCAGTTAACACCTTTTACCGAGCACCTCCCATCAGTCAAGCCGTGCCACCTTAGGTATTTTTATAACCCTGTAATTCATTGAAGGCTACAGGATGAATAACCAGAACTCGGTTCTGATTTGGGAAAAAGCTAAATACATTTCACCTGCTCTTCAGTTTGATTTCAAAGAGAAAAAAAGATGGCTTTTTTTCTCTCTCTCTCTCTCTGATGTCTGCAGAGGTAACTAAAATCAATGAAATCCATAAGCCTCTGCCAGTCTCAGTTTGCACGACCAGCTTCCTTCAGCAGGCCATTTTTATCTTGGGTAGAAGCCTCGAACGGCATCATAACATATTGTTTTCCCTTCTGCTTTCCCAGGGGCGGAGAAGGGCCGGGGAAGAGGGCCTCCTGTTTAGTGACAGCATGTGTGCTGTCTTACTTAATCCTCACGTCAGTCTTGCCATGATCTGGGGCCCATGTTTTCACTGTTCCACCTCAGTCTTCAGGGTGCGGGAAAGTTGACTGAAGGTTGTTGCGGGGGAGGGAGGGTTCGATCTGACACCCTTCTGTTGCGTGACCACTGCCTGCCAGGCATTCTGTGAGTAACAGAGCTGCGCCAGGAAGAGAGTGGAGGGCATGGGGAATTTGGTTGCAGATGGGATAGAGATTGGCAGTTGACTGGGGAAAGCCTTGAACACCCCCCGCCCAACACCACCACCCTACACACGCATACTGATGAGCTTAGACTTTGTTCTGTGGGTGCCATTAGAGGATATTAAGCAAGACACTCATAGATGAGATTTTTGTTGTTAGTTGTTCCGTTCTGGCTGAGTATAGGGAGGGAATGAAGAAGAGACATGTCAGAAGGGTGTTGGGTTAATCCAGGAGAGAGGCTCCAAGAGCCTAGAAGAGCCAAGGGAAAGGAAGGGCCCCTTTCCTTTAAGAACTCAGGGAGGTTAGGGGTACCCGCGTGGCTCAGTTGGTTAAGCATCTGGCTTCAGCTCAGGTTATGATCTCATGGTTGTGGGTTCGAGCCCCGCGTCGGGCTCTATGCTGACAGCTCCGAGCCTGGGGCCTGCTTTGGATTCTGTATTTCCCTCTCACTCTGCCCCTCCCCTGCTCATGCTCTGAATTTCTCTCTCAGAAAATAAACATTAAAAACAAAACAGAACCTCTTCAGGGAGGTTGGGGCACTGGAGTTACAGGCAGAGTCCACATCTCAGCCCCACCATTTCCTAGGTGTATATTCATGATCAGCCTCAGTTTCCACATCTGCACAATGGGATGATAATGTTTTTTCCTCAGAGGGTTGTTGTAAAAATGTCTAGCACCACGCTTAGCACATTGGTCAGCTCTCAGGCAAGGGTGAATTTCTTGGGGGAAAGGATTTGAGGATATTCTTGCCTGGTGGCCTCTCCAGACTGAATGAGGCAGGAGGCAGAAGCTGCCTGCAAGTGAGGTGGAGGGAAGCTGAGGGGACCGGAAAGGCTTGGCACAGATGGGTGGGGAAGGGGGGGGTGTTGCTGCTGGAGGTGATGGGTAGGAGTACCGGGGGCCCGGAGATGCCGAGGTTGCTCAGCCAGCGAGCATTGGTGGGGGGGTGTGCTTGGTACCGTGCTTGTGCCGGGAGAGTTTGATCTGGTTGGGGAGGGTGGGGAGACAAACACTCGGAGCCCCGGGCGATACCTGGTGACCTGAGCCGCCACAACGGGCTGTGGGCAGACAGATAAGGGAGCAGAGAGTCTGTGTGGGTGTGAGAGGGGATTGGAAGACCTAACCCAAAAGAAATTTCCTGGAAGAGTGTTAGGGACTCACACAATCAAGGGAGAAGGCTGGAGAACTGGGCAGGCATCTAGACGTTCCTGGAAGGCCAGGAGGCAGGAGCCACAAGGACAGTTCAGAACAGGAAGCGGCTGATCAGGGCACACCATTGCTGGGATGCATGAACTCATTTTCAGGCTCTGTCTAACCCTGTTCAAGAACCCATCTCCAGAGGTGGGGAGCCCTCAGTTGGCCTCGCCTGGGTCTAATGCTCTCCTTGTGGCCAGGAGAGATGTAGCCATGGACAACAAACAGTCTCAGCAGACGAGACTCAATGGGAGGAAGTCATCCCCTAAAAGGAAATTGGTGGGGCAGGTGGGGGGGGAAGGGAGGGAAGCTGAGCTTAGGAAGAGTAACACCCACGTGGACCCTGGAGCCAGACCTCCCCGGGTGGAAATCCTGGCTTCTGCGTTCGTAGCTGTGTGTGACCTTGGACAAATTTCTTAACCTTCTTTTTGCCTCTGTTTCTGTATCTGTAAAAGGAGAGCATAATGGTACCTTCTTGTAGGATTGTTGTGAAAATTAAGTGAATTCGCGTGCATGGTTTAGAATAGTATCTATCACGTGATGCATATTCAGTAAGGCTGTCGTAGGAATAACTCTATGTGCTTCTTCTTATTATTTGTTGTCAGCACTAAAGGAACTACGGGGGTGTGTCAAGGTGCCTGGCAGGTGGAGGAGTGATGGGGATGAACCTGGGCGGGTAAGAAGGCTTCAGGAATTGGTGTCAGCCTAACAAGTTTAAGACTTTATCCCCTAGGTAAGGGGAAAGCTGTGGAAGAGTTTTTCTAAAATAACTTTCTGTTACAAAGAATTTCAAAATATAGAGAAGTCGAAACAAGAGCGCACCGTCCACCCTTATCGCTGCCACCTGAGCGCAATCTTCACGTTTTGCCACATTTGCTTTTCCTTTCTCACCCTACCTTTTCTCGTTTTGTGTTGTCTTCTGGGGAACCGTGTGAAAGTAAGTTGCAGACATGATGACACGGGTCTGGATGCTTCCTCCCACTTGCTGAGAATGAGGACATTCTCCCACACAACACATTGTTGTCGTACCTACGAAAATGAATAATCGATAATCATAATCATGGCGCGTCCAGCTGTGGGAAGATTTTAAGTTGAGCGTTAGACAAGGCACTGTGGCCGCCATGTGGAGGGTGGCTGAAAGGGGGCCGAGGGCTGGTAAATACCCTTCCAGTTATCCAAGTAGCAGATGATGAAGACTGAACTAGAGTGAGGTGGGGTGATGAGGGCTGTTTGAGGTACCCACAGGTCTCCCATTGAATATGGTAGCAAGATCCTGGATCAATGAAGGCTTCCGCGGGGAGGTGCCAAACCTTAGAGCTGAGTGTTGAAGGATCCGGAGACCCGCAGGGAGCAGATGGTACGCAAGAGTAAGAGAATTCATTCAACACATGAATGTGGGACATCTACTGTCATGGTTATGTTTATGTGTCAAGTTGACCGGCCATGGGGTGCCCAGTTGGTTAGCCAAACATTATTCTGGGTGTGTTTGTGAGGGTGTTTTTGGATGAGATTAACGTTTAAATCACCAGACTGAGTAAAGCAGATTGCCCTCCCTAATGTGGGCAGGCCTCATCGGAGCACTTGAAGTCCAGAATAGAACAATAGACTGACCCTCCCCTGAGTGAGAGAGGATTCTCCTGGCTGATGGCCGTCAGCCTGGGACAATAATCACGTGAGCCAATTCCTTATAAATAATATACATATATGAATATATCTGTATATATTGTCTCTATTCTGTTGGTTCTGTGTCTCTGGGGAACCCAATGCACCTACTAAATGCCAAGCATTCTGTCACGGTGCAAAGACTGTAACACGTGAACACGACACAGGCTGTCGTGGAATGTGCCACCCGGAGCTCAATTTGCCTAGACGCTGCAGTGAGTGATAGGAAATGTGATGAGGGGTGGGCAGGGGCCAGATCAAAAGGGGCCTTGGAGGCCATGGGAAGGAGTATGGATTTTGTTCCATAGGCCAGTGCTTTCCAAACTTCAGTACCACTTTCATGATTTTTTTTAAGTTTATTTGTTGTGAGAGAAAGAGAGGGGCAGAGAGAGAGGGAGAGAGATTCCCAAGCAGGCTTCTCGCTCACGGCGTGGAGCCCAGTGTTGGAGTTCCGTCTCCCAGATAGAGAGGTCACGACCTGAGCTGAAATCTAAGAGCCGGATGCTTAATAGACTGAGCCACCCAGCCACCCCCACTTTCATGATTTTTGCCATATCCACATTGCAACTGCCTTCTGACTTGCTTGATAATTTTAAAATAGTGTTGCGGGGTGTCTGGGTGGCTCAGTTGGTTAAACATCTGACTCTTGGTTTCAGCTCAGGTCATGACCTCACGGTTCGCGAGTTTGAGTTGCACGTCGGGCTCCGCACTGACAGTGCGGGGCCTGCTTCGGATCCTCTGTCTCTCTTTCTCTTTCTCTCTCTCAAAATAAATCAGCTTGCATGATTTCTCTCTCAGAAATAAATGAACATTAAAAAAAAAGATAAAAAGTAAAAATTAAGGAATAAAATCAGTTTTGTGCCCGTTCCTTTTTTAAACTGTCTTAAGCCACAACACCAATGACATTATGGTATTTTTTGGTCATTACACATGAAAACAAATATAAAATCATTACAATAAAAAGGTATCGGTCCACATGCTGCTTAAAATAATTTCACATTTGCCACACATTTTGGGAAAGTTGTCATGAGCGGCAGGGGTAGGGGTGGATATCAGATCAAGGGTTTCGGGCAGGAGCGTGCCATGTTGAGAGTCATGTTTTGGGAAGATTCACTGGCTGTCAAGTGGTGAATAGATTGGAAGATAGGGAGGCCTGCTGGGAATTCTGGCCGTTGCCCACGGGAGCTCTGATAACAGTCTGAAGCATGGATTATGCAGTGGGAACAGAGGAGGGAGCAGATTGGAGGGGGCATTCAGAGGTGGATTTGGATAGGACTTAGAGACCGTGGCATGAGATTGAGGCAGGAAGACGAGGCTAGGTTGGCTCAGTGCTGGTTTTGGGTTGGTTGCCTGGGAAGACCGAGGCACCATCACAGAGGCAGGGAGCCTAGGAGAGGCCGAGGTCAAGAGCAAAGAGCAGGATGTGCCAAGCAGTTGTTTGGGGCCCCAGGGTCTGACTGGAGTTTTAGCGGCGATGCTCTGGAGTTCATTGCCCCTTAATAGCCAACCCACACTTTAAATTAAATTAAAACATTTTTAGTTGAACTCTTCTGAGTGGACCCACACATGCATTCTCTGCTACTTATTACTGAGAATGACTAAGTATTATAATTGAGCTGAAAATAATCTCCCGCCCATACTTGCTGGGTTGGTTTCTAAGTATTGCTGGGGTTTTTAACTACTGAAACAAAGTTGTGCTCTTTCCAAATGTTAATCTGGAAGACTGCAGATGGTAACCATCTGTTCCACGACTAGCATTTTACAATATTTGATTAGCACTTTATATAGTTTGGGGAAGCCTGCCAGTGGAGTCTGCCCATCAGGTGGGCACTTTGGCGTTATGTCCTCCGTGGTGGCCCTCGAAGGTCTTTGCCCCCACTGTGTGGGGTTCCCCTGTTTTTTGGAGGCTTTTAAGTGCAACTAGTCAGACTGGCGGGTTGATATTCATGGCAGGAGGATCTTAGGGGCCTTGCACCGTTCGCACTCTTCCTTAGAGCTGGAACCATCAGAGCTCATCAGGGGAGCAGGATTTGGGAGGGTGGGATCTGTCCATCAGTTAGGGCTCTGGGTGCCAGGTAACAAAACAATAAACCCAAGCTGCTTTGGTAAAGGGGATCAGTTGGCTCGGACCCTTTTTTTTTTTTTTTTCTTTTTAAGTTCATTTATTTAGAGAGAGAGAGAGTGAGTGGGGAGGGGCAGAGAGAGAGGGAGACCGAGAATCCCACACAGGCTCCGCACTGCCAGCGCAGAGCCCGATGCAGGGCTCCAACTCCCAAACCGTGAGATCATGGCCTGAGCCGAAGTCTGACGCTTAACCCGCTGAACGACTCAGGTGCCCCAGCTCAGATCCTTGAAAAGTCTAGAGGTGGGACTGCCTTCAGGTGGATGGTCTTAGGGTTCAAATGAATTCTTCAGGCTTGGCATTTCCACTCAGCCTGCTGCCGTGTGGCTTCAAGAGGAGGCAAGAGCGAATCCTTCCCGCAGCAAGTCTGGAGGGAAAAAAAGGAGGCCTTTCCACTCACCCCTGCAGAGGTGGTAAGATTCACTCTGACTGGGCCAGCTTCCATCGTGTGCCCACATGTGGATGCAGGGCTCTGATTGGTCGGGCCTGGAGTGGAGCCCTGTTCAGGCCTGGGTACAGAGGCCTGGGGAGGGGTGGATGGCCAGTCACACATCCGGGCCGCTGGCAAAAGGGAGGAAGGGTGGGTGCAGACAAGCACCTGTCCATCCCGGTGTCCTGGCAGAAGCCCAGAGGAGCAGGGGGCATTGGCGAACTTAGCTGTGGAGGCAGGCGGTTATTGTTGCCAGGAAGATAATATGCTGGAAATGGAAGGAAGGAGCCTCTGAAACTAGCTACTTAATGAATTCCCTTTCTTAGTTTAAGAACCTGTGATAGATTTAGTATTCTGGTTCTCTCTCTCTTTTTTTTTTTTTGAAGGGGAGGGAGTTGTCTCTCTTCTTTCCATGTTACTTTGAAACTAAGGGCAGTCACTTAATCTTGGTCTTTCAGCTCCTTCGTTTGGAACATAGTGAGCTTCCCTCTCGGAGAGGGGAGATCTGTACAGAGCAGATAACAGTTTCCATTCAGTCCAGTTCGACAAGCAGGGCACGAAGCCCCGGGGCCTGGGCTAGGCTGCACAGGCTTGGCAGCAGATGAATCCTCAGCCGTGTGGACAGCACTGTAACGGCTCTAGAGCAGGGCACTGCAGCCCCTCAGGCCGGACAGTCAGGAAGGGCTTCCCAGAGGAAGGGACACCGAGCCGGACCTAGAAGGATGGACACGAGTTCCTCGCATGGAGGAGGAGGGGAGGGGAGCTTGACGCGAAAGTGATGGCAGGTGCAAAGGCACCAAGAGGGTGCCGATTTGGGGGATCTGGGAGAAGTTCCATGGGGCTGACTGCGAGATGAGCCCAGGACCCCGGTTCCAGAGCACATTCTGGCATCAGGGTGGAGGAGACTGGAGAGTGACAGGCTGAAGGCAGGGACGCCTTCAGGGTCAGATGCTGTGGTAGAGGTCGAGGCAGGAGCCTAGCAGGTCTGGGCAAGCTCCCGGGTGACGTCGATGCTACTGGTCCAGGACCACACTTTGAGTGGCGAGGCTCAGACCTCTGGACGTTCTCCCCTCTGTTGCCTGTAGTCAGCTCGTTTCTCAGTCTTGCGGTGCGGGGTCTTCCTGCTTGTCACCCCTACCCTGCCCGTCCGTGGCACCTCGTCCCCCACCAGCGGAAGTTGGCTTCCAGAAAGAAGGCACCAGGATGAGGCTGGGCATCTCCCCTCTGGTCCCTGCGGGTCTGCTCCGGGCTGAGACTTCTGCAGGACGGAATGCCCAGCCCGAGCTTGGGGTCTGGGCTCTGTGGAGCGTGGCACGAAGGCGACCTGGCCTCCACGTTGTATCAAACCCGCTTCACAGAGCCGTGGAACGTGGGGGGTCAGGGCCAAGTACCGGCTTGATGCCTTAGAAGCGACGCTTTCTGTGTTTTCCAGGGACCGAGGGTCTGGAAGATGGCCCCACTCCCAGGGGCAGAGCTGGTCCAGAGGCCACTGCAGCTCTACCGATACCTGCTACGCTGTTGCCGACAGCTGCCCACCAAGGGCATCCAGGAGCATTACAGACATGCGGTCAGGCAGGTGGGAGCAGTGTGTACTGGGCTTGGGATGGGGGGGCGGTTCCCATGATAGGGGACCCATCTCAGGGCCGCGGGCAGGGAGCGGGGTGCAGGGATAGTCTCTTGGGTGGCAGTGAGGGGGAGGGGCGGCAGTCTGGTAAGAGCCACCAAAAACCACAGCCCAGCCCCTCTTGTCTGATTTTCGCTCAAAAAACAGAAGATGTATCATCCAGCGCCTCAGCTCTGTACCAGGGCTCAAATAAGGCAGCTCAAATGGATACTTAAAATAAAATATGGGACACGACATGATGTTGACGGGCATTCCTGCCAATAACGCACAGCCTGACTTTACTCAGGAGAAAACGTCAGGCGAATCCATAACGGACGGGCCATTTCGCACACAGCTGGCCTCTGCTCATCCAACCAATGTGTCAGTGTCATGAAACACAAGGAGAGCTGTGCTTTCAAGGGGACGAAAGAGACATGACCACTCAATGTAATGAGTGGATTGGATTCTGGACCAGAAAAAAAAAAAAAAACAAACCAAACACAGTGATTCAAAAGGACGTTATCGGAGAAATTCGTGAGATTGGAATTTGGGCTATTGATGAGAGAGTAGTATTATATCAATGTTGAATTTTTTGGATTTGACTCCCACGGTTATATAAGAGAGAATCTCCTTGTTGAAACACACTGAAGTGTTTAGGGGCTCGGGGCATGATGTCTGCAACTTTTAAATGCTCCCCCCCCCCCCCGCCTCAAATGGAGCACAAACCCATAAAAAGAGAGCATGATAAAGCAAATGTAGGGAGATGTTCACAATTGGTGATTCTGGTAGGGAATTCATTTGTATTCTTGCAGCTTTTCTGTGGGTTAGAAATGATTTCTAAATAAAAAGTTGAACTAAACTGAATGCAAATAGAATGTGGAAAGCATAGAAAAAATAGAGGTAGCAACAGACAGGCTGTGGAAACATGGAGGAGGGCGCAGCTGTCTGTCTGAGGGCGCCACGGAGGACTTCCCAGGGGCGAGCGTTTGAGATGCTCCTAAAGACCAATCGGAGGATGTGTGGGGTCGAGGGTGACCGGGCAGAGAGGGTACCAGTTCTTTGTGGAGGGTCCTGAGTGCCACACCAATGAACTTGGGCCTCCCGATCCGTCTCAAGGGTGAACACGTGGCTGGGAGCAAACAGCAGCCCTGCATTGCTCTGCATCGGGCCTGGCTGGATCTTCCGGTCACCTTCACGGCTGCCCTTCCCTCTGCTTGGCCTTGCAGCACGGGCCAGGGGAAGCCTGGCTATTGTGGAGCCTGGTGAAAGCAGCTTCCTGGGAGGAGCAAAGGAAACCGAGGGATGGAAGTTTCCCTTGGGCCCGTGCTGCCTGATAACCTTTGGGCCCAGCTTAATTGGGGGTAACTTGGGGGCCAGTCTTCCATTTTGTAATTGCTCTGCTGGCCAGAGGACAGGCTGTGTAGCTGAATAGACCAGGATTTAAATGCTGGCGCCATTGCATGGTGGCAAGTTGGGGTGTCTGAGCCTCTGTTTCCTCATCTCTGGGTGGGATCGTCATAACGGTCTACGGAGGGGTAAGAGCGATATGAGTGGAAAGGGGCTGCAGCGCGTCTGGCCTGTGACTGGTGCTCTGAAGATGCTGGTCTTGTGAATTTTGCCTCGTCATCTTTTTTTATGCTTCAACTTCCAGAGTTTCCGGGTTCATTCAGATGAAGACAGTCCTGAGAGAATCCAGCAGATTATTAAAAGAGCCATTGAAGATGCTGACTGGATCATGAACAAAGTAAGTGCCCGGCTCCCGGCTCCACCTGCCCAGCCTGCACGTTGATAGCTGTAATCTCTGTGACCACCAGGGGTCGCCCCTGCCCCACGGTTGAACCCCTCCCTGCCGGCCGCTCCCCTCCTCCAGAAGCCCAGAGGTGATGACAGGTGCCTTGCTGGTTGCATCTGTTTTCTGCAAGGAGTGGGGTGTTCTCAATCCCTAAAGGCAGACAGTGCTGAAGAAGCTGCGATGGTGGGGCAGGAAGAAGGAAGAGAAAGGTCTTTGTGATGCCTCAGACGCGAAAGCTTTCTTGGGGAACAGTGAGCTCCCTGTGTCCGGGGTGCTCACACTGAGGCAGGGCCATTGAGGAAACATCCAAGTGTCGATTGTGGTAGAGGGAGGGAAGGAGTCAGAAATACAGACTAACTTGCTGGTCCTTACACATTGGTGTTAGAACAACCCCCCTTCCTTCTAAATCACAGTCTCGAGACCCAGGGTCCAGGATTCTGTTTGGAAACTCAGTGATTGGACTAGATGGCTTCTGAGGGTCCTTCTCTATCTGAGATTAAAAAAAAATTTTTAAATGTTTATTTATTTTTGAGAGAGACACAGAGACAGAGAGTGAGTGGGGGAGAAGCAGAGAGAGAGAGGGAGGTAAAGAATCTGAAGCAGGCTCCAGGGTCTGAGCTGTCAGCACAGAGCCTGACACGGGGTTTGAACCCCCGAACCGCGAGATCATGACCTGAGCCAAAGTTGGGCGCTTAACTGACTGAGCCACCCAGGCGCCCCCCCTGAGATTTTTTTTTTAAATATTTATTTATTTTTGCGAGAGAGCATGAGCTGGAGCAGAAAGAGAGGGGAACAGAGGATCTGAAGCAGGCTCTGCGCTGACAGCAGTGAGCCTGACGTGGGGCTCGAACTCACCAACCGTGAGATCATGACCTGAGCCGAAGTCAGATGCTAAACCGACTGAGATTTTCTTTTCTTTGAACAAGACTCCACTTAAAGATTAGGATGGACCTGCCGCACGTTCACTTCTAATGTTCCAGTGTCTTTCTTATGCGCCCCCCCCCACCCCACCACCACTGCCAGCTTCTTCTTCCATTAGAGAGGAAAGGCGGTCCAGGTGCTGACTAGGGATGTCACCGTCTGGTGCCTGCGGTGCCCCCTCCTCCAAGAAGCCCCTGCGGGAGGCGGCTGAAGCCCAGATGGTTCTCGGGATTCCCCGGGTTCTCCCTCACCCACTTCTAATGATCTCTCTGTCTCACAGTATAAAAAACAAAACTGAGACTCTGGGGCCTGAAGAACGAAGCTGTCCTAAAGACACTGAAGTTGAGAGGCCGTCTCCTGGAACTAATCAGCGGCGGCAGTTCTGAAACATCCATTGGCCTTGCTGGCTGAGAGCAGGGAATGCGGGGCGGCAGAAGCTGACGTTTGCTCAGATGGCTCCTTCTGCCACGTCCTGTGTCCCCAGCATCCTCGATGTTTGCTTTTCCGGCCGGTTACAATGTGAGATTTGGGGAGATTATGCTTCGTCACTTTGCTTTGAACGTGGTTCATTTTATCTGGATGTTGTCCTTCGAGACTCAGAGGGGGCGTCCCCTCCGATGGCAGACGTGCAGAGGACAGGGCGTGGGTTTTAGAATCAGTCGGGTCTGGGTTCGAATCTCAGTTCTGCGGCTTGTCAAGGGCATTGCCCTTGAGCTCAGACTCCTCCTCTATCAGGATGAAATACGATGAGGCTGAAGCACCGATTGTAGGACCTGGTGCACGGTGGCGCCACTAAATATCCCCCTGAGGAGGCCATCCTGCGCCGCCCCTTCCTCCGCTCCCACGGTGCTCACACATCTCTCTGGCACACTCCTCGGCGGGCCTTAGTTGTTTGTGGGCTTATCCTGCCCTGCTTGTTGTCCCTCAACCCTCATGGGCCCACCGGGCCTAGCCGTCCGCCAAGCGGCTACTCCTCCTGGCCCTGTCCTTCCTTGAAGTCCTGGTCCTTGTCCTCACGGAGTTTCTAGTGTCCCTGAAGTGGTGACACGCAGGCTGCACGAAACAAGGAAGAATGGCAAGGCAGCGACGGGAGACACCGAATCGTGCAGGCTCCTGTGAACCTGTGACCTGCCCCAATGGCCCTGCTTTGCCACCGTCTCGGAAGGAAGAAGGGAGGCAGGGAGGACGGGAGGGAGGTGGGGAGCAAGCATTCCTGTGGGTTATGGCGAGCCTGAAATCCACGGAGAGACAGGCTGTTCCCAGTTGGAACACATGCGACGCATCCCAGTTCCATAGACGTTGCTCTTGGGAAACATACTTGACCTAGTTCAGCCTCGGTTTCCCCATCTCCAGTGGAGGAACGCCCACGCCTACCTGCCAGGGCTGCAGTATGGAGTCCTGAGCTCTGACGTGAGCCAGGTGCTTCACACGGAAGCTGGCTCGCGGAGCTGGCTGCCCGCCGTGGCTCGTTACCAGTTAGGGAGCCTTGCTTCGCAGATGGGGAGATGGAAGCACGGACAGGTTGAGCCCCCTTTGCAGGTCACCTGGCGGTTAAGCCAGGTGTGTCTGAATCTACGAAACACCACAGGTTTGGGAGGGAGAGGGGAGCAGCAGAGGGAGGGAAGGCGGCCAGGAAGGACTGAGAGGCCAGACCAGAGCAGAGAAGCCACGTTGGGACCTGAGTATCGCCCAAGGACTCTCAGCAGAGGGACGAGCTAGCATGTTTGTGACCCTGCTTCGTCTTACATCTTAAAGTGACTCGGATACATCAGTATGTGCTTGACTGAGCAGCAAATAATGAAGTAAATATATCCGTTTTTGAAAGCTCCAGTGTCTTGAATGTTATGTTCATTCATTCCCTAAATGCATGCTGTCCCTACCGTGTGCTGTCATACTAAGGATCGAGGATTAGAGACAGGCCTATAGAAAGCTGCCCGGGAGGGGATCGTTCTTCAGAGGGGATGACCAGACGCTGGTCCCACTGCCAGGCAACAGGTGATGAGAGCAGGGTGAGGAAAGCCGAGGAGTTTCAGGCCAGTGCCACACCCAAACCGGCCTCCTCTGCCTGTGGTTCAGCCCTCTGAAATCAGGGGGCCCATCCTTGGTCAGCAGGGGTTTGTCTTGATCACAGGAGTGAGGTTGGTTGTATCCCAGGCCTTTTGCCAGCAGGAGCTGTGTGAGTGAAGTCTGGCCAGGGTTTGGGAGAGGATGAGTGTCCCTTGCCCTTGACTGGCTCCATGGCGGTGGTCCCGTGGCCTTCAGTTCACTGGTTGGTGCTTGATCCAGTTGTGCCGACTCCCCCAGGTGGCAGACAGTGGGTGCCCAGCTGGCCAGGGGCTGGCCTGTCAAGGGGATGGGTCGGCTAACAAGGGGTTGGCCGCTTTCCACCCGCTGAGCAGGTCAACTGACGACACACACCCAGGAAGTGCAGGTAGAGGAAGCAAGATACAGGATGGGATGAACGTGGCAGGGCCGGGAGGCAGCGTAAAGTTGGGAGTGGGGGCACGGTGCGCTGCCTGGGAGAGCCTCTTGTCCTCACTAGCCTTCCGGTCTTCTGCCCTCAGACTTCCACCCCTGTGATCCCTGCGCGGATGCTGTGTTTGGGTAGGCCTTAAATTACCCAGGGCCCCGGCTCTTTTTTTTTTTTTTTTTAATTTTTTTTTTTCAACGTTTATTTATTTTTGGGACAGAGAGAGACAGAGCATGAACGGGGGAGGAGCAGAGAGAGAGGGAGACACAGAATCGGAAACAGGCTCCAGGCTCTGGGCCATCAGCCCAGAGCCTGACGCGGGGCTCGAACTCACGGACCGCGAGATCGTGACCTGGCTGAAGTCGGACGCTTAACCGACTGTGCCACCCAGGCGCCCCTGGGGCCCCAGCTCTTAAACGCACATAGCCAAAGGTTTACAGGGCAGCCGCCAAGCAGAAGGAAGAAGGAGATGAAGGCTTGTCCTAGAGGCTCAGGTAGTGTGAGCCCCAGAGCCAGACAGATCAGAGTTAGGTCCCAGCTGTGTCACTCGATAGTGCTGGGACCGGGAACGGCCCCTCACTGTTGTCTGCACGTTCCTCACCTGCAGCGGCCGCACATCCCAGAGGTGGTCAGTTAGGATGGTGCGTGCAGGTGGGCGGCCGGTCATGTGGCCTCCTTCTCCCATCTTCGGTTCACCGAGTCACGACCCTCCTCTGAGGTGGGTCTGCATGTCACCCTGTGCCCACTGTACAAGCTCAGCGCCAGCGGGAGGGCACCTGGTACCAGCCCCTGGGCTGATGCCTGTTTGCACTTACGCGGCTTGACTGGAGTGCATTTGTATTGTGAAGTTCCGAGGTCTCCGTGAGCAACACAAGGCTGCTGCTGTTAAAGGACATCGGTTCTCCTGGAGGGACGGTAACATCTGGAAGCTGATGCCTGGGGCAGCTTTGCCACCAGCAGTTCCTCCTTCATACCAAGCCTGCCCTGCCCTGTCTGGTTTTATCCCCCCCAGCTCCCCCCCACCCCCAGCCGTGCCTACCCCCATCTTAACCGAGCACCTGCTTTGTGCACAGCCCTGTGCTAGGCAGGAAGGCACGGTCCAAGGTCTGGACAGATAGGGGTCACCGGGAGGTTGAGTAAATGTGGCTTCTAGAATGTTCTCACAATGCAGATTCTTTTATTCCCTCTCTCATTATTTCCTCGTATGTGTATTTTTTCCTGGAGGTTTCCATGCTTCCCCTGTCTCTGGATGAAAACTGGCCTAGGCCTCAAAATTTAGGGGCTGGTCTTAGGTTAAACCCGAAGTTGCGGTTACTTTTCAATCATAAAACGGTGTCATTTCATTGATTGAAAGATGCAGTTGAAGGTAAAAATAAAATTTCAGAACTTGAATTAAAGTTGAGGCTTCTCTCCTCTTCCAGTTGGGATCTACTACAGATGGGAACCCCCCTGTCAGAGAAGAGGGACGTAGGTGGGTGGTCTTTGCTTACTGGTGGGGGTGGGGGGCTGGGGGGGGGTCGGGGTGAGGGGGTAGGGGCATTTCAGGCTGAGGCAGTTTAAGCAAAGGCACAAAACAGAACCCCATGCTCAGGAGCTCCCATGCTGTGTCATGTGGTTGAGACATCATGGACCAAAGCAATAGTTCTGTCATCACCTCTTCATGGAATTCTCTCTCCTACCAGAGGGTAAAGCCCTTGAGGGCAGGGAGCACACACCAGCCACCAGCCCGTGGCGGAATCCTCCAGGCCAGCTGTATGCCTGCTGCCCAGGTGGTAAGTTACGCATATTTGTTCAATGAACGAATGATAATACTGGGCAAACGGAGGTCTCTTATGCGTAGTTTTTTATTGCTTTCTAATAATGGGGAGGCGGGGAGGTGGTGATTATTTCTTGGCCAAGTACTGGTCGTGTGTGCGGGAGGGGTGGCAATACCTATCACGGGCGCTCAGGAGCTGATTTGGAGGTGGGAGCATTTACCACCGCTGCATGAGGGGCTGGCATGAGTGCCTCCCACGGACATCCTCAAGGAAGTTTGTCTGGAGGCAGAGAAAAGATTTCTCACGAAGCAAAGATTGTCAGGAGTTGAGACCCAAACTTCCTCCCAGCTTCCTGAAACGAACCTGTCCCTCTGTCCGTCTTGCTTCCCTAGGGGGTGGGGATTAATATGAGCCCTCGGGGCAAACAAAGCAAACTACCTTTGTTGAATGACTGGGAGGAACTTGGTGCTGTTCGGTTGAGGGAATGGCCTTGTTAACAATGGGATGGGTGATTGCAGTTCAAGGGAAAGACCAGAAGTTCAGGAATCAGGCCTTAAGAGATTGAGAGCTACCTCTAGCTCCACCTCCTGACTGCTCTCGCTGCCAATAGCATGGAGACATAGCATCTCTGGAGACCGTGGATCCCTTCCCACCAGTGTCTGGGGAGGTACCTTATTCTCTCTGTGCTTTGAGCGATGCGTTCACAAGAGGGGTTTCGTTAGACCCCTGAGGCTGACTACGGCTCACACCCTTGAGATTGGGTAAGCCCGCCCACCCCCGTGCCTGTCAATTTCAGGTGCTAACCCAAAGCAGGCATCTGTTGTTGTTGGTTTTTTAATTTTTAAGTTTGTTTATTTATTTTGAGAGAGGGAGAAACAGAGCACACGGGTAGGGGAGGGGCAGGGGGGGGGTGGAGAGAGAGAATCCCAAGCAGGCTCCGTGCTGTCAGTGCAGAGCCCGATGTGGGGCTCGGACTCAGGAACTGTGAGGTCATGACGTGAGCTGAAGTCAAGAGCCAGACCCTTAACCAACTGAGCCACCCAGGGACCCGAAAAGCAGGCACCTCTAATCACCAGTTCCCAAACTGACGTGGTTCTCTCACCCCCAGTGCTGACCTCCCTCTCACCCTGTCCATGACGTTCTCAGGCACCCTTGCACTTTACAGATGGATCCCTTGCTCTCCCAGCACTCCAGCCTTTTCATTCCATGTGTATTTGCCCACGGTCTCCTGCCCGCAGTGCCCTTCTTGCCTCACCTTATTCACCTGAAAAACATCTTTTCTCTATCAAGACTGAGCTCAGGCATTATTTCTATGAAGATATTCCCTGCTCCCCCCTAGCATCACATCTTCCAAGATTTATTTCATGTTAACTGCTGAGTGCAATCCAGATGACACTGGCTCCTTGAAAAATGAATGCAGTCTTAGGCCAAATTAAGAAAGACACGGGATGGGGCGCCTGGGTGGTGCAGTCGGTTAAGCGTCCGACTTCAGCCAGGTCACGATCTCGCGGTCCGTGAGTTCGAGCCCCGCGTCAGGCTCTGGGCTGATGGCTCAGAGCCTGGAGCCTGTTTCCGATTCTGTGTCTCCCTCTCTCTCTGCCCCTCGCCCGTTCATGCTCTGTCTCTCTCTGTCCCAAAAATAAATAAACGTTGAAAAAAAAAATTAAAAAAAAAAAAAAAAAAAAGAAAGACACGGGATCAAGAAGAAGGGAGGTGAAAATCCTCCTTATATTCTGCTTCATTCAGGTTACATCTAGAACAGCGATGGTCAAGTATGGTCCGTGGACTCCTGGGAATCCCCCAAACCCTTTTGTGGGGTTCTCAAAGTCAAAACTACTTTCATAGTAATACTAAGACTTTGTCTTTCCCACTCTGTGAACTTTTGCACGGATGGTACGAAAGCAGTGATGGGCAAAACTGCTGGTGCCTAAGCATCAATCAAGTTCAGGATTATCACCTCCAGCTTCCTCATGACTATCCCTGATGAAACAGCAAAAATTGTTAATTTTGTTAAATCTCAACCCTTGAGTGCACTTATGAAAATATTCTGTGTGGTGAGATGAATAGCACACATGAGGCCCTCGTACCGCATACGTAAGGGTGCGGTCTGGAGGAAAAGCACACGGTTATTCCAGGTCTGAGCAAAAAGAAGTGCTTTATTCATGGAACACCCATTTTTTATTTTTTGTTGGAACAGTGACTGACCAACTGATTTTTCAGACTTCCCTTTTTTGGAAGACATGTTCTCAAAAGTCAACGAGGCGAGCCTGTCATTTCAAGGACACCAGCCGACAAGATTGGTTGCCAGTGGCCAAAATTGAGCTTGTCCGTCACAGGCCAATGGGTATTAATGTAACCGTTTGCATAAAGCCCGTGGATATGGTTTCGATTTCTACAGTGCAACTGACTTTTAAAAAAAATTTTTTTTTAATGCTTATTTATTTTATTTTTAAAAAATTTTTTTTAACGTTTTTATTTATTTTTGAGACAGAGAGAGACAGAGCATGAACGGGGGAGGGGCAGAGAGAGAGGGAGACACAGAATGGAAAGCAGGCTCCAGGCTCCGAGCCATCAGCCCAGAGCCCGACGCGGGGCTCGAACTCACGGACCGCGAGATTGTGACCTGAGCCGAAGTCGGACGCTCAACCGACTGAGCCACCCAGGCGCCCCAATGCTTATTTATTTTTGAGAGACAGACAGCACGAGCAGGGAGGGGCAGAGGGAGACAGACAGACAGACAGAATCCGAAGCAGGCTCCAGGCTCTGAGCTGTCAGCACAGACCCCGATGGGGGGCTCGACACCCAGGCGCCCTGAGTGCAACTAACTTTTAAGAAATGACCACTTGTCAAGTTTTGGTGTAGTATCAAAAAGAATATCTGGGGGCGCCTGGGTGGCTTGGTCAGTTAAGCGTCCGACTTCGGCTCAGGTCATGATCTCACGGTCCGTGAGTTCGAGCCCCGCGTCGGGCTCTGTGTTGACAGCTCAGAGCCTGGAGCCTGTTTTGGATTCTGTGTCTCCCTCTCTCTCTGCCCCTCCCCTGTTCATGCTCTGTCTCTCTCTGTCTCAAAAATAAATAAACGTTAAAAAAAAAATTAAAAAAAAAAGAATATCTGAACAAAATTAAAAATGCCTCTGTTTTCCAAATACACAGCTGTGGGAGGCTGGATTTTCTTCATGTACTTCAACCAAGACAACATTTTGACAGGCCAAGTGTTGAAGCAGCTGCCTCCAAGAGATTTTCAAAACTGTAAAGTAATGCCAGTCCTCTGTAATTAAAAAAAAATATATTTTTCATAAATGTTAATATATAATAGGCTTATCATTTCTCTAAAACAATAAACACCAACATATAACCCACAGTCACAAAAACTGTGGGGTCCTTAGTAATTACTGAGGATGTAAAGGAGCCTGAGGGTAAAAAGTTTGAGAACTGTTTTGTAAGCATGGTTTAGTCAGGTCTCTCCCCTTCTGTCACAGCATAGATCCCGGTTACATATTCCTATTGACTTTGGCCCCTAAGGCCAGCATATCAGAATTACTGGAATGTGGACCCGTCCTCTATCATGTTAATCGTCCTTCATGGCTTCATCTCCCCTGAAGTTGTTGCCATTCATTCATTATTCATTAATTAATTCAGACACTGAGTGCCTCTTATGTATCAAAATTCCATTTATCTCCCTCTGAGTTGGATTATGGGTGGTTTATTATTTTATTATTTTTAAAATGTATTTTGAGAGAGAGAGAGAGAAAGAAAGTGCAAGCAGGGCAGGGGGAAAGAGCTTCGGGGGCGGGGGGGGGGGGGTAGGGAAAGAACCCCAAGCGGGCTCCACGCTCTCAGTGCAAAGCCTGATGTGGGGCTTGAACTCACAAACTGTGAGATCATGACCTGAGCCGAAATCAAGATTCGGATATTTAACCCACTGAGTCACCCAGGCGCCCCAGATTATGAATGATTTCATTCGCTCCCCCTACCGATCTGTATGGTTTCTGGAAATGTGTGGAGAGATTTAGTTTTAGGCACCCATGATGAACCATAGGACTCTAGAAACCTCTTTCATAACTCAAATTTAACAAGTTTTTTTTCCCTAAAATTTTCCAATACACACACATAGAAAACATTTGTTGGTAACAAGTGTGGCTGAAACATGGTGAATCACTTTGAGAACTTATTATTTTTTTTTCTGACATTGTCACCTTCCTATTCCCATAAATCTTTCAAATTCTTGAATGGGAGAAAGAAGAGGAATTGTCCAAGGGGCCAACTTGCCAGGTCAGCCTCAGGCTCCAGCCCTCAGGAATGAACATTCTTGTCCTTTCCCTCATCTTTGCTGCAATGTTGGTTTCATGCTGTCCCTGCCTCAGGACGCCCCGTCTTTCCCTTGCATACTTGGCTATGTCACCAACCACCGGTGGAGGAGCTTACGACCCTTATACACTGCTGGCGGGAATGAAAATGGCACAGCTGCTTTGGAAAACAGTTTGGAAGTTTCTCGAAATGTTAAGCGTAGAGTTACCATATGACCCAGCAATTCTATGTATATACCCAAGGGGAATGCCTCATGTTCACACAAGAAAACTTACACACAAATGTTGCTGACTCCATTTATAATAGCTGACAAACAAACAAACAAGCAAGCAACCCAATGTCCATCAACTGATGAACGGATGAATAAAGCATAGCGTAGTCATACGGTAGAATATTGTTTGATAGTAATAATTAAAAAAGTGAAGTCTGATATGCCCTGCAGCATGGATGAACCTTGAAGACACCGCTAAGTGTAAGAAGCCAGTTGCCAAAGACAATGATATATTGCATGATTCCATTTATATGAACTATCTGTAATAGGCAAATCTGTGGAGAGAAGAGGTAGATTAGCCTAGGGTCGAGGGCAGCAGGGCTTGGTTGGAATGGGAATGACTGCTGATTGGTATGGGGTTTCTTCTTGGAGTGATGAAAACAGTTTAGCATGAGATTGGGGTGATGGTGTACAACCTGTGAATGTGTTAAAAGCCATTGAATTGTGCACTTTATTTTTTTAATGTTTCTCTTGGCGGGGGAGGGTGAGCAGGGGAGAGGGGCAGAGAGAGAGAGGAGAGAGAGAGTCCTAAGCAGGCTGCATACTCAGCGCAGAGCCTGATGTGGGAGTTGTATAATGTATACACTTTAAATTGTACACTTTAAATGAAGGAGTTGTATGGTGTGTGAATTCTATCTCAATAAAACTGCCAACAAGAAATCAAATGCCAAGAGGAAACCAAATAAATCTCAACGTATCTGGAAGTTAACCAGTTAAACTATCACTAATTTCTAGAAAATTCTCACCTTCTTGATTAGTTTTAGTTGAAAGGAATCGAACCGTCCTCTCCCTTTAGTGTATCTGAAGTTGAATTTCCCTATTGCGCCTCTCCTGATGCCTTCTTCAACCTCCTGCGCTCAGCTTGTGATCCTGTAGGGCGGTTCTCACCTTTCTTCAGAGAACTCTTTGGGTCCAAGAGAGACTATGACATTTGTCCAAGGTCATATCTCAAAAACATACAAGTCCCAAGTTAGGTCCTTTCTAGAGGTTGAAGGCTGTTCCTCCAAAGGCACAAAGAGATGATAACCTATCTCTGTTAAGTTATACTTTTAAAAAATTATATTTTCATCCCCTCTTCAAAATCTCAGAGGCACAAAAGGACTTGGGGAAATGACTTTGGTCTACAAGTAGTTTAGCTGAGTTTTTAACTGGCGTGCCCTCAGCTTGTCACTTCTGCTTAAAGTAACCTCAACCCATCATCCCAGTGTGCCCTACTTATGGTGTCACTTAAAACAAATTTTTGGAATATAATTTATTGTCAAATTGGCTAACATACAGTGTGTAAAGTGTGCTCTTGGTTTTGGGATTAGATTTCCGTGATTCATCGCTTACATATAACACCCAGTGCTCATCCCAACAAGTGCCCTCCTCCATGCCCATCACCCATTTTCCCCTCTCCCCCACCCCTCCATCCACCCTCAGTTTATTCTCTGTATTTAAGAGTCTCTTACGGTTTGCCTCCCTCCCTCTTGAGAAACTTAACAGAACACCATGGGGGAAGGGAAGGAGAAAAAAACCAGTTAAAAAAAATTTTTTTAATGTTTATTTATTTTTGAGACAGAGAGAGCACGAGTTGGGGAGGGGCAGAGAGAGAGAGAGAGAGAGAGAGAGAGAGACAGACAGAGACAGAGACAGAGACAGAGTCTGAAGCAGGCTCCAGGCTCCGAGCTGTCAGCACAGAGCCCAATGCGGGGCTTGAACTCAGGAACTGCAAGAACACAACCTGAGCTGACGTCAGACACTTAACAAACTGAGCCACCCAGGTGTCCCTATGTTGTCATTTTTTAAGTGTGGCAAGGAATGAAAAGGATTGGAAAGCCCTGGAGTCTTCTTGGTGTTTTCTGTGGCTGAAAGCACTGAACAGAGGTGTCCCTCTGACTTGTATATGGCCATCACAACCCAGAAAAAGAGGTATGATACTGTTAGGGGATTGGCTAATAGCTGTGTGACTTTGGGGGAAATTACTTAACCTTGCTAAGCCTAAATTTTGTCGTTTGTGTAGTAGAGATAAAAATCATAGCTGTCTCCCAGTGTAGTGGTGAGGATCCAATGTAACATGCTTAGCTAGAGCCTGGTACACAGCTAGCACTCAATACATGTAGCTGCTGTGCTTGTTAATTGTATATCATCTCCCTGCACTGGTGGTTGTCTGGGATCAATTAGGGCTTGCAGACTGACTTCCCTCTGCATGTTATTTCACTGATCAGGGAGGACAAACTCATTTTACTATTTCCCTAAAAACTTCCATCATAACTGAGAAGAGAAATCTGAGGGGAGAACCCAGGAACACGTCCAAGTGGTCTCCGATATAGCCATGTGAACAATGTTATGAGGCTCTTAAAGGATGATAATTAAAAATAAAATTTTTTAAATAAGCTCTATACCCAACATGAGGCTTGAACTCACAACCTTGAGATCAAGAGTCACATGCTTTACCGACTAAGCCAGCTAGGCTCCCAAAATAACTTGTCTTTTAATTTTAGAAAGAGAGAGAGCAGGTGCATGAACTGGGGAGAGATGAAGAGGGGGAGAGAGAAAATCTTAAGCAGGCTCCGTGCTCAGTGCAGAGCCTGACATGGGGCTTGATCCCCTGACCTGGGATCATGACCTGAGCCAAAATCAAGAGTTAGATGCTCAACTGGGTGAACCACCCAGGTGCCCCAATAATTTTTAATGAAAAGAAAAACACCTAAACAACTATGATATGATGCTCCCAAGAGAAAGCAGTATACAAAATTGCATGTACAATGTGCCCATTTGACAAGGAAACCATCAGACAAACTTGCCTGTGGAGAGAAAAGGAACCTGGAGAGAGAGCCATCAAAATGTGGGCCGTGATAGTGCAGTTGTGGGTAATTTTTCTTCTTCCTTCTATTTTTCCAAATGTGTCACATTTTCCTTCATGGGGAAAACCCCCATGTTTGTTTATTTAAAAGACAGCCACCCCAGAACAGGCTAGGTGAATCATGGTTCAAATATAGTAACAGGAAAACCCTTCAGGCATTGAGATAGTGGAGAAAAGGAGTCCCTAGGTCCCATGCTCCTCTCCTCCTCCAAGAGTGTGGTTACTTACCTTAGGGTTTTCCAGAGCCTGGCCCACCCTCAGCTGACCTCTCCCCAGTTTTTAGCACTCCCTGTGGATACCAGTCTGGAGTGAGCCCTGAGGCTGCATTCCTGGGGACAGAGACTGTGTCCTCTTCGTCTTTGTGCCCCCAAGGCCAAAAGCAATGCCTTGTGTGTGGTAAGAACACAGTAAGGGTTGGATAGAGAGAATCTCCAAGGTTGTTTTTTATGACTTGTGACTTGACTTGAGACCTGACCTGCCAACCAAGCCTCTGGGACCAGATGGTATCGGAATTCTCAGCACCATACTCGTGAAATGGATACACCAGTATGGAAAGAGGCATCTGGGGGACTCCGTTCTCCTAAACCAACCTCATCATTATTCCCCAGTATTCTCATTGTTCTGCCATCTTCTCTGATTAGCAACCTCTTCTCAGAGGTGTAAAGATCTCCATTAGCTCAAAGACCCTTATGTCTTGGAGTTCGAATACGTGATATTCAAGTTTACATTTTCCAATCACTACTGTAAGTAACTTATCCCGACAAAGCTGTTACTGACAAGAATCTGGCTATGTTGTGGACCAAACCACATCCTCTACAATTTAACAATGCAACCCCACAAGGCCCTGCTTATCCAGGTCCTTCTTGGCCCCGGTCTCCTACCCCAGGACTCCCTCCCTCCTCGTACTCTGATACAGCTGCATCATGTTTCCTGCCCAAATGGGCCCAGTGTTTTGGGCTCTAATCCCAGCCTTTGTTCACCCTATTCCCCTGTCTATTGTGCCCTGCCCTTGGTCCATCTGCCAAACACTTCCCCTCTCTTTCAAGGCTACTTCAAGGCTCCTTTACAAAGCCTTTCTTGACTTCTATCCATGGGTAACACTGATTACTCCCTAAGAATACCGCCATCCCTAGAACATTTCTTGCACTTATTCCATATTCACCCTTTCTCCATTTATTTACTGGACACTTGATAAGGAACTAGGTGCTTGGTATACATTGTCTCGAATTCTGGCAGCAACCAAGTGAGGAGGCATTGTCGTTACCCTTTGCTAATGAGGACACTGGGGCTCAGAGAAGTGAGGGACTGGTCCGGGTTCTCACAGACGTTAATGGTAGAGCCAGGATGGACACTGGGTCTGTGTGATTCCAACACTCGGTCCGGTTTTGCCAGCGTGAACTGGATCACCCAGCCACATGGTGGTTGCTACAGGTAGTGGTGGCTATGCATTGTCAGTAGTCCCCAGATAGGAGGGGCTTAGAGCAGCAGTCTGGTTACAAAGGGAGCAGCTAAGAAATGGTCTGAAGTGGCATTTGGGCCACAATCATACTGCTTTTTATGGACTGCGTGTTTATATAAGGCAGTTTTAGAGCGGCTTGATGGAGATTCTGGGGTGCTGAAACCCTCCCTTGCATGACCACTGTGGATGGACTCAGGGAAAAGTTGGGGGTAGCGGGCTTGGTCAAGGAAGCAGAAGGCAGAAATGCAGTTATAGGAAATCACGTGTCCATATCAGGATGATCAGTCACTCAACTTCATCATCCACACTGAGTCATACCAAGACGGGCGTTCCATCAGGAGTAGATGATGCCATCCAGTCCCTAGAGGAATCTCTAATCCAAAAGAGATGTGTGAAAGAAGAAATTTGAAATTTGTGGGATATTAATAATAATAATAATAATTAATAATAGCCCTTTAAAAAAGTTCTCACTAAATGACATCTCCATTCTCCTGAGAAGGGAGCAGCAATTATTTTTTTTTTTCTAAAACAAGAAAGAAAAAATCAATTGGGAAGAGCAAGAAACAGTTGCTATTATTAACAATAAAATCATGACACTTGGGTGTAAAAGTTTCAACTTAAAAAAATCTTTTAAGTCTACTTATTTTGAGAAAGACAGAGACAGCTCAAGCAGGGGAGGGGCAGAGAGAGAGAGAATCCCAAGCAGGCTCTGTGCTGCCAGCACAAAGCCAGATGTGGGGGGTTCAAACTCACAAAACTGTGAGATCATGACCTGAGCTGAAACCAAGAGTCAGACGCTTAACCAACTGAGCCACCCAGACGCCCCAAATTTTCAACTTTTCCAAAGAGCTAGCATTGATCCTTATCTCATTTGGTTCTCACTTCCATTAAGTGAGGTTTCGGGAGAGCCTCTTACCCCTAATCCACAGGGCGAGACAAAGCTCTCTGTGATGGAAACTGGGAGGAATGATGAATCCCTAATGGGTCCTGTGAGGCAGGTGCTCCAGTGCTCATCATGGAAATTGAAGTTACTCAGTGAGCTGTTGTGGGCAGAGAGAGGGACCGGGTAGGTCCTTATTGACTGGAAGTGAGTTGAACTCAGGTCCTGGTAGACAGAAACTGTCCCTATGAGAAGGCAGGTGAGCTGTTACTACCTTTACGTTTCCTTGGTGATCAGATTCGTTTGGGTTGGCAAGGACATTCTCAAAAGTCCTCAAACGGCATCACCAATAGTGCCAGGCAATATCCTTGCACACAGGGCAAAGTTCAGCACCCTCTGAGTTGACCACTCAGGGATGAGTAACTTGCTTGTTGACATTCGACCCCTGATGCCTGCGACCCTCCTCTCTTCCTTTCAGCTTTAATTACTGCCTTCTTTTGGGATAGCACTAGTTATAGATGCTGTTGTACAAAGAAACACTGATGATATCATCTGTTTCTTCTGTTCTTCATCCTTTTATTATTGATTTGATTCTAGGTTCTGGTTTTGAATAGGTCACAGCACATATAGTAAATAAATACTAGCATATTAAGCTTTAAAGTCATCCTTTTCACTGGCATCGATGTCATCGTATTTCAACCCATTTTGATTCAGTTCAAAACAGTTCAGTAGGTTTTTGAACTCCTACTCATTCAGAGCATTGTGTTGGGCACTAAGGATACAGACGTGCCTCCTTATGGCTCCAGTTCTCATGAGGCTTACCGTCTAGTGAGAAGACAGACATTAAAGAAGTAATTATATGCCATTAGGATAATCACCAACGCTACAGGATAGTGTAGTAGGAAGACTCGACCTAATCTTTCTTTTCTTTTCTTTTTTCTTTTTTAAGACTCAGCCTAATCTTGATGGGTAGAGCAGGAAATGGGCACAAGGAAGGAAGAAGGGGAAGTAAGATGCCAGCTGAGAATTGAAGGATGAATTTGTTGGAGGTGGGTGGGTGTTGGAGGGTGATGGGGACAAGAAGCAAAGAGCACTTCAGTGGAGAATATAGCAGTGCCAAGGTCTAGAGAGCTTGGCATATTTGTAAGCTTAAGGGAAGACCAGTTGTTTCCTACTACAAGAGGGAGAGTCATAGGGGATGACCTAGGACAACCTCGCCAGAACTACACTATGGATCTGGGACTTCATCCCAAGGGATTGGGAAGGCTGGATTAAGTGGTTGGGATGTATTATACTAAGCAGGTAGCAGATGATGATGATGACGATGGGGTTGAAGATGATTGTAATCACAAACACTTATATTGTGCTTACTACGTGCCAATCACTGTTCTAAGCACCTTATAAACATGAATTAATTTACATAAAGACCCTTCTAATCTACCTCCATTTTCTGGTACCAGGAGGCAAGACCAAGCCAAAGTATATGAGAGAAACCTGAGTCAGGTGCTGGGGAGACCAGAGACCAGAGGCAAACCCTACGAGAGTGTTCTGGAACCAAGTTCTCAGGGTCTGGCAGAGAAGGACCTGAAGGACAGCAGGTTGGGGATAATCCAAGAGGGCCGGGTGACTGGCACAGACAGCTTTGGGGTTTCTCAGCTCGGCTTAAATGGCAGAAGGCACATCACACAGAGCTTGGTGTGCCGAGGTGGTCTATCTCCTACTCTTGGTGTGAACTTCAGAAGATAATGGAGGCGACCCAGAGACTCCTGTATAGGGTATGTGGACATTAGAATTGCAAATGCTAGGCTAAGACATGAGTAAAAAGTAGGAGAACCTCTATGTTATGATCAGAACCTGAAAATGTTTTTTGAAATTTTGTATTGCTTATTTATTCTTGAGAGACAGAGCATGAGCATGGGAGGGGCAGAGACAGGAGGAGACACAGAATCCAAAACAGGCTCCAGGCTCTGAGCTGTCAGCACAGAGCCCGACACGGGGCTCGAACTCACAAACTGCAAGATCATGATCTGAGATGAAGTCAGACGCTTAACTGACTGAGCCACCCAGGTGCCCTGATCAGAGTCTGAATTTTAACCGGTACTGACATTGACTGGCTAAGTCATCTGTCAGCTGACAATATGGGTAACGTCCACTGCGCGTACGTCGCAGTAATTTGGAGTGGGGCACGGGTATTTGTACCGTGGAGGGTATCGGGAAAGCTACCCTGGCCCAGAGTCTGAGAGGTTTGCCTCTAATGCCAGTGTTGCTATCATCCAGCCACGCGAGCTGCTGCAAACCACTCGCCCTGCCCAAGTCTCAGTTTTCTCATCTGTGAAACGGGCTCTATGCAATTGTTATGACGATGGAATGAAATTTTACGTGTGAGCGCATCCCTCCTAGGGGCGACAGACACATCACTGGATTAGGGGCGAGCGGATGCTGAGGAAACTGGCTGTGCTCTAAATCAGCATAAAACTGGCTTGTCCCAGAGCGTCAACTTTATAAATTGGTGTCATTCGGGAGATGCAGTTGGCGGGTATCTGCGTGTGTGCTTTCAGGGCATCCTTTCCCCGGGAAAGGGGCCCACAGAATACAAATGAGGGTCTGAGGGTTGCACGGCAGGCTCTCAGCAGCGTGGGCGGTTGCCATGTGATCGGCGTGGCAGGCTCACAGCAGGGTGGACAGCTGTGACAGTAGCCGCTTCTGCTTCCCATCATCCTTTCTCTCTCTCCCACCTGACTTTGCAGGGACCAGCTGTCCTCCACCCAGATGGTCGTGACTAAGTTCCGGAGTATCTAGAATTCCAAGAAGGGGTAGAGGCAGATGGCCTGGAGCGGTCAGAGAAAGCTTTAAAGCAGACCCAGGAACTTGAGCTGGACGTTGAAAGGTAAATCGAAGTGGGGCGGTCGTGGAGAAGGAAAGGCATTTCAGGTGGAAGGATCAGCAAGAGCAAAGGCTCAGAGGCATAAGTGCATGCGGGGCTGTGACCAGGTGGCAGGGCATTCTCAGGAGATGGTGAGAGATAACCAACAAATCAAATCAACCACCATCCCGCGTCTGGATTATGTCTGGCACCTTGCCCATCAATTTATTGCTAGCCCGGCCTTTCCTGGTCACCTGTTTTATGAGCCAACATCCATCACTCATTGTCAGAAAGTTCTTGCTCGTGTCTAACCTAAGTCCACGCTGCTAACATGAGGTTGTTTTTTCCGGGTTTGGTCTTCAGAAGAGATAAAAGGCACAGTTTATGGGAAGGCCCAGCTTGGAAAATATCCAGGTCTTGACCCCAAATATCCCCTTGGAAAGCCTCTGCTGTCTGGAATGGCCCAAGGAACTGGAGCAGAGGGATCCTGCTTCCAGAGAGGGGTTCTTGGCTGTTCTGGGGCTTCCGAGTATTTCCTCCTTGTCTTTTTTTTTTTTTTTAATTTTTTTAAAAATGTTTTTATTTATTTTTGAGACAGAGAGAGACAGAGCATGAGCAGAGAAGGGGCAGAGAGAGAGGGAGACACAGAATCTGAAGCAGGCTCCAGGCTCTGGCCCAACGCGGGGCTCGAACTCACACACTGCGAGATCATGACCTGAGCCGAACTCGGACGCTCAACCGACTGAGCCACCCAGGCGCCCCTTGTCTTTTTTTTTTTTTTTTAACTAAAACAGTTGACAATTTTATTTTCACATTTCACAATAGAAATGAAAATTGCCCTTTTTTTTTTTTTTTTGGTCCCACTACTCCTCTGCCAAAACTATTCTCTCTCTTGATAGGAAGGGGGAGCAAGTCTTCCCTGTCATGCTGTTAGAAAACACCCAGAGTCACAGCACCATGATCTCCTGGTGAAGCAGAACAAGTAATAGAAAATGGATATAAAGAGGTTCCCATCTCTACTTATCTGCCTGGTCGGGTCATTCCAGGCCGAGTGGGCGCCATCATGGGATGGGCGGGGCTCTCACCACTGGGGGCCCAGGCGTCCTTGGCATGTGGCCTCCCCTAGATGGTCTCATTCCAGAAGCAGGTCCCACTGGCATCATCCCAGAAGAGGGAGGGCCCATCCTTAGCATCATGGCAGGGCCCCCCCCTTAGGGGTCCTGGCATCATACCAGGGCGAGGAGGACTCGGGAGCCTGGGGGGAGGTGGGATCATGGCCCCGGCAGGAGGAGGAGCAGAGAATGGAGGAGGAGGGATTTTGCTGAAATGCCGAGGTGGTTTTGTGGGTCAGGCTCTGAGGCTGCTCTCTATCCATTTCTGATAGTCTTTTACATTCTCTTTGTGTTTCCTACCGCTGCGGTGTTGTCTTTCTCACAGATGGAGAGTCATGGGTCAGGGATGTGTCGCAGGGGTCACAGTACAACCCAGCCATGCTGTTCTGCGGCCCAGTGCCCCCCCCCCCACCTTTGTCTTTTCCTCTGATAAAAGGGCTTGAGATTCCCCCATTCAGCTCATGTTGAGAAGGAAAAAAAAAAAAAATGGAAGAATTCCTCGTCTTTGTTTTTGGAATAAAAATAATGTGCAGATGCCAAAGATCATATTGGGATGCAGCATTTAAGAGAAAAATAGCACAGGTTTTTAAAGGTAGTTTATTTCTGGGCGCCTGGGCGGCTCAGCCGGTAAGTGTCCGACTTTGGCTCAGGTCACGATCTCACAGTTTGTGAGTTTGAGCCCCATGTTGGGCTCTCTGCGGTCAGCACAGAGCCTGCTTCAGATCCTCTGTCCCCCTCTCTCTCTCTCTGCATGTCCCGCTCCCCCTCCCCCGCTCTCAAAAATAAATAAACATTAAGAAAATAAACTATATTTCTGATTTTTAAAATGGGTGCTTCTGGTATATTAAAATTGCCCCCAAAAGCAAGGGAATGGCATCAGAGAGACCAGGGCTCCTATTCCGACCGGGGGCACTTGCTAGTTGTGAGAACCTAGGCAAGTTATTGCACTTTTCTGAGCTTCAGTTTCCTCATCTGTAGAGTGGGGTAGGGCAGAGGAATCCTTTCTCCATAGGGTTGTTAGTGAAATTACCACATTATAGCACAGACGGACACTGGGAGTTCAAGCTCCCCAGTCTACCTTGTTCTCATTCTTTTCTGTTGCCTCTCCCATTTCTTCCTCCCCTTCCCGATCTACTAGTCTGGTCCAAGTCTTAACCTGCCTGAGGGGCCTCCAGGGCAGGGCTCACAGCTGCTTTCCTCTGTTGGCACCTGGAGCCCAGCTCCCCTGCCCAGAGAAACCGGGAACTCCTTCTGGAGGTGAACCTGTTGGCCTCCCTTTCATCTTCCTTATCAAGCTGGGGTGATGAAATCGAGCGGCCCAAGACAATTACCTGTGCTGTCAAGCACTGGAATTTAATCAGAACTCACAGACCAGCTCTTTGGCTTGTGGCATTTGGGGAGCTCGAGACGTTCTGGCCTTCCCCACTTTGTGCTGCTTTTTCTGATACTGCGAATACTTTTGGATGCTTATTGGTATGCAGGAAAGCCCTGAATATCTGGCTTTTTAATAAGAGTTCCCGTGGAGGGGTGATGGATTGCATCTCTGGAGGCCAGTTGCCACTTCGGAGACTGATGGGGCAGCTTTTCAGCAAAGAACCTAATTAAACAAGCTCGAGAAAGCTCCAAACTGACGTGTCTCTGTGGGGCCACAAGACCATGGTTTCAGGGACAAAGAGGGAGGCTCCGATGCCAGCTGCGTGAAATAAACATTTTCATCCCACAGCCCTTTCCAAAGGCCCCGAGGACTCCTGTTGGTGGGTTCCCCTTGGGGACCCTGCCAGGAATCAGGGAGTGAGGCAGGGACCAGGACTCCCTAAACCTTTTTCCTCTAATAGTACAGGGGAGTACTATGGCTGGAAGCCATTTGTTTAACAAATTAATTTCCTATTTCATTTAATCAATGAATAATTGTCATATGCATTTTTTTTTTTTTACTTACAGAATAGGTAAGATATTTTCATGCTTCAAAATTCAGAAGATATGAGGTAAAAGTCCCCCTCTGACGCACTCCCCAACCCAAGGTCTGGAGGCAAGCAATACAATAATAATAATATATTATTATATTGCAAGGATTCCAGTTTCTTATACCCCCCTTCCAGAGATATACTGTGTACAGAAAAGCTATACATATTTTATTCCTTTACCTGTTTTTTTTTTAATCATATAAATGTTAGTCATTTATAAACTTTGTCCCAAACCTTGATTTTTAAAAACTTAATAAGGGGCACCTGGGTGGCTCAGTCGGTTAAGCGTCTGACTTCGGCTCAGGTCACGATCCCACAGTTTCTGAGTTCGAGCCTTGCATCAGACTCTGTGCTGACGGCTCAGAGCCTGGAGCCTGCTTCATATTCTGTGTCTTCCCCTCTCTCTGCCCCTCCCATGCTCATGCTCTCTCTCTCTCTTTGTCTCTCAATAATAAATAAACATTAAAAATTAAAAAAAAAACCTTAATAATAAATCTTGGAATTTTTTCAAAAATTGCATAAAAACTTCATTATTCTTTTTTGCGGTTGGTTTTAGTCCACTGTGTGGAGATATCCCAACTTTTTTGTGATCTCCTCTTGAGAGATATCTGGTTTGCTTCCATTCTTCTGCTATTCACTGCAGTGAATAACCGGGGACAAATGTCATTTGATACATGGGCAAGTCAGTCTGTAGGATAAGTTCCTAGAAAGGGGTTTTGGGGTGGAAAGGTATTTATCTTTGTCATTTTGAACAGTGTGGTGAAATTGCCCTGTTGAAAAGTTGAACCATTTTACACAACCATCAGCAAAGTATACGTGCGTTTTCAACATGCAAGCGTGTTTAATTGAGTGTCTATTATGTTCCCCATACATCAGGTGGTTAAAAAGGTAGAGCCAACCTCTAATGGCTTCCCTTTGCCCTTAGGTAAAGAGCAGCCTCCTACCGGCTGCCTTGTATGACTCCCAGCCTCCCTGCCTTCCTCTCTCCTTGCCCAACTCACCACCCTCAGGCACACCGACCCTTCTTTAGTTCCTCAAACATGCCAACCTCCTTCCCCTCGCATGACCTTTGTATATGAAGTGCCAGACGCTTAGAAGGCCCTTTCTCCCCTCTCCTCACATTGTTTTTTAAATGTTTATTTCTTTTTGAGAGAGAGAGAGAGACAGAGTGTGGGCAGGGGAGGGGCAAAGAGAGAGGGAGACACAGAATCCGAAGCAGGCTCCAGGCTCTGAGCTGTCAGCACAGGGCCCGACGTGGGGCTCGAACTCACAGATCACGAGATCATGACCTGAGCTGAAGTCAGAGGCTTAACCGACTGAGCCACCCAGGTGCCCCGCCCCTCTCCTCACCTTGTTAACCATTTTTAATCCTTAGCACTCAACTCAGGCACCATGACCAATTCTCTATAGCTAAGTTATAAGCTCCCCAGCACCATGGACTCCTCCTCAAGGCCCAGAAGCTATTATCCATTTCATTTCTGAGGTTATTCAGTTAATGTCTGTCTTTCCTGCTGATCTGTGAGCTCCATGAAGGCAGGGACCATGTCTGTTTTGCTCCCCATTGTAGCTCCAGAGCTTAGCACTCTCCCTGGTGCCCAACAGGCACTCAGTAAATATTTCTTATTTGGATTTATTCAAGAAGATCAATGCCTATTAAGTATCAACCATGTGCAGGAACTATTCTAGGTACTGGGAATCTATTTGTGAATAAAACAGACAAAGTTCCTGCGTGGTGCTTAACATTCTGACGGTGGTTGGGGAGAGGAATATGCAGTCAATAAATACATAAACTGAACATAGAATATGTCAGGTTGTGGTACATGAAAAGAAATGAAGCGCGGTAAAGAAGAAATGCAAGATAGGATCGGGAGAGCCATTTAACACAGAGTCTTCAGGGGCACCTGGGTGGCTCAGTCGGTTGAGATTGGACTTTGGCTCAGGTCACGATCTCACGGTTTGTGAGTTTGAGCCCCGCATCGGGCTCTGTGCTGTGCTCCAGTTTGGATCCTCTGTCCCCCTCTCTCTCTGCCCCTCCCCCACTCATGCTCTCTCAAAAACGAATAAATATTAAAATGAATAAATAAATAGAGTCTTCAGGAAGTTCTTTTAAATAAGGTGATATTTGAGCAGAGACCTGTATGAAATGAGGGAGTGAGCTGTGTGGATATTTGGAAGATGAGCATTCCAGACTAAGGGAATGGCAAAGACCTTGAGGCTGGTCCATTATAGGCATGTTAGAGGAACAACAAGAAGACCAGCATGGTTGGAATCAAGAAAGCAAGGAGAAGTGAATGAGGATGGACGGATGAATGAATGACCCGTTGACGTGTGGTGGGAAAGGTGACATTTGCAAGGGGAAAAACTGTAGTGTTAGACCAAAATTGACAAGGGTCTTCAACAAGTGGTACCAGGGCAAATGGACATCTACATATAAGTAGTTGACCTTGATCTACACTTCCCACCATCTACAAAAATTAGAATGGAGCAGAAACCAAGATGCAAAACTTAGAACTATAAAGCTCCTAGAAAAAAATAAAAAGAGAACATCTTTGTGATCTCAAGCTAGGTAAAGAATTGTATCTAAGAATAGATACAACACCAAAAGTATGATCTGTAAAAGAAAACAAATTGTAAATTGGACTTCTTCAAAAGACATTGTTAAGAAAATGGGGAGACAAGTCATAAACTTGGGAAAAATCATTGCAGAGTGCGTAACTGATAAATGACTTGTATATAAAGGACTCTTCATACTCAAAAAAGCAAACAACACAATTTAGAAAGGGCAAAAGACTGGAACAGGTACTTCAAAGAAGATACAGGAGTGGCAAAAAATATGGAGAGCAACTTACATGGAGAAGTATGTGAAAAGCTGCTCGACGTTGTTAGTAATTAATGAAATGCAGATCAAAACCACAGTGTTATATCATTATCCATCTTTTAGAATGTCTAAAGTAAAAAGTATTGATGCTATCAACTGCTGACTAGGTTGCAGAGTACCTGGAACTCTTTTTCATTTCATTTCATTTCATTTCATTTCATTTCATTTCAACTTATCTTATTTTATTTTATTTTATTTTATTTTATTTTATTTTATTTTGAGAGAGAGAGAGAAAGAGCACCTGCATGCATGAGCAGGGGAAGGGCAGAGGGAGAGAGAGAGTGTGGAACCCAACCCGGGGCTTGATCCCACAAACCTGGGATCATGACCTGAGCCGAAATCAAGAGTCGGATGCCCAAACAACTGAGTCACCCAGGCACCCAGATTATCTGGAACTCTTTTTTTTTAATTTTTAAATTCATTTTTGAGAGAAAGAGAGAGAGAGAGAGAGAGAGAGAGAGAGAGAGAGAGAGAATGAGTGGGGGAGGGGCAGAGGGAGAGGGGGAGAGAGGATCCAAAGCGGGCTCTGCACTAACAGCAGAGAACCGGTGCGGGGCTCGAACTCATGAACCATGAGATCGTAACCTGAGCTGGGACCCTCAGCCAACTGAGCCACCCCGGCACCACCTGGAACTCTTACACCTTGCTGGTGGCAGTGCAAAAATGCTGCAGCCACTTTAGAAATCACCTTGGCGGTTTCTTACAAAGTTAACATACATCTACCGTATGACCCAGAAATCTCACTCACCCCAAAAGGAAAACAATGATCACACAAAACCTGTATGTGAATGATTACATCGGTTATTTGTAATTGCCCAAACTTGGAAACAACCTAAGTCATCCTTCACTGAGGAATATATAGATAAACTGTGGCACATCCATACAAGGAAGTACTACTTCTCCATTAAAAAAAAAAAAAAAAAGTGGACTCCAGATATGTAGAGCAACATGAATGAATGTCAGATGCCTTATGCTAAGTGAAAGAAGCCAGACTCCGGTCTGCATACTTGGACATTTTAGAAACGGCCAAACTATGGGGACAGAAAATTGATCAGGGCTTGCCAAGCATCTGAGATCAAAACCTGAGCCACATGATCTCTCTGAGCTTCTGTTTCATCATCTGTAAAGTGAGGGTGATTATACCCATCTCCTCAGGTGTTGTGAGCACTCAATGCCAAACTATACGAAATAGCTGGAAAACTGCCAGGGCTCAAGAAGTGCTCGTTTTCTCCCCTTTTTCTTCTCCTACTTTGGGAAGACCCCTTTGACAGTTGGCTAATCTCTTCTGCTAAGTGTTGATTTGACTAGTTTGCCTCTTGGAGGGGCCTCTTATCTTTAGATTCTGGAGGCACCTTCTTGCCCTCTAGGCGTCAACAGCTTCTACTGACATATGTTGACTATGACTTGGGTGGTGATACCATCTGGAATCCAACCCAGGATTCAGATAGGTCTGAAGCCCCAGTGGGATGGCCTTCTAGAACCTTATTTGCATAAAGGATAGAACTTCCCTGAGAACTCGTTCTAAGAAGGTGATACAGCCAAGGATGATGAATGGCTAGGAAGGAGCCCTTAGGAATGACCGAGGCGGGGAGAGAGGGCAAGGACTCCGATGGTCTCTCAGATTGGCACACCTGCCCAGCCTCCCTTGGACTGTTTAGGGACCCCCCTCTCAAAGGAGTGTAGCACCAAGAGGGATTACTGCGAAGAGGGATTCTCTTCCTCTTTGCACCAGCAAACCCCACAACTTTAATATTTCAAGGGCTCCTGGGTCTTGGCTATGACAGGAGATGGTGGTGTTTCATGGCCATGGTAGTGCCCTGGAACAGCTCTGTGAAGAAACCAGGGCTCAGCAGGAGAGGACTCAACCATGGGCACATGGGGGGAAGTCTCCAGGGAACTCCCAGAAGTGCATGAGCATATGGAACAAGGGGAAGCGGGTTTTGAGTCATTATTCTTCTTGGAGCACCTTCTGTGTCCGTAGGCTGGGAGGATCTTCTCCGTATTTCTCCCCACCTTTCCTTCTGATGATTGTCACGTAGTGTCTACAGATGATTATGATCCTTCCAGTATGGCCAGGTATTTGAAGACAAGCCCAAAAGAGGTCTTCATTAACAGAAATTTGGTCAGCAGACATCCATTAAGCATCTACTGAGCACACATCGTAGACAGAGCCCTGGTATGTTCTAACAGGAGGCTCCAGTCTCCCTGGTGAGTGCCTCTTACTGGGGGCAGTCACGCATGAAACAACTTTAGAATTGTGGTCTTAATAACATATGTTCTCATACAGACACAAGGGTGGTGGGCTCTAGGCGTGGGAAGAAGAAGGAGCTTCTAGGCTCCTTCCAGAAGAAGGAGCTTTAAAAACCCTGAGGCCTGAGGGGCGCCTGGGTGGCTCAGCTGGTTAAGCATCCAACTTCCGCTCAGATCGTGATCTCGTGGCTCGTGAGTTTGAGCCCCACATGGGGCTGCTCAGAGCCTGGAGCCTGCCTCAGATTCTGTGTCTCCCCCTCTTCCTGCCCCTCCCCTGCTCATGCTCTCGCTCTCTCTCAATGAGTAAATCAGTATTAAAAAATAAAAAACAAAAACTCTGAGGCCTGGGTCCCACCCAAGACCAATCCCATGGGAACCTGTAGGTAGAGGCCTGCTGCTGACATTTTTAAAAGCTAACAGGTAATTTATTTTCCTTACCTCATATTTTTAGGACCATTTTCCAGTTAATTAAGACTGAATATTAAACAGGACACAAATAGAGGCAGATCAAAGAACATTCCTCATTTCTAAGCTTTGTAAAAATTCAAAAATGGGACTCTCGCCCTTTGATGTACTATGTGTTTTCAACAGCAAACTGCTTTAAATATACTGTGCAAAAAATGAATCAAAAAATAAATTTTATAAATACGCAGGTAGATATTTTTAAGATTAGACATAGTGTTGTTTAAGATTCAACATAGTGTTGGGGCGCCTGGGTGGCGCAGTCGGTTAAGCGTCCGACTTCAGCCAGGTCACGATCTCGCGGTCCGTGAGTTCGAGCCCCGCGTCAGGCTCTGGGCTGATGGCTCGGAGCCTGGAGCCTGTTTCCGATTCTGTGTCTCCCTCTCTCTCTGCCCCTCCCCCGTTCATGCTCTGTCTCTCTCTGTCCCAAAAATAAATAAACGTTGGAAAAAAAAAAATTAAAAAAAAAAAAAAGATTCAACATAGTGTTGAAACAATTTGGCTCAGTTTATCCCACTGTCTTAGTTATGAGGTTGGAAGATTCCAGGGATAACTTAAGATTGAGAAAAAAGCAAATTTGATAGTGAAAATATTACTTTCTCCTGAGACCACAGGCCAAAAATAAAACCAGGATCTTCTTTCTAGAAACATCTTGTTCTTTGTGTAATTAGGGCCAACCATCTTGCTTCAAAATATTTAATTCATTTTGTCTCAGTTTCTTTAAGCCAACAAGACAATACAGTGAAAATTCTTTTTAGCAATAAATAGCCACATTAGGATAAATAAAACCTCCTGAATATTTTAAATGACGTCAAAAATTTCAATTTATTTAATATTTATGTAACTTTTCAATATAAACATATGTAAAATTACTTATTTTTTTTGAAGAGATTATCAATGAAGGAGTTTATCTCTACTTATAATCTTTTAAAGATTATTATCAACATTCTACTCAGTTCAATGTAGTAACTCAATATAATATTGGTGATTCTATTTTTGCAAGTGCTAGTCAAAAAAGGGGCAGTGAGATGAGATGCCAGTTAAAAGAATTGTTTTTACTGAAAGAATTCCATGTGCAGATTTGGTCTCCTGAGAACCAGGCAGGATTCACAAAATTGCCCTCAGTGTCATTACCTCCTCAAAAGATTCATCGTAGGTATTTACAACCACTGTAGATCAAATACTGTGACACCCGCCATGTCAAAATTGGGCCCCCCAATAGCAGATGTCACCGTGGTATACTGAGGCAAGCTCACACTGGGCTTCCAAGGCTGATGGTTAAATATTTAAGAACTTTGCAACCAGGCTGTTCAACTATTAGTAACTTGAAATCTTCCATCGTGAGAGGAATTTCATCGCAGAAATCAGCAAATGCTACACAATCAGGCCACCCCCAAAAGCCAGCTTACCAGAACCTGCTGTCTAGGACAATATTTGTGATTTTACCTACATTTGCCATATTTGGAAAGGCAGTCCCCCCCAGGACTTTTAGGGAAGATGGCACAGTAGGAGGAAAAGCCGTTCCTCCCAAGCCTTAACCTGCCTTATCTTTTGCCTGGGGACACATCGAACTAGGATTTAATGGCCACAATACTGAGCCCACTGCGGGCCCATGTGACACAGGCCCGGTGTCCCTCTTCTTCCATAGTTGAGTTATGCTAAGTCCCCCTAGTCCTGGAATGACACCCTGTGGTTGCATTAGTGGAGTTTCTTTGGTAACATGTATGCCCGTTTACTTTGAGCCTGGCTATTTAACATGTATGCGTACATGTTAACATATTTGTCCTCGGCATAGGTGAACAGAAGATGTATAAAGTACTTCCCAACAGGCATGGATTTGGGTAGGGAAAAGAAACATGAATAGGGAAACTGCCTTATAAGAAAGTCTCCAAATCTCATCAGTATGACTCACAGATGCAGAGAGTCCCATATTTCTACCTGTGAAGTGACAGAAGTCTGTGTTTTATTAGGTAATGATTATTCCCGGTAAGAGCACTGTTCTGCCCAAGACTCACGTTTGAGTGGTATCTCCCGTGAACAACTTTGTGATCTCACCAAGTTACCTGGCTACTCGAGTTTACTCCACTGCTCTGTTGTAGACTGGGAAGATACTGAAATAGAACAGTTTCTCAACTTTTCCAACTTGAGGGCATCTGGGATTGCCTGGAGGACTCCCAGAAACAGATGGCTGGGCCCCACCTCCAGAGGTTCTGATGCAGTAGGTGTGGGCAGGGCCTGAGAACTTGCATTCCTAACAAGTTCCCCGGAGATGCTCCTGAGCAGGGACAACACTTTGAAAACCACTGAAGCAAAGCATAGAAACAGTAATTACATGGAAACAATAATTCTCTGGGCGCTTGGATGGCTCAGGCGTTGAGCTTTGGCTCAGGTCGTTATCCCAGGGTTGTGGGATCCAGCCCTGCGTCCGTCTGTCTGTCTCTGCACTGAGCACAGAGCCTGCTTGGGATTCTCTCTCTCTCTCTCTCTCTCTCTCTCTCTCTCTTCCTCTTTGCCTCTGCCCCTCTCCCTTGCTCACACTCTCTCTCTGTCTCTCTCAAAAATAAAAAATAAAGGGGTGACTGGGTGGCTCAGTTGGTTAAGCATCCGACTCGATCTCAGCTCGGGTCATAGTCACGGCTTGTGCATTCAAGCTCCACATGGGGCTCTGTGCTGATAGCATAGAGCCCACTTGGGATTCTGTCCTTTCCCCTCTCTGCCTCTTTCCTGCTTGCACTCTCTCTTGCTCTCTCAAAATAAATAAACTTTAAAATAAATAAATATTTAAAAATTTTTTAAAAAACAATAATTCTGTCTCCCCTATTGCCTTGACTGGTAGGTTAAGGGCACAGAAATAGCATTTATTGCGGATCTGCAATTACACAAATCGTCTCGTTTGATTTAATTCTACACCCTCAAAGTAATTATCATTACTTCATTTTACAGATGAGGAAATTGAAGCTCAAAAAAAGGTAAATGCCCTGAGTTTTACAATGAGGAAATGGTGAATGTGGGCCAAATACAAATGTATCCTACTCCAAAATCTGTGTTCTCGTTCTTACACCTTACCGCCTTCTCCCCTTGTTCGACCACGGCAATTGCGTAAGCTTAAGGGTTTAATTTTACTGTACTTCTTCCTGCGTGACAGTGTGTCATCCACTTTAATGGTCTTATTATATTTTTTCCAGGTACTCGGATGTACAGCCCGAGTTCAGTGCCCTGGTCCGGGATAAGTTATGTTGGCTCACTCAGCCTCGTCTTCCTCATCTGTAGGATGGGGAATCATATCCACCTTGGAGCGTTGTGGTGGAGCTACCGGGCAATGAGCCTGGCAGACGTTAGGTGCACAACCCTTGATAGGTGTTATCATCCCTCCAGAGCCTCCTGCCCCTCTTCTGTACCACTGTCGCTAACTTCAGAACAAATTAGATGGTATGTTCTCCTCCTCTGTGTTAGCTTCATTAGCCAGAACTTGCTCTGCCCACGTGCTTGAATGGTCTTTTTGGCATGTCTTCCGCTGGCACCATAATGTTGTGTTGCCGGGTGTTGGGATTATAAATGAGATAATGTGCAAGATGCGTGGCAGCTGGTGAGCGAGCAGATATTTACTGCGCGTCTGCTCTGTGATAGGCATAGGGGGAGTCGTGGAGCAGAGAGGCCCTGCCCTTAAGGAAATTACATAATGATTCGTATCGCTTCTTTCTGGAAGTGGCAGGGATCGGATCTCTGACACTTTCATGAAGTCACTCCTTCTGCTTCTCCGTTACTGTTTTGCTTTGTTTCTGAGCTATTTGGTTGGTGGGTGGGTTGGTGTTCAGTATGCGTTCTGGGAGCCAGTGACTTGGCTGGGAACTCGGAATCCTGCTTTTGAACTCCCGCGGCTACCTGTCTGCTTTCCCACAGATGGGCTTGTTGGTGTCAGCAGTGTGATGCTCAGTATCTACGATGTTGCAGGTCTGGGTGAAGCCTTCTGCTGTGACCCTCCAGACAGCAGCAGAAGCTGCAGTTAGGAGCTTGCTTTTCCTTCCAGCATCTTCCATGCTCTTGTACAGAACCTGAATTTCCATGCTTGGTGCGGTACCTGTGACCTTCAGTATTTAGTGGTGCTCTTGTCAAGGTCGCCAATGATTTTCGTGTTGCTTAAATCCCATGCCCGGTTCTTGGTCCCCATCTTAGCTGACCCATGGCAGCATTTGGCAGAATTAATCCCTCCCTCCCTCCTACCTCTAACATAGCCTTCACTTGGCTTTGAGGACATGGTACTCTCCTGGATGGTAGTTTCCTCCTTGCCCCTAAGGAGGTGTTCAAATTCGATCTCCTTGCCTCCCCACCCCTGATCTGCCTACCATGTTCTCCTTCTCAGCTAAAAGCACCTTCACCCTTTTAGTTGCTTAGGCAAAACCTTTGGGGTCACTCTTTATTCCTCCTTCTCTCATGCCCCACATCTAATCAACCCAGTAGCAAATCTTGTTAGCTCTACTTTCAACGTATATCTAGAATCTCACCACTTCTCATCATCTCCGCTGCTGCACCTTGGTCCCAGCCACAACCATCCCTCACCTGGATGACTTTAGTAGCCTCCCAACTGGTCTCCTCACTTTGCTCCTTGTCCCCCTCCTAATAATTTATTCTTGACCACAGTGTCCAGGTTAATTCTTTCCTTTTTAAGTTTATTTATTTATTTTGAAAGAAAGAGAGCATGCAAGTGGGGGAGGGGCAGAGAGAGAGGGAGATAGAGAGAATCCCATGCAGGCTCCATGCTGACAGCACGGAGCCCTATGCAGGGCTCAAACTCACAAACTGCGAGACCGTGACCTGAGCTGAGGTTGGATGTTTAACCGACTCAGCCACCCAGGTGCCCCCAGATTGAGTCTTTTCTTTTCTTTTTATTATTTTTTTAATGTTTATTTACTTTTGAGAAAGAGGGAGAGTCAGGGTGCGAATGGGGGAGGGGCCTAGAGAGGAGACACAAAATCTGAAGCAGGCTCCAGGCTCTGTGCTGTCAGCACAGAGCCCGATGCAGGGCTCGAACTCACGAACTCATGAACTCACGAACCATGAGATCATGACCTGAGCCGAAGTCAAGTGCACAGTGCCTGGCCCACAGTGAGTACTTAATAAATGCTTGTCACATTCAGGACTACCTGATGTTTACAGGTTCTCCCTGTGTCCTGGGCACTGTGCCGACTGCCTTTGTGGATTCTGAAGTTTCACCCTCCAGCAGCACTGTGAGGTGGGCACCGTTATTTTTTTTATGGGTGAAGAAATGAAAACTCAGGCTAAGTAACACGCCCAAGGTCACATGGTTAGAAAGCGGTAGACGTAGGCTTTGAACCTGCCTCGCCTGCCTCCACAGCCTGCGTGCCTCAGCTCGTTGCTGTGCTGCGTTTAAGTCTCAGTCCAGAGTCTCTGCCTCCAACAGGCCTTCCTGACCCTCCACGCAGGCCGGGCGGGAGGACCTCCCCACACAGTTGGTGCTCACACCACATCAGGACCATCTTGGTCATGTAGCACTTTCCTGTTATGCTAGGAGTCTGTTTGTATGTCTGTCTGTCCCTTTAGACTGTGCCCTCTGCTACAACGAAGCCCTGTTCATGTTTTCCCAGCCTGGCACACAGTAGGTGCCCAGTGAACATTGGTGTAGGAGGTTGGAACTACTTGTGACTTCTGGGCACCGTGGATTAGACAGCGGCTGCCGGGAGCTGTACAGGAACCCCAGGCCCAGCAGCCACATGCGTCCTGTGCTGGGATGAAGAACAGTGTTACGAGTACCTGTCTGCCCTCATCCAAACATGGGGTGGATAACTTTTATGTAACTTTTGTGACTTGAAGGACAGAATGACTTCCTTAAGGAACTGAACTTTTCAGGCCACACGGGGGGTTTTTGGTTTTGGTTTTTATTGTCCTTGCCCTTTCTGGTTTAACCGAAGGGAAACCCACTCTATTTTGGTTGACACGCTTTTGAAACTTCGTTAAAATTCTACTGAAAGAAAATGCTTTTGCCTCCAGTGACTGAGGATGCGATAGCATCTATAGGTTAGTACAGCAATCATGCTTGCTGGGTGGGTCCACGCAGCCACGTAAGGACTCGGGTTAAGACAAGGACATTCCCTGGGTATTGGTCCTTTTGTTACCTCTCAGACATAAACGTAACTTCGTGTACTTTGGCTCTTTATGTTAAAAATGGAGCACCTATGCTTAGGAATGGGATGGATAAGATTCCAATGAGCTGAGGGTTTTATTTGAATGAATTTCCACTGGTTGACTTTGCACGTAAGGGGGCCCCAAGGCAACTTTGGGAACATGTCCCATGTTTACTCATTCCGTGAACCAGAAACAGCCACACCTCCCTGAGGCCAAACCTGAGCTCAGTCCAAAAGGTTCAGCTGTTCTGTAACTTTGTGGGTTGACAATTGTTTTAATAAGCGGACCTCTTTTCATTCCCAGGGCTTGGACGCCTTTTGTTCTATTGAGATTTCTGCTAGTTGTTGTAGCAAGGTTTGGCTGAAAGATAAGAACATGGATATGTGTGGCTGAGGGAAGTGCTTTGCCGAGAGCAGAAAAGATTGTTTTGAGCCACTGCACCTGCCTGTCTCCCTGGGCTGTGAGGCAAAACACAATCCTTTCAAACAAAAGAGTGTAGGAAGTGACTGTCCCTTAGCCTCGCCAATCAATTCAAATCAGCTCCCAGAAAACAGATTCAAATCAGTTAACCCAGACTCCACCCAGAGCCAATTCTTTCTGAACAACAGTAGTGACCAAGCCTCACTGAACATTAGGTGTTCAATTCTATTTTAAGTGGCATGGGAGCTTAGCCCCAAAGTCAGGTTTAATTAGCTAATTAATTTTATTCTGACTCTCTCTCTCTCCCTATATATATATATATATACACACACACACACACATATGTATGTATATGTACATATGTATACATGTATATGTACATATATATGTGTGTGTGTGTATATATATATATATATAAAGACACAAGGGGTTTTATAATTTTAAAGATGGTGAAAATGACGAATTTCAAGAGAGAGACTAGAAGCCGGTTATGGTGGGAAGTAGTCTATCAGCAAATGTGGATAAAATAGTTTGAGCATGAAAGTTAACTCTGAGCTTCCTAGCACCCAAGGCAAAAATAAAAATGGCGGGTAGGCCATGTGAGTTTTCATCCTCATTTGAAGACGGAGAAAGAAAGCAGCTAAAAATGGTTTTGTTTGGGGGAGCAAACATTCATCTGGCATTACATGGTTGAAAAATTAGATTTTGTAGAACCTCACATAAGGGACTTGAGATCACTTGCTCAAAGACATCCTCAACCATGATTTTGCAGGAGCAAAATACCCAGGTCTGGGTATTGCCACGAAATTATGAAGGCACAGATCAATGATGGCTCCTCTGAGGAGAGCAGTTGACTCATATTTACGTTCCCACATCAATGCCCGATCCCACGTCACACTTATTTTTTACTTCGGTTCAGGGATGCGAGATGGTTGCTCATAATGAGTTGACTTCCAGAAAGGTGGAGTTTAGAGACATGGCCGATAAAGTAATACAAACAAACCAGCTTGAGCAAACCACCAGAAAACCCCCATGCCTTCTCTTTCCACTGGTTGCTCAATACTGTATTTACCCCTGGGTGATTCTGTCAAAAAAGAAAGTGAAATAACCAGGAGAGGCTTGATCAAAGGAGGCACGAAGCACTGACTTCATGGACTGAGCAGAACCTTTGGTGATTGGAAATGCCCAAAATACGTGCACATTCTGGCATTTCCACCTAGAGCGTGGACTTCCCGGGGTGGTGGAAGAAAGCCAGGCTTGGCATCTGCAGTAAGAGTGGTTCCTGCCCAAGGGCACATATCCTTGCCCTGAGCTCTCCCTCTTCAACCAGCAGGCGAACTGGCCCAGTTCCAGGGTTTGGCTTTGTACACAAAGGTGGCTTTTCTGATGCATGTTTGCGAGAGATTCAATTAGCTAGTTTCCTTGTCTTCTCTCATCTAGCTCTTTTACAACCAGCCTCAAACGTCTGCGTTGCAAGTGAAGGGTTTAGCACGGTCGTGACCCCTATCACTCCTGTAGGCCATCCGCAGGGGGGCTTCCAACTTCTCTGGATTAATAGCCAACATGTGGCACAAGAGGCAGGTACCGGATTAAATGCAGACCTTCTGTCTCCTACTTCCATCCCTTCTCATGAGGAAGTTTCCACTTGGGAGACAGCTCAGTGATGGATGCTTTCCAGCTACGTGCTCGTTGAGAGGTTAGGTTCCTGCCAGGGTGCATTGTGAATGGCAGCGGCGATGACGAAGTCTTCTCTCTAGAACAGTGTGCTGTTTTATGACCAGTAGAGGGCATGAGTTGGCATTATGAAACAGGGGGCTGGGTTGTCTGTCCCCTTACTGGAGGGACAGTAAGCCACTGTCAAGTCAAAGGACAGGAAGAGAGCTCCCCACCTTCCCCGGTGTAGTAAGCCGGTACGTTCTGGGGCACCTGGTTCAGTTCTGAGCATGGCAGCCATGGGGTTTCCCCTGTCTGGGTAAGACAAGTGATTCAGCTCTTTGGCTAATTCTCTTTTCTCAGTTCTTGGCTGTAAGTATTGGCTTGGCTCTAGAAAAAACACTTCTCGGAAATGGGCAGCACTTAGTCGAGCCACTTATGAGGGAGCCAGACATCCATGCAGAAATTCTCTGGGCTCCCCCGAAGGTCCAGCAAATAACGCTAGGAAAAATAATAAGAACGACCATGCCTCATGTAGCAATTACTATGTACCAGCTTCTGTCCTAAGCACTTTCCGTACTTCTGTCATGTTCAGAAGAGCCCTATGAGGCAGGTGGGGTTGTTATCCTCTTTACAAATCAGGGACTTTAGGAACAGAGAAGTTTCGTAACTTGTGCAAGGCCACACAGCGGTGGGAAGATGTCTGCCGAACACAGGCTACTAAGAAAGCGTCATCAGAAAGAGTGGCTTGAGGTAACGGTAGCCAGCCTTGTGAGGCCCTCGTGCTGCTGAATCTTCTCGGGGTCCAGGAACCCTTTGAGAATATGCTGACAGCGTATAACCTCTCTCCAGGAAAATGTGTATGTGCTTTATCCCGGAAAAAAAACTCCAGTGTAGCTGCTTTACCTGAGGAATTGCAACTCACTGTTTAACAAGGAATAGTGTGGTTTTTCTGTTTGCTACCAATAGTGCTTGTCAGCCCTCTTTTCTGCAGGTAAGCCCGCTGATGAACAGCCTGAAGGATGTCTCAGTCTGTCCCCATGACATCTTAGTCATGTGTATTTATTAAAGTAGTCTCGTTTTGTGCACTTTGAATATATACAGTTGTATCCGTCAGGAATACTTCATAAAGCCGAGGGGGAAATCAGTCTTAAGGTATGAAATCTTTTTTTAAAATTTTTTAAAAAATGTTTTTATTGGGGCGCCTGGGTGGCGCAGTCGGTTAAGCGTCCGACTTCAGCCAGGTCACGATCTCGCGGTCCGTGAGTTCGAGCCCCGCGTCAGGCTCTGGGCTGATGGCTCCGAGCCTGGAGCCTATTTCCGATTCTGTGTCTCCCTCTCTCTCTGCCCCTCGCCCGTTCATGCTCTGTCTCTCTCTGTCCCAAAAATAAATAAACGTTGAAAAAAAAAATTTAAAAAAAATAAAAAAATAATAAAAAAAATGTTTTTATTTATTTTTGAGAGAGAGAGACACAGAACACAAGTGGGGGAGGGGCAGAGAGAGAGGGAGAAACAGAATCCAAAGAAGGCTCCAGGCTCAGAGCCTGACTCGGGGCTCAAACCCACGAACCGCGAGATCATGACCTGAGCTGAAGTCAAGAGCCCAATGCTCAACCGTCTGAGGCACCCAGGTGCCCCGATACCATAGAGAATTTAAAAAGCAATGATAAGACTGACCGAAGTCAGTTTGCGTTTATCATCACTACACCCAGATAAAACTAAATAATGTCAGTGGTACAGCAGTTCTTCCTGCCTAAGCAGACCACCAGCCCTTGGTGTTGCCATGAGGTCGCGGGACTTTGGCAGGCCTTGACAGTCCCTTGAGACCTGGAATCTTCAGGCCGGCTTCCAGCCGGACGCACCTGTCGCTCACACCTCTGTGCCCAGCGCTGCCTGCCTCTTTGGCCCTCCAGCTAACCTGTAGCCCTCCCAGCTCATCTAACTCTCCACAGCCCCAGCTCTGCCTGCAGAGAACCTGGCAGGGACCTGGGGTTGGAGGGGGTGACCCCTGCCCTTTCTTGACCACCCCACACGTCACTCCAACAGCCCCATGGCATCTTGGTGGCTCTGCAGACACCCAAATAAGCAACGAGACGTCAGTCTCCCCATCGTGCACATCCCCACAGGTTTTTATTGATCCTTGTCCTTGTTGAAACTAGTCAAAAGTCCCACTCTCCCCCTACCCCCACCAGGGAGAGGAAGGATGGACTAACTTCTTTTCACAAACACTCTGCTTCCCCAGGAGACCTCTCCCGACTCCGACAGCCCTCCAGCTTTATATAGACCAGGGTGGTGGGGAGAAGGGGGTGTGGCTCTGGTCGTTCCAAGGGTTACCTCTCGGGGGGCCTGGAGGGAAGGAGGCTTGCCTCCAAGCCCTGCGCTCACGGACCTTGCTATGCAGTATACCTAGTCCCTGTGGTTCTCTGCTCCAGTCTCGGTTTTGGGAAAAGAGACAATTCTTCTCAGCATCTCAGGCCACCATGCAATAGCTGTATGAAATTCCAGACCCACTTAAGCCCAGGCCCCGGCCTCAGGTCAACAACCTCTGTGACAGTGTCGTCACCTCTGAGGCTGGCTCTCACTGGGGGACAGTGCTGGCTGGTGTTGGCACAGCCAGTGTCTTAGTCACCAGGGCCCTTTCCTCACCTTCGTTTTACTTGCGAAACCTGGTGCAAGCTTCGTGTACCCCAAGGAAGGAGTGGCCTCTTCCCTATTGACACACGGCGCTCCCTGGGTCAGTTGCTGCCTGGGCACAAAGACCCTTTAACAACCCCCTACCCCCACCCCGAGTCCCCCGGGTCCTCACTAGCTCCCAAAGTTACCCAGTCCCCTGCTTGCTTTGATCTGGGCTATCTTCTTGCCTTGTAACTTCCGGGCTTTTCTCCCTGCATCTCTGGCCTCTTTCTGCATTTGGGCCCATTTTGTTTTACCCCGGCTCCTTAGCAGGACCTCTTCCTCAACCTGCTATCCCTTGTTCCAGTCTGATCCTTCACCTAGAGCGTGGTCAGCTCCATGCTGGGACTTTCCAGGTCTGCTTTATGATAAGGGAACTTTGAAGGCCATATTTATCATCAAAGGATCCCAGGATCCTTGTAAAATACTGCTCTTGAAGTTAATTAGTTAAGAAAGAACCCGGGGTGCCTGGGTGGCTCAGACGGTTAAGCATCAGACTTCGGCTCAGGTCATGATCTCTCGGTCTGTGGGTTCGAGCTCCACATCGGGCTCTGTGCTGACAGCTCAGACCCTGGAGCCTGCTTTGGATTCTGTGTCTCCTTCTCTCTCTTCCCTTCCCTTGCTTGTGCTCTGTCTCGCCCTCTCAAAAATAAATAAACCGTTAAAAAAAAAATAAAGTGATGCTAGGTTTCTACTAGACAAGATGAAGTAGACACACTTTTCCCTATTCGTCCCACTTTAAACACACCTAAATATCCTGGACATTACATATAAAGCAAATATAACAAGGCCCATAGTGGTAGAGAGAAGAAGACAGACCAGCTAGGGACCCTGGGACTCTAGGATTTTCTTTTGGTCTCCTTCACCAGCGCTGGGTGCTGGGTGCAGCAGCCTAGAAACACCCAGTGGGCACAGAAAAAAAGACCTAAGAAGTCTGCTGTCTCTAGCCAAAGTACAAGGAAAGGGATAACCTAGCAAGACAGAAAACTTTTAGAGAATAATTGGTCTAATCTACCCAATACTATAGAAAGACCTGTGGCCCCACTTCTGCCTCCATCATCAAAGGCTGCATGAGGACTCTAGAGCCCCACATTTGATGTCTATAATGAGGATCCCTTCCATCTCCTCACTGAGGTAGTGTCAGAGGAGGCCTAGTGGAGAGTCAGGACTTTCACTGCCACTCAGTGATAACAACACTTCCCCACCATGATGTCAACGGAAACCACATGGTTAGCAAGGCACTCTTGTCTCTTCCTCCCGGAGTATCAGCGGAAGCCAAGTGAGGAAGCTGGATTTTTAGCCTCACCAGGAAGCAGTGAGGCAGTGTCAGAGGAGACCTGCTAAACAGATAGAAATAAAATTCAGAATTTCATAATATAATATCCAAAATGTCCAGAATTCAACTGGAACTCACTTATCACACCATGAACCTTCATACCAGGAATATCTCAACTTGAACGAGAAAACACAGTTGACAGAGACCAATACCGAGGTGACACGGATGTTAGAATTAACTGACAAAGACTTTGAAGCCATCATGAAAGTGCTTGAACAAACAATGACAAACATGCTTGAAACAAATAAAAAAAGACAAAATCTCAGCAAAGAAATGGAAGATCAAAGAAGAATCAAACATATGTTAGAACAGAAAATACAATAACCAAAATTTTAAAACTCAGTTGATAGCCTTAATAGAAGAATAGAGGTTATGGGAGAAAGAATCAGTGAACTGGAAGTTAGAACAATAGAAATTCCAAAATCTGAACAATAGGGAAAAATAGACTGAAAAAAACAAACAAACCCACGGGAACCTAGGAAACTATAACAAAAGATAGAACATTTGTGTCATTGGAATCCCAGGAGAGGAGAAGGAGAGTGAAGTTAAAATGAATTTGAAGAAATGATGGATGAAAACATCCTAAATTTGGCAAAAGACCAATTCAAGACGCTGAGAAAATATGAAACAAGATAAACCCAAAGAAATGCGTGCCAAGACACATTATACTCACACTTATAAAAAGTAAAGACAGAGAAAAAATCTTGAAAGTAGCAAGAGAGAAATGACACCTTAACCTATAAGAATAAAGCAGTTTGAATGACAGTATATTTCTCAACAGAAGCCATGGAGCCCAGAAGGAAGTGGTGTAACATTTTCAAATCCCGGAAGAAAAGAACCAGAATTCTATATTCAGTGACATAGAAAATATCCTCCAGGATTGAACAACAAATCAAGACATTTTCAGAGGAAGGAAAACTAAGAGAAGTTGCCTCCAGAATTTGTCTACCCTGAAAACTGGCTAAAGGAAGTTCTAGAAACAAAAAGGAAATGGTAAAAGGAGGAATATCAGAGCATCAGAAAGGAAGAAAGAACAAAGGAAGGAATAAAACTATTGGGAGATACAAGAGTTTCCTTCTCCTTTTGAGTTTTCCAAATTATGTTTGATGGTTGAATAAAAACCACTATTTGATGTGGTTCTCAATGTACGTAGAGGAAATATTTAAGACAATTATATTATAAATGTGAAAGAATAAGAGACACTGAGAAGAACACAACATCATGTCTGTGTTTTTCTTGCCCAAAATGCTTGACTTCAATCTAATGAGAAAACACCAGACAAACTAAAATTGAAGAACATTAACTGACCAGTACTCTTCAAAAGTATCAAGGTCATGAAAGACAGAAACACGATCTTGGATTGGAAGAGCCTCAAAGAGATATCACAAGTGAATGCAATGTGGGATCCTAAACTGGATTTTTAAAATTTGTCCTCCTTTTAAAAAACACTGCTTAAAGAAATTAATATTAACAGAGTGCATAAGTACACTAATTTTAAGTATGATGATTTTTTTTACATATAGACACAACTATGTAGCCAATACCCAAGTTAAGACATATAATATTTATTTAAAAAAATTTTTAAAACATTTATTCATTTTTGAGAGACAAAGCATGAGAGGGGGAGAAACAGAGAGAGAGGGAGACACAGAATCCGAAGCAGGCTCCAGGATCTGAGCTGTCAGCACAGAGCCTGACGTGGGGCTCAAACTCGTGAACCACAAGATCATGACCTGAGCCAAAGTCAGATGTCCAACTTACTGAGCCACCCAGGAGCCCCAAGACATAGAATATTTCCATAAGGTAAGACAGGGCATACCCATAGTTTCCTTTGTGCCCATTCCCTACCTATTCCCTCCTCCAGAGGTAACCATTCCTCTGAGTTCTGTCATCACTAGTTAGTTCTGCCTGTTTTTGAACTTCATATAAATGGAATCATATACCATGTTCTGTCTTGTGTCTGATTTCTTTCATTCAGCATATCTGTGAGATTCATTTATGTTGTTTTGCAAATAACATATGGTGTGTCGTATTCCACTGTACACATTTACTTACTTATTTTCCTATCGATGGGCATTTAGCTTGTTTCCAGTATTTACTATGGACAAAATCTCCTATAAACATTTTTGTGTGTCTGTTTTTGTCCTCACATGAGCTCATTTCTTTGGGTAAATATATGGCAATTGCTAGGTCATAGTTTTAGCCTTATAGATTTCCCAATTTATATTCCCACCAGCAATGTATGAGAACCTGTTGTTCTGTGTCCTTGCTCACACTTGGTATTCTTAGTCTTTTTTTCTTTTTTTCTTTAGCTATTCTGGTTGTTGAGATGCTCCTTTTATTTTCATGCCATTTATTTGTTGAAGCATCTGGGTCAATTTTCCCATAAATCTTCCCATAATCTGGATTTGGCTAATTAATTGTTCTTTGCAGTAGCATTTAATTAATACGTTTCCTTTCTCCCCAGTATTTCCCTTAAACTAATGATTATCTCTAGAGACTTGATTATATGAAAGGTTTTTTTTTTTTAATACTTCATAGGCTGTTCTTCCTTTATTGCATCAAATCAGAAAGAACATAATGTCTGTTGTCTCGCTTCAATTTATATTAAGAGATCACTGGACTCAGGTGATATCAGCATGTTTCATCTGCTATCAAGTTTCCCATCAACCTTCCACTTGATGATTTTATTTTATTATTATTTTTTTAATTTTATTTTTAATTTTTTAAAGTTAACATCCAAATTAGTTAGCATATAGTCCAACAATGATTTCAGGAGTAGATTCCTTAGTGCCCCTTACCCATTTAGCCCATCCCCCTCCCAAAACCCCTCCAGTAACCCTCAGTTTGTTCTCCATATTTATGAGTCTCTTCTGTTTTGTCTCCCTCCCTGTTTTTATTTTTGTTTCCCTTATGTTCATCTGTTTTGTCTCTTAAAGTCCTCATATGAATGAAGTCATATGATTTTTGTCTTTCTCTGGCTAATTTCGCTTAGCATAATACCCTCTAGTTCCATCCACGTAGTTGCAAATGGCAAGATTTCATTCTTTTTGATTGCCAAGTAATACTCCATTGTATATATATACCACATCTTCTTCATCCATTCATCCATCGATGGACATTTGGGCTCTTTCCATACTTTGGCTATTGTTGATAGCGCTAGTATAAACATGGGGGTGCATGTGTCCCTTCAAAACAGTATACCGGTATCCCTTGGATAAATGCCTAGTAGTGCAATTACTGAGTCATAGGGTAGTTCTATTTTTAGTTTTTTGAGGAACCTCCACACTGTTTTCCAGAGTGGCTGCACCAGTTTGCATTCCCACCAACAATGCAAAAGAGATCTTCTTTCTCTACATCCTCGCCAACATCTGTTGTTGCCTGAATTGTTAATGTTAGCCATTCTGACAGGTGTAAGGTGGTATCTCATTGTGGTTTTGATTTGGATTTCCCTGATGATGAGTGACGTTGAGCATTTTTTCATGTGTCAGTTGGCCATCTGGATGTCTTCTTTGGAGAAGTGTCTATTCATGTCTTTTGCCCATTTCTTCACTGGATTATTTGTTTTTTGGGTATTGACTTTGATAAGTTCTTTATAGAGTTTGGACACTAACCCTTTATCTGATATGTCATTTGCAAATATCTTCTCCCATTCTGTCTGTTGCCTTTTAGTTTTGCTGATTGTTTCCTTTGCTGTGCAGAGGCTTTTTATTTTGATGAGGTCCCGGTAGTTCATTTTTGCTTTTGTTTCCCTTGCCTCTGGAGACGTGTTGAGTAAGAAATTGCTGCGGCCAAGATCAAAGAGGTTTTTGCCTGCTTTCTCCTTGAGGATTTTGATGGCTTCCTGTCTTACATTTAGGTCTTTCATCCATTTTGAGTTTATTTTTGTGTATGGTGTAAGAAAGTGGTCCAGGTTCATTCTTCTGCATGTCGCTGTCCAGTCTTCCCAGCACCACTTGCTGGAGACTGTCTTTATTCCATTGGATATTCTTTCCTGCTTTGTCAAAGATTAGTTGACCATACGTTTGTGGGTCGATTTCTGGGTTCTCTATTCTGTTCCATTGATCTGAGTGTCTGTTCTTGTGCCAGTACTATACTGTCTTGATGGTTACAACTTTGTAGTATAGCTTGAAGTCTGGGATTGTGATGCCTCCTGCTTTGGTTTTCTTTTTCAAGATCGCTTTGGCTATTCGGGGTCTTTTCTGGTTCCATACAAATTTTAGGATTTGTGAAGAATGCTAAAGAATTCTCTGTGAAGAATGCTGGTGTTATTTTCATAGGGATTGCATTGAATATGTAGATTGTTTTGGGTAGTATCGACATTTTAACAATATTTGTTCTTCCTATCCAGGAGCATGGAATCTTTTTTCATTTTTTTTATGTCTTCTTCAATTTCTTTTTTTTTCAACGTTTATTTATTTTGGGGACAGAGAGAGACAGAGCATGAACAGGGGAGGGGCAGAGAGAGAGGAAGACACAGAATCTGAAACAGGCTCCAGGCTCCAAGCCATCAGCCCAGAGCCTGACGCGGGGCTCGAACTCACGGACCTCGAGATCGTGACCTGGCTGAAGTCGGACGCTTAACCGACTGCGCCACCCAGGCGCCCCTGTCTTCTTCAATTTCTTTCATAAGCTTTCTATAGTTTTCAGCATAGCGTATAGATTTTTCACCTCTTTGGTTAAATTTATTCCTAGGTATTTTATGGTTTTTTTATGCAACTGTAAATGGGATCGATTCCTTGATTTCTCTTTCTGTCGCTTCGTTGTTGGTGTATAGGAATGCAACCGATTTCTGTGTGTTGATTTTATATCCTGCAACTTTGCTGAATTCATGGATCAGTTCTAGCAGTTTTTTGGTGGAAACTTTTGGGTTTTCCATATACAGTATCATGTCATCTGCGAAGAGTGAAAGTTTGACCTCCTCCTGGCCGATTTGGGTGCCTTTTATTTCTTTGTATTGTCTGATTGCAGAGGGTAAGACTTCCAATACTATGTTGAATAACAGTGGCAAGAATGGACATCCCTGTCTTGTTCCTGACCTTAGGGGGAAAGCTCTCAGTTTTTCCCCATTGAGGATGATATTAGAGTTGGGTCATTCATATATGGCTTTTATGATCTCAAGGTATGCTCCTTCTATCCCTACTTTCTTGAGGGTTTTTATCAAGAAAGGATGCTGTATTTTGTCAAATACTTTCTCTGCATCTATTGAGAGGATCGTATGGTTCTTGCCCTTTCTTTTATTGATGTGATGAATCACGTTAATTGTTTTGCGGATATTGAACCAGCCCTGCATCCCAGGTACAAATCCCACTTGGTTGTGGTGAATAATTTTCTTAATGTATTGTTGGAACCGGTTGGCTAATATCATGTTGAGGATTTTTGCATCCGTGTTCATCAGGGAAATTGGTCTATAGTACTCCTTTTTAGTGGGGTCTCTGTCTTGTTTTGGAATCAAGGTAATGCTGGCTTCATAGAAAGAGTTTGGAAGTTTTCCTTCCATTTCTATTTTTCAAAACAGCTTCAAGAGAATAGGTGTTAACTCTTCCTTAAATGTTTGGTAGAATTCCCCTGGAAAGCCATCTGGCCCTGGACTCTTGTTTTTTGGCCAATTTTTGACTACTAATTCGATTTCCTTACCGGTTATGGGTCTGTTCAAATTTTCTATTTATTCCTGTTTCAGTTTTGGTAGTGTATATGTTTCTAGGAATTTGTCCATTTCTTCCAGATTGCCCATTTTATTGGCATATAATTGCTCATAATATTCTCTTATTATTGTTTTTATTTCTGCTGTGTTGGTTGTGATCTCTCCTCTTTCATTCTTGATTTTATTTATTTGGGTCCTTTCCTTTTTCTTTTTGATCAAATTGGCTAGTGGCTTATCAATTTTGTTAATTCTTTCAAAGAACCAGTTTCTGGTTTCACTGATCTGTTCTACTGTTTTTTGTTTTTGTTTTTGTTTCGATAACATTAATTTCTGCTCTAATCTTTATTATTTCCTGTCTTTTGCTGGTTTTGGGTTTTATTGGCTGTTCTTTTTCCAGCTCCTTAAGGCGTAAGGTTAGGTTGTGTATCTGAGATCTTTCTTCCTTCTTTAGGAAGGCCTGGATTGCTATATACTTTCCTCTTATGACCGCCTTTGCTGCGTCCCAGAGGTTTTGGGTTGTGGTGTTAACATTTTCATTGACTTCCATATACTTTTTAATTTCCTCTTTAACTGCTTGGTTAGCCCGTTCATTCTTTAGTAGAATGTTCTTCAGTCTCCAAGTATTTGTTACCTTTCCAAATGTTTTCTTGTGGTTGATTTCGAGTTTCATAGCATTGTGGTCTGAAAATACGCATGGTATGATCTTGATCTTTTTGTACTTACTTAGGGCTGATTTGTGTCTCGGTATATGGTCTATTCTGGAGAACGTTCCATGTGCACTGGAGAAGAATGTATATTCTGCTGTTTTAGGATGAAATGTTGTGAATATATCTGTTAAGTCCATCTGGTCCAGTGTGTCATTCAAAGCCATTGTTTCCTTGTTGATTTTTTGATTAGATGATCTGTCCATTGCTGTGAGTGTGGTGTTGAAGTCTCCTACTATTATGGGATTACTACCAATGAGTTTCTTTATATTTGTGATTAATTGATTTATATATTTGGGTGCTTTCACATTTGGTGCATGAATGTTTACAATTGTTAGGTCTTCTTGGAGGATAGACCTCTTGATTATGATTAATGCCCTTCTGCATCTCTTAGTACAGCCTTTACTTTAAAGTCTAGATTGTCTGATATAAGTATGGCTACTCCGGCTTTCTTTTGTTGACCATTAGCATGATAGACGGTTCTCCATCCCCTTATTTTCAATCTGAAGGTGTCTTTAGGTCTAAAGTGGGTCTCCTGTAAACAGGATGTAGATGGATCTTGTTTTCTTATCCATTCTGTTACCCTATGTCTTTTTTTTTTAATTTTTTTTTAACGTTTATTTATTTTTGAGACAGAGAGAGACACAGCATGAACGGGGGAGGGGCAGAGAGAGAGGGAGACACAGAATCGGAAGCAGGCTCCAGGCTCTGAGCCATCAGCCCAGAGCCCGACGCGGGGCTTGAACTCGCGGACCGCGAGATCGTGACCTGAGCTGAAGTCGGACGCTCAACCGACTGAGCCACCCAGGTGCCCCTACCCTATGTCTTTTGATTAGAGCATTGAGTCCATTGACATTTAGAGTGAGCACTGAAAGATATGAATTTATTGCCATTGTGATACTTGTAGAGTTGGAGTTTCTGGTGGTATTCTCTGGTCCTTTCTAATCTTTGTTGCTTTTGGTATTTATTTATTTATTTCTATATATATATTTTTTTTCATCTTTTCTCCCCTCAGAGAGTCCCTCTTAAAATTTCTTGCAGGGCTGGTTTAGTGGTCACAAACTCCTTTAATTTTTTTTGTCTGGGAAACTTTTTCTCTCTCCTTCTATTTTGAATGACAGCCTTGCTAGATAAAGAATTCTTGGCTGCATATTTTTCTAATTCAGCACACTGAATATATCCTGCCACTCCTTTCTGGCCTGCCAAGTTTCTGTGGATAGGTCTGCTGCAAACCTGATCTGTCTTCCCTTGTAGGTTAGGGACTTTTTTACCCTTGCTGCTTTCATGATTCTCTCCTTGCCTGAGTATTTTTTGAATTTGAGTATGATATGCCTTGTTGATGGTCGGTTTTTGTTGAATCTACTGGGGGTCTTCTGTGCTTCCTGGATTTTGAGGTCTGTGTCTTTCCCCAGGTTAGGAAAGTTTTCCGCTATGATTGGCTCACATAACCCTTCTACCCCTATTTCTCTCTCTCTTCCTCTTCTGGGACCCCTATGATTCTGATGTTGTTCCTTTTTAAAGAGTCACTGATTTCTCTAATTCTTAAATCGTGCTCTTTTGCCTTCATCTCCCTCTTTTTTTCTGCTTTGTTATTCTCTATAAGTTTGTCCTCTACACCACGGATTCTCTGTTCTGCCTCATCCATCGTTGCCGCCGCGGCATCCATCCGTGATTGCAGCTCAGTTACAACATTTTTAAATTCATTCTGGCTATTTTTACTTCTTTTATCTCTGCAAAAGGGATTCTAATCTATTTTCAACTCCAGCCAGTATTCTTATTGTCATGATTCTAAATTCTGGTTCAGACATCTTGCTTGTATCTGTGTTGGTTAAATCCCTGGCTGTCGTATCTTCGTGCTCTTTCTTTTGGGGTGAATTCCTTTGTTTTGTCATTTTGAAGGGAGAAAAGGAATTAATGAGGTGGAAAAATTAAAATTAAAATAAATTAAAATAAAAAATACTGAAATTAAAAAATTACACACACACACACACACACACACACACACACACACACACAAATCAAATAAATGATGCTAGATCCTAGGTGTGTTTTGGTCTGGGTGTTGAAAGTGGTTTGACAGATTAGAGAAAAAAAGGGGGGGAGGGAAGGAAATCGTTTGAGAATTTGAAAAAATGAATACACTGAAGTAGACTAAAATGAGATGATGGGAGTAAAATAGAATTTGAAAAACTATACGCACAAGTAAAGAATATGGTAGAAAAAAATTAAAGAAAAATATTTTTAATAAAAATTAAAAATAAATATGAATGTTTTCTTTTTCTGTATTCAAGAAAAAAAAGAAAAAGAGAAAAAAGATTAAAAAAAGAAGAAAAGGGAAATCATTTGCAAATTTGAAAAAGTGAATACACTGTAGTAGACTAAAATAAAATGATGGAAGTAAAATAGAATTTGAAAAAATTTACATAAAAGCAAAAAATATAGGAAAAAATTTTAAAGAAAAATATTTTAAATAGAAATTGAAAGTAAAAATGCAGTTTTTCTCTTTTTGCATTCAAGAAACAGAAAAGAAATGAAAAAGAAAAAAAGAAAAAGAAAAAAAAGGAAATCATTTGAAAATTTGACAAGGTGAATACAGTGAAGTAGACTAAAATAAAATGATAGAAGTAAAATAGAATTTGAAAAAATTTACGTAAAAGCAAAGATATAGGAAAAAAATTTAGAGAAAAATATTTTTAATGCAAATTGAAAGTAAAAATGAAGTTTTTCTCTTTCTGCATTCAAGAAAAAAGAAACAAAAAAGAGAAAAAAAAGACAAAAAAAGAAATCGTTTGAAAATTTGAAAAGGTGAAAACACTGAAGTGGATTAAAATAAAATGATGGAAGTAAAATAGAATTTGAAAAAATTTACACAAAGTAAAAAATATAGTAATAAAAACTAAAAAATATTTTTAATAAAAATTGAAAATAAAAATGAATTTTTTCCTTCTGTATTTGAGAAAAAGAAGGGTAAAAGAAAAAAAAAAAGAAAGAAAATTGAGTAGATGGACCTGCTACCAGATTGAAGCAGGACTGAAATTACTTCATTTTCCCCTAGAAGTCAGTCTATGTAGCGCTTTAGAGTCCATAAACTAAGCCAGCAGTGAGACTTGTGTTCTTGAAAAGCGAAATTGGCCCAGTTGGGCGGGGCTCAGTGTAACACCTCTGCTCTCCACTACATGGCGCTGCTAGCCCATTGGGGTGGAGTGTTGCAGTGCTCGTAGGTGCGTATGCGCATGCGCGGGAGCGGCGAAAATGGCGCCCCCCGCCAGCCACCCGGTCTGTTCTCCCGGATCAGCAATCGCGCACCGGTCCTCTGTCTTCAGCTCTCGTCCACTCCCCACCTTTTCACGCCCCAGGCAGTACCTCTCTCCCGAGTTTTGTCTGATGCGGCTGTTTTCCCCGGCCCCTTACTTCCAAAGGACTGCGGCTTTGACCCGTTCCGCCCCTCTGCGGGAGGGTCTCACGGAGCAATGGCCGAATGGGCAATGGCCGAATGTCGGCTGCACCCAGGAACGCCCGCTGGACCCTGCTGCTGCCGGTGCCCCGAGACTGTGGCCAGGTGCCAGCCCGCCCAGAAAACATTCGCGAGATAGTGTAGCAGCAGCTTTTCAGGGATTCTGGAAAATCACAACACACAGCTGGCACCGGACTTCACCCTTAATGACCTTCTTCCAGCACCAGCGAATGTGGCCGTTTCCTGGGGTCTGCTGGGACCAGGTGGCTTCAACAGTCTCTACCAAATGTCCTTCCAGCAGTGGAACCGCTTTTCCCCGTGTGGCCTGAGAACCTCCTGGACCCCACCCTGTTCCTGGGGATTCGCCCTTCCCATCAGAGCACCACCAGGTATCAAGCTGCGGAGTTGCAGACTTTGCGCTCCCCTTCTTGTTTACAGTCTTAATGGAACTTAAACCCTCTTTTTCCTTCTTTCTCCCTTTCTAGTTTAGTCCCTACAGCTGTTTCCAATTTTCCACTCTCTCTCCAGCTGCTTTTGGGGAGGGGTGCTTTTCCCGTTTTCTCCCTGCCCTCACCCAGTCTCCGTCCTCTCTCCACTCACAAAAGCACCTCCCTTCCTGCACCTTCTTGCTCCCCAAGTTCACTTCTCCGCGCTGCGTACCTGCTGAATTCTGTGGTTCAGGTTGTGCAGATTGTTGTGTTAATCGTCCAGTCAGTTTTCTAGGTGTGTAGGATGGTTTGGTGTTGGTCTGGCTGTATTTCATGGATGTGAGACACACAAAAAACCTCCATGCTGTTCCACCATCTTGGCTCCTCCTTATTTTATTATTTTTAAAATATTTATTTATTTTGAGAAAGAGAGAGCTTGTGCATATGAGTGGGGGAAGGGCAGAGAGAGAGAGAAAGAATCCCAAGCAGGCTCTGCACTGAGCTCATTCCCACGAATGGTGAGATCATGACCTGAGCAGAAATCAGGAGTCGGGTGCTTAACTGACTGAGCCACCTAGGCTCCCCCACTTGATGATTTTAATGGAGATTGATGATTATTGCTTAGATCCATCATTTCATTGGAGTTGCAAAATGATAACTTTCTTATTATAACATTCCTTTGCATTTGTTATCTCTGATTATTGGTATTCTTCCTTATCAATTATTTGCTTGTCTTGTAGACATTTCCTACCAGAAAGGCAAGATAACTACCTGATTATCTACTATCAGAATACTGGGTTTTTGCTCCTTATTGTTGTTGCTTCAACTTTCCAGATAATGAATGATTTTTTTTTTAAAATATCATTATCCGCTTAGGGTTTTATAAAAAATATCGAAAGGTTTTCAATTCACTGGAGTTGTTCTTTTTGATGTTCAAACTGTCCCATCTTTGGCCAGCAAGAATAGCTTCAAGTTAGCTCTAAGTGTATGGTCGTTTTTAAGGCATTTGATACATACCACCATATTGCTCTCCAGGAGACCTATGTGACTATATACCCACAAGTGGTGTGTGACGATGTCACTTTTCTGCTGTCACTTACAATGGGTTCCGTAATATATTTTAAATAAATACCTGCCCATGTGATAGATTAAAAATAGTATCACATTAAACATTTTTTATTGTGGGGGCACCTGGTTTGTTCACTTGGTTAAATGTCTGACTCTTGATCTCAGATCAAGTCTTGATCTCAGGGACATGAGTTCAAGACCCACGTTGGACTCTGAGCTGGGCATGGAGCCTACTTTTAAAAAAAGAGAGATAAACTTTTATTGTGATAAAATGTACAGAACATAAAACGTACCATTTTAACCATTTTTAAGTGTACAATTCAGTGGCATGAAGTACATTTTATTGTCGTGTAACCATCACCACTAACCCTCTCTAGAACTTTTTCATCATCCCAAACTGAAATTCAGTCCCCACTAAATAATAACTCCCCATTCCTCTCTGCTTCTTGCTCCTAACAATCACTATTCTACTTTCTGTCTCTATGAGTTTTTAAAATTTAAATCCAAGTTAGTTAACATATGGTGTAATGATGATTTCAGGAATAGAATTTAGTGATTCATCACTTACTTATAACACCCACTGCTCATCCCAACAAGTGCCCTCCTTAATGCCCATCGCCCGTTTTTTTCCATTCCCCCCCACACAACAACCCTCCAGCAACCCTCAGTTTGTGTTCTGTATTTAAGAGTCTCATGTTTTGTCCCCCTCCCTGTTTTTATATTATTTTTGCTTCCCTCCCCTTATGTTTGTCTGTTTTGCATCTTAAATGCCACAAATGAGCGAAATCATATATTTGTCTTTCTCTGACTGACTTATTTCGCTTAGCATAATACATTGCAGTTCCATCCACGTAGTTGCAAATGGCAAGATTTCATTCTTTTTGATTGGTGAGTAATACTCCATTTTATAATGGAGTACACACACACACACACACACACCACATCTTCTTTATCCATTCATCTGTTGACGGACATTTGGGCTCTCTCCATACTTTGGCTATTGTTGATGGTGCTGCTATAAACATGGGGTTGCATGTGTCCCTTTGAAAGAGCACACCTGTATCCCTTGGATAAATACCTAGTAGTGCAATTGCTGGGTCATAGGGTAGTTCTATTTTTAGTTTTCTGAGGAACCGCCATACTGTTTTCCAGAGTGACTGCACCAGTTTGCATTCCCATCTATGAATTTTTTTTAATTTAAATTTTGTTTTTGAAATTGTGGTAACATAACAAAATTTATCATTTATCATTTAACCGTGAGTAAGTGTACATTTCAGTGGCATTAAGTACATACACATTGTTGTGCAACCATCACGGACATGTATCTTCAGAACTTTTCGTTTTCCCAAACTGAAATTCTGTGCCCATTAAACAGTAACCCCCGTTTCTCTCCTCCCCTTGGCCCCAGCAACCACTATTCTACTGTTTGTCTCTATGAATTTGACTACTCTAGATACCCCATATAAGTGAAATCATACAATATTTGTCCTCTTGCAACTGGCTTATTTCACGTAGCTTAATGTCTTCAAGTTTCATCCATGTTGTAAGCATGAGTCAGAATTTCCTTCCTTTTAAAGACTGAATAATATTCCATTATAAGTATACACCACATTTTGTTTATCCATTCATCTGTACTTGTGAATAAGTTTAAGACTCTGTGCTTTCAATTCTCTTGGGTATATACCCAGAAGTCAAGTTGCTGGATCGTATGAAAATTCTATGTTAACTTTTTGAGACATTGCCGTACTCTCTTCCACAATGGCTGCACCATTTTACATTCCCACCAGCAATACACAAGGGTGCTAATTTCTCCACATCCTCACCAACACTTATTATTTTCTGTTTGTTTTTTAATAGTCATCATCCTAATGGATATGAGTGGTATTTCTTTGTTGTTTTGATTTGCATTTCTCTAATGATTAGGGATATTGAGCATCTTTTCATTTCCTTATTGGCCATTGTATATCTTCTTTGGGGAAATGTAAATTCAAGTCCTTTGCCCTTTTGTTATTAATTTATTTTTTTTAATATTAATTTATTTGAGAGACACAAGGAGAAAGTGCACACGCCCGAGTGGGGGAAAGGGGCAGTGAGAGAGGGAGAGAGAATCTCTAGCAGGCTCCATGTTCAGCATGGGGCTCAATCCCACGACCATGAGATCATGAGCTGAGCTGAAATCAAGAGTTGGACACTTAACTGACTGAGCCACCCAGGCCCTCCAAATCCTTTGCCCTCTTTAAAATTGGGTTGTGTGTTTTTTGTTGTTGTTGAGTTATTGGAGTTACATATATTCTGGATATTAACTTTTAAAATTGGTCAGGAAAAATTTGGAGGTACAGGTACCTATATTATCTGTCTATCATCATCTTCATAAAGATCAGATATAGGATTTGCAAATATTTTCTTCCATTCCATAGGTTGCCTTTCACTCTGGTTGATAGAGTCCTTTGGTGCACAAATATTTTTAATTTTGATGAATTCCAGTCTTTGGTCTTTTGTTGCTTGTGCTTTTGCTGTCATATCCAAAAACTTATTGTCAAAGACAATGTCATGAAGCTTTCCCCCATCTTTTCTTCTAAGAATTTTATGGTTTTAGTTCTTTGGTCCATTTTTTTTGTTTTGTTAAAAAAATTTTTTTTTAAACATTTATTTATTTTTGAGAGACAGAGCATGAGCAGGGGAGGGGCAGAGAGAGAAGGAGACACAGAATCCGAAGCAGGCTCCAGGCTCTGAGCTGTCAGCACAGAGCCAGACACGGGTCTAAAAACCCACGAACTGTGAGATCATGACCTGAGCCGAAGTCAGAAGCTCAACCGACTGAGCCACCCAGGTGTCCCTCTTTGGTCCATTTCTAGTCAATTTTTAAATATGGTGTAAAGTAAGGGCCAAACTTCAATTATTTTGCATGGGGATATCCAGTTTTACCAACATGTGTAGAAAAGACTGCCCTTTCCCCATTGAATGGTCTTGGCACCCTTGTAGAAAATCGTTTGACTATTTATGCCTTCCTGGGATGGCTTGAACCTTTATATCCCCAGGTCCTTTTTCTACACAACAGGCCTTTAAATATTGTAGACAGCCATTGTGGTCCCCCATATGGATCCTTAGGTACATCAACCATCTTTTGATACAATTCTTCCCTTTCATTTGCAGTGCCTAGGAGGTATTTGTAGGTTGAATTGATGAACTCATAAATGAATAAATATGCATGGTATAAATCTTCCTCATGATCTTGGTCCTTCTTCTTTGGACATGCCCCAGTGTTCCAATGTTCTTAAAAAATGTGATTTCCCAAACTGGACACAAGGCTCCATATGAGGATGAGCCATCTGTAGACCAAAAGTTGTCACCTCCTATTTTCAGGACACTCTGCTCTCTTCACATGGCTGAGAGTTGTGTTAGTTTTTTTTTGGCAGATGTGTCTGTCTCAGTGTTGACTAATCCTGGGCTTATGATCAGCAAAAACACCCAAGGATATGTTAAAAGAGTTTTTATTGCCATTTCCTCAACTTAACTATAAAAGAGAGAGAGATTTTGGGAAATGTAGAAAGGTAACATGAAAACAAATCAATCGTTAACATGTTTAGTATTCAGTCTACCTTCTTGTCTATTTGTACGTTTTAACTTTTTTAAAACAAAATTCAGATTATATATTTTATGACATTAAGTATTCTTTAAAACCTCATTTCATAATGAGACTCTATAAGATCATAATGACTATATAAAATTCCTTCATTTAGAGTGTATTGTACCTTGATATTCTATTTTATAATTTATTAAACCATTTTGCTATTGTTGGACATTTCAATTGTTTTCACTATCTGTTATAAATAATACCATAGGAACATCCTGGTACACAACTCTTTTTTAATCTCTCTGAATCTAAGTTGGACTTCACAATTTATCCACTAAATTTTACTTTTTCCAACATTTAACTTGTTTTTGGTTGGTTTTACTTGATTCTTTCATCCTTATCAAAGTCTCTATGAACCTCAATTTTCTTTCCTAATATATTAGACATTCTTCTCCCATTTGGGTCAATATAAGCAAGTATTATATCTTCGCTTGAGTTTTTACTAAAAATATTGAAGAGTGCAAGGTCATATGCAGAGCTGTGTAGCTTCCTATTAGAGAGAACTTTCTGTTGATGTTAACCACTTAGGGGGAAGAGAAGTTACATCTTATTACTATTATATTCTTGACACTTTGGAAACTGACATTAAGAGAGGTTATATCACACAAACTGAGTCTGACTGGAACTAAAGCCCACGTTAGTCATATGCCACATTTAGTTTTATAGTTAGTCTTAGTAAGTCTTGATATCTGGTAAAATTAGTCTCCAACTTTCTTTTCTTCTTTTTCATGATTTTCTTGGCCAGAGGTCAGAAAACTATGACTCACAGAACAAATTTGGCCCACTGCCTGTTTTTGTACATAAATCATTATTGGAACACAGCCATATCCATTTGTCTAAGTATTGTTTATGTTTGCTTTTGTGTTACAAACAGAAATGAGTAGTTGTGACAAAGATTGAATGGTTTATAAGTCTGAAATATTTACTATCTGGGCCTTTACACAGTTTCCCCAACCCCCAGTCTTAGTTATTCTAGGTCCTTTGTATATCTGTATTTTAAAAATCCTGCAGGGACTTTAACAGAGATTGCACTGAATTTTTAGGTCGATGCCGTCTTGCAGTATTGAGTTTCCCAATGCATCAATATGGTATCTCTTGCCACTTATTTGTGTCTTCTTTAATTTCTCCCAGCAATGTTTTATGGTGTTAGTGTAGCTCATGCACATCTTTTAATAGATTTATTCCTAGGTGTCTGATGTTTTTGATACATTTTTAAAATTTAATGCATTTTTAGACTTTTTATTTTAAAATTATTTCAGACCTAAAGAAAAGTTGCAAAATTAGTACAAAGAATTCTGGGTAGTCTTCTTCCAGATTCCCTACATGGTAACATTTTATTGTATTTGCTTCATCATTCCCCCCCTCCTCTCTCATACACACACACACACACACACACACACACACACACACACATTATTGGTAAGTGATATTTTTAAAATCTTATTTTTCAATGTTGCTAATATATAGAAATAAAATTGATATTTTATATTGACCTTGTAGCTAGTGACTTTGCTAAACTCACTTGTTAATTCCAGTAATAGACTCTTTGGCTTATCTACATACATAATCATGCAATCTGAAAAAAAAAATGACAGCTTTACAGTTTCCTTTCCAATCTTTTTTATTTCTTTTTCTTGACTTATTGCATTAGCTAGCACTTCTGGTAAGGTGTTGAATATAAGTGGTGACAGTGGATATTTTTGTTCTCAAATCCAGAAGAAAAGTGTTCAATATTTTACCATTAAACTGGTTATTAACAGTAAACATTTTGTTGCTATTATAATAGAGTATCAACAAAATTCCAACAAAACCCAAAACTCCATAAAATAAATTCATACGACAATGAAAAAGAATAAATTACTGCTACATTCAACAATATAGTGAATCCTCATAGATACAGCAATGAACTAAGAAAGCCAGAAATGAAAGAATTCATTATGTGTCATTCCACTTATATCAAATTCAAGAACAGACAAAACTAATCAGAATAGTGGTTTCTGAAGCAGGAGACTGACAAGACAGGGGCATGAGTAAGCCTTCCGGGGAAGAAGTATTATATCTTGATCTGAGTGATGGGCACGTAGGCATGGATCATCGACCCTGCTATCTGAACTTTATGAAGTCTATTTATCTAAACTTTGGTATTTCCAAGTAAAATAGGCCAATAATCTCTTCCTGCCTTACAGAATACTATTAAAATTCAAATAAGATAAGAGCCATGATAGCTAACACATGCTAGGTGTTTTTTCTGTGCCAAGCATCACTTAAACACTATATACATCAATTCATTTGATTCTCACTATACCCTGGATGGTAGAGTCTGTTGTTGTACATGTGAGAAATGATGCTTCTGAGGGTCTCACAGTCTCTAAGTGGAAAAGCCAGGATTTGATCCCTGTTAGCCCAGGCCTAGAGCTGTAACGACTGCCCCATCCTGCCTCTGAGCCCTTCCGCTCTGACAGTGACCAGGATGCCCTTTTACAGCCCTTAGTGTGTTTTCCATGTTTCCGCTTCTTCTGCTCATCAGCCTTCCTGCCTCTGCCTTTGAGTTCTCTGAGCTGCCACACCATGCTGGAGGAGCTGTTGGAAATTCCATGCTGGCACGGCATAGCATTTCCACCCAGGCTGTGGGCGCAGACTCAAGACAACACGTTCTTACCTCAGCCTGTGAGTGAAGCGGTGGGGGAGGCAACCCCAGGCATGGTGAACAGACTTGGCTTGCTGCCTGCGGGCATCATGGTGTAGCCAGCAAGAATGCTTTAGCGTCTGGGCTTGCTTCTTGCTGGAGGACAACTCTGAACTCTGAACTGGCTTTTCAAGAACCAGTGTTCACCTAGTGGTACTGTTCCCTCCTCCTCTCTCTTTTTTCCTTTCTTCCTTCTTGCTTTTCTTAATTAAAAATTTTTTAATGGATAATATTTATGCCAGGTAAAAAAAAAAATCAAACTGTACCAAAGAGTACAGAATAAAAATGTTCTTATTCTCAACCTCGACTCTCTCCCACATTAGTTGCCCCTCCCAGAGGCAGCTATTGAACCAGTTTCCTGTATTTCTTCCTGAGATATTATTATTATTATTAATTTTAATGTTTGCTTATTTTTGAGAGACAGACAGAGTGCAAGCAGGGGAGGGGCCGAGAGAGAGGAAAGCACAAAATCCAAAGCAGGCTCCAGGCTCTGAGCCATCAGTACAGAGCCCGATGTGGGGCTCGAACACATGGACCTCGAGATCCTGACCCAAGCTGAAATTGCTTGCTTAATCAACTGAGCCACCCAGGTGCCTCTCTTCCTGAGATATTTAATGTATCAAAGCATATATAGATGTATTACTCCCCCTTGGCTTTTAACAAGTCATGTGATACTATTACATCTTGGTTTTTACACTTAAAAATCTACGTTGGAGGCTGTTACATATCACTATATGAAGACCTGGTTCATTCTTTGTAACAGCTGCAGAGAACTTCCATCAATTCATTTAATGTAATCTATTTAATGCTGCCTCTTCTGGCCGTACCATCTGGTCTTGCCCGTGAGAGGCGGGTAGGGGTCCACGCAGGTGTCTACACACACACCTACACACAGACACCTAACTGAATGCAGGGAGAAGCAGCTTTAATCCTGGGCATTATGAAGGAAACCAGAGAGTCTAATGGGAATGACGGACCCAAGTGCTGGAAGGAGGGTGATATACATATTATTGTATGGTTATCAAATCTAGATGTGACTGAGTCTCTGTGGAGAGTCTCTTTCCTCCTCCTGGAAAGCTGGGCTCGGCACTTCAACATATGTTGCAGATGGCCATGTCACAGCATGTTACTAAGAAAAGGGTACTTGACAACACTCTGGGGGAGAGATGGGGAAGAGGCCCCCCCTCCATCACTGCCAAACTTCACGAAGACCCCCAAACCCCCTTTCTCATACTCCCCGCCTCATCTCCCTGCTCCCCCAATCTCACTCACTGCCTCTTTGGCTGCGTGCTCCTCTCGGACTCTCCTTCTTCCCTCTCTGGGCTGGAGCCATTTAGCTCTCTCGCCTTCCCCCTTGGCATCCCCTCATCCATTTCTTAGAGTGTGGTCTCTCTCTGGATCTTCTGTGTCAGCTTCACTGGCAGGGTTTGTTGACAATGCCCTACACGACCTGAAAGAACTGGAAACTGGGGGGAGAGAGGTTTAGCATAAGCATCACTAGCAATTAGTATTTAGTATCTGGCATACTGGTAATTAGCATCAGCATTACTAGCAAGCTCCTGGGTGATCTGTAGCTGTATTCAGGGTTGAGGCCCAGGTGTGGAGGCTGCCTTTGGGACCATCAGTCGGATCCAGGTATTTGGAGCCAACTTGATGGGATCAAGTTGTACTGAGCACGGTGGTCTGTCTGTGGGTACAGATGCCCCATTCAGAAAGGGGCCATGGTGTGGCCGGACCAATACCAACGCCAGTCTCTGGGATGAAGGAAGAAATACCCCACCGGTGTGCTTTGCACATGGCAGATCCTATTTGGAGGCCAGTGTTTTTTCCCTTTTAAAAATTGAGGTAGAAGGAACATGCAGCAAGGTGCACAAAATCTAATTGTGCAGCTTGATGGGTTTTTGCATAATTACACACCTGTGGAACACCACCTCCATCAAGAGATAGAGCAGAAGCTCTTTCGCGCCCCCCTTCCTCCTACCTCCCTGCCCGGAGGTAACCACCACTTTGACCTCCATCACCGTAGATGAATTTTACCTGTTTTTGGACTTCACCTGAAATAGAATCATACCGGATGCACTCAGTGTTTGGCTTCTTTCGCTCGGCAGTATGTCTGTGAGATTCCTCCACGTTTTTGTGTGGTGGAGCCTCAGTCTTTTTTCATTGCCGTGAGCAAAGAATCAGCAAACTATTTTTATAAAGGGCCAGATGCAATACTTTCGGCTATGCAGACCATACATCGTCTGCTGTAACTACTCCGCTCTGCCATTGTAGCTCAAATGCAGCCACAGGGGACACACACACGCAAAATAGGCCACAGGCTGGCCTGTGGGACATAGCGTGCTGACCCCTGCTGTAGGAAATTCCCTTCTGTGAATACATCCCAGTGTACTTAGTTATCCGCCTTCCTGTTACCGGCACTTGGGTGATCCGCTTTTGGATACAAAGATAATGCGCTGCCATATGCACTCATTTTACGGCTTGGAAGGAGTGGAATTGTCAGCTCCTGAGATTGGCCCACGTGCCGCTTTCGTAGATACCGCCCAGTATGGCCATACCAGTTTGCGCTCACCAGTGACATTTCTTCGCGCCCTTGATGCCTCTTGGTATTGCCAGTGTTTTTACTCACAGCCATTTGCGTAGAGGTGTTGTGGATTTTAATTTGCATTTCCCCGATGACCAGGATTTGACCTTCTCAAATGCTTCTGGGCCACTGGGATATTCTCTTTGGTGAAGTAAAAATTGTCTACTGTTTCTGAAAATTGAATTGTGTGCCTTTTTCTCATTGGATTGTAGAGGTTTGTTACACATTTTGGAGACAGATCCTTTGTGAGATAAAAATATGGCAGGTGTCTTCTTTCAGTCTATGGCTTGCCCTTTTACTTTCTTAATAATGTCTATTGATAAACAGAAAGTTTTAATTTCGATGAGGTCCGGTGTATCAACTTTTTCTTTTCTGGTTAGTGCTTTTTGTGTTCTGTTTAAGCAATCTCAGCCTGCCCCAAGGTCGTGAAGATATTCTCCCATGTTTTGTTTTAGCAGTTTTTTTGTTTTCTACCTTCCCAGCGGGGTCTGGAACCCATTTTGAATTAATTTTTGTGTTTGATGTGAGGGAGGGGTCAAAGTTCATAATATTCCATAAGGAAATCCATTTTTCCAGCACCAGTTAGTGAAAACACCATAATTTCCACCCATGATAGGAAGGCTGCATTTAAGGTTGGGCTCTAGTCTTTATAAGGGTTCTGGGGGTGCCTGGGTGGCTCAGTCGGTCGAGCGTCCAACTTCGGCTCAGGTCATGATCTCATGGTTTGTGAGTTTGAGCCCCATGTCGGGCTGTCTGTGGTCAGCACAGAGGCTGCTTTGGATCCTGTCTCCCTCTCTCTCTGCCCCTCCCCTGCTCATACTCTCACTCTCTCTCAAAAATTTTTTTTAATTAATTAAAATAAATCAAAGGGTTCTGGGCACCTGTAGTGTGTTCAAAGCTGAGGAGGGTCTCTAGACTATGCCCCAGGAAGAAGAGATGAAGGGGCAGGGGGTCCGGATGCTCTGGGCTGGCTATGGCGTCACCAGCTCTAAGATGGATAAGGCATATAGGCAAAGGGAGTTGATTCTCTTTAGCTGGGAAATTCCCTGTCTCCATAATGCTTAAAAGGATGCCACACCAGGCCAAGATTTTTCAGCTGTTGCTGGAAAAATGAGATTTCCAAGAAACTACCCTTTGAAAAAAAAAAAGCACGCAGTTTTGCATTTTTAGATGTTTTCACTATCCTTCATATTGCCCAGGTCAAATTATTGCTTCCAGAAGAAAACAGCCTTCAAACTGTGAATAGCTAAGTAAGCTAGAACTGGCAGTAGCAGAACGAAGGAAAGTCCTGAATATTTTGAGACCCAACATTATTTATTTCTGTAAGTGAAAGAGAAAGAGTGTCCCAGGCTTAGGTTCTGCAGACCTCAGACTGTGGACTAATATTTTCCAGACAGATGACTGCTGTCCAGAGCTTTCTTGACTACTCCTCACAGCCTTCTCTCTGGCTGCGTGAACCCAGGCAGCCACTCTGTCATCTGCAAGGGACAAGAAAGCCACCTTTCTGTACACTGCTCTGATACCCTGAGGATAGGGCAGAAAGGTGCTCGTCATTTCTGACCATTTCTGGAGTGTGTGGGGTTTGGGCTTGGCCGGTGGGCATGGAGCCAGGGAGTGGACATGGGGATCAGGGTCTTGGCTCTTGAATCGATGCTGGAAGAGTGACTTGTGGTTTATTCCTGAGGCCCCGGAGTCTGCAGGGGCATCCGCGCCTGGGGATAAACACTTTTGGCTCAGTGGGCTCCACTAACCCAGGACCATCCTGGAGGTCCGCTCTCCTTGGAAAGTGATAGAAATTATCCTCTGCCATATTAATCGATGCATTCACCCAACAGATTTTTATTGAGGCAGGCACTATGCGGGGCACTGGGTATACATCAATGAACAAAACAAAGATTCCTGCTCTCATGGGGCCCCCTTTCCAGTGGGGAAAAACAATGAATAAACAATGAATAAATGTAGGATGTGAAGTTAAGGTCTAGGGCAGGATAAGGGGGATCAGGAGGGCCAGGGGAAGGAAGGGCTGTAATTTTAAGTAAGGGTGATAAGGTTGGCCTCAATGAGGAGGTAACATATGAGCAAAGCTGTCAAGGAGGAGCAGAAGTGAGTCATGGGGCTACCTGGAGGAAAGATTGTCCATGCAAGGCTTTGGTTTGCTCCTAAATTAGGCAGATTCCAAAGTTTCCTCCCTCCCTCCCTTCCTCTTCTCTCTCTTCCTCCATTCTTTTCTTTTCTTTTCTTTTCTTTTCTTTTCTTTTCTTTTCTCTTTTCTTCTCTCTTTTCTCTTTTCTTCTTCCTTCTTTCCTTCCTTCTTTCCTTCTTCCCTTCCTTCCTTCCTTTCTTCTTCCCTTCCCACCATACCCCAGACACTCTCACCCCCTATAATTCTCCTCTCACCGAGAAACCAAGGACAGATGCATTCAGCTGCTGAGAGCTCTCCAGGCCTCTCAAAACAGGACTGGGACATCTTCAGAAATGCCCCCCATATCACAGTACAGATGGGAATTTAGTGATGGATTGTCTCTCTAATATTAGAACCTCATAGATGCCCCCAGATGAAATTAAATTTTAAGATGTTCACTCCAACTATTTTCGTTTCATCCCAACTAACCCCTATCTTCTGAGGCCTTTGATGGACATTTTAATTAAATCATGAAGAGCCCTTTGTCCCCTAAAAAGGAGGATTGAATCCTCCCCATCCCTCCGTCTCTCTCCACTTCCCCCCTGCCCTGACTGCTGAGGAATGTGCTTTGTCCCCAGCAGGGTGTTGGGATGGCAGGACCCTGTCCTGGATGTGGTTTCCACCCCCAACCCCCCTCCTAGGTTCAGGGAAGCCTTCCCAGTAAAGGGATGCACACATGCATTCATTCATTTCCAGTTTCATGTCCCACTGGGGCATTTCAACCTTAACACGTCTGACTTTGGGCTTCTGATCTAACCCCGCCCTTAAAGCAGCTCCTCCTTCTGTCTTTACTGCCTTAGTAAGTAGCATCCATGCCTCTCGGTCCCAGCACCCAGAAGCCTGGGCATCACCAGGATACTTCCCTCATTCTCCACATTCATCCATCAGCAAGTCTCATGGGTCTCGTCTCCAAAGCGTAAGCTGGTCAACCACTCTGCACCTTTCCCCATAGTAACGTGGAGATGATAGTATCACTACCTCAGAGGTTTGTTTAAAGGGGATAGGAGTACCCGTGTCTAAAGAACCATGTCTGGCACTAAACTAAATACATGCTGGGCAACAGAGAGAATGGTGTTGGCTGTGTCCCTATCCTTTGGCCAGGGAGTAGCTCATGATATTATTATGCTTTTAATGCTACATGTTTTAATTTGAGTGCAGGGAATATTACATAAAAATACAATAAAGGAAAAATGTTATCTTTACCAAAGAAAAGAATAAATGATATGGAAAATAATAATGATACGGAAAAAGTGTTCATTCACATCTATTATTGTTAAGCAAAAACAAAAATCATGCTAGAAAACAGTATGTAGGGGTGCCTGGGTGGCTCATTGGTTAAGCGTCCCATTTCAGTTCAGGTTGTGATCTCACAATTCATGGGTTTGAGTCCCGCATCGGGCTCTGTGCTGATGGCTTGGAGCCTGCAGTTTGCTTTGGATTCTATATCTCTTTCTCTCTCCCTTTCTGCCTCTGCCCCACTCGCACTCAGTCTCTTTCTCTCAAAAATAAGTATTAAAAAAATTTAAAAGCCAGTATTATGCCATTGACCTCATTTTTGTAAAAAAAAAAAAATGTGTGTGTATGTGTTACCAAATATTTATAGTGTAACTATTAAGTTACACTCTAGGTGGATTACATAGGGTTTTAATTGTTCTTTTGTTGCTCCGTAAATTCTATATAACTCTTTTTCTTTAAGTTTATTGATTTTTGAGTGAGAGAGAGAGCGCGCACGTGTGTGAGGGGCAGAGAGCTAGGGGCCAGAGGATCTGAACTGGGCTCTGCGCCCGATGCAGCGCTTGAACTCACGAACCTCGAGATCATGACCTGAGCTAAAGTGGGACGCTCACCAACTAAACCTCCCAGGTGCCCCAATTCTATATAACTCTTATAGTAAAAGGAAAAGTCAACCAAATAAAAGTAAGCATTGCCATACCATTTGGTAGTTCTCGTACAACTACATGATGAGGGATCCACACTCCTTGGCATAGCATCTGAGAGCCCCATCATCTGATTCCTTGTGTGGTCTAGTCCCTCCCGATCCCTGCCCCCCAGTCTCCTCTTCAGCCATACGGAACTACTGAGAATTACCAGCCCCAGCCTGACTTACTTTTCAGGCCTCCATGGCTTTGCACATGCTATGCCCTTTGCCTTGAACTTCCCTTGTAAGCCTTGTCAGCTTGGTGAATATGTTCTTCAAACATGTAACAACACGTAAGACTTTGCTTTGCAAGAGGCACTTTTAAGAGGCTAAAAGACTGGGAGAACGTACTCGCAAATCACCCGTGGGACCAAGGATTCCTACCCAGAGCATATGAAGAATTCAGGAAACTCAGCAGTAGGAAAACAATTAGCAGATTTTAAAAAATGAGCCAAAGACTTGAACAGACACTTCACCAAAGATCTGCAGATGGTAAATAAGTGCATGGAAAGATACGCAGCATCATCAGTCAATAGGGGAAATGCAAAACCACAACGAGATACCTCCACGCAGCTATTAGAACGGCTAAATCAACAAAAACCTGACAGTACCAAGTGCTGGCTGGTGTGTGGTTACTGGAGCGTTAATACATTGTTGGCGGAAATGTGAGGTAGCATGGCCGCCCTTGAAAACAGCGTAGAGGTTTTTCATACACGTACCACGTGACCCAGCAGTTTCACTCTCAGGTATTCAACCCAGAGAAATTAAACTTACATTTACACAAAAACCTGCACACAAAGGTTTATAGCAGCTCTTCTCATAATTGTCAAAAACGGGAAACCACCCAAATGCTTTCAGTGGGTGAATAGACTGTGATTCATCCACACAGTAGATTACTCTTTAGCAACGAAACAGAGCAAACTATCCATACCCAATGATGTGGATGACTCTCAAAGGCATTATGCTGGGTGGAGAAAATCAGCCTCAAAAGGGCACGATTCCATTTACATGACAGTTTAGGAAAAACAAAACTATAGGGACAGAGAACATATCAGTGGTTACCCGGGGGTGAGGGTTGGGGTAGGGTGTGACTACCAAGGGCAGCATGATGTCCGAGTTCCCCGGGGCCGATTTTGGGGGGTGATGGAACCGTTCTGCATCCTGAGTATAGTGGTGGTGATGGGAACCTACATAAGCATTAAAACTCATAGACCTGTACCCCCAGAGAAAAAAATGTCAACGCTAATTTGAAAAGCAAAACAAAACCCAACCTGACGCGGACACTCGTCACTCAGGTTAGGACAGGGAGAGCATTTTCACACAGCCTGCACACCTAGCATGCGGAAAATGGAGTGGAAGCCGAGAAGCTCTCTGGAGCTTCCAACAGGTCAGGTGGTAAACACCACGTAACTTCGTGCCCATGTGGGACCTTCTCAATTGTGGGGAGAGAAAGCCCCAGTCTCTGGGTTCCCCAGGGGGACAGATGGCTCCGCCAAGCAATCATGAAACTTGAGTTCGCTCGAGCCACTACGAGTCCTTGAAAGCAGATTGCCTTTTCAACAGGAATTTCAGCAAAGCGCTCTGCTTCCTCCAAGCCCCAGATAATGTGCTATCGGGGTACTTTCTGGCATGACAGCTTATCATAGTCTCCTTCTTCCTCAATCATCCCTCAAACAGCTGCTCACGTTTTTTACCGCGAAATAGGGGACTCCCTCAATAAAGCAGCAGTATCTGTGTGAGGCTCCCTTAGGGAGCCAGGGAAATGCAAACCCCTCCCAGGTTCCTTCGGGGAATAAGAGCTTATTGTAGAATTCTCTGGGCAATAAGGAAGCTGGGCAGCTGGACCATGGCCGGGTGTCACGCAGTCCGAGGGGAGTTTGGCACCCTGAGTGCTGTCCTGCTCAAGGCCTGGGCTTTCCCCACACTGCCTGGCTGGGCGTCCTGCCCTCCACTCCCCACCTCAGGGTGCTGCTCACTTGTGGCTTCTTCTGCCCCTGGCTCCCCTTCTCCATCTTCTGTCTGGCGGGGGGGGGGTCTTTTGGACACCTGCCTGCTATCAACCGCTTCTCCCCCATCTCCAGTTCAAACCCTCGGAGGCAGAGGGCCCACCAGGGCCACTGGCTGCCCCAGGGAGACAGGCCCACCCTTGTCCAATCAACTGGGAAGGGTCACATGACCCCCAATGGGGAGACTGAGGCCCAGGAAACCTCTCAGAAGTGGCGGGGCCAGGGCAGTTGTCCTGATGCTTCTAGAAGAAGTCTCTCTGGATAGAAGTTAAGGTTTTGTTTTTAAGTTTATTTATTTTGAGACAGAGGAAAAGAGAGCAGGGGAGGGGCACAGAAAGAGAGAGAAAGAGAGAGAGAGAGAGAGAGAGGGAATCCCAAGCAGGCTTCTTGCTGTCAGCGCCGAGCCCGACATGAATCTTGATCCCATGGACCTAGAGATCATGACCTGAGCCAAAATCAAGAAGAGTTGGACGTTTAACCAAATGAGCCACCCAGGCGCCCCAGGAGTTAAGTGTTAATGACAAAAACAATTCATACAGAATTACAGACACAAGAGCCTGGGACAAAGTTACAATCACAAAGCTGCCCGTGTTTTGTGGGACCCAAGGAATTTAACAAAAATCCCCTACCCCTGGACAAGCAGAGCAAGACTAACTCCATTTTGTGCTACACCCACCGTCTCATGTATAACCCCCACATGACCTACTTATTGCTTAAGACACTCCCCCACCCTAGTCAAGCCGCTGAGCACACCCTTACTGGATACCGGCTCATATAGGAATACGGAACCCCTAACCGCCAAAGAATGTAAACCCCGCCTTTTGCCCGCCAAACCTGCGCGCCAATTCTGACCAGAGTGATAGGCTAGTTCAAACAGTTACTATAGGGTAAATTGTAATTCAATTGGCCACCTGCGTGTGGACTGACATGACTATGCAACTTTCTGTGTGTGTTACAATCCCATTGGCCACTGGCCTCTATAAAACTGCTACGCCTTTTAACTTAGGGGTCCAAGTCCCTGCTCCGCTGTGTCTGGTATACTTGGGCCCAAGGTCGAGCTTGCAAATCAACCCTCGTGCGTTTGCATCGGTATCAGCTCCTTGGTGGTCTCTCGGATTCGAAATCGGGGGCATTACAGATTGTCTTTATTTTCTCCACCTCTCTCAATCCACTGCCTGCTTGGGCTAAAAGAGAGAATGTGTATTCCCCCTCTGCCCCAACACACATTCCGTTCCCTTTTTACAAAAAAAAACATTTTTTTTTAATGTTTGTGTATTCTTTTTTTTTTTAAATGTTTTATTTATTTTTGAGACAGAGACAGAGCATGAGCAGGGGAAGGGCAGAGAGACAGGGAGACACAGAATCCGAAGCAGGCTCCGGGCTCTGAGATATCAGCATAGAGTCTGACGCAGGGCTCAAACTCACAGACCGTGAGATCATGACCTGAGCTGAAGTCAGACGCTTAACCAACTGAGCCACCCAGGTGCCCCTGTTTGTGTATTCTTGAGAGAGAGAGCACGAGCAGAGGAGGGGCAGACAGAAAAGGAGACACAGAATCCGAAGCAGGCTCCAGGCTCTGAGCTGTCAGCACAGAGCCCGATGCAGGGCTTGAATCACGAGACCATAACCTGAGCCGAAGTCAAATGCTTAACTGACTGAGCCACCCAGGTGCCCCTCCTTTCCTTCTTGATGAGGGCCCCTGAGGTCACCTGGCAACTTACACAGCAACCTCATGAGGTGTGTGTCACCACTGTCCCCATGTTACATGCATCAGGGAACCCGCTCACCTGGACTCACTCAGATGAGCCAAGAATCTCCCCTCTAAAGGGGCTCATGGCCTCTTGGAGTGGCAGTGGCTGCCTCTCCCGGGCCCCCCATAATTCTAGGGTCTCCCGGGATGGGGCAGAGCCAATGGCTGCCACCACCCCAGCCATTCCAGCAATTTATTTTGTCCTTGTCCTCCTTCTCTCCTGACATTTTAACTGTCCCAACCAACAAATTACTTAGGTGACACAGAAACTATCCAACGGAGAGCTCACCTCACAGGGTCTAAAACAGTAAATATAGGTCATTGCTCTTACGTGCCTCATGCCTGAGCCTGGGCGCAGATGCGACTATTTTCTCTACTGAGCCTTAAAATCCTCCACGCTGTGAGGCTCTGAGTAGCCTTGGCTGTTTAGGTTGGTCCTGGAATCTGGAAAACCCTTCTGTGAGGTTTGCCCGTGGAGCTGTGGTTGAGTCCCGATGGGCTCTTCTCAGGTGCCCCCCCCCCAAATCCCTACCCCCTCCAAGGCCCTAAATGAGAGGCTCAGGAATCCGGAAAGTGGGAGTACTAAAGGATACAAATGGCTGGGAAGAAATCCCCTCCGGGGGCCAGTGCTAATCTTCCCAGGAATGTCTGCAACTCCCACCCACTCAGTGACCCTCCACTGCCCGGCAGCAGCTTCCTGCCATATACCAACCTCTCTTGCCTGTCTTTCTCCCTCCGCCCTTCCACTGCCCCACCCCCCACACCTTCTCCAGCCCTTTTCCAGTAGTTAATTAATGCATCAACATTTGCGCACATATTGGACAGACCTCTGGAAAAAGGAAACGCCCACCACACTGCACCCTGTGCAGGCAATGTATGCACATTCCCGTATTCTGTCATCCCACAGGCTGGGCTTATTATTTCCACTTCCTGGAAGAGGAAACTGAGGCTTAAAGAGGTTCCAGAGCTTGCCCCATCCAGAAAGGGGTCCTGTACACAGCCTCTCCATGGCTCTCGGGGAGTCCAAATCATCTGCACACTCTGAACTTCCCAGGAGTGAGGCAAACTGGGTGTCTGGAACCACAGTTTAGGATGGGCTGCAGATTACTGTGTGTCCACCCAGTGCAGGCCCCCAGCAACGGGGGAGTGGTCTCTCCTACCAAAACCAGAGCTCATAGCTCAGGGACTGGCATTCCTTCTACATGTCCATCCATCCATCCATCCATCCAACCATCCATCCAACCATCCAAAGGCCATTGACCACTGCCCAACCACTTGGAAGTTATTATAAAAAAGACAGGCAGGGCGCCTGGGCGGCTCATTCAGTTAAGCGTCTGACTTCAGCTCAGGTCATGATCTCGCGGTTCATGAGTTCAAGCCCAGCTGCAGGCTCTGTGCTGACAGCTCAGAGCCTGGAGCCTGCTTCGGATTCTGTGTCTCCCTCGCTTTCTCTGCTCCTCCCCCACTCATATTCTCTCTCTCTCTCTCTCTCTCTCTCTCTCTCTCTCTCTCAGAAATAAACGTTAAAAATTTTTTTTAATTAAAAAAGTTTTAAAAAGATAGGCAATAATAAATGTTGGTGAGGATATGGAGAAATCATAACCCTCAGCCACTGCTGGTGGGAGTGTAAAATGGAGCAGCTACTTTGGAAAACAGTCTGGCAGGTCCTCAAAAGGTTAAAGCTTAAGAAACAAGCGAAACATAAAGTTACCCCATGACCCAACAATTCCACTCCTAAGTATGTACCCAAGAGAACTGAAAATATTTGTTCACACAAAAACCTGTATGCAAATTTTTATAGCGGCATTATTCATAATATCCAAACAGTAGAAATGACCCAAATGACCATCCACTGATGAATGGATAAAAAAAAACTGGCATGTCCATGCAATGGAGTATTATTGGGTTGTAAAAAGAAACAAAGTACTGGGGCGCCTGGGTGGCGCAGTCGGTTAAGCGTCCGACTTCAGCCAGGTCACGATCTCGCGGTCCGTGAGTTCGAGCCCCGCGTCAGGCTCTGGGCTGATGGCTCAGAGCCTGGAGCCTGTTTCCGATTCTGTGTCTCCCTCTCTCTCTGCCCCTCCCCCGTTCATGCTCTGTTTCTCTCTGTCCCAAAAATAAATAAACGTTGAAAAAAAAAATAAAAAGAAACAAAGTACTGATACATCCTGCAACATGCCTAAACCTTGACAACATTATGCTAAGTGAAAGAAGCCAGACAGGGAAAGACCTATTTCATGACTCTGTTTATATAAAATGCCCAGAATAGGCAAATCCAGAGACAAAGGCAGATTAGTGGTTGCCTAGGGCTGGGGGTTGGAGAAAATGAGGAGTGACTGCTAATGGGTATAAGGTTTCTTTTTGGGGTGGTGGAAATGTTCTGGAATTGGATAGAGGTGATGGTTGCACAACCTTGTGAAAATATGAAAAAACACTGACTTGTACACTTGTAAAAGGTGAATTTTATGGCATGTGAATTGTATCTTAATTAAAAAATTTTTATTGAGTATCTACTATATGCCAGGCACAGTGCTGGTACCACGTAGATGTGTGAGACACGGCCTTGGCCTTGGGGAACTTGTGTCTAGGAAAGGAGACAGATGAATGAGCCACAATGCAAAGAGTGGGATCAGTGTTGGGCTGGAGGGGGACCCCAGGGAGCTTGGGGTGGAGAGTCAGGGGACCCTTCTAGAGAGGACAATACCATGAAGTAAAACAGACTCTGGAGGGGATTAGAGTTAGCCAGGGCAAGTGTGTGGGGTTGAGGAGCCGTCTGGAAGGTCAGTCCAGGCAGAGAGAAGAGTGCCTGTAAAGGTGTGGCTTGCTGGGGAGTTTCTGGAGAGGCCGGAAGAGCCCTGAGGTGCCCAGATGAGGTAGCAGAGGCACACATATCAGATGCTGAAGGCCCAGTTTCCCTCTTAGAGGAAAGCAGGTGCCTCCCTTGTAAGCTCAGCAGCCAGCCGGGCAGAAGGCCTATCACCCTTCTCTGAGGGCTCTCCTACAGGTCCTGATCTGTATACACAGCAAGAAAACTGCCTGCTCCCCCCTGCCCCACCCCCAGGCCCACAAGGAAAGTGCAGAGATGGATAAAGAAGAAAATAACTATTGCACATATATCCACCACTCTTCATATTTTAGTATTTTTTTTCCTGTTTTTCTCCCCTGTGCCTTTATTTTATGTGGTGGGGATCATTGTGTGCTACAATCTGACGTTTTTCTAGCTGATATCATAAGCATTGTTCCTTGTCATAGAAAAATTCTTAATAGACTTCACTTCTTTGACTATATTATGGCCTGCCCTAAAGCTGGACTCCAAAGCTGGACCAGCATGACTTTATTTTATTATTATTTTTTTTTAATGTTTATTCAGTTTTGGGAGAGAAGGAGAGACAGAGCACAAGCGGGGGAGGGGCAGAGACAGAGGGAGACACAGAATCCAAAGCAGGCTCCAGGCTCTGAGCTGTCAGCACAGAGCCCCACGCAGAGCTCGAATTCACGAGCTGTGAGATTGTGACCTGAGCCAAAGTCGGACGCTTAACTGACTGAGCCACCCAGGCACTCCTGGACCAGCCTGACTTTCTTAAATGATGACCATTGAGGTTGTTTCGGACTCTCATCCGCAATGATGCCCTGAACATCTTTGTGCACCACGTGGCCAGAATCTGGAGTTGGAAGTGCCAGTTACTGTTCTGCTTTTTGGAGGGCACTCTGGTCAGGAAGGGGGCTCTCCCCAGAGCACCAGAGACAAGACATCCATGAGGCAGGGCAACTCAGGGAAACCCAGATATCAGAGCTGGAAGGGCTCCAGAGAACCATAACTGAAAACACAGAGGCCCAGAGGGCTCATGTGGCCCAACCAAAGATGCACAGCTTTTTACGGAAGGACCCAAGGGGCTGTGTTAAGCTGGTGGGAAGGCCTTTAGAACTTCTTCTGGGATTAGCATCCAACATCCTCAGAGGCTGAAGCTGGGGAGAAAGTGACCACACACTTGTCTTCCTCCTCCATTTGGCCTAGCCCTCACCCACCTGTACCATGCAGCCTGTGTTTTGCCCACATCTCTCATTCCAGGGCACCCTGTGAATTCCAGCTACCAGCAGCTGCATCTCTGGGCCTATGGGCTTTTCCAGAACCAAGGAAGGCCACGCTGCCACAATCCCCCTGGGAGCAGCCTCAACCAGTGATTCTCTGGCTGCAAACAGCCAGCAGTCTTGTCCTTCCGATGGTGCTCTCTACTGTATCCTATGTTTCCCTGTGGAATTGAACTCCAGTTGCCCGTTATGGCAACTGGCTTAATGTTACAACCCTTGATGGCTGCCTGCCCTTCCCCATTTCCCTACTGATATCCCCTGCATGTCCCAAATATACTACTTGTAACTGAATCCTTGCACCTTGAAGTTACCTTGCCTCGGGGGCTGCCCGGATGCCACTCTATGTATTAATCCTCAACCCAGGAAGCAGCATAGAAGGGCAGAGAAAAGAAAATGTTTTGGGGAGCGTCAAAAATAAAGCTGACCCTTAAAGAAAATTCCTGGCTGGAATGCCCCTGTGAGCTGGTCAGGTCCTTACGCACTGGGCCGGCCCGGCCAGTGAAGTCACAGGCCTGTGCCAGCCACCATGAGTCACACTCCAGGGACTCAGGGAGTAAAGCCGCCCATCTTCTGGGCCACCTTAGGTCTGTCCACCCCAGGTGACCACCTGGGCATTTCCAACAAAAATCCCTCTGCTTCTGTCATCTCCAAGTCATTCAAGGGGTCCACAGTCAGGGAGACCTTGTCTACCCAGTGGCTGGAATTTTGTGTGACTCACACCCTCCAGTGGTCAGTCGGCAAATGACGTGGGGCTCAGGGGCTGGGGGCCTGCTTGAGACCCGATGCCTTTAGGGTATCAGAGCTGGGAGGATCCTTAGAGAGCCTCTTCCCTGGTGCCTTCCTCTGTCAGGTGAGGGGAGGGAAACCTTACTAGGACGCGTGACTTGCCCTGAGTCCCACACGAGCATGTGTGTGCACGCGTAGTTGCTGACAAGTCAAGACTTGCATACACGCGAGTATATGTTCCTTGCAGGTGTGTGTGTGTTTCACTTTCAGGAATTCTTGTCACACCTGCATGCCACATATGCTATCATTTGCTTAAATATTTTTTTCCTTAAAACGACTCTCTTTTTTTGAACTTAAAAAAATGTATTTCTTTTTTTTTTTAATGTTTATTTTTGAGAGAGACAGAGTGTGAGTCAGGGAGGGGCACAGAGAGGGAGACACAGAATCCGAAGCAGGCTCCAGGCTCTGAGCTGTCAGCATAGATCCCGTCATAGGGCTCGAACTCACAAGCTGTGAGATCATAACCTGAGCCGAAGTCAGCCGCCCAACCGACTGAGCCACCCAGGTGCCCCCCAAAAATGTAATCTAAAATGAATGTTTATCACTTTCTGCAAGTTGAAAAACCAGTAAATGGTCACAGACAGTAATCACATCCATAAAAACTTTAACTGTAAAAATAAAAATAAGGCGATTCCAGGTATGACTCCTAAGGAGTGCCCTAAGTACATTGACCACACTTTGGGAGACATGTCATTTGACCCGGGTTACCCAGATCACCTTGCCTGTCGCATCATCTGTAAGGACATCTACTGAGCGCCTACTGTGTGCTGAGTGCTGAGGTTATAAGACACTCAGGGGAGAGACCAGATATATAAGCAACCACGTCACCATCTGAAAGGGGGTTGGTATCAGTGAACCTTGGGGAGGAGAAAGAAGCAGGAGGATGGACCAGATGAGTGCAAGGGAGGTTGGGGACCTTCTGGACTGGAATAAGGGGAGACTTGGGAATGAGACACTCTCAGCTTCCCCATCTCCTAGGAAAGGAACTGTTAGTATCTCTTGGGTGCCTGGCACTTTGAAGACAGGATCTCATTTTATCCTGGGGAAGACCATACAAAGGAGCTCTCACTGCAGCTAAAGAGCCTGAGGCTGGGGACTTGGCCAAGTTCACCTGGCTGAGCCAGGAGTGAAACACAGTCCATTCTGGCCTCACAGCCACATGCGTACAGGGTAGGGATGGTAAACCCGAGTGTTGGAGACCCTGCAGAAATGCCACCGCCCAGCAATCAGCCATGGCAGCGCTTGCCTGAAGGACTGCAGTCCCCATGAGCCCTGCTCACCTGGAGGCCAGGTGCCCTCAGCATCTGAGCCGCACAGCCACGCACTTTGTGCGGTACTGTCCCCTAGGGGGCAGCTCCTTTGCTTCAGCACAGGGAAGACGCAGGACTGCATTTCTGGCTGCCCAGTTCTGATGGATGGCCCTTGAGACAGTGGGCCACCTCCTTGAGCCTCAGCGCCCCATCTGTAAGATGGAAGCGTGGCCCCTTCATTGCAGGGTTGTGGTGAGGTTGGGTAAAGTGCTGTGCACATAGTAAGTACACAAATCCTCCATGCAATCAATGTTTGACCACCTACCGTATAGCACAGAAATGCAGAGATAAATGTGACAGAGTCCTCCTGTCCTTGTGGAGCTTAGCATACAGAGAAGGGTGGCCCTCTTTCCCTTATTATAACACATATTCTGAGAGTGAGGAAGACAAGGGCTGTGTCTTTGGGATCACCCCTTTGTCCACCATCATGCTGAGTCCTACCTAATGGGCACCCCATGAGTACATGGCATAGGAACAACCGCCTTTAGAGTCTGAGAGTTCTGGGTTCAAATCCCAACTCAGCCCCTTCCTGGGTAACTCAGGCAAGTCACTTTCCCTCTTTAAACTGCAGCTTCCTCCTCTGTACAGTAACTCCCTCAAAGAGCCATTGAGAGGATCCCATGGGGGCTTCTGTGAAGCAGGGGCATGGGGCAGGGACCCCTCTGCCCCTTCCTGGGGGGTCCCTGCACCTGCCTTGTATTGCACAGCACTGGCAACAGACACTGGTATGGGGAGAGAACGTTCAACCCAAGGTAATCCTCCGCTCTTCCCTCGGCCTCAGTTTCCCACCCCCTTCCTTCTACTTGTCCTCTTTGCCCCTGGGGTATGCTCACTTGCAGTGAAATGGGCAAGTACACAGGGCACACGAGGTGGGGAGTCATCTGGATTCAGTGAGACCTTGGTCTCAGACCTGGGCCGAGCCTCAGCTCTGCCTTTTATCAGCTGAGTGACACTGGGCTGGTTGCTCAACCTTCCTGTGCCTCAGTTTCCCTACTTGTGAAATTGGCTAGATAATAGTGCCTTCCTCGCCAAGGGCTGCTGGAGCTATTGACTAAGACGAGCAGTAAGCTCAGGGCCTGGCTGTAGTTATGTGGTTCGTGGTGGCTGTAATTCTCATGCTGGGGAATCTTATTACAGGACAGTGTCGGGGGGGGGGGTGGGAAGAGTCCAAGAAAGGCAGTGGGGTGTGGTGCGGGAGGCTTGCTCCCCTGGAACCCTGTCCTGATTGTCCCCTTTGCAGGGCTTGACAGGCTGGAGGAGGTGTGGAAGGGGGACTCCAGCCTGCGAGCTGGAACTCTAGGGTTTTAGCTTCGCTGCTGCCGAACTGTGTGATCCTGGACAAATTCAACTTCGCTGGGCCTCCATTTCCCCGTCTACAAAACGAGGCTAGTAGTAACACCCACCTCATGGGCTGTTGTGCGGATCGGGTGGCTGATCCATGAAAGTGCCTTGCTTGGTCACCGTGCCCTCTGAGCATTATTATTTTTTTTTTTAATTTTTTTTTTCAACGTTTATTTATTTTTGGGACAGAGAGAGACAGAGCATGAACGAGGAAGGGGCAGAGGGAGAGGGAGACACAGAATCGGAAACAGGCTCCAGGCTCTGAGCCATCAGCCCAGAGCCTGACACGGGGCTCGAACTCACGGACCGCGAGATCGTGACCTGGCTGAAGTTGGACGCTTAACCGACTGCGCCACCCAGGCGCCCCTCTGAGCATTATTTTTGTAGAAAGAGCTTTAACGTGGCTACCTGCCGAGGCCCCAGTGGAGCTGAGGCAACTCCACAGCCTGGCGCAGGAGCAGATTAATTTTATTTGATGGAAAATCAGTCCCAGGATGATGAGGCTGAGGAATGCCAGTGGGGCTTGCTATAGGCGTGATGTCCCAGATGCCCTAGTAATAAAAGGAGGAGGTGTTCTCTCTGGAGGCCTCAGAACCTCTACCTCCCCCCCGCCTTGCCAGGGGCCCACCTGTCCCTGCCTGCTCTTCAAGGTGCTCTCTGATTTCTCCTTGGCAGCATTCACTGGCCACATCCATCATCAGAAGAGGCCCAGGAATGTGGCCCGTTGGGTGAGCAGGGCCAAGAGCAGGCCCAGAGAGCCAGCCCTGGACCCTGCGTGCAGATGAGCTCAGGAGGGTGAAGGGGATCAGGGCCCACGGCTTGTTCCAGCTCCAAGGCTTCCTGCTGTGTGACCCTGGGGGATCTCTTAACCTCTCTGTGTGTCACCATCCTCACAGTTACAGTCACTCTCTTTCTCACCGTTGGGACTAAGTATTGGGATAGTGGTGATTACGACTATACTAAAGATCATGAATATGCTAAAAACCACAGACATGTGCACTTGAGAATAATTAAAATGGTGAGTTTTTTTCCCCTGGTGAGTTTTCTCCCAATAAAAAAAAAAAATAAATGAGTGCCATGTGACAGAAAGAAAACTGGGGATTCATGTTCGTGATGGGGTGCTAACCCTCTGGAAGAGAGTCTGTGTCCCCCACTTGCTCTTTGTCAAAAATGAATTGTTATTCTCTGACCCACAGCGGGGCCCAAACATTCTTGCTTGGCTGCCTTTTTGCTCCGTGGCTCAAAGCACTTTCATGGTTCTCATCCACTCACTTTGATCTCGGCCACCGTGGGTTGTGTGAGAAGTCAGGCCTGGAGAGGAGGGCTGTCTATTCTGAGGTCACACAGCAGCTCAATAGTGGGGCTGCCCCTCGAACCGAGGACCTTTCAGATTAAAAAAAAATTTTTTTTTCACGCTTATTTATTTCTGAGAGACAGAAAGAGACAGAACACGAGCAGGATAGAGGCAGAGAGAGAGGGAGACAGAATCCAAAGCAGGCTCTAGGCTCTGAGCTATCAGCACAGAGCCCGACACAGGATCTGAGCCGAAGTCAGATGCTTAACCGACTGAGTCACCCAGTCACCCCTCAAACCCAGGACCTCTCAGACCCATCGCAGCCACGTCTGCAAAGCCTGGTGCTCAGGTCGGGCAGTGACTACTGACCTGAACCCTGCCAGGGATCAAGAACACCGCGGGTTGACACACGCTGTGTTAGAGCAGGCCCCAAGGTGACGTGGCACCCTTGACGCTCAGGCTGGCGATGGGAGCAGAACACAAAGGAACAGGGAAAGGAAACAAATGGTCCCGCTGTCACCCTGCACCAGGCACTCCAGAGGCCCTTTGCTTGGTACCTCTCGCCACTCTTTTAGCTAATGCCTCCCGAGGGCCCAGTCTGTACCGATCGGTGGGTGTTTGGGATACTGGGTGGTGAGAATGCCTACCCCCAGCAGCTCATGATTTATTGGGGAGACAGGAGACCTGGGTTCTGTCCTGACCCTGCCACGGATTTGCTGAGACTTCAGATGCATCAGCTTCCATACCTATCCAGAGGGATGGAATCAAAGAAGGCAACTGGGCAGTCTGGACAGTCTACCAGGCAGCTGGACAGTCATAAACGCCACGCACTTCAAGGGGTCATGTAAAGGGAGGCCTCTTGCACAGGAAAGCCGACAGCAAGGTAAGGAGTACACGGAGACACTCCCAGGAACCGCAAGCGGGAGAGTTCCTTTTCACTAGGGATGGGAGCATCTGAGATCAAGCCAGGGCACCAACCTCAAGTGAAGGGCAACGCACACACATTCTGGGTATGACCGTGCATCCAAGGCCCGACTGTCACATGTTTGATAGCTCAAATAACTGAATATCTGCATTTCCTGAGGCAAAACCAACCGGGTGCTCTGATGCTGAGTCCATGGGATTCTAGAGGATTCCACGAATGGCAAATAGTAGTACCCATCTCATGAGACTGCTAGAGGTGTTAAAGGAATTAGCACATGTATTTGCAGCAAGAATAGCCAAATATGTGGAAGCAGTTACAGGGAATAGGGATTAGAGTGAGGCAAACTTGTAATCATCCCTTAAGACCCTGTCCTGGTGCCCTCTCCCTTTTGAACCATCCCTGAGTAATGTAGATTCAGCTACTTCAGCCACGCCATCCCTCCATCACTGCATGTATCACTCTGTACCATAATTATCCATCATTCTTTTCTCTAAGTTTTGCACTCGCTGAGCCCAGGGAAACAGTGTCTTTCCTCAAGCAGTTTGGTGTCCCTAAACTGAACTTGCTAAAGCCTGAACGAAGGATGGCTTTGGCATTTTGAAGCTCATTGCAGCCTACTCCTATTTTTCATTCATCCATTCCACAAAGATCTTTGAGCTTCTCTTCGTGGTTTTTCTGGGACTCAGTTTATCTTAAACCAATTCCATCCATCATAATGCTGCATTTAATTTGGGATGGGAAGGAAGGAGACAAATGGATGGTGACAGTGATGTGTTAGGATGATGAAACATTTCCAGGATGGTGGAAACAATCCATACCATACAGGAATACTGGATTGGAAGTATTATAGTAAGTGGAAGTATAAGAAATGATAGTTTTCCATAGAAGAATGTATAAGAGAATTTCTGTTACAAAAAAGGAATTTTTTTTCCCTGTAGAAAATTATTCTACAGTTATTCTCTGAGGGTGAGACATAGTGGGTCCAACATCTGAGAGATCTCTCTGTGCCACTGACTCCCCTTCCCTTTCCCCAAATGCAAGCTAAATATTTCAGTGACCTGTTTGGAACACTGGCATCATCCAGCATCACTGGACTTCTGTAACCTGGGCATTTTCCATGCTGTCAACATTCCCCAGCTTCCTGGACCCCTGCCACCAACTGGAAAACTAAGAGGCCAGACGGGAATTAACCAGAGCGCTCCCTGCTGAGGGAAAAAAGTACCCAGATGCTGAAATCCAGGCAATGTGGCTTAGCTAAATAAAATCTGGCTCCACGATGACTCCTGTATCAGACCCCACCCCCACCCCACCCTGCTGATCAGCTGCCGCCAAGGACCTGGGACCAGGAAGCAGTCGGTTTACGGAGGATGCACCACATAGGGTGATGTAACAGCAGGAGCAGGTCACCCACAGACCAGGAGCCCCAGTCATAAATTAGCAAACTATACACCCAGCTGGGGACACTCCCTTTGGAAACAAAAAAAACAGACCTTTATGCAAAAACGGCTCCCTGGATGACACTGGGTGGGTATAAATATAACTTAGCTGCCAGTGTGCTCATAACTCTGCGGTCAGTTGAGCCTGGGACTTTCTGGCCCCAAAGAACTCAGCATCGCTGGTCTGAGACCTCTCGGTCACCCTCGGTGAGGCGCCCGGGCAGTTTGAAGTGGTTCCCAAGGCCTCAGGCACAGGTCTCCCCGGCGTGCTTGTCCGTACCCTGCTGAGGCAGCGTGGCCAGCGGCGAGGTGAGGTGAGCTGTCTTCATTTCTGGGGAAGCTACTGTTTTGAGGGGGTTTTGCTTCTTCTGGTTTGGGAAGGTCCAGAAAACCGTGGGAATTTTCTGCCTACAGAGAGAAACTGGTGGAAATCTAAGAAATGCCCACGTGAGGTTCGGCCACTTGGAAAGGGCATCTTGTTTAGATTTTTTTCCCTGCAAAATTTGCTACAGTTCCAGGAAAACCTTTTTGGCAAATTCAGATTGGAGAGCGGGGAGAAATCTGCTAGGAATCTTTATACAGGCGATCCTACACAATCCTTTTTTTTTTTTTTTTCAACGTTTATTTATTTTTGGGACAGAGAGAGACAGAGCATGAACGGGGGAGAGGCAGAGAGAGAGGGAGACACAGAATCGGAAACAGGCTCCAGGCTCTGAGCCATCAGCCCAGAGCCTGACGCGGGGCTCGAACTCCCAGACCGCGAGATCGTGACTTGGCTGAAGTCGGACGCTTAACCGACTGCGCCACCCAGGCGCCCCCTACTCAATCCTTATAATGTGCGCCTCTCCCCTCACAAACGAATTCTGTTGAGTATTATTAAGCCCATTTTACAGATGAAGAAATGAGTCTCAGGTAAATAACTCAATCCAGGTCATGCAACTAGTAGACCCAGGACTTGAACCCAGGTTTGGGGGCCTCTAAGATTCCTACATGGGCCACATCACCACACTGCCTTCCAACGCAGAGGGTTTTGCCATTGAGAAGGCATGCTGGGGGCTAGCCTGGACCAGACCTGGCCCTCCACTTAGGTGTCCCTTTTTTGCCCTTTAAAAAAAATTTTTTTTAGCATTTATTCATTTTTGAGGGACAGAGAGAGACAGAGCAGGAGTGGGGTAGGGGCAGAGAGCAAGGGAGACACAGAATCCGAAGCAGGCTCCAGGCTCTGAGCTGTCAGCCCAGAGCCCGATGCGGGGCTCAAACCCACGAACTGTGAGATCATGACCCGAGCCAAAGCTGGATGCTCAACCAACTGAGCCACCCAGGCACCCAGCCCTTTCTTAAAGGAGGTGATCTCCAGTGTTGAGGGCTGAGTGCATTTTTTCACAAACGGTTCTACAAATGATCTCACAAATAATGATTCTCTCCCCTCCGCTGCCCGTGCTTTCTCCAATGGCAGGTGTAACATGACAGTTGCTAGTTAGACTGCTGGGAGTGACCTTGCAGGACCAGGCAAAGGCACCCATGTTTCAGTGCACGTGGGCTCCTCCCCACCTTGCCCCGGGGTCAGGCGGGCCAGCAGGTCCTATGAAGGAGGCTCACAGGGTATATGTGCTTTGCGATCGCTATGCTATGGATTCAGTGTTTCTCCTTCAGATTGTCATGCGGCTTTGTAGAACTAAAATCTATGTCCACGGATCCCCAGATCCAACCTCAAAATAGGAACGGAGATTGCAAGCACGGATGAAGTGGCTGTTTGAGGTTGTTTGTGTCAGCTTCTGTCCCGATTCCGGAGCGAACTCACCGTATCGGGAAGGCTCAGTTCCGTAAACTCTTCCTAACCTTCTGTCACCATCTCCTTCCCCTTCCTCAGCCCCGTCGGTGAAGAGCCTCTGAGTTTCAATCCACATAAGTGACCTGCTTTGCAAAGCATAGAGATGGCCTGTCCCTGGCAGTTTCTGTTCAAGGCCAAATCCCACCAGTACAACTTGACTGAAGAAACAGACATCAACAACAATGTGGGGAAGGCCGTCTGGGCCCCCTCTGGGTAAGCTCTTCCCTGTTACCACCTGCTGCTTGTCTTCCCCGGGGCTTCCATGCCCTGCCCTGTGCGCCAACTCAGAATTCCTCTCCCTGCCTCTGGCGTCTCACTGGAGGTCTCAGATGTCCCCGTAGGAATTCAGCACAGGCACTCTTTAGTGGACACCTCATCGCGCCTGACACTATGTGTAGAATGAAGGGACATGGCACAATCCTGGCCCTCAAGGATTCTGGAATCTCTGGGGGAGGAATATGGGAAGGGAGTATGGAATATCTGACTTGAGAGGAAGAGGCAGTGGGGCCCAGTGGTTAGAATAAGCAACATCCCGGCTGACGTTCGATCCCATTCTCTCTGGTGTGCAGGCTTCACGAACTGGTAGATATTTTGAATATCAGCCTGAAGGGTAGCAGGACATTAGACAACCCGTATCCAAGCCTTCTGCTGGGCTGTGCTAGCTGGCCCTGTGCTGTCTCTTCACCTGCTGTGTGACCTCTCTGATGCTCAGACACAGCAGGAAGACACCAGTGGGACCCACCCCGTAGCCGGTTGAGGATGACACAAGAGTGTGCATATAAAACACTTAGCAGTGTGCTCATACGTAGACACACTTGATTAATGGTAGGGTCTCTTATCATCTATTGGGCAACCCGAGTTACTGAGTAACTCTGTGCCAGGGTCATACAGGGCACTTCACGTGCGTTGCATCTCAACTGATGTCCACAGCCGCTCCGTGGAGTGTGGGTCATTGTCTCATTTTACAGATGAGGAAATAGAAGCTCCAAGAGGGAAGTGACTCCCCCCAGGTCACACGACTGGTAATTGATCCCCACCCATGCCCCCACCCAACCCCCAGCCGCCTGTAGGAGAAGCAAGCCAGAGACAGAACTGAGAGAATTAGCCAGCCAACCAGCCGGTCAGTGAACAGGCTTCCAGAGCATGCTAGAAGAGTCCAAAGCCTCAAACTGGAGGAAGTAGAAAGACAAGTTAATCTGCATTAACATGATCTTATGAATCAGAACAAAGCCCCAGTCCACACGGAGCTGCCACATAGCCCCGCAGCCCCCAGAGAAGGTTTCCCGTGGACATCGGTGGGCAGGATGGCAACCTTGAGCGCACCTGCCAGAGGCCGCAGAAGAGTGGCAAGGTTAAGAGCACGGGCTTGGAGAGAAGCAGGTGGCTTTGCCACTTAATAGTCCTGCGGCCTTTGGTAAGTCCCCTAGCCTCTGAGCCTCTGTTTCCTCACCTGTAAGAAGGGGGTAGTATTGCTTATCCCCTGGGGTCGTGGTAAGCATGAAATGAGTTTTCAACTCAGTCCTGTGCCTGGCAGAGAGGAAATGCTCCGTAAATGGCATCTGTTGTGGTTGTCTCTGTTATCGCGGATGGCAGCTAGGACGAGGTCGAGCGATGTTGAACAGGGTCCCCTCCAAGGGCTTCGCAGAAGCGAGGTGGGCTCAGCGGACTCGCAGAGAGGGTAGGATGTGGGGAGGTCAAGACAAGTAGCAAAGACATTGCAGGAAGCGGGTAGCGTGGGCAAAGATTCAGACAGAAGCCAGCATGACTGTGTTGGGGGCTGCCATAGGAGAGGCAGGGAGCCGCTGCAGGTTCTTGAACAAGACAGTCCCCGTGTGGGGTGTGGGTTGAACTGGAGGAGAGCAACATTGGAAACCAGGCAGTCTGCACTGTGGTGGCCAAGAGACCGAGAGATGAGAGTGCAGGGTTGGACAGCCTCTAGATGTCCTCCTGGCACTTCAAGACTCAAATGCTGCAGACCGACAGCAGCAGCATCCTCCCGGGATCTCAGGAGGTCACCAAATCATGTGTCCCTTCCTTCTCTTCACGTCCCGCCTGCAGCACCCCCCTCTCACCACCCCAGCTCCAACCTCTCTTACTCCATGACTTCTAGCAAGCCCTGCTTCTGCTCTAGAGTCTACAGTGGCTCCCCATGGCCTGGCATCACGCTGACGCTTGACTGTGGCTGTTCCATATGACCCCAATCCACCCCCCATCTTTTGAGATCATCCTGAATGCCCCTCCTCTCCTAGCCCATCAGTGTGGCCTACTGCCTTGAGCCCCAGATCCCACACCTTCTAATAGCACTGACAGTTAGTCCTGATTTGTGTTTTGGGACCACTCAGGAAACCTGAGCTGTAGGTTGACTTGAGGCAAACTAGCTCACTTTACTCATCTTTTTAAGCCGGGGTGAGCTGATGGAAGTACTGACATAGGTATCAGAGGCGATGGAGAGAAAATATCACATTTAATTCATTTAACCCTCTTAACACTTCACAAGGAAGGACCGTTCGTTATCCTCCCACTGTAGCCATGAGGACACAAGAGCCTAGGAGGTTTGAGTAAAGTTTTTTAAGATTTATTTATTTTTAAGAGAGAGAGAGAGAGAGAGAGAGAGAGAGAGAGAGAGAGAGAGCGAGCACAAGCAGGGAAGGGGTAGAGAAAGAAGGGGACAGAAGATCTGAAGCGGGCTCTGTGTTATCAGCGCAGAGCCCGGTGCAGGGCTCGAACTCACAAACCGCGAGATCACGACCTGAACCGAAGTCGGATGCTCAACCGACTGAGCCACCCAAGCCCCCCTTAAGTAATTTTTAAGATCTCAGAGCTGGAAAATGATAGAGCCAGCAGTCAAACCCAGCAGTCTGGCTCATAAACCCTACCCTAAGCCGCCACTCGGGCCTGGGCATGTTCTAGTCCACAAACAGTGATTTGCTGAGGGCTACCTACCTGGCTCTGTGCTGGGACGTTTTGGAGATGTCAGTGAAGCCCTTCTGTTTATCAGTTAAATAAGCAACAAATTGAGCCATTTAGTAACCGCATACACAGCATCTAAAAATAGCAATGTTTATAAAGTCCTAATTATGGTGTCAGTGTTGAGGCAGGAACTATTATTACCCTTATTTTACATTATTACCCTTATTTTACAAGGTTGGGTGACTTACTCAAGGTCAGCATCTGGGAAGTCATAGAGCTGAGGTTTGAACCAAGCCCAAAATCATAACCTCTACACTCTAAGGACTCTCCCTACGGGCCTACTATGGGCCAAGAAAGGGACCAAGAGAAGAGTTCCTGCTGTCAAGGAAGGAATGGGGAAATGATGTCTTACTAGTTCTGGGAGGAAGGAATGGGGAAATGGTGTCTTACTAGTTCTGGGAGGGGTACATGCAGAATGGGATGTTAAAGCGCTTTATATATTAGGGCAGAGGTGGGGCAGGCAGAGAGGTAGACAGCAGGTTATAGGACAATGTAGGTGCACTAGGATCTCTTCTGGGGAGACTGGAGGGGGCCTGGCCTGGCTGTCGTGTGGGCAGGAGTGGGGTGGGAGAAGGCTTTGGGGAGGAGGTAGGCCCAGCTGGACAGCTAGCCTACACTGAGGGGGGATGGGGAGGATGTTCCTGTAAGAGGAAGCGGCTGTACAAAGGGGATTTTATCCTGAAGGCAACGGGAGCCAATTAATGTATTTTGATTTTAAAAAGCAATTTTCAAATCCATTCAGATGTAATGAGACCAAGAACCCATTATAGGTGACTAATGATTCTATATTTTATGTAAACAAACGATTAGGAAGTGAGCACGGTGCCTGCACGTGCGCATGTGTGCCTGTGTGTGGGGGGTGTGTGTGTGTGTGTGTGTGTGTGTGTGTGTGTGTGTCAGAGAGAGAGAGAGAGAGAGAGAGAGAGAGAGAGAGAGAGAAAGACGGAGAGAGAGAGAGAGAGAGAGAGAGAAAGGCAACTGTGGGAACACCTAGGTGAAGCTACATGGAATTTGGAACAAAGTTGAGCTCAGTGTTTCTAGCTGGGCTGCGATTGGCTCAGAAAAAATAGGTACCCTCTTTCATTCCACTTTAATTCGGCTTTGGGATTAAATACACTGTCCTACATGCAGGAGGGCCCCCCTGTTCCCTGAGGTTGAGGGCTACTGTCCTGTCCCTGTCTGGACCCTAGAAGTTACCCTGCTTCCGATGTAGGGAGCCAGTCACATATGGAGGAAAGTCAGGAGGCACTGTGACTTTCAGGTAGCAAGGACCAGGCCCCTGGAGGGGACCTGAGGGGGCTTCTCCACCACCAGCTGCCCACCCTTCCTCTCACGGTGTCACCCCCAGCCCTGCGCTTCCTTTTGGCTTCCCTTCCTGGAATCACACAGAACTCGCCAAAGAGAAATAGCGCTTCTTTGCAACAGCCTTGTGAGTTAACGGAGCTTAGGCCTTGGCCTGAGGCTGCTGTGTGCTCTAGGGCAAGATCCTCAACCTCTCTGAGCCCCCAGCTTCCTTCTCAATAAAGAGGAAACCATATAGAACTGTCTTCTCGACTGGATTAAGTAAGGGATAGATGAAATAACAGGAAAGTTTGCTTTCTAAACCATAAAGCGCCAGATGGTGGGAATCGTTACGATAACATACACTGTTTCATGAGGAATAAACCAACCCGAGGCCGGCCGTGCATGTCCAGGCTCCTGGCCCGAAGAAAGTCCAGTGGCGTCCAGCAGAAGGCCGACTTCCCTGCGGACGCCGGGTGGGTGTAGGTAGCCCGGGGCCACGGCCGGAGAACCGAGAACGGAGGCGCCGGCGACCCCCGCCTGGGCCTCTGGCCCGGCGCGGGGCGAAACACGGGCTGGGCCGGCCTCCGGCTTGCTCCGCCCCGGGGCGGGGGCTGCGGGGTCGTGGCCATAAAGGGGCCGGGGCGAAGCGGGGCGCCCTCCGAGCTGCGCCCGCGCCGGGGCCATGCGCGAGGGGCTGGGCGCCGCGTGTGAGGCCGCCCGGCCCCGGCTCTGCCGGCTCCTCCGCAGGATCCTGCGGCCGCAGCCCGCCTTCGGTCCCCGCCGAGCCAGGTACCCCCCCCCCCCCCGCCGGGCCGGGTCCGCCCTGGGAGGGTGGCGGGCGGCTCCGCACCGGGACCCGGCTCGAGCCCGGGCGCGGCCCCGGCCCGCTCACAGCCTCGGTTTTCCGTGAGAGTTTGAGGGTTGGGACGTTGGCTCCGTAGGATGCCGACGAGGATGTAAAGTGGTTTTCTCGTTGAGAACACAAAAGAGGTTGCGGTTTAGTAGCCGCAGATGACCCACAGAAGCCCCGCGTGCACCCACGAGAGGCGTCTATGCGGGCTGGAGTCAGAATTGTGGATGTTTCCGCGCTTGGGACCTTTGTAGATGTTTCGGCGCTGGGGCTGCTGCACACTAGGACGGATATGATTAAGAGAGCAAAGAGGTTCTTGTTTTACAAATCAGACCCGTTTCCCAGAGCGTCCCTTCGCCGCCGCCCACCCCCCACCCCCATGCGTGCAGCGGTGGGCGGTGGGCAGGAGTGGTAACTGCAAGGGAAATCATGACCCCCGTTACCCCAAACAAGCCACAAACTGCTGCTCTGACCTCAGCCATCCGCAGTCACCCCGGCGCTTGTGGATAGGTCCAGGTCTAAGCACCACACTCCAGCACTCCTTCTGACGGCAGGCTCTTCAAGGGTCCGCTGCTCCCATGAAGGACCAGACGGTACTGAGCATAGCTGTGGGTTTAGCCAAATTGCAGGAGTGTCTGGATGGACTATGTAGTAATTTGGCAATAAGTATCCAGATCCTTAGTGTGCTCACCTGACTTATGGCCACCCTGGCTCCCAGCAGCTAGCCCAAAGAAATTAGCTAGCTACCTGGGGCAGAAGGTAGCTAGGTACCTGTGCCTAGCTTTGCTTATTCGTCTTTCAAATTAAAATAAAAAGATTCCTAATTTATGAAGGAATTGACGGTCACACAGTAAAAGTTGGAAAATGCAGAAGCCTATAAAGGAAAATTGAGAGTGTCATCATCTCAGTGAGACTGTCATCACTGTTATTACTGGCATTTCCCCTAGGTGTTTTTTTGTGCTTGTACACACACACACACACATCATCATCATCATCATCATCACCATCACCATCAGACCATGTATACAGTAGTGTGAGGCATTATTTATAATAGTCTAGAAACTGGACACAACCCAATTATCCAACCATAGGCAATGAGGTCATCTGGACCATCTGTATAGTAGATTTTCAGGTGGTTTTTCATATTTGGTGGCAGTAGTTCTGTGCAGTGTACAAAGACATTGGTTTTCCATCTAAACGTGACTTCTCAAATCCTCCAGTCCTATGGCCACAAGTAAGTGACAGGAAGCAAGAACAAGCAGGGTGGAGGTTGGAGTTAGAGGTGACCGCGAAAGATTAAGAGCAGTAAGTCATTGCCTCACTGAGAACCCCAGCCTAAAAACTCTTCCGATTTAAGGAGCCCTCTGAAGATTGTTCAGCCATGGCTCACCTGTTCCGAATGCACAGATTACCCTATTCTGGCTTTTTTTCTGGTGGGGCCCGCCAGTCCTCATCAGGGGAGTGATGATAGCAGGTCGCACAGAAAGTCTGTTGGGTCACTTGATTTAGATAGAAGTTGCTTCCTGATACGTATTTATGTTCTCGTAAAAGGATACCGTCTCTTTATAGTTATAAATCAGGTAACTACTATATAATGTATGTAGTTGATCATATAATGTTAATTTAAATATATAGTCATTACTTTTCCCAATAACTAAAGTAATACATGCTCATTCTTCACATGCCAACATTACAAATACGTATAAAGTGGAAAATGAGAGACCTTTGAAATACTTTCTAACTTCCTTTCCCCTTGGATGTGTGTGCACACACATGCCCGCCCCAGAAAATACCCAGAAGAACGTGGAACACAGCTTTCATACTGAAACCCCCCTATAGTGTGATTCGTCCCAGGAGGAGGCATGTGTGGGGTATGACTGTTGGGGGGTACTCACCTGTAAGCGGCCTGGGGAGGTCACAGGCTTTCTTTTCTCTGTAGCATTCGCCAGAAAAGCGATCCTGAAATCCCAAACCAGAGGCAGTGGTTTCTTTGCCTTTTTTTTTCCCCTTAAGTTTATTTATTTATTTTGAGAGAGAGCACGCAAGCGGGGGAGGGGCAGAGAGAGAGAATCCCAGGCAGGCTCCATGCTGTCAGTGCAGAACCGGACTCGGGGCTCCATCTCACAAACCATGAGATCATGACCTGAGCCGAAATCAAGAGTCAGGCGTTTAACCGACTGAGCCACCCACGTGCCCCGGGGCAGTGGTTTCTGAGTGATTTCAGACTGTTAGGGCTTTTTCCTCTTCAAAGGACAGGGAAAGTTCTTTACATCTCCTGTTTTAAAATAAATATAAGCAATATATTTTTTAAGAGTCCTTGACTTCCAGATACACTTACTGAGATATTTATGAATGATGTGATGTCCCATATTTGCTTTGAAATGATAGCAGAGGCTGGGAGAATAGAGTTCAAACAAGATTGGCCATGGCGTGATACTTACTGAAGTGGGGCTGAATCTGGGCGAAGGGCCCATGGGGATTTATTATATCATCCCTTCTACTTGCATATGCTTCACATTTCCCCTAATACAAATTTAGGATAAGTAACGAAACCAAGATATATCAAGGGCTTGAAACAAAAAAGCTTAAACAAGTGGGTAGTGGGCAGTGCTGCTGGCCTGGGAGGGCGGGCCTGAAGGAGCCATTCTCTGTGCACTCATAGGATGACTATATTTGTACCTGGCTTTGGGAGGGGCATCTTCCCAGAGCTTCTGTGGGTCATTTGGGCGGCTAGCTTTGACTCGGCTCCTCTCCTGTTTTTTTGGCTTTGTGGTGGGTGGGTGGGGGGAGGCAAGAAAAGAAGAGGAGGAGGGAGGGTGGTGTTGGTGGGGAGATTGGGTCTGTCTGTCTGGCTGCCTTCCCCACCACATACACACATCCTTCTCGACCGGCGGCTGTGACATTCACTCCTACCGTCTGGGCCTCGGTTCCCCCTCCATCAAATGAGGGGTTGGCAGAGGGGACTCCAAGATCCCTCTTTGTCCTGAGATGCTTTACCTCATGATGACTATTTTCTTTTGCAGTCTAGTGACACAGGATGACCCCAAGTGTCACAGCCTCAGCAAACACCGGAATGAGCCCCCCCAGTCCCTCACGGGGACAGTAAAGGTCAGTGAGTCATATGGGTGTGGGAAGCCCCCTTCCTCCCTCGCGTAGGCAGATGCAGGAGGAGCAGCCTGGTGGAGGCTAGGGCCTGGGCAGTGCATGGGGACCCCCAGGGGCACGGGTGGGGGTGAGGAAGGGCCTTGGGAGAGCGGGAGTAGTGGCCCCTGTGATGCTATGGCCCCCAGATGATTTGCCTGTGCGGGCTGACAGGCACGGATGAGAGGAGGCCGTTCATGGAGCCAGGGGTAGGACACCCCAACATAAAGCAAGCTCAGCAGCTGAGCCTCAGTCCCAGCGCCCAGCCTCTAGCCCACAGATTCCATCTTTCCTAAGAGCTTTGGACCTCAGCGTTCCAGAGAGGTGGGCAGAGAAATGGGCGAGAGGTAGGAGAGGAGATGGTTTCCATAGTCTTAAATGCCTGCACGGGAGGCAGTGGTCCATTCTTCCTTGTGCTGAGATTTCTGTTCTCTGCAGTATTGGCTGTGACCGTAGTCTCCCTTACAGCTAACCTTAATCCCTCCTGTTGCAGTTCCTCTGAGGGAGAGTTTGGCAGGGTCCTGGGTGAGGAGAGAAGCCTGGCCAGTGGCCCAGGCACCTGGAGCTCTTAGCAGGCACTGGCCCAGGTGGCCAAGCTGCTGGGAAAGGAGGAGGGACACAGACCGACATCCTGACCTGTGTCCCCAATCATGGTTCCCCGCTCCAAGCCAGAGTAGGGCTCAGGGGAGACCTGTGGGGTCCTGGAGTGAAGGCGTTTGTAAATCCTTGGTGTTTTCCCCCCCTTAGACAGTTCCAGAATCCCTGGGGAAGCTGGATATGCCCCCGTCGGCCTGCCCACGGCACGTGAGGATCAAAAACTGGGGCAGTGGGATGACTTTCCAAGACACACTTCACCACAAGGCCAAAGGGGTGAGAGGTCTGGGGCTCAGGGAGAACGACCCTTGTCCCAAGCTTGTGAAGCCGTTAGGGCCCTTATTAGCTCAAATGGACATCCTCCTGGGCAAACCAGACAGTCGTCTGCTTGGGCACAGGGTGCTGGGAACAGAAACCAGTGTTCTTCACAAATAACAGAAGAAGTAAACGATGCCCGCTCCCTATTAATCCCCGTAATGGGTAATCTGAAGGTGAGATCAATGATTACAGAAAGAAACTCAATCTTTCTTAGAGAGACAATGCAGTATTGGGGACCTTTCTTTCTTTTTTCTTGCTCTCTCTCTCTTTTTTTTTAATCAGGGAGAATTTTCTAATAGAACTGTCCAAAACTGAACTGAACTACATCAGGAGATAGTGAGATCCCTGTCACTGGAAGGATTCAAGTGCTATTTGATAGGGAGATTGGAGAGGGGTTCAAGCATCTAGTGAGTAGTTGGGAGTAAGTGTCTTTAAGGCTTCTTCTGCTAAGTGTCTTGTTCTAACTATAGAATGCATTCTGGGAGTGCCTGGGTGGCTCAGTTGGTTAAGTGTCGGACTTTGGCTCAGGTCATGATCTCATGGTTCGTGAGTTTGAGCCCCGCATCGGGCTCTTCTGACATCACAGAGCCTGCTTCTGATCCTCTGTCCCTTTCTCTGTCTGCCCCTCCCCAGATCACATGCTCGCTCTCTCTCAAAAATAAGCATTATTTTTTTAATTAAAAAAACATTTTTTTAATCTTTATTTATTTTTGAGAGAGAGAGAGAGAGAGTGCGAGAAGAGTGCAAGCGGGAGAGGAACAGATAGAGAGGGAGACACAGAATCTGAAGCAGGCTCCAGGCACCGAGCCATCAGCACAGAGTCCGACGCAGGGCTTGAACTCATGAACCGTGAGATCATGACTTGAGCCAAAGCCGGACGCTTAACTGACTGAGCCACCAGGCGCCCCCAAAATAAACATTATTAAAAAAAAAAAAAAAAAAAAGAACGCACTCTGATTGTAAAGTGGAAAAGAATTGAAAATTCCAAGACCATGAAAACAGAATGATTTTCCATACCTTCCAGAAATTACCACAGTTAACATTTAGGTGTACTTCTTTCCAGTATTTTTTCTGTGCCATCCTCTGACTTTAGGATTTATATCCTCTCCTTGCAATTCATTTTGGCTGAATACTAATAGTGTGTACCCAGGAACCATATCAGCCTCTTTAAATGAGAAGGTAGTTGACATGTCCCAGGGATCGAGCTGTTGACTTTGCCAAGTCTGAGTCTGGCTGGGGAGCAGAGCCAGAGACTGAGCCCGAGGTGGTGGGAATAACCCCAGCTCACACCCACTTGGGTGAGCCAGTAGAGGAAAGGAGATGTGAGTGGGGAGAAAGCTTGGTGGACCCCAAGGAGGAGGTGCCACCGGGGTGGAGAGGGGCAGCAAGGAGCTGGAGCAGCTGGAGTGGAAGGAAATGGCCAGGAGAGATGGCCCTGAAGGAGGACTTGTGTCAACACCTTCCCAAGGGGCCAAGCAGCCCCCTTACCACCTGCTTCTCTCTTTCCAGGATCTTGCTTGCAGGTCTAAGTCTTGTCTGGGAGCCATCATGAACCCCAAAAGTTTGACCAGAGGACCCAGGGACAAGCCTACCCCCCCAGACGAGCTTCTACCTCAAGCTATCGAATTTGTCAACCAGTATTACAGCTCCTTCAAAGAGTAAGTCTCACTTGGGCAGGGTTGCTGCCTCCCCCTTCCCCTGAGCTCCTCCGTCTCTAATCATTTCCCTCTGACCCCAGGCCCTTTTCCTTCCCAGATTCACAGTGAGCCCGGGGCTAAAGGATAGTTCTCCAAGGGGAAAGACCCCAGAGTAGGTTCTCATAATCATAAGAAAAAGACACATAGTTGGGGCGTCTGTGTGGCTCAGTCGGTTAAGCGTCCGACTTCGTCTCAGGTCATGATCTTGCGGTTCATGGGTTTGAGCCCCACATCGGGCTCTGCGCTGACAGCTCAGAACCTGGAGTCTACTTCGGATTCTGTGTTTCCCTCTCTCTTTGCCCCTCCCCTGCTGGCACTCTGTCTCTCTGTCTCTCAAAAATAAATAAACGTAAAAAAAAAGAAAGAAAGAAAAAGACACATAGCAGTAGTGGTTGAAAGCATAGGTGTAGGAAAGTGACGGAGTGTACCCGTTTGGATTTGAATCCTGGCTGCACCAGTAGCCAACCAGTCCTGTACCCTTGGGAAATCTGTTTACCCTCTCTGTGAGTCAACTTCCTCATCGGTAAAAGTGGGGTGAGATTAGAACCTGGCTCAGAAGATTGTTGCGAGCCTTCAAGTAAGTTTGTGCCAAGTTCCCTTTCATTATGAAGTGTCTCGGATAGAAAGGACTTTCGAGACCACCTGGTCCAGCCTACCTCCAGCGGGTGTGAACAGGGAAGCCCGGTCCCAGCTGGAGTCCATGCCATTTGACCGGGAGAGAGCTAGTCATGCTCTTCGCACTGAACTCTGTATTCCTGGGTCTCATGAAATATACGATTATCAACTTAGGCCCACTTACAACTTTAAAATGAAATACACACAGGGGTCGTAAGACAAGAATGACTGAGGGAAGGCACTTGCTGTTTTATGGGCTGGGAGGGGAGTGTGGCTTTTATGGTATACGTCACGCGGCACTTTACTGCATGAAGTGAGTCCTAGAAGTGCTCCTGGGACCCCCATGGTGGAAAGAGTGGTTCCTGGTGATGCCGTGTCCCCTCTACTATGACCCTACAATGTCTGAGCTGGAGGGGGCCTTGAGTTTATGCAAAGGGCCCTTACTTTCCGGGGTCTCTGATCCTCAACCCTGGCTATGCATCGAGTCACTTGAGGACTTTGCAGAGTACTGATGCCAGGGTACGCTGGGCCAAGGGCATTGGGATCTCAGGAAGTGCGGAGGAGGAAGACGTCTGTGTTCTTTAGAAGCTCCTCCGGCTATTCTAATAACTGGATTGAGAAATCTGTTGGGGGTTGCCTGCTGTGTGTGCCGTGTAACCACACCTCTGTAGAAGTGCTTTGTGACCAGGAGGCTCAAGATCCTTGGGCTGTCAGCTCTGTCAATGAGTAATGAGCCTTTCAGAGTCTGGGAATTCTCCTGATGGGCCTCATCGGGCCACGGTCTCAACACTAACATTTACTGAGCACTAAGTATGTTCTGGGCCTTGCATAAGTGCCTTGTAAGTAATGCTCACCACAACTCTATGAAATAAGTATCATTATTACCCTCCCCATTCTACAGACAAGGAAACTGAAGCCCCTGGGTGAAATAATTTGCTTGAAGTCAGATGTTCGGGGGTCCCGCAGCTGGGGTTTGAACCCAGGCAGCTTGGCATCAGAGCGTCTGCTTTTAACCTATGTTGTAGCCTCCAGCTCTTTGACCTTGAAGGTCCCAACTTCTGTGCAGCCAGAGGCACAGACAGCTGGCGAGTTAGGTCTTGCTTGTGAATGAAGGAGTATAGTTAGAAATGGTAACTTGCTGAATGTTCTGTTCAAATCCGTTGGCTTATGCCAAAAGCTAGACTCTTTTTTTCAGGACAAATAGGTATCGTAGCATCTGGAGTGCCTCAGAAATGGGACTGTATGAAAACGGTGATAGAATATGAAACTTGAAGGGGATCAGACAAAAATGTGAAAAAAATCATCCTTTCTTACATAGTCCCATAGTAACACCACGCAGGGTGCTCCAGGCATGGGTGTCCTCGAGATTGGTACTGTTTCCATGCTTGGATGTATCTACGAGTCTCGCTAGATGCTTTGCTGGGGAGGGAGGGCTTCCAGTGTGGCGGCCTTAACCTCACCCAGCAGGTCCTTAATGCCAGGAGTATCCTTGAAGATAAAGAGCCCCAAATGTTTTGCCTTTGAGCTTTTTTTCTTTAATCAAGCAAGAGTTGTCAAGACAGTCTTCATCCACAGAAAGGCCATTTTGTTCTGAGTTGTCCACTGTCCTTAATCAGCAGTTCATTCCTTAAATAGCTTTGTTTGGTGCCATTTCAAATAGTCTTTGGTGTTGATTGGAAATCTCAAGGTTGCTGTGTGTATGTGTGTGTGTATGTGTTTCAAAGCCTTTCTGACTGAATCCCTCCCTGGGGGATATTTTTGCAGCCTGGGAGGGGAGGGAAGGAACAGTTTGGAAATCTCTCCTGGAATTGCTGGCTGAACAGTGCGGGGGTTGAGAAACGACACACTGTAAGGAGCCTGTGCTGTTGGACCGGGCTGTGGAGGACTCCTCCCTGAGTAGGCCCTGGGGCCCTGCAGGCTGAGTCCTGAGAGCCCAGTGCGGTCCAGGGAAGCGTGGGCAGGCCCTCAGCGCTTTGCACTTGCAATTCCCCCCTAGGGTGGAGGGTGGAAGGTTAAGGGCCTGGGCTTGGCATCAGGGCAACCTGCTTCTGAGTCCTGACTTTGCTGTTTATCACACTTGCGTTTCTGGGCTGCTACTTAACCCACTAGAGCCTTCCTACCCCACGCTACAAAATGGACACAAAAATGCTTCCCCCAGAGACTCGGTGAGACCCCAGCTGTGAGTGGCTTCGCCCAGTGCCCTGCTCATAATGAGTACTTGGCACACGGGAGCTGCCGTCGCACGGGCTGCTCCTCTCCTGGTCACAGGATGGTGGCCAAGAGGCAGGGTGTGGCTGTGGCTTGGTGAGTACTTCCCCGGGTGTTGCAGGCATCTGAGAAGGATTTTGCACTCCTGGCTGATGCTTGCCAAGTTGAGGTGAATGTAATTGGAGAAAAAGCGCCTGGAAACAACCAGGGTGCCCACAGAATCAGGACCAGCCACGTAACTGGCAGGACCCAGGGGAGAAATGAAAACGTGGGCTCCCTGTTCAAGCTGACTGAGAATTCCAAGACCGTGACAGCAGAGCATTAAGCCAAGCAGGGGGCCCTTCCAAGCTGGGGGCCGGTGTCGCAGACTTGTGAAACTGGCCCTGAGGGGACAGCCTCTGTGAGGGCCATCTTGCCCTCCTGGTGTCCTAGTTCAGTTCCTGCTTCTGTGGCTGGAATTAGTCTCCATCTAAGGCCATCTCATTGTTGATCTTCCTGATGTCTTCCTGTCCCCCAGGGCAAAAATAGAGGAACATCTGGCCAGGGTGGAAGCAGTAACAAAGGAGATAGAAACAACAGGAACCTATCAGCTGACGGGAGATGAGCTCATCTTCGCCACCAAGCAGGCTTGGCGCAACGCCCCCCGCTGCATCGGGAGGATCCAGTGGTCCAACCTACAGGTGGGCGTCCTTAGACCTGATCGGGAGAGGACCTGGGTGGCGGGCAGGCCCCCAGCAGGTGGCTCCGAACAGCCGGGTGGAGCTGTGCCCGAGACTCCCCACTCTGGTTTTCTCTTCACGTTTGTGACCGTGAGATGGGGACTCGTAGGGCTTCCCCCTCGAAGTCTAGAATGTGGTTTCAGCACAGGATTTCTAGCTGGCCTTTTCTCACACAGATATAAAACCAATGACCTTGTTCTTATTACTGTTGAGGCCCTGGTGCCACAACAGAGGTTGTCAACCTCGACTGTTTGAATCCTTGGCTCCTAGAAAACATTTTCTTTATCCTAGCCTCATAGGCATGTTTACGTGGGGGGATCGTTTATTGCTGGATAATATAGGAAGTGCTTGGACAGAGAAATTGATGAGAAATACCAGTGAAACCAACGCTGGCTGAAATAAAATGTGCTGAGAGCCCTGTGAAAAATGGGCTGATGTTGGGGCACCTGGTGGGTCCGTTGGTTAAGCGTCCAACTCTTGATTTCAGCTCAGGATCTCAGGGTTCATGGGATCGAGCCCCATGTCGGGCTCTGTGCTGACAATGCAGAACCTGCTTGGGATTCTCTCTTTCTCCCTTTCTCTCTGGCCCTCCCCCACTCATTGCTCTCTGTCTCTATCTCAAAATTAAATAAAACTTAATGAAATGTGCTGATGTTATCAAGGCACTAGGCTAGGGCTGTGATAGGGTTTTGATGGCGTCTTCCAAGAGGGGTTGCCTGGGCTCCTCAGGTTGGGGCAGCCCTGAGACGGGAGGTGTCAATGCAGAGAGGAGAACATTCTCCTCCGCTTGGGGTTTGGGTGGTGGGGGTTTTGGACCATTCCCCCCTTCCCTCATTAACTTAGCTTCTGATCAGCCCCGAGGCCTCTGTCCTCACAGTCTTTGATGGTGTGGGCTGGGTGGGCTGTGTGCAGGTCTTCGATGCCCGGAGCTGTTCCACTGCCCAGGAAATGTTCGAGCACATCTGCAGACACGTGCGTTATGCTACCAACAATGGCAACATCAGGTGGGTGCACCTTTCCCAGGGGTATGGCTAGGGCCCACCCTACCCCCCCACCCCGAGTCTGAGCCAAAGGACACAGATGGGTTTAGGGGAGGTATCTCTGGCTCCAGGAGAAACCAGGGAGATAGAGAAAGGAGAAAGACTCAGGCTTCTTTGTCAAGCCCCAGTAGTGAGAGTAGCCTCCATGAGCTTAGCTCCCCTCACCAGCCCATGACCTTGGTTTCCTTCCGACTTGAAACCATTTGGAAGGGATGGGGGGATCTTTAAGCAGCCACTTCTTCACTGCTTGGTCAGGCTTTCCACTTTTTAGAAGGGCTGAGAGGTTGGCTTTGCAGCTCAAGGCTCTAGTGTGTCGTTTTTCTTAGAGCCAGGAGAATCACTCTTCATCAGTAGCCCCTCCTGCCCTTACCTTTTTCTATTCCCAACCAAAGAGGTCAAGGCCACTAGGACTGGATGGTTCATTCGGCCATTCATTCATTTTTTTGTTCAGCAAACACTCAGCGCCCACATAATGGGGACCCAACCCATGACTAGACGTGGCAGTGGGGTGGGGGCAATGCAGAGGTGACCAAGACCTAGGACACTGCTCCAGCCCACTGTCCCTGGTACTAGACAAACATCCAACTAACTAGACTGCAAGAGAAATGTGGTGCAGCCAGGGAGGAGGCTGGGAGAGCTAACCCTGCCTGAGGGATGGGGAATGCTCCCCGGAGGCGTGGTCCCTGTATCGATCTTGAAGGAAGGGGCAGAGGTGGGAGGAGAACAAGGGAGAGGGTATGTCAGGAAGGGGGCAGGTTGCACAGAGGCAGGGAGAGGAGTTTGGTTCGACTAGGTCAGGTGCAGAGCCCTGGGGAGTGGGAAGACAGGAGGCAGGGGGTGCACTGTGGAGGCTGGCTGGGAGCCCCTACCAAAGCCGAGGGGTAAATGGCGCTGTCTTTGTCTTGGGAAGGTCGGCCATCACCGTGTTCCCCCAGCGGAGTGATGGGAAGCATGACTTCCGGATCTGGAACGCTCAGCTCATCCGGTATGCTGGCTACCAGATGCCTGATGGCACCATCCTGGGGGACCCTGCCAGCGTGGAGTTCACCCAGGTACGGGATCCAGCCTTGGTGGCCGACAGAGTGGAGCCAGAGGGGCCGAGGGGTCTGGGTGTGTAGACTCACCGGGCCTGTCTTGCCCCCAGCTGTGCATCGACCTGGGCTGGAAGCCCAAGTACGGCCGCTTTGATGTGGTGCCTCTGGTCCTGCAGGCTGATGGCAGAGACCCTGAGCTCTTTGAAATCCCGCCTGACCTCGTGCTCGAGGTGCCCATGGAACATCCCAAGTAAGCAGGGTGTATGTTATGGGTGCTGAGGGTGTATGTTGACATGTATGCTCCATTCTTTTCCTTAGGGAGATCCCAATCCTCAGGCCCCCCTCCCGCTCCCCTAAAGCCCAGCCAGCAGCAGCTGGTGTCCAGAAGGGCTGGCTTTCAAGTCATGCCTCGTCAACGCTTGTGAAGCAACCATGGACTTGGGTCTTGGGCCTCAGATTTATGAGGATATGTTGATAATGAGGGAGAAGCAGGGGCTTAGACGGATGGGGCCCTAAGAACTTGGGAAGCAGTGACCTTGGGAGAAGGACCCCCAAAAGGCTCTAATATCCTCACACTGAGCAGTCCAGGCCTCTTGCTTCCTGCCAACTCTCTGAGCTGGCCCTCATCTAATGTGGTGAAAGTATAGGGCTATGGTGACTTCTGGAGCAGTCCCGGCTCTGGGCAGCTCTCATAATCACAAAAATACCTCCATATATTTGGGACTCACTATGTGGCAGGCATTGAGCTATGTACTCTTCTTTTTGTCTCTTGAATATACTGAAGTCAATCCCACCTCAGGGCCTTTGCATTTGCTGTTCCCTCTGCCTGACATGCCTTTTCCTCAGAAAGTTAAAGGATTCATTTCTTCTTGACAATGAGATATTTCCAGAATGTCACCCCCTCTGAGAAGCCTATCCTGAACACTCTATCAAGAGCAGATACCCTCACCCTCCATCTACCACATCACCTTCCTTTTGTTTTTCTGTTTATTTGTCTGTTTACTTGTGTATCATCTAGAGTCTAGACTGTAGTCTGTAAGCTCTTTGAGAATGGGGATCTTGCCTTTCTTGTTCAGCCGTAGATCCCTAACACCTGGAAGGGTTCCTGGTACATGGTAGGTGTTCAATGATAAATATTTCTGAAATAAATGAATTTCCAAATGAGTGATAATGTTATCTTCACAGTAATCCCATGAATGGGATGCTGTTGTCTCTATTTTACTGGTGGGGTTACTGAGGCTCCGAGAGGCTAAATAACACCCCAAGGTCACACAGCTGGTAAGCAGTAAGGCAGAACCTGAACCTGGGCTTTCTGACACTAGAGTCCTTAACTGCTATGTTATGTTGGGCTCTCAGTGTTTAGCACGGTGCCTGTCACACACGTGTTGCTTCAATACATGTTTGCATGAACGGATGAGTAAATGAATGCTTAATTAATGACTCATACCTACTGTGCCCAGTTCACCTCTCCAGGTTGCATAAACTCAGAGAAAAACACTTGGAAAGGAGTTTTCTTAGTTGAGTCTTTCTCTGAAGGCTTTTTTGTGTGCTGGTGGGGGTGGTGGTGAGGATGGGCAGAAGCGCAGGCCTCAGTTCTCACTGGCTCTGCGTCCCTGCCAGGTATGAGTGGTTCCGTGAACTGGAGCTAAAGTGGTATGCCCTGCCTGCCGTGGCCAACATGCTGCTCGAGGTGGGTGGCCTGGAGTTCCCAGGGTGCCCCTTCAACGGCTGGTACATGGGCACGGAGATCGGGGTCCGGGACTTCTGTGACGTTCAGCGCTACAACATCCTGGAGGTAATGAGGCCCGTCCGGCGGGGCCAACCGTGGACGTGGGCTTGTGCAGGAGGAGTCCCGGGCACCAGCTCACCCTATCGCTCTGCCTCCGCAGGAAGTGGGCAGAAGGATGGGCCTGGAAACACACAAGCTGGCCTCACTCTGGAAGGACCGGGCTGTCATTGAGATCAACGTCGCCGTGCTGCACAGTTTCCAGGTATGTCGTGTTTTGTGGGTCTGGAGACTTTCTGATTAGGTCGTCTCCGGTCATCTTATGCTTGACTCTCCCCTTGACAGCATTGTCCATTTCCTCACGCCTCAAACAAGTAGCGAGCACCCGGTCTGTGCCAGGCGCTGTGGTAGGTGCTGGGGGTGCACAGACCTATAAGCCCTCCTACTCGCTCTCGCGCTTCTCATGTAAACTGAATGCTTCCAGCAACAGGCAGCTCCTTACCTTTCAAGACCTGTCGGTCCTTGTCAATTTCAGGGCTTGAGCACTGAATCCTATTCCCTGTCAGTTGCTCAAGGACTTTGCTCCTGAAAACTGACCCCCTTCTTCTGTATCATTGGTGTCTTCCTGTCTGCTGGATCATTTTCAGCAATGACCAACTGGCTATAATGGTTCCCGTCTCAGAGAAATAACTGACCAGCTAGCCAAATAAGTCCCCCAGCTACCACCTTGTTTTCTTGCTTTGCTCTGTAGCCAAACCACTGTAAGGTCTTGCTATACCTCCTCATCCTCTAGCCACTCCAGTGAGGCTTGCATCCTCTTCTGGTCCCTCTGGAATTCTTGCTGTTTTCCAAACTTCACCAAGACGGTTCCTATCTCAGGGCCTTTGCACTTGCTTTCCCCTCTGCTTAGAATACTCCTCCCACAAATCATCCCATGACTGGGTCCTTCCCTTCATCCACGTGTCTATTCACTTCCTTGGAGTAGCCCTTCCTGACCATGCCGTGTAGATGGCACCCTTCCCACACCTCCATCTTGTCCCTCTCTCTTCTTCCTTTACCTCTGTCTTTATTTTTCTTCAGAATTCTTATTAGCTCCTGACGTGACAGAGTACATCTACTTCTTGCCTTTCTGTTGGGGCTGGGCATTGCCTCTCTTGTTCATTGCTCTACCTGTAGAGTCTAGAAGAGTGGCCCTGTAGAGTCTAGAAGAGTGGCCATGGTAGATACTGAAAAAACTATGAACTTGAGTGAGTAAACGAGAGCCCACGTCCCCATGGGCAGGCGCTGCTCTTGCTTCCCTATACTGAGTGAATGTACCCACCCCTTGGGCCCATGCACAGGTCAGTTCTCACGTGGGACCGAGCCCTCTGGTCTGTCTGCTGCTCTTACTCATATGATCGCTCTCCTTCCTTTTGGGAAGGAGGCAGGGGATGTGTGCATATTTTACTTTAGAGGCTGAAACCATCTCCACAAAGCTGGCAGATACCCTGGGGCCAGATCGCTAGGAAGATGCTCATTCATTCATTCAGCCAAGTACTTTGAGCCTTTTGCATCAATCAGGCACTGGGCTTGGCCCAGGATGTGAGTGGTGAACAAAAGAGACAAAAACCTTTTCCTGGTGGAGTGGGAAGGGGAGTTGACATTAAACAAACATCCAGTAAATATTTACAATCACACTGTTTCCCAGGGCTGGTCACCCCAAGGGCAGGTCAAACTTGTGCTTGATTGTTCTGAGGGTTGTGGGTGGGCGGGGGTTCAGAGGCGGAACAGGAAGAGCACCACCCCCCCAGGGCTGGCCCAGCTCAGAAGGACCCCGCTGGCCGCTGGCCGTGGACCACACATCCTGACTCCTGGGGGCTCTGCGCACCAGGCCTGATACTGCAGGATGCAGATACGTCCCAGAGAATCTGCCAATCCTCAACTGTCTCCCGACCATTACTGACCACGTCCCCCCCCACTGCTTGAGAGTCTCCAGGACTTCCTTGTCACCCTCCTTCAGGATAAACTTCCTCATCTGTACACCGGGGATAAATAATAGGTCCTCCCTCACTGGGTTATTGTGAGAATTAAATGAAAATGCATGCAAAACATTTAGCTGTGCTGCCTGGCCCATAGTGAACACTCAGTAAGTATTTGTTTTATTGTTGCTGTTATTTATTATTATCGTTGTCAGCTTCTCAGCTCAAAAGTGGCCTGGCACCCAGGAGCTGCTTGTACATGTATAAGATTTTAGAAGGCCTGTTGCGTCCTCCATCCGGAGGCTCCTTCCTCTTGTGCTTCTGGCCTTGACTCAGGCAGTGTCCTCCTCCAGGAATGCCCATCCATCGCCTAACTTGTGCCTATCTCTCAAGACTTGCCTACTCTTAGATGCAGTCTCTGGAGTCCCCTATTTCTCCTCCAGGCCTCTGTCTGGGCTACGCCCCTCTGCCCTCCAGCAGCACCTGTCTTCACCTCCCTTGTACCTTGTATCAGACCACATGAAAATGGCCTCCCCCCCTTAGAGCATAATCTAATGCAGAAAAGGGGCCACGTTTTCACCTCTGTAATGCCAGTGCTTTATGCAGTGCCTGGCATTAATAGATAAAGATAGATAGAAATAATAATAGCAGCTAACATTTATTGCACACATTCTGTGCTTTACTTATGTTAACTTTTTTTTAGAGTTTTTAAATTATTTATTTGTTTATTTATATTTATTTACTTAGAGTGTGAGCAGGGGAGAGGACCAGAGGGGGAGAGAGAGGGAGGGAGGGAGGGAGAGAATCTTAAGCAGGCTCCACACTCAGCTTGCAGCCCAATGCAGGGCTCGATTGCACGACCCTGGGGTCATGACCTGAGCTGAAATCAAGAGTCAGGCTCAACCAGCTGAGCCACCCAAGTGCCCCTACTTGTGTTAACTTATTGCCTCCTTTCAGCAACGTTACAATGTAGAAACTGTTATCAACCCCCTTTTACATTGGAGGAAACTGAGGCTTAGTGAGGTTCAGGAACTAATAGCTCAAGGTCACATGGCTAATAAGAGGCCAAAGTTTGAATCATGACATTAAACAAATGTCTCCTGACTTGAGTTGCCCCAGACATTGAGGGGTGTGGCTGCCTTTGTTGGATCATTCCAGGAAGGCTCAGACCCCTTGGCTTCTAACTTTAGGATGTGGCACATTGTGCTGACTTGTCTTCCATATGCTGCCGTTTCCCCAACACTTAGTTCTCTTCAGAGATGTCTAGTTCCTTCTTGGCTGAGAGAGCCCCATCCTCAGGGAAGTGACTCCTGGAACTCTCAGTACTAACAAGTGGCAAAAAGACACTATGGTTGGATTTGTCCACATCCAGAGGGAGCCATTTGTGGGGAGTTTGGGGAGACTTGTAGGCATGGCCTGAGAAGCTGACTCTGTCCCTAGAGGGCCAAGGGGGGGGGGCCACCATGTGACCTCTGGGCCGACTATGACTATGGTGATTTCTGGGGCTCCTTTGGAGGCTCTGAAAGTGCCTTCCATTTGGGTATTTACTTTCAGCAGCGAGGAGGTGGCCAGGAGGAACTGTTGTCACATTTTACTGACCTTGGGAGCCCCGCTGACAGACCATGCTCCTGAGTCCCCCTTCCCTTGCCTCAACCCCCCCTCTTTGCCTCCTTCTACTTCAGAAGCAAAACGTGACCATCATGGACCACCACTCGGCTGCGGAGTCCTTCATGAAGTACATGCAGAACGAGTACCGGTCCCGAGGGGGCTGTCCTGCCGACTGGATTTGGCTGGTGCCCCCGATTTCTGGCAGCATCACTCCCGTGTTCCATCAGGAGATGTTAAACTATGTCCTGTCCCCTTTCTTCTACTACCAGGTGAGGGAGGGCCTTCCTCCCCTCTCTGTCTTGGGAGCTCAGGGGTGGAGAATGTGTGTGTGTGTGTGTGTGTGTGTGTAGGTGTGCATGCGTGTGCGTGCACGTGCTCGTGTATGTGCGTGCAGGTGCGTGTGTGTACACGTATGCATGCACGTTCACGCTCACTCATGCAGGACACACGGGGCAGGGCCGGGGACACGGGCCTATTTGTAATGCTTGTCAGGATGCTGAACAGCAATCGTCCATTTCCGCAGAGAGTGGGACTTAAGGAAAGACCTTTTATTTCACCTTCAGGGGTCCAGTGCTCTGATGGGGCTTAAGCTTGAGGGTGACCGCCATTGCCCCCACCTCAACCAGTCACATCCCATAAGGGTGAAGAGTTTGGCTCGAGGGTCAGACACACCTGTGGGCGACTCTGCCACTTCCTAGCGGCATGGTCGTGGGTGGGTCATTTCACCCATGGGAGCCCTGATGTTCTCGTTGTGTGGATCCCGTGAGCTGGTCTCTGCCCAGCCCAGAATGCACTCTGTAACCATCCCCTATTGAAACCCGTTCACTTTTTGTCATAAAGGGCTTCGGCTAGATTCGGGGAGGAGCCTCCTCACTTTAAGATGCCAGGTAGAGGGACTGACTGCCGGGGACAGCGTGTGCCTGTCGTCATAGTGCCTTATTTCACTCAAAGCTGTCCGGTTTGGACTATACATCACGTGGTCTGCCTAGTGGCACTAAAAACGAAAGAGAAGTGGGGCCTCTTCCTCCTGAGGGGGCACTAATGGAGAATAAAATCCACTGGCCACCTGGTATGTGCAAGTTCCAAGCTGGACCCTGGAGCCGCAACTCGGAGGGAGACAGAGCCCCAGCCCTCCCTGCCGGGGCACCCAGGGACCCCCACCTCACAAAGCGCACAGAGGGTCCTCTGGCTCCCTCGCATCCCCAAGCCCCGGCCGAGCCAGGGCCCACCTTGCCCTCACAGGTGCCTTCTTTTCTGTAGGTGGAGGCCTGGAAAACCCACATCTGGCAGGATGAGAAGCGGAGACCCCGGAGAAGAAAGATTCCGTTCAAAGTCTTGGTTCAGTAAGTGGGAGCGGCCTGCACTGACGTCTCACCTGCAGCCCTTTCTTCTAGCCAGCCTGCCCTTCTAGGCCTTGAAGGGTGGGGAACAAAGAGAAACGATGGTCTTTGTGGAGTTGGGCTCACAGAGGTCCAGACGCCAGTGGGGACCGCCTGCCACCATCGTCCCAACCTTCCCTGTCCTCTGTTTTCCCACGGGGCTGAGTCATGGGTTGAGTGGGTGAGGGGAGGAGAAGGGCCGGGAGTCAAGGTCGATACCTGGTAAGAAACATGAGTTCTTTTCCCACAAACTGCCACCCTTTAGACACTGTCCCTCTTCCATTCTCTATGACCCGTGCGTTCCTCTGGAAGGGTGAGTCAGCACAGTGTCTGTCTGTCTGTCTGTCTACACAGAGCTGTGCTCTTCGCCTCCATGCTGATGCGCAAGACCATGGCGTCCCGAGTGAGAGCCACAATCCTCTTTGCGACGGAGACAGGAAAGTCAGAAACACTGGCCCGGGACCTAGGGGCCTTGTTCAGCTGTGCCTTCAACCCCAAGGTGAGCAACTCAGCGGGACGCATGCCTCCTTCTCTGCCTGTGTGCAGACAAGTTGGTAAAAGTTAAAACAGTTACTCTGCTCCTGAATGTCCCAGAGCCTTGGGGGTGCTGATGCACATTGTAAATCTGTGATAGGACAGATTGGTGTCCAAGGGCTCCCAAACTTACACAGCAAATAGAATTTTCATGGTGTTCCAGGGAACACAGTTTGAGAAACACTTTCCTAATGCAAGTGTCAAAATCCACGAGCTGCTGTAGATGAACTTTAGTCACTCAACACCTTCACTATGGGCTGTAGTGCTCAAGGCGAGGGGGCAAAGGATGAATAAGATGCAGACGAATGAAACAACCCCACAGGGGGACTCCCTCATTCCCTCAGTGTTGGAGTTCATCCTTCATTGGAAGCCTCCTGCATCAGGTGGGCTGGGCCCTGGGTAGAACAGCGAGGTTGTGACACATTTCACCTGAGATTCGCTGAAGTGTTGGCCGTGGGGCTTGAGCGGGGGGAGGAGGATGGGGAGCGATGTGTTCATGCAGGTTTATTCGACGGCCATTCGTGAAGCATTCCCCTCCTCTGTGCCGTGCCTGTGCTGGGAGTAGGCGGGGTAGGGGGACAGGTGACGCAGGGGGCTCCTGGGAGGGGGAAGGGAGGCACAGGGCTTCCGGGGACGGCGCGGAAGGCCGCAGCCCGGGAACTGAGGGCTCATGTCCACCCTTGGTGCCGCGCAGATTCTCTGCATGGACCAGTACGGGCTGAGCAACCTGGAGGAAGAGCAGCTACTACTGGTGGTGACCAGCACGTTTGGGAACGGAGACTCCCCCGGCAACGGAGAGGTGGGTGGCCCAGGTCCCGGTGGTCTGGGGGCGGGGGGGGACGGGTTAGGGTCTGAGAGGGACAGGGAAAGGATCTGGGAGATTCAGCATGTCCTAAGGAGGGCGCTTGGAAGTGAGCGCTTGGATCCCTGTGGGCTGCCCGAGTGCCAGCCATTTGCCTGCGTCCTTTATAATTGTCACCATATGTATGTGACGCCTTTCCTGTGACATGATCTATACTTTTAAGTAAATTGACCCACCTTTTTAAACTAAAAAATTCATGCTAATTTTTTAAAATGTTTATTTACTTATTTTTGAGAGAGAGAGAGAGAGAACACAGGGGAGGGGCAGAGAGAGAGAGACAGACATACGTACAGAATCTGAAGCGGGCTCCAGGCTCTGAGCGGTCAGCCCAGAGCCCGCTGCGGGGCTTAAACTCATGAACCGTGAGATTGTGACCTGAGCTGAAATCAGACGCCTAACCTACTGGGCCACCCTGACGCCCCTCAAAAATTCATGTTTAAAGGAAACTTTATATCACTCCCACGAATGGAAGGCCAACAAAAAGTAAACCCAATGAAAGCCAAACAAAGTTCTTGAACTTTAACTGGGTACTGTTGCCTGACCGTGGCTTGCTTTGTTTTTTACAATGAGTAGTAGGCAAAGATTAGAGGTCTTCGGGCTCCCATAGCCCCAAGCGAAGACACTCCCTGGTTTTCATAAAGATAAGAATAGTAACTGAAACAAGAATAATTTTTTTAAATTTACAGAAAAGAGTACTTTCTTACCATGTGATTTGACGCCATTGCTGCTGGGTCACATTCTGCCTAAAATAATCTTCAGTCCCTTGGAAATCAGGGTAATCTTAGAGAGTATGGGACTGGTTGTCATTATTACCAGGTTCCAAAAAGGAAGAGAGGCTCGTGCCCCATGAGGAGACCCTCTGGAGATGCCGTGCTATAAGGGGGGTCCTCCTCTACCAGAGCTGGATGGGGCTGGGCTGTTCTAGGTCCCCCACCAAGGGTCAAGCCCACATGAGTTGCTAAGACTGAACTTGTCCCTGAGCCCCAGCCAGCTGGCCCCACACTTCCATTTGTGGATCTTGAACCACATGTGGCCAGATGTGGCCAGTACTTATACTAATCTCATCCTGAGAAGTCTGTGGTTCTTTCTCTTTCTAGAAACTGAAAAAATCCCTCTTCGTGCTGAAAGAGCTTACCAACAAGTTCAGGTAAGGCTTTTCCCACCCACTTGTCCAAGCCCTACCTTATGAACCTAGAGTCTGGGTGCCAGGGAGGAAACTGGTTGTGTATAAGGGGGTCTTCTCCAAGATATCCAGGCACAGAGAGATCCTTGTCCTCAGTATATGTCGAGGGTCAAGTCAGGGAAACCAAGTCCCTCTCATAGGTCTGCCTCTCATAGGTCCCTCAAGCATGGGATTGGCCACAGGAGTTGGTGACAAGGCTTGGGAGCTACGGAAGACCAGAAGGGGGCGTGTGCTGGCCGGTCCTGTGCCCAGCTGCGGGGGGAGTGTCTGAGGCTGGCCTTACGGGGCCACTAATGCTACTTGATGCTTGCGTGGCTGGGCTCACCCCAGTCTCCACGTGTGTGTCCTCTTTGGGCAGGTATGCCGTGTTTGGCCTCGGCTCCAGCATGTACCCTCAGTTCTGTGCCTTTGCTCATGACATCGACCAGAAGCTGTCCCATCTGGGGGCCTCTCAGCTTGCCCCAACAGGGGAAGGGGACGAGCTCAGTGGACAGGAGGAAGCCTTCCGCAGCTGGGCCGTGCAAACCTTCAAGGTCAGTTCTTAGCTGGAGCTGCCCCCTGGCCCGGACAGGGATGCCACAGCCCACTCGTGTCCAGGACACCTCACGCCGGCCATCCTGGATGGCGTGACTCCTGCCTGGTCGTGTAGGCATGGTCCTAGGTGTGGCCTGAAGGCTCAGGTCACTGCTGCTTTCCCTCTACCCCTCAGAACTCCACTTTAAGCATGTGCCCCCAGATGGGGGAAGATGGCTGAGACACCCCCCTGCCCTTGGGGAGCTTCGGTTTAAGATCTTTCCCCCTCTAATTATTCAGGTCACCTCTTGACGACTTTGTCTTGTTTCAGTCTCCCAGCCACAGAGAGCCTGGGGACAGGGACGATGTGGTTGAGTCCTCTGGACCTGTGTCAGAATCTCAGTAGGGCTTTGCTGCCTGTTGCCGCACCCCCCTCCCCCCCCGATTTTAGAGAACTCCACATTCGAACAGTGTTTCACCCAGCGGTGGCACTTAGAGCACCTGGTTCCCAGGCCCACGCCGCCTCCATGTGACCCCACACCAGGAACATGGGGGTAATCAAATCTCATGGTGTGGGCATGAGGAGAATATGAAAACAATAGCAACTACGTGCCAAGCCTGGCTGCCTCTTCGAGTGCACACAGCAGCCCAGTCAGATCCGTGTACTTAGTAATTATTGGAAGCACTTAACTGATCTGTAAGGACCTACAAAATGGTGGCCCCGATGGTGGTGACGATGTCGAAGAGGAGGACCATGATGATGGTCTGCCCCATCTTCTTCCAGGCAGCCTGTGAGACGTTCGATGTGCGAGGCAAGCATCGCGTTCAGATCCCCAAGCTCTACACCTCCAATGTGACCTGGGACCCTCACCACTTCAGGCTCGTGCGGGACTCACAGCCTCTGGACCTCAACAAAGGTACCTGCTGGGCTTGCGGCCCTTCCTGCTGGGATGGCGGTCTCTGACGCTGGAGTCTGTGCTCGAGGAGACCACTAGGACCCTCTGAACGGAGGCAGCTGGCCTAGGGATTCCAGGCCTCTCCCTCTTGTTGCAGCCGAGAGCCTGCTGGGGTGCAGGACTGGAGAGCTTGCTTCATCTCTGAGGAAGCCTGTTCCAGGAGGAAGCCCTGGGAGGGTGACAGAAAGGGGAGCCAGCGCCAACTGAGGGCCTCCTGTGTGCCAGGCACTGTGCTGGGCTTCTCACCCAGGCCACTCTAAGTGACCCTGACACTCATCTTGTAAGAAGGGCACAAAGACCAGGGCTCCTGGCTGGCTCAGTTGGTAGGGCATCTGATGCTTGATCTCTGGGTTGTGAGTTCGAGCCCCATGTTAGGTGTGGAGGTGACTTAAAAAACAAAATACGACGGGCACAAAGACACTGAAGTTTGGGGAGGTGAAGCAAGTTGCTAGCATGTGGCCAGGCTGGGATCTGAGCCCCAGCCGTCCAGTTCTGACAGCAGCCAAGTATTAAAAACCACATCTTGTAGAAGCAGTCCCAGGCTGCCGTCTGTGAACTCTCGATGGTGCCTTCTTGACGCTGTGCCTCCATGATTCCTCTTTTCTTGTACCATGAGTACAGTAGCCCTGTAGGTTCCTGCATGTTTAGGACACCCCTGGCTTCAGCTATGCTCTCCTGCAGATACCAGGCTATGGGGATGGCCTAGAAATCCCCACCTTTGGGCACCTCATGCATTTCCCAGCGCTTAGGAGCACAGCTACCCTCTGTCAAACCAAGGGTCTTTATTTGTGATTCAGAAACAGCAGGGAAAAAGAAAGGACAGAAAACCCCCCTGCCATCACAGCGGGACACCCCAAGGGTAGTGTCCAGGGATAACTGACTCAAATACATGGAGGCTGCCCCCACCAACACTTAAGAGACACTTTGCCATTTTTTCCTCTCTGTCCCCCACAGCCCTCAGCAGTATGCACGCCAAGAACGTGTTCACCATGAGGCTCAAATCACAGCGGAATCTCCAGAGTGCGAAATCCAGGTAAGGGAGACTGCATTCCTGCTTGAGTGATGACCCACAAATTTAATTTAATGAAGGGAAGACCAGAGCAAGTCAGTCTTTGAAAGGAGAGAAGCGTCCGCTGGTAATAGCAACGATGACTTTGTCGGGACCAGCTTGACCGGTAACGCCTGTGACCTCCATCACCTCTAGGTCTGGTCTCCATTAACCATGGGCCAGTTTCCCAGCTTGACAACTAGGCACCTGCTCTACCAACCTGTCCTTTGTCACTAAACCCTTTCACCAAAGGTGGAGGGCAAGAGAAACTCAAACCATTTGGCTCTTTCTTAAGAACTTTCAGGAAAACTTTTGGCAGGGAAGGACATTTCCCTGCCAGGAGAAACGAGTATTCTGGATTCCCTTGTAGGTTGTCTGTGCTGTCCTCCCTCCCCCTCCCCATTCATTAGGAAAACTAGGCTTTGTTCCGATAAGAACCAGATTTGTGCTGGGGACAAGAAGGATTTTTTTCCTAATGCTGACTATCTCCCAAGGGGATGCATTCTTTAGGCGGAGGGTGTGGTCAAGCCTGTGTGGCTCAGGACTGTCATGTGGGGAGGGTGCAGCCCACCCTCTCCCCACAGAGAAGCCCCAGGCCCTCCTGAGCACCCCAGCCTCAGGGGATGTGGGTGACCCATGCTCATGGAACTGGGCAGGAAAATGAAAGAAGGGCACATTTCCTAGGGAAGCTGGCCCGGCCGTCAGGACCTCTGGAGGAAATCCTGGTGGCGTCACCAGAGGCTTCTCTTTCCCTTTTCCAGCCGCACCACCCTCCTGGTGGAGCTCTCCTGTGAGGACAGCCACCGGCTGAGCTACCTGCCTGGAGAGCATCTCGGGGTTTTCCCAGGCAACCAGCTGGCTCTGGTAAAAGGCATCTTGGAGCGAGTGGTGGACGGCCCTGCGCCCCACCAACCTGTGCACCTGGAGACCCTCAGCGAGAGCGGTGAGCCCTCTGCACGGTGGCCCCAGCATCCCCCTAGCAACCTCCCTGACTCTGCTGATGGGCTGGTCCCACGCCCGTGCTGTGGGCAGTTAACCCTGTCCTCCCTGCTGAGTGGGTGGGCCGCCCAAGCCCATACCCGTGCAGCTTTGCCAATGGAAGGGACGCTTCTTTGGGACTAGCTGTCCAACCCCAGAGACTGGGGAGTCTTTTTCCCTTCGTTCTTTTGCTCACCCAGCCACTTTTTTTGTTCATTGATGGATTCATTTATTTTTCCGTTGAGATTTCAACCGGTCACATCTATATACCAGGCAGGCCCTGGGCTACAAAAATGAATGAGGCTCAATGTCTGCATTCAGAAAGCTCACTACCGAGTACAGGAGGCAGATAGGCAAGAATATTCATCACCGTCATCATCCTCATCCTCATCCTCATCATAACAGTAGCAGCTGGCATTTGTTGGGTAATTACTAGATGCCAGCATTTTACATGCCCTGTCTCTTCAGTCCCCACAGTAGACATGTGTGTGCAGTTTGCCTGATGACGTAATGGAGAAATGTGGGAACAGTGTAAAAATGCTGCGCTTTGAAGGTTCAAGTCCCTGATCCATCACTTCCTAGCTATGTGACCTTGGGCATAGGAGTTAACCTCTCGAGGCTTTATTTCTTGTCTCTAAAATGAAGACAAAGGAGCTGTCCTTGTAAGGTTGTAGTAAGACCAGATGATTAGGTGCAAATGCCCCCTTCACCACAGTTCCTGGCACCGAATAAATGTAGAAGCAGAGGGATGTCCATTCCCTACAGGCTGTGAACATCTGTCCAGAGCTCAGAGAAGGAGTTTAATGTGCCCTGAGAGTGTCCCTGGATCCCAAAGTTCATAACCTCCTTGCATGTTCATGGCATCCTGCTTTCACACTGCTTACCCATCGAAGGCCTCACTTATCCCCACCTTATTCGGATGATGGGCAGCGGCAGACTGTGGGTGGCAGGGAGAGTGAGTCTCCTCCTGGTCATCCTCACCTGGGAGAGGACGCTGTCCTAGGGAGGGTCGGGAGCACCCCCTTCCCCTGCTAGGGTGAGGCCCAGTCTGTGTGGTCAGCACAGCACGGGGTGGGGGACAGGCACTAGGAGAGATAAACTAATGAAATCAATACTTGCAAGCCTCCTAGCCCATAGGAGTGGCCCTCTGGCCTGAGTGACAATCAGACCTCCAAAGAATGTGTGCCCCTAAAGAGAGTGGCCACAATAGGAAAAGGAGGGTCAGAGAAGCAAAGTGTGGCATTGTCCCCCACTGTCCAGGAGAATGTCTTGTGATGCAGGAAGACAGATGTGTGGTTCTTCAGGCCTTGGGTCTAGATAAAATAACATAGTACGAATATTTTTACCTAATATTTATTGAACATGTATGTGCCCAACACCATACTATTACACGTACACTATACCATTCAATGGTCATACAAATCCAGCGAGACAGGTTTTGTTATTGCATTCGTTTTATAGAGACAGAACCCAAGGTTGTGTTCAGTCACCTCGCTAGTAAGTGGGGAGCCAGAGTTTGAACCCATGTGTACTGGCTCCAGGGTCCACACTATGACGGCCCTGCATACTGCCTCTTGGGACTCCTTGGGACTTGCCACTTTACTTTGATTTGCTGCTCACCCAGTACCTCTTGGTATAGCCCCAGGGGACTGAAGTCATGGGCTTTTCTGTAAATGCATAACTGGCCTTAGGGGTGTACATCAGTCTTTGGTGAATTTAGTTACTGTGAGTCTGTAGTTCACCTATGGTTGTTTTGCTAAAGTACAGATCTGAACCAGAGAGGGGCTGAACTCTGGTGCATAGTTAAGTTTTCAGGATTGTGCTAACTTGGATACCCTTTAGAGAGCTGTTGGTCAGCCTCCCATGGCAGCCCTAACTCTGAGCACCACTTCCTTGCATGTGAATTGGGCATGTGAGCACTTCTGCTGTTCCTGAAGGCAGAAATTCAGTGTCTTCTCTCCCTGCAGCTGAAGGGTGGAGGGTGTTTTCCCCAGAGGCCTCATCACCCTTCAGGAAACCTAAATGGGGCCTTTTTTGCCATCCTGACTCCTTCTTTCCCTATCCAGGAAGCTACTGGGTCAGAGACAAGCGGCTGCCCCCGTGCTCGCTCAGCCAGGCCCTCACCTACTTCCTGGATATCACCACCCCCCCAACCCAGCTGCTGCTCCGCAAATTGGCACAGCTGGCCACAGAAGAGGCAGAGAGGCAGAGGCTGGAGATCCTGTGCCAGGTGAAGGTTGGGGCTGGTGGGTGAAGGAAGGGCAGGGCGGATGAGGGGAGCCAGAACCCAGAGCTAGTGTTTAACCTCCAAGGGGAAATCCTACCTAGCTTCCCAGAGTGAGACTTGTCAAAAGCTGGTGTGAAGTCTGTATCCCCTCCATCCCATCACTAGGACACAGTTGCTTTGAGTGATCTTAATTTTTCTTAGTGTCTGCAGGACACTACCTGAGATAAGTTAAGATAAGATAAGATAAGATAAGATAAGATAAGATAAGATAAGAGGCTAGAAAAGGGGAGCCATTATTGTCTTGGCTTTGTATATTCCCAAAACCTGGAATAAGCCTGAAACTTAGGTAGTGCTGGAGGATGGATGGTGAGGATGAATGGATAAATAGACACAGTAACGGGTAGTTGAGTGGATGCATTAACTCACTGACAACTTTCTAGGCCCATGCCTTTGCAAAGGCACTGGATGGCATTATTACCATCATGTTTATCGCTAATTATCTTGATTCCCACCACCTCCACTGCACTGTACTAACTTGGCACATGTTCTTGCATTTAAGTCTCTCGATATCCCCATGAAATAGATGATGCCATCCTCGTTTCACAAAGGTTAAGTGATTGGGACAAGATCCCACAGCTGGTAAGGGCGTCCAGTCAAGATTTGAACCCAGGTGTGTATGATTCCAGAGCTCTGTCCACAGTTAGATTACAATAAAAATTTGACTCCTGCCCACCAGGAGCCAACGGTGGAGTTCTAAGCACACAAATCAGGTTAATGCTACTCACTGACCTGAGTTCTTCCAGGAAGGAACGATTTTCTCTCCAGCTTGGTAGTCTCAGCACCCTGGACAGCACCTGGCACTTGGAAATGTTTGTTGAGGGTGTGAATGAATGAATGAATGAATGCTGGATTGTGACAGCCTTCTGCCTCCGGGTGGGGCAAGTGCCAGAAGTCACTCACACTGCCCTTGGCTTTCAGCCCTCAGAGTACAACAAATGGAAGTTCACCAATAGCCCCACATTCCTGGAGGTACTGGAGGAGTTCCCATCCCTGCGGGTGTCTGCTGGCTTCCTGCTCTCCCAGCTGCCTATTCTGAAACCCCGGTACTACTCCATCAGCTCCTCCAGGGCCTGTGCACCCACGGAGGTCCACCTCACTGTGGCTGTGCTCACCTACCGGACCCGAGGTAAGGCTGGGCAGGGGCTTTGGAGCAGTCCAGCTCTGCTGTTTACTGGGCAGTCGTTCAACATCTCTGAACTGTGGTCTCCTCGGCAGTTAAAAACCCACTCCCCAGGGGAGCCTGGGTGGCTCAGTCAGTTGAGCATCTAGCTCTTGATTTCGGCTCAGGTCATGATCTCACAGTTCGTGGGTTCAAGCCCGACATTAAGGTGCCGGCGTGGAGCCTGTTTAGGATTCTCTCTCCCTCCTTCTCTCTCTCTCTCTCTCTCTCTGCCTCTCCCCACTCATGCTTTCGCTGTCTCTCAAAATAAGTAAACTTTCAAAAAACTCTACCTCCCAGAGTGTTAATAGCAATAGGAGGTGTGTGGGAGAGATTACTACGAACCAGGCACTGAGCTCACCCTTTTGTATATGTATTATTGGTAACCGTACGAGATGGGGACTGTTTGCATTTTACAGGTGAGGAAACTGAGGCACAGAGAGGTTAAGCCACAAAGTCATACTGTTAGCAAATAGAGAACTGAGGTTCGAACCCAAGCAGTCTGACTGCTGAGTCTTCCCTTCTTCGCTCTACTGCCCTACTACTGTTGGGACAACTTAATGAGATCAAATGTAGAAAGCACCCAATACTTCCCAGTGATTCTTCATTTCCTGATAGTCTAGCCTGGGTACAGGGGTGATTATGCCTTGATTGTTCACTCAGTCATTCACTTATTCAGCGATGGTTATTTCATATCCATCTATGCTTGGCATGGTGGTGGATGTGGAAACACAACACGTAGCTTCTTCCCTCATGGAGCGTCCCATCTAGAGGGGGCAGTGGAGAGAGACTCATAGTGATGGACCGTTGTCATTATGCAGGGTGCTCTGAGGGCAGAGGGTAGAGGATGGGCTAACATAGACTGGAAGGTCCAAAACCTTGTCTACTTGGACTTGGGCCTCTGTGCTGGGTAAACTGTACCCTGTAACTGAGCATTTGCCTGGGTTGGTAAAGCCAGGTAAAAAGCATAGTCACATGGTTTCTAAACACTGGGCAGAGACTCTGTCTGCTCTGTTCGAGAACATCTACACAGGCCAAGTCTCAGTCCCCAGGCAGGGAGAGGGGAGGTGGGGACACCTTGTGAGAGCAAGATTCCATCCAGAGGAAAAAAGGGACTTTTCAAGTTGGTTGGGATAGCTTTAAATGCTGGGCCTTTGGGAAGGGAATGTAAACCAGAGAAAGTAGGGGTTTCCGCAGGCCCAGGAGGGGCCGCTTGGGGAGACAGTGAGATATCACAGCAGACCAGAATGCTCAGGGGGCTGTCATCACCCAGGGTTCCTACCAGCAAGGGGTTTACCTCATGAAGACACTGTGGGGCAGTGACTGTGGCCACCCTGCAGGGCCACTTTGTGCTATATCATCGGAGCTGAGTGATGGGCTGGGAGGGTCCCTGGAGAAACTCTTGGAAGGAGCATTGGAGTAGGAGTCGGGGAACCTGAGCTGTGGCCTCATTTTACTGCTACCTGAGTGACCTTGCACAAGTCACTTTCCTTCTCTGAGACTCTTTCTGCAGTGACAAAGGGGAGAGTCTTGCAAACTCTCTAAGTGCGTTTCAGTTTTCCCCAGCTCTGGCTGCATAGAGGGCAGACCGCAGGACCCGGAGAACTGCCCCCTCACTAAAGCCCACAGAGTGCCTCAGCGGACACTTCCAGGAGGCTCGTTGGTGTGGGAAGAGCCTCTGGGACAATTCACCCCTAGGGCGTGGGGAATGATGTTGGTCATGTCTGTGTTGTCCTTGCAGATGGCCAAGGTCCCTTGCACCACGGCGTCTGCAGCACATGGCTCAGCAGCCTGAAGCCCCAAGACCCAGTACCCTGCTTTGTGAGAAGGTAAACAGGCCCTCCACTCTGTCCCTGGTGGGACCACTGGCCCCTGGGAGTTCTGGTTTGAAGGGGAATGATCTGGGACTTAGGTACCATGCTGGGCCCCATGGCCCATGAAGAAGGCATTGGGGTCCCCCTGGCCCTCTCCATTCTATCCCTGGCAATAGAGCGTAGCCAGACCTCCAGCAGAGACAGAGATGACAGCAGTCGGGGTGGGGATCCAGAGAACAATGAGTTTCAGGCCTTTTTCAAAAGGAGCCCGGGGCGAGGAGATGGTGTGCCAGGGCAGGGGAAATGAGGCAGCCTACAGGACTTGGGAAATCACATTTGAGCTCATTGTCTCCTCCACCCTCACAACACCACCGCCCCCAGCTGCACCCCCAGTTCCCCAGCCCCTGTCCAGTGTGTGCATCCATCTCAGGGTGTCTGAGGACTGGGCCTCTTGATCTGTCCCCTTTAGTGCCGGCGGCTTCCAGCTCCCTGAGGACCCCTCCCAACCTTGCATCCTCATTGGGCCCGGCACAGGCATCGCCCCCTTCCGCAGCTTCTGGCAGCAGCGGTTCCATGATGCCGAGCACAAAGGTACAGTTAGAGGGTTTCCGGCAGGTGGGGAGGGGACACCAGGTGACCTGGCATCTCTCCAGGAGTAGGGCGGCAGTGACTGGAGAGTTGTGCCACCGCCCACAGACATTTCCTTGCCCTTCTCCCATTTGCCTCAGCCTGTGTGGACAAGTGATCTGAATTCCCTGGGCCTCATTTGCCTCATCTGTAAAGTGGGGATAATACTAGCTAGGATAGCTGTGGGCGTGAAATGAGAATTCAGGTCGGTTGCCGGGCTCCACGGGCCCTCTGGTGGCCACCCTGGTAACTGGAGCCTGCTGGGTCTCACAGGGCTCCAGGGCAGCCGCATGACCCTGGTGTTCGGGTGCCGCCGCCCGGATGAGGACCACCTCTATCGGGAGGAGATGTTGGAGATGGCCCAGAAGGGGGTGCTGCATGAGGTTCACACAGCCTACTCTCGCCTGCCTGGCCAGCCCAAGGTAAATGCGGCAGCTGCCCATGCAGTGGGTGGGACATTAAAAGCACAGTCTGGTGGGTGCCGCGGCTCCCCGCGAGGAGCCCCTTGCTCTTGGAGCCTTCGTCTCAGCTCTAAAAGGGAGGCGGTTACACAACCATCAAAGCGATGCTGTGAAGCTATCATGTTCAGTCTGTCAGGAGAAGAGAGGGTCCCCGGGACATTCAGGACAAAGCAGGTCACCTGGTAGGTTAGACCCAGTGCCCAGCTGACTAAAAGTGCTCCCTTCAGATACACAGCTGCCTTGGAAGAAGTGGTCCGGGCTGGCTTTATGCCCAAACACCACGCCCTGGTGATGGTCTCTGCCGCCCTGGGGAGTCGGGACAGACCCTTGCCTCAGCCCCTGTGAATTTGTTCTAGCCACGGTGCTCTGTGTCCAGTGCTAGGGTCACTGGGCATCTTGTGTGGAACGAGAGCAGAGACTCCTAGGTTTCTGTATAACTGGGGAGCCCAGGGTTCTGTGCCCTGCTCTGAATTACAATGGGGATTCCGTGAACTCTGCACTGAGAGGCTCCCTTTACTGGGGTGTAGGCAGGTGGGCCTCAGAGCCCAGGCAGGGGAAGTGGCTTGATAGATGCCTCTCTGAAGCATGGTGAATTCAAAGTAAATGCAGGAGCCTCACTGAATTGTCAGCTTCTTGAGGGCAGGGCTGAGGGGTCAACATTCCTCTCTGGCCCCAGCCCAGGCCAGAGCTGGGCGGGATGCCAGGGTACCTCCTTATCCTGAGCCTGATCCCTAGGCAAGGTCCCGGCTGGGCGGGTCCTCACCCTGCAGCCCAGCATGTCCCCTCACTGCCTCCCCCTGGCCAGCAGGCCTGACTGCACGCTTCACCCCCAGAAGCAGGGGCCTGGACCCACCACGTCCTCTGGTTTCAGGTCTATGTTCAAGACATCCTGAGGCAGCAGCTGGCCAGCGAGGTGCTCCGCGTGCTCCATGAGGAGCAAGGCCACCTTTATGTCTGTGGGGATGTGCGTATGGCCCGGGATGTGGCCCAAACCCTGAAGCACCTGCTGGCCGCCAAGCTGAGCCTGAGCGAGGAGCAGGTGGAGGACTATTTCTTCCAACTTAAGGTAAGGTGGCTGGTGTGTGGGTCAGGGGTGCAGATCAAGGACACGGGCAAGGGAATCAGGACTAGGAGAGTCAGGCTCAGAACAGTCCTGCACCTCAAAAGAATCCTAGAGGTGACTGGAGGTCAGAGCGAGATGGGCTGTTAAAAGGCCTGGCCGCGCATCCTGGTCTGGTTGCTCAGTTAGACAAAGGCAACACGTTGCTTTATGACAAGACTTCTCAGGGCCGCTAATGTGCTGTGTGTCGTGACTCCTCAAGGAGAGAAAGGATGCAGCATTTCCCAAACGTGTCTATCTCAGAGCCCACATTTCCCGGAGCGTCTTGTGGGACAAGAACGAGGCAGGCTGGGACAGCGGGTTGGGTGGTTCACACCAGCGCAGGTGCTGATGGGAGGTAGAGCCTAAGTGGGATTCAAGTGTGCCCTAAGCATGGCAGTTGTGAAGGCAGATGGCTCATGAGTGTATGTGTGGTAAGGAAGCCAGGGGAGCCCCAGGGGCTCGTCCTAGCCTGGACTTGATGAATGGGAGGCGGCTGGACCAGCAGAGCTGACACGCTGGCCTGGTTTCCCTTAAAGAGCCAGAAGCGCTATCATGAAGACATCTTTGGTGCTGTATTTCCCTACGAGGTGAAAAAGGATGGGGCAGCAAGGCAGCCCAGCGATACCAGAGTTCCAGCGGCCCACGGGACAAGTTAAAGTCGCTGCCACAGAACTTAATGATGGAGTCAACTCCCGATTATCTGAGGTCACAGGGCCCGGAGAGATGAAAGGAAATCATAGCCCGGAGCCTCACGTCTTAGTTCCCCAGCTCCTTCCCCGCCAAACCCTATACTTGACCTGCTGCCGGCTAGCAGCCTGGACCGAGTGGAACCTCTGGTCTCCCTTGAGCCCACCCTTCCCGGATAATGGAGAGTTGGGGCTTCCTGGGTCCCTTGAAGACTAAAGCTGCCGTGCCGGGCTCACCTGGTGGGTGACAAGGATGAACCTTCTTCTGATTGCACCACTTTACGTGACCGCAAGGAGGCGCTGTAGCGCCACCCTGTATTTAGCTCCCCCTGTACAGTTATTTATGCCTCTGTATTTAAAAAAACCTCCAGCCTTAAGGGCCGCTCGGGCCGTCCCTGTATGACTCCTGGATGGAGATATTTATATGGAATACATTTTATTTTAACCACATTGTACGTGAGTGTGGGTGTTCTGTAGGGAAAGCCACTCCGTCACACAGAGTTGGGGACTGGTGGGTGGCACAGCCTGCACAAAAATCCCCCTCAGAGGGACATGCTGGTTTGACCACGCCACCTCTCGGAAATGGCCACCAGGTATGAGGCAGAACGTGGAGTTTTGTGCCCATCTGAAGACCTGTGATGGGGGCGAGGAAGCAAGATCACCCGTGAGGCGTGGGCGGTGACTCACGGGGCACGTCTCACACGGGTGTGTCGGGGATGCACCGCTGCCTGTGGTACCAGCCCCTTGGTGAAGGCCTCGCCCACAATCCCTTTCTAGAAGGCGGCTGTGTTGTGCTCTGGGCTCACCTGTTTCATGAGAGTTTGGCCAATAATAATTTGGCACCTGGGTGACAAAGCAGGTGAGGTGGGACTGTGCCAAAGCCGTGGCAGTGAGTGAAGGACACGTGTCTTCCACGGGGAAGACTTCTTCAGGGACTGAGCCTTATTCTCTTAGAATAAGGAAGGAACTGGGGTGCCCTGGGGGACCCAGTCAGTTGGCTCTTGGTTTCGGCTCAGGGGATGATCTCACAGCTTTGTGGGTTCAAGCCCCACATCGGGCTCTGTGCTGGCAACACGGAGCCTGCTTGAAGTTCTCTCTCTCTCTCTCTCTGCCCCTCTTGACTCGCTCTCAAAAAATAAACTTAAAAAAAAATAAGGAACTTAGCCAGGGGCTGAGGGGTGTGGGAAAATCCAGCTCCCAGCTTGGATTTGGCCTTTGCTTCATTGGTTCCTGGGCTCACTTCTCCCCTCCCCCTACTCAGATGGGGTGAGAATGGGACAAAAAGGGCACCCTAGCCCCCAGTGTCCCAGCAACGCACCTGAACGTGGTCAAGAATGCGGTCACCTAGACCAGTGCCTGTCCCCTCGGAGATGCACGCAAACCACCGGCGTCTTGTCACAACACAGACCAATTCTGGAAGTCTGCGGCAGGCCTGGGTTCTGCCTTCCTAATAAGCTCCCGGCTGCTGCCGGTGCTGCTGGTCCGAGGCCGATGCTCTGAGCCCCAGCCCGGTTCCAGAAGCACTGGATTCTTGATGGAGTCAGCAGGCTGAGTTGGCATCATGTGGGCACAGAACCGGCCTTCCTGCGCCGGCCCAGTGGTTGGTAGGGAGCCCCCCACACTGAGCCACTCTCCCCACTGTACCCTAACCCCGAACGCTGGGACCCACAGTGGAACGACACAGACAGGTGTCCACTTGAGTCAGCTTCTCCTGAGACCACACCCGCCACCTCCTCCCACTGGGACACAGGGGGCTGATAAGCCATCTGGCCTTCTGGCCTAGCCCTTGCAGTGTGAGTTTGTTTGCGGGGTTGGCCTGTTACCAAGCTTCCTGCATCACAGATTCCTGCCCAGGAGGCCCGAGCCCAACCTGCTTCGTCCCACCCACGTGGGGTATGTGAGGGACCCACTGGGAGTGGGTGTGGATGTCAGGACCCACCCCATCAGTGAACCCATGCTCTCTCCTCCCGTTGCCCTTGCCCAGAACTTCCCCAACTCCAGAGACTCCAGAATGTCTCAGACACATTCAATAACCACAGTGAGCCCATGCACAGGTGCCCATAAGCATTTGTCTTTCTTTGAAGGAGGCTGGGAAAGGACCTGCTGGCTGGTGGAGATCAGGGGAGCATCCTCAGGGTATCTTTCTAGGAGCAGGGAGGGTGGGAGCTGGGTGCAAGGCAAGGTCAAAGGTAGGAGAAAGGGGAGGGGCCCAGGACACAGCTTCCCACTAGAATGAAGGGCTTGGGGCTGAGGCGGAGTTGGGGGGGGGGGGCGGCAGGGGGTAGGGAGTGTGACAGAGGGGCAGATGGGGTGCAGGCCTGGTCTGGGATCTTGGGCTCTCCCTTTCTGCCAAGGGGACTCAACATAGGGCTTAACCTGTGGGGACCACCCCCCTATCCTCAGACGGCAGGACTGGGGCGGCTGCTGGAACCCCAGGTACTGCTCTGAGGAAGGCGCGGCGCCGCCCCCCACCCGCCGCCAGCTGCCCTCCTCCCCTCCAGGCTGGCTGCAGCCGGAAGCAGAGCCAGACAAGGACACAGTCTCTCCAGAAAAGTCCCCAGATCGTCAGGTGGCTGGAAAGGCCCGGGCAGGGACAGGGAAGGTGGAGGTGAGGAGCAGATCCGAACAGCAGCACGCCCCTTCCCTTACCCCCAGGGCCAGGGAGCCCGCCTATGTCTGCACATGGGTCAGCTGGATGTCACCCGCCACCTCCAGGCTGTTGATGGCAGGCAGGTTCTTCAGGCGGGTGGCAGTATTCAAGCAGGTGCTGACCGTCCACGGACACCTTGAGGCAGTGGCCTTCACACATGATCCACACCTGCATGGAGACCACATTATTTGCACTCCCCTTGGAAAGTCCTCAACCCTAAATGCAGGCTCGTGTCTCCCACCACCTACCTGCCTTCCTCAAACATGAAGCAAGTCTCACGCCTGCCTTCAGCCCACCTGGGGGAGCCCACCCTTCCCTCCACACACCTCCTGTTCTTCCCCTTGTGCCTTTACATACCCCGCTCCCCCTTCCTCTGTGCTCGCCGCGCTGCCCCCCTGCACCCATACAGGTGGCTTCTCCCCAACCAGCAAGCCTCCCCTGCCTTCCCCCACCTGGTCAGATGCCCCTCAGGCCGTGTCGCCCACCCTACCCCCACTCTCCCACTGACCCCGAGCCTCTAGGGGTAGGAACACTGGCCTGTGCCATCCATGTCCCTAGTGGCCGGCACCCAGCCAGCCTCCATGCCTGCACCCCCGCAGTGCAGCCTCCTGACTTGTGCTTCCCACCCCACATGTGCTCCCGGAGGCAGCGAGACCACGTCTGTGAAAACGTCACCAGGACAGCTGACACTTCTGGCACACTTACTGTGCCCTGGGCACTGTCCTAAGCCTGTCACAGACATTTCATTTCATTCTAACATCTCTATGAGACTGATATTATTAGCCCCGTTAAAAACATTTTTCTGGTAACGTTTTTGAGAGAGTGCACACGCGCAAGCGGGGGAGGGGCAGAGAGAGAAGAAGACACGGAATCTGAAGCAGGCTCCAGGCTGTGAGCTGTCAACACAACTGGGGCTTGAACTCACAAGCCACGAGATCACGACCTGAGCCAAAGTTGGACGCTGAACCCACACACTGAGCCACCCAGGCGCTCCATATTAGCCCCATTTTTTAGATGAGAAAACTGAGGCCCGGAGCAGTGAAGTCACTTGCTCAAAGTCACACAGTTACCTATGAATCCATGCATACTGCTCTTTGGCTTGAAACATAACAGCACGCTGCACTGAAATCCAAACTTCTTCCCACAGCTCTCAAGGCCCTACGTCAGTCACCTCCAAGCCTGGGTGAGGAGTATCATGGCATATTTTAAGATAAGATGTCCAGGCTGGGATGGGGCCAGGTGAACCGAATGCGTAGGTGGGGCCGAGAACACCTGCCCTGTGTGATCGGGCCTCCAGCCTCACCACCCACACCTTTCTGTTGTCACTTTAGCCAGAAGCCCCTGGCCTCCCTGTCCCTAGACAGACCATGCCCCTGACTCTACCTTTGCGGGAATAGCTGCCCCCTCTGCCGCCCACCAGGAATGCCCCCTCAGATCTTTGTGAGGTGGGCTTCTTCTGAGGTCTCAGCTGCACTAGGGCCCCCTCTGACAGCTGTCCCCATCAGGGGCAGCGTGGCCCCTGCCCCAGGGCTCACTCGATCCCATTAGTCTGTTTTGCTCTCTGCACAGACCAGTTGTTATTTCCAATGACCTGTCCAGGATTGTTGAATGAGAGGTAAATGAATGACCCACCTGGCACTTGGGCCCCACCTGGGCCCCACCTGGCACTTACTGGCTGTGTGACCTCAGGCGAGTAACCTGCACCTGTGAGCCTGTCCCTTCACTGGCGAGCAGAGGCACCACCACCCACCCTATGTGTGACAGTACGAGGAAAACAGTAATAGCAGCCATCTGTGGGGCACGTTCTGTTCTTCTAGGCCCAGGCTTCACCCCAGAGGCCTCAGCTCCCACATCTTTCAAGGTGCCCCCAGATGCCCTCCACACCCTGCTTTGTTTTCCCGTTGACCCCCTCTGTGCTCCGGCCGCGGCATCTTACCGAGAAGCTCTGGCCTCGGACAAAAGGCATTTTTCGGGGCAGGCTTCGCTCCTCGGACCCCCAAGAGCCGTTGACCTGTGTGTTGCGGACCACGGTGTTCTCGTCGAAACGGGGGTTCAGGTGGAAGGCGATGTCACTCCCACAGCGCAGGTTGATGTGGAACCTGGGCATGGGCAGCTCCCATGAACCTCTTCTGCCCACTGAGCTCTGAGTCCCTACCCCTCCCAGCCTGCCCAGAGCCAGGGGGGGATGACCAGAGGACCTTGAGAGCCTTCTTGAGGGCCCTGGCTTACCTCTGGGCACTGGGCAGGACGGTGCCAGACACGATGATGCTCTTGGAGGGGTACAGCCCACCCGGGATGGAGGTGAAGAAAGGCATCGACTATCAGGAGGAGAGGGGACAGGTCAGTCGCAGGGGGGGCTTTGTGCCAATTTCCATGAATATGGACTGTCAGCTGAGTTTGACGGCCACTTCTGAGAGTAATATATTTTCAAGAAAGAACTCCATAATATCCTTACTTGGTTCAGTAAATGCCAACGGAAAACTTTCCAGCATTGCTCAAAGTAACGGGCTCAAGTTGTCATGAAAAGAGCTTTGGCCGGATGCCATAGGATGCTTGGGCTGAGGGGAAGGCCCTAGCCTATGCTCATGTCGAAGGGACAGTTTTAAAGGTGACAGCTCCTTTCAACAGCCTTTTAATTCACTTGGATGTTTTCAGAACATTAGTTACTAAAGGGTTGCCTTAATTTTGTAAGCTGCCCCTCACCTCCCACCCTGCCCTACTTGAACAAGGCGTCCGCCCCTCCCAGAGAAACCACTTACGTAGGTTGGGTTGGGGTACGCCATAGGTGGGATGACGGGGTTCTGTTGAAAGAGACCAGGAAGTTTGGTTTGGGAGTGCACACCCACATGGGACCCCCACATTCCAGAGGCCCCTGGCCTCTCGGCTTCGCCTTCCTTCTCAAGTCAGCCTTGGTGAAACTTCTTGCCACGTTCCCTGACATCATGGCCGCCTGCCTGCAGGTAGCCGCACTAACTCCAGGCCTCCCATCTGATTTGTGCCCGTGGCGGGAGAAGCAGCAGCAGCTTAAGCCTGTGACCCGCGGTGACATGCCAGGGGCTTGTCCTCAGGACGCAGAGTCTCATACCCACATGCTGGGACTGCTGCACTCCCCTCTCAGTGACAGCAGGACCAGGTTTTTTGCTGGTCTCTGAGAAACCCGCTCCAGAATCTTTGCCGTCCCCAGGGGCATTTTACTCATGTGCCTCCTGAGCAGAAGGCCCAACCCCCCAAAACTCTATCCTCTTTGCTGCACTTCCTTCCTGCCTCTGGGACTAGAGAATTCAGTCCTTGGTGAAGGGGCACACGGTGGGGCCGTGATCTGACCCGAGCTTTCAAACTTACAGGGAACATCTGTCCGGGGGCGCTCTGCATGGTGTGGATGACAGTTTGAGTCTGGAAGAAAGAAATCCAGATTTGAACCGGCTCTCCGCGGCGTCAAGACCACCAGCTGCCACCAGAGGGCATCACTTAACCCCCTATGAGGTGACTCCATCTTGAGCGTGTAAGCAGCCCAATGGCCCCCGCCAGATCCCCCGAAACTGGCGGATGGAGGGGTATCTTCTCTCAAGGGGGTGAGGTAGGGGCAAAGGTTTCTTCTACTTGGAGAAGAAATATGGCTGCGCTTGTGGCCTGTGGCTCGTCTTTCTCCTCAGGGGACTTTATGTGGCACAGCCTCGCTTTACGAGAGGAACAAGTGGATGTGTGGCCTTGGTCTCCTGTGGCCGCTCACAGAAAAGGGCAGGGGCTTGAGCAGACAGGGGGCAATTCAAGGTGTTTCCCAATTCACGAGGGCCAGCCAACCCCCTTGCCCTGGTTCCACCCTCCCCCCCACCCCCCCACGACAGCCAGGCAGACGGCCCGGGGTGGCCTCCCCGTGGGAGAGGCCCGGTGCCCAGCCTGCCTCCTCCTTTGAACCCACCGGAAGAAGCAAAATTAAGAGGATGGGAGAAATCCAGAGACTTACAATGGGAGCTGCGTTGGCCTGCCAAATGCCTGGAGACTGAAGGGGAGGAGAAAAATCAAACAGTAGTTGATGTTGGTGTTTCACGAGGGTGAGACACTGGCGGCAAGTGGAGTGAGAAATGCCTCCCCAGACTCACGCTCACCTCCTTCCTGCTCCCTAGCAAGCCTTCCAGAGCGAGCCTCCCCCACCATCCCGGGCCCACCGGGGTTGGGGGGGTACAGTCAGGGTTGGGGGTACGGTCAGATTGGGGAACATCCGCATTGGCTCCTCCAGAGGGAGAAGAGGATGGGTCGCAGAGAGACCGTACAGCTTCCCTTCCCTCCCCGAGGCAAAACCACTACTTCCGGTGCCCTATTTCATCCGTAAGGTCAACCATTTAGTGAAGGCTGGCTGTGTGCCAGGCTCTGGCTTTGGCACTTTTACAAGGGAGGCACCCTCGGCTCCTGTTTCGCTAGCGAGGCAGCTGGGTCAGAAAGGTTAAGCAACTTGCCCAAGCTCCTCCCAGTAGTAAGTGATAAAATCCAAACTGCTACTCGGTTTTGGCTGATTGTATCTACCACACCCCGTCGTCCCCAGGCCAGAGCCAAAGTCGGGCTGCCCTGCAAGACTCCCTGAAGCTTGCCTGGTCCTGAAGTCAGCAGGGCGCGAGGCGCATGCCCTGTCTGTACCGCGATGGGCCACAGAAAGCCTGGGTAGAGAGGCACCCCTTCCTCAGCCCCCGCTGCTCCAGTGCTCGAAGGAAGGGCCAGGCCATGCTTCCCTTCCTGTCCTAGACCCTGTCCCCACCCAGCAGACCGTTCTTGCCCTGGCTGGTCTCCCCTTCTGCTGGCTGTGCAAACCACACTCCACATGCACCGAGCCCCTACTGCTTGCCCAGATGCTAGGCTAAGTGCTGGAGATACACAAATGAACGACCCACAGTCCCAGCCCACAAGGGGCTTGTGGGTGTAGGGAAGGAGGGGGTGGAGGGACAGGGACAGATACATAGGCACAGTTACAACAGGACATGGTAATTGGCATAGCACAGATATATACAAAGTCCATGGGGACACTGGGGTGGGGGGGGACATCCAACGATGTTTCAAGCAGCAAAGATGCCCTTGAAGGGTGACATTTAAGCAGAGCAGTGAAGGGCTGTTAGAGGTTGGCTGGGGCTGAGGTGGCCCAGGGTGTTTTCAGCACCAGGATTGCAGGTGCAAAAAGCATGTGGCCCCAGAGAACCTCAAGTGAGCAGTGGAGCCTGCCTAAGCTTCATGGGGGAAGGGGTGTGGCCAGGAGGTGGGCTGGGGCAGGACTGGGGTGGGAGCAGTGTGGTTTCTGCGCATCCTGCCAGGAATTTAAAGCTTTATTTAGAAGGGTTTGCAGCCTTTAGGATTTTTAAGCAGGGAGAGGACGCAGTCGCATTTGGGTGTAGGGAGGTCACTGCCGCAGTGGGCGGGGTGAGTGGGGAACTAGAGCCCGGTCCTTGTAGTCAAGGGTCAGACGGCCTGGCCCAAGAAAGGCAGTGGCTTCGGGAGGGAGAGGTGTGGGTGCAATGCAGGCATACTAAGGAGGGGAAGGAAGGCCGACTCCCAGGTCCCCAGCTCTGGGCCAGGTGGCGTGATGGAGACAGGGAAGCTTTGGGTAGGCATCATGGGGCCCGCCTGCTGGAACCAGCCTCTCGGAGCCTCTGTCCTTCCTGATGAGCGCTCGCTCGGCCTCCAAGGCCTCCACATTGAACTCACTTTTGGCTTTCGCCCTTTGGGCCTGGGTGGGAAACAGGCAGTCTGGGAGAACTGCACCGTGGAGAAGGCAGGCTGCATAGGGGTTGCTCGCATGTTCTGTTAAAACAAAAGGCACCAAGGCATGAAGAGAAGCATTCACGGAGCCAAGGAAGCTCAGACAGGCAGGGGCCTGGGCCAGAGGGAGGAAGCCAGGCAGGCCGGGGAGGGTGTTCAGGATCATGCAGAGAGGCAGAGGGAGGATTCGGCTCCAGTGAGGGACAGCAGGCCAGTGAGCTCCTGCCCCACCCTCCCCCACCCTCCTCCATCTTTCTCCTTCGCCCTCCCTTCCCCTCCCCTGCTCTCTTCCCCAGGCTCGTGGGGAAAGAGTTGGGTAGGGAGGAATGTGAGAGATTAGGACGAGAGAGAGAGGAGCTTGGACCCATGGAGGGCCTGCTGTGTGCTTTTCTCATCTCAGGGAGCACCAGGACCAAAAATGGTGACAGCGGTCCCCCTCAGCCTCCTGGGGCCCTGAGGGAACATGCGCCCAGCATACCCCATCCTCCCAGTTTTCAAAAAAGCCAGAAATCCTGGCTTTTTTTTCCTCACCTTTTTTTTTCCCCCTTTAATTGTGGTGACACACGTGTGAATTTACCATCTCAACCAATTTTAAGTGTATGGTTCCAGCGGCATTAAGTACATTGGCACTGTCATACATCCGTCACCACCACCCACTTCCAGAATGCAAAACTTCTTCTCCTGGCCTTTTAGATGCTGGCAACACGTTCGAAAATGTTGACACACGGAGAGGGGCCAATAGACCCTGGCGTGGGCCCAGGCAGGCCGTCTTGTGAGCTCACTGAATTCACCCAATAACTCATGGGGCAGCAGTGGCTACGCCCCTTCCACAGATGGGGAAACTGAGGCTGGGAGAGGCACAGTTGCTTCTGTAAGATCTCACAGCTGGTGATAATGGCAGAGCTAGGCATCTGAGCTAGATTCAGTTGGATTCCCAAGCCTGGGTTCTTTCTAGAGCCACGTGGCCTCCTAAGCATGGTGGAAATAGAGAGTGACAGAGAGCAGTGGCCAGAGTGTCTGGGAGACTGAGACGAGGGTTCTGGACAAAGACAGTGAGTAACACAGAAGGACAGGACAGGGGAGCTAGAGGTGTGCTCCCAGAGTCACCTGGGTAGGACATTGGCTGCTACCATTGGGCCCTCCCAGCAGGGCCTACGTGCAGCTAGACTGGGCCCTGCACTCAGCCCTGAGACAGGTGCCAAAGGGACATTCTGACCTGGAAGCCGATGTAGGTCAGGTGCACAGCACCGCTGATGGAGAGGGTGTCCACGCGGTGGAAGGGCACGCGGTGTGAGTACTGCACAAAATGGCTCCCGTTCACTGTCACCTGTGAAGACAAGTGCATATTCCAGAACAGTGGTCTCAGGCCAGGGCGGGGGACCTGAACCCCTGCTCCCAGGAATTAAGACCTGTGTTTGGTTTTCACATCTGTCCCCCAGGGGTCAGGGACACCAGCCTTCAGAGCTGTGCCAGTTGTAAGAACATGGCCTATGATCCAAAGTGCATCAGAACCCAGTCCCTACTGGGCTCTACTGGGCTTTTTAGTTCTTACAGTCATTTGTTTGTTGCAATCAGTTTACCTTTCTTTTTTTTTTTTTAATTTTTTTTAATGTTTATTTTTGAGAGAGAGAGAGCACGCACGGGTGGGGGAGGGGCAGAGAGAGAGAGAGAGAGAATGAGAGAGAGAGAGAGGGAGACACAGAATCGGAAGCAGGCTCCAGGCTCCGAGCTGTCAGCACAGAGCCCAACGTGGGGCTTGAACTCACGAACCATGAGATCATGACCTGGGCTGAAGTCGGATGCTTAACCAACCGAGCCACCTAGGTGCCTCAATCAGTTTATCTTTCTAATGTTAGCTCATTGAGGTGTTTAAATATGCATAAGCATGTTCATGGGGAGCAGGGGAGAGGCAGGTTGTACACTGAGGGGACGGGAACATCCATGCTCGCACAGAGAAGGACAGACACGGGGACACTCACCCCCCACCTGTCTCCCAAGCCCAGAGACACTACTCTGCTTACGTAATTTGCAACACCATGTAAAACTAAGCCATTGGCAGAACCCGGACAAAGGCTGCAACAATATTAGCAAAAACCAAACGTTAGCAGGGACCTGCAGGGGAGGAAAGCCTACAGCAAAGGAATGGAATGAACTAGAACTTTAAAGACCCGCAAGGCCCAAAAGCGCCATGGTGATTTACCTAGTTCCTATTTCCTGAGTAAAAGCGGCAACAGGTGTCCCTGTAGATGTGCAGGTGAAGGTGTGTGAGCAGACTGTGGCCATCGCTAACTTTCTTACAAGGCAAACGTCCTGCCATCTGTATAATGGCATTGCTCACGTGACCATTTAAAAGCTCACGTGACTTCTGATGGCTGCTCACCGCACCTGATAGGGCCGGGAGGGAGGGGAAGGAGGCGGTGGGAAGGCGGGCGAGGGGGGCTGCTTCTCACCTTGAAATTGTAGCTGTCCACCAGGAAGCAGAGCTCAAATGGGTTCCCCATCTGGAAAGGCATATGCATCTTCCTCTCCTCTGGCCCCCAGCATCCGTTCTGCTTTGTGTTGCAGACCACATACCCGCCCTCTTCGAACCGTGGGTTGAAGTGGAAGGCAATGTCATTGTCGCTGGGGCCAGAATGAAAGTTCACAGCAAACCTAGGCAGAAAGAGATCCCGAAGCCTGGTTTATTGCCAAGTGGGGGGAGGGGGGCTCACGCCCTTGACTTGGTCTGTCTGCGAACTTGCATACAACCTGCATGGCAGGTTTGGACCCATCCTTAGTTTGTTGCCATCCTCTCTGTCCACCTAGCTTGGACTTTGTGTGTGTTTGTGCAATTGTTGCATGCTGCCCTTACGGTATGATTTTCTAAAAATACGTAGGACACGGGTAAACAAAAATAGTGGACGCTTTCACGCCAAGTGGATACTCGGAGGCCAGCCCCCATCAGCTCAGTTGGGAAAGAAGAAAACCGATTCAAAGGTGATGCAGAATTGAGGGAATAGGCCTCCAGTGCTGGTTTCTAAGGCACAGAGTAAGTAGTAGCTCTCTGTCTCTCACTGGAGGTTGGCGTGCGTCCCACACATGACGTGCAGAGTGGTGGCCCCGAAGTCAGCAGGTCTGGACCCAGACCCCAGCTCTACACTGCTCGTCATTTGTGACAGTTCTGAGCCACACTACCCTCAAGTCACCATCACCAGGGAGGTGAGTTACTTCCTTTGGGGATGCTTAATGAGGCGGTGTTCTGGAAAGCCCCACCCAAGTCCATTTCCATTCCTGCCTCTCTCCTCGGAAGCAGCCTCTCACTATCAAAACTGCCTTTGGGTACAGCTATGACTCCGAGGTGAGGGATTAAAACGAAGAACCTTCCGAGGAGCCTGGCTCCCAGAAGGGGCACAGTAAACATTTGTTCTGTCTCTTCGCAGACAGAGCTCCCTCAGGTCCTACAACCAAGTTCCAGCCTGAGGCTCTCCTCCGAGGCGTCTCTGTCCGCAGCCTTCCCTGAGCTCAGGGCACCAGTGTGGTCCGCCGCCTGCTTCTCGGGGTCACTCCGGTCTCCCCAGCTAACGCACAGTGCTCTCCTGTCACCCACAACCCCCACAGTGCCGGGCTCTGCACCAAGCCCAGAAGCGGCCCTTGAGAGTCATTCTATTAAATTCCTGCAGAGGCCGCTTGATTTCTTGCTGGAGGAGCTCTTAGAAAATTTCTGCCTCGGGGCCCCTGGCTGGCTCAGTCAGGTAAGCGTCCGACTTCGGCTCAGGTCACCACGTTACAGTTCATGGGTTCGAGCCCCATGTCGGGCTCTGTGCTGACAGTCCAGAGCCTGGAGCCTGCTTCAGATTCTATGCCTCCCTCTCTCTCTGCCCCTCCCCCACTCATGCTCTGTTTCTGTCTCTCAAAAATAAATAAATGTAAAAAAAAAGAAAATGAAAGCGAAAACTCCTGCGTGCAGAAGCTTTGCAGGAAGAAGTGGGACAGTCTCTGTTAGACAGGATGGGAGTAGAAAGCCATCCTGGTGCCAGGGGAGGGGTAGGCAGAGGGAGAGGGAGAGAGAAAGAAGGAAAGTTCAGAGGTGAGGTCCCGAAGTTCCCTGCTGGCAGGGTTTAGGGGGATCCTGGTGCCTCCCTTCCCTCAGAGTCTCCTGGGGGCGCTCAGGGCTCTGGGACAAGTCCCACGGTCAGCGCGACCATGTCCACCTGGCAGGGAAACGGTGGCGGAGGAAGTCATCTAGAGTCTAGATGCCAAGCTGAGGTAGGGCCCGGCCTGGGAGCGACGTGAAGGTGGGTCCAGGAGGTCCCAGAACCCGTGCCAGGTGGTGAGAGAGAGGACCACAGTGAGCAAGAGACATTGGGGATTGAGGCAGAAAGGCTTCCGAGAGAGGCCGCGGGTCCAGACGGGCTCCCGTGGGCACCGTGGACGTCAGGAAACAGCCCCCATGTACACAGGCCCCGTGCAAAATGGGCGAGAAGCTGGACCGCAGCAGAGGCCAGCCAAGGCCCCCCGAGCTTCCGAAGGGCCTCCAGCCTCTGAGAAGTCGAGTGCCTCCCCGCCTCCCTGTTCCCAGAAATCCCTCCTTGGGAAGGAGGGGGGTGGTGGGAAACAGCACTTAAATGGTGTTTGTGTTTTGGATTGACTTAGTATTTTCCAGAAAAGACCTTGACACTGAAAGCGACTTGCATTTGATGGCAAGTTTCAATATTTCTGTATCAGCCAGATGAGGGCTCCAAAGTACTTAAGGGCAAGTTCAGGAAATAAAGGAAGTGATATTTTTGCCACTCAGTTATGGTGTAGAAAGTTCGATCCTAGAACAAAATCATCTGCTTCTGGGCTGGCCTGCCTCCCTCCTTAAACTATGAGCTCCTGTCACCCCGATGTCTATGGGGAATCTCTGTTAATGGTGGCCAGACACCTCGAGCAGATGACGGTGGTGTCACACAGATCACCCGGGATCCCCGGAGCCAGGTGCAAGCGGCTCCGAGGGTGTAGGGCGAACCCACCTGAGCTGACAGGGGCCACGGTTTGCCAAGGGGTGAGTCTAGAGAGAAAAAAAAAACAGCTCCAGGTACCTGGTTCCATTGTAGTAAAGAACGTTCCCAGTGAGAGTGATTTTAAGTCCATCCTGGAGACCCCCCTGGATTTTCCCAGAGAAGGGGATGATCTGTAGGGAGAAGAGGCAGGTCAGTCAGTGGGCCCACCTCCGTCTGGTCCCCCCAGCACTTGCTAGAGGCGCCTGGGTGTGCCAGCCTCATGGATCCTCCGGGCCTGTGAGGGAGCAGATCTGAGTCCAGATAGTTCCACACACATTCCAAGATTGTGACAGGGAGGCTCTGGGGCTCTGAGACGACGTGATGGGGTGCTGGCCTCCCTTGAGAGTCTGAAAGTGACAACTGCTAAGAGGAAGTAACATGTACATGGCCCCGAGATGGGAAGGAGCCAGTGATGGGAGGAAGGAGTGATGGGAGCGCTGGACCCCAGGTCAAGCTCCTAGCAAAGGCCCCAGAGCCCTGGCTGGGGACTCAGGAGGCCCAAAGGACCAAAAGAGACCACCCATTCTAGAGGATAAACCTTCCACTTGCCTGACAGGTCCAGGAAGAACGCATCCTCCCCTGCTCCTGCCCTCCCCACCCATAGAACCATGGTGACCATGACCTTTGCCCTTCTAGCCACCTCAGGTAGCGCCTCTCCTCAGATGCTCTCTGCAGCCATGAGGCAGCCCCCTCTTCTACTTCTGCTTTTTCGGCTCCCCGTTCCTTTCCTCAGGCCCTCGGCAGCCTCCGGAGTCCTCCTCCTAGGGCCCCTCAGCACCAGCTTTGTCAAATTCTCATTCCTGGGCCACTTTAAAGGACCAACGGTTATGGTGAAGCACGCCTCCTTTCAGAGCCAGACGTACTCCAGGTCTGAATGCTAATTCTTTGGCTCATTACCTGAGTGGCCTTGGGAAGCTTATTGAACCTCTCTTTGCCTCAGTTTCCTCATCTGTAAACAGAGGGATAAATCCCCCCCTTCTGTGTCAGTTTGATGATTAAGAAAAAGTCTGCGGAAGAAGCTGGCACCTAGCAGGTGTCTCTCTACCGCCCCCCTTCTTCGATGTTGGACTCTCTGAGTGAAACCCCCAAACTGGTTATTTCTCAACTGTCAAAGCCTAACTCCAGAATCCCTCTTAACTAATGTGGTTGTATAACCTGCATTAGACTGGGAGAGACATCTAGCTCCCCGTCAATTTTCACACTTAAGTTGTTCACACCTTCTCTAACTTCTCCCCTAGGTCAGTTCCTTGCAAAAATGAAATGCTTACAGGAGCCAGGCCGGTGATATGTGTGAGTGAGATATCCAGGTAAGGCGATAGGCGAGAGGGACTGGAGGGGAGTATTACAAACTAGATGTCGCCTCCCTCATCTAACAGGGCAGTGTGGGTTCAGCTCTAACCAGTGATCACCACCCATGCCCTGTGCCGGCAGAGCTCCCAAATTTTTAGAAGACAGAAATCTGGATTTTCTTTTCTGTAAAACTTTCTAAGTTCTGGGGGGAGAATTCTTTAAAAAGGATTTTGGGGGCACCTGGGTGGCTCAGTTGGTTAAGCGTCTGGGGCTCTTGGTTTCGGCTCAGGTCAGGGTCGTGCAGTTCACGAGATCGAGCCCCCAGTCGGGCTCTGTGCTGGCCTCGCGAAGCCTGCTTGGGATTCTCTCTCTCACCCTCTCTCTCTGCCTTTCCCCGCGTGTGCTCTCTCCCTCTCTCAAAAATAAATAAGCATTAAAAAAAAAAAAAGAGAGAGAGAGAGGGGCGCCTGGGTGGCTCAATCAGTTAAGCATCTGACTTCTGCTCAGGTTATGATCTTGCGGTTTGTGAGTTTGAGCCCCATGTCAGGCTCTGTGCTGACAGCTCAGAGCCTGGAGCCTGCTTCGGATTCTGTGTCTCCCTCTCTTTCTGTCCCTCCCCTGCTCGTGCTCTTTCTCTCTCTCAAAAACAAATACACATTAAAAAAAGAGATAGAAAAGAAAAAAATACTCCTGGAAAGCATGCGTCCTTCACTTAAGCACATTCACACTAAAGTGTGAAGAACTAAAAGCAGAGTGTGGTTAGGTGGGGTTTATCAGCGCACAGAAGGGAGGGTGAGATCGTGGGGACGGGGCAGCACAGGTTAATCCTAAGCAACGATGTCCCCAGAAAGGTTTTGAGCTTTCAATGTGTCTTAAATGGTGTCCCCAAATTCCGAAAACCAAGATTATTTTAAATTGAGTACAACTTTGCAGACAAGGCTATTCAACTGCAGCACTGTAACAGCAGAGGATTGGAAAGAAAAGTTCAGCAAGAGGATGATGGTGAAGTAAATGGGTTCGATGTAGCCTCCCCAAAAAAAGGAAGAGGAAGAAGGGAATTCTTTGAGAACTGATACGAAATGACCCCATTTGTAGAAAAAACATGGGTGGGAGGCCATATACATGCATTTACTTATTGATGAGGGAGCAGAAGGCAAGCTGGCAGGTCTCAAACACTGCCCTCCCCCACCTCCCCGCCCCCACCCCGTGGGATATGTGTGATATTCCTCAGGGACTCCTGGCTGCCTAAGAACAAAGGAAAAGGAAAAAACTAATGATTAACTGATAGAGATCATAGTCACCCTCCATCACCCTCCACAGTGATGTAGGGAACACAGGCAGAAGGAAATGGCAGATAAAACTAAATTTCCTTATAACCTGCAGCCCATTGACGAATACTTGAGGCTGGCGGAGTGAAATGTTTCTCCAGAGACTCCCTACTGTCTTGCTAGAGGGAAGAACAACCTTAGCTGGACAATACGTAGGCCTCCAGTATCCCATGAGTCTCTAGCATTTGAAAATCTCAGTGGAAACTTCCCCTGGACTCTACCTCCCCCAACCCCATAGTATATAACAGGTGTCTCTTCATAGTCCTGGGGCAACAACTCCTGCCCGCAGATCCTGTCCCCGTGCTGCCATAAAATCACCTTTCTGCACCAAAGACGTCTATGGGAATTCTTTCTTGGCCGTCGGCTCCAGACCCCACGAACCCCACTGTCACCCCCAAAACCTCATCTCCTATTATGCATAGAATATCTGTGGATGGATTCAAAGAAACTGACAATACTGGCTGACTCCGACGAGGTCCGGTGGGTTGAATAATTACTACGCCTTCCCCGCTGCCCCAAACGTCTACGTTCCAATCCCTGGACTTTGTGGCTCCCGTATGTCACCTTATGAAGCAAATGGGGATTTGAAAGATGTGATTCAGTTACAGATCTTGAGATGGGGAGTTTATCCTAGATTATCTGGGTGGACCCAATGTCATCACAGGGACCTCAAAGAGAGAGGCAGGAGAACAGAGTTAGTGGTAGGAGGTGTGACAACAGAAGCAAGAAGCTGCTGGCCGTGAAGATGGAGGGAACCCCAGCCGCGGTAGGCAGGCAGCTTCCAGAAGCTGGAGAAGGCGAGGAGAGCTTCTCCCCTGAAGCCTATATTTTTGGATTTCTGCCCTCCAGAACTGTAAGAGAACAAATCTGTATCGTTTTAGGCCTGGTGGGCCAAGTCTGTTGTGGAATTTGGACCCATGCACGCGCATGAGAGAGAGAGAGAGAGAGAGAGAGAACTCTTGGATTTATGGTCCCAAAGACGTGCCTCCTTGTGGTAACAGCTCTCCTACTGGGCAAGTCACTTGATCTGTTTGTGCCCCAGGTCCCTCCTCAGGACAGTGGGACAATAGCACCAACCTGACCGTGCTCGTGAGAGGATTTGATGAGATGCCACACACTGCCACACACGAAAGCCCCTTGGTTCACAGGCCTTTGACAATGGCAGCTGTTTGCATCAGGACGTGACTCCGCTGGGTCAGAACTTGCTCTCGGCTCCTGGCTGTGCCTGGAGGCTGAGGACTTTCTCCTCCTCTTCTGATCTGGAAGAACCAGGCTCTACCTGCCAGCCTCGGCAGCTGCCTTCTGGAGGAGGCCCAGGGTCACCAGAGGGCTCACTGGTGGGAGGCGGCGGGAGGCTTTCGGCCAAAGGGAGCCATTGCCCTACAGGTTCTGAGGCCCCTCTGGTGGCTGACCTTCCTTCCCTGTTACCTCATTATCCACTCTGAGTGCCACTTTTACAGAGGAAACTGAGGCACAAAAGATTTGGCAGTTTGCCCAAGGCCACTCAGCTGGTGACAAGCATGGGGTCTGAATCCCAGCACACGGCTGGTCAGGTGAGGCATGTGGGGAGTGGGCAGGAGATGGGGGGCCAGGTTCCCAAGGCGGCCCTCATGGCGTTTGGCTCCTCAGAACAGTTGGGCCGCGGGACCTTCCTGCCACCCTTGGGAGGAAGCAACGTTCCCACGGCTGGACGTCAGAGGGCCACTTGGGAGAGGGCACCCTTGTGGGACGGGCAGGTTTTCCTGGTGCCTGTGGGGACTGCACCCATCCTCTTTCTCGTTCGGACTCCAAGGCCCTGTTTTAACTCACTGTTGCCCACAGGAAGATTCTCCTTCTCCTCTGAAACCCTCGAATGCAAGGATTGGCAAGTAAAAACTAGCCACCAGAATCATGAAATGTCGGGGCCTGTGAGGATCTCTGGGATCTCTCATCTGATGGAGAATGAGCCCGAAGTGACACATTTTGACACTGAGAGCCCCATGGAGGGCCAGCTAACTGGAACCAGGCCCAGCTTCCTCCAGCGACACCTCCCCTCCCCCCACCCCTGCCCCGCAGCCTCTGTCAGGCTGTCAGCCCAGCCCCTCCGGAAGCTCTTGGCCAAGGCCCAGAGGGGCTCCTAGGAAGCCTCCTGGGCCCTGCTGCTTGCCTGCCTTCCCCTGTTAATTGCTCTCTCTCTGTGGGCACCTCTCTCTTCTGGGGGTAAGTCAAGGCACCTCCCTTAGTTGCCACTTATCATCTGGGGACATTTGGCAAGTGGCCTCAGCTCCTCTGTTTCCCACGTCTGATGTGGGGGTCGTAAGACTCACCGGGTTTAAACAAGGCCACGGGCAGACGGAGTCTACTCTCATGTGGCCAAAGGTTGGAGGGAGCCCCCTGGGCCCCGCTCTGCAGGGACAGCCCCACTCCCCTCTCGTTCCCAAGATGGCCCCTCTGCACACACCCTTGGCCTGCCTCTGCCTTGCTAACTCATCCCTCAGGGAGCAGACACCTCCCCTGGAAAGCGTCCCCTGCTGCCTCCAGACTCCTAATATTACAAAACACTTCCAAAGCCCCCTCCCTACGGTGTGCCAGGCACTGTGGCCACACTTTAGATATGCTACCTCCCTAATCCTTACCCAACCCTGGGAGGTGAGCCCGAAGATGATCCCCTTTTACAGACGTGGAAATTGAGGCCCAGAGAGGTAAAAGTAACTTGCCTGAGGCCCCCCAGCTAGTAAAATGGCTGGACCCAGGGAGGCCATCTCCAAAGTAAGCGCCCTTAACCGCCGCGCTGGGCTGTTTTCCTCCCCCGGGAGCCCTGGTCGCTGCCCCGTGAACATACAAACCATCACTCTTCTCGTTATTATGCCTGCCTCCCCCCTCTTCCCCCTCCCCGCACTTCCTGCACCTAGGACATTTGTCGAAGAGGCATGAATCCCTAGGACGGGCTCCCAGGGGAGCTCTGTGAACCTTTGTCAGAGGCATGAATCCTGGTGGTTATCAGCCCGCCAGTCCAGTCCGGAGATGCAAGGGAGACCGGCATGGGGTGTGCTGGGACTGCCCCTCCTGGCTTTCTGCTCTTTGCCTTGTGTCCTCTTCGGGACACCTGCCCTCCGCCTGCTGCAACCCACGGGTCATTTCCCCACAGACCCAGCGCTGTTTCCTCCTGGCGGAGGCGGCCGGCTCAGCCGGGGCCAGCCCATGCCAGCACCAGCCATGCCCTCAGCCCCAGAACTCACCGGGTTCACGTAGGGAGGCTGGGAGCTGCTTAAGGCCATCTCTCCACTGCCCCTGTGGCCCTTTGCTGCTCTCCACGGCCAGCCAGGCAGTCAGTTCTCTGCACTGGGAGGAGATGACCAGGAAATAGAAAGTGAAGCAAACCTACAGTTGCTCAGTAGGGAGGAGCCAGAGGCAAGAGGAAGTGGTCTGGAGAAAAAGAGAAAGGGAGGGTGTTGAGGGAGGGCTGGGGGTACACTGAGGGAGGAGGGAGCAGACACTCCTCACCTCAGTGACCTTTGCCCTTCCTCTCTCCTGTGCTCCACTCCAACAAACCACTTGTGTTTGGTTCAGACAGATTCAAAGAGCCTGACCTCACTGACATAGCAAGTTTCTAGAGGACACTGTCCACGAGCGTGGGGCCGTGTCTCCTGCGTATGCCTGCCCACAGGGCCCAGAAAACAGTGGGGCTGTGCCGGGCATCGCCCGTGCACGGGGCGGTCGGGGAAGGCCTGCTTCTACCCACTTACACACAGAGAAACTGACGCTCAGAGTCTAAGGGACACGCCCACAATCACACAGCTCACCAGCGGCCACCCGAGCTATAGGACACCTGGGTTCTCAAAAAAGTATTTCTCCCTTTCAAAATTCTATTCCTGGAACGCCTGGGTGCTCGACTGGTTAAGCGCTGGACTCTTGGCCTCAGCTCGGGTCATGATCTCTCAGTCGTGAGATCGAGCCCGTGTTGGCTCTGTGATGAGCGTGGAGTCTGCTTGGGATTCTCTCTCCCTCCCTCTCTCTCTCTCTCTGCCCCTCCCCCACTTATACTCTCTCTCTCTCCCTCAAAAAATAAAATAAAATAAATATATAAATAAATACAAATTCCACTCCTCATATTAAAACACAATCATGTAGAAAGAAATGTTTTTCTGAGCCTGACTGGCTCAGTCGGTTATGCATCTGACTTAGGCTCAGGTCATGATCTTATGGTTTGGGAGTTCGAGCCCTGCACCGGGCTCTGTGCTGACCCCTCGGAGTCTGGAGCCTGCTTTGGACCTTGTGTCTCCTTCTCTCTCTGCCCCTACCCCCCAGTCAAAAACAAATAAAACATTTTTAAAAATTAGAAAGAAATGTTCTTCAAATAGAGGACATGATAATGGAAATTGTTGTCCTAGACTGTACTGGTGCCCCGGGAGCTTCAGATCCCCTCTCTTTATTTCTTTCGTCTCTTCTCCCCTCCCCTTTTCCCCCTGGGCTTTATAATGGAAAGAGGACAAGTCTTGGACATAATAGAACATTCCAAGTGACAAGACAGTTGGAGACATATGAAATAAACTGCATTCGAGTGGCTTTAGTACCTAGTGAAGGGAAATGACTGACTGAAGCAGAGACCAGCAGGATAGGCTGTCAGAGGATGGGGTGGGGGGAGGTGACGATAAACTTACCTGGAGCCATGTGGGTCCCTGCACTGTGCTAGGGAGAGGGGCCACGGTCAAGCCTAGAAGAGTGGTTAAGGGTCATCCGGGCACCGGCTGGGTAGAGGTTGTCCTGGGGCCGTGCACAGCTCTGGGCCTCTCTTCCTCTTGCACCTGGCCTAGATGCTCCAGAATTTGCAAAGACTGACTTCTCTGAGATGCTCCCAGAGACTGAGCCCACATGTCCCCCCTGCCCACCCTCCGTCCCCATTATATTCCTGGATCAATCAGAATATGACCAAATATAAGGGGCAGACAATAGTTGGAGCAGAAAGGAGGGGCAGGAAAGGAAGGGAAGGTCTCTGGGATCCTTTCGGGGACACCAGGGACACCAGGAGAATTTCATCATTGATTGGCTATGGAACTGGATGTTAGATTGGAATATTCACTGCAGATTGGAATATGAAAGAATACAACTTTGGAAAACTCCTTGATGGACTGTAATAAAGTCAAATATCTGCCTCTCCTGTGTCCCGGTTAGTCTACTCCTAGAAATTTACCTGAAAGAAATGAAAGCACATGCATGTGTTCATGACGGCTTTGCTCCTCCCAGTCCCAAACTGGAAACCACACAATGGTTCACCAACAGCAAAAAGGAAAAATGCATTCATACAATGGACAAGCCTACTGCCAAAAAAAAAAAAAAAAAAAAAAAGGGAACTACGTCAGTGAACCCCGTGGTTGAGTGCAAGAAATCAGATGTGCTGTGGGTCCCCTGGGTGGCTCGGTCGGTTGAGGGTCCGACTTGGGCTCAGGTCATGATCTCGCGGTCCGTGACTTCGAGCCCCGCGTTGGGCTCTGTGCTGACAGCTCGGAGCCTGGAGCCTGTTTCGGATTCTGTGTCTCCCTCATCTCTCTGTCCCTCCCCCACTTGCTCTCTGTCTCTCTCTCAAAACTAAATAAACATTAAAAAAAAAAAAAATTAAGACTGTGCCAGGGCCCAGTCGACCTTGGCAGCTCCACGTCGCCGCGCGGTGCCTGCCACCCATTCCCAGGTGGTGAGAGGCAGCCCTTGGGAACGTTCCTTCAGAGCTCTGTTGTTCAAGGTCCTGGATGCTCGTCCGAGGCTCTCCGTTCCCTGCGTTGTAGACCAAAGGATCTGTTCAAAATAGGCGTCCGCCATCTCCCACCTATGAGGATGGCCACTATCAAAGCACCAGGAGATGACAGGTGCTGAGGCAGATGAGGAGGAAGGAGCCTGGGGCCCGGCTGGCAAGCATGTGAAATGGTGAGGCCGCTAAGGAAAAGTGCCTGACCTTAAGCGTCTGACTGCCGAGGTGTCCATTTCAAAGACATCCGCCTCGAGTAAAGGCATCGACAGCCATGGGACAGCTTCTAGCTTCTAGCACCCAGGTGGCCCGCATTCATGAAGTTCCCCTTTTAGAAAGCCTTGGGGAAACCTCGACAACCCCTGAGCGAGCCTGCTTTTCCACTACTGCACCCCCATCCCCTTCCAACAACCCCCATTAGATCCCAATAAAGGCAGGACTCCACATCTGTGCTCATGCTCACTCGCTTTCTCTCCCTACAGCCTCCCCAAGTGGCCCTCGTGTGCCGTGGACCCTCCAGGACTTGTGAGTCAGAGACCTTGGGTTTCCTAAGTTCCCTGAGGGTTGGTGCTGAGGTGCATCTTGCAGTCATTTAAGAAGCAGAAAGGCTGGTTCAGCCACCACAACCACTCTAATGGGGAAACATCTGGGGGATGCTCACCCAAGCGGTATGGGGTCAGGTGAGCGGCCAGCCATTTCTAGCCCACAGCATCACTCTATCAATAGGTTGAGACCCACGTGACACAACAGTTTGGTGGTTCCTTAAAAGCTAACCACAGGGGCGTCTGGGTGGCTCAGTCGGTTAAGAGTCTGACTTCGGCTCAGGTCACGATCTCGTGGTTTGTGGGGTTCAAGCTCCGTGTTGCGCTCTGTGCTGACAGCTCGGAGCCTGAAGCCTGCTTCGGATTCTGTGTCTCCCCCTCTCTCTGTCTCTCAAAAATAAATAAACAAACAAACAAACAAACAAAAAAACGAACCATAGAATTACCCCATGACCCAACATTAGCTTATAGCAGCATTATTTATCACAGCCAAGAAATGGGAGCAACCCAAGTGTCTATCAATGGATAAAGGGATTAAAAATGTGTGTAAATAGGGATACCTGGGTGGCTCAGTAGGTTAAGGCATCCGACTGGCTCACGTCATGATCTCATGCTTTGTGGGTTCCAGCCCCGCGTCGGGCTCTGTGCCGACAGCTCAGAGTCTGGAGCCTGCTTCCGATTCTGTGTCTCCCTCTCTCTGCCCCTCCCCCACTCAGGCTCCATGTCTCTCCCTCTCTCTCTCTCCCAAAAATAAATAAACATTTAAAAAAAAAAAAAAGCAAGACCTAGGGTCACCTGGGTGGTTCAGCCGGTTAAATGTTTGACCCTTGATTTCGGCTCAGGTCGTGATCACACGGCACAGGGATAGAGCCCCGCACTGGGCTCTGTGCTGACAGCCCCTCCCCCACTCATGCACGGGCTTGTGCACCCTTTCTCTCAAAACAAATAAATAAATAAATAAATAATAAATAAACAAATAAATAAAACAAACAAATAAATAGATAAATACAAATAATCTCAAAACAAATAAATAAAAAAAAGCAAGACCTGGAGTAGTGTATTTTTTTTTAATTCCAGTATAATTAACATACAGTGTTCTATTAGTTTCAGGCGTACAATATAGTGATTCAACAACCCTATACATTTCTGGGTGCTCATTACGGTAAATGCACTCTTAAGAAAAATTTTTTTTTTTTTTTTTTTTTTTTTTTTTTTTTTTTTAATTTTTTTTTTCAACGTTTATTTATTTTTGGGACAGAGAGAGACAGAGCATGAACGGGCGAGGGGCAGAGAGAGAGGGAGACACAGAATCGGAAACAGGCTCCAGGCTCTGAGCCATCAGCCCAGAGTCTGACGCGGGGCTCGAACTCACGGACCGCGAGATCGTGACCTGGCTGAAGTCGGACGCTTAACCGACTGCGCCACCCAGGCGCCCCAAGAAAAATTTTTTAAGTGTATTTATTTTGAGAAAGACAGAGAGTGAGCAGGAGAGGGGCCGAGAGAGGGACAGAGGATCCCAAGAGGGCTCTGCGCTGACAGCTGACGGTGGAGAGCCCGACACGGGGCTCAAACTCCCGAGCTGTGGGATCATGACCTGAGCCAAAGACAGATGCTCAACCGACTGAGCCACCCGGACACCCCACAGTAAATGTACTCTTAATTCCCTTCATGGAGTGGAATATTTTTATTGGGACCTCTTGGTTAAGCTGGGACTATGTTTCCCTGAATTCCCCCAACCCCCCCCCCCCTTTTTTTTTTTTTTTGCAAGTTCTGGATGTGAAGGGGCCACAAAAGGAGTTTTAAACGCAGTTTGGAAGGAGGAACTGAAATCTCACCCATACCCTTTCCACGCTCGGAAGGCTCACGCGTGTTGTTACTCACCTGCTTGCTGTCCTGCTGGTGTGGGGCTGGCGGCTGGGCCTGCGTTCAGCACCGCTGTATCTCCTCCTTCAGCTGCTCCTAATTCTGTTCCCGGGGCACGTTTAGATGCGTGACTGGAGGGCTCATGCGTCTCTTGCCGGACGCGCTCATCACCAACGATAGAGGCGTGGACGCAGTGACAGAATGGTGTGGGCTGTATCCTCATGGGTTCCACCCATTCTCTCGCGTGACAGTTCGTTCTGGCTCCACACGCACCCCTTCACGTCCCCGTCCCCATCCTGACTGCCCGCCTTGGTGACTTCAGACTGTGCCAGCAGACAGAGAAGACCACTTTGCAAGCTCCCCCAATCACAGGTTCCTAGTAAAACACATCCTAGTCCAATTCCTGCAAGCCACATTGGAAACCGTTCTGGCAGTTTCTCACAAAGCGAAACATACCTCTTTTGTGGCCTCGAAATTCCACTCCTCGGGATTTACTCACAGTAAATAAAATCGTATGTCCGCACCGTGACCTGTGTACGGATCTTATAGCCCAAGCAGCCCTCAAAAGGCAAACAGATGAACACGTTGTCGTCACGCAACAGAATACAGTAATAAAACGGAACTACTGATAAACACATTTTAGGTAAGTCTCCAATATATTATGCCGAGGAAAAGAAGCCAGACACAAAACGTACACACCGAATGCTTCCGTTTCTCGGAAGTTCTGGACGAGACCCAACTAACCTACGAGGAAAGAGATCAAACAGTGGCTGCCACTGGGAAGGGGCAGGAGGGATCTTTCTGGGGTGATAGAAATGCTCTCTGTCTCAAGAGGATACGGACTCCTTGGGTGTGTGTGCCTGTCAAAACTCACCAAGCTACATACTTCACCTTCTACACTTTCCGCTTGTGTGCAAAGTATACCTCGATTTCTAAAACACAGCTTGAGAGAGGCCCGGGGAACTCAACTCCCTGTGCAGTTCAAAATTAAAAAAAAATTTTTTTAAAGCAAACAACAGGTTTGTTGTCTGCCAGCCAGAAAGATATATATCACACTATACGTTCACTGGCTTGGATCTAAATAAATAAAACGAGTAATTTTTTTTAAAGGAAAGATATCATATACAGTATGCCCCCCTTTTCGCCATGGGATATGTCCCAGGACCCCAAAGATATGGTTGAGGTCTTAGGTCTATCAACGCCTGTATAGATAGTACTTTTTTTCCTGTACATATGTACGCATAAATCTGAATCGATACATTCGGCACAGTGAAAGATTACAGTAATAATAAAATAGAATTACAACAATATACTATAATAAAAGGTGAATGTGGGTCCTCTCTCTCTCAAAGTATTTTCCTGTACTCGCCCTTCTCCTTGTGACTCCAGAGGATGAAATGCCTGCGAGGGAGCTGAAGGGAGGCGAGGGACATGGCCTTAGGCTATGCCTGACCTCCTGACGACATGCCAGAATGAGGATCCTACGCTTCTGGCCCACAGTTGCCCGCGGGTAACTGAAACTGCGGATAAGGGGGCGCTACTGCATCCCCGAGAAGAGACCATGCAATACGAAGTCCCCCTCCGATGATCTTACAGCCTGGTTGAGATCACCTCCAGGGCTGGCTGCCTCTCCGACTGCCTGGGCATTTCATGCTGTGTGGACCACACCCTCTATCCACAGGTCCTCCCACTGCCTTGGGGAAGTCCCTCCCTCCTCCAGCTCCCCTTTTTTCCTTAGTCTCTTCTCGGTGAAGGCTCGGAGGCGCCAATGGGCTCTCGTGCCGGGGTTACTACAGGGCAAATGAAAGGGCGCCAGCCTTCCTTGGAGCGTCTGTAGGGCACCCAGTGTGAGTTCCACCTTCACCCCAGGCCTGACCTTCCTCCACAGGGGCTGCTGACCGAGTCACTCCTTCCCAGGGCAGGAATCAAAGTTGAACGCTTATTTAGAAGGAATGGTGGGGAGGCGAGCGTGTAGGCTTAGCTTGGAAGGGGAAGGACAGAGGACCCCTTCATGAGGCAGGGGAGGGACGGTGTCAGGACAGGGTTGCAGGCTTCCCCCCCACCCCACTGCCGGCTTGGCCTCCTTCACCTCTGCCCCAGCTGAACTCTCACTGGCAGCTAAGGTCTTTGTCTTGATAAGAAGGAATCGAAACTATTGCACTTCCACTTACTGGAATTCACAGCTTTCTAAAAAACACAGGAGGGTATGGCCACTCCAGAACAATGACTCTCCTGGGAGCCCTAAAGTAAATACAGCCAGCAAGGAAGTGGGGGGGGGGGCAGGAAACATCTAGCATAGTGATACCCAGACTTTGGTGAGCCTGGAATCTCTCCCAGGGCCTGGGCTTGGGGAGTTTAGAGGTAAGTCTGGAAATGTGCATTTTCAACAGGCACCTCATGCAGATCTTGTGGGACCCTAATTACAAATCTGGGGGGCATCTTTAAGAAAATGGATACCTACAGGGCGCCTAGGTGGCTCGGTCAGTTAAGCGGCGGACACAATCTTGCGGTCCGGTCTGTGAGTTTGAGCAGCCCCCCATTGGGCTCTGTGCTGACAGCTCAGAGCCTTCAGAGCCTGGAGCCTGCTTCCGATTCTGTCCCCCTCTCTCTCTGCCCCTCCCCCACCCATGCTCTGCTTCTGTCTCTGAAAAATGAATAAACCTAGGGGAAGGGGAAGGAGGGGAAGGAGGGGAGGGAGGGGAAGGAGGGGAGGGAGGGAGGGAGGGGAAGGAGAGGGAGGGGAAGGAGGGAGGGAGGGGAAGGAGGGGAGGGAGGGGAAGAAGGGGAGGGGAAGGAGGAGGGGAGGGAGGGGAAGAAGGAAAGGAGGGGAAGGAGGAGGGGAGGGAGGGGGAACGGGATGGAAAGGAAAACCTACTTAACCAAAACAGATGACCAAACACACACATGGCCAGGGCCCTGCCCCAGTCCACGCAAGTGAGGGGCCCTGCTGGTGAGTCTACCTCTGGGCCCAGAGAGGAAAGTGAAACCCCCTTGAAGAAGTGCAGATGAGCAATTATTTACGAGCATTTACTGAGCACTTGCTGCATGCCCAGCCCTGAACTTGGCTCTGGGGACCACAGACCGAGAGGACCTCGTCCTTTCCTTCCAGTGCTTCATAGATCATTAGGGTTGGTGGGGGGTACCAGTTACTAAGCGCACTACTGTGCTGTGAAAGAAGCGTGTACGGCTTTCAGTGGGGGCACAGCAGCTGAGTGAGGCCAGGCAGGTCACCTGAGCTCTGTGAGCCTCAGTTTCCTCACCTGTAAGGTGGGGCGAATCACGGGCCTTCTTTCATTAGGTCATCGGGAGGGCTGAACGAGCTAATGCTTGGAAGGCACTTAGGCCGGCGCCTGGCACACAGCGAGCGCTCCTTACGTCGTATCTATTTGTTCACATATCTTACTTGTGGGTGGTGAGGCCAGAGAGGAAGTGGCCGCGGGGCTGAGCTTGCAGAGTGCTGACATCCTTTCCACGGGCGGCAGGGCTGAGGAGTGGAACCAAGCACACTCAGAGTCCCTGCTCACACTTCCTCAGTGGGGAACCCAGGTGAGCCTCCAGACTGGCGTCCTATCAGTTCATTATCAGACACACGGTCGCCTCGGCCTTTAGTCCTTGCGTGATTAGCCTGGGACTAGTCTTAGCTCCCGATTTCCTTTAAATAAACTTAGGCTTTTCTTCTCTCTCCTTTTTTTTTTTTTTAAACGTTTATTTATTTTTGAGACAGAGAGAGACAGAGCATGAATGGGGGAGGGTCAGAGAGAGAGGGAGACACAGAATCCGAAACAGGCTCCAGGCTCTGAGCCGTCAGCACAGAGCCCGACGCGGGGCTCGAACTCACGGACCGCGAGATCATGACCTGAGCCGAAGTCAGCAGCTTAACCGACTGAGCCACCCAGGCGCCCCTTCTCTCTCCTTTTTAAAGTTTACTTATTTATTTCGAGAGAGAGAGAGAGAGAGAGAGAGAGAGAGAGAGAGAACAAGAGTGTGAGTGGGGGAGAGAGAGAATCCCAAGCCAGCTCCACACTGACGTGGGGCTTGAACTCATGGACCGTGAGATCATGACCAGAGCCGAAATCAAGAGTCGAATGCTCAACCAACCGAGCCACCCAGGCGCCCCTGGATGCTTTTATTTTAAAAGCAAATTTCACGTCATCACCATAAATGGCAACCACCGCCACTTCCATAAATAAAAACTCTCGGTGGGCAAAGCGGGTGAAGGTGGTCATGCAAATTTTGGGGGGACACAAACATTTGAATCATTGCAATGAATACCCCAAACAGCATAAAATCCAGAAAAATAATATTTTTATTACTTTCCTGGCACTATAACGCCTTCTACTTTTTTGGCCGCATATTCTTTGCTTCTTTGTGTGAAGATCTGACATATTTCCCATAAAGGAAGTAGAAAGATCATTCCGTCTTTCCAACGGCCTGTTTTTTTCTCCACTGCCTGTGTACTCTGGGTACCAGGTAACATGGGACACGTTCCTTTGGCCCTCTGGCCCCGCATCTTTGTACCTGGACCCAGGGGAGTTGGCACAACAGACAGGAGGAGGGTTCCAGAAGCCATTCCTAAACTGGGACAGTCGGGAATAACTGAATCATTAACGGAGGTGGCTGTGACCCACATAAATAAATCCCACTAAACCTAGAGTGAACATATGCCCAACTCAACGACTCTCTCTTAGCCCGACCCCCGAATTGGCTTCTCCAATACCACCCGACTCAAGAGGCAGTATGATAGAGGGGATGCCGGAGGGGAAGGAGACAGTAGTGTTAATCAGTTCGCTTCATACATCTTAGCTCTCATGGGGCGACTGGATGGCTCAGGAGCTTAAGTGACCTACTCTGGATTTCGGCGCAGGTCATGTTCTCGCAGTTCGTGGGATCAAGTCTCACGCTTTGCTGTCAGCACAGAGCCTGCTTGGGACTCTCTCTCTCTCTCTCTCTCTCTCTCTCTCTCTGCCCCTCCCCTGCTCATGCTCTCTCACGCTCAAGAAGTCAACGTTTTTTTAAAAAATACATCTTAGGTCTCTCAAATGTTGCAAACACCTCTAGTCATGGAAACCCATTGCCTAGGCAGAGAAGAGCCTTCAAGTTCAAGCTTCTCGGGGACCCCACCTCCGGATTTGGTTCCTAAACCGGCTGGGAAGACAGATGACGGCTGGGGTGCCAGCCAGTGACGCTTGCCAAAGGAAGATGAAGCCTGGTTATACCCTTCCTCTGGAAGGCTTCCCTCTGCCTCCTTCCTTCTCTCCTCTCCTTTCAGGAGCAGAGTCCCTCTTCCTCGACCGTGAACGCTCCCCAGAAAAGGAGCCAGTGTTTACCGACGCCAAATTGCCATCTGCCTGGCACGGGGCCAGGGATTTTATGTCTGTCATCTCTGGCCAAGCTCCCGGCAGCCCTTGCTGTGCTGAATAATCGATGAAGAATCAGAGAAGCGCCCAGCACCACACATGACACGAACAGCCAAAGACAGGTCAGCCGGGCTCCTTGGTCTACGAACTACACCCCCCCCCCCCCCCGCCCCCAGCGGCCCCTCCCTCCACTCTGGTGTCTGTTGAAGGGATGAGCTGGGTAGCTGGCCACCAGCTCCGGGCCTGCTGAGCGGATGCCGCCGGGTTCATCTAGCCCGTGTTCTGCTTACCTACGGCTGCATAAAATTACCCAAAAACTTAGTAGCTTAAAAGAATGACAGCATTGCTCCGGCTCACAAAGCTGAACTCGAGCAGGGCCAGGTGGGGGCAGCTCATCTCTGCCCCAGAGCGGGGAGCAGAGGGTGGAAGCTGTGTCCTTTTATAACCTAGCCTCAGAGGTCACCATTTCTACCACATTCTGTCGTTGAGGCGGGTTCAAGGAGAGGGACAAGACCTCACCTCCTGATGGGGAGCAGCGATTCTGGAAGAGCTTTGGGACCAGAAATGCTTGGAAGATACAATGACTGCCACAGTCAAGAAACAAGTGCTGGGTCCCTCCTGGGACCTGGGGTGCAGGGAGCACTTGATGGGCACAGAGGAGGGAGTACTCAGAGATTTTTTTTAAGTTTATTTAGAGAGAGAGAGAGAGAGAGAGAGAGAGAGAGAGAAAACGCCTGTGCACATAAAGGGGCAAAGGGAGAGGGAGAAAGAGAATCCCAAGTCGGCTCTGTGCTGTCAGCGCCGAGCCCAACGCCGGGGCTTGTCAACCACGAGATCATGACCTGAGCCGAAACCAAGAGTCAGATGCTTAACCCACTGAGACACCCAGGCGCCCCAAGATTCTTTTTTAGTTAACACTTGTTATAGCGTTGATTACATGCTAAGCAACCATTCTGGGTGCCTTACATTTACTTCTCCATCAGCTTTACAAAGTAGGTGCAATTGACTATGTCTAGTCTATGTGGGAAGAAACGAAGGCACAGAGAGGTGAAGCAACTTGCTCAAGGTCACACAGCCAGAAAGTATCACAGCGGGGATTCAGCCCAGGCAGTGCCGCACCGAAGCCTGTGCCGCTAACCACCGCACCACCCGCCTCACTTCTCACATGCCCCTTCCTAGGGCTTCCGTTCATGGGACCCAACCCCTGCTGCAGGGAACATCGGCCCATGTGACTGCGTTTTGTGCCCCCGGGGCAAGGAGAGCTCTGCCACAACCTGTCTCCTGGTTTCATTTCTGATCAGTATTTTTCTGTGCCTGGGGAGTCAGAAGCCCAGAGCCTCAGGTGCTGCTATGGGTCCTGTCAACACCTTCTCACCCAGGGCTCATTCCAGAGGGGTGGCAGGGACCCGGGGCTGGAGGCTGCTCTGCTGAACAGAGAGGAACAATGAATCTGTTGTCTTTTGTAGCCGGGGACCTCTGGGGAAGAATGCAATGTGGAATGAAATGGTACTTTCCATGGAGTGGAACATCATCTTATAGGGGACCCCAGGTGTCGAAGCAAGACCCAGAGACTTTAAGAAACAGCCAGATGTGGGGGTGCCTGGGTGGCTCAGTTGGTTAAGCATCTGACTTCGGCTCAGGTCAAGGTCTCACGGTTTGTGAGTTCGAGCCCCCATGAGGCTCTGCGCTGACAGCTCAGAGCCTGGAGCCTGCTTCAGATTCTGTGTCTCCCTCTCTCTCTGCCCCTCCCCTGCTCGCACTCTCTCTCTCTCTCAAAGATAGATAACAAACATTAAAAAAAAAAAGTGTTTATCTTCAAATACTAGCCAAATATATCAATTACTATTCAGAAGCAGAGCTTTCAAACACTCCCCAGAATATTTTTTTTTAAGTATTTCACAAAGGAAATAAAATGTATGAAGTGGTCTCTGAATTAGAAACGGAGGGCTACTGGAAAATACACATTCCAGAAGATTACCTGACTCTTCAGGCAAGCCAACTTTACCTTTCTGATTTTTTCTTAGTCTTAATGGAAATAAATATACATTCCATATTTTTAAAAAAAAGTATTTCAGGGACGCGTGGGTGGCTCAGTCGGTTAAGTGTCTGACTCCGGCTCAGGTCATGATCTTGCGGTTCATGGGTTCGATCCCCATGTCGGGCTCTGTGCTGACAGCTCGGAGCCTGGAGCCTGCTTCGGATTCTGTGTCTCCCTCTCTCTCTGCCCCTCCCCTGCTCACGTGCTGTTTCTTTCTCTCAAAAAGAAATAAACATTAAAAAAAAAATTTCAGTGAAGTAACTGTTATTTGAACATTGTTTTACTCATCACAAAACGCTGATTTACATGAAAACACGTAAAGTCTTCATGATCCTGTGGTATGAACCTGTAGGCTTATATCAAATAAAGGTATATTCACTGAAGACTTGGCAAAGTTAATAACATCAATTCAAGTTAATAAAAATCTCCCAATGTGACTTGGAGGGAAAAAAGGACAAATGTGGCTTATGGAGAAAGATTTAAAAAACCCAGCAGCTAAGGAAAACATGCCGGATAGGGCAGTTAGAAACAAGCCCCCCAACCGAGTCTCCAGAACAGAGACCCTCAGCTTTACCACTGGATCTTCCAGAACAAGGTCACATTTTTAATTTTCCTTGTTCCCACCCTTACCCATTCATTTCTACAGCAAATTCTTCTTGAAGGCATGCTGCCAGGCAAGGTCTCCCTGCCCATGCGGTGCTCACCTGGATGCCCCCAAGCATGACCCTCTCCCCCCTCCTCATCTACAGGCTCACCTTCTCAGCGAACAACCCCATCAATAGGAGGGCAGACGTTTGGGGAGTTACCCTGGACGCTCACCTCTCCGCCACATCCAGTCAAAGCTCAGGTCGTGATCCCCTGGCCTCTAGTTTTAGGCCCGCTCCAGTCCGTGCTATGTATCTAAGACATAAATCTAATTATAGCCCTCCCTTGCTCAAGAATCTTCAATGGCTCCCCAGGGCTGCCATGTTAAAGTCTAAACTCCTTGGCTTGGCACCTACAGGATCCCTCCAGCTCCAAACTACTCCCCTGGTTCCACTTTACAACAGCTGGAACACTCGTGATTTCCCAAGCACACCCTGTGTTCCCAGACCTCTGAGCCTTTGCAGATGCTGTTCCTACAGGGCAGAATGACCTGTTCTCGTTTATATGCACCAGACACATTACTCACCCTACAAGTCGGCTCCAAGGCCACTTCCTCCATGAAGCCTGCCGGGCAGACTGAGGGACCTCTTAACGCAAGGGCACTACCCCCTTTTTATCTGTGTTCCAGCACTCGGCGCCATCTTCCGGGCACAGGTGCTCAGCAAATGTCTGACTTGGGACGTTCCTCGGCTTTTGCGGAGAGGAAACTCTGGAGTCAAAGCCGTTGGCTGAGTCCTGGACGAGCCACCTTCCAGCTGTGTCATCTTGGGTGAGTAGTTTAACCTCTCAGGGCCTCAGTTTCCTCGGCTGAAACACCACAATTCCCACCTCGTGGTGGTGTTGTGAGGGCTAGATTAAGGGAAGAGGATATATGAAGAGTACCTCCCTGGCTCAGAGAGGCCTCACGAATACTGGCTCCTCTTAAAAAAAAATTTTTTTTTAATGTTTATTCACTTTTGAGAGAGAGAGAGAGAGAGAGAACGAGCAAGGGAGGGGCAGAGAGGGAGTCACAGAATCCAAAGCAGGCTCCAGGCACCGAGCTGTCAGCCCAGAGACTGACGTGGGGCTCGAACTCACAGACCGCGAGACCGTGACCTGAGCTGAAGCCGGACGCTCAACCCACTGAGTCGCCCAGGCGCCTCACGCTGGCTCCTTTTTTCCTCCGCCTGTTCTTACTCCAACCTCCAAAGCACCTCTCTCCATGACTGGCCAAGAGAGGCTCCTAGAAATAAGATTCAGGTAGGAGATCACCCCGCTCCCCACCCCGCATGGCTTCCAGGAGGCACAGGCACCCTCAGCCCAGGAGACACTGAGTGGCTCTGGGTCTGCTCACGAGCTGTGACTACTGCCAGCTGGATGACTGTCCTCTGGGCATCGTGGGCTCTGACGCCATTTTGTCTCCACTCCGTCTGTCTTCAAAGTCCACGGGTAACTTCTTTCTCCGGAAGGGGCTCCCAGAGGGGGTCCAACCATCCCGGACCCCCCCCCCTCCATTCCTATTCCCCCTCGCCATCCGAGCAGCCCCTCGCACTCATCTGGAGCTGACCCAAGTAGACACGAGCCCCAGACACCTTGGTACAATTTTATTCACAAACTCCAGACACCCAGGCTTGGCCTGGCACAAAGGATGTGCTCTTGCCAGCGGCAAAAAACTGCTAACAGCACGTTCATGAATACTAACCGTTTTAATTTAAATTAATAGCATTTCTGGAAGACAAATGCGGTTGATAGAAAATATAAAAACTTTTACTGTACAAATTTTACATCACATTCAAAAAAAAAGCAGGCGTGTGCCTGTGGCCACGGAAGACGCTGGCTTTACACACACACTGATGAAATCCTGGCTAACACTGCAGCATCGTACGAGCTCCCTAAATGGCTTCACATTTGTGTTTCCACCCCGCCCCCCCCCCAAATCAACACAGAACCACGGCAATACAGGCTTACAGGGCGCACAGCTGCCCCCTGTGATCACAAGAAGAAAGGCCACGACGGGGCAGGATTCCAGCGCCCTGCGCGGATTTGGTGACGCGAGAGAGGTCAACATCGCTACACTGCCCTCGACTAACGGGGGGGGAGCTTGCTAGGATTCGGGATCTCGAGTTGGATGGGGACCCAGGGACTGCGGCTTGGGGGAATAAAGGCAGCGGGGACATGGGCCCTAGGGTTTGGGAGGGGACGTTGGGGACTGGGGGCCTGCTGTAAAGAAGGACCAAAGCTTGGGCTCCACTCTCAGACCCCGCTGGGGCCTCCGCAGCCCCCAGAGCTCTCGCCAAGGAGGCCCTCCCAGCTTCTCCGTCCCCTTCACGGCTGGCCGTGAGGGCTGAATTCACAGTATCTGCCGTCCTTCGTGTGTTTCCATGGCAGACGGGGAGAGCACACAGAAGGGCAAGCACGTGTTCCCAACCTCAATTCACAGTCACTTAAAGAGACGGAAGGAGAAGGGGACCACGTTTTTTTTCTTTTTTTTTTTTAAATGACAGGCAGCACAGAGGCTAGGCCAAGAGCTGGGGGGCCGTCCAGGGCCCTGAAGACGAAGGGGGTGTCCCCCAGGCCTTCGGCTCTCCTTCAGGGTTCCTGGCAAAGTGTCAATTCCTTAAGGGCAGGGACTGTGACGGCTCCCATCGCGGGTCCCTGAACTTTCATAAGACACCGTAGGTATTCGACGAAAGCTTCTTGAACTGACCTGCGGGCATGACGCCCACGGGGGGAGGCCAAGGGATGACAGGATGAGACCAGCAGTCTCACGGAGGAGGGAAGAGCCACCCGGGGCTGACTCTAGCTGGGTGTCAGCTCCTGTCTTCCCCGGCCAGGAAGGGAAAGGAGCTCGGGTCTGGGGCGCTCATGGGGAGCGGGAGCCTGGATACCTTGCCCGGCTGCACAGCTGTGCTCTCCAAGCGAGTGTGGGTCGGGCCGGGGGGGGCATCTGACCCAGAGACAGGAAGGTGGCCCTACGACTTCGAGGCCGCGGCCCACTTCCCAGGACATTGTAGCCAGACTCCAGGGGAGGCTCTGAAGATTGGAAGCTTTGCTCGGGGAATCTAAACGAAAGGGATGGGTGGCCCACACACCTCCCCATCTTGGCTCAGAGCACGGACACAGGTTCTGGGTCTGAATCCAACCACGTCTCCACCCTCGTCACCCTTGGTCAGTTCTGGTTTGGGGCCTAACATGGCGTAACGTCCACTGAAGGCTTCTCTCCCTTTTGGAACTTTTCTCTTTAGGTGACGGCTTCTGACGAAGACAGACAGGATGCTCTCACGTCACTGACTTTCCCCAGTCAAGCCCCTCCTTCTGGCGCAAATGTACGCAAGTGGCCCGGACTCGGTTCACGGAAGGCTCTGAAGACTGGGGGCCGGGTGGGTCCAGATGAAAGGCGTGGGGGGCACGGGCCTCCCGTCCCAGCCGAGAACTCAGACGCGGGCAGCGGAAGAGTCAGGAGTGGCAAGGACTTCGAAAAGGGCTGGGGGAGAAGGGGTGGGCAGTTCCGGAACCTTGGCATGACGGCTGACGGGCTCCCAAAGAGCCAGGTCACTCTGTGGCTGGGAGGGTGGGCTCAGGGACCCTACCGCCTGCCACTTCTCTCTCCCCCTACCTTCTTTCTTCTCACCAATCAAGCCTTCACGGTGTGCACAGCTGTGGGGCTGGGCCTTCGCTCTTGGCCTCTTCGCTCACATGTGAGCCAGGGACACGGATGAGTCCCAGCTCCTTAGCGTCTGCCTTCCTGGAAGCCGCGGGAAGAAAAGCTCTCTACAGGCCGTACAAACCCTGGCTACCAACCACTGGGTCAGCCCAGATGTTATTTGGGTTTCAGCCGTCTCTACTTTTCTGGCAGGTAGGGGCTGGATCCCTGGGGCCGAATGAGAACCCCAGCTCGCTGGGAACCCCCGACCCTCATAATCCAGCTTGGTTCCTAGCCAGGGTTTCCTCTGCCAGAGGAAAAAGGGACAGTGTCCTTCCGGTAGGACGGGGGAGAACCCTATAGAGGGAGACTCCCCACGGATGGGGTTTAGGGCCAAAGCAGAGTCCAGGTCGAACCTTGTGGTCCCCATCCTACCCCGAGAACAGCCACAGTCACTGTGCTTTTCTTCCTTCTCACTGCCGACAGGGGCCTCCGGGGAGGGGGGTGGGGGTCGCTTCCACCAGCCTGGCAGGTGGTGCCAGCCCACTTCTGCAGAGCACTTTTTCTTAGTACCTGTTGTAAAACAGCGAGTTCACTCCACAGAGACGTATATGTAAACGTTTGCTGCCTGTCAGGGCAGGTCTGGTTGTTGGTGATGTCACTTTAAGACAAACAGCAGGTGCAGCTCCATTGCCAGCCCGGGTGTTTCCGTGGACGAAAGGTCTGAATCGATGAGTCGCGTTCCTGGTGTGCGGCACTTGGGAGGGTGGAACGATGTCTCGGAGAGGGTTTTCGTTTTCGTTGTTGGTGGTTGTTGGGATGTTTCAGGACCGCGTTTAAGAGAGAAAGAAATCGGCAGAAAAAGTGCACAAGTTGGCTACATCTTTGGATTACTGGGCTCCAGGACGCCTAAGCCAAACCTTTCGAACCGGGGTACAACTTTGCTGCTGTTAATGCTGCAAAGAGGAACAAAAAGAAGGGTTACGGCCACGCTGGTCTCCATTAGAAGTGGGGCGGTGTTAGCTAGGTCAGTCTCAGAAGCTCCGCGGAGGACCCGGCCCCAGCAAGAAGCGAGAGTGACTGCATGCCAACAGCCTCGGCTGAGCTGTGTGGCCGGGGTGCTAAGACTTGGCCACACACCCTCCCGGGGTCGGGGTGGGGGTGGGGCAGTGGGCTCGTTAGTCTCCGAGTCCTCAGCACCAGTCACTGCCGTGGCCTTGTCCGAACTACTTTCTCACCTGCAGCCCAGCAGAGCTCTGCTCCGAGCACAAGCGGGAGGAGAGAGAAACCTGTCCCCAAGTACCGAGAGGGACATCCCACACTCCTTTTGGACAAGGTCCCCAGGCATCAGAGACCATGTGGGAAGCAAGCTGAAATGCAGATTCTCAGGGCCCACCTCCGGAGACCTGGGCTCAGTTGTGGGAGGGACCCCAGGAATGTGAATTTGGTAAGCGGCACAGCGAGTGCGTGTGGCCTCTCAGCCACACTCTTGATGAACGCTGACCTGGGGTCTGGTACTTTCTGTCCGCACTGGGCGGATGTAAAGGGAGTTAACATCGTGGGGACCGGGGGCAAAAGCTTCGTTCTCATCAGTGAAATCGTCTGGCGACAGCCCTCCCCCACCCCCCGCTTTGTTTTAGGACAACTTTCCTAAGCGCGCCGCTGAGGACAAAGCCCTGGCAGGCTAGTGTCTTTCACGGCAACAGGACTTTTGGTGTCCACCACCCCCCGGCCCTCCAGGGGGGCCTGGCCTTCGGCAGCTCTGAAATCCTCCCGCTCCTTGCTGGACAAGATCTCTGCGGCTCAGCAGCCAAGCCAAACCTCTCCGCTGTGCTGTGGGAGCAGTACAGCCGGCGGGAGGCCGAGGTGCTCAGGGGGGCACGAATCTCGCTGAGGTGTTAGTAGGGAGACAGCACCACCCAAACACAAACAGTGCCGCCCCACAGAAGAAGAGTTAGACAATGAAGTCCCATCCGGGAGGCAATTCTGTTAGGGGATCCTCGTGGGCAGCGGTTACTCAGGCACACATAGGCCGTGGAGAGGGGTGGGGGTCAGTTTCAAAAACAAAGCGAGAGAAGAAGTCTCGGGAGAGACGCTCGGAGCAGCAGAGATCGCATCCCCTGGGTTAGTGCCCGCATCTCAGTTTGCGCTTGAGCAGAAGTCACGGTGCCACGGGTCGATTAGGAGGAAGAAAGCCCCGAGTGCATGCAAGGCAGCCAGGCCTACAACCTACGGGAAGAAAGAGAAGAGGGGAGAACCGAGTCAGAGGCCGAGCCCACAGAGGGGCAGGGGGAGCGGCAGAGGCCTGGCCAGGGCAGGGGGCAGGGGACCCTCTTTCCCCGCAGAGGGGGAAAAAGGCATCCCCACTCCATTCCCAGCTGGGCAGCCCAGAGAGCTTGGAAAGGACCTGGCACGAAGCACCTGTCCAGAGCTCCGCTGGGACAGTCACAGAATGTTTAGACAGAGGTTGGCCAATGGGCCCACTGCCCCTCAGCCCCGGACTATCCAAAGTGACTTCCTAAAAGTTCACTGTTTTTGCTTACTGCTTTCCCTTCTTTGAAGCTCTGGCCAAAGGGCACCCTGGACTTGGGCCAATGATCTGAGATCGCTCCCACCCAGGGACGGGCCATCATCTGCCACAGTGGGTAGACGGAGGCCCTGCCACATGCTGTGGGTCTTCTCGGCCCAGCGAGAGACGCACAGGCCTGCGGGACCCTTGCCAGCGGCCGTTTCAGCGACAGGAGCATCACTTCGGTTTATGCGAACAAAACACACAAAAACGGGGAAGCCGGACACAGAGACAGAGCAGGAAGCAGGGTGCAAACAGGCAGAAAGACACACTGTTCCTCCAGAACCGGAAAGGAGTTCTTAAAGTCCAGGTGGCCGTAACGTCCTTTCCCGTAGTAGCGGCTCCGCCAGCGCCTGGGGGGGCCCCGCGGCCATTTTGCCAAGTGTGGGAACAGCGCGGTCCAGTGGGTGACGGGAGTCGGGCACCCGGTGCAGACGGGTGGAGGAGGAGCCCCAGGAATCAGGACGGCAGGGAGGGGAGGGGCGACAGAAGGGGCCAGCGCATCCGCCACCCCCCGAAAATAAACAAAGCGGCAAGATGGATGGAAAAGAAAAGAGAAGATGAGAATTAGACACTGAATGTGTTGAAGAACAGATCCTGAGCGGGAAGCTCGGACTGAGACTCGTGCGGGGCTGCTGGCATTCTTTCCTCCCAGGGGCTAAAATGGATGGCTTTGGGCATGGAACGACGCCCATGTGGGACTCCCGTTTCCCACCTGTGAAATGAGAAGGTGGGGCTATGTGGTCTTTAGGGAATCTGGAAGTATCTCCGGAATGCCAGACCCACCTGCTGCGGCCTTCTCTTCTGTGGCTGAGAAAACCAGCGTCCAAGATATTAAACAAGTTGCCCAAGGTCTGACAAACCAGATCCTTGAACTTTTTGCAAGTCCAGGGGAACCCCAGTCTCTTGGCCTCTGCCAGGAGAGCTCCTGCTCAAAACCCAGTTCCAGTGACCGCCCCCCCCCCACCACCCCGATTCTGGAGACCCTTTCTCAAGCCCCCTGGGTGGGCAGAGAGGCCCCTGCGTGTGTTCCCACAAAGGCCGTTCTCTGTCACAGCCCTTAGCGTGTTATAACCATTCCCTTCTTTATCCAATTACACTATAAACTCCTTGCTGGCCGAAACCTGGCCTTGGCCTTCAGTCTCCCCAGGTGTGTAGCAGGTACCCAGCAAAGGCTGGCTACAACCCATACCTTTAATGGCCACATTAGGTTATGGAGTCTGACTCATCTTCAGAGCAAAATATCGAAACTACTGTGTCATTCTAACAGACACAGCCCTAAACTGTCATTCCTCTAGACCGTCCCTACAAATGACCTAAATCAGCAGTTGACTGCATTTCTTCACGGACTTCTGCCTGCAACCTCTGGCAGGTCGGGCGACCCTGCCAGGCCTCCCCTCCCCTGCAGCTTGAGACCCCGTCTGGCTTGTTTTCAGATGGGAGGGGCTGGCGAACTATATTGACGCCAAATCCAGCCACTAAAAGATGTGGACCACTTTGAAGCTTTGTCCAAAACAAAAACAGAAAAACCAAGAACGTATGACAGAGACCACATGACCCACAAGCCTAAGATATTTACCAGCCGCCCTTTCTAGAACCATGGACAGTACAGCTGCCACCAAACACCTGGGCAGCAGACGTGGGATCAGGTGCAGCTTCTCCAGGGGCTCAGCGACGTGGCCGCAGGTGCCCGACGAGCCGCTTGGGGGTGCGGACAGGCTTCTGCCCCACAACTAGCAAGGGCAGCTCTATTTTATCTGTTATCATCAATGGGGACTTGGTGGGAGATCGTACTTTTACGAAGTGCCCTTCGCCTTCAAAAAGTTTAAAACCGTTCCTGTCACTCAGGGGTCTGGTCACATAGGGCCTGCCCAACCCGTTTCTGTATAATCCATAAACTAAGAATGGTTTTTACCTTTCTAAATGGGTTGGGGGTGGGGAATCAAAAGAAGATTTCATGATATGGGAAAGCTGCATGAAGTTCAAGGGTGAGCGTCCCTAAATAAAGCTGTCTTAGAGCACAGCCATCCCCTGATGTAGGTGCTGGGGCTGGTCTTGCATCAGACGGCAGAGCTGAGTCCTTGCGGCGGGGACTGTATATGGTGCTGTCACAGCCTCACACTGCTGCTGGGTGCGCTACCAATCCTGGGGGCCTGCAAAGCCTAACACAGCTCCCTCCGCTAGAAGCCCGTCCCCCTTCACAAGTCGGCCAGCCTCCCTCTGGCCCAATCCCTGCTTGCTAAAGCCGTGGAAACCGAGGCCCGGAACAAGGAAGGACTTTCCCGGATTCTCACAAAGGGCTCGCAGCAGGGCAGAGGTCCGTTTCTGAGTGTTCTGGCAGAGAGCGCCAGAGGGGCAGAGCACGAAGGGAACGAGACAGAATGGAGGAGTGAAGACCACCCTGTGCCAAAGGGGGTACAAAGGATGGTGTGATTAAACAGAAGGGAGCTGGACTTCTCGTGTCAGAGGAGCACACAAACTCAGGCCATGTCGTCCCCGTAACAGGTGGCTGATCTGGGGGCTAGAAACCGGTCTCGAGTCTGCACCCTTTTAATAACAGTTACTTTGCCGATTTTGGTGGTGCTGTAACACCCACGCTGCTCTGGCTTCCTGTCTGGCCCCTTCTATGGTGGAATCTTCCCCAGGCCTAGCCTGGGCCCAGTGTCAGCCCTGTTCTGATAACAGCGATGCTGGGTTTTCACAACAGAGTACCAGAGACACTCATCTCGCAAAAGGAGTCTCTGAAACAAACAAGACCCTAGTATCACTTGGACAAGGGGACTAGTCGCCTCTGGTGAATCTGCTCTGTATATTCCCCAGATCAAAGTCGTAGGCAGACAGAGCCGACAGGGCCCTTTAAGACACCAGGTCAGGCTGCAAAAGGCCTGCTTGGCGGGTGTGGCCCACGGAGGGGGGACTTACTCAGCGGACTTCCAGAAGTGGCCGGGGTGGGAGAGCCGCCGGTTCAGCTTGGGCAGTTTCTCCAGCATGTCCATCAGCAAGGTGAAGCTGGGCCTCTCCTGCAGGTCGAAAGCCCAGCAAGCAGACAGGATCTCCTGCAAGCAGAGCCGACATTAGTGGCGTGAGAGCTGGCGGGGAGCGAGGAAGGCACAGCTGGGCTACGCGGCATAGGACCCCTTTGATGCTCTCAAGCACCACCCCCCCTTCTGTCCGTGTCCCCTGAACATCCTGCCGATAGTAAGAAGACTGGCCATTTCTGGAGTAGTTATTCCAGAGAAATAATTGAATCTCAGAAGAGCTCATGCTTCTAGTTGAAAACAAAGGGCACGAGCTTGTCTCCCCTCTTTTCTTCTTAGACCGTCCTGGAATAACAGGAATAAAGCTGAATAAACAGGTAATAGGAAAGAGATCAGAAATGGGATTGTAGGGGCGCCTGGGTGGCTCAGTCGGTTAAGTGTCCGACTCTTGGTTTTGGCTCAGGTCATGCTCTCACGGTTTCGTGAGCTTGAGACCTGCATCAGGCTCTGTGCTGATCGTGCAGGGCCTGCTTGGGATTCTCTCTCTCCCCACTGCCCCTCCCCTACTTATGCTGTCTCGGTCTCTCTCAACATAAACACACTTAAAAAAAAAAAAGAAAAAAGAAAGAAAGAAACGGGGTTGTAGATTTTTCAAATGGAAAGCAGAAGAAACACAAGACGCTCAGAATAATTGTGGGGTGGGACCGCAATGGAGGCAGGAGCGACCGCAGCGTTCCAGGAATGGAGGCTGGGAGCGACCAGGATAAAACAGAGGGCAGAACTTGAGAGTTAGCAGAGCACCCTTCCCGAATGCCCCCTGAGAGTGAAGGCCCTCTGACATGGGTAGTTTGCTGCCTACTCTCAGGATCTGCACATCTACAGCACACCCTGCAGCCTTTCAGTTCAGCAGAGCTCCTGTGAGAAAACAGGCCTGCACACACGACCAGGCAGGAAATGCTCACTGACTTAGGCAGCTCGGGCTTCTGTTCTCAAGTACAACTGAGTGTGTGTGTGTGTGTGTGTGTGCGTGTGTGTGTGTGTGTGTGTGTGTAGAAGCTACTCTATCCATAAAACAAGACCAAGGTGCAATAAAAAAAACACACCAAAAATAAGGGAGTGCTTGAAATTAATAATACAACTTTTGAAATGAAACATTAGGAGTACTGGAAGATAAAATCCAGGAAATGCCCCAGATTGTGTACTCAATTTTAGGTAGGGAATAGAAAACATTCAAGAAGGTCAAAGAGGAGCGCCTGGGTGGCTCAGTCGGATGAGTGTCCGTCTCTTGATTTTGGCTCGGGTCATGATCCCAGGGTCATGGGATCGAGACTCACGTCAGGCTCTGCACTGAACGTGCAGCCTGCTTAAGAGTCTCCCTCTCTCTCCCTCTCTCTGCTCCTCTCTCCCTCTCTCTGCTCCTCTCTCCCACTTGTACTCTCTCTCTCCTTCTCTAAAATAAAGAAGGTAAAAGACACAGAAGCTCACCAAGGATCAAATTCTGTCTAATGGGAGTTTCCACAAGAGAAAAGAAAGAAACTATAGGGCAGGAAACTATATAAAAAAGAAAAAAAAACATAATAAAAGTAAATTTCCCAGCAACTTTCAAGGGAAATTGGAATCTTACTCTGAAAAGGCTCAGTGAAGGGACCCAACTGAAAAAAGAAAATCAAACCAAGAAATAAACTTATTCTAAGGTACATTTTAATAAAATTTCAATATAACAAGGATAAAGAGAAGATCCCAAGAGGTTCCCAGAAAGAATAAAACAGGGCATCTATAAAAGATTGAGAATTATGATTAATATCAGATTGCTCAGCAATGCACTGGACACTTAGTAGATAGCAGAGCAAAAACGTCACATTCTTAGGCAAGGTTATTGTGAACCTCTGGTGTGAAAGTGAAGCAAGGACTTGTTTAGGCATGTACGGATTCAAAGACTCTCTTATGCATCTACTGGGAAGGAGATCCTTTAGGTTTCACTCTCATTTTGCTGGAGTGCAAATAAAGAAATGGAAAGACATGAGATACAAGAAATTCTAGTATTCACCCAGGAATGAATGAAAAGAAATGAAAAAATGACAACACTACAGTAGGCCTAAAATTCCATCATGCAAATTATAAGAAATCAGTGGGCTCTGAAAAGAATGAAACAAATTCCATTCCATAAGCAGTGTGTAGGAGATGCAAGACCTTAGGAATATGGCAAAGGTGTTTATTACCTCTCTCAATGAGGAAGAAAAGAAAGGCCATTAGAAACTACAGGAAAAACATAAAACCACACAAGAAAACCATGGTCCACATGTGAAGCCAACAAAATTGTGGTGAGCCTTTGAATAACTGATAGAATGGAAGAAAAGAGATGGACCCACAAAGAAGAAAATGTAATCCCTGTGAACTACTTAACCGGTATCTAATAGCAATTACAATCTATTATAATAGTGCACACATTGTTTATTGTCTTTTCACTTTTAGCCTCTATCTATAGATACAGGATGGAAGACTTAATCATGGCAACACAAAATTAGTCCTGATAAAAGCATAAAGAGAAAGCGATGCAAGTTGAGCAGAGAAGAAGGGGCAGAGGGTCCTAGAATGAAGACCTGATGGAACAAGAAGTGAGTCTTTTGGAGAGTGACCAGAGGAAAGGGACTGCTGGTTTTCATTAAGAATCCTCTGGCCTTTTGATGTCATCCTGTGCACACTAACTCACCATGGCTGCCTTAACACAGAAAGTAGTGCCTGGTGATAAACTTACAGTAGTGTGGCTGGAGGGACAGAGATAAGGTGCCCCTCCGAGGGAACTTACTACTTTTGACTATGAGTCAAAAATCACTTTTTATTGACAATGACCAACACCCCCTCTACCCTCCAATGGCAATGTATTAAAAAAAAAGAAAAGAAAAGATCAAACAGGAAAGTCAACTTTCATGAGCCAGAAGCTGACTGCTGGAACGTTTGCTCTCTGCCCCCATTTCCCCACCCCCTGCGCCTAATCGATTCTTAAGAAGCTTCAAAGGTCACATAACCCCACGCTGCTAGAAATCCTTCCAAAACACAACTCTGGCTGTGCACTAGGAGGAGCTTTATTTAAAAATGAAAAATAAAAACAACTAATTATGATCTTAGCCCCAACCCAGGCCAATTAAATCTTTCTGTCTGGTGGAGGCCCTAGACCTGATATTTTTAAGAGCTCGCCGGCTCAGTCAGTTAAGCACCAACTCTTGATTTCAGCTCAGGTCATGATCTCACAGTTGTGAGATCAAGCCCTGTGGCAGGCTCAGTGCTGGGCATGGAGCCTAACTGAGGCTGATTCTCTCTCTGCCTCTCTCTGCCCTTACCCTGCACATGTGTGCACATCTGTGCATGTACTCTCTCTCCCTCAAAATAAATAAACATCAAAGTAAATAAATAAAAGCTCCCAGATGATTCTGACTTGTAGCCAGCATTGAATCCTGACTCCCTTGTAGTCCTCTGATGGGCTCTGTACTCTGTTCCAGGTCCTCACCCACCACTCTGCTCTAAGACTCTAAGTGTGTAGAAATATAATTGTGATTGTTGCTAAGAAGGCAACTAAGGCTATTTCTTCTTTCCAATAAAACATACATGCACGCATACTCTGGCTTATACAAAGTGTCCTTAATAACTTTATTATAAAGTTATTAGAAATTGGAAATAACCTAAATGTCCAACAACAGAGAAGTAGGTACATTATGGCGTAAGCCATGGGACAGGAGGGTAGACAGACTTAAAAGGATTTGTCAATGACTTAAAAATAATAAGCACAGGGGCGCCTGGGTGGCACAGTCGGTTAAGCGTCCGACTTCAGCCAGGTCACGATCTCGCAGTCTGTGAGTTCGAGCCCCGCGTCGGGCTCTGGGCTGATGGCTCAGAGCCTGGAGCCTGTTTCCGATTCTGTGTCTCCCTCTCTCTCTGCCCCTCCCCCGTTCATGCTCTGTCTCTCTCTGTCCCAAAAATAAATAAACGTTGAAAAAAAATTAAAAAAAAAAATAATAATAAGCACAATAAAAGGTTGTGTGGAAAAAAGATCATAATTAAGACAAAATTAGCTATGTGTTAGGAGCTTGATCTTGCTAAAGGTATGTATTTAAAAAAAATTTGGGGGGCGCCTGGGTGGCGCAGTCGGTTAAGCGTCCGACTTCAGCCAGGTCACGATCTCGCGGTCCGTGAGTTCGAGCCCCGCGTCGGGCTCTGGGCTGATGGCTCAGAGCCTGGAGCCTATTTCCGATTCTGTGTCTCCCTCTCTCTCTGCCCCTCGCCCTTTCATGCTCTGTCTCTCTCTGTCCCAAAAAATAAATAAACGTTGAAAAAAAAAATTAAAAAAAAAATAAATAAAAATAAAAAAAATTTGGGGGAGATGGGCACCGGGGTGGTTCAGTAGGTTGTGCATCCGACTTGGGCTCAGGTCATGATCTCGCGGTTCGTGAGTTCAAGCCCCACATCCGGATCGCTGCTGTCAGCCTGTCAGCGCAGAGCCCATTTCAGATTCTCTGTCCCTCTCGCTCTGCCCCTCCCCTGCTTGCACTCTCCTCCAAATAAATAAATATTTTTAAAAAAAGAACTTAAAAGAATTTTTTTTAAGACTGTGGGGTAGTAGCTGCTTTAGCTGCTCTCTGAACTACCCAACAGCCAGAAGCCCGGACCCCTCCTACCACTACCCTGCTAAGGTGTCCAAGGCCATGTCATGGGAAAGGTGGTTCTGCCTGAGGAGCTGGCCAAGAGCATCGGGGAGGCACTCGTCACCCACTCGCCTTGCCTGACACCCCAGCGAGGTGGTATCAGTTAGCCAAAGAGGAGCCTGGTGTCCATGCTGTAGATTAGCATTTTGGTGTCATTCCTTTTTTTTTTTTTTTTTTAATGTGTATTTATTTTTGAGAGAGAAAGAAACAGAGGGCAAGTGGGGGAGGGGCAGAGAGAGAGAGAGAGAGAGAGAGAGAGAGACAGACAGACAGACAGACTCCTCCAGGATCCGAGCTGTCAGCACACAGCCTTACGCGGGATTTGAACCCACGAACTGTGAGTTTATGACCTGAGCCGAAGTCGGACGCTTAACCAACTGCGCCCCCATTTTGGTGTCATTCTTGGAGGGCCGTCCCTGTACAAATAGTTTGCACTTCAACCAGATGGCATATACTCCTGAGGAAATACACTAAGCACAATGTCAAGCGAGTATTCCAAAGATGCCCTACCAACTTGCTACCAGTCCAAGGAGGAAAATACTAAGATCTGTTAAGATCTTGAAAGAAGGGGCACCTGGGTGGCTCCATCAGTTAAGCACTCGACTTCGGCTCAGGTCATGATCCCACGGTTCATGGGTTTGAGCCCCGCGTCGGGCTCTGTGCTGACAGCTCAGAGCCTGGATGGAGCCTGCTTCAGATTCTGTGTCTCCCTCTCTCTCTGCCCCTCCCCTGCTCACACTCTCTCTCTGCCTCTCTCTCAAAAACAAACATTAAACAAAAAAATTTTTTAAAGATCTTCAAGGAAGATTAGGTTGCATTTCTCACTCTGCCTGTCCCAGTTTGCAGATGGGGATTCTGCCAACACTGTCCAGGACTTCAACAAGAAGGTCACAGCCTAGTTAGATCTCAACCCAGACCAGCATGAGGTGGTCCTCCAATGTTATGCCACCCAGATACCTACTGGAGCTTATTAACATCCAGGCTGGCACCTATCTGCTCAAAACGTTGAGCCCTGGGTTCCTTTATGTGTCATTATGCCAGGGCGAGGAAACTTACAAAATGCAACGCAGAGAAACCATTAGAGGTATTCAGAAACACGAGATCAGCACCTGATTTGGCACTGTGGCAACCCAAATACGCTGTGGAAACTTCGATTTGTTCTTTAACAGTTGAGAAGAACACTTTAGAGAAAGATCCGATACCATGGTAACCCCCCATCCATTTGTGCTCTGTGCATCGATCACCTTCTTTCATGTAAGTAACAGACGGGGTTTTACTATCTGTTCAACTCACAATTCAGTTAAAAGCATTACCTTTATTTTTATTTCTTTCCAGTCTTTTTTTTTTTTTTTTTTTTAAACATTTATTTTTGAGCGACAGAGGGAGACAGAGTGCAAGCCAGGGAGGGGCAGAGAGAGAGGGAGACACAGAATCTGAAGCAGGCTCCAGGCTCCCAGCTGTCAGCCCAGAGCCCGACACGGGGCTCGAATCCACGAACCGTGAGATCCTGACCTGAGCTGAAGTCTGATGCTTAACTGACTGAGCCACCCAGATGCCTCCCACACACCCCCCCCCCCGCCGCCACCCACTATTTTTTTTTAAAGACCATGGTTTTGTATAAAGAAAAACAGTTGGGTAATAAAGGACACAGACCTTTTAGCCAGCAGCAAAGAGGCCTGCCCAGCATACTTCTGCCTCCTGGTGGGTCCCCTTTCTCAGGTGAGTAAATGAAGAAGGGTACACCTGCTGTGTGCCCAGCCTCCCTCCCTCTAGCCCTCCGTCCCTCTCTAAGAACAGGGGGCTACTCACAGTGACTTCCTTCCCCAGGCTGACGGAGGCCAGGACGCGCTTCATTCCCTCTCCACTTCCAATCTGCCAGATCAAGGCCTCTGCAGCTTGGTTCTTAAAGGGCCAGTCTCTTGCTTGAAGTTCATACCAAACAGTCCTGTGGGGACCACCCATGCAGCGTGAGCTCCTGAACCGCTCGGCCCAGCTCATGCCCAGGGGAGGGGGGGGGGGGTCCTGCTGCCACAGTGCGAGGAACCCAGCCAGAGCATCCTCCTCCAGCTTTCCCCACCCACCAGGCTCCCAGAGATATCATGACAGCATCCCAGCAGCTCCTTCCAGTCACAAGGGGACCCGTGGCCCTACACATCTGTTGTGATGGAAGGTCTGAGGCTGCACAGGCTCCGAACAGATATCCTGGTACAAATGTCTAGCCTCAGTGGGGCTGATGCCTACGTCCAAGGTTGTCCGAGGAGTAACAAAGGCCAAGCCCAGCACCTGGCACGCACACAGGTGCTCAGGAAGTAAGAGTTCAAGGTAAGGAGAGGAAGAAACTACCCTCAGGGGAAAGGACACCCGGAGACGACAGGGTGAGGCCCTCACTCAGCCTCTCCAAGCTCCCTCACCTTTCCTGACTCATCTTGACCTTCTCCGTTAGACCCCCACTGTTCAGTGCAGGGGCCACTAGCCATGGGGGGCTATCGAGCAACTGAAATGTGGAGAGTGGACCTGAGATGTGCTGCGGGTGCAAAGTACTCTCCAAAGTTTGGAAACTTCGTTGGGTAAAATAGCTCCTTAATTTTTAAATTTTGATTACATGTTGAAATAATATTTTGGATATATTGAGCTAAACACATTATCAAAACAGGTTTTATCTATTTTTCTTTTTTTTTTTTAGCATGGCTAAGAGAAAACTTTAAATTCTGTATCTGGCTCACATTATGTGTCTATATTTTTATTTTTCTCTTGGTTAGCTTCATGGGGGCACTAGAGGCCGGCTGGCAGGATCCCCTGGTTCTCCCAGAGGGACAATTCTTAGCTCTGGTCAGCATCTCCACGGGGCGCTGGGTGAGACAGACACCCAGAAATTACCTTAGTCCTCATGAAACCTTAGAGGAGGTACCATTATTCTTCCCATTTTACAGCTGGGGAAAGAGAAGGTCAAGGATGTGGTTCCTTAGCCAACAAGCAGCAGAATCAGGACTTGAAGCATGACATCACCCCCTCCCTGACCCCAAGGTCAGCCGTGCCCTTTCTTTCGGTCACTCTTGGCCTCAGAGCCCCAAAAGAGGGGGACGCGTGGGTCCTCCTCACCCAAATGCATAGACGTCAGCAGCTTTGGAGAACGGCAGCTGGTCCTCGTCCTTCCCGGGGGTCATCTCGCGGACAATCTCCGGGGCCAAGTAGCACAGCCAGTCATGTGACAGCTTCAGCTGGTTCTCACGCCTGGAGGCCAAGAAGCCAGAACAAGGACATGGGAGCCTTTCAGCCAGCAGCAAAGAGGCAGCCCGGCACACGGGTGCCCCAGGGCCAGCACCCCACCCACGCGTGGTCCCGAAAACAGCACACTGATCCTGCACTTGGCCAAGGCACCGGTGCTTTGGGGGGACGTTACAGGAGAGGGGTAACCCGGTTTTTCTAGGAAAGCAGATATTAGCAGGGAGCTGATTGATTCTCCAGCCTGGGAGAGTGGAGTGTCTACAAGAAAGGAAATCAGTCTGCCTGTGTATCTTACAACCTGGCCTGGGGCTCGATCTCCAGCCTGACTGCCACTCTCCCTCCTGGAGGTCCCCCAGGTTCTTGGAGAAGAGCCTTTCTCCCCACCCCCACCTTTCAAGGTTTGGGGAAATAAAACCTGATGCTCTTCCTCGTACTGGGGACGTGAACCCTCGTCCCCTGTCCAAGTCAGTGAGCAAATAGGTCACGTGTGAGCAAGGGGACCCAGCCTCCACGGGGTCAGCCTGAGAATGAAGCGCCACGTATGAGGGACCCAAACGTCAACCATGCCTGACTCGGGACCAGAACCCTAAGGACAGGACCTAAGCAAACCTGGCCTTTCCTGTAGGGAGGGCAGTTCCTCAGCAACAGATAGCAAGTGCCCAGACCTCAGCTGCACCTCGGAGCCTGGCTGGCACCACCCAGTTCCTCCCCGTTCCGTCCAGACGCCCAAGGCCAACTCACCGTCCCTCTCGGACCACGCCCGAGATCCCAAACAGCCCGAAGTCTGTGATGACCACTTTGCCGTTGTCATAGAAGACGTTCTTGGATTTGAGATCTTTGTGCACAATGCCCTTGGCATGTAGATATCCCATGCCCTGGAAAACAGCGAGCCTCACGTCGGCGGGGCGGGAAGACGAGTGACAAGGATTCACCTTGGGCTGCCCACCTGGGCTGGGCAGTTAGCTGGACACCCTCCCCACGTCCCCTCATGGGATCTTCAAAATCCTATGCAGTCAAATTATCTCCATTTTACAGATGAGGAAACCGAGCCTCAGAGAGGGGAAGTCACTTGCCCCAGGCCACACAGCAGTTAAGCAGCATTGCTGAGGCCTGGTTCAGGCTAGTCCGTGGCACTGTGCTGTCCAACGGGCACTGTATGCTTAGCTAAGGTGTGGAGAGGGTGACGGGTGGGGAGCTGGGGGGTCAGGAAGTGTATAAAGAGCCGTGATACCCCCCACGTTAAGTCATACAGCAATCGGGTGATCTATAGGGTCTCTATCAGGCTTCACACCAACTGGCCTCTACCCGTAAGCTAGGCAAGAGATGAATTCCCAGAGAGGGGGCCCCCAAATTCAGGTGGTCCCAGTGTCTGTATGGGACACAGGCCACCTGACACAGGCACGCTCTCACCCAAGGTCCAAATGTCTTCTGACACGAAACTCAGGACTCCCGCATACTCCCCCGATGCCCTCCAGAACGGGGGCAGCTGCCACCGCTGAAGTGGCCATCCCGCCAGCTCAGAAAGAGGCGCACGTAAGGCCACCTCCCAACCGCCCACGTGGAGGACGCCTCCCACATTATGAGAGTCCTTCTGGCTTTAAAGCTACTTGGGGTGAGAAGTGGACAAGTAAACAGACCACGTTTAGGGAACAGAAAGAACGAGCCGCGACACAGAAGCCAGCTGAGGCCAGAGCTCGGTCTGAGGGGGTCTGGAGAGCATCAGAGAAGAATTTACACGAGGCCGGAGATGGGGAGGGTGTGGGGTCTGTGGTAGCACCCCCCCACCGCCTCCCAAGGCTTGCAGGAGAGCTCTCACCCACGCTGTGCAAGCAGAGAGCCCCGGGAAAGACTGACTTGCTCCTTCCCCAAAGTCCATCCTGAATGCAAGAGGGTCATTCCTAGACTATCTGCCCATTTCCCAAACCCAATCAAGGCACAAGCCTTCCTCAGGGACCAAAGACACCACCCGGGGCCAAACAGGGACCAGCTACATGACCGAGGACGAGTGGCTGTGCCACTCTGAGCCCTGTGTACAGAAGAGGTGCCATGGGCTCAAAGGCCAGCTTCAAGAGATGAGATTTAAGTGCCCAGGTCTACAGGGCACCCGGTGGCTCAGTCAGTTAAGCGTCCAACTTTGGCTCAGGTCACGATCTCGTGGTTTGTGGGTTCGAGCCCCGTGTCGGGCTCTGTGCGGACAGCTCGGAACCTGGAGCCTGCTTCGGATTCTGTGTCTCCCTCCCTCTCTGCCTCTCCCCCACTCACACACTCTCTCAAAAATAAATAAACATTAAAAAAATTTTTTTCAAATAAAATAAAAAATAAATGCTCAGGTCTGGAGCACAAATCCCCTCCCTTCTCATGCTATCTCGGGGTCTCCAGAGTAGCTCCCCAATCACAAACCTAGCCAAAGGTCAGGACCCTGTTCTCGTATTTTGAACCTCAAGACGCCAAAGATGAGAACAAAAGAAAGTAGCTTAGGGAGGACAGCGTTTCAGCAGGTGGAAAACCAAACGAGCCAGCAGAGAGGCGGCTTCCAGCTCTATGGCTCCAAAATCTTTGAGTAACTTCTCTCGTCTGCGCCTAGAATCTTCCAGATGGCTCCTTCATCTGACCTCAGCTGGTCAGCAACCATACAGACGCCCCAGAGTATGGACCGTAAGGAGAGAAAAACAGTTTGGTGCGGGGGAGGGAGGCAGAGCAGGGGAGACAGTGGGGAGCAGGGCCCAGCAAGTCGGGGGACAACATGAAGCAGGTGTAACACCCAGCGGCTCCCTCCACCTCCTCCAAAAGGAGACATGCTGCAAACGAAGGCGTAAATGTGGGGTTTTAACGGAGAGGCTTTGAAATTTAATTCATTAATTTAGCCACATGGACATGTCATGTCACGTGGAAATCTTGATCTGCGCATAGAAGTCACCGGTGACTTGTGTCTCTTCCTTGCTAAAGACACGCACGCATGCACACATGCACGGTGGATGGCAGGAGGGAGGGAGGGAGGGAGAAAAAGGAAAGGTGGGAGCGGAGGCGGGAGACAGGGAGCTGCAGGGGGGTCCTAAGAGCAAGCTTTTCAACAAAAACAAGAAAAGAGGAGCTCCTCCCAGCAGCAATCTGGCTTTTATCCAAGCCTGCTAGGTTGCTGAATGAAGCAACTTATCAATAAGCTTTTCTTTCATTTGTGTTTAATTACTCTAAATAAATAAATAAATAAATAAATAAATAAATAAATAAAATTTAAAGCCACCAATAAACAAAAAACTTAATAAACAAAACAAGGGAGGGAGGGAGGGAGGGAAGGAGGAAGAGAGAGAAAGACAGACAGAAAGACAGGCCAAGAGAGAGGGAGGGAGGGAGGGAGGGAAGGAGGAAGAGAGAGAAAGACAGACAGAAAGACAGGCCAAGAGAGAGGGAGGGAGGGAGGGAGGGAAGGAGGAAGAGAGAGAAAGACAGACAGACAGGCCAAGAGAGAGGGAGGGAGGGAGGGAGGGAAGGAGGAAGAGAGAGAAAGACAGACAGAAAGACAGGCCAAGAGAGAGGGAGGGGGGGAGGGAGGGAGAGAAAGACAGACAGAAAGACAGGCCAAGAGAGAGGGAGGGAGGGAGGGAGGGAGGAAGGCAGGAAGACAGGAAGGCAGGCTGCCCGAGGGCCGGTCCTCACGAAACTTGGATTTGGAAACCTGAAGGCAGAAAAGCGTGGGTGCTTTCACACCGCCCTCAATCAGTTCAAAGACGCTCATCAAGCGCCATGCCCTGTGCCCAGTGGGCCCTCAGGGGATTATCCCATTCTGCTCCAGCACTAATCCAACGGGGGAGGCTATATTGGAAGCCCCATCTTACTGGCTTACTGAAGACGAAGTCAAGGCTCAGAGAGGCTCAATGACCCGCCCAAAGTCACACAGCTGGTGCGACCAGGATTCAAACCCTTAAAGCCTGCCGTGCTCCAGTTCATCCGTCATCACAGATTGGGCGTCTAGCTCCTGGCTCTGAGTGGATGAGACACGGACAGAGGGAAGGAGACGGGGGCCCACCCTTGAGGTGCTCCAGCTACAGGAAGAGACGGAGCAGGAGGAAGGCCAGGAACCCCGGGACCAGCCGGCTCATCCTTTACCTTGATGATCTCCTGAGCAATCTGTCTGGTCTTGTTGATGTCCAGAGACGTCTTGGGGTCCCTCACAAATGAGTGCAATGTCCGTCCCTTGCAGAAGCTGTGGAGAGTGGTGGGGTCAGACAGAGGTGTGGGGCCAGCGCAGCTCGACCCCGGCCCTTGCGGCCAGAGTGGTGCCCCCAGCCTCTGGAGGACCCTCTCCATCCCCTGGACTGGTGAGCACCGGAATCCTTGCTCTTACCCAAGCCTGACGCCCATTCCTTCCTGGCCAGGCCTGAGCGTGCAAAATCACACACACATGCACCTTGTTTCCTGAGGCCCAGGGCCTGCCCACCCCAGAACAGGAAACCCAGTGCACCAAGGCTCGTGGCAACCCAGAGAGCAGCCCAGCCTGGGGGGATTCAAGGCGGGAACGTGCCCCCTCAAACTCAAGAAGAATCTGGCCTTTTAGGACTACAACTGGACGACATTTGGGGCTCTCCATGATGATGTGCACGATCTTTTTGCTGTTTTCTGATCACAGACATTTCATTACCATATAGGAGTGTGCAGGAGGAGGGTGGCATCATCAGGGGTGTCAGAGTGATTATTGGAAAATGGGCTCACATTTTCAGGCCTCCTCCTGCATTGACTCCTAAAACCTGGGCTGAGCAAGGACCCGGAGAGAATGTATAGCTCACTCCCCTGTTCCTGGGAAAAGTTCAGTTAAGGCATCTCATGAAGAAGCTAGTTTTAGGAAACTTCTCCAAGGAGATAGGATTCTTAGAGCCTCGGAGACTTGGAGAACCGGCCGAGGGGTCTGGGATAGTGGCTGATGGTTCCTCGTCTGTGTTCTAACGCCCTCAGCATAATCTGGTAATGGATGTTTTGTTATGTGTAGTCCCTTTAAGCAGACTCAGATTCTCATGGCGTGGCAGGGGTGAAGAGAGATGGATGGGGTGAATGGAGGGATGGTGCTGAAGGTTCTTTCAAAGCACCGGGTCTGGCTACAGGGAACATCATCAGAATGTTAATGAGTGGGCTCTTGGTTGATAGGATTAGAGTGATTTCTAGTTTCTTCTTGAAACCTCCACGTATATATTCCAAAATGCCTTCACTAACCTCTCATTACCGTTTCTGGTTTTTTAATCTTTCATTTATTTTTATTATTTTTTAATATTTATACATTTATTTATATATTTATATATATTTATTCATTTATTCATTCATTTATAGGCTTCACACCCAGAGCCCAATGTGGGACCTGAACTCACGACCCTGAGGATCAAGACCTGAGCTGAAATCTCAAGAACTGGGTGCCTAACCACCCAGGTGCCCCTTGCAGTTCCTGATTTTAAAAGTAAATACCCAGGGCGCCTGGGTGGCCCAGTCAGTTAAGCGTCCGACTTTAGCTCAGGTCATGATCCCATGGTTTGTGGGTTCGAGCCCCACGTTGGGCTCTGTGCTGACAGCTCAAAAATGGGAACCTGCTTCGGATTCTATGTCTCCCTCTCTCTCTGCCCCTCCCCAGCCTGTGCTCTTTCAAAAATGAATAAATGTAAAAAAAAAAAAAAAAAAAAAAAAAAAAGGTGAACACCCAACAACAACCGTTTGAATGTCAAAACGTTTCAGCCTCCCACGCTCAGTGCTGGGGGAATGGACAGTCATGCACCGAAGGCTGGGGGGGACGGGTGAGCACTTTCTGGGATGGAAACAGACAATGCCCATCAGACCACCACATTCGTACACTCTCGCCCAGCACAAGTACTCACAGAAGTTCACCAACATACGGAAACAAAGATGTTCATTACAGCAAAGTGCCCAGCAAAAGAGGGCGGGCTGAATATACTGGGGGCAACCAGGGATCCGTCAGAGCCTAGCCTGCTTTCAGTGAAGTCATGGTGGCAGCTTGAAATCAGCTGGGGGGAGAGTATTCGCACCACAGGAATTGACCCATGCACAAACAAGGGCTTCCTTCCCCACCACCCAGGAATCGAAGGTTCAATGTTTACGAGCACACCACTGGGTTCAACTATGTGCCAGGAATGTGGGGTGAGCGTTAAAGATTGCGCTCAAGTGGAGAAAGCAGGTGCGAACTAGTGGGACCTGTTTTTTGTTTTTGTTTTTTAATATTTATTTATTTAGAGAGAGGGCACAGGCGGGAGAGGAGCAGAGAGGGAGACACAGAAACCGAAGCAGGCTCCAGGCTCTGAGCTGTCGGCACAGAGCCCCGACGCGGGGCTCGAACCCACGAACCGTGAGATCATGACCTGAGCCGAAGTCAGAGGATTAACTGACTGAGCCACCCAGGCGCCCCGGACCTGGGCTATCTTTACAAAGGAATGGATACTTGAAAAACCTGAGTGTATACAAATTTCTTTATTTTAACAGAAGGCGTGACAAGCATCTGTTTACACTATATCCACCTTCGGGGAGAAGCACCCAGGCGGGGTGGGAGGAGACTAGCTTTCATCTTGTACCTTTCTGGAACACCTGATATTCTCTGTCCTTAGGCATCGTTTTGTTTCTTTTGTTTTTTAATGTCAATGGGGTTATGTGGTGGGGAAATCAGACCCTGTTTTGGTTTTCCCCGTTGTACCTCTCCACATTAAGACCGCCACACAAATAACAGGGCCCCGGGGCGAGGTTACCTGGTGATGATGGCCAGATGGGGTGGGTTCATGCAGGCCCCCATGAAGAGCACCACGTTCTCATGCCGCGTCTGCCGGTAGTTCATCACCTCTTTCTTGAACAGCTTCAGGTGGTCCTGGTTGTGGCCGTCCATCTCCAGCAGGCGGATGGCCACCTCGCCGTGCCAGCGGCCTCGGTGCACGCGGCCCCAGCGGCCCTGCCCGATGGGCTCACCCAGCTCCACCTGCTCAAAGGGGATGTCCCACTCCTGCAGGTACACGCTAGTCTGGCTGGCCTTGCGAGAGATGGGGCCCCGCCAGGGCCGGCGGGAGCTCGGCAAGTCGTCCACCTCGTCCTCGTCGTCCTCGGCCTCTGACTTGCCGGCCTCTGTCTCCTCGGCCTGGAAGGAGGGGGAAGGGATAGGGAGGGCCAGCAGAGCTGGGCTCAGCCAACTCGCCCTGCCCAGAGCCCCAACCAGGTAAGGGAAGAAAGAGGCAGGGGCTCTAGCCGCAGCTCTGCTCCGGCTTGCTGTGGCCAGGGGGCAGGTCACTTGGCACCATAGGGCCTCAGTGTCCTCATCCACAAACTGTGGCGCCTGGCCCAGGTGGGCCCCGAGGCCCTTCTCGCGAATCTCCAAGATCGACTGATGAATGACATCTAACCGCTAGGAAAGCAAATTAGCGTCCGCTGGCATAGACGAGTCCACCCCCATCTATCCTTTCTGGGCATTTCTTTGTTTAAACAGAGTTTCCGACTGTCCTCCGGGCAGGAGTAAATCGGTCTAAACCCCAGTGCGTTGCTGGGAGCCCGGCTCGGTTGACACTTTGGTTCAAGGATGTAGACGGTGGTTTCTCGGCCCTGGCTCCAATCAGAATCACTTGGGGGGCTTTGACATCGTGGAGATGCCTGGCCCCAAGCCAGACTCACTGAACTAGAGTCTCCCAGGCTGGGCCCCAGGCCTCCGGGCTAGGGGTGGGAATCATGGGGATGAAGGGCTTACTTTAACCTCAAAAACAAAACAAAACAAAACAAAACAAAGAAGGTCTGTGCTCCTCATCACTCTTTTAGGCTGTGCACCTGCTGCAGCGGGCTCCTGACGGGGCCCTTCCCAGGGCCTGGCGCCCACGTGCTCCCCACACCCCTATGTGCGCAGAGACGAGGAGGAGGGGAGAGAGAAGGGACCATCTCCGGGCTGCACGTCACCCGCACTCACCTCCCCTTCACGATCCTCCAACACGTCTGCTTTTGGCTGGTTGTCGAGCCTGAGAGTAAAACACGGTTTGTCAAGGAGACCCTGGCGGCGGGTCACTCTGCTCTCAACTGGGCAGGGCCCCATCGTGAGGTCCGAGGAAGGGCCACCAGGCCTGCATCCTTACTGTGACCCACTTGGCTGTGGGAAAGGCAGCCTGGAGGTCGTGGAAGCAGACTGGAGGCCAAAGACCAAACCCCATCTCCCTTCTTCGGCCTCAGCCTTCTTTAAACTAACCTGAGGGTGGTGGGGGACAAGGGGTGGGCAGGAACCACTGAGACCCTTTCAAACCTGGTGCCCAGTCAGGGGTTCTGAGCACAACGCGGGACTTGAAATCATACTTGAGAACCGGCTCTGTCACCTCCCGTGGGACTTCGTGCAATTTTTTTTTTTTGAAAGATTATTTCTTTTGAGGGTGAGAGAGAGAAAAAACGAGTGGGAGAGGGGCAGAGGGAGAGGGAGAATCCCAAGCAGGACCCTCACTGTCACAGACTGTGAGATCATGACCTGAGCTGAAATCAAGAGTCAGATGCTTAACCGACTGAGCCACTCAGACACCCCTCTTGTTCTTTTTTTTTTTTAATGTTTATTTATTTTGAGAGACAGAACATGCACATGAGTAGGAGAGTAGGAGAGGGGCAGAGAGAAAGGGAGAGAGAGAATCCCAAGCAGGTTCCTCACTGTCAGCGAGGAGCCCAACGGGGGGCTCGATCCCACGAACAGAGAGATCATGGCCTGAACCCAAATCAAGACTCAGATGCTCAATTGCCAGAGCCACCCAGGCACCCCTAATGTCTTAACCCCTCCGTGGGGGCTTTCTCCTCTGTACAAGGATGACAACTACTTTAATACCTGCCTCCACCAGGCTGAGCAGAGGGCTCAGCAGAGCCGGACGTGGAGAAAGGGCTCCATAAACAGGAGCTATTTTTAGTAGGCACCTCTAACTCTGAGTGGCCGCTGCCCACCTGTCTTGGGTCACAAGACTGCTCCAGGTTCACATATGTTCCAATGTTGACTACACCAACAGGAGACAGACAAAACCCTCTGGCCAAGGTCGGTGGTCCGGGGAGTGGGTGAGCCCAAGGAGTGCCCCCCCGCTGGCTGGCCCAGAGCAGGAGCTCAGAGACTTAAAGGTGGAGTGGAAGGTGGTCAGGGATGTGGGTCCCGCTTTAGCAGGTCCCCATGGGAAAGAAAGCGAACGCGGTGGGGGGGATGCCTACCGGGTACTGTCTGCTGCCTCAGGGGACGGGGCCGCCTGCGGAAATGCGGAAATGTCTGCGGGAAACAAAAAGCAAACACAAAGCATGAGACCCCCTCCCCGCTGCCTCACGGACACGGTGCTTATCAAGTGCACGCAGCAGAACTGTGCCTCCCCGAGCAGCCAGCCCCTCCCAGCGCTGCACCTGTGAGCTCCAGGCCACTTCTCCTAAACCGGAACATGGACACAACCTCCACGGCACGTGGTTTTGCTCCCACAGCTCTGTGCAGGTACGCGATTGGGATTCCCCAGTCAACCCCAATTCCTTGTGGCCAAATGACCCCATATAAGCAAGTGGTAAAAGCAAACTGCGTATTATTTACATGGGGGTGAGACTCTCCATCTTGGCTCAAAGGCAGTAGCTGGTGCAACAATCCTCTGAAAGCAGTAAGACTCCTTCAGGGAGGCCAGCGGAGGCCCAGGGCAGGGCTTGCAGATGGCTCATCAGTGACACCTGGTGTCTGGCTCAGCTGCTGGAAATTTCTGGCAGGAGCCAGAGGCCCTGCCCCCCCTTGACTTCCGGGTTTGGGCCGAGGGTGAAGCAGCTCTCAGGGGAGAGGAAGAAACACACAGTCGACACCTCCTGGAACCCAAAGGTTGGGCAGGTGGGGCTGACCCTGAGCCTGCGGCTTTCCCAGTTTTAACACTGAAAGTCCCACATCCGGGGAACACCAGACAGTCACCCCAGTGTGGAACCCCAAAACCGTGGCTACTTCTGTGACCCTTCACTCCCTCCTCTTTTGTCAACAAAAGAAGAAAGACCGTAGGTGGCTGTGGCTGAGCTGTCAGCACCCTCTCCCTGCCTTCCAGGACAAAGAGCCCCCCAACTCAGCCATCAACGCCTCCCCCCACTTCAAGCTTTCTCTAAAGCTTTATCCAAGGCTACCTCTGAGGTCATCTGAATCGCCACATTCTGGGAGCTCACAGACCTGGAGAATCTGATAGAGGCTGTGGGCCTTCCTACCAGGGAAACGCACACATGCACCATTCCTGGGGGATCTGGGTCCTGGAAGCCTCGGCCAAGGCCCCCCCAAGATACCACTACCCTGTGTCCACACACTACCCAGGGCAGCCTGACCTTCCCACCCCTCCAACACAGCTCAAATATTTCCACAGAAGATAATACGTGCATAGGGGATGTCTCCACACCGCACCCCAAGTGGGAGGGAACAGCGTCTCTGAGGCCTCATGCTTTTCCTTAAACATTTAGAGTGTATTTTGCATTCTACTCCACAATGTGTCCATGTTTGTTTTTAACAGGTATATAGTCCCTCTCCTTCCCCAACATATCTTCAAGGCAAGATGGATCCTTCTGGAAAAAGAGCCATGTTTTCCCAATGCTTTTGAGTACTCCCTTGCACACTGGGCCTTGAGCTGGTAACCAGGGAGGCTCTTAGAGGGGAGCCACAACAAAAATGGGGGTGAAACCACAGGGGCAGCTTGGAGAGCCTCCTGGGGCCAGTCCCAGGGCCCTGACCCCTGCCAGCCTGCTCACGCCCAGGCAAAGCCACACTAATAGTTCTGTAAGAACTTCACAAACGCTCCAAATCACTCCCCTAATGGAGCTGGGCTGGCAAACAGAAAAGCCTGGAATAACCAAAAGACCAAGACGCCAAGACAGGCCTGTTTAACCTATGAGAAAAACAACTAGCTACAGTCTTTGTCTAAACACAGAGAGACTTCATATGGCTAAATTAAGAATTAAAGTTGCAGATTACTTATATGAATGCTTGTCACCCTCAACTGGAGAAATAAGTACTAACCACAAAAACTCCTTGGGGGCATGAATATGGCCAAATGCGAAGGTTGGCACATAGTAGGTGTACAAAACAGTTTCTGTTGGAAGGGAATCAATCAGAAGAGATTGAAAGTTGTCGCCTTGAAAATTTCTAAAATAAAGCTGCATTCTACTTGATCGCCAGCAGATGGCGCCACGCAGCAACACTCAGGCAGGTGAAGCCCCAGCAAGTGAAGGCTGCAGACTTTCCCCAAATTGGCTTCCCTTTCTGTAAGTAGTTTCCTCTTCACGGGGTAGGAGAAGATATTGTTAACAGGTGCCCATAAGGCATCAGCAAGAAGGTCTGTCCCTCCCTTCTGCAAACTGGATTTCCGCCACCTGTCAGTTGTGTGACCCTGGATAAGTTGCCTATAGTCTTTGTGCAACAGGCTGGACAGGATGGAGGCCAAGGTCCCTCCGGGCAAGTCACTGCCCCTGTGAAGGGCCCACCTCAAGCCTACCCACCCCGCTCCCTTTTCCCAGCTGTGATACACAGTCAGCTCTCAAAATAGGTGCATGTGAGGCTCAGGCACCATGGAGGTACCCGGGGGAAGGTATGCCCAGGTGGGCTGAACACAGGGGCCACAGCAAGGGCCAGTTAGTGGAACCATGCAAAGGACTCACCTGGAAAGATAAACTGTTGTCTATGATGAATGAAGTAGGCAGCTTTAAACAGAAGAGGAGGTGAGTCACACACACAGAACAGCAAATGCAGCGAAGGAGGAGGGGGGGCCAGGCACGGGCTGCTTACGGGGTGGGGTGGGGCAGAACAGGGTGATCCATGCAGGAAGGAGAAAAAGAACTGGAAGGAAATGGGTGCTGGCAGGAGACCCCAGGAAGGGGCTTTCCCGGGAGGACTGGGGTTGGGAGCTCGTGGCCCCACTGCTGCAGAGACCTGGCTGACGGCATTCACCTCCCAGGCTCACTTCTCTGTGAAACGTGCAGGGGCCCAGAAGGGTGAAATACTGAAAAGGGAATTGTGCCGAGTGCAGAGGAATGGTCTCCACCCCCTTGGCCCCACATTCACCTCCAGAGGTGATGAGGCTTTAGCAAACTTTCTCACCATCCAAAACAGAACAAAAACCCACCTGTCTTCAGGGTCCCCCTGAAGGGGACGCGCTGGGGGGGTCTGGACTCTGACACAGCTGTCGTGTTGTAAAACAGGGGTACCGGGCAGCCTTTCCCCATAAACTGATTCGCTCCCCCACAGTGAAAGCTGAGCGGCTCTGACTGACCTCACAAAACGGGCTTTTTCTGTGGCTATTGTTTTTCAAACAGGCCCTTCCTTTTAGAAAAACCCAAACTAGGCGTTTAGCAAAAGACCCAGTTTCAGAGCATAATGACGGAGCAGAATGGGAGAGGAGGTCATTCCAATGGGCCATCGCTCCACTCCTGGGGAGGGCGGGGTGGAGAGGGGTGTGCGCAGGATGAGGCAGGACAGAGCCAGCCAGCCAGGTGTGTGTTAAGGCGAAGGCACAGGCAAAAGAGAAGATTCTTACAAAATCTCGGTCTCCCAGCACCCCTAGAAGAAACCCCTGGTGAAACGGGCCCAGAGAGGCTGTCCGGCCTCCTGCAGGCTACGTGAGGGTCCCCCGGCACAGGAAAAGCTGTGCTTCTGTCCCCCCGGGCCTGGAGCCCCAAGGGCCAGGCCAGACCTGACCAGGCCCAGAGCAAACTGGAGTGTCCCAGTGGCTGCTCCCTCCTCTGGGCCTCTGCCATCCGAAATACGCGGAGGGCCAAGGCCAACTGCAAGGAGCTGCCAGGGTGGCCGAGGCCTAGGCTCATCCTGAAACAGGCGAGTGGGCCCCACTCTGCTTCTTGGAGATATGGGACACCCCAGGCCTGGCCGAGAGGAGGGAGACCCCGGCCCTACAGAGCCCGGGGCGGTGGTGGAGTCAGAGGTCGGCTCTAGCATGCACCTCCCCTGAGACTCAGTGTCCTCGTCTGCACAGTGGGCATAACCTAACCCCAACTTCACAGGGTCTCTTACTTTATGGAAAAGGGAACAAAAGCTTCCCGTTAAGTAGCTTATTCAGGTCACGGAGCAGGTAAGCAGCAGAGTCTGGGGCCTTCTGGGCCTGCCTCAGCTCCCTGGGCTGCCTGCCATGCTTCCTGGGAGCTCAGCAGCCCTGAGTGAACAGTGCCCACGAGAGGCCAGCCCACACACGGGACAGCAGCGTGGGCTTGTGTCAAGACCCCAGGCCTTGTGCCAGACAGACTTCGCTTTGATCCTGGCTCTCTCTCTCACGTGGGCAAGCCACTTCCTCTGAGCCTCAGTGTCCCCATCTGTAACACGGGTACGAAAGCAGCACGTACATCAGAGCGCTCATCAGGTTTAAATATCGGAACGCACTTGAGATTGGCACAGTGCCTGGCTCCCAGCAAATGCTCTTAGTGGCAGCAGCGTTTGACCTTGAGCCTGCTAGGGCGTGCCGAGAAGGGGTATCCCACCCCATCGTCAACGCACGCAAAGACCTGAGGGTGTGGTACCTGGGAAGTTGAACCTGCTGTCCCGCTGGCCGGGAGATGGGTTGGGGGGCGTCGTGGCACTGGATGGATTGGACGATGTCGGGAAGGGTGCCGGCGAGGAGGGCGTGGAGGACGTGGTGGAGGACGGGTTGCTGCTGGAGTCCAGGTGGTTCATGGCTGGAGGGTGCTCCTGCAGGACCAGAGACGCCAGAAGTGGGCAGGGACTGTCACTGCCCTACCCAGCCTGCTTCCCATCCCCCACGCTGGGGCCTTCCCCTCCCTGCCTAAAAACGAGGAGGTGCGCTAGGGGCATCCTGACGTTTTTACCTAACATTTGAGGAGATGATGGCACAGAGAGTCCCTCACCTCAGTGCCCATCCCCTAGGCGACCCCTGCTCATGCTTCTTCAGCTCAAACATACTTTCCTCCCAGGAGCCTTTCCTGAGCCCAGCGAGGACCACACTCCTCCTCATGCTCCCATAAAAGTTAGCACTTTCCATCAGGGCACTTGAACTACAGTTTGTCAAGGGAAGACATTTTGGATGGTTTTCTGCAGAATGTCCTGTGTGCCCTGTGAAGGCAGGGACCCTATTCATCATACCCCCCAGTGCCTGGCTCTGAGCCAAGCACATAGCAGGGTTTTTAAAATGAATTAAATTCAGCCTCCGATAAGTGTTTATTTAGTGTGTGGTGCACAGTGGTGTCTGATAAATGCTCCCCTCACTCTTCTGCAGACCTACTGGCTAGGACTGCCCAGTGGTTTGGGCCCTAGCAAGGTCAAAGGACCAGCTGAGAGAGGGCTATGGGGGAGTCAGCGTTAGGTGGGACCCTGGCCCCGACCCCTTTCCCAGACCCAAACTCCAATCCCTTGGTGGACAGGGTTGGAATTCCTTGGTCAAAAACATTGGGGCCAGGGTCACCCGGCTGGCTCAGCCAGGAGAACATGTGACTCTTGATCTCAAAGTTCTAAGTTCAAGCCTCATGTTGGAGGTAGAGATTACTTAAAAATAAATCTTAAAAAAAAAAAAAAGGTGGGGCCAAGTTAGGTTAAATGCTCAGTTCATCAGGTTTTTCTTCCACAGGCCCAAGGCGTCTGGGGTGTCCAGAGCACTCCAGAAGCTTCCAAAGCTATGCAGTGGGCCTCACAGTCCAGGGACAGCCTCCACCACTTGGTGCCATACGCGGGATGGGAAGGGAGCTGGGTCCACCGAGGTCCCATCCTATTCCTCAGGGCCAGGCCGGCCAGGGCAGGGGGACGTACTACGAGGCAGACAATCCCAGCTCCCCCACTCAGCACCTGTGTGACTTCGTTCGAATCCCCCCACCTTTCCGAGCCACAGTGGTTCTCCATAAAATGGGGTATCAGCTGCTGCTTCACACGGTTTTTCACGTGTTCAGTGTTTGATATGAAGTTTTCCTCATGCCCACCGTGTGCCAGGCCCAGTGCAGGCGTCAGGGAGCAGACAGGAGCAAGATGATGGCCCTGCCATCCAGAGCACCCCTCCGCTGGGAAGACAGGCCGTCAGCCAGGGGTCCCTCAGCCCGCACTCGGGCAAGCCCTCCCTGAGGGCTGAGTGCTGTAAACGCCGAGGAGGGGGTCTCGGGCAGAGGGAACGGTGGGCACTGAAGCCCCGCGGTGGGAATGGGCCGAGCCGGTGTGAGCCAGGGCGGCTGGAGAAGAGGGTGGAAAGACAGGTTGGCCCCTGAGAGATACACAGGCCAAATGCACGGCCCTCAGCACAGCGCCTCGGCACTCAGTAACGGTTAGCTCGTGTTATGGCCACAAACAGGGAAGGATGAGAGGCGGTCAGTGCCCTTGGTGACATAAGAGAAGGCACCACCCAGAACTCTATGGGGCCAGGGCCAAGCAGGTGCGTGCAGGAGGGCTTCATGCAGGAGGAGGGGCCCTGAGTGGGTTCCGGAAGAACTGACAGGGGGAGAGCGAGGGGGTATGGGGACACGGTGCAAATAGGGGTGCACCTGGTATTACCGGAGAGCGGAGGGCAGACAAGAAAACAATGCTGGCAGGGTGGGAGTGGCAGGTCAGGGGCCCGGCATCCCTCCCGAGGAAATGCGCCTAATCTGTGACAGGCTGGACAACACACGCTGCTCCTATCAAACGAGTTCATTGTCCTGTTACCCTCACAACACCCTGGAACGAAGCATTATCATCCCCACTTTACAAACCAGGAAACTGAGGCTCAGAGAGGTACGGGAATTTGCCCAAGGTCACAGAAGCAAGGAAGGGGACTCATCGGGACTGGAACTCAGGTCTGTGGTCCTTCACCCCCACACCCCTATTCCTAGAGGGAATGTCACAGGGGGGGAAAATGCAATGACAGGTGGAGGGAGGCAGGAGACAAGGACAGGCAAATAAGAGAGGTCACCCCTGAGGCAGTGGCCTCCCTTGTTGGACAAGGAGATGTGGCCATGGTCCCTCCAGAACAGCCCCCCCCCCACACCGTCCCAAGCTGCATCATCAGCCACGCTACCTGCTTCTCTTCTTTCTGTCCAAACCTCTACCTAGGCCGGCCCAAGCCACAGAAGGCAACCGTGGCCCTGGAGAAGCCAGTCGTGTGACCCTCAGTCACATGAGGCAAGGCTTAGCCTAGCATGCTAAGCCCTGGTATGGGGCTGGGACACAACACACTTGAAAACCCACAGCCACACCCACAGCAGCCTGGGGGGAGGCCACTGGCTGCACGGTCACCAGGGGGCTGCCGTCAGAAGCCATCATTAGCGCGGGCATCTTGCCGACACCACACACATCTGTGCCTGGACCGTGACAGGTCTGTTAGACTCTCGACAGTCTGTGTGACTGCAGAGGGCACCTGTCTGTATTAGCAGAGAAGCCCCCGCCCAGGCTCTGAAAAACACAATCCACCTTCACATATTACTTTTGAAGGTATGTTCGCTGTACCCTGACTAAGGCCAGGCTTTGGGGCTGGGCAGCCACGGAGACTTCTGCTCTGGGCCTGCCCCTTTCTCACGGGGGGGCCCTGTGCTCAGTTTCGTCATCTGAAATGGAGGGAAAATCAGTATGTGATTTTTAGAACCATTGTGAGGACCAAAAGAAATACCAGTGGAAAAAGTTCCCAACTCATAGTAAGTGCTCAGGAAATGTTAGGTCAAAATAGAGGAAGCAGGTCGTGGGCACATAACTACGATCTGGACATAAACGTGAAGTCTGGGACACGGCGAAAGATAGGATCCCTGAAGGCCACCCTCTGGTCCTGGACCCCAGATTTCACGCCCCCCTCCCGGCCAGATCTCTGCATTACAGGGAGGAGTCCAGGGCGAGAGGGGGGGTTCTCCTGCCGCCCAGCGTACCTTCTTTGTCAGTGCTTTGGGGAGGGTTCCGAAATGGGGCTCAGCTGCTCTGTCCACCGGGTTGTTGATGTCCGAGGGGACAGATTCTGTCCTCCGAAGCCTAGGTTCTATTTAAAAAGGAAAGGGGGAACCATTAATAGAGAACAGACCAGGCTACAGAGGAGATTCCCCCCCAAATCCGGAAAGCGGAAAAGGGCAGAACACTCACGTGGAAGGAAGGATATTCTACAGGCAGGGGCTTCTTTTGTACACTTGTTGTGACACTTCAATCTGGTAAAGAAGGCAGGGTCAGTGCACGGAGGGTCACTCGGGGCTCCCAGGGCATCCACGGGGCCCTGAGCCTTGCCGGGCAGCTCTGCGCGACACCCACTCGTGACCGCCTCGATCGCCACAAATTCCTCAGCAAACATCAACTCAAAAGTTTGGAACGTCCCACGTGGACAGTGTTAGCACGACCACGTTCCCACCGTTGTCTGCCTGATCTTCACAGCAGACAGTTTAAATCACACCCATTTAAACATTGTGGGTCCCACGTCTATCCCTCTCCTCTAAAGAAAGGGAGACCCTCCACCCACATTCAGAAAGCTGAAGACAAATCTGAACTTACAAAACAAGAGAGAATCATAAGGAGGAGAATGTCTGCATTACCCGAGGATCCCAGAGATGCAAGGAGCGGTCCCTCCTGTTGCAGCCCAGCATGGGCCTCATGGTCAGACGGCCAGCATGGGCCAGAGTGCAAAGACCTCGACCCTCAGTTTGGTCTTACCTGCCCTACCACATCTCGGGGTTCTCAACGACTCAACGGGTCAACAGTTAGGGCCCTACCAACCTCACTCTACAATCGTAGGACAGCGCGGGGCTGAGAGGGCACTCTGTGCTCTCCGCGTGAAAAGCATTACTTAAAAGGGAGCAGGAGGTCCCCAATTTAAAACCAGGAGCCACAGGAGACCTAGGCTGGGGGAAAGCTCTGGCGTCCTCTTGGTGGTCTGGGAGTCATTGGGAAAACACAATTTATCCAACTGACATGCATGAGACCCGTCGCCTCTGGTCTGGCAGGAGCCCAAATGCTTGTACTCCACACACTAGCTCGGAATCTTGGAGCAAGCCCGGTAGACAAAGAGGCCTGGAATCATCTTCCCAGTTGTAAAAATGAGGCCCAGAGAGGGCAAGCATCTTGCCCCAGGTCACAAAGCAATGGAGGGCAGTGATCTGGGAGCAAAGACTCCAGGCCCATGCTCCATAGGGTGAGGGTAGTTAGACAGTAGAGAACATTCTGCACCCCCCACACTGCTCCCTATCCTCGTCCTTCTGGCCTACCAGAAAGCACAATGGTACGAAACAAGAAAGTGAGATCTGTATACAATCTCCCTTAACTTTCTTCTGTGAACACCACTAGCCATCTCTGTTTTTTCCCGCTGCCTGTCCCCTTCTCCCCATCTTGTGTACTAAGGCTAAGGCTAAATTTTGTGTAAGGCTAAACTTCAGAACTCCTTAGAGTTTCCAGAACGGCCTTCCCTTCCTCCCCGATGTTGTGCAAGGTAAAAAGGCCTGGAATTCTTTCTTCCTGGGTCTCCCTGGTAAACTTCTGCTCATCCTTCAAAGCCCACGTCAAGTTTGCCCTTCTTCCGGGAATGTCTTGCTTGATGCGTCCTTAACCTCCCTCGAAAGGGCTGGTCGCACCATGGTGTGCCGAATGGGGTCACAAATAGACGTACGAACTCTCAAAGGAGTTCCCTGGAATCCTGACTTAACCTCAGGCCAACAATCGAGTAGTAGCACTGTTACTAGCGCGTGGGGTTTCCACCCTCTCCCCTCCCCTCACCTGCAGTGCTTGCATTTCACTCCAAACATCATGCTCTTCTGGCACACGTGGCAGACCTGCGACAGCCAAGACTTGGTGGAGAACCTACAAGCGGTGGACACCGGAAAACGTTCACGCGGCTGGGAGGCCAGAGCCCGGACAGAACAGGGCCCCGGGGAGACGGCAGACCGGGTTCCATCCCGGAGCCACCGGAACCCTCTCCCGGGGAGGGCAGGGACGCCCGGGGTCACTGCTCCCCCTGGGCATTCTGATTTCCCAGCCACAAAGTCCTCATTGCCCGACTCGTAAAGCGTGCACGCCAAGCGATTCCAGTCTTAGGAATTTATCCAACAGATACGCCCGCGGGTGTCAAGCGATGTGCAGACGAGGTTACTCCCCGCAGCGTGTCTGCAGCAGTAAAAGGCTACAAACGGGGGCGTGTGGGTGGCTCGGTTGGTTGGGTGACTGACTCTTGATTTCAGCTCAGATCGTGATCTCAAGGTTCACGGGATCGAGTCCCGCGTCGGGTTCTGCGCGGACAGCGTGGAGCCCGCTTGGGATTCTCTCTCGCGCTCCTCTCTGTCCCTCTCCCACTTGCTCTCTCTCTCAAAATAAATAATAAGCAAACTTAAAAAAAAAAAAAAAGACTATAAACAACCTATGCTGTTTAGTGTATCGGCGACTGACTGTGTACGGGCCGGTCCGATCACGCAATGGGACGCCATGAGGCCAGAAAATAAGAAAGCTCTTTTTTGTGCAAATATGGAATGATCTCCAAATTACATTATCAGGGGAAAAAGTACTACATGACCCCATTTATATGAAATTCAAATACAGGGGCGCCTGAGTGGCTCAGTCAGTTGAGTGTCCAACTTCAGCTCAGGTCATGACCTCACAGCCCGTGAGTTCGAGCCCCGCGTCGGGCTCTGTGCTGACCCGCTCAGAGCCTGGAGCCTGTTTCGGATTCTGTGTCTCCCTCTCTCTCTGACCCTCCCCCGTTCATACTGTCTCTCTCTGTCTCAAAAATAAATAAACGTTAAAAAAATTTTTTAAAAAATTCAAATACAGAAAAAGTAACTTATGATGATAAATGAACAGTCGCCTCTGGGTGGTAGTGCTATCAAGGGCCAAAGGTCAATTCTGGGGGGGCTGGAATGCTCTGAATCTTCACCTGTGTGGTACACATGGGTGTGTCCATATGTAAAAATTTGTGCACTCAGCGCTATGGAAATGATGCCCCTGTTAAAAAAAAATTTTTTTTAATATTTATTTTTGAAAGAGAGAGATACAGCATGAACAGGGGAGGGGCAGAGAGAGAGGCAGACACAGAATCCGAAGCAGGCTCCAGGCTCCGAGCCGGCAGCGCAGAGCCTGACGGGGGGCTTGAACTCACAAAACAAGATCATATACTGAACCCAAGTTGGACGTTTAACTGACTGAATCACCCAGGCGCCCCCCTTTTTTAAAAAAAATTTTAACGTTTCATTTTTGTGTGAGAGAGAGAGAAAGCATGAACAGGGGAGGGGCAGAGAGAGAGCGAGACATAGAATCTGAAGACGCCTCCATTTTTAAAAGAAAAAAAAAGCAAAGGGTAGAACAGTGTCAATAATATACGTAGTATTTGGTGAAAACAGAAAAAGGAGACCAAAAAATATACATATGTATTTGCTTATATAAAAATTATCTCCAACTGCCCAGATCTGCCTACAGGGGGACCTAGAAGGCTGGGGACAGCAGGAGAGGACTGTGTACATAGCCGCCCTTCTCTACCTCTTGAATTCTGAATGTATTTCAATCCAAAGTAAATCAAAACTTAAAAAATTTAAAACCCACAAAAGATAGACCGGAAGGATGGATGGGGGTTGAGCGGGTGGTGTCCTCCGGAGAAAGTCTAAGGCGGTCCACAGGGTGGGGAGGCCTAAGGGCGGAAAGAACTCACTTTTTTTTTTTGGAGGATTTTTCAAAGCGTGGAGTATCATAGGAGCAACAGAACAAACAGCAACAGTATTTGGGGAAGGGTTTGCAATGCATCCATAAAACATGAGCTCACTCAATTCTTACAACTACCCCTGGGGAGTTAGGCGGGTCTGAGATTCTCAGTACACAGGCAAGGGAACCAGAGAGGTCAGGGGACTTTCCCGAGGCCATACACTGGGAAGCTACGCGGCAGGGTCTGGACCCCAGGGGCCTCAACATAGAGTGTGAGGGCTCCTCTGAGAGACCACTAGGGCAGAGCAGGAGAGAAAGAGCATGGGCTTTGGGGTCAGGCTGCACTGGAGACTCCTACCACCTATGGGCTGTGGGATGCCTCAGGGCCTCTGCAAATGCGGCCAACATGCACACCTCCTCCCAGGGACCTGGGGAGATCACATATGCGAATGCATAGTGCCCAGAGGGTTACAGTCTCCACCCAGACAAGATGGGTGCTTTCAGGGACTAGAACAAAGGCACCCATGTGCTTGAAGGGCCCTTTTTTTTTTTTTTTTTTTTTTTAGTTTTTTTTAAATTTATTTTGAGAGAGACAGAATCCCAAGCGGGCTCCATCTGCACTGTCAGCATACAGCCCAACATGGGGCTTGAACTCACGAACTGTGAGACCATGGCCTGAGCTGAAATCGCGAGTCAGATGCTTAACGGACTGAGCCACCCAGGTGCCCCCCTACCCCATGAAGTGCCTTTTAGGGAGCCCTGATCCTGCCTCCCTGGGATCCACATACTCTCTCTGGGCTTTAATCTCCTCTCATGCCAAAAGCAGGGATTAGGGAGCAGCTCAGTGGTATCTGAGACGGCCTCCACCAGGGAAATCATGAAAACAGGGCAAAATGGTGGCGAGGTCCGGGCCTGAGAAGAGACAAGTGCTAGGAAGGGGTGTGGGGTCCAAAACACTTAAGATCTTCTTAGGGAGGCCTGGAACACGGGTTTAAAAAAACCCAGAAGGTGGGGCGGTGATGTCACCAGGGTGGGGCAGCCCGGCAATATGAGACAAGGGGACTGCTGCTGCCCTAGCTGGAGGGCAGCTTCTGCTGCCCCAGGTGGAAGGAAGCGGCAGCCCGGGAAACACTCAGGGGCGAGCTGACACAGCCCACATCCTCTGTGAAGGCAGGTGCACCCAAGACGGAAGAAACAGCTGATCCCGGCGTGCCCCAGATCCTGGCCGACACGGGCCCCTCTCGGGCTAAGGCCTGTGCTTGTCCACCAAGTGCTCCCCAGTGCCGGACACGTGAAACCCAGGTGCACATCACCCCACTGTATCCTCATCACAGGATGGGGAGGAAGTCTTGTTTGCGGGGGCGGGGGGAAACTGAGGCTCAGAGAGATTACTGGCGTGCAACCCACGGAGGCAGAATGGGTAGGGTTCTCGTCCTGTGCTGAGTGGCTCTCTCACATCCTGGGAGCCTTGGGTACAGATGAGGGAGGCCCTGGGACCTGCACTCGAAGGGCTTGTCCCGACTGTCAGCCAGGCCCTCTCGTCGGTGGTACTCTAGCGTCTGGGGATCAGCCCTGACCAGTCTCCGGGTGTCTGGGTGCCATCTAGGGGACACGATCCCTATCTTACTGGCAGCACGACCTCAGGCAAATTGCTCAGGCCCTCGGAGCCATAGCCGGGTCTCCACCTCTGGGCAAGAGTTCCAGGCTGGCCTCCCAGGCTGGACGGTAGCTCACACTCCCGGAGGAGATGAGAGGCCCTGCGAAGTTGCAAAGCTCTCAACAAGCGTGCCCTGCTGTGCTCACGGCAGGCTTTCGCAAGGGACGGCCAGAGCGCAGGCATCCCGAGGCACCGTTCTGCTGGTTGTCCGGGCTGCGGAGATGCCGTGCACACCTACTGTTGGTGCCACACACCAGCTCCACGAGTGTTGAGGCCAAGCCTTCCGGCCAGGCCACGTCACGGGCCCATCTCAGCCTATGCCAGCTCACACCAGCACCAGCGCGACTAGGAGTTGTGAGAAATCCAGACTGCTAAGCAGAGAACTTTAGGGATGGGGCCTGGGGTTTGGAGCTTCAAAGCTCCACGGGCTCTGATGCGTGGCCGGGTGTGGGCCCGACGAGATCCGGTGCTGGACCCGCAGGAAGCTCTCGGCTCCTCCTCCGGGAGACTGTGAGCCTGTTTCTCCTGGGACCTGTGTTCTCCCTCAGCAGGGTGAGGAAGAGACACATGGAGGGGTAGGGGAGGACCCACAAGTCCATACGACCGCTGGTGACAGGCAGGGCTTCCAGGTGGGTGCAGGGCTATGTTCACAGAGGTGATGGACAGACCAGAGGCAAAGAGTCCCCGAGAAACAGGGATCAGGACAAACCGCGCCCCCCCCCACCTGCAATGAGGAGCATGGTACATGCAGGTCTCAGCCCAGCTGTGCCCCATCCCTGTTCCAGACTGGCTGGACCTACCTGTGAGTCACCGACAGCCCGATGTCCCTTCGTACCATCTGTGGGGATCCGTACGGGAGATCTGCAGGGAAAGAGGCCAGGTCGAGCAGGCTGAGGAAACTTGTGCCTAGGACCTTCTAGATCAGAGACCACAGGCCGGGTGGGTGCGGGGACTCACTGAATAGTAGGTAAATGTTTCCCTGAACGTTCAAAACAAGGACAGGCCAGGTAGACTAGGGCAGCGTGGTGACCCTCATGCCCGGCCTTCTTCTCCTACGAACGTTGCTGCCTGGCCCCCACAGATGGTTCAGAAACCACCGCCGTGTGGCTTCTGGCTGAAGTGGAAGGCAGGCTTGAAGGGAGGGCTGCAGGCAGAGCAAAGCTGAGGACAGAAGTCTCCGCCTACACCCCATCCCACAAGAATCCACAGGTCACTGGCTTGCAAGGGCTTGGTCACTTCCTATTTAGTGGGTAGGAGCTGTGCGGCCCTTGGCAGAGGATTTGAGACTGGTTAGCTATACAGCACATCTGGTACCCTTCCAGCCAGAAGCACCTGGAGACTTCCGCTCTGAGGACCACCAGTGCCTGATCTTGGCGGGTAGAGCAAGGACGACGTGGAGTTTTACCATGCTCCCAGGTGGCCCAGCCCCACCAGCCGCTGGGGAAGTCTCAGGCAACGAGCCCTGAGATGAGCATTCTGTCTGCCTTCCCACGGGGCACCCTGGGCTCTCCCTGTCCTAATCCTGGGCTTCCCCATCAGAATAGCATCCTCCCAGTGTTTACAGCATTACAGGTTGGGCATCAAGGAGCAGCAGGAAGCAACCACTCCATCCACAGGCAGCCCATGTGTCCCACTGCCCTTCTGCCCCTCCTCCACCAGTGCACCCCCTCTCCTCCCCTCCCCCACCCCTTCCCGCTTCTGCCCCCCTCCACCTGTGCATCCCCTCCCCCTCCTGTGCACCCCCTCCCCTCCCCCACCCCCTCCTGCTTCTGTCCCCTCTCCACCTGTGCACCCCCCTCCTGCCCCTCCTCCACCTGTGTACCCCTTCCCCTCCCCCCTCCCGCTTCTGCCCCTCCTAAGCGCTGCCTATCTCCGCCTGGGGGTGGTTCTCAGAGACCATGGATGGGCTTCAGGGGTTCTGGGAATCCTCTGGACTGGTAAGCAGAACTTTGTGGGCTTTTCCCTGGAAAGAAGGTCTAAACTTTTATCCAGTTATCAACAGGAACCATACCCCAGAAAGGTCAGGAACATGGCGCTTGAGGGATCTCTAGCTGTCTCCTGTCCTTAGAGTCAGCAACATCCCTGCACCCCCTGTCCCCATGTGCTGGCCCGGCACACAACTCCTCCTCCCACACCACAAGGGGAGTTTGATCAGGACCAAAAAGCCCTTTCCTGCTCCCTGATGATTCAGGAACCCACCATCACACCCCTCAGGGCTCTCTCTGGCACACCTGCCCTGGGGCTGACTTGTCCCAACTCCCTTCTGGGATCCCCTTCACTGTGAGCAGCCAAGGCCATCAAAGCATATGGGTCTAACAGGGGTTAGGCCGCCAACCTAAGAGAAACAGACTATGGAAAAATGAGATTTCAACCATGTATCTCTGAACACAACCCATGACCGACTTGTAATGAGCTGCGGTCAGAGGATAGGAGGGAGGGGAGACAGCACACGAGCTAGGCATTGACCGCCCCTGATCCAGACAAAATACTCACCCTGAAGACCCTGCTCTGCCTCTGGCAAGCTGGGCAGGCAGTCTCCCTGCCGTGGTCCCTGCACTACAACAGCAGCCAGGAGGATGACAGGAGCAGGCTGCCCCAGGGATTCAGGGGCTGGATTTTCCTCCAAGGTTCCGGGAGGGGCCCTGAAGTCTGCACCCGTGCCCTGGGGAAGGGGCCTCACTCCTTGCTCACCCCATGCCTCCCTGGTGGTCCCGCGGCCAGCTTCATCTTGGTGTAGCTGTGGCCTGCTACCCCTGCCTGATCACTAAGGCCCTGCTGACAGCTTCATCACTCTGCTTCGCCAGCTCAGGACGAAAGTAAGCTGCTATTTTGCTCAGGCAAGACCCAGACGTCTCTGCATTTCCACTGTGCCAATTAAAAGGCTCCGGAGGCATGGCTGGTGCCCTCTGCTCTGACTCAGGAGAGAAGCCCTACAGCACAGCCATGTGCAAGGACCTGCTCCCACCCTGCAGGTGGAGGGGCAGGAAAAGCCATCTGGGGCTGCCCGGGCTTCTTCCTCCCCTCCCAAAGGGGCATTTCTATCCGCACCCCCCAATCTCTCGGGGCTGCATTCAGAGCCAAGCCACATTATTGCCCCTGGAGTTATTCCTCTCCCAAAGTGGGGGGGTCCCCTGACATCAGCTGGGTTCTGAGGACGGCTAACATCCACTTGTTACCAGACAGATTGCATGTCTCTCTGGGCTACCAAAGCGGCTCAGCAGACAAGGCTCCCTGCCAGAGGTCACCTGTGGGGATGGCAGGGTGCAGATGGGGCCTGAGGAGGAACTGCCCACAGCCCATGGCAACGTCAAGGTCCCTGCTTCGCAGAGAGCAGCTCCTGGCTGGGCTGAGACCACCTCGTGACATCCTAAGGCCACCTGTCCTAGAGCTATTTCCTGGGGTGGTTCCCAGCACCTCTGCTTCTGGGTGGTGGAAAGGCTGACTGGACTGAGAGAGGGTCAAAGAAATCCACCCCTGACGGGGACAGCAGCACAAACACGACTCCCGGGTGGCAGAGGGGACGAAAATGAATCGCTCTTACCAAACCTGCAGGAGACAAAAAAGAGAAAAAGTGGGATGATGTCACCGTGCTGGCTCAGTGTGTTTCCCAGAACATCACTCACTGGGAGAGAGCGGGCAACGTCCTCAGGTAAGGACATTGAGCCCCTGGGGCATGGGGCCAGACTATGGGCACGGTTCCTCGATGGGAAGGGCTAGAAGTGCCCTCCCTGGGCCCCCCTGTGGGCACAGAAGTTACTCCTGCGCTCCCACGCTGCACGCTCTTGTCTATCAGCTTATCTACGCCTCGCCAGCCACGCAACACCGTATGGTATGCTCTGTTTCACAACTGAGGAAACAGGCTCACGGTCTCTGAGATCACCTCCCGCAAGAGGGGACACCTCGGGTGTCCAGAGCCCCGCAGGGAGGGGTGCTCAGGGTCAAGGCAGGAGAAGGGGAAGTGGCTGGAGTAGGAGGGCGAGGAGAACAGAAAGGGGTCCCCAAGGAGGGCCAGGTGGAACGTGTCCTGAGCAAGCTCGTCCCAGGGGCTGCCGCTGGCCCGGCGACAAAGAAAGCTGGGGAAGACGCAGGCCACCACAGTGCTAGTTCTAGTGGCTCTGTGTGGACTCGACTCAGAATCCCAGGGTGACGCCCAGCTCACCAGCTATGGGATGTGAGTGGCGCCATCTGCCTGAGGCTCTGTTCTGTGCCCAGACCCCTCCGGATGCTCCTCTCAGGGGAAAATGAGACACAGGTGCACTGGGTTTACCCACCGAGATGCCCTCTGATGACCCACTTCCATGTGTCCACATGGTAATCATACTGGGCTCTTTGGGAGAAGAGGATCCAGAAGGGGCGGAAGGCTGCAGTCCCTTCTGGGGAGGGGGCAGGGGACCAGGCCCCAGCAGGATGGGCTGACCGGGGGTGTCTGGGTGGGTCACAGCATGCATTCTTCTCCTTGGGTGACATACTCAAAGCCATCAGAGATGTCCAGGGCCCATCCCATACGGGACCCAAGACAGCCTTCGCTGGACAGGGGGAGTCAGCCCACCCAAGACCAGAAAAGGAGAGCACATGTCAGGAAAAAGAGCCTGGACTCAGAGGTACAGGAAGGTAGGAGGCACCCAGAGAAAGCTCCCTCCTTCCCCTCTGCCCCGCCCACAAGGGTACACTGACAAGGGCAATTTTTGTAATAGCCAAACTGACAATGACCTGAAGGTCGTCCTTCAGGAGGGGAGGAGTTAAACTATACAATGAAATGATACGAAAAAGTTAAAAAGATGAGGTAGCTTGAATAATTATAGGTATACACAAAAGCGATAACCTGGTTAGCTCTGAAAGGGGAATGGGGGTGGCCAAGGAAAAATGGTGGGGGTAACTTCACAGTGTCTACCCTACAGTGACAAACAACATGTGCTACAAAGCGTCTGCATCTTGGACCATGTGACACTTAGTACCTATTTAAGTATATAAATTAAGAAAATTTTTTACAGAAAGAGTAAAGTGCTTTAAGATGTGGGGACATGACATTCTCAGAGATAAGAAGTTAAAAAAAAACTAGGTTATAGAACAGAGCCCATAGTATTTGATAATCATCAGAGATTTCAGCCAGATATTCTAGTTCTCTCCATCTGGGCACATGGGAGAATTGACATTGCTTGGTTGCTTTGTTTGAGTAGGGTCACAAATGGTGAGTGGAACTTGTAGGAAAAGAGCATTTAACTGTTAGTGTTTAACATGTAAAATTCTTTCTTCCTCTGCCCTAGTGGAATGTTCCAGACAATGATCCAGAAAGTGGCTGTTCTGTCAGCCTGGGATCTAGAATGAGGCCAACCCATGATGGACAGGCAGCATAAGCAAGAAAGAAATCTTTGTTGTTTTAAGATGTACAGAGCTAGGAGCTATTTGTTACTGCAGCATAACCCGGTCTATCCTGACTGATACATGGCACCGTGTGTGTGTGTGTGTGTGTGTGTGTGTGTGTGTGTCTGTGTGTGTGTGTGTGCGCGCGCGTGTGTGCGTCCGTCCATATCCAGAAGGAACCTAGCAGGATTCAGTCCCCACTGTTAACGTAGCCCGGAGAGTGGACTTTGCACGCTTCCATGTTGATTTTATTTGTCCTTTTAAAATAAAGCCTGTGTTACCTTTGTAACAAGAAAGCCGTAGGCAGAACTGGCAAACTGAGCCCCAGCCTGGCAGGAACACTCACCTCATTGGGGAGACCTCGTCAATGCGGTTCCCCAGCTGAGACTCATGGGACTTGCTCCGGGTGAGCGTGGGGAAGCTGGGCAGCAGCTGAAAGACCTTGCGGCTGGGCGGGGGCGGCGTCCGCGGTGGCTTCAGCTTGGTGTGCCTTCGCAGCTGGGGCGTGGTCGGCGGGGTGATGAAGCTGTGCAGGGCGCGGGGGGTCAGCCGGCCGCTGGCGTGCAGGGGGATACAGGTGTCCGCGAGGCCCTCGCAGGGGCCTGGGGTCGGGGAGTCCGAGGTGGGCAGAGCCGACACGGAGACGGAGCGTGGGCCCTGGGCACCGCTGCCCATTCTGCCCAGCTGGGTGCTCCCTGGGGGCCAGGGCGGGCCAGCTGGCGGGAGGGTGTCCGCGGAAGGCCCCGAGCCACTTTCCCGCCGGGCGTCCAATGAACTCCAGCCTGAGTCATCTTTGTGCTCCCCTCCTGTGGGCCAAGAAGTCGAGTCACAGATGACTGGAGCTAGAGAGATTTACAGGTGAGGTGGCCGGGGCCCAGAGAGGGTAACACCTTGTCCAATGCTGCACAGTTCCTTACCAGAAGGCTTCAGCTACCAGCCTTCGTAAAGGCCTTCTCATGCACACGTGTCATTGCCCGTGTTATCTGTGACTCAAGGGCACCAGCACAGATGTCACTGTCCCCATTTTATAGAGGGGAAATGAGGCCCAGAGAGAGAATGGCTTGTCCAGGGTTCTTGCTGGCAAGTCTGTGGGGAGTAAGCCAGGACACCCAACCCAAAAATGGGTGACCTTAGAGAGGGAAGTGGTAACTGATCTTTAAGAGTCAGGAAGGGGAAGCTGGGATGTGGGAAAGGGATAACTCCACGTCAAGTAAATTCAGGGGCGCCTGGGTGGCTTAGTTGATTAAGCATCCGATTTCGGCTCAGCTCATGATGTCACAGTCCGTGGGTTCGAGCCCTGTGTCAGGCTCTGTGCTGACAGCTCAGAACCCGGAGTCTGGTTCAGATTCTGTGTCCCCCTCTCTCTCTGCCCCTCCATAGCTCACACTCTGTCTCTCTCTCAAAAATAAAATATTAAACATTAAAAATTTTTTTTAAAGAAAAAAAAATTCAAACATCAGGAAAGGGGTGTCCCAACCTTCAATAGTAATCTTCCCTGGGAATTTGCTGGGAAAGAGATCCAATGAGGAAAGGGTCAATAGCCACTTCTTTCTGAGAGGCTGTCCTTTTGGCCGCCCACACAGTTGGCCCCGGAGACCTTGGGGCTCTGTGCAGTTCCAGCTCAATGGCACAGTCTGTCTGTTCGTTCAAGCACATGCTGGACGTCAAGGCATGAAAAAGACATTCACTGTGCTTGAAGGGTCCAAAGAGGGGACAGCAGTGTGCTGAGACAGAGCTGTCTGGGCACTGAGGGAATATGAACAGCCTCTAAACAGCCCGGAGGGCTTCCCAGAGGAGGAGGAGCCTGGGCTGAGCCAGCTAGAGAAGAAGGTGAAGCAGGTGTACTGGGCAGAGGGAACAGCACGTGCAAAGGCAGGGAACACACGGCACCTTCTGGGAACTACAGAGTTCCCTGTGCCTTGAGAGGTCAGAACAAGCCAGGGAGAAGCAAGAGATGAGGTCGGAGGGTCAGTCCCCCCCGGGGCCAGCTCAGGAGGGGTCTCGGAGGGCTTGCTAAGGACACTAGGTTTGTGCTTACAGGGGATGAGGAGACTCCAGAGGGTTGGGGGCAGAGAGAAAGGAGCCCATAACCAGACACCCTGCTGCGGGGAAGGAAAAGACACCTGCCTCCAGTGAGTGGAAAGTACAGGAAGGCAGATTTTGACTCCAGACAAAATGAACTTCCACACTGGAGTTATTCTACTTTGTGCTTTGTACCCTGACTCAGGCAGGGCCACGTGAGGCCACGGAGATTCAGAGAGGCCACACGCACTGCCGAGGTCAGGCAGCCCTCGATCCCAACCGCAGCACTAGGCCTCCTCCCACGAGGCCATCCATTCTGAATAACCTACAAATCCGGCCCAGCCTTGCGAGGTAAAGAGCTCTCGGTCATCAGAGGTGGCCAAGCCCACGCGGCCATTTATCTGGCACAGTGGAGGGAAGCGACCTTCGAGACTCCCAGGGTTTCTTGTACATTCCCTCCGTCTTCAAGGACCCTTCCTCCTACCTTACTACATGGTGACTTTCTCTTCATGAATCAACTCGGCAGAGTGAGATACTCGGCCTGTGTGTGTGCTCCTTGTGTTTGCTCCCAGAGAACCGTAGCCATGACTTACACTGTAACTTACACAGTGGCCTACGGGAGGCGCTGGCATGCCTGTCACTGAAGGGATGAAAAAATGGCCAAGTCCGCCACCCAAGGAAACAAGCCCCAAATTCTTCAGTTTGCCATTTTTTAAATAATTTTTTTTTAACTTTTTAACTTATTTTTTGAGAGACAGCGGGAGTGGGGTAGGGGCAGAGAGAGGGAGACAGAGGATCCGAAGTGGGCCCTGCACAGACAGGCTGAGAACAGCAAGCCTGATGCGGGGCTGGAACTCACAGAGCGCAAGATCATGATGTTCTGATGTAGAACTGACTGAGCCACCCAGGCACCACCGCCCTTTTTCTTTTTTTTAATGTGAGAGAGAGAGGGGGTGGGGGGAGAGGAACAGAGGAAAAGAAAGAGAGAATCTTAAGCAGGCTGCATGCTCGGCGTGGAGCCCGACATGGGGCTTGATCCCATGACCCTGGGATCATGACCTGAGCCGCAAGTAAGAGTTGGATGCTCAACTGACTAAGCCATCCAGGTGGTCCTAATTTACCCATTTTTAATCACCGCTGCTTTGAGCCAGCTCAGGGATGGCAAATGGGTCTTGACATGCATGCCAACGCCAGTTAACCAGCAGTGGCTCTTGAGAAGGACTCCGGAGTCACTCAGCAGGAAGAACCTGGGTGTGATTAGCAATGTGAGCTACAGACGAAGGATAGGAAGTATCAGCAGGAATGATCTCCCCTGTTCATCAGCCTCTGGCACAGAGAACCATCCTTCACTCACCTTTCTTAAGACCAGTGGCCACAAGGCAAGTGGCTTCAACATTTTCTAGGACTCCTCAAGCCTCATACTGAAAAGAACACTAATATATGCCAGGCTCTGGTCTAAGCACTCGATCTTAACTCAGTTCCTCCTCACAACGCTATGAGAGAATGTTGTTATTACCTCCATTGTACAGATGAGGAAACTGAGGCACGGTGGGGTTAAGAAACAGACCAAGGTCCCACGGATTCTAAGAGTGCTGAGCCCAGGCAGGCAGAATCCACAGTCCACCTTTATGGCAGCTAGACTGCTCTAGGTGCAATCAAGACTGATCGCATGATCTGAGACACTGGGCAATCGTGGTATCCACCTCGGCCCCAGAAGATTCCCTGGAGGTTTGGCCACCACTGGGCAGACCCACTGGGGTGAGGTGTGGCCAGGACCCTCTTGGGGACGTAGGGGTACCACAGCTGAAACCAGACGAGAAGGACACAGAAAAGACCCCCTCCTCCCCATAGGCCTCCTCCGGGGCATGGTAGAAAAAGCACCCTCTGAGGAAGAAACCCGAGTTCGAAGCCCAGCCCTGCCGTGTGCCAGCTGTGGGACCCTGGACAATCCACCCAATGCTTCCGATGGTCTAGCTACAACAGGCACTTACCACCACCGCTGAGAAGGGTGTCGCCACATACACGTCAAGCGCCTGACTTAATAAATTTAGTGCCTGATGAGTCAGTGATCTCCCTATCTTGGCACCTAGGACGGGCAGACAGGAACCTTCCTAATACAAATGGGTCACCATCCCTCAATGGCTGGTGCCTCCACAGTTCTTTACCATTTGGGCACAGGGAGGGAAGGCTGACGAGTCACCCCACGGTCCCAGCTTGGGTACCAAGTTGTTCTACATTTCCGCAACGCGGAAACAACCCTGCTGCCAACAAAGACTGAGGCTGGAATTCTGGCTCTGCCACTGACTGCTGTGTGTCCGTGGCTAAGCCTTTGCCTTCTCTGGGCTCAGTCCCCTCTGTGAGTGGGGACGTGAACGCAGGCTACGTCTCTCTCACGTTTATTCTTTGGCACGTGCTGGGAGGCCTGGTACGTGGAGGTCTTCTGAACCGAGTGAAGCTCTCCACGCTAGGCTCTGTGTCAGAGGAGGACTCGGTATAATGGGGCCGAGACAGAAATCAAGCCCAATCCCCTCTGGGAGGAAAAAAAAAAAATCGAGAATATAAACTTCAGTACCTTCCTTGAGCCTCAGGGAGCCAGAAATAAGACAGGTGGCTCCGACAATTAAAAACGGGGCTAATTCCATTCATTAGGCTCACTTTAAAGCCTTACTGGTGTGGTACTGAGCATGTTAAGTCACAGTGTTTGAAGTTGTTTCCAAGGCAAGATTTAGAAAGCCTGCAAATAACTCTCAAGGAACTCATCGTAATACCAGGATTACCCACTTTGCCTGGAGTGGCCACGTCCACACTCACAGCTGAAACACCATAGTTTCTCTCATCTGAGCACACAGCCCCGCAGCCAATGGGGGCAGGAGAAGGCAGGGGGCAGGCTGGGGGTGAGCTCGGGGTGCCGAGAGGGCTGGAATGCAGGGAGCCACTGGGGGTTCCGAGCCCAACAGACGTGCTCAGAAGAGGGAAAATCGCACAGGGCTCACCCAGTGGACCAGTGTGGGGTCTCTAACGATGTGCAAAAGCTTCCCTGGGTTCATACTAGGCTGAGCAGTAGGGATGCAAACCCTCTATCTCAGGTCAGGCCAAGCACGCACTCTCTGGCTTTTCCAAGTTGCCTCAGAAACCCTGGGCCACGCTTGCCCCACCCCCATCACTGGCCTCAGCAAAGGCAGGGGCCCCAGGGAACCAGGACAGGCCTGGGGAGGGAAGGCTGGCGTTCAAGCCCAGGCAGAGGGACAGGGAGCCGACGGGGCTGGCCTTAGCACCGGGGAGGCCGGTCCTACCTACCCAGACCTGTCACTTTCCGCAGGCAGGCGAGGGCGTACTGCAGGCGGCCACACTCCTCGGCGTTGGCCCCGTAGCGCCGCAGCGTCTCCTTCACCTTGACCTCATTCATGTCCAGCAGGGCATCCAGTGTGAGCTCGCTGAGGATCTCCTGAGAAAGCACAGAAAAGACCGGCAGAGAGCCGGTGAGCAGTCAGGCCAGCCCTGGAGCCCTCTTCATCCTCCCCGTGGCCAGGGCTGGGCTCCCCTGCTGAGTGGCAGGGGCCAGGTGCTGGCGGGTCCGCCTCCCAGAAGCCTCCACTTGTCAGAGGACACGGGCAGCCAGCTCTCACCCCCACCCCCAGGGCTACCAGAGACAGCAGCTGAGGTAGACCAAAAGCTTCAGGGCCAGGGTGGGGGAAGGAAGAAAAAACCCCAGAAAAGTTACGATGAGGGCATGGTGCCCGCCTGTTTCTTTTTATTTCTCTGCACAGAAGAATGATGAATCATGACAACTTTTTAGAATGATAAGAACTTCAGATAAAGAAGGCCCTTTACAATTCTGCTAATCTGAATTAGACAAGACAGATTTCAAGTGAAATTGGCTTAACAAAGAGAAGGATGAAAAAGAATTAACCCTCACCAAGCACTGTGTAGGCACTTACTATCCTTGCCTTATTTCTCAGTCAAAACCTTTCAAGGGTTCAAGGTGGTAGAGAGGAAGGGACAGGCCCAAGTGTGAAAAGGGCTCCACGCAGACTTTGACGATGGACGGCCAGGTGACAAGGGACGCAGGGGGCCTCTGGGACAGAGAGTAGCCCCTGGCCGACCAGCAAGGCAAAGGGAGCCTCAGACCTATAGCTGTAAGGAACTGGCTTCTGCCAGTAACCTGAATGCACGTGGACGTGGCTTCTTACTGAAGCTTCCAGGTAAGAGGCCAGCCTTGCTAACACCTTGACTTTCTCGGCCCGGTGACCCCGCGCAGGGAAGCTGGCTGAGCCCACCTGAACACAGCCATCCAGTCTTCCTCCTACACAACTGTGAGCTAATAAATTGGGGATGCTTGTGGTTATTTGCTCTGCGGCAACAGAAAACTAATACAGAGAGTGAATATTTGAATCAAGGCCTGACTTCAAAGCTTGTGCTCTTTCTCCTCATCAAGGAGGAGGGAACCCCCTCCGGCATTGATTGCTTTGAGCCAGATGTGATACCAAGCCTGGAGCAGACACACAGAAGGATGGGACAGATCTCTGGCCTCAAATGGCTCGCAGGTGACCGACATAAAAACAAGTCACTACAATGGCCTAGCATAGAGAAAGCTCAAAGAGCTACCGAACGGGGTGGGGGGAAGGGAGCTCGGCGCTCTTCCCCTTTCCCTTCCCCTTCTTCTTCTTTGGCCCCTTTCTACAGTTTCCAGATTTTCTATGTATCAGGGAAGGCCAGACATCCCACATCAAATGATTCATATAAAACCCGCAGCTCTTGAGAACCTAAGATGATTATCACTGATTTTGGCAAGCTGTGTAATTTTCTTTTAAAAGAGTGATGGTTATTGGGGCACCTGGGTGGCTCAATCGGTTAAAGTGTCCAACTCTTGATTTCGGCTCAGGTCTCATGGCTCATGAACTGTGAGATCAAACCCCGGGTCAGGCTCTGCGCTGACAGCACAGAGCCTGCTTGGGATTCTCGCTCTCTCTAAATAAATAAACAAACTTAAATAAACTTAAATAAGTAAATAAATAAATAAAACAGTAAGGTTATTGTCAATTCATGCTGCTGTAAATCTTAGACTTAGGTGTCAAAACTGAATCTGATGGGGGCGCCTGGGTGGCTAAGTCGGGTGAGTGACGGACTTCGGCTCAGGTCATGATCTCACGGTTTGTGAGTTCGAGCCCCGTGTCGGGCTCTGTGCTGACAGCTCAGAGCCTGGAGCCTGCTTCTGATTCTGTCTCCCTCTCTCTCTGCCCCTCCCCCACTCATACTCTGTCTCTCTGTGTCTCAGAAACAAATAAATATTAACAATTTTTTTTTTTAAAAAACTGACTCTGATGAAGGTACAGTCTGTGAGTCATTACAGCAATGGTTTGGGGGCTTTGTAATGCTGGTGGTGGGGGCCACAGCTGAGGCCTGGGGTCTGGCCATATCCTCCCCATCCCCACCTTTATGTCTTGTCTGCATATTCTTCAATCTCCATGGTTGTGGACAAGACTCTGACGGCTGTTTAGAATGATTCACATCAAAATTTAGAAAAACAGACATACACGAAAAAGCACCAAACTGCTCGCCATCGGCTGGGCAAACCCTTGCTTGTCAGAAATCCTTCCAGATGATAAAACTAGAGCCTCACAGGAAACTGCTGATAAGAACAGCACAGAAGACAGCAGGCTGGGGAGATAAAGGGCCCCCGGAGAAGCAGCTTTTGTTCAATCGTGTCTCCCTCCTCCGGCCTCAGGGACACTCTTCAACAAAATGCAGTTTTGATCTCTTTGCCCCTCATTTTACCGCGAAAAGCAATTTGGCAATATTGTCAAGAACGAATCAAAGTGACGTTGACATTTACACAACCGCACAAAACAACGCAAGGTCTTTCCCTGGAGCGTCCTCAGTTCTCACGAAACGCGCACCTTCCCAAGGCTGTGATGACTCAGCAGTTCTCAAGTGGGATTCCTAAACAAGCCTAGAAGCCCAATCCCAGATCTAACTGTCCCGCAAATAAGGATTGTCTTCACTTCTTTCTTTCTGTCTCTCTACTCCTCTCCTCCCCCCACACACCAAGTTTCCAGCTCCCAAACACAGTAAGTGCATTTATTATTATGGACCATCTACCAGTACGATGCGCCCAGTGCTTTGTGTAGGATCTCCAGTCTGGACAAATCAGCAAGGGTCATGCTGTCAAGTGCACCTTCCCTGAGCCTGAGAGACCATTAATGAGTGGCCGGCCAGAACTGAAACCTACATGGCTGGATCCCAGGGCTCCCTCAACTCTTCCCTGCCGTCATTCCTGAACCTGGCAAAGCCTTGGGATGCCACGACTACCTCGGCGGGGCGGGGGGAATTAATAATTTTTTTCAAAGTAAATTAAAGGAATTAATTTCTACCTGTTTTCTGAAAAGCAAACTACATGGTGAAATGGAAACTCTTTGTTCTCTATCAAGTGAAGTAACCCCCTAGAAAAGAGAAAAGAATATGTTGAAATCCATTCCCTTAAAAAAAAAAAATGGGTGGGGGTACTGGGATAGAAGGGTCCGTCCAGGATCGTACTTAAATTGGAGCTGCCCCTGCCTCTCCCAGTGATGAGGGGGGCAAAAGGCAGGCTGAGGGCCAGATACAAGCTAGCACAGACCCCCTCCAAGGTGGGATGTGTGAGATACTCCTCAGGTACTGCTGGCTGCCCAAGGGCGAATGAAAGGAGACAAACGGTTAACTGATAGAGACTACAGTCATGTGAGCCAGAAGTCTCCATCAGTGTGCAAATATCTCAGTAAATTACAAGAAAAAGGCGACCTTATCAGTAGCCTTATCTCCAGAAACCCGTAGACTCAGTTTCCTGCAGCCCAACATCCCCCTTCCATAGTGATGTGGGGAACACAGGCGAGAAGGAAATGGCAGGTAAAATTAAATTTCCTAACTGCCGCCCATTGACAAACACTTGAGGCAAATACAGGGTAGAACATTTCTCCAGGAACACCCTGACCGTCCTAACGTTAATGTCTTACTACAGGAAAAACCACCTGAGCTAGACAACAGCGAGGCCTCAGGCATCTTAGGAGTCCTTTTTAGTGTACCCAAGTCCCTCTGGAGATCTCCCTTTTGATGTTACTTTCCCCCACTTCATAGTATATAAGGAGCCACTCTTTACAACCCCAGCGCAGCTCCTTCCTGCCCACGGGTCCTGTCCCCGGTGCTTTATTTAATAAAATCACCTTTTTGCACCAAAGAGGTCTTCAAAAAATTCTTTCTTGGCCGTTGGCTCCGGACCCCACGAACCCCCCACCACCCCAAAACTTCATCACCAGGACAAGCATGGCTTTCCAGAGGTGTGAACTATGTACATCCTTCCGCGAAATGAGAGTGCGGGCATACATCAGCGTCATTTCTGACCGCTCCTTCCATTCCCCCTAATGATGAGGGAGCGTGGGGCAAGCCGAGGGCAAGATACAGGCTGGCGTGCACGCACACACGCACACACACCCCAGGTGGAATGTTCCTTGGACACTCCTGGCTACCCAAGAACAAAGCAAAGGGGTTTCAGTGCTTGCCACGGGAATGTGGGCAACTAAGGCAAACGAAAATTAAATTCCCCTACTGCCTACAGCCCACTGACAAGTCCTTGAAAATGGTAACCACCCTCTAGGAGCTTAGCTGCCTCGATGATGACACTTTGCTGGGGGCCAAAGGGAAATTGAGTTTAACATTATCCCAACTTCGAGGATCTGGTAAGTCCACTGCCTTTATCTCAACTGCCCCAAGATCTATGCTGGCAATCATGCTCCCAGCTTACTGGCCCCAATATCCATCTGAAGGATCTCATGACTGAGGCTTTATTAAACTGTGATAAATGGTGTTTCCCTAGCAACAGCTAGCCCCTCAGGGTCCTAGAAACCTTGGAGACTTACTCTATCCCCGACCCCTTCCCAACCTGAAGGTATATAACGAGGACCCCAGCGCAACTCTTTTTGCCCATGGGTCCAGTCCCCGTGCTTTAATAAAATCAGCTTTTTGCACCAAGACATCTTCAAGAATTCTTTCTTGGCCATCGGCTCCGGACCACCCCATCATCACCCCAAAACTTCACCTAACCCCTCCTCCCTGCAGGGCTGGATCACCGGAGAGAGGGACCACCCCGCTCTACCTAAAAGCTGCCATTAACGAAGTGAGCCACCAGTCAGCAAATCACCTGGTAGAGTAAGGGTCTCAAATACACAAGCCTCAGGGCCAGGCCTTGGGAAGAAGTGAGACCAGTGGGGCTGTGGCCCTTTTGATCTATCTTTTAACGGAGACAGAAGTAGTAGAAACACTTCTCTCCTTTACTGGACAACAAGAAATCCAACAGCAGCAAGGTCCAAGCTAACGGGAAACCTACCCTCTGCTTTCACTCAGTGCAGGGGTGTGAGGGGAGGCTAGGGGAGGGTTGCCAGATCCTACTCTGAAGAAATCTGGAGTTTTTTCTTTTTTTATTTAAAAAAAAAATTTTTTTTTTAACATGTATTTATTTTTGAGAAACAGAGACAGAATGTGAGTTGGGGAGGGACAGAGAGAGAGGGAGACACAGAATCCGAAGCAGGCTCCAGGCTCTGAGCTGTCAGCACAGGGTGCGATGCGGGGCTCAAACCCACAAATCATGAGATCATGACCTGAGCCGAAGTCAAACGCTCAACCGACTGAGTCACCCAGGCGCCCCTAGAGTTTTACTTTATTTTTACATGGTGGCAATTTTTACATAATGCAAGGCTGTGCAGACCAAACAATCACATCCAGGAGTTACACGTGCCTCCGGACCCCAGCAAGGAGGCCCTGTGCAAAGAACCTGACGCCTCCCAAAGTTCTGATCAGCAATTTCTAAAGCTTTATTTCTGTAGGCAAATGAGGAGGGAGGGCAGCAGCCCAGCAGTAAATGCCCTTAGCTACGTAGCCCGGGGAGGGGGGTGGGGGCAGGCCTTCTTAGTGAGGCATCCACCCCGGCTCTGGGACCCCACCACGAAAACAAAGTACCCCGGTCTTTCAACACCTACAAATGATTTCAGACCTGAAGTTCATTCAGTCAGGATGGGAAAGCGCACGAAGCGGGCCGGAACCAGGGGAACCAGTATACAAAGAGAATGCATCCGCCCAGCTCTCAGCTGGACTTCCAGTTAGACAAGTCAGGCCAGGGGAGCCTAGGTGCAGGCCCTGGGAGTGGCCCTAAGCAACTGGCACCCCCAAACCTCACCCACGGGTGTGATGTGCCCACCCACAGTGACAGGCACAGCCAAGTGTGTTAGGAAGTTATTCTGGAACGTGTACAACTTCTCTGGATTATCTCTACACTGAAAGCGAATTAGGGAATCAGGTACACCGCTGCTGCAACTGAACTTCTACACCTGCCGACAACCCGGTGGGCAAAGCTGCTTGGAAACCCCTCAGGTGTGAGAGGCCCCAAGGTCCCAGGAGGGCCTCCCACCTGCCTGGAGGCCAGAAGCCATACCCTAGAGTCGAGGTGAGGGCAGAGAATCTGTCTGCTACGGGGAGAATTCTTGCCCACCTCACCCCAGCTTCTGTCTAGGAAAAAAATATGGAACAGGAGGGGCGCCTGGCTGGCTCAGTTGGAAGAGCAGGTGACTCTTGATCTTGGGGTCCTGAGTTCGAGCCCCATGTTGGGTATAGAGATTACCAAAAATAAATAAATAAACAAACTTAAAAAAAAAAAAAAAAAGGTGGGAGGATATGAACTAGAAACCGAGAAGGGAAGACACGGCCGCCCAGGCATTGCCGGGGATGCAAAGCCTTGTCTCCGGCAAGCCTCCGGTGAGCACGTGAGCACAGAAGTGGGGCAGCAAGGACACGGGACAGAGAAAGAGCTCCAGAGAACACTGGCTTCCTGCCTCTCACTGTTCCCTCAAGTCACGGTTCATGTTCTCCAGTAGGTGACGTGAAGTTATTCTTTCTGGTAACAATTAGAGAGGAGGGTTGGTTGAATGCTGAGGTCGCTCCCAGTCTACGGTAATTAAGCTGCTGGTTCTGTTCTCTAGAGCGGCAGGCAGGGCCGGGCTAGGCGGAACACAGCTGTCCCCTCCCCTCAGCGGCTGACAGCAGCTAGTGTCAGAGGCCAGGCTGAGTATCAGATGGTATCCTGGGACTTACCAGCAGCCACAGGGCTGCCTGGGGTCTATACTTAGAAGCCTGTGCCGGCCGACACCGAGAGCCGTCCACACTCGCCGCGGTCAGTCAGGACTAGAAATGCCAGGGGCTTCGATGCCTGTTTGTGGGCCACGTACAGAAGCTGGGGCAGCTCAAGGCAGAATTCCAGTGAAGTCCTGGATTAAAGGAAGCCCAAGAAGCAAACCCACACTTTGTGTTTCTATTTAGCCTTCTGGGCCAAGAGCACAGGAGGGGTCAGTAAAGGCAGTGACTACCTCATCGGTGGGGCTAGCTCTCCAGGTCCATTTGCAGAATCTGGATTTCTGGTGTGGGGGCACAGGGACATCCCCCAGCTTCCCGGAAAGGGCCAGGATCCTTCACCGCAGATGCTTCCCTGGGACTGGTCACACCGGAGGGGCCAGGGGTAGACCCCCAGAGCCCTGTGCATGGTGATTCAGACTCCTGTCCACCCCTCTAAGGCCAGCGGGGCAGGCCGGGGAAAGAGAGGGAGAAGAGCAAGGCAGTTTCTATGGCAGTCCAGGCTAGGAGCCCACGTGCCTCCGGTTGGGAAGGGAAGACCTGCCCCCGTGTCTCTCTCTGCCTTCTGCCCACGGCTGGGGCTCAGGGAGAGGGACAGTGAGGCTTGGGTAACAATAGTTGGAAATTCTGGGAGGCACAGGCAGAGCCGAGGCAGCGAGGGCCTGGGTCAGGCAGCCTTCTGGGGTTTCCATGGAGATCAACAGTCGGCTTTGTCCAGGGGTCACTGGCTTCGACAATGGACCGGTTCTGGGCCCAGCCTCCTCCTATCCCAGGGCTGGGAAATGAGAAATGGCAGCTCCTGGGAGAAGTCAGACACTTCCTGGAAGGCTTCTCTCCACCACTCCCCAGCTGGACTAGCATCGTGAAAGAAGGACCAGACTTGGTCGGTGGAATCCCGTGACCCTGGACCAGTCCCTATCCCTCTCTTGGGGTTTGGTTTCATCACTTATAAGATGGGTGGGTTTGGCTGGATTAGACCAGTGGCTCTCAACCTTGGCTGCACCCTAGAATTACCTGGGGGGGGAGCTTTTAAAAGGGATCCTGATGCCCCCGCCCCACCTCACTCGGGGTAGGGACCGTGAGAGAAGACAGGCTACAGGGCCTTAAGTCTGGCCAAAGTAGCCCAGGGAAGAAAGTGTCTGAGAATGCCCAGTTCAGAAGGCAGGTCTGGCGGCCAGGGCAGGAAGGGCAGGGCTGTGCCCTGGGGTTGACCCCTGCCTATCTTCTCATGAGCCCCACACTCCTTCAACTCAATCCCAGCCTAGCCCAAGCCCACAGGTGTCCCATGGGAGGTCTGTGCCTGCCTCCCTCCCTCCCACCAAGGCAGGGTGGGGGCACACAGAGTGGGGGACCAGGCTGGAATCTCCAGGGAGTGGCTGTCTCTGGCCTATGCATTGGTATGTCTGGGCTTGAAAGCCTCAGAACGATGGTGCAGTGACGGCGTAAGGTGTGGACGTAGAGGAATACAGGTCAAAGGAGAAGCACTGAGGAGCAGGTCAAGAACCAAGGGAAGTGATGAGCATTTATTATGCATCTCCTGGGTGCCAGACGAACTACAGAGGTCAGCGCTGCAATCCTCCCAACATCCTGAGATGGGTGATAAGGCTCAGAGAGGGTAGGTGAATTGCTCAAGACCACACAGCCGGATTGGTAAGGCTGAGGTGTGGCCATCTCTCCCTGTGCCCAGCCAGCTGGCCCTGCCTGGGCTGGTGCCCGCCTATTCGCTCTAGAAAGTGAGCTCTTTTGCCCAGGGCAGGGTTTACTTGGCATCACAGGTCACATCTGGTTTTCCTGGCTCCATGCACGGCCCTTCCCCTGGGCCCAGCTGGGTGCAGCTCTGGCTTCGGGGGTAAAAGCACACAGGAGGCCTCCCAGGGTCTTCTCTCCACATGTCCTTTCAAGGCCTTACCTTCCCCTGGTGCCCCCTGGATGAAACCGGCGCTTTCTAACTCCGCCTAGGACCAGATCTCCAAGCTGCCACCATCACCCCAGGGGCCGGCCCCACCCTCCTGGAGAACCAGTCCTGTGCCTCCCAGCCCCCATTTCTTCTTCCTATAAACCCTGAGGTACCTGGTGCAGGGATTGGCGAGCTTTTTCTGAACAGAGTGAATGATCTTCAGCCTTGCAGGCCACACCGTCTCTGTCAGAAGTACTCAGCTTGGCCATTAGACCACCAACACGGCCGTTGACAACACGTCAACAATACGCACTCCGACACAACGTTAATAACGGACACTGAAATCTGAATTTCACGTAACCGTCAGGTCACCAAACAGTCTTCCCTTTTTTTCTCTCTGTCAAAACTGTGAAAACCATTCTTAGTTTACATGGCGGTACAAAAACCAGTGGGGGGCTGGGCTTGGTCCACGAGGCACAGTCTGGCAAGCCCTGATCCAGTGGGTCACTGAGCCGCTCAACAAACACACGTCAACTATGTTGGGCTCCATCTCCTCGCGGCCCTAAGCCTCACTGCTCCTTCCTTTCCACCTACCTCCCTCTGTGCTGACAGGTCTTCTCCCCGGCCAGCAACCCGCCCCCCCCCCCGGTCCCCAGCCCCCGCCAGCATACAATCTGCAGAAGGGGACGCAGAGGAGAGGCTTCGAGGTAGGCCCACACCTGCCATCTAGGCCTCCTGCACTTTGTCACCTTTCTCTGAGTCATCAACACACACTTCGCAAACTGCTCCTCCCGGCTGCTGTCTAGAAACAGCCAGACGCGTCCGGCATTAGAGAAACACACAAACACTCACCCCAGCTTCGGGGCCGCAGGCTTACCCCTCAAGACATGCTACTTCCAAAACGGAGACAGGAGACAGGCTCCTACAGGGGGCGGTTCTCTACACCCAGGATGTTTGCTGATTATGGAAAAAAATAAATAAACACGCTATTGTCCACCAGACGCCACGGTAAAACTCAAGTCAGGACTGGAATACTGTCAAAGAATCAGACGGAAGAGAGAACGTTCAAAGATAAGACTGGGGTCAGAGTGGGACAGGGGGAGGGTTTGCCAGCAGCTGAAGAGCTACGCGAACCCTCAGGTGACAGGCTTGACTTCTGGGGAACTGGCAAACAGGAAAGTCCCTCCTCTGCACAAGTAGGGCAGGATGGGGGGGGGGGGGCGGGGTACAGAGCTTCCTCGGAGCTGCAGGCCCTCCCTGGTTGACAGAGCAGGTGACAAGAGGACAGGGAGGGTGGCAGAGGGTGGGGATGCGAGCCAGGCCAACAGCTGGGTGAGGAGAGGCTACTGAGTAAGGGTGGGTGTGTGATGTGCCCTCCCCACAGGGGCACCTCTGAGAGGGGAAGGGGGTGCTGGAACTGCGGAGCGGAGTCTGGTTTGAAATGTATCTCCTCATGGAAAACCCCAGCTCTCCCAAGGGCAAAGGCACTGACAGAAACCGACAGGGGCTCCGGAAGCGGCCATGCTGCGGCCATCTTTACTGCTTGCTGGTGCCCCTTCAATCTTCCCTGTCCAAACACACCATTAAAAAGAGGATTCACAAAGGGGCGCCTCGGTGGCTCAGTTGGTTAAATGGCCAACTTCGGCTCAGGTTATGACCTCACAGTCTTGTGGGCTCGAGCCCCGGGTTGGACTCTGTGCTGACAGCTCAGAGCCTGGAGCTCCTTTGGATTCTGTCTCCCTCGCTTGCTGCCCCTCCCCCGCTCACGCTCTGTCTCCATCTCTCTAAAAAATGAATAAACATTGAAGAAGAAAAAAAAAGGATTCAGACAAGTCTACTAGCCTCCTGCTTCTGTCTCGTCTGTATCTGCAGGGCGGAAGCAGAGTTCAGCCAGCACAGAGAGAGGCCCACGGCACCAGAGTGCCCCCAGACTGGCACCAGGGCCTTAGGACACAGCAGCTTCGCTTAGGGCCTCGGCACATGTCTGGCCCCAGGCTTGGAATCTAGTGGGTCCCAACTTGGGGCCCCCAGCCGAATCACAGACCCCTCTACCAGAGGGGCACGTGCGAGTGTTCAGTTATGCAGCCTGTCCTTTGGGGTTGTTTGTTTGTCTGTCTGTCTGGGTGGGGGATGCGCGGGGCCACAGAAAGGGAGCCCAGGCTGGAGACCTGAGAACCAGGTTGCTCTGCTGGAAAACAGGGGCCGCATTGTTTCCAAGCTACCTCACGGGCATCCAACCAGGAGACTAAGATCTGTCAGGAGATCCTGGAGGTAAGCAGAACCTTCTCTGTAGTTTTCCAGAAACCCTGTAAACAACTCCTGCCCCACAGCAACAAAGGGCCTCAAAGTATAGGAACCCAATGGAGCCCAATTGGGTGTCTCAGACTCAAGCCAAGGAGGCCATCACTGGTGCTACCAAGGTCTGAGGGCACGAAAGGAGCTAATGGAGATTCATGAGGTTAAGAAGAAGAGGATAAATCCTTCTTCTGCCAAAGTCAAAGAGCAGAGTTCAAAAGGGACTTCAGAGATAATCTAGTCCAACTCTCATTTTAGGGAGGAAAAAATCGGAGGACCACAGAGGGGAGGGGACGTGTTGGGTCACCCTGAACAACAGCCCAAGACCAGGACCCAGATTTCCAGACACCCCTGCCAGTGTGCATCACCAGGCTGTGCTGGGCTCCTAGGAGGGCTCACGGTTTTTCATTATAGGCATTCCTTACCCTGATGTAAAGTTTCATGCCTGCCAGCTTTTCTGAGCTGCTCTAAGAGGTGAGCCAAGGGTAAGAGCAACCCTGAGGTCTGCCCTGAGAATCACCTCCAAGGGCGCTAGCCTGAGGAATGCCAAGCCATGTGCTTGCCTCACGGGCCCAGAGCCCTACGTAATCCAGAGGGCTGGCAAGTCCCTTCCATCTCGGTGGCTTAAAAGATAGCAGGTGTGCAGGAACTCTCAGCTCCATGTTCTTGCCCACCCCTCTCCACACCCACTGATGACTGTGCACACTTTTCTTCTTTTGGAAAAGAAGAAGCAGGGGCTCCTGGGGGGGGGGGCGGTGCTCAGTTGGTTACGCATCCGATCCTGGCTTTCGGCTTAGGTCATGATCTCGAGTTTGTGAGTTTGAGCCCCGCATCGGGCTCCACACTGACAGCGTGGAGCCTGCTTGGGGTTCTCTGTCTCTCCCTCTCTCTACCCCTCCCCTGCTTGATCTCTAAGTAAATAAATAAACTTAAAAAAAAAAAAAGCAGCAGCAGCAGAAGCAAATCCCATTATCAGCAGCTACACCCCAACACCCACGTCCTGAGATGCGGCCTAAGACTGCCCAGGGCCAAGGCACGCTGATTCTTCCTCAGCTTCTCTCCATGCTTCCTCTTTCCACAACCAGTTGCACCCAGTCTAGTCATAAACGTAACAGCTACTGGTACTGCTACTGCTCGTGAAGGGGCCTGGGCACAGCTGCTTGGTAGCTAAGGAGAGTGAGGCTCAGAGAGATTAAGTCGCTCACTTAGGCCACAGCAAGTGAGCGCCGGAACCTGGACGGGACCCCGGTCTGTGTAACCCCAAAGCCAGCACTCACAGCCTCTCCCCCCTTTGGCCTTGCTGGCCTGGGTGACCAGAGGCACTGACAGGCAGGGCTGGGGCTGCCTGGACAACTTCAGTTTCTTAAGCCCCCTGCAGAAAGAGCAGGCTCAAAACAAGCATGTATCCTGTTCAAACCAAAAGCAGGAACAAGCCAAAAAATCATTCATTCTCTAGGAGGATGGGGAAGATCTATTTCAGTAAGATCCTGATGGTTCCCCAGCCACTTTCCCTCAAGCAAGTCAGGGAATAAAACAGTGAAATGGAAATCACAATCTAGAACTCTGCAGACGCGTTCTATAGGCAGGAGGCATCGCAAGGACTTGGAGCCCAGCCAAACGTCCCCATTCTGGGGACTTGCGGGAGGGCCACCTGATCCCAGACCCCAAAGCCTACCTTGCAACCCTCCAGCCTCGGCTGGTCCAGGCTTTGTGCTTCTCGCAAGACCACGGGTGGTGGGGTCCCTGTGCTCCTGGCAACCTTGGCTAGCACCCAGCTCCACAGGCAATGCATGGTGAGGGGCCCAAGCCCAGGGTCCCCGGCAGCCCCAGCCCCTGGTACGGTGTCTCCGAGAAGGACAAGAAAGGGAGAGGAGTTTCTGTTTTCATGACTAGTGAACAGTCACTGCAGCCAAAAATAGTTTGTGCCTGGGAGTCGGGGAGTCAGCACATACCTCCCGGAGCAGGTGCTGGTCGTGAGACACACAGGCTCCGGCGGGCCTCGGGGCAGGGGCCTGGGGACGCAGGCACCCAGGATACTCAGGATATCAGACCACAGACGGAGAAGTTTTACCCACCTCGCTGCTCACCTCCAGAAAGTCAACCTGAGTCAACAGGAGCATGATCATCTCCCTCTTCTTGGTGAATCATCTGGGGAACCCCCACCCCCACACGAATTCCAATTACCCCCCCACCTTCCTGGAGCTCTCACACATTTGTGGCTGGGTGGTTTGGACAACCACAGGAAGAGTCCTATGAACTACAGCGGATGCCCTAGATGGCACACAGGACAACCATTAAAAATGTAGCTCAGCTGTCAAAGCTCTTAGAACGATACCCTGACAACCCGAACTTTACTCTACATACATTTAAAAAAAAAAAAAAAATGTAAAAGAAGTTAAGGGGCTGGCTATCAGTGGCTGGTAGAGCTGCGGAGGGATTTTGTTTTCTTTTTTGAGCTACTTTTTTATTTTCAAATTTTTCTGTGATGAACATTTGTAATTCGATTTGGAAAACGTTACTTTGAAATGCAATTCTGAAAAAGGAAGAATGTTCAGGCCTCACAGAGTTCGGAACACATACGTGGTTCTATCTCTGGGAATTTTTTTTTTCAACCTTTTATTTATTTATTTTTGAGAGTGCAAGTGGGGGTGGGGTGAGAGAGAGAGAGAGAGAGAGAGAGAGAGAGAGGGAATCCCAAACAGGCTCAGCATTGTCAGTGCAGAGCTTGATGAGGGGCTTGAATCCATGACCGAGCCACCCAGGTATGCTTATCTCTGCGAATTTAAGGTAGGGGTGTGTGTGTGTGTGTGTGTATTTTGTGACTCCTGCTTTGAAACCAGATATCCTGGATGTGAATCCTGGCCATACCATGTACCATCTGGGTGACCTCAGGTAAGTGACACTGTCAGTTTCTCTAGCTCTATTATACGTTGGGGATAAAAGCATTGCCTCCGGCTATGGACTAAGTATTCATGCCCCCCCCCAACCCCCATCAAACCTAATCCCCAGTGTGATGGTATTAGGACATGGGGCCTCTGGGATGTGTTTAGATTAAAAGGGTGGAGCCCTCATGATGGGATTAGTGGCCTTTACAAAAAAGACCCCAGAGAGCTGCCCGGCCCCTTCCACCATGTGAAGACATTGCAGAGACAGCCATCTATGAACCAGGAAGTGGTTTCTCACCAGACACTGACTCTGCCGGGTCCTTGATCTTGGACTTCCCAGCCTCCAGAACCATGAAAGAGAAATTCTGTTGTTTATAAGTCACCCACTCCATGCTGTTTTTGTCACTGCGGCCCAAATGCCTTAAGATATCATCTCATAGTGCTCGCTTCGGCAGCACATATACTAAGATATCATCTCATAAGGTTACTGGGAGGACTGAATGAGACACTCCATGTAAAGCTCACAGCTCAGTCCCAGACATACTGGGAATACTCACTGAAGAATTCTAGCATAGGGGCATGCATAGAGCATGTGACTCTTGGTCTTGGGGTTGTGGGTTCAAGCCCCATGTTGGATGAAGAGATTACTTAAAAATTAAAAAAAAATTAAAAAAATTCTTGGGGCACCTGGGTGGCTTAGTCAGTTAAGCATCTGACTCTTGATTTTGGCTCAGGTCCTGATCTCACGGTTAGGAGAAGTTGCCCCAGTGTGGGGCTCTGTGCTGGGCATGGAAGCCTGCTTGGGATTCTTTCTCCCTGTGCCCATGAGCAAGTGTGCGGTCTTTCTATAAAAAAAGGAAGGAAGGAAGGAAGGAAGGAAGGAAGGAAGGAAGGAAGGAAGGAAGGAAGAGAAAAAGAAAGAAAGAAAGAAAGAAAGAAAAAGAGAGGGAGGGAGGGAGGGGCTCTGTGCTGGGCATGGGAGCCTGCTTGGGATTCTTTCTCCCTGTGCCCATGCGCATGTGTGCAGTCTTTCTATAAAAGAAAGAAAGAAAGAAAGAGAGAGAGAGAGAAAGAAAGGAAGGAAGGAAGGAAGGAAGGAAGGAAGGAAGGAAGGAAGGAGGAAGGAAGGGAGAAAGAAAGAAAGGAAGGGAGAAAGGAAGAAAGGAAGAAAAGAAAAAGAATTATAGCATAAATTCATGAATAAGCTACATTAAAAAAAGAAAAAAAAAAAAAAGGGAAACCCAACGAACAAAGAAGGCTGACTGGAAGGAAATGCACCAAGATGTTTAAAGCATTTCCACAGAATAGTACAATTAAGGGGTACACCATCCACAAAGGGTATTATTGTTTTCATTTCCATGCCTTTCACATTTTAAAAATGTACATCCAGGTAAATTACCGGATATTAAGGGGAAAAAAACCTAAAAAGCCGAGAAGCAATGAGTAGCTCTATGAAGGATTACAGATAACTTATTTCTTTGGCTTTTCTATATGTTCCATCCAAAGTAAATATGCATTACTTTCATAGTGAACAAAGTGAGAAATGTTATTAAAAAGCAAAACCTAGGGGCTAGGCTCACCGATTATATTCTAGAAATGTGATTTTTGCTGGCCCCCGCCAGGGTCTAGGCCTTATGCACCATCTCTGAGCCCGAGGCCTTCGGTCTCCCACAGAGACACAGGAGAGTTCTGCTCACTGATGGAAATGGGGCACAGTGGTCACCCCTGAGACCCTCAGGGGAGAGCCAGATGACCCAGCCCCATGGAGAGCTCCCAGTGAGGGTGGAGATGGCGGTGAGGGGACTGCGGTAGTGGCAGTAGCAACAGTTCTTGCCGTCTGCGGGGCGACAGCGTTTATTCATGCCTCTTCTGTCAGCAGGGCTAACTTTCCTCCAGGAATCCACTTCCCGAGGGCACGTGGCCCTGACCCTTCAGACCCTTAGACTCTCCGGCTCTCTGCTAAAGGGCTGAGCCCGTGACCCAGCGCGGACCAACAGGAGTGTTTGGTCTTCCCGGCCCTGTGACTGGTTTTGGCATAACACGTGACCAAAGCCAGGCCATTCAGGGCCTTCCCTGGGATTTTCCAGCTACGGCTCTGGGGGAAGAAGCACTCCTTCTATGTGGGCAAGCGCTCCGACTATGCTGGCAGAAAGAGGCCTAGCTGCTTTGACGGTGCCCTTGATGGCCTGCCCTGTGGAGTGGGCCTGGCTGAGAACTATACCCTAACAGCGTCATCTGAGTGCATCCAGACCATCCTGGACTTCTAGCACTTAGGCTGACCAAAGTCTTTAAGCCCGTCGGTACTGGAACTTGCCATGGAAAAGTTCTAACCAGTAGTAGGAGAATATAACAGCTTGTACTCATAAGCACTTACTATGTGCCCTGGTACCACGGAATTCATCTACTCCCCCCCACCCTTCATCCATCTCATCAACAGACAGCTACTGGATGCCAACTGTGTGCCAGGGACTCTCTTCTGCGCTAAGAATACAACAGCAAACAAAATATGCCGTCTTTTTCTTTAGGGAGCTTGCATTTTAACAGGAAACACAGAGTAAAAAACAAATTAGAAAAATCACTAAAATATGTAATTGAAATTGGTGAGTAAACGCTAAAAAGGAAAGAGCATGCTGAAGTAAAGTGGCAGATATAGGAGGCATCTAATTTTAGACAGGGTGGCCTCTCTGAAGAGTGGACTTCTGAAGTTGCTAGCCCTAAAAGTATAGAAATTTCCAGGCAGAGGAAACAGAACATACAAAGGTCCTGGCCATGACAGGAAACCGGACGTGTTCTAACACAAGGTGAAGAGTGAGGAGGGGTGGGAGAAGGAGTGTGGAAGGAGGAGGCAGATGCCAAATATTTCAGAGCCTTGAAGGTAATGGTGAAGGGGCTTGGGTTCTATGCTGAGCGCAAGCCATTAAATGAAGGGCTGTATTCAGAAAAGAAAGACGATCAGAAAAGAAAGATACTTAAGAAAAATCACTCTTGGCTTACGAAAAATGAAATGAAGGAGAGGGCAAGAGTAGATACAGAGAGTGATGTAGGTGCTACTGCACAAGTCCATGCAGTAGCTCAGTAGGCGGGGGGGGGGGGGGGGGGGGGGAGGAGGCGGCGGGCAGAGGCAACAGTAATGAAAAAGAGACATGGGTGGATTTGGGATATTCATTTGGAAATGGAGCCAGCCAATCAAATGTGGAGATTAAGGAAGTAGAAGGAATCACAAGTGACTGAGTATCTAGCTAGAGAACTGACAGATAAGGAACCAGAGAGGCTGAGAGGTAAGGGACTTGTCCATTAGCAAGGGGCAAAGTGAAGTTTCTGTCCGCCTCCCCACACCAGGTTCTGAGCTATTTCCAATCTTACTACCTGCCCAAAAACATACAGATGAGAATAGAGCCACCAAAACATGTATGTTGATTTTTTTTTTTTAAAGAAGGTTAGTAAGAGAAGGGATTTTTGTTTACAATAATTAAAACAGTGTGGTGTTGACACAAGAATTTCCCAATGATATCTGGCTGGTGAGGTCTGCTCTAAAGCAATCTTGCCTTTGAGGCCAGTCCCCAGAGGAGGAGAGACGGAACACAATCTGACAGCCCAGTAGCTGAGTGGTCGCAGAGGCAAAGTCATCTCAGAGTGGGGCTACAGGCACACAGCCTTGCCGAGGCCAGCCCCTCACCAAAGAACAGAGGCAGCTCAGGAACTGGGACCTCAGCGGGCCCTCGGCAGCCTCCAGTCACCTCCCCCAAGAGACCCCTGCAATTCAACCCTCACTAGCCCACACGAGAAAGCTCCTGAGACGCCTCGGCCCAACAGACCACAACTCTTTGGATGATCTGATCGGAATTCATTCATTCAACAAGGACACCTTCGGCATGCCAGGCAGCAGGGACAGAACAGTGAACAAAAGAGCCAGATTTCTGCCCACGTGGCATCTGCAGTCTAATTGCAATCCAAAGGATCAAGGAGATGGGCTCCCCATTCAAAGATGTGAACCAGTACGGGGCTACCAGAACAGTCCTGCTCTAATCTTTTCAGATTTCTAGAAACCAGGGGCAACTTCACACTTGAAGCTTAAAAGAGGGCACCGTGGCTCAGAATCAGAAAATAAATCACGTCATCAATTGGAGAGACGGATGTATGCAAGTTCAGTGAGGACGGGAACTCAAGTGCAGCACCTACTACAGGCCCTGGAACACAGCAGGAGCTAAATGCACACCAAACGAGTGCATGGCTGGGTGGAGACAAAAAAAACACAAGGCCGCCCTGCCCTCAGCTCTGTATCATGCCCCATCTCAGCCCTTCTGCCCTTGGGGCCCATCAGTCTGCTTCCATGGTGGTTATCTGTAGACTGTTTATCTATAACAGACTGGTTATCTATAGACCACCCTATACGCCCCCAGGGAAGACTGTATTTTGTTCATCAATTAGTCCCCAGCAGTAATTAATATGGGTAAGTGATCAAAGGATGTAGAATGAATGGATATTAAGGAAAGAGGGAAGGAGGGGAGGAAGAAAAGGAGGAGGGATAGAGGGAGGGAGGAAGAGGGAGAAGGAGAGAAAGAGAAAGAGATCAATTCAATTATACAAACTACATACAGTAACCCCAGGCTGGGCTATTCTAGATAAGAAACTGAGTCAAGGAGGGAAGACCTGTGTGACACCGCCAGGTCACTCAACTTCTCTGAATCTCAGTTTGCTCAGCTATGAGAGGGGGGATCGAGGTGCCTCCCCCTCCCCCCCCACCCCAGGTGTAAGGATTACACAGGACGGTACAGACACAAAATGCTGCCTCCCTTCACATCCCAACTCTAGCTCTTGGCTAGGTGACACCGGCACGCCAGCCCACCACCCGGGGCCTCTGTCTCCCCATCCCACTGGGCGGTACTGAGACCTTAAATCCTCCGGAGCAAGACCGCCGGGGGCCGCCGGGGCCCACACGCTGGCGCAGATCCCTCCACGCGGCCTGATGAGGGTGTGTGCTGCCTTCAGAGGCGGCTCCCAGCTGCCAAAGAGCAAGGCTGTTGGAACAGTGGGGCCTCTGGCTCCCCCAGGGAGAGGGTGGGGATGACGGGAAGAGGGAACAGGAGGAGAGGCCGGGCAGAAGGGCAGGAGGACTCACAAGGATTAAAGCTGAACCCAGGAGCCAAATACCAGCTCACTTTTCTGGTTTAATCTTCCACAGCCTCCTGCTTCTTACAGCCTACCCGCCGGAGCCCACACGGAGCTCTGGCCAACTTTCCGCCAGTGGGAAACCAAGATGGCGGCAGGCGGCAGGTAGCCTTCTTCCCCATCCCCAAGAGAAGGCCTGACCAAACTTAAATTTTTTTTTTTAAGTTTATTTATTCTGAGAGAGACAGCACGAGTGGGGGGAGGGACAGAGAGAGAGAGAGACACACACACACACACACACACACACACACACACACACACACAATCTCAAGCAAGCTCTGTATTGACAATGCAGCCTAACGCAGGGCTCGAAACCACGGACCATGAGGTCATGACCTGAGCCGAAATCAAGACTCAGGCGCTTAACCAACCGACCGAGCCACGCAGGCGTCCCGAGAAGGCCTGACTTAAACACAGGGACGCGAGGGTAGTAGAGGAAAGAGAAATTTGCCCAGTGGGGGCCAGAACAAAAACCCCTTACCGAACTCGCCTCCATCTTCGCTTCAGAAAGCGCCACCAGCAAGGGCTCACTCCGGGGACCCTGTGGCCCAGGACTCCGGGCCTGCGGTCTTGGCCTCTGCAGCACCCACCGCTCACGGCTGGGACTGATCCCAGCCAGCGCTCGCCACTTCCTTTAACAACTTCCAACGGGGAAATTGCTGCAGAAAAAAATGGCTCCACGCCAGCAGGCTCTGAAATCATTTCCCCCCAGCTGCAGCCAGAACATGGAGCTGAGATTTTTAACCTGTGGAAGGTTTGGGGGTGAGGGTGGAAATAGAGTGTGGGACTGCAGGTGGCTGGGGAGGAGGAGGGGCCCCCGCCTCTGAACCCACCCACATGCTGATCCCCAGGGCCCTGCCTCCATGCGGCGCCCCGAATTCCCACACCAGCACGGACTCACCTTTCACTGTCCTCAGGGTGAACCCAGCCTTCTCACTGGCAGGGGTTTTAATTTCCCTAAAACAATTCTAATGTCCTCTCTCTCCCTCTCTCTCTCACACACACACTGCAATGATCTCTAGATAAGACCCCAACCCCTACTCGCCACCTGCCAAGACCTCCATGAGCCAACCATTTCCTCACGAGTCTCCTCCCAGGCCAAGCTCTTTGCAAACACTTTCTGCGAGTCTGCACCAGCTCTCTCAGACCTCAGGGTCTCTGCAGGTACTGTTCCCTCCATCTTGCCCTTCCAGCCAGCCTAGGTCCCGGCTCTCAGGGAAGCCCTCGCTGGTGCTGGTCCTTCTCCGAGTTTGCCCGCTTGCCCCCACAGACCCCAGGCTGCCTTCTGTCAGGACTCTAGGTGCCCGCTCTCGGCAAGTGTCACGCAGCCTGTGAGCTCCTGGGGCCCGAAGGGAGTGTCTCCAGCATCTCAGCTGTGAGCACAAGGTCCTGCCAGAGACGGCTCCAGACCTGCAGGCCCAGTACAGCAAGGGCCATTCGTCTCCTTACATTATTAAAAGTCATCACGATAAAATAAAATTTTAATTTTGGTTTCTTAGTCGCCCTAACCATATTTCGAGTGGTCCATGGCCACATGTAGTTGGCGGCTACCACGGTGGATAGGGCAGCACAGAATGCTTCTATCATCACAGAAAGCTCTATTGGGACAGCGTCGCTCTAAAGGAAGCTCTGATGGTTTGGGTCAGCATTCGAAAGTGTCTCCCCGAGCTGTCCATCCCCGACATCCGTGGTGCAAGAGTTAGAATCAAAGGCCATGCATGTCAGAAGCACCCACAGCAGGCTCTGGCGCTCGGACTCGGGAAGGGAAGGAAGAGAGCCGAACCCCTCCATCCACCCCAGAAACCGGGAAGTGCAGCCACCACCGAGGCCACTGCCACATCCGTCCCCTCTCTTCGTCCACTATTTCCTGGGAGGGTCAAGATACGCAGAGAACTCAGAAGCCAAAGCGACAAGTGCCACCAGCCAAAGGCCATGCCCAGAGGCCTCGGGGAACAGCTCTGAGAGCACCGGAAGTTCAGCAAAGGAAACAGCCAGACTTCATGGTTTAGATCTCTTCTCCAAAAAAACCCAACAAAACATAAAAAGGACACAGAGAGAAGAGGACCGTGTTATAAAGTCTTCGTCTCCAGCCTCCATCCTGTGAAGAAGGCTTTCGTGCATTCCTCAGTCACTCCCTCTCCCAGCAAATACTTGCCAAGGGTTTCCACAGGCTTGCGACTGGGCACATGGGCCCTTCTGGGCACAAGCTGATGCCTTCTGTGTGTGCCTCTCTGTGCGTAGATGGGCACCCCTCAGTTGTTGCTAAGATAGCTTGAAGATATCTTATCTCTTAACTAGTCTAGTGTTAGAGAGGAATGAGATGATTTGTACGACTCACACAGAGATGAGATTAAGACTAAAAAAAATACTGTAGGAGCCCATTTTAGCAACCGTAAAAAATAAAAAGGAAACAAATTTGTATGTAAATGGGAACAATGTGCTACCCTGGACTGGATCCTAGAACTGGAAGGAGACACTAGTGGAAAGACGGGTGAAAAATCCAAAGAGAGTCTGGCATTCAGTTAGCAGTAACGTACCAACGTCGTTTTCTCGGTTTTGACAAATGTACCGTGGTAACGTAGGATGTTAATGATGGGGCAGACTGGGTGAGGGCCACAGACAGAAACTCTGTGCAACCTCTACAAATCTAGAACTATTCCCAAATAAAACGCTTATTTAAGAAAATAAGCTGGCACAAACGCAGACCCTCGGATCAATGGAACAGAATAGAGAACCCAGAAATGGGCCCACAAACGTATGGCCAGCTACTCTTTGACAAAGCAGGAAAGAATATCCAGTGGAATAAAGACGGTCTCTTCAGCAAGCGGAGACAGCCTCCTTCCCACTCAGCAGGGTCTGGGGTTGCTAATGGAAACAGCCCTTCTTTCTACCCTTCAGAAAACTCTGGCCTGGGCCTAAGAACCAATCGGAGATGTGAAGGGAAGAAACAGAACAATCGAGAAAAGGGGTCTGGAGAGCTTGGGGAAGACATACGGAAACCCGGCCAATGGTTCCTTGGGATTCTTAAAACCCATGTGGAGAGCTGCCGGCCAGGCATTCTGGGGCAGCCTGGCCCACCCTCCTCTTGATCCCCATGCGCTCAGGCCCCACTTCCTCCACCCCCTCCTGGTGAGGATGCCCAGGAGTGGCCTTTGGGACCAGCAGCAGGGGGGGGGGGGGGGGGAGCTGACACTGGGGGCGGGCCCAGCTTCAGTCCCCTGCGCTGCCCTTCTTGGGCCTTGAGCTGACGCCCACTGCCTCTTGATTCAGAAAACCACCTCCAGGGGCCCCTGGGTGGCACAGGCGGTAAGCGGCCGGCTCTTGATTTCAGCTCAGGTCATGATGTCATGGTTCTGGGAGATCAAGCCCCGCATTGGGCTCCATGCTAGCAACACGGAGTCTGCTTGGGATGCTCTCTCTCCCTCTTTCCCCGCCCCTCCCCCGCTAGCTCTCTTGCTCTTTTTCTCTCTCAAAAACAAATACATAAACATTAAAAAAGAAAAGAAAAGAAACCTGCCTCTCATGAGCCCCTGCTCCTAGCCTTTCATTCACTCCCCCCTTCTCTTCACTCCCCGTATGGCTATCTCGCGCTACCTGTGTGCAAACCTCCAGCCGTCTCTTTGGGTCTGGCTCTCACTCGGGAATAACAGCAGCTGAGGAGGAAAGGTGAGGAAACTGCCTGAATTTTCCCTCCTCCACCCCGGCGAACACCACAGTGCCTCTTAGCACTTGCCCTTCGCACCTGGTTCGGCGAGCAAGAGGCACATCGCTCACGGCGCAGGCCTGTAACCAGACTAGAGGCCTCGCAGCGAAGGGCTGGTCCGGCTTTTGGAGGCACAACCCCTTAGTGAGTGAAGGGTGCTGGTGTGGTCAGAAGGGCAGTGCCAAAGAGGGCCAAGGACGCCCTGGGGCACTGGCCTGTCCCGGCCTTCCTGAGGGCACCGACTTTCCAGGGCTCCTCCCAGAGGCTGACTCATGGGTAGTTGTGCAGAGCTGGGAAGGTGGATCTTTGGGGCTGTGAGATCCCAAAGTGGCTTCCCTTGCAGAGCATGAAAAGCCCGACCCTGGAGTAACCTGTGTCACCACCCACTCAGCACCAAACCCTCGACTCCCGGGACATCCACCACGTAACGATGAGATCCACCCTTCCTCCCTCTCGATTGTCACATCAGGCCCAACACTCGGTGGGGGTTGTCCTGGAGCTTGTATTCCAGTGGGAGACAGCAGACATCCTGTACAACAAATAAGTTAGGGCCACCCCAGAAAGCGGTCAGTGTCCTTGAGGAAAATCAGCCAAGATGCACTGGTATAGAATAAAGGGTAGGAGTGATCTTTCGCTCAGATTATCAGGGAAGACTGCTCAGGGGAGGTGGCAGTGGTCCTGATGCCACAGTGATGTCCACAGGATGAGGCAAGGAGAGAGAGCACTCCAGGGAGAGAAAGAGCGAGTGCAAAGGTCAGACCAGAGGGAGCAAACAGGAGGGTGAGGGTGAGAGGAGGTCGGAGAGGCCGAAGCATGTGAGGAACCTGCCGTTTATTTGGCCAGAGAGGATGATGGCCTAGACCGTGCCGCTGGTGGTGGGGATGGAGAGAGGAGGACGGGTCTGCAGATCTCGAAGCAGGGCGCACAGGGCTCGCTCAGGGCTTGCCCACGTGAGGGCGGCAAGGGAGGACTCAGGGATGTGAGTCCTGGGGCTTGAGTAACTGGGTGGATAAGGCCACCATTCTCTGAGCTGGGCAGCGTGGGAAGAAAACGTGTCTATGTAACCAGATGGGGGAGAACGAGAGCTCAGCCCGAAACATGCTGGTTTCTGAGCCGCCTCATGATCTCCAAGTCACGGGAGAGGTCACTGGGCAGCCGGAGACACTCTTGCTCTCTCACCCCGGCCCCTCCATCCCCACGGAGCTCTCCGTTCCGTTCTGACTCTACCCCAGTCCCCCAGGCCAGGTAGCATCCTGGTACCCAAACCACACCTGGCTCGGGCTCTCCCGCCTGCCCGAGCGATCCCTACATACAAAGGAGCCGGTTCTGAGGCGTCTGGGTGGCTCGGTCGGTTAAGCGTCTAACTTCGGCTCAGCTCATGATCTCGAGGTCCATGAGTTCGAGCCCCGCGTCGGGCTCTGTGTTGACGGCTCAGAGCCTGGAGCCTGTTTCCGATTCTGTGTCTCCCTCTCTCTGACCCTCCCCCGTTCATGCTCTGTCTCGCTCTGTCTCAAAAATAAATAAACGTTAAAAAAAAAAATTAAAAGAAAACAAATGAGCCGGCTCCCCGTTTACCACCAGTTCTGATGCATCGCTCACGACCCTGTGATTCAAACATCACCCAACTCGGTATCTGTCTGCCACGCCTCCGGGCTGGGCTGGAAGACGCTGTCCTGGCTGCCACCACAGGGTTCTCCGGGGGCCTACGCCCCAGCAGCCAGCCTCCATGGTACTGGCTTCTGCCCCCGGCACGCCTGGCTCCTCTCTCAGACAGACAGACACGGGTGCACCAGGGCGTCCGGTGCACTTCAGAACTGTGCAGATCCGAGGAAAATGCCTTGAGGAGCTAAGCCATCTGCCAGAGGTGGCTCAGGCCCTGGAAAAGCAGTCAGGAGGCACAGGTTGGAACCAGTAGGCCCGGGTCTGAACCTCAGGAGTGTCCCTGTTACCAGCTCTGGATCGTCACAGGGCCCCTCAGCCTCCCTGAACCGTGGTCCTTGTCTGTGAAGTAGGGGTGACACCGGGGAGACGCTGGGCAAGTCACTGCCTCTGTGGGGGGGCCTGGCACCCGCCACCACAAGCTACAGACACGGGTGTGAGGAGAAGCCGCTTTCTACCTCTGAGACCGGGGAAGGGGAGGGGTAGAGGTTTGGGGCGGGCTGGGGGACGGGGGCGACTACTCAACTCTTCCTCGTTCCCAAGTCCAGGATTTTAAACACGTCGCCACAGACAGACATTACATGTTCAGATCTCCTTCCTATGTGGCAGGAAGCCGTTACACAGGTGGGTGGGCACAGAGACGTCGCTCATTACACACATGTGCGTGCGCAGGCGTTAATAACACTACTCACAGACGAGCTTCCCTAACCTTCACACAGCCAGCTCCTTCCCGCCAGCTTCGTAACCGCTGGTGTGTGCCACAAATAGGAGAGTCGCCGGGGCCAGACCAAGCCAGGAGCATGTGACGTGCTGAGAGCACCCCGTGGGCCTCCCATTCACCCTCACCCCTCCCTTTCCCCCGCCATGGCAGGAAACTTTTATGTTCATATCACTGCCTATCCAGGCCCCTCCCCTAGGGAAAGTTCCTAAGTCTACAAATAGGTGCATAAATCCTATTAACCACTAAATTATATGGAACAGCCGATGACTGGCATGAACCACTGCCTGATAAATTGCATCACATACACTCAAACATTATGCAGCTATGTTAAAAAGGGAGGGGGGTTACTAAGTACGAACCTATGAAGAAAACAGGCTGCTTAGCATATCAAATGAGAAGAGCAAAACAGAGAACCGTTTATGCAGTATGATTTAAACCAGAGCTGCCCAACAGAAATATAATGCAAGCCACATACTTAAATTTTAATTTTTGAATTGCCACATTTAAAATTTTTTTTTTTTTCTCAACGTTTTTTATTTATTTTTGGGACAGAAAGAGACAGAGCATGAACGGGGGAGGGGCAGAGAGAGAGGGAGACACAGAATCGGAAACAGGCTCCAGGCTCTGAGCCGTCAGCCCAGAGCCCGACGCGGGGCTCGAACTCACGGACCGCGAGATCGTGACCTGGCTGAAGTCGGACGCTCAACCGACTTTGCCACCCAGGCGCCCTGCCACATTTAAAAAAGTGAACATACATGAAATTCATTTCTAAAAAATAATTTTTTTTTTAATGTTATTTACTTTTGAGAGAGACAGAGACAGAATGCAAGCGGGTTAGGGGCAGAGAGAGAGGGAGACACAGAATCCAAAGCAGACTCCAGGCTCTGAGCTATCAGCACAGAGCCTGACGCGGGGCTCGACCTCACGTGAGATAATGACCTGAGCGGAAGTCAGACGCTTAACCAACTGAGCCACCCAGGTGCCCCTCATTTTTTTTTTTTTAAAGTAGACTTCACACCAGGTGCTGAGCCTAATGCGGGGCTTGAACTCACGAACCTGAGGTAAGAGTCCGACGCTTAACGGACCAAGCCACCCAGGTGCCCCTGAAGTTCATTTTACTTATTTTTAAAAAAAAATTTTTTTTACACTTATTTATTTTTTGAGAGACATAGAGAGACAGAGCACAAGTTGGGGAGGGGCAAAGAGAGAAGGAGACACAGAATCTGAAGCAGGCTCCGAGCTATCAGCACAGAGCCTAAAGTGGGGCTCGAACTCACAAACTGTGAGATCATGACCTGAGCCGAAGTCGGACGCTTAACCGACTGAGCCACCCAGGTGCCCCTGAAGTTCATTTTAATTAACATTTTATTTAGCTTAATAGATCCGAAATAGTGTCATCTCAATATATACTAAATACGAAAAGTTATTGATATTTTACTTTTTTTCTACAAGTCTTCAGAATTCAGCACTCCTTTGGATTTCTATCTTTAAAATTACAGCACACCTCAATATATGGATTTGCCATGTTCCAAGTGGATAATGGCCACATTGGCTAGTAACTACCTTACTAGAGAGCACAGGTCTAACCCATTAGAAATTTAAAAAAAAAATTGGGGGGGGGGGCACCTGGGTGGCTCAGTCAGTTAAGCCTCTGGCTTTGGCTCAGGTCATGATCTCGCAGTTTGTGGGTTCGAGCCCCACATCGGGCTCTGTGCGGACAGCTCAGAGTCTGGAGCCTGCTTCGGATTCTGTGTCTCCCTCTCTCTGCTCCTCCCCTGCTCATGCTCTGTCTCTCTCTTTCTCAAAAATAAATAAACATTAAAAAATTTTGAAAAAAAAAATTTTTTTAACATTTATTCATTTTTGAGAGAGAGTGAACAGGGGAGGGGCAGAAAGAGGGAGGCACAGAATCCGAAGCAGGCTCCAGGATCTGAGCTGTCCGCACAGAGCCCAACGCGGGGCTCAAACCCACAAACCGTGAGATTATGACCTGAGCTGAAGTCGGATGTTCAACCAACTGAGCCACTCAGGCACCCCTAACCCATTAGAAATTTTAAAAAAGACTTAGGTATTGGGGGGAAAATCTAGAAGGAAGTATCAAAATCTTCATGATTACAGATTTTTGCTGAGTAGTGGAAATAGGTATGTGATTTTTTCCTCCTCTGTTTTCCAAAGTGTCTATATATAATCAATTCACATTGCTTTTAAAACAATGGCAAAAGTTAGGCACCTGGGTGTCTCGGTCGAGCGTCCAACTTGGGCTCAAGTAATGATCTCGCAGTTCATGAGTTTGAGCCCCACATTGGGCTCTCTGCTGTCAGCATGGAGCCTGCTTTGGATCCTCTCTCCCCCTCTCTGCCTCTCTCTCTCTCAAAAAGTAAATAAACAAAAAAAAATTGGGGCGCCTGGGTGGCTCAGTCGGTTAAGCGGCCGACTTTGGCTCAGGTCACGATCTCGCGGTCCGTGAGTTCGAGCCCCGCGTCGGGCTCTGTGCTGACAGCTCAGAGCCTGGAGCCTGTTTCGGATTCTGTGTCTCCCTCTCTCTGACCCTCCCCCGTTCATGCTCTGTCTCTCTGTGTCTCAAAAATAAATAAACGTTAAAAAAAAAAAAGAATTAAAAAAAATAGCGAAAGTCAACTTCTTAATTTTAGAATCAAAGGGATTTAAAAGACCTGACTGGGTGAATTGCACCTGCCACACACTGATTTATTGATCCTCCACAAGAGCTGTCCTGTACCCCTACGACCTGGCATAGGGTATACTCTTCATGCTCACCTGCTAATTAGTTGGTTGGTGGGTGGCTGGGTGGGGAGGTTGGAGGGAAGGGAAGAGGGCAGCAAGGAGGGAAAACAGTACCGTACAGCAGATATAAGAGAACACTAAACTCAGACCCTTGGTTCCAAACTCCAAAGCTATCACTTACTGGCTGTACGACTTAAAGCGAGTTACGTAACCACCCTGTGCTTTAATTTCCTCAAATATAAAAAGGCAGCAACGACAGTAATTCCTTCACAGGGTTTTGCGAGAATTAAGGGAGATTATCCAGACAAAGTATTTAACACGGTGCCTGTCACGCAGCCAATGTTTCCAGACGTGTTGGCTGTTGTCCTTATGGTGAATCAAGGAACGATCCCTGGGGTCAGGCTGTGTAGCTCATACGGCAGTGGCACCCAGGACACATGCCAGAGCCACATTTACCCTGGGTCCCTCCCGCTCCTGCTGTCCTCCCAAGTCCCCTTTGTGAGAGGATAGAGCATGGCTTTTCAGTCACAGTCACGGCGGAGCCAGTCCCCGGGTTTGTGTGGGGTCCCTTCGCTTGACAATCCCGCCCCTCACCCCCTGACCCGAGTTCCCACAACCTGCTTACCTGCACCACCTCTGGCCTCACATTGAAGGTACACAGCCAGTCACTGAAGCGAGGGTAGCTGTTGAGTTCTGAGGTCCTCTCGCCAGGAGCCACACTCAGCTTGCATTGCTGCTGCTTGCAAATGTACCGAACCAGCTTCGCCTGTGGGGAGCCCAGGAAAGAAAAAGCCGGTTCATTCGGGGCTCATTCACGTGGCGGCCCCGTACACAGGAGCTCCGGCAGACACAGCAGTCGGCGGGATTCCCCAGCAGTGAAGGAGGACACGGGAAGGAGGAGGAGAGGAGAAGGGTCTGAGAAGGCCAGCGGGAAACCGGGACGACCACCCATCGGCCCCTCCTCACCCCAAAGCTGGCTGACACTGCCTCACCCTCGGGACTACGCTCCTCAGAGAGCGATGGGCAACACTGTTCAGAACAGAGAACGGGGTTAAAACAGAAGAAGGGCTTCCTGCCTGGGGAGGGCTGCGGGACTGGTTGGTAACTGAGGATAGAGAAGATATGGGGGTTTGGAGAGAACGAGGAGCCTTCCACTTAGGATGCTTCCAGCCTAGACTCGCACTGCGCGAGTTGAGATCCGGGGACTCGGGCGCACTTTAGCCCGGTGACCTTGGACAAGTTACTGAACCCCACCCCCAGAAAAAGCCTCCGTTTCCTCCTCCAGGAAACGGGATAATAACAGAACCTCCCTCTCGGGGAGGCTGAGAAGAAATGAGGCGCTCTGTGCGTGACACGCAAGCACACCCAGAGCAGGCCATGCCTTTGGGGATGTGGCCTTACTGGCAAAGGTCCTTGACTCGGGTTCGCCAATGGGCAGAACGTGTGCAAATTTCAGATGCGTTTTCCAGGGGAAGAGGGTCCACGGTTTTCAAGAGCCTCTCAAAAGGCTCTCAAAACTTCAATGAAGTAAGCTTAAATAAGGACAGCCTGGCTGAGGTCGGCCTGGAGCTCTCTCTGACAAACGCTGGGCTCCAACAGGCTAGCCCGCACGGTCCTGAGGAATGTAGAGGGGGGCGGGATGGGGGCGGGGAGCAGGTCACGGCCTGGGGCTGATTAAAAAAAGAAGGGCTAGCTGACTGGAACAGATGGAAATGACCTCACAGCCCCCAAGAAGAGGGACCAGGGAGCTGCCCGGTTCGGCTGAGATCCAGCGACCCAGGGACCCCATGAGGGCTGCCGTCAGGCTGATGAGACTCCAGCCGCCTCCTCTTGGTGACTTTCAAACTTCCTGGAAGGCATGCATCACCTTCAAAGTCCTGTGCAGGTGCCCTGCCATTTGGGGCCACCTTCCAGTTCTACCTCTCTTCGAGGGTTTATGTTGTTAATTCACATTCCTTTCTTCCTCCTCTGTAAGTACCTCAGTGTATTTCTCTAAAGGGTACGCACTGTTTTTGTCAACACGGTCACTATACTAAGAAGTAATACTAATTAATGACAACATTTCAAATATCTAGAAAGGATCCTAAATTCCAAACAGGAGCTCTTGACCATTTTGGGACCATGGGCAGCTCTGGGCTTCTAGAGAGGTAGCCCTGGTCCCTTTCTAAGAATACAGCTTCAGACAAAGCACTTGGGATTATAAAGGAGATCAGTTAGATCTAAAGACATTTCTCAAAATATTATTTAGAATGGTGGTAGAGTACTAAAAGCCCTTCTTCATTAAAGCATCAAATGAAAGCTGCCAGTGGCTCTCACAACTATGATAGCTTTGAAGCTGCGACGTGTCAACTACTTTTTTAGATATGGCCACAACTGTAACGTGATATGCACACAGCTGTGCTTTTCGCTGGTGACAGAGTCGCACATATTTGCTAAGATGATTGGGTCTTGTTGCCTACATCCAAACTGAGTAACATATTAAATTTCAGTTAAGGTTAATGAAAATAAAGGCTCCATGTATTCCCCCTCCAAATTCGCGGACTCCCTGAATTCTATGCACAGACCCCAGGGTAAAGAATCCTTGTGGTCAGAGGGATGTGGGGCGTGAAATGAGACCCATAATGACAAGAAAACCATTGCTTCTCCATCAGCCTCTCTGAAATGTGTCCCCAGCAACTTGTTTGGCCCCAGGCTCACAATCTGCTAGACTCAAGGGCACTGCCCACCCCCCCCCCCCCGGCCCCCGTGTGGCCCTGAGCACCGTGAAGTCCTGCTGTCTTCAGAGGGCTCCGCGGCCACCAGGCACAAGTGCTCGGGAGGGAACACTGAGGCAGGACAAAAACAATGCCACTCGATTTACAGTTTCGATGTTGAGTGAAACCTACAGAGAGGCAAACCCCTGGCCCCTCTGTGCCACGTGCCCCTCAGGTACCCAAAGCAGACACTGTTAATCGAACATTCTCTGCAGAGGCCGGCAACCCCAACAAGAAGCACATTTGCTGTCCTATTATGGAGCCTAAGTCCCCTGGGGAACATCTTCAGAGCACAGTTAACAAGAAGGTGTGAGTGCCCCTTTCATCCTGCAGGGTTCAGTAGAGGCACCCATGTGCCCAGCCTCACCCCACAACGATCTATCCCTCCCAGTGTGACCAGAGGCCGATTCCAAAATCAGGGCCCTCTATGTTCCTTCCCAGGCTCATCTCCACTCCACTCCACTCCCTGCCCCCTGACCCTGTCCCGCAGGCACACACTCACCTAGGAGGTATTCCTCAAATACTTCTTGTGCTTTCCTACCCCCGGGCCTTTGCTCAAACTGCCTGCAGTGGCTAATTGCGCCTCCCTCCTCCAGCACCACGGGGCTGGGCAGACTTCCCAGGCCTAGTTACAATCCTGTCTCCCCGTCTGCACCTCTTACAGCAGCCCCTGATCACGGCAGCTTCATGTTCGAGCTTTGGCCCCAGTTGCCCCCGACACAGGTGAGTTCCCAGGGCAGCAGACACAGCACAGGCTTCCGGGTTGAACTGAAATCTGGATTCAAATGCAGGTTTGCCGTTTTAACAGTTAATGTGACCTTGGGGAAGTTTGTTCATTTTGCTGAGTTTTGGTTCTCTCATCTATACAGTAGGCATGACATTATCTAGCCCACGGTCTGTTGGGGGGATTGAACGATAGTACGGAAACCCCCCCAAGGCTACGTAAGTCCCCCTATTATTACATGTCAGGGCAGGGACTGTGTCCACCTCATTCATGACTGTCCCCACACACCTATTACTGCGCCTGGCACATAACATGTGCTCAAACGGCCTGAAAAAGGAAGGTGGGAAGGAAACCCACAGGCCTCATCCCCACGTTAGGGCACTTCTTACAGCCGCTTCTTCCGTCCATCCAAGCTGCTCTCCAACCACAGCTTCGAAGAGCTGACCGAAGAGAGGGCCAGACATCAAGTTAACTGTACAGAGTCAAAACCATTCTTTTCCACATGAACCAAAACGGTCGAGCCACAGGCGCTCAGAGCAGCAGCAAGGAGGGCCATCCACCACTGGCATTGGAAACTGAGGACCAGACCCCTAGGAGCCAGTTAAGAAGACGTCCACCCTACATACGACTTTGGCCATCCCAGGTCAACTTCAAGACTGGCCAACCTGGCCTCAGCAATGAGCCAGGGGCTTTCTCGACCTCAGCCCCCAACATATCCGGCCCCTTTCAGCCTCGAGGAGCTCTGCCCAAAAGGCTCTTCCCCGTGACCCCTGAGCCACAACTCAGCTTAGATACCCTGCCCAACCCCTTCAGCCCTGTTCCTTAGCCCGCTGTCCGTCTCCCCCACCAGATCTCACATCCAAGTTCTAATTCTAACATTTTACTTGTCTGCTTCCTTTTTGAGGCTGTACACTCCATAAGGTCAGGTGCCTGGTCTGTGTTCTGGGTCCCCACCGGGAACCGGCATCGCTCCTGAGACGCACAGTTTGCTACTGTAAAACCTTTGCTGGATGAACGGACGAATGAACACGCAATCCCTCTTGGAGCCCTGACAGGCACACGTTTACCAGAGCGACAGTAAAAATACCAACCGCCTAAGTGTTAGCTCAGGAGCTTGAGAGTCTCAAAAACCAAGGCAAATTCCCAGAAGAGGAATGAGCAGCTTTTCTTAAAGGCTGCGAGAGATCCCCACTAGACAGCACAAAGCAGGGCCGTGGGGAGGGCGGTGCAGAACTTGAAGTGACTCCTCACTGCACCCTGTTAACAACCCATATGCCTGGCCAGCTGCGGGCAAGGAAAGGGGGAGACACGCAGTGCGTCGTGACCTGTTTGCGGGCAGGTCTGGTGTCCTGGAGGCTTCTAGCCCCCCAGAGCTTGCAAAGAAACAGCATCTGTGGGGCTTGGCTTCTGCTGAAGTAGCAAAGCTAGCCTCATTCACAAAGGATGGAGGTCCCTGGCCTGCAGCAGCCTCCCTCCATCTGAGCAAAACAAGCCTGCTCTCACTTTTTGGAAGGCTGGTCACAGTCACAGAAGCACCCAAAGGGCTACTTTCCCAGACAAACCACAGCGGGGCCTGCCAGCCCGGCCCTGGGGGCCTACAAGGGTACTGTTCATAGGGAGTATCATTTTTTCTCAACCACAAAACCACGAGACATAAATTTTCCGGAATAGAAAAAGCACCTGGGGTTTCAGCAAAGGGACCGACAGCAGGAGGGAAAGAGTCATTGGCTCTCTGGCCACCAGGGAGGGCCCTGGGCTGGAACTGAAGTCTCAAACCCCGCCCCCAATATTCTTTTGCTTCGCTGCCTGTGTGCCCCACCCCTGTCCTGACACTCAGCCTGCCTTACAGAAAGTGCAGAAGACCTTCAAGGGAGCCTCAAACAGCTGGCAGGGAGTACCAGACACGAGGCACACAGCAGGCACTAAGTGTCCTAGGCCGAAAGATCTAGGCCCTGGTCCCGGCCCTCACATTCAGATCAAGGATCTTGGGGAAAGTCCCCCTTAGCTTGGCTCCAATCTCACCACCTATAAAAAGGGTCTCATGTCATGGAAGTTGGGGCCAGAGGAGTCACCGTATACAAAATGGCCTGGAATGAGGGGAAAAAGAAAAACAAAAATGACAGGTCTTCATCTTACTACATTACTCTTGGTTACTCCAACCATATCCAAGAGGCAGCACTCTGGCTCCAGACAGATGGACCTGGCCCCTAACCCCCTTGCCACCACTCTCCCTCTGCGAGTGGATGCAGATTTAGCCTGTCAGACTCAGTTTCCCTGGCTGTAAAATGGGGTTGATCTACCTCAAAAGGCTTCTGTGAAGATTTACATGAGAAAACATGGATGTAAGATGTTCAGCAAAGTGCCTGGGATGAGGAAAACGTGTGCGCAGGGAGCAGTGACCTCACCTAGCCAAGCCTTCAGGTGCTCTTACAGCCTCCCTGGGCAACAGGGCAGAGGTGGGTGAGATCGTACCCATTTCAGAGATGGGGTAAAGATGACCCTGAAGGCTGGCATTGGTTGTCCTCAGGGCAATGTTGGTGGAACCCAGATTAGGTCCATTTCTCTTTTTGTATACATTTTTTTTTAATGTTTATTTTTGAGACAGAGGGCATAAGCTTGAGCACAGAAAGGGCAGAGAGAGAGGATCCGAAGCAGGCTCCGCTCTGACAGCAGAGGGCCTGACACGGGGCTCAACTCACGAACCGTGAGATCACGCTCTGAACCGAAGTCAGACGCTCAACTGACTGAGCCACCCAAGCGCCCTCAGGCATGAGGGCCAAGACCCGGCTTACACACTGTGAGCAGGAGCCCTCCTGCTCACATAGCCCCTGGCAACACCAGAGGGCACGGAGGGAGTGGAGTGGCATCCACTCCAGATCACCTCCTGCAGCTCTAGCGGGACTCCAAAGCAGGCCTCCCCGGTGGAGGCTGCCCTGGGCACGGCTCCCATGGAGGGGAGGCTGATCACATATCCCTGAAGAGCACACACCTGTCGAGCTCCCAAAGCACGTGCCACCGAGAGAAAGAAGCTTCCACAGGGGCAGGAAGCAGCTCCCAGAATGGCAAGGGGCCCAGGAACCCGAGAGGCCTCTCATGTCTGCTCTGCTCAAAGCCGGTCCAAACCTCCCTCCGTGTAGGTGTCCACGGCTCCCAAATCCACCCTTCAGAGAGCATCACAGCTGTCACGGGCGACCCACGGACCCAGTCATCTGGGACACGTGCTCCCCTGCGGCCATACTACCAACATCCATCGGAGGCGGCCGCGGTGGGGGGCAGCGGTCACGGCCGTGCCTCCAGAAGAAAGAGAGGGCGACACTGGCTGGAATGGTCGTCCCAGCAGTGACCTCCCGGAGGCTTCCCCAGGGCGGTGGGACAGCCATTGGGCCTGACTGGCGGGCGGTGCGGTGGTAATGACCCGGGAAACATTCCAGTGGGGATCACACGTGTGCCCACGCCTGCCGTGTACCACCGCCACCTGTTCCAGCTGGCCGGGGGCCACGCCTCCCATTGTCAACTGTTCCATCACCGGGAGAGGGAAGCACAGGCTTAGCAGTCACCCAGACCTGAAGTTCCACCCCCTGGTATGCCTCACTTACCAGAGGTGCGGCCATCGTTAGTTTACTTCATCTCAGTGTCCCTGCCTGTAAAGTGGAGAAAGTGACACACGCCCCCTAGCACCGCTGAAAATTTACTGTGGGATTCACGGACGCAAAGCGCGGAGTCCGATGTCCAAAATACAGGAAGCATTCACTAAACAGGATGCTCTCGGTATTAGCCCTGCTCAGCCTGCAAGCATGGCCTTGAGGAAGAGTGTGAAGACTGTTGGCCAGTGCCACCTGGATTATACGTTATGCAGGCTTTTACACCTTTGCGGAAAACACGCAAATCAACTGGCTTTGCAAAAAAAAGCCGGCCACATCCTAACACCGCAGGGCCCGGGATGGGGAGGTCCCCATTTGGTGACCCCCAAGTCTGTGATCCAGGCTATGCAAGTGGCCAGATGCCAAGACATCTGTAACCCTAACTCTGACTCAGACATCGGCTGCTCAAGCAGATAGATGCTTGCCCTTCCCAGTATCCCGGGTCTTCATGTCTCAAGCAGGGCAGGCGGTTTGGTCTATGGGAGAGATATGACAGATGCTGAAATATAAACGGACAAATGAACCCCACGCAAAGACAGAGATGGACACCAGATTCCTGAGAACAACACGCTCTCTCAATTATGCATATCATGTCAGTATTCAATTATCAGACCTAGTAGTTATAACGTCTTTTCTACTTATGTAGCGACTTATCACTTTCTCTCCCTTTTCACGGATTCTCAATGAAAATCCCAGGAGGAAGGAACTGCAGTAGACCCCTGGAGTGCACAGGAGTGATGTCCCAACCTTCACATAACCCCAAAGCTGGCAGCATCCCCATGCATATCATTCTCCCCACAAAACACAGTCGAGCTTAAATGAAAACACCATGGACCTTTCTGGACTCTTGGTGGGAGGTACTATGCGTGCAACATCAAGTCAAGAGAGAGAGAGTGTGTTGAGATGCAGACTCTGTTTGGCCTGCTGGGATCGCTCGCTAGCTAAAGGATGTCCGCTCACCCTGCAGACAGCATCGTGCAATTCTAAGCCCAGCCTCAGCACGATGGTAAGGATGGCTCCTCACTGAGGGTCACTCACAAAGAGTCAAACCACATATGCCAAACCCATGGACTTAAAGATGTGTTTTATGATTCCTGTCTTACAAATGAGGAAACAGGGGCACTGAGAGCTTTCTAACTTTCCCGAATCACGTAATTAAGGAAGGTATTCAGACCTTGACCCAATGCTCTGTTTCTTACCATATCCTCTCCCAAAATAATGGGTCCTGCTACCCACCCACTTAGCTCATCAAGCGGTCCTAACCAGCACAAGCAAGATGCCAGTGGGTAGGTAACTCTCTCGTGGTCAGAAGCCCCAAATCCGGCAATGCCCAGATTGTTGCAGACGGTGAATCCTCTGAATAAAAGCCATAGACTTTCCCACTCTCCAAATGTGTCCAGTCACCCAAGTGGGCCACCGCTTCTGATCCAGATTTGCAAAACCTATCATCTGGGCTACACCCGATCCCTGGCTCCAAACCAGCTCTGAATTCATTACAACTAGCCACCACCCGCCTACTACCTGGAGCCACCCCTGTCAAGGAAGTCCTAGCATGCTTTGCAGAGTGAAGTGAGGCACTTGGATGGCCACTCCCTCCCACCTCCACCCCCTTCCCCGGGCTCACTCAGTCCTCCAGCCAGCAGACTCCCTCCTCCGAGGTGGGCAACACGGTACTTTAAGATGACACGGACAGCAGTCTTTGCTAATGCCAAGCCCCTGCCTATCCCATCCCAAACTTCAGGGAGTTATGAAAGCTCTTGAGACTTACTCTGGCCTTCCCTAGACGGTTCCTGACACTGTGGCTCCTTCCCAGGTACCTCCAGCCCTGCCCAGGCCTTAACGCTGTTCTTCTTACTTTTCCTACCCCTTCCCCACGGCTAGAGAACACTTCTGGGGACTTCCTGCCAGCCCAAGCCAGCTAAGCTGTCTGCTCTGGCTGCCATGGCCAACGTATTGCAAAATGATTTCTGAGAACATAAGAAGGCCTCTGAAGGTCGTGACGCAGCTGACGGCTCTTCACAGAGTCACGGGCCGACCACAGCACTCTGCTCCAAGAATACCAGAGGCAGCAGCCCTTGGCCCCCAGCACTGCTGAGCCTCCCAGAGCCCTCAAGGGGACCCAGAGGCTCCAGGGGACCAGGTCGGGGCTGTTCTTGGCGAGCAAGGGGCAGAGAAAGCAAGAGTGCCAAGCAAGTGGGGCAAGGAGAAGAGAAAGTGACCTCAATCCCCAAGCCGGTCATTTTGCAATCAGTCATCCTTCGCCCAGCTCTGTCCCGCGACGGTGCTCTCCTGGGGAAGCTGCCAGCCGTGTGCATTTGTGCGGAGACAATCTCCCCGCCAAGCCTCCCACTAGCAACCCCGTCCTGACGTCAAACTCAGAGTCGGGGAACTTCAAATACAAACAAACAAGTCTGCCCCAGACCACAAGTGGAGCCATTCCCAAGGAGGCCAGGGGTGACAGGGCCACAGCTGGGAACTCAGGGCTTTCTGCCCTTCCTGGACTCCCCTGGAGATACGGACTCCGAGGTCTCACAACAGGCTGCAGATGTGAGTCTCAAGGCCAGGCTGAGGCAAACTGGGATCCATCCATCTTTGGCCTCCATGATGGGTGTGAATGCCCACCTGGGGCCCAGCACAGCAGTGGTGACCCCGTCCAGAAGCACAGGTCTCCATTAGATAACATCACCTGTTGTAACTGCCCCGGAGCTAAGTATGAGCAGGCAGGGTAAGGAGAGACTGAGGTGATTTAGAAACACTTACAAAGCTTCCTGGGAAAGACGGAGCTGGAGCCGGGGCCAGGATGGATGGCCACGGGCTGGAGTTTTCTCGCCAACCCCCGCTCTCCCATCTCAGGCTCCACTGTGGTCATGAGACTTGATGGGAAAGATTTTCAAGAGTAAGGCATTTATTTCCCTGACCTAAATATCTTAAGATAGCTTCCACCTGAGAAGCCACGGGTGAGTCAAAGAAATGTGCTCTTCAGAAAGCAATCTTTAGCTTGAAAAGCTGGTGAATAAATGATCCCGGGGCCACGTTTCCAGTTTCACTTTGTGCCTCAATTCAAAACTATAAACCGGCCCCACCCTCCCCACCCCAGTACTCTGTGTGTTTTTTAGAACCAGAAGTCCCAGGGGGAGTGGGATGGCAGCGGGACGAACTGGACTAAAGCATGAGAAATCAAGATACCTGCTTTACCTCCTAACTGCCCTGGGCCTCAGGTGATTGCCAGATTCCTAACTGACGCAGCCTTGGTCTCAGTTCTAACACACCCCATAGGCCTGTCTGAAGTTCACCAGGCCCACAGAGGCTGGCTTAGCCCGTAACCCCTCAAGTACAAGAGGTAATCCCAGAGAAGTCCGGACACTGCAGGCTGCAGCGGACCTGGGTGCAAATTACTAAACGGGGTGGGGGAGGGGTGGCGCTAGAAAGAAAGGCAGAGGGCATATCTAATGCAAAGGTGGAGTCCTGCCAATGGGACCACACCCTTAACTATCCCTGAAGACCTGGTCCCCTGGAAGCTTCTAGAAGGGATGGGGGTAGGGTAGGCACTTCAAATTCTGATCTGAAAGCACCTGCCATGTGTAGATTGTGCCGGATGCTGGGGATATACTGTTTGCCTAGCAACTCGGGTCACCACAGAAAAGGATAAAGTGTTATGCAGGGGGCAAGGGTCAAGAGCAGGTGAGTGGCTCAGGTACCAGAGATGACCTAATGTGATGGCAAACTCCCCCAAAGTGATAACAGCCATCGCATCAGGCGTTGCTCCTTACTTACCCAATGTCCATTCCTGATTTGCTCCTCACTCACAGACCGATTTTGTCTTGTCACAGTGCCCAGTGATGAACCGGTCAGAGTCAGCGGTGCTCTACCCTGACTTCGTATCACAGGAACATGAGCCCCGGCCTAGATTCCCATGGGATGGGGTCCCAGCATGGCTGTCGTGATGAGCCCGTCCCTACTTCTGGCCTCCGTTGTAGCTATGTGTGACATGTGGCACTTCTGGTCCATGAGACAGGAAGACCCGTCTGCCGAACCTGATGGGAAGTGTTTTCTTTCCTTACAGGTCGGGCGGGCTCTGGGGCTGTCCCCCGCCTCCTTCCTGCTTTCAAGACCTCAAGTGCCAAGAGTCGTCCGGAGAATCAGACACACCGGCACTGTTGAGCTGCAGCAACACGTAAGCCAGCTGACTGCAAACTTCTCACTGTAGGAGGAGCCTAACAGCCTATTTGTTGAAGTCACATTCTCTGTCACTTGCAAAGGAAAGCTGTCCTTTTGGCTGACACTTTTTTTTAAGTTTTATTTATTTTTGAGAGAGAGAGAGTGTGTGTGTGTGTGTGCGCACACACAAGTGGGGGGGGGGGGCAGAGGATCCCAGGTGAGCTCTGCCCTGACAGCAGTGAGCCCAATGTGGGACTCAAACTCACGAACCACGAGATCCTGACCTGAGCCGAAAGTCAGATGCTCAACGGACTGAGCCCCCAGGTGCCCCTCTGCTAACACTTTTTAAGCCCATACTATTTCAAACCTCCTTCTAAACCTTCTAAGGCTAATGTTTCTAAGCCTAAGGCTTCCTGTTGGCTTCCAGAAAACGTACAAAAGGGAAAAGTATCCCTTCATCCTTCTTGGGACCACGTGGTGTCCAAAAACATTCCTTCAAAAGTCCTTTCAAATTTCAAAGGGCAGCTATGTTTTCATGAAGACCAGTTTGTCAATGTTTTTCTTTTTTGGTTTGTGCTTTTCATTTCCTAAAAAATTTTTGCCAAACCCACATTCACAAAGATGTACTCGTGTGCTCTATAAGTTTTGCAGTTTAATCTTTTTTGTTTAGGTGAGTCTATGAGCTACAGAATTTGAAGTAATTTTTGTATTCCAAGACTGTTTTTAAGTTGGATATTTTAAAACTGGATCTTCCTTTGTGACCGGCACTGTGCTATGCACATTTTGTGTACTATCCCGTCCAACAGCCACAAGAAACCTCTGATTGGTGCTATAATAGGGCCTTCTTGGATCCTCCAACCAGGACAGCTGATGCCACATGGAGCATGTCAGCTCTGCCACAACATAGGTTTATGTACTTGCTGTGGGATCCCAAGGGGACTGGGTCTAACTATGGGGTGAGGTGCTAAGATCCTTGGGAAGGCATCAGCAAGCTGGGGTGGGCCATGCGGTATGGCCCACAGACACAGGGCAAGGGGCTGAACCTGCACTTCAGGTGGGGGGCACAGCATGAGCAAAAGACCAGAGTAATGACAGAGCCTTTAAAAAAAAAAAAAAAAAAAAAAAGACACAGCAAATAGCCAAAGAGTACAGAGGAGGGGGAAAAACAGGAGACCAAAGTCAGCCCACTCATGCAGGTCCAGGAAGGTTCCGGAAGGTTCCAGAAGGCCACACTAAAACATCTGCATGCAATCTCACAGGCATGGAGAGGGAAGCAAAGGAAAAAAACGTGATCAGATTTGCATTTTTGAACGATCATCATTCTGGAAACCATGTGGAGGACAGATTGAAGTGGGTGTGGAGAAACCAGAGACAGGAGAATCAATTAAAAAGCCACCGCAATTCAGCAAATGACGAGAACAAAAGGTAATTTAGTTAGTGGCAATGTGGGTGTAAGGGAAGGAGCAGATTCTAGAGAGGTTTTATTAGCATTTTTACTATAAAGAGAAGACTTCCCTGTTTGTCCAGGGAATTTCTGGCACACCAACACCCTGGAATGCAGGAAGCTGAAGGGCTGAGTTTCTCCAGCAAAAAAGCTAACAGAGCAGAGAGCCCATGTGTCTGATTTACTGGGACTTGGCGCTTCACATGGGGGAGGGGGCCTGCTACCTGTTGGCAAAGCCACCTGTCCACGGGCAGCTCCCAGCCCAGGTATCTCCCCACCCCTGAACGCTACCCCTTCCCCTCGTCCTGGGCAGAGGAGAACACTGTACCTGCTGAGAGCAAAAGCCACTCCTCCAACAGTTCCATCTCCAACGTCCCTGCAGCCGGAGAGGGGGGTCAGACAGACAGAGGCTACACAGGGGCGGCATTTGCCCAGGGGGGCCAGACCTAAGAGAAGCTTTCTCCAGCCAGCCTAGGGCTACTGGTTCTGTCTGGCCCTCCCCAACCCATACGTGCAGGAAACATGCTACCTTATTAAGGGCAGTGGGTCCAGCTGGTCATGGAGATTAGCACCAGATAGATCCAAGTTCAAATCTCACCCCCACCCCCTGGGTGGCTCAGTTGGTTGAGCCTCTGATTTCGGCTCAGGTCATGATCTCACAGTTCGTGGGTTCAAGTCCCACATCAGGCTCTGTGCTGACAGCTCAGAGCCTGGGGCCACTTCAGATTCTGTGTCTCCCTTGCTCTCTGCCCCTCTCCCGCTAGCGTGCTCCCTCTCTCCCTCTCTCTCTGAAAAGTGAATACACATTAAAAACTAATAATAAAAAAATCTCACCCCCATGCTAAGCTAAGGGACCATGGGCAATTGACAGAATGTCTCTGAGCCTTTATTTCCTCTTTTGTAAAGGATGTGGGGAGGGGGGGCTCAAAAGGTGGCTGTGAGGACAAAAATGATATAATACCTGCCCAGCAGCTGGACTGCCATAAGTGCCCAGCACATATCTGTCCCCATCTACCTTCTCTGCGGCCTCATTCGTGGGAAAGCCTGGGATCTGACAGCTGACGGGCAGACTGGGATCGGAGGTTGGGAGGAAGCCTCAAAAGGCAAGTGTCTCAATGCAGGTGTCGATGATTGATCTGTTGACACACGTGTAGTCTCCCCGAGGGAAAAGAGAGCACTGAGCGACAGAAACAAACAGCTCAGAGCGCGAGGTATTCTCCTCCAACCGCAACCCGGGAGGGGACAGCATGATTTTCAGTCAGTAGATTAAAACCAAGCACTCCTAAACCATGGAGTCTCACTAGGGCCACTGCAGAGGAAGGTGTAAAATATATGTATATATATGGGGTTTGAAATGGAAATGCAGTGGGGCTGATGTGACGTCAGCTCTGGGAGACAAGGAGCAGTGGAAGACCACCCTCTCTAACGACTGGCCAAAGACCACCGGATTTCTCCGCCGAGCCCTGTGTGCCACAGCTGACAGGGCGCAAAGTGGGCTCACATCCTCCACAAGACCACTAGCAGAGAGCGAGATAACAGACCACTAGCAGAGGGCTCAGATAACAGAAAGCCACTGACGAACCAGCCCAGGAATGCCAGCCAACGGCAGTATGGTGAGGGATGGCCGGGCGCTCGGGCTTAAAGCCTAACAGACCCGAGTTCCAATCCCAGCCCTACCCGTTGTCCAGTTGACTTAACACGAGCAGCTGAAGTGAACCTTTGTACGCCTCCATTTTCTTTTCTTTTAAATTCTTTTTAATGTTTATTTATTTTTGAGACAGAGAGAGACAGAGCATGAATGGAGGAGGGTCAGAGAGAGGGAGACACAGAATCTAAGCAGACTCCAGGCTCTGAGCTGTCAGCACAGAGCCCAACGCGGGGCTCGAACTCACGGACTGTGAGATCATGACCTGAGCCGAAGTCAGATGCTTAATCAACTGAGCCACCCAGGTGCCCCTGTACGCCTCCATTTTCTTGTCTCTAACATGGGGTAATAACAGTACTGCCTTCACAGGAGGGAAATATAAAGTGCTTGGCTCTAGGCCTGGAAGACTGTTAACACTCATCACCAGCCACCTTTATAATAAAAATTCGAGTTCCGTGTTATCATTGAAAGCAGCTAAACTGACATGTTTATTGCTTTAAGATTCTTAGACATGTTCCTGGGGCGCCTGGGGTGGCTCGGCGTCTGGCTCTTGACTTTGGCTCAGGTCATGATCTCACGGTTTGCTTGGGATCCTGTCTCTCACTCTCTCTCTGCCCCTCCTCCGTCTGCTCTCTCTTGTCTCTGTCTCAAAACAAATTAAAATAAACTTTAAAAAAAAGATTCCTTAAACATGTTCCTGAATGACTCCATTTACATGGCAAATCCCAAGCTACTCCCACGTGTTCCTTGAAAGGGGGCAAATGAAGACAAGGCCAGGTGAGGCAAGAGCACGCCAAAGGGCAGGGCCTTCCTGACCCTCTCTTTATTTCCAGGAAGTCAAGAGCAGGTCAACAACCGTACTACGTGAACCCCTGCGAGGGGACGGAGCAGAAGAGGGAGGCAAACCAGGACCACTATTAAGATGCACACAACTGGGGGCACCCGGCTGGCTCAGTCGGTAGAGCAGGAGGCTCTTGATCTCGGGGTCGTGAGTTTGAGCCCCTCACTGCAGGTAGAGATTACTTAAAAAAATTAAAAAATAAACTTTTTTTTTTTTTTAAAGACGCACACAACTTGAGGGAGCAAGGCAAGGAGAGCAGGGGAGGGGCGGGCAGAGCAACCACCGGGGCCTGGCACACAGGCTGTTAACGGGCGCTATTCTTTGACACAGCTTAAAGACACGTGCTCGAGCACACCTGCCACCCTGGATGAGCTCCAGCTGGGCAGAGAGGACCCATTTCCAAACAAACAGAGCAGGTGGCCTGCCAACCTCCCAGGAAATCAACTGACCGCAACTTATTGCAGAAATTAGGTAAATCACACCAACACGACGTTTAACATGTGCCAGACACCCTTTAAGTGCTTCGTATATATTGTCACTTACTCCTCAGAACAAACCTGTGAGGCAGGCCCTAACACCAACCCCATGTCACAGAGGGGTAACTGAGGCCAAGGAGCAGTCCCAAGTCACATAGCTAGTAAATGGCAGAGTGAAAATCTGAACCCAGGCAGTTTACCTGCTGAGTCCATGCTCTAAGCACAGGCTCTATGACATCCTTGATTGACTGACGTGTTTGGGGCACCTACTGGAAGTCAGGCCAGCGCGGAACATCTTTGTATGAGGATCCTCATTTATAAACAAGGACTCAGAGAACCCAGAGTCTTGGGTTGAGAGCCAACTTAAACCCCGGAGGACCTAATGCCCCACCACTGCCCCTCCTGACTCAACGCACTGGGTTTCATCTTATCCTAGGCTGCCCTACACCAAGCTCTACCCACTGTGCTCTACCGGCATTGGCATAGGTAGGCACATCACTTGTGCTGCGCCCAGACCCAGGTGAGACTCTGCCACCTGGCCAGTAGGAGGCCAGAACCTTCTAGAAGGCCTAGAGGACCAGCGGAACCTGGAAGAAAATCTCCCAGCCTTAACCCCCTTCCTCTACACACAGTCCTTCCCTCCTCAGTGGCCTACTCCTTCCTACCTGTCCACAGAGAGACACAGAGCAAGACCCTACTGCTGGGTCTCTGACTGCAAGAGCTGTGCATATTTAGCCGTCTGACGTAATAGCTCGAGGTAAAGAGATGCACCCAGGCTCTTGCATCAGACCCGATTTCACTCACACACAGACCTCAGGGCAAGCAGTGAGCCCTGTGGGCAGAGCTGGTCACACCTCAGCCCCACTCTGCCGTGCAAGACGGCACCTGCCTCACATCCCCAAGGAGTCCAGTTCTCTGAAAGTCCCTTTCCCGGTGACCCAAATACTTGAATTCACCCTCCAGATGCAGAGAAAACTCCAGACAAACCCTGAAGGGCTCCGGATCTCCTGCCTGCCAGTCTTTGCAGTCACCCCTGGCCGAGGACCGTGCCAACCAGGAGGAGCTGTTGGCAGGATTCGACCCTTCTTGAGATCTCTGAAATATCTTTAAACCACAAAATCCTACAGTGTTCTAAAATTAGAAGAGCCTTTAAGGTCACTTCACATATGTAATGAACGAGGAAACGAAGGCCCAGGGCAGGACAGAGACCTAGTCATACAGAAAGTCAAAAGGCAGTGCCAGGACAGACTTCCCGGTCTCCTGGGTCCCGTCCAGCGCTCTTCCCTCATTGCTGGATGGCCGAAGGCCTGGGTTCAACCTGCTGCATGAACAAGAAGCTTAGTTGGGCCTCTGGTTCCCTATTCTTACTTAGCAAATTCAGGACTATTTACAGAAGTGTATAAATGCTAACTCATGTCATTGGAGGAGGTGTTATTATACCCACATGGGGACGAAAGTATGACACTGAGACAAACAACTGTCCAGGGCAGGGTGTGAGCCCAGGCAGTGTGCCTCCATAGCCCAAGCCCTGGGCTTTCGGGGCCTTTGTAACTGCAGCCCCTCAAGCGGGATCTTGGCGTCAGGACCTCAATGGCATGCCCCGAGCAGCTCTTCAGAGCAGTGGGGCTGAAGACAATTCGAGAACTGCTCCCATCCTGGCAGCTCTATAGGACTAATCCAGGACTGATGTGCCACACAGGACCCAAGTCTGGGACCAGCCAGGAAACGGACCCGGGTGTTCACGACAAACTCCTACGGGGACCTAGGAGCTTACTACCGGGGAGAGCAACTCTGCCGGGTCTGAGGCCTGTGGCCCCTGCAAAGGCTAAGCCTTTCCTCCCCTGCGTCCTCTGCACCCCGGCGCCTAGGAGGGCAGGAGGGGCTGGCCAGGCGACACCGAGGTCCCAACGCCCACAGGCCATGATTCTGCACTCCTGTGCGGCCTCCTCAAGGTGAGCATTTGAGTTTTCCTCCTACGAAGGAAGCCATTTCTCAACACGTTGCTACACACGGATACTAAGAAACATGAACCAAGAGGCAAATGGGGCACCAGCCACAAAGGGAACAGAACGGAACAGAAGGAGGGGAAGGGCTGATACAGCTCTCTTACGCTGGGAGCACAGCTTAGAGAAGCTAGAGAAACACTGTGCACAACCTGTACATGCCCGTTCACAAGAGTGACATAGTGGGAACAACCCACAGACCCACCTGGGAAAGCAGCGCCGAGTGGGTTACGGCAAAACCACTTACGATACCATTAAACCGTTGAACAAGTTTAAAAAAACACAGGGAGCTTTTCTGTGTTATTCTACTGAGTGACGAAGGCGGGCCCAAAGAATCGCAGGAGAGATGCTTACAACACGTTGGCCTCGAAACTGCAGCTAAAAGAAAACATGGCAGAATGTCAGCCACGAGTAAGACGCGTCTCAGTGGGAGGGCTACAGGTAATCATTTTCTTCCTTCTACTTCTCTGTTTTCCAAATGTTCTAGAATGACCGCATACTGATTTTTGTAAGGTGATTAGCGGTAATTCTACAGTTTAAATTGTCAAACGAGGAAAATGGAGGGTGATGGTGATTCTGTTCCAGGAAGGGGACAAAAGTCTGGGCAGGCAGCCAGCCTACCTGATGCAGAGCTGTGCTGGGGCCACCACGGCCAGCCTTCCCACGAAAGCCCTGAAAGGATCAGATGGAGCAAAACCTCACTGATTCAGAAGGGAAAGAGGAAGAAAGGAAGAAAACGATGCGACAAGATGACATTAGATTCATTTTTGCTGATTTTTTTTTTTTTTTTAAGAACCACGCGTATCCATCCATCCATATCGAGCACCTGCTAGTCACCCAGCACTGTGCCAGGCCCTCCGGGTAATACAGAAACACGTAAGACCCAGGGCGCCTGGGTGGCTCAGCTGGTTAAGCGTCCGACTTCAGCTCAGGTCATGATTTCAGGTTCATGAGTTCGAGCCCCACATCGGGCTCTGCGCTGACAGCTCAGAGCCTGGAGCCTGCTTCGGATTTTATGTCTCCTTCCCTCTCTGTCCCTCCCCTGCTCACACTCTGTATCTCTCTCTCAAAAACAAACTAAATTAAAACAAACTTCCAGCTTCAGAGAAATGGCAGGTAGCAGGAAAGGGGTCATGAAAAAGGCGGGCTCTGGAATGGGTCTTGAAGAACGAGGCAGAGCCCACAACAGGGTCTGTAAAATAGCCAAGGAAACATACTCACTCCTCTCAAAGGAAAGTTCTAGACCCGGGCGATCCTAACAAACCCTTCCACCATAATCACAAGCAAGGAAACATGACATGAAAACAAATGGGAGTTGTGGCAATGCCGTAGAGCCACTCCAAATGGTCCCCGGCAGGCGCGGTGGCGGGAGCGCAGAGCTGGACAGCCAGCCTTCCAGGAAGAGAGCGGAGAAGCAGGCGGTGGCCTTACAAAGTGGCGCTGATTCCCCTTCTAGGAATATGTCCTAAAGAAACAAATTAAGCATGCGCGCAGGGCTATTCACAGAAGTGGATCTTAAAATAGCCACCCATGGGGAAGTGGGGAACTACATTTTGGTGTGTTTCTATAGTAGAAAACTGCAGCAACTTAAAATTCCCATTTTTTAAAGAACATTTGGGGCACCTGGGTGGCTCAGTCAGTTAAGCGTCTGACTTCAGTTCAGGTCACGATCTCACAGCTCGTGAGTTCGAGCCCCACGTCGGGCTCTGTGCTGACAGCTCAGAGCCTGGAGCCTGCTTTGGATTCTGTGACTTTCTCTCTCTCTCTCTCTCTCTCTCTCTCTCTCTCTCTCTCTCTCCCCCCCCTCCCCTGCTCATGCTCTGTCTCTCTCAGTCTCTCCAAAAATAAATAAACGTTAAAAAAAAAAACATTTTTTTTAATTAAAAAAAAAAAAGAAGAATATTTAATGACATGGGCGATGCCTGTGATATTACAGCCAGGTAACAACTCAAGGGAAGAAAACTACATTTACGCTACAATCCCAATCTATCCTTAAACCATTTTAAAAGCATTCATTTTTCTTTTTTCAGCTTTGCTGAGGTCAATTTAGTTTCTAGCAAAATAAATGTATCAAAATTTAAACACTGGAAATACAGAATCTTATTTTGAGATTTTTTTTTTTTTGCATTTTCTCTAAGAACATGTGTTCTTTTCATAAACACGTAACGTTATTCAAAAATGAAAGAATGATGGAAGGGATTTTAGCGGGAGGAGAAGGGGGCATTGCAGACAGAAAACAGCAGAAGTCAGAAGTAAAGACCAGGCCTATCTGTGGAGGAGAAAGGACCAAACTTTGGGGTCAGACAGAGCTGGGCTCAAATTCTGGATCCATTATTTTCTGGCCATGTGACCCATGTGAGGGGGGTGAGGGGGGGTGAGGGGAGGTGAGGGGAGGTGAGGGGGGGTGAGGGGGGGTATCAACTCTCTCTCAGAAGTCAACAAAGTCAGATCCCTTTCTACTGACCAAACAAAATCCACTCTGGATGCACACAGGTGAGGGAGGAATACTCATTTATGAAACACACCATGGATATTAAGAAGGGAATTTGGGGAAAACAAAAAGTGTCCCATTAAGCCAGCGTACAATGCACCCCCGTTTCAGAAACATCACACTCTGAAAAGGTATCTGTCCTAAAATCTAGAAAACATGAACGTTTCTTCTAAGGATGGTGACAACCAGGATTAGACCTGGTCTAATGTTGTTCTTATGTTTCTTGGGTGGTCTGACTTGTGTCCAAAACGAGGAAATGGGCAAGAAGTCAGTTTCTAGTTCCTAAGCAGACCTGTTATGCTATAGGGGTGAGGCCCTACCTTCCACAGTTCTGGATTAGAGAGTACGGCTCTCATTCTCCCTGGAACCCATCTTTCTCTCTCTCCTTCTCCTTCTCCCCTTCTCCTTCTCCCCTTCTCCTTCTCCCCTTCTCCTTCTCCTCTCTCTCTCTCTCTCTCTCTCTCTCGTCTTACATTTAGGAAGAGAATTTAGGCAAAATTCTCAACAGCAAGTTTTGCCAGCGTACCTGGGGTGGGTCCTTGGCCCCGACCACTCCATCATCTTTTCAGATGAAGAAAGCACCAGAAATGCCAAGGTCGGCTGCCTTAAGAGCAAGCAGACACGCTTAAGATTTGGAAGGGATCCTCAGAAAGAAATGGCAAACTATAAGCAATCAAGAGCCCCATCCCCCCCCAAATGCCATGCTTTGGCAAACCCAACAAGATAAATCTTCAGAAGAGGAGACGGAAGCTCAGATCAGTCCCCAATTAAATTTAATCACAGCGGCTAATCCTTCTACGGTGCCTACCATGTGCCAAGCACAGGTCTGAGCACTTAACATGTGATAACTCACTTATCCTCACAACAGAAGAAGAAATATGCACAGAGAGGTTACATAACTTGCCCAAGGTCAGGGCCAGAACTAGTCCTTTATCTCAGTTGAAAGAGGGTGCCTCTGCCTTTAGGGAGACACAGCACGGCTGTGCACAGGGCACATGCCTGGCAAAAGGGGGAGGCCTGGATTTCAGCATCTCTCAGCCCCTTGTACAGTACACACCTGGTTGACTACAGCCTGCCCCATCCAAAGTAGTAAGTGGATACAGTTTACTATTAAATAAGTGGTATGCAAGTTAACGAAAGCCAGGATTTTTGAAGCACTGATTTGGGTGACTGAGAGCATTCAATTCTGTGTATCTAGAATGATCAGATTTTCAGCCGTGCTAGGAATGCCCCGACAGTTACAACTTCGTGGGCTGAGACTTTAACTCTTTCATCATTTCTAATGAGCATATTCTAGAATATATCCCATCTATCTCTGCAGCTTAGGAAAGAGCACCAAATACAATTTAGCCTTGTGTGAACTCCACTATCACCCCTGCCCAGGACCCCACAGCCCCTGCCTTTTCCTGACACCCAGCCTGTGTCTCCTGATCTCGGATAACCAATCTTTCGCTGCTTCATTAATTGCTCTTGGAGAAAACTAAACGTGCAAGTGGGTTGAATCTCCTCAAAGTTTTGGGTTTGAACCTCCTTCCCGTGGCTTAGCAGTTCTCTTATTTGCTTCTACCTAACTGCTTGTCCTTGACCCCGGGGTCTCGCTGCTTCCCGCTGTATGAGACCCTACACAGAGCAGTTTGCCTCCCTGCATCCCTTGGAATTCATCATCTCCCATGGTCACCTCCTTCCTTCTGAAGGCAGCTGGGGGTAGGAGAAGTGGGGTCTAGCTGTCCTTCGGCCTCTCAACCCTCATTCAAGTCTTTCTGACTTTAAGAAAACACATTCCCAGTTAAGTGTCCGACTTCAGCTCAGGTCACGATCTGGCTGTTTGTGGGTTCGAGCCGCACGTCGGGCTCTGTGCGGACGGCTCAGAGCCTAGAGCCTGGAGCCTGCTTCAGGTTCCGTGTCTCCCTCTCCCTCTGCCCCTCCCTGACTCACACTGTCTCTCAAAAAATGAATAAACATTTTTAAAAGTTTAAACAAAACAAAACACCTTCCCTCCTCTTCCTTCAGGCCCAAAGGTCCTGACACCCTCCCTCAGCTGTTCGTTTCTTAGTATTCCATCTGTCTCGGGCTCTCCACCTCACCTGATCTTGCAGATGCCCCCAGCCTTCGTCTTACTTCCACGTGCATCTTCTTGACCTCACTAGGGCATCTGGCACAGGGAGCCCCTCCTCCTCCACGACATGCCTGCCCCCCCCCCCCCCCCGGCTTCCTGGTTGTCCTTCTCCTCTGACGGCTCAGCAGGCTCCTTCCCAGGACGCCCACCACCACCTGTATACCGACACCGCCTTAACCCTTAACCGGAAACTCTGGACCCCACCCCCCTCCACGAGCTCCAGGCCCATCTGTGTAACTCGTGAATGGACAGCTTGCCTGCGTGGCCCAGAGGCACCTCACACTCGGCAGGTCTGAGCCACCCTCATTCTCTCTTGCCTTTCGTCATCTAGTTGCCTCCCACTTCCCACTCTCCACTCTTCCTACCAGAACGCTGATCATTTGTTGGCCCGTTTCCAGCCTCTCGTGCAGGTAGGCGCAGCTGTATGACTAACGTCTGGCCAATGACATCTAAATGGAAGCGTCATATGGTAATTGCAAAAAGAATAAAGAACACATCCTTCCCCACTTCACCCACCCACTCCCTGGAAAGATGATGTGATAGCTGGAGCTCCAGCAGCTATCTTGGGACATGAGGACAAGGAATGGCAGAGGGGGTGAGCTGGAAGGAATGTGAATTCCCGATGTCTTTGCGGATCCACTACACCAACCCAGGGCTACCTACCTCCAGACCTTTTTTATGTGTAAGAAAATTAACCTGTTTGAATCACTGTGGTTTTACTTTGCTGATGTCACTGTGAATAAAGCTGAATATAATTTTACTAATATTCCATCCAAAGTGGTCTTCTTTTGCATTCCTTGTCTTGGTCAATAACATCAACATTCGTATCTGGGGGCTCCTGGCTATTGATTTGCAAATTTTCCCTACTAGGTTATAAGCAACTAACTGACAGGGAAGGTCTCTCATTTTTTAAATAAAATACTTCAAACATCCAAAAAAAGAGAGGGATATAATATATATTCACCACTAGATTTAACAAATGTTAACATTTTATCATATTTGCTTCAAGCATTTTTAATAAGAAATGAAACATTACAGGGGCCCCTGGGTGGCTCAGTTAAGAGTCCGACTTCGGCTCAGGTCATGATCTCACAGTTCGTGGGTAGTGTCAGGCTCGTGCTGACAGCTTAGAGCCTGAAGCGTGCTTCAGATTCTGTCTCCTTCTCTCTCTGCCCTTCCCCTGCTTGCTTGCGCACTCTCTCTCAAAAATAAATAAAAACATTAAAAAAATTTTTTTTAAAAGAAATGAAACATTACAGTAAGGTTAAAATTCCCCTTATGGTCCTCCCAGAACCTTCTACTTCCTCTCCCTCCCCACAGGCAGCCACAACAGTGAAACAGGCAGGTATCTTGCCTCTCTAGGATTTTATATTTTTTTGCTACATTGTCTTGATTGTTTTAACTTTACAGAAACGGTTATCATTCCTACACAGATTCTGCAACTTGACTTTCTACCAATCTTCTCTTAAACGTAGCTGGCGATGGCTGATTCATGTACGTCGATCTCTGAACAGCTCTACATTATGTAAATACCCCATCATTGATTGACCTATTTCCCTGCTGACAGGCATTTAGTTGTTCCCAGCTTTTCATAATCAAAAGCACTGTGATGTGCATCTTTGAGCGCCTGCTTGGTAGTTTTTCTAACACAGACACTAGAGTCACGAAATTTCTGGCTACCGGGCACGTGCATCCCCCTAACTTTATGAAATATAGTCAACTTCCTTTTTAGAGTAGCTGTGCCCACTCGCAGGCGCGGTGTGAGAGAGGGGCCTTTCCCCCCAGCCATACCACATTTATTTCCGAACCACCAATTCCTACCTAACATGATGGTGGCAGGAAATACTCCCATTTGCCTCCATATCCATCCTCCCCACCAGGAACATGCCCCTGAATACTCTGAATTAGCTACAGCAGACACCCAGGAACACCCTCACCCCGTGCTCCTCTCCCCAAAAGGCTGCCTGGCTGCTATGTGGGGACAGACCCCTTTACAGACAGCAACCGAGCTGGGCAGCCCATATTCAGAATGGGTGTCTACATTATTCTCCCTGCATCAGATCTCCCTGCAAGGTGGATACAGACTCTTTTCCTTCCTGCAGCATTTGGTGCAAAAAAAAGTCCTCTGTATCCACTCCCCCACAATCACTTCATACGAAACCCACACCCTCAAGGCCTTCCCCCCAAGCCAACGTGAATACAGAAAAGGACAGTTTGGGGGTGTCTGACCCGCCGCGAGCCCTCCGTGTCTTCCCCAGAGTTCTCCAACCGCTGGAAAGAAGCAATCGCATCTTGGGTGGTGGCTTGTGAGTATCTCCTGATAAAGGAAAGTCCCAGGCAGAGAGAGGGGCCAACTTGTTTATTTCCAAACACAAGCCAGAGATTCCAGCTGCGACAAGTATCCTGGATCTTTGCCGCTGCCAAAGGGAGCTGAGTGGGAGGGCCAGGGGGAGGGAGGGCTGGGGCTGCACAGGAGGAGCTGCGGTTGTCACTTTAGGTAAGCCAGTCTTCCTGAGACCAAGGACACAGCCCCTTCCCAGTCTTGTTTGTCCTGACTCTGCCTGGCCATGCGTTTTTCATCTGGACTCGCTTCAGATGCAGAAGGGTAGATGGGAGGACGACAGAACCCCCCTGGACAGGCATCCACCCCCCCCCCCACACGCCACCAACATTTACTGAACGCCTGCTCTGTCCAGGCACTGGTTTATAACAATGGCTATAACCCCAGGAAGCTCACGGCCCAGAAAATAAATAACTGCGCTATGTGAAAGGATGCAATGTAAACAATGTGCAAGATAAAGAGAGCGCGGAGAACAACGGGAAGACTAAACACTAATTGGGAGCTGCTGGCAAGCCTTCCGGGACAAAGCGACGCTAAGCTTGGTCTCCCTACCAGCATGGGTGACAAGCAGACAATTTATTAGCAACATCATCCCAAACAACCGTGCTCCTTTCCCACAACCATGAACACAAGGAGTAACAAGGCAGCAGTCGGCGCTTGGGGGAAAGGCTGAGTCCCACAACGGAGTCCCGGTTCTAACCCAGTCTGCCCCTACCAGGGTAGCCCCGGACACCTCGTCATCCTCCTTGTAGGCAAACCCAAGGGCGGGACAAGCGACTGGAACAGTCTCCTCGGCTCTGGTGTTGTAACGATGTTCTCGTCCCTCATCACGTATAGGATCACCGGGAGAGGGTACAGACATAGCGGTGCCCGGGACCCACCCCAGAGGTGTGAAGTCAATCTGTCCGCGGCTGTGCCCCCAACTGCAGGTTTTAAAAGCATCCCAGGTGGGGGCGCCTGGGTGGTTCAGTCAGTCAAGTGTCCGACTCTTGATTTCAGCTCAGGTCATGATTTCACGGTTCCTGCGTCAGGCTCTGCGCCGAGGTCACGGAGCCTGCTTGGGATTCTCTCTCTCCCTCTCTCTCTGCCCCTCCCCTGCCCGTTCACTCTCTCTCTCTCTCTCTCTCTCAAAATAAACTTCAAAAAATACACATTTATAAAAGCATCCCAGGTGATTTAAATGTGCAGACAAGGGGGCGCCTGGGTGGCTCAGTCGGTTGAGCGGCCAACTTCAGCTCAGGTCATGATCTCGCGGTCCGTGGGTTCGAGCCCCGCGTCGGGCTCTGTGCCGACAGCTCAGAGCCCGGAGCCTGCTTCGGATTCTGTGTCTCCCTCTCTCTCTGACCCTCCCCCGTTCATGCTCTGTCTCTGTCTCAAAAATAAATAAACGTTAAAAAAAAAAATGTGCAGACAAGGTTAAGAGCCACTGTGGCAAACAATGTTCTGGGAGGGTAGCGGCCACCAGTGCTGGAAGGCTGAGAAGCCCATTTCACAAGACTGACTTGTCCACGGCACTTCCCGCATCAGAAAGCTGACGGAGGCCACCGGCACCTCGGTCCTGGTGCCGTTCTCACAAGGATGTAATGATTTAAGGTCCAATCCTCCAAGAGTCCAGTTAGGAAGACAGGCAAATGGAAAATACTACACCGTCTCCAAAGCTCACCTGCCCTCTACCTGCTCTCGGCCAGCTAGATACCCTCTCGTGGGGGTGGGTCTCCCCCTCTCCTTTCGTCTCCTGGGGAAACAGGTAACCACAGGCTAAAGGCAGCCTTCCCTGCTGTCCCGCGGAGCAGAGGGTCCCCTCCCTGTCAGGGAGCCCCTGGGGGAACACAGAAGGAGTTGCAGGCGGCTGGGGGTCGGGTGAAGGCTGGGAATCTCGGGCAAGCACAGCCTGGCCTCCTGCCTCTGAGTCAGCAGGCCTCTTTCAGACAAAGGGGCAGAAGAACAAAGCTCTATTGTGCTCGGCATGGAGAAGCCAACGAGACAAGGAGACTTCAGGGCCAACAGGGGCGTTATTAGCATTTTATTTATTTATTTATCTATCTATCTATCTATCTATCTGCATTTTATGTAACTGTGACACTTAGTGGACACAGCACTTTGCGTGTGTCGGGCACAGTCCAAAGCCCTTCCACAATATATTAACTCGTTCAGTTTCTGGCCACACGTTCGGAGGTTTATGCTTTCCAAGGTCCCTGCCCAGGGAAGGGAGGCATGTAACCCTCCCTCGTGCACAGGCGCCTGAACCATCACCGAAGGGTGCCGTCTACCTCCCGTGCTCGGCTACCATCCGGCCTGCGGCAAGGTCCACGCGCCACCCGGATCTAGGGGCGCACCCCAGATGGGAACGGGCACTTTGTCACGGCAAGGGAGAAAGAATCTGGGAGCCACACTCCACTTGCTACATGAACTTGGGCAAGTTCTGGCCTCAGTCAAGTGCCTAAGGAAAGGCTATATAGTGAAGGGAGGCGTCACTCCAGAGACAGCTGGAGCCCTGCGACCTTCAGTGTGCCACAGACTAGCCATCACCATCTGGCTTCTCGTTCCCGGCACCATGCCACCTCGGGCCAGGAAGTCAGAGAGGAAACCGTGCTGACACCCCAGAGGCACCCGATGCTTTGCGTTACTGAGACTCAGTTTCCTCAGCTGTAAAATGGGTATGAGGAAGATTGTGGCTGAGCTAAACACCCGTGAAGGGACTTCCTGTCCTTCCGCCTCTGGGAGCCCTAAGAGAGTGGTTGATTGAACTCCAACAGTGCCCCACGCTTCAGCCCCAGGGCAGGCCTGGACCTGTGTTTGGACAGTGGAAAACTAGAAGGGCAGAGGCACCCAGATGCGCACATCTGAGGGCTGCAGACTCACTGGGGGATGTTAAGGGGTGGGGCCGCTCATGTAATTTACTACGCTCATTAGTCAAAAGCCTCATTTCCAAATCATCAGGACTGCCCCCTCTGTGGGGGAACCACAGCCGGGGGTTTCAATTTGCTGACCACCACAAGCCACTGTCTGTGGAGGCCTCTGGTCAGGCATCACCCCGCCCACCCCACCCCTCACCAGCAGCAGCCTGCAAGGCCCAGAAGGGAGTTCTGCAGCCCAAAGCGGCTTCAGGGCCAAGCCATGCTGGGGCTCAGGTCAGCCCTGCCACCTCGGGGCAACGTGACCTGGACAGATCACCCAGTATCTGAGCCACAATATCCTCGCTCAGGGTTACTGATAGATACGTGTATCCTACCACAGTGTCCAACCAGGGCAGGCCGCGTGAACGTCCGTTCCCTTGAAGGCTCTTTGCAGTCTTTTAGCCACTGAAGCACAACTGAGGGATGTGGAACCTTCCCGCGCTACTGAGATCACGTCCTTCGTCGGGGTAGGGGGTGCTGCTGCACCTTCTCTCCCCTTTTACCATCACAGCGTTCAGCTCTCCCCACTCTTGCCGAAAGCTTCCTGCTCCCACTCGCGCTTTCCCACAGGACTCGTCAGCACAGAACACCGGTGGTTAACGCGCACGTCCACCCCCCTCGACACACTCTGAGGGCCCGGCAAGGACAGGCTCCGGGTCCCCGGCGTTCCCCTGGTAGGGAGTAGGCCCTCAGATGACAGACGGACAGGTGGGTGGACCAGGATGACCAGAAACTGGGGAACGTCAACGCTTCCCAGAGAAAGTATGGAAAGAAAACCTTCAAAGTACCTTCGGCCTTTTCTTTTCCCTTTAAGAATATTAAAGCTCGTGCCAAATCTCACAAGTGCAGCTTCCCCGCCCAGCGTGAAATGCTTTAGAAATGAAAAGGCAGAGTTATTGCTTCACCTTGCTGCTAACCTAATCCATCCAAGTGGTTCCACACCTCCAGAGCCTTGCTAAGCAGGCCCCCCTCCTTCCCCCTCCAAAGCCTTTGATGTGGTGGCACCTCGCAGGTCCTCGGTAATGACTCAATGAATACGTGCTTTGAATTGTCTGACTGCTTTAGCTCACAATGGTCCCTCCGCCTTAAATACGCACCTGCCTGCGTCTGAAATCATTCCAGGCCCCCAATCTTCTACTCACGATCCCAGCTTACAATTATCCGCGGTTATAGCTCATAGGAACCCAACCACAATCCACTCAGTCCCGCAGCTGGACAAAAGCAGCATTTACAATACGGGAGCGGGGCGAGGGAATTTTCCCGAAGATCACCCAGGAAAGCCAGTCAGTCTGAATTCTCAGTGGTCTCTTCTAACTCTGGGTAAAAAAACCCACCTGATGGAATGCTGTGCAGGTGTACTTAACATAAGGAACATCCCCTCATGGTTCACGGTGCCATGAAAATGGGAGGTGACAGAGCAAGAAACACAGAATGGACCCAGCTTTCCAAAGTGTTTTCTCTCTCCCCTCCACCCCACATACATGCACACACACAGGTAGAGGGGTTTTGTTTGTTTTTTTTTTTAATTAAAATTATTTTAAGTTTATTTATTTATTTTGAGAGAGACAGAGACAGAGCAAGTGGGGAGAGGGGCAGAGAGAGGCAGACACAGAATCCCAAGCAGGCTGTGCATTGTCGGCTCAGAGCCCGACGCGGGTCGAACTCATGAAACTGTGAGATCATGACCTGAGCCAAAATCAAGAGTCGAATGCTTAACCAACAGAGCCACCCAGGTACCCCCACAGGTGTTTTTTAAAAGTGATTTTAAATTTCTCTTTGGGGAGGGGAGGGGAGAGGAGAGGGGGGAGGAGAAGAGGGGAAGAGAAAAGGAATAGAAGGAAGGAGAGGGAAGGAACTCGGGGCACCTAGGTGGCTCAGTCAGGTTAAGCCTCCAGCTCTTGATTTCAGCTCAAGTCATGATCAAGCCCCACGTCGGGCTCCATGCTTGGAGCCTGCTTGAGATTCTCTCACTCTGCCCCTGCCCCTCCCCATCTCATGCTCGCTCTATTTCTCAAAATAAATAAACTTTAAAAAGAAACCCTCCACTCTGCACGGTCATAGGAAGGAAACAAGGGCAAAGACACACTAAGACATCTGTTCTTGGTTCCCCAGTGTTGTCCAAACAATAGATTTATCTCTGTCATCCGGTAAATATGCTCAGATTGGCATCTGTCCAAATACTTTCCCAAGCAGCCCAATCCCACACTCAACACACCCTATAATAATGATGACAATATTAATAGTTTTTATTGTGCACTTACTATGTGCTAGGCACTATTCCGTTTTTTAACTCATTCTTCCTTACTTCTTTAAATGACTCCAAAGCAATGAATGTTACCCTCCTTTTATAGATAAGGAAATAGACCCAGAGGGATTGGGTAACTGAAGTCACACAGCTAACTTTTCTTGATTTTCTCCTCTGTTTACTGCCTGAGTGTGATAGGTCTCTCAATCAGAAAGAAAACAGGTTTTATTAGATGTTGTGCTTATAAAATGGGGTTTTACATTCCCAGGGAAAGATGAAGCAAGGAGGAAGTTATATGACTGGTGATGGGAAAATGAGCATTAAGTTAACCACGTGAAACAGATTATCTAGCATCACCTTGATATGACTGGAAACTGCCCTTGGTTTTTTGTTTTTCTTTTTTAAGTTTGTTTACTTATTTTGAGAGCGAGAGTGTGCACGCGAGGAGAGGGGCAGAGGGAGAGAGAATCCCAAGCAGGCTCTGCACCCTCAGTGGGCAGCGTGATGGGGGGAGGCGCTCAAACTCACGAACCGTAAGATCGTGACCCGAGCTGCCATCAAGAGTTGGATGCTCAACAGACCGAGCCACCCAGGCGCCCCACTGCCCTTGGTTTTTGTTTTTGTCTGGAAGCATAATAATTAATTCTCTTATCTGGCAGGCCAGAAGAGAACAAACGCCTCTGAGCTGCTAACACAGACTGTACAGCCCGTGCAGGCAGGCTCTGCCTAACCTGGAGTCCATGCTGTCCCCAGAGCCGCCGCCTCCATCCGTGCGTGCTTCTGTCGCATTTGGTACCCGGGGGCCCCCCATGCACGGAATTGAGAAAGCAGAAAACGTGAAGGTGGGAAGGACCGTGGCATCTAGACACAGGTGCACAGAGACCACATGATGGGGCAGCAGTGATGGAACAAGTGAGAGAAACTACAGAGTGGGCGGGCCCAAGATTCACAAAGCCTGCTTTCCTCGGACCTCGTACGAGGGGCAAAGCAGCCCTTCAGACGACACCTCAACGGAGGTACTGAGGCTCCCAGCCACAGCGAAGGGAACAGATATCATTAGATGGTTTCAAAAAACGTGTCTGATGTCTGCGCCTTGGTGAGCTTTTTAAAATTATTAAAGTAGAGGCGACCGGGTGGTGCAGTCCTTAAGCATCTGACTTTGGCTCAGTCCATGATCTCATGTTTTGTGGGTTCGAGTCCCACGTTGGGCTCTGTGCTGACAGCTCAGAGTCTGGAGCCTGCTTCAGATTCTGTGTCTTCCTCTCTCTCTCTGCCCCTCCCCCACTCGCTCTCGGTCTCTCTCTCTCTCAAAACTAAATAAGCATTAAAAATTATTTTTTTAATTAAAATACATTTTGATGCTCACAGGAATAAGTCTGTTACCAAGGAAATTGACTTTATGTAACATGACTTGCTCCCTAGCTATCTAGCAAATCATGTCACCTGCTGTTAGCTGCCTTCCCATATCCCTTCTCCCCTCTTCCTGAACTTTGGGGACGCTTGACTTTGTTCACAGTAACAGAGTGCTTGGCTCCCAGGCTCCCTTGCAACCAGTGGTTGCCACGTGACCCAGTCTGACCAGTGAAATGTAAAGGGAAGCCTACTGCTTGGTGCTTCCAGGAAGTTAGCTTTCCTCCTTAAAATGGGGAAGAGTCAGTTGGCCAAAACCAGCTTCTGGCTTCCCTCTCCCCTTCGTCCCGCCTGGAATGCAGCTGTGAAGCCAAGAGATAGAGCAGCCATTTTGAGGGTGAGGGGAAAGGGGACAGGCTAAGGATGATACAGCAAAGAGATACAAGGGGTCAACAGAAACCCTCAGGACTCGCTGACTTTGGACTTCTTGTTTCATGAGAAAAATAACTCCTTTACTTGTTTACCCAGTGTTATTTGGGCTTTGTAAACATGGATCCAAGTGAACCCTAACGGACACATTACCATCGGGTCGTAATTCCAGGAGGATAAAAACGACTTCTAAGTATCTTACTGCCTTCCTCCAAGCAGCCTGCGGAGGATTTTTGTGTCTTTGGGGGCCTCACTAAAACAGGCTGGCCGGCCGTCATTTACTAGGAGCTTGCCTAGCTACTGCAAGTGGCAAATGGCCATTCATTGGTACTGTGCCTTTGCTAAGCTGACTTGCTTCTGCAACGTGGAATTTTGTTAGGGAACAAAAAGCACTTTGTGGCAAAGGCGTTAGTGCCACAATGGGACCTTTCTGCTTTGATTGTGAAAACACATTAAGAGCTTAGCTGCACCACAAGCAGAGGCCAGGAGACTCGGTTGAGGCCTGGGCCTCCCTGACCATTCTCCACGCAGCAGGCTGGAGGGGCGCCAAAGCCACTCAGGAGGCAACACCGCGGGCGGACGCCAAAGCTCGAAGGGGCCGGACACTGGGGCCCACCCGGAGGGCTGTGACAAACAGGCTGCACCCCCAAAACTGCCTATCCACCCTCCTGACCAGCCTGCCACACACCATTCACCCAGCCCACCTGCAGTGGGACCCAGGCTCAGAACACAAGCCTTACGAGTGTTAACTCCAACACCGGAAAGGTGATGTGGCCCCACGGGGACCTCACAGACAACCTGAGGGGTACAGAGACAGGACAGGAGCCAAGTTCCTCACTGGCTGAGCTGTCCCCACCTGCCGACATGGCTGATCAAGATGGCATGATTCCACCACCAGAAAGCAACAGAGAGCAGGGCGACTCACGCCCGGGCACGCACACACACAGGCGTGTCCAAAAGATAGGTCCCACGATGATCACAGCATTTTGGGGAAACGTTTCTAAACCGTAAACAAACCAAATGTCCATCAACAGGAGAATGGACCCAAAACCTGTGCTAATCATTCAGTGGAATAATACACTGCAATGAAAATGAGTATAGGAGCTACACACAATAAAAACGCATACATTTTACAAATATAACGAGCAAAGGAAGCCAAATGCTAAAGAACACGTGCAGGATTCTTACAGGAAGTCCAAAGAACAGGCCAAACTCAATCACAGTGCTTAGGAATGCAGATTCGTGGTGAACTGTTTTTTGTTTTTTAATTTTTTTTTTAACGTTCATTTATTTTTGAGAGACAGAGCCCAAGTGGGGGAGGAGCAGACAGAGAGGGAGGGAGGCACAGAATCAGAAGCAGGCTCCAGGTCTGAGCTGTCAGCACGGAGCCCGACGCAGGGCTCGAACCCACAAACTGGGATGTCATGACCTGAGCCGAAGTCGGACACTTAGCCAACTGAGCCACCCAAGAGCCCCATTTTCAAAAGTTTTGTTAATGTTTATTCATTTTTTAGAGAGCGGTAAAATAATTGTTTTAAGCAGCAAGGAAGTGACTACCGTAAAAGCCGGGCCAACGTTACTTTTGGTAGTTAAGGGAAGGGGTTACGATCAGGGAGACCTCTGGGGTACTGGCAAGGTTCCACTTCTTGATTTGGGCAGCACTTATAAGGGTGATTTGTGATCATTCATGGAGTTGCACCTTTAGGTTTCTGTACTTTTCTGTTACAGTCTACAATATAAACAGCTAAAAAGAAAAATGAAGGGGCACCTAGATGGCTCACTTGGTTAAAAGTCCAACTCTTGATTGCAGTTTAGGCCACGATCCCAGCATTGTGGGACCGAGCCCCACATCGGGCTCTGCACTGGGCCCGGGGCCTGCTTGGGATTCTCTCTCTCCCCCTCAGCCCCTCTGCCCAGCTTGTGTGCGCTCTAAAAAAAATAAATAATAGAAATTTAAAAAACCAAGATGAAGACTGCTGTCCGGATAACAAACCCAGCCCACTTGGGTACTCAATTCATCCTACTTGAACCTGAACCTCCTGCTACCATATTACCGCCCCACCCCCACCCAGCCAGGGCGCCTCCCACCCTTCTCTTCAGAGAAAGAGGGGTCCTCACATTCGTGTTCAGCCAGAAACTGGCAGAGGTGGTGCGTTTCACTCTTCCCTGGACGCTCCAAGTATATTCACCGCTATCTCCCAAAACCAGAATCGTGAGCTCCGTGGAGAAAGCAAACAGTTTGGGACGTTACCCATTTACTCCACAGATTAAGTGACGAAGGCCCAAAACAAGAGGGGCTCAGAAAGCACTAGAAAAGTCAGCACGGCAGGAGGAGGTGGAGGTTTTGCTGAGCCATCAGAGCAAAAGCTAGAGTGCGGTCCATAGCCAGGACCCCTCAGAGGAGACAGGGGGTCCAGGGTCTAGCCCACTCCCAGCCCTGAGGCTGGGCCCAAGCTACGGGAACACACACAACATGGCCAGAGACTCTGCAAAGCCGCTTCCTTGTTTTTTTTATGGTGAAAATTGCTGTCTCCGGTTCTGCTACCCTGCAAAGTCTGTGTGGATCAGTATATTCCCGCCTGGTGAGCTGGTCTACACTGAAGCAGACGTTTGCTCGGCGAGTTTGTCCATACCCAACACCTAGTTTGAAGACTGCCAGGTTTGGTAGCATGGAGAAAGAAACAAAAACAAAAACAAAAAAACCTGGACGCTTGCAGCTAACCACAATGACGGAACGCACAGAGGTCTAATGGCTGGGCTGCCCTCTCCCCTAGGCAACCTTCCTAGGGCACTGCCAAGGCTCCCTGAGGGCACCCCCCCCTTCCCTAAGCTTTCATGGCTGACCAAGCCCACCTTTAAATCACACATTCTGGGGGCACCTGAGTGGCTCTGTCGGTTAAGTGTTTGACTCTTGGTTTTGCCTCAGGTCATGATCTCATAGTTCATGACAGGGAGCCCCGTGTCAGGGCTCTGCACCGACAGCAACAGAGCCTGCTTGGGATTCTCTCTCTCTGCCCCTCCCCTGCTCGTGCTCTCTCTCTCTCTCAAAATACATAAACTTAAAAGAAAAAAAAAACTGGGGGGCACCTGGGTGGCTCAGTCGGTTAAGAGTCCGACTCAGTTTTGGCTCAGGTCATGATCTCATGATTCAGGAGATCGAGCCCTGTGTTGGGCTCTGTGCTGACAGTGTGGAGCCTGCCTGAGATTCTCTCTCCCTGTCCTTCTGCCCCTCCCCTGCTCATGTTCTTGCTCTCTCAAAAATAATAAACATTTAAAACACACACACACACACACACACACACACACACACACACACACACACACACCTTTAAATCACATTTTCTCCATAGAGATGCTCAACCAAGCCACAGCCAATCCCTGCAGCCCCAGCACTCTGCCACGGCCCTTCAGGGAACTGCCCAATCGCCCACAGGCCCATCCCCAGTGGAATCTGACGGATCCAGGCTCTGTCGTCCTTCCTTTCCGAGTTCTAGTCCCCAAGTGCCCACTGATGCCCCCACCTTTTTCTGGGTGTTAAACTCCTTCCCCGCAAGGTACAAGCAGCCTGTGCACGAGACCCCCTCACTCCCAGACACTCGCTTTACCACCCCGGAACCCCCAGAACACTCAGACTGGCAGGGAGACAAAAGCAGAGACCCTTCCTGGCTCTAAGTGATCGTGATGCTGCCAACACCCAACAGTCAGCTCCCTACAGGTGCCAAAGGGTTTCTCAAAGGCCAGTTTCCAGCCCCGGCCACCCGTCCCCACAACAGGCTTTCTGTCCACCTCTTCACAGGCACCCACTCTGCAAGACCAACGTGCACTACAAATCTCTACCCCACCCTTTGAACTTTTCTTCTAACAAAGTGAACGGCAAAGAATCTGAAAACGAGGGTTTCTTTTAGAACTTCTGGATTGTTCTTCCAAGTGTGCACAGATATGCTCGCCCCGCCTTCTGAGACCCCATCTTCTAAGATGGGACAGTGGCGGTGCAGCCCATGCTCGCCCCGCCTCCTGAGACCCCGTCTTCTAAGATGGGACAGTGGCGGTCCAGCCCGGGCTGCAGGGAGAGGTGTGAGGATGGGCGACGTGAAGGCACTCCGTGCCACGTGGTTACTGGAGCAGAGCAGCTGGCGGTACTGACAGAACGCCAGCCCAGAGGTACCCCTGCGAGGCCGCGGCACGCCCCGAGGATACAAACTCAGCCACTGCAGAGAACTAAGCCAGAAGTGGTATCTGTACACTTTCAAAAGGAGCTAGACAAGCACTCCCCCGACAGCCTTCAGCTCAGCAGACCGTAGCTCTTTGCCCGAGTATTCGGGAAAAGAGGGGCGACTACGCATCTGTTCTGCACAAGCCAGGCACACGACATCTCATTTAAACCCTCTTCGGCGACCCCACTTTACAGGCCAGGACACGGAGGCTTGGGAGGGTATGTTAGCTAGGTGACCCTAAGCTAAGGCCACTCAGCTATTCGGTGTTAGGGTTCAGATTTCTCTAGCTCTGGTGTTCTTTCCAGGTCTTTCGTGTCCGAAGAATATCCATCAAACTACACAAATGACCAGGCGTCGTGGTACCACGTGCTTACCAAGCCTTCTCACGTATTCTAAACCCTTACGTCTCTCTTCAAGGTGTGTCTTATCGTGACCAACATTCCTCTTTTACAGATGAGGAAATGGAGGCTGAGGGAGGCAAGGTGACTTCCTTCCATAAGGTCGCTGAGACCAAGGACAGCAGCGGTGGAGGACAACCCCTGGACCATGCCTTCACCGGCTGGTCATCAATACGAATGGCATTTCCCAGCTCAGTTCTTTTTTAATTTTTTTTTTTTAATGATTATTTATTTTTGAGACAGAGACAGAGCATGAATGGGGAGGGTCAGAGAGAGGGAGACACAGAATCTGAAACAGGCTCCAGGCTCTGAGCTGTCAGCACAGAGCCCGACGCGGGGCTTGAACTCACTGACCGCGAGATCATGACCCGAGCCGAAGTCGGCCGCTTAACCGACTGAGCCACCCAGGCACCCCTTTAATTTTTTTTTTAATGTTTATTTATTTTTGACAGAGTGTGAGTGGGGGAGGAACAGAGAGACAGGGAGACACAGAATGGGAAGCAGGCTCCAGGCTCCCAGCTGTCAGCACGGGGCCGGATGACGGTCTCAAACTCACGAACCGTGAGATCATGACCCAAGCTAAAGTCGGGCGCTTACTGACTGAGCCACCCAGGCGCCCCTCCCAGCTCAGTTCTGCCACGGCTCACAGCCCTCAGGAGGAAGGAACGGGAGTCCATGGAAAAAGAGAAAACCACAGTGTTATCTCAGGTCAGGGTGGAGCAAGCAGGAGGAAGTGGCCCAGGTGGATTTGGGTGGAGGTAGGGATTGCCCAATTCCCTGGACACTTGGGGGGGGGGGCTGCATGTCAGGCTCCCGAGCTAGGATTAGACAGTGACCCCCACTACCTGTGAGCAAAATCTGCCCCACCCCTGGCCCAGAGGGTTGAAGCCAAGGCCTCCTCAGCACACACCTACGAGAGGGCTCTGGCCTCTTTTTTTTTTTTTTTTTTTTATTTATTTTTTTTTTCAACGTTTATTTATTTTTGGGACAGAGAGAGACAGAGCATGAACGGGGGAGGGGCAGAGAGAGAGGGAGACACAGAATCGGAAACAGGCTCCAGGCTCTGAGCCATCAGCCCAGAGCCTGACGCGGGGCTCGAACTCCCGGACCGCGAGATCGTGACCTGGCTGAAGTCGGACGCTTAACCGACTGCGCCACCCAGGCGCCCCGGCTCTGGCCTCTTTAACCAATATTTATTCAGTGTTTAAAAGGCACTTATGAAGCAGGTTAGTACCCAAATGTCAGAAACACAGAAACCCACACTTCCCCGCCCCCCCACCCCAGCTCTGCAGAGGATCCGTTAGGGCATCAGGACTGGCTACCCAGCCTCCGGGCACCTGGGTTCTAGGACGGTTCTGTTCAAAATTCAGGCCAAAACTCGGTTCACACAGGAAAGAAGAGCCCAGTGGAGACACATGCACGTGTTCTCTCTCCAGGACGGGCACCTAAAGATCTAAAGCCTGCATTCAACCCCTGCCCCTCCCGTGCCTCCTGTGCACAAGAGGCAGCCCGCCTTGCTTTCATCAGGCCCCTGAGAGTCAGATGGAAAAGAGGGACTGAGCCTCGAGAGGAGAGGTGTGGAGCAAAGAGCCTGAGTCAGACAGACTGGTTTCACCGTAAGCTCTGGCACTTACCAAACAGAGGGACTTTGGGCCAATACTTAGGCCCTGGGATTCTCATCTGCAAAATGGGCATCATGGAACCTCCCCACCAGGTGGAGGATTCAGGGGGACGATGCAGTGCCCGGCACAGGGCTTGAGGTGTCACAGGCACCCAATCGATAGTAGCCATTATTCTAACTGCTCTGTGTCAGGACTCCAGCTCATGAAATCGTGTCTAGCAGGACACCCTTGACGTCCACACCCTCAGAGTCCACCCTAAGCCGGCCACTCCACCCCACAAGAAGTTCGAGAAGTTCCCTCAAGGAGCTGACCTCCTGTGCCCAAGACCCCAGAGATATTACCAGAGTGGCTGCCAAACGGGGCACTCGCTTCTTCTTTACCCAGCCGGCAGGTCTGGGAGCAGGCGGCACTGGGGCACACAGAGGGACTGGGGGTGCCCAGGTGGGTTTCACCTCTCCCCTCTCCAGGGCGTCAGCCCTTCAGGGAGCAGGACAGCAGCTGTCAGTCTACACCCTAGAACAGTGTTGTCCAGCAAAAGTATAACGTTAGCTCCCGTGGAAATTCATATTGTCTAATAGCCACGTTAGAAGAAGAAACAGATGATACCAGTTGCAAAATCTATTTAACCAACAATATCCAAAAACATCATTTCAAAGTGTCGTATAAAGTACACAAAATATTCAAAAGAAATAAGATCTCTTAGATTCTTTGGTTCACACGGTCTCCTAAATCTGCATGCATTTTTATAGTGAGAGCACATCCTCGGATGGACTAGCCACGTTTTTAGGGCCTCAACAGCCAGAAGTGGCTAATGGCTACCATATTGGAAAGAGCAGAATGAACACTTCCGGTATTGCATAAAGTTCTATTGGACAGTGCAGACATCTGCGTTCATTACATTCTGGGAGTTTCTGACCCTGGGCCAGCAGGGAGTGGCATGGGTGGGGCTCCTCTTCTGAATTACCAAGGGGGCTGAGCCCTCTGCCAGCTGGGGGCTGACAGGAAATACCTGTTTGTCCGCTCTGAAAAAGTTTTCCCCTTCTTGGTCTTCAGGCCTGGGCAGGGCTGGGGGGTTTCCATGCCATCTGTAGGACCTAAAGCACCGTCCCCCAGGGAGTTAAACTTACACCCAGACCACAGTAGAGAAAAATCCAGCCTGGGGGCACACAGGGGTGGGGGCACTGAACAGATTAAAAAAAAAAAATGACCTTCAGCAGGACTCCCGGGGCAGGCTCTCAGCTGAGCAAACCCCTAAGAACACCAGGTTACCAACTTCAAAGGGTAAAGTTTGTCTCCAGGGGCTCCCAGCTGCCAGCCCCTAAGACTGCTGCTTCCAGAAATACGATCAAAAAGGAATAATGTCCAACGTCACACGCAGGTTGGAAAAATCTGGCTATATGCATACAACCAAATATCAGACAGCCACTAAAAACTCTACCGTGTACGTGAACAGCTTTTCTAATAAAAAGTATGCTTTGTCAAACAACCACACTAAGCTAGAATTTTTACCTATACTACCTCTTTTTATTATTACAAAGTCAGGAGTTAGGACAGTATTAGTCCACAAAGTCCAATTAACTTGCCCAAGATGGCCCAGCCAGCAAGGGCTAAGGCCACACTGAGCCAAAGCCTACCAGACCCCAGGCCCCAAATTTACTACTAGTCTATTGCCTTCCGGTGTGTTTTATTTGGGGCGGTGGGGGAGATAACATTGTCCAAACATGTGACTTTGTTCTTTAATTATAAGATGTCTATCTGCCTGCAGACAAGGACAGGGAGATACAAAAGGTTAAGTTAGGTCAGGGGCAGTAAGCCAATTTTTTTAACCTTATTATGCTGTTTATGCAATGCTTTTTTTTTTTTTTTTTTTTTTTTGAAGGCGGCTATCTTCTGGGAAGAGAAAAAAATGAGAGAAATACCAAGAAAACCAGGCATACACAAAGCTGACCCCAGGGCTGGAGTCCCATAGCCCCCACAGCAGGGTGGGGCTGAGACCTCAACTATGGATGTGTGCATGGTGCTCCCGGTAAGAATGAGAACACCCTGTTTACATCAAAGAACTGGGAAGGGGCATGGCTGATGGCAACCTGGTGGTGACACCACTACCTGGCACAAAATGGGGGAAACAGCAATAAAAACATGAACAGAGGCCACGTTTCCGGAGGACTGGCACTGTTGTAAGCATCTTGCCCGTACCACACACACAACTGCCCTACTCAGGTAGGTACTATTATCATTTGCACTTTGCTGATGAGGCAACTGAGTCACAGGCAGATCGATAACTTGCTCAAGATCACACAGGTAGGGAATGACAAGGCTGGGATTCAAACCCAGGCAGTCTGGCTCCAGAGCGGGGCTCTTGGCCTCTACGTCGCCTCTCCTAACAATAAAACCCCACTGCCTGAGTCTGAATGAATCACCCAGCTGAGGTGGAGGCCGCTGGCACCTTCCTGGGTTAAGAACTAATCTCTCCTGGATTAATGAAGGCAGTGCGAAGGGGGAGGAGCCCATAGGAAGCCCACCCAGGCACCTGCAGGCCCACAGGCATTGTGGGAAAGGCAGGCTTGCTGGGCAGGTGGGGTGCACTGTGGAGCCCACACGGTGAAGACCAACTCTGAGGCTAGGAGCATCTAGAATGGGGAGGCCAGGACTGCAGGGGGGACAACAGACCCCTCTAGCCAGCAACCTGAGGATTTAAACAGTCCCACTGACGAGTGTTCCCAGCTCAGTCCCTGTCCACAGCCAGCAGGGTCCATTCAGCGGTACCATCTGAGCTGTTCCAAGGCTCCCGTCCTGTCCCCTCCAAGCCAAGAGTTCCTTGAAGATGTGAAAAGAGTGGCAAGAGATGAACAGGCCATTCCTCCCTTTCTGACTTGTAAGGGCATTTGTCCCTGGCTTTATAGGACTACTTCGGCAAAAGGCAGGCAGGGTAGGCTCTCCCGATTATGCCCCTTTGGTCGATGGGAACACTGAGACACTTGGGAACGTTGAGTCAAGCTAACTCCGTTCTGTGCTGCTGGGAAGGGTGCTGGCTCTGTGCCAGGACAGGCCTGCTCCTGGCACCAAATGATCATTCCCCGAGCCTCTGAGGGAGATGAGCACAATTTATGAGCCTCTGGAGCAATTCCTCTACAGCGACACCCCCTCCAAGGGCATGTGCTGTTCACGTCAGGCAGTACCTGCTCGGGCAGGGCCAGGGAGGTCAGAGGTCCTCTCCGGGGCCAACTATAGGAGGGCACCCCACCTTACAGGACTGCTTCTTCCCGGAGACCCTGGGTTGGGGGGCTTCCCACACTACTGAAACCCAGAGAAAGGGAGAAACGCTCAGCCCCTCCTTCCTCCCTGCCCACCCCTGAAAGCAGGCTGTGTGTCCCCGCGGGCCCTCAGGTCACCTCTTCCCGCAGAACCCTCAAAGCCCTCCAGCTGCACACCATCTGGCATTGCCCACTTTCTATCCTGTCCCCCCACCACCCTCCAACTCACTTAACAAGGAATATCGTGCCAGATGCTGCAAGAGGCCCTAGGCAGGTAGAGGTGGACTTTGCCCTCGGAGCATTCCCACACCAGTAAACTGATTTAAGATCATTCACTGGGTGGGGTGAGCATCCCAGACAGGGACTCACAGACGGCTGGGTAAGTCACTTAACCTCTTTCGACCTCAGAGAGGTCTGGATGGGCCTGACAAATCTTCCGAACTCCCATTTCTCCTATGAAGCCATCTGCCAGCATCCCTAAACCTCCCATGGGTTAAGCACGGTACCTTCAGAGTATACAATCCTCAAATCCTGGATACCTGAGCCTTCATCCACAGTATCCAGATGGATCTAAAACACAGACCGCCTGCCCAATCCAAATCCTAGCTTATTTCTGTTCTACTTAGAATACACCAGTCAGGATCGGATTGGCTACGCCATAACAAACCACCTTGAAGTCTCAGCGGTGTCAATAACACAGGCTAGCGCTCATTCATACGATATGCGCGCAAGAGTTGACCGGGAGCTCTGCCTCGGGCCTCCTTACTCCAGGACACGGGCTGGCTCCACCATCCGGGAGCTCTGGCGGTTGCCATAGTGAGGAGGAAGCAATGTGGCAATTGCACCTGAGCTCTTGAAGGTTTCCATGTGGGTCACGTTGCTTCCTGCTCGCACGTCATTGGCCCACACAAGCCACATCTCCACCCAGCTCTAGGAAGGCAGCAAGTGCAATCCCACCACGTGTTCAGGGGGAGGACCAGAAGTAGACGGTGAACTGCACGAGTGACCACAGCGGGGTTTGAGCAGAAGTTAAGGATATCACACTGGGTGAAAGGCTGAATACTGTTTCTTGTTCTCTTTAGATCAGTGTCCCAGGCTCCCACGATTGACATCTGGGTTGGCTAATTCGTGTCTGAGGGGCTGTCCTGTGCGTTGCAGGATGTTTAGTGGCGTCCCTGGCCTCTACCCACAAGAGGACAGTAGCAAACCCAAACTGTGGCAACCAAAACTATCTGCCAACATTGCCAACGTCCCCTGGAGGCAAGATGGCCCCCGGCTGAGAACCTCTGCTTTAGACTTCGAGGAAAGCATAACCTCTCCTATACAGAAAACAATAGCATCCTCCTCCCTCAAGATATCCTGCTCAGAACCAACCTGAGAGACAGCTTTTCTCATGTGCGAAACAGGAATAATCATCGTCCCCACCTCAGACGGTCCTTGTGAGGATTAAACCAGCAAACGCTCGTGAAGCACCCAGCCCGGGGCCTGGCACACAGGGAGGGTGGGCCGGCATGACAATGCTTGCACGTAATAAGGGACTCGCCGTGTTACTGTCCCCGCAGGAGCTGCTGCTAGCACCACAGTCCCAGAGAAGACCCGGGAAGGGCCAGGCACAGATTCTTCCCGGACACAGCTGCACGGCCACTCACTCAGCCCAAGGTCACCCCTGCCTGCCCTGCCCCCCGCACCCGGCCCCCAACCAAGTCCAAGGTTGGGAGACTGCTGCACAATTCTTGCCATTTGCTCTCCAGCTCCCAAGGCCTGAAGTCAGACATCTCGGTCACGATAATGCTGACTGTCGAGGTAAAATGTACTGATGCTCAAGTGTGGGCAAGTGAAGGATGATAACTGAGCGTCTGCCCAGAAAGGGGCCCTGACCAGCGATGTGGTCACCCACCGGCTACAACGACCATCTGCTGAGGCCTCACAAGGCTGGAGGCCAGTCACCCCTTCCAGCATCCACACCCCTGCCCCATGAGTCAAGTGGCCCTTTCTCCGTGGCTGGAGGGCAGGGGAGGGGAGCAGAAGGTGCAGCTGACTTTAAATGAACAAAGGGAAAAGGAAAGGAATGTGGAGAAGAAATGTCAGATTCTAAGACAGTTAAGTTTTCCCAGATGCCTCAGTTGGGTCACAGGCTCTCAGAATACGCAGAGAGGCCCGTCTCACAGTACCCCTTCCCAGGGCCAGCCCTGGGATGGTCCAGTCCACACTGGAAGGCTCCCATGGGCCTATGGTTCTCTCACTTGGGTGCTGGTTAGCAACACCAGCTCCAGAATCGGCAGACTAGCCTCAGAATTCCGGCTCTGCCATTTCCCTGCTCTGTGGCTTTGACAAGCTCCTCAGCCTCGCTCATCTTCAGGGCCGTGTAGTCTGGGCCCCGCCCTAAGGTACCAGGCCAGAAAGCAGGCATGGTAGCAGGAATCCAGCCCACACCATCCTCACTAAAGCCGGTACCCTGGACCAGTCCAACCCCGGAGACACCCTTTACGCATCTGCATGAAATTCTCATGCATAGTGACATCTCTAAGAATGACTACAATCAACACAAGAAACAGCAGGTATTGGCAAGGATGTGGACGCAAAGGAACACTCATGCACTATTGGTGGGAGGGTGAACTGGTGTGCCCCTGTGGAAAATAGCATGGAGGTTCCTCAAAAAGTTAGTATATATGCTGCCAAAGCGAGCACGAGGTTCCTCAAAAAGTTAAAAATATAACTATCCTAGGGGCACCTGCGTGGCTCAGTTGGTTAAGCATGGACTCTTGACTTCAGCTCAGGTCATGATTGTGGGATCGAGCCCCGCAATGGGCTGACAGCTCAGAACCTGCTTGGGATTCATTCTCTCTCCTCTCGGAGCCACCCCCCCCCCAACTTGTGTGCATGCACACACGTGCACGCTCTCTCAAAAACTAAAAAAAAAAACAAAAAACAAAAAAACTATCCTACGATCCAGCAATCACACCACCAGGTATTTACCTAAAGAATACAAAAACACTAATTCAAAGGGATATATGCACCCTATGTTTATAGGAATATTATCTACAAGAGCCAAACTATGGAAGTAGTCCAAGTGTCCATCAACTGATGAACGGATAAAGAGCGTGTGGTATATACACAATGGAATATCATTCAGCCATTAGAAAAGAATGAAATCTTGCCATTTGCAATGACACGGGAGCTAGGGAGTGTAATGTTAAGCAAAGTCAGTTAGAGGAAGACAAATACCATATGATTTCACTCATATGTGGAATTTAAGAAACAAAACCAATGAGCCAAGGGGGGAAAAAAAGAGAGAGAGAAGCCAACCAAGAAACAGACGCTTAACTCTAGAGAACAAACTGATGGTTGCCAGAGGGGAGGTGCGTGGGTGGGGGATGGATGAAATAGGGGATAGGGATTAAGGAGTACACTTGTGATGAGCACTGAGTGATGAATGAAGTGTTGAATCACTATATTGTATACCTGAAACTAATATAACACTGTATGTTAACTGGAATTAAAATAAAAACTTAAAAAAAAAATTGCACACATAGGCCACAGTGGCCTGGCTGATCTTCAGTTCCTCCACCTCTAAATAAGGAAAATAATCCCCGAATCTCCATAAGGTTATTATGAGGGATTAATGGCAATGCACGCAAAGTACTTAGCAGTGGCTGGCATACAGGAAGTGCTCGGTGATCGCTGTGATGAAAATTATGATAAATCCCAATGATGAGGATGACGACGACAATTTATAGCCTTGGTCAATGTCCTGTCTCCAAAGCGACCAGGACAAACCTAAATGCTGCCTTGTGGAGCTGCCAGGAGGATTAAATGAGATAACATAAGGAAGGGCTCAATAAACGCCAGCATTTAGGGGTGCCTGGGGGGCTCAGCCGGTTAAATGTCCAATTCTTCATTTCGTCTCAGGTCATGATCTCAAGGTTCATGAGTTTGAGGCCCAAATCGGGTCTGTGCTGACAGTGCAGAGCCTGCTTGGGATTCTCTTTCTGACCCTCCCCTGCTCGCTCGTTCACTCTCTCAAAAAAGATAAACTACCAAAAAAAAAAAATTGTTTTTAAATAAGCGTCAGCAATTATTATTGTGGACTTGCACAGCCTTTGGTCTGAACTCTGCATCCTGGAGCTTCGCCCAAGTGTGATCTCCTGGTAAGGCTGTGCCAAGGATTCAGAGTTAACACTCGTGAAGGGGCTGGTGCCAGGCCTGGCGGGGTCAGACCCAGGCAGGCCTCCTTGCCCTCCCCCCCCTTGGAAGGCCTCCAGATCCCTTCAGGTGGAGATCACCATCTGCCCTCTATAGGCTCCCCTTTCTGCTTCTCTGTACCCTAATCACAAGTTGGTCAACATCCTTCTAGAATGCAACCCCCAATTTTCCCTAAATTTTCAGGTGTTGCAATATTACTTTTAGAACAAAGACTTCTAATTTAACTAAGTTAAAAATGAAACGTGGTACCGAGAACATGAACATCCAGGTGAGGTCCAGGGGGATGGAACACCAAACCTCCGCTTTGCTACCAGGCACACCTCCTCTCTGTGGAGCACCAGTGTGGGTGAAGTCAGAGTCCTTTCCACACTGTCAAACCTAGACTGTTCCATGTATACTTTCATAGCCGCCACTTACTGGCTGGGTGGCCTTGGGAATGTCGCTGCACCTGTCCAGCCTCAGCTCTCCATCACCTAAGATCACCATGGCCACTTCTAACTCTAATGCTACAGGGCAAGCTTCAAGAGTGTCCCTTCTGGGAGCCTTCTGATCAGGTGCACAGCTTTGCTTATGTGGTTACGGGAAATTGCCTATGCAGGTCAGCCCAGAGACCCTATACTCTAGAAGCTCAGACATTGCCCATCCTGGCCCAATCTCCCCAGCCTTGGGCTTTTGGAAGCATGTGCTGCGGGGATACAGAATGGGGAAAGGCCAAACATGCCTTTCTGTAGATGGACATAGATCCACACTGTGGAGGTGAGGGTAGAGGGGGTACAGACATGGCAGACGGCTTCGGCCCCTCTCTGATCTCTGCCAGTCCTCCCGGGCTCCCCTCAAACAACAGGTAACTTCAACTAACTGTCTGCTCACCATACTGTCACATCCCCTTTGCCCCCCTTCCAAGCAGAAAGTCTCACCAGACCCCTTCTACATCAAATTTCAGGGGCCCCTCTGCTTTGGTGGGGGAGCTGATGAATTTGCTCCAAAGCCACACAGCTGTATCCCACCCAGTCCCCATTTCTGAATCTTTGCCCGAGGATTTTCACAGGTGCATTGCCAAGTGCCCACCTGAGCCAGATCTGGCTTCGCTCTGGGGTAGGGGGCACGAAGACGATGTCACAAGGGCTCTTGCCAAATACTTTGCTGGGAGGCCTGAGGCACTCCCCAGTCTGGCGGTGTGGCTACCTACCACAATAGGAAAGGTTACCCTAATATGCTTTGTTCTGAGAAAAGAAAGTGGTCATCACTCTGGCCCAGACTGAACCCACACCTGCTCCGTAACACTTTCTGGGAGCTTCTTAGAGATGGAGTCCCAGCTCACCAGACTAAGGTTTCACTTCTAACTTCTTAAAAGCTGGGACAACTTCTACAGCCCTCCCGTGTCCAGGAGACTGGCTCTCCCTTCGTAGCTCCATGACCTGATCGGTTAACGATGGAATGGCCACGTTCCCACATGCCCAGAAAATCCCTCCCGTGGGTGAGACAAGGAGGCCTCACTGAGAAGGTGGGGCGCCCCCCCCCCCCCCCCGCCCAGCTATCTCTGTCTCGGTTCCCTCCTCCTGGTCGGCTTACCCTGCTGCCCAGGGACCTAAAAGAGAACAAAGCAGTCCCATAGCTGCCCCTCACTTCTGTCCTCCTGCCGGGGGTTCCCCTCGCACTGCCCTGGGTGGGTTGCGGGCTTACTGCGACCTTATTCTCCCTCCCAACAAATCTGCAAGAGCCATTTTGATGACCTTAGCGTTCCTGCAAGCTGTTAACCCTCCTGACCCTGGTCTAATGGGTCAGCGCCCCTCTCACCCTGGGCTACTTGCCTGTCTCCATTTTCCCACGGAAGTCCTCCAGAACCTGAACTCGGACCTAAGGTTTCCTCTGCAGCCACACTAGTTTTTTTTAAACACCTCATGGGTCCCTCTGCTTCATGGTGAGCACTCCCAGGTGTGAGTCGATTCTCCAGGAGCCTCTATCAAGGCCAAGGGGTCTCCACCTGCCCGCACAACGAATCACCTGACAGTTTTTAAGTACCAGTGCCAGCCCCACCCCACAGATCCTAGCAGGGCTGGCTTCTCCGGGGTGGGGTTTGGGCCTCAAAATCCTCCACTGCTCTCTCTCCGGGTGGTTCTCATGGGCAGCCAGAGCTGGGACCCACAGCCTAGCCCACGAGCTCACTGCTGTGAATCGGGATCACCTGGGGCACACAGAGGCCCTGCTGCATGGCATAGGGCACGTCCCAAGCCTTTGTCCCCCAGGAAGGTCCCCAGGCAATTCTGGGAACGACTCAAATTTGAGAGCCACCAGACTGTCTGGAAAACAGGACATCAGACACAGTTTAAGAAAGAGATATGGCTGGGTCATCTGGGTGGCTCAGTTGGTAAGCATCCAACTTCGGCTCAGGTCATGATCTCACAGTTTGTGGGTTCGAGCCCCACATCAGGCTCTGTGCGGACAGCTCAGGGCCTGGAGCCTGCTTTGGATCCTGTGTCTCCCTCTCTCTCTGCCCTTCCCCCATTCATGCTCTGTCTCTGTCTTTTAAAAATAAATAAACCTTAAAAAAAAAATTTAAAAAAAACAAAAAACAAAAAAACCACCTCAACGGAATCATCACAGCAAGCTAGGGAGAAGTAGAGCCAGTCAGTCAGGAGGTAACGCTATGGGCAAAGCACCACTTTTGCTGAAGGGGGAAAAAAAAACCAAAAAAAAAAAAAAAAAACCACGCACACGCACACACTTGCAAGCAAGTACATGCGTGCACGTTCATACCACACGTGTGCACGTGCACAAGTACCCACACGTACACATGACCATATGTACACACTCTCCCGATCTTTGCAGCAAAACCTGTTCAAGCGTGTCTGCCGATCCGGGAAGAAAACTACAGCCCTGACAGTCTCTTGTGCGCGCGCACATGCACCGACCTTCCGAGACTTCCCAGGACGATATAATTCTCGCCGGGTCGCTTGCTGAGCTTCCTTGTGGCATGCATGTTCCTGTGGCCAAGCAGTGTCACGAATGGTGATGGTTCACTTTGGGCATAGGTCACGAGGGCTATTATTTATTGCTTTTTCTTAAATCTCCTCACTTTTTAAAAAAATAACATCATTGCTGCAAAGGGGACATTTATCTGTGGCCAGACAGAGAAGATTTCCAGAAAAACAAGTATAACTGAAACAAAACAATGTTATTAAATTGGCCGACCCCGTTCCCTGCAGAAGCCTGGATCCTGAAGCCCATCTCCTCCTGGTCCTGTGCTCCTTGCTCCTTTTTTTTTTTTTTTTTTTTTTTAAGGGAGATGGCCCTCACACTTTCTCCTCAAGGCCACACAAGGGCTGGCAGGGAGCTGGAGGGAGATGGCTTCTCATGGGTTCAGGTAAGTAACACCACATCTGGGCATTCACCTAAATGTCTGGGGTGCCCGCCCTGCCTGCATTTTGTCCCCGGCCGAGTTTTCTAGAAAGGACAGCAATACCAAGAAGTGAAAGATGCTGGGATTGCTCATCCCATGATGGAAAGGGGACAAATCCCACCCACAGCGACAGCGGCCCACCACCCACCCCTGTGCAGGTTACTCAACCTACCCCAGATTCGGAGCCGGCCGGCCCCTCCGGCGGGTGTCAAGGGGTGGGGTGGGACCACGGAGAATGCACACAACAAGCCCGGATGCGTGGCTGCCGTCCCCCATGTAAAACCAAAGGTGCGACTGAGAGCAGACCGAACATCTGTCCACCCGCTGACCTCAGTGAGCAGCCCCGCAGCCCCTTCTCCCAAGGGGGAGGGAGGAAAAGACCACTTACTGCTAACCCCCCCTGAAAATACCTGAACCGTGAGGACCTAATGCTTCCTGTTTACAGAACAATGAAAACAAATACGGACTTTTAAAATGATCTGAACTGAAGAACTTGCAGGGTAGGTCTGGGAGGGCCACGGGGGGACTCAGGCATCCTTACCCTGCGTGTTCCCACCTTCACCTCGGGAAGATGACGTGGCCTGGCCGTGGCTCCGGCAAATTCACTCGCCCTACAGCCACGTTCCCGACCTCCACCCTGCTAGCCCCTCCAAGATATTTTTCATCCTCACTCCGTTGGAAAGACTAACATGAGGAAAAGGCACCCACATTTGGCTGGGGGTTGGGAATCCTGAGGGCCACGAAGTCATCTCAAAAGCATGAAGGTCTTAATCATTAACTTGAGGACCCCAGGCCTCCTGTGCTGGTTACCACAGCACCCAGGAAGTTTCGATCTGGATTCTTTCGGGCCCTGTCAACCATGCCAGCGGCACACCAGGGCCTCCCTCTGGTCCAGCGGCGCGAGGAAAGACGACCAGGAAATCTGGCTGTGACAGATTTCAAAGACTTAGAATCAGCCACAGGCTGGACAAAACAGAGAAAAGAGGGCAGCAAATTATGTGGGCTTTTCTATTCAACTCATAGGTTTTGGGGTTTCTAATTTTAAGGGAAATTGGGATTTCATTAACTAGAAGGTTTTCTCATATACACCCTTCTCCTTCCACCCATCTTATTAAGCATAATTGGAGACAAACAAAAGAGGCAGCAAGGCTGTCTCTTTCTGGTCACATTTGGGTGGCTGGAGGCAAGACGTCCCCTCAGGCCAACATTAACCACCATCTGTGGGCCTCAATCTCTTACCCAGGATAAGACCTGTTCACACTGTGGTTGAAGGAGAGACAGGCCTATCCTTGGAGTGTGGCCAAAGTAGATTCAAAATGTCAAGCCTGACCACTGGCCCCATGAGGTCCCAACAAGCCAAAGGCTGGCGGTCCTCATGGGGCGGTGGGCAGGGCCCAGAAGGTTCCAGAAACATTTACTATCTGTTCACATAAGACCCAGCCATAAATCAGGCTTACAGGCAGTAGTATCCCATCCCCAAAAAGGATGCATTTTCCAAACTGTTCCCTCTGGGCTCCCAGGAGCAACAATGGGAAACAAAATTTTACAAACCGTTAACAGGCAAATACAATCTCCCCGAAAACAAAACAAAAAGCACCATTTTAGGCTTTGAAGAGAACGTCTGTGCCTGATGGGGGACTCACTACAGACCCACCATCAACTCTGGTTCCGTGGGGACTGCAGGATGGACAAGGCAATGAACCCCCTTGTGAGAACCAGCTCTGGCATTCTGAAATTGCAGCGATTAAAAATACCCACTTAGCAGTCAGGTGTTACCTGGTAGACAGTCTTACTGTCGTTCAGAGAGAGAGAATTGTTCAGAGAATTCCAGAGCTGGAGGGGGCATCAGAAATGATCGCCAAGCCTCTCTCATTACCCGTCTCCACCCCTGGGGCCAGATGAGGGGGCTGTGTCCCAGGGAGATACAGGAAACAGGCCTAAGTCATCATCCAGGCAGATGCCGCGACCCTGTCCTCGAGCTCAGGCTCAGGCTGTGCTCTGCGCCTCACCCCCCTGTGCTGAGGGAGCCCTTGGTCTCCTCTTGGGTTAGCACAGACACAAACACAGGCACATACAGCCACACGGGGACAAACGCACACACTACTTTTCTGCCAAGACACTGGATGAGGCCAAGGGCATGAGATACACCCCCCAGCAAACACCTCCAAGCTTCTGCCCTGCTGAGACCAAGCTCCCCACAGACACCTTCTCCAAAACCGAGCTCAGCTTTTCCAGCTGCTTCCCCCGCCCAACAGATAAAGGTGATGGCCAGAAAACCACCCCGGCCCCCTGCTCTGAGCAAAACTCACACCCGGTCTGCACGCCCGAGGCCTCCACCCCCAGGAAGCCCTCCCTCACTTCACTCCCTGCCTCATCACCGTCCTCACTGGCTGTACCCACCTGGGATCTGTGTTACCAGAGAGCCCCTTCCCAGTGTCTCGCAGGCTGCAGCGTCAAAGCTGTATCACCTGGGGCACCTGCTCATGGGCTGGGCCAAGGGACACTGCCAGGGCCACCTCCCAGGCACAGGGAGCCACCCAGCAGGCTACACTGAGTCAGAGGCCAGGGTCCAAAATCGGCTTCCTGGAGGACTTGGAAGGGACGCCGTCCAATGGTGCTCTTGGGGAAGGAGCCTCCATTATCCGCTTATCAAGACAGAGGGGGCTGCCAACCCATTTATCAGAAAGCAGCTCCTGCAGAGAGCTGTTTTAGCTCCTCGGTTTTTAAATAACACAAATGCTGGTAATCTCCTTCCTGCTCTTTACTGCTTTTAAATGTAAATTAAAAGACCTGTTCATTCACGTCTTTGGAATCCATGTCCCCTGACTGGTCTGGAAGAAAACATTAACCCTGTGGAGTCACGGCAGGCTGAACTGGCGATGAACCCGGGTCCAATTAAGGCACTGACCAGGCACGTGACCCCAGGCACGTGACATCCAACCTTTTCGCCTGCTTTAACACCTGATAGACGCCTTCTCCTTAACCTCACTCAGAGGCGGGGCTTCCAAATTACTGCCACCTGCTGTCACCTGCCCACCTTTCCTTTCCTCCCGTTGGACCCACGGTGCACACCTGCTTGGCTGGCCAGGCAAAATGCACGTCCTACATCTCATCTCGGCACACGCCTGCCTCGGCAGGGATAATCCCATACACTCGCTGCCCAAAACCCCGTGGCAAGGTCACTCTCAAATTTCAAGTCTTTGTTTAAAGGGCCTTAAAAAAAAAATCTCTAGGGGTGCCTGGGTGGTTCAGTCAGTTAAGCACTGGACTTTGGCTCAAGTCATGATCTCACGGCTCGTGAGTTCAAGCCCCGCGGTGGGCTCTGGGCTGACAGCTTGGAGCCTGGAGCCTGCTTCAGTGTCTGTGTCTCCCTCTCGCTCAGCCCCTCCCCCGCTCATGCTCTGTTTCTGTCTCACAAATAAAAAATAAACATTAAGAAAAAGTTTTTTTAAAAATAAATAAACTTCAAATAAAAAATAAAAAAATAAAATCTCTACTTGTTCCCGGAAGCTTGCTGTATTTCCCACCCCCCACCGTCAGACACAGGAGGGGGAAGAGGAATCCAGTTCCCAGCGACCAGCGAGCACTTCCGGGCCTCTGCTCCAAATGCTGGCAGACATCAAAGGCCGACATTGACAACAGCTGCCCAAGAACCCAAACCACCTCAGGAGCCCCAAGTTTCTCTCGGGTCAGGCGGAACAAGAGGCCAGGAGAACCCAGCCAGCCCATCACACCACAGAATGGGAGCCTCAGGTGCCCCAGATTAAAGGGAGGCCATTCAACGGCCAAACCTCTTGGCTGAAGCAGGGGCTGTTTTGCTCTGTAACTTTTCCAGAAACAGGCACAAGCCTTCAACCCTGCTACCGAATATAAAACCAGCACAGCTTAGAATGCCCTGCCGATCGCATTATTTCCTATTCAGTGCCCCTCCCTCTCCACCCTACCCCGTAATTACCGAGACTTTAGGGTTGGGATTTTTTATGATGCTGCTTTTTAAGCGTGTGACAACACAGAAGGAAGGGCTATTTAAATCTGAACCAGAGGGGGGGAAATCGGCATTGTTAAAAGGGCAAATTAAGAACACATTTCCCTGGGTTTTAGGTAATTCAAGGTCACTTGCAATAAACAAGACGGAATCATCGGGCCTAAATGTGCCGTGGGGCTCCCCCACCCTGCAGGGTCTGGCAAGCTGTAAGCACTGTAGGGAGCTAGTCATTCATGACTCTTAGACCGTCCACCACATTAAAGAATTCAAGTGAATGATGTCCTGTCTGACTCAGGTGTTTCACTGCTTTTCTTAGTCCCGATACATCCCCCCACCCCGTTCTGAAAAGCAGATATTGATGGCTAAGGATGGGGGCTCTAAAGAAAGATGTGCTCCAATCCTCCCTTCACCATTTACTGACCGTGTGACCTTGGGCACATCACTTAACTCCCCAGAGCCTCGATTTCTTAATTTATAAAACAAGGACAAGAGTTCCTATTACTTCGCAGGGTTTCCTGAGGAGTAAAGGAGATAAGAGTTGTCACGGGCATTACACAGTTAACGCTCCATGAATGCCAGCCTTGACGAGAACAATGAAGGAACACACGTCGCTTTGGGAAAGGGTAGGAAGGCCCAGGGTCAATGCTTTCTATGAAGCAGCATCTCTGAAGCAACAGAATGTCCATTTCCCTCCTTACATGGCACACGTTTTCCAGCTAAGACAAAAAGCAGGGTTGGGAATGCCGAATGTTAAGCATATAATGCCGTTTGACAAGCACCTACCATGCGCCAGGAATTTAACCGTATATTCACAAATCTTCATCGTCCTGCATGGCAAGTGGTGTTTAGTCCCATCTCACAGGTGGGGAGCTCAGGCTCAAAACACGCCCCGCCCCCTCCTGGCTCCAGGCGGGTGTCCACACAGCTGTGGTAGATCGGGATCCACACCCAGGGCCTGGCGACAAGCAGTAAAGCATGGTACGTCCATTTCTGAGCCTCTGTCTAGCTCATACTCTCTCCCTGCAAACAGCACGCACATGTGTATTATTCACCGACTGTTCTAGAGCCGAGAGACCACGGGACTCGCCTCATCCAATCCCCTGATTTAGGAGTGTTAGAAATTCAGCCCGAGGAAGGAGACGTGGTCCGTCCAAGGTCACATGATGGTGCAGAGGCAGGGCTGGTATTCAGCCTCAGGTCTACAGACTCTGGAGAAGGATCTTGCTTGCCCAGGGACGCCCGGCGGTTCCTAGACGCGTAAGCCGGCACCGGGAACAAGCAGGTGTACTTTTGAACAGCTTTCAAAGCAACGCAAAGGTAAGCTAAGCAGACCCACCTCCCTCTCCAGGCTGCTGGGAAAGCAAAGGTGGCCAGAAGTGTGCTGGGCCGGCGGTCTTCAGCTTGGTCCACCCCTGAACCACAACCTCGAGATTATCAGTGCGTAAAATCACCTTCCTAGATGCTTCCTGAACTTCTATTTTGAGGCCGCCCGCCCTTGGCTGTTGCACGCACCCTCCTCGTCCCGCCTCTCCTCCCAACGTGGAACTAATCTGCCTCTCAGTACCGTCCGTCTCCAGCAAGGGAGTTCCGTCAGGTGGCTGACCCCTGTAAATAATTAAAGGGTGATCCCGCCGCCTCCAGGAGGCCTCCTGAGAGCTGGGTGGCTTGTTAAATGAGACAGGCGGGGAGGCACTGCTAACAGCCTGACAACTGCTTCAACAGATGGCGAGCAGAGCGTACCGGGAACACAGCCCACGGAGCCAGCCTGCCGAGGGCACAAACAAGGCAGGAGGCAGGGGCCTCCGTTTAGCAGGCTAGCTTTAAGAACATCAGAGAGGCTGCACCCACGGCCCGGCTCTTCCCGCCAAGACCTGCGGGACCCTGGGCAATCCACCACCCGCTGCCAAGCTGTTTTCTTAGCCCGAAGATGGCCTTTCTTCTTAATTTGGAGGAAAACGTTCAGAACTGGAAAAGAAAGGAGAGAACAGCCAGAACTCTGGCACACCTGGACGCAGGAATCAGCCAGCTTCCCAGGGATTTTAGTTCAGAGGGATAGGTGTGGGGATAAAGAAAGAGAAAGGGAAGAACAAGAAGGGAAAGGAAATAAGGACGGAGCAGATGAAGCCGGCTCCAAAGAACTCGTCTTTCTTGGGCAGGGAAAGACTCCATAAAGCAAGAAATGCCAACTTCCCCCTCCATCGCCTGAAAGTCAAGCCCTGTTAGCAGTTTGAGAGGTACCCTTTCCACCTGGTTCCAATACTTAGTGAGCGATGGAGTGCTGTGTGCATCTATACACGGAGGTACGGACACATACACGTGTGCTTTTTAAAAACAGGAATACGCCATATATGTCCTTCTGTTTCTAATGTTTTTTACACTTCATAGATCATGAAAATAATTCCAAGATAATCCATAGACCTATCTTGTCAGTTTCACAGACATAGTCTTTCATAATCGATTCAATTTTTCTTTTACTGCTGGACACTTAGGAGTCTCTACCTTTTTACTTTTTTTTTTTTTTTTTTGATTTACAACTAGAGTAACTTGTTACGATTTTTCCAATTGCCAGAGGCAGAAATTGCAACTCAACCTAGCTTGAGCACAAAATTTAATACATTGCTTTACAAATGGAAAATCTGGTAATACACCTGACTTCAGGCATGGCTGGATCCAGATGTTCTACTGATGTTGGAAATCTGTCTCTTAGCAACTTTTCGTTTTTCCTTTTTTAAAAGTTTAATTTATTTATTATTATTATTTTTTTTTTTTGAAATTTACATCCAAGTTAGCATATAGTGCAACAGTGATTTCAGGAGTAGATTCCTTAATGCCCCTTACCCATTTAGCCCATCCCCCCTCCACGACCCCCTAACTTTTTATACAGACAATGCTACAATGAACATATACCTATATGTACATACACAAGCATGGTTTCTATAGGTGTCAGATTCCCAGCAGTTGGAATGCTGAATCCTAAGGAATGAACATCTTCAGGGTTTTTTTAATGATTTTTTTTTAATGTTTATTTACTTTTTTGAAAGAAAGAGAGACAGTGTGTGAGTGGGCCAGGGGCAGAGAGAGGGGGACACAGAATCCAATGTAGGCTCCATTGGAGCCTGACAGCACAGAGCCCAACATGGGGCTCGAACCTACAAACCGTGAGATCACGACCTGAGCTGAAGTCGGATGCTCAACTGACTGAGCCACCCAGATTTGTTTTATTTTGAGAGAGAGAGAGAGAGTTTGAGCCGGGGAAGGGAAAAGAGAGAGAGAGCAAGAATCCCAAGCAGGCTCCACACGGTCAGTGCAGAGCCAGACACAGGGCTAGAACATACGAACCGTGAGATCATAACCTGAGCCGAAATCAAGAGTCAGACGCTTAACTGACTGAGCCACCCAGGCGCTCCTACATTTTGTTTTAATAAGAACTGTCAAAGTACGACGCAAAAAAGTAGTACCAATTTGCACAACTCGATTACGTCTAAGAGTTGCAACCTGCTCTCTTAGCACAGGCAAGGGGTTCAAGGATACATCGGAAAGACCCCTGAGCCTCTGCTGCCCACACCCTACCACTCCCATCCTGCCCTTTCAACCAGTGCCACTCTTGTTTCATCCTCTCTGTTTATTGGCTTTTCACTAGGGGAGAAAAGGAGGATCGCTCTGCCTGGAATGTTTGCAAACCACCTAAAAGATATTAATAACTGCTAACACTTATACAGCATTTACTATGTGTTTCACACTTTATAAGGTAATCTCACTTCATGCTTCAACAGCCCCATTGCACGGATGCAGAAACTGCGATGTAGTCCTTTCTATAAGGTCCCTCCGGTGTGTTGACAAGCGGTGGGGCCTGGACAGACCTAGGCAATCCGATTCTGGAGACACTGGCTAAGCACTTTACTGCCTTCTGGCGAGGGGACTGAGCACACAGGCCCATGAAGACTCGCAACTATGACAATGCTTCCAGACCTAGGCCCGCTGTCCTCTCTGAACCAACTCTGACAAGCTTCCAGGTCCCCACCTTTCTGGCCCAGACGCGTGAACCAAAGGAGCACTGTCACTTTGAGAAGGTACCTGCACCTCCTTTTCTCCCTGAGAACACCCCCGCCTCCCAGTCCCTCACCCTCCAAAACCCAGAGGCCATTGTCCCTATTGCTTCCTGTTCATGACCTCCTGGGCAGGTCTGTCCTCCCCACGTCACAGCCACACACCCTGAAGGAGGAAGTAAAGAGACCAGTCTCAGAAGATCCGCTCAAAAGGAGAAAGAAGAAGCAAAAGAGAGCCAAGGCCCTGATACCGCAGATTCACTGCCCTTGGACCTTAGTGCCCACCACCCCACAATTTCTTTTCCTTTTTTTTTTTTAACGTTTATTTATTTTTGAGAGAGAGAATGCAAGCAGGGGAGGGGCAGAGAGAGAGAGAGAGAGAGAGAGAGAGAGTGCAAGCAGGGGACGGGCAGAGGAGGGACAGAGGATCCAAGGCTGACTGTGCTGACAGCAGGGAGCCCAATGTAGGGCTTGGACTCTCGAACCACAAGCTCCTGACCTGAGCCAAAGACAGACGCTTAACCGACTGAGCCACGCAGGTGCCCCCCGCCCCACAACGTCTAGGCCAGGACTGTCCACGTTCAGAACCGGAAGAGAAAGGAGAGGATAGCCAGAACTTTGGCACAGGTGGACGCCAGAATCAGCCAGCTTCCCGGGGATTTTAGTTCAAAGGGGTAGGTGTGGGAGAAGAAGAAAGAGAAAAGGAAGAACAAGAAGGGAAAGAGGAAAATGAGGAAGGAGCAGACGAAGCAGGAAAGGAAAAGTAGGTGGAGAGGCTCAAAAGCACAGTGGCCTGGGCTTAAACGCCCAAACCATCCCCCTGCCTCATTCCTGTCTGCAGAAAGACGAAGAAAAGCAAAAGAGCAGATCCAGGCCCCTCACGGGGACATTGCATAATCAAAAGAAAAGGAACTTTCCTGCCTGGAAGGAAGCCTGCAGCTGTGGTCCCATCTGCGCCCACCTCACATGCCCAACTGGGGAGCCCACTCTCTTGAAGACCCAGCCCCGAGGGGCGTCCGGGAGTGGGAGGCATCAGACAGGCGACACGGGTTCCAGGAAGGTGCAAGGAGAGTGGCACAGGACATCCAAGCGTGAGGGGACCAGAGCCACGCAGCGCTTCCTGCTAGAGCGTTCCCATGTTGTTCGAGAAATGACTGGCAGGTCAGGGAGGCTGGTGCAAGAGGACTGCTTACAGCATATTTTGGTTCATGTCAGTTCCTGGAAGCCAGAAAAATTATTGCAGCATTGTTGGTGACAAGATTGGAAACACCCTGAATGTCCAGCAAGAGGAGATTGGTACATCATCATCATCATTATCATCATAATGGCACATCCATATAGAAGAAATGTTATGCAGCTATTAAAAAGAACAAGACAGGGGCACCTGGGTGGCTCAGTCGGTTAAACGTCCAGCTCCAACTCAGGTCATGATCTCGCAGTCTGTGAGTTCGAGCCCCATGTGCTCTGTGCCAACAGCTCAGAGGCTAGAGCCTGCTTCGGGTTCTGTGTGTGTGTGTGTGTGTGTGTGTGTGTGTGTGTGTGTGTCTCTCTCTGATCCTCCCCTGCTCACACTCTATATCTCTCAAACATAAACATTAATTGAAAAAAAAAAAAAAAGACAGCTCAGGGTGTATGGGTGGCTCAGTCAGTTAAGGGTCCGACTTCGGCTCATGTCATGATCTCGTGTTTCAGGGGTTCGAGCCCCGCATTGGGCTCGCTGCTGTCGGCATGGAGCCAGCTTCAGATCCTCTGTCCGCCCTCCCCCTCTCTGCCCCTCCCCTACTCACGTGCACGCTCTCTCACTCTTTCCCAAAAATGAACAAAAAATTTAAAAAAAAGAACAAGACAGCTCTACGTGCACTGATGTGAGCCAATCTCCCAGGTATAACAATAAGGAAGAAAGTACAGAAGAGCGTAACCAGCACACTCATGCAAGTAAACGGGATGAGGAACATAGGGAACAGGATGATTCCCACCTAAGGCGCTGGGCTTTGTCTATTTCTCAACCTAAGTAACAGGCACACAGGTGCTCAGTTTATGGTTCTTTAAACTGCACATGTTTTGTGCATGCTATTGTGGGGTTTTTTAAGTTTATTTGAGAGAACACACATGCACGCACGTGCACACAAGCGAGGGAGGGGCAGAGAGGGAGAGCGAGAATCCCTCCCAAGCAGGCTCCGTGCGATCAGTGCAGAGCCCCACACAGGGCTCTGTCCCACGAACTGTGAGGTCATGACCTGAGCCAAGATCAAGAGTCAGACGCTTCCCCAACGGAGCCACCCAGGTGCCACTTGTGCATGCTTTTTGATATGTTAATATTTCATAATTCAAAAATTGTAAGGGTGGATGCTTATGCATACCAAAAAATCTCTAAAAACTTCAAAGTAAAAGCCTCTGAAAATGGAAACTGGGGGGCCGTGGGGGACAGTATGGGGGAGGTTTACTTTGACTCTATATCCTCTTATAACTTTCAATATCTTTTACCACATGCATGAATTGCCTACTAAAAAAAAAAAGGAAGAAAAAAAAAAAAAGAAAATGGTCCCTGGCAATTCTCCAGGGTGTTTTGGCATCATAGATCGGGAAAGTACCCAAGGGGCCAGTTTCCCCATTTTGCAGCTGAAGGAAGAAGCTGCAGCCCAGAGCGTCTGAGTGTCCTATCTGCAGTCACACAGCAAGTGAGCAGCAGACTCGGGAGGAGAAGCCAAGACTCCGGGTGAGACCACCTTCAGCTCTCTCAACCAAGGGTGCCCAGGCTGCTCAAACCCCAGGACCACAGAGAGGGCAGGGAGAATCAGGGCAGGCGCCCCCCAGGTCCCAGGGTGGCAGTCACGGGGCACGGTTAAGGCTGGAGTCTCCAAATCTAGAGCCTCTGGACCCCGGGTCCCCCGGGGCTGCTGCCTCCAGCCCGTGGGAGCACAGACAGACAGACGGAAGGACAGGCAGGTGGGTAGGTTCCAGGGTTCCCAACCCAGCGCTCCAGGCGCTGTCCACTGCACGGCCACTCCTGCGTCCTCAGCAGGCACCCTCCTAGCAAACCACTGCCCAGCAAACCCACTGGATGAGTTCCACATTCTGGCCACTCTGCAGTCATAACCACATGTGGGGGGTAGAAAGCACTTACTCTGGCGTCTTCATGCCAGCGACCAGGCACCAGACCCACCAGATCAACAGCCTTAGGTCCCAGCCCCAAGCCAGCGGGTAGGCACCAGGAGCCAAACCAGACTCCGGTTGTAAAACACCACCCTCCTCATTGTGTTTACATTGAAGAAAATCCTTACGGGCTGTGCAGAAGAATCATAAAACCTCAGAGCCGGGGGAGTTTAAGAAAACTGGACGGTTTTCCCTGCAGTAAAAATCTACCGTGCCTGCTTCATTTATTGGAGGCCAGAAACCACTCAATCTCAATTTTAATACTTCCTTATTTAACAAATGCTAACAAACCCGGGTTCCTATATTCTTTTCAACAAACAGCACCCCACTGTGAGCCAGGCACCCTGGGAGCATGGAAGGTAATCACGACAGCTAACACTTAATTTGGAGAACGTTTACCGTGAAGCTAAATACACGCCGGGCATGCTGCTAAGCTCTTTGCGCATGGGAGCTGTGAGCCAGCAGTCCTATGGGAAAAGTCTGTTACTATCCCATTGCATAGAGGGGGAAACCAAGGCTCTGGGGGTAACTTGTCCAATGCTACAGAGCTGGCAAATGGCAAACCGAGGTCTGTCTGGCTCCAAAGCCCATTCCCGCCCAGTGAGCAAGACGCAGCCCTGTCCACAGGAACTCGCCCTCTAGCAAGGGTCTGGACTTCCTCTAAATCTACTCTGCCCGCAAGAGGCCAATCGGGCCTGTTACTTCCCACTCCCTCCCAGACTCTGAAGCAGGGGCATTTCCCCAGGAGTTCCAAAGAAATCGAGAGCCCCAGGACCCATCCGTGACGCTGCCTTCTCGGCTTCAGCTCCAGACCAAGGGCCCCGGTAATCTACACGCTGACACCAAGCCAGGGTGCTGGCCTGGACGAGAAGGGACCTGACACACTCACCCCCATTGACAAGAGAGCTAGGTCTCCAATGGCCCAAGGGTGGCAGCGGACCCTTTCCCCACTTACCTTGCAGGGAAGGCCAAGCCAGCCCCTCCTGCAGGCAGGGGTGGTGCTCAGGGGTGGGGAGGTGGGCTGGGCATGAGGAGGGGGCTGTAATCTAGGCTCAGCCCCTGGCCCTCTTTGGGAAGGTCCCTAAACCTCTCTGGGATGTGTCCGCATCTACAAACATGAGGATAAATCGTTAAATCCCATAGGGAGGGGAGTGTTAGTAAAGGGACTCAGCCACGTAAACTTCTTAAGACATCTTGAGTGAGAGACAGACGGATGTGACAGATTACCACTCCTGGTGTGCCGCCGCCGCATTAAACAGCATACGGCTCAGGGGAGGCCCACCCTCTGCCTGGAATATTCTCTGTGCTCTTCTGACTGGGAAGGTTCAGGGTTCAGATCAAGCACCACCTCCTCTGAGAAGTAGTCCTTGACCTCCCACCCCCTCACTCACAGGTACCCCGTGCTCTTCGGGCCCCTCCCCATCACGCTGGACAGGAATAGTGCACCTACTGGTCAGTTTTTCCGGAGGGCAGGGCTCCTCGATGTGAGGTCTTCTCTAGCACCAATTTGTGCTATCGTGTCCGGCCTCCGTGAGGTGATCAGTAAATGTTTGTCACATAAAAGCGTTAGTATCATTATTATCACCCCATGGAACTTGTGAACAGATATAACGTTCCTGGGGAGATAGCTCCCCATGGGGACCCCAAGCACTGGGACTGACCCAGACCATCAGAACACCCCAACTTCCCTCTACTGTTTCCTGGCCAATGCTTCTCAGACCCGAAGACGAAATCCCCTTCAAGAGGCAAAGTCCACCTGATCTGTGCCAGGCACTGAGGAGGCAGGGGAGACACAATCCCTGACCCTCCCTCAAGTAAGTTCTCAATTCAGGAATTCTAGGTCAGAGGCCCTCAGAGGGGGCCGCGTGAAGAAACTAGAACTCTCCTTATCACAACCTCTCAAATGCCTAGTTGTGTAGATGTAGAACTGTAATGGACGAGCTAGGGGAGCACAGCAGCACGTGTATGTAATTTGAAGGTGAAAATACCCCTGTTGGGAACATATGATCAAAATCTCTTTCCGGATAGGTAGGCAAGAGCAAGTCTAGAGGTCAGAGGGCAAGCTAGGAAATGCACCACACCAACATGGGGAGGAAAGGGCAGGAGAGAAGTTTCCAGCATTCATAGGGCAGGGGGCCACGAAGGAACAAAGACGGGGGAGTCTAGAAAACAAGAGGCTCCAGCACGTTCCCTGCTGGGGAAGATAGGACAGGAAAGAGAAAGGAAACAGATGAGAGAGGCCCTCCAGTGATACAAGGGGGGATTCCAAGCATTCCAGGGAGAGGAAGCTTGAAGGCCCAGCAGCAGGGCCCAGGGGAGATCAATGTGGCTATGCTCGAAGGCTCAAGGTTAGGGGAGAGGTAGCCAGACAGGGAGGCTCCACTTGAGAGGCAGGCAAAGTGTCGCACTGAAGAAGTGCAACTCTGTCCTGCAGGCATGAGCAGTGGTCCCCAACCAAACGCTAAGGAGCTACTGTCCCCCAGGAGTCCAACTACTTATCAACAAAAGGCCAGGGGCGCCTGGGAGGCTCAGTCCGTCGAGCATCCAACTTTGGCTCAGGTCATGATCTCGCAGTTGGTGAGTTCGAGCCCCACATGAGGCTCTGTGCTGACAGCTCAGAGCCTGGAGCCTGCTTCGGATTCTGTGTCTCCCTCTCTCTCTCTCTGCCCTTCCCCCCACCTCTCAAAAATAAACAAACATTAAAAAAAATTTTTTTTTTAAACAGAAGACCACCTGGTTTGGTAACATGTTGATACCTGGAAGGAGAGCAGGCAAACCCAGTGTTTGGACAACAGAAAGCAAAAGCTTGCCACAGATTCTGGCCTCAGAATGACAGACCTGCTTGGGCACAGGTAGAGACCCTTCAGGTCCAGACCCACAAAGCCTTGGAAGGCACGGCTTGTGGCAGGCAGCCTGTCCCCAGCGGTCAGGGACAGTCTCTGGGAGCAGCCACAGGAGGTGGATAGGGGGGCAGACACAGCCGGAGAGGCAGGCAGGCCAATGTCTGTGGCCATCGGTTTTTACTGAGGACCCCGAGAATCAAAGCCACTTGCTCTGAATGGGTCAAGAGGGCCAGGAGCCACCAGATGGCAATCCCTGACAGCCAATCTCCCTGCTTTCGCGCCAGGAGTGCCAGAGCCTGGGAGAAGGGTTCCACTTTCTTCTCCACAACCCACTCACCGGAAGGTCCAGGTGTGAGGTACGGTGTCCCATGATGTAGACTCTGAATGGAGGTCTGCCTGAAGGAGCAGTCCTGGCAGGGGGGCGGCTGGGCAAGGACATCAGTCTCCAGACCCATGGGGAACTCTGAGCTGGGATGGTGTCCCAAATGGAGGCCAGGGGTCAGCCTCCACACCCCATCTTTGGGTGGGGGGGTTACCAAAGGAGTTTCCTTTAGCGGAAGGCAATCCCCAGGAAGGGGCTCAGCTATAGGCCGTGAGTAGCCAACGCTCACGGCAGCTGGGATGGGGGAGTGGACTCTGAAAGGGGTTTGGGCAGCACACCCCAGCCTTTCCGACGCACCTCAGCCTTTTCATTGTTTTTTGTTTTTTTTAATTTTTATTTATTTTTGAGAGAGAGAGACAGAGAGAGACACAGCTGGTGAGGAACAGACAGAGAGGGAGACACAGAATCCGAAGCAGGCTCCAGGCTCTGAGCTGTCAGCACAGGGCCCGACGCGGGGCTCGAACTCATGAACCATGAGATCATGACCTGAGCCGAAGCCTGACGCTCAACCGAATGAGCCACCCAGGTGCCCCGCACCTCAGCCTTTTCAAATGGTTCCCTCGACAAGAGTTCTGTCTAGAAGAGAAGCTTAGTGTAATGATCTCAGGATGAAATGGCACGTAAAGTCACGGAGGAAAAGCAGTCGTCTGTTATTTTTATGTCACTCGTAACTGATAGGATCTAACGTTCTTACTGGTCTTAGATAATTTTTAAGCACGCGTAATTTCACCTTAAAGAACCCGTCCATGAGTTGCTCTGTGAATTTTCCATTTTATTCCTTCTCATGCTCAAGCTCCTAGTTTACACATTGGAAAAAAATATATGTATATATTTTTTTTGATCTGGAGACTCAAGCCAGAGCATATAAGCAGATATTCGCATTAACTTGGGGACAAGGTCTGGGTAATCGAACGGTTAAAGCATTACGGTAGGCATAAAAATAAAACAGGAGACGGGCACCTGGGTGGCTCAGTCAGTTAAACATCTGACTCTTGATTTGGGCTCGGGTCATGCTCTCACGGTTCATGAGTTCAAGCCCCACATCGGACTCTGTGCTGACAGTGTGGAGCCTGCTTGGGATTCTCTGTCTCCCCCTCTCTCTCTTCCCCTTCCCTGCTCACTCTCTCCCTCTCTCAAAAAAATAAACTAAAAAAATCTAAAAAAAATTTTTTTATGTTTATTTTTTTTGAGAGAGAGAGAGAGAGAGAGAGTGCGAGCAGGGGAGGGGTGGAGAGCAAGAGAGGGAGACACAGATCTGAAGCAGGCTCCAGGCTCTGAGCTGTCAGCACAGAGCCCGACACGGGACTCAAACTCAGGAATGGTGAGCCACCCAGGTGCCCCTAAAATAAAACCTTTTTTTAAAAAAATAAAACAGGGGCGCCTGGGTGACTCAGTCAGTTGAGCATCCAGCTTCAGCTCAGGTCATGATCTTGCGGTTCGTGAGTTCGAGCCCCAGGTTGGGCTCTGCGCTGGAGCCTGGAGCCTGTTTCGGATTCTGTGTCTCCCTCTCTCTCTGCTCCTCCCCCACTCATGCTCTGTCTCTCTCTCTCTCTCTCTCTCTCTCTCTCTCTCGATAAAAATAAACGTTAAAAAAATGTTTTAATAAAAATTAAAACATGAGAAATGTCTGTCATGTTTTAAAGTAGGTGAAAATCTATCCAAAATACTTTTACATTTATAACATGATTTTTTTTCCCTAGTACGTGAGAAATGCATATTATTGAGGAAAAACTAGGAAAGAAAAACAAGAAGAAAATAAATGATTATTCTACTATTCAGGGACAAGCCACCCACCATCAACAAGTGTATGCATAACCTCTTTTTCCTCTATGTATTTCTTTTTTTTTAAATTAATCAGTGTCATACTGTTTTAGTAGCTGATTTTTTTCTATTAATGGTATATTATGAACACTTTCTCCACTGAAGCTGTAATTCCTTGGCAAGTTTTTTGTTTGTTTTTTTTTTAAGTAGGTTCATGCCCAGCACAAAGCCCAATGTGGGGCTTGAACTCACGACCCTGAGATCAAGACCTGAGCCGAGATCAAGAGTCGGATGCTTAACGAACTGAGCCACACAGGTGCCCCTTGGTGTTTTTAAAAGCCAACAGACCTGGGGCGCCTGGGTGGCGCAGTCGGTTAAGCGTCTGACTTCAGCCAGGTCACGATCTCGTGGTCCGGGAGTTCAAGCCCCGCGTCAGGCTCTGGGCTGATGGCTCAGAGCCTGGAGACTGTTTCCGATTCTGTGTCTCCCTCTCTCTCTGCCCCTCCCCCCGTTCATGCTCTGTCTCTCTCTGTCCCAAATAAATAAATAAATGTTGAAAAAAAAATTAAAAAAAAAAAAAGCCAACAGACCTAAACACGCTCCAGTTTAACTTATGCAACATCCCAAGTTTGCATGTTTAGGATATTGGGTACTTAGGTTATTTGCAATTCTTTGTCAGTAGAAATAATGCTGCAATTAACATCCTTGTGACCAAATTCTTTTTAAATCCTAGTTGGTCCTTAACCCAAATTCTCAGTGCCTACACTCACTTTACTGTGCTTGCATCTCAGGAATCTAAATAAGGGGCTCCTCGTCCGTGCAGGATAGAGCCACGACCTTAGTCACAGAAGCCTGGGACACACGCAGCATCCTCCTGGCAGACACCGAAGGACGAACACACACACACACACACACTCACATATATAACTAACAGACAGTTCCCACCCAGACCCCACTGGAGGCTTGACTGGTGTTATAACAACTCCAAGTTTCCAAGATTGGAAAATTACTCAATGGGTCCCCCTGGGCTCCAACAGCCAAATCACGTTAGGCACTGGCCATTTTATCAGTTCCTTTCTTCTGTCTTTTATTCATTTGAACTGTACTGAAGAGTCCGCTGTTTAGGTGTTGAGGATCTATGAGTGAATAAAACAGATATAGATCCATCCCCTTCTAGAGCTTTCATTCTGGCGAGGAAAGACGACAATCACGAGAAAAACCACACGGCACGTGTGGATGGCGGAAAGCGTGGGGGAACATGGAGCCAGCGAGGGAGAGACAGCAGCGAGGGGCTTGCTTTTACCCACGGTGGTCAGAGAAGACCTCACTCACTCAGGAGGGGAGCGGGCCCTGCGGGTGCCTGGAGGAAGAGCATTCCATGAGTGACAAAGGCTCCAAGGTGGGATGTCTGGTGTGTTCAAGGAACAGGAAGGAGGTCAAGGGGGTTGGGGCTGAGTGAGAATGGAAAAGAGGAGAGAAACCCTCGCCTTGACTTTGGCTTTCACACCAAGTGGACTTGGGAGTCACATAAGGGCTGTCTCAGTAGTAAGCTGACTTCCATTTTTATTTTATTCATTTATTTTCTCAGAGAGAGGGGGATGGGGGCAGAGGGAGAGAAAGAGTCTCAAGCAGGCTCTATGCGAAGCACAGAGCCCCACACGGGGCTTGATCCCACAACCGTGAGATCATGACCTGAGCCGAACTCAAGAGTCGGACGCCTGACTCAGACACCCAGGTGCCCGGAGCTGACTCACATTTTTAAAGGAATTCTTCATCATTAAATCTTTCCCTCAAGCTCAACGAGATCCTATTTACATTCAGACTTCCCCACACACACACACACACACACACACACACACAAATTCTCTAGATTCCTCTCCACAACACTCCCCACCACCCTTACCGGCACGACCAGCTGCGCTGCAGAGAGTATCATCGAACCCTGATGCCCCCAGCAACACAGGTCACCCCTAATGCCAGCAGTCACCCCAACCATCAGTCTGTGTGGTGCAGCTCCCCATTGTTAGTGATCCTCATACCCCCAACTGAGTAGGGGGTCTCACCCCACCTGTGCTTGCAGAGCCCGGGGAACAACCCTCCTTTCAACAGTTTGGATCCATGCTTGCAACTCTCTCCTGCACCCGCAGCTCATGGCCCTCTGAAGCCCTTCCTCCTTCCGGACAGAACCCAGCCCCCACCCCCCACCCCCCACCCCCGCCCCTGCCCAGGAAACCCAGCAGGGGAAAGAAACCCCCAGCAGAGGTGTGGGGTGACCACCTGGGAAGAGAAGCCTGAACCACGATCCAAATGTCTGCCGTTCTCATCCTGCCCTTGTGCCTGACAGGGAAGGAGGGGACTGGGGTCTGAGCAGGGAAAGCAGGGTGAAAGTCAGTGAGGCTCACAACGGCCCATCTCTGTCACCTGCACTGGGCAAGACACCTTCCTCACCTTGGTGCACCTGCCTCAGACAAACAGAAGGAAGATCACAGTCAGGTGGGTGAGGAGAGGTGGCCCAGCTGCCGTGCCACAGCTGTGGCCCAGGCTCATCCTCTCCTCGTTTGCTGGTACAGGTTGTGGGGGACTCGCACAGGTGTGAGGGTGACACTCGCACCCCAGGATGGGACAGGCAGGTCAGCTGAGTGCCTGCCATGCCCTGTCTTTTGGCATGGATCCTATTCTTGTCATCCCAGCAATGACCCCATGAAGTGGCTATGACTGTTCTCACCTCCCATGTTAGGAAACGGGTTCCCGGAAACCAAGGGGGCCTATCCAGGGTCACAGAGGGTCACTGCTAGGCCTCAGGCCTGGCTCTGCCCCAGACATACCCCGCCTCCGCCACCCCCAACGTGCATCCAGGCTTCCTGGGGAAGTGACCTTCACACCCACCCCACCAGCAGAGCTCCACGACAGATGGAGAACGGGCAGGGAGGTTGGTGGCATTCGCCGGGACATTGCCGGGACTCTGCAGCCACAGACCCACACCTGGGAGGTGGCGAGATTCCCTGGAAGTCCGGCTTTGCTCATTCTGCGTAACAGCGAAGAACGACAAGTTACATGTATCAAGCACTTGTTACAGCAAAGCTCTGTACGTGTTTACTCATTTACTCCTCGCGGCAGCCCCAGCCGCGCCAGGATTGTCCCCACTGTACAGACAGGGAAACGGACACCCAGGAAAATGATAACTTCACCAAGCTTAGATACAGCTGATGGCACGGGCACGAGGCAAACCCAGGCTGTCTGGGTCTGATTCCAGAAGCCAATTTCCCCCAGCTTCTGCACTGATTGACACTATTTCTCCGGGAATGCGGTGAGGTTCATTTCGCACCGATTATAACACAACCTCATTTAATGACTCAGCACTTATGATGTGCCAAGCACTGTACCAGGCCCTAAAGCTTCTGGATGAAGAGGTCACGCACAGTCTTTGTCCTTTGAAGAGACAGGAAACCCTTCCTTTAGCGCAAAAGGTCTCTAATCACCCTTCTTAGTGGAAAGAAGGCTGGCCCGGAAGCATGTGGTGTGCCGAGCGGAGGGGCCTCCATGGGGAGAGGCAATGGCCATCTGGGAGGGACGGACGGAAGTAGAAGTAGGAGGGAGAGAGGGGTCCACCGGTGACACCTTTCTCGGTGTAACCAAAGCGTGCTGTGACACTGAAAATGCACCGCGTGGGGGCTCGGTAGTCAGCCAGATCCTGATTTGGGTCTCACCCCCGTCCCCCTCCGTGTGGCGTCAGGAGGCCAGCCCACCTGTCTGGGCCTCAGTTCCCTCCTAGGCAATGGCAGAGAGAGCTGCACCGGCCTCCCAGGGTGGCTGCAAGGACCGCGGGGTGTGGTATTCGGGCTACCAGCCAAGAGCCCAGAATCAAGAGCATTCAATACATGTTTGCTCTCGTCATAAACGTCCTCCTCATCACTTCCATCCACTGTCCAAACACCCAAAGCACTTAAAGTGTGGGCAGCAAGAACCATAAGTGGTTGTCCGGCATTTCCACAAGAGTGTCTCTGAGCCAACCGCCAGCCTCCCGGGACGGCGTCCCAGGCCGGGTTTACCCTGTGCGCGTGTGGCACCGAGACACAGAGCCTCCTTCAGCGGTTCTCCTTTTTCTGGGACAGCCCCTCACGCAGATGGCCGGGCGGTCGCAAGGAGAGGGGTGCGGCCTGTCTTGGGGGGGCCTCCTTGGTGCCAAGCAGGCTCTGTTCCCGCAGGACCGCTTGCGAGGAACGGTTTCACTCCCCTCGGGAGGGGTGGCGGCTCTGGAAACTTCTCTGCTTCGCAGCCAAATCCAGGACCGACTCAACAGAGGCCCGAACACCCCAGGGGAAAGCGGCAGGACCACGTCTCACTTTTGATTCCGGCAGGTGTGAACTCAGCATCACACCGTGTTGCCAGCCTTCAGTCCTGAGATGCTGAGAAGGGAAGGGGGCTGAGCAAAACGGGGCCTCGGGCAGGGGTCTCTGGTCAGGCCCACCACTGTGTCTGAGCACCCAGCTCGCAAGGGTGACAGGCACTCGAATATTCATTACCTTAATAAATGAATGAATGATGGGGCGCCTGGGTGGCTCAGTCGGTTAAGGGTCTGACTCTTGGTTCTGGCTCAGGTCACCATCTCACGGTTCGTGGGTTCTAGCCCCGTGTCTGGCTCTGTGCTGAGAGCGTGGAACCTCCTTGAGATTCCCCGCCCCACCTCTGCTCCTGCCCCTGCCCTACTCTTGCACTCTCTCTCTCTCTCAGATAAAAAAATAAACTTACAATAAATGAATGAATGAAAATAATAATAAAGGAATTTTTCTAAGAACAGTCCTCCCCACCCAGAATGCATTTCTCTCCTAGATTTTTCCACGTGCAGACATATTTTTACATATTCACACAACTACAAATGCTATGCACATGCAGGTTTGCACTGTGTATGCTCTCACTTAATGCAATAGCATAGACATGGTCCTGCTGTCACCCAGTCTTCCAAAAGCACAGACGTGCACCTAATAACCCATCATAGGCCACACCACGGTATGTTTAACCATCCCCTCGCCGGTGGGCACCTGTTTCATGGGGGGGGGGGGGTTCTTTTGTATTGCAGATGATGCACATATCCTCATACATTGTGCATCTGCTTTCTGCCGAATAACTGCCTTAGAATAAGCTCCCTTGGGGGGACGAACCAAGTCAGAGAGTATCTACTGTCCTGGTGTAACAGACGAGGATAAGAGAGACACCTGCCCGCATCATCCACCCTCACGGGTGCCCCAGGAAGGCTTGTGGGACGAATACAAGCAGCCACTGCTCGCCCAGGCCAGGACTCGGCCACCTGCCCTTGCACTCAGAAACAGGACCCACTTCCAAGTGCACTTTCAGGAAGTCAACAACAGGGATTCTGGTCGCTCCAGGCTCCCCTGAGAGGGGCATCTCCTTGGGCGTCACCCGGGGCTCCAGCCCGAGTTGCGGGAGGACTTCCCACTTACCCCCTTGGGCCTCTGCCCTTGCTAATGCTTGGCTTCCAAAGCTCTTCCCCAGATACGTCCCCATGGTATCCCTCTCCACCTTTCTGAGGTCTTTATTCAAATATTACCTTCTCTGCAAAGCCGTCCTGACCCGTCATTTAAAATCATACCACCCCTTGCCCCTGGCGCTCTTCATCATTGCCCTCAGTGAGGGTGAGCACTCTCACCATTGAACGAACAACCTATTCTACCTACTCACTTAGTGCCTTACCATCTCCCAACACCGAAACCTAACTTCTACAAAGCCGGTATTTTTATCCATTTTGTTACCTGTTATTTCCCCCAGTTTAGAATAGTGCCCAGCCCACAGTGGGTGCCCAACCCACTACTTAAATACTTGTTGAAAAAACAAATCTAAAAAGACTCTGACTGTGTGCCAGGCATTGTGTTTTCCATGGCTCATCTCACTTACTAGGGACACCAATCCTATTATAATCCCCATTTTACAGATGAGGAAACTGTTGTTCAGACAGGTTAAGCAACTTGCCCAAATACGCACAGCTGGCCAGGAAGGGAGTGGAGCTTGAACCTAGCCCATCGAGTGCCAGAATCTGTCCATGTACCCTCCTGACCTTTTATCCAAATACGGGAGCAGGCCATTGGCCAGCAGAGCTTTCCAGAATAAGACCAAGAATCCACCCTGTGGGGGCGCCTGGCTGGCTCAGTGGTAGAGCATGCAAGTCTTGATCTTGTGGTCATGAGTTCGAGCCCCATATTGGGAGAATTTACTTTAAAAAAAAAAAAAAAAAAAAGAATCCAGTCTATGACGAAAATAGGGAAGAGAAGGCAGGAGGGGCAAACCCAGGCAGTGGACCCCAGGAACCTCTCCTGCTCCACTTCCTCAGGGGAAGAGCAAGTGTGACTTTTAGAACATAAGCCCAACCTAGTTTGGCAGCCACAGGGCAACAGAGGCCAGTTAGCTGTGACCAGCGGGATTGGGGCTTTGACAAGTAGGGTGTTAAGAAAACAAATCATGCCAGACCAGGAAACTGCTTAAACTAAACAGGGCCGGAGAGGAAGTTTGGTTTACACTGTTAGATGCCCAAGACAAGGTCTGGGCATTTGGGGCCACCTAAGTCTTTTTCTAAGGATGGTCAGGAGTCTCCTCTGGTTTAGGGACCAAAGGTGGGGGAGGGTGTGAATGAACCAGTGCTTAGGGACCAGTTTCCACTAGTCACACGGCCGATCGTAGCCTGCATGGCTGTCCACACACAGGTATCAGGACTAAACGAAATCTGTGGCTTTTGGTTTCTTTTTACTTTTTTTTTTTTAACTACTTCCTAAAACTCTCAAAATTTTCAAAGATGCAGTTGCAAAACTGGCCCAGTGCTATGTCTCTACTGCTCACCTCTCCTCCTAAACCACCAGACCAACCACACATAAAAAGTTTCCTGTCCCCTGAAGAGGCAAGTTTCCATTTGCTGATGGATTCTTCCTTCCTCGGTTTGGTCCCCTTGGCCAGGGTGCATGAGGGCCACCAAAGGGAATCTCCCCAGGGACTTTCTTTCTCCTGAAGTTTTGCCACCAACATTTAAAAAACAACTATGTCTCGAAGCCATCCCTACAAGGCCCAAGTGCTACCCGTTATGTCACCTTTCTAACCAGAGCGCTTTGAAACAGAAGCCAAGTTCTTTCAGACGGAGTCAGGTAAGAGCCTTGGCTCTGAACCCACCTGCCTCCCAACCCCCACTCCCACAGTCAAGGACGCCTCCCTCCCCTTCCCTCCCCTTCCCAAGCCTTCTCCACCGGGAGCCTTCCACCTCTCGCTGTGCCTTTCTTATGCAAATGGAACCTGCTGATCTGGACTCCAAAGCTCCGGTCATCTCATCTTTACAAATTGGAGGCAATCCCATTCAAACGGTATGGAAAAAGGAGAGATTTTCAAACCCTCTTCCACCTAGCATAGCGTTACTTCTTCCAAAATGCTGAACGTAAGTCACCAAAGCCTTTTTCAGACCTCTCTGCTCTAGACAAGACCCAAGGTCAAAGAGATTTCTGAGGGTGCAGAGAAATGAACACAAATGTGGCCTCAGGCAATTCTAGATTTGAACCCCAGCCCTACCAATGACTGTGTGACTTTGGGCCTTACTTCCTCATCCACCAAGTGGGCTAGTGAAGTCATCATTATTGAGGAAGCAACACAGAGAACACCTGTGAAAAGCCTGATTTATTAAAAGTGGGCAAGTCTACCTCTAGTTAACTATAACTGAGGGGAGAGGACAGGGGGAGCACAAGATACTACATTCCTAGGATCTGGCATTCCCTTCCCATTTGCCAAGAAGCTCATACTAGAAACCCAAGGACCTTGTCAAAGCTGGCCCCCGACTCAACGGTATCAGAGCACCCTGTAGCTTATGAGTCATCTGGCCTGCTCCAAACAAAATGGCAGCCAACATCTTCCACGGGCCCAGTTCCTGGAACTGCCACGGGGTCACAGCTCACTAGGTGAATACATTCTAGGCTGCCCCAAGGTTGAGTATGTTGAACCCTCTGCTCAGACCTCACCCCCCCATCTCTTTGCTCTATCTTAAGGAAAGACAACATTGAAAAGCACGGTGTCCTCTAGTCTGCATTCCCAAAAAGACGCACAAATCAGAGTCCCTGGTCGGGAAGAATGGGGCAGGGCAGGGCAGCTCAGCCAAGAAGGGGGTTTCCCGCATCTACTTCTCAGGCTCGTTTCCCATAAGTGGCACCTAGATACTCATACCTGGTAGTAGCAGCCCCACTTCTGAGCTGGCAACCTCAGTTCTCAGGGCCCCTTCCTTGCAAGAGGCCCAGGGTCCCCCCCCCCCACCACCCCCAACCCGGCAGACTGCAGCTGCAGGAGAGAAGAGAGTTTCAGTTAGCATGGGGAAGGCCGGTGACAGAGAGCACAGCTTGGTTCAAATCAAAAACCTATTTCCCAAGTCCCCGCACACCTCAGGATGTAGAGATGAGTCACTATGCGGCCTGATGGGCTTTCATTCACACCCTCGCCAGCACCTTCTAGTGGTTTACTCATCTACAAACTCCTCCGCTAAGCTGACTTGCGTATTTACTGTTCTATCCCAGAACAGGGCCTGGCACGTCACGGGGGGGGGGCCTCACTACGGGGCAACACTATCTGCTGGATTGCTGCATTCATTTTTTACCACGGCCCCACTTTAGGGAAACAGTCCCAAATGCCCACCTACATCCTTGACCTCACGGCACGTGACGCATGGCCAACCACAGTCCTCATGCACCACCACTTCTGCTGACCTCGAGGCACACTGGCCTGCACAAGTTGGCCCCTCGACCTCAAATACTCTTCACCCAGGTCTTCATAAGGCTGCTGTCTTCTCATCTGTCAACACTTGGCTCAAACATCACCTCTAAGAAGGAGGCCTTTCCTGGTCGCAGCATCTAAAGTAGCGGCCTTCTCCCCGCCCCCATCACTCTACCAGACTTCCAGGTTTCTTTCTCCCAGGCCACCTTCTCTGTCTGCTGGCCTTTGATCTTCCTCTTTCCACCAAAGGAACCTCTCTGTCTTCTCACTGCTCTTTTCTTAGCACCGAACACAGTGCCTGGCACGTAGTAGCTATACAGTAGTCACTGAATGAATGGACAGAAGAGAGAAATATTCAGCCAAGATGGGAAAGATTTCCCCACTTTAAACATCTTACCATTTTACTTGTCAATTATACCTATTTTTAAAAAACATAATAACAGACAGAAAGGAAGGGAATGATTTAACAAGGCCAAAAAAATAAAAAATAAAAATAAAAGAAGAGGTTGGGGAGGGGGGAGAACAGAGGCCAAGAAGACTGTAAAGAAAAGGGAAGAAATTTACCCAGGAGTACCATTTTTAAGAAAGCTATCATTCAAAAAGCATAAAATGGAGAACAGCGTAGCGATCCCCATCACAAAAAAAAAAATATCCATGCCCTTTGACTCGATAATTCCATTCCTGGGAATTATCCCAAGGAAATGAATCCCGAATTGGAACAAAAATAAAGAGGCGTCTGTAGAAAGACGATTCCAGTCATGTTTATCACAGCAGAGACCTGGAAACAACCGAAATGTCCAGTAACAGGGGAAATGCTTTGGCAAGTTACGGCCCGTCCACTGGATGAAATATCATGCAGCAATTAAAATGGCCAAATGGAAGAGAACAGAGAATCATGAACAGGTGTTTTAGAATAATGCTGACAGGAGGTCAAAAAGCACTGTAATCCTGGGGCACCTGGGTGGCTCAGTCGGGTAAACTCTGACTCTTGATTTCGGCTCAGGTCATGATCATGATCTCACAGTTTATGAGCTTAAGCCCTATGTTGGGCTCTACACTGATAGCATGGAGCCTGCTTGGGATTCTCTTTCCCCCTCCCTCTCTGCCCCTCCCCTGCTTGCACACGCCCTCTCTCTCTCTCTCAAAATTAATAAACATTTGGGGCGTCTGGGTGGCGCAGTCGGTTGAGCGTCCGACTTCAGCTCAGGTCATGCATGATCTCACGGTCTGTGGGTTCGAGCCCCACGTCGGGCTCTGTGCCGACAGCTCAGAGCCTGGAGCCTGCTTCAGATTCTGTGTCTCCCTCTCTCTCTGCCCCTCCCCCATTCATGCTTTGTCTCTCTCTGTCTCAAAAATAAATAAACGTTAAAATAAGTAAATAAACATTTAAAATTTTTTTTTATTTTTTTTTTTTTAACATTTATTTTTGAGAGAAAGAGAGGTGGGGCACCAGCGGGGGGGGGGGGGGGGGGCGGGGCAGGGGTAGACACAGAGTGTGAAGCAGGCTCTGGGCTCTGAGCTATTAGCACAGGGCCCAATGTGAGGCTCAAACCCACAAACTGCAAAATCATGACCTGAGCTGAAGTCGGATACTCAACTGACTAAGCCACCCAGGTGCCTCCCAAAAACTTTATTTTAACAAAAGTATTGAATGACCAGGCACTGCCCAACAGGCCTTCCACATCTCTGCAACACCTCACAAGAGTCCAAAAGAAACCTATGCCTATTTCCTTTTAGCGAACGAGAAAACTGAGGTTCCGAAAGCCAAAGAAGTTGCCCAAAGTCGCAGAGCAAGCAGGGAATAGAGTCCTGCTGTGCATGTGACCTCCCCACGGAACCCATGCGCAACCCCAGGTCCTCACTGGCCTCCTTGTGCTCAAGGCCGTCCTTCTCCATGATGCCACCATGACTGTGTGCAGAAGGCCACTACATGATAGGAAGCAGCTAGCAAAAAGTGATGGACGCCTGTGGGAATTCAGCAAAAAGCGAAGAAAGCGAAGAAACAACAAAGGAAACCACCTTTGTTGAGGGCAAGAAACCACAGAGAAAAGAAGCCGGAGGGCGGTCAGCAAGACCAGGTGTCAGAAGGGACAGAGCAGAGCATGAGACAAGACACACGCAGGGCCGGGAGCTCCTGGAGAACGAGGTCTGCGTGCCCTCACCCACTGTCCCCCCAGGGTCCACACGCGGTAGCGCTCAATAAACGTCAGCTGACATCTGACACCTCGTGGGGTGCGGATAAAGCAAGAAGCAAGAGAAAAGGCAGAAGAGGGGACACAGAACCAGGGAAATGAGTGGACTGGGAATCGGGACTGCCGTAGCATGACCGTGGGCTCTGGGGGCCCACAGCGGGACAGGAGACTCAGGGAGGCGATGCACCGGCCCTCAGGCTCTGAGAACAGGACCCAGGTGCCGCGGGAGATCTGAGTGAGCCAGTGGGACAGGCTCCCTGCAATGGATGGGCGCCCAGCAGCCAGGGCAAGCTTCTGGAGAAATCGAGACCGTCATTTCATGGGAAAAGGCATAGAGATTCCTCCCGCCTGCTAGGATAGGTATGGCTCTGCCTGGAAGCAGAGGACTGGAATAGAAGACCTTCTCAGGTCACTCTGCTCCCTTAAGACCAACCGCCTAGCCCCACGATTCTCCAAACCAGGCTTACTCAGAGGGGAAATGCCATAGATGACCCAAGACTGGTAGACCTGGTTACCCCTGAAGCTGGGGGATTACTACGTGGGGGCTCATCATACCATTCTCTCTACTCTCGCACTTTTGAACATTTCCATAATAGAGTGTTTGAAACATGTAAACTCAGGCCCAGACATTGTACCTAAAAATCACCAGGGACTGGCCCAGGCTGGGGGCTGCCCTCTGGATCCCAGACAAAACCCACCAGAGTCAAACAATGATTCTACGCTAACAGAGTTTTCGGGTGGAAGAGAGGGGAGTTTGCAAAGGCAAGTCAGGCAGTACAGGCGGGTCATTAAGACTGTCCGTGTTCACGGCACGGCTTGGTCTCTCCTTAGCTGTGTGTCCCTGGGCAAGTCGCTTAACCTCTCTGCACCTCGGTTTCTTTCTCTGTAAAATGGGGATCGCAATGGGACCTTCCTCACAAGGTTGCTGGGAGGAGTAAATGCCACATAAAACTCCTAATGGGGGGGGGGAGGGGAGGCATGGAATAAGCTTGCAGTAAAAATCAGCTAGTAGGATACATTCCATTTTGTAATGTGTACAGATAGTTATTTTGGAAACCATGCATCCATCTGATCAGTCATCTGGAGAAAATGAAAAAGAGTGAATCCAGTCCATTTCTGAGAGCTCAGGCAGTGGTGTGGGGTCAGCACATCCAGCGCACCTAGAGTGGCCCCACAGACCCAGGCCCCCATTGGCCAAGGGGCTACAGAGAGCTCCTCCCTTCAAAAAAGCCAGAAACAGGAAGCAGCTTCCTTTCCTTTCCATTCTGAGCCAGCATTTCCTTTTTTGTTTTAAAAAGCATTCCTTGTCTGCAGCCCAGCCCTTCCCCTGCCCTCAGCAGCCCCAGGCTCAAACACACCCGCAGCCATCTGCATTTCTCTTGGACTGTTCTCTGCCCCCCAGCAGGGTCATGGGGTTCCCGGTAAACTCTGAGTGAGCATGCCCTTGACACGAGGCTAACTAGCACGCAGAGACAGGAGGAGCAGGAACAGGGACCCCAGGCACCCAGAGTCTCTGGGCAAGCCTTGCCTCGCCTGGTTGGAAGGATTAAGTGAAATGGGTCACTCTGCCTCCCTTTGTGAAGCACCTCCCTTGACAACAGGCGACCTCACACGGCTTGGTAAGTCTATGGACTCACCAGCCTCTCCTCAACCCACCCGATTCAAATTGGAATTTTAAATGGGACCCCAGGATCATAAAAACATAAAGCTTGGCTGACACTAAGCCTACAATTTCTTGTTTTTCCCATTCATGGCTTAAGGTGGTATTTCCCCCAACTATGTTCAGTGGAAGAAAGATCCCTGGATCAATAAGTTTGGGAACACGTGCTGCAGGGCATCTCAGAGCCTTAAAGACACTAATCATCTTCAGGAATCTCCAGAGGGGGAGAGGGCTGATGTGGCACATTCTCAACCACCAGAAGGCCTCTTTCGCAGATACAGTAGAGGAAAGTCTGCGCTAAGCCCTTTCGAGGGCCCCACGCCCTCTCAAGACAGTGCCCAATGATGGAGAACTCCCAAGTCACTTTTGAAATATGCCTATAATTTTTTTCCCAGCCAGCGAAACTCTGAATGCACCATGAATAAAGCTGGTCCTGCTTTATCCATGCCAAGATCAAACCCAAATGAACTGGCTAAATTGGGACTCCAAACCTCAAGGTGTCATGCTGAAGAAAGCCTCACCTCTCCATAAGCAGCTTCTCTTGACAGATTTGCAGAAAGCAAAACCCTCACGATCAGTGTTACAGACGGGGGTCTGTAGTTTATTCTGTACAAAAAGTTATTTTTCCTCACCATAAAGGCCGAGCCCACGGACTGCCGTAAGCTTTCTTTCCCCCTCTTTTTTTAAAATTTCAAACGCAAGTCTTGATTTATTCTTGCAATTATTCTGTGGGTGGAAAAATGAAAGGGGGGAAGGCGAGGAGAAAAACGGCAAACAAACAGGATACTTCAGCTCCGTTATTGTGAAAGGCAATCTGCCCAGTTAAAACACACTGCTGCCCACCAAGGCCAGAATGGCAGAAAATTACACATGCGTATAAATACATAGGTTTTATATGTGGCGGCAGCTTGAACTGAGGCTTTTTCAAGGCAGGTGAGGAACAATCACGCCTAAGAACAAATGACAAAGCATTTCTGATCCCAACATCTATCCCCAGTGGATGCACAGGTATGTGCATCTCTACCTGGGATCTGCAACAGGGGACAAAGACAAGACAAGACGGACACAAAGATGTTGGATTAAAAGGCTGTATTTTCTGGCAGTGTTAGTAAATGATTTATAACGTTCTCTTGACATTAAAACCAACAACAGCGTTTCGTGGAATATAATGCAAACTCTGCACAAATTTAAGACAAACGCTAGGCCTACAGGAGTAAAGGTTCACCCACCCAGGTCCCAGGGGATCTTTCAGTGGCAGGACGAGAAGCCCTTGAAAGTATAGTCAGGTTCAAAGCCCATTGGCTAGACTGGTTTTCAAAAAAGACCCCGCACACAGGATACCCCAAGTTGCTCCCCAAGAATCTCTCCATTGCCCGGGGTCCCCAAGCCATGGAGAGGGGGCTGGGAAGGCCAATCCATTTGCTTCCTCTTGCAGCAAACTCCTTGAGGCCGAGGACCCCACCAACACAGGAGGGTGAAATGGAAGGCTGCTGTTGGCCATTAGTCTAGATAGATGGTTTCATGTCTCTCTCTTCAGGGCACCTCAGGTCTGCATCCCAGCTCAGTGCTCAGTCTCTCCTCCGCCCTCCGGCAATGTTAATTCTCTAACAGGCATTCCCACCAAGTCCCTTCACCGTTGGGACTTAAGTATCCTCACCTGCAAGATGAGAGGGCTGGACCAGATGGAAAGCCCGAGATCCTCTGAAACCCCCTACCAAGGCACCCCAAACAGCCATCTGATCAGTATCTGTGGCTGGTGAAGGAAAAGAGTCTACAGTTCAAGGGATAAAGACGTCACTGCATGGCTGTGCCCTGCCCAGAGGCAACCAGTCCCCTGGACACAGAAAGCCCTGACCCCCAGCACCCCCTCTGCTGTCTTGGAGAAGACCACGCTCTTCTAACTGGTCAACCCAAGCCCCCTCCCAACTTTGCTGCAGGCAACCAAAAACCACAGCCCACAATCTTTGACACATACCCCAGAACATCAGCCTCAGGGACCCTGTCCTGTCTCCTGTTTACACTTCCCAAACTCGGGGAAGATGTGGATGCAGTGGCCGAGGTGTAGATGCATAAAGGTTGCCGTTTTAGAAATCCTGGCATTCATGCTGGAGAAGGGGGAACATATCATGCCCTAAAGATTTTAAAGAATAGGATTACAATCGCATGTTGTTACTATACTTTGGCCTAGCAAATTCCCCTTCTAGGAAAAGACTCTGCAGCATGATTTATAATAGCAGGGCTTGGAAACAGCCTGGATGGCTAACACGGGGAGGACTGGTTCAATGAATTTATGGTATGACCACACGATGCAGCCACCGACGGCGCTGATGTATATCCACGCGTATCAACGTAAACAGAAGACACTTACAAGGCAATGCACACGGTATGCGCCGCAAGTATCTATGTGCACATCCGTCTGCAAATGCAGAGGATAAAAACCCTGGGAGGACATACAGCAAACCGTTAAGAAGAATTAACCAGATCCGAGAGCTGGCATTAGGGGTGTGGTTTTTTTTCTTTTGTTCATCAGTGTTTTCTTTCTCACACTGAACACAGATCATTAAGTGTATTCGGAAATATTTTTTACAAAGTGGAAAGCTAGGGGATAGAGTGCTTCTCGGAAGGATTAGTCAGAAAGAATAAGGCAGGTGTCCATTAAAAAAATTATGAGCAAGTTGATCTCTAGGCAGCTTCTCGTTTCTCAGAGGGACGCCGACACAGACCTGGTTGCATCAGAGTTTGTTGACAGAGGCCTATCTTTGAGGATGTGCCGGGCTGCATGTTAGGGAAGCAGCCCCAAGCTCAAGTTCGGAGGCTGCACGGCCTGGGGTGGGCCACCAGTCATCGGGAACTGAGCCACCGAATAACCACCCCCAGGCTGCCCTTTTCTGTTACTGCCCGAATTCCCACCAGGGCTGCTAGAGGCGGCTGCAAGGTTCAGGACGTAGTTCTGAAGACCAGTGCACCCCAGTTCGGTCACCTACTCATGGAGTCCTCTCCATTCCTCGGGGCCACAGGGTCTTCATTTGCAAAATGAGGATAAGGTTCTTGTGAGAGTTAAACAGGGCGACATAGGCCAGGGGCCTACCTGCGTGCAAGACACAGAACAGGTGAACACGGGGGCGCCTGGGTGGCTCAGTCGGTTAAGCGTCCGACTTCGGCTCAGGTCATGATCTCACGGTCCGTGAGTTCGAGCCCCGCGTCGGGCTCTGTGCTGACAGCTCAGAGCCTGGAGCCTGTTTCGGATTCTGTGTCTCCCTCTTTCTCTGACCCTCCCCTGTTCATGCTCTGTCTCTCTCTGTCTCAAAAATAAATAAATGTTACAAAAATTAAAAAAAAAAAAAAAGAACAGGTGAACACGAAGAACGTGTGCATCTCACAACCGCCCTCACTGTGCCCGAAGGCCATTCCCATAACCCCAAAGGCACCTACGTGGCTTTCTCTTCGGAACTGAATGTGAGAGAAGATTCCGAGCCATCTATTCTGAAAAGATGTATACTTTTTTTTTTTTTTATTTTGTAATGTTTATTTATTTTTGAGAGAGACGGCATGCAAGCAGCAAAGGGGCAGAGCAAGGGAGACGCAGAATCCGAAGCAGGCTCCAGGCTCCAAGCTGTCAGCACAGAGCCCGACATGGGGCTCGAACTCATGAGCCATGAGATCATGACCTGAGCCGAAGGCGGACACTTAACCGACTGAGCCACCCAGGCGCCCCAAAAGATGTATACTCTTTAAAAAGCACAGCTTAGAGAGACTTGGTGGCAGGTTCTGCTACATCCCCCCACCACCACAGACACGGCCAAGGGCCAAGGCCTTCGCAGTCTCTCTCCCGGCCACAGCCAGCAGGCGGGGAGAGAATACCTGCGGTGGGGAGTGCAGCCCCCTGGACATGGGGCCAACCCAGAGGGGAAGGAGGCATTCCCGTTGTCCCCAGCAGCATACCAGCAGCCCTCTGGCACTCACACTAACTTGGGCTGAGGCTGCCATGAGGCCTTCCTCCAGCACCACCCGCCCCTCCCCAGCGTCCTCTCCCGGGCAGGACACAGCAGCTTTCTTGGCGAGAAAGGAGTAAAGAGGAGGAGACACGCAGGACCCTCTCCAGGCCACCACGGAGGAATGCGGGTGGCAAGTTCCAGCAGGGATAAAGCTGCCAAGGCAAAAGCAGACACCAAAGGGGGCAGTGCCCCATCTCTGCATCCCCTCAGGGACGGCTGGAGTTAAAACCTCCGGCTGGAGTTAAAACCTCCAGCAGGAGGTTGCAGCCATGGCAATGGAGCAGAAGGAGAGATGCCCCCACTCTGAAGCGATGGCCGGTGGGGAAAGGGAAACCAGCTCGCGCTCTCAGTTCTGCCAGGGACGTAACGTGGGACACCAGGACTGTGGGAATAGTTCCCACCAAAACAGAAGGCTAGACTGGCCAACCCGTTCCGGCACATTCCCCATCCCTGAGTACTTGGCAAGCCACGCTCCTGGAGTCACTACGGTTCACCTGCCTGGTTCCCCGTTAGAATTCAAGTTTCCCCGAAGACCAGGAAGGCATCCTGAGTACCTCAGAATCCTTGCCAGGGGGGCTGCAGCTAGCCCAGCAGGCAAACGAATAATGATGGAAGTTGAGTGAATGGATGTTCATGCAAGCCTGGAGGGCCTGATGTTGGGGGGTGGCGGGGGCAGATAAGGGACCATGGGGCCTGGAGCTCGGTACTCCACACAGCAGGGTTCTGACCTCCGTCACAATCAAGCTGGGCAAAAGGCAAGCCCTGCTGACCTTCCGAGTGGCACCTCCTGGCCCCAGGGCAACTCAGAGACTGTACCTACCACAGCTCCCCAAGGTCCCCTCCAGGGCAAGTCCCATGGGCAAGGTCCACGGGGCCTTCTTTCTCCAGATCAGCTTGCATAGGAAGGAATTTCTCTCTATAAGAGCATAAGGTAGAGGGGGCGGGGCACCTGGTCGGTTCAGGTCATGATCTCGTAGTTCATGGTTCAAGCCCCGCATCAGGTTCTGTGCTGACAGCTCGGAGCTTGGAGCCTGCTTCAGATTCTGTGTCTCCCTCTCTCTCTGCCCCTCCCCGGCTCGTGCTCTATCTCTCAAAAATTAATAAACATTACAAAAAAATGTTTTTTAAAAGAGCGCAAGGTGGAGAGATTTGGTATGCCTTGGCCTGTTCTGGAAAGTACTAGCAGGCTGGCAGAAAAGGGCAATGTTACGATACCACTAAACGTGAACCTGCACGAGGCACTGTTTTCTCCCCAGAGCTCAGCACAGACTCGGTCCACAAAGCATGAATAAATGAGGGAATGACCTGGCATGGGGCTCCAGGCCCAGCTGTGAGGCCAGCCAGGTGTCCCTGTGTGAGCCCATGTGGGAACGAGAACATTCCGTCCTGCCTGGGTGGAGTTCTCAGACCCCCTAGGAGGTCTTCTAGGATGAAGAAGCCTCACAACTTTGTTTACAAATTCAGGCTCTGAGTTCTAGATTCTGTCACCCTCCCTCCCCATCTAGAGAGAAAAAATTGTGTGGTGAAAGTTGGTGGATTTCCGGGAAACATGAAGAGCCTGAGAAGGTTCCAGCACACTTGCCGGCAGGTAAGAGGCAAACATTGAACCCCAGCTCCTTGCACTCTTTTGAATCCAAACTGGACCACTACACAGAGAAAAAGTCATCACAAGGGCAGCCAGACGCGTTGCGCCCGCCCTGCCCCCCCACAACCCCGCACACCATCACGACCTGTGATCTGGGGCACCAGCAGCTGCGCCCAGGTCAGGGGCTTCCGGGGGCATCCCACGTGCTGTTTCTCCCAGCAAGTGCTTATTGGATGAAGGCCAGGGGTGCCTGGATGGCTCAGTCGGTTAAGCATCCGACTTCAGCTCAGGTCGTGAACTCGCAGTCCGTGAGTTCGAGCCCCACAACGGGCTCTGTGCTGACCGCTCAGAGCCTGGAGCTTGCTTCAGATGGTGTCTCCTTCTCTCTCTGCCCCTCCCCCACTCATGCTCTGTCTCTCTCACTCTCAAAAATGAATAAATGTTAAAAAAATTTTTTTTTTAATGAAGGCCAGACTGGGCTGGGGTTTCCTAAGATTCTGGGAGAAGTCTGGCGCAGTTGCATAAGCCAAGACCTCTGGGGAACCCCTTTCTTCAAAAGCCCGGAATCCAACGTTGCAAAGCATTCTCTCTAGGGGCCCTGGCCTGGAATATGATGGGAGAGGAGCCTGCAGAACAGAAAAGAAAGCCAGAGCGGACAGCTGGACCACTGTCCTGCCTCCCTCACTACATGCTGGCGGGATGGTCTCCTGGCCCGTGTCACCCACCTCTAGGAGACAAGAGCCAGCTGTAGAGAAGTACCTTCCCCTAAAGGTGGCCTGTGGCATGAATGCCACTGGACCCTCACCAGGGAAAGTTTATAGGCAGAATCTTTCAGTAGTAGGACACAAACTTATAGGCTCACAGCACTGTAGGTTTATGCCATCTTGTCCCCATTTTACAGATGGGAAAGTTGAGGTTCAGAAGTCATGGGACAGACACCCCTCCCCACCCCAGACCTGAATTCAAAGCTGTCCACCACACTGTCCCCATCAGCAGAATTCTTTCACTAATACACTTCCCCCCTATTTTATCAGTTTCGTAAATCTGGATTTTACAACTGTTTTTTAAACAGAGGCATGTGCAACAAACGTTTGGTTCAACCCAACAGAGGCCCCTTCACCAAACCACAGAATGTAGAGCCTTGTCAAGGGCCTACAGAGATCCACCCCAACCTCCCTGTGCAGGTTAGGAGGCTGAGGCCTCCAGGGCAAAGAGATTCATTCAAATTAGCTGGAGGCAGCTTTAGGGAGCCAGTTCCTGAGGTCTCAATTCCCATTCCCAAGAAACAAACCAGGTCCTGCCTTTTCTCGGAGTAGGGTGAACCCAAATCCCACACCACAATGGAGAGAATGGGGAGCTGGGTATTGGTTCCTGTTTACAACGCAAATTTCCTTTGGGTGGGTTTTCTGGCTGTCAGAGGCCATCACCCAATAAACACGCAGGAGGGAGGCCACTGACACACAGCTCACAGACCCAAATAGCGATGCTTGGGGGTGTCACGATGCCATATCTTTGTTAAAATGAATGACTCTAGAAATCAGGGTATCTAGAGGGCAAAGTACCATTTCCAGAGAATGAACAATACACAGTCCTCCTGTATCTACTCCAGGAACCAGGAGCTCTTCAGAGCAACATGGGGACAAGCCGAGAGAGGTCAACACAGAGAACTTTCTCTCATCTCGATAACACAGCAGTCCAAGCAGACACATGCTGCAGGACGATGATCCCGCCTCCCACAACTAAGCCACACAGGCCCCCTATTGTGTCAGTTCAAACACCGAACTTTGCTGGGCAAACACATTCGGCTGTGTTCAAGAAGAGACCAGTTTCCCTCACCCCGTGGAAAACAGCAGCATGCATGCAAGAAGGGACAGCTTGGGGGCAGGGGGGTGTTGTTGTTGGTTGGTTTTTAAAGCAAAGCCCTGGTCAGTACTGCTAGAGCAACTGTAATGAAAATAATAATAGCCAGCACTCACGAGATGCTCCCAACGTCCTTGGTTTTGTAGCTTTGAAGGAAACAAAACTGCAGGAGAGAAGTCACCCTCGAACATTGTGGATCAAACAGGGATTCAGGCTGCTGATTGGCCTATGACAGCTGGCAGAGGCAGTTTGCAATAAAGGGCTGGGGAGGGGGCTGTTAGGTTGAGAAATTAAGGTTCTCCCACAACATAACATCCCCAGATCGGCAGAAGGCCAGATGTGCTGACGCAAGGTGGAAAGAAGCCACTTCAAGTTGGGGTAGCAATTAAGTGGTCCCTGGAATTTTACGGCCTTTCCAGTGTCAGGACAAAAGCTAGTTGGGAATGCACTAGTTTCCCTCTATTGTGTATGGGGGAGGGGGAGACCCCGCCCCCCTTCTGAGAACCCAACCATCGTTTTGACTTGTTCTTCCAAATCCTTTTAATACTGCACGTCCTGGCTATAATTTGAGGGAGGAGGGCCTGCAGATCTTATTTCTTCTTTACACTGGAGACTCTCTCCCCCAGAACCCCTTAAATAGTGTCATCTTCCTACCAAAGGCCTGGTGCCCCAGCATAAACCTTCCTAAACCAAAATCCAGTGTCTGAGGAGGAGTGGGGGAGTCGGGGGGTGATTATATTTTGAGCAGTGAAATGCTGTGGCTGTGCGAAAGGAAAGCATCAAATGCCTGAGCAATAAATATGCAGTTTCAGCAAACACGTTTTGAAAAGCGGCAGACAAAAATCCTGGAGGAAAGGAAAGAAAGGAACAAGCAGGGAGTCTGGGGCGTGAGAGAAAGAGAATGGCGGGCCTGTGATCACACTTCAGGGGGACCCCCCCCTCCCCGTCACCCCGGCCCACGGCTGCTCGCCTCAGTCACACAGGGAAAAGTCCAGCGTGTGACTCAGTGGGAGAATGAGTCCTGCGGCCCCGCAAACTGGGCGGGGGCGGAGATGGGGAGGCAGGGGATGCCCGCGCGCAGCCCACCCCGCCCACGGGCTCCTCGAGCCTCCACCCCAGTTCCCACTCCGCCCCTCCCCCCAAATCCCGCCCAAGGTGACGGGCTGGTCCTGGGTCCCCAAGCTGCCGCAACAGCGACTGGAGGAGGGAGAGGAAGCCTCAAAGGGGCGACACCGGCTCCAGGATGCATCTGGGAAGGAGTGCCCTGGGGCATCGAGGGAGGTGCCGGGGCCGCTCCCCGGGCCGCGCGGCCCCCTTACCTCCAGGGTCCGGATCTCCTGCTGGGTGAGGTCGTTGGACACGGCGCACTTGGTGCGCAGCCCGCGCAGGCTGCCGATGGAGATGTCGATGAGCTTCTGGAGCTGCCCGCACTGCTGCAGCGCCCGACTGGCCGCGGCCCCGGGGCCCCCGTCCGCGGCCGCCGCGTCCCCCCCGCCGCGGCCCTCCTTCTTCTCTCCCATCGCCGCCGCGCGCAGCGCCGCTCTATCCATGCCTCGGCATCGGGGCCGCGGGGTGGGCGAGGCGGGGAGCCCGGGGGCGCGGGCGCCTCGGGAGGGATTCCGCGCGCGGGGAGGGCCGGACGAAGAGCGCCCCTCGGCACAGCCGGAGCCCGGACGCTAGGACTGCCGGCCGCCAAGCCCGCCGCTCCCGCCCGCCCAGCCGCGGCTGCAAAGCGAAAGCCGCGGCGACCCGACGGCTGCGGCTCCCGAAGCTTTTAAGTGGCAGCGGGGGCCGGGTCAGGGTAGCTGGGCATGCTGGGACTTGTAGTCCGCGCCGCGCACCTGCCGCTCGGCCCGCGCCCTCGGGGCCCGCGTCCGCGCCCAGCGCCCGGCGGTCCAGGCCTTCCCCTTGGCGACGGGCTCCGGCAGTGCGGGAGCGCCCCGCCTCCTCGCTCCGGGAGTGGCCGCTGCGCACCAGCTCCTCCCTCCGGCGCCCAGAGCGGGGAGGGGGTGGGGGGGGGTGGGCTCGTCTCCCCGCCCCCTCCACTCCTGCCTCCAGCCTGGGGGCTTCCCACGACCCCCGGATGGGGCGGGGCAGGGGCCGGTAGCCCCTGGGTGGGAGGAGGGTGCGCTTCCTGCAATTCTGCGGCAGAGCCTAACCCTGGAAGGTGGGGACAGTGGAGGTTCCAGAATTTCTATGTTGGTTTAGGGGCCGCCATCTAGTGGGAAGGGGCCTAAAGTACTTGTCCTCTGGCTGGTTCGCGGAGCATTGACTCTCGATTGTCTATGCCAAAGGGAATGTTCGGGCATGGAGAAAGACGTCAGAGCTTTCTTCAGGATCGTATTTACCCATCAAAATAAGCATCCCATCCCTCCGCCACCCCTACCCAGCAGGCCAGTCCAGACGCTTGGGGTGGCACATTGATTTGTCACTTGAAGCGCTCTAGAACAGACAGCCTGGGTTCAAATTCACACTCTACCTAGCTGTGACAGCTGAGCTGTGAGCTCCCCCTCTGACCGTCTTGAGTTTTCTAATTAATAAAAATGGGGTGATAATAGTATCTATTTTCTAGGGTTCATATAAAGAATGAGTTAATGTGTGGACCTAAATTGATTACTGACACGTGTAATCACTGGATAAATGCTAGTAATTGTTACTGACCAACCTCAGATTTCCTAACCATGGCCCCAGATGCCAGCAGTGGCACGGGCACAATACCGCTACTGGCCTGTGTGTGCAGGGCCTTTCTATCTTCTTTGCCTCTTAACTCGGCATTCAAGCCGCAACCCATGCCCCCACTCCCCCCTCCCACCTCCTGCCGCTTCACTTGCGCCCTGTTACTTGGCTAAACTGAAACGCCGGGACTCTTAATCAAAAGCGCACCATCTATACTTCCAACATCTGCTAACTAGAAGAAATAGCTCTCAGAATGTAAGCGCCTTGGCTGCAGAAGTGGCTGAATAATTTATCTTTGTTTCCTCTTCCTGGAGCCAAATACAACGCAGGGCCCACAGTAGGAGCTCAATAAAGTTTTGCGACCCATTTCATGAATTCTTTGGGCACATCCTATGCTGAGTTTCTCCTATCTTTCAGGCCATTTCAGGGAAATTGGGACTTTCTTTGTGTGTCTGTCTCTCTCCCCATCTCCCCCCCCCCCTTTATATGAAGAAGGAGAATTGAACAGGAGATAGTGTCCAAGCATTGTATTCCTACCTGAAGTCTACACACAGTAGTGGGTGGCAATTTATATTAAACCTTCCTTGGGGCATCTGGGTGGCTCAGTCGGTTAAGTGTCCAACGTCAGCTCAGGTCATGATCTGGTTGGATCTTGAGTTCCAGCCCTGTCTTGGGCTCTGTGCTAACAGCTCAGAGCCCGGAGCCTGCTTCGGATTCTGTCTCCCTCTCTCTCTGCTCTTCCCCCGCTCATGCTCTGTCTCTCTCTCCTTCAAAGATAAATAAACATTTAAGAAAATGTTTAAATCTTCCTTTAATGTCATTTGAAATTTCAAAACTAAAACACAAAACTATAACTTTAAAATGCGCTTTTGCAAACTAACCCCTCTTGTGAAGATTTTCTGAAGCACAAGGGGCTTCCTCCCTAACTCTTGACCCTTCCCACTAAGAGTCACTACTCCATTCCTTACTTAATTTAAAACAGGACCCTCAGTTCTGTGTCTGTGAAGCCCCCAACCCTGTTACTTTAGCCCAGCCCACCGCCCCTGCAGGAATAGTTAACTGCCCCGATTGAAACTGTGTAACCGTTATTCTCACACTGTGAATCAGAATCTCCTGCAGGGCTTGTGAACAGGCAGAGCGAGGGACCCCACATTCAGGGCTTCTGGTTCAGTGGCTGGAGAATTTGCATTTTCTAACAAGTTCTGGGTGAGGCTGATACTGTGGGGTCTGGGAGCCTGAACTTTAAAAAGGTTGGTGTAGGAGTGCCTGGGTGGCTCAGTTGGTAAAGCACCCTGATCTGATCGTCATGATTCGGCTTATGTCATGATCTCTCCGTTCCTGAGTTCGAGCCTTGGGTTCGAGCCCCACATCCAGCTCTGTGCTAACAGCTCAGACCCTGGAACTTGTTCAGTTTCTGTCTCCCTCTCTCTCTGCCCCTCCCCCGTGAGCACGCACTCTCTGTCAAAAATAAATAAACATTACAAGAAATAATAAAATAAAAAATAAAAAGGTTGGTGCACAGGAAGGTCAGCGGGCCCAGGGAGCTATCTCAAGGGACCGTCCATTGTGTGTCCTGGGTGGCTCAGAATCTCTGTCTGTTCAGCAGCTGGAGCAGCCAGGCTTCAGTGAATGACCCACTTCTAACTCAATTCACAAGAGGTTTCCTGGTAAGTGCCTATTTATGCATTTACATCAAGCTGTAATTGCCACTGGGGCCTGGTTGACATATCCCCCCACCCCACCCCCCCAGGGCCATTTTATGTGGGAAGCTGTATCCTGAGAAGGGTAACTGCCACCCTGGCAGCGGTGTGAGGGTTGGAGACTGGACAAAGCCCTGTTCCCCGGCTTCTCTCCCGCCAGGCTCCGTCAGCCCCTCTTCTGTGGACACGGTCTGCCTTCTGACCTGCAAGCCACAGCGTTCCTCTCCTGCGTTACACCCCTGCCTCCCAGAGATGCAGAAAGCAAGGCTTTACAAATAATCCCTTCATTCATCCCTTTAACATTCAGAATTCCTCAAGTGTTGAGTCTGTGGCAAGCCCTATTCTGGGCTCTGGGAAACAGGAGTGGGCAAAACAAAAACAAAACAAAAAATCCTTACCCTCCGGGAGTTTATATTCTGGTGAGCGAAGACAGACCATAAATAATTCAGTAGAATGCCCAGCATGGCTGGTGGTAACAGGTGCAAGGGCACAGGAAAGAGCAGGCCAAGGGACAGGGAGCGTGGCGTGTACAACCTTCCCCGGAGCTGTTTGAGGGAGTGGGGTTCTCCGTCTTGTCTCTGAACCCTGAGCAAGCCTTCTCTTATCTCAGAGTCTTTCTCCTCATTTGCAAGATGGAGGGCACGCGTCGTGAGCAGGAACCGAGAACATTCTGCAAAGTGATGGTCGCAGAGTCCTTACTCTCGATGTATTTATTCATATTTATTGGTGAAATACTGCATCGCAGGCCCTGTTTCAAGCACCTTCGGTAACTCAACTAATGTTACTTAGTTTCCTTCCTCACCCTCCCGAGTGAGTCTCTCCTGGTTCGGTGAATTCATCCATTACCTGGTGATTCTTGGGGGGAACTTCATCTCCAGACTCTTGAGACTTTTTCTGTGGCATCCTCAGGACAAGAGGGTTCGCTCCTTCCTTCCGCCCTCCCCTCTGCCTCGGGCACCTGCATTGCTGGCGCGTGAAGCCTTCGAAGCTTGCACAGCGCTGCGAGCATCTCGGCACCACAGCAGCCGCGCAGGAACGTTCGTGCCTAGACCCAGAAAACACGAGAAGGGCACCTGCCGTGTGCTAGCCTCTGGGGTAGGCCAAGGGAAGGAAACCATGTCCTTATTCACGTGGAACAAACCTGAGCATGGAGACAAGAAGTTAAATATACACCCAGAGTAAATTCGAGGAAGGATAAGTGTTGTGAAGGGAGAGAAGTTTATAGCTGATAGCAAGTCCCCAGGGTATGGGGTGCTTCTTCAGCTGAAGTGGTCAGAGAAGTACTCTATGACTGATCTTGAATTAAGATCTAAAGAAAGAGAAGGAACAAGCCGTGTGGAGCTCCGGGGAGAAGGCATTCTAGGCAGCGGGAACATCACGTGCAAATGCCCTGCGGCAGGAACAACTCAGCTTGCTCCAGGAATAGCATGAAGGCCAGTGTGGCTACAGCACAGGGAGAGAGAAGAGCAGGGGTTGCAGAGAACGGAGGATTTCTGGAAAGGGGCCCGATGAAGTAGGACTTGGGCAGGAAGTTTGGATTTTTCTCTAAGTCTTTGTTACTCCTGAATGTAGTCCAAGATTCCCGCGTCGCCCGGGAGCTCCTTAGAAATGCAAGGTCTCCGGCCCTGCCCCGGATCAGCTGAATCACAGCCTGGATTTTTAGCAAGATCCCCATGTGACTTGAACGTATGTTGAAGTTTTAGAAGCACAGCTCTCTAAGTACATTGAAAGAAAGCCACATTCCTGACAATTTTAAGTGTCCTAAAGATCTTTCTGGCCACCACATGAAGAGTGGAGGTTAGAAAGGTGGGGCAAAAGCAGGGCCACTGGTTTTGAGACTGCTTGCAGGGCCCAAGTGAGATCACAGGAGCAGGAGCAAGCGCTCGGGGGTGAGGAGGAGACAGAGGAAATAGAGTGGATGCCCGACAGCCAATGGGTTGACTGTGGAAGGAGGAAAGACATGATTTGGGCCATCTTGGCCTCTGCTCCTCCAAAGAGACTGCAGGGCACGGTCAGAAGCACCCTACCCTGTGGTCAGGTGCAGCCACGCCTCCCCTCCCCCCCTCCACCCCCAGCATCACCACAGGACTGACAGGTCACATGTTTAGGGGCAGTACAGGAGAAGCTTTGGTTTCCTGGATTTCCTCTTCAGTTAAATTATCCAGGAAATGCATGCAGTCGCCCTGGGGAGACGAACCCTATTATCTGTTACCTGTGCTCATTCATTCATTCATTCATCCATTCATCAACTATGCACTGAGCCCCCGATATGTGCTTGGCATTGTGCTAGACTCTGGGAACAGAGCAGTAAATGATACATCACTTTATAGTTTATGAAAAGACTTTTGAAGTATGAATTCCTGAAACAAGGCCTACAAAACCCTTCATTCCCAGGCCCTGCTGACTTGTCCAGGTTCATGTGCCACTCGAGGTTTTTTTTCAGTCAATGTCCCAATTTTAAGAATCTGATGAAAATAAAAAGCATGTCTCCGGGAAAGAATGGGGCTGTGGACAAGCTTAGGAACCCTGCCTAGCTGTTGATCCTGACCACTTTTACTCAATACTCGTGGGTCACGCTGTGCAGTATCATGTCACGGTGACCTTGCTCAAGCTGTCACTTCTGCCTCCAGTCCTTCCTGTCCATCTCCCCTACACACATTTCCACTCATCCTGTGTGTAGATCGAGCTGACGTGCCCCTCACCCCCTCCCACAATAGAATCAATCTTTTTTTATTTTTTGACGGTGGGGGAGCAGAGAGGGAAAGCGAGAGGATCCCAAGCAGGCTCCACACTGTCAGTGCAGAGCCCGACGTGGGGCTGGAACTGACGACCCTCGAGATCACGACCTGAGCTGAAACCAAGAGTTGGATGATTAACCAACTGAGCCATCCAGGCGCCCTCCCCCTGCCCCAGAATCAATCTTTCTAACTCCCTCATGCCCACAGACCTTTGCACACACCACGTATTTTTGGTTCTTCCCTTGCCTGTTTCCCTGACTAGATAATGAGCCTTCTTGGACTCAAATAGATCCTATATGACCTTGGGAAAGTGTTTCACCTCCCTGAGTTTATATTCCCTCATCAATAAAAATGAGCATAATAACCTCTCCCTCCAGGGTGGCTGAGAGGTAAAGGAAATAGATAGGCCTATGGGTGCCTGTCTGGCTCAGTCAGTTAAGCGTCCAACTCTTGATTTCGGCTCCGCTCATGATCTCAGTCATGAGATCGAGCCCCGTGGAGTTGGGCATGGAGCCTGCTTAAGATCCTCTCTGTTTCTTACTCCCTCTGCCCCTCCCCCACTCACACATCCCCATGCCTGAGCTCTCTCTTTCTCTCTCTGTCCCTCAAAATAAATAAATAGGGGCGCCTGGGTGGTTCAGTCAGTTGAGCGTCTGACATCGGCTCAGGTCGTGATCTCGTGGTCTGTGAGTTCGAGCCCCCGATCGCTGCTGTCAGCCTGTCGGTGCAGAGCCAGCTTTGGATCCTCTGTCTCCCTCTCTCTGCCCCTCTCCTGCTTGCGCTCTCCCACATAAATAAACATAAAATAAATAAATTAGATACATAAGTTAAATTAAATTAAGTGGATAGTCCTGGCACACAATATGTCATTTAGTAAACAAATGACAGATTGCATTTTGTAGGCAAAGAAACCAGGGCCTCTCTCTGGAATATTGACCCCTGTGTGGCCTCAGGTGCTCCCTCTAGAAGAAATCCCCACCACCTGAGAAGTGTCCTCAGAACCCGCTCTGGGTCAGGTCACAAGAAGGAGCCAAGTTGAAAAAGGTCCTTCTCAGCCCTGAAACAGAAGTCACTCAAGTTGCCGAGTGCCTTTTCCAGCAACCCGGAAAAAAGAAACCCATCCACGGGAAGGCAGGAGGTGATGTGGGTATCATCTTCATTCCCATTTACCTCTTCCAAACCTTGAACTCTCCTCCACTTTCTTTTAATTTTTTTTTAAGCTTATTTATTTTGAGAGAGAGAGAGAGAGAGCAAGTAGGGGAGGGGCAGGGAGAGAGAGGGAGAGAGAGAATCCCAGGCAGGCTCTGCACTGTCAGCACAGAGCCCAATGCAGGGCTCGAACCTGTGAACTGTGAGATCGTGACCAGAGTCCAAACCAAGAGTCGGACGCTTAACCAACTGAGCCACTCAGGCGGCCCACTGCTCCCCTCCACTTTTGAATCCTTGCCCTTCCGAGGTCCCCAGGGCATGCTCCCTGTCCTCTGGGGTCTGGGACCAATCCCCTGCACACTTCAACTCTTCCACTGTGGGCTCCAGCTTCCGCCCCGCCCCCTGTGCCTCATCACAACCTCCTATCGGCTTTCAGTACCACCTTTCCCACTATCCCCTGCTCGTGGCCTTCCTTCCCTCCTTACCCTACATAGATTCCACACTCCATCTTGACTATCGCTCCCCAGCAGGCCCCCTCCATGAGCTCGCACTCTCTTTCCCCCATAGGAACCTGGCGAAGTCCCAGCCCTTGTAAAACCAACCCTCCACCTTCCCCAGGCCTGTGCCAGAGCGGCTGAGCGATATTGGAGAAAAACACAGCTCTGCTGACGGGTTGCCCTTTAAATTCAAGACCGCAAACCTCAAATTGGCACTTCTCACGCCTGGCAAGCCTACCAACCTTTCCTAGAAAGTTCCTTTTCCTATTCTCAGAGATGGCTATTTCGTGCTTTCTTCTGTCTCTACAAATTACCTTGCACTCCTCAGCTAATGTTCTTGGCTCATCCTTCACTGAGAAACTGGAAGCCGTCAGACCAAGTCTACCAGCCCTCCTGCCCTGTGTCTGTGCTTCCTGCCCTTCCTTCCGTAACCATAGAGGAGGTGCCTTGGGATCCACCCCCTCCAGCCGGCTTGAGGCCTCCACTCCAGCGAGTACCCTGCATCTTTCTGCATCATCATTTTCTCCTTTACCCTGGCTGGTTATTCCCATTTGTGCACAAATGTGTATCTCTTTTGGGAAGGAAGGATACAGGGAAGGAAGGAAGGAAGGAAGGAAGGAAGGAAGGGGAGAGAAAGGAAGAAAGAAAAGAAGAGAAGGAAGGAAGGAAGGAAGGAAGAGAGGAAGGAGAGAGAAAGAAAGAAAGAAAGAAAGAGAAGAAGGAGGGAGGAAGGAGAGAAAGAAAGAAAAAGAAAGAAAGAAAGAAAGAAAAAAAAGAAGGAATTGAAGAAGGAAGGGAAGAAGGAGAGAAAGAAAAAGAAAAGAAAGAAAGTAAAGAAGGAAGGGAAGAAGGAAGGAAGGGAGGAAGAGAAAGAAAGAAAGAAAGAAAGAAAGAAAGAAAGAAAGAAAGAAAGAGAGAAAGAAAGAAAGAAAGAAAGGGTGCCTGGGTGGCTCAGTTGGTTGAGCGTCTGACTTCGGCTCAGGTCATGATCTCGAAGTTTGTGAGTTCGAGCCCCGCGTCAGGCTCTGTGCTGACAGCTCAGAGCCTGGAGCTTGCTTCAGATTCTGTGTCTCCCCTCTCTCTGCCCCTTCCCTGCTCATGCTCTGTCTCTCTCTGTCTCAAAAATAAATAAAAACATTAAAAAAAATTTAAGAAAGAAAAAAAGAAAGAGAAGAAGGAAGGAAGGGAGGGAGGGAGGAGAGAAAGAAAGGAAGAAAGAAAGAAGAAGGAGAAAGAAAGAAAGAAAGAAAGAAAGAAAGAAAGAAAGAAAGAAAAAATGGGGGCAGGAAAAGCACATCTCTGTACCGCACCTGGCAAGAAGCAAACTTCACTCAGATGGTTCAACTGACAGCAAAGAAGGGGCCACTTACAAAGTTAAGGGGCAAACAAGGATGTTGGGGCGCCCAGAGACAAGCAGTGCTAAGTAGGGGTGAGGACTCCCGTGCAGAAAGAGTGAGAGGGAGAAAGAGTGCACCCTGAGGCATGCGAGAGGGGACAGCCCGGAAGGACTTGCCAGCATAGAACGCGTGGCTCCTGCTGGGACAAGGTGCCCAGGGGGTGAGGCAGAGGGGAAGAACACCCGGCCTCTCTTCCTCCCAGGCTTCACCTCTGCTGCCTTTGCCTCCTCTGGGCTGAACCTGCCTGGGAGCATTCTGGCGGAGAGTCCAAGATGCAGGACAGAAGGGTCACCCTCTCAGAGCCCAGAGCGGAACACACACGGGCAAAGAACAGATTTTAGATGGGAGGCCAGCCAGCACACCTTGCTTTTACTCCCAAATGCCCTTCCAGCTTCCGCCCTGTGTCTCTGCTTTCCAAACTCCTTGGAAGAGTTGTCTACACTCAACTTCTTTTTTTTTTTTTATATGAAATTTATTGACAAATTGGTTTCCATTACACTCAACTTCTTTACGTAAGCACCTGCTTTCTCCAACCTACTGGCCTAGCTTTGTCTCCATGACAAGGCCTGACAAAGTTCCTACTGGAATTCCTCATTTCCAGCTCTCCAGTGGCTCCCATGTTCCCAAATCTGAGAGACAACCCCTCAAGCAGTCACCACATTTTCCTTCTTTTTTAAACAATTTAAAAAGTTTTTTTCACTTTTATTCGTTTTTGAGAGACGGAAAGAGACAGAGCATGAGCAGGGAAGGGGCAGAGAGAGAGGGAGACACAGAATGTGAAGCAGGCTCCGGGCTCTGAGCTGTCAGCACACAGTCCGACGCGGGGCTTGAACTCACGAACTGCGAGATCATGACCTGAGCCGAAGTCGGACGCTCAACTGACTGAGCCACCCAGGCGCCCCCTTTTTTTTTTTTAATTTTTTAACTTTTTTTTTTTTTTTTTTTGAGAGACAGAGAGAGACAGAGCATGAGTGGGGAAGGGGCAGTAAACAATTTTAAATATTTTTATTTATTTTTGAGGGAGGGAGCGGCAGAGAGAGGGCACAGAGGATCTGAAGCAGGCTCCGCCCTGACAGCGGAGAGCTGGACGCAGGGCTCCAACCTACAAACCGTGAGATCGTGACCTGAGCTGAAGTCAGACGCTTAACCGACTGAGCCACCCAGGCGCCCCCACATCCTCCTTGAAACAGTTGTCTTGGCTTCCTTGCCCCTAAGACCTTTGCGTTTCCTCCTACCACTCCGAATGCTATTTTTTGGTCTTCCTTTTGCCCGCCTCTCATCCTCTACATCGGCTTGCTCCAGATCTCTGTCCAGGACCTAGGAGGACTGTCACCTTCGTGCCTGCTCTCCAGCTGTCCAGACGCATGGCGTCTCTTACCCTTCAGCTCTCAGCTCAAATGCCACCTGCCCACAGAGGCTTCCCCTGGCCACACTCTCCAGAGCCGCCCCCTCCCACCCCTTGCCACTGTGTCCTGCTGCCCTGTTTGTGTCCTTCCTTGGCCTTATCGTTATTTGTCAACCTGGCTGGTTTATGGATTTGTTTCCTTCTTTATCCAGCAGTGTGCCCGTCCCTAAATCCTTAGCACTTACAACAGTACATGGTACATAGTAGGTGCTAAGTAAATCATTGTTGCACGAATCACCGGGAACTTTGCAAACGTCACAAAACAAGGAAAGGTCAATAATTTAAGAATACTGTTTGCTTTTGCAAGACTGAATTTCCTGATACCCTATTGGATCCTTTGAAAGAAACTCCCCTTCCTATTAAATGTATACTCACGTATATTACACGTCTATGTGAAAATAACCTGAGCAGAGAATCTGGCAATGCAGATTGGGAAGTAGAGGAGGCCCCATATTATTGACATCTAGTTCCAGAAAGGGAAGACTCAGAATGAGATCATCTCTTTGCCCTGAGTCTGGCTGTCGCCTGCGTGAGGCAGCATGAAGAACGGTCAAGGGCCAGGTCAAGGGCCAGCACTGTGGGATGAGGCTAACCTGAGTTTAAATTCCATTTCTATCCCTCATTCATAATGTGACCTTAGCCAAGTCACTTTATCTCTCTGAGTTCCTAACTTCTCCTGTGTAAATGGCCCGGGTAGGGCTGTCACAGGGACTAAGTGATCAGAGCATGTAAAGCCTTCAGCCTCTGAGTCTGGCACATGGGAGCACTCTGTATTAGTTCCAATCATTCCCACAGCTTCTCTGATACGATTTTCCAATTCCAGAATCCTCTCACCCATCGCCCCCTGCAAAAGGGAGCAATGAACATGAAATGAGGAGGCGAGGGCTGGCAGCGGTTTCTGGCGGGTTGTTTGAAAGGTGGTGGGAAATATGGGACGCCTGGGTGGCTCGGTCGGTTGAGCATCAGACTCCGGCTCAGGTCATGATCTCGCAGTTTGTGAGTTCAAGCCCTGTATCAGGCTGTCTGCTGTCAGCTCAGAGTGTGCTTTGGGTCCCCTGTCCCCCTGTCTCTCTGCTCCTCCCCTACTCATGCTCTCTCTCTCTCTCAAAAAAAAAAGGTGGCAGGAAATGACTAGAAATTAAAGATTATGTAATATCCTTTCTGGGGTCAAAGCATTGAAAGATCACGGTGCCCATGCCCACTAATATGAGCCAAAATAAAAATAAGACCCCAAAACATAAAATCTGCACGTATGCTAAAATGAAAATGGCTTTTTTTCTCCTAGATATTCTTTTCTTTTCTTTTTAATTTAAGCGAGAGAGAGGGAATGTGAGCAGGAGACAGGGACAGAGGGGAAAAGAGAGAGAGAGAGAACCTTAAGCAGGCTCCACACTCAGCGAGGAGCTCGATCCCACGACCCTGGGCTCATGACCCGGGCCGAAATCAAGCATCTGATGCTCAACTGACTGAGCCACCCAGGCGCCCCTCCTTAGATTTTTTAATTGCGCAATTCTAGATAAATTCCATGAAGCTGAGCTCTTCATTTTCCACCCCCCTTGCTGCGTCGCCTGCCTCCAGGTCATCCAGCACAAAGCTGATGCCAGGTTCAAAGATTCCTAGGACCCGAGTGCCACGAGATATCACCCACACCCGTAATAGAATTAAGGGTGATGATAAGGCACTGCCTTTTCTATTGCCCCATTGTTTTTGAAGAGCCTCAGGGTCCTTTCACCTAATATTAGCTTGCTTGAAGTCCACATCTTCCAGATGGGGTTGGTAGCTCCTTGGGTTTAAACCCAGAGAAATTAAGTGACTGTCAGGGGTCGCCCCCACAGTCACAGAATAACCAAAATGTATGTAGCCTCGGCTCTTGGACCTACCAAATCACAAGCCAAATGATCTTCAAATGACTCTTCGCCTAGCGACCACCCACTGACCTTTTACTCATACAGTCCTGCTCACACCTCAGGACTCAGGACTCCGGTGTGACCTCTTACCAGAAGGCCCCCCCCCCTCCCCTCCAGGCTGGCCCTGCTCACTTCCTCCAAGCTGCCAAAGTCCTGTGCCGGGCATCGTAGGGCATTCCGGCCTCAAAACACTATTTCCGCATCTGCCTCCCGCCCTGGGCCATGAGCAACCTGAGGGAAGCCATCTTTGCTCGTGACTCGGCGCTCCAAAAGGTTTGGGGTTCCTCACTGAACCAAATGAGCCAATTTAATTAGTATAAAGATATGTGTCGAGCTGGATTTCATAGCCTGGGAGGACTTGTTTCATCAGAAATTGAGGCGGCGCTAACCTAGTCCCAGGCAGATGACGGACTTGGAAAGGGTCTCTTTTGCCACCTGCACCCACCCACCCTGGTAACTGTGGTCCCTGAAATACCACAGTTTGAGAAGAATCCATTGTCTTCGACTGATATTCCCCTAGATGGGTGGCTGGGTGGATAAGGGCCTAGAGGGAAGGGGGCTGCTGAGAGGTATAGTTCCCACAGTTATTTACATACTTTCAATACTCTCCCCACTCTATGGAGGCTAGCCCACACCTGTTCCCTATGGCCTTACCATCTGAGGAGGCTTTAAGGCTCAACAGTATAAAATGAGGTCACATTTCTATCGAATAGCACAATTACAAGGACTTGAAACACTCACCCGCCTCAGTTTTTTTTTTAATGTTTACTTGTTGGGAGAAAGAGGGAGAGAGAGAATCCCACACAGGCTCCACGCGGTCAGCACAGAGCCTGGCATAGGGCTCAGTCTCACAAACGGTGAGATCCTGACCTGAGCGGAAATCAAGAGTCAGACGCTTAACTGACTGAGCCACCCTGGTGCCCCTGCGCTTACTCTCCCTACAGTTATTCTCACAGTCTTCAGCCAGGCCCTGTCCCTAAGGGTGTCTAGGCCTCCCCTTTGGGAGCTAGCCTGTCGACAAAGCCACTGGGTCTGTGATGTATCTCCATCAGCCCCGGGTGCCAGGAGCCCAGACGACCTAGTGGAGACAGGCTCCAGACCTCCCCCCATCAATGCTCTCACCTCCTAGCTCAGACCAGTGGGTCAGGTTTAGCAATTCTTTACAAGGTTCAGAGATAAGGTGCAGATTTTTAGCTAACCTTTACGGAGCACTTACACACACACACACACACACCAATATGACATGAGAAAAGAAAAAATTTGACCCATTTGGCTTCTTTAAAATTCAAAAGTTTTGAGCCCCCCCCCAAAGACAGCGTTAAGAAAAGACAAGCCCTAAACTGGGAGAAAATATTTGCATTTACTTTTACTCCCTTGCCCAAATCTGCTAGAACTACAGTAAAGGGATGTTTTTTTTCCCCCTCTAGTAAAGGAGACAACAGCTATAAAATCTTGGAAGCTGGGAAGCTGATAGAGCAGTGGTAAGGGATTTAGGGAAGCTGAGAAGCAACCAGACAGAAAAAAAAATGAGGCAATAATGAACTCCAGAGAAAACAAAATGGCTCAGGAAAGGAAACGTAATTGTAATTTGCTACCATTCCGTTCCAGCTATGATCAGCATGTCACCACAGTCATAACAGTGTAAGTACTGACGGTTAATCTAAGGAAAATTAGAATATAATGGGACTGGGAGGATGGAAAGAGCTGTCTTCGTGGTGGACAATGAGGGAAAGATACATGGCCAAGTCCTCATTTTGCACAGTGAAAAGTCAATAAATGATCCTAAAACTGAAAAATCATGCAGCAGCCACACAAGCTTGTTATTTTAAGCTGTAGAGGAAAAAAAAAATCCAAAAAATCAATTACAAAGGTAAAATATTTGCAACAGGGGACCCGGGCAATAGTTAGGAAACCTCAGTTTTTCATATTGACTCTTGTTTATTATTTGGGCAAACACGTTTATAGTCTGGGCAAACACGACTTTTCACAATTTAAAACTCTGCAGGGGTACCTGGGTGGCTCAGTCGGTTAAACGTCCAACTCTTGATCTGGGCTCGGGTCATGATCTCATGGTTCATGGGTTTGAGCTCTGAGTTGGGCTCTGCACCGATAGCTTGGAACCTGCTTGGGATTCTCTCTCTCTCTCTCTCTCTCTCTCTCTTTCTGCCCCTCCTCAATCTGCTCTCTTTCTCTCTTAAAATAAATAAACTTAAAAAAAACAAAAGATGCTAAATCAGAAATGTCTCTGTCTCTGCTTCCGTTTTTTGAGGCTAAAGTGTCCCTGAAGGACTTGTATCAGAACAAACAAATAGGCCCCCCAGAGATGACTTTAAGTCCCCTTTTGCAAAACAGGGACCCCATCTGACCCTGCAGTTAGTTGACTTCTTCAGCAAGATTTCTGAGTTCTTAGGTGAGATGTGGCCACAGTTGTGGTCTGATATGCTATGTGTCCCTGAGATTAGAACAAGAGGACACAGGCCATGTCTCCAAATCGGTCAACAGATTTATATTAAGTATTCAGCACGTTTCACTCTCAGCACAGGGCTGGGTCCCCTGTGTGGAAAGGGACAGATGTGGTCCCTGCCCTCCTGGAGATAACGTTCTCGTGGGAGAAGACAGACAATAAATAAGGCAACAATAGAGCACCAGACACACTCAGATAGAGAGAAGTGCTTTGGAAAAAAGAATACACAAGGATTCGGGAGATTTACGTGGGCGTGAATTCAGACAGGACCGCCCAACAGGTGGTGTTTGACCTGAGCAGTGCGAGACAAGGGGCCACCACGTGGAAAGTATGGGGGGGGGCAGCACACACACAGCCCCTGAGGCAGGAACCAGCTGGGCACGTGGGGACTTCTTGGAGTCCAGAAGCTAGGGCATTGCCGGAGACTGGATTTTCGAGTGCAGTGGGCAGTGTGGGAGGTGGGCTGTGAGCAGGGGTGAGGAGCCCTCCCACAGCTTGGTCCCCACAGAGGCCAGCGTTCTTGAAACAGGAAGACAGAGTCCTAAGAGCAAGAATAGAAGGCGGGGGCAGTTGGAAGGTGACTGAGAGAGAGGAGATGGTCACTTTGAGGCACCGGCTATTCTAACAGACACCGGCCGGGCCGTCTACAAAAACAGAGCTCTGACCTACAGCCTGCAGCGACCAGCCCAGGAAGGGAAACCACAGCCCCTGCAGCAATCAGCCCCAAATGGCCGGGACTTGATCAGCAACTGCCAGCTTCCCTCATTCTCACCCCTGCTTCCGATTTAGGACCAAACACTGAAAGCCAGATAGCCACCCCTCACCCGTCACACGGGATGCCCCACGTCTATCAGCCCCCCGCCAGCTTCCCCTGCCAACAGCTTCCCTTCTGGGCTCCCCCTTCCCACTCGAAGCCGTCCCCCCGCCCCCGCCCCACCCCCTGCCCCCTGCCCCCACCCCCACCCCCTGCCCCCACCCCCGCCCCACCCCCCTCCCCCCCCGCCCCACCCCCCTCCCCCCTCCCCCCTCCCCCCCCCCCCCCCCCCCCGCCACTGAGGTTCTGCTGAGCACGTGGGCTGGCTCCCTGTGGAAAGCTCTGAATGTGTTTGTTCTTCACTCATTTCTGAACTTCAGACAAGGGGCAGCAAGGGTCACTGGAGACAAGGAACAATCCGAGGTGGATTTTGGAGACGAAACAGGCCCACGTGGCTGAGGAACCCGAAGGGGTGGAGGGCTCCGGGGAAGGAAAGAGGGAAGTCGAGGAGACTCCCTGGGCGGCTGGGGCACCATTTACCGAGATGAAGGCTGGAGGAGGAGCTGGAGAGTGAGGTTGGCTACAAGTCGGAAGTTGGGGTTTCGATGTGTTGAGTCCGAGATGCCCATCAGACGTTGGTGCCCGGAATTCTGCATCTGCGCCCGTGACCCGACGGGACCCAGCAAGAGGGAAGATGTGAGAAGGGGCCCCAGGAAGATGGTTTTTATAGCCAGGAGCGTGGATGAGATCACAGAGGGAGACAGGAAGAGACCGGAAGCAGGGCTGAGCCCGGGAGACTCCCATGGTCAGAGGTGGGTGGAGGACGGGGGTCCGTGGAGACCGGGAGGAGCTGCCAGCGTGAACCCCAGAGTGAACCCCGCACTGCTGGGCACGGTGCTGGCGCCCTGGGCCACCTGCCGCCGTCTTCCCCCGGGGCCTCATCTCATCCCGCCGGCCTCCTTTGGACCAATGTATTTCCCCAGGTGCGCCTTCTTGCTTCAGACCTTTGCATGTGCTAGTTCGTCTCTAGGATCTCAAAACTAAGGTAGATTCATTATCAATAACTCAAACACAGTGGCCACGTACGACGTAGAAAGTAAAAGCTGCCCATCGATCCCGCGTTAATGAACTTTTGGGCTAAATCCTTCAGGATGTGTTTTCTGTTCAATCGCTAGCGTCCTCTCTGTCGTACACACATACGGGCAATATCCCCACCAGCCCGGAAAATGGGAAATGCTTGTTTAAAACGTGCTTTTTCGGGGCCCATGGGTGGCTCAGTGGGTTAAGTGTCTGACTCCTGATTTCAGCTCGGGTCACGACCTCACGGTTTGTGAGTTCAAGCCCTGCATCGGGCTCCTGTGCTAACAGTTGGGAGCCTGCTTGGGATTCTCTCTCTCTCTCTCTCTCTCTCTCTCTCTCTCTCTCTCCCCCCCCCGCCCCTTCTCTCTCTCCCAAAATAAAGAAATTAAATAAATACACAAAACTTGTTTTTTCCTCTTAATACATCATGACTCTTCCCACATCAGCACCTAGAGAGATGGCTCATTCCTCAAAACAGGTGTTTAGATTTCATTGTATGGATTGATCACAATTTAACCATTTCCCACTGATGAAGCCTTGCCCCCTTTCTTTTTTGAAATTACAAGGTGGCAACGCTCTAGTTTGTGCATGCTGTGCAAACTCGTGCCCTTGGACAAATTCCTAGAAGTGAGACTGTGAGGTCCAAAGAGGTGAACGCTGTTAATTTAATAGATGTTACCAAACTGCTGTCCCAAGAGCTCATGACAATTCTTGCCAATAAATGTGAATGAAATTCCTGTTTATTCACATTCTTGCCAAGACTGGGTATTGCCAATCATTTTAACTTGGTCAAGTCTGATAGAAAGATTATATTGTATTGTTGTTTAATTTGCATTTCCTAGAATATAAATAAGGTTTCTCATAGTTTATCATATTCTTTGGCCCATTTCTCTGTGGGTTTTTTTGTCCTTTTGATTTGTAAGCCTTCTTGGTATATTCCAAGAATCAGCCTCCTATCTTATATAGATGTTACAAATATTCTGTATTGATTTGTTTTTCTTTGTTTATCTTTATTTTTGCTTAATAGAGGCTTAAGAATTTTATGTGGGGGTGCCTGAGTGGCTCAGTCAGATGGGCATCTGACTCATGGTTTCAGGTCATGATCCCAAGGTCACGGATCGAGCCTGGAGTCAGGCTCCTCGCTGAGCGTTGAGCCTGCTTGGGATTCTCTCTCTTTCTTCCTCTGCCCCTCCCCCTCCTCTAAAAAAAAAATAAAAGGAAGAACTGTATGTGATGACGTGTAGTAACTTCTTTTTTCATATATTGTGTGTTATGCTTTTAGCGGCCCCCAACAGTCCAAAATTATTTTCTAAAACCTCTTTTTTTCTAGAGCTTTCTTGGTTTTATTTACTTGCATGTAAACATCTTTGAAACATCTGGAATTATTTTGGTGTTGAGAAGCAGGGACCTGGTTTCTCTCAGTAAATATTTATTGAATGAATGTATGAGCAGGAGGGACATCCTTCAGCCCTAAGTAAAGTTGATGGCCTCCTAAGGGTTTAGATCAGATGGTTAATAGAGTTACTTATTCAACAAATGTTTCTAAACCATGCGCCCAGGTGATGGCATGTGTGCGACTCTCGCAGTCCATGGAGGAAACAGACATCCGCCTGATAGCACAAGTGGATGTGAAACTTACAAAGGAGACATGCGCTCTCGGAGAGCATGTGATCAAGAAGGCTGCCCTAGCCTGGGAGGTCAAGGAAGGTGTCTCCGGTTAGGGAAGCTTCTTGGGACACTCTCGGGACCGGCACCCAAGGGCGGGTGAAAACGGCGGGACCGGGCAGAGGGAGAAAACTACGTTGCAGCCTCAGCAAAGGTCTCAGCTGCTCCCAGGGAGCTCTGGGGTGGAGATGCCTCTTCAGAGGCGCTCTGAATGAAGACAAAGTGTCTGGGTCTTCATTCCCTATTCCTCCTTTCCTCCAATGCGCTAGGCAGTGAACGAAGGCTGCCCCCAGGCAGCTCCCGGAGAGACCCCTCTGTGAGTGTTGGCCTCCAGCCCTCCCGGTGGCTGGCAGAATGAGGGCCTGGGTCCCGGAAAGGACTTATGGGTGACACACCACACCACCCACTCCAGAAGTCCTCCCTAAGAAGTGGGGGTGACCCTTGGGTACTGACGGATGAATAGGAGTTCGCCAGGCACAGAGAATGGGGGCTTCCTCCAGGGGACGCATGCTTTCTCCAGCACGGTGCCCTGCCACCAAAGCGGGGACACCGATTAGACGGCTGGTGGGTGAACAGGTTCGTCAAATACATTCAAATCTAGACACGCACATACAAAAAATTAGGAAGACAGAAAAGGCAAGACTAACAGCGCCAGCCAGCCCTCAGAGACAACTCCTATTAACGTTTACTTATCTGTCTCCTTTGAGATCCCTAGGCCAAGAGTCAGGAGCCCAGGGCTCAGTTCTAGGTCAGACATTAACAGTTGTTAAGTCTCTCCTCTCCCCTCCCCTTCTCCCCTGCTGAATTGTGCCTAAATCTTTCCAGTCTAGACTTAACTATAATCAGCAAGGGTGGTGGCCAGCAGGCCCCAGGACTGAAGGTTGCGGGTGGGGGTGGGGTGGGAGAGAAGGACCTGAAAAGAGGCCTGGCCACCCTGGAAAGGTTTTGCAGAGCATCCTCTAGCCTGGGGAAGGGGCAAGGCCCCAGAGCTGTTTACGTTCCCTGGAGGTTCCCATTACCTCCTTGCAATTCCCCCAGTGTCCCAGGCTGTCTTTGGCCCAACCCAGTCCTCTGCCCGGGTCTCTTCCCTTCTCCTGATCCAGCTTGGTTAACTCTTACTGATCCTCCAGAATTCAGCTCCAGGACACCTCTTCCTGGGAGCCTTCCCGGTTTGCCCAGGAGGAATCGGACTCCCCTCTGGCCTCTCAGAACCTTGCACACTTCACAGCACTTATCACAGGACACTTTGGGCACTTGTTTGGTGACCTCCCACCTAGGCTTCCCCCTAAATGGTGGGCTCTGTGAGGGCAGGGACCCAGCCTCACTCATCGTGTATCCCAGGGGCCAGGCTGCTGTCAAAGAAGTCAGTTCACAAGGCCTCTGAGAGGGAAGTCCCTGGGTGTCCCCAAATTATTCCTCATTGGCAGAGCAACTTCTTCTAGAATGGCAAGCTCCCTCACTTTGTCCTCAGAAAAGCACCCCAACCCCTTCTGGGTCCTTCCTTTCCTCGCTTCACCTGCTTCTCTTTCCCATTTCCTGGAGCAGGGCTTCAGAGAAGCAGAGGAAGGATTAGTTTTCTCTGAGTTGGGGGATGGCCTATATCTGTAGGGTGAAAGTCAAGGCCTCTTTCAAAGGATGGAGAAGCTGCATTAGACTCTGGGCTAGGCAGCTACCTCTCCCCCTGCTGTATCTTGGAAGGACTTCGAAAAATGAGTTTAGTCGGCAATGAAGGTGAGCCAGCCACAGTAACACCCAGACAGACAGATGGCTGGAGGGGTGCTGTCCTCTCTCTTGTAAAAGCTTTGCATCCAAGACCAGCCTACAAGTGTAGTAGGGAGTGAGCTCCCCCCCCCCCCCCCCCCGCCAAGGAAGGGTAACAGTCACACAGAGGTTGGGTGGACCCCTGTTAGGAATGCCTTTACGGGATCTGCAGAAAGAACTAGATAGACCAGATATCCTTTGACAGTCCTCTAACTCAAGAGTTGATGATTCAGGTAGGAGGAGAGTCTGAAACAGAGGGAGGTTTAAAGAACACCAATCCTAGGGCGCCCGGGTGTCTCAGTTGGATGCGCCTCTGACCGTTGATTTTGGCTCAGATCGTGATCTCACGGTAATGGAATTGAGCCCTCTCAGCTGGGAGCCTGCTTGGGATTCTCTCTCTCTTTCTCTCTCTGTCTGTCTCCTCTCTCTCTCTCTGCCCCTGCCCCACTTGTGCGTGCTCACTCTCTCTCTCACTCTCTGTCTCAAAATGAATAAATAAACACACCAATCCCTTGGGTTCTAGGGGGTAAAATTAGGAGAAAACAGAGCAGAGATAAGAGGGACCTGACTGGGGCCCCAGTAAAGCCATGCAGAGTTGGGAGCAGAGGGGTCCCCTTCCACAACCTCTTGGTGAGGCCCAAGGATCCGGGGGCAGGGCAGGGGGAGGGCACAGACACCAGCAGGCCACAGCTGGCGGGGGCGGGGACGGAGGCAGGGGCTCCCAAGGCAGAGTCCAGGGAAAACAGACAAGGGCAGAGTGCACGCTGCATCCTAACGCTCTCTGCTCAATGACTGCAAACAACGGACAGTTAATCAAGCTGGAAATTACAAACAAAACCTTGAAGTGCCGCTTCCTGGAAAGAGCTCCCACTTCCCACCAGAGTGCAGTCCTTGAACGATTGTAGTTCCGTCGCTCTTGAATTAAGACCACAAACCTTAGTGTAGCTTTCAGGCCCTTCGTGATCTGGCCCGTGGCCACTCCCCGTTCTAAAGTTGCTCGGCTGAGGGCCCGGCTTCCTCCAGACCCCAAATGTTTTTAAATGACTATGTCACTTAACATCTAAGTCCCCTGCTAGACTGTAAGCTCTGTGGAGGTAGGGGATGTGTCTGTCTTGTTCAGCACCATCCCCCCGGCATCTAACCCAGAGCCTGGCATGGAAGAAAGGAAGGAAAGAAGGAACGGAGGGAAGGAGGGAGGGAGGGAGGGAGGAAGGGAGGGAAGAAGAAAAGTCCCTGAGAAACACAGCATTTTCAGCAATTGAAAAATGATGGAACACGAAACACGATTAATTAAATCAGGCACATAAATAGAGGGCCATATGTCAAGGTTCTATTTGTTCTATGACAGCGTAAAACCTGCACATTTTTCATCAGGATGGAAATAACAAACACAAAACCACACGTGCCACCTCCTAGTGAGACCTTCTGCTTTTTCCATTGGAGTCAGTCCCTCCCTGAATTCAGTCCAGGCAGGAGGAGCGGGTGGTCCCCACCTACAGCCCGACTTGGTCTGGATCCAAGAGCTGGGACCCAGACGCCAAGCTGAAGGCCTGCAACCAAAGGCAAGATCAGGTATAGATTCATTATCTCCTCCACGCCAAGTACGGGACTTGGCGGTTGACTTGTTTAGTCCCCGAAGTCTGTGAGGTAGGAACTGTTACCCTCCTTTTACAGGTGAGAAAACTGAGCTTCCAATGGGTTGAGGAATCTGATTAATGTCACACAGTTCTGGGGGTGCCTGGCTGTCTCAGTCGGTGGAGTATGTGACTCTTGATCTTGGGGGTTGTGAGTTCAAGCCCCACACTGGGCCAGGAGCCTACTTAAAAAATAAAAAATATTGTAAAAAAAAATATATAAATATATCACACAGTTCTGTCCCTGGATCCACCTGGCCCCAACAGACACGCTCTTTTCTCCCTGTAGCTTCTCTGACCAAGAGGCAGAGGCACCAGCAGCGGCTGTGGGCACAGTAACTAAGGCTTCAGAAGTCTAAGCTTCCATGGGCAACATTTGCTGGTTTGGTCTGCATCGTAGCCTCCCCCTTTCTGGAACGCAGCCCTCTTTCCAGCAGGAAATTCCTTCTGTGTGCCGCTGGTGAGCTGGCCCTGCCCTTTCTTTGCCCAGCTTCCAAAGGTAGACATTCCCCAGTTAGAATACTCATTCCCACCTTCAGAACTACCGGTTCTGGAACACACACGTGATCCGACAGGGTCGGTCAGAGGTCCTTCCTGAGTTCGGGGGCTGAATCTACCGGGAAAGAGCGTCTTTTTCACGGAGGTGCCAAGTAAGTAGGAAAACAGAATTGGGGCTGCCCTGGGACATCTGTCTTGCCACATGAAGAGGGTCTGCTGAGGACTCCAACCAACAGAGGGAGGGAAGCAGAAAAGAGACGTGAGACAGAGAATGCCCTGAAGACCTTGTTGGAGCTCTGGATCCAGCCACGCCTGGGCTGCCCTTGGAATTCCCACATACATTCTTTTTCTCTTGAGCAGGTGCAAACTGGAGAAGAGTAGACACGCCAGGATGGAGAAGGTAAGAGGGTGGACCAGGAACCCAGCGAGGCCCGGAACCATCCAAACAGGACGGAAGAGTCTTCCAACCGAATGTGGCTCCACCCTTGCCACCCATGTGACTCTGTACCCACGCTGTCCTTCTCTGATCTCGGGCATGCCATCTGCAGAGGGATGTACCAATGAGCAGAACCACACCAGAGACTGCTTGTTCCCGGGAAAACACAGAGAAATGGGAAATTTTCCAGTGAAATCAATACAAAGAGATCTTTCCTGGTCTGGAGAGGGAGGAGGGACCGAGCTTTTACCGCGTACCATGTGGGTGTCAGGACTTACCTGCTTCACTGCAAGCTAGTGGGGCGCCTGGGTGGTTCAGTCGGTTGAGCGTCCGACTCTTGATTTCGGCTTGGGTCATGATCTCACGGTTCGTGACTTTGTGCCCCGCATTGGGCTCTGTGCTGACAGCACAGAGAATGCTTGGGATTGTCTCCCTTCCTCTCTCTCTGCCCCTCCCCGGCTCTCGTGCTCTTTCTCAAAATAAATAAACTTAAAAAAAAAAATGCAAGCTACTAAACTGAAGGTAGGGATTCTATGCTTAAGACTCAATGCACATCACTCACTCAAATAGGAAATATTTACGAATGAATGAAACAGATTTCCCAGTTAATTCTCAGAGTGGACCAGGACGGCCATAAAAGACTGCCTTGAATGTACAGAGAATGGTGTTATCTTTAGGAACCAGATCCCCCACCCTGCTTGGTATATAGACCTGGACTGGACTGCTTTGAAAATGGTTTGTTTGTTTTAAATGTTTATTTATTTTTTAGAGAGAGAGCACGCGCATGAGTGGGGGAGGGGCAGAGAGGGGGAAAGAAAGAATCCCAAGCAGGCTCCACACTGTCAGTGCAGAGCCTGATGCAGGGCTTGAACTCACAAACTGTGGGATCATGACCTGAGCCCAAGTTGGAGGCTTAACCGACTGAGCCACCCAGGCGCCCCGAAAATTGTTTGTTTTGGGGGAGAAGAATCTACAGCGTATATGCGTATGTGAGTGTGTAAGCATGTGGGCGTGGCATGCATGTGGTGCAAACAATGTGTGTTTGTGTGTGTTTACTGTCTAGGAGATTCCCCAGGGATCAGGCCCACATCTGCAGGTGGGAGGCTGAGGCCTATCTTCATTTCCTGTTGGTGACAAAGCCTTCAGGACTGGGTGGGGAGCACTGAGTACCCCCTAGCCTATCGTACTGAGCCTTTCTCATACCATTCCAGAAAAAGGGAGCCTTCAGGCTTTGGTCACATATGGTTACAGACACCTGGATTCCCCTACCTTATCATGGGAGGAGTAGAGCATTGTTTCTTTTCTTCTTCTTCTTCTTTTAATGTTTATTCATTTTTGAGAGACAGAGCATTAGCAGAGAAGGGGCAGAGAGAAAGGGAGACACAGAATCTGAATCAGGCTCCAGGCTCTGAGCTGTCAGCACAGAGCCCGATGCGGGGCTCGAACCCACGAACCGCGAGATCATGACCTGAGCCAAAGTCAGATGCTTAACCAACTGAGTCACCCAGGCGCCCCCGAGTTTTGTTTCTTCAAGCAGCCAGGCAGCCCCTCCACTTGCCGTCCTAGACAAGGGCACGTCTATGGGTAGATAATGTAGATCCGGAGCAGAGAGAGGTTAGAGGTTCTACGTCTCTATCTGGGGAGGAGGGAAAAGGGCAGATACCCAAGAGGATGACAGAGGCTAACAGCAGGGCTGGGGCTGGGACTTTGGCGAGGCTCCCCCTGGAGCGGTCATTGTCAGCGTCAGGGTTTAAGTATGTTTCTCCAACCTGCAGTTCCCTCCCACTCTTGAAAAGCCTCAGTAATGCTGAGTTGACCAGCCTAGTGGTTGCTATGGGACAGTAAAGGGCAACCAGTGTCCATGGTTGGAACAGACCCCCAGGGGAGCTGATGGCCTTCCCCACACTGCCTCCTTCTTGAGGCCTGTGGGACAGCACAGCACCATTTCCAGGGACGCTAGCAGCCAAGTGAGAGAAGTCCGCGTGAAGGAGAAAGTGACCCTAGGGGGCCAGGTGTCGGTGCAGTCACAGCCTCCGGCATTGATGGATGGGAACCAGGCAGAGATCACGCCCCTTTCTCCCTAATACTGCAGGCAAACAAGCCTTGAAAGCTGGAGCCTAGATCCCATAACATAAAACCACAGATGAGTCGATCATAAGCTATTTAGCATATTGATCAGGACTCCTTCGGTTGCGGGGGACCTGATTCCCATTACCCTTAGACAAAAAAGAAACATATTGGCTCAAGTCACCAAGAAATTCAAGGGATTTAGGCATGGCTAGATCTGATGGTGTCATGGGACCTTGTATGTCTCCCCTCTCACGTCACCTTGCCTCTGCTTGACTCCATGCCCCAACAGGATCTTACTCGTAGTAGAAAAATGGCTCCCAGTGGCTCCAGGTTTACAGGGTCTGAAAAGCTGCCATTCCAGAGAGACTCTGTTTCTGAGTCCATGATAAAACTTCCAAAAGGCATAAACTCATGGTGTTCAATATGGAGAGGGTGTGTGTGTGTCCCCCAACCACAGTGAACACACCGAGGGCATAGAGCTTGGTTTATAAATGCACTCTGCACAAAATGGACGTAGAATTCCATAGAGAAATGGCTGGTCCCAAGGCTGAGCCTGGGAAAGTACAAGAGGAACCGAAAATATCTTCTTAAACCAGAAGGCGAGGAGTCACTTAAAGAATGATGGGGGCGGGGCGCCTGGGTGGCACAGTCGGTTAAACGTCCGACTTCAGCCAGGTCACGATCTCGCGGTCCGTGGGTTCGAGCCCCGCGTCAGGCTCTGGGCTGGTGGCTCAGAGCCTGGAGCCTGTTTCCGATTCTGTGTCTCTCTCTCTCTCGGCCCCTCCCTCGAGGGGCCCGTTCATGCTCTGTCTCTCTCTGTCCCAAAAATAAATAAAAAACGTTGAAAAAAAAATTAAAAAAAAAAAAAAGAATGATGGGGGCTTGTCGAAAGACCACAGACACAGGCTAGAAGGAGCTCTCAGAAGCCAAAAATGGGGAAATTTTGAGCATCAGAATAAACAATGAGAATAAGAGATTATAACCCATTGGAGAAAATAAGAAGCAATGAGCCCATGCCTATATAAACAAATAAGTAAACAATTTGATTTAAGGCTTAGTGATTCCATGCTTAATGAGAGGTGGGATATTTACATTGTCACAAAAATACTTGTTAGTTACAAAGAAAGAAAGTGTGACTTCCCAGTGGACAATCCTGGCCGACACCACCTTAATCGAGTGACAATGAACATCACCAGTCGCAGGACAAATCAAAATTGTACCACCTGGTAGGATGCCACAAAAGGAAAACAGCTGGGGGCGCCTGGCTGGCTCAGCCAGTAGAGGATGTGACTCTTGATCTCAGGGTTGTGAGTTCGAGCCCCACTCTAGGTGTAGAGATTACTTAAAAATAAATTAAAATCTTAAAAAAAAAAAAAAAAGACAACAGCTGCTCTTCTGGAATTTTCCCACCAAAGATGCCTAATCTAATCCAAACATAAAGAAACATCAGGCAAGCCCTAATTGAGGAACATTCTACAAAACAAGTGGCCAGTAATCTCAAAGGGATCAAGGTTGTGATAGTGGAGGGAAGGCTAAAGAACTCTTCCGGATTGAAGGAGACTGAATAGTCATGGCAAGTAATTCAATGTGTGATGCAGTTGAAGGGCCTGACTATGCAATGGAAAACAGAGGTGTGAACAGGGGACTAATATGCTTACCACTAAGAGATACTAGCCCAGAAGACTCTCCCTGCTCCCTTTCCCGCCCTGGATACATATAACTCTCCATGAACTTTGTTGGGGAGGAGGGAGGCATGTTGATGATGTAGTGAGGGTGTAGCTAAGCTAAGGGTCCCACGCATTTGACATCTGAACGCATCACTTGTTTTCCTTTGACAGCACACATACCTTCCCAATCACATAGGAAATTACATTCACATGCAATTTCATGTCAAGGCCACGTACTCCACGTGCGCAGGACCTATGAGTTTAGGGCAGTGGAATTAGATCAGAGGAAGGTGCTCATCTTTTTTTAAACGTATTTATTTATTTAAAAATATTTTCTTTCAATGTTTACTTACTTTTGAGGGGGGGGGGGAGAGGGACGAAGAGGGAGACACAGAATCCAAAGCAGGCTCCAAGCTCCGAGCTGTCAGCACAGAGGCCGACGTGGGGCTCGAACTCACAAACTGCGAGATCGTGACCTGTGCCGAAGTCAGACGCTCAACCGACTGAGCCACCCAGGCGCCCAGGAAGGTGCTCATCTGATTTAAGGCAACGCACAGGAGAATAAACGTGTGCCATGAAGTCTAAAGTGCAAGTTCCCCGGGATGGAAAATGGCAAATCACTGTGAGCGGAGTAAATGAAAGTGAGTGGACAGACCAACGCCGCTTGGCCCTTCCAATGCTGATATTGGACCCATCTCGGTGTCTGATTTAGCTGGTCTGATCCCAGCTGGCCTCTTGTTACCTCCTCTTATCACCCTCTTCATCCTGAATCACTCACCCTGACCCACCTGACCTACTCCCCAGGTTCCACCGATGACACCAATACCCTCCAGATCGAAGGCTCCATGCTTCTCTCCACCTCCACCGGACCTAGGATTGTCCTCCCAATAGTCCTATTTCAGCATGTCCAACCTGACTCGGGCTCCAGGCTTTCGCTCCCAGTGCAGATCCCGAGAAGACATCTCATATCTAATCATGGACACCCCAAAGTGGGGGGAGGACTCTACAGTGCAATACAGGTGCAAGGTGGCCATCTTTTACTAAATCTGTAATTTTGAGCAGGAGCCATGAACCCCTCTGCGAATCTGAAAAAGGCTATGGACTCTTTGCCCAGGTAAAAGCACATTCACATAAGAATTTGGGGGGTTCCTGCATCTCGTGGAGCCCATCCACAGGAACTAGATTAAGAACATCTGCTTTAGGTAGGAAAGCATCCTATTTTTCAGAGCCTTTGTTATAGTCCTTGAAACATTCCAATGAGCTGGTGTTTTTCAACCTTAGGCTGATTGGGGGTGTATTCCCCCTTAATTACAGAGGAGTTTGTGTTGGGAGAAGACAGATGTAGTGGTAAATAAAGCTTAGGACTCGTCTGGGAGAATAAAGATAAAAAGAATAGCTCAAGTCTCGTGTTTTGCCAGAAGGAGAAGGAACACGGCGTCCTCACGCTCAAGGCTTGTTCTAAACTTAGCCGGCTCCCGTGGTTCCAAAGTTGGCAAAATGAGCCCCCGCCATCCTAATAAACACGTCGCGGTGCAGTGACTCACTGAGACGACAGCCGTGTGCGGGACGGGGCTGCTTCCGGTCGGCCACGCAAGGGACCGTGGTGGGCTGGGACCCCCAATGCAGCAGGGCGTCCGATGCAGGGGCGAGGATGGCCTGGGGGCCAGCTGCCCTGAAGAGTCAGGCTTGCCAGTGGTAGAGCCCAACTTCTCATCCCAGAGAGAAATGAAGACCCCGGGGTTAGGGATCGAGGGGAGGACACACAGCAAGGGAGGGAGCGTCATCCTGGGGGCTTCCTCTGATGGCCCTTCACGCCCAGTGAGGGCATAGAAGGAGGCAAACAAGGAGGATGGCATTCCTAGATGCCAAGGGACTTCCCTGTGACCTTAGACTTCTTCTGGACACTAACAGAAAGTGGCTTCTAGAAGGAGAGGCAGGCAGTACTCCTCTGCTCTGCCTGGCCCTGCCGCGGTCAAGCCGACCTGATCAGGCTGTGCTGGAGGCGTGCGGTCAGCTCAGGGTGGCCGCGCTCCTGGAGAGGGTGGCCACTTTGGAAGGGACAGATGGACTTGGGCTTCACAGACGGGCACAGTCACCATCTCCAAAGACCCAGTGGGCTGTCCAGTGTGTCCGACTCCTTCCGCAGAGGCCGAACATCCAGCCCCGGGCTCAGTGGGGTGGGAAGGGGCCCCTGGGGGCCAGCTGGGGGCTGAAGGGGTTCTTGTAGAGGTCAGAAGAGGGTTCACAGAGCAGCCAGGAGAAGTTGCATCTGGGAAGCGGAGCAGCCGAAGGGGTCACTCAGCAGCAGGTCTGACAAGTGACCGGAAGCTGGGACAGATGGCCCAGGCCAGGGAGGTGAGGGGCTGGCTGGGAGGCTGAGGATCCAATGGTGCGGGATATTGGCCCCATGTCAGGCAGGGATGTGCAAGCTTGCTCTGGGTGGGGAGTGGCCTCCCGGCACCCGGGGAGGTCAGAGGGCCCCATGAGGCAGGTTCTGCAGGGCAAGGTAGCAGAGGCATTAGTCACATTCCATGATGCCCTCGGGAGAGAACGAAGGCTGGCGGAAGGAGCTGGCAGAAGTCAGTCCAATATGAGGAAGGGCTTCTGCCAGCCACAGCCAGAGCTATTGAGCAATGAAATGGGAGGCGGTGAGCCCCTTGGCACTGGGACGCTTCTAACAGGTCGGCCTGGCGGGGAGAGTAGACGGCAGATTCAAGAGTCCAAGTCCCTTGCAGCCTGGATTCTTCCAGAAGTCTTGTTGGGGGAGAAGAGCAGAACTTGATTTCTCCTTTCCCAAAGTGGGAAAGCGGAAGCCCAGACAGAACGCCGCACCCAAGGTCGCACAGGAAGGCGGCAGAACTGGGAGTGAAACCCTTATCTGCTCCTTCCCAAGCCCCAGACTGTCCCATCTGCTTTCCCAACTGGTGTCCCAGCCTGTGCTATTTTGGGCTGGCTCCCCTGCCAGGACAGAGGGTGCCCATGGGACCAGCGCAGCACTGACAGCTGGCTCCCAAGCAAAGCTGGTAACCGAGCACCCCAGGGCCTGTTACCTGGGGCACTGAGTCTGTCCCTGTGCCACTAGGAGGGAACATAACTGTGCAGGGCATCACTCTGACCCTGGCTCTCTCGGCAAAGAAAATCACATTGACTTCCTCAAGTGGGGAAAAGTTGAAGAATCGCAAGTGAACTTTGTCCTCCAGTCCACCAGGGGGACCCAGTGGGCCTGGCTTAGATCTTTGTTTCCCAAGTAAGTTCCTTAGAACACTAGTTTTTCAAAAAGCAACTCGAGGAAAGACTTTTGTGCTTTGTTTGTGGTAATAGTTTTATTGAGGTAACACTTCTATATCGTACCATCCACACGCGTAAAGTGCACTGTACAATTCAATGGCTTTTAGTGTGTTCAGAGAGTTGTGTAACCATCACAACTGATTCTGGAACATTTTCATCATGTCTGGAAGAAAGGCTGAGCCCTTCGGCTCTAATTCCCTACTTCTCTTAGCCCTAGGCAACCGCGATTCTACTTTCTGTCCCTATAGATTTGCCTATTCTGGGCATTTCATATACGTAGATTCGTGAAATGTGTGCTGTTTTTGCGTCTGGCTTCCTCACAGCATAGTGTTTGCAAAGTTGAGCCATGTGGATAAATGTGTCATTCCTTTTTATGGCTGAATAATAACCCATTGTGTGGATGTGCCACATTTTGATTGTGTATTCATCCGTTGATGGACATTTGAGTTATTTCTACCTTTTGGCTATCACGGTTGAGGAAAGATTTTGTATTCAAATCATCTCGGAGAATGATGCCAGCTCTGTCTCCCTCATGGAGACTCAGAACATCCCTTAGCATATTAAAGGCTCTGAGAAGTCCTGCAATAAATGTGCATTTACCTTTCCTTGACCTAGCGCTTCCCAGCCTTCCCTCACAGTTCTCCACACGGAGAAATCCCAGGGATTTTTTGCATCAGATGTACACTTGGCGAAACAGCGACCTGACTGAGAGCATCTGCCAGCTGGGAGTCTCAACTGAAAGGAGGCCACGAAAAGTGTTCCAGCCCCTTCCTGCAGCTGCCACTGCAGGCACTGGAAATGCTATGAATCTGAGAAATCCAGCAGATTGGGAGACCTTCCCAAGCCATGGCCAGTCCATTTATTTGCTCCTTAGGTCATTAAACATACGTAGTTTGGGGCACCTGGGTGGCGCAGTCGGTTAAGCGTCCGACTTCAGCCAGGTCACGATCTCGCGGTCCGTGAGTTCGAGCCCCGCGTCGGGCTCTGGGCTGGTGGCTCAGAGCCTGGAGCCTGCTTCCGGTTCTGTGTCTCCCTCTCTCTCTGCCCCTCCCCCGTTCATGCTCTGTCTCTCTCTGTCCCAAAAATAAATAAACGTTGAAAAAAAAAAAAAAACATACGTAGTTTGAGCACCTATGGGGCTAGAGCAGAGGCTTTCGAAATTTATGACGACGAGAAGGAATACATTTCACTTCATGATGCCGTGTTACACACACACACACACACACACACACACACACACACTCATGCAAGTATGCACACATATAGCTGAAAGCGTGTGAAGCAATGCTTTGCTTTCCTGTGTGCAATGCCTTCCGTAAGTGACGATTCTATTCTACTTTATTCAAAAAATATACATTAGTCCTGAACCACTAAATTGATTTCATGACTCATTGATGGGTCATAATCTGCGGTTTATTTTTTTATTTTTTATTTTTTCTTAACGTTTTATTTATTTTTGAGACAGGGAGAGACAGAGCATGAACAGGGGAGGGTCAGAGAGAGGGAGACACAGAATCCGAAACGGGCTCCAGGCTCTGAGATGTCAGCACAGAGCCCGACGCGGGGCTCGAACTCACAGACCGCGAGATCATGACCTGAGCCGAAGTCGGCCGCTCAGCCGACTGAGCCACCCAGGTGCCCCTAATCTGCGGTTTAAAAGCCACTTAAGGTGACAGACTGGAAGGAATATTTGCAAAACATATCTGACAAAGAGCTGTGGATATACAGATCTGTTAGGGCTTAAAGAAAAGAAACCAAAAAAAACAAAAAAAAACAAAAAAAGGAAGAAGAGGAAAAGAAAGAGGTGCCAGAGCTAGAATCCAATAAAAAACGGGAAAGGGGCACCTGGCTGGCTCAGTCAGTAGAGTGCGTGTGACTCTTGAGCTTAGGGTTGTAGGTTCGAGCCCCACGTTAGACACAGAGATTACTTAAAAAATAAAATCTTGTTTAAAAATGGGCAAAGGAGTTTAACAGGCACTCCCAAAAGAAGAGGGATGAACAGCCAATATGCACATGAGAAGGCAGTGAACATGAGTAGTCATCAGGAGGTGATATGCCATTGCACACCCACGAGAATGGCTAATGTGTAAAAGAAGTGACAATACCAAATGTCAGAGAGGATGTGGAGGAACGGCATTCGTGTGCTGTTGGTGGGGATGTAAAATACTCCAGCCACTTTGGAAACAATATGACAGTGCCCTATAAAATCAAACACACACGCACCATATGCCCCAACCATTTCACGTCTAGGTATTTACCCAAGAGAAATTATCACGTATGTCTACACAAAGACTAGTACAGTGATGTTCATAGCACCATTATGCATATTAGCCAAAAATGATAATGCAGGGGCGCCTGGGTGGCTCAGTCGGTGAAGCGTCCGGTTCTTGACTTCGGCTCAGGTCGTGATCTCATGGTTCATGAGTTCGGGCCCCACGTCGGGCTCTGTGCTGACAGCTCAGAGCCTGGAGCCTGCTTCGGATTCTGTGTCTTCCCCTCTCTCGACTCCCCCCTCTCTCTCAAACATAAATAAACACTAAAAAAATTTCAAGAAAATAAGAAACAAACATGGTAATGTCAATGTCCACCGACAGATGAATGGATAAACCAGTTGTAGCACATTGGCATGAAGGAATACTGCTCAGCGATAAAAAGAATGAAATATTAACACATGCAACAATATATATAAATCTGTTACACATTATGCTGAGTATAGTAAGTCAAACATGAGAGATTACAAACAGTAATTTTATTTATATAAAATTATGGAAAAGACAAAGCGATAGTGACATAAGGCAAATCAGTGGCTGCCTGGGGCTAGGAGAGTGACTGCAAAGGGACTCAGGGGACCTTTGGGGGTAACAGCCATGTGCCTATAACTGTACATAATTATCCACATCCATCAAGCTCTACACCTAGGATGAGTGAGTTTTATTACCTATAAATTACACTTCAAAGAAACTATTTTGAAAACCTGGAAGACAGGGGCGCCTGGGTGGCGCAGTTGGTTAAGCGTCCGACTTCAGCCAGGTCACGATCTCGCGGTCCGTGAGTTCGAGCCCCGCGTCGGGCTCTGGGCTGATGGCTCAGAGCCTGGAGCCTGTTTCCGATTCTGTGTCTCCCTCTCTCTGCCCCTCCCCCGTTCATGCTCTGTCTCTCTCTGTCCCCCCAAAAAATAAATAAACGTTGAAAAAAAAAAATTAAAAAAAAAAAAAAAAAGAAAACCTGGAAGACAGACTAGATAGGGGAGAGTTGGAAGGGGTGGGAGACGGAGGGGCAGAGGAGGGCTCCGTCGTGAGTCCACGGGCTAAGTAAGGGATGTGCACTGCACCAGACAGTCATGCGGAGCTGTGCAGGGTTTTGAGCAGGTGGTGTCTTGATCCAATTTGTGTTTAAAGCCGTCACTCGGGCCACTCGGTGGAGAAAGGGTCTGGTGAGAGGAAATTAGGGCCGGAACTGAGGAGGGGTGGGGCTGCTCTGGGAGAGAGCCATGTAAGTGGTAGGAGAGGCTCCAGAGACAGGTTAGAAGGTCTTGGGAGGGAGGCTGGGAAGCCGTGGGGGGCATCTGAATGCATCGGACACTTCTGCCTTAGCAACCAGGGGGACGGGGATGCCTGGGGAGAAAGAGGATGACATCGGGCTGTGACATCTGGCGTCTGAGGAAGTGTTTGGGAGGTCAGGGCTTTTATTGGTCCAGGACTCAGAAGAGTGTTCCCTGAATGCAGTCTTGGGCGTCCTGGTTAAGTCCTGGGAGAGAAAGGGCAGCTGGGGGAGGGTGGGAAGGACGGAGAGTTGAAAGCGTGGTCTGGGAGAGTGAGTGGAGGGTGTTGGAAGGGTGAGTGGGAAGGGCTGGAGAGAATATGTCAGCGAGACCAGAGGAAGACAGAGGGGGTGTTAGATGGCGGTCAGAAAGGTCAGCTGCCACAGAGCAGAGCCGTCATGGTCACACGGTCGTGGTCACGGGGGAGGAAGCCTGAGATCGGACAGAAGAGCCGGGGCAGGAGCTCGCCTGCAAGAAAGAAGGGGTAGATGGTGAGGAGACCGCGAGGGAGCAGGGGAGGAAGCGAGAGGCAGGCAGCAGAGAGGGTGAGGAGTCCCGGCTCTGGTCTCTCGGTGCGGGCTCCCCTCCCAAACCTTCATGCTGCTGGGAGCAGCAGCAGCTTCTTCTTGGCAACCGGCTCGCCCTTACTCGTGCTTGGATTAACAGCAAATTCTAGTTTCCTTGCCGACTCATTTCCCACCCTTCAGGGAGTCTGGCAGGAGGCCCTGGCTCCTTCCCTGCCCCCTCCTTCCAGGCAAGAGTGAGCTGCAGAAGGTGTGCAGCAGGCTCAGGGAGGCAGCGCCCAGGAAGCAGAGGGAGACCTGGAAGCCGTCCCCACACCACTGCACAGACCTCCGGTGGCCGACCCCCGGAAGGTTTGGGGGGCCTGCCCAGCCAGTCTTGAGGCCCCAGGGGACACCTCTGCAGCCAGCAGGAACTCCCAGCCCTGCAGCTGGAAGAACCGCCTGAGAAAAGGGGGAGCTAAGAAAAATGACTCTCTGTTAGCCTTGACTGCTTGCGTGGGGAGGGGCAGGGCCCAGCCCTGGGCCTCCGCCAGGCTCCCTGGAGGGTGGGAAAGGAGTTGGCCTGGAAATTGGAATCTACCATTATCCCAGACGCCAGTAAGGGCAAAACGGTTGCCAAGAAGAGGCTGCTTCTGCTCCAAGCATCAAGAAGGTTTGGAAGGGGAGCCCGCACCGAGAGACCAGAGCCGGGACTCTTCACCCTCGCTGCTGCTGTCTGGCGCTGTGACCTTGAACAACCTGCTTACCCAGTCAGGGCTTGGAAATTCCACATACTGACTCCGGCAGACACATGTTCACTCATGCATTCATTCGTGTTCATTCATTCACTCATTCGCGTTCGTTCGTTCATTCATTTGCCCAACAGGCATTTCTCCACGTCAGCTCCCTTGGACAGGGATGTGCTCTGGGAAGAGTTAAGGCTTTGGAGCGAGAGACCTGAATTCAAATCTCCACCTGCCACTTGCTAGCCAGGTGACTTTAGGCAAGCTATTTCATTGCTGTGTGCCTCAGTTTTCTCTTCTGCAAAATGGCGGTAAGGATGCCTACCTCAAGGAATCCCACTGTTTTCCCATCTCATGACCAGCCAAGTACCATCTTCACACGTATCTCTTCAAGTGCGAGACAGGGGAGTTAACACACATACACTAGACATTAAAAAAAAAAGGGGGGGGCACCTGGGTGGCTCCGTCGGTTAAGCGTCCGACTTCAGCTTAGGTCATGATCTTGCGGTGTGTGGGTTCGAGCCCCGCATCGGGCTCTGTGCTGACATCTCAGAGCCTGGAGCCTGTTTCGGATTCTGTGCCTACCTCTCTCTCTGACCCTCCCCCGTTCATGCTCTGTCTCTCTCTGTCTCAAAAATAAATAAAGGTTAAAAAAAAAAAAAAAAGAACACCAACCTCACAAGGTAGGTACAGGGTCAGGTTAAACTAGACAAATAAGTCTTTAATAAACACTGAACACAGCAGCTATAGGTACACAGCAAGTGTCAGCCTGATGATGACGACGACGACGATGATGATGGGGACCATGACAACAATGATGATGATGATCTGTGAAGCCCAAGCCTGAGCCTGAAGCACGGAAGGCGTTCAAGAAATTAGAGTGATATGGTAGTTACCGTTACTGTGTGTCATTGTGTTCTTACGTTACTGTTATTGCGTCGTTGGGTTACTGACATTAACAATCATAACACAACAATATCATCATACATAAGGTGCTTAGGGCTTCCTGAGGTAGCAGCTACTCAAGAAGGCTTTGCTTTTAATGCGTTTATTTCAGTGATGGCATCACCATGTGCCCAGCGCCTGACATCTGGTAGGTGCTCAGTGCATGTGAGTTTCCTCCCCATCGGCGGAGACCTCAGAGCATCCGGACCCTGGTGAGGGGTCCCTGGTCATCTAGGATGGACTTGGGCACCCCCGGATACCCAGACCAGGGTGTGTGTGAATCTCAGGGTCCTGTGGAGGTCTCTACCCCGGGGCAGCTCAGGATCTGGATCTCTCTCACAGCTGCTGTCGCTAGAGGAGATGGATCTTTCCAGAAAACCTCAGGTCTAGTTCCAGACCAACCACTGTCCTCTCACCCCCAACTCCACGTTTCTCAGCCCAGGAGCCGGCTAGACTCTGCTCTCCCTGCCCAATATTTATATTCCCAGCTATTTATAACCCAGCCTTAGTGCAGCCATGGTGGGGCTGAATGGACAGTGAGGAATCGGGCCTCCCATCATGTGGGCAGCCCCAGAGGCCCCCGGCACCCAGCAGAACATTTCATTTCCCAAACCATCTCTGTAGCTTTCTTTCTCCTCCCCTGGCTCTGGTCCAGCATCCCTGCGGCTTGGATGACATGGTTCAGTGAGAGGACATTTCACGTGTCCCGATAACTGGTTTGGAGTCGCCTGGGCCGTGGGGTCCTGGTCTGATTGTGGCCTCAAGGTGCTGTGCTTCTCTTCCAAAACCTCCCCAGCACTAAGGAGGAAGGCGCCCCCTGACGGCTTGCTGTGATGTGGAGGAGTCCCAGATATGCTAACTAGCTGTGTGTCCTTGAACAAGTTACTTAACCTCTCTGAGTCTCCATTTCCTACCCTGTACAATACAAAGAGAGTCCCACCACAGAGTCCCCATCAGGGCCGAGAAAGTGTTTGAGGAGCTCCTGTAGCACAGTGCCTGGCACACAATCGCTGTGTCTCTCTCTTCCTTTTACCTCTCCCCAAACGCTGAACCCTGGATCACACCCAGTCTGGAAACTCTGAATCCGCTCACTGCTCTTCACGCTTTTCCCGGGGTCTGCCATTGAAAAGGGGATCAACGTGAGGAACAGAGCCTTGGCCTCATCTCCGGCTGTCTGGGGGCTCCCTACCTACATTGTCTGAATCGGAGCTGGTCAAGGACAGTAGCACTTCCAGCCTGAGCCTGAGTGACCACAGAAACTCAAGCCCGAGGGGAGGAGGGATGATGGACGGAGCAGAGTGTGGCTGCGTGAGGAACTCTGGAAGCTCACAGCAGAAAATGAGTTCTAAGCGGAGAGTTGGGGCCAGGCGCCATTCAAGGACCTCCTGGCCGCTCTGCTGAGATGCGGCCTCCGAGCGGCTTTGTGGCGGCGCTGAGACCTGGCATCGTGAACGCGGATGGGTCTCCCACACGGGGCTCGAGCAGCACCCAAGAGCCTGAGGCTCAGCTGAGGAGCCCAGAAATCCCTGAGGGGCACGGTGAACACAGCACCTGCCATTATCAATGGGGCCGGAACCTGAGAAATCCTGCTCACAGGGCCCGTTCATGGCTGGGTGGCCTGGGAGAGAAGCTTGGCCCAAGCTAAGGGCTAGTGTGTGTTAGGTTTTTCATCACACTTGAACAGGTGGACTCTGTGTGTGTGCCGATACAGGCATGGGTGTGTGTGTGGGGGGGGGATGGGAGCAGGGGTACGGGACTTAAAATTTACTCCAGGTCACTCTGAATCTCCTTAGAGACTCCCCCTAGCCTGTGAGCTTTGGAAGGAAAGGACTGTATCTAGCCTGTTCGATGCAGCCCCCCAGGGTCCAGTATACAGCCTGGGATGCTCACGAATGAGTGAAAGGACAAAGGAATGAATAAATGATGAGAGACGAAGAGCCGGCCAGATCTGGGCAGAGGAACAAGGCTCAGGAGCCCTTGGCCTGTTGTCCCCACTCCTCCCCACCCCTGGCCAGGCCACACCTTGGGATAGTAGAGGCAGCTGGTGCAGGGCAAGGAGCTTCCCAGCCCTGCTGCCTACAAGCTGGGTGACCCCTGGCTCGTTTACCGTCTCTGAGCTTCATGATCCTTAAGGCTGTCTGAAAAAACCTCAGGTAAGTAAGTCAGATGGGTAAAAGGGCGTAACATGGCCAGCGCTCGCTGCACGGGCGTTTTCCTTGGCCAGGCAGGGGTGGGTGGGCAGAGACTCACCCTTCCACCGCAGCACCCTGCCCTGCTTTCTCTTCCTGTCGCAAGGCAGCCCCAGCTCCCCAGGACGGGCCGGCAGCCTGCTAGCCCGCAGCCAGGCCCAGAGCAGAACTGAGGGCCGCCCCCGCCCCCCCATCCCTGTCATCCCTGCAACAGCCACTTGCTTTCTTCCTGCCTCCCCAGCCCCCACTGCCACCCTCCCTCTGTCCCTACCCTCCTTCCTTCAGTGACTTCCCCGCCTCTCTCTGCCTTCCTTCCAGACACCGTTCCAGCCCACTGGAGAAGAACAGAACAGAAACAAACCTCCTCCTCATCCCTCTTCTATTGTGGCGGTGCTCATGGCCCCCTCCTCATGGGCTCCTGGACGCCAGTCCCCACCACCCCCACCCCCTTCGCTCACAAGGCTCAGCCTGTGAGGGGAATGGGCCTTTCACCTGAGTGAAAATACCACTGATTCAGGGAGCAGAGCTCGGGGGGCTGGCCTGACCTCCCGGTCCTGCTCCGCATCTCAGGTAGGAGCTAACTCCTTCCGGGATTTGGCTGCCTGTTCCCACAAACACGGACCCACTCACCCATCTCTAGGCTCTGTGCCGCTCAGGCTGAGATGACAAGAGCCCGACCAGGGAGGTCAGCAGTGGCTTCTCAGTAGTACCCTGCGCCCAGGCACCTGTTGCACTCTCTCCAGAAAATACATCACAGAGCATCCCACTGGGGGCAACCCCCCTAACTTGAAAGCCGATGCAGAAAATGTGCAGACAAATAAACAAACATACAAAGAGACAATAAACAAAATCCTCTTCTTCATTTAGATAGAGTTTGTGCGAAGGGCGGGTCAGAGACTCTGGAAGGCCCCAGCATCCTCGCTTGAACAATAAGAAGTTCTGGGATTCTGGGCCGGTGGCTAGGGGAAGGAGGACAGACCAGAATAGTACAAAATACAGGCAGGGGCTAGAGCTGGTGAGGCCTGGGTTTGAATGCCAGTTCTTCAATTTGCTAGCTGGGTGGCCGGGAGCTGGGGATGTTGCCTCTCTACGGTCTGGAGCGTTTTCTTCCAGTAGAATAAAGTGAGATCTTCCTGAGCTGATCCTCCCACAGAAAACAACTCTAGACAACACACACACACACACCCTCAAAGTCCTGGAGAATGAATAAAACCAAGTCGACACTGGAAGCCCCAGTGGAAGAAGGGAATGACAGGGAGGAAGTTACCCATTTTTTATGGCTTTGATCTCGAGAGCAGGCCGCACTTAGCACAGCACAGATTGAAAACCTGTCTCTCCGGCCTAAAGAAACAGAGGACAAATTCAGATCAACCACGGCCACTGGGCAGCAGAGGGGGCAACCCCAGAAAGAAGAGGTGCAAAGAGGGAGACCCCCAGATCCTGTGTATAACCGTGGCTGAGATTTGGGCTGCCATCCAAGAGCAGAGTTTGAAGGTAATGGCCTAATAAAACAAAAATTCAACACATTTTGAGAATATTACAGAACCCAGAGTCCCTTCAAAGTAACATGAACGATGTCCAGGATATAGTCTGTTCCTCTAAAGTCATGCCCTCAGGCCTCAGTGGAATTAAAGTAGAAATCGATACCAGGAAGATAGCTGGAAAATTCCAAAGTATTTGGAGATGAGACAACACGCTTCTAAATAACACATAAATCAAAGAAGAAGCCTTGGGAGACATTTTTTAATATTTTGAACTATATGAAAATGGCAGTTTTCATTTTGGCAATTGCCAATGGCCAATTGCTTCGTCAATCATGACTACGTAATGAAGCCTCCATAAACCCCAAAGGGACAGCGTGTTGGTCCTCTCCTTTCTTTTCAGAAAGCTTGGGGAACCAGGAAGCTTTCACGTGCGGTAACTGGGCCCCACGCTCCACAAGGACAGAAGCTCCTTTGTTCAGGACTTTGCCCCATGTATCTCTTTACCCAGTATCCTTTGTCACCATCCTTTAATAAACTTGTAAATGAAACTGAGTGTTTCCCTGAGTTCCGTGAGTCACTCTAGCAAATGAGTCTATAGTGCAGGTGCCTGGGGCTTGTGACAGGTGTCTGAAGGGGTGAGGGGAGCCGTCGTGGCGGACCGAGTCCTTAAGCTGTGGAATCTGATGTCACCTCTAGGTACACCTTGTCCGAATTGCTTGGTGTTGTGTGTGGGGACCCGACCCCCAGGTACACATTAAAATCAGGTCAAAGAACTCTAAAAGAACCCCCCCATACCAAATGTGGTGGATGTTAATTCAGCGCGTGGAAGCTGAACAGACACTGTGTGGGGAGGAGACTGTTCATTCTCAGGGTGTGATGGAGGGCCGGCGGGGCCCCACGGAGAAGGCCCGGCTGCCCTAAGCACAGGGACATTGGCCCAGACAGGATCCTGATTTGTGCTTGGTCACCAGACTGTCTTGGGCTTTTCCTGTCTGCTCCGTCTGCCTTCCAGCCTATAGGAGGGACAGCAGTGCAGACAGAGGAGGGAGCCCAGGAGGGAGGCCAGCAGCTTCCGGGCCTGTCCTGACCACTTGCACTGAACCCTGGGCTGGTCATGGCATTGCTCTGCAAGGCATTCTGGACCCCAGCTGCCACCGAATTGACCTCATCTATAAAGCAGCAACTCAGTCTAGGGCCGAAAATCCCAGGCAAGGGCTGGAAGGACTGGAAGGGAGAGGAATTTTACTTACAAGAACAAAGCTAGAGGAAGACTCCCAGGGCGAAAAGCGCAGCGTTTCCTTTTACAGAGCCGTGACCAAAGCCCCGTCTGTGGAAAGAACAGCCTTACCGCCTTATGATTTAGAAGAAAGGCCTCCGAGTAGGGACTCTGGGCTCCTTCCCATGTCTAAGCCTATCCCTGGGGCAGGACACCTTTGTAGAAAGAGCTCCTTGAAACCAAGCAGACTGGGATTCGAGCCGTGGCTCTGCCAGGTACCAAGAGTGTGGCCTCGGGCGTCACCTCACCCCTCTGTGTGCCTTGTGTCTACCTCTGCAGCAGAGAGGCTGGTGAGCAATTGTTGTACATCTCTCTCTCCCTCCGGCTTTCCCACCCCCTTCTTACAGCAACACCCTTGATCTTCACTTGGAAGGTGTATCCCTCCCCGGCTCGCAAATCTGTGAGGTCGAGAAAGGACCCGTACCTCATTTAGGTGGTACCTTAGGATGGGGCCTGGAGCAGTTGGTAGGAGCCTCCACCCCTGTGACATTGCCCTCCTCTGGTGGAATGAGAAGCTCGGGAACAGACCAGTGACCTGAGCTGATCCTAGTGTGAATGGCTGGGCTTCTGCAAGAGCGTCCGGAAAAGAGGTCTCTGCTCTCCCACTGGCCTCAGAGCTCTAGAGAGTGAACCTGCAGCCATATGGAGACTGGGAGTGGAGACCCAGGGCTGCTGGGGCGGCTCCATGGTGCCAGCCTCAAGGAGGGAAGAGCTGAGAGACAGGGGGCCTGGGAGACATCACTGCCTCAGAATCCAGCCATGCCTGAAGCCAGATCTACCCATCTTGGACTTTCGGTCACAGAACCAGTACATTTCCTCTATTGCTCAAGCCTATTCGAGTTGGGTCCTGTGTCACCTGGAACAAAAATGTCCTAATCAACTCAGATTAATAATACTCGTTTCAGCAGGTTACGATAGGACTCAACAGAATTCTGTCCTTAGGTTATGAGCTTTTTGAGGACTGGCACTGTTTGATCCACATGCGTGTTCTCAGTGGCTGACCCATAGCAGGTGCTCAAATGTTTGTAGAATGAGTAAATGTGTTTAAATGCCCCTAAAGCTTATAAGATTGTTGTTACTTTATTTTGTTTTTAAGTTTTAAGTTAATTTAATTATCTTGAGAGAGAGACAGAGAGAGCTTGAGCAGGGAAGGGACAGAGAGAGGAGGGAGAGAGGATCCCAAGCAGGCTCCACACTGTCAGTGCAGAGCCCGATGCGGGGAATCGAACTCATGAACCATGAGATCGTGACCTGAGCAGAAATCAAGCGTCGTCGGGTACTTAACCAACTGAGCCATTTAGATGCCCCATCTTTTTTTTTTTTTTTTTTTTTTTTTTTTTTTTTTAGAGAGAGAGTGAATAGGGGAGGAACAGAGAGAGAAAGAAGGAGACAGAATGAGAATCTCAAGCAGGCTCCACATCCAGTGTGGATGGAGCCTGACACAGGGCTCGATCTCACTATCCTGGGATCTTGACCTGAGTCGAAATCAAGAGTTAGGCACTTCACTTAGGACATTTTTGACTGAGCCACACAGGTGCCCCAAAGATTCTTACAAATGTTAGCTCATATTATGATCCCATCAAAGTTAACCTTATCTTCTCTTGTTCCATATTGCCCTTCTAAATGTGGAAAATGAGTCAACAATCCCATGCCTGGGTGCCCCAATTCATTAAATGACGAAGTTAGCAGCATCTGTTGACTGCCTGGTACATTCCAGTGCTGGGCAGTGGAAGTCCGGTGATTAACAAGAATGACCCATAAAGCTGCTCCCATATAGTCCCAGCCACTACACGTAGTGTATGATAGGGGCACCTCGGTGGCTCTGTCAGTTAAGCATCTGACTTCAGCTCAGGTCATGATCTCACGGTTCGTGAGTTCAAGCACCGCACTGGGCAGTCTGCTGTCAGCACAGAGCCTGCTTCGGATCCTCAGTCCCCCTCCCTCTGCTCCTCCCCCGCTCTCTCTCAACAATAAATAAATATTTGAAAATAAATAACTAGGGGTGACTGGGTAGCTCAGTCGGTTAAGCCTCTGACTTTGGCTCAGGCCATGATCTCGCGGTTCATGAGTTCAAGCCCTGTGTTGGGCTCTGTGCTCTGTGTCTCCCTCTCTTGCTCTGCCCCTCCCCCACTCCCTCCCTCCCTCCCTCTCTCTCTCTCTCTCTGAATAAACATTAAAAAACCTTTTTAGGGGCGCCTGGGTGGCTCAGTCAGTTAAGCATCCGACTTCGGCTCAGGTCATGATCTCACGGTCCGTGAGTTCGAGCCCCACATCAGGCTCTGTGCTGACCGCTCAGAGCCTGGAGCCTGTTTCCGATTCTGTGTCTCCCTCTCTCTCTGACCCTCCCCCGTTCATGCTCTGTCTCTCTCTGTCTCAAAAATAAATAAACGTTAAAAAAATAAAATAAAATAAAATAAAATAAAATAAAATAAAATAAATAAAAAACCTTTTTAAAAAATAAATGATATAAGTAAGTAAATAAATAAATACAGAGTGTATGATAGGTAACCGTGGAGATGAACAGCAGTGCTGTTGGGACACAGAGCAGGAGCAGCTCACCCTGACCTAGACGGTTAGACAAGGTTCCTCTGAGGAAGTGCTTACAGGGGCCCAAGGCTGGGGAGTGGGGGTGGGGTGGGAGAGGGCTGCAGGAAAAGGAAGCAGCCAGTGCAGGAGCATGGAGAGAGAGAGAGGAGTGTGGCCCTGAGGAGGCCGGGAGGATGGAGGAGGAGGCCCTCTGAAGCCATGCTGAAGACTTTGGACACAGGCTTAGAGCAGAGCGTGACACATGCTCAGACTGGCACCGTTGGCCGCTCTCCGTGGCCGAAGCGTGAAGGATGGTGCTACCCACCCAGCGTTTGCGTCCCCACCCCCCAAATTCATGTGGTGAAATCCTAACCCCCGGAGGTGATGGTATCAGGAGGCGGGGCCTTACGGAGGTGATTTGGTCCAGGGCTGTGGGATCAGCGCCCTTAGAGAAGAGACCCCAGACAGCCTTTGTCTCTTTCACCACTGAGGACGCAGTGAGAATACGGTCCTCCGTGAACCGGGATGAAGGCCTCAAGAGACGCAGAATCCGCCAGCGCCCCCAGAAGTGTGAGAAGTACATTTCTGTTTAGAAGCTACCCAGTCCATCATATTTGGTCACAGCAGCCGGAGCGGACCGAGACAGATGGGGGGGGGTGGACAGGACACCAGACACGGGGCAGTGGTCCCCAGGGAGATGCCGGGGGCCTGAGCCCAAAGGAGAGGCAAAGGGATGGAGAGAAGTGGGCTGGATCCAGGGGTGTTTCAGAGAGCAAATAGTGATGAGGACAACGTTGGGAAAGAGGGAAAGGGAGAGATCACAGGGCAGCTGGGAGGACGATGTGGCTATTCCCTGGAAAGGTCTGGACAGGGAAAGGCAAGATGGGCAGTCACATCCTCCTCCTCCTTCCACCACTTGAGGAATGCTCAGCGCAGGCCATGTTGTTCCCGGGCTTTCGGGGCAGGCAGAACAGCTGTGACCCCAGCTGGATGTCCGAGGGCAGCGCTGAAGTTGGGAGGAGGGAGGAGGAGACTGACAGCAGCTGTCCCCCACGCAAGAACAGGAGGACAGAGGCACAGAGACACAGCGAGAGAGAAGGAGAGACACTGGGGGGAAGTGGACTTTTAAAAGTGTTGCTGCAGGGGTGCCTGGGTGTCTCAGTCCATTAAGCTTCCGACTCTTGGTGTCGGCTCAGGTCACAATCTCACGGTTCGTGAGATTGAGCCCCACGTCGGGCTCTGTGCTGACAGTGTGGAGCCTGCTTGGGATTCTCTCTCTCCGTCTCTCTGCCCCTCCCCTGCTCTCTCTCTCTCCCTCTCAAAATAAATAAATAAACATTAAAAAAAAAAAAGTGTTGCTGGGTTATCATTTATTCTCCGTGCTGGTTTCCTAGGGCTGCACCAAATCACCACAGACTTAATGGCTTAAGACAATCAAAATTCATTCGCTCACAGTTCCGGGGGTCAGGAAGTCTGAAATCAGGATGTTGTCTCCACATGGCCTTCTCTTCTCCCTCTCCTCTGTGTATCTCTTACAAGGACACTGTCATTGGATTTAGGGCCCACCTGAATAATCCAAAATGATCTGCTCTTTAGATGCTTAAAATTACAACTGCAAAGACCCTTTCTCCAAATCAGGTCACATTCATGGGTTCTGGGGCTTAGGAGGTGGACATATTTTTTGAGGGGGCCGGGGGAGGTACCATGTAACTGACACATTCCCTTTTAGCATTTTCTTAAGGGATGACAGTGAAAATTTCAATCACTTAAGAAAAAATTGTTTAATGTTTATTTTTGAGAGAGAGAGAGACAGAGCTCGAGTGGGGGAGGGGCAGAGAGAGGGAGGGAGACACAGAATTGGAAGTAGGCTCCAGGCTCTGAGCCATCAGCACAGAGCCCAACTTGGGGCTTGAACCCATGAGCTGTGAGATCATGACCTGAGCCGAAGTTGGACGCTTAACCAAACTGAGCCACCCAGGACACGCTCACTTTGTAATTATTTTCGTTATAACAGCTTTATTGGGATATAATTCACATGCCATAAAATTCAACACATTCAAGTATGCAATTTGGTGGTTTTTAGTGTATTCACAGAGTTATGTGGATGTCGCCACACTTTTAGAACATTTTTATCATCCCCCAAATGGTTTTTAGTACACATTAGCTGTCACTGTCAATCCTGCCATCTCCCACAGCCCTAGGTAACCACTGTTCTATTTTCCATCTCTGTAAGTTAGCCAATTCTGGACGTTTCATATAAATGGAAGCACATGTGTTCTTTTGTGACTGGTTTCTTTCACTTAGGTATAACGTTTGCAGGGTGCATCCATGTGATGGCATGTTTCAGTATTTCATTCAGTATTTCATAAGGACAAATGATATTCCACTGTATGGATATACCACATTTTGCTTATCCATTCAGCAGTTGATGGACATTTGAGTTGTTTCTACCTTTCGGCTATAATGAATAATATGGCTGTTATGAACGGCCATGTACAGTATCTGGATGGCCCTATGGTTTCATTTCTCTTGAGTGTATATACCTAGAAATGGAATTGCTGGATCAAACGGTAACCCTGTGTTTCACTTTTTGAAGAACACCCACTTTGTTTCCCAAAGTGGCTGCACCATTTTATGTTCCCACTAGAAGTAGACGAGGGCTCCAATTTCTTCATATCCTTACCAACACTTATTATCTGTCTTTTCCATTACAGCCATCCTGGTGGGTGTGAAGGAATATGTCATTGTGGTTTTGATTTGCATTCCCCTGACGGCTAATGGTCTCCAACATCTTTTGATGTGCTTCTTGGCCGTTTGTATAGCTCCTTGGAGACATGTCTATTTAGATGCTACTTCCCATTTTTAACTGGGTTAGTTGTCTCTTTATTATTGAGTTCCAAGAGTTCTTTATGTATTCTAGGTACAAACCTGTTAACTGATAAATGATTTGCAGATGTTTTCTCCCATCTGTGGGTCATTTTTTTTTCTCCCATGATAGTGTCCTTTGAAAAACAAAAGTTTTTGATCGTGATGATGTCCAGGTTATCTACTGTTTCGTTTGATTGTGCTTTCATAGTCACATCTAACCAATGACAAGTCCAAGGTCATGAATCTTTACCCCACGTTTTCTTCTAAGAGTTTTACAATTTTAGCTCTTATATTTATTTTATAAATGTATATTTATTTATTTATGTTTTTGAGAGAAATAGAAAGGGAGCACAAGCGAGGTAGGGACAGAGAGACGGAAACACAGAATCCGAAGCAGGCTCCAGGCCCTGAGCTGTCAGCACAGAGCCCAACGCAGGGCTTGAACCCACGAACTGTGAAGTCATCACCTGAGCCAAAGTCAGATGCTTAACCGACTGAGCCACCCAGGTGCCCCTCTAATTTTTTTAAGTAAGCTTTATGCAAATGTGGGGCTTAAACTTGTGACCCCGAGATCAAGAGTCGCATGCTCTACCGACTGAGCCAGCCATGCGCTGTTTGATTATTTTTGATCCCTATGCAATGTTTTGAGAGTGATAACGCCTGGCAAAGGTCCACAGGTGGCAGCTGAGGAAGCTGTGGTCGTGAGAAGGTCTGTGTGGCCTTTGAAGAAGACCTTCCCCATGCCTTTCCTCCCCCTTCCCATTACTGGTGGTCCACACTCGATGGGATGCTGTCATCCGAGGGTGAGGTGCTCCTCATGGAAGGGAGTCCTCCAAACCAGCTGAGAGGCCCGCTACAGATCTGCAGGGGTGGACACAAGCTATAGATCAAAACTGCAGGGAGAGAGTTGAGGACCAGAGAAGCCGGTTCTCCGGAATCCTCCCCAAACTGAGGGAGCTGGAGCAGACCGCCAGTGAGACGGAACATGTGGTCAAAACAAAAGAATCCGCCCACCAGATTTATCTAGATGTGAGCAGACAGATAATGCCAAGCATCGGTGAGAATGTGAAGCAACTAGAACTCTCATACCCCGCTGGTGGGGGTGGAAACTGCCGCAGCTACTTTGGAAGGTGGCAAGTCGCTGCTAAAATAGAGTACACGCCTCGCCTACGACTCAGCTTTTCTCAGACAGAGGTGTGCACATGCTCTCCACGACGTGGACAAGGAATGCTCGCGAAAGCACTAGCCTGAATAACCCAAACCTGGAAACAACCCCAAAGTCCACCAACAGCGTAATAAATGAATGAATAAATGAATAAACTGTGGCACGTTATATCATGAAATTTTATATAGCAGTGAGGATGCATAAGCCACAACATGAATAAATCTCGGGAATGCAGCATTAAGGAAAAGAAGTCAGGTTCAAAGGGCATGTATTATATTATCATATTTATATAAATTAAAAGGCAGGACGTTTTTTTTAAAAAAATTCTTAATGTTCATTTTTGAGAGAGAGAAACAAAGAGATAGAGAGACAGAGAGACACAGCATGAGCAGGAGAGGGGCAGAAAGAGAGGGAGACAGAAACCAAAGCAGGCTGCAGGCTCTGAGCTGTCAGCACAGAGCCTGACGTGGGGCTTGAACTCACGAACGGTGAGATCATGGCCTGAGCCGAAGTCAGGTGCTTCACTGACTGAGCCACCCAGGTGCCCCAAAGGCAGGAAAATTTTTTTTTAAAAAAAGCAGGAAAACTAATGGTGATAAGAACCAGAATAATGGTCACCCTTGGGGAGAGCAGTGACTAGAAGGGGGGCTATTTACATTTTCTTTTTTTTTTTAAGTTTATTTTTTTATTTTGAGAGACAGAGCAGAGGAGGGGAAGTGACAGGGGGAGAGAGAGGATCCCAAGCAGGCTCTGCACTGTCAGCACAGAGTCCCGATGTGGGACTCAATCCCATAACCATGAGATGATGACCTGAGCCGAAATCAAGAGCCGGACACTTAACCGACTGAGCCACCCAGGCAACCCCTGCATTTTCTTTCTTTATCTGGGTGCTCCTTGTAAGTCTTGGATGTGTTCACTTTGAAAATTCACCCAAATGTACACTGATTATTAGTCTTTTTTTTGGCACATTTGTTAAATCATAAAATTTACAGAAAAAAAAAAACAGAAGGAGCAGAAGCTGGGTGTGACACAGTGGTCAGGAGTGGGGTGGGATGATTGTCATGTACGGCTGGCCCAGGGTCACGGTTCCTCTTTGATCGTTGTTGTTGGGGTTCTTTTGTTTTTAATTTTTGTAAGTTTTTTTTTTTTTAAGTAGGCTCGACACACAACATGGGGCTCAAACTCATGAGGCTGAGATCAAGAGTTGCATGCTGTACTGACTGAGCCAGCCAGGTGTCCCCCGGGGTTCCTCTTACGTGTGGTCGACACACTCTCAGCAGACGGGGGCAGGTGCTCACAAGCGGCAGAGCCCTGGCACGCGGATGTGCGGAAGGTGGAGAGCAAATTAGTTAATGAATCTCTTCCTTCCTTCCTCCACTCCCTTCCTTCCTTCTTCCTTCCTTCCTTCCTTCCTTCCTTCCTTCCTTCCTTCCTTCCTTCCTTCCCTTATTACAGTTTCAGGACCCATTTATTGAATATTATTGAATATTCACATCAGCCAAGCACGAAGTACACAAAGCTAAGTAATTTACAATCCCTGTCCTCTAGGAGCTCGTGGTCCAGTGGGGAGAGCAGATCTAAAAAGAAATGAGTGCAGGGTGCCTGGGTGACTCAGTGTGTTAAGTGTCCGACTTTGGCTCAGGTCTTGATCTCAGGATTTGTAAGTTCAAGCCCGTATCAGGTTCTCTGCAGCCAGTGCACAGCCCACTTTGGATCCTCTGTCTCCTCTCTTCCCCTCCCCACTAACACTCACTGTCTCTCTCTCTTTCTCAAAAACAAATAAACATTTAAAAAAAATAAATAAAAGTAAAAAGAAGTCAGTGCAATCTAGAGGGAAAGAGGCCCTGAGAGGAATCCATACCGACAGTATGGCCAGATTAGGCTGGTTGGGGATCAGGACAGGAATGGGCGACAGTCAGGGAAATATTCTCAAAGGAGGTGACACAGGACCGAGGACCTTAAGCAGGTGCCAGTGTGGCAGGCTGCAGAAGGATGTCCTGGTAGACAGAACAGCCAGCTTGGCTCCCCTCCTCTTGGAACTAGACAGGATCAGGAGGTGGGAATGAAAACGAGGGGAGGGGGGCAGGTCAAGAAGCAAGGAGGAGGGGCCTGGAGGTGACTCCACGGTGTTGGAGGATACGGACGACTGTGCTCTTGACTGCTGGCTAGAGAGGAATCCAAAACGATCCCAGTAGCAAGAGGCTGAGATGATTTTCGGAGTTGTGGAGTCTCACCTGTGAAGTGCACAGATGGCCTTCTCCTCGGGGGTCCAGGCCAGCAGAGCAAATGTGCAAATCCGGCCGGGTCTGAGGCAGTACGGAGTGGTGGGGTCTGTGGACCTTGACTCTCCTCAACCGCTCACAGCTGTTCAGATTTTGTTCTTTTCTTTTTTTGCTTTTGATGTTTATTTGTTTTTACGAGAGAGAGAGACAAATGCAACTGGGGGAGGGGCAGAGAGAGAGGGAGACACAGAATCCGAAGCAGGCTCCAGGCTCTGAGCTGTCAGCACATTTCCTGACGCAGGGCTTGAACTCACGTACGTCGAGATCACAACCTGAGCCGAAGTCAGATGCTCAACTGACTGAGCCACCCAGGCGCCCCGGGATTTTGTTGTTTTCAACATGTGGTGCAGGCCCCACAGAACAATCTGGTCGCTGAGTCCCATCCAGCACTCGGCTGCCCGTTTGCAGCCTCTGGACAAACTTATCTCCAAGGCATTTCCAGTTACAACGAGTGATTTCTGTAATCGAGGGTGTGAGTGATGAGGGCATTGCTGAACATCTGTGGTCACACAAGGTGAAGCGTCCTCCGAGTTTCTTCCTTTCCTGACAGCGTCTCTCAGTGCACAGGGCTACCCTGGGAGCCCTTCGCAGCTTTCCATGTCTGTCAGGGGCAGAACTCGGAGAGGTCGGTTTTTCACTGTGGAAAAATACTGGCAACCCTAACAGGTCTGGATCCAGGTTCTGGAAAATCCCGCGGCCAAGGGCCTTGGATGCACAGATGTCCTGTGACCAGGGCAGGAAGACTTTTGGAGTCTGCAGGACGAGGCGCCTTCTTCTCTGGGAAGACCTACTATGTGCCAAGTAATGGGCTGGTCCCTAAGCTCATGGCAGCCGCATAACGGTACCTTAGGATATTTATTTTGATTAACCCTCTTTCAGAGGGATGCTGTGTTTTAGAGAAGTTAAGTGACTTGCCCAAGGCCTCACCATGGCAAGCAACAGAGCCACTGAAGCTAGAACTCCAAGCCACTGGAGAATGGTCTACGACAACCATACCCTTGAGGATGAGCCCGTGTCTGGTCCTAGATTCAGAGAGGGGAGGTGACCCCTTTCAGGCCATATAGCTAGCGGGTAGTATATTAATTGTTATTCACCCTCCATTTATTTATTTATGTATAACATTTTATTTATGTATCTTGAGAGAGAGAGTACAAGCAGGGGAGGGGCAGAGAGAGAGGGAGAGAAAGAGAATCCAAGCAGGCTCCGTGCTGGCAGCGCTGAGCCCCACTGGGGGCTCAATCCCATGAACCATGTGATCATGACCTGAGCTAAAATCAAGAGTCTGACGCTTGCCCGGCTGAAGCCCCCAGGTGCCCCCACCCTCCATTTATTTATTCTTTCAAAAATTGTCCTTGAGGATCTGCTCTTTATTCAGGTACTTTCTGAGCACCTGCCAGCCGCTGCTCTAGGCTCTGTGGACACAGCAGTGGACAAAACAGACAACGATCCCAGGCCTCACTCGGTTCATGTTCCAAAGGGGGAAAGAGGTGGTGAACAGATAAACAACTAAGCTAGGGAATCGATGGGGAAATGGGAAGTCCTGCGGGAGAAAAGAAATGGGGGAAGACAGATGGGGTGTGTAGGGGGTGTTGCTGGGTTCAAGAGGGGGGTGAGGCAAGACCCCACTGACAAGGCGACGTTTGAGATAAAACCGGAGGAAGTGAGCAAGGGAGCCCTGGCCGTTTCTAAGGAAGTGTACTAGATGAAGGGAACAGCGGAGGCGCTAAGGTGGCATGGGTCTGACGTGTGGCGGAGGCCAGTGTGGCGGGAGCAGGAGGGTGAGGGGGAGAGGGGACAGGTGAGGTCGGTGAGGGCACGAAGGTGGGGGATCTGGGGGCCAGATGATGCCGGGGCCTTGCAGGCCACTGTGCAGACTGGCTTTTACTCTGAGTCAGTGGGAGCCATTGCGGGGTTCTGAGCAGAGGAGTGATATGACCTTACCTGCTTCTCCTAGGATCACTCTGGTTGCCGGGTGGGGAGACAGACTTCACGGGGCAGGAGCCGGGCCACCGGTCGGGAGGCAATCACAGTGACCCAGGCAGGAGAGAATGGGGCGCAGGCCAGGGGGCAACGGCAGAGGTGGTGAGAAGTAAGCAGACCCCAGATCTGCTTGAAAGTAGATCTGGTGTTTTTGATACAGCAAATGAGGCAAGGGGAAGAGGAATGATAATATCAGAGTTTTGGACGGAGTTACTGGAAGGATGGGGTTGCCACTTCTGCCACGAGAAAAAGCATGTGAGGAGAAGGTTTGGGGAGATTCAGAAGTTCGGCGTTGGGCATGGTAGCTGGGGATGCCTCTTGGGTTTCCAAGTGGGGATCCTGAGGCAGTACACTGCAGGGAATATGGGGAGAAGTCAGGACATGGGAGCCTGTCCGTGAACTTAAAGAGCTCTCTGGCTGGCTGGGAAGGGATCACTGACACTGGATAACCTGTGGGAGTCCTTGGCACTTAGGTGCTATCCGTTAAATGGCGGTGATTATTATGATGTGGCCTTGCGGCTCCAGGCTGACCGGGGCTTGGAAGGGGAAACCCCAGCACTTTCCACATCTTTCCAGTTCCCCTTGGTGAAATCGAGTGACTAATATCTATTCCTACCACCCCTTCCGGGCCGTTGGAAGAACAGAAATAGGAGTTTTTGCACGTAAATGTCTTAAAAGATGCTTCCACAAAGGAAGGGTCTCCAGTGATGACAGCTGGATGGATGGTTTGAGCTGGGACCTTCTCTTTCAATATCTTCAACCTCTTTGTGAAGAAGAACCATCTTTCATAGCCCCCAAACCTTGAATACATGGGTGTGGCCAGAGGAAGTGGAGGCCAGAACTGGGAGGGGCAGACGTTGGCCAAGAAGTTTTCAGAAGAGTGGGAGGTATCGGAAGGGAAGGGCTTGACCTAGCTGCTCTCTCTGTATCTATGATGCGTCTATCTATTGACATATGTCTGTTTTAATCTACCTATATTTCTAGTGAATTAGTAAACATTTATGTAGCACTCGCTATTCATCTTTCCCAGCAACCCTGCAAAGCCGCTGTCATTGTCCTTCTGAGGTGAGAAAACTGTGGCTCAGAGACTTTTCAAGGTCACAAAGTAAGCAAATAGTGGAGGAAGGATTCTGCGTTTTGGGAGATGCCAAAGGCCACTGCCTCCCACCATACTAGAAATCCAGGTGGGGCTCAGGGGTGGAAAGACTCAACTGGTTTGGACAGCTAAGCTGACATGCGACCCTCAGCATTCGTGGTTTGCAATGCTCTCCCACATCGAGGAAAGTCTGCAGAACATGCCAGCTGGAATTTGAGAATCCCTTTCCCACTTTCCTCATAGACCGGGGGTGCCTGGCTGGCTAAGTCAGTAGAGCATATGACTCTTAATCTCAGGCTTGTGAGTTCAAGTTCCACACTGGGTGTAAAGATTACTTAAAAATAAAGTCTTAAAAAATAATAATAATAATAAAAGGGAATAGACTGGAACCAGGGAAGTTAAGGGAGTTGCCCAAGATCCCATTTGACCCATTCAACATTCTTTTCAAGAATGATCTCATCTCTCTGCAAAGGGCAAAGCCTGGCCCCTGGGCTGAAGCAAGCCAGAGAGAATGGATGTTCTTGAAGCTCCTATGCTATGTGCTAGGCATGGTGAACACATCATCTTGCAACAACTCTGAGGAGTAAATATTTTTATCTTCATTTTATAGCTGAAGAAATCGAGGTTCAGAGAAGTAAGATGATTGGCTGAGGACGTGGTGGAGGTGGGATTTGAACCCAGATATGGCTGACTCCTGACTCTGCTAGGTTCCCTCCACTGCAGTTCACTGTCTCATCAGGCACAGCCAGGCCACTGGGTGGAAGGCAGGGTTAGGTCAAAGCTATTCTGCCCCTCAGGAGGAAGTGCAGACTAGCCAGGAATAATCCATGGCAGACTCCATTTGCCATGAGCTTCTCCTCCCAAGGCACTATGGTGGCAGAACCAGGAATAGGTGGTCTCAGAGATGCCCTGTGCTTCGTTCACTATTTCTTTCTTTTCTTTCCTTTTCTTTTTCCTTTTCTTCCTCCCTTCCTCTTTCTTTCTTTCCTTCCTTCCTTCCTTCCTCCCTCCCTCCCTCCCTCCCTCCCTCCCTCCCTCTCTCTCTTTCTCTCTTTCTCTCTTTCTTTCTTGTAAGTTCCATGCCCAACATAGGGCTTGAACTCACAACCCTGAGATCAAGAGTCACAGGCTCTACCAACTGAGCCAGCCAGGTGCCCTTCTTTTTCACTATTTCTGCTTCAGAGCAGCAACCTTGAGGTCCATCTAGCTCAAGCTCTCATCCTATGGTGGACCCCCATTATGCTATCCCCTAGAGTGGTATTTGAGCCGCTGCTTGCGCACCTCCACAGACAGCAAGCCCACTCCCCACAAAGGCAGCTCTGCCATGGCTACCATTCCAAGCTGTGTTGGCCCAGGTCCTCCAAGCCCCCATCAGTCTATTGATAGATATACAGCCCCATATAACAGTAATTGGCTTTCTCTGGCTCTGTCCCCAGCATTCCTGCAGACATTCCTAGGGATGCCCTGAAGGTGTCTCACAGGTGCTCTACCTTTGGAGCTACGCTTCCCAGAATGAAACCACCTGCATTAAAAATGCTGAGTTTTTGGGGCGCCTGGGTGGCTCAGTCGGTTAAGCGTCCGACTTCAGCTCAGGTCACGATCTCGCGGTCCGTGAGTTCGAGCCCCGCGTCGGGCTCTGGGCTGATGACTCAGAGCCTGGAGCCTGCTTCCGATTCTGTGTCTCCCTCTCTCTCTGCCCCTCCCCCGTTCATGCTCTGTCTCTCTCTGTCTCAAAAATAAATAAAACATTAAAAAAATTTTTTTAAAAATGCTGAGTTTTTATTTAAAAAAAGGTTTAACATTTATTTATTTTTCAAGGGAAACAAATGCAAAAATGAACTATTGGGACCTCATCAAAATAAAAAGCTTCTGCACAGCAAAGGAAACCATCAACAACATTAAAAGGCAACCGGAAGAATGGGAGAAGATATTTGCAAATGACATATCAGATAAAGGGTTAGTATCCAAAATCTATAAAGAACTTATCAAACTCAACACCCAAAAAACAAATAACCAACTGAAGAAATGGGCAAAAGACATGAATAGACATTCTCCAAAGAAGACATCCAGATGGCCAACCAACACATGAAAAAATGCCCAACATCATTCATCACCAGGGAAATACAAATCAAAACCACAGTGAGATACCACCTCACACCTGTCAGAATGGCTAACATTAACAAGTCAGGCAACAACAGATGTTGGCGAGGATGCAGAGAAAGAGGATCTCTTTTGTATTGCTGGTGGGAATGCAAACTGGGGCAGCCACTCTGGAAAACAGTATGGAGGTGCCTCAAAAAATTAAAACTAGAACTACCCTACAACCCAGCGATTGCACTACTAGGCATTTATCCAAGGGATACACGTGTGCTGTTTCGAAGGGACACATGCACCCCCATGTTTATAGCAGCACTATCAACAATAGCCAAAGTATGGAAAGAGCCCAAATGTCCATCGATGGATGAATGGATAAAGAAGATGTGGTATATATATATACCATGGAGTATTACTCGACAATCAAAATGAATGAAATCTTGCCATTTGCAACAACGTGGATGGAACTGGAGGGTATTATGCTAAGTGAAATTAGTCAGAGAAAGACAAAAATCCTATGACTTCACTCATATGAGGACTTTAAGACACAGAACAGATGAACATAAGGGAAGGGAAGCAAAAACAATATAAAAACAGGGAGGGGGACAAAACATATTTCTCTTAAATATGGAGAACAAACAGGGTTACTGGAGGGGTTGTGGGAGGGGGGATGGGTTAAATGGATAGGGGGCATTAGGGAATCTACTCCTGAAATCATTGTTGCACTATGTGCTAACTAATTTGGATGTAAATTAAAAAAATAAAATTAAATAAATAAACATTAAAAAACATAAATAACAATTTTTGCAACTGGTGCTGACAAGTACAAAGGGAATTCTGAAAATTTATATTATGGATATTTTGCAGTGAAATCTCAAGAAGAACATAGAGATTAATAGGATTATTCTGCAAAGTGAAAACAGTCTGCATCTGAGGCATGTTATGTATTTTAATAAAACTATGCAGTGTATGAATGTAAAAAAAATGTTTATTTATTTTTGAGAGAGAACGAGCAGGGGAGGGGCAGAGAGAGAGGCAGAGAGAATCTGAAGCAGACTCTGCACTGACAGCAGCAAGCCCAGTGTGGGGCTCCAACCCAAAAAGCATGAGATCATGACCTGAGCTGAAATCAGACACTCAATCAAGCCACCCTGGTGCTCCCCAACTGCTGACTTTTTAAAAAACCAATCCTCAGTGTCCATAGGAGGTATGCAGCCAAATTGTCAAGAAGCCACCATTGATAAACCGTGCTGATGCTCCTTCTGGCATCTTCACAAAACTGTCCCCTCCTTTTTGCAGTACTCCTGGGACTCAGATGTGGGCACCAAGGATCCCCTCCCTAAATCATCCTTTTCCCCTTGCCCTGTCATCAAACCTCTTTTATCTTCTTCAACTCTCTTTCCTTAGCATGACTTTTTCCCAGGGAGCCCTCTATGGCTTGTGCAAACAGACCCTCAAGAACCTTCCGCCTCCAGTCCTCCAGGCCTGTTCTGATAGACCTAAATCCTAGATTCAAATCAACCTCGGCAAAAATAATAATAGCTAACATTCTTTCATTGGACAAGTATTTATTGGGTTCCTACTTTGTTCCCAATAGCGTTCTAGGCTATAAGTTCTTATCACGCACTGGGCAGCATTATAAGGACCTTCCACATACGAGCTCATTTAATCCTACAATAGCTCCGGTGAGGAAACGCAGGCACCAAGAGGTAGGTAAGTTGCCGAGTAATAACCATAACCACCATTTATTGAGTCTTCTCTCTAGATCAGATACCAGACCAGGCACAATGCATTCATTCCCCGGGGCCGCACAGAAGGAAGTGGAGAGGTCTGGGGTAGGCCAGGTGCGGTGTGAGCCCTAGCTCACTGGGCGGCCCTCACTTTACTCCTTCCGTTTGTCCTAAAGGAAAGCACCCTTCGATGGCTGAAATGCCCAGACTGCAGTGAGTTTCCCTGCCTCCCTAGAACCTGGAGGGAAAGCAGAGGGGAGAGGACCGGGTCCAGAGGTGCCTGCACTGCGTGCAGAGGGGCAACCGGTGACAAGGTCAGTCAGCGAAGGGAATGGGGAGATCCGCCCCAAACAGTGGACTCCAATTGCTTCCCAGGAGGAGCCCAAGCTGCAGGGGGCGCCCGCGAGCCGATATCCCCCGCCCAGTTCTCGGCCACCCCTGGCCGCCGGGACCCGCCGCCCAACGCTCAGACGCCGGGAGCCAGAGCCCGGCCGGAGCGGAGGGAGGGGGTCTCCTGTAGGTTCCAGGGGTGACCATGTTTCGGGGCCCACAAATAATCAGAATCGGGAATATTTCTGCCTACTTTGTACTGGAAACAGCAGTACACGACGTGGGGTGGCGAAGAGGATAAATGTAACACCTGCGGGTCTATGGCAAACCCACGAGCCTGGGGCGGGGAGGACAGGGCTGGCTGCGCCGCCTTGGTCAAGACACACCCCTGCCCCAGGTCTCAGTTTCCCCATCCGTGACTGTCAACGTGTAGCTCCCTCGAGCCGGGCAGGTAGTGGGGAAGAGCAGGGTCAGAGGTATTCCCCGGTCCCCTCCCTCGGCGCTGGTTCCGGGCGGACACGGGTGGCGGGGACGAGGGAAATCGTCTCGCGGGCGCGGGGGGGCAAGCGTTGCGGGCTCTGGCGCCCCCTGCAGGTCGAGAAACGCCGCGCCGCCCGGAGCCCTCCGGGGAGGGCGGGCTCGGCTGCGCGCGCGCTTGTGTCACTGCGGGGGACGGAAATGACTCACCGCTCCTCCGGGCCAAGGGGCGGCCGGGGCGAGTGCTGAGACGCGGCCACAGGAACCCGGGACAATGGCGGGAAGCGAGAGGAATGTGGGCCTGGCTGCCGAAGCGCTGCCACTGGGTGCCCCAGACCCCGGCCCTGCGGAGGGGCGGAGCGAGGCGAGGCGGGGCGGGGCGGGGCGGGGACGGTGCGGGGCGGCCCAACCTGTAGAACCGTCCCGGGTCCTCTTTCCAGCGCGCTACCCCGACGCCGCGGTGGCTCTCCGTTGCCCTCACTACAGGGCTCAAACTTGACTGGACGACAGAAATATCCCAGGGTTTGTTAAAACCCACATCCCGGGCCCCCACCCCAGAGATAGGTCAGAGCTGGGGCGACACCAACGTGCGTGTGGAACAAATTCCTAGGAGGTGCTGCGAGGCAGGGGTCCTGGGACCACTCCTTGAAGCAGCACCACGTTAGAATGAAGCTCAAGCTACTCAGCTTAGAAAAAAGCTCAGGCTCCTGTTACGGGGTTGCCCCAGCCTCACCTCTTCCCCACTTCCTGCCCCCTCCACACATGTTGTAGCACAACACGATTTAAAAATGAGCAAAGAACTTGAACAGACATTTCTCCAAAGAAGCTATATGAATGGCCAATGAGCCCGTAGAAAATGTGCCATCACCAATTAAAGAAATGCAAATCAGGGGCGCCTGGGTGGCTCAGTCGGTTGAGCGGCTGACTTCGGCTCAGGTCATGATCTCGAGGTCCGTGAGTTAGAGCCCCGCGTCGGGCTCTGTGCTGACAGCTCAGAGCCTGGAGCCTGTTTCGGATTCTGTGTCTCCCTCTTTCTCTGACCCTCCCCTGTTCATGCTCTGTCTCTCTCTGTCTCAAAAATAAATAAACGTTAAAAAATTAAAAAAAAAAAAAGAAATGCAAATCAAAACCACAGACACCAGCTTACCCATTAGAATGGCTACTGTCAAAAAAACAAAAACAAAAACAAAAAACAGGGGCACATGGCTGGCTCAGGAGGAAGAGTAGGTGACTCGATCTCAGAGTCATGAGTTTGAGCCTCAAATTAGGTGTAGAGGTTACTTAAACAAATACTTAAAACAAAAAACAAGTGTTGATAAGGATGTGGAGAAAGTGCAACCCTTGTGCACCATTGGTGGGAATGTAAAAGAGTGGCTTTTGTAAAAAAACAACATGGCAGTCCCTCAAAATATTAAAAATAGAATTACCATATGATCCAGCAATATACCAGAAAGAATTGAAAGCAGAAACTCAGGGGCACCAAGGTGGTTCAGTCGGTTAAGTGTCTGACTCTTGATTTTAGCTTAGGTCATGGTCTTACTGTAGTGAGGTCTCTGTGCTGACCATGTAGAGCCTGTTTGGGATTCTCTCTCTGCCCCTCCACTTCTCTTCCTCTCTCTCTCTCTCTCTCTCTCTCTGTCTCTCTCTCTGTCTCTCTCAAAATAAATAAATTTTAAAAGCGAGGGGGGGCCTACGTGGCTCATGCGGTTGAGCATCCGACTCTTGATTTTGGCTCAGATCGTGATCTCACAGTTCATGGGATCAAGCCCCACGTCAGGCTCTGTATTGAGAGCACAGAACCTGCTTGGGATTCTCTCTCTCCCTCTCCCTCTGCCCCTCCCCGGCTCAAGCATGTGCTCTGTCAAAATAAATAAATATTTTAAAATTTTTAAAAAAAGAAAGCAGAAACTCAAAGAGATACTTGTATGCCTGTGTTCATAGCACCATTATTCACATCACCAAATAGTGGAAGCAAATGTCTATCAACAGACGAATGGATAACAAAATGTGGGATATACATACAATGGAACATTATTCAGCCTTAAAAAGGAAGGAAATTCAGACATAGGCTACAACACGGATGAACCTTGAAAACATTGTGCTAAGGGAAATAAATCAGTCACCAAAGGACAAATACTGTACATTTGCACTTATGTGAGGAACCTAGAGTAGTAAACTCATCAAGACAGAAGATTTGCCAGGGTTGAAATAGGGAAGGGAGGCAGGGGAGTTATTATTCAATGGGTATAGAGTTTCAGTTTATTTTATTAAAAAAAATTTTTTTTAAGTTTCTTCTTGAGAGGGAGAGACAATGTAAGTGGGGGAATGGCAGAGAGAGAGAGAGGGAGACACAGAATCTGAAGCAGGCTCCAGGTTCTGAGCTGTCAGCACAGAGCCCAATGCAGGGCTTGAGCCCACAAACTGTGAGATCGTGACCTGAGCTGAAGTCAGACGCTTAACGGACTGAGCCACCCAGGCGCCCCTGTTTGTTTCTTTTAATTCACACATTTATTATGCTAATGGACAGTGGGCTCCTTGAAGGTGGGACATCACTCAATTCTGTGCCCTCTGCACAAAAACAAGTAGGGTGAGTCTCCGGAAAGGTTTGGCCCATGAATGGATGGGGGATGAGAGTCAAAGAAAGGGTGAGTGGATGTGTAGATGGGTGGATGGATGAGTTACTAGATGTGTGAGTAGATGGATGAATGTCCCCAGGGTGTAAAGGGGCCCCTGCAGTCACCTGGGCTTTTTGCCATCGAGTAGGAGCCTGTCCTAAGAGGCTGTGCCCACCGACCTGGCCCAGCATGGTGAACAGCTCGGCAGTTTTCCAAATCTGGACATGAGTTTTGGGCATGAGCCCTAGGCCAGGGGTACTGCACACACCCTTTGGCAAATGTCATGGTGAAACTGCATGAGTCTGGAAACCTGAGTTCTTTTCCCAGCTCTGCACTCATTCTGTGACCTTGGTCAAATGGCTTGTTCTTTCTGGGCCTCTATTTCCCGCCTACAAAGTAGGGAAGGGGCAAGGTGCTAAGGTTTGCCTGGCTCTAAATCTTTGTCCATTTGTTTTTCTTTAAACGATTTTTTTGTCTATCTATTTTGAGAGGGAGAGAGAGACAGAGACAGCGTGAGTGGAGGGAGGCAGAGCGCGAGAGGGACAGAGAGGATCCCAAGCAGGCTCTGCGCTGTCAGCACAGAGCCCTATGTGGGGCTCAAATTCATGAAACCATGAGATCATGATCTGAGCTGAAACCAAGAGTCAGATGCTTAACCGACTGAGCCACCCAGGCACCCCTTCTTTAATCAATTTTAATCAAAGTTAATGATGAAATATTTTGAGTCAAAAAAGGTACGAGAAATACTAAAACAGACATCCATGTACTTACCTACGCAGATTTAACAAATGTTAACATTGTGCCACATTTGCTCCATGTTTATTTAAAAAATAATAATAATAATAACAATTAGGGGCACCTGGGTGGCTCGGTCGGTTGAGTGTCCGACTTCAGCTCAGGTCATGATCTCGTAGTTTGTGAATTCGAGCCCCACATTGGGCTCAGTGCTGACAGCTCAGAGCCTGGAGCTTGTTTTGGATTCTGTGTCTCCCTCTTTCTCTGCCCCTCCCCTGCTCATGCCCTGTCCCTCTCTCTGTCAAAAATAAACATTAAAAAAATTAAAAAAAAAAATAGAAAAAAACTGAGAAATCTAAAGCTTTTCCCCTCCTTCCCTGTTTAGATAACCACTACTCTCAAGTTACTATGTGCTTCCTGTCCGCCCATATGTGCTTTTATTCCATGGCTATGTATCAAAATGTACAATATTATATTAATACTATGTGATTACAAAAATACTACACACATGTAATATATACTAATATGTGTTTATAAATGGTATCATACTGTGTAAATTCCTTTGAAATTTGCTTTTTCACTCATATACTAATATGTGTTTATAAATGGTATCATACTGTGTAAATTCCTTTGAAATTTGCTTTTTCACTCCTGTTTCTGAGATTCATCCATGTTGATACATTCTGATCCATCCTTTTATTATTTTTTTTAACATTTATTTATTTTTGAGACAGGGAGAGACAGAGCATGAACAGGGGAGGGTCAGAGAGAGGGAGACACAGAATCTGAAGCAGGCTCCAAGCTCTGAGCAATCAGCACAGAGCCCGACGCGGGGCTCGAACTCACGGACCGCGAGATCGTGACCTGAGCCGAAGTCGGCCGCTTAACCGACTGAGCCACCCAGGCACCCCCTTTTATTATTTTTTTAAATGTTTATTTTATTTATTTTGTGAGAGAGAGAGAGAGAGAGTATGAGAGGGTGAGAGACCGAGAGAAATGGAAAGAGGGAACCCCAAGCAGGTTCAGCGCTGTTAGCGCAGAGCCTGACGCGGGACTTGATCTAATGAACCGTGAGATCATGACCAGAGCCGAAATCAAGAGTTGGACACTTAACCAACTGAGCCACCCAGGCATCCCAATCCATTTTTTAAAAAAATATTTGTTCATTTTTGAGAGAGAGAGAGTGTGAGCAGGGGAGGGGCAGAGAAGAGGAAGACACAATCTGAAACAGGCTCCGGGCTCTGAGCTGTCAGCACAGAGCCCGACGTGGGCCAAACCCATGAGCCACAAGGTCATGACCTGAGCCGAAGTCAGACACTCAACTGACTGAGCCACCCAGGTGCCCCTGGATCCATTCTTTTAAAATGCTATTTGTATAGTTTTGAATTGTACGAATAAACCTCAGTTTATTGATCCATTCTCTTACTGATAGACTGGTTGCTGCTTCCCTTTCTGTTATTATGCAGAGCACTGCAATGAAGATTTTGGTACATGTCCCTAGTGCAAACATGTGGGGAGGTTTCCATGCAAATAGTCGCATATCTTCTGCTCTCACAAATCCCTCAGAAACACTTGGGACCATAGCATTTCCAATTTTAGAATGGTTCTGATCTTAAAATGTAGTATGATGAACGATTCTATTTCTTGAAAAGACAAAATTCAAGTGGATGGAAAACAGATCAATGGCTGCCAGGGGCAGGGGTGACTGGGGGGGGGAGAGTGTGATTATAAAGGGGAGAAATCAGGGTTGTTTGGGTTGTTCTGTATCTTGATTGTGGTGGTAGTTGCACAAATCTACACGTGTTAAAATTCTTAGAACTGTACAAAAAGGGGGTTGCCTGGGTGGCTTAGTCAGTAAAGTGTCCGACTCTTGATTTTGGCTCAGGTCATGATCTCATGGTTCATGAGTTCAAGCCCCACATCGGGCTCAGCACTGACAGTGCTTGGGATTTTGCTTGGGATTCTACCTCTCTCCCTCTCTCTCTGCCCTTCCCATGCTCTCTCTTTCTCTCTAAGTAAATAAATAGAGTTAAAAAAAAGGACTGTTGGGGCGCCTGGGTGGCTCAGTCGGTTAAGCGTCCGACTTCAGCTCAGGTCATGATCTCACTGCTCGTGAGTTCGAGCCCTGCATCGGGCTCTCTGCTGACAGTTCGGAGCCTGGAGCCTACTTCCGATTCTGTGTCTCCCTCTCTATGCCCCTCCCCTGCTCATGCTCTCTCTCTCTCTCTCTCTCTGTCTCTCAAATATAAAACAAAACATTAAAAAATAAAGGACTGTACAAAAAAAGAAAGAAAAATCTATTCTAAACTTAAAACTATTTAAAAAATAAAAACGTTTCAATGTAATGTGGTGGATATATCACATATTACCTAAAACTCCCAGTGGGGCATCCCATAATCAAACAATAATGTTTCTTCAGCAAAATTCCCATATGGACAATCATGTTACATGGAACTATGTACATGAAGATTATTACATGAAGACTGTAAATAACTCAAATTAATTCAGTGTTTTTTTTTTATTGTGATAAAATACACGTAACAAAATTTACCATCTTACCCATTTTTTTTTTAATTTTTTTTTAACGTTTATTTATTTTTGAGACAGAGAGAGACAGAGCATGAACGGGGGAGGGTCAGAGAGAGAGGGAGACACAGAATCTGAAACAGGCTCCAGGCTCTGAGCAGTCAGCACAGAGCCTGACGCGGGGCTCGAACTCACGGACCGCGAGATCATGACCTGAGCGGAAGTCAGCCGCTTAACCGACTGAGCCACCCAGGCGCCCCTCTTACCCATTTTTAAGTGCACAGCTGGTTCATTGGTAGGAAATACAATCACAGTGTCATGCAGCCATCATTATCCTCCATCCAGAGAATGATTTTCATCTTATAAAAGTGCAATTCTGTACCACATCCTGTCCCCCTCCCAGCCCCCGGAGAACACCATACAATTTCCATCTTTATGATTCTGACTGCCCTAAGTACCCCATATAAGTGGAATTATATACAGTATTTGTCTCTTTGTCATTGGCTCCCTTCACTTAGTACAATATCCTCAAGATTCATCCATGTTGCAGCACGTGTCCAAATTTCCTTCTTTTTCCAGGCCGAATAATATTCCATTGTGTGTGTGTGTGTGTGTGTGTGTGTGTGTGTGTGTGTGCATCACATTTTCTTATCCATTCATCTGTGGACCCTTAGGTTGCTTCCATGTTTTAGCTGTTAGGAATAATGCTGTCATGTACGTAGGGGTACAAATTTCTCTTCGAGATCCTGCTTTCAATTCTAGATCAGGTTTTGTCCTGAAGTGCATTTAAGGCAAACTTAGGGGTGAAAAAACTTGCAGTTTTCAGAGTTTTCTTGCATTTGGGCATTGAAGATAGGGAACTGTAGGCTTGTACCGATTCATATTCCCACCAGAAATATATGACTTCTCCTTTCCCCCATCTTCATCAACATGGTGTTATCAGGCTTTTTAATTTTGGCCAATCTGATCAGCCTGAAATGAGGTCTCATTATTTTTATTTGAATTCCCATGATTACTCGGGAGGTTGAGCATTTTTTTGTTTCTCTCTGGGTTTCCTCTTCTGTGAATTCCATGCTTCTCCTAAATTCTCCTTTTTTTATTGATTCATAGGGATTTAAAAATATATCCTGGATATGAACAAGTAGCAATGGATTGCAAATATCTTGCCTTTTCTTTTTTACGGTTCCTTTTGTCATAACAGAATGTAAAAAGATTGTCAAATTCATCAATATTGTCCTTCATGATGTGGATGGGCCCTTTGTGTCTTATTTAAGAAACTCTTATTTGCTTAACTCTGTTAAGAAACTCTTAAACTTCATGTTCATGAACTTATTCTCTTGTAGTTTTTTTTTTTTTAAGTTTTAAAGTTTGGCTTTTTATATTTAATGTTTTTTTTTAATTTGAGAGAGAGAGAGAGAGGAACGTCTGGGTGGCTCAGTCGGTTAAGCGTCTGACTTTGGCTCAGGTCACGATCTCACGGTTTGTGAGTTCCAGCCTTACGTTGGGCTTTGTGCCGACAGCTCAGAGCCTGGAGTCTCTTCGGATTCTGTGTCTCCCTCTCTCTCTGTTCCTCCCCTGCTCACGCTCTGTCTCTCTCTGTCTCTTAAAAATAACTAAACATTAAAAAATAATAATAATAAGTGAGAGAGAGAAGAGAGAGCCTGAGCAGGGGAGGGGGCAGTGGGAAGGGGAGAATTTTAAGCAGGCTCCAGGCTCAGCGCAGAGCCCGATGCAGGGCTTGATCTGACCACCCTGAGAGTACGACCTGAGCCGAAATCAAGAGTCGACCTGCTCAGCTGACTGAGCCAGCCAGGAGCCCCACCGGATATATTTTTTAAACTAAATATGGGGCGCCTGGCTGGCTCAGTTGGTAGAGCATGTGATTCTTGATCTCTGAGTTGCGAGTTCGATCCCCACCTTGGGTGTAGAGATCACTGAAAAATAAAGTCTTGCAAAAATAAATAGAAAATATATCTGGACTCTTTGAGCGGAGTCTGAGGAAGGGATCTAATATTATATTTTGCATTTTAGCCACTTGTTCTAACATCGTGCTCCATCAGTCTCTTCTTTACCCACTGATTTGTAGTAACCACCCCTGCGGTGGCCCGAGTTCCCATCAGCCCACGACCTGTCTTTGCGTCCTCCCTCCACTCAGTTCCATGCTGCTTGTCCACCTTTGCTAATAATAAATCTTTATACAGGCAGGACAACCCGCTCCCTCCTTATTCTTCTGCAATAGTGTCTTAACGACGCTTGACCCTTTAGTCCTTCCCTTTTTTGTTACAAAAGTTCAAGGAAAAGGTGTCCATTTCTATAGAAAAAAAAATGTTGGATTTTGGTTAGTGTTGTCCATGGGCCACAATTTCCGTTAGTAAGGAGTGAGGAGAACATTTTCTTCCTCAGAAGAGAGAGGGCAGTTACACCTCACTCATTCCGAGGTTATTTTTCAGCAACCTCCGATGTCTAGAAAACAAGAGAAAACAAGAAGAGGGCGAAAGGTCTCTGAGAAGCTCCAGACAACCCAGAGCCTATGCACTAAATCACACCCCTTCTCACAGGAAACCTCCTCGGGCCTCCCTCAGCACCTAGTTATTCACATTTACCTTGGTCCCCACTCTAAGAAACTTGATCATCTGGTTTCCTAGCCAGATTTGGAAAAGTCCAGAAGATAAGAGGCCAGCAGAGTGCGAACACTGACTTCTGGAAGCTTGGCGGCACTGCTGGGCACTCAGGTCGTGATCTCACGGTTCATGAGTTCGAGCCCCGTGTCCGCCCTCTGTGCTGACAGCTCAGAGGCTGGAGCCTGTTTTGGATTCTGTCTCTCCCTCTCTCTCTCTCGGCCCCTCCCCGGTTTGCACGCTCTCTCTTTCTCAAAATAAATAAACATTAAAAAAAAAAAAGGCAGATCCGTTCCACGTTGTCAGTCATTCATTCAGGAGCCACCGTCACCTGGTGGCTTCCAGCTGTGGCCATTCCAGTTGGAGGTGAGAAGGGAAAGTGAAGAAACTCGAGTTCAGCAGTTCCTCTTAGGCAAGTGAGGTGGGATATGCACTGACTCCCTGCGGTCCTGTCCCATGGGGAGAGGTTGGCCCTGTGGCCCTACCGGGCTGCATAGGGACTGGGAGACAGAATCCTGAGGAGGCAGGTCACAGAGGGCCGTTGTAGAACTTTGACTCCCATGCTGAGTGAGACAGGGAGCCATTGGTGGGTTCGAACCTGGCAACGACTTGATCTGACCTGTGAAACCTCTCTCCAGCTGCCACGTGGAGAAAGCTGAGGTGAGGAGAGCGTGGGGTCAAGGGCAAAAGCAGGGAACTCGGTCTGGATAAGCCGCCCCTCGGGCGGAGCTGACCTCTCCCTCCCTTGCTCCGTTTCCACGACATTGCTCGCACGTTCGCACTTATCCCTTGTTCATCTATCGTCTTCCGGGTCAGCGTGTCCACAGTATCTGGCTCAGAACAGGTGCTCGCCACGTCTGTTCCAAGCATGTGAGACGCACCTGAAATAACATGTAGAACCTGGCATGTTGGCTGGGGTTCTTTGGCTGAAAGCAGAACAGACCAGTTCTGGCTGTCAAAAGGGAAGGGAAGGGAAGAGAAGGGAAGGAAATTTGGGAGAAGCCCAGCACCCACAGGAAGCCTGGAGCACCAGGCTTGGAAGAAGCACCGGAAACAGAAGAGAAGGTCCTCCGCAGTCAGGTTCCCCTGTGGAGCTAAAGAAGCCACCGGATCTGGGACCCCCCAACTCCTGGGAGGGGCTGACTTGGAAGGACTTCGGTCACGTGGTCAGGCTTTGGTCTCACTGGAGTGGAGGAAGAACTGTGGTCAAGAAAAAACCTCCAGATACCCCTCTGGCTTCCACGAGGGGAGGGTAAGTTGCCCTGATTCATTGTCTCCGCGAGGCCTCACTCTTGAAGGCCAGGTCATGGGAAAGGAAACCAGGGAGCTGTCAGGGGAAATGAATGCTGGGTGGCCGAGAGCCAGCAAATGTCCACCATGATTTCCTAGGGCTAGCAAAGCACAGAGGCACGACCTGTGACCTGTGGACTGCAAAGGAGAAGCATCTTCCTCACCTTGGCGTCCCTGTGGACACCACAGGACCTAGCACTCACTAGGTGCTCACCTAATGCTCATCCAGTGACTGAACGACAGACTGACTGGCCACGGATGCCCAAGGGCTATCAGTGTCTCCTGAAACATCAATTTTATGAATAAAAGGGGACGGGATGAAATGGCAGCAGCTTCAATGAAAAGATCTGCCAAAAAGAAAAAAAGAAACGTCTCGGGAGAAATTATAGCCCTGTTCTTTCCAGCCCTTCCCAAAGGCCCTGTCAATCTAGCTCTGAGCAGGATTAACGTCTATTTAAAGCAATTGGCCCCATGCAGCCTGGCCAATCGTGTTGGATGCAGTGGAGAGATTGGGCAGCAGGGGGTGGGCTGGTCTCCAAACCCTCTCGGAAGCCAAGGATCTGGCTCTTGACATGGCATCGAGGAGTGACACCCAGCAGCCTCAAGGGGAGAGCCAAGCTGTTGTGTGATGTGAAGTCAGTGTCTTCCAGGGAAATCCACCAGACCAGGCACCAAGAAGTGTCCCCACAGGTACTCCTGGGCCTGGGACATCGCAGAAACGCCCTTAGATACATTGCAGGGATGAGTGTTTGTGGGGGGGGGGGGGTGAGGCGGGGGGCTGCACCCTGAGCCCTCAGCCCAGGCGCCTGCAACCAGAGCGGAAACACACTTTCAGCTTTTCCACGGAAGACTCTGTTCGAGGAAAGGATTCTTCCGCGTAATAACAAGTCTAGTTCACTAACCCAGTGCACACCCATTTTACAAAGCGGCTTGACTTTGTGTGTGGGAAGGACACTTGTTAGTTATGTGACGTCATTAAGCCTTAGTTTCCTCATCTGTAAAATGAGGGTAACATCAGGAGACTGTGGCGAGATAAAATGGGACAGGGCATGTGACTTGATACAATTTTGGTATACTCATCGACGTTCATTTCTCGCCCTGTATTTTTCATCCCCTTTCCCTCCTTCAGTGGTTTTGAGGGTTGAGGCAGGGTGGAGAGGAAGAGGGAGGGAAGCAGGAAAACCTTAGAGCTCTTTTGCCAACTGCACTTCATTCAGTAGTAAGAAAAGTTTTTTTAATTAAAAATGTTTAAAAGGGACACCTGGGTGGCTCAGTCAGTTAAGTGTTTGACTTCGGCTCAGGTCATGATCTCGTGGTTCATGAGTCTGAGCCTTGCATCAAGCTCTGTGCTGACAGCTTGGAGCCTGGAGCCTGCTTTGGATTCTGTGTCCCCTCTCTCCCTGCCCTTCCCCCACTCACGCTGTTTATGTCTCTCTCTCTAAACAAATAAACTTAAAAAAAAGAGAGAGAGCCTAGCCCTCAGGAGAACTGAGATGGTTTCTGGAGGTGATAAAGGGAGAAAAGAGGATGCATGCAAGGGTTCAAAGCACCTTGGCCAGAAGCAGGGGGGAGAGGAGACCCCCTTCCAAAAGCAGGAGCACAGTCCCCTGGCCTGAAGAAGAATGACAAAGGGCAAGAGACCTGTGGCTCTTAGGGAGGCAGCAGGAGTGGGGGGCTAATGGTTTGAGGATGCATCTAGGCTGGGCCAGTGACCACGAACAGGGAAACATCGGACCTAGGGGGGCCCTGCAGACCACGTAAGGGCAGCCTCAGAAGTGACTTGGGGATTGTTGTATGAGGACCACAGTGCCAGCCTCCCACCACACAGCATTGCATTAAGAGCTCGGAACCACAGAAACTCCTGGAACAGGTTGTATACTTACCCCCCCCCCCGGCCCCCCCCGGCCAACGCCAGCCTGATGGAAAGAGACTGGAAGAAAAAAATGAGGCATAGTTATAGAAGACAAAGAAGATTCTTTTTTTTTTTTTTTTAATTTTTTTTTTTTCAACGTTTATTTATTTTTGGGACAGAGAGAGACAGAGCATGAACGGGGGAGGGGCAGAGAGAGAGGGAGACACAGAATCGGAAGCAGGCTCCAGGCTCTGAGCCATCAGCCCAGAGCCTGACACGGGGCTCGAACTGACGGACCGCGAGATCGTGACCTGGCTGAAGTCGGACGCTTAACCGACTGCGCCACCCAGGCGCCCCAAGACAAAGAAGATTCTATTTCTTGCCTCCCCGAGGTGTCTGGGCACTGAGAGATGGAAGGCTGGGATCCGGAGGGGACTGCACGCGCACTTTGTTCCTCCTCGGCTTTCCTCCCTGTCTCTGCATGGAATGCCGCCTCCTCCCCAGACCCCAGTTGCCTCCTCTGTTAAATCCAACTTTGGCTTCCTCTGCAGGGTGGAGCCACATTTTCTGACCGCTGTAAAACACTGGGGCTGTTTACTTCATCCTGTGGGTCCGTTAGACCCTTGCAGGAGCAGGGGAGAGGGCCATGAGGAAAGAACGGTACAAGCTGGTCTTTCAAGGCTCCCCATGCCCCCACCCGCCTCCAACCCAGCCCTCGAGAGGGCCATGTGGCCTGATCCCAAGACTTGGCAAGACAGCCACAGACATCTGCAAAGTGACAAAAGGGAAGGCGGAGCCTAAGAAGAAAACAGCATTCACACGTGGAAATGCCTGGAAATGTTTTCCAGACACATTATTCTTCTCTGGGCTGATTTTCAAGGCCAACAGGTCCTGGGGCCCAAGGCCCCTGGAGGTGACTCAAGTGGCCTGAGCAATACGCAGCCACTTCCTCTCTGGAACGTGTGTGTGAGCATGTGCACGTATGTAGGATGTGTCTGGACACATGTATGTGAGTGAGTGTCGGCATGCGTGGAAGCGTGGGTGTGTGTCCATCCCAGGACGGGGCCTTTCCCTGGACCTCTGGAGCCGGGTAGGGCATTTAGCAATCCCCTAGACCCAACCACCTCTTTCCAGGGATGTGGGGACCAAGGCTCAAGGGATGTGGGCTTGCCTGAGGGCACACCCTTCTCCAGAGGTAAAGGAGGAAGTGGCCTGGGACTCTGCGTGGTCTCATCTGCACTTCAGCACTGGCCCCTCTTGCTTCGTGGAGGTCACAGCCACTGGGCGAAGATGGAACAGTTGATGTGCCCTGCGCTGGCCCTCCCCTCAGGCAGGCCCCATGCTTTTGTAGTTTACCTAGATGACGTCATTGCGTTTACCTCTCACGGTCAACTTCCAAAGGGGCGTTTTAACCTGTACTTCACAGAGAAGCAAACCCGGGGCCAGATGTGTTTTACCCCCCACGGCCAATGCTCATTTTGTTTTTGAAATCTAATTGACATATCTTTTTTTTTTTAATGTTTATTTATTTATTTTGAGAGAGAGAGTGTGCGCGTGTGCGAGTAGGGGATGGGCAGAGAGAGAGAGAGAGAGAGAGGGTGCGCAGCACCCGAGGCGGGGCTCAAACTCACGACAGTGAGATCGTGACTGGGGCCGAAATCAAGAGTCAGACACTTAGCTGACTGAGCCGCCCAGGAACCCCCTGATGGACATCTCTGGGCACATACTATGTGCCAGACAGTTCTAAACACTTCACACGTGTTAGCTCATTTTGTCCTCATGGTGGCAGGTACTATGATTAGCATGTCAGAAAGGAGGGCCCTGAGGCACAGGGTTTAAGTAATTCATGAAGATGGGGAAAAAAAAAAAAAGCAAGGGGAGGAGTCAGGGAGGAGTCAGAAAACCAACATTCACTGGGGGAGGGGAGAAGTGAGCAGGGAAGGGAGGAACGCCATTGAGAGCTCCATTAATAAGCCAGGTTAGCACAGTGGGCAGCTGGGTTCGTCCCCACCAGGGCCAGCTGAGAGGCTGCAGAGAACCCACATCAGGATTCAGCAGGGGAGTGAGAACGGTCCTCATTGGTTGGTCTCACCTAGGGTCTTGGCAAACCCTTGGCACTTCTCAGCTGCCCCTGCGTGGGCTTCACGTCCAGGGAATATCCTGGGGGTAGAGACGCAAGAAGCCACCCTCATGAGGTACTGTCCCCAGCTGGCTCCAGGTGGCCCAGGGGACACAGGCATGGCAGTATCTGTTACCTGGAATGAGGCCTAACACACACGTGCTCAACAAATGCTCAGTTTTCTTCCCTACTCTCTACAGATACTTCGCCCCCTACCCCGGCCAGACATTCCTGAAAACCAGTAGAATCGGTTCCATTAAATGTCTGTCAAAATGTGATGTGCCTTTACCACACCATGGAATTTTCATATGTCAAAAACTCACAGGTTAGACAACTTGCTTTATCAGATCACTACCCAAGTGTTACTTCACAAAAATCAGTCGCTGTGAATGTTCATAGCAGCAGAACTCGTGATAGTCAACCGGTGGAAGCAACCCAAATGTCCATCGGTGGATGAACGGATTCAAAATTGTGGTATATCCATACAGCGGGATATTATCCAGTCATAAAAAGGACCGAAGTATTTTTTTTTAATTTTTTTTAACGTTTATTTATTTTTGAGACAGAGAGAGACAGAGCATGAACGGGGGAGGGTCAGAGAGAGGGAGACACAGAATCCGAAACAGGCTCCAGGCTCCGAGCTGTCAGCACAGAGCCCGACGCGGGGCTCGAACTCACGGACCGCGAGATCGCGACCTGAGCCGAAGTCGGACGTTCAACCGACTGAGCCACCCAGGTGCCCCAAAAGGACCGAAGTATTGATACATGCTATAGCATGGATGAACCTCAAAACATATCGCTAAATGAAAGAAGCCAGACACAAAAGGTCATATAATATATGATTCCACTTATATGACGTTCCCGGAATAGTTAAATCACAGAAAGCGTATGTGTCATTGCCAGGCTGTGGGGTAGGGTGGGGAGGAGGAACGAAGAGTGATTGCTTCATGGGTATGGGCTCTCCTTTGGGGGCAATGAAAATGCTTTGGGACTAGATAGAGCTGATGGTTGCACAACATTGTGAAGATACTAAACACCAGTGAAATATTTTGCTTTAAGTGGTTAATTGTACATTACGTGAATTTCACTTCAATTTAAAACAGTATGTCACGGTCACATTGTCCACAAGGAATAGGGAGAAGAGTCAAAGGCAGGTCTCAGGTGAGCCGCACAGGAAACAGGAAAGCGACCTCCCCTGCCCAGAAAGTCCTGCCAAAGGGATTCCCAGTGTCAACCACAAATTAAGAGAGAACAATAAAGCGGCATTTTTTGTCTTTCAAATTGGGACGTGTTTTCACAAATAATACTCCACTTTGGCATGAGTATAGCAAAAAGGCATTCTCATACACTTCTGGTGGGATAAAAATGAGTCTAGGGGGCACCTGGGTGGTTCAGTCGGTTAAGCATCTGACTTTGGCCTAGGTCATGATCTCATGGTTCATGGGCTTGAGCCCCGCATCGGGCTCTGTGCTGTCAGCAGAGCCCGCTTCAGATCCTCTGTTTTCCTCTCTCTTTGCTCTTTCCCCTTTCACACACACACTCTCTCTCCCAAATTAAATAAACATTAAAGAAAAAAAAAGAAAAAAGAAGTCTTCCTTATTTAAAAAAAAAATGAGTCTAGCCATTTTGGAGGTAGGTTTGGCATTTTGTACTATAAGGCTTTACATGGTTCAAGCCTTTAAAAAATATTTTTTTTAATGTTTATTTATTTTAAAGAGGGACAGAGTGCAAGCAGGGGAGTGTCAGAGAGAGAGGGAGACACAGGCTCCAGGCTCTGAGCCGTCAGCACGGAGCCTGACGCAGGGCTTGAACCCACGAACAGCGAGATCATGACCTGGGCGGAAGTTGGCTGCTTGACCGACTGAGCCACCCAGGCGTCCCTGGTTCAAGTCTTTTTAAATGAAACATTTCCTTTCCAGTTTTTATGTGCAAGTGTTTTACCAAAGACTGCATTTTTAGCTGGACCTTAAAGAAGGATGTGGCTATGTCCTAAGTCCATGATCAGTGGTCTGATATTTTTTTTTAGAAGAAAAAGTCCTTACCCTTTGACTCAGTGTACCCTGTTAGGGTCCTGGCCAGAAACAGGCCCAAGCATTTAGTCTATAACTAAGGTGGTATTTCAAATCAGTGAGGGAATATTCTTATAAAGGAGAAAGGCTGAATGATGGAATTTGGACAGTTGGCTAACTATTTGGAAAAAAAACAAGTTTAGATCTTTACCTCATACTTTATGTCCAAATAAATTCCAGACGGGTTTAAAACTACATGAAGAAGGAGAGGAAGGAGGAGGAGGATGAAGAAGACGAGGGGGGCTAGAGAAAAGAAAAATAGAGTTCTAGGAGAAAATTAGGAAAATCTCTGTCTGGTACTCAAATGGGAACAGTCCTACAAGCAAAAAGCAAAAGGAAGAATATAATAAAACAATGAAAGCTTGGAAAACATAAAAATGTAAAGTGTACATGTTAAAAATCACCCAAAACGGGGGTGCCCGGCTGGCTCAGTCAGTAGAGCAGATGACTCTGGTGTCAGGGTCTGAGTTCAAGCCCCGTGTTGACCATGGAGCCTACTTAATTAAAAAAAAAAAAAAAAATCACCAAAAACAAAATCAAGAGGTCATTTCTAAGATTACAAGAATACTTGCAACACTCATGACAGACTAGACATTTTCACGTGCTTCTAGAATTCAACAAGAGAGGGGCGCCTGGGTGGCTCAGTCGCTTAAACTTCGACTCCAGCTCAGGTCATGATGTCCAGTTGGGTTTGAGTTCCAGTCCCTCACAGGGCTCTGTGCTGACAGCTGGGAGCCCGGAACCTGCTTCCCATTCTGTGTCTCCCTCTCTCTCTCTCTGCCCCTCTCCTACTCGTGCTCTGTCTCTGTCTCTCTCAAAAATAAACATTAAAAATTTTTGTTTTAATCCTTAAAAAGAAATCAAGAGAAAAAAAGCTAAAAGTAGGAAAACGGACACATAGGGGAAGGGTAGATGTTGGCATCTATTTTTAAAACGCAGCAGGCACGTGGTCGGGGGACTGCGGGGAGCAGGAACAGAAGGCAGGCTTTCCGCGGAAAGGGCATTCCCTTTTTCCAGCCAGGGACAGTGGCCCGCTGGCCCCTGTGTGCGCCAGGCCTCCAGGGAGCAGGGGGTTGGGATGCCTGAGCTCGCCCTTTCCCCGGGGCGGGAGGAACAATTCCATCCTTTGTTGAGGCTGCACCCGGGGCGGGCCCCCGGGGAGGCGGTGCGTCCTCTCCCAGTTTTCCGGGGCGGACGCCGGCCTGCGGGCGCTGGGAGTTGGGCGCGGGGCCGCCTCCCGCGCGCTCCACCCGGGCTCCCGGCTGGGGCGCCGGCCACCGGGGGGCAGTGCTGCCCAGCGGACGGCCGGCCTGGGCCCGCGCAGGGAGCCCACAGAGGCCCCGTTCTTCTCCGCGGGGAGATGAGTCACAGCCCAGGCAAGTGTCCGGAAGGGCCTCGGATCCGGTGCGGCTGCGGACCCCGGGAGGGGGGCGGCGGGGGCGAGCGCCGGAGTCAGCCGGCTCTCTCCGGCTCCCGGGTTCCTGGGGCTTGGCAGGCCGCGCCTGCCGCGAAACTGGGTCAGGCCGGTGGCCTAGTTTGTGGTTTAGCAACAGTGGCCAGTGGCAGGAGGTGAGTAGGCAGGGCATCTCGATTTCCTCTGTGGCTCATTCATGTGACAAACATCTCAAGAGCCCCAACTAAGTGCCGGGCAGGTCAGGGGACACTCTGACGGGCAGTTTCTAGTGAACTTCTGAAGCCCGGGCCATGTGAGTTCACAATGTGTAATCTCAGGACCCTGGAGGCTGGGCTTGCCTGGGCAGGTCCCCAAGTCACTGGGCTCCCTGTCACATATCAAACTCAGCTGCTCAAATTGGAAAGCCTCATCCTGGCATTAGATTCCCTTGGGATCTAACCCCACCGTCTCTGCACTCCACCACGTGTCCTCACTCTGGTGTCCCATACACCTGCCCCTCCTTCCAGCTCATCTGGGCCTGGGGCCTGTGTTTTTATCCCAGCTGGCAATGGCCACCTGCCTCCTGCTACCTCCAGCCCGCCCTGTCGTCTCTCTGCTTCTGACCCTGCCCTGGGATGTCCCAGGACTGCATTTCTTTTTCTCTCGTTAAGAAACAAAATTCAGGGGTGCGTGGGTGGCTGAGTTGGTTAAGCCTCTGACTCTGGATTCTGGCTCAGGTCACAGTCTCTCGGTTGGTGAGATGGAGCCCCAAGTCCGGCTCCGTGCTGGCAGCGTGGAAACTGGTTGGGATTTGCTCTCTCCCTCTCTGCCCCTCCCCTGCTTGCGCTTGCTCTCTCTCTCTTCAAAGAAATAAACATTAAAAAAAAGTTCAACTGAGTAAATTTGAAAATCAAATTGGCCTTGTTAAATGAGTCATGAATCAGGCAGCACCCCCTCTAGCAAACAGAGGGGACCTCGGAGCAGTTGTACAAAATGGAAGGTTTTTATAGGGTGGGGCAAGAAAGTTATTAGCAACAAAGAGAAAGAAAGAAAGAAAGAAAGAAAGAAAGAAAGAAAGAAAGAAAGAAAGAAAGAAAGAAAGACAGGAAGGAAAGAAAGAAAAGAAAGAAAAAGAAAGAAAGAAAGAGAAAGAAAAGAAAGGAAGGAAGAAAGGAAGGAAAGAAAGAAAGAAAAAGAAAGAAAGAAAGAAAGAAAGAAAGAAAGAAAGAAAGAAAGAAAAAAGAAAAAAAGGAATGTTCCAGGTGAGGTCTCTTTCCCTTAGGGGGAAGGGTTGGGGGCCCTATAAGCAGCTGACCTCATCTTCCTTTAGAGGATGGGGAGCCCCTGTGGCAGACTCCTTGGCCCTGGTAGGAAAATTCTTGACTGACTGGTTACGACTGCATTTCTCAAGGAGGTTGAAACTGCAGTTAGATTCCGTATTAAGCCCTTGTTTGGGGACTCAGCCGAAGTGACACCATTTGGGGCCTGTGGTTTTTATTTTTTATTTTTTTAACACTTCCCAAAATTTTCACCTATTGCAAATAAAGAGGATTCTCTTGTCACCTGGTCCTACATTGTGAGCTCCTGGACCTCAGGGAAGCTGGAAGCCACCTGTAGAGACCAGGGCTGTGAACTGGAGGCCGGGGGCCAGGTTGGGGAGGCAGCTGGAGACCCGGAAAGGAAGGGCCTCTCTGGCCGAGGAGGAGGAAGCATCGGGGAAGGAAGAAGCAGCGAACTTGAGCAGCACAAAGACCTTATGTACCAGGAGGAAGGTCAGCGAGAGAGTCAAATGGAGGAGGGGCTGAGTCTCGAGGAAACCGGCTGTTTCTCCCCTCTTTTTCCTTCCTCTTTCCTGCAGCCCCCAGGTCCCCACTTGAGGTCGAGTCTGACACTGAAGTGACACGGCCATTGCTGCCGCTTACACTGAGTTTTGCTGACAATGGCGGCTCACCCCGCCCCCGCCCAGCCCCCCTCCCTGCTTCCGGACAGCTTCCAGAACATCAGAGTCCGCTCTGCCTGCGTTGCAGGTGGACATACTGAGGCTCAGAAGGGCTAAATGACTTGCCAGGAAACACTGCAGAGGGGTGGGGGGGAGGAGGCGGGGGGAGAGAGGGGCAGGTAACTCCAGGCCCCAAGCTCTCCACTCTGGAGGCCGGACCAAGTGGGAAGTAGGTGCCCTGGGCCTTTGCTGGATGACTGTTCATAGCTTTGAAGGTGTCCGTTTGTCTTTAGCCTTTTTAAATTATTTTTTTAATGTTTGCTGTAGAATGTCCAAGCCATACAGAAGTGTATAAAATAGAAGCCCCATGAAAGTCTGATTCTCTTCCAGGTCACATCTCGCTGTTAACAGTTTGGTATAAATCCTTCCAAGCTTTTCCAAACAGACGACCAAATAAATAGATTTGAGCATACCACTCTAGGACTTACTCGGTTCTCTTGCTTTGTCCCTTTCTTAGAAGGCTCCTAATATCCCACCATATGGTTAACCTGTCCCTCTCAGATGGATGACTAGGGAATTTTCTGGTTTTATCTTTACAGGTACACATCCCTGGTGCCCTGGGGCAACATCTCTGGGGGAGTAACTTTCTAAAAGTCAACTTGTGAGACAAAGGAAATTCATGTGTCTGCTAGTTTCTTTAAAAGCTTGTGAGTGGTCTGGGGCGCCTGGGTGGCTCAGTCCGTTGAGCATCCGACTTTGGCTCAGGTCATGATCTCATGGGGATCATGAGTTCGAGCCCCACATCTGCCTCTCAGATGTCAGTGCAGAGACCCCTTCAAATGCTGTCTTCCTTTCTCTCTGCCGCTCCGCCCGATGGCGCTATCTCAAAAATAAATAAAATATTTAAAAAAGAAAAAGCTTCTGATTTGGGGTACCTAGGTGGTTCATTCAGTCAGTTAAGCGTCCAACTCTTTAAAAAAATTTTTTTTTACATTTTATTTTTTTTCATAGAGAGAGACAGAGCACAAGCGGGGGAGGGGCAGAGAGAGAGGAGACACAGAATCCGAAGCAGGCTCCAGGCTCTGAGCTGTCAGCACAGAGCCCAACGCGGGGCTCGAACTCACAAACCGCGAGATCATGACCTGAGCCAAAGTCGGATGCTTAACCGACTGAGCCACCCAGGCGCCCCATAGGGTCCAACTCTTGATGTCGGCTGGGGTCATGACCTGAAGGTTCATGGGATCAAGCCCCACATCTGGCTCTGCGCTGAGCATGGGTCCCGCTTGGGATTCTCTCTCTCCCTCTCCCTCTCTGCCCCTCCCTACCCGCCCCCTCTCAAAATAAATAAATAAAACATTAAAAAGAAAACATAAAATAAAAGCTCGTGATTGCAAGGGACTGTCAGGCCCTGGCAGGGCAGGCTGCATGGAGCCACCCCTCGAAGTTCCAGGTGTCGGCTTCCAGTGATCCCTCCCTCACCACCTGCTTCCCTGCTCCCTGGCCTGGCCCTCACCCCTAGCCAGGAAGCAGCTCAGTCTAAAGCTTCTAGAAGCCCTTGTGCACGAGTCTCTGGGGTGCTTCTCTCAACCCTGACCCATCCCCCCAACACACACACAGGGCACAACCTCCTTATTTGCCATCAACTGGGCTGATGCTGCCCAGTCAGCCATGGACTCCCAGAGTCTCCCTTTTGCAGCCTAGCAGCTCTGTGCACTAGCTTTGGTAACAAATCCTCCTTTCCCCTCCTTTTAAGGCAGTGACAAAGGCAGAGAAACTGTTTCTCTCCAAAAGCAAATCAGGCCGTCTCCACTACCTCAGAGCTGGGCCTAGATCTGCTCGTAGGGTGTCTGCTTGTCTTAATGTGGGGTCTGGGGTCCACTCTGGGGGTGTCTGGTGAGTGGTGTGGGCCAGTCGAGCAGTGGAGTTTCATGGCACCTGTCTACACACACAGCTCTGAGCCAGGCACTGGGGGTGCCCAGTCTACCTTCTTTCCTTCAAGGAAACATTAAAAAAAATTTTTTTTTATTTTTGAGAGACAGAGACAGAGCATGAGCAGGGGAGGGGGAGAGAGAGAGACGGAGACACAGAATCCGAAGCAGACTCCAGGCTCTGAGCTGTCAGCACAGAGCCGGACGCAGGGCTCGAACCCACAAGCCATGAGTGAGATCATGACCTGAGCCGAAGTCTGACATTCAACCGACTGAGCCACCCAGGCACCCCTCAAGGAAACAGTTTTATATTAGGCAGCAGAAAGACTGTAACCAGCCCAGTCGAAATGCTGAAACCCCGGGACCCTGGCCTGCTTCACAGGCCTGCACGAATCCTCTGTCCTTTCCATACCCTAATAAGTCATCCACCTTTCACGAGCTTTTCCTTCATTCAGGGACTAGTTTGGAGATGGGAACCCACAGCAGCAGCAACTGCCTCTTTTACAAGCTATGTGCTGATGTGGTTCGGAGTGTTGGGGTTCGGAGCCAATGGCCAAGAAAGAATTCTTGAGATGTCTTTGGAGCAGAGAGAGAGGGGGTTTTCTTAAAGCATGGGGACAGGACCCATGGGCAGAAAGAGCTGCACTGGGGGCGCCTGGGTGGCCCAGTCAGTTAAGCATGTGACTTCTGTGAGTTAAGCCCCTCCCCCACTCACACTCTCTCAAAAAATGAATAAACGTTAAAAAAAAATTAAAAAAAAAAAAGAGCTGCACTGACTGGGGTTGTGAAAAGTGACTGATCATATATCTTCAAGTTGGGAGGGGGTTAAGAAATAGCGGAAGTCTCTAAGGTATTTTGGAAGCAAGGTTTCCAGGACCTTGAAGGGGCTAGCTGCTGTTAGGAAAAGGTCGTTTATTACTGTTTAGTAAAAACTCGGTCATGAGACCCTTCAGATGTACATCAGGGGCCATAAGCTTGGAGGATGATTGTCAACATATATCTTTGCGGGGGGAGAGAGAAAGGAAGTTTCCAAAGGAATTTTTATATGTTAAAATAGATTTACAGGCTCCCGGGGGGGTCACGATGATGTTAAGCTAAGATTTTCTTTTGCCCCTAGCAAAGTGTCATCATCGAGGCAGGAGAGTTCCTGGAGGGACGTCACTCCACGTCTCTGTGTCTCTTAAGGACTTGTCAGTGGGCTGTAAGTTACAAGGAAACTTATTTTCTTTTTCTTCTGCCTTTGGTTGCTCCCATCAAGTGCCAAATCGTTTTTGGTAAGATAATACCCAGTGCTGACGAGGCTGTGGGGATCTTGTTACACCTGCATGTGCCGCTGACTGTGGTTTAGATGGACTCTACACTTCAGGAAAGCAATCAGGCCAAGTGCACAAGAGCTACAAGGTGTAACCTTTGACCCACTAACCCATCTTTGGCATTACAAAAGCTTCCTCCTTCCGGGACCTTTTTTTTCTTTCTTTTTTTAATGTTTTTATTTATTTATTTTGAGAGAGAGAGAGGAAGCCGGGGAGGGGCAGAGAGAGAGAGGGAGACAGAGAATCCCAAGCAGGTTCCACACTCTCAGTGCAGAGTCCTACGCGGGGCTCCATCCCATGAACCGTGAGATCGTGACCTGAGCCAAAATCAAGAGTTGGACGCTTAAGCGACTGAGCCACCCAGGTGCCCTTGGGGAGCTATTTTTAATAGGAGAAAAGAGGGAGCAACCTTATTTAAATGTCTAACCAGCGAGAGCTTGTTCACTAGATGGAAAGCCCCTTGGATCCAGGGCTCTTTCCTTGGGCCTATGGGCTGCCAGAGGCTGCCGCCCAGAGTAGGCTAAATGTTTGCAAACCAGGGGGCCAAGAGATGCAGGGTGGTGTGGTGGTCAGAGAGCCAGCCTGCCTGATTCAAGGCCCATCTCTGCCACTAAGCTGTGTGGCCTTAAAAGTTGTATCACCTCCCTGTGCCTCAGTTTCTTCCAGTAAAACGAGGATGCTGACTAGAGCGGGACCAAGCGCATGGGATTATTATAAGCATAAAAAGGTAAACTATGTGAAGCAGAAGTGTGTAGAAATATCAGCTGTTATTATCACCGAACAAACCAAAACCTTCTGAAATACCATGGGGCGATTATGAATGGTACCTAAGGGCACGTGTGACTCCTGATCTCTGGGTCGTGAGTTTTAGCCCCACATTAGGTGTAGAGACTGCTTCAATAAATATTTAAAAAAAAAAAAAAGGTAACTAATACTATGCAGCAAAGTGGAGAAGATATGAATGATGTAATCGCTCCTCTCTGTTCTCCCTGTCTCTTACCTTGCCCTCTCTAGTATGTTCTTTCTGAGCTGTCATGTAGCCGAAAAGCAAAACTAACCCTGTTCTGCAAAACAGCACACATTCCTTCCCTGCTTGTGACCCTTCTACTGATAGCTCCCTTCTACGGATAGCTTTCAGCCCTCCTGATTGGAATAACTCCCCCTTGCATCCTAGCTAACAGAACGAATGCACAAAGGCAGGCATGAATGAATGAATGAGTGCATGAATGACCCTACTGATTGGAATAACTCCCCCTTGCATCCTAGCTAACAGAACGAATGCACAAAGGCAGGCATGAATGAATGAATGAGTGCATGAATGACAAGTGCTGGAGTAGAGGGAGGCCCCGGATGCCAAGGAAGCCAGGGTAGGCTGGCCACTGCCTGGGCAGAGGTGGGCAGGCCTGAGAGGCTGGTTATGCGTCCTGATGGGTGCACACCCAAGGGACAGCTAAACAGTGTCCTCTGACACAATGCCTGGACACAGCCCAGGTCAGGGAGGTGGCCCTCGTACTGGTTCCGGCAAAAACCTCTGCCCACCCTGGGCTGCAGCCTCTGTGCCTTCCCCTCCGGTGGAAGGACCCTGCGCTGCAAGGCTTGCATTTTGGGGGCAGGAAGCGGGGCTCAGTTCCATCCAGTTCTCCGCCTCCCTATTCATCCTTCCCTGATCATCTGCCTGCTCACAGGAGGCTGAGAGGGGGTGTGTCTGTTTTTAAGGCCTTTGGCATCTATTTCAGAAATTAAACACTGAAACAATGGCCGATACACTAAAACGTTTTTCTCTGGTTTGCCTCAAATTTGTTTGGGGTAGGGGATAATGATAAACACCCCTGTTGCTATAGAGATGTGCTCCCCTTAGGCAGAGTACTAACAGCTCCCTACTTTAGGCTAGGCCTTATGCTAAGTGCTTCTGGGGTTTGATCTCTCATTCATTCATTCATTTTGAGATGGCATGAACAGGGGAGGGGCGGAGAGAGAGGATCCCCAAACAGGCTCCACGCTTTCAGCGCACAACCCCACGTGGTTATCGATCCCACGGTTCATGAGATCATGACCTGAGCCAAGATCAAGAATCGGACGCTTAACTGCTTGAGCCACCCAGGTGCCCTGGCTTGATCTCATTTAATCCTGATAACCCTAGGCCTTACATACTAGGATGATGTCTAACTTCACAGGTGAGGAAGAGGAGTTTCTGGAGGTGAAAGGGACTTGTTCAAGATCACACAGCTACAAAGCAGAGTAAATCTTTTATGTTATTTAAAGTTTCATTTATTTAAATAATCTCTACACCCAACATGGGGCTTGAGCTCATGACTCTGAGATCAAAAGTCACACACTCCACCAACTGAGCCAGCCAGGTGCCTAAGTAGAGCAAAGATTTTAAACCAAGGATTTCTCGACTCTGAAGCTAACGGCCTTACAAGTGTGTAACTGGACTCTGCCTTGGCCTTGTCTGAGGATGTGTCTTTGGCCTCTCAGTATTTATTTAGTGCCTAGAAAACAAGCTAGAGTGACCCAGAAGAGCTCCAGAGAGGCACTCTACCTCTCTCTCTTTCCCTCCCTTTCATTTGCAAAGTAAGATATCAGAGATGGGATCGCCTATGTTGTTTCTGGGAGAAGGAATAGTATGCAGTTTTTTGTACTTTTCCATATGGCTTGACTTTAGAAAGCCATGAGCATTTATCTTTAAAAACAATAAAATCATGAAGACATTACTTTAAAAATAGATGTGGAGATTTGTATTTATTAAGCATGTGTTTACTTTTAATTATTTCTAAGATTTTATTTATTTGATGTTTATTTTTGAGAGAGAGAGACACAGTGCAAGTGGGCGAAGGGCAGAGAGAGGGAGACACAGAATCCGAGCAGGCTCCAGGCTCCGAGCTGTCAGCACAGAGCCCGACACGGGGCTCAAACTCACGAACTGTGAGATCAAGACCTAAGTCGAAGTTGGACACTTAACTGACTGAGCCACCCAGGCGGCCCTAAGATTTTATTTAAGTAATCTCTACATCAACATAGGGCTCAGACTCACAACTCTGAGATCAAGAGTTGCACACTCTACCGACAGAACCAGCCGGGCGCCCCAGGCATGTATTTACTTCTAGATCCTACTTTGCTCTGCCAGCCAGGAAGCTCCAAGTCGAACTCTGCTCAAATGCAGGCTGAGCAACTGTTTTGCTGGCCTGAATCCTGACTCCATCCTTTACTATCAGGTGGCTTTTTGGCAAGTTAGTTAAGCCCTCTATGCCTCAGTTTCCTCATCTATAAAATGGGGATAACAATACTTGCTTCCTAGGGTTGTTGTGAGGATTATACAGCTTAAACACTTAGGACAGTGGCTACATCACAGTGTCTGTAAATGTTAGCCATTTTTCCATTGGAATAGATTTTCATTGGCTGGATTTTTACTGTCAAACCGTTTTTCAGGAAGGGCTCACAACTGTTAGACCCTTTCACCTGTGTCCTCTTACCTTACACCCCATTCGTCTGTTGCCAATGTCTTCTACTCTTTTTTTTTTTTTTTTTAAGGTTTATTCATTTTTCAGAGACAGAGACAAAGCCTGAGTGGGGGAGGGGCAGAGAGAGGGAGACACAGAATCTGAAACAGGCTCCAGGCTCTGAGCTGTCAGCACAGAGCCTGATGCGGGGCTCGAACTCACAAACCGTGAGATCATGACCTGAGCTGAAGTCAGACGCTTAACCGACTGAGCCACCCAGGCGCCCCTAATGTCTTCTACTCTTGACGTGATCAATAACATCCCATTGAACTCTTAATTATAGATGTCACTGCTTATAATCTGTACCATGAGCGTGTACCACTTAAAAAAAATTGAAAGACAGTGTTGATTCTAAAGTACATGCTAATTTCAGAGTTGTTCAAATGTGGAGGGATAAGAGTGTTAGCTTTTAATCCAGGAGTATGTTAGGGATGTTCTGGTCCTTTATTTCTGACTTGGCCCCTTCCTGCCTATGAACTGCCCCTGCTCCTTTGATGGCATCTGTATCGGTTGACCTGGAGAAGTCTCCCACCTGGCGCAGAGCCACTCTCGTGGCTGTTCCTGTTGGGTCGGCTCCAGGCAAGTGAGTCTAACCCTGGTGCTCAGCTGGTGCAAGAGGTTCAAGCTTCCTCTAGGTTTGGCACCTGGTAACCAGACCTGGTGTTGATCTCCCAAGCCAGTGGCTGTCGGGTCAGCTGACCTTGTCATCTCCAGTGACTGCTCTGCTGCTTCCTGTTTCGGCCTGTGCGTTCGATTGTTCACGTGGGTAATAAAAGTGATTCGTTTGAGATAAGTTCCTAAGGAGAGCGGCGCGGAAGAAAAAACTTGACCAACGTCCAGTGTAATTTCCCCAGGCAGCACGCAAAGGGCAGAGCTCAGCAGTCATTTCCTGGTCTGTGTAGGTTTCCATCTCCAAATGAAATTTGGAGTCGTTCCTTGTAAGTTCACGTCTTCTGTGATTCAGGGAAAAGCGGGGCGTGTTGGGGAAAAGTTAGGCCTGACAGCATGCTGACCCCAGGGCTTGGAGGCACAGGCAGGGACTAGCATAGGTGTCTATGTTGACCGAATGCCTTGCCTAAAGAAGAGTGCTCATCCACGGCCCTGGAGACAGAGGAAATAGAATTCAAATCCTGGATGTCATTTCTTAGTTGTATGGCCTTGACCAGTAAGTCGGTCTCTCTGAACCTCCACAGCTCTGTAATAATACTTGAGTTGCCGGAAAGTACCAGGAATAGCATTGAGCACTTGGCCAATGCTCAAGGAATGGTAGTAACAAATGCTGAATGCCTACTGGGTACCTGACACTGTACAGATAGATACAAAATAAACACTACTTGTGTAGGGGAGGCATTATTACAGCATTTATATAGATAGATCTCGAAGCTCCAAAAGTTACAAGCTGTTAAGTGGCAGGGTCTGCAATCAACCTTGGGACTACTGCAGCCTCAGTCAACACTTCTGCAAAGTCCTCCGGGCAACAGGCCCTGAGGTGAGAAACCAGGCCAATCTGCTACATGAACACCCTCCTGATGGGCCAGATGGGGCCAAGCCTGGAAGGCTGGGTCTTTGCCAGGTGCTGAGCAGCATGGCTCAGACATTCTGAAGGAGGTGCTCTCTCCACGTCGCACAAACTGGGTCAGTTGGCTCTGGGCCTCTCATCCAAATTCCCCAACACAGGGGTACTTCCATGCCTGCGACCCAAGGGCTAGTCTTTCATCTCTCCATGGTTCCAAAGAGCTGTCACTGTGACCCACAGGCCAGCCAGGGGCAGAGCCCCGAGGCTACAGGACCCCCTCAGGGGGAGGCATTTGCCTTCTTAAGGAGGCGGCAACACCTAAGGAGCAGTGACAGGCAACAGGGCATAGGCCAAGGAAGTGGTGTAGAAATTAAGACTGATGATTTGAGAAAGAGAAAGGGGCAAGACCACTTTGTGCTGGGGCAGCATATCTGTGACCACCAAAAAGAGGCCATCGATGTAAGGGTCAGAGACTCAAATATCTGCAAGAATCGGAATGTCATGAAATTCAGTAAAACCAGTGAAACAGGCTCATGTCCCAAAGCAGGTGATGGTAGAGACACCCTGATGTGGGGCTGCGGGTGCTTGGAGCACAGGCCCACAAGGGTGTTTGCTTCCTCTTCTAAGCTCAACTGGTATCATTCAAGCCTGAAACCTAGAATTTCTGCCAAATTGTCTTAGTGGCCTTAGACGTCAGGGAATACAAGGAAATGGATACCTGTGTGCTCTGGCAGTTTCCATCTGTTTAAGAAGTATGAAGGAAGTGGGGGGCCTGGGTGGCTCAGTTGGTTAAGTGTCCAACTCTTGGTTTCAGCTCAGGTGATGATCTCACGGTTTGTGGGATTGAGCCCATGTCAGGCTCTGCACTTGCAGCATGGAGCCTGCTTGGGATTCTCCCTCTCTCTATCTCTGCCCCTGCTCACACCGTCTCTCTCAAAATAAATAAATAAACTTAAAAAAAAAAAAAAGCATTTAGGAAGTATTCCTGCTGGTCCTATAGAAAGCTTTAACTGTGCTTTCTTCAAGAATAAAGCATTGAATGATGGTATAAGACAGACCCAGTGCATCACATGACTTACTGGGTGAACTTCCCATTTTGCATTTGAGCCAATTAGGCTGAGTGCAAACATGTTTTTATTTTTTAACATTCTACATATTTTTAAGTAATCTCTACACCCAATGTGGCTCAACCTCATGACCTCGAGATCAAAAGTCACATGCTCTTCTGAACTGAGCCAGCCAGGCGCCCCAAAGCTGAGTGCAAACTTAGGCCTTTATGGTTTCCATTTTATAGTAGCCTCACTCCTTGCTGTATTTCATAGCATTATCTCTTTCTCAGCTATCTTTTAATATTCATCCTTATTTTTCTGTAAGAACATTCCATTATTAATCAATTGGAAGATCTACACAAAACAATTTACTGGAGTCACCACTTCACCTGTCTTCAGAGGACAGTCCTTGGTCATCACTGTGTTACATGTTTTCCTAGCCAAAGTCTAGAGTTTATTTTCAGAACAGAAGAACGACTTCCCATGGTAGTACAGGTAAAGAAAGTTCCTAGCTTTCGATCATCTCTAAAAGAGAAACCACAAGCGTCATCAGAGCTGTAGGCTCTAATAGGGAGAATAATGCCAGAGTTGGTAAAAGTGGAATTAAAATTGACCTTCTTTCCTCAATCCCTCAATCTTTTTCTCCGACTCAACTATTAAACCCACAAAAATGCCAAATCACAATCACACAAAGCTACCCAGCTACCTGTAATATAAATAAATTTACACCCTGCTCAAGCCAGCTTTTTGCTTTTGGCTAAAAGCAAGCTTTACAGAGCCAAGCACAGGATGAAATTGCCTACAAATCTTCACTTCTAAACATCTTATCATAAACAGAAGCTACAGTTATGATGACCATTTCTCCAGGTTGCACTTTATTGCTGACAGCTCTTCCAAGGGGATTTAAAAACAATAAAACCGGTATACTCCAAATGGATGCTTTACCTGATTTTGAAACTGACATACAATTAACTATATTTAACTCTATTGTAGATATTACTTGTATATTATAATCTATACATTCTATAGTTAAAATGCATTGTTAGGCCAGAACCTGGTCAGAATTTTATCACCCGCAAACCTTCATTCTGATGAATCTGATGGCTGGATTCACTCTCCGGTTTTTGGCTTGAGAGGAGATATTTGGCTTCTTAGTCTCTTTCTCATCCCTGTGCTGGCTGGCTGAGAGCCAAGTCCTCTGTACCCATCGGCCACTGCCTCAACCCAGAAGCATGCTCCTGCCGTAATGCTGTCTTGTTGCCCTTGAGGGCAGTACAAACCAGCTGAATCCAACTTTACTTTGTCACAAGTAGGCAGAGGACATCAAGCATCATAAAGTCAAGATTTGCAGACCTAAGATCAAGTTACAGGTCTTCAAGCGTCGCTTTAAATCATGTGAAATTGTGAAAAGATAGCATGGCTGCTAACTGCGAGGCACCCCTGTGGGCACCAAGATAGGAAACCACATCTGAACATAAATGATCTCTTGCCAGTTCTCCGAATGGCACGCTTCTGGCAAATGGGAGAAAGCAGCATCATTCCGATAAAATAGCATCGCTAGAATCCGACCCAACCACATCTTCCCTACCTTCCTTGGGTCACTCAGTCTGAAGCAGTATCATCCTATTATCTCAGTCTCCACAGATAAATGGAAAATTTAAGTCTGTTTCTACTTGACTTATATTCCGCAATCTTCCATTCACCCTGGCGCTGTGATTTTCACATGAAGAGGTAGTAAGCAATCCGGCCTTCTCAGAGAATGCATCTTCCAAAAATGCGATTTTTACTTGATCACATACGTTGGTTGGAGAGCAAGTCATTTAATGTTGTGAAGAATAAGTAATGGTATCTTATCATTTTCAAATTATAAAGCAGACACATTCTGAAGTAAAAAATCACAACAGGTTTAAAGATAAGATGCTTCTGCGCTACTTTTTATAAGATAGGTGATTCTCAAGAAGCAACTTGGGCACATTTTCAACTGGCTTTCAAATTTATAACTTCCACCCTTCACAGAGCCAACTGGAAGAACTTTCAAATAATTTCTCGGTGCAAACAAGTCTTCGAGAGCACACGTGGCTAATAAAAGTTTTGCTTATTTCACCTCCTCAAAAGGCCCACGTCACTAGACTTTCCTTTGGCTACTTTAACGAGATAGACTTACTATGAGGCTGTTGGTTCCCCCTAAAAGACTATAGTTTTCTTTTGCTCAATAGTGATTTTCCCTTGTTCTACAGCTTTTCTATATTATTTTTTAAATTGTATGTACGCACGTTATGTACTCTCTACCCCCAAAGTGGGGTTTGAACTCATGACCCTGAGAGATCGAGTCTCCCGCTCCACCCACTGAGCCAGCTGGGCGCCCCAAGCTTTTCTGTGCTTTTATTTTTTTTTTTTTTTTTTCAAAGTTTATTTATTTTTGGGACAGAGAGAGACAGAGCATGAACGGGGGAGGGGCAGAGAGAGAGGGAGACACAGAAACGGAAACAGGCTCCAGGCTCTGAGCCGTCAGCCCAGAGCCCGACGCGGGGCTCGAACTCACGGACCGCGAGATCGTGACCTGGCTGAAGTCGGACGCTTAACCGACTGCGCCACCCAGGCGCCCCTTTCTGTGCTTTTAAAGAAAGCATTAATAATCACAGCAGTTCTCCCAGAACACATCAACATAAAAGCTGCTGCGTCCACGAGGCATGAACTGGCACAGGGGTGGTACCTGTACTATTTATTCATCAGCCTCCTTGCTTCATTTGCTGTGGTGCCTCATCAGTCTCCCGACGGAGACAGACAAAAGCACTGAACCTTCCCACACACAGAAGAAACATTTGTGAGAGTGGTTTTTTTTAACAAGTCTTTAATTTAAAAAAACTCAAAAATATATAATCAAGCATTTTACATAATGCATACATTCTTAATATCTGCAGGTACGATAAATAACAGAAGGCAAAAGCAGATATACTGTATTGCTTCTCTTTGGCAAATCACCAATATCACCCCCTGCAGAAACATATGATACATGTAAAAAAAAAAACAAACAAAAAACAAACAAAAAAGCAATACCACGGTCTTAAAATTGTCCCTTAGTATAAACAACAAAATATTTAGTAATAATACAGTAGATGGACTTTTCAAATGGACTAAAATTTATAATACTTTACACCACGGGGTTAAAGTAGCAAGCTGCTTTCCAAAGTTAAGGCCCACAACAATAGTTATGGGGGCGGGGCCACGACAGGACACACACATCGTTTTCCTAGTTATAACCCTGGCTATGTCACATTCAAATTCTACCTCTTGGATAACGTTCCTAAGGAAAACAAAATCGTTTCCCTAGGGGTTTTACTTGTAGGTCGGAGGTCTGACCTCCACCCCCCAACCAAATTTGCATTTTTTAATGAGGAAATTCAGCTTTCTTCAGCCAATATTTACCATCTAACTCAGTGGCCCAGAATTTAAAAAAAAAAAAAAAAAATCCTTCCACTTTACAGCTAAGATATACATTGTGGATCTACTGAAGCAATATATACATGTTGGAACTAAAAGTTAAAAAAGCAAAGGGTCCATTCAACACATAGCAGCTTATATCTAAATATATACATGTATGTATATGTTTTCACAGTTAAACTTTAAAAAAAATTTACATTTGATATGTTTGGAAATACTTCTCCTATAGTCTATAAATAATATTTTAATATGATCAAATGACCAAAATGCACTACAAGAATGTATCAAATTAAATAAATCTTCTAAACCTTGAAAAACAGATACTTGAAGTCAGTCAAGCTTGAGGTTTGTGTCACGTGTGCTCGGTCAGTCCCTAGCACCAGGAAGACAGAGCCCTCTAAATGTGGTAGGAGAGAAACTCCAACACTTTGGAAGGAACTGGCAGCTCCTGGACTTCTTGGGTGGGCATCACTCTCCTGATTGACATACGACATAAATGTTGAAGGCTAGGGACTTGCCTTGGAGTGGCCCAAAAATACACACTTCCATCATGTGTCCTAAACAGAAACAAAAGAAATCATTAGCTCAGTCACACATGTACATGTATTTAAACATCCTACAACTCCAACAACTATCATTCAAAGCTGTGTATGAGAGTCATAAGCTACACATTAAAACCTAACTTAAAAAAAATTTGATGTTTTTGTTTATTTTTGACAGAGAGAGAGAGAGAGAGAGAGAGAGGGAGAGAGAGAGAGAGAGAGAGAGAGAGAGAGAGAGAGAGAGAGAGAGAGAATGAATGCAAGCAGGGTAGGGGCAGAAAGAAAGGGAAACATGGAACCTGAAGCAGGCTCGAACTCACGAACCATGAGATCATGACCTGAGCTGAAGTCAGACACTTAACAGACTGAGCCACCCAGGTGCCCCCATGTTAAAACCTAATTAAGAAGACCTAACCAACGATCCTCTATGACAAAGTAACAGTAGTACAAAGAGCCCTTCTGGAAGATTTAATGACAATAAAATACTGGCTGCTTTGACCAAAAGCCACCTTAAATTGCCTCTTAAAGAGAAGAGAAAATTCTATTTACCCAGCAGCTAAAACACTGCCATCAGTAGAAAAGGCACAGCAAAGACCATTGCTCAAAGGTGCAACTTGAACTGGATAATCTTCATCAATTCTCCAGAACCTCACCATTCTAGAAAGGAAATAAATTGTACAGTGAGTAACAGGAAATTTAAAGTAAAACCAACTTCTATAATTCAGATAAAAATGGCACTCTGTTCCAAGTCACAAAATACACACAACATGCACATATCACATCACTGCAGCAAGCAATTACTGTAACTTGTTTTATCAAATATTTTCTAGCCTATACCAATTGGTAATTTGGACCAACTGACACTTAAGAGACTATAATGCATGGCTACCTCTCCTTCCCGGTATTCAGATCGAAAATGGTCACAACCGGAATCTTTCTCTTTACACTCAATTAATACCTGATCTGTTATACTCTCTTTCCAAGGCATTAAAAAAAGCCTTTTCACATAGGTAGAGTGTGTCTACAAACAGCAGAGACCGGACATTCAAAACCTGAACAAACAGAAAAAGTGACTGCTGGCCAAAAAAAAAAAAAAAAAAAACCCAAAAAACTCTCCCTGTACATTTGCTAATGTTCTGGAAAGATGATAATGAGTCACTTTCTGAATTTCTGAAACTGCTTACTGCTGCATCCTTGCACACTGCATGATAAAAGCATGAGAAAATGGAATGGCTGTATCTAGTTTCTGCTTTGTACCAATCAGCAGTGCATCTCGCTCGTGTGCCATCTCATCTTGTAGCCTCAACTGCAGTGGACACAAATGACCATTTTTACCATTTATTCCACTTTGAAAACGTCCTTCTGCTTCAACCTTTACAAGGTATTACTGAAAAAAAATCTCTGTGGGGTCATTAAAAATCTCCCCAGTTTGCTTACACTGGTTAACAAACAAGGCGCACAGGGAAGGCGTGCATTACCTTTAGTGAACCTGGATACGCTTCAGGCCAATATTCTTTTTTTCTTTTTTAATGTTTTATTTATTTATTTTGAGAGAGAGAGAGAGAGAGAGAGAGAGAGAGAGAGAGAGAGAAGGGGGGGATGGAGAAAGACAGAGAGAGAGACAGACAGAATCCCAAACAGGCTCTATGCTGCCAGCACAGAGCCTGACGTGGGGCTTGATCTCATCAACTGAGAGATCAAGACCTGAGTTCAGGCCAATGTTCTTTAAGACAGACAACATCTCCCCAAGTCTTGTTTAGAGAAAGAGACATTAAAACCCACACTGCAGAAAGGCTTTTTTTTTTCTTTTAAGCTTTGAAAATGTTTTCATTAAGTAGAAAGATAAAAGGAAATCTTTAAAAGACAATAATAAATAGGTCAAATTGTAATTCACACACTTACTTATCATCAGCAAGGCTTGCAACATGCAGTCCATCATGACTAAAAGACACAGATCGTACCCATCGGTCATTTGCTCCTCCAGCAAATATTGGAGTAGGCGGGGGAAACAGGTGCCTGAGGTCAAATACATGTATTCAGTGGAAATGAGGGTCACTTCAAGAAGCAAAACTATCCAGGTACAGAGTACATCTGTCTTTGAATGTTTAAAGTGGCCTCAACGAACACAACTGAGGAGCCTGGGGAGAGCTGATAGATTCATATTAAATGAAAGAAACCTTAAAAGAATTGCTAATTTCCTTTTTATAATGCGGTTTAAATCACTAAGATTAACTCCAACTTCAGTTTCAATTATTTTCCCTGACGTGAAACTCTAATTACCACTTCTACAGAGTCATATGCTGTTACATGACAATAACACGATCTGTATCAAGACAGCCAAATTTATTTTTAGAATTTGTATCTACAGCTTTGCATTATTCAAGGACTTAAATAATACTGCAACTTAAAAAATTATGGCAAAATGCAATTTTAGGTTCAACATGTTAGTGATTCCAATCATTCACGTAACTTCTTAAAAGCTATACGGACAGCCAGAGATGAATTACAGACTACAATTGATGCATGCTGCACCCACCCAAATTCCATCAGAATGTCTCCAGTATGTGGATCCCAGATATATACTCGAGTATCATAAGATGCAGTAGCCAGCAATGCTCCATCAGGAGAAAAGTCACAAGCTACAACATCATGGTGATGTCCTTCTAGTTTCCGTATCATGGTATATTTATCCATATTCCAAAGGAAAACCTGCAATAAAAAGGCAAATGTTATAGCTTCCTTCGGACACACAGAGGACAAAATGGCACAACTTAAACTACAACTGCTACGCTTAATTAACATTACATTAAATTAAACATTATAAATTATGAATAATTAAAAGAATATGCTCAGTGTCATAGTCAGATTAAAATCAGTCTTTAAGTTAATTAAAGTAGACATGCAAATTCTATTTCAAATGTTTCTGTTAAATGTTAATTTAAAAATAAGCCTAAACGTAAAAAAGGCAATGCAATTTAACCTTAACCACAAAGTTATACTGAAATCCATTTATTCCAAAAACTAATTAACTAAAATATACAGAAGTAAATAGGGTTAAGTACTACAAACCCCCTTCTTTTTTTTTCCAGAAACTACCAAATTTTTAAAAAATATACAGACAGAAAATGTAATGTTAACAAATTGTTACTCCATTGGCATCTCCCTTTGAGATAATCACTTGTTTACAATAGGCTTGGGTCACCAACGTGAGCCTAGGAAGAGAAACAGATACTGCAAGCAAAGAGAATTTTCACAGCCAAATGAAATTTCTTTGGCAAACAACAAGGATGTTAAACCACATTATGAAATGAAAAAACTAATTTATGAAAATATTACAATTAACAACATGTCTGTGAATCAAGATTTGCCAATCTTATTTTTCCCAAACCGACCACAATCATTAGACATTTAAACTATAAAACATTTCAATTACTTTAGTACAAGTTTACATATACTTTTCAATTGTATAAGACCAGAACTTAGACTGTGCAGAATAGTTCTGAATAGGATTCGAACGTTTACTTCAGTCTAGTTACATTAAATGCGAGCTTGGAGGTTTAGAACGATCCTAGTAAGACAATCTCTCCTCTTGGAGTAAAGCAATCCTTTTTGCTACTTTTTTTTCTGCACAGACACAATACATTACTTCCAGAGAAAAATAAATACGAATTTTAAGTTGGATCAAAGACTTAAGGTACCTCTAACATCGCAAAGAATTCCAAAAAAATAGCACAGAGAAACCATCTGAACGCCAATGACATTACATTAAATTGGTTTCACATGTCAGACTCCCAATTCCTTGAAACCGGAAGATCAATTTACTTGGAGGAGTCAGTGGGTTTCACTGCGGGGGAAATTACTTTAAAAAAGAAAAAAAGAAAGAAAGAAAAGCAGAAAGTGGACATCGACCAGCACCTGTGTACGTACAGTACACCTTGCAGCCGAATGCAAGGTTACTTCATCCTACGGTAAAGGTCGCCCCCAGCCCGGTAGCCAGAGATGCCACTCTTTCTGCCCAGCTAACACCATTGTGCGCCTGTGTGCGAGTGGTGCCAGCATAACCTCAATCACACCAATATTGCTGCCACCACCTGTGACAGGGAAAGCAAGAAGCATATGGAAAACACACAGCCTAAAATAGCAATGTCAATATCTAGCTTTGTTCTTCTTATGATTTTTAAAGAACTGAATACTTTTTTTCTAAACTTCCAACATTTGCAACTATCATTTTAACATACTTCTTGGCTAAATAAAATGCATTTATAACCAGCCTCCCACCCCCCATTAACTCAGTGTATTGTGAATATCACATGTATTTGGACTTCAACAATTTTCATAAACATCTGAAGCTAAATAAGATCTCCTGCACTATACTAAGTCAGAGCTGGTAGACAACTAAAAGAGAGTTCATCAATAAGCATAACCCTCTCAAGTCATTTCATACTTAATCTGTCTACAGGTATGCTATGCAAGATAGACATGTCAATTCATCTATAATTCACTCTAGACATATACGAGTGCTATTTTTATTATTAGATTTTTAAGTTACTTCTTTTCAGTTAAATGTCCAGGACCAGCTGGGACTCAAAACTTTTTAAACGGCAAACTGGACAAAAAAATAGAACAACAGAGAAGAAAATAATTAGCGGGAATGTCTTAACATTTGGACTAGATCTCTTCTATATCGCATAAACTTTCCTAGATCTTAGAAAAAAATAAATTTGACATATCCCTTACTTTACGAATATTATCTCTAACTAAAAGCAATCCAATTTCTCACTCCACAGTCAGTAACTATATTTAATTTCCCTCATGCAAATTTTCCCCATCATGAAATAAAACATTTAAGATATTCATGACACCGAGCAGACTTAATAGGTTACTTAGATTTAAAGTGATTATGCACACATTATAATCCAATTCACAATGAATGTCCAAGAACTTTGATACATACTGCTTTACTGGCTCCCACTGAACACAGCATAGACGAGTCAGGAGAGAATGCACAGCTATACACCCAGTTCTGATGGCCCCTCAATACTTTCATCATGTTTCCTGAACAAAAAGAAATACTGGTGTTAACCCCAGAGTTCACTTCCAAAGAGCAGCATTTCAAAAATGGCAGAATCACAGAATCGCAAGCTTCTACAGTGGCAGTGATTTATCTGTAACAGGGGTTGGACACTACACCAGTTGCCTGTCTTTGTCAAGTTCTACTGGAACACAATCATGCCCATTTGTTTATGTTGTACTACAACAGCAGACGGAACTACAGCAGAGATGGCATGGTCCACAAGCCCAAGATATTTACCATCTGGCCCTTTAGGAAAAAGTCTCCTGACCCTTCATCTACGAAGATAGAATTCTTTTAGTCTAAGCCCCTTATTCTACAAATGAAAGAACTGCAACATTTCAAGGCTGAGACTTGAGAAACACCTTCAAAATACCTTTCATCCTTCTTCCTTTTTGATAACTACATTCCGCTCCAAAGCCCCTGTGCATTATACCTAAAGCACACAACTATGTCTACGTAGATTTTAACTCTTAATTTTACAAATACCTACTGAATGCCTACTGTATGTCAGCCACTGAGGATAGAGCTGTCAATAAGACAAAGTCCCTACTCTCTTGAGCTTACGGTTAGTTTACTGAGTCTATGTTCTTAAAACATATGCACACACTGAAAATGTATTGAGAAAGCAAGCAGTATTTAATATGCAAAACAAAATAAAAATTTAATTACTGTTACAACTGTTGAGAAATCTCTTCATCTCTCAACAGCTGAGCAGTCAGCAAATGATGAAATGCAGAGGAGGTCTGTCATGGTTTGGTAACATTAGCATATGATTTTTATCAGGCAATGGTTATTACCCATCAGCAGGAATGAGTCTCCAAACCTGAGGGTTTTGTCTCCTACTACATTTAAGTTGCAACACCTCTGAGCAAGACCTTGACCTCCAGCTTGAGGTTGGTAGAGCCCTAAAACATATTATTTAAGTATAAGGTGTTAGCCAAAACTGTAATCTCTTTCATTAGCAGCTAAAAAGGGGGAAGAAATGCTCATCTCTGGTCCTCTCAAATAAGATAGAACTCTCCAACTCTGTAAGCACTGCAACTGACAAAGTTTCAGAAAAACTTGAGTAGTTAACACTAACATACCTTTTATTATATTGGAGAGCAAGTCTTTTACTTTTGATAATTTGTTACTTAACCTATCCAACTTACTATTATGCTTATTAGCATTTAGGTATTACAGATTCCAGTGTATAAATCATATTTTAATCTATACTTGATTTGATTACTAAATTATGTATCTGTAACTTCAAAATCTACTTAAATTTTTGCTAAGCAAATGAAGGAAGTTAATAACCTTCCCTAAGATGAAAGAAATAAACCAACACAGACCAGTTCATACAAAATCCTAAAACTGACCCAGATTGTGTCCTCAAATCATTGATACAGATCTGTGTGGTTAGTTTCTGAATAATATGTTGTTCAGAGTAACTGCTGGCTCCTATTCTGGATTACATTTATGGTTTTGCTTGATCTACACAGAGAAAGGGACCAAATGATTAGAGAAAAGGAAACTTTGATCATATGCCACTTTGAAAGTCGAATGCCCTCGATGATCGCCACCTCTCAAGAAACTCATTATGTTTCACAGGCTGGAAAAAAGACATACCATCATCTTTCAGATCCCACACTCTCAGAGTTTTGTCTCTTGAAGCTGATACAAGGATCAAGCTCCCATCTGGAGCAAAAGTTAAATCTCTGACCACTTCAGTATGATCTACCAAGTTAAGGAGGAGTTTTCCTAAATGCAATGGAAAAGGGGAAAAAGACAATGTTAGTAATTTTATCAGCTTCTATTTTTTTAAAATAGGGCTCTTCACCATTAAAAAGAAAAAAAAAATCTAAAGTAGAAATCCTTGGCACCTCCTTAGTTTATCAAGTGTAAGGTGACTTATTAGCACTTTTACTATCACCTTTAAAGAGTCTCTATTTTTGTACTGTTTTAAAATGGATTATTTCCAGGAAAGCAAAGCCTAAATTTTTTAGGGAAGTTTAAAGGGAATTCCTGAAGTGTAAACAAGTTAATTTACTATCAGGAAAGCTTAATTATCATTTTTAATCTTTGTATAGTATGATTTTAAATATAAAGTCAAAATTTCCTTTTTCTTTTCCTTGGCTTTGGATTACTAACAGAATGTCAAGCTCCCCAGAAGATAAATGTTATCAAATAACCATCTAAATTTTCAAAGACAATCAGTGAAAAAATGTACTTGAAAGAGTTTTGTTTTCTATGAAAATCTATGTGCTTTCCTTAAGTTTTTTTTTCAAGAATCCAATCAAATTTACTGACTCATTATCCTCACTCAATATTGGCATCACTTGCTGTGTTCTACCGTATTGTTTTAATGCTCATTTAAAAAAACCTTCAAATTTTTGAGTGCATACTACCAGTCAGAAACTGTGTTAGTCAGTTAACAATACGTTCACTTTTAAGTGCCCAAAGAATTTAACTTCTCAACCTATCTAGTTAAACTTCAGATAAAATGTCACTAAAACCTTCCAAAGGTTAGACAATGATTGTTGAAACCAGATTTGCCTTGAAAGCCTCCAAGCTATCACTGAAAAAGTATATAAGAAAACACCCTGCTATTTGAGTCATAAACTAAATTACTAGTTTATAAATGATAATTAACTAAATGTTCCTTAGACATGCCCTTTTCTGCTGTAATATTCTCTGAAGAGTGATCAAGCAGTGAGAACTCTATTTTCTTAAATTAAAACCACGAGCTGAAGATGATATTCAGGCCAATTATAAAGACACACTCATAGCATCAATACTTGCTTTTCAGTAAGTTAAAATCCTCAAATCACATCTTCTAGTGCTTAGAGATGCCCTGCATCAAAAAACAATCAGGTTTGCTTTTAAAACTATGGCTCTGTACCTGTATATACATCCCATATTTTGATACGCCCATTGTTTAATCCTGTGGCAAGGAGTAGCTGATCTTGTCCAAATCTGAATCGATGCCATTCTATATTGACACAACGACTCTGTTTTTCTGGAACTGAAGATCCAAAAGCAAGACTCCAGACTATGTCACCACAGTCTATAATATGTTCACGAGGCTTATTTTTCTGAGCACCATCACTGTTTTGTCTTGACAATCTCAAACTGCTTGAATTGGTGATATTCTTGGTGCCATGCAAGAGACTGAGGGGAAAAAAAGGTCAGACTGAAATCCAGTTATTATTTACTCTGAACTTCTATAGATACTAAATAATGATAAATGTTTGCTAAAATAACTTCAGCATTATTTGTCACAGTGACACTGAATAACAATAGACTCCTATAGATGAGAAGGGGGAAAACTGCTATTAGTCACAAGGGTGTGACCAAATAAAATCAGATCAAAAGAAATTCTCAGTTGCTAAAAAAGACTAAATTCAACAATAATCAATTTATAATTTATTTGTTTCGAAATTTTCCTCAAAACCACTATGTCTATTAGGACTTCCTTTAGCTAACCTAAAACGAGTATAAACAAGCAAAACACAAAACAAAAACCTGATAATTATAAAACTGACACCAGAAAATTACCTTAAAAATAACCCATAATAATCAGTCGTTTCCCATACTTTCTAGACCTAAAGCAATATGTAACTATGACACTAATGAATATAACTATGAAGGTCAAGTAGACACAAAAAGCAGGGAGGGATTAAATTTAGTATATGATACATCTTAGAAAAACTTTTAACAAAAATACTGAAACTCAAATAAATCCAAGCAGAGGAATTTTAAGTACATAAGAAGTAATTACATGATCAATTACATGTACCACTGTTATCTAATAAAATGTTGTGAAATCCGAAAAGTGTCACATAGCAAAGGTCACCTGCCCTAGCACAACACAAGGTATACACTACCAAGGAACCATGATTCTGCTTTTTAATACACATATTCTACACTGTATAAGGTCAGATAATTCTTCCTACAAATTTTCCAATACATATATTCAGCTTATGATTAAGACACATTTATAATAGTCTACCAAGGAAAAACTTACGTTATCAATATCTTTTTATTACTCCACACACAGAAAATAGTAAATCCTACCAAGAGATACAAAATACAAAAAAGGAAAGAGTCTTACAAGTTCTTAAGGCACTGGGACCACGGAACAAGCTTTACTGTACGATGTCCTTGTGACCAAGCAAAGTATGAACCATCTGGAGCAAAAGCAACAGTCCAATTTTCACGACCACATTTCTTGTCAAAAGGAGCCGCTGGAGCTAAAAGTTCACCTATAGTACGTGATCTCACTAAAAGAAAAAAACATATATATAGGATGTCACATATAACCAACAATGGAGACTGCCTCCATATTAATTTGAGACTCTCCACTCCGTGGAGCTTCTATGCAGACAAGGTATAAGGAGCTCTGCTTTCTACCATCTGAAGGGTGTGAAGACTTGGTGTGAAGACGCGTTAATGATAACAACTACCTTCAAGTTTTGATAAAATGATTTTCCAACATTTCCTCACCCAAAAGCTTTTTTAGAAAGCTTCAATAAAAAAACTGGTTAAGTGATAATAATGTAATATATCGGAGCTAACAATTACTAAGTCCTGACTTTTGCATTGCCTTAGGTTTTCAGCAAATTGCTAACATTTAAAATACAACAGACTAGGGGTGCCTGGGTGGCTCAGTTGGTTGAGCATCTGACTCTTGATTTCGGCTCAGGTCGTGGGATTGAGCCCCACATTGGGCTCTACACTGAGCATGGAGCCTGCTTAGGATTCTGTTCTCTGTCTCTGTCTCCCTCTGTCCCTCTCCACTGCTATTGGGCATGCTCCTTTCTAAAATAACAAATAAAAATAAAAATAAAATGCAACAGACTAAACAAACTTACCCAAAAGTTTGTAGCTTTCAAAAATCACAAACCACTATAAAATACAGTATTACATCATTACTCAAAGGAAAGCTCTATTAAATGGTCTATTTAAATGTGAATATTCTTTTTTTTCAGGACCACATCACAAAAATCACACAAAAAACCTCCAGAACTAGAAGGGACTTAAAGGTTTAGTATAACCTCCCAACTAGTGCTTTAAAATGCTTTACATTCGTGGGGCGCCTGGGTGGCTCAGTCGGTTGGACGTACGACTTCAGCTCATGTGATGATCTCACAGTTCATCAGTTTGGGCCTCACATTGGGCTCTGCGAGGAAAGCTCAGAGCCTGGAGCCTGCTTTAGATTCTGTGCCCCTCTCTCTCCCTCCTCCCCAACTTGTGCTTGCCCGAAAGAAAGAAAGAAAGAAAGAAAGAAAGAAAGAAAGAAAGAAAGAAAGAAAGAAAGAAAGAAAGAAAATGCATTACATTTGTGATTCTCAAATAGTGGTCCTCAAGCATATTACTAGTGGTCACAAACTGACCCCAAATTGGAATTAATTCTTTTGGTTTTCAAGGACAAATTTCATATATTTTAAGTTTAGTTAAGAGTACTTCAATTTAGCATTCATAACAAAAACTGGCATATTACCAGAGTACACAGAGAATTTTTGTTCTGCATTTAACAAGAAGCATGATCAACAAGCTCTTCCTGTCCATGTGTGCACACAAATTTGGCCAGAATTTCCTCAATTTGAGGAAAAGAATCTTTATCAGTGTATCACCAATGCTCTCTTGGATTGGTCTTGATTTCAAATTTTGCTACTCTCCCTTTTTAGGTATAAATTACTACCAGTTTTGTTTCCCTATTTTGTGATTGGTTGTCTGGTCAACACAGTGTATTTTTATGTTTTTGGTTTAAACTTCCCAGCAACTAAACTACATATATTCTTATAAAGGGGTGCCTGGGTGGCCCAGTAAGGTGAGTGTCTAACTCTTGATTTCAGCTCAGGTCATGATCTCACAGTTTGTGGGATGGAGCAATAGCACAGAGCCTGCTTGGGATTCTCTCTCTTCCTCTCAAAATAAATACACTTAGAAAGCAAAACAAAACAAAACAAAAAACCCTACTTCTACTTATTGCTAGAGCAGACTTACACATACAACCCCCTCAAATGTATTCATTCAGGTGTCACTTCACGTCTCAATGTGTGCTCTGCCAATAGCCAGTGGAGCACCTGGTATATGACAGGTGACCAGTAAATATTTATTGAATGAATATGAAAGCATATGTAGAAGTTACCATTCTTACTGATTTCAATGCTTCCTTGCCCAAATCTTTGATACATTTACCCATGAACTATGGTTTAAAAAGTAAAACTGAGACCAAATTTTCTAAGATATTCATAAATATGAATGCCTAAAAAGGCTTATTCTATTTTTGTGCAGCCAACATTACCAAAAATTTCCCTTTTAATAACTCAAAAACCTTCCTCTTTGCTACTCATCCACTCAGTCCTGACTGTGACCTAAGAGAATAAGTTTAATCCTCTCTCACATGATAGTCATATATTGAAGACAGCCATGACATCAGCAACTAAATCTTTTCACCAGGCTAAACTCCACAGGCCTTTCAATCATTCCTTAGATTACATGGTTTCAAGTCCATTTCCCACCTTTACCTTCATCACTTTTCTGGATAAACTGCAGTTAGTTATGGTCCTCATAAAAGTGGCACCCAGAACTAAACACTATACTTTAGGTGTGGTTGAATCAAAGCAGCAGAACCCCCATCTACCCCTGCCTCGATTGTATCAATACAGCATAAGGTGACATTAATTTCACAGGCAGTTATATGACTTTCTTAATACAAAATCCACAAACCAGTGACCCTCATATGCCTGCACAATGATTTTTCTTTTCTCTTCTTTTTTTTTTTTTTTGAAACATACAAGTGATTTTTGAAAGGGCTTGCTGCTGCTTATATTCCTCCAAGCCCACAGTCATACTTGGACATCTCACCACAGTAGTTCATTGTGCCTGGCCCCTGAATTTACAACTGCTACCTAAATCCTTTTTTATAACTTAGGTTTCTGTTTAATCATACCTATCTTTAAAAAAATCCATAAATTTTAGGAGGAAAAATGAAAGTTCACAAATAAGGGAAGAAAATTTTATTTACTTTTTTTATTTAAAATTTTTTTTTCTCTATTTTTGAGAGAGAGACAGAGTGCAAGCAGGGGAGGGGCAGAGAGAGAGAAGGAGACACAGAATCCAAAGCAGGCTCCAGGCTCTGAGCTGTCAGCACAGAACCCAATATGGGGCCAGAACGCATGAACTGCGAGATCATGACCGACTAAGCCGCACAAGTGCCCCAAGAAACAAGTTTTAAAATTCAACTGGGGAAAAAAAAATTCAACCAAAAAATCCACACATTATCGTAAAGAGAAAGTCCCTGGCTAAATTCGATGAGTATACTCGTGTTAACTCAAACAATAGAGGACTGGCCCTTGCATTCAACTTCAAAAACATCTGGTTAATTAGACTATACCTCACCACTCCTTTGGCAAGCATAAGCAAGACTAACTTTCCCACAAAAGACTCATTTCTTTTTGTCTATATTTTAAGATCACTCTATTTTTCTTTTACCTTGCTGACAAGCACAAAACTCCTCTTGTATAAAGGCTGGAAATTAACAACTAAAAAACTGGTTCAAATAACAAAGACCATGAAATAATAAGTGAGTTTATTCTTAAATATTCAGAAATTCAAGAAATGGGGTCACTATTTTTTTTTTTTAAGTTTATTTATTTAGAGAGCTTGTGAATATGTGCATGCGCGCAAGCAAGAGACAGAGAGGGGGAGAATGAGGATCCCAAGCAGGCTGTGCACTGTCTGGAGAAGCCCAATGCGGGGATTCAATCCCACCAATCCTGAGATCATGACCTGAGCCGAAATCTAGAATCAGATGCTCAACCGACTGAGCTACCCAGGCGCCCCTGGGGTCACTATTTTAAAACTGCCAAATAAATAGCTGCCATAATGTCACGAGTATTATATGAATAATTACCTTGGTGTTTCCTTGCTTGTTAACAGGCATATTAAATGATCTTTGCATCAAATGATTCAAGCACTGGTTTAAATATTATCAAGTAGCACAAGGTTGTAATGAAGTGCTTTAAAAAATGTTTTTAGGTTAAATCTTTATTATCTGCATCTGTTTAATGTTAGTATCCTAAGAAATCCATGATTTAATGACTTTATATAAGGGAAAAGCTGCCTGTCCCGGGAATTCAGCCATAAAATACAAGACTACATTATCTGTACAGTAGTAGTAACACACTGAGTCACTGCTGAACCAAGTGAACCAGATTTAGCTCCTTCTTCACATTCCTCCCTGCAATTTCAAAACCAGAAAGGGAGGATCTGTGGTAGTGCCTTGTGAAAGAGGGCAGTAGCTCCAGGCACTCACTCCCTGTCACATCACACTTCTTTAATCACTCAAGGAATCTTGCCTCTTCTTTCAGTACTTGAGAAACCAAAGAGCTATAATTAATACCCAAGAAAAAAGGGGAAAAGTTAAGTCCTTACTGATGGATACAGAGCTACATAGAGATAGGAGTGTTTAACTCTGTATCCAAACGGTACTTCAAAAGAAAGAAACAAAGAAACAAAAACTGGGTTTTTAAAAAAAGCTTAAGAAAAGGCCAAAGTTCTTTTAGATATTTGGCACTTAGCTAGTAATATTATATTATATCCAGGAAATAACACTGGGACCTAACTAAATATGCAAAAATTTTAAGTGAAAAGGCTGCTTAGTGGATGGTTCTTCTACCTTATGCACGTATGCTCAGAAGCTCTATCCATCCCTTAGGAGAGGACTGGAAAGTTTTCAATATAGTTCATCAAGATCAAGTAAAACACAGATAAATGAAAGATAAATCTGTGATATTATGGGGGGGGGTGCAGCCCACTGGACTAAGAATAAGAACTTCTGAGTTCTCTGTTCCACTTCAGGACCTACTTAATAGACTTAAAGCACAGTTAAAATAAAAATGGGGCATGGATTTTGTTTCCTCTGTATATCTAAAATAGTTATTAAAACCAGAGTTAAAGTCCCCTCCTAACCTGCCATTCGACCTTATCTCTAAGAGAACAAAAGTCCAGAATTCTAAGATAGCAGTCTCTAGATGTAAAAATTCAACCCACACACAGGACAGAGAGGCCTTTTGGCTATTTCAGCTTCTCCCTTTCTCTAGAAATACCTCCTCTATCTATTTTAAGGCATCCATTTAGCCGAAGAACGGAGAAATGCAAAGGCTCTCTGCTAAGTAGCCACCTCCCAATTTTCATCTACTTTATTTTTTATAATTTTTTTTACTTATTTTTTTTTTTTGAGTAATCTACAGACCCAACATGGGGGCTCCAACTCATGACCCCAAGATCAAGTCACATGCTCCACCCACTGAGCCAGCCAGGCGCCCCACTAATTCTCACTTCATTAACACTGTAAGTTCAGTTCGGTTTTTGTTTTTTTGTTTTTTAAATAAAAACTGGACATATTTAAGGCGTATAACGTGACCTGGTACGTTCAGTGTTTACTAGGCATATCAATCAATGCACAGCACCAACTCCCCCCGTTAGTTGTTCCAGTTACTTTGCCCCAAGAGAGAATTTAAACGTGAGGTGCTTTGAACCGAGCCGCCACACAACCTTCAGTGTCTACTGCGCAGACTTCAGTGCGGCAGGGCTGGTCTCCAGCCCCGTTTTGAGACAGCCTTTGCAGGCTGCTCTTTCATCCAACAGCTTTTCCTCGCTCACTCCACCCAACCATTCAGCTCCTCCCTGCTCCTCAGTGTAGGAAAGATAATTGAGTCTCCTCCCCTGAACCCGCCGCCTTTCTTAACGCCAGGCCATTTTTTTTTTTTTTTTAAACACTGCTTTTTCCAGGCTGATAGCACCTCTTCGGTCGCATTTCTCCTTTAAGAGTGGTTGATACACATGAGGACCCCTCCCCTTCCATTACAGCTCAGAACACACAAGTTTACTTTTCCCGTCGTAAATTTCGAGTCCCCGAGACTCGCCCAGCACTCGCCTATCCTATCCACTCGACGCCCCAGTCGTCCAGCCTAGAGACAGGTTGATGGCAGTGCGGAGACCTCCTTAGAGGAAACTGGGTCCCCAGGGGTGGGTGCCGCCCCCGGCCACACGGTCACTAGGGCCTTCGGCGCCCAGGTTTCCCTGGACCCTAAGTTCTGCCCACTGCCTCCCGCCGAGCCATCAACGCTGACCCCATTTACCCCTTGGCGACACCCACCAGCGGGGCCGCTTCCTTCCTCTTCGCTCCAGGGCTTGGCCCCGGCTCACCCGACTTCCCTCAGACTCCGAGACTGTTCCTCCTCTAGGGACTCCCTGCCTCTCCACAACCCCCGCGGGCTCACCAGCACCCCTCACCCCCCCGTCCCATTCCTCACCGATCTCTTTCTCGTTGACCCTCGGGGGAAAGCTGGCCATCTATGGGGCACCGTCTGATTCCGGGGGCGCGATGCGGACGCAACGACAGAGAAGGGATCCGCGAACGTTGAGGGGCGTGACGCGGGATCGGTCCCTCCCGGACCGGGGGACGGAGGGGAGGGGCGGGGGCGGTGGCGGCAGCCTCTGCCGACTGCCCCGGGAAAGCTCCGGAAGGCTTCGGACCAAACTACGGAGTCAAACACAGACAATAGACCCCGCTCCCTGCCTCAAGCCTACGGACCAAGACACTTCCTCTGACGCCGCCAACTGCAAACCAGACACTGGAGACAAAATGGCGGGCGGCGCGGGAGATAGCAGGGCGGCGCGGGCGGGGTCTCGTGACGTCGCCACCCGAGGTCCCGCCCCCCGACGCTCGGGACGTGACGGCCTGGTCTCGGCGCCCCGCCCTGTTTCTGTGAGGAGTCACCAGCCAGGACAGGAAGAGGGGAGAGGCTGAGGCGGAGCAGGGGCTGCATCCCCAGCCTAGGCGAGGCTGGATTGCTGAGGAGGAATTGTGCGTCCGGCTGGGTCTCGTTCCATCCCCACCCCCAGCCCCGGGACCGGAGCATTGTCTGTGTATCTAAGTTGAAGTACCTTGGAAAAGGCAAGCGGAGAAGTTTATCATACACGTTAGCCCGCCGCTTAAAGACGGCATGGAATTGGGGCGCCTGGCTGGCTCAGACCATGTGACTGGATCTCAGGGCCGATCTCAGGGCTGTGAGTTCAAGCCCCACGTCGGGTGTGGGCCCTATTTAAAAAAAAAAAAAAGTGGAATTTACACTGACTGAACCGAAAAGAACAAAAAAGACGTTTAAGGTTTTAACCCGCTTCGGCCACCTCCCCAGTCCCCACGTGTTTGATGCAAAAAAAAAAAAAAAAAAAAAAAGACGAGAATGAACATCATCGCTGCGCCCCAGCCTTGCGGGGGCCGTCGTCCCGACGTGGGCAGCGGGTGTTTGCCCGGGCCGAGGTCCCACCCCGCCCCGGGGCCTCCCTGCGCTGCCTTTGTGTTGGCGGGTCAGGCACCCCCGCGGCTTCGCCGGGCGGGTGGTCGGCGCGGTCCCGGCCTCAGCGGAGACAGACCCCGCCCTGTCAGCTCACCCCGAGGTCTGGGCCTTCTGGAGGCTGCTAGCTATTCACACAGCAGGGCTGATGAAAGTGTCGGTCTGCCAGAGCCACGTTGGTTCCCGATCACAAATGACACAATCGCATTGTACTGGGCCCTTCTCTGGACTCTCTCAACCTTGTTCCAATGGAGGACATCTAAGCCTGGGAATTTCAAATATGTGGCAGATACTGATGGGAGAGAGGAGCTGCCTTAGTCAAACTCTTTTGAGAAATGTCAAATGACAACAAAAGGCAAGACTACTTTTCCTTTGCGTGACAACTCTTCCAACAGTGAAATGTTGAATAGCAGGTAAAAGAAATCACCCCCCCCCAACACTTTTCTTTTCGGTTAACCTGCTTATGGACGGCTTACCCAGTGCCAGGCACGGGGGGGGGGGGGCGCGGGGAGGGGCTAGTTGTTGAGTATTTAGAGTAGAACAAAAGAAAAAAAATTATTAAAAAAAATTTTTTTTAATGTTTATGTCTTTTTGAGAGAGAGAGAGAGAGTGCAAGTCGGGGAAGGGCAGAGAGAGAGAGGGAGATACAGAATGCAAAGCAGGCTCCAGGTTCTGAGCTGTCAGCACAGAGCCCCTTGTGGGGCTTGGACCCATGAACTGTGAGATCATGACCTGAGCTGAAGTCAGATGCTCAACCCACTGAGCGTCCCAGGTGCCCCCAATGTAATTATACCTCTTAAGGGTGTGATTTTTCTACGTATTTACTTATGCTGACAGGGGGGTACATGAGTATAAAAGATGGGGAGCAATAATTATTTTGTTCTTTTGTTCAAAGAGAATAAATATAACCATGCAGATGTAAATAATTAGAATTTAGGAGTAGATTACACTATAAAATTTTGTGTCTTGCCTTTTTTTCTTTCCTATTCTAAATTATTTTCCTATATTGATAAACACACACACACACACACACACACACACACACACACACACACACACAAAACTTTGTACCACATCATTGTAGGTAAACATAACTTCATTTGGAATGGACTTTTCCCCTTCCTCCCCCAGAATACATACTATTTAATAGCATGGAAAGGTGGGCTTCTTCCGTAATTAACTTTTCATTACTCATATGGACATTGTAGGTGTATTTCCCTCGATGTCATGAATATGTCCAGTTCACAATTGTGGACTGTTTTTAGAGAATGCGTACTCATCCCAGGTTAGAGTAATTCAAATGGCTGCAGCTATGTATCTACACTGGTCTCCAAAGTTACAGACAAACTTCTTAAATCAGCTTTAAATTGGGGAGGATTCCTACAGGATCTTATTTCAGAACCTGTATCTTGGTGAGAGTAGAAGTATCCCCTTCCTACAACTAAAAGGAAGCAGTATTTACTTAGAGCAACAACCAAACATGACTAAGAGTTAAAAACAAACAAAAAACCCCGAAAAAACAGGGGCCCCTGGGTGGCCTAGTTGGTTAAGCTTCCAACTCTTGATTTCAGCTCAGGTCGCGATCTCATGGTTCATGGGTTTGAGACCTGCGGCAGGCTCTGCATTGACAGCTCAGAATCTGTCTGGGGTTCTCTCTCTCCCTCTCTCTCTGCCTCCCTCCCCAACTCCCAGCTCTCAACGTGCCTGCTGTCTCTCTCAAAATAAATAAATAAACTTAAAAAAAAAAAAACAAGAACTGATAAATTGTACAACAGGGGTTTGAAGCTTACCACCACCACCAGGAAAGGAAAAAAACGAAAAACCAACATCAAAATGCCAAATATTTTATTGTTCCCTAGTGTGGTTAAATGTCAGAGATGAAAAAGATTACCATAGTTTTTTGACTCTGTAATGGTCATGACCAAAAAAAAAAAAAAAAAAAAAAAGTTAATAGCAGTTTGGAAAGCCTGCATTGTTGAAGCAATAGGAGAGTTGCTCATTTGCTTGTTTGTTTTTGCTTTTTGGACCTCTCAACTATTACTCCAGGCTAAGCCTGAGAATTCATCCAAGTTTATTCGGTGCTTGGGTGCTAGGTAAGGAGTTTCAAATCATGGGATTTGTGGAGTTGAATCTGGGATTCTAGATGGAGAATGTGGAATTTGCTCCGGATTTAGCTAGACAAGCATAATTTATACACATCAACATGTGCATCAATAAGCAGAATAGTAATAGATACATCTAAAAATGTGAAGCATGCTGGGAAAATGATCGGAGCCAGAGGAAAATCCTGCAGGCAACTGCTTTTGGCTGTGGTAGTCTTGCTGGGGACAAAACGTCTAATAGCATTCCCAGTTTTACCTTATCTTGGTTTTCACTCTTCCTTCTGATTTCACAGTGTGGTATGAGCAGAATGTTAGCAGCGGGTTTTCAAAGATGTATAATTTGATCTTAGTTTACAACTATACCCAGAATGGCTCAAAAGTGTGGGAAACGGTACAGCCATATAGATGTTTCCACATCTGTGAGCCAGAATGCTCCTGGCAGCTTATAGGAAACTATTGTATTATATCCAAAAGGGTAAGCAGGAGGCCCCTTCTCTGGTGTTCTGTAGAGTTCCCTACTCTTGTTGCTGAGCCAGCCCAGCTCCATCTACGACTTTCTCTTCTTACCCCCAAACTCCGGGCACTTAGACGCAGGCTGTGTCCTTTAGCTCAGTCCTCGACCTTCAGGGGAAATCTGTGTAAAATGGAATATTCCATGCCATGATGGAGATTTTCCTCCTATCAATCATTTTTCTTTTCCTCTGATAGAACTTTGCATTTTTATTTTTCTAAGTGTTTCTGCCTGTGACCATTCCAGACATTAGGAGGGGAAGAAAAGCACCCTTCACCAACTGCACAAAATGCAAGGATTTCTCTTCCTTGTCCCCCTCTCTATTCTCTTGTTTCTTGTTGGGGAAATTCTTCCTGAGTCCTCCTATTTCCAGTTGCCTGGCTTTGGGGACAGCCAGATTTTTAGTCCGCTGTTTCTCCCATCTGGTGGAGGGCAATGACATCAGTTGGAATTTGAGACTTTCTCCATGGACCCCAGAGAGTCCTGTGGAGAGCTCCCAGGCTGTCTCCACTGGAGCCTCTGGCCCCTGTCTGACGGTCTTGCCCTTGTGTGATGGATTTGAATGCAGGATCTTCCTACGGATGCCTTGACTTGCTGGTTAACAGGTCAGGGCTTTTTTAGGTCAAGGAACTTCTGGCCGATCTTCAACACACTGCCACGTCCCTGATTTTATTCTCTTTCACGTTGTTTTACTTTCCGAATTTGTTTTTTCCTTTCTGTGAAATGAAAACTCTTGATATAATGGAAATGTTTCATTTTCTTGACTTGGATTTATAGGTTTCTTTTTTTTTTTTAATTTTTTTTTTCAACGTTTATTTATTTTGGGGACAGAGAGAGACAGAGCATGAACGGGGGAGGGGCAGAGAGAGAGGGAGACACAGAATTGGAAACAGGCTCCAGGCTCTGAGCCATCAGCCCAGAGCCTGACGCGGGGCTCGAACTCACGGACCGCGAGATCGTGACCTGGCTGAAGTCGGACGCTTAACCGACTGCGCCACCCAGGCGCCCCGGATTTATAGGTTTCTTAGGGCCATGACCTTTCTATATCTTAGAAATATTTTTAGGACTTGGCACATGGTTGATATTCAGTAAATGTTTGTTGAACGGAATGAAATTGTATCTTTCATCTACCTTCCTCATAGGGTGTTGGAGATTAATTTAGAAAGCAGGTGTTCCTGTGAATGACTTTAGAAAAATGAAGGGAAATCCAATTAGAAAGTTTGCTAGTAGGAAAGTTCAAAGGTTGAGGTAATTTTAGATGGAAACCAATAAAAAAACCTATTGTGTGAATTTGCTTATTAATTTTACATGAGATAATAAGTGTAATGAAGAGATTGTCCCCCAATACATAGTTAGGAATCTTTAAGACTGAGCATTTATTTTTTGTTTGTTTTGTTTTTGTTTTTTAAATATTTATTTATTTATTTTGAGAGAGAGAGAAAGAGTACACACACATGCGAGCAGGGGAGACGCAGAGAAAGAGGGGGAGAGAGAGTCTCAAGCAGGCTCTGTGCTGTCAGTGCAGAGCCCAAAGTGGGACACGACCCCACAAACTGAGCAATTATGACCTTAGCCGAAATCAAGAGTCAGACGATTAACTCACCTGAGCCACCCAGCTGCCCAAAGACTAAGCATTTAAACAAATTTTCAGAGGCACAGAATCATTTTCAGACTCCCAGCTTCGAGGTGTATTGGTGATGAAACCGATGTCCAATTGTACAAATGACTCTCTCACATTCGGACAACTAGGTGGTGGGAAAATGGGAATGAGACCCAGTTCTGCCCATAAGAACCCAGCTCTTTTTCCAGGCGCCTCGGTGACTCAGTTGGTTGAGTGGAGTCTGACTCCTGATTTCAGCTCAGGTCATGATCTCAGGGTTGTGAGATCAATCCTGGAGTTGGGCTCTGCACTGAGTGTGGAACCTGCTTGGGATTCTCTCTCTCCCTCTCCCTCTGCCCCTCCCCTGCTCTCGAGCACTCTCTCTCTTTCTCTCAAAAAATAAAAATAAGTAAACTTTAAAAAATCTAAAAGAGCCCAGCACTTTTTCTCTTGTACTGTAGCTCTTTTAGCAGGGTGTAGTTATTGGTATACATTCCATCTCCCCCAAAAGTTAATGGAAGACAGAGGTCCTATCTTTTTTTCATCTTGCTCTTTTTTTTTTTTTTCCAACGTTTATTTATTTTTGGGACGGAGAGAGACAGAGCATGAACGGGGGAGGGGCAGAGAGAGAGGGAGACACAGAATCGGAAACAGGCTCCAGGCTCTGAGCCATCAGCTCAGAGCCTGACGCGGGGCTCGAACTCACGGACCGCGAGATCGTGACCTGGCTGAAGTCGGACGCTTAACCGACTGCGCCACACAGGCGCCCCTCATCTTGCTCTTTATAGAAGATAAAAGGTATAACACCTGGCAAATGTGGCTCCCAAATGGTAGGTGCTCCGTGAACTCCCTTCAAATTAAATTCTTACCTGGTGAAATGTGATTCTTCTTGGCCGCATGTTCATTCTTTATGTATCTTTATTTATCGTTAAATATTTGTTTATTGCCTGGTATGTACCGAATACCATGCTAATATTTAAATGAGAGTTAAAATGAAGATCTCCATTTAGCTTTGAGTCTATATTAAAATGTTACTGTGAGGTGTTAAATATCTCAGAAAGGAAAGGAAGTGAATTCTCAGCTGGTCTATTTCCTTTTTATAGGTTCATTTGCATTTCATAGAATTTTAGTGCTAAAGGGAACTTAAGGTTACTTAAGATCATGTTGTCAGGAAGTGACAAAGGACTAGAATGAATGTCATCGTCTCCCTCAAAATCCAATATTTTTTCTGTGACAAAGAATTCCTTTCTTTCTTTTGCATTTTGGTGGGTTTTCTTGTTTGTTTTGTTTTGTTTTTTGAGAGACAGTGCGGGGAGGGGGAGAGGGAAAGAGAGAATCTTAAGTAGGCTCCACACCCAGCTAGGAATGCAACACAGGGCTTGAACTCACGACCTTGAGATCAAGACCTCAGTGCATATCAAGAGTCAAATGCTTAGTGCTCGCTTCAGCAGCACACACACTTCTCTACAGAGAAGATAGCAAAAAAAAAAAAAAAGAGTCAGAAGCTTAAGCATTGAGCCACCCAGGCACCTCTCTCTCTCTTGCATTTTTGGAATAACATAAGCATTAGTTGCACTTATGTGCATGAGTGTTAATAAAACGGAGATCCACATTTCTTCTGCATTAGATGTCAAAATGCCTGAAGGAGGGGTATGGAGTGAATAGAAGAGGAACACAGAGCAATGGATTCTTAGCCAAAAGAACTCAAAATGCTGTAATTATGTCCTGCAAATTAGAGGATATTACAGCCACAAGGATCCTTAGAACCCGCTTAAGCAAGCCCTGTTAGTTTCCAGGTGAAGATGCTGAGGCCCAGAGAGGTTAAAGAGACTTCATCAAAGTCATACAGTAAGTTGCTACCAGAGGTAGTACTAGAATCCTGATATCCTAACTCCCAATCCACAAGGCCAGTATTTCCTAAATTTCAGTCATTTGCAAACTACATTTCAACTTGTCTGAATCCACCTACCATCTGTATTAATACTTAATATTTTTGTCAATTTATTCTTTATAATTAAAATTTTTCTTGGGGAGCCTGGGTGGCTCAGTCGTTAAGCAACTGACTTCCGCTCAGATCATGATCTTGCGGTTCATGGGTTGGAGCCCCACATCAGGCTCTGTGCTGACAGCTCAGGGCCTGGAGCCTGCTTTGGATTCTGTGTCTCCCTTTCTCTCTGTCTGTCCATCCCCTGCTCATGCTCTGTCTTTCTCTCTCTCTCAAAAATAAATAACAGAACATTGAACAAATTTTTAAAAATTCTAACATGAACTATGTTTTCATACTCCAATTTGTTTTAAAAAGAAAATTTGTTTATTGCCTAAACTTATAGTAATCTGGATGTCAAAGATCAATCTTTTCTTGAGGTAAAATTAAATATGCCTCATGGAGTTGTTCCTATGGAAATTGGATGGCCAAAGGAAGATTTGAGGATTGAGAACCAAAAACTAATTCAAATGCTTAATTATTCTAAGTGACACTATCACAAGATCCAAATAAATATGGAAGAGGGAGGAAAAGCTTTAGTTAAATTGAAAAAGAAAAAAAAAAGATGAACAGACAGGTCAGAGATTTTGGATGGCTACAAATGCGTCTTTCCTTCCCATGGTATGACCTCCTCCCTAGGAGGCATTGCATTTGGAATATTAATACTTGTTGGTCTGATATTCTGTCTGTATGTCATTTGTAGAAGTCATTGCATATGCCAGAAAAATAAGAAAATTTTGCTAGCCCAGATGTTCCAAATACCCTCCCTTTATTTGGGACCTCTGGATAGACCTCTGAACCTGTCTTGACTGCCATACTTGTGACATCGTCCCCTTTCAGCAGGAAGCAATAAAGATCGGTCATTGTCCCGATTCCTAATGGCAATTAGGAGTCACGTGTTCAAAGAGGGGAATATGATAAGAAAAGATGGGATTCAATAGGCAAAGAGGGAAAGGTTAGGACCTGAGATCTCTGGGGGGAAAAACACACACACGTATTTTGGAACAATGCTGGGAGCCTCTGACCACAGCAAACCCCCTTGGGCATAAGATTCCTCTTAAGAAACAAATGTCTGTGCCTTGTGCCCAAAATAACCTATAAATGAAAATGGAATCAACTTAGAAGAGGAGGGATTGTGAGAATTGAGATGATTCATTTTCAGAAACACCAAATAAAAGCTATGCTGTCTCATTAAAATAGGTTTACAACCTATTGGAAATATGTACCCCCCACCCCCCCCACCCCCACACACACCATGGAGTCCCAAACCCTTAGACACTTCACTTCCTGGTTCTTCTTCCCCTCTCCGTTTTGTGGGCTTATTTTTCCTAGGCTTTGCAATGAGCATGTGCCAAAGAACTGAAGTCTCTGTGTCACCTCAAGGAAGGTACATTTGTACCATTCAGACTACTTTGGGTCCTTACATGGGTGTAGGTGACTTTTGGGTAAGGCTGTAACTTCTGTAGTACTCAGCCAATGAGGAATCAGGGGAGGGACCTGCACGTCAGGAGATACATTGTCTGTTGTAACTGCCCTGAGTGTGCCTGTCCATCAGACACCTGCTCTTGCAAGAACACTGATTAAAGCCTCACTTCACTGGGAGGGAAAAAAAGAAAGAAATTTTATTTGCCATTATCATAAATGGAAAACCAGTATTGTTTGCTATAATTAGAAGATAAACATAAATATTAAAACTTTGGAAATATTTCTAAATTCTGCTTAATAATTCCTCTTGCTGAAGGTGTAGAACCTGAGGTTTATTCTCTTTTTATTTTCATTTCATATTTTCATTTTTTTTTGTTATGCTTATTTATTTTTGAGAGAGACAGAATGGAACAGGGGAGGGTCAGAGAGAGAGGGAGACACAGAATCGAAGCAGGCTCTGAGCTGTCGGCACAGAGCCCGACATGGGGCTTGAACTCATGAACCACGAGATCATGACCTGAGCTGAAGTTGGATGCTGAACCGACTGAGCCACCCAGGCACCCCTTTTTTTTCTTATTTTTTTAAAGTTTATTTATTTAGTTTGAAAGGGAGAGAGTATGGGTGGGGAAGGGGCAGGGAGAGAGGGAGAATCCCAAGCAGGCTCCGCACTATTGGTACACAGCCTGATACTTACTGGGCTCCATCCCACAAACTGAGGTCATTACCTGAACTGAATCAAGGAGCCAGAAGCTTAGCCTACTGAGCCATCCAGGTACCCCTATTCTCTTTTTAAAGAGAGGAATAAGCAAGTGTTAACGACCCAAGATGAGAATTATGTCTTGATATAATCAGAGACAATTAAAAGGGAATGACTTCCTCTCTATATATTTTGTCATTTTATTCCCACCTGAAATCATTTTGTGTACCACTGGCAATTCATAGCCACATTTTAGGAAACACCGCTTTATTCCATAGTAGCATCTACTGAAAAATGTGTTTTGATTCTGCGCTTTCATCCCTGGGTAACATGGTATTTTATAAATGTTAACTGGCTCTTACCTAATCTATGTCTTAAGGGCACAGACTGTTATTTCTTCATCCCACAGAAGAATGTTCTGAGTTCCAAAGAGGTTTTGAGAATTATCCCAGCATAGGGATAAGTATGGCTGAGCCAGGGGCAGATAAGTTAGGAGTTTAAATTCCTAATAGGATTTGGCCACTTTCCTCCCTGTAATGTGATCTGGGAACGTAAGGGTTGTGCAACCCAGGTTTGCTCCAGCTGTCAGACAAAGGACTAAGAAAGTGGGGAGAAGGCTAACTTTCATCAAACTCTGGCCCTTGCCAGGTTAGCTCACTTAATCCTCCTGACAAATGCATCCCCATTTCACAGAGAAACAGTTTCAAAGGTGCTAAATAACTTGGCAAATTCACATACAATAGGAGGCAGAGCTAGGATTCAAACGTCTATCTCTGACGTCATGAGATTATAAATTTGGAGACCTGGGTTCTAGGCTGATTTCACCACCAAATTGAAACATTATACTGATTGACAGATCAAAGGATCCTGAGTCATTATCATCTCTACTTCCTTTTGTCTGGTCATGGGCTTCCTTTAGATTTCTTGTCACCTCACACAGAGGCACAAGTAGATTCATGTAGTAGGCCTCTCACTCCATCTCTCTTCTTTGCGCAAGTACCTGCGGAAGTACCATTTGGCTCTTACTTTGTGTTGTATCGTATGGTTACATTATTTGAGCAATGGCAAAATTTGAGAAATTGGTTTATTTTTTTTTATATATGAAATTTATTGACAGATTGGTTTCCATACAACACCCAGTGCTCATCCCAAAAGGTGCCCTCCTTAATACCCATCGCCTACCCTCCCCTCCCTCCCACCCCCCATCAACCCTCAGTTTGTTCTCAGTTTTTAACAGTCTCTTATGCTTTGGCTGAGAAATTGGTTTAAAAATTGAAATTCCGGGGGTGCCTGGGTGGCTCAGTCCAAATCTTTTTTTATTAAAAAATTTTTTTTAATGTTTATTTATTTTTGAGAGAGAGAGAGAGTGTACATGCTAGTGAGGGAGGGGCAGAGAGAGAGAGAGAGGAGACACAGAATCCAAAGCAGGCTCCAAGCTGTCAGCACACAGCCCGATGCAGGGCTTGAACTCACCAACCACAAGACCATGACCTGAACCGAAGTCAGATGATTAAGCAACTGAGCTACCCAGGCGCCCCAGCCCTTGTGTATTTCTTAGGGCTTCTCATGTTCTTTTCAGCTGGGAGTGCCCTCAGCCCGTAGAGGACATAGCCGCATTGCTCAGTTTTGCTCCCTCTGGGCAGCAGCTCCTTCAGCAGCCTGGTGTCTTAGAGAGCAGCGGCGTCTTCATTTTACATTTCAGCAGGTCATTCATAGCCACTGCCTCGTTCAGCCCCCATCCTGCAGTTCTCACACTGTCCAAGCTGTGGTCTGCCACCTCCATGGCCCACTGGGTCATATTTTTTAACGTATAAGTTTTGTAGAGCATCTGGGGAATACTTTCTAATGGGGAAAAAGGGGCTCTGTCTTTCAATTTTATTTATTGAAACATAGCTAAAAGTTAATGGACTCATATCACATGAGGAACCAGCAAGTTGACATATCCCTCTTAGTTCTCAATGGCTTGTCTGATCCAATCATTGATTTGGTTGAGATTTCTTTTTCTTTGTTTTTGGAAAGAGAGAGTGAGAGCATAGCGGAGGGATAGAAGGAGAGAAGGAGAGAGAATCTCAAGCAGGCTCCATGCCCAGCATGGAACCCGACACGGGGCTTGATCTCACAACCCTGGGATCATGAACCGAGCCAGAATTAAGAATTGGATGTTCAACTGACTGAGCCACCTAGGCACCTCGCAATCATTGATTTTGGATAATTCACCTATCATTCATTTCACCCCCAACACAACCTACTGTACACACACATACACACACACACCTAATCATTTTCCTTTCTTTTTCTCTTTTCTTTCCTTTTTTTTTTTTTTTGTCAGTAAACATAAAGATAGTGGGTAGCAAAATTGCATTTAAGAAGCGGGGACTCTCCCTCATATCGATGTCTTATAATATTTTAAAACTGGTAATTAGTCTGCCGTTGGAGAGATTCCAGTTTTATTGATATGCAATTTGAAAGCACAAAAATTATTTTCAAATTAAAAAATATTTTAATGTTTATTTATTTTGAGAGAGAGAAAGAGAGAGAGATGACAGAGTGGGAGCAGGGGATGGGCAGAGAGATAAAGAGACACAGAATCCAAAGCAGGCTCCAGGCTCTGAGCTGTCTGCACAGAGCCCGACGCAGGGCCGAATTCATGAGCCAGGAGATCATGACCTAAGCTGAAGTCAGACGCCCAACTGATTGAGCCACCCAGGCGCCCCCGAAAGCACAAAAATTATTTCCAAGCCACAGAGCAAGGAATAGTGGAAGTCCTTGAGTCAGCAACAGAGACAACAGTCAAAGCCTCTCATTGTTTGCCAAGCTCTTGACTTGCTCTCTTGGAAAAAGTGATTCCAAACCAAAAGTGGTTTCAAACAAACATCTCTAAAAGGGAGTGAAAGCTCAAGATACTCAGCCACAGAAAGGAATGAGATCTTGCCATCTGCAACCACATGGATGGACCTAGAAGGTGTTATGCAAAGTGAAATAAGCCAGACGGAGAAAGACAAATACTGTAGGATTTCACTTATATGTGGAACCTAAAAAATAAATGAATGTATAAACAAACAATCAAAAAGCAGAAACAGTCCCATAGACAGAGAACAAAGTGATGGTTGCTAGAAGGGAGGGTGGATACAGACAAAATAGGTGAAGGGGCATGAGAGATACAGACTTCCACTTATGGAATGAATGTCAACGGGATGAAAGGTACAGCATAGGGAATATAGTCAGTGCCAACATAACAGTGTTGTATGGTGACAGGTGGTAGTTACACTTGTGGTGAGCATAGCATAACATGTAGATTTGTTGAATCACTATGTTGTATACCTGAAACTAATGTAACATTGCATGTCAGCTATACTTAAAAAAAGAAAAAAGGGGAAAAAAGCTCAAGGTAAGCGAGAAGGAATTAACAGAGTATAGATAATGGGGCAACTGGGTGACTCAGTCAGTTGGGCACCCGACTTCAGCTCAGGTCATGATCTCACATTTCTTGGTTTCAAGTCCCGCATAGGGCTCTGGGCTGAGAGCTCAGAGCCTAGAGCTTGCTTTGGATTCTGTGTCTCCCCCTCTCTCTGCCCTTCCCCTGCTCACACTCTTCTCTCTCTCTCAAAAACAAATAAACATTAAAAGAGAGAGAGAGAGAAAGAGAGAGGGCCTCCCGGGTGGCTCAGTTGGTTGAGTGTCCGACTTCGGCTCAGGTTGTGATCTCACGGTTTGTGGGTTCGAGCCCCGCATCAGGCTCTGTGCTGACAGCTCAAAGCCTGGAGCCTGCGTTGGATTCTGTGTCTCCCTCTCCCTCTGCCCCTCCCCTGCTCACACTTTGTCTCTTTCAAAAAATAAATATTTTTAAAAATTAAAAAAAAAAAAAAAGAGAGCATATATAGTTTCATAGAGGAACTTGTCTTCGGGCCCAGACAATTTCCAACCCAGGGTTCTAAAAGAATCTACAAATGTGATCATAAAGCCAGGGTAGAGACTCCTTGAGACATCAGGAATAACAGGTGTTAACTGAATTTGTAATTGGTTGAGGAATTGTGCCCAAAGGGATTGACAAATGGAATGAAACCAGACTAGAGGAAACACTCTATGAGAGATTCCTTGAGGAATTAGAAATCAGGAAGATGAATGAATAGTCATCAGTCAGAAGGAAGTACCATCTGGAACATACATCATTAGGTCTGGAGAAGTGGCAGAGGTGAGGGCAAAAGATCAGAACTTGAAGTCTGGGGGCTGCCTGGGTGGCTCAGTGGGTTGAGCATCCAACTTCAGCTCAGGTCATGATCTCACGGTGCAGGAGTTCGAGCCCCGCGTCGGGCTCTGTGCTGACAGCTCAGAGCCTGGAGCCTGCTTGGAATTCTGCGTCCCCTTCTCTTTCTACTTCTTCCCCCTCATGCTCTGTCTCTTTCTCTCTCTCTCTCTCAAAAATAAACATTAAAAAAAAAAAAGAGAACTTGAAGTCTAGAGTTTGTCTCTCTTGCTGACAATCTGCATGACTTAGGGTACAGAGCTTTCTGTGGCGGTCTTAGAAATGCTTTGTGAATACAAGAGAAGATGTCTGTGAAATGCATTATGTCTCTAAAAGGCAAAACTGTGTATGAAGGTAGGGGTAGTATTATATTTCTCATTTATCTCTCAGACTTCACTGAATTCATTAGATAGTTGCGTAGCCGAAATTACCAAATGATTTAAGGAATAAACTACAAATTATGGAGCAACAGGCAGTTCTATAGTGGGTATAAGTGAATCGGGAAGATAACACCTAACTATTTCATTGCTTTCTAATAGGACTAGCAACACTGCGGGAATATATAATTTGTTTTTCTTCTGCCAAAATAGAACCACTCCCCCAGAACTTTTCCTTAGGTCTTTCTTGTTGTTTTCCTCCAAACCTTATCTTTTTTTTCCTTTTTGAAACCTCTCATCCATCTACTTCTTTGGGGCGGGGCATTGTTTAAGGACTAACTACCTCACACTCTCTCGCCGTAGCGTTGCTTAAATTAGTCAAAATATTCTCAAATCATATTGCTGTATATGAACTTGGAAGGAAACTAACAAATGCTCACAGAAAGTAGGGGATGTAGAAGAACTGGACGGATTTGAAATCCAGATAGCTGAGTCACAGAAAGGAAATGAATGAGGCTAAAATACAAATCAAGCCATGTGAGCAATCAGTTTTCCTTATGGGAAAATCATGGTTTATGGCCATTCTATACCAGTCCCAGAACCCAAGACTCCTCCAGTCTGTGAAACATAGCCCTGAAAGGAGCTGCTTCAATGTGTTCTCTTGTTTCAATAACTTCTTAGGTTTGGATTCATTCAGGATACTACATATAGATAAGAGAAGGCAGATGTAAGGAGGAGAGAGAAGCCCGAGAATATGTTGCTAAGATTTTCTTTTTTGTTGCAAGTGGCCCTTACTGATGGTAGAGCTCATTTTCTTATCTCTTTAAATTGTACTGTTTCATATTCCTCCCCAAACTTGACCTTCCTTTCAACTTGCATTGGAGTCCCTCCAGAACAAAATTCTATTGTCCAACTCAAAGGATAACTTTTCCTATTTCCTTTCTTCTTGCCTGCCCTATCATACATAGGTGGTATAGGTTTTGCTTTTTATTAAAACTTTCTTGTACCTGATATTTATTTTTATCAAAACAGTCCATGCAACTTGTTTAGGGAGGCAAATAATGCTTAAAAAAAAATAAGCTTATGCCAAAAGCAACAGCTTCTTGATGCCTCAGCAGGTTAAATTGAACTCTTCTGGCTTCTGACATTTATCTCCATATGTCTAAGAAGTATGTGTATAGTATCTCTTTTCATTTTGTCACTTGGCAATTTTTATAAGTTAGGCAATTGTGAATAGCTTAGAGATGTGAACAAGCTGTTCATCTGATCAAGTTTATTGTTCTTCAGAATTCAGGTATTGAGTTTGGTTAGCCTTCAAAGCACAACGTTGACATAACCAAACTATGATACATTATCCTGAATGGTAAAGTTTTTGGAAGAACAAACCCAAAGAAGATAAGGCATTTACCCAACTATAAAATCCATGTAATACAGTCAGGATTCAATCACAGATGCAGAACCCACTAGGAGGTGTGTGTTTGTGTGTGTGTGTGTGTGTGTGTGGTGTATATCATATCCTATATATCATATCTAATATTACACAGTTGTGGGAACTGTTTAAGCTGCCTCTGTAAGGCTACTGTCTTCATACCTAATCCTGGAGCTTGAAGACTTCAGAGAAGGCAGTCTGGAAGGGAAGATATGTGTAAAGTACAGAAAAGCAGCTATAAACTGGAACCTACAGCTATGATCTAGAACTTGGGAGGATAGACTTGAAACCACGTCAATTCTCACTGCCTCTTACCTTGATGGTATAGATCCTACAGGAGAGGCTGTCCTCCTTCATCATATATCTAGCCCAGGAGTTGGAAAAGCTGGAGAAGGATTTAGGGGAAGGTGGAGCAGTGGTAGGTCCCTTGCCAGTGAAGTAAGGCAATAGATAAGCAATGATATGAGCTACAAAATGGCTACTGGTTCCCTTCCAAGCCCCACATCTGCATAAGAATGTTGTGGCCCACCTTAGGCGGAAACATGCAGGGAGGGAATTCTGGGAAATGTAGTTCAGCTCACATTATAAAGCAATGACAGTGGGCTCCATATCAATTTGGCACATGTATATATACATTTTTTTTTCTTCTGCAAATAAACAGTTAAGGATTCAAGTGCCCATTCTGCCCCCTTAGCAAGAGAACAATAGAAAGCACCTAATGTTTCTGGGGCCATGCGCCCTTCAGGAAGAATTATTTGTAAGAGAAAAAAAGAATAATGGCATTTAATCCCTGGAAATTACCTAGAAGTCCATCATCAAGGATATTTGGCCAGCTCCTTTTTCTACTGCCCAAATATAACTGCTGGATAAACCAAGGTTTCTGAAATTGTGTTCCCCAGAAAGCAACAAAACGTGGCAGAGCTAGGCTTTTAAGTCAGAGCCCTTTCATTTCCAATCATCTTATTTTAAAGAAAACAAACAAAAAGCTTACAAATGAGTCATCTCTGTAGTCTTGGCACTTACTTGAATTTTGTTTTTACCTTTCTTTAAAGTAGGTAGGCTCAAGTTTCTCTCCCATCATCACAGTGGAATCTAAAAATTGCTTTTTATATTGTTCAACAAGCAAGAACAATGCAGGCTGTTCAGCAGAGGGTAAATTTTTAGTACTAAGGAAAGTGCTGTCATGGAGCCAAATATTTTAAGGTTTTTAGATGAGCAAACCATTTCCATTTAGTATAACTCTTTTTTCATGGAGAGTTATATAAAAGGTCAGACACTACCTAAATTTTAGCTATAAATTATAAATATAGGGGCGCCTGGGTGGCGCAGTCGGTTGAGCGTCCGACTTCAGCCAGGTCACGATCTCGCGGTCCGTGAGTTCGAGCCCCGCGTCGGGCTCTGGGCTGATGGCTCAGAGCCTGGAGCCTGTTTCCGATTCTGTGTCTCCCTCTCTCTCTGCCCCTCCCCCGTTCATGCTCTGTCTCTCTCTGTCCCAAAAATAAATAAACGTTGAAAAAAAAAATTTTTAAAAAAATTATAAATATAAAAAATTATAATTTTTCCCCTAAGCTATCCATAGATGAAATTCATCGTTCTTGCCACTGTAATGACATGGCATATAAGCAACCGACCTAAAACAAACAAAAGAAAACATAACACCCACAACAACTATCTGTTTCTCCTCAGCCTTCTCCATGTGATAGTCATAAAAAGCTCCACTAAGGGAAAACTCTTCAGAAATAAATTATGCCTTTGTAAAACAGAACTTAGCTGAAGTTGATCACATCAAAGAATAAACAAAACTGTAACCTGTATAATGTTTATTTCGTTTTTGAGAGAGAGAGGGAGACAGAGAGTGAGTGGGGGAGGAGCAGAGAAGACAGGATCGGAAGCAGGCTTCAGGTTCTGAGCTGTCAGCACAGAGCCCAATGCGGGGCTTGAACTCACGAACTGTGAGACCACAACCTGAGCTGAAGTCGACATTTAACCAACTGAGCCACCCAGGCACCACAAAGCTGTAAACTGTATAAAGGAAATCCATCTAACTTATAAAATGGTTCTCTCCCAGTCTGGTACTTTTTTTTTTTTTAAACGTTTATTTTTATTTTTGAGACAGAGAGAGACAGAGCATGAACAGGGAAGGGGCAGAGAGAGAGGGAGACACAGAATCTGAAGCAGGCTCCAGGCTCTGAGCTGTCAGCACAGAGCCCGACGCGGGGCTTGAACTCACGGACCGTGAGATCGTGACCTGAGCCGACGTCGGACGCTTAACCGACCAAGCCACCCGGGCGCCCCCAGTCTGGTACTTTGTATGAAAACTGGATAACAAAGAATTATAGTAATTGTGTCACAAAGGCAGAGACAGATGTTTAAATTTCAGGAAGTTTTAAAAATAGATTTCCAGTGTTTATGCTGTTGACAAACAGGATCTCACAGATCCTTTCTCTGGCTCCTAAGATGTGCCCCCATTTTTCTTGCCTTCCCGGTTTGTTTGGGTTGTTTTAGTGGGGGTGGGGGTGTTCTGGCAGGGCTCAGCCACATGGCTCAGTTTCTCAGTGAGTTCATCTTCCTGTGTTAATGTATTACTCGATCATTCTATGTCAGTGAACTCTGCTTCTGCAGACCCTTATCTCTGAGTCTTTCTACTTTTTGTAATGAATACCATTAGGGATTCCTCAGTCCTGGGGGCAGGGAGAGATTCCTCACACCATTTCTCTAACTGTCCTGTATAGGTTTTCTAGCCTCAGCAATACCTTCCTCTAGAACCGGTGTCTTCAGTGATGACTGTCTGGCTCAATCAATGGAGTGCATGACTCTTGATCTCGGGATTGTGAGTTCGAGCCCCATGTGGGGGTGTGGAGATTACTTAAAGAATAAAATCTTTAGGGGTACCTGGGTGGTTCAGTCGGTTAAGTGTCTGACTTTGGCTCAGGTCATGATCTCGCAGTTTATGAATTCTAGCTTGCGTTGGGCTCTGTGCTGACAGCTCAGAGCCTGGAGCCTGCTTTGGATTCTGCATCTTCCTCTCTCTCTGCCCCTCCCCTGCTCGCGCTCTGTCCCCCTCTCTCTCTCAAAAATAAATAAACAGTAAAAAAATTTTTTTTAAACAAAATAAAATCTTAAAACAAAAAAAGGAACCAGTGTCTTTGTTTATCCATGTACTGTTCACCTTATGGAGCATGAGGAATGTTAACTGCATACCGATACTGGACTCCTAGATTTAAAGAGCTCACCCTTCTGGGGCGCCTGGGGGGCTCAGTCAGTTAAGTGTCTGACTCTTGATTTCAGCTCAGGTCATGATCTCAGGGTTGTGGTATCGAGACCCACATCCAGCTCTGTGCCGAGTGTAGATTCTCTTAAGATTCTCTCTCTCTGTCTCTCTTTCTCTTTTTGCACCCCCCCCCCGCTCTCTCTCTCATTCTCTCTCTCTCTCTCCCTCCCTCCCTCCCTTTGCCCCTCCACCACTCTCTCATTCTCTCTCTCTCTCAAAAAAAAATAGTCCCATTTATTTGGGGATGGGAAGAGAAAAGAACAGCAGCAGGCACTTATGGAAAACCTCCAAATTCTATGATAGCCAGAATTTCCATTCATCCCTACTTGGGGTGGGGGGTGGGGTGGGGAGAAGGGGGTGGGGGGGAGGGGAGGCAAAAGAGTAGCAAACACTTTTCTGCATATGTTCCTGAGTTGTTTCATTGTACTCGCTAAAACCAACTCTGTTTAAAATTCTTATCCAGGATGCCATGAACCAGCACATTGTTTTCTTTTTAATATGTGGTACCTGCTTGCTTTCACATACGCGGTGCGTTGTATGCCTGCTGTGTTTCATCATGACACAGGGACATGTTTCTCTTTAGACTTTCTAAGCTGACCTGTCTTTTCTTTTTTTAATTTTTTTCTTTTAATGTTTATTTATTTTTGAGAGAGCGTTAGTGGGGGAGGAGCAGAGAGAGAGACACACACACAGAATCCGAAGCAGGCTCCAGGCTCTGAGCCGTCAGCACAGAGCCCGACACGGGGCTCGAACTCACGAACCGTGAGATCATGACCTGAGCTGAAGTCCGACGCTTAACCGACTGAGCCACCCAGGCGCCCCTGACCTGTCTGCAAATGCAAGACGTGCTTCTTTAGAAGAGCATGCTGTGTAATTGCGTTTAAATATTTACGCTGGCACCCTTAAAATGTGGTACCGTCTTTAGGGGCTTTGTTAACAGAGGCTTAGAAAAACAAGGCAAGATGATAATAGTTCTCATTCCCTAGCGTTCTCTTGCTCTGATGAATGAAAGTTTCAGTGTATGCAGCAAGGAGTAGTCACCAAGGTGAGCAAGCCCGGGAGTCGATTTTCGTAAATTATTTGGCTTTAGACAGTTGGAGGAGGAGGCCACTTTTCCCAACTCCATTACTGCTTTACTCACCAACCAGCTGAGTCCCCAAGCCAAGAAACTGCTGGCTAGAGATTGCCTCTATTTGCTACAGTCTTCCCAGTGGACACTGTTAGCAGCTAGGAATGAAGGTATGGTGTTTTTTTTTTAATTTGTATTAAAAAATTGTTTCTTCAATGTTTATTTATTTTGGGGGGGGGCACCGAGCACGAGTGGGGGAGGGGCAGAGAGAGAGGGAGACACAGAGTCTGAAGCAGGCTCCAGGCTCTGAGCTGTCAGAGTCAGATGCGGGGCTCAAATTCCCAAATCCTGAGATCATGACCTGAGCCGAAGTCAGACACTTAACCAACTGAGGCAAAAAGTATCCCTGAGGTTATCCTTATCCTTACCAACTGCCTCAAGTAGTGGCTAAAGGATAAGGCTAAAGAAATTTAAAAAAGGATGAAGCCACTCATTCGACACCCCTCTCCTGAAAATTTAACAGCCCAGCCTCCTCAGCTGACAGCAGTTTAACCAGCAAGAGGATATTACTTTACAAAGTTGTTTGTGTTAGACCAGTGGGAATAGAAGTATCAGGTGATGCCTCTGTAGTTCTTTCTGAATGAGGAAATTAGTATTTTTCTTTTTGTTTCTTTCATGGCTCTGGTGAATCCTCAACATGTAATCCCAAGAGGTAAAGCCAGATAGGGCTGAAAGAAATGCTTCTAGGGGTGCTTGGGTGGCTCAGTTAGTTAAGCATCTGACTCTTGATCTCAGCTCGGGTCTTGATCTCAGGATGGTGAGTTCAAGCCCTGTGCTGGTTTCTACTTAAGAAAACAAAAGAAAAGTTGGCTAACATTAACAACTCAGGCAACAACAGATGTTGGCAAGGGTGCGGAGAAAGATCTCTTTTGCGCTGCTGGTGGGAATGCAAGCTGTTGCAGCCACTCTGGAAAACAGTATGGAGGTTCCTCAAAAAACTAAAAATAGAACTACCCTACGACCCAGCAATTGCACTACTAGGCATTTATCCAAGGGATACAGGTGTGCTGTTTGGAAGGGACACATGCCCCCCCCCCATGTTTATAGCAGCACTATCAACAATAGCCAAAGTATGGAAAGAGCCCAAATGTCCATCGATGGATGAATGGATAAAGAAGATGTGGTGTATATATATATATACACACACACAATGGAGTATTACTCAGCAATCAAAAAGAATGAAATCTTGCCATTTGCAACAATGTGGATGGAACTGGAGGGTATTATGCTAAGTGAAATTAGTCAGAGAAAGACAAAAATCGTATGACTTCACTCATATGAGGACTTTAAGAGACAAAACAGATGAACATAAGGGAAGGTAAATAAAAATAATATAAAAACAGGGAGGGGGACAAAACAGAAGAGATTCATAAATATGGAGAACAAACTGAGGGTTACGGGAGGGGTTGTGGGAGGGGGATGGGCTAAATGGGTAAGGGGCACTAAGGAATCTACTCCTGAAATCATTGTTGCACCATATGCTAACTAATTTGGATGTAAATTTAAAAAAATAAAAAATAAAACAATTTTTAAAAAAAAAGGAGGAAAAAAAAAAGATAGCTTCTCCATGATCTCAATCAGAGTATCAGGAATCTTCCTAGTCCAGTGGTATCTCTTCTGGGTGTTCAGTTGGCCCTTTCTCTGCTTTGTGGTTTGAGTTTCAGCAGAATTCAAAATGGCTAATGGTAAAGCGGAGGAGAACCCTAGAAGGGCCAACGCAAAGGTGGATGCCTGTTGTGAAGGCTGGCTAGCAGTTTCCAGGCCATGATGTTCACCGGTATCTGAAACTCCCTGACGACCAGCCTTGGGTGTGCAGAAACAGCTTCTGTCAAGCCAACCAGGAGTGGCTCAGCACAGAGACTCTTGAAGGGGCTGGAAACACATATCAAAACACTTCAGCTGAAAAAAATGTGCTGTGCACAGAGAGTCAGGATTCTCATCAAGGCCATAACTGCCCATGGTGGTGTAATTTGACACAGATCTCTAGCTGGGAAGAACAACAGGAAAACTGTCCAAAATATGCTTTGATTTCTTGTTACCTCATGATCAAGATGGTTCTTTTACTTACGTGTCTGGTACCCAGCTGGGATGGCTGGAACAGCTCGGGGCTGGGCAGTAGCACCATCTCCTTTGGGGGCCTAGCTTGGGCTTCCTCACCACATGGCTGTCTCAGGGGAGTTAAGTTGCTTACAGGGTGGCTGAATTTCCCTAGAGGGTGCCTTGCAAGAGAGCCAGGTGGAAATGCAAAGCTTCTTATACCTGTCCTTGAAAGTTTCAGAATTTCACTTCTGCCAAATTCTATTGTTCAAGAAGTCAGGAAGGCCAGCCCAGATTTAAGGGGAGGGGGAATTCGACAATACCTCTTGAAGGGGGAGGGCATGCCATCTTTGAAAAACCCAATCTGCCATACCTCAGAACTCTAAAATTTTCTAAGAACTTTTTTCTTTTCTTTTCTTTTCTTTTCTCTTCTTTTCTTTTCTTTTTTTCTTTTCTCTTATTCTCTTCTCTTCCTCTTCCCTTCCCTTCCTTTCTCTTCTCTTTTAAAAAAAATTTTTTTTAATGTTTATTTATTTCTGAGACAGAGAAAGACAGAGCATGAGTAGGGGAGGGGCAGAGAGAGAGGGAGACACAGAATCTGAAACAGGCTCCAGGCTCTGAGCTGTCAGCACAGAGCCCGACGCGGGGCTTGAACTCACAAACCATGAGATCGTGACCTGAGCTGAAGTCGGTCGCTCAACCGACTAAGCCACCCAGGTGCCCTTCCTTTCTCTTCTCTTAAGTGGAGCCCCAACTCAGGGCTTGAACTCAACAATAAGATCAAGAACTGAGTTGTGATCAAGAGTCAGATGCTTAACTGACTGAGCCACCTGTAACAACTTTCTAGTATTGGTAATTCTAGTGTGCTGTATTTTTGTAGGAAAAAAACCTAAATTTTGCTCTTGGTAAGTTTATTTGGCAAGTTGGAAATTTATTACTTTGCAAAGAACAAAGTGTCTATATTTGAGTTTTAGCCATATTTAAGTGTTACAGTGATTTCGAAGAAGCTAGTGACTCCAAAGTAGTAGACTTTGATTAAGTTGACTTTTATTTTATTTGAAAGAGAGAGAGAGGGAGGGTGCAAGTGATCCAAGGACAGAGAGATTGGGAGAGAGAGAGAGAGAGAGAGAGAGAGAGAGAATCCCATGAGGGCAGAGAAGTGGAAGGGAGAGAGAGAAGCGGGGCTTGTGCTCGCCTGATGTAGGACTAGAACTCACGACTGTGCTATCATAACCTGAGCTGAAGTCAGATACTTAACCAACTGAGCCACGTAGGTGCCCTGATTGAGTTGACTTTTAAAACAAAACAAACACCTTTTGGATTTTCAATGTGACATAGACATTATAGTAATAAATCCTTTTCTACAGATTATTTTTATTCAAGAGGATAAACTCAATGAATGTAATAGTCAAAATTTTATAAAGAGATGAAAACAGGATAAGTACAGATAAAATAATACCCAGAAAATCCCCTTCTTCTTTTCCTTCCTCTTCCTCTTCTTCTTTCTCCTCCTCCTCCCCTCCTCCTCGTCCTCCTCCACCTTCTTCTTGCTCTTTTTCTTCTTCTTCCTCTTCTTCTTCCTCTTCTCCTTCTTCCAGAAAATCCTAATCTAAGACTAATTAGACACAACTGCAAGGTCTTAATGATAAGACCCAATGAATTCAACCTCCATTGTTGAACTTGGAGGAATCAGCCCAAGAGAAACCTAAGTCATTACAGCCAATCTCCTTCACATCATCTTTTGGGGTCCAGTCAGCAGAATGGGACTTGCATCTAGACATAAACCCAGTCACCAGCACAGAAAAAGTCCATGAGTAGGGGTGGACCAGTGGGGAAGAGGGGAAGATCTGCATAAGAGCACAGATAAAGAAGGTTCAGTCTGGAGGATAGTCATCAAATTAGCAGAATCTTCAAGGAAGCAGGCAATGCAAGACAGTAGGACTCCTGGGTGGGACGTAATAGGGGAGGCATCAAGGAGTCTCCAGATAGCACAGACACCATGAAGGCCCAAGATTCAGGGGCAATGCTCAGATTCCCAAGAGAGACTAGACTTGCAAACGCAAAGGACGTGTAGTTACTTGAAACAAAACAAGATTAATGCCAGTTACATACCAGTCATGTTCTCTTCTGTCTAAGGTTATGACCAGTCGTGGGAGCAGAGGTGGAGCTGAAGTGGAAATCAGCTGATCAGATGTGAGGGTCCCAGGAGGCCTGTCCAGGACAGGAACTAAGCATATTTGGCCAGAAACAACACAGTGACTCCCAGGTGAGTGTGTCCCAGAATCACCTAACTGGGTTGTTTAAAAGTCATATTGTGGGCTCTACCCCTAGTGACCCGGGGTCAGCATAGTGGGGTGTGCACCTCAGGATTCTGCATCTTTACAACCCTCCCAAGTGACTCCTTCAGCCCACATTTTCAGAACGACAGGAAGCACAATCCTTTCCACTTAGTTGCGGGTTCAGAGATGACAAGGGCAACCGCTTGAAGGTTTTAGCTCACAGATGGAACTTCTAGAATTTGAGAAGACTTCAGAGGCCCTTCGACATAATGGGGCTTCGTGAATAATTCGTCAGAAATGACCTTATCTCTGGGCCCCTGGGTGGCTCAGTCAGTTGGGCCTCCGACTCTGGCTCGAGTCATGATCTCGAAGTTTGTGAATTCAAGCCCCATGTCGGGCTCTGTGCTGACAGCTCAGAGCTGGGAGCCTGCTTCAGATTCTGTGTCTCCTTCTCTGTCTCTGCCCCTCCCCTGCTCACACTGTCTCTCTATCTCTCTCTCTGAAAAATAAATAGCCATTTAAAAAAAGAAAAAAAATGACCTTATCTCACAAATTTTGCGTTTCCATCTCTGCAGCAGGGCTATAACTGCCACATCAGAGGTTTGAAATTTAACTGGGAATATTTTGCATCATTTAAAAATGTGAAGCATTTGAGAAGTTTCCCAGCCTGATTTCAAGAGCCACACATTTGAAAATAAAAATGCTTTTTTCCCCTTAAACTAACTCTTGTTGATGGTAGAAAGTTAAAAATTTAGATAAGCAAAAATAATATTTTTAAACATCCGTAGTCCCACTACCCAGAGATAACCACAATTAACCTCCTAGTGTATATATTTCCAGCCTTTGCCTAGACAAATATACTCGTATATGGGCTTGTTTTTCTCCCCTTTGTTTTTTTTTTTTTTTAATTTTTTTTTTTAATTTTTTTTTTTTAACGTTTATTTCTTTTTGAGACAGAGAGAGACAGAGCATGAACGGGGGAGGGTCAGAGAGAGAGGGAGACACAGAATCTGAAACAGGCTCCAGGCTCTGAGCTGTCAGCACAGAGCCCGACGCGGGGCTCAAACTCACGGACCGCGAGATCATGACCTGAGCCGAAGTCGGCCGTTCAACTGACTGAGCCACCCGGGCGCCCCTAATTTTTTAAATGTTTATTTAGTTTTGAGCGAGAGAGAGAGAGAGAGAGAGAGAGAGAGCATGCACATGAGCGAGTGGGGGAGGGGCAGACAAATGGAGACACAGAATCGGAAGCAGGCTCCAGGTTCTGAGCTGTCAGCACAGAGCCCAACGAGGGGCTCGAACTCACAAACCGTGAGATCATGACCTGAACCGAAATCAGATTCTCAGGATGCTCAGGATGCTCAACCAACTGAGCCACCCAGGTGCCCCTCCCATAAATGGGATGATACTGTACACGCCTCAGTAGTGGTGGTTGTTTTAAAAGACTTTGTTTTAGGACCAGGCTCTGATGTCATTCTCTGTGCCTCCTAGACCCTCTGGTATTCCAATTCTACTTCCCTCAGCATTTCGGCTTTGTTCTTTTTTTTTTTTTTTAAGCTTATTTATTGGGGTGCCTAGGTGGCTCAGTTGGTTAAATATCTGACTCTTGATTTTGACTCAGGTCATGATCTCAGGGTTTGTGGGATTGAGTCCAGGGTTGGGCTCTGTGCTGACAACATGGGGCCTGCTTAGGATCCTCTCTCTCTCTTTCTCTCTCTCTCCCCCTCTGTTCCTCTCCTGCTCATGTTGATGATCTCTCCCTCTCTCTAAATAAATAAATAAACTTAAAATGTAAGCTTCTTCTTAAAAAAAAAAAATAATAATTGCCAGAAGGAAGTGTAAGTGAAGAGGGAAACTCCACAGCCCGAGGAGCAAAAATGCAGACATGCAGACTTAGCATCCAGTGGGAAATAGACATAAGAGGGAGTTCACTTATTTGTGCTTTCAGTGCATATTTATTGACCACCTCTTGTATCCCCGAAACTTATTCTAGGTACTGGCAATACAGCAGCAAATCTCTGCTGTCATGAAGTTTTCGTTGTACTGGACAGAGATAGGAAATAAACGCGTGAGAAAGAGACACACAGAGATTCTAGATGGTGACACATTTAATGAAAAAATAAAATACGGTGAGGTGATAGAAAGTGGCTTCAGCAGGGAGCAGGCCGCTTTAGACAGGTCACAAGAGGCTTAACGACAGAAGTCGGATTTGAGTCGATATGAGGAGGAGTCTAGGCAGCTGGACTAGCTTCCACAAAGGCTCTGGGGCAGGAGGGAGCTCAGGGTATTTGAGGAAGAGAAGGAAAGCCCATTGTGGATGGAGTGAAGCCAGCAAGGAGAGCTAAAGCAGGTGATATGGGAGAGCTCGGCAGGGGCCTGACCACACGGGGCTTATAGACCAGGGTGAGGGCTTCAGTTCCTGCTAAGGATGACAGGAAGACAGGAAGACGTTGGAATATTAAGGGGAGGTTTCCACTTTTATTTTTACTTTTATTTTTTTTATTTGAGAGAGAGAGAGGGCGTGAGTGGGGGAGAGGGAAGGAGGGAGGGAGAGAGAGAGAAAGAGAGGGAGAGAGAGAGAATCTTAAGCAGGCTCCATGCTCAGTGTAGATCCTGCAACCCTGGGATCATGAACTGAGCCGAATTCCAGAGTCAGATGCTCAACTGCCTGAGCCACCCAGGCACCCTGGGAGGTTTCCATTTTTAAAAGTTCCTGCTGGTTATTATTGTGAACATGGAGTGTAGGAGGGCATGAACGGCAGCAGGGAGGCTGATAAGAGATCACAGCAGTAAGTAGAGAAGTAACATTTTGGGATATGTGTGACAGTAGGAGCTGAAAAAAATAAAGAACAAGTTGGACAAGCATTTAGATGTGTAGACTGTGGACAAAGCGAGGTCACGTGACACAGAGGCTAGTGAACCAGCTTAAAACAACCCGGGCAGCCCACGAGGCTTGAGGTACCCGAGGGATCCTGTTGCCCTCAGTGCCCAGAGGCCCACGTGCTGTAGTGGGGGAACCCCTGCACAATTTTCTGTCTCCATTCATGTCACCTGAGCATCAAAACAATGGGCCTATGCCCTGATGTTTCAGACTTCTTAGGGGCAACAGCTCTTTCAGTATCTTCTAGAAGTCCCTCTCTCCCCAGCGCTCAGATCAACACTGCACTAAGGGGGTGGCTCAGTCAGTTAAGCATCCGACTCTTGATTTCTGCTCAGGTCATGATTTCACGGTTCGTGGGGTCGAGCCCCACATCAGGCTCTGCACTGCCTGAGGAGCCTGCGTGGGATCCTCTCTCTCCCTTGCTCTCTACTCCTCCCCTCCCCTGCTCACTCTCTTTCTCTCTCAAAATAAATAAACTGGAAAAAAAAATAATAAACTCTCCGCTTCCAATACCCTGTCCTCTGGTAGGGGAGATGTTTGTGCAACAACTTTTATACTAATGGAGTCCCAGGGACAGACTCCTCTAGGTCCCCTACTGGAGCCTCCTCGCACTCCATGGCCAAACTTGTCTAACTAGCCCAGTGCTGCACACAGGTTCCAGCCAAGACGGCTTCAGCAGTGTTATTTTAAACCTCCCTAATTAATCTTCTCTAACATGTTAAAATATTAAGATCCTATTAGCAAAATTGATTTTGATAATCTAAACTTGAAATAAATACTTGGCTAGCAATACCTCTAATCTGAGTTTGCTGGATTTTTGAACGTTTTCCTCCGATTAAAAAAAAAAAAAACAGGGAAACAAACCAAAGAGTTAGAAATAAGGCACGCTATTATAATTTCTAGACTAAATTTGAGTGCTAAACCGAGTGTCCAAATACCAGATGTCAGTCATCGGAAATACTCTCTTTTCCCACCGAAATTCAGTCTTCCCAATGTCTGATCCAGTACTAATAGAAGATAGAAGAACTGTGCATCAATAGTGTCAGATTATTCAGGATTAGATTATGAGGAATTAATGTACCTGCTTGTCCAGTCAAGGGTCCATGGGTCCCTAGAATCAAAGGCTTATCCCTGGAGAAAACCTGAGCGTTGGTTTGAAGAAGAGCAGAGACTGAGGCTGCTCCCCTCAGCTTTTTCTCTTTCTCAGCCCCACCGCTATGTGCGGGTGGTTCGTGTGGGGTGTGTGTGTGTGTGTGTGTGTGTATGGGTGTGTGTGGTGTGTGTGTATGTGGTATGTGGGGTGTGTGTGTGGTGTGGGTGTGTGTGGTATGTATCTTCAAAGAGGAATCTGATGGCCCAGCTCAGATTTTCAAGCCATATTTTCAAGCCACAAGTCATAGGTCACTGACCAGGCCAGGAATTAGTTGCCTTTGGACCTGAGGTCTATCTCTGACCGTGTGGGTTATGGCCAGGGAACTCAGGGTCATACGGTATACCACGTGATCATTCAGGAGCGGCTAGATCTGGGAGCAGGAGTCCCCCAGAAGAGGATAGATGGGCAGACATGCTAAAATACCCTTTAGTATATCCTCCCTATCTGGGACTCAGGGGTCCACTCATGACTGCTAGGTTAATGTGTTGCTACCCAAGTCTCCTTGGTAGCAATAAGACCCAGGACCCAGTCCCTTGGGGGCATCTAGCTGATCCTGAGTCGCCATTGTCCCACCACCAACTGAGCCAGCCAGGCACCCCTGAATAGAGCTTATCAAAAAAATAAACTAAATATAAAATCAAAATAATTACTTTTCATATGTTTTCAAAATAATTTTACTTCTAAAATACTTAACACTACCTATCACAATTAAAAGGCAATATAAATATATTTTTTTAAAGACTTTATTTTTAAGTAACCTCTATACCCAACATGGGGCTTGAACTTACAACCCTGAGATCCAGAGTCACATGCTCTACCCACTAAGCCAGCCAGGCACCCTGGCAATGTAAATCTAGTAAATGAATATCAAACGTTAAATGGAAATTACTTAAGTAAAGCCAAAATGTTTGTTTTTGAAAATTCAACGTAATTTTGTTAATTATTTTTATTTTTTAAAAAATCTATGCATTTCTAGAATAACACCACGTAGTGCCTTTGAAAAGAAGCGATATTACACTTCACTCATATTCCGTATACAGGTGTAGTTGAAGAGTTGAATTGTTTAGTATTGCAAAATCCTTCCCAGTCAGCATGCACAACTGTTTTGAGTGCTGTGCTATTTTGTTAATTTGTGGGTACCTCCAGGACCACAAATTAAAATGCAAAGAAGATGTAAGAAAATGGAATTCAGGGGCACCTGGGTGGCTCAGCTGGTTAAGCGTCTGACTTCGGCTCAGGTCATGATCTCATGGTTTGTGAGTTTGAGCCCCACGTCGGGCTCTGTGCTGACAGCTCAGAGCCTGGAGCCTGCTTCAGGTTCGGTGTCTCCCTCTCTCACTGTTCCTCCCCTGCCTGTGCTCTGTCTCTCAAAAATAAATAAACATTTAAAAAGTTAAAAAAAAAAAAAAAAGGAAAATGGAGTTCAGCACTCCTGAGAAATGATAGCTCAATAGGCAGAAATCTTTTATACTCACGCTGAGTCGTAGGAGGGAGGATTTGACAAATTAACCAGCTTGGTATCTCTCTTACCTAAATATTCTCCCTGCCCACCAGGATGCATCGTCTTTAATGCCAGCCCCTGCCCAGCTCACAGGCTGCAAGGCATTGTTCTCAGCCACCTTTTGTATTGAGAACAAAGGACAAACGCACAGGGGCTTAACCAGCATTGGTGGATGTTGAGAATTACAGATTGCTCTCTGCCATGCTGAGCACCAGATCCTGGGTGATCCAGGCACCGGTTATGTTCTTCAGGTGACTCATATTATCAGGGAAGTCTGGTGGGGGGAAGATAAGGAAGGGCAACAGTATCGTAGATATTGTTAGAATTGTTAGAATCCTACCACACAGTAGCTCAAACGACTGAAATTTGCAAAACTTATGGATGATTTTGCTAAAGAAATCATGCTTCACGCTATTTGTAAGATCACTTAATTGTTGTATGGACAGAACTGATTTCACGTATATTTTCAAGTTTCAGTGTTAGCTTTAAATTTTAAAAATATGCTTATTTAGTAACATATTGGTATTATCAAGCATGATGACATTTACTTATTAATGTTCTAGAGTATGGCAAAACAAAATATTCTTGTTTATGCATTGGGGTGGGGGAAACAAAGATCTTACAGAGACCCACGTAGACCAGCTATGCTGCTCATCCCGGGGTGACACATTTCTTTTCTTTTAAAAAAATTTTTTTAAAACATTTTTAAAATTTATTTTTTAAAGGTTTTATTTCAATTCCAGTTATTTATTTACTGAGAGAGAGAGAGAGAGAGAGAGAATGTGAGAGGGGCAGAGAGAGAGGGTGAGAGAGAGAAATCCCAAGCAGGGTCCGTGCTCTCAGCGCAGAGCCTGATGCGGGGCTCAAACTCACAAAAGCATGAGATCATGACCTGAGCTGAAATCAAGAGTCGGATGTTCAACCAACTGAGCCACCCAGGCGCCCTGACATTTCTCTTCTGATGGTCTTCTTGCTAGAGGTAGTTGGATTTTTTGTTATCTGATATACACACACATACACACACACATGCACACACTCCCTCTCTCCCTTCCTCCCTCCCTCTACCCTCAGTTTTCCAAATTATGCAATAACAGGAAGCAGAAATGACCAGAACTCACAATTCCAACTTTTGCTTAGCAAATTTACAGAAGGAAGTAAGAAAACAGGTGGGACCAGTCAAGGAACTGAGGCACACGAAGGTTAAATGACTGTACTGGAAAGGACTGTCAAGGGAAATACGAAGAAAGCTTTTCTAGATTAACCCCCAAACCACTGTGATGCCTGTGGCAGCGTGGAATTCTGGAACTTTTCTTATGACTTAGTCCATATGTGTAACCACATGTGCCACTCCATTGCGGACTCTGCCTGATGTGTGGTTCTTGGCTTACCAACGGAAACCTCATCTTATCTAGATCTCTCTAGCAATGCCACTTCATTTGCATTTACTGGGAGCAGTCGATTTTTCCCCCTGGATTTTGGTTACTAAACAGATGGAACTTTTCAAAGCTCAGAACAGCCACTCGGCGCAGGGCTGACCCAAGGTCGGTGTTCTGGTTGCTGTGCATCCTCTCTGAAAGGTGTCTGCTATTTCTTCCACTCCTTAGATTATTTTGCTTATTAGAGTCTGGCGTTCCCAGGGGGATCTGAGGGCGAGTGAGAACAAAAGCAAACAAGATGGCCTGAAAAACATTCCCTGTGCTTTTGACCTTCGAGGGACCTGCTAGGAAATGGAAAGCCTTTTGCTCTGCTTCCTGAGACAACTGTAGCAAAAGGAATTTTCAGCTGGGTATTATTTTTGGGAAGCGTTCAGATTTCTCTGAGCTGATTTTTTCCCCCTAACAGAACAGGAGTAAAGAAATCCAAAGATTATCTTAACAAAAATAGAGGCAATGCTCCTCTGTCTGTCTCCCTGTGTGCTGAAGCAATTAGGTTAGGATAGTGTATTTATGTGAGTAGGCCCTTTCTCTAGACATGTTCAGAACTCAAAATGTTATGAAGATCTTTAATGCTATGATTTAAACCTAAAGACCTTTTCTGTAAGTTAGGAAAGAAAAAGAAGTAAGAAATGATTAGTACTTTTGGATAAGATAGTGACTCCGAATGCTAACATCGAATTCCACCCCACCTTGTGCCCCCAGTTCCTGAAAGAAGGGAATAAAACACAGTAATGAGCATCAATGCCACATTTCAGAAATGTTGAGGGGCGCCTGGGTGGCTCTGTCAGTTAAGGGGCCAACTTCAGCTCAGGTCATGATCTCACGGTTCGTGGGTTCAAGCCTCACATCAGGCTCTGTGCCGACAGTGTGGAGCCTGCTTGGGATTCTCTCTGTCTCTCTCCCCCCACCTCTCTCTTTTTTATAAATAAATAAATAAATAAATAAATAAATAAATAAATAAATAAATAAAGGAATGTTGAAGAATTTGTACTGGACTATAGCAAGTAGTCCATCTTGAAGGAAGAGGTCCAGGATATCCTGACGTGCCTTCTCCCCAGGAAGCAGAGTTCTAGAAGAATTATAGGAGATCCTGGATCCCACTAATATGTTCTTTTTTTTTAATGTTTATTTATTTTGAGAGGGAGGGAGAGAGAGAGCGTGAGCAAGAAGGGGCAGAGAGAGAGGGGAGAGAGGGAGTCCCAAGCAGGCTCTGCACTGCCAGCACAGAACCCAACATAGGACTCAATCCCATGGACTGTGAGATCGTGACCTGAGCCAAAACCAAGAGTCAGACGCTTAACCAACTGAGCCACCCAGGCGCCGCCCCACCCCCACCCCCACCCTCCACTCACTTAGGAAGAACATAAATGAAAGGTGAAAATAGACCTGGGTAATCACTACATTTGGAATCTCTTTTACCTTTAAAAAACAGTTGTACAGGAGGCCCATAGTTACAAGTGAGTCCCTATGGGGAAGGGGAACCCTTTCTGAGAATAGGTGCAGCAATAAAGGAGGCTATACCAGGGACTTGGGGCCCCCCAGGCTAGTCTCATGGGCCTCAGAGAAAGCTGGCCCAGGTGCATCATCAAACACTTGGGGTCACAGTGTCTGCTCATGAGCTGATAACCCTGAGCCCTTCCTTTTTCCCTGAGGTTAAGGGTCAAAGAGGCCTTGAAATTAAGATAGGAGAAGAGCATCTTAGCATCTGGTAGACAGGAGGAGATGGTGACAGGATCCCAAGAGAGTCATCATTTACCTTGTTTCAGGGCCTAATAAGATGCTTGTCTCTCAATTTTCAAAGGTGGAAAGGCAGAAAAAAACCAACAACACAGGAACCATTAAAATATTCTGTGACATGAAGAGAAGGGAACATAGCTCCCGAGGAAAACCTCTCTGTGGAATAAGAGTTGGGGAGGAAAAGAGGCCCCTGGGTGTCTCAGTCGGTTAAGCGTCCGATTTCGGCTCAGGTCATGATCTCACGGTTCATGAATTCGAGCCCCATGTTGGGCTCTGTGACAGCTCAGAGCCTGGACCTGCTTCACATTCTGTGTCTCCCTCTCTCTCTGCCCCTCCCCTGCTCACACTATGTCTCTCTCTCTCTCAAAAATAAATAAACATTGAAAACAAAGTAAAAAAAATAAATAAAACAAAACAAACAACAACACACACACAAAACCCTATTATATTAAGAATTAGAAGACTGCTTTTTTTAACTATCCCAAACTAGTATCTTCAAAAATGCTTAGAGTATTCCCACTAATATCAGGTCAAAACTATCACCATTACTACTTAACATTGGTCCTCAAATTCCAGTTCTTGCAAAGCAAGAAAAAGAAGTAAAGCGGGACTATTAGAAAGGTGTTGAATTTATCATTTGCACATCACATGATCATTTACATAAAAAACAAGTAAAGAGGTCAGTTATAAGTATATAAAAATCAATAGCTTTGAAGGGCACTGGGGTGGCTCCGTCGGTTAAGTGTCCCAATCTTAATTTCACCTCAGGTCATGATCTCATGGTTTGTGGGATTGAGCCCCATATCAGGCTCCAGAGCCTGCTTGGGATTTTCTTTCTCCCTCTGTCTCTGCCCCTCCCCTCTTCTCAAGCACACGCATACTCTCTCTCAAAATAAATACACTTAAAAAAATTAACAGCTTCAAAATGTTAGTTTAAAAAACCCAGATTACATAAAATGGGTGTTATATAAATGAATTATATTAATAATAGCAACAAAAACATAAACAGAAAATGTCAAACCTTTAATGAAAGAGTATGCCTTGGGGGGAGGACTGGATATTGTCAAGAGGCTGTTCGCCTTGAATACATTTATAAATTTAATATAATTCCAATCAGAGTGACAAGGGGATTTTTATTTCGGAACTTGACAAGATATCTAGAAAAATAACCAAATAAAACACATTGACAGTCACCAAGAGCTGGGCTTGCGTGGCAGATCTTAAAATGTGTCCTAAAGCCTCAGTGACCCAGGCAGACTTGCCCGGGCAGCTCTGAAAGGTCAGACAGATTCTTGTGTGTGATACTCAACACACAAGTGCACACTAAGAAATCAACATGAGAAGGTGAAGGTGCTCATTTTTTAAATGAGCAGTTCACAGAAGAAAGATTGCAACTGGCCAATAAACAAATAGTTTTTGATGCAAAATAAAGCAGGATGTCATTGTTACCTACCTAACTGGAAAACAGGAAAGACTGTTGGTGAGGATGACTGTTGGGGAGATGAACCTTCCTGGACACCGCTGGGGAAGTGACCATGCCTGCCTGGCATCCCTGCCTCGTCTTCCTTTTTTTAAAGTGTATTTTATTTATTTTGAGAAAGAGAGAAAGAGAGAGAGCCCTTGAGTGAGTGGGGGAGGGACAGAGAAGGGGAGAGAGAGAGAGAAAGAGAGAGAGAGAGAGAGAGAGAGAGAGAGAGAATCCCAAGCAGGCTCTGCACTGTCAGCACAGGACCCAACTCAGGGCTCCATCTCATGACCCGTGAGACCATGACCTGAGTCGAAATAAAGAGTCTGATGCTCAGCTGACAGAGCCACCCAGGAGCCCCCCCCTTCTTTTGATAATGGTACTCTGATATTTCCATAAGGAACCACCAACTTTCTCCCATAGTCCACATGCTTTAGGTGGGGCTGATCTCACTCACCCCACCTCCACCCCAGGGATAAGCAAAAGACTCAGGTCAGTAAAGGACATAACTTTTGCTTTAAACATCAAGAAAGAAAGCTTCCTTTCCACTGTGGTTGCTAAGGTGGTGGATTGTAGTTCAAGTTTACCTGGAGACAGTACTGCTCAGAGACAGAGCAAGACAATGTCCAGGCAGCATGGTTTGAGCCCCTGGATCCAGTCATTCCTGAAACAAGATGTACCTTCCTCACCCCCAAGGTCCTAGCCATGTGGGCCAATGCCTTCCTTTTGCTGTTGTTACTCAGTTAGGTTCCACTTAGCTTTTTGTCACTTGTAACACTCTAATACACCTATCGATCCCGCAATTCCCTTTCTAGGAAATGGGCTAGGGAAATAATCAGATGTGTGTTCAAACTTTAATGTCCAACAGTATTTTATCACAGAGTTACTTATAAAAGCAAAAAATTAGAAACAACAGGACATTGATCAAATAAATTATAGTATATCTACAAGATAAAAGACACAACAATTAAAAATAATGATTTAGGAAGTTAGTTAAGGAAGTATTTTTAGGATATGTGCAGTCAGTAATTCTTTTCTTTGTGCTTATATGTTCATCTCCATTTTTTCTTAATGAGCAAATATTTCTATAATTAGGAGGGTAGAAACAAAAGTATGTATTTTTTTATTTTATTTTTAATTTTTTAAAATTTACATCCAAGTTAGTTAGCATATAGTGCAACAATGATTTCAGGAGTAGATTCCTTAGTGCCCCTTCCCCATTTAGCCCATCCTCCCTCCCACAACCCTTCCCGTAACCCTCAGTTTGTTCTCCATATTTATGAATCTCTTCTGTTTTGTCCCCCTCCCTGTTTTTATATTATTTTTGTTTCCCTTCCCTTAGGTTCATCTGTTTTGTCTCTTAAAGTCCTCATATGAGTGAAGTCATAGGATTTTTGTCTTTCTCTGACTGACTAATTTCACTTAGCATAATACCCTCCAGTTCCATCCGCGTAGTTGCAAATGGCAAGATTTCGTTCTTTTTGATTGCCGAGTAATACTCCATTGTGTGTGTGTGTGTGTGTGTGTGTGTGTGTGTGTGTGTGTATATATATATATATATATATATATCCCATGTCTTCTTCATCCATTCATCCATCGATGGACATTTGGGCTCTTTCCATACTTTGGCTATTGTTGATAGTGCTGCTATAAACATGGGGGTGCATGTGTCCCTTCGAAACAGCACACGTGTATCCCTTGGATAAATGCCTAGTAGTGCAATTGCTGGGTTGTAGGGTAGTTCTATTTGTAGTTTTTTGAGGAACGTCCATACTGTTTTCCATAGTGGCTGCACCAGCTTGCTTTCCCAAAAGTATGTATGTTTTTAAAAATCCATGATTAGAGAAAATTATACATACCACTGATTTATCCATCTTTTTTTTTTTCCATCATCATATCTTATACTTCTACTCAATCTCCCCTGGTGATTTTATGTTTTTAATTCTTAAAATTTATTTATTTTTTTAAATGTTTATTTTTGAGAGAGAGAGAGAGAGAGAGAAAGAGAGAGAGAGAGAGAGGAAGAGGCAGAGATAAGGAGACAGAGGATCTGAAGCAGGCTTCCCACTGTCAGCCCAGAGCTGAATGCGGGGTTCGAACTTATAAACCATGAGATCATGACCTGAGCTGAAGTGAGACGCTTAACCAAATGAGCCACCCAGGCACCCCTCCCTGGTGATTTTTTAACCCACCTTACCAGGTAATATCGTTCTAAAGAATGGGGACTGTTATTTCTATGTTCAATGCAGTTGCTAGCCCATTGTGGACATTTAACAAAATAACATGTAATTGTACCTGGCAAGTACTCCCTTCAGGAATTTTGTTGTGATATTAGGGTCAAAGTGGTGAAGCAAAACCCATCCAAGACATCCAAGAAAGCTCAGGCCTTCCACCTCCCTTACCTCTCTTACCGAACTTCCCCTTCCCAGCGAAGTGTTGATCTCAACCCAACACACCTGATTTTGTTTGTGTATATTCAGCCCCAGAGATTGGGTGGATGTGGAGTGATAATGAGGGCAAGGTGTCCTCTTCTCTTATCATTTTATTTATTTTTATCTCTATGAAAATCGGATGCTATGCAATCCTGTTTTTTTTATCAGCAGCAACCTCAGTTGTGTCCAGAGGTTGTCGTCATGAGCATCCATGCCCAGTAAAGCCTGGGGGTCTCTCTTAGCAAAAGAACACTCTGAACTAGTTTCCTACAACCGTGCTATCCTCTATGGTAGCCACAAGCCACATATGGTACTTAAATTTAAATTAAGTAGGGGGTGCCTGGTTAGCGCGGTCAGTTAAGCAGTGGGCTTGATTTCAGCTCAGGTCATGATCCCAGGATCGAACTCCGCTTCAGGTTCTGTACTGGGCATGAAGCCTGCTTAAGATTCTCTCTCTCTCTTTCTCTCTGCCCCTCTCCCCTGCTTGCACTCTCTCTTTCTCTTTTAAACAAATAAATGAATAAATAAATTAAGTAAAATAAAATAAAAATAAAAATTCAATCCCTCAGTCACACTAGCCACACTACCAGGGCTCCATAGCCACACCTAGCTGGGGGTTCCATATGAGATGACTTAGACACAAAACATTTTAAGCATCCCAGAAAAATCCTGTGACAGTATTGGTCTAGAAAATCCCTTATGCTCTCCCACCCAATGGAATTTAAAACAAAGGAAACTAGTTCTTAGGATACCATGTTAGCCATGAGCAGAGATTGTAAATATCCCTCTTCCGGGCAGGACAAGAGGGAAATTCCTTTGTGTTAAACTTTCTGTACTCAACTGACTTTGGAGGCTTAGGGATCTTTATCAGAATTTGTTTTAGAAGGAAGACAAGAATTAAAAAAAAAATCTTCTAAGTCAGAGAGGATTTTTTTTTTTTTTTTGCTAAGATTCTTTGCTCTTTTCCATTTTAATCCAGTCTATTTGGGGATCCCAAAAGTTGATTTGATGGATTAGCTTTCTGGAACAACAAGGGTCACACTATTTTCTCAGGCCCTCTGCCTACTGGTTGCTTCTCCAGAGTGTCAACAAGCTCTTTTCTTGTTTATTGGATATTGTTTTTAACCACTGACAAAGATCAACAATTTAATAGGACTGCTGATGAAAGTTGTAAACCTCTATGGAGAGCAATTTGGTCTCTCTATCAAAGTTACAAATGCACATGGCCTTTGACCCAGGAATTCCCCTTCATGAATTTATCCCACAGACATACTCATGCAGCAAAAATGACATCTGTGCCAGGTTATTCACTGCTGCACTATTTAGAAACTTTGGAACAACCTACATGCCCATGAATAGGGATCTGCATAAATACGCTATGTCATTCATATAACAGAATACTGTGAACATACATACCATACAAAAGGGTGGAAAAGCTCTTTATGTGCTAGCTGGGAACCATTTCAAAAATCTATTGTTATGTGAAGAATAACACGCCATTATCTGTGTTTTTGAAAAGGTATAGAGTAGAGGAAGGATGTACAGAATATTTACGTGTGTGGAGAAGAGTGCCAAAAGCACTTTGCCAAACCTGATAACTTTGACTGACTTCATGGTCTAGCAAGGCCCTGGGGCCTGAAGAATGACAGGATTTTAATGGGACATCCCCTCACAAATATGAGGTTCTGAAGGTCCACCCCTCTCTGAGAGAGGAGGGAAATGGGGAGCTGTAGGGGGTGAGGGGTGAGAAGGAAACTTTAAGGACATGTACTGAGGTACCATTTCAGTGTTGTATCATGTGGATCAATTGTCGATTAGAAAATATATTTAAAGGGGCGTGTGGGTGGCTCAGTTGGTTAAGCATCCAACTCTTGATTTTGACTCAGGTCATGATCTCATGATTGGTGAGATCGAGCCCTAAGTCAGGCTCTGTGCTGACAGCGTAGAGCCTGCTTGAGAATCTCTGTCTCTCTTTCTCTCTGCCCCTCCCCTGCATGCACGTGCTTTCTCTCTCTCTCTTGCAAAAAATAAGTGAACTTAAAAAATTAGGAAATATAATTTAAAATAGAAAAACATTGATCTTTCCAAAAGACTCCCTCACCTTAAACCTTTCTTTCACAGTTTTTGTTAACTGATAAATTGGGAGTTAGAGGAATGGCTTTCATGTCTGGTAACATGACAGACTGGGTAACCCTACTGAGTCTCCCTCTGAGAACAGCTAATTATGACAGATGAAATATGAGACATGTCTTCTTGAATGTATCTGTGATCTGGGAAGAAAGTAAACAATCCCTGGACAAGGACCAGAGAAGAGTGCCAAAGGCACTTTGCCAGACCTGATAACTTTGACTGACTTCATGGCCTAGCAAGGCCCTGGGGCCTGCAGAATGTCAAGATTTTAATGGGACATCCCCTCACACATATGAGGTTCTGAAGGCCCACCCCTCAGGGAAGAGATACATTTAAAATACCACTCCCCCCCCCCACACACACACCAAATAAAATACAACAAAACAAAATAAAATACCACCCTCACCTCCAGCAGTCTACAAAGAAAGTAGCCTTTTTCTTTTTTAATGTTTATTTATTTGAGAGAAAGAGAGAGATACAATGCAGGTGAGGAGCAGAGAGAGAGGGGGAGACAGAGTATCCAAAATGGGCTCTGCACTGACAGCAGCGAGCCCAACCTGGGGCTCCAGCTCATGAACCATGACATCATAACCTGAGCTGAAGTTGGATGCTCAACGGACTGAGCCACCCAGGTGCCCTGAAAGTAGCCTATCTTAAATCTTGGCACGGAGAATGGGGGGAACTCCTTCTCTACCTCCATCCACAAGAAATCTTAAACCCAAGCTGGTTCCACACAGGCTGCAGCCTCAACTTCAGAACCTCAAGGTGAGGATGTACAGTGGTCCCTGGAAGATAATGTTCTCTAGTGCCTGACAGAATCAAGCACAGACCCTTTCTGGAAGAACCCACTTTTATCTTTGGACTCAAAGAATTTCTACAGAAAAGGGAGATGAAGGGGCACCTGGGTGGCTCAGTTGGTTAAGCGTCTGACTTCGGCTCAGATCATGAGCTCGCAGTTTGTGAGTCTGAGCCCTGCGTTGGGCTCTGTGTTGATGGCTCAGAACCTGGAGCCTGCTTCAGATTCTGTGTCTCCCTCTCTGTCTGCCCCTCCCCTGCTGGCACTCTTGTCTCTCTCTCTCTCAAAAATAAATAAACATTAAAAAAATTTTTTTTTAAGAAAAGAAAAGGGAGATGAAAATTGAGAAGATTAGTAAACACTCAAGGAAACAAGGCATCACAAACAGGAGCTCACAGAACCCAAATGTAGAATCCGACTTGCAAAATCACCGGATATTGAAATGATCAGAGCTGGAACATTCGAGAATAAAAGAGAGACTTCAAACTCTGAGTAAGAGCGAAGGGTTTTAAAAAAGAACCAGGGTTGGGGTGCCTGGGTGGCTCAGTTGGTTGAGCGTCAGTCTTCGGCCCAGGTCATGATCTCGCGGTTGTGAGTTCAAGCCCCCATCAGGCTCTGTGCTGACAGCTCAGAGCCTAGAGCCTGCTTCAGATTCTGTGTCTCCCTCTCTTTCTCTCTGCTCCTCCCCAGCTCGCGTTCACACACACACACACACTCTCTCTCTCTCTCAAAAAAAAACAAAAACAAAAACAAAAAAACATGTAAAAAAGAATCAGGGAAGCCTGGGTGGCTCAGTTGGTTAAGCCTCCAACTTCGGCTCCGGTCATGTCATGGCTGGTGGGTTCGAGTTCCTGGTTGGGCTCTCTATTGTCAGCGCGGAGCCAGTTCAGCTCTTTGATCCTTTGTCTCCCTCTCTCTGCCCTTCCCCCCTTGTGTGCTCTGTCTCTCTCTCTAAGCATTAAAAAAAATTTTTTTTCAGAGAGAACAAAAGAGAGCTCATAAAAGTAAAATATATTTACTTTACGTATGCGTGAATTCCAATGGAAGTTTGTTCTCACACAGCCCATGAAGCATGTGCTTGCCCACCAGAGCTCTGTGTGTGGCAAACACTGTAAGCTGCCCACCCAACACAACCCAGCTTTACCTGGGCATCAGGGGATCTTAGCTTCCTTCCGGGGAGCCACGCCTCCTCTCCAGCCCCAGGGCCTGAATCCTGATTGGTCAAACTCTAAACCAATCCCGGTTGTCTGTTCTTTTTGCCGGTGATTTTTTTTTTTTTAATTCTTTTTTAACGTTTATTTATTTATTTTTTTTTTATTTTTAAAATTTTTTTTTTTCAACGTTTATTTATTTTTGGGACAGAGAGAGACAGAGCATGAACGGGGGAGGGGCAGAGAGAGAGGGAGACACAGAATGGGAAACAGGCTCCAGGCTCTGAGCCATCAGCCCAGAGCCCGACGCAGGGCTCGAACTCACGGACCGCGAGATCGTGACCTGGCTGAAGTCGGACGCTTAACCGACTGCGCCACCCAGGCGCCCCACGTTTATTTATTTTTGAGACAGAGGGAGACAGAGCATTAATGGGGGAGGGTCAGAGAGAGGGAGACACAGAATCCAAAACAGGCCCCAGGCTCTGAGCTGCCAGCACAGAGCCCCACGCGGGGCTCGAACTCATGGACCGTAAGATCATGACCTGAGCCGAAGTCGGCCGCTTAACCGACTGAGCCACCCAGGCGCCCTTTTTTGCCGGTGATTGATAGGCAAAGGGTTGTGAAGCCATTCTAGGCATTAAGATATGAGGGGGAGTCGGCTGGGGGCTTTGGGAAAAGAAAGTAGCCTTCTCTGCCTGTGTAAAGAGATAAATGGAGAAACATTGCTTTTCTAACTCTAGCCATTGCTGTCTGCAGTGTGAAGCACGGAGCTACAGCAGCCATCTTAGGACCGTGTGGGGAGCTGGCCTAGAAGGACAAACCAGTACTCTGAAGGTAAGGTGGCAAGAACCTGAGTCCTTAGTGACTCAATTTTGCTGGTCAATTAACTAATTGGAGTCATCTGACCTCCAGAATTCTTGCTATACGAGATGATTCCTTTCACAGTTGTGTACGCCATTTTGAGTTGGGCTTTCAGTGATTTGCATCAGGAGGCTTCTCGAGGGACAGCCCACACTCTCACACTGCGACACACACCTGGGGCAGCAGATCAAACCCAAACAAGAGGAGCAGGGACTAATTCACAACCAGTTGGCCACTCCCCTGGATCTTCTAGAAAAACTGTGGTTGGCCTCTCCCCAACTTCCAGAGGACAAGGGTCCAGGGGCAATGGGATGTGGTCTGGCACTTAGGAACTGAAGAAGAGTATCTGCTTTGCACCGAGAGTTCAGCTTTTGACGTCATTCGTGTAGTTACTCATTACAAGTGTAGACACTAGGTAGGATGTAAGGACAAACAGTGCTGTAGAACAAACAGGGTGCATCTTCTGGGGCCCCTCCCTTCCACGCTCACCAATCCCCTTGTTGGTGCCAACCCCACCCCTCTCCACAGGTACCGGTCCCTCTTGCAGACTCTTTGACAGGAGGTAGAATTCTGTACCATCTGAGAGTTTGCGTGTGGGCTGGATCAGGCCCAGCGTGGACCTTGCGCACTAAAAAATCAGAGTGAGCTCTTAAACAGCACCCTCCTGCTTTGGGGTGAACTCTATTCCCTAGCCTATTCCACACCCACTCAGAACCTAAAGAAGGGCTGGAGTCAGACTGTCCTACAGAAATCTATTGATTCATTCCAAGAGGAGCTCGCCATGCCCTATTTAAACCTCTGTGGTTTTTTAAAAGTTTTTATTTAAGTACCAGTTAGTAAACCTACAGTGTAATATTAGTTTCAGACGTACAATATAGTGATTCAACACTTCTATACATTACTCAGTGCTCGTCACAACAAGTGCACTCCTTAATCCCGCCACCAATTTCACCCATCCCCCCATCCACTTCCCTTCTGGTAACCATCAGTTTATAGTTAAGAGTTTGTTTCTCTATAGTAAAGAGTTTGCTTCTTGGTTTGCCTCTCTCTCTGTCCCCCTCTCTCTCTTTTTTCCCCCTTATTCATTTTAAACCTCTATGATGTTGCACATTCTATTTACTCTCCTTGCTCACCTGCCGAGCTCATACTCACTCTTCAAGGCCAACTGAAATATCATTTCCTCCATGAAGCCACCATAATTCCCAGTCTCTCTTCACACCATTATCCCTCCTTGACAAAAGAGATCACCTCTTTCTCCACATTCCCAGCATGCTTTGGACACATCTTTGTTCACTTGGTATCGAAAATCATTTGCTTGTGTGTGTGTATTTCTCTCTCACACATTGCTACTCTAATATGAGTATACATATGACTGAGAAAACCGTAATTTCGAAAAGATTAAAATAAGCCCTTTATGAGGATATATAACAAACTTCTACAATCAACAATAAAAATAACAAATACCCAATTAAAAATGTGCAAAGGACCTAAATCAACATTTCTCCAAAGGAGATATAAAAATGGCCAATTGCACATGAAAAGATGCTCAATTATCATTAGTCATCAGGAAAACCACAATGAAATGCCACTTCATACTCACGAGGATGGAAAAAACTGATAATAACAAGTGTTGGTGAAGATGTGGAGGAACTGGAACCCTCACAAACAGCTGGTGGGAATGTAAAACAGGGTAGCCACTTGGAAAACAGTCTGGCATTCCTCCAAAAGTTAAACATAGAGTTACCACATGAATCAGCAATTCCACTCCTAGATACATACCTACTAGAAAGGCAAACATGTCTACACAAAAACCTATACATGAATCTTCATAGCATCATTACTCATAATAGCCAAAAAGTAGAAACAGCCCAAATGTCCATCGACTAGTGAATGGATCAACAAAATGTAGTATATCCATATGATGGAATATTATTTGGCAATAAAAAGGAATGAAGTATTGATTCATGCCACACCATGGATGAACCTTGAAAACATTATGCTTGGGGCTCTTGGGTGGCTCAGTCAGTTGAGAATCCAACTCTTGATCTCAGCTCAGGTCATGATCTCATGGTTCATGGGTTTCAGCCTTGCATCAGGTTCTGTGTTGGCAGTGCAGAGCCTGCTTGGGATTCTGTCTCTCCCTCTCTCTGCCCCTCCCCCTCTCATGCTCTCTCTCTCGAAATAAATAAATAAAAACTTAAAAAAATAAAATAAACCCACCACATTATGCTTAATTGAAAGTGGCCGATCACATGAAACCACTTATTGTAGGATTCCTTTTCTTTTCTTTCTTTTCTTTTCTTTTTCTTTCTTTCTTTTTTTTTTTTTTTTGGTATAGGATTCCAAATATCCAGAATAGTAAATCCATAGAGACAGGAAGTACATTAGTAGTTGCCTAGGACTGAAGAGGTGGGGGTGGGAACAGGATGGGGAGTGCTAACAGGCATAGTGTTTCTTTTTTGGGTGATGAAATTGTCCTAAAATTGATTATAATGATGTTTGCACAACTCTTAAATATTGTAAAAACCATTGAACTGTACACTTTAAATGGGCATATGGGCGTATGTGCATGGTAAGTGAATTATATGATATCAATAAGGCTGTTTTATATATCACATAAATACATTAAAAACAAAGCAAAAAAACCTCCAAACAGAGCCAGCCTCCAGCCTTCTTCCTGTTTCCACAGCAGAGGTTTCTCTCCTGTTTGCCTTTAATCCATTTTATCTTCCTGTTGACTAGAATCCACCCAGCCAGCAAACTCATGTTTGCTCTGCGGTAACATCCCGAGGATGCACCAGGCCCAGGGCCTGAACACTTCTCAGCAGTGCTTGCCAACTAGGTCAGTGTTAGGGAAGGCAAACAGCCCAGGCTGGCCCCGTGGCTATTTCAGAACATGACAACATGAGGGTGTGAGAAGCAGCCAGAGAGAGCCCCTCCACAGGCTTCCCCTGGATAGGACACAGGAGGCCTTTACTTCTGGTTGAGACTGCTTACTGACCCAGGAGGTAAAGCTGGATACCGAGGCCTGGGACTGGAAATAAGAAAGCACTTCCAGAGGACAGGGACTGACTCTGGGGAGTCATGACAGTGGAAAGGAAGGGAACAGAGGCTGAGCAAGCACTGTGCCATGAAGACTCCTAGCTGCCTTACACACTGATTGAGTTCAATCTTCCCAATGATGCTGTGAGGTGTGAGGGAGGGATTCTCATTACTCCTGTTTTACAAATGATGGGACTTAAGTTCAAAGAGGTGAAGTAACTTGCCTAAAGTTGCATAGCTAGAAGTGCTTGAGCTGGATTCTACTCTTTAAAACAAAACAAAAAAAAAAGATTCATAATAGCCTAACTATCCCACAGTAGTGGACTGGTTAAATTCATTATGCTTCATTTATACAGTGGGACAGTATGCAGATACTAAAAGAATTAGGCATGCATTAAATACTGATATGGAATGATCACTGATGACTTTAAAAAAAATTTTTTTTAAGTTTATTGATTTATTTTGGGAGAGACCGAGAGAACATGGCAAGTGGAATAGTCTTTCCTGACCCCTCAGCTTATGGAGATTGTGTGGTTTTCCTTTTTAAAAAAATTTTTTTAATGTTTATTTATTTATTTTTAGTAAAAAAATTTTTTAATGTTTATTTTTGAAAGAGAGAGAGAGAGAGCGCATGCACGCACGCATGAGTGGGGGAGGGGCAGAGAGAGAGGGAGACACAGAATCCAAAGCAGGCTCCAGGGTCTGAGCTGTCAGCACAGAGTCTGACGTGGGGCTCGAACTCACTAACCGTGAGATCATGACCTGAGCTGAAGTCTGACCCTTAACTGACTGAGCCACCCAGGCGCCCCAATATATTTTTTTTGAGGCGGGGGGACAGAGAGAGAGAGAGAGAGAGAGAGAGAGAGAGAGAGAGGGAGACTCGGAATCTGAAGCAGGATCCAGGCTCCAAGGTGTCAGCACAGAGCCTGATGCAAGGCTGAAACCCATGACCTGTGAGATCATGACCTGAGCTGAAGTTGGAGGCTTAACTGACTGAGCCACCCAGGCGACCCAGTATGGTTTCCCTTTCTTGCTCCAGGTTGGTTCCTTTCTCCATAGGAAAGCAGATTATGTCAGCAATAGTCCAGTGCCTGCCTGTCTGGCATTCAAAGATAGTAGGTGCTTAATATGAGTTAGCCTTCCTTCCTCCTCCTCCCCACTTAAATGATCTCTCAACAAAGGTAGGGAGAAATGAGGCTTCCCTTCCTCCTGGAACATATGTAGACTTCGTTTCTCCTTGAGATTGCTCAATTTCCCTTCCTGTGTTTGCAATTTCTCCAAGTATGTGACTTGCATTTGGCAACTCTTATCCTATGGCAATGGGGACAGTGGAGTTATGCCTCACCTACCACGTTATCCTGCCACAAAGTCAAACTGCACTGATTGGCCAGACCCACCTGCCCCCTATCTCTGCTGAGAGCTCTTCTCACCCTAGCCAGCTCTGGGACCTGCCCTGTCTTCTCTGGGCCCCAGTCCCATTAGATGGAGGACATTTCTCTCTTTTTTTTCCCCCTCACCACCTAGCATTTGAACCCCTTTCTTATGTCTGGAGGACCCTTGACTTTACGGTCTTATTAGGAGGAGGCACCCACCTCTCACTAGAGAAATGGAAAATGCTACGCTAGAGTTACGTTCCTTATTCTCCTCTTTGCAACTAAGGCCAGGGCATGTAGTCTAGGCTTACCAGACAGAGGGGCCTGCACCAGACTTTGGTGGGTAGCTGGTGGTAGGGGGGCAAGCAAGGGACCCCAGAGCATGTCCACTGCTGGTGGTGAAGAATACGGCAGGTCTGGATTCCCAGCACAGCCTGGGCAGCAGAACTAGTTAAGACACACACAAGGGAAGTTCCTCCATTTGAGGATGTGTCCCTGGCAGCTCTGATCCCAGTCCTTGAGTCTCCTGGGAGCACTCATCCCCTTTTTGAGACCTCTTCTCTTAATTTAGTCACTCAGTTTCTGTGGCTTATAGCAAGGAACTCGGACGGTTTTACAGTGACAGAGTCTCTGACCTGTCCCTCTGAGCCTGACTTTCTCATCAGTCCTCACTTTAAGCAAGAGAAAGGGGACACGGAGGCACATGGCTGGTTCCATTGGTTGAGCGGGCAACTCGTGATCTCGGGGCTGTGGGTTCAAGTCCCATGTTGGGTGTAGAGATTACTTAAAAATAAAATCTTAAAAAAGAGAAACAGAGAGGGGCACCTGGGCGGCTCAGTCGGTTAAGCGTCTGACTTCAGCTCAGGTCATGATCTCACGGTCCGTGAGTTCGAGCCCTGAGTCAGGCTCTGTGCTGACAGCTCAGAGCCTGGAGCCTGTTTCGGATTCTGTGTCTCCCTCTCCCTCTGACCCTCCCCCGTTCGTGCTCTGTCTCTCTCTGTCTCAAAAATAAATAAACTTTAAAAAAAAAGAGAGAGAGAAAAGGGACGCAGAATGCATCTCAGGAAAGGTGTTCGTGTGCTCACACTGTCCTTTTGCAGCCCTCCACCCGGTGTTGTGTAAAGTATACTGGACTCAGAGTAGCAACCCTGTGCGTTAGTCTTCATTTTGTCAAAGCCACCCCAGTGACCTGAGGCGCATGGGGGCAGGGCTCTCATTCCTTTGGCCTTTGCCTCTGAGCGCCAAGATGGCAGTTCCAGCCATTACAGCCATGCACGAAGAAGGAAGGCGGCTGTCCAGCTTCGAGAGGGCTAAGGCTTTCCAGAAATCCCTGGTGGGCTGGTGCTTCTTCAACATTGGCCAGAACCATGCCCCAGAACCCCCAGCTGCAAGGGAGGTGAGATGCCATGTCTTCCACAGAGGAGGAAACCAAGGGAAGTCAAGGTTGGAAGGGCAATGGGTCCAACCTACCGTGTCTGCACAGGTTCGGAGAGGGAAGCATGCAGCGCCGTAGGGGCGGAAGTGGACACATCTAATCCTATCAGGGGTGCTGGGGGTGATGGGAAAGGGCTTCCCAGGCTGAAGGCCCAGCTTAGCAGTGTTCTAGGCAGAGCCAACCACAGGAAGCACAGGGCCCGTGCTCCGGAAATGAGGCCCCATCGGTCAGAAGGGGTCAGATGTTCACAAGTTCGGTCTTCCTCAGCTATTTGCTGAATCGTCTGGGGTGCTTTGGAAATAGATTTCAAGGCATTCTCAGATTTACCTAATCGGAACCTCCAGGTGATGGCTGTGAGTGTGAGACAGTTGGCTCCAGTCTCAACCAGGGGTTCTAGAAGCGTAGGTGCCAAAGCTAAAGCTGCCCACAGGGGCCCCACCCTGACCACAGAAGCAGAACAGGAGTCTAGCAATTAGGGAGCTGCCTGCTGAGGGATGGTCCTGGGGGCACTGCTAACCCATCAGTTTCCTGGGGCCAGGAATGAAGGAGGACCAGTTCTGCATGGTAAAAACAAACCCTGGAGAAATAGCCACAGAGTCTTCTAGATTCTCTCTGGGTGTGACTGAGGCTGCACCTTCTCAGGCTTTTGGCTCTTCTCAAAGCCAGTCCAGCCAGGCCCGTGCCCTTCCCAGGGGACCAGAAGGAACTGGAGGAAAGATGAGTCATCAGAACAGAAGGTCGCACTCTCCTAGTTGGTGCTCACCCGCCCCTCAGGGCTTCCGCTACTGCTCGGCCCCTACCTCTGCAAACCCTAACTCCCCACCTCCCCCACCATGGAGTTAGTCCAAGAAAGGTGCAGCTGCAAGTTGCTGGATTTGAGGGAGGGGAGGCAGGGAGAGGCACCCGTGGTGCTGGTATCTACCCTCCACCCGTGGAGGTACTGGTTTAGAACTAATGCAGGACAGCCTGCTCCCAGCATCACTGGTTTTGCAGGGCAAAGCTTCATTTCTCTCGAGTCGGACATATGTCCTAAATCAAATGGAGTGACCTCTAGGACTCCGGGCTGGCCCTGGCGTTGGTAGCTAGAGAAGACATAGAAAAAAACATTGCACCAATTTGTAATGTGTAGCACTGGCCCTCAAAATGTGAAGTTGGGGGCACCTGGGTGGCTCAGTCAGTTAAGGGTCGGACTTCAGCTCAGGTCCTTGAGTTCCAGCCCTGCGTTGGGCTCTGTGCTGACAGCTCAGAGCCTAGAGCCTTCAGGTTCTGTGTCTCCCTCTCTCTCTGCCCCTCCCCAGCTCGCACTCTTTCTGTCTCTCTTTCAAAAATAAAATGTTAAAAAAAAAAAAGTAAAAAGTTAATTAAATTAAACTAAAAATTTTAATTTAAATTAAAAATTAAAAAAATAATTAAAAAAATTTTTAATAAAAAAATGTGAAGTTGGGTGCATTTGTCTTGGGTCAATCTTCCCATCTCCCCTTTCATTTTGTCAACATTAACCCTCTGCCAGAGGCTGTGCTAGTCTGTCCTCCCTCCTGGCCCCAGGAACAGAAACTTCCAGTCTGGAATAGACAGAGACTATTCATCATCCCTGTGATGATCCCTGACAGAGCTCATCATCCCTGTGATGAGCAGGGAGGTCCCGAGGCAGGATGGCCAGAGGAACCTCAAGGCTGCCAGTGCAGCTGGAATAGGGTGAGCAAAGCAGAGAATTCTTTGTAAGAAAAGAGACCCGGAAGAAGTTTAAGAGTACCAGCTTTGCAGTCATGCATGCTTGGGACCCACTGTTTCCTGGCCGTCTACATTTAGGCAAATGGCTTAATCTCCCTACTGCTCATTCTCCTTATCTATAAGATGGGAAAAAACAGTGCATTCACGGTGCTCTACATGCTTCCTTAAAAATAAGTGGCAGCTATTGAAAAAAAAAAAATTAAAAAAAAAAAAGGGGCGCCTGGGTGACGCAGTCGGTTAAGCGTCCGACTTCAGCCAGGTCACGATCTCGCGGTCCGTGAGTTCAAGCCCCGCGTCGGGCTCTGGGCTGATGGCTCAGAGCCTGGAGCCTGCTTCCGATTCTGTGTCTCCCTCTCTCTCTGCCCCTCCCCCATTCATGCTCTGTCTCTCTCTGTCCCCAAAAAAATAAATAAACGTTGAAAAAAAAATAAAAAAAAATAAGTGGCAGCTATTATTAGGGTTATTATAAACACCCAAATACATGTTCAATATTCAGTATTACCACTTTCCTGGAGAGGTTTTCCAACAACATATGCTAGATTTTTTTCTTTTTTTTTTCTTTTTTTTTTATTGTGGAAAAATATACATAACATCAAATTTATCATCTCAACTGTTTCTAAGTGTGCAGCTCAGCGGTGGTGAGCACAGTCCCATGTTATTGTGCAAACATCACCATGATTTATCTCCACAGCTTCTTACATCCTAGAAAACTGAGACTCTGTGTCCCTGACACTGTGACTCCAACATCCCCCTCCCCAGCCCCTGGCCACCACCCTTCTATTTTCTGTCTCTGTGAATTTGACTATTCTAAGTACATCAGATAAATGGAAGCAGGCGATATTTGTCTGCTTGTGACTGGCTTCTTTCACTTCGCACGATGTCCTCTAGGTTGTGGCATATCCCTCCTTTTTAAGACCGAATAATGTGCCATTGTACATATACGCCACATTTTTGTTTATCCATTTAACCAAAGATGGACCTGGGACTGTTCTACCTTTCGGCTGTTATGAATAGTGCTGCTAGGAACGTGGGTGAGCGAGGATCTCTTCGAGTTTCTGCTTTCGATTCTTTCAGGAACATCCCCACAAATGGGATTGCTGGATCATGTGGTAGTTCTATTTTTAATTTTTTGAGGAACCTTCATACTGTTTTCCACAAAGGATGCACCATTTTACATTCCCAGCACAGTGCATAAGGGCTCTAATTTCTTCACATCCTCACCAACACTTGATGTTTTCTTTTTTCTTTTCTTTTGTTTTTACTTTTGTTTTTTCTTTTCTTTTCTCTTTCCTTTCCTTTCCTCCCTCCCTCCCTTCTTCCTTCCTTCCTTCGTTTCTTCCTGCTGTGGTTGCTGTCCTGCTGGGTGTGATGTGTCTTTTTTTTGACATTTTTTGACATGTATAAAAACATTTTAAATTACATTGACATTTGGGGCACCTGGGTGGTTCAATTGGTTAAGCGTCGGACTTCAACTCAGGTCATGATCTCGCAGTTTGTGGGTTCAAGCCCCGCATCGGGCTCGCTGCTGTCAGCACAGAGCCTGCTTCAGATCCTCTGTAACCCCTCTCTCTGCCCTTCCTCTTCCCTCTCAAAAATAAAAATAAACATTCATGAATAAAATAAATTAAAATAAACCAATTACATCAACAGCAACATGCCTCCTGTGCTGTTTGGAATATGTGGGCACAATATACCAACAACCACAAATTGTACTCACTGCTTCCCCCATTCCTCGAGGTGGGGGCTTGCTGTCATTATTCCAGAGGTCCGTTACAGGCACCATAAATAAGGGCGGAGGAGTAAAGAGCTTGGCTGGGTGTAGGCAAGACCGGAGGAGTAAAGAGCTTGGCTGGGTGTAGGCAAGACCGTCACCAGAGTCCGAATTAGGATCCAGTCATTTTCAGGTGGAAGCGGAAAGTTTCTCTTTGAATCAACACTTCCTCCCACTTTCTTTTCATTTGAGTCAACAGAAACCCTAAGAGTTTAAACCCTTTCCAGGGAGTTTTGAGCATAAGGAAGCCATCTTGCTTTCAGTTTTTGGTTTTGAACACTGGGAGGTCCCTCAGCGACTGGCCTGGGTCCTCGGAATGGTCTCTGGAATGTGGGGAGATCGTCACAGGTCCTGCTTCTGCCCATCCCCGCTCACCCCCCTGTCCCTGCCAGCAGTAAGCCCATATCCACTCTGAAGGGTTCTGTTCAGTCACGCCCCTGTGCAGCCCTCCTCTGGCCTGCTCAGGAGCCCACCCCCTGGCCTGCCCCTGCTTGCTGCACACCTTATCAGATAAGCACAGCACAGCCTAGCTTCTTTCTCCTGCAGGACACACACGGGTCTCTCTGCTCTCCTGGGTCCCCGTGCTAGTGGCTCTCCTCAACCTGGGTACAGGCCGTGCCTGAGGAATTCGACAGAGCAGGGGCAAAAATAGTCATGGCAATCAGACAATAGAGTGCTGCATAAAAGAAAAGTTAAGTGCCACGTTAGATAAAAAATCAAGGCCTAGGGGCCATGGGTGGAATGCTGGGAGGGGCAGTTCACCACTGAGCAGGGAGTTGGAGACCCAGCAGGAGCCTTGGCTCTACAGGTGAGGGTTGGGAGGAGGAGAAGGCCACAGACCATCCCCCATCCCCACCCCTGCTCCATAGGAAGGCAAGGTCTCTAACTGCTGCTGATGGCCTGGCCAGGGGTATCCAGCTGGGCATCCAACCACCTCGGCTGCACCTGTGAGATGTCCGAGATGGGGATGGTGGTGCCAGTCAGCAGGCCAGGTGGCCAGTCGAGGCCTTACAGTTAAAGCACATAATAGGGACTTCGAGGCCTTACAGTTAAAGCACATAACAGGGACTTCGAACCTAGTCTGGGATAGTCAAGAAAAGGGCGTGGTGATTTTCTTCTGGGTTTGTTTGTCCTCAGAACACGGACTCCTCCCAAATAACGAATGACAACAATCCTGTCACCTACTGATCCCTTGGCGTGAGGCAGGTGCTCGGCTAAATTCTTTGCATGTACGATCTCATTTCATCTTCACATCAGTCTTTTGAGGTTTTCTCACTGTCTTCATTTTATAGATAAAGAAATGGAAGAGTTTATCTGTAGGGAGGTTAAGTAACTTTGCCAAGGTTCAAACGCAGGTCTGTCGTACTCGGAGCTCAAGCCTTTAACCACCAGACTCTGTCTATACTATGTTTTATTTCAACAGCTGGGATGGGTTTGACCTTTCTTTCATTCTCAGTTCCTCCAACTCAATCCATAGTTAATTAATTAATTAATTAATTAATTAAAGGTTTCATGCCCCGTATGGAGCCCAGTGCAGAGCTTGAACTCGCCACTGTGAAATCAAGACCTGAGCTGAGATCAAGAGCTGGACGCTTAACCCACGGAGCCACCAAGGCGCCCCCAACTCATCCATATTTAAACCAGTCACCTAGTTTCTGCCTAAAAAAACCATGCTCATCGTATTTAAATATTTATTAGAAGCCTCTATCTCTGTGATGGCATATTTCCCAAATAATTTTTGCAATGAAACCAGAGAGAGAGAGAGAGAAATATTGGTTAAACCCCACTGTACAAAAAGTTTTCAAATTTTAACTATCTGAATGATGGATGTGTAACCTCATTGTGATAATCATGTCACGTATACATATATCAATTCATTAAGTTATATGTCTTAAACTTTCACACTATTATGTCAATTATATCTCAAGAAAGCTGGGGGGAAAATCCCCAAAAACAACAACAACAAAAGAATTTTGCTGAGGTGAATATCTTTCAAAATCAGAAGGTCATTAAAGAGAGAGTTTTGATGAAATGGAATTTACTGTTTACATATACTCTTAGTATAACACTGCCCCTATCCCTTGGTATCACATTCTGTTAGGTAAGTTACCTTTGCTCACCAGGCATTTGCCAGCGGGGAAATGGTCTGCATTTGACAAGGAAGCCCAACGCAGACATTGCATCTCTGCTTTAATCTTTCAGGAAAAATGTCTGCTTTTATGCCTGGCCTCACTATAAAAATCAGGTAAGTAACATGGAGAATAGGGGCTACCAAGAAACTACTCACACAGGCTAACTGGGATTACTGGAGACCACGGAGCTTTTGGTGACTTCTTCTGACCTCTGCTGGACACACATGGAATTGCATGGCCCTCAGGTCCTTCAAAGCAACCGGCCGAATTAGCGTTTTAGAGTTGAAGTTTACAGTGTCTCATCTAAATCTCTCACATCACAGATGAAGTAACTAAGGCCCCACGGATTTCTGAAACTCATTCAAGGCCACTCAGTGACACAGTGGCACATTGAGGACCAGCACCTAGAAATGTATTATCTCCCAATAAGACATGGATATGCATCCACTGATGAACTTCGCTGGGACAATGTCCTTTGGATTATCTGTAGAGAACCACCATTATTAAAGTGGTAACCGCTGGGGCGCCTGGGTGGCTCAGTCAATTAAGCATCCAACTTCAGCTCAGGTCATGATCTCACGGTTTGTGAGTTCGAGCCCAGAGTCGGGCTCTGTGCTGACAGCTCAGAGCCTGGAGCTGCTTCAGATTCTGTGTCACCCTCTCTCTCTGCCCCTCCCCTGCTCATGCTCTGTCTCTCTCTCTCTCAAAAATAAATAATAAAAACATTTAAAAAAAAAAAAGAAATGGTGACAGCTGACACAGGCAATGTGGTTGATAACCAAGAATAAAAACTGGGATTATTTGAACAAGGACATAATTATTTTTATGTCTCATATCCCATAATCTCATAATAATTATCGTCAGTCACTGTTAGATGATACATGTAGAGTAATAGAGAAGAGATTCAGAGAACTCATTTTCACAAAAGGCCTTTCTTTCTTAGTTGCAAATTCCTCTTCCTGGTTATGGTTTGTTAAAATTAGTTGACATTTCCAGAGGCAATTTCAACTGACTATAGGAGAGAAGACAGCACACTGTTAACAGAACCGCTCCTTTTTCTTTTTTTAACTTTATTCATTTATTTTGAGAGAGAGAAAGGGGGGGGGGAGAGAGAGAGAGAGACCCAGTGGGGGAGGGGCCAAGAGACTGGGGGACAGAGGATCCAAAGTGGGCTCAGTGGTGACCAGAGAGCCTGATGCGGGGCTTCATCTCATTCGCCAGGAGATCATGACCTGAGCCTCTGGGGAGTGCAATCCTTTCCCATTAGATGTTAGAGCAGAAGTCACACTGCAGGGACTATTGAGAATGAGCTAAGGGGACAGGATTCTGGAGCTTGAAACCCTTTGGCCAGAGCAGTGCTGATCAGTTTTAGGATTTCTTTGCTCCTGTAAGGAAGATTTTGATTTTGCAAAGTTTTGAAAAAAATTTGTAAGGTTTATTTATTTGAGAGAGAGAGACAGAGCACAAGCCGGGGAGGGACAGAGAGAGAGGGAGACACAGAATCTGAAGCAGGCTCCAGGCTCTGAGCTGTCAGCACAGAGCCCCACACGAAATGGGGGTCATGACCTGAACTGGGGGTCATGACCTGAGCCGAAGTCAGACACTTAACTGACTGAGCCATCCTGTTTTTGCAAAGTTTTTTGTGACTGAAAAATTATTTTCAGGACACAGGTGTAGTCTCATTCCCTAATTTTACATAGGAGGAAACCGAGGCTCATGGAGGTGCAATGACTTACCACTAAGTTAGAAGCAGAGTCAAAAACAAAACCCGGGGACTTGGAGCGGTCAGGGGTCTTGGTTGTTAGCTACAGAAGCCAGTTCCGGATAACTCAAGCAAAGGCTCACAGGATCTGTCAGAATGGATGGGAACCTGAGGGTCAGACTTCAAAATAGCAGGAACCAAGAGTGTCTGGAGGGCCAAGAAGCTAAACAGAGTTCCCAGAAAGTCCAGAAATTGTCTCATAATCAGAGAAACCTATTCAAAATATCAATCATTGCCTCTCCTGGGCTGCAGCCCATGTGCCAACCTTCCACTCTCAGTCTTGCGTCACTTGTTCAAGATTCAAAGTCCCAGGAAAGAGTACCTGGTTGGCTGAACTGAAGTCACATGCTCATATCCTGGCTGAACTGGAGTCAGGAGAGACGGGCCTGGCTCCATGAACTCCCAAATGAGCACATCACCACGATTACCCACCTACAACAGGGGAAAGGGATAACATCCCAAGAGAAAATTGGGATACTGTTTAGGGGGAATGGATGTGGGCAGCCCATGGGGTAACCACAGGGAGCTCGAAGGAAGATAGAGCAGATCCTGACCACATGGTTAAATTGCCCCAAACAGAAAGAGACACAGCAGGGGAGAAGGGTCCTTGTTGATGTCTAACCTACCTTTGTTCTTCAGAGGGTAAGTTCTTTTTGGCTCTTACGTTCTTGGTACAGTTGGGAAGATCCCGGACACAGTTCTCTGTATACTCCACCAACTTATCACCAATTTGAAACTAGTTATTTAATAATCCTGTAACCATTGTTGAACAAGGGCTCTTTCAGAATAGTATTTCTTAAAATGAAGGCCCGGGTCCAAGGTTAGGATAAAGAACAGGCCAGATCTTTAAGGAAGTTATGATGGTGTGTCAATCACGACAGAAACAGACCCATTAGGATGTGTATAGACGGAGGGATTTATTTTAAGGAATTGGCTCATGTGATTGCAGAGGCTGGCAAGTTCAAAACCTGCAGGGTAGGTGGCAGGCTGGAGCCCAACATGGTCTGATGGCAGAATTCCCTCTTCTCCCAGGGAACTCAGTCTTTTTTCTATTAAGATCTTCAGCTGATTGAATGAGGCCCACCCACATCATGGAGGGTAATCTGATGTACTCAGAGTCTAATGATTTGAATGCTAATCTCATCTAAAAAAAAAAAACAAACAAAACCTTTACAGAAACATCTGGAATAATGTTTAGCCGAATACTTGGTACCATGACCGAGCCAAGTTGACACATGAAATTAACAGACAGGTCTCAGAAAAAGAGCTGGGAAGGTTTAATGACTTTACAGCCAGCTATAGCCACAAATTGACCCCGGGCAGCCTTTTCTCTGAGCTTGTTTCCTCCTCTGTAAGCATTTGAGTTGGGTGGTGTCTAAGAGTTTGGGGGGTAAAATAGCAAGGTGAGAATAAGCCTCAAATTGATACCCTCCCAGATTCTTACGAGAAATTTCCAACAGAGTTTAAACTGGTGAGGGGGGCACCTGGCTGGCTCAGTCGGTAGAGCATGTGACCCTTGATGTCGGGGTCATGAGTTCAAACCCCATGTTACTTAGTTAAAAAAAAATAATAATAAAATGGTGAGGACTTGCATCAGATTTGGAAGCCAGGTAGAGTGCACTCCCCATGGGTTTCCTACCTAGTATTTATTTCCTTCTTTCCACTTATTTCACTCAGGTTTCCATCTTCCCTCACATAGCCTGTGTACTTCTAAAAGAATTGACTTCATGCCCAGCACCAGATGTTGGCCTGCTTGGCCTCAGGGGATTTCCATCCCCTCTACCATTGATTGGTTCAGGAACTCAGTGTTAATTACACAACATTTCCCTGGACACAAATGGATTCACAAAAAAGTTAGTAACTAATTGGAACCAATACAGTGTAAGGAGAAGTCTGCTGGAAGCTTCTGAAAAAGTCCTATCTTCCTGCCTCAGAGATGCCTGCCGGAAGAAACCCTCTGTCTTCCTCTGGATATTGTCAGGAGAGGTTTAGAACTGTAGTGCCTGGGGCGCCTCCCTTGGCTCAGTCAGTAGAGTGTGTGACTCTTGATCTCGGGGTTGTGAGTTTGAGCCCCATGTTGGGTGTAGAGATTACTTGAAAGTAAAATCTTAAGAAAAAAAAAAAGAATTGCGGTGGCCAACTGGCCACCAGTAGAAGATGAATCCAGCTTAAGGGAAAGAGGAGCCCCAGAGAATCCCAAGAACCACACAAAGTTGGAGACCTGGCTGTATCACATCTGAACACCTCCTAGCGATGGACTTTTCTAGTCACAGGATCCGATAAATGTGCTCTTTATTTTTTAAGCAAGTTGAGTGGGGATTTGATTAGTCATAACAAACAGAAACCTGACAGACACACTATAAAAGCCACCATTGAAATGCTTCTGGAATTGGTGCTAGGCAAACTCTGACAGACTCCTTCTCCTCTCCTGTTACGGAACAACAGCAGGAAGCCTGCACAGCAGGGCTTTCTCTCTGAGCGGACAGCTGCACCAGGCCGTGCGAGAGTCCAGTGGGCTTTCTCCCAAATCAGCAAACAGGGAGACATCTATACAAAGATGCTACAAATCAACAGAGCAGGGCCCTCCTGGAGAACCAAGGGGGATTCTCCGGTCTGAGGTAAATGTATGCAACATTTTAGAAAGTGTATGAAGTGAATGCAATTTTTTAATCTGCTCAGCATCCCTCCCTCGCCTCCTTCCTTTGATAATTGGCTTCATCCAATGGACACAGGTCTGGAAATGAGAGCCAGGCTTGACCCGGAAGTCTATCCCTGTAAAGATTCCCTGACACCAGAAGAGAGAAACTCTATTGCCTCTTTGGTTAGGGAGCTGAAAGGATACGAATTTGGTGTTGCTAGTGTTCATGTTTCGAACTGGGGGACAAAAATCCAACTGTAGTAGGAGAAAATGAAGCCAGAGAGATTAGAGAGGGAGAGAGAGAGAGAGAGAGAGAGAGAGAGAATGACCCAGCAGCATGAAGCCCTGATTCCAGTCTTCTCGCCGAGGTCCCTGGAGATGTCCTACCTCCTGAGACTCCCTTCAGCCTGTCCTCTTCCCCAGCGTCTTTCCAACAGTCTCCTCCTCCCTCAGGCCGCTTCCAGCTGGGGGTCTGTTTCTTGCTTGTGAAAAAACTCTGCTGTTCCTCTCCAGCCAAATCGAAGGGAACATTGGCCGATACAGAGCAAGAAGTCACAAGGAAGGATCCATCCGAAATCAGGCAATATTTTCATGGAGAAGGCAACACGAATGCCAACTGGAGAGCTGCACAGAGGCAGAGCTGCTAGAACTTCCTGAAGAAGACAACCTTAAGAATTTCCCCCAGGGGCGCCTGGGTGGCTCAGCCGGTTGAGCGTCTGGCTTCGGCTCAGGTCACTATCTCACAGTTTGTGGGTTCGAGCCCCGCATCGGGCTCCGTGCTGACAGCTCAGGGCCTGGAGCCTGCTTGGAATTCTGGGTCTCCCGCTCTCTCTGCTCCTCCCCCGCTCATGCTCTGTCTCTCTCTCGCGCGTGCCTTCAAAAATAAATAAAAACATTTAAAAATTTTTTTAAAAATATAAAAAAAAGAATTTCCCCGACAAGGGCACCTGGGTGGCTCAATCCCTTAAGTCTGAGACTCTTGGTTTCGGCTCAGGTCATGATCTCACAGTTTGTGAGTTTGAGCCCTGCTTGGGATTCTCTCTCCCTCTTTCTCTGCCCCTCCCCTGCACTCTCTCTCTCTCTCCCTCTCTCTCTCTCTGTCTCTCAAAATAAATAAATAAATAATGTTTAAAAAAAAAAAAAAAGAGGGGCACCTGGGTGACTCAGCCAGTTAAGCATCTGACTTCAGCTCAGGTCATGATCTCACTGTTTGTGAGTTCGAGCCCCGCGTCGGGCTCTGTGCTGACAGTACAGAGCCTGGAGCCCAGAGCCAGCTTTGAGTTCTGTGTCTCCCTCTCTCTCTCTCTCTGCCCCTCCCCTGCTCACACTCTGTCTCTGTCTCTCTCAAAAATAAATAAACATTAAAAAAAATTAAAAAAGAATTTCCCCTAGAACTCAGAGGATAGATATGAAAGCTACACAATCAAGAGTGCTGTGGAGGACTTACCCAGGAGATCTGAGGTCGATGTACAGGCCAACAGCCCTTTCTTCAAAATGCTTGCAGTCAGATGTGCTTTAGAACTTAGAATTCAGAGCGTTTTACGGAGATGACTTGGTGTGTAAACCGGTAATACATGCCCCCCCCCCCTTCTGCCCCCAGTTTGGTCTATGTCAGCACTTTGTAATAAAAATATCATGTTTCTGCTGTAAAACATTCAGGGAAATACAGACAACAAATAGTTCTGCATTATGTGGGGTCAGGGTTTACTGCCAAATAAGTGTTGCCAGTTCATGAGAGAACTTTTGGTTTTCAGAGATGTTAGGATTTTGGAACTGTGACTCAAGGGACCTGAGAGAACAGAACTCATAAAATCGAAATCATCAGGGGTGCCTGGGTGGCTCAGTCGGTTAAATGTCCGACTCTGGCTCAGGTCACGATCTCTCGGTTTGTGGTTCAAGCCCTGTGTGGGGCTCTGTGCTGACAGCTCAGAGCCTGGAGCCTGCTTCTCATTCTGTGTCTCCCCTCCTCCACTTGCACTCTCTCTCTCTCTCTCTCTCTCTCTCTCTCTCTCAAAAATAAATAAACATTAAAAAAATTAGAAAAAGAAAAAGAAAGCATCAAAGAATCAAGTTGGGGGGGCGAATAAAGAGCTGAAGATAGCAAAATTTTGAAGCTCAAATGTCATGGAGTGTCAGGTGAAATTAATTTAAACAAAACTTGGGGCACCTGTGTGGCTCAGTGGGTTGAGCATCCAACTCTTGATTTCAGCTCAGGTCATGATCCCAGGGTCTTGGGATCAAGGCCCACATTAGGCTCTGAAATGACTGTGGAGCCTGCTTGATATTCTCTCCCTGTCTCCCACTGCCCTACTCCTCCCCTCCCCCATTGTGCTCTCACTCGCTCGCTCTCTCTAAAATAAAATTAAAAAAAAATACAGAAAGTTTTTTCTTTTTATTTAAATTTTTTTAAATGTTTATTTATTTTTAAGAGAGAGAGAGAGAGAGGGGAGTGGGAGAGGGGCAGAGGGAAAGGGAGACACAGAATCTGAAGCAGGCTCCAGGCTCTGAGCTGTCAGCACAGAGCCTGATGTGGGGCTCAAACTCACGAACCGTGAGATCATGACCTGAGCCGAAGTCGGACGTTTAACTGATTGGGCCACCCAGGTGCCCCTCCGCTTATTTTTCTAAATACAGAAAAATCTAGTAATTCCCTGCACTGATGTCCTAAGTCTCCATACCAAACTTTATGCCCTACACACAATAAATGTAATTTTCTTCATGTATGTTACATGTATGTTTCTACATGTATGTTACATGTAAACATAGTGTTCACATATGAGGCCGCAAAGAACAGCCCAATCGTTTCTGAGAGATAAGCTGACCAAGCTCACCCAGCTGGCAGGTAACAACAGAGGTGGAAATTCAACCTGGAGCTGCACCTCTCTACTTTTTCCTATATCTCAATATTCTCCGAGGACAGCAAGGGAATAGTCATTAACTTCCAACTACTGATCACAGAGAGAAGTATTGTAATTTGGTGACAAAAAACAATTGGCTGAATGCCTGCAACAGTGTAAATATTCCATAAATGTTAGTTCAGTGAATAAACGAGCTAATGAAAACATGAAACAGTCTCACCAAGGAGTTTTGTATTTTATACGAGATCTACTCAAAAGCCCTACTCTTTCTAGAACATGTCTGAGACACAGTTGGGGAAGGCCGCTGTTTCTTTACAATGCAAGTGATGTATCCAAGATGCTCTTAGGTACCATTAGAGGAGGCATTAAGACCAGGATGTACGTGGGACCGAATTGCAGTAAGACTTCCCTAGGGTGACAGGGATCAATGGGAGACAGGACCTAGAGAGTCCTAATGGTCTTCACTTACTCTTCCTCAAAACTTTTTAAGTTTCCCTCATGGTGACCCATCCCAGAGTAATGCACATTTAATTCAACTTCTAATGCAGGGAAATCAATAGCATTGTACCACAGACAGTTTATTACACATAATCTGAAGTTTAACACATAAATAAATAAGCAATATACACAAACCATGGCACTTAAGAGTACAATTTGGGGGCTCCTCTTTTCCCACAAATCCAATTACTTCTTACATCTTATTAAATATTTCACATTAAAGAAGAATAAAAGAATTTAAAGATGTTTTTTAAAAATCTCGGCTGGAATCGCTTGGAAATTTTTCCTTTAAAATAAAAATTACGATGGCTTTGGCTTATTTTAAGTAATCTCTATGCCCAACGTGGAGCTTGAATTCACAACCAGGAGATCAAGTCACATGTGCTACTGACCAAGCCAGCCAGGCAGCCCTTGATGGCATTTATTTTAATAATACTTTGTAAGTTGTTTTAACATACCTTACCTTATTTTGATCTTCCTCCTCATATCCTTGTGAGTTAGAGAGGACAAGAACACCCATTTAGCGGGTGAGTGAACTGAGGGATGAGAAGAGCCTTCCCATAAGAAATGGGAGTCCAATAGGCAGTCAAGGGTCATTTTAGGACCAAAAGGGACTTGGTTCTATTTGGATGGGACTGGTGGGGGTAGGAAGATGGAAGCAGTTTGACCCCGAATTGTGTCTACCACCGGAATTCGGACATGTCTGGACCTGGTAAGCTAGATTCACCAGAAGTCTATGTTTCTGTTGGTTGGTTTTGTAGGTGTTTGGAGACTTCAGGTGGAGTGAGGGAGTTAATCGTATCCCTTAAATCATGGCCTATCAGCATCATCGTCAAGGAACTACTCTTATTTTTTCCATTATATTCTTTCCTTTCATACCTTATCCCTAGTCCACATAAAAAAAGTTCAAGATAAAGTTATTCTCTAGTTACCAGGGCGAGGTGGGGACCAGCATTGTTTCTGAGTTACTGGTAATGTTTTAGTTTTTTATCTGTGTTATGATTATATAGAATTACTCACTTTGCAAAAATTCATTGTGCTATATATTTATGATTGGTGTGGTTTTCTGTGTGAATGTTACATTTCAATAAAATTTTACTTAAAAAAATTCCTGCTGGGGGTGCCTGGGTGGCTCAGTATTGTTCCATCTAGAGACATCTTTGATACTATACGAGAGACATCTATTGGTTTTATGTTTTAAAAATAATAGCATCAATTTTAGGTGATTTCTTCAGAATGTTTCACATTTTGTCTTACTGAGAAAGCAATTTATGGTTTTAAAATTGCACAGGGAAAAGGATTGTCTTTTCAACAAACGGTGCTAGAACAATTAGACATCCATATCTCATAACATGTACAAAATTTAACTCAAATGTATCACAGACCTAAATGTAAAACCTAAAACACTAAAATTTCTAGAAGAAAACACAGGAGAAACTATTTATGGCCTTGCATTAGGCAAAAAATTTTTAGTGACACCAAAACATTATGTATTAAAGGAGAAATTGATAAGTAGAGCTTCAGTAAAATTAAGAATTTCTGTTATTTGAAAGACTTTGTCAAGAAATTAAGAACAGAAGCCAGAGACTGGGAGAAAATAGTTGCAAATCTTATATTTGATAAATGACTTGTTTCCAGAATATGTCCAGAAATTCCAAAACTCAGTAACAAGAAAAGAAAGTCTTCTTAAAAAATGGGCAAAATACTTGAACAGACAGTAACACTGAAGAAGATATGTGAATAGCCAATAAACACATAAAAAACACTCAATATCAGCGGCGCCTGGGTGGCTCAGTTGGTTAAGCATCCAACTTCGGCTCAGGTCAGGATTCCAGGTCTTGTGAGTTCGAGTCCTGCATCAGGCTCTGTGCTGATGGCTCAGAGCCTGGAGCCTGCTTTGGACTCTGTGTCTCATTCTCTCTCTGCCCCTCCCCTGCTTGTGTTTTGTCTCTCTATGTCTCTCAAAAATAAATAAAGGTAAAAAAAAATTTTTTTAAAGACAATATCCGTAGTCATTAGGGAAATGAAAATTAGAACCACAATTATATACCTCTACATACCTTTTAGAATGGCTAAAATGAAAAAGATTGATCATAATAAGCCTTGGTGAGGCGGTAGAACAACTGAAACTTTCATATGTTGGTGGGAAGGTAAAACGGTAAAACCACTTTAGAAAAGAGTTTGACAGTTTATTTTTTTTTTAATTTTTTTTTTTATGTTTTATTTTTTTTTTTAATTTTTTTTCAACGTTTATTTATTTTTTTTGGGACACAGAGAGACAGAGCATGAACGGGGGAGGGGCAGAGAGAGAGGGAGACACAGAATCGGAAACAGGCTCCAGGCTCCGAGCCATCAGCCCAGAGCCTGACGCGGGGCTCGAACTCACGGACCGCGAGATCGTGACCTGGCTGAAGTCGGACGCTTAACCGACTGCGCCACCCAGGCGCCCCATATGTTTTATTTTTTATATGTGAGAGAGAGACAGAGAGGGAGCAGGGAGGGGCAGAGAGATGGAGACAGAATCTGAAACAGGCTCCAGGCTCCAAGCTGTCAGCACAGAGCCTGACATGGGGCTTGAACTCACGAGCAGTGAGACCACGACCAGACCTGTGGTTTGACAGTTTCTTAAGGGTCACACATGCACTGACCATATGACCCAGTCATTCAGTTTCTAGGTATGTATCCAAGAGAAGTGAATATCCCATCAACAAGTGAAGAGATAAAAAAAAAAAAAAATCAGAAACCCATACAATGGAATAGTACTCAGCAATAAAAAGAAATAAACTATTGATACATGTAACAGTGTGATTGGATCTTAACATTACAGAAAGATTACTGTGTGATTCTATTTATATAAAATTCTCAAAATGCAAATTCATCTGTAGTGATAAAAAGATTAGTAGTTGCCCTAGGGATTGGGACAAGGGTATAGAGAGGGATAAGAGAGAAGGATTACGAAAGAATACAAGGAGGGGTGCCTGGGTGGCTCAGCAGGCTAAAGTGTCTGTCTCTGGCTCAGGTCATGATCTCACGGTCTGTGAGTTCAAGCCCTGCCTCAGGCTCTGTGCTGTCAGCTCAGAGCCTGGAGCCTGCTTCAGGTTCTGTGTCTCCCTCTCTCTCTGCCCCTCCCCCACTCATGCTCTGTTTGTCTCTCTCTCTCAAAAATAAATAAACATTAAAAAAAATTTAATTGGATGGAACAAGAGGGTATTATGCTAAGTGAAATTAGTCAGTCAGAGAAAGACAAAAATCCTACGACTTCACTCATATGAGGACTTTAAGAGACAAAACAGATGAACCTAAGGGAAGGGAAACAAAAACAATATGAAAACAGGGAGGGGGACAAAACAGAAGAGACTCATAAATACGGAGAACAAACTGAGGGTTACTGGAGGGATTGGGGGAGGGGGGATGGGCTAAATGGGGAAGGGGCGTTAAGGAATCTACTCCTGAAATCATTGTTGCACTATATGCTAACTAATTTGGATGTAAATTTTAAAAAATGAAATTAAAAAAAAAGAATACAAGGAAACTTTTGGTGATGATAGATATGTTTATTACCTTTTTGTGGTGGTGGTTTCACAGGTGTATACATATGTCAAAACTTATGAAATTGTGCACTCTAAAATGTACAGTCAATTGCGTATCAGTTACACTTCAATAAAACAGTTTAGGGGTGCCAGAGTTGCTCAGTCGGTTAAGCGTCCAACTCTTGATTTTGGCTCAGGTCAGGATCTCACTGTTGGTGAGTTCAAGCCCTGCGTCGGGCTCTGCACTGACAGGGTGGGGCCAGCTTGGGATTCTCTCTCTCTGCCCTTCCCCCATTCAGTCTCTCTGTCTTTCTTAAAATAAATAAATAAACTTAAAAAATTGTTACAGTTTTCTTATTAATGTGTATTTGTATCTGTAAGTTCCCATCCAATCATAGCTTTAGATGCCTTTAGACACAAAGTACTTTCATTTAGTTCTAAATATTTAAGAATTCCCCTTATGACTTTCCTTTTTATCTGAACAGTTATTTAGACATGTTTTAGTTTACAATCATAAGTGACTTTCTAAAAAATTATTTATTTTTATTTAAGTAATCTCTATACCCAACATGCGGCTTGAACTCACGACACCAAGAGTCACATGTTCTCCAGACTGAGCCAGCCACTCCCAATCATATGGGATTTTTTAAGCTAACTTTTGGAATTGAATTTTACATTGCAGTTGGAGAAAGTCTGCATGATTTTATTTTTTTTATTTTAGAGAGAGAGAGAGAGAGCATGTACTAGTGGGGAGGGGTGGGGAAAGAGGGAGAGGGAGAGAGAGAATCTTAAACAGGGTCCACACCTGGTGCAGAGCCCCATGCAGGGCTCAATCCCACAACCCTGGGATCATGACCTGAGCTGAAATCAAGAGTTGGACGCTTAACCCATTGAGCCACCCAGGCGCCCGAGAAAGTCTTCATGATTTTAGTTCTTTGAAACTCACCGAGGTTTTCTTTTTTTTTTTTTAACGTTTATTTATTTTTGAGACAGAGAGAGACAGAGCATGAATGGGGGAGGGTCAGAGAGAGAGGGAGACACAGAATCCGAAACAGGCTCCAGGCTCTGAGCTGTCAGCACAGAGCCCGACGCGGGGCTTGAACCCACGACCGCGAGATCATGACCTGAGCCAAAGTCGGACGCTCAACCGACTGAGCCACCCAGGCGCCCCAAAGAGGTTTTCTTTGTAGTCTAGTTCAGGGCCAATTTTGGTGATTGTTTTACATGTACTTTCAAAGAAAAGAATATGTAGATAGGGATAAATGAGCAATTATATCTATACTTATTAGATCAGGCTTGTTATTCATATCTTCTTTTCCTTAGTATTATTTTGCTTGTTTGAGATATAGTTCCTGAAAGGGGTGTTTTAATACCTAGAAACGTCAATGTATCTTTTTCTCCCCACAATTCCTCCGGCTGTTAATTTTTTTAGCATGGAGCTATAATGTTGGGTGCATGTTCATGTCCATGTTTTTTCTGCTCCTTTTACGGCTTCTCTTTGTCTCTTGGGATGCTTTTTCTATTTTGTCAGCTATTGAACTTGTTTCCCTGGCTTCCTTTTGGAAGCCCTGCTTGTCTAGTGCATTTTTCTCATCTCTGTTTCTTTCCATTTTTTAAATCCTTTTGCTTTAAATTCTTCTCTTACAGTAAGTATAATGTGAGATTCTTTTTAAAAAACTCCCAGTCTTTCACCATGAGGTATGATGTTAGCCGTGGGTTTTTCATATACAGCCTTTCTTATGTTGAGGTATGTTCCCTCTAAACCTAGTTTGTTGAAGGTTTTGTCTCACAAATGGAGGTCGTACTTTGTCAAATGTTTTTGTGCATCTGTTGAAATGATCATGTGGTTTTTATCCCTCCTCTTGTTAATGTGATGTATCACACTGATTAATTTGTGAATACCGAACCCCCCTTGCATTCCTGGAATTGTTAAATGATTTTAAAAATCCAATTTGTGGGGCACCTGGGTGGTTTAGCTGATTAAGCATCTGACTCTCGATTTCGGCTCAGGTCACGATCTCACAGTTGGTGAGTCTCTGCACTGATGGCACGGAATTTGCTTGGGATTCTCTCTCTCTCCCTCTCTCTCTCTCTCTCTCTCTCTCTCTCTCTGCCCCTCCCCAGCTCACATATGTGTGTGCTCTCTCTCTCTCAAAACAAATTAACAAACAAAAAATCCAACTTGAGAATCTTTCTATTGGTGAATTTAACCCATTTACATAAATTCTAATCACCAGCATATTAGGACTATCTACTATTTAATTTCATGTTTTCTATTTCATACTTTAAAAAAATAGCCTTTTAAATGTTTATTTATTTTGAGAGAGAGAGGAGAGAGAGAGAGAGAGAGAGAGGCAGAGAATTCCAAGAAGGGTGGGGCTCAATCTCACCATGAGATCATGACCTGAGCCAAAATCAAGATTCAGATACTTAACTGACTGAGCCCCCCAGGCACGCCTATTTCATAATTTAATCTTGTTTCTTTTTTTACTCTTTTCCACCTTTCATTGGCTAGAACAGATTTTCTTCTGCTGTTTGGAAAAGTCATACATTCTATTTTTATTTTTCTGGGGTTTATTCCTCACACGTGTTACGTATACTCATCTCCATTTAACTTCTTAAAAGTGTCAATATCTATTTGTTTTCTCCCAAAGAGACATGTACCAGATGTGTTTCACTAGCTCTGGTCTTTTCTTTCTTTCTTTCTTTCTTTCTTTCTTTCTTTCTTTCTACCTTTGTTTATTTATTTTTGAGAGAGAAAGAGAGAGCACAAGCAGGGGAGAAGCAGAGAGAGGGAGACACGAAGTCGAAGCAGGCTCTAACTAGCCTCTGAGCCATCAGTGCAGAGCCCGATGTGGGGCTTGAACTCGTGAACTGTGAGATCATGATCTGAACTCAAGTCAGACACTTAACTGCCCGAGCCACCCAGGCACTCTTTCTTTTCTGCTATTAGTATTGCCTAGAGTTTGGGTTGTGGCTTATTATAATCTTTTTCTTTTTTTGTCATCATTTATTTACATAGCAAAGAAACTGGCTAACTTATTTCCATGCCATACATCTCAAAACATGCTCTGGCTTTATTTTTCTCCTTGCTGGAGACCTTCCTCCAACAAGGTCTTCAAAGCAGATGTTTCTGTGGGGAGTCTTCTGAGGGCCTCCTAGAGTACAGGGCCCTATCTTCAATTTGCTCCCACATTAAAAGATAGCTTAGCTGGATGTAAAATTCCAGGATCAAAATTCCTGTCTCTCAACACCTTGAAAACCTCTGTTTTGGGTTTTCGTGAGGATCCTATTGAAGATTCAGACATCAGCCTAATGGTTGTCCCATTAGAGATGATCTGCTTTTCTCTCTGGAGAACTTCTTGAAGACAAGCTCTCTGCTTTGTTCGTAGCTTCATCTTTAATGCTCTGAGCAGTGCCTGGCCCAGTCCCGCAGTCAGCATTTTCTGATGAATGACTGTCATAGCATTCTGCCTCCAGGATTAGCACTGGTGGCAGCTGTGAGCTTACACTGCTGAGCAGGGTAGACAGGTGCAGTGTGATTTCAGAGGAAAGCCACACAGAAATCCAAACTAGTCTTCTTATGCTTATAATGACCTATTGACAGCATGGCCCCAGGGTTCAACTTAAGGGCAATATCATGTTCAAGAAGTAGAGAACGGGGGCGTGTGGGTGGCTCAGTTGGTTGGGCGGCCGACTTCGGCTCAGGTCACGATCTTGCAGTTTGTGGGCTCCAGCCCTGCACTGGGCTCTGTGCTGACAGCTCAGAGCCTGGAGCCTGCTTCGGATTCTGTGTCTCCCTCTCTCTCTGCCCTTCCCCCACTCGCACTTTGTCTCTCTCAAAAATAAATAAAAACATTAAAAAAAAAAAAGAAGTAAAGGACACAACCAAGAATTAATTTAAAAGGAACTCTCTCTCTCTCTCTCTCTCCCTTCCTCCTCCATGGGGACCTCTCTTCCTTGCAACTCTTTGCCCTAGGGCTCTTTCCTGCTTATTCTTTGTATTTGACCACAGTGGACAGTGAGTAGGGGCTGGTGATGTGGATGAGAGAGGCGAGAAAATAGTCTGGCAGCTAGAGAATCTGAGAGGACTTCTGTAAAAAGCCTCTTGTTAATAATTTATATTCCTGAAATTCTATCCTGGCATTAGGTGTCTCCTGAGTCTTTCCTTCTAACTGGACTACACCTCCTTCCCAGCCTATTCAACCTCTACTCGCCTTTCAAGATAAGCTCAGACCTCCACAGGGCCTCAGATAACAATGAGGAACTCATGTATACATTATACGTTATGAGTCCCCAATTGCTCGGTAATAAGAGTATGTTCCATTTAGCCCAGGTGATCATGTCATATTTGGAAGGAAAGCATGATCTGACCCCCAACCAGTGCTGGCAGTTTTTCAATCCCGCATAATAGAATCAAACTCCAGACCAATTAGATCAGAATCCCTGGAGTTCGGGCTCAGGCAACAGGAATTTGTAAAAGCTTCCAGAAGCTGATGTTTATGTACAGCCAGGATTGAACACCACTGCCCCAGCATCCCTGACCAGTGGATACCCAAGAGACAGCCCATAATCTGACCCAAAAAGTAATGACTGGGTTTTTAGGCTTAAACCAAAGCTCAAAGCTTTTCCAGGTATGTGACCGTGGGCAAGTGCATTAATGTCTATGTGCTTTGGTTTCCTTGTCTCTTTAATGGGAATTTGAAAATATGCCATTCGATCTAATTGCGGAGGACGGTTAGACGTACACGGACGTGCGGATTTCCACTAAATAAACTTTAAAACGCTTGGGAAATTGCTTAAACAATTTACGATCTATATGCTAATAGACGTATTGTTTCTGTGATGGAAATTAACATTTTATTTCTTTATTTTTTAAAAAGTAATCTCTATGCCCAATGTGGGGCCCAAATTCATGACCCAAAGATCAAGAGTCAGTCACACGCTATACCACTGAGCCAGCCAGGCACCCCTTCTGTGATAAAAATTAAATTAATTTGTTCGGGCGCCTGGGTGGCTCAGTCAGTTAAGTGTCCGGCTCTTGATTTCGGCTCAGGGCATGATCTCAGGGGCACGGGATCGAGCCCCTCATCGGGCTCGGCGATGAGCGTGGAGCCTGCTTACGATTCTCTCTCCCCCCCCCCCCGCCCCCGCTCCCCTCCTCGTGTGCTTTCTCTCTCTTTCAAAATAAACAAATAAATAAAAGCTAAGAAATTTTAAAAACCAGTGTGTTTGAAAGCCAAAATTAATTCACTGATTCATTGGAAATAATAAAAACGTTATCCTTTTAAGATGGTGGTGAGGCGGGGCGCCTGGGTGGCGCAGTTGGTTAAGTGTCCGACTTCAGCCAGGTCGCGATCTCGCAGTCCGTGAGTTTGAGCCCCGCGTCAGGCTCTGGGCTGATGGCTCAGAGCCTGGAGCCTGTTTCCGATTCTGTGTCTCCCTCTCTCTCTGACCCTCCCCCGTTCATGCTCTGTCTCTCTCTGTCCCAAAAATAAATAAACGTTGAAAAAAAAAATTAAAAAAAAAAAAAAAAGATGGTGGTGAGGCTTCCATGAGAGCTGGTAGTGACAGTTAGCAGGGTGCCTGGTGTTTTGCTAGTAGCCGGTGTGGTAGCCAGCCTCCAGGGGACCACAGTGATTATGACCACCTAGTATCCGTGCCTCTCTATAGTCTTTTCCCACATAGTTTTGGGTGTTGTTGTTGTTGTTGTTGTTTTATGATTTTATATACAAATTTTTTTTGATGATTATTCATTTTTGACAAAGAGAGACAGAGCACAAGCGGGAATGGGGCGGAAGGAGAGGGACACACAGAATCGGAAGCAGGCTCCAGGCTCTGAGCTGTCAGCACCGAGCCCGACGCGGGGCTCGAACTCACAAACCGCGAGATCGTGACCTGAGCCGGGGTCGGTTGCTTAACTGACTGAGCCACCCAGGTGCCCCATTTATGGTTTTCTTTTCAAGTAATCTCTACACCCAACGTGGGTCTCAAACTTACAACCCCGAGATCAAGAGTCACATGTTCCACCGACTGAGCCAGCCAGGCTCCCCTCCACACGGTATAATAGAACTGACAGACTGTGACTTCTGAGGCTAGTTTGTAAAAGACATCGCAGCCTCCTCTTTGTTCTGTTTTTCAGATCACTTACTCTGGTGGAAACCAGCTACCATGTTGTGGGGTCATTCAAATACTCTATGGAGAGGCCCATGTTGGGGGACGGAGGCCTCTTGCCAACAGCCATGTGAGTGTGCCATCTTGAAGCAGATCTTTTAGCCCCAGTTAAGTCTTCAGATGAGTGCAGCCCCAGCTGGGATCTAGACTCACGAGAGACCCCAAGCCAGAACCATTCTAAACCAGTCTTGAATTCCCGGACCCGCAAAAACTCTGTGAGATAATAAACATTTATTGCTGCTTAAGACTGCTAAGTTTTGAGGCACCTGGGTGGCTCAGTCTGTTAAGCGTCTGTCTTCCGCTTGGGTCATGATCTCACGGTTTGTGAGTTCGAGCCCCGCATCGGGCTCTGTGACTCTGGAGCCTGTTTGGATTCTGTGTCTCCATCTGTCTCTGCCCCTCCCCCACTCACTCGTGTGTGTGTGTGTGTGTGTGTGTGTGTGTGTGCGCACGCGCGCTCTCTCTCTTTCTCTCTCTCACTCAAAAGTAAATAAACATTAAAAAAATTTTTTTTAAGTTAAAAAAAAGACTGCTAAGTTTTGGACTAACTTGCTATGCAGCAATACATGACTAAAAGACTCAGCAAAGCTATCATCATTATTATTATAAAGTACTTCCTAATTTTGTGCTGAAATCCACCTTCTTGTAATCTCCGCCCTTTTTTCCAGTTCCGTCTTTTCGAGCCACACAGAAAGAATATAATCTCTTCCTCCTGCCCCGTGTCAGTTTTCATGCCAACAATTTAAGTAATCAGACATTAGCCAAGGAACAGTCACTGTGCCAGGCACTAGGGTTGCAAAAATAAATAGAACGGGGACTCTGCTCAACCAATGTTGTTCCACGTGAGAGGTGCCGTGATGAAAGGACCTGACCCCCAGATGCAGAGGAAGGGGGTCCCTACGGAGGCATGGTTGGTTCTACTTAGAGAGGTGAGGGAAGGCTTCTCAGAGGCGGTGGCCGCAGAAGCCTGAGGGATGAATAGGAGTTCATCAGGCAGACAGGAGGAGAAGGCTTTCCAAGCAGAGGTTACAGGCAGTAGACCCCTCTCCGCATCCCTCCACCTAAGCCCTTTCCTCTCCAGGTCACTCATTTCTTCCTCGTGTGGGACTTGAGACACAGTTTTGAGTCCCTCCACTGCCCCACCCCCACCCCCACCCCCGGTCTTAGTAAGGCCACTCAGGACACACCCTTTCCCCTCACGATGGGGCATCCAGACAGAGCCAAACCTCCTCCAGGGTGGTCTGACCAGCGTGGAGTAGAGTTAGCCATCACCTTTTTTTTTTTTTCTGGAAGCTCCAGTGTTTGCCCGAGGGTTTTTTTTTTTTTTTGCACCCACATCCTTCAGCTGACTCACGCTGAGCCTCCAGGCGTCTGGGCTGCTAAATCATTTGTCACACGTGCTCCTGTTAAACCACATCTCCCCCAGCTTTGTGCGCTTGCCCTTGTTTTGTTTTTACAATGTTTCATGGGTGTTTTGCAGTTCGATCATCGCCATCTCCACAAACTGCTCAGCTCAGCTCCCGGTTGGCAGGGGCCACGCGGAGACGAGCTGTGCCACAAACAAAACCCACTTGAGCGCGCACACCGTGGAAACAGAAACCCTCTGTCATTCTAAGGCCATTGTGGTTAGGGGTGATTCAGACTCCCTGCGGCTCGGGCCAGCCTTCAAAGATCTCACCGGGGAGGAGTCTGTCTCGGATCTGAAGACGCCTTCTATGAAGCAAAGGCCCCGGCAGGCCAGGCGGGCGCTGGGGAGGCTGCGATGCTGGGGAGGCTGCGATGCGGAGCAGGAGCTGAGCTCCACGGAAGGAAATTGGAAGGGATGTTTGTCTGGTTCCCCACGGTTCCCACCTTCCCCTGGTCGGGGAGAATCGGGCCATTGTCTCAGCGGAAACCTTGGCTTGTTTATCTTCTTAGGCCCGGCTTGGTACAAGGTTTCACTTAGTTTTTCTTGCACCCAAAAAATGGCCACAGGAAGGGGCTGACCTGCTTTTGGCAAGCATCCAGCCCACGCTCTCCTTCTCCGTTTCTCTGCCTCTTTCCTCCATCACTGGCTTCTAACCGAAAATAAGAAGAGCAACCTTTTCCCTTTGGTCCCACCGAAGGCAGCGTTTAGCCATTCATTTCTTCAGCTGGTATTTAGTGAGTGCCACCTACGTGCCAGACATTGTTCTAGGTGCCACGGCCATCCTAATGTGGAAGACGGTCCCTGACTTGGAGAGATCGCGGTTCTGGGAGGATTCTCAGCTGCGTTAGAGGCAGCACAAGAGGAGGTGGGAGCATATAGGAGGGGCATTTGACCCAGCTCTGGGAGGGTGGGGATTAGAAAAGTCTTGTAGGAGAGGAGACAATTAAGCATGTTGTACGTGCCAGGCACCGGGTTAGAAATCTTTACGTCTATATTATTTTATTTTAATCCTCACAACAGCACTGAGAGGTAGCCACTGTAATTTTCCAACTGCACAAACGAGGAAAGTGAGATTTAGAAAGGTCAATTTACTCGTGGTTTTACTGAGAATACATGGCAGAAATGACATTTTAGACTCAGGTTTCCGTGGCTCTGGAACCCATTCTTTTACCCAGGGCTGCTGTGAATGGTTGTGCGTGTTGTACACCGCACAACTTTAGTGATGGCCCTGCTCTGATTGACGCATTGTGCATGGGAAGGATAGCCAGGCAGAATAAGCCTCCTTTACAGAAATATGAGAAAACAACCTATATTCCGGAATCGGGCTCACACAATGCAGCTGTGTCAGTGGCTAAGAAATTCCCCGAAGATGGGGAGTTCCTTTGTACACCCCGTGACCGCTGATGGAACTGACTGCTAATGTCTCTGGAGGGATCCTAGGGTTTTGTACTTGGTGCAGAGACCCAATTCTTCCTCTCATTGAGCTGTGGAACTCTCAGGGGGATGTGACCTGAATATGCATCATTCTCTTCTGAGCTGGTGGCCATGCAAACGTTCCTGTACATGAGATGCAAGTGATCCCAGGTCCCCAAACTGCTCAGGGTCCTACAAACAGTCAACCAGCTTCTTATGCTTGGGCACCAAAGAGAGCCCGATAAGCAAATCATTTCCATAGCCAAGCCACTCCTTTGTTGAAGTCATTACAGTAGCCACGAGCAGTCCAAGGATCTGGGCACATCCAAGGTGGATGTGCTGGGCACTCTGAAAGCATCGGATTCCTCCAATGCTCACACTTCGGGAAGCAGGCATGATCATCACGCTCCAGTTTGCTGATGAGGAAACTGGGGTTCAGAGGTGTTGGGTGATTTACCTGGGCTTATATGTGGATCGAGCAGCTCTGATTCTCACCAAATCTTGCTGCTGCTACAGCCCGTAGGCTTCTAGCCTAACATCAGCCCTCAAAAGGTAGCCAGAAAAGGGCAGGAAACAACTTGGTTCCAAAACCACTTGCGGGCTTTTATATGGTAGGGTCTCTCTCTACTTTTTTGTTTTTCACAGATTTTTCCAGAACTGGGGTTATCACTCTCAAAGCTCAGGAATCTCTTGTCGGTGGAGAGTCTGGTTTTAGACACGATGGCACCAGGGTCTTTTTTTAAAGAAAATCACTTGTTTACAAAAAATTTGGGGGACACTCGGGTGGCTCAGTCGGTTGAGCGTCCGACTTCAAGCTCAGGGTCATGATCTCACAGTTTGTGGCTTTGAGCCCCGCGATGGGCTCTCTGCTGTCAGCACAGAGTCTGCCTCGGATCTTCTGTAACCCCCCACCATTCTCTGCACCTCCCCCACTCGCTCGCTCTCTCTCAAAAATAAACATTAAAAAAATTATTTTATTTAACTATAGTTGACACACAAGGGCCTTTTCTTTCTATGCAACAGTCTCGTACTGAAGGAGAGTAGAATGCATTATTAAATGTTTTCCTGGGATTGACATGCTCCCCCCCTCCTCGCCCCGGATCTTGTTTTTTAAATTTTTTTTAATGTTTATTTATTTTTGAGAGAGACAGAGTGTGAGTGGGGGAGGGGCAGAGAGAGAGGAAGACAGAGAATCCAAAGCAGGCTCTAGGCTCAGAACTGTCAGCACAGAGCTTGACGTGGGGCTCGAACTTGTGAACCACGAGATCATGACCTGAGCTGAAGTTGGATGCTCAACGAACTGAGCCACCCAGGCACCCCCTGGGGTATTTTTGATAAAATAATTTCCTATATCAAATAGGGTTCTCTGTTGTCCTTCACTGACTAAATTAAGGAGGAGAGAGGTGCCTGGGTGGCTCGGTCAGTTGAGCATCTGACTCTTGATTTTGGCTCAGGTCATGATCCCAGGGTCATGGGATTGAGCCCTGCATCAGGCACCGTGTGGAGCATGGAGCCTGCTTGAGATTCTCTCTCTTTCTCCCTTTGCCCCTCTCCTTCACTCTCTCTCTCTCTCTCTCTCTCAATAAAAACAAAATAAAATAAAAATAAATTAATTAATTAAGGGGGACAGGGAAGTGGAACTCACAGGAAGGATGTGGGGCCAGTAAGAGAACATAAAAGCCGCCATCCTAGTAGGGACAAGAACCAGGGCAGCTCTGGGGAAAGAAGTGGCAGGAGCTGAAGGTTAGTACTTCAGGACATTGCTGTCAGGAGAGGTCAGCCCCTGCTCCTTTCTGCCCTTGTTCCCGTGCCCAAGGGACAGAGTATGGTTAGCCCAGCATACCTGCTAAGGTTACCTGCTATGGCTTGGCACAGGAAGAAGAAATCATCATGCCTGCTAATCCCACCAAGCCTTCAGGCAAAGAACAAAATTAAGGTGATGCTTCCTGGAGAAGGGGAATAGAAGCTGGGCTATCAGAAACCATTGCCGTCTGAGTGCCAGAATGTATCCATTAATAATTATTAATTATTATTATTTAATTATTAAATAATTATTAAATATTGTTATTAATAATTATTAATGTATCCATTAATAATCTTTCTCCAGAAATGGAAGACTAAATAATTGGGAAGTCTTGGAGGTTTAAAAATTAACAACTTAGGGGCGCCTGGGTGGCTCAGTCAGCTAAGTGTCCAACTTTGGCTCAGGTCATGATCTCACGGTTCGTGAGTTCGAGCCCCGTGTCGGGCTCTGTGCTGACAGCTCAGAGCCTGGAGCCTGCTTTAGGTTCTGTGTCTCCCTCTCTCTCTGCCCCTTGCCTTGCTCACACTCTGTCTCTCTCTCTCAAAAATAGACATTGAAAAAAAGTCACTTCGGCCTCAAGAAAGAGACAAAGGAAGGAAAGAAACTTACTAAATGCAACGTAGTACCCTGAAAGAGAAAAAGGACAGTAATGCGTGAATTGGTGAAATCTGAATAGAGTCTGCAGTTTAGTTAATATTCGTGTATCAGTGTCAATGTGTTGGTTTTGACACATGTACCATGGTTATATGAGATTTTGGCATTAGGAGAAACTGGCAAATAATATATGGCAAATCTTTGCAACTTTTCTGTAAATCTAATAAAAAATTCAAAAAACCTTTTCAACAAAAATTAAATGATAAACTTTGTTATAAACAATATTTGGGGCCCTGGAGTGGCTCAGTCAAGCATCTGACTCATGGATTCAGCTCAGGTCATGATCTCGAAATTCATGGGGTCAAGCCCCGCGTCCGGATCTGCGATGAGTCTGGAGTCTGCTTGGGATTCTCTCCCTCTCTCTCTCTGCCCCTCCCCCGCTTGTGCTTTCTCTCTCTCTCTCTCTCTCTCAAAATAAATAAATAAACTTAAAAAAAAACAAAAACAACAATATTCAGTCGTGAGGGTTCCCAACACATAAGCTAATTTTATACAAGACACTCATTGTTTCATGAAATGAATAAGAAATGTATTACCTACTAGGAATCCCCCAGCTGGGTCATGTCCTCATCTGAGTGTCTAGCTCCTTCTGCAATGGGTGTGCAGTCAGTAGAATGGTCCCGCTCCCAATCCAATCTGCATATTGACTCAGAATCGATGAAATTAGAGATATCTACAGACGGAGCAATCAGACATCATGTGTCTCCTGAGATGGTGCAATAATACACGGTATACCGCGTCATGGCGGAAGACCTCTTGCCCCAAATGGTTGACCTGACTCTAGTTAAGCTTTCGGGTCCGATTTGGGGGGAATGTGGGAGGTGGAGGACACCATGAGGAAAGAAGCCAACCAGGCTTAGCTGGGGATCAGGAAAATCCCCAGCTGGCTGTGGGGGAGGGAAACGTCCTCAGTCTCTCCCTGTTCTGAGTCCGAGGCACATTGTTGCTTCTTCTGTATATTACATTGTCATGTCCCATATTAGAATGCTTCTTCTTGGGGCGCCTGGGTGGCTCAGTCGGTTAAGCGTCCAGCTTCGGCTCAGGTCATGATCTCGCAGTCTGCGAGTTCGAGCCCCGTGTCAGGCTCTGTGCTGATGGCTTGCTCAGAGCCTGGAGTCTGCTTCAGATTCTGTCTCCCTTTCTCTCTACCCATTTCCCCACTCACACTCTGTCTCTGTCTCTCTCAAAAATAAATAAGCATTAAAAAAAAAAAAGAATGCTTCTCAGGGCTTTGAATTTTATCTGCAGAGAGTTTTGTCTGGCTGGCCGGCTGTGTGCTCCATAAATGTTTAATGAAAGAGTAGAAAAAGTCAAAGTCAGGAATAAGTAGCGGAGCGGAGGGCTGTCCGGTGTTAAGAGAGTTGAGAGCAGGGCCGGGATCAGGGCGGGGTACGTGAGGCGCTTGCCTCGAGGGCAGAGTTTAAGAGGATGCCAAAAGACGCAGTAATCAAGGAAATATTTGAATGCGATATTTTAAAAAAGCAAAAATTAGCGGAAAAAAAATCCATGATGCACAGAATATCAAAAGTTTAAATGAAAGTCCTGCACTGTCACAGCCCTGCATCCCTCACCCTAAGCCAGCCCAATAAAACTTCATTTGCAAAAGCAGGCCACTGCCGACTTGATTCTTTGAAAATATTACGTTAAGACATTATGTTACTCGAATACTGAGTTTTCTGCTGCCATTTAACTGAGTTCACCTTAGCCCCAGCCCTGCTTAAGAGCACAGGACCTTTGATTGGGTCCTGGTTCAGAAAAACTAGCATCCGTCTATGACTTTTTGAGGATTAAACTGAAAAAAAAAATAGCATAAAATGATATTGGTAAATGTTGTTAATTTTTAGGTAATAAAATAACGGCGTTGTGGTTATGTAGAAGATGTCCTTATTTTTTGGAGGAGGCTTCAGCAAAACTATATATAATATAGATTAGACAAAATGTTAATGGTTGAATTCTGGTGGTGGGTGCACGGTTATTCATGGTACTATTCTTGCAATTTTGTGTTGGAAAATTTTCACAGGAAGACGTTTTTGAAAAATCCCATACAAGCCAAGCCAAGCTTTTATAATAACATAATAGATTGACGACCATCTAGAAGAGGCTGATTGCCACGTATTGGGGAGTAGGGAGCAAAGCAACTCACTTGCCCTGAGACTATCCCTATCTAGCTATGAGGAGCCCAAGGTGCTGTGGCTAGTCTGTGGTGTCTTCTGACCTTGAGTGTCTTTATAAGTTTGGCCACGTGTGTCACAGAGAGCTGGGATAGCTGTCAGGTAGGTGTCTTATTATAGCCATTTTCAAGTTCTTCTGACTCCGTAAAAGATTTTGTATGGGAGAAAAGAGGGATGCCTGGGTGGCTCAGTCGGTTAAGCGTCCGACTCTTGATTTCTGCTCAGGTCATGATCTCAATGGTTGTCAGATTGAGCCCCAAGTCTGGCTCTGCACTGAGCATGGAACCTGCTTGGGTTTCTCTCTCCCTCTCTCTCTGCCCCTCTCTGGATGCCCCCCTGAGTGCTCTCTCATGAAAGGAAGGAAGGAAGGAAGAAAGAAGGAAAGAAAGAAGAAAGAAAGAAAAAGAAAGAAAGAAAGAAAGAAAGAAAGAAAAGAAGGAAGAAAGGAATAAAGAAAGAAGGGAAGGAAGGAAGGAAGGAAGGAAGGAGGAAAGGAAGGAAGAAAGGAAGAAAGAGAAAGAAAGAAAGAAAGAAAGAAAGAAAGAAAGAAAGAAAGAGAAAGAAAGAAAAAGAAAGAAAAAGAAAGAATCCAATGAGGATGTTGAGAACAGGCTTCGGAGCTGGGTAGCGTACTTTTTCATCAAATAGGGCTGCTACTTGGCCCCTACTTCTATTTCTAAATCCACACAGGGAGGCCTCCAGCAACCATTGGGTTCCCTCTCCCTCCCCACCACCCCAGACCACTATAGCTTCAATTTGGAATCAAAACGTTGAGCTCCTGCCGTCTCCACACCCAGCTGGGCCCACTGCACTCACATCACCCCTTTTGGTCTTCACACAAAGGTAGTGTAAACACAGATCTGGCAGGTGAGCGTCAGGAAAATCAAGTGTACTGAAATTCCATAGAGGCAGGAAGTGTCCATGCTTGCTATGTTGTGATGACAGTTCACCTAATGGTAATCAAAAGGCAACTCTTGAGGCGTCTGGTTGGCTCAGTCAGTAGAGCATGTGACTCTTGATCTCAGGGTTGTGAGTTCAAGCCCCATGTTGGGCATGGAGACTACTTAAAAAAAAAAAAAAAAAAGACAGGGCACCTGGGTGGCTCAGTTGGTTGAGCTTCTGACTCTTCATTTCAGCTGAGGTCATGAAGTCACGTGAGCTTGAGCCCCGTGTTGGGCTCCACGCTAACAGTGTGTAGCCTGCTTGGGATTCTCTCTCTCTCTTTCCCTCTCTCTCTCTCTCTCTCAATAAATAAACTTTTTTAAAAAAAAAGAAAATATCACCTAAAATCAAAGTGAAATTGAATCCCATGTAGAAACTATGCTAAATGGTAACTTGTGTCTGAGGTTTCTCTAATATCAGCATGGGGACTAAAACATAGCATAAATTGCGATCCAGTCATTGTAACAGGCCTGAAGTAATTCACCCACAGTACAGAGGACCATCAGTGTTTGTGACTGCCTAGCATCTCTATTTAGGAGAACTTCCCACTGTGTGAGTCAAAGCAAGCCTCACCTCCCCCTAGGGAAATAGAAAGGTCTAGAGACTAACCTCTTCCCAAGCACACCCTTAGTTAGAACAAGGGCAAATGACTTTGGTTGGTCAGTCAAGATACTCTCATCCTGGATTTTAAATTGTAAGCAAATGAGGTAAGGATGAATGAAAAGTCAGAATCCATGTGTATTGAGAGGATGTGGTTGAAACATCCTGGTTGGATTGCTCTTGCTAAGAGATCATCATCTGGTATTCTGCTCCAGAGCCCATGTCCCTATCTTAATTTTTGTTCTCCTGCTTCTTGTCAATTTTTTGTAGCGTTGTAATCTCTTTTCGGTTTACGATGACTGGAGTTGTTTTCTGATGCTCATGACCAAGAATTGACTGTGTACACATATTTGAAATGCAGTCCCAAGTCCAGTCCCAAATATTAAAGGGATACCAGGATGAGCACAGTGTGGGATGCATTGCACATGGTACATGAGAATACAGGTTGGGGCGCCTGAGTGGCTCAGTTGGTTAAGTGTCCAACTCTTGATTTCTGTTCAGGTCACGATCCCAGGGTCATGACATTGAGCCCTGTGTCAGGCTCCACACTGACAGGGTGGAGCCTGCTTGGGATGCTTTTTCTCTTCTCTCTCTGTCCCTCACCTGGCTGTGTGCATGTGTGTATTCTCTTTCTCCCTCAAAATAAATAAATAAACTTAAAAAAAGAAGAAGAAGAAGAAGAAGAAGAAGAAGAAGAAAGAATGAATGACCCAGCAATTGCACTACTAGGCATTTATCCAAGGGATAATGGGGGGGGGACACATGCACCCCCATGTTTATAGCAGCACTATCAACAATAGCCAAAGTATGGAAAGAGCCCAAATGTCCATCAGTGGATAAATGGATAAAGAAGATGTGGTATATATATACACACACACACACACACACACACACACACACACACACACGATGGAGTATTACTCGGCAATCAAAAAGAATGAAATCTTGCCATTTGCAACAATGTGGATGGAACTAGAGGGTATTATGCTAAGCGAAATTAGTCAGAGAAAGACAAATGTATGACTTCACTCATATGAGGAATTTAAAGATACAAAACACATGAACATAAGGGAAGGGAAGCAAAAAATAATATAAAAACAGGGAGGGGGACAAAACATATTTCTCTTAAATATGGAGAACAAACAGAGGGTTACTGAGGGGGTGTGGGAGGGGGGATGGGCTAAATGGGTAAAGGGCATTAAGGATTCTACCCCTGAAATCACTGTTGCACTATATGCTGACTAACTTGGATGTAAATGTAAAAATAAATTAATAAATTAAAAAAAAAGAATACGGGTTAATGCAGTGAGACAGGTTTGTGTTCAAATTAACTCTCGGGGTGCCTGGGTGGCTCAGTCGGTTAAGCCTCCAAGTCTTGATTTTGGCTCATGTCATGATCTCACGGTGGTGAGATCAAGCCCCACAATGGGCTCTTTGCTGAGCGTGGTACCTGCTTAAGATTCTTTGTCTCCCTCTCTCTGCCCTTCTCCCACTAATGTGCTCACGTGCACGTACACAGTTTCTCTGTCTCAAGAAAAAAAAAAAGAATCTTGAGCCTACCACATATTAGCTGGGTCATCTTTCCGCATGTTCCTTATCTTCCCTGGCCATCATTTCCTCATCTATAAAATGAGGATGCTGCTCACAAGGTTGTTATGAGGATTAAATTAGATACTGGCTCAGCTCAGTGCCTGGTATGGAAAGGTTCATGATAAATGTTGGCCATGATGCTGATGATAATGATTTTTTTTTTTTAATTTTGATGATGATGATTCTTAACGTTAAGGAATTTTGTAGCCTTGTGGGAGTGGCTCATAGTTACCAGTTCTTCCCAAACGTCCATGATAGAGATCAGGGCCGGTAACATCAAAACAAAAGGTAATTGTGTACATGGGGTCTAGAAAATGGGCAGCCAAAGAATACGTACATCTGTCAGTCATTTAACCAACAAGGTTCACAGATACTTATTCAGATATTTGTTGAGCTCCTATTATGTGCCATGACTTTCCCTAAGCCTGGCTTCTGTGGTATCTAATGAAGGGGAAACAAAGCTCTACTGATTAAGAGAGCAAGATCTGGCAAGGAGCCTAGAAGAAGTAAATTTCTCTCAAAACCATCCTCTTTCTTTCTTCCCCAGATGGGCTTCTGAAGGCTAACTGGTTTACTTTTCCAAAGACTTTAAGACAAGGAAGTAGATACCCTGTAAGTGTGGTTACTATGAATCATTTCCCACACTCTGGGCTTCCGTGAAAAATAAAGTTTCTAAACTTGCAAAGATGAAAACCAGATTCAAAAATGATATTTGACCCCACTGAGAAGCAGACAGCCTGTGAAACCCACCCCATGCAGATACACGTTACAACTCAAATATTTTTTGAGCACATCCTTTGTGCCAGACATTGGGCTAGGTACAGGGAATGCAACCGTGAATCAAGTAGGATGATGCTTCCTTGGGGCTCCTGGCTGGCTCACTTAGTAGAGCCTGTGACTCTTGATCTCGGGGTTGTGAGTTCGAGCCTCATGTTGGGTGCAGAGATCACTTAAAAATAAAATATTTAGGGGCACCTGGGTGGCTCAGTCAGTTGGGCATCCGACTTCGGCTCAGGTCATGATCTCACAGTTTGTGGGTTCAAGCCCCATGCCGGGCTCTGGGCTGACAGCTTGGAACCTGGAGCCTGCTTCAGATTCTGTATCTCCCTCTCTCTCTGCCCCTCCCCCACTTGTGTTCTGTCTCTCTCTCTCTCAAAAATAATAAATAAACATTAAAAAAATTAAAAAATATAAAACCTTTAAAAAAATAAAAGAATGGTGTTACTCTCTTGGTGCTTCCTCTATGGTGGGGAAGAGAGACAGTCACCAAAGAATTATATAAATAGTCATGCAATGACAAATTGTGATAAGTACCTGTAGGAAAATTTTTAGAGTCTATGAGATCATGTAATGGGGGCACTGACTAAGTCTAAGGAGTTAGGGAAGGTTTTCATGAGTAAGACCACATCTGAGCTGTGATGCTAAGAATGAGTAGTGGTTGACTGCGTGAGGAAGAGAGGAAGGAGCAGGTCAGGCAGAGAGAAGAATGTAGATAGATAAAGGGCCAAAGGAGGGAGGGAGCAAGCCCTGGGTACCTACCTCTTAAGATGTTATGAGAAATGTACAAGATAATACCTGTCAATAAATATTGACTGATTGGCCACATAATATTAATAAAAACTGGCATTCATTTAAGCCCTTATTATGTTCTAGGAACTTCTACAATGTATTAACAAGGTTAATGAACACTAGCAGCTATAGCATGGGATTCCCAAACCTGTGGCTTAACCCAACAAAGATTCGTTACTCCCTCACCTCACACTAGATTGGGCAGCTGTCCTGCGCGGTCTCCACCAAGCAGTGACTCAGGGATCCAGGCTCCTTCTAGCTTGTAGCTCCATCAGCCCCAGGGCCTCCTTGAAATTCTCCCTTAGATCTTTTCTATACAAGTGCCCAACTCGGAAAGAAAGGGTGTGGATGGTTGTATGAGACATTTGGGGGCTTGTAAGGGGTGCCCATCACATCTACCCTCACTCACCTGGCCGAATCCTATCATGGATTGTTCTACTCATGTTGAAATGTTGAATAAGCTGGCGGCGGGGTGTGGAGGGAGATACTTGCATCTTTCAAAGGGAGTTAAAAGAAGGTGAGAAACTGCACAAGGGTAGGGAGTAATTTACAAGGGCGTGAATTTATTTGGGAGAAAAAATAAAGGAATAGGCATGCTTCCTTCCCCCAAGCTGACCACATTTCACATTTTCTAAACCTGATGGAAATTTCCTCTCCAATCTAGACTTTGGCCTAGATAGGGAGTGAGAAGACCAGGAGTGAGGAATTGATTGGCAAAGAGAGGAGGTTCTTCAATAACAGAAAGTTGCTTAGAATGTAGGGGAGGAAAAGTCCTCAAAGGCCAAATGGGGAGCTTTAGGCTGTGCCCGGATTTATGTTTAGGTGTTAGCAAGTGTTACTGGGAGGTTGGAGAGCCCAAATAAGCACCAGCAGATTCCAGAAGGGAGAGACAGGAGTGTGACATTACCCTGGACAAGGCTTGGAAGTTCCCAGTGGCGAGACTGGACAATGAATAACGAAAGCAGATGGGCTTATCGAGAGCTTCTGTTCACACAGACAGCAATACACATTTTACCTGCTTTTAATCATCACAAGATTCCTATGAAACGTGCACCACTGTTCATCCCATCTGCCAAAGGTCACACTGCTCGGAAGTGGCCAGGCTGGGATTTGAATGGTCCTTCCAGCCCCAGAGTCCAGGCTAGAGCAGGTGTGCCTGGCCTGCATGAAGGCTTAATTAGATGCTGATATTTATGCAGTGGAAACACACACACACACACACACACACACACACAGCACAGTCAATTACTTCTCTTAACAGTCTGGGTATTAAATACTTTTTCCTTTACCTCTGCTGGGCTCCCAGTTGGAGAGAGAACCTTCACATCCTTAAGGACAATCTGCTTGTCTCACCTGGATGGCATTAGCAAGAATGCTAACTCCTGGAAAGCTCTTCTTCACAGTCAAGGTGAGCCAAGTGAAAAGTTGGTTCCATTTTCCCCAGAGAGTGACAGTTCATTTCATTCCAGCAATAAACTGGCTTCCAGGGAGAAAGGACTGTTTAAAGGTCTGTGTCAATTACACAGCGATTATGAAATTCACGATATGACTAATCCAGGGGCTGAACCTATCATTATCTGATATAATCCAAGAACATACAGTTTAACAGGCTTTTTGCTTCCCATTAAAGAGAAGTCGGTTTGTGTCTGTGCTATCCTACAGACGACTTTGCTCACTTCTTAGATCTCTTCTCTCCACGAAAGGGAGTAAACATTTACCAAACAGTTTCTGAATTAAACTCAGTGTCCTGGAAGTTACATGGGCTATTTTTCATGGATGGCTCCGTTTGGGAATTCCTGTGTGTTGCCTGATACAAGTTGAAGTACCACAAAGGCCTTTGACCTTGAAGACTTCCCTTTGGGGATCTGCATATTCTTTCCTGTACTTAGTGTCTATGATTAGATTACAGGCCATCATAACCAGCTCACAACTTCCTGAAGCATTCCTCATTTATTTATTTTTGGACATTGTATAATTTCTTTTCCCTTAAGAGTACTCTATAGACGGTAACTAAAACCTATTGGTAAGAAGCACCTACAAACATACCAGTTTCTAAAATCAGAAGGCAAAAAATTATTGCCCCAATTCTGTCACTGACATTGTTTTTGGAGAGAAGTCTGAAAAATCTCTGAAAGCTCTGACCCCTTTCAGCAAAAACCGTTTGTGGTTCCTGAGCGTTGAGGGCCATGTTCTGTGTCCTCTGTCCGTGTTTCCCTGCCCAAAGCTGATTGGTCCAAAGACTGGCACCTGTTTCCAAAGCTGTCCTCTACCGTCTAGAGGCAGCCATTTAAATGCCCTGATATGAAAGGGCACTTTGGCCGAAAAGGAGTGCGTTCTGCCGGGCAGTGCCTGGCTGATTCAGTTTGACTGCTAAAGATACTAAGGTAATCAGAAAAAAGAGGAAGTAGAGACAGTCAATGTAAAGGTGGAAGTCTAGAGTCTGGAGCACAAGGCACCTGCTGTTGAGAGGCCAGCACAATAACCAGGTATCCGTGTTGTATCCCAAATGCCCATTGGTTTTCCTGATTTCCTCTTCTCTCATTTCTCCATGTAACCTGATAGTAAGCCCCCAGTGACTGAGGAAGTACCCCAGAACTCTGTCTCTCACCACCTGTGGTGGGCTGAATACGCTCCCCCCCAAACCCCCACCCCAAGATGTCCATATCCTAATCCCCCAAAACTGTGAAGTCACTAAACTTGTGGCAATTTGTTACAGCGGCAATAGAAAATTTACGCATCACTTGACTGACTAGGCCAGTGTGCTCCATCCTTTTTTTTAAATGCTTATTTATTTTTGAGAGCAAGATAGAGCACGCGAGAGTTACGGGTGGGCAGAGAGAGAGAGGGAGATGCAAAATCGAAGCAGGCTCTGTGCTGACAGCAGCAAGCCTGATGTGGGGCTTGAACCCACAGACCATGAGATCCTAACCTGGGCTGAAGCTGGGCACTTAATGGGCTGAGCCACCCAGGCGCCACTGTGTGCTCTCTTCTTGAGGAAGATGGGAAGTAAGTAACTTAAGCCCTTGACAGTTCTGCCTATTAGCTGAGTATTGAGAGAAGTTCCCTGATCTGTTCTGAAGAGGTCATTTCATTTTGCCGGGAGAATAGAAGGGGAAATAGAGAAAATTAGGTAATTAAATAAAAATGACAAGAGAATTGTCATCGGGGCCACGGTCACTCAGAGAACCTGCCATAAGAACGGTATTTATAGAGAGAAAGAATTTGACGTTACGATTAAAAACCAACAAGAACAAAGACAGAAGAGAACCAGGTAAAACGGCAACCCGTCTTCAGCCAGGCTGACACATTCACACAGTCATTTCTCATTAATTCAAAATCCGTCTGGAGCTAGGTCTCAATGCTCTTGTTAATTACTTCTTTCAAGGTATTTTCATCATTGTAATTGAGCACACCCCTGGGTGCCATCCTAGAAATGAGTACGTTAATGACCACATACAACACACTGAGCTAAGCGCTTACACACATTAACCGGCTTTCCAGCACACCTTTCAACTCTCCCATTATAATTTATAGAGAACGCTCTGCCGGGTAGGCTCACCTGTCATCCTCCATAAGGACCCAAATGACAATTCTCTTCTGTGTTTAATCAGTTGAATCAGTTTCTTCTGCCTGTTCCTCACAAAGGTCTTTCTGCTGCTGAAGAAAATGAAGCCTTTAGGAAAGAAAAAAAAATAAAAAATAAAAAAAAAAACCCCACAAACCACACAGGTTTCCATTCATGTGGTATCTTTTAGGATGATCGCATTTGGAAGGCAAGCACAAGTTTCATACACATGCTGTTCTTTTTCCCCTTAGTGGCCTGATACACTTATAAAGAAATCTTTTTGACTGAGGTAATTAGGACCATTCTGATGGTTACAGTATCCATCATTTTGATAATTACTGTGTTGTCAGTTGCAGATAACAGAATTCGCTTAACTGGTTTGCACAGAACAGGATTAGAGCAGAGTATTAGGTAGTTTAGAGCTTTCCAGCAATGCCAGGGCAACAGGCAGTCAGGAGAATCCCAGGAGAATCCCAGGAGAATCCCCAGACTACCACACAGTCAGAATAATCCCAGGAGAAATACCCAATCAGAAGCAGGACTGTTGCCATGGAAACCCCATTGCTGTTACTCACCACCACTCACAAAACCTATGATGGTGGAGGCAGGACCCTGGCTCCTCTCCCAAAGCCTCTCCACCGTCATACTCGCAGAGATGGATCCAACCACAGGTAGCTGCTACTTCGTTTGAATCATTCTCGTGGCTGGGGTACGTGTGCATCGGCCTGACGGGAGCTGGGTCATATGCAGAACTCTAGCTCCCAGGGAGTCCAGGCCCTGTGAGTTTCAGACAGGGCTGGGGATGTGTCTGGGTGGCTCAGTCCGTTGAGCCCCCGACCCTTGATTTTGATTTTGGCTCCAGTGATGGTCTCATGGTCATGGGATCGAATTGGGCTCTGCTCTGACATCACAGAGCCTGCTTGGGATTCTCTCTCTCTCTCTGTCTCTCTCTCTCTCTCTCTCTCCCCCCCTCCCCCGACCCCTTCTCTCAAATAAATAAATAAATAAATAAATAAATAAAGGTTGGCATGGATGTTGTGTGGGGCAATCTGTGGAATCTGTCACAACGACTGGATCTACTTCAGGTAATTCGTGTGACAGAATGGTGGTAATCATGAGGGTCATGATGAGAATAATAGCTAGCATTTTTGGAGCGTGCTATTCCGCTACGAGCACCGTGCTGAATATTTTATGTGCATTTATGTGCACACTCCTCAAAGCAACACTCTGAGGTAGGTGCTATTTATATCCTTGCATTGGAAGTGAAGGCGCTGACGCACAGAGTTAATTAACTTGCCCCAAGTCTCCTGGTTAAGTAGAGTCCGTCAAACTCAGGTCTGTCTGAAATCAAAGTCTGCGCTTTCAGTTAGCGTACCGATGATGCTTTACCATTATCTTTTTAGTCCATCAGCTTGACTAGCTAATCTGCATTTCCCAAGTTTCTAGAAGGCTTTTGCAAACACAGGGACTCTGATACCAGTGTAACTGGAAAAAAAAAAAAAGTTGAAATTCTGAACGTAAGATGCAAAGGAAGGGGTACACCCAACCCACTCTGGGTTATATCACTTTCGTGTCAGATCTAAGGTGACTGGCCAGTGATAGGAGACGCACCAAACGGAAAGAGTGAGCTGAAAGAATTTACCTCTGAAGAGGGTGGAAAAAGCATTAGATTTCTATATCAGGTACAGCCTATGTAGGTTACTTTATCTGAAGCGGTGGGGGGTGGGGAGTGCGGACGAGGGGAACTTAAAAAGACTACCCTTGACTCTGGGCAAAGCTTAAATGATTTTCTTCTCTTCCTTGATTACGATTGCCAGAGCCAGCCAGACAGGACAGGACATGTAGTCGCACAAGGGTCCTGCTGCGTTTTGAGCTTGAGGCTGAGGACCAAGTGCAATTAACATTCCAAGGTGTGAAGGGTTTCCCACCACAGGAGCCCCGCAGCATCTTGCTGTGATTACGGAGGCTGAACTGTGGCTTTCTTAATATAAAGTGTACACATTAAAGATACACAGAAAACGTCTTCAAAGTTGTAAGTCCAAACATTGCATAGAGTGTGGGACTATTGAATTATAGAATGGGGGGTGGTTTCTTTTTCTTTTTCTTTTTTTAATGTTTTCTTTCTTGAAATGTTTATTTATTTTTGAGAGAGAGAGAGACAGAGCACGAGGAGGCGAGGGGCAGAGAGAGAGGGAGACATGGAATCCGAAGCAGGCTCTGGTCTCTGAGCTGTCAGCACAGAGCCTGATGAGGGGCTGGAACCCACAAACCACGAGATCATGACCTGAGCCAAAGTAGGATGCTTATCTGACTGAGCCACCCAGGCATGCCTCTTTTTTTTTTTTTAATATTTATTTTTTGAGAGAGAGAGGGAGTGTGTGCACATGCAAAAAGGGAGGGAGGGAGAGAACCCCAAGCAGGTTGCTCACTGTCAGCTCTGAGCCCGACCCAGGGCTCAAGCTCACAAAGGGTTTGATCATGACCTGAGCTGAAACCAAGAGTAGGTTTCTTAACCAACTGAGCCACACAGGCACCCCTGGGGGATAGTGTCAAAGGGCATGGAATTCAGTGTGTTCCTTTTGTTTCTAAGTTCAAAAACCAAAAACCAAAACCCCAAAACTAAGACTCAAACCAACTCCATTGCAGTCATGCTTTAATCCCATTCGAAACTGTGTCATCCTGTTGTATTGAGGCCCACAGGGAATAGGGCCCCGCAAACCCTTGGACCTCCTGGTATCTGGAGTAGACACATTTGCTGCCCTGAACTGCCTTCCTTAAAGCGAAGGCATTTTCTCTCTTGCACACAGAACGGTATCTTCCAAAGTGGAGAGTGGAAATCGCTAGCGGGAGGGTGTACGTCAATGGACTTTAAATGGTATATAAACAAATATTTTTTATTTTCATACTTATTAGTTTAAGCATATACTAAGAAAAATATATAACAGCAAATGTGAGATTCATGGATACTGCTTATAACAAGGCTGGGAGTTGTTTTAAGAGGAGGGAGTCACTGCAAGGAGCTACATTGACAAATCAATCAATCAATCAATCAATCAATCAATCTGGCTGGCAAAACCAAAAGTTGTTCAGGTTGTCCTACAGTGATGGCGTGTGGGACACTGTCAAAGGGAACAATGGGGCTGGATTCAGCTGGGGAGACCTTGAACAAGTCGTTTCTCCCTGGCCAACTTCAGACTGTAAAATAAGAGATGTTGGACAGTGAAGGGGTGTCCTTATTCTAGGAGCCAAGGCTCCCATGGTGTATCAGGGGCTGGCTCAGGAAGGAGGGTGAGGCCAGCAGTCCAGGCTCCTGCTCTCCCCGACTCCCTACCCCACTTTCAGCCCGAGCAACTTTCATTGGTATTCCATATCGGGCTTTTAATAGAAAAATAGGAGGCACTGAGGGAAAAAAAGAAGGCAGATTATAAAATCTGGGGGCACCTGGGTGGCTCAGTCGGTTAAGTGTCCGACTTCGGCTCAGGTCATGATCCTGAGGTTTATGGGTTCGAGTCCCACGTCGGGCTCTGTGCTGACAGCTCAGAGACTGGAGCCTGCTTCAGATTCCGTGTCTCCCTGTCTCTCTGCCTCTCCTTACTCGAGCTCTGTCTCCTCTCTCTCAAAAATAAATAAACATTAAAAAAAATTGCAAAATTTCTCTGGGCAGCTTTTTAAACACAGCTGGCCTGTTCAACCATCCCAAACGTTTTTCTAAAGGGGTATACAAAATCACCTGGAAATAAATATTTATTGTAGGGTCGGCTGGGTGGCTCAGTCGGTCAAGCGGCTGGCTCTTGGTTGCAGCTCAGGTCATGATCTTCTGGTTCGTGGGTTCGAGCCCCACAATGGGCTCTGCACTGATAGTGTGGAACCTGCTTGGGATTCTCTCTCTCTCCCTCTGTCTCTGTTCCTCTCCCACTCTCTCTCTCTAAAAATAAATAAATAAACTTAAAAAATATTTATTGTAGCTTATATATTAATATCAGGTCAAATTTACAATAAGTAGATTCTGAATAGAGCTATATTTATTACTATGTTGTGTACACATTTTAAAATGCTTTGAAGCCCTTTGAGCGTATACTGATGTTACAGAGCATAATTTTACATTTTACATATATTTTAAAAGATAGAAAAGTTTATAGTTGCTGTATCTATTCGTCTGATGCATTGCTGATCATGTCAAAAATGCATTAGCTTCACAGTCCTGAGTCAAGAACATAATTTCTAATTACTACACTATGTGAGAAAATATTATCTTACAAAATAAAATGCACAAGCTTTATGGTTAGAGAGTTTGGGTTCAAATCTTGGTATTAACTTACTACTCTTACCCTTTTCCTCTCTAAATCTCACTCTCCTGACCTACAAGATAGAGAAAATAATAATAAAGTGACAGGTTATTGCCAGGCTGTCTGTAAACTACTCAGTCTGGTGCCTGGTAGCACATCATAAGTGAGATGATGATATTGATGGGGATGAAATGTCTTGCTTTCTATTTTCCCTTCTCTTTTTTATTTTATTTTATTTTAATTTTTTTTCAACGTTTTTTATTTATTTTTGGGACAGAGAGAGACAGAGCATGAATGGGGGAGGGGCAGAGAGAGAGGGAGACACAGAATCGGAAACAGGCTCCAGGCTCTGAGCCATCAGCCCAGAGCCCGACGCGGGGCTCGAACTCACGGACCGCGAGATCGTGACCTGGCTGAAGTCGGACGCTTAACCGACTGCGCCACCCAGGCGCCCCTATTTTCCCTTCTCTTTTTTAACTCTTTCCCATCCATATGACTCACACTTCTCCTCTCTGATCATTTATTTTATTATTCACTTTTTTAGAATTTTTATCATAATCACTTTATGTAATGATGGAGTGTTTGATAATTTATTTTTTTACGTGTTTGTTTATTTTAATTTTTTTTTTTTTTTTTTATTTGAGAGAGAGACAGTGTGAGAGCAGGGGAGGGGCAGAGAGAGACAGAATCTGAAGCAAGCTCCAGGCTCTGAGCTATAAGCACAGAGCCCGACAGGGGGCTCAAACCCACGAGCTGTGAGATCATGACCTGAGCCCAAGTCAGACCCTTAGTCAACTGAGCCACCCAGGAGCCGCAATGATTATTTATTTTTGAGACAGAGAGAGAGAGAGCTAGCAGGGGAGGTGCAGAGAGAGACGGGAAGAGAGGATCTGAAGCAGGCTCTGCACGGAGAGCAGAGAGCCCGACACTTCAACCAACCGAACCACCCAGACACCCCTTTGATAATTTATTTAACAAGTTAATGATACAAAATTTCATGTCCTCTACACTTAGTCACACGTCCGTGTGACTGTGACAGGCAAGTAAAATGAGGGGGGTAAAGTAAACATTGAGACTGACTTTCCCAAGAAATTTACCTCAGTTCAATGATTGAACCCCTCTTATATGTCCAGTGCTGTGCTGGAGAATCATATGCCCTGATTTTAATAAGTTTTATTACTCTAAATTACTTTCTGACTTTACTTACTTTACATACTTCAAAATAGTCCCAATTTTTAGTTCTAAAATATAGCTACCCTACCTATGAGAACTTTGCTCTGCTTAGAAACACATGAGGATCATGAACTTGTTCTTACCACTTTGGGACTCTGTTACGTAGAAGTGAAGGCTTCCTCTATGGGAACCTTAAAAATAAGCCATCTACCTTGGAATGGCTACCTCAGCATTTAGCACAGTGTGTTATTAATGTTTCACGATGAAGGGTTTCGTTCCTTAATGCTGTGTTAGAGTAATATTGTCACACTGGTTCTTTTTCTTCCTCCTGGTGGTGTTTGTCGTACTTCCCAGAGCCGCTGATAAGCTGATATGCACTGTAATTTCCTAAAAGGAAGATGCAGTCACGTTGGCCAAACTTAGCCACAGCACGTTTTCCTGAGGAGTATCTCTTGAATGAGAGAGTTCAGTGGAACATACTCCAAGATACGACGACCTGCTTTTATCCTGGGACTAACATGCTGGCAGTTATCGGGTCTCCCTGTTTCCTTATGTAGACACTAGCATTTCCCACCAGCGTGGCTTCCTGCTGGTCAAGATGATTTTTACAAACCTAAAGGTTCTCCTCACAAGGAAACACCGAGTGTTTGTAACTAAATGAGAGATGAGTGGTAACTAAGCCTACTGTGGTCATTATGTTGCAATATATACAGGTCCAGTGTTTATGCAGTATACCTGAAACTTACACAGAGCTCTGTGTTCGTTCTATCTCAGTAAAACTGGAGGAAAGGTGATTTGAAAAACATTTTTGGCAGAAGCCCAAAGAATCCCTGCTAGATGCCTTAAGCATCAAAGAGAAAAACTGACACATGGTGAGGATTATAGACGGAAGTAACTCTTCTTGGGAGGCGTTACTTCTCTCCCAGCCCATGAGGACCAATTAATAACAATGAGGACTCTTTTCGCTTACCAGGCACTGTGCTATGCACTTCACCTAAATGAACTCAATTACTTCCATAGCGTAGGTGTAGATGTTATGAGTCCCATTTGTCAACAAAAAAAGAGCGTTAGAGAAAGTTAAGTAACTCGTTGGACGTGACCAGCAATTATCCGGAAGTTCTGGATTCAATTTGAAATCTCTGGCACTAAAACCCATGGCCTTAAAAAATAAAAAGAATGAGGGGGAAACACGACTATTTATAAGTAGACGTTTGGATACCCATCTACCCTTGTAGGGCTCTAGCTGCCAGGACTTTAAGTCAGGCCAGAGCCCCCAAGGTGTTCGACCCAAAGTGACCACATTAATTTCTCATACCTTAGGACAGTGATAAGACGCTGACACTTATGGGGTGTTTCCCGGGTGCCAGGTGCTGCTATGATCTTCACAAGCATTATTTCACTTAAATTTCCAAGTCCCAAACTGTGAGGCCTATGTATAATGATCCCATTTTACAGATGAGCATAGGTCCAGAGAAGCTAATTTGCTTGCCCATTGCCACACAGCTAGGAAACAGCAGACCTGGCCTTCAAACCCAGGTCTGCTCTGTGTTCAAGACACATGCTTAACCCACTTTCCTGTGCTGTTACCCCACCAGGTACTATATAAGACAAATTGAATAGTCTTGATTCGATATGTCCTTAAAAATCTACCATATCAGGGCACCTGGGTGACTCAGTCAGTTGAACATCCAGCTCTTGATTTCAGCTCAGGTCATGATCTCATGGGTTCGTGGGACTGAGCCCTGTATCAGGCTCTCACAGCCCAGAGCCTGCTTGGGATTCTGTCTCTGCCCCTCCCCTGCTCATGTTCTCTCTTTCAAAATAAATAAATACACTTTAAAAAAATTCTATCATAGCTCTGAATTAAAGCTGGAAGAACACTGAAAAATTAGTCCTCTTTTCAGATGTCTCTGAGCTGTGAACATTTGGTTTGTTGTTTTTTTTTTTCCCTAGGCAGCACTTAAATCTCAGTCCTATTTAGCGGGATTCCACTTTTGGGAGAGCTCGATAGGAGCCCCTTGGCATGTTTAGGAAGCTAGAAAAGGCGCGACTTTTCCTTTCCTGCCTCCTGGCTCAACCAATGGGATGTTCCAGCTGAGAACAGTGATCTTGGAGGGAATGATGATACAAAGACACAGGAACCTTTAGGGAGCACTTACAACAGTGCCCGTGGAGCGGACTGTCCCGTGGCCGTGGCCATGAGTAATGTTCCTGTGTCATGTCTTTGGCTAGGTTTCCTGCTGACTCATGTCCATTGGTTCTTTCCTGTTTTCTGGGGCCAGTCGCCCAACTTACCCACCTATTCTGTGACCCACCAATATCCTGCCAGTGCCCTCCCTATCTGTTTAGGTAAACTGTACATGGCTCCTGATGTGTACAACCAAGAACCTGACATGTACACAATGATTCACACATTTGGAATTATATAGTTGGAGCCGAGGATGGACTTTTGTCTTAGACTTCTACATCTGATAAAAAGGACCTTCTTTTCTGAGGTCCAAGTTTAAGGACATAGGTGTGGCTCTGTACTTGGGTAACAACCACCTTTTGTACTTTGGGGCTATGAGCAGTGGGTTCCAGTTTCTCAGCCAGTCCTCCAGGGCTTTGACCAGAATGGCCCCATGCATGGCTCTGTTTCCTACTCTCCTAGACTGGGCCTGTACTGCAGCTGACCTGGCCCTCTGGCTGGTCTGTAGCCTTGTTTTTCATTTTCTGACCCAAATACTCACCTGCCTTCCAGAGGTCAGCCTTTTATCTTCCTTCCTTCCTTCCTTCCTTCCTTCCTTCCTTCCTTCCTTCCTTCCTGTCTTTCTTTCTGTCTTTCTTTCTTCTTTCACACATAGGGATAAATGGAAAGCTTGGTGTTAATGCATCTTGAGTTGTCCACTTATGAGCCCTTCTTCTAGTCACAGCCTTGTTCCCCACTGTTCCCAGCTCTGCTGAGGACCACAGTTTGCTCCATGGTCTGCTGACTCCAATGCCAGGCCTGCTTAAGTCCCCTCGATACGAGAAGAGTCCAGTCCTTTCTTCACAGGCCACTGGGGAGCAGGGAAGGGGCCCGTGTCTCCTTCTGTTTTGCCACAACCGGTGCAGATGGTGCAGATAGAAACAGTTCCCGGCCTGTTGGGGCAATTGGAAAAGGAATTGAAATTTCTCAGAGAAAAGGTTAAAGCTCTTGGGGAATTTGATTGTCTCAGAGTCACGAGGGAAAGGAGCGCAGGGTTAGGATTTCAAAGGGTGAGGGTGGAGGGTTCTCCTGAGGTCCAGCCCTGACCGTTCCACTCTCTCAAGCATCTTCTACTGTAAGACTCTTGGGAACCTTCTTCACTTCACTGGGAACCACTGGGAAGGACCTACTCCATCCCTGTCTCCAGACAATCCCTCAGTCCCACTGGGGATCTCAGCAGGACTATCAACCTTGCTTGGATAGCTACTGTCCTACGCAGCTGATGGAGGCAGGAAGAGATGGGGGTGAGGGGTGGGGGTACAGCTCTGGTTCAGAATACCTTTCTGCTATTCCCTTCGAGGTGAGCCGCATCAGACAGCGTCACTAACTCTGGAATTTGCTAGATCAGATGCAAGAATATTCCTCAAGTAGTGCTTAATTAAGGAGAAACTTCCTTCCTTATCACGGTGCTTCCCTTTTCCCTGGAAGTCCCTAAATCCCATTATAATGGAAAACAGGGTTTGTCCCTTTCTCATTTTGCCTATCAGAACAATGTTTTTTGCCTTAAAAAACAAAAACCAGTTTAAAAAATTGAAGTACAATTAACATTGTGTTAATACATAACTAACATAACATATAACATATCATGTTATGTTAGTTTCAGATGTACAATATAATGATTCAATAATTCTATTCATTTCTCAGTGCCCATCAAGGTAAGTGTGCACTCTAAATCCCGTTTCTTTTTTTATCCCCTCACCCACCTCCCCCTCTGGCAGCCACCAGTTTGTTATCTGTAATTAAGAGTCTGGTTTTTTGTTTGTTTCTTTTTTTTCTTTGTTCATTCGTTTTGTTTCTTAAAAAAAATTTTTTTTTGATGTTTACTTATTTTTGAGAGAGAGAGAGAGAGCGTGAACAGGGGAGGAGCAGAGAGAGAATGAGACACAGAATCTGAAGCAGGCTCCAGGCTCTGAACTGTCAGCACAGAGCCTGACGCGGGGCTCGAACTCACGGACTGCGAGATCGTGACCTGAGCCGAAGTCGTACACTTAACCGACTGAGTCACCCTGGCGCCCCCATTCATTTTGTTTCTTCAATTCCACATCTGAGTGAAATCATACGGTGTTTGTCTTTCTCTGAGTGACTTATTTCACTTAGCATTATACCCTTCAGCTCCATCCATGTCGTTGCAAATGGCAAGATTTCATTCTTTTTTATGGCCAAGTGTATTCCATTGTATACATACACCATGTCTTTATCCATTCATCTATCGATGGACACTTGGGCTGCTTCCATAGTTTAGCTATTGTAAATAATGCTGCAAGAATCACAGGGGCACATGTATCTTTTTGAATTAGTGATTTTCTATTCGTTGGGTAAATACCCAGTAGTGGAATTACTGGATCATACGATATTTCTATTTTTAATTTTTCGAGGACCACCCATACTTTAATTTTTCGAGGACCACCCATGTTTTCCACAGTGGCTGCCCCAGTTTGCATTCCCATCAACAGTGCACGAGGGTTCCTTTTCCCCCACATCGTCACCAACTTTTATTTTTTGTCTTTATTTTCGCCGTGCTGACAGGTGTAAAGTGATGTCTCATGGCTTCAATTTGCATTTCCCTGATGATGAGTGATGTTGAGCATCTTGTCATGCGTCTGTTGTCTTCTTTGGGAAGATGTTGATTCAGGTCCTCTGCCCACTTTTTAATTTGATTGCCTTTTTGGTGTTGAGTTGTGTAAGTTCTTTACATATTTTGGATACTAATCCCTTATAGGATATATCATTTGCAAATATCTTCTCCCATACGGTAGGCTGCCTTTTTGTTTTGTTGATGCTTTCCTTCACTGTGCAGAAGCCAATAGTCTAAGTTTGCTCTGGTTTCCCTTACCTAAGGAGACATATCTAGAAAAATGTTTCTACAGTCAATGTCAAAGAGATTATAGCCTATGTTTTCTTCTAGGAGTTTTATGTCTTCAAATCTTTGATCCATTTTAAGTTCATTTTTGTGTATGGTATAAGAAAGTGATCCAATTTCATTCTTTTGCATGGAGCTGTCCAGTTTTCCCAAGACAATTTGTTGAATAAACTGTTTTTTCTCCATTGTATATTCTTGACTTCTTTCTCATACATGAATTGACAGTATAAGCATGGGTTTATTTCTAGACTCTTTATTTTGTTCTTTTGATCTATGTGTCTATTTTCATGCCAGTACCATACTGTTTTGGTTACTACAACTTTTGTAGCGTATCTTGACATTTGGGATTGTGATATCTCCAGCTTTGTCCTTTTTCAAGATTCCTTTGGCTATTTGGGGTCTTTTATGATTACATACAAATTTTAGGATTATTTGTTCTAGTTCTGTGAAAAAATTTGTTGGTATTTTGACAGGAATTGTGTTAAATCTGTAGATTACTTTGCGTTGTATGGTCATTTTAACAATATTGGTTCTTCCAATCCATGAGTGTGGAATATCTTTCTATTTAAAAATTTTTTTTTAATGTTTATTTCTTTTTGAGAGAGAGAGATAAAATGAGTGGGCCAGGAGCAGAGAGAGGGTGACAGAGAATCCAAAGCAGACTCCGTGCTGTCAGTACAAAGCCCGACGTGGGGCTCAAACCCCGAACTGTGAAATCACGACCTGAGCTGAAGTCAGATACTCAACCAACTGAGCCACCCAGGTGTCCCTCTTTCCATTTACTTGTGTCATCTTCAATTTCTTTCATTAATGTTTTCTAGTTTTCAGAGTACGGGTCTTTTACATCTTTGGTTAAGTTTATCCCTAGGTATTTTATTCTTTTTGGTGCAATTGTAAATGAGATTTTTCCCCCTCTTTCTGCTACTTCAGTATTAGTGTATAGAAATGCAACAGATTTATATATATTAATTTTGTACCCTGTGACTTTACTGAAATCATTTGTCAGTTCTAGTAGTTTTTAGCAGACCCTTTAGGGGGTTCTATATAGAGAGATATAATTCAAGTATGATACAATTCACCCATGTAAAGTATACAATTCAATGGTTTTCAGTGTGTTCACAGAGTTGTGCATCCATTATAATACATTTCAGAACATTTCATCACCTAAAAATGAGACCCCACAGCCATTAGCAGTCATTCCTCATTTCTTCCCAACCCCCTCAGCCTTAAGCAGCCCCTAATTTACTTCATATCTCTATGGATTTGCCTTTATGGGCATTTAATATGAGCGGAATCACAATATGTGGCATTTTGTGACCGACTTCGTTCGCTTAGCATAATGTTTTCAAGGTTCAGCCATGTTGTAGCCCTATGGTGGTGCATCATTCCTTTCTTTATGACTGAATAATATTCTCTTGTGTGGCTACACCACGGTTTATTTATCCATTCATCAGCTTATGGATCTTTGAGTTGTTTCTTTTTGCCTAGTACGAATAATGCTGCCACGAGCACTCGTGTATAAATCTCGCGCGCGCATGTTTTTTCAGTTTCTCTCGGGTGTATACCTCGGTGTGGAATTGCGCACTCCTGTGATAGCTCTATGTTTAATCTTCTGAAAACCTGCCAAGATATTTTCCACAGTGGCTGCACTATCTTGCACTCCCACCAGCAGTGTATAGGGCTTTCAACTTCTCCACATCCTTGCCAACATTTTTATTGTGTTGTGCAGAACTATCTTTTGTATTATCGTAGTCATCCTGATAGGTATAAAGTGATACTTCATTGTGGTTTTGATTTTCATTTCTCTGATGGCTTAAAAGATGGTGAGCGGTTCTTCTAGTGCCTATTAGACATTTGTGTATCTTCTTTGAGAAATGCCTATTCGGATTCTTTGCCCGTTAAAAACTTTTTTAAAAAATTTATTTATAAGTAAGTAATCTCTACACCCAACATGGGGCTCGAACTCAGGACCTCGAGATCAAGAGTCACATGATCTCGCTGTTCCCTAGTTCGAGCCCCACATCAGGCTCTGTGCTGACTCTCGGAGCCTGGAGGCTGTTTCAGAATCTGTGTCTCCCTCTGTGTCTTTCTGCCTCTCTCCCACTCATGCTCTGTCTCTCTTTCAAAAATAAATAAACATTAAAAATTACTATAAAATATTAATATTTTACATTTTATGATTTATTAAATCCATTGGTAATATTGCTAGCATTAAACATTTTAGCAAGAACAAAAAGTAATATATTTTAAATAAAATTAGGAATAGCTTGGAATGTGCCTAGAATTTTTTTTTATTTTTATTTTTTTTAACATTTTTTTTTTTTTTTTTTTTGGGACAGAGAGAGACAGAGCATGAATGGGGGAGGGGCAGAGAGAGAGGGAGACACAGAATCGGAAACAGGCTCCAGGCTCCGAGCCATCAGCCCAGAGCCTGACGCGGGGCTCGAACTCACGGACCGCGAGATCGTGACCTGGCTGAAGTCGGACGCTTAACCGACTGCGCCACCCAGGCGCCCCTTTTTTTATTTTTTTTAATGTTTATTTATTATTGAGAGACAGAGAGACACAGAGCATGAGCAGGGGAAGGGCCGAGAGATGGAGAGACACAGAATCTGAAGCAGGCTCCAGACTCTGAGCTGTCAGCACAGAGCCCGACGTGGGGCTCGAACTCACAAACCACGAGATCATGACCTGAGCCGAAGTTGGACGCCTAACCGACTGAGCCACCCAGGTGCCCCTGTGCCTCGAATTTTTAAGTAAATAAATAAATCTGTACTGGGTATGGGTGCTTCAAAGTTTTTACTGAATGTTCTTCCAAAAAGGTTTGGGTACCACTGGTCTAAACTATTACATTATAATGAAAAATTACGTTGTGAATTGCCGATAAGGAGCTATCGTATAGAGCATTTCTCAAACTCGTCTGGCCGTGAAATGTTTGGAGACGTGAGTGTTCCAAAGAATCTTTGCACAATGCCGGATGATGGGTAAGAGGGTGGACCCAGAGGCAGAGTTGAATTTGACCACCAGCCTCATCATGTACTAGCTAGATGACCTGAACATATTACTAAATCTTTTTGAGCCTCTGTTTCCTTACCTGTAATATGGGGCTATAATATCCACCTCATATGTTTGAATGAACTTTAAAAATGATATTGCATATACGTGCATAGCATACGGCCTGACATTTGTGAGTATTTTTGGAAAAGAAGCTTTTCGTATTCTGTCACCTGTGATAGTTAGAGACTTAGTTTTATCTTTCGTAACTACACTTCTTCAGCTCAAGGGTTGGATCTTCTATTACAAGCCCTGTGTAACACTTAGCTGCAAGAGACATTCATGAATGAATGAAGAAAGAAATAATAGAAGCAGAATTCTCTGAATCTCAAGTCTGGTGGACAACGTGTATCACTGAAGACAGAGGGGAAAACATTTCTTCCTCAGCTGCTTATAACTCACCTTTTAATGACTAAAAGAATGAGTCCTCATTCTCGGTGTTTGTTACCAAGGCAGTTGATAACAATTAGCCAGTAATTAATTGTTTCCAGCTGCTTTCCTTTGATTAATCATGCAAACAAATTTATTACAGTTCCCCTGTGGCGTGGTATGGCTAGGAGCTAGAAACTTAGCACACCTGAGATGAAGACAAGCTGCCCATGAGTGCTTTTTCAAAAAAAAAATTTTTTTAAGTGTATTGGTTTATTTTAGTAATCTCTATGCCCAACATGGGACTTGAACTTGTGGCCCCAAGATCAAGAGTTGTATGCTCTTCCAAACTGAGCCAGCCAGGTACTCCGTTGTGAGTGCTTTTTTTAAAAAAGTTTTTAAAAAATGTTTATTTATTTTTGAGAGAGAGAAAGACAGAGCATGAGTGGGGGAGGGTCAGAGAGAGAAGGAGACACAGAATCCGAAGCAGGCTCCCGGCTCCCAGCTGTCAGCACAGAGCCCGACACAGGGCTCAAACTCACAAACCACGAGATCATGACCGGAGCTGAAGTCAGGCGCTTAACTGACTGAGCCACCTAGGTGCCCCCTATCATGAATGCTTTAAAGGTCAGGGGTGTGAGGTGAGGCCAAGGCAAGGTCAGCCATGAGATGATACAGTAGGCTTCCTCCACCCTCATTTTATTCAGGTATAATTGACAAATCTATAACATATTTTAAATGTACAATGTGTGATAATTATATATATACATATGTATATATATAGTGAAATGATTACTACAATCAGGTTGATTAACACATCTATCACCTCACAGTTATTTTTTTTTTTTCTTTTCTGGTGAGAATGCTTAAGATCTACTCTTTTGGCAAATGTCAAGTATATAATACAAGATTATTAAGTAGGGGCACCACACTGTACATTAGAGCCCCAGAACTGATTCATCCTAAAACAGAGTTTATACCCTTTGACCGACATCTCTCCACATTCCCCATTCCTCAGCCCTGGCAACCACCATCTATCTATTCTCTGTTCCTATGAGTTCAAATTGTTTTTATTTTTATTATTTACTTCACGTATAAGTGATACCATGGAGTATTTGTCTTTTTCTGTCTGGCTCAAAGTGGGCTGAGACAAATTATTTCAGGCCCGGGTAAAAAGAGTGAAGACAGGGGCACCCGGATGGCTCAGTTGGTTAAGCGTCCCATTCTTGATTTCCAATCAGGTCATGATCTCATGATTCATGAGATTGAGCCCCCTATTAGGCTCTGAGCTGACAGCACGGAGCCTGCTTGGGATTCTCTCTCTGTCTCTCTCTCTGCCTCTCCCCAGCTCCCATGCATACACACTCTCTCAAAATAAATAAATAAACTTACAAAAAAAAAAATAAAAGCAAATGACAAAACCTTCAAGAATGCCAGCTGAGTAACCCCCCACCCCCCTTAAATCAGGAAAACAAGAGGGTTTTTTTGAAACTCCATCCAGTATTTCCGCCTATATCTCATTGGCAGAATTGGGTCAACTGGCCATCTTCAGTAGAAAGAGTCTGGGAAGGTAAGGATTTTTGTTTATTTTTAAATGGTCACATTGTTCCCTTAGAACAAAATTGGAGGAGAAAGGAAAGAATGATGGCAATCTGTGCTGTATCTCTCTCCACCAAAGTGCTTCACAAATTTTCTCTAATATGTGCAAACTCCCCTCTCTTTCCATTGCTGTTCTTTTTTTTTTTCTTTCAGGAGTCAGACTGAATCCTTTCTTTTTTTTTATGTTTATTTATGTATTTTAAGAGACAGCAAAGGCCAGTGGGGGAGAGACAGAGAGACAGAGAGACAGAGAGAGACAGAGAATCCCAAGCAGGCTCCATGCTCAGCTCTGAGCCCGACTTGAGGCTTGATCTCATGACCATGAGATCATGACCTGAACTGAAATCAAGAATCCAATGCTCTACTGACTGAGCCACCCAGGTGCCCCAGACTGAATCTTTTCTATTCCATCTTTTTGGCTCTTCCTCTGCCCACCTGGGAAATACCTACTGGATGCCAGGAGCCCATCCAAGCCCCTTGTAAGTATTATTTTGTTTAACTCTCCGGACAGCCCACGAAGCAGGTACTTCTATTATCGTCCCACTTAATAGATATGGATAATGAAGGTTACAGTGGGGAATTAACTTGCCAAGGTCACTAGCTAGGAAGGGGTGGAGCTGTCATTTGAACCCAGATGTCCTAGGTGGAAACTGACTCTGAGCTGGAAAGTTGTGCCCAAGTTCATTGGGAAGCGCTTTCAAGGATTAACACCTGGGCAGGGAGCGAGAACTCAGGCTCGGCCAGAAGGAAAAGTCAAACTAAGACATAGTTGCAACAAAAGACTTGAGTCAATCCCACGAGGACCTTTGGAGCTGAGAAGGCCCTTCAGAGTAATCCCATCTTGAGGCATAAAGGCCAGGTCTTTAGACCCCTGCAGAAGGAGGCATCCCCTAGGACTGGAAGTGGGCTCTCTTGGGGAACAGGTGTGGCCTTAGGTGAGGTGGTTCTCTCCAAACTGATGGCAGTTTTTCCAGAGGGTCTCAGACAGCCATCAGCTATTAACACGCCCAGCAGCAGGGGTGAGGGTGGGATATGAGAGGTCGAGACCTGAAGAGGACACCATGGTATCCACTCGTGTCCACTTGGACTTGGACTGTTCAGATCCACAATAGTGGGGAAAGTTCTTACAAGATTCCAGTTGTCTCTTTCCCTGAGGAAATGCACACGATTAAGGTTAGTAGAATGAATTATAGCCCTCAATTGATCATCTCCCTTCTCTATGCTTTCTCGATTCCCCTCACCCTAAGCTGGCATTTCTGCTACTCTCAATGGCTTTTGTGGTAGGGTGACCCAAACCCACACATCCCTGAGAGGGTCTGACCCCCTCATCACCATGCCCTTTTCAGATGTGGCTGCTGTACTTATCTATTTATTTATTTATTGTTTATTTATTGGGGGGGGCAGTGAGAGAGAGAGAGAGAGAGAGAGAGAGAGAATCCCAAGCAGGTTCCAAGGTCAGTGTGGAGCCCAACCCGGTGCTCGATCTCATGACCTCGAGATCACAACCTGAGCTGATACCAAGAGCTGGACGCCAACCCTGCATCTGGCTGTGTGCTGACAGCACAGAGCCTGCTTGGGATTCTCTCTCTCCCTAGCTCCTTCTTCCCCTCCCCCCACTTGCTTTCTCTCTGTCTCAAAAATAAATAAATAAACATTAAAAAAAATTCAATAATAAAAAAAAAAGAATTAGGCACTCAACTGACTGAGCCACCCAGGTGCCACTTGTCCATTTACTATCCTACTTGCACAAGGGAGAACCAAGAGATGCCCCTATGGATCCCCAAATATATTCTTCTCTGCTACCCATTATGTAATAGCTCTACCTGTTCCTGACGATCAGGGTCAATTATCCCTCATGAGATGATGACCCCCTTTCCTTGCCTGCTAGCGTCTTAGTATGAGCAACCCAAAGTGACTGGGAGGTGGCCATAGCTTCAAGTGTAGTGGGACGATTGCGGTGTTCCTGGTGGAAGTGTTCCTCCTTTGGGAACTAGGACTTCTAGACCTGCAGAGCCCAGAATTGTGGGGACGGGAGACACAAAATTCCCCTAGGGGGTCACTGGGGATATTGTCGACCGGGGCCACTCCTTCCATCTCTCAGCTGGAATCCATGAATTCTACCTGTTGGGGACACAGTGCTCCATATTCATCATTGACTAGGGTGTGTTTTTTGTCCTGAAGGATGTTGGTCCATCCTCTCTAAGCTGGGCCTCAGTTGTGCCTTAAATGGCTATTATATCATCCCATTGGGCGAGCAGTTTCTGGCTAGCATGGTATGTTATAGGACCAATAGATTTCATGGTCATGTACCCACTGCATACCTCTTTCACTTTAAGGAGGCTTCTTTGGTCCAATGCTATGTTATATAGCATCTTGTGTCAGTGGATCAAACCCTCTGTAGGCCCTTAGACAGTGGTGCTGGTTAAAACAACAAAATTCTGTGAGCAGAAAATGCAAACCCATACCCAGAATGTTTCTATTCCAGTCTGGACGAATTACTGTTCCTTTGAGGTGAGAAGATGTCATTTTTGCCATCAACAAGCTGGTTGGTGTCCTGAGGGATGGTGCCATATTAGGGATTTAGTTTTTTTTTTTTTTTTTTAAAGGTTTTTTTTTTTTTTTTTCAACGTTTATTTATTTATTTATTTTTTGGGGGACAGAGAGAGACAGAGCATGAACGGGGGAGGGGCAGAGAGAGAGGGAGACACTGAATCAGAAACAGGCTCCAGGCTCCGAGCCATCAGCCCAGAGCCTGACGCGGGGCTCGAACTCACGGACCGCGAGATCGTGACCTGGCTGAAGTCGGACGCTTAACCGACTGCGCCACCCAGGCGCCCCTAGGGATTTAGTTTTGGTCTCTGTTGCTGGTAGGTTGGGCACTTGGTGGCACCAATGACTAGACAGGCCTTAGTAAGTAGGGGCCCATGATGTTGGGCTCATGCATAGTCTCTACCCTTGCCATGGGGCCCCTCTGGACATGCATTCTTGTCTCTGCATTCTCCTAGGGGATACAAATTTTGAAAAATTTAGAATCTTGCTAGATCACAGGGAGGCGGGGGGGGGGTGGGGAGATTCAGAAGCTTCCACTTGGCCTTCTCCACTATGACAGCTCTTACCCCATAGGCCAAGGAACAAATGTGAGGCTTCTGCCAACCACCAAGTATGGCTTTTCTAATTATACATTCAGGGAGGACCAGAGGACTCATTTGTCTATATTCTTGCTGGGAACACAGTCTTCTTCAGTCATCAGGTTCTGGGTCTGAAAACTGGCGAGGGACTGTGGCTTTTTATTGGGGCAGGTTCCCTCAGCAACCTCGTCATCTATCCTTGGGTTTTTAAATTTTTTTTTTTAACATTTATTTATTTTTGAGACAGAGAGAGACAGAGCATGAATGGGGGAGGGGCAGAGAGAGAGGGAGACACAGAATCGGAAGCAGGCTCCAGGCTCTGAGCCATCAGCCCAGAGCCCGATGTGGGGCTCGAACTCACCGACTGCGAGATCGTGACCTGAGCTGAAGTCGGACGCCCAACCGACTGAACCACCCAGGCGCCCCTGGGTTTTTAAAAGGTGTACACATTGAACCTTGAGGGATGCCTAGGCTGGTTTCCTCTTGGTACATGGTGTTCTGTTAACTACCTCCGTAGCTCTCTGTGGGTCATGTCCCCTAGGCTGCCCCTCTAATTGTGCCACTCAACGATGCCGCTTAATCTTGCTTCTGTTGGTTAAGCGTGCCGCCTGGTCTCTATTTCTTCAAGATCCCATCAAGCCTACTGCTATCAGGGAGCCTAGCTCTGTGACAATATGGTCTGCCATTAGCCCTGGTCTTGAGGAGACCTACAAACCCAGAGTGTGCAGGGTGATGTGGGGTTTGAAGGTTTTTAAGTGCATCAACCCACATGCCCCAAAGTGTCAGGATCCCACTTCTTTCTAACCATGCCACTGACCTTGACCTAGAAGACTTTCCAGGGCTGAGAATTCAACCTGTTTGGAGTTCTACTATTCTTTTTTTGTTTTTTTAAGTTTATTTATTTTGAGAGAGAGACAGAGAGAGTGAGCAGGGGAGGGGCAGAGAGGGAGAGAGAGAATCCCAAGCAGGCTCTGCACTGTCAGCGTGAAGTCCCATGCGAGGCTTGAACTCATAAACTGTGAGATCATGACCTGAGCTGAAATCAAGAGTTGGACATTTAACCGACTGAGCCCCCCGGGCACCCCAGAGTTCTACTGTTCTTAGACTTAATTTGTGGGCCTGATCTTCAACATTTTCTGCACCCCCCCACCCCCACTCCTCATTTATGTGTTGCTAAGGAGGCACTCTAGCCTTAGCCTTTAATTGGGGATTAACCACTCGCAACTTTTCATTGTCTTACTCCAACAATAGTTGTTCAATCTTACTGTTCTTAAATTTCTATTTTCCCCATATTAAAAAAAAAAAAGTGCCTGATAGATTACATCTACCCGTGCGTTCTTGCACTGGTATTATATCCCATCCATCCTATCCTATCCCATCCCATCCCCACTGCTGACAGTTTTAACAGTTGCAGAGCTACGGCATGCCAGGGCCTATCAAGGCCTTCTTCACCTGGGGCCTTGCTGCCAGCTGGCCAGTGGATGATTCAGCTCCCCTGGCTCAGACCACACTCGTGGGACTAATTGGTTTAGTTTGGATCCTCTGGAAAGCCAACTCAGAAATGGAGATTTGCAAGCAGGAAATTTATTGGGTAATACCCTTGGGATCAACATTGCAAAGAACTAAAAGAGTAGGCCTGAGCAGAAAGAGAACTTGAACTAAATAAAGGCAGTCACAAGCAAAGGCCTCACCTGACCCCCTGGGAGCTGATCACTTATGAGGGCTCTTGAGTGCTTCGGGGTGGTCCCTCCCCAAGGCCTGTATCTTCCAGCCACTTGTGCAGTTTCTCCTGGAGCTGGTGTGACCAGAGTGAGGTAGCTCTCTTGCTAAGGGCAATTTCTGGAAAGGGATTCAGTTGAGAGCTGGCCACTAATGCTCCCTGCAGCTGGGAAAATTGGTGGCTCAGCTGTGAGGTGCCCAGCACTCCTTGGGATCCTAGAACAGGGGTGGGGGGGAAGTGTGTGGAGGGGTGGGAGATGGGTAGAATGTAGGGAATGCTCCTGGAACGAGACCCCTGAAGACAAAATTGGCAGAGACTGCCGTGTGACCAAAACAGAACAACTGAGAGTGCTGGATTTATTTTATATGGATTAATTTTATTATTTTTTATTTGAGTAGAGTTGACAAGAGTGATGCATTTAAACCTATACCAAGTGCTAGTAGTCCTCTCGAACACTCTTGTGTTGGACCATGCAGAACTGGGATGTTAGGGCACGGTCTAATTCGCTTCTACTCTGAAGCCATATCCTTCCTAGCTCAGAGCCAGTCAAGCTGGTGCTCAAAATTCAGACAGCAGATGTAGTTTGTTTGGCTGCACAAGGTTTTAAAAAATGTGAAAAGGCTGCCACTATGTAAAAATTGGAAGAGTGTATATGTAAACTCAGATTTCCAGCTTCTATTGATCAAGGGGAAGATCGAGCAACCCTGGGTCAGTATTCTTGCATGGCGGCAGTAATTGAGTGACAGCTGCCCCTTTAACTGGGAGGATGTGCCCCTTAGTTCACCACAGTATGTATGCGTTACCTGTTTTGGCATTTTTGGGTAGAATCCCTGCTGTGGTATGCACTACCTGACATGGTGCATGGTCTATACAATAGGTGTTTGGGCGCTTAATATTGATTCAGCAGAATGGAATGAATTTAATTGGAGAGGAAGTCGGAGTGAAGCCTAGTGTTAACACTCCAAGTGTTATGAGAAGCTTGGCAGCCAGTGGGGGCAACAGGACAGGAAGTGCAGATTAGGATGAATTAGTGAATTAATGCTGGCTGGAGCCTGAGAAAAGCAAGAGCAGAGGGCCAAGGACTGAAGTTTGAGTGTTTTTTGCCTAGAGTTAGGGAGGAATGGGGAATCTGGGGAAGCAGAGGAAAGAGAAGCACAAAGGGACCTCAGGAATGGAATGCTCCTGGAGCCAAGGGAGCCGAGGGTTTAGACATTTGCATCCAGGCTAGGGAAGGTGCAGGGAATAGGCAAAGAGCCATGGCAACAAGAAAGTAATTGGGAACTTTCAGAGGAAGCATGAGAAAAGGAGAGGAAGATTGCAGGTCTGGAAGTTTAGCAGTGAAGTACAGGCATTGGGATACTCTCTGGAGGTACGAGTGAGAGCTTTTTGGGGGGTTTTAGCTGGGAAGGGCACAGATGGACATTCATTTAACATCCTTTTCTTTAACATTGTCACCATCATTTCTGACATCATCTAAAAGACATTAGTTGGTATTCATATGGCATCCTTAGAGAATGGACAACAGAGCCACCTAGACCCTTTCCTCTCATTCTAGTGGAATGAAGTATTAATTTAATATGTATTTTAGACAATCACCATCCAGCAAAGGTTGGAAACTTCTCTCATGGATATCTCTGTGCATGGGATACTGGCTTAGAGAATTTTTTTTTTTGTAGTAAATGTAAAATACTAGTTTTGCTCTGCCTTATCACCTGATTAGTTATCATATCACGCGGCCTAAGTGGCTGATTAGTGTGTGCTCAGAATGTGGAAACTCATTTTAAGATTATCCTAAGTAATAATCTTGAGGAAGATAATCTCAAAAATAGCTCATTCCAAAATTCATGCCCGATATAGGTAGATCATTGTTTTGGATGTAATCCTCTCCCTGGAAAACCAATTTCACACGAAATCATTTTAACTGTGGTATTAAGGGTATAGGGAACCCCATTGTTTCTGGAGAGCCACAGTCTGTCTCTACTGTCTTTGGAGTCAAACCATCTGGGTTTGCATGCTGACTCTGCCACCTACCAACTCTGAGACTTCAGGCAAATCTGTTAGATGAGGGTAATACCTATTGGAAAGGTTCATTGAAAGATTTAAATGAGATGATGAATGTTGAATCAATAATGTATGGAAGCCCTTAGAGGATTTTTGAGGATGGTGCAACTTGAATCTGTATCAACCGTGCAAAAGTTTTATTAACTTGGATGCCTATCTGTTCAGCAGAGGAAGTCCGGACTGCATTCCGGAGTCTGAGCACTTTGACCGCCATCGCGTCTAGGAATTGGGATTTAACACAGACAGTTAAAAAAAAAAAATTGTATCTGTCTTGGCCTTATTTCCCCCGTTTCTCAGCAGTTTATACTAGCTAGCTACGAAGGACCTGGAAACCGGAGATTGTGTACTTTATTTTTTTGTGAGAGCTTAAGGCAGAGAGGGACCCTCGCATAGCCCCCCAGATCAGCCGCAGAGATCTGCGCCCTGGGAGAAACGCTAGCTCCGCGGCCCCCTAACTTCCAACCCGGGGAGCAATCCAAACCCTGAGGCCGGCGGGGGAGGGGGAGCCTCTTGTGGCGGTGGGGATGCGAGCGGATGCTCCCGGGTCGGCACGGACCGTCGCCGGCCGAACCCAGAGCCAGAGTCTAGGTGAGCCCGGCGGCGAAGAGGGACGCGCGCCTCCGGGCCCGGAGGAGTTAGGTGACGTCACCTCCAGGAGGACTCGCTTTTTCATTAATGAAACCGGCCGGCACGGGCGCATGCGCGGCAGGCCGCCTTCCCTCTCGCTTCCCCCTCCCCTTTCCCAGCCGCGCTCTCAATCTCAAGCTCGCTCGCTCTCCCTCTCCCCGGGCCGTGGAAAGGATCCCACTTCCGGTGGGGTGTCATGGCGGCGTCTCGGACTGTGATGGCTGAGGGGAGACGGCGCTAGTGGGGAGAGCGACCAAGAGGCCCCCTCCCCTCCCCGGGTCCCCCTCCCCCGCCCCCCCTTCCCCCTGCCTCCTCGCCAACGCCCCCTTCCCCTGTCCCCCTCCCGGCTCGGCGCAGGCCCCCCATCCCCACCCCCGTGGGAACGTTCGGAGCCCGCACTCCTCGGACCCTCTCCTCGCCTCTGCCTTCACCTCGGCCCCCGCTCCCCGCCCTCTTCCCGGCCCTGGGCGCCGGCCGGCCCGTCCCTCCGCCGCCCCCCGGCCGCGGGGAGGACATGGCCGCGCACAGGCCGGTGGAATGGGTCCAGGCCGTGGTCAGCCGCTTCGACGAGCAGGTAACGGGCCCTCGGCGGGCGGGAGGTGGGAGCGAAGTGGGGGTGGGGGCGGAGTGGGTGAGGGGAGGAAGGAGCAGCCGCCTCCCCCGCGGCTGCCTCGGGCTCTGGAGGAGAGGAAGGGGGGAACTAGAGGGGGTGGCCTAGGGGGGAGGTGCGGGGAAGGAGGGGAAGGCTGGTGGCTCGGGCTCCCCTTCCCTCCTAAGTCGGGGGGTGGGGCCTCTTCCCTGACCACCCCTCGGACCCTCCATCCTCTTTATCCCAGCCCTTCCGCTTGCTAATGAGGATGAGTGACCTGGGGGCGCTTGCAGGGGCTCTCCATCTGGATTTAATCATTTCCCCCTCCCTTACTTTTGTTTGTTTGTTTGTTTGAACGGAGGTGGGTAACGTTTAGGGGTTTCCTCTTCCCTCAGTGGACCTCCGAACTGGGGGTGAGTCCCTGGAGGAACCCCCAGGCCTGTCTTGTGTACCCCCAATGGGAGAACGATAACATCCCGCCCCTCCCCCAGTTTCTTCAGCTTCCTCTCTTGGACGGGGAAGAGTAGAAGCAGGGAAAGCACAGGTTTTCTTACTTTCTGCTCCCTGGAGCCTGCCCTGAGAGCTCCAAGTGCACACTCAATGCACATCTTTTTGGTACCCCACTTGGGCGTCCCCCCATATCCTGATGAGACAAGACTGGCATTTACATGTTGTAGTAGAAACCATGGTGCTCGTCCCCTTCTGCTTCTGAAATATTTTTCCCTTTTTTTTTTTTCTTCCTTGAGAATTGCAGTTTCACCCTTTATTTTGCCAGCGGTCTGAGAATGTGAATAGAGCTTTCTTGAGTGAGAATCTTGGGGAGTAAGGGGAGCAGGGTGCCAGGAAAAGTGGGAAACTGCGTCTGAGCCCCTGACAACGGAGAGCAGGGACAGCTGGGATGTGGTCCTGGAGCCGATAATTCTGCTGGTGTTGTGTTGTTGTTTTTAACTCTCACCTCTTGGTTCACAAGAGAACTTTCATTGAGAATATTTGGGGTGGAAAAATAAAAGTTTCATAGCTTGGGGAGGTGCCTTTTTATTCCTTGAGCTTCACACGCTGGATCCTGAGGCTGATCAGAATGAATGCACACGGAGCCTTTTGTCAGTGGGAATTAGTTTAACTTTGCGTTGCTGTGGTTAGTTGGGGATAGTTTAAAGGGATGCTTTTTTTGCAGCTGCAGTTCTGCCCTGGGCTTCCTGTGATGAGGGACATGTTAAGGTTGAATCAATCTATTTTGTTGACTGGATACAATCATAAAAGTGATTATGGGAGCTGAATGGAGGGGCAGGGGAGGGCTCCACTTTTACTGGATCCTCAAAGGTTTCCTTACAGGACTCCCAGTGTTGCTGACCTACCCGAAAGATGTTTGGGATAGGCAGCAGGATTGAGAAGGCAGTTGAAACTACCTAGGTAGAATAGAATTACAAAGCTGTCAGGGGCTTGTAGCGTGTTGTTTCACCCATCCCTCTTCTGCTTCCAGACCAAAAAGCTTGTAAACCAACTGTACTACTGATCTATCTGAGGAAGTAAAATGTTACTGCATACATTGCATTGTGTTATTGATAGAGCATTCGATTTAAAACTTGATAGAAGAGACTTTATGTAATCTTGAAAAAGGATTTTAAAGGCACACGGAAGAACCCCAAGTCTAAACCTTGGGGACAGCATAATATGGATGCAGGAATTTGAAGTGTTCACACTACCATTGTTGTTCTCCAATTTTTTTATTAGTTTTTTCCCCAATTTTTAAACTTTATTTCTTCACTTACCTGTTGATCCCTAGGCTTATCTGCCACCTACAAAAAAAATATAGTTTTCTAAATTTATTAAATTTTTTTTTTCAACGTTTATTTATTTTTGGGACAGAGAGAGACAGAGCATGAACGGGGGAGGGGCAGAGAGAGAGGGAGACACAGAATCGGAAACAGGCTCCAGGCTCCGAGCCATCAGCCCAGAGCCCGACGTGGGGCTCGAACTCACGGACCGCGAGATCGTGACCTGGCTGAAGTCGGACGCTTAACCGACTGTGCCACCCAGGCGCCCCTATAGTTTTCTAAATTTAAAAGAACGATTCTTATTATATTCCCAGTAACACAAGTAAATATTTCCTTCTTTTTGTCTCCAGTGTTAAAAGACCTTAGGCTTTGTTGTTTGCGTTGTTATGAATATTGTGGAATCAAACTCGCCACCATCTGTTAAAAATTAAGGATGTAAGAGTTTTAAACGGAAGCATTTTTAATGTATTCCTTATGTTGTAATTAAGAGAAAGATACGTAGGGCAAATTATTCCTCACATTCTTCTCTTAGGTTAAAGACCACTGACTTTGCCATACAGAAGTCTAAGGCTTTTCAATGTTTAACATAAGGTACTTACATACCTTAATTTACTATAGTAGTAATAAACGTTTAATTCAAATTAGAGATTACCTTGAGGTTGGAAAGTGAGAAAACCGAGGCACAGAGATATTAAATGACTTTCCAAGGTCACGTGGCAGACCTAATAACAAGAGCCTCAGTACGAAACGTATTGAATGCTGAACAGTCAGGGATACTTTTTCTGAAAAGTATCTCATAGGATTTGTTTTAATAACCCCTTAAGTATAGTTAAGGGAGAAGAGTTCACATTTTTATTGAGGGGAGAAAAAGCCCCACGTGTAGGGAGAGGTATTTGTATAATTAGTCTCAGCTATTTCTAAAAGTTTTAAATTTGGGGTATATTGTCTGTACTTTGTTTCAGCGGGTCCAGAGGGATACAGGCTGCTTTTTATTACAGCTAAGACATGTGTATGTTGAGCCCGAGAGCGTATGCAAGTCTAAAGGTAGCAACTCTGTTTATGACTGAATTGATGGTTTGGTTGGGCTTCTAATATTTGTGGTGATGTAAGCAGAAATGCATTACTAGCCACTGCCGATAACGTTTTGTACTCTGATGGGTATTGCTTGGCAACTTGATGCGGTAGACCCAGTTAAGAGAAGTGGCAGTGTTCCATCTTGACATTTTGAGCTTAAGCCCTTATTTCCAAGTGGGTAAAATGAAATTGCTGTAACCTGCTAGTATTGCACCTAAACCTAATATTTATGGCCTAAGTTGAATGATTCTTACCAATTTTAAGAGTAATTATGTCCTTGGTTAGGGAAATGGCAATTGCAAAGGTGGATGGCCAGAAAGCGGAGTGAATGTATCAGTTATTTATTTATTTTTGTAAAGAATGATGAGTTTAAAAAAAAAATTAATGTTTGTTTATTTGCTGAGAGAGTGGGAGACAGCGTGACTGGGGGAGGGAGAGAGAGGGAGACACAGAACCCAAAGCAGGCTCCAGGCTCTGAACTGTCGGCACAGAGCCCGATATGGGGCTCAAACTCACAGACTGTGAGATCATGACCTGAGCTGAGGTCGGACACTTAACTGACTGAGCCACCCAAGCGCCCCTGAGGTTTCTTTTTAAATGTTTATTCATTTTGAGAGAGACAGGGCGCATGCGCACGGCACGGCACGGACGCGGACGCGTGCGCGCGCGCCCTTGCAAACACAAGGAGGTGGGGGAGAGGGAGGGAGAATCCCAAGTAGACTCCACGCTGTCAGTGTGGAGCCAGACTAGGGCTCTGTCTCACAAACCTTGAGATCATGACCTGAGCTGAAATTAAAAGCCCTACGCTTAACTGACTGAGCCATCCAGGCGCAGCTGAATCAATGTTATCAGTTACATCTTCTACTTTTCCTTAACCCGCCTTTATGGTGCTGAATAGTACGTTTCTAAATTGATACTGGTATATTTTAGGTGTGTAGCTCTAAATTGTGGCTTATTAGGTTACTATTAATGAATTAGAGAAAACTTTGTCACATGCCCCACCTAGCTCTCTGTGCCCCTCTGGTTCTGTAGGACTTTGTTTCTGAAGCGGCATAGAAGAAAACTGTGCTTATTTGAATTTTTTTTTTTTAACAAATTGAAAAAAAGGTATCCCCAAATGATTTGTTGTAAATATGTTCATTTAAGCACTCATGTATTCCATATCTGGTCAAGTACAAACAGTATATACCCCCATATTTAAGAACATATTAGAGAATAAACTCTGATTTTTGATTTGAAACAATGGCATATCAGTTACTGTAAATTGGATGCTAATTGGAATGTGTTTTGAATATGTCGTGTGAAACTCACGCAATATAAAATGATTGACAAATGTCTTTGAAGTTATACACCACATGTTAATTGGCTAAGTAGATTTGTAAAACTTTGAAGCTGTTTTGGATTAAAAAAAATCTCGTAGCTTTGTTTCTTAAAGCCTGGTCTGCCATTTTTATAAGGCCTTAAAGGTAGTTGAAAGTGAGTACTCTTTTGGTGAGGGGTATTTTGTGGTGAGGAAAAAATGCTTATTCTTTATTCTGGAATTCCTATTTAAAAAAATTTTTTCCAACTCATCCTTAATTAGTTCTCTATGCTCCCTCACTACCCTTACCTTATTTAGCATCCGATTTAATTTTTGTGTGAGTGCCTTCCTTTTCACCTTCAAACTTACTAAGATTTCTTTTCTCAAGCATTTACTTGGTCCTGTAGCTTTCTCTCAGTGGATCAATTTTTTTTCTTCTTTTTGTTGCCAGATACCTGCTGCCTCTACTGTTTATCCACTCATTTCCTTTATAGCTGAAAACTAGCTTCTGCCTCTGCTTTCCTTCTGGATTGCTGCTTTCTTGAAAATGATTCCTTCTGGCAAAACATAGTGGTTTTTGCTCAATGGTAGTGCCGCTGTGGTGTTCTATTACCCCTGGAAACCAGTCTACTGGAATTCATAAGACACAGTACTGTCTTGTATGTCTGTATGTTTGCAGATCCTTATATACTGATGTGCTGATCAATCCTTGAACAGATTTGCTTTCCCTGTCAAACTATGCTGCCTGTCACTGAACTGGGATTCCTGAATGGGGTCTGAGTTTTGTTCTGCTATTTACTTTCTCTGTCCTTATGCTAGCCATTAGATGTCTGTGGATCCTAGATTCTCCTCATCTGTCAGAAAAGAATCAACTAGAGAATCCCTAAGGTTCTCTATCTAGTTTAGATATTAGATGATTTTAATATTTTAACATTTCCCTGTTGCCTTCACAGTCCATTGGGAGCTGACTCCACTTGATTTACCCAGCTATTTCTCATTATGCCTCAGCATGCACCTGTGTCCCAGACAGGTTGGCTCAGTCTCTTCTGTATATATCATGCTTATTCCTGTCTCTCAGCCTTTGTTGATCCCAGCCCCTGCCTGCATGCTTTCATTCCTCCTTTGTGCTTTTAAAATTCCTGTCCATCCCTCCCTGTGCAGCTCAAGCTTCATTTTTCCCATTAAGTTTTTTTTGGATGAAACTCACTGCGGTCTCACTTCTTGGTGTACTTGTCACCTGGGGTTTCTCCCCTCAGGAGGGTTGGTTGAACACAGCTTAGTATTTGCTCTTCTCTTTTTGTCAAATAGAGTGTAAACTTTCTAAAAAGCAAGACGCCTCAGTTAGCATCCTCATATAGTCACCCCAGTGCCCAGCATGGTTGTGAGCATATAGCACATCATTGGTGGAATGTTTTCTTAATATGATTCCTGGTTGAAAGGTAGACTGGTTAAAAGTAGTGATGACTTGGGCTTTGTTTTAAATGTAAATAACCAAATTTATAATGTAGTGTTTATAAATAGCCTAGGTCTTAAAAGTTAAATGATATTTTACCTATGAGTAGGTTTTTTTTTTTTTTTTGAAGAGAGCTTTAAGGAGGAACTTACACATATTTATATTTCCTCCCAGAGAGAGAACATGTTTTTTGAATCAAATTGCTTTAGATTTGATTAACTACCTTTGTGATCTTGGATTTGTCACTTTTCGTGGTAAGTCAGAAGGAAACTTTTTTGCAGTAGTCTGATAGGAAAATGATTGCAAAGAACTTTGAAAAATCTAGAAGTAATTCAATGTAGGATTTACACATGTTCTTTACAGCCTATTGACTATTGTGTTTTCACTAAATAAGGGAGATTGACTGGTCTCTGGATATTCCCCCAAAATGTACCTTGGCTGATATATATACCTTACTTTAGCATTCATTAACAAATAGTTATGGTACTGAGAGCATCTTTATGTATCATGGATCTCTGTAATTGATCTGTTTTCTTGCTTTATCATCTAATTTATAGCAAATGTATTATATGGCTTCTCAAGTTTAGCATGTTTAATATAAAAGTGTTACAAGGTGTTGTGTGAATTGGGCCAGCAATATTGTTTCATTTGATCTTAAAATATTCCTACACTTTATTTTATTTGACATTTTGAACAGTAGGAAATTAGGTTCTTAAATCTGCTTCCTCTTCTTTTATTTCATTATTATTATTTTTTCATGTGTTTAGCATGGAGACTTTTGTCCTTGAAGGAAAGGTTAGTGATATATTACAATACTGTAGTGCCTTATTTTTAAATCTTTTTTCTTTGGATTGCTCGGGCTGCTATGGGGCGTTTTTGTTTTCATCTTCAAATTTGGTGTTTTGGGGTTCTATATAGACTCTTTATTGTTGCATTTTAACAACATGCTTTTAAGGGTGAGCAGTGTATTAATTAAGAACATGTGTTTTGCAGATGTGTTCCTTCAGCCTCAGTCTGTTCTTCATTGGGAGTTATGTGTGTGTATAAGACAAGGGACAGGAGGTATAAGAAGGCTCGTTTTTAAAAAAAGGGAGTTTAAGGAGGAGAATATTCCATAGAAGAAGTAGAAGGAGAGGTTTGTGGTCAGCTTAAACTGTTAAAAGGCTTAGAATCAATACTGAAGTAGAATATGGGCATCTTAAGGTCTTTCTCTGCAGAGGATTGATTTGTATTTATAAAAGCATTGGCTTATTTGTAGGACATCTTTTAGAATACCCCATTTTCTTGTGGGTGGAGAGGGAAAGATGAGACAAAGTTTGTTTTGACCTTGAAGAATAGAAAAGTTAAGGTGTTTTACTTTGTAGTGACTGTGAATTTAAGATTTCAGCAATCTGTAAAATTCTGTATCATACTGTGTGCCAGGGCCTTCAGTAAACCGAGCACTCTGAGAGGTTGTACTGAAGAAAATTTTAACATTCTAGAATATGAATAACTGGAATTGGTAGCGCCCTCATTAAAAAAAATATTTCTGGGGCGCCTGGGTGGCGCAGTCGGTTGGGCGTCCGACTTCAGCCAGGTCACGATCTCGCGGTCCGGGAGTTCGAGCCCCGCGTCGGGCTCTGGGCTGATGGCTCAGAGCCTGGAGCCTGTTTCCGATTCTGTGTCTCCCTCTCTCTCTGACCCTCCCCCGTTCATGCTCTGTCTCTCTCTGTCCCAAAAATAAATAAACGTTGAAAAAAAAAATTAAAAAAAAAATATTTCTTTGAGAGATAGAGCATGAATGGGGAGGGGCAGAGAGAGAGGAGAGCGGGAATCCCAAGCAGGCTCCACACTGTCAGTGCAGAGCCTGATTTGGAGCTCAGTCTCATGAACCGTGAGATCACGATCTGAACGGAAATCACTTAATTGACTGAGCCACCCAGGTGCCCTGGTAGTGTCCTTATTAAAGTCTCTCCAGGGGCCTGCAGTAGACCACCTATTTGACCACCTCAGATATCAAATGCCAGTGATACATAGTTACATTCTTCAGTTCTCTGACAGTGGCTTTTGAACCATTGACTTTATCATCAAAAGAGCTTCTGTTGAGATAAGAAAGCCCCAAGCTAAAATGGAATCCCATTCTATTATAATGAAGAATTGAAATTATCCTCTAAACCTACATATACTTTTTACTAGAAACGGCACTGATTACTTTGGAGTAGCAGTAACTTGAGGTGCAAAGTTCCAGATTACATATTTTCTTTAAACCACAGATTGGCACTCTTTTGGTTTGGCTTAAGGTTGCCACTACAGTCTACAAGCTGTTGCCTGTTCCTCTTTGTATTTTATAGCTTTGAGTTTTTTACCCTATTGAATTTCACAGAACTTAACTTTTCCTGATGAAATCCTTTGCCCCTTCATTTCACATCCCCCAAACAGGGTGATGTATCTAGTGCAAGAGGCATGGAGTTAATTGAGTAAATACCAAGAGTTTTAGACATTTACTTTAAAAGGTTTTTACCTAACTTACTTATTTTGAGAGAGAGAGAGTGCACACGCTTTATTTTTTTAAGTTTACTTATTTTGAGAGTGAGAGAGTGCAAGTGCATGCACGCAGGGAGGGGGAGGGGCCGAGAGGAGAGACAGAATCCCAAGCAGGCTCTGCACCATCAGCACGGAGCCTGATGTGGGGCTCCAACAAACCATGAGATGGTGACCTGAGCAGAGATCAAGAGTCAGATGCTTAACCGTCTGCGCCACCTCGGCGCCCCCTAACGTATGTGTTTAAGAGAGTGTGAAAATGGGAGGCGGGTGGGGCAGAGGAAGAGGGAGAGAGAGAACTTAAGCAGCCTCTGTGCCCAGCGCGGAGCCCTACGCCAGGCTTGATCTTACGACTGTGAGATCATGACCTGAGCCTAAATCAAGAGTCAGATGCTTAACCGACTGAGCCACCCAGGCGCCCCTTACCTAACTTATTTTTAATCATAGTTTTATACCCAGATAGTGACTTTGTGGGTAATTACTGCCCATAGCAATCTCAGGTGACCCTTTTCAGTTTAATTGTTGACGACTTTCCTTGGGTAGTCTCCATAGTAATTTGGGCATGAGAAAATGTACCATCTCAAATTTGTGATGGCACTACACTGTGTAGTGAGAAAAAGAGCTTTTGAGTGTAGCTTTCAAGATAACCTTGGACAAGTCACTTAACATCTCTGAGCTTCAGTTTTCTGTTTTTATCATAAAATGGGGATTATACCTTCCCTGCTCACATCATGGGCTTGTTTAGTATCTTAGGTGTGAATCTTTCACATGAAAGGAAACTATAAACAGTCATAAAAATGTGTTACTGTGATTATCATACTATGCGGTATTTTTCTATCCCTTCTTTATGCTTTGTTATTATTATAGTTTCATATTATTATTACCCTGCATGAGGAAAAATAAAACTAGAGGTGCAGAGCAATTGTTCACAATCATATGACATGTAATTAATTGAATTTAAACTAGAGTGTGGGTGTTAATCCTTAGAGCAGTAACTTTTCAATAAATAGAGCTTTACAAAAAAAGGTCTAAATTTTTTGAACAGATAGCACAAATATGTAAAATGAGGAATGTATTCTTGCTTCTTCCAAGTTGAGTTATTAGAGCTTACCTTTTATGTTCATATGAGAGTAAGTGGAAACCTAACTCATCTGGTCATATGTTAGAAATAGATAAAAATAGACATACATTTTAAACATTATATCCTTGATTTCATTATTTATCATTCGTCTTTTCACCTTACCAGAACTTCTTTGGCTGTTAGGAGAAGTTGTAACATTGTTCCCCTTTTATTTAGTTTTATAGCATTGCATCATACTCACTGAAGATTTTTAGATGAGGAGAGATGAATGCTGAAGGTGAGAGAATAGAATTTGCTAGAATACCAACAGGAACGTACAGATTATGTATTTACTTCATTTTTTTTTTAATCTTACCATCTGTCCACTTTTGTAAAGTTGGTTTTCAAACTTGAAGAACATTGCATTTAGGATTTGATTAAATTTGAGGCAACTCTAAACTTCAGTAGTATTTGAGTGCTTTATTCTATTGGATTCCTGGATATTTCTGTTTTCCTTCCTTCCTTCCTTCCTTCCTTCCTTCCTTCCTTCCTTCCTTCCTTCCTTCCTTTCTATATCTACTTTTTCAGCACACCCCCCCCCCCCCCAACCATCTTGTCTTTTGGAATATCTCTTCAACCTCTGTCAGCTCAGGGCTGGGAAAGTGTTTTGCTTTTATACTCCAGGCAGGTCTTCCTTTTGGGTAATGGACTGAAAGGTGGGGGGGGGAGGAGGGGGGGGGGCGGGGGGAGCATTTGTGTTTCCTGTTATGTTTGTTCTTGGCCTCTGATAACTGAAGTTGCAAGTAGAGAATGGAAGAGGTAGTAGGTTTTGTTTTGGTCAAATGTTGGCAACAAAGATCAGTGAAGACCTGTGCTTTGGTTTCTACCCTGCCTCAACTGCCTTTGTGATATGTAAATCTAAATTCCAAGTTGTTTCATTATCTGTAAAACAGGAGAAATAGGATCTGACACTCTAAAACTTTTATAATTCTTAAAAAGGATTGACTTTTGTTTCTTTTTTTTTTCTTTAGAGCCAGCCCTCTAAAAAAAATAATTCCAGTCACTAACAGATTAGTCACAGATCCTTAGTTAGAAGGAATCTGAGATTATTATTATTAATATTATTATTTATTTTATTTTATTTTTTCAAATTTACATCCAAATTAGTTAGTATATAGTGCAGCAATGATTTCAGGAGCAGATTCCTTAGTGCCCCTTCCCCATTTAGCCCATCTCCCCTCCCACACCCTCTCCAGTAACTCTCTGTTTGTTCTCCATATTTATGAGTCTCTTTTGTTTTGTCCCCCTCCCTGTTTTTATATTATTTTTGTTTCCCTTCTCTTATGTTCATCTGTTTTGTCTCTTAAAGTCCTTGTATGAATGAAGTCATATGATTTTTGTCTTTCTCTGACTAATTTCATTTAGCATAATACCCTCCAGTTCCATCCACATAGTTGCAAATGGCAAGATTTCATTCTTTTTGATTGCTGAGTAATATTCCATTATACACACACACACACACACACACACACACACACACACACATACATATATATATACATATACACCACGTCTTTTTCATTCATCCATCGATGGACATTTGGGCTCTTTCCATACTTTGGCTATTGTCGATAGTGCTGCTATAAACATTGGGGTGCATGTATCCCTTTGAAACAGCACACCTGTATCCCGTGGATAAATGCCTAGTAGTGCAATTGCTGGCTGGTAGGGTAGTTCTATTTTTAGTTTTTTGAGGAACCTCCATACTGTTTTCCAGAGTGGCTGCACCAGCTTGCATTCCCAAGGAATCTGAGATTATTTAAATCCACTTCTGCAATAGCCTTGGCAGATGATTGTCCAACCTCTATTTGGATATTTATTTAAAAAAAATACAGTAGTAATTCGTGTTCATTGTAGAAATGCAGCAAATCACAAAAGAATGAAAAAAGTCTAAAATGCCACACTTCAGAAAGAACCGCAGTTAAAATTTTGGTACATAATTGAGTCTGCCGATTCTGAAATCAGAATGCTTGGGTTTGAATTCTTGGGCTCTGCTTTGCTACTGCTTCCTAGCTCTTGGCCAAGTTACTTAACTTCTTCAAGCTTCAGTTTCTTCACTTGTAACAAAGAGTCAATGAAAATACCTAATCCACAGAAGGTGGTTGTGAGGTTTAAATTAGGAAATAATGTGTCAAGCATGTGGCAGTTTCTTGCACTTGGAAGGAACTCAGTAAATGTTTGCTACTGTTACTATTGTTAGGTTGTTTGAATTGAATGAGATACATTGTTTTATAATCTCTTTTGACATACCGGCATAATGTGAACATTTGCCCATTTGATTGCATTTTCTTTTATGTTTGTAAAAATTAAGGTATTCTCGGGGCATCTGGGTGGCTCAGTCAGTTGGGTGTCCGACTTCACTCAGGTCATGATCTTGCAGTTCAGGGGTTCGAGCCCTGCATCGGGCTCTGTGCTGACAGCTCAGAGCCTGGCGCCTGCTTCCAATTCTGTGTCTCCCTCTCTTTGCCCCTTCCCCCTCCCGTGCTCACACTCTCTGTCTCTGTCTCTCAAAAAAAAAAAAAAATAAAAAAATTAAGGTACTGTATGTAATTTTATTTTTTTCTTAATATTTAAAGAAATTTGAATTTTCTACATTGAACATGTTTATAATCAGTAGCAAAGTGAGTACATATTTTATAAAATATAGGACTTCCAATTAAATGTGAATTTCAAATAAACATGAGTAATTCTTTTTAGTATAAGTATATTCCATCAACATTTGGGAAAGACTTATACTAAATGTTTATCCATTATTTATGTGAAATTCACATTTTTAAATGTTTATTTTTGAGAGAGGGAGAGAGAGACAGAGTGTGAGCAAGAGAGGGACGGACACACACACACACACAGACACACAGACACACACACACACAGAATCTGAATTAGGCTCCAGGCTCTGAGTTGTTCTACAGGGCTCGAAGTCAAAAACGGTGAGATCATGACCTGAGCCGAAGTTGGATGCTTAACTGACTGAGCCACCCAGGTGCTCCTGAAATTCACATTCAGCTGCACATCTTATTTGCTAAACCTGGCAACTCTAATCTAAGTGACTTTAATATCAAGGTGGATCACCTATCCAACATCTTAATCTCCAACCCTCCTTGATCTTAATTCTAGTGATGGTGACCATAACAGAGATAGGGTCTCCAAATTCAGCTGAGTCCTTAATACTGTCCTGTATTGCTAAGTATCCTTAAACTGCACCCATTCTCATTTACTCCCACAGTAATTCTTATCTTCTCTGTAATCTCAGTCTCTGATTCTGCTACCTGAATTTAAGGTCTCTATTTTCTTCTATCTCCTATGGTACCTCATTCCATTATTTCCCTTTATTATATTCTTCAACTTTTCTCATTAAAGAACAAGCCATTAGATGAAATATTGGCTGAGAGCCTTGAAAAGAGAGTTTAAACCTTTTAGTATGTGTGGCATACAAGACCCTACAAGATTCACAATCCACTTCAGGCTTCACTTTCTCTGACAGGCTTCCCCGGACTGCCCAGTGTGAATTAAGAGCTCTGCTTACATGCTCCCACTGTACTGTATGCATCTACCATAATATTTGCCATAATTTTCTTACTGTCCTTCTCCCTTATCAGACTTTAGACACCTTGAGACCACGAGTTATGTCTTGTCTTTATTACCTCAGCGTTTACCACAATGTGCACGCAAGTGGAGGAGGGGGCAGAGAGAGAGACAGAATCCCAAGCAGGCCCCAAGCTGTCAGTGCAGAGCTGGACGTGGGGCTCGATGACTGAGCCGAAATCCAGAGCCGGATGCTCAACTGACTGAGCACCCAGGCACCCCTTGACTGACTGACTGACTGACTGACTGATTTATTTAAACATTTTTTAATGTTTATTTTTGAGAGAGAGAGAGAGACAGGCAGGGCGTGAGCGGGGAGGGGCAGAGAGAGAGGGAGACACAGAATCCAAAGCAGGCTCCAGGCACCCAGCCATCAGCACAGAATCCGACGCAGGGCTTGAACCCACGAACTGTGAGATCATGACCTGAGTGAAAGTCAGATACTTAACCAGCTGAGCCACCCAGGTGCCCCTTGATTTATTTATTTTGTAACTGGAAGTATGTCAATCCCCTTTACCTACTTTGCTCATCCCCCCCACCCCTCTCCTCTCTGGCAATTACCAGTTTGTTCTTGGTTTCTGTTTTGTTTGTTCATTTGTTTGTTTGTTTGTTTTTAGATTCTTCATACAAGTGAAATCATCTGGTATTTGTCTTTCTCAGTCTGACTTATTTTACTTAGCGTAATACCCTTTAGGTCCATCCATGTTGCATAAATGGTTCAGTGGTGGTCAGTACTCAGGCATGCCATTTTTCATCCCTTTTCTCAGTATTTTTGTATATGAGAGTGTTACATGAGATTTTTAAAAAAGTAAATGGCTTAAGAAAGGCTGAGCATCAGGTACACTATGTTTTTGCTACTCATCTGATTACCAGCGTAGTAAGCCTATTAAAGAATATTCATTGGCATAACCTCTAATGTTTGGAAGGGAGCGTGGACTGTGACGGGGACACATGGTTGCTTCCCCTATTCCACAGGGCTCTGTGTGAATCAGAAATGTGAGATGAGATAATATATGTCAAGGTACTTTGTAAACTCACTTTATACAGGTAAAATTTCATTGTTATCAATGATCCTTCCTTCTGTAAGAGCTTAAAAGTCATCTGCATAATAATCAGTCTTAGAATCATCTGGTTGTTGACATTAGATTCAGTCCATAGGCCTGAAATCACATTTTCACCTTTACCCACCCCTGTGTTTTGACAATTGAGGCAACATTTTCTCATTCCCAGTCTGGCACCTTTCTATTTTTCATGAGTTCTCAAAGTTCACTGACAGTGTTTCCCTTTTCGCGTTTCTAAATTTTCTTGTGTGATCTTGGATTCGGTCATGTAGACTTGAATTCAGATAAAACAGGTGGGTGGGGTCTTTATGCTTTAAGAGTTCTGATGGCTCTCAACAATGCTCTTTTTCAAATGTGAAAATCATTTCAAATCATTTTGTTTTCTGGTAGAACAATTAGAAGTAAAATGGAATGGCTGTGCTTTTTCTCCTTTTGGTATTATACTGTGTACTCTAACTAGTGGTTCTTCATCTTAATATATATTTAAAAAAATTTTTTTTAAACATTTATTTATTTTTGAGACAGAGAGAGACAGAGCATGAACGGGGGAGGGTCAGAGAGAGGGAGACACAGAATCAGAAACAGGCTCCAGGCTCTGAGCTGTCAGCACAGAGCCCGACGCGGGGCTCGAACTCACGGACCGCGAGATCATGACCTGAGCCGAAGTCGGCCGCTTAACCGACTGAGCCACCCAGGCGCCCCTCTTAATATATTTTTAAAAGCCGTCAAATGTTTTAACGTTTTTCTCTTTAACATATTTAGTGACTGAACTTGTAACTTTTTATACTCTTCTCTCAATTTGTCAATCAGATGTAGCGTGTGTTCTTTCTTAAATGTCCTCTTGATATTGAACTCTGGGAGAGGGGAGAGGAGAGACAACTGGTACAGACACATTAGTTTATGTGGAAATGCCAGCATTATCAGATCACTTAAGACTCATGTTAAAAGTGTAGATTTCCTGGCCCCACTGAACATCTGAGTTCTAGAGGTATGGACAATGGGTTGCAGTTAAAAAGATCTCCATTTTGATGTCAAAGCTGGGTTTGGTGACATCTGATGTCACAGCTGGGTTTATGAATCCCTGCTGTATGATATGTGGGGAGACTTCCATGCATGGGTGGTGTTTAGTAAGTAGGTCATATAGTATAGTCCTCGATGGCAACACAAGTAGGAAAAAACTGGATGAACTTTGAAAACCATATTATAAAAAATATTGGAGGGGTGCAGAAATAATGAAGCAGGTGAACTAAAATTCCAGAAGTGGAAGAATCCTGTGTAGGTGAGGAGAGGATTGATGACATTTACATTTGCTGATTCTGGACACAGACCGGAGAAGAAGGATGAGCCAGAGGTGAACTGAGTCTTACTGAAGCTGCAACATAGCACTGATGGTCCACTTGCTGAATAGATTAAAATGATCAGCCTCTCTCGTCCGTTTTGTCTAGTAGAGTAAATGACAGACTCTCACTGGGAAGATATGTTGTGTAGTTTCTGAGGTTCTTTCATTTAAAATATCCAGCATACACTGAACAATTTCTCAAAAATTGAAAAGGTAGAAAACTGTGACTTATAATCAAGAAAAAAAATAAACTATAGTTGTAGATCCACTGGTAATTCAAGTTAGCAGGCAAGGACTTTGAAATAACTGTAATATGCTAAAAAAGTAGGCAAAATGGACAAATGGGTGAAAAGTTGGAGAATTTCTACAAAGAATTGGAATCCATAGAAAAGAATTAAATGGATATTCTAGGAGTCAAAAACCTAACACTGGTTGCTAAAGGTGTTTCATTTACATGCTTATTGGAAAATCTTGGTGTACAGGACTCTAGGACCTTGCCTTACCCTTTGCCTGACTCTTCATTTTTCTAAACAAAACAAAACAAAACACACACAAAACGCACACAAAACAAAACAAAAAACCCAAACAAAAAAAGGGAAAACAGGTCATTTGAATATACACAATTTATGTATGTTAGTAGACTATGTCTGTCTTGTTCACTGCTGTATTCCTAGGGCTTAGTTCAGCGCCTGACACATTAAAAACAGAACAAAAACGACAAAAACAAAAAGTTCATGGTATCTAAACTTATTTATTGGATGGATTTAATAGACAATATATAACCAAAGACAAGATTAAAGACCTTTTAGGCAAGTCAATAGAAAATATCCAGTTTGAAGCACAGAAAGGAAAAAAATTGGAAAAAGTGGAACAGAACCTAAGACATAGGTGGAACAGTAGTAAAAGGCTGAATAATGTATAACTGGAGACCCAGACCAGAGAAGAAAGATTAGCGTGGGAGCAGATATCTGCAGAAATAATGGTAAGACATTTTCCAAAACTGATGAAAGACATCAACCCAGAGATTCAAGTAGTTTAACAAACCCCAAGCAGGGTAAATACAAAGAAAAAGTACCCTTAAGCCTATCTTAATGGAACTATTGAAAAGTAGAGACAAAGAGAAATTCTTAAAATCTGTGAGAAAGGACCAAAAGACACACTACTTTCAAAGGAACAGTAATATAACTGATAGCTAACTTTGAATACAACTGTGGAAACTGGGAAATAATGAAAAGACGTTTTTAGTGTCAAAAGAAAATACTGTCTCATGAAAATTCCGTTCCTAGCAGAAATACCCTTCAGAAATGAAGGTGAAGTAAAGATGTTTTTAGGCAAACAGCTGAGAGAATTAATCACCAGCAAACCTGCTCTGTAACAATTACTAAAGGAAGTTCTTTAGGCAGAAGAGAAATGGCTCAAGTGGAAGGGTTAACACTATAGGAAATAATAAGGAGCACCCAAATGGGTGTTCATAGGAGTTAGGTGTACACCCAATATGGATAAATACCAAACATATTGGCCCCCCTGTTTCCCTTAGAAACTTTATTGGAACTTTTTGGGGATTTTATTTTTCATTCTAGAATGATAGAATTTCTGTAAGCTTTATTAAGGTACATTTGCTACACAATAAATTAACTGCACATATTTAAAATGTACAATTTGATGAACATTGATATATGTACACGTTTGTAATAACATCACTGTAGTCAAGTTGACAAACGTTTACATCACCCACGCAGTTTTCTCCAACCCCTGTAGTCCATTCCTACGTCCCATCCCTAGACAACCACTAGTTGTTTTGCCCAGTGGATATATCACAAATCGTTCATTCATTCATCTGTTGATGGATATTTGGGCTGCTCCAGTTTTAGCTACTACAAGTAAAGCTGCCTCGAAGGTTAATGTATGCAGCCTTGTGTGGACATACCAGTACTTTCATGTCTCTTGAGTAAATGTGAAGGAGTAGAATGGTGGGGTCGTATGGTGGGTGGGGGTGTTTACCTTTTTCAGAAGCTGCCAATCTTTTTCTTCCCCAAAGCGGTCGTACCATTTACAGCAGTATAGGAGAGTTCTGGTTGCTCCCTATCCTGGCCAAGACTTACTTTCCTTAAAACAATTTTTTTAATTACAGCCATCCTAGTAGGTGTGAAGTGGTATATCTTGGTTTTGATTTGCATTTCGCTAATGACTGATGATGCTGAGCATCTTTCCCTGTGCTTATTTACCATCTGAATATTTTCTTTGATGAAGTGCATATTCAAATCTTTTGCCCATTGAAAAAAAAATTTTTATTGGGTTTTGAGAGTTTGTTAATATATGCTGAATACAAGTTCTTTATGAGGTATGTGATTTACAAATATTTTCTCCTTGTTTCTGGCTTGTTTTTGTTTTTCTTCTTCTGAAAGCATCTTTTGAGAGCATATGTTCTTTGCTGAAGTCCAATTTATCAATTTTTTTCTATACAAAAAAAAGATCATGTTATTGATGATATATCTAAGAAACTTTTGTCTGACTCAAGGTCACAAAGATTTTTCTCCTATGGTTCCTTCTGGAATTTTATTATTTTAGGTTTTACACTTAGGTCTATGACTCATTTTTAGTTAATTTTTGTACTTGGTGTGATTTCATATGCCTATTGTTTTGTCAATCCACATAGTGTTCATTAATGAATCCTTATAGTAAAATTTGAAATCAGGTATGTAAATCCTTCAACTTTTTCTTTCTCAGGAATGTTTTAGCTAGATCCTTTGCATATCCATGCACAGTTTAGGATTAGTTTGTCAATTTCTATTAAAAAAAAGCCTATTTTGATACAGATTGTGGTGAATCTATGTATCAGTTTTGAGAGGATTTCATTTCAACAGTTAGTTTTAATTCAGTTTGATTATTGCTAATATATAGAAATACACTGATTTTTTTGTTTGTTGATCTTTGTTTTTAGTGAGACCATAGTGTTTAGTGTTTTGTTTTGTTTTTTTAATTAAAAATTTTTTTTAATTATATTTATTTTCGAGAGACAGGGTGAGACAGAGCATGAGTGGAGGAGGGGCAGAGAGAAGAGACACAGAGTCCGAAGCAGGCTCCAGTTTCCCAGCAAGCATTCAGCACAGAGCCTGATGCGGAGCTCGAACCTACAAACCCTGAGATCATGACCTGAGCCAAAGTCAGACACTCAATCGACTGAGCCACCCAGGCACCCCAGTGTTTTGTTTTTTTAAGGACAATTTTAATCGTATCTCACAAAAGTCAACATATTTGATAGTCTAGTTCTCTGCTTGACCTGTAGAAACTGTAATAAATGTAAGGGTTCTTTCTGTTGTTAGATTGTAAAGGAAGAATGCACCTGGGCAGTGTTGACAGGAGCAAGATGTAAACAGGAAGAATAAAGTCTCTTGTCCATCCTCCAGTCTTACACTCTGTCTTTAGTGGCCCCTTGCAAGTGCAGAGCCTTAGCAAGGAGCCAGCTGGCAAAGGAGAAATGGAGTTAGCGTAGTAACCCCACCATCAGAAAACATAGTACAGAAGGGTAGATGTGAAGATGAGAGATCGCGCTTAGCAATGCGCACGGTCCACCCCTTTGGCTACTCAGTAGCTGTACCTCCTTTTGTCAGATATTTGATCTTGTGTACAGAAAACACCCTGTGCTTTTGACAAAGAAGGTAGAAGTCTTCTTTGTACAAATGAATGCATCCTTACCTTTTCCCAAAATAAGGAACAAAGTCCCAGTATTTAGTGTATCCATTTCTGGGTGACATCCACACTATCCATTTTGAGGCTGTTTTTAATTATTTCTCAAATTCATAGTGCCATCTGAATATCCTGCTATGTATAGGCTAAATTGTAAAGTTAACCATTGCTAATGAAATTTGTGTAACATTGAGAAGAGAGAAGAAACTCATTTACACACTCATGCAAAATTGTTTATAGTAAGCAAAGAAGAACATACGTACAAATGTTGGAGACCTTGCTTGTGTTAACTAGTTGAGAGATTGTTGTTCATTTTTATAACTACTTTACTTTGCCTATTTGTTCCATGTTTCTTTTGCCCTTATTCAGGACCTTAGCAGGTGGATAACTCACACCTTCTTTAGGGAAGAATATAAGCCCTCAGAGGTCCTGCTTTATGTGTATTTCCATTAACTTTTACTATTGTACGTGTATAAGATATATTTCAGAGAATCCTCGGGGTTCCAGAGTTCTCCCTGTCCCCCTTGTGTAGCGGTAGTCCAGGATCTCTTAAGTAATCCAGATGAATTATACCAGCCAGTAGAATGACTACTTTGCCTGTTGATTTAATGCTGTGGTTCTCAACTGAGGGTAGTTTTGCCTCCCAGGGAACATATGGGAATGTCTGGAGGTACTTTTAATTCACGTGACTTTGGAGGGTGATATACTGGTGGGTAGAGGTCAGGGTGCTGCCAAGCTTCCTATAATGCATAGGACAGCTGCCAACAGCAAAGAATTATGCAGCCTAAAACGTCAGGAGTGCTGAGATTGAGAAATCTTGATTTAATGGCACAGAGCCCGTGTGATCATGAAGCAGTTTCAAGTTCCAATTTAGTTGGAACCTAGTGGTGTCATTCCTTCCTTGGGAACCCAGGCCTTGAAACCGGCAGATCTCAAAGTTGTGGGCACTGGAAGCAAGAATTCTGCTAATGGGGTTTTTAGGGAAAATAGTGAGAGAAACCACTTCTACTTATACCTCTTGACCATCAGGTGCATGTGTGCCGACTATGGGAAAGCAACATTGTATATTAGTTATTGCTTCAAAGCGTATAGTTGAGGATTTTGTCTTAAACCAGCGCTGTAACTGAGTCTTCAGCAGGCCATTCTATTAGTCTGTTAGACCAGCTACATCCAACTGATAGGGTATGTGTTAAGACCAGTGAATTAATTTCAAGGTCCGCAAGTCCATCCCTGTACTATTTTTGCCGTGAAATGAGTTCCATGTTTTATTTTGCTTGAAGGGGAACTATTGGCTAAAATACCTAATTTCAGTTGCCTTGTGCTCCTTAAATTGTTGTCTGCTAATGGACCAAAGGACCATTTCCTCTATAATTTCATTTGCATATTAGTTTTCAGATAAGTGAAAGATTAGTGTATTATGTAAAGTATTTATTTATTTATTTTATTTTATTTTTAAAATTTACATCCAATTAGCATATAGTGCAACAATGATTTCAGGAGTAGATTCCTTAGTGCCCCTTCCCCACTTAGCCCATCCCCCCTCCCACAACCCTTCCTGTAACCCTCAGTTCTCCATATTTATGAGTCTCTTCTGTTTTGTCCCCCTCCCTGTTTTTATATTATTTTTGTTTCCCTTCCCTTATGTTCATCTGTTTTGTCTCTTAAAGTCCTCATATGAGTGAAGTCATAGGATTTTTGTCTTTCTCTGACTAATTTCACTTAGCATAATGACCTCCAGTTCCATCCACATAGTTGCAAATGGCAAGATTTCATTCTTTTTGATTGCCGAGTAATAACTCCATTGTATATGTATACCACATCTTCTTTATCCAGTCATCCATTGATGGACATTTGGGCTCTTTCCACACTTTGGCTATTGTTGATGGTGCTGCTATAAGCATGGGGGTGCCTGTGTCCCTTCAAAACAGCACACCTGTATCCTGTGGATAAATGCCTAGTAGTGCAATTGCTGGGTCGTAGGGTAGTTCTATTTTTAGTTTTTTGAGGAACCTCCATACTATTTTCCAGAATGGCTGCACCAACTTGCATTCCCATAAAGTATACATTTTGTAGTATCAGCAGATTTCCTTCCCTCTGGCTATAACAAAATCATTTTGGCATGGGAAGGAAATGGTTAAAAGTAGACTAGTGGGTCATCTCCATATGAAGTTAATAGGACTTAAGCCTGGAAGCTGATTTTCTATTGGCTTTTTCCTCTTCATGATAATTCCAAGTTTATTTTGACCTGTATCTTTCTTTTTTTATGAATGAAGTTCTCTTTCATTCAGCCTGATAGTAAATGGCCATTGGTAGGTACATGACTAAATAGCTTAGGCTTCTGTCTTGAACTAAGTTGTAAACTAAGTACAGTGGCAGGTGCTTGAACTCTGTTATTTGAAAAGCCTCTTCCTTCCCTGGGATGAGTTTAGGATTGTTTTAGTAAAGCTTTTTTTTTTTTTTTTTTTTCAACGTTTATTTATTTTGGGGACAGAGAGAGACAGAGCATGAACGGGGGAGGGGCAGAGAGAGAGGGAGACACAGAATCAGAAACAGGCTCCAGGCTCTGAGCCATCAGCCCAGAGCCCGACGCGGGGCTCGAACTCCCGGACCGCGAGATCGTGACCTGGCTGAAGTCGGACGCTTAACCGACTGCGCCACCCAGGCGCCCCAGTTTAGGATTGTTTTAAATGTCATGTTACAACCAGCATGTAGAATCTTTGCCATTCAGAAATTGTTTTCTCAGCTTCAGGAAGGAGGTGAAGCCTGGATTGGAATTTTCACTGCTGACTTTTCTTCTGCAACTTTTAGTTATTAAAACTTACAATTTAGATTATTTTGTCAATATGTTTTTAAAAAGTTGAATTCCAGAGGTAAACATTATAAACATTTGGCTGTGCCCCTTTGGATTCTACTATTTAGGTGTCCATTTTAATTTTCAATATCAACTGCATTGTTTCTTCACATAATTGTAAAAAGGGAGATTCAGAAAGTTGGTTGATGACTTTTTAAAGAATTGTATTAGAAAATGTTTATAATTGAATATTATTTAAATATTAGCTAAAATGATGCCCTGGAGGCAGACTGGTTTGGTAGGTAAAAACCAAAACACGTTTTATTATTCCTTTTCTCTTTGTGTCTGTGTGCACACATGTGTGTGTAAGAAGCATTTGACAATAAGTTGTAGGCATCATGGTCCTATACTCTTAAATACTTCAGACTCAAGAGTAAAGAAGGACCTCTCTTAACTATAATTCTAGAAGTCAGGAAATGTAACATTAATAACAATACTCTTGTCTTTAATACATGGTCCATATTAAAAGTTTGTCAGTTGCAATTTCCCAAATAATTTACATACTTTGAAAATCTATTTTTCTATTTTGTTTTATCAATTTCCTGTGTTTTGTTTTATTTTTTATTTTTCTAATGTTTATTTTTTAGAGAGAGAGCATGTGTGCGAGCTGGGGAGGGGCAAAGAGAGAGGGGACAGAGGATCTGAAGGGCTCTGAGCTGACCGCAGCGAGCCTGATGTGGATGTGGGGCTTGAACTCAGGAACTATGGGATCATGACCTGTGCTGAAGTCAGATGCTCAACTGACTGAGCCACTCAGGTGCTCCCCTATGTTTTGTTTAATAGTGATTTTTGAAGGGATTCCTTTTTTTTCTCCTTTCTCCTTTGGGTTTCAGATGTGGGAATTAATATTCAATACTGTAAACTCTACATAAATTGCATACCATGTTTCTCATGCTTAGGCATGTGTAACCTGAGTCTGAGTTTGTGTGCTAGGCTCCAGCACTTAAGCATACTTTGGGCAGTCATTTTGAAACAGGATTTTACTTAAATTGCTTTTGGAAAAGGATTTTGAAATTTAAACAAATATGGCTATATTATGGAATAGAACACAACATTTTGCATTTCTTTTTAAGATAGAGCATGAGACTTCAAAGGAGTCATTTACCCCCAATAATTGGGGGTCAGAATCAGGCCAAATTTGCTTAATTTAGGGAAAACGTCCCCCTTTAAAGATTAGGTTGATGAAGCTTAGGCACTTGGCTATTTTAAAAATATTTAATGTTTGAAGTTCTTGCATCAGTAGTTTTAGTGGAAGTCATCACAATTTTGAAATAAAAATGAAACAGTAATTATGCTCATGTTAGTGAGAGGAATGATACTATATGAGGCATTTCATCAAAGTATCTCTGTCCAGCTCAATAATGGATGCCTTGAGTTTAGTGTAGATCACCCACTGTAGCTAGTTTTCTTTTTTATCCCTATTAAATTGGAAAATTATAACTTGTGATTATTGCTTGTCAGAAATAGCAGCAAGTGTTTGAATCTGTTTAATAGCTTTAGATATTTGTATTGAATGTGAACTGAAAAATTATGAAGAGATTTTTCACCAACAGATGCTTTTAATGCTTTGTCAGATGCTAAATTGATGTACATTATTAAGCAAGAGCTGGGAGATTGAATGTACCATCCTAGGAGACAGGGACAAGTAGCTTCCTATTTTACTGTTGGATTGTGCTTGTTCCAGAAAGTTTTTTTTTTTTTTTTAATACTTCTGTGGGGTGTGTGTGTGTGTGTGTGTGTGTGTGTGTGTGTATGTTAGAGGAGGAATACTGTTTCTATGTTTTTCTTTTGGGGAGATATATATTCCTTTAATTACAAATCTTTCTGATTTGCAAACGATAACAGATACATTTGAAGCTCTGGGCACTCCTCCCTGATCCACTTCTCCCCTCTCCAGTGTTTACTACTGTTCTGGAGTTGATTTGTACTCTTTCTGTATATGTATGTTTATTCTTTTTTTTTTTTTAATGTTTATTTTTGAGAGAGACAGAGACAGAATGAGAGTAGGTTAGGGGCAGAGAGAGGGAGACACAGAATCTGAAGCAGGGTCCAGGCTCTGAGCTGTCAGCACAGAGCCTGATGCGGGACTCGAACTCATGAGTTGTGAGATCATGACCTGAGCTGAAGTCGGACGCTCAACCGACTGAGCCACCCAGGCGCCCCTGTATGTGTATTCTTTCTCTTGTGTATGTATGTGTCTGTAAAACTAACTACAGTTTAACATTTTTACATAAAAAGTATACTGTAAATATACTCCACACTTGCTGCTTAAACCTACATTTTTAGATTTGGTTCTGGTTTATGCATGTGCATGTAGTGGATTCAGTGTAACCGCATGTATATTTCATTGTATGAAGGTCAATTTATCTGTTTCTGATACAGAACAACACTTAGTTGGTTTCTAGGGTTGTTTTTTTTTTTTTTTAACTGTTACAGTGCTTCAAGGAGCAGGAATTTGCATGTATTCTCTAGTTTTTATCTCTGACATAAAATGTATTGTGAGACATATGTACAAGAATATATGAAACGTGTTTGTATAGTTTATAGTTTAAAAAGTAATACTATGACCATTTGTCAATCTAAATTCAGATTAAGAAGTACAGCATTACCAGTACCTTACAAACCCTTGAATGGCCCCAATCACATTCCTTTTCTTACCATTCCTTTACCACTATCCTGAATTATATTAAAAATTTTCCCTTGCTTTTCTTTATAGTATGTCTCCCTACAATGTCATTTTGTTTGCCTGTTTTTGATTTTTATTATTATATAGTGGAATAATACTGTAAGTATTTTTCTGATTTCTTTTGTAAGCATATTTTTTCCATTGTTATCCATGGCATTGTATATAGTTCAGTTTTACTGCTATACAGTATTTTTTTATTTCAATATTTAGTTATCCATGGTATCAATGATGACATTCGCATTGTTTCTTTTTTTTTTTTTTTTTTGCTATTATTAACAATGCTGCTTGTGACCATTCTTGTACATGCCTCTTGTACATGTGCAGGAATGTAGAGAATATATTTCAGGGAAGAATGAGGATATGGGAGCTTCTTTAGTTTTACTAGATAATGCCAAATTGTTTTTTAAAATGATCCAGAGGCACCTGGGTGGCTTAGTCAGTTAAGCGTCTGATGTCACCTCAGGTCATGATCTCCCAGTTCAAGGGTTCGAGCCCCACATTGGGCTCTGTGCTGACTCTTGGAGCCTGGAGCCTGCTTTGGACTCTCTCTCTCTCTCTCTCTCTCTCCCTCTCCCTCTCCCTCTCCCTCTCCCTCTCCCTCTCCCTCTCCCTCTCCCTCTCCCTCTCTCTCTCTCTCTCCCCCTTCCCTGCTCATGCTCTGTCTCTTTCTCTCTCTCTCAAAAATAAATAAAACGTTAAAAACAACAACAAATAAGGTGACCCAACCAGTTGACACTCCCACCAGCACTGTGTAAGTGTTCCTGTTGCTCCGTATCCTTGCCAATGCTTGGTATTGTCTGTCTTTTTAATTTTTATCTATCTGGTGGGTAAGAAATGGTATAGTATTGTAATTTGAATCTGTATTTCCTTGACTAGTGAGGTTCAGCTTTCTTTCCCTTTCCTTCCTTCCTTCCTTCCTTCCTTCAGTTTATTTATCCACTTTGAGAAAGAGAGAGAGATCGAGAGAACCAGTGGGGGAGGGGCAGAGAGAGAGGGGGACAGAGGATCCAAAGCAGCCTCCCTGCTGACAGCAGAGAGCTGATGTGGGGCTCAAACTTCTGAACCGTTTGATCATGACCTGAGCCAAAATCAAGAGTCAGACACTCAGCTGACTGAGCCACCTAGGCACCCCTCAGCTTTTTTTCATGTATCTGTGAAATATCTATCTATATTTTTGCTCTTTTTCTACTTGGGTTGACTTTTCCTGATTGATTTGCAGTAATTTTTATATGGTTTATATGTAATTCTTGATATTTACATGTTGTAAATATCTTTTCCAATTTATGATTGGATTTTTTTTATCCCTTTCATGTATCTTTTAATGATTGAGTTCTTAATTTTAATATTGCTGAATTTTTCAGTCTTCTATGATTTGCGATTTTCATTTAAAAAATTTTTGGTGTGTATCATTCCTTGCCTTTCCTGATTTCATTAAGATATTCTCCTGTATTGGAGTGCCTGGTTGGCTCCGTTGGTTAAATGTCTGACTCTTGATTTTTGCTCAGGTTGTGATCTCATAGTTCATGGGATCGAGCTCTGTGTCAGGCTCTGTGCTGTCCGTGCAGAGTCTGCTTGGGATTCTCTTTCTCCCTCTCTCTTTGTCCTTCCATTGCTTGTGCACTCTCTCAAAAAAATAAATAAACTTAAAAAAAAAAAAAGATACTCTCCTATATTATTTTTTAAAAGTTGTTTTTCACGGGTATGGTTTTTGTTTTGGTTTGGTTTAGTTTTCACTTTCACACTCAAGTGTGAATAATCCACATGGATTTATTTTTGTGTAAGAATCCACTTTAATTTTTTCCTGTATGATAACAAATAACTGATTGTTCCATCTTATTTATTGAATAGTTCATTCTTTCCTTTGTGATCTACAGTACTTGCTCAGTTGAAAAATAAATCTCCTTATATGCCTGGGCTTAGTTTCTTTCTTCTGCTATCTGTCCTGGTCTCAGTAACTCGCATGATTATTTATCCCAATTACTATAGCTTTCAGTAAGTCTTGAATAATTAGCATGGCAAATCCCCCCCCCCCCCAGTTTTTTCTTTAAGAAAAGTCATGGTAGTGCTTTTCATATTGGTTTTAGAATCAACTTATTGATTTTCATGAAAAATGGTGATGGGGTTTTGAATGGTATTGCATTGAGTCTTTCAATCAAGTTGGGGAGGATTGACTGACATCATGATAGTGAGGATTCCTTTTAAAGAATGTATCTCTGGGGGTGCCTGGGCCCAGTCAGTTGAACATCTGACTCTTGATTTTGGCTTGGGTCATAATCCCAGGGTCATGGCATTGAGCCCCATGTAAGGCTTTGTGCTGAGTGTGGAGCCTACTCAAGATTCTCTCTCTCTCCCTCTCTCCCGCATGCACACAGTCTCTTCTCCCTCTCTAAAAAAAAATATATATGTATGTGTATCTATCTATATAGGTACAGATATATCTATTTTATCTTTTAAAAATTCATTTCAATTACATTTTATAGTTTTTTCATTGTATAAAGAACCTGCACATCAAATGTCACAATTTTTCCTAGAATTGTTTTGATGCTCTTTGTATATGGTATTTTTTAAAAATAGCATTTCCTGGTTGTGCATAGAAATATAACTAACTTTTGTATTTTGTTTTTATTTCCAGTAACTTCATTTTTATTGATTTATCTCTAGATTTTTAAAAAAGTTTTCTGTAAGACTGTCAATCATCTGTGAATAGTTGCAGTTTTGTTCATTTTCAGTCTTTGTAACTTTTTTTCTTTTTTTCTGTGAACCCACTGAGGTTTTCCAGTGTTGAATAGAAGTGGTGGTAGTGGGCATCTGTGTCTTGGTTTTGATCTTAAAAAGAGAACTTTTATTATTTCACTGTTAAATGTAATGTTTGTAAGATGAAAAAAAATAAATGCTCTTACTAAATTAAGGAAGTTCTGGATTGCTAAGTTAAAAAAATTCTTGGTTGGGGTGCACCTGGGTGGCTCAGTCTGTTGAGCATCCAACTCTTGACTTTGGCTCCGGTCATGATCTCGCAGTTTGTGGAATCGAGCCCCACTTCGGGCTCCACGCTGGCAGCACAGAACCTGCTTGGGACTCTCTCTCTCTCCTTCTCTCTCTGCCCCTCCCCTGCTCATGCTCTCTCTCTTTCAATATAAATAAATAAACTTAAAAAAATTTTTTGAATGGATGTTGAGTATTATCAGATGCTTATTTAGTCTTCATTGAGGTAATTGTGTAATTTTTCTTTCTTTAGTCTGTTTATACTGTTTGTCATTATTTTCTCATTTTCTGATTTCTAATAATCACGTTAACCTTGTTAACCTTGTTCCTGGGGCAGTTGTTGGTTGAAATGTATAATTTTTTAAAGAATTACTGAATTCATTTGCTGATATGTTGTTTAGGATGTTTGCATCTATGTTTATGAATATTATTTGTATTTTTCCATTCTTATATAATCCGTGTCTGGTTTCCATGTCAGGGTTATTCTAGTTGTATAAAATTAATTGGGGAACTTCCTTTTTGTATTCTTTGTATGTTTATGTAGTATTGGAATTCTGTGTTGATTCACAATTTGACAGAATCCCCCCATAAAACCATCTGGACTTAGTACTTTCTTTGAGGGAAAATTGTAAACCAGTGATTTCAGTTCTTGAATTGTTGTCAGACTATTCTGATTCTCTTTTCTTAAATTAATTTTGATAAATTGTATTTTTCTAAGAATGTACATTTCAATTCAAAAGTTGTTTATGGTATCTTTTTAGGATCTGTTTAATCTGCGGGAACTGAAATTATATTCTGTGGTTTTCTCCTAATGTTTATTTGTTCCTTTGCTTTTTTCTTGATTATTTTTTTTTTTGTGTGTGTATTTCATTTGTATTTCAAAGACACGGTTCTTAGCTTTGTTAATTTTCTTGCCTGTTTTCTGTTAATTTTGCTCTTATCAGTTTTCTTCCTTGGGTTTGTTATGCTGTACTTTTTTCCTGACTTTTACATTTTAATTGTGGTTAATTTTTTTAAAAGTTTATTTATTTTGAGGGAGGGAGGGACTGAGAGAGGGAGAGAGGGAGAGAATGAACGAACGAGTGGGGAAGGGGCAGAGAGAAAGGGGAAGAGAATCCCAAGCAAGCTCCATGCCATCAGTGCAGAGTCCGATGTGGGGCTCGAACCAATGAACGAACCATGAGATTGTGACCTGAGCTGAGATCAAGAGTTGGATGCTCAACCGACCAAGCCACCCAGATGCCCCATCCATCTCAACCATTTTTAAGTGTATAGTTGAGTCGTGTTAAGTACATTCCCATTGTGCATCCAATCTCCAGAACACTTTCATCTTGCATAACTGAAACTCTATACCCATTAAATGACTTTTCCTTATTTCTTCCTCCCTTAGTCCTTGTCGACCAACATTTTACTTTCTGTGTCTCTGAATTTGATTATTTTAGGTACCTCATATAAGTGGAATCATACAGTATTTTTCTTTGTCTTTTTTTAAAGTTTGTTTGAGAGAAAGAATGAGCAGAGGAGGGACAGAGAGAGAGGAGAGAAAGAATCCCACGGAGGCTCTGCGTTGTCAGCGCGGAGCCCGATATGGGGCTCCAAACTGTGAGATCATGACCTGAGCTGAAACCAAGAGTCAGATGCTTAACCGACTGAGCCCCCCAGATGCCCCCCAGTATTTGTTTTTTTATGACTTCTTATTTCGCTTAGCATAAAGTCTTCAAGGTTCATCCATGTTGTAACGTGTGAGAATTTCCTTCCTTTTTAGGGCTGAGTAATATTCCATTGTATGTATATACCACATTTTGCATATCTGTTCATCTGTTGGACACTTGGGTTGCTTTCACCTTTTGGCTATTCTGAATAATGTTACTATGAACATGGGTGTGCAGTGATGTTTTTGATATCTTGCTTTCAGTTCTTTTGGGTACTTATCCAGAGGTGGAATTGCTGGATCCTATCGTAATTCTGTTTTGTTGTTGTTGTTGATCACCTTTGTCAGTTTTATTTGTAAGGTGAGATTTTAAAGAGAATAACACTCCATTGTCCTCTGGTCATGGTAATTCTATTTTTAATTTTTTGAGGAAACACCATACTGTTTTCCATGGCAGTTGCACCATTTTACATTCCTGTGAATAGTGGTCAAGAGTTTAAATTTCTCCACATCCTCACCAACATGTTGTTTTCTGTTGCTATTATTTTCTTTGATAGTTGCTATCCTAATGGTTGTGAGGTAGTTTTCTGACTTAAAAAAAAATGTTTATTTTGAGAAAGAGAAAGGGAATGCACATGTGTGAGTGGGGGAGGGTCAGAGAGAGAAGAGAGGTAGAGAGATTCCCACACGGGCTCCGTGCTGGATCTCAAGAACTGTGAGATTGTGACCTGAGCTGAAATCAAGAGTCTGATGCTTAGCTGACTGAGCCACCCAGGCATCTGTGTTTTCTGACTTTCTAAGTTGGATATGAGCTCATTAATTTTGAATATTTCTTTATGAATTGAAGTTTACAAAGTTATAAATTTATTAAATGCTGCTTTAGTTGTATCTCACAAGTTTTCATAGTTAGCTTTTCAGTTATAGATATTTCCTGTTTTCCATTATGATTTCTCCTTTCAGCCAGAGTTTCTTGATTTTCAGAAGTTTTCCTATTTTTCTCTTGGTTATTTCTATTGTGTTGTGACCAGTGTATGGATTCTGTGATGCTAGTACTTTCAGATTTAAAATTATCTTTATGTGCTTGAGCGTTGTATTACTGCTATTGTATTTATTGCTTTCTAGCAAATTCCCCCAAATGTAGCAGTTTGGGACAACAAACATCATCTCAAGATTTCTGAGGGTCAGAAATCCAGTAGCAGCCTAGTTAGGGGTTTCTGGCTCAGAGTCTTTCATGAGGTTCCGGGCAAACTTCTTGACTGGGGCTGTAGTAATCTGAAAGCTTGACTGAGGGTGGAAGGTTGCTTCCAAGCTAGTCGTTTACACAGCTATTGGCAGGGGGCCTCAGTTCTTTGCTAGCTGTTAGCGAAAGGTCTCAGTTCTTTCTGCGTGGACCTCTCCACAGGGCTGCTTGTGACATAGCACCTGGCATCCGCCAGAGTTAGTGATCGGAGGAGAGCAGAAGCCGGTCTTTTATGACCTTTTGAAGTGACATACCTTCATTTTTGCCATATTATATTCGTCACGTAGAATCACCCTGATACACAGGGTGGGGGAGGATTACACAGGGCATGGACAGCAGAATTCAGGGATCATTAGGGACCAGTTTGGAATCCTACTACTCAAATATATAGCCCTATTTTTATTAAGATTCCGTGTGTTTTTGAACATAGTGTGTAGTCACTAGTTCTTGGGTATGATTTTTACATGTTATTTGATCAAGTTTATTAATTAAGCAGTTCATCTCTTCTGAATTCTGACTGATTTTTCTTTTGTCTGCTAGATCTTATTACTGAGAGATCTATATTAAAAAAAATCCTTCACTGTATTGGTAGATTTATAACTTTTTCTTACAGATGTGTCAGTTTTGGGGTGTGTGTGTTATTAGGTGCATAGAGGTTTAAAATGATACCTTCCAGGTGATTTGGGTTTTATATCCTTATGTAGCGATTTATTTCCAGTGGGTTTTCCTAATGTCGCTTCATTATCTTTTGTTTTATATCTGCTTGGTAGATCATTTTTCTATTCTTTGATCATTAGTCTTTCTGTGTTCTTATGTTAGTCTGTTATAAACAGCACATATGTAACCAAAGTTTTTTTTCCTCCTAAGCGAAGAGTTAAGCCCATTTATTTTCATTGTTATTGCTCATATATTTGGATTCATTTCTGCCATGTTTCAATGTGCCTTTTATTTGTCCAACTTTTTTGGTGTTTTTCCCTTGAATCTCAAATTTTCTGGGTTCATTTTTCTCGTGGCTTGAAGCACATTTTTTAGAATTTCCTTTGAGGAAGGTCTGTTGTGATAATTGCTCTAATCCTCCTTTCTTCAAAAATGTATTTCCCCTTTATTCCTGAATGGCAGTTTTGCTAGATATATAGAATTCTAGGCATTGTTTTTCTTTCAATATCTTAACTATCTTTTTGAACTCTACCATTGTTGACAGTTTAGATCCAGTATGTTATCACCTTAAAGGTGAGATTTCTTTTTTATTTTTTAAATTTAAATTTTTTTAAATTTATCTCCAAATTAGTTAGCATATAGTGCAACAATGATTTCAGGAGTAGATTCCTTAGTGCCCCTTACCCATTTAGCCCATCCCCCCTCCCACAACCTCTCCCGTAACCCTCAGTTTGTTCTCCATATTTATGAGTCTCTTCTGTTTTGTCCCCCTCCCAGTTTTTATATTGTTTTTGTTTCCCTTCCCTTATGTTCATCTGTTTTGTCTCTCAAAGTCCTTATATGAGTGAAGTCATGATTTTTGTCTTTCTCTGACTGATTTCACTTAGCATAATGCCCTCCAGTTCCATCCACGTAGTTGCAAATGACAAAATTTCATTCTTTTTGATTGCCGAGTAATATTCCATTGTGTGTGTATGTGTGTGTGTGTGTGTATATATATATACACCACATCTTTTTTTTTCCTTGGGTGGCGTCTTGGCTTTATTATTTTTTTTCAATATATGAAATTTATTGTCAAATTGGTTTCCATACAACACCCAGTGCTCATCCCAAAAGGTGCCCTCCTCGATACCCATCACCCACCCACCCCTCCCTCCCAACCCCCATCAACCCTCAGTTAGTTCTCAGTTTTTAAGAGTCTCTTATGCTTTGGCTCTCTCCCACTCTAACCTCTTTTTTTTTTTTCTTCCCCTCCCCCATGGGTTCTTGTTAAGTTTCTCAGGATCCACATAAGAGTGAAAACATACGGTATCTGTCTTTCTCTGTATGGCTTATTTCACTTACCATCACACTCTCCAGTTCCATCCATGTTGCTACAAAGGGCCATATTTCATTCTTTCTCATTGCCACGTAGTACTCCATTGTGTATATAAACCACAATTTCTTTATCCATTCATCAGTTGATGGACATTTAGGCTCTTTCCATAATTTGGCTATTGTTGAGAGTGCTGCTATAAACATTGGGGTACAAGTGCCCCTATGCATCAGTACTCCTGTATCCCTGTATACCACATCTTCTTTATCCACTCATCCATCGATGGACATTTGGGCTCTTTCCATACTTTGGCTATCGTCGATAGTGCTGCTATAAACATGGGGGTGCATGTGTCCCTTTGAAACAGCACACCTGTATCCCTTGGATAAATACCTAGTAGTGCAATTGCTGGGTCGTAGGGTAGTTCTATTTTTAGTTTTCTGAGGAACCTCCATACTGTTTTCCAGAGTGGCTGCACCAGGTTGCATTCCCAAAAGGTGAGATTTCTTATATTTCTTTGGTAATTTCTTCCTGCCATGTTCATTTCTTTATTCCTTCCTCTTTTTTTCACATGTTGGAATTGATTGATCATGTAATTTTTAAAGCCTTTTCCTTCTCATAGTGTTTTCTTTTGTTCTTTTTCCTGGAGAGGGTCTGAACGTTATCTTCCAACTCTTTAGTGTTTTATCTATCTGTGCAGGGTTAATGCAGCAGGCCTGAGAATGTTATCCTTAAAAAGGTCTCTTTGCAAGGATGACTTTTGTCTGATATCTAGGAACTTGGAGTTTGGAATGGTTTCCACCATTCGTCAACTAGAATGACTCCTTGTGCCATTCTGTGTGCCCAAACTGTGCAAACATGATTTATGCTGAATACCTGCTTTCCATCTGGGTGTCTGGAACAAAGGTATGTTTTAGGCAGAGGGTGCCCCCAGTATAAATGCTGATCACTATCACTGTGTTTCTGATGAATTACGTGGTAGACAATACTTCATAGGTGCTGTCACAACTTGTTGCTGGAGGAATTTAGGATGTTCTATCTGACTCCACTGGAAGAAGACTGTTAGAAGCTTGTGTATAGTTTCCTCTGACTTTGCACCTTTTCCTTTCGCTGATTTTGCTTTTTATCCTTTTGCTCTAATAAATCATAGCTGTGAATGTGACTATATGTTGAGTCCCATGAGTCTTTCTAGCAAACCACTGAACCTGGGGGTGGTGTTGGGGACTTGTGATACAGTCATATTTAACTTTCTAAACGTTCTTTATTCTCATTTGCTCTCTCTTCCTTTCTAAAATAGCATCCTCTAAAATCGTTCCTACTGTCTTTTAGGATGTTAATAAGGAACTTTTTTGTGTGTGTATGGGAAGTTTCTTCTTATTTCCTGCATTGTCTTTTTTCTCAGAATTAATTTGTGTATGTTTACTTGGTTTCCTTTCTTTCATGTTAGCAGGCCTTATGTGGTAAATCTAGGCTGTCTCTTCTCACTTTAAATATTTACTCTTAAATGTGAGAGAATTGGAAACTCATGAGCATGGGCTTTACTGTAGATTGAGTTGGTGGTGAGTAGCTTTATTTTTGGAAGCCCTCCAAATACAGGTCTTTTGTTGGGGCATTCAGTTTCTCCAGGAAAATACTGCCCTGTTGCTTACCTGCTTACCATATATGTCTGGTTCCAGGTTTCTGAGAGATAGAGGGAGGGAAGAGATTGGTGGTTTATGGTGTGGGGATTTTCACTCAATTAGGAAGTAATAGGATTATTATGGAAATATTATTTTATGGTTCAAGTTTGTAAAATATAGATAAAGGAAATGGTTGGGTTTTTTTCCTCTGAAATCACTAAACTCTAGGCAGGGGCACCCTCCCTATAGTTCTTGGGCCATAGTTTGAGGCACACTGCATTAAGTAATAAAGAGGTGGTTGTTGGGGCACCTGGGTGGCTCAGTCGGTTAAGCGTCTGACTTCGGCTCGGGTCGGAGCCGAACTCAACGGCTCGTGGGTTCAAGCCCCCACATCAGGCTCTGTGCTGACATCTTGGAGCCTGGAGCCTGCTTTGGATTCTGTCTGTCTGTCTCTCTCTCTCTCTCTCTCTCTCTCTCTCTCTCTCTCTGCCTCTCCCCTGCTCATGCTGTCTTTCTCTCTCTCAAAAATAAACATTAATAAAAAAATTAAAAAAGAGGTGGTTGTTAAAGGAGATAGGAAAAGTCAGTGTAACATACTAGTTCATTCTTTTATTTAGCAAGCATTTATTAATTGCCTTTTAAAACTTCTAACCCTGAGGGATAAAACAGGTTACAAGAAAGTTTCCTTCTCTACTCCCATGGAACTTGCCTTTTTGCATGAGGATGTATATTAAGGTCATCTGGTTATTTAATTACAGTTGTTTTCAGAACCGTATAGGAGTAGTCAAGGAGGTTCACAGAGCGTATGTGAGAGCATATGCTTTATCATTATTTGTTTTCATGCTCAAATTGTTCCATATTTGGCCAGTGAGAATTCCTTCAGTCTGGCCTCTCTGTCCTTTTGACATATCTTCATCATTCTTTGAGCATTTCCTTTCTTTCTGGCATAACAGAATGTTCCAGGCTTCTTAGAACCTTCCTTGTGTTTCAGAGCTGGAATCAGCCATTTTTCTGAGGAGCTGTGGTTCTTTTTAAAGGAGATGGTGTTTAGAAACCAAGATCTGAGGGCTAGGTGCTCACATTATTATTGAGTTGTCATTGTTTCTAAGTTTTCTCAGTGGAGTAAACTGGGAAAGGGAATAAATGTGTTCTTGTCCATCTCTCCGTATGTGTATATACTTCTATCAGTAATTATTTCTGTTGGTGTCTATATTGAAAACTGTTCACACACCACTAATTTAGTTTAACACCAGAGGGTTCTTTAAACTTTTTTCCCTTTTTTTCTTTGTAAACTTTTTGACAGTAGGAAACCTGGCTCTCATTGTTCTTAATATGTTTACTATTTGATCAGTCCCCTTTTATGTAACTGATATCCCATCACTGTCATTCACCACTACCACTTGTTCTCGAGCACAGTAGACACTCTCCTCATTCTGCTTGAGCTGCAACACCCCCTTGTTATCCTGAAATACCACCCCTACCCTGTGTGGATGCCCTTCCTACCTTGCACAGGCTCATATTTCCTGCCCTGTGCTGCTTCCCAGTGTGGATATCCTCCTCGCTCTGCTCAGACTCTGTGATAGAATATCCCCCTTCCCATCATGAAGAAGCCCAGTGCAGCCCAACACCCACTGCCGGGCCCCACTCTCTCGTCTCTTTGTCTCACTCAGGCTTTGACACCCAATTCTGGGCTATCCTCATTATGGGCACCCTCCATATCCCATTTTGACCCTGACACCCTATATGGCCTGCTCTCCTGTATACATATCCTTCTCACTTTGCTTGTATTCTAGTATCCTGTGCCTGGCTGCCCTGTGTATGGGAGTCTTTCTTTACCTGAGGCATGCCCTGGCACCCTTTACTGGGCTGCCTTCCACATCTGTACAGCCTCTTCACTCTGCTCATGCTACATTTCCTCCGCACGAGCGCCTTACTCCGCCTACTCTGATTCCTGCATCCCCTCCCACCCCAACACACGTAGGTGCTTACTTTGCTCTGCCCCTCCTCATGGCTTTTGCACTGATTTAGTGTACTGAAGGGAAGAGAGAGGAGGGGAAAATGAAGAGCCAGCATTTTTTATTGGAACAATGTGATCCAAGTTTATGTTTGACAGAAATAAATCTTGCCCTGCTGTGGTAGTAGATATCTGGAGAATCTGGAAAGGGCCTTTGGGAATCTGCTTTTTGGAGCTTCATTAGTTGTTGGAGCTACTGGTATAAATAGGTTCTTTATTTGTGAATCAGGGACTTCTGTGTATGGAAAAACTTGGGTAATCCGTAAGTTCAGAATAGTAGGAAGGAAAGAAACTAAAAGCAAGAAGTGTTTAGGGGAGGATGATGTTGGAATTCACCTTTTGGGAAAACTGGTTTGGCTCCATGCTAATCTCCTTGCCCCTGAATGTCTTTTTTTTTTTTTTTTTTAATTTTTTTTTTCAACGTTTATTTATTTTTGGGACAGAGAGAGACAGAGCATGAACGGGGGAGGAGCAGAGAGAGAGGGAGACACAGAATCGGAAACAGGCTCCAGGCACTGAGCCATCAGCCCAGAGCCTGACGCGGGGCTCGAACTCCCGGACCACGAGATCGTGACCTGGCTGAAGTCGGGCGCCCCGCCCCTGAATGTCTTTATAGCATCCATATTAAAAACAACAACAGTTGACTATTTAGTCATCTGTTTTATGAGCTTGGTTTTGCATTTCAAAATGTTACCACAGTGTTTCCCTCACTTCTGTCCTTCATGTACTGTCATTTTAGCCATAAACTATGTCATTTACCTTGCTTCATGACTTTAAGTTGGCTTCCCTTTATCACTTAGTCTTGTCAAAGGTATGATATCTTTGTAATCATGGGTTTGATATAATAATAATTTTAAGTCATGTGTTAAGATGAATGTGAAACTTAACATTTTTAAAGTTAATTAGGTGCCATATAAACTCATATTACATACCACTGGTGTTGTGTCTACTTTGGGAAATATGTCAGTATAACCAGAATAAATATTTATACATTTTCCTGATTGATGTTTGTTAGTTGGTATCCAGAGCCTTTGGGTCTTTTTTTCCTAATATATTTTTTTCTAGTTGCTTCTTTGCCCAGTGTGATATATTTTTCTTTGCTTTTTCTCTCATTTAATTGATGAACATTTATATTAAGTGAATTTTAACGTCACCCCCAATTCCATCATGGTCTGAGAGGCCTTTTAGAAACTGGTTTAAATGTACACAGAGGCAAAAATTTTAGCCTGTGACCTTTTGAAGAATTTTCTGAGTGTAGCTAGAAACAGATTATCCATTGTTCACAGTGCTTTGCTTCATGTTTTGCCTTCTCTTGCTAAATCCTCTTATTTGTTGAAATCTTGTATCTTAAGTTGCTTACAGTTTGTTAATACAGATCATTATTAAAAGATGATTAGTTTTCTTCATGGAGTTTAGACCCTTTCCATTTCTGCCATAATATCCAAAGGTTTATTTAAGGTAGCATGAAATGTTGAAAAAAATAGTTTAACTTCCTTTTTTCCCAATTGGGAAAGTAATACATGCCAATTGAAAATAAGAGAAACCAATAAAAGTGAAAGAAAAGGAAAAAAATCATCTCATTTTTACCTCTAAATATAATTACCTTATCTTTTTTTTTTTTTTATTATGGTGTTCAAATTTTTGTTTGTTTTTGTTTAACCCACCCCAGGGATAGTCATTTTCTTCATATGTGTTCTAATGGTACTTAGCTTTATTTTGGAAAAATGTAGAGAGCCCCCCCACTCCCCAAATGGTCTAATTTTATTTCAAACTTTAAAAATTATTAGTGAAATGAATGTAGTTTCATATATTTATTGACCACTCATCTTCTGTAAATGACTTCATATTTCAACAGTTTCTCCATTGAATAGTCTTATTAACATAGAATATAATCTTATACATTAGTTATGTAAACCTTTTGGCCTCTAGTTGTTGTACATTCTTTTACTTCCTGTTGGTTACTTGCATTTTTCTTTGTCATTAGTGTCTTTTTTTTTTTTAAATGCAAAATGCAAGCATTTTTATGTAGGCAAATGTATCAGTATTTTTTTTTATGGCTTCTGGTTGTTGTCTTGTTTAGAAAAATCTACTCTACACCAGTATTATGCAATTATTCTTCAGTATTTTTCCTAATAGTTTTAATGTTTTATGACTTTGTTTTCTTTACCATAGGTTCTTCATCATACGTTTACACACACACACACAAGCACACACATACTTTGAAATTTGGTATGAGTTATTTTTTGCAGATGTATAGCTCCTTGATCTGGTAATGGTTTATTGATGAATCCATTCTTTCACCACTGACTTGAAATATTATCTCTAAAAAAAAAATTTATTTTTAACATTTATTTATTTTTGAGAGACAGAGAGAGGCAGAGCATGAGCAGGGGAGGGAGAGAGAGACACACACACAGAATCTGAAGCAGGCTGCAGGCTCTGAGCTGTTTGTTAGCACAGAGCCCGACGCGGGGCTCGAACCCAAGAACTGTGTGACCATGATCCGAGCTGAAGTCAGATGTTCAACCGACTGAGCCACCCAGGCGCCCCTGAAATATTATCTGTATCAAGTGAAATTTCTGTGTACATACTAGTGGCTGTTCTATGGCTGTGATTAGTTATGTTTCTGGGTTTTTTTTTTTTTTTTGCCTTTTTTTCAGTATAGTGAGTTTGCTCTTTCTTTTTAATCTTTTATTTTTAATGTTTATTTTAGAGAGAGAGAGAGAGCCTTTGCATGCGTGCGCACATGCAAGGAAAGGAGGGGCAGAGAGGGAGGGAGAAAGAGGATCCGAAGCAGGCTTTGCACTGACAGCAGAGAGCCAGATGTGGGGCTCAAACTCACAAACTGTGGATCATGATCTAATCATGATCTGAGCCGAGGTCAGATGCTTGATCGACTGAACCACCCAGGTGCCCCTAGTGAGTTTATTTTCATAATGTACTGGTTTTATTATTACTATCATTCCTCCCCCCGAGACAGTGCATTTGAGCTTGGGAGGGGAAGAGAGAGGCTGGCCGGGAGAGAATCTTAGGCAGGCTCCACGCCCAGCACGAGCCCAACCTGGGGCTTCATTTCACATCTGTGAGATCATGAGCTGAGCTGAGGTCAAGATGCTTACTGACTGAGCTACCCAGGTGCCCCTGGTTTTATTATTACAAGAGCTTAATAGAATGTTTAAGTGACCTGGCAATGTGGGTCTTCTCTTGTTCTTGTTTTTCAAAACTTTCTGTGGTATTCTCACAAATGTATTACTTCAAATGAACTTCAGAATCAGCTTACCATTTTAAATAAGCATCCCTCAATTCCAAATCTATTATAACATCTTCTCACTCTTCAAAAAACATAAATCAGATCGTGTTACTCCCTTGTTTACATCCCTTCAGTATCTTCTTCCCCTTCTTTTTGTTATCTATTGCTGCGTAACAAGCTGCTCCAAAGCTTTGTAGCTTAAAACGGTCTGTTTATTGTGCTCACAGTTTTGCTAGTCAGGAATTCATGACTGGTTCAGCTCTGTTCCACGTGGCGTTTGTTGTCTGGGGTGGCCAGTGCTGGAACATCCCTTCCAGTATGACCTCTTCAGTCACATGTGTGGCACCCCAGTACCTGGCTTCTATCTCCATGTGGCATTTCATTCGTCAGAATTTCTCCGTGTGGCCTGGGCTTCTCCCAGCATGGTGGTCTCAGAGTAAGTACTTTTTACATGGCAGCTGCTTTCCAGGAGGCGGGAAAGAAAAACTGTCAGGCCAGTTAAGGGCTGTGCCTGGAACTGGCACAGTGTCCTTTCTGCCATAGTTTATTGGTCAGAACAGTTATGAGACCTGCCTAGATGCAAGGAAATGGAAAAATAGACTCCACTTTTTGATGTGGGAGTGGCAAGATCTTACTGCATGTGGGGTGAGAGATATTGTGACCATATTTGGAAAATATAATATGCCACATTATCACACTAAAATTCAAAGCTCTTAAAATGGCCCATCGGGCTTTTCATCATCCGAATCATCCCTGCTTCTCTCTCTGACCTCATCCCCTACGTTTTCATCTTTTACTCCCTTTGGTTGAGCCACAATGGGCTCTTTGCTAGGCTTTGAATGTGTCATGCTTATACCAACATCAGATCCATTTTACCTGCCACTGCTGCTTTGAATGTTCTTCTTCAGAGCTTTGCTGGGTCTTCCCATTCTTACATCAGCCACACCTCTGCTCAAAGTCACATCTCCAGAGAGCTTTCCCCGACCACTTTATCTGCTAACATCTTGGTCCCTTACTACCCCCTAGTCTGACTTTTTCCTCTACACAGATTTTAGTGCTGTTTTGGGGAGCTTGGGGGCCTGAATATACTTTTTAGCTCCCTGCCTTGCTTCTGAACAAGTTGAGAAATAAGAGAGTAAAGATAGAGGCCAAAATATATGTGAAATATATAAATATTAAAAGTAAATTTATCATCTAGAAGTATATATTGATGAAAAGAATACATAAACATATAAATATATTTATATATTTGTGTCTATGTACATGTATATATGTGTGTGTGTATATATATACATACATGTATATACATATACATGCATATACGTGTGTGTGTGTGTGTATTCCGCCCCCCCCCCCCCATCATTATGAAGTTGGAGACCTAAGTGGGCCTAGTAACTAAATCTTAGAATTGGGCTGACTTACAACACCCAGTCCAAGGCAGGGTTGGTCACTCCCCTGTGCAGGGCTAGGTTCCTGATCAACTCCATGTTGACTGACATAGAAGAAAATAGTTACAGTTGTAGCAAGCCTGTTCCCATGTAAAGAAGGGTAGAACTGAGTTGTGCATGCCCAGGTATTTTCATTTTTACCAATCTGACTAAAGGGGGGGTGGAAGGAAGAGAATAAAAGGAGTGTCAAAGATGAATGTCAGATCTCAGATAGGAGAAACTGGGTGTATTGTGTTGCTATTCCTAAGATAGAAGACATGATAGGAAGATGATAAATTTTAGAAACACTGAGTTTGAAGTGCCTACAAGATACCCATGTGGAGTTACCGAATAGGCATTTGGATAACACATTTGAAGATGCAGATTTGATGTTAATTTTCTATCTTCTGTAAGAAGACTATTACAAGCATAGTGGCTTAAAACAACGCAAAATTATTATGTCACGGTTTCTGTGGGTCAGGAATCTGGGCAGTGGTTAACTGAGTTCTCTGCTCAGGTTCTCACCAAGCTGAAATCAGGGTGTCGCCTGTCAGCGCTGCCATCTCATCTGAGGCATGAGGTCCTCTTCCAGGCTCACTGGTTGTTGGTAGAATTTAGGTCCTTAACAGTTGTAGGACTGAGGCTCTCAGCCCCTAGGGGCTGCTTGTTATTCCTTGCCGTGTGACCGTTCCCACAGTGTGGTAGTTTGCTTCTTCAAGGACAACAGAAAGCATTTTTGCTGCTTCAGATCTCGTTCATGGCTCGCCCGGTTAGGACAGGCTCAGCTGACTTTTGATTACCTCAAAGTCAACTGATGAGGGATCCTAATTGCATCTGCAAAGTCCCTTTTGCCACAAAATGTAATAACCATGTAAGGGATATCACGTTGTATTTGAAAGTGCTTCTCTCTGTCAAGGGAGAGGATTGTACAGGGTGTGTACAGTCTGGGGCTGTTTTAGTCATCAGCAGTCACTATGGTAGTCATCGGCAGGATAGCCCGTGAATGCAGAGATTGCCCAAGGATGACTAACTTTGTTCAGAGAGAAGAGAAGAGCGATTAGAGGAGATTTTCGGAATTATTGGTACCTGAAGGATACATTTTTTCATCTTCGTGTTCATAGCACTACATTGCTACCCGGCGCATAGTACATGTTCAATAAGTATTTGTTAGAATTCTTTGATCTCAGATTTTAAGAAATTAATGTATAATTTACATATGGTAACATTCACCCTTTTCAGAGTGCAGTCTGAGTTTTTTTGTTGTGGTAAAATACACATAAAGTTTACCATCTTAACGATTTTTAAGTATACAGTTCAGTGGTATTAAATACATTCACATTGCTGCACAACCATTGCTCCATCCATCCCCACAACTCTTTTCATCTTGTACAACTGAAACTCTGTACCTGTTAAATGATAACCCATTCTCCCCTTTCTCCATCTTCCGGCAATCACCATTGTGCTTTCTTTTGCTTTTGAGTACACTAAGTAATTCATATAAGTGGCATCAGACAGTATTTTGTCTTTTTGTGATTGGCTTATTTATATATTTATATAATGTCCTCAAGGTGTATCCATGTTGTGGCATATTGCAGAATACCCTCTCCCTTTTTTAAAAGGCTGAATAATGTTCCATTGTATGTATATACCAAATTTTCTTATCCCTTTATCCATCGATGGACACTTGGGTTGCTTCTGTGTTTTAGTTACTCTGAATAATGCTGCTATGAACATGAGTGTGCAAATATCCCTTTGAACCCTGCTTTCGATTTTCTTTTTGGATATATGCCCAGAAGTGGAATTGCTGGATCATGTGGTAATTATATTTTAAATGTTTTAAAGGTATTTTCATAGCATTGGCTGTCCCATTTTACGTGCTTAACCAACAGCACACAAGGGCTCCGTTTCTCCACATCCTCACCAACACTTCTTGGTTTTCTGGTTTTTTTGGTAATAGCCATACAAATGGATGTGACTTGGTATCTTATTGTAGTTTTCCATTTGCATTTTCCTAATGTTTAGCGATATTGAACATCTTTTCATGTGCTTATTGGACATTAATGTATCTTTGAGAAATGTCTATTCAAGTCCTGTGCCCATTTTAAAATTTTTGTTGTTGTTGTTGTTTAGTTTTAGGAGTTCTCTCTATATTCTGGATATTAATCTCCTCAGATATATGATTTGCAAATACTGTCTCCCATTCTGTGGCTTGCCTTTTTACTCTGTGGATATATCTATATCTGTATCTGTATCTATATCTATCTGTATCTATCTATATATACAGATATAGATAGATATATTTTAATTTTTTTATTTTAGAGAGAGCAAGAGCATGTGCGAGTTAGGGAGGGGCAGAGGGAGAGAGAATCCCAAGCGAGCTCCCAAGCCCTATGATCATGACCTGAGCCAAAACCCAGAGTTTTATGGTCGACTGACTGAGCCACCCAGGCAGGCACCCCTTGAGTTAGTTTTTGTATATGGTGTTAGGTAGGGGTCCAGCTTCATTCCACTGCATGTGGATACCCAGTTTTCTCAGTGCCATTTGTTGAAAACACTGTCCTTTCTACATTGAATGGTCTTGGCACCTTTGCCAAAAATTTATTGACCATGTATGTGAGGGAATTAAGACAGACGTACAGACCAGTGGAACAGAATAGACCAGTTCCATTGGTCTGTATGTGTGTCTTTTTTTTTTTAAGTTTATTTATTTATTTTGAGAGACAGAGAGTGGGGGAAGGGCAGGGAGAGAGAGAGGGAGAGAGAGAGAATTCCAAGCAGGCTCCGCACTCCCCTAGGCAGGGCTTAAACTCACCAACTGTGAGATCATGACTTGAGCAGAAATTAAGAGTTACCTTTTTCAAGATTCTTTCAGCTATTCATAGTCCTTTGAAATTCCATATGAATTTTAGGATGGGTTCTTTTATTTCTCCAAATATGGCATTGGGTTTTGATAGGGACTCATTGAATCCGTAGATCACTTTGGGGTAGTATTGACATTTTAAGAATATTGTCTTTGAATCCATGAACGTAGGATGTATTTCTATTTATACCGTTTTTAATTTCTTTCAGCAGTGTTTTGTAGTTTTCAGTATACAAGTTTCACTGCCTTGGTTAGATTAATTCCCAAGTGTTTTATTCTTATTGATTCTGTCATAAGTGGAATTGTTTGCTGCTTTCCTTTTTAGATTGTTCATTGCTACTGTCTAAAATGCAACTGATTTTTGTGTGTTAACTTTTTACCCTGCTACTTTGATGAATTCCTTTATCCATTCTCACAGATTTTTGTAGTGGAATCTTTAGAGGTTTTAACATATAGGATCATGTCATCTGAGAACAGCTGACTTTCCAATTTGAATGCCTTTTATTTCTTTTTCTTGCCCAACTGCTCTGGCTAGAACTTCAGTACTAAGTTGAACACAAGTGGTGAGAATGGGCACCTGCCTTGTTCCTGTTTTTAGGAAAAAAAGCTTTCAGTCCCCATTGAGTACTATGTTTCCTCTGAGTTTTTCATATATGGATTTTATTATGCTGAGGTAGTTTCCTTCTATTCCTTCTCTTTGTTGAGTGTTTTTATCATGAGAGGGTGTTGAATTTTATCACATGCTTTTTCTGCAATTGAGATGAACATGTGGTCTTTTCCCTTCCTTTTATTGATGTAGATATTACATAGACTTTCATATGTTGAACCATTCTCACGTTCCAGTAATAAATCCCATTTAGTCTTGTGTATAATTCTTTTAATATGCTGCAGAATTTTTTAATAATTGTTGCGGATTTTTGCATCAGTATTAGGGATATCAGTCTGTGATATTCTTGTGTCTTTGGCTTTGGTGTCAGGGTTATGCTGGCCTTATAGAATAAGTTAGGAAGTATTCTCTTCAATTTTTTGGAAAAGTTTAAGATGGGTTAGTATTAATTCCTGATTAAATATTTGGTAGAATTTACTAGTAAAATGATCAGGTCCACAGCTTTGTTGAGAGAATTTTGATTGCTGATTTAATCTTCTCACTAGTTATAGGCCTATTCAGATTTTCTATTTCTTTGTGATTTAGCCCTGGTAGGTTTTGTGTTTCTAAGGATTTATTCATTTCATTTAGGTTTATTCAAAAATTTTTTGGCATACAGTTCATCGCACTCTTTAACATCTTTTTTTAGGTCTGTAGTACTAGTAATAATGTACCCACTTTTATTTCTGATTTTAATAATTTGAGTCTTTTTCCTTTTTTCTTAGGCCATTTAGCCAAAAGTTTGTCAATTTTGTTGATACTTTCAAAGGACCAACTTTTGGTTTCATTTATTTTCCCTGCTTTTGTTATTCTTACTTTGTTTATCTCTGCTCTCCTATTTATTATTACCTCCTTTCTTCCAGATTTGTATTTCATTTGTTCTTTTTTTTCTAATTCCTTAGGTTAAGTTAGGCTTTCAATTTGGAATATTCTTGTTTTTTAACATAAATGTTTATAGCTATAAATTTCCCCATTAACACTACTGTCACTGCATCTTGCAAGTTTTGGCATGTTGTATTTACACTTTCATATGTCAGTATTTTCTAATTTGTCTTGTGATTTCTTGAAACGTTGGTTGCTTAAAAGTGTACTGTTTAAAATAATCCAATTAAAAATGGAGAGAAGACATGAACGGACACTTCTCCAAAGAAGACATACAGATGGCCAACAGACACATGAAGGGGTGCTCAACATTACTCACCATTAGGGAGATGCAAATTAAAGCCACAATGAGATATCACCTCACCCCTGTCAGAATGGCTAAAATCAGCAACACAAGAAACAAGTGTTCGTGTGGATGAGAGAAAGGAACCCTCGTGCACTGTTGGTGGAAATGCAAACTGGCACAGCCACTGTGGAAAACAGTGTGGAGGTTCCTCAAAAAGTTAAAAATAGGGTTACCATGTGATCCAGTAATTCCACTCCTGGGTATTTACCCAAAGAAAACAAAAACACTAATTCAGAAAGAAAACACTAATTCAAAAAACATGCATCGTATTTTTTTTCAGCATTATTTTTTTTTTTTTTTAAATTTTTTTTTTTTTCAACGTTTATTTATTTTTGGGACAGAGAGAGACAGAGCATGAACGGGGGAGGGTCAGAGAGAGAGGGAGACACAGAATCGGAAACAGGCTCCAGGCTCTGAGCCATCAGCCCAGAGCCCGACGCGGGGCTCGAACTCCCGGACCGCGAGATCGTGACCTGGCTGAAGTCGGACGCTTAACCGACTGCGCCACCCAGGCGCCCCCAGCATTATTTATAAAAGCCAAGATATGGAAGCAACGCAAGTGTCCACTGATAGCTGAATGGATAAAGAAGTGGCATACACACACAAATACACACACAGTGGAATATACTGAGCCTTAGAAATGAATGAAATCAGGGCACCTGGGGCAGCTCGATTGGTTAAGTGTCCAACTCTTGGTCTTGGCTCAAGTCATGATCTCACTGTTTGTGGGATCAAGCCCTGTGTTGGGCTTTGTGCTGACAGCACGGGGCCTGCTTGGGATTCTCTCTCTGCTTCTCTCCCATGTACTCTCTCTCAAAAAAATAAAAATAAAAATAAATCAAAATAAATTCTTTCAAAAAAAAATGAAATCTTGCCATTTGCAATAACATGGATGGATCTGGAGGGTATATAATGCTGAGTGAAATGAGTCAGTCAGAGAAAGACAAATACCATCTGATTTCACTCATATATGGAATTTAAGAAACAAAACACATGAAGAAAGAAAAAGAGACAAACCAAAGAACAGACTCTTAAATACAGAGAACAAACTAATGGTTACCAGAGGGAAGGTGTGTGGGGGGAATGGGTGAAATAGGTGAAGAGGATTAAGAGTACACTTATTATGATGAGCATGGAATAATGTATACAACTGTTGAATCACTATATGGTACACCTGAAACTAAAATAATACTGTATGTTAGTTAATTATACTGAAATTTTTTAAAAAAGTATATTTAATTTTCACAATTTTGTGAAATTTTGTGAATTTTCCAGTTGTTGATTTCCAACTGCATTCCACTGTGGTCGGAGAAGATATGTTGTATGATATCTATCCTCTAAAAATCTATGGAGATGTCGAGTTGCTTGGGTGACTCAGTCGGTCAGGCATCCGACTCCAGCTCAGGTTATGATCTCATGGTTTGTGGGTTCGAGCCCCGAGTCTGTGCTGACAGCTCAGAGCCTGGACCCTGCTTTGGATTCTGTGTCTCCCTCTGTCTCTGCCCCTCCCCTGCTTGTGCTCTTTTTCTCTCTCAAAAATAAACATTTAAAAAAAAGCTTTTTTTTAAATAAAAAATAAAATCTATTGAGATGTAATTTTTTGGTCTACACGTGGTCATCCTGGAAAATGTCCCATATGTACTTGAGAAGAATGCATATTCCATTGTTTGGTAGAATGTTCTGTGTATGTATGTTGGGTCTAGTTGGCTTATTGTGTTGTTTAAGTCGTCTGTTTTCTTCTGTCTGGTTGGTTTCTTCATTGTTTTGAGCGGTGTATTGAAGTTTCCAACTATTAGTGTAGAACTAATTTTCTCTTTAATTCTGTCATTTTTTGCTTCTTATATTCTGATGGTCTGTCATTAGGTGGGTAAATGTTTATAATTATTATATCTCCTTGCTGTACTGAACCTTTTATTAATATACGGTGTCCTTTGTCTCATAATTTTTTTTATAGTTTTATGATTTTGTTAACACAAATACTACATGCACATAAGCTGTCTATTCATTTTCTTTGCTACTCAGCCTGGCATTGGGATTGGTGACTCTGATGGCCAGCTGGGCTGCTCTTTTGGCCTTGCAGTTCTTGGAGGAGACACTGTGAGCAATCTGTGTACAGTAAGATCTGTTGCACATCAGCAGCACTTCAAGCTCCTTGATGTTGTGAACTAGGAACTTCTGGAAGCCACTGGGCAGCATGTACTTTGTTTTCTTTTTGCTCCTATAACCAAAGTTGGGCATCAAGATCTGGTTCTTGAATCTTCTCTACACCCTATTGTCAATGCCTGGTTTCCACCAGTTATGGTTAATTTTGACATATTGTTCTGCCTGGTGCCAGATGAAGTTCTTGGTCCTCTTTTTAATGATCTTGGACTTGACTAGAGGTTTGAGGGTGAACATGATGCCATATAGGAGATGGCTGCCACTTTCACAGGCAGTGCTGAAGAAGAGAGGGGAAGGTCCTCCATAACTTGTTTTGATTGAAAGTCTGTCTGTCTGATAATTTGTATAGCTACCCCCACTCTCTTTGTAAAAACTGAAAGATTTATACGATCCGAAGAGAAACCAGAGTATTCTCTTTGGTTACCATTTACATGGAATATCTTTTTCCATCCTTTCAATTTCAAAGTGCTTGTGTCCTTAGCTCTCAAGTGAGTCTTCCATAGGCAGCATGTAGTTGGGTCATGTGCTTTTATTTTTTTTAATTTTGTAAATTATTTTTTATTTTATTTTTTCTGACAATCTCTGTCTTCTGATTGGAGAGTTTAATCCATTTACACTTAAAATAATTACTGATAAGAAGGGATTTACTGCTATCATTGTGCTATTGGTTTCCTTATGCCCTATGGCTTTTTTTGTCTCTCATTTTCTGCATTACTGTTTTCATTTGTGTTTATTTTTTGTAGTGAAATGTTTAAATTCCTCTCTCATTTCCTTTTTGTGTATTCTACAGCTATTTTCTTTGTGGTTACCATGGGGATTACATTTAACATCCTAATGTTACAACACTCTCATTTGAATTTATACCAGCTTAATTCTGTGTTTTGACATTTAAATGGCACGTATTCATGTAACCATCACCATGGTCAAGATATAAGAAGTTTCATCACTCAGAAAATGTCCTCATACCCCCTTTGGCCATCAGAGTAGATGGTGGCAAATCCTGAGGGGGAACATCTGTTGTCTTATAGGGAAGAAGCCTTTGAATTGTCTTCAAACGGGTTTGTGGAGTGCCTCCTCTTAGTAAGCAGTGATGGGCTACTATTGTAGACTGGGGGGTTCAGGGGAACCTGGAAATATGAGATTTTTGGGGAGCACAGCTCACTTGTTTGCATTCATTTGTCAGAGTCTTATTCTTAACCCTCAGGACTCTGGTCTCGGCATAGCAGATGTGCCCTGTAGGGAATTTAACCTTCTTTGAAACCCAGCAACTCTGATAATTAAGTGTTGGTTCTGGTCCTTAGGTTTCTCTGTCCTCCTGCTGTAAGAAAGGAGACCATCTTTATATGCTTCTGGAGAGACCTTTTGGCTTATATGCCTAGCTTCTAATTGGCAGTTAATCAGCTTTTTGTTATCTTTTTTATTTTTTCTTCCAGTGAGCAAAGGGTTTAGTAATACTCTTATAGTTTCATTGCTTTTGTACTTACGATTTTTCCTTCACTGCCAGCTTTAAAATCCCATCTGAGCACCTGCAGCCAGCTGCCCTGGAAGCCTAGTGTAGGATGTTCATTAAGATCTTCCTTTGGGGGCGCCTGGGTGGCGCAGTCGGTTGAGTGTCCTACTTCAGCCAGGTCACGATCTCGCGGTCTGTGAGTTCGAGCCCCGCGTCAGGCTCTGGGCTGATGGCTCAGAGCCTGGAGCCTGTTTCCGATTCTGTGTTTCCCTCTCTCTCTGCCCCTCCCCCGTTCATGCTCTGTCTCTCTCTGTCCCAAAAATAAATAAACGTTGAAAAAAAAAAAAAAAGATCTTCCTTTGGGATCAACACCTGGGAGGAGGGAGGATTGGGTAGATGCAGAATTCATGGTGCAGTGTAGGTCTGGTGGTAGCTTTGTTCATCTCCTTTCGGGAGCTCTGATGCTAGAATTGGTTCTTCTGAGTTGCCCAGAATTGGACTGAGGTGCTTAGGCCTTTATATTGCCCTATCAGTTGGTCGTTGGATGTGGGCTGCCCAGGAAGGGTTTCCCTTAGGTAGGATCATTCTTTGCGGCTGAGGCAGTCCCTGAAGGACTGAGTGAGCACTGCTAGCAGTTAAGGCAACAAGTCCTTCCCCGAAGGGGAGCTGGGCAGCACGTCAGCGTCTGCTACAATTCCTCTGTCTTCACTAAGAATGATTATATCATTACCTTGCTTCTCCTAGATTCGGGTTTCATTTGTTCCAGAATTTGTTTTAGTTTTTTTAGTATCATTATGAACTCATGGATATAAATAACATATACTTAACAGACTTTATGTTGACTTACACATATAGAAGGATGTACAAATGTATGTAAATATACAGCTTAATAAATATTGACAGTGTGAACACATCAGTGGAACTTGTATAGTGCTGGCAATCAATAGGTCCTTCTTTCCTCTGCATTTCCTTCTAGTCATTACCTGTTCTTTCCAAGGGTCTCTACTATCCTGACTTGAATTTAGCATGTCGTTGAAATTTGTGTAACAAAGTCACACAGTAAGTGACATTTTGTTCTGACTTCTTTTCATTCGTATATTTGTGAGATTAAGCTTACGGTTGTAAATCATTTATTTTTATTGCTATACAGTTTTTCTTTGAATATACTGCTTTTGAAAAAACCATTTCTGCTATTGATAGACACTTGGAGTGTTCTCAGTTTATGAAAGGGCTGCTTTAAACATTCGTACATATCTTTCGGTGAACATATATACAAATACACCTAAGGTATAGGTATATACCTAGTGAAATTGCTAAATGTGTATATGTTCTGTTTCAGTAGGTAATGCCAGACATTTTTCAAAACAATTATTGATTTACACTCCTACTAGTAATGTATAAGAATTCCAGTTGCTGGGATGCCTGGCCGGCTCAGTTGGTAGAGAATGCTACTTTTGATCTCAAGGTTGTGGGTTCAAGCCCCATGTTGGGTGTAGAGATTACTTAAATACATAAATAAACTTAAAAAAAAAAAGAGTTCCAGTTGCTGCAGTTTGCCTGTTTATGTAGGATGTAACCCTCCAAAGCTTATGGTTGAAAGCTGGGTATATTTACTGGGTCCCCTCCACTAGCAGGTTCTGAAGTCTAATGTTTTGTCTTCCTGAGGCTGTGAGACTTCAAAATTTTGCTTTGCTTTTCCGAAGTTTTTGGCTTACCTTTTAACCCTTTTCCACCACTTATGCGTTTGAGGCCCCCTCATGTCTTCGGTTTTGTCACTTCAGACCTCATTGTCAACCCAAATCTCTGATGGCTCCTATTTGCCTCAACAGAGGTACCTTAGAACGTGACTTTCTGGCACGCTTTCATTCTCTAGTGCAACGTTATTCTGTCTCTTATTTTTTCTCATAGTGACTTCACATGTGATTTGACCACATTCTTTCTATGTGAACTTACTTTTCCTGAATTGGTAAGAGGGAGCTGTGAGCCAGGAGAGCTTTTTATCTTTGTGGCTCTAGAGCTCTTCTGTTACTTTCATGAAATGAGATACATCATCTCATCCCTTTTTGAGCTCCTTAGCTGTCTTCCTTTTAGCTGTCCCTTAGCTGTCCACCTTTATGTGGCCCTTTTTCCTTTGCCCCCGTTGTCCCTATTGGAGTGAATCTCAGCAATTTCTTCTCAGTGTGGGCTTCACCCTAAAAGGGGGTGCTTCTTCAGCTGGTTAGTTTAGAAGTGTGCTGCCCAGTGGTGTCCAGTGGCTAATTAAAGTTAAATTTAAGTAAATAGAAGTAAACATTTGATTCCTCATGTGCATTATCCATGTAACATGTGCTCAGTAGTCACACGTGGCTATAGCTACTGTATTGAGCATTGTTGATATAGTATAATCTCACCACAGAAAGTTCTGTTAGACAGTGGTGGCTTAAAGTGTGCTGTGTTCTCTTCAGGTATTAGTGTAGACCTTTTGCACTCATGTGCAAATTGCAATATGCAGAAAGCCCCCTGTGTTTCAGCTAATGTTCTTCTTCTTCTTTTTTTTTTTTTTTTTGTCAGTTAATGTTCTTAAGTTGGCCTGTTGTACTTTTCATTGAGGATGGAATAGAATTTTGGTATTTTCCTCTTGTTGGACCCATTATACATTCAGCTTTCTTTTGCAGAGATACTAATACCACACCAGTTTTGTAGCTCTAAGTGGTTTGTTGCTATTTGCTTGTTTTTTGGGGTTTGTGGGTACCTTGTCCCCTGCTTTATGGAGTTCACCTATTCAAATGCTAATTTCATCTGGAAGCACCCTCAGAAACACACCCAGAAATGACGTTTAGCCAGATATCTGTACATCCTATGAGCCAGTCAAGTTAAGGTATAAAATTAACCATTACAGAGGGAGTTGGGGAGATTTGCAGCCACTGCCGCCTTCTAAAAGCCCCCTTTCAGATTCAGCATGCTGCCCCCCACCAACCTTTAAAATTAACATTATGTAATTCTGTAGCTCCTGTTCTGCCCCTTCTAACCCTAAAAAGGCTTCCTCTCTTTTATTTAGTATTTATTATCAAGTCAGTCACTTGTTACTGACTAGGCAGACTTGCGCATGTCATTGGGTCTCTTTCCACCTTTAGTTGCACCATTTTAAAAATGAGAATGCTGGACGCAGGTTTGTTTTCTCACAGAGGAACCTCACTGGTGTTCTCTTAGCGTTAGCAGGATCTAGTATTTAAACAGTAAATATATTCATGATACTTTCAATGGAAAATGCTACTTTTGTTTGATACTTTATTTTTTATTTAAAAAAAAATTTTTTTTAACATTTATTTATTTTTGAGACAGAGAGAGACAGAGCACGAACGGGGGAGGGGCAGAGAGAGAGGGAGACACAGAATCGGAAACAGGCTCCAGGCTCCGAGCCATCAGCCCAGAGCCCGATGCGGGGCTCGAACTCACGGACCACGAGTTCGTGACCTGAGCTGAAGTCGGACGCTTAACCGACTGCGCCACTCAGGCGCCCCTATTTTTTTTTTTTTTTTTTTTTTGATGTGTATTTTTGAGAGGGCTTGAGTGGGGCTGGGGAGGGGTAGAGAGAGAGGGAGACATAGAATCGGAGGCAGGCTCCAGGCTCTGAGCTGTCAGCACAGAGCCTGACATGAAGGTTGAACTCACCAACTGCCAGATCATGACCCAAGCTGAAGTTGAGTGCTTAACCGACTGAGCCACGCAGGTGCCCAGAAAATGCTACTTTTGAACGGAGTAGAGATGAACTTCTTGGCAACGTGACTTAACTCATTCTCAGATAAATGTAAATGTGGCGACCTTAAGAGATATTTTTTCCATGAGACTTAACTGTTTGTTGTTCTGTTACTCCCTCAACTGTGTACTTGAGGGTGATCGTCTTACCTGAGTTTGTCTTACTGTGTTTATTCCTGGTTATACAGTTCTCATTTCTGAACGATCTGCACTTATTTCCCATTAATTGATTAGAGGTCTGGGCATAGATTTTCTTGGTCTGTTGTTGTTTTAAGAGTTCAGTGTTTAAGGGAAAGGATTGTATGCATTCTCTGAAATAATTTTTAGCTACAAGGAAATAGCTCTATTTCTGTGAGTCATCATCTCTCTTATGTAATGCTGGGTAAAGTTTTAATTTTGTAGGTAGAGATTTACAATTTCCAGACGGAAAGCTACAAAAATTGAAATTTCAAGAGAGTTGTAGATTTGCTACAAATGCTAATCTATATTGAAAATTGGAGTTTGAGATACAAATGTAGGTAACCGTGACTGATAAGAATTTTCCTCAAACCTCATGATTTTCAGTGAGAAATAGTTCTTTTTAGTCCTTTTCATGTGTAAGCTAACATTTTCTTTTTCCCTTAGCTTCCAATAAAAACAGGACAGCAGAACACACATACCAAAGTCAGTACTGAACACAACAAGGAATGTCTTATTAATATTTCCAAATACAAGTTTTCTTTGGTTATCAGCGGCCTCACCACTATCTTAAAGAATGTTAACAATATGGTGAGTATTTGGGCTATTGTTTTGTGGGGGAATTTGTTTTGGTTTGTTTTTGATTTAAAGATTTGGAGCAGCATATTTTGAGGTATGGAAAGTCCTTTTCTGTGGACTCCGGATATAAACATTCACCATTGTATTTTGTGGGTGAGCACAGGTAACCTTTTAACTTTCATTTTAGTTTTTGATTCTTTCTCTTAGATCCTTCTCTTATTTGTGACCCTATCTTCTTTTCTATTTTTTTTTTTTTTTTTGGTGGGGGGGAATTAAGATTTCATATAGACTGTAGGTCGTATATGAATTGATCATGGAGTAATCTTTTAAAATATTTTTTTTTAGTTTCTTCTTTGAATACTTATCAGGTTGCCCTAGTCCTAAGTAGATGATAAATATGACCTTGTAGTGATAAAATGTGAGATTGCTTTTATGAAGATATTGTTTTATTTCCTTCCTCCTGTAACCTGTGACAAATTCTATAGTAGTTCAAGATCCCATTGTTGAAATGATTTTCCTCAAATAGTCATTTCATCAAGTAATTCCACTGTCACAAGCTCCCAGTTGCCTTTTTTCCTGTTTTATAAAATCGATTTACATTCCCTAGGCTACAAGTTATTCCAGTATATATTTCTCCTATATCTCACAGGTGATCTGTCTTCTCTGTCAATTCCTAAAACCTACTTCATACTCAGTGCAAAACAACCGATCTGGGTGTTTCTTGATTAATTCTAAACTGCTTTTCCTGCCTTTAGCACTTGTAACCACAATTTATATTGTTTGTATTGAGCATTGAGACTGACTTTTGGTTGTAGATTGTGAGACTCAGTCCCATTTTTACAGTCACATCATCTTTGGTGTGTGTTCTTTTTAAAAACTTGGTTAGACAATGCCCTAAACTTAGAAAACTGATAAACTGGAGGTGTGAGCAGTCATTTGCCATACAAAGAAATTTTTTCTTTATAGAAAAAATTAAGATTTTCTGAAGAAAGCAGAACCTCTTAGGAACACGTAAAGTGAATTACAGAAACACATTTAAGATTTTGTGGATCTCTTCTGTTGCAGTGTGTGGGGCATGGTGATAGGATGTTCCTTATATAAATATGTGGCTGTGTTCCCAGTTAGATGAAAATATTTGAATATTTGGAACCTTCTTTTCAAAAACAAAAACAAAAGCAGTATTGTGATATTGGCATTCATTTAGTGCTTACTGAATAAACTGACTTTTGGAAACCATAGTTTCTTGTTGGTAAATAGCATAGTATTAAATTTAAGGATAGTGAATGCCTAAAATTCACTGTAATTGGTATTATAGTATTTTGTTCCTGTAAGAATTTAGACTTTGATTATCTTGTGGCATCGAAGTTAAATGTTCAATTCAAGATTCTGGTTCAGGTCTATATGTATTTCTAAATCCTATGTATTTTTAAAGTATAAGCAAAAGTTATTTTCTTTTACTGTTACAACACTAATGACAGACTGTAATAAATGCCAACATTTTCATTTGCCTGGGAATATACTTTGAGCATTAAGATAAAATAGAAATAATAGATTTAAATACAGTCTAATCTGGGAGGTAAAATGGAAAACATGATTTTTTTTTTTTTCTTAATCCTTCGTCCCTTTTCAGATATGTGCTGATTTGTAGTAGGGAATAATAGCCAACTTTTAGTGTTGTGAATATCTTTTCTTTTAGAGAATATTTGGAGAAGCTGCTGAAAAAAATTTGTATCTCTCTCAGTTGATTATATTGGATACACTGGAAAAATGTCTTGCTGGGGTAAGTAAATCTAAAATAGGCAGATTTTGTGAATTCAGTTTTGAGAATGATCTGATGTACCAAAATGTATATGGACAAGAAAAGTCCTATGGATTTTTTTTTGCCTAAGACATATGAATACGAATTTTGTTAACAGAGTTAACAGAGTACAGACAAGTTTTCAAGAGAAACTTATTTTCTTATCTTTTGTGAATAGATACTAAGTTTATTTATAAAGTGTTAAGCTTGAGCCACATATCTGTTTCAGGTTTTTTAGAAGAGTTTATGAAAAAAGCCACCATTTGACTTACTTAATTTCTCCAGATATTGTTAGGTCTGTAGCATTGGTTAGCTGTGAAAAAATGTGACAGGAAGACCAGGAGTAATCTTGTCTCTTTCCCCGTTTTAGTATTTTATCTGATTTTAGGGTTTTACTTTTCAAATCTATATAAAAGGAGACTTTAAAAAATTGTAACTATTGCTGATAGATCCTACCTGAAGAACACTTGTTATATGTACATATGAACATACAAAGTACATATGGGGAGGAGTAGTTGAGTACAAAACAGTTCTTTCTTTGGTTTCTTCTGAATAGTTACCTCATTATGTTTCAACCATGACTTAATTAGAATTTGTCAAGAATATTTTCATTGTATAAAGCAAGGTGTTTCTGTACTTCAGCAGCCTTAATTCTTACCGGAACGTGGTAGGAGCTACCTTCATTTTAAATGTCTGTTCACTAAATATTAGAGTTTAAATTATTATATTCTCTCTTCTTTGGCACGTCTTTTGCCTTTATTCAGAATTGCTTCTGTATTCTACATGCTACAGTTTTCTGTGGTAAACCTTGTTGGGAGGGACTTGGAGGTGAGGACTGATTGTGTGGTTGAGAAGAGAGGGAATGGTCAGCAGTGTTGGAGGAAGGGGTAGAGTATGGAGTTGGAAATATAATTACATCCATTCCACTGTACATCCTGAGAAAAGAGACATGTTTTACACTATAGGCCACCAAACCTCAGCATAATGTTTTAAACTTTTGTTGACCCTTGACCGTATTCCAAAATTGTCAGACAGTGTTAATAGGTTTTCTACTTAAATCGAGGGTAAGCTAGTTCTGTTTTTAGCTTGGTGCTTTCTGTTAATTTGTGGTGTGCTGTGGTTCATTTGTAAAATGGAGTGAATGAGCAGAAGCACTGTTAAATAGGATGATGTAATTGTGAAGATGGACAGTTTAAACTTACCCTGAATCAGTTCTCTGTATTTGTCTTGTTGCTTTGATTGTAAATACCAGTATATGAGCCATATCCATGTTTGAATGGAGGTCCCATAGCTCTTCTCTGTTAACATTTATAACTGAGAGGTAATGGTCAATGTATTTTGGAGAATGATTACTGCTATTATTGGCTCTTGTTTAATTGATACTCTTTGGAGATAGCCTAACTGAAACTCTAATAAATGGGCATGGTATAACTTATATAATACATAAAATATATGTTACTTTGCTCTGTTCTGTTGACAATGTATAACTTTTTTTCATTGAATTTACAATTAAAAAACAATGCTATTCATATCATTGAACAGTTGCGTTTTTCGGAATTGCCTTCAATAATTTTATAGTTGTTGATTTTCATTTTTAGATTGAAGTAAGTTGAGGTAGTTTAAGAAGAACAGCCTACAAGTGCATGTTTATCATATAAGTAGTTGAAATAACTGAATGAAAATGATCAAATATTTACCAAAATCATATGAGTAAAATTTTGTAGAATTTGAGGAATCTTTGTTCCTACATGTATGACCATTATTCAAAAGATTGCATACTTCTGTAATTATTACTTGCTTATTAATTGGAGTTTCAACATTTCTCTTGTTTGATTGGCCTATAAGATATTGGCATCGCCACTTGAATTTTGCAGGGTTTTATGATGTCTCTTTATTTGCTGTCCATATTTTTCAGTGTGTTTACATCTGAAAACACTTGGATTACAATTACAGAATCAAGCATAGCACACAGTTGTCCAAGATTTTGCTCTTGGTCATCATGCTTGGTATATCAAAATTGTCATTCTTACATGAATATTAGCTGTTAGGCGATATGGAACAGTGTATCTGCAGGATAGCTTCTCTATTGGTTATTTTGTTAATTATAGACATTTCCTTTATAAAGTAGAGATCTTGGTGTTAACACCAAAATTATCAAGCTTGGTGTGTCATTAATATTGGGACCACCTGGCATTATGTGCTCCTGATTTGATACAATATGTACTTTGCTGAATTACCTGAATGTTTAATCTGAATCTAATCAGACTATTAGATTTAGGTCCCAGCTACAGAAAATACAGTAACTAGAAAGACAAGGCACACTACAAAGAAATAATCGAATCAACAATATGGAACATTTTGTAAGGCCCATTTTCTTAAATCAATGTTATGGAAAGTAAAAATGAAGTATAAGGAGTGTGTGGTGGGGAGAGATTGTTTTAGAATAAAGAGAGTAAAGGAATCATGCTGCAATCATCTGAATCTTTTTTGGGTCCTGACTAAATTAAAAAGAAGCTATGAAAGACATTTTCGGGGCAGTTGGGGAAATTTGAATATAGATTGGGTATTAGCTGATACAAGGGGAATTGGTTTTTGTTTTTGTATTTTTGTTCTTTGATGTGATTGTATTGAAGTTATATTGGAGAATGTCCTTGTTTTTGAGAGATGCTAAGGTACCTATGGACGAAGTGTTATAATGTTTGTAACTTACTTTGAAATGGCTCAACCAAAATAAAATTATTTGTAATAAGTACATATCTATGTGTTTTAGGCAGTCCTCTAAATGGCAGGTGTGATTGCCCATCCAGGAATGTATTTGGATTTGAGACAGATGACACAATGCACTCAAAAATGAATATGAATAAAGTGTTTTTTAGAACTCACAATAAACTTGGGATTCCCAGGAGTGGGAAGGCTTATTATGTAGGGAATTGGTGAACAGGGAACAAACAGGACTAGTGGTGGTGGTGGTGTGGGGGATGATGCTGGGGAGGATGGATGGGAGCCTTTATTGTGATTCAGAGGTCAAAGATGGAACCATTCTCTTTATTAGACTAACTATAGGTGGATACAGCAAACACGATGAAGTATTAACAGTTGTTGAATATAGGTGATGGATGTATTATTGTATTGAACTACCGTATGAATATATCATTGTCCACTATTGTATGTCAAGTCTAATGTATGCTTGAAAATTTTCATAGCAGAGAATCTTTACATGTAAATTTAAGAAAGTTACAGAATTATGTGATTATTTCTATTTTAGCAACCAAAGGACACAATGAGATTAGATGAAACGATGCTGGTCAAACAGTTGCTGCCAGAAATCTGCCATTTTCTTCACACCTGTCGTGAAGGAAACCAACATGCAGCTGAACTTCGGAATTCTGCATCTGGGGTTTTATTTTCTCTCAGCTGCAACAACTTCAATGCAGTGTTTAGTCGCATCTCTACCAGGTTAGTGTGTAAATCTACATAGGACTGTTGCAAGTAATAAAATTTTAGAAGTTTTCTTTTGTCTGCATAAAAACAAAAAGTTGACAGAAATGAATTTGACTTGGGCTTTTGTATAAATTTTATGCATTGATTTCTTTGAAAGTTTTATTGTGCAACATTGTGATATTGATGTGTACAATTGTGAGTACTGTTAGGAGGTTGAAAGTCCAAATTTTAGGATGATACATCACCCATAATTAGGTTTTTGTTTTTAACACTAGGTATGAGGTTTTGGTTGGCCTTTCTAACATTTTATTCCTTTAAATGGAATTAGCTAATCAGATAGAATAACTGATAAGAGTAGTCAGAATTCCAGTGACCTCCCAGCTCTGTTCTTTATCACAAGATTCTAAGTTACCAAATGAAAACAAAACCTAGCAATATGGAAGCACAAGGAAGTAAGTAATTTGCAAAGTAGACTTCTCCAGAAAGTGGACTGTGTTCTAAGTGTATGAAATGTAAAAGCTCCTTTTTTTTTTTTTTTTTTTTTTTTTTTTTTAGTATTTACAACAAATGTGCTGTTTTATTCTCATAGTATCTCTGAAATGTAGGTGATACTTCCCCCAGTTTGCAGATAAGCAACTAATACCCAAAGAATTTATCAAGGCGGTATGTCAAACCACGGAGGACCCAAAATTTTTAAGTCAGACTGGTCAGAGTCTATTAGGTTCGTTATATTAGACTGCTACTCTAAACTTCCATTTTAACCATATTTTTACTGTTGTGCTTCAAGTTTATATGATAAATATTATTTAAGCTTTTACTGATAAAAATCACTATGTGATATGCTATAGATGGGAAGAAATTGGTGTATAGATGGTGCTCTATGGAATAGAATTATAACTGATGGTAGCAGGTAATTCTGGAACTTGCTTTCTTACAAATGATTTGCCTATCGTATACAAGTACAGTCAAATGGGTCCTTAATTATGTTTGTTTATTCTTTGTTTACTGGTACATCTTTTATCCTTTGACTTGTCTGTGTTGTGTGAACAGTAGGCTTCCATTAGTCAGCTTTGGTCATTCTTCCGTTGTTTCCCAACAGGTGTGAATGAGAACATACATCATAATTAGAAAATTTGTGCTGTAGTGTTTTGAGGACTTGGCTAACTTCAAAATCTTGCCATCTTTTTAATAAATACAACATTTTTATAGTCATGATGCTAGGCAATAATATTCTTCAGTCCCTCTTCAGAACTGGTGCAAAGAAAATTAAAATTTTGTTCAGTGGTGTAATAAGATTGATAATATTAGGTAATGTTTATACAATAGAAAATTGTCTTCATGAAATTTTTTGAGTGATAACATTTTATATTCTGAGTAATATTAAACTAGATGAAGTAGCAAGGTAACTGACGCCTAGGGAATAGGTGGTGTGAAATTGTAAAAGACAAAAAACAAAACCCCTTCTTTGTTTAAATGATGACTGTACCAGCTTATTATTTGAAATAATCTTACATTGAAGGTAGAAAATTATCAAAAGAATAAAATGTTTTTAGCATATCCAAGTATGAGTTGCTTTATAAAGCACAGCAAATATGCCACCTTTTAAAAACCTGAGAAATTTTCTAGTCACCCAAAGGTTTCATTTTATAGGATTTTGCAGCATTAGCACATGTAAATATGTAACACATGTAAATATGCTTTTGTGTATTTTCCAAACCTAGTTCACAGTTTCCAGAAGAGAAGTTAAATGTCTCCAAAATAAGCCTGTTTCTTTAGCTTTCAGGGGGCAGACTGCTCAGAAATGGGATCTGTGAAATACATGTTTCAGACGACTGCGTTTGCTGTTTAATTTAGCTTGTGCCAGACATAGGAGGTGATCTTGTTAGAAGACCACTCACCTAAAAGACCATTCTGATGGTTTAATTTAGATACAGATATCTTATGACATTGCTGTCATAGGATTAGGTGGCTTAAAATACGCAAGTGACTAGAATGGCAGTTTCTTCCTGAAGATTGAGTTTATATGTCATATAAATTAAATGGACCAATATCATGAACATTTGTTTGACCATTCTGCCTGTCCACAGATGTTTCTCTTTTAGGCTTAACATTAGCTTTTGATATTTCTTTTTTCTTTTTTTTAATGTTTGTTTATTTATTTTGAGAGAGCACGAAAGAGTGGAGGAGAGGAGAGGCAGAGAGGGAGGGAGAGAGAGAATCCCCAGCAGGCTCCTCACTGTCAGTGCAGAGCGTGATGCAGGGCTTTCGATCATGACCTGAGCTGAAATTGAGTCTGAACCCTTAACCAACTGAGCTACCCAGGTGCCCCTAGCTTTTGATATTTCTGTCCTTTGATTTTTTTAGGGGAATATGGACTACAGATCTTAAGTTTATTATTCTGCTGAAGTATATACATGTTCTGTGGCTCATAATACTCTTTGATGTAGAAGATCAGCTGCTTTCTCCACAGAATTGTTGCACACTCGTAATCGATCTAATTGTTTTGTAGTGGGAGGGTCCTGTGGAATATCTGATTTGACAAACCACCAGAAGCAGAAGACTCAGTGATTTTTTTTAAAGTTTATTTATTTAGAGAGAGAGAATGAGTGGGGAAGGAGTGGGTGGGTGGGGGGGGGGACAGAGGATACAAAGCGGGCACTGTTGCTCATAGCAGAGAGTCTGATGTGGGGCTCGAACTCACGAACTGTGAGATCATGACCTGAGCTGAAGTCAGATGCTTAACTGACTGAACACTGACACTCCTGGGAGTGTCCTAGTGATGGTTTTTGCATTTACATTTGTTTTTGCCAAGTACCCAGCTCTGGACTTATTTTTTTGGTTAATTTCTCATCCCTGGATTGTATTGATAGTATAAATGTGGACCTCAAACCCTTATCAGGTAACAGCCCTGGGTGACTTTTTCCCCTACCCAAAACTTAGCCAGAGCAGATAGACATCTTGTGCTGGTAGATTTTTTTTTTTTTCCCCCTTCCACCCTTCCTTCATTCTTTGACTCTCTCTGTGCAACCCTCTTTTAAGGAAGTGCATAGTTCTTGCTAGTCTTTTGTTTTTTCCAGGACCCCAGTTCTACTCCCTGCACTATTAAGGTGTAAGGTTTTGTATTCAGTCCCATGTAGATGTTAGACCAAAACCCCTAGGGTAAGGAGAGGAAAAAGCCTACCCACCTTTGTGCTTCCTTTGTTGCAAGATAAGACCATGTCTTCAAAATCATCTCTGGTTTTCATTTTCCTCTTCATTTCTGGACCTGGGTGGATGGGTGGTGATTGGGGCGGGGGGGGGGGGTGTTTTCATTAATTTCTGTATATTTAATTTATATATTTTTTAATTTTTATATTTATTTTTGAGAGAGAGAGAGACAGCATGAGTGGGAGAAGGGCAGAGAGAGAGGGAGACAGAATCTGAAGCAGGCTCCAGGCTCTGAGTTGTCAGCATAGAGCTCGATACGAGGCTGGAACCCATGAACCCTGGGTTAATGACCTGAGCCGAAATTGGACGCTTAACTAACTGAGCCACCAGGGGCCCCAATTTTAAATTTTTAAAATTTACTTGTTTTTGAGAGAGAGAGAGAGAGAGAGAGAGAGAGAGAGAGAGAGAGAACGAGAACATGAGTGGGGGAGGGGCAAAGAGCAAGGGAGACACCGAATCTGAAGCAGGCTCCAGACTCCAAGCTGTCAGCTTGAACTCCAGAACTGTGAGGTCATGACCTGAGCCAAAGTTGGATGCTTATCTGACTGAGATACCCAGGTGCCCCTCTTTTATTTCTATATACTTTAAATATCTTTTTGTTGTTATTCAGTTTATCTGGTCTTTCTGGATGCTTTAATGGTAAGTTTTCCATTTCACTTCTTTTGCTCAAAGTACCCTTTGATTTCTGTGTTTCAGAAATGACAATTAAGCTTCAGAAAACACCCCTTTCCTATGGAAATACTGGGCTGTATAAAGAATTAAACTTTTCTTCCATTTTTCACAAATAACCACAAGAGTCAGCTTTTCAAAAGTTGGTGTTGCTGATTTATTAATTTGTGTTTCCTAAGGAATCCTATTCCTTATTTCCTAGACTCTTTGCAGCAGCCGTGAAATTTTTAGCATGTAAATCAGTATTGAGGACCCTCTTATTCCCAGTGTGAACTGCTAAGCTTTTCTCACCCTGATGATATGAAGAGCGTTAGTGTAAGTGCTTGGAATAGTTTTAATGTTAGCTATACATCTGCAGACTAAAGTGAGTGGAAGAGGAATTTGCGAAGGAAGGAATCGATTGATTTTATATTTAGCAACTGAAGGTTTAGTATGGTGAGTAATGCCAGTTTAAGATTGCATTAAAATGGTTACAATCCCAGTTAATATTATAAATAGGATTTTGTAGTATTTGTGCTTTTTCACCATCTCCCTGCAGTTACAAACATTAGTAATTCCATTTATCTGCTTACATTTTGATATCTATTTATTGAAATAATGAATATGCCTCATTAGGGAGCACAATTCAATAGATTAACAATGTCAACTTTTGAAAAGCTGACTTCTGTGGTTGTTAGTGAAAAATGGAGGAGAAATTTTTATTAAGACTTATGTGAATTTTTTTATCAGTTAAAAAATATCTATATTTGTTGAGTGTTAAATTTTTCTACATTTGTGATAACTTCATATTTAAGGGAAATTTTGGGGATGTAGAAAGATTCTTGCCTTTATAGGAATAAGTTCGTGAAGGAGGGACATTAATCAAATAATCACATAAATACACACACAGATTGTGAAAATTGCAAGGACTAAAGGCTTACTCATTTTTTCAATACAAAGTAAATGTATCTTATAAATGTAGATAAAATATTCATGTTTCTTTTTTAAAATTTTAATTTATTTTTTTAAAAATTTATATCCAAGGTAGTTAGCATATAGTGCAGCAATGATTTCAGGAGTAGATTCCTTAATGCCCCTTCCCCATTTAGCCCATCCCCCCTCCCACACCCCCCTCCAGTAACCCTCTATTTGTTCTCTGTATTTATGAGTCTCTTCTGTTTTGTCCCCCTCCCAGTTTTTATGTTATTTTGTTTCCCTTCCCTTATGTTCATCTGTTCTGTCTCTTAAAGTCCTCATATGAGTGAAGTCATATGATATTTGTCTTTCTCTGACAAATTTCACTTAGCATAATACCCTCTAGTTCCATCCACGTAGTTGTGAATGGCAAGATTTCATTATGATTGCTGAGTAATACTCTGTTGTATGTATGTATGTATGTGTATATATATATGTGTGTGTGTGTGTGTGTGTATGTATGTATGTATATATGTATGTATATACACACACACACACCACATCTTCTTTATCCATTCATCCATCGATGGACATTTGGGCTCTACATATTTCGCTATTGTTGATAGTGCCATTCATGTTTCTGAAGTTTAGCTGATGTGATCAGAAGTTAATAAAATTTATTTTATAATTTAAAATTTGAATTAAAAAATTTTTTGTTAAAGAAAAATTTCAAAAATACACATAACACAGAGAATAGTATTTCAAATATCTAGGCATCTTTGCTTTACCAGTATCCACATGCTATGATTTTTTTAAAAATAAAAATTATATGTATTTAAGGTATACAATGTGGTGATTTGGTTTGGTATATACACAGTGAAGCCTATGGTTTCTTTCATCATATCCCTTGAATTAATTATGTACCTTTAAATTTTATAAGAAATATTTAATGTTGGGGTGCCTGGGCGGCTCAGTTGGTTGATGTCTGACTTCAGCTCAGGTCATGATCTCATGGCTTGTGGGTTTGAACCCCGCATCGAGTTCTGTGCTGACAGCTTAGAACCTGGAGCCTGCTTCCAGTTCTGTCTCCCTCTCTCTCTGCCCTGTCCCTGCTCGCACTCTGTCTCTCTCTCTCTCTCAAAAATAACTAAATATTAAAAAAAAAACAAAACTATTTGTTGTCTTGTTTTTGTATGTATATTTTCTCTTACAAATTTATCATTGGGGTGAGAAGAATCTGTTCAGTTCAGAGTTTTAGACTTTCCTTAAGATAAATTATTTTTGGTTTTTACTTTTCAGGTTACAGGAATTGACTGTTTGTTCAGAAGACAATGTTGATGTTCATGATATAGAATTGTTACAGTATATCAATGTGGATTGTGCAAAATTAAAACGACTCCTAAAGGGTAAGTGTAGATGTATATCTGAAACTAAACACTGTCGGTGAAAAGCCAGTGTTTTGAATGTACAAGTTTTTTGTACCAACTGTGTTGATCTGGAACATCAAAGTGGATTTGATAATGCACATATCCTTGTGAAATGGACAATAGTGCTTAATGGTTCAAAAATTTTTGAGCCTTTGAAAACAAAAAAAAATGAGTATCTTAATTCTTGGCAATGGAAAGTTTTGTTCAACCATATTTTTTGCTTTAACAAAGAGAGCATAAAGGTGCTGTTACTTAATTTTTCTAGAATTTCATTACTTCAGGATAGCCATAGGTTACCGAAATTACCTGTTTAGCGGTTATAGTGCTAAAAGCAGGTAGTTTAGCAGGATATCAGTGTCATTACAGAATGGAACCAGAAGATTGTGATCTTATGACAAAAGGAAGAATTGCGTCAGGAATCTCATTTCTGACATTTGTGTTTTCAGATCTTTTAATGACTTTCTGACTTTATAGCATTATCAAGTCTCTTATCTTTCCAGTGCCTTTTGCTTCCTTGTACATTTCAGTTATAGTCCCTGAGGATTACATCTGAAGTTATATCCATGGGGATATTACAATGCTTAATATGTGATTTTGAAGCTTTGGGCAATGCTTTGTGTGATTATGTTGATGAAAATAAACAGTCACAAGGAATTGAGAGAATTTTTGTGGGAAACCTGAAAGTTAATATAAATCAAATATCAGTGAGCAATATTAATACACTGAGTATAAATACCTAAATTCATTTCACACAAATTGTTTTTAGTTTTCTGTGATATTGAATCCTGTCTAATTTAAATGCGAAACTTTATAGTATATGATTCAACTTTTTAATTTTACTTTGTGTATTGTTTAAGGAATTATGAAAAATGTTTCTAGTGTCTGACATAAAAGAAGATTTAGTTATATTAACTTTGAAAACCTCAACAGTTCTGCAGTGTCATTATCAAAACACTTTGTAATTTTTTCTTTTTCTTTTTTTTTTTTTTGAGAGACAGCACAAGTTGGGGAGGGGCAGAGAGAGGGAGACACAGAATCTGAAGCAGGGTCCAGCACAGAGCCTGACGTGGGACTCCAACCCATGAACTGAGATCAAGACCTGAGCCAAAGTCGGGTGCTCAAACCACTGAGCCACCTAGGCGCCCCAGTGATAGTTTTCTTAACATTTGTTTTAAACTCAATAACTGGTTCACCAGAGATTTAAAAAGGTTATATCTATATAGATCAATACTGTAAGGCTCTGTTCTATCTCTATTACCAGTTTTAGATCATTACTATTATAAAACCAAGCAACAATTAAATCACTTTCAGTAACTTTAATAAAGAAAGAAAAATGGATCATTTTAGCTATTATGTTAAGTGGATAGCAGTTGTTTTAGACTATAATAAACCACAAATCAATTCACAGTTGAAATTTTAAGATCTTAGTATCTATCAGTAAGCATTAAGAAGTTAAGGATGATAAAATTTAGAGATTTTCTTTCCATATAAAATTTCAGAAGTATATGTGGTTTTGTGGTTTTTTATAACTGTTTAGGGACATTTCAGAAATAAATCTAGGGGACAACTGGGTGGCTCAGTCGGTTAAGTATCCAACTTCGGCACAGGTCATGATCTCGTGGTTTGTGAGTTCAAGCCCCAAGTGGGGCTCTGTGCTGATAGCATGGAGCCTGCTTGGAGTTCATTCTCTCTCCCTCTCCCTTCTCCCTCTCCCTCTTCCTCTCCCTCTCCCTTCTCCCTTCTCACTTCTCCCTCTCCCCTCTCCCTTCTCCCTCTCCCCTCTCCCTTCTCCCTCTCCCCTCTCCCTTCTCCCTTCTCCCTCTCCTTTCTCCCTCTCCCTCCCCCACTTGTGTGTGTGCATGTGCATTCTTTCTCTCAAAAGAAATGAATAAACTTTATTAAAAAATTTTTTTAAAAAAAGAAATCTAGATCTGGTTGTCCAGGAGTAGGTATTTGTTTAAAACCTCAGGTTTCATAGAGATGTTTAATCTGTAATCATTAATTTAAATGGTTCTCCATATTCAAATAAGAGAAACTAATTGTGTGAATAAATGACTCTTTTTATTGTGGTAAGTCATCCCCATTGGAATACAGCCCCCTCGTGAACATAAATTTAGTGTTTAACTGATAAATGTGTAAACTATAAAAAAAAAAACAACCGATGTTAAATAGGCCAGCAAAAGATGGCTCTAGGTGACAATGGTGAAAGGACTGGAAACTTCCTGTAATATGAATAGTAAAATTAGTAATGTGGTTTTTTTTTTTGTTCTGTTTTTTTAGTGTTTATTTTTGAGAGAGAGAGAGAGAGAGCGAGCAGGGGAGGGGCAGAGAGAGATGGAGACACAGAATCCAAAACAGGCTACAGGCTACAGGCTCTGAGCTGTCAGCACGGAGCCTGACATGGGGCTCGAACCCATGAACCTTGAGATCATGACCAGAACTGAAGTCAGACACTTACTTAACTGACTGAGCCACCCAGGCGCCCCTAGTAATGTGTTTTAAATTCACTCCAACAGCATTTGTTGAGAAATTGTGTGCAAGAAACCATGCTAAGTGCTAGGTTCACAAAGATTAATAAAACATCTGTCTGTATGGAGCTCATGACCTGGTTTATGAGGGAAATACATTATCAAAGTATTTGCAAAGTAATGTGCCAAACACAAATAGGGTGAGCATAACATGAGGGAAGAGGTATGTGTTTGGGGGTGGGAGCTGTTAAGAGGAAAAGCGCAAGATAGGGAGGTGTAAGAGTAGGCCAGATCGTATTAATAAAGGCATGGTGATGTTTATTCCATGTTCAGCACGGGCCACATATCATCCTATGCAGTTTAATGCCTTTTGTCATCAATGCTTACGGTGACCCTATGAAGCAGATAGTATTATCATCCCCTATGTAGATGAGGAAATTGAGGCTTAAGTAACATTTCCAAGGTCAGACAGCTAGTGAGTGGCAGGGTTAGATTCATTTCACATCTGCTCATCTCTAGAGCCACGTGTTACACCATTGTGCTTATGGTTTATGTGACTTTATTTTAATGGCCATGGGAAATGATGGAAAAAAAGGTTTAAGGTGGGATCAAGCTTTTATTTTAGATATACCACTTTGCTTAAATTTGCAGGATGCCTTGGTAGAAGGTTGTATGAGCTTTTGGGACTTGGTCGTATGAGTGAGGAAGAAATGTGAGTGAGAAATGAAGGTAATGCAGGTCTGGATGGAATGGGATAGGGTGGGGATCAATTTGATAATGGTATTTGGGAAGTAGAGTACACAAAATACATAAAATACATCACCTGGCATTTGGTGATTAATTTAGATACATGGGGTTAAAGAGAAGTATCACCAAGTATTACAGAACAAGCTGATTAAAGCAAGAAAGGAGAGGAGAGGTTGATGGCAGCATGGAAGGTAGCCAGGAAAATGACAAATTTAGATTGACATTTATTGAGTTTGAGGTGTGGGTAGGCTGTCCAGTCAGAAACTTGTAGAACTAGAGTAATAAGACATATACAGGGGCACCTGGGTGGCTCAGTCGGTTAAGCGGCCGACTTCGGCTCAAGTCATGATCTCACAGTTTGTGAGTTCGAGCCCCGTGTTGGGTTCTTTGCTGACTGTTCATAGCCTGGAGCCTGCTTCGGATTCTGTGTCGCCTTCTCTCTCTGCCCCTCCCCCATTTGTACTTTGACTCTCTCTGTCTCTCTCTCTCTCTCTCTCAAAATAAGTAAACATAAAAAAAATTAAAAAAAAAGATATATACATTGGAATTGAGAATAGACTACTGTGTACAACACATTCAAGCTGTCGTAAAGGTAAGGTTAACGAACTTGGAAGGCAAAAAGGCTCAAGAGTACTGTGAAGTCTACTGCCATCATCTGGAAATCAGAGGAGAGCAAGAGCAAAGAAAGTTGGAGGGATGCATTTTAAAACTGACTTAGAGAGTAAGTCACTCATTCACAAGTCCAGAAAAATACGACCTTTAAATTATATACACAGTTTTATTACTTGAAGACTCATCTCTATCTTAGAAATATACTTATGTAAATATGGTAAGTACCTGTGTCCCTTCATTAAAAGTCCATAAGGGGCAACAAAAACAAAAATAAACAAGAGAGACTACACCAGATTAAAAGCTTCTGTACAGCAAAGGAAACAGCAACAAAATGAAAAGGCAACCTACTGAATGGGAGAAAAATATTTGCAAATTGTATACTGGGAAAAGTTAATATACAAAATATGTAAAGAACTCATTCAACTCAATAACAAAAAAATGTAATTAAAAAGTGGGCCAAGAACCTGAATAGATGTTTTTGTAAAGAAGACGTATAGGTGGCTAACAGGTACATGAAAGGATGTTCAGCATCACTAGTATCAGGAAAATGCAAATCAAAACCACGCTGAGATATCTCCTCACGTCTCTTAGAATGGCTTTTATCAGAACAACAAGAAATAGTAAGTGTTGGTGAGGATGTGAAGAGGAAATCCTTGTACACTGTGGGTGGGAAGGGAAGTCAGTGCAGCTACCATGCAAAACAGTATGGAGGTGCCTCAGAAAGTTCAAGGTAGAACTACAATATGATCTAGCAATTCTGCTTCTGGTTATTTATCCAAAGAAAATGAAAACATTGACTTGAGGACATATATGCACCCCATGTTCATTGCACTATTATCTTATACTAGGGAAGATAGATACAGAAACAACTTAAGTATCCATTGACTGATGAATTGATGAAGAAGATATATATATATGTATATATACATATGTATATATTTAAAATGTACATGTTTATATATTTATATAAAATATTGTATATATAAATATGTAAAATATATACTTTTATATTTATATATAAAATGTAAAAATGTTTACATATGTTACACATATAATATAAGGTGGAATATATATATTATATATATTGAAATTGAATGTTATTCAGCCATAAAAAAGAAGGAAATCTTACCATTTGTGACAGCACGAATGGACCCTAAGGGAATTATGCTAAGAGAAAGACAAATACCGTACAGTCTCATTATATGTGGAATCTTTAAAAAAAAGACAAAACCAAAAACAGCCAAATTCATAGGTACAGAGAATAGATTAAGATTGGTGGCTGCCAGAAGTGGGGGAAAGGGCAGGGGTGACGGGCAAAATGATTTAAGGTGGTCAAAAAGTACAAATTTCCAGTTATAAAATAAAAAGTCATGGGGATGTAATGTACAGCACGGTGACTGTAGTTAATTGCGTATTTGAAGGTTGCTAAGAGAGTAGATCTTAAAAGTTCTCATCACAAGAAAAAAGTTGTGTAACTATGTATGGTGAGGGATGTTAACTAGACTTGTGACCGTTTTACAGTATATACAAATACTGAATCATTATGTTGTATACCTAAAACTAGTATAATGTTGTTTGTCAATTATACGTCAATTAAAACAAAGTCCATAGGCGGAGTTCTCTGCCAAGGGACTGTTACCAGTAAAATAGTTTATAGAAGCCTCATCTTTTCCCTGTATAAATCTTTGTAGATGTGGACAATATATTGATGGAAGAGAAAGTATCTAAGATAGTCATATGGAGAAATGTTTATTCTTTTCTTAAAAATGCAGTCTACTATTTTGAACAATCGAGCAAAATAAAAACAAATATGTTAAATGATGAAAAGGATGTGCAAGTGACAGGTTGGCAGTATTTATCAAGAGTCTTAAAAAATATTCATCTCCTCAACCAAGCAGTTCTACTTCTAGATCTTATCCTAAAAAAAAAAAAAAGTTAATATGGAAAAGATTTGGACATAAAGTGTTTATTGGGGCGCCTGGGTGGCTCAGTCGGTTCGGTGCCTGACTTGGTTTCGGCTCAGGTCCATCCTGGGGTCGTGGACTTGGGCCCCTGTGACGGGCTCCTTGCTGGGTGTGGAGCCTGCTTAGGATTCTCTTTCTCCCTCTGCCCCTCTACCCTGCTCGTGCTCTCTCTTTCTCTCAAATTAAAAAAAAAAAGTGTTATTAGTGTTATTTATAATAGTGAGATATTGGAAATATCTTTTTTTTTATTTTTTATTTTTTTCTTGTTTGAAAGAGAGTGTGTGTGCAAGTGGGGAAGGAGCAGAGGGGGAGAGAGAGAATCCCAAGTAGTCTCCACGCTCAGCATGAGGCCTAACGCGGGCTCAATCCCATGACCCTGGGGTCATGACCAAGCCTCGAGTCAGACACTTAACCGACTGAGCTACCCAGGTGCCCCAGTATTGGAAATACCTTAAACATATAATTGGAAAACGTTTAAATAACTTTAACCATCGACTTAAATATCCTGAAAGACAGACTATGGCTTTGAAACCCAATTCAATAATTTATTAGATCTGTAACCTCAGAAACACAATTTGCTCATCTGTAATATCTGAAAACGTTAAGATTTTGGAAGAATTAAGTGTATTAGATTGAAAATATCTGGCACGTTGTAACTGTTAAGTAATAGTTACTATCATACTTAGATTGTCAAATATATGTATGAGGAATTATTAATGATACGGGAAGAATTTGGGATACTATGTGAAATGAAGAAAACAGGTTTGATTTAGCTTTTAGTGTTACATATGCACTCAAAAACGGATGGAAGAAAGTTTACCAGACTGTTAACTGTGATTCTGAATGGTAGAAGCATGGATGATATTCTAAATTCCCCTTAGATTGTTGTGTAGTTTTTGAATTTTCTACAATGACTTGTGTTTTATACTTAATCAGTTATTGAAAACAAAAGAAAAAAGCAATCTTTGAAATTCAGGGCATATTTGCTTTTCATTGAATTTTGTCTTCAGTGGACATAGCCAGTGACGTTTTTGGTTTATATTAATTGTCTTTATCTTCACATTGCTTACAAATAATACTGGAACATGGGGCACCTGGGTGTCTCAGTTAGTTAAGCGCCCGACTTCGGCTCAGGTCATGATCTCACAGTTTGTGGGCTTGAGCCCCACATCAGGCTCACTGCTGTCAGCACAGAGCTGGTTTCTGATCCTCTGTCCTCCCTCACCTCCCTCCATACCTCCCCCTCATGTGCATGTGCGCTCTCTCTCTCTCTCTCTCAAAAATAAATGAATACTAAAAACAAATAATACTGGAACAAAAGTTTGTATGTAAAAGGAGTGTTGGATGTTTTGTTTTTGTTTTTCTTTACTAGTAGCTCTGAATTGTATTTGTGTTAACTAATTAATTTTAGAGTTAATTAAAAAAATTTTTTTTTCCAGAAACAGCATTTAAATTTAAAGCCCTAAAGAAGGTTGCACAGTTAGCAGTTATAAATAGCCTGGAAAAAGTAAGTTATGACCTCCTTGACATTAAAGTTTTGTTAAATTTTGGTTATAAATGTTGCTGTCTTTACTATTTTGAGTCAAAAGTCATGACTTCAGTGGTAGTTTCACGTTAATATTTAGGAGGAATGCATTGCAGTATTCTTATGAAGGAAATTAGAGTTTGTAATATAATTGAGGTTGTAGGACATTTTATTTACTGTACCATGAAAATATCCCCGCTTTCATATAAAAACGTTATGTTTTGTTATTTGTAGGCATTTTGGAACTGGGTAGAAAACTATCCAGATGAATTTACAAAGCTGTACCAGATTCCACAGACTGATATGGCTGGTAAGGATAAGAGTGACTTACTCCTGTTTTAAACTCTTACTTATGAGGTAAAAACCTACCACTTTCAAGGTCATTTTTGTTAAGGTGCTTTTACATCTTGTCCCCTGATATCAAATAGGAAATAGTATTTTTCTCTTATGTTTCAAAATGACCTTCAATCCTTTTCCTTTCCTTTGAGCAAATAGTAAAAGAAGTTTGGAATGAAGCCCTAATCTCTAATTAGAGTTGTGGATAGAATATTTGATGGCTCTTCTTTATAGAGAAAGGCCTTTTTTGTGCACTGAGGCTTTATTTTGTATTTAGGGAGATGTGTATAAAGTGGTAACATCCTTCCCTAGAATTCTTGAGACACAGCTGTGAGGCAGAGAATACAGACTCCTGGAGAGCTTTGATGATTCCTTTTGGGAAGCTGTCCAGTCTTTGTTTCTTGCGTACATCGCACTGTGCGTAAGGCCCTGCGCGTTGAGACTAATCACAAGTTTGGCCATTTGACCTTTCCTAGGGTGGATCAAGATAGCTCTTTTAATACAGACAATGTAATATTTCTTGTCTGCTTCCCTGAATGAATTTGTTTACGTGAACTTCCAAGTTTATCTTTTAAAAATGTGGCATTTGGGTTTTTGGTTAGTGCTGGTTTTTAATTTAATGCCAGAGATTTTCTTCTCATCTAGTAATATCATTGAATTATATTTCCCCATAGAGTGTGCAGAAAAACTGTTTGACTTGGTGGATGGTTTTGCTGAAAGCACCAAGCGTAAAGCAGCGGTTTGGCCACTGCAAATCATTCTCCTTATCTTGTGTCCAGAAATCATTCAGGATATCTCCAAGGATGTGGTTGATGAAAACAACATGAATAAGGTGAGCAGGGAAAAATCATTTCTATTATGTCCAGATGTCAACTAGCTTATTTTAACTAAGGTGTATGTATCGCTTTGGGCTTTGCATTCTGTAAGCACCGCATTTCAGGGGACCGTTTCTAATTATGATCATTTTAGGTCTCTTTGTTCGCTGGCCTTGACAGAGACATACCTAAATTTATTTGGAGGGAAAATAAATGATACCACTCAATTAAAAATTTAAAACAGTTCTTTAGTAGGGTGCCTGGGTGGCTAAGTTGGTTAAACTTCTGACTGTGGCTCAGGTCATGATCTCACAGTCTGTGAGTTTGAGCCTAGCATCAGGCTCTGTGCTGACAGCTCCCTGTCTCTCTGCCTCTCACCCGCTCCCTTTCTCTCTCTCTCTCTGACCCTTACCCGCTCACACTTTGTCTCTCTCTCTCTCTCTTTCTCAAAAGTAAATAAGCATGAAAAAAATAAAAAAATAAAATAAAACAGTTCTTTAGTTCCATTTTTTTTTACCAGAGAAGACTGATACTTCTGTCAGTGTTAAACATAGTTTTTCTAATAATCATTGCACGGGTTGCCCTGTTAGAGTTCATCGGTTTTGTGTTGTGTTATTTGCATGTACTTAGGTGTGCACCTACTTGGTGCTAATGAAATTGTCTAATAATTCATTTTAGATATTTTCAAACAGTTTTCATAGCATTTTACGAGGAAGGTCGGATGCCACATATGCCATCTATAGTGAAATTGGTACTATAAGAACTGCTAATTTTAAGGGGCTCTTATAATTTTTAAAAAATAGAGCAGGGTGTTAATCTTATTTTATTTGTTTTGGTAATACATGTTTTGTTTTTTGCCACTTTGGGAGAAATACTCTTAGCTGAGTAAACATAAACTGGGCTCCCACATGACTTGCCTGTGGATGTAGATGTTCAGAATCAGCTGAATGATTCAATACTTTGTAGAAATACCAGGTAGGGAACTTACGCATTAGGTGGCTAAATAAGCGAACTTCAGTAATCCTTTAGTCTTTGATGCTATGGTACTCCACTTAGGTCTGTGTCCTCAGTTTTCCATTGGGAGGACACCATTTTTCATGCTAGGTTGTTTTGGAGCATGTCCGAAGAGTAGTTTTGGGGGATTTCCGTTTATTGGGAAAATAGAGGTAAAAAGCTACTATAAATTCAGTACTACTTTTAAGTGAATTTATATTTGAATAATCACAGCTACATCTTTGCAGATGTTTGCTTTATTTGTGTATCTTACATGACTTTCTCATTTTCTATTGAATTGTTTGTTCTTTATTGATTTGTAAGGTGTTTTTTTATTTTGAGAGAGAGAGAGAGAGAGAGGGCTCAGATGAGCGAGGGTCAGTGAGAGAGAGAGAGAGAGAGAGAGAGAGAGAGAGAAAGCGGGGCTCACCAGAAAGCAGGGCTTGTGTTCACCTGAAGCAGGGCTCGATCTCACCTGATGTGGGACTCGAACTCACAAACCATGAGATCATGACTTGAGCCAAAGTCAGATACTTAATGACTGAGCCACCCAGGCACCCTGTAAGTTGTGTGTTGTCTGTACACTTTTACTTAATTTCTCTTTTTAAACTTCGTTTATGGTTTTTTGTTTGTTTCATTTGGTTTTTGCTGTTTAGGTGTTTAAAATTTGTCTGTAGTCATCTCTGTCTTTTTGTCTCTTAGCTTTTTTGGTCAGACTGCTCCTACCCAAGATTTTACTTATTCATTTTATTGAGATAAAATTCACATACCATAAATATACTCTTTTAAAGCCTACAATTCAGTAGTTTTTAGCATATACAAAAAGTTGTGCAACCATCACCACTAATACTTACAGAACATTTCTATCATCCCAGAAAGAAGCCTTATACCTGTTAGCAATCACTTCTTATTCCTCTCTCACCCTAGCTTCTGGCGACCACAAGTCTGCTGTCACTATGGGATTTGCCTATTCTGGACATTTCATACAAATGGAATCATGTAATATGTGGCTTTTGTATCTGGAACATCTGAGATTTTTGAAATTGGCTTTTATATATTTCTTAGTACGTTTCTAGGTTAAAAAGTTTAGATTTTTAAAATCTTTCTGGATTAAAAAAAATGTATTATTTATTTTTTTAATGTATTCTCACTCTTTCCTGGGCATATTAGTTATGAGCTAACCAGTGTTAATGGTTGGTTGATACGTATCCTTCCATTCATATCTACTTGCTCATAAAAACATTCAAATGAAAATACACGTACATGCATAGACTGGTGATTATATTTTAAAATGAAATCACACACACACACACACACACACACACACATATATTTTTTTTTTTTTTCCTTTAAGTACTCTCTACAGCCAGTGTGGGGCTTGAAGTCATGACCCTGAGACCAAGAGTCACATGCTCCATTGCCTGAGCCAGTCAGGAGCCCCAAAATGAAATCATTTTATACACATTCTGCAGCTTGCTTTATTTACCTTAAAGTGTATCTTGGCTCTTCCTCAAAATAGTTGATAGAGATCTAACACATTCCTTTAAGTGTTGGATAATATTCTGTTACACTGATGAGCCTCATTTACTCAACCATTTGACGGTGAATGGATGGATTCTTAGATTTTTTTCAGGTTTTTGACTTTACATTTAATCCTTAAGTAAGTATCTTTGTTCATATATTTTTGTTAACTGATGCTTTTAGTTCTATAGACTAGAATTCCAAAACTGGGATTTTGTGTCAAGGACATTTGAATTTAAAATTTTTTTTTTTAATGTTTTATTTATTTTTGAGACAGAGACAGAGCATGAACGGGGGAGGGTCAGAGAGAGAGGGAGACACAGAATCTGAAGCAGGCTCCAGGCTCTGAGCTGTCAGCACAGAGCCCGACGCGGGGCTCGAACCCACGGACCGTGAGATCATGACCTGAGCCGAAGTCGGATGCTTAACCGACTGAGCCACCCTGGTGCCCCTTGAATTTAAAATTTTTAATAGTTATTTTTAGATTTACATTTCCCAATATTTATACCATGTCACATTTTCACCAATATGAATTAGAATGCCTGTTTTTCTGCATCCTCACCAGGACTACATGTTTTTCAGTCTTTAATGAGGTAAAAAAGAGCATCTCATTTTATTCATTGCATTAGTGAGGTTCAGGATCATTTCTGTTTCTAGGTCATTTGCATGTTTTCTTTTGCATGTCTGTTGATTCCCCTTCCCCCCCCCTTTTTTTTTACTAGTCTCTTATTAATTTATGAGACTGTCTATTAGTCTCTTACTGAATGATACCACATTTGATTTAGAAGAATGTTTTATTGTTCTAAATTGTTAGTTTTTTTTGGAGATTTTAAAAAATTTAATTGTGGTTAGAAAATGGTGGTACGTATTTGCTTTAAAAGTGTCCTGTGGTCATCAGAGTAGAATGTGTATCATTTTTTAGGGTACAGAATTTAATGTAAATGTTTAAAACTGCACTTACAACTGATCTGTAGTTCTCGAGAACTGCTGTAGGGGCTTGAAAGTCCCCTGTGAATATGCTGGGGGAAATGCTTAGTTTAGCTGTCTGAGCTCCCCTAGCCCTCAAGTAGCAGTATGCTCTGTTAGCGTGGCAGAACTCCTCCTAATCGTTGGTAATCACGCCTAGGTCTTTATTATAAAGCAAGCAAAGAGTAAACAACAAATAGAACCCTTAGCAGACTGGATTGGGCTTTTATTTACACATTGTTGACTGCAAACTATATGCAGAGTGGTTCTGTTTTTCAGTTTATAATTTTTGTTATTACTATTTTATTGTTTTTTTACTGTATTAGGGAAGGTAGTATAATGGCTCGCCACAATAGAACTTTATTATACTTATGAAGCGCTAATGAGCTGCTGATCTGAATAGCTCTGTGGGACGGCCCTCCTTTTTGTGGTTTCTTAGGACTTTGCACAGCAAAGACTGCCATCTTTAAAACATAGCTTCTATGGAAGTTGCTTCTATTCTGCTAGCCAGAAGGGAAAACATGGGAAATCATCCTGAGGATTTTGATGGGCCAGGCCTGGAAACATCACACTTTCATTCACATTCCATTGGGTAGAACTCAGTCACATGGCCATATTTAACTGCAAGAGACCCTGAGAAATACATTTATATCCCCAGGAACCAAGGAATGAAGGAATTAGGGAAGACAGAGGGAGTCAAGGATGGCTTAGACTGCTGTCTCCCTAGAATTCCCAGTTATTTCTTTATGGGTGAAAAGCTGCATTTAAAGAGTACCTGTCCACTAGGAGAATAATGTGGCTATATGTGCTGCGAGAAGGAGTGTGGAACCTTAGTTGAGCTTGAAATAAGAATAGAACTTAGAAAAGAGAAAGAGATACAGAGTTGTTCAGGCCAGGGTGATCAAGAAAATGGATTGTGTACAAATGTTAAAGATATGTTCAGAAAAGTTGCTTAGCCTTGAAGATGGAAAATTCATGCAGGCAGTGATAAGAAATGAGGATGAAAGGCAGATGTGAATAATCTGGAAGATACTGTGAGCCAGTTTGGGTTTAAACTTTATTCTTTAGGCAATGAGGAAAAGTCCAAAGTTTAGGGTTAAAGGTGAGATATGCAAAGTAGTGTTTTTGGCTGATAAAAAGAAAGTCCAAAGTGGGAGCTAGGTCAAAATAAATAGGAGTTTAGCTTTTAAAAATTTTATTTATATTCTGGTAAAATAACCCAAAATTTATCCTTTTAACTGTCTTTAAGTGTGCAATTCAGTGGCATCAAGTACACTCATAGTGTTTTGCAACCATCACCATTATCTATTCGTGAACTTTTTATGGTCCTCTTAGATTCTGTATGTTAAACAATAACTCCTCATCCCCTCCTCCTCATTAGTCCCTGGTAACCTCTATTCTACTTTTGGTCTCTTGGAATTGCCTATTCTAGGTACCTCATATAAGTGGAATCATACAATATTTGTCCTTTTACGTCTGACCTATGTCATTTAACATAATGTTTTGTAGCATTATCAGAATTTCATTAGTTATTATGGCTGAGTATTCGTGTGTGTGTGTATGTGTATGTATGTATACCACATTTTGCTTATATCCTAGAAATTTCTTGTGTGCAGTGGTATTTCATTGTGATTTTGATTTGCATTTTCTTAAGTTTTTAAAAAAGGTTTATGTAAGTAATCTCTACACTCAATGTGGGGCTTGAACTCCTGACCCCAAGATTAATTGTTGGATGTTCTTCTGACTGAAGCAGCCAGGCCCCCTGATTTTCATCTTTCTAATGGACTAACCATGTTGAGCATCTTTTCATAAGCTTATTGGCCATTTGTATTTCTTTGGAGAAGGTGTCTATTAAAGTTCTTTGCCCATTTTTAAATTGAACTGTTTATTTTTTGTTGTTGAGCTGTTGGAGTTGTTTACATGTTGTAATCCCATATCAGATGTATGATTTGCACATGTTTTCTCCCATTCAGGTCATGATCTATGGTTTATGAGTTTGAGCCCTACATCGGGCTCTGCACTGACAGCACAGAGCCTACTTGGGATTCGGTCTTTCCCTCTCTCTGGCCCTTCCCTGCTTGCACTCTCTCTCTCTCTTCCTCAAAATAAATAAACTTAAAAAAAAGCAAACAAACAGTAGTGTTCTCACTTTTAATTCTGAGTTTTGGTAATTTAGGTCTTCAGTCTTTTTTCTTTTTTTTTTTTTATTTTTTTAAAAATTTTTTTTTTTCAACGTTTATTTTTGGGACAGAGAGAGACAGAGCATGAACGGGGGAGGGGCAGAGAGAGAGGGAGACACAGAATCGGAAACAGGCTCCAGGCTCTGAGCCATCAGCCCAGAGCCCGACGCGGGGCTCGAACTCACGGACCGCAAGATCGTGACCTGGCTGAAGTCGGACGCTTAACCGACTGCGCCACCCAGGCGCCCTTCAGTCTTTTTTCTTAATCAGTCTAGATAAAGGTCTCTCAAATTTCTTGAACCATTCAAAGAACCAACATTAAAAAAAAAAAAAAGATTATTTCTTTAGAGAGGGGGAGAGAGAGAGAGTGAGCAGGGGAGGGGCAGATAGAGAGGAGAGAGAGAATTCCATGCGGGGCTTGAACTCACAAACCATGAGATCATGACCTGAGCTGAAATCAGGAGTCTGATGTTTAACTGACTGAGCCACCCAGATGCCCTGAGAGCTTTCTTCTTTTTAATGTGAGCATTTCCAACTATAAATTTTCCTCTTAGCACTGCTTCCACTGCATCCCATTTTTGGTGTGTTGTGTTTTCACTTTGATCTGTTTCAAGATGTTTTCTAATTTGTGTTTTTTTTCTTTGACCATTGGTGTTTAATTTTCATATATCTGTGAACTTTCCAGTTTTCTTTCTGCTGTTGATTTCTAGTTTCATTGTGATCAGAAAAAAATATTTCATATGATTTCAATCTCTTTAAATTTGTTAAAACCTTTCTTGTAGTCTAACATATGGTCTATCGAGGATATTGTTCATGTGAACTGGAGAATAATATATATTCTGCTGTTTGATCAGCTTAGCTTTTGACATGTTATATTTGAGAATTCATGTAAGTGGAGATGTGAGGTTTTCATTTAGGAGAAAAGCAGAGAGAGAAATGTGTTGATGAGCTGCAAAGAGGGCTTGAGATCACAAGAATGGACAACTTTTTGTGAGGAACAGAATGTAGAGCAATATTGGTATATCCTTAGAAGGTTGAAGGTTGAATATTGTGTGGAGTTTCAGAAAAGGATCGACAGTTTGACATGGACCATGACTAAGGTAGTATAATATTTAGAAATATTTTGAAAGAGAATATGATCAGCTGAATTCAGGGTTGAGAAGTCAACTACCATGTTTGGGAAGGACTGTTTCTTAAGTCCTTTAATAATTCAACCAAGAGGGGCACCTGAGTGGCTCAGTCGCTTGAGCGTCCGACTTCGGCTCAGGTCATGATCTTACGGTTCGTGGGTTTGAGCCCCGTGTCAGGCTCTGTGCTGACCGCTTGCTCAGAGCCTGGAGCCTGCTTCAGAGTCTGTCTCCTTCTCTCTCTGCCCCTCCCCCACTCACGCTTTGTCTCACTCTTTCTCAAAAATAAATAAATGTAAAAGAAAAAAATTTTTTAAATAATACAACAAGAAAGTGAAGAACAGATTCTGATTCTGGGGATTTGAGAAACATGTCAGCGATGACAACTACCTAAATTTTGAAATAAAAAATTGGAAATATCAAGTATGTGGTTTTAGAATATGATTTTTAGAGGCTGATAGTTGGCTATTTTATGAGACAAATCTGAAATGTTAGAAACTTGGCATATCGTCTCGTTTCTGTATTTGAATTCTGTAGAAGTTGTTTCTGGACAGCCTACGGAAAGCACTTGCCGGCCATGGAGGAAGCAGGCAGCTGACGGAGAGTGCTGCAATAGCCTGTGTCAAACTGTGCAAAGCAAGTACTTATATCAACTGGGAAGACAACTCTGTCATTTTCCTCCTAGTCCAGTCCATGGTGGTTGATCTTAAGGTAATTTGCTTTTTACTTCTCTACCTCAAACTTTAAGAATACTTAAGGAAAAATAAACTTCCAGTATTAGTATTATTATGCTAGATGGTTGTCAGAGATCATCGCTAACACCGAAGTTCTGAATCTTCTTTGATGATACCTTCGTAGGACCTGCTTTTGTTGTTTTTGGGTTACTCAGACTAAATAAAGTGGCCTAGAATTTGACGAAAACACGGAATTAGCCAGTTTTCTTCAGCTGTCATAAACATTCAGACTTGGTTTTACAATAACGTAGAAATGAGGGCCTGAAAGGAACCAAACATGGTACAGCAAGAATTTTATCAGACCAGTGAACCACAACGTTAGTGTTTTCTACTTCTTCTGGCAACTGAATGTTATTGCCCTCTACTTGGATGCTGTGTTGATATTATTAAATACTAGTAAAAAAAATACTGCATGACTGTTTAAAGGCTTTTGTTTTCTCTCGGGATTTTTATAGAACCTGCTTTTTAATCCAAGTAAGCCATTCTCAAGAGGCAGTCAGCCCGCAGATGTGGATCTGATGATTGACTGCCTTGTCTCTTGCTTTCGTATAAGCCCTCACAACAACCAACACTTTAAGGTGAGAACATTGGTTTTTATCCAGTTATGCTTCCTGATGCTGTTGATCCTTTCTTTCTAAATACGAAAAGACTATGAAGATGAATTGGTATTTCTCAATATTATACATTAATATTAATTTTAAGACCTTAAGAATTTATTCTGTTTTTTAAAAACTTTGTTTCTTTTATTCTCATTTGTGCTACTGGATATTTTTCTCTTAGAAATAATATATGATTTTTTTTTTCTTTCCCCTGTAGATCTGCCTGGCTCAGAATTCCCCTTCTACATTTCACTATGTGCTGGTAAATTCACTCCATCGAATCATCACCAATGTAAGTCCAAAAGGTATTGCTAAATTACTTAAAATTTTTTTCTTCTTTTATTTCTTTACAAGAAAGACATTCTTGGTTTACAAAAGGTTTTGAACTTAGATATATCTCTTCACAGGTGATTATATCTAGTAATTGATATACATTTGTATTTTTCATATTTAGTTTCATATTCAATTTGGCCTTCCTTTATTGAGGAAGGTGGAGTTAATAGGATCCTTTGGAAAGATTAAACCTGAAATATTTTATTTGCATCAAAAGCCCTTGAGAACAGTGCCACTGAGAATATAATTGAACATTTTCATCCCCAAACTCTTTTTTTTTTTAAAGTTTATTTATTTCCTTAGTTGTGTTGGGGGGTGGGGCAGAGAGAGAGCTGGGAGAGAATCCCAAGCAGGCTCCGCCCTGCCAGTGCAGGACTCAATGCTGGGCCCCAACCCACGAACCATGAGATCATGACCTGAGCCACAACCAAGACCTTGACGCTCAACCGACTGAGCCCCCCAGGTGCCCCACATCCCCAAACTCTTTACATATTATTTTAATATTTCTAGCCTTTCCCCAGCATTTGATATGTTCTGACTTGTCACCTTACCATTTAAGTTAAAAGCAGTAACTAACAATATGTTGTAGGCCAGTATGGTACATTTAGAATGGTGAGATCATATTTGATTGTACTTTTTAGTCTTCCTTAAATACGTGAAATATTAACACACTTAAATAGAGGTATTGACATGATACAAAAGCATATCAGACAAAATAAGCAAGTTCATTAAGAGATACTTGTGAAACTTTGGACTCTGATGTGGGTACATTAAGTAGAAGGATGATGAAACCTTATCAGATTTGGACCATGAAGTTAAAAAATGCTGTTTTTCTGATCATGAAAATAATATTTTGAAGGTTCTCAAGTGTTATTTACCATAGCTCTACTTTTATCCATTTATGGATATTCATAGTTATGTGTAAATTGGCCACATTTTTTCTCCCTCAAAAAGAACGTTAATCACTGATAACTTAGGTATATTTGTCCTCTTTATAGGCAAATTCCACTTTAAGAGTGTATCGCTGATGAATTAAGAGTACCTCCCCACATTTATTTGCCTTGGATGCCTTGAGCTAAATGAAACTCTGCCCACTTTCTTTGCTTTCATCCATCCCTGCAGGGCAAGAATAGCTGTCAATAGAGCTGACTAGTGACACATTTCATTTTCTCCATGGGCGCTAGCATTCTGGGCAGGGCAGTTCCTTGCTGTGCAGGACTATCTTGTGCATGGCCAGACACCTAGTATCCCTCATCCTCATTTCACTAAATACCGTTGGGCCTCTTCCCTCCTCCCACCCCCAGACATTGTGGGCGACTGAAACGCCTTGAGGGAATGATACGTTCCTCACTTGAGTATCATTGGATTAAATGATAGGCGTAAATAACGTAAAATGCTATTTATCCCCGAAGGGAAACTTTAATGAATCTGATTGCAGATAAGGTATGTTTGTATTAAAAACTTACAAAATTTTTACTTTACTTTTGCCAGGGTAATGAGCAAGACATTGTATCCTTAATGTTTACTTTCAGGGTCATTTAAGAAAAAAAGAGATGACTCCCCCCCCCCCCGGTTTATGTGTAATTCAGAATTAAAATATTATTATTTTTCTCCTTTGACTTATAATACTAAACACACTCCATTTGTTAGAGTGGATGGTTTTACATAAATGCTTACAACTTGATTTAATAAACCCAAGTGTATACTTTTTTGATTCTTTGTGGCTAGTTACTTTAATTGTGAAATATTTTTGTCTACAATCGAATACATAGAGCACTTTCAAGCATGGACTTGGCACTGCTGTAAGTGGCTGGGCTGCTCCTTTGTGGGTTTAAAGCATGCCTGGAGTGGTACTTCGTGCATGCCTCCATGTACACGGTGAAGTGGTCGTGCGTCCTTCTGTGCTCCGCTGGGTACTGCATGTGTGAGGGCGCGGTGTGTCTGTATCGGAGGTCACGTCTGTACGAAATGAAAAACCCGTATCGACTAACTTGACCTTTAACGAGTAACCTGCCAAAAGCATAAATTTGAGTCTATAAAGTATCTTTTAAAGGTATACTTTAAACAGTGGGTACTTTATCTTATTATAGGATGTTTGATAAATTGTTTCTTGGTAGGGTTGGTGTTTTTGTTTTTGTTTTTTCTCCTTCCTGTGGTTTGAGGCTACTAGATACTGAATCTGAAGTACTTTCTGACTGAAAAGGACTATTTATAAAGTAAATATGCAAATTTATGGAATTGACTATTACAGAGTCTCACTGAAGACAGTTATGGAAATAACTTTGTCTTGAAATCACATGAAGTTTTTCTGAGATATTTGGACTCCTAATCTTAAATTTATTCATAGTATAAAATTTCCTTTTCAATGATTCTTGGTTCAATACACCTCATAAGTTCCTGCCTTCCATGGTTCTTTAGCCAAATTCACAGATTTTGTTTCTTATTATCACATTCTCGAGTAAGATAAAAGTTTTACTGATACGTTTTTGAGGGTTATGTAGAAGTGGTAATGGTTTGCAGTTGTTTTTTTTTTTTTTTCCCTTCTGTGAAACATACTCATACTCCGTTCACAAGTACAATGTTTAGGTCTAAGATATTCTACTGTTTCTTCTTAAGAAATCTGCAAGCCTGTTCACTATTTGAATGTTATCATACTGTAAACATTTGGCAGCTTCAAATATGGTACTTCTAGTACGGTCACTTTTTTATTATGGCATGCTGTAAGAGATGAATTACAGTTATAAGATCTGTGTTACATACTTAATCCTTACTGGCTTCCTTTGGGTTAAGTTAGGTATGTTGTTATAATTGGGAAACTAAAGAAATAGTAATACACATATCTGACCCAGATATCTTAGCCATCAGCGGAACATGTATGGTACTTGGTATTCACTCTGTTTTGTCCCTTATGGCAGTTTGTTGTAGTTTCCTTATGGGTAGCTCCCATACCGAGAATGACAGGACCTCTTCCTACCAAGAGGCTGGATAAGTTGTTCTCTGCAACACATTTGAAAATTTATTTAAGCAATCTCTTGAAGAATTGTCATAGTTTGCTCATACTATGTACTTGTAAAAGTATTGCCATTTGTTTGGCAATAAACGTAGTGTTTTCGAGAAAAAAAAAGAATGTCTACTTTCGTTGACTAGTTTCAGAACGGACACATTTAGTAACTGTGTAAAACAGTATAATTTTTACCAACCACATGATGTCTAGTTTTTAGTGCGTATTTAATTTGAAAGTGTATCTTTAACTTTTATATTAAAATGAATAAATTTTTATATTATGAAAATCACTAAATCATGAGTTAAAATCACATTATTTTATAAGATGCACCTGGTACCATGGTACAGTTTCAACAGCTATTAAAGTAATGTAGTAGTTTGGATCAGGTGTTATATGGGATGCATTTCTCTTTAGTTAGTTTCTGACAGGATATTACGGGGTCAGGAGAGTTAGTAGGACCTTTATCTCATTGCATTTTGTGATTATTCAGCCTTTGTCTCTTTAAGCCGATTAGTACAAGCTGTGTAAATTAGTAAATAAATAGAGATCAAGCTGTATTGATTGCTTGGGCAAGTCAAATGACTGAATTGACCAGAGTTTAAAGAATCCATTATATAACCAAACTAAAATTTGATCATTTGTTAGGTAGGAATGAGCTTATGTAGAGTGAGGGTTGAGGGAATAGCAGTATCAACCGTACTTTCCAAAGAGAGTAGTATTTCTTCCCTCACAGCTTTGGGGTCCCTTCCTAAATAGAGTTCAATGTTCAAGTTGTGTGTCGTAAGTTGATTGTATAATTTACTACCCAGTAAATAGAGTTTCGTAACCCATAGTTTTAGGTTAAAGTGATATAACTTGATGCTGCTGCCTAAAATACTCTGACGATTATGCGTGAAGAAATTAAAAGTTGAGAATTTAACGAGCTTAGTTTTGAGTGAGAAGGAACCTGGGATTAGGATATGAAGCTCTTAAATCCTCCGCCTGTGTTAATTCAGTCATTCTCTCACGTGTCTCCTCTGCAGTGGGAGTGTCATAAACTGGATGCCTGTGTAATAACCTATGTGTTAAGTGGTCCCGTATGGCTTGCATAATCTCCATATATAGTGAACATTCATTTTTGTCTTGACCAATATAGACTTTATAGTTTTATTCATTTTAGTAATACAGTAATTTTTTTTTTTAAGTTTGTTTATTTGAGAGAGAGGGCATGCACAGGAGGGGCAGAGAGGGCAGGGGAGGAGAGATAATCCTAAGCAGGCTTCACGCTGTCAGTACAAGTTGCTGGATGTGGGGCTCAAACTCAGGAACCTGTGAGATCATGACCTGAGCTGCAATCAAGAGTCGGATGCTTAACTGACTGAGCCACCCAGGCATCCCCATAATATAATAATTAATTTTAAAGTTACGTTAGACACTATTCAAATAAAATAGTCACTAGAAACTAGAATCAGAGCTAAATGGGCGAAACTGACAGATATTTACATAAAATAATTACATCTAAACAATATTTAGCTATGAGCAGTTTGTCCTTGTGGTAATCATTAGTCTTTTCATGTATTATACCATCATTGCATATCAATTTAAGGTTATAGGTTTACTAATAGCTTTATCTCATTTACTAATTTTATGTTGTACCAATCACTGTTGTTTGTAGACATATAAGTGATGGTTTGCCGCATAGTCCTTCAACATTGTGTTGAACCACTAATCTTTCTTAAAACTTTGATAATAGCATTCTTATGTGGGAGAATGTATACTATAAATGCATATGTTTCTGAAATGTGTAAAAGTTAAACTTAAAAAAAAAAAGAAAAAGATTGGCTACAGAATTAGCTTTCTAAAGACTCTTTGTTTTTCAGATTCATTGGCTTATCAGTGAGAAACGATAGTCTCATATGCCCATGCACATGAAGTGGCAGTTTGTCTCATGTTCATTATTATATTTTAAAATACATGTATGGTTCAGTGTTTGAATTAAAGATCTTATTTGAAGACTTTGGAAATCATGGTGTGTGTTTGCATGGTCCTAGAAAATTTTTCACGGAAGGCTAAAACCTAAGACTACAGTATTAACCAGAGCATGTAACTCATGCAAATTTATACTTTTCTTCTCTTATGGTCTCTGTTTTTCTCTAGTCTGCGTTGGATTGGTGGCCTAAGATCGATGCTGTATATTGTCACTCAGTCGAGCTTCGAAACATGTTTGGTGAAACGCTTCATAAAGCAGTGCAGGGTTGTGGAGCACACCCAGCAATACGAATGGCACCGGTAAGAGGAATCGTGAATTTTGAATTCCCCCTTCTTCCTATTGCGTTTTCAGTGTCTCTATCCTATTCCTGTTTTTTTGATTATTTTAGAAAATCAAATGAGTCCTTCCTTTTCTGTAAGTATTGTGGTATGTTGCATCCTGCATTATTGTTGCAATGCTAGCTAATGGTGTTTGTTTTTCACGATTTCAGTGAGTCGAACTTGTTTTTCTTAGAGAAATTTTCCCACAAAATGCTGTTAAAAATCTTAATTTCTTTTTCTTTCGTTCTCCTTTTTTTTTTCCCTTACTTTCTTTTTGCTGTAACTTTTCCTTACGAATCAAAATATTTTGGTTTGCTCTTCATCTTTGGGGATGAGTAGGGAAGCTGACTCCTGGGTTAGAGTGAATGTTTCTACACCGTTTTTGCCCACTGGATGCTGGACATGGCACATAGGAAATTAGAAATAAAATGAAACATTTTTATCTAAAATAAAATATTTCATATTTCAGCAAATGTGCTATCATTCAGCAAATGATAGGCACTTTGATACTGAAGTTCATGTTTAAACTTAATAAAAAGAGTCTTTTCAAATGAGGTATTCTAACAGATTAGTATTCTTAAATGCAATTTTAAAACTCGTATGGAACCAATTGAAACAGACAGTTACAGGATCATAGAAGTCATTTCTTGGTATTTATGTATAGCAAGAGTATTCTACATGGCAACTCTTGACATTGATTGGTGGTGCTTTGTCTTCTGCTTCTTATTTTCTATTCTTATTGGCTGCTGTCGCTCACATGATCAGATGCCAACCAGTCACTGTTTTGCATGGCAGTGGGCTTCTGTGGCTGTAAGTATGATCCATTGTAACTACCTCAGAAAAGTCCTTGGTTTCTTTGACTTTTCTGTGTATAGTTACTGTTATAGTCACATCATGTCATTTCAAATGAAAACGTAGCATGTTTTTACCTATTGGTAAAATATTTTTTGGTAAAAATTGGTAAAAAATTTTTTCTGGTAAGTTAGCCATTTCACACTCATAATTTAAATAGCTTTCTCCTCTTTTCCCAAGTTTCCTTAGTCGATAAAATATTTTGGTTCAATACAATTGTAGTTCACTCTTATCCAGTTGTCAGTAGTTGTTTCTGAGGATTATTTATCTCAGATGTTCAAATAGAGACGTTTGCTATACTGAATACTTTAGGATTATTTAGTCTAAAAAATTATAGCCAAAGAACATGGAAATTATGTTTTATTCAATAAAATAAATAAAACACAAACTATTTTTAGTTGACTTTTTGTGATGCCAAGTACTTAGTTTTTTAAAAAATTGAAAATTTCAATCTAAGTTACTTGGAGGTAAACATAAATAATAGTTACTTAAATGTTAAATAACTAGACATCGTTTTACAAGTTGTCTTGGAAAATGACTTAAAATAATTGTTTAACAATTAATTCGTTCTAGATATCCTATAGTAAATAGAACTTTGACTTTTTAAAGTTTCTAATTCTTCGGGCAGAAAATTAACGGCCTTCAATACTAGAAACTGGTAGAAAGTTAATAGTCACTTCCACTTTAACTTCAGTATCCACTTTACCAGCCATCTGCAATTTCACTTCCTGTGCATGAGGACTGAAAGAAAGTGAAACGAAATTAGTCCTTTGAACAAAGACAAAATTTGACTGGTAGTCTGAAAATGTTCCCTACGTTTAGAAGTTATTTTACATCTTAGCCTTACTTACTAACTGATTCCAGGAGCAACATACTGTAGTACTGAAAGTTCATAAAAACCACAGCTAGACTTCTTTTGGTCCAAGGACACCTATGATAAGAATTGAGTTTTTATTTCCTATTATTCTCTGAAAGTGTCAGTATACATTTGATTTGTGAAATCATTCTTAAGCTGTTTACTTTCATATAATTATATATGAAATTTTGTGTGTATGTATGTGTATGAATATGTACTATATGTGTATATGAAATTATACATAGTGGCTGAAGGAGGGTTTTCTGCCTGATATTCTTACCGGGAAAACTAATTAACAAATTTAATCTGAAATAATTTTTTAGAATAATAAAATTTTACTATTGAGATGATCTTTAAGGTGAATCTTTTCCCTTTTAAACCTGGTGCCGTGAACAGTCAGACAGTAAATGTGGAAATTCTGAGCTCTCCCACAAGCTGCCGGGCATAGTGTTAACACCAGGGAAGCGTGATGAGCTAAAAAGACAAGGCACTTACCCTCACAGAGATGCCAGTCTTGTAGCTCTTGCTTGAGCACTTCTAATAAAGAGCTCACCACAGGTGGCCCTCAAGCCCGAAACATAGGAAATTTGTAATAAATGGTTTAAATGTGTGACATCAGGGTTTCTCAACCTTGGCACTGTTGGTATTTTTAAATGTTGTAGGAGACGGTTGTAGGGGACTATCCTGTGTTCTGTAGAATGTTTAGCAGCGTTTCTAGCCTCTACCACTACATGCCAGTAACACCACCCTGCTGGCTGCTGGTCTTGAAAAGCAAAAGTGTCTCCAGACATTTCCAGTTATCCCTCGGGAGACAAAACTGCCCCCAGTTGCAAACCACTGTGTTAACATGATATGTTCAGTGCGTTGTCCTCATTTGCATTGCCCCAGATGTTGTGTCTGCTTCTTCCATAGGACAGCACTGCAGATATTTCAGTAAAGTTGTCTTGAACTGCTAAGGTTTCTTTTTTTAAATATGATTTTAGAATTGGGAGGGGTTTAATTATTTCAGCTTTCTTTAAAAGCTTGTGGGATATGTGTGTGTGTGTGTGTGTGTGTACACGTGCGCACGCGTGCTGTTTGATCTGTTTTTACCGCTGAGGAAACTGAGGCACATAAAATGTTTAGTGAATGACAGATAGTCATGATTAGTGAATAATTGACATTCTTTCCAATGCCTGTCCAGTTCTTTAGCTGTCTTACCTCATTAGTGCATTAGTTTGATCAAAGCAGGAGCTCCATCTGGCTTGTCCAGCACTGGGTTCCTGGCCCCCCAGAACGCTGTCTGGCACGTAGCAGGCATTTAGTGCCTATGTGTTGAATGAGTGAAGTAATTTCTTTCCTGATTTGCTTTTAAACCTCTCCTCTTCTGCTTCTCTTCTGGAAAGGATTCAAGCTAACATTTTTTTTTTCCAATTAAAATGAAATATGAAGATCCGCTTTTAGTGTTGCAGATGTGGTATAATTGAAGAATGCCATTAACCTGCTGTGTCTGCATACCGTGTTTCTACTAATAATATAGTCTAAGATTACATTGTTTTCTTAGATTGAGCTCTTCATCACTTAAACTCTTTAGCCTTAACATATACACAATGGGCCATAGCTTCTCCATTTTATACTTTGGTAATATTTTTAAAAGTTTGAAATATTTTTCTTAGCACTAATCGTTTACTGTTTTAAAACTAGGGTAGCCTATTAATGATAGCTGTATGAGTTTTCACAAATATGTGTAATTACTGCACATTTTGCTTCTAAAGGAGATATGCTCTTACATGCCTATAATTTAGTCATAGTCTTAAATAAGGTAACAAATGGTTTGGGCCCTTAATAGACAGCTACATATTCTGATTAATGAATTTATTCCTGGGCGCGACTGCTTCTCTTCTTTGGCCAAAGTGTGTGTACTATGTTGGATTCTTACTAATATCTGCAGGATGGAAGGTCAATAAATTAATGGATGGATAATTTTTTTTTTTTTTACATTTCTGGTTAAAAATGTATTTCTTCTTTAGCATGCTGTTCCGCCTTTTATAGAACCCCCTAATGTCCATTAATTAAAAGGCATTTGAATTGAAACTTTATTTAACCTTTTCAAGTCAGTGCTGGAACAAAATTTATATGCTGATTCCTGAGATGAAGAAATGACATAATTAAACTATTATTTACTGTTAGAAAATGATTACCGAGTAAAAGATAATTATTAAATCTGTTAATTGTTCTCTGATCTGTGTTCCTGTGCACTTGGTTGTGTCAGGGAAGAACAGTTGCACTTAGTTACATCTTAGTAAATATTTGTTCCATGAGAGTTGATCACCTTGATCTAAGGTGTTAGCATGACTTAGAATGAAAGAATAAAGTTTAATGGGAACAAACGGTAAAGACAGAATTGATTGAATGCATTTGGTAAGATATTTGCTGTGGGAATATAAATATGCAAGCAAACAGTATTTCTGAGTTTTGCTATTTCCTTTCTATATTGATATTCTTGAGCATTGATGTGGATGTTAGGTAGTAGTTCTTCCCCTTTGAGGACCAGAACCCTTCAGTGTCCTCAGGCATACTAACAAATGCGTCTTACACTTAGACATGGAGAATTGTGGCTGTGTGTTACAGATATGCATCTCTACTTTTTACCTTTGAAGGACAGCCTATTTACTTGGACATTTTTATTATGTGTTCATAGCTGCTGAATATCCTGTTATCTGTATATTTGCAATTTTTCCTAAGAAGCCATACAGGTACACAGGTACCCAACAGGCATATGAAAACATGCTCAACGTCACTAAATATCAAGGAAGTGCAAATCAGAACCACAATGACATATCACCTCACACTAGTCAGACTGATTAGAAAAAAGACAAGAAATGACAGGTGTTGGCAAGGATGTGGAGAAAAGGGAACGCTTGTTCATTGTTGGTCATGATGTAAATTGGTTCAGCCTATGGAAAATGGTATGGAGGTTTTTCAGAAAATTAAAAATAGAGATATCATACAGTCCAGTATCTCCACTCCTAGGTATTTATTTGAAGAAAACAAAACACTGATTTGAAAAGACATGCACTGCTATGTTCGTAGTAACATTATTTGCCATAGCAAGATATGGAAGCAACCTAAGTGTCCATTGATAGATGAGTGGGTAAGAAGATGTAGTTGTGTGTACACACACACACACACACACACACATACACACACACTCTGGAATATTACTCAGCCATAAAAAAGAATGAAATCTTGCCATTTGCAACAACATGGATGGACCTAGGGGGTATTATGCTAAGTGAAATAAGTCAGAGAAAGACAAATATCATATGATTTTAGTTGTATGTGGAATCTAAAAAACAAAACAGACTGATAGGTACAGAGAACAAACTGATGGTTGGCAGATGGGAGGGCAGTGGAGTGATCAACGAAACAAGTGAAGGGGATTAAGAGATACTTTCAGTTATAAAATAAATAAGACTTGCTGGAATACACAGCATAAGGAATATAATCAATAATATTGTAACCACTTTCTATGGTGGCAGATGGTAACTAGACTTACTGTGGTGACCATTTTGTAATGTATATAAATATTAAATCACTATGTTATACACCTAAAACGAGACATATTTTTAAACTAAAAGTATTAATAAATAAAGGCATATGTGTCAAAACTAGATATTTTATGTCCTTTTAAAGAAAAGGGGGAAATGATTTATAACAATAGAAAGAGGTGGTTTTGTATCCAGAATATAATTGTTGGATTTTTCATTGAGTAACATGCATAATTATGGTATCAGCACAGCATCTACCGCAGTATCTCTGTAATTGAAGCACATTTTTCATGATTTATCTTTGTCAAAGGCTTCTTTCTTTGTTTTATCAATGTTCTTCAGGCAAAATACATGCATTCTGTAACTCAAGAGAGATGGAATCCCATTGAAGGAAAAAGCAGAACTTACCATTAAACTATTAAGTACAGAGACCGACTATATAGCATATTTCATCAATTCTAAGAAGCACTTTAGTTTTTAACATCTCTGAAATTGGGAACACATCTTATTTGGTGTCTTAGAGTTGACAGTGGTTTTTCATTTCTTGTGGTACATTAATGATGCATCTTAGTTAAATTAATGTCATAGATTCTCTGAAATATTTGTGTATATTTGTGTGGGATAAATGTTAAATGAATTGCTCAAAGTATGTATTTGTGAGAGCTATAGACTAAATATTTTATCCCTAATGTGTCTACAGTTTGGAAAATTGTTCTTCTACATAGGAGTCAACTTGATATTAAAGTGTTTAGTATTTTAAGGAATTTTCATTTAAACTTTATTAAATACATTATATAAGAATAATATGAATGTTACAAAAATAGTTTCCATTTGTTTTTTATTTAAATTGAATTTTATTTTATTTTTATTTTTAAAATATAATTTATTGACAAATTGGTTTCCATACGACACCCAATGCTCATCCCAAGTGCCCTCCTCAATGCCCATCACTCACTTTCCCCTCTCTCTTACCCCCCCCATAAACCCTCAGTTTGTTCTCAGAAATTTTATTTTATTATAGAGAGAGAGAGAGTGAGAGAGCACGGGGGAGAGGGACAGAGGGCGAGAGAGCAAGAGAGAATCCTTCCAGAGGGCGAGAGAGGAAAAGAGAATCCTTAGCAGGCTTCTTGCTCAGCGCAGAGCCCAATGTGGGGCTTGATCCTACAACCCTGGCTGGGATCATGACCTGAGCTGAAATCAAGAGTTGGTCACTTAACCAACTGAGCCACCCAGGCACTGTCCCAGTTTTCATTTGTTTTTTAAGCTTAATAATATTAACCTTATACTTACTCAGATGTTTCTACTCTTACCACACATACATCTGTGGTATAAAATGTCTGCTTTTTCAAAGCTTTTTAATAATAGATTTATTTTTAAAAAGTTAGATAGCTATTTTCGTTAACCTGGTATCTGATTCTAACAAGGTGATGACATGTTTTTGTTTTTATTTGTAGAGTCTTACATTTAAAGAAAAAGTAACAAGCCTTAAATTTAAAGAAAAACCTACAGACCTGGAGACAAGAAGCTATAAGTATCTTCTCCTGTCCATGGTGAAACTCATTCATGCGGATCCAAAGCTCTTGCTTTGTGTAAGTATTTTATACGAGAGGTCTTGAAATTACTACAATAACTTAATTTGGTTTAAGTGAAATGCCAAGACCTTGGAGATCATTATTAGCTAAATAACACTCACTGACCCTTTCTGCTCATGCTTGAAACCTAAGACACCTTTAAGAAAACTAACTTAGAAGTTACATTTCTCTGATACCAATATAATTAGATCAGATTTCTTACCCTTTTCCTCAGTTTTCCTTGTCATTAAACTAGCATGTTTTTGTGAGATCTTCTTTCTTTACTCTGTTACCAGGTTTGTATTATTTAGACATTATGCTGGGGTGGTGGTGGAGGTAATGAAGCAACCATAAATCCGAGTGCTTTCTCGTGGTCGTAGTTGGTTTTTAAGTATCCAGTTGCTATTGCCAAGCCCTTAAGGTTTTTTTATTTCCCTTTCTTCCTGTCATCAACCTATTATCACTGGCTTTGCCTGGAAATACTGTATTGGAAGGAGAAGGAGATGGGAATGGGTATGGTTAGCACTTAATTTTTATCGTAACTGCTTTTGCAGCCTCAGATGGCATTCCTGAGGGCAATACTGTGGTACACAGTAGTTGGGAACTAACAGGTAAATGAGTGATAGTTACGTGAAGTGGTTAAAAGCATGGGCTCTAGAGACAGACTAGTTATGTGATTTGGGTGACTTAACCTCTCTTAGTTTTCTCATAATAATAATAATAGTACCTATCTCAGATTGTTAAGCTTGAGATAGTACACTCGTGCTTTTAGGAATAACGTTTAATAAATGCATAATACGCACTAAATGAATGTTAACTATTATTATTATTAATAAAATGCAGTTGACATCAATATTAATGTTATTAATGCCCCAAGTATGACAGTTATGTATTGTGGAGGTCATAGGATAACATGTTTAAGCTTTGTTGAAGTTTCTCCAGTCTCTGGAGAGCAGCGTCCAGAAAGATTTCTTGCTGCTTTGTTTAGCAGTAGGTTTTATAAGTGCTAAGGTGCTTTCAAATTACTGCATATAGGAGTTCATAATTTGATGTCCGTATTTTCAAGAGTTCTGTGAACCCCTTCAATGAAAAAAAAGTGTAATGAGTGTTTTTTTCTGCAGAGAAATAAGAGGGCAGAGACACACACACAGAATTTCTAAAGGGATTAATAATGCCAAAGGAAGGCCTGTGATACTTTGAACTCTTTGAGAAGCCCATCCAAATTTGGGAGTCTAGTAGAATAAATTGTTAGAATTAGGCATGGAAAATTTCACAAAATCTTACCAGGGAGACGGTAAAGGTAATCAAATCCCCTTTCTCCTCCTGTCTTTGTGTGTAGCACAAGTTATTTGTGGTAATATTTCATCATGCATTTCACTTAATAGAGGACCAGCTCTCTGCATGGCTATAATTCAGGGTAAAGAATGCACCAAAGTCACGAGCACCGTCAGTTTAAGTATTCCATTATTCAAAGAACAAGAACTTGGTCTTTTCCAAGATTGGAATTTAGTAAGCAGAGTCCATTTAAAATTGAAATTATTCTCTTTGCTGCCATCTAGTGGTTAGGCAACTTTTCTTAGCGTAACCAAAGGTAAGTTAAAGTAGATTCACTGTATACTTAAGTATTTTCTATTTAAATCTTAGTAAATAGGAGAAATGTAGAAGTAACTTAAGTGATGTCAGTCATGGTATTTTTAAAGTAACACAATTTAATATCTTTCATCTCTACCCTAATCCATATTACTCTCATGTTGTCTAGCCTCCTAATTGTCCAGCTAACATCCTCTCCTACCTCCCTCTAAACATTTCTCTGCACTAAAGGTCTGGTGATCTCTTTGAAAAGCAAATCTTATCATGCCTTTTGTCCAGCTTAACATGTGTTAGTTGAAATTGCTCTTGGAATAAAGACCTTTTGGTCTCCAAAGAGACCTACAGGGGCATGCAGAGTCTGATTCCTACCTGCCCCTTCTGCCACATCTAACATTATATTTTTCTTTCTCTTTTTTCTGTAGTCATGATGGTCTGTTCATTCCATCTTACCACATTCCTTCATACCTACCCCTGCTGTTTCTTCTGTTTATGATACACTTCTCTTTCCTCTTTACAATAGTAATTCCTGCTAATTTTGAGCTGTGATCACTGCCCTAAGGAAGCCTCCATGAAATTGTGCCACATTTCTCTATCACAGTGCTCATAGCAGCTTGTAGCTTCGTAGTTCTTATCTCATTTGCAGTTTTACAGTTGTTGGTCTGGTTATTTTATTGACGTTTGTTTTCCCCACCAGATTACATGTTCCAAGAGGGTAGGAAACACTTTTTTAAAAATATTTATTTATTTATTTTGAGAGAGAGAGTGTGCATGCATGCACAGGGGAGGAGGGAGAGAGAGAGAGAGAGACAGACAGACAGACAGACTCCCAAGCAGGCTCCATACTCAGTGCAGAGCCCAATGTGGGGCTCGATCTCACAAACCATGAGATCATGACCTGAGCTGAAATCAAGAGTTGGATGCTCAACTGACTGAGCCATCCAGGTGCCCCAGAAACACATCTTTTCAACTTGTTATGTCTTTGGTATTCAATAAATGTTACTGAATTATTTGTGAACGAATATAAATTTTATAAAGTAGGCTAACAGTTGTGAATTATACTCCGGGATGAGGGCTTACCTTAATCATTATGGCGGGAAAGAATCTAGTTAGTAAAATAAAATAGGGACACAGGTTGTATTGGTCTCACTTAAATGAGCCATATGTTCGTGAAGTGTAAATAGATGCATCCAAGCTACAGGAAGCATTTTAGTCTCTTAAGGTAGACATGTGCATTTATGTACCCCGTGGATGTGCTTTGCTTAGTACCCAACGTTTTTCCACAATGAAACAGACTGCAGTGTGGGTATCTGGAGGTGTGGATTCCAGCCTTGGACGGCCTAGGGCGATCCTTTCTACTAGACCGGACCTGTTCTTTGCCTTTGAGTGCAGTCATTTGTAAGATTAAAACCAGTAAGCTCCAAACCAGAGGTGTAGTATTTAGCCAGTGTAGTGTTGGTGAAAAAAATTACCTGCTCCTTATATATAAGGTATAATTTCTTAATTAAAAAGCTAATACTTAGTTTTTGTTTTCTTTTAATCAGAATTTTCTCTGGACATTATTCACATGAAGGAACAGTATAGATGTAGATTAAGCGACTCCTTAACAAAAGAAGTTCTGACTTTTAAAAAATTCCCCAATTGTTATTTTATCGAGATATACACATACCATGAAATTCACTATTTTAAAGTGTACAATTTACTGGTTTTAGTACATTTACAAGATTCTGCAGCATTACCACTATCTAATTCTAGAACATTTCTAGAACGTTGTCATAACCCTAAAGAGAAGCTTAGTGTACCCATCAGCATTCACTCTCCATTCCCTTTTCTCTCTGGCCCCTGTTAGGTGATAGATACATTTTTTTAAATTGAAGCTTGCTTTTTTTTCCTTGCAGAATCCAAGGAAACAGGGGCCTGAAACCCAAGGCAGCACAGCGGAATTAATTACAGGGCTCGTCCAGCTGGTCCCTCAGTCACACATGCCAGAGATCGCACAGGAGGCAATGGAGGTAAGGGGAAATGAATTCTGGGCTCTTGAAGGAAAGCTTGTAAATGTATATGTTCTTCATGTTTCTTTGGTGTGTGGTTTCTATGATAGATGTCATTTCTGGACATCTGTCAGAGAGAGATGGCATTTCTAGAAGTGTGTTTGTGTCTGTATGCTGTTTTATGAACTCTGGAGAAGGAAAAGGTTTAATTGCTGTATATCTCATGTAGCAAAAATGTTGTGCAAATTATGATGCTTAATTTAAACCCTTAGATTTTTCTAATTGCAGTTGACCTTTTGGAATTGTTTTAAAATATGTATTGAATTTTGAATTTGCATCTGAATCACATACCATAAAGTTTACTGTTTTAAAGTGTGCAATTCAGTGTTTTTCAGTATATTCACAAGGTTGTGCAGCCATCACCACTAATCCTGAAACATTTTCGTTACTCCAAAATAAACCCTGCCACTCTGCATCCTCCCGTTACCCCAGTCACTGGCAACCACTAATCCCTTTGCTGTCTTCATAGATTTGCTTATTCTAGCCATTTCATATAAATAGACTCATGAAATACGCGGCTTTTTGAGTCTGGCTTCTTTCATTTAACATGTTTTCGAGGTTCCTCCATGGTATAGCCTGTGTCAATACTTCATTCTTTTTTATTGCCAAATAATATTCCAGTGTGTACACATAGGGCCTTCTGTTTATTCATTAGCTGATCACATTTGGTATTGTTTCTGCTTTTTGGCTATTATGAATAATGCTGCTATGAACATTTGTGTAAAAGGTTTTTTGTGGATATATTGCCAGTGGAATTGGAGGGTCATATGGTAACTGTGTAACTTTTTGAGTGACCAAACTGTTTCCCAAAGCGACTGTATCCTTCTATATTCCCATTAGCAGTGTATGTGGGTTCTATTTCTACATCCTTGCCAATACTTGTTATTGTCTGTGTTTTGGATTATAGCCATCCTAGTGGGTGTGAACAGAGTTGACTTAAAAAAAATTGTTTTTATATTGATTGCTAAATATGGTTTTAATTTAAATCAATTTTATTGAGGTGTAATTTACATGTAATAAAATCATACAAGATTTAGAATATTTCTAGTTACCCTGGAAAGTTCTCATGTGTCTTATGATCCCACTCCCTGTGCCAAAGACCACTGGTCTGATTTCTGTCATAGATCAGTTTTGCCAGTTGTGGAAGTTCATCTCAATGAAATCTTAGACTGTATATTCCTTTTTGTCTGGCCTCTTTGACTCCCAAGTGTTTGAGATTTGTTCATGATATTACATGTGTTAGTTACTTCTTTTTTTTTTTAATTTTAAAAAATTTTTGTATTGTTGGTAGGTATTCCGTTTGAGATGAAAGCAGTTTATTCACTTGTTAATGGCCATTTAGGCGAACATATCCATCATTGAGAGTTATCTTGTGCATCTCAGTATTCCCTTCCTTCCTTCCTCCTCTTTTGTCCCTGTCTGCTCCCCTGCTTCCCTTGCAACCATTGATCTGCTTTCTGTTATAGGTTAATATGCATTTTATATACATGGAGTTATAAACTATATACTCTTTTTGTCTATCTTCTTTAACTCTGCATAGTCATCATAAATTCATCTGGGTTGCTGCATGTATCAATAGTCCCTTTAAAAAAAAAAACACATTCCTTTTTATCACTATATAGTATTCCATTGTGTGGCCGTAGCATAATTTATCCATTTACTTGTTGATATTTGTGTTGTTTCTAGTTTTTGGCTATTACAAATAAAACTTCTAGGAACATGTGTGTACAAACTTATGTGTAGGCATATGCTTTTATTTCTCTCTGGTGAATACCAAAGAGTGCAAAAATCTTACTCTGTGGTCTTTATGAGAGACACAGCGTAAGTATAAAGACACCAGAAGTTCGATAGTCCAAGGATAGGAAAATATGCTACACAAACAGAACTCAAGAAAGCTGGAGTAACATACAGAGTCTAAAGCAAGAAGCATTACTGGAGATAACATGGGACATCTCATGATTGCAAAGGTGTCCAATCTATCCAGAAAATAAAACTATATGAATCTAAAAACAAAGCTTCAAAATATATAAAAATATATGGAGTAAAAGTAGAGATAGACAAATCTAGTTTTAGTCGGATGCTTGAGCACACTTTTCTCAGAATCTAATAGAATAAACAAGTCAAGAAGATAGTAAGGACGGAAGACTTGAACAACATAATTATCAGATACGAACTGTGTGACGTACATTGAATGTGACACTCAGTAAATGCACTTTCTTTTCAAGTATGCATGGAACATTCAATGTATCCTGAGCATAAAGTGTAAGTCTCAACAAATTCTAAACAATTGAAATCATTCAGAGTTTTTTTGTGACTACAGTATAATTAACTTAGAAATCAATAATAAAAAGTTTTATGAAATATCAAATGACTATGTGTTCATTCATACTCTGCTAGCAGAATGCAACTACCATTAAAAATTGTTTTGCAGTATCTACAAAGTAAACATGTGATCTAGCAATTCTATATGCTTGCCAAAAGACACATACAAAAATATTAATGGCAATATAATTTGTAACAGCCATCCCCCCCAAAAACCTAGAAATACCTCAAATGCATCTATATAGAACAGATAATTTTGGTTATATTCATTCCATTGATTACAACAATGAAAAAAGAATGGGCTACTATTGCTAAATGCAGAGCATGGATGAATCAGTATCACAAACATAATGTTCAGTGAGAACAGCCAAACACAAAAGGGAACATACTGTGTGATTCCCTTTATATAAATCACAAGCAGGCAAAGGTAGTCTGTGGCAGTAGAAGTCAGAACGGTGGCTCCCTTTGTTAAGGAGTAATGACTGAAGGGAACATGAAAAGGGCTTCTAGGCACTGACAGTGTTGGTCTAGGTAATGGTTACATGGAGTATATACATTTGTAAAACTTCTTTGAGCATATATACACTTAAGATTTCCTACTTTATCGTTTGTATTGTATGTTTTGTGTTACCAAATATATTTTAGCATTTGTTGTTTCACTCATTGCTTGTATTTGTGTACGTTGCTGTTGGACCTACAAATGGGTACACGCTTGCATACTTCTTGGAAGGCTGTTTGACAGTATTTGGCAGAAGGTGTGCAGATACCTAATTTTTGTCCAAATAATTCCATTCCTGTAATGTTTTTGTTTCATCCTCTGAATACAAGAGGAAGAAGCTACACATACATTTATGCTTATTACTGTAGCTTATAATAGGGCGCTAGGAGAACTTGGTTCTTATAGCGCCTTATAATAGGGCGCTAGGAGAACTAGCTTATAATATGCGCTAGGGAGAGAGCAGGTCAGTCCTCAGTGACACAATGGTAAATGGCTAAATATCCATTGAAACATGCCAATCACTTGGCAACATGGAAAGATATTTATGAAATGTCAGATGAGTACACTATGTTTACAGCTTTGTTAGAATACATGTAGGGAATAAAATGGAAGGGAACACGATAAGGGAAGCAATCATATTAAGGCAGGGAAAAGGCTAACCCATTGTCTTTCATTACTTTAAAAAGTGTTTCTTCAAACAAAAATATAGAGAATTGGCTACTTAAAGTGTCAGCAAACTATATTGTTTTTACACAATAGTAACAATTGGATGTTAATTTGTGTGGTTTTTCTTGATATGAGAGGTATAAACTGTATAATTTTTGAAGATTCTCACGATGAATTGAAGTTTTCATTATATATCTAAAAGTAATTACAATAAAACAGGATAATATAGGTCTGGTCCTGGTATAATTTATGTTTTGGAGTTAAAGGTCTAACCTTCGATGACTTTATATGTGTCCTTTCCTAATGTAAGGCAGGTTTTCGATGCAGATACCAGCGGTTTACACATTTGATTTGCTATTTTGAGAGAAGAAATCAGTTTTCATAATTTGTTCTGAACAGCATCTTGTTGGAGTTTCAATAAAAGGCTTTCAAGGGACTAAAGAATTACCAAGTACACTGACCAAGGACTGAGAAGAATACACGTAGCTCAGTGGGGTGCCTCTGGGGGATGCCATGTGGAACTGGAGTTGGGGCTGGTTCCAAGGAAGAGTCTAGGGTACACTTTGTACTACGATGGTTTTCATCACTTCATAATGGTGTTTTTGTATATTAGCTGTATATTTTACGTGACTTCTTTAATTCTTGTTAATGTTCTGTAAGCCAAATTCCAACTTCAATTCTGTGGTCTATAGGAGTATGTAAGAATGAATAACCTGCTCTGAAATGTGAAGTCTGTTTTGCTTCCCCTGCCCTTGTTCTTTGGAAAATAATTGATCTTTTCTGTTCCAAAAGAATTTGCGGTGAGCAGAATAACTTCTACTTTACCTTTCACCCTGGAAGTAAAATATTGTTGTGTGTATTAATTTTGGTGAGCTCTCCTTACTTGGAGATTAACTTTTTGTTGTTCCACTGAGTTCTTTAACACTTATTGAAATGACTTAGTTTGTGTCTTAAAACAATTTTTGTATGTGTATATTGCTCCTCTGAATTCGTCCGTCATTCAACTGGGTCTCTATATGCCATTTAAAGTAAGAATGATAGAATGAAATGATTTTATTCTACATATATTATTCCCTAGAGATTTGGGTTCTTTAGTCTTTTTCTTTTGCCTTTTACTGTGTGTTGAGGCTGCAATTAAATAGCTCGATTTATTAGATTTGTAAAATAAATATTCCAGTGTTACATTTACCAAAAAACTTTCGAGTAATTCTCTCTCTTTTTTAAAATTCAGGCTCTGCTGGTTCTTCATCAGTTAGATAGCATTGATTTGTGGAATCCTGATGCTCCTGTGGAAACATTTTGGGAGATTAGGTATATGTACTTTAACTTTTTAATTCAAGTTAAAGTTTTATCTTGCATTTATTTCTTGTCTTTAGGTATTAACTCTGTAGTACTTGGTCAGTTGTGAAACTTTATAGAGGTTTTATGATCTTGTATTTTATTTGTCTTGAATTATTAATTAGATTCTTGTTTTAACTGTAAGAATTGTTGTCACAGCAATTTAGAAAGTAATTTTTTTTATTTTTATTTTTTATTTTTTTATTTTTTAACGTTTATTTATTATTGAGGGACAGAGAGACACAGAGCATGAGCAGGGGAGGGGTAGAGAGAGGGGGAGACACAGAATCCGAAGCAGGCTCCAGGCTCTGAGCTGTCAGCACAGAGCCCTTCGTGGGGCTCGAACTCACAAACTGCGAGATCACGACCTGAGCCAAAGTCAGTCACCTAACCAACTGAGCCACCCAGGTGCTCCAAGAAAGTAAAATTTAAAACATTGTGCTAAATATTATTACCCAGCCATAAGTACTGTTACTTAGTGTTTTCTCTTATGTTCCAGATTTCCATGTAGTTACAACTGTGTATTAAATTGTTAGAAATATGAGCTTAGAGTATTAAAATTATATGATGTTAATCATTTATTTCACTTTTAAAAACTATGATCTTTCATAAATTTTCCATAATACCAATGATTTTGATAAGTGAATTAATAATGAACATCTGTTTAGGGGCACCTGGGTGGCTCAGTCAGTTCACCATCTGACTTCAGCTCAGGTCCTGATGTCACTGCTAGTGAGTTCGAGCCCCGTGTTTTGGGCTCGGTGCTGACAGCTCAGATTCTGTGTCTCCCTCTCTCTCTGCCCCTCCCCTGCCCACGTTCTGTCTCTGTCTCTCAGTCTCTCTCTTAGTCTCTCTCTCTCTCTCTCAAAAATATTTTTAAAAAATAATGAACATCAAGGGGCGCCTGGGTGGCGCAGTCGGTTAAGCGTCCGACTTCAGCCAGGTCACGATCTCGCGGTCCGTGAGTTCGAGCCCCGCGTCGGGCTCTGGGCTGATGGCTCAGAGCCTGGAGCCTGTTTCCGATTCTGTGTCTCCCTCTCTGTCTGCCCCTCCCCCGTTCATGCTCTGTCTCTCTCTGTCCCCAAAATAAATAAACGTTGAAAAAAAAAAAATTTAAAAAAAAAAATAATGAACATCTGTTTAGAAGGTAAAGATATATGCAGAATTTTATAATTTATTTCCTAGGTTGTATAAATTATTATCTTTTAAAGAGCACAAAGGCAACACATTGAGAAAAATGGAAATGTGTAATCCTTAGGTGTATTTTGTCATTATCTCATCATAGAAGTGGGTGCACTGTCTTCCCTGGCAGCTGAGTTAAATCCTAGACACAGAGCAGTGATCTTGAATAGTAATGTAATGTGAACCACATACCTAATTTAAAATTTTCTGGGTTGCCGCATTACAGAGTGTAAAGGAAAGGTATTACTAATTTTAATAATATTTTTAAACCCAGCTTCTATTTCTAGAATATTATTCCAATATATAATCAATATAAAAGTTACTGAGATATCTTGCATTATTTTTTTCCGTCAAGTCTTCAAAATTTGGTTGTGTTTCACACTTATAGCACATCTCAGTTTGGGCAAGCCACATTTCAAGTGCCCATTAGTCACATGTGGCTGGCTAGTGGCTACAGTGTTGGACAATATGATGACTCTGGAGTGGGGATCAGCAAATTTTTTGTCTAAAAGGTCAGGTAGTAAATATCATAGGTTGGTGGACCAGATAGTCTCTGTCTGAACTATTCAGTTTCACTGTCGGAGCACGAAAGCGAAAGCCATAGACAGTATGTAAATGAATGGGTGTGGCCACGTTCCACTGAGACTTTATTTATGGAAAGCAAATAATGGACCGGATTTGGTCTACAGGCAGTTGTTTGCAGATCCCTGCTCTAGAGCACTGGGTTTACATACAGCCTATGCTGTGCACGTAGGCTGTCATTTCTTCTGAGTCTTCTGCAAAGATGAGATGCGTAGATGAAACACTTGGGAGTTTGGGGATTGGAGGATTTAGAGTTGGTTGCTTTTTTTTTTTTTTTTTAACATAATTTGTAGACCTCTTCCCTTTGATTATCGTGCTATTAACATTTTGAGAATCAATTTCTTTAAAATAAAATCCTAGCTTCTGTATATTTATATCCATTATGAGAGAATGTCATTCTTATGTACTGATTATACCTCTGTTAGGTTATTTATCGATGATACTGATAACCACAAACTTTATGCTATTGCAGCTCTCAAATGCTTTTTTACATCTGCAAGAAATTAACTAGCCATCAAATGCTTAGTAGCACAGAAATTCTCAAATGGTTGCGGGAAATTTTGATCTGCAGGAATAAATTTCTTCTTAAAAATAAGGTAAGCAAAGTGACATCTTTAAAATGGAAGCCTATTTTGGGGTAAATGGGAAGAGATTAAGAAAATGTATATTAGCCAAATTAAGTCCTACTTTAGCTTTTTCTGCCTACGGTGTCTTCAAAGGGAAATATGTGTGCAGAGGATAATGGCTGAGAAGTTAACATTTTAAAAATTGTTGAGTCTCTGTCCTTGAAGTTGCAATCTTGATAAATTCCAGTTGAGTTCAACAGGACTCTATGGGGCAGGCCGAGGAGGAGTGGGGGCTGCTATAACCAAATTAGATTGAGAAACATATTCTATCTTGTCTCAAGTTTGTGCATAAGACTTGAATCTTATGGTTTAGGCTAGTCCAGTTATCTGTCAAGAAACTTAAGGAAAGAGGTTAAGGGTCTTTAAGTTTATTTACATTTCTGCCGTGACAATTTCACCTCTTCAAATATCTGAGTCCTCTCCCTTACGGTTGAGTGAAAAGTCTTGATTCTGAACTGTTAAAGTATGGGGACAAGATTTTAGGGAGTTAGAGAAGAGCTTTAAATTTCTTTTATCATAAAGTTTCTGTAGTCAGTTAAATTTTTTTCTATTATGGTGTAATTTTTGGAGTTCTTGATTCAATGAATTTTTATCTTTTTCTAGAATAATAACTCCAAGATATCTTAAACATATTATACTCATGTTTTTCAGTGTACCATGCAGCTTGTTAAATTTCTTTGTTTAGAAATGGGCTAATGGTGATTTAGGTTTTATACATGAGGGTTATCTTAGTGTGTTAATATAGTGGGATTTGGCATTATTCCAAAGATAAGGAACAAGATTAGACTTCAGGGTTTTCATACCTTTGCCTATGGTATAATTCTCCAGAGTATAAGCATTAGTAATCCAGTAATAATCTGCAGTACTCTGGTCAGTAAAGTTGCAACAGGCTTGGCATATTTACCAGTGTTAATTACTGGTCCAAAGGAACTTAGTGTCAAAAGAGTCAACTTCCAATTATCCTCATATGGCACAGGGTAAAATCTTATGGGGAGAAAATTGTTGTCATTTGTAATTGACTGAGAAGTACCTTGTATTTTTCATGTGGTAGATTTATGTTGTTGATGTTTAACTGTGCTCATGTTAGATCTAGAAATGTTAATTTGCATTTCTAGAACCTGTCGTTTCTGGTGATTTGAAGGGTGGAAGGCTGAGGAGCTTCAAAGACACTGAGCAAACATTATTCGTACTATTGGGTCTCTAGTGAATATTCTTCAAGGATTAGGAGTTGGGATGAGAAGTTTTCCAGGATAGTTGCAAACAGAAAGACAGCTCATATTATGTATTTAGTTTTCTTGATTATCAGTGCTTCAGAAAGGCTTACTTATTTCTTCTTTTTAGCAGGCAGATAGAAGTTCCTGTCACTTTCTCTTCCTTTACGGGGTAGGATGTGATGTTCCTTCGAGTGGAGCTACCAGTCAGATGTCCATGGATCATGAAGAATTAATACGTACTTGTACGCCTGGAGCCTCTCTTCGGAAGGGAAAAGGAAACTCATCCATGGTAAGCAGCTTCTTTTGTAGTTTTCCTGTATTATTGTCATCTGTGCTGTATGTTTTTTCCTGAATGAACTTTGGTAAATTTCAACTAGATGATACAGTGTAGTAAAGAACTGCTTAGATTCTAGTTCGATCACTGATCTTTGTGGAACCTCAGGCAAGTTCCTAACAACCCTGTGACCCAGTTCATCAGCTTTAAAATGGGGATAACAACAATTTATGTCCCAGAAGTGTTGGAAGGATTAAATGAGATTGTGTGTAAACAGCACTTGATTGATTGACACTTATTGATAAGCTATAACTGAGAGCTACAATTATCATAAACCTCTACTGTACAAAGGACCATTCATATTCATTCATATCGCAGAAGTTTAAAAGTTGTACCACCTAACAAAAATACAAATTTACTGGAGATAAAGCATTTTGCTTGAAATCGATAAGTGTCTGTGTTTTTTGTGTTTGTGTGCATAATTCTTTTTAAAAATAAATCACAGTACAAGTGAAAATAGCAAATCATGACAAAAGAATGTCTCTTCCAGACCAAACCTGTTTTGTTTTTTACTCTTAAAAACCTAAAAACACGATTTGTGGCATTTAGGATGCAGCTACCAATCTAGAGAGTACATTTCTTTAATCCTTATCATGGAGATGAGTGTCTGCTTTTTCATGGGAAGGTCAGCAGCGTGTATTCACAGCCTTGTTGTAGGATTAGGTTAACTTCCCTAATCTTTGCCATATGTAGCCTGCAGGAATCTTGATTATACTGATATTCCACAGAAGATCTTGCTGGTCCACTTGACCGTTGGCATTTTACTGTTAGACTTGAAAATCTAGAAGTACAGACCAAAGCTCTTTTATCCCTAATTTTCAGTATAACCTTCTGTTGAGGAAAAACAACAAGTAAGCAGTATAGTGTTTACTGCAGTCTATGTTGACTGCAGAATTTACATTCATGTTGTAAATGAGGATTCCTTTTGGAACTCTGTAACCCAGAATCAAGTATATCTTCTACAGCAACATTAGGTTCTTGTCCGTGCCCTTATTTTAGTCCTTGTTGCAGCGGACTTACTTTATTTCTTACTACTGGTGGGTAGATAGAATTTCTTACTACTTCTTTTGTCATTTATAATTGAGTTGGAAGTGCATTGCATTTTTCATTCAGTAGATTTATGCCACGGGTACTTTACTTGTGTTTGCGTTAGACTTCATCTATATTTCTAGGATCTAAAGTAAGGATAATACCTATTCGATTTGAAATTGGACAAGTAGTAGCATTGTATCGGTCCAAATCATCTCATTTCTCATTCAGACAAGATGTTTAGGGGTTTGAAAATTCCTGTCATGGTTGCAGGGGAAAGCTTTTGCGTGTTCTTGAATGCACACATACATGGTACACAGTGTGTTGCATTGTTGGATTTGATAAATAAAATCACCTAAGTTGCAAACATAATGCCTCTCATCCCTGACTCCCAGGATAGTGCAGCAGGGTGCAGTGGCACACCGCCGATATGCCGACAGGCTCAGACCAAACTCGAAGTGGCCCTGTACATGTTTCTGTGGAGCCCTGACACTGAAGCTGTTCTGGTTGCCATGTCCTGTTTCCGCCACCTCTGTGAGGAGGCAGATATCCGGTGTGGGGTGGATGAAGTGTCGGTGCACAACTTCTTGCCCAACTATAACACATTCATGGAATTTGCCTCTGTCAGCAATATGATGTCAACAGGTAAGTGTGGATAATGTCCCCCCACCCCGCCACTCAGTTTGCCTCGAGTCACACGACATCTGATTGTGCCAGGAATGTAGGAACTACTTGGTAAGCTTAGAGAGTTAATTCAAGAAGCTCACCTGAAATCCTTTTCTACATAAGATAGGGTGAAAATAAATAGCATTTGAAACAAATGTGTTAACTTCTCACTGAGCTTTTAATACGCAGTACAATTGTTTAAAAACTGGCAGTATAAATTACTGTCAGTTTCAGATTGTGTAATTTACTGTGGCTGAACTGTATATGGTGAAGTTTTAAACACACTGGCCTATGTTTTGAGTAAATATAGGTGGGAATAGCTTATTTTATGCTGTGGATATTGTAGAGTCCAAGTTAAATACCTTTCCTGTGAGGCTAGCAAAAGGAAGCATTCACCTTTATCATAGGAAGCATTCATTCCACTCCTCCTACTCTGCCTTGGGGGTTTGGCCCGCCAGGCTCTCCCATGGCATTCAGGGCTCTAAGTGCAACGAGTTGATGTGCTGTTGTCTTTGCTTAGGAAGAGCAGCACTTCAGAAAAGAGTGATGGCACTACTCAGGCGCATCGAGCACCCCACTGCAGGAAACACGGAGGTATGCTCTTTGCAACAGAAACAGCTCCCCAGGCCCCACCCTCGATCGGAGAAGCCGCATGTTGTGTGTGTGTGTGTGTGTGTGTGTGTGTGTGTGTGTGTGTGTGTGAGAGAGAGAGAGAGAGAGAGAGAGAGAGAGAGACAAGGAATGGCTTTTGAAGCAGATCTAATTTATATGTGCATATTACATGTGGGATATTATACCTCTAGTATGCACCAAGTTTGAGACCTATCGCTGATTGATTTTTAGTCCTAAGTTTAAAATTGCTTTCAAGTGGTAATTGCTTTCATTTTAGGCTTGGGAAGATACACATGCAAAGTGGGAACAAGCCACAAAACTAATCCTCAACTATCCAAAAGCTAAAATGGAAGATGGCCAGGTGAGTTTGTGAAGTTGATTTTTGTCTTTTAATTGATCTGCTAGACGTGTATACTTCATTTCAGTAATCTTTGGAGTCACTCTTCGTATAACATATATATAGTTGTTGTAAGACTTATTTAGTGTTGGTTCATCTAAAACTGCACTATTATGGGGGTGCGTGGTGGCTCAGTTAAGTGTCTGACCTCGGCTCAGGTCACGACGTCATGGCTTATGAGTTCAGCCCCACGTCGGGCTCTGTGTGCTGACGGCTCAGAGCCTGGAGCCTGCTTCGGATTCTGTGTCTCCCCCTCTCTCTCTCTCTCTGTTGCTCCCCCACTTGCACTCTCTCTCTTTCTCTCTCTGTCTCTCTCTCTCTCTCCAAAATAAATAAACATTAAAACTGCACTATTATGGTAGCCACTAGCCACATGTGACTACTTACGTTTAAATGAAAATTTAAAGTAATTTAAATACAGTTAAGATTCAGTTTCTCAGTCTTACAGTAGCCATATTTCAAGGATTCATTAGCCAGATGTAGCAATTTGCTACTGTGTTGAACAGCACAGGTATAAAGTGTTTCCATCATTGCAGAAATATGGGGGAGCAGAAGCTAGAGATGATCTGTGGTAGAGACCCTTCCTTTACCCTCTTTCCTTCTCTTTTTCCATCAGAGTACTTCACAGAATTTTCAGGAAAGGGATGACAAAGTTAGATAAAATAAATTAAAATTGAAACAATGCATTTTACTATTTTGTTAGGTATTCTTTTTTTTCTTTAAGTTTATTTATTTTTGAGAGAGACAGAGACAGTGTGAGTGGGAGAGGGGCAAAGAGAGAGGAAGAGAGAGGATCCCAAACAGGCTCCGCACTGTCAGCACACAGCCCACACTTGGCACACACTTGGCATAATGTTTGTAAGGTTCGTTCATGTGAGTCCAAAGCTTTTTAAAAGAAGTTTAATATTCTGGGTTGGTTCTATCAGTCTATGACAAAAATATATTAGTGGCTCTTAAAAAATGTATATGGTACTCTAAGTTTGGACTTCTTTTTTTCCCCTTTTTCACATCATTTTTTTAATTGGAATATAACATACATAAAAAACATGTATAAATCAAAGCAACAGTTCAGAATATTAGGAGATGAACATGCCTGTGGAACCAGCACCCACAACAAGAAAAAAAAATCCTTACTAGCACATGGGAAGCCTTTGTTGTGCCCCAGTTCCAATCACTAAACAACCCAAGAGTAACCATTATCCTGACTACTAAATATAATAGCTTTCCTGTTTTAAGCTTTCTGTAAATGGAGTGCTGGAGATGTAGTCTTTTATATCTGGCTTCTGTCACTCAACATTGTGAGAGTGACCTACACTGCTCTGGGCCATTGTCATTCATTCACTGTTATTGCTGTATGTTATTTCGTTCAGCAGACAGTTCACAATTTAATTTTGCTTTCTATTCTCTTTGAACACTGGATAGCTATACAAAGACTATTGAGTTATTTTGACCAGTGCTGCTGTGAACATTCTTGAATGTGTCTTTTGGTAACTGTCTAGGTATATTTCTGTGAAGTACATACTTAACAGTGGAACTGCTGGGTAATAGGGTATGCAGATACACATATGGAGAATATAAATTGATACAACAAGTACTTAAAAAACACTTGTGGTTTCACAAGGGCTTTTAAAAGACAACATTTAAAATTTTTTTTTAATGTTTACTTATTTTTTAGAGACAGAGATGCAGAGCATGAGTGGGGAAGGGGCAGAGAGAGAGGGAGATACAGAATCCGAAGCAGGCTCCAGGCCCCGAGCTGTCAGCACAGAGCCCAACACGGGGCTTGAACCACAAACTGCCAGATCATGACCTGAGCCGAAGTCAGATGCTTAACTGACTGAGCCACCCAGGCTCCCCATACAATTAACATTTTTAAAAATAATGTTTATTTTTGAGAGACAGTGTGTGTGCGCAGGGGAGGGGCAGAAAGAAAGGAAGACAGAATCCCAAGCAGTTGCCACACTGTCAGCACAGAGCCCGATGCAAGGCTCAAACCCACAAGGTCAGATCATGACCTGAGCTGAAATCAAGAGTCAGACTCTTAACCAACTGAGGCACCCAGGCGCCCCAAGCAGTTAACATTTAAAAAAAAAACTGCTATAGCACCTCTGTAAATGATGAAACATTCAGCCATTAAAAGCATTCCTCTTACTGGAATTATTACTACATTGTATGTTAAATAACTGGAATTTAAATAAAAACTTGAAACAAAAATTAAAAAAAAATAAAAGCATTCCTTTTAAAGAGTATATGCATGGGGCATGTGGGTGGTTAATTTGGTTAAGTGTCTAGCTCTTGATTTCAGCTCAGGTCATGCATGGTTCTTGGTATCGAGCCTTATGTGGGACTCTGCACTGACAGCTTGGAACCTACTTGGGATTCTCTCTTCTCACTCTCTCTCTGCCCCTCCCCTGCTCACACTCTCTTTCTCACAAAAAAACATAAGGGGCGCCTGGGTGGCTCAGTCGGTTGGGCATCCGACTTTGGCTCAGGTCATGATCTCGCTGTCTGTGAGTTCGAGCCCCGCGTCGGGCTCTGTGCTGACAGCTCAGAGCCTGGAGCCTGTTTTGGATTCTGTGTCTCCCTCTTTCTGACCCTCCCCCATTCATGCTCTGTCTCTTTCTATCTCAAAAATAAATAAACGTTAAAAAAAAATATTAAAAAAAAAACATAAAAAAAAAAGACAGAGTATATGCCAAACCGATTCACTAACAGACAGACGTCTGTGGTTTCTTACACCTGCATGAATAATTTTTCTATCGTGATTGTCAAATTAGAGCTCTTTAAAGACCAAAAGCAGAAAATAAAACATTGTATATACTTTTTTCTAATTCAGTGAGGTAAAAAAAATATCTTAAAGTACTTAAATATTCAATAAAATTAGTTATATCAGGCCTTGGCAGAGGTAAGTTGAAAACATTATACATGTATATATAATACATAATATATTAACATAAATAGATATAAATATGTATATAACATATAATTATACATATATGTATAATATATATAAATTACATGTATATATACATATATGTATATAAATTTGTTTATTCATTTTGAGAGAGAGAGAGTGAGCTCAGGTGCATTCATGACAGCAGGGTAGGGACAGAGAGAGAGAGAGAGAGAGAGAGAGAGAGAGAAGAGAGAGAATCCCAAGCAGGCTCCGTGCTGTCAGTGCAGAGCCTGACACGGGGCTCAATCTCATGAACTGTGAGATCATGGCCTGAGCCGAAACCAAGAGTTGGACGCTTGACCGAGGAGCCACCCAGAGGCCCCTGCTGCAAACATTATATTAACATTACATATTCAATTAATAACTGAATTTACTATGCCAGAGAATGGAACGTTATCAAGGGAAACCTGAAATGTACTAGTGGAACAGAACTGAAATGTAAGAAACTTGTGGTAATCATTTGGACCCTATTAAATAAACAGTAGAATTCAAACTAGGAAAAAACACTAACCTAATTCTTAATGTGCTGCACAAGTCAAGACACAAAAGATCCGCCCAGAGAGAACAATGCCACTATCAAAATTTTTATATTTCAGCTTAACTTTAACTTGACTTATTTAGCTTTTTTTTTTATATGTAATATGATGTAGTTCAAGAACATTTAACTGTAACTTGAAAACAGAATACTCACTACGATGTTCCCAGAGGCAAGAAGGGAATAAGCATTATTGTTTCTGTTGGAGGGAATCTAACCAAGACTGCCAAAAAGTGCTGCGAAAAGCAAGGCTGAGTGATAAAATATGAACCCTGTGAGAGAAAAGTCTTTAAACCTATTATGAAAACTTCAGTTACTAAAACACAGGTTGATGATAGTACATTAAATTCACCATACCTAGTCGATAAGAATATACAGAATGAGCTTTGACTGCCATGTAAAAAATTCCTCTTTACCTGTTCTTGCCTAAATTTTCAAGGCAGCCTTCAATGAATCTCATTCGAATCTGTCTATAAGCCAACATACCGAGGAACAGAGAAGTTTCTCTGTTTCATTTCTTAATCCTTCAGAAAGATTATTGAATCATATCTTGAACTGTATCCCACAATAAAGTGTTTCCAAGCAAACATTACCCAAACTAATGCCTGTTAGAGCATTATGTTGAATTGATGTTTTTGAACTAACTGCAGGTCCTTGGGTCCTTGACTTAAGATGTCAATGGTAAATAGATGCCAAATTGGGAAGGTGATGTTGGAGATAAGATGTTCTACATGTGAATTAATCTGAACTAACTGCTCTTCACACGCAGATGCTTCATCACAATCAGCCATATTCTGATTTTGCACTGATCTAGATGCTACTGCATCTGACGTCAGCCGCACTTAGCATATCATCAGCAATATGCCCATCATGGTGGTAATAATGGTAGGGTGGTGGTGCTGTGGACCAATAAATTGCAGGCCATTAAAGGATCCATTCCCAGTAGTTTCCCCCCCCCCCCCAGAAAGTCCCCAGTGTGTGCAATACAAGATTCTTGAGATGCTTGTGCTATACGAATGGTGTTTATTTCCCCTGAAATACCATGCTCTGGATCTTGAGAGTGTGAACAGGCCTCTAGCATTTGCATTTGATTATCTCCTGATGGCATTACTTAGTGTTAAAAACCAGGTCCTTTCCTGTTCCGTTGCTTGTCCCACTTCTTTCTGATGGGCCTTGGGAATCCCCTAAGCAAATGCCTGCTTGACTTCTAACTTTCTGTTCTGAAGATCTGTACCACAACTGCTTTTAGGAGGATTGTGACCACGATCGTCATCTTCATCATCTTCTTTAAAGGGTTTCATATGTGCAGTGTCTTCTGGCCGTACCTCCCTGCTAGGGCTCCCAGCTGACTGGCTTGCATGGCTAGAATTCATCTCATTGCTAGATCCATCACTATGCCCGCTACTGTTACCGGGGCCACTGCTTTCATCTTCACCGTTGTTGGCAGTTTCGTCAGAACTTCCCTGCACAGATTCCTCCGTGTCTGAAAGTCGCTGCTGCACATGTTTGGATCTACTAATAAGTTGTTCATCCATTTCAATGTCACTGCCTCCACTTTGATGGGTATCACTGTTATCAGTACTTTAAGGGCTGGCTGCAGGTGACCAAGGTGATAGAGCTGCTCTTCTGAGCTCTTCTTCCTCTTTCTTATTTAATTTAGTATTTAATAACGATGCAGAAGAACTCTATTTAGATACCTGAGCCTAGTACTTTATTTAATAATGCTTTAAAAGAAAAAAGGTTTCATTGACGTTGATGCCCAGTACAATGTTTGTTCACCACGAACACTTGGCTCAAGGATTGAGACTGGATAAAAGAGATGTCTAAGTGGTAGTGGATCCACATTCTTGACAAATAAAGGAAATAAGTCACGTAGGTACTGATCACCGTGTTCAGCACTGCTGCAGCCCACATGCGGTCAATATGCTGAGGACTCAGTCGCTCTTCTGCTAAAAACTTAAAACTCTCTTGGCACTGTTTGATAATCTCAGTATGTAAATTTGCTCCAAATCTATGTTCTACCACATTGTTGCTTATAAGCCAGTTTGTAAGTTCTTTTGCAATGGTCATTTCTGTGTCTGATACCAATGATTCTTTATCGTACAAGTCACCGAAGGTATGAAGTTGATTCATTATCTGACTCAGTCCAGCCAACCTCACAAAGTAGGTGACAGAAAATACCGAAGTGTAAGATCTAGGCTTTCTCTGTCAAAACATGCTGTCAAAGCAGAGATTTGTAGGCAATGACCCTGTCACCGTGCTACATGTTAAGTCACCATGTTGCAAGCTGCACTCTGTCTCTACTCTTGTTCAGAGAATTTGCATAAATACCTATAACGTAGGTCCTAAAAGGGATAATGTGCTGCACGACCGCAGGGATGGTAGTCATACTCTACTGTTAGCTCCAGCTGTAATAAACGCATGTGTCATAAGAAATGGTAGTTTCAGGAGTTCCTTATTCAAAGCAATCCATCATGGGAGAAAGGCCATTTTTCCCACAAAACAAACATACATAATGAAGCAATTGCAATGGTACTTCTACACCTTGTTTATCATAGAATGCCCCTAATGTGTTGCTTTCTTGGGTTGATATGTCCTCTTTAATAGGATGAGTATTAGCTTATAAGCAGTATATAAAGAGAACTGAATTTGAAAAACCTTTGCCACACATAGTAAGAGTTTTTCTTTCTCATCTGTACTCCATAAACTAACAGGATCAGAACTCTCTAAAGATGACTCCTCAGTCAGATTCTTGTAGGATTTGATTATTTTCTGTTGTTTCTTGTTTTTCTGCACTCCCTTCCTTACAGTCCCTTCCTTCCTGTTTAGTGGTTCTTTTGCTTGATTACTCTCATCTTGCCATGCAGAATCTGTTAATAGTAGCATAATGCGGGCGCCTGGGTGGCTCAGCTGGTTAAGCATTTCAATCTTGGTGTCGGCTCAGGTCATGATCTCACAGTTCGTGGGTTCGAGTCCCATGTCCAGCTCTGCACTGATGGTATGGAGCCTGATTGGGATTCAGTCTCTTCCTCTCTCTCTGTCCCTCCCCTGTTTGCACTCTCTCTCTCTGCAAAAATAAATAAATTAACACTAAAAAAAAAAAAAAATAGTAGTGCAGTGTTTGCAAAGCTGGTCCCAGAGTACTTGAACTTGGGCCATCACTAATAAGTGCACATACTACTTGGTTGAAAATTTCCAAATGCTTATATTCCTTGAAGCAGCACAGACATTGCCTCTAGGTCCAGGGATTGATAGAAGCAAATAATTTGATTGCATGTTCCTTTCTGAGCTGCAGTCCACAACCACCTTCTGTGTCTGATATTGCACATGTGTTTATCGCTACCTTAGTTCTGTACCTCAGTTCATTTGCCCTTGAGCAGTAAGATACCTTGATGTCATTAGAAATGGTTGGAGTGAAGACTTGCATTTTTTAAATGTAAAAAATGTTCTTTTGTCATGGAAGAAATGTTGGATAAAAAGTAATTTGTCCCGTCTCTCAACCCATTGAGGTTGGATTCATGCTTTCCGTAAAACTTTTGTGTTTAGGCTGCTGAAAGCCTTCACAAGACCATTGTTAAGAGGCGAATGTCTCATGTGAGTGGAGGAGGATCCATAGATTTGTCTGACACGGACTCCCTACAGGAATGGATCAACATGACTGGCTTCCTTTGCGCCCTTGGGGGAGTGTGCCTGCAGCAAAGAAGCAACTCTGGCTTGGCAACCTATAGCCCCCCTATGGGCCCAGTCAGTGAACGCAAGGGTTCCATGATTTCGGTGATGTCCTCGGAGGGAAATGCAGATACACCTGTCAGCAAATTTATGGATCGGCTGTTATCCTTAATGGTGTGCAACCATGAGAAAGTGGGACTTCAAATACGGACCAACGTTAAGGATCTGGTGGGTCTAGAATTGAGTCCTGCTCTTTATCCAATGCTATTTAACAAATTGAAGAATACCATCAGCAAGTTTTTTGACTCGCAAGGACAGGTAAAGTGTTCTGTGCTTTATTTTTCACCCTTTTCTTTGAATCGATTTGTTTGATAAGCCTCTTTCTTTTTGATTATTTAATTCAATACTGGCATGAGCAGCCACTCACAATTTTTAAAAAATGGGCGGAAAATTGCAGAAAGAAGAATCATCCAATATAGGGAGCAGTTTGGTTTTTAGGAACTCTAGTTGTGGGTGTGCCAGGGGTTAGAAATGTCTTGGGTAGGGGTATGGGTGCCTATGTGTGTCTGTGTGCCTCTTTGGGTATATGCCCCCAGGTGCTTTCTGGCATGTGTATGACAGTTAGGTCCCGCAGTTTCATCTGTGATGTGTCTGCTCTGCGCTGATGCCAAGATGTTTTTGTTCTTTATGTAGGTTTTATTGACCGACACCAATACTCAGTTTGTGGAGCAAACCATAGCTATAATGAAGAACTTACTAGATAATCATACTGAAGGCAGCTCCGAACATCTGGGGCAAGCTAGCATTGAAACAATGATGTTAAATCTAGTCAGGTAAGTATTCTACTGAAATGTAGCAGAAGCACATCAGCATTGGTGGTTGCTAGTGAAATAATTTGCTATTCTTTATTGCACTCAAAGTGGGGTGCAATAAGGTAAGCAGAAGTTATGCATGTGCTCCTATAAATAAAAATATTGCAGTTTTCATAGTCACATTTCGTCATTTTACTTAGAGGGTAAAGCATTTAGAAAACTTTTCTTGTGTTTGTATCTGATATGTGTGTTTTTTTTCTTTTTTCCCCCTGAATGTTTCTATGTCTAAATAGATATGTTCGAGTGCTTGGGAACATGGTCCATGCAATTCAAATAAAAACGAAACTGTGTCAGTTAGTCGAGGTAATGATGGCAAGGAGAGATGACCTCTCATTTTGTCAAGAGATGAAATTTAGGTGAGTTCTCAAAAGAGCAAAGTAGGGTCTTGTAAATCTTATGTTAAATGAAGTACAAAAAGCCCCAAAAACCAAAAAAAACAAAAAAACAAAAAAAACCCCAGCAGCTACTTGATTATCCTAGGAAAGGGGAGGGAGAAAATGGAAAAGCAACAATTTACCTTTTTATTTTTCTCTCCCTGTATTTTCAAATGTCCCAAAGCTCTGTGCCCATGACAGTGCTCCCCTTGTCTAAAATCATACTGGAGCTAAGAATTTGATTCTGCTTCCAAACTGGTATGATAGCTAAAGGCTGACGTGGAGCATTGATATTCACGTTGCCTGTTTGTGTGCCCTTCTTCTGCCTGTTGAGAGTTGGAGTAGCGGTATCTCTTCAATGAAACTGCCGTGTCACCCGAGTGATTTGGCAAATATTTGCACTATAAAAAATATTTGTATGACTAAAGGTGTACGTGTGGCTTAAAAAAAAAATCGTTTGTTATTTTCCTTTTCTCTGGCATTCTGTAGGAATAAGATGGTAGAATACCTGACAGACTGGGTCATGGGAACATCAAACCAAGCAGCAGATGATGATGTAAAATGTCTTACAAGGTAAAGAGAGAGAGAGAGAGAGATGGAGAGGGTGATTTTTAATTATTAGCAGGTTTACTCAGGGTGTTGATACTACATCATCACTATTATCAATATATTTTATGTGTTTTTTGGATATCAGGGTTTTGCATTTGAATTATTTAAATCTTTCTATTTTTAACTGAATGATTTTCAGTAAAATCCAATGTGAGAAAGTGATGTTTGGAATTTCCTGTATTTGCTCAGATGGTAAATACTTATGGTCACATGTCAGAAACTAATTGAACCCTGAAGTACATAATAATCATTCACATAAATTCCTTCAGTGAGGCTTGGTTTTATGAAAGTTATCATCACCTTCTCCCTAACTTAAAATGCTTTTGCATTCTGGGTGTGCATGTTAACTCAAATTATTTAGGTTGTCCTAATAAGTTTAATGAAATAGGTGGTTCCTGAATTCCTAAAGTTCCGTTAGGAAGGTGTTTATTTGCGGGAAGGTCGAGTGGAAGAACCTGAAACACTCATATGGTCCTTAAATTTTCTTTCTTCAGAGACTTGGACCAGGCGAGCATGGAAGCCGTTGTTTCACTCCTGGCTGGTCTTCCACTGCAGCCTGAGGAAGGAGATGGTGTGGAATTGATGGAAGCCAAGTCACAGTTATTTCTGAAGTAAATTTCAGTCACCAAAAACGCAAAGCAAAAAACAAAGCCCCACATACAACAAAACAAAATCTAACCAAAGTGGCAAATGATTGTATGTAGAAAGTGGACCTTATTACTTGGCTATTATGGCTATTGGCAGCTGCTTATAAAATATAACCCATGCATGAGGCAATATTCCCTATGATAGGACTGGGTTAGGAAAGCAACTGTGTTTTGTGTTTTTAAAGAAAGTGTCTGGTCATTGAATTATTGGCAGTAAAATCCAGATCACCTCATTAAGCCATTTCAAATGGCATTGTGTAAACTATTTGGACTACTAATTTTATATGGTAAACACTAAAAGTGTTCCCTGCATCGACCAGGAAAGATTGCATCTGTTCGGTGGCTATGTTATGAACTACGTGCTGGCTTTGTCAGGATAAAAGCATACTCAGCATAGCACACTTCGTGATGAGCCACACTGGCTGATTATCCCAGGACTGGAGAGAAGCAGATACCCAAGACCACTCGTGTGATGCACATGTGATAATTTCAGAAAATCAGATTAGCTTTCTGGTTGCTGTGGCCTTCACTGTGTAAGAGTCGATCTTTTTACTTCTCAGGTATTTCACATTGTTTATGAACCTTTTGAATGACTGTAGTGAAGTTGAAGATGAAAATGCACAAACAGGTGGCAGGAAACGTGGCATGTCCCGGAGGCTGGCATCACTGAGGCACTGCACAGTCCTTGCAATGTCCAACTTACTCAATGCTAATGTGGACAGTGGCCTCATGCACTCCATAGGTGAGATAAAATGAAAGCTTCGTAGAGAAATTGACAATCTAGAGAATTGGCACGTAAGACAAGCAAAATTACAACAGTCCATGTTAGTAAATTTGCATCTATCTGTCCATATCAGGTTTAGGTTATCACAAAGATCTTCAGACAAGAGCTACATTTATGGAAGTTCTGACAAAAATCCTCCAGCAAGGCACAGAATTTGACACGCTTGCAGAAACGGTGCTGGCCGACCGGTTTGAGAGGCTGGTGGAGTTGGTCACAATGATGGGAGACCAGGGAGAGCTCCCAATAGCCATGGCTTTGGCCAACGTGGTCCCGTGTTCTCAGTGGGTGAGTTCTTTGAGGAAGTGCAAAACTGGGGCCTGGCACATAGCAGGTGCTTCCAAATTTATTCTTTCTAGGAATTTTTTTTTTAATGTTTATTTTGGGGGAGAGAGAGAGAGCATGAGCAGGGGAGGGGCAGAGAGAGAGAGACAGAGAATCCCAGGCAGACTCTGCTAATAGGGCAGAGCCTGGCACGGGCCTCAGTTTCACAAACTGTGAAACCTTGACCTGAGCCGAGATCAAGAGTTGGATGCTTAACCGACTGAGCCACCCAAGTGCCCCTCATTCCAGGAATGTTTATTGCATGAATTGCTAAACCTTGAGAGCTGGAAGAAACTTCAGGTATTATTTGAGTGGTTTTTCAGCTATGGGAAAGTAGTTGTGGCTTCTAGCCCTTGGGAGTGTTCTTACCTTAAGTATGAGGATCTTATTCATCATATACTTACAGTGAAACTCAAATTCCTTCCCTGTCCCACTGAAAAATTCAATTTAAACACTGATCAGAAGAAAATTAAAACCACTGACCTGGTCTGGTGTTTTCATGTATTACATGAGATGATTAGGGTTAAATCTCCTATTTAGTTGTCACTAATGCTAGAGCTAGAATTAAAGGCTTGTGTGTCCAGTTCACAACTCTTCTATAATGCACTGTACAATTTTCTAAAAAAATGTAAGCACTATATTTGCATGAGAAATTGTTGCTTGTTTTAAACACTGGAGACATAATATGGCTATTTGGTCTCTTATTCGTCTATGTATGTATGTATGTATTTTAGAGAGAGAGCAAGCACGTGTGCGCAGACGCACGAGTGGGGCAGGGGCAGAGGGAGAGAGAGTCTTAAGCAGGTGCTGTCCTCAGCATGGAGCCTGATGTGGGGCTCGATCCCACAACTCTGGGATCATGAGTGAGCTGAAATCAAGAGTCAGACACTCAGCTGATTGAGCCCCTGGGTCTCTGTTACTAAAAAATTTTCTTAAAACCATACTATTTTTAACAGTACACGCTAAAAATTTGAGAAGGGTTGTCCTTTTCCATGCTAAAAATCGATTCCATTTACAGTGTACCAAAAACGATTTCAGTTTAGTAAATTATAACAAATCAGGTAATCTGTCATTGCCTGTAGGTTTTTTTCTGCTTAAAAAGACTGTAGGATCTTGTTCCTCATGCTTCAGTAAAGTTTAAACTCCTTACTCTGGCCTACAAGGCTCGACCCAACCTGGGCTCTGCCTCACCTCTGACCTCATCTCCTACCACGTTCCTTCTTGTTCACCAGACTTAAAGATGTTAGGCTATTTCCACCTTCGAGAGCACCCTTACTGCCACCACAGCCGCCACCACCTGGAATGCTTCTTCCCTGATCTCTTACACGGCCAACTTCTTCAAAAACCTTTTAAAGCTTAAAAAAAAATTCTCTTTTGTAGATTTTAAATTCTGTTGCTTAATGTTTTCAGAATTTTGCAGGGAAGGGATTAGATGAAAACAAATGAGCACAGTACTCCAAAAACAGGTTTTGTGGCTGAATTGTCTCTCATAATTATACTTGACTTTAAAATGGAGGAGAGGGGTGCCTGGGTGGCTCAGTTGGTTAAGTGTCCAACTCTTGATTTTAGCTCAAGTCATGATCTTGCCGTTTGTGGGATTGAGCCCCACGTCAGCACAGAACCGGCTTGGGATTCTCTCCCTCCCCCTTTCTCTGCCCCTCCCCTGTGTGTGTGCACTTCTCTCTTTCTCTCTCAAAATAAATAAAAAAATAATAAAATGGAGGAAAGAATTTTTATATCTAGTCACATATGTGGAATGTCACTATAGGGAGTAGAACAGACTATCTGGGTCTTCTTTGGCTTCTAGATTGTGTGGTTAGGATTGTCAAATTTTTTGCTTTAGTCACATACCAGATTTGACCAGGTAAAAGCATTAGAAAAGCTATGGGCCATGATCCTGGCCTTTGCTGTCACTGCTTGAAGGATGGGGCATCATTTTATGGCTACCCTTAGTCTATGTAAATCTCCTCGCAGCACTGTGTGGTTAAACAGTGTTTTTACTATCACATCGTTTTCCTGGAGTGTACCAAAAAATACCATGGGGAATTATGAGGGTAACCATTCAGGAAGTATGTGGGAATTAGCTGTCCACCTTTGCTTTATACATAAATCTTGCTAATCTCTTTGTTCTGAATACACAGCCCACATCTTTTCCCTTACTTTCTGCAAATCCTATAGTCTTTCCATTTTTGTTGTTTCTCTGCTGAGCCCATGTTCAGTGTATACTGAATTTCCCTGACCATGTGAGCAGAGAGTAGAGCTCTTGTGGTCACCAAAGTCTCATTTCTGCTCACTGGTTTTCTACGAAAATGATTTGGGCATATCAAACTAAACTCTTTGCCATCATGTTCTGTTTCTACTCTCTTTAATGTTGTCATGTGATTTGAACTGAATCTTGGCTTTTTTTCTGTCTAGGCCTGGTAAAACCTAGGCCTCTCTTAATTTTCATCAGTTAATTCGTAAAATTAACAGCCGCTGGGGTACCTGGTTGGCTCAGTTGGAAGAGTGTGTGACTCTTGATCTTGGGGTTGTGAGTTTGAGCCCCACGCTGGATGTAGAGATTGCTTAAATAAGTAAATAAACAAACTGCTTAAAAAAAAAAAAGAATTCACATCTGCTATAGGCATAAAGAAATAGTCATCGTAGACAAATGGACACAGATCTCAGGGAGAAATTAATTAGTCACCACTTAACTGGATTTAGCAGGTGGTTGACAGTTTTGGATTTACCTTTCAGTTTCCTGCTAAAGACAAATGGGATTATTCATGCTAACTCAATTTTGTTTTGTTCTCAGGATGAACTAGCTCGAGTTCTAGTGACTCTGTTTGATTCTCGGCATTTGCTCTACCAACTGCTCTGGAACATGTTTTCTAAGGAAGTAGAATTGGCAGACTCCATGCAGACTCTTTTCCGAGGAAACAGCTTAGCCAGTAAAATAATGACCTTCTGTTTCAAGGTTTATATCCATTTATTCTTTTGTGTGTGTGCCAAGGTATGGCAAATTGATTATGTGCAGAACGTACAGAGCAGAATGTCTTTAACGCAAGATATTTGGAGAAGGCGTAATAGATTCCTACTTGTGTATTTCTTTAGGTATATGGTGCTACCTACCTACAAAAACTCCTGGATCCGTTATTACGAATCGTGATCACATCCTCTGATTGGCAACATGTTAGCTTTGAAGTGGATCCTACCAGGTTTGTCATCCTCTCATCTACAACTTTTCTCGACTCTTTCACTGCCACCGTGTGGGACCAGACCCTCAGAGGGTTTCTCCCTCTGATTCTTAAAATGAGTCTTTAATTATAAAAGTTACACACAAATACATTTTTCTTAAAAAAAATTTACAGGTATCTTTGGCTGCCATGTGTAGAGACAGAGACCGTTACTAGTTTAGTCTGTTCTTTGCTTTTTTTTTTTTTTTTTTCAGTGCATTTGCATGTACATAAATCAAGTTGTAGAAACTGTGTGGCTAACAGTGAGTGCTTAATATAAATGGAAACATGTACACGTGGTTTTGCAACTTAATTTTTTTAACTTGGCTCTGTCTTCAGTCTTTCTGTGTCAGTATAGAAAGATTAACCTCATTGTTTTTACCTGCCATATAATATTTGATAGATTGGCTATATCATGATTTAGCCAATACCATATCTATCCTTTTTTTCCAACCAATTAAAAAAAAGTTATTATTGAAATAGAATTGACATACAATGTTGTATTCGTTTCAGGTATCCAGTATTTTGGTTTGACAATTCTGTGTATTACTCAGTGCTCATCATGACAAGTATAGTCACCATCTGTCACCATACAGCGTTCTTACAACATTATTGACCATATGTCCCCAATGTTGTACTTTTCATTTTCATCTCTATGACTTATTTATTTTATAACCGGAAGTTTCTGCCTTTGAATCGCCTTCACCTGTATCACCCATGTCCTCTGGCAACCACCAGTTTGTTCTGTGTACTTAAAAGTGGTTTTCTTGTTCATTTGTTTTGTTTTTCAGATTCCACATATAAGCGAAATCATACAGTATTTGCCTTTGTCTGACTTATTTCACTTAGCATAATATCCAGTTCCATTCATGTCACAAATAGCAAGAGTTTTTGTTTTGTTTTTTCTTTTGTGCTGGAGTAATAGGTATGTGTGTAGGGGGACACATCATCTTTCTTTGTTCATCTTTTGATGGACACTTGAGTTGCTTCCGTATCTTGGCTGTTGTAAATAATGCTGCAGTAAACATAGGGGTGCATGTACCTTTTCAAATTAGTGTTTTATTCTTTGGGTAAATACCAAGTAGTGGAATTATTGGATCATATGGTATTTCTATTTTTAATTTTTTGAGGAACTTCCATACTGTTTTCCATCAATAGGTGCACCTACCAACAGTGCACAAGGGTTTCCTTTTCTCCATGTCCTCATCAATACTTGTTTTTGTTTTTGTTTTTGTTTTGATACTAGCCATTCTGACTGGTGTGAGGTGACACCACATTGTGGTTTTGATTTGCATTTAGCTGATGATTAGTGACGCTGCACGTTTTTTCATGTGTCTCTTGGCCACCTTTATGTGTTCTTCAGAAAAATGCCTATTCGTGTCCTCTGCCCATTTTTGAATCAGATTATTTGGGTTTTTTGGGGTGTTGAGTTGTGTGAGTTCCTTAAATATTTTGGATATTCACCCCTTATCAGATACATCGTTTGTGAATATCTTCTCTCATTTAGTAGGTTGCTATTTTATTGATGGTTTCCCTGCTGTGTAAAAGCTTTTTATTTTGGTGTAGTCCCAGTAGTTTATTTTTGCTTTTGTTTCCCTTGCCTGAGGAGACATATTCATAAATGTGTTGTTATGGGTGACGTCTGAGAGATTACTACCTATATTTTCTATAGGAATTTTATGATTTCAGGTCTCATATTTAGGTGTTTAATCCATTTGGAGTTTGTTTTTATGTATGCTATAAGAAAGTGGGCCAGTTTCATTCTTTTGCACATAGCTGTCCGGTTTCTGAACACCATTTATTGAAAAGACTGTCGTTTCCTCGTTTTCTATTCTTGCCTACTTTGTCATAGATTAATTGGCAATATAGGCATGGGTTTATTTCTGGACTCTTTTTTGTGCCATTGATCTGTGTGTCTGTTTTTGTGCCAGTACTATACTGTTTTGATTACGATAGCTTTGTAGTATATGTTGACATCTGGGATTGTGATACCTCTAGCTTTTTCTTCGTTCTCAAGATTGCTTTGTCCCTGAAGTCTTCTGTGGTTCCATACAGATTTTTAGGATTACTTGTTCCAGTTCAGTGAAAAACTATTGGTATTTTGATGGAGATTGCACTGAACCTGTAGATTGTTCTGGGTAGTATACACATTTTAATAATGTTAATTCTTCCAATCCAGGAGCATGGTATATCTTTCCTTTAGTTTGTGTTGTCTTCAGTTTCCTTCATCAGTGTCTTATGATTTTCAGAGTATAGGTCTTTCATCTCTCTGGTTAACTATTCTCCTAGGTTTTTTATTCTTTTTGGTAGAGTTGTAGATGGTGATCCCATTGACTTTTGCTGTAACTTCTCAACGTTGTCTTTTTCCTTTTTCAGGTTATTTGCTGTAGGAATTTTATGAAACCTAAATCTTTTTGTTACTTTCTTTCTTAGAACATTAACTGTTCCCTACTGACTACAAGATAAAGTACAGAATTTTCTAACTACAGCTCATTATCACCTGTCATTCTTTCATGTGTTTTCTGTACATTAGCTCCAATATGCACATGTTGTATATTTTTTAAAGTGGCTTGACACATGGTTTGTTGGGGTTGGAGATGCCTGATAAATGATATCCCTCTACCCAGCCCAAATTTTTAATTTTTTAATTTTTTTAAGGTTTCTTTATTTTTGCGAGAGAGAGACAGAGACAGAGACAGAGTGTGAGTGGGGAAAGGGCAGAGAGAGAGAGGAGACACAGAATTGGAAGCAGTCTCCAGGCTCTGATCTGTCAGCACAAAACCCGACACGGGGCTTGAACTCAACAAACTACGAAATCATGATCTGAGCTGAAGTTGGACGCTGAACTGACTGAGCCACCCAGACGTCCCTTCCCTGCCCAACTTTTAAAACCAAAAGAATGGAAGGAGGAGGGCTGTGAAGGAAGCACTCAGGAATCAGTCATCACCTTTATTTTTGATAAAAATGTTTAGAGTGTGTGGCTTTTGATCCTGTGGGTGAATAGGCTTGCTGATATTTCACCTTGAATTAGACTCATCTACCTCATCCCTTGCATAGCTGGATAACTACAGACATGTCTCACAGGGAAGCTTTTTACCACAGAAGTGGAGAGCAAACCAGAATATATCTTGTCTGCAGGCAGACATATCCAGAACAGAGAGGATGGCACTGAGCAGAGTATATACTAAATCTGTGAGAATATAAGGGATAAGAATTCTTATACACAGTTGTCAAAATTATCTTTTTATAGTTTTTTTATTCAAATCAAGATCCCAGCAAAGTTCAAACAATGCATTTGGCTGAAAGTCTCTTTTAAAGGGCAGTTTCGTTTGTTTATTTTAAATGGATTTTACCTCCCCCCCCCCCTTTATAGGTTAGAACAATCAGAGAGCCTTGAGGAAAACCAACGGAACCTTCTGCAGATGACTGAAAAGTTCTTCCATGCCATCATCAGTTCCTCCTCAGAATTCCCCCCTCAGCTTCGAAGTGTGTGCCACTGTTTATACCAGGTATGCTTAAGGTTAGAGAGTACCATTATTAAGCCAAAGCTGAAGTGAAAAGAATGCTTTACTAAAGAGGAATTTAGCTGCTGATAGTGGGTGGTTGAAAATACTGAGTCAGTTTGGATGAGTAATACACTAAGCCTTGTCGGAATTGGCTTTGAAAAAAAATTAAATATTGCTTAGGAGACAGTTTGAAGTATTTTAAGGGGGTACTAAAAATAAGTTTCCTCACATTGGGAGCAAGTTTAAAATGCACAGAATCTCTTGGATATAACAGATATGGTTGAAATGAGATATATTATGGAATTTTCTTGGTTATCTTTTGCCTGAATTACTCATAAGGCCTTTTGAATGTGAGGCACGTCTACTCCTTGCTTTTTGTACTGTTGAAATGCTTGATCCATAATTTTGATTTCTTAAAATATGTTTGTGTCAATTTTTCCTAGAACCAATTAATCTGATTATTTTACATAAAACACTACTTCTAAAATATATTGCACCAACATTCAGATCAAATTATTAGACTTTCTAGCACTAGCACTGCAAGTAATGCTTCTGAGTTCAGATGTCTGCAGTCATCCCCTACTTGTTGAGGAAATTAGGTCTGTGTTCTTTTTATGGCTTTCACTGTGCTTTTGAATTGCATATGCAGGTTCAGGGACGATATAATAATTCCAGGGGAAATTAGTGCAAATCTGTGTTAGTCTGTTCAAACTATGATTCTGGAAGAAAAATTAGTGGGTCTGGAGTTTGGGACAGGGGTGGGTATAGGGGAAAGAATTTACACATTTACCAAAACCCATGTCTTTATGTCTTTTTCTTTGCAGAGTCATCCCCAGCCATTTGTTTTTTAGCACAGGGCTTCAGTTGCTTAGAGACATTAGCAAGATCAGTGAAATCACCATTTTAAAAAGCTGTTTCAGGCTGCTCTGTGTGAATTATTCCCCCATTGCTATTTATAAAGATGTTTTTGCTGTATCACTAAAAGAAAACTTATAACAGTTAACAAAATGGCAGTAGTCCTTTCCTATCAATAATTACTTTAAATATAAGTGGATTAAGTTTTCCCAATTGAAAGGCATAGAGTAGCTAAATGGATTAAAAAAAACAAGATCCTACAATATGTTGCCTACAAGAGGCTCTTGTTAGCCTTAAGGACACACATAGACAGAGAGTGAAGGGATGGAAAAAGTCATTTCAAACAAATGGTAACCAGAAAAAAACAAAACAAAACAGGAGTAGCTATACTTATTTTGGACCAAATAGACTTTAAACTAAAAATGGCAAAAAGAAACAAAAGTCAATATATAATGACAAAAAGGGGTCTATACATCAAGAAGATACAATAGTTATAAATATTTATGTGCCCAACAGTGGAGCACCTAAATGTATAAAGCAAAAGCTAACAGACCTAAAAGGAGAAATAAATAGTAATAAAGTAATTGTTGGGGACTTTAATACCCTACTCTCAACAATGGATAGGTTATCCAGACAGAGAATAAGGAAACAGCAGATTCGAACAACACTTAAATCCCAAATGCACCTAACAGACATATATAGAACATGTTATCCAACAACAGCAGAATATACATTCTTCCAAAACACACATGGAACATTTTCTAGGATAGACCATATGTTAGGTCACACAACAAGTCTTAGCAGATTCAAGATTAAAATCATACCAAGTATCTTCTCTGACCACAATGGCATGAAGTTAGAAATCAATTACATGAGGAAAGCTGGAAAATGAGTGAACCCATGGAAATTAAACACTACCCTGAACAATTAATGGTTAAAAAAAAGAAATTAAAGGAGAAATAAAAAAGTTTCTTGAGATAAATGAAAATGGAAACACAACATACCAGAACATGTGCGATGTAGCAAAAGCAGTTCTAAGAGGGAAGTTCATACCAGTAAACACCTATGTTAAGAAGCAGGAAAGATCCCAAATAAGCAACCTAACTCTTAAGGAATTAGAAAAAGAATAAACTGAGCTCCAAGTTAGTAGAAGAAAGGAAATAAAGATTGTAGCAGAAATAAGTGAAATAGAAATAAATATGGAAAAACCTCAGAAAAGATGAGCCAGACTAAGAGTTGGTTCTTTGAAAAGATAAACAAAATTGACAAACCTTTAGCTAGACTAAGCAAGGAGAAGAGAGGAAGGACCAAATCAAGAAATTATAAATGAAAAAGGAGACCTCACAACCGATACCACAGAAATTCAAAGGGTCATAAGAGACTACCATGAACAAACTAGACAACAAACTGGACAACCTAGAAGAAATGGAAAGAGTCTTAGAAACATACAACTTATCAAGACTGAATTAGGAAGAAATAGAAACTCTGAATAGAATTCCTAAATTCTCCCAACAAAGAAAAGCCCAGGACCAGTTGGCTTCCCTGGTGAATTTTACTAGACGTTTACAGAAGAATTAACAACCAGTCCTCTTAGCAAAAATTGAAAAGAGAGCACTCCAGACTCATTTTGTGAGGCATTACCCTGGTACCAAAACCAGAAGAGGACACTGCTAGAAAAGAAAACTATAGGTAAATATCATTGATGAGTATAGATACAGAAATTCTCAGTAAATTACTAGCAAACAATTCAGCATATTAAAATGTTCACACCATGATGATGTGGGATTTATCCTTCAGTGCAAGGATGGTTCAGCATCTGCAAATCAATCAGTGTGATGCATTACGTTAATTCAGTGGAAGAAAAGAATCATATGATCATCTCAGTAAATGCAGAAAAAGGATTTGACAAAATTCCACATCCATTCATGATAAAAATTCTTAATAAGTTAGGCATAGAAGGAATGTATATCAACATAATAAAGGCCATAAATGACAACCACACAGCTAACATACTCAGTGGTGAAAGGTTGAAAGCATTTCTTCTAAGATGAGGAACAAGACAGAGGTATCCACTCTTACCACTCCTATTCAACATAGTACTAGCAGTGCTAGCTAGAGCAATCAGGCAAGAAAAATTAAAAGCCTCAGAATTGGAAAGGAAGAAGTAAAATCGTTTCTACTTGCAGATGATATATATAGGAAATCCCAAATACAACCAAAAAACAGAGCTAATCAGTGAACTAAGTAAAGTTGCAGTACACATAATTAACATACAAAAATCAGTAGCATTTCTGTACACTAACAAATTTATGGGAAAAAATAGATCCTATTTACGATGGCATCAAAACAATAAAATACTTAGGAATAAATTTAAGAATGTGAAAGATCTCTATTCTGGAAACTATGAGCCATTGATGAAAACAGATTGAAGATACAGATAAATGGGAAGGTATCTTGTGTTCATGGATTGGAAGAATTAATAGTTTAGATATGAATAGTACCAAAAGCCATCTGTAGATTCAGTGCAATCTCTATCAAGTTTTCAGTGACATTTTTATAGAAATAGAAAAAAAAGCTCTTAAAATTTATATGGAAGCACAAAAGACCCTACCTCCCCCCCAAAAAGAACAAAGGAAGCACCACATTTCCTAATTTAAAGCTATAATCATCAAAATAGTAGGTACTGCATAAAAACAGATGGACTGACCAGTGGAACAAAATCAAGAGCCCAGAAATAAACCCAAGCATAGAGAGTCAACTAATTATAAAAGACAGTCTTTTCAATAAATGGTGCTGGGATAACCAAATATTCACATGTAAAAGAATGAAATTGGAACCATATCTTAAGTCCCTCACAAATTAACTTGAAATGGATTAAAGATTTAAATGTAAGACTTGAAACCATGAAACCGCTAGAAGAAAACATAGGAATAAAGGTTCTTGGCATGGGTCTTGGTAATATTTTTTGGATATGACACCTAAAGCACAGCAAACTCAAAAATAAACAAGTGGGACTACATCAAACTAGAAAGTTTCTGCACAGCAAAATAAACCATCCATAAAATGAAAAGATAACTATGGAGTGGAGAAAAAAATATTTGCAAACCATGTATATAATGAGTTAATATTAAAATATATAAAGAACTTACACAATTTTCAATAGCAAAAAAAAAAAGCAAATTTAAAAATGATTAGTAGATAACTTGGAATAGACATATAGATATTTCTCTAAAGAAGTTACATGAAAGGCCAAAAAGTATATGGAAAGATGTTCAGCATCACTAGTCATTAGGGAAGTGCCTGTTAAAAAAATCACAATGAGGTATCAACCCATGCCTGTTAGAGTGGCCATCATCAAAAAGACTAGAGATAACAAATGCTGGCATGGATGGAGAAAAAAGGGAACCCTGTGCACTGTTGGTGCACTTGTAAATTGTATAGCTACTGTGGAAAACAGTATGGAAAATCCTCAAAAAATTAAACATAGAACTGCCACATCATCTAGCAATTCCACTTCTGGGACTATATCCAAAGAAAACAAAACACTAACTTGAAAAGGTATCTGCACCCCCATGTTCATAGCATTATTTATAGTAGCCAAGGCATGGAAACAACTCAAAAATCCATCAACAGATGAATGGTTTAAAAGAATTGTGGGTATATACAAAATGGAATATTATTGAGCCATACAAAATGAGGAAATCTTGGCATTCGTGACAATATACACGGCCCTTGAAGGCATTATGCTAAGTGAAATAAGTGAGAGACAAATATATACTGTATGATCTCACCTATATGTGGAACCATGAAAAAAAAAAAACACAGCTAAACTCATGGAAAAAGAGATCAGACTTGTGGTGGAGGTTGGAGGCAGAGGAAATTGGAGGAAAGTAGTCAAAAGGTACACATTTCCAGTACTAAGGAAGTACTAGGGACATAACGTACAGCTTGATGACTATAGCTAACCCTGCTCTATGACACATAGGAAAGTTGTGAAGAGAGTAAATCCTGTGAGTTCTCATCACACTTTTTGTCTTTCTTTTTTTATTGTATCTGTATGAAAAGATGGATGCTATCTGAACCTATTGTGGTAATTATTTTTACAATATATGCAAATTATGCTGTAAGCCTTAAACTTCTTATACAGTGACATATGCCAGTAATTTCTCAACAAAGGTGGAAAAAAGCCAAAAAAAAATCTTGTCATCATATACATAGATGATAAAGTATACCTCGCATTAAACTTTCTTAATTTGTCATTACTCTTACTGCCTTTTTAAAATAGCTCAAGGAGGCTTAGGAGAACCCCATGTAATTTTTTCACCTACTTAAATCTGAGACTAGAGGGTAGTTTAGTTGTAATTTGAAACCTTATGCAGTGAACAATATCTTGAGTTGGGGCATTATTCAGGTTTTTCTTCAAATCTAATTGATTTTTTCTTGTTTATAAAACTAGGCAGACAAGAAATGGTGAGCATATATTTAAAATAGTATGTGTCAACTTTTTGGTCAGCCTTAGTAGTTTTCAGAGAACATTTCGTTTTCTGAAGTGGCAGTGGCTTTGACTTGAGTTAAAAGTGAATGGTTACCGACTACCTGATTACATGATTTTCCTAGATTTTAGTAAAATTCTTCATGTGATTGGCATCCTAAAGGAAAAAAATTTTTTTGTGTCATCAGCAAACTTGGGAGTCCAATCTGAGACCATGATTCTGATAAGGTAAAAGGAACAGGGCTTGGCACTTTGTAACTACTTGGAAATATTTAATGAAGGAATAAATTCTCCTATCCATTCCACCCAAGTAGACAAGATTCTTGCCAGCTTTCATAGGAAGAGAGAAGGTAGTGAACATAAGTCAGAAATAAGAGCAAAGTAATCATTTCTGGCTTATTAAAATACTATGTGTTGTACTTTTTAAAGCATGCCATAATTAAATATCCTGCATTATAACAGAGCTGAATTCTCGTATTAAAATTTCACATAAAATTATTCTCTTTACGAATATTATTTAAATGTTGTGTCAGCGCACTGGTTGAAGTAAGTTTCAATAAGGTCGAAGCTTGTTGGAATGTAGAGTACTGTAGAGCAAAAGTGCGCTATTTTATTTATAAATAAGGTTTTGTTTTTTAATAAGTGATAACAGAATTTTAAAATTACTAATTAAAAAAAAAAGCTTTGATCTCAAGTTATTCTTTCACTGCGTCTCCTACAAAATGTAGTTTTCCCTTCAGTTTGCTCTTTTATTCTTATTCATCTTTCCTCTGGCTTTTTCTTGCCCTTTTGACTTTGGCAGTGACATAATGGTACCTTTGTACTTCTGTGTTCTGCTGGGAAGGATAGTAGTCGATTGTTTCCTCTAGTAAACATGGCTCCTGCTTTGGGACTTGCTTGGAAAATTTTGAAAAGTGAGGATATTGATAGCTAATGAACTTCTCTGAGCATTACCTCTTTTTTCCTGAGTTCATATTTTTGACTGTGAAGCTTTTTTTGAATCCTGCTTTACCAGGTTTCTTATTTTGTATGTCTCCTTACTTAGTGAACTGGGTTCCGATTACGTAAGAATAGCCAACTGTGAACATGTGTGAGACTTACAATTAAGACATTTTTCCATGTATTTATTTCCACTTGTCCCCCTAATAGTTTTGGAATACAGGTTTTCCCCACTATCCCAAAGTAGAGTGTTCCTGTGAAACCTTTTGTAAGCCTACGTGACATAAAGGGAAGAAGCACTTACCATTAATTTATATGGAAATTTTTTTTAGCGTTCTCAGACCCCCAAAATAGCCTACCGAATCATACCAAATAACACATAAAAGCTAAAATAACATTAACATAAAGTAAAAACAAGAATAATATGATAAATATACAGCCTGTATGAAGTACAAATAATGTACGTACAGTGTGGTTTGGCTTCCCAAAATTGGGAAGACGGCACACCAGAGGGCTGACAGGTGGTGATGGTGGTGTGTTAGGCTGGGGTGCTGGAGGTTGGGGTCGTGGGAAGTACAGGAGTATGGAGTATAGGAGAGAGAGGAAGAGGGTCACCTGTTAACATCTCATCATTGTCTAAATCCATCAGTGCGAGCAGGTCACTAACGTCTACACACCTTCTTCTATGTCTGCCTGCCTCGATGTCAAATGTCGAGGTTCATCGTCTGCCGTGGCTAATGTGGCTGGTGTGGAAGGCTTGAAATACGGAAATACGACAGTATGCTCAACTGCTCAGCCTCTTGCATTTTTCTATATGACAGTTATTTGTAGGCACTCAAAACGTTATGCAAACCTGCCCTAAACCTACGTGCCCTTTCAAAATTAAAGCCATACTTTTCTGCAATCACTGCAGCACTGTCCGTTGTAGCAAAAATCTCACTCAAGTGCTTCCCGTTCAGTTCCTGGATAACTGCACTGTCCGGCCGTTCACTGCTGCGTTCGTTGTCGATCGGTGTTCTCTCCTCTTGGAGTTGCATCACCTCTTCATCTGTCACTTCTTGGTCATGGAATGCCGAAACCTTCAACATCATATTCAGTTTCCACAAACTGATCCTCCTTAGCCAAAGTCAGTTGGTTTGGCCATATTTATTGTTGGTTTGAAGCCTTTAAAATTGTTCACTGCTTCAGGAGACCATCCACTAAGCACCATTTCTCACCCAGACTGTTAGCTTATCAAGAGGATCTCCAAGGTTGGCGAATGCCAGTTTTAAATGGTAGTCTTTCCAGATCCTTTGTAAAAATCCTTTGGAGTTGGCTTCTCTGTTGGTTCTTGCATATAGGAAGCTTTAGTCGTGCCCGTTAGGGCTAGGACACATGGTTGTACCAACAACGCCATATTCAACAGGAAGAACACAACCGCAGTGTTACTGTCATACTCAGTAATGCCGGGTGGATGAGCAGCACAGTTTTCAACCATCAGAAGATACCTGTTATCACGATTGTTTTCTCTACAGTATTTTCAACAAAAGGACTAATGTATCCACTCATGCACTCAGAAAAAAATCACTTGGATATTCCAACCACTTGGACGTGATTTAAACACGAGAAGCGTATCCTTATCAGTGCCTTTAAGTGCCCTTGGATTTTCTGAATGGCATACTAGTAGAGGACTAAGGACAGCATCACCAGTGGTGTTAATAGTAGGCATTAAGGTAAACCTGTCCTTTGATGCCTTGTGTCCTTTAGCCTGCTTTTCTTCTATTGAAATACATGTTTTGCGTGGCAACTTTTTCCACTAATAAATTGCAGTTAAACACTTGTTTACGTGAATAACCACCTGCTATAATTATTTTCTTCAGTTCTTCTGGGAACTTTTCGGCAGCTTTAGTATCAGCCAAAACACTCTCTCCAATAACCTTTAAGCTATGAAGCTGCTCTTGCCTCAAAACCGATCAAACCACCCATGACTACCTTTCAATTCTGCTTTTGCAACACTTTGATCCTCACTGTCCAGTACTTTCTGTTTCAGCTTACTAAAAAAACGGGTGTCTCCTGAAGTGTTAGATAACTTGATGGAACCCTTTGCTTTGTTCACCCATCAATCCACCCAAGCAGTAGACTTCCCATCGCATCCAGTACTGGATGCTGACTAAAAGAGACCACTTTGCTACTGGAAGAACCAATAGTAACTTCAGCAACTTCCAGAATTCTTTCTCTCCGTCAGTAAATAATATGAATGGTGGATACAGGCAAGTTGAGTGCACACGCAGTATCTTTTTCATTCACCACAATTGAAATGCTTAATCCCACCCAGCGTTATGGTAAGCATGACACCCTTATGAACTCTTAGGCTTTTCTGATACCTTAGGACACATCCCGCTAATGGATGCACAAAATGAATTGAGATAAAGCACAGACGCTCCTAGACAAGTTCAAAGCTGTGGCGACTTGATACTGAGAGTAGCGCCTGGGGAAGGAGCTTGGCGGTGGTCAGCTCGCTGCTTGGGGAGTGAGCTTCCTCTGTAATGGCTCGCTGAAAAACAGATGCTGGTTGTAATACTCGTTTTTTGCTTTTTTCCTCATAAAGGCAAAAATTCTCTTTGGATTCCTTTTAGTTAGCAAAAATAGGTACTAATGTAAGTCTTTTGTGAAAGCGAACTTTCAAAAAGCAGGGGATACCTATAATGAGAAAATAATTCCCAGAATGGATGTTCTCTTAAGTTATAGTGAGAGAATTCTGAGAAAGCCAAATATTATGATTCTAAGTAAATGTCATCTTTTCCCAGTAAATCTGCTTCTCTGAACAGAAGTAAGTTTACAACAATTTTTTAACTTATTTTTGAGAGAGAGCAAGAGTGTGAGTGGGGAGGGGGCAGAGAGAGAGAGAGAGGGACACAGGATCCAAAGCGGGCTCTGTGCTGACAGCAGAGAGCCCAATGAAGGGTTCGAACCCATGAACCCCAAGATCATGACCTGAACCAAAGTCGGATGCTCAACCAACCGAGCCACCCAGGCACCCCATGCCAGTTTTTTAAAGGCTATAAATGATAATTATACATCATAATTGAAAAAACGTTACATAAAACTGTGTTTTGGTGATCTGTTTGGTTACTAGTACTTTTGTATATAGTCTAAAGTTTGAACCAGAGCTCTGTGAGAGAAGGACTGTTTCTTTTTGTTCTACTCCTGTTTCCTGATGCCTAGAATGGTATCTGGCATGTTAGATGCACAGTAACTACTTGGATGGATGGATGGACGGATGGGTGAACAAATGTCAAATTAACTTTAAGGTTATGGTGTTGAATGCACTGAATTCCTAGAATAAAATGCCATGTATGGTGGATCTAATTTGGTTTTAAAGATATTTTAAAAAATTGTTGTGCCTCATCTGATCTAACCAGGAGTCTTAATTTAAAAAGAACTCTTTGGCTTAGAAGGAACTCTGAGAGGTGAAGCCAGTATGTCTGTGGGTTTTGTTTTTGTTTTGTTTTGTTTTCCTTTTTGGTATTTTGTTTTTTGATACATTCTGATAGTCAAATATGAAAAATTTTAAGCGGCTTCTAAGTTTTATTCTATAATTTTCTCTGCAGTTTCTTCACTTTAATATTAATTAATGCTTATTTCTAGTTGAGCTGATAACATTGTTCTTCCAAACGTTGCAGAGCTTTTAACCTCCTCTGATTAGAACTTTTTCAGGAAGTAGCCTGCCAACAGAAAAATATGTGAAATTTTAAGAGCGACACATTTTTTAATTGAGAATCTCTGAAGTGAATTTTCCCCTTATATATAGTCATTTAATGTTTATTTTTTAAATCATTAGGTCTAAATTAAATGCCAGCTATTGAAAAAAGAGCTTTAAGTCAATTGAAGGATACACAGAGAAGTATTTATCAAGAAAAAATTACGTAGACACATGGAAGTGTTTTTAGTGTGTGATCTACTTGTAATGAACATTTTACATGAAATTTATCAAAAGCTAGGAATGAACTGAAATGTAAATATGAAATGTCCTCAAATTTACTTGGGGAGAACTTTTCCGTGATTTATAGCCAGAAATAGTAGATATGATTGTCTCAACATTTCTTGCTGTTTATTTAGTGCTTTGGCTTGAAAATGTGATAAAAATTAAAATCCAGAAATAAAATTCATCCCTCGAAATTCAGTTGATTTCTAATTTTTTGTTGATTCCATTTGTGTTACATTTGATCATGTAATTTTATGTACAAGCCAACATTGTTTTTGTTGCTGTATGTAGTTGGTGCTGTGACTTGTTTGTGCTCATCTCTGTCCTGTAGGCAACTTGCCACTCCCTACTGAATAAAGCTACAGTAAAAGAAAAAAAGGAAAACAAAAAATCAGTAAGTTTGGAGAACTTTTTATTAGCTGTTTCTTTCAAAGCAAAACAAAAATCTTTTGCTGTTTGTTAAGAACATCTTCACTTCAGCCTATTTGACCTTCACTGTAAAATCATTCTACTAATTCTGGCACAAAATAGCTTTCATTTCAATTAACCCTGGAATTAAGTTACATTGAAACATTCTCTGTGTTCCTTTGGTTTGATTTATCCCAAAGGCGTTTTGGGGGCATTTGTTGCATTGGATATCTCTGGTCTAATTTTATTATTGTTATTTTAAAAATTATAAACGAATGCAAAAGAAACTTAATTTCAAGGCCTTAGGAAATGCTGACTCTCTTCATTCTTGCTTCTTGTTGCAGGTAATGTGAATGGTTTCTTTTCCTAGAGATGAAAGTTTTTCTTCATTGTTAGAAATATACGGAGGGGAAGTGTCACTTTCTAAATCTTAGCTGAAAGTTGCAGTTTCTTTTTGTTTTCTTTTTTACTTTTTATATTTTTATCTAGAGAGTCTGAGCCAGAATTTAGATATTTGTGCTTAGATTATAAAAATCCTAATGATAAACGTTTACCTTAGAGAAAGTCACGATTAGACTATTGGGACTGTGAATATAGTACTTTTGAAATAACGGAAAACTCATTAAGTCCATTTTGTATAGAAACACCTCATTTTGCAAACATCTGCCTGTTTCTATGAACTTGTCCTAATTAAAAGGAAGAAAATTACAGTAGTCATAATTTTATTTTCTTCCCATGAGTAGAATTTGGTCCAGATTCATTCATTTTAAATTTGTCATTGTCACTATGACTTACCAGGCCGAGCATTATCTTTGTTCATATAATCCAAATGATTTTAGAGAAAGATGTTAAAAAAAAAAACAAAAACGTTTAGGAGTCATGAAGGCGGTTTACGTACGAAGGTAAAATTTAGAATATTCATTTGGTTTCATCTTTGATTCCTTGTCTAAGCTTTACAAATAATAGGCTTCTGTTTTAAATTCAGAACTAGATTAAATTCAGAACATAGACAACTATGCTTATGTACATTCACGATTTTGAGTATGTTAAGTAAGTTGGGTGAGCTGTGAGCAAATGGATTGGATGGCTTTCTTGCTTAATAAAAACATTCCTTTCTAATGCTTCTAATTCTCAGCATATGTGAGTTTAACATGTATACACCATCACTGTTGAAATTAATTTACCGTTTCTAACACCCGTTCAGTGTTTTACTAATGACATTGTGTAGTGTATCACATAAATTAAAATTCTGGCTTTCTGTGTTTCTCTAGAGCATGTTTTCTAGCCTTCCTAACATTGCTTTATTTATTAAGATTTTGTCTAAAATTGTTCCTTGAAATGTTATTTTCTGCTAGTGTTATTTTCAGATTTTTTTTTAAGTTTCTGGGTAACACTGAGTTTTGGAATGTATCTCTCAGCACAGGTGATATGAGGTCCTCATGGAAACAAAGGGAAACTAATTGGTAATTTGAGGTATTTGGGAACACATTCTAAAGTATGAAGACAACATAGTCATCATAAATTTAAAATGTCAGTTTATGGAATTGCTGGCTTATGAATCTAATGATCTTTTCTTTAAAAAGCAAGCTAACTTCTTTTGGGGTATATGGATAATGGATTGGAATATGTAAAATATAGAGTGAAGGTTCTGGCTTCTGGTATATTAGCTGCATAGTCATATTATAGATAAGTCCTCTTATTATGCTCAAACATATAATGTGTAATCAGATCTCCTTCTCGAAGTTAATTGTCTACCTAACTCCGGGAATTAAGCATGTTTGCATAGTGATCCTCTTGCTGTGTAAAGTTTATGACTGCATTTATTTGTACCATGTTGTTCAGATTTTACTCGAGGGAGTAAAGAGGACATTTGACTGGTAACTGGTTTCAGAGTATAGACTAGTCCAACTTTGCCCTTTTGTGCAGAATGTGTTTGGGATCTAAATTAGATTTTTGTAGCTTAAAAAATAAAACACTTGAATATGTATATTATGAGGTAAAATTACATTGATGTCCATTAGTGGTGAAAGAGAAAGAACTATTTTTATAAATTGTCTCATGAAACTTGTTATACAGCATTTTGTTTGATATTCAGTATATTTTGTAAGGTTTTAGTTCCAAAAATATACTGATACTGTCATCACTGGGATGCATAATTATATGATACCAGAAACGATGTGTGTTTCTGAGGTGTGGGTACTTTGAGTTTTGACAAGAATTAACTTTGAAGATGTGGAGGATAGTCAAAATGTAGTACTTTTCAGAAGTTTGACAGTATTCTCCCTTTTCATTATATTATGAGATTAATAGTATTAAGTATAAATCAGGTATAAGTGTGAGTCACACTTTAAAACTTTTTTGTTCTAGACAAAACTAGTAAGTAGCTACTTTGAAAAATATGTGTACAAGTTACTGGTTTTTGAGAGATGTTTTCACAGCAGGTTAGTATTTTATAAATTAATTGGTTCTTTGGAAACCAAATTATGGCTTTCAATTTTTAAAAACTGTTTTAGGATTTTAACGGATTAATCTGAATATATGGCTGTTCCTTTCAAACAACCTGTTTACAATTAAATATAAAGCAGTTTTTAATCCTCTTCTTGCTAACTATTTACAAGCTTTACAATTTTGTAGATTTGTTGTTAAGTTTCTTCTGTTTGAAGATTAAAATTTGGGAGTTCTGAAAGAACCACTCAGTAGCAATGGTGGTCCCTGAACATTGTGAAATTGTATGAAGAATTTGGTCTGTGTGAATGTATATAGTCATTTGTCTGTTCCTCTTCTCCGAAAGGTTAAATACTATACTAGAATAGTAAAAGCACTTGAATTTTCTTCTTAATTCTATTTCTAAAACTGTATTTCGGCTAAAAATAACTCTCAAACAGTATTTGGGCTTTAAAGCTGTTCTAGTGAGGCTCCTGTGTTTAGCCGTCTGCAGCAGCTTCCTTTGAGTGAAGTACAGCAAGGTTGTCCTTCACGCAGTAGCACCCAGAGCGCTGTAACACAAGAAAGCTTCCTGAGCTACGTAGTGTAAATGAAGGTGAGAATATGTTAGTTACAACTCCTGCGTGTTAGCGCCACTTGAGAGGGTGTTCTTGGGCTTGAAAACCTGAATGGTCTGAAATCTTATATTTACTAATTCCCTCAGATATGGCAGAACACTATTTAGAGATTTTAGGCAGCGAATAAGAAGACATTGAAAATGTATATACCACACGAAGCACTAAACGGAAGAGAATGAAATGAAATAATCCTTATTCTTCCCGGAGTTAATCTGGAGTCAGTGAGCTGTGTGAATTCATGACAAGGAGTATTACTTTATTAAGGCATTGTAAAGTGAACTAGAGTTACGTGGGATTCTGCACAGAAAGCCCATTTTCTCATTTTCCCTCACCGTCCTCTGAAATGTAGGTTTATCCCTGGAATCTTAGCATATCGACTGCAGTGCTGCGTGCGGCTTGGCCGTTGGGATCACCACTGCTTTATGCAGCGGTTAGCTACACTGAGCAAGCGTAATTGTGGAGATTAAAGTGTTACACAAGTGTTCTTTCAAAATAAGTGTGTGTGTGTATTATCTGTAAAACATGTACATTTTAGAGTAGTATAATTTTCCTGTGTTAAAACAGTAACTGGAAAGAGATGGGCCCCGAGCCAGTTTCATAACACTTTTCCCAATCTAATGTGCCTATTACTTTACCTTCAAGGTAGAATGTTTTATAAAAAGAGATAAACCCATCTTAAATATTGGGCTCACATTGTTTTTCAGTGTGAGCAACTATTTCTTGTTTCCTTCACTTTTTTTATTTGACAGAATTGCACATTGAGGTACACATAGGGGTTCTCTCTTCTGCTGGTGTGATCTGTTTAGATCCCCAAGAATTCCTTTTCCTTCATGATTTAAATAATAGGTCGTTCTCTTAAAAAGCATTCTGAGGAAGAAAAGGAACTGGCAACGTTACTTGTAAGTGTTTTCTCTTGATAGGAATCTAAAAAAAACCTAACCTTTATTTGTGTATGGCAAGCATTTTGTTCAAGACACGTGGTTGTACCAGGTATACAACAAAATGTAAGTATTTACTGTTAGATATTAGATGTTTTGGGGTATGCTGTTGAAAACTTAGCTTTGCCTTGTAAGAGTTGACCGCACTCTCATGTCTGTTAATCTTGGTAAAATATGGTAATCTTTGTGTGAAAATTTGGTGTGCTTTTGTTACTTACCAAACTTGCAGTATAAACAACAATGATAAATGCAAGATCTTTTTTCAGGTCTCTCTCCACCACTCATTCATGAAGAGTTTCTTTTTCTTTCTTTCTTTCTTTCTTTCTTTCTTTCTTTCTTTCTTTCTTTCTTTCTTTCTTTCTTTCTTTCTTTTAGATACCTTTGTTGTGCTTCAAAAGGGGTGGAGGGCAAGAATTGAGGATAAGCTTTATTTACTGATGTTTGGGGAGTAGGAAAAAAATAGAAATGTGTTGTTCACAAGGCTTGATCTGTGCAGAGTTTTTGTGCCAAAGTCTGACCCTCGAGCTCTTTCTTCCCGTTTCCTTTTTAAATTCAAACCATATACTCAGTTCTCAATTCCTTATTTTTAGGTGGTTAGCCAGCGTTTCCCTCAGAACAGCATCGGTGCAGTGGGAAGTGCCATGTTCCTCAGATTTATCAATCCTGCCATTGTCTCACCGTATGAAGCAGGGATTTTAGATAAAAAGCCGCCACCTAGAATTGAAAGGGGCTTGAAGTTAATGTCAAAGGTGAAGAATTATTTTGCTAATCTATTTTAAATTTCCCTTCCAACTAAATTTTCAGTTTTTTGTATTTTCTGTACTCACACTTGAATTTATTTTTGAAATAGCCTGTGGTTTTCACTTATATGCTTTTGTTTTATTTTTAGTTGTTAAATTACAAAGGAATTCATTAGACTAATATCTGATGGACATTATTATCGTGGGAAAATATCTTAACAAATGTCTCCTAAAGATAGTTTTCTATATATTCATTCTGGAAATTCTAAAGTGGAGACTGAAATGGAGACTGTATGAGTTTTTATTAAAAAAAGACATTAAAAATTTTAATATGTATTTTTATATATGTAAATATGTGTATATGTGTGTATATATATACACACACACACATATATATATATATATATATACACATATATATACATACATACGTATATATATATGTAGTAATTTGGGAAAGAATAGAAACAACACCTAATATTTATAGCATGAGGAATAATTTACTCAGCAATAGAAATTGTATTGATGAGAAAATTAGTTTTTTGTAAAGAATATGCGAACGTTATACACTTCATGCAATGAATGATCTGATTTATAACCGTGTTTTATTATTTAGATACTTCAGAGCATTGCCAATCATGTTCTCTTCACAAAAGAAGAGCATATGCGACCTTTTAATGATTTTGTGAAAAGCAACTTTGATGCAGCGCGGAGGTAGGATTGCTCTATCTGATTTAAATATTGTCAGTTTCACTTAAGTCTGTGTACTTGGTCTACGTGGAGCTCCTGTGTAGGTTTTTTTCCTCTTCCCGCTCTAGGTCAAGAGCAGAGTTAATCTTATTTTCTTTTACTATAAGAGACAGTAGCGAAATAAATCCATATTCTTTATAATTTGATAGTGACTTCCATACTTGAAAACTAGCAGGGATTTTTGGCACATCTACTAAAATAAAAGATTTGAAGTTGCTATAATATGGGGGAGAGGAAAAAGGAAAAGATTCCTTCTTGTAAAAACTAAAGCCAAAATGGCACATATTATGCTTAATAGTGTATAATGACAATATTTTGATGCTAGAATATTTTTGATACTTCGATTTGGAAGTGTACCTGAACTAAAAAGTTACTCAAAGGAATAATGACAACTGTTGAAGTTTTATGATTTTAGAAAACTTGAGTTCTGTGAAGTGCCATAACTAACTAGTTCTTTCTCTTTATCTCTCTGAGTTGTGGGCTTATCTGTAAATAGGGGCAAAACTGTTTGTGTTCTGAGTTGATTTTAGAGAAACAAATGAGGTAGTGTATGAGAAAATGCTTTGTAAATGTAAGCTAAAGTCCAGAATTCTACTTTTCATGTAGTGTGAAACTAATTGATCTCATAGTCTAAGCTGGGCTTGGACAACTCTCTCTTGCAGTTTTTCATTGTCGTTCTTACCAGTTTCTGTCTAGTTGGCACTTAAAAGGTATATTGTTGGACTGCAAGCTCTATTGAAGAGAAAAGTGAATGTCAGCATAGGATTCGTATTGCAGCAGATTGACTACCCATAGAAAGTTAAGAGAACAAAGGTTCTCATCCTGGCTCTGACCTAACCAGCTGTGTAACTTTGGGGAAGTCTTTTGTCTTGTCTTGGTCTCCATTTCCTTATCTATAAAGTACTGTACTGGCTTCGATCCAAAGTCTCATCTATCTAAATTTTGTTGTTGTCTGACTTCAGAACCTACCACGAAGCTGAAGCCCGGTATGGGAAATGGAAAACCAACTTTCTCCTTGTCTCTTCCTGTGTTTAATGACAGTCACATGTGAATAATACTTATAGTCCTCCATACTTGTAATGTCAGTTATTTTACAAAGTTACTTCAGATCAGTTTGATTCAAACATAGATATGAGTGCATCTAGTTTTTAAAAATTCTAATGGCTTTGTATTTTTTAAGGTTTTTCCTTGATATAGCATCTGATTGTCCTACCAGTGATGCAGTAAATCATAGTCTCTCCTTCATCAGTGATGGCAATGTGCTTGCATTACATCGTCTACTCTGGAACAATCAAGAGAAAATTGGCCAGTATCTTTCCAGTAACAGGTAAGATTTCGCAGTCATGAAGATTTTGAAAACTCTTAGTTTAAATTTATAAAAATTATTGGGCACGAATAATGCTTTTTTACTCTGCATCTGCTTAGAATAGGAATTAAGGTTTGGAAAGAGAAATGTAGAGCCCTAAACTCTTAAATAGGCAAGCGGTTGACTCGTATGAAATGATGAACAAGTCTACCTGGTGCTACAGACTTTTTTTTTTTTTTTTAAGTGTTAAGCTAAAAAAAATCACAAATTAGCCCTTTGGATTTTTCTGGTTTGCAAAACATCAAACGTGTGCAACAAGATATAGGGGAGTTTACATTTACTAGAAGTTCAAATGAGTATTGGTATCTGAATCTAAAGAGCAGCTAATTCTAGGGAATTTAATAATTAAAACATTGCCAGTGTTCTGATTCTATTTGTGATACTCTAAGTATTTGAAAATAAAGCTTTATGTAGAAAATACCCAATAATTGAAAAGTATTAACTTGGATATTGGTTCATTAGCTGTTTTTAAAGCCTATTGTAGCCTGAATCACTTGCTGCCCTTTCAAGTTGTGTATGTGTATAAACAGCCCAAATTCCCACGCATTCCTCTTACAAATGTAAAATGAGTCCAGAAAAATCTTAAATGCTAATAAAAATGGTTTGCTCATTCATGGGAATGCTAGAAGACCATGAAGCTAAGGCTAACTAATAAAGAGATGGTAGTTTAAAAGAGAGAGCATTTTAATCCTTCATGAAGGGTTACTGGGTTAAAGTGACACTGGCATGACCGAAGTGTGCTGGGACATAAAAGGATGAAGATGCTTTGTCTGTGTGACACGCAAATAAACTGTGAAATTTTAAATGCAAACATTCATTTCTCTTACATAATTCACATACATATTCGTGTAGCTTGATGCTACAGAGTTTTTAAAAATTCGGATATTTCAAAAAAAAATTCCAAACATACAGAAGAGTATAGGCTGTAATATAACAGAGACCCATGTCTACCAACTAGCTTTAACATTAGTTTGCTATTTTACTTCAGATCTTTGTAACGTTTTGTTTCTTGGGGGAAAAGCTATTACTTCTCTCTATGAAACTGACAAAATAAGGAAATTATAGGCATATATAACATAGCTTTGTGTGTTTTAAAAATTTGCAGAAATTGGGACGCCTGGGTGGCTCAGTCGGTTAAGCGTCCAACTTTGGCTCAGGTCATGATTGCACTTTTCATGGGTTCAAGCCCTGCATCGTGCTCTGTGCTTGAGAGCTCAGAGCCTGGAGCCTGCTTTGGATTCTGCATCTCCCTCGCTCTCTGCTCCTCCCCCGCTCTCACTCTCTCATAAATAAACATTAAAAATTTTGCATAAATTATATAGCGAATAAGTCTCTTCACACAATATTCTGTTTGAGATTTACCATTAACTTATGTTAGTATTTTATTGAATGACTATATCAAAATTTATTTTCACATTTCCTAATTGATGGATATTTAGGCCTGTTTCTTGATTTTCACTGTTCTAAATAGTAATGTAATAAATATGCTTCATATTTGTCTTCTTGTGTATTACCTGAATGTGTGATTGCTGGGTTCTGGGGTACACAGAGCCCTACCTTTTCTAGATACCGCTCCATTACTTTTCAAAGTGTTCATGCTCATTTACACTTTGATCAGCACTGAGTGAGAGTACCTCTTTATACACATCCTCACCAAAGTTGACATTAGTAAACGTCATAATTTTTGCCGATTTGATGTTTGTGAAGTGGTATCTTGTTATTCTCGTGTAGTTTTAAATGCTTAATAGTTACTGAAAATCCGTATTTACCGTGGTTAAGCAGAGATCTGATACCAATGACAAATATGTCCAATTCATAAAGAGGTGTTTCTCAAGAAGGATTCTTTTCATCCTGTGAAAAAGTGGATTACAATGTTATTTTTACTTATTGCTTGTTTAATGGCAATGGATTAAGAATACTAGAAAAAATGAATTTTTATGTAAATTTTGTAGTTTGGGGAGTGGTCATATTTCTAAGATGTCTCCGTGTATATTTACAACCTTCGAGGTCTTTTTGTTGCTGTTTTTACAAATCATCGGGAACCACCAGCTGACAGTAAGAAGTAAAGCAACCAGTGATAAGCTAAAGCAATGTGTACAGCTACATGTGAACCGCTGCTTTTTTCTAAGTAGTTTGCTGTTTCTAGGGATCACAAAGCTGTTGGAAGACGACCTTTTGATAAGATGGCAACACTTCTTGCGTACTTGGGTCCTCCAGAGCACAAACCTGTGGCCGATACACATTGGTCCAGCCTTAACCTTACCAGTTCAAAGTTTGAGGAATTTATGACTAGGTAAAGTACCACCGTGAAATAATAATTGCTCTCTTTTGGTTGAGATGCAAGGTTTACCAGGAGGCCACTTGTTGGATATACTTGTATTTCTGATGGAAGATTATTAGGAAAGATGTGTTTGATGATCACGTTGCCATATTTTGGGATCCCACTTGTTTCTGACCTTATGTGTTGTTGACATGTGCTCTGTTTTATAGTTGATTTTCCTCTAAAAATAATACCTTTTTGAATGGTACTGTGTCATATTGCTTTGAGGTGTTTTTGCATTTAATACTTATAAAGGAGGGTAGATAATCATATTTTAGTTAAGGGAGATTCTGCAGCTCAGTGTGAGTAACTGATTTGCCCAAGATCCCGCACCTCAGTCATAGGTCCTTTGGTTTTAAGTTCTGAGCTCTTTCTTTCTGCCACACTGTAGCGTTTTTCAGAACCCTCCCCAAATTTGATGCTGTTAACCTCTTTTAGATTGCGACTCCCGAAATTCAGTAAATTTCAGTATTGCTGTAAAATTTCTGTGGACATTTGTTTTGAATCTCATTTAGAGGGATTCAGTTTGTGAGGTAAAAGAGCCTCCTTGTTAGACATTCACTTTTATGACGTTCCAGTGAAGATGGTGTGCAGAATCCTTTAGTCTTTAAAGTACCTTTCATAGTACTTTACTTAGTCACTTAGTAAGTGCTTCGGTGACTGTGGGTGTTTTGTTCATAATATGTGCCAGAGACAGAAGTAAAAAAGCAGAAATTAAAATGCAGAAATTAACTCACATTAGAGATTGGCATATACTGTGCTTTGCAATGTAAGTGCTGGCTATTGATCATATCACATATAGGCCATAGTTTTGTACACATGACTCCAGTTCTTTGATACCATTAAAAGAATGTGTGAATACAAAACAGTCTCCTTTCCAGCTTATTTTTTATCTTTAGCTCTACTATATTCTTTTCATTGTAACAAATGTTTACTCCTAAGTGATTAAAGAAATACTTTCCACACAAAGTTTTCATATTACGTAATTGAAAATTACACAGTACAAAAACATATAGCTTTTTTATTCACCACTTACTGAGAACATCCTAGCCATTTTTCCACTTTTCTAAGAAAACCTATTTATTGCTCCTTCTCTGAGACCCTAGCTTCCCTTATAAAAGACAATCTTCCATGCTTTTGGAGACTAACCGATCTAACAGTGTCTGGTATATATAGTGTTCAATAAATGTTAAGTGTTATTTTTGTTCTCTCAGCTCCCGCTGATGCTCTTTGAGACCCGTTTTTTTGGTAAAAAAAAAAAAAAAAAAATTGAAGAAAGCTTCATTTTCTCAACTATAAAAATAAAAATTGTTAAGTTATTCAAAAGTCAGAAATCTAAAGAAAGTAAAAAATTCTCAGTTACTCTTCTTTGAGATATTCACCTTTTAGAGATAATTCAGTTAACATTTGGCACACAGCCTCATAATCATTTGTATATGTGTGTACCTGTTGCCCTTATCAAACAATATCTAGGTTGTTTCCATTAATACTAAACAAATGCTGAGCTGGTACTGACAACATAATGAACTGAGATGATAGAACCTCTCTCCCCCACCCCTTCCAGGACGTAAGAGATACATGACGTACAGAAGTACTAGGTCAAAGTATTTTATACTATATTTCCTAGTATTATACTATACTACTACACTATACTACTGTAACACCTAGTATTATATACTAGGTATTTGCTTTTTTAATGTTTATTTTGAGAGAGAGCACCAGCGTGAGTGGGGGAGGGGCAGAGAGAGAGCAAAAGCGAGAATCCCAAGCAGGCTCCGTGCTCAGCACGGAGCCCGCCTGAAGGCTCAATCTCACAACCCTGAGGGGTGCTTGGGTAGCTCAGTCAAGTGTCCGACTTCGACTCAGGTCATGATCTTGCCGTCTGTGAGTTCAAGCCCCAAGTCCGGCTCTGTTGCTGACAGTTTGGAGTCTGGAGCCTGCTTCAGGTTCTGTGTCTCCCTCTCTCTCTGCCCCTTTCCCTCCCCGCCCCCACTCAACAAATAAACATTAAAAAAAATTTTTTTTAACCTCATGACCCTGAGATCGTGACCTGAGCTGATACCAAGAGTCAGACACTTAACCGACTGAGCCACCCAGGTACCTCCAAAGGAAATATATTTTTAAAATATTTTATTTTTAAAACACATAGCTGGAAGATAATTTCTGAGCACATTGCCAACATATGGTCAGTACAGATTGATAAAGAAGTGGAAAATATGAAGAAAGTTAAGAGATGCAGATGACAGAAGGAGAAGGTCCAAAATGAGTAATAGATGTTTCAGAAATGGAGCTTAGAGAGAACGGAGAAGAGGTAATATTTGAAGAGACAACAGATGACAACGTCCCAGGGTTGGTGAATGACCTGAAGCTTCAAATAATTACACATTGAATGTTTAACAGAATACATAAAAACCAAATCAGGCTTTTTCTGAAATATTTTAAAATACATATGGGGATCTAACATACGACAAAAAATTCACCTAGCAATGGGCACGTGGGTTGCTTCCATATCTTGGCTATTATAAATAATGCTGCAATAAATATAGAGTACATGTATCTTTTCAGATTAATGTTTTCATATTCTTTGGGTGAATACCCAGTGGAGTTATTGGATCCTATGGTAATTCTATCTTTAATTTTTTGAGGAACTTTCACACTGTTTTCCACAGAGGCTGCGCCAACCTTCATTCCCACCAACAGTACATGAGGGTTCCTTTTTCTCCAGCATCCTCGCCAACACCTATTGTTTCCTGTGTTTTTTATTTTAGCCATAGAATGGACTTTTAATAAATGGTGTTGCTACAACTGAGTGAGTGACTGGAAAAAGGTGCTCCCATCATTCATGAGGATAAACTCCCATGAAGAAGAAAACATATGCAAAGGAAGGCCTTTTTAATCATTCAGAATTATAAACCCAAAAAGAAAAGGTTGATAAACTGAACTCTTGAAAGACAAATAAATAAAAACTCAACAGCTTCTAGAAAAAGAAAATACCATGATTAAAAACAATCCTATGGTAGGGACATCTGGGTGGCTCAGTCAGTTGGGTGTCTGACTTCGGCTCAGGTCATGATCTCACGGCTCATGAGTTCGAGCCCCATGTCGGGCTCTGTGCTGACAGCTCAGGGCCTGGAGCCCTCTTCAGATTCTGTGTCTCCCTCCCCCACTTGCACGCTGTCTCTCTCTGCCTCTCTCTCTCAAAAATAAATAAACTATTAAAGGATTTTTTTAATTTAAAAACAATTCTATGGTTCATATTACTGCCCAGGGTAGTGCTAAGGACGACTTGTTATGTTTCAAAGAGTAACATCTTGAAATTTTGGGTACTTGTCAAATTGCCCTTCAGGAAGTGTGTTGCTTTTAAATGTTTTATCATTTAGTATATTTCATCACTGGTCTAATCATGGGTTTTTATAAATACTCAATGGACAAGATAAAGCTTATGAGTTACCCTGTTTTTTGTTTGTTTGTTTGTTTGTTTTTCCTTTCAGGCATCAAGTACATGAAAAAGAAGAGTTCAAGGCTTTGAAAACATTAAGTATTTTCTACCAAGCTGGGACTTCCAAAGCTGGGAATCCTATATTTTATTATGTTGCACGGAGGTAAGACATACTGTTTCAGTTTCTCTTATCAGAGTGTTTAAAATGGAGAGAGACAGCAAGTTTGATTTTTCCCATTTGACTTCACTGGAATTGAAGACAAGTTTACCTGGAAGAATATAGCAGGGTAAATAACCAGCCTGTCCCAAAATGATACGTGGTATATTAGAAATTGCTTTTCAGGAGACCTATTTCCTATTGGCTTCCCTTTCTTACATCAGTTTTTTTTTATACTTCTTACAATGGATTAATTACCAAGAATAAAAAAAAAATAGCAAAGAATCTTTTCTTTTTAGGTGTATTCTGATTAAATAATATCTACAACATGACAGAAATAAAACTTTAAGAATCTGTTTCTAAGAACTTTCAGTAATATGCTGTGTATGACAACATCAGGGTGATTTAACAAGTAATTTAGAGAAGGTGTGGAAATTTCTATAAAGATGGCACAGGTGCCAGCTTGGAAAATTGATTGCATTTTTTTTCATGCTGTCTTCAGTCCAGGCTAGTGCCTAGAAAACCTTTCTGAAAATGCTGTGAGCTCCTTCTTCACAGTAGGTATGAAGCTTTGCGTTGCTTTCCCTGCTACTGTCTTCTCTTTCTTGCCTCATTCTACCTTTTGAGAACTTACCTGTGATACAAGTTGGCGAGTTTTACTTCTTCCTGTTCATATCATAAACTCGTGGTATTTGAACCGCAGAGACGGTGTGGTCTAACAGAGAGACCATTGGTTTTGGAATTTCAAGGACTATGTGTAATCTTAGTTTTACTATTCAGTAGCTGTAGAAATTAATCTTCCTGAGTTTCCTGAATTTAGCATACGTTGAAGAGTTCTGTCAGGAGACTGAATGGCCATGGATTGCGAGAGCTTGTCGGTATATAGGAAATGGAGGTTGAGAAATGGCGGGAGGGGACTGAGCAAAGGGATGCGGAAGGTGGGAAACTAATTTAGTCAAATAATTCAGATAGCATTAAGACCAGGAAGCCCCAAGAACTGGGTCTTATGGAATCAAGAGAGTATAGAAACTTGCATTTACCCTGTGCTCTCCTCTTGAACAACTCTGAGTAAGGTCTCTTCGTTTCCCTTGAAAGTCTTCTCTCCAACTTTTCTATCAGTACCTGTTTCTAAATCATCAAAGGTAATTTTGACTTTCTTTTGCAATTGAGATGAAGCATATTTGTGTTTCAACCACAACTTTTAATGCAGTCGGTATATTTTGACCCTCCCTATTTTGCTGAAGTAATTAAAAGTGAAACACTGGTGAGAGAGGCAAACAGGTGCGTGTCCTCCTCCCCCTTTAACTTCTCGTTAGTTTACAAGTAGCAAAGATTTCTGGGAAACCTCAGTGCAGACACCCTCTGTTGGATTAAATCAGTGGGATTTCCGGGAAACCTATGTAACATGGTGATTTGAGAGTGTTAAGGATTCTCAACTTTGTTGCTTAACTAGCCACATAATCTTAGACAAGTTACTTTCTTCTGAATCTGTTTCTTCATATGTTAAAAAAAGGTGAGGGGTAGAACTTATAAAAACTGTCGACCTGTCCCATAAAATATTTTGTGACTTAAAAGTTCTGTACAGAGTATGTTTGAGGTTTTCTTTTCTTTTCTTTTTTCTTTTTGTTTTTTGATAGCACTCTTCCAGTTTCAGATTTTGGGTACTTTCAGCTTTTTATTTAGACCTCCTAGAGCTCCTCTTGGCCTTCAAAGTCTTAGCTCAAAGACAGTTGAGCACATAGTAGCTCAGAGCAGAGAGAGGCCTGTTTCCTCCACTGTACAAGTCCAGAAGAGTGTAAAGGCCTTATCTCTACATAGCCAGCTTTGTCAAAGAGCACTTGGGTTGGACTTCTCTTGATATTCTTGTGTTTCTATGGCTTGGACTACAATGTATTAATTAATGTCTTTTGACCTGTGGATTCCATTCACCTTACAAATAGTCCAGGGACATTTCAGACTTGAAGTACGCAAAACTTAATTCCGTATATTCAATTCCACTTTTTCACACTGTATTCTCTTTTTCAATAACATCATTCTTCGTTCCCATGCTAGAAACCCTGATCTTTTTAAATTCTTACCTCTTTCTTTTATCCTCCTCATTATCAGTCACCTAGTCTTATTTTAACAGTGAGATCCTGACAAATCAATTAAGTTGTTTTAGTGTGACCTTTGTTATTGCAAAGAAGCCCTTCTTATTTTCTCAGGAAAAACAGGAATTGCAGCAGAGCCTGCCCAGATGTAGACAGAACTAGGTGGCAATCAGTTCTGGAACCAGTTTACACTCTGACTCCCTCTTGGCTTCCTAATCAACTCTGCTTCATGATTTTTCTCTTTCTGTATCCCTTCAGTTTTAGCCCCAGCCACTAATTCTTTCATTACCTCAGTACTGCATGCTTCAAATTCCAAAAAGAGAATGGTTCAGCTGAATAGTATCTGTTTGGCAAAACCTTTCATGCTAAGTGCTTGCTCCTAGCTCTAGTCATGTGATCAAAATAACCACCTACTGCTATTTTTTTTAGCAGGGGCTGTCCTTTGGTATGTGTTCTATTTTTTTTTTTTTTTAATTGGATCTTAATGGTTTATTTCTTTTAGGTGCCTTGAAAATGCCTTTTGGAACCATTTTTTGCCCCACTGCCATTACTGACACTTGCTTATTAGCTCTTACCTGTGCTAATGCAGCATTATCCTCCAACTTCCTAATTCGCGGGGAACTTCTTCTGGGTCATCTCCACATTGCTTCTGGAGGCAGTTGGCAGTACACATCTCATCTCGGCGTTCTCGGGGTGTTAAATAGCACCATTGATTCCTCACATAAAGGAATCCACAGGTTCTGTTGTCAGGCATGCAAGGTGCTCCATAATTATTACCTAATTGAGTTCCTAATCTTTCCCTGCTAGTCCCTCCCATAGATTTATGCTCCCACCCTGTAGTAAAGTACCATAAATACAAGAACAATTGTTGCAGCCTTGTTTATAGTAGCAAAAAAAAAAAAAAAAAAAAAGGAAAAGAAAGAAAACACTGTAACTATGTTCCAAAGGGGAATTGTTGAATATATGATGCTGCCTCTATATTCTGGAATAATATACAATGTGTTGTTTTTTCTACTTGTTACAAGCGACGGAAATGAAATTCAAACTTGTGCAAACTAAAAAGGGTATTAATTGGCACATGCACCTGAGGAGATCAAGGGATGGCCTGGCTTCTTGCATGACCTCGTGCAGAGCTTTGAACAGGGTCATCTGGAGAACATTGTCTTCTCTGTCTCGACTCCACTTCCTTTGGGTCGATGTCATTCCCAGGAAGCTCTTCCCATGGTCAGCAATGGATTGCGTTCTCAGCTTAACAACTGAGGGAAAATGACCTATTTGCCAGTAGGTACAGCAAGGGTCCTGGTTTTACTGGCCTGGCTTGAGTCACGTGCCAGTTCTTGAGGCAATCGCTGTGGCAGGGGGATGGGATATCTTGGTTGTCTGGGCCTGAATCATGTGCCCATCCCTGGAGCACCGTGGTGAAACTGTAGCCCTACTTGAATTACATGAGTTGAAAGGGAAAATTGGACTGCAGATACCAGGATGAGGAAAAATGGATTCTGATCAGGCGAGAGTAACAGAAGTGTTCCAGTGCAGCTTTAAAAAGACCCAGAAGGAGGACTGTGGCACTTGTCATACAGGGTGCCGAGTAATATGTGTGCACAAGCATATATAGCTGGAGAAATGAGTGCAAATATGCACATTAAACTATTCACGTTGGGGCGCCTGGGTGGCGCAGTCGGTTAAGCGTCCGACTTCAGCCAGGTCACGATCTCACGGTCCGTGAGTTCGAGCCCCGCGTCGGGCTCTGGGCTGATGGCTCAGAGCCTGGAGCCTGTTTCCGATTCTGTGTCTCCCTCTCTCTCTGCCCCTCCCCCGTTCATGCTCTGTCTCTCTCTGTCCCAAAAATAAATAAACGTTGATAAACTATTCACGTTGCTTATGACAGGGGAGTATGACTGGAGGAGGTCGAAGACCAGTTAGAATATTTATTATGTATCTCTCTGGGTTGTTACCAGGAGCATGGGTTATTTGGGGAAAATACTTAAAAATGTGAAACCTAAAAGTTTTACATGAATGTTAGAAATATTACACCTGGCAGTTGCTTTTTGGGTGGCACTAGTGCTAACATTTACTGAGTGCTTTCTCTGCATCAGGCGAATTGTGCCTGTGGTAGAATTTTTCATGGAGCCCCGACACTAACCTTCTGAGGCCTTGTTAAGAGCAGTGAAGGACATGTGTATAAATAAACTTGTCAAGAGAAGTGGCAAGTCACCCCCAAACCTAGCTGTCCGAATGACCTGGAGAATTAAAACAGGAAACATATCCCGAGACCCTGTCCTGGGCTACCAGATCAGAATCCCTTGGGGAGAGCCTAATCTATATATTCAGCAGGCACCCGGAGTGATTCATCTGTAATCCGTTTATGACTGAAGTTTGGGAATCCCACCGGGTCGTGTATTTCACTCATGGCAGCACAACTGCTAAGAATCAGCTGGTTTCAAACCTTAACAACTACACTATTAATGACATGGTTATTATCAGTGTTAAAATTATGTACTAGGTTTTGGGGTTAAATCAACCCTTGTAGACCAGCATGAAACTTCCCAATAGTTGTGAGATATATTTCTATAGGGAAGAGTTCTGAATTCTAGGCATCTGATTTACAAATGACCGTTTCAAATAACCAGGAAAATGTTTACTCAGAGCAAGATAGTCTTGTCATTGGACCAGCTGCATTATGCATAGCAGAGTTGGGGCGCCTGGCTGGCTCAGTCGGAAGAGCATGCAACTCTTGATCCTCAAGGTCATGAGTTTGAGCCCTACCTCTGGGTGTAGAGATCCTTCAAATAAATTTAAAAAAAAAAACAAAACATTTTTTTTTTTCAAAAAACAGAATTGGCACATTTTTTACCGTAACAACATATTACTGTTCCACATTCATGAAATAGGTGACACAGGTGTTTTGTGTAGTATCTTCTTGTAAGATTAGCACATGTCTATTTAATAAAAACTGATACAAAAATAGCACACACCACTCCTCATTCCCCATCCTCTGTCCCCTTCTCTCATACACAGAGGTGTACTTTGGTTAGACATCACCAACATAATTTCTTCTCTTACACTTTTAATGTAAAAATCTGAGTTTCAATTCAATTCTGCAGACATTTAAAAGGCAAACATGTGGCATTTTGCTTGTTTTAGCATTTTTAAGGAAGAAAACCATTATATTAAGGTAATAAACTTACACAATTAAAATCTACAACCTAATTAAGCCAGGATAATGATAACTTCCTAACAAGTAAGTTGAAATAAATTTGATTTTCCTAGTGTGCTTGTTGTAATTCGGCAGATAGTAATGAACTGAGATAGGAATGCAGAAGTTCAAGTCCACTTCAGCCTGAGTGCACACAAAACAGTGAACATATTATATAGAAAAGAAAGTGAGTGCTGTCCATTGGATTCAGTTTCGTGCCACCACTTCCCATAGTCGTCATGTTCATGGTTGTGGCTATCTTTGGGGTCACTGCTATTTTCAGAAGTGTCTTGGCATTTGAAGTCATCTTTGTATTTGAGGTTCTTTGGAGATTTGAAGTTGTCTTGAGAGTCGAGATTGTGTTGGAATTCGAGATTGTCTTGGAATTTGAGGTTGTGTTGGAATTCAAGGTTATGTTGGAATTCGAGGTTGTGTTGGAATTCGAGGTTGTCTTGGAATTCGAGGTTGTCTTGGAATTCGGGATTGTCAGAGAATTCAGACTCATTGCGGGACTCGAGACTGTCATAGAACTTGAGGTCATTAATGTAGTGCTCCCCAAAGTGTTAGTGACAAACAGGAGGAACAGGCTGATGAGTGACAGCTTGAACACCATTTTCCTGTGTCAAAATAATTATAGAAATTTACTGACACTCGGAACAGAAATCTAAGAATTAGCTTTTTTAAAGAGGAACACCTGGGGGCACCCCGGTGGCTCGGTCGGTTGGGCATCCGACTTTGGCTCAGGTCACGATCTCACGATTCATGAGTCTGAGTCCTGCGTCAGGCTCTGTGCTGACAGCTTGGAGCTCAGAGCCTGGAGCCTGCTTTGGATTCTGTGACTCCCTCTCTTTCTGCCCCTCCCCCACTTGCTCTGTGTCTTTGTAGCTCAAAAAATAAATGAATGTTAAAAAATAAAAAAAAAAAAAAAGAGGAAAACCTGAAGGAAATCTCATTCCAGCACTGGGGAGATGCTGATCTTGGGCTTTACAATTTCTTTTTTTTTGTTTTTTTGAAGTTTATTAATTTATTTTTGAGAGAGAGAGAGGGAAAGAGAGAGAATCTCAAGCAGGCAATACACTGTCAGTGCAGAGTCTAATGTGGGGCTCGTACCCACAAACTGTATCATGATCTGAGCTGAAGTCTGGCACTTAACTGACTGGCACCCCAACAATTTCATAGTTTTTAAGATAGGGAAAAAGTCAGAGTGATCAATACCAACTCCTTACAAATGGACTTACAAATGGACTCAGACAAAGGGCATAACTTGCCTGAGAATGCATATCTAAAAATGTGTAGAACTAGAACTTGAGTCTCTTAGTCCAGTCTTCTACAGACATACACCAAAAGTTTAATAATAAACCATTTTTAAAGTAAGGCTTATTTACTTTTATCTTACATTCAAACCTAATGGCTTGCCACATGTGAGATAATGCAACTACCCCATGTTGGTCATGGTTAAATACTCTTTTAACTTGAAGTGCAGACTTTAATTTTAGGAATCTAATATATCCTAAAAGTTACATTTGCCTCTAATATGTAATTCAGAAAATTTGAAGTTAATATTACCTTTTGATGTTTTTTTCTTCGAAGATTAAGAATTCAGGCTTTCTCCAGTGTCCCTTGGGGAATCTAACTTCTTACCGTATGCTGTTTAAATACAATCAGTGAGGAGGTCACATGTTCTGAACTTGACCTGGGATTTGCTCTTTGGAAATGTCCTACTGAGTATTTTCCAAACAGCTAGTATAAACAGCTGGACCTTGGCCGAGATCAAGGAATTCAAATAAAGTCTTTCTAAAATTCTACTTGTTTATTTAAGGAAGCCGGTGAACATATCTTTGTTATTCCTCTTATCTATGTGTTCATTAGTTTCTTCACTAGACTAACTAGAGGACTCTATTATTTTGCCTGCTGTGATTATCATGACTTTAAATCAAGTAAGTATATTAAGAGACAGATGTCTTAATTTTTCTTAAAACGTCTTGCTTATATGTTTATAGGTTGATTCTGAACATGTTATTTTGAAGTTTTAAAAATGACTCAGGAATATAGCATTTCAGGCATTTAATAATACATAATCCATTAGAAAAGAAGTTAAACCTTATTAATATAAAACAAGCTTAGTAAGAAAAGAAAGAAAAGGATTGCATATGGAAGTGATACTGTCATACCGTGTTAACAAAGTTTTTGTTTTTGTTTTTTTTTTAATTTTTCTTTTTAAGTGGGCTCCATATCCAGTGGGGGGCTTCAGCTCACGACCCTGAGATCAAGAGTCACATGCTTTACTGATTGAGCCAGTTAGGCACCCCAACAAAGTTTTTTTTCTTTAATACATTAAACCACCCACGTTGAAGCACATTAAGTATATTCTTTAAAGGAATTTTGTCTTTTGATTATTTCTTTTCCTTGATAATTAGCATACAGGGAAGTTCAGTTGTATCGTGCTAACGTTTTTGTCACATTGGCCGGCACTCTTTAAAATTGTGTTGACATACAAGGAAATTGCTACAAAAATGGCAGAAGTACAAGTCGGTACATGTTCCTCACATGTCTTACTTTGCTATAAAGATTTGTTTCTCCTGAATGAATAGAACCAGTGCTTGCTAAACCTTATTTATGTGGCACATGTAATAAAGAACCTCGCTAAACTGGAGATTAGCGTGATTAGACCTAAGAAGTCAACATAAAAAGCCTCTTAGCAACCAGAGTAAAAATTTATAAATCAGAGTCCTCAGATAACACAGATAACTCCTTAGTGATGCTCCAAACACTTCATCTCAACTTATTTAAAATTTAAAATTCAAAATTTTCCCTTTCCTATGTTTGAACCCAGATAGGTTCTTCTCATAGTCTGATTCTCAGTAAGTTGCATCATCACCTAGCCAAATGGCTTTCCTACCGTGGACTTTTCATGGTCCTCTTTGACTTATTAATCTTAAACTGTCTAGGCATCTTGATGAAAATTAGGTAAAATTTAAAACTCTGAACTGTCCACTCAGGTGCTTTTAATCAGAAGCCATTTGCCATTCATTATTCAGGTCTTTAAATACCTCCTGCCTCTTTTCGTTTGTTCAGTCTCCCCCCCATCTGCCCAACAGACTTCTCGTTCACAGTTCTGTTCTTCCTTCCAGGTCTAACTCGGATGGCAGTGCCTTTTCTCTGAGCCTTCCCTAATTCTATACTTCAGAATCAGTCATTTTAAGACTTCATACTTTTAGAGCATGGATCAGAGTCTGCTTGTTACTATAGATGTATCCTAAATCTCTCTTCCACCATATCCTGGCGTTCTCTTGGTCAGGATTACCTCTTCTCTATATTCCCTCCGCCTGCTAGCCCAGTGAGTGCTGGGACAGAACAGGATACAATCAACACTGGAATTGATTGCAATATCTCCTTTGTTTCTTTATGTCTGTGGGCTGATATCATTAATGATGTTTAGAATGATAAGAGCCATTTGGTCATTTGCAGTTTTCCTAAGTGTAATTTTGCCAGTCATGGGTCTGAGTTGAAGTCCCATCCCTATTTTCTTACTGCCGTTTGAGAGGTTTCTTCATTTGTATAATGATCACACTGCACGTTTGTAATCCCTTAGCTGTAAATATGAAATGCAAAATCCTCTGGAAACCTGAAGGATTTTGTCAAAAAAAATTTGGTACCAAAACTTATTTGGTGGAAACGCCTAATCTGCCTTGGCGTGAGGCTTTTCATCATTGTTATTAGTACTATCTGTATTTGTCCCACTTAGTGTGGGTGTTAATGTTTCACTGAAGAAATCTCAGGTTGACTTGGGGTATGGTCTCAAATTCTACTGAAGTGTTATATAATGCACCATAAGGCTAGTGCTTCTCACTGTGTTTCTTCTGTTCCTTCCGGGCACATCACCTCACTGCTCCATGAGTCTTTATAGTTAGGTGGTGCCACGTGTCTGTGTCTCAGTCAGGACAACGTAGGCTCCACTGATGTATGTCCCTTCCAGGCCTTCTCACCACTCGCCCATCTGGTGTCTTCTCTCAACACCTAGTAGCAACCAACGGTTCAGGAGGGGGTTCTACACATGGTGAACTACTGGATGACCTGATACCAGTGAGAAGTAAACTTTTGTTGTCTTAGCCAGGGTTGTGTTGGCATTGTGGCAGAAGTTAGTTCATGCTGACAAATACAGCTGGGTACTGGGTAGCTTGCCGTGGCCTCTCCAGATCCACTCCCTGTACGCCCCTGTCGTCCCCTGAGAGGCCGAGCTGTGTGTGGAGGATAGCATTGGGCGTCTTTGCTCACCTCCTTCTCTTTGACCTGTGGGGAAGAGTGTATTCTTTCAGCTCGCTTCCTGCAAGGCCACGGTGGGCTGACTGCCTCCCTCTGTGAAGATCATGGTTTTTGTCAGACGGCCCTCTCTGTGTCTGGTTTCTGGCAACTGCTCCCTGCGTGACTCCTTCAGGTCTACTGTCCGAGTGTCGAACAGTTTCCCTTATCTCTCTCTCAGGAAACCCTTCCCTCTCCTCTGTACACGTTCTCTCATATCCCAGTTTGAGTGTGCCACCTGTTTCCTGCTGGAACCTAAACTACTACAAACAGTATATGCACTGTGTTGTCTTCCTCAAAATCTGAACGACTCTGAATTCTGAACTGTATCTTGTCCCAAGGTTTCAGATGAGGGATTGTGGATCTGTGCCACATTCATAAGTTTATTGTGAATATTGTGATAGTATTTGCGTGGCATTCAGAACTGTGCCCAGCAAGTAGTAAGCATTGGGTAGATAGTAGCCAGAATTGATGTAAGAATAGCAACCGTGTTCTTAATTTTTATCTGGGAAATCCAGATTTCTCATATTTAGTGCTGGAGCTTTGGAACTAGCAAGGAATTATAAGAGCAGTATCTTCCCTTATATGTTACCTTGAATTGACCTTTTTTTTTTTATGTTTCTGGAACTTTCTATCTTCACCTGTTGATTCTTTCAGAACTCTTAAATGGAGAAAAGGGATCTTATTTATAAAATCATCTCAATGCTTATAAATTTTATATAGCAACTTCTGGAGAATTTCAAGTTGCAATTTTAATATGTTACTCTAGAAATAATTAGGTCCTGTTTTTTCTTCCATAACTTTTCTCTTCCGTCTTTGGGTTTTTGTCTCATGAATAGGACACTTGAATGTTTTCTTGGGTGGCAGTTACACAAACACTCTGTTAGCAATGGAAGCAATCTTTGCTGTTTAGAACACCCTCTCTAAGTACTCTGCCATTATGTTTATTACACCTGTACGTCATGTCCCTTCAACTTTTAAAGTTTGGAAAGTTGGTGCCTGGATGGCTCAGTCGGTTAAGCGTCTGACTTCGGCTCAGGTCATGATCTCACGGTTCATGGGTTCAAGCCCCATGTTGAGCTCTGTGCTCTGTTACCTCCGAGCCTGGAGCCTGCTTCAAATTCTGCGTCTCCGCCTCTCTGCCTCTCTCCCCCTCATGCTCTCTCTGTCTCAAAAATAAATAAAACATTAAAAAATAATAATAAACTTTTGAAAGTAATATGTGTTTGCTTCTGAAAGCAATTAGGGTTTTCAGGATTAACATTTTTATCATGCTACTAGTGGGCTTTTACCTGTGTTTAAAAGTAGAACATCTAGGGGCGCCTGGGTGGCTCAGTCGGTTAAGCCTCCGACTTCGGCTCAGGTCATGATCTCGCGGTCCGTGAGTTCGAGCCCCGCGTCGGGCTCTGTGCTGACCGCTCAGAGCCTGGAGCCTGTTTCGGATTCTGTGTCTCCCTCTCTCTCTGACCCTCCCCTGTTCATGCTCAGTCTCTCTCTGTCTCAAAAATAAACATTAAAAAAAAATTTTTTTTTAAGTAGAACATCTAAAACATATCAGAACTGTGTAGCACAAGTGGCTTTCATTGTGGACAATTACTCGTGAAGACACTATTTGTAAGCTTTCTGAGAAAGTGGATATGCAAATATGCAGAAACAGACTATTGTTATGTTAGACTTAAATGTGATACATTTTAGAATTGTACTTCACTTTTCTACAGTAAAATACCAGCCGTTTCATTTTAGAAATCTAATATAGGAAAGTAACACTTTTCCCCTTGTTGCAAAATACATGTTCCAAGAGCAAATGACTGTTTTGGAGGAAGTTTTTTTCCTACTTTTATAATACTGTAAGTCTGTTACCTCATTTTGGCTTGTTGTCATTTAATCTTATTTTTCGTTAATGGTGAAAACAAAGTGATTTAATTTCTGAGGGATGTCTAGAATAGACATCCTCCTTTCTGTTTTCTTCTCTCGGGTAATAGTGTTTCCAACTGCCTTGAGCTTTAAATAGAAGCCTTAGCATCAGTCTTCACTTCTACCTGTTCTTAACCACAGGCATCTGATTAGTCAGTGAGTGTTTCTGATTCTGCTTCACAAAGTGTTTTATGCTTTATCTTCACACTCCATTTACAGTTCAATCGGTTGTCAAAGCTGGGGTTAGTGAACAAACATTTGTGGTACAGGACCAAGTAGTAGGCTTTACAGGCCAAATAGTTTTTCGTTTTCTTTTTCTTTCTTTCTTTCTCTTTCTTTCTTTCTTTCTTTCTTTCTTTCTTTCTTTCTTTCTTTTTCTTTCTTTCTTTCTTTCTTTCTTTCTCTCTTTCTTTTCTTTCTTTCTTTCTTTCTTTCTTTCTTTCTTTCTTTCTTTCTTTCTTCTTTCCTTCTTCCTTCCTTCCTCCTTTCCTTTCCTTTACCTTCCCTCCCCCTTCCCCTCCCCTCCCCTCCTTTCTTTCTTTCTTTCTTTCTTTCTTTCTTTCTTTCTTTCTTTCTTTCTTTCTTTCTTTCTTTCTTGTGGGGGGGGGATTGTTTTGTTTTAAAATGCTCTTTAAAAATGTAAGGACCGTTCTTAGCTTACAGGCCACAAGTGGCATGTGGGCAGTATACTGCCGGTGGACCATTGTTTGCTGTCTAGGCTATTACAACAACTTCCTAATTGGATTCTTTGTCAACCAGGATATTACCCCATCCCCTCCATTTTCCCCACTACTGCCAGAATGATGTCTCTAAAATACTACCATGTTACTTCCAGATAAAACCTTTTATGTGCTCCGGTTAGCCAAGTTTTCATATGTAAGACATTCATATACCACCTTTGGGATTTTTGCCATTTCTTCAAAACTTCTGTTATTTCCTCAATATTTTTATTGGCTTTTATTGGACTTTTTTTTCTTAAAGGAAAATTTATATTATGCTATAAGTAAAGTCAGTATTGATTGCTCTAACTAGAAAACCACTAAGCAAAAGATAATGGTAAAAAGAAATACAGAAGTGTTAAATGCCTATTTCATATGGCACCTCATTATATAGGTACCACACTTCAACAAAACCACCGACTTACAAGGCAAAGCCTTTGTTCCTTAGCGTCTCATACAAATCTCTTCACGATCTTTTATGCTGCTCATATTAGTTGCAAGGTTGCTGAACTAAAGCAGAAGGTTGAAAGTCAGTTTGGTAAAAGGCTAGATGGTGGCCTTATTTTGGAAATCTGATGATACTGCCATCATCGATGTGGTTCCAAGTAAGCCTCTGGGATGTTCTCAGAAAAGGGTCTTCATGGTACATGGCTGAGGGTATCATCAGAGCAGTTGTCAAGAAGACTAGAGGAGCCAGTAAAGACACAAAATCTGCCCAGAAAGCTCAGAATGCCAAGTGAGCATTCTATACATTACCTTTACTATAGTGATCAAAAAAGTCTTCAAGCCATTTGTCTCAACTGGTCGTTTAAGTTTAATATTAGAGGACTAGCCATCACCAAGTATGGTAACATTTGTAGAGGGTGCTCCAGACTTTATATTAGATGCCTAGCCTTGTGCTTCCGCAACACTAACCATCTTACCATTGGCCTTGGATGCCCTTCCTTTAATGTAGAGCAAACTCCTACTTTTGATTCAAGGCCCATCTTGGTAACCTAACTCATATCCCTCTAGACATTTGTTTTTTTAATAATAACAGCTTTATTGAGATATAATTCATGTTGATGTTATGGTTAATTTAAATGTGTTTCAGTTTGAAGAAAACAGTGTCTCTAAGTTCATACTTAATGTCCTGCAGCTTTTATTGTTTTTAACTTCGAGTCAGGGCAGAGACGTACAGCATTTCACCAGGTATGTGCTTTGTTAAAGCAAGGAAGAAAGACTTCTTGTAATTGTTGTAGAAAAGCCGTGAGGAATGAGGAAATATCAGAACTTATCAATAGATGAAATTATTTTTAAACATTTCTTTGCTTTATTTGCCATCAGTGTGAGGAAATACAGCCGAGTATCTGATGTCTAAGTAATAGAACTGGTAAATGGACTGGCTGTGTGCCAGTTACTCTTATATTACACAATGTCTTACACGCAGTGGTGGTTGCTGAGGCTTTGTTTGGCAAACGAGGGCCTTCCCAGTGGTTATTGTGGTGATGGCATCCTTGTTTTCCCTTACTGATGTTTTATTTATTTATTTATTTTTTCTTTCTGGACGAAAAGCCATTAAATCTTAGTTTATTTTCTGTTGAGGCAAGGATTTGACAGGCATTTCAAGTCATTCAGCCTTCCAGAAGCGTTTGGTTTGTTTGTTTGGATGGTGGCTATGGGCAACAAAATAGCAGAGTGAAAAACTGCATTTCCTGGTATGGAGTATTTCATCAGATTTATGTGATACTTGGCACCGAGATGCCTATATGAAATATCCAGATATCTGATTGTTTACTGCTAAATCTTATTCCCTATGGGATAAATAACCTTGTAAACTAGTTATTTGAAGTATAACTGCATACATGGGGAATTATGTATCATTATGGGTTCAGTCATTTCCATTTCTGATGTTAGTAATTACCCATGAATCTCTGAAACAAGGGACAGCAGTAATCTTTGAAATATTTATGTAGCACCTACAAAGTGCTTTAATACACATGATTTATTGTATTCCTTAAAATACATATCCCATATGGGATACATGTTCTTAACTAGATTTTTACCTGAAGGCACATTTAATCACTTGCCCAAGGTAACAACACAGGCTGTGGGTAACAAAACCTTATCTCATGCTCTGTTAAACCACAATGTGCTTTAAATACACTTAGAACTGTTTTGATCAGAAAACAACTATATAGTTTACTGTTTTTACTGTGTGTGTGTGTGTGTGTGTGTGTGTGTGTGTGTGTGTGTGTGTGTGTTTAGTTTTGTGCTTTCATCTCATCGATAACTTCCAACAGATTCATAATATCAAGCCACGGTTTATAGAAAAGATAAATGGGTATGTTGAGCATATGGCTCAACTAGTTCCTAAACGTGTTTAATGGAGTTGGGGCTTTGAGCCAAAAATGGCATTTTTTTTAAGTTAAGCTTCTTTAAAACCTCACTTTGCACAGCACTTTTTAAAGTGTGAAGCAAGCTAATCTGCTTAATACAGTAACAATGGAAGTGGCATTTGTTTCTCTTTCTTGGACTGATTTCCCTTGAGCCATCCACTGGTACTAAGTTGTTCACAGGTCTCAGAATTAACCTTTTTTTTTTTTTTGGAATTATTCCATAGGTAACTCACACTGCCTAGAGCTAATTTCTTAGAAGTAGCCACCTAGCCAAATCTTCCTTCATTCTTAACTTTTCTTAGATCTCTCCTTTTTCTGGACTCTGAAGCTATTATTTTGACCTAGTGGAAGAAACGCAGACTGTAGAATAAGACTTGGAGGTTTAACTTGGTCTGTTCTAAGTAGGTCATCATTAGCGCACCAGGTACATCTTTGATCTGTATTAATTCATTGTCTCTTTTATAAATTCAGATCAAGATGGTCAAAAAACCCCACAAACTCCTAGGAGACAGTGATCTCTACACAGAAATCGAAAGGAAGAATCCGGGTTTACTAGGGGAAGAAGAGGGAAGGTAGTGTACCAAAGAGGACACGCAGTATCTCTGAGAGCTCACAAGAGAGCGCGGTGAACCAGAGGGACAGAAAGACACTTTGTTTGAACTATACAGCAACGGAGCTGGTAAATTTAAGGATGCCACTCTAAAGGCAAGGGCCTCACCATAAGTAAGCCGTAGTAAGAGTTTAAATTTTATTCTGAGATACGGGAAATTTTTGAATGTATTGGGGGTTTTGTTTGTTTAAGGAGAGAAAAGAGCCTGTCTAGTTACATTTGTTGGGGAACAATTCTGACAGCAACTGACCATGTGGTGCTAAAGTAAGCTAATACAATGTGTAGGCATAGCTTGGAGATTCTGCAGGTTCAGTTCCAGACCATGGCAATAAAGCAAGTATCACAGTAAAGCGAATCAAATGAATTTTTTGGTTTCCCAGTGAATGTCAAAGTTATGTTTACCCTAGAAGGTAGTCTGTTAAGTGTGCAATAGCATATTAGGCCTAAAATAACAATGTACATGCCTTAACTGAAGACACTTTATGCTAAAAATGCTAATTATCATTTGAGCTTTCAGTGAGTCATAATCTCTTCGTTGGTGGGTGGTCTTGCACAGTGTTGACGGCTGCTGACTGATCAGGGTGCCGGCTGCTGAAGCTGGGGTGGCCGTGGCAGTTTCTTAAAATAAGACAACAATGAAGTTTCACACATCGATCGACTCTTCCTTTCATGAATGATTCTCTGTAGCACATGATGCTGTTCGATAGCATTTTATGCACGGTAGACCTTCTTTCAGAATTGGAGTCAGTCCTCTGAAACCCTGCTGCTGCTTTATCAACAAAGCGTATGTCATATTCTAGATCCTTTGTTGTCATTTCAGCAGTCTTCACAGCATCTTCGCCAGGAGCAGATTCCAACTGAAGAAACTGCTCTCTTTGTTCCACCATAAGCAGCATCTCCATCCATTCAGCTTTTATCAGGAGATGGCAGCCGCTCAGTCCCATCTTCAGGCTCTGCTTCTAATCCTAATTTTCTTGCTGTTTCCACCACATCTGCCATTAATTCTTCCACTGAAGAATCTGTTTCGGTGGAATTCTTCCACTTGAAATCCCTGAAGTCATCCATGAGGGTTGGAATCAACTTCTTCCAAACTCCTGTTTGTCTTGATATTTTGACCTCTTTCCAACGCAGGGCCTGAGCTCCAGAGCCTGAGATCAAAACCTGAGCTGAGATCAAGACTTAGACCCTTAACCGACTCGGTCAGGTGCCCCGAACCACAAATGTTTTTAATGGCTTCTAGAATGGTATCTCCTTTCCAGAAGGTTTTTGATTGACTTTGTCTAGATCCATCACAGGATCACTGTCTGGGGCAGCTATAGCCTTATGAAATGTATTTGTTAAATAAGACTTGAAGGTCACAATTATTCCTTGATCCATTGGGCTTCAGAATGGATGTTGTGTTAGCAGACATGAAAACAACATTAATCTCATTGTCTGTCTCCACCACAGCTCTTGTGTGACCAGGTGCATTGCCAGCAAACAGTAATATCTTGAATCTTTTTTTCTGAGTAGGAGGTCTCAACAGTGGGCTTAAAATATTCAGTAAAACCATGTTGTAAACAGATGTGCTGTTATTCAGGCTTCGTTTTTGCATTTGTAGAGCACAGGCAGAGTAGATTTAGCATCATTCTTAAGTGCCCTAGGATATTCAGAATTATAAATAAGCATTGGCTGTGGGGCGCCTGGGTGGCTCGGTCGGTTCAGCGTCCGACTTCGGCTCAGGTCATGATCTCACCGTCCGTGAGTTCGAGCCCCGCGTCGGGCTCTGTGCTGACAGCTCAGAGCCTGGAGCCTGTTTCAGATTCTGTGTCTCCCTCTCTCTCTGCCCCTCCCCTGTTCATGCTCTGTCTCTCTCTGTCTCAAAAAAATAAATAAACGTTAAAAAAAAATAATAATAAGCATTGGCTTCAACTTAGTCTCCTGCTGTGTTAGCCCCTAACAAGAGGGTCAGCCTGTCTCTTGACTGACTTCTCTCTACCTACAAAAGTCCCAGATGGCATCTCCTTCCAAGAGAAGGCTGTTGCACTTACACTGAAAATCTGCTGTTTACTTCAGAATGATCTTAGCTGGACCTTCTGGAGAACTTGCTGTAGCTTCTCCATCAGCACCTGCTTCACCTTGCATTTGTGTGTTACAGACATGGCTTCTTTCCTAAACCTCATGGAGTAACTTCTCTGCCAGCTTCAAAGGGAGCTCTGCAGCGTCTTTACCTCTCTCAACTGTCATAGAACTGAAGAGGGGTTGGGTCTTGCTCTAGATTAGGCTTTAGCTTAAGGGAATGTTGTGGCTGGTTTGATCATCTCTCCAGACCACTAAAACTTTCTCCATATCAGTGACAAGGCCGTTTCACTTTCCTATCATTTGTGTGTTCGCTGCAGTAGCTTCAAGAACTTTTCCCTCGCATTCACAAAGGCCTGGCTTTCAGCCTGTCCTGGCTTTCGACATGCCTTCCTCACTAGCCTTGATCACCTCTAGCTTTTGTCTTACAGTGAATGACATGTGACGCTTCCTTTCACTTGAATGCTTAGTTAGAGGCCACTGCAGGGTCGTTAATTGCCCTAATACCAATATTGTTGTGTCTCTAGGAATTGGGAGGCTGAAGGAAAGGAAGTGGTCGTAGGGACACAATGCACACATTTACTTATTAATTCACGATCTTATGTGGATGCTGTTCTGGGCACCCCATAACAAATATAGTAGTAACATCAAAGATCACTGATCACAGGTCACCATAATAAACATAATTACGATCAAAAAGTTTGAAATATTGGGAGGAATTACCAAAATGTGAGAGACACGAAGTGGGCAAGTGCTGTAGGAGAAATGGCGCCAATAGGCTTGCTCAGTACAGGGTGGCCACAAACCTCCAATACGAGAAAACGCACTGTGTATGAAGGTGCAGTAAAGTGAAGCCCACTAAAATGAGGTGTGCCTGTGAATGTGCTTCCAAGAATGCTGATTATGTTTCTCTGTCTCTGGTCTTCATTTCATGATGCCCTCTCGTGTCTTGACCACCCCTTCCCATTCACAGTTCATTTTTCGTCTTCCCATTTTCTTGTTTTCCTCCTTGACCTAGATCTCTTGGACAGCTGTCTCAATAGTTCTTTTTTTAGATCGCTTGCATTTTTCAAGGACAAAGCAGTTAATAAAACGTACTTGGTATACAGTATTAGCATTTTGGTATAGATCTCTTTTTTGTTGTGTTTAATATACAGTTCTATATGTTTATATCCTATAATTTTTGCTTTCTAGTTTTTGCATTCTCCACATTTCATACTTCAAAAACTCTTCATAAATATTCTTATTGGATACATAATATTCTGGTCAGTGGGATCATGATCTACTTACCTAATGTCCTAATGGTATTTAGCATTGTTTCCATTTTTCCTGCTGTTAGAAAGAATTGACCTAGAATTTACTAGGTTAAAGGTTAAAATATTTTAGGTTTTTGAACATTGTTGTGTTGGGAGGCCTGTAGCTGGTGTATTACATTAAGAGTATGCAGGTTATACCATAATGGGTATTTACCCAAAGAAAATGGAAACACTGATTTGAAAAGATAGATGCACCCTTATGTTTTTCACAGCGTTATTTACAAAGCCAGTATGGAAACATCCCAAGTGCCCATTGATAGGTGAGTGGATAAAGAAGATGTGGTATATAAATACACACACACACACACACACACCCCTACATACATTCATACACACAATGGAATATTAGCCATAAAAAAGAATGACATCTTTGTGACAACATGGATGGACCTAGAAGGTATTAGGCTAAGTGAAATAAGCCAGACAGAAAAAGATAAATACCATATGATCTCACTATGTGGAATCAAAAACAAAACAAAACAAAACAGACTTTTAAATACGGAAAACAAACTGGTGGTTGCCAAAGGGGAGGTGCATTAGGAGATGAGCAAAATAGATGAAGGAGAATAAGAGGTATAAACTTCCCATTATGAAAATAAATGAGTCATGGAGATGAAAAGGAAATAGGAAATACAGTTAATAATATTGTAGTAACGCTGTATGGTGACTGCACTTATGGGGAGCATTGAGTAATGTATAGAATTGTTGAATCACTGTGTTGTATACTTCAAACTAACATAACATTGTGTTGTAAAAAGAGGAGGGATTTAAGGGAAAAAAAAGGACTCTGTGGCTTATGACCTGTACAAACCACACACATGGTGCTGGCAGGTAGCTCCCTAAGCACCTGAGCTTCCACTTTGGGGAAGTGAGAACCCTGGGGTGGTTTTGATTTGATTTGTTTTGGCACACTCACACAAAGGAAGTAAGGTCAAAAGATGTATTACTTAGGGATCCCAGAAGTGTTGAGGGGGCTGGGCGCAATGAGCTGGAGGAAGGCATGCTTCCGTCCCGGCTTACCGGCAAGCAGGAAACAGCACAGGGTATCAAGCACCTGTTACTTAGAAGGTGGTTGGGACGACAGTCACTAACTTTTCACGGGCCCAACTCTGAGTAGTTATTTAACAATGTGCACCAGGAAAAGCAAAGCAGGAACTGGTGGTGGAAATGCTAAGCTCGGGTCCTTATCCGGAGGGCCAGACTCTGCGTGTGTGCGGGGTTGTCCTACTGCCAGACGCCTAGGCAGCAGCTCAGGGTAGCTGTTTCCTCCTCACGGCTGCCAGTTGCCGTTCAAAGAAGTGGTGCCAACATGTGAATGTGGTTATTTCGTGATGGCTTCCCCGGCCTTCATTTCTGTTTCTTAAAGATTGCTTGCTGAATTAATGATGAAAATGGTATCCCATTTTGTTTTCATTTTCAGTCATTATGTGGTAGTCCCTAGGTCCATAAACTTTTCAGTCAGGATACTTCCTGTCTTTTAAGTGTTCTGCTTATGTCCTTTGCGCATTTACCCATTGGGAATCTAAATATTTTTCTTATCAATTTTGTAAGCTTTTGATGAACAATCTCCTTTATGGTATTCTCTTTGAATATTTTTATTCAGCTCATTACTTCCACATAAACTTGGGAGTTTTATATAGATAAATCCGTCGATAATTTCTTTGTGATTTTTTTCCCCTTTCCTAATTAAAAAAAAAGGTCTCCCAGAGATTTATAAATACGTTTAAATTCTTCTGCTGGTTTTAAGACTTCCTTTTTTTTTTTTTTTAACGTTCTCATTTTTAGTTTGCTGTGTAGGTGTATCACGTGAAGTGAGTGTTGAAGTAGGCTGTTTTCCAGTTTCCCCAGTATTCTTAATACTGAGTCTTACCCTTGCCCTTTGATTTGTGATTTTTTTTTCCTTCTAAAGTGAACAATGTTTGGGAATTTCCTATGCGGTAGGCACTGTTCTAAGCATGTTACAGGAATTATCTCATTTTGCCCTCACTCCTCTCAACAACCCTGTGAGGAAATGGAAGTCCTTAGAATTCTCTCTTCTGTGCACAGTACTCTGACTGTGCTTGAATATCTGTGCTGTGGCTGTCTGCCTTTCTATTTTTATGTCCCTACTATTTTGTCTTAGAAGGGTTCTCCTCCAGAGAATGTGTAAGATACCTCTACTGTGTCTTCCTTTTTTCTGTTCTTGCCTATTTATTTTTCCAGGTGACTTGAAGTGTTTTATGTCATGTCTCAAAAAGAATCTCATTGGAATATATTTGTCAGAGTTGGTTTAATCCACGAATTATACCGGAAATAATCTCATTTTTGCGATACCACTCAAGGTGTGTCTCGTGTGCTTAGCCTTGATTCCAGGTGCTGAATAAATGTCTGCTGAGTGAAAGGATAAATGAATGGAGAGATCTTTGTGTATCGTCTTCATCAAGTTTCAGCTAATACCTCGCATTAATGCTTTTTTAGCTTTTCCCCCATTCGGTCCTGCACATTTCATGTGAATGTTATTTCAGGCATTGTATATTTGCTTTGTTGTTGCTTCAATGAACGGTATCTTTCTTCTGTAATTTTCTAACTATTTGTTGCCAACACACAAGAAAATCCTTCATGTTTCCATATGCTTTTTGTTATTTAAGGTTATTCTTTTGAAGGCATTCCTGAGGAATCCTTTGGATAGACCATTATTTCAGTTTATTAATAGTAATAGTTTTGTTTCCTATTTCCATATAATTGTATCTGTTATTCCTGTTCTGGAATGTCCCAAATAATGTTGAAAAGATTGATGACAAAATAGGCATCGTTCTGATTCTGATTTTAATAGAAATATAACTTGTCACTTTTAACTGTGATGCTGGCTGGTAGTTTGCCATGCATGCTCTCATTCTTTGTCTAGTTCTTAAAACGCACTGCATAAGGAATAATGTTAAAAAAGATTTGAGGTTGACTTTCATTTGACATCTTTGGTGTTGGTTAAAGGAATTTGCTGCTGCTTCAGAGCACTGTTATGGAAGGTTATTGAATAGCACATACTTGTGATCTTTTAATTTAGCCACAGAGGACATCTTCTTCTTCTGCTGTGATAGTGAATGTTTCTCTTTCTTCTGCATCCCTATTCCACTCATACATCTGAACCTGAACTCTGGAGGGTGGAAAAGCAGCGACTGAAGCCAGCACATCCTTTCATTCTGTTGCTGTTAAGGTGTGGAGCTTGGGTATTCCTACCTGCATTTCTCAAAAGCATTGGGCTTGGGCATATCCATAATAATAATAACCCTAACAACAGCAGCAGCAACATTACTGCATATAGAATGTGGGGGGGGGGGGGAGCACGACAGTATGATAAGGCTGTCTGTGAATTATACCATTTGATCCTCAAGAAAAACACTATGAATAAGTTCTGCTAGTCCATTTTAGACATGAGGAAACCTTGACCCTGAGCAGTGGTAACATGGCCGGGATTGTACAGCTGAGAAGTGACAGAAGCAGGATTTAGGCCTAGAACTTTAGACACATGCTTCCCTGCTATTTTATCCCTCATTGCATTTACTTTGTATTTGTGCTCTTATTAGGATCCTCTTGACTGGTGAGAAACAAAAGTTACTTATAAAATAGAATTAAGCCCGAGGGGTGGATGAATGGATGGATATATATCTAATGAGCTTGAGAGGACTAATGTATTTTGAAATGTTTATGGAGCCAGTAATACAGGAGTTCTTGTCTTAGTGGCAAATAATGAGTCCTCCTCCATTAAAAATGATAAGAACACAATTTCCTTAGAAGGAAGTTTATCTAATTACTTTAAGGCTAGGTAATACTTCTTTCTAAGGATTTGAAATCTGTGTAGTTGACTTGTAAATTTACTCCGTTTTTTTCCTTTGCGTTTTGCAGACAAGTCAGGAAGATTGGTGTAATCCATAGATGCTACTAATGCTGTAATCCATAATTTCACCTTCTTGTCACTTGTCCCTGTAGCACTTCTAAGACAGCATTGTATTTTTGGCACCCTCAGAGTGAAAGACATCTAAGAAACCTACTTGTTGGGAAGCTCACTCTATGTGTTTCAGAAACCTGACATAAGTGTTTGGTAGAGGAGGGTGTGTAAGTGACTAGTCTTTTTTTTTTTTTTTTTTATGTTTATTTATTTTTGAGAGAGACAGAGACAGAATGCAAGTGGGTTATGGGCAGAGAGAGAGGCAGACACAGAATCAGAAGCAGGCTCCAAGCTCTGAGCTGTCAGCACGGAGCCTGACGCAGGGCTCGAGAACTCACGAGCCGTGAGATCATGACCTGAGCCGAAGTCGGACGCTCAACTGACTGAGCCACCCAGGCACTCCGTAAGTGAGTAGTGTTTACCATCGCTGGCAAAGCGACTAGGTCAGTGACGAGGAGGAGTGGAAGCAGCTTGCCCATTTAGAAAGGTAATGAATTTTAAAATCATTTAGGGGACTTTTTCAAATAACCCCCTTTCTTCATGGTGAGATTCCCTGACATGGTGAGTTGGGTTTGCTGGGGCAGGGGAATGTTTAAGAGCCACTGTACTAGTCAGCCTAGGAGAGAAATAGCCTTATTGAAGCTTAACAGTAGTTTTCCCATAAGCCCGGGCCTTTAAAACCAAAAGAGTACGTTAGAGGGTTATTCCTTTTCTGTCTCTCCCAAACAGAAAGGTTCCCAAACCTGGAAAGAAGTCTTGTCTTATTTTAAAATTTCCTAGGAAGGAGCATCAGAGTTTCTTTCTGGACTCTTCCAACTCTAGGAATTGCTTGAAATAGAGCCTTCCTTATGTCTCACAATTTAAATCCCTCATTTGTGGCCTATTTCAGCTATGCTGTCTTGCATTTTAATCTAGCCTTGTTTCAGGGCTTCTTTTTCTGACTCGTGGCTATTACTTTTGTTCGTCTCTAATTCATAAGGTGGCTTTCTTTTTTGTATTTGTAGAAAATTCGCCATTTTCTCCTAGCTGTGCCCAGTGCATTTGATTTGGAGTGTGAACATCGGTCTTAGGCCCAGCCCTAGTCCTATATTGTGTGTTGTATTGGGTTCATCACCCAGTTGTGGCACCAGATGAATCTCGTCTTTTCTTCCCTTTCTCCTTGCCTGTTTCTTCCTTAGTAGTGCCCATGTTTGTTAGACCCCCAGGATTTTATCCCGAATCTATCCTTATCTTTAATTGAGGTAAATCAGATTCTGACATCCGACGTACAAAAGGTAAATTTCCCTCTCCTATACGTAGAAGACTTTTCATTTTGTAAATGTGTAAATTTTTCATTAGTAAATGGTCTGTTAAATATGCGCTAAAACTGTCCCTTTACATATCTGTAAAGCCAAACTTTTTATGATATTTTTAATACTTTTCTTAAATGCAAAAAACAAAGCCGTTAAACTTTCCTGATTAAAATGCAAAGCCTAGTGTCTTCTAGCTTTTTGAAGAGCTTTTGTCCATTATATAATCTGTAAAGTAGCCAAGAGTTCCTCAGAAGCAGGACATCATTTAGATTTGAAACAATTATGGCTTGTGTGTAAAATAATGATGTGGCATAACCATTCATGGGGTAGCAACCACAGTTACACTTTAGTGGCAAAATCCTTGGATACCTCCAACATTTCTTTCATCTACCGCACAGACTTTACCAGAGTACCCTAGGACAAAAATGGTTCGGTCATTTCAATTACACTGAAAAGATTAAGTTGGTCTGACTAGAAAGCCAAATGACACAATTATGAGCATAGACCTTTTATTTTTTTTTTCCCAGATGTTTGACAGTGTAAACATACATAAAATACATATTAAAGTTTAGATGCTTTACATTTTGTGCAGTAAATTGAAGCCTCAAAAAGAAAACATTTCGTTAAAAAGAAAGAAACTCAGTCGTGTTACTTAAGACAGTAAAATAGCAGCGAGTACCGAGACATTGTGCACTTCTTTTCTTTAAGACAAGTTACTTCGTGTACATCAGAGTCAGAAATGTGAGACTGGCTTTCTCGAATACTTATGTAGCTTGAATCACTGGTTAGATAGGGGCATATTTTCCCAACTGTACATCAGGGGGGAGCTCTTTCATTGGCTTCAAACGCTGCGGCCCCTCAGCCAGCCAGCATGACCACAGCATTGAGCATCAAGAGAAATGAAGCGTTGACTTTCCAAGCACTTGCCGCAGAAGGTAAGCGAGTCTTTACATTTGTGGTTGTCTCTTCCCTTCGGAAGTTAAGGGTTGTGCTTTGTTGAGGCATTTCAGAGAAATTACTTGGCATGCCACTAGTAATACTTAGGGTCATGGGTGTTGGGGACGATTTTGTTGAGCTAGTGAGGCTTGTGTTTGTAACGATTCCATCTTGGAGATGAATAGTTAGAGTTGCAGCTGCTGCTTCGTGTGAATTGATGGTTTCTAAGGATGTATCTTCGGGGTAGGGCACAAAAGCCTTGTCGGTGCTAGCAAAGGTGGTGTCTTTGCTTAGAGTGGCACCAAACGTTGTTTCCTTCGTTCGGTATTGTTTGGGGGTTTTGGTCACTTTGGACTGAGTTACCATACTCAGAGAGTTAATGGTGTCCACTGTCTGCATCCCACTTAGGGTGAACAAGCTTGAGGTAAATCCAGAAGGTGTGGGATATATGCTATGTTCCTTCAAAGATGATATTTGGCTAGAACAGGGAGTCCCTATCACATGGGCTTTTGTTTCCATCACCCACTTCAATAAGTAAGTGATGTTTTGTTTGTGGTCACATGACCACCTGTTATTGTGAAGGGTTATCTCCTGCAACTGAAAGAGTTGGTCAAAAGCTTGATCTGGAATGAATGTGAACTTATTATTGTGCAGGTAAAGATGTGTGAGATTTGTCAGGTTTATTAATGTTCCTGGAAGGATTTGTGTCAAGGAATTGTTAGACAGGTCCACGATATGTAGTTTGGAGGGCATGTTGGTTGGAACTGTCCACAGTTTGTTACTACTGAGGTTGAGAACCTCAAGACTTCTCAGTGTATTTTTAATGAGAACAACCTTTTCCAGCATATTCTTAGAAACATCCAGATATTTAAGGTTCCACTGATAAGCAGTATCAGATTTGTCAAGCAGTTTAATGTTGTTGTTAGCAGCAGACATGTTCCAGAGGGACCGAGGTAACTGAGCAGGCAGGCTTTCGAGCCTGTTGTTTGAAATATCCAGGGTCCTCAGATTGGTGTATTGGGTTAACTGGTTATGAAGATCGGTAAAATGGTTATAAGACAGATTTAAATGGATAATATTCTCTTGCAGTCCAGATGGTAATGTAGTCAAGTTTCTGCCTGAACAGTCCACATGCCTGTGCCTCTCTGTGCATATACATTGGAGAGGACAAATGCATAAAATACCAGGTGTCAGAAACAGAAGGATGAACAAGCTGGGAGACATTTTCAATATCTGATATTCCATCAAAGCCTGGAAACAAACAGATACACCCTTCTTTTAATATGCAAACACAATTAGGCATCTGCATGGGTCAGTTAGCATTAGGCAAAATTTTCAATAAACCTCGTTGTTGTTGAGTCCTTTTATAATTGTTCCAGTGATTAAACTAACAAAGCTCCCCTTCATTTATAGTCCAAATGCTTAATCCTTCAATTGGGGCTATGTGGTAGAGAGGGACTCTCTCCCCCTACTTGCTCCTGTATTTTCTCCCTTCTTTTTTCCCTTCCTTTACCAGTCTTTCTTATTTATCTTCCCAGAGCCTTAAAATTACAAAATGGCATTCTCTGCAAATAGAGAGTCAGAATCTTAAGCTGTTACTCTTTTTGAGAATATCCCTTCTTACTCAGATAGGAAAAAATGGCTGTCGTGCCTGGGGTTTTGTTTTGTTTTTTTTAAATCTCTGCGGTAATGTAATAGTCAATATTGTGTATAGAGTAAGATTTGATTTAGATATTAAGACAGTACTTTGAAATTCATCTTTGTCTCTTTGGGATAAATATGTCCTAGCAAAACATTTCAAGGCACTTGAAAAATTCAGACCAATACCATAATTTAAACCTCCCATTTTATAGTGATTTTTTAATGTATGTTTCAGTGCCGATTCTAAAAGAAAGCAGCGTGTATATTTACAAAGTGAATGAATATTAAAAAGAAACCCCTCCACTGACACTGCAGCAAATTTCTGGTGCATGCACTTGCTTGCTACTGAATATATATTCAATCCTCACGTTGACTTTTTCTTTAAAAAAAGGAAAAAAATTCCCAAGTCAGTCTTTTACTGATCTAAATAACAGCTTACCATAGTGTCGTCTTCAGCAGCAGCATCTCATTTTCTCCGGGAAACTTAAGCTTTAAAGGTCGCCTTGCTCTGGAGAGTGGGAGCCGCTTCTGGCTGTGGGCTGTGCTTGCCCGCTCAGCTGCGTTGTGCGGCTGTGAGCCCGAGCTCTGCAGCCACCTGATCAGTCCACAGAGGACTGCAGCGCTGTCATTGGTGCTGACTCAAATTTAGTGCAAGAGGTGCACACGCAACAAAATGGGCCCCCCAAGTTTGTTTGTTTTTTTTTTTAATTTACAGCATGGAGCATGCCCATCTACCTCCCAATTTGCCAGAGGATGTGGTGCCTCGTGCCCATTAGACCTGGCCCTCACTCGTTTCTGTGTATTTGAGCTCAGGTTCCACATTCTGACATTGCCTCATGAAGAATGTGCGGTTCTCTTTTTAAAGCCTCTACTCCTTATTCTCTTTACACGTTGGAAAATATTGAACACGAACTTGACCGTCCTTTTCTAAGCTGTTAATTTAACTATTTTTAACTCCTGCCTTTTCATGTTCTTCTAAAATGGTTCAGTTGTCCTGTCACTTTTTAAAATAACAGAATACAATCTATGTTTCATTTTCGGGTGCTCCCCCAACATGCTGATTATTATGTATAATCAGCTTTTCAGATTTATCAACCACTTTAATCTTCCTTTTTCGGAAGTACCGAAGTACTTACATATGGGGTTATTTTGTCATTATCTTTCTGGTACAAAGGATCATTTAGCCCAGACTACACATAAGCAAGACTACATTTTTAAATGAGCATCTCATGCTTTTAGTTAAATTCATATGGTCAGATAAACATGTTTTATTTTATGTCTTTTAGGTTAAGGATCTTTTTTCTCTATGCAACTCAACTTCGTTTAGTGAGTGGGTATATGTATTGTTCCATCCAGAGACATCTTCGATACAACAGGAGTGACCATGTATTCATTTGATTTTGTGTTTTAAAAATAATTGTATCAATTTTAGGTGATTTCTTCAGAACGTTTCACATTTTGCCTTACTGAGAAAGCAATTTATAGTTTTAAAATTGCATAGGGGAACCTGGGTGGCTCAGTCAGTTGAGCATCTGACTTCAGCTCAGGTCCTGATCTCAGGGTTTGTGAGTTTGAGCCCCATGTCGGGCTCTGTGCTGACCTCTCGGAGCCTGGAGCCCGCTTCAGATTCTGTGTCTCCCTCTCTCTCTCTGCCCTCCCCTGTTTGTGCTCTGTTTTTCAAAAATAATAAACATTAAAAAAATTTTTTTAAAGAAATAAAATTGCACAAAATAACGTCAAAGGCAAAACTTTGGTCATGAGTTTTAGAAAATGTGACTAGATTTGTAGTAGCTTCTGCTTCACCCTTAGGTGGATTGATTGTATGAATAATCTGTAAAAGCTCAAATCTAATTCCCAGAATATCCACTTTACCTTAGAAAAGAAAGCAAATAAAGTTATGGGATTTTCATTACCAAACTGTTACTATTTAAAAACCAATTCTTGGGGCGCCTGGGTGGCGCAGTCGGTTAAGCGTCCGACTTCAGCCAGGTCACGATCTCGCGGTCCGTGAGTTCGAGCCCCGCGTCGGGCTCTGGGCTGATGGCTCAGAGCCTGGAGCCTGTTTCCGATTCTGTGTCTCCCTCTCTCTCTGCCCCTCCCCCGTTCATGCTCTGTCTCTCTCTGTCCCAAAAATAAATAAACGTTGAAAAAAAATTAAAAAAAAAAATAAAAACCAATTCTTAGCATGTTACATGTAAAGAAGATCTCCTTATGCCTTGTTGTTAATCCTTGGTTTTTCTCTAAATTTGCCATTCCTTTGCCCCAGATTTTACCCCAAACAGAATTTATTATATTAAAATTTGAAGTTTATTTTCTTAGAAAAGAAACTATACTCTAAGAGTCACCTTTTGTATAAAATTCATGTTCCTCAAAAAATATCTATATTTTAAAAGTCTGCAGTGTTAGAGATTTATTATTGATTAGGTGCTTTATTCCCACTTTACTTGGAGAGTTCACCCTTGGACTCTTAATAAGATTCTTTCTATGGATTTCAGAAACCAGTCATCAATCTTAGTGCTTAAAAGTAATGTGTTAAAAATACTACGTTCAGCAATATTGTGGAAATAGAGAACGATTGTTTTGACATTTAGATTTCTTACATTTTAGCTCCCGTATATACTGTTATACTTCAAGGGATGAGACTGAGGGTCAGCTTACCAGACACCTAAATCTCTGTTACAATTTTAGGAAGTCTCATTACATCAATGTGGAAATAGAATTACCCAGTTCCATTATACTTACCAGTACTTTTTTTTTCTGAAACCAGGAACATGTTATTTCATTAACTTACGGACTCAAATGAATTTGGGTTTAGGCTTTATTGAGATTAGATTCTGCTGTATATACTAGAAAATTCCAATACGGTGGTAGTGACAGTATTTCTCATTTCAAGTTTGGGGACATAACCAAATTGCTTCCTATTATTCAAAGATTATTATAAAATTTTCAAAAAGATAAAGGGGAAACATTTTTAATATATTTGAATTGTAACAATCTGCCCTTATGTTTTTGGAAGCTCTCATCAAGTAAAATAATACCATATATTACTGTTACTCAAATAATTTTGTATAGCCTTAAGTGTTTGTTACAACTTATTTTAGATACGATTTCAGACAAATTGCATTTTAGATAAGTCTGTCAAGTCAGGAGTTCCAGCTATTGAAGCAACTATTATATTCTAGAGACTAAGCTGTATATTCATTTAACATACTCTTTTGTGAAATGCCCTGTCCTACCCCAACCTTGTGAAAGGTGTAACAGATTGCCCTGCCAGGGAACAACTGTCCCATGGTAATCAACAATTTAGAAGCCCAGTCGGTCGGTCTGTCTGTCTGTTTTTTTTTTTTCTTTTTTTACTGATTCCCATTTTATATTTTTATGAAGTTTTTAAATCTTGGTTCCAGTATAGGTAACATACAGTGTTCTATTCGTTTCAGGTGTACAATATAGTGATTCAACAATTCTATACTTAGTGCTCATCACCATAAGAGTACAGTAGTTTGTCTTTATTTCTTAAAAATTTTTTTTATTCTTATATATATTTTTAAGTTTATTTATTTTGAGAGAGACAGCGTGAGCAGGGGAGAGGCAGAGAGAGAGGGAGACAGCGCAGAGCCTGATGCAGGGCTTGAACTCACAAACTGTGAGATGATGACGTGAGCGCAAACCCAAGAGTCGAATGCTTAACCAACTGAGCCACCCAGGCGCCCCTAAAAAAAATATTTTTTTAAGTTTATTCATTTTGAGAGGGACAGAGAGAGAGGGAGAGAGAATCTCAAGCACTGACAGTACGGAGCCCAGTACAGGGCTAATACAGAATGCAAAGTCCTGACCTGAGCTGAAACCAAGAGTTGGGTGCTTAACCAACTGAGCCACCCTAGCACCCCTGTCTGTCTGTCTTTCTTTTTTTCTTTCTTCCTTTTTTTGGGGGGTTTTTTGTTTGTTTATTTTTGAGAGAGTCAGAGCATGAGCGGGAGAAGGGCAGAGAAAGAGGGAAACACAGAATCCAGAACAGGCTCCAGGCTCCAAGCTGTCAGCACAGAGCCTGATAGGGGGCTTGAACCCATGAGCCGTGAGATCATGACCTGAACTGAAGTTTGACACTTAACTGACTGAGCCACCCAGGCGCCCCTTCATTTCTTCATTTCTTATACTCGTAACATCTGTCATGCTTATTTGAGAGTAAAAGTACTACATTTTCTGTTTTTAGTAACATAGTTGGCTATTCAGACTGAATTTTCTGCTGGAAACAAGAGTACTCAACAAAGTATTTAATGGCATGGATGAACTGACAAGATAGAAATGATCAGGTTAGAACCCATGTGGATCAGTTTCTTGTCCCACCTCCCCACCCCTTTTTTTCCCATGCCACTGGCTTGTTGCCAGAACTCATTTATTCCTTCTGGATTTATGTTTGCTTCCTTGTAAACATTTAACTTGTTTCTCTGTCCACCATGTTTCCTATAAATGGTTCCTAACAGCATTAACAAAATTGTTCATTCGTATCATCGTACAATAGTTTCAAATAATGCCCGTATTGCTAGAGACAGATTACACACTATTGAATAAAATTTAAGATTTCTTTGTAGTTCTTTTTGTTCTTAGAATAAAATTCACTAAGGATGTATAGTCCATTCTGTTGTCTAATACAACTTGAAATAATGTTTTTTTCTCTGTTTATGTCACCAACTTTACATAAAGTTGGGTTCATTTGTTTCTATTAGTTAATAGTTTTTAGGGACTGCTTAAGTCAAAACCATATAACAAGATATATTCAGAGAAATCTTGCTTCTGTGTCCCCTTCACCCTATTCTACTCTTCCTCCTATTGGTGGTGACTATTTGTATTAACTTTTGGTTTTATATTAACTGTCTGTCTTTTTTTTGCAAACATATTAAAATATGTATGTATTGTATGTTCTTATTCCCTTTGCTTGTATTAAGGGCTGCATACTAAATATGCTGTTATACATCTTATTCTTTTTTTCCTTAATATATCTTGAAGATCATTTCCCATCAGCAAATAGAGATCTTTCACATTCATTTCACAATGCTTAGTACTCTTTATGGGATTGTACTTACCATGGTTTATTCCACCATCCCTATTATGAACATCTGTGTTGTTACCAGACTTTTGCTGTTACAGATAATGCCAGTGAATACCCTGGCACCTAAGTAACTTCATATTTTGTCCGGTGAATCTTTGAAAAAGATTCCTAGAAGTAGGATTGCTTGGTGAAAAGGTAAATGCATTTGGAATTTGTCTGGATATTACCGCATTTTTCTGTGTAGTCCATACCATTCTGCAGCCCCCTCAACAGTGAATCACGGTGTCATTCTCTGTCACCTCACCATACACTTTGTTGTTGAACTGTTGGATTTATAGCAATCCGCTGGGATCAGTATCTCAGGGTAATTTTAAATACAGTGCTCTAATTTGAAGAAAGTTGTACATCTTTCTGTTTTCAGGAGCTATTAAAATTTTTTCTTCTGTGACTGTCTTTTACATTTTGGACATTTTTTTCTATATTGTTGTGGGTCCTTCCTTCCCCCCCAAGTAGAATTTTTTTTTTAATTCGGAAATATTAGCCCTTTGTCTTATGGTTGCAAATTTTTTCCAGTTTGCCTTTGACTTTATTACAGTGGAATTTGCTTTTGGTTTTTTGACAGTGAAAAGTTTTTTATATAATTGGATTTTCCTTTTCTTTTTATTGCTTATGGAGTTTGAGTCTCAGCTGGGAAGATTTTTTTCTTCCAGGTTATAAAGCAATTCTCATATTTTTTTCTATTACTTATATAATTTCATGTTTTATATTTATATCTCTGGTCTGTTTGGTGCTTATCCTAATGTATGGATCCAATTTTATCTTTTTCCAAATGTCTATCCAATTGTCCCCATATTTCTTCCACTGATTTGAGATTTGAGTCTATTTCTGGACTTTGCATTCCATTTGTCTAATCAGGTATAAGTATCACAGTGCATGATTATTATAATGTTTTAACCATAGGTGCCCAAATATTTTGCTACGTTACTTTTTGATTAGATCTAGGTAATAACAATTACAGCACACATCATTGTGTCCCCCACTACCAACACCAAATGGAGTACATGTGTGATACATATATGTTGCAATGCATGACATAGGTGCTCTTTGGTCCTCTACTAGTGAAAAGAGTCCTGACCCAGGAGTCAGGGAACAAACTCAGCTTTTAGCACCGCTACTAAGCAAGTCACTACTCTTTCTGGCCTATTTTCTCATCAGTTAACAAATAAAAGGAGTTGAGCTGGATGGTCTTCAGGGTTGTTTCTGAATCTGGTTAGTGCTGATCTGGTAAGAGCACCACTGCCGTATGGTAGTTCAGTCTACGTTTTATCCCCCTGGGCCTTGTCCTTTTCCCATTTTCATGAAACAAAATTTTTCTTCCACTCTGGATCCTGGCTCTTCCATCTTTTTTGTAGGTTTTTCTTTGTTCCAGCACTTTCTTCTCTCCTGGATGTCTTTTATTAGCTTGCATTTCTTTCTGCTGATTAAGCAAGGATCGCCACTGTTTGGCTGCTCAGCTTCCACTGACCTCAGTGGGGAAAATTACATGCAGTAAATGGGAATTCTTTCTCCCCCTGGCAGAGAATTTTTTAAAAAAGACAACACCCAAAACTAGCTGCTGACAGTAAGACTGCTCTTCAGTTGTACAGAGAACAGAAGGAAGAAAGCTGCATGTAGGGTTTGAAGAAATCAGATGGGACTATGACCAGGTCATCGGCTCCTGATTTATCCGTAAGAGTTGGTGTTTCCCTATATTTCCCAGCACCCATCCTTCAAGAGATCAGGAAAAAAGGTAATGAGAAAGAAGAACAGAAGTGTGGAAAGAGCCTCTTGAGTAACCATCTTACATGTGAAATGAGAAAGGTTAATGATGATTTAAAGCACATCAAGGTCTTGACCAAATATAAAAACATAGCTTATTTATCCTAAATAGAATTCAGGAAATTCATAGGAAATTCTTAAACTCCTGATTGCTGCTGAGTAGGATTAACCTTAAAAATGCTAAGTTTGAAAAACAACATGAAAGAAGCGTTTTCAAGTGGGAGACGAAGAACCAGTGTAATATGGCAAGAGACATGCTTCAGGAATAAACGCCGGGAAAATAAGTCCAAGGAAGTGTTTCTGCAGATAAGCCTTTTTAATGGTCATTAAGGGATGGTTTAAAAGATTTAAAGGGAAATATTGTGTATAAAATTTCAGTGTCCAGAAAAGCCCGCTAGTTTTTTGTTTTTGTTTTTGTTTTTTTACTAAAGTGGGAGCTTTGTTAGTTTCTTGAACACCAGTGCTACAAATAAATACTGTATTTTGTTCTGAAAAACCCCACAGTAATGAGGAGTTCTTCACGGTTAAACTACTGACAAGACCACCACATTTTATTCTGAGTGATGGCTAGGGTAAGGAAGAAGACCACATGCTTGTTGGGCAAAGAAACACTTTTGTGGGCACAGGCCGGCACCCCCACAAGCCTAGCCCAGGAACGCTCACCGCCTGGACTCTGACAAAGATTAGGTCCACCCCTACTCTGGTAACTCAGTTTCATCACTTGTCAGGTAATGGAGAAAAGATGAAATTCTGCATAGGAAAGGTAGTTTAAGAGTTTAAATGTATAGTGTCAGAAAGTGTCCATTTAGGGAAAGTTGAGAATCATCTGTATTTGATGTAGTCTGTTTTTCTTGGAAAAATCATTCAAATTTGGAATGGAGCCATAGAAGTGTGGTTTTGTGTGTGTGGTTTTATTTTTTGTTTTCCTTTATAAGATTTCATTTTGTTTGGGTGCTAGAGCCATAGAACGAAGAAATTTTTACAGATGCTTAGTTTTAGGAGCGCCTGGGTGGCTCAATCGGTTAAGTGTCCAGCTCTTGATTTCTACTGAGGTTATGATCTCACAGTTTGTGAGTTCAAGCCCTGCATCAGGCTCTGTGCTGACAGTGTGGAGCCTCCTTGGGATTCTGTCTCCCTGCTGCTGTCTCTGCCCCTACCCTGCTCGAATTCTCTCTTTCTCAAAATAAATAAATAAACTCAAATAAAAATTTTAAAAAGGATGTTAGTTTAAAAAATTGTGCTCCCCCAATGTCTACAGTTTATGGTGCATGCTTATATTTTTTTCAGAGTAAACATCCCCAATCCAACCCCACCCCCACAATTTGATGTTTTAACATACTTGCTTTACTGTTTCCAGTGAGAGCTAAAAGGAAATTTTTGTATTCTCAAACATGCATTTTAGTTTCTCATCCCCACAAACTTGGAATATGTATTTAATACTTGAGGTGTTAATTTAAAATTTGGAGTTTTAGAGCACCCTGCTGGCTCAGTCAGCAGAGCATGCGATTCTTAATCTTGGGGTTATAGGTTTGAGCCCCACATTGTGTGTGGAGATTACTTAAAAATCAATCTTAAAGGGGCGCCTGGGTGGCTCAGTCAGTTAAGCGTCCGACTCTCAATTTCAGCTCAGGCCATGATCTCACACCTCGTGAGTTCAAGCCCCGCGTCAGGCTCTGTGCTGTGACTACCTGCTTCCAATTCCGTGTCTCCCTCTCTCTGTCTGCCCCTTTCCTGCTCGCGTTCTGTCTCTCAGAAAGAAATAACATTTAAAAAAATTTTTTAATTAAAAACTTTAAATAAAATTTGGAGTTTTGTTTAAAACTTGGAGTATGTATTTAATTTCTCATCCCCTCCCTCCCCATCTCAAACTTTGAAATGGAAAAACAAAGTGTTATTTATTCAATGTAACTTTACACACAGCTATTCAGGAAAAAAATATATATCCATTAGATGATATTAACTATATGTAGAGTGCTTATTTCCAAAGTGGCTAAGTTACTGACATACATACCATCCACATAGGTAAAATGTTCTCTACATTAAAGTTAGGTACAATAGCTAGTAAATAGATCACTGTTATGTCATTTTTTAAAAATAAGTTCCAGCCATGCACTTGGGCTTTAGCAGATTTCAGGTAGTTCCTGAATAAAAATCAAAATTGGCTACCAGTTGCCTTTTAATATATTTCATCACATGAAGAGAAAAAAAAGATGGAGTTCTGTAGGAAGGATGGAAAATCAGCTAAAAAGCAAATTACAGTATTTATAACAGTTCTTCAGGTGGGGGTGGCAAGGATTCACTGTGGTCTTGACCAGAGTCAGGAGGAATAGAGAATTCCTGACCCTGGATCTCATTGTGGGAATCTTCCTGGTTTTTCATGAAATCTTCTGGTGCCGGGGGCAAGTGAAATGAGTCGGGAGGAGGTGGAAATGATTGTTCAAACTCAGAATTGTAACCTTCACAGACTTGATTGAGACAGTCCAGAGATGGTGGGAGATTGGTGGACTCGTTTGGAAGAGGAGATATAATTGTCATTGTGGGTTTGTCGGATTGGTTACTCTCCTGTCCTTCCAAATCAAGAAGTGGGGAAGGTGGTGGATAATCTGCATCATCTGAAGAAGAAATAGCAGTGCCGATCGTTGATCCCCCAGCACTCTCCTCTGATGTACCATTTACCTGATCTTTTATTTTCTCTGTTTTGGCGTTGTTGGAATCTCCAATGTGTTCACTTGATTCAAACAACTTAATTTCTAAGTCATCTGCTATGAGTGTGTTTTTGCTTGGTTTCCAGGGCATAAGTGAAACAATTGATGTCCTTTTCACGGGTGCTTCGTTTTCTCTAAAGTTATCCAGACAGATGTCGGGGGTTTCACCATCGGCAAATGGAGACCTACCTGCCCAATTCTGATCATTTGAAACTGGTTTTCTCAAGCATTTCCATAGCACAATCATGATTATAGCTACAAACATAGACGTCAGAATTACACCCACTAATGTGGCAGCTATCGAATTAGAATTCGTTTCCCCTGGGATATTTGTGTTACTGGTAGTTTCTAGGATGAATCCTGGAGTCACCCTCTGTGAACTTTTGATACTTGGGGTTGGTGGTATAGATGGATTATGAACAGTTGGTAGTACTGGTTTTCCAGAAGACGTGTGGATAGACGATGGTTGTTGAGTGGAAGTGTAGAGAAATGGCGGCAGTTGTTTGGTAGAAGTATGGGCAGATGGTGGTAGTTGTCCGGCAGAGGTAAGCACAGGGAGTACTGTTTGTCGGGAGGAGGCGTTGGCCGTTGGTATTGGTTGTCTGGTGATGTCAGAGGCAGGTGGTTGCCCAGCAGAAGTGTGCGCTGCTGGTTTTTCAGAAGGAGCATAGGCCCCTGGTATTGATTGTCCACCAGCAACTTTGGCAGTTGATATTGGTTGTGCAGAAGAAACATGGTTGAATTCTGTTGGTTGACTCCAAGGATTCCCTGTTGTGTTTTGAGAATTAGCTGAGACATTGAGCCTTGATGATGTAAATACAGGAGACTCTGTTGTAATGTCTTCTGTCGTTAAGAGAAATGTATCACTGAGGTGTCCACAAAACAAAATTAAGATGAAATATTTGGGATCCATTTCAGAATGTTTCCTTTTTATCAGTGGTTTTATAATGAAAGAAAGAAAGACAGGTGTTATTTGGTGTCTGGCACAAAGTAGGTAGGTATTTGAGAAGTATTTATCGTTTCTAATTTAGACTTCATACACTGCAGTGTAAATACTCTTGAATACATCCTAAACTTAACCATAAAACACGTGGACCTCAGAGGCAAACGTCTCTCTTCGTTCTTTCATCAGATCTGTACTTGGCCCTGCTACCCCTTTAGCTTCATTACCTCATAATCCTTCATTTCACAGTCCTACTTCTTAAACACATAGGCTCTGTGTGCTGGTTCCATATGCTCTCTACTTTTCTCTTCCTTGCAACTAGAAATATACCAGTCCTGTTGCTTTGAAGGACACCGATAATCATCTATTACCTAATCCAACAGTCTTTTTCTTTATTCTTTCTTTTTCTTTCCTCCCTCTCTGAACCACTTTTGACACTATTGACTGTGCCTTCACTACTATTCAAGTAGCTCTTTGTGATAGTCTTCCTTTCATGTTAATCTCACTAGCTCCTGTTTTTCTCTTCTTAAATATGGGTACTTGGTATTCAGTCCTCACTCTTACCAGCTTTTCTCTGATCCTGAATCTATAAAATTTCAGCTCTCGCCTATATGCCATAACTCCCAAACCTGCACGTCCAGCCTAAATCTCCTTAATTCCGATTGCTTTCCATGACTTCTTGGTGGACATCTCCATGTATATATCCTACTGCCAGCAAATTTAACATACTCAGATCAATCCGTCTTCATCATCTTTATGTCAAAACTGACTCCTCTCTTCTCTATTTTCATTAATGGTATTGCCTTTGGTAAGTTTTTCATGCACAGAGTCTACTGTGTTCGTAGGCTCTGCAGCATCCTCAGAGTCTAGCACTATGTCATTAGGACATATGTCATTAGGAGCTCATACTCTTAAAGGAGTCCACTCAACTCAGAATCCTAAGTGATCTCTGAATCTGAGACCGTTCTGTCCAGTTGGTTAGTGTTGTCTTGCCGATGCTCTCATTTATTTATCGATGAACACTATCTTTGTGTCAGGCCTGTTCTAGGTTTGAGAGACACCCCCCCACACACACACCCAAAATATAGTTTCTAGTTTTCTAGTGGTGGAAACAAGTAATAATTGTAATAATTTAATAAGTTTTCTCATAAATGTATGCAAGAGATGCACAGAGGAACTAACATAGCCTGGGAGGTCTTCAGGGAGGGTTTCTCGGAGAAGTAAAACTTGAACTGAATTTTGAAAGGTCTGTAAGAACGAATTAAGCAAATAAAATATTCCAGTCAAGGAAACAACATATGGACACGGGTAGAGAAGGCACATGTGTAAGTTTGGCAGGCAGGGCTTTTTGTGGGATGTGGTAGATGGTAAAACTTGAAGAGTTAAGTTCCAGGTCTACTTCCAGCATGTAACTCTCCATCTAACTATGAGAACTAGTCATTTCATCTCTCCTGCTCTCAGTTGCCTTATCTCTAAAGTGAGGAGTTACACTAAGACGGTGTTCAACACTAGGTGTGATATACCTGTTTTGTACATCATTAAACACAATGATAACTATTTGGTTGTTTCTTAACATTAGGGAAAGGAACATCTCAGGGTGTTAGATCCTGGTATATATGATTAGAAACTATATGTAGATTAGAAAGGCGTGTCTGGATGGCTCAGTTGGTTAAACGGCCGACCTCAGCTCAGGTCACGATCTCATGGCTCGAAGGCTTGTGAGTTCAAGCCCCACATCGGGCTTTGTGCTGACCGCTTAGAGCCTGGAGCCTGCTTCGGATTCTGTGTCTCCCTTCTCTCTGCCTCTTCCCCCGTTCATTCTCTCTCTCTCTCTCAAAAATAAACATTTTAAGAAATCATTTAAAAAAAAAGTTTGCCCAGTGTTATGTCACTATTAGTGACAGAATGGCATTTGTACCCAGGACCATCTGATTCACAAGCATATGCTCTTTCTACTCGTCTAAACCACCTCAGGGTTTACATTTTGGCTCCTTTACAGCAAAGAGCCATGTATGTTAGGAGCTTAGTAAATACCTAACCTGTATTGGCTTCATGGCTCCTTTCCTTTTCAATTTTTCAGTATCTATGAATACTTCTGCCAGAATGTAAGCAGAGAAGATGAAATCAAAGTTATTAAATTATGCTTTGTATCCATTTTGCAAAAGGCTTAATAGGGAAAGAAATGGAACCTTTTGGCATAAATATGGGGATTTGAATCATCTCTAGATGGTTATCCATGCACAGTTCCCACTTGCTATTCTTAAGAGCATCAGCCCCTCAACAAGTTATTCTTCAGAGTTTCACTTTAGTTTTTTAAAAAATGCCATCCAAAGCAATGGAAAATATAGGCCATAAATTGGCTTCGGCCAAAAATGTTTCCTCTTTTGTGACTTCGCTTAAAATTTGTAAAAAACCCACATGGTTCCTCTTTTCAGTTAGCTGAAAAAGGCGTTAGAGAAGGAAAGACCTCAAACAGGAACATAATTATAAACCTATTTTAATTTGTAAGATCAATTTTGATAGGTTCATCACTTCTTTGGTCTTCCTGTGGTCAATAGGAAGACCATAAAACTTTTGAGTATATGAGATTTTTTGCTTGTCATTTAAGGGTTCCAGCAATATCAAAACCAAATTCTATTTTTTACCTATCTTATCTCTTTTTCCCACTCTTCAGTTAGCTGTCTACCCTCCTAGCATCTGCTACATCAGAGTGTTAGAATCTGTTAGAATTCTGCAGCAAATCAGAACAGCCCAGAAAAGAAAGAGCAGGATTTAAAAGAGGAATAAATAGGGGGCCTAATGGTGAAGAAACTGACTTTTTCTAACTCAGAGAAGTGAGGCAGTTGTTACGACCGGTGCAGAAAGAAAGTTCTTTAACATACGTAGTTTTTAAAATATATAAACCATGTGTACCTGAAGTACCAACATTGCTTCTGTAGGGAGAGAGGCAGAAAGAAAGAACCATATGGGGCAGGGGAGTAAAAAGAAGATGTCAGATATGATGAAATGAAAAAAGGAGTGCAAAGAAATAAAAAAAATAACACCAAGGAGAAAAATAAAGCAAAAATTAAAGGAAGCAGCAAACATATGGAAAAGGAGAAGGTCAATGGACTAGAGAAATTATTGAAAAGAAAAGTTAATGAAAAGCTAAAGAAAAAGTAGTGGTTATGTAAACTAGCAAGAAATTAGGGTATTTGATTAAGGTGGGCAAAATTAGAAAGAAGTTGGGAGAGAAGATTGAAGTAGATGAAAGGCCCACGAAGTGCTGTGCTCTGTCACTAGCCTGTATCTGCGGACACAAGGAAGCAACCAAGAGCAGCCTTCCCAAATGGAGGACTTGACTCACCTGTCTTCTCAGACTCCCTTGTCTTTCATTTCAGGCTCTCCTATCTCTTCTAAGTATCCTGAAGACACTTGAAATTTTTTCCTGGCACTGTTCACAAGCATGCCTGCTCATTATTCTAAAGAACCCATGCACGTAGCAAAGCATGTTTCTAAAAATCCCTTAGTCTGCTGCTCAAGCACATCCCAAATTTGTCTACCTTTGTATGCCAGTATCTTGCTCATTATTATAGGCTGACAACTTTGAGGTCAAAAATCTGTGATTTGGGTCCTTTGCTTTTCCTGAATATTTTAAAACGTTTTAAAAGAGGAAGGAAAACGACAGCTATATTTTAACTAACTGTACAAGAAGTTACAGTGAAGTAGGAGTCCTCATATATTAGCCATGTTCTCATAAATATAATGGCATAAGGATATAAAGAGTATAGTTAGGGGCGCCTGGGTGGCTCAGTTGGTTAAGTGTCTGACTCTTGATTTCAGCTCAGGTCATGCATGATCTCACGGTTCATGAGATTGAGCCCCACGTTGGGCTCTGTGCTGACAGTGCAGAGCCTGCTTGGAATTCTCTCCCTCTCTCTCTGCCCCTCCCTTGCTCGTGTGTGTGTGTGTGTGTGTGTGTGTGTGTGTGTGTGTCAATAAACAAACTTTAAAAAAGAAAGTACAGTTAAAATTCTGTTAAGTTGCATATGATAAGAAATAGGTCATTGTCATTTTTTTTAATTTTTTTTTAATGTTTTTATTTATTTTTGAGGCAGAGAGTATGAGCAGGAGAGGGGCAGAGAGAGAATCTGAAGCAGGCTCCAGGCACTGAGCTGTCAGCATGGAGCCTGACATGGGGCTTGAACTCATGGAGTGTGAGATCATGACCTGAGCCGAAGTCGGACGCTCAACTGACTGAGCCACTCAGGCGCCCCAGGTCATTTGTCATTTAAAGAGAATCATGGAGATTGGAGAACATATTCTAGGGAAAAAGTCAAGTATAGGTATAATAATACCTGAATTATTATGGCTTTGATATTATTACTGCTTTGATGTAATAAGTTACAAGATAGATTAAAATTTATTATTAGTGTATCTCCAGCTGGTTGTTATTAAATCATAAAAGGAAGAAAACACCAATTCTTTGTCTTGAGGAAGAGTGGCAAAAGAGATTAACCTTGAACTATAATAGGAAGTATTTGGTGACTTTTATTGATAATAATAGCTATCATTTACTGAGTACCCATTAAATGTTAGGTACTACCCTATTTTAATGAGCAAGGTAGTGTTACCTTCATCTTATAGATAAAGAAACTGAGGCACAGAGATGTGGGGTAACTTGCCAGAGTGTCACAGCTGTAAATAGAGGCACTGTTAAAGAAATACCAGTTGTGTACCAGAGCCGTTTCCTTCTGTCCCAAGTCACTAGATATGCTGCACTGTCTTTCATAGTAAAATTACGAAGCAGGAATGTTTTATGAAGGAAGGAGACGTGGGATCTCTGAGAACAGATACGTAAATAACTTTTGGAGGCTGTCTTGAGTAAATGGTAGGGAAAAAACTAGAAAACCATTTAGTCCTCTGATTCTATGAAAACAGTTGTGGGATTTTGAATGGTTAGCTTATAAGCTATCATATTTGAGGTAACTTCTAAAGATTGGACATTGAAAGACATCAGATTTATATTTAACAAATTTGAACTTTTTCAGAATTCATAATTTCCTTCCAAGTAGAGTTATACAGGAATTCGTTGAAAAACACAAGTACTGTTAAACTCACAAGTACCATCGAACTGACCCTTTGAAAATATAGACAAATCTTGTCTAAGAAAAAAAAAAGAGAGATAAAAATCTTTATTTTCTAACTTATGTAATAATTACTTAGAAAAAAATCCAAAGTGGACTTCTATAAGGGAAAGTCATAAATATTTATGAAATGTTGAAACAGAGTATCACCCATTATGAATTTATTCTGTGATATTACAAGTCTATGTAAACTAAACCCTTTGCAATTTTTGTTTTGGAGGGTATTTACTTTGTAACTGCCCAGTTTACTCACAGAATAGGCATGTTTTATGCATGGTAGCAATTTTCTATTATTTATCCTGTGAGTGTTTTTTTCCTATATCTCATACTGGTTACTAAAGGCTCAGATGATAATGTGTGGCATAAATACGTACATGATATGAATACATGTACACACATTTTGTCATAACAGTTTTGTCTTAGTGAGCTTTAAAAATGAGCCATAATATTTTCCTTTAACTTAAATATAAAATTCTTACTTATTACTTAAATATAAATATAAAATTATTACTTAAGTATCAAATTTTTACTTAAAATTCCATTTGTGTAAAAATTAAAGCATATGTAATAATGATAATTGAGTATCTCATCTAATCTCCTTTGCTTTCTTTTTAAATTAAGTGAAGGTGAAGATGACCGTTTTTACCGTGGAAACTAAAGAGGATAAAAAAACAATTTAAATCTATGGATTATGTTACATGTAGGAACATCTTATAAGAAGCAAGTTAGAATTTTTCACAGTTGGTATTTGGGGCTTGTAAATTCACTCATATCCCATGGATTCTAGTTTTACTTCTAACCCTTAGCTTTATCCACTATGTTTATAGTTTATATCTTTTAATTACAGAACTAAGGCTAACTAACCATTGTGATTGAATAAACTTAAAAGGGCTTATATTATACAAACCTAACTGAACATTTTTCTCCAAGGCAAGCTCAACACTGAATTTTTTTGATACCATGCAATAAATTACAAAACCGTTATAGACATCTTTAGACTAGCAGAGTTTATGTTTAAAACCCTAACACCATTTTAGTTTTAAAAATAAACTTTATATATAACAAAGATCAAACCAGATTGCCTGTGTGAAAATTTTCTTACCTCAGCTGTTAACTTCTTTTTGCAGAATGCTAAGTTCTTGTTCTAACTGGACATTTTGGTGATTTGGCTAAGGAAGCAAAAGGGGTGGTTCAATTCAGATTAAAAATGGTCCTGTAGCAAACTGAAATGCTTTCTGTAGAAGAAGAGGAAGTTGATGGATAGTTGGTTCAGGAAGTGCAATAAGCCACAAAATGACTAAGAAAGGCACTACTTTAAGAGAACTTATTTTGAAACACGATTTGCAGCTCTATGATTTGAATGCTTTTAATTAATATTGGTAAGTAAACATTTGAGACTCTCTAGTAATGTGATTATATAATTTAAATATTTTGAATAGAACTTTAGAGGCAACTCACACAGTCTAAGGAAAAACTACCTGTTGGGTTATTACCCACAGTGAGATTTCTTTTCAGAAGAGGCAAATGGTGTGTTCTGTTTACTTGATCACCTTTTGCAAGTTGCTGTACTTCTGAGTCATCATTTCCTTCTCCGGAGGAATATGTCACTTACTGAGCTGTTGTGAAGATTAAATAAGCTAACGTGTATAAATGCCTCGCACACAGTAGGTAGCCAGTGAATGTTAAGCTTCTTTCCTCCTACATAATTTAGACAAAGCCCAGGTAAACTTACAGTCAGTTTTTCTTTGGACCAAATACGTAACGATGTTGGGAGTTCAAGAGCACAACTCTTTGATTATCCACAAAATAGGTACTTCTCAGTAGAAGGTAAAATAAATTGGGAATCATTATTTAAATAAATTAACCAAGCAAAATATAGTGAAAAGAGAATGCGTCAGTCTGAATAAAAATTTTCTTTGGACAGGTCACCTTGTAGCCTCTTTCCTCATCCAAAAAAGGGAGATCATGATTCCTAACTTGTAAATCTGGTCCAGGATTAAATGTAAAGTGCCTAGGATAGCACCTGTTACAGTAGATACATTACGTTTTAACCCATGCCCTGCTTTTCCCTGGTCACTGCAGAGGATCCCAGACTGTTAAGACCTCGTTCTTAATGTCAAGGTTACTTATAACTTGGTACAAAAAGAATAGTTTCTGTTTTTAAGGGGTCCTATAAAGCAGAGTATAATCAAAACACTAAACTTTTGACTCACTATTTTAAAATCGCTGAATTAAGTGTGTGGACCATAATACCAAGGGGTGGAAACAAAAATGTCTTCGTTCAAAAATAACTTTTAAAATTTGAACTCAAAACATACCTTAATGTATCATGTTTAAACACTGTCAAGTTTGAAAAGGAGCCACTTTTGTTTGTTCACGAGCTGTCATTGGATAGCATCATTCTGAGAGTGTGTATTTAATTAGGGAGTTGATAAATTTTAGGTATTCCTGCAATAGAAGCTTTCTGTTTCGTCAGAAATTGTTTGACCTGTATGTTGAGTACAAAAGTAGTTACCTAGTTAATTCCTTGTTTTTAAAAAGGTGCTAATTTTTTTCAGTATCCTCTGACAAGTATATATGGCCCCTGATTCAAGGAGCTGTTTGTGTTACCACTATTCGTTCTAGTACACAGTCTCACATTATTAGTTTGTATAAGATGGGAGCTCTGCTCAGTTTCATTTGCCAGTCTGGTCCTTTCTACCCCTCAAAAGGTGACCTGATATCACCATGACTGGCATGAGTGTTCTCTTGCTTTCCCTTTTCCCTTTTTGACATTTAGTTTTATCTAGAGTAATATGGTTATAATTTTTTAACACATTGGTAACACGTTGATCATAAAACGGATACTTGGGGGTTTTTTCCCCTCTCATTTTAAGATGTAACCTAGATCTTTAGAGCCATGGTACCTGTAAGAAGTGAATTTGGCCAAGAGCAGTATCACCTAGGGAATTAATGCAAAAATTACCAGTGCCTGGAGGCCACCCCCCGTTCCAACTGAATCAGAAAGAGAGGGTGGGAATTAGGTTTTGGCTAGTTTTAAAAGCTCTTCAGATGATTCTGATACACAGTCAGGATGAGAATCACTAACCTAAAAGGGAGAATAAGATTGTGATCGTACTTGGTAAAAATATACAAAATGTTTTCTTACATGGCTAGCGTATTGCCCAAAATAAATGCTCAGTAAGGGATGAGATTTTTTAAATTTAGCTTGGTCTTTAGTATGCCCTGATCAATTTTAGCAGTTAGTTGGAAAGTCTCTCAAACCAACTTTTGTAATACATTCAACTGAAGGTGGAAGTCTTCATTTGATTTAAGTGTAAGTCATTATTTTACTTGAACCCAGTTTCTTGAAAGGTTAAACAATTACCTAGAGCATCTCGTTTTCCAAATTAGAACAAACACACCACCCCCCCCCACACACACACACCCCTTTCCTCTGCTCATGTCACATTAGATAGTAAAAATAAGTAAATAAAATTGATCATTTGTCAGGCCATTTGGCATCCTTGAAGTCAGAAAATTAATCGGCCTTTGGATATTTGCTATAAATAGTCCAGTAAGCAGTATTTATAGAATAGAGGTACATGGCACTTGAACAGTAAGATATGCTGTACGTTTACACTTGGCCTTCTTGTGGCTCCAGTCTCCCCTGTTTCAGTTGGGCACTATTTCTTATTGATCTTTATAGTGTGTTGTCTAAGATAATAAAATGAATACAAATAATATATGTAGTCAGTTTTATTCTAATGAGTCTTAACTTATGATACAAAATTAAAAGTTTTAATTAAATATTTGTAGTAGAAAAACACTTTCTTATGTGTGCCATACTTAAAGATGAAAACATCTAGCATAAAATTAGCTGTGTTGATATACGAGCTGGGACAGATTCCGTCTCATTCAGCAGAGGCACCGTTAAACTACAGTTCAACTCTGTGCGTTAGGAATTTGGCTTCTGTTAGATGTTGAAGCATATACTTGCCTCTAAGGACACATTAAAACTCTTCAAAGTTTAATTACATTCAGACAAAGATCATCTAACTACTGCTGCTGAACAGGAAATATTTAATTGTTCCTTTCTACCTCCATTAATTAGTTCCTTCAACTCATCTTTAAAACCTTCTCCACGTTCTTGGGTGTTTTATTATTTGCTTCTTAAAATATTCAGTGTCAGAATGAAAGTGCACAGTTTAAGTATTTGAGAAGGTGAACTGACTTCTTCCCTTCTCGCCTGCTCGATTCTAAATTGCAAGGCTGCCATGTCAACAGATTTTAGACCAACTTGTGGCATTTAATACCAAACGGATTTCATTTTTACTTCATAAGCTTTCTCATTGCTACTTTGCATTTGTCTTCACTAAAGCTTCTGTTAGTTAGTGAGTTTTTCAGTTCCTCCTTCATCTTTTCTGTCCCTTGTAGCTGTGAGAGTTCCAGTAGATTGCATCATTAGGTTGGGCCCTGTGAGCTGTTGTGCTCTTTTCCAAGTGTCTGATTCAGCAGGCCATAGACCACTGCTTGCCAGAAAATCGCCGTTGGTTCTCGGCTGACGCTTGCCTACTTGTTTTGATCGTCTGAGGGATGAGACTTTGTTTGCCAGAACTACAGTCGAAAGAAATAGGAGGGTGCAGATAAGAAAAAGCACTGCAATTATAATTAAGCAAATTAGCATAGCCATTTTGTTGTTGTTTTCCTCACAGACCCCTTTTTTGAAAATGTCATGGGGACTTTTGCTTGTGTTTTTGATGCTCGGTACTGTTGGAGAGCTGTTCCTGACAACAGAAGGTATATAAATCTCCAGTTCCGATTTAGGTGTTAGAGATAGGACAGGAGATGACGTGGCGATTTCAGTCATGTTTGTAGAATTACTCTTTTTATCTACTGCAGAAGTTGTAGGGTTTGTGTTCATGTTTTCATTTTGGTTTCTGCCCGTCTTATTTTGAATATCTGGATCCCAGACAGTAGTACTGTTAGCCCACAGATGGGTATAGTTTGCTTTTGTTCCAGGACACAAAGAAAAAGCTGTTGTCATCACAAAGGCAAGATGCAGGTAATGTCCTGCGTGTTCCATGTCCATGAGTATACTGGTAATCTGTTGGGACAGCAGATAATTTGTTAATTTGTGAAAGAATAATGGTTCCTGCTTTTCTGGATTGTAGTTAAAAAGTGGACAGCTGATATCTTATAAGTTAGCTACAAACTCATACCTAATATTTGCTGTCCTGTTTGAATTCCTTCTCAACTGACTTTTTCTATTAGGCTATGTATAAAGAAACCATTTAATTTCTGTTATTCTTTTAAATGCTAGAAGTTGGCATTATAAATACCTATGAATCATTTTAAACTGAATACTGTGGTTTTGTATAGTTTTCTCCCCCTCAAGCATGCTGAACTTCAGCTTTGGGTCGACAACTTCTGCTTCTACTTTCCTGATTCCTCCTTCCTGCCCCCGCCCAGACCCCAACCATTCAAGGATCTTTCTTGCAGAAACTCCCCACACTCTAACAAATGTGTCACTCATCTTTATATGGGCCTTAAGCATTTTGCTTTAAGTAGGAAAAGAACATGCAAATGGCTTTTTGGGGTTTTGTTTTGGGGTTGAGAAAGGGGAAGTGTGGTAGCAACCAAAGGAAAAGGATTTCAAATAGGAATTCAACATGTTCTTTAAAAAAAAAAAAAATGGATCAAGATGTTCTTTTATCTTCCTGGGTGTTTATCTTGGAGCTTAGAATAAAACTGGTACTTAGAAATATACTCCTGGGTATTTGTGAAAGCAATTATATATGGTGTTGGTTCTCTCTTTCACATCTGTATCCCCTGACTTCTTGTGGCTTTCTGAAGGCAAAGGCACGCCAGGTTTTTCAACCTAAAAATCTGGCATTACAGTGAAAATGAGGCAGATTTCTTATGAATAATATCGAAAGTTAAATTTATTGACTTTTTTCATCATCATTTATGCCCAGCATTTTTTCCATGAATATTTTGACACAGTGTTTTAAAATACATGATACAGGGGCGCCTGGGTGGCTCAGTCAGTTAAGCATCCGACTTCAGCTCAGGTCATGATCTCACAGTCTGTGAGCTCGAGTCCCGCGTCGGGCTCTGTGCTGACAGCTCGGAGCCTGGAGCCTGCTTCAGATTCTGTGTCTCCCTCTCTCTGACCCTCCCCCGTTCATGCTCTGTCTTTCTCTGTCTCAAAAATAAATAAACATTTAACAAAAAAATAAATAAATAAATAAATAAATAAATAAATAAATAAATAAATAAAAATAAAAAAAATAAAATACATGATACAGTAAAATAGAGAACACCAGGATTGTGGGGATTTAGACTGAAGCGGGAAGACCAGGCAGATCTTGAGTCTTGACATATAAATAAAAAAGATGAACTTTAGTTGTGGCTTCAGGCTCCTTGGAAGGCAGTACAAAAAGGAGACAAGTCTGTTCCTAATTCTCATTATCCACCATATGATTGAAGATTTAAACAGAGCTGGCATATCTGTTCCAGGTACTGATGAACCAGCGGGAACGATCTATCACCATTATCGAATTATCTCTTTTATTATAATATTGTTTGAGCTGCTTTTTTTTTTTTTGTAAGAGTATCTTATTGTTAGCATTTGTTTGAGATAACTGGAAGCAAAACCTACATTATTCTCCTGAGATTGACTCAGTGGAATTGCCTGTTTAAAAACTTTATTTTATAGATGTTCTTCTCAAACCTGAATGTGAATGGGAGTCTTTTTTTTTTTTTTTTTTAATGTGGATTCTGATTCTGTAGTTCTAAGAGGGACCTGAGATCCCGCATTTCTAGCCTCCTCCCAAGTAAAACAGATGTCACTGCTAGCCATGCTTTTTTGAGTTTTGAGGTTTTATAATAAATAGTTGCTATGTGTCATTGGATAATATTTGGATGCTATTGATATACAGAAATCGAGAATAACAAATGTGATACGTTGTTATACTAACAAAAGTAGCTTATAATAAAGGTAAATGGCAACTAACCAGTGAAGTAATATTTCCTAAAGGAAAATAAACCTTTATTATGTGTTCTAGAATTAAGATTACTTTTTGGATTATGATCTTTAATAGACAGTTGAAGGGATTGTGCACTGACTTCTATAAAATAGTGTTCAGCTTCAGTTTTTAAAGTGAATGACACCAATCTTAGGATACTTTACGGTTCTTTCACAAAGAGAAATACTTTATTTTGGGTTAGCAAGTAATTTCCCTCCTTTCATCCTAGACTAGCCTTCTGCATGCAATGCTAAAATAATTTAAAGCGGGTTATTCCTATCACATTAGTTCATTAACAGTGTAGTATACATCATGGTATTCGTACTCATTTCAGCAGTGCTTACCACGGGGTAGATAATAGGCCCGCTGTGGATTGTCTTCGGCCAGATGTACTGTCATTCCCAGATAAACAAGCTGTTAACAAAATGAGACTTTCTCTTGCCCTTACAAATGCCTGAGAATAGAGAACTGTCTCTGTGTCCCCAGTCTATGCCATGGAAGCCAGGTTATGTTACCAAAAGTTCTCTTTATCTCTGGTCATTTTGAATAAAATTTAGAATGCCTAAGCATTCATAATGAGAACTTTATTTTTTAAACTTTTTAAATAACAAGTAAAACTTTTCAATTCACTGTGGAATCTAAACTCAGATCCTTTCTAATCCTCATAAAAACTATGTTGATGATAAATCTTTCCATTCCTAACTTAAATGTTACTTAATAGTACAGAAAAGAACAGTATACATTTTCAATCACTTATGATTCTACTTTATTAGTAAGATTCTTAGGTATTATTTGAAAGCACTTCCTTCAACACTAATCTGTACAACGTTATGAGTAAAAAGCCATAAAAAAAGCCATATATATGACCTACCTTACAAATTCTTGGTCAAAATTTGGTTATAACCTGATTTTAATAAGCCACTTCTTTTCTTGTCTTGAAGCACAGCTTCCAAGTAATTTAAAGCAGAATAGCCTTGGAGAATATGAACCTTAAAGTAAATCTGCAGTGAAAAAAAAAAAGGATATGTACAGCTAGCTTTCCACTTTTAAAACCAAACCACAGATGACACATTTCCTTTCTGCTGCAACTAAAGCACATGTCACAGGGGGGAAAAAAATCCAACTTGTCCAGTTGGCCACTGGCATGACAGGAGGCTTTGTACAACAAGTCCCCGCCTCCAGGGCAGGGAGGGTTTTCCGCCCCATGCCTTTTGACCTTATGTGCATTACATATGCCTGCTGTGTGCTTTTGAATGATATATTAGTACCATTCAGAAAGAGATGGAAGGGTATTTTTCCTGCAGCATTAAAATCTTCTCTAAAAGTTTTATTTGTGTACCACAGGCTGATTTAATGACATGAGTTAGGAGACCTGGGGTATTGGTCAGATAATAGAAACAGTGATACACATAACCGACATCTCAGATTGCGGAGCTACAGCAAAGACTTGAGAAAATGTCTAGTAAACTTAGATTATATGGGGCAGAATATACTTTTGTGTTGTTGAATGTATACACACAAAGTCTCAGCCTCTCTCTCTCTTTCTCCCCCCAACCCCCGAAGGTCCTGTCATCACTTCATATTCAGTATGTCTAAATGGACTTCATTTTCCCTCCAAAAGTGGCTGCCCCTCATGATCTCTTTTTTTTGTTGTTCATGATAGGAACATTCTTTGTGATCTCAGAGGCTTGATACACAGCAAGTCCTTTTAATTCAAGTCCTTCCTTTCAGCCCTGACCAGAACTTGGATCGTGTTGGCTCTTCCTTCATATTCTTGAATTGGTTTCTTTTTTTTTTCTTTCTTTTTTTTTTTTTTTTAACTGTCACCATAGCATTTAGATCCTTAGGAGGCCATACCTAGACTACTACCTTAGCTTTTTTTTTTTTTTCTTACCAGCCCCGACTTCTTCATGTATCTTGTATACATCACTTCCTTTGATCATATCACTTCTTTAAGAATGTAAAGTTGAATAACTCCTTAACACCTATAGCAGTGATTCAGAAATGTCTGTGTACGTAAATATCAGATGAGAAGTTTTTTTAAAAACAATGAAAATTTCTGGGCCCCGCTGTATACATTCCTATGTAGTAGGTCTGGGCTAGCACCAGGAAGCAGACTGCATTTGTAACAGGTGCCACGGTTGATTGTGATACTGGGCTCCACAGAACATAGTCTGAGAAATAGTGGAGAAAACTCAAACCTCTTGAAAAATTTTGATCCCTTCACAACTTAACTCTTACATATTTTTCAAACTGTCTCTCTTTTTTGTGAAGTTAAGCTTTCCGCTTCATTTGGTTTTGTGTTTTAGTTTTTATTGAAATTCCAGTTAACATACAATGTAATGTTAATTTCAGGTGATTCAACACTTACAACACCTGGTGCTCATCACCAATGTGCTCCTTAACCTCCATCACCTATTTAACCCACCTCCTTCCCCTCCCTCAAGTGACCATCAGTTTGTTCTCTGTAGTTAAGAGTCTGTTTTCTGGCTTGCCTCTCTTTCTTTTTTCCCCTTATGATTGTTTGTCTTGTTTCTTAAATGCCACGTATGAGTGAAATCATATAGTATTTGTTTTTCTTTGACTGACTTATTTTACTAAGCATAATATACTCTAGCTCCATCCGCGTCATTGCAAATGACAAGATTTCATTCTTTTTTTATGGCTGAGTAATATTCTATTGTAATATATACCACCTCTTCTTTATCCATTCACAGTTGATGAACATTTGGGCTCTTTCCATAATTTGGCTACTGTAGATAATGATGCTGTAAACATTGAGTTAGTATTTCTGTATCCTTTGGGTAAATACCTAGTAGTGCAATTGTCCAGATTTATCTCTTAAAACGTCTGTACATGAATCCTTCATTCCAGCTAAAATAGTTGACTGTTGCCTCAGCACATCTAGTTATCTGTTTCTTTTCCTCTTTAGAGGCCTCTTTCAGGCCTCTCCATGAGGCCTGCCAGCCCCTCCTCTAGTTGAATTCAAAGTTTCTCCTACCCACTGAAGCCTCAGCATCTTCTGTGTAGCTTTCACTGGCTACCCAGTTTGTGTTCATATCTCCCTCTTCTGAACTTTTTCTCTGCTATTTGTTTGATAAGTGATTACATACAACCTCATACCTTTCCTGTCATCTTGAAATATTTTATTTTGGGGCACCTGAGTGACTTAGTCATTCGAGCGTCCAACTCAATTCAGGTCATGATCTCAGGGTCTTGGAATCAAACCCTGTGTCGGGCTCTATGCCCTTGGCATGGAGCCAGCCTGAGATTCTCTCTCTGCCTCTCCCCCTGCTCGTGCATTCTCTCTCTCTCTCTCTCTCCTTTCTCAAAAATAAATTATTTTAAAATCATTTAACTTATATTTTTATCTTATTTCCTCCCAACAAGATTTTTAAAAATCTCTGAGGTAAGGATGTTTATCGGGCCTAGTACTACCAGAGTCATCGAGTATAGAACTTTGGGCCAAGTTAACATCAGTTCCGACTTGAAGTTCTAGTACTGTGTTCTTCAGGGCTTTCTGGTGGTCTTTACCTTGGCTGCTCTCACACTGATCAGCATTCTTTTGAGTTGTAAGCAACTTAGGACCTAATATGGCTTAATCAAAAAAAAAGAATTTATTGGCTCACACAACTGAATAGTCCAGGGATAAATTCGGCCCCAGGAGAGGCTTTATCTAGGACTCCAATGAAATGGCTGGGGCCCTCTCTCTCTCTTCATCTCTCTGCTCCATTTCTTCAGTTTTCAGGCAGGCTTTTCTTTCATATGTCAAGATATGAGCTAACAACTCCCAGGGCAATGTGTTTCCTTGTTTATAAACACCAGGAAAGAAAAAGTCTCAATTCCTAACTAAAGCTAAAGTCTCTGAATTGGGCCTGTTTGGCCCTTATTGTCCTGATTTAAGTCATATGATCATTGCTGAACCACCGGTAGTCAAGGTGGGGTGAACGAATTGACCAAAGCCATTCAGATGACTCCAGGGTTCCAGGGGGTCATCCCCACCCAGACTGTTCAGCTGGGAAATTCTGTGGGCCTCGAGGCAACCAATCAGTGTTCACTGCCTTCCTCTGTCTGTGGTGTGCAGGTTTGTTGCTCAAAAGGTTTTGAATTGGAGACTTGTCTCTTCCGTTTTACTTCTACCTTCTCAATGTCTAAAGAATAACTGATTTTAGAAAATGGACTTAGACTTTATATAATTGTTTTATATTAGTTTTCTCTAGAAAGCTAAACAGAAAACTGAAAGAATGAAATAGATTAGTAGCATCTGTATATTTATCCAGAACCCTGTTAACCATCTGTGTCCTTTTTTTGTCATCTTCCTTAGGTTTAAAACTGGCCAAATCAATGGCGATTTGCTGATATACCACGTCTTGCTGACTTTAAAGCCATATTATGCAAAGCCATATGAAATTGTAGTGGACCTTACCCATACTGGGCCTAGCAATCGCTTTAAAACGGACTTTCTCTCCAAGTGGTTTGTTGTTTTTCCTGGCTTTGCTTATGACAATGTCTCTGCAGTCTATATCTATAACTGCAACTCCTGGGTCAGAGAGTATACCAAGTATCACGAACGGCTACTGACTGGCCTCAAAGGCAGCAAGAGGCTCATTTTCATCGACTGTCCTGGGAAACTGGCTGAGCACATAGAGCATGAACAACAGAAACTGCCTGCTGCCACACTGGCTTTAGAAGAGGACCTGAAGGTATTCCACAATGCTCTCAAGCTAGCTCACAAAGACACCAAGGTTTCTATTAAAGTAAGTTTCACTCCTTGTTAGGTAAATGATTTGTTAGCTTTCTCGGCTAAGCAGGCTGTGCTGGTCTTGCTAGGTGTCCTCATAGTGGTGTGTTAAATGTAAAGTAAGTCCAGGTGAAGGAAAAACCAAGCTCTCTATCTTCATGGGGGTCCTGTGGAAGATATGAGAGGTGTACGCTTAATTATAGTCTAGGTCGGATTGGAAGCAGGAGAGTGTTGTAGAGAGTGCAGTTTGCCATATATCAGTCAAGTGGTAGGAATGTGTGGAGGGTGGAAATTACCAGGTGAGAATTCTTCTGATGATTACGTGCTCTTTGCAGAGTGGGAAACGAATCAAGAGAAAATCCATAATTGTCTGTAGGATTCTTGACCTTTTTAGAAAAAATATTTTTAAATGTTTCCAGTCTCTTTTGAGATCATTTATCATAATAACTATTGAGTCCATTTGAATATGTAACGGTGGTGACTCTTCCTTAAATGGCAAACATGGTATTTGTTTGGTCGGTTGGATGGCTGGTTTTCAGAGCCTCTTACAACTCTATATAGCAGGATTTAATTCTTCACTTCACCCTCTTACACCTTCACTTCCCAGGTTGGTTCTACTGCTGTTCAAGTAACCTCAGCAGAGCGAACGAAAGTCCTAGGACAGTCGGTCTTTCTAAATGATATCTATTATGCTTCGGAAATTGAAGAGATCTGCCTGGTGGATGAGAACCAGTTTACCTTAACCATTGCAAACCAGGGCACACCGCTCACCTTCATGCACCAGGAGTGCGAAGCCATCGTCCAGTCTATCATTCACATCCGGACACGCTGGGAGCTGTCGCAGCCCGACTCCATCCCCCAGCACACCAAGATTCGGCCAAAAGACGTCCCTGGGACACTACTCAATATTGCATTACTTAATTTAGGCAGTTCCGACCCTAGTTTACGGTAGGTTTTTTAAAAAACCCTCTTCAACTCTATTCAGGGTTTGTTGCTTTTAGAATGAGGCCACTTAATAAGCTTTTAAAACAGCCTTTACCTTAATACTCTAAATTGTAAGGTATGCTGTGTTGGTTAACCAGCGTGACCTCATCAGCTTGTGGGGTATTCACATGAACTGTGGAATTCTAAATAGGGTGATTCACACTAAAGCAGTATATGTTCTTTCTCCAGGAAACTTTCATCTGAAACAGACTGCATAGCAGTTTTATTGTTTTGGGTCCCCCTGCCCCCGCAAAAGCCTTTTTAAAAAAAGTTAGTCCTAAGTTTCTCCTTCTCTGAGTCTTCTAATTATGTTTTCCCCTGTTCAAAACTATATCACTGTTAAGTTTCCTCACAGTCAAATTAGATTATCATTGTTTGACAAAGGAGGGCTTAATGTTCAATAACTCAGACAGTAACATTGCATACTTTCCACCTATGTGACTTCAACAAAATTCCTGAAGTCTTAAGACTAATGCAGATGTCATCTGACAGAGTATAATTGGTTCTGTTTAGGCTTAATAATCTGAACGTGAATGAGGAAAGGGCATGGCTGGCTTGTGGGGTCAGTAGATTTGGTTTAAATCTAGATCTGCTACCATGTATGACTTTGGGCAAGATCCTAAAGTACTCTTAGCCCTAGTTTCCTCATTTTCAAAGTAAAAGTAACAATGCCTTCCCTATATACCTGCAAAGGTTTAATAGTATATGCAGTAGTATATTTTAGCACCTACCAAACAGTTTCTGCTCGGTTAGTATTACTGCCTCCCAGTCCCCGCCCCCCACTTCCTCTCTCTGCCAGTGTCTCTTTGCACTCCTCCCTCCTTTCTCCCCTCTGCTTTTTATTTTAGGATAATTCTTTGTCCCAGGTTCCTTGGGACTGTCAGGATTTTTACAGGTATAAATTCTTAGCTCCAGAAAATCTTTCTAGGGTATAATAATATAGCCCAGTTTTATAAGTGGGCCTTTTAGGATTCCTGATTCTTAAATAAAGGGGGGTGGGGTGGGGAATCAAGATTTCTTTACCTGAATGGGGCCTCATGGAGTCCATAAACTCCCAGAAACTATACATAAAATTGTGTGTGTGCTTAGCTTTCATTATCTGCAAGGAACCTGTGACACCTACCCCCAGTTTGAGGAGGGCCCCATTCTTTATAGCTGTTGAAAATGTCCAAGAATAAAAGTCAATGTCAAAATAATGTAACTCCAAATTCCTAGGAGTTAGTAAGAGATACATAAACTTAGAAACAATATTAACATTCTCATTTTAGGAAAATAGAACTACAAAGCCTGCCTTTAATTTCTAATTCAAAGTTCCTCATAGAAGAATGCTAACATCTTCTAACAGTTATCAGCTTGAATTGATCCTGTATTCTCGTCTGAAATAAAGTGAGCTAACAGCTTCTGCTTTTTGCTGAAGCAGGTCATTCCAGGGAAGAAACCTTTAGGCTGATTCGGATTTCAATGCCTTTTGCCCCCAGATGGTTGTTGCATAAATATAGTAGCATGATGAAAGTTCAGAGGTCAGGAAAACCTAAAATTTACAGACCAAACTATTTCTCTTACCAGATGGGGGAGAAAAATGAAAATTTGAAAATCGAGTGTGAGTTTTTTGACCTGTCTCCTAAATTGCTTAAGTATATTTTCAGACATTTAGAAAAGAAGTTTTGTTTCTAATGGAACCTGGATATATAATTATTTGGTTGTTGTCAGTGGTTATGTGTAATGGAAGGAAAGATGGGGGGACTTCATTACATTACGTTTGACCCCCCAGTTTGTAGTATGTCTTGTAGGATACCCAGAAAGAAATTCAGTAGTGTTGGTTAAAGATTTTCACATTTTAATTGGATGAGGGGCCATCTCGTTTCTCTTCTCATGATCCCCATTATAAATGGATCTGATGGGAGGGGAGCCACAATTTGAGGTTTGGGCTTCACTGAAAATATGATGAGCCTCATTCTACTTCTTTCTGTTGATCCACCTTAGGACCATAAATCTCTCCTATTTTATATCCCAGGGAAATGTCTTTTAGGAAGGTCTTAAACTTACCTGTCGCAGGAACCTCACAGTGCTGTTCTGGTTATGTCAAGAACCTCCTTTAAAGGAAATCCATAAATGGTCAAGGGGTGTTTTGTGTTTACTGTAGAATCATAACATCTTGTCTCTAATGGATCATAAAGTTTAAAAATAGTTATTATGCTTTGTAATAGAATCGTAAGTTGTGTGTTATGAAAAAAAAATTGGAGCTATAAGAAAAAATAAGTTTTAAACAACTTCATTTGTGTTTTCTCCTAGGTCAGCTGCCTATAATCTTCTCTGTGCCTTAACTTGTACCTTTAATTTAAAAATCGAGGGCCAGCTACTAGAGACGTCAGGTTTATGCATCCCTGCCAACAACACCCTCTTTATTGTCTCTATTAGTAAGACACTGGCGGCCAATGAGCCACATCTCACCTTAGAATTTTTGGAAGAGTGTATTTCTGGATTTAGCAAATCTAGTAAGTAATAATTTTCTTTAATACTAACAACGATTCTAAGAAGAGTCCGAGAAAATCCTTTCATTGCAGAATTTGCCAGTGAAATCATAATTGATTTTTATTTTCAGTTGTTTACCTCCTCTAATTTTTCATCTGCACCTGAGAGAACTCTGCAGGAACTTCCTGGTAGACAACATTGAGAAATCTGCCAAAATTCTGGCCACAAACACGTGATGGCAAGATTCTGATACCTTACATGTCTCCGAGCCACAAGCCACATACAAAGTAGTTTTTGCTCTGTTCCAGTTTAATTGGCTCTAGGATTTGTCTTCTTAGCTGATTATTCCAAATGAGTGAAGTGTCCATGTCATCCCCTTATTTTATTTTTTTTAACATTTATTTATTTTTGAGAGACAGACAGAGACAGAGCATGAGCAGGAGAGGGGGAGAGAAAGAGAGAGGAAGACACAGAATCCAAAACAGGCTCCAGGCTCTGGGCTGTCAACACAGAGCCCAACGTGGGGCTCGAACCCACGAATTGAGATCATGACCTGAGCCACCCAGGTGCCCCGTCATCCCCTTGATTTTAAAGAAAGAGTCATGTTCTCTTTTCTTGAGGTTGTCTTTGAACTGTGATTTTAGTGTTCAAGTACAGTGCCTGGAGAATGCAGTGGCGCATAATACAGGGTCCAGAGTCAACTCCTGACTTGGCTTTTAACAAGTCCTAACAGGGGTGCCTGGGTGGCTCAGTCGGTTAAGTGTCCAACCTCAGCTCAGGTCATGAGTCCGTGGGTTCGAGCCCCACGTCGGGTTCTGTGCTGACATCTCAGAGTCTGGAGCCTAATTCAGATTCTGTGTCTCCCTCTCTCTCTGCCCCTCCCCCCAACTCTCAAAAATAAAGATTTTTTTAAAAATTAAAAAAAAAGATGTCTTATAAATTTAACATCCACTCTTTCCATTCATTCATTCATTCTCATACCCTGTAGTAGTATAAATATTGCTCTTCTTCCAGCTTATTTCCTGACATTTGCTTCCCTTTCTCTCTCCATAATACATAAACTTTTTTCTGCATTCAAACGTATTTCTTGATTTCTCAGGTCATTGAAAACTTTGACAATTCCTCAAGACCAGATCACTATATATAGTTACTTAACAATAAGAGATGTAGGAATATAACTCTAAAGAGACAATGTGTTAAGACTGACAAAACAAGAAAAGCATAAAGCTTTGTTAAGAAATATTAATATTAAAAAAAAAGATTCATGTGAATGACCAGGCATGTTGTGTTCCTGGATTAAACAGTTGTTCCCAGATTGTTATAAATTCAGTGCAATCCCATCAAAATAGCTTCAGGATTTGAGGATTAAAAAGGAGGCAGAACTGAAAATGATTTTAAATTTCACCTAAAAGGACAAGAGTAGGTAAGAAAGTATAGAAAGAAAACTGAGAGACACTTGATGTTGCAGACATCTGGACACATACCAGTACAGTAATTCAAACAGAGGTGTTCAAGAGTCAGCAGTCAGATCAGTTTAAGAGAAACAGATTGATAAAGAAGCATCACAAACTGATGGGGGAAGATTAAATCATTTAAGCAATGAGATGGGGAAATGCATTAAATTGGGTCCATCTTCACCCTAAGCCACAAGATACCAGAATAAGTTCTAGTTATATTTAAGATATAAAAACTGGAACCATGGGGGCGCCTGGGTGGCTCAGTCGGTTAAGCATCCAACTCTTGATTTCAGTTCAGATCATGATCTCATGGTTCGTGGGTTTGAGCCCCACATCAGGCTCTGTGCTGCCAGTGTAGAGCCTACCTGGGATTCCCTCCCTCTCCCTCCCTCCCTCTCTCTCTCTCTCTGTCTCTCTCTCTCTCTCTCTCTCTCTCTCTGTCTCTCTCTCCCCGTCTCCCTCTGCACCTCCTCTGCTCGCGCGCGCGCTCTCTCTTCCCCAAAATAAATAAACTTTAAAAATTATATAAAAAATAAAAACTGGAAGCATTAAAGAAGAAAAATGTTTAATAGCTTTCTGAGTGATTAAGGACTTATGAAGGAAAAAAGTTGTAGATGGAAACAAAGGAAATGGTGAACATAAATGACCACATAAAACTTCAAAACATCTCTATTTCCAAAACTGAAACACAAGTAAAAGATAATAAAAAACTAGGAAATAGGCTTGCAGCACATATGAGAAAAGATTAACACCTTTAATCCAAAGAGTTCTTACAGATTAATGAGAGGTGGATCAACAGCAGTAGCATGCAGGTCATGCTAAAAAAGAGTGTATTTTAAGAAATTCACTAATAAAATCAAAGAAATACAAACTCAAAGAATAGATAACATTCAGTTATCAAACTGGCAAAGGATTTTGTTCACTTTATTTCAGTGTTGGCAGTCGATGGAATTGTGAACAGGGGCAGTGTTTTGAGAAAGCAGTTTGGACATGGGTATCAAGACTCTTAGGAATGTTCATACCTTTTGGCCTCATGATTCCATCTTTTAGAATTTATCCTCAGGAATTGATGTTCAGGTGTTTATTATAGCATTACTTTTTATTTACATTTTTAAAATTCAGGCATATCCTACCAGTCAAGTGCCCACATCTTAAGTGAACAGCTTGATGAATTTTTACATGTGAATACATCACAAAACCATCTCCCAGAACAAGAACATTTCCAGCATCCAGAAGACTCCTCTCAGTCAGTACACCATCCCCTCACCAAGAGTAACCACTCTTAGGACCTCTATCGCCATGGATTTATTTTGCCTACTTTTGAACTTCACATAATGTTATTTATAACAGCAAAATATAGGAACAATCTAAAGGCCAAACAATGAAGAACTAATTAAATTGTCAGATTTCCATATGATGGAGTAACATGAAACCGTTAAAAATATTTTGGTTCAGTGCTCGCTTCGGCAGCACATATACTAAAAATATTTTGGTTCAGAATTTCAGTTTGGAAAGATGAAAATATTCTGGAGATGGAGACTGGAGATAGTTGCACAATGATGTACGTAAGGCCACTGACATGTGCACTTACCCATGGCAAATTTCATGCCGTGTATATTTTACCACAATTAAAAAAAAGCATTTTGGGGACTCTAGATAACGTTACATGGAGGAATTTTTGTATCTTTTTCTAAGTCCGAAGTTATTTCAAAATGGTTCAAAAAAATGTTTATGGAGAATTTTTAATGATGAGTAATAACCTCAGTATAACGTGTGGTGCAGAAGATATTCAAAACATACTGCACGTACAGCATAGCCCCCGTCTTTGTGGAAGACATGGGGTGGCTTTTCTGTGCATACGCACACGTAATGTACCTCATCTCTGCATAGCTTTGAAAGCCTGAGGAGAGAGAGATTAATCTCAGCTTCATTTTTGTGGGGATGCTTTCCTTTTCCCTAACTTTCTCGGATTGCCACATATTCCTTTTACAATGAGAGTAAAAATTTTAACTAGGAGGTATTAAGAGGGAGAAAAATAAGATAAACCTTTTCAAACATGGCTAGTTGGCTTCTAAGATTACTTTCTTCATGGCCTATTCTCCTCATCTCTGTCTTTAACATGGTGGCCAAATCTCTTTTCTCCAGGCTGTCTCCTAGGTAATGATCTTTACCTTTTACCTTCTTTCTCCCAATCCCTTATTTTTATTGTGGATGTCCTTTTCATTGGCCATCTATGCTAATGGTGTATTTTTTCCCAGGTATTGAATTGAAACACCTTTGTTTGGAATACATGACTCCATGGCTGTCAAACCTGGTCCGTTTTTGTAAGCACAATGATGATGCCAAACGACAAAGAGTTACCGCCATTCTCGATAAGCTGATAACAATGACCATAAATGAGAAACAGATGTATCCATCTATTCAAGCCAAAATATGGGGGAGCCTTGGGCAGGTATTGAGTTTGCTCAAATATTTAAATGTCTAGTACCTCCGTGATGCAGATATTAATCTAATACCCCCTTTGTGCAAAACATTGTGCTAGGCATTAGGGATACAGCTGTGGAAAAGACAGTCCCCTCTTTCAAAAGGCATGCAGACACTCCCCTGATTCTTGATCTGGTTCAGAATTGTAGATGTCTAATGCATGTTTCAGAGCCAGAAAAAAACTAGTTATTTTAGTGCTCTTTTCCATGACATAACTATATAGGATTTAACTGTAAAACTCCAGTGTTGTTCCTAGTAAATAGTGCTGTGTTACATATTCTAGTACCTGACATACCAGAGAGGTCAGTAGATATTTGTCAGTTGATGTTATTTGGGACACCTGCTTTCTTTTATAGTTCTCTCTCACAAGAACACCAGGAGTAAAGTACAGAATATACTGTAATGTATTCCTTTTTATCTGACAAGAATTATGCCCATCATTTCTTCAACATTACCGCTTAAGGAAGTAATCCCTTACTCAAACAACGCTACGAATCCTCCAAGTAATTTGAAATGACCTTGGAGCTGGTTTTAGAGCTCTGTAAAACATCTCAGCACTTGAAGTCATTTCCTATATATTAAAACAATTGTATTTTATATTAATCACACATGACTGTCTTAGGAGACAACAGAGGTGCTTTGCTAGTGGATGAAAATAATACATGTGGAAATTTAAAATTTTTGCATGCCAGTCTCTTCATCTCTGACGCAGTTGAGTGAATATCTTCATACTCCTTCGGATATGTAATGATAAATTACATTTATTGACAGGTCTCTAAATGAAACCTAGTGTTTTGGAGGCCTCAGGGAAAGTAGAAGTTTCATGTTGATTGGGCTGCTGCTTGCAGTATTTTTAAATTAAAAGTTAAGTTGGCACAACAGATGGCTGAAACATACATTATTTCTCCCTCTTCCACTAGATTACAGATCTCCTTGACGTTGTACTAGACAGTTTCATCAAAACCAGTGCGACAGGTGGCTTGGGATCAATAAAAGCCGAGGTGATGGCAGATACTGCCGTAGCTTTGGCTTCTGGAAATGTGAAATTGGTTTCCAGCAAGGTAATCAACTTTTCCTTTGCCTTCTGGACCATGGCATGATGTGTCTGTTTTTATTACTGGGAGGTTTTTTGGTATGGTGACTAGTCATTTTAGAGTTAAACTGAAATTTTTTGTGATAAAACTTTTTTTTAGCCCTTGTGTTTCTTAAAATTCTGTTTCTTGACAGGTTATTGGAAGGATGTGCAAAATAATTGACAAGACATGCTTGTCTCCAACTCCTACCTTAGAACAGCATCTCATGTGGGACGACATTGCCATCCTCGCACGCTACATGCTGATGCTGTCCTTCAACAATTCCCTTGACGTGGCAGCTCATCTCCCCTACCTCTTCCACGTTGTTACTTTCTTAGTAGCCACGGGGCCGCTCTCCCTTAGAGCTTCCACACACGGATTGGTCATTAATATCATTCACTCTCTGTGTACTTGTTCACAGCTGCATTTTAGTGGTGAGTTCCAGGAAAGTAACTTGTGTTTTGTAATTCCTTTCTCCACTTTATATAGCCTGGTTGGCACAAATTATCTTAGTTGTGAGTACGGTGCCTTAACACTAGCTGCTTATTGGAGCTTGTGATAGTGGCATGAAATACTATCAAAAAGAAAAAGAATAAATTAATTCCATTCCATTTCAAGCTATAGCCAAGATTTTGTGTGTGTATTTGTCAGGTAGAATCTTGTAGCTATCACAGAAGCTAAAGCCTGAGCACCAGTTGACGGTGTAGCATTACTAGCGTGAATTTGTAGAGAAATGGAGCTAAAGCAATGAGCATTGAGATAATGTATCTAGAGGGTTGGTTTAGGGAGCATGGTTATATAATTTTGATCTGCTACTCAAATTTTCCAAATTCAAAGTGAAATTTGCCACGTTAAAAAGTTAATATCTTTAAAGTCTTCACTTGTTCCTTTTTTCTTTTACAGAAGAAACCAAGCAAGTTTTGAGACTCAGTTTGACAGAGTTCTCATTACCCAAGTTTTACTTGCTGTTTGGCATTAGCAAAGTCAAGTCAGCTGCCGTCATTGCCTTCCGCTCCAGTTACCGGGACAGGTCATTCTCTCCTGGCTCCTATGAGAGGGAGACTTTTGCTTTGACATCTTTGGAAACAGTCACAGAAGCTTTGTTGGAGATAATGGAGGTACACTAGGCAAAATGATAAGAAACTAAGGTTATTTTTTTAATCCGTTAGTACTGTAAAGAAGAAATACTAGTTTATTCTATTTTACGCTTAATGCTTAAATAAAACTCCCGTGGAATGTGTTTATTGGTAATATATATATATATACATCGCTTATTTAATGACATTATAATAAGCATTATTTAATGATTAGTATACATTTATGTGCATGAATCTATTTAGAGTATCCTTTTTTTAAGGCATGTATGAGAGATATTCCAACATGCAAGTGGCTGGACCAGTGGACGGAACTAGCTCAAAGGTATGTCCCAAATAAATTTAACTCATAGGAGTATGGGTATTGTTGAAAATGTCAACATTACTGCAGAGTCAATATTTTAATTAATTACCTAGTATGTATAAACACAAAGGTTTTCATAGACTTTTTGGGTCTTTTAATTGCAGATTCGCATTCCAATATAATCCATCCCTGCAACCGAGAGCTCTTGTTGTCTTTGGCTGTATTAGCAAGCGAGTGTCTCATGGGCAGATAAAGCAGATTATCCGTATTCTTAGCAAGGTACGTCTCTGTCCCTCCTCCCAAATATCTGTGGGTCTCAAGTTGGAAAGCGTATCTTGCATGTTTCTCAGCGACATCTAAACTTGAAGTTAATAAAATATCTTGCATGTTGCTTGCTAAACCTTTAAACAATGGATTTGGTTATTTTCTTTATTATAATTCTTTTAAGTGAAGAAACCTTTTCTAAAGAAGACACCTTAAAAGAAAATATGTATTGTCTCTTTGGCTAAGAAGGTACTCTTAGTATTTTATCAGTTTTCAAAGCATTTAACTATATGGTAGAACTTGCCTTATATAAAAGTATTTAATTTGTAACAATATAATAATGCACAAAATATTGTATTGGAATATAACATAGAAGTATTTAAAAATGAAAACCCAAATGATCTAGCTACCAAGAATACCACAGCATTGGAAATAATTCTAGCACTTACTAACCAAGGAATTATTCTGAACTGATTCTGAGATCCAGTTTAGGAGTTTATGTTTTATTTCAGTGAAAGTAAAATAAAAAATTCTGTTTCCCTAAAAGGCACTTGAGAGTTGCTTAAAAGGACCTGATACTTACAACAGTCAAGTTCTGATAGAAGCCACAGTAATAGCGCTAACCAAATTACAGCCGCTCCTCAATAAGGTAATTACTGTACAGAACGAGCCCATTTAGTTTGGGCATTGGTATTAAAAGTTTCATTTTGTGTCAAAGAGTTCAGAAAATAAGTTGGGCTGAGAAGTTATAAAGAAGAGGAGGTAGTTAAAGCAGAACTTCCTGTCTTTAAGCGTAGTTGTTTGAAGAACTCACACTAGAGGAAGATGAGTATGCGGAGGATGTTCTCGGGTGCTTCTAAGTTTTCGTCTCATCAGTGCTAAAGGAAGACAGGTGTAGACTCTGAATTGTCTTGTCCGATAAGTGTTCATTGAGCACCTGCTATGTGCCAAGTACCATTTTAGGTTCTAGAGAGGTAGTACCTGAACCAAACTGATAAAATTCCCTACCCTCATGGAGCTTACATTCTGGGACGAGTGTGGGAGTTGGGGCATGAAATAGATAATAAAATAAGTACGATAATAGTGCACGATCATTACCATGGAGAAATGTAAAGCTGGGTGAAGTGTACCTAATCACCAAAGGAGTTTGGGTGCTAAATGAAGTTGATGTTTAAAAGGAATGAAAGGATGAGGCCACTGATTTAGGATGAGCTGAGCTTATCTCAGCTTTGTGGCCTGGAGCAGGTCGTTTAACATATCTGGACATCATATTTCCACATTGATAAAATGAATAGACTAGATGATGGTGGAGCATTATTTTCCAACTCTAAAGTTGTATAATTATATGAATTGAGTACAAAGATTTGAGGGAGGTTACAGAGAAATAAATACCTGTGTGCTCCTCCTATCGAGTTGTATCTACGAGCACATCTTCTAATCCTAAATCACACAAAATGGTTCGCTCGTCCTCATAAGTTAAAATGAGGCTCAGAAGGGCTAAGTGACTTCCCCAAGGTCACATACCTAATAAGACAGAACCACGATTCTCTTCCAAGGCTGTCTGACCCTGAAGTCTATGTATTTTCCCCTATACCACACTGCTAAATAAGGGTTCCCCCAAATCAATATCTTTAATTCATAACAGCAAGAGATATTATACTGATAAGGGTGACAAGAAAATTAAAAGGGTAGAATCTAAAGTTAAAGAGATAGTGGGATTTAGTGTAGAGAAAGGGAGAAAGCCTTGCATAGCAAACCATGCAGCAGGAGGGTCATACAAGAATGCTGGGACAGTGAAGGGATGGTAGGCAGAATATTCTAGTTGTATGGAGAAATTTTGCAGGAGAATAGAGAGAGGGAAGATTGTAAAGATTGGATAGAACTAATCTAACATCTAAGACCCTTCAGAAAGGAGTTTGGAAATGTCCCTATATGTTTTCAAGCAGATAAGTAATATGACAAAAGGAAGGCTTAGAAGGGTTCTTCTGGGGGCATTGTGCACCGCAGATTGGAGTAGGGGGAGACCAGAGGCAAAAAAGAATCCACATTTACAGTAAAGAAGGTTGGTGTAGAATAAAGTCGTCAGCAATAAGCAAATACTAAAGAGACTACTTTGGAAGGATCAACAAGACTTGGTGACTGGAGTTTGGGATCAAAGAACAGGGAGAAACCAAAGTAGGTGTTAATGTTCTCAGCCTGGCTAACTGTGTCTTTAGCTATACACATGCAGTAGATGAAGAGCCTACCCGTATATTTACCTTCTTCAGAAGAGAAAATATGCATCATCTGGGCGTTAATGTGCTCTGTTTGATACTGCAATGTGTTTTGAATGAGACTGTTTTGTAGCTCATCTCACTAATCTGGAATGCGTGGCCTTTGCCAGGACTCCCCTCTGCACAAAGCCCTCTTTTGGGTAGCTGTGGCTGTGCTACAGCTCGATGAGGTCAACTTGTATTCAGCAGGCACCGCCCTTCTTGAACAAAACCTGCACACCTTAGACAGTCTGCGGATATTCAACGACAAGGTAAGCAAGCTTTCATTTGGCATCCCTAGAGTATGCACGTTAAGAATTCCTCTCTTTTTTATTGTTGTCCTTTTAAAATCAGAAGAGGTCCATAACTTCAATATGAATTTCTTTAATGCAACTTATTTAGCTTCTTAACAACTCATATAAAACTAAACTTTCCTATGTAAAAATAGCAGAAAACAGTATTCACCCAATACTGGTAAATAGAAGAGGGATGAAAAATACTGAGTAGTGGGGCACCTGGGTGGCTCGGTTGAGCACCTCCTGTCAGCTCAGGTCATGATTGGTTCATGGGTTCCAGCCCCTGGCAGTGCAGAGCTTGCTTGGGATTCTCTCTCCCTCTCTCTGCCCCTCCTTAGCTCGCACACACACTCTCTCCCCCTCTCTCTAATTAAATAAACTTAAAATATATATACATATATTGAGGGGTCCCTGGGTGACTCAGTCAGTTAAGCTTCTGACTCTTGAGTTTGGCTCAGGTCATGATCTCACAGTTTGTGGGTTCGAGCCCCACATAGGGCTCTGCGCTGACAGTGCTGAGCCTGCTTGGGATTCTCTCTCCCTCTCTCTCTGCCCCTCCCCTGCACACACACTCACTCACTCACTCACTCTCAAAAATACATAAACTTTTTTTTTTTTAATTTACATCCAAATTAGTTAGCATATAGTGCAACAATGATTTCAGGAGTAGATTCCTTAGTGCCCCTGACCCATTTAGCCCATCCCCCCTCCCACACCCCCTCCAGTAACCCTCTGTTTGTTCTCCATATTTGAGTCTCTTCTGTTTTGTCCCCCTCCCTGTTTTTATATTGTTTTCATTTCCCTTCCCTTATGTTCATATGTTTTGTCTCTTAAAGTCCTCATATGAGTGAAGTCATATGATTTTTGTCTTTCTCTGACTAATTTCACTTAGCATAATACCCTCCAGTTCTATCCATGTAGTTGCAAATGGCAAGATTTCATTCTTTTTGATTGCCGAGTAATAACTCCATTGTATATATATACCACATCTTCTTTATCCATCCATCCATCGATGGACATTTGGGCTCTTTCCATACTTTGGCTATTGTTGATGGTGCTGCTATAAACATGGGGGTGCCTGTGTCCCTTCGAAACAGCACACCTGTATCCCGTGGATAAATGCCTAGTAGCACAATTGCTGGGTCGTAGGGTAGTTCTATTTTTAGTTTTTTGAGGAACCTCCATACTGTTTTCCAGAGCGGCTTCACCAGCCTGCATTCCCACATAAACAAACATTTTTTAAAAATATATTGAGTATGGGGCGCCTGGGTGGCGCAGTCGGTTAAGCGTCCGACTTCAGCCAGGTCACGATCTCACGGTCCGTGAGTTCGAGCCCCGCGTCGGGCTCTGGGCTGATGGCTCGGAGCCTGGAGCCTGTTTCCGATTCTGTGTCTCCCTCTCTCTCTGCCCCTCCCCCGTTCATGCTCTGTCTCTCTCTGTCCCAAAAATAAATAAACGTTGAAAAAAAAAAATAAAAAAAAAAATATATTGAGTAGGGGTGCCTGGGTGGCTCAGTTGGTTGAGCGTCTGACTTCAGCTTGGGTCATGATCACACAGTTCATGAGTTCAAGCCCTGCATCAGGCTCTCTGCTGTCAGCGCAGAACCCGCTTCAGATCCTCTGCCTCCCATCCTCTCTGCCTGTCCCCCACTTGCACTATCTCTCTCAAAAATAAACATTAAAAAAAAAATTGAGTAGTAATAGCTACTATGCTAGGCTGTGTGCTGTGCTGTACTTTGCACTGTACTACATAGGACCATCGTTATTTGTGATTTCATAACCCAAGGTTAGCGTTCTCTACCTCCCATTTCACGGATGAAGAAATAATGTATACATAAGCTTATTTTTATTGAATAATGGTACTTAATGAAAAATAGGGTGGAGAGTCTAAAGGACACTTTGGGGTACTTAATTATACTAGTTTTTGGTTTTGCCTAATCCCACTTTGAAACATACCATTAGCGCCCTTCGTAATGTTTATCAACCTTGACTGTGGTTGGATTTTGGTTCACAGAGTATAGAGGAAGGCATATAACAGTATGAAATGATGTCCCATTTGTCTTTGGAGAAAAATGGGATAAGTATAGGAAAAAGAAAGGGGAGGAATTTTTTTTTAAAGATATGTACATGTTTATAACAAGAGATTTACTTGAAGTGAGCTGAACAAAGCTGTGAGTGGGAAAAACACAGAGAACAGGAGCATGGTTTTAAGTGTGAAGATTTGGGTTAAACACTGTTTCATCAGTCTGCCAGATGTGGTATACACTTGGAACAGCCACCTTGAAGTTTATCCATCAAACCTCCATTTTACAAAACACGAAAGAAAAAAGTTAACTAGCTTGTCCGTGTTCGTACATCTGATTGGGGACTAGAGCCCATCCTTCATGATCCCCGTTGCGCTTCTCTGGGGTTGTCTTGGGACCATGGTGCTCAGAGAGAGATAGCTAGCTGTTGGCTATTTGTACGGATATAAAAATAGTTGTAAATGAAATGTCTGTCTAGGCATATCTGCCTTGGTATTTTCATTGCCACAACGGCCCATTAGCAGGAGCTAATATTGACTTCAGTGCCCCCAGGATACTAGGAATCAGAGTTAATAAAGCTTATTAGAAGTTGCCAGGAGGTGAGATGAATAAGGTCTGAGGATCTGCTGTAGAACACGGTGACTATAGTTGATAACACTGTAGTGTATAATTGACACTTGCTAAGAGTAGAACTGAAAGTTCTACATTTAACGACTTAATGTTCTCATCAAAAGCGGGCTGTAAATATGTGACATGATGGGCATGTTCGTTAACTGGATGGGGTAAATTCTTTCACAGTGTAAACGTGTATCAAATCATCATGTTGTACACTTTAAATACCTTAGAATTTTGTCAGTTATACCTTAATAAAGCTAGAAAAAATAAATTGTACATATAGCAGGTTAATAGATAATCATACCTTATATAGTATTCTGCAACTTCCATTTTTATTTAACAACATAAAGTGAACATCTTTCTAAGCACACACACACACACACACATTCACACAGACACGTTTCTCTGTGTGTGTGTGTGTGTGTGTGTGTGTGTGTGTGTGTGTGTAATTCTTTCCCATGGCTGCAGAATATTTTACAGTATGCATGAGCCACAATTTTTTCAACCATTTGCCCATTAATGAACATTTGTTTCTGTCGTTTCTTCTTTTGTGTTATAAACAGTGCTACTGTAAACACCTCTTGACATTTATTTTAAATACTCCTGTCTTCCTTTCTTTGAGATAGAAATCTAGATAACCTGAGCATGACCCTAAATACCTTCAGTTGTTGGCTTTTAAAAATTTCTGTTCAGGAAAGGGAAAGAAAAATAAGATAAAAACAGAGAGGGAGGCAAACTATAAGAGACTCTTCAATGCAGAGAAAACGAACTGAGGGTTGCTGGAGGGGTATTGGGAGGGGGATGGATTAAATGGGTCATAGGCATTAAGGAAGGCACTTGTTGAGATGAGCACTGGGTGTTATATGTATATGATGAATCCCTAACTTCTACTCCTGAAATGATTATTACAGTATATGTTAAGTAACTTGGATTTAAATAAAAATTTTTTAAAGAGGAGAAAAATAATCTCTGTTCATGAGGGAATCACTGCGTTTTTGGTTTGTTTGTTGTTGTTGTTGTTGTTGTTTCATTATTTTAGAGAGAGAGAGCACTCGAGCAGGGGCGGGGCAGAGTGAGAGGAGGATGTAACATCTGAAGCTGGCTCTGCACTGACAGCAGAGAGTCTGATGCAGGGCTCGAACTCACAAACTAGGAGATCATTACCCGAGCTGAAGTCGGAAGCTTAACTGACTGAACTACCCAGGCGCCCCTCCCTGGGCTTTTTTTAAAAATGCAGATTCTGGGGGCGCCTGGGTGGCGCAGTCGGTTAAGCGTCCGACTTCAGCCAGGTCACGATCTCGCGGTCCGTGAGTTCGAGCCCCGCGTCAGGCTCTGGGCTGATGGCTCGGAGCCTGGAGCCTGTTTCCGATTCTGTGTCTCCCTCTCTCTCTGCCCCTCCCCCGTTCGTGCTCTGTCTCTCTCTGTCCCAAAAATAAATAAACGTTGAAAAAAATGCAGATTCTGGGGCATTACCCAGTGACCTTAAACCCTAATTATGTTGGGCAAGTTGCATAGCATTTTTAAGTTTCAGTTTCCTTGTTTTCCCACACTAGAATGTAAAATCCACCAAGGCGAGTAGTTTTTGTTTTGTTCACGGATTTATTTGCAGAGCCTAGAGCCATGCCTGGCACGTCAAAAACACATAATAAGTACTTGAGAAGTAAAAGAATGAGCCAATAAATCTGTACAATGGAGCTAATGTTGGCTGCATAGGAGTGCTTTAAGGTTTCAGTACAGTAATGCATCTAACATTGTCGCATACTGCGGGCACTCAGTAAATAGGAACTCTTTTTGTTGTCTTGAATTTTCAGTCATAGTACACAAAACACTACATCTGCTACAATTCAATGGATGGTCTTGTTTAAAACAACAATAATTCTAATTTTTAAAAAGTCATCACAATGTAAATTGATAACCATTTGTTTTGCATCATAAACCAAAGCTATTTCATCTTCTATCATCTTATTATTTATGTATGCTTGATTGTCTCACAGTAACTTATTTGTAGTATCTTGAATGTTCTATGGTGTTCTGTAGTCATCTGAAAATAATTTCTCTCAACTCAAAAGGATTACTTATCTTGTCAAAGCTGTTGAACACAATCAAAAACCAATAAGTGACCCTTTAAGGAAAGATCCTGTGTGAACCCCACCAACCATCTTCTGATTATCTTTAATAGAGTCCAGAGGAAGTATTTATGGCAATCCGGAACCCTCTGGAATGGCACTGCAAGCAGATGGATCATTTTGTTGGACTCAATTTCAACTCTAACTTTAACTTTGCGCTGGTTGGACACCTCTTAAAAGGTAGAGGGCTTGGGTCAGAATGTTTTTATGAAACGATATCAGGAAGCCTGAAGTAACTAAAATAATTCATAATTTTAAATAAGTGGAAATAATTTGGCTCATATGTCTTACTTTAACTGCAAATATATCTGTCTTCCTGAGCCATGTTTTGTTCAATATGTATTTTAATAGAGCCTAATTTCCATGTCAATTATCAGATTTCCTTTAAAAGGCAAAAGAGTTGATTCCTACAATAATCCTGAATACCGGACTTTCTAATAGCTGTATTATTAGTCAATACTAAGTATCTTTTTGGTTACTGCAAATCAATAAATGTAACTTGGGTAACTTATGTTAGAAAATGACAGCTTAGAGAGTTGATCACAGACTTTCCCCAGCTTGTTTCTAACGTATTGATTAGTTGCATTGTTACGTACCACAGAACCTCACTTTTCTTGTACCCCACATTCCCCCTCCCCACCCCGCTTCAGATTTTTGTATTGCTTATAGCAGTGGTTTCAGCTATTCTCAGAGCCAACCCAGTCACTGCCTGCCCTGGCTCCACTCCCCACTGCTGACTTCACTGTGTGTTAGCTTTGGTTTATTAACATGGAACAGCCATGGCCAGAGACTATGCCATTAATAGGAGCGGCGTATGGTGAGGAGTCAGGGGCAAGAGCAGTGAGACTTAGGATGAGGAACTAGCATGAACCAATGGTCTTAAGCAGCACTGGCTTTGGTCATAATTAGAGTTTTGTATCAATTTAAATGATTCTTACACTGGAGGGATCATGGAGGTTCCCCCAGTTTTTGCCTGACATATGTATATACACCCACTAATGTGAATGTAAACATTTGATTTCATCACCTTATGAAATTTCTGCAAAAATATTAATAGTTTTAATCACTAAGGTGAATAGGGATTGCTCAAAAGATATTACACTGACTCCAGGAATTCAAAAGAAGGGTTGCACTAGGCTGATAAAGTGCTTACCTATTCTGTATTTCTAAAAATATACCAGGTGTTTTCAGTGTCCACATCCCCTGCTGTAAAATGGAGTAGCTTTCATGTTTAAAAGGTGTCCAGAGACCAGGCTTACTCTCTGATCAACCCTGTTCTTCAGGTTCTGAGAGCATATGCAGCCTACGTCATTAGGGTTTTTTCTTTAAGAAAAAAAAAAATTTAAGCAATAGAACCCTATTTTCAAAAGATATCGTAAGGTGATCCCCAATACATAGTTGTTTGTTTTTTGTTTTTTGTTTTTTGAAAAGTTCCTGCACTGCTTTAGGGAATGGAATATCTGAAACCACATCCATCTTTCCTAATTTTTCTCTCCCTGAGGTACCTTAGAGTTCCAGGGAACAGTATTCTTTTCTACACATATATGGTACTTAATCTTTTTGTAAGTAAGTATTCACATTTGTATGTTTATCTTCCCAAACAGCTGTTCTCAGAAGGCAGGAGTTTTCCCTTATATTTCCTTTCCCTGTAGAGTTGCTAGTCAAGAGAGTAAGAACTCAAGGAATACTGGCTGAAAGAATGGACTAACTTCCTGTTCGTTTTTATTTTTTGTAGGGTACAGGCATCCTTCACCTGCCATTGTTGCAAGAACGGTCAGAATTCTGCATACACTACTGACTCTGGTCAACAAACATAGAAACTGTGACAAATTTGAGGTGAACACACAGAGCGTGGCTTACTTGGCAGGTAAAAGCACGAAACGGACAAAATTAATCTTACCGAATCCATCTAAAAACATCTGTCAGTCCTTCAGCTGGTTGCTTGGCGGGGTAAAGAGTTCAGAGTCCAGTCCTGTGGTGGTGGTTAAAAGTTTAAGTTTTGCCAAAACATGTTTCCTTATAAAAGAACTTGCATTAAAGTCTGAAATGCATTCCCTTTGTCCTCTTTGGTTCAAGACACCGCATGGTTCCCTGTTTTCTGTCATAACATCTGAAGACCTCAGCCTAGCATCCTTGGGCCCTTCAGCAGTTCTCCTGACTGTCGCCTTTCCCTACATTTCCTAAGTCCCAGTTTTTATTACCTCTCCAGATGGATGGGCTATTTTAAGCTCATCTACTTGCCACCCCCTTGGAATCGCCTTTCTGCCTCTTAAAAGTGCGTTCCTAATGCCATTTGTTTTAGCCAGAATGTCTGCCCATCCCCACCATCCCATTAAATCTTCCCACTTGTTCTTACCCGGTGTGTGTTTCTCCACTCGGCAACACTTAGCACTCCCATGTAATGCAGCTCTGGAACGTAGCAAGTGCGGATTCCCAATTTAGGAGACGGCAGTTTGTGGCAGCTTTTTTGTTGGAATCATTTGACCTTGGGGAAATCATCTAATATCTCAGAGTATTTTCCCTTATCTAAAAAATAGACCTTATAGTACCTGTCCTGCCCACTTTCTGTGTTTGTTGAGATCAAAAGTACATTAAAGCGCTTGACAAATACAAGGTACTTACTAAATCTCAGTATATTTCATACTTATGTAGTCTTTCAAAACAGACCATAAACTTTCAAGGTAAGAAAGTCTATCCTAAGTGGTTTATATCCTTAAACTTCACACTCTCTAGGGTTCTTTCTCTGCTTGTCTGACAGCTGTTACCCTCTAAGAGGTTGTAAGAAATGTATCCTGTTTTTAGTCACACTTGAAATTTGTTAAATTTTCTCCTCTTCCTTCTTTTTCCTTTTAGCCTTACTCACAGTGTCTGAGGAGGTTCGAAGTCGCTGTAGCCTAAAACATAGAAAGTCTCTTCTTCTTACTGATATTTCAATGGAAAATGTTCCTATGGATACATATCCCATCCATCATGGTGACCCCAGCTATAGGTAAGTAGACTTCTTCTCCCATAATTACACAATTATAATCAGGTTTCAATTTTCTATGCCAGTGGAGGCAGGCAGCAAGAATAATCAGGAAGGTAATATATAGGGGAATCTAAAGATATCTAGGAAGAGTATATAAATCAAAACTCCTGTTACACACATACCATGTTTAATGTGGATTAGTAGTAGGAAAGTTTCTCTTCTTCTAATCTAACTGTGCTCATGTTAACATTAGTTTGCCTCTGTTAAGCACAAACCAGTTGAGTAATGAAAAGAGATGATTTTGAAATTACCGAGTTGTAAGAAAGGGCCTAGGAAAAAACCAACATGAAATATAAGCAACATCACATTCTTAATGATAGAAAACTAAGCTATACAGATTTGTGCAAAGATACACATGCCGACACATTTGTTGTATTTATTCCCATCACGCTAAACTTACTTAAAATTTTTCTATGGTGTGGATTTAGTTGGTAGAATAATCACATTATGCCCACTGTTGTATGTGGTTTGGGGTAGTATATTTTTCACTATAACATGGAGAAATTACATGAAACTTTGGAGACTTTCTATATTTTCAATTAAAAGACATCTTTAAGTTTTAGGTACCATGTTGAATGTAGGAACGTAATTGTGTAGCTGTAGAGCTTCTATCATTCAATTTATCACCATCCCACTTTTCGATTAAAAAGTCTTCCACAGTTTCCCACTGAGATTTTAGCAGTGTATGCAGAAGTTTTCCAGGCACACTTGGTTTTCGATAGTCTTATTCTTCAATCATTTCTCGGATTATATTTCTCTGACATATGCCCTTTTGGTCCTGAAAAGGAAAAAATGAGTTTGCTTGTGTTCCTTTGTCAAAGTATAGTTGCTTTTCTTGGTTTAAACCAAGAATACAATTGCCTGTTTAGACTTGATTTCCCCTGATTAAAAAATCAACGTGGTACAGTTCTGCCAAGCATCAGTGAGTCCCTACTGTGTATAAGACGTCGTGGCAGGAAAGTAGGAGAAAAGTGCTAATTTTTAAGAAAATTTCCCAAATAGATTCAAGAAACAAAGGAAGAAAGAGAATATTTCTTGGACATACACTAAGAGCTTGTACCCTAAAGCCTTTTAAAGTGCAGTTTTAAAATTAAGTGATTTCTGTCATTGGGAAATAGGACAGCCAATTGAGAGGGGCAAACAGTGGTTGTCTTTGTCACCATGTTACCTAATTCTTCTCAATCGTTTAAATCTCTCAGGACGCTAAAGGAGAACCAGCCGTGGTCATCTCCCAAAGGTTCTGAGGGGTACCTTGCAGCCACCTATCCAGCCGTGGGCCAGACCAGTCCCCGGGCCAGGAAGTCCATGAGCTTGGACATGGGGCAGCCTTCTCAGGCCAACACGAAGAAGTTGCTGGGTTAGTTTATCTAAATTACATAGAGTTTGTTAAACTTTTTTTTTTAACGGCCAGATACTTTCACTCTTGGAAGATTATTCAAAGCTGTTCACAATTATCAAAATTTCCCATTTTGATATAGCAAAGTTTTTGATGCCAATTACAAGAGAGTTTGATAGATAAGTCAGTTAAGCCATATCAGTTAAACAGAAATGAGAACAGGATCTTGAACCAGTTTTTTCTGATTCCTAGATGAAATACTGTGCTTATCCTCATTTTGTTCTGCCTTGGCCGGGCAGGAGGGAAATGAGAGTTGGGGAAACATTAGTCCGAGAAAGGAGTCTGGCCACACTCAGATGCAGGGCCTTTAACAATATATTTCCCCAAAAGTATCGCCTGAGGGCAGAATACATCAATAAGCTATGAAGCTGTAATAATGCTACTTGCCACCTTTTCTTTAAAAAGACAACAAAGTAAGATTTTTTTGATGACTGTATTTTTTATTACTATATGATTCTTTTTGAAAATGAAGATTGCTCAGTTACATCAGCATTTGTCGATGAGAGAGGTATACCTAAAATTCTGTGAAACCCTCTCCCTTTACAAAAACTGAAAGTAAATAATGAGAGAGCTCACTGACCTCATGCCACCACAGAGGAACTTTGTCTGAAGTTGGAATTGTTTCTAGAATACCTTGGGATCCATATTTCAGTGACCATGAATGGCTCAGTGGGTCTCAGTTATCCATACAAGCATATTTTTAAATATCTTTGGGTATTGGGAAAATGTTTCTGTTCATAAGGAAAACAGTGAACAAACAATGAAGGGTGAAATAAATAATCTGCTAGTGAGCCATGAAAGAAATAGAAACCGTGAAGGTTAATCACTGTCACTAGTCACATAGGGTTGTTACCTTTTGTTTGAGTTTCTTTCTGTTTATACTTTGTCACAAAAGAGTCTTCCAGGAGTTTCCTAGTTACTTTGTGTTTTGTAATTCTGGATTTTCATGCTAAGGAAGTTGTAAGTGCAAAACTAACTTTAGAGAAAACGTACTATTGAATTCAGTTAGCCCACGTGCTAGATGAAAAAGTTATGGTCTCTGCCTTGAAGAGCTCATAGCTTGGTAGCTAGGCTTATAATCCACTGATTACGAAAGCATCCCCAAGTGTGCCGCTAAGTAACATGTCTTGCTGAGGAGAAACTGAGGATCTGGGGAAATTAGGAAACACTGCAGAGAGGAAGTAACTTTGAACTTTTTGAACTTTTGGGTCTTGAAGATTTACTGTGCACTTGCCTGACAGATACAGGGTGAGGAAGGCGAGCGTTCAAGAGAGGGGAGTGACGTGCGGGAGACTTTATATGCCACGTTAAGAGATTTAGCCTTTTGTACCCAGCAGGGATCTTTAAGCACGGAAGGGTTGTTACCAAATTTTGTTTTTAGGCAAGTTTTTCTGGCTGTGATGTGGAGAAATAGTCAGAGATGTTTGGCAAAGGGACCACATAAGGGATTGATAGAGCATCCAAACAGACAGTGTGGACCTACACTAAGGCAGGAGCAATGAGAGAATGGAGAAGAGGGGTCAGGTGTGTGGTGATGTCTGAAGTAGAACGGACGAGACTTAGTGCAAGTCTAAATAGTCCACTGTCACCACTTAAAAAAATTTTTTTAAATGTTTATTTAGTTTTGAGAGAGAGAGAGACAGAGTGCAAGCAGGGGAGGGGTAGAGAGAGAGGGAGACACAGAATCCGAAGCAGGCCCCAGGCTCTGAGCTGTCGGCACAGAGCCCGATGTGGGGCTCGAACCCACAGACCACGAGATCGTGACCTGAGCCAAAGTCGGGCGCTTAACCGACTGAGCCACCCAGGCGCCCCTCACCTTCATTACTTGAAATAAGAGAAAGGTATTTCATGTAGTGCGATACGTGACTTAGACTCAAAGCCAAGTGGAGACGGTGCTACTTGCCATTTTTGAAGCATGTCCCAGTATATCTATTATTTAGTACTTTCAGGCATGCAAATGTTGTTTTCAAAACTGAAGCGTTAAAATCAAACTTTGATCTTGCCCACATGTGGAAAATTTTCATGCTAATGACTAATTCTTGCCACGAGCAGAATTTCTTAAATTGAGAAAAGGCTGTTCAGACATAGTTGATCTTTGCAGCTGAACAGTGCATACCCCTATACTCATCACCAAACATTGTACTTGTTGGCAGAGTTGGTTACCTCCAGTGTGGTGAATGTAATCTCAGTTTAATTTGGACCAATGAGGTACATCCGGTCCTGAGATGGAAAGCCGTGGGGCCAAAATTCCTTGACAAGATGGAAACTAAAGGAGCGAGACTCTGCCCCCAGGGATGTGTTTGAGCTTTCTTTGGGTCCTTAAATGAAAACTTAAACACTTGATGTCCAAACATTTTCTTTTTAGTATAAATCCTATTCACAGACACTGTGGTTAATGAACTGCCATATTCTGTAACTTTTGTTTATAGGAACAAGGAAAAGTTTTGATCACTTGATATCAGACACAAAGGCTCCTAAAAGGCAAGAAATGGAATCAGGGATCACAACACCCCCCAAAATGAGGAGAGTAGCAGAAACTGATTATGAAATGGGTGAGAAACAGAGTTAATAATTGATCTAGATCATTGAAAATAAGATGGGAGAGCCATATTTGCTTTCCAGCCATTTCTTAGAATCTTTAGGATGAAATATAGACGCGTTTGCTCTTGTTCAGAAGATAAGCTATACAGTCCTTAAAATGAAAGTATTCCTGAAACCTGTATAAAAAGTAATCATATATATGATATACAGCATTGTAAACAGCTGGCCAGAACTTCTGTGTAGGTGAATATTAATTCTGTAAGATATTGATGTTGCTGTTTTAAGTACCTGCTAAAAAGCTATTGAATTATAGAAGTAACAGTAAAATGTTAGGTGAAGTGGTATCTGGTGTGAATGTTCGGTTAATACAGCTGATTGTGTTAATCCGTATCTCACTGCAGAAACTCAGCGGATTTCCTCATCACAACAACACCCGCATTTGCGTAAAGTTTCGGTGTCTGAATCAAATGTTCTCTTGGATGAAGAAGTACTTACTGATCCAAAGATCCAAGCACTTCTTCTTACCGTTCTGGTAAAATTTTTGACCTTTCGTGGGGGGTGGGTTTTTTGCCCTCAAGTTTTTATTGCAGTCTATTCTTGGGAGGCCCTTAAATATTAAAAACATGAAAAGGAAGACGGTCTTCTGCCTCTCACCAGAACAGATAACAGTTCAGCCACAGAATAAAATGTGTTTTGTTGACTTTTTTGCACTTTGGCAGGCTACGCTGGTAAAATATACCACGGATGAGTTTGATCAGCGAATTCTTTATGAATACTTAGCGGAAGCCAGTGTTGTTTTCCCCAAGGTTTTTCCAGTCGTGTAAGTATCTCTTGTTTGTGTTTGACTTTTGTATCTATCTTGAAGTCATGTGTTTTATAAAAGCTCAGGCAAAGTATCATCCAATAATGTTCACCGGTTGTGGAGTGGGGGGGATACAAGACAGTGTGATAGAGATTTCAGCTTAGAGACAGTGGTTTAGTGGGGGCCAAGACTAGTTTTGGCCTATTAGGGAAAACATTTTTTTTTTTTTTTTATCTTGTTGATTTTCTGAAGGCTTCATCCTGATGAGCATTGTTCATTCCCTCACTTAGCAGCAAACTGTTAGATGCTGTATGTACCTGTTTTGGTTTCTTTTTTGGTAGAGCTTGTGTGTTTACCCACAGCTGAGTGAAAACAAAATTAACCTTCTATATAGGAGATGACTTTTATTCTCTCTGAAGAGCAAAGATCATATTAGCCTCAAAGTATTCAAATCTAGGGGCGCCTGGGTGGCTCAGTCGGTTAAGCATCCGACTTCGGCTCAGGTCATGATCTCGCAGTTCGTGGGTTTGAGCCCCGCATCGGGCTCTGTGCTGACAGCTCAGAACCTGGAGCCTGTTTCATATTCTGTGTCTCCCTCTCTCTCTCTGAGCCACCCCGTTCATGCTCTGTCTCTCTCTGTCTCAAAAATCAATAAACGTTAAAAAAAAAAATTAAAAAAAAAAAAGTATTCAAATCTAAATAACCCAAAGAAACATGGGATATTCTATTCCTGATCTAGACCTTCTATGTAGTATCATTATATCCTTACTTTTGTTTAATCTCATTTTAAAATGTCAGAATTTTATATAGTTGGCTTTTGGTTATTTCTATTAATGGAGTGTGGCCGGGTTAGACATAGTTAATTTCCTCTTAATTTTGAATAGATCATATGTTCCACCCCTCCAAATTAATTTTGCTTTCCTAAAGTGACTGATATTAAATTTAGTTTTAACTCCCTGGGTACATATCAACAGTCAGCAGAAAGAAATGGTCCTAAAACATGTCAAATGACAGAAGCCAACCTTGTCTTGAGCAGTCACCATATATAATTAAACACGGTTGCATGGCAGTACTAGTTGGTTGTTTTTACCATATTTTTCTTGACGACTAAAAAGGACAAACCACGAAAATAAATTCATATGTTTATTGTAGAAAATTGCAAAACACCAGAAAGTAAAAAAAAAAAAAAACCCTCTCCCTTCATCTTTATCACGTTGTTCTGGGGAATATATGATCTTTTCCAGTGTATATTACCATGTAAGTTTCCTTTAAAATGTTCCTGTGTTTTGTTTTTGTTTTTTTCTTAGACACAATTTGTTGGACTCTAAGATCAACACCCTGTTGTCATTGTGCCAAGATCCAAATTTGTTAAATCCAATTCATGGAATTGTGCAGAGTGTGGTGTACCATGAGGAATCTCCACCACAGTACCAGACATCGTACCTGCAAAGTAAATGTCTCAGGAGGATGGTTGATGAACTTGCTAAAATGAGCGCTGTTACAGAATGCATGACTAAAGAATTCTTTATAAGGGATCGGCTTGTTCATACTTCTCTCTCCATATGCCGTTTTCTGACTCTTTTCATCGCGTGTTCAGTTGTTCAATACAATACAAAGTTGTGGTTCACAACTTTTTAAAATTGCAATATGGTTTTATACTGAGTTTAAGTGAGTTTTAATCTACCCTGACATTCATTGTAAAAAAAAAAAAAAAAAGTTTCAAATGTGTGTAGGTTTTAAATGTCATCAACTATACAACTTATTTAATTTCTGTTAAGATTAAGAGAGTATCGGGCGCCTGGGTGGCGCAGTCGGTTAAGCGTCCGACTTCAGCCAGGTCACGATCTCGCGGTCCGTGAGTTCGAGCCCCGCGTCAGGCTCTGGGCTGATGGCTCAGAGCCTGGAGCCTGTTTCCGATTCTGTGTCTCCCTCTCTCTCTGCCCCTCCCCCGTTCATGCTCTGTCTCTCTCTGTCCCAAAAATAAATAAAAAAACATTGAAAAAAAAAAGATTAAGAGAGTATCATGCTTGTTGTAAGAGTAACATTTGATTTGTTGCAGGTTTTGGTTTTAATGGCTTGTGGCGGTTTGCAGGACCCTTTTCAAAGGTAAGAAAATATTTTTTTCTCTACTGACAAAATGAAAGTTTTTATTCATATTAGTGTACCTGCTCTGAGAACATACAATACTCTGAAAACCAGAATGATGATTCACAATAAACACATTATTTTTCTAAAATGTTTTCCACCATAGACTCTTTCCAAGAAGCAGCACCTTTAATAGGTTTATATATTAGTTTTTACCAAAAAACAACTCAGTTCCACTTAGGCTTGACTTTTCAGAAGGGTGTGATGAACTTCTGCAAAGTTTTCTGCTCTCGGTCACTCATGTGTTTGATGATCGTAATGCATACACTTAAGTATCTTGTAATCAGAAAGGAGCATTACCTGTGGCTAAAATCTACCTCGTGACCCAAAAGTAATATAATGTTATATTTCAACTCAATCTCCGTTCTTAAAAAAATTACATAATGAAAAAAAAAATTACCTCCTGAAAACATTTTTCCTTCCAACCTGTTGGATTAGATTCATTCTTCCCTGAATATATCCTTATTTGTTTCTACTCATTTTTTTTCTTTGATTGGCGTTAGTTGATATAGTGCTACATAAATGTGTTTTTGATGATTCTATTACTGGTTCCTCTAGATTGAGATTCCTTGAAGGCAGGACTTCTGTTTCTTCCCCCTACAGTTCCTAGTGCAGTGTCCTAGTTTTATGAATTCAGTATTTCATTTTTATTTTGTTCAGTTATTACTGAATATCTTTTGATATGCCAACGTTGTGATTTTTAAAATGGGTCTGAGTTCCTAGAAGTAAGTATATCGTGCAGGAATGTGTGTAGTTGCACGCAATTCTCTGCCCTTCCCAGTGTTCAGTTAGTCGAATATGTAAATGGCAGCTGGAATGATGATACTCTGTTCGTTTTCTCTGTTTTGGAAAACTGACTAGACATCATTCCTGATGGTTTTATTGTCTCAGGATCAATGCCGTCTTTGCTTCTGCATGGCTTTCAGTAATTACAGGTTCATTCGGAAGCTGTAGGTGTAAGCCAAATAAAATTCCCCACATTAAGTCCCATGGTAGTCTAGAAATACTACACCAACCTCTCCCCGCCCCCTTTTAGCGCTGCAGAATACAAAAGAAGAAAAGCAGTACATTAAGCCCAAGACAAAAATTGAGTTAATCTTTTGTGGCTTCAGAGGGGATTTACAGAAAAAAAGAATGGAGCTAAAATAATTTCCTATATTTTCCATTACAGCAAACCCAAATCCCAGACTATGCTGAGCTTATTGTTAAGTTTCTTGATGCCTTGATTGACACGTATTTGCCTGGAATTGATGAAGAAACCAGTGAGGAGTCCCTCCTGACACCCACTTCTCCTTATCCTCCTGCAGTGCAGAGCCAGCTTAGTATCACTGCTAACCTTAACCTTTCTAATTCCATGACCTCACTCGCAACTTCCCAGCATTCCCCAGGTTAGTAAATGTAATCTTTATATAAATTTGAGCAATACTATTAATATACCAACATCAGGACTTCCCTTGTTATCAGGTTATAGTATATTTATAGTACATTTTGCTCCTTTTGATCATGAGGTTCATCTTACATTTCTTCTTTACCTTAGAGTTGACTTGAATTTTGTTATTCTATAAAGCTTTCTACTTTCAAACAGTTATTCATAAGATAGTGAAATGTTTAGTGTTCACATAGTGTTGTTCTAAGGTTGATAATTTTTGAGAATTTGGCCAGGAAGAGCAACCTCTGTTACCTTACCCTGTAAGTGAAGAGAATTAGAATTCCCTTCCTAGATATATTAGCCTTGCCCTAAGGGCTTCTATGTCTCTGGTACAGCGTACCATATCCAAAAAATACACAAAGTACGGTAGTACCCCCCTCTCCCCGTTGCCAGCAACAACTCAACCATCCAGAGACCAACCTGAAAATCTATAAATTAACAACCAGAAAAAAGCCATCTCAAGAAAATAACATCTTCAAGCTCGTAAGTGTGTTCCTTTACCATGGAGTCACTCTTAGGTCCACATGGGAAAAATATGCCAATGCAAACACACAGCCAAGAAGTGGGTACACTGAGAAAGAACAGCTAATAGCTTGAGCAGGGCTGAGGCACACAAGATGGCAGGGATGGCAAACTTTACCGACTCCTGGGCTCATCCAGTGTCCCAGTGAATGTTTTCATACACCTCTGGTCCACATCAAAGGTGTTACTCAGGGCAGAACTGATGCCACTGTATATGATGATGACAGTGGGTAGTGAGGGAGAGCTTCTGTGTAGTCATGTTTGCTATTCAGAATGATACCCTTCTGAAATGGTAAAAAAATTTTTAAAAAAGGTTTTGCGTTTAAAGTTCCATTATCTGAAAATTCTACTTAGGAAGCAGCTCATTCTATAAGGAAAAGGTACTATACGCTGTTCTTTTTTAGGTGTTAGCATGGATTTTCTTTTTAAAAGCCAAGTAATGTATTACTCCTATTTTGTGATGTTCAAGACACATAAGTAGAACCCCCAAGTTTATAATCCTAGTTTTGCCTGAATATTTAAACATGCATAATTTCAAAGGCCTGAAGAACTCGGCAAGTATAATAGCCAATTCGCATGATAAACCATCTCATTAACCTGTATCCATCTATTAAGCTCTGGTCAACAACAAAGCTTTGGTTAGCAGAGGAAACAAACCATTTGGTCCAGCATTTATTTATCAGTCACCTTACTGCATTTCTTTTTTCCTCCAAGAAATAAAAGAAATCTGGCCAACTTCCCTTCCGCATGTAACCATGTTCCTTTGCCCTCTGTCCCTTATTCCAGAGGACAGTGTTTCTCCAAGTGTGATTCCTAGACCAGCATCAGCGTCATTTGGGAGCTCGCTAGAATGCAGGTGCTACAGTCCCACTGCAGACCTCCTACGTAAGAAAGTCCAAGAGTGGGGCCCCACCAGCAGTCTGCTTTAATAAACACCCTGGGTGATCCTTACATACACTGGAGTGTGAGAGGCACTGCCCTAGGGTATGCCTGTGATCTTGACCCATTATCAGTGTTCCAACCATTAAAGCCAGGGAAAAACTTAAAATACACTTTCTTCTAGATATTCCAGCCACTGAATTCTTTCCCTCACCATTACCATCCTCTCCAAATCTTAGCATTTTGGAGCTAAGGAGAACTACAGAGATAATTTAGTTCTAGGCCCGCCAGGGTTGAGGGTGATGGGGCAATTAAGGTTTAGAAGAGTGAAGGTAATTGCTTTATCACGCAGTTCTTCTCCAGAACCAAGGCTAGTGCTCTACCGCATACATTGTCTTCCATATCTGTGACGTATCCATCACCTTTCTTCCTTCCCTTCATCTCCCTTTTTCTTTCATTTATGTGTCTATTTATTGCTGTCTCATTACTTCCACCTGCCTCACCCTAAGTCCACCGCTCCTTTTCTTCTGTAGGGCTGTTTTCTGGGTTCCTTGTTGTTTGTAATGTTAATGACAATCAGAAATGTGTAGACTCTGTCTATACTGTCCTCTTGTTTTTTTTAAAGTTTGGTCTATTTCCATCAAACTTTTGGCTCTTGGGCTACTAAAGTGGTGTTAAACCTGTCAAAATGATTATTTGTTTTTATATTAACTCTTTTTTGTTTTTTTACACCCGGACTAATTGTTAGGGAGATTTCTGCCCATCTTTGCCCACTAATGGAGACAGTAAAGTAATCAGATTGAGAATAAAGGTAACAGTACAGGTTCCCCTGCTAGTTGATTAATTGCTCATATCCTGTATTGGTTTAAAAAAAAAAAAAATAGCCCTACCCTGCAACCTCTTATTTAGAACTGTTTATAAAAATCAGAAAATAGTATGTGTGGTGTTTGTTACAGTTTTATACGTACTCTTAGCCAAAAGGCTGAGAAGCAATTTTTTGGTTACAGTTTCAAACCAGGAGTGTCACACCCAGTAGTTCTTCAGACGGCTGCTTGAATGGACTGCCACACTCTGGAAACCTGCCACTATTCTTAAAGGAAACTGAAGCTTTAAAAGCAATAGAATTAATTACGTAAAATCGTGGTGTTCAGCAATTCCTAGCTCTCAATTGCAAATCATGTGTCCTTGGTTTACCAGATTAATTTACCGCATGTTTTTGGAGAAGGTGGTTATCCTTTCAGTAGTGATGTCACTCTCCAATGAAACAAACCCATTTTTATCTTTAAATTGTGGGCTCATCTCTATGAAGGGATCCTGGTTTATCTATGTATATATAATTGCTGCACTTTTGTCTTTTGCTCTTATGGAATTACCTCTGTAAGAGTTAATGCTTCATTTGTAATTAGGTATACTGCTTTGTATCTCTAGCTACATGTAATCTTAGATTCCTGTCCCGTCTGTTCTTTATGGAGTGGAATTTGCTGATATCAAAGGGCTGAAAGAGGTGATGAATCTTACCCAGATTCCTAACTCAGCCTAGCATTTCAACTTTGCTGTTTGGCTGTATAAAAAGCAAAATATTTCCCTATCTCCACTCCCATTAGCCAAGTCCCAAGCGTAAGTATTTAAAGAAACTCGATGTCACCCCCTGAAATGGAGCACAAATGTGGCTTGCCATCAAATTACCCAACATTAATCTGCACCCAATCTCCTGAGCTGTAAGCAAGTGAAGTCTCTGTTGTCCTATGTCAAAAAGCCACGGTTGCTGATCTGCATAGAGCCCAGCTCTTCACTGCAAACTTTCCTTGTCAATCAAGGCACTGCTGTCTACATCTTTGTTCCTTAGCAGGGTCAGCCACTCGGCTGTATTTTCTTTTTGGTCACCAACCAGCCTTCTCTGCTGTCAAATCAGCTAGGTAAGAGATTCGTAAACTCTCTCCCACTCCGAAACATTAAACCTCACTTAAATAAAAAAAACTTTGGGTGGTAATTCATCAACCACCAGCTTTTGAGGAAGGGGTGGTCATTTACTTACACAAAGCAATTGCCTCTGAAAATGCATTCTTCTTGACAAATTATCATTAGCTCACTTGTCTATCCCCTTAGCACAAGGAGGATTATTTGATAAATCTATTATTTTAAAATGTGTAAATGGCTGTTTTCTGACTCCCTCCCTAGTTGAAATTGAATTTGGCATCGGTGGAGCCATCAGTGGAGTTCAGTGCATGTAAAATTGTATTAACTGTGGACCTTTTAGCCAAATGGACATAAAACTTTGCCTCTTCAGATTTTCCCAAATGCCACTAAGAGAACCCTGAAGAGAATGCATGGAATTTACTCTCTCATATATAAGAATATTCCAAATTGATTTTTTAATCCACTATTAGGTCCAGGGTGGTAGAGTTGGACTTGAATGGAAGAACCAGGATTAGAGCTAGAAAATCAGGTCCATCCACTTAAAAATGTTGGGGCAGGCAGGGAGCGGGGCGGGGGTGGGAGGGAGGAGTACCCTCTGTCTTGCTTAAGGCCAAGCCATGAGTGGCTCCTGTAGATGCTGAGCAAAGAAGCCTTTTTTTTTTTTTTAATTTTTTTTTTTTAATGTTTATTTATTTTTGAGACAGAGACAGAGCATGAAGGGGGGAGGGGCAGAGAGAGAGGGAGACACAGAATCGGAAACAGGCTCCAGGCTCTGAGCCATCAGCCCAGAGCCTGACGCGGGGCTCGAACTCACGGACCGCGAGATCGTGACCTGAGCTGAAGTCGGCCGCTTAACCGACTGCGCCACCCAGGCGCCCCAAAGAAGCCTTTTTAAAGCCGTAGTTCTGAGTGCTTTATAACCATTTCAGGTGCAGTCTCCTGGCATCTTCTGTGCACATTAAAGAGCAAGTGTATCAGAAATAAAATCCAGATGGAATTAGTACTCATTAAAAAGAAATTAAGCAGATCCACTTCCAGTGTATTAAAATTTAATTGATACTCTGCCAAGGTCTCCTAGTATTTTTCACACTGTAATTTAATTCAGTAAACATTTGAACATCCGTTTTGGAGGTGTACCCTAAGGCACTCTGGGACACGTAAAGATGAGAGAGACCATGGTCACCAGCGACATCACGGTTTTTGCCTATGGATCTCACTCAGTATTGGATTTTGAGCTAAATTTTTTACTTCCTTCTAACAAATTCTGTATATACACAGGTTCTTTGCTTTTAAGTGCAAAATTAATACTACAGTGTTCTGTGGAAAATAACCAAAACTCCAGATATTTGTCCTACAGAGATCCATGCAAGGAACTCTTTTAGACCTAAGGAAGCGGGGAAGCTAGTAGGACTTAATACCTGCCCTCAAATGGATTTCAGAATAAGAGGGGTAAAGTGCACACAGATAACTATTTTGATTTGACCTCTTTTGTGGGACTTGCCATGTGGTACTTTATACTGTTTTCTGATGGATCAAAGGGACGTTTGTTTGGAAGAATCACATAACAGTCGTGACAAAACTTTTATAACGTATTTGTGACCTCAGATAATGTGAGGTGTTAATTGATTTTTTAACCCAAACAAGCATGGGATCTATTTTAAATGGTTTTTGCTAGAAAAAGGATCTTTCCCCCCCTTTGATTAGCTTATTTTACTCTTAGTATTGGAGCATGAATTTTTTAGAACAAAAGCCTCTTCAGTTGAGTGGGTTTTTTGTTTTGTTTTGTTTTGTTTTGTTTTTAAATCACCCCTTCCACTTTATTTTGGGACTGTTTCCAAACCTGTAAGTTACTCACTTTCTTTCTGAAATGCAGACCTTCTGGGTGGAGCAACTGGGAATTACAAGCATTCTTTAGCCAGTAGCCCTGACAGTTATATGCACGGTAACAGTGTGTCAAAACCATTTCTCTACACTTAGACTTAGCTCTGAGCCCGTAACATTCCTGATGCGTTTACCAGGTTTAAAATGTCTCCCTCTTAGAAGAAACTTAAAGGCCTCTCTCTAGGGACTACTTAAAATCTCTGAAACAATTTTAATGTTTTAGGGAACTACATGTGGTATCCCCAGACCTTTATTTGGCATTCTCTTGATTATTTTTCCCTTCTTTTTCTGTGTTATTATTATCCTGTATTTCAGGGAGAAAAATAATTTAAGCTGAGCAGTTGCTTGCTGTAATTTCTAATTTTTCATTTAATTTTTTAGTTTAATTCTTGATTTAAACTAAAATTATTATTCTAACGGAGGTGGTAAAAACATGTCTACCCGTAAAATTAGAAGTTCTAACATTTGTTTACAGAGTGTAATATTTAGGCGATTAATGGTCAGAGTTCAATAATTCAAAACTGATTTCTTCTGAAAACCAGGGAACATAATAATCATCCCATACCTACTCGTATTTCACCCTTTTAAAAAATCCTGTGGCCATCACTCACTTTTGTTTTTCCTTCCATTCCGTGTCTGTGAAGCTTCTCTGCCTTGCTCTAAATCGGCAGTTTTCATGCAGCTGTTTCCTCATCAAGGTACTCTATCCTTCCGTCAGCTTTGCACGAAATACCGCTTACCCCGCGCTCGTCCTGGGCACGTGGCATGAGACTTCACTCACCGATCCCTGTAAGCACAGTTTGGCTTAGCACCTGAGGCACTTGTAACACCACCGCTGTAAGGTCTGGTGCTTATTGGGCCTGCGGGGCCGTGCAGTCTGTCTCCGTGAGGAGCTGCTTATACCCGCCCTCCCCTGCGCCGCCCCCAACACTGAACATGCGGTCCCAGCCCTGGGCCGACCCAGGCAGGGTCACCCCAGGGACAGTTAATAGGGAGAGCAGGGTAAGTCGTTTGAGGAAGAGTTTCTAGCTTAGAAGTACTTGTTTTCCCCCAATACCAATATAAACCCAATCCCAGTATTTCCTTACAAATTAAAGCTGCCCGTGTACTCTAGCCCCATATTTAAAAAAAGGAATGCGGCCTGTACTTAGTTCTAAGGGCTAAGAAGAAAAAAATGTGATGCACTTATGTTTAATTTATAAAAGCTGTCTCCTCTTCTTTTACTCTCCTATAACTATTACACAAAAAGGTTAGACCTAATACAAAAAGAAGTAATGGCAATTGAGGAAAAGTCCATAAAAATTTTTGTTAATTCTTAGAGTTACAAGTTTGTATATCTAGCTTAAAGTACAAATATTTCCAAACACGGACTTAACATGTCTCCATGAAAGTATTTACTATACCGTAAGAACAAGCTATTGTTACCTCTTCTTCTAAGGGTCGTACTTTGTGCTTAATCCCATTGTCCTAAGTACACATCCTAGTATGCACGTTCCAGTGTAAAATTCAAGTCCTCTGCATTTGTTCTAATACTCCTTTCAGTACGTCACGTGGTCTTTTTTATTTCAGGTGTCAAGAGCGTCTTGATTTCTGTAGTGGTTATCTTATCTGTGTGCAAGAAGTCTTCACATGGATTATCTTGTCTGATTCTTCTAACAGCCCTTGGAAATAGGCAATTCTACTCTTACCCTTAATTGACAGATTAAGAACTAAAACCTAAAGTTAGGTTCTGATCCAACCAAGACTCAAACCTGGGTCTTCTGACATGTTTGCTTCCTTGTCTGTAATAAATGAGCCCTCTGATGTGTTTGCCTTCTCATATATGTCTTAAGACTTTTCTGACAGGTTTGCCGTATTACGTATGTAATCAACTAAGCAACGCGGGGTCAGGTAACCTACCAGAGCTCCTGTGCAGCTGGTGTGAGACTTGACTTCTTAGTCTTTTTGTTGTGTGACCTCTCACAAATTAACCCATTTTTCTTTGGCTTCTCAAGAAGTAAAAGGGGTTCAGTCCTTTTATTATTTCATGAAAGTATAGGTTCCAGTTTGGGGAAAACATTTTGTCTTTAAAAAAAAAAATAGGTGAATTTTAAAAATGGAGTGTTTTATTATATGTTAGGTTAGACCTATTCCTAGCTATCAAAATATATAAACCATGATACCTGCCTTCAAGGAACTCATGTTCGAGCAGAGGAGATAGATTTATAACTTCAATAACTATTATGTCATGTAATCATTTTTCCTTCTTGATTTCCTAAAGTCTGGCCAATAACACCTTTTGTTTAGGATTTCATCTTTATCTGGAACCACCACAATTCATTGAAGCATAGTGCTTATTAATACACTGCTCTAGAGAATTTCCAGCTTCTTCTGTCCTGCATGTTTGTAACTGGCTGCGTGTTTGACCACAGCCCATATTGGGGGGGCGGGGGTACCGAAACTAGGAAATCAGGACCACGCAAGTTTTTACCTTTGTTTCATTCAGGTGGTGGCCTCTGGGTTTCTATCACCTCAGGCAGCTTTGCTCTTGTGCCCACTGAGAGTCAGAAGGGTAAGCCATTGCTTAGGGGCCTAAGAAGAGACCAGACTGCAAAGCCTCAGCGGGACAACACCAGAGTCTGCTTCCTAATTTAAAGCATCGCCTGTACTGGTCCAGGGTAGATCCTGTCTCCATTTGAGCAGTCTGGCTGGCCATCTGAGAGTTCTTCCTCTGGGATGCCAAGACCAGATCCTCACCAGTGTCTAGAGAGGTTTCTAGATGTCATTGTAGAGAGCAAAAAGAAAGAATGCTGCCAAAATTCTCAAATGTGCAAACCGGAAACCAAAATGCCAGAACTGGGCACCATGATCGCTCTGTTTTGTTCTAACTTGGCTTCTCCAAGATGCTTCACCCTGGTATAAATGTAATGCATTTTTAATTGATTTTTTTCTTACATATGACCCTCCAAGATGTTTATATCAGCTTCTCCTTTAAAGTAAAACAGTTTTGCTGTGGAGTTAGGAAACAGTTATGCCACATTTACCTGTGTGTGGCTTGTAGAGTCGGGTCACCGAGTAGGAAGAAAACACACATACAATAACAAGAATTGAGATGAAAATTAATATGAGGGCAGAAGTAGGACATCAACCTCTAACATAGCCTGGAGGCTTTTGGCTGTGGGTGATGGGACAAAGTCAGTGATACTTTAACATTTTTAACCAAATGGAACAGGTGCTCATTCGGGGGGAAAAAATGAGGAAATTCAGAAAAATAGAAGAAAAAAAATCACCCTTAATCCCACCACTCTAACATTTTACTATGTTTTATACATTTTATAAATGTTTAACATTTTGATACATCTCCCTCCCGTTTCTTTTCTTTACATAGTAAAGGTCTAAAACTTTATAGCTTGCTTTCTATCCTTAACATTTAACAGGAAATAAATAAGCCTTTTAAATTTTTATTTAGAGGTCTGAAAGTTACTTGGTTGACAGAAAATAGAAGATCCTTAGTATTTCTTTGGAGAAACCTTCACCCTAGTGACTTAGTCTGTGACTACAGCTTCTGTGATTTTCATTCTGGGAATATCAGTGAGCAGGCCCTTGTGCCTCCGCAGAAGCATTGCCCCCTCGCAGTGTAATGAACGAGTGCCTTCTCCCTGGAGTGAGCCCAGCCCAGCAGTGGCAAGGCTGTCTCAAAGGTGTGCACACGAGAGCAAGCCCCAGGCTGGCGGATTGCTGCCAGAGAGCCACGGGCCCTCCTCGTGGTTGCCCACGCTGAGCTCCTCCTGATGGCTGTCTCCCAGTTGTTTTCAGACTCTTCTCTTCTTAAATCCTTGTTTTGCCTGAATCTTAACTTTCTATGAAGGATAGGACCCCAGGTAAGGAACTGTGGACTTGAACTTGTAGGCCCCATGCAGATTTAAGGAAATGGAAGGTCATATGCACTGAATTCATGACAATTTCGGATGGAGAAAGCTAAAAAAAAATTATTTTTGTCTTTTCCACTCCATATATGACACCACACCCTCGAGATCAGGGGTTGCACGCTTTTTGGCTCTGAATTACAGCGATCACATTTAAAACTGGTAGCATTCCCTTCAGCCCATATTTACTGAAGAAGATAGCAACTAGATCCTAAAGGAAAAGGAAAATGAATAATAAATAATCTTTGCTTTTTTGGGCATAGAGGAAATAAGATGTAGACACAACTGGTGGTGCAGGGAGACTGTAAGAGATACAAATGCCCTCTAGAAGCAAGGAGAGAGAGAGAGAGAGAGAGAGGGAGGGAGAGAGAGAGAAAGTAGTTCTGGCAGGAGACTGCAGAAGGCATCAGGAAGGAAATGGAGAGGAGAAAAAAATGGGTTGGACGTATCTAACGGAGACAGGCGTGGCAATGGAAAGAGCCCGCACAAACACACACTGCAGAGCTCAGGGCACGCTAGAGATGATGAGCAGCCTTCTTTGCATTTTGTTATTATTTTTGTAAAAATCGCCTGAGGAAGATGCAAATAAACACGCAGACGAGGACAAAGCTCATCCAGAATTCTGTCACCCAGAGAAGCGTTCTGTGAACACCGTGGTGCGCATTCTTCCATTCATCTTTCTGCACACATGGTTAGAACGGGACAGATTCCAGATGCTGGTTCCCTGTGCTCGGCTCCTAGGGAGGGGTGGGGGGCGCTGTCTGACTCTGCACTCAGACTTGCAGCCCGGTGCACACTCTCATAAAGAAACACTAGCAAGTGTCCGCCTTCCTGTGGCAAGTTCGAGACAGCAAACCCCTGTTGAGCCTGTGCACATCCGGCCTTACACTCTGAATGGAATTCAGGGCCACATCTAAATGATATGTGGCTCCTAGAAGGTCATCACAAATTCACTTCCTTTTCATGAGCCAATAAGTAGATGTCTGGATCTATGTCCGTCTTCTGTAACATGAAGCCTTCTTGGCTTGAAATGGTCCTTTGTCCAGAAGTGGGTATTTTTTCATCCTCAGATTTCATGTTTATTTTAAAAATCAAATGGTATGATAAGAATTAGGTAAAAATTACCTGAATTAACGCTACTCAGAAATAACGTATTCTGGCAGGTGTTTTCCCAGCTTTTTTTGTTTTTTTTTTTTTCTACTTTTACTAAATCATGGTCATCTTTCTGTATCCGTAAATATCGACCAGTACTTTGCACTTTGATACAAATTGCCAACACGCCCTCCAGCTTTCTGCTGTCCCACCAAGTTATACCATAGGTGGGTATAATCAGTAATTATTTTGGTAAATTTTGCTGAAGCGTCACAGAAAAATACACAGATCAAATTTACAACCTAGTGAACTTTTAAGAAGTGAACACTTAAAAATCCAACATCCGGATCAAGAAACAGAACATTGCCAACACCCCCAAGAAACTACCTGCATTCCCCCTTCCAGTCACTACTTCCCAGGGTCACCACTATTCTGTTACCTAATTTGTAATCTTTACTAATCTGATTAACTATGTTGTGTTTTGCTTCCGGTTACTTTTATGAAGTCACTGCTTGGACTGTTGATAAAATTCATCGTAGGGCCCAGTTTCTGGAGGTTAAATCTCCTCCGTGAAAGAAACGAATGGCATCTGTTTTAGGTGCAGAACATGAAGTGATATGCCAGAGCTGAAACGGTTAAAGCAAAGATTCTACAGGGGCACCCGGGTAGCTCAATTGGTTAAGTGTCCAACTCTTAATTTCCACTCAGATCATGATCTCACAGTTTGTGAGTTCGAGCCCCACGTCGGGCTCTGTGCTGACAGCATGGAGCCTGCTTGGGAGTCTCTCTCTTCCTCTCTCTCTCCCCTTCTCCCACCCCTGCTCATACATACACTCTCTCTCTCAAAATAAGTATTTTTTAAAAAGATTCTACAGTATAACCTTTGTCATATATTCTCAGTAAATACTTGAGTTCCTTTGAGACAGGCACTGTGATTAAAAAAAAAAAAAATCTTCCTTTCTTTGAAATGACAAATTTCAGTATCTTCTGCAACTGGAGAGTATATTCTGTGTTTAAACACCGGTAAGGCCATGTGGCTAGAAGCTGACCTCTGCTGGAAGCTTCTGGTATGATTTGGTGGTAGGAGCTCTCGTCTTCCCTGGTGGCTGCTAGCCTTTCGTTCAGCTCAAGCCCGCCTGCCTCTCTAGCTTTTCCTTGCAACTTGTCAGTTTGTTCTTTTTCTTTTCTTCCTTATGCTGTTTTTCTGCCGTGATAGCAAATTTTGCTTAACAAAACGTGAAGTTTTGTGTGTGGCAAGGTCTTTGTGAGTAAACATCCTAGCAGCTGTTACAATGAAATACGCGAAAGCAATTTGCCAGGTTGCAACCTCCTTTACACGTCCTGAGATTCAGCCCCGGAGCCCAGCACCAGAGGAGGGAGAGTAACTGGCTGCTTCTCTTCTCTCCAGGGATCGACAAGGAGAACGTTGAACTCTCCCCCACCTCTGGCCACTGTAACAGTGGACGCACTCGCCATGGATCCGCAAGCCAGGTGCAGAAGCAAAGAAGCGCTGGCAGTTTCAAACGTAATAGCATTAAGAAGATCGTGTGAAGCTTTCTTCCTTTCCTTTTTCAAGCAGACTTAACTTACACGGGCTCTTCACCAGTGACCCCTCACCACCGTGCTGTGACGCTGCACTTCATGTTCCACGAGGAGCCCGTCCGAGTCTGCCATGTTGCCAGATGATCAACTCTTGGAAGCATTGCCTAAATCTAATGCTGCTTTTTCTTTCACTTTTGTTGTTGTTGTCGTTCTCCTACTTTTGGTGTGTCTGGTGTGAGCAGGTGTTCGGAACAACTGCAAAGAAAGTGGGAGGTCAGGACGCTTGAACTGAGAACGTCCCACTTGTGAGAAAGGATGAACTCTTGATTACTGCTACCACTGGCCAGCTATGAAAGCCATTTGCACAGAGCTCTGCCTTCTATGTTTTCCCCTCCTTCGTCCTACAAAGTAAAGTGTTAGTCTCACTTACACACCTTTCGAGATAGGAGTTCATGGGACAAGTAGTACTATAACCCCGGTATGTTTAATCTGACTTTTAGCTGTGGACTTTTTTTTACCTTACAAAACCGGAGGAACCGTAGACGTCAAGCCTCAGTGACTTCACACCATAAAGCCACAGGCAAGGTACTTTGGGGGGTGGAGGGATTTAGAGTTTTGTAATGAGTTCTTAAGAAATACTAACACTCGAGTTTTAGCAATAATCACAGGAAAGGAAGCATAACCACGTATATCTTAACGTTACCGAATTAAAGCGACGGGTTCTGAGGCCTTATCCAAACTCAGTCATCCAAACTAGTTTATTTTTGTCTCCAGTTGATTATCTTTTAACCTTCAAGTATGCTGAAAGTTGTTGTTTCTGTTTTTGTAAGCCAAAACTATACTAAGTATAGTCATGATCTGTTTTCCCCCTCCTTCTCTTCTTTCCTAAATAATTCTGAGCAGGGTAATCCATGAACAAAGTGTTGGAAATTGTTCCTTGAAGGTCATTTTCGTAAATGTTTGCATTAGCTCCATAGCAAAATGGAATGGTACGTGACTTCTAGAGTAGCTGATGCTTTTAATTTCGTCGGATGACTTTCCCAGAAACACAGAGTATGGTGTATATTATCAAAAGTTTCTTTGACGACATGTATTTTAAGTGTCTTGTGATCTCACCCCCTCCCCTCCGAAAAAATCAGGAATCCTTTTAGCAAACCATTTGGGTTCTATATGATAGAACTGCATTTAACCACTGTGAAAGGACTGGCCGGCCTGCATTAGTGTGACAATAGGGGACCTTAACAGTTGCTGCTATACTGAACCGTATGGGTTATCCTGGTGTTGGAATTTCCCTGGTAATGCAGACCCAAGTTTTGGGTGGTACCTGCAGTATGCAAAATGATTTGACTTCAGTGAACACAGTCGTAGTATCCGGATGTTCCAATTTAGAACTGAACCGTATTTATTACAAAAAGATAATATCCCCCTATTCCCAGGTTCCCTTTTTATGTTCCGATGTGATGGCTTTGGGAGGGGAAAGAAACGTAGGGGAGGGGAGCCTCCTGTAGTGCTATTCCATGAGCGGATTTCAGTAAATTAAATTCCACAGCTAAATCAAGAAATAATGGTACATTGAAGTGTTCTGATTTTAATAATATAACACATTTCACATTTATCCACACAGTAACAATGTAATATGTTAATGTAAATAAAATTGCTTTTGATATTGAGAAATAACAAGAATTTAATTTTTTTAATTTGTTTACAGTCTCGGAAAAGTAAGAACCATCTGCCAAAATAAAAGAAAACACTTTAGTTAATACTAAAGTTAATGGTTATTTTGACATAGAATTGTTGGAAAATATTGAAGACAGGTGCAATTAACTAAATTTGTGTTTTTATTGTAGAGGCTGCGTTAGAGTAGTGTTTATAGTAACAGAGCAACTAAGTCTATAAAGATGCTAAGACTAGAGCTGAGTTTAGAGGTAGATCCTTAACAACCCGATGCCACGCTGCTGTTAAGGTCGTGGTTCTCCCACGACCCCGTGCTCCTGGGAAGGTATCGCGACTCCTTGGATCCTGGAATAAAAGGCAGATGTGAGCCTTTAATCATTGTGGTTCCATGTTTTTCCTCTTGGTTGGTTCGGTGCGTGTTGGTGGGTGTTGTTACACTGTTCTGCTTCTCCCAATCAAAATAGAGAAACTGCCAAAGGTTTTCTGTTAAAAAATAGTGATGTTTCCATAACAAACTTTTCCAGGTATGATATTTCTTAAATTTATTCATTATTTCCCTCTAGTGTAATGAATGGAATGAATTCACTTGAAGTACCTCACGAAATGATCAGCGTTGCACAAATCAAAATTGAGCCTTCTTTGAACTGCAAAAATACTTTTTTGATCAGTACATCCTGGAAATTTGAGAACGCCCTAAGGTTTAAAATTTGCCTTGTTTAGAGAACTTCTGACTTTTGAGGAGAACCTAACTTTCCAAGTAACTAAAATGAACATGAGCCTAAGCCTCACCAGTACTCGTCCCCTGAGAAATGAAACACTCTCTCAGGCCTCCTACCACCATCTATCTACACAAGAAATCTGAGGTTCAGAGCAAGTTGCCCATTTTGCGTAATCCGATGTGAGTTCTACAAAGAACATCATAATTGGGGTTTGTGGATGTTTCCCCTGACTTGCTAAAGAGGCAAACGTGACTCAGCACATCGCTGTGCAGAACCCACCTGTTTTATCACGGGCCCCATCCCAGGGGTGCGCGCTTATTCACCAACATCGTGACGCCGTTCCCCGGCTCCGGGGGAAAGCGGCGAGGCTCTGCCCTTCATCCACTCACCCCTCCCCTGCCCGTTACAGAATGCCAGCCCCGTGCAATCCTGATGGGGGGGGGGGGGGGAGGGAGGAGGAGGGGGCGCCTGGACCCCCAGGAGCAGTCAGCTGCCGCCCCCACAGGACTCCCTCCCTGCTTAGCGGGTTTTAGGCTTTTTCCGTTTTGTTTTGGCTTTCCGTTTGCTACACCCCTCCCAGCCCTCCAGGCATCATGAGGCATGTCTTATTCAATGTTATGCAATGGACTTCTAAAAAAAAATTCACTCTTCGTGTCAGCCACACAATTTTTTTTAAAGCAGTATATTCACCTGTAAATAGTTTGTGTAAAATTTGACAGAAAAGTATATTTACTACACTGTAAATACATGTGATGATATATTGTATTATTTTGCTTTTTTTGTAAAGCAGTTAGTTGCTGTACATGGATAACAAAAATTTGATTATTCTCGTGTTAGTATTGTTAACTTCTTCCTGCGACTGCGTTACATCATTTAAAGAAAATGCTGTGTATTGTAAACTTACATTGTATATGATAACTTCCTCTCCTTTCCATCTGGGCCTAAACTTTGGCAGTTCCCTTGTCTACAGCCTTGTGAATATTGTCCGCCAGCAGGAGAAATACTGCCCGGCAGTCAGAATGGATCATTGTAGGGGAAAATTGTAGAAATCCATTTCAGACCATTGTTGTTCCCACCCCGTTTTCCTCCCTGTGTATGTACTCCACACCACCCACCCCCCCCTTTTTTTAAGTAAAATGTAAATTCAATCTGCTCTAAGATGTGGGGAGTTGTTTAATTGCTTCACATGCCTCAGCTCTGTTTTCTCACTTCCCCCCACTTCTCCCTGATCTTTTGAAACATCAAGGCCGGTTCCTTTCTTTTAAGGATGCCTTGGGTTCTCCTCCCTCCCACAGCATGGGACAGACCTTTCTATTTCCAGAACCTCTCTAAAGGAAAAGTAAAATAATTTTGGTGAACCGTGTAGGGGAGGAAGAGTTTTCCTCGAGCCTTTTAGGGTCCCTGGCTGGGTCTGAGAATTAAACTGACAAGGACAGCTTAACAGAAGAAAAGCACACAGCACAGGTTTACGTATACAAGTTTTACATGACACAGGAGCCTTTATAAGAAAATGAAGACCCGAAGCAATTAGACCTGGGGGTGTTTATGCTTGTTCTGCTCGATGAAGAGGGCGGTCACGGAGGAACATGATAGTCAAAGAGTGTGAGGTAAGTGTAGTCAAGGGGAGGGTGGGGGACACTTTAGCAAGGCCTGTTTGTTTCCATGGTCTTGTCTTTGGACATAAGGATGCTCCTTTTTTCTGGGCCTAGGGAGAATGGCTCTCACAGGAGGGGATTATGCCCTGTTTTCAGGGGGAAAGGGCAGGGGCAAGGTCAGAGTGAATGCCTCCACCATTTTCTCAGACTCTCTGTGCCGTGTTTGGGGGTTGTGTGTCCTGATCCCCATCCAGTGCTTTTTCAGGACAGCTCAAGCTGAGGGGTGACTGTTCTCTGGGATGAGCCGTCTTGACTTCTTTTAAAATGAGCCGTTGGAAATGCCAAGACCCCCCTGAGATGGAGCAGTCAGAGGGCCTGTGTTGGGACCGTACACCTCTCTCCACCTTTTCAGCGTTCCCTCCGTGGACTCTTCTGTGACACTACATGGGTAAACACTGGAAAACACTTTCCCTGGCTCAGCTGATGCCAGCTTTACTATTTATCCCATTAGGTGGGCTACTCCCGGGTGGAGAAAGAATCCAGCCTAAACCCTGTAGGCAGGACAGAGCTGATCCTTAGGAGGATGGCAGTGCCTGGCGTTAAATAAAGGACTAAAGCACCATGAAACAGATTCCCGCACGTGTGGGGCAAGGGCTGGTCTGTTTGTGGGGACGCAGAGCAGGTGTACCTCCCATGAAGAGCTTGCTAATATTTCTTGGGCCCTCTGAGGCACAGGCAGACTCCAGGGATGGGGTTCTAAGAGGGACAGACAAGAGTTTAAAGCCTCTGAGGTGACTGTCCTGGGTGCCCAGGCATAACTCCGCTGTCTTTTCCCCGTGGCCTAAAGCGTGGTAGCCCAAACTAGGGATGCCTCTGGGGTAATAACCCTTTGGACCACACCTCTCTATCTATCCCTGGACAATAAGCTCCTTGACACGGACCATATTGTTTATCTTTTTGCGGGGCCCCGTGCCCTTTCTTGGCCTGTACAGACTTTTGCTTTCTGGGACACCCTCGGGGACTTGAGAAATGACCAAGAAGTGTGTCCGGGTGGAGATATGTCTAGTGAGCAGTTGAAAGTAGGGTTATAGGGGCACCTGGGTGGCCCAGTCGGTTAAGTGTCTGACTTCAGCCCAGGTCATGATCTCACCACAGTTTGTGGGATCGAGCCTCGTGTCGGGCTCTGTGCTGACAGCTCAGGGCCTGGAGCCTGCTTCGGATTCTGTGTCTCCCTCTCCCTCTCTCTGCCCCTTCTCCGCTCATGCTATCTCTCCTCTCTCTCTCTCTCTCTCTGTCTCTCAAAATAAATAAATAAATAATGTTTTTTTTTAAAAAAAAAAAAAAAGAGGGGCACCTGGGTGTCTCAGTCAGTTAAGCATCTGACTTCGGCTCAGGTCATGATCTCACAGTTCGTGGGTTCAAGCCCCGCATCGGGCTCTGTGCTGACAGCTCAGAGCCTGGAGTCTGCTTCAGATTCTGTGTCTCCCTCTCTCTCTCTCTGCCCCTTCTCCGCTCATGCTATTTCTCCTCTCTCTCCCTACCTCTATCTCTCTCTCAAATAAACATTTACAAAGATTTTTAACAAACATGCCTTAGCCCCAGAGCAGCAAAAACGGGTACTCTGTATCTCTGAGTCTGGCCCAAAGTCAAAGTACAGTCAGAAACTGATAGCAAGGGGTCCTCCCTTATTGATTGAGTGATCTATGCACTGAAGGCAGAAAAGAACTGGGTGATCTAGGCTTCGAGCAAAAATGCCACTACTACCCCCCATACTTGTATCCGGAGACAAATGAAAAAAAAAAAGGTTTGTTTTGTTTTGATTAACAAAAGAGTCCATTTCTGAGTTTGCAGGCATTCATTGCGCTCACGGAAGAAAGAAACATCGATTGGACCCCTTGTTTTCACAAATGAACTCCAGCATCAGCACCTCCTGGAAATGGCTCCGTTCAGGCACTTGTTTCTCTGGGTTCTGGAACAGCTGCTCGTTGGCAGGGTTGGGATGGAGCGCTCCTACACTCCGGCTAGGCTCTGAGCCTCAGTTACAGGCATCGTGCGCGTTCAAGGCCCTCAGCAGATGGTTGCTGAAGGACACGTAAGGCTCTGTGTTCTCAGGGAACTGTAGAAATAGATGTAATAAGAAAAAAAGAAAAAAAGACCCTCTTCCTAATTGCAATCCCAATGCAAAATCCCTACCAAAATGGAGATGACCTGTGTCTCCTAATAAAGACTGACTGAAAACCGTAATCCAGGTTTTGAGATTTCACGTTTCAGTAAAATTTCCAAAATGTATTTTGTCCATTCATACCTTTAGAAGAAAGCACGAACCTTTTTAAAAAGTCTTTGTATAATGAAAAAGCCATTTCAACCTCAAAAGAGTAGGGAGAGAGGGGATTCTTTAAGAGGAATTAATTTTGCTTCGTAAAAAGTAACTGTGTTGTCCTTCTCCTCCCACAGCACTTCTCAGCAGGTGGGCATGTGACTGACCTGACCGGCAGGTCTGAAAGGAGAGCTGAGTAAATGGAGAGACAGACCACAGCCCTGGGTGGGAAAACTGAATAGTACAGTGTCAAGTCTTCCCAAGTTACTAATTTTTTTTTAACTCCATTTTAAATTAAGTTCATTTATTTATTTTGAGAGGGGGAGAGGAGCAGAGAGAGCGAACCCCAAGTAGGCTCCACGCTGTCAGCACAGAGCCAGATGTGGGACTCAATCTCAAACCTGAGCTGAAATCAAGAGTCAGATGCTTAACGGACTGAGCCACCCAGGCGCCCCTGCAAATTGCTGATTTAATGCACTTCCAATCCAGATCCAAACAAAATGACCCTAGGGTGTATCTTGGAGCATAAACAAGAAAGCATGGCTAAGAAAAAAGAAAAAAACATAGTTGGAAACTTCCCTTACTAGATAATGTAGACATTTTAAAATATTTCAAATTGATCATTTAATCAAACTAAATAGAATGGAACAGGCAAAAAGGTCCTAATTATGCTATAGTTTAAACGAAACAAAACACCAGTAACCTCCAAATTTCATTAAGCCACAAGGCGGATTCCCCACCCTGCTAAGTGTCCACCACTGGCTGGTAGGGGGCGCTGCTCACCCAGTTTCTATGGCTCCAAAGTGCCGCCTCCACAGCAAAGAGCTGGTCAGACAGCAGAGGGGGAGCTCAGGCACCGCTGCCCCAGTCTCCCCCTGGGATGATGTTAATGTTCCATAGCCACCCTGTCCAATATGGTGGCCACAGCCACACGAGGCCAAAATGTGGCTATTGAAACTGACGAACTTACTTTTTATTTCATTTACATTAAATGTAGTTACATGGGGCTGGTGACTACCAGATTGGAAAGCCCAGCACCCAGGGAGGTCTCACATTAGCAATTATAGGCCTGAGGCCAGACGTGCAACCACTTCTGCTCACTGTCACTCCCAGACTTGTCACACAGCTCCACAAAATAAATCACAAGGGTCCCAAAAAGCTATTCTTCGTTGTCCAGAAGGATGGCTAGAAATGTTGGCCAAGAACATAAATAACTCTCACAATAGGGAAGGACTTTGTAAGCCGAAAGCAGCGGAAGATATCCTAAAGATTATGCCAAAATGTCCCCATGTCCAAAGAACTCACCCAAAATTTAAAGGCCAACAGAGAAAAAACTAAATAAAAATAAAGGCCAACAGAGAAACTGTTCCTATTATAAAGAGTTCATTAAAATAAATTATTTTATTTTATTTTTTTATGTTTATTTACTTAGGGTGAGCTGGGGAGGGGTAGAAGGGGGGGGGGGGAGAGAGAGAGAGAGAGAGAGCGAGTGTGAGAGAGAATCCCAAGCAGGCTGCACACTGCCAGCAAGGAGCCCGATGTGGGGCTCAAACTCACAAACCAAGAGATCATGACCTGAGCTGAAGTCAGATGCTTAACCCACTGAGCCACCCAGGTGCCCCAAAATCAATTTTAAGAAAAGACCCATGTAGAAAAAAAAATGGGCAAAGGACACGAATGGCTAATTCACAGAAAGGAAATACTGTACCAACTGCTAATCACTATACAATGAAAAAGTTCACACTCAGTAAACAAATTCCAATAGACACAGTGAAATATCATTTTCATCTGTCAAATTAGCATAGATGTATCTAACTGATACTTGGTGCTGGTCAGGAGAGAGTGGGATGGACTCATGCACTTGACCTCATCTTCCTGTGTCACCAGCCTTAAGAACATCCGCACTGTTTGCCCCAGTAATACTGTAATCTGGTCATCTAGCCTAGAGAATAAAGGGATCAGAGTGCTAAGACTTCCATTAAAGTATCATATATAATATCAAAACACCTGGAGACAACCAAAACGTTAGCCAAATTACGTTTTTCCAGCACTTTCTGGAAGCTGACAAGGGCCTCCTTATATAGCCTTTAAAAGCGGGTTTAGGGGCACCTGGGTGGCGCAGTCGGTTAAGCGTCCGACTTCAGCCAGGTCACGATCTCGCGGTCCGTGAGTTCGAGCCCCGCGTCGGGCTCTGGGCTGATGGCTCGGAGCCTGGAGCCTGTTTCCGATTCTGTGTCTCCCTCTCTCTCTGCCCCTCCCCCGTTCATGCTCTGTCTCTCTCTGTCCCAAAAATAAATAAACGTTGAAAAAAAAAAAATTTAAAAACGGGTTTAAAGAATATTTAAATTTGAGAGAAAACTTCCAGTAGAATCAAGAGTTTGAAAACTGTGCATGAGGGCTGATCCTCAATTACGTTTATATATGTGCACATATATATTCATATGCATAGTTTATACGTAGTCGTCTAGGAAAGCAACACTGCCTCTTAGGAGTGATCTTACCTCCCCTGAACAGCAGGGGGCGGTGGAGAACAGGCCAATTCCCAGGGAGGCAGATGGATGGAGCACGGGGAGGGAGCCCTCTCTGCTCCTTTGCTGTTTTGTTTCTTGGGCTGCCTTTGCTGGAGGCCAGGATCCCTGCTGGAACCCCTTTTATTTATTTGTTTGTTTGTTTAAGTTTATTTTGAGGGGGAGAAGGGCAGAGAGAAAAGGAGAAAGAGAATCCCAAGCAGGCTCCACACTGCCAGCACAGAGCCTGCAAACCGTGAGATCATGATCTGAGCCAAAACCAAAAGTCAGACACTTAACCGACAGAGCCCCCTTTAAACATGGCGCCTGGCCGATCAGTCAGTGGAGCATGTGACTCTTGATCTCAGGGTCGTGAGTTCAAGCCCCATGGTGAGTGTGCAGTTTACCCAAAACAAACCATAAAAACACTGCACCTCAGTCTGTTCTCAAGAGGCCTCTGGAGGACTTCACGGCAAGGTGACCCTCCAGTGCCTCCTGTGCAGTGTCACTGTGGGTGGGGGTTCCCAGCAGGAAGACCTGACACTCCCTTGGCCTCTGTGTTCCTAAATCTCAGTGACCCTGGCTTGTCCAGCCCAGCTCCCAGCCCCCACACCCCTCCCACGTGTGTATTCAGCAAAACTGGGACACCTTGGATTTCTGGGTGTTATTATTTTGGTTTTTAAGCTTCTCAAGCAGGGGTGGCAGAATTAGTAGCTGGGACTCTCGCCTACTGCCTGAGATTCTACATCAGTCATTCCAGGATCACCTGCCCCACCTGCTGCCCCCAGGCTTCCGTGTGGGAAGGAGCATTGATGGGGGCCAGGAGGCCACCTGGGCCGTGGTCCTGTCGCTGCCACCAAAAAGCCTTGTGACCTTGGGCACTCACTTTCCTTCTTGAGACTTTGGGTTTGAATCAGACAAAGGGGTTGGCAGGAAGGTGTCTCCCATCCTGACAGTCTCTGGCTCTCTGATCATCAGGCCTTTGGGATAACCTTTCTCAGCCCTCCTCCTGAGCCCAGTTACCTTTCAGGAACAAATGGCCCCGCCTCACCCCCATGTCACCTTTATTCTATGACCCAGGCTGACAAGCAGCATCCATGCGGGACATTGCCAATCTCATGGCAGAGGACAAGGAGACATGGAGAACCATGCTTTGGCTCATAAGTCTATCCCCAAGTGACAGTTCCTCCACATTTCACGGCCCAAAGTAAGTCCCACATGGCTACTTTCTGAGTTCCCTAGGGCAGAATGTATGATCCCCTGGAGGGGGAGGGGTCCCAGGGGGGAAACTGCGACAATTAACAACACAGTAATACCGCCTGCCATTTACCCATTGACTAAGTCCTTGTTAATATCCCAGGTGCCTTGTGACATGAGTCTCAACTCCAAGACAACGGTTAACTATTGAGCTGACCGATATGGGGGCGCCTGGGTGGCTCAGTCAGCTGAGCACCTGATTGCAGCTCAAGTCATGATCTCACGGTTTGTGAGTTTGAGCCCCACGTTGGGCTCCTCACTGACAGTACGGAGCCTGCTTGGGATTCTCCCTCTCTTTCCTTATCTCTCTGCCTCTCCCCCACTCGTGCTTTTTCTCTCTCAAAATAAATGAACCTAAAAAAAAAAAAAAGCACAACGTACAGCAAACAGTCTGTGTTCACACCAGTATTTTTCAAGAACGCTGGGGTGGGAAGGTTAAGATAGGGGATATTATTTTGTCTTTACTACTCTGTGGGGTAGATATCATTATGCCCATTTTACAGATAAGAGCATTGAGATTAAGTCGCTTGGTCGAGGACACATGGCTTATAAGTGGTCGAGCCAGGACGTGGACCTCAAGCCCTCGGAGTCTGAACCCCGCACTCTCAGCCTTTCCATTATATACCTCCCACAAAAATGGCAGAGGCCCAGGACAGGCCTGCCGGGCTCCCAACAGCACGGAGCATATGCCAGCCTACTGGGGGTAAGAGGAAGTCAGCCCGTGGCACCCACTGGCCCTGACCAGGCTGCGTTTCCTGGCCTGGCAGGACCAAGGAGCCTGTTTGTTCTAAGACCCGCGAGACTAACAGCAAAGGCCCCTGAGACACATTAGCTGTGGGTCAAACCCCCCAGCAGAGACACAAAGATGCTGTGATCCCACTTTGCTTGGGGTGGGGGGGGGCAGTTCTTGCTCTGGGAGGACAGAGAGACCCCGGTGCTATCAGGAGACGAAACCAGAGGGGAGGAGCGGGCCTCACCAGGAGAGGGTACCTGGAGTCAACCCGCTGGGATTCGAACCCTCCCACGAGCTGCTGGAGACAACAGAGTTGGCTCACGGGAAGCCCGTGGCACAGTGCCGGGCGTGTTGTCGGTCTCCTAGCGTTGTTACAGGGGCCCGAGGAAGAAGGAAGTAGAGCCAAAGATCAGCTGGGACGCTCAGCAAGCATCACGGAACCTCACAGAAACACCCTAGGAGAGTCTGCATGGGGTTCTGTGGGAGCAGAGCGGTGAGGGCAACTCAGGGAAGACTTCTCGGAGGAGGTGGTGCCTGAAGGATGGCTGTGGAGACGAGAGGAGGTAGGACATTCCAGGCAGGGGGGACAGGCAATTCGTAAGACAAGCCGGGTGTGTCGTCCATCAACGCTGGGTCGAGTCAGTGTCTCGGAGTCAAGGTCCATGCTCGATAAATGGGTAACAGTGTGGTGGATGGCTTTACTGTCCTGCCATCTTACAGAACAAAGGGCCCCCCCGCTGGGATCGCACTGTAAAGGTCCTGCCTGTTTGCCGGTCACACTGAGGACTTGGGAGTTTTTCTTTTCTGCAGAAGGGGGCAGCAGAGCAGGCTGGAACAGGGGAACGTGCTGAGTCCCGGGGAAGCCGACTTCCGGTAGGTGAGACCCGTTGTTGGAGACGGCTCCGCAGCCCTTGAGGCATCCAGGATGGCTACTGGGCTTTTAGGAGCCATTTCTGCACTGGTGAAAGGATCTGGAACTCACTCGGGCCGAATAAGCAAGGTTTTGCACCCTTCTGAGAATCTTGGAAGGAAGGTTAGCAATCAGTTAGCAATCCGAGGGTCAGAGAAGGTTCCGCGTGGGCACCCACGGGAGTGAAACCCCCAGCTTCCTGGGCAGCCCTCCCAACAAGGAAGGACAATGTCTTTGGATGCCCTGCTCACCTGGACGCGCCCCAGTCCTTGGCACCCCCCGGGCAGGGTGCTGCTGGCTTCCACGAGCCTATGGGCACTCTGCGTCTGCTGGCCAAGCGTATTTTAGGACAGGTGAAGAAAGCAAATGAGTTCACGCTACCTTCCTCCTCTCCAGAGCGATAATTATTCATGGTTAAATAAAACCCCGCAGGTTGTGAGCAAGAAAAAAAAAACCCAAAAAACTGTGAATCCTGCTCCCTTTCCACACAACATGGACGATGAAGTCAATGCCCCTACACGAAAACCAAAAATGCTTCCCCCTTTCAGATTGGTTCCAAACGTCCCCCTGCGGACACACGTACCGGACCACAGGCCGGTCACCAGCCCAGGCACCGCACAGGGCATGTTCCATTCACTTTCTCATTCCAAACCCCTGGGGCCCCTGTGAGGCAGGAACTACCGTCCCCACTTTACAGACGGGAACACTGAGGCTCAGAGACGTGAAGTCGTGCAGAATCATGAGCTAAGAGAGCAGGACCTGGTGTTCAGCTCAGCTGTCTGGGATCCCAACTGGCTCTCGGTAATTTTTAATACCTTCCACATGATATTCACACCTTGGCTAATGGCTGCACCACCCTGATCTCTGGTTGGTTGTGTGTTCACGCTGCCTCCTTTTCTGTTTCTGTCAGACCTCCCTCTAAGTGTGGCTGTATTTAGAGCCCACCCGGGGAACCCAGGATAATCTCCCCATCTCCAGATCCTTCATCACATCCGCAAAGACTCTTGTTCCAATAAAGGTCACGTTCCCAGGTCCCAGGGATTGGGAGGTGGGTCTCATCAGGGGGCGTCTTCCAGACTGCCACACACATTTCACCCTTCCTTCCTCAACTTATTCCCTCACAGACCCTGCCTGTGTGTGTTGATCATTGTGCCAGGAGCTGGGAGCTAGAAAACCAAGAAATGGCACGGGGAGTCCCCACCCTCAGGGACCTCTGTGTGACCTTTCACACCCACTTCCCAAGTGCTCTTGTGATAAATAACAGGAGAGACTCAAGGACATTCAAAATAGCAGGCACTCACCACCTGGGCACTGACATTTACATATACCGACCCACCTGACCCTCAGGACAGGGTGGCTTCGCTTGTCTGCACAGAATGCTGCAGGAGCAGAGCGGAGAGACAGTCAAGGTGAAAGAGAATGTAACCAGGGAAGGCTTCCTGCAGGAGGTGCCTGTGCCACTTCCAGGGCACCTTGGAAAGGCAGGCTGGAGGAAGTGGCTTGGGAGGAGGTAGGAATGAGGAGGTGCCCCAGGCAGAGGGAGGCAGGAGGGAGCTGGGATGCTCTGGGGCAGGGGTGAGGAGAGACAGGAGACTGGAGAGGCTGAAGCCTGTTGAGGCTTCTCCCTAGAGAATGGGTTGGAATCCCCACTGCTCCTTCCACATGTATTTCCCAGGTGTGCCTGTGAGGCCGGGCAGCTGTTGGAAATCGCCTGGGGACACAGGGGTCACCTGTGGAAGAGGAAGAGGCTCCTGGTCTTGCTCACTGCTCCCCCAAAGGACTCTCTTGCTTCCCTGACATGAGTATTCTCTCGTAGCTGCAGGGGCTGCACTTTGAGCTCTCGGACCAAAGACTTGGGAGCCCTGGGGCTCTGGTCCCAGGTCGGTCTCGAACGACCTGGGTCCTCCCAGTCCGGGCCCTCAGTGCAGGTCTCATGTGTCATGACTGCCCAGTTATCAGCAAGGACAGGGACTGTGGCTACTCCTTCTCTCACCGCCCCTGCATGCCAGTACAATATAGGCACTCGAGAGAAAGAACGTGACCACACAGAGAGCACGTCTGCGACGTGTCTTGCTGGCCCCAGCGACACAGTGGTGAGCCACGGACCCGGTCCCGAGCCCACGTCTTGTGGGGGAGGCAGGCATCCATCAAGCCATCACCTGACAGAGGTAAACCTGCAGGGAGGGACCTGGCCGAGAAGAGTCAGGGGTCGAGGAGGGCTCCCCTGAGGAAGGAACTTTTGAATTGGGGGTGACCCTGTCTTTTGGGAGAAGAACCACTATTCTGATTATGGGCTTCGGGCCCGGTTCACCTGGGACTGATCTGTTCATGCTCAGATCTGTGACTCCCACCTCCGCCTGTGGAACTGGGTGAGGTCATCCAGCTCCCTGGTTCCCCAGTTAGGGGATCTGATGCCAGGGAGAGCTCTGCCAGACATCTCTCTAGCTGCCCACAGAAGGCAGCTACAGCTTTTGCTCACTCCTTTCTGTGTGAGCCTCTTGGGTGAGAGAAAATGGGCAGGAGCTGACTTGGGGAGAATGACTAAGAAGGTTCCAGAAGGCAGGCAGCAGCCCCAGCTTCCCCTGCTTACCTTCCCGCCAGCAGGCTTGCTGGACTTCCAGCCTCTCCCTCGGCCTCTCCCCGCCGTCCCCCTGGCTCTCCCTGATTCTCTTCCTCTGTTTCCTCTCGTGCTTCACACGGCAGGTGATATGCAGACCCTTTGCGTACATTAGGTCTAATCTCTGGCCACCCTCCATGGCAGGTACTGTTACTGTGCCCATTGTACAGATGTGGAAACTGAGACTCGAAGTACCTTGCTGAGGAGCATCCAGCTGGCAGAGAAGCCCACACCCTTCCCAGAACCCAGCCCGCCCCCAACCTCCACCCTTACCCCATGACCGCCCCCTTTCCCACTTTCCCGCAGCTTCGATTCTCCAATCCTCAAACTCAAAAGTCTGTCTTCCCAGGAGGTGCTCCCGGAGGAATTCAAGTGTCAAGGGGGAAAGGGCAGATAAAGACCACATTCACCCCTGGAATGGGGGCTAGACAGACGGAAGACTGGGGCCCACAGTCAGAGAGGCCACATGGTGGTCCCACTCAGAGTGAGCAGGGAGACCAGAGGCCAGAGAGGAGAGGCCACACAGCCCACGTGCAAAACTTGCCCCCAGCCCACTCCAGACTCCCCGCCTGGGTCTCTACACTGCTCGGTTCCTGGGGCTGGGGCTTCTTTGGGACACACCCTTGGCTGGTAATGAGGACAAGAAGGTGATTAAGACATATCCTGTTCTGGGGGCACCTGGGTGGCTCAGTGGGTTGAGCGTCCGACTCTTGGTGTGGGGCTCAGGTCACGATCTCGTGGTTCACAGATTCGAGCCCCACGTCAGGCTCTGTGCTGACATGGCAGAGCCTGCTTGGGATTCTCTCTCTCCCTCTCTTGCCCTTCCCCTGCTTGAGCTCTCATGCGCTCTCTGTCAAAATAAATAAACTTAAAAAAAAAAAAAAGACACATCGTGTCCTGGTGGGTTTCCTGGCATGGCGGGGGAGATGGGCACCCCACCACAGAATTATAAAACTAAGTAGGCACCTGGAGGAAAGCACCAGAATTCAGACTAACAGGCAAGATGGAGTGCCATCAGGGAAGGCTTCCTGGATGAGGAAACCTCTTTTTCTTTTTTAATGTTTATTTTCAGAGAGAGAGAGAGAGCACTAGAGCAGGGGAGGGGCAGAGAGAGAGGGAGAGAAAGAATCTGTCAGCACAGAGCCCTACACTGGGCTCGATCTCAGGAACCTGAGATCTTGACCTGAGCTGAAATCACGAGTCAGATGCTCAACCAAGTAACCAAGGTGCCCCAGTGAGGAAACCTCCTAACTGAGCGAGAAAGCGTAAGTGGGAATGCACTCAGCCAAGGCCTGTATTTGGGACAGGTTGGGGGCAAATGGTGCCACACGGGCCTGACACGCTGAACAACAAGGTAGATGGAGGAGAGGCGGCAGGCCAGACCCTTGGGGGGAGGGGGGGCAGGTAGAGTCATCAGGGGGAGCCCGGTGGAGGCTCGGCTGAGCACTCCTGGCAGGAGGCTAAGGTCCAGGCCCGGAGGCCGCTGCCACCTCTCAGATTCTGTCCTGGCCTCTGAGGTTGGGCAGGGCTCAGGCACCCAGGGCCTGCCAGAGAGGGGTGAGCGTGCAAACCCAGGGGAAGGGAGGGAACCTCCCTCAGGTGTTTTGTGTCCGCAACAGGCAAACCTAGTTGCTTGCTTCTCCTTCCTCCTGCCGGGCCCGTCCTCTCTCTCTCTCTCCCTCCCCTGTCGCTGGATGCCTATTGGGGCTGGAGCTCTGTTCCCTGCTCTTCCTCTCCCCGTCCTTCCCCCAGCAGGCATCCGGCCCCACAGATGCTGCTGGGGAGGACCGTGTGGTCCAAAGCCTGGAAACCGTTCCAGAGGGTAGGAGTAGGGAGTCTAGGTCCATCCAGATCTGGACTGGATATAAATGTTAGCCCTTCCTCTCACAAGCTGTGTGGCCCAGGGTAAGTAGTTCAACCTCTCTGGCCCTCAGCTTCCGAATGAATGAACAATCGGACACGAACGGAGGAAAACACCTAGAACCTGCAGAGCGCCGGGTCCTGCCGGGGACGCCCCCGGGGCGCCGGCAGCGGGGACGGGCGGGCGGCGGGGTGGGGGCCGCGAGCGCGGAGGCGAGGCGGTGGGACCCGGGCCTCTCGTCTGCCTTCTCCCAGGGGGGCGGGGCCTTCGGGCAGCTGGGAGTTTCCGGGCACCGGCCGCGCGCCCCCCTCCGGTTTTCGGGGAGGAGGGGGGAGCAGAGGGAAACCGAGTCGGCGGGGCGGGGGGCGGCCCGCCCCGCAGGAGCGCGGCTCCTTTTGTCTGCAGCCTCCGCGCCGCCGCCGCCCCTCCCCGCCCGCCCGGAGCGCGGGGCTGCGGCGCCGCCGCTGACACGGCTCGGCCGCCGCCGGGCGGAGGCTGCGCGTCGCAGAGGCGCGCGGGCGGGCGGGCGGCCCGGAGGGCGCGCGGCGGCGATGGCGGCGGCGGCGGCGCGGGGCGGGCTGCGGCGGCCGCGGCGGGCGGCGCGGGGCTCGGGCTAGCCGCGGGGCCGGCCGGATGGCGGGCGGCGCGGGCTGGGCGGGCGCCCCCGCGGCTCTGCTGCGCTCCGTGCGCCGCCTGCGCGAGGTGTTCGAGGTGTGCGGCCGCGACCCCGACGGCTTCCTGCGCGTGGAGCGCGTCGCGGCGCTGGGGCTGCGCTTCGGCCAGGGCGAGGAGGTAAGGGCGCCGCGTCCCCGGGCCCCCGCCGGCGGCCCTGCCCTCCACCTGCCCGGGAGGGGCCCCGCCGGCGCCAGCCCCTTCCCCCACCCCCACCGCCCGAGCGGGTCCCCTACCTCCCGGCACCTCCCCCTCCCCCTGCCCGGTCGGACCCCCGCTTCCCCCCCCCCCCACCCCCCACAGCGCCCGCGGCGGCGAGCGGCACGCGGCACGCCCAGGGTGGCTTCTCTGCCCACCTTCCCTCCCCCGCAGTGCGGGTCCCTTTGGCCCGTGTGAAAACCCACTTGGGGGAAGGCGCTGTCAAGAACCCGGCTTCGGGACCCCCGCCCTCCCTGCCCCTGCGGAGACAGAGCCGGCCCGGGTCTGTGGGAACGGAATTCCAGGACGCGGTGGGGGGCGGCGGGGGGTGGGGCGTGCGCCCCGTTGGGCCCAGCCAGTGGGTGGACGGGCCCACTGGGAGCGCGCTGCGGCCGGACTGCACCCACCGGGCCTCGCACCCAGGAGGAGGATGACACCTGGTGACCCCTCTTTCGGGCTCCGATGGGCAGGCCTGGCTGGCAGCTGGCTGTGTTAGCTGCGGCAGGCCAGCCAGAGCCAAGCTTGCAGTGTCCCCTGCGATAGGCCCGCGTCTATTTGGGGAAAGCAGGAGTTCTGTTGGTTGTTAGCAGGGCCAGCATCAGTGGGTGGGTGTTGCCAGTGGGGTAGCCAGAGGAATAGCGATACATGCTCCCTCGACCAGTGTCCTCTCGTGCCATGGGCACAAGGACTGGTGACTTGGGTCCGGGAGGGAGGGCAGGACACCCACCTGACGGGGAGCGTCCTCATTCTCGAGTTACTGCCCACTCTGACATGGTCAGGGGTTTTCTCCTGGGAACAGAAGCCCTGAGTTTCCAAGGCCACCTAAGGCCTCAGGCTCTGCGTGGGGAGCGTGGGCACCGGGGGCATCAAATGGGCACTGGCTGGCATTCTGTTCCTGGGGCACCTCGTGCCTAGCATTCCAGGACATGGGAGAAGCCAGGACTTGGTTAGGTTGGACCCGTGCCTCTCTGCCACCTGGCAAGGGGGAGATGATAGATACCCGTCTCTCCATGGCACCTGGGCATGGCCAGGACCTGGGAGCAATAGGTGGAAGAGGATGAGGCAGGTTATCAAGTTGGAGGAGTCAGCTACCCCATCCCAGGAAGCTCGCCGCTGTGCTTCTTGTTAGAGTCCACATTTCCTGCAGCCATCAGGATCTTCTTCCCCAAAGGCCAGCCAAGCCCCTCACCCTCACCAGTGGCTGCCTCCGAGGCCAGCCGAGCAGCCCCTTAGCATGGGGAGAGCCCCAGCACTCCTCCCAGGACACAGGCTACAGGGGGAAGCACCTGCCTGACTCTGCTGGAACCCGGAGTTCCAGAATAGCAAAGCGGTTCTCCCAGCAATCTGTGCAGGATGCCCCCTGAACCCCCAGCAAGCGTCACCACCTTATCCCTGAGCTGGACAGCTGCTGTTGTTGGAACCTTCTCCTTCCTGCACTCTTAGAGCCAGACCTGCTTGTCACGTAGTCATCTCGGTTCTGCACAGGGACTCACATGGGTCTCTCTTCTGTGTGGCAGCCTTTAAATATTTGAAAAGAACACTCCTGCCCCCTTAGCTCCTTCCCATCCACTCCTTCCCGTCTTCACTTCTCCAGGTCGAATACCCTCTGTTCCTGAAGCCCCAGCCATTTCCATATGACCTGGTAGGGGCTAAATCTCTGGCTTATGGCCCTGGAGCTGCCATCAACTGATTTGTGTGACTCAGTTTTCCTAGTAATAATGCAGAGGACCTGGGTCAGGAGACCCCCAGGACTGCTCCAACCCCAACACCTGACACACACCCAGGAGGCTGCCTTGTGCATGGTGCACCACGCTTTCCATTCATATTACCTTTCTGGCCATCCAGACCCCCAGGGATCTTTCTTAGAAACCTCTGCCAAACCAGGATTCCCCTCAGTCCTGGAGAAGGGTCAGTGATTTCTTTCTTTTTACAGCATAATCATATTAGAGAAGCAGTTTGTACGCACTGTAGGAAATTAGAAATGTGGGTATTATGTTCCCATCTCCCAGGCAGCTCCACTGTGACACCTTGGTTACATCCTTCCAGAACTGTTTCTATGCTTATATGTAGATTTCCCCCATAAAATGAGATCATGCTGTGCATACTGTTTTTTAACCTGATTTTTTTCCCCCGGTAAATGATCAGCACTTTCTGCTTCAGTGAATTTTCATCTCACTTAATATGCAGACCTTGTTCACATTTCTCTGTTTGGCCCCAAAATGTCCATTTTTGCTGTTTTGTTTAAACCAGTTTCCTCTCTACGACTGTGCAGTGCATCAATGTTGTGACCCTTAGGTCTCTCTACTCTAATGCAATTCCTTTTTTAAAACAAAATTTTAATAATCCTGGCTTGTTGAAGAGATCAGGCCTCTGGTCTGTGTCAATAATTTCTTGAATCAAAACCTGTTATTTGGCCCTTTTTCCTATTAACTTTCATCTCGTTCATTTCATCCCATTGTAATAGACAGTGGAGAGAATTTAAAATCCTACCTCTGTCACTCTCACATGCTATGCTACCTGCAAGGTAGAGAAGCAGTGCTTCTATCTGAATCCACAGGCTGATTGGAAACACAGGGCAGGACCACGGACAGGGCCTGGTAGGGGCGGTTCTACTCACGCTATCCTTGACGGAGACCCACAGACGTACATTCTGCATAGTCCTCGCTACACGTTACGGTGGAGGAAAGTCATTTCTCCACAGTTAGGGATGCCTTTGAAATTCTATGTGCTTGGACAGTTTCTATTTCGTTTGTTCAAAACTCAAGTGGAAACCTTGATTTCCCAACCCACTAGCGCTGTAGGGTCGACAGCTGTGGTTCACTAGCTATGGCGTTCAGTGAACTTCTCAGAGCTGGTTACCTGCGTTTTACCAACTCCCTCCAGAATACCAGGGATGCCAGAATCCTTTGAACTGCTCAAAATATACTGGGTTGCAAAGAATAAAATAAAATACCCATGAGGCCATACTAATATAAATGATTGAATGAGTGAATAAATAAATACTAGGAAAATATCCTATACAGAAGAAATTCAAGTAATTTATGTAGATAATTCCTCACCAAGGAGGCAGAGCCTAACTCCCCACCCCTTGAAAGAAGTGTCAGATGTGCATAGTGGCTGCCTTCTAAAGGCGTAACTTTTCAGCAGAGAAGCCTGACTAGCACTGTCTCAGCCACACGATCAACATCAATAGTGATAAGTCATGTAGACAATGTGTACCCTTGATGTGACGTGATAGGAGGCTCTTTAGGGGCGCCTGGGTGGCGCAGTCGGTTAAGCGTCCGACTTCAGCCAGGTCACGATCTCGCGGTCCGTGAGTTCGAGCCCCGCGTCAGGCTCTGGGCTGATGGCTCGGAGCCTGGAGCCTGTTTCCGATTCTGTGTCTCCCTCTCTCTCTGCCCCTCCCCCGTTCATGCTCTGTCTCTCTCTGTCCCAAAAATAAATAAAAAACGTTGAAAAAAAAAAATTTAAGAGGCTCTTTACCTCTACGGTCTTCCTCCCCAAACCCCAGTCTAGTCGTGAGTAAAATATCAGACAAACCCCAACCGAAGGATATTCTGCAGAACACCTGCTTAGTATTCTTTCAATTTGCCAAGGTCATCAAAACCGAGGGAAGTCTGAGAAACTGTCACAGCCCGGCAGAGCCTAAGCAGACACGACAACTACATGTAAGGCAGATGGGATCACGGAACAAGAACAGGACATTAGGTAAAAACTAAGGAAGTCTGAATAAAGTATGCACAGGAGTTAGTAATGGTATTATGTGTAAATTAGGTTGGCCCCTGACATCCCCCCTGATTTATTGGCTTAGGAATCAGAGCAGAAAAGAGAAGACAAGAAAATTTGATAAAAACATAAGTGCCTGTAACGGAAACACAAAGATTGAGGTTTTAAAGACTACAAAGATGGGGGGAAATTCCACTGTCTCAACTCTGAAAGTCCCTAATACGTGGGAGCAGACAGACAAGTACATAGGAGTGTGGTCTGAAACCATATTGACTTCTCATGTCTTGCTTTTTTTCCCCTAACCTTTCTGAGCCTCTGTTTATTCATCCATAAAGTGGGGGTGATAGTAGTCCCCATTCCATTGGGTTATCGTGGAGGTTGAACCAGCTTATATATGGGAAGTGCTCAGTCTGGGATCTGCACAGAGTAGGCCCTCTATCAGGATCGCTGCTGCTGTTGTTACTACGATTATTTTCTGAACACTTGCAAGCACCTTTGAGAGGCTGTTCTGGAGTTCCCTGGGGCTGAGGTCAAGGTCTGGGACCAGCGTGTGGTGCTCTCAGCCTACCCTCCTTGTCCCGCTCAGATCTGCCAGTCGGCCTTGCATCCTATCAGCAGTCTGAGGACGGAAGACCTTAAAAGCAGCGAGAGATGGGCCATATTCCCTGTTGTACATCCTCTCCTTTTTTCAGTTTGAAGACCATCCTTCTTGCTAGATAAGACAAGACAAAAGCGGTTGAGTGGCCTCTCTGCCATCTGTTAACACGGCACTATCTCCTCTGCACAGTGGGCCTGTCCTTCCTGCTGGGAATGGGGGGGCCACTCCCACATCCGAAAGGGTGTTGTGAATTATTTGGGGGAGGTAGCTCAACTGTAGCTAACCAGGACTAGTCTGTAATTTCCCCCGTCTTTGCGTTTGCCCCAGATATGGCCAGAAGAATAGGGGCATGATGCCTCCTTCTTCACATTGGGCAGGAGATGAAATAAAGGTCCCAGCTGGGTTCCCTCAGTCCCCACGTCCCCTCTGCACTCGCGACTGCCATGAGGGAGATGCCGACACTGCCTGAGCTGGCAAAGGGCTTGGGGTGCTGGGACAGGACAAGATGACTCAGGGGCCGGCCCTGGGGTGGGGTCCACCTCAGATCTGTGGGCTGCCAGGGACAGGGGAACCGTGAACTACAGCTGGGGTCTGCCCAGGAGAGGGGATTGGCTGCTGGGGAAGAAGCATCCGTGTTCCCCACATCTGTGGCTAGATCTTGGGAGGTGGGGAAGTGATAAGAGGAGAGGAACCAGATCAGGAAAGGCTCAGCCATCCTCCGTAGACAGTGGGAAGAGCCAGGCAGCAAGATGGGATGTGTGCTTGAGAACACAGGCCGGATCCAGCAGGAGACTGTGACACGCTGTCAGAGAGGAAGAGGGCCCAGACTTGGGTAGGGGTGGGGGCAGAACTGGCAGGGGCCCAGAAGGCCTGCAAACCCCCAAAAGTCACTCCTGGATGATGCAACTCAAAGCTCTGTTGGCAAATGGGCCCCTCTAGGTGCCCTGCCCGACTGGGGACACCCTACAGATGACAGAGCTGACAAAACAGGAGGGCCCAGGTCCTCCGAGCCTCGAAGGAAAGGTGGGGGTGCCTGTGGGCCACGAGAGGGGAGCAGAGCAGGAGTGGGCCCAAGACCTTCTCTTTCCTGCGCTTCTGCCCCCGCTGGGCACACCCTGGAGGCTGTGGTCCCTCAGGCGTAGGGGGTGAGCACAAGGTACCCAGCTGTGGGGGTGGGGCGGGGAGGGGCAGGCCCTGGCAGGCATGCAGCACCCTCCGGCCTCTCCGACGGGCCTGCATCACAGTTTGGCTGTGCCGGGAGGAGGGCCGTGTGAAGAAAGCCCACAGGGACTGGCCCATCTTGTCAGACGTTCTTGATGTGGCCTGAATGCATGTGGTGAACATCTCTGGGTATAGCTACCCCCCCCTCCCCAACATACCGGGTTCTAGAGAAGAAGAAAGCTCTAGGTAGCGGAGGACTTGGTGGTAGGCAGGTGTGGTCGGTGCCTCCACGTTGAGATCTGAATGGGGGAACAGAATCAGGCCTTGCAAACAGCAAGACGTGCCCTCAGAGTAGTTTCAGTGGGCAGAGGATCTGAGCTGTGTCCTTGGGTGCTGGGCCTTCACGCTCTGAAGGTGGATGCTGTAGGCCTCAGGGTTCCCAGCCAGGGCAGGCAGAGTGGTGTTTAGAAATGGCCCCAACTCTGAGGCCTGGGCACTTTCTGCAGCTCCAGGAAGAGAACCAAATAGGCAAGGAAGGAGAGAGGAGAAGGTGGCGGTGGAGGCAGGGCAGAGGAAGCAACGCTCTGCCTGTGGCCGATGATTCCCCGTGTGCCTCCCCAGGCTGGTGGGCCGGGAGGGGGATCCCAGAAACCTGGTGGGTGTGTGGTGGAAGGCGGAGAAAGCACTCCTCCTTCCATGGGCCGGCTGGCTCCACCGCCGTCGGGGTCGGTCATCCCTGCCTTGGAGGGCAGTGCAGATTTGGGGCTGGTGACCCACCCACCAGCCCCACCCTGTGCCACTTGGTGTGGGCTGGAACGCCCTCGTTCAAGGATCCATTTGTACAGGCCTGGTCGGGGGGGGGGGGGGGGTGGGTTCCTGCCCTATCCCAGAGTAAGTGCGTAAGGGGGCTCCTCTGTCCCCTGGTGCAGTGGCCCCTGTTCCTCCCCAGGCCCTGAGCAGTCCCACCAGCGCTGAAGGGGAGGCTGACAGCTGGCTGGCAATGACAGAACTGGGCAAACCAGAACAGGGAGGGATGGGGGAGGGAACGCCTGCTGACCTGGAAACAGTGAATGTCATGCCTGCCCTAGCTGCTCTCTTCTCACACGCACACACACAATTGGGTGAAGGCCCTGAAATTTTTATAGAGTAGTCTTAATGGAAATACCTTTTGCATGTGGGAGCTGTCTTAATATATGTTTCCAGGATTAAAAAAAAATTTTTTTTCCCCATTTACATCTCGCATGCCTACGATATGCCAAAACCCTTCCAGGCACTGGAAAACCGGAGTGGCCTGGAGCTGGGAAAGACACAGGCAAAGGAATGAAAATTACTAACAGGTGGTGGTAGGTACTAGGAAGAAACAAAGTACTGAAACAAACCCAAAAGGAGACTCTTGCCCTTTGAGTGACTTGTGTTCTAGGAGGACATTTAGGTAGAGGCTGGAAGGAAGTGGGGGGACGGCCTGCACCTGGCAGATATCTGAGGGTGGCTGACCCAGGCAGCGGCAGGAGAGGCCTGGGGGTTAGAGACACGGCAAGTGGCCTGCGAGGCAAGAGGAATAAAGGGAGACGGGCAGGAGGAAGCAGGGCACCCACAGGCGGGCGGTCACCTCATCCAGGGGAGACATGCCGGAGGCACAGAGCAGGGCAGCGGTAACGGAGACGTGGCTGGATTTGGACAGTCGAGCCCACTGGAAGGAGGGTGTGAGACAAGGAGAGAATTTGGAGAATTTGCTGGATGGGGAAGACTGAGGCTGGAGGCGGGTTGGGCAAGGAGTCAGGAGGTCCACGTTAGCCTGTGAAACCTGAGATGTGCCTGGCATCCACGCGGAGATGTATGCCAGCAGGTGCACAAGTCCAAGGAATGCGCCTCAGCCTGGCTCTTACTGGCAGGCCCTTGACCTCCTCCCTCTTCTTCCTCAGCCCTTCGGTCTGACTGCCCACAACACAGGAGTTTATATGAGGGAGAAACAGAGAACCTGATTGAAGTGGGATTCGGCCCGCTTTAAAGGCCAGGCGCAGGTGTGGGGGCCCAGGGACTCAGCCGGGCTGGCTCGGGGCATCTCACATCCCCACCAGAAGATGCCTCAAGACGCTCGCCTCGCTGTCTTCTTTCTGGGTCGCTGACTGCTCATCTGCCCGGCCCATCTTGCCTCCTCCCTGCACAGAGTAAGAACTGGCCAGGGTCATAGTTAACTGCTGGAACGTGCGGTTGATACGACTGCTCGCCCTCTCCAGGGCACCTCGACTGGAACCACCCCCAGTTAGACTTGGGGCTCTTTGAACCCTTCTGTTCTATGCTGTTTCCCCCACCCCCAGCATCTTGTGATCCTTGGAGGCGTCCCTCCCAGAGCTTAGGGCCACCAACATATCACCCCTGGGGTCACTGCTGAGGGATCCCGTGTTCATAGTTGCATGCTCTTAGAGACAGGGAGAACAAAGCAGCTCAGACTCTACATATTTGTATACCGGTGATGCAAGGGGAGAGTAAGCTTCCTGGTAGCCATAGCCCAAACTAGAGCTTTGAGGACCTCCAAGTTCCCTTGGGATCTAAGACCTCAAGTCTCATTTGCTGTGGCACAAAACTCAGAGAATATTGCCAGCTTCCTGAAAAAGCAGGTATGGATTGCACGTGGGCCTATAGTGGCCACTGTCCTGAGGGAGATCCCAATCTAAGACCAACACATACCTGGACAGGGTAGACAGGTAAATCAGAGACTGATTTACACCAAAACAAAAACCACCAGGGGAGTTAGAGGCCCATTCAATGCCTGTGTCATTCTAGCACAGCCCTGCCAGGAGATGGGGGCTCACTGCCTCCCTAGACAAGCCCATTCTGCTCTGACAAGGCTCTGGCTGAGTTCTCTTTCACACAGTGAGCTAAGGTCTGTCTCCTGGGGCTCCAGATTTTGCTCATCCTTCCCTCTCCCCATCCAGCCAGCCACCTACCTGCCCATTGGACAGCACATCCACTTAAACATCCGCTTAGCCGGCCACCTCTCTGCTCATCCATCCATCCAAACACCTGCCTCCCCATCGACCCATCTACTCATCCGTTCATTGCACATCCGCCCATTTGTCCATCCATCTGTTCACCCACCCTTCCACCTCCCCTGCCTATCCATCCACCATGCGACCAGCATTTCTGAGTATCTACAAGGCCTGAGGCCTAAGCACAGATCCAGGGCTGGGGACTGGCACTTTTAGGGAGTGATACGTGACTGTGTGTGGAGAGGGCACAGCAAGGGCAGGGAGGGTGAGGGCTGGAGCAGGGGCCAGATGGTGACCTTCCAGAGGGCTGAGGAGCTGAGACTGGCTGGCTGGCTCAGATGAGTCGTGGGTGCACAGCAGCCCGGGCCTCCCCTCTTTGGAGTTAGCTGGTTTTCATTTCGCACTTCCCACATTGGCCTTGGGTCTGGTGAGGGCCGAGGCCTCACTCTAAGAAGGGAAAGCCTACATTATTTCAAAGGTGCTTATTATGATGGATGGACCTGTTTCCTTATCTGTGAAATGGGGGTCACAACCCCTATTTGTGGGAGTGTGTGTGTTGAGAGCTGGAGACAATACATAAAGACCCAACGTGGCGCCTCTTGGCATCATCATTCATCTGCCTTGTTGGCATCCCTGCTGCCCTCAGTCCTGAGAGCGCACCTCTGACCGCTTTCCTCTGCCTGGTACTTTTCCAGGCGTAGGCCTCCCTTGTGCAACGGCCACACCTTCTCCCACAGCCACTAGTGACTTTCTGTGGACGGGGGGGGGGGGTGAAGAAATGATTAGTGCTGTCTGCCATCATAGTTCTCGTTCTGTTTCATCCTGGAAACAACCCTGTGAACCAGAGAGGTGAAGTGAATTGTCCAGGGTCCCACAGGAAATGGAGGAGCTGGGGCAGTTGGGGTCCCTTCCAGGTTCTTCCAGGGTCAGGAGAGGAAAGAGAATGATCAGATCTGAGTTTCAGAAACTTGACGTTGGAGGAACCTCAAATCCGAGGCTTCATCTGGCGTTTCTAAATCTGGGGTGGCCTGGGTTCGGTGTGTGGAGCAGCGCCTGACTGGAGCCATAATTAGAAGTAGGTTGTAATCTGCAGGACGACGAGGGCACTGCCAGGAGCCCTGGGTGGGCCCTGCAGGCCAGGCTGGCTTCGCTGCAACGGAAGGGCAGGTGGCAGCGGGGACCGAGTTTTAGGGCGGAGAGAGGCCACCGGCAACGTCCCGCGGATGACGCATCTCCACTGCTTCGCGTGGTTTTCCTGCCAGGTGCCCCTCCTCCATCCTCCATCATCCCCAGGGACGTAGGGCAGGGGTGGGGGCCTGACTTGCAAATGGGACACCCCGCCAGCACCCTGCCCCCATTCTCCAGGCTCCTTCATCTTCTTGGCCCACGCTGGGGGCCCTTCCCAGCCATGAAGGCCGTCTGGCCCCAGGCAGCCTTGACCTTTTTTTTTTTTTTTTTTAACATTTATTTATTTTTGAGACAGAGACAGAGCACGAACGGGGGAGGGTCAGAGAGAGGGAGACACAGAATCCAAAGCAGGCTCCAGGCTCTGAGCTGTCAGCACAGAGCCCCGATGCGGGGCTTGAACTCACGAACCGTGAGGTCATGACCTGAGCCGAAGTCGGACGCTCAACCAACTGAGCCTCCCAGGCGCCCCAGCCTTGACCTTCTTTTGCTCCCCGTGCCTCCACCTCCCCCAGCATCCCAGTTCAGGCCAGGCCGGCTGTAACATTCTCTCAGGGCACTGGCATCAGGCACACAGGGTCTGAGAAGGTGACTGCCACCTTTTAGCTGGGGGACTCGAAGTTACCTAACGTCTCGGTGTCTCAGTCTCACCTGTATGGCAGAGATAATATTAGCTTAAGCGTCATTCCTATTAATATCAGTGTTACCACTCAGTCTCGGTTTTCTGGGTGGGCTGTCTGTTTTCATTCTTTTAGGGATCTTTTTGAGCACCTGCTCTATGTCAGGTTTGGGGCCAGAGGGCATACAGGTGGTTAGGATAGACTTCCTTCCCTGAGCAGCTCACTCCTGGGGGGGGGGGGTCAGGAGTGTTCTAAGATGGAAATCATGGCTGCCCTCCGTGTGAAGGGTGCCACTGGGGACCTGTCCAGGTGTGCTTGGTGTGACAGGAGATTCACTCTGCCCGGAGGTGGGAAGCTTCCCAGGGGTGACCGGGGTGAGTCTTGAACAGGGTCAACCAGGGCAGAAGGGAAGGATGGCTATGCCAGAGGAAAGACCTGCCAGGCAGGAGAGGTGGCAGGTGGGACAGGGACTGAGCTGACACGCAGGAGGAGGCCGGATGGAGAGGAAAGGGTAGATTTTATCATGCAGGTGTCTGGATGAAATGTTGAAAAGGTTGAAGCAGAGCAATAACGTAGCTCTGTGTTGTTTTAGACAAACCCGTCTGGCCGTAGCATGGGGTGAAGGAAAGGGAGGCATCGTGGAGGCCACTGCCCCCCCAGTCCAGGGGCAGGAAGAAAGTAGGTGAGGTGATGGAGAGAAGTGCAGGGTCAGAGGGTGACTTCCGGGCTATCCATTGGACTTCACAGCCGTGCTCGATAAGCAGGAGAGAACGTCACCTCATGCGTGTCCTGTGACCCCCGCTTAGGTGGCTTGGGTGATGGGGCCTGAGCCCAGCTCGAGGATGTGCACACACCTGCACGGCTCACGTGGTTCATGAGGAATCCCTCCCAGGACAGCCGCTTTTTATTTCAAAGAAAAAAAAGTTCCAAATATTGTTGTCGATTTATAGCAACTTTATAGGACCAGAGGCATTTAAACAACTTTGTAGGACAAGAAAGCTAACGAGCACCAAACTGCATTTTTATACCTTAATATCCATATTGTGTCCTTGGCAGTGACCCACATGTGGTTGTGACCAGTGCATATGCCTTATTTGGCCCCTTTCCACCTAACGCTATGTCCTGGCCCTGAGTCCCAGATGGAGCCCTGTCACCTCTCTGTTTAATCCAGGTCCCAGGATTGGCCCTCCCACCAGCCACTATGAGTGTTTCCGCAGACTTCTGTCTGCTCACACAGTTTACTGAGCCTGGCACACCTGTAGAGGTACCTGGGCTGGCTGGTCAACTCCTGGGTCCCGGCAGCCTCTGCAGGACCCAGCCCCTGAGCTGGCGGGGGGAAGGGTGGAGCCTAAAGGAAACAGTTCTCCCCGATGATGCCCCAAGAGAGTGTGGGAGGGGAATGCTTGAGGGGGGAGTCCTGAGCCTTCCCCCTAAGTGGTCCACCTGCACTCCACACTGGGCTGGCCTTCCTCGGTAATGCTGACAGACCCCAGCATCCCAGCTGCCTGGGCTCTGTCCTCGGCCCAGCGCCCGGTTGCCAGCCAGAGGACTGGCCTCTGCTATGGGCTTCTCAAAACCCTGACCCTGAGTGGGAGACACCTGTTGCCACGTCCCAGACACTAGTGGGTGGAGTCAGGTGCCTGCCTGCTCCTCCAGGCAGAGGCATTTGGGCTTCTGGGGCCATCCGACGGTCTGGTGGTCGGTGTCTCCCTGTCTGTGCCCTCCCCTGCCTCTGAGACGATTTGCCCAAGGCATGAGGGTGCCTGTTTCGCCACATCCCCAGCAACATTAAATCTGTTTCTGCCAGTGTGGGAGATGTGGATGTGTAACATGTAATAGTATTCCCAACTTGTTTACGTTTTCACTTTTGATCACTAATGAGTTTGCGTTTTCCCCATGGTGCTTTTCTTCTTCTTCTTTTTAAAGTTGATTTATTTATTCTCTGAGAGTGTGTGAGTGAGGGCGGAGCAGAGAGAGACAGAGAGAGAGAGAGACAGAGAGAGAGAATCCCAGGCAGGCTCCACGCTGTCAGTGCAGAGTCCAACACAGGGCTGGAACTCACGAACCCGTGAGCTCACGACCTCAGCCGAAATCAAAAGTCAGACACTTAACCGACTGAGCCACCCAGGCGTCCGTCATGTTGCTGTTTATTCTTCGTATTTCCTTCTGCATAAAGTGTTGTATCCATCTCTTCCAAGCACTAATCAAGAGGGACTTATGTCTTGATCTTTATTTTTTTTTAATTTTTTTTTTAATGTTTATTTTTGAAAGAGAGAGACAGACAGACAAAGTGTGAGTGAGGGAGGGGTAGAGAGAGAGAGAGGGAGACACAGAATCCGAAGCAGGCTCCAGGCTCTGAGCTGTCAGCACAGAGCCTGACGCGGGGCTCGAACTCACGGACCGTGAGATCATGACCTGAGCCGAAGTCGGATGCTTAACCGACCGAGCCACCCAGGCGCCCCAACTTGATCTTTATTTTTTAAATTGGTTCTTTATATTTTTTCAAAAGCATTTGTCACTTTTTATCCTGCTCTGTTGCCTTCCTTTTTGTATTTGTTCATCACGTTCTATCACTTGAAAATTTTCCTATGTTTGAATATCTTTTTTCAATTATATCATATCTTCCTTATTTCTAATTATAATTATCCTTTTAGTAGTGTAGGGGCCAAGGGCAGGCTGCCCCAAGATGGGCTACTTTGGCATGAAGATTATTTTGAGTTCAAAAACAGTCGAAACCCAGCAGATTCAGGAAAACCTCTTTACCTCCCCCTCGAGCACCTAAAAAGAATTTAGATGGAGGACCTGCCCTATCTATCACCATAGATAACTACACTATGACGTGAACTGGCTATGGGAGACAGGGCGGAACCCGGCAAGCCTGTTTGATCAGAGTTCTTCATGCCCCAGTGTTTCTGAGGGGCCCAAACATTTGTTTACCAAACATTTACTCTTTTTCATCTTCCTGTGAATTTCATTCCTTCTCTCTCAAGTTCCAGACCCCTCCTGCCTTCTCCTGTGTATACCTTATTTTGCCTGACTCTCTTTGGAATTTCCATGTCTATGTGGATTCCCCATAAGTACGAAATGAAATTTGATTTTTCTTCTGTTAATTAAAAAAAATTTTTTTTTGGTTTATTTATTTTTGAGAGACAGAGTGCGAGCAGGGAAGGGCAGAGAGAGAGGGAGACACAGAATCCGAAGCAGGCTCCAGGCTCCGAGCTGTCAGCACAGAGCCCGACGCGGGGCTCGAACCCACGAACCACGAGATCATGACCTGAGCCAAAGTTGGACGCCCAGCTGAGTGAGCCACCCAGGCGCCCCCTGTTAATCTGATTCTTAGTCCAGCTGGAAGGATCTTGAAGAACAGAGGAAATTCTTCCTCCCCGACAGATGTTAGGAACTTAGTTCCCATCTCTAGCAAGAATAAGTTGTTTTGTTTCCAAACCCCTCTCCAATTTGTAAAAATGTTTAGCTTTTACCCATTTGGAATTTATTACAAAGTTCGTGCAACATTCAGTTCTATTAATATGTTTAATTTCTTTTTAAACGAGAACTGAATTCCATTAGTTTTTCCTTTTGTTTTTTTTTTCTCATCCTTGTGTTCAAAAGGAAAAGTTAAAGAATACAGTGAACACCCAGATATGCCCTTCCTAGATTCACCAACTGTTCACCTTTGTCACATCTGCTTTTTCTTTTACTCTATCTATAATTTATCTGTCTATAATTTATCTCCTTTAGTGTTGTTTTGTTTTGCAGAAGCACTTTAAGCGATGACGTCTTGACAGGTTCCCCCCAAAACACTTTAGAGTATAAAGAACAAGGACAGTCTCCTACCTAAACAAGAGTCATCACCACACCTAAGACTTAATAGTAATTCAACAGCATCATCTAAGGTTCAGTCTGCGTTCACATTTCCCCGGTTGTTCTCAAACTTTCCTTCCCTCGCTGCTTTCTCTTCTGATGCAGGATGCAGTCAGGGATCACACATTGCATCTGGTTTGGCAGATGCTGCCTCTTGTATCTCCTTGAAATGAGAACTCTCTCTGTTTTTTGTTTTGTTTTGTTTTGTTTTGTTTTTGGCTTTCATAACATTCGCATTTTCTTTCAAGTTTAGGCCACTTGTCCTGTAGGCTGTCCCATAATCTAGATATGTCTGATTGTTTCCTTGCATTTTTGTCAAGGAGAGAGGAGTGTGGACCTCTCAGAGCATCACATGAGGGACATCATTTTGTCCCTTTATTCGTGATGCTGAGTTTAATTAGTTGGTTAAGGCCCTGCCTGCCTGATCCCTTCAATATAATGTACCTTTTCCCCTTTATAATTAATAAGCAATCTGGGGGGTGGTGCTTTGAGACAGTGTAAATATTTGGTTCCCCAACAGCTTTTCACACAATGGCTTTAGCACCTGCTGATGCTCCTTGCCTGCATAAATTACAAAGCTAGTTGCAAAATGGTGACTTTTTTTCCAATTCTTTCATTCCTTCTAGAGATAGAGCATTGTTCAGTGAAGATCTTTTCTTCACCCCCTTTTCTGAGTATCACTATGGATTCATGGATTCTTTTCTTTCCAGTGTGTTATAATCCATTACCATCACGTTTATTTATTTTTTTTAATGTTTATTTTTAGAGAGAGAGAAAGAGAGAGAGAGAGAGAGCCAGCAGGGGAGGGGCAGAGAGAGAGGGAGACACAGAATCTGAAGCAGGCTCCAGGCTCTGGGCTGTCAGTACAGAGCCGGATGTGGGGCTTAAACTCACGAACCGTGAGATCATGACCTGAGCCGAAGTCGGATGCTTAACCGACTGAGCCACCCAGGCGCCCTGCCATCATGTTTATGTTTTGATGCTCAGAGATATCTTTGTTTTGTTTTTAAAGCAGCATGAAATTTTGATTAGTTAGCATATAATATCTTAAAATGGAGACATTGACCATCGTTACCTTTAAAAACTGCTTTCTGATATCCTTCATTGTTTGTGGATTTTTAAAGTGTATGACATATTTTTAAGGTCTTTATTTGGCATTGCCTTAAATTTATTAAATTAGCCATCTTTAATGTATGTTTAGTTTTGCCAATAGGAGAAAAATATTAACATTGAAAATAAATGTCGGGGCACCTGGGTGGCTCAGTCAGTTGAGCGTCTGACTTCAGCTCAGGTCATGATCTCACACTCCATGAGTTCAAGCCCCGCGTTGGGCTCTGTGCTGACAGCTCAGAGCCTGGAGCCTGTCTCAGATTCTGTGTCTCCCTCTCTCTGACCCTCCCCCATTCATGCTCTGTCTCTCTCTGTCTTTAAAATAAATAAACGTTAAAAAAAAAAAAAGAAATGCCTTACAATTAGGCTAAATTAATGTTTAATATTTAATGCGTCTTGTTACTACTGAGAATGAAATACTTTTTCTCCATCGATTTTTTTTCTAACTGCATGTAACTAGCATATAGAATGCAATTGATTTTTGTAAATCTGTCTCATAACTCACCATTGGTATGTACTCATTTATTACATCTGGTAATTTTCTGGTTGATTTCTTTGGATTTTCTAGGTAAGCAATCATGTCCTCTGCAGAAAGTAATAATTTTATTATGTCTTCCTTTCCTATATTTATGAGTCCAATTACCTTTCCTTCTTAGACGAAAGTCACCAGCATTTCTAGAACTAGGTGGAACGGGGTGGGCACGGGACATTGCTCTAACTTAGGAGGGCTTGGGAGTGAGACCTGCTGGGATGCTGACTGTGTGGCCCAGCCGCAAGTTCAGGGAGACAGGCTGGTAGGTGCCTTTACCCCAGTGGTCTCACAGACAGTGTCCCAAAGACAGCGTCACCCAGGCTGCTGTTGTGTGGGAGTTGGTCTCACTTAGAGAGAAGGGGCTGGCAAGAGGTAGTCTTGTGTCTCGTTTGTGGATCAGTGCAGGACTCCAGCCTTGAAAGGCAGGAAAACCCACGCAGAAGCAGTACGGCAGGGGATGGACAGGCTGAAACTAACTTGCTGTTCACAGAGCACCACAGAGCTGGTCCCGGGCAGACGGAAGCAGCGGGCAGGGGGGGTCTGGGGGAGGCTGGGGGGAGCTGAGATTATTCCCTGCACCCTGCTCTGGTCTTAGGCTAGTTGGAACCAGTGACTATAAGGGTTTGTGGGGCTGGCAGAGGCAAGACCCCAACTATCCTTTTCTTATTGTTCTTTTATATATTTTTTTAATGTTTATTTATTTTTGAGAGAGAGAGAGAACGAGAGCACACACAAATTGGGGAGGGGCAGAGAGAGAGAGGAAACACAGAATCCAAAGCAGGCTCCTGGCCCTGAGCTGTCAGCACAGAGCCCGGCGTGGGGCTCGAACCCATGAAACGTGAGATCAGAACGCCTCAGAACCTGAGATGAAGGCGGATGCTTCACCGACTGAGCCACCCAGGCGTCCCCTTATTATTCTTTTAAATGGGCTGACTGTCCATTACTGCCATTAAGTAGGATGGAGGCATCTGGGTTTAGGTTTATCGTTAGCAGGTTAATAAAGAACACCCCCTCCCAGTCCCATTTTCCTTTCACCTTAAAGGTGTTCATGACGTTTGCCATTTTCCCCCATTGATGCAAAGACTACACCTGGAAAGGGGAATCTGATTGGCCGGGCCTGATCAGGTGCCCATTTCCAGAGGCTGGCCTCAAACTATCTGGGACCGGTGTAGTTCCCCCAAAGGAAAGTCAGGGTGAGGGGCAAGCGATGCTGGACAGAGACAGAACGCAGACTGCAGGGCGACCCAGCCTTCTAGCCCACCCAGTGCTCGCCGTCCCCCCCCCTGCCCGGGGAGGAGTGTTTACTTCTGCATTTCCCGGGCAAACGGGCTGTAAGGACTGCAGTTGGGTACGTGCGCCACTCTGCCCCCAGCACCCCGTCTGGCTGGGGCACGTACCGAGGGCACAGTAAGCGTTACTTAAACGTCTGAGTGGGTGAATAAATGAAGTACACGGGGACCAGCCCAGAACCCAGCGACCCAGTGCCTACTGAGCTCCACCCTGAAGTTGTATGGTTGGTAAGCAAATCCCTCTCTACCTCTGTCGGCTGCCTGATAAAGTTTGGGGGCTGAGGGCTTTGTGGTCGAGGACCCAGGCTCTGGGCTGGATAGGTCAGAGGTCAACCCCCGGTGACTTGCTGTGACTGTGACCTGGGCTGAGTCTCTGTACATCTTTGAGCCTCACCTGTGAGACAATGATGGTGTTCTTGACAGTGGAATAAGAGAATGAGGTGAGGCTCTTAGCACAATGTCTGGTGCATCCTAAGCCCTTTATACAGGGGAGTTATTTTTATAGATCCTCTGTAGTTGTAGGGACATTTAGAAGAGGAGGTGTGGCACTGGGTATAGCCTGCTGTGGGCCCCCAGCCCCCATGTGTGGTGGCCTGAGGAGGAGGAGGACGATGATGATGATGATGATGGAGAGACGCGTGAGCACAGCTCTGTGACAGGCACTGTGCCTACCACCGCAGATACAAGAGGGAACTGCAAAGCTGGGACCACACAGCAGGAAGGAGTGCAGGCTCTTGAAGTTTGAATTCTGGTTCCATGGCTTCCTAGCAAGCCCTTACTCTCTGTGCCTCAGTGTCCTCATCTGTAAAATGGGTACAGTAATGACAGCTCCTTCCTCCGCTTGTGAAGTGTAAATGAGTTATTGCATGTATGCCCGGCTCATAGTAACTGCTTGTAAGTGTCACCTGCCATTAAATCATCGTCACCATTGTTATTACTGTTAACTCCAGTAAGCTGTCAGCCCTGTGAGGAGCCAGCCAGGAGAGGTTGCGGCCACAGCGAGCCGAGCCTGCCTGGGCTTGCTGTCACCCCCACTTCCACTGCTGCCTGAATATTCCCCCCACAGCCACCTAACCTGCCTTCCTGCCAGCCTCAGGGGGCATGTGCCGGGCTCAAAGCCCAAAGTCCCCAGGCCCACTGTCCCTGGCGGTGTGAGGTTACCAGCCACTCAATCAGGATTCTCCTCCCGGGTCTCATCATCAAACTCTCCGGGGAGGCCTTTGAAAATGCAGGTGCCTGGGTCCATGCTGGCCGCCAGACTCCACAGACCAGCATTGGGATCGCCAGGTTGGGAGTGTCCCCCGTGCCCCTGCCAGAGGTCATGCAGGCTCCAGATCAGAATGCTGGGAGAGCCCCTCCCTCCCAGTCCCTGATGCTCCTGAGCCTGTTTTCTGGTCGAGTAAAAGAGGCCGGGGACTCTCCTTCAAGGGCCGGTGTGAGGGTAAACGAAGTGCCACGGCCCTAGTTCCTCGGGGGCTCCCAGAATGGTGCCGGGAACCCTCTTCAATTGGCCCTCCTCCCTCTAGCCCAGGGCTCCAGTCCACTTAGGTTGGGGGAGAAGTATACACTCTGAACAGGGTGCAAATCACGTATGAACCGTCCTGCCCCTGTTTTTTTACTGCTGTGCTGCCTGGAAAAGAAATTTGCCTCTGCAAAGAGCCCCTCAAAGCAATGGATTCAACCTGCTCGCCCTAAGGCCTTTCCCCAGTGCTCTGCATGGGGCCAGCCGCTGGGAGTGCAGAGCCCCCTTCAGAGGAGAAGGGATGTGCAGCAGAAAGAAAGTGGGGGGCAAGAAGGCCCAGACGCAGCAGCCCCTCGTGCCCATTACATCCCCACTGCTCTGGGTTGAGGCCCCAGGAGCTTCTCCTCCACCCCGGAAGCTGCTTGGTCCCAGCAGGGCCCAGGGAGATCCCAGCAGGTATCCCCAGGGGGTGGGGTGCAGGCAGCGCTGGGAGCTGTGCCCCAAGAACTGCCCGGCCATGGGGAATAGGGCGAGTGGACTGAGGTCTCTTCGTTCTCTGGGGGTGCCCACAGGCACCGCCAGCCTTCCTGTCTCGCGCATTCCACTTCGGTGGGGAAATGGCCCATTTAACATCCTGTGCAAAACAAGCTGACGGTGGCAGTGCCCACGGAAGGGGCCCCACCCTGAGTCCGCACAATCCTGGTCCTGCAAAGACCAGGGTATGTGGCCAAGCAAGTTTGGAAAGGCACCCGCTTGCCCCTCCCCTTAGTCCAGTGGAGGCTCTAGTGAAAAGTTTTGACACGGGCCCAGTGCGTCTCCAACTTCCCGACATCAGAACCGTCTTCTCATGGGACACCTTCTCTGAGAAGTGCCTTCCTGGTGACCTTGGGCAAAGGCTCAGCCTCTTGAGGGTCCATTTGCTTCCTCGGTGAGCCTGGGACCCTACCCCCCGTCCTGCCCACCTCACTGGGACAAGGGATGAGAAGGGCTAGGCCCCATTAGTCTCTCCTCCCCCCACTGGCACAACAGCCAGACCACACTTGGTCCTCTTGGTAAGAGAGATGGGGGGATGCGCTCACGGTTTCACACCTCTGAGGTCATGGAGTCTGGATATGGGTGCGAGCCTGACCCAAGAAGTCTTAACTGCCACCTCTGAGATCTTTGTGGGGTTTCTGCTAGGGGAGGCAGGACATCACCCTTCCTCTGCAGCCACCAGGAGTGTCTGTCTGACCTCTGCCAGCAGCAGGGAGGGAGCCTGGTTCATGCAGGGGAATTGGGGCTGGCAGGATGCCGTTACTAAAGGCCTGCTCCGCCCAGTGCGCTCAAATCCATAATCTCGTTTGGTTCCCAGAGGAACGGTATGAAGTGGGCAGTCGCCTGCCCCGATTTCACAGACCGAAACACTGAGGTTCCGAGAGTCTGGGGTTTTCCCAGGATCTCATGGCAGGTTTGAGGTGATGCTTTCTTCTCTCCTTCATTTAGAAGTTCTCTAACGAGGTTTCCAGAACTACTGATCCTTCTCATTTGCCACCTTCTGTTGTGTTGACAGCAACAACATTGGAATTTCTGGCCGGAGCACCCATATTTTGCTTTGTTTCAAGTAGCTAGGCCCCAGCTCACAGGAAGGCTGTGAGATGCTCTGATTAACTCCACTTTCTGGGTAACAGAGGGCTGGCGGGAAGGCATTTCAGTTTGAGTTTAGTTGATGTGTCAGGGTCTGGGGGAGGGCAGCCTGGGGCTGAGGCCCGGCGCAGTGGGGGGAACGATTAGAACCAGGAGCTGGGCCAGTTGGAAGGGCAGCGGGGTGGGATGGATGGGAGAGGCAGGGCCCAGGGACCACAGCCTGGGAGGGAGCCCTGGTGAGGGGTGGTGTTCGCACCTCCAGCAGGCCCACACTCCCCTTCAATGAGCAAATATTCCCATTTGATATTAAAATAATGGGCCCCAAACCAACCAGAGCCTTAGATGGGGGCAGCACCTGTCAGGACCCTGAGGATCAAGGAGGCCAACCCAAGGCCTGGTGCTGAGGTCGAGCCACTGGAGGGTGCAAGGGACACCCTTCCACAGTATTTTCAGCACTGTGCCTACCCGCCCCCACCCCCGCAACCCCAAAGCAGTGTCCTAGGACAGGTGCCCCTCACCTTACAGGGTGAGCTCCCTGCCCTCATAGCCAGGAAACCTCCACCAGGAGTGGCGACAGCCTTGGCCTCCTCCATTAAGGAGGGTTGGCCCACCTGTCAGTTTTCCTTCCTACCCTGGTACCCCAGGGTTCCAAGTGGTGCGCACCAATTGGACTCCCTCTTGGACCCCTGCTTCAGAATCCTGGAAGGGTCCTTAGAGGTCGCCTAGAATGTCACTACTCCAGAGTGACTCCAAGGATCAGCAGCTGGTTAGAAATGCAGGCCCCACCCCGCACCTAACAAATCAGAATCTGCATCTCATTAAGATGCGCAGCTGCTTCATGGGCACATAGAATTCGGAGGTGCTCCGTCAGGCCCGTCAGAAGCCCAGGGGCGTCCACCCACGGAGTAAATGGGACTGCGTTTCCTGTTCCTTTTCTTCACAGCACGGCCGGTACCTGGACCTGGCCACGCGCGTGGGCACTGGGGCCCTGGGCTGGCTGGGCAACTAAGAGAGGGTGCCCCTCGGGGTCTTCGGCCAGACCTTCTCTGAGTCCTGGTCACTGGAGCCCTCAAGCCACAACCTCCCTGTGCTCAGCCGGGTGGCTGCCCCCGTCTCCCATGCCAGACCGACTCCCTGCATCTGCCACCATGGGGGGTTGGGTCAGCCCTGCCACTGCCATCCTTGGAGAGAAATTGATGTCGTGGTTAGAACAAACGGAAGGGAACCTTTTCTTGGCAGCCGTCAGGCCTGGCCAGGGAGGTGTCTGTGTCTGAGAGCTCCGGGGACCTGGATGGGTGATGGTCCCCTGACCCCCTCACCCCGTGCACTGCCCCTCCTCCTGGGTGTCTGCCCGGGGAGATAGTCCCCACTGTCCGCTCACTCAGCTTCACCTCCCTCCCTGCACCTCATCCCCACCTCAAATCAAGCCGGCCCACCACAGGCCTGTAAGCTCTTCCCTGGCCCCTCTTTTCCTTCCCCCTCGCAGCCCTGGGTCCCCACAGCCGCCTCCTCTGGCCCTCCATGTCCTCCCCGCCAGTCTCCCATCTCCCTCCACCGTGCACTGTGAGCTTGGGCAACTTCCCACGCCTGCTTCCTGGGGCCCCTCCTGAAACCCCCACCCACCAGAGGGGAAAGCCCACTGGGTCCCCTCCCTGTTGGGCCCCCACCTCTATCGTCCCCCTGCCCTCCCGCCACACAGGGCGGCTGGCGGTTCCCAAGCCCTTCAGGCTCCTCCGGAGTCTGGCCTTGCCTGCTCTGTCCCTCCTGTCTGCCTTTGCTCATGCTAGCCCCCATCCCCTGCCCCCCACTGCCGTGTTCATGCTCTGGTCCCCTAATGTCCTGCACAATCCCTTCAAGGGCCTCCTAGCATCCCCCAATCCCTCTGGGCTCTTTCTCACTGGGGGTTTGGGTAACACCTCTTGGGGGTTTGTATCATGGTAGATTCTGTCTTCTCTACCCCCACCATCCTGGAAGTCTTTTTTTTTTTTTTTTTAAGAATAAAGAGAGCTTTACTGTTTTTTTCCCCACTGATTTAAAAATGATCCAACCCATTTTTAAAATGTACCCACTTAGGAAATGTGGAAAGAAGAGACAAGAGGATTGGCCATGCTGGCACACAGAGATTACCTGTATCAACAGCTTGGCGCCCAGCCTGTAGGCCGAGGCTGCCTATGCAAGTGCTCACTTTATCCAGGGTTTGCTCTGTGCCAGGTTCCAGGCCACGTCTCCAGTTCTTTCCCTTTAAATCCTAACACTCCGCAGGCAGAGGCTATTGATCAGAGAAGCTGAACACAATTACCCTTGGTCACACAGCTGGTAAATGGAGGAAGTGGGATTTGAGTCCAGTTCCGTCCACTTCCAGAGTCAGGAGTGACATTATGTGTCCTTGGGCATGTGGCAGTATTGACAGTCATCTATACCCTTTTCTGCTGCTCCCTAGGCTATTTTTGCTTCACTAAAAAAATACAGTAGGACAGGGGCGCCTGGGTGGCTCAATCAGTTGAGCGTCCGACTTCGGCTCGGGTCATGATCTCGCGGTCCGTGGGTTCGAGCCCCGCATCGAGCTCTGTGCTGACAGCTCAGGGCCTGGAGCCTGCTTCGGATCCTGTGTCTCCCTCTTTCTGCCCCCACTCATACTCTGTCTCTCTCTCTCTCTGTCTCTCTGTCTCTCTCTGTCAAAAATAAATAAACTTAAAAAAAATACAGCAAGACACCTGTCCCCTCCCTGAGAGCTTCCTGGGAACTTGCCTGTCACCCTGTAGGACAGGGTCTGAGGAAACATTTGCAGAAGGAATGACCAGATGAAGGAATGGGTGGATAGGTCAGTCTACCTCACAGACCACCCAGGCTTCTGTCCCTTTCATTCCTATTCATACATCAAACAAAGCCCTCTTGGGTGGCCTGAGGGATTCTGGTCAGCAGCAGTGCAGGCTGTGAGTGACGGGCCTGCTTGGTGACACTGGGACATGCTGGGGGTCTCTCAGTAAGGACGGCATGTCCAGCCCAGGAGGCGGTGGCCTGGGTACCATGTGACTGGCCCGTCCTGTCGCCTGGCCGCCCTGGCCAGAGATGCTCCAGTGTGCATCCATTGTGCACGGAGCACCTTCGCTCTCAAAGCCACCCTCCCACTCCTGCCTTTTACACCTGCAGCCCCTTGGGGAGGTCTCCTTCATTAGTTAGGGGCTCCCCAGCTTTAAGACCAGGAACTGATGCAAAATGGCTTAAATGTGTTCTTTCTCATCACGCGCCAGCTCCAGGGATGTGTCCTTCTGGGGCTCAGAGGACCCAGCCCCCTAACATTCAGCTTTCCCCCACGTAAACCCAAACAGAGTCTGCACTCCGGGATGGCAAGGAGGGCCGGGAGCACTTCCTGAGCATCGATCCCCATCTGCACCCTATCGTCAGGGAAAACCTCTCCCAGAAGTGCCTTGCAGATGTTTTCTCGTGTCTCATTGGCCAGAAATGTATAACATGCTTTTTGCCTAAGCCAATCACTGGCAAGGGGATGAGCCACCTGCCTGACTTGGCCCAATCAGGGCTCATGCTCGGGGGTTGAGGCACCCCTGAGACACCTGGTCCAACAGGAGGTAGGCATCTCACCCACATCTGGGCTGCCCCACACAGAAGGAGGGGAAGGGAGGGGCAGCCTCGTGGCCAGCAACGGGATCTGCTTTGGTCCTCATCAGTTTTCTTGACTTTATAGGAGAGAAGAAGTAAAAGGCTCAGAGAGGTCGAGTAATTCACCAGGGCCACACTCCAGGGTCCCCAAGCCATTTGTTGACCTGGTCCTTGGCGAAGCCCGGTTGGATGGAGACAACCTGCCTCCTAGCCCTTTACTCTCATCCACTGCTCTATCTGGTTTCCTTCTCCCCCTCCCTGCCAACCCCAAGCCCACCCAGTCGTCTGGGAGAAACGTTACAATCATATAGGCTCCAGAGCTGGAAGAGACCTGCCATATTAATGTCATTTAATGCCTTCGTTTTCCAGTTGTGGAAACCGAGGCCCGGAGAGGGGAGGAGCTCCCGGGGACCCCTCAGTGATGTCACTGAGGGTAAAGCCAGGACTGGACTGAGGGCCAGGGAGGCACAGCATCCCTGAGACTCACAAAGGCTCCAAGCCCACCCTACTTTATCACCCCAATCCCTGCAGCAAGACAGCCCCTGGTGGCGGGGAGGCTCATTCTCACACTTCTCTTTATGTACCTTTTGCACAGAACACTTCATAGCACTCTACCGTCCACAGCGTCCTTTATTGCCCCATAATCTCATTTGCCTGTCACAATAGTCCTGTGAGCTGGCCTGGAGTGCATCCTCATGTGGAAACTGAGGCCCAGAGAGGTAGCATGCCTTATGCAAGGTCAGCCCGTGAGTGCCTCTGAAGCCCAGGCGAAGCCGACTGTATCCGCATGCCATGCAGTCACACGGCATTTGAAGCTCTGTGGTCACCATCTTGGAAAGCCAGAATAATTTTTGAGCAAGGGTGCCAGCATTTCCATTTTTGCACCGGGTGCCACAAATTATGAAGCTCACCCTGAGCCCCGGCTCCGGAGTCCTTCCCATACACCTGTGGCCAATCTGAACGATGCCATGGGACTGCTCCTCACAGATGACGGGTGGCCTGGGGTGCAGGGACTGGCAGGACCCACTTGGAACCCCCCCCTCCTGTCTGTCTCCAGCTGGTTCAGCAGAAGCTCTGGCCTGACTTCCCTCCCCTCTCCTCCGCAGGGCCAGCGGCTGCCTTCCCCTCCACCTCTTGTGCCCTTTGTCCCTCGGGGCTGGGGGTTGGGGGTTCCAGAATACAGGGCTGCATTGTGTGCCCTGACGTCAGGCAGCCGGGCTGCTCGGGAAAGTGGGTAAACAGGCAGCTCGGAGCACGCGGCCCTGAGGCTCCAGGGGAGGGCAGGAGCCCCCTGAGGTGGCGGAGGGGGTGCCGGGGAGCCCCCGGGGAGTTGGACTCCACCCTCACCTACCGTGGCCTCTGGATCAGCTCTTGCACAGCGCTGCTGGGAGGTGGGGAGGAGTGAGGCTGTGAAGTACGCAGAGTAGCCCCTGACACGTAGTCGGTGCTCAGCCGCGAGCCCCGTTTGCTGCTGGTCCTGCTCCCTTTACTGCCCTCGCATCTACCCCGACCTCAGGACAAAGTGCAGACAACCTCCGCACGGCTTCCAAGCCCTTCTCCTTCGGGCCCTGTCCCTTCTGTCTCTGGCCACCTGCCTTGATGACACCTCCCCTTCCTACACGCCCTCCCCGCCTTGCCTCCAGCCACCCCAAACCACTGGCCTCGTCTGGGATCCCCCTCTCCCTCCCCTGCCTCCGCCGCCTGCCATGCCCTTCCCCACCACCCCCTTCCCGCAGAAGACGGTCCAGGCAGTCTGGGATTCATGATGCTTCCATTCCATTTTCCATGCCCCAGTGTCCCAGAATCGTCCCTGTGCCCGAGCTTACGGCCTCCAGGCCGGCCACCCTGAGCAGGGCTCCCGGCTCCAGCGCCTGCCTCACCCCCTCCAGGAGGACCCCTCCCCAGAATCGCTTGGAAGGCGATCTAGGCTTGAGCTTTGGTGGTCTGGGGCAAAGGAGGACAGCATAGCGCTGAACAGCTCCCACCAGCACTGAGCCGTGCCCTTCTGGAAAGCACTCCCTGGCCTGCTGAAGGGAGCCTCCAGGAAATGTGTCTTGCCTCTCTCTCCTTGTAGGTTCCCCCCTGTCTCTGTGACCCCCCTCCCTCCCTGCCTTCTTTTTTAAAAAACGTTTTATTGTTGTTTTTTTTAATGTTTATTTTGAGAGAGAGAGAGAGAGAGCGTGAGTGTGGAGGGGGCAGAGAAAGAGGAAGAGAGAGAATCCCAAGCAGGCTCCAGGCTATCAACGCAGAGCCCAACTCAGGGCTCATTCTAACGAACTGAGAGATCGTGACCTGAGCCAAAATCAAGAGCCAGACGCTCAACCCACTGAGCCACCCAGGTGCCCACTCCCTCCCTTCTTTATCTGTCTGTCTTCCATTGCAGCTGCTTTTCTATGCTGGGGAGTTTCAACCCTGCCCTATCCCAGACTGGCCCGGAACTCTCTTTGCAGGTGTAGAAATCTTCAGGAGCCTAGCCCAGCTTTGTTTCTGCCCAGGGTAGCTGGACCTCACAGTCAATGGCCACAGGGCCGGGAAAGGGAGCTGCCTGGGTGGGGCACATAGGGCAGGGGTGCAGAACTTGGAGTCCGGGGGTTACCGTGGTGAACTGGGGAGCAGAGCACCTGTCTAAAAAGCATGCTGTACTTTAGCTGCAGCCCGTTGTAGCAGTGGGACAATACAGACCCAGGGGTGCCAAATCTGATTTTCCAAAAAAAGTCAGATATCCCAGTTTGTGTGGTTTCCTTGAGTGAAAGCTTTTAAAAATTTCCATATAGTAAAAATTAACTTTTTTAGACATATGCATAGATTCCTATAAGCACCACACATCGGGGTGCAGAACAGCTCACCCCCCCCCACATTCCCCCAGGCCGCCTCTGTAGTCACAATCTTCCCTCCCCTCTTTACCCCAGGGAACCACTGATCTGTTGTCTGTATTGTAACTTTGCCTTTTCCAGTGGAATCTCAGCTCGTAGCCTTTTGAGACTGGCTTTTTTCACTCAGCATCATGCATTTGAAATCCATCCATGTGGACATAGCGACAGCTCTTTTTATGACAGAACAGTTTGCTTATCCATTCACCTGCCAGGGGACATTTGGGATGTTGCCAGTTTGGGGCAGTTCTGTATAATGCTGTCCTAGATGTTTATGTACAGTTTCTTCGTGTGCAGAAATGCCTTCATTTCTCTAGGATAAGGAAGTTCTTTTCCAATTTGCTGGGCATTTTATCATGAATGGATGTTGAATTTTGTCAGTTGCTTTGTATCTATTGAAACGGTTACGTGGGTTTTTTCTTTTTTCTTTCTTTTTTCTTGAAGTATAGTTGACGACGCACAATGTAACATGGTTTCTGGTGTACAGGGTAGTTATTCCACGAATCTAGACATTATGCTGTGGCCACCTATCAGCATCCAAAGCTATTCCAGTACCATTGAGTATGTGCCCTACCCTGTACCTTTCCCCTGTGACTTATTCATTCCATGAATGGAAGCCCGTACCTCCCACTCCCCTTCCCCCATTCTGCCCGCACCCCTACCCCCATCCCCTCTGGGAACCGTTAGTTTGTTCTCTGTATTTATGGGTCTGTTTCAGCTTTGTGTTTGTTTGCTTTGTGTTTTAGATTCGACATATAAGTGAAATCATACGGCCTTTGTCTTTCTCTGTCTGACTTATTTCACTCAGCAGAATACCCTCTAGGTCCATCCATGTTGTCATAAATGGTAAGACCTCATCCTTTTTTATGACTGAGTAATATTCCATTGTGTGTATGTGTGTGTGTGTACATATATACATATGTTGCCACGTCTTCTTTATCCATTCATCTATCAGCAGACACTTTTGTTGCTTCCGTATATTAGCTACTGTAACAAATGCTTCAATAAACACAGGGGTGCATGTATCTTTTCAAATTAGGGTTTTCGTTTTCTTTGGGTAAATACTCAGTAGTGTAATTACTGGATCATATGGTAATTCCATTTTTTTTTCAACGTTTATTTTTTGGGACAGAGAGAGACAGAGCATGAACGGGGGAGGGGCAGAGAGAGAGGGAGACACAGAATCGGAAACAGGCTCCAGGCTCTGAGCCATCAGCCCAGAGCCTGACGCGGGGCTCGAACTCACGGACCGCGAGATCGTGACCTGGCTGAAGTCGGACGCTTAACCGACTGCGCCACCCAGGCGCCCCTGGTAATTCCATTTTTAATGTTTTGGGGAACCTCCGTCTACTGTTTTCCACAGTGGTTGCACCAACTACATTCACACCAGTAGCACACAAGGGTTCGTTTTTCTCCACATCCTCACCAACACTTGTTATTTCCTTTTTTTATTTTAGTCACTCTTACAGGTGTGAGGTGGTATCTCATTGTGGGTTTGATTTGCATTTTCCCGGTGATGAGTGATGTTGAGCATCTTTTCGTGTGTCTGTGGGCCATCTGTCTTCTTTGGGAAAATCTCTAGGCAGGTCCTCTGCCCATTTTAATTGGATTGTTTGGTTTTTAGCTGTTGACTTGCCTAAGTTCTTTATATATTTTGGATATTAACCCCTTATCATATGTATCATTTGCAAATATCTTATCCCGTTCCATAGGTTGGCCTTTCGTTTTGCCAGTGGTTTCCTTTGCTGCACAGAAGCTTTTTATTTTGATGTAGTCCCAGTGGTTTATTTTTGCTTTTGTTTCCCTTGCCTCAGGAGCCATATCTAGAAAAACATTGCTACATTTGATGTCAGAGAGATTACAGCTTATGTTTTCTTCTAGGTCTCACATTTAGGTGTTTAATCCATTTGGAATTTATGTTTGTGCATGGTGTAAGAAAGTGGTCCAGTTTCATTATTCAGCATGTAGCTGTCCAGTTTTCCCAACATTTATGAAGAGGCTTTCTTTTCCTCATTGCATATTCTTGCCTCCTTTGTCATAGATTAATTGGCCATATAAACATGGGTTTATTTCTAGTCTCTCTCTTCCATTCCATTGACCTATGAGTCCTTTGTGCCAATACCATACTATTTTGAACCCTAGCTTTGTAGTACATCTTGAGATTTGGGATTGTTATACCTCCTGCTTTGTTCTTCTTTCTCAAAATTGCTTTGGCTGTTTGGGGTCTTTTATGATGCCATATAAATTTCAGTGTTCTAGTTCTGCGAAAACTGCAGTTGGTATTTTGATAGGGATTGCGTAGAATCTGTAGATTGCTTTGGGCAGTATGGACATTTTACCAATATTAATTCTTCTAATCTGTGAGCATGGAATATCTTTCCATTTGTGTCATCTTCAAGATCTTTCTTCTTTTCAAGTTTATTTTGGGAGAGACAGACACAGTGCAAGTGGGGTGGGGGCCAAGGGAGAGGGAGAATCCCAGCAGTCCCCACACATGGTCAGGGAAGAGCCTGACATGGGGCTCAAACTCAGGAACCGTGACATCATGACCTGAGCTGAAATCAAGAGTCAGGTGCTTAACCGACTGAACTACACAGGCTCCCCATCTTCAGTATCTTTCATCAGTGTTTTATAGTTTTCCAAGTACGGGTCTTTCACCTCCTTGGTTAAGTTTTTTTCTAGGTATTTTATTCTTTTTGGTGCAATTGTAAATGGAATTACTTCTTAATTTCTCTTTCTGCTACTTCATTATTAGCGTATAGAAATGCAACTGATTTCTAGGTGTTAATTTTGTAGTCTCAACCTTTCTGAATTCATTTGTTAGTTCTTTTTTTTTAATTTTTTTTAATGTTTTATTTATTTTTGAGACAGAGAGAGACAGAGCATGAGCAGGGGAGGGGCAGAGGGAGAGGGAGACACAGAATCTGAAATAGGCTCCAGGCTCTGAGCTGTCAGCACAGAGCCCGACATGGGGCTCAAACTCACGGACCGCGACATCATGACCTGAGCCAAAGTCAGACGCTCAACCGACTGAGCCACCCAGGCTCCCCTTCATTTGTTAGTTCTAACAGGTTTTCGTGTGTGTGTGGTGGAGCCTTTAGAGTTTTTTATGCATAGTATCATGTCATATGCGAATAGTGACAGTTTAACTTCTTTACCAATATCAGATGCCTTTTATTTCTTTTTCTTGTCTGATTGCTGTGGCTAGGACTTCCAGTACTATGTTGAATAAAAGTGGTAAGAGTGGACATCCTTGTCTTGTTCCTGATCTTAGAGGAGAAGCTCTCACTTTTCACCATTGATGTTAGCTGTGGGTTTTTTTCATTATATGCCCTTTATTATGTTGAAGTATATTCCCTCTAAATTGTGGGGTTTTTTTTTCTTTACTCATGTTCAGATAACATCAGTGGATTTTCAAATGTTGTACCAGCCTTGGTGGCTAAACCCCACATGTTCATGGCTGTGTTATATTATTCATAAATACACGCGCATACATATATGTATATATATTTATATATACACACACATACATATGTGTTGTCTAATATTTTGTTTAGAATCATTGCATCTATGCTCATGAGGGATATTGGTGTTCTTTTCTTATTCAGTTATCCCCCGTTATTCAAAAGTTCACATTACACGACTTCACTTTTACAAAAGACCTACATTTAGGAGCACCTGGGTGGCTCAGACCTGAGCTCTCGATTTCGGCTCAGGTCATGAGCTCATGGTTCATGAGTTCTAGGCCTGCATCAGGCTCTGAGCTGACTGTGCAGAACCTGCTTTGGATTCTCTCTCCCTCTCTCTCTCTCTCTTGCTCTCTGCCCTTCCCATGCTCATACTCTCTCTCTCCCCACCCGTCTCAAAATAAATAAAATTTAAAAAGAAAGACCTATATTAGTACCCGCTTTTGCTAACTGAAAGAAGTCCAAAGAGGAGTTCCACTTCTAAGAGAAAAGGCAAAAAGTGAAAATCACTTTCAGTGTATTTGCAGCGAACTGTCACAGAGGCTGCGTGCTCCCCAGGCAGCAAGAAGGGCCCCACCAAGCTCCATTCCTAGGAACTACACTCAGCATCTCAGCACCAGCTGCTGGAACTTTGAACTGTGTCTTTGAGCACCTGTGCTTTATCTTGATTTATTTCATGCATTTGTTGGGAAGATGTGTCCTAAGGTATCATAAAAGCCTAAGAGAGATTATAGTTTAGGTCTGGGAATGCACAAAAAAATTTCGGTGTAAATTAAAGGTAATCGCTGCTTCTGGACAGCATTTCAGCTAATCATAGGAATGCTCTACTTTTGGAGGGTGGGGGGAAACCTGTGCTGGTTTTGTCTGCTTTTAGTATCAGGGTGATGCTGGCCTCATTAAATGAGTTGAGAAGGGCCCCCTCCTCTTCTATTTTCTGGAAGAGATTGTGTAGAATTTATGTATACTTTCTTAAATGTTTGGTGAAATTATTTGGGCTTGAAGCTTTCTTTTTTTAGAAAGATTTAAACTATGAAATTAATTTCTTTCGTAGTTATGGCATTACACAAATGACCTCTTTCTTTCTTCTTATGTGAATTTTGACAGTTTGTGTCTTTCAAAGCATTGAGCCATTTTATCTAATTTGTAGAAATTATGTATACAGCAATGTTCATGGTGGTCCCTTAACCTTTTTAAAAAAGAGCTTCTTTTATTTATTTATTTAAAAAAAATTTTAATGTTTATTTATTATTGAGAGACAGAGAGAGACAGAGCATGAGCAGGGGAGGGGCAGAGAGAGGAGGAGCCACAGAATCCGAAGCAGGCCTCAGGCTCCAAGCCATCAGCACAGAGCCCGACGCGAGGCTCGAACCCACAAACCGCAAGATAATAACCCGAACCGAAGTCGGACACTCAACCGACAACGCCACCCAGGTGTCCCTCTTTTATTTTTTTAAAGTTTATTTTTATTTATTTTGAGAGAGGGATAGAAAGCAAACAGGGGAGGGACAGAGAGAGAGGGAGACAGAATCCCAGGCAGGTTCTGTCATGTCAACACAGAGCCCAAGATGGGGCTCGAACTCACAAACGGTGAGATCATGACCTGAGCCGAAATCAAGAGATGAACGCTTAGCCACTGAAATCAAGAATCAGATGCTTAACCAACTGAGCCACCCAGGCATCCCAAAAAAGACCTTCTTTTAAAGCAGTTTCAAGTTTATGGCAAAATTGAGGAGGTACAAGATTTCTCAAACGCTCCCTGCCCCCATATATGTGTAGCCTCTCCCCATTATCGAGTTCGCTCACTAGAATGGTATTTTTTTTTTTAATCAATGGTGAACCTACATTGATACATTATAATCACCCAATGTCCATAGTTTACATTAGGCTTCACTCTTAGTGTCATATATTCTACGGATTTGCACAAATATATAATAACTTATGTCCCTCATTATAATATCACATGGAGTATTTCACTGCCCTTGAAGTCCTCCGTACCTATTAACCTTTTAAGTCTGTAAGACTGGTGATATCTGCTTTCATTTCTGATATTTGTGATCTGTATTTTCTCTCCCTAGTTTTGTCAGTTTGGCTAGAGATACATCAATTTAATCTTTTGAAAGAGCCAGATTTTGGTTTCATTGATTTTCTCTGCTGTTTTAATGTTTTTCAGTTTTTAAATTTCTGCTCTTCATAATTTCTTTCCTTCTTCTTGCTTGGGGTTTGAATTTTATGTTTTATTTTTATTTCGTTGGTGTCAAACATTTTTAACTTCCTTTGAGATTTGCTCTTTGACTCATGGATTATTTTGACGTGTCATTTGAGTTTCCAACATTTGGGAAGATTGTAGATGTCTTTCTGTTGTTGATTTTTAGTTTAATTCCGTTATGGTCAGACCATATGATTTGTATGATTTCAGTTCTTTTAAATTTTTTTTTTTAACGTTTATTTATTTTTGAGACAGAGAGAGACAGAGCATGAACGGGGGAGGGGCAGAGAGAGGGAGACACAGAATCCGAAACAGGCTCTAGGCTCTGAGCTGTCAGCACAGAGCCCGACGCGGGGCTCAAACCCACGGACCGTGAGATCATGACCTGAGCCGAAGTTGGACGCTTAACTGACCAAGCCACCCAGGCGCCCCTCAGTTCTTTTAAATCTGTTAAGTTTTGTTTAATGGATATAATCTATCCTAAGGTATAATCTATCTTGGTGAATGTTCTGTGAGCACATGAAAGAAAGTACATTCTTTTATTACTGAGAATGAGTTCTATGTCAATTTGTTTATTTTTTTAATGTGTATTTATTTTTGAGACATAGAGAGACAGAGCATGAAAAGGGGAGGGGCAGAGAGAGAGGGAGGCACAGAATCTGAAGCAGGCTCCAGGCTCTGAGCTGTCAGCACAGAGCCAGACACGGGGCTCGAACTCACAGACCTGAGCCGAAGTTGGACGCTCAATCGACTGAGCCACCCAGGCGCCCCAAGTTCTATATCAACTTATAGGTTAAGCTGGTCAATAGTGTTGTCCACGTCTTTTATATCCTTGTTGTTTTCCCACCTAACTAACTTTATCAATCCCTGGAATAAAGCATTAAGGTCTCCAATGATAATTGTCAATTTGTCTATTTCTCCTTTCCATTCTATTAGCTTTTGTTTCATGTGTTTTTAAGCTCTGTTGTTAGGTGCGTGCACATTTAGGATTGTTACGTCTCCTTAGTCAGTTGACTCTTTTATGTAATGTTCTTCTTTGGTCACTTTCCTTGTCCAGATTAGATAATTTCTATCATTCTATCTTCAAGGTCACTAACCATTTTTTTCTCTCATCTCCATTCTGCTATTGATCCCACCCGATAAATTTTTAATATTTGAGTTGCTGTATGTTTCCGTTCTAAAATTTCCATTCAATTCTTTCTTATAGCTCCTACTTTTCTGCTGAGAATTTCTATTTTCCCATTTGCTTCAAGAGTGTTCACCTTTCCTTCATGGAACATGGTTAACTGCTTTAAGGTCTTTGTCTTCTAGGGATGCCTGGGTGGCTCAGTCGGTTAAGCATCCGACTCTTGATTTCAGCTCAGGTCATGATCTCACAGTTCATTAGATTGAGCCCCAAGTCAGGCTCTGCGTTGACAACACAGGGGCTGGTATTTACTGACTGTCTTTTCCCTTGTCCATTATTGGGCTTTTCCTGTTTGTTTGTTTGTTTGTTTTACATGTCAAGTAATTTTCACTTGTGTCCTGGACAAGTTTTAAATATTATATTATCAGACTTTGAGCCCTGTTAAAATACACCAAAATGTATCAACTTGGGGGGTTTTGTTTGTTTTAAATCAGGAAATCAAGGGGTGCCTGGCTGGCTCGGTCAGAATATGCAACTCTTGATCTTGGGGTTGTGAGTTTGAAGTCCATGTTGGGTGTAGAGATTAAAATAAGTGAACTTTAAATAAGTAAATAAATGAAAAGTAAACAAATAAATCAGGAAATCAACCCAGTTAGGTTGAAGTCTCAGATCCCAACCTGCCTCCTGAGCTATGTATAGTTCCAATGTCAGTTCAGTTTTCAAAGCCTTTGAAATACTATTTGGATCCACTTCAAGTGTGTATTCGCCTGGGACCAGTGTTCACTGTCTACACTGCAGTTCAGTTCTCAAAGCCTTTGGTATGCTATTAGTTAGTTCCTTGTATGTGTAGCTCAGGAGTGGGTGTAGGACTTCAGACACAACTTTATGGGATCCTGTGCTTGAGCTCTTTCCTTTCTGTGATCACACCCCTCCCACTCTCAAAGGTCCCTTTTCCTGGTCCTTTGGTTAGGAATCTGAGGCTTGGGGTGGCTGGGTGGCTCAGTGGGTTAAGTGTCCAACTTCAGCTTAGGTCATGATATCACGGTTCGTGGGTTCCAGCCCCGGATCAGGCTCTCTGCTGTCAGCGCAGAACCCACTTCCGATCCTCTATCTGTCTCTATCTCTGCCCCTCCTCCCTCCTCAAAAATAAATAAACATTAAAAAAAAAAAAAAAAAGGCGAGAAATCTGAGGCTTTGGCCTCCCTCTGTAGTTTCATACCTCCCATGACTGGTCTGCCTCCGGGATGAAGTGGTAAGAGGAAAAAGAGAGAAATGAATCACAGGAATTTCCTCCACACACTTTGACCACAGGGACCCCTTTCCCTAGGTTCTCATTCCACGGACACAGATTTTTCTTCTCTCTGGGTTTTAGGTGCCTGCCTGGCGGCCATTGCTGCTCTGAACCCCAAATTTGAGACAGGGTCTTGCCTTGGGGTAGGGCAGGGAGAGGGATTTTTTTTTTTTTAAACCACAGCATTGGGGCCCCTGGGTGGCTCAGTCGGTTGAACCGCCGACTTCGGCTCAGGTCACGATCTCGCGGTCCGTGAGTTCGAGCCCCGCGTCGGGCTCTGTGCTGACAGCTCGGAGCCTGGAGCCTGTTTCGGATTCTGTGTCTCCCTCTCTCTGTGACCCTCCCCCGTTCATGCTGTGTCTCTCTCTGTCTTAAAAATAAATAAACGTTAAAAAAAAATTTAAAAAAAACAACACAGCATTTCTTCTACTCTCTCTGTCCCCAAAGGACCCCCTTTGCCTGGCCTCTCATCAAACGGGGAGCGTTTCTTATGGAGCTCTCCCTGTTCACACCTGCTGTGCAATTCCAGGGTTTGGGCCGCCCGACTCTAGGCTGGAAAGTACGCAAAGGAAAAATAAATCCGTAGCTTACTGCCATATCCCTCTTCAAGCTTTTTGTTTATTTGTTTTTTTGTGGTTGTTTTTCCTTCAAGTTTTAATTTCCCTCCTAATTTGCCTGCTAGTATTTGCTTTTCAGATTCTTCCTATAGTTGCTTTCTGTAACCTGTCCAGCGTTTCCAGCCATAACCAGTGGAAGTGATAGAGTGGAGTGTCCTGGCTCCATCTTAACCGAAACCAGAAGGCTTCCTCGGTTTTTAATCTTGGCATTTAATTTTAAAAATTTAACTCTGTCTCCAGGCCGCATCTGGGACTACTAGTTGGAGGCGTGCTTTAGCAACGCAACGTTTCATGTGACACTTTTCCCTTTAAATATTCACATTCTTGGGCCTGGGTGGCTTAGTCAGTTAAGCAGCTCCCGACTTCGGCTCAGGTCATGATCTCACAGTTTGTGAGTTCGAGCCCTGCGTCGGGCTCTGTGCTGAGAGCTCAGAGCCTGGAGCCTGCTTCGGATTCTGTGCCTCCCCCTCTCTCTACCCTTCCCCCTGCTCACGCTCTGTGTGTGTGTGTCTCTCTCTCAAAAATAAACATTAAAAAAAAATCCCAGTTCTTAAGTAAAGGTTCCCTGTACCCATCACCGTTTTCCTAGGTGAAAAGAGAGCAGAAGACAAATTTATTCACTCTCTGGTCAGAGCCCCCAAACTTGTGATGACAATAATAATAATAGCAGTTTATATTAGTAGAAATAATAATAATTATTGGCAAAGAACATGAACTTTGGAGCCAAACTGCCTATGTTCAGGTCTCAACTCTGCCTCTTACCAGCTGCGTGACTCAGCCTTTCTGAGCCTCAGTGTTCTCACCTGTATAATGGGAACAATAATAGTCTCTGCTTCTGAGCCGGTTGTAAGGATTCAATAAATCCATGTGAACGGAGTGCTCAGAGTCTGGCATAAAGGAAGAGTCACCAGGCATTTGCTTAATTAGTAATAGTAATTGCTAATACTTACTAGGCATCTCACCTGCTGACTGCTGGTTTATTTCCCTTGTTCAGATGAGGCAGCTGAGGCCTCCGAGAGGCAAATGGCTTGCTTGAGCCCGTCTGGCTGGCAGATCTGGAAATTAGGGAGGCGGGGGCGGCTGGGCACAGGCTCAGAGAGCATCTGGCTGGTGATCAATCAGACGGCGGCGGCAATGAGGTTTTAAACATCGTCTGGTCGGAGCCAGAAGAGATGTGACCCGGGGGGAATGAATGAATGGAAAATCAGCCCAAAGAGAAAGGCAACAGAAATAGAAGGGGAAGCCTGGTAATTGAGTGGCCCCAAAATGGAAAGATCAATATTTTACTGCCAGTGAACAAGCAGTGTCTCTGGCAGCCAGCTCATGGCCCAGCCGTGTGTGGTTCAGTGAGAGCAGCTGCCCCTGCAGGCCCTGACGGGCCCAGGATGCCCTTCTCTTCCGACTAGAAGCCGAGAGGCGGCCCAGGGCAGCCTGGCCGTGGATGGTGTGCACGTCGCACGGGGCGGGGGGCAGTGCCTGTGGCCCCGCTTCACCGCAAAGACCACACGTGGGTGGTTATTTGCTGTACTTGCTGTGTGACCTTGAGCAAGTCCTTCCCCTACCTGGGACTTGGCTTCCCTGCCTATAAAATAAAGGGCTGGGTCAGCTGAATGCCCCCCCTCCCCGGCCCAGGGGTGCATTGGTAAAATGTGGTCTAGTTCCAGGAGGGTTGAGACTCTTGGTGATCAAGGTGACGGGTCCCCAGCCGCAGCAGGTAAGGGCCCTGATACGCAGGAAACCAGTAGACCGCAGAAGCTGATCGTCTGGGGCCAGCAGGACCTGGGTTCAAGGAAGGGTCACTGCCACGGTGACTGTCTAAACGTCTAACCTCTCCCGTCAGTCTCCTCAACTGTAGAATGGGAGGCTGTGATTGTAGCCGTTAAGGTTGTGAGGGTCAGAGATGAGAGCAAGGCGGGCCAGAGTTTAGCACACAGTTGAGCACAGAGTTGCTACAGTTGATGGCAAGCCCTCCATGAACCCAGCAGGAATTACTAATACCTCTCTGCATGAGCCCTGCCACTGTTTATTTAGAAGGTCCTTGAGCCTCCAGTTGTGGTGTTAATATAGTTGGCAGTTTTGTTATAATAATTTACAGTGGTCGCGTTTGCTTTCTAAAGGGCCGTACGGCCCGTGGCACACACTCTCCAGGGTCTCCGCTCTTTGATGAGCCCTGTGGGAGTCTCCTACGCCATAGCTCAGGGGTGTTCAGGGACTTTGCGGTGGCCCTCAGGACCTCATCTGTCTGCCTGTCATCAAGCAGCCCCGCACCTCCGCTCCAGGCCGGCTTTCCCTGGAGGCGGTGGGGGCCAGGGGGGCTGGACAGCCTGGCCCCACCAGTGTCTCCCAGTCCCAAGGGGCGACGGACACTTGGAACCCGAGTGCACAGCCTGCTGCTTCTCAGGTGGACCTGAGACTGGGGCTCTGTGTCGCCCATTCAACAGTCAGTGACGATCCACCCTTGACTGCATCGGAGATAATTAAGGCATAGCTCCTGACCTTGGAGAGGATTGTGGGGGTGAGTGCGGGGAGGCTGGGAGGTACCGAATGTCCCAGACCAGCCCCAGTGTTCACAGAGTCCCCACGATGCCAGTGGGGAGAGTGGCAGGAGCGGAGGCGGTGGGATCCTGGCCAGGGTGGTGGGTGCAGGTGGCACTGGGCATTGGTATCCCCAGAAGCCACGCCCCTGCCCGATAGTCAGGCTGTCCTTGCAGTGAGGGAAGGGGACAGCTGCAATGCTGAGGAGGCTCTGGCCGGGATGGGAGCTGGCAGGAAGCCACCTTCTTCCTTCACTGGAATTCCAACATCCTGAGAGGTACCCAGGTTGAGGGGATCCCGGACAGACCATGTATAGGCCCTGCCCACCCGTCACCCCCAGACTGACGCCCGAGTGCTAAAAGCAGAGTCAGCTGGAATAGAGGTACAAGTGCAGGGCCACCAAGCTCAGGGAGGGAGGAGAGATGCCCGCTGCTCGCTCACCGCTCATCTCCAAAGCCAGCTGGGTGCGTCCCCATGAGGCCAGGCCGCTGGCAGCGACCAGGCCTTCAGACTCCCGCCGCAGCGGCCGCCACTGGAAACACGTCCCGTAGGCATGCAGGAAACACAGTCCTTAATGGACGGATGAATCCCCACCATGGCTTGGGCTTTGGAGCCTGCGGTGAGTGGTGTGGGCCACGGGCGTTAACAATACCGCCGGTAAGAGTAACCCCTTGCCTGCATGCTGTGTTCTAGGGTTTCCAGAGTGCTTTGATGTACCCTGCCTGCAACCCAGCCCGAAAGGAGTCTAAAGAAAGAGCTCCTCTTTGCCCCACTGTGCTTTCGACACCGAGGGTGATCACTGGGAAGAGAGGGAAGGTGCCTGACGAGAGTGTAGCAGTGTGTGCGCATGCGTGTGTGTGTGTGTGTGTGTGTGTGTGTGTGTGTGTGTGACCGCGTATGCGCTTGCCTGAGGCCCCCAGCAGGGTGCCCAGCATGTAGGAAGCACCCAGTGAGTGAATGAAGGTTTGCGTGTGCGCTGAGGGGAGGGAGGGACTGCCACTAAGTAACAGGCTGATTTAGAAGCAGGCTTCCAGAAGAAATCTCAAGAAGCTGACTTTCAGTTGCAGGAACTATGGGTGGGGATGGGGGAGGGGTGGGGGTGCGGGTGGGTGGAGCCTGGCGCTAATTAATTAGAAAAGAGAGTTCTTACGAAGTTGGCCGTTGCCAAAAACTAAGGAAATGTACTCAGAGCTCTCGAGTGGGAAGTCACTTGCTCTGGCTGAACACTAAATTAAGACGTCTTTACAGAGAACAATTTGGCAACTGTTGCCAAAAGCCTTTAAAATTTAGATGACTCGGGGCGCCTGGATGGCTCAGTCGGTTAGGCGGCCGACTTCGGCTCGGGTCATGATCTCTCGGTCCGTGAGTTCGAGCCCCGCATCGGGCTCTGTGCTGACAGCTCGGAGCCTGGGGCCTGTCTCAGATTCTGTGTCTCCCTCTCTCTGACCCTCCCCCGTTCATGCTCTGTCTCGCTCTGTCTCAAAAATAAATAAATGTTAAAAAAAATAATAATAAGTAAATAAATAAAATTTAGATGACTCATAGAACCATTCATATTCGGTTATTCAACAAATGTTTGTGAAGCTTCTAGTATATGCCAGTCATGGTGGGAACTACCGTGTATGCAGCCGTGATCGAAACAGACATGACCCGTGCCCTTAGGGAGCTTATTCCCTAGAGGGGAAGACACAAAGTAATAAAATTATCGCATAAAATATAATTACAAATTGCAGCAAGTGGTTTGAAGGAAAAGTATAGGGTACTACAGGCTACTAGAAGGTGGACCTTAATTAGATGGGAGTGGTCAGGACAGGTTTGTCTCAGGGGGAGACATTTGATAAAGGTACAAACAGTGACCAGAAGGATGAATCAAATCAGGTGATGAATGAGGGGAGGACAAGCATTTGAGATGACGTACAGCATGTGCAAAGGCCTCGAGTCAGGAAAGAGTGGTTTGCTTAAGGAGCTGACTGAAAGCCAGTGTGGCTGGAATGCAGTGAGGGATAGAAAGAGTGGGAGGAGATGGGGCTGGAGGGGCCAGATCATATAGGGCCTTGTAGACCACGTTACAGAGTTTCGATTTTATCCTACGGGTAGTGGACAATCACTGGAAGGTTTTTACCAGGGGAGGAGGTGACAGAATCCAGTCGGAGTGGAGGATGAGCGGGAGAGAGTAGATGAATCAGGAAACTTCGGCAGCCAGGAAGGGAGATGATAATGGCTGTGACCCGTGGACTCCATGGGTGATGTGGAAAAAAGAAAGTGGCTTTAGGGTATGGCATTTGGGTATGGATTACATGCGGGTGAGAGGGAGCAGCCCCCGTAATGCTGCAGAACTGCACAATGGGCAGAAAGGGAGGGAGGACGCGGCCAGGGAGTGGGGTGTTCGAGTGAGTGACATTGGAAGAGGGGCAAGTCCTCTTGTGTGGCTGGGGTGGCTCAGGGCCTCGCCAGCTGAGGTGGGATGGGGGAGAAAGCAATGAGGAAGTCAAGGATCTGAGGGGCCAGGGCTCAACTGGTCATCACACAGCTGTAGAAACCCCCAAAGATGAATTGTAATGACAAAAAGCAGGAAATAACGAAAATGCCCAACTATTAGGGGTCGTTTAGTCAATTAGGGTGTATCCACCGTGCCACCGTGCAGCATATCTTATAACCACTAACAACATGGGTGGTACCACAGGGCAGCACGAAAGGGTTTCTTTTTTTTTTTTTTTTTTTAACGTTTATTTATTTTTGAGACAGAGAGAGACAGAGCATGAACAGGGGAGGGTCAGAGAGAGGGAGACACAGAATCTGAAACAGGCTCCAGGCTCTGAACTGTCAGCACAGAGCCCGACGCGGGGCTCGAACTCACAGACCGCGAGATCACGACCTGAGCCGAAGTCGGACGCTTAACCGACTGAGCCACCCAGGCGCCCCACAAAAGGGTTTCTGATTAAACTGTTAAGCAGGAGAGAACCTTCCAAACATCAGGAATGGCTGAGTCCTTTGGGCTAAAAAAAAAAAAAAAACCCTTATTAACAGACTTTATTTTTTAAACTTTTTTTTATGGAAGTATAAAGTACAAACAGAACAGAAAAGTGTGCCGGCCACAAGCAGACAGCTCAGTGGGTTTTCGCTGTGTGGCCAGCATCCAGATCAATAAACAGAAACCCCCTTGGTACCTTCCCCCTCCTGCAAAGTGCTGCAAATGCAGCCACTGTCTTGACCGTAATTGGTTTTGCCTTAAATCTTATTTGATCTGGAATTTAAAATTTTCCAAGAATGTATACAAATGTGACATAATTATTTCCTCCTTGTGGACAAAAGGGAATTTGGCCAAGGGTCTCTCAGAACTACAAAAAAAAAACAAAAAACAAAAAGTAGTTCAAACCATGTGTTTTTTTTTTTAAGTTTATTTATTTTGAGAGTGGAGGAGGGGCAGAGAGAGAGAGAGAGAGAGAGAGAGAGAGAGAGATTGAGAGAGAGAGAATCCCAAGCAGGCTCTGTATTGTCAGAAGGGAGCCCAACTCAGGGTTTGAACTCACGAACCATGAGATCACGACTGAGCCAAAGTCAGGCACTTCACCGGCTGAGCCACCCAGCTGCACCCAAACTATGTGTTTTAAAGGGGAAAAAAAGTGGGAAACGGCAGGGTTTGATTCATTCTCTTTCCCGGAGTTTCTGCAGCGAGCTCGTATGATTTTTGTAGGAAAGAAACCATTAAGTTAAAAAAAAAAATCAGAGCGTTCACTCTCCATTTGCCAGTCTTCATTGGAAGGCTCCTGGTGCTGTCTGTGGACCTCAAGAGAATCAAGTGGCCCGGCCGCCGTCGGGGGGTTGGCGCTGATCCAGGGTGAGGGGTGGACGCCTAGGAAGGGACACCGTATCCCCTTGGCTCAGGTGACAAGCCCTCCCTCCATTCCAGCCTCCCCAGCCACCCTCACCCCAGCTCCGTGAACCCCATGGGGCATCTCTAGAGATCTCACATCTGTCCCTCCTTCCTTCTCACAGGTGGAAAAACTTGTCAAATATTTGGATCCCAACGACCTCGGGAGAATCAACTTCAAGGACTTTTGCCGAGGGGTGTTCGCCATGAAAGGTGAGAACTTTGGGCCCTAGGGGGTCTCTCAGGATCCCGTCCAGCTGCAGAAGCTGGCCTGACTTGGGTCTCAGCTGGGATTCCTCCCCTGGGGACTGAGGAGAAGGATCAGGCTCACCCCATGCCCACGGGACAGTCATTTCCTCCCTGCCCATCATCTGTCCTGTAGAGAAAGGTTTCTGATTGCTTTCCTTTCTCCTCCTTGAGTCCTCCTCCGGGTCACCTCCCTCCAGGATGACCCAGCTCCCGGGCAGTTTCCCAGGACACAGGACCTGCAGTTTGAAAACTAGAACAGCTGTGGGCAGACCCCGGGGCACAGTGGATGCCCATCTTCCTCCTTCTCTCCTGTTCTCTTTGTTTCCTCCCCTCTCTCTTCCTTGGGACTCCTCAGTCTCTTCCTCTCTTCCCCGCTCCCCTCCTTGAAGGAGCAAAATACAGTCCCTCTCTTTTCCCAATTCCAAGGCCATTGTGAGGCACCTCCAGGGATCAGAGGCCACTCATGGCCACCCTTACCACTAAACTGCTTGTCTGGAGAAAGCGGCTTGGGCCACCGGGCAGGCAGACTTGTTCAAGCCTCCCTGCTGGCTCTGAAGAGAACACAGGCCCGCGAGACTTTTCTGCCATCTGTGAAGGAAGCCATGTTTTCCTGTCAGGATGAACCTTTTTCTGTGGGGCACCTGCGGCTCTGGGAGGGTGGGAAGGAAGCAGGAATCACTTCCTTGGAGGTGAGGGCTGACGGGAAGTGAGCTGAGAGGTTGGGAGGGGCTGCACGCGGCCCCCACAAAGCCTTCCGCAGCGTGGACTGTAGGACCGCCACTGACTGGGCCTGTCATGTGCCCACGCCAGGTGCTTTGTGGGTTTGACCTCCTTTGTCTGAAAAGATATGGGGGCATCTGCTCAGGAACCGCGGAGGGAGGCCATCTGGGACGTGGAGCCATGCTGAGGGTGACCCTGTCCTAGATGTCCTGGAGTTTACAGGGCCGTCGAAGGCCTCGACCGCAGGGGAGTGTGTGCATTTGGAGTGTCTGTGAACCGGGCAGGGAGTACTGTCTCGTGTCCCTTCCTCCAGAGAGGCCTCCTTGATTTCTCTTTGCCCCTGGCCTGCCCTCTGCATTTGGGAGTCTCTCTGTTGTGTGTTCTCTGTTGGGGTCAGTGCGTCTCAGCTCCACCGGCAGAGCCCGGGACCAGCCTCTCCAGGGCCTGGCGCGCCATCTCTGCCTTTGAGGGATCAGCTGGGCTCTTGGACGCTTGGGCCACCTGCCCCCCACAGCCCTTCCTGCCCTAGGCCCGTGGATCAGAAGCAAAGCTGCTGAGGTTCTGACCCTGCGCTGTCTGTCCGTCTGCAGGGTGCGAGGAGCTGCTGAAAGATGTGCTGTCCGTGGAGAGCGCAGGGACGCTGCCCTGCACGCCCGAGATCCCAGACTGTGCGGAGCAGGTAAGAAGGGGGAGGCCTCCCGTGAGCGGGTGGAGGAGCCTCCGAGGCGCTGCCTTGGCCTTTATGATCTTTTTGCTTCTGCTCCACCCTGTTGGTGTCTGGGACGCCCCAGGGCCTCCCCTTTCGAGGACACTTTGGCTTCAAAGTCAAGAAATAGTTTTTGGAACCTGAGCAGCCAGACCCCTTGCGAGCCACGGCAAAGAGGGTAGGGACTGGGGGGTCCTCACGAAGCACTTGGCTCCCCCTCTCTGGTTCCAAGGAGAAACTGAGTCAGACAGGGGAAACGACAGACTTGAGGTCAACACCAGGCAGGACTGCATTTTGTTTTTCTTTTCTCCTCTGCCCTTAACCCACGGAGCCAACTGGTCCCTGTGTGGTTTTTCCCAAACAACAAGCCCCGCCGGGTCCTCGGTCCGCCAGTTCTCCAGCGCCAAGCAGGCGTCTAGCGGTTCAGTTCCGTTCCAGAGTTAGTGCAGACCCCAAGGGTCACGGACGCAGTCCCACGAGCCTGCCCCACCGTGGGGCAGCTACAGATGGGGTGCCCAGGCTGCCTGCACTTGTGCTGGCTGGGGTCCCCACAACCCCCCTCGGGTTCAGTAATTCACTGGAACAAGTCACAGAACCCAGGGACACACCGTACTGGCAACTATCAGTTTATTACAAAGGACACGACTCAGGAAGAGCCTAATGGGACAGGTGCAAAGGCAAAGCGTGACGGGGGCCGGGGGTCGGTGAGGCGATCGCATGCCGTCTCCAGACCCACAGGCTTCCCCGCACATGTGTGCGTTCAGCAATCGGAAACTGTCGGAACTTCGAAAACCTGACGTGCAGCCTGGGGTGGGGGGATGGGCGAGCCGGGTGTTCCCACCTTCTAATCACACTTGGGTCTTTCTGGTGGCCAGACCCATCCCGAGGCTCTCTAGGGGCCCCCCGGTGTCACCTCCTCGGCAGGAACGCAGCCATGTCGGGAAGGGGTTCCCTATGCGTGACTAAAGGCACTCCCGTCACTCAGGAAGTCCTGAGGGCCTGAGGAACTCTGTGCCCGAGGTGGGGCACACGCCACAGCCCTCATGGCTGTTTTCCTTTATCCGTGCCCAGCGGTGTGTTTGTTATAAAGCTTCGGAACTCTCGTTCCAAACACTTGTGGCTACACCCTACAGACAGACACAGTTTAAGATGCGTATATTGACAGGCTCCAAGGGCCCTTCTGGCTGAGACACCCCAGGGCTGGAGGACGATTCGCTCGGTTTGTCATCCAGGCCAGCTCCAATACCTTCTCTCCGCCTCTGGTTGGTGAACTCCCCCAAACAGAAGTATTTTCCAGAGCTGAAGGAGATCCAGGACCCCAGAGGTCACTTAGGCCGGGTGGTGGGGTCAGGATGGGGACTGGATGAGCGGGAGTCCATACAGAGGGCTGTATCGCTGAGGGAGGCCAGCAGAATGATATTGGAGAAGCCAACGCTCAAAGGCGGCAGAAGCCAGAGCCAGGCACGGGGTGCGGGGCCGGGGCCCCCAACACGGAAGCCAGGTGGCTGGCCTCCAGGGTGCTGTGCCCAAAATGACGGCCCCCAGGGATGAGTGCAGAGAGCTGGGCTCCAGGCCTGCCTTGACAGGCCCAGTGGATGTGGGGTGAATATGTATTTGAGCCCAGCTAATGGGATGTGGGCCAGGATCAGGACAGAGGACTCCCCATGTGGGACAAACACAGAGCGTCCCCAGGGTTTTGGGGTGGACCCCTCGTGGAGAGCTGAGCAGGAAGCAAGGTGAGGAGGAAGGCTGTGGGGTCACCCAGGACTGGGTCCACACCCCACTTGGGCCACTGACTGGATATGCACACCAGACAAGCCGCTCTCAATCCCTCTGCGCCTCAGTTTCCTCAGCTGTAAACAGGGCTGGGCACGCCGGTCTAAAGGACCTGAGGAAATACGAATTTTCTTATTAGCGAGTACATGAGAGCTGCCTTCCTCCCGTGCCGCGTCGTGGAGGTCAGCACGAGAACGTGGTGCTCATCAGCTTTACCCTCGGACACTGGTGTTTCGGTAGCCTGTCAAAATGGAGGCCTGCCCACGAGGAGCTGGAGGGCAGGGGGTAGCCGCAGCCAGGCTCCCCACCAGGGTCGCCCGGCAGGCCCTATCCCCGCAGCCACGGGCTGCTCGCCTGGCCCCCATGCGTGGCCGTCCACGCTTCCAGAAGAAAAGGTGGGAAACAGACACGGAAGCCCTGGGCTCCAGGAGGATGCTCTGCTTTTAAACAACACTATTTTCCAGAATAAAAAGAGGTTAGAGAAAAGCGAGAAGCACGTGCCAGTCGAACCTCAGCAACCCCAGTACCCCTCATTTTCTCTGTCTCAGGACCTTGCCTGCGTATGTGTTTTTATTCCCCTGTGTTTAAGCCCCTCCGGGGGGATCGCTTCATGCCCTGCACGTGGGTCTGGCTCTTTCAGGTGGCTCCGTTTGGCGGGACCCTGGGGAGGTGGAGACTGATCACTGCACACACTGCTTAGCCTTGTTCTAGAGCATCCGGTGGGGCAGCTCGGCTGACCCAGGGTCTGTTCCTTACCATGGACTCCTGAGTGCTGGGAGGTGGGAGGCAGGGGGGAACAGGTCAAAGTCCAGCCTGCTGGGCCTGTGGGCTCCTGCAGGACAGGCTGTGAAGGCCCGGAGGCCCCGGGTCCCCGTGATGTGAATGAATCCACTTCCTGGCTCAGCCTCCTCTAATGTGCGGCTCTGGGCTCCCTTCGGCTAAAGGCCCACAGCTCCTCAGGTCGGGGGAGCAGAGGGCGCCAGCCTGGGCAGGTCTTAATCCCGTGGACCAGGCCCTCAGCACCCTGCCGTGTCCCAGCTGCCCCCTAGGGGTCAGCTTGAGACTGACAACAGCCTGGTCACTCAGGCTTCCAAAGTGCTGCCGGAGACGAAAGCGTAAGGGTGGTTTGGGGACCACGTAGGGATGACACGCTGATGGGACACCCTGGGGTGGGGACCTCTGACATCACCACTTGATGAGGGCCATCGTTAAAATGGTGAGACACTTTAGTGTTGCTGGTGGCCATAGGCACCCCGCACATGAAACTCCCAGCCTGCTGTGCAGACTTCTGGGCCATGTGAGTCCCTCCTGGGTGGGTGCCACCTGTGCTGCATCAGTTCTGGAACTTACCGAATGTCACCCTAACTGTGTCCTCAGAGCCTGCGACACTGGGGCATCCAAAAGCGTCCCTGAGGCCTTAGTAAACCCAGCGGTTGAGCGAGTTTCCCGGTGCAGGGAGATGTGAATTTGGTCAGGGGATGCTGGGTGTCCCTGGTGTCCATGGATGAGTGTCCCTGGGCTAGGGTCTTAGGAAGCACCCTGGGAATCCCTCCCAAGGCTGGCCCGCTCAGTGGGCTGGCCCTTGTCCTCTTTTCTTTACAGCCCTCCATCTATATAGCACAGGGGTCTCCGTGGGGAGAGGGCATGGGCAGGTGTGGAGAGCCCCACTGCGGGCCCGAGAGGCAAGGGGGTGGTGCCGTGGAAGCTGACCCCACAAATGCTGTGAGATCCGGGGCCCTTGGTCATTCTCCTTCGTGGGCCAATTAATAGGGAACCCCATAAAATGAATAGGGCATCACACCGCCTGCTTCTCCTGTGAAACTGTCATCTCAGTGAATGATGTCACCAGCCAGGCAGTCCCCAGGCCGGAAAATCATTGCTGCCGCCCCCACATCCAGCCGGCCTCGAGTCCCCTGATCCCCGCTTGCTGCCTTGTCCTTCTCCCCCTGCTGCCTACAACTCTCTTCACCATCCCCAGCCTTTCTAGACCCTTAGCCCGGTGCCTCAGGATCTTCCCTAAGGGGCTGCTCTCTCACTCCCTTCTGGGACCCCTCATCACCGAAGGGATAAAACCAACTCCCACCTCCTTCTCCAGCCTCGCCACCCCGAAATCGGTGACAGCCGACTCTTCCTCATTCTATGAAAAGGCTGAGTTCTCTCTTGCGTCCCAGACTTTGTATAAGTTTTGTCTTTCTCCAGGGATGTCCTCCCACCCGCTGTCCCTGGGCTAACTTCTGCTCAGCATTAAGACTTACGCTTCCTCCAGGAAGCCTCCCCTGGTTCCCTCTGCCCCCGCCTGGAGGAGGACCTGCCCTGAACTTCGTTGAGGCCCTGGGCCTTAACCTCAGCCTCCAGGGTGGCTCCAAGTCCCCTCCATAGTGACACCATTTTCCCTGTGGTGACAGGGCTCAAGCTGACCCTGTCTCCATATCCAGCACACCCGTATTCATGCTGCATAGAATTTTCTGTAAGTATTTCTAGGATTAGAAATCTAAAAATGGAATTGCTGTATCAAAGAGTGTGCAGACCCTATTTATTTTTTATTTTTTGGCTAAATGGCACTTTCTCCCTCTCTCTCTCTCTTTCTCTCTCTCTCTCTTTAAATAGGCTCTACCCCCAACATGGGGCTCAAACTAACCACCCCAAGATCAAGAACCCCTTTGTTCTACTGACTAAGCCAGCCAGGCACCAACATTTATTTCTTTTTTTTAAGAAATGCGTCCAAATTTTTCTTCTAAAAAGGCAGTAGTGATGTATCATCTGACCGGATGTGAGAGTGTCCATTTCCTCACCCCTTTGCCAACCCTGGAAGTTCTCCACCTACCTGCCAGTCTCCCCTCCACTCCTCCCTTCCCTTCTCCGCTCACCAGCCTGATGGAGGGAGACTCCCCCTTGCTTTCTTTGCATTGCCATTTATTTACTAGTGAGGTAGACCATGTGTCCTGCTCACTGGCCCTTTGGATTTCTTCTTTGGGGAGTTCATACATAGTCTTTGCTCATTTTCCTTTGAGTTGTTTGTCTTTCCCTTATTGATGTATAAGACATCTAAATATATTCTGTCAATCTTTATGCATCTTGCTTGTACTTTAATCTTGGGTTTGGTGTCTTTTATTGCACAGAATTTTAAAATTCTTACGTGATCATTACCAGTCCTTTTATGCCATTCACATGTTATGCCTTCTTTATCTCAAGGCTATAAACGTATCCCCCTATATATTTTTTTTCCGATACTTTTAGACAAAACGTGTTTATGCTTAGCTCTTTGACCCACCTGCAGACTATTTTTGCTTTTGATAAGGGTATAGTCATCCGGCATCATTATTTTCAAAATGTTGCCAGCTGTTCAAGCTCCTACTATCGGATAATCTCTCTTTCCCCACTCATTTGAAATTTCACCCCTTTCTCGTATGCTGAATTTCCTTATAAACACGTATTTCCTTCTGGACTCTGGTCTGTTATATTGATCTATTTGTCTATCTATTTCTAAGCCAAAACCAGTTCAGCTACTCTCGCTTTATAGTTTGATATCTATAGAGGCAGTCTCCTTCATCCTTCTTTATTTAAAAACATTTTTTTGTTATTCTTACGTATTTTCTCTTCGAGAATATTCTTTTTTGTCAAAACCTGTTAAAAATCCTGCTAGAGATTTTGTTTGAAATTTATACATCACATGAAGGGAATTGGCTTCTTTACAATATTGAATTCTCTCATCCAGGAACATAATATATCTCTTCATTTATTCTGGCTTTCTTTCACGCCAGGACTTCAGAATAGTTTTATTTCTCAAATAGATTCTGTGTGTTTCTTCGTAGGGCGACTATATTTTCGAGTCCCTATTGCTGTTATGTGTAGAATCCTTTTGCTGCAACATTTCCTAATTGGTTATGTCTGTTGTATAGGACAGCTTTGGACTTGGGGTGTTGATCTTGTCATGACAACCTTACTAAACCCCCTTATTAGCTCTAGTAGGTCACTTATATGCTATTTTCTAACCTTCACTCGATATACTCATGTAGCTATATGACTTTCCTGCATAAATTTATCTTTTTTTAATTTTTTAAATGTTTATTTATTTTTGAGAGAGAGAGAGAGGAGCCCACAAGCCCAAGTGGGGGAGGGACAGAAAGAATGGGAGACACAGAATCTGAAGCAAGCACCAGGCTCCGAGCTGTCAGCACAGAGCCCGACACGGGGCTCAAATCCATGAACCGTGAGATCATGACCTGAACTGAAGTTGGATGCTTAACAGATGGAGCCACCCAGGTGCCCCGACTCTGTATAAATTTAAATAGCAACTTATTATTTCGTCACAAGAAGACAACCACATTTTTTTTTAACCAGTTCCTCATTGTTAGCATATATGTACATATATATTAATGGAATTTGGGGGGTTAACAAAAGCAGTGTAACCATCATTCTTGTAGCTAAGTGGTTCCCCATGACAGCAATCATTGCTTTAGAGTAAGTCTGAGGTTGGCATCCTACAGTTCCTATGGGCCAAATGTAGCCGCCTGTTTTTATAAATAAAGTTTTATTGGAACACATTCATCCCTGTTTGCTCACCTCTTGCCTGTGGCTGCTTTCACATTACAGTGGCAGAGTTGGGTGGCTACCGCAAAGCCTACACTATTTCCTATCTGCCCTTTACAGAAAAAGTTTGCCAACCTTTTGGATAAATCCTGCTAAGTGGAAACTATTTTATCAAAAGGATGCACATCTTAAAATTTCTAATACAACCACCAAATTCCTTTCCAGAAGATGTCTCATTTACTCTCCCATCAGGATTGTACCCTTTTGGTACGGGGTGTTAAAGGATTTCTAGGGGCGCCTGGGTGGCTCAGTCGGTTAAGCGTCTGACTTCAGCTCAGGTCACGATCTCGCGGTCCGTGAGTTCGAGCCCTGCGTCGGGCTCTGGGCTGATGGCTCAGAGCCTGGGGCCTGCTTCCGATTCTGTGTCTCCCTCTCTCTCTGCCCCTCCCCCGTTCATGCTCTGTCTCTCTCTGTCTCAAAAATAAATAAACATTAAAAAAAAATTTTTTTTTAAATAAAAAAAAGGATTTCTCAAATCTTTTTAATTTGAGAGGCTGAAAAAATTAGGATTGCTCTTTTGAATTAAATATGGTTGAACTTGGGGCTCCTGGCTGGCCCAGTCAGTAGAACATGTGACTCTTGATCTCAGGATCGCAAACCCTGCAATGAGCATAGTGATTGCTTAAAAAGTAAATAAAATGAAATACGGTTGAACTTCTTAAATTACATTTATTGGTCATTAGGAGTACTTTGCTCATTAACTGCCTGCCCACATTCTTCACCCTAGTTTCTTTGGATGTATTAATATTCATTGATTTAGAAAAACTAGAAATATTAAATTTTCTTTTCTTTTTCTTTTTCTATTTTTTTTAATGTTTACTTATTTATTTATTTATTTATTTGAGAGAGAGAGAGAGAGAGAGAGAGAGAGAGAGCAAGCAGGGGAGGGACAGAGAGAGAGGGAGACACAGAATCGGAAATAGGATCCAGGCTCTGAACTGTCAGCCCAGAGCCCAACACGGGGCTCAGACCCACAAATCATGAGATCGTGACCTGAGCCGAAGTCGGACGCTTAACCAACTGAGCCACCCAGGTGCCCCTCTTTTTCTTTTTTTTAAGTTTATTTACTTATTTTGAGAGAGACAGAGACAGCACAAGGGGGGGTGAGGCAGAAAGAGAGGGAGAGAGAAACCCAAGCAGGCTCCGTGCTGTCAGCTTAGAGCCCCATGTCGGGCTGGAACTCAGGAAACGTGAGACCATGACCTGAGCTGAAACCGAGAGTCGGATGCTCAACCGACCGAGCCACCCAGGCGCCCCAGGTATGTTACATTTTTTGACATACATTACAAATATTTTTTCAGCTTGTCATTTGTTTTTAACTTTGTTTATGACAGCAAGTTTATAATTCTTTTATAGCCAACTCATCAATCTCTTCCGTTATGGCTTTGGCTTTTGGTGTGGTGCTTAGAAAGGCTTTCCTGCCCAAGACTGTGGAACTAGTCTATCTTATCTTTATTTTGTGTATTCAGTCTTTATATTTACAGCTTTGATCCATGGAATTAATGTTGATGTCTAGAGTGAGGTAGCGATGCGCTTTCCTTTTTTCTCCTCTGCCCCTCACCCACCCCCCTGCCCACCTCACCCCCCACCCTGGGAACCAGAAGCTCTTTCAAGGTTACGCAGCAGCCCTCCCCGATGGCAAAACAAATGGGGTTTGCTGGGCATCCAGGCTCCAGGCCTGGGCCCAAACTGGCCCTTCTGCTCATATTCAGAAGGAGCTCTGCCCAACCCCACCCTCCCCCCCACCGTCTTGCCAGGACAGCTTTTAACAATCTGCCCTGTGCTTCTGTCTGGAACTGGCCCAGGGAGCTTATGGCCTGCAGGTCCACGCATATTGTTGCCTAACTTCATCCCTCCTAGAGCGAGTGTTCCTAAAACCACTTGTGACAATGGCACTTTTAGAGTCTAAAAACGCTTTTTCTGACAAACGGCGCTCTGATTCAGCTGTGCTGCTGGGGGTGTGGGTGGTGGTATCCTGTGTGCCGATGACTGGTGAGGCGAGAGGGTGTCTAACTCAGCGGGCTCAGCGAGGGGCCCGGCTTCATCCTTTCTGCTGAATATGGCCACAGTATTTCTCTATGTTCGATACCTCCCTCCTCCTGAAGGAAAGAATAATCCTCTTGTCCCAAGCCTCCTAGTTTGTGTCAGAATGAAAGATCTTTGGGTCGCATCTCGGGGGAATAACTGAACTCTGATGAAAATGGAAGTGGCTGGGGCAGAAGCAGAGCAGATGCTGACGGGCCTTTCGTTTGTCCCCCACGCCCCGTCCTGGTCTGCCCTGGATGGCCTGTCCCCCACCTTGTGTCCCCAACCGTCCCTGCCCTAAGAAGGCTGGGCTGAGCCAGCCACCAGCACTGGCTTCTCCGGGCAGTCGTGCGTTCCACCTCCTTCCTGCTCCCCCCCCCCCCCCCCCGCCCCTTATTGATCAAGTTCACACTCACCTTCAGAACCTGGACTCACGGAGTTAGCCCCTGAGCAAACTTTGGAGCGTGGCCACTTACATCTCATCTTGAAAGGGTTTTGTTTATTACCCTGTAAGATATTAACCAATTTTGCATCTAACTTTGCGGTTTACTGTCAGCATTATTTCTTTCACTGACTATGCACACCTGGATCTCGCCCGTTCTCCTTGAAAGCAGCTGGCTGCCCCAACATGCTGGGTCCCTCATGAACGAGTTGAGTAAATTTTTGACACAGGTAATTGTGGGAAAACACAAACGCGCACAATCACATAAGGACGGATGTTAGTTCTCAGAAGCAGCCCAGTCCAAACTAGGGGTTCTCAACCCCGGCTACACATTGGATCCGTGTCGGGCGCTTTCAAAAGATACTGATGCCTAGGCCCCACCTCCTGGAGATTCTGACTTAATTCATCTGAGGAGGGGTCCTCTTGTTTATTTTTTCAAGTTCCCCGAGTAGCGTCTGGGAGGCTCAGTCAATTAAGCATCTGACTCTTGATTTTGGCTCAGGTCATGATCTCACAGTTCATGGGTTCGAGCCCCGAGTCGGGCTCTGTGCTGATGGTGCATAGCCTGCTCGAGATTCTCTCTCTCCCTCTCTCTGTTCCTTCCCTCCTCGCTTGTGCACTTTCTCTCTCTCTCAAAAAAATAAACATTAACAAAAAAAGTTCCCCAAGTAATCCTAACACACACCCAAAGCTGAAAAGTAAATGTCTACACCGAGAGTCCTTGAACTTTGCCACGTATTTTAATTGCCTGGGAGCTTTTAAGATTCTGGATACCCAGGCTGTCCCTCAGACCTGTCAACCCAGAATCTGTAGGGTCTTGCCTTTTTAAAAGCTCCTCAGGGGGCACCTGGGTGGCTCAGTTGTCCAACTTTGGCTTGGGTCATGATCTTGTGGCTCGTGAGTTCGAGCCCCGTGTCAGGCTCAGTGCTGACAGCTCAGAGCCTGGAGCCTGCTTCAGATTCTTTGTCCCTCTCTCTCTGTCTCTCCGTCTCGAATAAATAAACGTTAAAAAATAAAAATAAAAAAATAAAAGCTCCCAGACGATTCCATGAAGCCGTGACCCTGTAACATGCTGGTTCATGCTGTGACAATGGACACTGGAGCAGCATGTGGGTTCAAGAAATATCGGCTGCCCTTTGACTGGTGTGGGATTGCAGGGCCCTGCTCCGAGGTGGCCGCCCTCCGTAGAACCGGGTTGCCCGATGCTCAGGCGCAGGGAGGGAGCATTCTTGGGGTCCAGTGAGCCATGACGCTGCTTTTCCAGAGAGAGGCCCTGCAAGGGCCCATGGGGCCTCTGGGTCAGCCAGGCCGGGGTGTTCCCTGTGTCGGAGCCGAAACAGGAATCGTATTAGACGTTCCTTACCTGCGGCCCAACGTAGAAACCTTCTGAGAGCTCAGGCTCCCGCTACAGAAGCTACAAATTTACTTTTCCTCCAACGTTTTACCTTGAAAGTTGTCAACTCCAGGAAAGACATAAGAGTCGTGCAATTGAATACCCATTTATCCGGCTCCCAACGCTTGCTTTTTCTGTATTTGTGTGCCTGTATATCCTTTATTGATTTGTTGGTGGACCATCTGAAAGTTCATGGCAGGGGAGCCCGGGTGGCTCAGTCGGTTAAGTGTCTTGACTCTCGGTCTCAGCTCAGGACTTAATCTCAGGGTCATGAGTTCAAGCCCTGTGTTGGGCTCCATGTTGGGCTCTGTGCCGGGCACCAAGCCTACTTAAAAAAAAAAAAAGTTAGGGGCGCCTGGGTGGCGCAGTCGGTTAAGCGTCCGACTTCAGCCAGGTCACGATCTCGCGCTCCGTGAGTTCGAGCCCCGCATCAGGCTCTGGGCTGATGGCTCGGAGCCTGGAGCCTGTTTCCGATTATGTGTCTGCCTCTCTCTCTGCCCCTCCCCCGTTCATGCTCTGTCTCTCTCTGTCCCAAAAATAAATAAACGTTGAAAAAAAAAAAATTAAAAAAAATAAAAAAATAATAAAAAAAAAAAAAAGTTAGTTGCAGGCCTTATGACACTTCATCCCTAAATACTTGACCATATTCCTAAGAGCAACGATGTCCTCTGACATAACCACAATACGCTTCTCACTTGTGAGGAGTTGAACACGGAGGCGATATATTATTTAATATAAATTCTATATTCAAGTTTTCCCAATATTTTTGGAACTTTTTTTAATTTAAAAATTTTTAATGTTTATTCATTTTTGAGAGACAGAGTGTGAGCGGATGAGGGGCAGAGAGAGAGGGAGACACAGAATCTGAAGCAGGTTCCGGGCTCTGAGCCGTCAGCACGGAGCCTGATGCGGGGCTTGAACCACGAACTGTGAGATCATGACCTGAGCCAAAGTCGGACACTTAACCGATTGAGCCAGCCAGGTGCCCCATAACTTTCCTTTTTGATCTCAGGTGCAATCTAGCATCACATGTTATATTAGTTGTCATGTCTCTTTAGTCTCCATTCATCTAGAATAGTTCACCAGCCTTTGTTTTTTGTTTGTTTTTTTTTTTTTTGCACCCTTAATGACTGACATTTTTGATGAGTTCAAATCAGAGAATGCACTCAATTTGTATTGGCCCATATTGATCATCTAGCCCTTTGGGGTAGTGCAATTTAAATCCAAATTAAAATGGGGGTGGAGGGGAGCCTGGATGGCCCAGTTGGTTAAGTGTCAAACTTCGGCTCAGGTCACGGTCTCACGGCTCGTGGGTTCGAGCCCCATGTCAGGCTCTTTGCTGTCAGTGCAGAGCCTGCTTTGGATCCTCTGTCCCCCTCTCTCTGCCCCTCCCCCGCTCATGCTCTCTCTCTCTCTCTCTCTCTCTCTCTCTGTCTCAAAAATAAACATTAAAATAAAATGGGGTGGAGGGTGAGGAGTTCTACTGGGTTTGTTTTTCTGCTCCATATGCATTTAAAGTGCCCATTGTTGGTGCCTACTCAACGGGCCTCAGTATTCCCAGTGGTAAAGCAGCCAGCAAGTGGGGTGTGGGGACAGTAGGGGAGCACCGTGAGGCACCTGTCCCCAGAATCGGGAGAAGGCTGCTGCCCTGGTGCCGTGGGAACATGCCATGGGCCACGAGGGTGTCTCTGCAGCTCACGACGAACCTTGGCACCTGGCCCCAGAGTGCAGCATGAGGAGACGGGGGTCCTTGCTCCATGGCAGTGGCCACATCTCCGTCCTCTCTGGGCTGGTGTCCCCAGCAGTGAGATGAGGGCATCAGAGTAGGCGTCGTGTTCTCTTGGAGGGCTGACGTCAGGAGAAAACTGTAAAATGGGCCGGTGGGAGAACTTCATGGGCCTCCTGGGGACTATGTGGGCTAACGTGGGGAAGACACCTGAGCCTCTGGGACGCTGTGCATGGCATCTCTCAAGGCACCCAGGCCTGACGGGCCCTGAGCGCCATCTTCCTGGGATCCCAGCTGCAGCGCAAGAATCAGGGAAAACCTCATCAAACGTTAAAACGCATAATTCACATGCGTTTGAAAGATAAGAAGGAGGACTTTTATGTTTCTTTATTTATTTATTTTGAGAGAGAGAGAGAGAGAGTACAAGCAGGGGAGGGGCAGAGAAAGAGAGAATCCCAAGCAAACCCTGCACTGTCAGCGCAGAGCCCGACGCGGGACTCAAACCCACAAACCGTGAGATCATGTCCTGAGCCAACACCGAGAATCGGACGCTCAACCGGCTGCGCCACCCAGGCGCCCCAAGAAGGAAGTTTTAAAATAGTTGTATTTGACAGGTTGCTCTTTTGAGTCCTGCTCCTGTAACCAGCTCGTGTCCCCCTGCCTCTAGAGTGTGGCCACTTTATATAAGGTATCACTATTATTGCTGTTTTATGATAATAAAATAAAAGCGATGTCCATTTTCGTAACAAAACTGGCCTTGGCTGGGGAGGGAGAGAAACAGGGAAATTCGACCCTGGGTGGCTGGGGCCAGGGAGGGGCTCCCCAGGCAGGAATCTGTGGATGACATGATTTCACCTCTTCCCACTGCTGGCCTCAAGGAGGCTTGGTTCAAGCCCCCTTTGTCTGGGGGCTGCCCTACCTTGCAGGAGCCCTTTAGGCCAGATCCTTACCAGGCACGGCTAATCCTCGCCCGGGCTGCTCTGAACCCCGGGACAAGCTCAGGGTTGAGTCAGGAGGGCTGAACGCGCATTCCACTTGCCCACTTTCTCTGGAAGGCAGCTATGCTAACCACTATACCACCAACGCTCCGGCTTGCCCACTTTCTCTGTGTGTCCTTGGGCAAGTCGCTTCACGTCTCTGAGGCTTCTTCATGTCCACAGGTGTAACATCAAAGGGGTCATGCCTCACTCACACATGAAATCATGTTGCTAAGGGTCCTGACGTAAACGAGGCCCTCAGTAAGTGGTAGGGTTGTTTGTTTGTTTTTTTTTTTCAGTTTATTTAGAGAGAGAGAGAGAGACAGCGTGAGTGGGGGACAGGGGAGCAGAGCACAAGGGAGAGAGAGAGAATCCCTAGCAGGCTCCACACTGCCAGAGCGGAGCCCGACATGGGGCTCGAACTCGTGAACCCACGAGCCCCTGACCTGAGCCGAAACCAAGAGTCGGACGCTTAACCAACTGAGCCACCCGGGTGCCCCGGTAAGGGGTAGCTTTGATTGTCTTCTCAGTATGGCTCCGATCCCTGAGGGGAATTCTGGAGAACACAGGTGACATCTCCTTCCCTTCCCTCCCCTCTCCCAAAGGCACCAACTGCACCCACACACGGTGCCCTCCTGGGATGGTGGGTGACGTGACCATGCTCTGACAAAGAGCGCTCCTCTGCCTGAGCCCTGGGTCCCAGGCCCTCTTGGCTGCCGGAGGACGAGCGCCCGCGGCCCCAGCCCTGGTGTTGCCGCTTGCGTGCAGCGGATGTAATATCATGATGCCCACCTGAGCCCATCACCCCTTTCCTCAAAGCTCTCTGCACGCACTTTCTCATCTCTGTTTCTGCTCCCCCTCTCAACCCTGTCTTGGCCCCTCTTTTCATGGTCACCAGGGTTTCTGCCTTGTCCAGTCCGAGGGTGGGTTCTCATTCTCGTTTTATGGGAACTCTCAGCAGGACCTGGTCCGGACGACCTCCCCCTTCTCGAGACTTCTCCCCTTCGCTCCACGGGCTCCCTCCTACCTGTCCGTCTCTTCCTCCTCAGTCACCTTGGCGGGCTTCACGCCCTCTGGCTCCAGTTAGGTGGTGGTGGTCCCAGGTCTGTGTCCTCAGCCCTCTGCTCGTGCTCACCTACACCCACTCCTGGTCCCGGGGCTCTAAATGCAAGGTTACCCGCCAGCTCCCGGCGGTATGTCCCCACTGTCTTTGCCTTTGGCTCCAGACTCCTGTATGCAGTCATGTCTGACACTAAACCCCTTGTGCCTGCTCCTCTCTCTCCGCCCCAACGGCTCCCCCCCACCATCAGCAAATGCCATCCTGTTGCTCAGACCAAGGGCTGGTTAATTTCTTTTTTTATTTCTTTTTTCCTTTTTTTAAAATGTTTTTTTTATTTTTGAGACAGAGACAGAGACAGAGGGCAAGTGGGAGAGGAACAAAGAGAGAGGGAAAACACAGAATCAGAAGCAGGCTCCAGGGTCTGAGCGTTCAGCACAGAGCCTGATGCGGGGCTCGAACCCACGAACCGTGAGTGAGATCACCACCTGAGCCGAAGTCGGGCGCTTAACCGGCTGAGCCACCCAGGCGCCCCTATGTGTGTCTTGTCTGTGTCCCCCATGTTTGGTCCGTGGGTGGAGGACTTTGCCTATCTCTTCCCCGCCGAGCCTGCCTCGCGGAGCACAGCGCCTGGCTCGGAGAGGCCGGCGTGCATGCGGGCCGCACAGGTGGATGGATGAACCCCAGCTGTGCCAGGGAGGGATGGGGTGGGCATCCTCCCACCTGGGAGCACTTGGGGGACGTCCCCTCCAGCTCGAAGGCTGTAAAGTCACGCTGTGCCTCCGTGCTTTGGGGGGCTCAGACAGGAGCCGAAAGGGAGGTGACTGGTTGCTCTGACTCTGTCCCTGAGCTCCGATGCTTTGATGCGAGCAGGAATCGCTTGGGGGACTTAACAAAACACAGCCTCCGATTCTGCGCCTTCTACCTGCATCTGGGTGATGGTGGCTGCTGGTCGGGGATCACACAGGCAGCGCCTTTGGTGGGTGACTCGCGGGTCCTCCCCTCGAAAGAGCTCTGAGGGTCCCTGCCTCGCCTCCTCCTTCCTCCCCGCACTCTCCGCCAGCAGCTGGTCTTTCTAGCCGTCACTGTCACCTCCGCGTGTGGTGAGGCCCGCCGGCTTTCTGTCTCCGCACGCCTGCTACCGTGACAGACGAGACAGATTCTCTGCCAGAAATTGTGCTCAGCCTCTAGCTTCCGCCACGCCTCTGTCTCCTCTCTGCGCTCTTCTCCTCGAGGCAGACTCCTTGGGGATGCTGAGTCCGCCTGAGGTCACCAGTGCAGGACGCGACAGCTGACCTGCCTGAGAATTGGGAGACACTGCAGAGTGCCTTCTGAGCTCTGGTTTGGGGAACAGGCACGTATGGGCCCACCTGACCGGCCCTGGAGATAAAAGTTAATTTACACTTGGGGAGCACATGGGCTTTGGGCTCTGAAGCCCTGGATTTGAACCCTGACCCTGTCACTTCGACTTACACCACTTGTAACTGGTGTCTTCTTCGTAGGATTGTTGTGAGTTTTATGTTTTGTTTTCTGAGTTTTTTAAGCCCAACATAGGGCTCGAACTCACGACTCCCGGATCAAGAGTCACACGCTCTACTGACTGAGCCAGCCAGATGCCCCATAGGGTTATTGTTAAAATGAAAAATGAGAATCCTTGGAAGACAGAACAGTGCCTAGAAAATGCTGGAGTCTCTCAATTCCCGGTGCATAGATTGGGAGTCATGTCTCATAGTCTGAATACCTTTTGCCCCAGGGTTGCTGACAGGGAGCTGACCGGTGACGTTAAGGTCCCAGCCCTCCTTCACACCAGCATCCCATAAACAGATTCTGTACTAGGAGGCAATTCAGGCCCTGGGGGCATTCCCAGGAATTGGGCCCACACTGGGTCCTGTGTCCGACCTTGTTCCAAAGAAGGGAGGGCCTGGCTGCCAAGAAAATCATGCCTGCAGAGCCTGAGGGTAAATGCCCAAACATGCTTTTTTGTGTTTATTTTTCCCCCAAAATTCTATTTAAATTCTAGTTAGTTAACATATAGTGTAATACTGGGGTCAGGAGTAGAATGTAGTGCTTCGTCACTTACATACGACACACAGTGCTCGTTCAAACATTTTATAAGACACAGAAATAGCTGTTCCCATCCTGATCGTTGCCGCATACACTCCACCAGGGCAAAGAAAATGACGGAATTAATATGACACAGCATAAAGTGTGATTCTTGAGATAGAAATGCTCTATGGGCTCTGTGGATGCATTGGGAGTCCCAGGCTGGTTGACAATTCTCCCCAGGCCTCTTTGATGATCAGCACAGGGCGGATGGGTAGGAGGAGCACTGAACAAGTCCCTGCCTCTGTGCCTTGCCAAGCCCCTGCTTTGTACACACTCCCTGTAACTAGTTGGCCAGAGAGGGCTCCTCTGACCACAGGGGCAGGGAAGTTAAGCATCTTCTCAACTCTGATGCTGTGACTTTACCTCCAGAGCTCATTTCTGAACAGTTGCCTTTACCCCAGCTGGCCGGGTCTTCTTCCTGTGCTGTGACAGAATATTCTTGCTCCCCTCAAGGGAATTTTTAATCCGGGCTGAAAGGATCCCTGGAGATGGGTGGGAGGGCCAACACCCAGGCCAGGCATGTAAGGACCTTTATCTGCTGGGGTGAATATCAGTGAATATCAGCCGATAAGCGTGAGATCCAGGGAGAGTGCCATCCTGAATTTACAGGCAGAAGTTCGGCCCAGTGATAAGGGAGATAGTCTTCCTGAGGACACGCTAACCCCCCTTCCTTTAGATTTTCCGTTCCTGGTATGGAGTTCCTTGTCAGATAACACTGTTTCATCGTACCCTTCTTAGAAAAACCTCTTCACGGACGTACGGTTTGTTTTTATTCCCTTGGCTCAGGGTAAGGCAACCCTAAACAGAGTATGTCTTCAACTTCCTTCAAACTGCTGTTAGAAACCTTACCCAATTTGCCGTCTTCTTGTACCCTTTAATCCAAAACATTCTTTTGAGGATTTTTGCACCGGGGGAAAAAAAGTCTCCCTGATGAAAGGATTTTCTTCTATCGTCAGATGATAAGAGTTGTTGTAGAACTCGCTGCTGTCCCTTTCTTGTTTTGGTAGTTAGGAAATTTAGAGCTGATGGTGAGTCGAGAGCTTTTTCCATTTCATGATTTACTTCCTTTTTCTGTATGGTTTATTTTTTTTTTATTTTTTTTTAACGTTTATTTATTTTGAGACAGAGAGAGACAGAGCATGAACAGGGGAGGGGCAGAGAGAGAGGGAGACACAGAATCGGAAGCAGGCTCCAGGCTCTGAGCCATCAGCCCAGAGCCCGACTCGGGGCTCGAACTCACGGACCGCGAGATCGTGACCTGAGCTGAAGTCGGACGCTTAACCGACTGAACCACCCAGGTGGCCCTGTATGGTTTATTTTTGTTGTATCAGTTCGAGTGGAATGTCTTTGATTACAAATAACTTGACAGACATCAACAAAAACAAGTTCAGCTTTCGTAAGGGGCGACTGACCGGCAGACAGTCCTTCCCTGTCCTACCTGCTGCTCCCTTGCAAGGTAGTCAATAAATTTCTATCTCTTAAAAAAAAAAAAAGTGAGAAGTGATCGTTTGGAATCATTATTCCAAGGAGGGAGAAGGAACTTTTGAAACAGAAGGAGGGACCGCTGAGCTAGGGACAAAGCTCTGACCGATAGATCGATAGATCGGCAAGCGTCTCAAGGGTGGGGTAGGAGGAATAAACTAAGCTGGAAAGAACCGGCGTGGGGCAGTGTGCGCCGGGGGGTGGACAGTGCCTTCGGAGCAGGTCAGGAATGTTTCAGCCTGAGGCCAGCGGTGCTAGGGAGGGCTGTTGGGAAGGGGCTGTGAGTGGGCTCGGCCAGGACGGACCAAAGGGCACAGACCTGGGGGAAGAAGAGAAGCCTGATCTGAATTCGGCTAACCAGCATTGTGTCCTGGTTGGTGGTAGAGACCATCAGTTCACGGGCCAGCCATGGGGATTTTGGAGGGTGGGACGTGCTGGTTCCCAGGTTTGCCTAAGTCTGGACTGCCCTGTCCAGGGATGGGGACCAGCCTCATTGACTGCTCTGCCCTGCCCAGTCCTGGGCCTCATCGGGTTACTTGGTTGTGTTTGTTGACTGGCTGAATGAGGGCCTTCCTGGAATCAGGAGCTCGCCTCTCTGGCAGGTGCAGAAACACGCAGGCCATGCTCCCACACCTCCTGGAGGGCTCCCCAGCTCCGGGCCACAACCTTCGCCCCTCCCTGAGGAGCTCCTAGCTCCCCACCTCCTCCCTGTCCTGCCTTCACCCCAGTCCCCTTGCTGGTGGGGGAAGGAGGCGGCGGGACCACCCTTGCAGTCCCCTAGACGAGAACGTGAAGTCCCCAGGGCAGATGACAGAAGGCACCAGCCCTGGGGCGGGGGTGCTGGGCAGGGCAGGGCCCCTTTCTGCCCTTTCTGGGCGGGGCCTGACCTCCCACAGGTGAACTCTGGCTGCCTGGACCCGCTCAGCTGGCTTTTTTCTGTTCCTCTGCCTGTGCCCTCCCTGCTCTCTCTGCTTCTCTACCTGTGTGTCTCTTTCCAGCTCTGTCCCTCTGTCTCCCTTTATCTCTGTCTCTGCTTCTTTCTATCAAGCCTCCGTCTCCCTCTCTGCCTGCCCCCCACCCCCGCCCCGTCCATCCTTGTCTCTCTCCATCCCAGATCTCCCTGGCCTCCTGCTATTTCCAGTCCAGCCTAGGGGTTCTTCCAGTTGGACCCGCGTCCCAGCAAGAGCCCGACACAGGGCTGGGTGGGGGAGGGACAGATGGAGTGTCAACTAAGCACGGGCACTTGACCCGTCTAATCCCTTGTCACCATATCACCCCATTCTGCCCACTTAGACTAACCCTGCCAGGTAGGTACTGTTATACCCATTTCACTGATGAGGAAGCTGAGGCTCAGACCGCAGTGAAGCCTCTTGCCCAAGGTCTCAGGCCCACGGTGTGCAGGGTTCGACCTCAGATAGCCAGCGCTGTGTCCCCTTTCCCTGAGGCTTCGCTGGTCTCCCGGGTGTCTCCTCTCTGCCCTTCCCCCAGCCAGGGAGAAAAGACCAGAAGGACTCATTTGCCCTGAGGGATTTGCATAGTTTCAGAGGTAACTCTGCCCTTCCCCCAGCCCGGGAGAAAAGACCAGAAGGACTCATTTGCCCTGAGGGATTTGCATAGTTTCAGAGGTTACTTGTTGGGAGCATCCCCTTGCTGGAGGACCATCTTTTATCCAAAAGAATAAAACTCAGCATTCCCTATGCAAGAGTGAGGCTGGGCCTGGGGAGAGAAAGTGGAAGAATTACCCAGCCCATTCCTACTAGCTTTTGGAGCCTGAGCACGGGCTCTGATCTGGGCGCAGAGGGGCTTAAAATCGAAGTTTTGGTTGGGTGCAGGAGACGGGTGGCACAGAGCCCCCCCCCCACCCCCCACCCCAGTGTGAGGCCGTGCCAGGGGGCATTAAAATGTGTTCCTCAGAAAGGGGCTTTCCTGCAAGGGTGTCCCAGAAATGCTTCCAGAAAGATGACTGGGCTCCTCCACTGCAGGGCTCCTGGGAGCCTTTAAAATGCTCCTGTGTGGCTCTGAGACCCCCAGCAGGGAGGTGTAGGCAGTTTGACAAATTTCTTTGCTCTTGGAACCCATCATCTTTGTTACAGAAATGTAACTGGTTCTGTGGGTTTCCCAGGGTGTCGTATGAAATGTGAAGCATCCTTGTGAGGTAGCTGCCACTTCTTCCCCAGAGGAAGCAGAGTGTGGCCGTGTGATAACAGTGTAGGGTTTGGTCGGCAACTAGCACCCAGAGACGAAAAAGCTTGTGGCCACATACACAGTCATGTGTGAGTCTGGCTCTCTGTCTACTAGCTGGGGTCATTGTGCTACACAACTTCAAGGGGAACTATTCTCATTATAGTCCACGAGAATGGCAATCTGGAAGTTGTACAGTGCACAACCTGTACAGCTGAACGTGACAGTCCTGATCCTATCCTTCATCATGATTGTCTGATTGTTACAACAGATTGTTGATTTCCTGTCTCCTGTCTGACACCTCTGTATCTCCTGTACCCTTCCTCTGGGTCACCTCTCCAGTCCTACCCTCCTCCAAGTCCAGGTGAGACTTTGGGCAAGTCATATACCTCTCAGAACCTCAGTTTCCTTGTCTGTGAGATGGGCACGATCCTGGTGCCCTCCTCAGGCTCATTGTGAGGATTCAAGGAGATAAAGTAGAAGCCCTTGGCATTCATCAGGATGTGTTGGAGCCTAACAGCGAAACAGAGCTCTAGAAACATTGGTGGCTATAAATATTACTACTCCCCTTCTATTTTCTGGCAAAGAACCATTAATTTCTTGGAACTCTTCATTTTCTCTTCCCTGCAATGACTGGCAGTGGCAGGTGGCTTTCTCCCTGGGACTGTTTTTTTTTCACAGAAACAAAATTGTGTGTATGTTTTTTTATCACTTCGCAGGAGTTATCACACATAACTAGCAAAGAACAACACTGCTGTGAAAACTGGCTGGGTCACATGCTAGGCCCCCAGCTCCCCACCCCAGCCCCTCACCCAAGACCCCCTACACACAGCCTCCTAACCCATGGTCCCCCTACCCACATACCCCCCTCCAGACTCCCGCTGCCCATGGACACCCCCCCATCCCTAGACCCCATCATCCATGGACCTCCACCTCCTGTGGACCCTACCCACTGCCCCCCATCTCATACAGATCTCCCACCAAGTTCACAGCCCCCACTACCCACACCCCCACCCACCAATCTGATAATTACCTTAAAGCCATTTGCCACGGAGGAGCAGGTGCACAGGTGAGACAGAAAAGCCCTCCCCCAACCCCCATGTGAGCTTGAGCCTGGCCTTTGGCTCAGGTCATCCCACTGTCCATAGTTCCATCCTCCCTGCAGACCCCGCAGCAGGTCCCTAAAAGTGCACCTAAAGATAAGGACTACCGCCAGCGGGCCAAGCACTGCTGTAAGCCAAATGGTCAAACACAAATAAATGGGGGCAGGACTCCTCAGAGTTTAATATGCTAAGGACCTCAGGTCCTTTAATATCCTCAGGACCGCAAAGAGGGTGACAGGACTTGGCCGAGGAACCCTTTCTTCCCCTCGGGAACGTGCTACAGGACCTGCTGTTAGCATTCTAGATGGTGTGGTCCACAGATGTCTCCCGGGGGCCTGTTACAACTACAGAATCTGGGGCCGAAAGACCTCCTGAACCAGGATCGACATTCCAACAAGATCCCCCGTGACTCACTCACATGCTCCGTAGAGTCTGAGCCACACTCTTGCAGGTCACCGGGTCCTGACGGAGGCTGCACATTGGACTCGCCTGGGAAACTTTAAAAAACACTGATGCCTGCATCCAGATTTCCTTGGTCTGAAGTTTGGCCTTGACAGGGGGAGTTTGAAAAGCTCCTCTGGTGGTTTGAACTGCAGAGAGGTTTGGGAATCACTGCTCTCCGCCTTGCTACCGGGCCAATAGGCTATTTTCTTGCTTGTGTTTGTGAGCAAGGCTTGGTGAGAGGAAGGCGGAAGGTTAGGGTGGCTGCTGGCCAGCGCATGGATGGATGGACGTCAGATAGCGTCAGGAGTGTCTGCTTGGGACGCGCAGGGAAGCCTTTGGGCCTAGAAACCGCCCGAGGGAGGCACAAGGAGAACAAGGTCCTGTCCCAAGGTCCCAGAGCTGGCGGGTTGCAAAGCCCGACCCAGGACTTACTTTCCTGACACCAACAGTCCGTCGGTGTCTGGGCTCTTAGAGTGGCCCCCTCCACACCGTCTCCTGGAAAATTCCCCTTCCTAAACCTACATGTCAGCCTGGGTCCTCACACCCAAACCTCAGCTGGGATCTGATCGGTAGGCCGCCTCTGCTCCTGGCCGCTGGCCCAGGATTCCAACAAACTGTCCCTGAAGCCAGTAAAGCTTAATCCACCAAAGCCGGGAGGCATTAACACATTGTAACCAGCCCAGCTCCATTCCATTCTGTAATCAACACCCGCTGGGAGGCAGCTCAGTTTAACCGAGAGCCAGGGATCCGGCCTGCTGGGTGTGAGCCCCGGCCCTGCCACTAGTCCGCTGTGCTGCCTTACTCTGAGCCTTCAGCCTCTCTGGGCCTTGGTTCCCCGATCTGTAAACTGGCCACAACAGCACTCCCTGTTCAGGCCCGTGAGCGGACTGAGTAGGTAAGGAGGTGATGGAGTGCCCAGCTGTGCCTGGCGTGTGACGGGCTCTACGTCACAGTTCACTGGGGTTGCAGGGGACTCAGCATCAAGTGACATGGACCCAGGATGCCCAGGTTCTCAGCTGGCCCAGGCATAGGACACCCTGAACCCACCCCCCACCCCGGGGGCCGGGCCTCTCCACTCGATGCCAAACACGCAGGCTCAGTTGTTGTCCCTGTGTTTGGTGGCTGTGGGACACCTGTTCTGTCGCTATGGGGATCCCCAGCCTTCCTGGGCCCCTCGAGCGGCCGAAGTTGGCTACGCTGGGTGGCACTCTCCACACCGCCACGTGGGCCCCCTCATGACAGAGAGCGGTTATTGTCATGGTTGTTTTATTTTTATCGCTTCCTCTGGGAGCCCAGAATCAAAGGAAAACATCAGCTCCGCTGCCTGGTTACAGAGAGCAGAGAAGCAGGGTGTGTGGGTGAGCGGATCTTCTCAGCCAGCCCCCCAGCCTCCCCCCCACCACTGACCCAGGCTCACAATTCCAGTGTCAGAGCGCAGAGCCCATGGAGACTGGTGCAACACTTCTGTCTTATAGATCAGGAGACTGAGGCCACACAGGGTCGAGGGCTTTTCCAAGGGTGAGTCAGCACCAGGCTGTCCCCCGCTCCCCCCCCCCCCCCCCCCGGCTCCTGGGTACTGCTGGGACTGCTGTCGCCAGGAACCAGGAACCGGTGAGGGTGGTGCTGAGAGTCCTCACGCTCAGCCAGTGTTTCTCTGGGAAACGCAGATTCCCGGGCCCCGCTGACCAACTCTGCAGCTGGGGTGGACCCAGGGATCTGCACCCTTGGCAAGCTCGCCTGATCAGGGTTCTGGAATCACAGCTGTGGACTGTCCCCAGAGTCCCAAAGCCCCAGACCCGTGCTCTGGGCTTCTCTCCTCTCCTGCGTCCGAATTCGCCATTCGAGTAATCCTGGCCCCTGACAGATCTGCTTTCTGGAAAAGCCTTGTTTGTCTGGCGTAGTTAAACCACAGTGGGTCCCCAGTGAAGGGGACGAAGGTGGTGCCCTGTCATGGACAAGTACACTCACCCAGACCCAGGCAGCCTGGGATGGAATCCCACCTCTGCCACTTCTAATTGTGTGCCCTCTGCCCATCGCTGCACCTGAAGGACGAGGACGGTGATGTCTCCCCCCTGAGTGTTGCGACGATTAGTGAAGCACTCGGGTTAGTAACTAGCACACGCTAAGGTCTGTACAAATGTTTGCTATTATTATGTGCATTTTACAGGCTGAGAGAATTATGTTTAGGGAGGTCGAGAGGCTTTCCCCGGATCACGCAGCCCCTAGGTAGCAAGGTTGGTTGGGGTTTGTTACCCTCGCCCCTCGCTGTCCCTGCCTGGGTGACCACAGCTTTCCCATGCCTGCGGCCAGCCACCTGCAGCTTGGCCAGTGGACTGAGGATTGGCCGGAAAGACCCTCCCCACCCCCCCACCCCCAGTCACTCATGGGGCCATTCACGCACTCTGGGGTTAGGATAAATCCCCATTTCTATTAGCCAAGAGGGCAAGAAACCAGATGGCCATGAAGGGCCACAGCAGCCCAGCTTCCCTTTGCCCCGAAAGTCCCTCAGAGGGGACAAAAGCTGCTGGGGACACTGCCACCCTCAAGCTAGAAAGCTCCATTTTTGTCATGCCAGCGTGCCTTTATTTGAATGAAAAGGAAACAAAAAGCTTATTTTCATTTCCTGGAAGAAATTACACTTAAGATCTCTGCAGTTTGGTCTAAGAGAATGTTGTCGGACATTAGCTCTCCGGGTCCTGGTGCTAAAGCAGGTCACTTCCTGGTCTGTGGCAGAGAGTGAAGGCCAGGTGTCCTTCAACCGGCTGGCCCCGGCTGTCTGTCCGGAAGCTGTGTTTCTCCCAGGACTCCCCGCCCCACCCCACCCCCCAGCTCTTTCTCTTTCTGGAGGTTCTTTGAGCGGCTGTAATGGAATTGGAAGGTTTTCCCAGCTTGGGCTGACGTGCACCCTCACAATGGGCTCTGTTCTACCTCTCTTTGCTCGTGGCTCTGAGGACTGAAGAAGGGAGAGAGGCCATCCAGCCAGGGAGGGCCTGGCAGGCACCAGGCGCCCCCTTCCTGCTGCCACCCCCCCGCCCCCCTCAGTGGCCTGGGGAAAGGCGGCCGCATTACCGGCCTTTTCTGTTCTTTGATCCCTGCCGGGATAGAATCTGCCCTGAGCGGTCAGAGCCTGGCCAGCTCTCGGGGCCCATTCTAATGAAGGTAACTGAATGCCAGGCAGCTGAAACCGGCCCTTTGCAAAACAGCAAGGGGAGGGCTGCCCTTGAGGGCAGAGCGTGCAGCAATTGTTTGCCCCAGCCTGGTATTAAAGACGGGCTGGACCCTGGCAGCCCCAGGGACGGAGGGGCCCAGGAAGGGGAAGGGGACAGAGAGTAGGTTTATTTGGGGTGAGCCGGGCTGGCTCGGTGCTTTCAGCGGTTGGAAAGACAAACAGTGATAGATTTGGGTCACAAGGGGGTGGGTGGAAGAAGAGATGGTCAGATTAACTGGGATTCTGATGCCAAGCAGCCGGGGCTCAGGACTCTGGGCTCCGGACTCTGGACTTGGGACCCTTCAGATCAGAGCTTCTCTCCCTCCTCTCATCCTCCCTCCCCACTCTGCCCAGAAACCCACAGCTGCAAAGCTGCCCTTGGGCAGACACCTGTCTCCCCCGACCAGGCCTCCTTTCCCCAGTCTTGGGAGGCCTGTGGCAGAGCTGGAATGCAAGCCTGCATCCAGATCCTGGCTCCGAATGTCTTCGGGCCGGTTCATCTTTTTGAGACTCAACCTTCTCATCTGTGAAATGGGAAGAGTCGTGCATAGAGATCCCGGAGGCCTGAGGCTCTTACAACGGGTGCAGTCATCTTTAAGGTCAAAGATCTCCACGTGCCTTATTTTGGCAAATTTCACAAGACACAACGGCCATGTGAACCCACTGGCAGGGCCCCCCCTCAAGCACGTAAGTTGAAGCTTCATTAGCCTCACGGATAATCCAAATGGGTTGGCTACCTGATAGGTCTGTGAAGGATTAAACAAGCTAATATTTGTAAAGCTCCCAGAACAGTGCCTGGCACAGAGTAAGCCCCTCATAAGTGTTCGCTTTTATTATTACCGCTCAGGGACGTCATGAGCGTTAGACGGAGGCGGTGTTAAGCTTGTAGCCCCAAGCACCGCGCCGGCAGACCCTGTGCACCTGATACCCTCGTTTGTTAGCTCACTCAATAGCTGGTGCTCACATTGGGCCAGGTGCTGTGCTGAGGTCTGGGGTCAAATGGTCCCTCCTAGAGCTCCCAGTCTGGGAGGGGTAACCAGGCCATCAGGTAATCCCACAAACTGGCAATTCTGAAGGAATAATGATGGTCTGAAAGAGCTAGGCACTATCTAGGGGAAAGAAAAAGGAGGGACTGATGTTGACTTGGGATATAAGGAAAGACCTCTCTTGAGGTGTTAAAAAAAAAAAAAAAACAGGGGTGCCTGGGTGGCTCAGTCAGTTAAGCGTCTGACTTCAGCTCAGGTCATGATCTCTCGGTCCGTGTGTTCGAGCCCCGCGTCGGGCTCTGTGCTGACCGCTCGGAGCCTGGAGCCTGTTTCGGATTCTGTGTCTCCCTCTCTCTGACCCTCCCCCGTTCATGCTCTGTCTCTCTCTGTCTCATAAATAAACGTTAAAAAAGAAATTTAAAACACAAAACAAACAAACAAAAAAAAAAACAAGAAGAATTCTCATTATTCTGATGTCTGGATGTCCGTCTGTGAAGCAGTCGGGCATAGTGACATGAATGACAACCAGCAGGTCCGACGAAAAGCTAACCATACGTTCTCGGGCCTCTGGACAACTCTGAGGGGAGACAATGGAGACCAGGCAGGAAGTGGTTTTACCTGAGCTGACGTGTGTAGTAAGTGGCGGAGCTGGGATTCAAACCTCATCCGATGGCCTTAAAGCTCTTTCAACCATACCACGTGGCTGACACAGGCAGAAATGCCCTTGCAGGCTCATGTGACCTTGACCTTCTCAGAGGTCACACTACCACTACTACCAAACTGGCTATGACCTCCCTGGGGCATCAGAGTCCAAGAGCAGTCAGCCTCCCGGACTTGGAAAGCCTTCCTGATGTCCTTATGCACCTGCGTGGTTGACTCCCACTGCACAGACCCAGCCCTCAAGGCCACGGACACCAGCTCTTGCCTGGCCCTCTGGTCTACCCACTTGACTCACTTATTCCTGGAAGGGCAAAATGCTCTGTTGCTTGCTACCCTGGAGGCCTTCAGGAGCTCCCAGTGAGAGGCACAAGATGCACTCAAACCGTAAAGACAAAGGTCAGAGTTCAAAAGACAAGTAGAGAAGCAGGAGGACCCAAGTATGGGACCCAGCATGCCACAGTGAGGGTATAAACTTAACCTTGTGCTTCCAGACAGGACTGGCAGAAGGGGGAACGGGTGATACGTAGCTCTTATAATCCAGCGGAGGGGAGCAATTACACGGCAGGTGGACGGGGGTGGGGTTGAAGGGGGGCTTACACTTCTATAGGCTCACACCTACCATGTGTCACTGCGAGGTGCCGGGACCCTGTTCTTGAGTGGTCCTCCTAGCACTCTTGTGCGTAGACAACTTGTATCTCCATTTCACAGATGTGAACACTGAGGCTCAGAGAGGCAAGCGAAGTAATGAGGACTCATCCGTGACCCTGACAGGAGTTTGTGGGGAAGATCGCTATACAGGAGACAGTGGGCCACATGGCGTTTTCTACGGAAGTTTTTATTTTTTAAATCGATTTCATGGTTTTTAAATACAGAAGTTTCTCAGCCCTTGTTGAAAGTGGAAACAAATATGTTGAAAGCATATCTGTGGGAGATGGGAGTTTTTAAAAAGTGTCCAGGGTTGTCATATTCTGCCGGAGTAAAACGACAGTTTACACGTATGGAGGCCACGGGAACCAGGCACATGAGAGACCTTACCGCGTTCGAGCCCCCCAACGAGACAACCTCTCGTGAGAGAGACACTGTTATTATCCCCACTTTACAGCTAAAGGGACGGAGGCTTGGCCGGTCAACAGGCTGCCCCAGGCCCCCCAGCTGGTGAGCAGTGGAGCCCAGACTCAAAGTCAGAGAGGGGAGAGATGGCCATGCCCTCTGCCCCGAGCACACTGTGACAGGAGCTGCTGAGCCAGGCTGGAGACGCTGGGCGACAGTCTGGTGTTGACAGAGGCCGCTGGCTGGCCTCTCGGCGCCAGGTGTGATGATGAAAGGTCACCACCGTTGCTGTCCAGCCGACACGCCCCTCACCCAGTGCCAAAGCTGGCGGCGGGCCCCGCAGGCTGGGCCGGGGCTTGTGACCAAAGGAAGTAGCCCCGCCAGGTGGGGAGGCAGGCGCCTTGCAGGAAGCCCTCAAAGGTCAAGTCATGGAAAAGAATTTGTTTACCTGAGGTCAGTTCCCCAGACCTCGGCTCCCCCAACGCTGGGCCGGGGACAGGGGGAGCAGAGGTATGACGCGGTCCGTCCCGGAGGCGCTCAGCCCTCAGGGGAGGCAGATACACGTAGGACCCCGTGCGGTGCCACGTGTGGAATGTTCCAGGTGTACCGGGCGCCTGGGAACCTGGTGAGCGAGCAGCTGATCGCGTCCTGGGAGGGGGCGGGGGTCAGGTAAGGGCAGGAAGCTGGCCATCGGGACTGCTAGCTGTGATTACCACCAACATGCCCGCCGCTCTCCACCTCCAGGCCTCAGGCCCACCCCCCGCACGAACCCCGGTTTACTGATGAGGCTCAGCCACGCACGCATTCCACGGTTACGCGTGGGGGGCCAGGGCTCCAGCTGCCGGCAGAAAGACAAGGTCCTCTCCCCTAAAGAACTTCTGTCCCAAGGGGAGAACGTTAGGAAGTGCCCTGAAGAAAACAAAGCAGAGGGAAGCAGAGTGATGGGGTGCTCGCGGGAGGTGAGGGGGGAGAGAATCGTCAAGGACTAGCCTGAGGTTCCCGCCGGAGCTCCTGGGTGACTGTGGGTGCCATTCGCTGAGCCGGGCGGGGAGGGGTTTAGGGGAGGGCGACTGAGGAAGGCAGCGGGTCTGGAGGGAAACTCAGCAGTCCCATGGCGGACACGTCACTGGAGATGCTACTGGGAGGTTCCACTGAAGACGAGCACACACCATGGGGTGCGTCCAGACCTCATTCTCCCCTCTGCCCAGGTGCCAGCTGCAGCTGCCCGGCCCCAGGGGACAGGGGCTGCCTGGCCCAAGATTACACCCCTTTCCCGGAGGCAGCCCGCATCCATCCCATGACCGGACCACGTGGGGACACAAGGGTTTTGCCATCTTGCCTCTTTCAAGGGCCATTCTGGCTTCAGAGCGAACTGGGGGATTGACTCAGGGCTCATCGCATGGCATCCCGGTCCCTCTCTCCCTCTGTCCCCTCCTGCTTCTCTCACACCCTTGCAGGCCTGGTCCCTAAGACACTCCCAGCAAACCTCCTCCACAGGCAATTGGATACAGTGGTTTGGAGGCCAGGGAAGAGGCAGGCTGGACATGGACTTTTGGGGGGCATCAGCATTTGATGGGATTTAAAGCCACAAGTTAGGGGCGCCTGGGTGGCTCAGTCGGTTAAGCATCTGACTTCGGCTCAGGTCATGATCTCACAGTTTGTGAGTTCGAGCCCCGCGTCGGGCTCTGCACTGACAGCTCGGAGCCTAGAGCCTGCTTAGATTCTGTGTCTCCCTCTCTCTCTGACCCTCCCCCCGTTCATGCTCTGTCTCTGTCTCAAAAATAAATAAAAAATTAAAAAAAAGCCACAAGTTAGATGAGATCTCCCACCCCTTTCCCACCTCGGGGCAACAAGAAGGAGAGAGGGCTGAAGCACAGTGGGGGCAACATTCAGGGCTGAGGAAGGACGCCAGTGCCAGCAACAAAAACAGTCACGACTGGGGAGCTTGGAGGGAGCTTGAGGGAGCCAGGAGGGTGGGCATCCTAGGAGCTGAGCTAGGAAACTATTTCAAGGGGAGACCGCTGGGCTCAGGGCTGCATGAGAGTTCAGGTAAGGTGAAGATCCGTGTGGCTCTAGCATATTCCTTTCCACCCTGTGGTGTTTAGGGAGGGGTTTTCAAGGCCAGGGCATCATCCGGAAAGGAGATGAACTGGTAGAGAAGGAGCCATTGATGACGCAGAAAGTGGCGGGAGCAAAGACCCTGTGAGGAGCAGGGTCCCCGCCTGAGTAGAAGCCATCTGTGAGCCATGCATCAGGGCGGAAGGAAGGCCGCTGAGGTACCTACATGGAGTGTGCAGACCAGGTGGAAGAGACAGAAGGCCCCTCTCTTCTGGGTGCTTCTATTAAGTACAGTCATCAGCTGCGAGTGAGCAGGGGGAGCCTTGGAGATGGGGGGGGTGGGGAGAAAGGATAACCAGCTTGGCCTGAGGGCCCCCAGCCAGCTCGCAGCAAGGGTGTGGTTCAACCAGCCCCGAGGTGAACTCGAAACCCCTGGGCCCTGGGCTTCACTAGATGGGAAAAGTGCAAGGAAAGACAGTCCAGGCTGAGGAAACAGCAAAGGTGTCGAGACGTGGTATGTTTCGCCTGTCGTAGAAGTGGTAACAGTAAACGTGTGTATTGAGCTATCGCTGTGCTAAGTGTTCCTCATGCGGGATTTCATTTATCGCCCCCTCCGTAACCCTAGAGCGCGAACAGAGTTGACCCTCATCGTTCGCACATTCTGTATTTGCAAAGTTGCCTACTGGCTAAAGTATGTAATCCCCAACTCAATATGGCGGTGTTTTCGTGATCATTCGCACACGTGCTCTGAGTGATAAAAATTGGGGTCAGCCCGGCTGAGGGCGAGGAGGACATTACTTGGCCTTCTCAGACTGTAAACCAGCTTCCTGTTGGCAGTCTTTTTAGCGCTGTGTTTTGTGTTTGGGGATTTTTTTGTTGGTGATTTTGCCATTTAAAATGACCCCCAGGGGCGCCTGGGTGGCTCAGTCGGTTAAGCGTCCGACTTCGGCTCAGGTCATGATCTCACAGTTTGTGAGTTCAAGCCCCGCGTCGGGCTCTGTGCTGACAGCTCGGAGCCTGGAGCCTGTTTCAGATTCTGTGCCTCCCTCTCTCTCTCTGACCCTCCCCCGTTCATGCTCTCTCTGTCTCAAAAATAAATAAATGAAAATAAATAAATAAAATGACCCCCAAATGTGGTGAGATGCTGGCTATCGTTCCTCAGGGCAAGAAAGCTGCAATGTGCCTTTTTCTACCGCCCTCCATGAGCTCATTAATCAACAACATATATTAACTAATATGCCTTTAAATAAACATGCACCAAACAAGCGGGTGTATCGAGTGGTTGACAGAAGTGTTGTAATCAGAGGCTCCCAGCAGGGAGGGAGCTCCTGGGTGGCTCAGTCGGTTAAGCATCCGACTTTGGCTCAGGTCACGGATCTCATGGTTCGTGTGTTAGAACCCAGCATCAGGCTCTGTGCTGACAGCTCAGAGCCTGGAGCCTGCTTCTGATCTGTGTCTCCCTCCCTTTCTCTGCCCCTCCCCTGCTCGCGCTCTGTCTGTCACTCTGTGTCAAAAATAAATAAACACTAGGGGCGCCTGGGTGGCGCAGTCGGTTGAGCGTCCGACTTCAGCCAGGTCACGATCTCGCGGTCTGTGAGTTCGAGCCCCGCGTCGGGCTCTGGGCTGATGGCTCGGAGCCTGGAGCCTGTTTCCGATTCTGTGTCTCCCTCTCTCTCTGCCCCTCCCCCGTTCATGCTCTGTCTCTCTCTGTCCCAAAAAAAATAAATAAACGTTGAAAAAAAAATTAAAAAAAAAATAAATAAACACTAAAAAAAAAAATTTTTTTTTAAAGAGGCTTTCGGGAACTTAACCCCCAAGGACCAATGGTTCAGCGTTCACCGAATCAGTGTCCACATGGCTCCTGAAAATAGTGACAAACACCGTCGGCAAGCTAGGGGCCTAAGGAGCCGAGCTGGGGCTTGAACCCTGGCTGGCCAGGCACCAGAGCGCTTCGCTCCCATGAATGTGGCCTTGTGGTCTAGTGGGGGCAGCGGGGGGGGGGGGTGCGGATAGCCTGGAAGAAAGGTTTCTTTTTGAGGGCACCCTGAGAGTAGCCCCCTGCCTCCCCTCCGCTGGCCTCCTCCGGGCTCAGCCTTCTCCAGTGTCTACCTGAACACGGCGGCTCCTTCAGCCTACCCGGACTGCGGCCACAGAGCTTTGCAGGGGTGCGGCTTTCCTCTAAGTGGGAGGAACACTGGCTCAGTGTCCTGGGGCCAGGCGCCTTTGGTTTCCCTCTGCCGAGCCCAGCCCTGAAAGGGGAGCCACAGAGGTATGCGTGCCTGAGACCAGCTCCAGGAGCGCTGGCGGCCTGTTTATTCAGGGGCGGTCTGGCCCCTCCTCGGCAGGTCTAAGGGAGCCCTTGGCCTTGGGCCCTCCGGGAACCACCCCCAGGCCTGGGCTGCCGGCTCCCTGCCTTCTCATAGCGCGGAACCCACAGCCCCTGCTTCTGTCATTTATGGGACCGCTTGCTTTTTGTGTGGGTTTTGGGTGGTTTTCATTCCAAGATAATTTAGGAGATGATTGGAGGGGACTGTGTTTGCTTTCAGAGTGGAATTACAAGCCCTTCTGTGTACGTCTTCCCGACCTGAAAAAAGATGTACAGTTGTCTTCCCCCACTATCATCCTTGTCTAAAAGTTCTCCTCCCAGGAGCGGGCTACATTCCTGAGGTGAATACCAGCGCCCCGAAGGGTCCCTTGTGTCGGGCTTGATTACAGGCTGGGAACAGGGAAGCAGGGAGCGTGTGAGGTGGGGCAGTGACCGTGGCGAGGGGGCTCAGAGGGCCTCGTGGGCCACACCCTGCTGGACAGCAGCTGAGGGCAGACGGTGGGCAGGCTGCCATCAGGACATGCGGGATGACCCAGCAGGGAACGCAGTCCCAGTGCCAAGCCAAGGGCCGAGGAAGGAGCCTGGGCTGGCAGTGAGAAGAGCTGGGTGTGGGACCGTGCACCCCCTGACCCACCGTGTATGGGCTGTCGGGACAGCCGAGGCGGCATCTGGATCCCAGCATCTCAAGTGAAGGGCCCCTCTGGTGAGCTCACCCGCCAGCACGCACATGCGTGCACATGTGGTAATGACCGGAAGGGACCCACAGTAGCGCACGGCCCTGGGTGTCCATCTCAGTGGAGAACCCCAGCTCTCTGCGGTCAGAGGGGCCTGTACGGGCGGCTCTCTCCATCTCGTTCTTCTATCCCCAGGGGGTCGGCACGGTGCCTGGCCTGCAGTTTCTGCTCAGCAAATGTTGTTGGAATAAATGAATAAACTAGTGAATGAGTGGATGGCTTTGGTTCCACCGTGGTTGCTTTGGGGAAGTTATTTTACAGACCTGAACCTCCCTTTCTTCCTAGAGTCATGGTTGGGCCAACCCAGCCGGCTGCCTGGGTTTGAATTCTGGCTCTCCACTTACGAGCCTTATGTCCCCGAGTAATCTCGTTGAGCCTCGGGTTCCCCATCTGTAAAATGGGGATAATGCTCACCTCCTAGGTTTGTTGTGAGGATCGAGGGACTTAATAGCATGTGAAGCACCGGAACAGAGCCTGGTGCATAGTAAGTGCTGCGTAGGCGTTTGCTATTAATAAAATGAAGATAGTAACATGTAGTTATTGTGCGTTTATGCACCTGCCTGAGCGTGTGTGTGCGCTGGGAGCCTGGTAGGTCGTCTCCCCAATTGTATTCCTTACGATACTGAGTGCCTGTGTTGTTAGACAGTAAACGACAAGGGTCGAAGCTGGAGAGCCTTAGGAAACCCTGAGTTACAACAGAGCCAGACGGGTTTCTCTCCTGCCAACATGCCCTGTGACATCTCCAAGGAGGGGTGAGGAATTTCACCGGCTGATGTGACCACAGAGCCCTTTCTTGCTGTCAGAGTGGGAGGAGGGCGCCGCAGAACACATTTTTGGAAGCAACAAGTACTTCTTCCCTCCGTGTCATCCATCCTGCTCCTGTCATCTGGTGGCACCCAGGGAAACGTCAGGACGTCTCTCCCTGGGTTTGGAACTGGGGCAGGAAGCAGTGGCCAAGTCAACAGCAGGGGGGTGCCTGGCCCTGCACCCTAATACAGTCAGCGGGGCAGGTGGCTGCGGCTCACCCTCAGGGGCAGGACACTCCCCAGGGGGTATTGCAGGGGTGCGTGTTGGTCAGTCCAGGGGCCTGGCGTGACCGATTAAAATCATTCCGAGCTGGACACGCACACCTCCCCAAGGACGATGGAGGGGACGTGGGAGGCCCTTACTTGCTCACAGACTTTTGTCATCCCTAGTAATTAGCGTCTGCCTCTTTCTGGACAATTCTAGTTGCTGTGAATAAGCTGGTTATGCAATAAGAGAGGCAGCAGGAAGGCCTGGACATGGGCCAGCAGATCTGAGTGCAAATTTTAGCGCTGCCGTCTTGGTGCTGTCTAACCCTCCTGAGCCTCGGGTTTCCTCATCTGTAACATGGGTGCGGTAACATCTGTCCACGGGTGGTTGGGTGAAAGTAAATGAGAAGAAGTGAAGTGACGGGTCCATAGTAGACCTTCCATAATTGGTAGCAGTTCTAATAATCAGCTACAGGGAAATAATCTCTCTTTGCTTTCAGGGCTTGCATTAGGCAGAGGGGTGTCTCTTCAGAGCCCGGATCTGATGCATTCTGGGAAGAGGACAATTGGATTTTGATAAAGGTCTTGCTTGTTTCCTTGTTTCTCTCCTTTTAAATGCCCATCTCAGGAACTTCAGAGAATATTCCTGCTAATTCACGACTAATCGGGCCTTCAGCTGTCCATTGTTTATGTGTGAGTGATCCTCAGTCCCCTTCAGGGCCTCAGATACTCCTCAAGTGTCTCCTGTGTGCCAGACTTGTTAGCAGCTGGAGTCCAAAGACACTAGGGACATGGGCCCTGTTCTCAGGAATTACAGTGTGGCAGGGAGTCTGATAGGAGGCCAGTCTTACAACACAGTGTGTTCCTCACAGTAGTGGAGCTTGCGTTCAAGGCACGGAGATCACGAAGCCAAGGACTAATTTATTCTCACTGGAGGAGACAGAAGGCTTCACTTGGCAGGTCACACCTGAGTGGGGTTTTGAAGGATGAATAGGAGTTTGCCAAGTAGACACAGAAAGCAAGATACTGAACTATCATCCCCAGTCTCCTCCCAATGACCTCCTCCTTCTGGGGCCAGTGTGGATCCTCTGCCATTAACAAGCTTTGTGATCGTAGGTAAGTCCTTTCTTCTCTCTAGGCCTGTTTCCTGGATCTCATCTTACACTGTGATTTCATGTCTATACAGGCCTAGATGATGAGAATTTCTAAAAAGTCCTCAGATTTGCAAAGCACTTTCCGAAAGTCTTTGACATTTTCTTTTTATCCCCAAGTTTTTGCATCAGTTTAAAAAAAATAAATTAAGTTTTATTTAGTTATTTTGAGAGAGAGAGAGAGAGAGAGAGAGAGAGAGAAAGCATTAGCAGGGGAGGAGCAGATAGAGAGGGAGAGAGAGAATCCCAAGCAGACTCCATGCTGTCAGCACGGAGCCTGATACAGGGCTCGAACTCACGAACCGTGAGATCATGACCTGAGCCAAAATCAAGAGTTGGACGCTTCACCAACTGAGCTTACCCAGGCACCCCTACATTCATTTTTAATGAAATTTATATATTAGAGAAGCCATGATCACACCTTAATTTCTCAAACATTTATATGAGCAGTTTTTATGTTGTGGTACTTCTTTGCTTGGTTGGTTGTTGTTATCTGACATTTTCTTTTTTAATGCAGATCCCAGTCTTACCAAATCGGTCATACTCTTCCCATTTGACTGAAGAGGAAACTGAGGCCTGACAAGTGAAATGATTTGCTCTTTGCCAGGAAGGGGCAGAGCCAGGTCTCAAAGCCAGGTCTTCTGACCCTGAGTTTAGGGTTCTCTTCAGTGTTCACAGGAGCTCTCACACACCCCATAAGCCTAAAATCCCTCTGCGGATTGCTCATAAATGATGCCTGATGGACCCCTTGCCTTGCACAGACCCTGTGTCCGGCGTTGTTGCTGGCACGGAGTTGGAGGAGTCAGGGGCACTGGTACAGAGGATGCCGGGCCCTGCCCTGAAGAAATTGCTTAAGGGGAAGAGCCAGGCAGGAGGCCCTGGGAGAGGCAGGAGGCGGGACCTCAGGGACTGTCAAGTGAAAGCTCTTTTAGCCGGAGAGCAGGAGGAAGTCCGGGACACTGAGCAGGGGTGCAGCTACCCTTTCCTGAAAGAAAATCTGATGCCTAAGTCCAGGATGAAATTGAACCCCTATCCCCAAGGTGTCTGATCTCTTACCCTGCTTTGGTTTTCTTCATAGCATGTGTCAGTATATCATTTATTCATTTATTTGTTCACTGTCTGACTTCCCCAGTGGAATGGGAGCTCCACCAGAAGAGACTTTAGTGATCCAATACCCGGAACAGGGTCTGGCCCAGAGGAGATCTTCAATGAATATTTATGAATGAATGAATGAATGAATGAACAGATGATGCCTTCACCTATGACAGCCCTGGCCCCCACTGTAGTCCACAGGCCTTTAGCAAAGTCGTTCCTGAACTTTCTTGCATTGGAAACACCTGGGATCTTTAAAAACTGCTAACACCTGGCTCCTACCCTAAACATTTGGATGCAGTTGTGACCCGGGCATTTGACGTTTAAGTTCCCCAAGTGAGTCTAGCGTGCCGTTTGGGAACTACTGCCTTACTACCGACTTCTAGCAGTCAGAGACACTGCTGCCTGGGCTGGGAGGAGGTGGGGACGGCGGGGAAGGCATTTGTAGGAAGGGAGAGCTGTTTGTGCTCTGATGGGTTTGCAACCACCTGACTGTTACCAAGAGTGAAGGAAGGAGACGTTTCTACCCCTTGCGCTCACCCAATCCAAGTCAAAGAAGACCTTGTCTGACTTCCTCCTCCCCTGCCATCTCCTCCTCTTCGATGGTCAAATGAGTCAGAGGAAACCCGGGTTTTCTCACCATCTGCCCCTCCTATAGGGTTTGCATGAGTAAGAAAACCCATTGTTCACAAGTGCCCAGGTTGACAAAAATAGAGCTTGGCCTCTCTGAACACTGAGCTGGGGCGAGTCGGTAAGACCCCGTCCCGCCCGGTTCGCATAGCGTCCAACAGGACATTGTGAGGAAAAACAGGCCTGGGGCAGAGCACTGCGGGAATCCTGGACAGTCACCAGCACTGAGCTGTTTTCCAGTGGAAAGGGACTCCCGTATCCAAGGCGTAAGCCTGGGTCCAAGATCTGCTCCCGGGCTAGCCCAGGGTCGTAGAATGGGAAGGGACCTTAGCAACGTGCCGTCCAAACCGTATCTTTCCAGAGGAAGGAGTGGTCCCAGATGTCCTCCACTTCCCGGATGCAGTGCAGGCCCCCTGGCCAAACCCCTACCAGAGTGAAAGGGCTCTCAGAGTCATGGGTCCCTCCTGTTGTTTCTAAATGGGAGATGGGGAACAACTTTCCTTTGGGGTTACGAGACTTGTGCAATCCCAGGGTTCTGCCTGCTTCTCTTTCCAAAGCCACTGCTTACGTCATCAAAAGGTTGAATTTGTCCTCTGGAATGACGAGCTGAGACTTACCGGTTGGGGCTGATGCCTTCTGACCATTTCAAGGGCCGTCTAAAGAGGAGAGGAATGGTGCCCCTGGGTGGCTCAGTTGGTTGGTTAAGTGTCCGACTTCAGCTCAGGTCATGACCTCATGGGTCATGGGTTCGAGCCCCACGTCGGGCTCTGTGCTGACAGCGCAGAGCCTGGAGCCTGCTTCCGATTCTGTGTCTCCCTCCCTCTGCCCCTCCCCCGCTGGACTCTGTCTCTCAAAAATAAATAAGAAATAAACATTAAAAAAATAAAGAGGAGGGGAGAGAAGACAGGTGTTTGTGGTGGAATCTGAGCTGGCTACCCAGAGGGCTTTTCCACACCAAGTAGCTGGTGGAGCTGTTTGGGCAGAAGTAATGTCCAGCATGTATGACCAGGTTTGACCGATGTTGACAGTTGTGGTTGGTGACAGATGTCCGTCTTAGCACTACACAGAGAGTCATGAGATCCAGCTCTAATCCTGGCTCTGCTAATGACTGAAATGGTGAGGAGAGAAGCTATCTTCTGCCTCTGAGGCTTGTTCCCCTGTTCGGGAAATGAACGGTTATATCAGACTAGTGATTTGAAACAAATGTAAAACCACGGAACTCTTTGTTCACATGAAATCTCACGTGGAAGTCTATTCGTAGAGCAGATGGACGTGGAGCTATTCTTGTTGCTCACCTGGAGCCCCTCCCCCCCCCAGCCCCTTGGCAGAATCTCCAGAAAAACCCACAGGTTCCAAGGAACCAAGCTTGAGAACCACTGGACCCGGTGCTCTAATGCTTTTTTCAGTTCTGGTATTATTTGCGTAGCTGTTTCCTTGTTTGTTCCTTTGGCTGATGTTGGTTGGCATCATTTGCTTGGCTAATGCCAACACTGGGTAATGTTCAGAGAGCTCTTTTCTTGTTATAATTATGCCATATATATTCAGCCGGTCCCTCCATATGGCCCCAAACATGTACAAAACGTTGCCTCTCTACACCATCTGATGATGAGCTAACTCCTGCCTGGTGACAGCAGAAGTAGACAAAGGTAGGCCGATAGCTGTGGTACAGACAGGACTTAGTGTATTCTCTCCCTTCACCTGGCCCACCCAAGTGAACATGTGTTTTCCACCCCCATCAGTTTCTGGAGGCCAGTAACTCCTGCTTGTCAACATTCTGTCCGCTTCTCTCTGGCGTTGGCATTCAACCTCATGCGAGTCGTGTCATATCAACAATGGCAGAAGCAGTGCCACGACATAAAAAGAATTAATCAGAGTGACCTGCCCTCTGCAAATCATTGTCGGATACATTCCCTGGGAGAGGGTTTCTGTTTTTAATGAGATTGTTCTTCTGAAATAGCAAGTCAGACCACTTAGGAGACTCACAGTGCCTGGTGAGCTCTGTGTAGGAGTTAACTGCCCATCACTTGCCATCACTCTCCATCACTCGCCATCACTCTCCATCACTCCCCAACCCCTGCTGGCCATACCATCTCAGTAAAGCATCCCAGCCAGATCAGGAGCAGGAAGTGAGGGCTCTGCATGGGAAGTTTTAGTCCCTGCTGATCTGATACCTCATTGTGTGGCTTTGGACAAATTCCCATCCTTCTCTGAGCCTCCACCTTCCCATCCATAAAGTGGGAGAAGAGTATGTTAGATATTTATCCCGAGAGCCTTCCTAGCTTAAAGTGCTTTGACTCTATAACATCTTCAATACAGCTATGCTAAGGAACCAGGGTAGCTAACTCAAGACCCTCTTTGCCCCCAGCCCCAGAGGTGGGGCTGTGCTCAGGGTGGGGGGGAGGACTATATTTCCCTAATAATTCTCTCCCAGCCCCCATTTGAACGGAGAACACTGAGTCCTCTGGGAGCCCTAGCCTGGGCTGGAGCCCGCAGTTTCCACATCCCATTTCAGAAGACAGCCAGCCTTCCTCCCCAACCCCCAAATCATCACTGCTTCCCCGAACCCTGTGGAAGTTGTCAGGGCCTCTCCCAAAAGTCAGGGTTCTAAATCATCCCTCAAGCTGCTTCAGCTTCTAAGCCTCACCTCACCTTTTCCCGGTCTCCAGTCATATGGTAATTGAAAATATCTGCTGTTTATGGAGCACCTGTTATGCGCCAGGCCTGTTCTGAGTATTATGTGGGTCCTGATTATTTCAATCCTCACAATAATCCTGAAATACATGCTGCTATTATCTCCAATTTGCAGGCGAGGAAACTGAGACACTGGGAATTAAGCTTGCTTAGGCTCTTCCTGCTGTCCCTGTATAAGGTGGGAAAGCCAAGATGGGACCCTTGGTTCTGGCTCTGGAGCTCATGTGCCGAATCATTGAGTCAGACTGGGGCTTATTCGTGCTGCTGGGAATAACTAGAAGCCACCATTTGTTGAATGCCTGCAGCACGGGAGGCATCGAACTATTATTTTCTCACTTCATTCAAACCTCACAACTGAAAGAGGAGAGGTTGTGTTTCCATTCTACAGTGGTGGCAACTGGGGCTCAGAAACATTAAATGACTGCCCCGTGGTAAGGTGTAGACCCAGGCAGGCTTCAGACTCCCAAGCGCTCAATGCCAGCATCTGGTGACCCTCCTCTCTGTCACACTGCTTTTCCGGACAGATACTTGGAGATGCTCTCCCTACCCCATCGCCTTTGGGGAAAAAATCAAGAGGGACCACTAGCACTGCTCCCTCCACAGAGCTCTTGGAAATGTCAATCAGGCTACCCCTAAGGAGGGCGGGGGCGGGGTACTTGACAAGGTCTGCTTTTCTTCACTGACCTTTGCTGGATGAGAGCTAGGACCCAGAAAAGCTTAGGGTGCATGGGCTTCTCCATGCACCACACCTTTGATGAGCGCCTAAAATTAAGTGGACCCTCCGCCAGGGTGCCCAACAACTCATGAGGCAGATTGTACCACTCCCATTTTATAAATGAGGACACTGAGTCTCAGAAAGATTGCATAACTGGTCCTAGGACTCACAGCTGGCAAACAGGATTCAAACCCAGGTCTGTGTGATTCCAAAGCCAGGGTTCTTTATGATACACCGCGGTCCTTCTGCGTGTTAGGGACTGTCAGGGTGGATACAAACAAGGGTGAGAAACAGTCTGGAGCTCCCGCACAGAGATCTCTGAACTGCCAGGCATAAGCGAGGAGGAGAGGGCCAGCGGTGGTCGAGTTTCCACCTCACCCCCACTGCTCCAGCCTCCCCTCACACAAAGCCCTTGCCAGGAGGCACTCCTCTAGCTAATGCTGTCCCTTTTGGAGAGTCCCTTGTAGGTCTGGGGAGCCTCGGTGGGGTGCTTTGCCTCAGAGACAGGCCCCTGGTAGACAGAGAGGCAGCTGGCAATTTATTTGTAGGAGAGATATTGGCGAGAAGGAAGTTGAGAGCAAAAAGCCAGAGAGAAGGGGGCAGGAAAGCTGAAAAGCTCTGTGTGTGTGTGTGTGTGTGTGTGTGTGTGTGTGTGTGTGTGTGTGTTGGTGCTGGAGCTGGACCAAAGCACCCAGCTGCCGACAGTGCCACCGTGTTGGTCAGTGAGGACTCAGGGAAGGCAAAAGGGCCTTCATGTTAGCCTGGGACAATTAGGAAGATAAATCCCCCACTCCCTACCCCCAGTTACACAAGTAACATTCGAATTGAAGAGAAACTTTTGCAATATTTGCCGCTTTACATTTTTGCTTTCTTTAATCCACAGCATAGTGAGGAGTTATGAGGGGGGCACATTTTTTACTTAAATTGTATTTACTAGGATTTAATATGGGGATACTTCCTTTTTTGTTCTTAGTCCGTGTTGCCGTTTGGTTCTTTATTCCTGGGCTGGTTATAAAGACAACTTTTGACTTTACAACGAAGATCCGGAAAGTTGTGAGTGCGATTCGGGATGAGAATCAATTTGGGAGTCACCGGTCGCGGGCTGATGGTGGTGGTAGTGCGCGAGGGGGCTGGGCGTTTGGCAGGGCTTCCTTCGGGTCCGCAAATGTGAGCGCGGAAGCGCTAGCCGGGAATCTCACAGGACGGTGACCGCAAACAGTGAGAGTGGCCTGGGCAGGGCAGCGGCAGCGACGGCGCCCGCCAGGCAGGCGTGTGAACTTACAGAATCGGTGTCCTGGAATCCCAGGGTCCGGGCCGCGCAAACCTGAGCGGCAGTAACCTTGCGACGCGGGCTCGGGCGGGCCCGGGCGAGCCCCACCTCCACAGGCGCCCTCCCGGGTGGGGAGCTTGGGCCCGCCCGAGCCCGCGCGGCCATTGGTCCGCGCCGCGGCTGCCACCTGCCCCTACCTTAGGGGGCGGGGTTACCTGGGCCCCGCCCCCCGCGGCTCGGGTTCCCAGACCCGGCTTCCTCCTCCGGCCCCGCCCCCGGCGCGAGGCCCCGCCCCTACGATCCCCGGGCCCGGGCGCCTCGTGATGTCACGGCAGTTTTGATACAAAGAGCCCTTCGGCCCACGCGGGTCTCCCGGCAACGGGCGCGGGTGGGGGCGGGGCCGCCGCCTTCAACTGGAGCCGAAAGCGAGCGAGCGGCCACGGAGCGGCGGGGATCGTCCCTGCGCTCCTCGCGCTGCCCGCCGCGTTCTCGCCCGCCCCGCCGACCAGCGCCCGCCCGCTCCTTGCCCCTCCGCAGCGCACCGACTCGCCGCCGGACGGGGGATGCGCACCCCGCCCGCCTCCGGGGGCCAGGTAAGCGGCGGCCGAGGGGCTCGGGCTCGCGGGGCTCCGGCGACGCGCACCTGGCCCGGCCCGCCGTCCCGGGGCCAGGGAAGTTGCCAGAGCGCGGAACTTCGCCCGCAGCCCAGGCGCCCGCTCCCGCCCCGGGAGTATCCGCCCTCTCGGCCCTGGCCGGGGAGGTCGGGTTACCTGCGTCCTCGCTCGCTGGGCCACGGAAGAGAAGCCGCTGTCCCCTCCGGGTCCTCTGCGGGCTCCCAGGTGCGGGGGTGGGCAGGGCTAGCCCCCGGGCCCGGGGAGAAGGGGCCGCTTCTTCGGCGCAGTTTCCAAAAGTGTTTTTAGGGGGATCTAGTGAGCCAGGCGCCTCCGCGTCCCACCTCCGCTCCCAGCGCGCCTGCTCCTTCGGGACCGGTGTTGTTCCAGCTCTCTGCCCTTGGCTCCGCCGAGTCCCGCAGGGGGCTGTGCGCCGGCGAAGTTTTTCCATAGCTCTTCGGCGGCTGCACCGCGCCTGTGCCCGGGTTCCCTGGCCTCTCCGAGGGGCTCGGCCCGGCAAGAGGGAGAGCCAGCCTCGTTCGGGGGTTTGGGACCAGGGCCCTGCCCCTTCGCAGCCGTGACGTCGCCCAGGCCGGAGGTATTTGCGGACTCCCAGCTCTTTGCCCTCCGGCCCCCAAAGCCTGCGGTCGGCCCAGGTAGTAGTTGGCTGTTGTCACAGCCGCTTCTCTGCGGGCCACAGGCGGCTCTGAGGCCTTGGCGAGCAGCCTCTGGAGAACCATGTCTGTGCTATAGGAACCTGGTCCCTATTCAGCCCTGGACTTTATTCCTTCTCATCCTTGCACAGCCTCCAGCGTACCTCTTCCACCATTTGTCCCTCTCCCCAGCCCCATTCTCCCACAGATGGCTGTAGGTGACACATCACTCACCCTGACAGATATGCCAGTCAGTGTTCCTTGTCTGACTTATTTATAGGCCTCCTCCTCAAAGAATTGTTAGGGGGCTGGATTCCTGCACTCCGCCCTCACTTCTTGTTTTGACAAACCCCTGGGATGGTTTCTGATGGTTCACCTCTCCTCCCTTGGTGGTGGCAGGTGCTAATTGTTTGGGTTCCAGGGAAAGGGGTGGTGTGGGCACATCCCCTGGGGCATCTCCAGGTCCTTCCCCTGATGAAACGTAGCTGCCAGGTTAGGGAGAAGGGAGTCTCAAAGAGGAGGAGGTTACCAATTATGTGTATATCAGACCTTTGCTGTAAGAGTCTCTGTAACTATCCAGCTCAGCCTTGGTGGAGTCCTTGGGTCATTGCCATCGACTGGGGTCTTGCCATAAGCCAGGCACCAGCTTACCCAGATAGACTGGCCCAAACCTTAACCCTGCTGAGCTGGCATTCATGAAATGCTGCTTATGTGCCCAGGGGCTGTTACACAGGGACACTTCCCTGTCCCTAAGGTGTTTGCAGGCTCTAGGAGACTGAAAACCTGGGTGGAATTGTTACCTGCCCAACTCCCCTGAGCCCTCAGGCACATTGATCTGGGTTGTCTCTGAGGTTCCTGTGACTTCACTGGGAGGGGTGTGTGGCCTGGAGGAATGGGGGAAGGCCCAGGAAGGACTTGGCACTCGTGGGTAGATATCACAGTTCGGAGAATGCCTTCTGGGGACCAGCTTTGTTGTTTGGGGGACCCTGGGCTTTAGTGGAGGGGGAGGGGTGGTTGACTAAGGCCAGCAGAGAGATAAGGCTGCCTCGGGCAGGGACCTGACTAGCCAGGCCTGGTGAACAAGCCAGGAGGTGTGACCTTTGCCCCAAGGAAGACCAGCAGGAGAGGCTACCTAGAGCCTGTCCTTGAGAAGGACTTTTAGTCAAGTAAGGGAAGAAAAGACCAGAAATCAGGAGGCCTGGAGCAGCCTGCCTTGGGGAGGCCCTGGGCTGCAGCTTGAGGTCTTGCCGACTGGCCCCCCTGCTCCCCCATCCTTCCGTCTCTTCAGAGCACTGTGCCCCTCCCCGCCCCAAACACACTGGCCCCTTCATAGCCTACATAGCCTACTAGCCCCCTTCCTACTTGGTGGGACTAGCTGCCCCATGTCTTGGGCTTTCCCTTCAGCTGTTCACCTGAAGCCCTCCTGGCTTTCACCTTCCTGCATTCTCCCCCTCTCCCTCTAGGTGGCTAGAAACTTCCTTTCCTAGGGCTGGCTGTCCCTCTTCTGAGGTGCCATGTTATGCCAACGGATGTTTCACAACTGATCTCGCTCACCATTTCACTTCTGTGTATATATTTTAGCTGTGGGTAGGGAGGAGGGAGAAAGGTTCCCAATAAAATAACAGGTGAGCGATTCCTAGAAGGCAGGCATCTCAGGACCTCGGATGGGGGAGGGACAGCCTGGACGGAGGGTGCCCACTCTTTGGCTCTGTGCTCGGTCTCCTGGAACAGAGCTCAGCAGGACGCATCTTTATCTGGTCTGTCTGCCGCCTGGAGTTGGCAGTGGGGCACCGTGCCTTGGCTTTGCCTGGCATGGAGAGTCCCTGGGGTTGGGCTCTGTTTTCTTCTGGGTCTGCTCTGTTGGCTCTTGACTCAGTAACGAGGCATTGATGGCATCAAAACACTGGCCGTTCCAAGGAGGAGGGCTGCTTGCGTCTTCCTCCTGCCTGGGCTCCCAGATGGATTAACGGGCAGTCCTGCCCCATGGCCAGCTGGACACAACGAGACGGCCATGTGATTTATCGGGCCCACCTTGCGTCTCCCTGGACATTGTATGATCACATCTCCCCAATGCGGTGTGGTAGTCTCCTCTCTCAGACGGCATTCCAGGGCACAGGCCCTTCCCCCTTTCTGTTTGCCCAGCCCCCACCCAGCACACTGCCCGGCACAGGCAGTTCATCTGTCAAATGCTTGAGCCTCTGATTTGTGCTAGACTCTGTGCTGGGTGCTGGAGATATGGCAGCAAATGACAGCAACAGTCCCTGCCTTCAAGGAGCTCACGTGATGGCCGTCAAGCAGGTAGAATGTGCAGCATGTGGAGTGGCAGGAGAGAAAGCCGGGCAGTGGGTGTTGTGTACTTAAACAGAATGAGCAGAGAAGTCCTTGCTGAGAAGTGGCGGCTTGACAAAAGACGTTCACGCAGCGGGAGCAGTACCTGCAGAGGCCCTGAGGTAGGACCACGGCTGGCGAGGTGCGTCCGCGGAAGTGCAGGGAGGCTGCTGTGATTGGAGAGGGAGCCGGGCAGGGGCAGGCGGCACATGTTCAGACTGGGGGCATATCATGCTGCCGAGGGAGCACCCAGGCCCCACGAGATGAACAGCACAGTTGAGAGTAGAAATCCACAGGCACAAAACACATTTCGTTGCTCTGCTCTCTCCAAACCCTTGCTGTTGACGGGTCTGGGCACCGAGGCATTTCTTGAGGAGAAGTGTCTGCGTGTGGCCATCGCTGCCGTGGACTTTCCTGCCCCCAGGCGGGGTCAGGTCAGAGAAGCCTGTCCCCGTGAATGCGGAAACCCTTCTTGCCAGATGTTATTCCCACCACACAAATCTTATGAGTGCAACCGCCTGGGTGACCTGTGCACGGCGGTGCGTGAGCAGGCAGAGCTGGGGCCGTCTCCCTGTGCCCATGAGTCCACACTAGTGGGAGTGTAGCAAGTCCAGTGCCCAAGACCCATGCTCTGGCCAGCCCCAGGCATCTCCCTGGGCTCCCGACCTCCCCGGGCCCCAGGGTGCCCAAGCCTTCCTTCACTTCCAGTTCTGTGCCCTGGTCTCCTAAGAAGCCTAGCAAAGGCGCTCACATACCTGGGCAGCACCTTTAGGGCTAAGCTCTGTCCAGCCTGGGTCCCCAAAAGAGAGAGGGGGAGAGAGAGAGAGAGAGAGAGAGAGAGAGAGAGAGAGTGTGTGTGTGTGTGTGTGTGTACAGGGAGGAAGTGGACAACTGGGAGGTCTGGGTGGAGATCCAGAGCTGTGGGGTCTGTGTGACCTCTGGCCCCAGACCCTGCTGGCCGGCCGGTACTAGTAACACCAACGTTTCCAACCCCGCTTCTTGACTTCCTTCAAGAAACGGGAAGTTTTCCGACTGTCGGCCATACTCTTCATTGATTCAACCTGTTTCGTCTTCCCAGACAAGTGGGTTCTTTCCCAGCGATGTAAACATGACTCAAATGAAAACAAAACTCTGTGGCAGTTATTATTAATAGCTGTGGCCCTGCTCCTGGGAGCCTTTCTCTTTTAAGGGACCAAAAAGAGGAAGGCCCGAACAGAACTGGAGTGTGGGAGAGTGGGAGGGAGCTCTCTCTCTCTTAGTCATCTGTCCCCGCCCCGCCGCTCTCTGCAAAGCCTAACTGCGTGGAAAGGAACCTGCGTTTCCAGTAGCCAGTGTGGTCTGCAGCAGACTTGGGGGTAAGAGGGTCATTGAGTGGGGTTGGTGGGCGAGGTCTGCCCTGCACCGAACTTCTGTCTCTCTCTTCAGACAGGAGAGCCCACAGGAATAGGATTTTCCTTGCTGGTTTTCCTGGGAGAAATACCCACCTCAAAACGCCGGTGCCTTCCTCTCATGCTCAGCCACCCAGGGCCTGGTTTCTTCAAGTAGAAGAACATTTCTTTGGTCTCTGTTGAGACCCTGGCTCTGCGGCTTGCTCGCTCTGGGACTCCAGGCAAGCTGCCTCCCCTCTCTGAGCCTCCGTAGGGCGATGGCGAAGAGAAACTGGGCCCCTGCCACCTAAGAGGCCCAGAGCAGTTTCGGACACTTGCTTGGTTGGCACCTGGTGGGTGGTGAGCTAGCTAGAGAGGCAGGGTGCTGTGGTGCCCCGGAGGCTGGGCTCCGGAGTCAGGCGGCCTGCGTTCAAATCCTGCCCCTGCCAGGAATCTTGGGCGAACCGTTTGTCCTCTCTCTGCGCCTCCCGTTCCTCCTGTGCAAGACGAGGGTGAGGCGCGTAAATGTACGAAAAGCACTTGAAACGGTGCCTGGCGTGTGAGTGAGTTGTTATTTTTAGTTCTATTGGTTGGATCCTTGTGACTGATAACCTTAGCACCTCGCGGGATTTTTTGCAGCGACAGGAAAGCGGTAGAGAAGAAACTCTGCTATCGGAAGGCCTGGACGGGAGGAGCAAAACTCCACTCTTCCTCAGTCCCTGTGTCTTTTAAATAGCCCCACTCAGCCTCTGTAGGTGCGGACCCTGGGGCCGGAGCGAAGTGACTGGCGGTGGCAGTCTGTGAATGCTATGCAAAGCGTGTTCCGAGGTGACAGGCGTCTCCCTGGGGCGTGGTGCGGGGCTCTACCTGGTCCTTCCTGTCGTGCCCTGCCTGCTGTGCCGGGGTGTGGCCCACCCCTCACCCCTCACCCCTTCACCTGCAGCCCGGGGCCTACCCGTCTGTCCGCCTGTGCCCGGCCGGGGAGCCAGCTTGGGGCGGTGTGCCCCCGTGCTGCCACCAGCCCCCAGCCTCTGCCTACAAGGCCCCAGAAGGGCAGGAGAGGGGCCAGAAAGGTGTGGACTGTGCAGCCACATGCCGCGTCGGGTGACTGCCCTTGGTGGTTTTCCAAGGGGAGAGCCTACCCGTTCACCGGGCCTGGCCGCCGAGAGGTGGGCCGCTCCACGGAGGCGAGGCTGGCCGGGCCTGCTGTCGGGTGCGTGGTGGTCAGGACGGCCTCTGCCTGCCACTGCGACGTACTCCTGGCGAAACAAGGGTTCTTGTTGACAGGCCGGGCTTACCTGCCAGACTGCGTCGCTTACCAGCAGAGAAGGGTCCCATAACAGCCGGGTGTGCGTGAGTGAGTGCACGTGCGTACGTGGAGATGTCCTCTCCCCTTCGCGTCACACGCAGTCTAAAGACCAGTGACCGAGTCCCCATTCCCTACTCACACCGTATTCTACAGACTCTCAGACACTTTCTCCCCCCACGTTTTAACATCTTTGGTTGGCGTGTGTCGTACATTCGCTGGCGTGCTGTCCTTTCTGGCAGCACCGTTTCTTTCCTGGTGTGCTCGGAATAATAGCGCGTCTTAAAAATCGAAGGCCTCTGGGATTTAATGAAGCGCAGAAACTAAGGAACCTCTAGATAACTTGTGTGATTTGCCCAGTTTCTTCGGGGAGGGGAGTAGAGCCACCTTGTAGTGGGGGGAAGGTCGTGTGAGGGGACGCTCCCTGTGATGTGATTCAAGGGGACGAGGTTGGACACCAGGCAGACCGGGGCTCAGGTTCTGGCTTTACTGCGCATGAGCTGTATGACCTGGGGCAAGTAGAGCAACCTCTCTGAGCCTCAAGTTCTTCCCCTATCGAATGCGGGTCGTGGCTGTACAGTTGTCATGGTTGGGCGTGAGGCCTCTTTCTCCATTTCTCTCTTGCTGGGTATCCTCTAAGGTCACGCCGTCCCATTCCAGCTCGATTGAGAGGGAGGTGAAGGCAGAGAGTGAGTTACTGGCCTTCCCAAGGTAGCAGAGGGAAGGTATCTGGGCTTCTTGACTCCATTTATAATCCTCGAACATCGCCTTTTCCTTCCTTCCCTCCTCCTCCCACTGTGCCCGAGTTTTCATTTTCACGTGTGTTTCCCTTTAGCAATTTTCTTCCCCATCTCTCCCCTCTCCCTTCCTGTAAAATCTTCCCACATGTAGCCTCTTTGAAGCTCCCTGCGTAGGGAAAGGGGAGGGGGCTCTGCCTCATGGCCAGGGTGGCATGGGCCCTAGGAACCTCAGCTGACAGGGGTCCGGGGCCTAGTGGGCTGTGGGGGCGGCAGCTCAAGCCCACATTCTTTAGCCTTGCTGACCCCTGGGCCCGTGGCCTGCAAGGTTCAACCTGTTGTCTATACCCTTCTTGCTCCATCCAGGTCAGACCTTGTCCACATCCCAGCCCTGCCGGCTCTGTGACCTTTTGCAGGTTACCCAACTTCTCTGAGCCCGAGTGTTCTCCTCTCTATGGTGGCTGATGCACAAAAACACCTGGCACGTGCTAGGTGCTTAAGGGAGGTGTTCTTTCCTGGTCCCCCTCGACTGTTTAAGACCACCTTCTGTCTCCTTGGGGTGCCCGCCCTGAGACAGATGGAGGAGCTCGGGGCCGGGAACTGCAGGGGTGGAGGCGCAGGTCCCGGGTGAGCAGGATGTGTCGGGCAGCGTGGCTGGCCTCGGGGAAGGAGTGGGGCCGGCGGTCAGGACCTTCGCGCCTTCAGGGGGTGAGGTCGATGCGGTGGGCCGCTCGCTGAGAGAGCAGCGGGCCGAGTTTGAGGCATTGGCTGAGGCCACGTGGGGACACCCAGCCGGAAGTGGGCGGCCCTGAGCAGGGCCTCGGCGAGGGATGCTGGCCGGACGGAGACTCCCCAGGAAGGCGGCGCTTTCAAGCCGTGTTCTCATCGGAGGTCTCTCTGCCTCTCTCCCTCCTGAGATCCCGATAGAAGCCAGCGGCTGACTCCCTCAGTATCGTGTATGGTGTCAGATGAGGTCGTATGTGGCCCTGACACGAGGGTGGGCGTCTGTCCTTGGCGCGCGGCGAGCGGTGTGAGAATTACCCAGCCCCACGAGAAACCGGGCCGGGGTCTGGGCGCAGCCTTTCCTACAGAGAGCCTGCAGCAGCTGGCATGGTGGCCCCTTTGGGACGCAGCCTCCTGCCCAGGGAGCAAGGCTACCACACGGCTCCTGGCTGGGGACAGGGGGAATCTGTGAGTTCTTGTGCCAAGGCTGGGGTGGAAAGATTTCCTCGCTGGGTAGGGTACAGTCGCCTCGCCCCGTGTCCCGGGGAGAGAGTCATGGGGACAGAGAAGGGGCCCGAGGTTCATGCCCAGCGATGCCTGGAGGGCCCCAGGAGTTCAGCTCTGGGCTGGGAGGGGAAGGATGGGCCTCCCGGGTGCAGTGACTTTCTGACGGGGGCTTCTTTAGGGACAGGCCTTTGTGGCATGGGGAGGAACTGTGTTTCAGGCACGAGGAGCAGCACGTGTCAAAGCGCGGGGGTGGTGATAACGTTGGGCAGGAGCTTGGGGGACAAGGGAGGGGAGGCTGAGACCAGCCGGACGGGACTGACTATGTGTGCCTGTCTGAGCCAGGGCCTGGTCTTGTGGCCATTGGGGAGCTCATGGGCGCTTTGACAGGGCCAAAGTTCATGGACCATCGGTGGCCTTGTACTTGCCCTGGGGACCTCTTGCCCTCTGCGCCCCAGGCTATGGCTTGTGGCTGGACCCAGAGCCCTTACCTGTTCCTACTGCGGGAGAGCCCGGGAAGGGACCTGAGCCAGCTCCACCTGCCTGGCCCGTGGCGCCCCCAAGCTGCGCTCTGGTGCCTGTGTGAGATGGCAGCCCTGGGACCTCCGGCCTGGGGAGCTGGACCTGGCAGAGGCAGAGGACAGGGAGCATCTGACTGGGGCCTGCTGGGAGCACTGCTGGGGTTCTGGCGTGATGGGAGGTGCCCAAAGGTCATAAAAATAGAGGCTCTGGCAGGGGGCTGGCGGGGGGGGGGGGGTGGTGGTGTGGGGTGCGGAAGAGTTGCCTCGCCCATGGCCTGCCTGATCCCAGTCTGTCTGCCCCGGAAGCTCTGGCCATTAGCTGTGGGTAAATGCTGGCACTCTACTTGGCCTTGCAAATCTGAGGCTTTTTTTTTTTAATATAATATTTATTTTGAGAGAGAGAGAGAGAGAGAGAGACAGAGCTTAAGCAGGGGAGGGGCAGAGAGAAAGGGAGACACAGAATCCGAAGCAGGCTCCAGGCTCTGAACTGTCAGCACAGAGCCCGACGCGGGGCTCGAACCCACAAACTGAGATCATGACCTGAGCTGAAGTCAGATACTTAACAGACTGAGCCACCCAGACACCCTGCAAACCTGAAGCTTTCTGTGCAAAGAAGGGGATGAGGTAGGGACCTGCCCAACTCTGGCCTGTTGGTCAGCTCTGTTCAGATGTGCTCTCCTTGGAGCAGAAAGATCATAGCCTCTCCCTGGGAAGTTCACGTCCCCTCGTTTGAGGGCGCCCCATGAAGGAATATGGCTCGGTCCACCTGGTGGACTGTGAGAGGCAGGAGAGCTGACCTGGGCCACTGCTGGCCCATCCCAAGCCCCTCTTTACGCTCTTATCGTGATGGTAAAACATGGAGCCCCCAAAGCGAGCCCCCACAAACTCTTGACTGTGTGAGTCATTAAGCCCTCACTTCAAACAGCCACATCTTTAAAAGCTATAATTTGTAGCCCAAAATAGCTGCCTGTTCAAAGAGCCAGGAGAACCCTTGATGTGCGCCCCTTTCAACTTGCAGCCTGTTAATTCGCCTTTGACATTTGGGTTGCTCGACACCTGGCTGTGGCTTCCTGAGCAGTAGGGCCCGTGGCTGGGTGGGAGCTGACGCTTCCCGGGGGGGGCTTGGGAAGTCTTTTCTGAGAATTCAGATGGGGTGATTGATGTCCGGGGGTTCCTGTTTCGGGTTCATGTGGCTCTATCCTGCGTGACAACAGGGCTGGAGAGAAAAATGGCAGCCTAACTTTGGGGGAAGGTCAGTTCAACTCTCTGGACCCCGGGTCCTTACCTGTAAGGAGGAGACCGTGTTTACTTGCAGAGATTTTGGGGGAAGAAAACGAGACCACCTCAGTATAGCACACAGTAGATGCCGCCTGGTAGGTGCTCCTGTGTGGCCCCTTCCTTTCCTTTCTCCCACCTGGCCACATGACGTGGACCTGTCTTGTGGATTCGGGTAGGTGCGTGTGGGGGGACTCCGCTCACAGGAAGCCCCTCCCTTGACCTGCAGCTTCTCCATCAGCTGACGTGCCTGGAATTCTTGGGGCTGGCTGCCGGATTTGGTTTCCAGATGTGGAAGCAATTAAGTTTTGTTTTCCTAATCCCCAACAGTTTGCCTCTGAAGCCCATGTTCTCGCTTGAAAATCAAGACTGTCAGCTCTGTTTGGGGGCGGAGGTAGACCAGGTGGCCCCTGAATCCTTTTTGTTCAGGAGGTATGTTCACTGGGCACTCAGATCTGGGACCCAGGGCTCTGTTAGGACAGTCACATCCCATCAAGGGCCTGGTCCCTCTGGGAGCAGTTCACCCTGGGGCCACCTCCCCTGTGGTTTTTGCTTGGAGATGGGTCACTTAGCCAGATTCAGCCGCAGTGTCCGCCTGGCCCCTCGGTCGCCATCCCTGACCCTGGACGGCCAGCCTCAAAGCGGGAGGGGAGCTCCAGTCCTGACCATGCCTGAGGGAGGCTGGTGTCGGAGCCAAGGTGCCCACGTGTCCCAGGAGTGGTAGGGGCCCCCCTTCCCAAACCGACCACAGTTGAGGGGAAGAAGTCTGCTCTGAGTTTCAAGTAACCAGAAATACTGTCTGGCATGGAGAAACTTGTAATACCTTGCTCAGTTAGTGGGTGCTCCTGGCCACAGAGGTGGCCTGCCCCAGGATCAGACACTGGCACGCGCCCGTGGTTCCAGGGCTAACTGCTGATCTCTTCCCTTGTTAACCATTCACTTTTTTTTTTTTTTAATTTTTTTTTCAACGTTTATTTATTTTTGGGACAGAGAGAGACAGAGCATGAACGGGGGAGGGGCAGAGAGAGAGGGAGACACAGAATCGGAAACAGGCTCCAGGCTCCGAGCCATCAGCCCAGAGCCTGACGCGGGGCTCGAACTCACGGACCGGGAGATCGTGACCTGAGCTGAAGTCGGACGCTTAACCGACTGCGCCACCCAGGCTCCCCAACCATTCACTTTTTTAGGTAAAATAACTTTTACATTTGTACTATAACCACACTAAATACAGTTCTGAGTAAACAAAAATTGCCTTAGCAATTTCAAATGTCTCTGGCTGGATTGCACATACGCTTTCCTTTAAAATTGAAATATTACCATTCAGAGAACACAAGAAACAAATAATTTACTTAGACTGTTTTATACATATATACATATGTATGTATGTATACACACACACACACACACACACACACACGCTTATGATGTTTACAAAACATCATCCTGATAATTCTAGATCCACCAAACTTCGGCGTCAGCAAAATCTAGTCTCTTTAGAAATGGCTTCTCTCTCACCATCATTTTGAGATACTGCTAACATTTCTTTTGAGCAGAGACCCCAAGTCTCTTGTTGAGGCTCTAGAGGCCCAGTAGCTCTCTGTAGAGGTTGAGCTGAATTGACCGAGAAGGACTTTGCCATTATTATCAGGGTGGGAAGGGGGCTGACAAACCCAGGTGGAGCTGGGGGGTTTCCGTGCAGGCTTCCGAGCGGGGAAGGAAGGGGTGTTCGTCTGCCAGGGCCGCCAGAACAACAAAGTGCCATAGACTGGCTGGCGTAGACAGCTGAAATTAATTTTCTCACAGTTCTGGAGGCTAGCGTTCAAGTTCGAGACCAAGGTGTCAGCAGGCCTGGTTTCTTCTGAGGCCTCTCTCCTTGGCTTGCAGGTGACTGTCTTCTCCCTGTGTCTTCACGTGGTCCCCGTGGGCATGGGTGTCCGTGTGTCCTAATGTCTTCCTCCTCCTCCTCCTCCTCAGGACACCGGTCAGATTGAATTAGGACCCTCCCTTATGACCTCATTTTAATATAATTACCTTTTTAATTTTTTTTTAATGTTTATTTTTGAGAGAGAGCAAGAGAGAGACAGAGCATGAGTGGGGGAGGAGCAGAGAGAGAGGGAGACACAGAATCCGAAGCAGGCTCCAGGCTCTGAGCTGTCGTCACGGAGCCCGATGCGGGGCTCGAACCCACGAACCAAGAGATCGTGACCTGAGCCGAAGTCGGATGCTTAACCGACTGAGCCACCCAGGTGCCCCATAATTACGTTTTTAAAGATCCTCTGTCCAAATGCAGTCACACTCTAAGGTACTGGGGTTGGGACTACACCATGTGAATTTGGGGGGTGATGGGACACAGTTCAGCCCATAACAGAAAGGTTCTCTGGAACCGTCCTGCAGGGGGAGGAGGGAGAAGAGTGTGAGCAGAGCCTGGCATGCCGGGAGAGAGCCCTGCGTGGAGGGGATGGGAGGCAGCTCTGCCTGTGGGCAAAGGCCCACTGTTGCCAATGGGCCTGTCGGGGTGGCTCTTGGCCAAGTGCCGTATTCAGAAAAGGTTCCAGTGTTCTGACTCCTGGTTTACGTTCTAGAGCCTGAGCCACCGTTGCCTCCTGATCTGATCATTTGGAACCCAGACTGTTCCTCTTCCAGTTCTTATTCTCGTGGGGTTTTGACCCTTGAGGTTCTGTCGGTTCACCGGGCTCCCTATTGCTGCTGCCTCTGCCTCTAGGATACAGCATTCTTTATGGCTTCACTTTTTCATCTTCCTTTTAAATAGCTAACTGTGTCAGAGATTTTACACTTTTCCTTAACCAGTTCAGCAAGTCTGGGGCAACTGTCTTTCGTGTTTTATGTACGTTTCTTTCTGCCGACCTCCTGAAAAAAATAAGACCTGTGAGAACTGATCTTATCTTTGGAGGGTGGGGCCTCCAAACCTGCATAACTCCCCAAGGTCTTGCCTGAAGCAGCCTTCTGCAGGGGTCCCCAGCACCCCCTCTCAGCCCCCGAGGTTCCAGAGCCCACCTTACGGCCCCTCCAAAGGCCGTGACTCCATCGGCCACGCAAGAGGACCTCCACGGTGCCCCAGTCAGCCCCTGCAAGCAGGACGGAGCATCATGGAGCAGGACGGGAAGGAAGACCGTCCCAGTGAGGATTTGCACGCCCCAGTTACTCACCAGTGCTGCCACCACATTTGCTTTATCCCTGTGTGTAACTTCCCCGCCCCCGCTAAACCACTTGAAAGGAAATTAGGCAACGCGTTATCAAAACGCAGGGGTATTTCTCCTCAGCAAGCATAATTAGCAAGCATGATTCCCGAATATCACCCAATATGCAGTCCCTACCCTAGCTTCCATTTTGACCCCAGTAGGTCCTTTGTAGCTAGGTGGGTGTTTGCTTGTTTGAACTGGGATCTAATCAAGGCTAGCATTTAGTTTTTCTGTCTCTTGATAAATCTAAAACAGTGGTCCTCACGGGATGGTCCTGGGACCAGCAGCATCACCTGAGAACATGTTAGAAATGTACTTTTTACAAAAACCTGTTTCAGTCTATGGAAATGCAGACCCAGGCCTACTGAATGAGAAACTCTGATTCAGCCCGAGTTAGCAATTCATCACCACCATAACCCACCCCCCCCCACACACACACGTACACACAATTCTGATGTACATTAAAGCCTAAGTACCACTGATCTCAGAAAATCCCTGTTCTCTTCTTTAGGACATTCTCTTTTTGAGACGATCAGGCCAGCTAGCTGTCTTGTAGAAGTTGCCACATCCTGTCTGCCTGCTGTTTTTCTCTGTAGTGCTGTGTAACTTGTTCCTCTATCCTACATCTTCCTGTTTAGTAAAGGTTAGATCTTTAGGCCCGATTAGAATGGAGTGTTTTGTTAAGACTACGTGAGCGGTGAGGCTGCGTCCTTCCTCTTGTATCACATCAGGAGGCCAGCGTCTGAGTGTTCCAATTAGTGATGCGAGGTTTGATCCCTGCGTTGAAGTGACAATAGCCTACTTTCTCCATGATAGAGATGATGGGGAGGGGAGTGGTGTTTGGTAGTAATCTGGTGGGTGACTCTTCGGTGCTGTGCAAGCATCCCATTCCTCATCAACCTTCGACCTAGTGGTTTTTTTCCTTCAGTTGTTGGGTACAGTGTGCTGTTTGCGTCAGGTCTAGTTGGTGTGGTTCAGATCTTCTGTCTCCCTTCTCGTTCTTTTGTTTGCCTCCTCCATCAGTTACCAAGAGAGATGAATTAAAATCTCCAGCTTTATTCATTTATTTATTTATTTAAAAGTAAGCTCTACACCCAACGTGGGGCTGGAACTCACGACCCCGAGATCAAGAGTTGCACGTTCCAGGGACGGAACCACCCAGACGCCCCTTCCTTCTTTTACTTTTGGCCTGCGTTCTGATGTTTAAATTTGTGTCTTGTAAATGGCACATAGCTGTTGTTTTTATCGAGTCTGACAGTATTTGTCTTTTAATAGTATGCTTTATCCCATTTTCATTTAATGCATCGCTATGGTTAACAGCTTTGGTCTTTCTTTTCCTCCTTTTTTTCCTTCCTTTCAGATGACTTAAGCTTTCTTTTTTTTTTTTTTTTTGTATGTTTATTTATTTTTGAGAGACAGAGGGCAAGTGGGGGAGGGACAGAGAGAGAGAGAGGGAGACAGAGGATCCAAAGCAGGCTGCACGCTGACAGCAGAGAGCCCGAAGTGGGGCTTGAGCTCGTGAACCCCTGTGAGATCATGACCTGAGCCAAAGTCGGATGCTCAGTTGACTGAGCCACCCAGATGCCCCCAGCATTTTTTTTATAACATTTTTTTCTCCATTAGATTTTGTAGTAATACGTTTTTATTCTTTAACCGCTAACATTTGACGTGCTCCAACATGTTATTGGGTTGGAAGTGGCAGGGTGGGGAAAGAGGGCTTGGAGTGTCTCTGGTGGAGTGCATCACCTCACTGTGAGGAGCCTTTCCAGCAGGGTCCCCAGTCTGGCCCAAAGCCTCAACAGGCCTGAAAACCAGATCTCGTTGGCCCTTCCCTCACCGCTGGGACTCAAGTGCCACCCATGCCCACAGATTGTCCCTACGTGGACACGCAGAGCCAGAACGCCAGCTGCTTCATTTATAGTGAGAAGCGCGCTCTGGCAGTGAACTTGGGCAGTCCTTCTCTCCCCGTGCTCGGCAGGCTCCTGGATGTTCGCTATGATCAGAAGGGTGGTGGGTGAGCTTGGACACGGGGAGCTGGTTAGAAGGTCTGAATGGACGTTGAATGATCTCAAGCTCTGGTGCCAGCTAAGTTGGACCCCACCGCCCTTGGGACAGGCTGGACATGCGGGCCAGGAGACCAAACACCCTGGCCGGTGCCTGGATGGACACCTCCTTCCTGGCCCCTTCCTGGGGCAACACCAGATCCCTGAATGCTCAGTCCCTCTGCTTGGCCACCCTGCAGGAAATTTGCTTACCCCTGGTCTTAATCTAGCTGCCAGGGGGCTATCAGACCTCCTTGCTTCTGAATTTTTCTGGGAGCTACCTCATGCCCTCTCTTTCTCTTGCACTCCTGTGACACTACCTTAGCAGTAGCGTTGGTTGTGGGGAGAAGGTGTGAGATTGGGAAGAGAGACAGCTCAAGGGTTACAATTAAAAACATCAAAAAGAGGGGCGCCTGGGTGGCTCAGTCAGTTAAGCGTCCGACTTCGGCTCAGGTCACGATCTCACGATCTGTGAGTTCGAGCCCTGCGTCGGGCTCTGTGCTGACAGCTCAGGGCCTGGAGCCTGCTTCCGATTCTGTGTCTCCCTCTCTCTCTCTCTCTGCCCCTCCCCACTCGTGTGTGCACGCGCTCGCTCTCTCTCTCTCTCAAAAATAAGTAAAACATTTTTTTAAAAAATGGAAAAGAGGGCCACATGGGCTTCCGTGCCCCTTCCGCTGTTTTGGCGTGTGCAGTAGAGAACTCCCTATCTGACTGCCTTTGCTTCATGCAAATGGCATGTGAGTTCTTGAGAAACATGGGCATGACTTTCTCTTTCTCTTCTCAGTACCAGCCTGAGGTTCCACAGCCAGTGGGGGGTCAGATCCGGGACTGAACCAAGTCTGCCTGAGAGCCCCAGTCTCTCTATCCGTAAAGCTGGGTGACTTAGACCCTCCCTCGAGGGGCTGATGTGAGAATCAGACCCTCTTAGCATTTCCCACTTGAGACAGATGAGCTCCCGAGGAAGCCCCAGTTGTCACTCTTGTCCCCTTCTTGGATCTGCAGGTCCGTGTTAGGTTAAAGTAGTTTTTGGAAGGTCTACGCTGAGATCTGCCCCTGAAGGCTTCTGTGCCAGGAGTGGCCAGCCCAGTTGAGAGCTGGTCTGGAGCTGCTGGTGGTAGGAGGGTTCCGGAGGTGGATCCAGGGGCCCCTGGCCAGGAGGAGAGAGCCTGAAAGCTGCCTTGGCTGCCACCACTACAGAGGGATGGTTCCTGGCCACTCTCTGATCTGGCCCCTGGGAATGGGGACATGGCGGTCTGTCCTGTCTTCTTGGCTTTGGCCTCCCCCACCTGTGTGGGCAGCTTGGGCTACAGAGCTTTTATCTGACAGTATGCAGTCAGTCCCCAGGGCTGGCCAAGAAGGGCAATAAATGAACTCTAATAGCCTGGTGGCCTGGTGCCCCCATGCCTGCCCTTGACCTTGTCGGGGATGAGCTGGGGCCTCGTATCTGAGCCGTTATTTCTGTTCAGAAGTTGAGGCTTAGGCACCAGCCTTGCTGCGTGGATACTCCCCTCCCCCTTTATTCCCACCCTTGCCCCTTGACTGGCATCTGAGTAACCCTTTGTTGAGCCAGAATCTTATCAGCCGCTGATGAGCACCGGCCTCCCTCTGGCAGAGCCGGGCCTGGCTTCAGTGCGGGCGTTGGCAGCCACAGGCAGGAGGTGGGCACAGCCTGGATTGCTTACTAATCTCTGCTGCTGCCATGCCTGATGGGTGGCTGAGCCGCAGTGGGGGGTAGGGGATCCCAGTCCAGGTAAGCCCACCCCTTCCCTCTGGACCTGGGGGCATCGGCATCTACAAGTTGGCTCCTTAATCTTCTGCCTGTGGGGCCCAGCGAGAGCTCGAGCAGGCCTGTCACTTCCCGGGCCGTGGGCTGGCTGGGATTATGAGGAGGGATTTCATCCCCTGCCCAGCCCCGCTGCACGAGGCTTGGTTTGTGTCCACCCCCCGCCCAGTGCCTTCCTGCAGTGGGGTTCCACGTGTGCCCGCTGGTGCCTGGCTGCGAGGGAAGCTGGGAGGTGCCCGCTCAAGCTATTTTTACCCAGCCGTGTCCCCACGGAGCCGTTCTTTGGCTCTAAGTTACTGCCTGGCGAGCAGAGCCACTGCCGGGGCTGGGGGTGGATGTGCCCCAGCCTCCCGGACTCCCTCGCCTGCGAAGTGTCTCATCCTAACGCGTGTTAAAGCATGTAATTAATGTGCAGAGAGACCTTCCAAGAGCATACACAGAAGATGGCCCTGGGGGTGGGAGGGAGGGCGCAGAAAGAAAGAGGCACCTGCAGCTCAGGCTTCCAGAAGCTGAACCCAGCCTGCCTCCGCTCAGTGTGCCCCTGGGGGTCAAAGCGATTGGCTCCCGGGGCTGCACGGGCCAACAGGGGCACCCCTGCTTGTCTCCTCTCAACCAGAATAGCTCAGATTTGTTGACCGTCTTCCGTGTGTGCTGAGCACACATCCTAACTCATTTCCTGACCATCGTGAACTCCGTCAGTAGACGAGGAAACCGAGGCACCGAGAAGTAAACCTAAGGTTGCAGAGCTTAGTGGTGGAGCCGAGATTTGAACCCAGTCGGTGCACCTCCAGAGCTCGTTCCCAGAGCCACTCTGCCCGCTCTCTTCTTTGCCACGAACCCGGCACCCGTGAGGTACGAGGCATCGTTCTGCGTTCTCTATGGCGATCCTGCCGGGCAGGCATTTCTACCCGTCCGTAGATGAGGCTCAGAAGTCAAACAACTTCTCCAGGGTCACACGGCCGGCCAGTGGCCAAGTCAGATGGGCACCCACGCCTCGAGGTCGCCATGGGTGGGCTCTCCCCAGCTCACCGTTCTGCAGGGCAGTTCGTTTCCACAAATACTTGCTAATCGCCTGCCATGTGCTCGCTGCGGTGCTGCCTGTTGGGGGTTCAGGTGCTCTCATCGTCATGGTTACTACCATAGGGTCCCTTCTTACAGGGAGTGTGGAGTGGGGCCTCTCGGGCCCGTGCCCTCCGTGCACTAGCCGCCAGGAGAATGGAGTAGTGATGTGTGTGGCTTGGAGGGAGCATCCCCTGAGGGCCGGGTGGGTGACGGGCAGGACCAAACGACGTCATCGTGTCCAGGCCCTGCCGCTCCGCCTTCTGGAAGTGTGGACGGTGGGCACCGGAGGCCCCTCTGAGGCGGGGATGCCCTCTCCCGCCGTCGGTCCTTTTCACCAGCTGTTGAATTCGGCCTGGGCCGACTTCCTACAGAGGAAGGGGTGACTTTAGGGCCTGCTGCTGTCACTGGAGAGGGGCCCCACAGGCAGGCTGGGTGCCTCCCGGCTCCCACTTCCAGCCAGGGGCCAGCTGCATCCAGTCCCAGCTAGAGACGGGGTGGGGACGCGGAGGGGGACACTGGTGATACCGACCTGCCCTGCCAAAGCAGCTGCCTAGGGCGTGTTTTCCCAGCCTCCGTCCTCTCCCATCTCTCCAGAAACCCCTGGTTTTGGGTAAATCCCCAGACCCAGCTTCTTGAGGAGGGCATACTGCCTAGTCTCCAAGCCAGTGAGGGGTTACACCTTCTAGCACCTGCTCCCGCTTTGCCTCTCTTCCTGAGGTGTTCGGGATCAGAGCAGGCTGTCCCCACTTCCAGGGGCACCCCTCCCAGGCCCGGTGCTATACCTAGCCCTTCCCCAGAGGGCCCAGAGGAATGGGAGCAGGGTCAGGATGTTCCCAGGGGAGTAGCAGGGGTGACACGGCCCCTTTTGTCCGGGACAGATGCCAAACCAGTACTGTCCCAGACCAACCAGGGTATAGCTTTTCTGAGAGCTTGTCTTTATGTTACTTGAATTTAGAAGAAAGCTACTAGAAATGGTTTTGAGGTTCTAGAAATCGTAACTTGCCTTGGGCAAACAGTGAAAAGGTGTCAGCGTGGGGAGGCAGCTGATTTTACAAGGCTGGCATGTTGAGAGAGCGCGTGTAGCGAGGGGTGGCTGAGGGCCCTGACGTGGCATGTCAGGAGCCTGGCTTCGGGTCACAGCGGGGCCTCCTGCAGCGGGGAAGCTCCAGGGCAGCCCCCTCGCTCGCTGAGCCTCACCTTCCCCGTGCGTCAGGCTAAGCCTGCAAATCCTCGATCCCTGCCCTCTGCACCTCCTGGAGCTCTCCCGGGGCTGTCGTCCGAGCCGGATGGGGGTATGTGTGGGAGACAGACCAGATCCTTCGACAAGTGCAGAAGGCCAGACAGATGTGGACTCTGCTCGATCAGAGGGTAAAACTATGCCTGAGGAAGTGGTGGCCTTATTGGGAGGGAGTGACCTCTGTGGGGGCCTCCAAGCCGCCTCCTGCCCCACCTGTGGCTGAGACAGGCCCCTCTTTTCTCTTGGCCCAGCTGTCAGGAGGGGGATGTTGCTCTGGGACATCAGGTGGGAGGAGGCCATGGTCCGCACTTCCGTGTGGTGAGTTGGGTGCCTCTGAGCAGAGTGCCTGGCAGAAACTGGGCCTCCGTATCTCCGTGTCCAAGGGGACAAACATGAGTTAGCCAGAGGCCAAGCCAGACGCCTGAGGAGCATGGCTCCCGGTCTCTACTAGGTGCCCTGCCTGTCTCAAGCCTCTGCTCGGTGGGCAGCAGCCTCCTCAGGACCCCTGCTGACGGGGCTATGAGGACAGCATGGGCACTGGCGGCTCCCGGTCCAGTCCTGCCCTGCCCCTCTCTCCGGCGGGGCCCCGGGTAAGTCACCTCACGTATGAGAGGGGAAAGGAGACCCAACTCCTAGGGCTGTGAGGACCGGAAGTGGCCGAGGACTCCTGTAAGCCACAAGGCAGGCGTTCCCAGCGAGTGCCAACCCTCCCCTGCCCTTGTGGCTGGGAAGGCAGGAAGCTCGCAGGTGAGGGAACAGAGCACGGCCCTCCTCGGTGAGCCGTCTCCCTCCTGCCTGGCGTCTCTCCCAGTTTCCACGCGCTGAGCCGAGGAGTCTCCTGCTGTGGGTCGGAAGTGGGCAGCACGTGGGGGCTGCAGCAGGTGGAATGCCTGGGCTTCATAATTACTGATCTGTCCCTACGTGAGACTGAAACTCCAGGAGCGTGGGTTGCATGACCGATAGATGGAACCGAGCGTGTGGTGGTCAGAGGTAGGTGGGGCGACCTCCGCCTCCTGGCCTAGAAGACTCCTGGCAGGTGACTCTCTGAGCCTCCATGTCCTCGTTGGTAAAGTGGGGCTAAGAATCGCTATCCTGAAGAGCTGTCCTAAGCCCAGATAAGATTACGTATTCACTGTCCGCTCTGCCTCCGGAACTTGTTGGCTGCTCGGGAAACGTTGGCTTCCCTGTGTTTCTGCTGGGATGCAGCCTCGGGCTTGTGGACGGAGAGCTTGCTTCGGGTGCAGGATCCGACGCGGTCGGGAGCCCTGTGGGATTGGGTTGGTGACATTCAGGTGGAAAGGGCCGTGTGAACACGAGGGTAGTTTTAATGACGCAGCCCCTCGGCCTCCACAGCCAGGGGGGCCTGGCTGCCTGGTGCCGGCTTTATTAGTGCAGCCGGTGCTCCGCCCGAGTCCTGGGACAGGCGGGAGCCAGGCTCATTAACTGCCATCTATTCTTGGGCCAGGGTGTCTACAGCAGCCGGTGACGGCACACTTTTCAGTGGGCACAGCCAAGCCTGGCGCTGACCACCTTCCTTGGATGTCCCCAGTCCTGTCTTGTCTGAGGTGCCTGGGGGCTTTTCACAGCCTCTGTTACTGTTCCCCTGGCTGCAGTCCCGGGGCCGCAGGGAGCACCTTCAACGCGGGCCACGCGGAAGATCCTTGGGAGCAGCTTGACCTCTCGGACAGGAGCAGGTGGAAGCAGTGCCCCCTCAGAGGCGGCAGCCCCGAGGGTGGTTTGCGGAGCGCTGCCTCTCAGAACGGAGCCAGAGCTCATAACCTAGAAGGTGATTTTGGCAAAAGTTCAGGCGGGTCTTTATCTCGTGCTGGCGTGGTGCTGGGCGGTGTGCTAGGCACCGGGGACCCACCCCTGCTCGGAACTGAAGGGCTCTGTGTCCTTGCTCCTCAGCACGTCTGCGGCAGGGCCAAGGCACGCTGTCCTTCCCCGGCTGGTGCCACGTTGAGGTCCTACCCCGTGACACAGTGATCCTGTAGGATTCCACGGTCATTCTCAGTTTACCGAGAGAAGCGAGGTTCACGGAGGTGGTCTGATGTGCCCAGAGTCCTGGAGGGCAGGTTCCGTGGTGCGCGGATATCCCTCTACCCCGCTGCATCAAACTCCGCTAGGTCGGGGTCGTCGTTCTTGGTAGCCGTTCATTGTGGCTGTGCCCTTAACTCAGTCACGAAGCCATCTGGCTCCTTGTGCAGGCTGTGATGGGGACCCCGACGAGCAAGCTGTCCAGGTGTCCTGAGCAACGTAGCCAGCCCAGCTGTGGCTCTTCTCCACGGATGGCTGTCCCCGGTGGTGCTGGCTCCTCACTGGGCTCTCATGAGGCAGCTGCTGTGAGAGGCCCAAGATGAATCACTTGCCGGCTATTCTTATTCTCAAGGTCCTGAGGTCTGGACCTGCCTGTGTCCCAGTCCCTGCCATCCCTGGCCCTGCCGACATCCTCGCGGTCTGATGAGGCACACTGAGCCCCGGGGAGCCAGCCTCACTCACTTTGTCCTCTGTCTTTCCCAGGGCAGCGAGGTGCCAGGCCCTACCTTTGCTGATGGCGAGCTCCTCCCCAGGGACCCCAGCTTCTTTCCCGAGGACGAGGAGGAGGCTATTACGCTGGCCCCACCCGAGGGCCCCCCGGAGTCAGACATGGACAGCCCCATGGAGAGCATGCAGAGCCTGGAGGGGTCGGTTGGGAGTCCTGCCGAGGAGAAGGACGGAGGGCTCGGGGGCCTGTTCCTGCCGGAGGACAAGTGAGTTAAAACTGTCTGGAGCGCCACATACAGGAAGGTGGTGGTCATGGCCAACCCAGAGATTTGGAGAGGGAGGAGAGGGGTTCTAGTATCAGTTGAACCATATGAAATTGTCAATTCTTAATCATTTTTGACCTTCAAAAAAAAAAAAAAGCAATTTCCTATACATTTTCGCAGGGCAGAGCTTCTCAGGCTCCAGTGGCTCTGGGAGTCAGGCTGTTCTCGGTGGGGTCTTTGGAGTAGTTCATCCATTTTGCTTCCTGGGAGCAGTGTGACAGCCGTACTGTGACCAGCCACCAAGGACAGCTGGTCAGGGACCACAGACCCGTTGTCCTTTTGGCTGACCATTTGCCACTTGATCATACACATTGTTCTTTGGGACCAGTCGCCAGGAGGTGGCCGGCAGGGGACGCTGAGGGTTTTAATAAAATGTATAGGAGAAAGAGCTGGAATGTGATGAATCCATCCCAAGGTGCTGAGGAGCCTGAGGGCAGATGAGTGAGTTCAACAACAGGGTGGCGGTACCAGCAGACTTGCTCGTTAGTGCCCTGTCGTCAACACTGTGATTCTCAGATAGAGACCAGGACTGCTCAAGGGCACTGTGGGAGAATTACGGCCTTACCCACTTCCCTGCTTCTTGTCCCCAGTTCAAGTTGCCCAGTTTTGAGCTCAGAGGCTCAGTACGTCAGAGAAACCCTCATTTCTGAGTAGCAATACGTAGACCTGGCCTCACAACCACTGACGGGAAGACCTGTTTCGGCAGGTGACAAGCAGTGCTCAGTTCTCAGGTTGTGGACAGGGCTCAGCCAGCCCTGGACACTGTCACAGGCCACACCGTGGGTCACCCATGAGAGGCCTAGGGTCTCCGACCCATGTTCTCTGCAGTGAGTCCCTTCTATAAACTGGGAGAAGCGCCTCATCTGGTAGCTCGTTGTTACTTATTTTAAAACTTCCATTTCTTACTAGAATGCAAGCCAATTAAACAGAGCTTGGAAAAGGTAGGAAAGGAAGAATGGCGGGGGGGGGGGTAGTAACTCACTTAGAGTCCCACCACCCAAACCCAAGTTCTGTTACCATGTAAATACTTTTATGTCCTACTTTTCCTTATTTTGTATCAACCTTTCCTTTCTGTATTTAAATTTTATATCCGACTTTATATTAGTTTTTCCCATATTATTGCTAGTATTTTTTGCGGACCTTTCAACAATTAGATAACCCATAATTTGATATTTACTAATATATATTATAATTTTACAACTGTAACTTAATCATTTAATTAGCTAATATTAGCAATATAGAATATATAATTTTATATTATACATCTACTATAACTTAAAAAAAATTTTTTTTAACACTTGTTTATTTTTTGAGAGACAGAGACAGAGCATGAACGGGGAAGGAGCAGAGAGAGAGGGAGACACAGAATCTGAAGCAGGCTCGCAGGGCTCAAATTCCCAAACCGTGAGATTGTGACCCGAGCCAAAGTGGGACGCTTAACCGACTAAGCCACCCAGGAGGCCCCATATACTATGACTTACTATAACTTATTCTAATTTGAGTAGGGAAACCATTCAGTTGTAAGCAATGTTTTGTTGCTGTAGAGAAGCATCGGTTTGCGCATCTCTTGTGCAGAAACTGTTTCTGTGGTGAGACATTTCCCTTAGGATGAGGTCCCCAAAGTGCACTTGCCAGGTCAGAAAGCACATACTCGGGCTTCTGATCTCTGTGGCACCAGTTGACCTCCAGGAAGGCTGGTTGGTTTCCCTGGCACAGGCTGTGGACGGGGCTGTGTTAACAGACAGCCCTTCTGTAACACCCAGGTCCCTGGGCCACGCCCCATCCATGACCACGTCGGACCTCTCCACACACTCCACCACCTCGCTTATCAGCAACGAGGAGCAGTTTGAAGACTATGGAGAGGGGGACGACGTGGACTGTGCCCCCAGCAGCCCCTGCCCCGATGACGAGACCAGGACCAACGTTTACTCGGACCTGGGATCTTCAGTGTCTTCCAGGTGGCCCTGTGGTCTGGAATGGCAATTTGGGGCCCGGGAAAAGCGGCCGGACCAACCAAACCTCATCCCAGGGCGGGTCAGAGGGCAGAGTCCTAAGCTCCCTGGGGTCTGCTCCTGGAGCTTGGGGGTGCTGCCTTTGCACCCTGATTGGAGGTTCTAGAATTCCTCCCGCCTTCTTCTGGCTTGGGGAAGAAACAGAATTAGCCCACCTGGGAGGCTGCAGACTCAGGGGTGTGTGCTGTCTTGCTTCCTAGAACCTCGGTGTCGAAGGGTCCTTCTAGGTGACCTACTGTGATACCTTCCCCCACAACTAGTCATTACTCACTCTGACGTTAGCTCTCCATCGCCTTGTCTGTGAAATGGGTACTGTTCATTGGCCTTTCCTCTGAGAGTATCGAGGGAGGGAGGATCTGTTGCTGTCTTTCCACTCCCTCTGCCCCTAAGCGCACACACAAAAGGTTCCCCGGCATTGGGGAACCCAGTCAAGTAAGGATGGGGTAGGGCACCAGATTGGACAGCAGAGGTTGATTTCTGTCTCCCGAATCAGTGCGGGGCAGACACCCAGGAAAATGCGGCACGCCTACAACAACGAATTGCTGGATGTTTACTGCTCTCAGTGCTGTAAGAAGATCAACCTGCTGAATGACCTGGAAGCCCGACTGAAAAACCTGAAGGCCAACAGGTGAGGCCCCCGGGACCCAGCAGAGGGATGGGCGGCCAGGGCTGGGGGTGGGGGGTGGGTCCAGAGGGGGAAGCGGCAGGCAAGGCGGCCCCACTCTGTCTTGGCAAGTGAGGGCCCTGTCAGGGTGGGATTGATCTTAGGGGGCTTGCATTTTTCTGCAAGAGGAAACTCAGGGTGCTTCTGCTGAGGACCGAGCTGATTAGTGAATTCCCTGCAGCGGGCGGGACAAAGCCCTGTAGTGCACCTACTGGTATCTTGCAGCCAAGGCAGAGTAAGGAGTGGACTAGAGCCCCCTCTGTTCAATGACTGTTCTCTCTCTCTCCCTCTCCCTACTGCACCCCCACCCCTGCAGCCCTAACCGGAAGATCTCTAGCACGGCCTTTGGACGGTAAGACCCCCCACCTTGGGAGGAGGGGTGGAATACTGTCTCCCTTTCCATGCGGGCAGCCCAGACCCAGCCAGTGCCCAGTGCCCTGCGCGTGCCCGATGCACAGAGGGAAACAGAGACCCCCAGGAGTGCAGGCAGAGCAACCAGACCTCTACTTCTGACAGGGAGGGGCCGCCCTTGCCCCTTGTGGCAGTGGAGCAGTCGGCCTCTCCAAACCCTTAGCTGTTTCCGCTCCAGGCAGGTGCACCAGGGAGGCCCCGAGAGACCCGGCGCGTCTCACGGCTGTTGGTGCCCTGCCCCGCACCCTGGAGCCGGCAGCTGTGCCAGCAGATCCTGGGGATCCCGCTGACCGAGACTGGGCACGAGTGTGCCCCGTTGGAGCTGGTCTCTTTGCTCCGGGTTAAATCCTCCCAGCTAACTTCCTGGGACTTCCAGGCTCCCGCTCTGGATCTCGGGATCCAGGTTCTCGTGCACGCTGGCCCGGGTCCACTCCCAGGGCCGTGGGAGCTGCCAGCAAGCGCCCAGACTCTGGCTCGAGAGCAGGAGTGGGACGGGACAGGCCCTGGGTAGAGACCTGGCTGCTGCCCGGCAGGAAGCGGGAAGGGGGAGCCTCACCGTGGTAGCTGGGTTTGCCTCCGGCAAGTCTTTACCCATTTGCAGACCCACCCAATCCCCTGCCCTGCACAGTCTGGGTGGGTCTCCTTCCTGTTCCCAGGGTCCCAGAGATGCATCGGGAGCCGGTTTGGTGGAGGAATTGAGTCTTGCTGGGTGGCTTCAGGAGGCCAGGACCCTCTGCCAGGACCGTGGAGCCAGTCTACCTGCAGTGGCTGGTTTTGCAGCTGGAGGGAGGTGGTCGGGGGCTCATGTGCCCACTCTGGTCACTGGGTAGTTACTGGCTCGAACACCGCATGAAAAGGGTGCTGAGGCAGCAGGCCAGAGCCGTGATGGATTGCCAGGGACTCTGGAGGGGTGTAGCGGCCCATCCGCTGGCCTCTGAGCTGGGTGACCTCTTGAGTTCAGAGGTCAGGCAACTCTTCTCCCCTGACTGGGTGAGGACAGCCTCCTTGGAGGGGTCCCTGGCCTTCTCCCCAAGATACTGGGTGCTCTCAGCCCATAGCCCAGTGTGGACCCCAGGCCCTGGAGGGACGGCCTCTGCAGCTACCTCCCCCCATCCCCCGCAGGCAGCTCATGCACAGCAGCAACTTTAGTAGCAGTGACGGTAGCACTGAGGACCTGTTCCGAGACAGCATTGACTCCTGTGACAACGACATCACGGAGAAGGTGGGTCCTGAGTGGGTGGAGGACAGGCTTAATGTGTGCGTGCTCCCCGGGGGTCGTGGGGAGCCCCCCAGCAGCTATCTGGGGACTCGGGAGACAGAGACCCTGTCCTTGCCCAGGAGTTGGGGGTAGGTGGCCCCGATAATGCGGACACGTACGCTTGGGGACCCTCACGCTCACCAAACATGGCTTCTGTCCCACGGTCTCTAGCTTCTCGGTCCTGTGGACTCCAAGGTTTCCTCCACCCCCACCTCTGCCTCCCTCTTGCAGGTGAGCTTCCTGGAAAAAAAAGTGACAGAACTGGAGAATGACAGCCTGACCAATGGGGACCTGAAGAGCAAGCTGAAGCAGGAGAACACACAGCTTGTGCACAGGTCGGGGGCTGGGGGGCTGGGGCCCCGGCCGTGACTCGGGAACGGGCTTGGGGAGGGCCCTGAGAAAAGCTGGGGGAGGTGAACTGCACATCTTGTCCTTCCTCTCCGAGAGGCTGTGATGTGTCAGCCCCTTGCTACATGGCTGTGCCCATGCAGGACGCACAGGAAGACTGGTCTCTGGGGACTCAGAAGCAGGTCGGAGCTTGACCTTGACCCCCATGTCTGCAGCCCCAGGGTGGGTGTAAGGCAGGAGTTGGGATCCACTCCCGTATTTCTCTGTCCTACACTGATGAGAGTCTGACACCCCCCTGCCCCCCACCCCGTTTCTGGGGACAAGCTCCGCAGAGAGAGACGCTGGTGTGAGTCGGGCTCGCACGTGCTGCTAGCGGAAGGGTCCGGGCATCGCTGCCCCTCCTCCCGATGGGGGCCCGCTGACCCTGACTGCAGTGAGGTAGTGCATGTAGCATATAGTTGTCCTCACGGGGTGGCATGAGATTTGGTAAACTGATCCCCGCCCAGGGTCTGGCCCTCAACCTTGTAGGGCCCAAAGATGGGTTCTGGAACACCCCAGAAGGGTAGCCTCCTGGAGGGACTGTTCCCAGTGAAATGTGCCCAGACTGATAGGCCAGCTAGGCTGCCAGTGGTGGGGTTAGAGCGTGCCTGGTGGGACCTGGCCCCTTCCTGGGTCTTGAATGCTCGGGACCCCTATCCAAGGACATGCGTGGTTTTGGAGTCAAGGTGCCCAGTAGCTGAATTACTGGTCAGAGGGGTAGGGACCAGGGAGGAGGAGAGCGGGAAGAGAAGCCAAGGCCCAAGGGCTGCTTCACGCAGCCGTGCCGAGGCCTGCCATCCCTCCCCGCGCCTGGCTGGGAATGCCGCCTTCTCTGTGCAGCCTCGCTCCCCTCTGGGCCGACCGCCAGGCGCCCCCCTCCCCACCCTCGCCCCATGGCGTGCGTCTCCTTACGTGCTGTGGCATCCGCATTCATCTGTCAGGGAAGCTGCTGACCCACAGGTCTGGCAAACACATCACCACTTCCCGCAGCAGGGCTACGACGGAGCCAGGGTCTCGGGGCCTCCCGTAGCCAGGGGCGGGGGCGGGGTGGGAAGACACCACGAGAGCTGGCCCTGGACTGGGGCGCGCGCCCCTCTGTCTCCTCAGGGTGCACGAGCTGGAGGAGATGGTGAAAGATCAGGAGACCATGGCCGAGCAGGCCCTGGAGGAGGAGGCGCGGCGGCACCGCGAGGCCTACGGCAAGCTGGAGAGAGAGAAGAGCACGGAGATCGAGCTGCTCAACACCAGGTGGGCGCCTGCTGGGGACGGGGCCGCCTCGGAGGCGCCCTCCACTCCCGGTCCAGGCCCGTGGGACAGGCACCGTCCCCGTGGTATGGATCGGAAAACAGCCTGAAGAAAAGCCCCCTGTTGTAACAGTTCTCCTCTTGATACCTGAACACCTGGACATGCTTGCTGGGAAGTATATAAAAGAACCTTCTGGTAGCATTATTTCTACTAGGTACAACTGGAGACAGCTCACAAGTCTGTCAACAAGAGGATAGGTTAAAAAACTGTGGTCTTGCCCCTATTCCTGGGTTGGGTCTAATGTCCGGGCTAGGAGCTCCCCCTGCTGTCAGAGTCTCCTTGACCTTGAACACCTGGGTGCACCGACCCTGGGCCCCTGGGGCCAACGTGAATGGAAAAGCAGGGCCCGGTTTCTTTTGGGCTTCTGGGCCGCAGGTATAGCTGCTGGAACCTGAGGCCGGTAGGGAGAGGAGTATTGACCTGGGAATCTGGGTTGCTTACCCTTTAGCTCCATGACTTTGGACATCCTGTGTCATTTTCTGGGCCTCCGTTTCCCCATCTGTCAGTCCTCCCTCCCAGCCCCACAGAATGTCCGTGAAGGCAGGTGGGTTGCTGCACATCAGAACAGTACACACAGGTGAAGACTGTGGTGTCCCAGGGCTGCCCTCCCTAATGACCCAGGCCAGGGAGGCCACTGGGAAGCTACCTAGGCCCCTGGCAGAGAGAGCAGTGGAGCCATCACTCTAGGAAGGAAGTAACAAGTGTGAAGGAGAGGGAATGTTCGGCAGGAATCGGTGGCAGAAATGACCCTGTGCCGTTCCGGTGCCACGGACAGCCCAACTCACCTGCCCTCTTCTCAGGTCATTTAAAACGACCTGGGTACCTGGGCTGTGTCTCCTCATGGGATCCTGTTAGGACAGCCCCCTCTGGACACTAACACAGAGGACAATGACCTGTGGCTATCACAGGCAGCTGCGGGCAGGGCCGAGCGAAGAGCCTGGGAGAGACGCTGGGGGGAGAAAGAAAAGCAAACGCTGTCATTGCTTTCCAAGCGGGAGGGACCTGCCACCACCAGCCACAGGAGGACCTTCTCTTTGTTTAGCAGAAAAACGTCCTCCGTGTTGTTTCAGGCTGTAAGGACGCATGTGAAAAAGAATCCTATGTTCTTATTCACAAATGAGTGTTTCCTTTTATCACAAACAGAAGGATGGTAATTCAGTGTCCTTCCCAGTTTGCCTTGGATGACAGGAAGCTTGAAGTTGTATTACCCATCTGGAACAACTAGTCATATTCTCTCTCTCTCTCTCTCTTGCTTTCTGGTATCTTCCCTCTTCCAGGAAGCAGAGAATCGCTGTAGACTGTCCATCTGTTGTAAGATAACCTCCGTTTCTGACATACTTGTCTCTCTCCTTTTCCCAGGGTGCAGCAATTAGAGGAGGAAAACACTGAGCTCAGAACAACAGTGACCCGGCTCAAGTCACAAACAGAGAAGCTGGATGAGGTGAGCAGCAGGCCTAGGAGTGTCCCTCAGATTCCGATCTTGAGCTGAAGCCACAGAGGTGGTGTTGGCCACAAAGGCCTCTAGTTGCTAGTTTGCCCTAACAACAACAACAAAAACAAAATAAAATATGAACAGTAATTTGTCTTCCTATGTTTCTGATTTTCCAAACTTTTTTTACAGCGAATATAATTTTTTATATAATGGGGGGAAGTAATAATAAAAAAGAGAGAAGGAGGTTAGCTTTTGTTTGGCCGCACCTTTGATTCAGGTTTCATCTGGCACCATCGAAGGGCTTCAGAGGCCTGTGTTTCTAGAATCCTAAGGGACCCGGCTGTTTCTTTAAGCCGTGACTCGAGGGTTGTGTTCAGGGGGGCTGGTCGGACTGCCCGCCTGTCCAGGTGGCTGACCCGGAGCCCCCCGACGTCCCTGGGGTGTAGCGAGCCTCTCTGGGCACCGTCCTCCCTGACCCAGTCCCCCGATCCAGGAACGGCAGCGCATGTGTGACCGGCTGGAGGACACCAGCCTGCGGCTCAAAGATGAGACGGACCTGTACAAGCGCGTGACGGACAAGCTGCGGCAGAACCGCCTTGAGTTCCAAAAGGAACGGGAAGCGACGCAGGAGGTGGGTCCCAGGCCGGAGGGCACCGGGCACCGGGGCTCCCTCCCGTGGCCGCGCTCCCGCCAACCAGCCCCTCCCCCACGCAGCTCATCGAGGACTTGCGGAAGGAGCTAGAGCACCTGCAGATGTACAAGCTGGACTGTGAGCGGCCAGGCCGGGGACGCAGCTCGTCCTCTGGCCTGGGCGAGTTCAACGCCAGGGCCCGCGAGGTGGAGCTGGAGCATGAGGTCAAGCGGCTCAAGCAGGTGGGCCCCGCTGGACGGGTCTCCCGTATGGGGCCCCAAGCTGCAGCGGCACCTTCCCACACCCCTTCCTGTCTGCTCCTCTCAACGTCCCTGCCCGGTGGGGCTGCCCGTCCCCACCCCACAGCTCAGGCAAGGCAGCTCACCTCTAGGCCACACTTGATGCGGATCCCGGGGTCTCTCCTTGGAGTCCACACAAAGAAGCAGACCCCACTCTGCTGTCCTTGCCGATGGAGTGGAGGAGGAGACTATCCAGCCATGGATGAGGGTCTGCTGTGTTGGGTCCTCCCAGAAGCAGACCCGGATCCCAAGGTTCCATTTCAAGCGGTTCCCGGGAGCACTCCCATGATGGGGGAGTTGGGGGAAGTGGGATCAGGAGGGGCAGGGACCAAGGGAGGGTGTGATGGTGAGTGAAGCCCCCTGTTCAGCCCAGCCCGACATCCGGGGGTGGGAAACTGCTCTAGAAAGTCTACTCCTGCTGGCTTCACCAGCATCCCACAGCGATCCGAAAACCCCAGCCCTTTCTCATGCATGAGGGCACCAAGTCCCAGGTGTGCGGTTAGTTAGGAGACTTTAGGCGAAAGCTAGCACGTGGTACTGGCACGTGGGGTCTGGGCAGGGCCCTGTGAGGCCACCTGTACTCAGGAAGAGTTCCCACAGAGCAGGATTCCTGAACCTCGCTACAGGAGGAGACTGGATCCAGCCTTGCAGCCCGGAGACCCCAAAGTATCAGGAGCTCCTCTTCTGGCTCACTCACCCCAGGGAGGAAAGCGTGGCCAGGAGCCCTGCCCTTATCTGGAAACTTCGTTCCCCTGAGTGGGCCCATAACTCTTCCTCAGGACCCCGTGACCTCCCAGGACCCAGCCCTTCCCCCAAAGCCTGGCAGAGGCCACATCACCTATGGGTGTCTTTGAGCTGGCCTGACACACACCTGAGAGGAGGGTCCCGGTGGCAGTCAGGAGACCGTGAATGCAAAGAAATGGGTTCTGCTGGGTTCTGGATGCTTCTGGCAGCTGACGTTGCCTTTGTCCCACTCCACAGGAGAATCATAAGCTGCGGGACCAGAATGACGACTTGAATGGACAGATCTTGAGCCTCAGCCTCTATGAAGCAAAGAACCTCTTTGCCACCCAGACCAAAGCCCAGTCTCTGGCCGCAGAAATAGACACGGCCTCTCGCGATGAGGTAATGTGCCCTCTCATTCTTGCTTGGGAGCCTCGGCCGCTCCTCTGCAAGTCCTGTCCCGCACCCGTGTGCTGTGATGAGAAGTCCCAGGCTACCCCGAGCAGGGGAAGCAGACCAGGGCCTGTGAGGGTCCCCGTCTGCAGCCACCTGAGTGACCGTGCAGAGCGGTGAGGGAGTTAGAGCAGTTCTGACTTCCTGCATGTGCTGGGGAGGAAGCTCTGGGAACAGAGTGGAGTTTGAGTCTTTGCTCTACCAGAAACATGCCAAAATGGCCGGCTGATCAACATGTCTCTGTCAGCCCGTAGTGCAGGAGAAGCTAGAACCCCTCTGCCTCAAGCCAAGAGGGGAAAGACACTAGCGTTTCTTGAGCACCTGAGTGTAGTGTGTCTTCACCTTCTGACAACTCAAAGGCTTCCTGGACATTTCCATGTTACAGATTGGGAGGCTAGGACACAAGATCACCCAACTTGTGGAGGGAGAAGGACCCAGGTCTCCAGAACCAAAGTCCGTTCTGCCCCACCACCCCACACCAGGGTGTGCTTCTAAAAGATCAGGCCTCCAAAATACCCTGGTTACATTTGAACATGAATCATAAGACAGTCACTGAACCCTTTATCCTGTGCTTAGGACACAGAGCTAAGTGCTGACCCCTAGCCTCGGGGGACTCCCAGCTGAGCTGGTTACCAGCCTCCAGTCTGGGGGCAGAGGTGGCATTTCAGAGACCTAAAGGACACATCGGGAATGGACCTGCACAGGGGCAATGGCAGGGTCGGGGTGGTGAGGGGACCGTTTCAGGTAGAGGAAACAGCTAGAAGCCTTACAAGTCTTAGGGCCCTGGGACTCTGGATGTCATTCTTGATTGCAAATGGCTTTAGCCAGTGTTTTCAGCCTGTACCGAGCGGTTGCTCATACTTGGGTCCCTCCACAGACCAGTTGGATCAGAATCCCTGGGGGCGGGGCCTGGGCGTCAGCATATCTCACACACCTTACTGTGAGCTGTCACTGCTCTCGCTGGTTTCTGGCACCCAAGTGCTGAGGTTGGTCTGGGGGCCTGCCTTGCCCAGGTGTCCCGAGCCCCTCTGTGCCGGGCCCTGGCTCATCACAAGCTGGGGATCCGGGTTCCACCTGCACTCCAGCCCAGGCCCGGCCTCTGACCTGCCTCTCCCGTTCCCCCCAGCTCATGGAAGCCCTGAAGGAGCAGGAGGAGATCAACTTCCGGCTGAGGCAGTACATGGACAAGATTATCCTTGCCATCCTGGACCACAACCCCTCCATCCTTGAGATCAAACACTGAGACGAGGGCTGGCTGCAGAGCGGCCTCGGGACCCTCCCAGCCCTGGACCCTGGGACCAAGGCGCAGACCCCACTTGAGGATGCGGCCCAAGCCAGGCCACACACACACACACACACACACACACACACACACACTGTAAACATCTCTGGCCACCATGTCCTGTGTACTGATGCGTATGTGGGGAAGCCGCTCACACAGCAAGGGGTGAGCGTGGGGCTGTGAGTGTCATCTGCACAGTTAACTGCCCGTGCACTTTGCAGTCCCCTTGCAAGAGCGGATGGTCCTGGAGGGTGGGAGGGGCAAGGTCTGCTATCAGGAGTTACTGTAATAACAAGAACTGGAAGACTGTGTTTCAGGTACTGGATGAAAATGATTCTACCTCTGGGGATAAGGATTTAAAGATGCTCTAGTGAGACAGGTTCTTTTCACCCCACCTCTGTTCCCTCTGGGAGTGGGAGCAAAATTATGGTCTTTCCCAGGGGTTCGAATGCCTAACGGCCACATCCTCCCCAGCCTCTTTGGCCATCTTTCAAGCCTAGGTGCTCAGGCTCAGAGAGGAGGAAGGGGCCCTCCCAGAGCCCCTCCCTGGCCAGCAGCCCCTGTGATGCCTGTGCATGGGGTGTCCCGAGGACTCAGGCTTGCAGGAGAGCTGGCATGGGGCAGCCTTCGTTTGAGAAGCTCTTGGTATTTTGGGGGTTTCCTGTACACTTCCCCATCCCTGCCTGCCTCTTCCTTTCTGGCTTGGTTGTTTTTGGTTTTTATTTTAGAGAGAGAGTGCGAGTCGGGGAGAGGCACGGGGTCGAGGGTGGGGTGGGGGCGGAGAGAGAGAGAGAGAGAGAGAATGAATCTTAAGCAGGCTCCACACTCAGCATGGAGCCCGACGCCAGGCTCAATCCCACAACCCAGGGATCATGACCTGAGCTGAAATCAAGAGTTGGATGCTCAACTGACTGAGCCACCCAGGCGCCCCTCTTTGTGTTTTATTGTTAAGACAATGGAAAATGAGCGGTATTTAACTTGAGTGTAAAATGAAGGGAATAAAAGGGGGTGGGGAGTGGGGGCCAGGGGTGTCTAAGGCATGTGTTGGCATTGGGTGACAAAGACCTTAGTTCCAGGGAGGAGCGTGGTCCCATTCCAGTCTGTTCCTCCCCGTGGGCTGCATTTCACGAGAAGCATGGATGGACAGTCCGCAGGCGGGGAGTGGGCCTTGCTTACCTGCTCCTGTTCTCCACACAACCCGGTGATGGCAGGCCTCAGGTTTGGAGTTTGGGATTCTGAGCTCTGGGCTTGACTCAGCTGGGTAGCGAGGCCCCCGCGTCCCGCCTTTTGGAAACTCTCCTATTCAGTTCTCAGCCAGGAGAGGTGTGCTGGTGAGAGACACCGGTGGGGAGATTGCAGGGAAACCTTCGGCCTCCGTCCTTGTGACACATGGTGGAAATTCTCTGGATTTTTTTTTTTCTCTCTCTGGATTTTTATCGTGATCTTTTGTTGTAGGCAGCTGGTACTTTGAGTTTTCCAGTTTGTCTCAGTTTTATATGGCTTGTGATTCGTTTCGTTAATCCACACATACATAAACATGTATGCTCTTGGTTTTTTTTCCCCTGCAGTTTGTTTTCTTCAGCAATTCTAGTGTAAGAAGGAAAGTTCAGGCATGTTGGGGAGGGGCAAGAAGGGGTGTATGCAGAGAAGTGGGGGCAGGAGAGGGTGAAGAGGGGATCGGGGACTTGGGATGTATGTTCCCTGTTCACGAAGGCAGGGCTGTGGCCACCACCCATCTTCATTCCATTCCAGTCAACTTTTGCTTCTGTTGGATTTTGTGATTTCTTTTGAAGCATATGTGTGGGGTTTGTTTCATGCTGCAGATAACGGGGCTGCGTTGGTCTGATCCAGGCCTTTGGGGGTCACCCCCCGCAGGAAGACTAGGGCAGGGAGTCTCTCGACCCCCGAGGGTGCTGGTCTCCTTGGGCTCCTCCAGGGGTCTGAGAAGCAGCAGCAGTGGAAAGAAGGCATGAGGAGTGAGTCTCTTGAGAATTTGCTAATGGCCCCTAATTAAAGGAAAGAAAAGAAAACGTATCAGGACTTGGCTTTGGTCTGGATTTGACACCAGGAGGAGTCCTACAGAGGCCAGCCAGACCAAGGTCCTGGGCTGTGGGAGACTCGCCCCAGGGATGAGCATTTTATATGTAAAACTTTATATGCTCTTTAGCTGCTTTGATCTGGAATTCCAAAGAAGGGCCCAGAGGCCTGGGTTACACAGTCACACGGTCACTAGGCGGGAAGGAATTTCTGCCTTGGTGTAAAGGGGCGGAAAAAGCGGTCTGCCAGCAACATTCTGCCACCTCCTCCCTGAAGGGGGCGCCATGGGAGCGGCCTCCCTGAGGACGCCAAGTCTGAAAGGCCCCAAGGGACCTGGTGCTGTGCCTGGGGGCTCTGGAAAAAGGGCGGACTTTAACATGAGACTAAACTCCACGTAACCCAGGTCTCGAGTTAAATCCAACCATCTTCAGCCAGAATACGTTTCATAAAACCCAGACCGTCTAATTGGCTCTTAAAGATCATGTAGCGTTTTTAATTGCTCTTCCCTGCTTGAAAGCTCGCCTGAGGGGGGCACATGCTCCAAGGGTCCCAGCCCCATGGGCCCTGCGAGGCACCGGCAGGGCAGACCCTGCCCCCTTCCAGTGTTTCCCCCTACTTTGTGTGTGGTCTGGTAGAGCGTTACACTCTTCTCTCTCTCCGTACGGGAGGCTGCTAGGTAGCATGCACGGTGCCCAGCCCAGTGTGCATTTCAGGCAAACAAAACAGAACTCGTAGGAGAAGTGTGTTCCCTGCAATGCCTGGAACATACTTAAAATGGAGAGAGTTTTAAAATTCTGATAACTGGGTGGAATCCACAGAGGTTCTGACTTCGTTGGTGTGGAGCGTGGCCGCCAAGGCACCGGAATGTTTGAACAACTCCCCAGCTGACTGTAATTTAACTGGGTGCCCCTATGTGGGTTTTGTTTTTTGCTTAGTTGGAAACCAGACAAAATTTGCCGAATCGGCAAGTGAGGGTTATATACGGTATCTAATAGAAAAGGAGGTACTCTCTGGCTTAGCTAGGCCTTATTCTGTGGGGAAGTATAAGAAATAAAGTTCTATTAGAAAAAAAATTTTTTTAACTTTGAATTGGCCAAGTTACACAAATTATTATGTTTTTTATTAGAGCAGGGGAGAGGGGCAGAGGGAGAGAACGAGAGAATCGTAAGCAGGCTCTACACTCAGCATACAGCCCAACTCAGGGCTCGATCGCATGGCTCGTGACCTGAGCTGAAATCAAGAGTCTGACCTTCAACCAACTGAGCCACCCAGGCACCTGTAGACACACACACACACACACACACACACACACACACACACACTTTTTAATTTGTAGATTCTCTAAGAATGGCCAGAGGGAAATTCCTTTACCTTGACTTTGTTTCTGACCTGTTACAAACACAGAGCTCAAGAATCTCCGAAAGCACTTGGACCTGAAACAGTGGTTTTCAACTTGGGTTGTGCATTGAAATCACCTAGGGAGATATAAAAACTTCTGCCTGAGCTGAACCCTGCCCCTCCCATCTCTGCCCCCAGATTCCAGTGTAATTGGTGTAGGTGTGGCCCGGGCACACAAATGTTGAAAGAGCTCCCCAGGTGACACGGGTGGGTAGCCCCAGGTTGAGACCCCTGCCCTAGAGGGTTGCTAGCCAAGGGTAGAGGAAACGGGTAGAGTTGGTCGTCAGGTTTGTTAATCCAGGTGCTGCCGTTAACATTAGGGTGTCAGTGGCTTTGATGGATGGTGAGAAGCCAGGAGATCCCTCGCCCCAGGATGGGAGGCCAGGTGCCTTCAGGAACTGGTGTGCCCAGCTGTTCTCGTCACCCTGGGGGTTAGCACACCTGAGCGGGCAAGTCTCTGTCGGGTGCCCGTGGGGTCAGGCGCGGGCCCATTCTGGAGTTGGGGGTAGAACAGAGTCAAGGGTCGGGGAGGGGCTGTCCCCCGGAAGGCAGCCTCCTACTTGCACAGCTGAGCAGGAGGGGACACTGGCTTTGTGGGTTTTGCCTCTGACCTGTTTTCAGGCTGGGTGGATGAGGGTCACCCCAGCGTCTCCACTTTCAGCACCCAAACCAGTACACCCCGGCCCACGTCCAGGAGGCTCCAGGCGCTGGTCTGCTGGATCATCTGATTCCTGACCCAGCTAGGTCCCGGTGGTCAGGAGGGCACAGTGCGGGTGCTTTGGTTCCACCGAGGGACTTAATGGCCGGCAGAAACTGCAGCGGCCAGTGGGGACTGGTGGCTCAGGGCAAAACTAAGGCCGCTTTTTGTGCTGTGGGCACGTGTGTTTAATGCATTAGCAAATTTAGCAGGGGAAGTTTGGGAACGGTCGCCACGCCAAGAAAATGACTGTTCGCCTGGCACGACCACAGCGACTCTTTGAAAGGGCTGAGGAGGGTTTGGGGCTGAGGGCTTCAGTGCTGGCATCCTCCCCGGCCGGTCCTCCTTGGGGACGGAGGTCAGTCCCTGTAGGGCGATGCTTCAGGCTGGTGGAGACCAAGGCCCATCTGCTGAGGGGCCTCAGGCCAGAAGGGCCAAGTACCCCCTGGTGACTTCAGGCAAGTTCCTTCTGTTGACCTTAGGGACCTTCAGGTCCTCCGTCCTGCTCTGAATCTGTGCGCAAAAGGTCAGGGAGCAGGAGAGGCTGGCACCACGGGCCAGCCCGAGCTGCGTGGCAGCACAGCTCTAAGGCCCTTGTGCCGCCCACCTGAGAACATAGGCTGCTTTCTGGAAAGGTTGGTTTCTGAAAGCATAGACCCTGGCGAAGCGGTCTGACTTTGGTGCTCCGACCTTGTAGGCTCCTCCTCCTTCCTTGTGACTGTAACCCGCCATCTGCCCCCGCAGCCACTGCAGGAGGGTGGCTGAGAATGGCGGGAGTTAAGTGCTGTTGCCCCGGGGGGGGGACCGCACCTCCTACCCGGACCCTCTGCTTTGCTGTGCTGCACAGGCTGTGTTTTGTCTGCATGGTTTGGGGTCGCTGTCCTTGTGCCTTTTTTCTTCCCTGTCACCACTGTACAGGATTTGCCATGTCCTCACTGCCCCTTTTCTACATCCTCGTGTTTACCCTGGTCCTTCCCGAGCCCTGTAAATGTGTACATAGCGTCCCACTTGGCGTCCACGGGGTCTGCTCCCAGGCCAGGCCTCCCAGCACGTTCTTCCACACGCGCCTCCAGGTTGCTCGCTCAGCCGTGCAGATTTGGTAACTTTGTACAGAACTCTTTTCATTATGGTCTTAAGCTCGGAGGGCTCGCAGTCCCTCGTCCAGCCTGCAGCTAGTTTAGAAGCCTTGCACACCAGAAAAGGGTCACTTTGTGTAAAGCACCTTCTCCCACAAACGTCTTCCCGTATTGGTGTCAGTATTTATAGAAAGCAGAGCGCACCTTTCTAACTGTGGGGTTCGGCCCAGGGCCCCCGCAGGGACGTCATGGGTCTGCGGCAGCACCCCTGGCCCCCAGAGGAAGCTCCAGCTGTGTGTGGCTCCCGGTGCTTGGCACTGGGCTGGGTTCAAGACCACCACCATCTGGTGTCTCGAACAGCTTTGGAACTCCCAAGTGGGCAGAAGAGGCTCCTCGCTGCTGCCCCGGCCTGCCATTAACTGCCGAGCTCTTCCTCATCTGCCCGAGGTGCTCAGACCCGAGTGCCATTAATTCCCCGACTGCTGACCGGACTCACTCGCCCACGGCCTGCTGGCTCCCTCCGTCCTGGCCCTTCCTGCTTTCTTGGCTGGGCCTCCGGGGGCCCAGATGGAAGAAGCTACATGTATGGCCTCGTGCCCAGGGTTTGTTAGACGGCTTTGACTCTGGGATTCCCCGTGGGTCTCGCCCCAGGAGCCTCCCTCTGGAAGCAGGCTTATCTCCGGAGCTGGGGTGAGACCACCTCTAGGCCCCAAGGCGGGGAGAGAGGGGTGAGGCCCAAGGCTGCGTCCCGGGGCCCCAAGCTCTCCACGTCCTACCTGCTTCTAGCCAAAAAGGAGCAGGCTGTCAGAGGCAGGCTCCTTCAGGAACTCTAATGTACAGACCAAGGTGTAAATAAACAGTTTGCTTTTCTTGCCTGACTTGACGGTGAGTTTCTGTGGTTGGGGGAGGGAGGGTGGAAGACGGGAGGTCTGGTTCTGGGGCTCCAGGGGACAGACAGTGTCCTTTAGGAAGAGCAGGCCCCACCCTGCATACCAGGGGGGCTGGCGCCGTCCTCCAGGGGCAGGGCAGAGACCCTCGTTTTGGCCTGCTGTCCCCCGGAGAGGTGTGGCTCCCAGAAGCCCCTGGAACACCACCGTTCCAGCCGCGGGGCTGTGATGCTCCACAACCTGGTCTTTGCTGCCGCCGTGTTCCCTTTCCCAGCCGGGGCCTCCCAGGGGTCTCCGATTGCTCTGGCCACTCTAATGGGGCCCCAGGGCCATCTTCCTCCCTGTCCACCGCTGCGATTCCTCTGGGTCACAGGCCCAAGTCCTCCCCTCAAGCGTCGTTTCAGACTGACGTGCCCGCACCAGTGCTGCCAAAGCTGTGAAGCATCAAGGTGGCTGCAGGTTGAGCGGCCCAGACCCCCAGATTTCTGCCCTCTCCTGGTCTGCCCCTTCCTCTTACTGTGGCACTCCAGGTGTCGAAGGGATTCCCAGGTTGCCCAGGCCCAGCCCCTGGAGCGGAGGCTGCTCTCCCTGTTGGCCCAGACCCTCAGGACAGGCAAGACCAGGTCCCTCCACCTCCCCCCACAGGCCCTTGTGGCGTGGGTCTGCCTGTAGGCGGCCCCCCACTCAGTAGATTTACCTGGTTTCCTGGGCTGGGGTGGGGGGGGGGGAAGTCCCCTCCCAACACTGGGAATCTGTTGTCCTGGATCTCTGTTCCCTCCATCCTCCTAATGTGCCTCTTTCAAACTGCCCTACTTGAGTTGCCAGATCTGCACATAAAAATACAGGATGCCCAATTAAATTCGAATTTCAGGTCAGCGATCCTTCGGTGTAAATATGTTCTGTGCAATACTTAAAAAATTAGTAATTGCATGTCTGAAATTTGACACTGGTTCTGCCTTTCCTACCCAGCTATCCAGAAGGAACTGCTGGCCTTTCCAGAAGCTGTTAGCCCGCTTGTGCCTTTGTCTTCACATGGCCATCTTCCCTCTGTGTATCTCTGTCCAGATTTCACTGTTAGAAGGACACCGGGCATTGGATTAGGGCCCACCCTATCCCAGGATGACCTCATTTTAAACTTGCTTATATCTGCAAACACCCTATTTCCAAATAACGCCCAGTTCACAAATACCAGGGCTTAGGAATTCAACATTTCAGGGGGACACAATTCAACTCAGTTTGCTATTCTGGAGAGAGGTGAGAGCCAGCACTGCTGTGTGGACAGGCTGTGCCCTCTGCGCACGTAAATTCCCTGCTCACCTGTCCCGGATGAATAGCTTGGCTATTTCAGACATCACCAACCCTACGCCCCCTGGAGGCCACGGTTCCTGCAACGGCTTCATTGTCCAATCCCGAACTTACTAGGCCCTTAAATTTAGAGCCTTTTAGAGTGGTCCGGGCCCAGGTGAAAGTCTCCTGAGTAGGTAAAAAAAATCTGGGTCTGAAATCCCCCAACCAACCGACTTGAGCACATTGTATGTGCCACCCTCTGTGTTGGGCACTGGAGGTTGGCACGGAAGAGACAGCAGAGGCTTATGTCCTCCTGCGGGCAGGGGAGCCAGGGAGAGGTCCAGGGGGCTGCAGGAGCCGGGGACAAGGGGATTGGGATCAGGGAAGCTGATCAGGGGAGATCCCAGGGGAGCTCCCCAGGGGAGCTGGGGATCAGGGGCAGCTTCTCTGAGGAAGGGGTATTTCAGAGGAACCCTGAAGGGCTGTAGGATCAGGAACCACATACGGGGGAGGCCGGCAGAAAGCACAGCCCTTTCAGGGACTCTGGTTGGGAGGTGGGACAGGTGAGTCCACTCGGAGGCTGGTGGGCCCAGGGTGGATCTCGTTCACCATTAAGCAATTGTTTCATCGCTTCCTAATGCTCGGTGTAGAGCCAGGTGCGGGGCTTTGACGCTGAGCAAAACAGATCTGCTCCTCACCCTCATGGCACAGGGTGCCTCCAGAATGTTCAAATGGGAGGTTCTCAATCCTGGCTGCGTGTTTGAATAGCCCGAGGGAGTTTAAAACCCCACAGATAAAGGCCCCAGCCCAGCGGTTTGGATTCATGAGGTAAGGGGTGGGCTGGACGCCAAGGTTTTTCCAAAGTCCCCCAGGTGATTCCAGCATGTTCGCAGGTGTGAGGGTCACTGCTATGTAATCCCCCCCAGAGATCGTTGGGAGGGAACAGCAGGTGGAGAGGCCTTTAGAGAACGAGCAGCAGGATCTTAAGCCAAGGAGTGGCCTGCTCGGGGCCGAGTTTCAGAGAGCGGCGGCGGGACCAGGCGGCAACCTGACAGAGGAAGTGAGAGAGGAAGGCAGCCTGGGACTCAGGTAAGACCCGGGTTGTTCGCTATTTGCGGAGTAAGATGAGGAGTTAGAATTGCCAGATGTCAGTGGTGGTTTGGGCAAGGCAGCCAGGCTTCTCACAGCCTTGCTGGGAGGGTCTCCAGAAAATGTCTCAGCTCCATGCAAAGGTGGGTAAAGTCACTTTCTGCGCGCCCCCCACCCCCACCCCCGCAGCACGTGCAGCACCCGTCACACTACAGGCGGCCCAGAGCCCTGTGGCCAGCAGGGGGCGCTCGCCGCGGGACACGGCGGGCTCTCCTCGGAGGCGGCCCTCTGATCTTCCAGCCCTGGGGACCGGGATCTGGCGTCATTCCCCTCCCCTTACTCCGTGCCTGATGCAGTGCGTGGTTCTCCGGAGGTAACGCGAGGTAGTTGCCGTTAGCTTGCCTGCGCTTAGGGCTTTCTGTGTCCCAGGCAGTGTTTTGTGTGCTTCGTGTGCACTGGGCCGTTTAATCCTCACAACCATGGAGGGGAGGGGGGCAGCATTATCTCCATCTCACAGATGAGGAAACTGGGCCGCCACAGGCGACGTAACTAGCCGTAAGTCACCCAGGGTTCACGTCCAGGCAGCTGGTAAGGGGAAGAGTCATCCCAGAGCGGGACCCGGAGGAGAGGGTTGTTCAGAGCAGGGAGGAGTCACTTCCAGCTGGCAAGGCTTCAGGGGGAAAGGACATGTACGGAGCCCTGGAGCCTGCGGTCCAGGAGCAGAGGGGCTGTAAAGGGCACCGCGGGAACAAGCGTGTGGAGGTGGGACACCGAAGGATGGTGGCTTCACTGCGGCTCAGCTTGGCTGGCGGGCTGAGGGGTCACTACCGCCACAAGTGTCCTGGGGGGGGAGGTTGTGGCCTCTAGGGCCCAGGAAGTCCGGAGCCAGCTTCAAACCAGTCCTTCCAGGAACAAAACCAAGTGGTTGGGTTGGGGCTGCTGCAGGAAGTTCCCCTCACTCTCCTGCCACCCCTAGTTGGACCCTGGCTTTCACTCCAAGCTCTGATATTGTTCTGATTTGGGCAGGAAGTTGGTGTGGCCTCTGGGCTTTTAAAAAAAAAAAAAAAAAATGGTGGAGGGGCGCCTGGGTGGCTCAGTCGGTTAAGTGTCCTCCTCTTGGTTTTGGCTCAGGTCATGATCTCACGGTTCAGGAGTTCAACCTCCACATCAGGCTCCCCGCTGCTGGTGCTGAGCCCACTGGGGATTCTCTCTCCCTCTCTTTCTACCCCTCTCCCACCATGCTCTCTCTCCAAATAAATAAATTGTAAGATTTAAAACAAAAATTAAGACCATGTTTTAAATGGTGGAGCTCCTGAAAGGCCCAAATGCAGAGAGCAAAGGTGCTGAAATCTGAGCCCCTTTAAGTCACAGTTAGTGAATGATGGGGGGGTGGGGGAGGGAGTCTCCAAAGATAGTCACCATTGATTTATTCCCTCCCTGTGTGCAGGCGTCTCCCCTACTGAGAGAGGTGGAATTTTCCTCCCCTCCCCCACCTTTGGGCTGGCCACGTGACTACCCTGATCAATACATGGAAAGGTGCATCATTTGTAGCAGAAGTGATAATCCTGGGACTTCTCGGCTCTGGCCCTAAGAGGTGGCAAGGAAACTTCCGTTTCCTTCCTCTTGACATGCACCCTCTTGGAGGGCGGCTGCCATGCTCTGAGGAACCCCAAGCAGCCACGTGGTAAACTGAGGTCCCAGCCCAACAGCACCAGCTCAGTGCCAGCCATATGAGTGAGGTCATGGTGAGCCTTCCAGCCAGTCCAACACCCTTGCCGACAACAGATAGGGCAGAATTGCCTGGCCAACCCCCAGAACCACAAAAAGGGTCTAGGCTTCGAGGCGTTTGGTTACATAGCAATAGACGCATGAAACAGCGGGTGTTCAGGAGTTTGCTCTCTGTCAGGCCTCCCTTCACAAAAACCCATCTTTCCCAAAAGGAATCCTCCCCAAGCATCTTGGGGAATAATTGGGTCCATCAGTCCCCTGACCTCACCCAGGTAGTTCTCTTACTGTGCAGGAGCCCCATGGAGAATCCTGAGTGACTATGACAGCAGGATCACGTTCAGGGAAAGAATGAGTCCCGAGGGCTGTAGCTGCATAGCGGTTGTGCTCCCTAAGGCTCCTGCCTCATTTTGGGGCTTCTGGGGTGACCTGATTGTATTCAGCTCATGATCCGCCTGGGGGCCCTCCTCGCTCCTTTAAAGTCCAAGCCACCTTGAAACATCTTGTTAAGAGGGAATGCTCCGCCAGCAGGTGGAGGAGTCCGGGAAAAGTAATTGAACTAACCACCAAGAAGGGAAAGAAAGAGAGAGAAAGACGACCAAAGCGCATTAATCCTAAGTACGAAAAGCAGCCTTCATTTACATGTCTACAGGTGCGGCGTTCTCTCTAAAAAGGTTTCAAGTTGCGCTGACGTTTTCCTATTAACAGCAGCCTTAATTTAGAGCTTTCGGGCTGGCAAAGGGCCCATGAAACCCGACCAAAGGGGAAAGTGTCAGGTTGCTACTGTGCCCAAGGAAAAAAGGTCAAATAGCGTTTCAGCCCCCTGCTAACTTTAGCAGTGAATAATGAAGAAGGTGTTCAAAATTTAATTAACGCAGGACTGTGGCTAACAGCTAACTAACCCTGCTATTTTGGAGATGAGGAAACGAGATTAAATAACCACTGAGGGGACACTGGGCATGACCCCTCCCACATTCATTCAACATCGTGGAAGTTTTTGTTTTCTTAATGTTTATTTTTGAGAGAGAGAGAGAGAGAGCGCGCAGGAGCGGGGAAGGGGTAGAGAGAGAGGGAGACACAGAATCTGAAGCAGGCTCCAGGCTGTGAGCTGTCAGCACCGAGCCCAATGTGGGGCTCAAACCCATCAACTGTGAGATCACGACCTGAGCCAAAGTCAGACACTCAACCGACTGAGCCACCCAGGCGCCCCCAGCATCACCGAAGCTTTAACTCCTCCATGCAGATAACCACCAGCCCGTAAACCTAGCACCAAAGAGTGTGCTACATGTAACCTGCCGTATCAACTGCTGTGTAACAACCTCCTCCCCGCCCCCCCCCTGCAAAATGTAGTGGCTTGTAACAGGAACCATTCATTACTTTCACCATTTTGTGGCTAGGGTGGCAGGTCCTCTGCTGGGTGTGCCCGGGCTCAGTCACATAGCTGCATTCAGCTGATGAGGGGTCTGCTGGGCTGGAAGGTCCGAGATGGCCACACTGATGTGTCTAGCAGGTGGTGCCGGCTTTCGGCTGGGAGACTCTCCTGGCCTCTCACCCTCCGTTAGCCAGACTGCCTTCCTTACATGGGGGTCTCGGGACAGGGCTCTGAGATATCTCCCGGGCAGAAGCTGCAAGGTCTCTTGGGACCCAGGCTTGGGATTTTACACATCACTTTTGCCACATTCCACTGGTCAAGCCCATGTCCAAAGAGGAGGGCATAGACTCTGCCTCCGTATGGGAAAGCAGCAAAGAATGTGACCCTGAATTTAGTCTGCCACGCCTGTCTATTTAAAATTACAACCAGGGGAGCCTGGGTGGCTCCGTCAGTTAAGCGTCAGACTCTTGGTTTCCGCTCAGGTCATGATCTCACGGTTTCGCGAGTTTGAGCCCCGCATCAAGCTCTCCACAGTGCGGAGCCTGCTTGGGATTCTCGGTCTCCCTCTCGCTCTGCCCCTCCCCCACTCACCCTGTCTCTGTCTCTCGAAATAAACTTAAAAAAAAAAATAGGGGCATCTGGGTGGCTCAGTTAAGATGTCCAACTTGGGCTCAGGTCATAGTCTCGTGGTTCATGAGTTCGAGCCCCGCACTGGGCTCTGGGGTGACAGCTCAGAGCCTTGAGCCTACTTTGGATTTTGTGTCTCCCTCTCTCTTTGCCCCTCCCTCTCCCTCGTCCTCTCTCTCTCTCAAAAATGAATAGACATTAAAAAATTTTCTTCAATAAAAAAAAATAAAAAATAAAATGACAACCCTTCCTCCCCCCCTCTGGAATTTCCTATCCTTCTTCCCCACTTGATGTTTCTCCCTAGTGCTTTTCACCAGCTGATATACTATGTTTTGCTTATTTAAGAATGGACGCTCCATTAGGGCAGGGATCTGTGCTGCTTAGTTCATTGCTATAGCTCCAGCACTGAGTCTAGCACATCGTAGGTGCTCAGTGAGGATTTGTTGAAGGAATCGATGATGGGAACCTCTTACTACTGTGCTATACGGAAGTGGGTACGGCCTGATCTCTGCCCCCGGGTTCTGTGTTCTTGAGCCAGCTCTCACACTTCGGTGAAGTTTCATAGCATCTTTGCCAATGCAAAAAGGTCCTAAAAATGGCACAGACGTTTAGAAAACAGAAGTCTGATCACATACTTACGGCTGCTCACTCAAGGAGACAAGACCTGGCTCCCAGGCCTACCAGCTGAGAAGTGCACCTGGACAGACCCACTGTGACCCCACCAAGGAGCAACCCAGTGCAGCCTAGGGTTGGCTGTGAGTCACAGCAGAGGGTCGGAGAGCGAAGAATTTTCTTTTCAGGTGCTTTTATAAAATACACTCCTTAGAGCAGTTTTAGGTCGGTAGCCAAATTGAGAGTTCCATATTGCCCCTCCCCCACGCACAGCTTGCCCCACTATCAACATCCCGCACCAGAGTGGTACCTGTTACAGTCGATGAAATGATCCATTTAGAAGGACATGGGCAATGTTCATCCCACAATGGTAAGTGAGAAAAATCTGGACACCATGAAATATACCTATCTGAAAATATGCATCTGACCCTCCTGTGTTTCATATACTCGATTTCATCAAACTCACAAGTTTAAAAAGCTATTCTTTTAGGTGCCATTAAAGGGGGAAAAGGCTGATAAGACTCCAACTAATCAGTTGTCGTCCTGATTTTTAATTTGTTGGAATGTGAGGGAAAAAACCCGTGTCCGAAGATAAATACATTACAGTGTGTTTCACACACACAAGAATGTAGGTACTTGGGTTTCTCTCCGGTGGGGACACCACAGGTCCTTTGAATTCTCCTGTTCATGCTCTTAAAAACTTGCCTGCTTCTTCAACAAATGGGTGTTGGGAAAGCTGGAGAGCCAAAAGCAAAAAAATGAAGTTGGATACCTACCTTATACCCCATACAAAAATGAGCTCAACATGGAATGAAGACCTAAACATAAGACCTGAATTGATATAGCTCTTAGAAAAAAAGGAAATAGGGGGAAAGTTTCATGACGTTGGATTTGGCAATGATTTCTCGCATGAGACCAAAAGCCCAGGCAACAAGAACAAAAACAGACAAATGGAACTGATGACATCAAACTTAAGACTTCTGTACTGTAAAGGAAGCAATCAACGAATGAAAAATCAACCTACAGAAAGGGAGAAAATATTAGCCAATAATCGAATAAGAGATTAACATCTAGGATATAAAAAGAACTCCTATAACCCAACAATAAAAAAAAAAATAACCAGAATAAAAAATTGGCAAAGGACTTGAATAGACATTTCTTCAAAGAAGAGCTACAAATGGCCGGCGAGCATAGGAAAATATGCTCAACATCACAATCAGGAAAATGCCAATCCAATCACAATGAGATACTACCTGATGCCCATTAGGATGGTCACTATAAAAAAAAATGTATTGGCACAGATGTGAAGAAATTTGAACGCCTGTGCACTGGTAGTGGGGATGTAATATGGTGTAGCCACTATGGAAAACAGTACGGCATTTCCTTGAAAAAAATTAAAAATGGAATTACCATAGGATCTGGCAGTGCCACTTCTGGGCTATAGATCCCAAAGAACTGAAGACAGGATCTCATAATTGCATATCCATGTCACCGCAGCACAACTCCCAACAGCAAAGGGGTCAAAGTCACCTAAATGTTCATCGAGAAACGAATGGATTTACAAAACACAGGGAACTATCGTTGAGCTTTAAAAAAAAGGAAATCGTGTCCTGCGACAACACGGATGAACCTCGGGCACATTACGCTAAGTGAAATAAGCCAGTAACAAGAAGGCAACTACTTACTGTAGGACTCCACCTATAAGGTACCTTGGGCAGTCAAACTCTGAAACGCAGAAAGTAGAATAGTAGTTGACAGGGGCTGGGAAGCGGTTGGGAAGGGGAGTTACTTACTGTTGGGTGGGTATAGTTTCAACAGAAGTTCCATTTGTTGCACAATAATGTCCACAGGGTAGACACCACACTTTTAGACGGTCAAGATAAAACTGTGTGTGGTTTTGTTTTTTGTGTTTTTTTTTTTTTTTTTAGCACACACAAAAATCGTTTTCCTGGGTTTCCCTAAATCTCCACGCTGTATACTTTTTAAAAAGTTCTATAAATAAGCAAGAATGACTTTGGAGTGGCGGTGGAAGGGTGATCAATGGTGCCATTGGTCTGATTTGTGTCTCCCTGCCCCCCCCCCCCTCGCCCGGCGCTGGCCTGCAGGAGGGCTGGAGTTGGCTGCAGTTGGCCATGTCCTGCCCCCAGGAGGAGGGCTCTTCTACCCCCCACCCCCACCCACCTCTCCTGGAACAGACGCTGTGGCCACACCAAAGTCGGACGGAGGGGCGTAACTGCCTTTAAAAAATTTTTTAAACAAAATACAAGATCTACGAAAAAGTATAAAGGATCATAATAAGCACTCATATTCCCACCATTTTAGCTTTTTGCCTCTTTCACAGAATACACAACAAACACTACCAACAAAGTTCCTTTTGTCCCCTATCTCCAGCCAGTCTCCTCCTCTCCTTTATATTTTACTACTTTATACTTGTACCTGCTTTGTACGTCTTTCCCTTTAATAAATGGTTTTATTGTCCGATATCCTGCTTTCTAAAATCACGTATTTTTAGAAAGCAGGATATCGGACAATAAAACCATTTATTTGGTTTTGCGCACTACCTATGCCGACAATCCTTCCTTTGACTCTAGAGCATTCCTTTTTAATAGTGACCCCCTGTTCCCTGGCATGGACAGACTATCAGCTTCATCCAGGTCGCCTCCCAGGTTCACTCCCACTAGCACTGTCGCCACGAACATCCCTGGGGGCATCTTCTTGTGCGCCCACGTCGGTTCCTCCCGGGCAAGGCCATCTTGTCTAAACAGATATTTATCAGGAGTCTCCCGTGCCAGGGTTTGAAGGGCAAGGGCGGAGCGTGAACCAGCCGGGGAAGGTGTTCCTTACCCAGACTGCCGCTCCTGCGGGGTTAGCGAAGGAAAGTCACCTCTCCGCTCCCCAGAAGCCTGGCCCTCATCCCCCCACCCGGCTCCCTACATGTTTTTCCAAAGCCGGGACCGTCCACACCTGCACTGCCCTTCTTGCCCCTTCGGCGCCCGGTATGCTCGGCCCGAAGCCCCGTAGCTGCCCGCGCAACCTGCCGACTCGACGGAAAAGACCCGGCCAAGGTCACACAGCTGGGCGCTCGCGGCCGCGGTATCCGCTTCCGCTCGCGTCGTAGCAAGCATCGGCCGTGGTTTTTCTCCGTCTGGGCTCCCGGTCCCGCCGAAGCCTCTCGCTAATCCCCGGCGGGCCTCCTCCCGGCTTTCCCGGGGAGGAGGGCGGGGCCGGGCCAGAGCGCCGCTAGTTCGGGTCCCGCCGCAGGCAGGACTCCGGCGCCAGGCCCGGCCCGACCAAGCGGCTGGCAGAGGTGGGTCTGCAGGGGCGGGTCTGGAGGGGCGGGCGGGAAGCCGGGGGCGGGGCCGGAGGCGGGGCCATGCGCTTCCTGCGCCTGCGCCGCCTACCCTCCACTGAGAGCTTCCACCGCTCGCTCGGCTGTCAGGCGCGGTGGCCAAGTGGTAAGGCGTCGGTCTCGTAAACCGAAGATCGCGGGTTCGAACCCCGTCCGTGCCTGAGGCTTGAGGTTGGGGCTTGGCGATAGGGGTTTGTTGTCCCCACGTGCGCCGTCCCTTAGCTGCGTGGCATTTTTTACTTTTCAGATTCCGTCCGGGCGTTCTCCAGCCTGCCCCTCCCCCCAGGCTGTGTAGCGCAGGCCCGGCCAGTTCGCTGGGGCTCGCGGGACCGCTGGTGTGGACGCGCTCCGTCCCTGTCGCGCAGCGCTGCGCTAGTGGCACCGGCGTTCGTCTCTACGGGGCCCCGCTCCCCTTGCGGTCCTACGCCGGCCGGACCTTTATGGGGCCCCTGTGATACCGGTGGGGACACCGAGGCCCCAGGTGGAGAGCCCACGCGAGGCATTGACGTTGCCAGCGGGGGAAGGGGCTCTAGCGTCGCTTGGCTTTGCGTGTCTTAAGGGTGGGAGAACTTTCCAGAGAGGACTTTGGAATTTCTGGACCGGTGTTTTCTGGTTTCTGTTTGTTCCTTGAAAGGTGAGTTATCCACCTGTGCTTACAGTCTGCCTTCTTGTTGAGGAAGCCAGCCACATCGCTCAACTGGTGGGCGCTTAGTCCTTTCCCAGCTCTTGGGAACTGACAGTTTGAGTCTGGTGCCTGTCTGTGTGATCCGTTCATTCCGGCCCCCTAGCCGGTTATGACACTCCCCAAGTCATCTCTAGGATAAACAGCCCAATTTAATATGACATGATGTTGAGTGCCTCTAATTTCTGAATCACTCAGCCTGTCTCCTTTAATTGTAATCCTCAGCAATGAAAATACTACTCCAGAGATAGTTTCATGAATGGAGCTTAGGCCTCCCTCGTTCCACATCCCATGCTTCTCTTAATGTGACCCCAAATCACATTACCTTTCCAGAGGCCCCTGTCACACAGTTGACCATGGGGACATGGGGAGCTTCCGGTGGACTGAATGTCAGAGTCTCTGAGGGGATGTCTAGGGTTATCAGAAGACAGGATGTGGGGCCCTGGGAACAGGGAAATATATTGATCTTTTCCCTAAGATTCCAATAAACGGAAGAAATGCTCTTGGCTTTTGAAGGGAATGCTGAGCTAGGGATTCGGTGTTGTCGTAGAATTGTCAGTAAATGCAAATTGAGACAGATTCTAGATATTCAGAAATAGGAAGAGGAAAGGTCCTGACCTACTGGATCGTGCATTGATTCTTATGCCTTAAACTGGATTCCTGATGAGAAGGAACTCCACAGTGAGGCATTGGGTCTCCTGTAGAAGCTGGAGCAGAGAATTTCACCTGTATAGAGGTGGGGACAATGAATCAATAAAATCAATAAAAGAGAGTCAAGGTACAGAAGAGGTCAACATACAGATGTTGGAGGAAACGTGGGCCCCCAAAGGTAAAGGGTCAGACCCACCACGTACTGGGATGATCACGGGAGCAGAGGTCTTACAGTTACCTTGAAGGCCCATGGGTATCTACACTCACCTTGGTGGGGCTGGAGGTAGGTCATTGGCTTAAAGGGTGAGGGCACAGGCAGGAAGGGATACCTATGTTGAGTTTATGACATGACCTCTATTAAATCACTCACATGCCCTGGACTTCAACTTGTTGCAAAATTCAAAAGTTGAAAGAGATGTTTCCTAAATACCCTGTGGCCTGAAATTCTGTTTCTGCCTCAGAGCCCAGACCTTTGGAGAAGCCAGGGGGCCTGAAGCTGTCCCGCCCATCTTTCTCATGACTGCCAAGGTGGTGAAAAATAATAGTCCCTTTCACAGTGGGGCCTGGTCATCATGCCCTCATGATGAGATTGGTATGACCCTGGCTCCCCCATCCAAAAGGTTGCAGTCAGTCCTCCCAGATGAGCGACAAAGGCTCCCATTCCTGATACACTTTAGTCTGTCCGTCTCCTTCTTTAATTGTGACGTGTAGCACGGAGGCTCCTACTCCAGAGATAGCTTCGTTGACTGCCAGTTTCCCCTCCCCGCTCAGACCTCTTGCCATATGCTCCCTGCCAGGGTCTAGATCAGAAGACAGGGCCTCTGGCACTCCAGTTTGAGAGCCACGTAGGCAGATGACCATTTGTGGGCAGCTAAAACCTCCAGGATATTTTTAAAAATATAAACCACGTTAGGTCAGGCCTCTTCCTTCCTGTACATGAATATTATTTAACTTAAAAGCAGAATTTGGCAAGTAGATCTGTTTTGCCTCCTGCTGTCAGTTTGAATCCAATATTCCAGCCTAGAGAGATGTATTTTTAAATCTTTCCTTGTACAATCAAACACAGATCCGAAAGCCACACGAATCAGGTCAATGTCTTAACGAATTATATACGCAGAATACTACTCAGGTCAGAGAACTTGGCCAGACCCCCCAGAAACCTGTTTTATGTGTCCCCTTCTCAGTACGGCCCCCCCCACAGCCAGAATAGTCGCTACTCCTATAGTTACCATTTACTTGGATTTTTTTAAAAACTTTTTTCGTGCTTGTTTTTTTTTTTTTTTTAATTTTTTTTTTCAACGTTTATTTATTTTTGGGACAGAGAGAGACAGAGCATGAACGGGGGAGGGGCAGAGAGAGAGGGAGACACAGAATCAGAAACAGGCTCCAGGCTCTGAGCCATCAGCCCAGAGCCTGACGCGGGGCTCGAACTCACGGACCGCGAGATCGTGACCTGGCTGAAGTTGGACGCTCAACCGACTGCGCCACCCAGGCGCCCCTCGTGCTTGTTTATTTTTGAGAGAGAGCGAGAGCATGAGCTGGGGAAAGGCAGAGAGAGGGAGAGAGAGAGAGAGAGAGAGAGAGAGAGAGAATCTGAAGCAGGCTCCAGGCACAGAGCCCGATGCGGGACTCAAACCCACAAGCTGTGGGATCATGACAGGAGCCAAAGTTGGATGCTTAACCAGCTGAGCCACCCAGGCACCCCTTGCATTTTTTTTTTTAATGTTTTAATGTTTGTTTATTTTGAGAGAGAGCACGCAGGCACAAGTGGGGGAGGGGTGGAGACAGAGGATCCAAAGCGGGCTCTGCCTTGTCACTTGTCAGCCTTGTCACTGTCGGCGCGGAGCCTGATGCAGGGCTTGATCCCACGAACCTGCGAGATCATGACCTGAGCTGAAACTAAGAGTCAGATGCTTAACCAGCTGAGCCACCCAGGAGCCCCACCCCTTACTTGCATTTTTACTTACCAGCTACTCATGCATCTTTATACCCTATAGTTTAACTTTGTTCACTTTTATTTTTTTAATGTTTACTTTTAATTTTTTTAACGTTTATTTTTGAGAGAGAGAGAGCGGGAGACACAGAATCTGAAGCAGTTCCAGGCTCTGAACTATCAGCACAGAGCCTGATGCGGGGCTCGAACTTGTGAACTGATCACGACCTGAGCTGAAGTCAGACGCTTAACCAGCTAAGCCACCCAGGTGCCCCTTTGTTCATTTTTAAAACTGATATATCTTTTAAGCCGGTTTTTTTTTTTTCAATCACTAGGATTATCTTCCTTCATTTCCTCGCAGTGTATCAGTTGAGGAAGCTGGCCAACTTGACCTGTAGGGTTTCCTATAGTCTGGACTTTGCTAACTGCAAACTCCCAATGTAGTTAAACAAGCTCCTGGTCCTTGGTATGTTTTGCAAATTAGCAGCTATGTCCAGACACAGGATCAGAGTCAGGTTCGATATCTTTGGCAAGATTCTAGTATCATCTTCTCTGAGGAACCTCTGATTCCCCCAGGGTAGTAAGTGACTCGGCTTCTTGTCTGAGGCCTCTCTGTGTGTCTCACCCTATGGCTGCGGGGCCCCTTAGGGCTGAGACAGTGTCTCACTCCTGTCTGGGTTTTCAGCACCTGGTCCAGAGATAGAGGCCTGGTATCAGAGAGGTCCCTATTTGGAGGGTTGGGGAAGTCTTCTCTGGAGAGGTGAGGTCATTTGCTAGGCGCTGGAGGATGGAGAGGATTGCGCCAGAGCACCGCAATATCTTGTGTACTCCTGCACTCATTCAGTCATCTCCCCCCCCCCCCCCCCCCGCCAAGTCTTTATCTGTTTTTAGAGAAACAGAGAGTGTGAGTGGTGGGGAGAGGCAGAGAAAGAGGGAGAATCTTAAGCAGGCTCCACACTGTCAGCACAGAGCCCGATGCGGGGCTCGAACTCGTGAACCATGAGGTCATGACCTGAGCTGAAATCATGAGTTGGACCCTTAACCCATGGAGCCCGGTGCCCCTCAATCATCTTTGACACTCAGATACCATGTCCAGCTTGAAGCTAACCAGGCAGGGGATAAGGTACTTTTCTTTTCCCCATGGCCCTTCTAACCTTGCACATAAAATGGAATTTCAAATTAAGAAACAAAGCCAGAGTGAGTATTTTTTTTTTAATTTTTTTTTTCAACGTTTATTTATTTTTGGGACAGAGAGAGACAGAGCATGAACGGGGGAGGAGCAGAGAGAGAGGGAGACACAGAATCGGAAACAGGCTCCAGGCTCTGAGCCATCAGCCCAGAGCCTGACGCGGGGCTCGAACTCCCGGACCGCGAGATCGTGACCTGGCTGAAGTCGGACGCTTAACCGACTGCGCCACCCAGGCGCCCCTAGTATTTTTTTTTTTTTTACATGTTTGTTTTTGAGAGAGAGAGACAGAGCACCAGCAGGGGAGGGGCAGAGAGAGGGAGACATGGAATCCGAAACAGGCTTCAGGCTCCGAGCTGTCAGCACAGAGCCCCACGTGGGGCTCAAATATGTGAACTGCGGGATCGTGACCTGAGATGAAGTTGGACATTTAACCGACTGGGGGACAGGCGCCCCCAGAGTGAGTATTTGTTTATTAATAAGCACTAAAGGTCCAACCCCATTCTTGGTGACAAAAGTTACAATTCAGAATCACGGACTGATGGGAATGAAAATGACCATTCGATCCTTGTTTTATAGCCACAGAAACGGGTAAAGAAAGGGGAGTGATTTGTTCAAGGTCATCCAGAAAGCTCTTCCTTTATCATATGGATTAAGCTCTTCCACATAATCAGCATGAATCTGTTTGGAGATGTCGTGTTCATTATTGCGTGACACGTACCCAGGAGATGGTCCATCTCTTTGCCAGCCTGTGAGCCAGACGGGTACTTTACTTGTCTAATATTCACCCCGATCAATAGGAAAAACATATAGGGACAAAAATCACAGGCTTGACCAGACTACTTAGGCTGTAGAGGCAGGGGAGGAACATAGACACAAATTGCCAACGGTGTGTCAAATCCCCAGGAGACCTGACTACTAGCTCCTCTGGACCAAGGACTCTAACATCGTCCAGACACTTACCCTGCCCGTTGAAAGCCTTTCAGAGAGCCCTGGGTGACAAGGGCTGGGACTCTGGGCCAGTAGGGCTCCCTGTGTGACCTAACTTCCCCCACTGCCGGCCTCACTCCTTAGGTCAAGTTCAGAGGGTGCAACCTAAGCAGAGTATCAGACCGCCTGCCTCTTCCCTAACCTCCATCACGCAGGAAAACTGAACCCAGCTTGAAGCACTGCCTTAGCATTGCTGACATATTATTACACCTGCAAAGAATTGACTCCTTTCTGGGGGATTTACCCGTCTGCTGCTGCTTGTGGGCAAGCGTCCTGTCTTCTCAAGTGACCTAGATAGATAAGGTAAGCAACAGTTAAAAAAAACGAAACAAAACAAAAAGTCAGTAACTTCTCTTCCTACAGTTAAGGAATAGTGAAGCTGGGAGAAACCACAGAGAAAATTACGTTCCAGTTTGGTCAGTGATGAAACAGAGGCCCAGGGACAGAGAAGAACTGATTGAAGGTTGCACAGGTGTGAGGAGGTGGAAAAGGCCCCAAAAGTTGACAAGACCGGTGATCCCCGGTGTGGCTTTTCTGCAGCACAGATCTTATGCCCAGCCTGTCTCTTTCCTGAGCTCCGGGGTTCTTTCCTCTGTCCAAGCCACCTGGGCCAGGAAACAAAATGCACGTAGATTGCCATCCGAACAAAACATGCTGTGTCTTGTGTCCAAACTCTTTCTGACGGATGGCGGGAGACCGAAAAGAAGCCAGCACGGTCGGCACTGTAGAACTTGCATCTGATAGGCTGGATGGTCGGGGCGGGGGGGGGGGGGGGGTGGGGGGGTGGGAGTGAAGTTGAAAGAACGCAGCAGCACAGTGTGACCTTGGGTAAATCCTTCCATCCCTGCAAGCCCCGTTCCTGTGTCCGCAAAATGGGGTTTTATTGCCCTGCCTTGCCACTTCACAGCACTTTGTGTGTTGCTGGATACATGGCAGGAGTTCATGTGTAGCAGAGAATCGGTACGGAGACATGATGTTGATTTTGAATACCTTGAATAGTTTGGTTATTGGAGGCCAAGGTAGATGCCAGCCCTCCTGCCCTAGGGGGATGTGTTCACCCCCTGAGAGGAAACTGGTGAAATCAGGAAGTGTCGGGGGAGTGCCTCTGTGTGGCTCGGCCCTAGGGGGCCCCCAGGAGGGTTTGGGGCCGTCAAGCCCCAAATAGCAAAGCCGGGTTCTCAGGGCAGTGTAGGCGGGACTGAAAGGCATTCGGCAAATATTTACTGAGTGTGCGTTATGTGCCAGGCACTGGGACACAGTAACGTATGAAAGAGACAGAAACTCCTACCCCTGCGGAGCTTACATTCTAGGAGTTGGAGGCAAAGATCAGCAGGGGGACAGAATACACTCAGATGAGTACGATATGTGGCACATAGAGGGGAGAAGAGCTATGGGAAGGGGAAAAAGCTAGGTGGGGGGACGAGGTGTGACGGGAAAGGGGGCTGCAGTTGAAAACAGGGCAGCCGTGGAAGACCTAGGGAAGAATCTAGAATGGCGGGAGCGAGAGAACAAGGTCAGTGTCTCCAGCTCTATGGGATTTTGTTCCCAAGGCAGGCTGATCCCTCCCAGTGACAGAGATGGATGTCAGAGTATCTGGGACATTAAGACTGTTCGTGTCACACCCTGCCCTCCCCTCTCCACCCCCCTCAAGGGCTCTAAGGCCTGCTTGCTAAAGAGCCTGACTCCTAGGGGTCATTTGTTGGTGGGGGGGGGTGCAAAAAGGGCAGAAGCAGCAGGGCAGATTGGAGAGGCAGGCTCCATTGCAAGAAGGTGGCATGAGTGGCCCTGGATGCTGGGCTTCTCTGAGCTACTTCCCGGGAGCAGGCCGTTGGAAGATGCACCAGACAGGGGAGGCACTCGGTGGAAAGGGGTGGGTCTAAGGCCTGCATTTACTAGAGTGATTTCACCTATAAAATGTGGGTAATAATAACACCTGTGTCCGAAGGTCAGTGTGAGAATGTGTGGAGAAGCACAGGGTGTTGGCGCCTAGAAATTTCTCACTGAGAGCTATCTCATCTTGGCACGTTCTCTCAGCTGGTATTTTCTTCTTTCTTTCTTTCTTTTTTTTTTTTATAAGATTTTACGTATTTAGAAATTTTTTTTAAATTTAAGAGAGAGAGAGAGAGAGAGAGGGAGAGAACAAGTGGGGGAGGAGCAGAGAGAGAGAGAGGGAGGGAGACAGAATCCCAAGAATCCCAAGTAGGCTCTGTACTGCCAGTGTGGAGCCCTACGCGGGCCCCGAACCCACGAACCTGAGCAGAAACCAGGGGTCAGATGCTTAACCAGCTGAGCCACCCACGTGCCCCTAAATAAGATTTTATTTTTACACCCAATCTCTACACCCAACATGGGGCCCCGAACCCACCACTCTGAGATCAAGAGTTGCATGCTCTGTTGACTGAGCCCCAGCCAGGCGCCCTGGTGGCATTTTTCAAGTTGTAGGAGATAACCATGAGTGGATAATGAAATAAATTTTAACAGCTTGAGAGCAGCATTTTTTTTTTTTAAGGGAACAGAATAGGACCACGTAAAATTGTTTTGAGTAGGTATGAATTGCTTCACGAGAAGTTTTATATACGTATGTAGATATTTCCTACCTTGAGGCATGACTGCAAGTTTGAAAGCCACTGCCTTGAGGCAGTCTCTGTAAAGCCGGTCCTTCCGGAAGGGGTGTTTTTCTGACTTACTGATTTGCATGCCACTGTCCCCATTTTTGTCATATCAGAATACCACTCATACTAGTATAGACTGAATACCTGGCTGTGAGTGGGCTCACTTTAACCATTTTTTGCCTAACTGTGACAACAGTACTTATGACACTGACATTGAAAAATACACACCACGTTTTTTGTTTGTTTTCAACCTAAAGCCATCTCACACGTGAGCACTGTGCTGGGGGACACTGGTTAAAGAGCCTCAAGATGAAAGCGCTTTCTCAAAGTAAGGCTGGAGAAACTGAGACTCAGACCAGTCCCAGCCCCTCTCAGGGTCCCTTTCTGCCCTGCCCCACACTGCACGGCTTCCCTAGTTTTGGGTGTTGACCTTCCCACAGTGGCCTCCTCAAGAAGCAAAGGACAGCCCCTGTCTGCTTGTGGACTGGCTCAGGATCTTTTGGGGGATGTAACCCCCAGTGGAGGAGGCCAGGGCCCGGTATCTTAACTTTGTCTTGTGAGCTTTGTCCCCGGCACCAACTTGGCAGAATTTCCTTTCTAGTCCAGCTTTGATTCCATTGATGGGATTAGGTGCCCCCCACGGCCATGTGCTTTGATGTGGTCAGGGGGGTAGCAGGGAGATTTCAAACTCGGAGAGCAAATCTTAATCTTCTGCAGGCGTCTCTGGGATCAGCGCTGGGGTAAACGCACTCCATCCCTGCCCTTTCATCCCCCCAGGGCACCAGCTCCTCCAGGCTCTGAGACCCAAGGGTTTGTCAGATTTAGAGAAAGCAATAAAAGGGGAAGAGAAAGCGCACGAACCCCAGGCCCCCTCTAGCTCAGGCAGCATCACCAGCAATGTCAGGGCATTTTCCTCTTTCTTCTCTTCTAATCCTGGGCTCCCACAAAATGGGGAATTGCAGACCCTTGGGGCCAGTGGCTCATCCTGACCCGGCACCGAGCGCCTCTGCCTGTGCCTGGCTGCCATCTGCCCTCCATCCTTCCCAGAGTGACTCTTTCCTGGGAGCACCTGCTCTTGCAATCTGTCTGTCCCGCCCTGGAATCTTTCTGGCCTCAAGGTGGGGGAGGGGGTGGGAGCTGGCAAATTGAGCAGATAAACCACTCAACTTCCACTTCCACTTTTAAGGTATGTTTTGGGTTGGTGAGGACAGGAAAGAGAAGACAGGAACACAGCCAATAGCTGTATCAGGCCATAGACAGGTATTTCTCATTATTTTCTTTAAATCAGACTTCGAGGTTCCATCTGAGGAGGGGGAGGGGCGCTCAATCTCAGTGGTTATTTGGGCTTCTCCATCATTCCCTCTTACTCTCTCCTCCATGTTCCCAGGAATCCTGGCCATCTTGAGGATGGGCATCTTGGCAGAGGCCCGTGGATGCTCCAGAATGCTCAGATGAGACGCTCAGTTGTACTTCCCGATGTCCTGACTTCTAGAGAGAGTGGGGCAGCAGGTCCCCACAAAGGGGATTCCTCTGACTTCCAACCCCTTTCCAATCCTGGGAAAGTTCTCTCTTGGCTTCTCAGCTTTTCTCTACCACCCTTCCTCCCCACAGTCCCCCTAAAGGAGCTCAGGTTTTCAGAAAGCACAGCCAAAGAGGTTGTTTGCAGGCAACTGGAAGGGGGTAGGAAGAGGGCAGAAAACCCATTCACATATCAACAAAGCACGCTGCTGGTAACCCCGCTTGGCGCTTTACATTTATTATCATCTCGTTGGTTGACCACCAAAGCCCGAAGGAAACGCCAGGCGGGCTCCGGGTTCCAAATGGGGAGGTTGAGGCCGGCCGCAGGAGAGCTCCACCGGAGCAGCGTGGCCGGCAGGGGGCTCTCCGCGCCGGCCTTCGCGGGAGGACGCGCCGGCAGCCGCTCTGACCGGCCAGAGGAGGAAAAGGGAAAATTACTGGAGCTCGGGGGCGGGAAGGGCTGCGTGACTGGGAGGAAGGCACTCGAAACTGTCGGGCCGCTAGCGTCCGGGCTCGATCCCCGGGGCGGCTCCGGCAGCCGGGCAGAGGGGCGCCCAGGCCACCCTCCCACCCCCGCCCGGGTGTCTTCCCGCGGGTGCCGCAGCCCGGAGCGGGCGCCGCGGCCGGGGGCGGTGCCGCCGAGGGGCGGGCGGAGGGCGGACCGGGGCGGGGCGCCGTCCGCTCGGCTCCGGGAGGCGGTGCGGGCGGGCGCTGGCCGCGTCCGCCCGCCCGGAGCCGCGGGGCGCGCAGCCTTCCTGATGTGTCACCAGCACGTGGAGCTAGCTAGGGCCGCGCGAACGAGCGGAACTCCCCCAACTTTCGAGGGGTCTCGCCGCCCCGCTCCTCTCCCCCACAGCGCCGGGCTCGCGCTCCCTTGGGGAGGGGGCGGCGGCGGCCCCCAGGTCCGGGCAGGTTGAGCGAGGCCGCGGCGCCCGGTCCGGCGCGCGCGCAGGGCTCCGGGACGTCGGGGCGTGGGGCCCGGCTCGCAGCTACTTACCCGACCCCCGGCGGCGGCGGCGGCGGCGGCGGTGGAGGCGGCGGTGGAGGCGGCGGCGGCGGCGGCGGAGCGGGCTCGGCGGTGCGGGAGGGCGCGGCCTGCGGTGGGAGGCGCCCCGCCTGGGGCTCGGCCCCGGCCCTGCGCCCCGCAGATCTGAGCGCAGGTAACCGAGGCGGCGCGGAGCTGGGCCTCGCGGGCGCGGCGTGGGATCGTGGCGAAGTTTCTCAGCGTGTAACTCTCGCGCTCTCGGCTGGCGTTGCGGGGTCGGGGACGGCTGGGTCCCCACACCTCCCCCACGCCCAGCACTGTCCCTCGGCCTGCGCCCGGTGGCCTGGAGGCCGCGGCACCGAACGTCGTGTAACCCTTCGTGGGCCGGTCTCGGAGCCCTCGGGCCGAGGTCGGGCGGGGCGGGTGCCTTCTTAGGCGGACACCGCTTGGGGAAAACCCGGAGCGTCGGCTGAGCAGAGCGCCTTGGAAAGCGGGCGGTGGGATCCCGCCCGAAGAAGCCCGTCGGGGACGCGCCCGCACCCCGACCTCGGAGACGCGCGGGAGCTGAGGGCTGGGTCTTTGCGGGCGAGATGAGGGTGTCGGTTCAACTGGCCTACAAAGTCCCAGTCCTCGGCCCCCAGGACCGGCAGCTTCTCCGAGCTTCAGGCCGGCTCGGCAGGAGCTCAGCGCTTAGGCGGGAGTGTGAACTCCTGCCAGGGGCCACCTCCCGGGGCCACACTGGAGAGGGGGCAGCAAGGGGCCCACGGCGCGGGCTCAGTGGGCGGATTCGAGGGATCCCTGTGCTTCGCAGGAACGGTGGGAACGTGCTCAGAACTTTAAGTCGGTCACTATGTGCAATCGGTGGCAGGTCCGTGTTCTTCGGGTGGAGCCGGTTCCCGCCAGAGCGGACGTGGAGTGGAGGGTGGGGGGGGGGGGGAGGGACAGCCCACCAAGGCTTGCCCTGCCGCGCTTCCCAGGGCGGCTGCCTTGAGCTTGGAAGTGGGGAGGATCACCCGATTTCTGGAGTTGCCCCCTGGGAGATGGCCCTGGATGTGGAGGTTTAGCCTCTGTGGAGGGGGACGCCCCTGCCCCTCCCTTCCACCACCCTTTCTTTAAAGGTACATCTTTGTGGGAGTGTCCTTTTGTTCCTTGATCTGTGCAAGGTAATGTTGACGGCTCTGAGTCCTCAAGTTTTATGCCGAGGCTCCCTTAAACCCTCTACCCGCTTTGCTTCTAGCCCCCCAAAAGAAAAGCTCCACCAGCCCCCAAGACTTCAGGTTTGCTGGGTGTTGGAACTTTCTGTTTGTTTTTGTTTGTATTGTGTTTGGGCTATCTTTGGCCGTAGGGGCCTTGGAAAAACATTTGGGAACACACGCCGCCAGGTGACCTGAACTGTGTGAAGGGCAAGTTGACAAAACAGGGCACCTTGGGCCTCCTTCCACCTGGCTTTGGAAAACTGGAGAGTTTTCTAGAAGCTGGGAGGAGGGTGAGGGAGAAAGCAGCCCAGCCGGGGTGACCCCTTTCTGGAAGTTGTGCAGAGACCCCATCTGGAAGGTTTCTCCACAGGCTTCTGTGGGCTTAGTGTAGAGTTGGCTCTGCGGGAACCCAGCGTGGCCTCTGTCCCTGTTTGGGTGGCCATGCGGGGGCCTGAACAGAGGGGTGAGGTATGTGGAGGGGAGCCCCATGTGCTGTGGGGTCACTGAGGCAAGGCTGGGCCTGTGGGTCCAGCGGTGGACAAAGCCTAGCACTGCAGCTGGCCTGCACTTCTCAGGGGGAGCTTTGTCCTGCAGGCTGTAGTCAGTGTTACGTGCAGATGCCACAATTATGGGAAGAAGTCTGTTGGTCACTTATCTAAAGGTGCAAGGTGCAAACTCTCAGTTTTGAGGCAACATTGTTTCGGAGCGGGATGGTGGGAGCTTGGACTGGAGGCCTTGCCCTGTTTAAGGGAAAAGTGCTCTCTTTGGAGTACTGAACCAAGTTGGGAAAACAGATTTCTCCCTTTGAACCAATGCCTCTCCCGGCCCTGGGGATGCGTATCTTAAAGTAAATGAAGTGGAAATCTCCAGAATGTTATGTGGTCATAAAACATGCGCAGAACTGGGCTGGAGCGATGAGATGCGGAAAAGCTGGCAGAGTTGGCTGATTTGCACCCTCCCCAGAGGGGACAGACACGGGAATCAGGGACATAAATCCTGGGAACACGGGCATAAGGAGTCGTCGGTCGGTGTCCGTGGCCTCCTTGGCCTGGTTCAGGTGGCTGGCAATTCTCCCTCGGGCTATGCCCCATTCTCCAGGGCTGACCTGGGGTTTTAGGGATTTTTAGGAAATGCCCTAGTGCTTCATTTCTTCGGGGGAAGTGAGTGATTACGTTTTTCCTTGGGATTTTTCCTTTGCAAAATGTGACTGAATCAGCTACCCAGTGGGCTGGCCTGGCCTGGCCTCCAGCAGCTGATTTGTGCTTTGATTTAAGCCGTCGTATTTAGCAATTGTGCTTCGGTTGAGAGCCTTTTGATTTCGCTGTCCCCCTTTTGAATTCTTCTAGTTTTCCTGAAACTGGCGCCTCCTCTGCCCCTCCCCCCACCCCCTCCATCCCTGTAAGCCCGGTACCTCACTTGGTCGGGAAAGCGGCTTCCGGGGCTGGCCCTTGTGCCCTGGGGCCGGCTTCGGGAAGCTGGCTGGAGGGAAGGGTTTCAACCAGACCCCCAGGGAGACCCATGGAAGACTTAAAATCCAGCTGGACTCCTGGTCTTGCCTACTGGGAGGAAACCCGGATTCCCTCAACTCTTAAGTAGATTGCAGCCTGGTGAATAACCTTGCCCTTGTGGCTTTTTTTTTTTTTTTTTTAAAGACAAACCAAATCCCAACCTATGAAAGATGGGAGATCCATTTTTGTTTAGCCAGATTGGATTGGCAAGGGAGGTGTTCGGAGAAGCCACCCCTCTCATCTCGGCTCCCAGTGTCCTAGCAACTCTGGGAGTTCTGATATTTAGAAATACCTCTGGGGTTTCACAGGTGGCCGTGCCTGGGGGTGGCCCAGGTCTCCTTCGGTGCACCTTTGCCCAAAGCCCAGCTTTTGGAACCGTTAGTGGAGGTCAGCGTTCTGTCTCCTGCTTCGTGCTAATGTGTGGCCCTCACTCCAGCACGGGGTGGATTTTCCTTCCAGGCCAGTTTGCGGCTCTCTGAGCACGATGGTGACTGTTTGGCCTGTCTTCATTCTTCTCCACAAAAGAACAGCACTCCTGCTCTGTGACAGGTCCGTGAAAGAGGTGTCCCGGAAGCTAGGGGCAGTCTGGGTTCCAGGAAGAGTTTTTCTTGAAGCGGCCTAGCGTGAGGGCCATGATGATGGACCCTGGGTCCCGAGGGGCTTGACTTGGAATCCTGACTGCCACTTGCCAGCTGAGCAGCCTTTGACAAGTAACTGCTCTGTGCCCGTTTCTTCCCCTCGTGAAGGAAGCTCGATACTACGATGTAGCGTTGTGGCGAGGCTGATAGGAAGAATGTAGATTCGTTGCCTGGCATAACACCAGTGGACCTTTGACTGGTCCTCGTCTCCTCGGCTCTCGTATTTGGAATCTACGTGAGTATACGCGTTGGTTGAGAAGGTGCAAGCGGAGTGACTTGAGACCTCAGGCTTGTGGTCTCGTGGGTTGGAAGGTCTTGTACGGTGTCTGCCGTGTAGCCTGGGGCAAGTTACTTAACCTCCTGGGAACAGCAGCTTAGTGATCATAAGGTGGGGATGAGGTCTGGGAACCTCTTCCCCTGTCTCAGCCTTTCTTGTCTACTGACCGTGTGCCTGGGACTGGGCCGGGCGAGGGTTACGGCCGTGAGACGTGCACGATCCCTCGGCTGCCCACTGTGATTTGTACTCCGGTTCTGAGAGCAGCCGAGGGGTGTCGGGAGTCCTCTTGTGGCTGAGGCTCGGAGGGGAGGGGGTCCCCCCAGCATCTGATGGCCACTTCCTGGTGCAGTAGGGCTTCCCAGGTTGGGAGCCGGCAACGGAGAGCTGTGGAACAGGAGGTGGATGGGGCTGGATTAGCCAGCACAGAGTACTTAAAGTACCCCGGATGTGCACATGTGGCCACCTCGAACATCTGCTCAGCCATACACCCAGCCACTTCGTGAAAGGTCCCCAGGAAAGGTGAATTGCCACAGCTTGGCAATGCCCATTCATTGACCCAGCGGGCATGCTAAGAGCAACTCTAGCGGGACCAGTCAAGCAGGGTACAAAATCAAAGTGGGGGTGGGGGTGGAAGGAAATAAGTTGATGTTCCAAAAAATGCTGCCGCGTATTCAGCCAGGAAATAAAAATCAGAATGTCTTTGGACTTCCTTATACTTTTTTTTTTTTTTTTTTATGGCTCAGTGATGTTTTTATTTTGAATTTCAAACCAGTGATTGAGAGAGACGGTGATCTTTCTCAGCCCTTTAGAGTCTTTAGGAGTCCCAACTGGCCGTGGGCAGTGGGCTGGGCTTGCAGACGGACACAGAGCAGGTGACTTCTCACCCACTGCGCTGCTCCCTCCTCCCTTTGGCACGGTCTGGGGAATTTTGAAATCTGGGGAATTTTGAAATCGCCCTGTAGCCAGACCCCTTGTGTTTGCTGTCCAGGAGAACTGGAGAGGGAGGTGCTGTGTGGAAAGAACCATCGCCTGATTTTAATCTCTGCTCTGCCACTCTGGGCCTGAGAGCCCCCTTCTCTGTCAAGTGGGGATTGGACTGAATACAGCATACACCCCTTGTAGTCTTAACATTGCTTCTACGATTCTGGGCCGGGAGGCACAGAGGAGGGCACAAGATTGGAACCTGGGGCTCTGGTTGGGAGGGGTGGGGAAAAGACTCGGAGATGTGCAGCTGGGAAATTTGGATCAGTCTGTGAAGACTTTGTGGTTCATTCTCATGAAACTCACTTCCTCTCACTGGATTTCTGCCCTCGGGTGTGTGGGGTTCAAGGGAAAAACTAGCCTCTCCTTCTTAATGACTGAGACTTTCATTCTGGTCTTCAATTTTCTCTTTCTCCATGTACTATGTAAGGTAGATCTCCTCCACTCTCCTGAAAACGAGTAGAGTTACTGCTCATATGCTGTTGGCACCTGGCTTTCCTGGAGATTGGTGGAGGACAAAATCCATTCCTGCTGAAGGCAGGCATTGGGGAAAGGGAAGGTTGGAAACCAGGCTCTCCTGTGGACTAGCTGCGTGACCTTGGACCAGTGACGTGCCTTCTTGGGACTCAGTTTTCCTGGATGTGAGGATACACACCTACTTTGTAGGATCAGAGGATCACAAGAGAATACCCGTGTGAAAGGCCGGGTGCGTGGCAACAGGGAGTATACACAACTGTTCTCAAGTGACACCATAGTTCAACCCAGGGCCTGTAGGGCCAGTGAAGAAACCCCGGTGAGGTCAAGGAAAGATGACCTGAGGCTGGCAAGCTATTTGTTGGCTTAATATCTGGGGAGAAAATACTGGGAGAAAAGTTAAGTCCTTGCTGTACTGTGTGTGTAGGGGTGGGGGGCGGGGGGGCTGGCTTCTTGAGGGAGATATGCTGGGTACACCCTTGTGGAGGGGGTGTAGGGAGAAGTCCCAGACTGTACCAGGGGTGGGTTCATGCAATCACTGTGCTCCAGCTTATGTGAGGGAACAGGTCAGTGGGAGAGTGAGGACAACATTCTCTTGAACCCCTTCCTGTAGAGCTTGATGTTGTGGGTTTAAGAACATGAAAAAAAATGTCTTTTTTTTTGCTGTTGGAACTTTGAGGGCGATTAAACAGATACTTGGAACCAGGACTTGCATATGAGCAAAATGTTAGTCTCCAACTTGCCTGGCCAGACCACTGTGTATCTGGGAAAAGTCAACCAGACCACTTGTTCCCAGCCGCGTAGTGTGGAGGGTTCACCCTCCCTTGGCCTGAGTCTTTTTCCCTCTCCCCCTGCCTCTCCTTCTCCTTCTGTGTCTGGTGATAGCAAGCATTCATTGTCACTCAGGTCTGGGCGCACACTAACCTTGGCCAAATCACTGAACGTTAAACCATCTGGCAAAATATCGCGTTTCGACAATGGGCCTTTTCTATATAGATGGGGATAGAGAGGGCAGTGCTGGATGCTGGAAAACCACTTAAGCATTGACAGTGGAAAGGGGCAGGGTCCAGGACCCTGACTTGAATGTAAGGGATGGGGCTGGGGGGGGGTGAGGGGAGGGGGCTGCTCCTTAAAATAGAAATAGGTTGGAGAACCAGCTCGGCCTGTTTCCAGCGCCCCAGTCGGGGAAGGGGCTACTGCCAACCTACCTTGGCATCCTCCCTTTCGTCCTTTCGGTGGATTTTGTTGTAATTAGACAAGTCGTGACAAATACCCCATTGCCCTTTGGGCTGGGGAGTTTTGAGGACTCCTGCCTGGAAACCCAGCCTCATTCACTTGGGAGCCATAATTAGGCAAGAGAACAGTTCTCGGGCCCTTGATTCAATAAAGACCCTTTTATGATGTTGGTTTTTCCCAGAAAAATAATACCACTTTGCCCCGTTTATTGCATTTAGATGTGTAATCATATTAGAGCTAAACAGCCCGGGGGACCGAAGTTACGTAGTTGGGGTTTTCACCAAAGCCTTTGGTGAAAGGGTCTTCAGAGGAAAACCGTGTCCTCGGAAAAAAAAAAAAAAAAAGAGAGAAGAAAAGAAAACGACAAGGAACATTTTTGAGGATTTTTCTCCCGTGGCAAAAAAAGAGTATATTTTCTTGCATCAGGGTGAGAGGTGGCCCGGGATAAAAACTAGAAAGTGAAACTAACTTGAGAGGCCCCTGTCAGTGCCGACGCCTGGTGCCCTCCGCAGCCCTGCCTGTGGCCAGGGCGTGCGTCCGCAGCACGGTCCCCTCCTTGTCGGACAAACGGTATTCATCAGATGGGTAGCGCGTGTCCTGCCGAGGGCTGGAGGAAATACCAGAGAGGATGCCTGTGTCCCCTCCAGCAGGAGTCGTGGTGCCCCAGCACGTCTGCACCACGGTGGCAGGGCTGCGGGCGCTGGTGCACACAGGTGGCAGTTCTCTGCCTCCCCAAGCCCCTCCCCGTGAGGGTAGTCAGCCGTGACTAAATATAGTCCTGGAGGTCTCAGGCAGCTTTGGTTGGCTGGGACGTTTTGCGTGGCTCCGCCCACCGTCGCTGGCCACGCCTTCCAGGCAGTGGGCTCCGGGAGGGATGCCCTTCCCCTGGCCCTCTAGCGTGCAGACCCCCATCTACACAAGCGTCCCCTCTTACCTTCTTACCCCAGACATTTTGTCGGGCTAAACACATTTCCCAATCGGAGTAAAATCCCTCCTAGAAATCTGCCAGTGCCGGGTTAGGCAGAGCTCGTGAGTGGAGTCCAGAACCTCTTTCCCAATTTGGGGTGTAGAAATCTCAGGCCATGGGGAAATTTCTGGGAGTCATTTGTAGGAGTGCTCTATGAAGAAACAAGAGGGTATGACATTTCAGGAGGCTGAAACCCTGTTGTATTAAAGGGGGTGGGGGATCCATTTAATTCCCCCACTTAATTCCCCATCAGGACAGCTGATGGGACTTATTGCTGAAATATTTTTCAGATATCATCCTTTAATGTAGAAGCACTGCGTTTTTGTAGATGATTCCACTGTTTATACGTAATGTGTCTGGAGATATTCTTTTATAATGTTTGCGGGTTTTTGGTATTTTAAACTTTCTGGATGTTTTACACTCTTTGGAAGAAGTGCTGTTAAATTACATATACATACAAATAATATTTGCTTTTGCTTCTCCAAAGGAGTGTAATTAGAACATTTGAAACCAGATAACCCAATTAGTGCATTTTTCTAATTAGCTGTTACATTATTTTAGATTTCCAAGTGGAAAATTATTTTAGAGATGAGATAAATTATTTTGGATTTCCAAATGGAACTTGGGCTGCAGGGAGGTTCTGAGCAAGCACACAAAGAGGAAAGAAATCATGTGTTTTCAGTTTTGGCTACGACTCCCTCACTTGCTCCATGCAAAACACCTTGTGAACCTGCCCATCAGGCAGCAACAGTGCACAGACAACAGTTTTATTTTCCTTGACTCGGATCAATGAAGTTGGAAAGATTGTTCATCTGTGTCAGCTTCTCTCTGTTCCTGCCACTGGAACAGGTAGATGAAGGCAGGGTTTAAGTACCACTGTTTTACATTTGTCAGCAATGATGTTAGTGGCTGTTCTTTGGGGGAAAAAACTCTGGTGATAGTTCATTCAGTTCGTATTTTCTGCATGCCTTGAGTGTGCTTGCTTTGTGCCCTGTGGCCATGGGGCCGTCTGCAGGGATGGGGACCTGCAGCCAAGACCAGGGAACGGAGCTGGGACCCAGCTTTTGTACTCTGTGGCTGTTACTGGTGCCGGCCCACAGTCCTTGCCCCAAATTCTGAACTACCCCCCCCCAAAAAAAAAACAAAAAACTGAAAACCAAAAGTTTGTTGGTAGAACTCATTTCATGGGAAAACCTGACCCAAACTGAGGTGAGACCATTAGAGTCTATTTCTTTTGGGGAGTGTGAATATCCAATGGGTTTCACTGAGTGATAGGAATGTGTTTAATTAGGGGTGTTGCAAAACATGTGGTATGTATACCTCATTACCTTTTTATTTTTGATTGATTGATGTTTTAATGTTTGTTTATTTTTGAGAGAGAGAGTGCGAGCAGGGGAGGGGCAGAGAGAGGGAGACACAGAATCCGAAGCAGGCTTCAGGCTCCGAGCTGTCAGCACAGAGCCCGACGCAGGGCTTGAACCCATGAACCATGAGATCATGACCAGAGCCAGAGTCAGACGCTTAACCCACTGAGCCACCCAGCCGCCCCAACATAGATTCTTCTTTCCCCTACTGTTAGCTGAGCCGTCTGTATGCCTTCTCTCCTTGTCTTGTTTTCCTCCCCCGTGGAGTCTCCCTTAAGAGATAAAATTTGTGACTCTGATGGCAGAACCCACGCCCAGCTTTGGCTCCTCCAGATGGTCTGGAACTGTGGAGGAAAGGAGGGCGCTGCCTCCCTGGACCAGCCTCATTAGCTGGAGTGGGTATTTGTGTGGACAGATGCTTTCAGGCTCTGGGCCAGCCTTGCCCAGGGGCACTTGGGTCTCCACCCACTGATGAGTGTTGGGGGGGCTGAGCCAACCCCAAGGCATGCTGGCCAGTCGGCATCAGGCCAGGCAGGGCTGGAGAGTTTGTTGGGCATGGGGAGGGAGCTGAAGGGGTGAGTGTAAGCATTTAGGAGCTGAGGTGTTCTTAGCAAAAGAATTTCTGGCCCAGAGACGTTGGTTATCGTAAACCTGGGGACTCTGATGGCTGAGTTTCAGGTCTCCTGGCTTTGTTCATCCCAGCCTGTGAACAGCCGGTGAGGGTGGGTGGGGCCAGCGAGTCCAGGAAGGCTTTCTGCTGCCTTAAAGGCTGCAGTCCAGCTGTGCCCTCGGGCTCCCACCTCCAGAGCAACTGTCCTGGGGCTGACTGGGTAGGTGTTGGAAGGAGGCCCCACGGAGCCCACTCCCCTGAGTTGGGTGCTGGGAGCACCAGCATCCCTCTTCCTGCCCTACCCAGCTCCCTCTTCAGGGAAACTTGGCCCCTGACTCAAGCATGCTTGGCCTCTCCAGGCCCCGGGGCCAGACCATCCCAGCCAGCCCCTGCCGCAGGCCCCGGCATCCCTGTCTGCCCAGTAGCTTCTCTGGAGGAGGGGTTCCCCCAACACATCTTGGGACTCTTGCCCTCTGCCTGACCACTTCCTTCCCTCGTTGGGTGGGACTGGCACATTCTTTTCTTTCTAAAGCAAATTCCAAACAAGGGCTGATAACTCTGGTTGGCTTTCTTTTCCTTCCACCATGGTTTTGTGGGTTGCTGGCTATTTTAGGGACTTCAAATTCAGAATGGAGCCTCCTCGCTCTGCAGCTCCTCTGGAGGCCCTGATGGCTTTTCACCCCCCAAGGGGGGGCGGCCAGGCCCGTGGTCATCAACGTGCGATCAGCACAGGCCAGGCTCAGGGAAGGCTCGAGGCCCAGGAATGGATGCGCTCCGCTGCTAGCCACGCCCAAGTGGGTCATTTTCACACACCTGGCAGGGCAGGTGGGGGTTGGGGGGGGTCCTCTAGCCACTACCTGGGGCCCCAACCTCACCTCATTCTTGAACAGCGGGGCCAGACGCCGCCTGTCCTGTGGTGAGTAGACGGCCTCGAGCGGTGCTTCTTAAACTTGGGTGTCCCCGAGCATCGAACAAGGAGCCTGTCATACAATGCAGACTGGGGCCCTGGAGCCAGCATTGGTAATCTGTGCGTGTAACTAGGTGTCCGTGGTTTCAGGACCGTGCTGCTGGGAGGCCAGTAGGTGAAGCAGCTTCACAAGTGTGGAGTCGGGGGCAGCAGGGAGAAAGAAGGGGCCGGGGGGCCAGAAGGGTCACCCACAAGAGGTGAGCTGAGTCTTGAGAACACAGCGGGGAATGGGTAACAATAACTCACTCCGCTTGAATGCTCTGCGCGGGGTATAGTCCTCAGCCTTTGAGAGGAATGAACGTCTTTAATCCCGTGAACCAGGTGGTCACCTTGATCTTGCAGAGGAGCCGACTGATGCCAAGGGTTACATAGCTTATCAAAGGTGCTGGGTCTCACCCCCTTACTCTACTCCACTGGACTGGGGCCAAGGCACCCCATTCCCCCCGTGTGAGCAGGACCAGCTCATACAAACAGGGTTGGGGCTTATGCAGTCGTGCTGTCGAACGGTTCAGAGGGCCTTGTTCCTAGCGTGTGGGGGACAGATTGGGTTTTGTGTGTGTGTGGGGGGTGTATGGCCGTGATCTTGGTTAGGGCAGAAGGCGGCCGGTGAGGGGACCATTGTCATAACATAGCTGGGAGAGAGTGCGGCTATAGCCAGGCAGCTGGGTTTCTGGGCGCACGGTGCCTCAGCCTGAACAAGGACTTGCCGTCTGACCCTGGACTGACCTCCACCCTCCAACATTTTCCAGCCATTCTTCCGAGAGGGAAAGGATTCTCGCTGTCTCTGGCGACTTCCAGGGGGCCTGGGGTCTGCGGGGAAGGGGAAAACTACTTGGAGAGGGTGATATACGCTCCAAGTGAAGTTCGGAACTTTCATTCTCCAAGTGAAGAGATAATGGCACCAGGGCTGTCTTCTGTGAGTTAGGCTCTCGTGGTGGCAGGGCCACCTATGCTCTGAGAGGTTGCCTGTCGCATAGGCACGGCGTGACTAGTGACAGGCCCCCAAGGGGTGGGTGCAGGTCAGGCTGGGTGGGGCAAGCTCCCAGTGGCCAGCTGGGCAGTTTCCAGCTGAGCTGGGGCCCTCGGTGGAATGGCCTGGCTTCAGGGCACAAGTGAGCCACCAATGGGTGGCATTCCACAGATGGGCAGCATTCTGGACCGTGAAGTTCACAGGAGTCAAAGGTCCAGGGTCGGGGGTTGGTGGGGGGAGCCTCTGCTGCCCTGGAGGCCTGTCTAGCCTGGTCCGTAGAGAAGGACTGTAAACGAGGCTCTGATTCTGAAAGCCCCTTTCGTCCTCCCGTAAGAAAAAAAAAAAAAAAATTGGTCACCACCCTCTTCCTTCTTGGCCACTTTCTGACCATCCCCTCACCCCCCCCCCCCCGTTTCCTCCAGCTTGCACTTCCCCACGGAGCCTGTCAGGGGGTTGATTCGAATCTGAAAACCATCCGGGACACCCCAGCCATCTTTGCCAACCGCAGGCTGTTTCTGTAGGGGGTTGGGGACCTGTGTTCCTACTTAGGCCCACCTGACGCTGTTGCCTCTTGTAGAGCTCACCTCTGATGAAGTGGGCAGGATGGGCATGGGGAACGCTGGACTGAGGTCCCCGTTCACACGGCAGCCCCCCCACGGCGTGCTGGGTCTCAGGGTTCACCCTCACGCCTCCTGCCACGGACAGAGGGTCCGTGTCCGCCGGCTTTTCATGTCCCTTGCCTCTTACGCAAGAGAGCAGAAATTCTCTATTTTCTGAAAGGGGAGAGCTGCCGGAAGCTTTGTTCCTTTTGGGCCCATTTTAGAGACAGGGTAACCAAAGCCGTGACTGCCGGCGGGAAACAACCAGAGCTCAGTTCCTGCTTCCCGTTAGAGTCTTGAGTCTTTCCAGTTGTTCTTCAAGAGGGCTTCCAGAGCCGAGCAGCTCTCCCCCCAGGTTTCCTGACACCCCCAGCCCCGGTCTCCACCCCACCTGGTCCCGGCCTGTCCTCTGAGGAAGACTGGAGCCGACTGTCTTGTTTTCACATGCCGCTTGAGGCCCGTGACTGCCACTCAGTTTCTCAGGAGCTCAGTCTCTCTGCAAGGTGGGCGTCCGTGCCCCCCATGTGAAGACACGGGCCAGATGACCCTTCTCCCGGATCTTCCTGCGTTCCCCAGCTCTTGGGACTGCCCTCGTCCACTTACGATTCCTTTCCATTCCGGTCCACGGCCCTCCCTGGGCAGAAAGCACTGGGGTGAGAGTTGGCTCTGGGTGCAGCAAAGGCTGGTCATTCCCGGGTGTGCCATGGGGCCAGTGAGGCTGGTCACTGGCCAGGCCAGGCACTGGAGAAATTGTGCCGCGGTGGAGACCTGGTGGCTGCCCTACCCGCCACAGAGCGTCCAGGGCCCCCTGGGATGTGGGCCAGTGTCGGGTGAGGGGACCCTCCACTCCACCTCAGCTCCCCTGGGCTGGGCGGGTTGACTGCCGACTTACCTGGAGAGAGTTCAAGGACAGCAAGAAAAATGAGGGACTTTCAGGGGCAGCTGTGTTTTCTGACTCAGTCATAATGCCCCTAAAAATCCTTATTGTTCTTGCAGTGTGCATCGGGCAAGCAGCTGCCAAGCCACCCCTTACCCACCTGGCCGCTCCAGGACAGGAAGGGCTTCCCGGGGTCAGATTGGGATGTCCTCCCCCATCCTCTTGAGAGCGAATCATTAAAACAATGCTGTTGGGCCGATGCATTGATTTACATATATTTTTCCTTTTTTTTTTTTTTTTTTTTTTTGGTGGAGGATTGGGGAGGGCTGGGCATTGAGATAGTCCTGCCCAGATTGGAACTCAGAAGAATATAGGGTCTCCCCAGTTTGTGTGCAGTAAGGGTTCAGAGGACCCCAGCTGCAGGTGCAGGGCCCAAGGAGGGGTGTCTTAGGGGCAAGCGGCAGTGTGGGGCTTGTGGGATGCCCACCTTTCCTGAGAAGTTAGAACTGTTTAGGGGCAGGAGGGGAGAAGGCACCTGGGCAGGAACTTGTACTGTGTTTTATTTGAGAGAGAGAGTACGTGTGCACCAGTTGGGGGGGGGCGGTGCGGGCAGAGAGAGAGACTCCCAGGCAGGCTCTGTGCTGTCAGCTCAAAGCCTGACTCACGAACCGAACCATGAGATCACGACCAGAGCCGAAATCAAGAGGCAGACGCTTAACCGGCTGAGCCACCCAGGCGCCCCTGAGCTATGCTTTAAAACCGAGGGAGCCTCAGCGAACTCCCTGGGAGCATTACCTGGCCATTTTGAAAATACCCTCCCAGTGGATTCAAGTTCACCCCCCCCCCCCCACCCAACCAATCCCTGCCGTGCCCCCGGAGCTTGCTTTTTCTTGGCTGGATGTTCTCTATCCCTGTTTCACCTCCTGCGGCTCCCCGCTTCTCAGCAGGTGGCCCTGTCCCCACCTTTACCAGCCCACCCCACAGGTATTTTGGCTGAGCTGAGGCCTTGTCTTGGGTGGGTTTAGGGGTTGCGTGCTGGGGGATGGTCAAGAAGAAATACCAATTTGTGACATTGTCCGGCTCAACCCAGGAATGCCAATTCGCAAAACTGTCACCAGATCCCAAAGCACCAGAACCTTCCCCCCCACAGCTAAGGCCTGCCCATAGATGGACAGGGAGGTGAACAGGCAGCAAGCAGGACCCTCTGGTCCACCCCAGGACTCATCAACCTCACGCGTCAGCAAGGGAAATGAACCCTCTAGGTATTTCTTAGGTTTCTAGGTACAGACTTACAAGCCCTCGTCACTGGAGAAGATGGCTGTTTGCAGGACCCTGACCACGTGATCATCCTTCCGGCCAGCCTTCCTCCTTCGGGCCCCTTACTCCCGGGCTCTGGTCATCCCAGCCATGCCTCCATACCAGCTCTGCCAGAGACCGTTTTTAAAGGGCTGGGTCTGCTCAGGAGCGTCCGCATTAAGATCTGCCCAGGAGAAGGGACAACTTCAAGGTAAAGGTTAACATGAGGTGGGGGTGGGGGGGGAATGGAGTGATGTTTATCCCTTCTTGGTAAGAGGTGGATGGGTCTTTCAAGAAATGAGATTCTCACCACCTACCGTGGACACGGGATGATACATTATTCCTTATAGCTAAGCATTTGCTACCTCTAAATCAGCTCTCCGGCCCTGAGGCCCCTTTGCCCTGCCACCCCCACCCCCCGCCCAAACTCCTTGTTCCTGAGTGTGTTCCTTGTTCCTTACCCCAGAAGCTTGCAAAATAAAACAAAAAAAAAAAAAGTCAATTTTGTACAAAAGGAAATACATGAAAAATAAAACTGAATACTGTTTTCCCCCCCAACTGTAATAGAACTGCCTTCCACCATAGAGCATTTCAAAATACAGGAGGATGAAAAGGCTCACAGAAACGCCCATACCTAGACAGAACGTCTGCTAATAAACAGATCCTTCCAGCGTTTTCCCCCATGCGCGTATACCCCCCACCCAGTTAGCGGGATTGGGGTTTTTGTTTTTTTTTTTTTTTTTTTAATTTTTTTTTCAACGTTTATTTATTTTTGGGACAGAGGGAGACAGAGCATGAACAGGGGAGGGGCAGAGAGAGAGGGAGGCACAGAATCGGAAACAGGCTCCAGGCTCTGAGCCATCAGCCCAGAGCCTGACGCGGGGCTCGAACTCCTGGACCGCGAGATCATGACCTGGCTGAGGCCGGACGCCCAACCGACTGCGCCACCCAGGCGCCCCTGGGATTGGGGTTTTTTAAAAGGCGTGAGGCTCGCAACCCGTTTGAGCAATGGCCCTGTGCTCTTGGGAGCTACAGTCTCTCTTTTCTTCTTGCCAAGTGGGACGGGCAGGAGCTCGCCCACAGCCAGGAAGCCCGGAGCTGTCAGTGGCGGGTACTGGAGCCACACTAGGTCTCTCTTCTAAACCGAGATGGATGGAGTTGGTGAGGAGGCTGGAAATGCAGGCTTTGTCCTCACTGATCTCTAAGTGGGCTGCCGCACGGCTTCTAGACTCTGGTCGCGCTCGGAATCTGGGGAGCGTTACAGACACGTCAGGGCCTGCTTCCTCCCCAGCAAGGCCAGTTGGATCTGGGTGGCCGGGGATAGGGGAGCACCCAGGGACTGGTCTCTTGGTCTTCTCTTCCTCGGGTGATTCTGTTAAGCATCCAGAGAACTCTCCGGCCACGCACCCACGAGCTAGAGATGGAAGAGATTCTGGCAGCCCGGCCTTCAGAGCCTGATCGAGGAGATGTGACCATTTGCAGTTGGCAGAACTTCACGTCCATTATTTTCTCTGCCGCTCAGAGCCCTCTTTTGGTCCTCATTCTACGGATGGAGGGAGTGAGGCAAAAGCGATCAGGAGACTCGCCGGGAGACACAGCCAAGGATAGGGCAGCGCTGGGGTTCGGGGCTGCAGCCTTGGACTCCCGCTGCCAGTGCTCTTTCGGTAATAAGTATTTATAATTAGTATATGGTTTTAACAAGCGTATCATAACGCTTTGGTCATCCAGTCCCGGGAGGTGAGTGGGCGGGTGCTGCTGTCTCACGGAGCATGGTGGGTATCTGCACCACAGAGAGGCTGGTCTCCCTGCTGTGAGTGCTCCCAGCCAGCCTGGACCCATAGCCGCCCCAATTCAGCCCTCCGTTGGCCTAGGATCCCAGCCCTGGGCAGGGCAAGATTTAACCTCATTTTCAGAACACATCAGCCGTGTGGCCTAGGTGACAGCTGGCGGGTGGCTGAGGCCCCTGGTTCCCTGCTCCCGGCCTGGACAGAGGTATCTAGGAAGGCACACAGCCTGCACGGGGCTTGCTCATCTGGGCCCTGCCCTGAGCTGGCAGCCCTCAGGGTCAGGACCCCCTCCGGAGGTGCCTACGTCTCCGGAAGCCTGTCCCTGCCTCTCCTCCTTTCCCTACAGAGCTAGACTCCAGGAGCCTGGCCTGAGGGCCACCTGGGCAGGCTGCCGGTGCAGGGGACTCACGGGCAGGCGCGAGCTCCAGGAAGCCGTCAGCTGTTCCTAGACCAGCCTGCAGAGCCGGACGGCCAGCCTGCCTCCAACACGAGGGGTGGAGCCAGGAACTGAGAACACTGCTTTCCCAGAGCCTAGCTGGGCCAGGCCCACGGGCTTTCTTGGGCGCTGAGGGCCTGAGCCTTGGCCACACCTTCCCTTGTTGGCCTTGGCTCTCTCTCCCTCGGTCTGTCTCCCCCCCCTGCCCGCCACCAGCTATTCCGCGGCAGAGTATACGCTCTTGGCAAGGCCGTCCATTTAACCTGCTTCCCAGAAAACAGGATGGTTGGGCAGGCAGACTCAGCCAGCACCTTGGTGGGAAACAGGGCGGTGGACCTCAGCGCAGGCTTTTCTTGCCCGTACTCCTTGGGGGCCGGGTTGGGAGGTAGCCCTAAGCTGCCTTGGCTTACCTGGGTCAGAAGTAACCTCAGTTCAACTCACAGCCAGGCAGAGGCAAGAGCTTTGAGCTCCTGGAGCTGGGGAGAGGGGAAGGATAAGCCTTGGCCCAGGAGTCTGATCAGGGGCACTTAGCTGGGAGCCTTGGGTAAAGCCCCCCATCTCTGAGTCTGTTACCTCATTTGTTTGATGGGCATAAGAGTGCCCTTTAGAAATGTGTCTGAATACAAGGCTTCCGAATGCAAAAATGAAGTCGTCGTTTCCCCCTTCTCTCCCCTTCCAGGAGGACACTTCCACAGAGAACCCTGGGAGATGTCTGGCACAGAGAAGATGCTCACTTAATGTAGGTGCACTGCTCCAGAAGTGAGGTCTGGGTCTCAGTGTGTCGGAGGGTGCCTTCCGTCCTTATCTCTACAAAGGTGACCTTTCCTTCCGCTTCCTCTCTGGCTGTCCTGCCCTGGCCGGACCCCATAGGGATCGTGGTTCTGGCTTGAGACGCTGCATTCCTCTCTGGCCGGGCCCGCCGAGACCCAGAGCCCAGGGAGGACTCCTTCCCCTCCTCGATGCTCGTCCTGCAAGTCCAGACGCCGTCAACTCCAAGGCGTTCCCTCTGGGCCCGGGCCAGAGTAGCTGCGGCCGAGCTCCTCCCTCCCCCGCCAGCCTCCTTGGGTGCAGACAGCCCAGCACAGGCAGGAAGGGCCTTCTGTTTGCCTTGGCTGGTGGGGAAGAGATTAGTGCTCGCTTTCTGTTTGGACTCTTGTATCTAACTAACAGGCAGGCCCGTGACGTTGAAGCAAAGCACACTTGAGCCTTGAATGAGTTTGGGCCCTGTTCCTGAGGCCCGGCCACTGCAGAGGTGTCTGGAGGTAGGAAGGGGTGATAACACCACCCCTTGGGTATATGGAGAAATGTAATGGCCGTCTGTCAGCTGTCCCTACCCAGAGTCCACGACCCTTACTTTGGGTAATGCCTCCTCAGGAGACCACTTCTCCCCGACCTCGACTTTAGAGGCAAGCATGGATCCCCGGACACACACGGAGACTCCCCCTTGGTGGTTTTGCAGCAGCTACGGGGAAAGAGGCATTTGCTTTTTTGTGGGATTTGCCAGGCTGATGGAACTGCTGGCGGCCATCCTGTTCTCTGCTTGAGGTCAAAGCCAACAAAGAAGAAAAAGCTCAGAGATGGAGAGAATATGCTGTGCAGATATCCATAAGCCCCTGGATTGAGCCATGCCTGAAGCTAACTCTACTCCTGGATTAACCCGATTATATGAGCCAATGCATTTCTTCTGTGCTAAAATTATCCTAAGTGGGGTTTCTGTCATAGAAAGGAGCCTAATAAAACAGTGTTTTTCTTTGGTCTCATTAAGAAAAAAAAAAATCAACTCTGAGGTATACTTTGCATGCAATAAAATCTACCCATTCGAAGTGCTCAAGTCCTAAATTTTATCAAATGTGTACACCCTGGTAACTACCACTGCAGTCGAGATGTAGAACATTTCAAGTTCTTATTCCCCTTTATAGTCCTTTACCCTGAACAACCACTGACCTGCCTTTGTTGTAGAGATTAATTTTGCCCTTCTAGAACTTCATATAAATATTATCATTTAGTGTTTACTCTTCTGTGTCTGGCTTCTTTTATTCAGCAGGTCTTTGAGATGCACCCATGTTGTGTGCCTAAGTAGTTCATTCCTTATTTCTGGGAAGAATTCCACCGTATGGATGTGCCACAGTTGGCTTAGCCGTTTATCCGATGATGGACATTTAAGCTATTTCCAGATCTTGACTATTACGAATAAAGCTGTTCTGAACATCGGGGCGCCTGGGTGGCTCAGTCAGTGAAGCATCTCAATCTCTGCTCAGGTATGAACTCAACGGTTTGTGGGTTCCAAGCCCCGTGTTGAGCTCTGTGCCAACAGAACAGAGCCTGCTTCGGATTCTCTCTCTCTCTCTCTGCCCCTCCCCTTCTCGGGCTCTTTCTCAAAATAAATTTAATTTTTTTTTCAATAAGCTGTTTGGACATTGAACACAAGTCTTGGTGTGTGCCTATGTTTCCATTTTTGTGCCTAGACATCAGTCTCATTTTACAGCGGAGAAGACTAAGGGTCAGAGAGGTAGAATGACTTACCCAAGGTCACACAGCTGATGGGTCCTGCGGCTTGCACGGGGAACACGAGTAGGGCAGTTACGTAGCACAGGTATCTGGGTGTTCCTTAATAAATGACCTTGGACTGCTTGGGTTGGGAGCTCGTGGACTCTTGTGCTCAAGAACGTCGTGGCCAGGAGGGATGGTCAAGATGAGTTATAGCCGTGTTCCTCACCTTTGTGTGGCCCTTGTTTTTCCCCCTGTGGATTCCACCGTTAGAGATTGTATCTCATAAACAGACTGCATTCAGGAAGCCAGACTCTGCTTCCCCAAACATAAAGATGCATCCAGAACTATATGAGCTGACAGTCACTGAGCAAGCGTGTATGAAGATTTACAGTTGAAATTGCTCCAGCCCAAACTGGAGACCTGATTTTTCGGGCTCGGGACCAATCACGGAGCCATCTCAGAAGTCGGAGGATGACAAGTGGGTAAGCCCTTAGTCCAGCCTCTCCTCTCACAGGTGCTCCCGCCCAACCTCTGCCTTCTGGTCTTCTCCTACTGAGGTCAGCCCTTGGAGGTCAAGTGCCTGTTGTGAATGCAACAGGGGTCAACTCCGTAGGTCCAGACTCAGGGTCATCCCTAGGTCCAGCCGTCTGGAAGCCAGATGCATCTTTGGGCCTTCCTCTCCTTCAACGGAGCCACCTGCACTGGGAGTCCTGGCTAATACAGCTGAGCCAGGACCTCACCCTTCATCGAAGCTTCTCCCAAGTTCTCCAGGCAGTCAACGAATGGCCAGTCCAGTTCACCTCCAGGGAGGCAGGGACAGCCACTGCTAAGTGTTTTACACGCATGATCTCATATCCTCTCAACAACCCTAGGGGAGGTACTGTTGTCCTCACTTTACTGTGAGGGAAACTGAGGCACAGAGCTGCAGCTGTAGCACACCTGGAATGTGGGTGCCTCGCATGTATCTTGTGTGCCCCTGAAGATTCTATCTGCCTCCTGTGCACCAGACTCCTGGCTGCTTGCTCTGTTTCTACCATGGCTGTGCCACAACTGAAGCTGACCCCTCCCAGGCCACATCCCAGGGTAAAGGGTCTGGCTCCCGAATGGCCACCGAAGGGGCCACCAATGCAACCCTTAAGCACACAGGGAGTCAGTTCCCATACTTTGAGCCACAGGACGTGCGATGGGGGCATAAGTGCCTCTCCTCCCTCCCTTGGACCACTGGAGGCACGTTTTCCTTGTGTCGTCTGTTACAAAGCAGCGACCGTGTGGTTACACGTCACCTCGCATTTCTTCCCAAACTTCTCTACCTCCCCTCTCTCTACCTTGAAGTTCTACCTCTAAGTTATCAGTGCTCCGTTTTCTGGGGAACACAGTCTGGCTCCTGGGTCTGCACTACAACTGCTTCAGTGAACGCTGAACAAGAGAAAGATGCATTACGTCATTGCCCTGAAGACGGAAAACAGGTAGGGGACAAGGACAGTGCCAAGTTCATCAGCTCATTCCCCTTTAACTCCCCTGCACACACCTGTTCACTGGGTTTAATCAGTCGCATCTTCTCTGACCTCCCCCGTGAAGTTCATAGCCTGTGGTCTCCCCCACTAACCTCCGTCCGGTAGCGAAGAGTTCATGTTCCTTGATTCCCCCACTTGCTCGTATGTGATACTGGCAAGGTACTTGGCCTCTCTGACCACTTTCCCCATCTGTAAAATGGGAACAAGAATGGTCTCACCACATAGGACCATTGAGAGGTTTAACTGACCCTTAGTTTTGTGCCTGGCACATCGTAGGTGTAGACGCCATTGTTGAGCAGCCCAGTTCAACGTCGCCTCTTCCAGTTACGGCCCCGCTCTCTCTTGAAAACCCCCCTCCTCCGTTCTCAGTCCCTACTGAGTAAATAGGGCTATCCCCCACCCTATTCCCAAGCCTGTCACCAGACCCAGGCCAATCAGCACCTCCCAATACTGACCTCAAATATCGGCTCAGGCCTGGGCATGAGACCCAAGTTGGACTGGTCCTTGTAACAGTGTCCTGAAGTTTCTGGAACAGTGAGGAAAGAGGTGCTTGCTCTTTGCTGAGATCATTAGCTTGGAGCTGCGAGAGGCCATTTTTACTACTTAAGAATGATGTCAGAAGACAGCGGAGCCAGGAGGTGGAGGACACAGAATGCTGATGATGTCTTTGGAGCTCCTGGATCCTGGCATGCCATAACCCCTGCTATTTTTAGGAATGAACACACAAACCAAATTTTTTTTTATTTACATAAGCCAGTTTGGGTTTTCTATTGCTTAAAACTGAAGTGGTCTTGACTAATCCAGTAGGTTCTCTGTATAACTGCTGCTGTTATTGCAATTAGTATTATTATATTATTATAAACACATTATCAGGAAGGTGCAGCCATGGGGATGCCTGGGCCAGGTTCCCTCGGGGGGATACTGCTGCCCTGCGTACATTATACCCTGGATATCAGCTTCCTGAGGGGGGTGGGATTCGTGTCTCAGGGAACCGGTGGGTGCTGCAGGGTAGGTGGGCTAAGGGACATCTGCTGAATGAAAAGTGAAGTAGGCTTATCGCCCCCTACCGCCTCCATTGTGCCCTGCCTTCCAGCTCCCACGCCAGGAACACATTTGCCCTCGTTGCTTGTCCTTGGCCCACGTGCGAACACACTAGGGTGTCCTCCAGGAGACCATCTTGGCAAACTGGTCTGTTGTTTCCACAGACCTCATTCACCCCCATATCTGTTCAGAGAGTGTTTTTAAAACACTTTATTAAAAGTGGTCGTTATACGGGACGCCTGGGTGGCTCTGTCGGCCAAGAGTCAGACTCTTGATTTCTGCTTAGGTCATAATCTCACGGTTGTGAGATCAAGCCCCTATCGGTGGCTCACAGTTACAACCAGTAACTGACATGGTTTAAAGACTTCACTCTAAGGCCAGAAGCCCTAAAACACCCAGAAGAAAACATAGGGAAAAGCTCCTTGATATAGGTCTTGGCAATAATTTCTTGGATGTAACACCTAAAGCGCAAGCAATAAAATAAAAAACAAGAAGGAGTACATCAAACGAAAAGCTTCTGCACAAAAGAAATTATCGACAACACCGAAAGACACCCTACAGAATGGGAAAAAACATTCACACATCCTATCTGATAAGGAGTTAATATCCAACATATATAAAGAATGCATGCAACTCAGTAGTGAAAAAAACAAGTAGTTTAATTTTAAATTTTTTTTTTTTAACGTTTATTTATTTTTGGGACAGAGAGAGACAGAGCATGAACGGGGGAGGGGCAGAGAGAGAGGGAGACACAGAATCGGAAACAGGCTCCAGGCTCTGAGCCATGAGCCCAGAGCCCGACGCGGGGCTCGAACTCACGGACCGCGAGATTGTGACCTGGCTGAAGTCGGACGCTTAACCGACTGCGCCACCCAGGCGCCCCACAAGTAGTTTAATTTTAAAATGGGCAAAGGGCCTGAAGAGACATTTTTCCAGAGAAGATGTGCAAATGGTCAACAGGTACATGAAAAGGTGCCCAACATCATTCATCATCAGGGAAACGCAAGTCAAAACCACAATGAGAGAACACCTCACACCTGTCAGAATGGCGAGTATCAAGAAGACAAGAGATGATCGATGCCAGTGAGGATGTGGGGAAAGGGGGATTGTGAACGGGTGCAGTCACTAAGGAGAACAGAATGGAGGCTTCTCAAAAAATCAAAAAGAGAAATCGCATATGATGCAGTAATTCCACTACTGGGCATTCACCCAAAGAAAACAAAAATAGTTTGAAAAGCTACACGCACCCCTGTGTTTCTTGCAGCATTATTTACAATAGCCAAGATCCGGAAGCGACTTAAGTGTCCATCAATAGGTGAATGGATAAAGAAGATGTGTGTATGTATACAATGGAGTATTGCCCATAAAAAAGAATGAAATCTTGTCACTTGTGACAACATGGACGGACCCTGGAGGGTGTTATGCTAAGTGAAATAAGTCAGACAAAGACAAGTATCATATGACTTCACTTAGAGGTCAAATCTAAAAGCAAATGAACAAACCAACCAAAAAACAATCAGACTCTTAAATACAGAAAACAAACCGGTGGTTGCCAGAAGGGAAGTGGGGCTAGGTGAAGGAGGTGAAGGGGATCAAGAGGTATAAACTAGTTATGAAATCAATAAACCATAGAGATGAAAATACAGCGTAGGAAATAGAGTCAATGATATTGTAATAATGTTGCATGGTGACAGGTGGTGACTCTACTTATCATGGTGAAGCTTTGAGTAACGTATAGAATGTTGAATCACTATGCCGCACCTGAAACTAATATAATGTCAAATATGTCAACTATACTTCAATAATAATAATAATACATTTTTAAAACTTTTTTCTAAATGTTTATTTTTGAGAGACAGAGCACGAGTGGGGGAGGGGCAGAGAGAGAGGGAGACACAGAATCCGAAGCAGGCTCCAGGCTCCTGTCAGCACAGAGCCCGACGCGGGATCCAACTCATGGACCGTGAGACCATGACCTGAGCTGAAGTCAGACGCCCAACAGAATGAGCCACCCTAAATTTAAAATTTTAAATCTACGTGCCCCCCAAATTTAAAAATGCTCCAGCCATTCCATTTTCAGGAATATATCAGAAGAAAATGAAAACACTATGTCAAAGGCATATATACACCCCTATGTCCACAGCAGCATTGTTTAAAATAGCCAAGACATGGACATAATCTAAGTGTCGACTGATGAATGGATAAAGAAAATGTGATACACAGACATGCACACACACACACACACACACACACGGATTATCAGCCATAAAAAAGAAGGAAATCTTGCCGTCTGTGACAACGTGGACGGACATTGAAGGCATTATAATAAGTGAAACAAGTCAGAGAAAGACAAATACTGTATGATTTCACTTATATGTAGAATCTAAAAAAACAAACTCATAGAAAAAGAGATCCGATCTGTGGTTACCAGAGATGGGGGAGGGGATGGGGGAGGGGATGAAGGTGTTCAAAAGGAAAGGTACACACTTCCGGCGATAAGATGAGTAAGTACTGGGGATGTAATGTACATGACGACAGTTCACACTGCGGTCTGGTGTATCTGAAAGTTAAGAGAGTAGGTCCTACAAGTTCTTGTCATCACAAGGAAAAAAAAAACATGTTTTTCTCTTTTTTTCTTTTTGTCTCTACAGGAGATGATGTATGTAAACTAAGCTTATTGTAATCATTTTACAATATATGCCTATACACCTCAAGCTCTTATTTTTTTATTATTGGTTTTTGTTTAAAACAATTTTTTATGGAATACTACTTGGCAATGAGAAAGAATGAAATATGGCCTTTTTGTAGCAATGTGGTTGGAACTGGAGAGTGTTATGCTAAGTGAAATAAGTCAGGCAGAGAAAGACAGATACCATATGTTTTTATCCTTCTGTGGATCCTGAGAAATTTAACAGAAGACCACGGAGGAGGGGAAGGGAAAAAAAAAAGGGAGGGAGGGAGGAAAACCATAAGAGACTCTTAAAAACTGAGAATAAACTGAGGGTTGATGCGGGGTGGGGGGGAGGGGAAGGTGGGTGATGGGCACTGAGGAGGGCACCTGTTGGGAGGAGCCCTGGGTGTTGTATGGAAGCCAATTTGACAATAAATTTCATATTAAAAAAAACAATCTTTTAATGTTTATTTTCGAGAGAGAGAGACAGAGACAGAGAGCAAGTGGGGGAGGGGCAGAGAGAGGGAGACACAGAATCCATAGAAGTTCGAGCCCCACATCAGGCTCTGTGCTGACGGCTCAGAGCCTGGAGTCTGCTTCAGATTCTGTGTCTCCAACGCTCTCTGCCTCTCCCTTGCTTGCACACTGTCTCTCTCTCTCTCTCTCTCAAAAATAAATAAACATCGAAAAAAATTTTAGAGTGTTGTGCGCTAATTATCCCTCAATAAAACTGGGGTGCGGGGGAAGTGTCCATTATGCTAGGTGCCAGAGAGATGCAAAAATGGATAATGCTTTATCTGCCTTCAGGGAGCTTCTGTTTTAGTGGGGATATACATTGACAATTTGGGGACAATTACGTAATTGTTGGCATTTGGATAATTAACTGGTATTCTGCATACCAGATCATGAAACAACTCTAAAGAGTATCTTCTGGTTTTAAGCTAAGCTGGCACTAATCAGTTTATCTTTAAAAAGCTGGCAATGTAGGTAGGTGGCCCTGGGACTCTGGGAAGATAGAGAGTTGCCTACTATGTGCCAAGTTCTGTACTCCGGCCTCCCAAACCAATCTAATAGCTACATTGGAATAATCATCCCATTCTAGTGGTGGAGAAACAGGCTCAGAGAGGGGAAGATTCTTCCCTGGGCAGAAATAGGATCCGGACCCAAGTCACTGTGCTGTAGCTGGGAGTCCCTGGGGGGCCTTTGGCATTGATAAGACTTCTGGATGCCCATGGCAGTGCAGGTTGTCAGCTGGTTCCCACAGATCCTTGTGTAATTAGCATTGTGGCTTTTCCACGCTCTCCCTGGGGTAACAGCTATTGGTTTCCTTATCTGCATCTCCCATCCTGACTCCCAGTAGGAGTGACATGTTGCAGTCAGCTCCACGTCTTCCACACCTTGTACCCTGTACTGGGCTGGCCCATGGGAATCTCAGCATCATGGGTTACCAGTTGGCTTGGTCCCCCAGCATCCTTTCTCCCTTTCTTCCGCTAAGCCCCACTCTTTCCTGGAGAACCTCTCCTCTTTCTCCCTTTCTTCCGCTAAGCCCCACCCTTTCCTGGAGAACCTCTCCTCCACGGCTCTACCTGGCCCTGGGGTATTTCAGCAGTCCTGGCAACCAGGGGGGCACGTGACCCTGGTGAAGCCAATCACAGTTCAGCACGTCTTGGATTGGCCCAAGAAGCGTACACCTGATCCAATCAGAGTCCTTCCCTGGAATATTCTGAGTTTTCCCCTTGGATCATGAACTGTAAGCGTCAGACTCCAGAGCTCCCAGTGTGGTGGAGTTTGGGGGAACTCCCAGCTCCCAGTTTGGTGGAGTTTGCCTTTCCATGTCTGGCTATTTTTTTATAGCCTTTTTTATAGCCTATAGCTATAGCCTTAGCTCGCTTACCCTCCTACCTCCTTCTCAACCAAAGTGGAGAGTTTTCACTGCTTTGTCCACCTGGTGACTCAAAGGATTGAAAGCCACGAAACTGCATTTACATGACTATAATCGTTAAATCCTGTTTACTGTTTACCCCCTCCTCTTAACTGAAGCTCACTGCACTGGGGTTTGTGTTGGTGATGGCCAACAGGGCCCAGCTTACTCAAATTTGGTTGAACTGGATGAGATCTATCCATGGGTCAGGGAGACAGAGCTCGTCCAGGGCTGGCTTCGCGGGCCTGTGACCTGAGCAGTCACCCTGGACCAGTGCCCAGAAGGGGAAATTCATAATCTCCACAATTCTGGGGTCAGTGCTGAGCTCCTGGCTGATAGAGGCCTGAGCCTCCTGAGAAAGCCTCCTCTGGTGGGGAGGCAGGGCAGGGTTCTTAGGCAGGTCCTGAAGCGGCCCCAGGAAGCTAAAGTGAGAGACCGTGGACCTGAGCATGGCTGGTGAATGTGGCCCACCTTGTGAGATCAGGATGGGCATCTCCAAGCTCCTTCCAGAGGGCTGAAAGTTTGGCAAACTTGGGCTGCATGAGGGAGGTGGGGTTATCCCCACATTACAGAGAAGTATCAAGGCTAAAAGGTCTGCCCAAGGTCCCACTGCTTATAAATGGCAGGTCCCAGGTTCAAATCGCAGCCTCTGACTCCCAGCCCCCAGCCCTCTCTGCTCCTTCATCCGCCCCCAGAGCAGTGCTGCGTATGGTACAGCACCTGGGTTTCAGTTTCCAGGCCTTGCTCCCAATTTGCTGTGTGTCCTTGAGGGAGGCACTTGCCCTCTCTGGACCACCTACCCCAGGCTCCACTGAGGGAATGGAGACTCCCTTTTTAAAAGTCTCTTTCACATAGAATCAAATAATAGGAAAGAGTACGCTTCTTCTAAAGACAGATTCCAGCTAATAAATGCAGGAGGAATGAAATACAAAACATAATACCACTTTTGCAGTTCCCTAACAAATTAATTGCTTGAACGGCTGCTAACAATACAACAAAAAGAGGAAAAGACACCATGTTCCTCCTGACAGAAGACCTCAACACCATCTAATGGTGTAGTCTTGCCAAAAGCAAAAAACAAAAAAACAAAACACCACAAACTTGAATGTGATCAAACCTCTGCTTCTAACTGCCAAGTCACAGGCACAGGATAGAGGAACATACTCAACTACACCGCAGGGCAGCAATGAGCAAAACGTCACAAGACAAACAACTCCTTCCTTCCAGTGAATACGTAAAAGCAAAACAAAACTCTAGACCCAAAGAAACTCAAAAGATTTACCCACCAATTACAATGTGTAGACCTCGTCTGGATCAAAATTGACACTATAAAAAAAAAGCAATTAGGAAAAAAGAATGATTATGTAACAACTGGACATTTGAACACTGACTGGGTCTTTGATAACGTTAAGAATTATTAATATTGGGGGGGGGGCGCCTGGGTGGCTCCGTCGGCTAAGCGTCCGATTTCAGCTCAGGTCATGATCTCACAGTTCGTGGGTTCGAGCCCCGCGTCGGGCTCTGTGCCGACAGCTCAGAGCCCAGAGCCCGCTTGGGATTACGTGTCTCCCTCTCTCTCTGCCCCTCCCCACACGCGCTGCTCTCTCTCAAAATAAATAAACACTTAAAAAAATCAAAAAGAAAAAGACAACACTAAGAATTATTATTTTTGGTGTAATAGTGGTCTTGTGGTTATGGTTTAGCTTGTAAGGAAGAGTCCTTTTAGAGACATATGCTGATGTATTCATGGGCGAAATGATGTTATGTTTCGCATCTGCATCAAAATAATGCTGGAGGAGGGGTGTGGACTGGGGGGAGGGTCCGGATGGGACGGGATGGGCTGTGGGTCCCTGGATGCCAGAGCCGAGTGACAGGGATGTGACAATTTGTTATATTGTTACTTCTGGTTTAATGTATAACTTTTAGTTTTTAAAAAAAGTTCCTTCAGACCATAGGAAGGGTCCATGGTGGCCCAGACTGAGTGGGAGAGAGGAAGAATAACCCCACTTTTTTGGAGGAGGGCTGGGAGGCTGATTTAGGGGACACCAGGTCTTTAATCTTTTTTTTTTTTTTTTAATGTTTATTTTTGAGACAGAGAGAGACAGAGCATGAACAGGGGAGGGTCAGAGAGAGAGGGAGACACAGAATCCGAAGCAGGCTCCGGGCTCTGAGCTCTCAGCACAGAGCCTGACATGGGGCTCGAACTCACAGACCGTGAGATTGTGACCTGAGCTGAAGTCGGACACTTAACCGACGGAGCCACCCAGGCACCCCAGGGGGACACCAGGTCTTGCGACTCCCTCCCCACCACCGTGGCCAGGCTGGGCCCTGCAGTGTTGTGGTCACTGGTGCCCAGACACCAGTCTCAAATGTGGCTTTCTCAGTGATTAGATGAGTTCACGGAGCTGGACATGGTCATTGTAGAACTCTGGCCCCAGTCCACAAGCCCAGCTCTCCCCTCCCTGGGGGACGCTGGCTCCACATTCCAGGCACATCCTCAGCCACGTCAAGCCATCTGGCCACCAGCACGGGGCAGGAGAAGGGGCAGCAGCTGGTGGGAACTTCGAGGGCATTCCCAGCCACATGTCCCACAATGGCCCTGGTACTGGTGGTGTGGCCAGGGCCGGGCGCTGAGGACCCTCAGGCCCACCACCCAGGAGTGCTCCCCTGTGGGAGCGTGCATGGACCACCTTGGTGCCCCGAAGTGCTACGTGACCTTGACAAGATGCTTTTCCCTCCCTGAGCCTTGGGTTCCCTGTCCAACAGAAGGCGGCTCAGCGTTTCTCAGTGGGCTGCTATTGACCTTTGGGATGGACAATCCTTCCCAGTTAGCATTCTCAGCCCCCTGCCCCTTAAATGCCACTTAAATGTCACTATGGCAGGGGCGACTGGGTGGCTTGGTCGGTTAAGCGTCCGACTTCGGCTCAAGTCATGATCTCACGGTCCGTGAGTTTGAGCCCCGCGTCGGGCTCTGTGCTGACAGCTCAGAGCCTGGAGCCTGTTTCAGATTCTGTGTCTCCCTCTCTCTCTGCCCCTCCCCTGTTCATGCTCTGTCTCTCTCTGTCTCAAAAATAAATAAATGTTAAAAAAAAAATTTAAAAAAAATGTCACTATGGCAACGAAAAAATGCCCCACACATTTTCAACCACCCCTGGGTCGCAAACTACTGTGGGTCTCTGAGGACCTTGCCAATCCCACAGTTCTGCGCATCTGTGTTTTCGGAGATCCGGGACTGAGGAAGGGACGGGCAGAAGCTGTTAGTGTGGCTCACAGTCTTGCAGGGAGATGATATTTCGATGGGTCTTGAAGTGTAACTAGGAGTTTGCAAGGTGAGCAAGGAGGTATGGGGACTGGGCGAGGGGGCTGAGCCTTTTAGGTAGAAGGATCAACGTGTGCATGGCACGGAAGTAGGAAAGAGCGTGGGGTGTCTGGGGAAGTGTAGAAGGCCCCACGGCCCCAAGCTTTGGCCTGTGCTGAAAAACCAGGCAATGGAGGTGGGACATCCACTGTGGTACAACAGGGAACCAGCAAGGATGTTCAAATAGGGCAGGAACAGGTTTTTCCTCTCCAGTCCCTCTGGACTGAGAGATCATTAACACCGACGCATGAGTCAGGAGAGTGAGTCACTCATCAGACATGGGTCAGGACTACAGAGAATGCAGGTCGACACCTGGGGTCTCTTGCCCCAGTGCCCCCCCCTCCTCCAGGTGGAAGAGAGATTTGGAGGGGACCCTGTGGGGGGGTGCGGTGCTCAAATTTCTCAAATAGTTGAAGAGGCATGCGCATGTGAACAAGAGTGTGGGGGGGGGGGGGCGCCTGGGTGGCTCAGTCGGTTAAGCGTCTGACTTCAGCTCGCGTCATGATCTCGAAGTTTGTGAGTTCAAGCGGGTTCTGTGCTGACAGCTCGGAGCCTGGAGCCTGCTTCAGATTCTGTCTCCGTCTCTCTCTGCCCCTTCCCTACTTGTGCTCTGTCTCTCTCTCAAATATAAATAAAACATTTTTTAAAAAAATTTTTTAATGAAAAAAAGAGCGTGAGTGTGTGAATACCTGTGCAGGTGAGCTCGAACAAGTGTGTGAGCGCGTGTGTGTGTACCCCCAAGCGTACACACGGGCTGCTCATTCCTTCATCCTGGCCCTTGTCCTCATGGAGCATGTAATCTAGGGGATCGAGTGGAGGGGAGAGAAAAGAAGAAAGCAAAGCCAAACACATTCCACAAATTAGACCAGGGCTCTGGAGATAACTGGAGACGGAGAATGCCAAGGGCTGAGTGGGGAGAACCCTCTGGGTGGGGTGGTTGGGGCTGACCTCTCAGAGCAGGTGGCGCTCGAGCTAATTTACAGGGGACATGTGCCGGGCTTGGGCCACCGAAAGCACTCTCCTTCCCAGCAGGCTTTGGGGGGGATTACGTCTTCCCCACTGGACAGAGCCTACCAAGCTCCCTCCGCCCCACCCCGGCCACAGGGTGGACACGGGACCCCAGCACGGCCAGTCAGAATCTCCTTCTGCCTCAGGCAGAGTGACGGAAGGTTGGCGACCCCCTGTCGCCTCCTGCCCTTCCTGCCAACTCGGCCCTCTGGAGCCGTCCCTGTCCTTGCCCATGCCCAGGCCTGGTTTCCAGCCTTCCCGTCCATTTTCTGAGCTCGTGTGGGTGTGGCCATCTCTGTGGGTTTGGTTTTGGCTTTGGAATGAGCCAAGCAGAGCACAAGGGGCACAGATGAGGCTCCCCGGGAATCCCCCTCCCGTCATGCGTCGGGAATGGGGTGCAGAGGAGCCGCGGGCACCTCTCCCTGGCACCCGCGCGTGCACACTCACTCGTGAGCCCTGGCCGGCCTCACGGGGAGGAAACGCCAGCTGCGTGTCTGTAAGCCCCTTTCAGCCTCCCCAGAAGCTCTCCCCGCTTCCTCTGAGGCCATGTCAGTGGTGTGGGCCTGGTCGCCTGGGCGGGCCTCCGGTGGGGGCCTGTGACTCAGGGCTCAGTCAGGCAGAGGCAGGATGTCAGCGCCATTCACTGGGCCGCGAGGAATCTCACTCTTCTATTTATAGGCAGTGCAACTGCTGGCCCAGCCTGGCGGGAAGAAGCAGCCTCTGCTGCTGGGGGTGGGGGTGGGGGGTGCATTGACTAGGAGCCGTGGGTCCAGGATCAGGATGAAGCCAGGCCTCGCCGCCCCCTCCACCTGCCTCAGGGGGTTCCTGACTAGGAGCGAACTGGACTAGCTCTCCCACTCCAGAACAGTCAAGGCTAGGGCAGGCCAGGACATTGACCACAGAGCCTGCGTGATCTGTGAAGTGAGCAACCCAGAGGTGATGGCACCTGGGTGGCTTGGCCTGTCATGGCCTTGAAAGCTGGGGGGGGGGGGGGGCCTGGAAATGGGTCAGGTGAAGGTGGAACCCAGAGGCCAGGCATCTTGAAGTTCGGCCCCAGAGAACTTACCCTCCACTTCCCGTGTTGGGGTCCCAACTTGCTTCATCTGTCAAAGACCCCTGATCCCACCTACCATCTTGCCCCACGGCCAAGATGGCTCCTTGTTCTTAAGGAAGCTGAGATTTGCTACCTACTAGGAGCCGGGCCCTGTCTTGATACGTAAGTGTCAATAAGCCCATTTTGCAGAAGTCAAAACCGAGGTTCAGCGTGGTTAAGTACCTGCCTGGCTTTGGGCATGTGCACGAGTGTGCGCTACATGTACAAGTGTGTTAATGGGAGCTACATTACCCTGGTCGTAGGGGTGCCGTGAGGAGTGAATGAGATGACCCTGCCTGTTATCTGTCCCCATCTCTTTATGGAGCGCCCACCCACCTGGTTTACTTTGTCCTCGGCTGCGCATGTATCTCTCATCAAACTGGAAGGTTCTCGTGTTACGTGTTTGTCTGTCTCCTGCACTGGGCGAGGTGAGGAAAGAGTCTCCCTCCCCCCGGAACTGCAGCCCCCAGCTTGGAGCCTGGAGCGAGAGGTTGCTCAGGAGAGCCTGTTGCCCTCAAGGGTCCTCCGAGGCTCTCCCACCCTCAGACTCTGCCTCTGCTCTAGCGGCTCTCCCGTGGGCTCCGCCGTGTGGGGTCTGTGCCCTGGGCAGATCCTCAGAAAACCAGAAGGGCCCCTGCTTCCCGAGGGGCTGCAGGACTGGGAGCCAGGCTGCAGGCTCCAGGCCCTTCGTCCTCATGTTCTTCTTGTGGGAACCCATTTCCTGAACGAGGGACCCTTCCAATGGAGGCTCCTCGCCCTTACTTCTTTTTAAATGTTTTTTTTTTTTTACATTTATTTATTTTGGATAGACAGAGAGACACAGAGCATAAGTGGGGGAGGGCCAGAGAAAAGGAGACACAGAATCGGAAGCAGGCTCCAGGCTCCGAGCTGTCAGCACAGAGCCCGACGCGGGGCTCAAACCCACAAACCGCGAGATGGTGACCTGAGCCGAAGTCGGACGCTCACCTGACCTAGCCACCCAGGTGCCCCTCCTCGCCCTTCCTTCTACCCCAGGCACCTGGCCTCCTAAGGTGATCAACAAGCCTCAGGGGCTTTTCTGAGTCTTGCAAATGTTGCAGCCTCTGACAGTCTCCAAAGGTCACAGACTTTTCTCTTCCAAGCAGGACACAGTGAGGGCACATAGGAGGGAACAGGGTTGGGGTGGAGCGGGGAGGGTTGGTTCTGAGAGGCTCCCTGAGGGGCTGAGGAGGAGTTCTTGTAAAGGAAAAAGGGGGTGAAACCTTGCGGAAGGGAGGTAAACGTTCAAGAATGTGGGAGAAGCCCTGGCTGGTAGAAGGACTGAGGCGTGGAGTCCTGGGGTGAGGTAGGAAGTGGTGAGAGGCTGATCTCTAGGGCCTGGGTCAGGCTGAGCCTCCTTCTGAACACAAAACTGGAGCCAGTTTCATGCAGGGTGCTGCTTAGAAAGGTCCTTCTAGCCATGGGGGGAAGGGGAGAGGGGAGTCCTGGGAGAGAGCTATGATGTGGTGTTGACCTGCCTCCCCCAGGCCCGGCGCACACTGATGAAGGTTGGGGTGACCAGAGGCGGGAGAGGAGGAGCCCCTGAGGAGGCCCAGAGAGACCCCGTCAGCGGCGCCAGCTGGATGGGTGCAGAAATGACATCATTTTCGTGTACTTAACACAAGGTAAACAGGCGTGGAAAAACCCAAGTACTCATTATCTAACTTAGTAGCTGGCTGCTGGCTCCTTAACAACCGGTTTCCTGGGATTCTGCAGTGGGGGGGGGGGGGGGGGAGCCGGAGCAGAGGGGTTTCCCCTCCCTGTGCACACTGTGTATGTCGCTGGCCCCTTTTCCTAGGCCTCTTCCTTTGAGTCACTCCCTACATGTTCATGGAGCTCAGGGCCTGCTGAAGGCCAGGCGATGGGCTAGCCACGGGGAGAGAGCAGGAGCAAGCGTGGTTGGGGGATTTGATCGGAGCGGCCGGGTGGGCTTGAGGCCTCAGAGCACAGGAAGGAAGTGGGGAGACCTGCGGGGAAGCAGTCAGAAGTCTCCCAGCATAAGCAGGACGAATTCTAGAAGACGCCTTGGAGATCAGCCAGTCTGACCCTGGATTCTACAGGTGCATAAACTAAGGCCCCAAGAAGTGAAACGATGTATCAGATACTGAGAGAGAGAGAGAGAGAAGCAGGGTCAAGACTAAAACCCAGGTGTTCTGATGTCGGTGCTTCTGACAGATCCACTGAGCACTGTCGGACTTTAAGAATAGGAAAGAAAGAAAAAAAAACCAAAGCACGTGGTCTGGCCTTCGCCTCAACACTCCCCACCCAGGCATGCACGCATGTGGGCTCTCTCCAGAGGGTCAGAGAGAGAAGTGTCTTCTTGCCGGGGTGGGTTCCAAGCGCTTTCCCTTGGTCCCTGGAACACACCCCACAATCCAGTCCGAGGCTTCCTCCCGGTGGAAAGAGCCTACGGATGACAGACGGTGGCCAGACAGCCTCGGGAGAACTGACTGTGAGCTGTCATTTGCTGAGGCAGTGCTGGGAGCACCTGTCCCCTCTCCACCATCCCTTCGTGGAAAGCCCCAGTGAGGGGACAACTTTCCAGTGGGGGGCCGGCAATGCAAGTCTACGCAGACAGCTCACAACAAACACTTGGCAATACTTCCTTTTTCTAATGTCAGTTGAGTAAAACAGACAGCATGGAGAAAAGCTGGAGAACTGTAGCCCTGTGACTTTGGACAGAGAGATCGTCAGTTCCCCCGGGCCCCAGGTCCCCCATTCGTATTGAACCCTCAGTGTCCCTAAACTTCACTGACTTGTGAGTTTGAATAACTGCTTCATATTAATGCCCAAAGCTACTAAATCCAAGCCCCAACTTCTCCCAGCGGTGCTTTCTGGGAGCTCCCGAGGAGGTGTCCCGCCTGTCCTCCGGGGTTACTTGGTGGCCCCCGAAAGATGGCCACACCCTACCCCCTAGAACCTGGGAATGATACCTTACATGGCAAAAGAGACTTTGCGGGTGTGATTAGGGATCCTGATTTGGGAAGATGATCTTGGATTATCCAGGTGAGCCCAATGCAGTCCCAAGGGCCCCTGTAGGAGGGGACAGACGGGTCAGAGTCAGAGAATCCGATGCAATGCCAGAAGCAGCGGGGACAAGGCTGAGGTCAGAGGGATTCAAGGAAGGGGCCGTGAGCCAAGACATGCGGGCAAGCCTCTGAAAGCTGGAAGAGGCAAAAATTCTTCCCAGAGCCACCAGAAGAAATGCAGCTGTGCCAAAAATGAGATTTTAGGACTTCTGACCCCCAGACTGTGCGAGAAAAATGTGTATTGTCATAAGCTGTGACGTTTACGGTAGTTTGTTACAGCACCAAAAGGACACTGATGACGCAGGACTGTGGACAGATGGCCATTCACATACATTCCTCCTCGACCACCCTGCCTGTCCTCCTCTGCCCCTTCTCCTGGGCCACTGCCATACCCTTGGTGACTTGAAGCCAGCTGCCTCTGCTGACTCCACATGCCGTGAACCAGCCAGGGACCAGGTTCAAGGGCATGACATAACCTACTACCCATTTAGCTTGTAAGCTGGGTGTATCTATGAACTGGGTTCATGGTTGCTTATAAGCCCCCATACCTCCCTGCTCAGGGTCTGGACCCCTGATTTTGATGTCCCCAGTCCCTTCCTGCCTCCAGGTCTGTTCCCTAGCTCCTTTTCACTGGTGGCATTAGTTATCCCCCTCCCTGTGGCCCAGTCCAGCAGTTTCTTTCTGGAGAAACCAATGACAAGGGTCGATTATGCAGGATCTTTTCTTTCAAAGACTTTTACAACTTTCATTTAGTTATGCAAGGGACAGAAGTTCCCTGAAAACAGTTCAGCAACAAAACAAAACAAAACAAAACAAAACAAAAGAAGGACAGAACAACCGAGGTGTCCAGCGAGGAATGAACGGATAGTGAATGGATAAAGAAATACACGCAATGGAATATTATTTGACCATAAAAAAGGAAATCCTGCCATTTGCAACAACACGGACGGACGGGCCTTGAGGGTATTATGCTAAATGAGTAAGTCAGACAGAGAAAGGCCAACACCGTATGATCTCACTTCTACGTGGAACCTTAAAAAACAAAACACAACCCACAAACAAACATCAAACTCCTAGAGAAAGAGATCAGACTTCTGGTGGCCAGAGGCAGGGGTGGGGGAGGGGGATTGGACGAAGGTGGGCAAGGTGACTACCCCTAACACTGCCGCACGGTGTATCCCAAAGTTAAGAGAGTCGCTCCTAAGAGTTCTCATCACACAGAAACAGAACAAAACAAAACAAACAGTTTCTCTTTTTTTCTTTTTGTGTCATATGAGATGAGGGATGTTAACCAAACTTATTGTGGTAATCACTTCACAATGTATGCAGGTCAAGTCGTTATGCCGTATACCTTCAACTTATACAGTGCTCTATGCCAATTATATCTCAATGAAACAGGGGGGAAAATAGAGCAAGGTATATTCAGCCTGTTTGGATAAATGGGGAAAAAGGAAGCGAATAAAAGTGACCTCTAATCCCGCTACATAGAGATAACAATCCAATAATCCGTTGCTGACATTTTCGTGTATATCTGATACAGACGTATCGCACTTATCGCTACTGGACTATTATTTGTTCATTTTAACACAACCGCGATCATATCATCCGTGCAGCTCAAACACAGGCTTTTTTCTCACTCGGCAAATACATGATACACTGCTTTCTGTGTCAACAGACACACGTCTACATCGCTGCTTTTCATGTGCATGTGGTATTTGCCTGTGTGAATGTCCTATATTGCATTAGGTCCATTGTTGGCCAGTTAGGTTGTTCCCGATTTTTCAGAACTGTAAACAATGTTGCTTTGTAAATGATTCTTGGCCCACTTTTTCAGCTATTTTGGGAGGATGAATTCCTAGAGGTGAAATCGCTGGATGGGAGGGTGTGCACATTTTTAAGGCTCTTGGTGCATATTTGTGGCCTGCTCTTAATTCCAGACCCATTTCTTTCCTGCTCTGGATTTGCCACCCAGTTTAGCGTGAGCTCGAGGACAAAGAAGTTTATAGGTGGTAAATCTGCTATTTGTAATTCTCCAGGCTACGTCTCCCCATTAATATGTATGATTGAAAAAATAAATAACTCTAGTTTCCATTTTTAAAATGCCAAGGCTATTCTCATCCTGACGTGCCAGTGTGCCCGGATCTTCCTAGTAGGAGTGAACGTTGGATTCAATGCTGCCTCTCCCCTTCTAGAGTGAGAAGGTCCCAGAGGAAGCCAGAGACAGTGGACAGTGTAATTTCTCTGAATCTCAGTTCACCCATCTGCAAACTGTACTTTGCATTATTTTCCTGGGGAGTGGGGGGGGGCAGGAACCTGGCTCGGTGTCGGACCTCTCACCCCTTGGGTTTTGTCCCACCCGCCTCGGGCCCACACGTTAGCACTGGACACTTGGATCCTCCTGGGCCCTGCTCCTGGCGATCCCTATCCACATTTCCAGCCAGTCTCCCTCAAGAACAACCCCCAGATTTGCTCCACCTTAAAAGGCCCTTGAGCTCTCAGAAGGACAACCACACAAGAGAACAGAACATTACAGAAAATTGCTTGTCTAAAATAGACAAATAATTTTCATTTCATCCTTACCTCTGTGTTCTACTTTATCTGTCTCTTTTTCTACATAAACCAGGCATGAGGGTGATATTATTCTTATAAACTCTTGAGATGGATTACGTAATAACCTAGACTTGGAAACTGAAAAAGAAAGGCAAATGCTTGGTAAATGGACAGAAATCTTTGCGACTATTTAAAGAGACAAAGCCTGGATCACTCTTTGCCTTCTGATGCTCCATAGCTGCCTGGTCTCATTCTCGGGCTTTCCGGAGAGAATCTTCGCTGAGCCTGTTCAGAGCCATATGGCCCAACTTCCTGGATGATCAGAATCACCTGGGATGCTTACGAAAATGTAGGTTCCTGAGCCCCGGGTCAGGCCTCTTGAATCCCATTCTCCCGGGGAGAGATCTATATATTTACAAATGTACATTATACATGTAACAAGTGGCCCCAGGTAATTCTTAACATCAGGAAAATAATAAATACACTATTATAGAGGGAGAAATGCCTGTGGTTTTCAACCTTGGCTGAAAGTGACAGCCTCCTGGGGATGGATGGATATATATATATATATATATATATATATATATATATATTTAAAATTTTTTTTAATGTTTATTTATTTGGTGGGGGGGAGCAGAGAGAGAGGAAGACACAGAATCCGAAGTAGGCTCCAGGCTCCAAGCTGTCAGCACAGAGCCTGATATGGGGCTTGAACCCATGAACGGTGAGATCATGACCTGAGCTGACGTTGGACGCTCAACCCACTGAACCATCCAGGTGCCCCTCCTGCAGACCTTTATAAGCCTGACACCCAGTTAAATCAAAATCCCAGTTGTCTTGAGAACCATGTATAGGGGCCACTGGGAAGGCCTTTCAAACATGTGGACCAAGAGACCAGGGTTCTAGCACTGGCTTTGCCACCAACTCTTTGGGTAGCATCTCCAGTTGCCAGTTGCCACAAATACAAAATGAGGGGCCTGGACTGGCCCAGTGAGAGAACGCTTTCTGTCCCGTATGTCAGTCTAATTGGAAGTGGCCGACAGGGTCCCAGCAGCGAGTCCCAATCTTGAAGATTCTGGGTCTGGAACTGCGCTGAACAAGAAAGAGTGCCTTGATTAATGATGTCTGCCACGGGTGCACAGAGAGGGTGCTCACCCCTGTCTCAGGGCTCGCTGTCCCCGGACTAGGTCCCCTCCAAGCTTCAGTGACATAATGATAATGGCACCAGATTAGTTATGATGAAGAGTTTAGATAACCTATGCACATAGACCTTGCAACCTGTGAAGCGCTATCCAGATGCTAGTTACTATAGCAGCAGTTATTATTCTAGTCCGAGGATGCTATTTCTTCAACACTTTTCAAGGCAGAGTCATGAACAGCAAGCCGCCTGCCTGGGCCAGGGCAGGGCGAGGTGGGGTGTCTGGGTCTGAATGCACTCTTGAATGGGGAATCACATGGGATTACAGGAGTGGATCATTGAACCCGCTAGGGGTTTCGAAGCTAGAACATTTCTTTCTGCAACATGACTGAGAGAAGTGAACTCGTAGAGGGAAGACAATATAAAGGGTTCTGGATTCCACACTTGACCTTTAGCCAAAAGGCCGAGAAGCGACGGGGTTCTGGGTCCCAAAGAACATCTCTGCCCCAACCAGAGCCTGCTAACCACGTAGTCTTTCTACTTTCAGGAGGCGTTCTACTTACGCACCCCATTCACCCCATCCATCCATCTACCCATCCACCTGTCCCTCCACCCAACCCTCTAGTCATCCGCTTGTGCATTCATCCACTTACTGACCTACTCTTACTGAGAATTGCCATGTACCAGACACGTGCTGGGTTCTGGGATACAGCCGGTGCTTCTGTGTCACACAACTCCAGGAACAGCATTCACATAGGTGTTCACATAGATATCACACAGATAGATATTTGCGTAGATCCACTGGACATAGAAGTGAACAAGACAGAGAGACAAAGGTCTTTGCTGGAGTGGATCTTTCATTGTAGACGGGGGACAGACAATAAAGGAGAAAACAAAATGAATGAACAAGATCATTTCACACAGTGGTGAGTTCTAAGAAGAAACCAAAACAGAGAGATGTGAGGGACAGTAATGGCGGGGGGACAGATTGGGTGCCTAGTTTGAATACAGTGGCCAGGAAAGGTGATATTTGAATAAAGGCAACAGCTTGCCATGTGAACTTCTGAATCTAGAGCATATCAGGCAGAGGGAACAGCAAGTGCAAAGGTCCAGAGGTGGGAAGAATTCTAGGAACCAAAAGAATGCCGGTGTGACTAGAGCTGGGTGTGTGAAGGGTAGGGGGTAAGAGCTAAATTAATTTTTGGCTTAAGCAACTGGGTGAATGATTGGTGCCATTTACTGAGATGGAGAAGACTGAGGGAGGAAGAGATGGGCAGGGAAGTGAATCATGAGATCTATTTTGGCCATGTTACCCTTGAGGGCAATATCAGACATCCAAGTGGAGATATTGAGTAGGCCACTGGATTTAGTAATTTGGAACCTGGAGGTCAAAATGGAGGTATGAATTTGTTGGTAGACATGGGGGTTGACTGTCCAATATCCATACCCATTTTTCATGCTAGCTACTCTAATTTATGTTGCTGTGTCCATATCTCCTAATGTGCTTGGGGGAATAACTCTACCCCTGTGCTAGGAGTGGGATGGACAGCTAAAGTCTAAACCAACAATACACCCCATCCTCTGGTCATGTAACTGGTTCAGGAGTGGGCATTTGAGTCCATCTGAGGCCGCAGACAAGTGTTAGTTTCTTAGCTCTTTCTAGAGCACTCTGGAAGACACCTCCTCTCTCTCCTGAACATGTAGAATCTGGAAGTCATCGGCAGCCATCTTGCAACCATGAAGGGTAGAGAGGGTGACAGTAAGGTCGATACAATGGAAGGTAGAGTAGAAGGACAAGGGAAAAAGAAAAGGTAAACCTTCTGACACCAAGTCACTGGAGCCCATCCTACCTCAGAGTTTTATGAAACAAGAAATGCACCCAACGGTCTAGGCCAAATTGGGTTGAGGTCTCTGTTATTTGCAGCTGAACGCAACCCAACTGATAATGGCCACGGGGCTAGTGACATCTGGGGAATGGGAGGGGGAGAGTGTAGATGAACCAGGAAGTGGGTGGGCCCGGAGGCAGGCTACTGAAAGGTTTCCAAAGAAAGTGCTGGGGGTGGGGGTGATTCCTGAATGCAGCAATCTTGGAAGATTTCCTGTGCATAGTCTGGATTTCTTTTACTGGAGAGGAAGTGAATGCACTCAATAAAACACAGGCCTTTGTGTTGCAGAGGCCAGATTTAAGCAACCTCTGCTATTTGCCATCTGTGTGAGTCTGGGCAGCACATTTAACCCTCTGAGTCTCCATTCCTTCCCCTGTGAAAAGGAGGTAATAATACCCACCTCAAAGAGCTGTGTGTAGACTGTGCCAAGCTGTGGCAGGTGATACTTTCTGTCCCTCCCTTTTGCCTCCTCTTTGGTGGCAGACACCTCTCTCTCTCTCAAAGCCTGGTGAAGGAAGCTGAGTCATTTATCATAGAACTAAAAATTTTAAGTGCTCTCCTCAAATACTCTGTCTCTAGAGAAGCAGTTGATAACCAGGCACATTTGTCCCTCCTTTTCAGGCATCCACCACATTTTATTTTTTATTTTTTATTTAAAAAAAAAATTTTTTTTAACGTTTATTTATTTTTGAGACAGAGAGAGACAGAGCATGAACAGGGGAGGGTCAGAGAGAGGGAGACACAGAATCCGAAACAGGCTCCAGGCTCTGAACTGTCAGCACAGGGCCCGACGCGGGGCTCGAACTCACGGACCACGAGATCGTGACCTGAGCCAAAGTCGGCCGCTTAACCGACTGAGCCACCCAGGCGCCCCATCCACCACATTTTAGCATGAAAATAGATGCTCTACTGAGGGGAGAAAGACACATCAGCTCCAGTCTGGTGGGTGCCCGGTGATGATTCCCGAAGGGCTGCTTCTAACAGGGGTCACCCCTGATAAGATGACCCATGTACAAAGGTCACCGAGACTGTAGTCCCAAGGGTGGGAAACGGATTTTCTGGAAATAGAATGTAACTACTGGAGGCTGAGGCATCACAGGAAGCCAGGATGCTGGTTATGGACAGGTTAAGTTTCCCTAACCCGTCTCCCGAAAGGGGGATGGTGAGGTCCTCCCAGGCCATTGCCAGACATCTTATCTAGCAGAGAAACATTTCCCGGCTGGGTCCAAGTTCCAGTTCTGTTACTTAATAGCTGTGTGACCCGCACAAGTTATTCCGTGCACCTGTACTTCTGTGTCATCTATAAAACATGAAAGTGGGAGAGTGAAGTTTGTTCCTGCTGTGCTCACGTATCGCCGGCAGGAATGCAAAACAGTAAAACTCCGATTGAGGGGAATTTGGCAGCACTGAGTAAAATTACGTAGGCAAGTACGCTTGGATCCGGCAATTCCATTTTCAGGAATCTATCCCAAAGCCACAATGGCAAAACTTCAAGAGATATGTGCCCTAATGTGGCGGCACGATTTATAGTGGTAAAAGACCGGACACAACCCAAATGTCCACCTTTTGGGGCCTGGGTGAATAAATTATGGTCCGGCTATACAACGGGGTTCTAGGCAGCTGCTAAAAGGAGTGAGGACTGTTTAGACATACTGCTTTGGGGTGATCTCCCAGATACAAGGTTAAGCGAAAAAAGTGGGATAGAGAAACGTGTGTTTCGTATACAGCCATTTAGCCAAGAAAGGAGGGAGGGTGTGTGCATCTGGTCTAAGAAAGTAGTGAGGCTTCATTCCCTTGCACGTAGCTGTCCAGTTTTCCCAACACCAAGTATTGAAGAGACTGTCTTTTTCCCATTGTATGTTTTTGCCTCCTTACTCACCATATGTTCTCGAGGAGACAGAAGCCAGGAGTCCGGGCCCTGCCTATTCCTTGGCCCCAGCTGCAGGCCCACAAGGAAGTCGGAAGGTACCCTGGCTGCCCTATATTCTTGCTGGTCACTTACTCTAAGTGACCAATCAGGGGACACTTGCTTGGGCCCAGTGGTTTTGATGATGATTCTTCTTTTCCAAATATAGAGTTCTTGCGCTCAAATCCTACAGTGAAGCCAACTTTTTAAGCAGATTTAAAAAGTACACTTCTCTGGTTAATAGAGAAGAGTTCAGAGCCCTAAGTTGCCAACTCCCAGTGCAGCAGGGTCTACCGGGTACCCACAGCATCATCCTATCACCCCTTCCTACTTAGTTTCTTAGTTGAGCATATTGCTGCCTGGAATACAAGACTATTTTCCAGCCTCCCTTGCAGCTAGGTATATGTGACTATAACTGACATAGAAGTAAATCGGGTAGAGTTTGGAAGACTTCTGGTAAATCTTATGAAAAAAAAAAGGAGGGGAGGAACCCAAAACTATTAAAATGAAGAAATGAATTCAGTAAATTTGCTTAATTCAAGATCAACATACAGAAAGCTGTTGCATTTCTATATGCTACTAAAAAAAGAGCATAAAGGGAAATGAAGAAAATAATCTCATTGCAATCTCATTTCTAATTGCAACAAAAAGAATAAAATGCTTAGGAATAAATTTAACCAAAGAGGTGACAAACCTATACCCTGGAAACTATAAGGCACTGATGAAAGAAACTGAAGACAACATAAGTAAATGGAAAGATATACCATGCTCATGAATTAGAAGAGTTATTATTGTTAAAATGTCCACACCACCCAAAGCAATCTACAGATTGGTAGAATCTAAGGATTCAATGCAATCCTTATCAAAATACCAATAGTATTTTTCACGGAACCAAAAAAAAGTCTTTAAAAGACCCCAGATAGGGGCGCCTGGGTGGCTCAGTGAGTTAAGCGTCTGACTTCGGCTCAAGTCATGATCTCCCGGTTCGTGAGTTCGAGCCCTGCGTCGGGCTCTGTGCTGACAGCTCAGAGCCTGGAGCCTGCCTCGGATTCTGTGTCTCCCTCTCTCTCTGTCCCTCCCCCACTCACACTCTATCTCAAAAATAAATAAATAAACATAAAAAGAGACCCGAAATAGCCAAAGCACTCTTGAGAAAGAGGAACAAAGCTAGAGGTATCAAAATCCCAGATTTCAAGATTTACTACAAAGCTATGGTAATCAAAACAGTATGATACTGGCACCAAAATAGACTCATAGATCAATGGAATAGAATCGAGAGCCTAGAAATAAACCCACGCTTATATGGTCAATTAATCTACAATAAAGTGGGCAAAAATATACAATGGGAAAAAGTCTCTTCAACAAATGGTGTTGGAAAAACTGGACGGCTATATGCAAAAGAAACAACTGGACCACTTTCTTACACCATATACAAAAATAAACTCAAAATGTATGAAAGACCTAAATATAAAACTTGAAACCATAAACTCCTAAAAGAAAACATAGGCAGTACTCTCTCGGGCATCAACCTGAGCAGTGTTTTCCTGGATACGTCTCCCTAGGCAAGGGAAACAAAAACAAAAGTAAACAATTGGGACTACATCAAAATAAAAAGCTTTTGCACAGTGAAGGAAATCATCAACAAAGCAAAAGGTAAGCTGAGTGGAAGAAGATAGTTACAAATGACATGTCCTATAAGGGGTTAATATCCAAAGTATATAAGGAACTTATACAACTCAACACCAAAAAACAAAACAAAACAAAAAAACACAAAGAGACCCCCACAAATAATCCAAATAAAAATGGTTAGAGAACCTAAATAGACATTTTTCCAAAGAAGATATGCAGATGGCATATTCAGATGGACACATGAAAAGGTGCTCAACATCACTCATCATCAGGGAAATGCAAATGAAAACCACAATCACCTTATACCAGTTGGAATGGCCAGTACCAAAAAGACAAGAAAAAACAAGTGTTGGCGAGGATGTGGAGAAAAGGGAACACTTATGCACTTTCGGTGGGAATGTAAATTGGTGCAGCCACAGTGGAAAACAGTGTGGAGGCTCCTCAAAAAATTAAAAATAGAAGTACCATATGATCCAGGAATTCTACTACTGGGTATTTACCCAAAGAAGACGAAGACGCTAATTTGAAAAGATATATGCACCCCTCTATTTATTGCAGCATGTTTACGATAGCCAAGATATGGAAGCAACCTAAGTGTTGATAAGTGAATGATAAAGAAGACACACACACACACACACACACACACACACACACACACATACACACACACAAGTTTTACTCAGCCGTAAAAATATAACAAAATCTTGGGGCTCCTGGGTGGCTCTGTCAGTTAAGCATCCAACTTCAGCTCAAGTCATGATCTCACAGCTTGTGAGTTCGAGCCCCACGTCAGGGGAGCTCGAGCCCTGCCTCAGGCTCCACACTGACAGTGCTGAGCCTGCGTGGGATTCTCTCTCTCTCTCTCTCTCTCTCTCTGTGTCTCTCTCTCTATCCCTTGCTCACTTGTACCCTCTTTCTCTTTCAAAAAAAAAAAAAAATCTTGCCATTTGTGACATGGACAGACCTAGAGAGTATGATGCTAAGTGAAATAAGTCAGAGAAAAACAAATAGCACGTGATTTCATTTATACGTGGAATCTAAAAAAACGAAACAAAGGGAACAAACAAGAAAGAAAGAAACAGACTCATAAATGCAGAGGACAAACTAGTGATTGCCAGAGGGGATTAAGAGGTACAAACTTCCAGTTATAAATAAGTCATAGAGACGGAGAGTACAGCAGAGAGAATACAGTCAATAATATTATAATTACTTGAGGTGGTGACATGGTAACTACATTACTGTAGTGAGCATTTGTAAAGTATACGACTGTCAAATCATAATGTTGTACAACTAGAACTAATATAATATTGTGTCAACTATACTTCAAATTTTCAAAAAAGAATATGTCACTGTAATTTCTATTATCCTTCATAGTGTTTTAAAATTTAAAAACTTCCTCATAAGGGTCAAGTTTAGCCCCAGATATTTTATTTTGTTATTTTAAAAGGGGTCTTTTCTGGGGCGCCTGGGTGGCTCAGTCAGTTAGGTGTCCGACTTCGGCTCAGGTCATGATCTCGCGGTTTGTGGGTTCGAGCCCCGCGTCAGGCTCTGTGCTGACCGCTCGGAGGCTGGAGCCTGCTTTGGAGTCTGTGTCTCCCTCTCTCTCTGCCCCTCACCCGTGTGAACTCTGTCTCTCTCTGTCTCTCAATAATAAATAAGTGTTAAAAAATTTTAAAGGGGTCTTTTCTTTCTGATATATATGCATGTGTGTGTGTGTGTGTGTGTGTGTGTGTGTGTGTGTGTGTGTGTATTTTTTTTTAGAAAAAGAAAAGACATACACTTAGCCTATAACCCAGCAATCTCTTATCCAGGTATCTGTCCTATAGAAATAAAACCACCACCATATAAAGGCGTGTGTGTATAAAGTTATTTGTTATATTTATTAAGACAATGTTATAACAAATGTGTTATTTGTTACTTGTTATAACAATGCTTGTAATGACAAAAACTAAAAATATATTTTTTATTGGATGAAGCATGGCAGAGCCACAATATGGGAGAATAGTAACTATATAAAAGGTGAATTAGATCTGCCTCTGTTGACTTTATTTTTTATTTTTTAATGTTTATTCACTTTTTGAGAGACAGAGTGCAGAGTGCAAGCAGGGCAGGGGCAGAGAGAGAGGGAGACACAGAATTCAAAGAGGCTCCTCCAGGCTCTGAACTGTCAGCACAGAGCCCGATGCGGGGCTCAAACCCACAAACCATGAGACCATGACCAGAGCCGAAGTCAGACGCTTAACCGACTGAGCCACCGAGGCGCCCCCCTCTGTTGACTTTAAATCACAGTGATGATATTTACATAAGGCAAGTTTGAGCAAAAATGTATCAACTTCAACCTCAGTTTTGTGTTCATGTTATAAGAGCATGGAGAAAGATGAAGAAGGGTCCATAGCAGACCATTACTATTAGTTACTTGGGGTGGGGTGTGTATTTATTGAGAAAATTAAGACATCTGATGACAATTAGCATATGAAACAGACCAGGATAAATAGAGTAAAAATGTTCTAAAGTCGTTATATTGTCTAGGAAGCAAATACAAAGTGCTAATTAATAAAGGATTTAGATAAATCAAGGATGCATATTGTTTTTTATCTTTAGCATAACCTATCAGATAATTGTAAAAGGGTATATAACTTCTGAGTTAATGGGGGGGTGGATGATAGGAAAATTCTTTTTTTCTTTTTTCCTTTTTTTTTTACATTCATTTATTTTTGAGAGACAGACAGAGCACGAGTGGGGGAGGGGCAGAGAGAGAAGGAGGTACAGAATCCAAAGCAGGCTCCAGGCTCTGAGCTGTCAGCACAGAGTCCGACATGGGGCTCAAACTCACAAACCATGAGATCATGACCTGAGTTGAAGTTGGAGGCTTAACTGAGGCCTGCCACCCAGGCGCCCCAGGAAAATTCTTAATCTAAAAGTGGTCAATGAAGGAGAGGTAAGAACATGGAACAGGAGGGACAGATAGAAAACACTTAGTAAGATGATAGCTTAAAAGCAAATATATCAGTAATTACAAGAAATATAAATATAGTAAGTGCTCCAATTACTATTAGGTTAGATTAAAAAACACAACTGTCTGTTGTTTATAGGAAGTACATCGAATAAACAAAGATACAGAAAGGTGGAAAGTAAAATATGGGGAAAAGTTATTCCAAGAAATACTAACCCCCCAAAAAGCTGGTGGTGCTATATTAATATCTTTCAATGTAGACTTTAAGATAAGAGAATTGCTAGAGATAAATAGGGAATTTTGTAACAATAAGAGGTGCAATTCACTAGATATAATAATTCCAAATTTGTATTAACCTAATAATACAGCTTTAAGTATACGAAAAGCAAAAATTAAAGAGAAATAGAAAATTCCACAAAGAGGAAGATTTTAAAACACAACCCCCAGATACTGATTTTTTAATCAGATAAAGATTTGAATAATATGATCAGCAAACTGACCTAATGGCAATATATAAAACACTGCACCCAACAGCTGCATAACATATGCTCTTTGTAAGCATACCTTATAAATACACTGGTCCAGAAAGCAAATTTTAAAACCTTTGAAAAGCTGAAATTATACAGGGGGTATTTCTTCCATGATCCTAATGCAATTAAACTGAAATCAGCATAAACAGACAACCAGAAGAATCCTAATATGTTTGGAAGTTAAGAAATACACTTCTAAAGGGGCGCCTGTGTGGCTCAGTAAGTTTAGTGTCTGACTCTTGGTTTTGGCTCAGGTCATGATCTCATGGTTCGTGAGTTCAAGCCCCGCACTGGGCTGTGGGCTGACAGCACAGAGCCTACTTGGGATTCTGTCTCCCTCTCTCTGCCTCTGCCCTGCTCGCTCTCTATCTCTTTGTCAAAAATAAATAAAAATAAGTTAAAAAAAAAAAAAGGAAATATATTTCTAAATAACCCATGGATTAAAAAAAAAAAGAAATCATAATGGAAATTTAAAAATATTTTTAACTGAATAATACAAAAATACTGTGTATTGACAGTTGTGGGATATACCTAAGGACGTGCTTAGAGAATTATAACCACATACATTAGAAAAGAAGAAAGACTGAAAAGCCAAAAAGTCAAGTTTTCACTTCAAACTGTTGACCAAAGAACAAATTAAGCTCAAAGAAAATAGAAGGAAGAAAATATTCAAGGGCGGAGATTATAAATGAAGTTTATAAAACAGACACACAAAGAGTATCAAACAAGGGCACCTGGGTGGCTCAGTCGGTTAAGCTCTTGATCTTGGCTCGGGTCATGACCTCATGGTTGGTGACTTTGAGCCCCGTGTTGACCTCTTTGTGACAGCACAGAGCCTGCTTGGGAGTCTCTCTCTCTCTCTCTCTCTCTCTCTCTCTCTCTCTCTCTCAAAAATAAATAAATAAACATTTGAAAAAATAAAGAGTATCAAACAAAATGAATAGTTGTGTCTGAAAGAGTGAAAGCAACTGGTAAACCGTAAGCAAGAATGACAGGAGAGACGGAAAAGGCATACATAATGAATGTCAGCAGTGAAAATGGGAATCTTACCTTAGATTCCACACAGACTGGAAAGACAAGAAGATACTGTGAAAACTGTGCACCAATAAATGTTAAACATTGGATGAAATAGACAAATTTCTTGTAAAATGTGACTTACAGAAAGTGACACGAGAAAACAGAAAAACAGTATTCTTGAGACATATTCAATCCATAATTTAAAATATTTTCACAAAGAAAACTGCAGTTCCAGATAGATGTACTGGCAAATTCTGCCAAACATCTAAGGAAGAAATAATTCCAATCTTGCAAACTCTTCTAGGGAATAAGAGATATTATTCCCCTGCTTATTTTGTGAAGCCAGGAAGACTTTGACAATAAAATCTAGCCAGAACATTTACAGAAAAAAATTATAGGTCAGTCTCATGCATGAATGAAGTGTAAACATTCTAAACAAAAATATTTCTAAGCCTACTTATGAATAGATCAAGTTGGGTTTACTCTATAAATGTAAAGTGGGGTCAACATTTGAAAATCAATCAATGCAATTTATTACATTGACAGAATAAAGGATAAAAACTATAATATTATTTTAATAGATACAGAAAAATATTTTGATAAAATTTAAGATCCATTCATGATTCTTAGCAAACTAAGAATGGAAAGGGACTTCCTTAAAACATGAGAAGGGATCTTGAAAAAAAAACAAAAAACAAAACAATCATAATCTTGATACATAATGGTGAAATGTTGAAACATTCCCCTTTGAAACCAGGAACAAAATAAGGATGTTACCACCAGTGTTATTCATCATTGTATTAGCCTAGTGTAGTAAGACAAGAAAGGATTGAAAAGAAATACAACAGTCATTATTTGTATGTAATTTATGATGTGTAGAAAATCTAAAAAAGTTATAGATACATTTGAGAATTTATGAATAAATTTAGCGATACATTAGAAACTAGGTCAATACACAAGAATTGTATTTCTATATATCAGGAAAAAACCAAATACAATGAAATAAAAAAATATACCCGTTTCAATAGCATAAAAATAAACCTAAGAAGGAATCTAATAAAATATGTTACAAAGTAAATCTCCAAATAGTACGAGAAATAGCAAAGATCAAAATAGAGGACTATACCATGTTCATGAATTGGAAGACTCAACATTGGAAAGATGTCTACTGTACCCAAATTATTCCACAAATTCAATGCGATCTCAATCAAAATCCCAACTATTTTTGCAAAACTTGACAAGCTGATTCAAAACTGCACATGGAAACGCAAAGGATTAAGAATAGCCATGCCACTCTCGAATGAGAACAACAACACGGGAGGACTTTTTCTATCTAACACCAACAATTATCATTTAAAAGATACAGCATTTCACAGTGTGCTGTAAGGACAAATTCCTCAACGGAACAGAATAAAAAGCTCAGAAACATACCCTGATGTATAAATCCTTGGGATTTATGGCAGAGATGACCCTGCAGAGAAGTAGGGAAATGCCAGCCTTTTCACTTGATCTTAGCCAAAAGGCCGAGAAGCGATTGCCAGCCTTTTCAATAAAGGGTGTTGGACCACGTAATTATATATATTTTTCGAAGCAAGAATCCATACTATGTAATTCCATGGTAAGTGAAAAACAGGAGACACGCATGAAAGGCAAGAGGAAGGAAAGAAGGAGGGAATGCTTCTAGAGGATACAGGTAACGTTCTTCAAGAACAGTCATGAAGGAAACAACTGCTAAATTTGACTAGATTGAAATTAAGAACTTTAAAAAAAATTTTGTTTATTTATTTTTGAGAGCAAGCGAGGGCAGGGGAGGAGCAGAGAGAGAGGGAGACGCAGAATCCAAAGCAGGCTCCAGGTTCCAAGCTGTCAGCACAGGGCCCGATGCGGGGCTCAAACCCACAACGGTGAGATCATGAACTGAGCTGGAGTCAGAGACTCAACCGACTGAGCCACCCAGGTGCCCCTAAAATTAAGAACTTTTGACCATCAAAAGACATCAAGAGAATGAAAGAACAAGCCACGGGTGGGAGAAGATATTTGCAACACAAATCACCACAACAAACTCACAGTGATACTCTGTTTTTAAATCAAAAAGAAAGACAAACAACCAAAAAGAAAACTGGGGCCAGGGATTTGAAAAAGCACTTTACAGAAGAGATCTCCAATGGCTAATAAACAAATGAAAAGGTGTCCAACTGGATCATTAATCAGGGAAATGCAAAATACAACATAACACGATACCACTCCACACCCACAGGAATGGCTAAAGTTAAACAGTGATAATAACAAGTGTTAGCAAGGATATAGGGCAATGGCCTATATCCCAGGCGCTGTGGACAGGAGTGCAAATTGAGATGATCACTTTGAAAACGCTTTGGCATTATCTACTAAACAGCACACCCTCCCACACAGCCTCTGACCCAAGTTCATCCCTAGGTATATGCCCAATAGAAATGGGTGCACGTATGTACCGAGAAACACGATCAGAATGTTCATCGTGGCATCATTGGCAAAAGCCAAAAAGCAAAAGCGATCTAAACGACCATCAAACATGAAACGGAGAAATATGTTTAGCATGCTTAGACAATGAGTGGACTGCAGCCACAGCCTGGAACACGGGTGAATCCCACAAATATTGAATATTGAACATTATTCACGATATTGAACAAAATAAGCCAGCATGGGGCACCTGGGTGGCTCAGTGGGTTATGCGTCCGATGTCGGCTCAGGTCATGGTCTTGAGATTTGTGAGTTCGAGCCCCGTGTTGGGCTCTGTGCTGACGGCTCGGAGCCTGGAGCCTGCTTCGGATTCTGTGTCCCCCCCTCTCTCTGCCCCACCTCTGCTTGTGCTCTTTCGCTGTCGTTCATAAATGAATAAACATTAAAAAAAAAAAAGCCAGCACAAAGGAGCACATGCTTGTAGTTCCATTTACAGAAGGTTCAAAAAACAGGCACCACTGAACTAGAGCTGAAGGGCATGTGGGTAGTGGGCAAAGCCAAAAAGAGAAGAAAGGAAGAGGTTCCTATCAAGATTGTTCATTACATGGAGAGGGAAAGGTGGTAATCTGGGAGGAGGTATGAAGGAGGCTTCTGGGGTGCTAGAATCATCTATTTCCTTTCTTGACCTGGGGTATCCTGGTGTTTGCTTTAGGACAGTCCACTGAGATACAGAGGTTAGTTTTTTCCACTTTGTGTCTCTATGATATATTTCAGAAAATTTGAAATGTTTACCGTAGATAATAGTGCTGGCAATATTTTAAAATACAATAGGCACAAAGAATTAGAAAATCCTTGGTTTGATTAGGTTACGTAATTAGGAGCAATTTTCATCTTGCATATCTGTGGTTATTTTAGCATGAGTTTAATTTAGTAAAGTAACTTTTAAGGGAATATCCTGGAACAAGCAACGTTAGGAAAGGTAAATTATCTAGAATGAGCTGACACTTGGGAAATACGCTCAAGAAAACGCAAAAGGATTTTTTAAGGTCTATTCAGAGGAGGGAAAGAAAGAAAGCCAAGGTGAGGCCAGAGCCCAGGGACTTTGATGTCATGCAAACAGATGACGGAGACAGAGCAGAACTACTCAGTTTTTATTTTGCTCTGTCTTCATCTGGGAGAATGATCTTCAAGCTGGAAACGATAGAACAGATATCACCAAGATGGAATTAAAGCCCAGGATGAATGTGGAAACCAAAAACTTGCCGTTGTGATCACGGACTAGTCAACATAGTGAGGAATCGGAGGACTGGAGAGGAGGCAGAGGACAGAAGACAAGGAGATATAATGCTGGCTTCATGGATGGAGGGTCTAGTCAATGTGTGTTCCTGCCCCAAATCCAAAGCAAGGTATAAACAGGTCGTCTGTGGACATGTCTGGAGGCAGGTTGCTCCCTCGGAGCCTCCAGTGAACCAGCAAAAACAAGTCACCCAGACGGTTTCGTGTCACACATTTACGACATCAGATTGAACATGTCAAACGCCGCGCGTGTGGGGTGCAGATTGAGACTTGTATACATTTGACATGGTTCAGAATTCTCTAGAAGAATGGGGAAGCTACTTACAAATGGAAAGTTACCCTGCTTTGGTGTCCTAAAATTCGACCGGGAAGACACCGTATCAGTGTGACGGGCTAGGCCTTGCAACGCTAACAGCGTAATCCCGAATCAGCGGCTGCGGCGACAAGGCTCATTTCCCACCCATGCTGTAAGTCCGCGGCGTGTCCGCAGGACCGTCTGCCCTGCCTTCTCCTCTGGGACCTGGGCTGAGGGGCAGCCCGCTGCGGCAGGAGGAGGGAGCACGGCGGGCCATGTCTTGGCACCGAAGGTGTCATGCCGGAGTGACAGTACAAATCTCAAAGTGGGACGCGCGAGACTGCTGCGTGTTGGGAAGATGAAAAGCGTGGGGTGTCCCGAGCTCCTGACCTCCACAGATGGTCTGCAGCCCTCTCGTGTGGCCGTGTAAGCTGATCCAGGCAAGGAGGACAAGAAGTGCCAGCAGCTGGGCAGGGATCCAGCACTTTGGCACCTGAAAGCCTACAGTTTCTACCCCCCCCAACCCCCCATTGGTTCCAGGGGCCATGGACCAGATGAGCCCAGGGCTGGGGATAAAGAGTGAGGGACGCGATGCCAGGGGAGGGGCGATATCTCCTGATGCCGTCCCCCCCCACCAGGGATTGCCTGCCCTCCCGCGTCTCCAGTGCCTCTGCTCCTCTCTACTTCCGGTTCTCCTCTTTCCCAGCCCTCTTGGATGTAAGGTTCCCAAATGACGTAAATCGGCCTTTACTTAGCGTTGCCTTAATTCGCCTCTAATACCTCAAAAAACACCATAAACAAAAAACAACGTACAAACTCAAAAACAGAAACGGGTTTAAATATTTGCCAGTGTAAGCATATAAACGGGTTTAAATATTTGCCAGTGTAAGCATATAAGTGGAATACCACTGCTTTTTAAAATCGCGTTGTCGGGGCACCTGGGTGGCTCAGTCAGTTCACGGTTGTGTGAATTTGAGCCCCGCATCGGGCTCCGTGCTGATGGTGTAGGGCCTGCTTGGGATGCTATGTCTCTTCTCTCTCTGCCCCTCCCCAACTTGCTCTGTCTCTGTCTCTCTCAAAATAAATAAACTTTAGAAAATAATTAAAAGGAGCGCCCGGGTGGCTCGGTCGGCTAATTTGGCTCAGGTCATGATCTCACAGCTGGTGAGTTCAAGTCCCACGTCAGGCTCTGTGCTGACAGCTCGGAGCCTGGAGCCTGCTTCGGATTCTGTCTCATTCTCTCTCTGCCCCCCCACCCCCCCACCCCACTCGTGCTCTGTCTCCCTGTCTCTCTACAATAAATAAGTGTAATAAGAAAAATTAAAAATTAAAAAAAAACAACAACCTATAGCTAACATCATACTTAATGGTGAGAAACTCCAAGCTTTCTCCCTAAGACCAGGTACAAGGCAAGGATGTCCCCTCTCGCCGCTCCTTATCAACACTGTGCAGGAAGTCCCTGCTAGCACAACCCAGACAAGAAAAGGAAACAGAAAGTATACAGACGGGGAAGGAAGAAATAAAACGCGGTCATCAGGTGGTGACACAATGGTCTGCAGAGAAGGGGGGCCCCGCTGATGTGAGTGCCTGTGCTCTGGACAGGCAAGGGCGTTCAGGACGAAATCTGCATCAGAAGCCAGGAGGCTGACAGACCAGCACCCAGACAAGTGGATAGTACCAAGGACCACAGCCAACGCGATGCGCTCACGGCCAAGGTGGCACTGGCATTTCCCCCAGAGCTACTGATGACGCGCTTGGAGTGTAAATTCACGCGAGCAAGTTCACCCCTGGCTGTCCTCGGGCTGACATGCCAGGAAGCGCCTGCTTTCACAGAGCCCATCTGGACCGAGAGGCCAATCGACTTTATTGCTGGCTTTGTAAGTCAGGGTCTAGCAGAGACACTGGACGAAAGAAGCACTTACCCAGCATGGCGAACATAGGAGTACGAGCGTTTTCTCGATACGGCCCTGTGTCTCCCTGTTTGCCCAAACTTCCGCTCTCCCAGCGAAGCCACACGTGGTGGGTTAACAGACCGCCGGGGCTCGAATCCAGACTCAGTCACCTTATGCGCCCTTGAGTTAGCTATGTGGCCTTTCTGGCCTCAGTTTCCCTAACTGTAAAGTAATATTTCAGAGACTTGTGCTGAGATTTAAATTAGGTTAAATATGAAGGACTTAGGAAAGAGCTGGGTGTGGAGAAAGTACCCAGTAAATATTAAACATTGTGTTTATTGTAGATAGAGTACAATACTGTCACAACACAATACAATCATTTCAGGGGAGAATTTGCAAGTTAGCCAGAGTATCTTTGTAGGCAAACAGAAGGATGTGAGACCGGTTAATAGTAAAACCATATGAAATCGAGGAGAGCTGCAGAGAGGACAGATTAAGGAGTTAGTGTCACCTTCCAGTGATGAAAGAATGAGTGTCATGCTTTGAAGCAGGTATTTAGTGGTGTGCTTTAAATATTCAATTCAGAACATCAATAATGTGGGGGCGCCCGGGTGGCTCAGTTGGTTAAGTATCCGACTCTTGATTCCGGCTCAGGTCATGATCTCACGATTCGTGAGTTTGAGCCCCACACCAGGCTCTACTCTGACAGTGCAGAGCCTGCTTGGGATTCTCCCTCTCCCTCCGTTTCTCCCCTGCTGGTGCTCTCTCTCTCTCTCTCTCTCAAAATAAGAAGCGAACAAAAAAGAACATCAATAGTGTGATGCTTAAAATCAATAGGGAGAAAAAACGTATTCAATTCTGTTAACATCTGGGGAAAAAAAGGTAAGTTGGGACCTGGCCATGGTGTCGTGCTCTGAAATGAATTTGTAACAGACTGAATTAAATGTGAAACATGAATAACGATCTAGAAGATGATGCAGGTATGGAGACCCTTTTAAGCAGTGTGGGGCGTTTTGATTCCCCTTTCACTCCGTGAACCATTGGGAGCATGGGGCCAGGACTGACTGGCACGGAGCCAGCATCTTGTGCTGAGTGCGGCTCCTACAAACTTTGTTGGTTGATTGATTTCACAGTCAACAGACAATGTTACATTCAGGAGCACGACATAGTGGTTCGACAACTCTACACATTGTGCTATGCTCACAAGTATAACTACCACCTGTCACCACACATCACTATCACAATACCATTGACTGCATTCCCTATGCTGTACCTTTTATCCCCGTGACTTATTCATTCCGTAACTGGAAGCTGGTATTTCCCATTTTGCCCATCCTTTCGCGATCCCTATATTTATTTTTTTAAATTTTGTAACGTTTATTTATTTTTGAGAGAGAGAGAGACAGAGCACGAGCCGGGGAGGGGCAGAGAGAGAGGGAGACACAGAATCCGAAGCAGGCTCCGGGCTCTGAGCTGTCAGCACAGAGCCAAACGCAGGGCTTGAACTCGCAGACCGTGAGATCATGACCTGAGCCAAAGTCAGATGCTTAGCCGACGGAGCCACCCAGGCGCCCCTCACGAGCCCTACATTTAAAGACAGATCTATTTCTCACACTGTGGCCTCAATGCTGGCCAACCGCTTCCTCCAGAACTCAACCAAAGAAACTGGGATCCATTCCTGAAACGGCAGGAGGCCTGACTGATGTACTAAGTAAGAGACTAGGAGTCCGGTGGTTATAGGGCTGGTTCTACGGATGCCTTTCAGCTTCTACCCTGATTTAAAAATCCTAAAACACGAGACTCCCTGACCCTGCCCAGCACTGTGCATCCTCCTTACCCTGCTCTACTTTCTTTTTTTGTTGTTGTTGTTTTCAATATCATTCACTTCTTCCTAACACATAATTCATTCATTAGGTTTATTGCTTATTACCTACCACCCCACCCCCACCCCCCCCCCCCCCACACAACTGTGAGCTCCAGGAGAACTGGGAATTTTATCTGCTTTGTTCGCTGATAGGTCCCAAGTACCTAGAAAAAAACCTGGCACCTGGGTGGCACTTTATAAACATTTGTTAAATGAATACATCCCTGGATAGGGAATGGCTTTCTAAGCTTGATGTCAAAGTGTAAATGCAAAGGAGCATCCTGATAGGTTTTTCTATGTAAAACTAGAAGTTGTCCTGAGCCATAATCACAACACAGAAACTGAGGTATCTAACAATAGGAGATGAATAAAAATCCTTTTTTTAGTTTAAAATTTTTAATGTTTATTATTAAAAAAAAATTTTTTTTAATGTTTATTTTTGAGAGACAGAGTGAGACAGAGCATGAGTGGGGGAGGGATAGAGAGAGAGAGGGAGACACAGAATCCAAAGCAGGCTCCAGGCTCTGAGCTGTCAGCACAGAGCCCGACATGGGGCTTGAACCCACAAACCACAATATCATGTTGTGAGCTGAAGTCAGACGCTTAACTGACTGAGCCACCCAGGTGCCCCTAAAATAAATTCTCTTTATTCTATTTTATTTTTTGAGAGAGATAGTGCGCAAGAGCAGGGGGGAGGCAGAGAGGGAGACAGAGGATATAAAGCAGGCTCCCACACTGACAATAGATAGATGGACATGGGGTTTGAACCCATGAACCTTGAGATCACGACCTGAGCCAAAGTCAGATGCTTAAATCCACTGACCCACGCAGGCGGCTCCAAATTATTTCTTACATGTTTCTTCTCCAGCCATTTAAAATGGTGTTGTAAATCAACACATACTGTGGGGACAAAGACCGTGATCTATTGACAAGTGAAAAGAACCAGTTCTAAAATGTTGACCCAATGTTTGTTTAAATATGTATAGAAAAACTGTAAGATTTTTTCCCAAGGGTAAACTCTCAGTAGCTCCATCGTTAAAAGAATAATTATCAGTACTGTATTGATTGTCATTAATTTTGTCCGTAGGAGTTCCTGTACAGAGGTCCTACCCTATAACCCAGAAATCTCTTTAAATTCTCACTGTTTTTTGTAATTACTGCTTTTTTGGGTGTTCTATTATTATTGTTCATTTTAAAATATGCCTCCTACACTAGGTGATCAATTCCTGGAAAAGCAAGGACAGATGATCATGTTCAAGGTCTTAAACCTAAGAACGTTTACAGACTGTTCATACTTAGGCCCCTGGGGTAGCCAGGACACCCAAGGAGGCACTGATGTCTGAAGGGCACCGAGGAGCCTCCTCCCAGGACAGGACAGTTCAGCGGAGCAGGGACTGCCCGGTGAGGGTGTCCTTCCTCCCTCCCCTCCCTTCCCTGCACACCCTCCTGGTCACCTGACATGTTGGAACCAGGACTAGCAGGCTGTGATGGTCCAAGGTCCACTAGGGGAGGGATCAGCTAGGAAGGAATTCTGATCCTTTCATTCTTTCAGAGATGGGCTAATCCTGGGGGGGGAGGGGTGGGTCCCTAGGATCCTCACCTGCCCCAGCGAGCCTCTGTCAAGACGCTGCCAGCTGCTGAATTAAGGAACACAGGAAAAATGGGGCACCTGGGTGGCTCAGTCGGTTAAGCATCCGACTTCAGCTCAGGTCATGATCTCGAGGTCTGTGGGTTCAAGTCCTGCATCGGGCTCTGTGCTGACAGCTTCCGAGCTGGAGCTGGGCCTGGAGCCTGCTTCCGACTCTGTGTCTCCCTCTCTCTCTGCCCCTCCCCCACTCATACTCTATCAGAAATGAATAAACGTTAAAAAAAAAAAAAGAAACACAGAAAATGTCGAAAGAGACCCATTTCCCACTTTCTGTCCCTCCCTCTACTCTTGCCCACAGCTACACCCAGAATATCCTGCCCCTCCTGGACCATCATCCCAGAGTATTCCCAAGTTTTTCGAGGCCACTGGCCTGTGTTTGCCTCTTTTTTTTTTTTTTTTTTTTAATTTTTTTTTCAACGTTTTTTATTTATTTTTGGGACAGAGAGAGACAGAGCATGAACGGGGGAGGGGCAGAGAGAGAGGGAGACACAGAATCGGAAACAGGCTCCAGGCTCTGAGCCATCAGCCCAGAGCCCGACGCGGGGCTCGAACTCACGGACCGCGAGATCGTGACCTGGCTGAAGTCGGACGCTTAACCGACTGCGCCACCCAGGCGCCCCCTGTGTTTGCCTCTTAAGAGATCAGCCCAGTCACGCCCCATGTTACCTGAAGGCATGGGAGAGGCAGCCTTGAAGGCCGTGGAAAGAATGTCGGCTCCGTAGTCTGGCTTGACCAGATTTGCTTCTAGCAACTTAACCTCCCTGAGCCTCAGGGTCCGAACCTGCAGAATGGTGGGAAAGGCCAAACCTCCATGATTGGACCTGGAAGCCCAGACCCGTCTCCCGCCAGTGTTTCTCAGCGAGGGTGCTGTCAGCATTTAGGCAGACTGGGTCCTTGTTGCGAAGGACTGTCCTGTGTACTATGGGATACTGAACATCCCTGGCCCCGGCCCCTCGGTACCCCCAGTCACTGGGACAACCCAGATGCCCCAGGCATTTCAAACTGTCCCCTAAGCAAGCATTCCAGTCGGGAGACTCTAAACTCCTTGAAGGCAAGGATCAAAGATGGGTGTCCAATAGGGGCTCAGTATGACTTTGCTACTTTCATGGACTTTTCTTTTTAATTAAAAAAAAAAAATCACCTCTGGGCAGCTATGTGATTAGGGTGCACAGTATGGCGTCCATGGGTCTTGCCCAGCCTGGCTGAGACCTAAGGACACAGGCCGGGCACAGCAGCCGCTGGGGCAGACAGACTGCCACCATCTTATAAGTTCTAGAGCCCAGCTCAGTGGGACTTGGTCAATGGAATCCTATGGCGGGTTGAGGTGCCAGAAAGGGGGTGCCACAACCCAGGGTGACACTACAGAAACTTCAGGGCAGAGTGATAGGACATGCGCGGTCAGACAGGCCTGACTCCAGGCCCAATAACCTGCCCTCCCCTGCCCCCAGCCCACATGCTCCAGGCTCCTTGGGCCTGCTCAGAGAGGGCTGATGGTCATATCCACTCCGTGGCCTCCTTAGGACATGCCAGCTTGTAGGGATACACTTAGCACAGGCTCCTAGGGCATGATGCCTCACCCCTCCGGGCCTGTTCCTGTAAATAAGAATCATCGCGGTCACGATGAAATCACATAGTATATCCAGAGACCCCGGGGGTGTTCACTGCCCTCCCTTCCTACCAACAGCGGGTAGATGCATCAGAAAACCCTGGGCTGCAGGCCACAGCTACACTTCAAGTGGGTCATCTCACCTCTTTGAATATATGTTTAATTACCACATAAACAGAATAACTCTTGCTGACCTTCCTACCTCCCAGGAGCTGTTGTGACAATCAAATGAGCTAATGGCTGGAAACATTTTCGCAAACTCCCAAGCCGGCACACCCTCCGCTCTGCGCGCACCGCACCCCTCTGGCCCGCAACCCTAACATGATGGTCCAGGAGGTGAGCAACGCCTTCCAATCCATTCCTAGTCAGTCCCTGGGGGGAGACAGCTCACTGGCTTCCAGTCACTCTCGGGGAGTTTGGAATTGCACATGTGTTCAATAATCTCGTTTCCTTCAACCAGAGGCTTTTTTTTTTTCTTAGTTATGCAAAAATTCGGGGCTTTTTTCCCCCCTCACTTTGTCATTTCTCTCCTTCTGTGTGTGTGTTTTCCATCCCTGAGGACAGGAGACCCCTTGGCAAAGCAACGATCTGTCCTCTGGACGCATCACCTTCCCGCCACCCCCTCCTCATGCCCAACAAGGCTGGCAGGCAGGCCAGAGTGCTGTGCAAACAGATTGCTTTGGTCCACAAGTGCAGGCCCCTGGCAAGCAGAGCTGGAGACCCCGAGGCTGATAGGAGCAAACGGCATTTGTAAGGGAGGGTCCATACATGTGCAACCAGGAAAGAGGATTTTTTTTCCCTCCAATTCACTTAATTAGAAACACATCTCTAAGCCAGTTGGCTAACACACCTTGGAAAACATAGTCCAGCCCCGCTGAACTGGTGGCCCAAAGGTCCTGCCAATCTTTGAGTTCCTTCTTGCCCAGAGGCCATGGGTGGGGACTCCCCAGATAAAAGCCACTCCCTCCAAAGGGGATTTAAAACCAGAAGTATCTCTGCCTTCTGCCCTCTTAAAGGCTGCACCCAAAACGTGGACAGCTTTGATTGATGTGGCTTCCCCCTACCGTGCTGTCCTGACCACTCACTACTTCCCAGGAGTTGAACCCCATAGGCCATCCCGAGATCTCTTCTTCCAGAAGTCTGTCTGACCCACACCCTGCCTGATCCCCAGTTGCCGGTGGGCATTTTGTCCCCTAAAATCCCAGGATCCCCGCTCTGTGGTCTGCAGACTTCCTACGCTTTCAAATATTTACCTGGGCCCTTTGCTCATCCATGCTGCCCTCCTAGAACCATGAACTTCTACGAGACAGACAGTCGTGCTCTTTGTCATAGACCCACAATGCCAGTACAGAGCTGCCCCCAGAGTGAATGGCCAAAAAGTCAGGCTTCGTCTCCCTTCTCCTCAACTTGGCCACCACCTTCTGGCTGTGCCGGCGGCGGAAGGTTCCTTTAAGAACAAGACTCAAATCTCACCTCCACCACTTGCCACATTCCTGATGCATCTACGGCATCTAGCACAGGGCTGGGCGCATAGTAGGTGCTCAAATATTTAAATGTTTGTGGGATTGATGTGTAACAGGACCGAACACATATTCACACTACCCTCAGGTTTGTGAAGGAAATTTCACTTCTTTCTTTGCAACTGATGTGCATTTCTTATGAGCTCTCTCGGGATCCAGACCAGCTCAGACTTACCAAAGATACTGCATCCCACTTAAATGGTGGCCACACAGCCACTAGCTGGGGGTTCTCAGGGTCCCCATACCTACTTGCGCATTCCTTTTTTTTTTTTAATTTTTTTTAATGTTTATCCGTTTTTGAGAGACCGAAACAGAGCACAAGCAGGGGAGGGGCAGAGAGAGAATGAGACACAGAATCCGAAGCAGGTTCCAGGCTCCGAGCTGTCAGCGCAGAGCCCGACGTGGGGCTCGAACCCACGGACCGTGAGATCATGACCTGAGCCAAAGCCAGCGCTCAACCAACTGAGCCACCCAGGCGCCCCTCTTCCTGTGCATTCTTATCCTTTTGTTTAACAAAATCCCTTGGGACCAGAACAGGTAATATTCTCTGCATTCTGTCTGCCCTCTGCCCCAGAACAGTGAGGCCCCGAGTCTACCTGCCCCCAGAGAAAGCAATCACGGGTCCTCCATGCTAGATGCTTCCTATGCCAGAAAAATTGAGAAAAACTTGCTCTCTACCACGCCTTCTCTTAAGCTTATTATCTTGTTACAGGTTCAGGTAAAAATCTAACCGGACGAGGTTGCACAGTGACTGTTGTTCCAGCAGATATCTACTGTCCCCTGAAACGGGGACATCCTCAACGGGTGAGAAACCTCACCGCAACAAGATGTATAGGTGTGGAAATACATATGGAAAAATTTTATGTATTAAAAAATTCATATATATATATATGAACTCATATATATATATACATACATATATATGAATTTATATATAAAAATATTTTGGGGGGTGCCTGGGTGGTTCAGTCGGTTGGGCGTCCGACTTCAGCTCAGGTCATGATCTCGCGGTTTGTGGGTTCGAGCCCCGTGTCAGGCTCTGTGCTAACAGCTCGGAGCCTGGAGCCTGCTTCGGATTCCACGTCTCCCTCTCTCTCTGCCCCTCCCCTGCTCACGCTCTCTCTCTCTTTCTCAAAAATAAATAAAGATCTAAAAAAATTTTTTTTTTAATATTTTTTATATATATAGCTGGAAATATTTTCACAAACTCCCGAGCCAGCACAGCCTCCGCTCTACGCTCACCGCACCCCTCTGGCCCGGAACCCTAACATGATGGTCCAGGAGGTGAGCAACGCCTTCCAATCCATTCCTAGTCAGTCCCTGGGGGGAGACAGCTCACTGGCTTCCAGTCACTCTCGGGGAGTTTGGAATTGCACATGTGTTCAATAATCTCGTTTCCTTCAACCAGAGGCTTTTTTTTTTCCTTAGTTATGCCACACACGCAAAAAAGATATATATATATATATCTCCTCATTATTCACAGATTCCATATTTTCAAATTTGCCCATTAGCTAAAATTTGTTCAGAGCCCCCCAATCGATGCTCGCTATCAGTCACTCACGGATGGACATGCCGAGAAAGGCAAAAAGTTCGAGCGATACCGTGCACACACTCCCGGCTGAATTAAACAAGGTGATGCTTCTGCCCTCTTGTCTCAGCTCTTACACTGGGAACAAGTATCTTTTTCGTCTCTATTTAGTGACGTGCTTTCTGTATTTTCGTGCTTTTTGCGACAATTTCACTATTTAAAGCAGCCCCCAAGTATGGTGCCGAAGTGCGTGCAGTGTTCCCAAGTACGAGGAGGCTGGATGTGCCTTGCAGAGAAAACACGTGCGTGAGAGAAGCTTCAGGCATCGGTCAATGGTGCTGTTGGCTGTGAGTTCCATGTCAGTGAATCAACAATATATATTTAATAAGGTGACTTACACACACGTATGTATTGATCTTTTAACAAAAACGTGATCGGAGGCTTACAGGAACTTAAGCCTGCATTCCCCGTAAGAACAACGGCTCGGTATTCGCGAATCCAGTGTTTATCGCCACTCTACAGAACATAACTACCCTGAATAGCGAGAATTTCAAAAACTCCCCAAATACGTATTCTCCATCTAGGAGACATCTGTTATGATTTTGGCCCAGCATCTGAATCCCCTTCTATAATCTGGGGAATCCCTCCTCACGGCTCTTGGTGAAGCAAGGAGTCCCCCTCCCACCCCGGGGCCAGGGTATGACACGTGACCCAGGCTCTGCCAACCGGATCCACTGGCCAGGGGTCTGAATCTGAGCTAGTGGTGCCACAGGGAAGGGAGGATTCTGAGACACAACCTGAAGCATCCCTGCTGGTGGAGACAACAGCAGTGCCGGGACATCGTCCAGGGGCCGGTGCTGGCCCGGTTGGTGATGCCATCGCCCCTGTGCCCGTGGCGTCCCACACCTGGTGCTGAGGGTACCGCAGGGCACTGTTGGTGGCCGCATAGCCTGGAGCCTGGTTTCCCAATTCTGGGTCGTCTGGAGGTGACCCAATATCCTTTCACAAAAGTCCTTTTCTGTTGAAATTGACTAGAGTTGGTTTCTATTGTTTGCAGCCTAGAACCTAGTATGTGTGTGTGTGTGCACATGTCTACATGTATATCGTTGTTGTGTGTGTGTGTTTATGAGTGAATGGGAGTCATGGGGGGTTGGTGCAGGAGGCTTCGTGGAAGAGGAGATCACCGGGTGGGGTCTCGAGGGCTTGCCAGGGGAACAAAAGAGGAAGGAGTGTTCCGGGAGGTGTAGACAGCGCGTGTGAAGGCATGGGGGGAAGGAAGCATGGCACACTGGGGACACCATGGGGTTTTCAGCCAGGCTGGAGCACGGGGTCTGTGGGAGGGGAAGGTGGAAGTGGACCAGTTAGGAGGACTGGCCACAGGTGCTGGAGGAGAGGCAGGCCTGAGGCTCTCATCCTCTCCCTGTTGCCCCCTCAGAGCCCAGAGCCGTGCTCTCATCCACACCCAGCACAACCTGCTTTTACTGCCCAGGCCAGCCTAACACACACAGTCAACCAAACAGATGCATTCGTGAGGGTCGAGAAAGCCAAGTCACTTCCCAGCAGTCCAGGGAGAAGGTATTGTTTATAAGAGTTCTCCAAGCACCACGTGGGGACATCTAGTTTCCGCTAGCAACACGGAATGAGAATGTGACAGACTCGCGGGTGGTCTCGGCCCAGGCGGCCATGGCCAAATACCACAGACTGGGCGGCCAAAGCAACAGAAATATATTTAGTCAGAGTCTGGAGGCTAGGAGCCCAAGACCATGGTTGAGTTCTGGTGAGGGCTCTCTTCCTGGCTTGTACCCGGTGGCCTTCTGACTGTGGCCTCACATAAGAAAAGAAATAAATAAAGAGAGATCTCTTGGGGTGCCTGGGTGGCGCAGTCGGTTAAGCGTCCGACTTCAGCCAGGTCACGATCTCGCGGTCCGTGAGTTCGAGCCCCGCGTCGGGCTCTGGGCTGATGGCTCAGAGCCTGGAGCCTGTTTCCGATTCTGTGTCTCCCTTTCTCTCTGCCCCTCCCCCGTTCATGCTCTGTCTCTCTCTGTCCCAAAAATAAATAAACGTTGAAAAAAAAAATTAAAAAAAAAAAAAAAGAGAGATCTCTTAAGGCATCTGGGTGGCTCAATCAGTTAAGGGTCCGACTCTGGCTCAGGTCATGATCTCACGGTTCGTGGGTTCGAGCCCCATGTTGGGCTCCATGCTGACAGCTCAGAGCCTGGAGCCTGCTTCAGACCCTGTGTCTCCCTCTCTGCCCCTCCTCCACTTATGCTCTGTCTCTCAAAAATAAACAAACATTTTTAAAAAATTGAAAGTGAGATCTTTCAATCCTCTTCTTATAGGGCCACAGTCCTATCAGTTAAGAGCCCCAACCTTAGGATGTTATTTAGCCTTAATTACCTCCTAAAGACCCCATCTCCAAAAACAGTCCTCTTGGGGGTCAACGCTTCAACATATGAAGGGGCCACAATTCAGTCCATGGCACTGCCCTCCAGGGAACTTCCCTCAGTGGGACAGAGCCTGTGTTGGCGGCCCAGAGGCCAGGTCCTCACTCCTGAAACGGGCCATGTGGCCTTGGGTGAGTTCTGTGCCCTCTCTGGCATTATCTGGAAAACGAGCAGCTCAAGTTCGGCCTCGAAATTCTTTCTCTTGCTAAGATTCCATGAGAGGCACAGGGCTCTTTGCTTGGGGCTTCGGGATGGGGAGACTTTCCCAGTGGGCCGAGTTCCCCCAGAAAAGGTCAGGTCAGGAAGAGTTTGGCTGTTTTCTTTCCAGCTCTTTTAATGAATGTGTTTGGCACAGGGACTGTCTGTTGCCATGGTGAGAGCTTCCCGTGGTGCTGCACCCTGGAGACCCGTCTCGGGGTGGGGGGCTGTGGGGAGCGGGGGTAGGGAGGGGTGGCAGCCGACTCTGACTCAGGAGGAGGCCCAGCACCAACAGATTTTTCTAGCAGCGCTGGCTACAAGTGGAACTTGGGGAAACAGACAATGAGATTTTGCAGTTCATCGAACCTCACCGACTCGACTGCTTTCTGTTCATGACTTTTGTTCTCTGTTACTCCGCCACGAATAAGGGATTGTTTCTTTTCTGCAAGAGCTGGCTCCCCTAGGCTGGGAGTTTCTGACACATCAATCTGGGAGGATGGACGTGTGGTGAACAGCGTCGGGTCGAACGTCACCACTCAAAGTATGGTCTTGAAGGGGTGGCGTCACGTCACCTGGGAGCCTGTTAGAATACGGTCTCGAGCCCCACCTCCGAAGGCCCAGAATCAGAATCTGCATTCTAGCAAGCTCCGCAGGGATCTGCATGCCTGTCAAAATTCCAGAAGCCCTCATGTCGTGAAAAGGACGCCATGGGTAGCAGCCAGCAGACCTGGTGGTGGGGCCAGCTTTGCACTCTGCTGTGTGGTTTCAGCAAGACACTCTTGGCTCTCTGAGACCTGACTTCTGTAAACTGGGGAGGTGGAAAGAATTTTTTCTAAGTTGCCATTACCTTCCACCGAGAAGCTTTGCTTGGGACAGGCTGGTGGTCCCAGAGGTCTCCCCCCCCAGCTTTGGAAACCGACCATCCCCAGTCATTGCCCCAGTCAGCCTGCAGGAGCTGGGGTTTTCTGAGCTGTTAAGGAGGACAGAGACAACCCGTGGTCTTTTGGAAACGGAGAAAGGATAAGGGTTCATGGGACCTTTGGGGTGATGAAACTGAGAAGTCTACACAGTCCAAAGGAAGCAAGCCCTGATTTGGTGGGGCGTGTGGGTGGGGGAGGGGAGCCGGTGCAGGTAGTTTAGCCTAGCGCTTCTTAAGCTTGAACGTGCATCAGAATCATCTGGAAGGCTGGTTGAAACACTAACTGCCGCTTTCTGACTCGGGTGGAGCCACGGATGTGCATTTCTAACCCAGGTGTTACGGGTGCTGCCGGTCTGGGCACCACACTTTGAGGACTGTTGGCTTAGTGGTTTTTTGGGTCCCACTGTCTCTGCGTGGGAGGGATCATCATCATCATCATCATGCGCATCTTCCAGATGAGGACCCTATGAATCTAGCTGATTGGCAGGTAGGCAGACAGTAGAGGAAGCCGAGACAATTCTAATACCAATTCCAGTATGGGGGGGTGGGGGGATGGGGAGGTGGCGAGGGAGGGGTGTTTCCCCACCCCATCAAGCAATTCTCCAACACCAGCTAAACATCCTCCAATTCAACTCAATTCTGATACTATCTACTTGGAGATAGAGTCAGATTCCCCAGGTAAAGAGCTCAGCCCCCCCGCCCCCGCCGACTGTAGATTGGAGGTTCTAACAACCCTCTTTGCTACTTTTTTATTAGGAAAGGATATCACTCAGGAACAGCCAGGGGGGAGAGATGCACAGGGCAAGGTCTGGGGAAGGTCTTGGAGCTTCCGTGCCCTCTCTGAGCACACTACTCTCCCCCAAATCTCCATGTACTCACCCACCCAGAAGCTCTCCGAACCCCGTCCTTGGGGGTTTCCACGGAAGTTTCATTACACAGGCATGACTGACGAAATCACTGGCCATTGGAGACTGATCCAACCTCCAGCCCCTCTCCCACCTCTGGAGGTCAGGGAGGTGGGACTGAAAGTTCCAAACCTCTGATCACTCACGGATGGGTTCTCCCGGCCACCAGCCCCCATGCTTAGATTAGCTCCTAAAGTCACCTCATTTAACATAACAAAAGACACCTTTACCACCACTGCCATCCCTTAGGAAATTCCAAGTGTTCTAGGAGCGCGGTGCCCGGAAATGAAGACAAAGACCAAATATATATTACAAATCGCGGTATCACAGGAGGAAAAGGCAGAAACACAGCAAATGTTAGCATTGAGGTTGGGCGGCTGTCCTTACTCAGAAGTCAGTAAAGGAGAGCACCCAGGTAAGCAGGTCTCACCTCGGAGGAGCAGCGGTCTGGGTAAGAATGGGGCAAGGACGGCTGTCCAGGCCTGATGACTGGAGTGCCCAGGGGCTCAGTCCCAGGATGACAGACGCTGTGACACAGAGGCCTGGCAGTCAGGCTGTCCCGGTCCTGAGATTCTCGAGACACAAGGATGGGCCCTGGAAAGCCCCCTCACTGGACTCATTCTGCAGGTGGCAAGCACAGAGGAGGAGTCTGGCAGCCCATGACTCCAAGTCTCTCCAAGTTAGGAGCGATGAGTGAGGAGGGATCCAGAAATGACAAAGCCCAGCTGTGCACGGCACAGGCCTGGGGTGGCATTATCCCTAGGCTCCGTCACTGGGGAAAACCACAGGTTAGCTTTGCTGCCCAGGAATGGGCTTTCCCTTTGTTGTCCTCCCAAGGGTAGAAGCCAGTGGGTCCCCTTAGGAGCTGACAACTGGGGTCACTCCCCTGCGAAAGCCAGATGACCCGCCCTGTGCCAGGCTCATGGGGAAGCGAGGATGGAAACATTTCTCAGCGTCTGGCACCCAGATGGAGCTCGGTCCTTTCTGACCCTCACTCCTTTTTGTTCACCAACAGAAGTAGGCACACAAACCTTTCAGAGGTAAAGGTACCTTACTGACCACCTAGTTGACAACTCATTTTAAAGACGTGGTCAGGGGCACCTGGGCGGTTCAGTCGGTTAAGCGTCCAACTTTTCAGCTCAGGTCATGATCTCACAGTTTGTGAGTTCGAGCCCCACGTCGGGCTCTGTGCTGGCTTGGGACTCTCTCTCCTCCTCTCTCTCTGCACCTCCCTCCGCTCTCTCTCGCTTGCTCTCTCTTTCAAAATAAATAACACGATTTTAAATAAATAAATAAAAATTTAAAAAGATGTGGTCAGTATATCTGGGAATGCCCCTCTGTAACGCCCGTTCCTTAGCGTCTGCTGACGTGGCAGGCAGCCCCAGGCAGCCATGTTTGTACCACGTGATTCACCACTCCTGCCCAGCCATCTCTGTTTGGATGAGAGCCAGTCACCTGACCCAAGGGGAGCCGATCTATGGGCTGGCCAACGACCAATAGATTCAATCTCTCGAAAATTTGGATTTAGAGAGTCAGTCATTCATTGTTGGGTACTGGAGCTGGAAAGGGCTAGAGTGGCCATGTTGGGCCACTTTGAGCAGAGGGCAGGGGCGGGGGAGGGAGAGAGGGGAAGGGCGGGGGAGGGAGGGAAGGTGGGAGGCAAGGGAAAAATTCAACATCTCCAGTTGGATGTTTCACGGGCGCCGCATAACCATCATGTGAAGAACCAAACCCTTCCTCCAACAGTCTGGTTCTCCTCCCAACGACCCTAGCTCAGTGAAAGGCACCAATTAAGCAAACAAGAAATGTTGGAGTCACTGCCATCACCTTCCCTTCACCTACAACATCCAGCCAATCATCGCGCCTTGTTTTTACTTCTTTAGTATCTCTCAAGTCCTGCTTCTCTCCCTCTCCCCTGGCAATCACCGAGTCACGACACCATCATCACTTGCCTTGGGCTCTGCAATGGCCTCCCCACATCCACTGGGATCTCTCCACTCTATATGCCCTCTAGAGCCATTGATCTATTTTTATTATTTGTATTTTTTATTTCAGAGAGAGCACATGAGCAGGGGAAGAGGGGCGGAGGGAGGGAGAGGGAGAGAGAGAGAGAGAGAGAGAGAGAGACAGAATCTTAAGCAGGCTCCACACTGAGCACAGAGCTTGATGGGGGGGCTCAATCTCAGATCATGACCTGAGCTGAAATCAAGAGTCGGACACTCAACTGACCAAGCCACCCAGGTGTCCCAGCCATTGATCTTTTAAACATGCAAAGCTGATGGCACTCTCCCACCAGAGAGGGCACACGCCCCATGTGATCTTTCCACCTCTCTTTCTTCTCACCACACTGTGCTCTGCACTCCAGCCACACTGGCCTCCTTGCAGTTCTCTAATCTGGAATGTTCTTCCCTCCCTCCTCCACCTACTGCCTATAAATGGATCCCTTACAGAGTATGAGAGTTAAGGTAGACAGAGAACTTGAGCTCTGGGTCACTCTATACCTCCAGCTGACCCGACCCTTGCAATTTCCCCTTGTTTCAATCCAGTGTGACGTGAGCTTTTGGTTACTCACGATGCAAAGAAAACCCTGACTTAGTCTGCCTCCTCCAATCTGAGATCCTAGACTTAAGCCTTCTGCCTTATTCTTTTTTATATCCCCAGTGTCTTGAAGAAGGCCTGGCATTTAGCGCTCAAATGTTTCTCGACTAATGAAGCTAAGTAGTGATGCTAAAGATGCGACTGTAGGAAGAAGGACCAGACAGAAGCAGAGGGAGACACGGAGATTAGGACCCTCTGCCTGCTTCGAGTGGGCCAACCAAGGGGAGAGATCTTCAGGTCTGAAGACTCAAGACTCCTCCAGGGATCTAACTTGACCCCATCTCTTAAAGGTCACCTAGGCCCTCCTCTGTCTCCAGAGGGGACTGTGTTTCCACATCTTCTTACAGATTGACAGATCAATGCCTAACCAGACGAGGTGAACGCATCTTGGTTTAGTAGGTTCCAAAAAACCACCGAACTCAGAAGGAGAAAACCAGGGCCCAAGTTTCGACTCTAACTAACTCTTCCTACCTGGGGGTCTCTGGCCAAGTCTCTAAGGCTCTCTGTTCTCAGTTTCCCTATCAGTATATTCAGGGTAATGAGGTCTGAACCACCCTCTGCCCAGGGTGGCCCTGAGAGGTTGTATGTGAGAATGACTTTTGGATGCTGTTCTATTATTGCTGTTATCAGGTCCTTATACGGTAATAATGCTAAGTTGAAAAACACGCTACAAAGTAGAGATCTGTCCTGTTTACAATAACGAAAAACATATGTGTCAATTTAAGGCATTCTAAAGGAACAGGTGAGACACTGGGATTGAATGCTTGACAGAATCTTTTCTCTTAAAATCACTTAAGGGACCGATTATTCACCAAGAGCATTCCTGTACTATTTTAGAACTTTAGGACTTTTACTCAGATTGCCCGAAATGTCTTTCCAAAGTTTAAGCTAAGCCCTACCAAGTCAGATAGCTCTTCTCTTTACTGACTTGTACCCATAATGCAGGTAGAAACTTTAAGCTGGAGAGGCGCCTGGGGGGCTCAGTCAGCGAAGCGTCCAACTTTGGCTCAGGTCGTGATCTCACAGTTCGTGAGTTCAAGCCCTGTGTTGGGCTCTGTGCTGACAGCTCGGAGCCTGGAGCCTGCTTTGGGTTCTGTGTCTCCCTCTCTTTCTGCCCCTCCCTGCTCACAGTCTATGTTTCTCCCTCTCTCTCCAAAAATAAATAAACATTAAAAAAAATTTTTTAAAGAAGATTTAAGCTAGAAATGAGAGAAGGGAAAAAGAAACATAAAAGAATAAAATTATGGGAAGTGCAATGCCCTTCCCTTCTTCAACACCACGATGGAAGCCAGGGGAGAAACTGTGGGGACCTCCAACCTGCCCACTTGGCCAGACACAGGCCTCCCCTGGGAGCATCTCCCTGGCCATCAGGAGGATCATCTCAACTGACAGTCACATGCCAAAAAGGGTGAGGGGCATACAATCCAATCAGGGGAGATGAGGATTTGCTAGGATCGCTATATAAATGACAATGAGATGCCATTTCCTATCAAAGTGACACCTTGAAAAAGTTATAGTGCTCACCACCCGTCATGAGGTGGGGGACCGGGCACCCAAGCATTGCAGGCAGGGGCGTAAATTGCACAATTGGGGCAAAGCAACTGTGATGTCTACAAAGAGCCTAAAAACGTTCCTAGTTTTCGACCCGCTAATCCTGCACTTCAGGATCTCTTAAGAAAAAAAAAAAAAATGAAATCCAGAGAAATTTGTGAACACAAAAGTTGCTCATGGCAGTGTTATTTATAATGGTTCACCTAGATCTCTAGGTTTTGGGGCTTCATGGTCATGGCTTTCATACGGACCAGGCTCACGAGTGAGTGCTCGGCTCAAGGGCTGGGTCAGGCCAAGAGGCTGTCACTCCTCCTTCTCATTCTAGGGGAGGGGACAGGGGTGGCCCCAGCTTCAGCCTGGGTTGTGCCCCTGCTGCAGTGCAGGCCTGCCTGGACATATCTGATAGTTGGTGGGACAGAGCTGCCCAGGTCTCTGCCCAAAGAGGGAATTCATCAAAACGGAAAAAAGAGGCAGACCGACCCAAGTCTGCTCAGGCACCAGACCTCAGGGGTCAGAGGGGAGGGGTGACTGAGTCCTGCTCGACTCCCAGGCAGAAACAAGGATGTAAGTAAACACTACAAGAGCTATTTCATCAAAACCTTTGAATGACATTGGTACCGAAAGCCCCTCGAGAAAAATGTTATTTACTACTCACAAAGTAACAGTCCCCCCGGGGAAAACAGGAGTAATACATCCCAAACTCTGGGTGTTTTACTGTCTGCAAAGCACTTTTATGACCATCTTTTTTTTTTTTTTTTTTTTTTTTTTTTTTTATCACAGGAAGAGGTTCTTCTTTTTACATAAAGCATTGAGTCCCAGAGGTCACCTTCCTCACCTAAGACCACCCCATGGCCATCGGCACAGTCTAGCATCTCTGGCCCATTTTCTGATGCCACAGGAGACTTTATCCTGGACTCAGTCTTAGGGGAGATGCTCCAGTGGATGCTGTGATCCTCAGGACAGGGTAACCCTTAACAAGCAAGGCCACCTGCTTTCTCCTCCCTTTATCTACCAGAGCCTTCTCTTCTCCCTCCTTGCCTCAGCACCCCCACCTGCTTATGTGTAGTTTCCCTTCCCTGCTTCAGCCCTGAGGAGGGCAGAAAAAGCCTTGGTACCTGGACTAGACCTTCCAGAAACCACCCAGAGTGTATTTCCAGGGTTTGATGATAAAGGAGTCACAACACATCCTGGAACTTGATCCCAAGACAGGTCTTAGACACTCCTTCCTTGCCTTGGTTTGAAGAGCCTCGGGTGGGCCAATTCTCATCCCCCAGAGGACGTGCCCTTGCTTTCTATGGTGGCCGAGGAAAGGTGGGAATAGAATCAAGGCTCAGCTGACCAGGAATGGAGGTGGGGTGGGTAATGAACCTACTGTGTACTGAATCCAAGACATTTTGCAGATATAAGCCATGAGGTCAGTTTCATCACTGTTAACTTTCTAGATGAGGAAAAGTGTCACTCAGGAGTAACCCCCAGGATTCTATTTCCAGTAATGGCAGAGAAGTTCCCACTAGACCACAAATAACAACTATGAACCCTGGACACAAAGTTGCAAAACAAAACACTGGACAGTTACCAGATATAGGCAAACACCAGGAGTCTGCTTACCAGCATACTGGAGAGGACAGAAGGAAATCAGTGAACCCAGAAACAGATCAATAGAAAGTATCCAACATGAGGAACGAAATAGACCAAGGAAAGGAGAATAGAGCCTTAGGGACTTGTAGGGAGGATAGCAAAAGGTCTAACATTTGTATAATTTTAGTCCAAGAAGGAAAGGAGAGAGAGAGAGAGAATGAAACATAAATAAATAAATAAATAAATAAATAAATAAATAAACAAATAAATAAATAAACAAATAAATAAATAAAAATAAAAACATTTGAGGAAATTGTGGCTGAAATTTCTCCAAGTTTCGGTGAAAGACATAAACTTACTTATCCAAAAATCTTTGTGAACCCCAAGCAGAGTAAGTACACAATACGCACCTAGACATATAATCAAACTATGAAAAGCCAAACACAAAGAGAACATTTTGACCACAAACAGAGCAAAAATAATTAATTTCACACAGAGGAAGTCCGATATAAATACTACAGACTTCTCATCAGAAAGAATGGAGATCAGAAGACATCAGGACTTTAAGGTACTGGGGGAGGGTCCCCTGGGTGGCTCAGTCAGTTAAGCACCCAACTTCGGCGCCGGTCATGATCTCACGGTTTGTGAGTTCGAGCCCCACGTCGGACTCTGTGCTGACAGCTCAGAGCCTGGAGCCTCCTTTGGGTTCTGTGTCTCCCTCTCTCTCTGTCCCTCCCCCACTTGCACTCTGTCTCTCTCAAAAATAAACATTAAAAAAATTATTTAAAAAATAAGTACTGGGGGGAAAATAACCTGTAAACTCAGAATTTTATGTCCATGAAAATTATCTTTCAAAACTGAAAGACAAAGACATTTCCCAGTAAATGAAAACCAAGAAAATTCTTCACCAGTAGACCTGCCCAACAGAAGTTCTAAAGGCACTTACTTCTTCAGGTAGAAGGGACATGACACCAAAGGGAAACCCAGATTATTAGGAAGGAAGAAAGAATGTGAGAAATGGCAAATTATGTATAAATAGAAAAGACTGTTCCCCCCTCCATTTTTTAAAATGTTTATTTTTGAGAGAGAGACAGAGACAGAGACAGAGTGTGAGTGGGGGAGGCGCAGAGAGAGAGAGAGACAGACAGACAGACAGGCAGAATCGGAAGCAGGCTCCAGGCTCTGAGCTGTCAGCACAGAGCCTGACGCGGGGCTCGAACTCACAAACCACGAGATCATGATCTGAGCCAAAGTCGGACGCTTAATCGACTGAGCCACCCAGGTGCCCCTCCCCCCTTTTTAAAAGTGCGTGTGACCGTTTAAAGCAACAATGATAGGGGCACTTGGGTGGCTCAGTTGATTGAACATCTGACTCTCGATCTCGGCTCAGGTCATGATCCCAGGGTCATGGGATCGAGCTCCACATTAGGCTCCAGGCCGAGTGTGGAGCCTGCTTGGGATTCTCTCCTCCTCTGCCCCTCTACCCTGCACATGCTCTCTCTCTCTCTCTCTCTCAAATAAAAAAATAAGTACACAATAAATAAATAAAAATATACAAAGAATAAAAATATACAATTATAATTGTAAGTGGTGGGGTCAGTAGTCATAGATGTGATGCAATTCTACGTCCCAAAGAATGGAGAAGTCCTGGTTAACGGACCCATAAGGTTGCACAGTGTTCATATTTTAGGAGAAGTGCAAGTGGCTTGCCAGCGTCCTGCAGTCAGGAAGTGGCTAATCCTCCATGGACATCACCTTGCCAGCTGTCCGGGCGCCTCTAAAGAAGACCTGGACAAAGCAGGTCAGAATTTGCAGGGAGGGAGCTGGGGCAGGGCAAGGGTGTCCCTCCAGCACCCCCTGAACCGGCTTCCTACACCGTGGGAAGCCTGTTCCTTCCTTCCATTCATGCGGCCTACCTAGGTAGAGCCATAAAATCAGGACTCGGGGCCCAACGCCCCAGAACCAGCCCTATAGTGCCCGCTGGGCAGCACCTGCAGGCTGGGAGACACCCCTCTTCAGCGTCTGAGCCCCAGAGACCCCTCTGGCCATCTAGAGTTTAACACTCTATCTTTTTCCCCTGGTGTCCCCCCGCCTTCCAGGTGAGAGCTCTTTTCTAGTTATTTTCTCTGGGTTTTCCTCAGTATTCTCTTGCTTCTTTCCCCGCTCTGCATAACCCAATCCTTATATTAAATTTCCTCTGTTGAAATCCTGTGTGATTTCTGTTTTCCTGACAGGCTTCTGCTGATACGGAGAGAAACAAAGGTGCTTCTCCAGGGAGCCTGGCTTACAAGAGACAGTGTGGGACAGAGGGGAGGCCCCGGGCTTTGGGCTACAGTGGTCCTCAGTCCCAATTCCAGCTCCTCATTCACTCCCTGAGGGACTTGGGGCAAGCCTCAGTTTCTCTGAGTTTCTTGGAGCCTTAGTTTCCTCCCTCGAAAATAGGCAAGATAACACAAACCTGATTAAGTCAGAGACAAAAACCACAATGTGAACTAGATTAGGCAAAAGGGTGAAATCATTCTGGAAAGTTTCAGAAAAACTGCAAAGGGTAAGAAAGCAGGGAGACCTTGCCTCACATATGACTGGAACCAGGACTCCAATGCATTCAGGATCTCTCTCTGCTTCTCAGTCTGTGGATCTGGTTCGTACCACAGACCCATTTCCCACGCGGTAGAGGAAAATGGCCCCTAGTGGCTTCCAGACTCTCACGTTGACAGTTTTGCCCACGTAATAAGGCAGGACTCCTGCCTAGACACAGCTCAATAGTTTCCAGGGAAGGGCTCCAACTGGCCAGGGTGAACCATCGTGGCCTGGAAGCAGGGTCACATAAGCTATGACAGCCGTCAGTCAGCTACATCGTGTCCTGATCTTACAAAACCTCAGCCATTTCCAGGGTGACTATGAGCAAACTTAGGTTTGACTTAGGAGCAAACATCCAGGTTACAGATGAGCAAACAGAAGCTCAGAGATAAAGGGGCCGACCATGGTTATGTGAATTTATCTAAGTAACAATACTGGGCATTATGTCACCAAAAACTGGAGTCTTACGTTTTTTTTAATGCTTCTTTATTTTTGAGAGAGAGAGCATGAGCAGGGGAGGGGCAGAGAGAGAGGGAGACACAGAATCCGAAGCAGGCTCCAGGCTCCGAGCTGTCAGCACAGAGCCCGACGTGGGGCTCGAACTCATGGACTGCAAGATCATGACCTGAGCTGAAGTCGGACACTTAACCTACTGAGCGCCCCCAGGCACCCCAAAAACCAGAATCTTAGGAGTTCTCCCACTGTAGCAGAAAGCAGTTGGCCTTAGGTGAGTGTCGTTCTGTAGAAGACAGGGAGGGAAGGAGCCCATGCTTATTTATAGGCAGATGAACATAGGGAGAACACAGCCTCCTCCAGGGGAGCGGGTGGTGGGGTTGGCCCCATTTGAAAGAGAGTCGAAAATGAAGGTTCAGGTGCACCTGGTGGCTCAGTCGGTTAAGTGTGCGACTTCAGCTCAGGTCATGATCTCACGGTCCATGAGTTCGAGCCCCACGTCGGGCTCTGTGCTGACAGCTCGGAGCCTGGAGCCTGCTTCAGATTCTGTGTCTCCCTCTCTCTGCCCCTCCCCGCTCATGCTCTGTCTCTCTCTGTGTGTCAGAAATAAATAAACATTAGAAAAAAAATTTTTTTTATTTAAATGAAGGTTCAGAGAGGTCTGTGGTCAATCCCAGGTACCACAGCTTAGAGGCAGGGCTGGGATTCGAACCTGAGCCTTGTAGGTTCTGTGTATTAGCCATCATGGGGTCGGTGAGCCCACCCCCTCGGGAAACGTCTTGCTATTCTGTGGGCTCGGGATTGGATCACCTTCCCTGGCTCCGCCCACTCTGGTCTTGGATGCTGGCAGAGCACGAGGTCCCTTTGGGGTCGTGACATTTGTAAAAGCGTGGGGAAAGGGTACAGAGCAACTACAAGTGGTCACGGGGCCAAAAAGGTCCTCTGAGGAAAGGTAAAGAGGAATGGGGTCATCGAGCTGCCAGGAGAGGGGGCACTGAGAGACCACGGCTGAGGTCAGACTTCCCTGGCGAAGGTCGGCACTGTTGGCTCTCAGGCATCCGAGGACCCAGTTAGCTGCCCCTTGGCAGACCGTCCCCAGACGCTCCAGGCCTCCCACACGCCTCACACAGCTACTATTTCATGTTCAAAGTGGCATGACCCCTGAATGAGGTGGGCTCAGCCCTCCGGGTGGTCCCAGCTGGGAGCAGGTGCCCCCCACCCGCGGACCAAGAAGTCGCATGCAACCTGTGGGATGTGGGGAGGTGAAAGCCCCCACCCGTCCCACCCCTCGAATGCCTCGGGATCCGTCCCCCTTCATTCCTTTGGCACAGACACAGGAGGCCGGTGTTACAACGTCAAGCACATAAGGTCACTGTTCGCCAACCATAAGCGGGTCTTCTCAGGGAGCCGGTTTAGTCACTTTCCGTTTCTGGGCCTCAGTTTTCCCATCTGTCAAGTGGGTGCACCAGCTCCATGACTGTGAGAATGGAGAGTGGCAGCGAGGACAGACTTTTACAACCATGTGACGTTGGGCCGATAAGAGGAATGGACAGGTCAGGGCTACCCCAGGTGAGAGACTAATGCTGCCAGCAGAGGGCGGGGACCAGAGGGAAAGAAAGCACGATACTAGGCATAGAAAAGCGGCAGAGCTCGTACAGCAGGGAAGCCCTACCGGCCCAGAGGAAAAGGAGGTGCACCCTGGAGAGAATATCTCAGTCTGGACACCTCACCTCTGCAGGATCAAAACCAGACCGTGCTCCAGGCATGGTGGCCTGGCTCTGGTAAACTTCTCCAGCCCTACCTCTGCTTGCCCCTTCGGCCACACTAAATCATTTAGTCTCCTGAATATGTCACCATGTTTTGCCTCAACACCTTTGCAAAAACCATTTCCTTTACCTAAAACACCTTTCCTAGTCCCGTCCAAACGCTGTCCTCCTGGAAAACTCCTACACATCCCTCAAAACCCATTTCAGTCATCTCCTCGGTGAAGTCCTGTTTCTTAGCAACAGACCATCCCTGCTCCGTTCACCAGGGCACAATTCCTTGTACACCAATGTGCCTAATACTTCTTAATACTGCCTAATACTTCCTCCAAGACAGGTGTGGCTCTCAGCCCTCATCTGTGGATCTGCTGTATCCGCATCACCTCAGGAATGATCTCAGAATATTCGGGCCCGCCTCCCACCGCCTGAGAGTTTGACTCAGGGAGTCTGGGATGGGGCCAGTTGCCAGCAATTTAAGTAGATGCCCCAGCTGCTTGTGATGCTCAGTCAGGTGTGAGGTTCGCTAGGGTGTGAACTTCAAGAGCGGGAGGGCGGGGGCGGGGTTCCCCTGTATACCAGAGCCTGGCTCAGAGGGGTGCTGAGTGAGTGTGGAAGGAGGGAGGGAAGAAAGGTGAGCAGAGAAAGCAGTGGCAGGAGATAGGCATGATCAGGAAGGGGCAGGAAGCAGGGGGGGTGGTCAGGGACGAAGCCCCTAGACCATTTCGACCCCACACCTTGCTGGATGTTGGCAAGGACACCAGTTCTGGAGTCAGACCTGACAGTGTTTGAGGCCTGGACCTGCCACTCACTAGCCATGGGCACCTCAGCCCCTCTGTTTCCTCTGCCTGACGGTGGCCGTGGCCGTAACCTGCCTCCTCGCAAGGTGCCGAGAATCCAGCAAGGTCTGAGAGCTGGTGTTTTTCTTCAGCTTTCGTGTGTGTGCACATCACTTGGAGATCTTGTGAAAATGTGGCTTCTGACTCATCTGTGTCTGGACTGGAGCCAGAGAATCTTCAGTTCCACCTCCCAGGTGGTGTTGGTGCTGCTGGTCTGTGAGCCAACTCTGAGCAGCAAGGATATAGAACAAAAGTCAGAGAGGCTCCCTTTTAGGGCACCAACCTGTTCCCTCTGAGGTGGGATGGGAATGAGGCCCGGAGTGTGCTGTGTGCATGCCAGATACTGTGCCCCCACACCCCGAGTCCCTGGGCAAAGGGAGGCCTTCTCAGACCTTGAGCGGCAGTGACCCAGCCACTGGGAGCACCCTGTATGAGCTTCCTGTTGCTGCGATAACAAATGGCCCCAAACTTACTGGCTGAAAACAACACAGATGTATTCTCTTATGCTTCTGGAGATCAGAATTTGAAAGGACTTTTAGGGAACTCAAGATGTTGGCGGGCTGGTTCCTTCCGGGAGGCTCCAGGGGAGAATCTGTTCTGTAACTCTCCCAGCTTCTAGAAGCTTCTGGCACGCCTCGGCTTGTGGCTGCACCGTTCCAGTGTTTGCTTCTATCGTCCCACGGGCTTCTCCTCTTTCTGACCTTCTGCATCCTTGCAAGGACCCTTGTGGTTACACTGAGCCCACCCAGATAATCCAGGATAATCTCCCCATGTCCAAATCCTTAACTGTATCAACCTTTTACCAAGTAAAGTTACATATTCACAGATTCTGGGGAACAAGATGCAGACATCTTTGGGGGCCATTATTCTTCCCGCCTTAACAGCTGTCGGGGTATTTCATCAGAACCTCCTGAGTCAGACCCAGGCTGTGCATCTCCAGAGACCAAATCTCTCATCATCGTCCCTTCAAGGTCCGGGCTCTGGACCACCAGCAGAGGCCAGTAGGAGTGACTTCTTCCATTGGCGGTTTCTTGCTGTGACCCTCACTACCCCATGCATTGACCTCCCGACTGTCAGAGGCTGAGGGGGCAGGGCCAAGACCATGCTGGTTCCTCAAGCCCAGGGCACACGCTCGCCATGAGGCACCCTGCTCTTGTGAGCCAGGCCAGAGGTGACCTCTTGGCAGCAAAGGAGAAAACTGGCCGGAGGGCCAGACAGAAGTGGTCAGAGCACTGGCCAACGAGGTACGGTGAATAGTCACTGAGAAGCGGAAAAACAGCTAAAGAATCCAGCCCTGCTTTTCCCTAAAACAGTAAGCCCCGCGCCCCCTGCTACACGGGTGTGAACCGGGCCCCAATCCCCTGATGGCTGCATGTTCTGAGCCCAGGAATGGGTCCTTGGCGCAAGCTGAGTGACAGGTGCCCATTCCTGCCAAGTATCCAGGTCAGAGGATGGGCCCACGGGGCCACCCCTCGGCCTGTCCACCATCTCCATGAATCCATGAATGCCAAGACTGTGCTTTGGACTCGCAAGTGGGACCGTCCGGATTTTCCTGGGAAAATGGGGACAGTGGGCTACCCGACGTGTAGGGCGACGACACAAACCCCCGCAGGGGGCTTGGCTGCTGCTCACCCTCCAGCCCCAGCCAAGTTGGCAGGCCTCCCAGCCCCATCAGCTGGCAGGATTCATAGCTGTTAAGAAAGCCCAGCCATGCGAAGCAATGTCTGTGGGTGACAGATGGAACTGAGGGGCCCTCTCCTTTGGGGCTGCTGGGTCACACCAGTTCCAGGTCTGGGTGATTCGAGAGCTTGGTTTTCCTCAAGCCACTAGGAGGGTGGAGGGGGGTGGGGCTCAGGTAGGAAGGAGTGAAGACCCCACTGCCCACTCAGGAGCCTATGATGCTGGCGTGCCTTTCCAGGGTCAAGGACACTCGTGCGGGGGCCCAGGGCATGCTGCTGAAAGTGGGGTGTGCTGCATGCGGGGGTGTCACAGACCCTGGATTCCCCGCTTCCCAGCAGACAGCGACCCTGAGCAAGCCCCCTAGCATCTCCTAGCCTCTGTTTTCTCATGGGCGAAGAGGTCAGTGAGACACCCACCCCCCTATCCCTTCCCCACCCCCGCGAAGAGTTAAGATGAACAACGAACAACACAGGAGGAGGCGGCTCCTGTCCCCTGGCCCGGACCAAGGTCAGTAGGAAAACAGAGTAGCAACCAGAGGCTGCCTGGCGAGCTTTGAATTAGAACAAAGGGAGAGCAGGACAAACCCAGGGCTTTCACCCAAGCTGTGGACCCCGGGCCCTTCCCTCCCTCGCAGCTGCTCCTTCTTCTGTATTTCTCACCAGTCCCTGGCACTCCCATCCCTCCAGCATTACCTCACGTTGGCTGCGTTACAGATGAATTCTACTCTGCTTCCGTTATATGACACACTGACACTCTCCTAGTTTAAAGAAAATTTTTTTCAACACAAGTGATCTCATTGGACCCTCCCAGCAACCCTCTGGAAGTAGGGCAGAACTCTACCCATTTTACAGATGTGGAAACTGAGGCTTGGACGGGTGGAGGAAGTTACTCAGGGTCCCACAGACTCAGGCCCACACCTCCAGACTCTAAGTTCAATGCTTTTTCCACCGAAGCAGACCCTGGGACACCAGACGTGTCAGAGGGGGCGTCCCCTTGCAGAGAATGCATGGGGGCAACCCACCCTAGCTGACAGCACCTGGAAGGCACTGCCACCCTTCAGGGACTTCCTGACGGTCCAAATTACTTGATGTGTAGACAGTTCTTTCCAAAAGAATAGGAGTCTCCCTGTCAGTCCCCACTCAGCTGCTGAGGGATCACGTCTGACTTACCCTCCCCTTTCCCTCACCCCCGACACCCTGAGCCAATCCCCCCACGCCCACCCCACTGCTAAAAACACAAGGGACAATTCCAGCTTACTTGAATGTGAGAAATGGAAATTTATCAGATAGATACATTTAAATGTATCAGGTAGGAGTATGATCATGTGAGCAACACCCAGGAAGGAGTCCCAGTCATAGGCTGGCCTAAGTCACAGAGCTCAGCTCTGCTACTGTGGTCCCTCCACCGGACCCCACAAAAGGCCTGACGTCCTCAGGAATCCAGCCAGAGAGGGGGGTCAGGAGCAAGGCTCTGGAGCCTGTCCCCTGACAGAGGGCTCCCAAGCTTTACTTAATTGACTTTTTATAAACTGGGAGATTTCGAAGCCCAGAACTGACCAGAACTGCAATCTACGAAGGAAGCACCAAAGCATTTGTGACCAGCCTCACCGCCAGTAAAGGAAGGGGAGCAAGTCGGGGGTAGAAGGCAATTTCACCAACTCGAAAAGCTGCACCCAGTGACGCTCACTGTAGCATTCTTGGTCATCAGGCAGCGCTGGAAACAGCCTACCTGCCCGTCAGCAACGGAACCATTAAATGGACACGAATGGCTTCACCTATTCCATAAAATTTGTTGCAGCATTAAAAAGGAACGAGGACGGGGGTGCCTGGGTGGCTCAGTTGGTTAAGCATCTGACTTTGGCTCAGGTCATGATCTCGTGGTTCGTGAGTTCAAGCCCCGCGTCAGTCAGGCTCTCTGCTGTCAGTACAGAGCCCGCTTCGGATCCTCTGTCTCCCTCGCTCTCTGCCCCTCCCCCACTCGCGCGCGCGTGCACTCTCTTTCTCTCTCTCCCTCTCTCTCCCTCTCTCCCCCCCCATCTCAAAAATAGACATTAAAAAAAACTTTTTAAGTGAGGACAGTATGATCCTCAAAAACTTCAAGAAAAGAGAGCTACCATGTGATCCAGGAATTTCACGTCTGGGTATTTATCAGAAGGAAACAAAAACACTAACCCGAAGAGATATACTCACCCCCATGTTCATTTCAGCATTATTTACAACAGCCAAGACATGGGAAACAACCTAACTGCTCAGCAAAATGGATGGATGGAATATTATTTGGCCACAAAAAAGGAAATCTTGTCATTTGTGACAACACGATGGGACCTTGAGGACATTATGCTAAGTGAATAAAAGAGGAAGACAAATGCCATGTGACCTCATTTGTATGGAGAATCTAAAAACAAACAAACAAACAAGCTCACTCCTAGATACAGAGAACCGACTGGTGGTTGCCAAAGGCGTGGGGGTGGGGGTGGACGAAATGGCCGAAGGGGGTCAAAAGGTATCAGCTTCCAGCTCTACAAGGAATAAGTCTTGGGGATGTAATGTAGGGCGTGGTGACTAGAGTTAATAACACCGTATTGCATATTTGAAAGTTGCTAAGAGAGTAGATCTTAAAAGTTCTCATCACACACAGAAGAGTTTTGTAACTGTGTGTGCTGACAGATGTTATCTAGACGTACCGGGGTAATCATTTCACAATAGGTGCAAATATCAAATTATGTTGTAAACTAATGTAATGATATATGTCAACTTGACCTCAATTTAAAAGAAGAATGAGGATAATCACACTGATTTAAAAAAAACATTTTTAATGTTTACTTATTTTTGAGAGAAAGAGAGAGACGGAGTGAAAGCGAGGTAGGGGCAGAGAGGCGGGGGGGGAGATAACAGAAGCTGAAGCAGGTTCCAGGCTTTCAGCACAGAGCCCAACATGGGGCTCCAACTCATGAACTGTGAGATCATGACCTGAGCCAAAGTCAGACGCTTAACTGAGCCACCCAGGCGCCCCTGATTTTTTTTTCAAGGCAGACTGCAAAACAATATGTACAGTAGATCATTTATACTTAACAAATTAGACAAGGCAATTAATTATATGTACATATTCATGTATATAAAGTCATAGAAAAAGGGGGCGCCTGGGTGGCTCAGTCAGTTAAGCATCCGACTTTGGTTTCGGTCATGATCTCACGGTTTGTTGGTTCGAACCCCACATCAGGCTCTGTGCTGACAGCTCAGAGCCTGGAGCCTGCTTGGGATTCTGTGTCTCCCTCTTTCTCTGCCCCTCCCCTGCTCATGCTCTGTCTCTCTCTCTCTCAAAAATAAATAAAACGTTAAAAAAAATTTTTACGTTATAGAAAAGGATTTGGGTAGATATACATCCAACTGATCATAGAAATCCTGTTATCTCTGGAGAGGGAAGTACAGTTGGAGGAGTGGTTAAGGGGATATTTATTTGTAGTATTTGGATTTGTCTTCAGGTATTAAGTAATTACATAAAGGACTTACAACGAAACACACATTTAGAAGAGAAAGCTGGCTAAGATGTATTCCGCGCCAAGGAAGAGATGGGGTTGACTTTCCCATGGGTGGGTGTTGAAGGACTGACTTCATTCTGTCCCGGGTTCTAGGGCTGAGCTCAGCTTCCTAAGCCCTTTCCAAGCAGCTTCGGCCTCGCCTGCTCGCTGGTCAAGCGGCAGGTGCATCTCCCATGGTGAACACGGAAGGTGAGCACGTTCCCTTCCGTTAGCATACTCACCTTGGCCGCATGCGATTCCGGTACCCAGAGGGCTGTTGACCTCTTCTCCCACACCCAGGGAGAATGGCGTCGGTGAGGGCAAACTGGGCTGCCTTGAGTCCCCTCGTGCTGTGAACTCCTATACTACAGGACGTAGAGGGTGCCTGATGCGCTCTCTGCTGGAGCCAGCTTGTCCCCCACCTGCTAGCAGAAGGAGGGAGGGGACCGTGGGAGCAGAGAATGGAGAACCAAAGTGGCTGTTCTACTTTGCAGCCTTGCCTTTGGAAGACAGCAAGGGACAGAGCTCTCAGGAGAGACAGTCACTTGCAGTCATCTCTCCAGTTCAAGAGTGGAAACGCACGGCAGCGAGCAGGGGCAGAAACTGCAAGGTGCTTGAGTGCTGGGGACTGGGGACAGGCAGCAGAGGCCGGAGCCCAGCCTCCACGGGCGGACAGGTGGGGGGGGGGTCTCAAGCCTAGACCCCCTATGTGATCAAGGAACTGGGTCTGAGGTGGGGGCACTCAAGACAGACGTGGAAAATTCTCTCCCTGTGACTTCTGGTTTCTAGTCGTGACATGCTAAGTTTGGGGGCCGTCACTTAAAACATGACAGCAAGGAACCCACAGACCCCAGCAAGAACATCAGCAGGAATCCCAATAGAAAAGAAAGCATCAAAGTTAGCTGAGGGTCTCTGCTGAGCGGTGGTGACTGCGACTTGCACTCTGCCAACTGCATGGGCATGGGGGACAGGAGGCAAAGCCCAGGGCCACCCAGGTGGGAGATCTCCTAGGTCACCCCACATAAAGCTGAGAGCCAGCGGAAAGGGTGAACGAGACAAATGCTGTGCTGTTGGACACCTTGGCACTGAGCAGAGGTAAGAGCGGGAAGTCCCCTGAAGACTCATAACCATGAGCGGGGCCCACACACAGGTCTGGATTCATGTACCTGTGAGATCAAAACCCACAAAAATGCAACCTCAAGCAGAGACTTTTGCTGAAAGTGTCCCCGTTTGGCAGCCCCTCCTTTCTGGAGGGCACATTACCTCTGGAAAGACCCTTAATCCAGGCCTCAGAGACTCACCACAAATAAATTCTCAGGAAAAAGAGCAGCATGGAGGAAACACCCCTACACCCACACACACACACCAAGAAAACACGCCACCCACAAGTCCCCAGAGGGAGCAGGGCCTGCTGACACCTTAACATCTGGCCTCCAAAACGGAGAGAGAATAAATGTCTGTTGTTTTAAGCCACCAACTTGGTGGTGATTGGTTATGGCAGCCTCAGGACAGTAATGCAGGGGCAGAGGTCATATCCTAAGAAATGCGGACAGGGAAAGTTCCCAACCTGTTGTAAATCGTCAATGCTCAGATCTGGTGATCCCAGTTCATCCCAAGCACGGAAGTTAAGAAGGAATCCACACTGAGACACATTGAGTGTCACCTCAGGACCCCAAAGACAAGAAGTAGATTAAAAAAAATTTTTTTTTAATGTTTATTTAGTTTTCAACAGAGCGTGAGCAGGGGAGGGGCAGAGAGAGAGAGGGAGACACAGACTCCCAAGCAGGCTTCAGGCTCCGACCTGTCAGCACAGAGCCTGACGTGGGGCTCGAACTCACAAACGGCGAGATGATGACCTGAGCTGAAGTCAGATGCTTTAACCAGCTGAGCCACCCAGGCGCCCCGCAGACGAATGTTTTTTTAAAACGCTATTTACAAGAGCATCAAAGAAATAGTAAATTACAGTCTCTTTCTGCTATAATTATAAATCTATATTGAGAGATATTTTTTAAAAGCCTTCAATAAAAGCAGAAATATATCATGTTTGACCCATACCTTGCGTCATGAACAAAAGTTAATTCAAAACAGATCACAGACCTAAGTGTAAATCCTAAAACTACAAGACCAAAACATAGGAGAAAGTCTTTGCAAACTTGGGTCAAAGCTTTCCTAGCGATGACCACAAAAGCACAATCCATAAAAGAACAAACTGACACATGGGACTTCATCAAAATGGAAACTTCTGCTCTTCAAGAGATACTCGTAAGAGAACAGAAAGCCAAACCGTGGACTGCAGGAAAAGAATTTATAAAGCAAAAATCTGATAAAGGAGTTGTACCCAGAATATGAAGAATTCTTAAAACTCAGTAACAAGAAAACAACCCAGTTAAAATGAGCAAAAGATAGGAACAGACATTTCACCAAAGAAAATATACAAACGGAAAATAAGCGCATGAAAAGCAGCTCAACATTGTGGAGGGGAGAGTGGGAAGGACTGGAAAGGAAGGAGTACCAGCGGAAGGAAGAACTCTTCTGGGCGGTTGGATTTGTTCATTATCTTGTTTGTAGTGTTGATTTCATGGGTATATACAGATGTCAAAACTTAGCTAACTGCACGCTTGAAATATGTACAGATTACATGTCAATCATACTTCAGTAAAGCTGTAGGTTAAAGGACTTCAATAAAAGCAGAAACATATCATGTCAGTGGGCTGGAAACTCAACAGTCTCCCCAATTGGATTTCTAGATTCAGTGCAATCCCCCCCCAAAAAAAAACCCCAGCCCCTTTTTTCCTTTTGTGGAATTTAATGAGCTAATGCTAAACTTTATTTGGAAATGCAAAAGACCAAGAATGATCAAGACACTCCTAAAACTTTCCCCACAACGTGAGAGAATTTGGTTGACAAAATATAAACATTATTGTAAATCTATAGGAACTAAAACAATGTAGTACTGGCTTAGGGATACATCAATGGAACAGAAGAGAGAGCTCAGAAATGGGCTCGTGCTTATAGGGACACTTGAGATGGGCTGCTGAGTAGGAGAAAAAGGGCAGACTTTGCAATAAATGGCTGGGACAGCTGGGCATTCTTCTGTGAGGGTGGGAGGGTGAAAACTGGACCCCTATCTCACACCATACAAAAAAAGTCAATTCCAGATGGAGTAGAAATCTCAAGGTCAGAGACAACAATCGTAGGAAATAATATAGGACAATATCTTCCAGATGTCAGCATAGGGAAAAAAATCTTAAACACTCACAAAAAGCACAAATTCCAAAAGACAACGTTAATAATCTCAACTACTTTAAAATTAAGAACTTGTGTCTTCGAGAAGAAAGACAATTCACAGAGCAAGAGAAGATATTGCAAACTCATAGAACCAAAGAGCCGATGTCAAAACTATATTAATAACAGTGGTTGCCAGGGGCTGGGGAGAGCAGAGACCGGGAAGTTATTGTTTAACAGGTATAGAGATTCAGATTTACAAGATGAAAAGAGTTACAGGGGCGGATAGTGCTGGCTGCACAGCAGTGTGATATATTCAATACCATTGAACTGCACGCTTCAAAATGGTTAAGAGGGTAAATTTTATAATGTGCATTTTATAACACAATAAAAAAAGATTCCCATAAAAAGCTATATAAATAACAGCCCAGTAGAAAATTGGCAACAAGCTTTCTAGGCGTTTCGTAAAAGAAGAAATCCAAATGGCTAATAACATATGCAAGTTGCTCAATTTCATTAGTAATAGGAAAATGCAAATTGAAACCGCAGAGAGATTATTGCATACATACTACTATCAGGACGATCAAACTCTTGGGATGTGCCAGGAGGGCTGATATTCTAGAGATCCAAATGAGGATTCCTTGGGAGGATCAGAATTAAAGAAACTTGCTCCAGCTCAGCTCCCCCGGCCGATGCAGGAATCCTCTAGCACCGTGAGCCCGTGACCGGGCACCTCCAGGGGCATCCCTGCCCACCTCCTCTGCCAGCTGCCCAATCTAGTGTCAGGCAGACCCCCTGACTTGCATCAAGTCAAGAGTCCTCTCCATGTAATGCCCACCCCGCCCTGGGCACTGCCAAGGTTGCACACTGCACAGAGAGGAATTGAGGAACAGAGCTACTTGGGTAGAAGACAAATCAAGTAACTCATGGAATCTTTCCTCTCAGATGGCAGGAATGCATCCTTGCGCTCCAGGCATCATTTTCCAGGAGGACAGAGTGGTTTTCTTGCTTCTGTGTTCCTATTAGTGGCTAAAGAGCTATTTGTGAATGACTATGGTATTTCCAAGAGTTGTCCACAAGTGCCTGCGAAACTTTGCAATAAACGATTTGTATTAACCTTAAATTTGTGTATTTCAGGTCCAGATATATTATACATGAAACATGATGCCAATTTCTCATATTGTCAGTTACATAGACATTGAACTTCAGAACGGCAAAAAGGTTTTATTTTTTTTAACTATTTTTTTAAGTTTATTTAGTTATTTTGAAAGAGAGAGAGAGAGAGAGAGAGAGAGAGAGAGAATCCCCAGCAGTTTCCTCACTGTCAGCACAGAGCCCTGCCTCTGCCTGCTACTCAGGGCTTGACCTCACAAGCTGTGACATCATGACCTGAGCCAAAATCAAGTCGGACACGTAACTGACTGAGCCACCCAGGCATCCCTGCAAAAAGTTTTTAATATAAATATTTAACAATTTTAATTAAAAAAATACAAAGTTTCAGCTTTATGTAAATAATTGCATTGAATATTTTGAGGTTTTAATTTGCACTTCACCTTTAATTTTTTTTTTTTTTTTAATTTTTTTTTTTTTCAACGTTTATTTTTTTGGGACAGAGAGAGACAGAGCATGAACAGGGGAGGGGCAGAGAGAGAGGGAGACACAGAATCGGAAACAGGCTCCAGGCTCTGAGCCATCAGCCCAGAGCCCGACGCGGGGCTTGAACTCACGGACCGTGAGATCGTGACCTGGCTGAAGTCGGACGCTCAACCGACTGCGCCACCCAGGCGCCCCACCTTTAATTTTTTTATTAGATGAATCTGACACCCAACGCGTTGTGTAAATCTAAGATATGCACTGTGCTACTTTGATACATTTCTATATTGTAATATTGTTGCTGGGACTTTGATTTTAATAATTTCGCATGATTCAGAACACAGGTGGGCAAGCATTGTCTCAAAGGGCCAGAGAGTAAAAATTTTTGGCTTCTCGGGCTATTTGGTTTCCGTTATAACTACTCAACTATGGTGTCAGAGCAAAAAGCAGCATCAGACAATACGTAGATTAATTGAGTTTCAAAAATAGACAATCCAGGGGCGCCTGGGTGGTTCCGTCGGTTAAGCGTCTGACTTCAGCTCGGGTCACGATCTCACGGTTCATGGGTTTGAGGCCCGTGTTGGGCTCTGTGCTGACAGTTCAGAGCCTGGAGCCTGCTTCGGATTCTGTGTCTCCCACTTTCTGTCCCTCCCCTGCTCGTGCTTTGTCTCTCTCTGTCTCTCATAAATAAATAAATGTTAAAAAGAAATTTTTTTAAATAGGCAATCCAGCCAGGAGTCTTAGTTTGTTGACCCCTGATTTAGAAGGAAAAAACTTTTTAAAAATAAAATGTTTTTCATTAAAAAAATGTTTACACTTCCCTTAATAAACTCATTCTATGAAAATACATTTCAACATCATATGTTTTTAATACAACTACTTTTTTTTTTGAAGAGAGGGAGAGCAACCAGGGGAGAGAGAGAGAATCTTAAGCAGGATCGATGCTTAGCATGGAGCTCGATGCGAGGTTCGATCCCACAACCCTGGGATCATGACCTGAGCAGAAATCAAGAGCAAGGCACTCAAATGACTAGCCATCCAGGCACCCCAATACAGCTACATTTTTTTAAATAACATCACCGCTATCAATAGAACACAAATTTTTTGAAAAACATTCATCACCAGCTAAATTTTGCCAAAAAGACAAGAAACAAATGGTATGAAATAGATACATAACTAGTGAATGATGCATGGTTTTATTTTATCACTCATCTAAATATCGCTGGCCCATCAATAGAGCATTGATACTGAATCATCAAAAATTGCCTGCCTTCTATTGATTTTTGTCAATTACGTTTTGCACTTACTGTTATGAGGGTACACTTGAGTGATAGGAGGATATTTTATATGACAGTTAACTTGATTTATACTTTAATTAGCTATTCATATTACATAAGTAATTTATAAATAACCCACTATTGAGTAATAACTTTTAACCATTTTGATGTATGACACAATAAATGTCTACTTGCACTTTTGCTCTGGGCCCTTAAGATGTTAAGGACAGACCTGGCCCTCAGGATAGGGTCAGTCACACGTTTGTCAGGGCTCGGGGGTAGTGGTTAACGAGGCGTACTTTGGAGTCCAGCTTCCCAGGTTCAAACCCTGGTTCTGCTATCCACCTGCTAAGAAACCTCAGGTAAATGCTTTAACTTTCCATTTTAGCTTGCTTAGCCATAAAATAGGGATAAAAACAGTACCTCCCATGTAAGATTGCTGAAAGGATTCAATGGGGATTAAGACACTGCAAGGAGGGGACTCATCACACTTCTGGTCACAGATGCAACATGTTAGCTGACATTGGGGATGACGATATTAAGATACACGGCCCAGTTGAAAAAAGGAGAAAAAAGCAAGTTGCAGAACAGTACAGACAGAATTTCACCTTTGGTGTATACAGGGAGGAAAAATTTTAAAGATACATTTAGAGGGGCGCCTGGGTGGCGCAGTCGGTTAAGCGTCCGACTTCAGCCAGGTCACGATCTCGCGGTCCGTGAGTTCGAGCCCCGCGTCAGGCTCTGGGCTGATGGCTCAGAGCCTGGAGCCTGTTTCCGATTCTGTGTCTCCCTCTCTCTCTGCCCCTCCCCCGTTCATGCTCTGTCTCTCTCTGTCCCAAAAATAAATAAACGTTGAAAAAAAAATTTTTTTAAAGTAATTAAAGATACATTTAGAGATACTTATGTACGCTTAAAATAAATCCAGAGAATATTCAGGAAACAAACAACAGTCATAGAAGGGAATGAGAGTTTGGCATGGGGAAACTATCTCTTTATATTTTTTATTCTTGTACATAAACCATGGGTATGTAATTCTTACCCTAAAATTACAATTTAATTTTAATTTAATATTAAAAATATATTGTTCGGGGGCGGGGGGTGGTACCTGGGTGGCTCAGTCAGTTAAGCGTCTGACTTCAGCTCAGGTCATGATCTCGCAGTTCGAGAGTTCGAGCCCTGTGTTGGGTTCTGTGCTGACACCTCAGAACCTGGAGCCTGCTTCCGATTCTCTCTCTCTCTCTCTCTCTCTCTCTCTCTCAAAAATAAACATTTTAAACAATGTGTTGTTCAGAACTAAATGCAATACTGTGACAAATCAGGGTAGAGTGGTTCTCTCCCCTCCTTTGACCTAGTAGCTCCTTGTCTGTCCTACATCCTGAGACTGTACGGACTTCTTTCTGCCTCTATACCACACACTTCCTTCCACCCGGGTTTCCAGTCAACGAGCACGACAAGGCCTGTGGCTGCAGGGCTTTGCCCCCTTTGGGGGAGGAGCGTATGAAGCAACCATCTCTCCTCGGCCAGGAAAGGCTGCCCAAAGTCCAAGCACAGGGCTCGCACACCTGCCTGGCATTGGGATGTCACTCCTGCCCCTGGCTGTGGACTTCGTAACACCACCCACGGCCGTGATCCCAGCTGTGTGGTCCTCCCTTTCCCCTCTCTTACCTCCATGCCCAACTCAGGCCAGATGCTGTGCTCCCGCCTGTGGCCTCCGCCTGCCCTGGGCCCCACCCCGCATGCCCCAGCGCCAGCTTCAGCCCTTGCCCGCTTGGAACCCCCAGTTCTGGCCCTGGCCCGCCAGCTCGTCCTCTGCACCTTCCCAGACCCCGTGGGCCTCTTAGAGGAAAAGAATAGGAGCCGGTCAGAGTCTGGGGAAGAGAGCTGTTGAGGGACAGGCTTTCGATCCCTTTCCACAGCTTATGACAGAGGTGCCTAGTAAAGGAAAATCTTATCACATCTACGTTGGAAGCTGGCGAGAATCACCCACATGCCAAAAATGACAGGGACTTTATGCTAAATACGGAGCATGTAGGAACAAGTTACAGAAGGACTTTGGGACCGCCCCCAAGCCACCTCGCCCAGGGGAGGCCCGGCCTCACAAAACCAACAGCTCTCCAGAAGAGGGAAGAATAAGCAGATTGAATCCTTAGGAAGCAGGGTGTGAAACTGCAGAAGTTAGCCAAGAAGTGAGTCCCTGCTCCCCCAGCATTCTGAAGCACACTGAATCTCAGAGAACCATTTTCAAACATCATTACATGGCAGTGGTCCCAACAGCTCCCATAAATATTTTTCTATTGACTTTTGTTTTAGTCTTTAACAGTATCCTATGAACTAGTTCAATAAACAGTGCAAGGCAAAGGAAGAGAAGTCTCGGAGAGCAGAATAAATCTTTGAAATGTTAACATAAACTCCCAGCCAACTCCGCCTTCGACTGCCAGGGAGGAGGCACGGGGCACGGAGGGGGACTTGGGCACAGACCAGGCATAGATGTGGCCACCTGGGCTCTGCCAGCAACTCCAGCAGGGTCACCAAGCAGAGAGGGAAGGAAGGTTCCAGAACTAGAGAAGAAGGCCAGCTGGAGTCAGAGAAAGGGAGAGGCGGCCCAGCCAATCACAGAGTCGTAAGGCGCCTCTGAGATCCTCTGATCCTCCCACCCTGTGATACGGGCTTAAATGCTCAGACTGTGGAACCAAACTGCCTGGGTTCAAATCCTGCTTAGGAGCTATGCACCCTTGGGCCTCAGTTTCTTTATCTAACTTGAGAGTAAAAATAGCATCTGCCACATGGGGCCAATGTCAGCATTAAATGACACAATTCTATTTATTATTATTTTTTTAAAGTTTATTTATTTTTGAGACAGAGAGAGACAGAGCATGAACGGGGGAGGGTCAGAGAGAGAGGGAGACACAGAATCGGAAGCAGCTCCAGGCTCTGAGCCATCAGCCCAGAGCCCGACGTGGGGCTCGAACTCACAGAGTGCAAGATCGTGACCTGAGCTGAAGTCGGACGCCCAACCGACTGCGCCACCCAGGCGCCCCTTAAATGACACAATTCATTCAAAGTCACCTAGCACAGGGGGTGAGATGCCCAATAAATCATGCCTGATGTGATTTTTACAGGCAGGGCACTGAGGACCCTGGAAAGTTCCAAGGATATCCCACAAGTCAGTCTCTCTCGTTCTAAAATGTCTCTCATTTACTTTCCCCCTGGGGACAACCACGTTCTGGGAAATAGGTTGTCACAAAACACTAATTTGTTTACGGCTATTGATTGTGTAAGATGGGTGACGAATACCTGGCCTGAGATAGTTAATACAGCTCCTGGGAGGCAGGTACGGTCAGGAATCCAAACCACAGATCAGCTCGTGGCAGGTAAATGTGGGGACCAAGCGGCAGTGTCCTGTGGTGGGAGGAACACAGCTCTGGGACAGAACCCGGTTCCCGCTACTGCCTATGTGTTCCTGAGCGCGTCGCTTAACCTCTCCACGTCTTGATTTTCTCATTCATAAAATGGACATGGTCATACTATCGCCAGGATCACTGCAGAAAGCAACTTCAATAGCAAACAGGAAAATCCGGGCAGGAGCAGGTGCACCTTCAACCTGGAGGGACTAAGTGAGTGGTGCCCCCACTGATGTCAGACGATCCAGTGGGATTTCTGGCTCAGCTGAAACTCAGCAAGTCACTTCTCTGCCAGGATCCAACTGGATAATGTCCCTAACGGTGCTTTAATTTTGCCAAGCATCCTGTTTACTAAGCGCTCTTACATACTGGGCCTCACTGAAACTTGTGACTCCGAGAGGTAAAGTGATTTGCCAGGGTCACCAGCAAGTAAGTGGCAAAGCAGATTGGATGCTAATGTTGCAACTTGGAATCCCCAGCTGTTTCTCTCTGTGCCTGCCCCAGAGCCTGGGGCTCTACAGCTGATGGGCAGGCCCACCCCCACCCCATCCGCAGGCCTGGCAAAGACAGCCTTTCCTGGTCCTACCTTTAGGCTCCTTCCTCACCGTTGAAAGGACCCAGGGAACACTTGTTGCCAACCTCCAGCGTCTGATGTGGTAGGGCTGGGATCTGAGCCCTGGCCCATCCAGCACCTTCTGCAAGTGCCAAACAGGATAACACATAGAAGCACTAAAGCACGGGGGCGCCTGGGTGGCTCAGTCGGTTAAGCCTCTGACTTCGGCTCAGGTCATGATCCCTCGGTTCATGGGTTTGAGTCCTGCATCGGGCTCTGTGCTGATGGCTCTGTGCTGATGGCTCGGAGCTCGGAGCCTGGAGCCTGCTTCGGATTCCGTGTCTCCCTTTCTCTCTCTCTGCCTCTTCCCTGCTCATGCTCTGTCTCTCTCTGTCTCAAAAATAAATAAACACTAAAAGAAGAAGAAGAAGAAGAAGAAGAAGAAGAAGAAGAAGAAGAAGAAGCAGAAGCTCTAAGCACGGCACGAAGTCCCTATCAGTCCTCAGGGGCAGTTAGAGAGTATTGTCAGACAAGAAGCTCTTACGGGCAGGGATCCTGCTTTCCTGTGCCTGTAAACTCTGTTGATTCCAGACTGAGAAAGAAACACGGTGCGGTCAGGAAGCCAGGAGGCCATCGTGAAAGCAGTCTGTAGGGCATCAGATGGCAGAGGTCTGAGCCGTTGATGGGGACGCTTCTTCCGGCCCCACCGGAGTAGCTAACGTTTACCGGAGCAGCTGCATATTTTTCTTCATTATTTCAATAATTCTTCTCAACAATCCTATAAGATGTGTTAATGTACCCATCTTAGACATGGGAAGATCAGAGAGGTTAAATAATTTCCCCCAAAGTCACACAGCTAGGAAGGATGAGATCTAGGAGTTGAATGTAGTTTTCTTTGATTTCGTTTTTTTCTTTAATTAAAAAAAATTTTTTTAATTTATTTCTGAGAGTGAGAGCAAGAGTAGGAGAGGGATAGAGAGGGGGGGGAACAGAGGATCTGAAGCGGGATCTGCACTGACAACAGAGAGCCTGATGTGGGGCTCAAATTCAAATGACCTGAGCCAAAGTCAGACGTTCAACCAGCTGAGCCACCCAGGTGCCCCTCTTTGATTTCTTAGCCCAAATCTTAAAGGATGCAGAGGAGAAGGGCAGAGGAGAGGTGGCTGAGGTGGTGGGAACCCGGGATCCAGGCCACACTGAGCTCAATACATCCCTTTCTTCTGGTTTCTGCCCATATGGGTCATTTGGTCTAAACCAAGACTTCCTTTGAGTGCTCACACATAGTTTTATAGGCTGAAAGAACTTCTCTGTACCCCAATTCTGTTGTAAGCCCTTTTGGCCATGTGGGCCAGTAAAGAAGCTTCTGGAAGAGAATGGAGTCCAGAATCCACTGGAACCAGCCCGGGGTGGACACACCGGGAACCATCCCCATTTGCCAGATATGCGAACTGAAGTTCGGGGATTCTGTTGGGGGCCAAAGTATCAGAGTGCTAAAGTGCTCTGCTGGGAGTGCGTTTTAATCTCGTTCTCGCTGATCAACTCTGCCAAGAGACCAAGAAGAATGAGATCAGAGGGAAAGTCCGGGCTGAGTCATTCCTGCTCCGTTCATGTACTGACCACCTACTATGAGCAGGTCCTGTTCCAGGCAGAGACTTACAGACAGAAAGATCACAATCCCTGCCTTCGACCTGGGGAGCCAGGCAAGGACACGGATGGTGACTCATTCTCTGGGAAGTGCTGGGGGACCCCAGGCCCTTGAAGCAGGGACGCTGGGACTAGAGGGGCTTACGGCCAGGGAAAGAGTGCTGTTTGCTCTCTGCCGTCGGGGCATCCACCGTCGGCCCTGACCATGAATGGCATCTTCCCTGCCCTGGTGCCCGTGACTCTAAGACTCCTGGTGAATCCCCACAGTTGAGGTTCAAAACCGTGGTCTCCTTGCTCCAAAGGCAGCGGACGAGTTAAATCTGAAGCTCTTTGGCCCTTGGGGAGCAGAGGCAGAGCAAAGGGCAGGTCTGGACGCCTCTTTTGGAAATGACAAGATCCATTTAGCCATCAATTAGCACTGTCCCCAGGCTCCGGGCCTGCACGCTGGGCAGAAAGAATGCGCCACACCGCGCTGATTCGAAACAGATGTGCTGGCAGAGGGACCTGGCCTGCGGGGCCGGAATTCCTGGGCACCCAGCTCCTGGCTGGAGACGGGCTTCGTCGTTACATTCTGGGCACCGACTCCAGCAGGGAGGCCACGGAGACCGAGCTAAGGGAGTAGCCTGCCTGGAGAATGTGGACCTGCGACAGGGCTCAGAGGCGGGAGGGGGAGGGGGAGGAATGTTGACTCTGTCCGAAACAATCAGGGCATCAACCGCAGTCCGCCGCATACAGAATGTGACTTTTGACCAACAGCTGCTGATCCCAGGGGAGACGTGGCTGATGCATGAGGAAGTGCGGCGGGAAGCCCGCCTCTCTGGTGCCTCGACGAATCACCCATTGCCACCGATCTCCTTGCTGGAGCTCTTGCACCAAGTTCCTCCCGTGCTGTCGCCTTTACTCATCACGGCTACCCTGCTCTCGCGTCCATTTGGCAGATGAGAAGACTGAGGCACAAAGAGGTTTCCCAACTTAGCCGCGATGGATCGCTGGTAAATCGTGGGTCCGGTCTGCCCATGGGCTACTTCCCACTTTTTCCTTCTCCCTTCACAGGCAGGAGGGGAACGCTGAGCTCCTCTCCTCCAGCCCTGCAGTGCCGCGGGGAAGCTCACCGCGGAGTCCCCGTCAAACCCTCCCGATGATGAAGGGCTCACCGCCTCCCAGGCTATCGCTTCTAAGCTTGGACAGTTCACCAGGCTGCCTATTCTTCCCTCCATCCAGCCACAAGCTGGGTCCCTGCAGGCACGTGGCTCCCCCCAGCAGCACGGCCGCAGTTCTCCTACTCTTTCTTTTCTCTGAGACCCTTGCAGGGCATGACCGTGACCCCGCCCTTATTTTTCTGAGCTGCGGGGCCTCTGTGGCGGCGGCTCCCAGTCAGCTGTGCAGCTCCCACATCACCCCCCACATCCCCCGCTGGACGCCTTCCAGCCCGTCCATGTCCCTGGGGGGCCCAGATGTGGACATGGGGTCAACCAGGTCTCCCTTCTCCCTGCAGCACAGAAAGGAATACTCTTCAAAACATTCTTTGAAGGGGTGCCTGGGTGGCTCAGTCGGGTAAGCGTCCAACTTCGGCTCAGGTCATGATCTCACGGTTCCTGGGTTCCAGCCCCGCACGGTTCGTGGGTTCGAGCCCCGCGTCGGGCTCTGTGCTGACGGCTCAGAGCCCGGAGCCTGCTTCAGATTCTGTTTCTCCTTCTCTCTCTGCCCCTCTCCCACTTGTTCTCTGTCTCTCTCTCAACAATAAATACACATTAAAAAAATAAATTATTCTCTTAAGACCGTTCGTTTGCCATTATAAGAGTGATACAAGCTCACTATAGGAAATGCAAAAAACTGCAGTGAGCACGGTAAAAACTGCCTCCCCAGGGAGAAACATCACCCCCACCCCCACCCCCTTCCGCCTCCAGCCTTCTCTGCTATGCTTAATTTTTACCTAGCTTCATTTATTCTAGACCTACAAATATGTGTTCTGCAGGCTCGCTTACCATCATGGTATCAGCAGTTTGCTGTGTCATTAGAAAGTCTATGAAAATGTCATTTGTCATGATCGCATAGTAGTCTGTAAAAGGCACCTGTTCCGCTATTTCTCTTATTTGGGGCATTGCTAGGAATCCACACCTCTACTCCTTCCTTACTACAGAACCTCGGTTCTGTTCGAGGTCTCCACAAGATGTCACCTACATACTAGAGTATAGGGTCCTTGACCCTAAACTCTTGCCAATAATGTCAAGCCTCCCCTAGCCCCATATTTGCATTATGGGGCCTGAGCAGAGAATGCCACTAAGGCACAGACCAGGGTTTCTAGTCCTATGTCCTTGCTTGATTTTATAACCTCTCGTCACAACCAGAGACCCTTAAAGGTCAACCTCCCAAGTTTCAGATGCTAAAACTGAGTTCAAAGAGGGCAAGTGAGTTGCCCAAGGTCACACAGGGGTGGTGGTCACCTGGGAACGGAGGGTCCCTGACTCCCAGCTGAGGGCTCTCTCTACAACACCCCTACCTTAGGGCAAGGTTTGTATTCACTTGATATTAAGAAAAAATCAAGCAAGGCATTTTTAGCTAAAGCATCTGGCCTCTTACCACGAGTTCAAATTTAACCAGGAAGGGGAAAAGAGAGAGAGAATAGAAATCAACAATGACATATATCCACAGGCGAGGTGACTCAGAAACACACTTTTCCCTTTTCCTTGCTGGCTGCCCTGTCTCTCCAGCCCCCCTTCTTCCTCCCTCACAATCTCTGCCACCAGCAAGAACCCTTCTGGAATCCCCAGACTTGTAGCTCTTAGGCTGAAATATTGAGGTCCTGAATCCTGGAGAAACGAATGGGAGGGCAGGATCACACCCACCAATAAAATAAGATCCAGAGGACAGGACCAGGGGGACTTGTTATGTCTTCTTAGAGCTGCAGGGATGGGTTAATTTGTGGAAAACGTAAATGCATGAACGAATGATACCAGCTAGAAATCACCTTCGCCAGCGCACGATTCGCAGAGACGTGTAAGTCACTTCACCTCTCCGATCTCCAAGTCCTCATCTGTAAAACCTATGCTTCCAATTCATTTCACACACATTTCCTGAGGGTCTGCTGTGGGCCAGGCTCTGTGCTGGGCACCGAGGGCAGGCCACGAGGATCAAAGACAGAACGAAAGAAGAGAACATTTATGTAACATCTTTTCCCCCAGGCATTAGGAGTAGCAAAAGGGACACGGCGGTTAATAAAAATACATAGTGAGGCTTATGGTTTTAGATAGATGACTTACTAGACAGTCTGAAACACCACCCCCTCACTAATAAATACCAGGAAATTCTGGATAAAATATAAGAGGCATCTTTTTAATTTTTTTTTATGTTTGAGAGAGAGAGAAAGAGAGAGAGTGCACAGGAGCAGGGGAGGAGCAGAGAGAGGGAGACACAGAGTCCGAAGCAGGCTCCAGGCTCCGAGCTGTCAGCACAGAGCCCAACGCGGGGCTCAAACTCACGAACCGCAAGATCATGACCTGAGCTGAAGTCAGATGCTTAACCGACTGAGCCACCCAGGCACCCCCCAAGAGACATCTTTCTAAAAGCAGAACTAGGTTCTCAAGTAGGTAAGGAGGTCCTCAACAGCCAGAAGTTGAGCCGGGACTAAGTAGCAAAGGAAAAAGCTTTTGAGTTAGTGCTCTAGCTGTAAGCAGGGGAGCCCTCTACCTGCACCCCAGAAACTCCCAAACTGGTAAAGTAACCAATAAGATAGTAACATTTTCAGGACAGTGATACTCCTAGGATTCTAGAGAGCTCCCCGTCAGCCACGGCTTCCCGTGATTTCCACAGACTGAGCCCATTATCCGAAGTTATGAGAGCAAGAATCTGACAAAATAAGCAATAGGGTTTATTCCACCCCTCAGGATTTCGACCATTAGAACAAATAGCATATCAACTCCAAAATAAACATATCTTCTTTAAATTGGAACACTTCATGAATTTGTATGTCATTTTTGTGTTCCAATTTTAGTACATAGACTGCTGAAGTGAGCACCAAAATGCATACGTCTTAAATAATTAACAACATAAAAGGCATTTTTTTTTTATTTTTTTTCAACTTTTTAAAATTTATTTTTGGGACAGAGAGAGACAGAGCATGAACGGGGGAGGGGCAGAGAGAAAGGGAGACACAGAATCGGAAACAGGCTCCAGGCTCCGAGCCATACAGCCCAGAGCCCGACGCGGGGCTCGAACTCACGGACCGCGAGATCGTGACCTGGCTGAAGTCAGACGCTTAACCGACTGCGCCACCCAGGCGCCCCCATAAAAGGTATTTTAAAGAGGAAAAAGATGTTTTCTGAAACAAGTGTATTCGGAAAATATCCAACTTGAACCATTAGAAAAATTTAGAGAGTCGCTGTAATTAAAAACCCAATGGAGGGGCGCCTGGGTGGCTCATTCAGTTGCGCATCCAACTTCGGCTCAGGTCACGATCTCACGGTTCGTGAGTTTGAGCCCTGCATTGGGCTTTGTACTGACAGCTGGGAGCTTGGAGCCTGCCTCAAATTCTGTGTCTCCTTCTCTCTCTGCCCCTCCCCTGCTCACGCTCTGTCTCTCTCACTCTTAAAAATAAATAAACATAAAAAAAAAATTTGTTTAAACCCAATGGATGTGTAAACGGCAGATTAAACGCAGCTGAAGGAAGACCGGTGTGCAGACAGCTTTGTTAATAATTTACGTTATTGTTTCTTATGCAATACTTGTGCTTTATAAAGTATAGTGTTGTTGTAAGTTGTAGTGTCATTTTGAGACTGATCAAAGGAGAAACAAAAATAAAATGGTTATTTTTTTAATTCTTTTATTTTTTCATATTTTTTATGGTTAAAATTTTTTTTAATTTTTTTTTAATGCTTTTATTTATTTTTGAGACAGAGAGAGACAGAGCATGAATGGGGGAGGGGCAAAGAGAGAGGGAGACACAGAATCGGAAGCAGGCTCCAGGCTCTGAGCCATCAGCCCAGAGCCTGACGCGGGGTTCGAACTCACAGACTTGCGAGATCGTGACCTGAGCTGCAGTCGGACGCTTAACCGACTGAGCCACCCAGGCACTCTGTTAAAAATTTTTTTAATGTTTTTATTTGTTTTTGAGAGAGAGACAGAGCGTGAGTGGGGGAGGGGCAGAGAGAGAGAAAGGCAGACACAGAATCCGAAGCAGGCTCCAGACTCTGAGCTGTCAGCACACAGCCCAATGTGAGGCTCAAACCCATGGAACCACGAGATCATGACCTGAGCCAAAGTTGGACGCTCAACCAACCGAGCCACTCAGGCGTCCTGAGAAATTGATTATTTTAAACATCGGTGAGATGACCTTTTTAACATTAACTGTCAGACGTGTCTCTTACTTTTGAATAGAACAGCTTCTGGCATCATACATTTCAAACCTTATTTCTTCTTCAATATCCATATACTTCCAAGGCTGACCATCGTAAGTCTTGTTATCATCATATTCCCTCTGCACATTAGGTCTCAATCCCAGGCGAACCAAACAGTTGACAGTAATGGTATTCCTGGAAGTCATTCCAAACCCAGGATGGCTAACGATACCCTACCTACCTATCCATACATGGTAATGACTGAAAACGACGTAAACGTACACCTTTGGGCTGGATGGCCAACTGTCAATCACTTCTTTTATGTCAGAGAATTACTTTTCTCTGTATGGCCCCAGGTTAGAGCTTGCCAGTGAGAGAAACGTGAACAGGCCTGGAAGATGGAAAAGAAGGTGAAATAATAGCAATGCTTTTCCAGAAGGCCGTGGCAGTCAGATATGGCTTCAGAATTTCTCCATAAGCTACCGCTTTGAGGCTGTGCAGATGTAGCGGTTCACGGGCTTTCCACAAACTCACTTGATGGTCATAGTGGTAAGACATGGAGGTTTCTCATACTGTCCCACCATCTGTGGCTTCTTCTAGCCTCTCCCACCTGTCCTACCCACACCAGACCGGAGGTATAGCTATTCTATTACACAGATTCATAGGCAGAGGCTAATAGTTTGGCTGGATGGGCAAGGACTTGGGAAAAATGAGATTGGAAAGCTGGTGACAAAGATGTCAAAGGTGTAAGGGTAGAGCTTTCCAAATGAGCATGTTGGCGTGGGGTTGCTCAGCAGAGGAGGGTTCCAACAACCAGTGGGGAAGACCATCCATTCTGTGGATGTCAGCCTTCCCTCCAGCCACGTCTGTCCTTGCTCAAGGTTCTCATCGACCAAACAGCCATGGTGGACGAGTTGGAGCCTGTGCACGGGTAACAGGCACCACTACTCACCAAAGCCAATCTGGCTAAGCCCCCGCTAAGTGTCCAGTCTCCAACTGCAAAGACTAACACTAAGCCCTGAATACAGCACTATTTTCCAGAGGGACAAACCAGGCCATTTGATGGGATGTTGATGACATTGAACCAAGGTCACCCTAAAGAGGATATTTCACGGAAACTGACAAAGTGATTCTCAAATCTCTCCAGAAGACTATCAGACCTATGGAAAGCTATCATGCTTGAGGAACAAGAAGGGAGGATTTGTCCACCAGATATCAAGGTAAAGCTAGACTAATCAAAATCGTCTGGTATTGGTACAGGAATTGACAAATAGAAGAGCGTACAGAGACCCTTATATATGGAAGCCGGATTTATGGCAAAACAGACATTATAGATTAGTAAACAAAACAAAACACAAAGGATGGAACAGAACAAGTAAGACTACCACAATTGGTTCCCCATATGGAAACAAAATTAAAATTAACTCCTCCTCCTTGTCCTACGTAAAGATCAATCCAAGGTAGATTTAAACACAAATGTGAAAGATAACACTATAATAAAAGGTAAGACACAATATAGGCTAATCATTCTAGGTCCTCAGAGCAGAGGGGGACTTCTTAAGGTACAACCACCTTAAGCAACAACCACCACCAAAGCAGATAAATTAAGAACCTCTGGCTTTCCAGAGACTTTGTGAAGAATGAGAAAAAAAAAGCCACAAACTTGGAGATGACAACTGTAATACATGTTACACAAGAGTCACTTCCAGAACATGTAAAGAATGTTTATAAATTAATAAGGAAAAAAAAAATAACCCCAAAGCAAATAGATGAAAGGCAAAAACAGGAATTCTACTGAAAAGACAAATGCATAATAAATTTGAGAACATGCCCAACATAATTGAGAGTAAAGGAAATGCAAATTAAAATCAGAATGCCGGGGCGCCTGGGTGGCTCTGTCAGTTAAGCACCCAACCCTTGATCTCGGGGTCGTGAGTTCAAGCCCCACAGTGGACTCTGCACTGGGCATGAAACCTATTTAAAAAATAAAATAAGATAAAATTGTGGAGCCTGGGTGACTCAGTCGGTTAAGCATCTGACTCTTGATATGGGCTCAGGTCATGATCTCTCATTTGTGAGATGCAGCTCTACCTCGGGTTCTGTTCTGCATGGAGCCTGCTTGGGAGTCTTTCTCTCCCTCTCTCTCTGCCCTTCCCCTGCTAACGCTCTCTCTCAAAATAAATAAATGTTAAAAAAAAAATAAAATCAGACTGCCAACATTAAAAGTTTAAACGCACGCACACACACACACACACACACACACACACGCACGCGAAATGCCACACCATTCCACACTCACCCGTTAGGCAGAAGTTAAAGCACTGACAATACCAAGTATTTGTGATTATGTGAAGCAAACAGAACTTATATATTGAAAGTAGGAATGTAAGTGTTGGTACCACCACTAATTGTTGGGTAATAGTAAATTGAACATGCCCTATGAACCCTAGGACCCAGAAGTCCCAAAGTCTCAATGATAGGTATATAATCACCAACCACTGAAAACATCACAAGTGTCCATAATGAGATTATATTTATATATTGGGATATATTCAAACAATGAGTCCACTGTTTGACTATACTCTAGGGAAGTGGGTGAACTCCAGTGCTGCTTAGCAATGTGAATTAACTTCAAAAACAAACTTGAAGGGAAAAAAACAAATCACAGAAGGCTATGTACAGTATGATTCCATTTGTATACCCGTTGGGTTTTTTGTTGTTGATTTTTGAGACAGAGGGAGGGAGGGACACAGAGGGTGAGTGGGGGAGAAGCAGAGAGAGAGGGAGACACAGAATCCAAAGCAGGCTCCAGGCTCTAAGCTGTCATTACAGAGCCCAACGGGGGGCTCAAACCCACGTGAGATCATGACCTGAGCCCAAGTCAGACGCTTAACCGACTGAACCACCCAGGTGCCCCGAAATAATAAATTCTTTAAAATATACATACGTGGGGGAAAACTATACAGACGAGCAAAGGAACAAGCAACATAAAATTCAGAGTAGTGATTATGTGGGGAGCAGGGCAGAATGCACGTGAGGAGAGGCACAGAGGGAGCATATTAGGTATTAATGTTCTAAGTGTCATCCTGAGTGCTGGATACAGCATTCTTTGATAAGTGTTTTGTATACTATTTTATGTATGATTGCACAATAAAAGCAAACACACAGAGAGTTGAAGTAACAGAACTGAGGCCACAAAAATGGTCCATTACACATAGTATCTGGTAAGTTATATTAATAGCTATGATAGCTTTAAAGGGTTCTGACAGATCAAACAATTTGAGAAGAAAAAGGACATATTAACTTAACAGTATATTTATTAACTTATCTCTTAAGATATAATTTTAATTTAAAGGTTTTTCATGTACTTTTTATTTTTTTTTCAACTTTTTTTTTTATTTATTTTTGGGACAGAGAGAGACAGAGCATGAACGGGGGAGGGGCAGAGAGAGAGGGAGACACAGAATCGGAAACAGGCTCCAGGCTCTGAGCCATCAGCCCAGAGCCCGACGCGGGGCTCGAACTCACAGACCGCGAGATCGTGACCTGGCTGAAGTCGGACGCTCAACCGATTGCGCCACCCAGGCGCCCCATCATGTACTTTTTAAAAAGAGAAAATGGTAGGGGCACCTGGTGGCCCAGTTGGTTAAGCGTCTGATTTCAGCTCAGGTCATGATCTCGTGGTTCATGAGTTGGGGCCCCGCATCAGGCTCTGTGCTGACAGCTCAGAGCCTGGAGCCTGCTTCGGATTCCATGTCTCCCTTGCTCTCTCTGCCCCTCCCCACTCACACTCTGTCTCTCTCTCTCTCTCTCTCTCTCTCTCTCCCAAAAACAAACAAACATCACAAAAAAAATTTTAAAAACAGAAAATGGTGAAACATTCTTAGAATTGATGAATCTTCAGATACAGGAAGCACCATGAATCCTTAGAAAGGTAAGTGAAAGTGAAAACATACCTATATTCATTATAATTAGGGGACCACATAATTTATCATTCTAACAAGGATACCTTTGGTGGCACTATTAATAATTATGCACGGGTAACAGGTATTAACCAGGACTGGTGAGGGCAAACCAAAACATATCCTCATCCTGGAGAAACTCAACCATTTTGCTTAAAAAGAAAACACAATTAACTGGCAACAGACTTTCCACCGGCAACAATAGGCACCAGGAGACAATGGGAAATATCTTCAAATTACTCAGAGAAAATAAAGGTCAACCTGGAATTCTATACCCAGCTAGATGTTAGAGGGGGTGGGGGAAAAACTACTTTGGCTCAAAGTAAGACTAAGAGAGTTTACCTAATATACCCATGCTAGCAAGAAGGCAATAAACAGTGGTGAGCAAACGGATCAGTAAAGTTGCAGATAAATCTAAATAAACTGTGGCAAACAACATTAATTATGGTAATGAATAATGTAAGGATAGTAAAATAAGGTATCACCAAAAAACTAGAAAATAGTAAATAAGCTGGGACAGAAGTGATGATCACAGTTAAAGAGTCAAATGGTACTTAACACTGTTTGGGAAGAATACAGAGATACTGAATGTTACCCTGTTAGGTCAGGTAAAACTTTGAGTATAACCTCTAAAAAAATAGAATGCATAACTTCCAAACTAGTAAAGAAAAATATGAAAAAACAAAAAACAAAAACTAGGGATCCAACTGAGACAGGAGGTGGAAAAAAACAAAAGGAAAAGCCGAGAACCTAGAGGGGACAAAATAAAATGATACAAATAAGCCTATCTATCATACACGTTAACCAAAGTAAGAAAATCAATACAAAAATATCAGTAATCACAGTACGTTTTCAAATACTAGATTATTGGGGTGCCTGGGTGGCTCCGTCAGTTGAGTGGCCAACTCTTGATTTCAGCTCAGGTCATGATCCCGGGATCATGGGATCCAGCCCCACATTAGGCTCTGCACTGAGCGTGGAGCCTGCTTAAGATTCTCTCCCTCTGCCCCTCCCCTGCCCGCACCCTCTCTCTCATAAATGAATAAATGAATGAATGAATGAGTTAATTAATTAATAATAAAATACTAGATTATTCACTCGGGAGATAGAGATTCTCTGATTAGAATGAGAACAGAAGCTGGAAATGTGCTGTTTACAACAGACACGTAAAACACAAGGACTCAGAAAAGTTGGAAATTTTTTTTAAATGATAAGCAATGAACTAGGCAGATGTTAATCAAAAGAAAACTGGTATAGTCAACCAACAGCTGATAAGCTATACTTTAAGGTCAAAGCATTACAATGAAACCTTGGACTGTGAGTAACTTGTTCTGTGAGCGTTCCGCAAGATGAGCAAACATTCCTAATAATTTTTTTTTTATTTTGTTTATTCTGGAGAGAGACAGAGCATGAGCGAGGGAGGGACAGAGCCAGAGAGGGACACAGAATCTGAAGCAGGCTCCAGGCTCTAAGCTGTCAGCACAGAGCCCGACACGGGGCTCGAACTCATAAACCACGAGATCATGACCTGAGCCGAAGTCGGATGCTCAAACAACAGGTGCCCCAACATTTCTAATAAATTTTAACTTGATGAACAAGATATATCTTGCAATACAAGTGGTATGTGACAATGAACATCACACGGTCACAACTGAGCCAATGGTTCTTGAAATTCACTTTGATATACAAGTGCTTTGGATTACAAGCATGTTTCCAGAACAAATTATGCTCACAAACCAAGGTTTTACTGTATTAGAAAAAAAAGACAGTCACTCTATAACAATTAAAGAAAACTTTCATCAGAAAGGTAGAAGACTGGGGCACCTGGGTGGCTCGGTCAGTTAAGTGTCTAGCTTAAGTGGTTTTGGCTCAGATCATGATCTCACAGTTCATGAGTTTGAGTCCCCCAATGGGCTCTGCACTGACAGTGCTTGGGATTCTCTCTCTCTCCCTCTCTCTCTGCCCCTTCCACTCTCTCTCAAAATAAATGAATAAACTTAAATAAAAACAGGGGTGTCTGGGTGGCTCAGCTGGTTAAGTGTCAGACTTCAGCCCTGGTCATGATCCTGCACTTCATGGGTTCAAGCCCTGCGTTGGGCTCTGTGCTGACAGCTCAGAGCCTGGATCCTGCTTCAGATTCTGTGTCCCCCTCTTTCTCTGTCCCTCCCTGCTTATACTCTGTCTCTCTGTTTCCCAAAAATAAGTAAATCCTTTTTAAAACTTAAAAAAAAATAAAAGCAGAAAGTTATTAACCTTTAAAAAAAAAGAAAGGTAGATTTCTGAATGACTATGCATCTAGGTAATATAGTCTCAGACTCTATACGGCAAAATTTGACAGACTTTAAGAAGAAATTTAAAGTCTATAATCATAGGGGCGCCTGGGTGGCTCAGTCAGTTAAGCATCTGACTTCAGCTCAGGTCATGATCTCAAGGTTCAGGAGTTCAAGCCTCACGTTGGGCTCTGTGCTGACAGCTCGGAGCCTGGAGCCTGCTTCAGATTCTGTGTCTCCCTCTCTCTCTGCCCCTTCCCTGCTCATGCTGTCCCTCTCTCTGGCAAAAACAAACAAACACTTAAAAAATTTTTTAAGTCTATAATCATAGAGTTTAACTCATCTCTCAGAAATTGAAATATCAAAGAGAAAAAAACTACTAGGTTTTAGAAGATTTTAACAACGCAATGAGTTTAACGACATAAGTAGAATTCTATAACCAACACCTAGAGAATACACATTATTAAAGCTTCTGTGAAGATTTTCAACATTGATCACATACTATACTACAAATCAAATCAAGAATCTAGTATACAGACTACATTCTCTTATCACAACTCAGTTAAATTAAAAATTAGGGACACAATATAGCCTTCCAAGTCCAGTATGTTTGGGAAATGCAAAAAGATAGTTCTAGCTAACAAATGCATCAAAGACAAAATCAAAATGAAAAGTAAAAAATATGTACAACCTGACAAACTGATCCTCAAGTTTATGCAGAAGAACAAGAGCCATAAATAAACAAGTGGACTTTGGAGAATAAAGTAGGACGACTTGTCCTACCAGATAGAAAGACATCTTATGAATTATCGTAATTAGTACAGTACGGTATTGGTGTAGGGATAGAAAAACAAACCAGGTGTTATATGTAAGCGATGAATCACTGAATCCACTCCTGAAACCAATATTGTACTCTACGTTAACTAAAGAAAATTTAAATTAACAAATAAAATAAAATAAACCAATGACACAGAATGGAGCCCTGAAACAAGTCTAGGTCCATGTAGAAACCTGATATATGACAAAGCATTACAATGGGGCAAGAAGATGATGGTCTAGTCAATAGCGGTATTGGCAATATCAGTTACCCAAATGGGAAACGGGGAGGGGGGGGAATAGATCCTATCTCACCCAGTAGATCAAAATCCATTCCAAGTGAATTACACATCCTAATGTGAAATGCCAAGTTTAAAACTTTCAGAAGGGAAATGAAGGAAATCTGCATGACCTCAGAAAAAGATTTCTTAAAGCAAGCATAAACCATAAAAAAAGAGATTATTAAATCTGAAGACAGATAATGCCCTTAACAGAGTTAAAAGATGAAACACAGTATTTCTTATGAAGCCAAGCACACACCTTTCTTGTGGCTCCAGCAATTCCACTCTGAGGTATTTACCCAAGAGAAATGAACACGTGTGTGCACCAAAAGGTACAAGAATGTTGATAGCCGTTTTATGCGTAGTAGCCCAAAACAGAAACCACTCAGTGTCCATCAATGGGATGCTGGTACATTCATACACTGGAAATCTATTCAGCGATAAAAAAAAAAAAGAAATCTATGCAACATGGATGAATCTTATGCACATAATGCTAAGAAGCCAGGCATGCTATACGATTTCATTTATATTAAGTTCTAAATCAGGCAAAATCAATATATGGTAAAATGAGTCCAAACAGCAGTTGCCTCAGAAGGAGCACAGAGGATCTTACCGGGGAGAGAGAAATGCCCTATAACATGATAGAGGAGTGGGTTACATGGCTATATGCATTTGTTAAAATCTATCCAACTGTCCCATTTACAATTGCACCAAAAATACCGAGGCATAAACTTAACCAAGGAGGTGAAGGACCTGTACTCTGAAAACTTCAACACACCGATGAAAGAAGTTGAAGAAGACACAAACAAATGGAAAGGTATTGCGTGCTCATGGATTGGGAGAATAATGTTGAACTGTCCACACTACATACTACCCAAAACGATCTACAGATTTAATGTAATCCCTACCACAATAACCAACAGCACTTTTCACAGAACTAGAACAAACGATCCTAACATTTGTACAGAACCACAGAAGACCCGGAGTGGCCAAAGCAACTCTGAAAAAGAACGGACTGCTGGAAAGATGGTGGAGTAGGAAGACCTTGTGTTCACCTCATCCCATGGATACACCGACATAACACCCACATCAGCATAAATAACCCAGAAAATGACCCAAAGGCTGGAAGAACAGACTCTCCACAGCTAAACATACAGAAGAGGCCACGTGGGAGAGGGGAAGAAGGGCTAAATGGACTTGTGGGGCATCGGGGAGAAAGGGAGTGGTATGTGCCGAGAGGGGAGAGAAACAGACCCTCACATCAGGAAGCCCATATGGGGAAGATGAACCCCCATAACATTAGGCTTTGAAAACAGAGGGGCCAAATTGTGTGAGTTCTTACAACCAATGGCCCTTAAAACCTGGAATTTTAAAAATCAGTGGGTTGGTTTGTGGAGACCAGGTGGGCAAAAGGAAGCTGAGTCCCTGCCCTTGAAGAGACAGCATGACAAATAGCTGGTGGAGATACGCAGAGAACCAGTGGTTTGAAAAAAAGCCTGGGGCACAGGGTGGAAAAGTTGTTAACCCATCTCAGAGTGTATCCTGAAGGGACAGAGAGTCACGGGGGGCTCCTCCAGGAACAAAACAGTTGGCAAGCTCCATTTCGCTCCCCTGCCCCCCAGCCTAGACATATGGCCACCTGTGGGAACCGATGCAGCTATCTAATGTCCTTTCACTGCTCCCTAACCCCCCACCCCACCCCTGTCACCCCCTTCAGCTGTGTTTCCACCCCACCCCTCTGAATTGGCCCATCTCAGTCCCTGAGCTGCAGGGTCCCTCTTGCAGGGGACCAACAGTGCACAAACTTTGCTAACCCTGCCCTTCCAGCCCCCGTGCACATCGTGGATCCACTCCCGCAAATATGCTCTTGGCCAGACCCCATCCAAAACAGTATCACAGGCCTGGCAGGGTGCAAGCAGTCCAGACAGGGGCCAGTACCACTCGAAAGTGATTCCTTCCCCCAGGGAAAGGGGAAGATAACCACACACACCAGTCCAACTGTGGCCCCGACAGTGGGCTGGAGGCAGACAGCTCGTCTGACTGAAGGACCTGCCCACCACCAAAAGCTTCTCAGCGGCAACACAGGGAAAGTGCCCTGCAGTTTGGTGCTCCTTCATCTGTGGCAAATGCCTGGTCTGACTCAACTCAAGCCCAAAGCGACCACAGACTGGCCCACCAGCCACCCAGGGGTCAGACCCTGCCCACAACAGGCAAAGAAAGCTGCTGCAGACAGTTGGACTAAAGGCAAACACAACTGAGCCACAACACTAGGGTGCATGCACCACAAATAGGAGACATCCCTGAAGCACCATTTTCTGGGGAAAAGGAGACATTGCACTGCAGGGCTCTATGGGACCCCTTCTTCGTAAGTCCACTACTTTCAAGAGCAGGAGGCAGCTGATTTTCCTAACACACAGAAACAGACACAGAGTTAAACAAAATGAGGAGACAGGGGAATATGTCCCAAATGAAAGAACACAACAAAATCACAGTAAGAGACCTAAGCAAAATGGAGAGGAGGATTATGCCTGATAGAGAACTTAAAGTAATAATCATAAAAACACTCCCTGGACTTGAGAAAAGAGTGGAGGACCTCAGTGAGACCCTTAACAAAGAGATAAAAAAGAACCCATCAGAGATGAACACCACAATAAATTTAAAATACACTAGAGGAGGCGTGCCTGGGTGGCTTAGTCATTTGAGCATCCAACTCTTGTTTTTGGCTCAGGTCATCATCCCAGTGTTGTGGGATTGAGCTCTGCATCAGACTCCATGCTCAGTGTGGAGCCTGTTTAAGATTCTCTTTCTTTCTCCCTCTGCCCATCTCCCTAGCTTGCATGCTCTTTCTCTAAAAGAAAAAAAAAATTAAAGAAAATAAAAATACACTAGAGGCAATAAATAGCAGACAAGAGGAAACAGAAGCATGGATCAGCAACCTGGAGTTCAGAGTAATGGAAAGTAATCAAGCTGAACCAGTGAGAGAGGAAAAAACATATGCAAAATGAGACTAGACTTAGGGAACTCAGCAACTCCATCAAGCATAATAACATTCACATTATAGGGCTCCCCAAAGGAGAAGAGAGAGAAACAGAGGCAGAAAAATTATTTGAAGAAATAATAGTTGAAAATGTCCCATATCTGGGAAAGGAAATAAAAATCCATATCCAGGAGGCATGGAGATCCCCCAACAAAATCAACCCAAGGACACCAAGACACATAGTAATTAAAATGGCAAAAGTAGTGATAAAGAGAGAAGTTTAAAAGCAGCAAGAGAAAAGAAAGCAGTTACATACAAAGGAAACCCCATAAGGCTATCAGCTAACTTTTCAGTAGAAACTTTGCAGGCCAGAAGGGAGTGGCATGATATATTCAAAGTCCTGAAAAGAAAAAAATCTGCAACCAAGACTTCTCTATCCAGCAAAGCTATCATTCAGAATAGGAGAGATAGAGAGTTTCCCAAACAAAAATTAAAGGAATTCGTGACCACTAAATCAGGAGCAAAACCAGCCACTTCCCCATAACACATGGTGTCATTGGCCTGTTGGTTCCAAATCCAAAGCTCAAGCTTTGTTCAGTGGCAGTATCATAGCCAATGAGGTTTATCCAAGGCACGACTGTTGCTAATTGAAACCAATCCACAGCCCAGCCACCCTCCTGCCCAGGTCAGTGTGCACTATCTGCTCAATGCCAAGTCAATACACTTTCACCCCAGATCAACAGGGGCTCAAACTGAGACTCTCCCCCTCCAATTTCAGCCCCTGTACTCAAATTTGTACACAAAGTGGGCATAATTATAACAGCAGAATGAAGCAACCAAAATGACAATACTAATTCTGTGGACTATGTAATGAATAAAAGGAGTGTGCTGGGCTGGGAATTTCTCCCACAAACACATCAAAGGACAATACATATAGCACGATTCCAGTTACTAAAAGAATCAAACCCCTCCCCTCAAAAAAAGGAAAAGAAGAAAAAGAAGAACAAAGCTGGAGGTATCACAATCCCAGATTTCGTGATATACTACAAGCCTGTAGTAATCAAAACAGCGTGGTATTGGCACAAAAATAGACACATAGATCAGAACAAAATAGAGAGCTCAGAAATAAACCCACAATTACATGGTCAATTAATCTTGGACAAAGGAGGCAAGAATATGCAAAAAAGTCTCTTCAATAAATGTGGCTGGGAAAACTGAATAACAATATTCCAGAGAATGTAATTGAACCACTTTCTTACACCATACATAAAAATAAACTCCAAATGGATTAAAGTTCTAAATGTGAGACCTGAAACCTAAAAATCCTAGGAGAGAGTATAGACGGTAATTTCTCTAACATCGGCCACAGCAACATTTTTCTAGCTATGTCTCCTTAGGCAAGGGAAATAGAAGCAAAAACAAACTATTGGGACCACATCAAAATAAAAAGCTTCTGAACGACAAATAAAACTATCAACAAAACCAAAAGGCAACCTACTGAATGGGAGAAGATATTTGCAAATGACATAATGGATAAAGGCTTAGTATCTAAAAGATATAAAACACTTATACAACTCAACAGCCCCAAACCAAATAATCCAATTTAAGGATGGGCAGAAGGCATGAACAGACTTTTCTCCAAAGACATACAGATGGCCAACAGACACATGAAAAGGTGATCAAATCACTCAGCATCAGGATATGCAAATCAAAACTACAATGAGAGCTCAGCTCACACCTGTCAGAATCAAAAACACAAGAAACAACAAGTGTTGATAAAGATGTGGTGAAAAAGTACATTGCTGGTGAGGGGTACAAACTGAGATAGCCAGTGTGGAAAACAATATGAGGTTTCCTCAAAAAGTTAAAAAGAAAATTATCATATGATCTAGTAATTGTACCACTGTGTATTTACCCAAAGGCTACAGAAACACTAATACAAGGGGATATATGCATCCTTATGTTTATTGCAGTATTATTTACAATAATCAAATTATGGAAGTAGCCCGAGTGCCCACTGATAGATGAATGGATAAGGAGGATGTGGTATATATACAATGGAATATTACTCAGCCATAAAAAGAATGAAATCTTGTTATTTGCAACAACATGGATGGATCTAGAGAGTATAACGCTAAGCAAAATAAGTCAGTGAGAGAAGGACAAATACCATATGAAATTGCTCCTACGTGGAAATTAAAAAAGAAAGCAAACAAACAAAGGAAAGAAGAGACCAAAAAAGACTCTTAAAAATAGAGAACTGATGGCTACCAGACGGGAGATGGATACAGGGATGGGTGAAACAGGTAAAGAGGATTAAGAGTGCACTTATCTGGATAAGCATCAAGTAATGTATAGAATCGTTGAGACACTATATTGTGCACCCAAAACCACTGCATGTTAATTATACTGGAATTAAAAGTTTTAAATTTTTTTTTTCAACGTTTATTTATTTTTGGGACAGAGAGAGACAGAGCATGAACGGGGGAGGGGCAGAGAGAGAGGGAGACACAGAATCGGAAACAGGCTCCAGGCTCTGAGCCATCAGCCCAGAGCCCGACGCGGGGCTCGAACTCACGGACCGCGAGATCGTGACCTGGCTGAAGTCGGACGCTTAACCGACTGCGCCACCCAGGCGCCCCGGAATTAAAAGTTTTAAAAATAAGAAAAAAAAAAAAGCAAAAAGCAAACTGTAGCAATTAAGATTTGTATATTTCACTGTATTTAAAAAAAAAAAAATTCCCAAGCCCCATCCCCCCCAAAAAAAGACAAACTACAGCCTGCCAAGAGATTCATATTCAAATCTATTAAAACAAAACAAAACAAAAAACAAAAAAACACTGCAAATCAATTCTTGGTGAAAAACCACCAAATAGACGAGGCAAAAGGTATGAACAGGCAATTCACAGAAGAGAAAACATTTGGAAATAGGCTCAACTCCATCAGTGGTCAGGAAAATGACTAGATAGTCATACCTACTGGAGGCAGAGTTTTCAAAGTCTGAGGATCCTCAGCACTGGTGACACTGTGGAATCCCTAACATGTAGAAGCCCTTCTGTGGGACGCAGATCAGCAACATCTGGGAAAAGGGCAGATGCACATACCTTGTGACCCATGGATCCTGTGCAGGTGTGCTCCTGGTGGTCTTCAGCTTAGGGGAGTGTTTGCATTCCTCATGTGTGGACGGAAGGGAATCCTCACTTCAACACTGTTTGTAATGGGGATAAAAAGGAGAAAGAGAGGCAGGCAGGTGAGCAAAGCAAACTAAATGTCGGTCATATCTATCAACAGGAGAACGGATAGACTATAATGCGTCCACCCAACAGAATGACAACCATTAGTAAAAATGAATGAATTTCAGGCCGCATACAATGTCACAATGAAACGGTAATAATAACTAAGCAAAAAAAAAAAAAATCACAGAGGAACACAAACTACCTTTTTTCATTTATATAAAGTTTTTAGGGGCGCCTGGGTGGCTCAGTCCATTGAGCATCCGACTTCAGCTCAGGTCACGAGCTCACGATTCATGGGTTCAAGCCCCACATCGGGCTCTGTGCTGACGGCTCGGAGCCCTGAGCCTGCTTCGGATTCTGTGTCTCCCTCTCTCTCTGCCCCTCCCCCACTCTCACTTTCTCTCTCAAATATAGACATTAAAAAAAATAATGAAGTTTTTAAAAACAGCAAAACCAAACAACTTCATGTTTAGGGAAACAAATACATTTGGTATGTGTACAAAGAAGAGTGAGAAAATCACACATGCACACAATTCAGGGTAATGTGCTACCACTGAGGGAGGAAAGCGAATGGATGAGGAGGGCTTCTGAGAGACTTTAAAAGTAACAGTTATATTTTTTCCTAAATTGGGTGGTGGGTACACAGGTGTTCACTGTTTCATTAGTCCTTAGACATGACCTATAGTTTATAAATATTTGCATCTACTTGATATTTAAATATTTAGTAAAAGCAAGTTTTTATATCAAGCATCAAAACTTAGAGGCCTTTAGGCATGTTTATCATTTTATCTTTATAAAAGCACCTGGGGTCCTGGGTGGCTGAGTTGGTTAAGCATCCAACTCTTAATTTTGGCTCGGGTCATGATTTCAGGGTTTGTGAGTTCGAGCCCCGTGTCAGGCTCTGCACTGACAACGGGGAGCCTGCTTGGGATTCTCTCTTCTCTCTTCTCTCTCTCTCTCTCTCTCTCTCTCTTTCTCTGTCAAAAAATAATTAAACTAAAAAGGGGCACCTGGGTGGCTCAGGGCATGATCTCACAGTTTGTGGGTTCAAGCCCCGCGTGGGGCTCCGTGCTGACAGCTCGGAGCCTGCTTCACATTCTGTGTCTCCCTCTCTCTCTCTTCCCCTGCCCCGCTCACACTCTGTCTCTCTCTCAAAAAATAAACAAACATTGGGACTCCTGGGTGGCTTAGTCGGTTAAGCGTCTGACTTTGGGTCAGGTCATGATCTCACACTCTGTGAGTTTGAGCCCCGCATCGGGCTCTGCGCTGACAGCTCAGAGCCTGGAGCCTGCTTCAGATTCTGTGTGTGTGTGTGTGTGTGTGTCTCTCTCTGCCCTTCCTCCACTTGTGCTCTGTCTGTCTGTCTCTCTCTCTCTCTCTCTCTCTCGAAGATAAATGAAGTGTAAAAAAAAATGAAAAAATGAAAAAAATAAACACACTTAAAAAAATAAGTAAAAAAAAAAAAAACCTCAGCAAATATGGCGGTGGTGAGATTGGACAAATTGGGGATTGGGTACACAGGTGTTCATTAGTCTCTCAGAATATTTAATAGTCATCCTCTTTAAGAAGATAAACAATATCCCTACTTAACAATAAGGATATCTCTCTTCCTGCATAGCTTCCAGTCAGCGGAGGAAACAGGAACTAATCAGATTCTACCAGTTGATGCCTGGGATGATGCCTTCCTTGGTGGATACAGAACCACTAAGTGAAGTGGGGAATCACTCCAAGGGAGTGTGAAATAAAGGGATTTGACCCAGACCGCAGTGTCAGGTTGGTCGTTGGAGTGGAAGCGGGGGCCAGGGAGGCAGATGCGCAGACAGCCACGGGTCATTGTGGGGGGGGGGGAACCCCAAGGAAGACACTAACCCAGCTGGGAGGAAAAGGGCTGGTCCCAGAAGCCTTCCCCGCCGGAGGGGACAGGCTGGTGGAATTCCGATGGGGGCTAGGATTTAGCCAAAGGCAGAAGGCGGTGAGATACTCCTGTGCCATAGGAACATCGTGTGCGAGGCAGAGATGTGAGGAAGTGAATCTGGGAGGGCTGACCAGCTCCAGATGGCTGGAAAACAGGGCTTGGGGTGGCGGTATGATAATGTGCGGGCACCTGGGTGGCTCAGTCAGCTGAGCATCCCACTCTTGATTTCTGATCTCATGGTTTGTGGGATCGAGCCCTGCTGTCAGCACAGGGCCTGTTTGGGATTCTCTCTCTCTCTCAAAATACAGAAACTTTAAAAAATTAAAAAAAAAAAAAAAAGAAAGAAAATGTGGCAGGAGATAAAGCCAAGGGAAGGTAAGCATGGGTCTTGGGGCCTTGTATGCCGAGCCAAGTGGGGATGTGGGGAGGGGAGGGGAGGGGCATCACCAATGGACTGAAGCCCCCCTCCCCGCCCCCTGCAGGCAGCAACCAGCTGGTGGCTGTGGCAGTGACATAAGGGGGAGGTGACGGCAGCCTGAATGCATGAAGAGAAGGGAACGAGGCCAGGGCTGTCTGAGGACGGGGTGGCATGTCAGAAGCCAGGGAGGATGGAACTCTAGGATGTCAGAAGCTACGAAGAAGCCTGGGACTTAGAAGATGGGCGGGGACACCTCAGGCAGGAGAGGAGGACTGTCCCTGTGGAATGAGATGTGTGAGGACAGGCGTGGCCGTGACCCAGAGGGAACGCGGGCAGGGGGGATGGGGAGGGCGAGGGGCGGGGAAAGTGGAGGCAGCCAGTGGAGAGAAGGGCCAGCTGGAGGGGACGCTGGGGGTCCGGTGAAGTGTGGAGTCCAGGATGGAAAAGGCTAGAGCCTGCGGAGAGGCAGGTGAGACAGAGACAGCAGAGGCTGAGTTCTGGACTGAGTGACAGTTGTGGAACCGTGATGGGGGGCGGGGGTATTCCAGAGCAGGGGCCATGGCATGGGGGGACCGGAGGTCAGGCCAGGAGACCTGGGGACGTGGGAAGCTTACAGGGAGGGAATGGACAGGAAGCCAAGGGCCCCTACTGAGGGCCCCTACTGTATTTTCTTTATGGAGAAGGGAACAGGGGGGTCTGCTGACAAACCGGGGTAGGGGGCCATCCCATCTCCCCAGCCTGACTGCAAATCCCTGTCTACATGAGTCCTTCAAGCCCGACTCCCACAGGAGGGAGCAGACCCACCTGGCGCAGACACCTGCAGGGAGATGGTGAGAGGCTGCGAGAGAAGAGGTGGGATTCGTTGCAGTACCTGCCCCCCCGCCCCCGCTGTCACTCTAGAGTCAGTGCCCAGTGCACGGAGGACAGCAGTGCACACGGGACACTGGTGACGCCGGGGCCTAAGAGAGAAGCTGGAGACGGCAGCCGCAGGCCAACAGTGGGGGTGCTCAGGGCTCTCTTCCAGATGCACCCACTCCCTGCCCCCAACCGACTTGAGCTCATTCACAAGCAAACAACATGAAAACAAAGGGAAATCATCCAGCAGGACCTTCCCATCTGCACAGCGAGGAAGTCTCGGTCTCAAGGTTAATGAGGAAGAGGAACTTGCCCGGCCGTGCAGGTCGTGGGGTCGATGGGATTCTCGATAAACAAGAGGGGATGGTGGCACCGGGCGGCATGGGGGTGGGGGGGTGGCTAAGTGATCTGGCCACAGGGTCAAGAGGAGGCCAAGGATGCATAATCTCAGGGAAATGAGATGGTGATCATTTACAAGCGCAAGTTGTTTTGCATTCCAGGGGAGTTGGCTTCTAAGCCCAACTCTTCCTGCAGAAGTTTAGGTGGTGGGTGAGTCATTGTTATAAATAGACCAGTGATCAGAATATCATCGGAAAAGGCACGGTCCAGTAGGCATAACCTTGGAGGGAGTCGAAGGCGCTGCGTGAATTGAGAGCTGACTTCTAAGGGGGGTGCAGAGGGAGAACTTTGGGGGGCTGTCATCGAAGAGGAAGCAGGCACTGGAGAAGAGGGTTTCAGCTGAGCCAAGAGGAAGAGCGTGATGGAGACTGGCCAGAGACAAGCCTCCTGCGTGGCTGAGCAGAGCCCAGATCACAGTCTGCCAGTCCCCGGACTGACCTGAGCCGGCTAGCCTTCTAGCGATGCTTCCAAAGCATTCAAACTTTTCTAAGGTCCCAAGATAGCCCATCAATCAAGACACAAGAGGACAAAATTCCTCAGCGGGCATCAACTCATTCATTCATTCACCCATCACCTGGCGGGCACTGGGGACACAGAGGTGTCCTGCCCTCAAATTCACAATGACTCTGAACCACGTCCTCAGAACTCTTCAGAAACTTGTAGCAAGGGAGATCATCATGGAAATCAAGCACTGTCCCCTGAGGGAATCTGAGTCCAGCCCTTCTTGGCAGAAAGCGTTGCCCGGAAGCCTTTCCTGACCTCTTTGGCCAAGCTGGGGGTGTCCTCTTTGCTTCACCTTATCACAGGTCAGGTCCCAAAACTGAGCTAAGGCCCACAGTTTCGCACTAAAGGAACTAAGAACCTAGAGCATCTCTACACCCAGAAGAGGAGGCCCAGGTCTGCCCAGCTGTCATAAACTACCACCTCCCCCCGCCCAAAAAGGACCAGGAAGCTATGAAATCCACCCAAATGTCAAGGGACAGGAAAGGGGGTGGGGGTGGGGGTCAACCTAGCATAATGGAAAACAACGTGAAAAAATAAAAACGTTTCCTGTTTAGACACCCATGAATGGACATTCCCCAATAAACCACAAATCATGGGATTACCATATCTGTTTCCACAATAGGACTGTGAAGTCCTTGCCAAGGAGAGATGCCACCTCCTTTGTCCTCAGCACCTGCAGTGCTCAGACACGGTAGCTGCTTGGTGGACAGACTCAACCCCCCAGGCTCCCCTGTCCTCAGTATAGGGGTCACCTGGGCTGTTCATCCCATTGTACTTCTTGTCTGTTGGACAGAATCAAGAAGCGGCCACATTGCCGACCTGGCATCAACCCCCCCGGGGTCCTCCCGCATCCCATGCCCCCCCCACCCCCCGACTATGGCCTTTAGAGCAAAACTTGCTTTTGGAAGGACTCGAGTCCTGGAGCTTCTGGCTTCACTTGGGTCTCGCCCCGCCCTCCTCTTCTGGCATGAGGTCTAGGGCCCACGGAGCCTGGCTCAACTCTGGAGCAGATATTCTAGATCTCCTCTAGGTAAGCAGAAGGGAGGGAGTCGCCCCCCGAAAGCCCACCAGCCAGAAGTCACCAGAAAGTGGCCAACAGGAGCTGGATGAGCCGGTGGAGAGACCTGTCCCTCCCGGCAGTGCAGGCGAAGTCCAGGCAGGAGGAGGGAAGAACGGGTGGCAGTGTCTGAGAGCGAACAGCCCTGGTCTTGATAGGATGACGGAGAGGCTGGGGCTCGCATAGGCTGTTGGCTCGCCCGCTGACACTCCGCCAAGGGGGACAGGGGAGGGGAGGGAGGTCCTGAGCCACCAGCTCCTCAGACACCCCAGTCAGCAGGGACCAGAGACCCACCAGCAGCCACTCACGTCTCAGGACACCCAGGGGAGGCCTCAGGGCCCAAGCATGCAGCCCCCAGAAGGGCCTCAAACGTCACCCAACCTGCCTGCACTGTGCCCCAGGGAGCACCAGGACAGAGGAGGAAGGCAGCACAGCCAAGACCCGGGCCTCTCCTCCCCTGTGGGAGCTCAGCTTTGATGAACATGAAAGGGAGGTCACCCTGGCAGTCCCATTCCACAACTGGGGAAACTGGGGCCAGAGAGAGGGAAGGACTGGCCTAGCCTGATACAGGGAGTCTGTGCCGGGCTCGGGAGTCGGTGCCAAGCATGACAGGCGTGGGGAGCCATGGAAGGTTTCATAGGGAATGGCATGCCTGGAATAGGAAGGGAAGAGACCACTTATCTCTGGGTGAAATTGGCTACATGTAGGGAGGGGGTATGTAGCAAGAACTTGGTGTGAAACCAAGGGGAGATGAGAAAGAAAAGGTCTACAGCGAACAAATATAGACCTGGGTCCTGGCTACTGCTTGGATGATGCCACCACGTGTGACATGAAAGACTGTCATCCAGGCAGAAAAAGGGCCACAGATGACCCGGAGATGGCAGTGCCCAAAAGGCTGGTGGGGCTAGTACCAGGAATAGAGAAGATGGGGGGCTCAAAGTCAAGGAAGTTTCCTTTAAGGAACAGGAAGGACAAGCCTATCTCCTATGGGAACAAGAGGGTTAGGGGGTTGACCCCTACAGGGGCTTTGAAGTCAGCTCGACCTGTACCCCAGTTCCCCAAGATCTGCCACTGACTAGCTGAGTGACCTCGGTGGTCATTTAAGCTCTCTGAGCTCCGTTTCCTTACCGTAAACTGAGGATGACCACTCATCCATCAGACCGTTGTAAGGACTAAGGTACCAGGTGTAAAGGACTCAGTGCATTATAACCCCTGGCAAATACTTATTATTCTTACCTTGCGCCGAGGGCTTCATACACACAACCTCGTGAAATCCTAGCAACTTGTGAGGCTGGCATCTTTTTTTCCCCCAATTTTCAGATGAGAAAACTGATGTTGGAGAGGTTCAAGAAATTGCTCGGGGTCACCCAGCGGGCATTACTGTCAGACCAGGGATTTGAACCCAGACCCTTGTAGCCCAAAGCACAAACTCTCCAGCACCGGTTGTCTCTCCACTATCTTCCTGGGGCCACAGGGCTGTCTCCCACTTCCAGGAAGGAGGAGAGTCTATTCACTATTCAGAGAACAGGTGGTAGGCTTGAGCCCATAGGACCCGAGCCCAGAATCACCTGGACATGATTTGGACAATTCTATTTGTCTCCAAGAGACCTGATGACATTTTCCTTCTTTTTTTTTTTTTCTTTCCCTATATTTTCTTTTCCAGTCAATGAGACTGTACTCTCAACTCCAATGAGTCACCGGAAAATGTAAATTTAAAAAAAAAAAATTAAGAGGAACATTGCTCCTACATAAGCTCTTGCCATCTGTGAATCATTCAAGACAGGTAATGGACATAATTACAGTTCACCCACAAGCTAGACCCAAAATCAGTCTTCACGTCTGATTTCAGACTCTAGCGGTTTGCCCAGCAGAGCCTGGGGCAACTGAAGCGAGCCCGGAGGATAACTCAAACCTGAGCTGGTGCTCACCAGGGGCCCGGGGTGGGAGGAAGGCCCTGACACCAGTGGCCCAGCAATTTCAGAACTCCCCTCACTGTCTGCATCCCCCTCCTGGCTGCCATCTCAGGGCCCCTCCCTCCTTTGAACTCCTCCTCCTTCCACCACCTTGCTTCTTAGAGAAGTCAGACCTTTATTCCTTTATCCCTGCGTAAAGCCATCCACCCTAGCAAACCATCGGGGGATATTTAATTCAGTTTACAAATATGGTGGGCCCTTTTGTGTATAGACAGCCGGGAGCTGACTAACCATTTTTGTTTCTCTTTCCTCATCAGTAAAATAGGACAATGATAGCCCCTTCCATATAGGGTTTATATGGCACTAAAGCCTATGTTCAGTAGGAATCACCAGGGCATAATAGTTAGAATGTTAGAGGTGGAACATCATCAGTAGGGAAACTGGGCCCCAAAAAAGGCAGGGACCAGCCCAAAGCCACTCGGTCAGTTGGCAGAGTCAGGACAGGAACCCAGGCCTCCTGCATCTAGGCCACTTCTCATTCCACTCCAGCACGTGTGCCCCCTCAGAGTCCCAGCGGTCAAGGAGCAAGCTTAACGCGTTTCTGTAACCCAGGGAGAGGACGTGGGCTCCTGGGAAATGGGAAGCATTATGAGCTCAGCTCATTCATTCCAAATTTCTCAAGGTCAAGGCCAAGGGTAGGGTGCTTGTGGTCAGTGGGAGGCCTGCTCCCTCGTGTCGATGCCAATACCAAAAGGAAAAGAAAATACTTGAGACTTCTCAGGGAAAAGACATTACCCTGCAATTGCCCTGAAATGTCATCAGGAAACAAGGTTTGAAGACCACCCTGTCCAACCTGTCCTCCCAGACACCTCTGCATGGGCTGCACCCTCAGACCCATCAGCTCACTGCCTCCCCCTGGCCTGGAGACACCCACTCCCACCCCTCTTCCTCTTCCCCAGCAAGGATGTGGCAAATGCCCGTTGGCACTAGGCTGCAGAGAACGGCGGCGTCTTTTCCTTCCTGGAGCTCACAGGCTATCTGGCCTGGCCAGGAGATAGGCCAATGCAGAGGAAGTAGTTACGAGCCAGAACTCACAGAAGCCAAAGCAAGATATTCCACCGAAAGACTTGTCCTCTGTGCAGCTGTGCTCTCCTCCCCAAGCAAATTAGATGTATCCTTCAAGGCCTTGACCAAGGCCCACTCCTTCTGGAAGCCTTCTTTGATACAAAGGTTATAACAAACAACAGTCCTTTCAAATTCTGCCCTAACTGGTCTCTGACCTTTCCATGTACCTGGCCGCCCTCCACACAGCTAGGGCCCTTGAGCTCACCTGCTGAGTCTACCCTGCCCTAAGCGCAGAGCCAAGGTTGACCAGAGGCAGGAATTAGCAGAGCCAAGGGTGAATCCCAGACCTTCTGACTACAACCAGTACCTTTCCCACTTTCCCAGTTGGCCTTTGCCTATTCCCTTCCATCATGATCCAAGGCAGCAAGAAGCTTATAAAAAGCTTCCCCACCCCTGAGTAGTATGGTCTCCTGGGACGAGGTGGAGGCCAAGGTTCTAGGTCTACGGGAAAACAAGTATCAGAAGGGTCCTGACCCAACCTGCCCCCATTACTAGGGAGGGAAGTACCCATCCCCATCCAATTGGCTCAGCACATAGCTCGTTAACGTGGGGCTTCAACACATACAGGGTCATTTTTCTCACATAAAATGTCCAGAGATAAATAGTGTCAGCTGTGTTCAGCTTTCACCAAGGATCTAGACTCAGTTTATATTCCTATCTCTCATCCTTAGAGTCTAAGCTCCTCTCTCACAAGATAGCAGCATTCTATCCACGCCGCATGCATGCCAGCATGGCTGTCCCTTAGAGATCCCTCAACACCAGCAGCCTCCTGGGCATGTAACAGGACAGGGACAGAAGTCTTAACAGGGATGGACTGGACTTCTGGACTTCCTGCTGCTGCTGCTGCTGGCAGGAGGTGAAGCATGGGCCCTCTGGGGGTGGCTGGGGGCTTATTAAGGGTGCCCTGACCTAGGCAAAGGGTGAAGAATGAAGCCCAAACTAATGCAAGGCATCCAAAGTCACCTTCCGCTACCCAGCACGGCTAGGAATTAATCTCTAGCACAGCTAGAGAGCCAGGCCTCTAACCTATAGTTTCTAACGCCAAACCAGAGTCTTTCTCACTTTCCCAGGCTGCCTCTGGCTCTCCAGGTCAGCCAGCAATCAATTTGAAGCAGCCAGACTCCAGAGCAAGAGGTGGGAGCTGGGGCTCTGAAGCCTGGGGGTGCCGATCCCAGCCTGGACTCTCAGGGGCTTTCCGGAACTTCTTTGTTCTTTTCCAGAACAACTGCCAGAGAGCACCTGTCAGGAGAGTAGGCTGTAGGCACGAGGGCAGCCCAGGACAGGCTGGCCCGTGCCACAGCTCTTTAGGCAGGGCGCTGAGAGGGTGAAAACTTATTCAAGGGAAATTTTGGGGCCAGGACAAAGCACCATTTGACTTGCCTTAAAACTGCCCTCAAAAACTTCTACCCACTTGGGGAAGTGGAATCAGCTGAGGGAGTTGGCTGGGCAGGGCTGGACTAAGGGAGACATGGCCCAACCGACCTGCACCCAGAACAGTCAAGCCTCTGATTTCCCTCTCAGCTTCCCCCTTCCTCAGTTCCCCACCCCACATTTGGAATCTGGAATCCGCCGCCCCCCTACTGTACCATACCAGCACCATTATGTCACGCAGCTGAAAAATAAAGTTATGTTTCTTATACACATAAAGTCTATAGGCTGACATCCAGATGTCAATCACAGTGCCTGCCCCAATAGGCAGCAAGTTTTATGCCATGTGACCACACCCTGCCCCAACCTGCAGCTAATTGGTCGAGAGAGTGGCACGTGATTCAGGTCAGTGAGTCCACAGACTGGCAAGCTACATGGCCTGGGGCTGAAATGTGAGCTGGGCCAATCAGACTCCCTCTCTGAAATCTGAACAAAAATCTCCAGAAAGACTGAGGTGAAGAATCCCCAGGGCTCCACACGGTGGCTCTGCCCTCGACAGCTCCTGTCGGAGGTCATCTGCCCCTTTGAAACCTAGCTGGAGGCCCCGATGATCTCACAATCACCTCAGGGTCCTTCTTCCCTATTTATAGAGGATAGAACACATTGAAAGCCTTCCTTTATCCCCTCCTGTGTTCTGTTTTCTTTGGTCCCGACTGGGAGTGTTTCTGCTGGTGTAATCCCATCTTTATTCCTGGTTCTGCTGAGATGGCTGATTAAATCCGTGGTTCACACTCACACTAATCTCTTTATCAAGTGGTTGTTCTACCACGCCCTTAGTGCTCTCTTCCAAACATACTTTATCATTTTTTGTAACATAGACAGGCTGGGAATTTTCCAGATCTTTAAGCTCTCGTTCCTTTTTGCCTAAACAATTCCATCTTCAACTCATTTCTCTCTTGCATTTTACTATAAGCAGTGAGGAGGAACTGGGCTTCTCCTTGAACACTTTGCTCAGACATCTCCTCAGCGCAGCACCCAATCTCATCGCTCACAGGTTCTACCTTCCGCACAATGGTGGAACGTGCGCACAATTCAGCCAAGTTCCTTGCCACTTTTTAACAAGTATTACCTTCATTTGCCATGGTCCAATGGCATAGAAAACGCAAGTATCTTTTGGAATGTAGCACACTCCCTCATAGGTTATACTTTGTACCTCACCTTTAGGCACCTGTTGGAACTGGAGTCTAGTTATAGGTCTAGAAGCAAAGGGGGCTGGTCAGGGTGGGTCCTGAGGAGAACCAGCATTGTCTTTCATGGCAACTGCCTCAGAAGAGGCCATTACAGTTTCCTTTGGCAATGCAGGATTAATCTCCTCAAAAGGGGTGGACGGGTGGCTGCTACCACTGGGGATGGGGAGACCTCTCTGACTGCCATAGAAGATTTTGGGCATTCAATGTCCCCAGCTTCATTGGAGTCTTCCCATATATCCCCATCTTAATTTGCAGGAACCCATTCTTTCCCAATCAATGCCCCCACTTTAACAGACGCCTTGTGAGGCTGGGAGCTCAGTTAGCATTGTAATTGAGCCAGTCAGAGGATGAGATTCTTCATCTGATTTTCAGCACTCTCAGCCCTGTCACTACTGGAGATAAGCTCTCATCAGGGCACAGATAGAAGCCGTCAGGTCATGTATACTGAGTTTGAGCTAGAACTTTGAATTCCTGAGCTTGTTCTGTTTTCACTTTGTCCAGCAACATTAGGAGCAACAAGCCAACATTATTTCATTCATTCATTTTCCAAAAAAGTTCCAAAGTATCACATTTACCCAACTCCTTGCTACTTATTAGAGGTTGATTGGGACTATCTAGTGTAGATATTTTGCATAGCTCTATTGCCAGGTCATCCCATGGATTATCAGTGCTCTCTTTACTACTTGAAATAGAGTCATTAGCGTCCTTAAATCTAAGCAGATCAGAGACCCACTTCCGGAATCCCCAGAACCAATTCAGAAAATTCATCCTCAAAATTCTGTTCTTTGAGAACCAGTCCCAAAATCTGTATTGGTATTAGTCAGGGTTCTTCAGAGAAACAGAACCAATAGTGTGTGTGTGTGTGTGTGTGTGTGTGTGTGTGTGTGTGTGTGTGTGATTTATGACAAGGTATTGTCTCATGACTATGGGAGGCTGGGAATTCCCACAATCTGCTGTCTGCAAGCCGCAGACCCGGAAAGTCAGTGGAATATTTCAAAGGCTGGAGACCCATGGTGTAGATTCCAGGCTGAATCTTAAGGTCTGGAAACTAGGAGCACTGAGGGCAGGAAAAGATGGATATTCCAGCTCAGTGAGTCACCCAGAGAGCAAGTTCAACCATCTTCCACTTTTCTGTTCTATTTAGACCCTGAACAGATTGGGTAAGGCCCACTCACACTGGGGACAGCCATCTGCTTTACTCAGTTTACCAATTCAAATGCCAATCTCTTCCAGAAACACCCTCACAGACACACCCAGAAATAAAATTTAACCAGATACATGGGCATCTAGTGGCCTCGTCAGGTTGACAACATTAACCATCACACCGCCCTAGAAAATCTGATTCAGAGGAGTGGCCAGGAATCGGGTTTAAACTAGCACCCCAAGGGAGTCTGATGCATGTGACTCAGTGACCATGCTTTTAGACCCATTGAAATAGGGGCAAGAGGCCCCTCATAGCAGCATATGGATGAGCAGGCTCACGACGAATAGCTGGTGGCATTGGTCCCAGGAAATCCTACAGCTGAATTCCTAGAGCCACCTTGATTGGGAGACCCCTGTAGCGCTGCTGTCTCTGAGGCCTAGGTGTGGGGACCTCACAGGCCCCTGCATGTGTATCCCACAGCGCCCCCTCCAGTACATGAAATGACCAGAATGCGTGTCCAGGTTTCATCACCCAAAGGATCCCTGCTAGGACCAGGCTTCACCTCTTCATGAGTGGTGGTTGCAGGGAGAAGGGTCTAGAACCTCTCACTTCAGAGTCACCGTGTGGAATCGTCCAGCTGGAGGCCTTTGGAGCCAGGCATGCCTGGATCCGGATCCTAATTCGCACAGCTTGCTTCTGTGCCCTGCTGACCTCATTAATCCGTCCTATGGAGACTCAGCTTCTCCTCAAAATACCGGGTCAGGAACACGGGCCTCACAAAGTTGTCATGAGAGGTTACCGACCTTCAGTTTACAGTGGCTCTCTCGTCCAATCTCATTTACAACCATTTTCAAGACCAGACCCAAATTGGACATATGCCATAGCTCTGATCTGCCCTTGGGGAACTTGTCTTGACAGCTGCCATTGTCATCCCCCTGGAGGGACACAGAGCAGGAGCATCAATGCGTCAAGGGTTCTTTTTCTAGAGAGACTTACATTTTTTAAAAACTATATAGATATATTTAGTATGTATCTTAATAATTTATTAACATTAACATTAAAATATACAATTAATATATTAAAATATATAAATATAACAAAGTATTACTTTTTAAAAATTATTCTGAGAGAGACAGAGAAAGCACGAGCTGGGGAGGGGCAGGGAAAGAGGGAGACAGAGCATCCCAAGCAGGTTCTGGGTGCCGTCGGGGCTCAGAGCCCGACATGGGGCTCAAACCCATGAGATCATGACCTGAGCTGAAATCAAGAGTCAGACACTTAACTGACTGAGCCACCCAGGTGCCCCCAAAATATTACATTTTAAAATATAAAAGCAAATGTTCTATAAGCAATATGTATTTATTTATCAAGGGAGAGGGAGAAGAGAGACACAGGAGAGATAGGATGGCATTTTTTTTTTCATCCATAACCAGTTGCTAAAGCAGGCTCATTTTTTTCCAAAAAAGTGACCTTCGATATAGAAATATTTGTATTATTTTATCTGATTACAGAAGTAACACTTGTTCATTTTTTAAAAAGTTACAAAGTCTATATGGTAAAAGTGTCAAATTCCCAGAGAACACTAATCTACGGAGAAAACCACTGTCATGGGTTGGGCCATGTCCTCCCAGATGCCTTTTAAAATGTATATATGACTTTGGGGGCACCCAGGTGGCTCAGTAGGTTAAGCGTCCGACTTTGGCTCAGGTCATGATCTCACGGTTCGTGGGTTCCAGCCCCATGTCAGGCTCTGTGCTGACAGCTTAGAGCCTGGAGCCTGCTTTGGATTCTGTCTCCTTCTCTCTCTGCCCACCCCCGCTTGAGCTCCATCTCTCTCTCTCAAAAATGAATAAATGTTAAAAAAAATTTAATAAAAATAAATAAGTAAATAAATCCTTAAAAAATAAAAAACGTATATATGACTTTTAAAAAACATAATGGAATCACTTTATACAGCTCTGTATTCTGCCTTTTCCCACCTAATATACATATCACCCTAGTGGCTTCAAGTGCACTCTCCTTGCCTTGCTCCTAGAGGAAAAAGAGCCAGTACCAAAGCGAGACACTGGGAACGACTCAGTAGAGAGTACCCTGATGTAGTGCATTATGCAACGTACGTAGTTTTCAATAAATGCTAAAAAGAGAAAGCTCTCAGACACTGGAGTGATTGCCCCCATTTAAAAAAAAATTAAAGTTTATTTATTATTGAGAGATAGAGAGAGACAGAGCATGAGCAGGGAAGGGGCAGAGAGAGAGAGGGAGACACAGAATCCGAAGCAGGCTCCAGGCTCCAAGGGGTCAGCACAAAGCCCGGACACGGGGCTCAAACTCACAAACCACGAATTCATGACCTGAGCAGAAGTCGGAAGCTTAACCGACTGAGCCACCTGGGTGCCCCTAACTGCCCCCATTTTAAAGGCTGCTTCTATCAAAGAGGTGCTAACGGCATCAGAAGCAGTTTTACCAAGAGGGGATCTGCATTTTAAAACGAGCACGAAATGCAAATTAAAGAACAAGGGGGTGCCATTTTTCACTTCCCAACTTAGCCAAACTTTTCATTTTAAGTATATACCTGGTGGTGTCAAAGAATAGAGAAGCCTCTCTTGTATGCTCCTGGTGGGCATATTAATTAGAATACACTTTCTAGAAAGTAATTTGGCAATAAATATCAAAAACCTGACAAATAGGGTACCTGGGTGGCTCAGTCGGTTAAGTGTCCGACTTTAGCTCAGGTTTGTGGATTGATCTCCCGGTTTGTGGATTCGAGCCCCGCACAGCATAGAGCCTACTTCAAATCCTGTGTCCCCCCCCCCGTCTGCCCCTCCCCTGCTCACACTCTCTCACTCTCAAAATAAACATTTTTTAAAAAATTCAAAAACCTGACCAACGTCCGTATCTTTTGATCCGTTGGTAGGAATCTACCCACAGGGAAATAAATCAAAATGTTGGCAAGGAGGCAGGCGCAAAGATGTTCCTTCTATTTTGTGATGATGGGAAAAGGTGAACAAGCCTAACAGGAGAATGACCGAGTAAATTACAGTGCAAAGTACTGCATATTATCCAGTTCTCATTAATATAAGGAGATCAAAACCGGGTGGGATTGGTGGGGAGCAGAGGGGCACAGACTTATGCCCCTTGGAGAGGTAATTTGGCAGAGGCCTTGAGGTCACCAAGTGGGAGGAGGAGCTGCGGCCTCTGTGCTTCCTGTTCCGGGTTCAAGCACATTTGGGCTTCCCTTAGCATCTTTGCATTCTTCTGGCAAGCTAATCTACCACGTTATCTGCTGACACTCGGCTAACTGGGACAACCTTGTCATTGGACGCTTGTGACATGGAGAAATCCAGAGACTGAATGATCTCTCATTTTTATTTTTTTGTTTGCATGATTATTTGTTCTAATTTAAAGATGATATTCTGGGGCGCCTGGGTGGCGCAGTCGGTTAAGCGTCCGACTTCAGCCAGGTCACGATCTCGCGGTCCGTGAGTTCGAGCCCCGCGTCGGGCTCTGGGCTGATGGCTCAGAGCCTGGAGCCTGTTTCCGATTCTGTGTCTCCCTCTCTCTCTGCCCCTCCCCCGTTCATGCTCTGTCTCTCTCTGTCCCAAAAATAAATAAACATTGAAAAAAAAAAAAAGATGATATTCTATGTATTTACCCAAAGAAAATGAAAGCACTAATTTAAAAAGATATATGCATCCCTATGTTCATTGCCGTGTAATTTACAATGGCCAACGTATGAAAGCAACCCGAGTGTCCATCGATAGGTGAATGGATAAAGAAGATGTGGTACACATGTACAATGGAATATTACTCGGCCAGAAAAAAAAGAAATAAGCTCCTGCCATTGGAGACAACACCGGATGAACCGAGAGGGTATGATACTGAATGAAGTAGGTCGGAGAAAGACAAGCACTACATGATTTCACTTCTATGTGAAATTTAAAAAATAAAATGAACGAATAAACAAGCAGCAGAAGCAGACCCATAAATACACAGAATAAACTATTGGTTGTCAGAAGGGAGAGGGTTGTGGGAAGGGGAAAAAAAAAAAACACAAAACGGGTGACAGAGAGTGGGAGGTCCGGGGCTTCCAGTTACAGAGTGAGTAAGTCACAGGGATAAAGTCTACAGCATAGGGAATATAGTCAGTGGTGTTGTAATAGCGACGTATGGTGACAGATGGTAGCTACATTTGCGGTGGGCATAGAATTATCCAACCATTATGCTGTACATCAGAAACTAATGTAATATTACATGTCAACGCAATATATAAATAAATTAAATAAATAAATAAATAAATAAATAAATAAATAAATAAATAACTATTCTACGATCATTATATAGAAATTTTAGGAAGTACGGGGGCAGGGGTGGGGGATGTAGGAAGAAAAAAATCACGAAGTCCACAGAGCTACAGCCCCTGATTAAGGGTGGACCAGCGGTAAAGCAGCTCTTGCAAGAACCACCACCTGCTTCAAGACCTTTGAGGAGCCCAGGAATCCCAGCCCCAAACTTAGATCAGAGTTTTCTTAGGTTCAGAGGCCCCAGGCACCTGCTGGAAAAATTTCAAATCCTCTTTAGAGGAAGACAGCATTAGACAAGGCCTCAAACTATTCTTACTAATCATCCTTCAGACACAGTATCCTACCCTCAAAGATAACCAAGTACACAAGGGACGAGACACCACGAGGAAAAACCAGCAGGAAAAAAAAAAAAAACAGACAAGAGATACACATCAACTCTGGATCCTGGCATTATCAGACAGCAGCATAAAACATCTGTGCCCACTAGGTTCAAAGGGGTAAAAGCCAAACTTGAAAAAACTGGCCCAAAACTGGACATTATAAACAGTGACAGAGGCAGATCTGGAAGAGAACCAGGTAGAGTAACTGAATTTCCTAAAGTAAAACTATAATAACCACAGTGACTAAAGACACTGCCGGTAGCCAGACTGTCCCTCTCTGGTCCTACGTAGGGAGGTGGGGAGATTTGGTTTGCTTCCCAGCCACCGGCCCTGGATTTGGATGCAGCTTTGATATCAAGGCACAGCAACGGCAGCACCAGAGGGCAATAACGGATAAGCCTTAACACTGATCCTGGTGTGTGGCAAAGGGTCTCCTATGCTCTGTTTGCTAAGGCAGGAAAGGGTGGGATATGTTTTGGGAAGGCTTCCTTCAAAAGGTTTTCAAATTTGCTTTACATTGGTCAGAAAATCTCATCAGTATACTGAGCACAGCCTCTCTCTTTGTCAACTTCCCTGAGGGGTTACTTGGGGCCTGTTTTCAGGGGGTATGATGTTACTTCATTTCCAGGTGTCCAAGGGGAAATCATCTGTTCCTTATCAAGAGAGCTGGCTTCCCATCCCAGCCAACGCACACTCTCCAAAACATGTTTTAACCCAGACTTGAATGTCATTGAAAAGACCTTGAGATCCTCGGAGGGCTCTGAGACAGGAACCCAAATAGGCAGGACTAAAATATTCATTGAGTTCCCTGGAGATACCAAGCATCGACTCCTACATAGACCACATGAAAACCTGGCCAAGAATGGACAGTCATTCACCCATCACAAGTGAGGAGAGGAGTGGAGCCAGACTGCAGCAGACCTAGGATTTTACACTAGGTCTCAGGCCAACGACCCTCCTCCTTTCATGATACCAGCTAGACTGCTTGGGGTTCGGCCCCACTGCTGTCTCCCACACCCCAAAACTGGTCCATGGGACGTCCCTAAAAGTCTTAACAGAGAAAGAAGCGACAATATGGTTGCTTTGCCCAATAAGACGCGGTAATTTACCCAAACATGCTCAACCCCAAGGGAAATACTGCATGATTTTATAAAATCCTTCCTCAAACACATCGCCTGTACCTCTTCTCCCACACGCTGAGAATTTAAAAGAGAAAAAAACTTTCTCATCAAAAAAAAATAAGCAAACAAGTGAGGTAATGGATGTGTTAATAAATGACGAGAATCTTTCACAATGTATAGTAATTAAATCGCCACAATGTACACTTTAAGTATCTTACAACTTATTTGTTAACTACACCTCAATAACGCTTAAAAAACACACACACAGGGGCGCCTGGGTGGCGCAGTCGGTTAAGCGTCCGACTTCAGCCAGGTCACGATCTCGCGGTCCACGAGTTCGAGCCCCGCGTCGGGCTCTGGGCTGATGGCTCAGAGCCTGGAGCCTGTTTCCGATTCTGTGTCTCCCTCTCTCTCTGCCCCTCCCCTGTTCATGCTCTGTCTCTCTCTGTCCCAAAAATAAATAAAAAACGTTGAAAAAAAAATTTAAAAAAAAATAAAAAAATAAAAAACACACACACAATGATTACCAAGAAGAAGGAAAAAAGGAAAGAAAAACCTGTGTTTTCTTTCTCCCCCAGAAGGAAGAGAGGTGACATTCGTTGGACGATTACTCTGCACCAGTTATTGAAGAAGGCATTTAAAAAAATTTCTTTAATGTTTATTTATTTTTGACAGAGAGAGAGAGAGACAGAGCATGAGCAGGGGAGGGGCAGAGAGAGAGGGAAAACACAGAATCCAAAGCAGGCTCCAGGCTCTGAGCTGTCAGCACAGAGCCCGACGCAGGGCTCGAACTCACAGACGGACAGACGCTCAACCGACTGAGCCAGCCAGGCACCCCTGAAGAAGGCATTTTAAACTAATTATCTCATTTAAACCCAATTGCCTGGCAGGAACACTGAGGCGTGGAGGCCTGAGCCCTTTCAAAGCTGCATGTAAGCTGGCACGTAAGTGGCAGAGCCCATTCTCAGACCAGCCAGAGCTCCCTTTGCTTACGAGCTAGCCATCAGAGTGACCCATTCATCCTGGTTTCCCTGGGACTTTCCAGGATTTAGCACTGAACATCTCCTATCTCAGAAACCCTCCTGCCTGGGGCAAACTGGAACACTTGGTCATTCTGGAGGCTGGGAGAAATGTCATGAGAGCTGCTGGTTTTCACACCATTTGGGTTTGGATTGAACATTTTTCTTTTTGGTTCATGCAACGGTGAAGCACAGAATTATGTCAACACGCCCTGATTTCCCTATTTCTCTATTTCCTTTCTCTTTTTTAATGACCCAGAAGACACAGACCTCATCTTCAAGTCCACTGAACTCTACCCGTGATGGAGGAAGGCTTGAAAATTACACAGAGATCCTGTATACAATCCACTATAATATTGGTGGCCCCATATTTCCTTCTTGGAGAAAATGAGGCTTCTAGGAAGGTAAAGCATTCTCCCAGGAACCAGAATCACTGAGCTGGTTTAGCCCCTTAAATAGCTGTGTGTCCTTCGGTAAGTCCCTTGCCCTCTCTGAGCCTCGGTCTGAAATACAGGCATTTTAAAAGCCTTGATGCTCAGCCCCCTCATTCTACAGATGACAGCACGGAGGCCAGAGAAATAGGGAGGTTTGGCCAACGTCACCTGGCAAACTAAAGCAGTACAAGATGAGTGGCACTCTCTGGAGATCTGTTGCCCCCTCCAACACCCGCTAGAGAAAAAGCAGAGTATAAGAGAAATAGAATCTGGTTAATGTTGCTTTCTAAGCCTGTAAGGAAAACGAGCCAAATGCTGAAAGATTAAGAATTCTGATCTTTCAAAACAAATCAGGGTTTAATTTGGGTTCTCTGCAAGCCTCATAAAAAGGGGGAGCTGAATCCTTGACCAAACACTCAGCATTCCAAACTGGGAAGATGAGACAGATTTTAATCCCCTGCGTGAGGAGCAGGCCGATCTGGAGGATGTGTGTTTCCACTGGTTGCATATTTCTCAGATGTGTAAATGGCAGGCAGCCCGGAAAGAGGAGGCCGGCCCCAGAGGGGCCTGCAGGGCAGGTGGGGGCTCTGAGGAGAGCATCCGAACAAAGCCATAAGGGAAAGCCAACTGGGCCGGATGCTGGTGGTGGTGGCTCGGTGAGGGCGAGTCATTTGCTTAAAGGCATTCGGCAGGTAGGGGGCAGATTCAGAAACTGAACTCAGATCCACATTCAAGCCCAAGTGCTCACTGGTCATGCTATGCCACCTTGGGAGCTGGAGCGTAAATGGAGAGATCAGGTTACCCTTCATGGAACCAGGGAGACTGCTGTGGACTCTCTAGGCTCCCTTGTGGGTCTCTCTCCTACTGTAGACTTGCAGGCTGTTTCTTTAGCCTCCCAGATTGGATTAAGATTCATTCATTCATTCATTCATTCAACAAACATTTAAAAGTCTATAGTGTGCTGGCTATCAAGGAAATAAAACAATCAAACTAACCTGAAGATGTATCCAAGTGCTGTGAGATAAAGGAAGGCTTCCTGAAGGAGGTGATATTCCAGGTGGGTCGTGAAGTGGATTGTGACATGTCAGCTGTCATGTCAAAATAAAATTTGGTTGAATTATTTAGTCATTTACTAGCAGCTTGGGTCCCGTTTGGTAGGGAGGGCCCTAGGTTGGTACTATTGACTGAAACAAGCTTGGGGATTGTCTAGGAATGCCAATTATCTCCAAATCTCCCCAAACTCAATGTGTCAGTCTCTCAATTATCTCTGTATCTCACTTGCACGACCCCTGCCTCCACCAGCATTGGGAAGGCAGGGCAGGGAACTCCCATATCCCTAGCACCTCTGCACCAGTTAATAAATAGAAGCCTGTATGGGAAGTAACATAGCCTCTTGTCGGAGGCGACAAAACAGAAGGTGAGAGAACTTGGGTGGCTTATCCAAGGTCACACAGCTATACAGGACAGCACAGGATCGAAATCCAAAGCCCACGTTATTTTCATGGCCCTGCCTGCCTCCTGTGTGCTAGACAATGCTTCAGAAACAAAACCTCTTGGGCTGCCTGCGTGGCTCAGTTGGTTAAGTGTCCGACTCCTGGTTTTGGCTTGGGTCATGATCTCACAATTCATGAGTCCTAGCCCCATCTGGGGCTCTGTGCTGACAGTGCATAGCCTGCCTAGGATTCTCTCTCCCTGTCTCTCTCTGCTTGTCCCCACCCCTGTCTCTGTCTCTCTCTCTCAAAAAAAGAAAAGAAACAAAACCTCTGCAAAGAATAGTCATAAAGACACCAAACAGGAAGTGATCTTGCCCGTCTGGGGTGCTTAGCCCCATGCTAGTTTCACCAGGGGTTCGTGGAGGCATAACCTCAAGGAAACTCTCTATTCAGACATGAAGAGACCTAACAAGTCTACTCGAAATCACAGAAGCCCACATATAACCAGGATCTGAGTTGTGTGGCATCCCTGGTGTCAGTGATCAGGGTCCCCAAAGAGGCAACTTTGTGCTAGCCTAAAACATCAGCAAGAGCATTGGTGGAGGATGTAGAGAAATTGGAGCCCTTGTGCATCGCTGGTGGGAATGTAAAATGGTGCATCTGCTGTAGAAAACATGGCTGTTCTTCAAAAAAAAATTAAAAATTGAATCCCATATGATCCAGCAATTTCACTTCTGGGTGTTCACCCACAAGAATTGAAAGCAGGGTCTCAAAGAGATATGTGCCGTGTGCAGAGCAGCATTTTTCATGACCCAAAGGCGGAAACAACTCAAACGTCCATTGACAGATGACCAATGTGGGATTCCATACAATGGGATATTAATCTGCCTTGAAAAGAAAAGGAGTTCTGACTCAGGTTACAACACGGATGAACCTTGAAGGCACTATGCTGAGTGAAAGAAGCCAGACACAAAAGAACACATCCCGCATGATTCCACTTATATAAGGTAGTATATGTGGGAGTAGCCAAACTCAGAGACAGAAAGTTGCCAGGGGCTGGGGGTGCAGGGAAGTGGAGGAAATGGGGAGTTATTTAATGGGCATAGAGCTTCTATACCCATCTGCAAGATGAAAAAGTCCCGAGACGAACTGCACAACAATGGGAATGTACTTAACCACCGCTGGACCACGTTGTGATTATTTTCTTAAATTTTTATTTAAATTCCCATTAGTTAACACACCGTGTAATATTAGTTTCTGGTGTACAACACAGTGATTCAACACTTCCATACATCACCCGGTGCTCATCACGATAAGCGTGCTCCTTAATCCCCATCATCTATTTCACCCGTCCCCCCACCCACCTCCCCTCTGGTAACCATCAGCTTGTTCTCTATAGTTAAGAGTCTGTTTCTTGGTTTGTCTCTTTTTTTTCCTTTGCTCCTTTGTCTTGTTTCTTAGATTACACATATGAGTGAAATCATATGGTATTTGTCTTTCTCTGACTTATTTTGCCTAGCATAATACTCTCTAGCTCCAACCATGTCATTGCAAATGGCAAGATTTCATTCTTTTTTATGGCCGAGTAATATTCCAGTGTGTGTGTGTGTGTGTGTGTGTGTGATGTGTGTGTGCTCGCACGCGCGCACGCGCGCACACACACATCACACATCTTTATTCATTCATCAGTTGATGGATACTTGGGCTGTTTCCACAATTAGACTATTGTAGATAATGCTGCTATAAACATCAGGGTTGCATGTATCCATTTGAATTAGTGTTTTTCTATTTTTTGGGTAAATACCTAGTAGTATAATTGCTGAACCGTACATTTAAATTGGTTAAGGTGGCAATTATGTTATGTGTATTTTATCACAATTATTTTTTTTTAATCAAAAGAGTGGGGGAGGAGGGGGGAGGAGGGAGGGAGGGAGGGAGGACAGGTCAGGAAGGATTTGGACAGACAGCAGAGAGAAGGAAGGTGGTCATTCCAGGCAGGGGAAAAGGTCCTCCACACCAACACTAAACACTTTTCCTTCTTCCCAGCTCAGCTCTACCCCCTCAGGGTGGTTCACTTTCAGGCCTGACCCTCGAGCTCAGGCAACTGCAACCACATCCTTCCAGATTCACATTCAGTGGAAAAGAGTAACCATCTGTGTCCCAGCATTCCCAGCAGAAGTCCTGAAGTCCTGAGATCCGTTCTGGTCGGACCAGCTTAGGCCACCTGCCCATCCCTGAAGCAATCAGGGGGCAGAGAGGCTTGTAATGCATCGTTTAGCTTCAGACTGGGTCACGGGTTCTACTCTTGAAGCCGAGACCAGAACCAACTCCATCCAGAGGTCCGTGGGCCAAAAAGTTTCCCCAGATAAAAATTAGGTTATGCCCAACAAAGAGATAATATGGATGGCAACGGATGCAGGCAGGGCCCCCAGAATTCAGTAAATATCCCCCGGTTCCATTGCCTAAAGATAACCTGAGGGTCAGAATGGCTACATGTATCCATAGATATATCAAGCAATGGGGACTTCAAGTTCAGATCTAATGAAACAGAGAGAGAGAGAGGGAGTGCGGGGTTGGGGGGTAGGTAAGAGAACCACCAAAGGTAAGAGCTGGGTAGGGTCGTGATGAAGGTATTCTCAGCAGGGTTCACCCTGCATTACAGGGAGTTCTGCAAGTCAGAAAGAGGAGGTTGAGTTTAATGAAGAAGGAAATAGGAAGCTTCCATGGGTGTAACAGAGAAGTGACAGAAGAGAGTGTTAAGACCCACTCAAGGCTGCAGTCAGGGATCTGAACTCTCATCAATTCAGATTAACACTCCCTTTTATGCCTTGAGGATATTTTCAAGGGATGGGCTTTGCAAGGCGTGCCCACTCCCCACCCCCACTTCCTGGCTCCAGCCTGTCCTCTGAGATTCTGAGTGCCCCCCCGCCCCCCCCCCCAGTGCTGTGGCTTTGGCAGCCACTTTGGAAACTGCAAGTTTTAAATGAATTTCCACCCCAGAGGAAGTTGAGAAGCAAGCATGTTCCACCAGCCACTTCTGAGCTCCAACATTTCTCCTACCCCTTCAGAAAAAGGATCAAACACTCTTTCACAATGGAAGGAGGAGAGGGAGGGAAGGAGTTGAGGGAAGAAGACAGGAGGGGGAGCAAAGAGAAAAAAGAACAAATACGAGAACCTCATTTGATCTTAATCAGACAAAGTTTATGTCTGAATTTTTCTCTTCCATGCTGAGAAAACCAATACATAAGGGAAAACAAATCACATGTTATTTACTTCCCTTGAATTTTCTCTGATTGGTTCCAAAAGGGTTTAGGAGGCTCCCAAGACTAAACACAATGGGGACCGTGATAATTAGGGACAAAAAGGAACGAAAACCATAAAGGGCACAAAGAAAGGAGATACCAGCAGGCACCTGAGGAACACCAATTTATAACGTGGACACTCTCTTTGGCCTCATAGGGAAAAACACACTAGTTTTATATCAGTTTTGTCTTCTGATGATACGAAGCATTCGAACGCATCTATGGCCACAAACTTTTTTCTGGGACTAAACTCAAGCTGAAATATATCACATGGGGCGGACAAATTACATTTGAGTTACAGAGAATAACAAGAGAAGTAAGCCCAAAGGACTTTTTGAAGGAGGCATTGTCCCGACTGGCAATGGAGGTCGTAAACAGTTTTTTGTTTGTTTGTTTGTTTGTTTTTGTGGTTTTTTGGTTTTGGGGTTTTGAGGGGTGGTTTTTGTTTTTGGTTTTTTGGTTTTTTGTTTGTTTGTTTGTTTTGTTTGTTTTGTGCCAAAAGGAAAAGCACACTGCTTGACTGAATCGCCTGTTCTTCAGAATGGGCAGGTGTCAATCTCACCCAGGGCCTAGAAGACTTAACCACAGCGAGGTGGGCAGGCTGGGAGGTGCCCAGATAGGGAACTGGCTGACCCAGAACTGGATCTGCCAACGGCTGGAACAGCCGCGGGAGGAGAGAACCCCACAGCCAGCACACCCGCCTGTTCCCGGCCCTTTCAGCCAGCCTGACCCAGTCACACATCACACCCCTGGAGGCCGAGCACCCCTTCCTCTCCGTCCCTTGATCCCTGCATGCTTTCTCCTGGTTTTAAGATCCTGGCATCACTTAAACCTCTAGCAGTGAACACCAAGTTCAACCCCCAGTTACATAAACATCTGTGAATGACTTCCCCACCCCTTCTTCTCCCCCCCCCCAGCAGCGCCCCTGAATACCCTCAGAGAGCACTCTTGCTCTATTTCAGCCACACAGTTTGGATGGGATTGATTGTACCCCCAATTCTAGGGTTGAATACTGTTGACCCAACATTCACCAATCAGCACATCACATATCCCTGACCTTGACGGCTGCTTTCAGGGAAGGACAATGACCCAAATCAGGTCAATCAAGGCTAACAAAGCTCAGTTCTGGGACTTTTGTTGGTGCTATCAAGAACGTGGATTTTTCTCTTTCTCCTCTAGAAAGAAAGTGGAAAGGACATAGCCCCCAGAGCTGCTGGCAGCCATCCTGTCACCATGAAGTCTGTGCCAGCTGAAGAAGTAAACCCAGAGGAAACCAAACTATAAAGATGGGAACAGCTGGATTCTAGAAACACCATGTGAACCCATGCAATGAGCCACGCTTGAAGCCAGCCTTACCCCTGGACTTCCCAGTTAGCTTTTTTGTTTAGACCAGTTTGGGTTCTAACAGGTAAGCCACTTAGGACCCCTCTGGAGTTACCTCATCGTCCCCTGCACTGGGACCTTGGCACTTTTCTTACACACACTGCCTTAGCGCACTCCTCTGGGTCTTTGGTATTCTCTATTGTCTGAGGTGGAAACTTCCTGCTCCCAGTCCCCACTCTAGATGGTGCAGGTTGAGCGAGCCCTGGCCCTCCAAGGAAGGCTGGAAGTAATTCAAACACCAGCTATCAACGATAAGAGAAAGCTGAGTCAACAGGCAAAAATGTAGCAGCCGGCTGATCCAAGCTTGGGTCCGCTTTTTTGGAAGGGTGCGGCCGCCCGGCTGAGGGAGGTCTCTGGGAATCCAGGCAAGTGGTACTTGAGATAATTGTCCACGGGTAGTGAGGCTGGAACTGGGGGGATAGGACTCCTGAGGAGACTGGCAGAAGCAAGCAGGTCCCCAACTTAGATCCAGGCCAGTTAGTCAGCAAGGAATTCGGGCAAGAAAGCATCCAAATACCAGAACTGGGGACTAGTCCAGCCTTTTTTATCAGACACAAGGCAGAAATCCAATTACTTCAGTGAAGCCAAAATCAGATCCAGCCTAGAGGCCAAGCTAACCTGACTCTGGGTCCTTAAGACATCCTGACAGAGCACGGGTCACAGGGCCCGCAGCTGAGGGTCCGAGGGCCTGACACCATTCACTTTTCTACCCCATGCAGGAAAGCTCTCAAGACAGAGGCCATCTCCTACGCCAAATCTACCCTCTCTTCTCATTAGATGTTTGCTCACAAACTTTGGTCAAAGCAGCAATGTGCCCAACACTTCCCCTTTCTTCCTGCCCCTTTCTCCTTCCCCTTTCTTCCTACTTGGAATCCTGGCATAAGAAAGAATTACCTGGCAGCCATGTAGCAATCCGGAAGAAAAAGGCCAACAGACGGGAAAGACATGGGCTAGAACCTGATATCATTGAGTTGTTAAACCAAACCGACCACCGTCTTCTGGAATTTTTGTTCCATGAGGTAATTTAACGTCTCAGTTGTTCAAGGTGGTGGTTCTCAAAGTACGTCCCCCAGGCCAGTAGCATCAGTACCATCGGGAATGTGTTAGAAATGCACATTCTCAGGCCCCACCCCACATCTATAGAACCCGAAATGCTATAGGCGGGGGCCTATAGTTTTACCAAGCAGGGGAGGGGCAGAGAGAGAGGGAGACACAGAATCCAAAGCAGGCTCCCAGCTCCAAGCTGTCAGCATAGAACCCAACGCGGGGCTGGAACTCACAAGCGGTGTGAAGAACTGCTCTTCACAAAACCAAAAGGGGAAGTTTCAAAGGGGACATGGAACTCACAAAGGAAAAACGAAATAACAATTAAGCGCTTCTAGCTTTCAAAATAATTGCAAATAGAATCAAAAGGCAAAAGAAAACACTGGGGGAACTAACTGCAACAAATATGACAACACTTATCAGATCCCAAATTAAAAAGACAGAGAACACACACACACACACACACACACACTCACAGAATGGGAAATACCAATGGTTAATTAAAAGGAATAATGCTCAACCTACTAGGAGTCAAAACAATGTGAATTCAAATGTGATATTCTCATCTATTGAGTTAGCAAAGATTGAGTAAAAGAAACTTCCTGATGCAGGGAGGGGAGGGGAGGTTGGACACTTCCCTGCATTGCCACTGGGGCTGTAAATTGGCACCATCATGATTCTGGAAAGCAATCAGGCCACATTCATCAAGAGATTTTTAAGTGTTCATACTGTCTGAATCAGGAATTTAACTTCTATTTATCTAATCCAGGGGTCAACAAAAGTTTGTTTTTGTATGGTCTACAAGCTAAGAATAATTTTTACATTCTTAAAAGGTTGGAAGGAGAATAAGAAGGAAGAAAAAGAGGGAAGAAAAAGGAGAAAAAGGAGGAGGAACGAAGAGAAGGGGAGGGGAGATGGAGGGGGGAGAAGAGAGAAAAGAGGGGAGGGGAGAGAAGGGGAGGGGGAAAGAAGCAGGAGAGATGGAGGGGGGAGAGAAGGAGAGGGAAAGAAGGGGGGAGAGAAGGAGAGGGAAAGAAGGGGGAGAGGAGAGGGGAGAGGGAGAGAAGGGGGAGATGGAGAGAAGGGGGAGAGAAGGGGAAAAGGAATAGCAGAGACAGAGACCATATCAGGCACAACTAAATATATTTTCTATCTGCCTTTTATTGAAAAACTTGCCAATCCTTGCCTGATTCTGGGCTAAAGCAGGGTGGGCAAACTATGGCCCATGGACCAAATCCAACTGGCCACCTGCTTTTGTAAATAAAGTTTTATTGACCACATCCACGCTCGTGGGTTTACAGAGTTTGTGGCTTCTTCTGTGCTACAGTGCAGAGTTGAGTCGTTGTGACAGAGACCATATGGCCCACTAAACATAAAATAGTATCTAGCCCTTTACAAAAAGTCTGCCAACTCCTGAGCTAAAGAAATGATCAGAAAGGCAGAAATTGTGTGCCAAAATGTTCAGCACAGCACTATTTGTACAGAAGGCCAGCTAAACACAGGATGGAGACAAGAAGCAAGCATTTACCCCAAGGCCTCACATCTTAAATACTCAAACACGTTAGCCATTATTAGTATCTACCGAACAGTCGTTGTCACAGGTTTTCAAAGAACCAGTAATAAAATGGGAAAGCAGGCCAACGAGTGCCCGTATTTGCTATTTCAATGAAGGGTTTCAATATGTGGATACACAAGACGAAAAGAGGGCTGAACAAAATCAACCAACGCCGCCTTACCAGTCCTCCCTGGGCTACAGGGATTCTGGATAATGTTTCACTTGCCCCCATGCGCTTTTCAGCTATTTCCTAGCTGCCTGTTGTGAGCAAATGTTGGTCTTATTATCATTACAGACAAACCCTTCTTTCTCAGAAAGTCACTGAGTTCGGAAGCACAGCTGAGGGCCGGGAGCAGGCCTGGAGGGGGTTGCTGCAGAAACCCGAATCAGGCTGCAGAAGAGCGAGGTGAGCCAGGTTTGAGCAAGCCTTGAAGGCTGGAAAACACCCGACGGGGAGCAGCGGGGCCTTCCGGAGGCCCAGAGAGGCCCGCCCAGCCACCACGGCAGCCGTCAGACCTGGGTTAAGCCATGCAGAGTGTTCTGAGGGCGACGCACCTGTCAGTCTCCCAGAAAATTTCTTGCAAAAATACCCTAAGGAGCCATGCCAGAGCTCGAAAGATCAGGCCCAGGATGAGAGGGGCTGAGAGCCGCGAATAGAACTTGGCCGCGGTCTTTGGCCTGCATCAGTCCCTGCCAGCTTCCTGAGCTATCACCAAGGAGGATACTTGTGGCCCTTCAGGGGGGCCCAGCGCTCCACATGCATCATTGCCCTGAAGGTGCGCAACACCCCATTGAGGTAAGGACGACCGCTATTCCCACTTGATAGATGTGGACGCTGAGGTGCAGGGAGGTTGAGTAGCTTGTGGAGGGGTGACACACAGACGTGGCAGAGTAGGGATTCAACGTGGGGTATCTGACTCCCAAGGCCACGTTTCTTCCCAGACAGCAAGCTGTGCTGTGGAAGAATCACCTTGGAGTCTAACTGGTGGGCGGAGGTGATGGCCGCTGAGTGACCCTGCCAGGCTGAAGCAGGGTCTGCTGGGAGATGTCCTGCTGTCCACAGATCGCCCCGAGTCCCAGGCAGCCGGCACGCTCAGTCAGACCAAGTCCTGCTTCCCCACCCTCCGAGAGAAGCCTCCTGGGACCCATGTGGCTACACTGACAGCCACTGGCTTGGCAGTCCCAACGAGACGGGCTCCAGGTCAGGGAGTCGCTGACCTGCTCTGGCCCAAGCCGTGGCCTGGGGGGAGGAAGGCAGGTCTCCAAACTTCCCATATTGCCACTTACCAAAGCCGAACCAGGTCAATAAGAAATAACATGCCTAGGGGACTTCCTAGCAGGAAGGTCAAATGGCAAGAGCTGGGTAGGAGTGTGTGTGTGTGTGTGCGTGTGTGTGTGTGTGTGTGTGTGTGTGCGCGTGCACGTGCGCATGTGAGGGGGTAAGCGTCAGAAAATTAAACACAGAGTTTCCATATGACCCGGCAATCCCACTTGTGGGTACGTATCCAGAAGAATTGAACACAGAGTCTAGAACGCATACTGCACGCCCATGTTGATGGCAGCATCGTCCACAATGACCAAAAAGTGGAAGCGAGCCAAGCCCAAAGGGAAGACCTCGCTGCCGCCCTTCAGGGGTTCAATGGACCAATGGATGAACAAAATGGTATAGACGTACCATGGACTATCATTCAGCCTTTAAAAGGAAGGCAATTCTCATCCATGTCGTGACAGGGATGAACTTGAAAGACATGCTAAGCGAAAGAAGCCATATACCACACGATAAATATTGTGTAATTCCACCAATATCTGGTGCCTAAACTAGGCAAATTCATCAGGACAGACAATAGAACAGGGGTGACCAAGGGCTGGGGGAGTGGAGAGTCATTGTGAAACGGATACAGCATCCGTGTGAGAGGATGAAAAAGTTCTGGAAACGGATAGTGGCGATGGGTGCGTAATCACATGAATGTACTTAACGCCACTGAACTGTATTTTTTTCCGTGGTTAAAATGGTGTGCCTCGTGTTCTGCATAATTTGCCACAATTTTTAAAAAGGAGGAGGAGGAGGAGGAGGAGGAGGGCAGAATGTCCCTCAGGCCCTGGGAGGAGGAGAAGGGTATAAAGTAGGAACTGTTGCTATCAAACTGAGGTTCAGAAAGTACCTTGTCCTGGGTCACCAGACCAGACCGCGGCAGACAGGGACTCACATCCAGGTCTGCAGCCTCCAGGGCAACGGCCATTCAAACACTCTCACAGATAGGACACCTCCGAAAGACCCAGTGCCCACCACTCATGCACAGTGTCACCAAGCACCTCCACCGGGCTAGACAGGGGAGATGGCAGCAAAGGGGATATGGCTCTAAGAGACAGGACGGCAGGAGGTGGTGGGACCTCTTACAGCTAACACCCCCCGCCCTCAGAATCTCCCCATGGACATGGCCTGAGGGCCATTCTGCCTCTGACACTGCCGGGTCGGATGTCTATGCAGATGGAAACCACAGCAAGCTGGGATGAAGGTAGTGAGGACCAGGGTCAAGGTGAGACCAGAATTTCAACTCTGAGCATCTCAGGAACTGTTTCCCAGATATCCCACAAGAGCAGAGGGACACGGGTTCGAATATGACACCGGGTTGGGAGGCAGCCTGCTGCAACAGGAAACGCGTGGGCTTTGGGGTCAGATGGCCCCGGGTTTGAATTCGGGCTTCGCTGCTCACTGCGTGATCTCGGCTTGGCCTCCGCCAAGCCTCAGTTTCTTCGTCTGTCAAAGGGGCATATGGTGGGAGCCGCTCCACAGGGGTCACCCCAGGCGGACTCTGGAGCCGGACTACCTGGGCTCAAATCCTGTTTCCCCTGTCATTTATTGGATGTGTGAGCTTGAATAAGTTAACTTCTCTGGGCCTCGGTTTTTCTCATCTATGAAATGGGGAGTTAGGACCTCATTGGGTGGCTGTGAGGATTAAAAGAGTTGATATGGAGAACATGCTGACCATGTTGGTACCCAGGACACCACAAAGTGTGTGTGTGTGTGTGTGTGTGTGTGTGTGTGTGTGTGTGTGTGTAAAATGTTATGCGACGTACGTAAAAACCTGGCGAGTGGCAGGGGCTCACACATGGCAGGTGGTTCCCTTTTCTTTCCCCTTCCAGTTTCCTCCTATGTGTGACTCCCAAACACTGTTCATGGTATTTTTCCCAGGTTTTTCTATATATAGGCGGGATACACACAGCCCACATTGGCAGAAACAGTTTTGCTGCCCTTCCCCCTCCCCCACACCAAGCGGGGCTTGACAGGGGCGGGGGGGGCAGGGGGGGAGAAAAGGAAGCCCACGGCCACATCCTGCAAAAAAGGCAGTGAAACAGTCATTCCAAACGCATGTGGTTTCTTGCCTGCCTGTGCCAATCCCACCCCATCAGTCCTTAGAGTGGGTGCCAAAGCCCTGGGCGCTTGAGGACCATGTGAGGCTTTCCCTTGGGAGGCGTAGGGAGCGTGCCTTATGCCAAATGAGCATTAAGTGATCATCTCCAGCCACCCCAAGCAGTATTCTTTTCTCCATTTTACTGAGGAGAATACAAATGTTCAGGGAAGTAGGGGTGTCTGGGTGGCTCAGTCGGTTAAGTGTCCAACTTCGGCTCAGGTCATGATCTCACGTTTCATGGGTTTGAGCCCCGTGTCGGGCTCTGTGCTGACAGCTCAGAGACTGTTTGGGATTCTCTCTCTCTGCCTCTCCTTGGCTCGTGCTTTCTCTCTCTCTCTCTCTCTCTCTCTCTCTCTCTCTCAAAATAAATAAATAAACTTAAAAAGAATAAAAAGCTACAGATTGGTTAAGACGTTTGGCCAAAGTTACCCAGGAAATCAACACAAGGGCGACTCGATGAAAACATAGGAGCTTCTCACATTCTCTTCCTACTGAACCACATCAACGTTGCCTAAATTTGGGTAGGTCCCTTCCCCTCTTTCAACCTCAATATCCACAGTTGTACATGGGGAAACTGCCTTACAAGGCTGTTTGTGGATTCAATAATCATCAATGAGCTATATTTACAGTGAAGCTGTCAGGGGTAAAGTTTCATGGCCTCTCTCTGGCACAGGCTCCTTCTGAGATCCCGGGAAGGATCTATTATAGACTTTTCTTAAAGAGGGCCCCCAGCCCCACAAAACCTGGACCTGCCCCTACTAACCACAGTGAGCCAGCACCATGCCAAACCCTGGATGTCAGGTAGGACAGGTGCAAAAAGTTCACCAGAGGAACCTATGCTTGTAAAGTCCCCAGCTCCGGGCCTGACCCACACGAGGTTCGGAACAAGTATAGTGTTTACTATGTGTTATTTATTGTTGGTCTCTCCCCCGTCACAATGTTAGCTCCCCAAGTAAAGGGAACTTGGTCAGCTTTGTTCATCGATGCAGACCAAGAGCCCAGGAAATATTCTGTGACCCTTGAGACGGTGTGTTTCAACTCTCCAGTTCAGAGATGAGAAAGATGTATCTCTTCCACAATCAGGGCCAGGCCCCCACAAACCCCAATAAAGGGCTCTAACGTCCGGCTGCCTCTCCTGGGGTCACATTGAAGCCCGAGAGACATTTTCAGAATAAAAATCTAGGGATCAACATTCTGAGACAGAAAAGGAAGGAAAATGGCAGAGCATAGAACATAAAGAGCACAGAGCATGGCAAGATTGCCGGATTTAACAATAATTGAGGACAACTAAATTGTGTTAATTCTGCAACTTACATCAAGAAGAAATCATCCGTTAGTGTAAGTATGTCCCAGGCAAAAAAAAAAAAAAAAAAAAAAAGTTATGTCCCAGGCAATAATTTGGGGACATACTTACACTGTCATAGTAAGATTCATTGTTGATCTGAAATTCGAACTTTGCTGAGCATCTTGTATTTCACCTGGCCATGCTACTACGCTAACTTCCATAGAAGTTAATGCAGATCCCTGCTCCGCTATTTACTCTCTCATCTTGAGCAAGCATCTGAATCACTCTGAGCCTTGGTTTCCTCAGTCTGCAAGGTCTGGCTAGTCCCCCCTTCCTCACAAAGTTGCTATGAGGGGGAAGAAAGGAGGGGTCTCGCGTAAGGGCCCCAGGAGATGCTTGTGGGTCCCCCCCGCCAACTCCACACTCAGACCTATGTAAAGAACTCCGTGGGGCGCAGACTTGCCCACCATAAAAGAACATGGTTGGCTGCAGTGTTGAAGTTCTCCAGCAGGGCACGTATATGGAGTAGGAGGTTACGGGTCCTGCCTTCAGAAGGCAAATGCCTAGGGGTGCCTGGGTGGCTGGGTCAGTTAAGCGTCCAACTTCAACTCAGATCATGATCTCATGGTTCGTGAGTTTGAGCCCCGCGTCGGGCTCTGTGCTGACGGCTTAGCGCCTGGAGCCTGCTTCGGATTCTGTGTCTCACTCTCTCTGTGCCCCTCCCCCTGCTCATGCTCTGTCTCTCACTCTTTCAAAAATAAACATTAAAAAAAATTTAGAAGGCAAATGTCTAACCTGGTATTTCTCAGCTTTATCGGACCCCATACTCCCTTTTTATACATATTTTTAATACCTCCTTTACCTTGCTAAAATGAAACCTTGTGACAAAGCGACCCATTTACACGCAACTCAAGAGAACCGAATGCTGTGTTTGCCACTGAAACAAAAAATAAAAGGACAGTAATAAAATAACATTTCAACATGTGAATGCTTGGGCACGCGATAGAGAGAGGCTTACATAAACTAAGGAGGGAGTAAGGTTGGAAATTAGACACTCTTCACTACTAAGTTGAGGAGCGCCTGGGTGGCTCAGTCGGTTAAACGTCCGACTTCGGCTCAGGTCATGAACTCACAGTTCGTGAGTTCGAACCCCACCTCCGGTTCTGTGCTGACAGCTCAGAGCCTGGAGCGGGCTTCCGATTCTGTGTCTCCCTCTCTCTCTGCCCCTCTCCCACTCACAGTCTGTCTCTCAAAAATAAATAGACATAAAAAAAATTCTTTTTAATTAAAAAAAATACTAAGTTGAACCATATGAAATTGCAGCTATGGAACTGTTTCTCATCTGTGAAAATTGCATGGGATTCAACTTAACATTTGACATTCAGAATACAAGTAAATGTACCTACTATGTGTGTATCGTGTATTGCACCAGGAGTCAACAGCTACCAATACGGGCAGTTACACTTTTGGGGTGTCGGCAACCCCAAAATTAGAAGCATCATCGCCACCATGGCTGTGAGTTTCCAAAATGATGGTCCACTCCTGTTCAAACTGCAAACAACACCAGGTATCATCTTTCTTGTTTTGCCCACCACTTACACTTCTGAAAAATTAAGTCTGTATTTTTTTAAGTTTTTAATTCCAGTTCACACACAGTGTGGTGATCGTTTCAGATGTACGATATAGTGATTCGACAATTCCATACATCACCTGGTGCTCACCACCACAAGTACCCTCCTTAATCTCCATCGCTATGTAACCCAGCCCATCCCCACCCCCGCTCAGGTAACCATCCGTTCGTTCTCTATAATTAAGAGGCTGTGTCTAGATTTGTGTCTTTTCTCCCCTTGTTTTGTTTCTTAGATACCACGTACGAGTGAAATCGTATGGTACTTGTCTCTCTCTGGCATATTTCACTTAGCGTGATACTCCCTAGTTCCATCCATGTCGTTGCAAATGCCAAAATTTCATTCTTTTTATGGCTGAATAAGACTCCATTGTGTGCGTGTACAGATCAATATACTGGCATCCTTATCCATTCATCTATCAGTGGGCACTTGGGCTGCTTCCATACCTTGGCTATTGTAAATAATGCTGCAATAAACCCAGGGGTGCACGTATCCCTTTGAATGAGTATTTTGGCATTCTCTGGGTAAATACCCAGCAGTGGGATTGTTGGATCATGGGATAGTTCTATTTTTATCTGTTCGAAGAACGTCTATACTGTTTTCCACAGTGGCTGTACCAGTTGCACTCCCACCAACAGTGCAGGAGGGCTCCTTTTTCTGCACGTCCTCGCCAACGCCTGTTGTTCATTTTAGCCATGCTGACAGGTGTGAGGTGATAGCTCATGGTAGTTTTTTGATTTGCATTTCCCTGATGGTGAGCAATGATGAATACTTTTTCATGTGTCTGTTGGCCATCTGAAGGTCTTCTTTGGAGAAACGTCCATCCATGCCTTCTGCCTATTTTTAACTGGGTTATTTGTGTTTTGGGTGTGGGGTTTTATTTAGTTGTTAAGATGTTTAAGTGATCTCTACACCCAATGTGGGGCTCAAACTTACCCCACTGACTGAGGTGGCCAAGCGCTCCTGGGTGTTCAGGTTTATAAGTTCTTTATATATTCTGGGTACTAAAAAATTAAGTTTGTATTTTTTTTTTTAATTTTAGTGTTGTTGTTTGTTTTTTTGTTTTGTTTTTTTTTTTTTTTTTTGAGAGAGAGAGAGAAACAGAGCATGTGTGGGGAGGGGTGGGTAGAAGTAGAGAGAGAGGGAGACACAGAATCGGAAGCAGGCTCCAGGCTCTGAGCTGTCAGCACAGAACCCAATGCAGGGCTCGAACGCACGGACCATGAGATCGTGACCTGAGCTGAAGTCAGACATTTAACCGACTGAGCCAGCCAGGCGCCAAGTTTGTATTTTAAAAATGTAAAACAAAACAAAACAAAACAAAATATCACATTTGTATGTAAAACAGCTTTAGATTCCAGACTCAGGTTTTTGTTTTGTTTTTACCTACATGAATTCCTTACAGGATATTCAAAATTTGGGAAGAGGCAAGAAAGGTTCTTATTGCATGGATCTGTCCCACACACTGTAGGGCTTGCCCTATAAATGGAAATGCTTTATCCCCAAATCATTAGGACAACCAAAATTAATCCTCCCACACTTCCAAAATGACCCATAAAGGGATGACAATGCCCCCACTGAGAATCAGTCTAATAACCTCTGCTTGAATGGTTTCGGTGACAAGAAACTTACTAATTCCATGGCACAAAAACAGACCCTCAGATGAATGGAACAGAATAGATAACCCAGAAATGGACCCACAAACGTATGGCCAACTAATCTTTGACAAAGCAGGAAAGAATATCCAATGGAATAAAGACAGTCTCTTCAGCAAGTGGTGTGGGGAAAACTGGACAGCAACATGCAGAAGAATGAAACTGGACCACTTTCTTACACCAATACACAAAAAGAAACTCAAAATGGAAGAAAGACGTTAATATAACACCGGAAGCCATCAAAATCCTAGAGGAGAAAGCAGGCAAAAACCTTGATCTTGGCCGCAGCAACTTCTTACTCAACACGTCTCTGGAGGCAAGGAAAACAAAAGCAAAAATGAACTACTGGGACCTCATCAAAATAAAAAGCTTCTGCACAGCGAAGGAAACAATCAGCAAAACTAAAAGGCAACCGACAGAATGGGAGAAGATATTTGCAAATGACATATCAGCTAGAGGGTTAGTATCCAAAATCTATAAAGAACTTATCAAACTCAACACCCAAAAAACAAATAATCCAGTGAAGAAATGGGCAAAAGACATGAATAGACACTTCTCCAAAGAAGGCATCCGGGTGGCCAACTGACACATGAAAACATGCTCAACATCACTCATCATCAGGAAAATACAAATCAAAACCACAATGAGATACCACCTCACATCTGTCAGAATGGCTAACATTAACAACTCGGAAAACAACAGATGTTGGCGAGGATGCAGAGAAAGAGGATCTCTTTTGCACCGCTGGTGGGAATGCAAACTGGTGCAGCCTCTCTGGAAAACAGTAAGAAGGTTCTTCAAAAAATTAAAAATAGAACTACCTTACAACCCAGCAATTGCACTACTAGGTATTTATCTAAGGGATACAGGTATGCTGTTTCAAAGGGACACATGCACCCCCATGTTTATAGCAGCACTATCAACAATAGCCAAAGTATGGAAAGAGCCCAAATGTCCATCAATGGATGAATGGATAAAGAAGATGTGGTATATATATACAAAGGAGTATCACTTGGCAATTGAAAAGAATGAAATCTTGCCATTTGCAACTGCGTGGATGGAACTAGAGGGTATTATGATAAATGAAATTAGTCAGAGAAAGACATATGAGTTCACTCATGAGGAATTTAAGAGACAAGACAGATGAACATAAGGGAAGGGAAGCAAAAATAATGTAAAAACAGGGAGGGGGACAAAACAGAAGAGACTCTTAAATATGGAGAACAAACTGAGGGTTACTGGAGGGGGTTGTGGGAGGGGGGGTGGGCTAAATGGGTAAGGGGCATTAAGGAATCTACTCCTGAAATCATTGTTGCACTATATGCTAACTTATTTGGATGTAAACTTAAAAAAAAAAAATCCAAAAGAAACACACACACATATACACACACACACACAAAGAAACCTACTAACTCCACAGGGCCCAGTGTCACCTGACTCATCAGGGAGTCACGATTGTTCCTTTTACCTCTGGTGGGAGCACACATTGGTACAAGTCTTCTTCCGTTTGGTCAAACGTTTCAAAAACCTTGACCCAGTACTTCTACTTCTGAGAAGAAACCTCTTCTAAGAATTCCACTTCTAAGAATATATGTAACAATCTGAATAGCCATTAAAATCCCTGTGCACAGAGAGCATTATATATAATGATAGAACTAATGGCCATTTCCCCATTGTTGGTATTTCAAGCAAATTACAGGACAACCTCTCTCTGGACCAGGAAGTTGCCGTCAGAAATCACTTGTTGGCAGCTGTTGGAGGGGCATGGGTGCTTCTGGGATTTCTTCTTCTTTGCTTTTCTCATTTCTACAATGATTTTTATTTTCTTCCAATTACTATAAGAACAAATTCTATGGAAAGGAAAAACAAAAAGTCACGAAGCCAAGGTTAGAAGCCTTCCTGTGGAGATGAAGAAGCTGGAGAGAAGTGGCATAGGAGAGCGGGCCCCTCGGCCACCAGAGATTGCCCATCTCTTGCCACCATTTGAGCCTTAATCAGTGTATGGGTCCCCAGAGCCACTCCGAGGCTCCCAAAACCAAGATCTGGGGACACACAGAACACCCAGCCTGTGGCCTGCAGGGTCACCATGCAGGTGTTGTCTAGACCTTTCCGTTGTGGCTCATGCTCTAAGCTGCACTGGAAGGGGTGAGGGGGTGGTGGAGAGAGGCCTGGGGACCCTGCCCAGACGGGCTTGAGATATAAGGCCTTCTTAAAGGCCCCTTCTTAAAGTGAGTTAGTGGGGAAAAGGCGATGAGACAACATATATAATATTCCAGTAGGATAAAAATGCACATGCCTCTGTGTGAGTGACAGAGGTGGAGACAGATGGGGAGAGATTGAGAGAGGGGGTGTGTGTGAGAGACAGAGAGCGTGTGTGTGAGAGAGAGAATGCGTGAGCATGTGTGCGAGATTGTGCACAGGCAGCCCGAAAAGGCACACACCAAAATGCTGCTATTGGCCATAGGCAGGAAGAAAGGCCACATCTGAGTGGTTATGAGTGCAGTCAGATCTGGGCTCAAGTCCCAGCTCCGTCACTTATTAAGGTATTACACTGGAGAAATCAACTCCTCTGTGACTCAGTTTCTCAGTCTGGAAGGGGAGAGGCATAGCACCTACCGCGTAAGAGTGATCGAAACCTGGCATCCGGGCCACTTGGCAGAATGCGTGGCACTCCACAAACATTGGCTTCCACCACCTTCACTGCCAGGGGATGGAACAAGACGTTTTTCTGAGTCAAAACCCACACGAACACCCAAGCTACAAAATGAGCCCAGCGGTCCCGCTGGCCCGGCCAGGATGGCTGAGCACAAGCTAAGCAGAAGTCCCCGGGGTGACCTTGGGCAGTGGCCGTCCGACTGGCCCCTTCGATCTGGAGGCGACCACACTGAGGAAGTATGTAGAGGAAAGCCCTGAAGGTAAGACACAGCCCAGGGTCAGCCCACTGTTGTGCAAAAGACCCAGAGCTCATTTCCACGGCGTTTTGGTGAAACACGAGGAATCAGAAGGTAGAGCATTGGAAGCTCGAAAACCAAATAAGGTAGAAGGACAACAATCAGCCAAGGAGGAAACACTGGAGAAGGCAGGTGACAGAAAATCAGATGAAGCAGGGCTGTAGCAGATGTACTGGAGCTGAAATTTAAGTGTAAAATATGCCCGCTCATCCTTCGCGGAACTGCTCTCTGCTGGACCAGTTACCACAAACAAACCAGACCCCAGAGGGTAGCCGTCTGCTTGCTGGAGGAGACTTGGGGAAAAGACGAAATATCTTCACACACGGAACAAGGGGGAACGACTATCAGACTAAATCCAAAAACATAAAGCTATGGTATGGACTGTTTATGTATTTCCCTAGCATTCTTCACAGTTTACCTTTTGATAAACATATCCCTTATATCCTATTTCAGGGATCTTGGAATATTTAGGTGTTCGATTTCATCACTACTGCAGGTTTATTTTCTCAAGTTATTGTCTTTACGGGTTTTTTTTTTTTTTCTTTCTCCGGTTTCCATAAGAGCTTGTTTAAATTATTACCCGAATTTCTCTAAAACCCCAAAGCTTCCATGTGTCAAAATTATTGTATCTGTTTATAGTAATTTGGATTTCAGTTCTTAGGTTTTGGAGATCCAGCTCTCCAAAGCCTTCACACACGGAACTTTTATCCTTAATGTCACCGTTACAGGTTATTGATGGGAATCCTAATTTCTCGGGCTCAGTTTGCTACCTTGGTACTGGTCGTTAGGATAACTTCCTATATTGGGGCGCCTGGGTGGCTCAATCAGTTGAGCGTCCGACTCTTCATTTTGGCTCAGGTCATGATCTCCAGGGTCATGGGATTGAGCCCCACATTGAGCTCCATGCTAAGGATGGGGCCTGCTTAACATTCATTCTCATTCATTCTCTCTCTCTCTCCCTCCCCACCTGTCTCTCTCTGCCCCTCTCCCCAGCTCACACACTCCTTCTCTAAAATAAAAAAAAATAATTTTAAAATTTAAGAAAAAGGCTACTTTCCTATATGAATGAGGCCACTCCATACTTTCCTTTTTCATCAGACGGTGACTAGAATACTACTGTGAGTCCGAGAAAACATTCTTGCCAGTTACAATGTGTCCTCCTTCAGATCATCATCTACTTAAGTACAGATTCCAGCCTGTACGCAGATAAATAGTCCCCGGTTGTCTCTGTCCACTACAGTTCCCTGGTTTGGGGATCACAAGCTTACTGTGAAACACCCCATGCCCCGTGGAGCCACCTGTCAGCTGGAAACACGGTTTCATTCCACTTCTAATCTGTAATCTCGAACACATTGGAAAGTCCATGATGTCAGTGGTAGGTTGTGAATGTTGCCATGTTAAAATTAATTAAAACTTACGATCTGAGCAAAAAAAAGAAAATGTTTACAAATGAAAAGGATTGCTCAAGCCATATGCAGTGCTTAGTGAAGTGGATTGATAACCAATAAGGCCTAGTGGGGATTGTGGCTGATTCTTAAAGATTTTAAGGACCAGATATGAACTGGGGTTCCCCCCAACTTCTTACCTTTTCAGAATGTGTCTTTTGGGGTCCAGGATATTATTTGTTAAGCGATATTTTCTTAATCACACATGCGCACGTACGTGTCTTCACTGTGGTTCTGAAAGGTGGTGCATCACAAGCAGAAATTTGTTTTTAACATAGGAGTGAAAGGAGGTTGATGTTTGGACAAGTTAACATTTGTGTTAACCCAAAAGAGGGCTGAATACAAAGTGTGTCTATAAATCTTAAGATGTACTGCTAACTTTTAAAAACAAACTTTAAGAAGATGTTTTTAATCAAGCATTAGATGAGCCCATTTTTTGTAAGAATTAATCCATACCCATGTACATGGAAAATATCTGGAAGAAAATATTCCCCATATTAACACCAGATAAATCTGGATTATAGGACTATGGAGGACATTGTCTTTTTTACATCTTTTATAGTGATTATGCATTATATATTGCCTTTAATAATCAGAAGGGGAAAAATCAAAAATCCTGTTTTTCAAAAATGACAAAAGAGGGAAAACATCTAACACGATCAAAGTGGGTCACAGTGGCTCACAAGCCAGGGAGTTAGAACCAACCAGAAGGACTTAATGGGAAAGTGGCCCAGGCTAAGCCAGGTAACTGTGGCTCCCCAAAGAGTCCCCGGTGAGAAGAAAAATCAACCAGCACATGAGCAACTTTGAGGTCAGATTGTTCCAGAAAAGCCAGACATGAACACCAGGGGCTGCCGGTCATAAGCGGAGGACTTGAGACACAAAGGTCGCTTGGCCCCAGTCCTTGGAGACACTTCCAGCCTCAATGAGCCAAAGAAAAGCATGGTGACATCAACGAAGAACCACAACTTGGTTTAACAAACTACTAGTAAAATTTTCGACATCTCTAGAAATGAAGGGAATACACAGTAAGACAATAAATCATCACTCCTCACCTAACAACAGAGTGAAGAATTTTTAATGTTTATTTTTGAGAGACAGAGACAGAGCGCAAGCGGGGGAGGGACAGAGAGAGAGGGAGACACAGAATCGGAAGCAGGCTCCAGGCTCCGAGCTGTCAGCACAGAGCCCAATGTGGGGCTTGAACTCACAAACTGCGAGATCGTGACCTGAGCCAAAGTTGGAAGTTTAACCAACGGAGTCATCCAGGCGCCCCTGTAATTTTTTTTTTTTTTTAAGGAAATAACCTGAATACTGCTCGACCATAGTTAGAACGGTTAGTTTTGATACAACCTCTCAGTGGGGGTATTATGCGGCCATTAAAAACAATGTTTATGGAGCGTTTGTAATAACACACAGGGAAATGTTTATGTTACCATTTTAAGTGATACAGTAGGATGTAAAATTGTATATAGAACACGATTTTAACTACATAAAAATTCACATTAAAAAAGCTGGAGAGAAATGCTCTAAAATGTTTTACAGTTCCCTGTGGGTTGGCCACGCTAGGAGTGGGGTTCTTTAATCTTTTAAAGAATCATTTTGAAAGGATTGACAGGAAAGTTACAAGAAAAATACACAGAACATCCTCCTCTTACTCGAGTTCCCCACCGTTAACATTCTGCCACCTCGGTTTCGTCACATCGCACACTCACTCTCTCCACACACATCATGTACAATCATTGGTCTTCTTCTGAACCGTTGGAGAGCAAGCTGCAGATAAGATATCCCAGGACCCCTCAGTCCTCCAGGGGGTCTTTCCTGCAAACGAGGACAGTCTAACAGAACCACCACATAACCGTGCGAATCAGGAAGTCAACACTGACACACATCACCATCAGCGCATGCCCTGTTCAAGTTTCACCAAGTGTCCCCACCAACAATGTCCTTGTCCCTTCTGGTCCCATCTAGGGACACACGTGGCATTTAGTCATGGCTCTCCAGGCTCCTTCACACTGCAACATTTTCTCCCATGTCAAGTCTTTCCTCAACAGCTACGCAAAAAAAAAAAAAAAAAAGAGTACAAGCCTTTCATTTTCTTTTTTTTTTTTATTAAATTTTTTTTTAACGTTTATTTATTTTTGAGACAGAGAGAGACACAGCATGAGCGGGGGAGGGGCAGAGAGAGAGGGAGACACAGAATCAGAAGCAGGCTCCAGGCTCTGAGCCATCAGACCAGAGCCCGACGCGGGGCTCGAACTCACGGACCGGGAGATCGTGACCTGAGCTGAAGTCGGACGCTCAACCGACTGAGCCACCCAGGCGCCCCCAAGCCTTTTGTTTTCTAGGGCAACCCTCACCCCGAGGCCTACTGTTTCCTCAGGCCAGGCATTCTTGGACCCATGATGACCACTTACCCGGCGCTGATAGGGCTAATTGTTTTTTAATTTCTTTTTTATGCATTATTTATTTTTGAGAGCAAGAGAGACAGAGCACGAGCCGGGGAGGGGCAGAGAGAGAGGGAGACACAGAATCGGAAGCAGGCACCGGGCTCTGAGCTGTCGGCACAGAGCCCTACTCGGGGCTGGAACACACGAACCGCGAGATCATGACCTGGCCGAAGTCAGACGCTTAACCCAGGTGCCCCTGGTAGGGCTCATTTTGATCACCTGATCGAGTTGGTGTCTGTCCAGTTTTTCTCCCAGACAGTCACCATTTTGGCCTTTGTAACTGATAAATATTTTCTGGGGACACTGATAGCCTGTTCCTCATCCACCTGCCAATCATAGCATCATTGACAACTCCAGCCTGAGTCAACCACGACTAGAACGTTGCTTCCTTTTGACTTCCCTCGTTTCCAAAATGTCTACACATATTAATTGGTGATCTCTTGCAAGAAATAGCTTTCCCTTCTTTATTATTTATATATCAACATGACTCACACATTCCTGCTTTATGCAACGAGTTTTATTCCATACTCTCATTATTAATATTGATGCACAAATTACCCACAGATCTGATGGATAAGAGCCCCTTCCTGCTGATCCCTCTCATATGCCCTCCTCATTCTTTGATCCCTACCATACTTTCTGATTGATCTCTACCAGATTTCCTGGCACAAGATGTTTCAGACTCGTCCTTTCTCTGCTGCATTTCTAGAAGTAGCACTTTCTCCAAGAAGACCTGACTCACTTTAGTGGAGAACGGTCTTTGGAAGCCAAGACCTGGGACCTTGGTGCGTTCATCGCTGCTAGAATGTCATCACTTCTAGGCCCTCTGTAAATAGACATACAAACCCCTATCACTATATATTTACATATGTCTGCATATATACATTAAAATCATGGTTTTAATGTGTGTGTAAGTACACGTAGGTCAAGGAGGTCATACCTGTCTAGCACTCAGGGATCTTTCTAGCCTTCCCTTTCCATGTTCACAAATCACATCTCTAACAGGAAGAAACTGGGTTCCCATTAGACTCAACTTATTTGCCCAACATAACCAGTCTCCCAACCACACCAGCTGCCATTTCTGCCCACGGCCCTACACATGCCCCACCTCCTCAGCCAGGCACACTGATGCCTCTGTGAAGTGCCCCCAGTGCCTCACTTCTTCAAACACCAGGTATGCCAATAACTCTGCACAATATTATCTTCATATATTGTTACTTCCTACATTTTTCCTGCTTTTAATGGTTTTTAAGTTTATTTATTTTGAGAGAGAGCACGCGTGCGCAACACGAGCCAGGGAGGGACAGAGAAAGAGAATCCCGAGCAGGCTCCATGCCTCCAGCACAGAGCCCGACAGGGGGCTCGAACCCACTGGGCCAAAATCAAGAGTCGGGAGCTCAACCCACTGAGCCACCCAGGCACCCCTTTCCTTGCTTTTAATTTTTTTTAATGTTTATTTATTTTTGAGAGAGAGAAAGTCAGAGCATGAGTGGGGGAGGGGCAGAGAGATAGAGACACAGAATCCGAAGCAGGTTCCAGTCTCTGAGCTGTCAGCCCAGAGCCCGACGCGGGGCTTGTACCCACAAACCACAAGATCATGACCTGAAACGAGGTCAGACACTTAACCGACCCCTCCCAGGCAGCCCCCAGCCTTTCAAAACTCATCTCCCATGGGGCTTTCTCAGCACCTTCCACCCATCCTCCTCATCCTCACCGACTCAGCTCTGAAAACACCAAATTATATCAAACCCAGTGAGAGACAGTGTGGGAACGACCATAAAAGACACACAAGTCTGCTTTGACAAAAGGGTTTTTTTTTCCTTAACAAAGCTTGAATGTCAAGGTGTTGCTTACGGATCAGCAGAAAAGCCACTGAAAGATGGTGGAAGCAAGATGATGTCAGAACCTAAGGGTGCGGGACGGCTGGGAGGGGTGGGCAAGTTGGGACACCTTACACAGAAGTAGACGGAAGGGTCATTAATCCCCACCCCCCCACACACACACACACACACACAAGACACTGGACAGCCAAGGTCACCTTCCAGACAATGCCTGAAAGGGACCAGCTTACAGCAGTGGAAAAACAGCTTCCTGTGAGTCTCCCAGGACCTTTGTATGCAGACCTCAAGAGGTTAGGAGATTCATACACACCCCTCAGCCTGGACATCGACCGGCCACTGGCTGAATGACCCCCTCTGCTTATCGCTAAGTGGCTGTGATGGTTACTTTCAGGTGTCGACTTGATTGGACCATGGGATGCCCAGATCTTGGTCAAACATTCTGGGTGCTTCTGTGAGGGTGGTTTTGAAGGAGAGCCGCATTTTACACTGAGTAAAACAGATTATCCTCCCCAGTGTGAGTGGGCCTCACCCAGTCACTTGAAGGTCGAAATAGAACCAAAAGGCTGACCCCCCAGGAAGAAGAGGGAATTCTGCCATCGAACCGGGACATTGGCTTTTTCCTGCCTTCGGAATCAAACTGAAACGTCGGCACTCCCCTGGGTCTCGAGCCTGCTGGCTTTCTGAATGAAACGACAGCATGGGCTCTCCTGGTTACCCAGCCTTCAGGCTCGGCCTGGAACCATAGCATCAACTCTTCCTGGTCTCTAGCTTGCCAACTCACCCCACAGGTCCTGGGACCTGCCAGCCTCCATAGTCACAGGAGCCAATTCTTCACAATAAATCTCATTCCCTGTCCATACACACATGCACACACACACACACACACACACACACACACACCATTGGTTCTATTTCTCCGGAGAATCCTATTACAGTGGCCCAGAGAGAAGCAGGGACTTGGCCCAGGTTCCTTAGCACTTCCAGGTAAGGGCACAAGGACGGGGACCCTCACTTATGGAGTGGCTTCCACCATGGTGAGGCCTGCCCAAATGGAATAGGCCGCCACCCAAGATGCCAGGCCAGTCGGAGGAGCAGGTGTTTGCAGACTCACAGAGCCCCGGGTTCAAAATCTAGATCCTCTGCAAACTAGCCATGTGGCTCAGTAGTTGGCTGAGCCTCTCCAAGCCCCAGCGTGCGAAGCAGGGAGGATACACCACAAAGCAGCTGGAGGATTACGCAGGCACAGGGCCCAGCCCACAAACAAAGCTCAAGTATTCGTTCTCTCCCCTACTCTCTCAACTTTCTTTCCTCTGATGGAAAACTGGCACCACTCAGCCATGGATCTCTGGGAACATCCATCCCTCCTCCTTTCCTCCTCCAACAAAGCACTCAGAGGATTACAGGGCTTGCCTTGTTCATCCCTCAGTGCCCACTGGCCTCCGGCCCAACCTGACCCACCTCAGAAGAGACCCAGGCTGCCAGCCCCCCCCCACCCCCCACCAATCCCCAAACCACTCCAGGTCCCCGCATCTTACCCAGACTGAAGTGTCTGAGGACCACAGACTCAACAAAGGTTCTTAGAGCTTAAGAGGCGCTTGAGCGATATGTTTGTCCAATGCTCGGAGAAGGATGTGACCAATCCAGGGTCAGAGAGCGGCAGAGCCAGAACCAGAGGCCGGAGCCACGCGTCCCGGATCCAAGTGTGAAAGGGACCTGGAACCTGCACTCACTCAAAGTGGCTTCTAAGGAGACTTGGACTAAGCCAGTGATTCCCAGGGTGTGTTCGGGAGCAGTACCAGCACCTGGGCTATTCTTGGAATGCAAATTCTCAGACTCCTCCCCCAGACTCTAATTGGTCCAAAAGTGCAGGATGAGGCCCAGCAACCTGTAGTTTAACAAGCTCACCCGGGGATTGGGAACCACTGCCCTAAGCCGATGGCTCTTAATACTGGTGTCCATTAAAATCACCTGCAGAGGCTTTGAACCAGGACAGGGCCCTTCCCTCAAAATGCTAATTGAATTGGTCCGTGCTGGCCTGGACAGCTAGAGCTTTGGAAGTATCCCAGGTGATTGCAAGGTGCAGCCCGGTAGAGAAACTACCCCCCCACCCCAAGCTAACCCCACTCACCTGAATTTCTTACCCTCTATGCTCTCAAAAAACTAGGCTGGAAGGACGCAGAAGGGGACCAGGGGCTGAGTATGTTCCCAGCCAAAGTTGGCTCCTTGTCCCTTCGTTGCCATACCTATTGGCCCCGTGGCTGCCTAGGCAAACCTTTCCTCTGCATTCCTGGAGGGGCTCAGCCTCACGGCCTGTGTGGCACTCTTGGCGGGGACACTAAAATGCAAACCTTCGGCCCAACACCTCACTAGTGCCCCGTTCCTTCATCTGCAGTATGGGGAATCATAACTCGCAGGAGAAAAATCCCAGTACGGCAGCCTTCCGTCATCCAGCTGCCACCCACATCGCCAGTCTCCTGCCTTGTTTCTTCCCACCACGTTCACCTTCTCACCTGCACATGTGCTGCCCTTTCTGCCCAGAATGTGCTTCTTAACTTCTCTGCCTGCAAACTTCTGCTTATCCTTCAAGACCCTAGTCAGTTGTCACCTCCTCTTTGCAGCCTTCCATAACTGCCCTGTTAGGCAGGGCTCTTAGAGTGGTAATCCACAAAAGCCTAACTCAAGCTGCTTTAGGCCTGGTATCTGGTCATCAGTCTCCTACTTTTGGTGCTGGTTTCCTCCAACTTGCCCTTGTTCCCCAGTAGGATGGCTTCTTGGGGTGACCAGACTACCCCCGGCGTCTCCAGGCTCACATCCTATCAGTGAGCAGCCCCAGCAAGTAAGAGCATCTCTGACTCAATAGCTCCAGACACGGCCCAGGGTTTTTCAGTGGCCTGGATTGGGTCCCATGCCTGTCCCTGAACCCAGAAATTCTTGAAGCCTGGGGATGGGGTCAGCACAAACCAAACCAAACGGGGTGAAGCAGGAGAGGTGTGATTCCCAGAGGGAAATTAGGGAGCAAGCACCAGATGGAAGAATGGGAACTCGGCCACATCAACCTGCAGCATGAGGCCTTGAATGAGTTAGGACTCCTCCTCTCTGCTCTGGAAGGTTCGGAGCTCCCCCTGATTGGAGCATGGCAGTTACTGCTTGCCACTTGGCTTTCCACACATTTGACCCTGGCTGCATAACGTGAGCTCTGAGACTAGAGACGACAGACTAGCCAAGTCTACAGCAGCCAGATGACAAATCTCTGACAGAAGGGCAGGCTTCTCCCTGATGGAGGAAATGGCACGATAATCACTCTTGGGGCAAGGTGGTCTTTGTGGAGAAAATACCTGCTAATGGTGAAAAGTCCAGGATGGTAGGAGTGAACTAGTGGAGAAGAAGAGAGAGGAAAATTGCTCTGTATGATAAAGTTGAGAGTGTGGCCACCCAACGAGGAGCTGGCAGGAAGACCTGAGAAGAAGAGAAGAGAAAGTTCTGGAATCCCTCAGGAGCAGACTCGAGGCTAGACAGCCAGTGTCTCCCAGAGGCTGGAAGAAGACAGAGCACTAGAGGTGATGCTGGGCGGGCTATACCCCTCTGACTCCTTCAGAAGTTCAGCAAACATCGGCTACACTCAACAGCCTGTGTTTGCAGCTGGTTGGAGAATCAAGGGGAATGTGCCTGGGTTCTTCTGTAGACTCCACACGGGGCAGAGAAAAGAAATCATGCACAGAAGGAAAGATGCAGGGGAAGCAAGAATTCAGTGGAAATATACTGGACACCATCGAATTTAAAATGGTTAGAGGGCAACGACGTGGATGGAGCTAGAGTTTATTAAGCTAAGTGAAATAAGTCGGTCAGAGAAAGACACATACCATATGATTTCATTCGTACGTGGAATTTAAGAAACAAAACAGATGAACATAGGGGAAGGGAAAGGAAACTAAAATAAGATAACAACAGAGAGGGAGGCAAACTAGAAGAGACTCTTCACGACAGAGAACAAACTGAGGGTTGCTGGGGGAGGGGATGGGCTAAATAGAGGATGGGCATTAAGGAGGGCACTTGTTATGATGAGCACTGGGTGTTGTATATAAGTGATAAGTCACTAAATCCTACACCTGAAACCAATCTTCACTATATCTTAACTAACTTGAATTTAAATTAAAACTTGGAAGAATTAGTTGGTTTCTGCTCAGGTCACGATGTCCCAGTTTATGAGTTCAAGCCCTGCTTGAGATGCTCTCTCTCTCTCTCCCTCTCTCTCTGCCCCAACCCTCCTCATGAGCCCACGTGCTCTCTCTCTTTCTCTCAAAATAAGTAAACTTCAAAAAAAAAAAAAACTTGGAAGAATTAAAAATAATAATAACAGATAATTATAAATGGGGGCGTCTGGGTGGGTCAGTCTGTTAAGTGTCTGACTCTTGATTTCAGCTCAGGTCCTGATCTCATGGTTTGTGAGATCAAACCCCGTATCGGGCTCTACATTGACAGTGTGGAGCCTGCTTGGTATTCTCTCTCCCTCCCGCTCCTTTTCTCTGCCCCTGCCCACTCATGCTCTCTCTCTCCCTCTCAAAATAAATAAATAAACAAATATATTTTTTAAAAAATAAAATAATAAAATGGGGGGGCATCTGGATGGCTCAATCTGCAGAGCATGTGACTCTTGATCTCAGGGTCGTGAGTTCAAGTATGGCGTGGAGCCTACTTAAAAAAATAAAATGGTTAGAATGGTAAACTTTCTGTGTATTTTACCACATTTTTTTTAAAGAAGTAAAAATGGGGGCAGCTGGGTGGCTCAGTTGGTTGAACGTCCGACTTTGGCTCAGATCATGGTCTCATGGTTCACGAGTTTGAGCCCCACATCGGGCTGTGTGCTGACAGCTCAGAGCCTGGAGCCTCCTTCAGATTCTGTGTCCCCTCCTCTCTCTGCCCCTCCCCTGCTCCTGCTCTGTCTCTCAAAAATAAATAAATGTTAAAAAGTGAAAATAAAACACTTTAAATAAATAAATAAATAAATAAATAAATAAATAAATAAAATAAAGAAGTAAAAATGGGGCACCTGTCTAGTGCAATTGGTGGGGCATGAGACTCTTGAGCTCAGAGTTGTAAGCTCAAGCCCCACATCGGGTGCAGAGATTAGTTTAAAAAAAAAAAAAACTTAAAAAAAAAAAGAAGTAAAAATTATCTGCATGGTGGGGACAGGAGGAGAATTCAGGAGAAGTAGGAAACTGGAGCCCGAGCAATCCCCAGACGTGGGAGTAGAGCCTCACTAGATCTCCCATGGTCCATGCACTTGACTTGGGACCAGTTTTTCTTAAATGTTAAGGAGAAGGGTGATGCTACATGGCTCAAGTCAAGTTACTGTTACATTATAAAGAATTAATAAATACATCACTGTGATTGTTACGATGATTATCTATTCCATGGCTCCATTTCACCAGTATGGAGCAGACGAGAAACCTAATACCGTATCTCACTGATTCTAAGATTCCCGACTTTTCGCAGTTTAACCATCCTGAAACTGTGCACCTTACAAATACTAGTATAATACAGCTGGCAGCATTTTATCTTTCCTGTTGGTACATAAAATAGCAATGCTTCTTTTTTTTTTTAATATATTTTTAACAATTTATTTACTTTTGAGAGACAGAGAACGAGCAGGGGAGGGGTAGAGAGAGAGAGGGAGACGCAGAATCCCAAGCAGGCTCCAGGCTCTGAGCTGTCAGCACAGAGCCCCAGACGGGGCTCGAACCCACGAACCGTGAGAGAGATCATGACCTGAGCCGAAGTCGGATGCTTAACCGACTGAGCTACCCAGGGGCCCCAAAATGGCGATGCTTCTTGAGGCGTCTGCGTAGCTCAGTCGGTTAAGCCTCCAACTCTTGATCTTGGCTCAGGTCATGATCTCACATTTTGTAAGTTCAAGCCCTGCTTCCGGATTTGTGCTGACAGAGCGGAGCCTGCTCAGGATTCTCTCTCTTGCTGCCCCTCCCCCCCGCCACGCTCTTGTTCTCTCAAAATAAATAAACACTTAAAAAAAAATAGCGATGCTTCTTACAATCACTATTCTAGGTCTGTTTCTCTGCGTTCCTTCTCAGGGAAGTAAACTTGGACATGCCCTCAAATCCATATCCTCCGGAAGCACAGGGACGTTCTGACTGTGAAGTGCGATATTGGGGGCATTCAGTCCACTGAAAGCCAGCTGCCCTGACCACTTCTATTTTATGAAGTCCGACCCCAGCCCGCAGAGGGCCTGCACAGCTGGGAAAGATGTGTCTGCAGAAGGAAATTAGTTTCTCAGATGTGCGATGTTTGCAGAGGAAGTGACACATGGTGTTTACTCCATGAGCCCTGCATCCTGCACTTACGAGTCGCCTGTGCCCCTCGAAGGACCACACGAGGACGCAGGGCCAGGGGACAGCCCATCTACGTGAAGGTAAAGGACAGTTAGCAATCACCTGGGAAATGCTCTGCCCTCCCTGTAAGGAAATGCTCTCTCACTTAAGATCAGCAACCCCAGGCCTCTTCCTGAGCCACCTTGGAGCTCTGTGTCCGACTGCCTTTGAACCCTCCGTACCAGCTTGTGTTAACCTGGCCTGAGATCCTGACGAGGATCTCAGCAAGGCCCAGAAGGCTAAGTCTGAGCAGAGCCCTTGGAGGGAGGCAGCACGGTGTGGCAGCAAGAATCAGGGACAGGGGCAGCCAGATAAAATATCTGGGTGTCTTGTACTTTTATTTGCTGGCAGCCTAATCTGGGGCAACCCAAGGGCCATGAATCTCTGGACCCCCGTGGCCACCAGACACAGCCCCCTCCTCCTGGGACCAGCATGGAGGCTCCAGGCTTGGTGTTTCCCGAGGGGACAGCATTTCCCCCAACTTCCTCACACTTCTGTGGGACGCTATCTGCAGGCCACTCACCTTCTGCTGTGAGCCTCACAACCTGCCTCTTTCAAACCAGAGGGTCCAGCTATGAGCCTGACAGGGCCGGCTTCAAGGGCATGTATGGTCAGCAGAAAGACATTCAGGTCCTAATCCCAGAACCTGTGAATATTACCTTCTAGGGAGAAAGGGAGTTGGCAGATATGATTAAGAATTTAGAGAATGTCCCGGATTATCCGGGGTGGGTCCTAAATGCAATCTTCCTATACCACAGTGGCCGCAGATTTGATGACAGAGGCAGTAGGAGGTGTGACAACAGAAACAGGAAGTGAGGTGATGGAGGAAGGGGCCCGAGCCAAGGCACACGGCGGGGGGGGGGGGGGGGGGGGGCGCTCCACAAACTGGAAGGGGCAAGAAACGATTCTCCCCTCCAGCCCCAGGAGGGAGTGCAGTCCTGCCCAGAACTTGATTCCAGCCCAGAGAGAGAGAGAGAAAGAGAGAGACGCAGTTTCAGGGTTCTAGCCTCAAGAACTATGAGAAAACAAAGTTGAATCATTGTAAGCCACATGGTTTGTGGTAATTTGTTACGGGTCACACAGGGCCTGTGCTCAGAAGGGCCCCACTGTTGGTTGAACGGTCTGCGGGGACTATCTTAAAATTCCGATTTTTGAGCACATTTTCATTTTGCCCTGGGCCCCACAGTAGCCGCTCCTGGGTTCTGATATACTTGCAGCTCTCACTCCAAACCTGCACGTCACCCGGAACATCAGTGTTACTCCAAAATGGGGCAGAAAGGCCTTGTTCTGGTATTAAAGCAACCCTCTCTCTTACAGGAGAGCATGCAAATTTCACATACATTTAAACAGTACAGTAGGAGAGTTCTTTCTTTTTTTTAACATCAGTATTTCTGTCTCTCCATCCAGTGCAATCTACAATGTCATCACCTCCAGGAAGTTTTCGAGGATTGATCACACAGAACTGGTGGTGGAGTCAGCCTGCTCTCTAGAGATCAAAAACTCCCTGGGCTCTCCAGCCTCCCTCACTGCTCCGGCTCCCTAAGACGCATAGCTCTGTTAGCATATTTGTGGCACAGACCCTGTGTGGGACTCAATGGTCAGCAATCCCAGTTGACCCAGCAATCCCTGGGTCAAAGTCGTAGCTTACTTAGTCAGCTGGTGTTTGAACAGGATTGCATGGGCTTTGGAGTCAGAGAGTTGAGAGTTTCAATCTTGCCCCACCAAGGACCAGGCACATATTCTTTCGATCATTCAACTATGACCTGAGCCCCTGCTATGTGTCAAGCGTTGCTCTAGACGCAGGTGATAAAGGAGCACATCATGTTGTGTCTTTTCAATCTGGTATCATGGCCACCCCCTTAGAGTCTCCTCTACAGAAGGAAAGCCAGGACCTTATCTCCCAGCATCTCCTCCCCTCTATGTTTCTGGCTTAGATACTATCAGTGAGAGGTATGCAGAGGAGATTTGGAAGTCAAAAGAGAAGACATTTGCCTCTGGAGTGCTTGCAGGCAGATGGGGGACATCACGTTTACAGCAACTTCCGGATAAATGCCTGCAAATTACTTGTAGGTAGGTGAGCTAGCCAGCAGCAGCTTTCTGGAAAGTTCTTTAAGATTCACAGCAGCTTCTGGGCAGGCTCTTAATTTTCCGGGGTGCCTGGGTTGCTCAGTCGGTTGAGCATCCGACTTCGGCTCAGGTCACGATCTCACAGTTCATGAGTTCAAGCTCCACGTTGAGAACAGAGAGCCCGCTTCGGATCCTCTGTCCCAGCCCCATCTCTGCCCCTACCCCACCCCCTCTCTCAAAAATAAATATTTAAAAAAAATTTTTTTAATTATTTTCCTTGTCACAACAGATTGAGATACTTGACAACCAATTCCAACATTTCTCAAAATTCACGGCGGGCTCTAGGTGAGCTCTTGAGAACCACCCACTTTCCTGTGGCAAGCTGAGACCACCAATGCCTCCACGGTCTTGACACCCTATGGGCCTCCCTACAGTGGTGTGAGCCTCTAATCCCATGAATTAAAACCCTTCACATGTGGAATCTAGAGCACGGCCCCTGTTTTCCTGAGTAAGCCATAGCTGAAACCAACAGCCCACAAATCAAAGCTCCTGTCCTCCAAAGAGCCTGCATTTCCAGTGGACCGAGGCAGAACATAGACAATCAAAGGAATAAATAAAAGTTACTTTGGTTAAGGTGGTCAAAGGGGCCCTCTCTGAAAAGGTGACTTTTGAGCTGACTCCTAAATGATCCAAAGGAGGCAGCCATGGGAAAGGCCGGGAGAACTTTCCAGACAAGGGCAACTGTGAGTCAAAAGGCCCCAACGAGAGAATGAAGGTGGCATATCCAAGAAATAGCAAGAGGCCTTCGCTGTTAACCGGACTAGAGAAGAACACCCCTCCCACCTCCGAGGTACCACTACTGTCTAATCTCTACTTCGAGAACCTGTGACTGCAGTGATCTTTCTCAGCCTTCTGTTTACTGGACTATTGTCCGTCTTCCTTTATTATGATACAAGCCCATGTGCTCAGGGCCTTGACTTGTTGAACACTCTGTCCCCGTGCCCAGGCCAATACGCGAACGGCGGGGTGTTTAATGGCTGGGGAATGACCCAGCAAATGAATAAAGCATATGAATGTCATCACGGAGGTATGTCCAATCAGTGTCGAGGAGGGAACATTAACCCTGCGCGGGCTGAGCAGTGGACTCTGAAGGTTTCTTCCTGACGATCTTTGAGTGCTACTCTAATGCAAGACAAGTAGGCCCAGGTGAGCCACAAAAGAGGCCTTTGATTTTGTACTTCTGGCCGTGTTTATCCAAGTGCCGTGTGCAGTTTGGCTCAGTCTGACACAGACATTCTCCAGGGCGTTAAGTGAGAAAGGAGTTTCAAGGCTAATTATTGCTTGCTGTCATACAACACAGTTCCCCCTGTAAATAGAAACCAGCTAAGCTTCAAATCCAGGAAGGTCTCCAGGTGTGTGGGGAGAAGAGGTTTCACGGGGAAGACCTCTATATTTGCCTTTGCATGGACACATAGACAGACAGACTTTTTTTTTTAAAGCCTGAAACGTTTGTCCAGTTATGTTGCCATGGTGACACCCAAGGATGAGAACAAAAGATGTGGCAACTAAAATCAATTGGCCACAGTCAAGTTGCTAAGGCCTCATGGTCCTTCCTTCCCTTCCCCTCTCTGCTCCTCCAACCTTGGGCTCCCATGATAATTGAGGCACAGAGGAAGTGTTTGGTAGCCAAAGTAAAGCGACCTTTTTAAAACACAAATCTGATCGTGTCGGTCCCCCGCGCTAAACCAGTCAGGGTTTCTCTGTTTGCCACTTGACTAAAACCCTAACCCCTTATTGTGGTCTGCTAGGCTCTCTATGAGCCTCCCTGCTGATCATAGAATTTTACTGTCCCTTGGGCCTCTGCCAACAAGGGGTATCAACAAGCCAAGGGCTCTCCCTCCTCGATACCTTGGTACATGCTCTTCCCCAGTTGCCTGGTCATTCTAGGCATTTGTCACCTCCTGGTGTCTATCACCTCCCAGCGACCTCCCTGACTACCCTATGTGAAGTGGCTCACCCTAAATATTCCTTCCCAGGACTCCATGGTATTCCTTTCTAGCCCTGCCTCCAGTGTATATTTGTACATTTATTCACCATCTGTCTCTCCCACTTAATTAGAAACTCTTTAATGGCAGTCTATTTGTTCACTCTTATAATCCATTGCCCAACCCAATGCCTGGCATGCAGTAGGCACTCAATAAACATTTGCAGTGAATTATTTAGCAGCTATCTCCACCCTGAGGGAAGGAAGTAGACCAAGTAGCACATTTCCTAACCCAAGGGGGGAGGGAGAGAGTAGGGAAGTGGGGGTACCCAAGGACCTTCAGGAAGTCTCAGCTCAGCTCATGCTGAGAAGATCAAGGAAGATGGCCAGCATGTGGCCCCAGTCCCTGGGGAGGCTCCTGCTGTCACACCCTGGGAGAGACCTCTCCCTCTTTGTCCCTCCCTGGTTGCTCTCTAGAATTGGGGAGCAGTTGCCTATAGGTGGGACCATGAAGAACTCACTTGCAGGTTGAATTACTGGCACTTGGGAAGGCCGGTCATTCCTCAGAGCATCTTTTTTCATCTTAATAATAATCGCCACTGGCTTTTATCAGCATACCTTCTCTGCCAGAAATTGTGCTGAGAGCCCTTTACAAGTATCATCTCATTTAGCCCTTGCAAAAGTCCTGTGAAGTTGAGGTTACTCTCCATTTTTCAGATGAAGGTGCTAAGTCTTAGAGAGGTTAGGGAAATTGCCCAAAGTCACAGGGCCACTAAACCTGAAGAGCTTGACCTCTTAACCATTAAGTAAGACCGCTATTTCCCCTCCAACCATCCTTCCACATCCCCATCAGGCTGAGAAAAACCTGAGGTCCCGTCAGTAGGCATGAGGATTAGTCAGGGGCATAGGGCTGGGGGCACAACTGAAGAAGCTGGGTGTTTGGCCTTACTGAGAGGAGGTCTATAATTCTGTGGGAGAGTATGAGGATGAATTAGGATGATTAGAAGTATAATAAGCAAACTGAAGAATACTTCTTAAAGGCTGAAAGTATTAGGTATTCATGGTAGCTGCCACAACAGACAGGTCTTGAAATCCCAGTGGCTGACGCTGGTTGTTGGCTCCCCTCCAAGAGGTGAATCTGGAGCCCAGGCTGCTTCCATCTTGCAAGTCTACCATTGGAGTCCTTCCCCCCCGCAAGCCTCCTGGAGGGGGAGAGCCACAGTGTGCAGAAGGCTTTGGGCTGCGTCGGCCTGAAAGGGCCATATCCTGTCCTCTTGCATTTTCATTGGCCAGAATGTGGTCACATGGTCTCAGTTGAACTGCAAAGGAGGCTGGGAAACGTAAACTCCTTTGTTCCCCAGAATGGAAAACAGTAGGGTGAACACAACGTTGTTTCTACCATGTTGTGTAAGAAGTAAAATGTAATCATTCCAAATAATCCAGTTAAAAAATGAGCAGAAGACATGAATAGATGCTTTTCCAAAGAAGACACCAGAGGGCTAACAGACACATGGAAAGATGATCAGTATCACTCATCATCAGGGAAATACAAATCAAAACCACAGTGAGAGATCACCTCACACCAGTCAGAATGGCTAAAATTAGCAACACAGGAGACAATAGGTGTGGTGAGGATGCAAAGAAGGGGGAACCCTCTTACACTCTTGGTGGGAATGCCAACTGGTGCGGTCACTCTGGAAAACCAGTGTGGAGGTTCCTCAAAAAGTTAAAAGCAGAACTACTCTACCATCCAGCAATTGCACTACTAGGTATTCACCAAAGGGTACAAAAATACTCATTCAAAGGGATACATGCACCCCAATGTTTCTAGCAGCATTATCAATAGTAGCTAAATTATGAAAACAGCCCAAACGTTCATTGACTGATGAATAGATAAAGAAGATGTGGGGTGTGTGTGTGTGTGTGTGTGTGTGTGTGTGTGTGATGGAATATTACTCAGCCATCAAAAAGAATGAAGTCTTGCCATTTACAATGACATGGTTGGGAGCTAGAGCTAAGATTTCACTCATTTGTGGTATTTAAGAAACAAAACAAATGAACATGGGGGGAAAAAAGAGAGGCAAACTGGGGTGCCTGAGTGGATGAATCGGTTAAGCGTCCTACTCTTGGTTTTGGCTCAGGTCATGATCTCACAGTTCCTGAGATCAAGCCCTGCATCGGACTGTGTACCAACAATGCAGAGTCTGCTTGAGATTCTCTCTCTCTCCCTCTCTCTCTGCTCCTCCCCACTCACGTTGTCTCTGTCTCATTCAAGTGTTGATGCAAGTGTTGAATCGCTAAATTCTACACCTGAAACTAATATTGCACTGTATGTTAACTAACTGGAATTTAAATAAAAACCCGAAGGAAAGAAAATTAAAAAAAAAAAGTCATCATTTTACCTCCTGTGATCCTGCCATGGACAATATTTACATAGTCATATGTAGGCAAACACTGGATGTTGGTTCAATCAAAAGTCATAATATAACTACATTAGTAACCTGAAGAGAGCAGAAGTGAATGCATGGGGAGTTTCCAGGGCTGGGGAAAGAGTGACATTTTTTTTAGCAGGGGGTCAGTAGATAACATAAAAAAAATGTTAATCAAGAAATAGCATTATGAACAGGTTATTTAGAAATATGATAGAAAACACAAAAGGAAGGCTTGAAGAGCTTAAAGAGTTTGACTCTAGGAAGGTGGCTTCAGAGGTAAAGGGTGTAATACCGTCTAATTTTAATTTTTTAATCAGGTACTCGTTTTGCCCTGATAAAAATTAATTTTTAAAAAGAAAAACAAAGATGGGGCGCCTGGGTGGCTCAGTCGGTTGACCATCCAAATTCAGCTCAGGTCATGATCTCACAGTTGATAAGTTCGAGTCCCACATCGGGCTCTGTGCTGATGGCTCAGAGCCTGGAGCCTGCTTCGGATTCTGTGTCTCCCTCTCTCTCTGCCCCTCCCCTGCTCATGCTCTGCCTCCCACTGTCTCTCAAAAATAAATAAAAATGTTTTTAAAAAAACTTTTTTTTAAATTTTTTTTTTAACATTTATTTATTTTTGAGACAGAGAGAGACAGAGCATGAACGGGGGAGGGTCAGAGAGAGAGGGAGACACAGAATCCGAAACAGGCTCCAGGCTCTGAGCCGTCGGCACAGAGCCCAACGCAGGGCTCGAACTCACGGACCGCGAGATCATGACCTGAGCCGAAGTCGGCAGCTTAACCGACTGAGCCACCCAGGCGCCCCTAAAAAAACTTTTTAAGGAAACAAAGAAAGGTAACATCGTTGCTTCCCTAGTGAGCAAAAGGCAAGGGCACACACCAGATATGACATGTGGCAGAAGCACAGAGCAGAAACCCAGATGCATTGAGCCCAGCCAGATGCACACGTCTCCCGGCTTTTGCCACCCCTTGGAGAGGCATGTGTGGGCAGGGCTCAGTGGACATACTTCAGGCTGTGCTCCTGGGGAGAGACCCCAGAACAGTGAGGTTAGCTAGATTAAGCTGTGGATGCCCCCAAATCTCGGTGGCTTCACCCAAATTCCTTTGTGGCTCGTGTGCCCATCCTGGGAGAGCTGGCAGCGCTCTGCCCAACTCAGGCACTCGGGGATGGGGTGGGAGGAGGCCTCTCCATCCTAGAGCTGCCCCCTGGGTAACACACAGTCTCCTCAGTTGTCTCTTCCAGGAAAGGAGCTGGAGGGTGGTTTGCCTGCTCCCCAGTACTTCAGCCCACAAGTTACACACATGCTTTCCTCTCACAGCCCGCTAGCCAGAGCCCCACCCAACTGAAATATAACCCTCTGGGCACCCAGAGGGGAGGAAAATTGGACGTTGGTGCACACGGATAGTGTCTACACAGATCCTAATTTTCTGTCACCGGGGAAATTTTAGAGGAGTTGGAGGAGGCGGGGACTCCATGACTGGGTTGGAAGATTTGGGGTTTTACACTCAGGGTTACAGCCTTCGACGAGGGTCAGGCTGTGGACACACGAGTGGGCCCCTCCCCTCCACAATATCGGAGTCGGTGACCCGCCTTCTGAACCCACTACAGCATGAAATGGGTTAATATTTCAAAGCACTAGGGAAATGGAGGAGAAAGTCCACCAGGCTCGAACGTTCCATCCATTCCCTGCCTCTAAGGAGAACCTCGTCAAACCAACCATAAAGAGCATAAGCCAAAGGATAAACGAAAATGTGACACGATTTTCAACCACAGCAGAGCTCCCTCTTAGGACCCACCAGGTCCCTTCAAGCTCAACTTCCCTTTCATTTCTTCCAGAGACAGCGTGAGGCCTCTGACCCAATCCCCTTATCATCAAACACCCTCGTCTCACCGTCGTACTGCCCCACTGACCTGGATACACAGAATCTCCACTGGCCTGGGGAAGGGGGCATAGTCTAGCTATTTCTCCAGGTTTGGGATACGCAAAGGCTATTTTTATCGAATTGGCTCCAGGATTTCAAGGCAAGGAAACCTTCAGTACTGGTCTGTTTCCATCAATGTAAAGATGATCCCTAGGGCCACAAAAGTGTCTGAGAGACGTAAGCAATAATGACAACAATAACAGGAACCAACATTTATTGAGTGCGTCAATCCCATGGTGGTTTACTTGTTTTAACTCCTTTTGTTCTCCCCACAGCCCAGAGAGGCAGGAATTGTCACCCCCCCCCCATTTTATTAAGGATGAAAGAGACTTAGTGATTTCCCTGGTACGCAGAGCCAATAAGTAGAAAGGCCGGGATATGAACCCGTGCGGTCTTGCACGGAGTCCAGGCTGAGGAGCTTTACAAAATTTAGGTTCGAATCCTGGCTCTGCTGGTTCACATACATTGTGGCCTTAAGAAAATCACCCATCGTAAACGGTTTCCTGCTATGTTACTGTGAACGTATTGACTATTGAAGCATGGTAAAAATAAATAAGTAAATAATCACTTAATCTTTTTTTTTTTAATGTTTATTCTTGAGAGAGAGAGACACACACAGAGTGGGGGGAGGAACAGAGAGAGACAGAGACACAGAATCCGTCAGCACAGAGCCCGACGTGGGGCTAGAACTCACGAACCGTGAGATCATGACCTGAGCCGAAGTCCGGCGCTTGACCGACGGAGCCACCCAGGCGCCCCGAAAATCATTTATCTTTGAGCCCCCGTTTCTACTAAAATGCAGGTGCTAATATCTACTTCTCCAGAGGTTGTTGAAAGTTAAATGGAATGCCCTCTGTAAATTTCTCAGCACAAGAGACTGGCGCACGGGGATGCCTTCTTAGCTGCCCTAGACTAGAGTTCTCGATCTCTTTTTGGCGATGCTCCCCCAGCCCCCAGCCCAACCATGGTTTTCATCCATGAAGTAGAGATCAGCACAGTCACGCACAGTAAGACCACATAGTAGGTGCTAGAATACTTTTGTCTTCCCTCACCCCTCTGACTACTAGGCATTTGGGTCATTTCCAGGTTCACACTGCTATAAACACTTGGCCTCACATGTTTTGCCCAGGCCTGTGCAAAAGGTGCCAGGCCTCTGGCATCTCGCCCCACCTTCTGAGTCAGACCCGTGGAGGTGCCGAAGGGGGCCTGGCTGAGAAGCGCCTCCTGGCACAGCCCTCGCCCTCGACTGGAAAAAGCAGAGAAGGCACAGCTGTCTGCCACTGCCCCGCACTAGCTGGGGCCCCGCCTGCCTGTGTCTGCGAAACATCACCCTGAACGAGAAGCTGCCTGATAAAAATGAGTCCAAGCAAAATTCATTTTTATTTTCCCACATCCACTTTTAGTCATTAGCTCAGCTTTCACACCCCACAGCCATCAGCCAGTTCAGTGGACGCCAGCCATCACCCTCCCAGAGCCACGGCCAGACCAAAAGCTTACTGCCTCCAGAGGCCCAAGTGCCCCACACCCCCTTTTTGCCTTTGAACTTAAGACTTACGAAGGACCAGAGGTTCCCAGGGCCAAGGATTCAAACGAAATTCTGAACCCTAAATGAGAAAGAACCAAACCGATTCTCTGACCCTGAAAGGAAAATCCAAAGACACTTCTTCTCCTGAACCGTGAATCACATCCAAGTTTTTTGCAGTGAAAAAAAAATTTTTTTTACTCTGTATTTTATTTTTGAGAGAGAGAGAGAGAAAGAGAGAGCACGTGCACGTGTGAGCAGGGGAGGGGCAGAGAGGGAGGGGGACAGAGGATCCGAAGCAGGCTCTGCACTTACAGCAGTGAGCCTGATGTGGGGCTTGAACTCATGAACTGTGGGATCATGACCTGAGCCTGAGCCAGAGGCTTAACTGACTGAGCCACCCAAGGGCCCCTCGATGAAAAACTGTGACCCACACCGTAGGCTTTGGGGTCAGTAAAACTGAGCCTGTTTCCCTATCTGTAGAATAAGGATACAGATTACTTCCCTTAGTCCATTCAGGCTGCTATAACAAAAATGCTGTAAACTAAGTAAGTGGCTTGAAAAACCGAAATTTCTCTCTCACAGTTCTGCAAGCTGGGAAGTTCAAGATCAAGGTGCAGATCTTCCTGGCAACTTCCTACTGTGTCCTCAAAGGGTGGAAGGGGTGCGAGGGGTGAGGGAGCTCCCTAGGGTCTTTTTTTTTTTTTAATTTTTTTTTAACCTTTATTTATTTTTGAGACAGAGAGAGACAAAGCATGAACGGGGAGGGGCAGAGAGAGAGGGAGACAGAATCGGAAGCAGGCTCCAGGCTCTGAGCCATCAGCCCAGAGCCCGATGCGGGGCTCGAATGCACGGACCGCGAGATCGTGACCTGAGCTGAAGTCGGACGCTTAACAGACTGAGCCACCCAGGCGCCCCCCTAGGGTCTTTTTTTTTTTTAATTTTTTTTTTCAACGTTTATTTATTTTTTGGGACAGAGAGAGACAGAGCATGAACGGGGGAGGGGCAGAGAGAGGGAGACACAGAATCGGAAACAGGCTCCAGGCTCTGAGCCATCAGCCCAGAGCCCGACGCGGGGCTCGAACTCACGGACCGCGAGATCGTGACCTGGCTGAAGTCGGACGCTTAACCGACTGCGCCACCCAGGCGCCCCCGTAGGGTCTTTTTAATAAGGACACTAATCCTTTTCATGAGGGCTCTACCCTCATGACTTAATATCACCTCTCAAGGGCCCCACCTCCTAAGCCCATCACACTGGGGTTAGGATTTCCACCTATGAATGGCGGTGGGGGAGGGGACACAAACATTCAGCCCACGACAGTTCCTTCATAGGTGTCTGCAGAGGTTAAGATGAGCAACACCTGTGCAGTCCCTGGCAGGTCCCTGACTCGGACTCAGCCGTCAGCCTTCCCCCCGAATTCCCTTTTGTGTGGGAGGCAGTCTGGGAGTGAGAGGACCATGGCTTTGCATGGAGAGAAACTCTTGCTGACTCTTCCTTCTATTGGACCTCTGTTCTCTCCCATGGAAGGTGGGATGATAACTTTCTCTGAGGGTCTCCTCGAGAATAAAGCAAGTTAGGTTCTGAGCTTCTCTGCCCCCATCAAGGAGCTTAAGTCCCAGGGGGCCATCCCAGATGGGCTCAGTTACAACTGGGATGAGGGTCTGGTTGGTGTGTGAGGGCTTCTCCCCTCCCCCAGTTGGAGGGTCCCCTGGGATAACACTGCACTTACCGAACCCAGCCCCCTCCCCTGCCCTGCTCACCCAGTTCTAGCCAAGGGGCTGGCAGAGAGTGCCCAGCTCTCCCCACCCCACTCAGCGTCACACTCTGCTACAGGGGTACCAACTCTGACGAGTCCCCAAACGTCTTACAGAATCTGGGGGGACGGGGCGCTGGGTGGCTCCATCAGTTAAGCGTCAGACTTCGGCTCAGGTCGTGATCTCACGGTTCGTGGGTTCGAGCCCTGCATCGCGCCAACAGCTCAGAGCCTGGAGCCTGCTTTGGATTCTGTGTCTCCCTCTCTGTCTGTCCCTCCCCCACGCACACACTCTCTCTGTCTCAAAAATAAATAAAATAATTTTTTTTTAATTTTTTAAAGAATTTGGAGGGGAATCTGCCCTCCCAGTTTTCATTCAAATCAAGAGTGAGCCAGGAGCCAAATCTGAGGGACAGTAGCCACACAGCACTCAAAATTGCTCTGTGCCCACCCCCAAGGAGTATCATGACCACATTAAGTTGTCAGGGCTGGTTCCTGATGCTTCCTTCAGATGAATTCTCTCCCCAGAGACCTTCCACCAGTTCACCAGACACATTTGAACCCTTTGGCACAAGACGGGACCAACCAGCACAACTGGTTCCCTGCACCATCACCAGAGAAACTTCCAAATCGAGTGACCTGAAGCACAATTGGAACGCCTCAATGTTCTGTAAGCTAAACTTGAACTAGTCTCTAGATGGGTGTGACGGTTTGGAGACAGAAAAAGGAATCCTTTCAATGTTTTAAAGCAATTTTTTTCTTTAAAAAAATCATTAAAATTATAAGACAATTAGAAACATGAGCATCTAGGGGCGCCTGGGTGGCTCAGTCAGTTAAGCATACGACTTCAGCTCAAGTCACGATCTTGCAGTTCACAGGTTCGAGCCCCACACTCTGTGCTGACAACTCAGAGCCCGGAGCCCGGTTCAGATTCTGGGTCTCCCTCTCTCTCTGCCGCTCCCCTGCTCTCTCTCTCTCTCAAAAATAAATAAACATCTTTTTTAAAAGGTCATTATTGGGGGCACCTGGGTGGCTCAGTCGGTTAAGCGGCCGACTTCGGCTCAGGTCATGATCTTGCGGTCTGTGAGTTCGAGCCCCGCGTCGGGCTCTGTGCTGACAGCTCAGAGCCTGGAGCCTGTTTCGGATTCTGTGTCTCCCTCTCTCTGACCCTCCCGCATTCATGCTTTGTCTCTCTCTGTCTCAAAAATAAACATTAAAAAAAATTTTTTTTAATTTTTTTTTTCAACGTTTATTTATTTTTGGGACAGAGAGAGACAGAGCATGAACGGGGGAGGGGCAAAGAGAGAGGGAGACACAGAATCAGAAACAGGCTCCAGGCTCTGAGCCGTCAGCCCAGAGCCCGACACGGGGCTCGAACTCACCGACCGCGAGATCGTGACCTGGCTGAAGTCGGACGCTTAACCGACTGCGCCACCCAGGCGCCCCTAAAAAAAAAATTTTAAAGGTCATTATTGAACAAACTGAGGGTTGCCAGAGGGAGGGAGACCGAGGGGTGGGCGAAATGGGGGGGGAGGGGAGTGGGAAATACAGGCTTCCAGGTATGGAATAAGCCGTGGGAGTAAAAGGCACAGCATAAGGAATATAGTCAATGATATTGCAATGATACACCTGTGGTGAACAGAGCATAATGTATAGATTTGTTGAATCAGTGTGTTGTACATCTGAAACTAATGTAACATTCTATGTCAACTATACTCAATTTTTTTAATTAAATGTTTAAGAAAAATCATAAGGAGGAGATAATACATTTATAGTACTGTACTGTATCGGAAAGAATCTGCATACAAGCGGACTCGTGCCGTTCAAACCTGTGTCATTCAAGGATCAGTTGTACATCCGATCTACCTCAAACCCCAAACTCTAAAAATAAAGCAGGTCTTCTTTAAATTTTTTTTAATGTTTTATTTATTTTTGAGAGAGAGAGAGAGACAGAGTGTGAGCAGGGGAGAGGCAGAGAGAGAGGGGGTAGACTCAGAATCCAAAACAGGCCGCAGGCTCTGAGCTGTCGGCACAGAGCCCAACTCGGGGCTCGAATTCACGAACCGTGAGATCATGACCTGAGCTGAAATCAGACGCCCAGCCCACTGAGCCACCCAGGCGCCCCAAAGCAGGTCTTCTTTAAATTCAAATCAGGGGGCGCCTGGGTGGCTCAGTCGGTTAAGCGTCCGACTTCAGCTCAGGTCACGATCTCACGGTTACTCGTGAGTTCGAGCCCCGCATCAGGCTCTGGGCTGATGGCTCAGAGCCTGGAGCCTGCTTCTGATTCTGTGTCTCCCTCTCTCTCTGCCCCTCCCCGTTCATGCTCTGTCTCTCTCTGTCTCAAAAATAAATAAAGGTTAAAAAAAAAATTAAAAAAAAAATTCAAATCAGAAAAATTGACCACATAGTAAGCCTGAAATTACATCTTTTTAAATCTGAAAAAGTAGAAATAGAACAGAAAACATTTTCTGTCACAGTAATAAGAATAATAGCAATTAAAATTGACATTAACAACAGAAAACAAAATTTCATCCAGAAATCTTTCAACTTTTTTTTTTTTAAATAATTCTCGGATAAAAAATGAAACAGGAATTTTACCTCCAGTCAAGAGGGCGAAACGGAGACAGGATTTACTTTCCCCCCAAAACAACCAAAACACGAGCGTTCCAAGGTACTGGACGTCAGTAACAAAGGACAATGTTTCCCGAGGAGCCGTGTCCAGGCCAGAGGGCCAGAGGGGGGCTGGGCAGGGCCAGGCAGCCTCCCTGAGTTGAAGAGACCACAGTAGCTAGATTTCACAGGACAGAGCGCCAGAGAGAGCTGTACAAGGAAAAACCTCCAAAGATGTCAAATATCTCTTGACTCCACCTGCCTCTCTCATCCTCGTTGGCCCTACGTGAGCTCAGACCATTCTCGTGAATATCCCTACAACGCTCCTTCCTGCAAACTCATCACACTGTGCAAACACATCTGATAGGCAAACCCTTCGGTAGCCGCTCACGGCCATCAGGGCGCACAGCTCCTCCATACTTCACCCAATAAAGCTTCTTGGGATGTGGCTCCTGCCCGTCCTTTCATCTTCTCCCTTATCCACCTCCCACGCCACACTTCACCCTCCAGCCAGTCCCCTGAATGTACCGTACTCACTCTTGCCCCTGGCCTTGGCACACCCGGTTTCCTCTACTTACATTTCCACCCCTCCTCCCCTTTGTCTGACTAATTCTTCTGGCTATCTCCTTACGGCTACTTCCTCTGGGAAACTTCCCCTGGCCCCACAAGACTACCCCTCCTGTGGGCTCCCCTAGTTCCTGCCAATGCATTAAAAATGTGTGTCTGAAGAGACTGTCTTTTTTCCATCGGATACTCTTTCTTGCTTTGCCGAAGATGAGTTCGCCATACGTTTGTGGGTCCCTTTCTGGGGTCTCTATGCTATTCCATTGGTCTATGTGTCTGTTTTTGTGCCAGTACCATACTGTCTTTATGATTACAGCTTTGTAGTACAGGCTAAAGTCCAGGATGGTGATGCCTCCAGCTTTGGTTTTCTTTTCCTTTTTTTAATTTTTTTTAACATTTATTTATTATTGAGAGACAGAAAGACACAGATCGTGAGCAGTGAGGGGCAGAAAGAGAGGGAGACACAGAATCCGAAGCAGGCTCCAGGCTCTGAGCTGTCAGCACAGAGCCCGACATGGGGCTCGAACGCACAAACCGCGAGATCATGCCATGAGCCGAAGTTGGACGCCCAACCGACTGAGCCACCCAGGCAACCCTGGTTTTCTTTTGCAACATTACTTTGGCTATTGGAGGTCTTTGGTGGCTCCATACAAATTTTAGGATTGTTTCTTCTAGTTCTGAGAAGAATGCTGGTGCTATTTTGATTAGGACTGCGTTGAATATGTAGATCGCTTTGGGTAGTATCAACATTTTAACAATATTTGTTCTTCCTATCCAGGAGCATGGAATCGTTTTCCATTTTTTTGTGTCTTCTTCAATTGCTTTCATAAGCTTTCTATAGTTTTCAATGTATAGATTTTTCACCTCTTTGGTTAGATTTATTCCTAGGTATTTTATGGTTTGGGGTGCAATTGTAAATGGGATCAATTCCTTGATATCTTTTTCTGTTGCTTCATTATCGGTGTATAGAAATGCAACTGATTTCTGTACATTGATTTTATATCCTGCGACTTTGCTGAATTCACGTACCAGTTCTAGCAGTTTTTTGGTGGAGTCTTTTGGGTTTTCCATGTAGAGTTTCATGTCATGGGGGTGAGGAAAATGGGAGACGGGCATGGAGGAGGGCATTTGTTGGGATGAGCACTGGGTGTTGTATTAAGTGATGAATCACAGGAATCTACTCCTGAAGTCATGACTACACTGTATATACTATATGATAGCTAATGTGACAAATTATTTTTTTTTAAATGTGTGTCTGTCCATCTTCCCCAGGGAGCTTCCTGAGAGAAAGACTTGACTTTATTCCCTGCTGGGTTTCCAGCACCTAGCATGTAGTAGGCACTCAATAAATCCTTCTCCAATTATCAACCACCTTGATAAACGGACAACAGTCACACAGCTATCTTACAGCAGTCAGTACATGATCTGTCTCCTCCAAAGCCCCTATTCTTTCATTTTTTTAAGTTTTTATTTATTTATTTATTTTGAGAGAGAGAGCAAGCATGCATGCATGAGGGAGGAGCAAAGAGACAGAGAGAGAGAATCCCAAGCAAACTCTGAGATCATGACCCAAGTGGGGATCAAGATTCAGATGCCTAGAGGTGCCTGGGTGGCTCAGTCGGTTAGGCGTCCAACTTCAGCTCAGATCGTGATCTCACAGTTTGTGAGTTCGAGCCCCGTGTCGGGCTCTGTGCTGACAGCTCAGAGCCTGGAGCCTCCTTCGGATTCTGTGTCTCCCGCTCTCTGACCCTCCCCCACTCACGCTCTGTCTCTCCCTCAAGAATAAGTAAACACTAAAAATAATAATAATAAACGTTTAAAGAGTCAGATGCCTAACCAAATGAGCCACCCAGGCGCCCCCATTCTTCCATTTCTCTGGAACACTTGAGAAGGACTCCAGAGAAGTTAATGGACCAATAGCCTTTGGAAGGTTACCTTCAGGCTATGTTAACTTTTTTTTTTTTTCAACTTTCTTTAAGAAGAATTTTAAGGTGGCCTCCTCCTTCATTCCCATAAAACATGGTTTCTAACCTTGGCTATACTCTGGAATCGTCTGGGGAGCTCTAAAAAATACCAATGCCTGGGTCTTACCCCCAGATGTTCTAATTTGATGGTCTGGAATATAGCCTGGGCTCCCTCAAGTGATTCTATCAGCTGGCAAGGCTGATGACTACCCTAAGGGTTATGTTCCCTTTTCAGCATGGCTTCTATTTATTCTTCAAAACCCAGGGCAAAGGTCAGCTCACAGGGCCCAGCACGTAGAAAGTGCTCAACAGAAATTCACTGAATTAACAAATTCATGGAGGAGTGAATTTCTAAATTGGACATTCTCTCCGAGATAGAAAAATCCCAGGCAGGGCCGCCCAGGTGGCTTAGTTGGTTGAGTGAATGACTCTTGATTTTGGCTGAGGTCACGATCCCAGGATCATGGGATCGAGCCCCATGTAGGGCTCTGCGTTCAGTATGGAGCCTGCTTGAGATTCTCTCTCCCTCTCTCTCTCTGCCCCTCCCGATTTGTGTGTGTGCATGTGCACACCGAGTGCTTTTGCACGCGCGTGCTCTCTCTCACACGCTCTCAACAAAAAAGAAAAAAAGGGAAAATCCCAGGCAGAGACAGCATTAGCATGCAGGAAGCGAAAGAATAATTGTCCCCCTAAACCAACTGGAAGGAGGCAGCACTCAGAGGAAGAACAAGACGCGAGGTAATTGTTCCCCCAGAAATTACGGCAACAAAGCCAAAGAGATGCACGATCATTAAAGTTTTCTGTTGAGCTGATGGACCAGTTACGAAAAATCCCGAATAAATAATAAAATGATGGCCTGGAGAGAGCCTCTGACAAGGAGGGCTCCTGCAGCCGTTTGTAAAAGTAGAAGGACAGGTTTACTGGATCTGGCAGGTAGAGGAAATCCTGACTCTCAGAGCTGAGGCTGTGAAAAAGGCTGTCCTTCCACGTGTCACTGGAGGTGTGTGCCTGCTTTGGCACTGCTCACTCCCCTGCCTGCAGGCGGTCACGTTGCAGGGGCCTCACCCCTGGCCACCCACTAGAAACAACTATGAAGCTTTAAGTATCCAGGCGCAGCCTCTCCGCCCCCTTACCCTGTATGGGTTCCGACTTCACTGATCTTGGGTGGGGGCCTGGTCACGGGGAGTTTAAAAGCCCCACCACCACCCCGCTGGGCGACTCCAATGCACAGCTAGAAGTGAGAAACACTGATGTACCGGAAACTGATGAGAAACTGATGATGTGACCGGAAGGGCCCTGAACCCCACCCACCCCACCCCCACCACCTTCCCCGCACTGGGCTAGCATACCTGCCAGGTGGCAGAAGGGCCATAATTGGAGGTCCTCACAGCAGTTCTCAGCCCAAAGTAATTACCAGAACCATCTGGGGTGCCTTTAAGGAAAACAAAGAGTGGGGTCCCGTCCCAGAGCATTTTAACGCTCCCAGGTGATTCTAAGGAGCAGCCAGGACTGAGACCCACTGGGTGAAAGCGAGGTTTCCTCCAACTTGTGCAAGAGTGATATGCATGGGGGCGGGGCGGGGGGTGATGGGGGGGGCTTGTGAAACATACCAGATCCTGCCCCAAGGAGTCCACAACTGGACTGGGCTGGCTCCAGGATGACGCCCTTTTAACAAGCACCTATTTTTAACAAATAACGCCCTGCTGGTTGCAGGCTTTAAACTTGCTGGATCACAAGGATTTCCTAGGACACGTGAAACGGATTCCAGATCCCATTCTAGATGCAATGAACCTGAATCTCTAGGAGAGGAACCCAAGAATCGTGTATAACAAGCAAGCCAGCTGATTCTGGGATCAGGCGTATATGGAAAAACTAAACCCTGAGAAGCCACCTAAAAGTAAAGAAGAGATAAATGAGTCGTTATGGTTTCCCACTGTCAAAGGGATCTGAGTTCAGTCAGTCAGCCAATAAACCTTTTCTACACATCTGCTCTACAACAAAGATTGCTAAGATGGAGGTATAAGCCTCCACCGTTTTTCCATCTACGGGGGCAGATCCTTCTCACCCAGAAGACCATCTCCAGTTTCTCCCCCAAGACCCCAAGCCTGCCACTACTCTCTTTATCCTTCAAGACCTGCTCTGAGCTGGGACGCCTGGGTGGCTTAGTCAGTTAGTCTTCGGACTCTGGATTCCAGCTCACGTCATGATTTTGCAGTTCCTGGGTTCAAGCCCTGAATCACACTCTGGACTGACACTGTGAAACCTGCTTGGGATTCTCTGTCTCCCTCTCCCCAGCTCGCCCTATGTCTCTCTCTCAGAATAAATAAATAAACTTTAAAAAGGCGGGCAAGCGCCCAGATGGCTCTGTCAGTTGAGCGTCTGACTTCAGTTCAGGTCATCTTGCTTGGGAGTTCGAGCCCCGCATCGGGCTCGCTGCTGTCAGTGTGGAGCCCGCTTCAGATCCTCTGTTCCCCCTGTCTCTCTGCTCTTCCCCTACTCACTCTCTATCTCTCTCAAAATAAATGCACTTAAAAAAAAAAAAAAAAAAAGACCTGCTCTGAGTGAATCCTGCTGACCTGCTGACCTCTGCCCTTTGTTCCCTCCCCACCTTCCCCGGAACACACATCTACTGGCCCATTTACGATAATGCTAGCAATTATTGTCAGCACCAACTGAGCTCTGCTGGAGGACTAGGTCTGTGGCTGGTTTATCTCTGCGACCCCCAGAAGCTTGTACCTGGTAGGCATGCAATGGGGGTTATAGTTTATCTGGGCACAAAATGATGTACAGATATACAGGGCAAGAGGTGCTCTGATAGAGGTAAATATTTACAATGAAAATGTGGGTATCAGGACCAAACACTGTGCTTAGCCCTAAAAGGAGACACAGAAAGGAATAAAATGCAACCCTATCCCAAGAGCCCCCCAGTCTAAGAGGAGAGGTGGAGAGTAACCACCATGATATGTTACCTGCATCACCTGCTATAGAGGTAAGCAGAGACAAGGTGTCCCCAAAAGGGACACATCATTTCTGGTTATTATCAGGGATTCCTTCAAGGAGAAACAGTATTTGAGCTCAGGCTGAAAGGGAGGACTTGTATATTTGAACGAGCAGACATAGGACAGCAAAGCATCCCGGGAGGAGGGAACAGTGTGAGCAAAGGTATGAAAGCAGCAACAGGAAGTCCCGTTTAGGAAGGTCTAGAGGTCAAAGAGAGCATGACCCAGAGCCTAAGAGCAGAGTGACGGGTGTTGGAGAGCCATGGACATGAGTCTGGAGAGACCTCAGGCCTCCCTCATCCTCATGGTTCCCCAGAGTGGCCTCCAGAAGAGGCTGACTTCCCTTTATCTGTTGTTTCTACATTTTCTAGATTTCTACTTCTTCATGAATTCAATTTCCTCAATTCACACATTGCCACTACTTGCAACATTTCCCCTGGGCCTCAGAAATGTATCACATGAAAGCTGAGCTGTCTGTGTTCAACAGCAGCTTGGCAGAGTTTCGTAGGCAAAGTCAGGAGGTGCCTAAATAGAGGCTCGTTGGGGAGGCTGGACCCTGCATTGGTGTGTTCATGGCACGAGCTCAAAATAGATCACAGGCTTCTTTTCCTGGGCCTCTCTCCCAAGGGTCGTATCCTGAACACTCAGTGAGCACCGGGTGACCTGGGTGGTCTCGGTGAACTCTAGCAGAGGTGGAGTATGGTGGGTGACTCTGGGCCCAGGAGAGCCTGGGGAGAAGGAACCAGAAGTCTGTTCTTAGACTCCCTAAGCCAAGGGAGAAAGGGGCAAGGGCAGTGACCAGCCCTGGAGCGGGGGTCAGAGGTCGGAGAGTAGCTAAAGATCACAGCAGCGTGAAAGGACAAAGGTGTAAAGGACAGAGGTTGGGGTCATCATTAAGTGAGGATAAGACCCAAGCCGGGCATCCACCAGCACATTCCTGCAGCAGGGGCTAGAGACCGAGATTCCCCTCAAGGGCAGGGGCCGAGTCTAATCCTCACTCTACACCCTACGTATGTCTTTACCGCTTGTGAAAACACGGGACAGCTGCCTAGTGACCGGGTGGCGGGGCCCGTGCCCTCTTTAGATCAGGGCCATCCACCAGAGACACGATGCAATCCTCCTCTGTGATCTTAAATTTTCTAGCACCCCGTTAAAAAGTGAAAAGAGGGGCGCCTGGGTGGCGCAGTCGGTTAAGCGTCCGACTTCAGCTTAGGTCACAATCTTGCGGTCCATGAGTTCCAGCCCCGCGTCGGGCTCTGGGCTGATAGCTCAGAGCCTGGAGCCTGTTTCCGATTCTGTGTCTCCCTCTCTCTCTGACCCTCACCCGTTCATGCTCTGTCTCTCTCTGTCTCAAAAATAAATAAACGTTAAAAAAAATTTTTTAAAAAATAGTTTTAAAAAAAGTGAAAAGACAAAGCATAAGAGACTGTTAAAAACTGAGAACAAACTGAGGGTTGATGGGGGGTGGGAGGGAGGGGCGGGTGGGTGATGGGTAGTGAGGAGGGCACCTTTTGGGATGAGCACTGGGTGTTGTATGGAAACCAATTTGTCAATAAACTTCATAAAAAAAAAAAAAAAAGTGAAAAGAAGCAAGATTGATTTTGTAGCTATATATACCCCAATCTATCCAAAACACGGTATCTCAGTATGCAACCTATATCAAAGTTAGTAGGAAATTTTTGCTTTTTTTGTTCAACTAAGTCTTTATGTGTGTACATAGGGCACATCTCAATTCAGAGAAGCCACATTTCAAGTGCTCAACAGGCACGTGGGCCATATACTGGACAGGGCAGCTTCGGGTATCTGATTTGCAGATGGGAGGAGATGTGTCCTCGTCTCATCCACAGCCAGAGTGGAAGTAATTTTCAGGGCAGCTGGAATGGCGTCCCCTTCTGTCTTCAGGGCCCCTCCATGTCCCTCCTGAAGATACACACTTGAAAAGATACCCTCCCAGGCAGAGAATGGGTACAGATATGGCATGCTCCCCTCCAGACCCCCAAACCGGTCCTCAGGCCCCATCTGCGGGGGAGTATGCGGCAGGCCCTCAGACTTGCACCGTAGGGAGAAAGGAAAGACCGGGGCGCCTGGGAGGCTCCGTCGGTTAAGTGTCCGACTTCGGCTCGGGTCACGATCTCACAGTTCGTGAGTTCGAGGCCCGTATCAGGCTCTGTGCTGACAGCTCAGAACCTGGAGCCTGCTTTGGAATCTGTCTCCTTCTCTCTCTGCCCCTCCCCCACTAGCGCTCTAAAATAAACATTAAAAAAAAAACTTTCAAAAGTAATAATAAAACATTTTTTAAAAAGGAAAGGCTTCCTGCAAAGACTGCCAAAGGGGATGTATTAGTCAGCTCTGGCTGTGATAACGCAGCACCACAGACTGGGCGGCCTAAACAACAGAAATTTGTTTTCTCGCTTTTCTGGAGGCTAGAAGCCCAAGATAAGGCGATGGCAGGACTGGTTGCTTCTGTGGCTTCTCTCCTTGGCTGGTGGGTGGCTGTCCTCTCCCTGTACCTATCATTCTCCCTGTAGCCTCCTCTCTGTGCATGTCTGTGTCCCAATCTCCTCTTTTTATAAGGACCCCAGTCATATGGGATTAGGCACACCTTACTTACTTCATTTTAACTTAATCACCTCTTTAAAGACCCTACCTATCTCCAAAACACAGTCACGTTCTGAGGTACTGGGAGTTGGGGCTTCAACACGGGAATCTGGGGTGACATAATTCAACCCATAACAGAGAGGAAACAGAGGACACTGTGAGGTTAAATGCCGACCCCAAAATCCCAAGATGCTTGAGACCTCATTGGGAAAGGCAGACACTGGCAGAGTAGGAGGGAGCCTACACTTTCAAAGCTTCCAACAAGTTTGTCTGGACAATATAACCTTTTATTTTAGGACAAATCCACTCCGTGTGTCTCATGGTTATGAGGATGTAAAGCAAATTCTGTAGATACAGAGACAGTTGGGGCAGCCATGGCTCGTGGCTCCCAGGAGCCAAATGGTCTGTGAGATGCTGGAAAAGCAGAGGAGTACCCTGCACGCTGCGTGTCCGTCAGGGAAATGCTTCTTCCCCTGGGCATGGATTTGGACTGCCCTGTGCCAGAAAAACATTTCTTACGCTTGGGAAGATGTACAGCCTTATGCAGGTGACACTCACAGGGGGTGAGAAACTGAGGCAGGCTTGATCTCCCCCTAGAGCTGGAGAAGAGATGATAAAAAAGGACCCGGGCTGGAGGTGGCTCAGTCGGTTAAGCATCTGACTCTTGACTTTGACTCGGGTCATGATCTCGAAGTTCGTGGGTTCGAGCCCCAAGTCGGGCTCTGTGCTGACAGTGTGGAGCCTGCTCAGGATTCTCTCTTTCTCTCTCTCTCTCTCTCTCTGCCCCTTCTCTGCTTCTTCTCTCTCTCTCTCTTTCTCCCTCAAAATAAATAATAAACTTAAAAAAAAAAAAAAGGACCTGGGCTGGACTGTTAATATTCCGCTCATGACGACACTTAAGACTGAGGCTGACTGACTGGGTTGTGAGGTACAGTCATGTTGTGCTCTCAATGCAGAAACGCTCTTCTCCTAAAAGGAGTAGACATCCCCACCGTCAGTCATGCTGGGAAGAGGTCATTCCACAACATAAAGATTGGGCTGCAGGCATTCGCCTAAAAGGGAAAGAAATTCATCCCCATAAATCCGCAGGAGTAGAGGATAGACCAACTGAGCAGAAGATTGCCAGGCTCTGTGACATGTCCACCGACCCATGTCCTGTCTAGGATGGCTGGGGTGGCAAGTGACAAGCAGGACAGAACAGTTGAGCCCAGAGGCACCCCCACACACGGAGAGTCCCAAAAAATAGAGAGGAGGAGACAGGCAACACAAAGCTTAAGTGACCATAATACGGATGGTAAATGACAATCTAGTTCAGTAGCTACCGGCTGAGGCTTGGACGTGTTTGCTCACTCCCACTGGGCTGCAAGTTCCTGAAGGCCTAACCTCTTACTCATGCGTGTTCCCTCAGAAAGACCCTGGCACGGAGAAGGGCCTCAATAATCATGCAATGCAGGACAGCGGAAGGCAAGTGCCATCCTTCAGAGAGGCGCCAGGGTGACAGGTCGTCCGTCACAGGTCAGACAGGAGTCCTAGGGCTTCTTGGGTGGTGGTTATCCCTGGACTTCCTGACAGAAAGAGGTGGCCCGCCTCCCACCGTCCATGATGCCTCTCGACAGAATTTGCCTCCCAGAGAAATAGTGTTGAAAAGCCAGCAGAAAAATGTAGCAGGAAAGAAAGGGGAACGGTCCATGGTGAGCTTGGGTCCAGGCAAACATTTTGCGATGAAGAAGAAAACTAATCAAGAGCAAACCCCAGGACACGGCCGAACCACCAGGGCCTTCCTTTCCTGGCAGTGACTAGTTGCTGAAATGATTTCTCTCCCGGGGACCCTAAGCATAAGGAAGAGCTATTGCAACCCAGAGCCCTCCCTGCCTGGCCTGAAGTCAGGGAGGGACAAGGAAGGAGCTGGGGGCCGACCAGCTCGCCAGAACGGAGCCCAAGAGCAAGGTGGCTTTGCCAGCAGCATCCAAAAGCAAAAAGAATTCAGGCAACCTTGGTCCCACCATGCTCTACGCTCAGTTCTAGTGCCCAGCTGGTTAAACAAAAGAAAAAGAAAAAAGAAAAAAAGAAATTCATTCAAAAGTAGACTTGAGATGAAGTGTCCAGAAGTAACATGCAAACTCGTGGCCCGATGAGGAAACCGTCACCAGTGCCGCCCGACTGCAATCACGGCTGCAGCCAGTGCTGTTTTCACTTCTCCCTCAGGAACTTGACCTTGCGACCTCTGGAAACCACCACCGCCATCAGAGCCACCCCCACAAAAAGCTAGACACCTCTGCTGCCATGCAGCTCAGCAAACATGGCGGCTTCACCCACAGCCTCTTTCTTCCTGTGGCTCCTGACTGAATCAAGGTCTGCACGGGTGCATTCTGGTTGGTGGAGCCTGGTCATAGGTTCCCAAGGCAGGCAGGAACATGAGTTCCCACTTCCTCACTGGGAAGACGGAGGACGCCCCTCCCCAGATACAGAAAGGCAATGCAAAAGGACACTGTGCAGGGGCGCCTGGGTGGCTCAGACGGTTGAGCTTCTGACTTCAGCTCAGGTCATGGTCTCGAGGTCTGTGAGTTCGAGCCCCGGGTGGGGCTCTGTGCTGACAGCTCAGAGCCTGGAGCCTGCTTCGGATTCTGTGTCTCTCTCTCTGCCCCTCTCCTGCTCTCTCTCTCTCTCTCTCTCTCTCTCTCTCAAATATAAATAAACATTAAAATAAACAAATAAATAAAAGACACTGCACATTGCAAGATGAAAACAGTTGTGGATGGATGGTGGTGATGGCCGTACAACAACGTGAAGCATAATTAACGCCACTGAGCTGTGCAGTTACAAATGGTTAAGATGGTAAAGTTGATGTGATGTGCATTTTACCCCAATTTAAAAAAACTTTTCATTTACCCCAAGAAAAGCTGAGAATTTTTTTTTTTACAAAACCTTACTAAAGACATCAGGCAGCTGCGAATGTGACAAATGGCCACCACCAACCTCATAAATGCTTGGTGAGGAAGTAAATAAAGGAATTAGGTGGGGGTGCTGGACTCCCAGACCCACGGGGGTGGTAACCGGTCACTGTTGAACACTTTGCATTTTCCTGGGCATTTTGAGTGTACTTTGTACTTCCTGCTACCACAGCTCACGCTACACAGGCAGACTGTTGTTTACGTGATTATAACTAATTTGTGTTAAGTGTCTACAATGTGCCTGGTGCTTACACACCTTATCTCAATTACTCCTCATAATAACCCAGGAGGCGGGAGTTGGTGACTGTATTGCTCAGCGGGAGTCATTTATTGTAGTGGAGAGGAGGATATCGGGATAAGTCAACAGAGATAGGAAGTGAAGTCAACAAATTCAGGGTAAAGATCCAAAGAAGCTGTAGAGAAACAGAGGAAATAAGAAGAGAGAAATGTCTGTGTGTTTATGCATTTGTGACCATGAACGTGGGCAGCCTGGAAGAGTCTGGAACACAGGGGAAATGTAACCAAATAGGGTCGGGCAAGCGAAGACTAAAACGGCATATACCCCACATCCAGGATCCTTGGCAACAGGTCCCTCCCACTGTATGGTATGACACATTTATGATGAGGAAAATCACGTGCTAATCAAGTAAACAGTTGTTCCCGATGGAGCCACATAGAGTCCAGCTGGCCCCGCCTTAGGGAGTCTTCTGGGGAGGAGTTGAGATATAAGCCAAGGTGGTAGGAGACATCACCTGATTAATAAAGGATTAACTTGAACCTGAACACTCAAGGGAATAGGTGGGGTCGGCCCGTACCTACTGTTTCGGCCGCTGACTGCGTGACTAGTCAAGTGTGTGCCATTCATCCAAATGGTTTCACGTGTTCTCCTCCCTGGCCTCTGCCTGTAAGAAGCCCCAGCTGAAAAATGGTAGAAGTTCTCCCCTAGTTTGGGATCAGGCAGCCGTCACAGACGGCTGTGACGGCTGCCTATGCTATTCTCTCGGCCCCTACTTCTGCCCGGCCGGACTCTGCCCAAAACAGGGTTAGGGAGTGGAACAGAGAATTCTTAGGGTTATAATTCAGATTGAAAATTGACGAGGATAGATTCTATGCCGCAAATGACCCGGCTACCAAGAGGTGGCCCTGGGATTTGAACCCAGCCTGTTTTCAAAGCCTAGCCCCTTAATCACCGAGAGCAGACGCACAACCCTGTTCAGACAGTAACTCCCTGTGGGACCCTAACAAGTGAGCTGAGTTCCCTGAGTCTATTTCCCCACCAATAAAAAAGTAACAAAAAGAGCTACCAAACAGGGCTGTTGAGAGGACTGGAAACGATACATGCCAAGTCTCTGCTCGGCACTGGTCTCCCAACCAAGGAGGATCAATGAACAAAAAGTACTATTCCCATTTTCAGATGGAAAATGGCATCATAGGAAGTTAAGGAACATGGCCAGGGTTATATGTCCCTTTACTATCAAAACAGATCTTGATCCTGGAGTTTTTACCCCCAAATTCCATGCATCTGGCTCATTTGAGTGCTAGATGGGAGTGTGGGGAGGACTAAATCTAAGGGCCCTACGTAAAAAATTCAGTTTTATTTCACTGAGGAGAAGACTGCATCTACTCCGTGTAAAGGACTATGGTGGGCACTGAAGAATGGGCCACAGTGAGAAAGAGGGAGCCAGCTCTGTCCTCTAGGGCAGCGATGGGGACAGTGAAATAGACCTGGTGCAAAGTTTGTGACAAGAACACCTTTCCTTTCTCCTTCCATCAGGGAAATCGGTTTAGCTTAGCCAGTGATTCTTAGCCTTGGCTGTTCCCTTTGTTTGAAGTTTATTTCTTTTGAGAGAGAGTGAGAGAGAGAGAGACCGAGTGAGTGCGACCAGGGGAAGGGCAGAGAGAGGGAGGGAGAGAATCCCAAGCAGGCTCCCTGCTCAGTGCGGCGCCTGACGCGGGGCTCAATCTCACGGCCTTGAGATGATGACGTGAGCCAAAATCAAGAGTCAAATGCTTAACTAACTGAGCTGCCCAGGCACACCTTGGCTGCCCATTGTTATCACCTGGGAAGTTTTGGAAAAACTATCGCCTGGTCCCGCCCCTAGAGGTTCTGCGGGAAGTGGTCAGGTGGACAATGGGGAGCCAGGCTGAGAACCCCCAAGCTAGGCAAAGATGAAGTTCTAGGGCCAGCCTGGGGGGCAGGTGGAGGGCGGAGCTTGAGTGGGCAATTTTGCCGCAGGGAAGTAAATGACCAACGAGGAGATTGCCCAGGGCTGAGCTCTCTATGGCTCTAGATGCAAGACCTGGGCACTCATGACAGGAGCGGGACAGAGCCCCTGCTTCCCCACGGGCAGCTGCAGATGCCACAGGCGGGACCTCAAACATGCAGTCAAGATGGAAATCCTTCCATCAGCCTGAGACACCGCCTTTATGGCAAGAGCTGCCCTCGGGGCTACGAGGAAAGGAAGGTACACTACAGCTATGGACTGGCTTTCCTGACCGTGGGAGGCGAGATGCATGGCCTCCTGGAAACATTCTGTTGCATTTCCAAACACGAAGGCAGATAAATAAAATGCATTATTTTATTAGCAGCTCTTAACTGCTCCTGCAGTGGTGTGAGTTACAGCAGGTACAGCTGGTTTCATATATTTGTTTTATGTGTTTAGCGCTTAATTCACTCTCTCTTGCCTTGCGAGACACGCCGCCGTAACACATCTTGACTACGTTATGTTCTTCCACGTTAATCAGATTCTGCTGATCACTCACAACCGGTACTTCTAGAGAGCAGCCGTCTCGTTTCCAATAATTCCCCTCTGTTTTCAGTGTCATCTGTCCGTCTTTCTGATCGTGGAGTTGGGTTTCCATATTGAATTCTCTCTTGTCTCCAGGCTTACATTCATTTTTCTTCTGTGGCTTCTCACAGTTCTTACGTGCTATTCTACTATTTTACACTTTGTAAAATATTAAGACAGGGGCAGCTGGGTGGCTCAGTCCATTAAGCACCTGACTGTTGATCTCAGCTCAGGGTCGTGAGTTCAAGCCCTGTGTCTGGATCCAGGCTGGGTGTGGAGCCTACTTGAAATATACATATATCAAGATAGGTTATTTGATTCAGGAAAATACTCAGAAAACACAATTCTTATAAATACTTTTATGTTCTGTATTAAGTCCAAGATTGGTGGTATGTTGAACACTACTCGACAGAGAAGTCTTAAGCTTAGCTTTTCAAGGACTAAATAAAAGCTGAGAGTCATGCACAGAGCTTCTCAACGGTCACCACCTGCATTGATCTGGGTCCTCTGGGAAGTAGATGCAGGAGTTAGGAGTGATAGGCTGTGGGAGAGCAGTAACTAAGAAAGATAAACGGAGAGGAGGTGGGACTGGGCAGGAAAAGCCTTCAGAGCGTCACGCAGACCCGATCCTGTGAAAGGAAAGAGAGGAGGGAGAGAAATATGGCAAGGAGAATCTCAGGCCACTGTGCACATCATGCAAAGTCTTGGCAATCTGGTGGCTACTGAAGTCATGTTGCCCATTGGAGGAATCTCTTATCAGGAAATAGCGGGTGCTGGCGTCCCCATCCTGCTATCGTTGGCCTGGGAGCTGCCTGGGAAGAGCAGGAACCTGGCTCAATGCTGCTGCTGGAGGCTATTGCTAATCCTATCCTTTCTTAAAGCGGGGATTCAAGCAAAGCTCCTCCGTGGCTGCCACGCCCCCTCCCAGATCCTGAGGATGCAAACCTTTCTTCTTTTTTTTTATTTTTAAGATTTTATTTTTCAGTAATCTCTACACCCAATGTGGGGCTCAAACTCACAACCCTGAGATCAAGTCTCACGCTTCACAGACTGAGCCAGCCAGGCACCCCTTTCTAAATGAAAAGATATATTCCTTAAGGTTACTAACCACTTGTCTCTTTTTGGCCTCGGGTGATCAAGTGAACACCCTGCCCAGCTGAACTGTAGGGAAAATGCAATTAAACTTTTGTTTAATGTTTATTTATTATTGAGAGAGCAAGAGAGCACAAGCAAGGGAGGGGCAGAGAAAGGGAGACACAGAACCCAAAGCAGGGTCCCGGCTCTGAGCCATCAGCACAGAGCCAGATGCGGGGCTCGAACTCATGAACCGTGAGATCCTGACCTGAGCCAAAGTCAGACGCTTAACCAACTGAGCCACCCAGGCGTCCCACAGTTAAACATTCTATAGGGAGACACAATTGATTGACAATCAATGGTAGAACCATGGGTAAACTTTTTCTTTCTGTGTTTCTCTATATTCCAACTATTAGTGTCATTTTACTTTTGATTGGAAAACCTTTATAATGCATAGTTTTTACTGTTTTATGTATGTATTTTCAGAGAGAGACAGAGGGTATGAACAGAGGAGAGACAGAGGAGAGAACAGAACTGTGTGATCATGACCTGAGGCAAAGTCGGACACTCAACCAGCAGAGCCACCCAGGCGCCCCTACAGTGAATATTTTTAAATCAATATCCATAATCACACCTTCTGATCCAAAATGGTATTCCCCAATTTGGTAGCCCAAAGACAGCTTCAAAGTAAGAGAACACGGTAAGAGACCAAGCACAGGCTTTGAGCGCAGACAGATCTGAGCTTGACCCCTGGCCCTGTGACTTCTACTCTGTACACTGGGCAGACCCTTCCCCCACCCCCTCTGCTCCAGTTCCCTGATCCAGAAAGGAAGACACATGTCCTTATTTCTCAGCATTGTTTTATTAGATGATGTAGTATACGTAAGCCCTCGCACACCACGCCTACAGAGGATAAGAAAACGATCGATTTTGATGCCTCCCCGAAACTGCCAGAAGTTTCTAAACATCCACATTCAAAGGACGAAGTTTGGCTATAGTTGAAGAAATTAAAAATTAGGTCCTAGGAAAGTCCCAAAAATGAGCCCTGAAAACCTCCTTGATTGCGAAAGCAGAGACTGAAACCGTAATCTGCACACCCATGCGCAGCACAGCCGTGTTCATAGCCGCCAAAAGTGGAAGCAGCCCATAGCCCCATCAACAGATGAATGGGTAAACAAAATGTGGTACATACGTAGATGGAATATTATTCAGCAATAAAAAGGAAGGAAATGGCGACACACTTACACTGTGAAAGAACCTTGAGGACGTTAAGCTAAGTGAAATGAACCAGACACAAAAGGGCACATATTGTATGATTCCACTTAACTAAAGTACCTAGAGTAGTCAAATCCATAGAGACAGAACACAGAACAGAGGTTACCAAGGGCTGGGGGAGGCAGGAGTGGGGACTTAGTGTTGAATGGGTCCAGGGCTTCAGTTTGGGATGATAAGGTTCCAAAGAAGGATGCTGGTGATAATTGCACATCAGTGTGAATGCACTTAGTGCCATTGAAATGTACACTTAAAAATGTTAGGGGCGCCTGGGTGGCTCAGTTGGTTAAGCGTCCGACTTCAGCCCCGCTCAGGATCTCGCAGTTTATGAGTTCGAGCCCGGCGTCGGGCTCTGTGCTGAGAGCTCAAAGCCCGGAGCCTGCTTCTGATTCTGTGTCTTCCTCCTCTCTCTGCCCCACCCATGCTCATGCTTAATCTCTCTCTGTCTCTCAATAATAAATACACATTAAAAAAAATTTTTTTTAATAAAAAATAAAAATGTTAAAATGGGGGCACCTCGGTGGCTCAGTCAGTTAAGCGTCTGACTTCGGCCCAGGTCATGATGTCACGGTTCCTGGGTTCGAGCCCCGCATCTGGCTCTGTGCTGACAGCTCGGAGCCTGGAGCCTGCTTCAGATTCTGTGTTTCCCTCTCTCTTTGCCCCTCTCCCGCTCACACTCTGTCTCTCAAAAATAAACATTAAAAAAAATTTTTTTAATGCTAAAATGGTAAATTTTATGTTTTGTATATTTTACCACGATGAAAAACTTAAATGTTTAAAAGCCTCCTTGGCACAACAGCATTACTGCTTTGCAGGAAGCAAAGCTGAACTACTGGTAGGTTATTTCTCACACAGAGAAGGAACATACAGCTTGTGCAATTCATTGCATTTTTTTTATTACTTTTAACTATAAAAATAAGGAAACCGCACTACAGAAAATTTTGGAGGAAAAAAAACCCCACATAACTCCATTTCTTTTTTTTTTTCTTTTTTTTTTTTTTTTTTTGGCAGGATTTTTTGAAAAGTTAGTTGTAGCCATAGTGTTTGGACACTCTGGGCTCTGAAGACAGGTCCCAAGAAAACTTCCTTGGCGATACACAGGCTCAATAAGGAGACTGTGATTTCTCTTGGGTCACTCAGCCTGGCTTCCTCCAGGGTGGGAAGCACCCATACCTTTGGTGTATGGGAAGGTAGGGCCACGGGATGGTTGGTAGAGGGGAAGGAGAGCAGGAAGAAAGAAGTTCATGGCTGCCAATGTTTCCTTTATGCCAGTGCGAGGTCATTGGCACACAGGGGCATACACGCACATGCACACATGTCCTCCCCGTGCTGAGTTCTGTCACTTACATCTCTGTTTTGGGTCAAAGTCTGAAAAGAGAAAGGAACTGGTTGTTGAGGCAGCCCCAGGCTGTGGACATAACAACCTGGCTGATGGCTGAGACCACCGCGGGGAACCCAGGACTAAGTGCTTGGGGAAGATGAGTTTGACTCCCACCAGGACAGCAGAGTACAAGTCTGGGGCTGGTCACGCCCAGAGTTGAGGCTTTATGCAACCTTAAGCAAGTGATTTCCTTCCTGGAAGCTTCAATTGCCTTAGCTCTAAGGTGGTGCTCTGAGGACTGAGAAAGAATCCTGATGGTGCTCTGAGGACTGAGAAAGAATCCATGTAAAGGGGTTATCTCACTACAAGCAGGCTATATCACACCCAGCCCTCCTAATGCCCCAGAAGCAACTCCATTGATCTGACCAACAAATACTAAAAACTTTTCCACTGGTGGATCTGGTTGTGAACTCTAGCCAATAACACACCAACTTATCTTAACATTATGAAGAAACACTTGAAAGACTTAATAAGGGGCGCCTGAGTGGCTCAGTCGGTTAGGCGGCTGACTTCCGCTCAGGTCACGATCTCACAGTTCGTGAGTTCGAGCCCCGCGTCGAGCTCTGTGCTGACAGCTTGGAGCCTAGAGCCTGCTTCAGAATCTGTGACTCCCCCATCTCTCTCTGTCCCCTCCCAGCTCATGCTCTGTCTCTGTCTCTCAAAAAATAAATAAACGTTAAAAACAATTAAGGAAAAAAAAAAAAAAGAAAGACTTAAAAGGTTTACATATTTCCCACGCCAGATTATCAGTCATTCCTTAACAATAAACTGACCTAGTTAAAAGAACAGATTCTGGGGTGCTTGTGTGGCTCAGTTGGTTGAGCATCGGACTCTTGATTTTGGCTCAGGTCATGATCCCAGGGTTATAAGATCGAGCCCTACCTCAGGCTCTGCACCAAGCATGGAGCCTACTTAAGATTCTCTCTCTCTCTCTCTCTCTCTCTCTCTCTCTCTCCCTCTCCCTCTCTTTCTCTCTCTCTCTCTCCCCTTTGCCTTCTCCTCTCTCTCAAAAAAAAAAAAAAAGAACAGATTTTAGAAATAGCTTCAGATGGCCTCTTTACACAAAAATTTGTTGAAGAGGGCGCCTGAGTGGCTCAGTCGGTTAAGTGTCCGATTTCGGCTCAGGTCATGATCTCACGGTTCGTGAGTTCAAGCCCCGCATCGGACTCTGTGCTGACAGCTCAGAGCCTGGAGCCTGCTTCAGATTCTGTGTCTCCCTCTGCCCCTCTGCTGCTTGCACTCTGTCTCTTGCATTGTCTCAAAAATAAATAAACATTTAAAAAAATTTTTTTTAATTTGTTGAAGAGGAGTCTCCTATGTCATTCTCATTAGAAATGTATTTTCAGGGGTACCTGAGTGGCTCAGTCGGTTAAGTGCCTGATTTCGCTCAGGTCATGATCTCACAGTTCGTGGGTTCAAGCCCCATGTCGTCTGTGCTGACAGCTCAGAGCCTGGAGCCTGTTTCAGATTCTGTTGTCTCCCTCTCTCTCTGCCCCTCCCCTGTTCACGCTCTGTCTCTGTCTCAAAAATAAATAAACATTAAAAAAAACTTTTTTAATGCATTTTCAGTCTCCAACCATCCATATCAAAGAAGGCCAGTGTATTATATGACTTAGGAGAACACTAGTTACTATAACATATGAACTTGAGAACTTCAGTGGCTGGGTACCTGGGTGGCTCAGTGGGTTGAGGGTGTCTGACTTCAGCTCAGGTCATGATCTCAAGGTTTGTGAGTTCGAACCCCACATCAGGCTCTCTGCTATCAGTGCAGAGCCTGCTTCAGATCTTCTGTCTCTCTCTCTCTCTCTCTCTCCCTCTCTTTCTCTGCACCTCTCTGCTTGCACTCTCTCTCTCTCAGAAATAAAAATAAACAAACAAATAAACAAACAAACATTTTTTAAAAAGAATGTCAGGGGCACCTGGGTGGCTCAGTCGGTTAAGTGCCAGACTTCGGCTCAGGTCATGATCTCGCGGTTCTTGGTTTGGAGCCCTGCATCCGGCTCTGTGCTGACAGCTCAGAGCCTGGAGCCTGCTTGTGATTCTGTGTCTCCCTCTCTCTCTGCCCCTCCTCCACTCGTGCTCTGTCTCTCTCTCTCTCTCTCTCTCTCCTCAAAAATTAAACATTAAAAAAAATTAAAAAAAAAAGAATATCAGTGGCAAAACAGGATAGAAATTTATTTCTCACTAGTTAATTTCAGTGTTCTAGTGGACAGGCAGCTTTTCTCCGTGTCGGTGACTCTGAGACCCAAGCGTCTTCTGTCTTGTGGCTCTACATTCCCCTGGGACCTCTTTACAGCCAATGGAAAGATAACAAAAAAAAGCAGAAAAGCTCCACTGCTTCTTAAAAGTTGACCCACGAGGGACACCTGGGTGGCTTAGTTGGTTAAGCATCCAATTCTTGATCTCACAGTTCATGAGTTTGGGTCTTGCAGAGCCTGCTTGGGATTCTCTTTCTCTGCCTCTCCCCACTTCAAAATGAATAAACATTAAATAAAAAGTTGACCCCTGAGTAGTGCACATCACTTCCACCCACATGTCATTGATGAGAACTAGCCACATGGCCACAGTGGTAGCAAGACTGGGAGAAAATATTTGCAAAAAATATATATTTGAGGGGCACCTGGCTGACTCAGCTGGAAGAGCATGTGAATCTTGATCTCAGGGGTGTGGGTTTGGGCCCCATGTTGGGTGTAGAGATTACTTAAAAATAAAATCTTTAAAAAAATTTTTTTTTATATTTAAATATATATATATATTTGACAAAGTTCTTGTGTTGAGAATATATAAATAATATATACAATAGGAATGTATTATATGCAGGATATATATCTTGAATTTATACACAGGATATATAAAGAACTCTTATAACTCAATAACAAGAACACCAACAACTCAGTTGGAAAACGGTCAAAAGACTTGAAAAGACACTTCACCAAAGAAAATATACAGACGGCAAGTAAGCACATGAAAAGATACTAAACATCATTGGCCATTAGGGAAGTTCAAATCAAAACCACAATTAGGTACAAGGGCACATCACTGGAATGGCTAAAATGCAAGTGTCCCAAGTGTTGACGAGGAAGTGGAAGCAACTGAAACTCACAGACGATGACGATGACAATGAAAAATGGTACAACCACTTTGGAAAACAGTTTGGAAATCTTCTTAAATATAAGATGCTTAAGGTTTTTTTCTTTAATGTTTCTTCATTTTTGAGATAGAGAGAGAGCAACGTATGAGTGGGAGAGGGGCAGAGACAGAGGGGCACAGGGGATCTGAAGTGGGTTCTGTACTGACAGCAGCGAGCCAGATGCCAGGCTCAACCACGCGAACCGTGAGGTCATGACCCGAGCTGAAGTCAGATGCTCAACCAACTGAGCACCCAGGTGCCCTGAAGATATTTACATTTTTAAAGTTATATATCACTGACCCCAATTATTTTAGAATATGCTTTTTATTTCCAGAAATACATGGAACATTTAAGAAATTTGATTACATTAGGTCTCAACAATATCAAAAGATTGGTATCCTATAGACCACTTTCTCTGGTCACAATACAATTAAATTTGAAGTCAATTACAAGCAGAAAAATAGGAAAAATGTGTGCACAAATTAACCACATTTTTTAAAGTCATAGGTTAAATAATAAATCAGTGGAAATTTTTAAATATTCTATTTTTAAATAATAACAGTACTATATGTCAAAATACGAGAGTTTACCTAAAGCATTACAGTGCTAATTCAAAATATACTTTTATATATTTTTATTACATATTAAGTAACACACACACACACACACACACACACACACACACACACACATAAAAAACTAGCAGAACAAACCCAAAGAAAGTTGTAAAGGAGAAAATAATTTTTAAAAGAAAGTAATAAAAATAAGAGCACGGTGGGGTGCCTGGGTGGCTCAGTCGGTTGAGCGTTCGACTTCATCTCAGGTCACGATCTCACAGTTTGTGACTTCGAGCCCCGCGTCAGGCTCTGTGCTGACAGCTCGCACCTTAGAGCCTGGAGCCTGTCTCCATCTCTCTGCCCCTTCCCTACTTATGCTCTGTCTCTTTCTCTCTCAAATATAAATAAACATTAAAATGTTTTTTTTTAAATAAGAGTACAGAATAATGAAATAGAAAATAAAGGCATATACACAAAACCAATATTTGGTTCTTTTAACAGACTGATAATACTAACAAACCTTTGGCAACATTGACCTAGAAAAAGAATAACAGAAGGCATAGTATAGGTTGGAAAAATAGAGAACATTATAAACCATTTTATGTTAATAAATTTGAAAACTTAGAAACCATGGACAAATTCCTAGAAAAATAAGCAGACTCAAGAAGAAATTAAAAGCCTGAATAGTCCTATAACCATTAAGAAAATGGACTCAGCAGTTAAAATTTTTGCCACAAGGAAAACACCAGTTTACTAGTAACTTCTACCAATCATTCAAGAACAATTAACTCCACTATCATACAAACCCTTTCAAATTATAATAAAGGAAGAAACACCCCCCCCCATTCATGTTAGCATATAATTCAGGTTAGCATAAAATTAATGCCTAACTGACAAGGACAGTGCACAAAAGAAAAATTATGAGAATTTCACTGATGGACATAGTTGCAAAACGCTTTTTTAAGAGTTAGCAGGACCCACAACTCTATGGTCAACTAATCTTCAACAAAGCAGGAAAGAATATCCAATGGGAAAAAAAAAAAGTCTCTTCAACAACTGGTGTTGGGAAAACTGGACAGCAACATGCGAAAGAAGAAAACTGGACCATTTTCCTACACCATACACAAAAATAAATTCAAAATGAATGAAAGACCTAAATGTGAGACAGGAAATCATCAAAATCCTAGAAGAGAACACAGGCATCTTTGACATCAGCTGTAGCAAATTCTTACTAGATACATCTCCTAAGGCAAGGGAAACAAAAGCAATAATAAACTACTGGGACTTCATTAAGATAAAAAGCTTCTGCACAGTGAAGGAAACAATCAACAAAATTAAAAGGCAACCTTTGAAATGGAGCCTGCTTGGGATGTTTGCAAATGACATACATGATAAAAAGTTAGTATCCAAAATATATAAAGAACTTATAAATCTCAACACCCAAAAAACAAATAATCCAGTAATGGGTAGGAGACACAAATAGACACTTTTCCATAGAAGACATCAGATGGCTAACAGACACATGAAAAAATACTCAACATCACTCATCACCAGGGAAATACAAATCAAAACCACAATGAGGGGCACCTGGGTGGTTCAGTCGGTTAAGCATCTGGCTTCAGTTCAGGTCATGATCTCAGTTTGTGAGTTCGAGCCCCGTGTCGGGCTCTGTGCTGACAGCTCAGAGCCTGGAGCCTGCTTCAGATTCTGTGTCTCCCCCTCTCTCTCTGCCCCGACCCCATTCACACTCTGTCTCTCTCTCAAAAATAAATAAATGTTAAAAAATTAAAAAAAAAAAAACAACAATGAGAGCACCTCACACCTGTCAGAATGGTTAAAATTAATGACACAGGAAACAACAGTGTTGGCGAGGATGCAGAGAAAGGGGAACCCTCTAACACTGTTGGTGGGAATGCAAACTGGTGCAGCTACAGTGGAAAATAGTATGGAGGTTCCTCAAAAAGTTAAAAATAGAATTACCTTACCATTGAGCAATTGTACTACTAGGTATTTACCCAAAGGATACAAAAATACTGATTCAGGGTTGCCTGTGTGGCTCAGTTGGTTAAGTGTCCAACTCCTGATTTCAGCTCAGGTCATGATCTCACAGTTTGTGAGTTCAAGCCCGAGTTGGCCTCTTTGATGACAGTGCGGAGCCTGCTTGGGATTCTCTCTTTCTCTCTCTCTCTCTCTCTTCCCCTCCCCTGTTCGTGCTGTCTCTCACTCTTTCTCTCTCAAAATAAATAAACATTTAAAAAATGCTGATTCAAAGGGATACATGCACCCCCACGTTTATTGCTATAATATTGCAACATTATCAACAATAGCCAAATTATGGAATGGGCTCAAATGTCCATCAACTGAAAAATAGATAAAGAAGATGTGGTGTGTGTGTGTGTGTGTGTGTGTGTGTGTGTATATGTATATATATACATATATATATAATGGAATATCACTCAACCATCAAAAAGAATGAAATCTTGCCATTTGCAATGACGTGGATAGAGCTTGAATGTATTATGCTAAGCAAAATAGGTCAATCAGAGAAAGACAAATCCCATATGATTTTACTCATATAGGGAATTTAAGAAACAAAACAGTGGAACATGGGTGGGGACGGGGGGGTGGGGAAGAAAGAGGTAAAACATAAAACAGACTCTTAACTCTAGAGAGAAAACTGAGAGATGCTGGAGGGGAGGTGGGGACCGGATGGGTTAAACAGCTGATGGGGATTAAGGAGGACACCCCACGCTGAGCATGGAGCCTGTTTTAGATTCTCTCTCTCCCTCTGCCCCTCTCCCCATGTCACACTCTCTCTCTAAAAAAAAAAAGAAAAGAAAAAGGAAAAATTTTAAATTTAAAAAAGATGTGGAAGAAAAAATTAATTAATTAATTAAATGATGAAAATAAAAATTAGCAAACTAATTCTGGCAATGTATAAAACAGTCATGGCCAAGTTGTGCTTGTTGCAGGAATAAAAGACAGTTTTAATGTGAGAAAATCAAACCCATAATTCACACAGATTAAAGGAGAAAAAATGATCATCTCAGTAAATTAAAACATTTTTGATAAATTTAAATATCCATTCATGGGACGCCTGGGTGTCTCAGTAGTTAAGCGTCTTACTTCAGCTCAGGTCATGATCTCATGTTCATGAATTCGAGCCCCATGTTGGGCTTTGTACTGACAGCTCAGAGCCTGGAGCCTGCTTCAGAGTCTGTGTCTCCCTCTCTGACTGCCCCTCCCTCGCTTGCACTGTCTCTATCTCTCTCTCTCTCCCTCTCAAAAATAAACAAACATTAAAAAGATTTTTTAAATATCCATTCATGGGGCGCCTGGGTGGCTCAGTCGGTTGGGCGTCCGACTTCGGCTCAGGTCATGATCTCGCGGTCGGTGAGTTCGAGCCCCGCGTCGGGCTCTGTGCTGACAGCTCAGAGCCTGGAGCCTGCTTCGGATTCTGTGTCTCCCTCTCTCTGACCTTCCCCCATTCATACTCTGTCTCTCTCTGTCTCAAAAATGAATAAACGCTAAAAAAAATTTTTTTTAAATAAAATAAAATAAATAAATAAATAAATAAATAAATAAATAAATAAATATCCATTCATGACCAAATAACAGTCCTGGTCAAATGGTCAAAAATAAATCCTTACAAAGCTAGAAGCAGAATTTCCTTAACCTCCTACAGTATATCTACAGAAAACTTACAGCAAAAATCCCATGTAATGGTGAAACGTGGAACATTTTTCCCTTTGAGACCAAAAAAAGAGTAACTGCTGATATTTTCATTCAACATTGTACTGGAGGAAGAGAAGAGAAAGCATAAGATTGAAAAGAAGAAATGAAACACTCATTATTCATATATATTAACCACTACATGGAAAACACAAAAATCTATAGAGAAATTACTAGCTGTAGTCAGAGAGTTTTAGCAACATTGCTGAACAACAACAAAAAAATCAATAGACAAAAGTCAATGAATTTCTACAATCAGCAACAAATAAAAAAGTAATTTTTAAAAAGATAACCATGCCAAAAATATTAACTGCAATGAATAAATCTAATAAAAGCTATGTAAGTGCTTTATAGAGAAAATCATAAACCCTTTTAAAACACATTATAGAAGATCTAAAAAACGGGGGGTTTCATGGATACCTTTTCATTTTAATATATGTTTCTGCTAAATGTTCAAAATTAACTCTTTGAAAACACACATAAAAACAATTTTAATTTTTTTAAGTTTATTTTGAGAGAGAGAGTGAGTAGTGTGTGAGCATGTGACTGTGTACAAGTGGGGGAGGGGCGGAGAGAGAGGGAGAGAGAATCCCAAGCAGGTTCCATGCTGTCAGCAAGCAGCCTGACTTAAGACTCGAGCTCACGAACTGTGAGATCATGACCTGAGCCGAAATCCAGAGTCAGACACGTAACTGACTGAGCCACCCAGGCGCCCCAGAACAATTTTGATTTTTAAGGTTTTTATTATATTCATTCAAATATCGCTGGCCTATCTACGGAGCACCGGACAAAAACAATTATGGTTACATTTGGTCACAGTAACTGTTTTACCAGTTTCAGTAATAGGAATTACATAGCTGTACACATATTTTTTAATCTTGTCATCATGAGGGTACATGTGTCAAGGTAGGAGGATAAAACACATTTAACGTTTTGTTGATTTGATGCATAACTTCTCAATATTTGGACATATTGTCATCTGTGGGCCTCCTGTGTTCTCGCTCGACATGGGCCCCGCGGACGTTAGGGGGCAGGCCTGATGAGGGGCAACGCAGAGGTCCTGGCTGTGGTCAGGGAACCCATCTCTGGCTCCTGCGGACTTTCGTGGAGGGCACCAGTCCAGGTGAGTCCTACTTGGAAAGGTCAGTCACGCCCCATGAAGATGGTTCCTGAGAAGAAGCTGGCAGGGGTTGGGGGGGGGGGGTGGGTGTAGGGGGAGGCCCTATGGGCAAACCAATTCATGCTGCTAAGTGAGGAACCTAAGTATTTGAGGCTCCTTACTCTGTTGAGTCAGGGCTGGACGATGGTCATGTTTGCCAGGAAGTTCTAGAGAGAAGTCTGGGGATCACGAGAAAAAGAAACCATTGTTCCTTTCTGCCCATGCTTGAGCAAAATCTGACATTCACTCAACAAACACTTCCAGAGTGCTAATCAGCATTGGCATGAACACCAGTAAGATTTACTGAGCATTGATGTCCCCGGTCCCTGTGAGGTGACTTTCACATACAACCATCTAAAATACACATTATACACAATAGCCATGTGATTTAGGAGCTGTTATTTTCCCAGTTTTACAGATGATGAAACTGAAGCTTGATCTTTGTCCAGGGTCATCCAGTTTGTACACGACAGAGCCAGGATTTGAGTCTGGATCAACTTGGGTGTCTCTGGGTCTACACCCTGTGCTGAGTGCCAGCACCGAAATTATAGAAGTGAGTCAGTCAGACTCACCCTTACCTGCAAGGACGTCATGGTCTAGTGGGAGAGTCAAACGTGCACGTAGATATGTTTTGATAAACCAACCTGAATAAAGCTAGATCAACAAGACGGACATCTAGACAAAACAAAGCAAATGAGCTCGGAACGAGAGGAGATGTTGGATTGGCAGTGACAGCCTATCAGACTCTAGAAAGGGATCACACAGAAACAGAGTGGGTGAGCCGTAACCAAGCTAGGTTAATGTTAGATTGTGCAAGGGTTTGGACTTTATCATCCAGTTAATGTTAAGGTAGAGGAGTGACATTAAAAACATAGCATTAAGATTCATTTCTGTCCTCTGAGTTCAGTGGGTGGATGGGCACAACAAATGGCAGGATAACCAGCGGACCAGTGAGGAAGCCCCGGGCATGCAGTCATCTGGCCTTAAGGCAGGGCCTTGGCCGTCAGGGAGAAAGGAATGGAGACAACGAGCTCAGTAAAGAAAGTCTAGATAGATAGAGCTTGCCCTTGGTTGGCTAGCCAAGGGGAACTAGTTAAGATGAAGACTAGGAAAAATAATGGCGCACCACCAGGAATGCAGGATAGCCTTTAAAAATGGTTATGAACAGGGGTGCCTGGGTGGCTCAGTCAGTTAAGTGTAAGTGTCTGACTTCAGCTCAGGTCATGATCTCGCAGTCTGTGGGTTCGAGCCTCATGTCGAGCTCTGTGCTGACAGCTCGGAGCCCGGAGCCTGCTTCGGATTCTGTGTCTCCCTCTCTCTCTCTCTCTGTCCCTCCCCCCAATCACAACCCCTCTGTCACTCTGTGTCTCTCAAAAATGAGTAAGTGTTAAAAAAACATTTTCTTAATGGTTATGAGCATTACATAGCAATATGGGGAAATGTTATGATATTACAGTAAGTGAAAAGAACGGAATTTTTTTATTCTTATTATTTTTATTTTTATTTTTTAACGTTTATTTATTTTTGAGACAGAGAGAGACAGAGCATGAACGGGGGAGGGTCAGAGAGAGGGAGACACAGAATCCGAAACAGGCTCCAGGCTCTGAGCTGTGAGCACGGAGCCTGACGCGGGGCTTGAACTCACGGACCTCGAGATCGTGACCTGAGCCGAAGTCGGCCGCTCAACCAACTGAGCCACCCAGGCGCCCCAAGAACAGAATTTTTTAAATCACATGTGCCTGTGATTACAGATATCTTTTTAAAGCACAAGAAAGAGGGGCGCCTGAGTGACTCAGTCAGTTAAGTGTCCAACTTCAGCTCAGGTCATGATCTCATGGTTCCTGAGTTTGAGCCCCACATCGAGTTCTGTGCTGACAGCTCAGAGTCTGGAGCCTGCTTCAGATTCTGTGTGTGTGTGTCTCTCTCTCTCTGCCCCTCCCCTGCATGCACTCTGTCTCTCTCTCTCAAAAATAAACAAACATTGAGGTCGATTACTCTTTAAAAAATAATAATGATAAAATAAAACACAAGAAAGAATAAACCAAACAAATTAGTTATCCTACTCCAAAAACTTCTTTCTACTTGGTTAGTGTTTTGGACTGAATTGTGTCCCCCCCTCCCCGGCAAAATTCATATGTGGAAGCCCTAACACCTAGTGTAATTGTATCTGGAGACAGGACCTTTAAGGGGTAACTAAAGTTAAATGAGGGTTTGGCCCTGATCTGGTAGGACTGGTGTCCTTCTAAGAAGAGGAAGAGACACCAGGGCTCTCTCTCTGCCTCCACACGTGCCCAAAGAAAAGGCCACGTGAGCACATAGCAAGAAGGCACCATCTTCAAGCGGAGGAGAGAGGCTTTACCAGGAACCAAGACTACTGGCACCTTGATCTTGGACGTCTGTTGCTGGATTTGTGGTTTAAGCAGCCCAGTCTGTAGGATTTTGTTATGGCAACCCGAGTGGATTCATCCAGTCTGCTAATCAGACACCAAGCCCTGCCGATTCCTCCTTTGCAATTCTCCTTACGATCATGGCTTCCTTCCTCGCCATTCCTACTGCAAGCGTGGCTCAAGGCCACCTTGTGCCCATATGAATGCAATCGATTCTTTCATCTTTCTGGCTCTGCACTTCCGGACTTGCTTCTCATACTCCCATCCACAAACTCTCACCTAGCTCCACCCTGAGTATCATCTCAAACTTCTGAGGCATTTGAATCTGACAACTGATATTTTCCTCTAGCACCAACCCTCAGTTCCCTCTTCCTAGAACGCTCAGCGCTCACCTCTCAGGTGCAAGTTCTCTGGCCTCTCCAGGTGAACTACAGTTTTTTCATCGTAGGTGTGGAAAGATAGCCAGTGCAGACAGGCACTCAAATGGCTGGAGTGAAGACAGTCTCTTTCCACCTCTCCGCCTCATCTCTGCCTGTCTTTCCTTAGCTCCATATGCCCAGGCTTGTACCGCAGACAGCATTTTCCCCATGGAGGGAAAGAGGACCGCTGGCAGCCTTAAGCCTAAAACATCCTAGCTCACCACACTTCATGGGAAAACAGTTTCTTTCTCTTAGCATCCACGTGTCAAAATCCGAGAGGGACTGTGACTGGTCCTTCCTGGGTCAAGCGCAAGAGGTAGATTCTAACAGGCCAGAGCTAGGTCACAATACTGTAGTTTGCAAGAACAAGAGAAGCCCCTAAAAGAGAAAAAGATGTTGAGCAGATAAAAGCAAATGTCAGGGCACCTGGGTGGCTCAGTCGGTTAAGCGTCTGACTCTTGATTTCAACTCAGGTCATGATCTCACGCTTTGTGAGATCGAGCCCCAAGTCTGCGCTGTCAGCACAGAGCCTGCTTGGGATTCTTTCTCTCTCTCTCTCTCTCTCTCTCTCTGCCCCTTCCCCACTCTCTTTCTCTCTCAAAATAAGTAAATAAGTAAACATTTTAAAAAAGATAAAAGCAAATGTCAGGTCTTCCAGGCAATACCAGCCCAGCACACAGGACAGCCTGCCCAGGGTCACGGTCACTGACTTGGCTGCATCCCGCAAAAGTGAATCAAACAGCACCTCCCTAGACAGAGCCCAACACCCTGTACTCCCCCGCACCCTCTGGGCCATAGGTAATCTATTCCAATTGGTAATCCAATACAGAAGCATTTGTGCATTTCTTGGAACAATGGAAATGTTTTTCTTCCACAATGATTCATACAAGCCTGGCTGTGGGGTTTTACAAAGAAAGGAAAACAGATACTGACATCTCGGATGCAGAACTCTGAGTTCTTCCAGAACAAAGCTGGGCCCCAATTTGACAAGGAAGGATCTGCTTCATGATACAAAGGGGAAAAATGTGTCCCGGCTTTAAAGTTAGGCTAACACTGGATTAGAGCACAAAATACATCTTCAGAAGCTGTGTCCTGAGAGGTCCTTTAACTATGGTAAGCCAAGGCTGGCGACGGGAAAGTGAATTGGCACACGTATACATTGTTAGGGGGCATGCAAACTAGCCTTTCCAGGAGTGATGTCTTTAAATGCCAATACCCTTTGACCCACAAATTTCATTTCCAGGAATTCACTCTAAGCAAACAAAAAAAGCTGTTCACTGTGGTATTATTTATGACAGTGAAAATTTAGGAGCAACATGAAGGAATGCTTAGATGTCTTTATGGTGAATCCTCTCCACGGGATATTTTTCAGCAATTAAAAATGACATCTAGGGGTGCCTGGGTGGCTCAGTGAGTGAAGCATGTGACTCTTGATTTCAGCTCAGGTCATGATCTCTGGTTCACGGAATCGAGCCCCATGTGGGGCTCTGCACTGACATCCCAAAGCCTGCTTGGGATTCTCTCTCTCCTGCTCTCTGCCCCTCCCCCACTTGTGCATGCATATGCATGCGTGCACTGTCCCTCTCTCAAAATAAGTAAGCAAACATTTTTTAAAAATCAAAATACTATTTCTGATTTTCAGTTTGTCAGAGCTCAAAGACATTGTTAACAATCTGTGTTGGTGATGGTATGGGAAACATGTACTTTTACATGTTATTTAACTGGCAATCGGATAGTATCTATCAAAACTTAAAGTGTACATTTTAAAACAAATCTGCCGACTTGGCAAAATTTCACTGCCAGGAACTTATCCTACAGATATTACTGACACATGTGCATAAAGAGTAAGTCCATTGCTTGAAACACTGTCTATAAGAACAAAAGAAAGGACTAATCCTCAGTAGGAGACTGGATAATACATTATGGTACATCCATGCAATATATATACTATTAGCTGTTAAAAAGAAAGACCATGTCAAAACCATATGTGCTTTTGTGGGATGATTGCCAAGATATAGTCAGTGAAAAAAATCAAGAAAGGAAAAAAAAATGAAGAATGCAAAACAGTATGTCTGGTCTTCCACTATTTGCCTAGGAAAAAAGCTCATTTCTGTTTGAATATGCACAGACTTTCACAAGATACACAAGCAAGCGATTACAATATTTCCTCTGGGGAGGATGACTGAGGTCAAGGGTGGCAAAGAGACTTTTCATTGTACACTGGGTAATATGTGGATTTTTTAAAATCATGAGTGTGTATTTCCTTTAAAATAAAAAAAGATAAAAATTGGGGTGCCTGGATGGCTCAGTCGGTTAAGCATCCAACTTCGGCTCAGGTCATGATCTCACAGTTCGTGAGTTCGAGCCCTGCATCAGGCTCTGTGCTGACAGCTCAGAACCTGGAGCCTGCTTCAGATTCTGTGTCTCTCTCTCTCTCTCTGCCCTTCCCCAGCTCATGCTCTGTCTCTATCTCTCTCTCCCTCTCTCTCTCTCTCAAACATAAACATTAGAAAAATAATAATAAAATAAAAAATAATTTAAAAAGACAAAAATAAAATACATGGGCTCTAAAAAGGATGTCTATGTATGTTTACAGTTACATAGATAAATACCTATATCATTCTGTTAAGTGAGAAAGGTAAGTTAAAGATTGTATATATGGTATATTCACAGTTATGTAAAAGGAGGAAAAATGTTTGGAGAAAAAAGACTGGACAAAAATGAGGAAACGTACCAAAATGTTAATGTTGGGACTAAACCTGACTTATCTTTTAACTTTTTCTGTAGTTTCCAAAATGTCTTTAATAATCACATTTCACTTTACAATGGAAAAAATAAACTTTAAAAAGCTACGTCAAATTAAAATACAGTATCCACCCATCCTTTCAGTCCAAATGCAGAAGGTAAAATCAGAGAGACAAGAAGTTAATATACCACTCAAACTCCTTTCAACTCCATGATTCTGCATTAATGAAGTTGTGATTTTTTTCTCCTTTTTACTTTCTCCAGCTTGGCAAGTGCTGCCGACAAAGACAAGACATAGTTCATCAATCAGCCAAAAGGAAACTGTATTTATAATACCCAATATAATGACTATGCAGCTGAATGAGCTTTATCAGACATTACTGCATTGCAAACTGATACCACCTTTTTGGAAAGCAATTTGGCTATATAAACTTGCAACTATAAAAGGTGGCCCAGTAATTTGACTTCTGGAATCCTAGGGAAGAAACCTGAAATACTAGCATAGTTTATGCGAAAAGATCTTACTTAAGAATGGTATGCAGGAGCGCCTGAGTGGCCCAATCAGTTCAGTGTCCAACTTCGGCTCAGGTCATGATCTCACAGTTTGTGAGTTTGAGCCCCGTGTTGGGCTCCACACTGGTGGTGCGGAGCCTGCTTGGGATTCTCTCTCTCCCCCTCTCTGTGTCTGCCCCTTCCCTGAGGGCGCTCTCTCTCTCTCTCTCTCTCTCTCTCTTTCTCTCTCAATAATAAATAAATAGGGGCACCTGGGTGGCTCAGTCGGTTGAGCATCCGACTTTGGCTCAGGTCATGATCTCACGGTTTGTGAGTTCAAGCCCTGCATCGGACTCTGTGCTGACAGCTCAGAGCCTGGAGCCTGCTTCAGATTCTGTGTGTGTCTCTCTCTGCCCTTACCCACTCACACTCTGTCTCTCCTTCAAAAATAAATGAACATTAAAAAAACAATTTTAAATAAATAAACTTAAAAAAAAAGACTGGAATGCAACCATTAAAAAAGTACAATTATGAAGAGCATGTGGCAACAGGGGAAAATGTTTATGCTACAGTGTGTGCATGTGAAAGAAAAAGAATACAGACACGCATATATGGAGATGTGTAGACCAGATCATTACAACCACTTCATAAAATGCCCATGAAAAAAGCCCCAGAAGGAAGTACATCAACATGGTCACAATACTTGCATTTAGGTGGTAGGATATTGGGGAAGTTCTGGGGATTTTTCTCCTTTTCTCTTTTCCAAAATGCTTATAATGTATCCTTTGTTAAAATGATATACTTATAAATACTTAAAAATTTGAAGTCTGGGCTGTTCCACAGGAAATGATTACCCTTTCTGTCACTGAGTCTCTATGTCCCATTAGTGAAAACAAAGGCCCTTCACCTCATGTAATAATAACAGTCACTGATATTTATTACGCAACCACCTTCTGCCAAGTGGTGGTCACATATTTTAGTTCGATTAATCCAGTGAAGTAGAGATTCTTATTACCATTTTGCCGATGGGGACAATTGAGACGCAGGCTAAACGATACAACGAAGAGGGGACAGCATCAGGAGGAAACCCAGGTCCTTCTCGCCTCAAACCCAGTGCTTCCCACCATGTCACAATAACTACCCAAAACAGTTCTTGGGGTCCAGGGTGTGCCACAAGAGTGCTAATGCTTTATATACTTTTTTTTTTTCATTTATTAACCCTATAGATCTAGATGGCGTTCTCATTTTATAAATGAGGAAACAGCAGCTAAGGGAGGTTAAGGGACCAACATACCACACAGTTGGTAAGTGGCAGAACAAGGATTCTAACCCAAGTTGGCCTATGTTGGTAACCACGATGCTCTTGTGCCTTCCCACGACAAGGAAAACGCAGACACTCTGAGCCTGGGAACATGGGGCACCATCCCCGGCACAGCCACTGTCAGGAAAAAGAAGCATCTGGCAGGAAGGTGAACACAGTAGGAGGTGGGTTCCCGGGCTGTCCCAGCCAGGCGGGGCCGGCTCTGTGCACACCCACACACCTGAGGCCCCAGGCTGGATGAGCGGGGCTGTGCAGAGACATCCATGTGGCCTGGCCTAGGGCCAGCACAGATGTCACGCCCTCCTGCCAGCACTGATAGTGCTCATGCTACCCTGCCAAAAAAGCCTGAAGAAAAGCCGATAAAGCTCTCTTTAAGGATTCCTGGTTCTCGGGTGTGTGGAGAGAAAACGCTGGTGGAAAATTCCAGCGCCACCTGGCTTGGCGAAAGACAGTGAGGTCTCGCGCGTCCTTGACCCCAGGAGCCATAGGGCCCTGCTGGGACCTGACATCCAGGACGAGGCTGGAGCTCTGTGCCTGGACCCAGAGGCTGAGCAAACAATACGTTATAGGACTCAAACTCTCGCAGGGAACAGGAAGCCCAGGTCAGCCTTGGGGTGGCCAAACCAGAGGGACTCAGGCCAGAGGCCAAGGGAGGCCTGAGAATGGTCAGAGGGCATCTGAGTTGCGGGCAGAGCTGAGTGGACAGACCGGCCCCAAAGAGAGCTCTGAGGATACAGAATATTGGGGACCCTCAAACACTGCTGGTACAAGTGACCCTGGACCCAGGCCTTTGAAAGACAGCTTGGTGTTACCTGGGACGCATCCTGTGGCACAGTGACTCTGCCCATCGTAACATACTCAGAGAAGCCCTTCCACCACATGGGCCCCAGAAAGTTCGTAGCAGTGCTCCTCATAAATACAAAAGCCACAAAAGGCCCAAACACCCATGGACATGAGAATGTACCAAAAATATGTACACTCTAGGGGAGTCTGGGTGGCTCCGTTAGTCAAACGTCCAACTCTTGATCTCAGCTCAGCTTTTTTTTTTTTTTTTAATTTTTTTTTTCAACGTTTATTTATTTTTGGGACAGAGAGAGACAGAGCATGAACGGGGGAGGGGCAGAGAGAGAGGGAGACACAGAATCGGAAACAGACTCCAGGCTCTGAGCCATCAGCCCAGAGCCTGATGCGGGGCTCGAACTCCCGGACCGCGAGATCGTGACCTGGCTGAAGTCGGACGCTTAACCGACTGCGCCACCCAGGCGCCCCTCAGCTCAGCTCTTGATCTCAGAGCCGTGAGTTCAAGTCCCACACTGGGGCCCCACATATATATGGGGCACCTGAGTGGGCTCAGTTGATTAAGTGTCTGACTCTTGATTTTGGCTCAGGTCATGATCTCGTGGTTTGTGAGTTCGGGTCGCACATTGGGCTCTGCTCAGGCAGCGTACAGCCTGCTAGGGATCCTCTCTCTCTGCCCCTCCCGGGCTCATGTTTTCTCTCTCTCTGTCTCTCTCTCCCTCCGCCCAATAAATAAATAAACTTAAAAATATACAGTCTATGCATATACTGAAATACTATATAGCCACGAAAACGAGTGAATCCCATAAGCACACTGCAAACACATTGTAAAATAAAGCAAATCGCCATATAATATATTCGGTGTGATTTCATTTAGAAGAAGTCCAAAAAACTCTCCAGACCGAACAACATCTTGATTAGGGACGCAGGCTCAAGTTGTAAAATCAGACAAGTGAGAGAATGACGAGCACAAAATTCATGGTGGTCACCTGCAAGGGTACTGAGTAGACAGGGTGGAATGTGGGACACACAGGGCGTTTTGAAAGCACTGGGAATAGTGTCTTCGCTGAGTTAAGTGCTGGGCACTGGGTATTTATCTTCATTCTTTTTCTTTGAGCTGACCCCATGCATTACATATACACTCACGTGTATACATAAAATACTTCAGATTTAAAAAGGAAACCTCAAGAAAAATCACATTAGTGAGCTGTTGCGCTTTTTTTTTGTTTTTTTTTTTTTTCAACGTTTATTTATTTTTTTGGGACAGAGAGAGACAGAGCATGAACGGGGGAGGGGCAAAGAGAGAGGGAGGCACAGAATCCGAAACAGGCTCCAGGCTCTGAGCCATCAGCCCAGAGCCCGACGCGGGGCTCGAACTCACGGACCGCGAGATCGTGACCTGGCTGAAGTCAGACGCTTAACCGACTGCGCCACCCAGGCGCCCCTGAGCTGTCGCTTGTTAAATGGAGGTGGCCCCACACTGGCCAGCCGGCCCCACTCTGACCAGCCCCGCTGACTGTGAACGCCCAGAGGAGGGAGGGTATGGGCGCAGGCTGGCCTAGGGAAAGGGAGTGCAGAGGACAAAGGGCACCTCTGAAGTTAGAAGGCTGAGTTCAAATGCCATCTTTGCTACCAGTTGACTGCAGGACTCTGGGCAAGTAACTAAACTTCTCTGAGATTGGGGCACCTGGGCGGCTCAGTCAGCTAAGTGTCCGACTTCGGCTCAGGTCATGATCTCGCGGTCCGTGAGTTTGAGCCCCGCGTCGGGCTCTGTACTGACGGCTCAGAGCCTGGAACCTGCATCAGATTCTGTGTTTCCCTCTATCTCTGCCCCTCCCCTGCTTGCACTCTGCCTCTCTCTCTCTCAAAATTAACCCTAAGTATAATTATTATTATTATTGTTATTATTATTATTATAAACTAAGATGAAAAGAATAAACTTCTCTGAGAGTAAGTGTCACTTGCCATTGGAGGCGTAAGCTAAGAAAGACCCTAGGCTTTTATCCCTGAATCTTTAGCACAACAGCATCTTGTTTGGCACAGAGTAATAAACGTACTTCAAATACCCAGACTCATCATGAGAAAAACACCTGACCAGTTCTCCGTGAAACTGTCACGTCAAGGTCAACAAAAACAGGAAGGCACAAAAGGACAAATGCTGCATGATTCTGCTCCTACGAGGTGCTGAGAATAGTCAGATTCATAGAGAAAATAGTACAGGGGCACCCGGCTGGCTCAGTCAGGAAAGCCTGGGACTCGATCTCTGGGTCCTGAGTTCAAGCCCCACGTCGGGTGTAGAGATTACTTTAAAAGATAAATAAATAAACTAAAAAAGGAAGGAAGGAAGGAAGGAAGGAAGGAAGGAAGGAAGGAAGGAAGGAAGGAAGGAAGGAAGGAGTATAGACGTTACCAAGGGCTGGGAGGAGGGGAAAACAGGGTGTTGTTGTTTAACGGGTACGGAGTTTTTCTGGGATGATGGCAAAGTGGTGAAGGCTGTATGACAATGTGAATGGACATAATGCTGCTCAACCATACACTGAAATATGGTTGTATTTTATGTTTTGTGTCTCGCTGCGATTTTATTTTATGTTTTTAAGTTTATTTATTTATTTTGAGAGAGACAGAGACAGTACATGTCGGAGAAGGGCAGAGAGAGAGAGGGAGACGGAGAATCACGAGCAGGCTCCACACTGTCAGCGCAGAGCCTGATGCAGGGCTCAAACCACGAACCGTGAGATCATGACCTGAGCCGAAACCAAGAGCCAGACACCTAACCGACTGAGCCACCCAGGCGTCCTTTGCTGCAATTTAAAAAATAAATAAATAAATAAATAAATAAACGGAATAAAAAATGAGACACCACCACAACAGCAGCCAAGCAGAGCCTAAAAAGACCTGACAAGTAAATGTAATGTGGTTTCCTGGGTGCGATCCTGGAACAGAAAAAGACATTGGGCAAAACTGCAGAAAATCTATATAAACCGTAGACTTCAGTTAATCATAATGTGTTAACACTGCTTCGTTCATTTTAACGAAGGTATCATATTAATGTAATATGTTAGTAAAGAAGGAAACTAAGTGTGGGGTAGATGGGAACTCTGAACTATCTTCTCAATTTTTCTGAAAACCTAAAAATAGGGGTGCCTGGGTGGCTCAGTCGTTTAAGTGTCTGACTTCAGCTCAGGTCATGATCTCACAGTTTGTGGATCTGAGCCCCACGTCGGGCTCTGTGCTGACAGGTCAGAGCCTGGAGCCTGTGTCAGATTCTGTGTCTCCTTCTCTCTCTGGCCCTCTCCTGCTTGCACTCTCTCTCTGTCTCTCTCAAAAATAAAATAAACATTAAAAAAAAAAGAAATTAAAAAAAAAATAAAATCTAAAAATACTTTAAAAACTAAAATTACATATAAATAAGTGTATCTATATAAATCCATATAATTATATATAAAATCACAAATTTTTTTAAAATATATACACACATATAGTAAAGGAAGGATAAAAGGGACTAAGGGATTGAGAGAAAGAAGTTTCCTGACATTGAATGTAAGGTGTCAAAACAGAAGAGGGGGAGACAGGGAGGGGATGTGGGCCAGGCCCTAAGCCTCAGTTTTCAGGACATTCCTGGGGTGTGGGGGCAGCAGGGGGCAGGGGGGCAAGTTACCAGCACAATGGCAGATCCTCAACCACAGACCGACCACGTCCGTGTTCTTGTCGTTCTCGTCCTCCCCACCTACCCAGAAACAGTGGCCCTGACTATGAGTTGGTCTCTCCCCTGCCCTCCTAAATCTTCCTCCCCAATCTTTGAGGAAGAATGGATTAGTTGCTCTTCATTTCATATTTCTTACCACCGACATTCTACATTTGACACCTCTTCTTCAAAACCAGACCCAGGGCCTGGCAGACCACTGAGAGACCACAGAAAGGCCACCCGAACTGGGAGCTTCTGCCCCCTGGCCCCCTCATGAGCTCCATCAAAACAGAGAGTCTCCCAGTAACACGGAGTCACAGAATCTATGAGGCCACCCACCCCTCAGCCCTTGCAAAGAGCCTTTCCAAGCCTTTCTAAGTAAGGAGCTGAGGCCCACAGGGTCCATGTGACTTGTCTAAGATCACAGCTAGTTGAAGGCAGGGCTGAGATCAGGACCCAGGATTCCTGAACCCCAGGCTTTTCTCCTATAATGTGCTGCCTTCCTGCATCTTGACATTTAATGCACTTCTGTTTCTGGCAATAGAGCCGACTAGACACTCTGAACTACTTCCTGCTGAAATGTTAAAACTGCTGGGTAAAATGTTTCACTCCTTTAAAGGCACCAAGTGAGCTGGCGAAAAGGGTCAGAGGCCAAAAAAGAAGGGAAAGCAGGAACCCGGACAGGATGTGGACACTGGCTTTCTCCCCGAGGAAACACGCCAAAGCCAAGCAACCTTGGGCTTCGGTTTTCAAGGCCTGTTGGGCACATGAAAGGGGAGACAAAGCCTCGCGCCGGCAAGGTGGGGAATCTGACAGAGAACTTTCTGCGAAGCTGGGCCCTATCTCCAGGACAGGAGTGGGCTAGAAATAAGTTCATGAAATAAAACTCTTCACAGAGGAGCAAGGAAAACTGCCCATGTTAAGTAAACATTGCAAGTGGGTGGAAAGAAAAAAAAAATTTTACCCTAAGAATTCTTTAACCACAAGCCAGCTCTCATATTTAAATTCATATGGTGGGCAAAACTCCTCAAGCCAACTGAGCAAGGCTTTAAGGGGGCAGGAGAGTTAGTCATATGACTGTCTAGGGGCAGAGCATTCCAGGCAGGGAGAGGCAATTGCCAATTCAAAGGTCCTAAGGCAGGGCCATGCCTGGCTTGTTCCAGGAACAAGAACAGGCCTCAGGGCCTGGAATGGAGACAGCCAAGGGGAAGAAGAAGATGACGTCACAGAAGTAACAGGAGACCAGGTTGGACAAGGCCTGGTGTGCCGCTGTAAAACCGTGGACTCTCTGAAATGCCAAGCCTCTGGAAGAGTCTGAGCGAAGAAGTGAGGTGATCTAACTTACACATTAAAAGGATTGCCCTGGGGGGGCGCCTGGGTGGCTCAGTCGGTTAAGCATCTGACTTGGCTCAGGTCAGGGGCTGGCTTTGGCTCAGCCCCACATCGGGCTCTGTGCTGACAGCTCGGGGCCTGGATCCTGCGTTGGATTCTGTGTCTTCCCTTCTTTCTGCCCTTCCCCCACTCATGCTCTCTCTCTGTTTCTCAATAGTAAATAAACGTTAAAAAAATTTTTTTTTTTTTTTTAAAAAGGATTGCCCTGGGGCGCCTAGGTGGCTCAGTCCATTGAGTGTCTGACTTCAGCTTAGGTCATGATCTCGCAGTTCGTGAGTTCAAGCCCTGCATCGGGCTCTGTGCTGACAATGCAGAGCTGGAGCCTGCTTCAGATTCTGTCTCCCTCCCTCTCTCTCTGGCCCTCCCCTGCTTGGGTTCTCTCTCTCAAAAATAAACAAATAAATAAACTAAAAAAATGGATTGCCCTGGGGTGCCTGGGTGGCTCAGTAGGTTAAACATCCAACACTTAATTTTGTCTCAGGTCATGAACTCATGGGTCGGTGAGTTTGAGCCCCGCGTGGGGCTCTGAGCTGACGTTGTAGAGTCCGCTTGGGATTCTCTCTCTCTCTCCCACTCTGTTCCACCCCAGCTCAGTCTCGTGTACTCCAGATAGATAGATAGATAGATAGATAGATAGATAGATAAACTTAAAAAATAAAAGGATTGCCCTGTGGTGATGGCTGCACAAGAATATGAATGTATTTAATGCCACTGCACCATATGCATTAAAATGGTAAATTTTATACTCTGTGTATTTTACCACAATTTTTTTAAAAAATGATCACCTTGGGGGCGCCTGGATGGCTCAGTCGGTAGAGCAACCGACTTTGGCTCAGGTCATGATCTCCAAGTTTGTGAGCTCAAGCCCCGCATCGGGCTCTGTGCTGGCAGCTCAGAGCCTGGAGCCTGCTTCGGATTCTGTGTCTCCCTCTCTCTCTGCCCCTCCCCCACTCATGCTCTGTCTCTGTCTCAGAAATAAACATTAAAAAAAAAAAAAAAATGATCACCCTGGCTCCTGTGCTCAGAATATGTGGAATGAAAGCTTGAAGACCAAATTGAAAGGTATTCCCACTAATCTAGATGAAAAATGATGCTGCCTCCAGTAAGGATGATATAGCAGGAGAGGAGATGAGGTCATATTGCGAATGTGCCTGGAAGCCAAATAGGTTCCTGACATTGTGTGTAAGGTATCAAACGAAGGAAAGATCACAATGACTCCGAGCTTTCTGGCCTGAGCAACTGGAAGGACAAAACCGCCATTGACTGAATAGGGGGCAGGTTTATAGGTGACAACAGGAAGTTAAGTTTGGGACTTGCTGGCTGCGATGTCTGTTAAACATTCAAGGGCAGACGTCAAGTGTTGGTGAAAAGGCAGAGCCACTGGAACCTTCGAACACTCCTAGGGGAGTGAAAGTCAGAACCGCCTTGGAGAACCCTTTGTCAGTTACCTACTAAAGCTAAACATGTGTGTCATCTGTGACCCAGCCACTCCATCCCTAGGTGCGTGCCTGATAGCAATTAAAGACGTGAAGGAGAACACTCAAAGCCAGCCGGCATTCCTCAGAATAACCCTAAACTGGACAAAATCCATCCACAGTGGATTCAATGGTGACATATTCACATAATGATGTATTATCCGGCAATGCACATAAGCAAGCTATTGCTATGCAATCACGTGGATGAATCTCCGGTCACAGAATATAATCTTTGCAGAGTATAAAGTCAGACAGAGAGAGAATAAAAAGCCGGTGGCCAATTTATTCAAAAGCAGATGAAACAGGTATTCAAACAAAAACTTGCCCATGAATGTCCACAGCGGCACCACTCGTGACAGCCAAGAGGTGGAAACGACCCAAATGGCCATCAACAGATGAGTGGATGAAGACATGTGGTATATAGTGATATGATAGAGTACTATTTAGCCATAATAAAGAATTAAATTTCAGTACCTGCTACAACATGGATAACGTTGACAACATTACGCTAAGTAAAATAAGCCAGGTACAGAGGCCATATATTGTGTGGTTTCATTTATAATGAAATATCCAGAACAGGCAGGTCCATAGAAACAAAAGGCAGATGAGTGGTTGCCAGGGGCTGAGAATGGGGGATGGGGCGTGACTGCTAATGGCCATGGGGTTTCCTTTCTGAAGTGACCTAGGTAATGGTGATGGCTGCACAACATTATGAGTGTGATAATGCCACTGAATTGCATGCTTTAATGTGGTTAAAATGGGGGGCACTTGGCTGGCTCGGTCAGAAGAGCATGTGACTCTTGATCTCAGGTCATGAGTTCAAGCCCCACACTAGGCATAGAGATTACTTTTAAAAAAATAGCTGGGGCACCTTGGTGGCTCAGTCAGTTGAGCGTCTGACTTCAGCCCACGTCATGATCTCAAGGTTCAGGAGTTCAAGCCCCACATTGGGCTGCTCACTGCTGTCGGCACAGAGCCCACTTCCAGTCCTCTGTCCCCCTCTCTGTCTGCCCCTCCTCCACTTGTGCTCTCTCTCAAAAATAAACACTAGGGGCGCCTGGGTGGCGCAGTCGGTTAAGCGTCCGACTTCAGCCAGGTCACGATCTCGCGGTCCGTGAGTTCGAGCCCCGCATCGGGCTCTGGGCTGATGGCTCGGAGCCTGGATCCTGTTTCCGATTCTGTGTCTCCCTCTCTCTCTGCCCCTCCCCCGTTCATGCTCTGTCTCTCTCTGTCCCAAAAATAAATAAACGTTGAAAAAAAAATTAAAAAAAAAAAAAATAAACACCAAAAAAAGTGGTTAAAATGGTAAATGTTATATGTATTTTACCACAATCAACTAAAAAAAGATAAAACTAATGTGTCGTGTTATAATCAGGATAGTGATTATACTATCCTCTATACTCTTGGAGTATAGAGAGGGCTGTGTGGGAGGAAGCACAGGATGCCGGGGGTGCTGGTAATATACCTTTTTTTAAACCTGTATGGTAGTGACATGAGTGTGTCCATCTTGCAAAGAATCATTGAGCCAAAGAGACAAGTAAAGACAATTCTTTCAAGGAGTTTTGCTGCAAAGTGGGGCCAAGAAGGTGGGCAGGAGCTATAGAGGAAGTAGGATGGAGGGAGGGTTGTTTTCAGATCGGAGAGACAATCATAGTGGGTTTGTTTTGTTTTGTTTTTAATGTTTGTTTATTTTTGAGAGAGAGAGAAAAACAGAGCACGAGGAGGGGAGGGGCAGAGAGAGAGGGAGACACAGAATCCGAAGCAGGCTCCAGGCTCTGAGCTGTCAGCACAGAACCCAACTCAGGGCTCGAACCCATGACTGTGAGATCAAGACCTGAGCCGAAGTCACACACTCAACCGACTGAGCCACCCAGGCGCCCCTGAGACAGTCACGGTTTTTGTGCACACAAGAATAATCTAAGAAGGAAGGGGGAAGCAGACAATGAGGGAAAAGTAGGAGAGAATTGCTTCAAGTGGACCCTGAGTGAGGCGGAGGACCCGGGGTCTCGTGCGGGAGTGGGGGGTCTGCAGTCAGTCCACCCGCAGGAACAAGCAGGGAACTGGTCACATGAGTGTCAGAGCTGGGGAGCAGTGGTTATTGCCCCCAGTTCACCAGTGAGCAGTCTGACAGTCGGGGAGAAGAGCAGACTGCCCACGCTCACATAGCTGGAGCCAGAAGTGGAAACCTGGTCGGCCTGACTGCAGGTGCACCACACCCGGCTGCCCGAGAGCCTCAAGTTCACCTCCCTACCACGCAAAGCAGCATCTTCTATTGTCCACCCTGAAATAGCTTCTCAAACTCTTAGGAGTGGCGCCCTAGGCTTCTAAGCATCCTGGGATTTAATGAACAAGGCTGTTCCACCTTGTCGATATGCCTGATCATATAAAGGACTGGTATTACACGTCCTCCTCAGCCCTCATTCTTCCAGGCTGAAGAATCCTAACTGGGGAGCTTGCCCTCGTGGTAAAAGCCATTCATCACTCTACTGTCTGGCCCCTTTCCAGTTCTATTACAACTTTCTTGGAATGCAGAGGCCGTAACAACAGAAACCACAGTGGCTTCCATTTTGAAGAGCCTTTTACAGGGACATGAGCCCCATTTATATATTCACACCGATGGTCAGCAGGGCTGTGACTCACCCAAGTCACACAGAGTGACAACAATAGAGCCCAGCAGAGGAGACTTCCAACTGCCGTGACCTCACACCCAACAGCCTATGGATGGGCACATACAGGAGTCAGGGCACATTCAGCTGCAAGTGATGGGGGAAGGTTCTATCAGGCTGGCTTAAAGCGGGGCGCCTGGATGGCTCAGTTGATTGAGCATGTGACTCCTGATTTCGGCCCAGGTCATGATCTCACAGTTTGTGGGTTCAAGACCCACATCGGGCTCTGTGCTGACAGTGCAGAGCCTGCCTGGGATTCTCTGTCTCCTTCTCTCTCTACCCCTCCCCTGTTTGCACACTCTCTCAAAAATGAATAAACTTTAAAAAAAAAAAAAAAAAAAAAGATGGGCTTGAAGCATTCAGGAGGATTTACTGAATAACATAACTGGAAGTCCTAAAGTAAGCAGGCTTCTGGGCTGGTTGACAGGGGCTCAATGATGTCATCATGGTCCCAGTTTCATCCTGTCTTGCCATCCACAGGGGCTGCACTGAGTTGTATGGCAGCCCCCTCCCACCAGAAAAAGATATGCCTCCCTCCTAAGCCCTGGAACCTCTGAATGTGAACCTCTGACCCTTATTTGCAAAAAGGGTCTTTGTAGATGCAATTAAGTTAAGGATCTTACCATGAGATCACCCGGGACTAGAGGGTGGGCCCTAAATCCAATGACACATACACCCTTATAAGAGACAGAAGAGAAGACAGACCCGGAAAGGAAGGCCACAAGGAGAGGAGGCAGTGACTGTAGTGAGTGGCTGCAAGCCAAGGAATTCTGGCAGCCACCAAAAGCTGAAAGAGTCAGAGAACATAATCTCCCCTAGGGCCTCTGGAGGAAGCACAGCCCTGCTGACAACTTGACTTTGAACTTCAGGACTCTAGAACCATGAAAAAATAAATTTCTTTTGTCTTAAGCCACCACATTCATGGCAATTTGTTAGGCAGCCTAGGAGACTAATACAGGGGACTAGAGATTCCATGATGAGGGTTAACTTAGGCCTGAACTCCATGCCCTGCCCCTATGTCCAGGGGTGGGGGTAGCTTTTCCCAAGGTCCACAGGCCGCAGGAGAAAGGGGTGGTCTTCAAGAGGAGGAGGGATGGATGTAGGAAAGGTAACCAGAACGTCCACCCCAGTCACCCTGTAAAGACAGAGTGCCATCTCCTGAGCATCTCACGGACTCTCTCTGGGAGAGAGAAAAGCATAGGAAATACAAAGGGTACTCCGAGGCATGACCTTCACACGTTGGAGGTACAGGGCTGCACCGCCCAGAGGTATCCTCCAAACCCTGAGAACAAAGTTGAACACGTGCAGCCCAGAGAACCTTCCTCTACAAACAGTGGGTGTGCAAGTGTCCAGGGGCTGCAAAGATCATGCACACGGAGGAGCCCACGGCATCCACCCGGTTGCCTAAGCCAGGACCCCAGGGTCCTCCCAGACTCCTTCCTATCCCTCCTCCCACCCTCGGTCCGTCCCCACTCCTGCCAGCTCTACCTTCCATAATCAGTTCCGATCTGTCAGTGTCCCTCTGTCTCCATAGCTATCACTCTGCTTGAGGTCACCACCCTCTCTCACTAGGTTGCAGCTCCCAGACGCTCCCTGCCTTCCATCTTGGCCCCCACCACCATGCTCCACCGGGAACTAGAAGGATCTTCTGAAAATGAGGGTCTGCCCGTGGCTCATTCCTGCTGCACACCTCTCAAGCCCCTTGGCATAGGTTTCAGGCCCCTTTTCTCATCACCTGCCATCACCATCACCATATCCCTCACCAGCTCTCCAAATACACGAGTCCTCTCGAAGCACACGCAGTGCCTCTGCCTGGACAATCCCCCCCACTACTTGCCTGGCCAAGTCCTCAAGGGCTCAGCCCCAGGGCCCTCTTCTTGGAGTGGTCACCTGGAGCACCCTCCCCTTCTGGGTTCCCACCGCACGCTGGGCTTGGGCAGTCCTCCTGTGCTGCCACCCTGCCCTGTGGCTCTGAGTCCCCCAAGAGCAGAAACCAGGTCCCCCACCCCTCTGTCCTCAGCACACGGTATACAGCAGGTGCTCTGAAAGAAACTGATTGGGGTACCTGGGTGGCTCCGTCTGCTCAGCATCTAACTTCAACTCAGGGCATGATCTCAGTTCGTGGGTTCGAGCCCCGTGTCGGGCTCTGTGCTGACAGTGCGAAGCCTGCTTGGGATTCTGTGTCTCCTTCTCTCTCTGCCCCTCCCCTGCTTGTACTCTGTCTCTCTCCCTCAAAAATAAATAAACATTAAAAAAAACTGGAAAAAAAAAAAAGAAACCAATGAGTAAAGATCAAACCCGCATTGCATTCCCTTGCTTTTTCTGAAACAAAATTCATCCTAGACTTTTGCTATATCTCAATGTTTTCCTTGGGGTGCTAGGTGGTTCAGTCTGCTAAGCATCCCACTTCAGCTCAGGTCATGATCTCACAGTTCGTGAGTTCAAGTCCCACGTTGGGCTCTATGCTCACAGCTCAGAGCCTGGAGCCTGCTTCAGATTCTGTGTCTCCCTCTCTCTGTGTCCCTACCCCACTCGTGCTCTCTCTCTCTCTCTCTCTCAAAAATAAATAAACATTTTTTAAAAACCTTAAATCACAGTGTTTCCCATCTTGGCAGAGCAAGCATAGAAGCCCAGATAACGGGTCAAATCCTACCTTTGTGAGGCCAAAGGGCCAATTATTTCACCTCCCTGAGCCTCGACTCCTCCCTATGTAAAATGAGAATTAATAAGCCTTCCTTCATAAGGAAAACCACCTAACATATCATCTGGCACAGGGAGGCAGCACAGCGTGTTTTCCTTTCCTTCGCATATGTGCACACTTTGCTTGAAGTCAGCAAGCATATGCTAAGCATCCACCATGTGCCAGACTCTGGGGTAGGTGTTGGGGGGCACGTAACGAGGATGACCCTTCCCTTAGATTTCACAGTAATCTTTCCTGACAGATGTCATCTCTAAAATCAGGAGTAAATCCTGCCTCTGGATTCACAAGTGGATTGCTAACCCTTGGGCAGCCCGTTCGCAGGAAAGTAGCCCTGAGCCAGCTCAGCTTCAGCTCCAGCGACCCTCGCCCAGTGGATCTCGCAGAAGGCAGTGCGCCGATGGGTCTCTACTGCCACCAGCTGGAGAATCAGAATAAGGCCACAGGCAGCAGCCAGGAGAAATTCAGGTACCTGCCGGCGGTTGCCAAACACACGGCCCTAACTTATATCTGCCACGTTTATTCAACAGCTCAGAAGTGGTCAGAGGAAATTGCTGCTGAAATCAAAATCATCACACCAGAAAAAAAAAATTTTTTTAAGGCAAAACTGCACCTTGCAATGGTCAGAATTGGAAACGTGCCTCCTGGGGAACGTTCTCTCTCTGGACTCCAAGGGGAGGACCAAAAAACCCTGTAAGGTGGAGGGAAGGATCTTCTTCAGAAACCATAGCTATGTCTACTCCACGGGCCATTGTCAAGTACAGACCCTTGCGGCATTCTGAAAATCTTGGTGCCCTGGAACCCAACTGAACTGTCCTCCTGCCCATAAACACCTGCAGGATCTAGCTCAGTCCTGGAACCAGCTCAGTAGAAACTGCCAGAAGCGGAGAGGCCGTTCTTTCCAAAGACCTTCGCTTTGCGGCCAGACTCACTAAGTCAACAAAGTTGGAGCCAGCCCCGCTGCTTGCCTTCCTGTCACGCCCTCCAACTTCTTCTCCCTGGCCTGCCACGCTCACACACACGTGTACACACACACAGACACAGTCCTCTGGATCCAGCATTCTGTTATTTGCGTGGGGAGTCTGCCTGGGAGAACTGGGAGGCAGAATCCAGACAGGCTACAGCCAGGGTCTGGGGTTTTCTCCTTCTCCATATTCCAACCATCTTATGGAAGATTGGGTCCAAGAAGGTAAACTCTGGAAAACCAAGGGCAGTGCAGCACCAAGGTATTTACTTAGCCAATGAATGTGCTTCCGTCTTCCTGGAAGGCAGTCTCAAATTTCCTCAGTGCAGTGGAACTTTGCTCAGTCCAGCCAGTCACTTCTATATGTAGGAGTGGTCGCCTGCAGCCTTTACGGTCAACCCACCCAGCCACTCAGGTATTTGAGAACAAAGTGAGGGAAGACTCACTCACCCACTATACCCTCCTGGGGTCTCATGATGACCAAACTGTCCCCACGTTAAGCACAGCACCAAACTAATTTAGGGGTAGAGTGAAAGGGTGCCTTCCCTCAGAATTTCCCAAAGGGAAGAAAGTCATAACAGACAGAAACACACTGGAGCCATCAAAAAACTCCACAAAATTACCTACAGAAATTATGAATGGCATGGTTCTGTTTCTTCTGCTTCAGTGCCAAAACTGAAAGATTTCCATCCAGACAGAACATAAAAACAAAAAATTACCAGCACTCTGGTATTAATCAACCCATGATACTTGAATTTTTCTTTTAAGTAGGCTCCACGCCCAGCAGGGAACCCAGCGACGGGCCTGAACTCATGACCCTGAGATCAAGACCTGAGCTGAGATCAAGAGTCAGATGTTTAACCATGATGCCCCCGCTCCATGATGATACTTTCCATACACCATCTCTGCCGAGCTGATGACCTACATCCCCCGGCCCAAGCAGTAACTTGTTCTCATCTGGTAAGTTTCTGTTAATATTGCTTCTCTTGCATTTGCGGCGTTCGAGAAGCAAAACTGACGTTCTCTCTGACCATCTTACTTTCCAACCCTGCGCTTCCACCGGGGCCTCTGCGGTTCTCCTTACATCCTCATGCAGTACCAACTGGGGGCAGTGGGCACAAGGTCAGCTCATGTCCATCTTCAAAGGTTCTCCCTGTCCCACGGCCCCTCTGGGTCCATCAGGTTCTCTGCACGCTTCAGTCCTGAGCACCTTCCCGCAAGATGGTCCTGACTGCCTACGAGAACCAACAGCTGTCACGCTCTGAGGACCTAACTTCCCAGGACACTCCAGGAAGCAGGGCTCATGTGCCACCTGCTCTTAGCCTTCCCAGATCTGTCTTCTGTATTTTTCTTCTCACAACCCAGGGGGCTTGGGCGAGAGGGACTGAGGACTGTCTTTCTTCAAGACACATAGTCTGTTGGTCCAAAGCCTGTTGCCTCTTTACAAGAATAGAAAGAAAGAGAGAGGGAGAGAGGAAGGGAGGAAGGAAGGAAGGAAGGGAGGAAGGGAGGGAGGGAGGGAGGGAGGGAGGAGGAAAGAAAAGAAAAAGAAACATTTAGAAAGAAAATAAGCCCCTTTTTGTAAAACAGAAGATAGAAAAATGTCTTGGCTGTCTTTGACCGTGTCACATGCCTCCACTAAGGCAACGAACAGCATGCTTACATGGAGAGAGGGCGTGAGAGAAACAAAGGCATATCACAAATGTCATCTGGTCACTTGATAAACACGTATTTACTCTCCTTTCCCTCACTCAAGATTTTTGCTGCGGTCAGTTGTGATTCCTTGCTTGGTAAATGACATTGTTTGAAAGAAAGGTCAGAGTCAAGTTTTCTCTCTTGTTCCTCCGAACAGTCCCTCAGGCACCTACATTTCTCCATTGGCTTCCTTCTGCTTCTTTTTCTCCGTTCCCTTCTTGTCTCTCCCATCGCTGCCTCTTCCCAGGCTGGCTCACACATCCCGAGAGAAGCTGGCTGGAAGTCACCATTGCCCCCAGTCAAGAGACACAACAGTGCCAAAGGCACAGCTCAAGTGGCCACGTGCATGCCCCAAAACATTTTAGCCTGAAATGTCCATGCCCCCACCCCTGCACCTGCCCCAAGCCAGTACATTATATGAACACTTTCTTTTTTTTAATGTTTATTTATTTTTGAGAGAGGGTGCAAGCAGGGGCGGGGCAGAGAGAGAGAGAGGGAGAGCAAGAATCTCAAGCAGGCTCTACACTCTTAGCCTGGAGCCCGATGCTCACGTGGCTTCATCTCATGAACCGTGAGATCATGACCTGAGCCGAAGTCAAGAGCTGGATGCTTAATGGACTGAGCCGCCCAGGCGCCTCATTATATGAACACTTTCTAATTCCTACATCCCAAAATGTCCTTTTTAGCCTTCATCTTACTTGCTCTCTGTAAAAGATGGTCATTCCCTCCTTAAAACTCTCTTCTTAGGGGTGCTGGGTGGCTCAGTCAGTTAAGCATCCGACTTCAGCTCATGACCTCACAGTTCGTGAGTTCAAGTCCCGCGTTGGGCTCTGTGCTCACAGCTCAGAGCCTGGACCCTGCTTCAGATTCTGTGTCTCCCTCTCTCTCTGCCCCTCCCCCATTCACACTCTGTCTCTGTCTCTTGAAAATAAATGTTAAAGAAAAACAAATTTTTAAATAAAAATTAAAAAAAACAAAACTCTCTTCTTAGATTTGGCTTGACTGACACCTATGCTCACCTGGTTCTCTTTTTCCTCCACTGTCACAGCCTGGCCCTGGGTCCGACCTTCCATCTAGCCTTTCGCTGCAAATGCACTGCAAGCTTCTGTCCTCAGCCCTCTCCTCACTACACACCCTCACAGAACAATCTCAACCTATCAATGCTGCAACACCTTCCAAAACCTCAAAAATCCCCACAACATGCCCTCTCCTTCCGCCCTCCTCCTTGTCCCTTCTGATGCCAGACACATATATGCAACTGCCTATTGACGGTTTAGCTAAAAAACAAAAAGCCAGAGAGAGGATAAGATTGCTAATTTCTGGGTGCCTGGGTGGCTCAACTGGTTGAATGTCTGAGTCTTGATTTTGGCTCAGGTCATGATCCCAGGGTTCATGGGTTCGAGCCCCACATCAGGCTCTGTGCTGACAGTGCAGAGCCTGCTTGGGATTCTCTTTCTCTTAAAATAAACTTTAAAAAAAAAAAAAAGATTGCTAATTTCCTATATTTGAAAGGAAATCAGGACCACAGAGCACACCAGGACCACGTGGGGGTAGATTCCAACTCAAAACAACGGAGAATTTTCTCACAAAGACCACTAGCCAACAGTGGATGGGACCCTTCTGAGGCAGTGACTAGAAGAAAGGATTCTTGCACATGGTACAAGGCCAAACTAAGCAATATTAATAGTCTCTCCCTATGAGATTGATACTTCTCAGCTCAGCATTCAGAGATTTAAAAAGATAGATATTTGTTGTTGGGTTTGTTTTTTTTCATTTTGAGTACCTAAAAGCACAATTCATTTTAGGACACTGATTAGAAATCATTGCAGGGCACCTGGGTGGCTCAGTCAGTTAAGTGTCCAACTCAGTTTCAGCTCAGGTCATGATCTCACAGTACGTGAGTTCAAGCCCCGCATCAGGCCGTGCACCACAGAGCCTGCTTGGGATTGTCTCTCCTTCTCTCTGCCCCTCCCCTGCTTGTGCTCTCTCTCTCTCTCAGAATAAATAAAGTTTAAATTTTTTTTTAAAAAAGAATAAATAAATGCTTGTTCTCATGCCGGTCTAATCAGCTCTGACACTGGGAAGAGGAGACAAGGCAGAGCAGTATAGTGACAGGGTCTATGACTGTCCCATCAGCAAGGATAGTGGAGGGGACATTTTTTCTCCCTAGGACAGTTTTGGTCATGAGGCCCCTCACAGTGAAAGCCACTGCTTTCCCTCATCAGGTTCTGCCTTGCTCACACACTTTGTGGGGCCTCTGAAAAATCATGTAAATGGTTAAATGCTCATTTAACCGCTATGGAGCTGACTCAGATTTCAGATTTGAAACTTGTTCTTGAATCAGCTTCAACAGGGAGGCAGGGAGGTTAAGAAGCAATCCCTGAGCTTGCCAGAGAGGCAAAGGTGACTTACTCTGGTGCATCGCAGACCTGCCAACGCATGGTCCCCAGATCTCGCCTCTAGGCGTGTTCTCACACAGGGGTGAGCAGCCAAGGAAAGCAGACTCCAAAGTCACGTGTGGGTTTAGGGCACGGTTCTGCCATTTCCTGGCTGTGAGATCTTGGAGAAGTCCAAACATTTTGTCTTTTTTTTTCCTCATCTCTAAAATAAGGCAACTTAGGGGCACCTGGCTGGCTTACTCAGAGAGCACATGACTCTTCATCTCAGGATCGTGAGTTCAAGCCCCATGTTGGGTATAGAGATTACTTAATAAAACTTTTTAAAAAATAAAATAAAACAAAATTAGGCAATTAAAAAAATAGCGACTTCAGGGGCACCTGGATGGCTCAGTCAGGTAAGCAACCGACTTCAGCTCAGGTCATGATCCCATGGTTCACAAGTTCAAGCCCCGAACTGGGCTCTGTACTGACAGCTCGGAGCCTGGAGCCTGCTTCGGATTCTGTGTCTCCCTCTCTGTCTGCCTCTCCCCCACTAGCACTCGCTCACGCGCTCTCTCTCAAAAATAAAAATAACTTTTTTTAATAAAATAAAAAATAAAAAAACAGTGACTTCATATAAGTAATTATAAAGAGTAAAAGATTAAATGGAGAGCAGAGTTCAAAATCCTTTCATACCAATTGAGGGCTATATAATTGCTGGCTTAATTTATTTGCCATTTAGTGTTCCAACTTGCAGAAAGCCCTTGTTAACTGAGTAAACGGTCAATTTTTCATCAACAGGAAGAGAAATCAGTCACAAAGTCACCAACATCTCTTGGATTCCAATCCCTGGCCAAAACATTATTTTCTTTTACAGAGTACTTTTAAGGGTCCAAGTACCTCAAGCCTTAAAAATGTAAGCCAGGTAACTTTAACTGAAGGAGTAAGGCTTTATCTATAAGTATCTAATTAAAGGGGTGGGGGGGGGGAGACAAAAGCAAATCAAATTTTTTCTACCTTTATTTATAAAGAACACAGCTCCTCCTGACACAGACACGAACACTCACACGTTCCAAGGAGGAGCTCGATAAAAACAACAACAACAATAGCAGAACTGGAGGACATCGGGACCTTATTTAACACCAGTCTGTGTGCCCGACTCGGGGATCACTGGGAATGTGTCCTCAAATATGACATCTCACCTCAAACAAAGGAAGACAGGCCTTCATCTGGAGGGTGCACCCACCCCCCAGGCAAAAAAGCTGCACACTCAATCTTCAGCATCATCGAACTGTCCTGTTTCAAAGACCATCTTGGAATAGTGGGGTATCAGCGGAGGTGGGTGGTGCCAACTGGGGTCATAGATCATATCTCCTTGCGGGGCACAGCACACCCAAGGTTTGACCTCCTGAGAAATGCAACCCTGGATGTCATCGGCATCTGCAAGCAATTAAAAAAAAAAAAACAGATTAAAAGGAGAAGGGGAGGTGAGACACATAGCCAAAAAATGTCTAGGGGACAGACATTAGCCATGTCTTTGTTTAAAAATACACATGCGGGGTGCCTGGGTGGCTCAGCCAAAGCGTCTGACTTCGGCTCAGGTCATGATCTTACGGCTCGTGCTTGATTCAAGCCCAATGTCGGGCTCTGTGCTGATAGCTCGGAGCCTGAAGCCTGCTTCAGATTCTGTCTCCGTCTCTCTCTGCCCCTTCCCTGCTCACGCGCTCGCGCTAATACAAATAAACATTAAAAATTTTTTTTCAGTACACAGGCAGAGCCCTCCTTCAAGGATTGCATGCCCAAGCTGTGCTTCTCAGAGGACGGTTCTTAGTGCAGAGGAAGCAACCGCAGAAGAGCACTGCTGTCTGCAGCAGCTAGATTCACACAGACATTTCTGGGAGAGTAACATTGCTTTCATGTTAAAACTGATGCATTATAAAGTCAACTGTGAAATTTGCATTTTTCCCCCAACATGAAAGAGAAGCTGTCACAGAAATTTCAGCTCTGTAAAAGGTTATCAGGCTGAGCTCACAGATGTGGGTCCTTCATCCAAACTGTCAGCCTTTGGGGTAGCCTGGTAGGTAACCTGGTTTGGGACCCTAGAAACACCACACCTACCATACGGATTCCCTTGATCTGCTTTCAACTCCAAGTCCCAGTCCTCGTTAAAAAGATCAGCAGCCTGTTCCTTGGGCGGGCAGTCGGACACTCCTTCTGACAGCTCCCAGGTATTCAGGTCCCCATCAGAATCCTCATCCTCCACGGCAAAGTCTTCCTCTTCCGAGTGGGTGCCCTCACCATGGGCAGGACTACCATTAGGGATGCTCTGTGCTCCACTGGCTAAGAAATCAACAGAAGGAAGGTTTTAAAACCACTAGCAACTACACAGGGACTACTCACGTGCTTGGAAAATGTTTGGCAGACATACTAAGAGGGCAAGAGTAAAACAAGCATACAGAGTTCTTTAGCCACCTGAGCACTTAAAAAAAATGTTCTGTTTACATTTTTGGAAGTAGGATTGATCATTTCTTTTCAATAAAATCTTTTGCCTTCAACGAGGCCATTAATTGTCAGGTCTTATCATGCACACAGGGAATCAAGCAAATCAAGCACAGTTTATATATTTAAGTAGTTTACAGGTAACTGAGGCAAAGCACATCTGGCAGATGATAAGCTTTCATAATACAAACTTGAATTTTTACTCGTGTATTTCTCTCTTCATCATCAAAGAGCACAGGACAAGGGGCAGTGGGAGGAAAGCAGGCAGAAGAGCAGAACCCATCAGCCACAGAGGCAGCCACCACGTCTCCTCCTCCTGATATTGGGGAGAGCTGGAAGGTATATTTTCAAAAGGTATTAAGATAATAGAATAAAAGCCTGGGGAAGGATAATGGACCCCAAGTACAAGGTGATGCCAGGTCAGAGCTGGGAAAAGAATCAGCCTAAAAACAGCCATGCTATTAACAGTGTATAATAATACCAGCTATAAGCACAGAAGTCATAGGTCAGGGCATGGGTTCTGGAGCCAAACTACCCTGCTCCAAACCCCAGTTCTGTCAATTCTGAATTGTGTGATTGAGCTGAAATGTACTCAACCGACTCGTCAGTAACTTAAATACAAAATCATCACACAGCACAGCAATTCCACTCCTGAACGGATACCCAAAAGAATCGAAAGCAGGTATTTAGGCAAGACTTGTACAAAAGTGTTCATAAGAGCATCATTCACAATCACCAAAGGGTATAAACAACTCATAAGTGCCTATCAACTGATGAATAAGCAGCCAAGATGTAGTATATCCAGACGATGGAACTGTTCAGCCATAAAAAGGAATGTACTGATTCATGCTACATGAGTCTTGAAAATATCATGCTGAGTGAAAGAAGCCAGACACAAAAGGCTACGTAGCGTACCCTTCCATTTGCACGCAACTCACATTCTCCTGTCCAGTACAGGTAAATCCACAGAAAGATTAATGGTCTGGCGCGGGGGGGGGGGGGGGGGGGGGGGGGGGGGGCGGAATCGCTCAAGGAAGGGGGTATGGGGTGGGACTACTTATCAGTCACAGGGTGACCTTTTGGAGTACTGAAAATGTTCTGGAGCTAAATAAGCGTGGTGGTTGCACAGAACTGTGAAGGTACGAAACGCCACTGGCTTGTACGCTTTAAAATTATTAAGTGGTAAATTTTATATTTGTGTTTTACCACAATCTTTTTTTCGTTTTTACTCTGAGCCTCGGTTTCCTCATTTGGAATATGAAGACAGGATTGTGGTGTCTTTCTCAATAGAAGGGAAGGGTTTGGTCACAAGGTGAGGCCTTCCCTTAAGGAAGCTCCAGCGGGGCTTCCAAAGGAGGATGCCACGGAAACACTAGGCAGAAAAGGCAGCAAAGAGAACTGGCCAGGAAGAGAAGGTAAACAAGACACAGGAACTGTCCCTCTCCTCGATTCCTTGGTCTCCCCCCACATCCAGCCCAGTCTCCACCGTCTACTTGCCTAGCCGATCCACGGCCTTCTCAGTGTCTCTCTCCTGACCGGAGTGGTCAGCTGGGACAAAGCCAGCCTGCAGGAAGAAGAAACAATTACCCAGGACTCGGATATCTGGGGTGTCCCCAGTATTAAGCTATTGCCTTGCAGCCCCAAACCCACCCCTCCATCCTCACCTTTGTGAGGGTGGGGCTGGGACACTGCGACCCACATCTCTGCTTTGCCCTATAGATGTGGCAAGGCTGGGGAGCCAAGGGGTTCGCCCTTTCCTCCTTCTGCAGACACCACCCCAGCAACACTCCGCCCTTGCGGCAGCAGCGCCTTCCACTCGATCCCGTCTACACTTTGCCAACACTTGCAGAGGCAACCTCATCACTGGGCTCTCTCTTCAGGGCTCTCTCTCCCAGACCCTCAGGACCCCTCCTCCAAGCTCAGAGACCCCAGTAGTACTTGGGGGCTGTGCTTCCTCCTCCGAGATTGGAATTTCAGCTCTGCTAAGGCTCTCTTCTGAGCCTGTAATTTTTTTTTTTTAAGTTTACTTATTTATTTTGAGAGAGACGACAGAGAGAGCGAGCAGGGGAGAGGCAGAGAGAATCCCAAGCAGGCTATGCACTGTCAGCACAGAGTCTGACGCGGGGCTAGAACTCACGAACAGTGAGATCATGACCTGAGCCAAAACCAAGAGTCAGATGCTAAGTTAACTGAGCCACCCAGGTGCCCCTGAGCCTGTAAACTGTAATCATTCCAACCTCATTCCTTTGTTCCCTCAGCCCTAGGGGTGGTAGCTGTTTCCCCACAGTTGCTACCTCCATGTTCGTTTATACCTTTTCAGTAACTCAACATTCTTTCAACTTCTGTCTCCTGATACATGGGGGCAACAGAGCTTTAGTTCCTAAGTGTCGCTGAAGGGAAATCATCTTCCCCCACAGCCAACCATATGCTTCTCTGCTCCCATCACTCAGAAGTTCCTGAAATCCTGTCCCTTCCAAGACCACTTTAAATGGAACAAGAAATGTTCGCAGCCTGCATCCGAAGACCTGGTTTTAATCCCAGCTCTTGCCATTCATTCAGGGTGTGACCTTGGATACATCACTTCAACCACCATACCTGGGTTTCCTTCTGGGGAAAGCGGAGATGACTGTCCTGACCTTGCAAGGGGCTTATGAGGGGATAACACTTATGAAAACACCTAGCACAGAGCAGGAATGTAACATTTGTTGAATTTAAATCCACCTTCTTTGCCCCTACATCGAAACTGTACTTGGCACCTGCCCCAATTAGCTCATGATGTCGTCATCCCCAGATTTAAGGAATAAACTCCCTCTTCTGTAGTCAATGACAACCCGGGGTCACTACTGCAGGTCAGCTGGTCGGACCCCTCGGGTGGACCACTGTCACAGCCCCCTGCCCAGCTGACAGCATCAATCGCCACTCTGCTCAAGAATCTTCAACAGCCCTCCATGCAGGAGTATAAAATTGACCATGGCATTCCCACCTCCCCATCACAGCCCGTCGACCTGTTGAGCACCGTTCTCTCCCCTGGCCCTGAGGCTCTGCATCCCCAGCTCCCAGCCATTTGTCGGGTACTGCCTCACCTCCACACCTCTGCAGGCACCCCCACCCCCACCCTGTCACCTTGGAGAGAAAGCACACATCCCTTCCTGCTACGTCCTGACAAAATCAGTCCATCCTATCTGCACGCGGAAGTTTTTTGTTTTTTTGTTTTTTTCACTAGCGCTACATCTTTCATATCTTACTCTGGTTTAGTACCATCTTTGATGCTTAAACAAGCATTCCATTCCTTCCTCCGATGAATAGCTGTCTATCGTGGCGGGCCCTAAGCTAGGCGCCGGGTTAACAGCAGTAACCAGGGGATTCCTACCCTCACGGAGCTCGCTATCTAGCAGAACTTACTGACTGTAAACAAGGGCAGGTGATGCCCGTAATAACGGTCTTTGGAAAACCAGGAGCTGTCTGGCGCGCAAATGAAAACAAGTTTCTGGAAACCCTGCGTCAAGCCGGGCCTTTGGTTTCAGTAAACAGAAAAGGAGAGCGCCTGAGACATCATGTGGTGCTCAGGGTGCGCTGTGCATCCCCACCCATGGACACAGGTCCTGCGGGGACGGCGGGCTCCTCGCCGCCCTCACCTGGCCTCGCTCCAGGCCCCGGGCAATGGCCCCCAGCTCTCGGTCATCAGCATCGCTTCCCATTTAGCAAGCAGGCGGAGGCGCCCCCGGGACAGCCAGCCTCCCCTCCGCTCCCGCTCGCCCACTCACGCCCTCGGCGGCCCCGCCCCGCGGCCCCGCGCTGCCGCGGCCCGGCCGTTTCCAGCGCGAACGCGCGCCCAAACGGCGCCCCCCGCCCCGCCCCGCGGCCCCCGCCCGGCCCCGCCCCGCCTCGCCCGGCCCTGCCCGGCCCGCGAGCCCCGAAACTTCCCGCCCCTCGCCGCAGGCGGCGGCCGCGCTCACCCCCGGGCTGGGGGGCGCCTCCCGTGCGCTCGGCAGCGGCGGCCCCCGAGGCGGCTCGGCGGCCCCCAGCGCCAGGGCTCCGGCGGCCTGACGGTCCATGCCTGGCGGCCCGCGCCTCCGCGCCCTGGACGCTGCTCGGCCACGTGACGCGCCCGCCTGGCTGCCAGCCGGAGGATACGCCGCGGAGGGGCCAATCAGCCGGGGGTGCTCCCGGCCGAGCGGGGCGGGACACGGGTCACGAGGAAGCCAGGGGCGGGGCGGCGCGGGAGGGGCGGGGCGCGCCCGACAGCCAAGCCCCCTTCCTAGGGTCCCGGGTTCTGATTCTTCTCGCTCCTCGTGCTCGTGCTCCTGCCGGTGCACATCCCAGTGCTGGCGACTAGCAGGATCTGAAATGCCAGCTGTTATCCCTACCCCACCACGCTGATGATGTGCCTCAGCCCCCAAATCTCGAATCCCTGGTTAGACTAATCAATTACCCGAGTCTACCTGATAGTCTACAAAGCTCAGCTCTCAAAAGTTTGAATGCAATTTAGACCCAACCACATTTGTCACAGGTTTCCGTAGAACTCAGGCTGGAACTGGGCTATAACCCACCCACAAATGGATGAGACAGCTCAGCAGCTCAGTGATTCTCCACGTTAAGTTAATGACAGTTCTTAGAAACCAGGACAGATGATGAAAACCATGTCCAGACACGGTATGACGGTCACAGTAACCCTAAACATTTGGTGCTGTCACTGTAGTCTGGCTGGGCTCCAATTTTTTAATGCTCAAAGTCTGGCCCTCTACAAGCTGAGGGCAGTAGCAGATCGGCAGGGCCTGAGCTGGGGAGGAACCCTTCCCTGCCTTTCCCCATGCTGCCTAAACTCTTAATAACATACCGGTGCTCAAGGTGTGATACTCATTTTAAGAATGAAATAGAAAAGCTAGAAGCTGGGATTCCCTGCTCACTAGGCCACTTTATGACAACCTTTCGGGACATTAGGGAGCTTATTCCTTCATCTCCCTGTAAGGATGTGTTTATAAACCATAAAAGACATTTGAACAAAACTAGCATTATGGGGGTGGGGGGAGAGGCAAAGTGGGTAAAGGGAAGTGGCAGATACAGGCTTCCAGTAGTGGAATGAGTAAGTCATGGGCATAAAAGATACAGTACAGGAAATACAGTCAATGGTATTGTAGTGGACCTGTATGGTGACAGATGGTGGCCACGCTGTGGTGAGCACAGCCACACAGCAGGAGTTGTCGAATCCTTGTTGTACACATGAAACTAATGTTGACATTGTCTCAACCACACTCAAATTTAAAAATTTAAATAAAAGTTTTTACTACAAAAAAATTAGGGTAACCGCTGATACACAGTATTTTTTCTCTCCTCTATGTAGACCTTCCTGCAGGGAAAAGAATGTGGCCAACTAATGTGTGAGCTGTTCTGATCCATGAGTCAGTTTCCCCAAATCTAATTGGATCCAGGTCACCACTCTCCCATAGAACTTTCAATGGCAGAAATAAAAGCTCTATTATCTGTGCTGTCCACTATGGTAAACGTGTGGCTATCAAGAACTCGAAATGTGGCCTGGCAGGTCTAGGTGAACTAGCCAGATGCACCTTCGCAACCTGCATAACGAGCCCCAAACCTAGGTGTTGGGATGATCCCAGGTGACCCACCTTCATCACCTTGCGTTAAGGAGCCAACCACCACCCTCCTCACTCTCATCTCTTACAAGCATGTATCTCCCTCCTGAAACAAAAATGCCATGTCGGGATTGGGAATGTTAAACTTCCCAGGACTCCATGAAAAGGTCAAAGAGGAAACTGTTCTTATTTACATACATATGTTATCATACAACAAATGACAAGCAAACAACATTTAGAGTACAAAATCTCAAAGTAAAAATGCCCTAAAATAGACTTTCATATCATTAGGAACTCAACATATAATAAAAGTAGTACCACAATCAGTAGAGATAAAGGGCTAGCCACAAATGGTGTTGTAGAAAATTTAGTTAAGTGGTTGGGGGGAAGAAAATGAGTTGTCTAAGGCAAGAGGAATAGGTATCATACACACACATCTTCTGGGCATCAAAAAACACCACAAAAAAAAAAAAAGCTAGGGGCAAATTATTTGCAACAAAGGAGAGACAAACTAAAAATTAATATTCTTAATATTTTAAAAATTCTTTTAAATTAGTAAGAAAAAAGTTCAAAAAATAGTCGTGAAAAAACAAGAGAACCAAGAAAAACACATTAAACTTCATTAATACCCACCGCAGGTAAAGTACTGACCTTTTCCTACATTGCATGAAAGTATCCTCATACATTGCAAACTGGCAGTACATATCAGTATCTTTAAAAGTTACACCCTTTAATCCAGTAATTCTACCAGCAAATATCACACTCCTAAAGAAATAACCAGCGATGTGAACAAAGATCTATAAGAATCATCAACAGTATTTATAAGAAAAAAATCAGATATACAAGATCCAACCACAAGGCATTAGTAAAATAAGTCATGGCTCATCCATACAATGGAATGTTATAAATTCATTACATGTTTTTAAGGCTATTTAATGACATAGAAAAATAACATAAGTGAAACATACTGCTAAGGAAAACTACACTTCTCTCGGTGACCTGAATGCTTCTCCCAGTGACCACAGTGTTAAGTTAAAGGATGTAAAATTCAAACAGTAGCCTACCCTACTCCCAGAATGCCCTCTCTGCTCCAAGCCATCCTCCACTCTGGCTTCTGAAGGCCTTCTTTACTGCTCTCATCTACACCCTACCCACGTCCTCCTTTTGTTGCTGGACCTCCCCACCGTAGACACTTCTCTGAAGATTAGTCCCAGACAGAAGACACTTTTGTAAAGTCTTTATCCTCTTAAAGGACTTTTCCCAATACCCAGCATCCTCTTCTGCTGCTTCAACAAGCTCTCTCAGGATGTCCAGCTGTCCCGCCAAACCCTACCGCCATCCCAAAAGCTTCCCTTCTTTTCTGCTAATAGTGGGCACTTAATGAGTGAATGAATAAGTAATCTAACAGTATAAATCCAATGTCGTAAAGGAAATCAGAGTTTAACTCCAGATGATGAGGTTATAGGATGGTTTAATTTCTTCTCCACATTACTCTGCTCCCTCTATATTTCCTACAACAAATGTACACCATGTATACTTTTTTTAAAGTATTTTTTTTAATGTTTATTTTTTGAGAGAGAAGGTGTACACATGCTCTCAGGGGAGGGGCAGAGAGAGAAAGAGCATCCCAAGCAGGCTCCACCCTGTTAGCACAGAGCCCAATGCGGGGCTCGAACTCCCAAACCCTGAGATCATGACCTGAGCCGAAGCCGGACGCTTAACCAACTGAGCCGCCCAGGGGCCCCATATATACTTTTTTAATAAGAAGAGAACAAACAAATGGAACTGTACTTTCTCCTCCATTATTACTGGCCCCTAGGTACAGTTTAGAGCTACTCATTCTTGACCAAGGGTAACAAGAAAACCTCAGTTGTATGATTTCCATATATTTTGAGAAGCATTTAGGACCGTACAGTAGTAGGTCAGACCTTAACAAGTAGCTTCTTGCCACTAAACAGCAATTCTCTTTTCTGGAATTAAAAATTAACACACTAACAAAACTAAAAAAGCATGTCCCAAAATCAGACAGCCATCTTGTCTGCTATCTCTCAACAAACTGCAGATGAACTCCTAATACAAATCTGGCCAAGAGGGCTTACAATGCTATTTCCCAAAGGGGGCTACGTTCTTCCTCTTGTCACAAATGGCCGGCTTGATGCATAGCGTGTTTAGCTACAAATGCTTCTGCTGACTCTCCCTGCAACATTTTCATGGCTCGCCAATATATCTGCCCGCAGTTCTCAGGTCTACCAAGGGGGTGGTTCAGTTCTTCTTTGATGTAATCCATCCAAAGATCTTTGAAGGCAAACAGTATGTTATTACTGTAAACATACAACTAGATCATTGATAAGGCTTTATTATATAAACTATTTAATACTGATTCAATATAAGATTTCTAAGAAGCTGAACTTGTTGCTATTATCTCCCTAGAGCCCTATGTGAAACAATGCCTCTCTCAGCTTCTTTACACTGAGAAGTATCAAAACTTTTTTTTAAGTGAAAACCTCCATTTTAAATCAAGACAATCCACGTATTTCATAAACCAAAAATACTAAATATTTTAGCGGGAGGATTCTGCTGAGTCTCTTTCAAGGTGAAAGTGAGTTTCAATGAATTCATTATAACCTTCTTATAATGCTTAATAAAACTCGCTTAGGTTATGAAAAATGCCATTTTCATTCACCTCACCAGGAGAAAGTCTGCTAAAAACCTTGTAAAAGCTAACGTATTTTTTTAATCTAAATTTAAGCACTATATAATATTTTTGACTTCATAAGTAAACGGATTTATATGACATACCTACAGCCAGAAATACGTTTTGTGGGTCCTCAATGAGGACAATGTGGCAACAGCCAGTGACAACTAATGTCAATTAGCATCCCGCTCCACCTTTGCTATCACTCCCACTCTTATTCTAACCTACATTAACCTTTCCTTTACAAATACCACATTTTTTAAGAGTATCAAACCCAGCAAATCTTTCTCTAATCCAGAGTTCTTAAAAGAAGACCCACAGACTCTTAATCTCGTGAACTTGAAATTATAAGCCAAATTATGTCTGTAAGTATTTATGCACAAAGTAAGGGAGCAGGCAGTAACAGGATACCATCTTTATTCTCAAAAAGGGCCATGACCCACAAAGAGTTAAACACTGTTCTAACCACACTGATGGGTTACAGACCACACATGCAAACAGACGTGTCTGTAACTGAAGTTTACTTACCAGAATCTACAGATCCGAACTCTCTCAAAGCCCTCTCATAATATTCTCTTAAGTTCACCATCTTGCAGGATTCCTAACAAAATAATCAGACAATCTTGCCTCAAAAGCCTAATTCAGAATGTCACAAATTCATTTCAATCACATTGTTAAACAGCTACCACCCATTAGGGATTTGTAGGGGAAAAGGCTCATGATGTAGGATGAACACAGCCTGGCTCTCAACGTATTCAGAGGAAAGTCAAAATACAGGAGACACCAGAGTGAAGTCAATGTCAAACAGTGATAAAAGCACTTTGCTATGATAGCATGGAAAAAAGCCTGATTAATTCTCAGTTGGGGGAACACGGGCAGGTTCACAGGAAAATATATCTGAATGACCTGAGGGAAGAGGAGGATTTAAGTAAGTAAATTGGGAAGGTTTACTCCCTGTAACTTTGGCGCATCTGGACTCTGGCACATATTAGCTATGTCCACCTTAAAACTTATTATGTGAAAGCAAAGCCTATGTAAATACTAATATCACCTGCAGCGAGTTTTTTAAACCCTCAGACTTTAAGTTTCCCCACCCATAAAACAATAATACCTCTTAGAGCAACTACAAGTATTAAATTAAAATGCTGACTAGGGGCACCTGGGTGGCGCAGTCAGTTAAGTGTCTGTCTCTTGATGTTGGCTCATGATCTCACAGTTCTTGAGTCTGAGCCCCACATCAGGCTCTGCACTGACAGTGCAGGTTCTTGGGATTCTCTCTCCCTCTGCCTTTCTCTCTGCCCCTCCCCCACTCAAAATAACTAAAAAAAACTTTCTCTTCACCTAACACTGTATTCATTTATAAAAAATCAACTTAACTTCATGTCATACACATGCATGAAAAACAGAATCACTCTTTGTTAAAGGCTCATAGCGGGCAAAGGACAATGCAAAGTCCCTTCTTGGTGGTACCCCCTTTTGGTCTTGTAACCTGCACGTCTCTGAAACCAGTATCATGACCTCCTTTATGGAAGAGGATGCCAAGGTTTAGAATTGCCCAAGACACATAACTATTATGTTATTAATCTGAAGCCTGGTTATTATTATGCTCTCTTTGCTCCTCCCCACTTGCACTCTATCTCTCTCTCTCTCAAAAATAAAATAAAAACATAAAAAAATTAAAGAAACAAATTTAAAAAATGTACTTCTTTGGGAGGACCATCTTGCAGTATACAAAGAGCCATAAAAAAACTATTATCTCCAGTCCCAGAAATTTATCTCAAGAACCTGAATTATTATTCAAAAGAATAAAGGGAAAAAAAAGCTGTATAAACAAAATGCTTACATCACTCTTATTTTCATTATCAAAAATCTGGAAACAACCTGTATGTAATGGACTGGTTAAGAAAACTACAGGTTTAAGAATAATACTACAACCATTAAAAATGATAACCATGTGAAAACACAGGAAATGTGTTTACAAAATAATATTGAAAAAAGAAAAAGAAGAAGAAAGAACCTCCACATGGCACGTATGTCAGAAATAATTCTTGTATGAAAAAAATCTTATGGGGCGCCTGGGTGGCGCAGTCGGTTAAGCGTCCAACTTCAGCCAGGTCACGATCTCGCGGTCCGCGAGTTCGAGCCCCGCGTCAGGCTCTGGGCTGATGGCTCAGAGCCTGGAGCCTGTTTCCGATTCTGTGTCTCCCTCTCTCTCTGCCCCTCGCCCGTTCATGCTCTGTCTCTCTCTGTCCCAAAAATAAATAAACGTTGAAAAAAAAATTTAAAAAAAAAAAAAATCTTATGTGTATATGTGTAAACAAAAAAGTTAAACAATTAAAATTAAAATAAATATGGTTGGCTGCATTATTGTGACAGAATTACAGACACATTTGGATTTTCCTATATTATTTTTTTTTATTTTTTTTAACATTTATTTATTTTTGAGAGACAGAAAGAGATAGAGCACAAGCAGGGGAGGAGCAGAGAGAGAGGGAGACACAGAATCGGAAGCAGGCTCAGTCTCCGAGCTATCAGCACAGAGCCTGATGCAGGGCTCAAACTCACGGACCGCGAGATCATGACCTGAGCTGAAGTTGGCTGCTTAACCAACTGAGCTACCCAGGCACCCCTTCCTATATTATTTTTTAAACTGAGACTTTCTTGTAATTTTCCTTACTTACAAGTTCAGTTAAAACCACCTGAAACAGGGGCACCTGCATGGCTCAGTTGGTTGAGCATCTGACTCTTGGTTTTGGCTTAAGGTCATTATCTCACGGTTCATGGGTTCAAGCCCCGCATCCGGCTCCGCACTAGCAGCATAGAACCTACTTAGGATTTTCTCTCTCCCTCTCTTGTCCCTCCCTCGCTCACACATGCACATGCTCTTTCTCTCTCAAAAAAAATAAATAAATAAAACTTAAAAAAAAACCCACCAGCAACAGTTGCTGAGTGCCTACTATCTACCTCATAACCCAATACAAGAGACAAATGGGATGGTCGGATGGGAGGAAGCAGCACCTCCCAACCTGGCAGGGAGAGTTTCCTGTATGAGGTAACAGCTGAGCTTTCCACTTTCCAGACATGTACTTTGTCTTCTTTCCTTACCATTCCTTAGCCATCTCTCTGAAAAATGGTTAGATGAAGAGACCAGAAATGTACACCATGTACATAAGAAGAGCTTTTTAAATGATGAAATGCTGCCAGAGATTGGTAACCATTAATTCATTTGCCCAGACAAGGAACACACTGACAGCACACTTACTTGCTCCTTTTCAAACTGGATTATTTTCCTGAAAAAATCAACTGAAAATGGACGGCTTTCCTGCAAACTAAAATAAAGGGAGAAAACTGTTACCTTCCACAAAGACACAAAGCCTCTTACATCCCATGAATCTAATAAATACATATGCCTGCACCTCCACAACACATGGTTTAATAAAGACCTGGCCACGACACAGGGCAAGGCCTGGACTTGACCACCGGTCACTCAATAACACCAGTGTCCAATGACTTACCCCTCACCCCCACCAAACTCCTTCCTATCCAGTTTTTCCTGTTGTCTTCTTCCACACTTTTACAGTTTAAAGTTCCCTCTGCCACATCTCAAGTCTTTTCTGAAGATGACCGATAATTCCACTTCTAACAATATATTCTAAGAAAATAATTTCCAACATGGACAAATAATATTTGTACAGAAATGTTCACTAAAGCCAAATAAATTATGGTGCATCGACAGAGCAGTATATACGTAACTATGTTTAATAAAAGATGTTCATGCAGAATTGTTACTGAAAAGGCCAGTGCAATGTTCACCAACAAAATGTAATTATAGTATAATCTCAAATAAGTGAAAACAAAATCTTTAAAGAATATATTAACCATGTGTTTTTTCTCTTGATGATGGGATTACAATGAGTTATTAGTTATCACCCTTTTTTTAAAATTTTCCACAATAGGCATGAACTGCTTTTATTGTTCAAAAAAAGAAAGACTTGGGGCACCTGGGTAGCTCAGTTGGTTAAGCGTCTGACTTTGGCTCAGGTCATGATCTCACGGTTCGCGAGTTCAAGCCCCATGTCAGGCTCTGTGCTGACACCTCAGAGCCTGGAGCCTGCTTCGGATTCTGTGTCTCCTTCTCTCTCTGCCTCTCCCCTGCTCATGCTCTGTCCCTGTCTCTCTCAAAACTAAATAACCATTTAAAAAAAAAAAAAAGAAAGACTTTTTGAAAGTCTCTTGGATTACTTCCTCAGATACTATTTGCCATACACACACAATCTGGGTGTGAGGGGCTGAGTATGGGGTGGAGAGACGAATAACAGCAATGAAAGAATATGAGTGTTATTTTTTTAAGTAACCTCTACACCTAACATGGGGCTCAAACTCACAAGCCCGAGATCAAGAGTCACACGTTCTACTGACTAAGCCAGCCAAGCGCCCCTAAGAGTACCTTTTAAACACAGCTCTGGCCTTTTTGTAGCCACCGCTTCGGTAAGCCCAGTCCAGGTACTTATCCTTCAGAGTGACGGAGTCGGCACCTTTGACAGCTGAGAGAGCTTTCTACAATTTAAAAAAAAAAGACAAACTGCATGAGGAAATTTATAAATATCAAAGCATATTTTCTCTGCCCACCACAAGACTCACAACATGGGGCCTAGACCTTAAAAATGGCTTCAGTGTCTTCTTGGCTTTTGGCACCTTCGCTCCACTCTGCCCAAGAAATCCACAATGGCAGACAAATCTGGTCACAAAAAGAAAAACAAAAAGTTAGAAAATGATGGCCTAGCATTGTGCTCTGAAAACTAGTCACCACAGAGACAGGGTCCTGCTAAGATAACCAATATGTAAAATATGGATGCACTCCCAGTCTGTCCTCGCTGTGACCAAATACTCAGTGCCCAGTAGGAATGAGCGGCCAGAGCACACACAGACTTGTGACCAAGACCCCCAAAGCAGCTCTCTCCTATCAGAGCTGGCTCCCTTCTGCCGGACAGCACTGCCTACAGCTATCCTCAGGCATCTCTGAACTAAGCAATGAAGAGTCCATAGCTGGTCAGACCCACAGCTACCCAGGTCACATCTCTGCTGTCTGGGGACCCACCACACAAGTACTACCCAATCCAGGCTCAACGATCTCATCTTCATTCATGTCTCAGAAACACACACCAATGAGCTGCAAAATAATTAAGAATTTTTCCCACTTTTACTTTCCCACTTTTACTTCCAGAACACTTTTCTCCTACTAACATAAAAGGGCCTGCTAATATATTTGTTTTTCAAATTTTTTTAACATTTATTTATTTTTGAGACAGAGACAGCATAAATGAGGGAGGGGGCAGAGACAGAGGCACAAAATCCGAAGCAGGCTCCAGACTCTGAGTTGTCAGCAGAGCCCAACATGGGGCTCGAACTCACAAACCATGAGATCATGACCTGAGCTGAAGTTGGCTGCTTAACCAACTAAGCCACACAAGTGCAAAAGGGCCTGTTAATATAAAAGGACCTGGCTGGCTCAGTCAGTGGAGCGTGCAACTCTTGATATCAGGGTTTTAAGTTGGAGCCCCATGTTGGGTGTAGAGATGACTTAAAAATAAAATCTTTAAAAACAAACAAAAAAAGATTCACTGCAAAGCTTTAAGGTTTAGGAATATACGTGTGTTTAGGGGCACCTGGGTGGCTCAGTCAGTTAAGCATCCAACTTCGGCTCAGGTTTCATGAGTTTGAGCCCTGCATTGGGCTCTCTGCTTTCAGTGCAGGGCCTGCTTCAGATACTGTCTCCCCACTTCTCTCTGCCCCTCCCGTGCACACATTCTTTCTCAAAAATGAATAAACGTTAAAAAAGTGTGTGTGTTTAAAGATCAGGCTTAAGGGCGTCCGGATGGCTTAGGTGGTTAAGCATCCAACTTTGGCTCTGGTCATGATCTTGAGATGAGTTCAAGCCCCGCGTCAGGCTCTGTGCTGACAGCTCGAAGACTGGAGCCTGCTTCGGATTCTGTGTCTCTCTCTCTGTTCCTCCCCTCACTCACGCTATTTCTGTCTCTGTCTCTCTCAAAAATAAAGAGTAAAAAAAATTTTTTTTTTAATTAGGCTTAAAAATAAAAAAATAAAAATCAGGCTTAAGTTCATCTTTGGAAGCAAGTGAAAATAATTCTCTATTAATATTTCTCACTTGTAAGATATCAAAACAGAAAACTTTCATATGATTTAGTCATTTTTCAAATAGTGAATTAGAAATAGGCTAGTAAATCAAAGTAAACCCTTCCACGCCTGACCCCTGACCCCCAGGCACAAATGCACTCTGGAGCCAGCCGTCGTCAGGCACGCAACACTGCAAAGGATCTCTGCCTCGAGTCTCAAAAGGTTTCCCAAACAGGAGGAAGTACAAGGGACCCAGTTCACAGACCTGGGCTTTCAGGTGTGCAAAAGCTTCTTCAAAAAGCACAGCTACATCGGGGCTCTCGGAGTCAATCAGCACCTGCAGCTTCATCTGCCACATCGTTACAGAGTCTCTGAACAATTCAGTCCCGGCTACTGCCACCTCCAAAGCTTCCTTCAAGAAGTTGTGATGCAGCAACAACTCAATCTAGAGAAGACAAAGGATTACTGGAAAATTAACTGCAGAAAGCTAAATCTCATTTTTTTTTTTAAACATAATTTAAGCTTATTTATTTTGAGAGAGAGAGAGAAATACAGCATGAGCTACGGAGGGGCAGAGGGGAAAGAGAGAGAGAGAGAGAGAAAGAGAGAGAGAGAGAGAGAAAGAGAGAGAGACAGAAAGAGAGAGAGAGAGAGAGAGAGAGAGAGAGAGAGAGAAAGAGAGAGACAGAGAGAGAGACAGAGAATCCCAAGCAGGCTCTGTGCTGTAAGTGCAGAGCCCAACTTGGGGCTCGAACTCACAAACCATGAGATCATGGCTCAATAACCGACTGAGCCACCCAGGGGCCCCAAAGCTAGATCTCACTGAAGGCGATAATTTCCACAGCATTTCCACTAAGCCTGTTACCATTACTGCCAAAAGGGGATAAAGTGAACAACCTGAAATTCCTTTCGTTGCCTGCTCTTATTCCTAATGGCTACCAAAAAACAGAGACGATGTTGAAAGTAGAGGGTCTAAATAACTTAGACTGAAAGTTAAGTTTTTAGGGGCACCTGGTTGGCTTAGTCAGTGGAGCTTACAACTCAGTCTTGGGATTGTCAGTTCAATCCCTTGGGATTGTCAATCCTTGGGACTGTCAGCTCCACAGTGGGTGTAGAGATTATGTAAAAATAATTTTTTTTTTTAATTTAAAAAAAAAAGTAAAACTTTCAATAATATAGTTCACTGTAATAAACCCCAAACCCACGAAAACAGAATATATCAGGAGACAAAACCAGTATTTGTGAGGGGTGCCTGAGTGGCTCAGCTTACTCATTCAAATGGAGTTGGACACACAATAAACTAACACAATTTTTCTGAAATATATTTGACACTATGTAACATTCATGGAAGTACTCCTGTCTTAAACTTGGAAATGTTATTTTAACAAATATGGGGCACCTGGGTGGCTCAGGGGTGTGTGTCCAACTCTGTTTCAGCTCAGGTTGTGATCTCGCGGTTAAGTGGGTTCGAGCCCACACTGGGCTCTGTGCTGACAGCGAGGAGCCTGCTTGGGATTCTCTCTCCCTCTCTCTCAGCCCCTCCCTCACTCATGCTGTCTTTGTCTCTCTCAAAATAAATAAATAAACTTAAAAAAAAAATTACTGAACAAGCAAATAAACAGAAGGAAATCATATGTGTTCAAAATGCTTATTTTAACTATTTTAACAGGGGGGGAAGAAACTTAAAACCAATTCAATTTTTAAAACTGTGGAAGAGCAAATAAAAGGCAGCATGTAATCTGCTCATTTGGCAAGCATTTTTATTGCACACTATATATGCTAGATTCAATTATCAGGAAATCAGGTATGTTCTCTACCACCCCCAGAGCCTCTAACAGGCACAGTTTGATACCTGCCATGACAGAAAAAGAATCATATGCTGTAAGAGTAAAAAGCAGAAGCACCCATCTATGGCAGTGATAAGACAGGAAACACCATTTATGCTAAGGATTAAGAAGAGGGATTTGTGAGAGAAGGCTCTCTCAACTGGCATGCACACGAGGCTGACCTGAAGAGAGAGCTTGGATACAAAAGGAAATCCAAGTTCAACATGGCCGGAGGAGTGGAATGTATACTGGAGAACTGGCAGGTGAGGCCAAGGCCATAATACTGACAAGCTTTATCCAAAGACCATGGGAAGCCACAGAATAATTTGATCATCAATTTTAGAAGATCATTTTGCAGAGAATAATCTGGGAAAACAATGGATGCAGAAATCAGCTAAGCATTTTAAGTTTAGAGGCAGTATACTGAGGAACTCTCATTAAAGGCAAAGTCACCAGAGTGATGAAGTCGTAAGCTCAGGAAGGGCAGCATCAGAGATCTGGGAAGGAGAGGATGTCTGAAATAGCCAGAGTGGTGATGACAAGATAGCAATAATGGAAACAGAGCAGGGCTGCCAAGGCCCCTCTAAATTTACAGGGTGTGACTATCTTGCTAGCATTCAACAGCTCAAACAGGAGCAGCTGAACTCATCCAAGCCTGGGATTTTTCCCAGATGTCATAATGGGAAAACAGTACCTCACTCATGGTATAACACAGCAGGCTAGCATATAGTTTATGCATTACCTAGCTATACAGAAAAAGTATTTTCTAAAATGAACTACTAGGACCTCATCAAGATAAAAAGCTTCTCTGCACAGCGAAGGAAACAATCAGCAAAATTAAAAAGCAACCAATGGAATGAGAGAAGATATTTGCAAATGACATATCAGATAGAGTCGGTATCCAAAATCTATAAAGAACTTATCAAACTCAACACCCAAAAAACAATCCAGTGAAGAAATGGGCAAAAGACATGAATAGACACTTTTCAAAAGACATCCAGATGGCCAAGACACACGAAAAAATGCTCAACATTACTCAGCATCAGGAAAATACAAATCAAAACCATAATGAGCTACCACCTGACACCTGTCAGAATGGCTAACATTAACAACTCAGGCAACAACAGATGTTGGCGAGGATGCAGAGAAAGAGGATCTCTTTTGCATTGTTGGTGGGAATGCAAACTGGTGCAGCCTCTCTGGAAAACAGTAAGGAGGTTCTTCAAAAAATTAAAAATAGAACTACCCTACGACCCAGCAACTGCCCTACTAGGTATTTATCCAAAGGACACAGATGTGCTGTTTCGAAGGGACACACGCACCCCAATGTTTATAGCAGCACTGTCAATAATAACCAAAGTATGGAAAGAGCCCAAATGTCTACCGATGGATGAATAGATAAAGAAATGTATGTGTGTACATATGTATGTATGTATGCATATATGTATATACACACACACACAGACACACATACACAATGGAGTATTACTCAGTGATCAAAAAGAATGAAATCTTGCCATTTGCAACAACATGGATGGAACTAGAGAGTATTATGCAAAGCAAAATTAGTCAGAGAAAGACAAATATCATATGACTTCACCCATATGTGGGATTTAAGATATAAAACAGATGAACACGGGGGAAGAGAAGAAAAAATAATATAAAAACAGGAAGGGGACAAAACTTAAGAGATGCTTAAATACAAAGAACAAACTGAGGGTTGCTGGAGGGGTTGTGGGTGGGAGGATGGCTACATGGGAAAGGGGGCACTGAGGAAGACACTTGTTGGCATGAGCGCTGGATGAATCAATCACTGGATTCTAGTCCTGAAATCATTATTGCACCATATGCTAACTTGGATGTAAATTAAAAAATAAATAAATAAATAAATAAATAAATAAATAAAAATAAATAAATAAATAAATAAATAAATAAATAAATAAATAAAAAGTATTTTGGGGGCACCTAGGTGGCTCAGTTGGTTGAGCATCAGGCTCTTGGTTTCGACTCAGGTCATGATCTCACAATTCATGAGATCAAGCCCACCGTCAGGCTCTGTGCTAACAGCATGGAACCTGCTTGAGGTTCTCTCTATCCCTCTCTCTACCCCTCCTCCATGTCTGCCCCCACATTCTCTCTCACTCTCTCTCAAAATAAATAAACATTTAAAAAGTATTTTTTAAGGGTTGCCTGGGTAGCCTAGTCGGTTAAGCATCCGACTCCTGATTTTGGCTCAGGTCATGATCTCAAGGGTTGGTGAGTTCGAGCCCCGCGCATCAGGTTCTGTGCTGACAGTGCAGAGCCTGCTTGGGATTCTGTCTCCTCCTCTCTCTGCCCCTCCCCCGTTTGCCCTTTGTATCTTTTTCAAAAACAAAAATAAACTCTTAAAAAGTATTTTTTAAATGTTAACGTACGAACATTTTTGTGTAAGTTAACAACTTTGTGAGCTGCCAAAAACAAGGATCACTATTTTTTTTTTTTAATTTTAGAGAGAGAGAGAACACACATACACACAATGCACGCAAGAAAGAGGGAGAGGGAGAGAGAGGCAATCTTAAGCAGGCTACATGCTCAGCACGGAACCCAAGGCCAGGCTTGATCTCACAACCCTGGGACCATGACCTGAGCCGAAATCAAGAATCGGACACCCAACTGACTGAATCACCCAGATGCTCCTCATTAACACTGTTTTAAAATCAAGTAAACAGGGGCGCCTGGGTGGCGCAGTTGGTTAAGCATCCGACTTCAGCCAGGTCACGATCTCGCGGTCCGTGAGTTCGAGCCCCGCGTCGGGCTCTGGGCTGATGGCTCAGAGCCTGGAGCCTGTTTCCGATTCTGTGTCTCCCTCTCTCTCTGCCCCTCCCCCGTTCATGCTCTGTCTCTCTCTGTCTCAAAAATAAATAAACGTTAAAAAAAAAAAAATTTTTTAAATCAAGTAAACAAACTCAGAAAAGTTAAGTGGTTTGCCCAAGTTATCTAGCTAGTAAGTAACAAAACCCAATGTAGAAATACCTCAGCGCATTATCCTGGTCTCCATACCAATCCTCACCCACCCCAGAAAGTAGGCCTGGGTTAACAGGTTTCTTACTAGAATGTCAACTTCTGAAACACAGGAACACATCTAATCTCTCTTTATTTTTATTGTACCAATGCTTAATCTGGGCTAGGCATATATTCAGGAAAGGGATGTTCAGGACAAGATGTATGGGTAAACAAAATAAACCCAAGTTGCGACTCCCTGTTCTGGCTATTTTCCACCACGTAACATTCCTTTCTTTACTGTACAGATTTCATTTCTGGCATATACCAAATACCGAGAGTCAAATGTAATGTCACTCATCTTCCATACCAAACATCCAAATGGGTTTAGTCACATAACACATAACAATATATTAAAACACACGACACCATCATGAGCCAACTGGAATCAAGTACATGTTACTGGCAGTGAATGTGCCCTTACCCACTGCTTGTACTGAAATTCTGGTAGAAGTCTGAGTTCATGTGCCTTCCTGAACGCCATCATGGTTCTTTCCAGCCTCTGAAATCAGAAAAATCTCTCAGTTCGTTACAAACATCCCCACAGGGGTCTGTGGCCTCTGACAGAAACAAGTGCAACCAAGAAAAGGAACTTGAGGTAGTTTCCCTCATGATTAGACCAGCTAAACAGCCACACCAAACACAGCCCAGTAACAGGGTGCTTCTTAATCAGGTGGCCAGAAAAAGGATACAGCAGGCTCAGACCTTCAGAATGACAGGTCAACCACAAGGGGAAAGAGCTTAGGTTAAGTTCTTGGAAGCTGTCCCAGGCCCCAAAGGAGCCACGTGTCTGCTCTTTTTACAGAAAACAGTCACTTTCTAGTCAGCCACTATAACCATGTAACGTAGGTCCTCACCTTCTCTCTGAGGAACTGACTGCTTGTCTTCTTGGTGAATCTTTCCAAGCAGAACGTGATGTAACACTTCCACATGGCCTCTGGAAAAGTCAGATTATGCGGATCACATCACTAGTTCTCTCCATTTAACAGTCATCATACATCTTTCCTTTGAAGGGAAAATTCCTCTGAAAAAGGGTTTAAGCTAGTCCGGTGGAAAAAACTAGTTATTCTGATTACAGCTAATCAAACATCTCAAATACTGAGTAATGACTTAACTATAAAAAGTAAAGGGCAGCCTGTGTGGCTCAGTCGGTTAGGCGTTCAACTTCAGCTCAGGTCATGATCTCATGGCTGGTTTGAGTTCAAGCCCCACGTCGGGCTCTGCGCTGACAGCTCAGAGCCTGGAGCCTGCTTCAGATTCTGTGTCTCCCTCTCTCTGCCCCTTCCTTCCCTGCTCACGCTCTCTCTCTCAAAAATTAAACATTAACACTCCAATATATAAAATTTGGAAGCAAGTCTGTATGAAAAGAGAATTAGAGAATGACAATCTTCTGAATTATCATTTCCTATGTACCATTTCCCCCAAATGGATACCATTACTACTATCGAGGAAGGTCATCAAAGCTCCATCTTTGACCACCACAGAACAAGTTGGAAAGGCAGGCACACTGTAAACTAGCACAGAGAGAATCCTGAAACTGACGTTGGTAATGGGAACGGAAGCTTCGGCTTCCCATTCGTGAATACCAACTTCGACACCACCCCAAGGTTTGGTGAAGTTCACCTGTAGGGAGAGTCTTCACCGCCTCTTCATACACAGCACAGCACCTCTCCTCCTTCCGGCCCACCTCCACTGCTCTGGCTTGTTTTGTCGCAGGCTGCTCTCCTCCTGGCTGTGACTCTATCTCTAATTCTCGCCGTGCCACATAATCCCAAGTGAGAGGGTCATCTGTGTGTAGAGCCTGAAGGCTGAAAAGCAGTTCGCTGGCATCAGCCATATGACACGAAACTTAACTCAATATCAAACAGACAGTTCCCAATGCTCTAAAAATGCACCCAGGGGCACCTGGGTGCCTTAGTCGGTTGGGCAACCGACTTGGGCTCAGGTCATGATCTCACGGTTCATGAGTTCGAGCCCCGTGTCGGGCTCTGTGCTGACAGCTTGGAGCCTGGAGCCTGCTTCGGATTCTGTCTCCCTTTCTCTGTCCCTTCCCTGCTTACACACTGTGTCTCTCAAAAGTAAACGTTAAAAAAAAAAAAAAATTTAAGAGTGCACTCGGGACACCCCTTTAACAATTCCATTGCCAGGAGACAATTCCCCAGCAAGCCCTCCAGAGATCTTCACGCTCACTGCATAAATTTTGTCAATCAATCAGAGTTGTGGCACATTTATTAGGTTTCAGAATGTTTCAGATTTCATTCACAAGTTAGCTCTCAAAGTTAAATCAACAGGTATGTGTGATGAGACAGTCCTCGAGCCCTGGAGAACCTTATATCCAGGCTCTTGATTTTCTGTAACAGAGGCAAGAAAAAAAAAAAAAAAAAAAAAGCATGACCTAAACCTCTACCAAAGCTCTGAAGGCATCCAAAGGGCAAACAAGCCAAGTTCTGTTTTATCTCCTGTGAAAGTAAGGGGTGCTACCTAAGAGTGATGTACCCACAAGGCAGGCTGCAAAAAATTCTCAAACAATATGCTCCAACATTAAAGAATAAAATAACCTACAGCAATCACCTGCAAACCTTTATGAGGACCACTCTCATTCTATGGACAAAAGACATACCAGCACAGCAGAAATATACGTCTTGATATCAGCTGTACGATATGTTTGTCACGGAGTAAAGACAAACTAACTCCCAAGGGAAGCCCAGAAGTGAGTCAAACAAGTTCTCCAGGGATATTTACTTTTCTATGACTTACTATGATACAACAGCCCTAAAACCTTGCTTTCTTCCAAGGACTTAGCATAGTGTCTTCTTTCCCTCTTTCTAAACACCCAACCTCAAACTTTTACCACAAGATCGGAAATAGACATATTCACCTTTCCACGAACTTACTTACTCATCATAAATTTCTCTTTGCAGATCTTTGGCAAAGTCAAATAGCTGTGCAATTGTAAGCAGGGACACGTGAAATTCTGCACCTAAAATTTTAAAAATTGGGAAGGGGAGTAAGACTGTCAAGTGTCATTTTACTGTAAAGAACCACTTTCTTCTACAAGAAAGTACCACTTTCTTGATGTACTAGAGCTAATTCTTTCGTATTATTTGAGAAATAGGACAAAACAGAAAAAAAAATCACCCATAGCCCCACTACACAAGCAAAGTCATTAGTGATATTTTAGAGTATTCATAAGTACTTCTTTTCTTCTAAACATCTTAAAAGCATAAAGAAATGTTCTAAATCACCTATTTCTTTCCAACTCTCCATGTGAATTAAATACTCGATAAACTTACTGAAATGTTCAAGTATACCCTAAGGGGCTATCAATGTTTTCTGAAAGAAACAGGACACTATTCCCATAGAATTTTATATACACTCTAACAGAATTTCTAACATAAATTTTCAACATTAGCTAAAGGTCTTCTTCCCTTTTAATTTTTTTAATGCTTATTTTTTAGAGAGAAAAAGAGACAGAGTATAAGTGAGGAAGGGGCAGAGAGAGTGGGAGACGCAGAATCTGAGGTGGGCTCCAGGCTCCGAGCTGTCAGCACCGAGCCCAATGCAGAGCTCAAACTCACAAACTACAAGATCATGACCTGGGCTGAAGGTCAGCTTAACCGGCTGAGCCACCCAGGCGCCCCGGTCTTCCTCATTTCAAATAGAACATTGTGGGGTGACTGGGTAGCTCAGTCAGTTAAGCATCAAACTTCAGCTCAGATCATAATCTTGCAGTTCATGAGTTCAAGCCCCATGTCAGGCTCTGCACTATCTGCACGGATAATGCAGAGCCTGGTTGGGATTCTCTCTCTCTCTCTCTGCCACACCCTCCCCACACATATTTGCATTCTCTCTCTCTCAAAATAAACATAAATAAATAGAATGTTGCACTTTCCATCATAAATAAATATTCAAAACATACGTACCTTTAATTATGTTCACAGAATTTTTGTAGATAATCCGTGCCAACTCGCCCTTAAGGATTTCTTCAGGATAATCAAGATTCCCCTAAAGAGTATTATAGTAAACATAACTTAACAGACAGTGCCAGTAACTAGAAAAAGCACTAGGATAAAAATTAACAGCCCTAGACTATCTGTGCCACATGACCTCTGGCAAACCACGTCTCTCTCTGGGCCACTTCCCTCACTTGTAAAATGTGCAGCTTGAACAAGACCACTGACCTTCCCAATGTGTTCTCTCAGGCTCCTAGAGCAATAGCAAGATCACGTGGCTTAAGGCCTGACTCTACTCAGACGAGAGCAGGTCAGGTTTTACATGGCTTGTTTACCCTTCTGGGTAAACTTTTATTTGAATAAAAAAGTTCACAGCTGGAAACCACAATAACAGATGATAGCAAAGTTCCTTTTTCAGCTCAAACATTCTAAAACTTTTCTTTAAAATTACCGTCACCAAAAAAATTATATAAAAAGCTAGGAACCACACATTTCACAACCTTCCTCGAGCTCCTTCAACCCATTAGTATGACATTTAATGAAACCATAAAGTATTAGGGAAACCATTTACCCTTCTATCAATAATAAATTATTTTGAGGACTACTTCAAACAGTCCAAATGTGTATTTTTAAAGCACAGAATTCCATTTTTATTACTAAGCCCGTTTAATTAAATAAACTCTAGATTCATCTCAAAGTTTCAAAACCGGCATTAAATAAAAAATACATTTAAAAAATTGTCTCTTATTCCTAAGAAGGCTCAAAGCACTATTAATTGTTAATGTGTGATGACACGTTCGGATCTTACCACATCCATTTTGGCTTTTTCAAATTCTTCCTTTTCCTTCCTCAGTTTCTCAGTATGCATCAGCTCCATCCTAAAGTACTATACAAGGGAAATTATAAACTGAAAATCTTTGGAAATATATTTTTTTTAATTAGAAATACATAAGATGCCATTTTTTACCCATAAATATCAGATCTGTGAGAGTCTGGGGATAGCGTGATATTTTTTGTTATGAAACTAGATGACACTGACAAGAAGGGAGTTCCTTGTGATGGTAGAACAGCTCTGCATTTTGATTGTGGTGGTGGTTACACAAATCTACACATGTAAAATAAAAAAAAAAATGACAGAGAACCAACCATATGCACACATTAGACGAATGTCAATTTCCTGATTTTAATATATGTATTATAATTTCATAAAATTAACCATCAAGAGGTGCCTGGGTGGCTCAGTCGGTTGAGGGACTAACTCTTGATTTCAGCTCAGGTCATGATCTCACAGTTGTGGGATCGAGCCCTGTGTTGGGCTCTATGCTGACAATGCAGAGCCTGCTTGGGATTCTCTCTCCCCCTCTCTCTCTGCCCCTCCCCCACTTGCATTCTCTCTCAAAATAAATAAATGTGAAAAAAAAGTTTTATAAATTTCTTAAAGTTTATTTATATTTTGAAGGAAAGAGAGACAGCATGAGCGAGAGAGGGGCAGAGAGAGAGGGAGACACAGAATCCGAAGCAGGCTCCAGGCTCTGAGCTGTCAGCACAGAGCCCAACACAGGGCTCAAACTCCCGAGCAGTGAGATCATGACCTAAGCCAAAGGTGGACTCTTAAACCGACTGAGCCACCCAGGCACCCTCTAATTTACTTTGAAAAAGAATAAGCAATAAACCTATTTCTATTTTTGAAAATACCAGTTTGAGTATTTAGGAAAACTTCCAAAAAACATAAACAATACTTCCATAAAATAACCTTATAATGGCAGGGAGGAGTGATACTTATTGTTTCTCAATCAAAATACTACAGGTAGCAAAGGGATATCGAAAGGAATATGAAAACAAGGGAAGAAATGCTGAGCTGCAATATAAAACATCATTAAAGAACTACAAGACCAAAAATCACTAGTTAGGACAGCTACAGAACCTACAAGCATAAAGACCCAAATCGGGGTGCCTGGGTGGCTCAGTCAGTTAAGCATCTGACTTCAGCTCAGGTCATGATCTAGTGGTTCGTGAGTTCGAGCCCCGCGCTGGGTTCTATGCTGACAGCTCAGAGCCTGGAGCCTGCTTCAGATTCTGTGTCTCCCTTTCTCTCTACCCCTCTCCTGCTAGCGCTCTGTATCTCTCTCAAAAATAAACATTAAAAAAAAAAAAATTAAAAAAAAAAAAGACCCACATCTTTTTCCATCAAATAAGGCTTCATTTTCAATTGAAGACAAGACAGTAGTTTCTCCCTTATCCTGACAAATACCTCAAAAAAGGGCAGCTTCTAATAATACACCATTTTTAGCACTTGCTTTTTTCTTAATTGAAAGTCTGGCCATCACTGTTCTAGTGCCTCCCTCTAAGGCGTTAAGTCCAGCAAGAGGGGAAGGAGGGATATATCTCAAGAAAAAAGAGACAATAAGAATAAGTGGGGAAAAATGAAGAGAAGCCAAAAGAAGAAGATAGAAAAAGAGAGAGAAAGGAAGGAGAGAAAGAAGATAAGAAGTAGGGAAGGTAGATGCAAGGGAAAAAACAACAAAGGTATAAAGATGGCTGAACCCTGGCCCCACAACGAAAATAGGTAGGGTCCAGTTCCCCACCCCTCCCAACCATAATGGGCAGTAAGAGTTCTAATCTCTCACTAACAACCTGGAAGATGCACATGGTCAACACCTAATACTGGCCAAGAAACAGCTTCGCCGCTCTCCTTTTCCAGCAGCTCCTCTACTTATCCCTAGCCTCCACAAATCCAAGTCTTTTTAACTTAATCAAGAATGTAAGTCTACAGAGGACCAAAACTGAGACATCACTCTTTCACCTTACAGGTACACAACTCACTTCTTGATAAAGTTTTGGGCACTCTGGATGAAAGCGCAGAGCTCGAAGAAATAGTTGTCTTGCACTTTCTGAAGATAAGCGATCTTCCATTTCCCATTTGGCTGCCATAATCCACAAAGCTATATAAATAAAAAACATCAGACTTCATTTCAATAAATCAATCAAGTCAGACTAAAAAAAAAAGATCAATGCTCCAATTTTAATACTCAAAAAAATTTTTTTTAATCTTCCCAAAAGAGGAAAGGGATGGAGAGAGGGAATTTCAATGGTTATTTGTAAAGTATTGCTGCTTTACCTAAAATTAGAGTATTCTGGGGCACCTGGGTGGCTCAGTGTGTTAAGTATCCAAGTATTGATTTCAGCTCAGGTCATGATCTCACAGTCCATGGGTTCAAGCCCCGTGTCAGGCTCTGAGCTGATAGCACAGAGCCTGCTTGGGATTCTCTCTCTCCCTGTCTCTCTGCCCCTCCCGCATGCTTATGTGTACTCTCTCTCTCAAAATAAACTTTAAATAAAATAAAAATAAATAAATAAAAATTAGAATATTCTGAAGCGAAGAGGCAAATGATAACATCTGTGGGTACTTATGTGCCTCATTCAATCTAAGATCAACATCACTATAAGTCACATATAAACTTTAGAACTATAAAAATCCTGGAAGAAATTGTGCATCTCAGAATCCATGAAATAAAAATATTTCACTCTTTTTCTTTATTTAAGTAGTTTATAATTTCTTTTGAATGGCTCAACATTAAAAATAAAATTTTTATCACACCTGTTGGGAATAAAGGCTTTAAAAACAAAAACCTTTGTCTTTCTACACAGGAAATCAACGTCGAGTTAACATTCCAGCTATTTCCCTAGAAACTTAATAAAAGTCAGCTATGTTACCAGACAAGACTGCCTTCGGTAAAAATGACTCATGGTTAGTAACCACGTCTGGACTAGAAGGGTTATTAATGAGAGAGCGCGACTGCTTTGGGCTTTCCTGAGCATGTAACTCCTGAAATCGAGCACAGTCCTTTCTAGGATCCCTGGAAGCTGTGCCCATCCACAGGACTTCTAAATCAGAGCTGTTCCTCTACCCATTCACATGGTCTCATTCCCTCACACCTGAACTGTCATCTTGGGGACCAAGGACTGGCCTCCAAATTGCTAAGAGTACTCTACTAAAGACTCTCACCTAATGCTGTAGCCTCTGGTGAATTAACTGGTGCCAAATGTGGCCTATCTTAGCCTGTGTAGCATGAACCTGGTTGAGCCTAATACGTGAGAATAGGCACTGGAGTACCTCCCCTATAAAATTATGTGCTATTTCACACAGTATTCACAAGAGAAGTCTTTCTCTTACAGAACATGAGTACCTAATATGTGCCAGGCACTCTTGCAAAATCTGCGTTAACATTTTCCCCTTTAAGTGTTTAAGTTTTCCCCTCTAAGTGCCCCTTAAATGTGAATACATCCAGATATAATGTCTCTATCTATCAAAGAGTTTCTTTTATCATCATCTAAAAAGAAACTTTAGTGGGGTGCCAGGCTGGCTCAGTCAGTAGAGCAGGTGACTCTTAATCTCTGGGTCATGAGTTCAAGTCTCATGTTGCATGCAGAACTTTTTTTTAAACTTTTAATGTTTATTTTTGAGAGAAAGTAGGAGAGGGGCAGAGAGAGGGAGACAGAGGATCCCAAAAAGGCTACACACTGACAGCAGAGATCGATATGGGGCTTGAACTCACAAACCATGAGATCATGAGCTGGGTCGAGGTTGGAGGTTTAACGTACTGAGCCAACCAGACGCCCTACACAGAGCCTATTTTTAAAAATAACAATAAAATAAAGTAAAACATACTTTAAAAATAAATGAATAAAACACTTTTTAAAATAAATAAATCAATAAGTAAATAAATAAGTAAATAAAAAAGAAATTTAGTCCTTCTTACCCACAGATACAATACTCAACACAATAAATGATACACAATATACAGGGATGAACTAAGAGGCAGCTATTCAGAAACCAGAACTGCTGAGGCCTAGTACCTATGCTCAAGTTCTCAAACTAATTTCTTTTAAGTTTATGAAGCAAAATAAATGCCAAAATAGCTTGAGTCTACATAAAAGGTAGAAGAACTGACAAGGATCTCACCATACCTGGCTTGTTTGAATGAATGGCCAACATGGCAGAAAATACCTTGCTAAGTTGAGCTTTGGTGGCCTGTAAGAGAGAAAAAGCAATTCTACTTCCTATACACTGAACTCATTATTAGTCATCTCTAAGTGATCTGTACTGCTTCCTTACCAACTCAAAATCCAATGGGGTAAGATATGCTCTTGTAGGGACATAGAAACAAATATAGACACACTCATAGTTTTTTCTACCTAAACCACTACATGCAAACATTCTAAGTATCTAAACAAATCTAACTTTACTAAATAAATACACACAACAAAGATCATCTTCTGACTTAGAAACCATTTATATAGTCTTCAGATACGCAAATGTTGTTACACTGAAGTTCAGCCTTCTTGGAGTCTTTTCCGATTTACTAACCCTACAACTTTGGAGAAAACATGGAGTTCAGTACTCAAGCACAGAGCTTAAAAGGCAGACTTACTAAAAGAACAAGGAAGCAAGACACAACTGCGCAATACTCACCCATTTCTTACAAAAGACTATATAGGATAGCCAAAGTTGAACATCATCCTGCAAGAAAAGCAATGTAGTAAGCTGCTCGAATTTGAACTTAATACATAATACACTTTTGCACTAATTAACTTTTTTTAGAAAGAGAGGTAAATTTCAGGAAAGCCAATGTATTATACATTGCTCAGCCTATTAGGCTGTTACTCACTGAAGTCTTAGATCTCTTAAATGTGTTAACTCCATCTGGCCACCCGTTCTCACCTACCATGCTCCAAGACAAAATTTGTTGTCTATCCAATTTGCTCAATGCAGTTTTGTTTTCATTTCTTTAATGTGTATTTATATTTAATGGTGGGGGGAGAGGGGGAGGGGCGGTGGCGGAGGGGGCCGGGAAACAGAGGATCCAAAGCAGGCTCCATGCTGATAGCAGAGAGCCTGATGTGAGGCTCGAACTCACGAACCGCAAGATCATGACCTGAGCTGAAGTCAAACATTTAACCAACTGAGCCACCTAGGCGCCCTTTGTTTTATTTTTAAAAATATTTTATTTAATTTACTTTTGAGAGAGAAGAACAGGGGAAGGGCGGAGAGAGAGAAAGAGAGAATGTGAATTCAAAGCAGGCTCCATGCTATCAGCACACAGCCTGACATGGGGCTCAAACTCACAAACCACAAGATTATAACCTGAATTATGCTTAACAGACAGAGCCATCTAGGCGCCCCTTGCTCAATGCAGTTCTTAAATGGTCTCAATCAGGGGTAGCAACCCCAAATTTGTCATTCCCAGGATCTAAAGTACTCCCAGTCCCAGAGCCCAACTTGAAGAACATCAAGTTAGTGAGGTGCTGCCCCTACTCTAACCATTTATCTTCCACCTCCAAGTCTTCAGTGTTCTTCACTTAGAGATTTATCCATACATCCCAAATTTCTAGTCCTTAACCATGTATCAAATCCACCTTTTTCAGTACCATCCTCAAAGAAGAACTATAAGGTAATGAGATCAATTTTCTTCACGGTTTGATAAGTGGTTTCAAATAATACCATTATTAGGTTAAATATTGAGACACCCAAGAACAAACAATACATTTGAATACTGAAACATAATACATATAATATATATCTTCACATCTCTTACAATTAAAGATGCTCTGATCACTTACTTTCCATTTTGCTGAAGCACGCCGGAAGACACCTTGTACCCGGTGTACAATAGAATTCTCAATCTCATCCTTCTTAAATGAATACCCGATGCGCTTAAAGGTGACATTAAAAAAAAAAACAAAACAAAGCCTCAATTTAATCACATTTATCCATAACAACATTCCTACTTGATCTTAAACTGTACTGATAGGGGTGCCTAGATGGCCCAGTCAGTTGGGCGTCTGACTCTCGATTTCCGCTCAGGTCGTCGTCTAACGGTTGGTTGAAATCAAGCCTCGCATCAGGCTCTGTGCTGACAGTGCGCAGCCTCCTTAGATTCTCTTTCCCTCTCTCTCTGCCCTTTCCCACTTGCGTGCACTCTCTCTAAATAAATATTTTTAAAAAGGTGCTGATAAAGAAAACAAATGATTACAAACACCCATTATGAACACAGCACCACACAATTTATCAGTGCCAACTGCTTCCCAAACCCAAGTTCTAGCTATAGAGCCACACTACCTAATCTAAATTTTTTCCAATTTCCAGAATATCTACTTACAGTTCTTCTTCTCTGAATCAACTCCAAAAGATTAATTTCATACTATGGAAGAAAAACATGTAAGAAAAGAGAAAACAATAAAATTTATAACCTTTTAAATTATAACCTTTTAATTTATAAACCTTAATTTATAACAGGAACTGCATTTAGTTAAAATCATAAAGTAAATAAAAATCAAGAATATAAAACAAGATTGGGGCAGCTTGCTGGCTCAGCCGGTAAAGCATGCAACTCTTGATCTTTGGGTCATGACTTCAAGCCCCACGCTGGGCACAGAGCTTACTTTAAAAAAAAATTTTTTTTAAAAAAAGACTATAAAAGAAGATAATATGCTATCAAGCATAATTTGTAGTAAATGTCTGTTAAAAGTCAGTGATAATTCACCTTACATCTACAAAACTCATAAATTCATGTTAGCAAGCACATAAACATCTTAGATGCAAAGAAAGTATGTTTCTAAAATCATAATATTTCTAAGATTTGGGGCTCCTGGCTGGTTTAGTCGGAAGAGCACACAACTCTTGATCTCAGGGTCATGAGTTCAAGCCCCACGTTGGGAATAGACATTATTTAAATAAATAAACTTTAAAAAAAAAAGAAAAACTTAAAAAAAAAAGACATAAGGTTCATAATATCAGACTTTCTAGTCTACAACAGCATGTTCCAACTTTGAGTAAATTAACCATGCAAAAATGTTAGCTTAACATAAGCAAATGGAAGACACAGTTGTGCCTAATTGGTTCTCCCTACCCTACCCTCTGAAGGACCACTTAAAACCTCTTAAGGTTCTCTAAAAACCACTACTATTCAATTCCTCTCTAAGCCTCAGTTTGAAGACTGTTAGAGACACAAAACTTAAGGCTTCACAAGATTCTATGCTTCATTTTACAAGTGCTTTATGAAATATTCAAGCACACAGAACACCCAAGCAGCTATTACACAGCTACATCAAAGCCTACATTTTATTAAACTTGCTTCGAAATTCCCTATGTATCATGTCTAATTCCACTCTTTTCCCTCCCCAGAAAAAAAATGACTATCTTGACTATTTATCATTCTGAAGCAAAACTTTGGACTTTATTATAATGCTTTCTTGAATGCTTTTTTTTGTGTGTGTGGTTTTTTTTTTTAATATTTATTTATTTTTGAGAGAGAGAGAGAGAGAGCATGAGCAGGTGCCTGGGTGGCTCAGTCAGTTAAGTGTTCGACTTTGGCTCAGGTCATGATCTCGTAGTTTGTGAGTTCAAGCCCCATATTGGGCTCTGTGCTGACAGCTCGGAGCCTGGAGCCTGCTTGGGATTCTGTGTCTCCTTCTCTCTCTGCCCCTCCCCTGCTCATGCTCTGTCTCGGTCTCTCAAAAAATAAACAAAAAAAAAAATTAATTAATAAGGCTAACATTCTTTTCATAAGTTGATCAGTGAATGGTGTTTCCCCTTTGTGAACTGCATGTTCATATTTTTGTTGTTTTTATCCTTCATAGTTGTCATTTTCTTCTGAATCTGTAGTTCCTTAGATATTCTAGATTCAAAATATACGTGCTGCGGGGCACCTGGGTGGCTCAGTCGGTTAAGTGTCCAACTATTGATTTCAGCTCAGGTCATGATCTCTTGGTTTGTGAGACTGAGCCTCGCATTGGGCTCTGCACTGACAGTGCAGAGCCTGCTTAGGATTCTCTCTCCCCCCTCCCTCTCTGCCCCTACCCTACTTGCTCTCACTCTCTCTCAAAATAAATAAACTTAAAAAAAAAAAAGTGTCTACGTGTGTGTGTGTGTGTGTGTGTATACACATATATTTATGTACCGAAATTATTTTCTCTATTTTGTGGCTTGTCTTTTTACACTGTGGCACCTTTTTTGCACAGACATGCTTATTTTAAACATGGCCAAATCAATCTTCTTGTCATTGTGCTTTCATAGTCTCATTTAAGAAAACCTCTCCTACTCAAAGTCATTCTTTCATATTTCTTGTAGAGATACAAAGTTTTCCCCAAATTTACCTTTTCCATTCAGAAGGATTTTCATTTTGCTTATTATATGAGAGGGGTCTAATTTTATTTCCTCAATGCGGACAACCAGAACCTCACTGATTTAAAATGCCACTTACGTCTTATAGCAAGTTTATATGGTTGTGACAGTTGTGTGCACAGGGCGGGGATGTGAGTGAAAGTATGTACGTGCAGGAGTGTGTGTGTGTTTAATTTACTTATTTCAGTTATAGCCTCTAAAGCTAATCAACCTAATCCACAGGTACCTCTTCAAATATTTGAAGAGTGGAATTATCTGCCACTTCTCAGGTCTCCTTAAGGTTAAACGTGTCTATTTGTATTCTTTCAATGATTCCTCCTAGAACAAGGTTTCCATCCTGGCTGCCTTTTAACTAACCTTTCAAAGTCCTTCTTAAAAGGCAGTCTCAAGCCTAATACAATGCTCCAGACACTGTCTGTTAAGTGCAAAACACCTTTTTTCAAACTAACATCTTCTGAATGGCTACTGTTTGCAGTGTTCTTTGCTCAGCTAACTTACTCATCACTCTACTTTTGTTAATATGGTCCATTATTTTTTTTCTTTTGTCCTTTTCCAAGTTTATTCCTGAAGTATAGTTGACACATAGCAATCCACCATGAGCTCCCAAACCTCTTCCAAGTACAAGATTCGTAGCCAGGTCTCATTTGTTCACCTGTTGTTGTTTTTCCAATCTAAACTCAGAAAACCTCCAGTCTTATAATATTACATCTTACCACTGGGTCCAGATTTTGTTATCTAACATATTAGCTATTCTCCTCTACCTGAAAATTGGTCTAGCATGTAAACTTTAGATTCACTCAAATCTCCCATTCATTTATAGTACTGAAGAATTTGCAGTATCCCTCTAAGGTAGCAGACTTACAGACACATAAATATTAACTTTCCAACCATCTACCATCATCAAACTCACTCTCCTTTATGTCTCCCCACAAGAAATAGTATGTCAATTCTCTTGCTTAAATCCTAATACACAGTATCTTTGGCAGTATCTGGCTACTAACTCCATAGAAGGAAAAAAGAAAATTTCGGTTTGTCAAGGACTAAAGCCTTAGTGGGGCAACGTTATTCCCAGACCACTTCTATTCCTGTTCAAAAATTACCCGTTTAATCATCAATTCTAGAATTCTTCAAAAAACACTGAATCAAGCTCACTATTCTAGAATTGATTTAAAATTTGTGAGGGGACTAAAAAGTAGTGAACTTATCCACTTACTTGAACATAATTGATGAAGTCTTCCTTAAAAAGAGCTCTTCGCTGTATTTTGTATTCCAGATCTGAAGCCTTCTTAATGATAGCCCTGAGGAGAAAGCCATTTAAAATATAACAGTTGAAAAAGCAGAAGTTAAATAATTTTGGAGTTTTAAGTTTATTTTAATATATTTAAAACATAATATATATATTAAAACATTTCCAAAACCTGAAATTCCCAAATTATCCTTCATAAGCAAGTTTTCTCTTACCTGATTACTTCTGTGTGCTTAGGGTGTGTGCATCAGGATTTTTTTTTAAATGTTTATTTATGAGAGAGAGAGACAGAGTGTGAGCAGGGGAGGGGCAGAGAGGGAGACACAGAATCCGAAGCAGGCTCCTGACTCTGAGCCATCAGCACAGTCTGACACGGGACTTGAACTCACAAACCGTGAGATCATGACCTGAACTGAAGTCGGATGCTCAACCGAGCCACCCAGGCGCCCAGTATTTTAAAATTTTCATGAAAATCATCTTGTAGTCAACTGCCAGGACCACTGACATTCCCACCAGCAAAGCAAATAATGTTAAGTACTTTACATTATTTGTATGTGATATTAGTAAAGATTTCTTTCCCTCCAAATTCTGGTCACTTGGGTTTTAATAATAACCAAGTATCTTTTCTAAATTCCTTACTTCTGAGTTTTCCAACACTCAAACTAGAAAAAAAAAAAAAACACCTAGATTGTCTCTACTGTCTCTATCTAGAAAGGTTTATTAACAGTACAAAGGACTCATGGGAAAGGATTGACTGTATTTAGCTAAAGAGAAAACACAACATGTGTATATTAAGAGAATTTAATGCAAGATGTACGAGGTCAATTACTATCTCTAGTTAATGGTAATAGTAACATTTACTGAACACGCACTGAGAGTCCACACTGCTGGAACACCTGGGTGGCTCAGTCAGTTAAGCAATGGACTCTTGATTTTGGCCCAGGTCATAATCTCACAGTTCTTGGGTTAGAGCCTGGCATCAGAACCTCTTGGGATCCTCTTCCACTCTCTCTCTGCCCTTCCCCCTACTCTCTCAAAAATAAACATTAAAGAAAATTTTTTTGAGTCCACACTATGCTGCATTTCACTAACAAAGGTTTACTTTAAGGCCCCCATTGTCACATTACTACATTCCCAGCCATTGTAAAATGCAGCAACAGTCACAGAAAACCACTAAAAAATATTAGGCTTAATTGTAACAAATTACTGAATGCCAACCTCGTGCCGGACGTTGTTGGCTAAAGACTGGGGTAGAATACGAAATTGAATTAAATGGTCCCCATCTTCAAGTCTTACTAGAAAGATTTATCTCTTGGCACCCACTGCAGTTTGCATCTCTAGAGCAGTACAAACAGACCACCGTGCAACGAATGAGAAATTCTGGGAGTCAACAAAATCTGAAAATGGGCTTCTGCCATATTACAAAAAATAAACACAATCAGGTGCCCCGGCATCCCTGCCCCCCAGGCTCCCCCCTCCCTTCGGCCCGCCCCAGCTCTTCCACTTCCTCAGCTCTTTCTCACTTAATCTCCGCATGACTGAACAATCCAATACGCTCCAGCTGTTCCAATTCGGGGAGTCGATCTTCTATGCGTTCCTGAATTATCTCCGCCATGAGGTCACAACTCTACAGCCCACCGGCGAGCCTCTCGACCACCAACACGCGCACGAAGCGGCCACCATCTATTCCGGAGACCTAGCCCTAGCGTTCGCACGTGCTGACGTAACGTGCGCCCTGGGTCCCGCCTTTTCCGCTTCCGCCGCCTCCGCCGTCGGAGACCGCCCTCCGGCCCTTGCGGCGGCTGTCACCTCTGCGAGGCCGACTGTGGGGCTTCCGCGGAGCACCCCTCTGGCTCGGGAGGATTCACGTGAACTGGAGTGGAGGGGCGGGGCCAGAGTGGGGGCGGGGCTAGACGCGCCCTGGGCTAAACGTGGGCGGGGGGTTCGAGACAGCGCCTCCCAGTGTCTAGAGGGGTTACCTGAAAGGAGTGCAACTCGTTTCTGCAGAATACTGTCTCCTTTTATTCTGTTGCGGTCCCATGTCTTCGCTTTCCAATAGTAAACGTTTCAAAAAGTCAGTAATGAAAAGCGTAGGGAAACTGACCAGATATCCGTAACACTATAGCTTTGCTTTCGGCTAGGTTAGTAAACCAGTGTGGTAACACCGGTTTTTCACCTGCCAATTAGAATCTCTAATTGGCTAATTTTAAAATAGGAAGACCTTTTCATTATTTAAACAATTATTCTGCCTTTATAGACAAGATCTTTTCAAAAACACATGGCCCTGGGTGGGTATCAGAAAGTACATATATTTTTTAGAAAAGGGGAGCTTGGTATTGAAAAGTTTGGGAGTTACGAAACTAAATCAGTAAGGTATGGACCCTCCTTAAACCATTGCCCAAGGAAGTTAGTTAGCATTTCTAAGGGAACCATCAGACAACTCAGCTTGGAAGCGACCTTGTTGGTATAATTGCTAAACCTAAAATAATAACTACATGAATCAGTTCTTTTTAAGTTCTGGAAGATGCTTAAAAAACCAAAGCAGGAGTTCTTGCTAGACCTGTTTATTTCAACATTTGCATTAGCACCTTGTGATTTATGAAAGGGAATAAGCTTAACAGGTAACGATGTTCCGCCTCTGTGCCTTTCCTGTTTTTTTTTTTCCTTTCACACTTTACCCCACTGGTCTCAGAAGTGAGGCAAAGGTTGGCTTCAGCTTCATTTCTTGATCCCTCAGCTTTAAGACATGAGAGAGGGGAAGAGGGGCGCCTGGGTGGCGCAGTCGGTTAAGCGTCCGACTTCAGCCAGGTCACGATCTCGCGGTCTGTGAGTTCGAGCCCCGCGTCAGGCTCTGGGCTGATGGCTCAGAGCCTGGAGCCTGTTTCCGATTCTGTGTCTCCCTCTCTCTCTGCCCCTCCCCCGTTCATGCTCTGTCTCTCTCTGTCCCAAAAATAAATAAAAAAAAAAAAAAAAAACGTTGAAGAGAGAGGGGAAGAAACTCAGGGATGTAAAATAAAGATGAAATTTCCTTGTAACAGAAAAATCCCCAGTCTGTGTTAGGAGTAAGAGTAGGAATGTCACTAGATAGTAAACTCCAAATGGGTAGGGAATATTTGCTTTGTTCACTAAGACATCTGGGAGCTTACAACAGTGCCTAGAAAATAATAAGTGCTCAATTAAAAAATGCCTGAGAAAATAACAAAAGGCATTTGCTAAATTTATTTAGGACCAAGGGGCTCAGCCAGCTGAGAGATTTTAATCTTTCATTTCAAGGCCAATTTGATAGATACCTATGATTTTCAAATCAACTATACTCTCCTCCCTTGTTTTCAAATTTAGCATCTATATTTATGTTGTTCTAAGAATTATTATAATAATATTGGCAAAGCCTTCTTTTATTTCCTCTACATCTCAATATAATAGCTATCTCTTATCTAGTGCTTCTATGTACCCAATCACTATGTGTACTAAGTTCCTTATGTATTAACTCACTCTGATCACAAATATTTTAAAATATCAACTCAAAGAGCTCTTGAAAAGGTAAAAAAACAAACAAAAAAAACACACCTGCTAGAGGAAGCCCAGTACAGGCAGAAGAAATTGTGTTTGAATAATGTCCATTGAGTCTCAGAATCCTTAGCTGAGCACACTTTCTAGTTAAGAAACCCTAAGGCCAGAGAAAAAGTGCTCTTGAGTCTGGAGGTCTAAGGTGCACCTTGGAAAACTTGACATTTCTTTTATTCTTTCATTTGATCTTTAAAACTCACCATGGATGTCAGATTGATTAACAGGCACTAACTGGGAGGGGGCACAGGAGAGCCCTCTGAATGTTGGAAGTGTTCTATACCTGGCTGATCTGGGTTGTCATTATACATATGCATGGATATGTGCATATGTAGAAATCTATCCATTGAGATACATACTTAAGATTTGTACACTTTATGAAAGTTACACTTTAAAAGAAAACATTAATGAGCACACCCTCTCTTTGAGGATATCATTCTCTTCAAAAGCTTCAATTATCATTTGTATATATGTGGCAGGGTCAAAATATTGAAACACAAATGATCAAAGCCCTCTCCCTCTGCAAAAGAGTCCATACAAATTTTACATTCTAGCCCACAATGTATTATTATTCATTTTATTTTTTAATTTTTTTGTTCACAATTTCTTTTTTTTTAAGATTTCATCTTTTTAAGTAATCTCCACACCCAATGTGGAGTGATCACTCGAACTCACAACCCTGAGATCAAGAGCCACATGCTCTACTGACTGAGCCAGCCAGGCGCCCTTAATATTTGTTTTAATATAAACTTTTGTGATTTTTTTTTCCAGATTGTCATGTAAGATTAATTTCAGAAAGGTGTATGCTACTCACCTCATGCTGGAGAAACATTTGACCCCATTGCAGTGCTTATGAGCCAGTTTGGAAAATAGAGAAGAGGGTGTCTCACTTAGGGTCCCAAGACAATGTCTTAAGGACTCTGACAAATGAACAGTAGCCAGAGTTTGCAGATCAAGTTAAAACATCTATTCTTGTCCCCAAAGTACTTACATGTAAACTTCAAAATAAACTTGAAATTTTCCTTAGAATTATCCATTCCTTAGAATATTCACAAAGATTAAGTTCATGGACAGCTCAGCGATTAAAAACAAGAAAGGAACGCTCTCTTTTTTTTTTCCATTATTATTATGATGATGATCATTATTATTAGATAAAGAGAGGTACCTAATGTCAGTGATAATGAGAGGTGTGATACCTGGAATCCCATCCCCCTACCTTGTTCGAAGTCCCCTGCCTGCTTCTCCCCGCACAGAGCTCTGGGTAGACTTCAAAGTCAAGCAGAAGTGATAGACACAGACTGGTCTTTGATGCCTAAGAACATCGGAGCCCTCAATTTCATGTGAATGCAAAGCATCTGTACTTTTCAAACCTTTCATGTTATCTCACGTTGCTAACAACAAAAGCTGAAAAGTTTGAGGTGACACACATTACACACATTAAAATATTTGGAACCAGGAACTTTTCATTTCTTTTTCTATTATATATAGCTTCTTTTACTTTGCAAACCACACTGGATAGTAAATTACTTCTGGCACGCAGCCTTGTCAGCTTGCCAAGTTTCAACTGGAGCAAGTTTTTACAGCCGGGCTAATAAGCCCTGAAAATTAGGAGGTAAGTATAATGGAAATAATGACATAGTCTTTAACTGCAGGAGCATAGAATGACAACGTGAGATTCTAATAGAGTCTACTTTGAAAAGTTTTTTTTTTATTCTAATGAAATCTTTTTTTTTTAATTTTAGGTTATTCTAGTTCAAAACACATGTAAATGGAAAGAGTTTCTTTTAATTGGTGAACAGCATTTTTGTGGGTTTTTTCTTGTGGCTTAGTTATTGCTTTTTGCAAACTTGAAAAAAAAAAGAATAACAAAAAGAAAACCAAGAATATGGTAGTTTGGGGATAGCAACGTACTATTAAAACAAACTGACATCTTGGAAAAACATGTTCTGAAATGATTGGCTTCCAGGATGGGGCTTGGCGATTGTGTATGAGTACATTTCATCAAAGCCATAGCTGATTAGGTACGTCAACTTTTTTTTCAGTTTGCCCCCACTCCAGATAGAAACCCACTCCCTGCTGAAGTAACTCCCAGGTCTTTATCGAACAAAGCTTCAAAAAATTGAGAGTGAATATCACAATTTTTTATCACTGAAAGAAATAGTATCTGTTCTGAGGTAAATATCCATTTCCCTAAATTTAATTCTCACATCCATTTTTGCTCACAATTTACAAGTTGATGAGGAAATTTTTTTACCCTTTTCATTTTACCCTCCAATTAGACCTGAACTGATTAGCCTCAGCACCTCATGATCAGTCCCAAATTGTTTAAGCAAAGAAGAGGTTTAGAGTTCTGTGTGTGTGTGTGTGTGTGTGTGTGTGTGTGTGTACGTGTGTGTGTTTAACTATACTAAAATAATATGGCCTTGCTCCAGAAATGCCAGCTTTCTTATAGTTCCCCACCATACCACGCATGCTATTTTATACTTCTTTTAAAATACACTATTCCCTACTCTGGAATGTCTTGTGTCCTAGTCCCCATTTAGTCCATGAAAAAAAAAAAAAAAGGAAGCCTGCCCTTGACACCTCACTATCCTACCATCGCCACAAATTTGTGTACTTATATCCATTTATGTAAAGGGTTCAGTCTCTGAATCCTTTCACCACCTCCCTTCACTAATTCTCTAGGTGATCTTATCCAGCCTCATAACATTAAATGTCATCTAAGGTGCTGTCCAATAAAAATTTCTGTGATAGTGGAAATATTTATGTCTTCACTGTCCAATACAGTAGCCCTGAGCCTCATGTAAGCTACTGAGTACTTGAAATCTGGCTAGAGCAACAGAGAAATTAATTTTTTTATTTCATTTGATTAAGTTACATTTAAATTGCCACATGTAGCTAGTGCCTGCCACATTTGACAGCCAATTAAAAAAAAAAAAAGGATTTATTTTTGAGGAAGAGAGAGAGAGAGACAGCGTGATCAGGGGAGGGGCAAATAGAGAGAGGGAGACACAGAATCCGAAGCAGGCTCCAGGCTGTGAGCTGTCAGCACAGAGCCCAACTCCAGGCCCGAACCCACAAATCGCAAGATCATGACCTGACCTGAAGTCAGACACTTAACTGACTGAGCCACCCAGGCGCCCCTGGACAGTCAATTTTAATTTTTTTTTAATCTTTATTCACTTTTGAGACACAGATAGAGACAGAGCATGAGCAGGAGAGGGGCACAGAGAGAAGGGAGACACAGAATTCAAAGCAGGCTCCAGGCTCTGAGCTGTCAGCACAGAGCCCGACGCAGGGCTCGAACCCAGGAACCGTGAGATTGTGACCTGAGCCGAAGTCGGACGTTCAACCGACTGAGCCACCCAGGCGCCCCTGGACAGTCAATTTTATAGCGCCAATCCATAACTGTCCCCTGAACCCCAGACTCATGCCAGTATATGCAACTGCCTACTCAGCATCTCTACTTGGAGATCTTACAGGCATTTCAAAATTAGTATGTGCAAAACCAAGCTGCTGATGCTCTCCCTCCAAACCTGCTCCTGCTATTATCTTCTCCATCTTGGTTAATGGCAATTCCATTCTATTTTTTCAGGCCAAAGCCTGGGAGTTGTCCCTGCCTCCACATCTAATTTGTCAGCAATCCTCTCGGTTCTACAGAATATAGTCAGACTATGACTTCTCCCCATCATTGCTACTGCTGTCGTCCTAGTACAAACTCCTGTTAATTTTCACCTGGGTTATTGCTATGGCCCCAACTGGTCTCCCTGTTCAGTGCGGAGCCTGACATGGGGCTCGATCCCACACCCCTCAGCTCATGACCTGAGTTGAAATCAAGAGTCAGGTGCCCAACCAACTGAGTCATCCAGGTGCCCCTCTTGAGTCTATTCTTAACAGAAATCTATTCTTAACAGCAGCCAAAGTTAAAATCTAAGTCAGACCACATCACTTTGCTCGTAGCCCTACAGTGGCTTCTTAACTCAGAGTGAAAACTAGAATCCTTTCACTTGCCTACAAAGTCCCATATGGTCTGGTGCCCTGCCCCTCCCTTTCCTCTCTGACCTTATTTCCCACTCCAGATACATTGGCCTCCTTGGTATCCCCTCAGCATGGCAATGTGGCAATACAGGGCCTTTGCGCTGGCCGGAATTCTCTCTGGAATCCTCTTTCCCAGATAAATTCAAGGCTCATTCCCTCAACTCCTTCAGATCTTTCTCAAATGTCACTCTCTCAAGGACGCCATTCATATTTAAAGTTGCACTTCCCACCCTCAACAACCCTTATTCTACGTGCTTTTTTCCCCTCCATATCACTGATCACCATCTACAATATAGTAGTGTTTATTGTCTCCCTTCACACATACACTAAAACATAAACTCCAAGGAGCTGAAATTGTTTGCTGCTGAATCTGGAGTTAGGCATGCAATACGTGCTCATTACATATTTGTTGAATAAATGAATGTTTGTATAGTTGCATTACTTTGTATTGCAACTTATGTCTTTTTATATGCCTTCATATTATTATGACTGCCGTAGGAGAGAGAACTAGTATTTTACTTATGTTTGAAGTCCCTAGGACCTAGCGATGGAAAACATTAGGTTCTCAATAAACATTCACTGAAAAGAAGCAACGCTACATTATGCATAACACCTGGTATAAAAGTCACTCACCGTGTTTAATGTGCCCAGAACCCTTCTTAAAGGAAACCTGTCTGCCCACAGCTATTTTTTTTCTTACCACCTGACCCTGGACAATTTGCCACTACTGGTCAGACTATAAGTAAGCTCCTGATTCAAAGACAATCAGTCTGTTGGCTGGTCAAAAACCTGGCATGAAAAGATGAACTGGGCTAACTTAACTCTCCCTCTTTGGACTCTGAATTAAGAGGAAAAAAGAGAATTACGTGATGTGAACATATGAGTTAAAACCAGAGAGAATCCATGAGTCAGAGATAGAAGCTTGAGGAACTTGGCAAGGCAAAGTGGTAAGGAGGCAGAAACTAGGAAATATGGAAAAGGTACACAGAGTGAAGGGGGGGAGTGGGGTGGAAACACAGTACCTAAGAGAAAATGGATAGTCACTGAACCCCATTAATAAGAGCACTGGAGAGAAGCCTGCGTGGTTCAGTTGGTTAAGCATCCGACTTCGGCTCAGGTCATGATCTTATGGTCCACGGGTTTGAGCATCAGGATCTGTGTTGGCAGCCGGGAGCCTGTTTCAGATTCTGTGTCTCCCTCTCTCTCTGTCCCTCCCCTGCTCATGCTCTTTCCCTCTCTCTCTCTCTCTCTCAAGATTAAAGTAGTAATAATAATAGCAACTTGGAGGGACAAAGTCATGCAATTGAGGTCCCATTTTGAAATGCTTTGAATACAGTTCTCTTGAAGATCCTTCTTGTTCTCTGTATCAACTTACAATAACACCCAATTGCTTAGGGTGCCTTAAGAGATTGTCTCTATTCTTTACAACCCTCAACCTTGACTAAGTTCTTAGTTCATACAGTTGCTGTCACATGTAGAAGAGTGAGAATATTTTCTACCAAATGATAGATTTGGCATGTTCTTCAAAGCCTTTGGCAATTAACCCTTGGAGATTTGAGCATTTATTAAGAAGCATGGGGGTGGGGAGGGGGGGGATGTTCTCTTTGGAGCCATTTGGTTTCCCTTAAAGTCATACTCTATTGGCAAGCTAGAATCCACTTACAGCGTGCGTGTACCTTGCTTTAAACAAATTTGAAACTCTGGATTTACAGCAATAGATTATCATTTGGTCACTTTTCACAATCTTTTATTTATCAGTCTTATTACAAAAGCAATATACTGTCAGAAATTCAAATGCTGCATTCTTTGAAAAAGTGAGGATTTATGGACCAAAAGAGAGCCACAAACCTAAAGTTCCCCTGCTACGTTTCAGTGAATACCATTGGCGACGGTAAACACAAAGCACCTAAGGAAAAAGGGCTTTCTGCTTCAAAGACTTGGTCACAATCTTTTTCTTTTTCCTTCTCCATTAGTAGCCCTCCCCTGTGGGTCCACACAGCTGTCACTACCACAGAGAAAGCCGGCTATTTCAAAATGCACTCGCTGCTCTGCTCCCAGAGGCAGTGGGGCACAACGGTTAAGACCACCAGCTTACATTTTCGCAAGTTCTACCAACATTTTAAATATACATGTCTTAAGGCTCAGCAATCGGACATCTACAAATCTCTCCTACAGAAGTACTAACAAAAGTGCACAAACAGAAGTATAAGGAAGGTAACTGAAGTAATGTTTGTAACAGCAAAGACCCTCAACTGCCTATCAGCCAAGTGGTTAAATAAATTATAGTACACTTGTACACAGGTATACTATGAGGAGTGTATGAAATAAGATGAATTATACATTGTTAATCTAAAAGAGGCAAGTTGTAGAACAGTAGGTATTGTACAATCCATTTTAAATGTGTGTCTAGATGTGTTATGAGCAAAAAAAAAAAAAGCTTGGAGGATTGCCCACCAAACCATTCACATGGTGGTCACCTCTGAGAAGTGGAATGGGAAATTTACATTGGTATAAATTGAGTATTGGTATACTATTGAGTAATATAACAAAGATGAATTATGTTTGTGATTTCTATTTAAATAAAATATTTAAATAAAATATTTGCATAGAAAAGTGAAAGAGGCTTCAGAATCAAATTCTGTTTCAAATCCTAGCTCCATCATCTTTTAGAGTTGCTTCAAGTATTAAAATGAAAATTTGCTTTATTTTTATTTTTAGTTTCAGAGGTAGAATTTATTGATTTCAACGCTTGCATATAACACTCAGTGCTCATTACAAGTGCCCCCCTCAATGCCCATCACCCATTTACCCCATCCCCTCACCCACCCCCCTTCCGCCAAACCTCCGTTTGTTCCCTATAGTTATTGTCTCTTAGGGTTTGCTTCCCTCTCTGTTTTTATCTTATTTTATTTTATCTTAACTTCAGATTGACACTTCACAGCAATTGCTTGAAATATCTCAGCTTTTGTTTATACATTATCGTTTTTAAACACCAGAGAAGATTCTGCCTTAAGGGACTGTTGATCTGTTTTAAATATGAAGAACACTTTGTAAAGTGAGTAACTTCACTCCCTAACTTATCTGTTTGCTAATAAAATACCCATAATAAATAGGGCATATTCTGTCTCTTTCGCAAATCCTCTCTTTTCTCCCCATCTCACCCCAAGCCTCCACAACCTGGGAGCTGTCCAGGTACAAATTAACATTTAAAAAGACCTCAAGTTGTTCACACAAGCAGCTCTATTATTGCTCTCTCCTTTACAGCCTTGGTCTGCTCAAAAACCCACATTCAAATTGGATCACATCCACTCCAGCCCTTCAGCACCCAGGTATTGTGGGTGAGAGGCCGCTTTTGGCTACAAACTCCTTTATTCATTCTAAAATAACTTCATTCATAAGGTTCATTGAACAACTAGTTTGTACCCATCACAGGCTCTGACCAAGCACTTTTGCCTACCTTGTCACTAATCCTCATAGCAACTTTGTTAGGTGGGTCAAGTTTCATTTAACAGATGAGCAAACCGGGGTTCCAGAGGTGAAGTGACTTGCCCAAGGTCACACAGCTAGTAAGAGGGGGAGCCTGCTGGGAGATCTAGTCTTGGGGGTTACTGAAGGTCACTAACGGTTCTTCTCCCACCCCACCCCCCTTTTTTAGTTAACTAGTTTAAAAATAAAAATAGTGCTCTAAAACTTGTAAAGAAAAACAGCGTTCCCCTACCCCACTCGTCCCCTCCCTCCTATTAGAACTCTCCAGTGCAACCACTTGGAACTTTTTAAAGCTAGGTCTGCTGGTTTACCGCCCTGTATTTCCAAATGAATAACCGGTGCGTTGTGCAGATTTAACAATGTAACCAAAACCCCACTCTACCGTCAACTCCCTGCGTCCCTCTGTACTTCACCGGGTCACCCTCCCTTCTCAGGTTGAAACCTGGGTCGGGTCCCCTCTCTTCGCCCACTCTGAGTCTCCAGCACGACCGCTGCGGTAACTAGCCTGGCCAGGGCTGAGAAAACACCCTCCCCCGGCCCGGCCGGGCCTCGGTTCCCGGCCTTCCTCCCAGACCCTTCTCGGGCTGCGTGTCGGGGGCGGCGGTCAGGGTCTGAGAGCGAGGACAGGGCGATGGCGAGAGCCAGGGAGGCAAGGGTCCGAGTCAAGAGGCACGGGGCCGGGATCACGGGGCCAGGGCCGTGTCGCACGCCAAGAGTCGGAGTCCGGGGGTGACAGCTGGGTTGGGGGGGGGCAAGTGTCGGGGAGCGAGGGCCAGGGTTGGGGCGTGAGGGAGGAGGGTCTGAGGCGAAGGCCCTGGTCGCAGGCAAGGACTTGGGTCTCAGGGAGAGGGCCAGGGTCGGGGTTGGGGGATCCGGTTTGGGGTCAGGGGTCAGACAGAATCGGTGGCGAGGACCGGGAGGGAGGGGACGAAGGTCAGAGTTGGGAGCAAGTGGGGTTTAGGGCGAGGGGCGAGGTGGGGTCTGGGGTGAGGTTTGGGGGTGGCGAGGGCTGGGGTCAGGAGGGCGAAGGTCAGACTTCGGGAGGAGGGCCGGAGCCTGAGGCAAGGGTAGCGATCGTGGGGCGAGGGGCGGGGGTGGGTGCGGAGGGCGAGAAGCAGGGTCCGGTCAGGGAGGGGGGTGGCGGTCGGCGGGCGGGGGCCCGGGCGCGGGTGCCGGCCAGGGCTCGGGGATTGAGGTCGCGGGGTCGCGGCGGCGGTTGAGGAAGGAGGGGGAATGGGGGACGTCAGGCCGTCTGGGTTTAGCCGAGGGGCCAGGGCTCTGGGGGCGGCAGCGGACGGGAGCCGGCGCTCCCGCCGCGGCCCTTCGGAAGTGTACCGCGGGCGCTCGACAGGGCGGCAGCACTCGCGCGGAGCGGGCGCCGACCTCGGCCCCGGCCTCCTCTCCGCGGCCACTCGGCGCCCGCAGCCCCAGCCCGACTCGACAGCCTCGGCCCCAAGCAACAGATTCCCGGTGGGAGGCGGGCCAGGTCGCTGCCGCCTCGGGCCTGCGGCATGGGGCGGGCTCCGGGCTTCGGGTTTCCCGGCTCCGCGGCTGGGGCGCCTGGGAGCACCTCCGCCCCCCATTCTCGAAGGTGGGGGGATGGGCCCCCACTCCCGCAGCCTTGCTCCTCGGAAACCGCTCCACCAATCCCCGCCCACGTTCCCCTGACCCCTCTTTAAGTCCTTTATTGGGCTGAGGGGGTCCAGGACTTAAGCAGTTTCCCAGGGAAATTTCCTTTGTTTGGGGGGTGGCGGTCTGTCTGTTTCGACGAAATGTAGTATACTTTCACTGGTCTTTCGTCAACCGTCCCCTCCCCTACACACACTCATCCTCCTCCATCCTCCCCAAACCGTCCTCGAGAATGTGGGTTAAACAATTTTTAATGTACGTTAGAATGCATTTGAAAATACTTTGTACAGCGGGTCTGTGTCATATACTACGATATCTTTCTCATCAGACTTTTTCTTTTCCCTGCGGTTAATCATTGTCTCGATTCTTTGTAAGCTTTCTATGTATCTGTCACTAATTTTTTTTTCCCAGTGCTGTACCATAACTGTAAATTTCCATTCATTCAAACTCTTCAGGTAATACGTCTGTTTTTGTTTGTGTGTGTGTGTGTTTGTTGTGTTTCCCCCCCCCCCCCCCCCCTTGGAACTATTCCTCCCGTTCCAATCTTAAGTGTTGCTCTCTAGGCCAACTGCACAGCTGTTGTTTTGGGATTTCCCTTCATCATCATCCTGGGAATTTTCCTTGCTTCATTTTGGGAGCCCTGTGTCCTTGGATCCCGAGTTTTGTTTTTCTCTGTCATTTGGTACAGCCAGTCCACCGGTAGCTTCCTGAGAAAGGGTGTAAAGGAGATTTTTTTGTTGAGATTTTGCAAATCTGAACATATGTTTATTTGACTTCCTCACTTGACTGATGTGATCATTTGTTTGGGTATATAATTCTAGGTTGGAATTCATTTTTTCTTAGAACTGTGAATTGTCTTCTACCTTCCAATTTTACTGCTGACAATTCTAATGAAATTCTTACTTTTGTACATGACCCATATACCTTTGTGTATTACTCTGTTGTTATTACTATTTCTGGAAGCTTTATCTTCTATCTTTGATGTTTTGAAAATACACAATGATATGCCTTGATATGGATATTTTCATTCATTTTGGTAGACACTCACAGACCCTTTTAATTTAGAAACTTTTGCCCTTCAGTTCTGGCAAATTTCTTGCATTACTTTATTTTTCCTTTGCATTCTTCATGAGATCTCTCCCCTCTACACATCTGTGCTTTATCCTATTCTATTGCCCACCCATCTTTTCCATTCTCACTTTCTCAATGTTTATTTTATTTTTGAGAGAGAGACACAGAGTGTGAGCAGGGAAGGGGCAGAGAGAGAGGGAGACACAGAATCCCAAGCAGGCTCCAGGCTCTGAGCAGTCAGCACAGAGCCAGACACGGGGCTTAACCCTACCAACCATGAGATCATGACCTGAGCCGAAGTCCAGTTTAACTGACTGAGCCACCCAGGTGCCTCTGTTCTCACTTTCACAAATTCCTGTTATTTGTATCCTGGGATCTGTAAATAATTCTAATCCTCTCAATCATTTTTTCTTTCACTGCTCCTTGCTCTTTTTATTGTCTGCAAATTTTCTCAACTCTATTTCTAAACTCTTCATCTTCTATTTTCCATTTTGTCTTCTAAATAGTGGTGTGCTAGTAAATGTCTAACAACCAGCTCTTAGAAGGGGAGGAAAAAGCCTTGTTTGCCCATTTCCATAGTGTAAATATTTCCACCATGGCTGATTTGCAAGCTACCAAATGACATCACTGAATGCAGACTTGGAAGTGAGGCATGGTAGTGTATTAGTGTTTCTACCATATACACACCACAGACAAATAATCTCAAGAACATAGATAATATATGTAGGAGAGTAATTTGGAAGTGAGAAGTTTTTAGTACTTATTACTTTTGTTTTTAATGTATTTAATTGTAGCTTTATATAATTGAACTTTTAATAATGACTGTGTTTAACAAATGGCTTGCAAAATTCCTGAAAAATCAACAATTGGTTTTTCCAAACTGGTAGGAGCCAGTTCCTGCAAACTACTGCTTCAAAGTAAAAAATCATGGTCCCTAACATAGTAAAATCAAATCAGAGTAATTTATTTTTTTTAATTTTTTTTTTCAACTTTTTTTTTTTTATTTATTTTGGGACAGAGAGAGACAGAGCATGAACGGGGGAGGGGCAGAGAGAGAGGGAGACACAGAATCGGAAACAGGCTCCAGGCTCCGACAAATCAGAGTAATTTAAACACAGTTCTGATCACATTACTTCCCTAAGTGAAACTCTTTGTTGTTTCTCTGCCTACTGAAAACCTCAACAGTCAACCCTCAATTCACATTCCACCTTTCCTACTTGTCTATTAAACAAATATTGATCAGGCATCTGCTATAAGCAAGGTTTTAACCAAGAGAGTGAGGACACAAGGATGAATAATATACATTTCCTTTCTTTGAGATACTCCCAGTGTAGGAGAAGAAAAACTTACATACTATTGAATGTGATAAGTACCGTAAAACACACACACACACACACACACACACACACACACACACACACCATGCACAAGTACTATAGGAATGCCTAGAAAATGACTAATTCAGCATGGGGGATCTGCCAAGGAAAAACTCAGTTTGTCTTTCCTTGTGTTTTAGGTCTACTAGTGGGTTGGGATTTTTGTTTCGTTAAGCATTATATGCTTTCTCATCACAAGCCCTAAAGGTAAAAAAAAAAGAGTTCATTTTGAAGACTGCTAATCTCTCTTTTTAAAAAAAAATTTTTTTAATGTTTATTTATTTTTGAGAGAGACAGAGACAGAATGTGACTGGGTTAGGGGCTGAGAGAAAGGGAGACACAGAATCTGAAGCAGGCTCCAGGCTCTGAGCTGTCAGCACAGAGCCCTACACGGGGCTCGAACTCACCAGCCATGAGATCATGACCTGAGCTGAAGTGGGACGCTCAACAGACTGAGCCACCCAGGCGCCCCTCTCTCTCTCTTTTTTTTTTTAAGTGAAAAGAGATGTCCTCAGAACAAACTGCTGGTTTATTTGGTTAAGGACAAAAATTTCAGAGTGAACCAACAAAGGATTTCTTTAAGCTATCAGTGTATGGGAAAGGTGGAAATATTAAAGTATATGCTGCTAAGTTTGTGAAGTATTTACAAATGTGAATGGAAGAAATGTCATGGAAATAATATGAAAAATAAATGGAAGTATTAGAGTATAAGGCAGTGGAAAAATATACTTCAAAGATGTAATGAGCTATAGGCTAGACAGAAATCATGTATTTCATGATTTCATAGGGTTAGTAATCATCAGAAGATCACAAAGATTTTTCTTTTTTCTTTTCTTTTCTTCAGGCCTCTAGAACCTATTATATTCAGGAGAGTGTTTCAGAGCCAAGGAGTCATATGTATAATCTCCAGTTATCTTTACAAATTGGATTCCTGGCCCTTGCTCACTAATAAACTTAGTCTCCTTCGAAGTATAAAATAGTTTCTTTACCATTCAGTTCACTTAACACAGCATTGGCTTTGTCCTACTTTTTACTTGTGCTTTCTGATTTTCTGCCAGATTTTCAAAAATAAGTGATTTCTAGATCTGCAAATGTATACAAACAATTTATAGTTTCTGAGAATTTTTTAAATTTAAATCTAAGTTAACAAGATTTTTCTGACCCAAAATATTTTAGGCGATGATCCTATTTCAGAAGTGAGAATAAACGATCTAGTAGAATCTTTGAATTGTGCAGGGGCACCTGGGTGGCTCAGTCGCTTGAACATTTGACTTGGGCTGAGGTCATGATTTCATAGTCTGTGAGTTCCAGCCCCGAATCACGCTCTCTGCTGTCAGCACAGAGCTCGCTTCAGATCCTCTGTCCCCCTCTCACTCTGCCCCTCCCCCAGCTCATGCTCTCTCTCTCACTCTCTCTCCCTCTCTCTCATTCTCAAAATTAAACATTAAAAAAAAAATTCTTCGAATTGTGTAGAGAAATAGGCCTGAAAAGTTGAAGTGACTTTTCTAAGGCTACATAGATGTTGGCTGAGCTAGGATTAGAGGACCTAGGTATCCTGGCTCATACTTTAGTGTGTCTTTTCCTCAAAATACTTAAAATATTCACCTAGGGGCAAGCTCTGATGTCCACCAAGCAGTAGAGAAACAACTTTATGTCCATATGTTCATTCCTTTGTTGACTAGTTCAACCAAGATTTATTGCATGCCTATTCAATAACAGGCTGTAGAGATGCACAGATGAAATAGACATTAGCTAATAGGGTAGACAAGCACATATGTGCTATTGGTAACTTATTCTATCTGGGAATATTGGGGGATATTTTCATGCGCAGAGATGACACCTGAGTTAAAGTGATGAATGTGTAGAACTTTGGTGAGGGAATGGCGGGGGGAGAGGCATTCCAAGCATATTAAGAAAGTACAAAAATGTTCATGGAATAATCCTGAACCTAGTATGACCCAGAGCAGGCAGTATGGGCAGGAATAGAAAGAAATGAGGTAAGAGGGTGGGAAGATTCTTATTTGCAAGGCCTTTACCTAAGAAATTGAGGATATTGATTAACTTTGCAAAAGGCGCTATCATGGTATTGTTTCAGTCAGGAATCAGTAGCTTAGGCATTCAAAAAAGTCTTCATGGCTTTCCAAACTACTTGTTATGTGCCATATTTTCTTCTGAAATACTCCTGAATTCACAGTGTCAGGAAACATCTAGCCCAGAATAAAACAAGTTCCCCAACTTTATTTGGGAGTTTTATGGTGAACTCATTCTTTCTCTTCATGTTATATTCTGCTTTCCTTCTTCTACTCCAACACTTCAATAAAATTTCAAGATTTCTAAGTAATGAAAAATAGCATCTTTTTTTTTTTTGAGAGAGAGAGAGAGAGGGAGAGAGAGAGAGTAGGGTGGGAGGGGCAGTGGGAGAGGGAGAGAGAAACTTGAGCAGGCTCCATGCTCAGCACGGAGCCCATGCAGGGCTCCATCCCACAACCCGGAGATCATGATCTGGGCCAATTCGAGAGTGGCACGCTTAATCAACTGAGCCACCCAGGCGCCCCTGCAAAGTAGCTTCTAATGAGAAACAAACAAAAACCTCTGCTTTAATCGAGTATATAAGCAACATAATCACAACCATTAAAATATAGTTGCTAATACAATTTTCCGGGAGCCCTTAAAGACAGAAACCCAAAACATGCCTCTTATGATGGGGATTCATGTTTAAGTGAAGAGTAAGCCCCCAGTCTAGAGAGTGAGCTCTGCCAGTGAAAAAGAGACATCACTTTTAAGTAGACCTTCAACTTATTCGCTACCCCCATTGCCTCTTTCCCTCACCAGCATTTGCTGGGAAGAGCTAGGAGCAATGCTGTGTTTCCTATAACTCAAGAATTTGGTTGTCATATATTTCTTCCCTGACATTTCAAGCTTCCTGGGAAAATGAAATTAGTTCTCACTAAAATATGGTAAACGCGTATGTAATTGTATTAACAACAACAACTGGGCCCCCTTGGAATAAGTGCTCAGGAAAGAGAGAGATTGAAAAGAATAGGACTACTCTCATTAACAACAGAGAAACAATGGGCACCTGGGTGGCTCAGTTGGTTTAGCATCCGACTCATGATTTCAGCTCAGGTCATGATTTTCACAGTGCATGAGTTCGAGACCCATGTCAGGCTCCACACTGATTATGTAGAGCCTGCTTGGGATTCTTTCTCTCCCCCTTTGCTGCTCCTCCCCTGCACTCTCACACGTGAGCTCTCTCTCTGTCACAATAAACTTAAAAAAGAAATAACAAAGAAACAAGAAAGGATTAGAGTCAGAGACAGCAGTATGAACTCATGTCTATCAATATAGAGATGGGTAGATACAGAAATAATTATAAATTTGTATGCATATAAGTATTAATTTACATATACATATTTCCTAGTTCTGTCCACTGAGAGCCTAGAAGCAATGACACCCCAGAGGCAATAAACACACTTAACACCCACATCTTGGTTTCTGTATCATTTTATCATAATGAAAGGAACCAGGGCTCCTTGGAGAAATGGCTGATCTAGAACTGGGGTAGGGAATATATAAAATGAGACACGCTTCTCATAGTACAAGAAAGTAAGGAATTGCTAAAGGCAAAAAACACCCACAATGATAGCGTCATGTCAAAGGGACAGAGGAATCAACTAAAAGATTTCCCAATGGCCAAAGAAAGAACATTATGAATAACAAAACAAATAATGTAGTATTAGATACATCAAATATCCAAGAACTCATACTGATACAAATAAATGATTGAATAAATAAAGAAATGAAGGAAAAGAGGAAAATCTCCTTACAAAAGAATTGGAAATAATTTACATAGATACTCCCCAAATAAGAAGGTGGAGCTTAATTCACCACCCAGTCACTATCACCACACTTGAGTGTGGGCTACACTTGGGGACTTGCTTCCAGAATGCAAGGGAGCAAGGGAGACAAAGTAACTTTACAGTGGAAAAGCCTGTCAACTACTAAGTTGGTGGTGATTAAGGTTAACATTATCAATGACAGTCATGTTGATAGGATGTCCCCTGGATATGATATGATGAGAATGGTACTTCACATCTGTCATTTTCCTCCCCCAAACCCATAACCCCACTCTTAGAAGAACACCAGACAAACCCAAACTGAGGAACATTCTACAAAATACCTGGGACCAGAACTCTTTAAAACTGTCAAGGTCATTAAAAACAAGGGAAGTCTGAGAAAGTGTCACAGGTCACAGACCAGAGCGGACTAAGGAGATATGAGGATTAAAAGTAATGTGGGGGGCGCCTGGGTGGCGCAGTCGGTTAAGCGTCCGACCTCAGCCAGGTCACGATCTCGCGGTCCGTGAGTTCGAGCCCCGCGTCGGGCTCTGGGCTGATGGCTCAGAGCCTGGAGCCTGTTTCTGATTCTGTGTCTCCCTCTCTCTCTGCCCCTCCCACGTTCATGCTCTGTCTCTCTCTGTCTCAAAAATAAATAAACGTTGAAAAAAAAAAAAAAAAGTAATGTGGTATCCTGGATGATAGATGGAGAGACATAAACAGTAAACTTTTGCCCAACAGAAAATATGCATATTATTTTACAGCCATGAAACATTGAAAGTAATTGACCGTTTTAGGCCTTGAAAAAAAATTCAGCAAATTCTCAAAAGCAGATATTATACAGCATTTTCCCCCTTACTATACTGCAACACAGAATAAAAGGTTGGTTAAAGAAATTATGGAACATTAAAAAAAAAACAGAGGGGCGCCTGGGTGGCGCAGTCGGTTAAGCGTCCGACTTCAGCCAGGTCATGATCTCGCGGTCCGTGAGTTCGAGCCCCGCGTCAGGCTCTGGGCTGATGGCTCAGAGCCTGGAGCCTGTTTCCGATTCTGTGTCTCCCTCTCTCTCTGCCCCTCCCCCGTTCATGCTCTGTCTCTCTCTGTCCCAAAAATAAATAAACGTTGAAAAAAAAAATTAAAAAAAAAAAAACAGAAAAATAAAAAAAGGCCTAACTTCTTTATTTTGTGATACACCTATCAGAATGCTCCTATCTTTTTGTACTTTCAGTATTTTTCAGGTATTTCTGCCATTTGTGAAAGAGGATTTTGAGATTCTTGCATGATGAGTGTGATACAAACTCTCCCTTTTATTTCCAATTCTAAATGTTGTGCAGTTCACTTTCTTACTGGGCACTCTTCGACATCATTTGACATGTTTTGAGCTGAATTTGTAATCCCCTTCTGTTATGTTAGAGAAAGGATGACACGATTTTCCTTTTGTTTATTGATCATTCAGGAACCAAAAAGGGAATCCAAGCTACATAATTTTATAGAAAAGGGACAATAGTATGAATTTAACTTTGGTATAGCACAATGAAATTTCAGTGACTTTCTTAGAATTAAAGAACTATGATAATTTTAATAATAAGCAACATCATTGTTTCTTGGTTTTTCTCAATGTCTAAATTGATTTTTTAAAAATTCCTATCCCCCACTTCTGAAATTATCTCTTTAGAGCAATGTGTCATACAAACACTGTATATCCTAACATCCAATGATGAAGAATTTTGTTTTCAGTGATTACAGTGAAAAACTACAAATGGACTTTGTTTTTGCTTGCCAAAAATAAAATTATAATGTTAAATATGATTTTCCAAATTACACATGACCCATCCTCAACTTTCAGAGATCATGGCCAAAAATCACTGACCTAAATCAAACCTTAATTTTCTATTTGAGGAAACTAAGATCAGAGAAGTTAAATAACTTTCTCAAACTCACACTGTGAATTAATGATTAAGTCAAGTCTTGATTATAGTACAATACAATGTTCTTTCTCCTAAGATTGTTGCAAAGGGGAACTTGAGGATAAAATAGGTTTTAAAAATAGAAATAGAGCCAGAAGCGTTTCTCTCCTGTTAAGAGAATTCTCTTCAAAGAAAACTCTTCTTTCTTTCTGAAGAAAGCCCGACCAAATAAAAATTCCTTGGCCTCTGTGTGTTAATTTGATCCTTATAAACTGAAAGTTAATTTAGAAACTTAATTTATCTCGATATAAAGTAAAAGTCCTAGAAGTCCTACTCCTCCAACCGTTCCTCCTCTTTGAGTGCCTGTATGATAGAAAGTGGTTACAGAATTCTGAATTCTGTTGTTGAATGCTTTTGTAATCTCAAGGAATTTCTTCCAAGCACATAGAGTACAAACTCTCCTACTAGTGACAACATATAAGCCCTTGTTCTATCAAAAACAGCTGCTAAGTCATTCTGTGGCCTCGTCAGTACATCTCTTATTCAGCTCAGTCATGAAGGTGGCAACCTTCTAAAACTAGTCACATGAGTAAGTTGTCAGAATCTTCCGTGCCAAAAATTATTGCGAGTGCTAATAAGTACAGGCAATGTGGAATGACAATGCCTTTCAATGGATTCACAGCAAATTTCAAATGCTACAGGGTCCTAGGAAAAATCTTCCTGCAGACTGAAATTAAGAGATAGGAAGCCATCAGTATGAAGAAAAAAATAGTAGTTCGACCAGGAATAACAGCAACATTTCACCAGAAACTAGTTCCACTGAGTAGTGTAAGCAGAAGTAAAATCTTGCATAGAGTAAGGTGGGTAAAGGCATTTCTCGTGTGAGGTACGTGAAACATCTCAAAGAACACGGAATTTCTAGGCTAGGAGACAACTCTTCCACAAATAGATTCTCTCTCAACATGTACTTAATCTCTGGTATGATCTTGGCAAATTACTTTAAATTCTGGGATTCCATTTCCTCAGGTGTAGGAAGAGGCTTAAACTAGATACTAAGTTTCCTCTAGCTATAAGTGTGTCTTCATATAACTAAATTTCTAAACAGTAACTGCTAAATAATATCCTTCAAACAAAAATCACATCACGGAAATAAGAACGGTAGTTGCAATAAAAACTAAAAATTAAGTCTCCCTTTTATCTCGTAATTTGTTCTGATTAACAGTAATTAGTAATGATGAAAAGATGAATTTATACTTTCAATGGAAATGCAGACTACAGTAGTATTACGGAAGTGGTTATAATACCTGGTTATACTGACCTGATTTATCAAGGACAGCTACACAGCAATGCTCTTTTTTCCTCAGAAAATAAAGAAAACATTTTGGAAACAATAAGCTCACACACAGATTAAGAGGGAACAGCAAGACTAATTTTTTTTTTTTCCTGAGCAGAGCATGCCTAAGAGATACACAGATTGATTCTTTCATCTATATTTCATGACTATGAAATGAAATAGTCTTCATTATTCTTATCATAGGTGTGTTTTTAGTGCTGTTGATTTTGGAGGTGAGTATAGCCCAGGATATATTATTAGTGCCACTTTAACTCATTGTCTCTCATTACCAGACTTGGGAAGGTAAAAAACACATCGTGTGGTGTTTTCAAAACAAATTTGTTTAGTAACTACAACCACTTATCTTCAAACAAATTTTCAAACAGATAAAATCAGAGTAGCTGCCTGAGGGTGCAGACCCCACCATTTTGCAGCCTTGTCTTTTCCCTGGGGTAGCTTTTGAAACCCTGGGGCTTTCAACATGACAGCCTAGATACCTTTGTTGTACTGGAAAACACGTGGGGTTTTGAGTCTCCTGTAACTGGGCTCAAATCTCAGCTGACCCTCTTACAAGCTGTGGGAGGATGAGTTAATCTCTTTGAGATTGAGTTACGTGTATGTGAGGTCACCGATAGCAACTAAAATTACAGTTTATGATTGTTGTATGGATAGGATGTCCAATAAATATCAGTTCACTTGTGCTTTTGTTTAAAATTAAACATAAAACACTGATCCCACAGTTAAACACACACACACACACACACACACACACACACACACACACACACACACAGGGGTAATAGCTGTCTCCAGATGTAGGCCTCCCAAAAATTCAGGTTTAGATATTTCCAATTTGTCTCAGGTGTTTTTTCATCCCTCAGGTTATTAGTATCAAGTTTCTTCTTGTCCCAGGGGTTCTAACCATGGCCTACTACCATCCTTATTATATCTAGTTAACTCCAGATAAACACACACATTCAAATCAGCGGTTTGTTACAAACACTCCATAGTACGCAGTAAATGTTCCATGGTTCCCCTGTTTTTCTTTTCTAGACAAAAGAAACAAAAGTAACTTTTGACTTTAAATTTCAAATAGAACTGTTAAAATGATTCCTTTACACTCTTATTAGGAAGGCTATTGCTATTCTTTTTTTTTTTTTTTTTTTTTATTTTTGGGACAGAGAGAGACAGAGCATGAACAGGGGAGGGGCAGAGAGAGAGGGAGACACAGAATCAGAAACAGGCTCCAGGCTCTGAGCCATCAGCCCAGAGCCCGACGCGGGGCTCGAACTCACGGACCGCGAGATCGTGACCTGGCTGAAGTCGGATGCGTAACCGACTGCGCCACCCAGGCGCCCCAGGCTATTGCTATTCTTAAGGGGAGGCCATTCCTTTTTTTAAGTCAAATTTGATTATATTTCTCTAAGAACTTATTAGCAAACATAAAGTTTTAGTCTCCTTAAAGCAAGATTAAAACAATTTTTTTTCTGATATAGCATTTATTGGCTTGTTTCAATAGTCTCAGCACTTAGTTAAGGTGATAGGAATGGACTGAGGATAGAAAGACACTGCAATTTAAAAAGGAAAACTGAGGGGTGCCTGGGTAGCTCAGTAAGTTAAGCGTCCAACTTCGGCTCAGATCATGCTCTTGTAATTTGTGAGTTCACGCCCCGCGTCAGGCTCTGTGCTGATAGCTGAGACCCTGGAGCCTGCTTCGGATTCTGTATCTCCCTCTCTCTCTGCCCTTCTTCTGCTCACGCTCTGTGCCTGTCTTTCAAAAATAAGCGTTAAAAAATTTTTTTTAATGGAAAACTGATATCTAGGTTTTGTCGGCAAATGCATTCAATGCTGATGATTATTTATCTCAGTATTTCAGAGGTAATATTTACTGATCTTTCTTGACCTAGAAATGACATGTTCAGCATCTTATATCTCTAAAACTCTCCAGGTTCATGGCATGATGGTCAAGAGTGAGGGCTCTGGAAACTGTCTGGGTTAGAATACTAGCTCCATTACAAATTTTGCTGTTGTTTCCTCATCTATGAAATGGGGATAATAATAATTACCTACCTCAGAAAGTTGGTATAAGGATTGAATGTGTTAAAAATGTTAAAAACTTAAAATACTGGGGTGTCTGGATGGGTCAGGTGGTAGAGCAGGCAACTCTTGATCTCAGGGTTGTGAGTTTGAGACCAATGTTGGGTGTACAGATTACTTAAAAATAAAATCTTTAAAAAAATTAAAAAAATTTTAACTGGAGCGCCTGGCTGGCTCAGTTGGTTAAGTGACCAACTCTTCTTTTTTTTTAATTTTTTTCTTTTGGTTATTTATTTTTGAGCGCGAGTGGGGAAAGGGCAGAGAGAGAAGGAGAGAGAATCCAAAGCAGGTTCCAGGCTGTGAGCTGTCAGCACAGAGACTGACCTGGGGCTCGAACTTACAAACTGTGAGATCATGACCTGAGCTGAAGTCAGCCGTTTAATGGACTGAGCCACCCAGGCACCCCAAGTGACTGAGTTTGATCTCAGCTTAGGACTTGATCTCAGGGTTGTGAATTCAAGCCCCATGTTGGACTTCATGCACTGGGCATGAAGCCCACTTAAAAAACAAACAAACAAACAAACAAACAAAACCTTAAAATACTGCCTGTCACTGGCACCGGTAATCATTATTGTTACTTATACTTGTGCACTGGTATCCATCCTTATTCACCAAAAGTCATTGGATGAGTTCCTATTCTATGCCAGGCATAACGGTAGACATTATCTATCTAAGTTACTAAGACAAATCACCCATCATCCCTGCACCCAAGAGGTTACAGCAAAGTAAAAAGAAAAAGATTTGGCGCTATAACATACGGGTTGCTAATAACTTGAATCAGATTCGAGGAGTCCCTAAATGAAGTGAGCATTTCCTTCAACTACTCATAACAGTGATAAATCACAGTAGTGTTAGCAGTGCCTGTGGCTTTGTTTCCAGAAGAAATTACAGATATTTCTGTATCACATTACGGTTCTTGCAGGTATCTCAAAATATTATTTGCCGTCATCATTACTTTGAAAGTTATCAGATTGAACTGCTACTAGATCTTATTTAATGCCTTCAGAAAGAGGCATGACAAGTTTCCAAAACAGTTGCCACCCCAAACTTAGAAATAACAACACAAAATAAGTAAGCTGGCCGCAGAAACAACCAACCGCGTGATGATTTCTAAATAGTTATGCCTATGGAACAAAATGTGATTATGCAGACTGTAAAAGACAACTCATCAGTTAACTCTACTTTGTCCAAGGTAATACGATTTTTTCAGTGTTCTACATGTATTCTAGACAGAGTACAAAAAGGGAGAATCTGTTACTCTGCCTCTTCTACTGTACATCAAAACCATGCCCATGCCTAGCCAAGAATGTTACCTAACATGGAATTCTTATGGGAAATACCCCTTAAGAACATCCCAGCTCCCTTAGCTCCATTTCTCTGTTCATCAAACACTGACGACAGCCTGTGCCTTGCTCTTTTTCTTTGATCATACCTGTCCCCCACACTCCCCTGCAAAGGAAAAACCCTGTATAAATAATGGATCACTTACGGGTTATGTTTACTGCGAATAAATTGGCATTCTAGTTTTTAACTTGATATTTTGTGATTTGCCTAGTGTGATTTAACTCTCCAAACCCCGACCGAATGATGAAGCCTCATTTTCTAACCGGGAAAAGTTAAAGCCAAGCAGTTTACCAACATCTAAAACCCCAATCTAAAATTGTGGGGTGGCATCAATCAGAAAAGACTTATTTCAGAAATCTAAAAAAAGAAGAAGAAAAAAAAAACCTTCTTTTTGTGGAAGGGGAGAGTTTTTCCAGAGAGCACAGAGCAGTATAAGAAATGAGAGCATTCTGAACTTTTTATCTGACTAAAAATACAGGCTGTACTTATGTATCAGCAACAGGTATATCTTATTTCAGATGCGTTCCTGAACTGCCGTATTTTATATTAAACACACCATTTGTAGAGCTCATTTTCTTAGGTAGCAAATGCTTGGATTAAAATCAGTACTTCAGATGTTTGAATAACTGTTCCAAAGACACTAGTTTTGTAAACAGCTTGAATAACCAACCATTCCAAAGATAGTGTTTGCAGTTGCCTTCTACGAAGGTCCCCAAGCAGCCATGTGAAAGTGTGAAAGTATTGTTATTGGAAGTATGAAATGGTTCTGTGCTTAGAGATTGGGATATTTGAAGATAATGTTTCGTTTTAACGTAATGCAAGATCACAGTATTTGAACTGGAAGAACATCTCAGACACCTTGTCCCAGCTGAAATTCAAATCTTGGAGAAGGTCAGCTCACCTCCAAACCGGTCTGTACGAGCAGACTAAATCGGGCCTATGCATCTGTCTTTTTAGCAGGACCGGCAAAACCACGGATTCCTTCGAGCTTCTGAGCGCAACACAAGCAGGTTCCCAACAAGGGTATACATACTTTTAAGAAATCGTTCAGTTTATCTCTGCCCACTCCGATGATGCCTGGCGGGGCTGAGTGGGGAGAGGGGTGGAGTGGGGGTGGGGGGAGGATGGAGTGGGGGTGGGATCAGGTATCTACGTTTGGCTTCCGACACGTTGAGAAACCACGACTTTCTCAGCAACGATCCTGAAGCTTCAAAGCACCTACCAAAAATAGTTTTCCTCATTTCATAGGTGATTCCTGTTACATAGAAGTCGCTCCCTTTGGTGGACCCGGTCGCGTCCGAGAGCGGCAGCCACAACCCCCTGGTTGCCCTCAGTCCTCTCAAGGGCTTTGCTGGGTGGGACTCGGCCTTGGGTGGCAAGGGGCACGTGGTGGCGAGGGGACAGGAGACGCGCGATCCACGCCCTGGGCGCCCCTCTGACGAGAAACGACCCACCCAACCCCTAGCCAGGCCCCTTCCTGTGAAGTTAGAGACTCGATGATCTGTAATGGATCTCGGTTCGTTTAACAGGCCCCTCGCCCCCAGTTCCTCAGAGGCCCGCCTCTCTTCAGGGGTCTTGTACCCCCCTGGGGGCGGTGACTGACGACGCTCAGAAGGCGAGAAACGGCTCCCTAAGCCGTTCGCTGGGTCCCTCTCTCCCCACAATGCACCGGGGCCAGCAGGAAGGCCGCTCCGACCCCTAATTTTCCCGCGAATTCAGTTCAAAGAGGCGGCCGGGCCCGCGATCGGCAGCGCGCACGGGCCAACCAAGCCGCGCCTCCGCGAGAAGCGCCTCCGCGTGACTGACGGGAGAATCCGCGGGCCAACGGGCTGGGCGGCCGGGCGGCGCGCGCTCCCGCCGGCCAATCGGGGCGCCGGGCGGGGGAAGTGGGCGGAGCGAGGCCAGGCTAGGGTGAGCGGCCTCCCGAGCGGAGCGGGGCTCTCAGGAGGAGACACTTTTTTTTTCCTCCCTCCTTCCCTCCTCTCCTCCTCCCTTCCCTTCCCCTCTCCTCCCCTCTCTCCTCCTTCCCCCCTCGGTCCGCCGGAGCCTGCTGGGGCGAGCGGTTGGTATTGCAGGCGCTTACTCTCCGGGGCCGCCCGGCGGGTAGCTGGCGGGGGGAGGAGGCAGGAACCGCGATGGCGCCTCAGAAGCACGGCGGTGGGGGAGGGGGCGGCTCGGGGCCCAGCGCGGGGTCCGGGGGAGGCGGCTTCGGGGGTTCGGCGGCGGTGGCGGCGGCGACGGCGTCGGGCGGCAAATCCGGCGGCGGGGGCTGTGGAGGCGGCGGCAGTTACTCGGCCTCCTCCTCCTCCGCGGCGGCAGCGGCGGGGGCCGCGGTGTTACCGGTGAAGAAGCCGAAAATGGAGCACGTCCAGGCTGACCACGAGCTTTTCCTCCAGGCCTTTGAGAGTGAGTGTGTTTGAGGCTTTGAGGGCAGGAATACCCCCTCGTCCAGCATTAGGAGGCCGGGACGCTCGTGCTGGGCCCCCCTGCCTCTCTGGGACTCGACTTGATTTGGGAGTGGAGGGAGAAATTTGAGGGGGCTGTTCCCACTTCAGGGATTACGGCCAAGGGGCCCGAAGTCTAGGGCCTTCGGGGGAGGTGGAATAGGGGGTGCCGGTGAGGTTCTTGACTCCCCGAAGATTTACACAAGAGGTTGGGCAGTGTGGCCCCACGTTAAGAGCAGGTTTCTTTTACATGAGGAGGTTACAGTTGGACGGAGGATGCAGTCAGATCCCAAGACTAGTTCTTGCTTTCTTTCATGTCTTTTTTACTCTGGAAGTACAAGGGGTTTGTAGGTTGTAGGTTTTGAGGAGCAAAATGAAGCCTGTGAAGGGATGAGTTGCAGTGAAATCGACCAAATTGTCATTTGTCTGAAATGCTTTCGCACTAACTTGGTGCTGCATGTTAACATGGCACCTTTTGATGCTTTTAACCTTTCAAATCTATCCACCCATTTCATGGGTACATAAACTGAGTCAGGTAGTGTTTTAAGCATCGCATCTTGCGGCGACCTCGGAATGCTGCCGGTCGTACTTGTCTTAATTCCGTAACATTTTCTTATGTCAATTTCTGCTTTTATGGTCTTGTTGAAAGGGCAAGAGCTATGACATGATTTGGGAAGGCAGGCAAGGTTATCTGGAAATAAAACAATAGAATTTATTAAAAACATCATGATTGTAAATAATCTCAATTGTCCTTTAGTGAGTATTACACTCTTTTTCTTTTTTGCTTTTGTGTACATTTTACAATTCGGACGATCGCTAATAGCTAAATAAGAGAAACTTGAATAAACTCGGCTTTACCGCGGAATGTCTTTATTTACAATTTTACCGTGGCATATGTTAAGGCCATGGTATCAGCTGTGCTTGAAAAGACGTATTACATTGTTTAATACCCTTCTTTCATTCTCTCTGATTAGTGCCTCATGAAATTCTAATTGGAATTTAATACAAGGAATTTCAGTTTTTATTGAAACGAATATTGAACCTGCTTGAGGGAGATTCACATTTCTTTTGCTTAATCTGCTTTGAAAATTCTGGAGACGCTTTAAATTGGAAAAATGATAGAGCATTGAAGGGCAGTGATGACAATAAACATACATGTTTGTACTCCTTCTAAAATATCATCTCTCTTTTTCGTTTATTTGCCTCTAAAATTAAACTACCTGAAGATTAAGTGGACATTTAAACACTTCCTTCTAAATGTTAAGAGAAGACAAATCTGCCAAGAAAGTTTTAGCTGTTTTGCTTTCTGATGAGTCTACGTTGGGAGGAGCAAACTGTCATTAAGGGCTAGATTTTGTCACACAACAGCTTGATTCTTCTGTAACGTTGATCTTAATTTCAGAGAGGTTGGAATGCTTTGATGTATTTACTGATATAGTCAGTCATCTTTAGTTTGTTTTGATACTCCTTTATTAAAGGAAGTGTGAAACTAATAGATCATTAATGTAACTGGTATTATTTGTATACAGGTTCTTTTTATCTATAAAGGCAAACTGATTTTAACTAAATAGCATTAAAAAGTCTAGGAATCTCAATTAATTAAATATGTTTTGAGGTGGTATTTACATATTGGGATAATATTTACATTGAACAAAATGGATACAAACTTGAAGTATAGCTAAATATTCATTGGAAATTTCAGCTACAATTTGAGTCATTTTTTTTCATTATTGACAGACTTTCTATCTGTATTAGGACATCTAGGAAACAGTTGTATTCTGTTTTGGTTTACTACAAATTTTCTAAAAGACCAGTTAAAAAATGAAAATTTCATTTTGCTATTTGTTATCAATAAGTTCTTTTGTTGAATCCCAGCTACTTCATTTCAGCTACTTTTAAAAAGTAGCTACCTTAGAAATGCAAGGCTTAAGCACAAGATTGTAGAGAACCTTAAATTTAAAATAAATGTAGAGGGGTACCTGGGTGGCTCAGGCGGTTAAACATCCAAGTCATCATCTCAAGGTTGGTGAGATCTGCGTGGGGCCCTTCATAAACAGCACAGAGTCTGCTTGGAATTCTCTCTCTGCCCCTCCCCCCTCACTCTCTCAAAATAAACATTAAAATAAAATAAAATAAGTGTAGGTGAGTTTTGTGAATATATGCCATAGATTGAATGTCTTTTGGTTTTATTGTGCATACAAATTTTCTTAATGTCAAGATATTTAGTACATGATTTTCGTACAGGTGATTGATTGGTTTACATTGGTTACAACACTGGCTAGATTGGTTATTTTCTTGAGAACTTAAATAATCCTTTTGTTTCCTGTTACCTAGAACCAACACAGATCTATAGATTTCTTCGAACTCGAAATCTTATAGCTGTAAGTAATCAATACAATTAATGAATATTATTTTTTACTAAAAATTTCACCTATTTAATTTTAATATTTTTAAAACTTTTTTTATAGCCAATATTTTTGCACAGGACTCTTACTTACATGTCTCATCGAAACTCCAGAACAAACATAAAAAGGTACATTTTATGAATTTTATTCCGAGTTCATTAAATGATGTTAAAGTTTTGTATTAAAGTACTATTTCTAATTAAAGATTAAATATGAAAACTGAGGTAAAAGAGTGATTGAATTGATTGCCAAGTGATTTTTAATAAGTACATTTTTATAAATCCCAGTTTATTACCAAAGTTTTTCTAATAGAAATGATTTAGTAGTGAAGTATATGAAGTAGTTTTACTGATTCATATTTTTCCTTTGTGCTAAGAGTTTCTTTCAAGTTTGACAGAAGTTGAGGATTTAAATATTAAAGGGCTCAGGGGAACTATCTTCGATACATAAAATTAAGTTAATTTTTAAGTATTTCTTATATGTTCTAACAAAGAATTTGCTTCCATAATGATAGGTTCAGAAAGTCTCATTTTATACCTTTGATGGTGGTCTTTGTAAAAGAGGAAATATTTTTGAAGTCACTACATTGAATGTCCTTAAAAAACAAGAAGTCTTAATTATCTAGTCTTCAGGTAGAGTCTGGAGGTGGTGATCAGAGCTTATTTTTGTTTATAACATGTGATATTTAACTATATGTAATTATGGAATGCTAGTTTCTTATCCTGTGTGCAAGATTATTGAGCACATCAAGTGAACAGTTTTAAGTTTAAAGGAGAGATCTTGTATTAAGCATTTGGTAGTTAGTTGTTAGTCTTGACTCACTAAAACCATTAAGTTATCCCAATAGACTTTGAAACCAAACTCCTTTGGAGGCTCATACTGGTTACTAAGTAAGCATCATGTTTCAATAGCAAGACTTGGTTTATCTTTGTAGATATACCTGTGTGTATTTTGAAGGATGGAAATGTTAAAACTATTTGTCTTCTGGTAATCTTTTCTGAACAGAGAGCGTGGGAGCGATTATGCACTTGTGCGCATTACATTTAATAGGTGAAGCTTGCCAAGAGCCTAAATAACTAGGAAGAAGGTGATGGATTAGGCAACAGAATTAAATTTGTCAGCTTTTTGCCTGTCTATGCAATTATTTGATCTATGACAGAGTTCAGCAGACTTTTTCTATGAAGGACCAGTTAGTAAATGTTTTAGGCTTTGTGGTCCGTGAGGCAGAATTGAGGTTATTAAGTAGAATGTAGGTGGGTACTTACACAAAAAGAGAGGTAACAAATGGCTGCAAATTTTTATTGATGAGATTTAAAATATAATAACTCAGTACAATGTTTTGTAATATGGGCCTACTAGTGAGAAATGTGAGATTCTTTTCTTTTTGTGGCTTGGGAGGAGATAACATTCTCCTTAATTGGGGTTTAGAATTCTCTATCAAATCAGTCGCAAATATTTATCCATAAAAATCATTCTTAGCTCGTGGGCTGTGCATAGACAGATAGTAAGTTGGATTTGGCCTATGGTCCATAGTGTGCTGACTGCTGATTTAGTCTATAAAACTAGGAGAATTTGATTAAGCAGTTAACTTTTACTCTGGTATTTTTAATATGGACAATTAATTGAGTTATCATTTAGGTTGCTGCCTGATTTTAATTTTAAAGTGATTAAGTTTTTTAGGGACACCTGGCTGACTCAGTAGAGCATGTAACTCCTGATCTTGTTGGGGGGGGGTATAAGTTTGAGCCCCACGTTGGGTGTAGAGATTACTAAAAAATAAAATCTTTTAAAGATTTTTTTTCAAAATAAGTGAGTTAATCCATAAATAAATACAAAATATGTTTAAAATCTAACCCCATTTTCTTGTCATATTTGTTAATGGACTATTTGTCTCATCGTGGGATACGTTTCTGTTGTCAGCTAATAGGTGGAGACAGTTTTAAAAGTTTGGTAGTAGAAACTACTTTTCTTAATTTGTTGTACTTTAGGCAACAAATTGTCTTTTGGGGGGGTTCTGCAGCAGTTTACCAGCCAAGAAACATATAAATCCCAGTTTATTTTCATGCAAAAATGCATTAGGAATCACTTAATGCTTTTGTTATATACCTGGCCTGTGAGAGATGTTAAAACTAAGTTTTAACAAATTATATGACCTACATGTTCAAATGAGAGCTGTTCTTTTCAGAGTAATTGGTGACTTTGGAGGGTGGTGAATTTAGCCTAGTGATTGTGGTCTTTGTTAAACATGTTTTAGGGACTCCTTTTACAAAATTGCTTTTAATACTATCCTTTTGTTCAAAATGTTTTTGGAATTCCCTTTTTACTATTGTAACAGCATAATATCCCTTGTTGGAATAAATATATCACTCCCTTTGAAGTCCTACACTCAGTTGTAATATTAATTCTGGTATGTTTGTCAAACTCACCTTGTACTTTAGTCTCCTTTCATAGAGGTATTCAAATGCTTTAGACTAACACAACACTGATACAGGGGAAATACTCGTGAGGAGACAGGCATCTTTTATTAAATTCATTTTACTAGATTTCACATAAGTTGTTTCTGAATCCTCCCAAGACAATTTCCTGGAATTTCTTGAATTTTAAAAATATTCTCCTTTTTGATGATCTTTTGATAACTATTTCCCTTGTTAAATCTGAGCTACTGTTGCAGTACCTTTCTAAAGAACAGAAGTAGAAATACTTGGTGCTTGGAGTGGGGCTGCTTTTGTATGGTTGCTTATGTGGTTTGTTTTTTTTCCTAAGGAAGGCTGGATTGCCTTTATGATCTTACTTATTTCAAATGGTTGTTAATATTCAACTTTCCTATGCACTTGTCCTATGCACATGTCCATAATGTTGGAAGAGATGAACCTTGTGACTTCTAGTCTTAACTTTTCTTCCTACAGACAGGATTTCTTCTTAATCATTACATAAAGATAAACATATTCTTAAAAGTTTCCAGTAACTTTACAACCTTCCTCAGTAGTACGTTTCAGCATTTATACTGAAAAGTTCTTTTGTAAGTAGCCTAAAATAATCCTACATTTTTCTTCTTTCTTCTCTCTTATCTGTGGAGATTGAAAATGTATTGCCATCCTTCCTAAAATACTTCTTAACTGTGCTCATTGGATGAAACTTTAATATTGAAGTTTTCAGTAACTCTAAAGGTAAAGAGAGAAGCTTTTTTTAAAAAAAGATCTTTTGTTAATGGAGGCTATTCACCTGAATTATAGATTGCATCAATTCTCTTCCTGTTGGTGTTTTATTGTAATATATTTACATTAACATTTCTCTACTGATAATTTTACATTATAGTAATTGAGTATGATAGCTATTTTTGAGGAATGAGCACATTAATAATTTCTAATATCTGAATTCAAGCTTTACAAAGTAATTTATTTAGAATACACTAAGCTTTTCATGTTTTAAACTTGAAGAAAATATATGAGTATAAAGAGAAGTATTCATTTCCAGTTAACATATGGGTCTAGATTTTTAGCCTCTGTCTTAGGACAGGTACAATAATAGACCACCTTAAAAACTAAGGTGAAGCTTGTTCTAGAGTCCATTCATTCTCACTTTGCTTGGGAGTGCCTGGGGGTTATTCTTAATCTGAGTTTCTGTTTTGTGGAAAAAATACCTTTTTCTCTTAAACTTGTAGAGTTAAAAGCTAATAATTTTATTATGATTTGATGGGTGTATCCCCTAAACTTCAAAATTTTTTCATGATGGTTGACACCCATCTCTTTAATATGACATATCATTTAACTTGAGCCACTGCTAATAATCTTTAAAACCGTTTTATTAACTCCAGATATATTTTATGTGATAGTGCTAGCATATACTTGTCAAGTTACTTAATAGAAATATGAATATTTCACAGTATACATGATTTGCATTTGTTTGGTTCAGTCCAGCAGATGCTTGAATAACTTCAAAATATAAGGTACCGTGCCAAGCACTATGTGACTTTCCTTGAAGAAAAGCAATCTCTACCCTTCAGGAGCTTATAGTCTAGGAGGAGAAATAAAATATTTATGCAAGTTCACATTTAGGAGACTAAATGTCAAAATAAATATAAACCAAGTGTTGTAGGTGAGGGGAAATCACTCTGGTTTGGGAATAATTACAAAAGGTTTCATGGAAAAGTTAGCATTTGAGATGGGACTTGAAGGCTCGACTGCTGTAATATAACATACACTGTCTCAATATAGTATTCATTGTTACGGCTAACCATCCACAATTTATCTTATTAAAAATAATCAAAATCAGATTTCCAACTTGCCTATTATAGTGACAATAAAGTGTAATCTGTTTTTTTTTCCCCAGTGGAGAAGTGATTATTTTGTTTATCTGTCTCTTCCAGGAAAACATTTAAAGTTGATGATATGTTATCAAAAGTAGAGAAAATGAAAGGAGAGCAAGAATCTCATAGGTAAGATAACCTATCAGTTTACATTAAGTGACATACTTGAGGAAAGAGGAGAAATTATAGTGATCATTTCTCTAGTGATCACCCCAGTATTGTAAGGAGTTAGAAGGAACCTTAGGGGTCAGTTGGTCTAAACTCATGCACAAATCAGGAATTACTAATTCTATAGCATTCGTGACAGAGAACCCTTAAGCCTCATCTTGAATACTTCCAACATTGGGGACTTGCTGTTTTCTAAGGCAGTTGTATTCATTATTGTTTATCTCTGTTACCAGCTTCTTGCATTTTTACTCCAAGTTTCTATAACTTCTGCAGTTGGTATTAGTCCTGCCACCTTATGTAAGGAGGGATAGAAACTCATATTTATGGTGTACTTACTACATACCAGATGCTCTGCCAGGTGCTACACATCACATTTCTTGTCAGTAATTGTCTTCAAATCTGAGAGAGGCTCTCTTTCTATCTTGACCTTCCCCATATTTACATCTTTCAGTCAGAATATTCCTAACTTTATTTTATACTTGAAATATGTTAATCACATTACAGTTTCAGAAACTTGACCCTTAGGATAGAATCTATTGTATGTTTTCAAGTGTAATACCCAGAACTAATCCCTAAATGTTCTGACTAGCCTAATATCTGCCTAAGCTAGATAGTGTGCTTCCATTTACTCTTGATATGTCAAACTAAAGAAATTTGAGTATTATTCTAAAGAGACACAGGAACTTGGGTCGTTTTTATTTATTGACTACTTTCAGGGAGAATACAGAACTAAAAATACTAGATTTTTAAAAAATGAAGCTGGTAAAATTGCCACAGTAGATTTTTTTCTCTTGAAAAAATTTTAAGTCATATTGATGTAGATAGCATGTACACTGACTTAATGATGCTTCATTTATGATTTCTCATCTGTAGTAACTGGTGTAAAATGTCATTTTTGTAGTTGCTTATGTTTTAAGTTTGGCTTTTGAATTAGGTTCTTTTGTTACTTGAATTGTAAAATCACATTTTTTATTTTATATCTTGCATTTTTGTAGGACTGAACTGTAATTTATATTTCCATATCTAGGCAGTCTTGACTTGTGAATAAGCTGTGATAGTCTATTCTAGAAGCTGAGATCCCAACTCTTTACCTAATCTCTTACTGCCCAAGGAGTGCCTTACAACATAGGACTGAGAATATTCTCAGTACATCTACACTTTTTTGCTTGAATTTCTATTCCAGATCCTTGTCTGGTCACCTACCGTAGACAGAGCTCTTGGGATCCTCAGGGTCTTTTTAATTTAAAGTATAAGCTGTAGAGTCAAACCCTGATCTCTGAGCTTCCTGCTTCTTCTGAACATTTTAATAGTTTGCTCTCCAGGTCTTTCAGGGTTTATGTGAGAAAGAATAATAAACCAAAAAGAAAACTTGACCCTTTTCTTCATCTTCCCCATCAAGGTTCCATGTTTATCACTGCTAAACCCTACTACTATCTCATTGTGATACTGGCTTTGATAAATACTACAGAGCTTCCCTTAGAATGTGTGTTGTGAGGGAGATCAGTAATACTGGTCAGTTCTCTCTGAATAATCACCCAATAATTTTGTTCCTTTTGACGCAGTGAGTTCAGTAGCTAGGGCAGTACTGTAACAGGGGTATATTTAACTCACAGAAACATCAGAGCTTGCAAGAATTTCTGTGATTCTGATAAAAACAACTTTTTTAGTCTTTAGTATCCAACTAGGACTAGTGAATTAGCCATCTGAACCCCCCAAGATCCCTCTCCCTCCTCCCCCTCGTCGTCTTTCTCTTTTTAAAAAACTTTTTTTTTATGTTTGTTTATTTTTGAGAGGGAGACAGAGTATGAGTGGGGGAGGGACAGAGACAGAGGGAGACACAATACAAAGCAGACTCCAGCCTCTGGGCTGTCAGCATAGAGCCTAACGCGGGGCTCAAACTCACAAACCATGAGATCATGACCTGAGCTAACGTCAGACGTTTAACCAACTCAGCCACCCAGGTGCCCCTCTTTCTCTCTCTTTTTTAGTTACAGACCTATGTATGTTGGAGCTGACTATGCTTAATACCCAGGAAGGCACTTTAGGCCCTGGAGGTGTTGAGTTACTGTGCTAAGTGCTTCAGCACCCCCCACCCCAGTCTTTATGAATGTCTCAGTGTCACTCACAGAGTCACTAAAATGAACTGGGAGATTGCTTCATTTTAAGTTTATTACCCTAAGGCTCTATATTATTAAATTATTTGAATGTGTTTCTCATCTAAAATTAGGCATAATCCTGGGGTGCCTGGGTGGCTCAGTGGGTTAAGCGTCCGACTCTTGGTTTCAGCTCAGGTCATGATCTCATGGTGTGTGAGTTTGGGCCCTGCATCAGGGTGTCCAAACTTTAAAAAAAATACAATAAAATTAGGCATAATCCTATTGTTCCACTGAACGTAACACATAGGATTGTAAGAAGTTCCTTACACAGCAAAATATGTAATGCCAGCACTGTAAAACTTTGTAAAATTTGGTCAAATTCTCCTACAATACGAATCTTTGTTCTTCCTTGACATTAATTAGTAGAAGTTAAAATCTTAAGTCATACATAAAAACATATCTCTCTTCCATCTATATTTTTTATTCTGTACCATCTCAGACAGATCTTATTCAGTCTCGTTGGACCCTGGATTTGTTCAGTAGTGGTAGTCTGGGAGTCTTTCATTGGAACTCATGTTCTTTCAGCATTTCCCAAGTTACATTTCTACTCCTAAATCCCATGTATTTCATTCTCCAAAGTTCCAGAGGAATATCATGATACGAAAAATATTGTAGTCCCACAGCCCAAAAGTTAGAACAATCAGCTGCCTGACCTATTTATGACATTTGTAATAACTCATAAACCAAACCAAATTCCCAGCATTATCTGTGCAAAATGAAGCTAGTGTTCAAGGATCTTTTATTATTTTGTATTCTAGATCTACAGTTGTCTTACCTAGTTACAGATATTGGCAAAACTTACTAGGGGAAGCAGCTGATAGAAGAAAGAAAAACATGGACACTTTATGGTTTTTCCTTCTTTAACATGCCAGTCAATTCATGGCAATAGACCAGAATTGACATTTATAACCCTAAAACTCAGTAATAAGCCCTACCATCTATGAAGATTGTTTCTTTTCTTGAAGAATGACTTCTGAAAACTCCATACCAAGTAGCAAATTTTAGAAATTCATAGTGGTTGCACCTACAGTCTCAAGTTTTTCCTGCTCTTTCTCCTTGCCTTTTTTTTAGTGTGATAGGGTATATTTAAAGTATGTCTTTTTAGAATGTCTGAAATAATTCCTTATATCCTGTCATCTTCAGCTCTAATTTTGACATTCCAGTATATTATGAGTTTTAATTTATTTTGGGTTTTGACCAAGCATTGTGACTTATTGGAGTAAGTCTCTAGTCTTTCTTTAGTTTTATATCCTGGCACGATTCCAGGAGCCTTTTGTGCTGTTAGTACTACCAGTTTCGGAATTCTGTAGTCATAACTCCTCTGACTTCTAAGTGTATATCCACTGGCTAAATGGTAGCATGAAAAGATTTCCAAATTTGAGTTGCTTCCAAAAGTGTTTCCTGGGGCCAGATGAGAAGCAAAATGTCTTTTCTCTCTTTCCCTTAATCATTATCCCTTCCTGGTCCACTGTTAGTTTTTTAAGAAATCCCCTTAAAAGATACCAGAACTAGGGGCGCCTGGGTGGCTCAGTCAGTTAAGCATCCAGCTCTTGATTTCAGCTCAGGTCATGATCTCATGGTCATGAGATCAAACCATGCTGGGTGTGGAGCCTGCTTAAGATTCTTCTTCTCCCTCTCCCCCTCCCCTGCTTGCACACCATGCTCGCTCTTTCAAAAAAAAAAAAAAAAAAAAAAAAACCAAAACGATTCCAGAACTTGAGCTTTTACTAGGGATATTTTCTTTTTTTTTTTTATTTTTTTATTTTTTAAATTTTTCTTTTTTCAACGTTTTTATTTATTTTTGGGACAGAGAGAGACAGAGCATGAACGGGGGAGGGGCAGAGAGAGAGGGAGATACAGAATCGGAAACAGGCTCCAGGCTCCGAGCCATCAGCCCAGAGCCTGACGCGGGGCTCGAACTCACGGACCGCGAGATCGTGACCTGGCTGAAGTCGGACGCTTAACCGACTGCGCCACCCAGGCGCCCCAACTAGGGATATTTTCAAGCCAGTGTTTTTGTAGATCAATAACATAAATTGCCTTTCATCGCTTTTTATTGTTGTTGTTACAACCTAAGCTTTTGAGTTAGTAATCTTCCTTTTTTGAGCATCTTTTGTATAATGAAGTTTGTATCTATTTTTGTCTGAGATTGTAGTTTTTTGGTGTATCAGGTCCAAAATTCTATACTAGTCCTAGGGGATAGGATGATGAGCAAAACAGATGAAGGCCCTGCCGTTATGGAGAAAAAAGGCATAATTATAATTACAATTAAAAAAATAATTGCTAGGAAAGAAAAAGATAGGGAAACTGGATGGAGCAGGAGAACCAGTTCTTGTTTGAGATGTTGGATTTGGGAATAGTGATGATCAGGGAGGCCTTCCTTTAAAAAATGAGCTGAGATATAAGAAAGGTGAATATAGGAATAAAATGGGGAGAGAGGGTGAAGAGATGGGTGATCCTAAATAAAGAAAATATTATATATATGTCATTTGAGGCCAGAGTAGCTAACTAGAAAGAATAAGGAGCGTGGTATTAGATAAAGCTAGAGCATATGGCCAAGGCCAGATAATGCAGAGGCTTGAAGGCTATTTGAGGATGTTGGTCTTTATCCCAAGAAACCCATAAATTACTTTAAATAGATGTATTGAATTAATGTCATTTCCCCACCCTTCTCCTTTTTAGCTTAGCTGCATTTTTAAACCTTCAGCCTGCTTCTTTAACTCAGTTGTACATCTTTTTCACCATTAATAAGATCTTAGGTGTTTCTCCCCTTTCTGTTTTCTTTAAACAATCTTGTATTGACTATAAATTTTGAAGTTGTTTTCAAATCAGCATGTTTTCATGTTCAAGTTTTAGTTGTTCCTCTTTCAGAACATAAGCCATAGATTTCTTTTTACTTATCTATTCCTAAAGGTGTCTTATCGGTTGCTACTGAGCATATCTGATTCTTAAAATCTAAGTGTTTAAGAACAATTTTAAGGTGTTTCTCCTTTTATAATCTTTGGGTTTACAATAATTCCTTTATGTTTTGTCTACTGTACTTCTGAAAGGAGATTTATTTATTTGTAATGGATTCCCTCACCTCATTCAACTTTATCTTCTCATTACAAAGTGTTCCCATCTGTATCTAAACCTAAGAAGATACGCTAGATTCCAGAATAATGGGCTTGATGTAGTCATCAATTCCTCAATTTTATACATCATAGCATTAAATATATAAGAAATTATACGTTAAATACGTTAAGTGTATACTTCTAACAGAAATAGCTTATCCTGTTTTGAGGTAATATAGCTATAACTCTAGAGTTGAAGCCTTACGTCTACCACTGTCAGATTAATGTGTACAAATTAGAGGCACTAATCTTGGTCTCTTTCCACCATAAAAACTTTGGTCCTTCAGTGAGATCTGGCTATTGGTTTTTTTGAGAGGGCACATTCTTAAAATTTGAGTTTTCTACATGAACGTCATCTCAAAATGTTAATCCCTTATGAATTTAAATTTATTTAACCTCATTCTGTAGACAGCTTTAGAATTGTTAGATGTTTATGCTTGGAATCTTACCTCAGAATTTCAAATTCCTGATATAGTTTGTTGTTGCCCCATAGCTTGCTTCCTCAGAAGATACAGATAGGGAGGGTGCCTGGGTGGCTCAGTTGGTTGAGCATCCGACTTCAGGTTAGGTCATGATCTTGTGGTCCATGAGTTCGAGCCCTGCTTGGGGCTCTGTGCTGACAGCTCAGAGCCTGCTTCAGATTCTGTGTCTCTGTCTCTCTCTGCCCCTTCTCTGCTTGCTCTCGCTCTCTCTCAAAAATAAATGTTAAGGAAAAAAAAAAAAAAAAAAAAAACAGCTAGGGAACACATCACAAAGATGAACCGGTGTCTTGTCTTGATTAAGTTAGGATCATGTGCAGCCTGGAACCAAATAGGCCTGACCAGTCCTACATGTTTCTTTGCTTTCCATTCTTAACTATTAAGATGTGGATATAGTAGCCACAAGAGAGGGAAGAGGGTAGGGGCGCTTGCGTGGCTCAGTCGGTTAAGGGTCTGACTCTTGCTTTCGGCTAAGGTCATGATCTCATGATTAGGGAGTTCGAGCCCCACATTGGGCTCTGCTGACAGCATGGAACCTGCTTGGGATTCTCTCTCTCCCCTTCTCTTTGCCCATCACCCTCTCATGTGTGCGCTCTCAAAATAAATAAACATGAAAAAAATTTAAAAAGGGGGAATAGAGTATCAGGAAGGGAAAGAAAATTGCCCTTTTTCCTTGAATGAAGCCAGCTATGGAAGAGGGCAACTAGGCCTCATTGTTACATTTTATTCCAGGTATATATTAGAGTTTTTACTTTTAGAAGAGGGAGGTACAGGGGAAATTATGCATAGCAAATCACATTCCCAAAGTTATTTTTTAAGTTGGTTAATTGAAACTTGGTGTTCTTTTTCTTTTTTTTAACGTTTGTTTATTTAAAATGTCTATATTTTATTTTTGAGGCGGGGGGGGGGTAGCGAGAGAGAGGGAGAGAGAATCCTAAGCAGGCTCAGTGCTGTTATCGCAAAGCCTAACACATGGTTCAAACCCACAAACTGTTGAGATGATGACCTGAGCCGAAATCAGGAGTCAGGTGCTTAACAGACTGAGCCACCCAGGCACCCCTGGAATTCTTTTTCTTAAAGAAACAATGTTATGGGACACCTGGGTGGCTCAGTCAGTTACCACCAGGCGACTTCAGCTCAGGTCATGATCTCACAGTCTGTGGGTTCAAGCTCTGGGTCAGGCTCTGTGCTGGCAGTTCGGAGCTTGGAGCCTGCTTCTGATTCTGTGTCTCCCTCTCTCTCTGCCCCTCCCCTGCTTGCTCTCTGTCTCTCTCTCTCTCTCAAAAGTAATAAACATTAAAAAAAATTTTTTTTAAGAAACAATGTTAGGCTGATAGCTGAATGTGTGCTTCGTATCTTATTTAACTCACAGTGTACCGTTTGTTATTTTTTATGTTTCGTTAAAAATTTTTGATATTTATTTTTGAGAGAGAGCAAGTGGGGGAGGGGCAGAAAGAGGGAGACATAGAATCCAAATCTGTGAATATAGAGTCCAATGCAGGGTTTGAGCCTATGAACCGCGATATCATCTGAGCCACAGTCGGATGCTGAACTGACTGAGCCACCCAGGTGCCCCTAGGGTGTACCATTTATTTAAAAACAAATTTTTTTTTTTTTTTAGCATTTATTTATTTTTTGAGAGACAGAGAGAGACAGGGCATGAGTGGGAGAGGGGCAGAGAGACAGGGTCACAGATTCTGAGGCAGGCTCCAGGCTTTGAGCTGTCAGCACAGAGCCCGATGTGGAGTTTGAACTCCCTGAGCCGCAAGATCATGGCCTTAGGTAAAGTCGGATCCTTAACTGACTGAGCCACCCAGGCGCCCCCCTAACAATGTACCATTTAAAACTGTCTCAATCTGTCTGTGGTAAGGGACCTTTTTGTTTGTCTTTAATTTTCAGTCTTTCATAGATAGATACCTTTGTAAATACACTTACGGATCACAAGCTTAGATGTTATGGCAATGTTAGATTTCTGTAAAAGTTTTTAAGTTTCCTCTGTTTCTTGTTGTGGAATGGAAACAAGTTTCCCCTGTGACCTCAGTTTGCAGAACACATTTTGAATAACACAAATTTAAAATATTTTCTGGGGTAGATCAATGTCAGATGTTTCTGGCATTTCAGAATTGGAATTTAGAATCACATATTCATAAAACAATGTAAATAATACTATAAGCAGAGCACTGAAGTATAATGGGTCATGATCCCTGGCCTTAAAAATCTGTTACTCTAGGGGCACCTGAGTGGCTCAGTTGGTAGAGCATGCGACTCCTGATCACGGGGTTGTGAGTTCAAGCCTCATGTTTGGCATCGAGTTTTAGTTTTAAAAAAAACCCTATTACTCTAGGAGGACATCGCTATTCTTAATGAAAAGCATTGCTAGGTGGTAGGGACACTGATGTAATAAAAAGATTGTGTGTGAAACAACAATGACAAAAAAGTGGGAAATAAAAGTACTTGGGATTAAGCTCTGATCATTAAGCTCTGGGATGGTTGGGTGTGGGACCATTGTAGAAGAGGATGAGTACTTTGATGGATACTTTATTATTTTATACAAGCCTCACAGTTTTGAGAGAGCTCATTTCCTCATTTTACAGATATTAGGTCACAGCTCATAACTGAGCCAGAATTTAAACTTGGATTTTTCTCTGTTTTACCATTGTATCTAATTTTCCTCTGTAGGGCTTTAGTGGAGATAAAAAGAAATGGGAGCCATATCCTAGACAGCAATTAGACAAAAGATTTGGCAGTTGGGGCTCATTGGAAAATTTGGAGAAAGGAATGATACATACAGAATGGTGTTTTAAGAGAATTAACCTGGCCTTGAGATGTAGGTTTAACTCAAACAACGAAGAATAGGATAGATGGGTTGTAATGGATTATCTTCTAACATGTGGAAATTACAGAATAATCCTCTTTGTCTTTCAGTTATGCTTTGGAGTTTCGGTAATTCTGCTTTGTAAGGTGACATTTATGAAACTGTTTTTTTTTATAGGAAAGTGCTTGTTTTCTTCTAGTAAAATGACATGTAGATTTTGTAGATGGCAGATACACTTTTTTTTTTTTTAATTTTTTTTTTTTTTCAACGTTTATTTATTTTTGGGACAGAGAGAGACAGAGCATGAACGGGGGAGGGGCAGAGAGAGAGGGAGACACAGAATCGGAAACAGGCTCCAGGCTCTGAGCCATCAGCCCAGAGCCTGACGCGGGGCTCGAACTCACAGACCGCGAGATCGTGACCTGGCTGAAGTCGGACGCTTAACTGACTGCGTCACCCAGGCGCCCCACAGATACACTTTTTAAAATCAGCTTTGGATATAACTACCATTCAATAAAATACACCCACCTTAAGAGTATAGAGTTTTGACAAATGTACACACTTGCATAACCATAACCACAACCAGGATAGAACATTTCTATCATCTTGAAAAATCCCTTTGGGCCTCTTTCAAGTTTGTCTCCTTAATGTACTTTTTGGGTGGGGATGTGAGTTATATGTAGTTAGATTCGGTCTTTTTGGTGTATAGTTCTGAGTGTTGACAACTGCATGCAGTCAGGTAGCAACCACCACAATCATGATAAAGATTCCTAAAAATTCCCTCATGACCCTTTTATAGTCAGCCCTCTTCCTCCCCACCCCTTCTTTTAAAATCTGATGCATGTCAGAAAGTGAGTAATATACATTATTTACCTGTTTTCAAGGATCCTGTTCTATCCCATTTATATTTTGTTGATGCTTAAGTTATAGTTGTTATTGTTAGTTTTCCCCTTATATTTATGCTTTCTAACTCTGCTTGGACCCTTACATTTCTACTCTTTCATAATCATTTTGTCCTCTATTGGTATCCTAGCATACTTAGTACTGTTCTAGAAATGCCTTTTGAGACCACTCACCCTGTAGTTTTTTTAGCATACAGTTTCATGGCTTACCTCAGTAAGAAGATAGAGACATTCTCACATTTTCTGTTGAAGGATCACTCTCCTTTTACTTCTCTAAGAAAGAGAGGAATCCTGGGCACAGTTACACAGCTAATCTCTTTATAGTATGACCTCATTTTTAATCATTACTTGCTCCTTAAAACTCTTTTGCCTCAATGTCTTTACATAACTCTTCCCTGATTATAAGAATGACTAGATTGTCACCATCATTAAAAAAAAAAAAACACATACAACCATACCCTTTATTGATCCTTATTGTCTTTTACACTAGTAAATTTTTTGATTAAGGAATCAATATTCCTTCCCTTCCCCAGTATCTGTTCTCTATAATGTGGTATCTGTCAGTATCACACTACAAAAACCGTATTCTAGAAAGTTATGAATGGCTCCTGGTCAACTAATAGATTGCTCTCTCTTTCAGTTTAAAGGTACTACAAAAGCCTATGGATGTTTCTGTTTATTCTGTCTCATCTTCATAGTTTTTCCACGTCAGTTGATGATTCTCAAAACAAAAGGATCAGTATAGTTTATGTTTCCTTTTCCATTGCTTCTAAAACAAACAGTGAAAATGACATGTTGAAACAATAAATTACAAATCTATAACAGATCTGTAATTGTATATTTCACCCCTAATGGAAGAAGAAAATGATGGTTCTGCATCATTTGTTAGGAGATTGAATTTCCCCAGCTTGAAAATATTCAAGCATTTTTGTATGGACTCAGCTACCCTTATCAAAATTTTCTTTTTAAGGCCTGGGAAGGGAAATGTGTTCACATTTTATAGGTAGATGGTACTAAATTACAGTAAAGTATTTGCTGATCTGTTTCTTTTCTGCCTTATTCCTTTCGTATTTTTTTTTTAATTTATTTTTTAATTTACATCCAAATTAGCATATAGTGCAACAATGATTTCAGGAGTAGATTCCTTAATGTCTCCTACTCAATTAGCTCCTTGCCCCTCCAGCAACCCTCTGTTTGTTCTCTGTATTTAAGAGTCTCTTATGTTTTGTCCCCCTCCCTGTTTTTGTATTAATTTTGCTTCCTTTGGTATTTTTGTGTGGTGTATTTTTATGTTTTGTTTTTCATAGGCTTGTGTGAAGTTGTGGGCTTGCATAGAATTAAGAGTAAGAAGGTCAAATATTATTTGTAGATTACCTGAAGTAACTAATTTGATTTCAATCTTAATTTTTAAAGTTTAGGCTATTTTTATTATAGAATGTTAAAGTGATAAATTTTTTTTTTGTTTTTTTAGCTTGTCAGCTCATCTACAGCTTACATTTACTGGTTTCTTCCACAAAAATGGTATGTACTTGAAAGTAAATGTATTGGCATTCTAACATCAAAACACCTTTGTGAATGTAAAAAATTATTTTGCGTGTATATATAAATTTCTAAAATTAGGGGTGCCTGAGTGGGTCAGTCAGTTAAGCATCCGACTTGAGCTCAGGTCATGATCGTACAGTTCATGGTTTCGAGCCCTGCGTTGAGCTCTGTGCTGACAGCTTGGAGCCTCGAGCCTGCTCCGGATTCTGTGTCTCCCTCTCTTTCTGCCCCACCCCCTTCTCTCTCTCCAAAAATAAATAAACACTAAAAAATATTTATAAAATTATATTTAATGGAAAAGATGTCGATTCTGATAATTCAGTTTCTCTTTAGTTGATTTTTCCAACAATTCAGTTACTGCTTTATGTGGTCAATGATGGGATGTGGAAGATATAACTTGTCACTCTTTAAACTTTTAAAGTAGTGGTTCTTAAATTTTAGTGTTTGTAGAAATATTTTGACAGTTTGTTTAAAATATGTATACCTGGACCTACAAAGACTCAGATCTAGTAGGATATAGCTTTGGTATACCAACGTTTGGTAAAACTTAAGAGTCTGCATTTTAATAAAGCACCAGGGTAATTCAGAAGTTGGTTGTCTCAGGAATAAATTTTATGAAACTGGCTTAAGAGCTTTTTTAGGTGGACCTTATACATAAGATCTTGTTCATAGCCTGGTTTCCTTATTGCTTTCCTGCTATTGATTTAAGTTTTAAGTAGATTTTGAAATTGTTAAAATTATTTAATGTTGTGTGTGATCATTCTTGAAGGTCAGTGTTAGCTGCATCTGGCTTATGTAGAAATAGATGGAATTCCACCTCTTCACTCTAAATGGTACTTTTTAGGGCACTAACTATTGCTATAAAAAAAGGCTATATAATATTGTCTTACCCATCTCAGAGCCATCATCTTTCCAGAGATCATAACTAGAAAATGGGAAAATCTTTTCATATAATTAAGTTTCTTAGATTTTGTTATTTCTTACTTCCAATGTATTTTGAACTTTAACTGTCTTAGAATCTGGAATAGGTGAAGCGTCTCCTGAGTAGAACCCTTTCTGCATAAACATTTTTAGTTGATATTATTGCATCCTCAATTTTATTTTTTTTTATTTGTCCTTGAGAAAGAGAGTGCGCATGAGCAGGGGAGGTGCAGAGAGAGAGAGCGTGACAGAGGATCCGAAGTGGGCTGAGCACTGACAGCAGACAGCCCCATGTGGGGCTTGAACTCATGAATTGTGAGATCATGACCTGAACTGAAGTCAGACGCTCAACCAACTGAGCCACCCAGGCACCCCGCATTATAATTTTTAAAAAATACAGTAATAAAACAACAGAAGCAACCACTGCTACCAGTGGAATATATCAATATGTTAGGTGTTTTACAAAGAGAAGTATATTGTCTTTTTTTTTTTTTTTTAATTTTTTTTTTCAACGTTTTTATTTATTTTTGGGACAGAGAGAGACAGAGCATGAACGGGGGAGGGGCAGAGAGAGAGGGAGACACAGAATCGGAAACAGGCTCCAGGCTCCGAGCCATCAGCCCAGAGCCTGACGCGGGGCTCGAACTCCCGGACCGCGAGATCGTGACCTGGCTGAAGTCGGACGCTTAACCGACTGCGCCACCCAGGCGCCCCGAGAAGTATATTGTCTTAAATGTCACTTCATTAAAAGAAATTAAAGTATGCTAGGTAGAGTTTCATTTGGTTTCAAAATGGATAAAATGCCACTTGGCTTATCCATCTTTAATTATCGTGTAATGGAATAAAATCTTTACAAGAAACATGTCAAGTTGGTAATCCTTGGTATTGTTTAATAAGAAACAGTTTAATAATAATATATTAGAACACTTTGAAAACCCTTATCAGGTTTTTTTACGTGAGAAGTTTGAAATCTGGTCAGATCTGTATTAGCAGCTACTGTAACTTTAATTCTAGATTTACCTTAGATCTGGTCCATTTTTTTTATATATAAGTAAACTGAGTAGCATTTTTATGTTTTTTCCTAAATTACTTATAATCATCTTGTAGAGTCCTTTTTTCTACTCATTCATTTTATTGGTTTTCTGTGGTACTTTTAAGGTACTCTGGGGGGCACCTGGATGACGCGGTTGAGCCTCTGACTCTTGATGTCAGCTCAGGTCATGATCCAAGTGTTGTGGGATCAGGCTCCGTATTGGGCTCCACACTGAGCATGGAGCCTGCTTAAGATTCTTTCTCTCCCTCTGTCCATCTCCCCTGCTCACATTCTCTCTAAAATAAAAAATTGAAAAGAAAAGTAGTAATACAGTACATGGATCATAATACTTCAGAAGATTATAGTTTGAATTTTATAGTTTCGTTAGCCCTTTGTTCCCAGGGATGTACATAAAACATGTAAAGTTATTCATAACTGAAATTGGTGATGGATATTAATTGAATATTTACTAATTAAAGTTACTTGATTAATATTTAAGTTGAATTAATTTTACTTAGTTGAAATTAACTGGATAGTAGTCTGATTAAACTTTTTTCCTGTCTACATAACAAAAATATGTAAAGTTCAAAATTGCTCAAACTCAAAGTTTTAATTTTTTCTTGATGTTACTGAAGTAAATAAGAAAGTAAACTCTGTTGATACTTCTGTTTCCAGAAAATAATTTGCCACTTTTTGAAAATTAGTGAAAGTTGGGAAGAAGCAGCTATATTGCCTCTCTTGTCTAATTAAGCTATATTTATACTTTTTTTTTTAAGAAACCAAGATAGAAAAGCAACATTAAGATTCCTAAAATGTGATTATTTTTCCTTTTGTTTTTTATTTTTTATTTATTTTTTCCTTTTGTTTTTAAATGAAGACTTTTGTTAGCTATTACTACTTGAAACTGGTTAGAATGAATATACAAAGATATTAGGGTGCTATTTTCTAAATTTTTTTTTTTTTCCAATGTTTATTTATTTTTGGGACAGAGAGAGACAGAGCATAAACGGGGGAGGGGCAGAGAGAGAGGGAGACACAGAATCGGAAACAGGCTCCAGGCTCTGAGCCATCAGCCCAGAGCCTGACGCGGGGCTCGAACTCACAGACCGCGAGATCGTGACCTGGCTGAAGTCGGACGCTTAACCGACTGCGCCACCCAGGCGCCCCATAGGGTGCTATTTTCATAGTTAGTATTGTTTGGAAAGTGTTTTTTGTTACTGCATTTTAAACATTGGATTTTTTTTTTTCTGCTGTATTAAAGTTTTTTATCCTGGATATAACTTTCAAAGGTACTAATTCAAACGTATTTTATGTACACCCCTACATAAGAAGAATGTTTTCAAGTAAAAAAAAGAGTTATCCAAAATCTCAGAACAAAAATTAAGTTTTTTTATGTCTTGTGGATTCATCTATTATGGTAGTTCTATATATATTATTGAAACAATGATAAATGATTAGTTTGAACTATTAATAATGCCTTTAGGATTGAAGACAAGTATGTTATAGAAAAGTACTCTTAGAACCGCAATTTGCAAAAGCCTTTGTTAATTAATTGATACAGGGAATATATATAAAATACAGGATTTTAAATTAAAATCCTTAAGATTTGTAAAACCAGGTAGTAAATAATATCCTAGTTTTTTGCTATCCTGTGTAGGCTTTAGAGAAATTCTGGGAAAAAGATAAAAAACTAGCTATTTTTCTTGTGAAATTATATTATAGTTGTTTAGGTAACTTTTACACTGTTAAATATTTTAGAAATCCATTATGTTAATCCCTTTGGTCACAAGGCCTGGTCAAATCAAAGAACTTTTCTGGTTTAACATCGCTGTGTATTCAAAATGAACATATATAATAATAACTAGTTCAGTTTAAGTGTATCTTTAAGTAATTTTTGTAATAGATTTTGGGAGAAGGAAAAAACCTTTTAATGTTAATTTTGTGTGTGGTTGTCTCTCCTGAATATTTCATTCGTGTTTTCTGCCATGAAGCTTTAACTGTATTTGTCAAAAAATATTTTTGACTAACAGTGTATTATATTCTCTTATTACTGTAAATGTTAAATCTTTATAGCCAAATAAATTTTACTTATCTTTATAGCCAAATAAGTAAATATTTTTAGTATTAAAGTAATTGAGCATCTTACTTGAATCAAAAGAAAATCACAGTATTGTAGGAAGGTAATTATAATTGTATTGTGAAAGGTTTATTTAAATGACTATGAAGGCTTTGAAAGAGTTTGCTGCAAAGTCGAAAATGATTTTGGGGGGAAAATGAGTAAACTTCTGAGAAGTATTCATTATAGGAAGTCTTTTGTTGGAAATTACTTAGGAAAATGAGTATGATATTTATATTAAAAAAATACATTTTAAAGTATTGATTTTCTGTTTAGATAAGCCATCACAAAACTCAGAAAATGAACAAAATTCTGTTACCCTGGAAGTCCTGCTTGTGAAAGTTTGCCACAAAAAAAGAAAGGTAACATGTAAAATGATACTGGTAGATTATGTGGAATAATTTTTTTAATTGAATATGTTCGTGCATATGTATTGTGCTTTTTAAACCTTGAAAGCTTTTAAATATGTCGATGCTGAATTATAAAACTCATAGCCTCTTTTGCCAACCTTGCAGACTCATGTTTTTTTCTGGACTGGCTGTAGATGTCTGCATAAAACTTTCTTCTATAGGAGTTTGACACTGAAGGAAAGAAACTATCTTTTAGCATCTTAGGACATAAATTCAGTTGCTGCTCTACCACTTCAGTCTCTTAGCTAATTTTTTTTTTTAGCTATTTGAACCAATTGAAATTTAAGTAAGGGCTGAGAGAGTTACCTCTTGTAACACTACTCTCAGGAAAGAAATTTCGTTGCCAGTATTATCAGCCATTGCTGATAATTTTTATTTGTTGCTTCACATTTTTATTTGTAAGATTAAATCATTTCATCATAGAAACACATGTTACGATAGTTAAATTACCTTGGCAACCCACTAAAGCCAACAGTTATACTTCTGGTAGCTTCAAGAGCTAGGGTATTTTAAGAGTAGGAATGACCTGTATAGAGGTTCCTATTGCTGATGTTCTTCCAAAATCATGGTAAGGTGATACAGGGCCTGAACACTACTAGAGCACTTGTATGGAGTGCACTAAGGTGATAGACAGTGCAATCCTGGTATGCATGATAAACAGTGATGTGAAAATTCTTCAAGATATGTTATATTCAGGCAAAAAAAAAAAAGTGAATACAACTATAGTGGCCGTTTTTGTGTTTCAAAAAAATAATAGATGTAAACATTTGCTTAGAAGGATATACACAACCAACTGCTAATGTTAGTTATCTTTGGAGTGTAGGACCTGGGGAAGTGGGGCGGACTTAAATATTTCTCATTTTATACTCTTTTGTAGAGTAGAATTTTTTTTTAGATAATAAGAATATGTTCTATTTTCAAAAAGAAGCTGCTAACTTGCTATAAAGGTCTTCCACATCTTCTCAGTTTTCAATTATTTTTTTTCAGTATAACTCCACTTATATAATTATACACTTGATCTCAGCCAAAAGGCAGAGAAGCGATTCCACTTATATAATTATAGAACATTACTCATAAGATGATTAATATTGCTTTTATTAAGCAGCATTTAAACATACGGATTTACTATTTCATAAAGTTGACAGTGGTGTTATTATAATTTTCTGATTTCTAATGGTCCCATCAATTATTTTGTTAAAGTAGAAGATTTAAGGGAAAAGATTATTAATTTATATGAGCTTAACATTTTAAGCATGGTTTTAATTCCATATTTCTAAGGTAAAAATATTTCAGATGACCACCAGCTAAATATTGGATATACTGTATCATTATCTTTATCACATTGGATTGGAGAAATCCTCAGTTGTGTTAAGATTTGGTATATGGTTATTCCAAATTTTTTTTTTGTTTCATCACAATTTTCAGAACTATGGTTAGAATTTCAGCATGCCATTTGGTAATGATGTTTCCTATATCTGTGATTAGAAGTTTTATTATAACTCGTATAATTGCATATGGATAAATAAGTATAATTTCATAATCTTTGCCTTTGCAGGATGTAAGTTGTCCAATAAGGCAAGTTCCTACAGGTAAAAAGCAGGTGCCTTTGAATCCTGATCTCAATCAAACAAAACCTGGAAATTTCCCGTCCCTTGCAGTTTCCAGTAATGAATTTGAACCTAGTAACAGCCATATGGTGAAGTCTTACTCATTGCTATTTAGAGTGACTCGTCCGGGAAGAAGAGAGTTTAATGGAATGATTAATGGAGAAACCAATGAAAATATTGGTAATTTTTGTTATAATAATTTTAATTTATTTTAAACTTTACTTTTCCAAGAAAGAAGTAGAAGTAAATTGCATGCATTCTAAAGGCATGGCCTTTATCTGCAAATCTTTTACAGTCTGATAAGATCATTAATCTTATGGTAGCTTGCCCTGGATCTTAAACTGTTGGCTATTGTGCTGTACTAGGTATTTAATCTGTAAAGTTCTCATTGTTCCATGACAAAACGTATTTCATGTAGTAAAAAAAATTATATTAAACAGTGGATAGAGAAGACTGGTATCTCAAATTAGTCTCTCAGCAAACAGAATTTCATCCCCCCCCCCCAGAATTTTATTGTGAAAAATTTCATACATACACAGCCATTGAAAGAGTTTATGTAGTGAACATCTAACGACCCACTGCTTAGATTCTGTAATTAAGATTTTACTGTATTTGCTTATCACATATCTATTCCTCTGTCCTCCCAACAGTTCTGAATCCACCTTTGAGGGAATCATTCAACCAAAATATAGGTGTTGAGGATACAAAGATTAAAACATCCAGTTCTGTCTTCCAAAAGGTCACAAAAACTGACCTAAGAGTACAGAGATATAAATAATTGTAGCAAAATGATGAGTGGTATAATATAGGTACATGTGAAGTTTAGTGGAGAAGCACCTTGGGAGAAATAATCTTTGAGTCTTGAAGTATCCTTTGAAGTTCTTGAAAAATAATGATAAATGAGGATTTTTTTTCTCCTTGCCTAGTAAGGACATACACATATGGTAAAACATAAAATTGAAGAGTGTAAATCTGGATATTGTATCACAACTTAATCGTAATTTATACGTAATTTGGGATAAGGGACCATATACCATAAATGTGACATTTTTGTTTGAATATGTGATTCATGAGAAATGTTTGTGAAATACAGATGTCAATGAAGAACTTCCAGCTAGAAGAAAACGAAATCGTGAAGATGGGGAAAAGACATTTGTTGCACAAATGACAGTATTTGATAAAAACAGGTAATGTTGATGGACAAGTGAGGTTCCCATAATGTTCTGGAACGTTTTTATTCTCAAGCATAATATAGTGTGATATTTCTTTGCCAAATTTCTCTTTATTCTTAAAAATGAAAAAATGTGTAAATACTGAATTTTTCTCTTTGTCACATAGAAAGCAATAAACACAGACGAGTTGTTACTGGAATGGCTCAGTTAAGATTGTGTATTAGGCATGTATTTTCTGAGTGTCCCTTCTTTGTCAGACACTGTTCTAGGTTAGTGAAAAGGCAAAAGAAAAAAAAAGAAAGAAAAAATCTCTCCCTTCATGGAGCTTAACTTCTAGTGGAGAAAACAGACACCACTGCCCCCAAAATTCTGTCAACTAATGTCACTTAGTGATGAGTGTTACGTGGTTGTTTTATAGAGAAAGCCTCTAGGAGAAGGTAATATTTGAACAGAAATCTGAATTAAGTGGGCCATGTGCGCATCTTGACACTATGTATTTCCTGTAGAGATAAGGAAGAAATCTGTGTGTCATCATGTAGCTCTATGTGCATTTGGCACAGGGTAGCAAAGACGACCTGGATTTGTCATCATCTCTGCAGTTTTCATTGGGGAGGGAAGCATCTTAGTGCCAGTGAAAGAAGATCTAGGAAACAAAGGCAGCATTTTTTTTTAATGTTTTTATTTTATTTTTATTATTTTGAGAGAGACTGAGCAGGGGCGGGGCAGAGAGAGAGAGAGGGAGACACAGAATCTGAAGCAGGTTCCCAGTTTTGAGCTGTCAGCACAGAGCCCAACAAGGGGCTTGAACTCCCAGACCATGAGATCGTGACCTGAGCCCAAGTCGGACGCTTAACCGACTGAGCCACCAGTAGCATTCTTTTTTGACCAAGTTGGAGAATGGAACCTGTAATGTGCCATGAGTTCTTGTTTCAGGCTGCTTGCTAGTGGTTAACACAGTTCACTAATAGGTATAGGAGAAAGAGCCAAGGACAGCAACTAGTACATTCTCCCTACTCTTTAAAAAGTACTAGATTGGGGCGCCTGGGTGGCGCAGTCGGTTAAGCGTCCGACTTCAGCCAGGTCACGATCTCACGGTCCGTGAGTTCGAGCCCCGCGTCAGGCTCTGGGCTGATGGCTCAGAGCCTGGAGCCTGTTTCCGATTCTGTGTCTCCCTCTCTCTCTGCCCCTCCCCCGTTCATGCTCTGTCTCTCTATGTCCCCAAAATAAATAAACGTTGAAAAAAAAAAAAAATTAAAAAAAATAAAAATAAAAATAAAAAAAATAAAAAGTACTAGATTGTTGCTTTATGTAATCACTTGTTAGCCACCAGGTAAAGAAAGTCACGAGGCCTTTAATAGAAAAGTAAAGATGGTTAGGAAAAATGCCGTAAGTTCTGGTTACTGTATTAGAATAAATCACTTAACATCACTATTAGAATATATCACTTAATATTAAAACAATATAGTGTCTTTGTGAAGTTTAACTTACGAGTTAAAGATTTATTTTTTAATGTTTATTTTTGACAGAGTGCAGGGGAGAGGCAGAGAGAGAGGGAGACAGAGGATCTGAAGCTGGCTCTGCGCTGACAGTAGAGAGCCTGATGTGGGGCTTGAACTCACAAACTATGAGATCACCTGAGCCAAAGTCGGACGTTTAACCCACTGAGCCTGCCTGGCACCCCATGAGTTAGAGATTTAAATGGAAAACAACAGAAACAAATGTTCTAGGAGATAGTAGTTATGTCTGTGGGAGAAGCAAGTAGGATGCAGCACACTGGGCTTTGTTGGTGTTGGTCAGTGTTCTATTTTAGGCAGCACGGGGTGTGTGTGTGTGCGTGCGTGCCTTTTAAAATTCTTTCTACCTTATATATGTATTAACACATTCCTTTTACTTATGAAATACTGCCTTTTTTTTAAAGTTTATTTTTAAGAGAGAGAGTGCACGTGTGAGCAAGTGAAGGGCCGAGAGAGAGGGGGACAGAGTATCAGAAGTGGGCTCTGCGCTGACAGCAGAGCAGAGCCTGATGTGGGGCTCGAATTCACAAACTATAAGATCATGACCTGAGCCAAAGTCAGATGCTCAACCGACTGAGGCACCCCTGAAATACTGCTTTCTGTTTAATAAATAAAAGTACCAAGAAGAAAACACAGAATTTTCCCCCCACTTATATTGGAAATTTTCTTTCTTTCTTTTTTTTTTTTTTGTAATGATTTTATTTTTGAGTAATCTCTACACCCTGGGACTTGAACTCGCGACCTTGAGATCAAGCATTGCATGTTCTTCCCTACTGAGCTAGCCAGGCGCCCCATTATGAAAATTTCTGAACTGTGAAAAAGTTGAACAATAAATATCATTAATACCCACATAACCCTTCACTGTTAACGTCAGTTGTTAACGTTTTACCTTTGCTTTATTTGTGAATGTGTATTTTATTCTTGTGCTTAACCGTTTGAAAGTTAGTTTGTGACACTCTACTTTCATTCCTCACTCCTAAAGTATGTATGCATCTCCTGGAAACAAGGACGATTCCTTCATAACCACAATACACCTGTCATACTCAGGAATTTTAATACTCTTCCCAGCTGACCACAATAATGCCCCCCTCATAGCTATTCCCCCTCTCCCACCCCGCCCCCAGTCAAGGGTTGTGACCTGTGAGCTAGTTGTTAATTGCCATATCTATTCAGTCTCCTTCAGTTTGGGATAGTTCTTCAACCCTTTTTCTTTTTTCTGTTCTTTCTGCCTTTGCTACACTTTCTACTGTTAATTATAATTCGTATTACATTGTTGTACATTGAAGTATAGGTGACACATGATACTCCTTTCGGGGATACAACTAGTAATTCCAACATAGTGATTTGACAATTCCATACATTTTGCAGGGTTTGCAATAAGTGTAGTCACCGTCTGTCACCATAGAAGGTTATTATGGTGTTACTATGTTCCCTATGTCGTACTTCTCATCCCTGTGACTTATTTATTTTATAACTGGAAGTTTGTACCTCCTACTCTCCTTCACTTCTTTTTTTTTTTTTTTTTAAGTTTGTTTATTTATTTATTTTGAGAGAGAGCACACGTGTGTGTGCAAGTGGAAGAAGGGCAGAGAAAAAGAATCCCAGGCAGGCTCAGCACAGAGCCCAATGCAGGGCTCAGTCTCACACGCCATGAGATCTTGACCTGAGCTGAAATCAAGAGTTGGACGCTTAACTGACTGATCCACCCAGGAGTCCTGCTTTCACATATTTTGTTTATCCCCCACACCCCTCCCCTCTGGCAACCACTAGTTTGTTTTCTGTTTATGCATCTGTGTCCTTTCTCTTTTTGTTGTTTATCTGTGATACTTTTTAAAGTACAGGCCTGTAGTTTTGCAAAACGTCTCTCGGTTTGGACTTTTGTGATATGTCCTTATAATTAGATTCAGGTTAAACATTTTGGGCAGGAACATTGAATGGTGATGTGTTCTTTGTGTATATCACAGGCACAGGTAAAATTAGGTTTGGTCACTTGGTTAAGGTGGTGTTCATAGTATTTCTCTAATGTAATAGTACCTTTTCCTTTAATTAATAATAGTAATCTCGGGGCATCTGGGTGGATCAGTCAGTTAAGCGTCTGACTTTGGCTCAGGTCATGATCTCACAGTTTATGAGTTCAAGCCCCACATCGGGCTCTGTGCTGACAGCTCAGAGCCTGGAGCCTGCTTCAGATTCTGTGTCTCCCCCCCCCCCGCCCCTCCCCCACGTGTGTGTGTGTGTGTGTGTGTGTGTGTGTGTGTGCGCGCCTCAAAAAATAAACATTAAAAAAAATTTTAAATAGGTAATTTCTGTGGTAATATGTGAAACTGGGTAAATGTCCATTTTCTCCCCAACAACCTTTTACCCAACAGTTTAGCATCCATTGATGATTCTTCCTTGAAAAAATTATTCTTTAAAAAAGAATTTTTTTTTTCATTTTGCTTGTTGTAGAGAGAGAGCGTGAGCAGGGGAGAAGACAAAGGGAGAGAGAGAGAATCCCAAGCAGGTTCCATGCTCAGAGTGGAGCCCAGTGGCAGGGCTTGATCCTGTGACTCTGGTGTCATGACCCAAGCTGACATTAAGAGTTGATGCTTAACCACCTGAGCCACCCAGGCGTGCCTGAAAAAATTATTCTTAGGACAGTTGCCAACTTTTAACATTCTATTATTTCTTTCATGTTTATTGGCATTTTTTAAATGACATAGAAGAGCATTCTTCCCCTCAACTTATTTTTTTAATCAGTATGTTTTCTTAATCAGTAACAAATACCATTTTTAGTACGTCTGTTTTAATCTAGCCATTGGTCATTCATTTTATTGTCCAAATTGTCCCAAATTTAGTCAGGAGGAGGCCCTCCCAACAGGGTCCTATATGTCTTTTTTACTTTTATTTATTTTTTGTTAGTTTTTCCTTATTTTTTGAATAGTAAGATATTTCAGGCTTACATTTTCCCTCTCTACTTCTGCTCTGGAATTGGCCACTTCAAAGAGTTTTGATCCCTTTTAGTGGAGGAAAAGTACTTTACACACCAAGATGTGAGGAGTTAGATGTATAAAAATTCTTCTTATAATCTCAGAGAAGTTAAAGTCTCCTTAAAGAATGACTACAGTTCAAAAGCCATAGAGAAAAAGTATGAAATAGTGAGCAAAATTAAAACCTTACTCTGAAAACAAAGAGGTTGTCACAAGCTAAGTCAAAAACGACAAGAGGAAAGTAATTTCAACTCATACTATAGAGTATGGCTGTTTCACAGCACAATAGAAGAATGAGCAAAGGATAAAGATGTTTACAAAACAATATATGTGGTTCTTAAACATTTAAAAGATAAGACATCTGAATATAAAAGTACACTGAGATGTCATTTTTTCACTTACCAGTTTGGCAGAGATCAAAAAACTGATAAAGCACTGTTGATGAGGCTGTGGGAAAAAAGGGCCTCCTCATGCATTACAGGTAGGAGAGTAAATTGGATTGTAGCTATCAAATGTGCAACTATAAAATAGGATATTTTGTAGCCATGTAAACGCATGAGGGAAGCTTCGTTTCAGTTTAGAAGTATGTGAATGTATTACCTATTCAAATAAAAATAGTTTTGTAAAATACTAAGTTAAATAGCTTTGCTGATGTACTGTCAAAGAATAAATACAAGGAGCATAGCATAAAGACAAAAACTGTTAAGTCTCAAAATCATTTGGTGTTAAGGTCAGACTTAGACTACCTGGGTTCAATTGCTAGCTCTGTCTACTTCCTGTGTCATCTTAAGGCAAGCTACTTAATCTTTCGGTGCCTCAGTTTCCTCTTCTGAAAAGCAGAGTAATCTACTTTATGGAGTTGGGAAGGTTAAATGAAACGTTAAGTCTTTAAAATAGTGCCTGGCACATAGTAAGCACTCAATAAATGTTAGCTATTATCATCTAACAGAATTTTCCCAAGACTGACGAATAGAAGCCAGATTGTTGCTGTATACAATGAATTATTGAGCATGGTTGAAGAATGGTGTTTAGGGTAGTAGTGTTACCAGTGATTAAGGTATGGAAAAAAAATATATAAACCTTACATACACACACATACATGTACACACACATTAAAACTACACTGTGAATATGGGCATTAATTATTTGTTTCAGTTGGTATTTCATTCATCCATTCATGAAATGTTTATTGAGCACCTATATGTGCCAGGTGCCCCCAGGATCGTGTAGTTATCAGAGTCATAATCATCAAGTTTATTGGTCATGATGAATGAAAGTGAAGAATTCTAGTTCAAATATTTTCAATAGTTAGAAATAACAGAGGCATAATTCTTAGTGGTTCCCTAAGGCAAGTATTGTAACACTGTTGTTATCCTATTTTTTTTAAAAGTATAAAGCTTACACTTATGCTTTATACTTAATGTTTAAAATTTACCAAGTTTTGAGACTTGAGGCATGTATTATACTTTAAATGTTTAAATTTATATCTGAGTAGCTACAATAATGAAACAATTCTCTAGTAATAATAGTTATTAGTGCAAATCATTAAAATTGCTTTTGTCAGGAGTGGAGAGTAGGTATATTTCAAAAGCTTGTTGGGTATGTAAGCTAGTTTATAAATTTAATAAATGCTTTTTAGTATAAATCTAAAGATGTAGATTTGTGTACTTACAGTAATACACAGGTTACTTTAAAGTGTATGTGTTTGTCTAACAGGCGCTTACAGCTTTTAGATGGGGAATATGAAGTAGCCATGCAGGAAATGGAAGAATGTCCAATAAGCAAGAAAAGAGCAACATGGGAGACTATTCTTGATGGGAAGGTATGGAATACTTAGAAGGTGGAGCACGTTATAGTTATGAACTCCCATTTTTTTAATCGATGTGTTCTTTCCCAAATGCAAATTCTTGTTGGAAGTAACAAGTTCTTTGTTTTTATACCTTAAAATACACAAAGTAAAAGTTACCTAGTCAGAGTATTAAAGGAAGGCACTGTCCTTGGAGCCAGACGGCCAGGTTCAAATCTCCATTCCAAACTGTGTGGCGTTCTGGCAAATTATTTAATCTTTTGTGTCTCAGTTCTCTCATCTGTAAAATGAGGCATAGAATTGATATTTAATGAAATAATGAAATATGCTTACCACTGTGCCTGGCATAAAATAAGTGCTCAATAAATGTTAACTATTTTAAATCCCATTCATAGTAACAGCAGGCAACATATGATGACCAATTTATCAAGAACTTAGATGAACCATACTTAAAGTAACTTTTCTAAGAGACTAAAAAGAATGAATAACATTTCTTGGGTAGGCAGACTCAACAAAATAATGATGTCGTTTGTTTTTAAATATGTTAGGTCAGTGTGCTATCATGAGCAAAATCCCAGCAGTTTTTTAAGCCTGAAAATAAGTCTCAAGTTAAAATAAAACAATTTATAATAATACTAAGGAAAACTGTGGAAGTTGTCTGAGAACGTTTACTTAATAAATAGTAGAACATAGTATAAAGGTAAAAAAAAAACCCAAATTGTATGGTATAATAAACAGGAGTAGAAGTGCTGATTACTGAAGCATAGTTTTAAAAGTTTCATGTACATTTGGACTTTAATCTGTGACAAAATTAGTATTAAATCTGTGTGGGAAAGATGGACTGTTCATTAATTGTGACAAAACTGGTCTCTAACCATTTGGAAATAAACATAGACCTAATAAATTCCAGGAGTCTCATAAATGAAATGTAAAAACTAACACTACGTAACTGCAGAAAAAAATGGTAAATATTAATATAATCTTGATAGTGTGAAGAAAGCCATTGTATGTATGATACAAAAGCTAGAAAGCATAAAATAACTAAAGGTGGATCATTTCTAAAACTGCAAAAATCTAAAGTTTAAGACAACGATAGGCTGGGGAAAATGTAATATACAAAAAGCTAGTATTAAGAATGTGTAATTTTATAAATCAACCAGAAAAAAGATAAGCTATCTAATTAGAAAAATGGGTAAAGAACAATCAGGCAATTCTTAGGGCAGCAAATGTAGATGGCTAGCAAGCTTTTAAAAAGATATTCAACCTTATTAGCATTCAGAGACACAAAATCAGAGATCTTATTTTAACTACTGGTTTGACAGTTAAAAAGATTGACAGTTTCTAGTTGGAGGTGTGAGGACACATATTCTCAAATAATGCTTTAATGTAAGAGTAAGTTGGGACACCCTTACTGGAGGGCAGACTGGCAATATGGATGACATTTTAGATTGTGTATGTAGGCATTAGCAATTAAGTCCAGTTACTCAATTTTGTCACAAGGTGTAGTAACTGGTTAACTGATAAGTTGTAGGTAACAGGTCCTGGCAAAATTTTTAAATAATGAGAAATTGGAAGTACCTTAAATCTACAAAGGTAGACATAAAAAGAACAATACTTTGATAGGATTTCCATGGTATTTAATTTTTACTTAATAGTATACATATTCCTATTTTTTCTAAAATTAATAGTGGTTACCTCTAGGTGACGGAATTTTAAATTTTTATTTTTTTATGCTTATCTGCAGTGTTTGAATTTCATGCAAGTGTTCATTATGTTTTAAGTTTCTTGTTTAAAGTTTTTATTCACAAGAAAATAAGAATTATATATATATGAGTTGATGGTTTTTCCCAAGAAATTAAAGCAATATGAAATGAGCATCCTTCTAAAATTGGAACATTTAGATTTGGTTCTAACTTTTAAAAGTGTTGTGGTATTCTTTTAAATAAATGTCCCATAATTTACTACACCGATGCTATTTTAATGGGTAATTCAGTTATCTTAAATTTTTTTTACATTTTCACAAATGTTGTGGTAAATATACTAGTACATGTATCTTTATGCGTTGTAAGTATATTTACAAGATAAATACCTAGATACAGACTTAACTGTTTTAAAACTAGTTTATAAAAGCACACTTACTTCATTCCTGTCTAAAATTACAGTTTTAAGAGGACTGTTTGTAATAAAGATGTAGGAGGTTAGGCTTGTATGGCAGTAAAATATACAGGAGCCCACTGAAGGTTTCTATGGAATAAAATGAAAGTAGTCTTTCAGAAGATTATTTGGTCTCCTACATATGAATTGAGAGGTAAAAAGTAGAAGCAGGAGAGCAGGTGAGATACTGTAGTAAAAAGGTAATAAGGATCTATACTTGGTGATTATGTAAGAGAAACAAAAAGAAAAATATGGTCAAATGTAATTCTAAAGTTTTTAGCTTAGGATCACTAGTAGAATAACAATGCTGGGAACAAAAATAATTATGCCTGGGAAGGAGAGAAAATAGATTCACATCTAAACATATTTTTGGTTCAAGGTGACATTGATGTCATCCAAGCAGTAGCGTCTCTGCAGTTGGAGATATATGGGGTTAGACCTCAAGCACAAAGAATTGAGGATCAGTTTGGGATCATCAGCATAACAGGCAAATCCTTGATGATAGGTGAGAGATTAGGGCAGATGGCTAAATGTTAGCTGGGAATTAAGGGAGACCAGAAGGGTCGTTTTATAAATGATTTGAGGTTGGGGAGGAAGGCTGATAGTTCCGGGTCCCAAAACCCAAACAGGAGAAACAAGGACAGCTATCATTGAAGCTGAAGAAGTCCAGGAAAATTTACAAATTGCCATAATCGTTCAGTTTACAAAAAGAAAGTAGTTGGTCATCTAACAGAGGTTGCAAACTGGCAGGCTTTGGTTACCACGGTTTTTTTTGTTGCCTTTAAAGCCATATTCCATTGATTGCCAACATGTAAAAATAGGAAGATTTCCCACGCAAACTTGGATTTCTGACTTTTGAAAAAAATCTGAAAATGTGATGGTACTGGGCTTCTGTTTGCACATCGCAACAGTTCATCTGTTGCTGTTAAGTGGCTCTTTGTACACAACCCGAGCACTCCAGTACTACAGTCTGTACAGCGCCACGGATTTGCTTTATCTGCCTGGCCATCTCTGTAGGCATTTAGATGTTTTCAAATCCACGTTAATTTATCATAATAAATATTGGGAGGCTTTTTTTCTCCCCTATGATTTCTTTCATTATATGGAATCTTCACTCTTCTCCTATGCTTTGTTTTTTAGAGGCTGCCTCCATTTGAAACATTTTCTCAGGGACCTACATTGCAGTTCACTCTTCGTTGGACAGGAGAGACCAATGATAAATCTACAGCTCCTATTGCCAAGCCTCTTGCCACTAGAAATTCAGAGAGTCTTCATCAAGAAAACAAGCCTGGTTCAGTTAAACCTACTCAGACTATAGGTAAGAAAACATTGCTGTCAAAATAACACTTTGCATAGGTGCCTGGCTGGCTCAGTCAGAAGAGCATGCAACTCTGGATTGTGAATTTGAGCCCCAAGTTGGATGTAGAGATTACCAAAAATAAATAAACTGTAAAAAATTACAAAATAATGCTTTACAGAGTTAGGACTTGGCTTCGGATTAATTTGTTTGCCTTTTGTGCTAATAATTATTCTTTTAGAAATCTCAGCAGTTCTTTATGTTTTCTGCCAGATATGTCTGAGAATTTTGTGGCTCTTGTTTTTAACGTTAAAAGTCTGATGGAACATATAGTATATATATATGCCATGTGTTACGGAATGCCTCCAGATGAGGTCTAGAGATAGCCTCATGTCTATTTAGAACACGTTTTTCCAGTAAATACATTTCTCAGAAGCTCATGAGAAAAACAATTAGTTTTTCTAACTTTTTAGATTTTGGAACTGCAGCTATATTAAGGGTTTTGGAACTGTATGCTTTTTATAATTCATGTAAAGATTTGTATATGTTATAGAACTGAATTCAGTATTTCAGAGTGTTTTCACAGTTCTAGGTGTGGATCATCATAACTTGAATTTTATCAGGTTAAATTTATTTATTTATTTATTTATTTATTTGTAATGTTTATTTATTTTTGAGAGAGCACAAGCAGGGAAGGGGCAGAGAGAGAGAGAGAGAGAGAGGGAGAACACAGAATCTGAAGCAGGCTCCAGGCTCTTGAGCTGTCAGCACAGAGCCTGACGTGGGGCTCAACCTCTTGAACGGTGAGATCATGACCTGAGCTGAAGTCAGAGGCTTATTAACTGAATGAACCACTCAAGGTGCCCCTTTACTAGGTTAAATTTTGCAGTCAATTTTTAGAGGAAAAACACTTCTTTTTTTTTTTTTTTTTAAATTTTTTTTTTTCAACGTTTATTTATTTTTGGGACAGAGAGAGACAGAGCATGAACGGGGGAGGGGCAGAGAGAGAGGGAGACACAGAATCGGAAACAGGCTCCAGGCTCCGAGCCATCAGCCCAGAGCCCGACGCGGGGCTCGAACTCACGGACCGCGAGATCGTGACCTGGCCGAAGTCGGACGCTTAACCGACTGCGCCACCCAGGCGCCCCAGAGGAAAAACACTTCTAAATGAAGTTAATTCTGCTGAGTTAAGGCCCAGGTGCAGTGTTCTGTCATCTTGTACCTGCCTGATAGGAACACTGTCCTTGATTGAGAGCATCTATGTGTTTTTGTCTAAGTCTGTTTAAAGAAGACAGAAGGTGTAGGACAGTTGTCTTTGACATTGACCCCTCATGTCCATTTATGGTGTGCAGGTTACTGTTAGAGTCCAAGAGATGTAAGAAGTGGCCTGTGTCAGGGCAAAGATTTCCCAAGTAAATTGTGGTCTGGGTACTTCTGAAAATACTCTGTGGCCATTCTGCTAGGTAAAGAGTTTCAAAGAGACTGAGAAAAAAAGTTTCATACAAAATTGTACATATGAAATTGTTCTGTCAGGGAAAGTAAAAACATTTTAAGTCTATAAAGAAATAGAACAAAATTATTGATGGCCATTATCTTTTGGATTTGCAATGAAATTAATACAATCATTTTTAATTTAATTTTTGTTAAACTAACACTTAGTGGAAGTCTGCTCACTGCTGTGCATTGAAAATACAAAGACCAGTCAGAACCATACTCTGACCTTCAGAGTGCTTAAAATACTGTAGTGACTACATATAATTATTTGGGGTACTTTTATAATGGTTTAGAATATAAGAGGTGGTTTTTAAAGGGGAAAAAATGGCTCCTGCCAGTAAAGACCTTAACTGATTAGGGGTGCTGGTTAAGGAGATTGTTCTTATAATCATCACATGAGGATGAGAACAAAAAGCGTTTTAAGTACCATAAGTAAAATTCTTTGAAACATTTCATGTTTAATTATTTTCACAAGATGCATTATTTCACTTTTTATAAGCAGGTATTTGCATTAAATATAAAAGTATGTATTTTCAGCTGTTAAAGAATCATTGAATACGGACCTACAAACAAGAAAAGAAAAAGATACTTCAAACGAAAACCGACAAAAATTAAGAATATTTTATCAGGTAAACATCTGGCCCTTCATTTTTAAGTAATCATGAAACACCTTTGTTTTGCACATCACGTCTGAAATATTTTGCATATTTAAATGAAAGAATGTCTCTAATTTGATTTTCTTTTTAAGTCGTTTTAACTATTTTTAAAGGGGATGATGAAACAATATCTTGAGATGTTTAAGTTGGAGATTTGCTGTTTTTTGTTATTTTCAAGTTCCTTTATAACAACAACACGAGACAACAAACCGAAGCAAGAGACGACCTACATTGCCCATGGTGTACTCTGAATTGCCGCAAACTTTATAGCTTACTCAAGCATCTTAAACTCTGCCACAGCAGATTTATCTTCAATTATGTTGTAAGTAACTTTTTTAATGTTTGTTTATTTTTGAGAGTGAGGGTGAGCAAGGGAGGGGCGGAGAGAGAGGAGGCCGAGGATCCGAAATGGGCTCTGTGCTGACAGCAGAGAGCCAGATGTAGGGCTCGAACTCAGCGAAGCGTGAGGTCATGACCTGAGCTGAAGTCGGACGCCTAACTAACTGACCGAGCCACCTAGGCACCCCCTTTTTTTTTCCTACCAGTAATATATAAGACAGTCTGACTTTCAAAAATTGTGCTTTTTTTAGGAGTACACTTAGCATGTTGAGCACCAAGTAATGTATAGAATTGTTGAATCACTTTTGTACACCTGAAACTAATATAACACTGTACGTTAATTATATTGAAATTAAAACATGATAAAATAAATTTCCCTTCTGCAAAAAATACCAAAATCTTTGCATTTGATGGATTGCTTAATGCATGAATTACAGTGATTCGGTTTGTATATATTTGCATATTGCACCTATATTGACACACATAATCCTCACACCAGCTCTTTGAATTAAGTGGTAATTTCTTTATTCTTGCTCAAACAAGAAATAATTTGTACAAAATTACCAAGCCAGTGAATGTCACAGCCAGGATTTTAACACAGATCTTCTTGAGTCCAGATCTTCTCACTTCCCTTTCACCATGCTGGTATGTGTAGTTTATTTTAGTTTCCAAAACATTAAGAACCCACTAGTACTTTTTAAAATAAATTGGCATGTTAGGTGTTCAGGGTAGGGATAATTAATATTTCCTTATTATAAGCATCTTGCCATTTTTCTTACAGTATCATCCAAAAGGTGCTAGGATAGATGTTTCTATCAACGAGTGTTATGATGGCTCCTATGCAGGAAATCCTCAGGATATTCATCGCCAACCTGGATTTGCTTTTAGCCGAAATGGACCAGTAAAAAGAACGCCTATCACACACATTCTTGTGTGCAGGTAGGTAAAAAGGTCATACAACAAAAGTTTATCCTCTGACTTTTATTGATGATGGTGGAAGAACAAAGGAGAGCCAGACAAAGCTACTATTTAGGTGGGAGTCATTATTTCAGATTGTTAGCTAAGTCTCTGGGGTGGTATACTGCTTTATAACCCTCCCCAGCTCCCACAGTGATTTTCTTACTTCCTCCTTAGAACTTTTTCCTGTGTTTTAAATGTTAATATCACGACTGCTCTAGTGGTTCGAGAGATTAAGGAATTTTTCCAGTGGAAGTTAGTATGTGCATACCTAGATAGGAAACAAGGAACATACTCTATTTGAGAGATGTGAAATAGAAAGAATCCCTGTCACTCAGTGTTCCATCAACATCTCTTTCCATTAGACCAAAACGAACAAAAGCAAGCATGTCTGAATTTCTTGAATCTGAAGATGGAGAAGTGGAACAGCAGCGAACGTACAGTAGTGGACACAACCGTCTGTATTTCCATAGTGATACTTGTTTACCTCTCCGTCCACAAGAAATGGAAGTAGACAGTGAAGATGAAAAGGATCCTGAATGGCTAAGAGAAAAAACCATTACAGTAAGTATTACTAGTATCACTATTGACTGTGACTTTAGAATCTTACGGATTTGTGTTTAAAAACTATTGTTTAATATGATTTAAAATCTTGACTTAATGTACAGGAGCTCTTTCTAAATGAAGGAATTTGATGGGGCGCCTGGGTGGCTCAGTCGGTTAAGCGGCTGACTTTGGCTCAGGTCATGATCTCGCGGTCCGTGAGTTCGAGCCCCGCGTCGGGCTCTGTGCTGACAGCTCAGAGCCTGGATCCTGTTTCAGATTCTGTGTCTCTCTCTCTCTGACGCTCCCCCATTCATACTCTCTCTCTCTCTGTCTAAAAAATAAATAAACGTTAAAAAAAAAATTAATAAAAAAATAAGTAAATAAATGAAGGAATTTTGGAATCTGCAATTTTTTTATTATTATATTTTATTTAAATAATTTTTTTTAATATTTGTTTTTGAAATAAACGTTGGAAAAAAAAAATATTTGTTTTTGAGAGAGGGAGAGGGAGGGAGACTGTGAATGGGGGAGGAGCAGAGAGAGAGGGAGACACAGAATCGGAAGCAGTCTCCAGGTATGAGCTGTCAGCACAGAGCCCAATGTGGGACTCAACCTCTTGAACCATGAGATCATGACCTGAGCCACTCAGGTGCCCCCACAGGTGTTTTTTTGTTTTTTTTTTTTTTTTTAAGATTTTCTTTTCTTTTTTTATTTTAGAGAGCACGTATGAGTGGGGGAGAGGGGCAGAGAATCTTACACAGGCTCCACACTCAGCACGGAGTGAGACATGGGGCTTCATTCCACAACCCTGGGATCATGACCCGAGTCAAAATCAAGAGTTGGATGTTCAACCAACCGAGCCATCCAGGCACCCCTAAAGATTTGATTGGATTTGATATTATTTACTGGAAGTTTATTTATTTATTTATAGAGAGAGAGTGTGAGTAGGAGAAGGGCAGAGAGAGAGACAGAGAGAGAATCCTAAACAGGCTCCACAGTGTCAGCACAGAGCCCAATGGGGCTCAATCTCACGAACTGTAAGCTGAAATCAAGAGTTGAATGCTTAACCAACTGAGCCACCCAAGCACCCCAAAGATTTTATTTTTAAGTAATCTCTACACCTGACTTGGGGCTCGAACTCACAACCCTGAGATCAAGAGTCTCATGTTCCACCGACAGAGCCAGCCGGGTGCCCCTCCACAATTTTTGTAATTGTGTTATTTAAACAGTTATCAACTGGGGCGCCTGGGTGACTCAGTTGGTTAAGCGTCCCACTCAGTTTCAGCTCAGGTCATGATCTCACAGTTCATGAGTTCGAACCCTATGTCAGGCTTCACACAGCATGCTTGGGATTCTCTTTTTTTTCTCTTTCTCTCTCTCAAAATAAATCAACTTTAAAATAAAAAAAAAATATGGGGCGCCTGGGTGGCGCAGTCGGTTAAGCGTCCGAGTTCAGCCAGGTCACGATCTCACGGTCCGTGAGTTCGAGCCCCGCGTCGGGCTCTGGGCTGATGGCTCAGAGCCTGGAGCCTGTTTCCGATTCTGTGTCTCCCTCTCTCTGCCCCTCCCCCGTTCATGCTCTGTCTCTCTCTGTCCCAAAAATAAATAAACGTTGAAAAAAAAAAAATTAAAAAAAAAAATATTTTTCCCGTTTTTTTGTTGTTTTTTTTTTTTTAATTTTTTTAAATTTACATCCAAATTAGCATATAGTGCAACAATGATTTCAGGAGTAGATTCCTTAATGCCCCTTACCCATTTAGCCCATTCCCCCTCCCACAACCCGTCCAGCAACCCTCTGTTTGTTCTCTATATTTACGAGTCTCTTCTGTTTTGTTCCCCTCCCTGTTTTTATATTATTTTTACCTCCCTTGTGTTCATCTGTTCTGTGTCGTAAAGTCCTCATATGAGTGAAGTCATATGATTTTTGTCTTTCTCTAATTTCGCTTAGCATAATACCCTCTAGTTCCATCCACATAGTTGCGAGTGACATAAAAAAGTCTTTCATAAATAAAAATGAAACAGTTACTAACTAAAGAAAATACAGGTTTTCTTGTGATTTTGTATTGTGTTTTCATTTTTTAATAGGTAACACTTTCGTAACTTAGGGTTTCCCTTTTAAAATTACTACTTAAAATAAAAGCTGTTTGATGTTCCCACTTTGCTGTGTAAGTAAATTGTGGTATTAGTTACAAAAGTTCAGTTTTTTACATTCTCACAATTTTTTCTTAGAAATACCAATTCTGTTTATTGTGCACTTAATAGATATTTTTTCTTTCCTTTTAGCAAATTGAGGAATTTTCTGATGTTAATGAAGGAGAGAAGGAGGTGATGAAACTATGGAATCTCCATGTCATGAAACATGGGTAGGGTATTCCTAAATTTAAATATTCCATTTCCTTTTTGCTCTTCTTGCTACTTCACATTCTATAAATCTGTGTTTGAATCTTATTTAAAATTCCGTTAGCTTTGACATAATGTGCCCTAATCTTACTCTAATCCAAACTATTATAACTGCATAAGGAAAAAGGGATTTATGTAAGGAAGGTGTAACCTCTAACGGCATTTTTTATCTTTAATATGTCTTTTTAATGACCCAATTTTCATTTCTTTTATTGCCAAGGATTAAAAAGATAACGTCCTGTGCTGTATGTGTGGAAATCCTGAAAATTACTTATCACAGTTATTACCATAATTTTTAAAATTGCTTAATTATGAAGAATAAGATAGAAGTAGCTTTTCTGATTTCTTACTACCGTTCCATAGAAGTCAGGGTAGAACAGTACTTCTTGTGCCTTTATGGCTAAAAGCGTGTTCCACGACATTGCTTTTCCTACAGTTCTGTCTCCTTCCCTGTGGGAACTGTTTGCCCATCAATACACGTTTTTTTTCTCCTCTGACTCCATTATTAGATCCTCATTTAAGGCTTTCTTCTATAGTACAAGCAGCCAAGGTTTTTTCATTTGTAATGAAATAAATGGGAAGGAGCACTTTTGTTTCTTTACTCCTGGGAGTGAAGAGGAATTGGTGCAGAAGTTCTGTCTAGCCCAGATGTCTAGGGTGCATGAGCCATAGCCTTTTTTTGTATATGGTCTTGAGCTAAGAATAGTCTTCACGTTTTAAGTGGGTTGAAAGAAAAAAAAGAGGAAGACAGCGGATCGCAAAGCCTAAAATGTTTCTCTGTCCTTTCATAGAAGATGTTTGCCTGGTCCGTGGTCTAGTCATTAAAACTCCATTGTGAGTAAAGTATGTATGTGGAAGCTTAGTGTCTATTTTTTCTTTTGTCCTGATATGCCAGTTTCAAGATAGAATTTTAGTCGTATTACTATATTGAGTTCCATTTTCATTCCTTGATCCAAATCTGCTAGAATAACAACTATTGGGGTTCATGATTTACCAACATTATAAAGTGGCAGGTAGCTGGGTAAACTTTGGATTTTACGATATCTGCAGGCAGACTTTACAGACCTTGTTGAACTCACAGTTTCAGTGGGTAACTGAGCAGCCATTCTCCTGTTTGGTTTAATTTTATTTTTTCAAATTCTATTCATTGTGGGTGCACCCTGCATGCTTTCTACTAACACAACCACACTGTACCACGTTTGTTGTGACATCTTCGAATCTTTTTTTTTTTTTTTTTAAATGTTTGTTTATTTTTGAGAGAGAGACTGAGACAGAGTGCTTCCTGGGGAGGGGCAGAGAGAGAGGGAGGGAGGCACAAAATCCAAAGCAGGCTCTAGGCTCTGAGCTGTCAGCACACAGCCCGACGCAGGGCTTGAACCCATGAACCGCGAGATCATAACCTGAGCCAAAGTCGGACGCCGAACCCAGGCGCCCCTCAAATCTTTTTTTAACGTGGCTTTTTTTTCTGTTGTATTGAGAAATAATTGACATATATCACTTTATAAGGCGTATCATATGATGGTTTGATTTACATATATTGTGAAGTGATTACAATAGTTTAGCTAAAATCCCTGTTCTCATACAGATATAATAAAAAGAATAAAGAAAAAAATTTTCTCCTTGTGTTGAGAACTCTTAGTACTCTTTTGACAACTTTCCTATATATCATACAACAGTGTTAGCTATTGTTATCATGTTGTGCATTATATCCCTAGTTCTTATGTATCTTACAACTGAAGGTTTGTACCTTTTGAATACCTTCCTCCAATCCCCCCTTCCCCCCACCTTCTGCCTTTGGTGCCTGTAAGTTTGATCTTTTTTTTTTTTTTTTTTCTTTAACATTTTTATTTTTGGGACAGAGAGAGACAGAGCATGAACGGGGGAGGGGCAGAGAGACAGGGAGACACAGAATCAGAAACAGGCTCCAGGCTCCGAGCCATCAGCCCAGAGCCCGACGCGGGGCTCGAACTCACGGACCGCGAGATCGTGACCTGGCTGAAGTCGGACGCTTAACCGACTGCGCCACCTAGGCGCCCCTGATCTTTTTTTAAAATGAGTTTTGTTTTTATTTTTTTTAAGTACTCTCTCCCAGCATGGTGCTCAAACTCACAACCCCGAGATCAAGAGTCGTATGCTCTACCAACAGAGCCAGCCAGATGCCCCTGTTTTTTTTGGATTCCACATATAAATGAGATCATACAGTATTTGTCCTTCTTTCTGACTTCTTTTACTTAGCAGAATGCTTACAAGGTCCATCCATATTGTCACAAATGTGACATCTTTGTTTCCTTAAAGGTTTTCCGTGAACTGAAAATGCAGAGAAATGCTGCTTCTGAAATAGCAAAGTGTGTCAAGGTCAAGGGAGAGAATAAAGGGGATAGCTAACTTGTTTGTAGAGAGTTCATGAAGGTGGTGCTGGCAAGAGAAAATGCTTTATATACTCTTAATACTGTTGTGTGCAATTTCATTAGGACAGACAGAAATGATTTCTATTTAAGCTCTGGTTAAATTAAATCTCTTAAAAATTTTAAAACCGTAAGCCCATTCAGGTCACTGAATCTCAGCTTCATTGTAGTTTTACTGCTTGTTAAATCATCACTTACTGGAGTATCGTCATAGTTATGTTGCATTTGACAAAAATGCTTTGTATTACTATTGATGTTTGTGTTATTTTTATTAAATAGGTTTATTGCTGACAATCAAATGAATCATGCCTGTATGCTGTTTGTAGAAAACTATGGACAGAAAATAATTAAGAAGAATTTATGTCGAAACTTCATGCTTCATCTAGTCAGCATGCATGACTTTAATCTTATTAGCATAATGTCAATAGATAAAGCTGTTACCAAGCTCCGTGAAATGCAGCAAAAATTAGAAAAAGGAGAATCTGCTTCCCCTGCAAATGAAGAAATCACTGAAGAACAAAATGGGACAGCAAATGGATTTAGTGAAATTAACTCAAAAGAGAAAGCTTTGGAAGCAGATGGTGTCTCAGGGGTTTCAAAACAGAGCAAAAAACAAAAACTCTGAAAAGAAAAGGCCTAACCCCATGTTACGGACAAACACTGAAATTGTCATTCTAGGGAATTCAGCCTCTAGGAAGGGTTTTGTTTTTGTTTGTAATCATAGGTTTCAAACAGGCACTGTTAGATGAAGTAAATGATTTCAACAAGGGTATTTGTATCAGGGTTCTACTTCACTTCATTATGCAGCATTACATGTATATCAGTTTTATTGATGTCATTAAAACACTCTCTAGTTTGAGCATGAAAAGCAATACTTCAAAGAAAGTATTTTTAACTTTAACAATTGTCTTATGAAATATATTGAATTGATAAGCTAGAAATTATTTCCTATATTTAAATTACAATGTTTTTTGCATTTGTGACTGGCTGTTTTTCTACTTTGTAATTGTGAAACCTTTTCTTGGGGAGGGAAAATTGGAGTGTGATTCCCTTTTTTAAAAATTGGAGATTTCTTGAAATTATGTTGCATTATTATTTGCAATCAAACCTTGATCCTTGATTTTGAAATCATTTATCAATTTGGAATGAGATTACAATGAGATATTTTATCTAAGTTCATTTTACAATTTTAAAATAGCACTTCTTCATCTTATGCCTGTTTGAGGAAATGTTAATTTTTCATATAGTTGACAGTGAAATGTCATATTGGCTTACAAGGTTACTGACCATTTGTTTTTATGTGGATAATTTTATTGCATTGCTCACCCAGTATATTTTTTTAAACTTGAACATTTGCTGTTTGGTTTTTTGGTTTTTTTTTTCCCAACATGGTAATCACATTGAAAATTCAGCTGTCCGCATCTTTTCATTATAAACTAAGGGAAGAATGAGTTTGGGATTTTTAAGATGCCACTTTTGAGGAAGGAAATGTTCTATAAAAATGAACCAGAAGATGTTATAACTTGTTTTTTTCTTTGCAAGGATGTCTTTGTAATGTATTTCATGATTAGAATATCCAATACAGATAAGCTGACTTGAATTGTGAGCAGTTTTGCCCTGTGAGATATGTGTTTTATGCACATATTTGCAGTTGGATTTTCTCCAACAGAAAGTGGTTTCACTACTGGCACATTAACAAGCACCAATAGATTTTTATTCCAACTCCAAGCACTGTGGTTGAGTAACATCACCTCAATTTTTTATTATCCTTAAAGATAATTGCATTTTCATATTCTTTATTTATAAAGGATCAATGCTGCTGTAAATACAGGTATTTTTAATTTTTTAATTTCATTCCACCACCATCAGATGCAGTTCCCTATTTTGTTTAATGAAGGGATATATAAGCTTTCTAATGGTGTCTTCAGAAATTTATAAAATGTAAATACTGATTTGATTGGTCTTTTAAGATGTGTTTAACTGTGAGGCTATTTAACTAATAGTGTGGATGTGATTTGTCATCCAGTATTAAGTTCTTAGTCATTGATTTTTGTGTTAAAAAAATAGGAAAGAGGGAAACTGCAGCTTTCATTACAGACTCCTTGATTGGTAAGCTCTCTACATGAGGAGTTACAGTCAACTCTGATCATGCCTCTGGATAGTGAATCTCGAGCATTTCTCTCGGGCTTTAATTTGCTAAAGCTGTGCACATATGTAAAAAAAAAATAGATTATTTTAGGGGAGATGTAGGTGTAGAATTATTGCTTATGTCATTTCTTAAGCAGTTATGCTCTTAATGCTTAAAAGAAGGCTAGCATTGTTTGCACAAAAAGTCGGTGATTCCCTCCCCCAAATAGTAATGAAATTACTTCTGTTGAGTAAACTTTTTATGTCATCTTATAATAAAAGCTGAAAAAATCCCTTTGTTTCTATTTATAAAAAAATGCTTTTCTATATGTACCCTTGATAAGAGATTTTGAAGAAATCATGTAAGATGATAAAGCATTTGAATGGTACAGTAGATGTAAAAAAAAAAATTCAGTTTAAAAGAACGTTTGTTTTTACATTAAATGTTTATTTGAAATCAAATGATTTTGTACATAAAGTTCAATAATATAAAAGCTGTATTCTGTTTTGGTTTTGGTTTTGGTTTTATTATGCATTGTTAATGCGTATACTGAAATATTCTTTTGGCTATGATAGTAAGGATCCAGAAAAAGTACACCCACTGGTCAGAACTAGAAATTACGAAAAAAAATTAATGTAAAATCCTGCTTTCAGTTCCAGTGACGTCAAATGCAACTAGTATGTTACTTATGGTAATTTTGGTAATAGTCTAAAAATATTTTTACAGTTCAATGGCAATGTTAACCTAATAGCTTATCCATCTCTGTGGTTTTTTCTTTCTTTTTAATGAAAAAGAATTTATCTTGGCCTTCAAAAAGCTCATAGAGGGGGTACAAATGAGAATTATAAAGTAAAATGAGGGGTGCCTGGGTGACTCAGCTAAGTGTCCGACTCTTGGTTTCGGCCCAGGTCATGATCTCGTGGTTTGTGAGATCAAGCCCTGCTTGGGGCTCTGCATTCACAGTGCAGAGGCTGCCTGGGATTCTCTCTCGCGCTCTTTCTCTGCCCCTCCCCCGCTTGCTGTCTCTCAAAAAAATAAACTTTAAAAGGATACGCCGTATAATAAAGTTATATACTACATTCTGTGAGGTTAGTTGTTGAAGTTAACTCTGGACAGATAGGGGAAGCTTTACAGAAGAGTTGACAGTTTGGCTGCTCTTGATTGGTAATAGCCTGTGGCCTGTATGCAGGTTGCTGTGTCGTCTTTGAGCTGCGTGCCCCTGTGCTTCCAAAGCTTACTGTATGTAGTATCTTCTAAGCAGTTGCTTCGCCTTTCATTACGTTGCAAGGCCCATCTCACTGGCCTTAGTACTGCCTCACGGTTTTAGTTGGTGCTCAGATATTTGGTGACACGAGCTCAGGGCTTTATAAGGGTTTGGATTTCAGCCAGTAGGAGTATTTGGAGATTACCGCACAGATAGGACACAAACCAGCCTGTGTTTTTGGTGAGCCGTGACGGTAAGAATCTGGGAGGGAAGAGGCTCTGCACAGGAAGAATCAATCACTAGGATGCTACTGTAATAGCCCAGGTGAGATATGCAACAGCCCGTCCTGAGAAGCCCTCATTCAGCGGTGTTGTGGGATGAAGGAGTGATGAGGTGAAGAAGAGTACTGCAGAAAGGAAGCAGTAGTCCTGTAGTGTAGAGAAGGAGTAAGAGCCACTTGAAGGGAGTGAAGTGCTTGGAAACAGTGTTGATGCGTTGAATGCATGGGAAAGGAGTTAGGCTTATGAAGAGTGTGTGGAAAATGGGGCTCTACCAAGACAGGCAAAGAATTTGGGGGAGAATGGATGGGAGGCTTAAGCATGAATGCAGACTAAGACGAGACAGAAGCCAAAGATAAAAGTTACCAGAAAGGGAAAGAATAAGAGCAAGAACACAGATGGACTCAGCTTGCTAAAGGAGGAAGTTTTGCTAATACAGTCATTAGAAAGTCACTACCGGCACATCACCAAGCACTCAAGACATTTCCAGTGGGAAAATAAGTTGGTACGAAGTCTAGAGAGAGCAATCTGGTATGTTCTATTAAAATCATGCATTTTGTCTTGCCCTAACAATTCCATCTTTAGGTAGTTATCCTACAGATAAACTAGAACATGTGTAAAATGACAAATTGCTACCACTGTTGAAAACAGGTTAGACAGAAGTCACTAGGGAACCAGTTAAATGATACACTCCATATGTGGAATACTATGCAGCAATGAAAAAGGATCAAGGTTTTTTGCAACGATAAAGGGTACAGAACAGTTTCTAGCATGCTTCAAATTTAATTGAAAAACGAATATACCCCATTTGGTTATAGAATATGTCTGAAGAATACATAGAAATAGCTGCTTTGGGGGAAGATAGCTGGAGTAGAGAACAGATGAGTCTTTTCACATTGCCATTTTTGAAACCTCTCAATTTATGTATTTTTTATAGTTCATGTTTATTTTTGAGAGAAACAGCGCGCCAGTGGGGTAAGGGCAGAGAGAGGGAGACACAGAATCTGAAGCAGGCTCCAGACTCTGAGCTGTCAGTACAGAGCCCGACATGGGGCTCAAACTCACAAACCATGAGATGGCCTGAGCCAAAGTCAGCCGCTTAACTGACATAGCCACAAAGGAGCCCCAAGTTCTTACATGTTTTTTTAAATGTTTTATTTATTTGGGGTTTGGGGAGCAGAGAGAGGAAGATAGAGAATCCCAACCAGACTCCACACTGTCAGCGCAGGGCCTGACACAGGGCTTGATCCCATGACCCTGAGATCATGACCTAAGCGGAAATGAAGAGTTGGACGCTTAAATGACTGAGCTATCCAGGTGTCCTCCAGTTTTTTTTAATCTTTATTTTCGAGAGAGAGACAGAGTGCGAGCAGGGGAGGAACAGAGAGAGAGAGGGAGACACAGAATCCCAAGCAGTCTCCAGGCTCCAAGCTGTCAGCACAGAGCCTGACGCGAGGCTGGAACTCCGGAACCGTGAGATCATGACCAGAGCCAACGTCGGCTGCTCAACCGACTAAGCCACCCAGGCGCCCCTTCCTATAGTTCTTATATTTAAAAAATCTTTAAAAAATTAAGTCCGGACAATAGAAAAGGTAATTGAAGAAGGATGGTGTTCTCACTAGGAAAAAGGCAAAATGGGTAAGTGTGTAGCACAGAGCTCTGAGCACAGTAAATTTCTATGAAGTAAAAATAGTCATTGTCAAAAATAGTTTCTAAAAATTCAATTTGGGGGCACCTGGTTGGCTCAGTCGGTTGTGTCCAACTCTTTGGCCCCCAGGTCGTGATCTCAGGGTCATGGGATCGAGCTCAGCATGGAACCTGCTTGGGATTCATTCATATTCATTCTCTCTCTCTCTCTCTCCCCCCTGCCCCCGCTCATGCTCTAAACTTAAAAAAATTAAAATTCCATTTTATTAAGTATAAATAGTATGCCGCTCCTAGAAAGGTGGAAATATGCGAGGTTCTGTTAATTACACCAAGTACCACATTAAAGGAGAGATCTCATTAATGGTTCCTGGTTGTTGTCAGAATGAAATTCATACTCTTCCTGACCTGACTTTATTTATCTTTCCAGTCTTACCTCATGTATGCAGTCTCCCCTCCAACCAAGTGGAGTACCAGGACATGGCAGAAGTTAAATACACACCATGCACTCTGTTGTTCTCAGGATATAGTCTATGATCCAATTCCTGGAGTATCTTGGGTTCCTATGTACTGCTTCCTATGAGGGTAAGGTTGATTTTTATAAAAGGCTAAAAACTCACTAAGTACATTCTTAGACAAGCCTAAGATTGTTACTTAAATGTCACATGGGATGAATCACTTTATAAAGCTGGTTCTAGAAAACAGGGTTGATACTGGACTATTGTATTTATCTTTTCCCATTTTTAAAAAAATATTTATTTTGAGAGACAGAGAAACCATGAGCAGGGGTGGGGCAGAGAGAGAGGGAGAAAGAATCTATGCTGAGCGTGGAGCCTGATGTGGGACTCGACCCCATGAGCTGCGAGATCATGACCTGGGTGGAAACCAAGAGTCAGAGGCTTAACCAACTGAGTCACCCAGGCGCCTCGAGATTAAAAGCTTTTATGAGAGATTAGTTTTATTTTAGCAAATACAGCTTTTGTCTTTTAAGAAGAAAAGTACTAGGTCTTCATTTAAAAGTATTTCTCAGGTGTGCCTGGGTGGCTCAGTTGGTTAAGCCCACTTCGGCTCAGGTCATGATCCCACGGTCTGTGAGTTCGAGCCCCACGGTCTGTGAGTTCGAGCCCCACGTCGGGCTCTGTGCTGACAGCTCAGAGCCTGGAGCCCATTTCAGAGTCTGTGTCTCCCTCTCTCTCTGCCCCTCCCCTGTTCATGCTCTGTCTCTGTCTCAAAAATAAATAAACGTTAAAAAAAAGAAAAAAAGTATTTCTCAGATGCCCAGATATCAGGCAATGTAGGGTGTCAAGGAGATCCCACAGTTGTGTATTTCACAGACCAGTAATACACATTTTTCACATTGCTGACTTTTTGTTTTGTCTGGTTAGACGATTTGCAAACAGAACAATCAAACCTGACTGACGTCCACTGGCACTTTCACTTTATAAAAGGTCAGTACATAAAGAACAGGAGGGATTATTTCAGAATAAAGGATAGTCTTTTTAGTAGACTACATTTAGATTTGCAACAGAATTACTGTGGAGACTGACTTTTGGTTACTTTGGAGCAGTTGCTCCCAAATCTGCCTTCCAAATAGAACCATTCTGTTTCTTAAAACACACACACACAACAACAACAACAAAAAGCCTGATCTCCACTGATACGGATTACATCAGAATTTTTGTTATTTTTAGAAGTTCTCCAGGAAATTTTAGTATGCAGTCAGGACTGAGAACATCTGCTACAGTAGATACAAAACCTCAAGGAACTTACAATCTAGTGAGTTCAAAGGTTGTTACCAACTTAAATACCCACAAGGCCAGTGAAATGGGTTACGCAGCTGACTGTTACACCAACTTGGGAAGACCAGGAATAAAGTTTTCCAGACAGAAAATAAACATACAACATACAAATGAACAGGCAGCAGCAAAGCACCGAGACTTCTCAATACTAGAAGCTAGAAAGAGCGATGACTTCAAGTTCTCAGGGGAAATGATCTCCGATCTAGAATTCTTAACCAGTCACCACCACTCAAGTGGAGGAAAAAGGAAGGAATTTCCACATCTCTTTCCCCAAAATCTTGCCTCCTGGGTAATGATTCCCAGGAAGTGGAGGAAACGCTTCACTAAAATAATGGAAGAATCCAAGGAAGAAGACCTGGAATGTGGGGAACAGAAAGGGCGGCACTGGATGCGAGCTGAGCAAAGTCCACATTCCGGCATGGGGCTCTACATGCATGTGGCTGCCTGAGCCAGGCTGGGAGACACCCACATGAGTGTGTTTCTGTCAGTAACAGTCGTCACAAGAGCTTGCTGTTACCAATAATTTAATACATTTCAGTTCTTGACCTTGGACTAATCCTTCATGTAATAACAGAGGCCCTCAGGTGCTTGCTTTTACCCCTTTACAGGGAAATCCCTCCTAAGAGCTGCATTTACTTTTTCTATTTACTGTTCTATTTTTTTGTTTTGACATTAAATCTATCACATAGCCTCAGAATTTATGCTTCTCCGAGAAAACGGAGTATCATGTCTTTCCTATTCCTCCTGGTAAACACAACTAAAAGTTCTGGAAAAAAATGTGAAAAAAAAAAAGCCACCTAAGAAGACTCTGAAGATCCGGTCAACTGGCTCGGAATCTCAGAACCCAAGGATCAACACAGTGGTGAGTTCCTTGGATTTTCTTGTCTCGTGTATCCCAGAGCTGGGGCTGAGGAAGCCAGCAACCAGGAAATGCCAACAAAGAAAGACAAAAAAAGCCCCAACAAAAAAGCCTGCTCTCTCTAGCCAAAGGACCACAAAAGGGGCAGCCTTGTAAGACAGCCTTTAGCCAACCACAGCTTTCTTCCAGGCAAACGCTACTGTACAGGGTTGAATAGTGGCCCATAAAACAATATGCCCACATCTTGGAACTTGTGATGGTGACCTCATTTGGAAAAATAATCTCTGTAGATATAAATAAGTTAAGGATCTTGAGATAAGATCATCGTGGATTATCTGGATGGGTCCTAAAGCCAAGACAAGTGTCCTTGTAAGAAACAGAAGGGTGGCCGTGAGAAGACAGGGTCAGACTCCGAGATTGGAGTTATGCAGGGGCAAGTGAAGGAGTATCTGAAGCCACCAGAACCTGGCAGAGGTAAAGAACGGTCCCCTGTAGACCCTTTGGAGGGAGCACAGTCTTGCCAAAACCGTGATTTCAGACTTGTGTCCTCCAAAACTGTGAGAATAAATTCCTGTCTGTTTAAGCCACTGAGACTGTAGAAATTTGTTATGGAAGCTCTAAGATTAACAAAAATAACTACAGAAAAGACTGTTTCCTTATCCTGCCCATGTTGGCAAAGGCCTGGGGTAGTCTAGACTTCCACATTCATGAGGCTGTAATGAGATACCCCAACACCTCTGCCAAGATGGTGTCAGAGAAGACCAAATAGGGAGGCAAAACTTTCACCCCACTGGGCAGCAAGGAAGCCACCTCCCACGGTGAGAGAGGAGCCTGGACCTCCACACCCACCACCAAGATCCCTCTCCCCCTCTCTGATACGCAGTCTTAGAAGAAGCCTAATGAAGAGTCAGGACTTCCACCACTGCTGAGGGGAATGAGGCCACCCCTGCTGCAGTGTCAGCGGGGGTCACAGAAGGAACCCCCCATGCCCATGCGACCAGTAACAGGGGTCTGGTCTCCTCCCGGCTGTCAACAGAGGCCAAGGGGAAGCTAATCTTCTATCTCCACGTGGCAGTAATGAGGCGGTGCCCACCACCCCCACCCCCTGCCCCAACTTCTCCCGCTGGAGTGGTATCAAGAGACCAGCTGAAAGAGATCCAAAGTCTCATAACATAATACAAAATGCCCACATTTCAATAGAAAATCACGTTGTATCAAGAACCAGAAAGATCTCAAAAGAAAGACAACAGATGCCAACCCCAGGCTGACAAAGCTATTTGAATTATCTGACAAAGATTAAAAAGCACTGTATTAGAGTTCTCCAAAAAACACAGAACCAGTGCACGATTAGAGAAGCTGAGAAGTCCCAAAATCTGCTGCCTGCAAGCTGGGAACCCAGGGAAGCCGGTGATGTAGTTCGTAGGCCTGAGAGCCAATGGTGTAGATTCCAGTCCAGATAGGAAGGCCCTAGAGCCAGAAGCACTGAGGGCAGGAGATCCATGTCCTAGCTCAACAGGCAGAGAGCGAATTCTACTTTCCTCTGCCTTTTGTTCTATTTAAGCCATCAACAGATTGGATGGGGCCCAACACATTGGGGACAGCCACCTGCTTTACTCAAGTCCATCAATTCAAATGCCAATCTTTTCCAGAAACACCCTCACAGAACACCCAGAATAACGTTTTAATTAGCCATCTGAACATCCCTTCACCCAGAAGAACTGACACGTACAACTAAACATCACCAGAGCCATGATTAAAATGTTTCAACAAGCAATTATGAACACACTTGAGCCAGATGAGAAAATGAACAGCCTCAGCAAAGAATATAAAAAAATCTGCACGGAAACAGAAGATATGACTATGACCCAAATGGATGCTTTAGAGCTGAAAAATACAATAACCAAAATATATAACAAAGAGCTCAGTAGGGGCCCAAAAGTAGAATGAATGTGATAGAGGACAGATCAGTGGACTGGAAGTACAACAAGAGGAATTACCTAAAATGAACAACACAGAGAAAGCCAGCTTCAAACAACCAAACAAAACCTCAGGAGTCAGTGGGGATATATGAAAGATGTAAAGTTTGTGTCACTGGAGTCCTAGAAGAAAAGGAAAAAGGGCAGGGCTGAAAAAAGTACTTGAAATAATGGCTGACAACTTTCCAAATTTGGCAAGAGATATAAACCTAACAATTCAAGAAGCTGAGGAACCCAAACAAGATAACCCCAAAGAATCCCAGGCACAGACACATCATAATTATACTTCTAGAAGAATGCCGAAAGTAGGTTCTTGGAACAGAAGGGAAATGGTAATGGAACTTGGAACATCATGAAGGAAAATAAAACACAGTAAACAGAAATACAGATAAATAACAACAGACACTTCTTTTGAGTTTTCTGAAATATTTTTTGTTAGGTCAACATTGTCTATGTTCTAAATGTTTATAGAGAAAATATTTAAGAAAGATAATTACTGTACATGGGGGAGGATAAAGACATGTAAAGATTATTTCACTTGAATGGATAAAACGATGACACCAACAGACTGGGAAGTTTTATATCCCCCGTATCCAAAAGTGGAGCATGACTATTTCATAAGCGGGGTACCGGGGTGGCTCAGTCGGTTAAGCTTCCAACTTCAGCTCAGGTCATGATCTCCCCGGTTCATGAGTTTGAGCCCCACATTGGGCTCACTGCTGTCGGCGCAGAGCCTGCTTGGGATCTTCTGTGCCCCTCTCTCTCTGCCCCTCTCCCACTGGTTCTCTCTCAAAATAAATAAGCTTAAAAAAAACAAAAACAAAAACTTGTAAGCTGAAATGGCATAAAGTGAACAATATCCCCCGCTTTCTAAAAGTTCACATTACGCCACGTCACTTTACAAGAAGACCTACCTCAGTGCGTTTTCACTAATGCAAAGAAATCCAAAGAGGATTTATGCTTTTATGAAAAAAACCATTACCGTATTAATGTAGGTATACCTACATATGTATATCTGTAGAAACACACGTACACAACATACATATGTAATGTATATGCTATACATATATTAATGTATATATACTGTGTATATCAATTGTGTATGTTATAAACGTGTATTTTTAATACCTAGAACAATTACTAAAGAAGCTACAGAATGAGACACTCAAAAACACTATAGATAAGTCAAAATGGAATTCCAAAGTATGTTCAAGCAACCCACAAGAATGCAGAAAACAGAAAACCAGAGAGAACAGAAAACAAAAAAGAAAAGTGGCAAACTTAAATCCTGACAAATCAATAATAACAATTAAATATAAATGGTCTATATAGACCAAACGCAACTCAGAGACTGACGGAGTAAATTAACGACAAAAAACTGTGGCTCAGCTATATGCTATGGGAAACTGACTCCAAATATATTAATATGGAAAAGTTGAAAGCACAGGACAGAAAATATATATCAAGTGAACATTAATCAGAGGAAGGCAAGAGAGGCTGGATTCATATAGATAAAGTAGACTCCGAAGGAAAGAAAATTATCAGAGAGGGACATTACGAAAAAATGGTCAGTCCACCAAAAACATACGGCAATCCTAAGTGTGTATTCATAAGACAAAAGAGTTACAAAAGATGTGAGTCAAAAACTGATTGAATAAGAGAAGAAACAGACAAACCCATTATTACAACACCCCCTTCTCAAGAACTGATAGAGCAACAAGACAGAAAATCAGGAAAGATATATATAGAACTCTACAAGATCAAAACATTCTACTCATTAAGAGGAAGATACGCAGTCTTTTTAAGTGCCCAAAGAACATATACCAAAACTGACCATATGCTGGGATATAAGTCAACAGATATGAAATAATGGAAATCATATACACTGTTCTTCAAACACAGTATAATCAAACTAGAAGTCAATAACAGAAAGATGGCAGGAAAATCTCCCAACACTCAGAAACTAAATAACACATTTCTAGGAAGTCCATGGGCTGAAGAGGAAATCTTGAGGGAGGAAAAAAACTGAGTTCAGCAATTTTGCAGGATACAAGATAAACTACAAAGACATATTCTATATATTAGGAATGAACATGTGAAAACCAAAATTAAAAATACAATACCGTTTACAATCACTAAAATAAAACAAAACAAAACACTTAGGTGTCAATGTAACAAAACTCAGCTTGTATGCTGGAAACTACAAAATGCAGGTAAAAGAAATCAAAAACCTAAATGGATGGAGAAACATACCGTATTCATGGATTGGAAGAATCAACATAGCAAGGATGTCAACTCTTCCCAAACTGATAGGTTTAACACAATGCCTATAGAAATCTCAGCAAGATTTTTTGTAGATATAAACAACATATTCTAAAATCTACATGGGAAGGCAAAGAAACTGGAATACCTAAAACTTCTCTTTCACCTTTTTTCTTTTTTAAGTAATCTCTACACCCAACGTGGGGCTTGAACTCACAACTCCGAGATCAAGAGTAGGATGCTCTACCAACCGAGCCAGCCAGGCGCCCCATTAAAACAACTTTTTAAAAGATGAATAAAAGAGAAGTCAGCCTACCCAATTTTAAAACCTTATATAGCTACAGTAATCACACTGTGTGGTATTGACAGAGGGACAGACCCACAGATCAGTGGAACAAAGAGCCTAGAAACAGGCTCACACAAATATGTCCAACTGATTTTGGACAAAGGGACAACAGCAGTTCAATGGAGGAAAGACAGCCTTTGCTACAAACAACACTGGAGCAACGGATCAGCCGTATGAACAGATATGTTCCTAAGTGAAACTTAACCTTATAAAAAATCAAAATGGATCACAAACATAAATGTAATAGGTTAAGCTCTAAAACTTTCAGGAAAAAACACAGGAAAAACTCTTTGGGGTCCAGTGCTAGGCAGAGTTCACAGACTGGAGAGCAAAAGCACAATCATAAAAGGAAAGATTAATAAATTCAATTTCATCAACAGTAGAAACTTTTATTCTGGAAAAGACCCTGGTATAAGGATGCAAAGACCAGCCAGAGACCAGGTATTTGCAGACCATAAATCCAACAAAGCACTAGCATCTAGAACATATAAAGATAACGTGCTACTCCAACAACTGCTATCATTGATGCCATGGCTGATTCTTATCTACACCTGAGGCTTTCCCCGTAGTGTCCACTCTTCCCAGGAGCACAACGGTTATGAGTAGGGGCTCCAGACCTAATCGGGTCTGGGCTAGGATCCTGACTAGGCTAGTTACTAGTCTTGACCTTAGACAAATTAGTTCACATCTCTTGTGCCTAAGTTCTTTTGTCTCTAAAGTAGAATAACAGTAATAACAGTACAGTATATATCATGTGGATTAAATGAGATAATAAATGTATTCTGAAAATTCAGCATTGTGCCTGGCACGTAGTAGGGGCTCAATAAAGATCAATTCTTATTATCGTTTTAATTATCATCACCCAAACTCTCTCATCCCTCCAAGCATACAAATAGATTTGGAATACTGGGCTCCTTTATCTGTTTAAACAGAATGAGTTGGCTTTTAACAAAATCTTATGTTCACAGTTCAAGGGGGCAAAAAAAAAAGCAGGGGCACCTGGCTGGCTCTGTCACAGTGGAGTATGAGACTCCTGATGCGAGACTCCTGGTGCGAGCCCCACACTGGGTATAGAGATTACTTAAAACCTTTTTTTAAAAACTCTTTTTATTATTCTTTAAAGTTTATTTATTTATTTTGAGGGGGGTCTAGGGAGAGGGAGGGGGGGAGAGAGAGAGAGAGAGAGAGAGAGAGAGAATCCGAGGCAGGCTCCACACCGTCAGCACAGAGCCCAACGTGGGGCTCGAACTCACAAACCAGGAGATCATGACCCGAGCTGAAACTAAGAGTCAGACACTTAGCTTGACTGAGCCACCCAGGCATCCCCAAAAATAAAATCTTAAAAAAACAAAACAAAACAAAAAAACCCCGCAGTATTTAAAGTAGCTTCAGAGTTGAAATTTTGCAATCCACTCCTATCTAGAATTAAGTCAGGTTTTAGTCATTTTTGTGAAAGGGCAGATTCTAAGGATATAAATGTAAGATGTCGCCCTCCTGCAGAGGATAAGAAATAATGAGGTTCAATAAGGAACTGACAAATGAAGGAAATGAGATGAAAACATTCTGGAGAAAATAACCCATCCGTATTCATTCAATCCAACTTTTACTGGACACACATTATATGTCAGGCACGATGCTCAGTATCAGATACACAGAAGATAAAGCCTAAGTAACCTGACAACAAGTTACAATGATATTTGCATTAAAATGACTGGAGACACAAGAAATCCTTTCCTCCCTCTACTTAAAAGTAAAGATTAAAATTGGATTCATCACATCTCACAGAAGAAAAAAATACACACATTTAACTTTGAGGTTTTTATTTTGTTTCAGACAGCTGGACGAGACATCTACACTCTAGCACATCTTCTTAATGGTCACTAAACAGGTGAAAGCGACTTACTTGTATATAAAAAGGCAAGGGAAAAAGGTCATGATTGTCCAACAGGGAATGTGAATCCCCAAATAAATTATCTTACAAAAATATCAAACTTGCGTTTCCACATTTCTACTGTTAAAAATGAAGGAAAAAAATTCACATTAAAAAAAATCTGTAGGCTGGTATAGCAAGTTAAGCTAATCATTTTTACACACTAAGTCCTTCAAATAAATATTTTAAACAAATTGAAGTTTTCCAAAAAATAGGTCAAGTATTTAGCCTATATTTGTTTGGTCCACTAACAGACCGTTTATAAAACTGATATTAAACTGGGCTGTAGCTCATACCCTATCAGGAGTAACACATACATCACTGAGGCTGGACATGCACATGTGCACATGACATACGTGAGAATGGCCACTGCTGTACGTACTACTTCGTAGTTTTACCCTGTAAAAATCCTCCAAACTATCATGAATCGAACTGCAAGGAAAGAAAAAAGCAAGTACTTGCCTATTGTAGACATGTGCTCAGTAATTTAAAAAAACACAAAACCTATCACACTTTTGGGACTTCAAGATCACTGAACAGAAGATAAAATTCAATACTGCTTACAGATACGTGAATGTGGAGAGCATACTCAACACTCACGTGGAGAGCACACAAGTGAAGGCATATTACAGAACTCTGGCCTCTGGCTGGTCTAGTCCTGTTGTTTTATCCTAAAGTCTTACGTGGCCTTGGATCCTTAAAAGATAGAGGTTTAATAAAATAATGTTACACTAGGTTTTTCTGGTCTAATAACCAGCTTTTAAAGAAGTACAGTAGAAGGGTACAGGGCTTTCTGTATCTCCTCATACTTTAAAAGCCAATTTGATTTTTATCGTGATGTTGATATTCCAATTAACACTACGCTAAAAGTAAAACTGACTGCACTACGGTTTTGTCCACAATAGTCAAATCTTTTCTTGCTAAAATGTTCCAAATAAATCCAGTAAACAATTTCCATTTTCAATGGCTTAACTGAGAGATGAATCTAACAATTTTTTTAACCAATTTCAACTATACTGAGCTGAGGACAGCTACATTTAAAACCCTGCAAACCAAAGCCAATCATCCAAAAATCTAGAACACCAACACTTTCCATCCAGGATAGAAAAATGAGCATCCAAAATAAAGAGAACCACAAGATTGATCTAGTAGCCAATCAAAAACCACTTCTCTGTTATTCGAACTAATAGTTACTCGAAGCTTGAAGTTTCCTCCTTCGTTATTATTGGTGGATCCCAGAGTCACAGCTTCAATGTCAAATGTGACAGTGGACCCAGAAGTAACTGCTGGCAACTGATTAGTCATTTCTTTTCCATTTACAAAAACTGCACCTAAAATGTTAAGGTAAAGAGTCATTTACATGTGAGCAATAATGAAGAAATGAAACGGATTCTAGATTACTGATAACACAGCTAATTTCCTAACTCACATCAAGAAAACATTCTGGAACGCCAACTGGTCAAAGAGAATGCATCTCAATATGTTAATTAACCGCCATCCCCAGGAGAAAAAGTTAAAGCTTTAATCACATTTCACAGTTCTGGTCGAGGGTGCTACTCTTTTAGAACAGAGACTGAGTTTCCAATGTGGATGGGATCAAAAGAAACTTGACTCCATTACAAGATTACATCCTGTGAAACAGAAAGACTGTTGTTGCACGTGAAATAAAGAGTCTTTTTCTACCTACTGCTTGACCCATACCAGGAAATAGTAACACATCTTCAGAGGGGATTTTAAAAGTGTGATTACGGTAGAGTAAGGGGCCAAAGAACCCTACGGAGATAAAACAAATTAAGTCAACACTCTCTTCGTTTCATCGATCTGTGTTGAGTTTAGATGCCCTATATACACAGAATCCAGAGGTAGACTCCCTGGTGTAGATCCCACAGTCACCTCTAAGCTAAGGGAGTTTAAGCTGGTCACTTAACCTCTCTGTGGCTCAGTTTTCATCATCTATAAAATGGGTATACTACGACTCCCCACTTCAACAAGTTGTTAAAAGGATTAAATAATTTACTATTTATAAAGGGAACAGAATAATGCCTGGTACGTAGTAGCCATATAGGTATGTCATAAAGACTTGAACTTTCTCGTGTCCTGCTACAAATGCGTGATGTTGGAATAGGTTCAGATGTTACCACAGTAATTCATGTATTTCAAAGAGGAGAGCAGTTGTGTATCTCTTACCATTTGTACTAATGCACACTGCTTGGTCACGCTGCAGAGAGTCATAGCCATTCTGTTTTTCTGCACACACTCCTATACTGTCTCTTCTGTCTGGTTGGCCCACAGTCTCAACTCTGTAAATGAGGGAGAAAGTCATTAATCTTTTTTTTTTTCTTAAATATGATCTGTAACAGTTACTAAGGTTAAAAAGAACAATGTCATCATAATTGCTCTTAGTAATAGCTAACAATGATTCAGCACTTCCTAAATTCCAGGCACTATTCTAAACATTCTGTATCTATCTGCCAATCACCTCATTCGATTCACGTAACAAGCCATGAGGTAGGTAGTACCTCATTATTACCATACCCATTTTATACGTGAGAAGAAACAGGATTAAAAAGAGGCTAAATACCCTGACCCTGATCGCCTGGCTGAGTGCTGGGCCCATGACGGCAACTCAGGCATTCTAATCGCAGGGTGTACGTTAACTACTTGCAGCTGTGACGACGCATTTCCATTTTATGTTCTGGCTCTGGACATATATTCTAGAAAGCCTGTCATGTCATACTTGCCATTATAATAAATGTGACTGTTGCTGCCATCACCTAAACCTTGAACGTGAGAATGTAAGCAATGGTTTGATTACTGTTTGTCAAGTTTTTAAAGCCTTTAAAAAATAGACACTCTAGTCTTTATCAAATGGGTAATATAGTTACGAACATACTTTGCTTGGAGGACTTCATGTGTGGAAAGTTGAAGCATTTCTTTTTGTGTTTTAGTCTCAAAATACATCATCATGCCCTCCAGAAATAGGAACCTTAAATATAAAGTCAACCTATATCTCTACCACCAGATGCATCTTTCCCTCTGTTCCAGAAAGCCAGACTTTGCAAGGACAGAAAAAGAAAAATTAGCAAGGAACAAGATGTAGCTTTACCACGGGAAGAGGTGATGATTTCTAGTCAGCAGAGCCTCAAAATGTCTTATGTTGCAAAGTGGCAAATATGCAAGATCAAGATAAATACGTAGCCAGGTTTCTGAAGTCACTGCACTTGTGAACTGGCGGCAGTCTTAAAGAGGACAGTGACGTCACCGTTATAGCAGAATTGGGAGTCCCAGTCCTCACTCTACCACAGAAACATGGCTTTCACAATGATACTCAGAAACACCTTTCTGAGCGCTCCAGAATCCAGTTAAGAAGTGACAGTACCCCCAGGGGAGCACAACGCTGAAAACAGCTACACTGCAATGGGTAACAAGAGACATTTCACTTTCCCAAGTCAGTCCCTCTTCCAAGCTACCACAGCTCAGTGCCTGGTAAGAACATCTGGCTTCTGACTTTTTCTTTGGGGGGGTGGGGGGGAGAGGGAAGGAGAGGGAGAGGGGGAGAGAGGGGGAGAGAGGGGGAGAGAGAGAGAGAGAGAGAGAGAGAGAGAGGGAGGGGAGTGAAGCATTAATCCAGCATTCTATTTTTTTTTTTTTTTGAATGTTTATTTTTGAGGGAGAGAGAGACTGAACACGAGCAGGAGAGGAGGAGAGAGAGGGAGGCACAGAATCTGAAGCAGGCTCCAGGTTCTGGGCTGTCAGCACAGAGCCCGACACGGGGCTCGAACCCACGAACCACGAGATCATGACCTGAGCTGAAATCCGATGCTTAAACAACTGAGCCACCCAGGCGCCCCATAATCCAGCATTCTAACTCTTTGGAAGGTTGTCTGAAGGACTAATTTCTGTGATGCCTCATTTGGAGAACTGACAGAGTGAGCATAGTATGGCTTCCCAAATGCTGCAAAGAGCAAAGAAATGTGAGTGGTGTGACTGGGAGAAGGTTCATAACTTCAGGCTTCTCTCCCTCGCGAGGAAGGGAGAAGAGGCGAACGTGCTTCTGCACCAACTTTTCATAGGGCTGCTCAAGGCAATGATATCTGTCTCACTTGATGTGGGCACTGCTGGGGAGCTGGCGGGCTCTGGATACCTGGCGGCCACTGAGTACAAGAAAGAGGCAGGCGGCTTGCTGCTGTCACATCAGAGAACAGCCGTGGTACCAACAGGCACCAGAGGGAGCAAGAGACTATGAGCTCCGGAAAGACCCGCAACACTCAGCCCAGGAAAGTCACGTTCTCCCAAAAAAAGGTTTCTGAGGCCCCCAGAATCTCTAGCTGGGTTCACGTGCGAGGGTCACCTCCTACACAAAACCAGATCATGAAAACTGTCAGAGGTGGCTGTTTTCTCATGTGTACAGATCCCAACACAACATTATAGGACATATAAAGAAGCTGGGAAAAAAGACCCAAACAAAAAAACAAAATAGGTCTCAAAAATATCCAAATAATTCAAAACAACCATCATAAAGATGCTCTACAAGCCCAAGAAAATAAGACACGAACAAAATGAGAATATCAACAAAGAGATGAAAAATGTAAAAAATAACCAAACAGGTATTTTGGAGCTGAAGAATACAGTAAGACCTGAAATCTTCACAAGAGGAGTGCAATATCACACAATCAAGCAGAAGAAAAAAACATCAAAATACAGGTCTTTTGAAATTATCCAATCACAAGGAAAAAAAGCATGAAGAAAGTTTAAGAGACTTACAGGAGAAGAGAAAGGGGCAGAATGTTCATTTAAGGAAACAATGGCTAAACACTTCCCAGATATGAAGTTTTGGGAAGAAGCAGCCTACTGGAGACCAACTAGGATGAACCCAAGAGAGCACGCTGAAACACATTACAAACTGTCCAAAGTCAAAGACACAGTGTTTAAAAGTGACTCATCAGGTACAAGGAAGCTCACATAAGACTCTCAGTGGATTTCTAAGTCGAAACCTTGCAGGCAAGAAAGGAGTGAGGTGATACACTCAAAGTGCTTAAAGGAAAAAAAATTCTGCCAACCAAGAATACAATATCTCAAAACTGTCCTTTAGAAAAATGAGGAAGAAATAGGCATCCCTACAAAAGCTGAGGGAGGTCATCCACAGCAGACCTGCCTTACAAGAAATGCTAGAAGGAATCCTTCAAGTTGAAATGAAAAGACTGTAAATAGCAACATGAAAGTATGTGAAAGTATGAAGCTCCCTGGTAAAGGTAAATATATAAACACAGAACACCATAATACTGTAATGGTGGTGGATAAATCACTTTTAATTCTGGTGTAGAAGTTAAAAGGCAAAAGATAAAAAATAACATAACTAAAAGATGTTAATGGATATACAATATGAAAAGATGTATTTATGACATCAATGACGTACAGTGTGGGAGTTGTTATCAGCTTAAAAGAGATTGTTATAACTATAAGCTGTTTTATGTAAGCCCCATGCTAACCACAAAGACAATACTTTCAGAAGACACACTGAAGAAAATAAAAAAGGAATCAAAGCATGTCACTACAAAAAAACAAAAACACAAAACAATAAAACACAAAGAATGGCAGCAAGAGAAGAGAAACACAAAGCTACAAGACAGAAAGCAATGACAAAATGGCAACAATAAGTCCTTCTCTATCAATAATCACTTTAAGCATAAATGGATTGGAGCACCTGAGTGGCTCAGTCAGTTGAACAGCTGACTCTTGATTTCGGCTCAAGTAATGATCCCAGGATCATGGGATCGAGCCCACATCACACTAAGCATAGAGCCTGATTACGATTCTCTCTTTCTCTCTCCCTCTATCCCTCCATCGTGTGCTCTCTCTCTAAAATAAAATTTTAAAAATCTAAATGGATTAAACTCTCCCACTGGAAAGATTGGAGTGGCTGATGAATATAAAAGATCCAGATACTCCATACAAATGGTAAGCAAAAGACAGCAGAGATGGCCATACTTCCATCAGACAAAATAGACTTTATGTTATAAAATAACAAAAGAGGCAAAGAAAGACATTATATAATTAAAAAGGGTCAACTTACCAGGAAGAGATAACAATTGTAAACATATGTGCACCCAACATCAGATCAAATATAGAAAATGAACAATGAGAGAACTGAAGAGAAAAACAGTTACACAATAATAGTAGGAGATTTCAATATCCCATTTTTAAGAAAACAGAACAGACAGAAAATCGATAAGGAACAGAGGATTTGAACACTGTAAACCAAAAGAATGTAATAGACATATACAGAGCATTTTACCCAAGAGAAGTAGAATGAATACATGTTCTCCACAAACACATGTGGAACATTCTCCTGGAATCATCATGTTAGGTCAACAAGTCACGACAAATTTAAGAATACTAAAATCACACTACATACATTTTCTGACCACAACAGAATGAAACTAGAAATTAATGGCAGAAGGAAAACTAGAAAGTTTGAGTACTGTCATGCTAGAGGGCCAGGTATCCCACAGAACAATGGAAGCTTCATGTTTGGAACCCCTCAGACCTTGCACCATGGGTCTCTTCCTTTGGTGGATTCGCATTTGTATCCTTTTGTTGTAACAAAACTCTCATCATAGTGTAGTGCTTTCCTAAGTTCTGTGAGTCATCCTAGCAAATTACAGAATTTGAGGGTGGTCGTGGGAACCCTGGGATTTGTAGTTTTCCATGTAGTTAGAAGTGAGGGGAGGCCTTGGAGACCCCTAAACTTGCAGCTGGTACCTAAAGTGAGGCTACGCTTTTTTTTTTTTAATGTTTGTTTGCTTAGAGAGCTTGAGCAGAGGAGGGGCAGAGAAAGAGGGAGAGAGAGAGAGAATACTAAGCAGGCTCCACACTGTCAGTGCAGAGCCCAATGTGGGGCTCGATCTCACAAAGTGTGAGATCATGACCTGAGCTGAAATCAGGAGTCGGACGCTTAACTGACTGAGCCACCCGGGCTCCCCTGGAGGACTATGCTTTTAACCTTGTGTCTGGCCAACTTGTTGCAAGTATACATTTTTTTAGTTATTAAACATTTTAAACCAAGAATTCAATTAAAATGTCTTGAAATTAATTAAAGATAGTAATACAGAAAAGGTCCTCAACGCAGTGAGAGAAAAGAAATCCTAGGAAGAAAAAAACCCTCCTAATTTGAATAAATCACAAAGTAATTCCTAAAAGCATCTTACCAAAACAGCACGTAATAAATAAGACCAGCACAGCATAAAAAGTTTACAAAAGTTGCTCTGAAAATGGAATGAACCAGGAAAATAAATAGCCAATATGCCTGAAACACAGAATTATTTTCATAGTTCACTAAGAAATAGAACGAAAGTTTAAAATCACTGAATTTTTAAATTACAAGACAAGTAGGGAGGACATTATATCCTAAAAAAACTACTGTAGGTGTTCTTTCACATAACAAGTTTTGTAAGAAACTATATAAGAAAGAAAACTACAGGGCAAATGGGTGGCTTGGTCGGTTAAGCGTCCGACTCTTGATTTCAGCTCAGGTCACGATCTCACGGTTCGTGGGTGCGAGCACAAAGCCACTAGAAATGCATCCACTGCATAGACAAAAGTAGTAGAAAGTCCTAGGCAAAATATTCTGAGAAAGAACAGGGCCACAAAGAGGAGCAATTTCGATGGCAACAAGAAAGCTAATCTATTATCCCTATTATTCTGCACTTTGGCTAACTTTGATTGCGTTTAAGTGACACTCTTTTTATTATACAACCTCAAACTTTTTCTTCACAGTGAATGCTTGGACAAAAATCCAAAAATTCAGTTGCGTCGCTAAGAAATATATGAAAAATACCCAGCTTTATGATAAACAGAAGAAATAAAATAAAGTTTTTGTTTTGGCCTAGCAGCTGCAGATGGAATAAAAACAGCCAGGTCTGCAGCGACATGAGTACCTCACACACTGCCGGGAGGCCTGCAAGTGCTTCCAGAACATAGCCAGTCAGTCTGTGTGTCACTAACAGGAAGACTGGCCCAAGAAGAGAGAATGAGCCGTGTGTCGACAAAGAGGGTCATGGCACAGCTTGACACGTCAGGGGTAAGAGAAAGAAGGGATGCCTTGTCAAGTCATGGCAAAGAAGGATTTTTGAAATATATTTGAAATAGAAATACGTTCCTTACCATACAAATCCTAAAACAGCTTTTATCCTGTCTCAAAACAAAACTGATAACTTGAATAGTCCTTTATTATAGAAATTGGAAATCTTCCGACAAAGAAAATTCTAGGATGGTTAACTGGTGAACTCTACCAAACACTTAAGGAAGAAATAATACCAATTCTACACAAACAGTTCTGGACACAAAAGAGGAAGAAACACTTCCCCATCTCACTTTGTGAGGTTAGCTAATAGTGCTGATAGTGCAGCCAGAGCCCGCTTGGGATCCTCTCTCTCCCTCACTCTCTGCCCCTCCCCTGCACACATTCTCTCTCCCTCTCTCTCAAAATTAATAAATGTAAAAAACATAATTTATATAAAAAAACAAGTCTTAAAAAACCCTCAAACCTACAGCTACCATTCATACTTAATGTGAAAGACTGAAGGCTTTTTTTCAACACTGCTATTCAGAATCATGCTTCCTAGCCAGTGTGATGAGGCAAAAAAAAAAAAAAAAGAGAGAGAGAAATGACAAAATACTGATGAAAGACATCGTTTAAAAAACTAAATTGGGGCACCTGGGTGGCTGAGGTGGCTCAGTTGGTTAAGCATTTGACTTTGGCTCAGGTCATGGTATCATGGTTTCGTGAGCTCGAGCCCCGCATCTGGCTCTGTGCCGACTGGCAGCTCAGAACCTGCAGCTTGCTTCAGAGTCTGTATCTTCCTCTCTCTGCCCTCCCCACTTGTGCTCTGTCTCTGTCCCTCAAAAATAAACATTAAAAAAAGTTAAACAATAAAATCAAAATGTTGTCTTAAAAAAAAGAAACTAAATTAAGAAATATACCATACCCAGGGGTGCCTGGGTGGCTTAGTCAGTTGAACCAACTCTTGATTTCGGCTTGGGTCATAATCTCATGGTTTGTGAGACTGAGCCCTGCATCACACTCTGCAATGACAGTGCCAAGCCTGCTTGGGATTTTCTCTCTCCCTCTCTCTCCAACCCTCCCCTACTCAAGCTCACTTACTCTCAAAAAAAAAAAAAAAAAGAAAGAAAGAAAGAAAGAAATATACCATATCCATAGATTGGAACAATCAGAATATTAAAATACCAATTACTCCCGAACTGATTTATACATTCAAGGCAATCTCAATCCCAGGAAAAAAATTTTTCTTAGAAATGGACAAGCTGAATCTAAAGTTAAATAGAAAGACACAGGCACCAGAATAACCAAAATAAAAAAAGAATAAAGTTGGAAAAATCACATTACTTGATTTGATAACTTACTATAAAGCTACAGTAATCAAGATTTTAGTTCTGGGAAAGGAGAAACACATAAATCAATGAAACAGTCCAGAAACAGTTCCCCACACTGTCAACTGATTTTTGACAAAGGTGAAAGGCAATTCAATGGATAGAGGACAGTCTTTTCAACAAATAGTGCAGGGACTACTGGACCAGATGCAAAACAAACACAATTCAACTCATATTTCACACATTATACTAAAAGTAACTCAAAATAGCTCAGAGATCTAAATGTAAAATTTAAAAATATAAAGTGTCTAGAAGAAAATATAGGAGACCTTATGACCTTGCATTTGGGCAAAGATTTCTTAGATACAACACCAAAAGTACTAGATGAACTGATGAATTGTATTTCATCAAAATTAACAACTTCTCCACAAAAGACATCGGTAAAAAATATTTTCAAGACATATACTTAACAAAACCTTATATTCATAAAATTTCAGTAATAAAAAAAAATCTTTTTAAACAGACAACAGGTTTGAAAAGACACTTCACCAATGGAGATATATAAATGGCCAATAAGTGAACACATGAAAAGATGCTATCTTTTAGCTATCAAAGAAAAGAAAATTAAAACCACAGTGAGGTACAACTACATGTATATAGACTAGCTGAACTTCACAGTCAAAAGTGGGGATGCCTGGAGCTCAGTTGGTTAAGCATCAAACTCTTAATTTTGGCTCAAGTCATGATCTCACGGTTCAAGATCACGACCGTGATCATCGGGCTCTGTGCGGACAGGGCAGAGCCTGTTTGGGAGTCTTTCTCTGTGCCCGTCCCCTGCTCTCTGGCTCTCAAAATAAATAAACAAACTTAAAAAAAAAAAAAAAAAAAGCACAAATGGAGAACCTGGGTGGCTCAGTCTTAAGCATCCAACTCATGATTTTGGCTTATGTCACGATCTCATGTTTGTGAGATTGAGCTCGAAATGGGGCTCTGCACTGGGCATGAAGCTTGCATAAGATCTTTCTCTCCATCTCCCCTGCCCCTCTCCCCTGCTCACTTGTGTGTTTGCTCTCCTTCTCTCTCAAAAAAAAAAAAAAAAAAAAGAAAAGAAAAGAAGAACCAATACAACTGACAATACCAAATACCAACAAGGATGAAGAACAACTGAAAATCTCATATGTGCTGGAGGGAATGTAAAATGGTTACAGCCATTCTGGAACACAGTTTGACAGTTCATTAGACAGATAAGTAAACACAGTATGACCCAGCAATTGTCATCGAAGATATTCGTTTACATAAGAGAAATGGAAGCTTGTGTTCACAGAGAAACCTGTAGACAAATGTTTAAAGAGGCTTTCTTATGGCCCCAAATTGGAAACAACTCATGTCTTTCAACTAGTAAATAAACTGATATATCCACACAATAAAATAATATTAATAAAGGACTAAACTGCACATACTACATACATATATAATAGAGAGAGAGAACTCCATATTATTAATATATCACTCCATTTGTAGGACATTCTGAAATGGCAAAATTATACAAACAGAAAACAAATCAGTAGTTGACAGAGAGAGGCGGGGTTAACACAAGAGATAACACAAGGGAATATTACGAAGTGATGAGATTGTTTTGTACCTGATTGTGGCAGTGGATACATGACTCAACACGTTTGTCAAAACTCAGAACTGTACTACAAAAAGACTTTTCTTTTTCATGTTTATTTTTGAGAGTGAGAGAGAGAGAGACAGAGACAAGTGCAAGCCGGGCGGGGGGGGGGGGGGGGTGGGCGGTACACAGAGAGAGAGGCAGACACAGAATCCGAAGCAGGCTCCAGGCTGTCAACACAGAGCCGGATGTGGGGCTCGAACCCACAAACTGTGAGATCATGACCTGAGCTGAAGTCAGATGCTCAACTGACTGAGCCACCCAGGCACCCCGACTTTTTTTTTTTTTAAATTATAAGCTCTACACCCAATGTGGGGGCTGCACTCACAACCTGAGAAGGTCAAGAGGTACATGCTCTACTGACTGAGCCAGCCAGGCACCCCAAGACTGATTTTTACTTCCATAAAATTTTAAAAAGTGAAAAAACTGCCCATATACATATAAGAATGTTACTTGATCCAGACTGCTTTATGAAACCTTCAAGGAAGAGATAATCTATCATGTAAAATTAAAAAATGAAACAAAACAAAAAAACAGAAAGAAAACAGGGAGGAAAGATCACCCAATTATTTCATGAGGCTTTTATAATCTTGACACACAAATTGTAAGAGAAAAATTACAGGCCAATTTCATTCATGAATATAGATTAGATTAAAAAAAATAAAAATACCACCAAAATCAAACCAGTACTGTGAAACAGAAAGCAATACCATCAGGTAGGATTTATCCCAGGAATGCAGAGTTAATTTAACATTATAACACCTATTCACAGGGCACCTGGGTGGCTCAGCGTCCGATTTCAGCTCAAGTCGTGATCTCATGGTTTGTGAGTTTGAGCCCCCCACTGGGCTCTCTGCCACCAGCATAGAGGCCACTTGGGATCCTCTGTCCCCCTCTCTCTCTGCCCCACCCCCGTGTGTGTGCACGTGCATTCTTTCTCTCAAAAATAAACAAACATTAAAAAAAAAAAAAAAAAAAGAGCATCTCCTGGTGTATATCACTGCAGTAAGAGTTTGAGAGTGGGCAGAGAGATGCAGAGAAGATACGTCACAAAGTTCTACAGCCATTACTGATTTTAAAAAATCAAGATAAATTAGAAATAGAAACTTTTATTTCAGAAATGTTTCTTGAATTGTATTTTAAGGTGTTATGTTCCCACGGTTCTGATTTCCTTTCTCAGGGCCTCTAATTACATTTGCTGGATCTCTTTTTGCTTATCTCTTTTCTTTCATTTTCTCTTGAATCCCTTTTTGATTTTTGTTTCACTTTGCTCATTTTTCATTACTATCCCTGCTTCCCATGCTATCAATCTCCTTTGTGCTTCTTGTAATTTGGTCTTGATTTCTGAAATAGTGCCTTTTTCTTCTATCTCTCTGCTAAGTTCTGGCAGCTAGCATTTCATAGATTCCTGCTCTCTGTGCATCACCTCCTGCTATTCAGCCATCTCTTCCCTGAGTTCTTGTATTTAATCTTTGTAATCTTCCTTCATAACTGTGATTAATTTTTTTTTAATTAAGGTTGAAACGCTGAATACAGTTTTCTCTTCGTTTCTGGCAATTACTTTTGCTGGTGTTTCATTATCTATAGAAAAGATTTGCCGATCGTTTTCATTTCTTTCCCTTATCCTATCTTTGTATAGACACCGTGGACATTCACGTTTTGTTGCTCGTATTAATGCATCGGGTTCCTGTAATAGGAGGGATGAAGGGGGTGGGTGGGAAACCCGGGTAACTCTCAGGTTTACAGCTCTATGGCCTGTCATCCCCCCATCGCTGCAGAACTACACTGCCTCATAATGTGGCTCCTCTATTAGTCCTGTCTCCTCTGACACTCAAGACCTAATGTGTTTCGAAAGAGCTTCTACTGCCAGACTTCAGCTTCTGTGGTTTCTTCAAAGGCTGCTTCACAGACCATTGACCACGGTCACCACTTGCTTTCTTAAGATCAAGCATTTTAAACTTGCTCAGGCATTTTCCACATCTTTTCTCTCTGCTTCCTCAATCAGAGCACTGAGGCACTGTTCAGTCCTAGCCCTATTTACAGTCTCCAGGGTGGGGCCTTCTCCTTTTGGGATTGAGTATTTGGAGATTTCTACGATCGGTACCTCCACGCTAATCTTTTTTTTTTTTCCCTCAGCAAACTGTCATGATTTCCTCAGTGGACTTCCTGCTTATCTGTGGCTTCAGAAGTCTTTAGACCTAATTTGGAATTGAGTTTTCTGTATCTTAGTTTTGTTGAAAAAGCACTCACGGGTCCTCCTACCTCTATTCTCCTTATTACTCCAAAAAGTTTCTGCGAGTGGAAAAAATTCAGAACTAAGGTGCCACCACATAGGCACTGGTCCCAGAAGCTCTCATGGTCTCTTTTGAGCCCTCTCACCAAGGCTTCTCCACAACGTCCCTGGAACCGTTCATGTCAGGTCACCAACAGACATCCACACTGCAAACCCAAAAGTCAATTCTCAGTCTTTTTCTTACCTGGTGGATCAGTGCCATCTGACATGACTGAGCCCACACTACCTCCTCTTTGAAACACTTCCTTCGCTTGACTTCCAGGACACGGCATCCACTGGTTCCTCCTCCTCAGAGTCCTTTGATGGCTTTCTTCCCTCCCCGACTGCTAAATGTTACAATCCTTCAATGTTCTCTGTCTACACTCACTCCTTGGTTGATCTCACCCAGTCTCATGGCTTTAAATTAAATACTCATCTACAATCTAAAAACGCTCAAGTTAATATCTCCAGCCTGGTTCTCTCCACTGAATTCCAGATTTCTGTATCCAGCTGTCTATCCACCTCTTTACTCGTATGTGCAGTAAGGAACTCAAGCTTACTAATTTGTGAAAGAACAAACTGATATTCACTCAGAAATACACTCTAATTGTCTCTTACATACCTCAGTAAATGACAATTCTATGTCAACAGTTACTCAGACCAAAAGCCCTGCAGTCACACTGGACTCCCTTCTTTCTCACGTCCCACAAGCAACACATCTTGCCAGTCCTTCCTTCAAAATCTATCCAGATTCTAACCATTTATTGTTACCTCCACTGTTCCATCCTAGTCCAAGCCACCATTCACTCTCACCAAGATTACTGTTACCGTCTCCTGACTGGTCTCCCTGCTTGTACCCACACCCTTCACAGACTAGTTTCCCCACAGCAGCCAAAATGGCCTGTAAAACATGTATCAGATGATGTCATTCGTTTGCTCAACACCCTCCAACGACCTTTCACCTCACTAAGTCGGAATAGAGGCCTATGGGACTAGACTGTCAAGATTTGAATCTCGGCCCCACTATAAACAATCGGCACAACCTCAGGCAAGTCAGTTAATCTTTTTACATCTCAGTTTCCATATCTATAAAATGTGTCTACCTGATGAGGATGTAATGAGGATTTATAGATATTAACTCATTAAGTCCTTAAGAACTAGGAGCGCCGGGTGGCTCAGTTGTTTAAGCGTCCAAGTCCAACTTCGGCTTGGGTCATGATCTCACAGTCTGTGAGTTCAAGCCCCATGTCCAGCTCTGTGCCGGCAGCTCAGAGCCTGGAGCCTGCTTCAGATTCTGTGTCTCCTCTTTTTGCCCCTCCTCCGCTCATGCCTCTGTCTCTCCCTCTCTCTCAAAAGTAAATAAACATTTAAAAACTCAAAAAAAAAAAAAACACACACACAGCAAAGCTCAATAAATGTTAGCTGACCATTATTATTTTGTACCATCTAGCTCAACTTGTGAATTCATGAAAAGTAAAAAGGAGAGCATGTCTCCCTCCCCAAGAGAATGAAAATGTAAACTTCACTTGGTGAGGCCTTTGTTGGGGGGTGGGGAGACCTCCATATGCAGTGTCAAATATCCTCCTTGTAAATGGCCACAGGCGACCTTCAAAAGGGTATTTCTTTGAGGAATTAAAAAAGAAATATATGCAGCCTGTTCAAAAGTATAGCCTACTTTTCTGGGATCCTCTGACTATAGTGCCTATCTCTATTAACCCGATCCAGACTCATGACTTGCTATTTGTACTTTTTCTACTCCGTATCTTTGATTCTTGCTTTGTTTCCCCACCTGAACTGCCTGTCCACCTCTACCTGCACTAAGCCTCATCAACCCCTCATCTAGAAGTAACTTTTCCTCCCTCTGTATTGCAGAGTAGCTTGGATCTTTCTTATACTAATTTATAAACTGCTTACTCTATGATTAATCAAAGATTCTGCGGGTTTTTTTCTTCCTAAACTTCACACTCATGGCAATACCAAGTACTTTATGCAAATACCATCTGAATGGAGTAAAGGCTGAACGAAATGATTAGCCTCATTCAAAGACTAGAGTTGATAAGGAGAACTGTCCTTACATTAAAAAAAAGTCATTTTAGGGGCACCTGGGTGGCTCAGTCGGTTAAGCTTCCGACTTTGGCTCAGGTCATGATCTCATGGCTCATGAGCTTGAGCCCCACATCGGACTCTGTGCTGAAAGCTCAGAGCCTGGAGACCGCTTCGGATTCTGTGTCTCCCTCTCTCTCTGCCCCTCCCCTGCTCACACTCTGTCTCTCTCTCCTTCAAAAACAAATATTAAAAAAAAATTTTTTTCAAGTCATTTTAGGGGGGCCTGGCTGGCTCAGTTGGAAGAGCACATGACTCTTGATTTCAGGTTATGAGTTCAAGCCCTACATTGGATGTACAGATTAAATATTTTAAAAATAATAAATAATAAAGTAGTTTAACAAAGAAAGAGTATGGACAGGAAAAAGGTCCAAGAAATACTCCTTAGATTATTTGGACGAGTTGCTATATGTGAACACTTCAGAGTAGATACACCTTCTGGATTTCATGTAACCCTCCACCTACAGACAAACTAAAAACTAGGGTATAGAATCCTAAAAGAGATCTATTTAGGAAAGGAGCTATCTTATCTCATCCAAATGTACATAATCAAGAGTTTATTCCAACCTGAAAGGCCTACATATCATATCTCTAGAGGGGACCACTTTGGCAAAATACAAAACCCAGCAAAGCTGTATTCTCCCTAGGACAGAGCATTCTGTCTCTATAAAAGGAGGAACCGACAAGATTTCAAAGACTAATAAAAAACAAACTACCTTCTTTTAAAAAAAAAAAAAAAGTTTATTCATTTATACAATCTCTATATTCAATGAGGGCTCAAACTCATGACTCTGAGACCAAGAGTTGTACACTCTTCCTACTGAGCCAGCTAGGCGCCCCAAAACAAATTAACTTCTTAATTCAACTATGACCTGTTGGGCTAACAATCAGTATTGAAAATACACCTGGTAATGACAGAGACCAGCCTTATACAGAAAAGAAAGATCCCCTCAAGCTTAAATTTATTCAGAAAAGGTAATGCTAACGCTTAACCAAAGGCAAGCATTAAAGCAAATTCACAAATCCCAAGCAACCCCTTTCTTACAGCTATCAACCATGCCATTTCTAAGATAAAGCCCCCAAATTTTTTGACACTTCTCCCATCAAGAAGTGGGGTCTATTCCCTTCCTGGGATCTAGACTCTGTGAATGTACAATAGAATGGGGTAAGGTTAACACTATGCCAATTTCTAGGCCCAGGCCTTAAAAAGTGACAGCCTCTGCAGCTTCTACTTCCTATCTCCTGAGATGCTCATTCTTAGAACCCAGCCACCATGCTGTGAGGAAGCCCAAGCAACCCATGGACAGGCCTACACAGACAGGCACACAGAACCAGGGTTAATTTGCCAGTCATGTGAGTGAGCCATCTGGAAAGTAGATCCACCAACCCTAATCAAACTACTGCAGCTACCGACAAACAAGCAGAGATGAGCTGTCCTTGACACTCTGCAAATTGCAGTTTCCTGAGCAAAATAAATGACTATTGCTGTTTTAAGCTTCTAAGTTTTGGGGTGATTTGTTACACAGCAATTGATAATGCTAACTGTAACATTAACTTTTTATGTTCTTTAAAAGAGAAAGTTTATAACAATAAATAGCCAGCCTACCGCCCCTTGATTTACCACCACATGTGACTTGTGGGAGGCAGATAGCACAGTGGGTAAAAGCACAGACTTTTAGGGCTAGACTGGCAGGATCTAAATAGTGGCAAGTCATGTACTCCCTGTGCTTTGGTCTCTTCATCTATAAAAGATGACAGTAACCTCCTAGGCTATTAGGATTAAGGAAGGTTGTTTGAAAAGAAGCTGTTTTAAAGAAAGGAAGTGGTAGAGAAAAGAAAATAAAAATATGGTTAAAAAAACAGGAAGATCAGGAAATCTTAGAAGCAAGGAGAGGGGAGCAGGAATGTTCAGGCAGGAAATCAAGGAGAGGCCTAGCAAGAGGAGTTTGCTTTGCAGACCTGGCCACCAAATGAGACAGGGCTCTAGAGACTGACGGAGCCCGCCAGTAACAGGTTTCTTGGCTTCCGCAGCTCTACACATTCCGGCAACTTCATCAGGAATAGACTGGGGGGAGCAACAGGGCAGTGCCTACAGGACTATAATCTTCCCTCTAACTGCAAGGCCTTCCAACACCCTCAAAAAACTGAATAAAGTTTACCTTTAGTCAAGTTGGCCCGTCTGTTCCCCCCTTATACAGAGGAGGTGCCCCCCATCTCTCACATCTTCTGACTTAGCTGCTGATGCCTGCAATTGCTTTTAACACAGAGAGAAGATATTTTCTTTCCGCATTCAAAGGAAAAATGACAAAAATGCAAGGGTCTGGCTACAATAATACTGAGCTGAACTAAGTTTCGGTTAATCACTCTGCCAAGTGGGGCCCGGTCAGACATCTTTGGAAGAGGAGGAAGGAACAAATGGTTTACTGAGGACTACTAAATGTCAGGTCATGGTCCACAGATAGTGAGTAGAGTGACACCAGTTTGGGTCAGTTCCAATGTCTTAAATATTTACTGAATGACATAAGAAACAAACCTGAGTACACCATCTATCAGACCTCCCCCTGTGTTCACATTTAAGAACATTAAATGCTTAAGGAAGCATTTAAGAGCAGGAGAGCATCAGGTCACCATCACTGGGGGGGAAATGGTCACAGAAGAGGGAAAAGGAAAAGAGCTAAGGATACTGACAGAGAAACTGTACATTTCAACACTAACTACAATCACATTTATTCTCCTGTGAAGAAGACAAAAACAAACAATACAGACTAGCTATGCCATTTACCAGTTATGTGACACTGGGTAAGTGACTTAACTTCTGTGTGCCTTGATATCCTCATCCCTAAAATGGGTAGCTATACCTATTTTATTGGGTTATTGTAAGAATCAAATGAATATAGGGGCACCTAGGTGGCTCAGTGAGGTAAGCGTCTGTCCTGGTTTCAGCTCAGGTCATGATCTCACGGTTCCATGAGTTCGAGCCCCACATCTGGCTCTGCACTGACCGTGCAGTGCTTAGGATTCTCTCTCTCTCTGCCCCCCACCTCTCTCTCTCAAATAAATAAACTTAGAAAACAAAGAAATGAATATAAGTGCTTAAAATAGTACCCCACATGTAATAAATGTCATTTAATTATCAACTGCAATTATTATTACTATGAGTACTATTCTTACTGTCTGAGATATCAGACCTGAATCTATCAACTCAGGAAGCCCTATCATTACACAGGAGCACATTGTTCTCCGGAGATTCACTAATGGCAGTATTTCTATAAACAAAGGATATAAGATAAAAAAAAGCGTTTGTTAGCAAATAAAACTCATGAACTCCCCTTTAGGGAGTAACTAAGAGGACTTCAGGTAATAGACTCATTTCTCTCTCTCTCTCTCTCTGTTGGTATCTTTCTGGTTATTAAGTCATTGTTCAAAACCTAAGGTGTGAGAGGAGGTGTCAAAAATGAGCAGGGTGGCTCAGTCAGTTAAGCTTCTGACTGTGGCTCAGGTCACAATCTTGCGGTTTGTGGGTTCAAGCCCCACACTGGGCTCTGTGCTGACAGCTTAGAGCCTAGAGCCTGCTTCAGGTTCTGTGTCTCCTCTGCCCCTCACTCACTCACTCACTCACTCACTCTCTCTCTCAAAAATAAACATTAAAAAATTTTTTTAAATGAGACAAAGCATAAACCAGTATATTGTGAGAATTGCTGACAGTTAAGGTGATTTGGCTGGGGGAGAACATGGCCATATTAGCTTACATAAAGCTTTCAGATACTCTCCAAGCTTCATATGACAAAGGACTGAGAACAACAGAAACTCTAAGCAACCATTCACCATAAAATCTGATGATCTGGACTTAAAACTTAGAGAAGAGTTGGCTACCCTGCTTTTCCAAATCAAAACTGGGCTTTGGTTTCTAGCAGGACCTATTCAGAGATAGGACTATAGAGAACGCATCTCAGATAACATGAAAACAAGGAAATTTTTCTAATACAGGAAGAAATGGATGAAGAAACAGAAAAATGATTGGTGGCAGGAGAGTTTGCTTTCAGTTCTATTTTACAGAGAATTATACACATCACATACATTATGTATGTAATTCTCATTATGTTTACACCAGCAGGTTGTCTTTCACAGAGACTTGCTCATATTCATTCATAAAGGAAAAAAATTCTTGGCCTCTGATTTTTTAAGATTGACTTTTAAAAAAGTTTACCTACTTATTTTGAGAGAGAGAGAGTGCATGCATGCCTGTGCACAAGCAGGGGAGGGGCAGATAGAGGGAGAGAGAGAACCCCAAGCATGCTCTGTGCTGTCAGCATAGAACCCAGCGCAGGGCTCGATCTCACGAACCTGAGATCGCAACTTGAGCTGAAATCAAGAGTGGGATGCTCAACTGACCAAGACACCCAGGCGCCCCTAAGATAGACTTCTGAGAGGTAGTCTACCTACCTCTATCTCCCAAGAAAAGAGATAAACGTAAGTATGTGCTGTGTATCAGGCATAAGCGAGACATCTTATATACATTATCTTAGTTCATCTTCGTAATAACCCTATGAACACACATGAGAAAACCAAAGCAGAGAGAAATGAGGAACTCTCCCCAGAGTAACTCTCCCTACAAATGACGAAGTAAACTCAGGTCTACTTTGAATCCAAAGCTCATGTATGTTCTATGCACTTCACTCTGCTGCCTAAGGCATGACAGATACTGTAATATCTACTTGCCTGAATGTCAATGTCTGCCCACAGAAGTAAGTCGGAGCGCTGGAGTAGAGGACACCTGAGGATTCAGAATCATTCCGGAGGGCTATATTTCTTCGACTACTCAGGCTGTAGCCCTCAAAGCCAGCTGTCCACTCTTTTTAAAAAGCAAAAATATTGAGATTATTGAAACCCTGTGAGGAGTATCTTCAATACAGACACATTAAATAAAACTTGGAAGCAGAAGAGGCTGCTCTTAGGGGTCATGGGCAAGTTCCATAAAAGAAGAGAGGCAGTGACAGGGTATCCTGGTTAACCCTACAAACCACGAAACACATGCTAGTCTATTGTGGCATGGAAGGTCAAGTGAGAGCTCTCTCCTACCTCACAAAATCAGGGTGAAGCATAACTGTTTGAGCTTATTCCAACCTGATTAAGAACTAGTTAACAAGTAAGTCCAAATGTTTTAAGGTAGTAATACAGGAGAGACCAATTTCATTTTGTTTTGTCTTTTTAGGAGAGACCAATTTCAAATCCTAAGACCTCCATCCTGATACTCATTCATTTGAAAAATCAGTATTCTGATGCAATACTTAAGCCCTTGGATTTAGGGAACGCTAATAATCCTGCCTGGCACTATTTTTGGACTCTGGAGAGAAGAACTGATGAAAATTTCTTAAAATTCACATGAAGTAATTTGAACAGGGCAGTTTCCATGTTTTTCTTATCAATTCAGGTTTTACTGTCAGCAAATGTGGTTGTCAGTGTGCTGACGGAACAGGTGCAAGTGGTCTGATACACAGTGAAGCTTCAGGAGTGAGAAGGCAACAGCATACCATGAGGCACCAACGTGGAGTGACCCATTTGGGGGACACTCCAAGGACTCCATTCCTGTCGGCCATCTCCTCGGGCGCAGACTCTGAACTGATAATCAACGTTGGGGTCTATGTGCAATACTATGAACTCAGTTTCAGAGCCTACATATACGTCCTCAAAATGATTTGAAGTGCATTTGCGGAACTGGAGCCTGTAATCTTGGGCTATAAAGTCGTCATCCACCTAAGGAGAAAGGTTTTATGTTAGGTAAAAATCAGGAAATAATTTCTCTCAGCATCATGGCTTAAGAACTCTTGGGCCAAGCATAGAAGCCCATGTACTGATTGTGGGCTATTCACAGGAAGGTCACAGAAAATATGCCATCATTATTTCCCTTCTTTCCTTTATTGAGCCATATTGTTTTACACTTCCCAGTCTGATTTGGAAAACCCTTCTTTTGAAGAATTGTATGTTTTCTATACAATAAAGCCAAAGGTAAAGTATTCAAAATTCAAAGATAAGAATCCCACAACTAGGTGCACCTGGGTGGTTCATTTGGTTGAGCGTCTCTTGATTTTGGCTCAGATCATGATCCCAGAGTCATGGGATCGAGCCCCATGTCAGGCTCCATGCTAACTGTGGAGCCTGCTTGGGACTCTCTCCCGACCCCCAACCCTGCCTCTCCCTCACTAGTATACGCTCTCTCGCTCTCTCTAAAATAACAAAAATTAAATTAAATTAAAATTAAATAAAGAAAGAACCCCACAACTACATCATTCATATAACCAAGAGAATTAATATCTAGAATATATAAAAGACTCCTAAAACTTAAAAACCACCCAATAAGGAAATGGACAAAAGACCAAAATAAACATTCTATAGAATTAAAATATAAGCAACCAAAAATATATAAAAATACTCAACCAAATTTGTAACATGGACAATGAAATCTAAAACCAAAATGAGGGAGGTGCCTGGGTGGCTCAGTTGGTTAAGCACCCGACTTTGGCTCAGATCATGATCTCCCGGCTTGTGGTTTCGAGCCCCGCATCAGGTTCTGTGCTGACAGCTCAAAGGCTGAAGCCTGCTTCAGATTCTGTGTCTCACTCTCTCTCCTTCTACCCCTCCCCTGCCCTCTCTTTGTCTCTATCTCTCAGAAATAAACAAACATTAAAAAAAATTTATAGACCCAAAAGGATGGGTGCCCGGTGGGGTGGTTCAGTCGGTTAAGCGTCCGACTGTTAATTTCGGCTCAGGTTGTGATGTCACAGTGGTGAGATGGTGCCGGACGTGGAGCCTGCTTAAGATTCTTTCTCTCTTTCTCCCTTTGCCCCTCCCACGCGTATGCACACACTCACTCTTAAAAAAAAAAAAAAAAGATATAGAAAAAAATAAATAATAAAGAAATAAATAAAACCAAAATGAGATACCATATAGGCAAAAATACAAAGTCTGACAAAGCCAAGTATTGGTCAGGATGCAGAGTAACAGGAACTCATACACTGCTGGTGGAAACACTGGTACAATCACATTAAAGATAACTTAGTATTATCTAGCAGAGTATGGATCCTATACTCTAAGACCTCATAATTTTACTGGGTATACACTTAAGAAAAACATCTTACACATGTACACAAGGAAACATGAATAATAATATGTTTACAGCAAAAAACTGGAAACTCTAGGTCCACTGACAGGCAAAAGAATAAAAATGGAATGACAGTCTTTGTTTTGAACGAACAAAAACCTCTCTATTTTTTTTCTATTAATAAGGCTTCATTAGAAAACCCATTTAAGAAAATTATTTCCAGAATATGAGCACCCACTCTGAATGATGTATTTATCTGTCAACAGCCAAGACACTTATGACCCATTTAGACATGGTTTCTTTTTTTTTTTTTTTTTAAGTTTATTTATTTATTTTGAGAGAGGGAGAGCACACGCACATGCACAAGCAGGGGAGGGGAACAGAGAAAGGGAGAGAATCCCAAGCAGGCTCCGTGCTATCAATGTCAAACCCAATCCAGGGCTTGATCTCACAAACGGTGAAATCATGACTGAGCTGAAATCAAGAGTCAGATGCTTAACCAACTGAGACACCCAAGCACCCCAAGTTACCATACTTTAGATAGAAACCATGTCCAGGGGTGCCTGTGGCTTAGTCAGTTAAGCATCCAACTCTTGATTTCGGCTCAGATCATGATCTCAGTTCAAGCCCAGTTCCGTGCTAACAGTGCAGAGCCTGCCTGGGATTCTCTCTCTCTTTCCCTCTCTCTCTCTGACCCTCCCATGCTCTCTCACTCTCTCTCTCTCCCAAAAATAAAATTCTTTTTAAAAATTAAAAAAAATATATGGTAACTCATATACGTAACATGATTTAACACACAAAATTCTCAGCAATGCTGAGAATGTGAAAAAACCACATTTTAAGAACTTTATTTCAGAAACATTAGTTCAACGTGGAACAGAAAATATCAGACACCCAATCAATATTCAGTATGACCTTTTGACTTTCGTAATAAACAGAAATGGGAGAGATCTTCAACTCACTAAGGGTTAAGTCTGGGAAATATGTGATGGGAAATACTGTTGTGATACAGAGATTTTTAAAGGCATCTTCAAAACTATCTCAAACTGGAGGAGCTACCTCCATTCAAGTTCCCTGTGACTTTAATTGTAAAGCCGAAGAGACTTTTGTTTGTGAAGAGAAGAAAATCTTCAAAGGTAATTAATAAAAAACATCCTAAAGGCCCTCAAATCTCAAATCCACAATGTTGAAGCCACTTCTACAATTAATTACATACCTTACACCATCGAACAATGATGCCTCCAGGTTTCTCTATTAGTTCTTCTATCTGTACCGGTGGGCGAGATGCTACCGTTCCATGCTTGAAAATGTGGTCTTTCACTATGTTCAGAATTGAGTCATCCAACTGAGCAGATAAACAAGGCACATCAACCAGTAAAGGCACTTCTGGTAAGCTGAGGAAACAAAGCTTATGTGTTTATGAGGCTTTTAACTGGAAGTTAAAAATATGACGCAGAGTTTCAATCAGTCACATACTATAATGATGCTGAAGCCCCCAGGAAATAATGCCAATGGCAACAGAGGCTTTGCAAGATGTTACATAAAGATTCTCTTCCCAGATAAATATAACCAACAAAATAGAAAATTGGTAGAATCACCACTGTCAAGTTTATACTGAAAGATCCAATGTACTCAGTTTCAATATGTGCAGAATATCTAAAATTTAACAATTCTCTTACACATTAGAATTGAAGAAAATCTACAATAAAACTATACCAAAAATTACAATCACAACTATTTCATACTACTAATACTGGTATTGGGCAGTGGACCTTGAAATCTATATTCTCTATCACACTTACTCAGAATCTTTAATAGGGAGGGGAAAAAAAAGCAGACAGTTTAAATGCTTAAAACCAAATCCTGAAGGCACTAACTACTTTACCTGTCCAACTGAATGTGTGAGGCCTTTTTGGTAAAGTTCCACAGTTTTTCATTCTGTTCTCCTACACCACCCAGAATGGCGATCTCCCCTACAATCAGGAATAAGAGAACAAGTACAGTGAAAAACGGTCCCGTTACAAAGTAATCACTACAACCCGTGTCAAGGTGGGTCTCTGGTTTTCCTACAAACAATTCTTAAGTGATTCCAGAGTCAAATTCCCAAAAAGCAAAAGTAGAAACTATTTTAGAAGTGACTCTAAGGTGAAGCTCATGAGGAAAAGGGGTACATGATGGTTAACATTTTGCCAGAAATGAAAAAATGTGCTCTAAACAAAGAAATACTGTTTATCAAGGAAAAATTTTTTTATAAATCTTTTTAAACGTTTATTCATGGGGCGCCTGGGTGGCGCAGTCGGTTAAGCGTCCGACTTCAGCCAGGTCACGATCTCGCGGTCCGTGAGTTCGAGCCCCGCGTCGGGCTCTGGGCTGATGGCTCAGAGCCTGGAGCCTGTTTCCGATTCTGTGTCTCCCTCTCTCTCTGCCCCTCCCCCGTTCATGCTCTGTCTCTCTCTGTCCCAAAAATAAAAATAAAAACGTTGAAAAAAAAAATTTTTAAACGTTTATTCATTTTTGAGAGATAGAGAGAGACAGAGTATGAGTGGGGGAGGGGCAGAGAGAGAGGGAGACAATCTGAAGCAGGCTCCAGGCTCTGAGCTGTCAGCACAGAGCCTGATGCGGGGCTCGAACTCACTGACCTCGAGATCATGACCTGAGCCGAAGTCGGATGCTCAACCTACTGAGCCACCCACGCGCCCCTAGTTTGTCAACCAATTTTATGCAATGGACAAGGTGCAGGTACTTTCTGCCATCTCTCCTACAGAATCTTGACTTACAGAATTCCAATAGGAGCCAGTACAGGTATTACCCTGACAGAAGAATAGGGCACGGGGTCTTATAAAGTCAAATGATACAGCTATTTTCCTGAAAGAATATCACACATTAGAAATTATTCCACAGAGGGGCATCTGGGGTGGCTCAGTCGGTTAAGCGTCTGACTTTGGCTCAGGTCATGATCTCGAGGTCAGTGAGTTTGAGCCCCGCATCAGGCTCTGTACTCTCAAGCGCAGAACCTGCTTCAGATCCTCTGTCTCCCTCTCTCTCTGCCACTCCCTCTTTCATACACACACTCTCTCTCTCAAAAATAAACAAACATTAAAAAAAAATTATTCCACAAAAATAAAAAGGAGGAGCTATATAAAGACAACTTCTGTGTCCTTCCAGGACCCCGAAGAAACAGTACCGGGACTCTTTCCATCTGAATGTGCCCTGGAGTGACTCAAGTTTTTGGGGACCATATAACATGACATTCTCCCTCACCAATAGGAAAACAGAGACATATTGAACAATGCCTGAAAGTCCTCAAAATTCCATCAATAAGTCTTTATCCCTTGAGAGGAAGAGATTGAAATTCAAAATATTTCTGAAATATAAAAAAATTTAAGCATCAGATGCTGTAACAAACAAGTTTGTGCCTCAAAGGATTTCTTTTCTAAAATAAAAACATTTCTCAGTCCTCAGGGTGATGGATGACCTGTGAACTACTTCTGGGTTTGTTTCCAAATGCAAAGCCTCCAGGGAAAGACGTTCTATGGTACCACTAAGAAGCATTTTCTCAGAGGCACTGCTAGGGTCAGTGTCAAATAAGCAGTTCTCACTGAAGAGAAGACAAAATGTAATGAGCATCTACAGATAATACCAATACCACATTCTAAATGTTACCACAAAGGGATGAATTTCCAGTTGGAATGACAGACTTGTTAGCCACTCACCCTTTTTATCTCATGCCATTCACAGCACTCAATGCAGAATGGGTGGTATTCAGTCTCCTCTGGCTCCTTTTTCCTCAACTGTCCTTTAAATGCTGGCATCCCCCACCGTCTACCCTCTGCCACCCTCTCTTCTCAATATTGTACACTAACTCTTGATGATTTACTTACTCTCATGGATTCAGACTCGATGTATACACCATCAATTGTCATACTGCCATACTGATCTCTCTCCTAAGCCACATGCCACATTCCCAACTACCTTCTGGGCATCTTGCCCCATACTGAATGCCCAACTACCCAGTGAAGCCCACCCTTCTCCTTTGTTTATGTCCATAAACAGCACAATTCACCTGGTAATCCAAAATCAGGCTGGTTTTGGTCATCCTAAGGCCTTCCCTTTATCCTCCAATATCCAGACAATCACCAGTAATCAACACTCACTGACAAGTAAAATCATCAATTCTCTTTCTGAAAAATCTTAAAATCAGCTCCACATCATCTCTACCTGTCACTGCCTTCATCATTTCCTGTCTGGATTAGTGCTACAACTTCCTAATTGGCCTCTTTTACCTCAGTCTTATGACCTCCAATACAGTCTCCAAACTGTAGGCAGTACCATTTTGCTGTTTTTTTTTTTTTTAATTCAAATCTGATTGTGTAACTCTGCTGCCTAAAATACTTCAATAGATCCCTGATACACCATTCACTTCACTCGTGATGTTACTTCTGCTTCAAATTGTGCTGTTACCTCCTTTTTTCCTTTGTCTGCTTAATGAATTCCTTCAAGCCTCTGTGCAACTCCTCCTACAGAAAGCTACCCTACACTCTCCCAGAGTTAAGGGCTTTCCCTTCTGTGCTCCTGTGGGTCTTAGATTGCTCTCAGCATGTATGCCTCTCTCACTGTACTGTGAACCCCACAGGGCAGAACTGTGATCTTTTTAATTAATACACTCAACAAAGAAGTATGTGAAGGGAGGAAGGTGGGTGTGAAGACGGGAAGGTAGCAAGGCAAGATCTGGGCATGCTTTAACCACAATAACGGGCTACAGATAGGTATGGAACTATTACGATTTCAGGAGTAAACACTGATCGTAATTTGTAACCTTCTAAAACTAACAATGGAATTAAATTATTTGGACACTGAAAAACATTTAAATAGACTCAAAAGGACCTTAAAATCACTGTGTTAACAGTGAGTAAGACCCTATCATAGAACCATTTGAGAAAAACCCTTTACTCCTTGTTTTGTAAATAATTATAATTAACACTTTAACTGCACTCACCCTGGGATACCTCACAGTATCTGCTGTCCTATATTACAAACCATCCTAAGGCAGGAACATTCCGAGCAACCCACAGATGGCAAGAAGCCTGTTGGCACCCTGAGAAATCGACAAAGTGCCAATCTGAATGTGCCACACTTAACAGGCTCCCTGGACTCCCACCTTCTTGGACTAAGTCCTCTGCGGTATGAACTCCGTGCTCTATGAGTTTCTGGCAATCATCTAGAGGTTTAATGGTCTCCTGTTCAATGGCATCCACTTCTTGCAGAAGGGTCACCAATCGCTCATCCAGGAGCTTCCCAAGGGTTCCCTTTAAGTCATTAAAATGCTGTTTGAGGACATCTCTGGTCTGGGATGCACTCTCTTTGATCTGAAAAGGAAGAACACAAAAACTTAGAATCTCTGAATAGGCTAATACACGGGCGGGCATCACTCAAAATCTCAAGGCACTACACAACAACCATCTCCCATTTCTTGATAAATCAAATGTGACTGATTTGCACAAACTTGCAGAAATGCATAAAACTGGCCTTCAGGTAAAACTGAATGGGCTCAAATCCTGGTTCCATCGTTCACAAACCCCGTCGATTTTGGTCACGTTAATTAAGCACTCTACACCTCAATTTCCTTAATTGTCAAATCAATGTAATGCTTACCTCATGGAGTTGCTGTAAGGATTAAATAAAAATAATCTATGTATTACACTTGGTAAAATAACTGGCACACTGATGTTCCCAAAAAATGTTAGAAAGTACTATTATCTACACAAAGTAGTTCTTGGCAACAGTATGTTTCAGTACAAAAAAATTTTAAATTAGGAGGGGATTAAGGTTCATTTTACTGAAAAGTAGTAAATAAAAGGTAGATTAGAAGGCCATTAATATATTTTTTTTAATTACCTAATGGATAAAATGCCCTCATTGTGGTAAAACTAAGAATTTATTTAGAATTCAAAGAGGCTCACAGAAGGCAGAGAATGTTCATGAAAACACACCTCTGGGACAACACTTTCATCCTTTCTGAGTCCCGTTCCTCTTCGCAAATCTCAACAAGAGGTTTATAGACCCTCTTCCCAGTAAAATGAAGAATACGTACCCTAAAGAAATTAATTCAATTTCAAAGCTACAAATTCCCTCAAATTTCAACCATGGCTTGCCTGAAACAGTAATTCTGAAACTTGGTTTGCAGAAGAATCATGTAGGCTGCCTGTTATAATTTAGACTGTAGGGCTCCATCCCAGACCTAATGATTCAGAACCTTCGAGAAGGGTGAAGGGGTATATGGATACAGTTCTCATGTTTCACAAGCACACCTGTGATTCTGCAGCCCGGACTCTGAGAAACACTGCCCTCAGGTCCACAGAGCCCAGAGTAAGAGCTGCTGTTCTGGAAGGTAGGGCAGGGAAATCTTTACAGCTCAGACATATTTTGAAAACAAACCAGTTGTCTATACAGATACAAGATTTTTTTTTTTTTAAGAATATGGATAACACACAATTCACTCCCACTTAACAGGAAAATTCTAACAAAAGCCAAAAAGTTGAATTAAAGCAAACACATACTTACTTTGCAGATATTAGTTTCATAATGACATTATTACATTTATACTCTAACCCTTTTGCTAACTTTATCTTTGCAAGAGCATTTGAAGTCCAAGAAAATCCACAAAGCATACGACTTTAACAGTTAACAGAAATTTAAAAAGTTTCCATTTATTCTCTAATACTAAATTTAAAAAGCAGGATACAAAATTGTTTTCCAGAAATATTCACAACCATGTAAAAACAAAAGATGCCTATGCTCAAAGAGTACGAAGAAATACAGGGAGGAAAATACAGGGACAGTCTGACGATTAGATGAAGTGGAAGGATCATGGAAATAATTTTTTCTCCTTCCAACATTAATTTAACTTACAATAGTATGTGTGAAGTGAACGAATTCCTTTTTTTTTTTAATTTTTTTTTTAATGTTTATTCATTTTTGGAGACAGAGACAGAGCATGAGCAGGGGAGGGGCAGAGAGAGAGGGAGACACAGAATCTGAAGCAGGCTCCAGGCTCTGAGCTGTCAGCACAGAGCCTGATGCCAGACTCAAGCTCACAGACTGCGAGATGATGACCTGTGCCAAAGTCAGAAGTTTAACCAACTGAGCCACCCAGGCACCCCAAAGAATTCCTTAAATCATAAAGAAAAAGAGAGATTCTGGGCGTCTGGGTGGCTCAGTCGGTTGAGCGGCCGACTTCAGCTCAGGTCATGATCTCGCAGTCCGTGAGTTCAAGCCCCGCGTCGGGATCTGGGCTGACAGCTAGGAGCCTGGAGCCTACTTCAGATTCTGTGTCTTCCTCTCTCTGGCCCTCCCCCGTTCATGCTATGTCTCTCTCTGTCTCAAAAATAAACATTAAAAAAAAAATTTTTTTTTAAAAAGGAAAAAGAGAGATTCTAATTTAAGTTTGTTGATCACTGTCTGTGCAGTTACTAAGGAACTTCTATGAAATTAGCCCAAGCCAAGGTTGAAGAAAAAAAAAAAAAAGGGAGGGAGCCATATTCAAAATGTACTTGATTTGCTTCATGAGTCACCTGTGGGATCTTTAAGACTCAGGCCCTAACATACATAGCACCAGGGAAATAAATGTTGCTGAATAAAAATGAAATTAATCATGTACATTTTTAAGACCTTTTTTAAGGAACTAGGGAAAGAATGCCTTATGATTTTGATATATCACCTGAATGCTGTTAGAAATGCAGACTCTTGGGGCGCCTGGGTGGCGCAGTCGGTTAAGCGTCCGACTTCAGCCAGGTCACGATCTCGCGGTCCGTGAGTTCGAGCCCCGCGTCGGGCTCTGGGCTGATGGCTCAGAGCCTGGAGCCTGTTTCCGATTCTGTGTCTCCCTCTCTCTCTGCCCCTCCCCCGTTCATGCTCTGTCTCTCTCTGTCCCAAAAAAATAAATAAACGTTGAAAAAAAAAAAATTAAAAAAAAAAAAAAAGAAAGAAATGCAGACTCTTGGGGCGCCTGGGTGGCTCAGTCAGTTAAGCGTCCGACTTCAGCTCAGGTCATGATCTCGCAGTTTGAGTTCAAGCCCTCATCGGACTTGGTGCTAGTGGCTCAGAGCCTGGAGCCTGTTTCGGATTCTGTGTCTCCCTCTCTCTCTGCCCCTCCCCTGTTCATGCTCTGTCTCTCTCTGTCTCAAAAATAAATAAAATCATTAAAAAAAAAAAAAAAAGAAAGAAAGAAATGCAGACTCTTAGGCCCCACCAAGAACCAGAGAATCAGAACCTACGTTTTAAACAAGATCCCTAGGTGAATCATGACAGACCTTACAGATTCCAAAATAAATGAAGATAACATGTCAAAACCCTGTAGTACAGTTCACACTCCCAGCACCAAGAGGAAATTCTGCAGTTGAGAAGTATACCAATGAGGTCCTGTCTCACTCTTTAACGGATACTGCACACACAGGAAGTGCATTGGTTAGGTAAAGTCAATTTCCTCTTTAGAAAGAATTCAAAAGCTCCTTCAACTGTTTCAGAGGCCAAATATGTTTTGTTTTTACTTCAGAACCTCAGAGGGGGGAAAAAAAAAGGAAGTATGTGAACATAAAGCAGTGAGAGGGCCAGGGAGGGGAGACTCCACTTCCAAATCTACTTCCTAAGCTTCCATTGTAAGTGTGGTTCCTTTTATTCACAGAATCCCAATCATTGCCATTTCAGACCTGATACTACCTTGGCATTATTTTCTTCTCCACAAAATGGTTCCCCCCCCCTTTTTTTTTTTCGAAAGAGAGAGACAGAGAGAGAGCAAGGGCCCAAGTGGGGGAGAGGGGCAGAGAAGGGGAGAGAGAATTCCGAGCAGGTTCCATGCTCAGCGCAGAGCCCAATGGGGGGGGGCTCAACCCCACAACCCTGGGATCAGGACCTGCACAAAATCAAGAGTCAGATGTTCAATGGACTGAGCCACGCAGCACCCTTGAAACAGTTCATAATTTAAGCCACAGTCACCTTTTATCCAATCATGTAACTAATCAAGTTCATTTGTTTGGCTTTATGAAACTAAACAACACAGACTTGACTGCTGAGTGGTTTCTTCTTATTTGACGTGTTACCATGGTCCAACGTGTTCACGGTTAGCTCATTAACTTCACAATGACTCTAACAGGTGGGTCTCCATGGTTTACACTGAAGAGGGTGAATCTTGAAGAAATCAAATAACTTTCCCAAGGCTTCATGGTGCCAGAAACAGTCTGACTCCAAGGACCATGGTCTTTCCACTTTTCCCATTTTCAGGAGTTCCCAGGTAAACCTATAAATTATGTACTGACTGAAAACACTTCCTGCTATAACATGTATTTATCCTTTTTTTTCTTTTTAATGTTTATTTCTGAGAGAGACAGAGACAGAGTGCAAGCGGGGGAGGGGCAGAGAGAGAGAGAGAGAGAGATAGAGGGAGAGAGAGAGACACATACAGAATCTGAAAACACTCCAGGCTCCAAGCTGTCAGCACAGAGCCCGACACAGGGCTCAAGCTCACCAACTGCAAGATCATGACCTGAGCCAAAGTTGGATGTTTAACCAACTGAGCCACCCAGGCTCCCCTGTATTTCTTATCCTTGCATAAAGAATCGTGTGGTTGGGGGCCCTGGGTGGCTCAGTTGGTTGAGCATCAGACTCTTTTTTTTTTTTAATGTGTATTTATTTTTTAGAGAGACAGACACGGAGTATGAGCGGGGGAGGGGCAGAGAGAGAGGGAGACACAGAATCTGAAACAGGCTCCAGGCTCTGAACCGCCAGCACCAAGCCCAATGAGGGCTTGAACTCACAAACTGTGAAATCATGACCTGAGCTGAAGTCAGACCCTTAACCGACTGAGCCACCCAGGTGCCCTGAGCATCAGACTCATGATTTCAGTTTGTGTCACAATCCCAGGGTTGTGAGATCCAGCCCCACATGGGGCTCCACACTCAGCATGGAGCCTGCTTGAGATTCCCAACGCCCCTCACTCCATCCAGCTCCTCTCTTCAGCTCTCATGTTCTCTTTCTAAAATTAAAAAAAAAATAAAAATAAAAATAATCATGGTAGACTACCAAACAGCCCCCAAATTCTACCTAGCCATTCTAGGGCAAAACAACTGTGATAGTAACAAAGTACATTTAAATAGAATACAAATGATAAGCAACTCAAGGTCTCAAAAAGGAAGTTGTCATATACACTGTTTATGCTGATTAATAATATTCCAAACCAATTTTCCATCAAACCTCTACTGTAACAGACCATTAAAGTTTACTTACAAAGTTTCTACTGCAGTTTAATCTAATCCTTTAATCTAATCCTTAAACTGGGGGGGGGGGGGGGGATGGCGCCTGGGTGGCTCAGTCAGTTAAGCGTCTGACTTCAGCTCAGGTCATGATCTCATGGTTCTTGAGTTCGAGCCCCACGTCGGGCTCTGTGCTGATGGCTCAGAGCCTGGAGCCTGCTTCGGATTCTGTGTCTCCCTCTCTCTCTATCCCTCCCTGACTAGTGTCCTGTCTCTCTCTGTCTCTCAAAAATAAATAAATGTAAAAAAAAAAAATTTTTTTTTAATAAAAATTAAAAAAAAAATTTTTTTAACTAGGTTTCACACCCAGCACAGAGCCCAACCAGGGCTTGAACTCACAACCCTGAGATCAAGACATGAGCTAAGATCAAGTTGAATGCTTAATTGAGCGTCCCCTAAGCAACTGTGATTTTTTTTTCAAGTTTATTTATTTTTGAGAGAGAGAGAGAGAGAGAGAGAGAGAGAGAGAATGCAAGCAGGGGAGGGGCAGAGAGAGAGAGAGGAAGAGACAGAGAATGCCAAGCAGGCTCTGCACTGTCAGCCCAGAGCCTAACTCAGGGCTTGAACTCACAAACCGTGAGATCATGACCTAAGCCAAAACCAAGAGCAGGACACTCAATCAACTGAGCCACCCAGACTCCACCAAGCAACTGTATTTTTAATGTTTTAACATGAGGATGAGTTCACAAAATGCCAAAAAGTCATCAAGTTTACATATCAATACTAAGGCTTGCAAAAGCCTAGTAAATGCATACTTCATAGCCCTCCAAGATAACAGAGACTAATATATTTTCCTCATGAGTTTAGATACTAAAAAGGTTATAAAACCTATGTAGAATGCGACTTAAAACATCTGTGGTCTTCAGTGGCAATATACAGTTGCTACATCAATATAATGTAAAACAATATGATATAATAAATATAATAGCATATTTCAGAAAATTAAGAAACTGAAATCTCCTCCATCTCCTCTAAAACAATTTTGACTTTATAGAAGAAAATAATTTTTATCCTCCAAGTTTAGTTTCCCAATTAACAAACAAGCAACTAAAACTCTTTTGTTATTTTTTTTTTTTTTAATTTTTTTTTTTCAACGTTTATTTATTTTTGGGACAGAGAGAGACAGAGCATGAACGGGGGAGGGGCAGAGAGAGAGGGAGACACAGAATCGGAAACAGGCTCCAGGCTCTGAGCCATCAGCCCAGAGCCTGACGCGGGGCTCGAACTCACGGACTGCGAGATCGTGACCTGGCTGAAGTCGGACGCTTAACCGACTGCGCCACCCAGGCGCCCCATTTTGTTATTTTTTTAAAAGGTTTTATTTTTAAGTAATTTCTACACCCAACATGGGGCTTGAACTCACAATCCTCACTGAGGAAACATGTTCCACTGACTAGGCCAACCAGGCACCCCAAAATTATTTTAAAATTAGGGACTGGCTTTGAACACTTAGCTGAAGAACATAACGATCAAAAATAAGATATAAAATAGTCCACTGGAACTGGAAAAGCTAACCACAATGTTTCTTCTCAATTCATGTGAAATGTACTGCATCAGCCACTTGTCTTTGCACGGACACCAAGATATCAGTCACTGAAAATAATAATGATGATGGCAATAATAATACAGCAACAACAGCGATCATCTGCTGAATACCTACTGTGTGCCAGGTACTTACAGCCATGGTCTCATTTAAATGCTACCACAACCCTGTGAAGAAAGCATCTGCAGATGAGTATCATAGTGGAGTCAGAGAGATAAACATGTCCACATCACAAAGCGAGTAAAGTGACAGAGAATTTGAATTGCATGACTCACTTACGGACTCATAAGTGCCGCTACATTTCCTCCTTGCCTCTCTTAGAGTTAGGCGCTTTTTTTTTTTAATATCTATTTGAGAACATTCAGAAACATTTATTAGTGGTCCCCAGGGAACCAAGAACCACACGTCCTGATACTCTATCTTTGTTCAGTCCCCGAGAGTACGGGCTGGGCTGTGACATGCACTTGCAGGCATAAGTGCACAGTGGAACTAAAGCTGTGTCAGTTTCAGGTCTCAGCCTTTAGAAGCTCTGGCAACTGCTGCTTCTGCACTTTTGAGGGTCTTGAGCCACTCCTTTGTAAAGAGTGGAAAGAGGAGAGAAGCGGGAAGGAAGGGAGGAGAGAGGGAGACTAGCATCCAGGCCCAGCCATGACAGCATTCCAACTGAGTCCCACTGCCACTAAGGCTCCTAACAGGTAAGTGAACGTTCTTTCTTGAACTTTCCAGTCTTAGCTACCATCTGACTGCAATTACACGAGTGTCGCCAGCAAAACCGGAAGAAGTGCCCAACCCAGTCCCAGTCAATCCCCAGAACGGTAAGCAAATAAGATTGTTTTTTAAGCCGTTACACTTAGGCATAGTTTATTATGTAACAACAAATAACCAAACTGTATGATAACACAAATTTAATTCTTGATTATCTGCATTAATGAATCAAGACCATGAATAATCTAAAAAGAATGTCTGCAAAATTACACCCACATCATTCATAAAGGCACTTATTCAGCATTTATTGAAGTCTAATATGTGCCAGGAGCTGGGGTTATAAAGATGAATAAAGCATGGGCCTGACCTCAAAAAAACTGTCATTCTGGTAAAAGAGATAGTTGCATGCACACGTAACTATAATAAAATGTATTAAGTTCTTACGTAAGTGGGATGGCCACAAACTGCCATCTACACTCAAAAACAGCATTCTGCTGGGAAACACAGTAGGAGACATTTGAAGAAGCAGGGAATGTCTCCTTGAATAACAATAATATTCAGTGGTATTATTATTATGGCTAATATTTATGAAGTGCTTTATATGTCCCAGGCATTGTGCTAAGCGTTTTAAATACATTGCTCATTTGGATTCCCACATTGGCCAAGCAAAGTGGGTACTATCTTTATCCTCACCATACAGATAAGAAAAGTGAGGATCAGAAAAGATAAGCTTCTCGGGGCGCCTGGGTGGCTCAGTCTAAGTGTCCAACTCTGGCTCAGGTCATGACCTTGTGGTTCATGGGTTCAAGCCCTGCATCAGGCTCTGTGCTGACAGCTCAGAGCCCAGAGCCTGCTTCGGATTCTGTCTCTCTTGGAAAGAAAAAAAAAAAAAAAAAGAATAAATATTAAATATATATATATTAAAAAAAAAAGTTTCTCAAGGTCTCATGGCTAATAGGAGCAAATGCTAGCAAAGTAAAATAACTGCAAATATTGATAACCCTCAATAAAAGCCTGTCCTACATTTGGTTGACTTTTTAGATCATAAATTAGCCAGATTAACCAGATTTATAGCAATAAGTAGTTTTTCTCTATCAAAATTATACATACACTACATTTACACCGAAAACAACATCTACACAGAGAAAACCTGGGCACCTCTGTGACATTCACACACTCTGTAATTAACATCACTGATTTTAACATTGTTGATTCAGAAGGCATGCTTTATTTTATTTTTTTAATTTTATTTTAGAGAGTGAGAGAGCGAGCAGGGTAGCAGGTGAGAAAGGATCTTAAGTAGGCTCCATGCTTAGTACAGGGCCTGACCTGGGGCTTGATCCCATGAACCATAAGATTATGACCTAGGCTGAAATCAAGAGCTGGATGCTTAAACAACTAAGCCACCCAGGTGCCTTCAGAGTGCCATGTTTAAAAACAACTTGTTGGGGCATCTCGGTGGCTCAGTTGGTTAAGCATCCAACTTTGGCTCAGGTCATGATCTCGTGGTCCGTGAGTTCGAGCCCCGCGTCAGGCTCTGTGCTGACAGCTCAGAGCCTGGAGCCTGCTTCGGATTCTGTTTCCCTCTCTCTCTCTCTCTACCCCTCCCCCACTCACACTCTGTCTCTTTCTGCCTCTCAAAAATAAAGAAACGTAAGAAAAAAAATTTTTTTTTAAATGTGTGAAAAGAATTGAGAAAATATGTTTGAAAGCCAATGTAAACACGTGGTCTTTTGCACACAAATATGTGTGCAGCTTTTTTCTTCCCCCTTGGCTGTTGGTTAGTTTTGCTTCTAGAGCGTCACTTCCAGTATTCTGGCATACCTACGTCAATACAGCTTTAGCCTACCAACAAATGCTCCCTAAGTTGCTAAATGTTCCATATAAAACTAACCAAAAGGAAAAAAAAAATGAATATGAAGTTGTATATACAGTAGTCTCTCAGTTTTGCAAAATAATATGCCTAGAAGGATACACCAAAATGTTAACAGTGGTTGCCTGTAAGTAGTAGAATTATAGGTTATTTTAAAATTAGTTCATCTGTTCTTGGTTTTCCCCAGCTCTAGATTTAACCTTTTCTTAGGACACTATGATCACTACTACTGTAGTAACATCATTTTCAGTCAGAGTTTTGGACTGTTTTGAAAATGGGTAACAGAAGGGGAAGTGGGAGATAAAAGAAGCAATGATAGCTTTCTTTTCTTTGCTAAGCTACTAAAGACTTCCTGCCCTGCTTTTCTGAAATGACTTTTTCCTCCCCACTGAGTTCTAGATCTGTCCCAGTCTTTAGTATGCTATGCGTTTTCAAACCCTGTGGAAATAATGATCTATAGAGGACATGGTATTATGCATTAAGAATATCAAGACTGCTAGTTAAATCAAAAAATTATCTGAACTGACAGCTCAGAGCCTGGAGCCTGCTTCAGATTCTGTCTCCGTCTCTCTCTGCCCCTCCCTGGCTTGTGCCCTCTCTATCTCTCAAAAATAAATAAACTTAAAAAAATTTTTTTTTAAAATTAAGAAACCTATGCTATCTCGATGTTTGTTTTGTTTTGTTGTTTTTTTAAAGTAGCTCTACAACCAATGCAGGGCTCAAATTCAGAAACCCAAGATCAAGTTCACATGCCCTACCAGCTAAGCCAGCCAGGCTCCCCTCAAACAATGTTTTAACCTTGAGGATAAAGGACAGCAATTTTTAACAACACACCTATGGGTTTAAACTAGGGAAATCAGTAGAGGGCTCGGGGTGCCTGGTTGGCTCAGTTGGTTCAGTGTCTGAGTCTTGATTTCAGTTCAGGTCATGATCCCACAGTCTTGGAATGGAGCCCCGAGAGGGGAGTATGCCTCAATTTTTAATGTGCATGCATATCATACCTGACAATCTTGTGCAAGTACAGATTATGATTCAGTAGGTCTGGGCAGGGCCTGATTGCTATATTCTTCATAAGCTCTCAGGTCAAGAACCACATCTGTGGTAGTGAGGATCAAAAGGACACCACTGTGGGGCGCCTGGGTGGCTCAGTTGGTTGAGTCTGACTTTGGCTCAGGCTGTTATCTCACATTTCGTGAGTTCGAGCCCTGCATCAGGCTTGCTGCTGTCAGCGTGGAGATTACTTGGGATCCTCCGTTTCCCTCTCTCTGACCTCACCCACTCACGCTCTTTGTCTTTCTCAAAAATAAACAAACATTAAAAAAACAAAGGACACCACTGTCCAGAGCTATGCAGGGTCCTCACCAGAGTATCTTAATTAGGTAACAAGATCTGGCCCTCTATTCTCAAAGAACAGAGACTTGCTTTCATCAATGCCCCAAGAGACACTGAATCATACCAAAAGGCACATGAAGGGGATGCCTGGCTGGCTCAGTCAGTAGAACAGAGTGCAACTAACTCCTGATCTCAGGGTCTTGTGTTCAACCCCGAGGTCACAGATTACTTAAATAAACAAATCAATCTTAAAAAAAAAAAAAAAAAAAAAAAAAAAGGTATATGAAGGCCAACATGTTCACTTTCTAGCATGCATTATAACTGTACACAGGCTAGAAAATTGGTATTTCTCACTGTAGGCCCCTCCCGTACCTCAAACTAATCCATCCCCCTTTATCACATACAAAGATGGAGTTTCTGGACCTGCAAAGCTTAAGGACCAGGCCCCAGACAGTGGCAATGTCATCAAGGCAGTGTCACTCTGTGAGGCACATCTGACTGGCCAGATGACATCACTATGTGACATCTTGATCAGCTATCTCTACTTACAACAAGCAGGAAAACCAACCCTGCAGAAATAAACAAGTGAGGAAAAACACAATGGAAGTGAAATCTGAAAATGAATACACACGGATTTAGGTGTTTCCTATTTGTTTTGTTTTTAGGGGTAACAGTCCCAAGACCCACCAACAAAGGGAAGAGTAAATCCATGAGAGCACTAGTCTGTTTCCCTAGCCACAGTATTTCTAAGACCTAGAAGTATCTCTGAGCCACAGCAGACACCTAATAAATATTTACTGATGAATGAACAAATGAGTATTTAAGGAGAGTGGGAGTTAATTTCTCTGGTATTTACATCTTAGTACCAAGGATTCCAGGGAACTATAGAGAATTATTCTTAATGATTTCAACATCAGTTAGGCCAGGCTGGCTGTAAACATCATCTGATTTCCTGAAGACAACGAACATACCTCTCTAGTCTTTAACTTATTTAAACAGCAAGAGTTATAGAGTACCCGTGCATTCCTACACAGAACTTCCTTTTCTGTAAAGACAGAGGGTAGGGCCTAAACTAACCACAAGAGGAGAAACTGCTACATGCTGGCAGTTGTTTCTGACAGAATAACAAAATATTTTTACTCTTCTTCCTTCTAGATTTTCATAGACATGATTTCTTAACATGAGACAAACTTCGTAAGACATTTTTTTTTGTTATGTTTTAATTTATTTTTGAGAAAGAGAGAGGGGAGGGGCAGAGAGAAAGAGGGTCAGAGGATACAACAGGACTCTCCACTGATAATAACAGCAAGGCTGACATGGGGCTCGAACTCACAAACTGTGAGATCATGACCTGAGCCGCAAGTCAGATGCTCAACCGACTGAGCCACCCAGGCACCCCTTCGTGAGAGATTTTTAAAGGGTAAGAAACAAAAGAAAAAATAAAAAGTGCTCAAAAGTGTGTTAAGCAAAGGGTTACCATACAGCCCAGCAATTCCTAAGTATATACTGAAAGAACTGACCATGTATCCACATAAAAACCTGTACATGAATGTTCACAGCAACAGTATTCATAATAGCCAAAAAGTGAAAGCAATCCAAGTATCTATCAATTGATGAATGTATAACTAAAATGTGGTATATCCACGCAACAAATGTTATTCAGCCATAAAAAGGATTGAAGTATCGATAACGTGCTACCACAAGGATGAACCTTGAAAACACTGTGCTAAGCCAAAGAAGCCAGTCACAAGGGGCCACATACTGTATGATTCCATCCACACGAAATGTTCTGAAGAGGCAAATCCTAATAGAGAAAGTAGTTTACTGGCTGTCAGGGACAGAGGGAGTGATACCTCACAGGGAGGAGATTTCTTTTTGGGGTGATGAAAATGTTCTGGAATTAGTGGTGATGGTTGCACAACTTTGCAAATATACTAAAAAATGCTGAATTGTACATTTTAAGGCATGAATTTTATGGTATGTAAATTATATATCAATAAAAAATCATACACCAAAAGGAAACAAAACCAATGAATAAAAAAATATACACAAAGGGGAGGATCTCTCCTCTGTGCTCATCCTTCCCCCATACAAAATCTTTGACTAAAAAGCCAAATATTATGTAGTTATTCTGAAAATGACTGGGACCCTAAAAATACCCTAGCCACTAAACAAAAGCAGCTGCTTATTTTGATAACATTTTTGTAACACAGACTTTCCTTAAAATGCAAGTTGACAGAGGGCTTATTGTACAAACCCAAACATATACAGTCCACTAGAATTAGCTTTGAGGGGAGACGCCTTGTAACTGGGACTGGCACAAAACACATTCCAGTTCACAAGAGAGAAAACTACGCTATTAGTCTAGTCAGAAGGCAGCGTCATCAGGAACCTGTGATGGATGTTCTCTTGGTGTTTTCTGTCTCAAGTCTGACACAATGGGCCTCAAAAAACAAAACAAAAACCCATACTGAACTACACCAAATTGCAGGAAAGTATGTCCTGTATTTAAATGATTGGATATAAGAATTAAAAGAATATAGGCCTGGAAACTGAATTCTAACCCAATCAGAATGGGATCATACTAAATTTGTTAAGTGAATTCAATATTACACAAGAAATTAGTAAGTACTACTCCCAGGTGCTAAACTCATTCTTTTAGCGTCAACACTACTGTTTCTTAGTTGCAGATGAGTTAAACAAAAGTCCTGCTCATATATAAGATATCTTAACTGGCTTAAACATTAGTCAAATAATAAGAGAGACACTTTAATCTCTTTCAAAACAATGAACCTCTATTTCAAAATAGCAGAAGGAATAAGGCAGATGTTTTCAAGTGGAAATCAAGATGAATGCATTGGAAGGCCATAAAAAGCATTCACCAGACTGGTGAAACCATATCTAAATTTTGCTCCCAGTTTTACTACTAGGCTACAAATAATGCCTGGCCTACAGGAGCTCTATAAGGTTTATTTGTTTTTTGTTGTTGTTTTTTAAAGTTTATTTGAGAGAGAGAGAGAAGAAGGGGAGGGGCAGAGAGAAGGAGAGACAGAACCCCAAACAGAATCCCACCATGGGGCTCGAACCCACAGGAACCCCTGAGATCATAGCCTGAGCTAAGATCAAGAGTTGGATGCTTAACCAACTGAGCCACCCAGGAGCCCCTACAAAGTTTTAAAATATATATAAAACCTAGAGTATGTTGAATATCCTTAGTGAGGAAAATATCCAAAGGCATTGTTATCATAGCACTTTTTACCAGTTGTACATTTTCAGATTCTGCGCAGCATGGGAGTTACTAGGATAACAATATAGATTAATATCAAGTGTGATGTAGAAAAATCCCATTCACCCAAATGATTCCACTCAGATGGAACCCATTCACTCACACAGCATTTACTAAGGACCTGCGTGACTAGTAGCTTGAGGATTATCTGTCCTAGTAACACATTGGCAGTGGGTTGTATCTTCTATGTTCCAGGGTGTTCCTTTATCTTTGATAACCATGTCCCCATTGAACAGATAAAACTGTCACTTGAAAGTATATTTAGCTTCGCCTTTCAGCACTCCTTTCTTTAAATCTGTTTTTCCATTTCCCTACACTTTTGTATTCTTTCCTTCAAGTATTCTGATCTCCTTTTGCCCTTCCAACATAACTCCGCCTTAAATTCTAAACCATATAGAATAGCGTTCTGCTAAAGGCTTTTTTTTTTAATGCATCCAAGGTTATATGAGACATTAAGTACTACTAATCCCATTCATTTGGTGTTAACTCAATTGCTTCTCAATCATCCTCTGTCTCTGTGTCTTCAATCCTCCCCTTCCAATATCCTCCCCAGGCTCTCTAAAATCAGTCTCCATCCCCATGGCAGGTTTTCCCAAAGAATCCCCACCTCCCCCAGCGCTCCACGGTCCTCACTGCCCTCTCCTCTGTGACGCCCTCGGGTTTTGCTCTGCTCTCCCTCTCCCCAACCTCGGACCCCACCCCTATCCCCAACACCGCCACCACAGGGTTTAGGGAACGCTCCTCACACTCTCCCGCGATCCCCCAAAGTTGTCTCTTCCCCTTAAGACTCCCCACTACCGCACCCCACCCCCCCGCCAGCACCCACCTCCCTCGTTCCCAGACCCTGCTGGGCCTCCCGCACCTTCAGAGCCCCCTCCCTTCTCCCTTCAGAGTTTTCGGACACTCGCGCCCCTCCGTCCCTCCTGGCCTCCACCCACCCGCCGGGCACCCCGAGCCCTCCCCGGGGCCCTCGGCGCCCCTACGGGCGCGGCCCTCCGACCTGCCTCTGCGCCTCCCGCAGCCCCTGCAGCCTCTGGCCCAGCTCCCGCCGGTAGCTCTGCGCCGCCTCCACGTTCTCGCGGGCCTCCTGCAGCAGCTGCTCCGGCTCCAGCTCCATCGCCCCCTCGTCCGGCCGCGCGGCCGGCGGCTGCGGGCGCGGTTTCCCCACTGAACCGGGCGCCGGCGAGCGGCCCCGCGCGACCACGCGCAGGCGGAAGCGCCGCCCCGCCCCGCCCCACGGCCGCCTTGATTGACAGCCGCGCCGGCGCCGGGCGCGACCCGCCTCCGGGTCCCAGCGCCGCCCGCCTCCAGTCCCACCGCGCAATGACCGCGTGCACGCGCAGCCCCTGGCTGTGGTGCTTCCTCCAGACACGCGTGGGGTCAGGGAAGGATTAGTAAGGACACTTCGCGGGGTGCTTTCCACATCTTATCTCATTCTGGCCTCCCTGCCAGCCCCCCTTTGTGTCTCCATTTCACGAAGGAAGAGACGGGCTGAGAGGGAAATCAACTTTCTCGAGATTTCAGCCCAGATGGCTCTTAAATCGTCCTTGTCCTACCTCCTAAGCAAAGGAGCGTCCCTGCAGCGGCTTACTATGAACCAGGCACCACGCTCAGAGGGTCAGACGAGAGCCCCACCGTCCAGAAGCTCGCAGACTAGTGAGGGAGCCAAGGCGATGAGCAGCGGCCAAGATGTGTGTAAGCAAGCCTTTTCAGTAAGGGGCAAGTAGTAAAAATTGGGAGCTTGGCGGGCCACCGTGTCTCTTGCAACATCGTGAGTAAATGGGCGTGATCGTGTGCACATTAAACCTTATGGATACAGATTTGAACCTCACATAATTTTCACGTGTCACAAAGTATTCTTTGCATCATTTCTCAGCTATTTAAAAATAAAAATCATTCTTCGCCAAGGGGCCCTACAAAAATAGGCGGTGGGTCAGATTTGGCCGTGGGCCGTAGTTTCCTGACCCCTGGCCATGGATGTTAGAGCTGAAAGTTGCCTCGGCCAGGAAAGAGAACAGACAGAACGGGTTTTGCTGAAGGTTACACAACGAGACTGTGATAAAGGCTAGATCGCAGTTTTTCTGACCAGAATAAAGCTCTTTCTACCACCGTGTTTTGTGCTAGGTTAATGACACTTGGAACTAGAGAAATTTAGAAAAGGGGAGCCCTTCTGGAGAAAATGGGAAATTAGCTTTATCTTGAAGGTGAGGAAGTTGGGCACTTAGTAAATACTCAACAAATATCTGTGGAATGAATCAAGGTATGAACTAAGCAAAAGGGGTGTGGAAAGGCATCCTAGGTAGGACAGAATTAAGTAAGGAAAGGTATATAGGTCTTGGAGACAGGAATGTAAGCGAATTGTTTAAGAAAAAAGAACAGACCACTTTGGAGAGGTAGGGCTGAATAATATATTGCGAGATGAGGTTGAGAGAAGAATAAAGGCCATGGAATTCCTGTTAAAAAGTTTAGACTGTAGGGGCTGTTGGGTGGTCGGTTAAGCGTCTTTGGTCATGATCTCAACGTTGGTGAGTTCCAGACCCACATCCCCTCTCAGCTGTCAGTGAGGAGCCTGCTTTCCATCCTCTGTCCCCTTCTCTCTCCCCCTGCTCTCTCTCTCTCTCTCAAAAATAAATAAACAATTAAAAAACATTTTGACTTTAATGAGTAGACATTAAAGATTTTTGCATTTACATTTGCAAAAAAAAATGTTTTAGGATGGTAAATGACAGACCTGGCATTTGGGTGTGTCTTAAGATAAAGAAGGGGGTGCCAATTGTAAATTCTCAGTAAATATTTGTTCAGTGAAATGAAAATACATAAGATAGATGGATGGAGTGGTAAATAAGAAAAGACCATAGGCACTAGTCCAGCTATGATGTGATAGAAGCTTGAATTAGGATGTTGGCCTTTATAGAGGTTTGAAAGTAAAGCAGAGGAAAAGATAGTCAAATGGTTTGAGGGAATAGGAGGGTGTAGGCACACAGGATTTACTAAATGTTCTTGAACACAGTGTGTTCTGTGTGATCTCTAAAGCTAATTGAACAGAATTGGATCCTACCCCAGAAGGCTTACTGTGTGAAATTAAAAAAAAAGAAAAAAGAAAGAAAGAAAATGTCTAAAGGCCAAGACTCTAATCTTGGTCTCGTTCAACTTTTTTCCTTGATCTATACCACCTGATGGGAGGCAGGAAATATGTATTTAATATAGCCACATTATACAAAAAAAATAATATGGACTAAGGAAAATCTTGTGAAACCACTCCTCCCAGGCTTAAAATTTTTGGTTGTTTTGTTTTTAGCTTTAGAGCAAAGTAAATACTCTAGTCAATGACAGGAAGATTGATCTAGAGGTGGGAATGATAGAAGCCAGCAGGCCATAGTTTTTATCTCTTTCACATCACACTGGTCTAGAATTGACTTTTCAAGGTTATCCAGAGGTAAGCAGATTCAGGGTCACAGACTCCCCATGCTAATAAGACTTAGAAGAAACAAATAAAGCAACTTGTTAAGTTATTTATTTACATAAGGATATAATTGCTCTGAAGATTACAACAGCTGGAAAATCAAGTTATAACCAGAGAGTTATTTGGTAAACATGGATTCAGTCCAGAATACTTTGATTATCTGGTCAGCCAAGATTTCCTCTCTCCTCACTCCAGGCTTTTCTCAGAAAGCTTCTAACTGTATTGGGCATGTACTGACTTTTTTTTTTTTTTTAACTCTGACTCCCCTTTCTACACACTTAAAGCTATTAATTCATTGTTTAAAATCAACTGGCTACAACTAAGTAAACCTTAGTGTCTAGTTTTTTTGTTTTTTAATGAATTTATTTATTTTAAGAAAGAGAGAGCATGCATGTTCGAGTGGAGGAGGGTCAGAGAGAGGAGGAGAGAGAGAATCCAAAGTATGCTCCATGCGGAGCCCGGCTCAGGGCACAAATGCACAAACCCACAAACTCTGAGATAATCACCTGAACTGAGATCAAGAGTTGGACACTTAACTGACAGAGCCACCCAGGTGCCCCAATACCTGTTTTTTTAATAGGGACTCATACAAATAAACACTATTGTCCAATCAAAAATAATTCAGAGACAATTCTAATTTTGACTGTAACTCTTAACATTTTAATTAATGCCATCTAGTTTTAATTTTGAGGACTCACGTTTACAGAATCTCAGAAGTCAACAGAAAAGTTGCAAATACAGTTCAAAAATTTTTTTTTCCTCAGTAAACCATTTGAGAATAAGTCGACAGATTCTTTCAGTACATTCTTCTATGAACCCACCCACAATGCACCCTCAAAAACAGGAATTTAACATTGATACCGTCTATTTTTCAGATCTCATTCAAGTTTAATCCATTGCCACAATGATGCCCCTTATAACAAGTGGATCCAATCCAGAATCATGGGTTGCATTGAATTGTCATAGGTCATGACAGTCTCCAATTCATATTAAGCCACAGAAATTAAAAAAAAAAATTTTTTTTCGTTTATTTATTTTTGAGAGACAGAGAGGGATAGAGGGCGAGCAGAGAGAGAGGGAGACACAGAATCTGACGCGGGTTCCAGGCTCTGAGCTGTCAGTACGGAGCCCAACCAACGTGGGGCTCAAACTCACAGAGCGCGAGATCATGATCTGAGCCGAAGTCGGACACTTAACCAACCGAGCCACCCAGGCGCCCCAAGTCACAGCCATTCTTAATATTCTCTTCTCCACTCCCGTTTTGTTTTAATTCCCCATTAGTGCTCTGGAGTTTCTTCCCCAATCTCTTGCAAACCTCCTACTCCCTACTCAATGCAAATCTCCTGATACCCAGCTCCCTCCTTCCCACCTACCTCTTCAGTCATTTCTCTCAATTCTGTGCCACAGAATCTTGGGAGCCAGGCTGAAAACAAGCTGCAAGTGAGAAAGTGAGGGCAAAATTCTCTTTGTTGATAGGCTGGGATGTAAGAGCCAAGGCTGGGAGTGTATACATGTTAATACATTTTGGTTTTGTCAGTCTTTCCTGGGTTACCTCAATGGCCTCTTGATTTATTCAGAATGTTTCTAAATATCTTTAGTATCTATTTACATGTTTTACAAAGATCAGTTAATTACACATTCAGTCTCCCAAGTTTTCCTTTCTATGCCTTCTTGCATCTTGCATTCTTTATGATACTTTCAGTTACAAGTTACAGCAGACTCAAACTGCCTTTAACAATAAATGGGATCCATTCCCTAACGTGGTGTAACTCAAAAGGCTTTAGCGTTAGTCTGATTCAAAGGTCAAACTTCCCAACTCTTTTTCTGCCATTGGTAAGGTACCATTACCTTATTTTAATCTTACCCACCTTCTGGAAGGAGGGAAAGGACCCCTTTCTGTGCTATATCAGTAGTCCGAATTTGCTTATCTCCCAGAAGCACCCAGAAGAGCTCTTGGAATGTAACAATCCTGCTTTGGCCTACACTTGGTCACATGCCCACCTTTGAAATTTTTCTTTAACGTTTATTCATTTTTGAGAGACAAGACGTGAGTGGGGGAGGGGCAGAGAGAGAGGGAGACACAGAACCCGATGCAGGGCTCGAACTCCTGAACCGTGAGATCATGACCTGAGCGGAAGTCAGACAGCCAACTGAGCCACCCAGGCACCCCAACACATGCCCACCTTTGAAATGGTAACTGGCCAGGAGGTGGAATTATGCAGATTAGTTTCAAAGGATCCAGAACCAAGGATGGAATTGACCAAGTGGGACAAGTGTATACCTCAGAATAACAACAGTAATGGTTATCAAGGGAAGGAGATATAATATTGGGGAGAAAAGGGTATCTTTCACAGTCTTTCCATGTACTGACTACAATGTAACATTGCAAAAAAGCACAGAAGCTAAGAAGTTAAGAGACTTGGCTAAACACTTTGTAAATATCTCTGAACCAGTTTTTTTTTTTTTAATAACTTTTTTTTTTAAGTAAACTGTGCCCCCAAAGTGGGGCTCGAACTCACAACTCGGAGATCAAGAGTCACATGCTCTATAGGGGCACCTGGGTGACCCCGTCAGTTAAGCATTCAACTCTTGGTTTTGGCTCAGGGCATGATCTCCCGGTTTGTGGGCTTGAGCCCACACTTGTGATGAGCACTGGGTGTTGTATGTAAGTGACGAATCACTGAATTCTACTCCTGAAACCAATATTGCACTGTATGTTAACTGACTAGAAGTTAAATAAAAATTTAAGGGGCGCCTGGGTGGCGCAGTCGGTTAAGCGTCCGACTTCAGCCAGGTCACGATCTCGCGGTCCGGGAGTTCGAGCCCCGCGTCAGGCTCTGGGCTGATGGCTCAGAGCCTGGAGCCTGTTTCCGATTCTGTGTCTCCCTCTCTCTCTGCCCCTTGCCCGTTCATGCTCTGTCTCTCTCTGTCCCAAAAATAAATAAACGTTGAAAAAAAAAATTAAAAAAAAAAAATAAAAATTTAAAATAAAAACTATATTGGAGGGTAGTGGTACATGAGAATTAAATCTTTAACCAGAAAAAAAGGACATTAATGAATACTGTTTAAAATTGTTAAATCAAGGGGCGCCTGGGTGACTCAGTCGCTTGGACGTCCGACTTCAGCTCAGGTCACTATCTCACCGTTCGTGAGTTCAAGCCCCATGTCAGGCTCTGTGCTGCCAGCTCAGAGCCTGGAGCCTGCTTGGGATTCTGTGTCTCCCTCTCTCTCTGCCCCTCCCCTGCTTGCTCTCTCTCTCTCTCTCTCTCTCTCAAAAATAAACATTTAAAAAAATTAACAAAAAAATAAAAATAAATGAAATGAAATAAAATAAAATAGTTAAATCAAGAAATATGTGTATAAGCATATTGCTGTATTTAAAAATAAGGAGATATCTAGGGGCACCTGGGTGGCTAGTTGGTTGAGCGACTGACTTTACCTCAGGTTATGATCTCGAGGTTGGTGAGTTCAAGCCCCACATCTGGTTCACAGCTGTCAGCCTGTTAGCACAAAGCCCACTTTGGATCCTCTGTCCCTCTCTCTCTCTCCCTCTCTCTCTCTCTCTCTCTCAGTCCCTTCTCTGCTTATGTTCTCTCTTCCAAAAAATAAATAAAACATTAAAAAATATTTAAAAAATAAAAATGAGATATTTATAGTGCTAGAAGACTTTTGAAAGTGGCTGCCCTTGGGAAATTACACCAGGGTATGAAATGGAAATCAGCTGTGTCTTAGGCTGGCTCAGTCAGTAGATCATGTGACTCTTAATCTCAGGGTGGTGAGTTCAAGCCCCACATTAGTCATAGAGTCCACTTAAAAAGAAAAGGGGGAGGGGTGCCTGGGTGGCTCAGTTGGTTAAGCCTCCGACTTCAGCTCAGGTCATGATCTCAGGTTCATGGGTTCGAGTCCTGTGTCAGGTTCTGTGCTGATAGCTCAGAGCCTGGAACCTGCTTTGGATTCCATGTCTCCCTCTCCCTCTGCCCCTCCCCAGCTCATGCTCTCAAGAATACATAAACGTTAAAAAAAAAAAAAAAAAAAGAGGGGTGGCTCACTCAGTTAAATGTGCAGCTCTTGGTTTTGGCTAAGGTCATGATCTCATGCTTTATGAGATTGAACCCCACATGGGGCTCTGTGCTGCTGACAGCACAGAGCTTGCTTGGGATTCTCTCTGCCCCTCCCCTGAGCATGCTCAAAGTAAATAAGTAAGCTTTCAAAAAAGAAAAGAAAGAAAGAAATTAGCTCTTTTTTGATAGTAAGTTTTATAATGCTCTCTGACATTTCTTAACCAAGCACAGGCATTACTTTTGATAAATATAAGGGTTAATAATAATTCTTAAAAGTAGCAGTTAGCTAGATGGGGAAGATGATAAAAAACCACATGAGCACATTGTAAATACTTAATTGCTATGCAAATGTTAGAGCTTATTTAATTTAAAACGTATAAATGCCATGAGCTCCTTAAGAAAATGCTTAACAAAACAATGCAGTTTAAATACTTAGAAATTTAGAAGAATAGTCATGGAGATATATAGCATATAACCTCGCAATTCCACTTCTAGATGTGTCTTCTAGAGAAACATTACACATGTTCAAGGAGACATAGACAAGAGTGTTCACTGACTCACTGAGACAGAAAACTGGTGACAAATGTTCATCACTAAGGGAATGGATAAATAAAATGTGTATAATTGGACAGAATACTCAAGAATGAAAGGGAGTGAATCAGATCTACATGTATCATGGATAGCTCTTGAAAACAATGATGAATAAAAAAAGCAGATTGCTGAGTGATATTTACAGTATTACTGTTTATGTAAATAAAAACAATAGTAAAGCATTTTCTATGGATATACATACAAATATAAAAAGTGTGCAGTGCTACCCACCAAACAGGTAATAATGACTACCACTGGGCCAAGAGGTGGAGATTGAATTTGGGAATAGAAGTCAAGGAGACTTTCAGTTTTCTCTGTAATTTTCTCATTTGTTTCTCCTCCCCCCTCCTCTTCCTTCTCCTTCTCCTTCTCCTTGGGCAGTGTTCTTACTCTACAGTGAGGGGAAAAAAAAAAAAAAAAAAAACCAGATCAACAAAACAGTATCTATTTTAGAAAAACCTTATTCTGGGCTAACAGTTTTATTTTTTTATTTAAAAAAATTTTTAGTCTTTTTTTATTTTTGAGAGAGAGAGAGAGAGAGAGAGAGAGAGTGAGAGAGAGCAAGGAGGGGCAGAGAGAGATGGGGACACAGAATCTGAGGCAGGCTCCAGGCTCTGGGTTGTCCTCATAGAGTCCGATGCAGGGCTGGAACTTATGAACCATGAGATCATGACCTGAGCTGAAGTCGGATGATCAACTGATTGAGCCACCCAGGCGCCCCTTGGCTAACAGTTTTAAAAGAAAAAAATAATTACTTCCAATTTCATTGGAGAAATTTGCACCCTTTATGTTGTGAAAACAATAGCAATACCATCTTTATGGTATCGAGATGGACACAGTGACATCCGTAGTTAAAATCAGTTTGCATAGCCAGATGCAACAAGGTGGCTTCCCGTTATTATTTGGTATATCCTTTTACCTGACCTACTCAGTTCTTACACACCATGCAGTTAAAAGTATGCACTCAAACAAAATAAACATACTCTATGTCTATATCACTGCAACAATAAACTCATGTGAAAAAAAAAGTCAAAGCTAAACAAATCCGTGACAAGAATGCAAATGAAGTATGAGATTATCATCACTACAAACCAGCAAACCCCTGGAACAACTGGCATGCACTCCAACCAGCTGAGGCTATGATGTTGGGCTCCTGGCTGCCGGGGAGGAAGAAATCCGTGGGAAACAATGCCCTCTTTTGCTCAGTTTAGGGGAAAAAGTCAAAATCTCGGATCCTGTGTGTATATTTCGAGGTAAGACGCTTGCCAAAATAACATTTTATTCCATGTGGGTGGAATGTAATCAATTATTTCCTTTTCTGTATTTTTTGAATTTCCACTTTATTTTTTTGAATTTCCACTTTTTTTTTTTAATTTGAGAGAAAGGGGAGGGGAAGAGACAGAATTTTCTTTAAGATTTTTAAAAATATTTGTTTGTTTGTTTATTTATTTATTTATTTATTTAATTCCTGAGAGCGCACCAGCAGGGGAGGGGCAGAGAGAGAGAGAGGGAGACGGAGAATCCCAAGTAGGCTCAGAGCTGACAGCGCAGAGCCAGAAGCGGGGTTGGAACCCATGGACTCCAAGACCATGACCTTAGCCGAAATCCAGTGGGTTGCTTAACTGATTGAGCCTCCCAGGCGCCCCTTGAATTTCCACTTTTATTTATTTTTAACATTTATTCATTTTTGAGAGACAGAGAGAGCAGAGCGTGAGCGGGGGAGAGGCAGAGACATAGGGAGACACAGAATCCCAAGCAGGCTCCAGGGTCTGAGCTGTCAGCACAGAACCCGATGTGGGGCTCGAACACACCAACAGAGATCATGACCAGAGAGGAAATCAGACGTTTAACCCACTGAGCCACCCAGGCGCCCTTGAATTTCCACTTTTTACAAGGGGCTAGCCTAGGGCATCAAAAGTCTACAGTTTTAATTCTGTCACCGACGGACTTTAGTCAACTCACGTCCTCATCCGTGAAACTGGGCGGGAGAAGCCCCGCTAGTCTGAAATCCCTTGGTAAAACCAATCCCGCCTCCTGCAGTTTCGTCCGAGAAGTATTTTGGGCCTCTCTGCTTACCGTCCGCACAGCCTCTAGAAGCAATCCTAAGCTCCGCCCCATGCGCTCCAGACGGCGCGAAAACCCAATTGACAAGAATTCCCTCCGAAGCCCGCGGGTCGGGTCTGCGTTCGGCCTGCTTTCCCGGCCGGGGTCGCGGTCCCGGGCGCTTAGCCTGGGGGCGCCTGTGTCGAGGGCCCACTGCGCTCGCCGGCCGCGCCCCGGGGTCCTCGCTGCCCGCGCTTTCTTACCGCCCCTTCCCGCGTTCGACTCGGCTGAGCTGGGCCCAGCCTCCGCTACCGCTCCGGGCGGGTGGGCGCGGGGGGAGTCCGGGACGGACCCCACAGCCCGGCTGCTGCCTCTTCGGGGGCCGGCCGCCTCCATGGCCTTTAGGCTGGCGGGGCCCGGCCGCTCAACGCCCTAGGAGCCGGCATTCCGGGAAGCAGGGAGCATGGTGGGGGTCCTGGCCATGGCGGCGGCGGCTGCTCCCCCTCCGGTGAAGGACTACGAGATTGAGGTGAGCTAGAGAATCTCCGTCTGTAGGAGGTGGGTGAAAGGTGATCCCAACTTTGGATCCGGGAGGGGAGAGGAGGGACCTGGTGAGGCCCCACAGCAGTGACATTGTGTGCAACAATTGCTGGAGTGTGTCGCTTCCTAAAGTCGTGATAGGTACTGACAAACATCGAGATTGTGAGATGATTGCGGGGCCAAGAAAGTCAGGATTTAAGATACCTCGACCGGTCCCCAGATCCTGAGATGTTGGTGGAACTTGATGTTTTGGACTTGTGAAATGTCGCAGAGGATCCCAGGATCAAGTCTGGGTTCATGGTAAGGAATCAGAACTTTAGCGTTGGAAAGAATCTTTAAGTTCCAGTAGTGTATCCATTTACCTATTGGAGGATGACTGCTTAGATTGCCATTACGGGAGTCAAAGTAATTTTTTTAAAAAAATCGGTTTCTGATGGTTCCAGAGCTTAAGATAACTGCAGTTAGGAGTCCCAGCGTGGAATGCTGTTATTCTTACGTATTCACCAAATTTCAGTGAAATGCAGTAAGCAGTCGTTATATAGATACTCTAATGCCATGAAGTATTGGAGTAGCATCTCAAGCTAGCGTTCTGAAATAGGCACACTGGTGTCCTTGAAGTGCGCCAAGATGTATGCTTATTTAACTAGGACTCTCCCTTATTTTTTGGAATTGAATAACTTTTGTCTACTTGCTGGTAGCTGTTACGCTGATATTTGTCTGCTAAATCAAGGGAGTTGCTCAGCTTTCTCCGATGTGAAGAAGGACTTTTGGTACTTGAATGAGACAGTTCTTGATTTTTGTGTGGTCGGTTTATCAACCTTTTCGTTACAGTTTCTGCTTTTGGTGCCCTGCTTAGCCTATTTCATAGCAATGATACTTATTGTTTAGTATTGCAAGGGTGAGGGCCTTGTACACATTATTTTGCTTAATATCAACCCTGTGCTGAGGTATCATTGCCTGTATAATTAGAAAGTTAAAAGTAATATGCTTAAGGTCCCATGCTAGTAGATACCAGAGCCAGCACTTGAACTTAGATCTGCCTGACTCCAGAGCCTATGGCATAGTGCCTTTGATACGATCTCATGGTAATATACTAATACTGATAACTCATTAGCATTTTCTCCTAATGCATTTACCATCTCATTTTAACATACAAAATTTTCATCTGTAATTTATTTTGCCTCGTAGTCATCCAAATGGTTAGAAATTTGTCCCAATACCATTTATTAAGTACTTCTTTGCTCACTAGCTTGAATACTACTGTTCTCGTGTACCAAGTTCTTAAATATATACTTATTTCTTTTTCTGGTGTTCTTTTTTATTTAAAAAAAAATTTAAAAAAGATTTTTCTAAGTTTATTTTTGAGAATAGAATTCTAGTGGGGGAGGAGCAGAGACAGAGGGAGACAGAATCTGAAGCAGATCCAGGCTCTGAGCTGTCAGCACAGAGCCCGACTCTGGGCCCGAATTTACAAAGTGAGCGATTATAACCTGAGCCAAAGTCAGACGCTTAATCGACTGAGCCACCCAGGTGCCCCTAAAAAATTTTTATAAATTTTTTGAGAGAGAGAGCGCGAGTAGGGGAGGGGCAGAGAGAGGGAGACACAGAATCCGAAGCAGGCTCCAGGCTCTGAGCTGTCAGCACAGAGCCTGTCTTGGGGCTTGAACTCACAAACCATGAGATCATGACCTGAGCCGATATCGGACGGTCAACCGACTGAGCCACTCAGGTGCCTCTCTTCTTCTTCTTCCTCTTTTTTTTTTTTTTAATGTTTATTTACTTATTTTGAGACAGAGAAAGAGCAGGCTCAAGGAGGGGAGGGGCAGAGAGGGAGGGGGAGAGAGAGAGAATCCCAAGCAGGCTCCACACTGTCAGCGCAGAGCCTGATGTGGGACTCGGCCACACAGACCAAGAGATCCTGACTTGAGCCAAAATCAGGAGTCAGATGCTTAACTGATTGAGCCGCCCAGGCTCCCCCCTGCCTTTATTTTCTTTCTTTCTTTCTTTCTTTCTTTCTTCCTTCCTTCCTTTCTTTCTTTCTTTCTTTCTTTCTTTCTTTCTTTCTTTCTTTCTTTCTTTCTTTCTTTTTTTTGTTTTAGTAATCTCTACACCAAATGTGGGGCTCAAGCTCACAACCCCAAGAGCAAAAGTTGCATGCTCCACTGACTGAACCAGCCAGGTGCCCCTAGCTTTTAATGCTTTCAATGATGATAGCTTTGTGATACCTTTTTTTTTCCCCCTTAATGTTAATTTATTTTTGAGAGAGAGAGAGAGCACAAGCAGGGGAGGAGCAGAGAGAGAAGGAGACACAGAATTCGAAGCAGGATCTAGGCTCTGAGCTGTTGGCACAGAGCCTGATGTGGGGCTGGAACCCATGAAGTGTGAGATCAACCGACTGAGTCATCCAGGTGCCCCTGCTTTATGATACCTTTTAATTTTCTAGAAGTATAATTCCCCATTCATTACTTAATTTTTTAAGATTTTATTTGATAAATTAATTTGTTTTTAATGTTTATTTTTGCAAGGGGGGTGGGGAGGGACAGAGAGAGAGAGGAAGACACAGAATCTGAAGCAGGCTCCAGGCTCTGAGCTGTCACAGAGCCCAATGCAAGGCTCGAATCCACAAACAGTGAGATCATGACCTGAACCCAAGTTGGGTGCTTAACTGACTAAGCCACCCAGATGCCCCAAGATTTTTTTTTTTTTTTTTTAATTTTTTTTTTTTTCAACGTTTTATTTATTTTGGGGACAGAGAGAGACAGAGCATGAACGCGGGAGGGGCAGAGAGAGAGGGAGACACAGAATCTGAAACAGGCTCCAGGCTCTGAGCCATCAGCCCAGAGCCCGACGCGGGGCTCGAACTCACGGACCGCGAGATCGTGACCTGGTTGAAGTCGGACGCTTAACCGACTGCGCCACCCAGGCGCCCCAAGATTTTTTTTTTAAGTTTATTTATTTATTTTTTATTTTTTAATTTTTTTAACATTTATTTATTTTTGAGACAGAGAGAGACAGAGCATGAACGGGGGAGGGTCAGAGAGAGAGGGAGACACAGAATCTGAAACAGGCTCCAGGCTCTGAGCTGTCAGCACAGAGCCTTGACGCGGGGCTCGAACTCACAGACCGCGAGATCATGACTTGAGCCGAAGTCGGACATTTAACCGACTGAGCCACCCAGGTGCCCCTTGTTTATTTATTTTTTGAGAGTGTGTGTGCATGGGCGGTCCCTCTCTCTCCCTCTCTCTCTCTCTCTCTCTCTCTCAAAAGTAAATAAATAAATAAATAAATAAATCACATTAAAACATTGGAAAATTTTATTTGTGGTAAGTGTCCTTCGAAATTTTTACTTGATTAGTGAATTTTGGGATGCTAGGTTTGTTCACTGTGTGCGTGTTTCTTAGAGATAGGATAATTTGTTTTTAACTAAAAAAGTGAAAAGGGAATGGAGTTAATATTTGTAGAGGTTCTACCATGCAGACTTCATATATTTTCATGTATGGTGTTCATTACAAATTTTGTGGGGTAGGTGCTAGTATTCAAAGGTTGTAAACAGAGACCAATAGAAATTAACACATTTGTACATAAGTATAGTCGCCTTGAAACTTTTTTTTCAAGTATAATATATATAAAGTAAAATACACAAATTATAAGTGTATGACTTGTGATGTAACATTGAGATTTGAATGTAGGTTTAATTTTAAAGCTCTTTTTGCTTTAAAACATTTTTTTGTTTGTTTATTTTTGAGAGACAGAGGGAGAGAATGGGAATGGGGGAGGGGCAGAGAGAGAGGGAGACACAGAATCTGAAACAGGCCCCTGGCTCGGAGCTGTCACCTCCTGAACCGCGAGATCATGACCTGAGCTCAAGTCATTTGCTTAACTGACTGAGGCACTCAGACACCCCTCTTTTTTCTAGTATATATCATGTTTGTTACCTAAGGGAGCCTTCCTTTTTTTATCCAATTAGGTAAAATATTAGATCCATGTTTAAAATTTATGTTTTGTATTATCTTGCTTGACGTAAGTGCTTTCTTTTTCTTTTAAATTGATAGGCGTGCAAAAAGCGAAGGAAAGATGATGACAGATCTTCCTGCAAAACAATTACAAAATATTTATCACCAACAGGGAAGACTGGAGACAGTGTGTTCTCTCCACCCAAATCCAGTAATATTCTGAATTATTTTAGAAAGACATCCCCCACAAATGAGAAGACACAATCAGCAAAAGAGTGCAAGATAAAATCATTGCCACCGTTGCCTGCTGACAGTGGCAAAGACTGTAAAACACCGTTGGGAGTGTTCTCACATATAGAGTTCAAGAAGAGAGGAAAGAGAGTTAATTTATCTCATCGACTAAATAATATTAAAGCTGAAAATGAATCTCCAATTGAAATTAACAGTGACGATAGCAAAGAAGACTCCGGTCTAAATAATGATTTTGTGGAAAGTAGTACTTCTGTTTCACTCTGCAAGAAACGTGTAGAGGTACTTGCAGAAAGTATTCAAGATATCAAAAAACAGTCAAGCACTAGGACCTCCATAAAAAGCTCCAAGAGAGTAAATCCTAAGCAAGGAATCACAAAAAATGATTGCAAAAAAATGAGGAAAAGGAAGCACAGAGATATAATAGATCTGTCTGAAAGCTTACCATTGGCAGAAGAAATAAGTCTCCTTCAAAAAGATGGTAAAGACAGGAAGGAGAGAGTGCCTTCCCTAGCTGATGAGATGGACAGTCCTGCAGACTGTGCAGACTCTAGGGGTGATATAGCTAAACCAGCCTGCTTAAAGGATAGGACAATAACTGTCTCCTATGAGGAATTTTTGAAAAGTCACAAGGAAAATAAAGTAGACCTACCAGACTCTACAGTGGCGATTTGTATTCCTTCTGAAACTGTTGAAGATATAATCAAAAGCGGTAGTGTGAGTGACCCAGAAACCTGTGACACTTCCCAACACATACGCTCCAAGACAGTTACCGTTCTTGCACAGGTTCATCCTATTCCCCCCAAAAAGACCCGGAAAATACCCTCAATTTTCTTGAAACAAAAGCAGTTGGAAACAGAAAATAGCCTGTCGGATCCTGAGAATGAACAGACTGTTCAGAAAAGAAAATCGAACGTTGTCATACAGGAGGAAGAATTAGAGTTGGCAGTGCTGGAAGCTGGAAGTTCCGAAGGCTCAAAGCCGAAATGCACTCTAGAAGAAAGACAACAGTTTATGAAAGCGTTTAGGCAGCCAGCATCGGATGCGCTTAAAAATGGAGTGCGAAAGTCTTCCGATAAGCAGAAAGAGCTCAATGAAAAATCTCTGAATGATGAAGGAAGATCCGGTAATTCTAAAAAAATCATGGACAATGCTAATATTCAAATGATTTCAAATTATGGCAATTCACAGTCACATACTGACAAAGGAACTTTTCCTAAAGAGAAAAGTAAAAAGCTGAAGAAAAAGGGCAAGAAGATGTTAGATACTGGTGCTACTCCAGGTGAAAGTAGACAGGGAAGTACTCAAAAGAAAGGAACAACTTTTTCCTTTAAGGGTAAACAGAGTCAAAATAGGCTTAGGAGGAGTTTAAGACAAAAGAAAACGGAAGTTTTCAAAAACACATTATTTAGCAGTGAAAATCTTGTTGGGGAAGACCCTCTAAAGATTTCCTCTCCGTATAACAAGAAGTCTTCAAGAAAAAGCAGCGTACCCATTAATGATAAGGTCATACATTGTAAAACCGAAACCGAAGACAGTCTGGAAAATGTTTCCACACCCAGGTCAAGCAGAAGATCTGTAAGAACCAGCAGCACCCCTACCGCAATGGTCATTAGAAGTACTGATTCTGAAGATGATAGTCCAATAAAGGCTTCCACTCCAAAAGCAGCCACCTTACCAGAAAAGCATAGCTTATATACGGCAGAATTAATAACAGTCTCTTCTGACTCAGAGAGCCCTATTAGGTAAAGTTTTGTTTCTATTCTGAAGTTCTAAGTGTTCTCCATATATTAGTTGGGAAGGAAAATGCTTGAAGCATTGGAGAGTATCATTTTTTTCTAGAATACCTGATTTATAAGGCACAGTTTCAAAAATGCTTATTTTTCACATTTAATTTAAGGTCAGGCATGATTTCAGAAGAATTATAGATGTATTTTATTTATTTTTTTAATGTTTGTTTTTAAGGGGGAGAGGGGCGGAGTGGAGCGGGGGTGGGGAGACATAGGATCCCAAGCAGGTCTGCCCTGACAGCAGAGAGCCCCATGTGGGGCTCAAACTCACAAACCGTGAGATGATGACGTGAGCTGAAGTCAGAAACTTAACTCACTGAGCCACCCAGGTGCCTCCTAGATGTATTTTAGATGAGTTCTAACTTTTACTCATCATAGTTGCTAATCTCTGAATTCTCTGCATCTAATAAACATGAGATTAAAAATAAGTCAGAGCTTTATTTCTTGGGAAACTGAGCCATATCGTATGAGGTATATACTTGCATGCTGGTTTTGGTCAATGAAAGAGTGATCTTAAGAGGTAATTTTACGATTTCTAAAAGGAAACATTTTATATTTTTTAAGAGTTTGAGTTTGGCTTACTTTTGATCAGTAGTTTGAAACTAATGTAGGGGGTATTTTTGTTTTTAAGAACTGTCCAGAAATTGAAGCCCTAGGTGGTTCTTTTCTATACTTAATTAAAACTCTTACACATAATCATAAAACGCTTCTGAATATCTTTTTTATTCCCAGAATGAAATTCACCAGAATTAGTACTCCCAAAAAATCTAAGAAGAAATCTAAAAAAAGATGTGAGAAATATGAAGCAACCGATGGAGATTTTACTTCTCAGACTAGAAAGGTAATTGGAATATTCGGGTATTCCGTTTCCTAAAACAACAGCTACTATTAGAAGTAATGTGCCAAAAGAATATTCACATATTTTATAGATTGGTTATATTAACTATAGCATATGTTATTACTCACTATTTTTCTGTTTCTCTAGTTAGTTTATTAAGTGGTCAACATATCTTATTGTGAGATGAAAGCAATTGATAAGGACAGTATAATTTGCTTAGAAAAACTTTTCTTTTTCTTTTTTTTTTTTTTTAAATTTTTTTTTTCAACGTTTATTCATTTTTGGGACAGAGAGAGACAGAGCATGAACGGGGGAGGGGCAGAGAGAGAGGGAGACACAGAATCAGAAACAGGCTCCAGGCTCTGAGCCATCAGCCCAGAGCCTGACGCGGGGCTCGAACTCCCGGACTGCGAGATCGTGACCTGGCTGAAGTCGGACGCTTAACCGACTGCGCCACCCAGGCGCCCCTAGAAAAACTTTTCTTGGTAAGAGTTACACGTTAGTCATTTTCCTTAAGGCTGCTTATAGGTATGATTCAATTTTTGGTTTATTTCTATAGATCAGAGGCTAAAAAATAGGGTCTGTAACTCTGGGACAGGTCCAAAAACCCTTGTACTATTGATATTTGGGGCTGGATAATTCTTTTGTTATAGGGGACTCGTGCATTGTAGGATGTTTAGCAATAACTTAGGCCTCTACCCATGACATATAAGTCGCTGTCCAGCTCCCCTGGTTATGACAACTAAAAATGTCTCCACACATTGCAAATATCCCTGGGAAGGAAAAAAAAGAATCGCGCATCACCCCCCCCCCCCCGGTTGAAAACCTTTACCCTAAAGGGAAAGGTAGGATATATAAGAATAATTCAGCTGCTTTTAAAAATAATCTGTGTATCCACACCTTGAGAGAATTGGATTCTCTCCAGGGTGTAGGCACAGGTATGTGTGGGTTCACAATGCCCATAAGGTGATTCTGATATAATCCTTAGGTGAATGGCACTGCTACAGAAAGTTGTTATCTCTTTCATTGTTATTTAACAGCTGTCATTTTTTTTGACTGCTTATCACATTCCAGGCACTATGCTTAGTACTCATCATTAATGTCATAAAGTAAATATTTATCCCTGTTTTGAAGGACAGTGGAGCCAAAGGAGGTGAGAACATTTTTCAGAGTGGATGAAGTGACGTGCAGTGGAAGCCAAGCTGGGTGGCTGGGACTAGAGGCTGACAAACAGGGAGAAAGTAGGGTGCCATCAGCAATGAAGTTCCTGGTGTTGTCAGGGGTAACCAAGTAAGGCTGGGAGGATGGGTGGATATGACTGTTTTTGAGGTGATAGGATTATTGATGGTTTTAACTTTATTTTTCTGTTTTCTGTATAAACATGAACTTTAAAAAATTATTTTAGTTTTTTTAATAGCAAGAGAGCACGAGCAGGGGAGAGGGGTGGAGGGAGAATCTTAAGCAGACATGACACCACGTTCAGCTCAGAGCCTGGACACGAGGCTCGATCCCATGACCACAAGATCATGGCCTGAGCCAAAACCAAGAGTCAGACACTTAACCGACTGATTCCCCCCAGGCAGCCCTATAAACACGAACCTTTAAGAACTTTTATCAGGAAAGAAAAAAAAAAAACTATTAGAAAAAAAAAAAAAAACTAATTTCAAGTAACGGCAGAATTACTTGCCAAAATGTGTATGTGTATGCTTTTTTCACATTCACTAAAACATATCTTTTTGTGTAACAGTTTATTTTAGTAATTGAGTTATCCATTTAAATTTAGGTGGATTATTTTGAATACGAACTTAATAAGGTTCATCAGCCTGCCAAAAATTTTGCTAGCAGAACAACAGAAATCTATCACTCTACTATACAGAAGATTCTACTATAGAAGAAGATTCTACTATACAGAATCTTTGTTTTCCTAACCTTCTTACATATATTTTGAATATCCATGCCTATGCTTTTCAATAGTTTTTTAAAAACATTTTGAAGGTTTTAAAAAAAAAGCAAACATTTGTTTAAAAACAGAAGTATATAAAATTAAAAGTAAAAAGTTATTATCTACTCTCTAGGGGTAACACACTTAAAAAAATTTTTTTTAACATTTATTTTTGAGAGAGAGGGAGAGACAGAAACAGCGTGAGCAGGGGAGGGGCAGAGGGAGAGGGAGACAGAGAATCCAAAGCAGGCTCCCTGCCACCAGCACAGAGTCTGCCGCAGGGCTCCAACCCACGAACTGTGAGATCATGACCTGAGTGGAAGTCAGACGCTCAGCCAACTGAGCCACCCAGGCTCCTCAAAGGGTAACCCACTTTAATAGTTACATTAAAACTATTAATGCCCTTCTAGACTTTTTCCTATGATTATATAGGTATATGTGACTTTTAAAAGGGATCATATAATGTAAACTGTTGTGCACCTTGCTCGTTGGATGTCTTCAAACATAAAAACCCGTAGAACTCAATGTGGAAAGCACATTGTCTGGAAGGTAATATTTAAATGCACAGGATCACTTCGTACATCAATGGCAAAGTCAGGCCTAAAGGCCAGACTTCTTATCTAGTGCTCTTTTCTATACTTAATGCCTTTTCAGCCTCTCTCTAGTGGATTCACCCTAAAGGTGACTAAAGTCAAACAGATGCCATGAAGATGGTGGGGAAATAACCAACAATTCTAATCCATACAGACATCTAATATAGACATCTCTCTGGGTGTTTTTCATGAACGTAATTATATTTATCTGAATAAATTTCTAGTTAAAAATAAAGGTAGACACATTACATTAAACATGTTAATTACACTAGACACACTAATTTAATTTCCTTGGTAAGATTTAAGTAACTATTTCTTTGTCTTTTTTAATATGATTTATGATTATAGTTTTATATATGTTTAATGGATTTTACTATTTATTAATTAAATGTTTGAGAGCGAGTGAGTGAGCTGGGGAGGGGCAGAGAGAGAGGGAGAGAGAAAATCCCAAGTAGGCCCCATGCTGTCAGCGTGGGGCCTGACATGGGGCTCCATCTCACAAACCATGAGATCATGACCTGAGCCGCAATCAACAGTCGGATGCCTAACCAACTGAGCCACCCAGAAACCCCTGGATTTTATTTTTTACAACAGTTTTAGGTTCACAGCATAACTGAGTGGAAGATACAGAGATTTCCTATATACTCCCTGTACCCACACATGCATAGCCTCCCATATTATCAATACCAGAATAGTACATTTTTTAACAATTGATGAACCTGCATTGACAGATCATTATCACCCAGAGTCCCGAGTTTACATTAAGGTTCACTCTTGGTGTTATACATTCTGTGAGTTTAGATAAATGTATAATGACATGTATCCATCATTCTAGTATCATACATATAGTGTCGTACCACTGGCTTAAAAATCCTCTATGCTCTGCCTGTTCATCCCTCCTTCCCCACCTAACTCCTGGCAACCACTAACCTTTCTACTGTTTCCAAAGTTTTGCCTTTTATAATTTCTTTCTATTATTAAATATAAAATGTTTGCCACTGATCTAAGTTTTTCAAATTTTTGTTTAGGCAAGCAGTGCTTCAAAAAGTGTATCAAAAGCAAAACAATTGATTGAAAAAGCAAAAGCTTTACACATTAGTAGGTCAAAAACTACTGAAGAAATAGTGACGCCCTTAAGACGTTCATCTAGACATCAGACGCTTGCTGAAAGGAAGGAATTGTCAGAAACAGCAGTAAGTATTAGAAATATTTATTGGTGTGAGTTCTGTCCTATTCTGCTGCTTGGAGAAGGAGGAGGAAGCCATATAAAGTTATAGGTAGAATTGTAAGATACCCCTGAGGTTGTGGAAAGAATATCATTTGCATTTCTGTTTTAAAAGCTCTTCGCTCCTTTTGCAAAAGCATACAGTCTGCATCCTCATCATGTCATTTGAGATCCTTCATTGGCTGAATTAGCTCTTCCTTTTCCTCCTTCCTCATATACACACTTTTTGCTCTAGTCACACTGAATTATTCCTTTCTCCCCAAATGGTGCAACTTTTATTTCCACTTTGTAGTCTCAGCTTGAAATGCATATACCAAATACTCTTTGCTACCTGAGGAATTCCTACTCATACATTAAGTCCTGCTGAATGCTACCCTCTTTTCTTATGTATGTATGTATGTATGTTTATTTTTGAGAGAGTGCAAGTGGGGAAGGGGCAAGGGTGGGGGGCGTGGGGACAGAGGAGTTGAAGCAGACTCTGCGCTGACAGCAGTGAGCACAATGCACGGCTTGAACTCAAGAACCATGAGTTCGTGACCTGAGCCGAAAGTCCAATGCTCAGCTGACTGAGCCACCCAGGCACCCCTGCCTCCTCTTTTTTAAAACCAGCTTTATTATAGAGATATAAGTCACATACTTATATCTTATTATAGAGATATAATTCACTATTTAAAGTCCCCAGTTCACTGGCTTTTAATATATTCACAGAGTTGTGATTCCATCGCCACAATTTTAGAATATTTCATTACCCCAAAAAGAACTCCTATTTCCCTTAGCTATCACTTCCCAGTCTCCCCTCCCTCAGCTCCAGGCAACCACTAATCTACTTTTCTGTTTGTATAGATTTGCCTATTCTGGACATTTCATATAAATGGTATCATATAACATATGGCCTTTTGTGCCTGGTTTCTTTCACTCATAGTGTTTTTGGTGTCCATCCATATTGTAGCATCAATATTTCATTTATTTTTTATTGCCAAATAATACCGCTTTGTATGGCTATACCACATTTTTTTAACCCTTTCATCAGTTGACGGACATTTGGATTGTTTCCACTTTTTGATTATTAGGAATAATGGTACGAACATTCTGATACTTCCTCTTGAAAGCTTTGTTGGTGCCTTCAAGACAAGTAGTTTCCTTCCGAAAATGTACTTAACTTCTGTGGGGTTTTTTGTATTTTAGTCAATGTTGCTCTCAACCTACCGTGTTATGATTGAACTAGCTCTCCCTCTGTCCCCTAAACCCTGGTACAACCTTGAAGCCAACTCTTGTTGCATTTGTCTGTGTATGCGGTATTGCCTGACACATGGCAGATGCTTAGTAAATGTGTACTGACCACCTGAAAGCATATCAGACTTTATCTAATACATTTATAGGATGTATAGCTCTCAAAGAGTAGAGCTAGAACTTGTATAGCTCAGTGATACTGACTCTTTTGTCTGGAGTAAAGTCTTTTGGTTGCTTCTTTAAAAAAGAAAACCCATGGTAATAATAAGTCCACCCTTTGATATGTGAACTTGAATGGTATAGCACAGGCTATTGTCATTTACGACATATAGCGTATGTTTTCTGTATCAATCAGGTAGTGTCTGATGAAGAGATGGATGGAGCTGCTAATGTAATTCTCTTACCTCTGGCTTCTAGCACTGTAATCCTTTTGAAATTTAAAACCTCAGTTGTCTGACATATTGTAAAAATGTTTTTCTTATTCTGTCTTAGGACTCTGTAATAATAATAGATTCAGATATTACTTCTTTAAAGCAACCTGAGAAAAATCAGAAGAATCTTCAGTGTCTGAATGATGTGCTAGGAAAAAAACTTAACAAGAATCCTAAAAACGTACCAGGTAATGAGATCTGATAATGTTTGTGACGAATATTAGAATGCTTTGGAGGAATTATATTGCTCTCATTTTAATTTAATTTCTTGTCTTCTAAAATATGAACGTTCAATTATATTACATATATCTATTTTAATAAGTTAAGTTATAATGTAGTGAAGAGTTTTATAAAGGTAATTGTGTATATTCAAGTTATTGCATTTCTTTCTATTTAGCTGCAGTTAAGGTAGAGATTCCCAAACCTGATAATCAAAATCTTCTGAATAAATTAAAAATTTTCTTTAAAAAAAATTTTTTTTTTTTAATGTTTATTTATTTTTGAGACAGAGAGAACCAGCATGAGCAGGGGAGGGGCAGAGAGAGAGGGAGACACAGAATCGGAAGCAGGCTCCAGGCTCTGAGCTGTCAGCACAGAGCCCAACGCGGGGCTCGAACTCCTGAGCTGTGAGATCATGACCTGAGCAGAAGTCAGCTGCTCGACTGACTGAGCCACCTAGGCGCCCCAAATTAAAAATTTTCTTAAATCTTTAGGTCCTTCCCTAGGCATATTGACTAAGAATGTCTGGAGGGGGATTGTGGGAATCTGTAGTTTAAAAAAACATTCCCAGGAGATTCTGATAATGCTATTGGGAGACCAGATGATTATATAGAAAATTTTTTAATTAAAAAGTTAGTTTTAAAAAAAAGTTAGTTTTGTTAAAGTTGAGAAGAGTTCATTTTTTTTAAGTTTAAGAAGATAGAGCTATAATTGGAAAGTATCTGGAGGTAAGTAGAGATGATAAACTTTGATACTAACCTAACTATTTATTTTTCTAAGGGAAAGTGAAAGTTGCTCCTTTATTTCTTACCAGAAAAGCTCAAAAAACAGCTGATCCTATTCTTGGTTTTGATGAAAACAGGTCAGTCTAATACAAATTCTAAAATGCTGAAATGTCTTATGGAATGTATTTTGTATTTTTTCCTTGACTTTGATGAGAAAGCACGTACATTATCATTTGAACCTTTAATAAGTTTATTTATTTACTTTTAGAGCGAGGGAGCACGAGTTGGGGAGAGGGGCAGAGGGGGGGGGAGAGAGAGAGAATCTTAAGCAGGTTCCATGCTTGGTGCAGAGCCGGATGCGGGGCTTGATCTCATGACCCTGGGATCGTGACCTGAGCTGAAACCAAGAGTTGGATGCTTAACCAACTGAGCCACACAAGCATCCCAATAAGTTCGTTTCTAAAGATGACAATATTGACAGTGCTACAGTCACAATTTGAAGATCAGACATTTTGTGGCCATCTCTAGATACAATAGTGGAAAAATAAACCAAAAGCACCAAAGAGCTGATTATGAACTTATTCAGTATATATTTAAATACCTGCTATGAGGGTGCCTGGCTGGCTTTGTCAATAGAGCACGTGACTCTTGATCTCAAGGTCATGAATTTGAGCCCCACATTGGGGGTAGAGATTACTTTAAAACAAAAAAATAAATAAAATGAAATCTTTAAATACCTGCTATGTACCAGGCACTGTTTTTCATACTAGGAATATTTGGGGGAAGAAAACAAGACACCTTCCCTGTCCTCATGAGGCTTACACTCTAGAGGGAAGACAATCTGTGATAAAACATTAATTGGGCCATCAAGTGAAAAATTGCAGTTGTGCTAAGAAGGAGAGGTACAGAGTTTTATTAAGTTTATATTAAGTGGATTTGGTCTGGTCAAAAAAGGCTTTGCTGAGGAAATGACATCTGAACTGAAGGATGAGCAGGAGTTCACCAGGGGAGGAACAGTGTTCTGGCCAGAGGGAGCAATCTGCAGAGTCCCTATAGCTCGAAGGAGCATGGTGAAGAGAGAGGTTGAAAGAATGCTAGTGTGACTTGAGCAGAGAGCTTGGGTGAGAGGAATGTGGGCCTAAGCTGGGGAGGTGGATGCCAGCCCACGTAGCACCTTTAGGCCGTGTGAGAGAATTTTGTCATTTTGCCAAGGGCAATAAGAAACAGGGTTTTAAACACAAAATATGCACATAAATGTTTGGATTTCGGGAAGGTCTTTTCTGACTGCTGGATTGGTTTGCTAGATCAAAATCCATAATGATTAATTAGATCTGGGGGGTAGGGGTAGGAGAGAGGAAAGTGAAGGTGACACTCAAGTTCTGGTATCCCTGTGCAAGCGGATGGCATGGTGGAAGACCAGGTTTAGGGACATCATGGGTTCAGGTTATTTTTTCCTGTTTCACTCTTACTGAGGTATAATTACATATTGTTAAGATGCACAAATCTTTTTTTTTTTTTTTTCCGAGGGATGGAGGGGCAGAGGGATAGAGAGAGAGAGAGACTGAGAGAGACTCCCAAGCAGGCTCCATGCTCAGTGCAGAGCCAGATGCAGGGCTCAATCCCATGACCCTGGTATCATGACCTGAGCCAAAATCAGGAATCAGACTCTCAACCGACTGAGCCACTCAGGCACCCATTAATCTTTTTTTGATTGAAGTATAATTGACATACAGTATCCTGTTTCAGATATACATGGTAGTGATTTGATATTTGTATAAATTACAAAAAGATTCCCATGATAAGTCTCGTTACCATTTGTCACTATACAGAAAATTACTACAGTTGATTGACTATACTCCCTATGCTGTAGATTTCATTCCTGTGACTTAATTACTTTGTGAGTAGAAGTTTGTACCTGTTAATCCCCTTCCCCTATTTCTCCTGCCTCCACCCTCTCCCCCTCCCCACTCTGGTAGCCAACAATTTGTTCCTTTGTCCATGAGTCTGTTTCTGTTTTGTTTATTTGTAAAATGCACCATTCTCTTTTTTTAATGTTTATTTATTTATTTTGAGAGAGAGAGAGGGAGCGGGGAAGGGGAAGAGAGAGAAGGAGAGAGAGAATCCCAACCAGGCTCCATACTCAGTAAGGAGTGGTGTTCTCAGTTTCACTGTGAGATCATGGCCTGAGCCTAAATCAAGAGTCAGACACTCAACCAACTGAGCCACCCAGGTGCCCCTAAAAATGCATCATTCTTATTATTTTTTTCTTTTTTAATGTTTATTCATCCCTGAGACAATGCGAGAGAGTGCAAGCAGCAGAGGGGCAGACAGAGGGAGACACAGAATCTGAAGCGGGCTCCAGGCTCTGAGCTGTCAGCGCAGAGCCTGACGCAGGGCTCGAACTCACGAACCATGAGATCGTGACCTGAGCCGAAGTCAGACGCTCACCCGACTGAGCCACTCAGGTGCCCTTCTTATTTTTTTTTTTTAATGTTTATTTTTTTAGAGAGGAAGGGGGAGACAGAAAATCCCAAGCAGGCTCCAAGCTGTCAATGCAGAGCCCAGTGTGGGGTTTGAACTCCCAAACCATGAGATCATGATGTGAGCCAAATCAAGAGTTGGATGCTTAACCAACTGAGCTACCCAGGCGCCCCCTAACTGCACCATTCTTAAGCATACAGTTTTCATAAGTACATTATATCAAGATTTAACAATCTTTCTTTTATTCTGAAAGGTTACTCTTTTTCTGTTATTCCTACCACCACCATAACAAAAGGTTACCGCTATACTGATTCTTAACCATTGATTAGTTTGATTTCTATTGCCGTGGATTAGTTTTGTTAGTTTTAAAACTTTACGTAAACTTCAGAACTTCGTGTAAATGTGTATCTATCTATCTATCTATATGTATTCTTTTGTATCTAATTGCTTTTGGTCAGTACACATACATACACTTTCTTTTTTTAAATCAACTTTATTCAGGGGCGTCTGGGTGGCTCAGTTGGTTGAGCATCTGACTTTGGCTCAGATCATGATCTCATGGTTCGTGGGTTCGAGCTCCACGTTGGGCTCTGTGATGACAGCTCAGAGTTTGGAGCCTGCTTCGGATTCTGTGTCTCCCTCTCTCCCTGCCCCTCCCCCGCTCACACTCTCTGCTTTTCTCTGCTTTTCAAAAATAAATAATTGTAAAAAAAAATTTTTTTTTAAATCAACTTTATTCAGGTATAATGTACTCGCAATCATATGCATACAATTGAAGTAAACAGTTTGAGGTTTAACAAACGTACACATCTGTGTAATCATCACAATAGAGAACATTTTCACTACATTCCAGAAAGTTCCCTTTTGCCTCTTTGCAATTAATCCATGTCCCCAACTCAATCCCACACAATTTCTGATCTGTTTTCTGTTGACATAGATTGGTTTGCCTTTTCTAGAATTTCGTAGAAATGAAATCATACAGGACGCTCACTTTTGTCTCTGTCTTCTCTTAGCCAAGGTAATATATCAGTAGTCTTTTCTTTTTTATTACTGAGTAGTATTCCTTATATGAATATACCACAGTGTGTGTATCCATTCTTTTATTGATGGCCAGTTGGGTTGTTTCCAGTATTTGGCTATTATTAATAAGGCTGCTGTGACCATTCCATTCCATTCCATGCGCAGACAGTGTTCTCATTTTTCTTGAGTAAATACCTAGAAGTGGAATTGCTCTGTCATTGGGTAGGTGTACGTTTAACATTGTAAGAATTGCCGAACTTTCCCAAGTGGTTGTTCCATTTATACTCCCACCAGCAGTATATGAGAGCTCCGTTTGCTAACGCTTGGCATTATCAGACTTTTCTTTTATCGGTTATTTATTTTGAGAGAGAGTGTGCACATGCAAGCAGGGAAAGGGCACAGAGAGAGGGAGAGAGAGAGAGCATCCCAAGCAAGCTCTGCGCTGTCAGTGCAGAGCCCAATGCAGGGCTCGATCTCATGAACTGTGAGATCATGAACTGAGCTGAAATCAAGAGTTAGATGCTTAGGGGCACCTGGGTGGCTCAGTTGGTTAGGTGTCCGACTTCGGCTCAGGTCATAATCTCACGGTTCGTGAGTTTGAGGTCCACGACGGGATCTGTGTTGACAGCTTAGAGCCTGGAGCCTGCTTCAGATTCCCTCTCTCTCTGCCCCTCTCCTGCTTGCGCTTTGTGTCTCTCTCAAAAATGAATAAACATCAAAAACAACAACAACAACAACAACAAAAGAGACGCTTAACCAACTGAGCCACCAGGTGCCCCCAGACTTTAATTTTAGCCATTCTCATGGGTTTCTAGTGGTATAGTGTTATTTTTTATTATTTATTTTTTTATTATTTTTAATCAATTAAAAATTTGAACCTTATTGAAGTATAAATTACATAGTCACCTGTATTTAAAGTGTATAACTTGGTGAGCTTTGCCAGTTGTATATGTAGTGAAAGCACCACCACTGCAGTAAAGATAATGCTTTATTTCCACTATCCAGAAAGTCTTTTCCTCCACAAGTGTCCTCATGCCCTTCTGCAGTCCTCCTCCTAGTCCCAGCTCAGGCAAGCACCTGTCTCTTTTCTGTATGTTAATTTGCATTTTCTAGAATTCTGTATTAATGAAATCGTATGGTAATACACTCTTTCATCTGGCCTCTTTCATTCAGCTTGATGATTTTGAGATTTATTCATGTTATCAAATACCGTTGACTCTTTGAATTGCGCAAGTCCACTTACGTGGGTTTTTACATTACGGTCCTGTGAAAATGTATTTTCTCTTCCATATGATTTTCCAATATTTTTGCCTCTAGCTTACTTTAAGAATATAGTATATAATATATATACTGTATACACAACACAACAAACTATGTGTTAATCGACAGTTAATGTTAATCCTTTAGGCTTCCAGTCAGTAGTAGGCTATTAGTAGGTACATTTTTGGGGAGTCAAAAATTATGCATGTACTTTCGACTGTGCAGAGGGTCAGCAACCCTAACCTCTATGTTGTTCAAGGTCAACCATATATCAGTAGGTCATAATTTTTGCTGAATAGTATTATATGGATAAACCACTTTTTGTCTACCTGGTTACCTGTTGATGGACATTTGGGTTGTTTCCAGTCTTAAGAATAAAGATGCCAGCAACATTCATGCAGAAGTCTCCTACAATTTTGCTAATGATTCTGTTAAATAGTGAGAGAATTGATATCTTAACAATATTTTTTCTGATCCAAGAACATTATATTTCTATTTTTAATATCTTTCACCAGTGTTCGGTGGTTCTCAGTGTAGAGGTTTTATACATGTGTTAAATTCATCTCTAAGTATTTCATGTGTTTAATATAATTATACACGGCATTGTTTTCCAATTGTTGATTTCTGTGGAAATACAATTGATTTTTTTTTTTTTAACCTATACCACAGTCCACCATTTCACCTAATGCTATTATCTTATATGCCTTTGCTTTACCCAGTAGAATTGTTTGAAGGAAGAAATTTGCTGGTTTTGGACTACTTAACTTAAATTTCTTAGAAGTTTCTTAGAATTATTCTTATGTTCCTAAATTGGTATACTATGAAAGAATTTAAAAAATAATTTATGTTGAAATAACTTTAAGAAAAGTTGCCGGACTACTACAAAGAACTCCTATCCCCTTCACCAAGATTTCCCATGTCCTTGACTGTGTTTATTGAGGTGTGGAGACTCTCAACCTGGGTCTGTCTGATAAAGCAGATAAAGCTAGGATACATATATAAGTATGTATATATTTTTTATATATACGCATATACTCAAAGCTATTTATAATTGTATATATTACACAGTTTATCACATATATATAATATGTGTATATTTTGTATTAGCACTTTGTACACTTCTCCTTAAAGTTTACCTTCTGCTATTGGCATATACTCTTTTTTTTTTTTTTTAAGGTTTTATTTTTAAGTAATCTCTACACCCAACATGGGGCTCAAACTTACAACCCCAAGATCGAGTCACATGCTAGGGACACCTGGGTGGCTCAGCCCAACTCTTGATTTCGGCTCAGGTCATGAATTCACAGGTTCATGAGGTTGAGCCCCACGTCGGGCCCTGTGCTGACAATGTGGAGCCTTCTTGGGATTCTGTCTCTCCTTCCCTCTCTGGCCCTCCCCTGCTCATGTGTGCGCGTTCTCTCTCTCTCTCTCAAAATAAATAAATAAACGTTAAAAAAAGAAAAAAGTTGTATGCTCTACCTACCAAGCCAGCCAGGTACGCCAATCTCATACCTACTTAGCTACAACTTCACGAATCTCTTCCTCCTTCCCTCCAACTAACAGTAAAAAAAGCAGTAAAAAAACCTCCTCTTTTCTGAGATAAATGCCTCCACACTGGCTTTAAATCTCTTCTTTCCCTCATTTCTCTCAAAAAGGAAAGGAAAAGAGAAATGGAAGTCTTTGCATCCTCTTTTTACTTACCAACTCAAATTTCTGTTTGTAGAGAATATTACAATTTTCCATATATGGCGGGCTAGGAAGGGCAGATTAGCTGTCGTACCACCCTCTCCCCCTTCCGCTGCTCTCGTATCCCATCCTCCTCGCCTCCCTCCCACCAAAGTCAGGACTCTTAGGATTAGCAATATGAAGATAAGCGAGGTAAAACTGAGGCATCAGTAATAAAGGCCCTAATGGTCTTGCTACTATATTGGAAACATCACATTAGAAATTCTGATATTAACTTTTTGAAATATAGCACTTACTTTGTTTTCTGATTATGATACAAATGCATGTTCTTTTAAAAAGAAGACAAAATACACAAGGGAAAAAACTCACCTACCACTCATAGATAGACTCTGTTAACATTTTGCTGGATGTTCTTCAAGTCATTTTTTTCCCTCTATATATTTACTTTTATTTAATTTCTTAATACTGATAGCTTTCATTTTTATGATAAGCAAAAGTGAATGTGCCCAGCTAACATCTCAGATAGCGGATTCATTTTTTGAAATTAAAAAGTATTGTGTATTTTTTTAAGTGTTTATAACCTTAGCTTTCCTTTGTCGCATCATTTTCTTAAAAGCCAAGATACATCTGAAAAGTCTCAGGATTGTGATGTGCAGTTTCAAGCCAAGCGCGACTTCCTAATGAGCGGTTTGCCGGATTTGCTGAAACGACAGATTGCAAAGAAAGCTGCTGTATTAGATGTGTACCTTGCAGCGAGTACTAGTTTCCAGAGAGTTGTCCACGTACAACAAAGAGATGATGGTGAGTTTATTATAATTAAATATATATATTTTTTATTTTTTTATTTTATTTTTAAAAAAAAATTTTTTTTTTTCAACGTTTATTTATTTTTGGGACAGATAGAGACAGAGCATGAATGGGGGAGGGGCAGAGAGAGAGGGAGACACAGAATCAGAAACAGGCTCCAGGCTCTGAGCCATCAGCCTAGAGCCTGACGCGGGGCTCGAACTCACGGACCGCGAGATTGTGACCTGGCTGAAGTCGGACGCTTAACCGACTGCGCCACCCAGGCGCCCCTATAATTAAATATTTTTAAATGCAGGGCGCCTGGGTGGCTCAGTCAGTTCAGCGTCTGACTTCGGTTCAGGGTCACGATCTCCCAGTTCGTGAGTTTGAGCCCTTCTTGGGCTCTCTGCTGTCAGCCTGTCAGCACAGAGCCCCCTTCGGATCCTCTGTCCCCCTCTGCCCATCCCCTGCTTGCGCTGTCCCCCAAATAAATAAATATTAAAGAAAGTATTTTTAAATGTTAGAAGTAATATGGAAGTGTAAGTTGACTTGAAATGAGGCTAAAGTTTAAAGATAATTCTTTTTTTTTTTTTTTTTTTTTTTTTTTTTTTTTTTTTTTTTTTTAATGTTTATTTATTTTTGAGACAGAGAGAGACAGAGCATGAATGGGGGAGGGTCAGAGAGAGAGGGAGACACAGAATCCGAAACAGGCTCCAGGCTCTGAGCAGTCAGCACAGAGCCTGATGCGGGGCTTGAACTCACGGACTGCGAGATCATGACCTGAGCCGAAGTCGGACGCTTAACCGACTGAGCCACCCAGGCGCCCTAAAGATAATTCTTAAGGAGATTTTAGTGAGAATTCGCAGTATGTGTTTCATTGTCTCTTCCTCAGTCTTGGACTCCCTGTACTGCATATGGGGTGTCAGGGCAAGAGAGCCAGAGGCATCCTCAGCCCTCACCACCTTATGCAGCGAAGAGCAGGCGTGCGGGCGGGACCTCAGGTGGATGTTGTTCTCCAGGGAGGCACTGTGTTCCGAAAGGAAGGCAGTGGTCTTCACTCATGCAGCCTGTGTGTGAACAGATCACCTGTAAGACTTTCTCAGAGGAGCTCCAGCCCTGTCCTCGTCCGATGGGCTGTTGAATGTGCAAGGGAGTTGTTTGCCTCCTTTCCAGAACAGCTTTTCCTCTCGTTGCATCTAAATCCCCCCTGGAGCAGGCAGCAAGTAGCTCCGCACTCCAGTTCACCCTTTCCTCATACACACCATGCACAAGGGTGAGCTGTTTGCACAAGCCTTCTGCACGGTGGTCTTAGCTTAATCAGAACCTGATTCTGGTTGGATTCAAATGCTACCGCAACCACAATCTTACTTGACTTACATAGTTTTTAATTACCAAAAGTGTACAAAGCTTTATTTCTTTTCCTTGTCATTGCTCCTACCTAGAGGGTTTTGTGTGTGTGAGTGTGCACGCTCGCGTGCATGCACAAAAGCATTTGTATTCTTCTCGGCTGGCTTTGTGGTTTGGTTTAATGCACTCCTTCTACTCCTAAAATATGCTCTATGTTCTCTTCTTTCTTTTTTCCTTTTGTGTTTCTGACCTTGATAGCTTTTCAGTTTTGTTCAGCCTCCTATTTGTACAGGGAACTTCCCAGCCAGCCCTTCTGGTGATATTCTTCTTTCTCTTTCTTCCTCAGCTCTGCCATTGGCCATTCGGTGGACGAAGCCCTTCTTGTTATTTTCACCAGTTCAGTTTTATACAGCATATTCCAATAGTATATTCAACTGTAGAAGTTAGTTATGTGTTTCTTCCCTGATTTTGATCAACATTTTCACCAGAGTGCTACTGTAAAACTTATCATATGTGTTTGTGGATCAGGAGATGAAGCAAGCACAGAGACAACCTCTCTCTTTTAGAGCCTGAAGAGTTGGGGCGCCTGGGTGGCTCAGTCAGTTGACCGTCCGGCTCTTGACTTTGGCCCAGGTCATGATCTCACATCTCGTGAGTTTGAGCCTCGCATCGGGCTCTGCGCTGACCGTGAAGAGCCTGCTTGGGATTCTGTCTCCCTCTTTCTTTGCCCCTCCCATGCTTACTCTCTCTTTCTCGCTCTCACAATAAATAAAAATAAACTTGAAAAAAATAGAACCGGAGGAGTTAATCACACATTTATTTACTGGTATGCCGGGTCTGCCCTCAGTTTAAACCTTAAACCAGGATGTGAACTGCCCCTGAAATTCTTACCCCTAGTAGCAAGGGTTGATTTCAAAAGAAACGAAGTTTGCTATCACTTGGTTATTTTAAACAGTTGGGAAGGAAGACTCAATATTTTTATTAATTGTATTTGTTGGAGGAGAGGAGTTTGGTTTTTTGAGTTTTGGTATTTTTGTGTTAACTATGTAGCTGTCAGGTCTTTTCACGTTTGCGTATTTGGCATTCGATGTAATGAATGAAGATAATTAAGACCTTTGTTTTCTGTTTTGCTTTAGGATGCCATTTGTGGCATTTGAAACCACCCACTTGCCCTCTCTTAACCAAACTTAAAGAACTGGATACTAGAGTAATAGATCTCTCAAGATGTGTTCTTGCTCTTGGTGAATTTTCAACATTGAATTCAAATTCTAAAAGTACTAATTCTGCTGTTGTGGTAAGTACCAGAGATCCCAGATATTGTACGGTGTTTCCTTCATATCTTCAGAGGGAAAGCAAACAGATATCTGCTACTGTGGCCTAAAGTTCTTTTTTCCCTGGAGTCCAGTTTTAAAGAATAAATCCCAAATGAGGTAGACATCTCTTTTAAATATTCCTGGAGCTTTAGAAACATTTTAAGAATTAATGGTAGCCAGGGCACCTGGGTGGCTCAGTTGGTTGAGTGTCGGACCTTGGCTCAGGTAATGATCTTGTGGTCTGTGAGTTCGAGCCCCACGTCAGGCTCTGTGCTAATGGCTCGGAGCCTGGAGCCTGCTTCGGATGCTGTGTCTCCGTCTCTCTCTGCCTCTCTCTCTCTCTCTCTCTCTCTCTCAAAAATGAATAAACATCATGGGGCGCCTGGGTGGCTCAGTCGGTTAAGCTGCCAACTTCGGCTCAGGTCATGATTTCGTGGTCCGTGAGTTCGAGCCCCGCATCGGCCTCTTTGCTGACAGCTCAGAGCCTTGTACCTGTTTCAGATTCTGTGTCTCCCTCTCTCTGACCCTACCCCATTCATGCTCTGTCTCTCTCTGTCTCAAAAATAAATAAACGTTAAAAAAATTTTTTTTAAATGAATAAACATTAAAAAAAATTCTATAAAAAAAAGGAATTAAGGGTAGCCAGTTTCAAAAGAATATTAGATTATATAGCACATTTAGATATTGTGTAAATCAGCATTCTAATCTAATGTGTAAAGTACAATTAGTTGAAAGAGGGAACAAGAAAAATATGAATTAAGTCCCTAAAAACTATGTAAATGCAGCTTTGCTGTTAAGGTTTTATTTAGTCACTGAAGTTAATCCTACATTAATATTGACTAGTTATCGACAGAAAATGGTTGGTGACTAATATTAATAGACGATGTGGGGGGCACCTGACTGGTTCAGTGAAGCAGGCGACTCTTGTTCTCAGGGTTATGAGTTCAAGTCCCACGACGGGTGTAGAGATTACTTAAAAAAAAATCGAAACGTCTTTAAAAGAACAGACAATGTGGGTCCATTATTGAGCTTTTTTTTCTTTATTGCAGTTTGTGGAGAGAAGGAAAGATTTGACTGAAGAAGTAAGAAATGTTTTGCTGGAGGAAATTAGGTGGTCAAATCCCGAATTTTCTTTGAGGAAATATTTTTCTTTGCTTCTTAAAAAACGAAGTGACCACCAGGTACTTTCTGAGTGTCATCGTAAACAAGGTTAGTGATAACTGTTATCATTTACATTAACACTTTGTTTTTGAAAACATTAAGACTTAGTCTTTGACTCTTGGAAGTCCGCTGAGAGAATATTGCTTATGGTTGGCAGGGAAAATTGTTCAATTGTATTAAAGCATCTTGTTCAATGCAATGTTGGCCCCTGCCATTCTCCACAGGTACAAACCCAAAGACAGCTTTAATTTTGTTAAAATATTAATAGTTCATTTAAGGAAAGCCTTAGGTGAGATCATTTGAACTGACTTGCCTTTATATAACTTGTACAAAAGGCAATCTAAATAACACAATATCCTGCTTGCTTTCAGTGGCCCACATTTGATTCTTGCCTCTTCATTTTGTAGTAATAAGATTGTTGGATATTTTGAAGTGATATTAAGATTTTGGATATTAAAATTTGTTTTTTGTTAATTAGTAAGCACATGCATTTCTCTAACTTCTGAAATAGAAAGTCCACAACTCGAACCTGATGTGAATCAAAAAGAAACCAAAAGGAAACGAGTGGAAACGGAAATTCAGAAGTCAAAAAGAAAGAAGCCAAACGACTATTCACAAAGCCCAAAAAAGATAAATGGGAAACCAGAAGAACTTGACAAAAGAAACAACTCCACTGGGATAAAGCTAGACTCTTGTAAAGGCCTTCTTTCTAAAACATCCAGGAAGAAACAAACTGCTTCGAGTACAACATGTAAAATAGAAACAGAAGCAGTTGAAGATTCTGATGTTCTGATAATAGATGATGGCAAAGAGCCTACATCAGAAAGATCTCCTGTTCCTGGTAAATTAGATCTTCTTCCTCTGGGCCTAGAACTTTTTTGTTTGTTTTCTTTTCTTGTTCATTTTCTCTTTAATATATGTTCTTTGCAACATTCGAACAATATATGTTTATAAAACAAGAAGTGGAAGCCTTACTAATTATAATCAGTCTTACAGAAAACCACATTTAACAGATAGGTGTTTGGTCTTTGATTTTTCTGTGTGCTTTTTAAACAACCTGGGATTATATCTCTTTAACATGTCTCTGACTTACTCCCATTTGGGTTCTTTAGCTTTTTCAAAAATATTCTATTGAATTGAGTTATTCGTCCATTTATGTGGCTGAATGGATGTTTTAATATTTGTATAGCAAGTCTCCTCTATCGTTTTTTTAAAAACTATTCATGTATCGGGGTACCTGGGTGGCTCAGCTGGGTGAGCGTCCGACTTAGCCCCAGGTCATGATCTCGCAGTTCGTGGGTTTGAGCCCCACGTCGGGCTCTGTGCTGATAGCTTGGAGCCTGGAACCTGCTTCAGATTCTGTGTCTCCATCTCTCTCGCTCTCTTTGCCCCTCTCCTGCTCGTGCTCTTTCTCTCTCAAAAATAAACATTAAAAAAAATTAAAAAATAAAACTATGTTCATGTATCTACTCTGCTGAATAAACTATAGATTCTCTTATTCCACAAATCCCACTGGGGTTTGATTTTGCATTAGTGTATAGATTAATTTGGAGTGAATCAGCATATTTACCACATTCAGTCTTCTCAAACGGGAGTGTGGCACATCTCCATTTACCTAGGTTGACTTTGTAGGATATTTTAATGTTTCTTTTCAGGGATCAAAGGATGCTTCACAAAAATTACGCTGCCTTTATTCTTTAGATTATTTCCTAAGAAATAATAAATTCCTTTTCATATATCATGTTTTTTTAGTGATTACTTAAATTTTAAGCATGTACTTCTATTTTTTCATAATTTTTTGTAAGTAATCTCTACCCCCAACATGGGACTTGAGCTTACAACCCTGAGATCGAGTCACATGCTCTGCTGACTGAGCCAGTGAGGCACCCCTAATTGAGTACCAACTTTTAAACTTTACTTCCATGAGACTTTATGGCAGTTAGTTTTTTGGGTTTTTTTGTTTTTTGTTTTGCTAATTATTTTTTTAGTGTTTATTTATTTTTGAGACAGAGAGAGGCAGAGCACAAGCAGGGGAGGGGCAGAGAGAGACACACATAGAATCTGAAGCAGGCTCCAGGCTCTGAGCTGTCAGCACAGAGCCTGACATGGGGCTCGAACTCATGAGCTGTGAGGTCATGATCTGAGCTGAAGTCAGACACTTACCAACTGAGCCACCCAGGTGCTCCTATGGTGGTTAGTTTTTAAGGGGGAAGAATTGATATGAAGATACGAAGAATATGATATGAAGAATTTTAAATGTAAAGTTTTGAAATTGCCCTTTGACATTTTGTAAATATAAATACTGTACAAATATTCATTGTTTATGTGAAACAAATGTAAATGTGTAAAAATATATGCTTATGTTAAGGAACAATGGTTCAATGTATATGTTTTGCTTTAGATTCTGGAACTGAAGACATGCTATGGACAGAAAAGTATCAACCCCAGAACTCCAGTGAGCTCATAGGCAATGAGCTAGCTATAAAAAAATTACATAGGTTGGTAAAACATGTAAAAGAATTGAGAAATAATTTTACATTTAGTTTGTTTTGAATCTAGTTTGTTTAGTTTGAATCTAGTTTTACTATTTAGTTTTAATCTAGTTTGAGTTTAGTGTTCAGTTTGTTTGAATCTAGTTTTACTATTTATTTACTTTATTTATACTAAAATATAGAAATTATAAAGTATTACTTGTATGATAAAATCTTTGTAAAAAAGAAAATTAAGAAAAACATGAAAAGTAAATATCCTTCTTTTCTATTTCTACTCTCTAGAGGTAACAACTATTAAAGGTTTCTGTAGAATCTTCCAGAAAAAAATTTATGCATATGTTAGCTCCTTTCTTCCTAACAAATAGGGTCATATTACTACTAATTCAGGTCCATAGTCCTTTGTCTACAATTCCCACATCCAAAAAAGTTCTAAAAATTAAAAGTTACTAACTTACGGTTTTTATGGATCCCACTTGGTAGGAGTTCATACCTTTTTAAAAAATTTTTTTAACGTTTATTTGTTCTTTGAGAGAGAGAGACACGCAGTGCAAACAGGGAAGGGGCAGAGAGAGAGGGAGACACAGAATCTGAAGCAGATTCCAGGCCCACGCTGTCAGTACAGAGCTCTATGCGGGGCTTGAACTCACAAACCACAAGATCACGATCCGAGCTGAAGTCAGATGCTTAACTGACTGAGCCACCCAGGCGCCCCTCATATCTTTTTTTTAAATAAAAACATTAAGTGATTATTTTGTAATACCAGAGACCCCAGAGGGGTATTGTGTTATGTGTGGTATATGTACCAAATTACTTTTCTAGTATCTAAAAAATTTTGAATTCTAGGGGCGCCTGGGTGGCGCAGTCGGTTAAGCGTCCGACTTCAGCCAGGTCACGATCTCGCGGTCTGTGAGTTCGAGCCCCGCGTCAGGCTCTGGGCTGATGGCTCAGAGCCTGGAGCCTGTTTCCGATTTTGTGTCTCCCTCTCTCTTTGCCCCTCCCCTGTTCATGCTCTGTCTCTCTCTGTCCCAAAAATAAATAAACGTTGAAAAAAAAAATTAAAAAAAAAATTTTTGAATTCTAAAACTCACCTGGTCCAAAGGATTTCATATAAGAAATAGGGGCCTATAATAATAGTTAACACTTTGAGCTTAGTACTGTTCTAAGTGCTTGCATTGTTCTTAGCCCCTGTAATCCTTACAACTATACTATGAGCGTCAATACTGCTGTGCTCATCTTATAGATAAGGAATGGACCTACAGAGGTTGAATTATTTGTCCAGGGTCACCCAGCTTGAAAGTAGTGGTGCTGGAACTCAAACTTGAGCAGTCTAGCTCTAAGCTAGAACTTAATCTTTCTGCCTATACTTAGCACTGTGTATTAGACATGTTTCATATCATCACACAGTCTACCTGAACTCTTTATAGTTGTTCCGTACTGGTTTCATAGGTGAGGGTACTGTAGTGTCTCTTTTCTCCTACTGAAGTACTTTTATGTTTTTCCCTTTGGAACCTAATCTGAACAAGGTTGCAGTGGATATCCTTGTACATACAGTGTTGTATATTTTGGTAAAAAATTACTTCCTTTAGAAATATTTGTGCCCATGTAAAAATATTTTACTATTTCGTTGATTCAAAGAGATAAGGCTCTATTCTGTGAATTAGTTAATTAACACATATTTTCTTATGGCAGTTGGTTGAAAGACTGGAAGAGACGAGCCGAATTGGAAGAAAGACAAAATTTGAAGGGAAAAAAAGATGAGAAACAGGAAGGTATCTTGAGGCATTTTCTCCATTTCACTGAACGTGTTTAGTTAGATTGGCTCTAAATGTGTATGAAATTTTTTAATTGTATTTTATATTTGATTTCCTAGTTTTTGTAAATAAGTGTCTAGCATCTATTGCTGCCTGAGCAATTATCAAATGATAATTTGCATTTGAATAATTTTTCAGATCTGTTGGATAGCATTGATTTTAAAGGCAGTTCAGATGATGAAGAAGAGAATCGCCTTTGCAATACTGTTCTGATAACAGGGCCGACAGGAGTGGGGAAGACTGCCGCGGTGTATGCGTGTGCTCAGGAGCTTGGATTTAAGGTTAGTAACAGCTACGCCAGGAGGATGTTAATGTAACTGTTGCACTCGAATTAAAGGAAGACCGACCATTCTGCCTTGCTTTCATGTATTCTTCCAGATATTTGAAGTCAATGCCTCTTCTCAGCGCAGTGGTAGACAAATTCTGTCTCAACTGAAGGAAGCTACCCAGTCCCATCAAGTGGACAAGCAAGGTGTAAACTCTCAGAAACCTTGTTTTTTTAATAGTTACAACCTAGGCAAGTCACCAAGTAAGTAAATTCTTTTGCTTAGGTCATAACCTTTGAGAGAAAGTGAAATCTACAAAAAGAATTTTAATAATCAGCATTTTTTTTTTTTTGCGTTTTGTTTTTTAACCTTTTCCTATACACACATGTGCGTGCACCTTTTTTATGTTTTCTTGGATGGTTTTAAAATAAACCTCAAGACCATCATATAATTTTATTTGTATGTACTTCAGTAGGTATCTCTAATTGATAAGGGCCTTTAAAAAGCATAACCAGGGGTGTCTGGGTGGCTCAGTCTGTTAAGCGTCTCACTCTGGATTTCAGCTCAGGTCATGATCTCACACAGTTTGTGGACTCGAGGCCCACATTGGGTTCTGCATTGACAGTGCGGATCCTGCATGAGATTCCCTGACCCTCCTCCGCTCACACACGTGCTTGCTCCCTCTCTCAAAATAAATAAACGTAAAATAAAAAGCATAACCACAGTAATCATTATTAGACCTAATGAAATTAGCTATATATCTTAATTTGATCTAATACATACTCTTATTTTGGTGTTTTGTTGTTTCAAATGGTTTGTGCAAATTTGGATTCAAACAAGGTTTACATCTTACATTTGACTGATGTGTTTTAAATATCTTCCAGTCTCCCTAATAATTCCCTCATCCTTTTCATATCATTTATTTTTTGAAGAACGTGGGTCATTTTTCATAAAATCTCTCACATTTTGGATTTCGCTGATTGTATGTTCATGGCATCAGTTAACATATTCCTCTTCCCTATATTTCTTGTAAACTGGCAGTTAGATCTGCGATATTGATTAGATTAAGGTTCTGTTTCAGGGCTACCATACATGCATAGGCGGGGCTGTGTGCTTCCTATGGCATCAAAGCGGAAGATAACTTTTGTGATATTCACATGGCTCAGTGAGTTCAGTTGTTTTCAGGCTGATCCATCCATTATAAAGTTCCCCATCACTCTTTTATGTAGCCATGAATGATCTTTATCTAGTAGACTGTTTCATTAGGAGTTAAAAAATGGGTGATTTTGTAATTCACTGAGCCTTTCTGAATTTATTAGTTGAAATTGTAAGGAGAATTTCTCTTCATCAGTTGTTTGGACACTTTGACATACAATTTGTACAGGAAAGGCATGGGAAATGTTTCATTCTTTCCTTTTTAAAAATTTATTTTGTTTGTTTTTTTTAGAGACAGCATGAGTGGGGGAGAGGGGTAGAGAGAGAATCCCAAGCAGACTCTGTGCTCAGCGTAGAGCCTGATGTAGGGCTCAATCCCACAACCATGAGATCATGACTTCTGAGCCAAAATCAAGAGTCAGACGCTTGATGGACTGAGCCACCCAGGCACTCCCATTCTTTTCTTTCATTTATCAGTTCTTAAAGTAATGGTGCCCTAGTAATCTCTAAAGTTATCCAATGAGTTTTTGGGTAGTCTAATTTTTTTTTTTTATTTTAGTATTATGAGGAATTCATGGATTTGGATCTATTTAATGTGTTTCAGTCCTTTGTGTTCATTATTCGTTGTGGCTATTACAATTTTCTTTTTGTCACTAGTTTAAACAGCTGTGATTTTGATGTGGGTTGCTGGAGTTTTCTTCGTGTTTCATGTGGTTGGGGTTTGTTGAGCTTCTTGGATGTATGCGTTTATAGTTTTCATCAAATCTGGAAAATTCCAAGCATTGTGTCGTTTTTACTCTTAAAATAGGTTTGACATATAACATTGTATAAATTTAGGGAATACAAGTGTTAATTTGATACATTTCTATATTGTAATATGCTTGCCATTGCATTGATAATTAGCATCTCTATCATGTTACATAATTATCACTTCTTTTTAGTGGTTGGAATAATTCATAGTCTCAGGAAGTTTTGTGATTATAATACAATGTTGCCTGTATTTACCATACTGTGCATTAGATCTCTAGGATTTATTTACTCATTGCAAGTTTGTACCCTTAAACAATATCTATCCTGTCCCCAGTCCCTTTCTCCTGGCAACCACCATTTTACTCTGTTTTTGTGAGTTTGACTTTTTAATTCCATATATAAGTGATGTCACACAGTGCTTGCTTTTCTCTGTCTGACTTACCTCACTTAGCCTCATGTGCTCCAGGTCCATGCATACTGTCATAAATGGCAGGATGTTCTTTCTTAACGGCTGAATAATATTCCATTGTGTATATATACCACATCTTATCCATTCATGCATGGGTACTTAGGTTGTTTCCATAGCACATTCTGTCATGAATCATGCTGCAGTAAATATGGGAGTGTGTATATATCTTTGAGATCCCATTTTTGTTTCCCAGAAGCACAACTATAGCAGATCTATTTTTAGTTTTGGGGAGAAACTTCATGTTGTTTTCAATAGTGGTTGAACCAGTTTACATTCCCCTCAACAGCGCACAAAGCTTTCCTTTTCTCCACATCTTCGCCAGCACATGTTATCTCTTCAAATAATTTTTCTCTTTTCCTCTCCTTTGACAATTTTAATTATGTATATATTAGACCACCTTGAGTTGTCTTCTAGCTTGATTATTGCATGTGCAATTTTTCAGTCTTCCTTTGCTCTGCATGTTTCATCTTGGATAGTTTCTAACTATTCGAGTTCACAGATCTTATTTTCTGCAGTATCTAGTATACTGTCAGTGCCATCCAATGTATTTTTTTATTTCATACATTGTAGTTTTCATTTCTAGAAGCTTGACTTGGGTCCTTTTTATAGTTTCTTGTGTTACCATGCCCAATTTTTCCTGTAAGTTTTTGAACAGAAGAAACACAGTTATGACTATTTTAGTCATAGTGTTCTTGTTTATTAATTAGTGTTCTTGTCTATTAATTCTGTCATCTGTATCATTTCTGAGTTGGGTTCAGTTAATTGATTTTTTTTTTTCATTATGGATTGTATTTTCATGCCTTTTTGGTGCCTGATAATTTTGTGGGTTTTTTTGGTTTTTTTTTTAATTTTTTTTTCAACATTTATTTATTTTTTTGGGGACAGAGAGAGACAGAGCATGAACGGGGGAGGGGCAGAGAGAGAGGGAGACACAGAATCGGAAACAGGCTCCAGGCTCTGAGCCATCAGCCCAGAGCCCGACGCGGGGCTCGAACTCCCGGACTGCGAGATCGTGACCTGGCTGAAGTCGGACGCTCAACCGACTGCGCCACCCAGGCGCCCCGTTGCCTGATAATTTTGATCAGATGTCAGACTTCGTGCAGTTTACCTTGTTGGGTATTGGACATTTCTACATTCCCATAACTACTCTTGAATTTTGTTCTGGAATACACTTAAGTCACCTAGAAACAGTTTGATCATTTCGGGTCTTCTGCTATATTAGCAAGACCATAGCAGCATTTAGTGTAAGACAAATTTTGTCATTGCTTAGGTAGAATCCTTCTGAGTACTCTGTCCACTTCCCCATTAATTCTGAAGTTTGCCGTTCTAATGGGAAGAGGAACTGTTCCCAGCTCTCTGTAAGCCTTAGATTATTTCTTCTAATCTTTCACTGATCACTACTCCATTGAAGGCTTGAGGGAGATGCTCTGCAGATTTCTGGAACACTCCGTGGAGCTCTCTGCTCTTCACTATTCTGCCCTGTGATTGCAATCAGCCTTGGCCTCCCTGGAAGCCTGTTCAGTCTCCTGAACTGAAGGAAACCTCTGGACTGGCTTCCCCCTCTTCACTGTGGCCTATACATTGTCTCAAGGCAGGAACCAGGCAATTCCTGGGGTTCACCTTGTTTGTTTCTTCTCTTAGGTATCACTGTCCTTTTTTGCATTATTTCCAAAGTCTTAAAAAGCATTGTTTCATATATTATGCTTAGTTATTTGCTGTTATTTCAGATAGATTGGTAACTCCAGTATATGTCTTGGCCAAATGCAGAGCCCTTTTTTCTTTTTGTGCTTTTTGACTAGCAGTAACCTGACTTAATTGGCTCGTGTCCTTTACACATAGCCCCAGTAATCTTTGATATTTGTTTTTGCTTTCTGGCTTGTTAAGATGTTCCAGACCTAGAAGGTAGCTACTTCTCCATGGAGCTGTTTTGGTGAAAGATCCTTTAAGAAGATTATATAAATAAGGGCACCTGGTGGCTCAGTCGATTAAGCGTATGACTTCGGCCCGGGTCGTGATCTTGCGGTTTGTGAGTTCAAGCCCTCTATTGGGCTCTGTGCTGACAGGTCAGAGTCTGGAGCCTACTTTGGATTCTGTGTCTCCCTCTTTCTCTGCCCCTCCCCTGCTTACACCCTGTCTGTCTGTCCCTCTCTCAAAAATATGTGTTAAAGAAAAGAATATATCAATAAAATTTAGCCAAGTACCTACTACCTACTAGGTATATTATTTAAATTTGGCATGTATTTTCTTTTTTTTAGTTTTTTTAATTTTTTTAATGTTCATTTTTGAGAGAGAGTACAAGCAGGGGAGGGACAGAGAGAGAGGGAGACACAGAATCCTCCAGACCCCACCCAATGTGGGGCTCAAATTCACGAACTGTGAGATCATGACTTGAGTCGAAGTTGGACACTTAACCTACTGAGCCACCCAGGTGCCCCTTGGCATTTATTCTCTAAAACCAGTCTTCGGACTGATGCCAGTCCATGATCAAACAATCCTTGTACTATGCCAAAATTAGAAAAATAAGGACAAAATAGTGAGTTTTTTATAAATCGCAATCTCTTCAATATAAAGAAATATTTTTTTATTTTAAGATTATGTTCCAGGGCACCTGGGTAGCTCAGTTGGTTGAGCGTCCAACTCTATTTTGGCTCAGGTCCTGGTTTCATGATTCATGAGTTCAAGTCCCATGCTGGGCTCTGGGCTGCTGGTGTGGAGCCTTCTTGGGTTTATGACATAATAGTGATGTCTAGGATAATATCTCAAATTCAAAATTTTCGGTAAGTTTTCAAACATCCGTAATATGCAAAGAATATCATAAGATCTGTGGAGATGGGGTGCAAATAATAATTTGCACATGTGAGGACTGAATCAGAGCACTTGGAGGGGAGAAAAGACATGCTCTGGTGCAAATGCTTGGTGCCATAGGACCTCAGGAGGGTAGAGATCAAACATTTGCTTTTAAACTTTGTATTGATCCTCCATAGTATCCTTAAAAAAACATTCTTTGCTTGTGATATCCACATACTATAGGGAAACTGAAGTTGGATAACAGTGTTCTGTCTGTGCTCAGTATGTACATTATCTCTCTTCCTCCAGCCTCCTCTGAACCCAAGCAGATGTACAGAAAGTGAATGGAGGGATTATGAACATTATTTGCTTCAAGGATGTATGTTTGTTTGGAAAAGAATGTCTTTTCCAAATGCCCAGTTTTACCTTCTCTGATGATAGAATAACTGTAACAATATGCTAATATTTGTACACAGTGTAAGAATGAAAGAAAACTTCTGTATCAATTTTTAACTTGTAGGAGTAGAAATATAGGCTGTGGATAACTCAGTCTTACCATCTGTTTAACTTTTAGAATATTTACCTTTACGTAAATTTGGTTTTGGCAGAAAAATTAAGCTCTCCTAAGAAAGTTATTACATCACCAAGGAAACTTCCTCCGCAGTCACCACAAAGTAGCGTACCAAAACGAACACTTCCGCCTAAAACTTTGGCAAATTACTTTAAAGTTTCTTCTAAGCCAAAAAAAAATGAAGAAATAGTACTTCTGGAAAATAATAAAGGTAAGACATTAAATTGACAAAATATATGTGATATTTTTTAATAATGACCTTCATACATAAAATATTCTATTTCATGAGTTCCTATTGCGATTTATTTTTTTAATGTTCTAATTCTTTTTTATTTTTCTGTAATCTATTTTTCTAAATGTTTATTTTTGAGAGAGGGAGAATGAGTGTGGGTGGGGGAGGGGCAGAGAGAGCGAGAGAGAGAGTGTGTGGGATAGAGGATACAATGCAGGCTCTGGGTCAGGTTTCACAAACCAAACGTGAAATCATGACCTGAATCGAAGTCGGACGCTCAACTGACTGAGCCACCCAGGTGCCCCTATTTTTATTATTTTTAGAGAGAGTGAGACTACAAGCAGTGGCAAGGGGAGGGGGGGAGGTGGGGAGAGAGAGAGAGAGAAAGAGAAAGAATCTTAAGCAGGCTCCAGGCTTAGCGTGGAGCCCGATACGGAGCTCGATCCCACAACCCTGGGATCATGACCTGAGCTGAAATCAAGAGTTGTTCACTCAACTGACTGAGCCACCCAGGTACCTCCTACTGCTATTTATTAAACCTCAGCTACTTTGAAGGTCATACATATAGGAGTTTTGATATTTTGTTTCAGCTTTTTTCTTCCCCCACCCTTGTTTCAGTTTTGATAGGGGGTTTCACTTTGAGCTTAGTTTACAGAAATATCCAGTGTTCTGTTAAAGGTTGATTTGAATCTAAAATATTAATATTTTGTTTATGCAGGAATCAAAAATTCTTGTGAACAGAAACCAATTATTCAGACTAAATCTACAAACACAACTAAGTCAAATGTCAAAGAATTTGGAGCTGAGGAATCCAACAGGAAAAACGCAACATCTCTCATTCTTTTTGAGGAGGTAGGCTTGTGGACATATGTTCATGATATCTTATAATACAAATTTTTGTATGAGGTGCCTGGATGGCTCAGTCAGTTGAGTGTCCGACTCTTGATTTCAGCTCAGGGCATGATCTTGCAGTTCGTGAGCTCGAGCCCTGCTTCAGGCTCTGCTCTGACGTTGCGGAGCCTTCTTAAGATTCTCTCTCCCTCTCTCTGCTCCTCCCCAACTTGTGCATGCATGCGTACTCTCTCACTCTCTCTCTGTCTCTCTCAAAATAAATAAACGTTAAAAAAAAACTTATTCTACAGATTACTGCATGTGTTACTGTGAAGTGTTGTAAAATAGCCAAGAAAGTCAGGAAGACTTGTATCTATTTGAATTTTAAGTGAATGAAACTGCAACCATAGAAGAATTTTTCAGAAAGATGATTAATGCAATTCAGGGTTATTAATTATTGTTCAGTGATTATAGAAATTATTCTGATTCATACTTGTTCAGGTATAGGTGACTGCTTTTTTTGGTTTAATATTTATTTGATAATTTTTTTTACTTACAATGGTGTAAAACATTTTAAGCTTTCAGTGTGGGCTGAATTCACAGTGTTCATAAATTTAATAAATTCATAAACTTTGTCTCTGACAGACTTACAGTGTATCTAGTATGTGTACATGACATATCCAGCACATGTTTTGTTACTCAGTACACTAATATTCTCATAAATGGTTCTTAGGTTGATGTCATTTTTGAGGAAGATGCTGGGTTTTTGAATGCAATCAAAACATTCATGGCAACAACTAAAAGACCTGTAATCCTTACTACAAGTGGTAGGTAACAGTGATTTTACAGCTAATTACTTTTGGTTAAAATATTTGAGAAAGCCCCAAATTTTAGTTAGAAATGTTCCTTTAAAAGTCTGCTAGTAAAGGGGCGCCTGTTGGCTGAGTTGGTTAAGCATCCGACTTTGGCTCAGGTCATGATCTCAGTTTGTGAGTTTGAGCCCTGCATCAGAGATCACAGCCTGGAGTCTGCTTCAGATTCTGTGTCCTCCTTCTCTCTCTCTGTCCCTATCCTGCTTGCACTCTGTCTCTCAAAAAATAAATAAACTTAAAAAAAAAAAAAGTCTACTAGTAGGGGCATCTGGGTGGCTCATTCGGTTAAGTGTCTGACTTCAGCTCAGGTCATGAGCTCACGGTTGTGAGTTCGAGTCCCACTTTGGATTGTCTGCTGTCAGCAGAAAGCCTGCTTCGGATCCTCTGTCCCACCCCCCCCCCCCACCTCTCTGCACCTCCCCTGCTCATGTTCTCAATCTCTCAAAAAAAATAAACAAACATTAAAGAATAAAAAATGAAAGTCTACTAGTAAATTAACTTTTTTTTTCTAAAATTTGGAGGCTCCTAGATCATTTCTTAAATGAAGAATTATTCAAATTTATGATCAGTTCTCAGCTTTGAGTAATTATAAAATTAATATGTTACCTTGCAAATGGCACCAAACATCATTCACTGGTCAGAACTTTTTATGGAACCCAGCCTTTCTGCAGTTCCTTAATATTGAACTTAGCCATTCCTTAACCCCTGAGAACACTTCCATATGGATTATTGCCTATTTTAAAGTAAGTTGTAACCAGCCTGATTGCTCTAAACTTCCTAATAATTAGTGTTTGGTATTCAATTTTAAAACTCATAGTTTTTTTTTCATTATAAACACTGAATTATAACAGTGTTTTCTAATATTTTTCATTGCACATATTCAGTAGCATATCTCTGCTATAAATTTTTAGAGGAAAATAAATGTTAGTTTATGTCAGACTCCACTTATAAATTAATGGGTCATTTGACTGTTAGTGATTGTCCTCTAAAAATATTGATATAAATTGTATTATTCAAAGGTTACATGACAGTTTAATTAAAAGATCAATTATTTTAGGTCAAGATAAAAATTCACTTCTTTAATGATTTATAATTTGCATATTTTTATTACCAATGAGATACAGAATATTTTCATAGAAAAAGTATAACTGGACAAAGTAATTTAATGGTCTTAATGGTTTTTTAAAATGTTTTTTTTTCCTATAGATCCAACATTTAGTTTAATGTTTGATGGCTGCTTTGAAGAAATTAATTTCAGTACTCCTTCACTTGTAAGTTTTGAATTTTGATCATAAATCATATATCACAATTCTGTAAAAGATGGTTTCTTATGATGGTGCCAGTATATCTTCAGTACATTGCTGATTAGGAGGGTGAACATCTCTGCCCTGTTCCTGATGGTAGGGTGAAAGGCATTCTTTACCATTAAGTGTGATATTAGCTGTATATTTTCATAGATGGTCTTTATCGGTTAGCTGTATTTTTATTGTGAATGGTGTTAAATTTTGTCTGGTGGGTTTTTTCCTGTCTTTTGAAACAATCATCTGGTTTATCTTTTTAATTCTATCACTGTGGTGAATGATGTTGTTTGATTTTTGGATGTCAGACCAGTCTTGCATTCTTAGGATAATATGGTCATCCTGCGTTATGTCTTTTATATATTTCTGGATTTGAGACTTTTTCCCTGTACTTTGTGAATATATTGTAGATTCTGTTATGTTTGTGTGAACAAATATTCTCCTGTAATATGTGGCAGCTAAAACTTCTGTTCCGTTCTTTTAGTGTTAGCTGGGCTGCTTTGAGCTAGGCCCACACATGTGAAGTTCAGGTATCAACCAGGGATTTGCATTCTTCTTTTAGCTAGTTTTCTGTTTCCCTACTTTCACTGAACTCCCCTGTCACTTTCCAGCTATGGCCATCATCCCAAACTCTATCCTCTGGTTCAGGCCAGTAATATTGTGAGTTTGTGTCTGAGTTTTAGCCACCATTGCTGCCCCCTGCCCTCAGTCAAAAATCAACATAGAAGAGGTAGGAGAGGATGGGAGTTCATCCAGGGCCATTTTCTTTTGTCCAAGTGTTGATTTCCCTTCAGTTATCTTCTGCTCTGGTTACTCTCTTGTGCCTTCAAGTAGTTTGTTTTTTATATTTATTTGTTACTGATTGTAGAGTTTATAGTTATTACTGAAGGCAAGGTTTGTCTGATAATAGGGTCTTTGTTATTGAAAGAATTCCTAGTTTGTGGGAAGCAAAAGTCCCAGAAGTACGCAGGAGTAATGTATGCACATAAAATAAAGTCAAAAATTTAATAGAGGAAATCTTTTAATTGTCTTGTTAACTTCAAGGTAAAAATGCTAGTGATCTTGTAAAATATGCAAAATGTAAATACAATTTTATTTGTTTCAGCTTTTGAAGGTAAAAAGCTTTCCATAAACAGCGGGAAGAGAAGGGTATATGTTTTGTCATTTTACAAAAAATATTATAGCAATATTGATGAAAACGCTAAATAAAATGAAAATTTTTACTTGGTCCATTTATTCTTAAGAAATTACATGGGTTTTTTGTTTTTTTGATTTTTGTTTTCATTTTGTCTCATAATGTTTCTTGTTAACTTACATGTATACGTTTGTGCATGCATTGATATAATTTTCTAACTCTGGCTTTTAAAAATTATATGAGTATTTTTCAGTATTGTAGTATTCACATTTTTTTTCTTCTATAGTATTCCCATTTATAATTTTAATGGCTGTGAAATATTCCATCAAGTTGTACCATTATTTAAGCTTAAGGGAATTTCTCAAGGTTTAATAACATTGCCTCCAGGGTTCGTGTTGGAAAATTTCCCATAAAAGTTTCCTTACTGTTTTTAGACTGTATACAGTTAATAAAATAAGTATATGTAAAATCTTTTTAATTTAGAAGTATATTCCTTTATATTTTTCTAGATCAGTTTCACTCTCAAGAGCTAAGATATTGTGAATTTTAGTGACATTTGTCCTACTTTTAGATATGTATTACTGATGTATTTCTGTTAACTCTACAATTCACCATGTTTCTTTTTTCTTTCTCTGTTTGTTGCTCAGCTAAATGTTGCCAGCTACCTACAGATGATCTGCTTAGCTGAGAACTTTAGAACTGATGTGAAAGACTTTGTAACATTGTTAACTGCAAATACTTGTGATATTAGAAAAAGTATCCTTTACTTACAGTTCTGGATTAGAAGTGGAGGTGGATTTTTAGAAGAAAGACCATTATCCCTTTGTCGTAAGTTGATCTGTTATAAAAGAAATTTCTATAAGGGGACCCTCTGTTAAACTATATGCTGTACCAAAATATCTGAAAGATTTAAAAAATTGTGAGCATCCAGAGATCATATTAATCTTGAACATAAACATACATATGTCAATTTAGTTGATTAAAATTTTATAAACATGAAATGTGGTTAGAGTAAACCTGCACATGGAACAAATTGTTACTTCTACATTTATAAGCATAGTTTCTTATAAACAAATAGAATTAAATATTATTTAGCAACTGATTTCCTTTTTCCACTTACTAAAAAACATGTTGGTGATTTTCCCCATATATAGGTTATTTTTGTCTGACTGTAAGTTCTCCTTTAGCTTCAATAGTCTATCATTCTTTTCTCATAAGAACTTTATCATTTCAGAAATGTTTTATTTCTTATCAATCTTTAGCCTCTGTTACCAAATTGAAGTCACAGACATTTATTGAGGACTTTCTCTATGCCAGGTCCTGTGTTTACATGAATAAGACATGCTTCCTTCCCTGAAGAAGTTCATAGTTCTGTGGTTTTCATGCTCCATAGTCACAGTTCTGTAGTTACAGATCCTGCTCTGGGAAATACACAAATATTTAAATAAAACCAAGGTGAAGTTCTGTAATATTAATCCCCTGTCAAGTTTTTTGTTTTTCTTCGATTAGTTCCAAATTTTAATGTGTTATTCTTTTTTGAGTTAGCAAACGTATATATTTAATTCAGTGTAAGCTTGGAGCCTTAACTGTTTCTTAGAAGTAAATATGATAAATAAGACACGGAAAAATCTTCTTATAAAAAACAAATTAGTAACTATTGCCGTATGACTGGAAATAAAATGCTATACCAAGAACTTTCAAAGAAAAAAAACTATGTCATTATTTCTTTTCTTGAAGATTTTATATGCATTTTATTTCTGTCTAAAAAAATGCAGCTGTGTACTCATTGGGAATTCAAACAGTACAGAAGTATGTAAAAGAAAAGTAAAAGATCTCCCCTCTTCTTAAGATTAGCCACTGTTAGAGCTTTATCTATGCATGTACAAATATTGCTACCTACTTATTTAGCAGAGTTAACCAATACTGTATGTACTGTTAAGCAATTTGCTGTTTTTACTGGAGAATGTGTTGTTAGTACGTACAGTTTTAGCCCTCTCTTTTTCACAGCTGCATGCTATTCCATAATAGGGAATGGATGTAACATAATTTAATTAACCATCACTCATTAGTGGAAATGGAAGTTACCTTTTGTTGTCATTAAAATGTGCAGTGAATATCCATACACATATCCTTGAGCATATCTGTGAGTACTTCTGTTGGAGAGAATTCTAGAAGTTTGGTTGCTAGGCCAAAGGCTAGAGTACATTTGCATCCTGGTAGGTATTGTCCGGTTGCCCTCTAGAAGATAACTGTACAAATTTATGTTCCCAGGAATAGTTTATGATGGCTTTTTTATGTATACCTCTGAGAAAATTAGGTTGCCAGTTGTTTTAGTTTTGCCAATTTAAAAGGCGAAAAGCGAATGGTATCTTATTCTAATTTGCATTTCCAAGATCACTAGTAAAATTGCACATCTTTTTATGAGTTTATTAGATATTTGTATTTCTTCTGTTACTTGTCTGTTCATAGTCCTTGTGCTTTATTCTTCTGGATTATTTTGTAAGCTGACCACCACCACCATCTTAACCTCTGTATGCTAGAAATAATGTTTGTATCGTACTTTTTGTGAATTAAAAACACATGTGGAGAAGAAGAAAATGGGAATATAGGTCCAAAAGATGACAAGATCTTAGATTTTAAATAATTTTTTGCTGTAATTTATTAAAAATATAGATAGCTAAGATTTTCTTTTATTAATTTTGTAGGAGGAAATAGCAGAAGTGTTCAACTGGTTTGCTCTGAAGATGGCCCTGATTCCAAAAATAAACCTAAAAATACTAAAAGGAGCCCTACAGATCTTCCCAAATGTGACACTGGCTGTGTTGAGACCTTGTTTGGCCTTAAGAACATTTTTTCCCCATCGAAAGACTTATTTTCATTTCTAAAGGTATTTTCAATGTCTAGTGTAAGATACTAAATTTATATTCCTTTTCATCTTCCTAACACTCACTCCTGTGTTTTAAATCTTAAAGTTAGGGAGACCTGGATGGCTCAGTTGGTTGAGCGTCTGACTCTTGATTTCGGCTCAGGTCACGATCCCAGGGTCGTGGGCATGAGCATGGAGCCTGCTTGAGATTCTCTCTCAGGGCGCCTGGGTGGTATCAGTTGGTCAAGCATCTGACTTTGGCTCAGATCGTGATCTCACGGTTCATGGGATCAAGCTCTCTGTCGTCAGCATGGAGCCTGCTTTGGATCCTCTGTCCTTTTCTCTCTGCGCCTCCCGTGCTTGTGTGCGCGCGCGCTCTCTCTAAAAATAAATAGACATTGGGGCGCCTGGGTGGCGCAGTCGGTTAAGCGTCCGACTTCAGCCAGGTCACGATCTCGCGGTCCGTGAGTTCGAGCCCCGTGTCGGGCTCTGGGCTGATGGCTCAGAGCCTGGAGCCTGTTTCCGATTCTGTGTCTCCCTCTCTCTCTGCCCCTCCCCCGTTCATGCTCTGTCTCTCTCTGTCGCAAAAATAAATAAACGTTGAAAAAAAAAATTTAAAAAAAATAAAAATAGACATTAAAACAAACAAACAAACAAAAGACTAAAAAAAAAAAAAAAAAAGGAGGGGACACCAGGGTGACTCAGTCTGTTGAGTGTCTGAGTTTGGCTCAGGTCATGATCTTCAGGCCCCACATTGGGCTCACTGCTGTCAGCCCGCCAATGCAGAGCCTGCTTCAGATCTTCTGTCCCCCTCTCTCTGTCCCTCCCCAACTTGCGTTCTCCCAAAAATAAATATTAAAAAGAATAAATTAAAAAAAATTAAGATTCTCTCTCCCTCTGTCCCTCTCCCCCACTCTCTCTCTAAAAATACATACATATTTTTAAGAAATAAATAAATCTTCAGGTTAACATAAATTTGCCTATAATTTTCATAGATTTCTGATTTTAACACACTATATACCACTTTGACAAATAGTTGATGGGTAATGCTCTAAATGCATATTATCGGATTTAGACTAGAATTTAGAAAGATTTCAGAATAAAAAAAGAAAATTTCAGAAAAGTAGTTTTTATTTTATTTTATTTAAAAAAAAATTTTTTTTCAACGTTTATTTATTTTTGGGACAGAGAGAGACAGAGCATGAACGGGGGAGGGGCAGAGAAAGAGGGAGACACAGAATTGGAAACAGGCTCCAGGCTCTGAGCCATCAGCCCAGAGCCCGACGCGGGGCTCGAACCCACGGACCGCGAGATCGTGACCTGGCTGAAGTCGGACGCTCAACCGACTGCGCCACCCAGGCGCCCCGGAAAAGTAGTTTTTAAACAAATGAGCTAACTATTGAATTGGGGTATAAACTATTAAAAATGTAATTCTTCAAATTTTAATAGTTTAAATGTATTTTTTAGACTCAGAACTATTTTATTATTATTATTTACTTATTTATTTTTAATGTTTATTTTTGAGAGAGAGAGAGAGCACGAGCTAGGGAGGGGCAGAGAGAGGGGGAGACAGAGGATCCAAAGTGGGCTCTATGCTGAGAGCAGAGAGCCCGATGTAGGGCTCAAACTCACGAACCAGTGAGATGATGACCTGAGCCGAAGTCAGACACTTAACCGACCACGGCACCCAGGTGCCCCCAGAACTATTTGACAAATTAAGGGAGTGTAGGTTAATAAAATTATGAGAGGGTAGCAACTCATTACTTTAAGATGGTCATATGGGTAGAAGAATGTTCAGACTACGTTCTAACACTTCTTCATTCAAAATTTTTTTTCAGCACAAGATCAGAACAAAGGAAGAATGGTATCAATTCATCCAGCTTCTTACAGAATTCCGAACACAGAATGTAGATTTCTTATATAGTAATCTTGAGTTCATTCTGCCATTACCTGTTAACATCATTCCAGAAACGGAAAACTTTTGTGGTTCATCAGGAAGTGTGGAGGACACCAGTGCAGCAACAAAAAATATGAAATGTCTTGCTGGGAAACATTCTGAAGGAGAGAAGCCATTGAAAAAGCCACAAAAAAAGAAACAAAAGAAAAAGATGACAATTCTAGATGATAGTGACTTATTTGACTCTGAAGTGGACTTTTCTAATGAATTCCTTAGCCTTTCCCCTGTGTCTTCTTCCTCAAATTCAGTAGAAAGCAAAGCCAGAGATAAAGAAAGCAATCTAGAGACAAAGAAACTAAACAAATGTTTAGAGTCTAACATTGAGTCTGTTCCTTGTCCTCCTAAAACACCAGCAGAAAAAAAATGTTCTGCCCTCGTTTCTCAGTGTCTAAATTCTCTCACTGAGTTCATGGATAACATGTCCTTCTTAGATGCTCTTTTAAATGATGTAAGAGAACAAAAGGAAATTGGTAAAAATGACTTCAGTTGGACAAATGTTAAAAGCGGACTTTGTGATGAGTTTAGTCTCGAGACTACCGATGGATGGACTTCTCTGAGCTCCGGAGAATTAAAGGCAGCTGTAGAAGCTCTCAGCTTTACTAAATGTTCATCTACTATTTCAAAAGCATTGGAAACCTCCTTGAATTCTTGCAAGAAATCAGGAAGAGATCCAACAAAAGAGCTTACTTTTTATGTTTCACAAAAACGCAGCAATGTATATTTCAGTCAGTCAGCGGCTAATTTAGAGTAAGTCTTGCCTCCTTTTACTTTTTATTTTTCAATAATAAATGATAAAGGGGAAATTATTAGTTTCTTTTTACTAATTTTGAAATGCTTGGCTTTATTGATCATGGTAAACTCTTAATAATGTAGCTCTTTTTTTTTTTTTTTTTAATTTTTTTTAATGTTTCTATTTATTTTTGAGACAGAGACAGAGCATGAGCAGGGGAGGGGCAGAGAGAGAGGGAGACACAGAATCTGAAGCGGGCTCCAGGCTCCGAGCCGTCAGCACAGAGCCCGACGCGGGGCTCGAACCCACAAACCATGAGATCATGACCCGAGCCGAAGTCGGATGCTCAACCGACTGAGCCACCCAGGCGCCCCAATAATGTATCTTCTAATAAGACAGGGAGACCATCCTGATTGCTGGGAAGAAAAATGAGAGATTAGGAGACTCTTGAATGACAGGGAGTGGGGTTTTGATTTGCTGTGATGGATAGCAGGTAGCCATTAAAGGTGTTTTTCACTTGTGAGTGATTGATGTGTTGAAAATGATACAGTAAGTTAACCCGGAATCTAGTTAATCTAGTCTAGACCAGAAGCAAGGAGAAGTGGAGACCAGAAGCTGGTTGTGTTTGGGATTGTTGCATTTTTATTAGACCTTAAAAGTAAAAAGTAATGCATTCCTTTTCATTTACAGCAGTGCCTGGAAGAGGATAGCAGTCATTAAAAGTGTATTTTCTAGCCGATCCCTTCTAAACCTGGGTAATAGACAAGCTAGTATAATTGAGTACTTGCCAACTCTTCGAAACATTTGTAAGACGGAGAAGCTAAAAGAACAAGGAAAAAGTAAAAGAAGGTAAAGAAAGGCTCTATACAAGTAACATTGTAGACAGCTATTTCAAGATTAATAAATATCCTCAGCTGATGGTTAAATTGAATTGTTCCTTGTAATTTTGACAGGTTCCTGCACTATCTGGAAGGGATTCATCTTAACATTTCGAAAGAGACTGTGAACACTTTGGCAGCTGGCTTCCCTTAATGTTCACATTAACAATGCCTTGTACAGATTATTATGTGGTCCTCAAGATACATTTTTATATTGATTCATGGAAGAATTTATTTCTGAATGTACATTTAAAACAGGCTGTTTGTATATTTTTTATTAGTGTGCAGATATTTAAAATGAAAAAATTTGAGTTACAAATTGTATTTATGATTGTGGTGGTATTTTTTTCTGAAATATTTTATATTATCTGATTTAGCTTTGTTATAGTATTTTTGTATGTGAGTGAGCTGTTTCTAGAAGGGACAGTTCACTAAGATATTTCTAAAAATGTTTCAGTGTTAAATTAATCCATAATTTTTCTCCTTCCTGTTACCTTTAATCCACCTCTCCCCAACCCAACCTTCAGTACTCTGTCAAGTTGTATATATGAATCATCTAGGTGGTGATCTTTAAAAAATAAATTTATGCAATACAAAATTATGTAACATGCAAAAAACTTCCTAGGGAAGAAATTATGCGTCAGTTTTCAAAAAGTAACATCTTCCCGATAAATTTATTTTTAGTGTATTCCTCTGGCATATTTTACCATTGGATCAGAATGTTGACAAAGTGAAAACAAGATTATGAATTGTCATTTTCATAAATCTTTTTTAGCAACCATACATATGTGATATCTTGTATATTTTGCCAACTCAAATCATTTGCCTTGTACATTTTTCTTGTATTTTTATATCAGTGATGTTTTATTTCATAAAGATATTAATGACGTTAATATATCTATTTTGAACAAAGTGCTACTCATCAAAATTGTAACAAGGGAGGATTCTACTATACAGGCTTTCTACATCATAGCCATCTCCATTTAAGGTTATGCTTTTGGAGAAAGTGTATATTTTTAATTACAAGATTGTAAAATCCCACATTTCACTTAAAATTATTTTTGCGATCATATAATCAGGTATATCTGAAAATAGTGTCCTATTTCCAATGTTTATATTATGTACTAGCCTAGAATTCAGTTACATTATCTGAATTATGTTTTTACCCCAAAAGGTAAGGATCCTAATTTTGTACAGATGGAAAATATTGTTGTATACCTGTTTACAAATGTGTATGAAGATATGTTTTTACCTCATTTGTTCAATTTACTTTTTCTTGTTATTGATAGTATATGGATTTAATTAAAGGCTGAAGCTAAGAGGCTTTATGCAATGTTTAAATAGGTGTTCAGGTGTAATCCTCTGGGTAAATATGGGTATTTTATAGGTTTGGATATAGGCTATGTCTTACAGGTTTCGTGCTTGTACAAGAGAGAATAGATCTGAAGTTTTGTGGGTTTTTAAGTATATGGATCTTTCTACTGCATACTAGTGTTCATTCACTATTTGTAGACCACTTACCTGTTAATTTGGTCTTTTATTATTAGAAAATTCTGGTAATTCTCAGTAATTGAGAACCAAAGTAAAATAATTCTAGAATTGTATTTAATAAGATCAAAAATCAGGGAACAGGATATTTTCCTCCCTAATAGGGACACATTTAAGATTTTTTATTTAGGTTTAGCATGATTTGGGGAAAAAATTATGAATTCTTAAAGGTAGTAAATTCCTAGAAGATTTAGGTCCCCTTTTGAGATAAAGTAACCAAATTCTGATGGCTTTTCAATACTTAGCATCTTATCCTATAAAGTCCTAAAATGAACACATTTTCACTTAAAGCTATTTCCAGGAATATGTGGAAGACGGAATGCCATGTATCTGGCATGAGCAACTGGATGGCTGGTGAAGCTGTTTAGTGAAGTGTAGAACAGTGGCAAAGCGGGGGGGAGGGAGATTTGAAGGAAAGAGAATTATTTCAGACGTGTAGTTTGAGAGATCTACAACATATCCAAGGTGGAGATGTTTTTGTACAACCATATAGGTAAATGTAGAGCTTTATAAGTGAATGGCAATAGGTCTAGAGTGCAACCCAGATTCCACATATTTTATATATTTCTGATTATTTTTTTTCCAACAAGTATATTTCACTTTTTAAAGGAAAAATGTATTGCTTTGACATCAAAGAGACTTGGGTTCAGGATTGGTGAGATAGAATGAGGGCCTGAACTAAGGCACATGTAATGTGAGATGCGGGTGGAAAATTAAGTGCTATGCTTTTTTTTAAATGTTTATTTTGAGAGCACACAGACACAAGATGGGGAGGGGCAGAGAGGGAATCCTAAGCAGGCTCCACACTGAGCGTGGGGCTTGATCTCACCACGACATCATGACCTTGGCTGAAATCAAGTTGGGATACTTAACTGACTGAGCCACCCAGGCAGCCCAGTCCTACTTTTCTCAAAAGATGGTCTGTCCAAGTAAAATATTTCAAAAGTGAAAAAAAATGAACCTATTAGACAAAGCTTGTTTGTTCTGGGTTTGATAGACCGAGTTGATGAAAATCACCTTTGGAAGCAGTACATCGAACCACGTGCTACTTACGGAAGAAGAAGATGTAAGTTGTGTTCTCGGTTATAATTAGTGTTATTCCCAAGATGAGCACCACCCAGAAAAATCATTACTCCCTATTTTAGCAATATAACAATTCAATCCTTAGGATGGGATTTGCTTTTCAGGGGAGATAACTCTGTTTCTTGTTTTGGCTGTTTAGGGAGCATCTTACCATTTAACACTAAAACCCAAAAGGCACACAGTCTCCTCTAAGATATTTATTGATTTGGCCTAGACCTATTATTGTGTGAACAATTCAACAGCCGAAAAGTCTGACCCTAAACATCCGAATATAAACATGTTTTCTTCTCCATAAACATGGTCGTTAAAAACAGTTGGTTTTACAGCTTTAGAACTAATAAATACAATTTAATAGATATAACAGTAAAGCCCATTACAGTAACCTCAGAATTTTAAGGTTCAGTATCAAAAACTGCTAATTCATAGAAGGCAATGGCTTGTAACAATGAATCATATAACTCCTCCGCTCTCTGTTCTTCAGTAGACGAAAACATCTGTCTGTAGCGGACGATCTTCTCTGATGGGAAGACTACCCGAGGCTCCTCCTTCAGTACGGACTCTGAAAGGAACTGCTTCACTAGTTCTTTTCCACTAGTCCGCGTATCACCAATCATCAGCTCAAAGTGCTTCCCCACTCCATTTCGATTCATGCTCAGTACCCGGTGCTGGCCGTCCTGGACAAAAGTTTTATTTAATAAGGCATACAGCATGGCTTCCATGATGTGAAAATGTAACAGTACAGGAAACCGAGAGGAGTTCTGAATTGAAAGCCCTATTTTTTCCAGAACATAGAGGTCAGCGTTAGGCATCTTTGAAATGACTGAAGAAATCTTAAAAAAAAAAAAAAGAAAAAATTAGTGACAAGAACTACTTTGTTGTTTGGGTCCCCTCTCCCATTTATTTTTTTAAATGTTTATTTATTGTTAAAAGGCAGAGCATGAGCGGGGGAGGGACAGAGGGAGAAGGGAGACAAAGAACCCAAAGCAGGCTCCAGGCTGTGAGCTGTCAGCACAGAACCCGACATGGGCTCGAACCCACAAACCATGAGATCATGACCTGAGCTGAAGTCAGACACTTAACTGACTGAGCCACCCAGGCTCATAACCTGTATTTTTTTAAATATATAACTTAGGTTAAACTCCTGCTAACAGTTCTGAAGTAACTGAAAAAGCATTTAATGGAGGCCTCAGGACAGCCAAGTTCTGGTCATTGTTCTATCAGGAATAAGCTGAGCTAAGACAGGCCATTTAGTCCTCCCAAGTACTGGTTTCTTCATCTGTAAAATGGGCTTCATAATTTCTTTCTTCCTTTTTTTTGGAAATGTTTATTTTTGAGAGAGAGCACCCGAGTGAGCAAGTGAGCTCAGGGGAGGGGCGGAGAGAGAGGGAGAAAGAGGATCTGAAGCAGGCTTTCTGCTGTGCAGTGCAGAGCCTGATGTGGGGCTTGGAACTCACAAACCATGAGATCATGACCTGGGCCAAAGTCGGATGCCCAACCAACTGGCCACCAGGTGGTCCCCTGGGCTTCATAATTTCTAAAATCTGTACTAGACAACTTAACAGGCACCTGGGTGGCTCAGCTGGTTGAGCGTCCAACTCTTGATTTTGGATCAGGTCATGATCCTATAGTCATGGGACTGAGCCATGTTGGGGTCTGTGCTGTGCGTGGAGCCTGCTTGGGATTCTCTCTGCCCTTCTCTCCCATTTGCTCTCAAAAGAAAAAAAAAATTTTTTTTTTAATTTTACAGAAGATTAGACAACTTAAAACTTCTATTAACCTTTTAAAAATGTCTAGGGGTGGGGCATCTGGGTGGCTCAGTGGGTTACGTGTCTGACTTCAGATCAGGTCATGATCTCACAGTTTATGAGTTTGAGTCCTGCACTAGGCTCTCTGCTCTCAGCACAGAGCCTGCTTCACATCCTCTGTCTCCCTCTCAAAAATAAATAAGCATTTAAAAAAGTAAATAAAATAAGGGGCGCCTGGGTAGCTCAGTCGGTTAAGTGTCCGACTTTGGCTCAGGTCGTGATCTCATGGTTTGTGAGTTCAAGCCCTGCGTTGGGCTCTGTGCTGACAGCTCAGAGCCCAGAGCCTGCTTTGGATTTTGTCTCTGTCTCTCTCTGCCCCTCCCCCACTCCGCTCTGTCTCTGAAAAATAAACATTAAAAAAAAGTTTTTAAATAAATTAATTAAATAAAAATGTCTAGGGTAGAGCACAGAGTTAGAATAACTAGCCTATAATCAAATCATCTGCAAATGATTAATCCCATCAGATGCTTGATTATACCAGTTTCCCTATGTGTAATCAGGATGTAATTACTCCCCATCTCACAAGGTTTTGAAGACTCAATGAGACAATTAGTGACAGCATTTCTGAAAAACAAGCTTTATACAGGGATAAAATTCTATAACATTTAGAATAATATATTTTAACACTGATTTTTCTCAGTATATGCCTTTGACACATGAAGGTATTTCATGAACTAAATGAAGATTCAACCTTTAAAAATAATAGGTGATGAAAACATGATAGGAATGGGTGAATAATAAGCACGCAAAGAGAGTCCATCGTTAGTACTGTATTTCATTCCTCTTAGGACTAGAAGATTAAACTACACGAGGAGTTCCGGCAGGTGGGAATTTGGAGGTGCAACTGCTTTACCTCTTGTAAATAGACAGATGATAAGTATGTTCCTTTCATCAACTGGCAACACTCACTTTGCTGCCAGTCTAGCACGGCCAATTTACGATCCAGGTGAGCCCAGGCAATTCTTCTAGTTCCAAAAACAATGGATACGATACTATTAACTGCCTAAAACAAAAAGGCTGGTTTAATGACAAGTATAGACATTTTAATAGATACAAAATTGAAGCTATAAACTCAGAATGCCAAATTAGTTTCTATAACAGAAACATATTTACAGTTTATGAACTGAGAATTGTTAAAGAAATGCAGCAATAATATTTAAAAAACAAACAGTAGCAGTTTATAAACAAAGAACCTTTACTTATTCTCAGCGCCTTGCCCATTCAAATATTCAAATGTTGCTGGGGACTGTGCTAGGTACTGGGAAACAAGAAACATACCCGTACATTGTAAGAAATGCCAGCACAGTTACACTATAGAGAGGAGACCCGGTCCGAGAAGACTGACTGGACCAGGAGAGTGAGTAAATGCTAAATGGGACGTTATTTCACCAGATGTCCACACAGATAGGTTGTGTGACACCTCACACTCAGGCTGCGGTATGAGTGCAAGTGGGAAAAGTGCCGAGGGGTACGCAAATTTCTGCAAAAGCATCTTGCTTTATCCTGAGAGCTCCAGGAAGCCCCTTTCAAAGCAGGTAACATTCAGGTACAACATGAGACATTTCAGAACCATCACTGACTGCTGTGTGGAAGACGGACCATAGCAGGCTAGACTAGAGGTGGTACTGGTTAGGTGCCTGTTATATGACCAAGCATTAAGAATCGGGGGCACCTGGGTGGCTCAGTCGGTTAAGTGACCATCTCCTGATTTCGGCTCAGGCCATGATCTTTTGTGAGATCGTTTGTGAGATGGAGCCCGGTGCCGGGCTCTGTGCTGAGAGTGCAGGGCCCATCTGGGATTCTCTCTCTCTCCCTCCCTCCCTCCCTCCCCCTCTTCTGCTTGGGCACCTGCTCTCTCGAGCGTTCTCTCTCTCTCAAAAATAAACTTATAACAAAATTGAAGACAGTGACAGTGAGGACAAGAAATAGAGCAGAGATAATGGGGGTAGAATTGATATGTGGGATGGAGGAGCTTAGGATAAATCCAGTTTTATTTCAGTGATTGAATGGCACCTATTAAAGATGATGATAGGAAGCAGATCAACTTAGGAAGGTTAAGGGGAGGTGAGTTGTTTTTTTATGTATTCCATTCAGGTTGCCTACAGGGCTTCTAAGGGGAAATGTGTAGTAGATAATTGGATATGTGGGTTCAACTCTGCATGAAGTCTGGGCATCACTTCACTCCCACACAGTTCATCTAGTTATATGGATATGCAACGTGCTCCACAGATACAAAGGCAGATAAGCAGGAACATTTTCTAATTCTTTCACTGCTAAGGAATGGATAAATATCCACTATGGGCAGAATAGTTTGGATGCCCAATCTACAAAATACAGGCCTTCTTTTGGTTCTTTTCTTTAGCTCAATGATTGCTGAGATTCACTGCACATAACAATTACTGCACCAGGTCACACACAGTACTTCACGGGCAAGATTTTTTTTAAGGACTACTGCATGACTTTTTCCATACAAAACAACTTTAGAACCTAACCCTCTAAATAAGATTGCAACTCCACTGTAGTGAATATAAATAGTATTTGTAGCAAACACTTTGAAGGAAAATCCGACCCCTGAAAAATGTCGTTTGAAGTATGTTCCAGATCAACTGCAAGAGTTCTATCAGGAGTCCATGGATGGGCTTCATGAAACTTACAAACCCTCTGAAAGTACATGCAACATTCTATGTATACGTGTTTTTGTTTTCCTGAAAAGAGGTCCATAGCTTTCATCAGGTTTTCAAAAAGTATCCATAATCCCCCAAAACTGAGAACTACTGGTCTAGAAAAAAGTGTGCTTACTACTGGTATAGGATGAGAGAATATTTTATCATGTATTGTTACACAGGACCTAAGTCCCTCCTCCAAGGTTTAATGTCTGATGTGCCAAGTAATTCTAATATTTGTCTTAAAGTGCCTGGGTGGCTCAGTCGGTTAAGCTTCCAACTTCAGCTCAGGTCATGAGCTTGCAGTTTGTGAGTTTGAGCCCCATGTTGGGCTCTGTGCTGAGAGCCCAGAGCCTGGACCCTGCTTCAGATTCTGTGTCTCCCTCTCTCTCTGCCCCTCTCCCGCTTGCACTCAGTCTCTCTCTCTCTCAAAAATAAATAAACATTAAAAAAAAAAAAAGAGGGCACCTGGGTGGCTCAGTCAGTTAAGTAAGTGTCTGACTTTGGCTCAGGTCATGATCTCACAGTTCGTGGGTTGAGGCCCCACATCGGGCTCTGTGCTGACAGCTCAGAGCCTGGAGCCTGCTTCGGATTCTGTGTCTCCCTCTCTCTCTCTGCCCTCCCCTGTTCGTGCTCTGTCTCTCGCTTTAATAAATAAGTAAATAAAGGGGCGCCTGGGTGGCTCAGTCGGTTGAGCAGCCGGCTTCGGCTCAGGTCATGATCTCGCGGTCCGTGAGTTCGAGCCCCGCGTCAGGCTCTGTGCTGACAGCTCAGAGCCTGGAGCCTGTTTCAGATTCTATGTCTCCCTCTCTCTCTCTGCCCCTCCCCCGTTCATGCTCTGTCTCTCTCTGTCTCAAAAATAAATAAACGTTGGGGCGCCTGGGTGGCGCAGTCGGTTAAGTGTCCGACTTCAGCCAGGTCACGATCTCGCGGTCCGTGAGTTCGAGCCCCGCGTCAGGCTCTGGGCTGATGGCTCAGAGCCTGGAGCCTGTTTCCGATTCTGTGTCTCCCTCTCTCTCTGCCCCTCCCCCGTTCATGCTCTGTCTCTCTCTGTCCCAAAAATAAATAAAAAACGTTGAAAAAAAATTTTTTTAAATAAATAAACGTTAAAAAAATTTAAAAAATAAATAAAATAAATAAATAAATAAATAAGTACAACACTGAAAAGGATTTGCTTTTAGAATGCTTTTTAAAAGGAGGTAGGGAGGGAAAGATTACGTTAAATCCTGCTGGAAAGACCAGTGTAATGTTGTACAGTCACTCCCTGGCCATAACCATCTCTGCATCTTAATTTCTCATTACTCTCGATAGAACCCTCAGACACAGCCAGATAGCTTCTCAACATTCCTCTTTTTAAAAATTTTTTTTTTAACATTTATTTATTTTTGAGACAGAGAGAGACAGAGCATGAACAGGGGAGGGGCAGAGAGAGAGAGAGACACAGAATCTGAAACAGGCTCCAGGCTCTGAGCTGTCAGCACAGAGCCCGACGCGGGGCTCGAACTCACGGACCGTGAGATCATGACCTGAGCCGAAGTCGGACGCTCAACCGACCAAGCCACCCAGGCGCCCCTCAACATTCCTCTTAAATAAACCTTGCACAGACCTATTTCTCTACAACTGTTCTTTCTTCCTAGAATGCCCGCCTCCTCCAGGTAGCCTAATTCTCTCTCTCCAAGATCCAGGTTGAGTTCTACCAGTAATCTGCCCAACAGTCACAGCCCACAGTTCCCTGTCCCATCCATTGCCAATTTACTATCTGTATATCTCATTATTCAGTACTGATCACATACCAACTAAACTCTAAGCTGTCTTGATGCCCAGAATAGTGCTTTGCAAAGTATGTTCTCAAATATGTAGGCTATATAGCGGACATTAAGAAAAATGATATACCTTAAGTCTCTCTCTTTTTATCTCTGGTTTGATGAGCTTTCTCAAGAGCCGGTTGTCTTGGAACTTTCTTTTTTCCCCTTCAGTCTCTGGACAAAGAATGGAGTTACAAACTTGAATGGTAGTTTTGTACTGAAACAAGGGCACATTCATTAAACTCTCCAAATTCTGAAATGGCCCAAACTTCTCTCTGTGCTCTATAATATTGATGGATTTTCTTCCACGAAGCAATTTGAAAGCTTCAAGTTCTTTATTAGATGCTGTATTCAACACCTGCAGGATGGAAGCCTGCTGCTCTGAAGAGAAGAGCTTGTCAAGTGCATTTCCAGATTTCTTTGTATTTTCATCACAAAGAGCAACACTGGGAATAATCTTCTTAGGTGCAGTGGATTTTTTCCGACAGCAGGAATTATGGAGACCCTGGACCAAGGATGACCCTAACGGTACTGGAAAACATCGCCACCTTCCTGAAAGGAAAATTTAGCAAAATGTAAGTTGGAATGTCCTACTTCTCTTTAGTATTAGTTGTGGCTTCACCAGAGCCTTTGCAAAGTGACAGAGACTTTCCCATAATTTTAGAAGTAGTAGACCAAATTCACAAGAGGTGTCTTCTGATTTTTGTGGACAAGTCCTAAGTTTTACAACCTGGAAATTTTATGCCCTTCAATGTCTTCAACCGCTTAACGTTTTGGCATTTTTAACGTTAGAAGGATCCTTTTGTAATTACTATCTCTTGTTGAGAACATTTTCACTAGTTTCTTTCTCATCCGGGGGAGCCAGATAAAATTAAATTTTATACGTGTGTAAGAAATGTTTCAGCTGAGTGGTAGACTGAAGGACGATTTTTGTTTCTCCGGTACACTTTTCGAGATTTCTACTATGACTATGCTTCTGCAAGTGCAAGGGCAAAAACTATGCAAGAAACAATTCTGTAAAACCAATGGGAAGTCACTCTGACACTGCAGCCCCAGGAAGAAAATACAGCCTTCAGAAGTCAGCAAACGGCCGTTAGAATCTGAACCGTCCGCCCGCCCGCCACCCAGTCCGGGAAGGAGCCCCTCGCGGACCCCTCCCCCGGGAAGCACAATCGCTCCGAGGCGCCTCTCAGCTCAGCGAGGACTCCAAGACGGAGAGCTGGACAGGGGACCCGAGAGAGGAAATATCCCAGGACAGACGGGAAATTAACCTAATATTCCAGGAACGCTACCTCCCGCCACGAGGAGACAATGGACGCTCATCCTCCAGGTAAAGCACCAGGTTCCCACAGTCCAATCTTCCTCCGCCGACTTCCGGTCCCTACGTGCTCCGCCCCAAAGTGCCCGGCCTCTCGGCGGAAAGGTTCCGGCCGGCGTGGCGTTCCGGCACCGGCGGGAGGTACGTCCGGCCTGAGGAGCGGGTGAGTTGCCTGTGGGCTGCGGACTCCGGGCGCGCTGCGGCCGAGGCGGTGTCTCCAGATCCCCAGCCCCTGGGCGGCCCGCACTTTCCTTCCACTGAGTCCGGGAGACGTTCTCGGCCCGGCCGGCCCCTGACAGCCGCTGAGCCCAGTCTCTGGGATGAAAACGCCTAGGCCACTTCTAGTTTGTAGTTGGCAAAGTCCCTCCTTCAGGGAGACTCCCTGGGTTTATTCCAGGCACAGGAACCGATACGGCCTTGTGGGGGCCTTGCCTGGGGCTCAAGGAGCGGAGCCTAGTGGGGAGCAGAGACAGGGACACAAATAGCCCTATCTCTAGGCAGAAAGGGGCAACTGGGAGAGGCAGGGAGTCAAGGAAGGGCGAGGTAGGAGCAGCGTTCCATTTGGCAGGGATGGGGGGGGGCACATGAAGCTGGCACAAAATTTGGTTGGGCCTTGAATGCGGAATGGAGCAGTTAAATAGCTTCATTAGGTAGCCCGAAGCTACTGAGGCTTTTGTAGGGGCAGACGGGAGATGGTGTTTCTAGAAAATTGGCCATATATATAAAAGTGCCAGACTGGGTTGGAGGTGGAAGAGGGAGGGAGTGTCTCTTCCCAAGGGGCAGGCAGCCATAAGGAACTGAACCTGGAAGGGGTAAGGAGAATGGAAAGGAAAGGATTCTGTCTGGAACATGGGGAGATTTTAGCGAGTTTTGTGAACAACACAGAAGTCAGGAGGGAGGTGGGTTTTGAAGGGAAAGGGGGTGGGTTTGTGTTTTCATGAGGTGGTAATGTCTTTGTAGGTATTGTCCAGGAAGTAGTGGAAATGTAGGGACTTCTAAGTATTCATAAGAAATACTCAGGAGAATTCTAGGAATCTTACCAATTTCTGGAGAACTTAGGACTGTAAAAAAGAAATAATCTCGAACTTTTTGTGCAAAATCCTCCAAATCAAATAATTTCCTTTTTGCTCCTGGCTTATTCTGCTTAATGAGGTGTTATGGGTTGAATTGCATCCTTCAATAAAGATATGTTGGGGCGCCTGGGTGGCTCGGTTGAGTGACTTTCTTTTTAAGTTTATTTACTTATTTTGAAAGAGGTTGGGGTGGGGGGGACAGGATCGGAAGCAGGCTCCTCACTGACAGCAGGGAACCTGATGGGGAGCTGGACCTCATGAACCGTGAGATCATGACCTGAACCAAAGTCAGACATGTAACAGACTAAGCCACCCAGGCGCCCCAAGTGTTAGATTCGATTTTGGCTTAGGTCATGATCCCAGGGTAGTGGGATTGAGCCCCGCACTGGGCTTCACACTGAGCATGGAGCCTGCTTGGGATGCTCTCTCCCTCCCTCTGCCTCTCTCCCCTGCTCATGCTCTCTCTCTGTATATAAAATGAAATGAAATAGTGAAGTGAAATGAAATGAGACATGTGGAAGTTCTAGCCCTCAGTACCTCAGAATGTGACCTTATTTGGAAATCAGGTCACTGCAAATGTAATTAGCTAAAATGAGGTCATCCTGGAGTGGGGGCAGGTGACTAATTCAGTATGACAGTATGACTGTGCCCTTAAGAGAATGACCAAATGAATGCCGTGTGAAAATGGAAGCAGAGGTGGGAGTGGTACATGTATAAGCCAAGGATCACCAGTGGGTCATCACCAAGTAGGAGAGAGGGAACAGATTCACCTTCAGAAGGAACCAGCCCAGGGGCGCCTGGGTTGCTCCTTGGTTAAGCATCTGACTCTTGATTTCGGCTCAGGTCATGATCTCACATTTTCATGGGTTCGAGCCCTGCATCAGGCTCTGTGCACTGACCGTGTGGAACCTGCTTGGGATTCATTCTCCCTCCCTCTACCCCTCCCTCTGCCCTTCCCCCACTCACACTGTCTCTCTCAAAATAAATAAAAATAAAATAAAACGTAAAAAAAAAAAAAAAAAAGAAGAAAAGAAAGGAACCAGTCCTGCTTACACTGTGATTTCAGTCTTCTAGCCTCCAGAACCAGGACAGAATACATTTCTGTTGCTCTAAGCCACGCGGTTTGTGGTAGTCTGTTACAGTAGCCCTAGGAAATTAACACCTGAAGCCATCAGGAACCCTGGTGATTGATGCTTTCAGAGATGATGATGTTCACCGGCAATCGGGTCCCCTGTCTCCCTCTCTCTCTGCCCTTGCCCCGCTCACGCTCTCGCTCTCTCTCAAAAAATAAACGTTAAAAAAAAAACAAACCAACAGCTGGACAGCCATTGCAGTACATCGGGCTCCACAGACACAGCACCGGGGCAAGTGAGAGGCACACGGGCACTGGGCGACTCTGTGCCTCGCTGAGGAAAATAATTAAACACGGGCCAAAGAGATCCTAAGAAGCCGAGAGGCAAAATGTCATCATATGCACTCTTTGTGCAAACTTGCCGAGAGGAGCACGAGAAGAAGCACCCAGTTGCTTCAGTCGACTTCTCAGGGTTTTCTAAGAGGTGCTCGGAGAGGTGGAGGACCATGTCTGCTAAAGAGAGAGGAAAGTTTGAAGACAGGGCAAAGACGGACAAGGCCTTTATGAAAGAGAAATGAAAACTTATACCCCCCCCCAAAGGGGCGGATATCAAAGGAGAACATCCTGGCCTATCCATTGGTGATGTTGCAAAGAAACTGGGCGAGATGTGGAACAACACCACCGCTGCAGATGACCAGCAGCCTTATGAAAAGAGGACTCCGAGGCTGAAGGAAGAATGTGAAAAGCATATTGCTGCAGACCGAGCTAAAGGAAAGCCTGACGTGGCAAAAAAGGGAGTCGTCAAGGCTGAGAAACGCAAGAAAAAGGAAGAGGAGGAGGACAAGGACGAGGAGGAAGATGAAGAAGAAGAAGATGATGATGAATAAGAGGTTCTAGCGCAGTTTTTTTGCTTGTCTATCAAGCATTTAACCCCCCTGTACACAACTCACTCCTGTTAAAAAAAAAACTGAGGGGCGCCTGGGTGGCGCAGACGGTTAAGCGTCCGACTTCAGCCAGGTCACGATCTCGCGGTCCGTGAGTTCGAGCCCCGCATCGGGCTCTGGGCTGATGGCTCAGAGCCTGGAGCCTGTTTCCGATTCTGTGTCTCCCTCTCTCTCTGCCCCTCCCCCGTTCATGCTCTGTCTCTCTCTGTCCCAAAAATAAATAAATGTTGAAAAAAAAAATTAAAAAAAAAAAACTGAAATGTAAAAAAACAAACAAAAAAACTGGATGCAGAGAGCCCAGCACATAGTAAGGGTTCAGTAAACGTTAGTTCCCCTTTTAAAGGATTACCTCTTCCTGGGAGCTAATTATTAATGACCTTGCAGGGAAACTCCCTCATTCCTCAGAGCAGTCGTTCAATATTACTTGGACCAGAACCGGAAGTGGAAGGTAAAGGGGCAACTACGGTGTATGATTTACTGTAAACCAGACTCCGGGTGTTCAAAACAAAAGTTGTTACTTCCTCCCCCCCCCCCCCCCCCCACCAAACCAGCTCCTCCTAACTTCCCCGTTTGTATTGCAGATGTCCCTGGCTCCTCCCACTCCTTCCATCTAGCCTGTTACCTGGTTTCAATGTTTTTAAAACCTTTTGACCTTTTAAAACCTTTTTGACCAGGACGCAGGACACATAGGCGTCTGGTGTGACACAAAAGCTTTGTTAAAAAAAAATACTTGTGTAGGAGCACCTGAATGACTCAGTCGGTTGAGCGTCTGACTCTTGATTGCAGCTCAGGTTATAATCTCACGGTTCATGAGATCAAGCCCCGCATCAGGCTCTGCAACAAGTTCCATGATGACAGCACGGAGCCTGCTTGGGATTCTGTCTCTCCCTCTCTCTCTGCCCCTCCCCCACTCGTGCTATCGCTGCCTCTCTCAAAATAAATGATAAAAACAAAAAGTCTACAGGACACCAGGTGGAGATGCCTAGTAGATAGATGCTAAGTCTGATGCTAAGGGAGAGGACTGTGCTGGGGTATAGATTTGGAGGTTGTCAGTGTAGAGAGATGGTACTTTATCCCATGAAAGTGCAAGGGATGAGCTGGGGAGAGGGTAGTGTGAGAAAATCACACCAAGTCAAAGAGAAGACTCTGGGAGCACCCGTATTGGGGGTGAGCAGATAATTCAGATTCCCCAAAAGACTAAGAGACAATGTTTAGAGAGATTTAAAAGGAAACAGGACAAAGTCAAGTTAAAGAGACTAAGGGCATGCAGGATCCTGAGGAGGTAAGAGGTTTTTTTGTTTTTGTTTTTGCTTTTGTTTTTTAAGCTAGGTTGGGGCGCCTGGTGGCTCAGTCGGTTAGGCATCCCACCTAGGCTCAGGTCGTGATCTCGCAGTTCGTGAGTTCGAGCCCCGCGTCGGGTTCTGTGTTGACAGCTCAGAGCCTGGAGCCTTCCTCAGATTCTGTGTCTCCCTCTCTGCCTCTCCCCTGCTTGGTCTCTCTCTCTCTCTCTCACAAACATTAAAAAATAAAATAAAAATAAAAAATCTAGGTTAGTTGGAACCACTAAATCAATATTCATTTCATGACTCACTACTGTGTGGTAACTTGCAAAATTTTAAAAACACACAAAATTCTACAACCTTACCTGCATTATCTCTCACCTGGGCTCTTGCAATACCGCCCCCCCCACCAATTTTCCAGCTGCCTATCAACCTAACCCCTGCCCTGTCCTTTATACACACCCTACCTGTCCTTGCCAGCAGCCCCAGGGCTAACTAAATCTCCAAATCCCTGCCCTGTGATGGGGCCTCACCTTAATGTTCTAGCTCTTTCTCTCTCTGCACACCACCAGGCACCCTCTCTGGCACCCAACACCCACAGTGCTGCCTCTCCCAATAGGTCCCTGGTTGTAGGCAGGTGGCAATGTCTCCAGGGAAGGCAAACCGGTTAAGGTAACCCATTTCCCTTTGCTGCGGATTAAGAAGGGTGTGATTCTGTTTGGGGGCGTATCAGGAAAGAGAAGCAGCCGCCTCCCCTTTCTTCCTGAGGCTCTGGTAGCCGGGAGGAGGAACTAAGAGCAACAGCCACCTCTGCGGGACAAGTAATGCTGACAACAGAGCATGAAAAACAGAGGCGCCTGGGTGGCTCAGTCAGTTAAGCGTCTGGCTCGATTTCAGCTCAAGGCATGATCTCGTGTCATGGTTTGTGGGATCCAGCCCCTTGTCGGGTTCTGCACGGGGCCTGCTTGGGATTCTCTCTCTCCCTCTCTCTGTGCCCCTTCCCCCCCTCTCTCAAAATAAATAAACGTTTTGGAAGAAAAACTGTCAAGGCAAAACCAACACTTAAAAAAAAAAAAGCATGAAGAATGCCTTGATGACGTTGTTCCCTGAAACCATCCACCTGCAGACTTTTGGTTCAGTACGAGATAAACTGACCTAATTGTTTCAGCCACTTGTAGATCAGTATCGTGTTACTTGAAGCTGATAACTTCCTCCTTAATACATCCACTCAGGAGACAGTCTGGTGACTTAAAGTTCCCCATACACGTTCCACGCTGTCTCACCTCTGCACCTCTGTGTCTGCCGGTCCCTTTCCCTAGGATCCCCCCCCAAATGAATTCTCACCTCTCAAGGGCCAACAAGGGTGTCTCCTGCCCCAAGAAGCCCCCCTCTCTGCCAAGCCAGAGCATCCTGGCCCTTTTGCCAAACACTTGATTCGTATCTCTCTCAAAATACAATCTGTCTTCAACTATGGGGCTTTTTGTTTTGTTTTGTTTTGACCACATGGCTTTGTCCCCTTATTTGACTCTGGGGATCTGGAAGCTACCAACTAAAATATATCAAAAATCCATTCCCGGGGGCACCTGGGTGGCTCAGTCGGTTGAGCGTCTGACTCTTGACTTCGGCTCACGTCATGATCTTGTGGTTTGTGGGATCAAGCCCCACATCGGGCTCTGCGCTGACAGCGTGGAGACTGCTTGAAATTCTTTCTCTCCCTCTCTCTCTTCCCTCTCCCTGCTTGTGCTCTGAATAAATAAATAACTCCATTAAAAAAAAAAAAGACAACAGGGAAAAAGCAAGTCGCAGAGTGAAAGCAAATATTTTCAAAACATAACTAACAAAGAACTGGTATCAAAAAATATATATATATTATATATGTTATATATATATATTATATATATTATATATATTATATATGTTATATATATGTTATATATATTATATATGTTATATATATTATATATATATTATATATATAAATTCCTAGAAAGTAAGAAAAAGGCAGGCAAACCAGCTGAAAAAAAAAATGGGCAGAGGATTGGAATAAGCACTTCACCTAAAGAGGGCATTTAAATGACCAATTAGCAGATGAAAATGCGTTCTTTTATTAGTCATCAGACAAATGCAAATCAAAATCTATGATGTGATAGCACCACACAGACATGAGAACAGCTGAAGTGAAAATACCGATCAATAAACCTGGAGTGTCGGCAAGGATGTGGAACTCTCACACTTGCTTGTGGAAGTGGGGATTGGTGGAATTACTTTGGAAAACCACCTGGCAGTATTGACTAAAGCTGAACATATGTATCCTCAGTGAGCCAACCATCCCACCCCTGGGTGTAAATTCAATAGAATGCAAACATACGTGCACTAAAAAACATGGAATATATGTATAAAGTTGGGAGTATGTGGTAGTTTTTGATTTACAAAAACTGCAGCTTCCCAGAGTCAAACCTCCTACCAGAATGTTCATAGCAGTGTCCTTTGTATAAGCCAAAACATGGGATATCTCAAATGTCAAAAGATTGTATATGGAATAAGCTTCAAATACATCCAGCATCATGGAGGAATTTCACAAACATAATGTTGAGGGAAAGAAGCCACATGATTTATATAAAGTGTAAAAATCGACAAAAGAATATAGGGGGATAAAAATCAGATTACCTTTAGGGACTAGAAACTGAAGGGGAACGGGAGCCTTTTGGAATGCCGGTTTATGGGGTTCCTGGGTGGCACAGTCGGTTAAGCGTCCGACTTCACCCAGGTCACGATCTCGCGGTCCGTGAGTTCCAGCCCCGAGTCAGGCTCTGGGCTGATGGCTCGGAGCCTGGAGCCTGTTTCTGATTCTGTGTCTCCCTCTCTCTCTGCCCCTCCCCCGTTCATGCTCTCTCTCTGTCCCAAAAATAAATAAACGTTGGAATGCCGGTTTCTGTGTTTTTGTGGCTTGTTTGGTTTTTGGTTTCATTTTGTTTTGTTTTTAGCTCTGGGTACTAGTTAAACATGTGTGTGCACTTAGTAAAAATTCATCAAATTGCACATTTATTATTTGTGCTTTTCTGTTTGTTATATTTCAATAAAAGTTTACATCCAAGTGTAATTCTCCGAGTCACCTGAGTTAGATATGCATCATATAAGGTTTGAATGTTTATTTAGTGATATAATCTATTCTATTTAGTCTTCAAAGTTGTTCACTTCCCAAACGTAGCCCGGATCTCCATGAAAGGGCTGCTGATTCTTGCATAGACCATTCTGGGCAAGGAGCACAAGACGTCTCTTTGCTCCCCCTCCCCAGGAAGAGATCAGAGGAGACAAGAATGGGTAGAGGGAAGGTAATTGGTCCTCCTAATGTCACTTGGGCAAAAGTTTTGGATTTTTTTCCCCCTGCTTTTATGTTACATTGTCTTACTGTCTTTTTAAAAGTTATTACACAGGGGCACCGGGGTAGGTCAGTCACTTGAGTGCCTGACTTCGGCTCAGGTCATGAACTCGTGGTTCATGAGTTCGAGCCCCCACATAGAGTTCACTGCTGTCAGCACAGAGCCTGCTTTGGATCTTCTGTTCCCCCACCCCCCCCCCCGCCTCTGCCCCTTCCCCGCTTGTACTCTCACTCTCAAAAATAAATAGATCTTTAAAAATAAATAAATTATAAATAAATAAATGGTATTACACAATTAAAATTATAAGGCAAATGATCAAAATAAGAAACTATTCAATCTGAAATTCAGAATACTTGGGTTCACGTTCCGACACTGCTACATATTACATATGTGTATCTCAGTTTACTTTTGTAAGAACAGTTTTGTGCAAAATAAAGTTCAAAGTACCGCTCTCACAAGGTTGTTGTGAAGATGAAATTATATAAATCATAGGGAAAAGAGAAAGTGTTACACAACGGAAATGACTTTTTTTTCACAGTGGAAGATATGATAAAGTGGACAATTGATTCTATAGGTTAAGATGAAATGTGATTGCCTAAGAAACCACCTCAAGAAGAAAATCCCTAGATGTTTTCTAAAACCATCCTCAGAGCACCTGGCTGGCTCAGTCAGAAGAGCCCGTGACTCTTGATCCTAGGGTTGTGGGTTCGAGCCCCACGTTTGGTGTAGAACTTTCTTGAAAAAAAAAAAAAACTTAAAAAAGTAAAATAATCCTCTATCTGATTAATTTAGGTATAACAATAGGAAATAGAAGTTTTAGATTTTCGAGCCCAATTTTAAAACTCCACTTCAACAGGGTGGCACCAACGTTCAAATCACATTTCCAACAGGTGTCACCCTAACCCCTTTGATTGTGGTTTTGAGCAAACCTCTGTGACTAACTTCTCACTCAGTGCTCCAGGTAATGACATCAAATGTAAACACTCAATTACCGTGTGTTAATCCGGGACTTCTTTTCTGGCTCTTCAGGTTTCACAACGGGATGTTTCAACTCCTTGTTGTATTGTACTCAGAATGCAAACCCGAACGAACCACGGGTTGCCTGTGTAATGGAGGTCTCAACTCCACCCCCAGTTCAACCAACATTTTTTGGGGGTGTGTGTGGCAAAGCTCACATAACATAAAATTCACCATTTTAACCGTTTTAAAGTGTACAATTCAGTGGTGTTTGGTACATTCGCAGTATTGTGCAACTATCACCACTATGTAGTTCCAGAACCTTTTCAACACCCTAAAAGGAAACCTTGTACCCATTTAGCAGTCACTCTCCTGCCCGCCCCTCCCAGCCCCTGGCAACCAGGAATCCACTTCCTGTCTCTATGGATTTGCCTATCCTGCACATTTCACATAAATAGATCAACCAACTGGGCGTGCCTGGGTGGCTCAGTCTGTGAAGCATCTAACTTTGGTTCAGGTCATGATCTTGCGGTTTCGTGAGCTCGAGCCCCGCTTTGGGTAAAACATGAGCCCTGTTCTCTCTCCCTCCCTGTCTCTCTCTCTGCCCCTCATTCACTTGCGCCCTCTCTCTCTCTCTCTCTCTGAAAAAAAAAAAGTCAGGTGCCTAGGTGGCTCAGTGGATTAAGCATCCGACTTCAGCTCAGGTCATGATCTCATGGTTCGTGGGTTCAAGCCCCTCTTCGGGCTCTGTGCTGACAGCTCAGAGCCTGGAGCCTGTTTCGGATTCTGTGTCTCCCTCTCTCTCTGCCCCTTCCCCACTTGCACTCTCTCTCTCTCAAAAATAAATAAACCTTAAAATTTTTTTTTTAAAAAGCGATTGATCAGCATTTAAGCACTTGCTAAGCACCAAGAATACAAAGATGAATATGACAGTCTTCTGTTAACAAGATCACTGACAACTGGGACAAATAGATTTTAAAAAATGATAGTACAATGTGATGATTATTGTAACAGAAATATGAGCATTGTGAGGAAATAGATGTGGGAGATAGGGCAAACTGTAAGAAGTAAGATTTGAGGATGCCTGAGTGGCATAGTTAAGTAGCCAACTCTTGGTTTCAGCTCAGGTCATGATCTCACAGTTTCGTGGTTTGGAGCCCCCCCACATCAGGCTCTGTGCTGCCAGTGCAGAGCCTGCTTGGGATTCTCTGTCTCCTTTGTTCCTCCCCTGCTTGCTCTGTCTCTGTCCCTCTCAAAATAAAGAAATAAACTTAAAAAAAAAAAGTAAGATTTGAATATAGGCATAGAGGCAAGAGTTTGCTAGAACAGTGGGGCTGGGCAAGAGGGCAGGGTAGAGGAGGTGGGAGCTGCAGTAGTAGAGAAGTAGCTGGAGCAAGGCACAAGAGCAGAGAGTTGGACAGCTCTGTGCTCACAGGAGGTTGACAAAGCACACCCCAAGCATGTTTCCACCCTAGGGCCTTTGCATTTGCTGGCCCCTTTTCCTGGGACACTCTTCTTTCAGATCGGTGCCTGGTAGGCTCAACCCCTTCCTTCAGATCTTTGCTTCAATGTCACCTCCTCAGAGAGGGCCTCCTTCACCTCCCTATCAAAACAGCATCTTTATAATAAACTTTTAATAAAGTTTTAATAAACTTTATTAAAGAAAAACAACAGCATCTTCTGTCCCTCTCTATCTTCTTACTCTGTACTCCCTCTCAGCCTTTATCGCTCTGGTACCATATTGTATATAGGTATATGATTCTCTGTTCATTTTCTGTCTCCCCCACTTGAAGGTAAGCTGTACAAAGGCAGGACTCTTTGCTTTGTTTATAGTTATATTCCCAGCACCCATAACAATGCCTGGCACATAGTGTAAGCCCCATACATTTTAATGAGTGGAGAAGCAATCACTTTGGCAGCATTGCAGTGGGGAGTCCCTCTGGGTTCTGAGCTGCTTCCTGCTGAAGTCAGAGCAATATTGAAAGCACCAAGCAATAGATAAACTCGATCAGATTCTTCTGATTGGCTGTCACAGACTATGAGTCTGGAGTGCTCTCTTGTCCAGCGAGAGCAGACGCAGAGTTGAATACAAGAGAGGCTAACGTCCAGAAGGAGACAAGAGCCTCTAACAGGGGTTTCGTCTCCGTGTTTCTTGAGCTCACAAGGTATTGCCCACTGTGTGAATGTGAAGAAAACAATCAGATAGCAATTGACCGGTGTGTATAAGAACAAAGGCTCTGGGAGGCAAGTGGAGTTTGTGATAATATATTGGCATCAGATGGAAAGTAATTTCCTGCAGCTGACATAACAAGTTACTCATGATCCCATTACAATATCTCACTAGCTAACCTCAGGCACTTTCGCCTCATGATGGTGACTTTCTGCCCTGAGCTTTCCTCTAACCCATTTATATAAGCAGCACCTATTTCCCCACAATTGGCTGCTTGATTTTCCACTGTTTCCCGTGCCTGCCTATTATTTCCCTTCAAAAGGAAAATATTTTTGTGATCCCAAGTCCTCTCACCTTATTGTTTATTATTTTTTACCTGTATTCATTTTTTCGTTTATTTTGCAAGTATGTTTTGAGTCCCTGCTACGCAGCAGGCAGGTGCCGGGATGCAACAGAGGACAGAGCGACCTGTCCCTGCCCTCAGGAAGCTGAGATGAGTAAGGGAGACAGGAAACCAGTGAGCAATTACAGGCGATTCAGGTACTTGAAAATCCTAGCCTTAAAGAGGGGAAACTCTCTGGACACAAAGATACTCATAGTTGCATCATGTGTAACAGCGAAATATTGGTCACAATCGATGTCTGACAACAAAGAAATATACATACCTCATGGAATATTGCAGAGCTATTAAAATGATGTCATGGGGCGCCTGGGTGGCTCAGTCGGTTGAGCATCCGACTTCGGCTCAGATCATGATCTCGTGGTCTGTGAGTTCAAGCCCCATGTCAGGCTCTGTGCTGACAGCTGGGACCCGGGAGCCTGCTTTGGGTTCTGTGTCTCCCTCTCTCTCTCTGCCCCTCCCCCACTCATGCTCTGTCCCTCTCTGTCTCATAAGTAAACATTAAAAAATAATAAAATAAAATAAAATGATGTCATGATACATCTATAACAATATGATAAGGGACATTATGTGAAGAAAGTAAAAGAAAAAAATTATATGAAAAAATATGATCCCAATGATATATAAAAAAATGTATGGAAGTCCAGAAGAAAATCTAGGAAAATGTTAATAAAGACTGATAGTAGGACAATTGAAAGGATAATATTAGGTTGAACTGCATGCCGTTACTTTTTTTTTAAAGTTTACTTATTTATTTTAGAGAGAGAGAGAGAGCGCACATGTGCCCTGGTTGTGGGGTGTGGCGGGGGGGGGGGGGTAGGGGTCGGAGCTGGAAGGGGGAGGGGCAGAGAGGAAGGGGAGAGAGGGAGAGAGAGAATCCCAAGCAGGCTCCATGCCAATGAGGGACTCCATCTCACCAACGATGAGATCGTGACTGGAGCAGAAATCAAGAGTGGGATGCTCACACAACTGAGCCAAACAGGCACCCCAACTTTTGTAAGTCTACTTCATACCATCAACCAAATATATTGATGAAAGGGGTCCAAGGCAGACTTGGATTCAAATCCCAGCTCCAATACTATGTACCGTCCAGTATGCATCATCTCAGTTGTGTAACCTGAGTAGTAAATTTACTTTGTCTGGGGCCTCCGTTGCCTCGACTATAAAATGGACATAAAAATAGTTCAGACTTCAGGGTTGTATTTAAGATTAAATGCAATAATGTCTGACATACACTCATCTCTGAATAAATGGTGGTCATAATTGTAGGTGGCGCTTTCTTCCTTCTTTATTGTATTTTCCAAATTTCCTGTAATTAGAGTTCAAAAAAACTAGTAAACACAATTATTTAAATTTTCAAAGGGGTTGCGATCCATTCCCCAGGGATCTGGAGCCAAGTCCAGGGCTGGGAATGTGGTTGAAAGCTTTCTTCCAACCCCTGCGGTGGCTGGACTCAGCTCCACAGACAGTGACCCTGAGAGCAGGGCTTGATGTTTGTGCTTGGCCGACCCTGGGAGCTTTATTTACAGAGGACACTCGGTCCCAGGGCCTGAACTGCCCCCTCACCTCTGCAGCTGCTACGGACTGAGCCCACGAAGAAGGCTGCCTCAGCCCACCCGGCCCCTCACAGCCTGGCCCCTGATCCCAGTCACGACAGCCTTTGGCACGGTTATCTTCTTCCCTTAAGAGCAGCCTCTGGTTCCCGAACACAGGCCCGAGCTGAACCCTGATCATGTCCCATGCCCACGGAGTGGGCTGTAGCATTTCTGTTTGTGGTGATGAAATAGTTGTGGAAACAGTTGTGATAGTTGCGGGGCATCGTGAATGTATTCAATGCCACTAAATCGTACACTTAAAAATGGCTAAAGGGGCCGATTTTACGTTATAGAGATTTTACTTCAATTTTTTGAAAAGTGAAAAAAAAACAAAACAAAAACCCAGACGAAAGAGGGCAGGGTTGACCTGTGGGATTTGGTGACAGAACCTGGGCTGACACCAGGAGGCCTCTATTTTGACCTCCATTCGGTCCCTTTGGCTCTTTGACCCTGGGTAACTTAACTCCTCTGAGGATAGATAACCCACTGCCCTCAGGGCAGTCATGGAACTCAAATGTGACCAAATGGTGTGAAACTCTCTGTAAAACAATCAATAATTCTTAATTAGTATTATCGCCTTAACCTTGCCCCATAAAAGAAACCCATTACAAACAAAATACAATAGTACCTTTTTTTTTTTTTTAATATTTATTTAGTGCCTGAAGACCTTAAGGCTTGGAATTCTGTATAATGGAAACCTCCAGAAATAAGGACAGGTGGAGGGCAAACAAAAGGAATCTCTCAATCTCTGGCTCCTCACCAGGAAGGAGATGCTGTGTTTTTCCTGGTGTTGTGGGGAAGGAATATTCAAAGATGCATAATCTAGGAGGGCTTGGGGTGTTGCCTTGGCACTGGGCAGCAGAGAAATGATGTCCTTGCCCTGTCCTGTCTTTGCCCCCCTGCCTCCCCCCTCGTCTTGCCTTCCTATCTTAGGTTGCCTTTCCCATCTGTCTCTTGGGAGATTTATTTCTGTCTCTTTTTTCATCTTAAGCAGCGGAAATGAATCATCTTTCAGCCTGTTTGGTAAACAGCCCCATGCCCTCTGACCCCCTCTGGGCTCTCTCTGGCTCCTCTGGAGCTGCCCCTGGGCTAGGTCTCACCACCCCCCCCCCACAGTCAAGACCCTCCTGGCTGGTTATTTTTGGTAATGTCCCTCTCCTCCCAGGCGTGGAGGCTTGACCTCCTCTGCCCTGTGGAAAATGGGAAATGACACACAGCATTCCATATGATGATCCCACGAGCTGACCAGAGAGGGACAGGGAAAGCACGGGAGCCACCATGTTCTGAGGGTTCTATGTGCCAGGCACCCACTGGCACATCTCAGTGACCCTATTAAGTGGGTCTTCCCAAATCCTCATTTTCCAGAGGAGGAGTACAAGGCTCAGAGAAGTGAAGGAATATGCCCAAGGCCACCGAGCTGGTAAGGGGTGGAGCCAAGATTCAAAACCTGTATTCTTGGATTCATTCCATGATACCATGCTGCCCTATGTATCCACATGTGTATATGCACGTATGTTGAACTGGGGATACAGGAGGGTCAGCTAGAACTTCGGCTGCAACGATCAGGATGAAAATGGAACATCCTTGCGCATTAAGCTATATGCATATGACAGATGGGTGTTTACCTACGGAGGGGAGGACAAGCCTGAGCAGCGTGTGCCTTCCCAGGCACCTGGGGACCACAGAGAAAGGGATCAACGAGGGCCAGGGATGGGGGAGGGAGACCCCAGATTCCAAACCACCTGAACCCTGCCCACACCTCACAGCGATGGAACCTCACAGATAAAAGTGCCTAGTTGAGTCCGCGTTGGTGAAACCACGCTTCCTGGTGAACACGGTCATGCAACTATTGGACTTCTAAAAATGTGCAGGTGCTGTTTCTAGGAATTATGTGGGATACAGAAATAAATCTGCTGACGTCAAACTATCCAGCGAGGCCACGTGTGTATTGGAGGTGTGGGAGGGATTAATATAAATAAATACATAAATAACCGATGCAGCGTAGATAGAAAATGCTCAGGGCCAAAGGGATGGACGGATCCTGTAACAGGGTTCTAGCAGGACCAGAAGCTGGAGAGATTGCTCTAGGCTGGGTATTGAGGAGGGCTTCCCGGGGAGGTCTCTAAGTAGATGTAAGCGCTACATCAGTAGAAAGCTTTAACGGAAGTTAGATCCTGTCTAATTTTCCACGGAGCCCAGAGACACAGACATGTCCTTATTCCCCTTTTACAGAGGTGGAAACTGAGGCCAGAGAGGTCGACTGGGATGTCCACAGTCCCGCAGCTAGCAAGCGGCCGACGGGTTTTTGCTCTTGGGCCAGCCAGCGTGAGGGTCTCCCAGGCCCGCACTCGGGTCCCTCCCCGCGGGACCGGCTCCAGCAGGGCACAGAGTGGCGGGAGCGGGGGCCGCCGGCACGCGCCGGGGGCGGGGCCGAAGGGCCGGAGGGGCGGGGCTGGCTGGCTGGCTGCGGCGCTGGCGCGCGGGAGGCGCAGGGGCTGAGTCCCTTTCCACCTGCCGGCGCGAGCACAGCGCCATGGGCGGCCGCCAGCCGGGGGACCGCCGGGCTGAGCCCCGCTGAGCCCACCGGGCCGGCCATGGGCGACCGCGAGCGCAACAAGAAGCGGCTGCTGGAGCTGCTGCAGGCGGCGGGCACCGGCAACTCTCACTGCGCCGACTGCGGGGCGGCGGGTAAGGGCGCGGCGGCCCGGAGCAGGACCCCTGCCCTCCTCCCCTCCTTCCAGACCCGGTCCCGTCCCGGGCGCCCGCCGGACTCGGGCGTGACCCTTCTGACACCTTCGCACCCAGCCCGCGAATCTCCGACCCGCGCCCCTGGCCGAGCTCTCCACATCCGATGCGGCGCCCACCCGAACCCAGATCCCCTGACCTCCCCACTCTGGACCCCTACACTAGACCCGGACCCGGATGCCCTGACCGTCTCGATCGCCTCCCAGCCAGACACCCCCCCCTTCCCCCCCCCCCAGACCTCAGTCCCTGACGTCTTCATCCGGACCTGGTCAACTCCCACGCTCTCGGACCCAAACATCCCCCACACCGAGGGGTCCAGGCCCACGGCTCCTGACCTTCCAGTGACCCCTTCCCTTCCCCCGGACGCCCCGGGTCCTCCCACGTTCCTGTCGCGCAGCGCGCGGACCCTGCGGACGTCCAGGGGCCCTGCGGCGCACTTCCCCACCTGCAGCTCCCCAGCTTGGCGTCCCGGGGTCGGCCCCTCCCTCCGCGCTCTCCTCTCGGTTCCCCGGAGTTTTGTCACTTCCACTTCGTGCTCGCCGTACTTCTCGCCCCGCATCCCTACACTCCTTCCAGGATCATCCTGGTCGCCGCCTGCCTTGGCCGGTGGGCTGACCAGAAGGTTGCATGCGGGTATCTTAGTTAACAAGGTGGGGGGGGGGGGACCGAGAGAGAAAGGTTTCCCAGCCTGGGCAGCGCTGGGCACCGCCGCATGAATTCTAACCGCCAAGCCCGCCTCTCCCAGCACCCCCAGCCCAGCCCTGGTCTCCGTGCCTAGCTCACCATACAACTCCCCTTCTACCCTCTTTGCCCCGCAGATCCTGACTGGGCCTCCTACAAGCTGGGCATCTTCATCTGTCTGAATTGCTCCGGCGTCCACCGCAACTTCCCAGACATCAGCAGAGTTAAATCCGTGAGACTTGACTTCTGGGATGACAGTACCGTGGAGGTAGCGAGGGGCGCGCGTGGACAGCCTTGGAACCGCAGAACCGGGGTGGAGGCGGTGGGTAGGGCGTCCAGAGCAGGAAACTGAGTTCCAGAGAGGAGCAAGAACTAGCAAGAGAAAACACAGCCTGTTAGAGTGCCTGCCTAGACAGAGGCCCTGAGTTCAAGGCCCTGAGCTTGTTATTTCCCTCAGTTTCCACATCTGTATTGTAAGGATACCACTACCCCTTCCCCCGGTTGCCGTAAGGATTAAATGTAGGCTCAATGCAAGTCCAAAATAAATAGTCAAGTAACAGCTGCTGTTATCATTAGCTGAAGTCTTGGACTGGAACAGTATACTGATCATGGTCTGCAGTCCCCCTTCCGGCCCCCATAACCAGGAAGGGCACCATTTTGCTCTCCTGACCTATGCAAATGGATGCAATCTGGATGACTATACCGTTTTTGGCCAGAAGACCTTCAGAGAACAAGCAGTTCTAAACTGTACTGGTTGGCTGAGGGTTTCAAGGACTATTGGAGGAGCAGGCCCATGTTTACAGAGAGCCCACTCTGTGCCGGGCCCTGTGGTAGATGCCTTATTCGTCGGACACATAGTTACTGTAAGCTTACTAGGTGCTGGGTATTAAGGAAAGAACAATGAATGAGATAAAGTCTCGTCCCACGGGGAGCTTACACCCTTCTAGTGCAGGGGAAAGACAGGAAACCAGTAACCAGCACATAGACCTGAAGGTTGTTTCTTTGTCCTTACAACCCCCCTGTTAAGCTTTCTTCATTTTTGCAGTTGAAATCCCTGAAGCTCACAGGGTTAAGTATCGCCCAGGGGTCACTCAGTGAATAAACGGAACAGCTGGAATGTGAAATCTGCTCTGTTGGGGTCCAAAGCCCATGCAAATCCTGGGTCACAGCCCAGCAGCCCCAGGGGAGGGGAGAAGGGTTCACTCTGCTCACAGGATGTGAATTAGCAACCTGATGTCTCTTCCCACATGGGCCCTAACCCCAGATATGCCACCTCTGTTACTGAGTGCTAACTCTTGGCCAGGGCCACTCTTGGCATGTCTGCCTCTGGGTACCTCAGGCGTCATAGGACCCCGGTGATCACCCTGACTTAAGTACTCAGTGGCGCTAGCTCTGACTTCTTCCATCCTCCAGCTACGTCTATCGCTGCAGGCTTGCCGGGACTGGTGCTGGTGGTCCTGGCCATCTGTGGAGGGGGTGGGACAAAGTACATGTGCTTTGGAGTTGGACAGGTTTGGGTTCAAATCCTAGCTCTCCACTTTCTAGCTGTGTCACCTTGAGTAAGTCACCTAACCTCTCTGAGCCCCAGTTGCCTCACCTTTAAAATGAGGATGGCGGTATTAAAATTGTTGAGGGGATGGAATGAAGTAATGGGTAAGAAGAACTGTGAAGTTCTCTGCCAGCATGAGGCGTGGTTGTTACTGCACCTCAGTGTTCTGGCCTGGGGCTTCCCAGCAGCATGAATGACCAAGCCTGGGGTGCGTCAAACCCCAAGTAGGAGTGTCTCCTGACTGGGTCTAGGAGCCAGTGGGAAGAGTGGCCTTCTGGGTAGACCATGGTTTCATTTCACATTTCTTCATGTTCTAATATTACCCCAACTTGCTGCTGTCTTGCAGTTTATGACCCACAACGGGAACCTCCGTGTGAAGGCCAAGTATGAAGCCAGAGTCCCTGCTTTCTACTATATCCCCCAGGCCAACGACTGTCTGTGAGTGGGTGATTTCTCGGTCTCACCTCCCCCACCCCTATTCCATTTGTCTGTGGTGGTCTTTTCTTTTCTTTTCTTTTCTTTTTCAACGTTTTTATTTATTTTTGGGACAGAGAGAGACAGAGCATGAACGGGGGGGGGGGGGCAGAGAGAGAGGGAGACACAGAATCGGAAACAGGCTCCAGGCTCCGAGCCATCAGCCCAGAGCCCGACGCGGGGCTGGAACTCACGGACCGCGAGATCGTGACCTGGCTGAAGTCGGACGCTTAACCGACTGCGCCACCCAGGCGCCCCTGTGGTGGTCTTTTCTATGGACCTGGTGGATCCAAAAAGACATTTGGTACTGTCATGGAGAACACGTAGACGTGGCCTAGTTCCCTCTCTGTCTTTATTGCGTGGATTGTCACTTCACTGTCTGGGACTCAGTTTCCAACCTGTGAAATAGGGCATTTTCTCTGTGATTCCTTTGCCTCTGATGTTCTCCTAGCCTACTGGTGGTGGCTAACTTGATAGAGAAGAAAAACGCTGGTATTTTAGTAGAGCAAATGTGTTCCAGCTACTTCCTATGGAGTGTTGTGCCCAAGGCTGTCCCACAGGAACTCAGCATAGCTGCCACGCAGCTGTCTGGCCCCAGGTCCCTAAGTAGTAACCATATAAATAAGAGTAGCCACTAATATTCATTGAGCTTTACCTAGGTACCTGTGCTAAATGCTTATGGGCATGAATTTGTTTAATTCAACAACTCTGAGACAACACTGCCTTGATCTCAATGATACAGATGAAGTACCTGAAGCTCATAGAGAAAGAACTGGGACTGACTAGCCCATCTGACACCAGGGCCTGCTGTTGGGTACCATGGCACTGGGGAAATTCAATATAAGGGTGGGAAGCTGTGAAGCATCACGAGGTTTCAGGTCCCTACACGTGAGGGGTCAGTGTGACTTCAGCCTCTGCAGGACTGACTGCCTGAGGCTTAGCCTCCCTCCCAGGGACTCAGCCTCACTGCCAGGGTTGCTAGGCAGCGCCCCACCCCCACCCCCAGTATAAATGTGAAGAAGGTACCCTTTGGGCAGATATAGCTCATGGGGGGTATGGCTTGCGGAGAGCAGGCTGTATTTCAGCCACCATTGTCTTCTAGTGTCAGCAGGAAGCTCTTGGCCAGTGCACAAACTATACAACTGTACTTAGTGCCCTGCCATTTCCCAATATTTAAGCAACCCAGGGGCTACTGATGCAGCATGGAGTGGCAGGGGAGGCACAGTTTTGCACTCAGAAGATCCCAGTATTGTTTCCTGACTCTACCACTCTGTGGCTGTGAAAAGGTGGACAAGTTACCCAACTTCTCTGAATCATGGCATCATCATCTGTGAAATGTAGATAATGATGCCCATATCATGGCATGGTGGTAGAGATTAAATGAGATAATTTGTGTAAAATGTCTCACAGGCCACATGACAGGCTAGTTTTAACCCGTTTCTTCGGAATGCTGTCTGGTCCCTGGGCCAGCTGAGGGATGTGCCAGGCTTAACTCAAGAGGGTCTGGCTCACCTTGCCTCACTGCTGCCACTCAGCCCTTTGCTGCAAAGAGAAAGGAACAGGCATTTGATGAACACCTACTATGTGCTCAGCTTTCTGCCAGCACTACAGACACTACTTGCTGTGACTTTAACCACAGCCCTGTACCTTAACCGCTTTTAGCAGAACACTCACGGCCTCTTCCCTGTAATTCTAAAGGTCCTCGAAGTTTCCCACCTCTAGGACCAGGCCTGGGGCCTCAGTCTCCATTCCCTCTCCCGGCTCTGATCCTGTCACTCAGGATTCCATGGTGGGCTTGGTGACTCTCCTCAACGTGCTGGGTGTGAGGGCTGTGCATTAGGTAGGACTCTTGGTGGTAAGTGACAGAAACCCAGTTTAAACCAGCTTAGGCATGAGGGGATTTTATGGGTTCTGGGAATCAGACTGTAGGAGGGACACTGGTGGAGCCACCCTCAGGAAGGACAATCCAGGGGCTCAAACGCTGTCAGGCCTCTCCTACTCTGTCTGGCTCTCATTCCTGCACCTTTTCCTCAGCCAGGCTTTTTTCATAGAGCTGGGAACAAGGCCACTTCCCGGTCCCCGGCCCCAGCTCTCAGCCTGACCCAGAGAGGGCTTCCAATCTATCCCTCTCTTGGTTTTGCTCCACACAGCCCAGGGCAGAGCTCTGATTGGCCAGTTCAGGCCAAGGGCCCAGCTCTAGGTCATTCCCAGTGTCTTGGAAGTAAACCTTGGAACATTTCCCTGGAAGAGGCAAAAGGGAACCAAACAGTTGAAATAAGTTTCCTGCAGGGTTCATGGAGGACAATATCTGATTAAGCTAACATTAAACTCCTACTATGTGCTGATCGTGGTACTAGGCCCTTTTATATACATTTAAACCCCTCCTAGACCCTGAGGGGTAGGTAGGTATAATATTATTGACATATCCCCAAGTTCAGAGAAGTTAAGTAACTTCCTGTTGGTCACACAACGGATAAATCGTAGAGGAGGATGAGGTCCCAGTTGGTTGGACCCCAATGTCACTGCTCTGTCCAGTGTGGCATGCCCAGACTCTGTGGGAAAGCCACAGGAAGAGGTTCATGGACTCCCCTGGCGTCAGCTTATGAGCATGCAGTGGGGGGTGGCAGTGTAGATGGTCCCGGGGAGCCGGTTGACCTAGAGGGCTGGGCTGGGGTTGGAATAGCCCAGTGGTTTTCATAGAGCCCCTTGGGGGAAATCTTTTTCCTCAGGAGACGCTGGAAGTATCTAAAGACATTTTGGGGTGTCCTAACTAGGGGTGGGGGACTATTGGCCTCTAGGGGATAGAGGCCAGAAATGCTGCTAAACCGGCTACAGAACACAGGATGCTCCCCCCTCCCCCACAACAAAGAATTAGCCCCAAGTGTAACGGTAACAAGGCTGAGAAGCCCTGGGTAGTCTGAGCAGACAGACTGTGGTGCTCCCACCCTGTGGTAAGAGGATGCACCAGACACAGTTGACCAAGGGCTCTCTCTTTTTAGGGTCTTAAAGGAACAGTGGATTCGAGCTAAGTATGAAAGACAGGAATTCATGGCCGATGGGAAAACCATCTCACCCCCAGGTAAGTTCTTTTGTGGTCTGCATTCTAATGAGTCCTGGAGAATAGAGTGTCTGAGTATCAGGGCCTAATCACGAGATATCTGCCGGCCTCACTCTGGCCACAGAGGCCAAGGTGTGGGTTCCTCTGCCTCTGAAACAGCAACATGTCAGCTGGTGGGGTTTTATGGTCTGAGTGGTTGAGAAGCATTTTTATCTCAGGTCCCCGCAGGGCCACAAGTGTGTATAGAGTCTTAGTATAAAATTGCAGGAAGACTCACCCGCTGGGCAGAGTAATTAGAAAAAGGCACCCCTGCTCCTGGTGAGGGTAGCCCCTGGTGTGGCATGAGGCTCGGGAAGGCACACGGGAGGGATTTCAGCCTCCCTTTCCACCTTTGTGTGGGGCACGACCTCATCGCTGGCCCTCGACCCCTGGCGGTTGCTGCCCAGCTGCTCTGAGTCCAAGCTGACACCGACCCAGAGTACAAAGTGCACAAAACCACTGTGAGGACCCAGCAGCAGCCGGTGTCAGCACTCCTAGCCACTAGGAGCACGCGGTATTCTTCGGCCAGCGGGTGCCTGGAGGTCACTCATTATTTCCGCCCTCTGGAGAGTTTCATTAGGCCGATGTCAACGTGAAGTTGGGCAGGACCATATGGGCGTCTTTCAGAATCATCCGTTTCTCAGGACTTAGCCTCCTTAAGGGCTTACTCTGTCTTGTGAAACAGCCAAAGAAGGAAGTTAGTGGGGGGAGCCCAAACAAAATCATAAGACATTGCGAATTTGGCTCCAGAGGGAACCCTGCGTGCTGCAGCTGATAGAGCTAAGTTAGATTTGAGAGGTTTTTAGCACAGGGTGGAGCGTTCATTCTCCCCCTAAGGAGGTAGAATCTTGAGGATGTAGGTGTTCACTCTTTCTCATCTTTGGCGGCCAAGGTAACCGAGAAGGGTTCTTGTGGAAGCGGGGAAGAGACAATGCACAGTTCCTGAGAAGGAAGTTTGTTCTCCTGGCAAGAGAAGGCCTCCTGAAATACTATACTAAAGAAGAGGTAAGAGGCCAGACCGGCGAGGGCTCCCCTCCCTGAGCCCTGGCTCCCACGCCCCCGGAGGCTGCATTTAAATCAATGGTGCTGAGCCTTATGGCTAGTCTCAGACACTGAGCTGAACTCAGCACTACATTCTGCCGCTCTTCCTTGGTGATGCAACTCATAGAGTCCACAAAAAAACACACCTTCTCTTCGCTTCAAATCGGATTAAGCCTTGGATGATCACTTGAATTTACTTCACCTATTCATGCACTCGAGAATTTATTTAGTGAGCACCTACTATATACTAGGCATAATTGCAAGCACTGGGGAAACAGCAGCGAACTAAACGAAGCTGCTGTTCTCACGGGGCTTTCATTCTAGTGGAAGGAGACAGGTGGTAAACCAAAACGTACATCGATATATGACATGTGAGGTGGTAGGAGGCGCTATGAAGTATAATAAAAGAGGGCGAAGAGTTAGAGAGGATGGCGAGAGCCTGGCTGGCAACACACAGTGGTCGGGGAAGGCCCCTCTGATGACATTTAAGCAGAGAAGTGAACAAAAGTGAGCAAGTCATGTGCATATGTGGGGAAAGAGTAGAAGTAGAGGGAACACGATGTGCAGAAGCCCTGAATACGGCCGTGGCCATGGCTGGCACACACACCGCGTGCCAGTTAGAAAATGGCTCCTCTGAGACGGCGCAGCCCCGGGGCCCCAGTCTAGACAACCAGGAGCCTAGACTGCAGTTCTCCCTTGCACCTTAAGCCGGGGACTTTTTGTTTAGTGTACAGACTACTCGACCATAAGCCACAGCCCTGGCCTGAGTTGGGTGTGTGGTTGGTGGATTTGTAGGGCATCAAGGAAACCAAAGTGGAATGTGCAGAGGGAGCAAAGAAAACGAGGGAAAGAGGTGAACCCATGCAGGTGAGGACCTTGTAGGGCCTAGTAAGACTCAAGATTGTTTTCTGTTTTTGTTTTTGTTTTGTTTTTGAAACAGCTTTATCAAGACATAAATTCACTGGGCGCCTGGGTGGCTCAGTCGGTTAAGCGCCCAACTTCAGCTCAGGTCATGGTCTCACGGCTCCTGAATTCGAGCCCCACGTCGGGCTCTGCGCTGTGTCAGCATGGAGCCTGCTTGGGATCTTCTGTCCTCCTCTCTCTCTCTGCCCCTCTCCTGCTTCTACACTCCCTCTCTCTTTCTCTCTCTTTCAAAAATAAATAAAGAATTAAAAAAATATATGTAAATTCACATAGTATGCAATTTGCCCATTTAAAGCATACAATTAATGGCTTTTAGTGTATTCATAGAGTTGTGCAACTGTCACCACAATCAATTCTAGAGCATTTTCATAACCCCCAAAAGAAATCCCAAACCCATTGGCTGTAATCCTCTATCCACTCGACCCCCAGCCCCAGGTGACCACTGCTCTACTTCCTGTCTCTCTAGATTTGCCTGTTTCGGATCCTTCATACACGTGGAATATGTGGTCTTTTGTAACAGACCTCTTTCATTTAGCGTTATGTTTTTCTTTAAGTTTATTTATTTTGAGAGAGAGAGAGAGAGAGAGAGTAGGGGAGGGGGCAGAGAGATGCAGAAGGAATCCCAAGCAGGCTCCTCACCTTCAATGCAGAGCCCTACGTGGGGCTCAAACCCACCAACTGTGAGATCATGACCTGAGCCAAAGTCAAGAGTCGGAGCCTTCACCGACTGAGCCACCTAGGCGCCATTTAGCATATAGTTTTAAGGTTCATTCATGTTGTAGCATGAATTAGTGCTTTGTTTCTTTTTATTGCCAAGTGCTGGCCCACTGCATGGATATTTATTTCATCTGTTCACTTAGTTGATGGACATTTGCGTTTTCACTTTTTGGGCAAGTGTGAATAGTGCTGCTAATAAACATAGGTATACAAGTTTTCATGTAGACATCTGTTTCCATTTTTCCTGGGTCTATACCTAGAAATGGAACATACCTGGGTCATATGGTAACTCTGTACTTAATATTTGAAGGAACTGCCACACTGCTTTCCAAAGTCGCTGCACCATCATATGTTGTGAAGGTTCCAGCAATGTGTGAAGGTTCCAGTTGCTCCGCTGTTACCTGATTTTCTGCTGTAGCCACCTTGGTGGGTCTGAGGCAGTATCTGATTGTGATTTTGATTTACATTTCCTTGGTGGCTAATGATGTTGGGTGTCTTTTCATGGGCTTATTGGCCATGTGTACATCATCTTTGTAGAAATGTCCGTTCACTGCCTTTTCCTATAGTTTAATTATCTTATGTGGCTTTTTGTTATTGAGTTTTTACAGTTCCTTATTCTAGATAGAGGTCTATATTGGATAGATGATTTACAAAAAAAGTTAGGCTTTTTGGATTCTACTCTGAGATGAGAAGCCACAGGAAGGTTTTGAGCAGAGAAGTGATATAATTTGATTTAGACTTTTTACCTTTTGGGAATGAAAGTCTTGTGATGGGTGAACATTTTGTGGGGACAGTTTCTTCTTTTTCATTTCATTTATTCATTTTATTTTTTAAATATTTATTTATGTATTATTTTATTTTTTTTAAATTTACATCCAAGTTAGCATATAGTGCAACAATGATTTCAGGAGTAGATTCCTTAATGCCTCTTACCCATTTAACCCATCCCCCCTCCCAAAAATGTTTATTTTTGAGACAGAGAGAGAGAAAAAAAACACTAGTGGGGGAGGGGCAGAGAGAGAGGGAGACACAGACTCTGAAACAGGCTTGAGGCTCTGAGCTGTCAGCACAGAGCCTGATGCGGGGCTCAGATCTGGGACAGTGAGATCATGACCTAGGCTGAAGAAGGACACTTAACTGACTGAACCACCCAGGCCCCTCCATACCCCCCACCCCAGCCAAAATTTTATTTTTTAGGTAATCTCTACACTCAATGAGAGGCTCAAACCCACAACTCCAAGATCAAGAGTCACATGCTCTTACCGAGTGAGCCAGCCAGGCGCCCAGACTTAAACTTTTTTTTTTTTTTTTGGTTCTTTTTTTTTTTTCAACATATGAAATTTATTGTCAAATTGGTTTTCATACAACACCCAGTGCTCATCCCAAAAGGTGCCCTCCTCAATACCCATCACCCACCCCCCATCAACCCTCAGTTAGTTCTCAGTTTTTAAGAGTCTCTTATGCTTTGGCTCTCTCCCACTCTAACCTCTTTTTTTTTTTCTTCCCCTCCCCCATGGGTTTCTGTTAAGTTTCTCAGGATCCACATAAGAGTGAAAACATATGGTATCTGTCTTTCTCTGTATGGCTTATTTCACTTAGCATCACACTCTCCAGTTCCATCCACGTTGCTACAAAGGGCCATATTTCATTCTTTCTCATTGCCACGTAGTACTCCATTGTGTATATAAACCACAATTTCTTTATCCATTCATCAGTTGATGGACATTTAGGCTCTTTCCATAATTTGGCTATTGTTGAGAGTGCTGCTATAAACATTGGGGTACAAGTGCCCCTATGCATCGGTACTCCTGTATCCCTTGGGTAAATTCCTAGCAGTGCTACTGCTGGGTCATAGGGTAGGCCTATTTTTCAGACTTAAACTTTTTAAAGGAGCACTCTGGCTACTGTTGGGTTCAGGGTGGGGCAGGGAGGGGGCAAGAGTAGAAGGAGAGAAAGCAGTTAGGAAGCTATTGCAATAATCAAGCGAGGAATCAGGGCGCCTGGCTCAGTTGGTAGGGTCAACTCAGGGTCGTGAGTTCAAGCCCCACATTAGGCACAGATTTTACTTAAAGAAAATAAAAATAAATAAATTAAAAAAAAATCAGATGAGGAATAATGGTGGATTAGACCAGGCCGATGGTGAAGGAGGTGGTCAGAGGTAGTCTGATTTTGGAAGTAGAACCAACAGGATTTATGGATTGATTGGCTGTGAGGTGTGAAAGTAAGGAGAATCCAGGGTAGTTCCCAGCTTTTTGCCCTACAGAACTAGAAGGACAGAGTTTCCATTTGCTGAGATGGCAAAGACTTGGCTCCCTGAAGGGATGATCAGGAGGCTTTTTTGGTTTGAGATGCTTATTAGTCATCTAGGGGGAAACATTGAGAAGGAAGTTGGATATGTGAGTCTGGAAGTTTGGGGAGAGTCTGGAGCTGGAGTCCTCAGCACTGAGACTGTGTTGTTGTTGTTGTTTTTAATGTTTATTTATTTACTTTTGAGTGAGAAAGGGAAAGAGAAGCAGAGAGAGAGGGAGAGAGAATCCTAAACAGGCTCCACACTGTCAGCACAGAGCTGGATGCAGGGCTTGAACTCACTGGGAGATCATGACACGAGCTGAAACCAAGAGTCAGACACTTAACCGACTGAGCCACCCTGGCGCCCCAGCACTGAGACTGGTTTAACAATGGGACTGGCTGGGATCACCTGGGTAGGGAGTGTGGGTAGATGAGAAAAGAAGCCCAAGGACTGAAGTTTTTTGGTTTGGTTTTGGTTTCCTATCCAAAAAAAAAAAAAAATGTGTTTGCTGGGATAGTTTCCCACTCATCTTAATTCAGGGGGCTTTAGTGCTGCTTCTGTTGGGGGAGCATCCTCCTGTAAGTCCTGCTTGTCGTCCTGTAGGTGGGCAGTGGGGCAGCCAACCCACACCACCGTTTGTCCGCGGCTAAAGACTGTGGTGATTTTGTAGCATCCTGGGCACGGCACATCCATGAAGTGGGAGCTGGGGCTCTGCACCAGGGGGCTTCTTCTTGCGCTCCCTCTTCTCTTCCGGGGATGGGTGGAGGAGGTTCTTTGCAAGAAGCATGTTCTTGGGGGGTGGGGGGGAAGGAGCGAGAGCAGAAATCCTACAACCGAGTAGTTTAGTACTTGTTGCTGAATGACAAACCACCAAAAACTCAGTGTCTTAAAACATCAGGTTATTATTTCTCTCAGTCCTGTGGGTCGGGAATTGGGGAGGCCTTGGCTGCCGCGGTGTGCTCCATGTGTGCATCTGCCGGCTCACTCACCCTGCTGCACCGCTGGGTGAGAAGGCCCAGGAAGCCTTCGCTCATGTGTCTGGTGCGTGGCTGCAGGTAGCCTCTGTCTCTCCATGTGCTGGTTCCGCGTTCAGGAGGCTGGCTTGAGCTTCCTTGCAACATGGCAGCTGGTCTCCCCCAAGCACAGGTGGGTGCTGCTTGGCCTCTTAAACGCTAGGTCAGGAACTACCTTGTGTCAATCAAAGCACCTTGAGCAGCCAGCACTGATGCAAGGGAAGGGGATTTAGACTCCCCCTCTTTATGGGTATAATGGCGCGTGCGTACTGGGAGGGAAAGAATTGGTAAGGACCATCTTTGGAGATTATTTACCACACCGAGCCCTGAGACACTCCAATATTTAGAGGGCAGAAGGAAGAGACATTTCCAGCAGAGAATGTGAAGGAGTGGCCAACAAGGGCAGAAAAGGACAAGCTCTGAGCACTTTAGCCATGACCTGACTCCATTTCCTGTATGTAGTCCTTTTTATTTAAAAAAAAAAAAAAAAATTGTCCCTGTTGCTCTTCTAGATGGACCAGAGCAATGCCAGCAGGTCTCCAGTGTGACTGCAGCCTGGGGCCAAGTGAAACATGGTGGGGCGGGTGAAGAGTATTAACCCTCCAAGTGAGAGTCCGGGATTTCTTCTCAGTCTTCAACGTAAAGCACTGAAAAAAGTTGTAGGTGCAAAAGGCAGGAGGAGGAGAGGCAGCTGCAGAGTTAGGAGCAGCTGCTGTGATTTGGCCTCGAGGAGGGACTCTTCCTTGGCTAGCAAAAGACGGTCTGTTTCCCAGTCCTCAGCCAGTTCAGTCTAAAACGGTCTAAAAACAGAATGAGTTGCCTTTGTTCTTTATTTCTTTCCCCAAAGGGAAATTGTTTAAGGTTTGTTTGTTTGTTTGTTTGTTTATTATGCGAGCAAGGGAGGGGCAGAGAGAGAGGGAGAGAGAGAATCCCAAGCAGGCTCCACGCTCAGAGCAGAGCCCGATGTGGGACTTGATCTCATGACCGTGAGATCACGACCTGAGCCAATATCAAGAGTGGGAAGTTTAACCGAGTGAACTACCTAGGCACTCCCAGAGGGAAAGTTTTTAAATTGTAGAGGTAATTCATTTTTTATGTAAAAATTTTGGGTAATACAAAAGAATAAATATAAAGAAAGTGAAACTCAACATAATAAAATAGGACACATTAAAAAAAAAACTGTACAAAGTTGGGTTGGGGTGCCCGGGTGGCTCAGTTGGATGAGCGTCCAACTTCGGCTCAGGTCATGATCTCGCGGTTTGTGGGTTTGAGCCCCGTGTTTGTGGGGTTGAGCTGTGCTGACAGCTCAGAGCCTGGAGCCTGCTTCAGATTCTGCGGCTCCCTCTCTCTCTGCCCCTCCCCCACTCATTCTCTTTCTCTCTCAAAAATAAACGTTAAAAAAAATAATAAAAAACCTACAAAGCAAAAAGAAAAGGAGAACCCATTGGAAAAATAGGTAAAGAAAACAGACTGGCAGTTCACAGTAAAGGAAGCCAAAATGATCAATATAAGAGATGCTCAATCTCTCTGGCAGTCAGGAAAATGCAAGTTAAAGCCATAATAAGATATACTACACACTCACCAGAATGGCTGGCGTTAAAAGGGCTGACCACCCCATGCCCTGGAAAGGATGTGGAGAAACCGGAACTCCCATACACTCCTGGTGGGACTGTGAAATGATACAACCACTTGGGGAAACCATTTGGCAGTTTTTTTGTGGGTTTTTTTTGGTAAGGTTTATTTATTTTTGAGAGAGACAGACAGAGCACAAGTGGGGGAGGGACAGAGAGAGAAGGAGACACAGAATCCGAAGATCCGAAGCAGGCTCCAGGCTCTGAGCTGTCAGCACAGAGCCCAACGCGGGGCTCGAACCCACAAACCACAAGATCATGACCTGAGCCGAAGTTGGATGTTTAACCGACTGAGCGACCCAGGTGCCCCCATTTGGCAATTTTTAATGAAGGTAGATACACACATAAGCATATAACCCACCCATTCCACTCCTAGGTATTCAATGAAGAGGAACAAAAACACATGTCCATAAAAAATATTTGTATGCAAATATTCATAGATGCTTTATGCATTAAAAAAATCACCAAAACGTGGAACGAACCCAAATGTCCATCCACAGCTGAATGAACAAATTATAATATATCCATAGACTGAATATCACTGGGCAATAAGAAGAGACAAACTGTGGACAAATGCAACAATGTAGATGAATTTAAGATAAATTATTCTGAGTAAAAGAAACCTTATGCAAGGGTGTGCACTATATAATGTCATTATAAGAAGTTGTGGAACAGGTGAAACCACTTTGTGTCGATAGAAAGGGGTATGTGATTGCCTGGGGTTGAGGTAGGGTGGGAATTGACTGCCAAGGGAGATGCGGGAAGTCTTAGGGTGATAATGATGTTCTATATTTGACTGTGGTGGTGCTAATGTGGGTATATCCATTTGTCAAAAATCAAGCTGTATTCTTAAAATGAGTGCCATTTATTATTTATAAATTCTACCCCAGTGTAGTTGATTAAATGAAAATTAGCAATGATATCCAATTTCATATCCATCATATTGGCAAAAAATTTAAATCTGCCAGTCAAGTGTTGGTGGGGATATAGGGAAAGGAGCACTCCTCTGTTATTGAGTGTGTTATTCATTTCTATTATTCCGGATTCTATATTGAAATAAATATTGGTACAACCACTGTGGAGAGCCGGTGAGCAGGATAATTTGGCAGTTTCCAGTAGGTCAAAGATGTATGCACTTGTGATCTACAGTTCCATTCCTAAATATATACTGCGACCTAGAGAAACTCTCACATATGTGTGCCAGGGACACAAGCTGACTGCAGCATCACTAATGATTGCAAAAAATCAGAAATAATATCTGTGAACAGGAAAATAGACTGGTAACTTTTGGTGTGGTCATTCACAAGAGCAAACTAGGTGGGTATAACTCAACATGAATAGAACTCAAAAATATAATGTTGAGCGACTAAAGCAAGACCTAGAATGATACATACAGTATGATACCATTTATGTACCTTAAAACCACAGAAAACAATACTATGTAATGTTCACAGATATGTAGATGTGTGTAAAAGTATAAAAAACATAGCTAGTGGCGCCTGGGTGACTCAGTCAGTTGAGTCTGACTTCAGCCTAGGTCATCATGATCTCACAGCATAAGTTCAAGCCCTGCATCCGGCTCTGTGCTGGCAACTCAGAGCCTGGAGCCTGCTTTGGATTCTGTGTCTCCGTCTCTCTCTGCCCCTCCCCCACTTGCTCGCGCTCGCGCGCGCTCTCTCTCTCTCTCCCTCCCTCAAAAATAAATAAACATTAAAAAATTACAAAATAAATAAAAATAAAAAGTGAGCTAGAAGAATAAACATCAGACTCATGACAGTGATTGCCTGGGGGGAATCCAGGAGAATGGGATAGAGTGAATAGTGGTGAAAGGGATTTTTGCCTTTATTCATAATATCATATTTCTTTTAGAAAAAGGAAGAATATTCACAAAATTAGATACTCTTTTTTGTGTTTTTAGTATTTCTAATAGTAAATATTCAAAAAAAAAAATCTTCCAGGGGTGCCTGGGTGGCTCAGTTGGTTAAGGGTCTGACTCTTGGTTTTGGCTCAGGTCATGGTCTCACGGCTTTGTTAGTTCGAGCCCCACATTAGGCTCTGTGCTAGCCAGTGCAGAGCCTGCTTGGGATTCTCTCTCTCACCCTCTCTCTCTGCCCCTTCCCGACTTGCTACTGTCTCTGTCTCTCTCAAAATAAATAAATAAGCTTTAAAAAAAAAAAAAAGGAAAGTCTTCCAATAGTCTTTCAAGAAAACCATTGTTGAGAGTGTTGGTGTAAACATTTCTGTATTTTTATGCATGTTCAAATTGATATATATATATATATATATATATGGAATGTATATATACTTTTGTGTGTATGTGTGTATAATTTCTTATATTAGTAGGTTCCTACTATACATCCTGTTTTCTGGGACTTGGTGTTTCTCACCCATGGATATCATGGATGTTTCTTCATATAAGTAATATTGATCTAAATTATCCTATAAAAATTCGGTGGTATTTCACTGTATGAATGTACCATGATTTATTTATTTAACCCATTATCCCTCATGTATATTTAAATTCTTTTGACATTTATTTATTTTTGAGAGGCAGAGAGAGACAGGGGGAGAGAGAGGGGGAGACACAGAATCAGAAGCAGCCTCCAGGCTCTGAGCCATCAGCACAGAGCCCGACGCGGGGCTCGAACCAACAGACTGGGAGATCATGACCTGAGCCAAAGTCGGACGCTTAACCGACCGAGCCACCCAGGCGCCCCATCCCTCATATATATTTAAATAACAGGTTTTCTTCTTCTTCTACTACTGCCACCACCATTATTACTATTCTAAAAAACACAGCAACAAACATCTTTTGAGACACATGTTTGCATTGTGATGCAATTACTACCTTGGGATAGATTCTTAGATGTGAAACTGTGACTCAAGGCAAAATACTGAACATTTTAATAAATATGACCAAATTTCCCTCTAGAGAAGATTATCCAACAGAACATTGTTCAGTGATGGAAATGTCCTATGTCTGCCCCGTCCAATACCCTAGCCGCTAGCCACACGTGGCTACTTGAGCACTTGAAATGGCTAGGCATAAGGAACTGAAGTTTTATTTTTATTTAACCTTAATTTAAATAGTCACATGTGGTTAATGGCTGGCACAGGTCTAGAGGGTTTGTATCATTTTCTTTTTTCTTCTGTTAAATGTTTGTTTTCACGTGCGAGAGAGACAGATTGCAAGCAGGGGAGGGGCAGAGAGAAAGGGAGACATAGAATCTGAAGCAGGCTCCAGGCTCCCAGCTGTCAGCACAGAGTCTGACGCGGGGCTCGAACTCACCAACTATGAGATCGTGACTGAGCCGAAGTCGGGTGCTTAACCGACTGAGCCACCCTAGGCGCCCCTGTGTCGTTTTCCTCTCTCATCAGTTACGAACGAAAGTACTCTTTTCCTTTCCTTGCTTAGTATCAGTTAGTGCTTAACCTGTGTTCCAGACCCCTGCCAACAGAGTGGAGCGTGGGAGGGAGTGCCCCAAGGCCCCCACACCTGCCTTCATCTGTTTATCTGTTTTATTGGTTTGGCTTCCATAGAGGAACTGCTTCAGAAAAAAATCTGTGGCTAAAAAGTTTGACAAGTCCTAAGTTCAGGTCTGTCTAAGCCCCTTTCCAGCTCGGCGAAGCCAATCTGATTGAGTAGGAATGGTGGGATGACCTAAATGCAGGGAGCAGTAGAACCTCTGTGCATCTTGATATTAGAGCAAGAACATTTAAAAGCCCTGAAAAGTTACAGATTGGTTATCTGTTGGCATTAAGGCCTTGGTGAAGGTGGTGAGATGTCACCTGCTTCCTCTCTTTCAGGGTAAAGGCCCCAAAGCTGTCATCAGCATCAGAGACTTGAATGCCACCTTTGAAACAGAGAAGATAGGGAACCCCCACGGGCTGCAGATCACCTACAGGAGAGAGGGCCACGTCAGGAACCTGTTCGTGTACCACGAAAGTGGGAAGGTGAGCCGAGCCGTGTGGCTACCCCAGCCTCCCGCCTACACCCCAGGACTCTGCAGGCCCGCCCTGCAGCTCCCTTGTTCAGCTGCTCTTGAGATTTGCTGCCCCAGTTTGCCTTCGTCTGTTGTCACCTTCCGGTCTGAGATGGCTGTGTGAGGAAGGCAGAGCGAGATTAGGGAGAGACACCCGGCAGGTACCGTGGGTGTGTCTGGACAGTACACAGCCACTCAGGGGAGTCCAGTTGGTAGGAGGGACTATGCCCAGGGACGGCCAATCCAGATAGGGCAGGGATTCTGAACACAGCAGGAGTGGATGGAAGACCAGGTGGCAGTGAATGCAGAGGCCTTGCTTCTCAGCAGGTGGTCCTGTGGTCCTGTACTAACAGCATTAGCATCACCTGGGAGCTTGTTAGACCGGAATCTCAGTCCCACCTGAACCTACTAAATTAGATATTGCATTTTAACAGGCTCTCTAGGTGATCCTTAAGCACATTAAAGTTTAAGAAAGCAGGGGCGCCCGGGCGGCTCAGTCAGTTAAGCGGCTGAGCCTTGACTTCAGCTCAGGTCATGATCTCACAGTTCGTGGGATCCACCTCTGCCCTGGGATTCTCTCTCCCTCTCTCTCTCAAGATAAATAAATCAACATTTTTAAAAAATCGGCTTCTGTCAGAGAAGACCAAGCCAATAGTACAGGTCCAAGAGGATAAGCCGGGTCACAATGAGCAGAGTCATGTGACTTGGGAGTCATGTGCTAAGTGGAGGTGGGGGTAAAGGTGAGGTCTGACATTTTGTGAGTACCTGTTAATTCTGTGCCAGGCACTGTTCTTGGCTATCACTATACATCATTTATGTCTTCATTTTTTTTTTCTTAAGTAGACTCCACACCCAACGTGAAGCTTGAATTCACAACCCCGAGATCAAGAGTCACATGCTGTACTGCCTGAGCCAGGCAGGCACCCCACAATACAGCATTTTTTTCTTTCTTTTTAAAAATCTTTTTTTTTTTTTTTAATTTTTTTTTTCAACGTTTATTTATTTTTGGGACAGAGAGAGACAGAGCATGAACGGGGGAGGGGCAGAGAGAGAGGGAGACACAGAATCGGAAACAGGCTCCAGGCTCTGAGCCATCAGCCCAGAGCCCGACGTGGGGCTCGAACTCCCGGACCGCGAGATCGTGACCTGGCTGAAGTCGGACGCTTAACCGACTGCGCCACCCAGGCGCCCCTAAAAATCTTTTTAATGTTTATTTGTTTTTGAGAGAGGGAGAGAGAGAGAGAGAGAGAGAGAGAGAGAGAGCGCGCGCGAGCATGAGTGGGGGAGGGGCAGAGAGCCAGGGAGACACAGAATCTGAAGCAGACTCCAGGCTCTCTGAGCTATCAGCACAGAGCCTGACGCGGGGCTCGAACTCACAAACCCTGAGATCATGACCTGAGCTGAAGTCGGATGCTCAACCGACTGAGCCACCCAGGCACCCCGTGCAATACATCGTTTCTTAACCCTCAAAACAATCCTGGAAATGTTTTAACCCTATGTCCCTGAGGCATGGGCACATTAACCCAGACTATGGTTCTTGGGTCCCGCAGTCCATTTTACCACTCTATGTGGCCCTGCTGGAAGGAGAATCCTTGGCAGCAGGAGCCAGAAACCTGACCCAGGGGCTAGATCTTCCCAAGCGGCACTAGCACTGGGATGCTGTCTTCACGCTTTGGGCAGAGTTCCCAGTGGCGCAGTCTGAGGAACAGGGGTTCAGAATCAGAAACTGGAGCCCTGGGTTTCTCCGCTCTGGGCTGTGTTACTGGGGCACATCCCTTCCCCTCCTCCATCTGTGTTTATAGATCAGAACACCCGCCTCCCAGAGGGGTTTTGAGGGTTGAGTGACCATGAACCATGAATGTGAAAGCATTTCAGTACGGTGAAATGCATTTCAAACATTAACCTCTGCTAATGATTTATTGGCACATGATGGTAACAGTTGTAAAAGGTTAAGAATCTTACGGGCAATTTCACATCTCTGTCACTTATTCATTCATGAATTCACTCTTTCCTTGAATGCTTATTGGGTCTTTGCAGTATACAAAGCACTGCTGTAGGTTTAGAGTGTGGTGGTGAACAGGGCAGAGCCGTGGGCAGGCCTCGAGGATCTCGGTCTGGGGAGGGAGTCGGATGAGGAAAGAGGCACCTGCTGATACCGTGTTGATGGGCTGTCAGTCATGCTCGGTCACACAGGAAGCACGTAAGTGGCCTAGTCTCGGGGGCGGGCAGTCAAAAAGGCATTCCAGAGGAAAGAGTTTCTATTTAAAAATTATGTGAATATGTTGAAAAAGAGGACACTCAAATCAGCTTAAAGGGAGCATGAATGGGAAATATACAAGGGTGTTTATTTTAAGGGCAACAAATCTGGCTGGGCCTCCTGAGAGATTAGAGTCAAGAACTGTGGTGTGTGTGTGAGAGAGAGAGAGAGCCAGAGAGAGCAGTGAGCCCTCTTAACAGGAGCACATTGTTCTATGACACCTGAGGTGCAAGTATAGTACTTATTTATTTCTCTAAATTCAAGGACCCCCAGGGGCACCTGGCTGGTTCGGTTGGTTGAGTGTCCTACTTTATTTTTTTATTTTTATTTTATTTTTTAACGTTTATTTATTTTTGAGACAGAGAGAGACAGAGCATGAACAGGGGAGGGGCAGAGAGAGAGGGAGACACAGAATCTGAAACAGGCTCCAGGCTCTGAGCTGTCAGCACAGAGCCCGACGCGGGGCTTGAACTCACAGACTGTGAGATCATGACCTGAGCCAAAGTCGGACACTTAACCGACTGAGCCACCCAGGCGCCCCAAACATAGTACTTATTTATTTCTCTAAATTCAAGGACCCCCAGGGGCACCTGGCTGGTTCAGTTGGTTGAGTGTCCTACTTTATTTTAATTTTTTTTTTAACGTTTATTTATTTTTGAGACAGAGAGAGACAGAGCATGAACAGGGGAGGGGCAGAGAGAGAGGGAGACACAGAATCTGAAACAGGCTCCAGGCTCTGAGCTGTCAGCACAGAGCCCGACGCGGGGCTCGAACTCACAGGCTGTGAGATCATGACCTGAGCCGAAGTTGGACGCTTAACCGACCGAGCCACCCAGGCACCCCGAGTGTCCTACTTTAGCTCAGGTCATGATCTCCCAGTTCAGGAGTTCCAGCGCCTCACTGGGCTCTGTGCTGACAGCATGGGGCTGGCTTCTGATCCTCTGTCTCCCCCTTGCCCTCTACCCCTTCCCTGCTTGCACTCTCTCTCGCTCAAAATAAATAAATAAATAAAAATAAACATTTAAATTCAAGGACCCCTATTCCCCAAAGTGGCAAGAAATCTAATATCAACCCTCTTTCTTGACTTCCTCCCTTGGTTTCACCAGAATCTTGGGACTGGGAGACATGGAGGAGAGCCCTGGTTCTTGGTCCATGGTGGGCTCTCTGCTGTTGCCCTGTGTCCACAATGGATGCCCGGGGCCACCCCTCTGTGCCAATCACTATACGAGGGCTTTTGCTGAGGTGCCCAAGGTCTCTGATACTTACAGTTTCTGGCCCCTCCCATTTGCCCAGTTGTAGAGCATCTGAAAGCTTGGGTCTGGCCATTCTCTTCCCTTCAGTGCCCTAGCCTCTCTTTAGAGAGGCATAAATAGAAGCTGCAAACTCATGCCTGCAGGAGCCAGGTAGGTAATTGAAAAGTGAAGTGGATGGGGCACCTGGGTGGCTCAGTCCATTAAGCATCCAAGTCTTGATTTCAGCTCAGGTCATGATCTCATGGTTTGTGAGATGGAGCCCCTCGTCAGGCTCTGTGCTGACAGCACGGAGCCTGCTTGGGATTCTCTCTCTCTCCCTCTCTCGCTGCCCCCTCCCCTGCTCGCACACTCACTCTTTGTCTCAAAATAAACAAATAAACTTAAAAAAAAAAAAGTGAAGATGGCTAGAAGGCTATAAAGCAGGAAAACCTGTATAGAGGATTGAAACAAACATAACTTCAGGAACTGAACAAACACGTATGCAGGTTGGATTTGGCCCCATGGTCTCCAGTTAGTGACCAAAGTGAAGGTCTGGGTGAGTCTTTTCTGGAATGGCCCCATTCCTTTGGTGTCTGGGAGCTGAGAAGTTTAATTCCCAGGGCAAGAGAGCTCTGAACTCTGGAATACTAGGCCAGTGTGCTTGGCTGGCAAGAGAGAAATGGTAATTATGTTGCACTCCTGGGAAACCATAGTCAAATGAATTTCTCAATCACTGTATTACATCAAGGTGTAGCACTGCAGCTATTTGAACAATCTTTCGGCTCCCCCATTCCAAATTCTTGGGAGAAGGAACCTGGTAAGCCCAATTTAGCCTCTACCTTGGCCCAGCCCTGGCCCAGTTGCTGTGGCCAAGAAGGGGAGGATCTTAGCTGCAAATGTGGCTGCAATTGTGGGTGAGCGGTGAGTGGGTGAGAATGGGTGGGGTGGTTCTCACAGAAGCAGGGCTTGGACTGGGCAGAAACCCATCACAACAACTAAACTAAACTTGGGGATGAGTAGAAGCTCTGTGTGGGGGGAAGGAGGAGGGGTGGGCCGGGCAGAATGTGCGAGGACGAATAACATGATTGGGAGGGTTGCAAATGGTTTTGTATGGAGAGAGCTCAGAGGGCAAAGTAGTCATACTTAGATTTTTCTCCTGAGGGTGGCAGAGAGGGCTCTAAGCTAGACACGGTTGCATTGTCAATGAGAAAATTGCTCTGAAAAAAAAAAAAAAAATCACTCTGGCTGTTGTGGGGGGGGGACCCATTGCAAAGCAGCAAAGCCAAGGCAGAGCCTGCTAGACAGGTGGTTCACCAGGTGAGCGACGATGGTGGCCCACACTCGAGGATGCATTCCCCCAGTGTGATACAAGTCCAAGCCGGCTTGGGCCCAAGTTACATGAGCATTGCTACCGGAGGAGAATCCCCAGGTGCACCTGCCCCCACTTGGGAGCCGAATCTTCAACATCTGAGGACACTTGCTCCTCCAATTGTGTCCCACTGGCCAGCATCACATCACCAGAAAGCTTGTTAGGAATGCAAGATCTCAGGCCCCACCCACCCCCTAAACCCACTGGATCCAAAGCTGCACTTTAAAGAGACCCTCAGGTGATTCTTATGCATATTAAGCCATTGCGGAACTCTAGTGCAGTTCACCTTCCTCCTCCCCCGGGCTCTGGAGGTCTCCAAGTCAGAGGGTTCCCACCTGCTGGGGAGGGAGCGTCTGGGCTCTGTGATCAGCCCACTGGCCGCTGAGCAGAACTGAGGGTGTGTGCATGTGCTGAACCTGAAGACCCAGCCGGCTTCCTGCCAGCGGACTCAGCCCCCCTCCCCCACTCCATCTCACAGGCTGATGTCCTCATTTTTCTCCACAGGAGATAGTGGACTGGTTCAATGCCCTCCGTGCAGCCCGTCTGCAGTACCTAAAAACGGCCTTTCCTGAGCTCCCAGAGTCTGAGGTGAGCTAAATGTGGACCCCAGCCTCTGAGTCTCTTCCCTGTCACCTCTTTTCCTTGTCTGCTGACCCCCCAAATACTCAGAGGCTAGACTAGCTTTGTTTGTGGACAGGACCTCGAGATTTGGGGGTGGATACCTCAGAGGGAAACCAAAGACTCTTTCTTCAGGGGGTTTGGCCTCACACATGGCAAGGCAGCCTCCAAAATGCAGGTGAGACTCTCTCTTAGGGATGCATAGCCACTGTCCCTAGTGTCAAGGGGCTTGGGATTGGGGCATCTCTTTCTGACCCCTCCTCCCACTGAAATGTGCAAATGATCCTTCATGTGCTGCTTTCAAAGTGCTTTTCAGCCCCTTTTATCTTGTATTCCCTCGTATCCAGTAATCCCTTGTAGCAGCCAGTGAGATGGGGTAATCATTCCCATTTTATTGATGAGAAACTGAGTCCCAAGAAGGTCAAGTGAATACCCAAAGGTGCTCTTCCCATTCGAGTGTCCTCCCTTTGCCCTTTTGTGTTCTGGTCTCGGGAAGGTGATGGGATCTTCTCCATTACAGTTCTGACAGGAACAGTCTTCCTTCTGTGGCCAAGGTAACGGTGACCCTGAGAACTTCATTTTGGTTGTCCTCAGACATGTAGGGCATCTGTCTGCATCTCTCAGGTGTGTGGGGCAGAGGATGCTGCCTCGAGCCAGGAGGCTTGGGTTCTCAAGGATGCCCTGTCACTAACTCGCTCTTTGACAGCTGCTGGTTATGGCACTTCTCCAAGTATCGGTTCCCACAGCTGTAAGACGGTGGTTGGTCTGGGTCATCTTCAGGGTTCCTTCCAGCTCTGAGGTGCTATGGGCTGGTGTCTGCTTTAGGCCCTGCTCTTAGAGGATTTTGTAAATGATGGGGGTGGAGATGCCATATTAATCCTGGAACTTTTTTTTTTTTTTTGAGAGAGAGAGAGAGAGATGGAGAGAGACAGAGGGAGAGAGAGAAAATCCCAAGCAGGCTCTGCGCTGTCAGCACAGAGCCTGATGTGGGGCTCGAACTCACAAATAATGAGATCGTGACCTGAGCCGAAATCAAGAGTCAGATGCACGACCAACTTAGCCACCCAGGTGCCCCCCCCCCCGGTATTTTCTTATTCCAAACTGTTAGACCCTCCTTGAAAGCTTAGATTCTCCTTAATTCCACGGTTTTCAGGGAGCTAAGTTTTGGAAATGGGTGTCCACTCCAGGCTTGGTGATGCACCGAGATCACAACTCCCTGGGAGCGATTCCAGCCAAGGGTCAAGACCTTCCGGGTTTGCAGAGTCAGCACCCAGCATGGGTGAATGCACGCTCTGCGAGGAAGGCGTTGTGGGTGCTGCCTGCTGACTGGAGATCTTGGAGGACAAAGTGCAGACTCTCAGCCTGAGTCATTGGGCTGACTCTCCAACTTTGCTGACCCCTGCAGAGGAAATTGGTCTTTGGCCAACTCCTCAATGTCCTCTTGCCTCCCCTCACCCACTGTTGATCTCCACCGCCTCCCCCCTCCCCCCCCCCATCTCTCTGCTGCCTTAACTCCTGCTGTGCCCAGGTATGTGTGAGGTTCTGGACAACTGCCTGGACCTGCCTCAAGCTTAGGGATGCAGAGGTCAGACAGCTGAGAGTTCCAGTGCGGAACGTGGTTCTAGACTAAGAAACGTGTGGCCTCTGAAGTCAGAGAAGCTGATGTGTTACCTGGGACACATCACCTCACCTCTCTGAGCCTCGGGTCGCTCCTCTGTCACCATGGGGACAGCGCCTACTTTCCAGGGCTGTTGTGAGAATCGAGTGAGCCAAGGCTTCTGAGGTACAGCAAGCAGCACTCCATCCATGTGATCTGCCTTCTTCTCGTTGTTTCCCTAGGCCTAGCCCAGCCTTGCCCTGGCTCAGGTTCAGACTATTAAGCAGCTTGGGACTCTCTTTTCCAAATGAAGGAACTAAGGCCTGCAGAATGTATTTTAGGGAAAGGGGAGTTTATTTTCTTCACAGTTTTCTTCCTTTCAGACTTCCCAGACTTTACTTCCCCTTTGTCCCGTCCTGGGCTCTGGAGCTCTGGAGAACCCCCTCTGCCCTCGGAAGCCTGGGCTGTCATTGGAAGCTCTAGGCTTGCCAGTTTGACCCCCTAGGGTATAGGGGGCCAGCGTTAATTCCTGGAAACCTCTCTGAGCATAGGTTGGCAAGCCGGAAGGGCTCCTGGAGATCACACAATCCAGTCTCCTATTACTCAGGGGACATGGGCCCAGAGAGGGATAAGGTCTTTCCAAGGTCATACACCTTGTCAAGGTCAGAACTGCAGCTAGATCCCAGGTCCCCCTGCTCCTAGTCCAGAACTTTCCCTGCTTGCCTACTCTGCTACCATCTCCTGTGCGCCTGCGTTAGAATCCCCAGTAAGGACCAGGTCTTGGCCGGGGGCCTGGCCAGAGGGCTCTGACATGTTTATGCTCAGTGTCATGGTGAAGTGGCAGGAGAACTACGAGTGTCTGTCTAGCGTCTGGCAGCCCTAGGTGTGAATCCCAGCTTTCTGTCCTACCAGCAGCCTGACTCAGGGAAAATCCCCAACCACGTCTCTGGGGCCTGGTGTGTTCAGATGTCCAGCGAAGATAAAAATATCCACCTCGTGGGGCGCCTGGGTGGCTCAGTTGATTAAGCCTCCGACTTCGGCTCAGGTCATGATCTTGCAGTTCATGAGTTCGAGCCCCGCATCGGGCTCTGGGCTGACAGCTTAGAGCCTGGAGCCTGCTTCTGTGTGTGTGTCTTTCTCTGTCCCTCCCCTGCTCATACTCTGTCTCTCAAAATAAATAAAACATTTACAAAATTAAAAAAAAAAACCCACCTCACTCGGTGGTTAAGAAGGGCACCCAGAGCCTGACACAAGTAGACCCTCGGAATATGCCCCCTGATGACACCGGGAGGGTCTCCTCAGAGCCTCGCCGATGTCTACCTCTTGGGGATACTGAAGGAATCCTTAGACTAAGTCCTTAAACCAAGATTTGGCTCTGCCGGTAAGCTCTGCAAACATCTGAGATGCTGTCGTCTGCCTCTGGTGAAATGTTAATATTGCACCCATCCCACGTTCCAAATATAGCCCCGTGAACCATGAGCACACATCCTTCCCCATTCCAAACTTCCCCTTTGTTGGGGAGCCTTGAGCCCCTGGCATGTGAGTCAGGGGTTCAGTGTATGTCTCTCTTCCCCCAGCTCGTGCCCCTCATCACCAGGAACTACCTCAAACAAGGCTTCATGGAAAAGACGGGCCCAAAGGTACATTTCACCGCTCTCTGTGGGACTCACAGGGCCCTGGTTCCAGTAGGCAGTAGGGCAGGATTTGGGAAGTAGGAAAGTGGGGACCTAGGGGGGGTGGGAAGAGGAAGGGAAGTAACCCAATGTTTGTGAGTTCTTGGGGCCAAAGACCAAGTGGAGACTGGTGAGCTGGTATGTGGTCCAGCATCGTGCTGGCGCATCTCCCGACCTGTGGGCATCCCCTCCTTTATCAGCATCACCGGCAGCTTCTTTCTCCTTGGCTCCATCTAATTGAGCTGACTCCTGGGAGAGCAGAGCTGAAAAGGGGCTCTTTGGGGGACAGCTTTTGCACTTGCCAGAACCCTCGTGTGCTTGGTTCTGGGGACCTACTGGGACCGTCCGTCCAAGTGAGACAGGGGCTCGTGATTGGTCTGAGAAAACACACCTCTGCACACACAGGGACACACCCCTCCCCAGCACACACCCCCTCCCTCCAACTCAGCCCCTGCTCTTTCACTGAACCTGCCCCAACCCCCAGTGTTGCTCATCTGCACTCATCTGTGAAGGCAGGGAAGCCTGGCCGCTCCTGGACCTCCCTTGGAGGCCTGTGGTGAGGGTATCTAAGCCCCCTCTTGGGTGCTGAGAAGGGTGAGGCTCCAAGCCAGGAGTCTGGCTGGTGAGGAGGGTCCTGGTGGTTGGAAGGGGAGGAAGAGGGGAAGGGAGGAGGAGAAGGGAAAGCAGAGGGAGCCCCCTAAAACAAAACAAAACAAGACAAAACAAACTCCCCAAGCAGCAGCAACTCAATGCTTTTTGATTTTTTAAAGGTGTACTATGTTGACCAGATGGTTGTCAAGACTGCGGTGGAAGGGGTTAGGCAATCGGTGTGAAAGGAAGCCCCTGGGCAGCTTAACAAGGACTGGAAGGGTTGCGCATTGTGTTTTCTGCCTTCACCAGCCAATGGCACAGCCAGTCCGCGGTGATTCTTGCCGGGGGCTTTCTTTCCCCTGACCTCGGTTGCAATTCCGTCAAGGCCAGCACTTTCAGCTTTGCTGAGCAGTGACTACTTCTGATTTCCCCAGCTTCCTTTTTCTGAGACTTCTTGTCCACAACCTGAGAAGGAGGAGGGCGCCTCTTCCTACCCACAGCAGCACCCAGAGGCACGGGGCGCAGCTGGCAGGGGGTGAGAGGGTGGGCAGAGCCTTCAGGGAGGAGCCCTGGGGTGTCTGAGGGGGCGGGGACTGGCCAGCTCCCCAGGTGTAGCCCAGGCCGGCTCTCTGACCTCTTTGCTCCCCCCACTCGGCTGACCCTGGTATGAGGTTCCCTCTTTTGCAGCAGAGAGAACCTTTCAAGAAAAGGTGGTTTGCCCTGGATCCCCAGGAGCGGAGGCTGCTCTATTACAAGAACCCACTGGTAAGAGCCACTGCCGGCCCCTCTCCAATGCACCCCCAAGCAGAGCAGGGGTCAGTACTAGCCGGGGACCGTGGGGGAAGCTACAGGGCTGGAGAAGCCTAGCGAGGGACACACCTCCACCTTTGCTTGCCTCCAAGTCATCTCCCGGGCGTGGAGCTATTCTCTCGCGCCTTGCTGGAAGTCATGTATCCTAAATGCTGCCAATGCAGCTAAACAGGTCATTTCTCGTCCTCCAGTTTCCAGTGCTCACTTGTCACCAGGAGGCTAGTGGTTAGGACTGTGGGCTTTAGAACTTTCAGCCCTGCCACTTAGTGGTATGCCTTGGGCAGAGCACTTAAATCTCTGTGCCTCAGTTTCTTCCTCAGAGGTTGCCATGAGGATTGTATGAGTTACTTAAGGTAAACCGCTTGAAATCTTGGGGCATATAAGCTGCCCATAAATGTCAAGTATTATTTTAACAGATCACATGTGTGATTTATGTTTTTTTTACCCTTTCACATTCTGGGTCCCACCAAACAGAAATCCCTAGCAGAGACCCCTGCTATGCACATAAAACACCTCTTTCTAAAATAGAGCTGGGGAGATGGCAGGGCTGCAGGTGTCTCTCTGCCCCAGGTGTGGCCTCTGATGACCACACGTCTTCTATTTCCAGGATGCCTTTGAACAGGGCCAGGTTTTTCTTGGGAGCAACGAGCAGGGGTATGATGTATATGAAGACCTGCCCAAGGGCATCCGAGGGAACCGCTGGAAAGCTGGCCTCACCATCATCACCCCTGAGCGGAGGTTCGTCTTCACCTGCCCCAGCGAGAAGGAGCAGCGGGAATGGCTGGAGAGCTTTCAGGATGTCCTCTCCCGCCCCCTGACGCCCCTCAACCTCCTCGGTAAGACACACGCACGGCCTGGGGTTGGTCCTTTTGGCCAAAGGCAGAAAGGGGCCTCGTGGGGTTCAGCCGTGAGCCCTGAAGCCGAGGTCATGGCTTTTCCCATTTTCTTCTCTTCCTGCCAAAGAAAAGTACAGACAGTGCACATTATTATCAGAAAGCCCTCTCCATCCGTGCAAAGTTCCTCTGTGGGGAGCCCTATCCCAGAACCGCTGTGTCCAGGAACCAGCAGCTTCTCTCTCTGTCCACCCTCCCCCACCCTTCCCAGTCCCTCTCCTCCTGAGAAAACCCTGGCCTATTATTATTAGCTAAGGTCACACCCACTGGGCAGCCCCCGCCCCCCAGTCTTGGGTTCCTCCCTACCCACAGAGGGAAGGCTATTTTTAGCACCCTTCTTTTCTCTGGATCCTCCCTTCTGTCTGCTTCTCTCCTCCTCCCCTTCACCCCAGATGTGTTAGAAGTAGGTTTCTTTGTGGCTGACAGCTCTGTGAAAAACGGGAAGACATTCTGAGTTAGGGCAGGAAACTTCTGGCCCAGGGCCTGGTTTGGGGGCCAGGGAGAACTTCTGTGTTTTTGAAAAGTACAGAGTGAGTGAGTGGGTGACCCCACACGGGCACTTAGGAGAAACCCTTGTGCCCTTTGAATCTGACCAGTATAAAACACACACTCTTTTCACTGTCCAAAATCTTTTTTTGTTTAATGTTTATTTTTTATTTTTGAGAGGGAGACAGAGGCAGAGAGCACACACAAGCAGGGGAGGGGCAAAGAGTGAGAAAGGGAGACACAGAATCTGAAGCAGGCTCCAGGCTCTGAGCTGTCAGCACAGAGCCTGATGCGGGGCTCGAACCCACGGACTGTGAGTTCATGACCTGAGCCAAAGTCTGGCGCTTAACTGGCTAAGCCACCCAGGCGCCCCTTCACTTTCCAAAATCTTAAAACCGAGAGCCTAAGAAGCGGACTTGGAAGTTGTTGGTGAAGGGCGTCAGCTGGTGCTTCCTTTTCCCCATGGGCCTGTGTGTCTGAGTCTCGAAGTTTCTGTGTCTCTCACTCTCTGCTTTTCTCTCCTTCTCTGGTGTGTGTGTCCCCTCTGTCTCGCACCCTTTTGGTCGGTGTTTCATTCTTGTTCACTGTCATTGTGCTCTGTCCCCTCGCTGTCCCTTCTCTCCAGTAGGACTGCATTGCTGTGGTTATTGGCTCAGCTCACTTCTTGTTCCTCTGACAGCTGCATCAACAGAGGGCAGCCACGGCCGCAGGTGACCCATTAGCTGAGGAGCTGGCCACTGGTCACCCGGAGCTTGTGGTGGGAAGGACAAGTTCTCACCTTGGCCTTGGTTGCCCAGCTGGAGGGCCCCATAGGCAACAGCCATCGCCGGCCATGAACTCTGCCAAGACTGAAGCTTTGGCCTTTACCTGTTGGCTCCCCAGGCCTTCCCACTGCCCAGCCCTGGGGGTCTTGGGGCTCTGGCACATGTCCTCAAGGCCCAGGACATCTGAAATGAAGGCACCGCAATGGAAAGCCACCCACCGTGTCATGCAAGTGGCATTTTTGCTCAAAGAGAAAAAAAGTTTAATCTGGATCTAACCATGAAGAACTAATCAGACAAATTCACATTAGAGACATTCTCTGAAACAGCTGGCCTGGACTCTTCAAAAGTGTCAGTATCATGAAAGATAAAGTAGTGAGGAAAGGGTTCTAGATTTAAAAAGACTAAGGAGGCAAGAAAATGCAATTCATGATTCTTGACTGGATCCTGGATTTTTATGATTTATTTTTTTAAAGATTTTTATTTGTAAGTAATCTCTACACCCAACGTGGGGTTCAAACTTACAACCCCGAGATCAGGAGTCGCACACTCTCCTGACTGAGCCAGCCAGGCTCCCCTGGATCCTGGATTTTTACAAAGCAGCTACAAAAGACATAATGGAGATAACTGGGGAAGTTTGAACATGGATGTATACTAGCCAAGAGTGTTGTAAAACTGATAATTATGTTGTATTTGTGTAGATTGTTCTTGTTCTTCAGGGATACGTGCTGAAGTGTTCAGGGGTAAAGTGTAATAATTTTTAGTCTACAACTGTCTCTGAAATGGTTTGGCAAAGAATAAGTGTATGTGTACATGTATATATAGAGTATAGACATATATATATGTATATATATAGTGTATGTATACATATAGTGTGTGTGTATATATATATATATATATATATATATATATATATATATATATGGTAGGAAATATATATACAGGGAAAGAGCTAGAGAAAGCGAGCCACTGTGCAACATGTTAGCAGCTGATGAATCCAGGTGAAGTATAGATGAGTCTCTATTGTCCTTTTTGTGCAAACTTTCTAGAGATTCAAAAGTGTTCAAACTTAAAAGTTGGAAGTGGGGGAAACTTTTAAAGAGACCATCCACTTCTCACTCTTCAAAAGCACTGTTTTTTTTCTACATGAATCAAAAATGTCCGTGGGAAAGTCCCATCTTTGTGCACATCTGAGAAGAAATTAAAACCCAGATTAATAAACAGAACAAAACAAAACTTTCTGGGAAGAAAGAAGCAAGCCAAGGAGAACCCCACTGGACTCCAGGGCAGAGAGAGAGCCATCCAGTCGGCGTGCCAGCTCTGGCTTTGCCACTAACTTGAGATTGTTGGACACCTCACCTTCCTACCTATGTGCCTTGGTTTTTCGCTTTCAAGTGAGGAAGTTGTACTAACTATTGAAATGCGATGCAAGCAACACATACTTTTGAGCAGCCCCCCGGTGCCAGGTTCTGTGCCAAGCCCTGGGAACAGGGCAGGAACCAGATGGTACCTGCTGTCACAGATTACAGGCTTCTGGAAGGCAACTCTTATACAGGGTGGGACAATGGCACGCGTGTCCAGAAAGGAAAATACAGGCTGCTGTGGGAGCATGCAACACAGGGTTACCCCTAAGGAGGGGGAGGGGAGGGCCTCCGTCCTCTCCAGAAAGTGATGTTAAGTTGAAACCTTAAAAGTATTTAGAGGTTAGTCAAAGGGAAGAGGGTGAGGAAAACGCTCGTCTGAGGGAAGAAAATGTTCAAAGGCCCTTAGATGGCAAAGAGGAACCGAAAGAAACTTGGAAAGGCTGAAATGTTAGAGAAATAGATCACCGAGGTCCCAGCTCTATGATTCTTTGTCCTTCAGGTGACGTGCAGAAAGACACTTAGTGTTCTCTCTTCATTTTGGTGGAGACCCAGAGGGCTGGGAGCATCTTATTCTCTGCTTTTTGTGGGGGTTTCCTATGGATCCCCCAGAGGGCTAGCAAAGTTATTGGAGTGTCTTTGTTGAGGCTTCCGGACAGCCCAGACATGATGTGGGTGCTCCCTCTTCTGGCTCCTAAAGCACCTTGAAAATGTCTGTTTCAACACCTGCTGGGTTGTATATTAAGGGTCTGCTTTTTTTTTTTTTTTTTTTTTTTTTTTTTTTTTTTAATTACCGGTGAGCTCTGTCTAGAGAGGAAGAAAGAAATACACACGCAGCAACACGGCTAGCTACCTGGCGTGAAGAAGGAAAGTCACATGATCAGACTTGAAATTGAGGAAAACAACACAGCAGCGTAGCATAGGAGTAGGAAGCAGAGAGACCAATTGGGAAGCCACTGCAGTAATCACAAGCATCATTGTAATGTGTAATTGTGGGCCTGCACCCCAGCTCTCCTTCCCATCTCTTCTTTCCTAAACCTCCTTCTCTTGTCCAGAAAAGAAAACCATACCTCTTACCCACCTTAAACCTTACTGGAGTACATTACTTGAAGGCATAAAAATCACTGGGATGCCAAATAAAGAAACCATTTGGGGGCGCCTGGGTAGCTCAGTCGGTTGAACATCCGACTTCGGCTCAGGTCATGATCTCACGGCTCCATGAGTTCGAGCCCCGCGTCAGGCTCTGTGCTGACAGCTCAGAGGCTGAAGCCTGCTTCAGATTCTGTGTCTCCTTCTCTCTCTGCCCCTCCCCTGCTCACGCTTTGTCTCACTCTGTTTCTCAAAAATAAATAAATGTAAAAAAAAAAAATTTAAGAAACCATTTGAAAGAGTGACAAGCCTTTTTTTTTTTACATTTTATTTTTTTACATTGACATTTATTTTGTATTGTTCTATAAATGTTGATATATATATATGTGTATATATATATATGTATATATATATATGTATATATATATATATATATACATATATATATATATATGGCCTCATACCACCCCATTCAGAATAAAGAATGGTTACATCACCTTAAAAACTCCCTAGTGTACCTCTTTCTAGACACACCCTTCCCCTGCCCCCTGGCAACCACTGCTCTGTTCTTCATCAGTCCAGATTTATATTTTTGGAGATGTCATATAAATGGCATCATTCATATGTAATTTTTAAAAAAAAATTTTTTTTTCAACGTTTATTTATTTTTGGGACAGAGAGAGACAGAGCATGAACGGGGGAGGGGCAGAGAGAGAGGGAGACACAGAATCGGAAACAGGCTCCAGGCTCCGAGCCATCAGCCCAGAGCCTGACGTGGGGCTCGAACTCACGGACCGCGAGATCGTGACCTGGCTGAAGTCGGACGCTTAACCGACTGCGCCACCCAGGCGCCCCCATATGTAATTTTTGAGACTGGCTTCTTTCATAGAACGTTCCTGAGATTCATCCAAGTCATTGCATGTATCAACAATTCTTCCCCGTTGTTGCTGAGTAGTATTGCATTGGATGGACGTACCACAGTTTGTTTACTCAATGGAATAGTACTCAGCAATAAAAAGGAGCGAATTGTGGATACACACAACAATATTGGAGTGAAACTGCCAGGTCATGTGGTGGATGTATGTTTACCTTTATAACAAACTGTCAAACTGTTTTCCAGAGCGGGCCATTTCACATTTCCGGTAGCAACGTATGAGAGTTCTAGTTACTCTGCCCAGAAGTCCAATGGTCTGTTGTGCCACAGAACCAGGCAGAGAGTTCCAGTCATTCTGTATCTTCACCAGCACTTGGTGTTGTCAGTATTCTTAATTTTAGTAGTTTCAGTAGATATGCAGTGTTATCTCCGTGGTTTTCATTTGCATTTCTCTAGCGGTTGATGATGCTGAACATCTTTTCATGTGCTTATCTGCCAACTTTATATCTTTGGAGAAGTGACTGTGCCTATGTCTCATTTTTCAAAAAAAATTTTTTTTTATTTTTAAGAGAGAGAGAGACAGAAAGAGAGAGGGAGAGAGAGGGGCAGAGAGAAGGGAGACAGAGGATCCCAAGCGGGTCTGCGCTGACAGCAGAGAGCCTAGTGTGAGGCTTGAACTCATGAACTGGGAGATCATGATCTGAGCCAAAGTCTGACACTTAACTGACTGAGCCACCTGGGCACCCCCATATCTCATTTTTTAATTGCATCAGTTCTTTATTGTTTTGAAAGTTCTTTTTTGTTTTAATTTTTAAATTTAGAGGGCGTGCCTGTGAGTGGGGGAGGGGCAGAGAGAGAAAGATTGCTCAGCAGGCTCCATGCCCAGCGTGAAGCCCATGGTGGAGCTTGATCCCACTACTCTGGGACCATGACCTGAGCTGAAATCAAGAGTTGAATGCTCAACTGAATGAGCCACCCAGGCACCCCAGGGGTTCTTTATACTTTCTTGATGCTAGTCCTTTGACGAACATGGGATGTGCAAATATTTTCCCCCAATCTGTTAACAGTTTTTCCCCATTCTCTCAACAGTGCCAGTGAAGGCTTCTTAACGCAATGAGGTCAGGGTTTACGACTTCCTTTGTTTTTTTGCAGATTTTTGTTGGTGACAAAGTTTGGCATTAAAAATGGGGTGTTTTCCCCAGGCGGCTGCTTAAGATGGAGGAGGGGCAGGTCCTGGGGCTCAATGGCGGGGGCCATCTCCTTGGCCACCTGGAAGCCACTGTGTCTAAACAGGTGCTGCTGGGCTGGAAGGTTGTAGTGGTGCGCTATGAGGGCATCAGCACTTCTGGCAATTTCTACAAAAACATTAAGTACCTGGCTTTCCTCCACAAGCCGCTGAGCCTCAACCCATCCCATGGCCCATCCCCAGAGCCCAGCCGCATCTTCTGGAGGACAGTGTAAGGCACGCTGCCCCACAGGACCATGGGAGGCCAGGCTTCCCTGGACCGCCTCAATGTGTTTGATGGGATCTTGCCACCCTATGACAAGAAAAAGGGGATGGTGGTTCCCAGTGCCCTCAAGGTTGTGCGTCTGAAGCCTACACGAACATTTCCTTACCTGAGCACCTGGCTCATGAGGTGGGCTGGAAGTACCAGGCTGTAACAGCCACCCTGGAGGAGAAGAGGAAGGAGAAGTCCAAGATCCATTACGGGAAGAAAAAGCATCTCATGAGGCTACAGAAACAGGCCAAAAACAATGTGAAGAAGAAGACCGACAAATACACAGAAGTCCTTGAGGCCCACGGACTCCTGGTCTGAGCCCAATGAAATTGTTTATTCCTCAATAAATGAGGGAAGGAATGAATGAATACACAAAGAAATAAATATTAAAATAGGGTGCTTGGGCTTATATTTGGATATTTTGAATTCACATAAAGTGGAGTGGAAATAAGGATGATGTACATTTAATGACTTCTTCCCCTGACAAAATATACTTTGTCCCTGAAGGAATCCAGTAAGGGCAAAGCACTGATAGATGTTAATGGCAGTCATACTGCCATTTCGTCCAGTGCACAAATTCAGGAACTTGTCCTTTCCCATCTTTCTTAACATTGGAACCCAGTGTCACAGTGATGTGGATTAGCACATCTGTTTGAATTTAACAATGATGTCAGACTCTCCGACAGAAAATGAGCCTTGTTCATGGGTCTTTACATCTAGGGCTGACTACTCACCCCTACCCCTTTTCTGGTAACCATTGCATGTTTTTGCACGTAACTTTTAGGAAGTGTCCAAGAAGACGTTTGAAGAGCATTGGTTAATCTGCTCTTTCAAGAAACTTAGGTGTCTCGTAGAGAAGAGAAGGAGAGGTGGCTAGAGGATGCTTCTCTCAAAGATTTTATTTAATGAAAAACATTTTTTTGAACGTTTATTTATTTTTGAGAAAGAGAAGAGAAAGAGAGAGTGCGAGCGAGGGAAGGACAGAGAATGGGAGACACGGAATCCAAAGCAGGCTGCAGGCTCCGAGCTGTCAGCACAGAGCCTGACCCGGGGCTCGAATCCACGAACCGTGAGATCATGACCTGAGCCAAAGGCGGGCGTTTAACCTACTGAGCTACCCAGATGCCCCTTCAAAAATTTCATTTTTTAAGATGGAAAATTTGAGCATGTGTCTTTGGTATTGTGTCTATATTTCAGAAAAGACGGGAGTGGAGGAGCTGAGTTTACTACAAATGAGGAAACCATGGAACACAACCCAGGCAATAATATATCAACCAGGATAGGCAAAGTAATGCTGCCCCCACTAAATCTCAGTAAGCTTAACGTATGCCAAGTTTATTTTCCTCCTTTACTGCATGTTCTAGTATGGGTCTGCAGGGGGTCTGCTCGTCTTGGACACTCAGAGACCCAGGTCACCAATTGATGGCCTCATTTTCACAGTCAGGGCATTTGGCAGAAAGGGATACAATGACTTACTAGCTCTTTAAGCTGATGGAAAAGTAACAAGTACTCTGCATATTTCAAGTGGGCCAGAGAAGTGTTAATCCCACCAGGTGCTGGAAAGAGCTGGAAACTTCCATGAGTGGCCTAGTACATAGTTCTATTGACTACTACTTGTCATTTCCGGTACTGGAAATAGCCACAAACTTGTATTATCTTGTACCTACTTTGGGATCTGGCGAGATGGGGTGAGGTAAAATATGAGACACTGTTAGCTCATTTCAACAAACCAGAGAGATGGGGGTTCTGGTCTCTGGCACTCAATTATTGCCGTGTAAACCTGAAAGTTCCTTTGTGTTTGGGGGGGAGGATTTGATGCTCTTCCAGCTCCAACGTCTTCTTGTTGCAGTGAGCCTGGAACTGGAATAAGAGGAGCCAAGGAAGCGAGTAAGCCCAACCAAGGCCCAAGCGCGCTACCTCAAGAAAACAGGCTTTCTAGAATTTTGGTCCGGATGCCTGTTGGGTAATGTGCTTTCAGCCAGCAGGGAGCGGTACGGAGCCAGCGGCACAGTTCTGTATTGCAATAGCGATTGGAAAATCGCTAGGGGTCACTCAACTTTGAGCGTTAGAATCATCTCGGGGAGGTTTTCAAGAATACTGGCGCCGAGCTTCCCCCTAGACGATGAAATCAGACTCTTTGGGAGTGGAGCCCCAACATCGGTATTTTTAAAGAGCTCCCCGGCTATGTGCACCGGGTAGTCTTTAATTCTTTACTACTTGGAGGCTGGATGACATCCAGTGGGTGCATTCTCACAAACAAGTTCTTGAATCGAACCCTCTCTTTCTTCTCGCAAGAGTTGTCGGGGTTACGTTTTAACGGGCCGGGGTGGGGGTGGGGGGGGGTGGCGGGGCAGGCATCAAGCTAAAGGGTCTCTAGGACATCAGCGTTTCCTAGCGCTCGGGAGGAGCTGATCTCCACGCGCAGGTGGCTGTGACTCAGGCCAGCTCGGCCCTAGGGCGCCGCTCGCCGGGCGGGGGAGGGCCGAGGTCCGCTCTCAGCGGGACCGAAGTCAGGAAAAATGGGTGGACCCAGGCGGCGAGTGGAAGGTCGAGGGAGGAGCGGAAAGAGACGACGACGCGGGCGGGCGGTCCCCGACGCGGCCCCGACTTCCGCGGCCCGGCGTCTGGGGGCGGCCTGGTCACCATGGCGGGCCTGGACCCCGGCCTGGCCATCCCCGTGTGGCTGGCCGAGGACGACCTGGGCTGCATCATCTGTCAAGGGCTGCTCGCCTGGCCCGCCACGCTGCCCTGCGGCCACAGCTTCTGCCGCGACTGCCTGAAGGACCTGTGGGCCGCCGGCAGCCCCGGCCGCCGGCGCTCCTGCCCCACCTGCCGCGAGGGCGCCGCGCAGCCGCCGCAGCTGCGGAAGAACACGCTGCTGCAGGAGCTGGCCGACAAGTACAGCCGGGCGCTGCGCGAGCTGAGGGAGGCCCCCGGCGCCGCTCCCGCCCGGGGAGCCGCCGCCGGCGCCGCGCCCGAGCCCGCGCGCCCGCCCCCGCGCCGCGCCGCCCAGCTGTCGGTAGGGAGGCGGACCCGCGCCGCCGTCGCGCCCCTCGGCCCCGCGCGCGTGCCCGCGGCCCCCCGCTCTCCCCCCTGCCCCGGCCCGCCTGCTCTCACCCTGGGCCCTCCCGCTCTCGGGGCAGTTCGGACAAGTATACGCACGCTGGGAAAAAGCCGCCTCCTGACAGCCCGGCCGCTCTAGCTACTCCTCAGCACGTTGCCACTTCTTTCCAGTCTTTCCGCAGTCTGTCTCTTTGAACATTTTTATACGGGGTAAGATATAGCCCAAGACCGGTCCGCTTAACCATTTTTTAAAAATGTACAGTTCAGTGGCGTTAGTGATATCCACAGTGATGGGCAACTATCACTTTCTGTTTCCAGAATGTCAGCACCACAAACACTCTTGCACCCCTTAAGCAGTAACTTCTCATTCCATCTCCCTGCAATTCCTGGTAACGTCTGGTCTGTTTTTTTGTCTCTATCATTTGCCTACTCTAGGTATTTCATATACGTGGGATCGTATAATATTTGTCCCCTTGTGTCTGGCTCCTTCCACTTCCCGTAGTGTTTTCAGGGTTCCTTCATGTTGTAGCGTGCACCTGAATCTTACTCCTTTTTGTGGCTGAATAATATTCCATTGCGTGTATGTACCACATTTTGTTTATACATTTGTACACGGATGGCCGTTTGGATTGTTTCTACCTTCTGATTATTGTGAGTCGTGATGCACTGAACATTGGTGTCCAAGTAACCCAGCCCTTCTTCTCCGTTCTTTTGGGTAAATACCTAGGAGTGGACTTGCGGGTTTGTACGGGAATTCTGTTGAACTTACTGAGGAACACAGCCAAACCATTTTCTACAGCAGCAACAACATTTTACATTCTATTGGCAACATCCTGATTTTTCCACATCCTTGCCAACGTTTGTTGGCAAAATAACAACATTTGTTATTTTTCATTTTATTTTTATTCCCCTCTCCCTCCTGCCACTTTGTTTTTAGTATACCTTTCCTGTTAGGCATGAAGTCCTAGTGGGATCTGCATTTCCGGAATGATTAATGATGTTGACTGATCATCTTTTCATGGGCTTATTGCTAATTTATGTATCTTCGTTGGAGAAATGTTTATTCAGGTCCTTTGACTTTTTTTTTTTTTTTTTAATTGGGTTGTCTTTGGGCGCCTGGGTGGCTCAGTCAGTTAAGTGCTGGACTCGGTTAAAGCTCACATCAAGATCTCACAGTTTGTGAGTTCAAGCCTGGGGTCGGGCTCTGTGCTTACAGCTTGGGATTCTTTTTTTCTCCCTCTTTCTCTGCCCCTCCCCTGCTCACACACACACTCTGTCTCAAAATAAATAAATAACTTAAAAAAAATTGGGTTGTCTTTTTCTTGTGGAGTGTTAGCAATTCTTTATAAATTCTGGATATTAAGCCCTTATGAGGTATATGACTTGCAAATATATTCCCCCATCTCGTGGGTTGCCTTTTTACTTTCTTGCTAATGTCCCTTGATGCACAAACGTTTTAAGTTTTGCTGATGTCCAGTGTATCTATTTCTTCTTTTGTTGTTCTTGTTTCTGGTGTCGTATCTAAATCCACCACCAAATTCTGAGTTAACGAAGATTTATCCCCGTATATTCTCCTGAGAGTTTTATGGTAATAAGGCTTGTTTTGAGGTTGCTGACCCATTTTGAGTTCGTCTTTCTATATGGCATGAGGTAGGGGTCCAACTTCATTCTGTTGCATGTGAAAATCTAGCTGTCCCAATACCATTTGTTGAAGAAAGTGTTTTTCTCCATTGAGTGAACTTGGAACCCTCATAAAAAATCAGTTGGCCATAGATGAATGGGTTTATTGCTAGACTCCTAATTCTAGTCCATTGGGGTTTTTTGGGGGGCAGGGGAATCTATCCCTATGTCAGTACCACATTGTTTTGATTAATATAGTTTTGTAATAAATTTTGAAATCAGGAAGTGTAAGTCTGTCTGACCCTGTTCTTTTTCAAGATTGTTCTGGCTCTCCCTGCAATTCCATATGAATTTGAAAATTGATGTTATCATTCTGCAAACAAGGCTGTTGGAATTTTGAGAGGGATTGTGTTGAGTATGACATCTTTAACAATATTAAGCCTTCTTCCAAAAACATGGACTGTGTTTCCATTTATTTAGGTCTTCTTAACTTTCTTTCAGTGATGCTCTGTAGTTTTCAAAAATAGAAGTTATTTCATCTCCTTGGTTAAATATATTCCTAGGTATTTTCGTCCTTTTAGGTACTGTTATACATGCAGTTGGGTTCTTAATTTCTTTTTTTGCTGCAGGGGTATAAAAACACTATTTTTTGTGTGCTGATCTTGCGCCTTTCAATGTTGCTGAATTCGTTTACTAGCTCTAGTAGCTTTCTTGTGTATTTTATTTATAAGATCTTTAGGATTTTATTTATAAGATCATGTCATGTGAGTAGAGAGCATCTTTTCTTCTTTTCCAGTTGGGATGCCTTTTGTTTCTTTTTTTTTTTTTAATGTTTGTTTATTTTTGAGAGAGAGTGAGCGAGCACACAGGCGCATGCACAGGGGAGTGGCAGAGGGAGAGGGAGACAGAGAATCCCAAGCAGGCTCTGTACTGTCAGCTCACAGCTAGACATGGGGCTCAACCTCAAGAACTGTGAGATCATGACCTGAGCCGAAATCAAGAGCCAGATGCTTAACCCACTGAGCCACCCAGGCACCCGATAGATGCCTTTTATTTCTTGTCTAATTGCTCCGGCTAAAATTCCCAGTACAATGTCAGATAGCAGAGGTGCAATCAAGCATGCTTGTTTTGTTCCTGCTCTTAGAGCCTTAGTCCTGCTCTTAGTCTTTCACCATTGAGTGTGATGTTAGTTGTGGATTTCTCATAAATTCCCTTTATTATGTTGAGGAATTTCCTTTCTATTCCTGGTTTTCTGAGTGTTTTAATCATGAAAGGGTGTTGGATTTTGTCAAATGCCTTGTCTGCATCAAATGAAAAGATTATGTGGTTTTTATCCCTTCATTCTATTAATGTATAACACACTGGTTGTTTTTCTTAAGTTGTACCACTTTGCACTCCTGGGGTAAATTCCACTTGATCGTGGTGTATTATCCTTTTAATACGCCACTGGACTTAGTTTGCTAGTATTTTGTTAAGGGCTATTGGTCTGTGATTTTCTTGTGATGTGTTTGTCTAGCTTTGGCAACAGGGTCATGCTGGCCTCACTGAGGAGTTAGGAAGCGTTCCTTCCTCTTCTATGTTTTGGAAGACTTTGAGGACTCTTGTTAATTCTTCTTTAAGCATTTGGTAGAATTCACCAGTGAAGCCATCTGGTCCTAGATTTTTCTTTGTTGGGATTTTGATTACTGATTCAATCTCTTTATTTGTTATACCTCTGTTGACATTTTTCTGTTTATTTTTAAGTCAGTTTAGGTAATTTGTGTTTCTAGGAGTTTATCCATTTCATGTAAGTTATCTAATTTGTTGGCATAATAAGTTCATAATATTCCCTTGAATTTTATTCTGTAAGGTCAGTAGTAATGTCTCCACTTTGCTTTCTTTCTGATTTTGGTCATTTATGTTTCCTCTTTCTTTTTCTTTATCAGTCTAGCTAAAGATTAGTCAGTTTGTTGATTTTTTTCAAAGAACCAACTTTTGTTTCATTCATATCTCTATTGGTTTTACATTCTCCATTTTATTTATCTCCCATAATCTTTATTATTTCCTTCCTTCTGTTAGCTTTGGGTTTGGTTTGCCCTTTTTTCCCCCTGGTTCCTCAAGGTATAAATAAATGTAAGTGATTGATTTGAGATCCTTCTTCTTCTTTTTTTTTTTTTTTTAATTTTTTTTTCAACGTTTATTTATTTTTGGGACAGAGAGAGACAGCGCATGAACGGGGGAGGGGCAGAGAGAGAGGGAGACACAGAATCGGAAACAGGCTCCAGGCTCTGAGCCATCAGCCCAGAGCCTGACGCGGGGCTCGAACTCACGGACCGCGAGATCATGACCTGGCTGAAGTCGGACGCTTAACCGACTGCGCCACCCAGGCGCCCCTCCTTCTTCTTTTTTAATGCAGGAATTTACAGTTATAAATTTCCCTCTGAGCCTTTTCCAGAGTTCTGACATAATTGGTTTTGACAGTGTCTGTTCTGTGATGTTTCTATGTGGAGGGAACACAAGGTATATTTATATTTATATTTATATTTGTATTTATATTTATATTTATATTTATATTTATATTTATATTTATATTTATATTTATATTTATATTTATATTTATTTTATATGTTTACTTATATGTTTACTTATATGTTTATTTATTTTGAGAGAAAGCACGTGAGTGGAGAGGGACAGAGAGAGAGGGAGAGAGAATACCAAGCAGGCTCTGTGCTGTCAGTGCAGAGTCTGACGTGGGGCTCAATCTCATGACCATGAGATCATGACCTGAGCTGAAGTAAAGAATTGGACACTTAACTGACTGAGCCACCCAGGTGCCCCAGAGGGATGTCAGGCTTCTTGGAGATGCAGAAGGTCCTGGGTTAATTTCAGATTTTGAGGTTCCAACATGATTTAAAAAAGAAAAGTATCAGAACAAAGTTATAAAAACTGGTTTATTGACAGTTGGATGATGAACACTGTGTATTTCTGTGACTTGACATAGGACCCCTTGTGGAGGGAATGCAATTCCAGACTTCATCCTTTGAAGTCTGAGCCCATCCTGCCTCTGATGAGGGCCCCCAGGTCTTGAGGTTGTTCCAGAATGTTGGCTGCAGAACTTACTTCCACTCCCAGCCAGGCCGCTGAGCAAATCAAGGTCTTTAAGTGGGGTTGTTTAGCGCTCTAGTTTGAATGTTGCCTTAAATGTATAGGGCGTATGGGGTGCCTGGGTGGCTCAGTGAGTTAAGCGTCTCACTTCGGCTCAAATCATGATATCACGGTTCGTGGGTTCAATCCCCGCGTCGGGCTCTGCACTGACAGCTTGGAGCCTGGAGCCTGCTTCAGATTCTATGTCTCCCTCTCTCTCTGCCCCTCCCTTGCTTGTGCTCTGTCTCTCTCTCTCTCAAAAGTAAATAAACATTAAAAATTTTTAAAAATGTACAGGACATCAATAACCAAACAAAAGGAGCTTACATCTATGCATCACTTGAAAGTTTCCTCAATCCCTGCACAATGATCAGTTAGGTTGAGTCTCTGCACTGTTTAAGAGGAGAAGGAGGAAGGGTCACTTTTACTTTGAAAGGAGTGGTAAGGACACAGGATGATTCTGGTGACACTGGACCTTAAACCTCTCTAGTTTGATTCCTTCCACTGCCCCTGTCACCTTGCTGGCTGCACCCACCCTGCCAAATCTCCAGGCTCTCCATTTCCTCTCTGACCTCCTCTGCAGAATGACCCCTCTCGTCCCTTCACGCTTCACTCTCACCACCCCCCACCCCACTCCTGTGGATGGTCTCTGTTTCCCTGTTATGGCCACCAAATGATCAGTAGGCACGCAAAAGGTCTAGGAAGTGTATCTCCTTGTCCTCTGGACATCTACGTCACTTACTTGCCTGCTTCCTTTATCCGGTGTTTACAACTTCCCTGTCTGGAGCTGCTTCCCAGGTCCAGCTTTGTGTTCTTCTTTGTTCTTTTAAAGGCGGCGGCACAGAAGAGCATCACAGAAGCTGGGCATGAGCTGGAAGAGTTGGTGGAACAGCTTGTAGACCTTGTCAGGAGTCTTCAGAGTCAGACACACCTCCCGGAGCCCGGACCAGACAATGAAGGGAGCAACCAGAGCTTGGTAGGCACCCAGCCAGGAGGGGGAAAGTGTGTGCCGGGGGCGGGGCTAGGGACAGCTTCCAATTGGAGCAACATGAACGTGTTTGGAAGTTGAAGGATGCAGTAAGTCTTCATCTGTTACCATTTTCCTACTGTCAAACATGTTTGAGCAGAAGCGTGGAATGCTGGAGGCAAGGCGGGGGAGCTTCTGGTGGGTCAGGTTCCATCCTTAGCCCTGTACCTAACCAGCTCTGAGATCCCCAGTGACCTCTGTGCAAATCCTGCAGATAGTGTCGTCCTCATCTTCACTGACCTTTCAGCAGCCTTTGGCCACACCTTCATTCCTGAAGCTTCCTCAGCTTCTAGGACAGGATTGTTCTGACCTTCTGTTTTTCTCTGGCTGGCGTCTTCTCCGTCTGTCTTGCAGACTCACTCTCTTTTCCTCTCCTCAGCAATGAAGTGCCCAGATTCCTCAAGGCTGACTTGTACATCGCTTTTTCTTCCCCCTGCATGGTCTTTCCCACACCATGGCTTTAATTACCACCCTGTGAACACCCTAGCTCCAGCCTGGACCTTTCTCTGAGCTATGGTCTGGTATCTTCCTTCTCACCTTTTCCTCTTGGTATCTCAAAGGTACACTGTACTTAAAGTGCCCCAAACTGGGGTGCCTGGGTGGCTCAGTTGGTTAAGCACAGCACAGAGCCTGCTTCAGATCCTCTGTCCGCTTCTCTCTCTCTGCCCCTCCCCGCTTCAAAAATAAATAAATAAACTTATAAAAAAATGTCCCAAACTGTTTCCATCTCAATGACTGGGCCTGTTATATCCTTCTAAGTGCACAAGCCAGAAACCTGGGAATCCTGTCACCCCTTCCCTCACCAGCCTAAACATCCCTAGAATCTGTTGACTACTCTTGAGCTTTCTGGAGACATCTCTGATCAAAGCCTCTGATCATTTCTTGCCTGGATTGCCACAATAATTAATTACTCCACTCTGTTCACACTGGTCTGCTCTCCTCATGGTCCTCTCAAACACAAATCTGATTTACAACATCTCCAGCGCCATCTGTTTGTGGGGGATTAAGACTCAAATCCCAGCAGTCCTCACAGAACCAACAGGGCCCTGTGGGACTCCTGCCCTTGTCTGCCTCTCCTGTCTCCTTCCATCTGGGTCCCCTCACCCTCCTCACCCTGGGGCTCTTCAAGCTGTAGCCACCGTGGCCCACATCAGTACCCCCAGGGTGTCGTGCTTCTTCCCACCAGCAGGGTGCGCTCCATGGAATATTCTTCTTTCATCCTGCCACCTAGGTAATGCCTGTTCATCCTTCAGACCTAGCTAGATCATCACTTTCCGGGAGAAACCTTCACTGATTTCCTCGAACAAGTCTCCCTATTAGAGAGGCCCTTATGACTTCATTTGTAACAGTTATCACAAGTTGGAACTTGATAATGATTGGTGCCATAATTTATTGCTGTTTGTTCTCCCTCTTCCCCTACCCTGGACTCTAAGCTTCATTAGGGTAGAGACCTTGATGGCTTTTGTTCTTTTGTTCACTCTTGTATCCCCAGGCCTACCACAGTGCGGGACACATAGTTAGGTGTTCAACAAATGCTCATTGAAGGAGTGAATATACAGGTCTTCAGGGATGCAAGGTGTTGGGGGGAGAAAAGCCTGAGGGTCTGACTTTCCCCCTTGGCATTGCTGCTGGCTTGTATTCTGACCTTGGGCAAAAAGAGCTCTGGTATAAAAAAGCGCTCAAGTAGGGGCGCCTGGGTGGCTCAGTTGGTTAAGCGTCTGACTTCGGCTCAGGTCATGATCTCGTGGTTCATGGGCTCAAGCCCTTCATTGGACTCTATGTTGACAGCCCGGAGCCTGGAGCCTGCTTCGGATTCTGTGTCTCCCTCTTTCTCTGCCACTCCCCTGCTAATGCTCTGTCTCTGTCTCTGTCTCTCTCTCTCTGTCTCTCTCTCAAAAAAATAAATAAACATTAAAAAAAAGTGCTCAAGTGATGGGAAAATGCAGGTCGATAAAATTCACTGTGGCAATTTAGTTCACCTCCATGAGGTGTAACTGTAACTTCTTTTTGTATTTATTATTATTATTTTTTTTAATTTTATTTTTTACATTTACATCCAAATTAGCATATAGTGCAACAATGATTTCAGGAGTAGATTCCTTAATGCCCCCTACCCATTTAGCCCATCCCCCCTCCCACAACCCCTCCTGTAACCCTCAGTTTGTTCTCCATATTTATGAGTCTCTTCTGTTTTGTCCCCCTCCCTGTTTTTATATTATTTTCGATTTCTTTCCCTTATGTTCATCTGTTCTATGTCTTAAAGGCCTCATATGAGTGATGTAACTTCTTTTTTTAAATGGGAATAGCAAACCCACCTTGGAAGGTTGTTTTAAAAATTAGAAGTAAGCTGTGGAAAGTACTCAGTCCATTGGGCTGCTACTTTATGAGTGGTAAGAAGAGTGGGATATGCAAATAGGATATGCAAAGTTGGGAAGGAAAGTCAGGGACCAAAGGTGGGAAGGTGGGAGCAAATGGGAGGCTGTGTTGGGGAATGACAGGTTAAAGACAATCAGGGAGCATAGGTTAGAGGCCCGAGAGAGCTGGGAGGACCTGGATGGCGGCAACATGTCTATGCTGGCTCTTGAGAAGAGAGATGATATAATGGTAGCCTCTTGGAGAAGATTATTCTGGCCTCTGAAGCTTATCTTGGTGACTATCTGTATTATTTATTTTGTAAAGCCCCTATAGGATGGGCTTACAAATTTTAATACTTTTTTTGGTATTACTTAAGAAATCCATGTTTATTGTAGAAAATACTAGAAAATACGCAAGCAGTTTATTTTTTATTTAAAAAAGTTTTTTTTTCAACGTTTATTTATTTTTGGGACAGAGAGAGACAGAGCATGAACGGGGGAGGGGCAGAGAGAGAGGGAGACACAGAATCGGAAACAGGCTCCAGGCTCTGAGCCATCAGCCCAGAGCCTGACGCGGGGCTCAAACTCACGGAACGTGAGATTGTGACCTGGCTGAAGTCGGACGCTTAACCGACTGCGCCACCCAGGCGCCCCTACACAAGCAGTTTAAAGAAAGCAAATGAGGGGCGCCTGGGTGGCTCAGTCGATTAAGCGTCCGACTTCTGCTCAGGTCATGATCTCGTGGTTCGTGAGTTTGAGTCCCGTGTCAGGGTCTGTGCTGATGGCTCAGAGCCTAGAGCCTGTTTCAGATTCTATTTCTCCCTCTCTGTTTGCTTCTCCCCTATTCTTGCTCTCTCTCTCTCTCTCTCTCTCTCTCTCAAAAATAAATAAACATTAAAAAAATTTTTTTAAAACAAAGAAAATGAACATCACCCATAACCCCACCACCCAGAAATAACCACTCTTTAATATTTTTGCTGCCCTTTGTATTCTTCCAGATTCCTTTCAAGGCATGTGGTTTGAGGGCCTAATTATGTTTTTAAAAATTTGTGAGGGGGCACATAGAGAATTAGAGATGTCAGAATCAGAATATGCTATTTGATGCATACCTTAAGAGACTTGAATTAATTAATTTATTTTGGATGATTCATCAATAGTCTTTCCTTGGTTTCTTCAAAGCTCGTGACTCCCCACACACCCGAGAGAAAACTGCGAGACATTCTGCATGACTTAGAAGAAATCCGGGAAAAATTACGGGAAAACTTGACATGGAAAGAGGCCCTTGAAGAACAACCACAGGGTAAGGTGATTTTATTTTGTGGAGTATTAAATATGGAAGTTGGGGGAAATGACAGAGTGTTCCAGGGCTTTGTTTTTGGGGGATAGGATCCCAGAGCCCAGCTGTGTTATTCCTGTGGTGCTGTAAATGAGGAAAGAGTGGGCTGAGGTGTTTTTGTGGCTGGATATGTTTTTTGGATATGACTGGCGGTATGATGTAACACAGGCCTTTAAAAAATAGAAACTCATTTTCTGAGACCTATACATCCAGAACCTAGACCTGATTTTGCTAGCTTACTGCTCATCTGTGTTATCTACCTGAGGAGATTCAGAAATAGGCTGTTTTTTTGGGAGTCCGGGTGGGTCAGTCGTTTGAGTGACCAACTCTTGGTTTCAGCTCAGGTCATGCTGTCGCGCTCTGTCTCCCTCTCTCTCTGCCCCTCCTCTACTTGTGCTGTTTCTGTCTCTCTCAAAATAAATAAATAAACTTTTTTAAAAAATTAAAAAAAGGAAATAAGCTGCTTTTTATGTTTAACTATTAAATATCTTTGATAACAAAGCATACGATTTTGTAAATCGTCCTTGATAAGTTCTATTAACATATCATCTCTGGTGAGCGTGCTAATAATAAACAGTAAAAGCATAGAAAGGAACCTTTCTGTTTGACTTTGTACATTCTCTGTTGTAACCCTAGTCATGACTGAAGAACTGTTAGTTCACGCCTGTCCCTTAGACATTAGCTCTGGGCTCCCTCTCTTCTGCCTCCTGGTCTGGCCACTGCCAGCTTTATATGCTTTAGGGACATGTCTCTTATAACGACTTTTATATTCAAATGATCTTGCTCTGCTTAAAAAGTTATTTAAAAAAATTAAAAAAAATTTTTTTTAATGTTTATTTATTTTTGAGAGACAGAGAGAGAGCGTGAGTGGGGGAGGGGCCGAGAGAGAGAGAAAGACCCAGAATCTGAAGAGGCTCCAGGCTCTGAGCTGTGAGCACAGAGCCGGATGCGGGGCTCGAACTCACAAGCCTTGAGATCATGACGTGAGCTGAAGTCAGACGCTTAACCGACTGAGCCACCCAGGTGTCCCTAAAAAAATTTTTTTTAATGTTTATTTATTTTTATTTAAATTTTTTTTCAACGTTTATTTATTTTTGGGACAGAGAGAGACAGAGCATGAACGGGGGAGGGGCAGAGAGAGAGGGAGACACAGAATCGGAAACAGGCTCCAGGCTCCGAGCCATCAGCCCAGAGCCTGACGCGGGGCTGGAACTCCCGGACCGCGAGATCGTGACCTGGCTGAAGTCGGACGCTTAACCGACTGCGCCACCCAGGCACCCCAAATGTTTATTTATTTTTGAGAGAGAGAGAGCATAAGTGGGTGAGGGGCAGAGAGAGAGGGAGACACATAATCTGAAGCAGGCTCCAGGCTCTGAGCTGTCAGCACAGGGCCCAATGTGGGGCTTGAACCCACAAACCACGAGATCATGACCTGAGCCAAAGTCGGAAGCTTAACCTACCGAGCTACCCAGGCGCTCCAGAAAGTTATTTTGTATTTAGGTGGAGAAACATGATCCCTTGGGAGAAGTTTCTCAAGGGAACCAGTTAGAGCACACTTTATTAGTTGCTCCAAAAATTATCTGAGAAATAAGTGTCCTCTTGGCTCCTGTGCACCCCTAAGTTTAGATTAGGTTCCTTAATGATCTTATTTACTTACATAAATTTAAAATCAGAATTTTAGTAGTACCTGGCTGGCTCAGTCGGTGGAGCATGTGACTCGCTCTTCGGGTTGTGAGTTCAAAGCCCATGTTGGGTGTAGAGATTACTTAAAAATAAAATCTTAAAGTAATTAATTAAAATGTTTAAATTTTGGTGTCAAATTTAAAATTTTTAATTCAGCAATCAAAACAATATAAAAGCACACAGTGAAGGTCTGTTTCCCACCCTTGCCCAATTTGCCGATTGCAGTTTCAGTTAACTGCTTGTAGTAGTTTCTTGAGTGCCCATTCAGAATTTACTTACACAAAGTAACATTTTAAAGCACTTATGGCATTCGGTGGGGAGGTCATGGATATTCTGGGTGTCAGAGTGATGCCCTGAAACTGTATTAGCTAATTTATTTGATACATATGCATCTAACCCTTCCCATGTGCCTGGTACTATGCTTGGTGCTTGGAACATGAAGATGAACAAGGTCTCTACCAGTGTTAGAAATAAGTCCAACATCCCAATCAATGGAGGGACACGGAAACTCGGAGCATGGTGAAGCCAGGCTTTAATCAATGTTCTTGCAAGAGCAGGTGTCTGATGGACAGGCACACTCAGGGCAGTTACAGCAGACAATGTATCTCCTGACGTGCAGGTCCCTTCCCTGATTCCTCAGCACTCATTGGCTGAGTACTACAGAGGTTACAGCCTTACCCGGATGGCGCCTATGCCAATGTCAGGCAAAAAGTAGTCTGATTGGAACAAATGTACATTCCCTGAGGTGACGCAGAGACTTTCAGTCCCTCCTCCCTTTGTTCTTTGGTGCATGCTCATTGCAAAGCCTGCGAAAATAAGCCCATGAGATGGAGAGGGGAAGAAGAACCAGGACGTGAAGTGTCTAAGGGTTTGGGACTCCATGGTGTGTGTGTGGGGGGGGGGGGGTGTGGGGAGGGAGGTCATACATATTTCCAATAGGTTGTAAACCTATTTTAATGAGACAGCACAGCTTTTATTTGGTGTTTCTGAAAATGAATCATCTCCCTTACTTCTCACACCAGCAAGGAGCTTAAATCTTACCAGGGAAACAGGCAGTAAAAAAAACTCACCGTGAGAACATGGGGCTGAACATAAGGATGTGGGAAACATGGGGTGCCTGGGTGGCTCAGTCGGTTAAGCATCCAACTTCAGCTCAGGTCATGATCTCACAGTCTGTGAGTTTGAGCCTGGCGTCAGACTCTGTGCTGACAGCTCAGAGACTAGAGCCTGCTTCTGATTCTGTGTCTCTCTTTCTCTCTGCCCCTCCCCTGCTTGTGCTCTGTCTCTCTCTCTCTCAAAAATAAATAAACATTGAAAAAAGATTTTTTTTAATGATTTGGGAAACAAAGGTAACTTACAGCCCACTGACAAGTCCTTGAAACAAGCATAGTGACCTTCCTCTGGGAGTTCAGCTGCCTCCATGCTGACACTTTGCTAGGGGCAAAAGGCAGTCTTAGCTTAACATTATCCCAACCCTCCAGGAGCTTATAAGTCTACTTTAACATATGGGACATTTAACATTCCTTTGGAAACCTCCTTTATCTCTGTCCCCCCAATTATATGTTAGCAGTCATCCTCTAAGCATAAGGAGCATAATATACATCTGAAGGGTTTCATGACTGAGGTTTTACTAGACAGTAATAAATGACTTTTTCCTAACAACAGCTAGCCCCCTCAAGGTCCTGCAAACCTTGCTTCCAAAATTCCTTAGAGACTTACTCTATCCCTAACCCCCTCCCAACTTGAAGGTATATAGTCAGCCACCCCTCACAACCCACGTACAGCTCTTTCTGCCCACGGGTCCTGTCCCCGAGCTTTAATGAAACCACCTTTTTGCACTGAAAATGTCTCAAGAATTCTTTCTTGACCGTTCGCTCTGAACTCCACCATTTCCACATCAATACCTGAGCTAGATGTCCTGTCTGATTCAAGTCTGACACTACAAAAAATCTCTGTGCCCTGATCACGATGTTTGAATAATTCTATTTGCCTTTTTTTTTTGATAAGACTTTTTCCCCTTCCCAATGTTTTGATTCCTTAGTGGAACTCCAAGAAGGTCCATCTTCCTCTGCATGCCCACTGTCTGACCACAGTCACCCTGCCCCCACGAGGACCTCCCGGTTTGCTCAGTGTAAGTATGTAGTCTGCTTAAAACTTGGCTTTGGCCTGGGGCGCCTGGGTGGCTTGGTCGGTGGAGTGTCCGACTCTGACCTGATTTTGGCTCAGGTCACAATCTCAGGGTTGTGGGATCGAGCCCCGTGTTCTGTGTTGGGCTCTGTGCCCAGAGTGGAGCCTGCTTAGGATTCTCTCTCTCTCCACCCCTCTCCCCTACTTGGGCTCTCTCCCTCTCTTTCAAAAAAGAATTAAACAACACAAAACAAAACAAAACAAAACTTGGGGGTCTGCCAGTCCACCTCCCAGCTGCTGGGCCTGTTTTTGGCTCAAAGGGGAGCTGATTACAAATTCCAGGCTAAAGTGGGGAAATAAAAGTTAAGATGGGAAGGGGGGATTGTTACTAGAACCATGATAGAAGACTGCAAATTGACGTACCAGTTTTAATGCCAGTGTAAGTAAACTTTATCACACTCAAAGATACAAAGCCTCTGGGTGGCTCAGTCGGTTGGGCGTCCGACTTCGGCTCAGGTCATGATCTCGCCATTCTGGAGTTCGAGCCCCACGTTGGGCTTTGTGCTGACAGCTCAGACCCTGGAGCCTGCTTCTGATTCTGTGTCTCCTCCTCTCTCTCTGCCCCTTCCCAAATCACACTTTGTCTCTTTCTCTCTCTCTTTCTCAAAAATAAATAAACTTAAAGAAAAAAAAAAGCTACAAAGCTATATTTTGCTCTTAGGGTGAGAGCTAATCATATCCTTGTTCTTTTCCTCAGGGGCCGTCAGTCCGACCTTTGACCTTCGGAGCCACTGCTGTAGTCTGGAGGTGTCCGAGGACTGCCGGGTGGTGACTGTATCTCGCTGCCCGCAGACCCATCTCTGGAGCCACGAGAGGTTTGTGACCTGCCAGGTCTTATGTTCCCAGGCCTTTTCTTCAGGGCAGCAGTACTGGGAAGTAGACACTCAGCACTGCAACAACTGGGCAGTTGGGGTGGCCTCCTGGGGGATGAGGCGCAACCAGACCCTGGGAAGGACCGAAGACTCCTGGTGTGTAGAGTGGAAGGGGACTGGCCAGCTCTCTGCATGGCACATGGTCAAGGAAACCATCCTGGGCTCTGACAGACCTAAGGTGGTGGGCATCTGGCTGGACCTGGAAGAGGGCAAACTTGCCTTCTATTCGGTGGCCAATCAGGAGACACTTCTGTACCAGTGCCCCGTCTCTGCCTCCTCCCCTCTGCACCCTGCCTTCTGGCTGTATGGCTTAAATCCTGGAAACGCTCTGACTATAAGGCCAGTAAAGGTGTAAAGGTTCCCTGGGTCTTAAAACATGGTGATCTCCCGGTTTCTCCCTCTGATTTCAAGCAGCTGGCCACTTCCCAAAGATCCCACTTCCAGAGCTAATGGGTGAGCAGAAGAGGGCTAACTGTAGGCTTGGGACATTGAAACTGCACATTCCCCAGAAAGCATTGACCCTTGACTGGCTCCTGGGAGGTAACTCCTAAGCCCTTGGGATATCCTGCCTGATAAGAGTGTCTGTTTACCTGAGGGCCTCGGGCCAGGAGCTATCACCTTGACCTCTGGAGGGGCTGGAGACTCTGCCTGGGTGCCTGACCCCAGTAAAAGCCCTGGGCTCCAAGGCTGGGGTGAGCTTCCCTTTGTACATTGCCACACACTGTCGCTAACTGTCACTAGGAGAATTAACCTCGTCCTTGTGACTCCGCAGGGAGAGGATAGTTGATCTCTTGGCTCCTGCCCTGTGTGCTGTGCCTTTTACTACTGCTGATTTTAATCTGTATCCTTTCACTGTAATAAATTGTAACCAAGACTACAGTCACTTTGCTGAGTTCTCTGGGTGCTTCTAGTGAATCACTGAACCTGAGAGTGGTTTGAGGGACCCCCAAACTCAGGGCAGATTATTAGTTGCTGTGTAATACCATGGCCACGAATGCAGTGGTTTTAAACAACACACAGCACCTCACAGTTTCTGTGAGGAGTGAGGCACAGTTTCTGTGCCAGGAGTCAGGGCACTGTTGAGACAAGGCCTCTGCTTGGGGGTCTCACAAGCTGCAGTCAAGGTGTGACCCAGCACTGTGGTGTCATCTGAGGCTCAACTGGGGAAGGATCTCCTTCCAGACTTACATGGTGGTTGGCAATATTCAGTTCCTCTTGGGTTGTCAGACTGAGGTCCTCAGTTTCTTGCTGGCTGTTGGCTGGGGACCACCCTCAGTTCCTCACCCCTCACGTCCTCAAAGCCAACAAGGAACAGAAGATCTCCTAGCCAGATGGACTTTAAATCTTGTATAATATAATCACATACACATAATCACATACATCCTATTGCCTTTGCCTTATTCTGTTGGTTAAAAACAAGTTGCAAGTCCTGCCCACACTCGAGGGGAAGGGATTAAACAGGGCAGGAATACCAGGAGGTGGGGGGTCATAGGGGACACCTGACAGTCTGGCCAGCATAGGGTGTCATTTCATTCTTGATTTCCCCTATTTTTTTCCACGTTTATTTATTTTTGGGACAGAGAGAGACAGAGCATGAACGGGGGAGGGGCAGAGAGAGAGGGAGACACAGAATCGGAAACAGGCTCCAGGCTCCGAGCCATCAGCCCAGAGCCCGACGCGGGGCTCGAACTCACGGACCGCGAGATCGTGACCTGGCTGAAGTCGGACGCTTAACCGACTGCGCCACCCAGGCGCCCCATTGATTTCCCCTATTTTTAAAAGTCATTTTATTATATAACACAACAGATACAGAAAACCATAAAAGGGGTGCCTGGGTGGCTCAGTTGGTTAAGTGTCCTACTCTTGATTTCGGCTCAGGTCTTGATCTCACAGGTTCCTGAGTTCAAGCCCCACATTAGGCTCTGCACTGACAGTGTGCCTACTTGGGATTCTTTCTCTCTCTCTCTCTCTCTCTCTCTCTCTCTGCCCCTCACTCTCAAGGTAAATAAAAGAAAACTCCATAATACATGTGGAATATAACAAATTATTATAAACACCCTTATTAAGTACACTTTAGGTCAAGAAATAAAACCTTCCTACCCACCCCAGAAGCTCCTTCACGTGCCTTGTCCTGATCACACAGTCCTTCCTCTGCCTGAAAGGAATCTGACATTTACAGTAATCACTTCCTTAAATTTCTTTATAGTGTTAGCACCCAAATAAACATCCCTGGCCACAAGAGTCTTGCCCATTAAACAACAACAACAACAACAACAACAACAACAACAACAACAACCAGATGTGTCTTTTTCTTAACAGCTTTGTTGAGATATAATTTACATACTATAAAACTCACCTATTGAAAGTATACAAAGCGGGGTGTCTGGCTGGCTCAGTTGGAAGAGTGTGCAACTCTTGATCTTGGGGTTGTGAGTTCAAACCCCATGTTGGGTGTAGAGATTACTTAAATAAATAAATAAATAAATAAATAAATAAATAAAATAAATCTTAAAAAAAATAAAAAATAAAGTGTACAAATCAACCTTTACTGTGGAGTTGTGAAACTCTGATTGTATTTTAGCTTTAGAACATTTTCATCAGCCCCAGAAAGAACCCTCTTACCCATTAGCTGCTGATCCATCTGTCTTGTAGGTCTCTGAATCTACATATCTCCCTCTCCCTTTACTTTCCTTGTAATTCATCTGTAGGACCCCAAGCTGGACTAGCACCCATTTTGAAGATGTGGAAATTCAACTCTGCTGGACTGGGTTTAGCAGAAAGCCTCATTGCACAAACCAGCCAGGCAACCCTTGGCAGTGCATTTAAGCCCTTCTTTCTCCTGTACGATGGAAATAATAGTTATTTGCCCTTCCTTATCTTCCTCAAAGGGTTGCTGAAAAAATTAAAGTAGTAGGTGAGGAAATTAGAAAAATGCCAGGACAATGATAACCACAGCAACAATGACAGAATCATGGCAGCCTCTAATTCACCTTGGCCTCTCACATCTTGAGACTCACATTTAATTTACGTACATATCCTCGAAAACAGGGCCAAGCAAAATTCTTCTATATGTTCTATTAATTTGCTTTCTCACAAACCAGGGTTAGTGGTTTGTCCAGGGCCAGTCAGCTGACAGAACAGGGACCAGGCCGTTTCTCCCCTGTCAAGTCTCTAACCTCAACCCCTCTGATGAGGTCCTGTGCTGAGACCTGGCCTTCCAGTCTGATGGGACACAGCTAGCCCTAGGGCCACGAGGTGCTCTTTTTTTGTGGTTGGTGGTGGTGGTAATCCTCAGTATAGTGGCCTTGGGTTGTCTGAGCAAGGGACAGGGCCTCTCTCTTGGTGCCAGTTGACCATTAAAGGTCTTTCTGTTTTCACTTTCTGCATCACTCACCTTTTATCTTCTCACCCAGAGTCACTTTGATGTTTGCCCTTTAAAAGTACCAAGATTGTGGGGTGTAGCTCAAGTCATGATCTCATAGTTCATGAGTTTGAGCCCCCACATCTGGCTCTGTGCTCACAGCGGGGAGCCTGCTTTGTATCCTCTGTCTCCCTCTCTCTGCCCCAGCTCCCCCATCAAAAATAAACATTAAAAAATTTTTTTTGGGGGGGGGCGGCACCTGGGTGGCTCAGTTGGTTGAGCCTCCGACTCTTGACTTTGGCTCAGGTCATGAGCTTACGGTTCGTGAGTTTGAACCCCATGTTGGGCTCTGCACTGACAGTGTGGAGCCTGCTTGGGATTCTCTCTCTCTCCCTCTCTCTCTGTTCCTCCCCCCACTCACACTCTCTCTGACCTAAAATAAATAAACACTTAAAAAAAAAAGTAGAGAGGCACCTGGGTGACTTAGTCGGTTGAGCATCCAACTTCGGCTCAGGTCATAATCTCATGTCCCGTGAGTTCGAGCCCCACATCAGGCTCTCTGCTGACCGCTCAGAGCCTGGAGGCTGCTTTGGATTCTGTATCTTCCTCTCTCTCTGCCCCTCCCCTGCTCATACTCTGTACCCCCCTCTCTCTGTCTCTCTCTCTCACCCAAAAGTAAATAAACATTAAAAAAATTAAAAAAAAATTTTTTTTTCAACGTTTATTTATTTTTGGGACAGAGAGAGACAGAGCATGAATGGGGGAGGGGCAGAGAGAGAGGGAGACACAGAATCGGAAACAGGCTCCAGGCTCTGAGCCATCAGCCCAGAGCCTGATGCGGGGCTCGAACTCCCAGACCGGGAGATCGTGACCTGGCTGAAGTCGGACGCTTAACCGACTGCGCCACCCAGGCGCCCCTAAAAAATTTTTTTTAAGTTGAGAATAAAGGTTCGCACTCTACTTCTTTGCTTTTGTCTCAAGTTTTCTGTCAGCATAAACTTTCCAGGACACTGTGAAAAGTGGTGCCCTTCCTCAAACGAAACAAAACAAGAATCCTCCAGAATAGAAATAATGAAGCTGAAATGCCAGTGGCTGAAGGGCCTCTCACTTGGATCTATGCCACATGGGGGAAGGAATCATCCACACAGGGATCCACCTGGAAAGACTTCCTGTGGGGATGGAAAGGCTAATGGGCAGAGCACTGGGGACTCCTGTGGCAGCGTCTCACCTTCTCTGCAGGTGTTTCTCTCAAAAACTTACGTTTTCTTGTAGACTTGTCTCTTTTATTCTAGGGGTTAGGGAGAAGGCAGTAATGTCAGTGACAAGGGCCACCTCTATCTCTTCCTCTCTCTTCCCCTCCACTTCTCTCTCTCTCTCTCTCTCTCTCTCTCTCTCTCACACACACACACACACACACACACACACACACACACACACACTTCACCTGCTGGTGAGACACCTACTGGTGTGTCCGTTGTTGGGGTCCAGGGCTTTGGGTTCCTGGAAGAACCACCTACCAAGCAGGAAGCCGCCACCTTCTTAGGGTCACAGCAACCTCTAATACAATTATATCTATCTGTCTCTTTCTTTTCCTCCCTCAAATACTTTTTTTTCTGGAAAAGTTTAATTTGAAGACTTTATTTCCTAGCTGATTGCAGAAACAAACCACAAAATGCAACATGCTGTTCTTTGGAGGTACTTCAGGCTCTCTTGCTTTGGTCAAGGGAAAAATCCCTTCCCCAGGGGCACTTGAGGCTTTTGACAGGAAGGGAGAATCTTCCTTGGTATGTGCTTAGCTCCATCATCCCCCACTTCTGCCTGAGCCCTCAGCCCCAAACCCAAATTTATCTTCATTCGTAATTGCTCAAACCTTAATCACTGCAATGCGTATCTGGCTGGTTCAGTCAGTAAACCAGAGTGTGCAACTGACTCTTGATCTCGGGTTTGTGGGTTCGTGCCCCATGTTGGGTGTAGAGATTACTTAAAAATAAAATCTTACACACACACACACACACACACACACACACACACACCCTAATCACTGGGACGCCCGAGTGGCTCAGTTGATTAAGCCTCTAACTTTTGATTTTGGCTCAGGTCATGATCTCACCATTTGTGGGTTTGAGCCCTGCATCAGGCTCCATGCTGACAGTGTGGAGCCTGCTAGGGATTCTCCCTTTCTCTCTCTCTCTGCCCCTCCTCCATGCATCCCTGCGCACTCCCTCTCTCCTTCTCAAAACAAACATTAAAAAAACCCACCCTAATCATTACATGAGTGTTTGTCCTTCCAGAGGAGTGCAATCTTCTTTAATTATACTTAGGATTAGGCCAAAGATTTGTTTCAATTTGGGATTTGCCTTCCTAGCCAGCCATAGGCTTTCTTAGGACAGGGTTTCCCAAGCTTCAGCCTTTTATGTGCCACGATTCTTGTTACCCTTGCATTATCTCCTGCACCATTTTTTACTTAATATTTTTTCCTAAACCAACTCTCTGACCCCTCTCAGGTACATTCATTTCCAAAGGAAACCTTATAGTTGATCTTAGCCAAAAGGCCAAGAAGCGATTCAAAAGGAAACTTAAAAAGTTACGTAAATGGAAATCAGGGTCATGTGTCTTAAATAAAGGGGTAATCCTAAATATATGTTTCAAGGAAAACAAAACAAGGTGACTAGCCTGGTTCTGTCCTCTAGGGCTCTGATCCTGGGATTCGTCACTTGCTTGCGTGCTCTCTTGCAAGAGGAGATTATCACGTGTTACAGACTTCCTGAGGCTTTCATTTTGGCTTAATTAGGGTAGAAACCATAATAGAAAAGGGGAAAAACTTTCTGGCCACAGGGGTCATTGTTTCTAATGTCCCTGCACCATCTACAATGACCTCTTGTTCCACTACTTTGGGAAACCCAGTTCTAAGAGATTGGGCTAATGCGGTCTGGAAGACTATGTCTTCCTTCCCTGCCCAGTGAAATCTTTTTCACCTTTATATTTCAAAACAAATATGCCTTGGGGGAGAAAACCTTATGCCTTTGGTCAGGACACAATGTCTTGGAGTTACCATAGGATCTTTTCTTCACCACCTTCTGCACAGTTAGTCACCAAGTAGTGACATTGGATTCTGCCTTCTCAAATCATTCCAGCTCTGGCCCCTCCTTTTCCCTCGGCGTCTTCTCTGGCGCAGACTCTAATCGCTTCTCTCCCAGATTATTTTAATCCGAGCCCCTCTGTCTCTAGTCAGAACCCTCTTCCCATCTGTTCTCATTCTGCTAATTTGAGCTTCCCTGAAAACACAAATCAGAGGTTACTCCTCCATTGAAAACACCCCCAGCGCAGGGTGCCTGGGTGGTTCAGTCAGTTTAAGCGTTCGACTTCAGCTCAGGTCCTGATCTCATGGTTCATGAGCTCCAGCCCCACTTCAGGCTGTGTGCTGACAGCTCAGAGCCTGGAGCCTGCTTCGGAGTCTGAGTCTCCCTCTCCCCTGCTCACACTCTCTCTTTCTGTCTCTCAAAAATGAATAAACATAAAAATTTTTAAAAATAAATAAATAAATAAACTTAAGAAAAAGCGGACCCACTAGTACTAAGAGTGACCAGGAAGGCCACTCGGGCTAAAACCATGGTCATTTTCCTGGGAGCTCTCTGGGGATATTTGCATTTTTGCTGGGTTAAGGCATGGCGTTGCTTGGGAGATCATTTGTTAACAGTGCCCTGTAGGAAGAGCTGACGACGGGAGGAATGGGACACCATCACACGAGTCTTGTTGGTTTTGGCCAAGGAAGGAAAAGATTATGAGATGCCACCTATTTTGTGGAAGGGTTTGAAAGGTTTGGGTACCTGGAGAATGATTTGGAGGATTCTGGTGAGAAGAAAGAAGGGTGCCCAAAGATGAACTACCTGGTCCACCACTTGTCTCCCATAATAAATCAGTGATGTTCAGTACTTTGCCCCTAGCACCTAGCTCAGAGCCTCACACCTCCTGGAGACAATAACTACTTGTTAAATGACTGAATAAACATAATATCCTACATCAGTGCCTCCATGAAAGCATATTGCTATTCTTCTAAATATTTCTATTAATTTTATTTAAAAGATCTAATTATTGGGGCGCCTGGGTGGCTCAGTCGGTAAAGCATCTGACTTCGGCTCAGGTCATGATATCACAGTTTGTGAGTTCGAGTCCTGCGTCGGGCTCTGTGCTGACAGCTCAAAGCCTGGAGCCTGCTTCGGATTTTGTGTCTCCCTCTCTCTCTGCCCCTCCCCCACTCACGCTCTGTCTCTGTCTCTCGAAAATAAATAAATGTTAAAAAAATTTTTTTAAAGATCTAATTATTAAATTAACTTTGACATCGTACAAAAGATGATGGTACTAAAAATTAATTCATAATCGTTACACGTTTTCCCTTCTTTGTATTCTCAGCCAATATCTATGTTCATCCATTAGTTTTAATTACCCGGTGGACACAGGCGCATGCTTGTAAAAGTTCAAAACTACACAAATATAGAGGATAAAAGTTGCGTAAATGGATAGATCATAGTTCGTTTTTATATAGCTGTAATTCTATATGTGGTTTTAGATTTCTATTTTTTCACTTACTTTGTAAATCCTTTTCCATGTCTGTAATAGTCATTAGTTTTAATGACCCGAAAGTTCTCCAGTTTATTTATTTGTAATCTCTACACCACTGTGGAGCTTGAACTCATGACTGTGAGATCAAGAGCTCTGCCAAGTAAGCCAGCCAGGCACCCCATAATGACAGCAAAAGTGCTAATAATTTTATGTCATACTTAATTTATTCCCCTATAATTACATGTTTTCCATTTTTAAGTACTGTGTAATGTTGCTATAAATAGAATATGTGTATATATATATATATATTTCTTCTTTTGTATTATTTTCTTGAAATATATTTAATTGTGATTTCTTGGCAGAAATAAACAGATATTATACATTTACTATTCTATGGAATTTTTGGTTTTGCAGAAACAGCCTGTGGCCTAAAATTTTTTGAGAATGGTTGATATCTATAATAAGTCAGCAAAAATTTTAATGTCTTTACAGTGATCAAAAGTTATATTAAATGCACTTTTGCCTTTCAGACTTTACAATTTGAGTGGGCAGGCTAACCAATTTGCCCTTGGAAAGGTAATGCATGTCAGCAAATGAATTCCAAATTAAAAAATGCAGTGAAGGGTGATATGTGAGCGTGTGATCTGTTAGGCAATGTGATAAATGCTTTATCTAGGTTTTATTTAATTACCAAAAGAGCCCTATGAGATAGCTCCATTTTGCAGACGAGGTTTAGGTTTTTCAGAGAGGTTCTGTAACTTGTCCAATGTTGCACAGCTAATAAAGTGTTGGAGATGAAGTGTAGACTCCAGAGCCCATGCTCCTACCCATTCCATAAGGGAAATTAGACCACTTGTGGGAAGGATGGATCTGAGAGGCTTCTCAATACCAACTATCTCTTAATTGGGGGTATTTGTTTTACAATCTGTATTTGAAAGGAGCTTAAGAAAATTATGAAGTAAATTGGATGCAACTTCATCAATACATGAGGGCTTTTTTTTTTTTTAAGTATAGTTGACATACAATGTTACATTAGTTTCAGGTGTACAATATAGTGATTCCACAACTCCAAATTATGCTGTGTTAAAGATGAGGATCCTAGGTGGAAAAATTTCCTTTCCACATGGCTAACTATCAAATGCCTTTTAATAAGTAGTTGTGTGGAGTGACAGACCTTCCAGCCAAATCAAGCAAGCAGAACCCGTGTCCTCTAGAGACCTGTCCATGTGACTATGCAGAGGACATGGATGTTTGAACAATGAACCAAGAGCAAATGCATTACAAGGCAAGATAAAATATTTACTCTGTATCAATCAGGCATTGGACTTTTCCACCAGAGCAGGCTTGAGAGGAAAAGGAAGAAGTCTTCCTGGAAGCAGTGGGAGACAAAAGTGAAGAATGGATGATGGATGCTACTTTGGGTTTAACTTTAGAGAGCAAAGATAGAAGGTCTGAGATAGAAGGATGGATGCTACTTTGGGTTTAACTTTAGAGACCAAAGATAGAAGGTCTGAGGAGTGGGGCCAATTCCAGTCCAAGTTTTACTGGCCTCTTGCCTGGGACTATGTCTAACTCACCAATCAGAGGCCAGCCTCTTATTTCACCCGATGTTGGTCATCTTCTGCCCACTGGCCCAGGGTGTCCCACTGTCCTGGGATGCAGAGACAGGCTGTGTGGCAAGTTCCTCCTTTGATGGGCATAAAATCCGGATCCTGTTATCTCCTGGCAAAGGTACTGTGTTCAGACCTCCCTATGTCCCCTGCACAGTTGAGGAGGCATCAGGTTTGTCTTGTGATGGTAGAACTCCTTCCTAGCAGCATTCTGGAGGAAAATTCCATCAATGCCTTCTAGATTTCAATGTGTCCTCTTGGCTTTATCCAATATACTTAATACATAGTAATCAGTCTGCAATATCCCAACAGTAAATTCCACTGCCAGTAACGCCATCCCCTGGCTTGTGTTTCGCTGCAGTGCGTCATCACGTGGCTCTTACTTAGGCTCAGACACGTGTGCACAAGTCTCTTTCTTCAAAATTCATTTTGTTTATTCAACACTTATAAATCACTGACCATGTACCATGCACTATTCTGTTTTTCTACTATAGTAACTCATTTAATCTTCACTACAATTCCATGAGGTGTTACTACTATTTAGCAGATGAGGCACAGAGAGGTTAAGCAATTTGTTTGATGATGCACAGCTAGGAACTGGCAAAACTGAGGTTCAAACCTAGGCAGGTGGACTCCAGGGTCCCTGATCTTAACCCCTGAACTATGCTGTCTCCAGGAGACCTTCAGAGTGATCCCTGATGGATGTCTGTTAATATCATGAGAAGGACATAAAGCTCAAGGGAGGGCAAGGGAGGCATAGCCTCAGAAGTATAGCTGATCAAGAGATGTAGAGGTGTTTTAAGAAGAAACTTACATTGCCCAGGAGGCCCAGACACCCTCTCCCCAATTTAATGAGTGTTGGTCTCCGTTTGTGCCAAACCATTAATTTTTGCCTGCTGACAGTGGTTGCGGATTGCCTTCTTTCTGCGGCCCTTAAGTCTGGATTTTTAAGTAGGCTTTATTTACAAAGGAGTTTGCAGTATTAACTGTGTGATGTTCTCCTGCCAAATAAACTCTTCTTAGTCCTCTGCCTTCCAGACATTTCAACTAATAGAAATGCCAAAGCCATTGCCCAGCACACATGTACAACACCATGAAGGCCTTGTCTCTCATGCTTCTGGAGAAGGTGCACAGAATTCACATTGTAATCAGCTGGCAATGCTGTTGCAGAGCTCCTGGGGTCAAGATTCTCCACAAAGGGTTGCTTGGAGCAGGCAGTGCCCTAAAGAATTTGCCCGCCTATAAAGGGCCTTTGTCCTTTGTCATCCGATATTTGTGTAATTTATTTTTTTAAGGAAACATTTTTTTCACATGTATTATTTTATGGGATCCTCCAAACAATCCCATAAGGTAGAAGTTTGGGAAGAGATTATAGTCTTCATTTGGGAGAGAGGAAACTAAGGCACAGACAGGTGACTTGCCCAGGGTCACTCACTAAGGATGGCAGAGCCAAGGTTTAGTCTCAGCTCGACTGCCTTTGGCAAGTCGCAGTATCTCTCTGGGTCTTGCTTTTCTTACCTATAGAGTAATGGTATTGGAATAGGGGCTCTGTAAGTGTCTTTTCAACTCAACCATTGTGTAATACTGAAATTCAGAAGAAATCCTTTTCCCTGAAAGATCTGGTTATCAAGACTCCTGAATTTCACATTTCCATCTGTCTTATTTGTGTCCATCCTGGGATAGGACTTCATTATCTCCCGGTGAGCAGGGAGTGTATCTCTCCTATCTCCCTTCTTATACTATAGAGCATTTTTTTGGAAGGGCTCTCTCTCCTATGCTCCGTAGGGACATCATTATATTAAGGAGGCAGAATACTGTTGTAAGTGTAACAATGTATATGCCTAAAACCTGTGGCTTGTAACTTTTCAGTGCCCTTGATGATGATAATGATAGCTGAAATCAATACAGCAGGTACCATGAGTCAGGAGCCGTACCAGATGGTTGACGTGTATTATCTTATTCTTCAAAACCACCCGAAGACATACGTATTGTTATCATTATTGCCACATTATGGAATGGACAGATTGGAGAAGTAGAAGAATTTACTCAGGATCACATACCTGATTAGGCAATGGACTCTGGATTCAATCCCATGCAATCTGTCAGCAGCGCTTAACTGCTACACCACACCCCATGGCTTCTCCTAGGAGAAAGGGGGATTGTACTTTGCACACATTTTATTTCCTTTAAAAACTTATTATGTAATATTTAAGATAGAAAAAAAGGCACATTATGCAGATAGTGTTTCCTCATTAATTATATATATATCTGTATCTATTTATCTCTTTCTTCTGCTGCATGCCAAACACTGTCCTAGCATTTGGGATGTAGCAACAAATTTCTCCAGACAGGGTCAGGAGGGAATTAAGGCAATATTAGAAAAGTCAGTAAGAGTTCATTATCCAGTGTCATCTATTATGTCCAGCATCCAGTGTCCAGCATTATGCTCAGCAAGCGTAACTAAAATATCAGAAGACCCTTCTCAGAGGAAACCACAGAAAGCGACTTAGTTTGGTTTAGAAACTAAGTTTGACTTAGAGCAGAAGGAAGTCATTAAGTTTGGTACAAAGAAATGAATCTGTTTACAAGGACAAGGTAAAAAAAAAAAAAAAGAATGCCATTATTTAGAACTGTATTTTGTAAGCATCACAGGCAAAAAGCAGCTAGGGTGGTGGTTTTGTGTAGTGGAAAAGGCTCTATCCCAGGAGTCAGTCACCCTTTAATCAATCAAGCACTTTCTGATAAGGTGTGGATGCTACTGAAAACCAGGTAGACAGGTCGCTGCCCTCCTGGAGATTATAGTCTGGTGAGAATAATCCCGTCTTGAGTCACTGCCAGGCTCTAATGTGACCTTGGACAAATAACTTCTCCTGCCCCAATTCTGCAAAATAAATGGGGTCAGACTAGCGGATCTACTCCTCAAATTCTGAGCCCCAGGCGTATCTGCTGTCGCGGCGCCCTGGGGAAGGTGGGCTAGGCTCCCTGGCCCTGCGCCGCGGCCTGCCGGACGCCGGGGGCGCCGCGCCGGCCCTGAGAGCGTTCGCGTTCCGAAAGCGCTTGTCCCTCGCGGCGCCCCGTCGGCCCCGCCGCCGCTGCCGCCGCCGCCCGCGGAGCCGGAGGAGGCGGAGCTGGCGCTGTCCTGGCTCCCGAGCAGGGAAGCAGCAGAGGAGGCGGCGCGGCGGGCCCCGGCCGAGGCTCGGGCGGGGCGGCGGGGGAGGCTGGCAGCGGCACCGGTAGCGCGGGGAGAGGGGCGCCGTGGGCTGAGCGCTCCCGGCGAGAGGAGTCCGCTCCATGCGTGCGGGCCGAGCCCGGCCCCTGCGAGCCGCCGACATGAAGAAAGACGTGCGGATCCTGCTGGTGGGAGAACGTGAGTCCGCGCACCGGGGCCGGCCGCGGCCACCGCAGCCCCTGCCGCCCCGGGCCTGCTCGCCCCTCTCCGCGCTCTCGGGCCTCCCAGCCCCTTAGCTCTTCCCTTTCGGCAGCCCGCTGGCGGCCCTCAAGCTCTCACCTCACCCTGGGCCCTCTTAACACATCCCGACCCTGACCCCCAGTCGTCCTCTCGAGCCTTGTCTCTGTGAGTCTCTGACCGCCAGCCTCATCTCTCCGAAGGTCCTCTCCTCCTTTTCCGCTTCGAATCCTTTCCTCCTGGGCCTCAACGCGTTTCCGAGGCCGCTTGCCTTTCAGACCCTTTTCTCTTCGTGGAGAGTCCCTTGTCACTGCCGGGCAGGTGCTGAAACAGGCCGACTGACCAATTGGGATGGTGTGAACTGGCTCCCGGGGAAGCTAGGGGGAGGGGGACGCAGGACTGTTCGACTTGCGGGCAAGGTCAGGTTTCTGCCTTTTTTTTTTTCTTTTTTTCTTTTTTCTTTTTTCTTTCTCTTTTTCTTTTTCTTTCTCTTTCTCTCTTTGTCTCTTTCTTTCCTTCTTTCCTTCACGTTCGCGGTCTTCCCACCCTCTGGCATTGACTTCAAGGTAGGGAACGTTTTTAGAGATACTTGCACTTTACATTGGAATAACTTCTGTTATGCTCGCTGTTTCCTCAAAAATTTACTCTCAAGTTCAAGTTATACAAGTTACACAAGTGCTTAATGAATGAATAATTATCTGGGGAGGGTTCTTTAGTTGAGAGAATTATTCTTACCCTAAAGCCTAATTTACTCCCCTCTTTTTAAGCATTATTTATTCCGTAGCTTGATAATTATTTTATAAATAACAGGCACACAGGAAAACAGACACATGCACATACACATAAGACCCCCTAGACATTCTTAGATTTCACCCTTTTAAGATACAATAAAGGAGAAATGCCTCTGTTTACTAACTTGGGGACAGTACAACAGGGACTTCTTGATATCACTTGGCTGGTTACATGACTCATTTGGTAGGACTAAAATAAGAAAGTGGGCTGGGAGAACTGAATTGTTTGTTTGTACATTAGTTAATGCTCTGCCATTGCTGTTTTGAAGCATTCTTTTCCAGACTCCATTTCAGCCTAGAGTAGCCCCTCCAGGTCACTGTGATGCACTCCCAAGGAAGAAAGCTAACACATTTTTACCCTTCTCTGTAGTGTTCTTTGATATTCATTGAAGTCTCTGTTCACCTGCTCTGTGGAGAAGTCTTTAGAATCAGAATTTGGAAGTAAGCTTGGCCTGACACTGTTGTCTTTTGGGTTTGCAGTTGTGAATTTTAGTCTTTATTTATTATTGTATCTTAATCTGTATTTTGCATCAGTTTCCTTGACAAAGTTCAGGAAGGTGTTACTTAACATGTGATTCATAGCTGATGCATTTGGAATATGGTAGGGAAAGTGAGTAGACGAGCCACTTAAAAAGCTGATCCTTAACTGTCATAAAATCGTTTTATAGTATGGTGATTGTAATACTAATGTTCTAAAAGCAGAAATCCTATGTTTTGGTTTTAGTTTTAGGAAGCATATAATTCATCTGTGAAACATCTAAATGGAAATGCTTTATATGTGTAAGATATATTGACAGCCTTAGTGCATTTAAGTTAAAACGTTAACAGTATTACTTATTTAGAAATACACAAAAGAACTAAAAATTTGTTGAGAAAATTAAAAGCCATGTTCTGCAGATATGAAAGCAAACAGGAGAGTTGAGAAAAGTGTGCATGCAAGAGTGTTTTGATTATAGGGAGTTACCTGACCTAAGAGAAAGTCTTAGTTTTTGAGGAAGACATTTTTCTTGAAAACGTTTGTACCAAAAGCTTTAGGCCAGCTACCATATATATGATTTTTTTCACATTTAAAAATATTAGGATTATATTTATGTGAAATATGTAATTTTAGTGAGTTATATTAAAGGTTGGTATTTTGGGAGGAAAAAGTTGGAAAGATTAGTTTTCTTTTTTTTTAATTCATTTTGAGAGGGAGAGAGTGCACACGTGTGTGTACTTGTGCAACTGTGTGCACATGATTGGGGAGGGGCAGAGAGAGAATCCCAAGCAGGCTCCAAGCTGAGCAGCACACAGAGCTCAAAACCATGAACTGTGAGATCATGACCTGAGTTGAGATCAAAAGTTGATGTTCAACCGACTGAGCTGCCCAGGTGCCCCAGAAGCATTACTTTTTGAGATTTAATGTAAATATTTGTTAGCTTTAGCCTAGCTGCCCCACTTTAAATGCTAGGTAAACATAACTGTGACGAAGGCTATTTTAATACTGGTCTAACACATGAATTTATCTGGAAAACCACTTTTTTAGGTAGAAGTGGTAGTAACTTAGTTGTCATTTTAAGATGGTTAATTAAGAGAAATGGGAAAAGCAAACAAACAAACAAAATCCCCACATCATTTCTGGTATTATTGTAGAGACTGTTCCTTTGCTTTCACTTCAGTACATCTTATTGCTGTTAGCATCTGTCCCAGAACCACACAGCAGCTGCTTCATTCACTGAAGCTCCCAAATAGTTGTGAATGGTTTCAACATTCTCTTGGCTAAACCTATAATGTCCTCCGAAGGTGAAACAGATCTTTTTTTGGCCCATCCAGAATCTGGATTCTGATCCATCCAGGCTTAAGTGCTAACTGATGCTTACTGTCTGTTTAGTGCTTAGATCAAAGAAGTTAGATTGTCTATGAATTTTAAGGTAATTATTTGCAGAGAAAGCCAAAGTGTTTTAAAGATCATTTGCACCTTATCTTAATTATCGAACACAGTGAATACCATTCAGGCCATGTTAAAAGTCAGTTGCCATTCTTGAAACAAAACAAAATTTTTAAAATCATTAAAAATGCAAGCATGCAAAAACAGTTCTCAGGTTATGATTTTTCATGGTCAGATTCTTTGGCCAGAATTTGTGTTTAACGATGTTTGCGTTTAGTATGCTTAACAAATGTCCTTGTTGCGATAAAATTAGCATGAGCCTTAATACCATTTTATCTAAATCATGTAGGTACATTAAAATTACACAAGATTTAGTTTTAGCGAAGTCTTGTTTTTAAGTTGAGATATGTTTGTCTTCTGATCAAACTCATTAAGAAAGTGGAACTGTTATCCTCTTTTTGAATGAATCTGGTCAGAAGCACCTGGGTGACTCGGTTGGGCATGCGACTTCAGCTCAGGTCATGATCTCACAGCTCGTGGGTTTTTTTGTTTTCTTTTAATTTTATTTTTTATTTTTTAAGATTTACATCCAAATTAGCATATAGTGCAACAATGATTTCAGGAGTAGATTCCTTAGTGCCCCTGACCCATTTAGCCCATCCCCCCTCCCACAACCCCTCCCGTAACCCTCAGTTTGTTCTCCATGTTTATAAGTCTCTTCTGTTTTGTCCCCCTCCCTGTTTTTATATTATTTTTGTGTTCCTTCCCTTATGTTCATCTGTTTTGTCTCTTAAAGTCCTCATATGAGTGAAGCGATAGGATTTTTGTCTTTCTCGAATTTCACTTAGCATAATACCTTCCAGTTCCATCCATGTAGTTGCAAATGGCAAGATTTCATTCTTTTTGATTGTCAAGTAATAACTCCATTGTATATATATACCACTTTTTCTTCATCCATCCATCGATGGACATTTGGGCTCTTTCCATACTTTGGCTATTGTTGATAGTGCTGCTATAAACATGGGGGTGCATGTGTCCCTTTGAAACAGCACACCTGTATCCGTTGGATAAATGCCTAGTAGTGCAATTGCTGGGTGGTAGGGTAGTTCTATTTTTAGTTTTTTGAGGAACCTCCATGCTGTTTTCCAGAGTGGCTGCGCCAGCTTGCATTCCCAACAGCTCATGGTTTTGAGCCCCGCCATCAGGCTCTGTGCTGACAGCTCCGAGCCTGGAGCCTGCTTCGGATTCTGTGTCTCCCTCTCCCTCTGCCCCTCCCCTGCTCGCTTGCTGTTTCTCTCTCTCTCTCTCTCTCTCTCTCTCTCTCTTTCAAAAATAAACAAACACTAAAAAAAAAAGTTTAAATGAATCTGTCACTCTTACCCAATGTCTAACTGATTAGCTTATCATCGAAACTAGTTGAAGCCACTACAAGCTTCGATTGGCTCTGGCCTAGGCTTTTGTAATATCTCCTTAACCAGTCTCCCTCCTTCTAATTTTGTCCATTCTCTATGTAGCAGGTAATCATCTTTAAAAAAGTATCTCAGATCCTGTTACCCGTTTTTAAAATTCTTTGATGATTTCTCCTTTCACTTAGAAGAAAGTCCAGACTTCTTTATGCAGGCCTGCAGACGCCATCACAGTCTGGCCCTTGCTTCACTCTTGTAGTGCTGTCTACTGCTTTCTCTACAAGAAGGCCCTGACTCAGGCAGTTCTTGTGTGCATATTTGTTCACTTGTCTTTTGGGCTGGAAAGTAAGCTTCATGAGGGTGGTGGATTTGCCTCGTTTTATTGCTGTATACCCCGTGCCTGGAATAGGCCTGTCACAAAGTGAGCACTCAAATACAGTTGACCTTAGGTGGCTTAGTTGATAAGCGTCTGACTCTTGATTTTTGACTCAGGTCGTGATCTCATAGTTGTGAGGTTGAGCCCTGCATCGGGCTCATGTTGGGCGTGGAACCTGCTTAAGATTCTGTCTCCCTCTTCCTCTACTCCCCTACCGCATGAGTGCTCTCACTCTCAAAAAAAAAAAAAAAAAGTCAAATACAGTTGACCCTTGAACAACATGCAGTTCAAACTGTGTGGGTCCCTTTATACAGGGATTTTTTTTTTACACTATTGTAAATGTTTTTCCTTATGATTTTCTTTTTTTTTTTTTAACGTTTGTTTATTTTTGAGAGAGAGAGAGCACGCCTGCGCACGAACAGGGGAGGGGCAGAGGATCTGAAGCTGGTGCTGATGGCAGAAAGCCTGTTGCAGTTTTCAGACTCTCGAACCGTGAGCTCATGACCTGAGCCAAAGTCGGACGCTTAACCACCCAGGCACCCCCCCCCTTATGATTTTCTTAATAACATTGTCTTCTCCAGCTTACTTTATTGTAAGAATACAGTATATAATACATAAAATATGCAAAATATATGTTAATAGACTGCTTATGTCATTTGTAAGGCTTCCAGTCAACAGTAGTTATCAGTAGTTGAGTTTTGGGGGAGTCAAAAGCTATCTGAGGATTTTGAACCGCCAGGGGGGTGGAGAGTTGGTTGGCGCCCCTAACCCCACATTGTTCAGAGGTCTTCTATAGCTTTTGGAAGAATGAAGGAGTTTAGGTTAGTTCCATTTATTTAGACTTTGCTTGTTTTCCAAATCACTCTTAGTCATAAAAATTTGATTCTTGTTCGTTCGCTCTTTCTTTCATTCTTTTAATTTTAAAAAGAGACAGCACAAGCTGGGGAGAGGGGCAGAGAGAAAGGGAGAGGGAATCCCAAGCTGGCTCCATGCTTAGCATGGAGTCCAATGTGGGGCTTGATCCCACGACCCTGGGATCGTGACCTGAGCCAAAATCAAGAGTTGGACGTTTAACTGAGCGAGCCACCAAAGTGCCCCTGCTCATTCTCCTTTCTCAAATCCGGTCTGATATGTGGTTGCTGTTAGCATTTGAAGGGGCAGTGTTCATCCAGTCTCTTGTTCCAGGTTCTTAGCTTTGTTTGACCTGGGAGATTCCTGTGTTCTGGCCATAAAGTATACCAGTGACTTCTAATGATGGGGTCACGTCTATTCCATGTCTTGGCTGCCCCAGTTCTATTCCTTGCCAAAAGAAATAGAAACACCAGAGGTTGGGGCACCTGGGTGGCTCAGTTGGTAGAGTGTCCGAGTTGGCTCAGGTCATGATCTCACAGTTCATGAGTTCTAACTCCTGCATTGGGCTCTGTGCTGACAGCTCGGAGCCTAGAGCCTGCTTTGCATTCTGTGTGTGTGTCTCTCTCTCTGTTCCTCCCCTGCTCACACATTGTCTCTCTCTCAAAAATAAAGATTAAAAAAAAAAAAAAGAAAGAAAGAAAGAAAGAAACACCAGAGGTCATCTTAGTGGGACTGGGAAACAATTCTTCAGGCATAAGATAAGAGTGAAAGAAACTTCAGTAATAAGCTAGCATTTATGGTAGAAAAAACTTTCTACAATCCTTTTAAAGCCGTATTGCTTTCCATTCTGGTCTTTGTTAAATGATATTTGAAGATTAAACTCCATTTTCAGTTATACTGTGTTTAGTACCTGGATGATAGTCTGTGACCGAGCATGTTCAAGCATAGTCTACATAGTCTTTTCTGTTCAGATAGAGTCTGTTCTGTATCATTCTCACATCTGTATTAAAACTCATCTTTTTGTTCCTCTGGCACCATTTGGGCCCTAGTGTTGATATAGTTCAAAGGAGAGGGATAGACCGTAACATTGTTCTTCTGCAGCCCAGATAGTCTGATTTGATCAATGAAATTTTCCTTTGGAACAATACTCAGCTATTGCTACAAATGCCAAAGTTTCCCAGTTAAAATTCTAACTCCATAGTCACCCTCCTGCTCCCTGTATATTCTAATTTCCTAATTTAGGAAGAGTCAACAAGGCTTCTTAAGAAGCCAATAAAAATGAGGAGTAGGGCCCTTTGCCTCTTAAAGCACGGGGTGTTTGTTATCAAGAAAAATAGCCAATATGGCTCGTAGGTTGGTATTTGGAACTAGAAAGTGTTATTTCTGCTTCATGAATATTAGGAATTTGCTGTCATTTAGCAGTAGATGTTCAAAAGATGTGATGAAAAGACAAAGAAATTTTTAGCCTGGATAAATCTAGATAATTTGTTCTATAGTGATGAATTATGTTTCCCATGGATGACCTACTTAGAAGCGTGGAGTGTCAGACAGAACTGTAGCATGTTGTGTTGAACTGAATCAGAAGGCCTTCTCTCTTTGGGGATAATTGTGACCATGCCTTTTGTTCTTACAGATCACTTCAGTGTTTCTCAGGCAAAACAGGAAATAGAGACCATTAAATGGCTAGTTAACAAAGAATAATTTTTTGTCCTCCATATAATATACTTATATCAAATACATATATTATATTTTTACATGTATTTATTTATACTTAGGTATTATAAATTATGTAACAATATCATAGATTATATTTATCTTGCATATAAAATTTAATTGGTAGAGTAATTAGAGAGGTTTCTTCCTTTATGGAAATTATTTTTTGGAGCAGTTAAAAATATCTAGTGTTTATACTCCTGCCATTGTCAAAGAGCCTTTTTGATTGTAGGCTTATTTAAATAATTTTTAAGGGGCGCCTGGGTGGCTCAGTCGGTTAAGCGGCCGACTTCGGCTCAGGTCATGATCTCGCAGTCAGTGAGTTCAAGCTCCGCGTCGGGCTCTGTGCTGACAGCTCAGAGCCTGGAGCCTGTTTCAGATTCTGTGTCTCCCTCTCTCTGACCCTCCCCTGTTCATGCTCTGTCTCTCTCTGTCTCAAAAATAAATAAACGTTAAAAAAAATTTTTTTTAATAATTTTTAAAATTTAGTATTCTAAAATGTCTTCCTTGTTTTTAAGGTCCTCATTTATTTTTGCAGTTAAGATTAGCCTAAAGTTAGCGGCCTGTTGTAATTTTAAACCTGCCGATTCCCTATTTCTTTGATAGTCTTACTCAGGGTTTGGTTGTTAAGCCTTAAGGGAAGCAAAAAGCTCTAGTTTAGATTCACTGAAGCATTTCTTAACTTAATCACATCTGATCTTTTATTAAAGTAGCTATCATCTTACTGCTCTTCCAAAAGGAAACCCAAAATGATACTAATGAAAATGTGCTCATTTTCTCCTAAATTACTATAATGTGTCTCGCTCTAATTTTAAACTTTTTTTTTTTTAAAGAGGAAATCACTCTTGGATTTTTATATGAAGGAAATTCGTGTTTGATTTTTAAAAGGCCTATTATGCAATTACTTCAGAAACTAGATTCAGTTGTTGTATTGTAGTGAGTACTAAACTGCATCAGATTCTTTAATGGGTGAGGCACAATACGAATGAATAAATAAATGAAAATGCCATACTCTAAATGATAGTACCCATATAAATAACTTAAATGGAATGCTTCTTACTTTTTGGTACCACTGTCTGTATCATCAAGCATCATAAAGCTCTTTAATTGTTGCAGTGTTTACAGTGCCCTTCTCCTGCTGGGGGTGGGGGTTCCTTTTCTGTCTCTGAGGCCTGCCATGTCGGAGTAGACCTGGTGGCAGGTTTGTGTTTTGGCAGGAGCCTGCTGCTGCACGGGCAGCTGGAACTGCCTTGTTGAGCTGAGCTGTGAAGAAATCTGAATTGCCTCAGAATGTTGGGCTTTCTTTTCTGGAAATACTGCTGGGAAAAGAAGAAAGGGACGATGGCTCGGAAAAGGGGTGTTCTCCTGAGTTTTAAGCAGAAAGATGAGGAAGAATGGATGACACGTAAGGGTCATGGTGAGGGAGGGGACTTCAAAAGTAACACGGAACACCTGTTGAAGGCCTGAACTTTGCTAAGAGAGCCTAAGTGGTTGTGATTAAGGAGCAATAGTCTTTAGCTTTCTTGGAAACTAATAAGCCACTTAATGTGGGTGTTTGACTTAATTTTGATCGTTTTTGTTTAACATTTTGATCTATGGATTAAAAGTTAAGTAGATTTCTTCTGAGACTTGTCAGGGCTTTGGAGTGGGGGGATACAAGCAGATTTTTTTTTTTAATGTTTTTATTTATTTTTGAGACAGAGAGAGACAGAGCACGAGTGGGGGAGGGGCAGAGAGAGGGGGAGACACAGAATCTGAAACAGGCTCCAGGCTCCGAGCTATCAGCACAGAGCCCGACTCGGGGCTCGAACTCACAGACCGTGAGATCATGACCTGAGCTGAAGTCGGACGCTCAGCCGACTGAACCACTCAGGCGCCCCAGATACAAGCAGATTTTTAAGAAGGTAATTCTGAAAAGGGAATCTGAGGGGAATCATGGTCTTAAGGGTATTAAGGCAGGCAAATTTCTCAAGGACCAAGCAGGAGGGAGACTTGTTTTTCTCTTGGGTAACAATGAGCATCTGAGTTATTGAACATCTGATTCATTTTTCCCATTCCTTTTTTTTTTTTTAGGTTTATTTCTTTTGGGGGGTGGGGTGGGGAGAGAATTCCAAGCAGGCCCGCCGATGTGGGGCTTGATCTCTTGAATTGTGAGATCATGACCTGAGCCGAGATGAAGAGTTGGACGCTTAACCAGCTGAGCCACCCAGGTGCCCCTCATTTTTCCCATTCTTAATAAATAGTTGATCATGGATAAGAATGTAGAGATACGTAAGATGTCCCGGAGAGCCCTGCGAAAATGGAACAGTTTCTGGGAACATCTGTGCTGGCAGTAGTTGTGGGATTTTGGAGACACTAGGGAAAAAGACCCAGAAGTTCAAAGGTCACAGGAATTGTACAAGCATTGGATCTTCTAAAAGGTCTGTTGTTTTAAGTACCTGGGAGTTTTACCACTTACTAAAATAAATAACATACAGGGCCTGGTGGATGCAATTGGACTTCACAGCAGAGGCATTCTGCTATCAGGTGACAGAACTCTGCTGTATGTTGTCTTAGCTCAGACATCACCGCCCTTTGCAAGGAACTTGATTAGGGCTCTTTCCCAAATGCACTCTTGCTCTGCAGCCTCAGTTGCCAAGAGTAAAAAATAGGCAGGAGGGCCAAGTTCTAGGTTTTCTGATGCTGGAATAAAGGGCATTGGCGTGGTTCACGTTAAGCTATTTTGCCTCCATTGTGCATCATCATGTGGAGTTAGAATGGACCACTGTGGATGTTGAGATGAATACTACCCTGAGCTAGCAAACGGTTTGGCGTTTCTGGGACCCTAAACAAGGCCATAACGGAAGCAGTTATTTAAGGAGAAAAGTTACAAAATGCTCATTATAAGTCAGCAAGTTCTACAGATTTCTGGACCCCATATTGGCTTGGTCCCACTTGAGTCCCACTTTGTTCTTACAGATAGATGAATGTTCCTCACCGATCACTTACCCATACACAACTAAAATAGATAACAGATACAACTTGGGGATCTGTCTGCCATTGCTAGGGTACTGTAAGGTACATGTCATATGCACTTTTTCATCTGTTGCAGGCCAGTCTTCCAGGTGTGCTACATGATAGTTTAGATTACTCACAGAGTGTACACATTGATAGCATCTGGTCCTTTTTTCTTTCTGTTTTCTTTCTTTCTTTCGTTCTTTCTAACTGTTGAGAAAATTGAGGCCCAGAGAGAGTCAGTGACAACACAAGGTTATACTGCTAATTAGCTGATTCCCAAATCCGAAATTTCTGGCCCATTCTCATACTCCCTTAACTCCTTTAATTTAAACTGTGCTCATCATCATCGCAACAACTATCATTTGTGTATTTTATGTTTGTCAGGTATTGTCCTAAGCGTTATATATCTGTCGTCTTAATTCTCTTACCAATTCTGCTGAAGCTGTTCAGCACTATATAGAGGGACAAACTGAGGCTTGATTACTTGCCTGAGAAAACACAGCTAGTCAGTACTGGAACTAAGGTTTCAGTCCAGTCTTGTCTGATTCTGAAGCCTGTATTGTTTTCCTTTTGTTTTGGTGAAAAATTTATATCAAAGGTATAAAGAATAATATAACAAATACCCATCACTTAGCTTAATAAATAAAACATTACCAATTAGTTGAAGCCCCTTGCATTTCCTTCTCTTTCTCTCAGAAGTAACCAGCCACTCTTCCTAAATTGTAAATCTGTGCTCTTAACCGCTAAGCCATAAGCTCCATTTACTAAGAGCATTTGCTAGGAGCTAAGATTCAACAGTGAACAAGAAAGACACATTCTCTGCCCTTGTGGAATTTCCTGTGGGTGATAATGAAATATTTGTTCCTTAGTCTTTCTAGAGATACTCAGTAGCTGGTAGGAAAAGTAATGTTTTCCCCAAGGTCTAGGAAGTCCTTCAGGAGACCACTAGTGATGTGCTAGAAGGTTGCCTGTTACACAGGCACAACACTGTCTTAAGAAACATACATGTCTTAACTGATTATTCAATTTTTCCTCCTTGTGACCAAACTATAAGCTTCTTTTATGAGATTTTCAATTTTTCTGCTATATTTAGAGACTTCTGAGAAAAGTATTCTCTTCCCATCCTTCCCTGCCCACCTTCCCGTTTTTCAAGAGTGATTGAACATAGTACTTGATCCATACTTCTTTCATAGCAATTTTATCTTGTTTAATACATTTTCCATATTATCCCCATAGAGTATCTAAAATTAAGTTTTGTGCTTGGAAGGCAATCAGGTGAATACTTCTCAAATGAATTAATAGAAGGAGTCTGCACAAGTAAGATGGGTCATGTAGAAGCATAAGTTAATACTCTCTACATGATCTTTTAGGTTTTTGTTTTGTTTTGTTTTTTTGTTTGTTTATTTTCTAGTTTGGTCCAGGCCCGGGAAAATATGCCAGAGTGGAACTTGTACTCTTGGATAGTTCTGTTACAGTGTTTCTCAGTTTTTTGAGCCATCCCTACTTTTTATAAATACAAAACTGTCGTGCCCTCTTCTTTCTGACGATTGTCTGACACTGGGCGTTCTACAATTCATTTCAGTTTTGACATTAACCACCTGGGTTAGCATCAGATCCTACAAGTTAAAGGGCAAGGTCCCCAACAAGATTACCCTTACTTTAGACACCAGCTACAAGTGGGGTCCCCAGACTATCCACTCTTCTTCCTGGCTGACTACAAATTTGGGGCTTTCTACAATGCCCTTAGACTTGATAATTCACTAGAACAACTCGCAGAACTTGGGAAAGTGCTATACTCAGGGTTACACAAATGAACAGCCAGATTAAGAGGTACATAGGGCAAGGTGTTGAAGGATCCTGAGCCAAGACCATTTGTCCCTGTGGAGTCAGAGTGCACCACCTTCCTGGTTCATCAATCTGTTCACCAACTAGGAAGCTCCCCTGAGCTTTGATGTCCAGGGTTTTTATATGGGGCTTCATTATGTAGGCACAATTGATTATATCATTGACTGTGTGATTGAACTCCATCTGTGGGCTCCCTCTACCCACCGCCCCCCCACCACGCTGATAGGTTTTGGGGTGGAGCTGGAAGTTCCAACCTGCTAATCACATGGGTAGTTTTTCTGGCAACCAATCCCCATCCTCCTATCTAGGGCCTATCTAGGCCCTCCCTTCTCCCTAATGAGTCACCTCATTAGGATAACTCAAGTATGGTTGAAAGAGACTATAACAAAACACACTCCTATCACATGGGAACTTCCAAGGCGTTTTGAAGCTTTCTGCCAGGAACTGTGTGGGGATGAAGACCAGATGGATTCTTTGTTATATCATACCCTCCTTTGATATTATTTGAAATTTCAACATTAATTATTTTCTATTAAAGACAAATCGAAAAAAGTAATTTTAGAAATTTTTTTCCCCCTAGCGTTCACAGCTTTGCAGTTGTTGTTGAGCTTTGAATGGGATAGATGCTCCACGAGGTGGAACTTAATTTCCTAAATGGCAGTGCTGAAGCAGTAGCAATGCTGTTGTGCTTGGGCGAGGTGAAAGCAAGTCAAATGAAGTCAGTCTGGTCGATGTGCTAGAAGTCTTTCTCCCATTCATATAAAATTAGAAAATTCAGTTCATTATCCAAGGGTTTTCAAATATTAGATTATTGTGTTAATGTAGACACATACATGTGAAGTATGCACCTTCCATTCATAACTGTTTGATGTAGGTTAGGTGGCACGGAAGTAGTTCAGAGGGGGAAAGGGAGGTCTACAGTAGTCCTGGGATGTCTTTAAGGATGAGGCAGAATTTGAGCTGTCCTCCAGAGTTGGTTAACATTTGGAAAAGTCGAGGGGAGAGAGGGACTGATGTTTTAGATGAAGAAAACCTTGTGAGGAGGCAAGATTCATCATAGCTTGTTTGTGCTTGCACAGAGCAGAATGGCCTTATGTGAGCAAATTGTGTGTGTGGGAATAGTGAGCAATGAGGTTGGGTCGATGAAGTGAGGTTAAATTATGAATTGCATGATTTTCAAAGGCCAGCAGAAGAGTTTCGCCTCGATGTGGTAGGTAATTGAGAGTCAAGGCTTTTGATGAGCTGAGAAAATGAAAAGATGGAGTGGTATTTGTATTGTTGATAGATTTTAGTAAGAGGAGAGATTGGAGGAGGCGGGGAGAAAGTTGGGAATAGAGAGATGTTTCAGTAAGAGTCCCATAATTAGGGAAAAGTGGGAACAGAGAGGAAGGAGTGAATATTTAAAATTTCCAAGGAGGGGCGCTTGGATGGCTCAGTTGGTTAAGCTTCCAACTTCGGCTCAGGTCATGATCTCGCGGTTTGTGGGTTTGAGCCCCATGTGGGGCTCTGTGCTGACAGCTCAGAGCCTGGAGCCTGCTTTCGATTCTGTGTCTCGCTCTCTCTGCCCCTCCTCCGCTTGTACTCTGTCTCTCTCACTCTCTCAAAAATTGAATAAACATCAACAAATTTTTTGATAAAAAAATTTTCGAAGGAAGTTTTGACAGAGTTTAAGTGTTCAGTATAGAGGAAGGGTGAATCAAGGATGGCTAGTTTTTAAATTTTTGCTTTTTATCCTGATGTGAAAATCTCTTATTGGTGAAAATCTCTTAAATCTGTTGAAATATAATCTCCGTGAGGGGGTGCCTGCGTGGCTAAGTCGGTGGAGTGTCAAACTGTTAATTTCGGCTCAGGTCATGATCCCCGGGTTGTGGGATTGAGCCCTGTGTCGGGCTCTGTGCTGAGCATGGAGCCTGCTTAAGATAGATTAATTAATTAATTCATTCATTCATTCATTCTGTCTCTCTCTCTCTCTCTCTCTCTCTTCCTCTGCCCCTCTCCTTCTGCCCCTCTTCCCCGCTTGTGTTCTTTCTCTAAAAATAATAATAAATAATAAAAATTTAAAAATATATATAAAAAATAGGGATACCTAGTGCTATGATCAGTGGTATCCCTGGCACCCTGGAATAGTGCCTGGTATATGGAAGTGCTCAAGAAATATTTGTTGAAGGGATGAAAGAATGCATTTTACATGTCAGTAGGTAAATTTCAATGGCCATCTATAAATTTAGAACATGCCAATTTTTACTGCTAAAAATTATGACTGTAAAATAGTACTTGTTAACATTTTCTAGTAGCAAAAATTGTATATTTTTGTTGTAGAAAATTGGGAAAATATGTGAAAGCACAAAACACAAAAAAAGTTACATTTACTTCAAAGATAACTGCTGTTGGTGTATATATCCTTTCTGGGTTTTTTTGTTTGTTTGTTTTTGTTTTTTTTGGTGTGAGTACATATTCATTTATAAAGTGGATCATATAGTAATGCTGATTTATACCTGCATAAATGCCCTTTTTGAAAGTAAAATGGAACAATTTGAGCCTCCAGATAATGACAGTAGTGGATTATAACACGTGGAATAATGTAGGAGTCCACAAGACCGTGCTGTTACAAATCAGAAGGGAGTGTTTCCTTAAAGTAGAATGCAAAGTAATGTAGAAGGATTGGTAGAAATAGAAATAACACCATCTAGCAACCCCTGTAGCAACACAAGACAAGAATCATGAATGGCTGCTAAAACTAGGAGGCAAAAGTTTGATGAGAAACAGAATATTTTCGTGGTCTCAACGTATCTTTTCACGGGTTACTTTTTAATTACAAAGAGAAAAATAATAACCTGGCAGACACCACCTCCTCCAAGGGACGATAGTTAACATCACCAGTAATGGGACAAATTGACATCATCTCCTTTCTGCTGTGATGCACTGTGAAGTATACAGTATCATTTCTGGGGCAGTCCTGCCCAAAATGCAAAATCTGAAATTAATCATGAGATAACATTATAGAAACCCAATTGAGAGCTATTCTACAAATTAAATGGTTTGGGTTTTTCAAAAATGTCTAGATCATGAAAGATACTCTTCCAAGCTAGAGACTAAAGACACATGACAACCAAATGTTGCATTTGATCTTGGGTGTAGAAAAAGATTTTTCTTTTTTGTAAAAGATAGTAATGGAACAAATGGTGAGATGTGAATGAGGTCAACAGACTAGACAACAGCATTGTATTAGTATTAAATTAATTTCCTGATCTTGACAGTACACTGTGGTTATGATGAATAAGACAATGCACTTGTATTTAGGAAATACATCCTAAGGTGCTTACGGGTAAAGAGACATCATCACAACCTACTCTTAAATGGTTTAAAAAATATAGACAGTTGGGGGTGGGAGAGGGAGGAAACGATAATGCAAATGTGGTAAAATGTTAACATTTGGGGATTTGGGTTACAGAATAGACGTGACTCCTTTGTACTATTTTTGCAATTTTTCTGTAAGTGATACTTTCTCAAAATAAATTACAAAAAAAAAAAAAAAAGGAACCAGAGCTGTTGGATTAGTCACCAGTGAATCAGTGGATATTTTAATTAATTTACATAGTATTTGTATATGTAGTGCTTGCTGACTTTAGAGGCCATTATTCCTTTTCTGTATTGTGTGTTAACAATATTTTTTAAAACTATGTCATAATAAAGAGAAAGAACACTGGCTTAGTCATCAGAGGATGGGCTATTCTCTTAAGTCTGCAACTAATTGTTTAGTGAGACCTTGAGAAAATCACTGTTTCTGGGTCCCGGGTTCTGCACCTGCAAATGTTTGCAGGGAGCTGGATGAACTCACATGGATAACTGGATTCTAGCAGTTGTGTGATGATGGGTTCTGGACTCACTACCATGGTCGGAACTCAGGGAAATGTTGTCTCACGGTTAGCCACTTGAAAAAGGCCCAAACCTTCTCACACAAGTAAACTGAAAAGATCCTCGGACCCTCCACTCTGGCCCTCCACTAGCGCATGCAACTTGTTAGCGGCACATCCTCTGAGTTGTATGACCAGTACTCTTTTTTCCAGCCGTTCATCATTTTCCAGAGACTTGACTTGTGTTGTTAGTCACCCTTTCTTTTAGTCATTTAAAAAAGGAATGTGACTTTTCTTCGCTTTAAAATTTTCCAGTTCTTTCATATCTAGACTTTACTTTTGGAAAGTAATTTGCCATTATGGCAGAGATGAATAGGTAGGTGGACTGTTTTCCTCTAGGATCACGAAAGAGTTCAGTTGATAAGCAATTGAATGTAGATGATCAGAAATGAATGGAAAGGGAATGGAAGTAAAATTTCAGAATGAAAATTAAGATTTTTAAGTTTGTGCATTGAAAATCTTGTGAGGTTAGAAATGTAACCAGGAAGTTACTCTTGCTCTTCTAAGCCTTTCAGTATGATTCCCCAAGAAAGACAAAAATGTAAGGATACCCAAAGCAGACACTCTGGTCTTCTACTGGTGAGGATGTAAATTAGTTTTGGTTTTTTTTTAGAGGTTATTTAACAATATTTATTAAAAATAAAAGAGATTATGCATGCTAACTTGAGTTCCACTTCTAGGAATTTATCCTGTAGAAATGTTCATTGCAGCATTGTTTATAAAGGTGAAAACTTGAACAGTGTTCATTGTTAGGACACTGCATTAATAAATTATGACATATCTTACAATAGATTCTTATACAGCTGTCAAGAAATAATATAAGATTTTTTATGTTAATATAAAATGGATTTCCTGTTGCTGTTTTTAAAAATTGTGACAAAATATATAAGACGTATTATTTGATATTTTAACCATTTTTGAGAGTACACTTAAGGGGCATTAAATACATTCAGTGTTGTATAACCATCAGCACTTTCTACATCTAAAATTTTTTCATCATCCCCAGCAAAACCTCTGTATCCATTAAATAACTTTACCTTGGGGCACCTGGGTGGCTTGGTCGGTTGAGCGTCCGACTTCAGCTCAGGTCATGATCTCACGGTCTGTGAGTTTGAGCCCCGCGTCGGGCTCTGTGCTGACAGCTCATAGCCTGGAGACTGTTTTGGATCTGTGTCTCCCTCTCTCTCTGCCCCTCCCCTGTTCATGCTCTGTCTCTCTCTGTCTCAAAAATAAATAAACGTTAAAAAAAAAAAAAAAAAACTTTACCTTCACCTTTCCCCCCACCCCCAGGAGATTTTACATATTGACATGGAATATGGCCCAAGTGCATAATTAAATGATAAGGGAAGACTGTAAAATAGTATAAATACTGTGATTCTACTAGTAAATTGTGTAGGGAATTATAGTATGTTACTGTAAGTGTGGAAAAAATCTGGGAGTCTACATGTATTAAACTGGTAAAGGGGGATATTTGGGGAGATTTTAACTTTTCCATTGTATTTTGGTAATTTTTTTGTTTTAAAGGGATGTGTAACTTTTCTAAGCAAAAAACAAGAGCTGTACTTTAAGTATTGTAAAACTTGGTGATTTGGATAACTCTGATTTTGTCTAATGAATAACAGACTTTGCTGTGTGGTTGGTGAATTTGAGTTTATATAGAACCTAAACACTTTATTAAAATAATGATGTTTGTTTTCACAGCTAGAGTTGGGAAGACATCACTGATTATGTCCCTGGTCAGTGAAGAATTCCCAGAAGAGGTAAACATTTTTATCTTTTCTATATTTAAAATTTTTTAAATTTATCAAAATTGAGTTAAAATGAAATAAATTCTGCTCTTTTTTTGGATGTGTTTCCTTTCTGACAGTTATGACTTTAAAAAGGCTCATATTAGTTATACAAGACATCCCTGAAATATAGTGCAGGAGAAAGAATCAAACTAGATCTGAGCCCACCTAAGTCCTTTGTTCTTCCTTCATTTTCTATTTCTTTTTTTTTTTATTTTTATTTTTGAAGTTTATTCATTTTTGAGAGAGTGCGAGCAGGGGAGGGGCAGAGAGAGAGGGAGACACAGACTCTGAAGCAGGCTCCAGGCTCTGAGCTGTCAGCACAGAGCCCGACACGAGGCTCAAACTCACAAACTGTGAGATAAAGACCTGAGCCCAAGTCGGATGCTTAATTGAGCCACCCATGCACCCCATTTCTTTTTTCCTTCCTTCCTTCTTTCCTTCCTTCCTTCCTTCCTTCCTTCCTTTTTTTAGTTTATTTTGAGAGAGAGAGGGACAGAGAGAGAGTAAGCATGTTCGTGCACACACAAACAGGGGAGGGGCAGAAAGAGAGGGAGAGAGAATCCCAAGCAGGCTTCGTACCATCAGCACAGAGCCCAGCATGGGGCTTGAACTCACGAACCGTGAGATCATGACCTGAGCCAAAAATCAAGAGTTGGATGCTTAACTGACTGAGCCATCAGGTGCTCCTGCTTTTCCTACTCTGATCTTGGCTAGGACGTTTCTCATCTCTGTGCCTTAGTTGTCTCATCTGTAAAATGGGAACTGGAAGGGATTATTAGAGATCATCTAAGCTGTTAATCCTTTCTTAAATATAAAACAGGTGAGTATTCCTTTAGTTTGAAGTAAGGGTAAAAGGTCTGCTGGTTTCCTGCCTGCCTTCCATCTGACACTCCAGTCTTTGAGGCATTAGAACCACTAGGATTCTGACACATGTATTTGAGAATCTTTAATATTATCCATTGCATCATTTTACAGGTGAAGAAACTAATTCATTCCACCTTTACCTAAACTCAAAGGATTGTTGTGTCTCAAATGAGAATTGCTTAATAATCGTAGAGTGCCACCAAAAGTAAGGTGGTTTTATTATTACTTGCAATATATTTATTTATATTCTGGAAGTTCCAGGATGAGGGACTGCTGGCTAAGGCCTTATGTAAAGTTAGAATTTTGTTTTGGGAAATGCTATTGATGCAAATGGGGTGAACGTTATTTCTCCTTTATTCTGTGTCTTCACATAGTCGGTACTATTAGCTCCACAATTTGCATTTTTCCCTTTTTTTTTTTTTTTTACTCTTGTTTAGTTAGAAATGCATAAATTCACTGTTCAGATAGGAGTTTGATACATTATGTGGTAGTGTTCTCAGCAGCTACAAATACCACATGACCATTCATTGTTACTTTTGCTTTTTTCTGTTCTTAAGTAAGATAGCTAAATAAGTACTTAATTTGTGAAATGAAACATATTGTCATATGATTACTCAGAGTATAATACCTAAATGTTTTCTCTCATTGTTTAACTTAGTTTAGACTTGTCATTTTAGCACTGTCCTCTTGGGTGTGGATAAAGCATTTTTAATGTATTAAAAAATCATAGTCTTTCTAAAAAATGGATTCATTAAGCAAGGCCTGTGTAGCCAGTTATCTTCTAGAAGAAATGAATTTTGATCATTTATTATTTTATTTGAGAATTGCTTTGGATTAACATAGTTCCTCATTTGTATAGCATCTTAAACTTTCAACAAAATAGAATGAAAACAGCATTTTAAAAATCAAATGTTTGAAACACCAAATTAATTTATTGTTTTAGGCTGCATCAGATCTGAAGTATCCTTAATATGCATTATGCCCACACAGGTGGCATGTACATGCTTTTTTTTTTTTTTTTAATTTTTTTTTTTTAACGTTTATTTATTTTGGACAGAGAGAGAGAGCATGAACAGGGGAGGGTCAGAGAGAGAGGGAGACACAGAATCTGAAACAGGCTCCAGGCTCTGAGCTGTCAGCACAGAGCCTGACGCGGGGCTTGAACTCATGGACCGCGAGATCATGACCTGAGCCGAAGTCGGACGCTGAACCGACTGAGCCACCCAGGCGCCCCTGTACATGCTTTTTTAAAAGAAATATTTTATCACGTAGCTTTTAATATATACTTGAATCCCGGGGCATATGGGTGGCTCAGTTGGTTAAGCATCCAACTTCTGTTCAGGTCATGATCTAATGGCTCGTAAGTTCAAGTCCCGCATTGGGTTTGTGCTGACAGCTTGGAGCCTGGAGCCTACTTCTGATTCTGTGTCTCCAGTCTTTCTCTCTGCCCCTCCCCTACTTGAACTCTGTGTGTGTGTCTGTCTCTCAAAAGAATTAAAAAAAAAAAAAAATACGTGTATATACTTGACTCTGGTAAAGCACAAAAAATAAGCATTTAAAAGTGTAATAAATCTTGAAAGGGCAGGTATGGGTGAAAGGGGCTAATACAGATGAATTTACATGCTCTGTTAACAAGTTTGGTTGATAATATCCAAAGGGTTTTTTCCTTTATTTGTTTGCTAATGAAGGTTCCTCCACGGGCAGAAGAAATTACCATTCCAGCTGATGTTACCCCTGAGAGAGTTCCAACACACATCGTAGATTACTCAGGTAATATCCTCTTGTGGCTGGCGCTGTAGGGTTAATTTAATAGTCCTCCAAAAAAGTGTTCAAAGATAGGTGTTCCTTTTTCTCTAGCAGCAAATAATCATTTATGACTCTTGTCTCATTTGTATCTCCCCCCACCTCACACTCCACATAAAGCCTCCATCTTGCAGTTGTCTGTCCCAAATTTACTAAGTTGGGTTCCATAATAGTGAAAAGGAAGGAGAGAGATGGCAAATGACAAGTAGTAGTTAAATCATTACCCTCCTTGAATTGGCCTGTTTGCAGAGGTAAGTTCTAGATTAGTTTTGTTATCAGGCATGTAGAAAGAGTTCTGCATTTGAGAATTTGTTGAGTTCTAAATTCGTTCTTTAACTTATCAGCCTTTATTCCCTTCCCCAAATAATAGATAAAACAGTTGTCAGCTTGTTTACATTATATGATAATAGAAGCACATTTGTATCACTTAATAATTTAAAAATTTTCTACCCACTGGTACTTACTTTTTTTTGTTTCTTTTTTTTTTTTCTTAATGTTTGTTTATTTATTTTGAGAGTGAGAGAGAACACAAGCTGGGGAGAGGCAGAGAGAGACAGGGACAGAGGATCTCCAAAGCAGGCTCCAAGCTGTCAGCCCAGAGCCTGATATGGGGCTCAAACTCATGAACCCTGAGATCATGACCTGAGCTGAAGTCAGACACTTAAGTGAGCCACCCAGGCATCCTTAGTACTTACCTTTTTTTTTTTTTTAATGTTTATTTTTGAGAGAGAGAGAGAGAGCAGAGCATGAATTGGGGAGGGGGAGAGAGGGAAACATAGAATCTGAAGCAGCTCCAGGCTCTGAGTGATCAGCACAGAGCCCAACATGAGGCTTGAACTCATGAACTGTGAGATCACGACCTGAGCCGAAGTCAGACGCTTAACCGACTGAGCTACCCAGGTGCCTACTTACTATTTACTCTAGTACTTACTCTATTTACTCTACTACTTACTCTAGTACTTACTATTTAATCACTAAATTATTTTGCTTGCTTTAGGACTTCTTTTAAAAAAAAAAAAAAAAGGAGCAGTGCCCAGCTGACTCAGTCATTGGAGCGTGTGACTCTCTTGATCTCGAGGTTGTGAGTTCAAGCCCTATGTTGGGTGTAGAGATTACTTAAAAACTTTAAAAAAACCCATAAATAAAAAAGGGAGTCCCTTGTAATAGATGTCCCACTCTGATGGGGAATATTCATAATGTGGGAAGCTATGTGGGGTCAGGAGGTATATAGGTAATCTCTGTACCTTCCACTCAATTTTGCTACGCATTTAAAACTGCTCTAAAAATTAAAATCTGTTTGTAAGGATGGTATAACTGCACTGTGGGGTTATATGCACATCTACCATTAGACCTGTTCCAGCCAGAGATAATATGCTAGAAAGGGAATTCTGGACTCTTTATTTATTATCATGCTCCAGTTTTGCTTCTGGGGCCTGCTCCCTAGCTTGTATTGCCCAGATTCTCACCTGGCCTTCTGACCCTGTGTGTATGGACTCTTTGTCTGGGCTTCTGACTCCTCCACCTAGTCTTCTAGCTTGGGTTTCTGATCTCTTTGGCCTGACCCTTCTCAACTCTGGATCAGATGCTGGCCTAGATTTATCACACAATGCCTTCTGCTCTCGAGTGCCTGAGTTATCCTCTGCTAGACTTGTCTTTCAGTGCCAGCCAGCTTCCTTATCATAGCCCAGCTCTTTCCTTTCCCTGACTTGCCCTTGTCTTTGCCACCTCATCTGGCACTACACTGCGTAGATGACACGAGGGATGAAGGATATTGGGCGGGTGCCGTGTAGATGTTAGCTTCGTCATTCGTTTTTATGAAAATGTTTAAAATAATGGACACTTTTTGACTTTGTCATTTGTAGAAGCAGAACAGAGTGATGAACAGCTTCATCAAGAGATATCACAGGTGAGTTAAAAAAAATAGTTGCAGGTTTTTATGTGGGAAAACATCGATGATTCTGTCTTGTCTTTTTCATTCTCTCACTTAGGCTCTTTCAGTTCTTTGTTGTTACTGCTTTGAGTATGTTTTTTTGCTATAAGTCCTTAGGAATTTTTCTTCTTAGAAGCATGCTAACTTTGGGGTTTTTTTAGGTTTCAAAATTTATTCTTCCTTTAGCCCAAATATATTAGCTAGTTGGTAATTAAATGTTACCATTTACATTTGTATTATTTTAAAATGCCGTTAATTTCTTAATTTCTCTTATAGGCTAATGTCATCTGCATAGTTTATGCTGTTAACAACAAGCATTCTATTGATAAGGTATGAATGTGTGAGTTTTTTCACTATATTTAGTTAAATTTCAGTGAGGGCACTTTTAAAATTGATCCTCAAAAAAGGACTTCTGTTGTGAGTGGCACACGTAGGGCAGCTCCATTGCTCTTTGTACAGAATAGACATCAAGAGATTTCAGAAGCAAAATTTTTTGGTACCCAGGCAGCGGGTGATCATTGGTCCCGGTGCCCCAATAAAAAATAAAACTGATCCTCAGCTTAGAGATTTAGGGGTCCAAGGACAGAGTATTTTTCAGAGAAGAGCCACATCATGGTTTAGCTCTTGTTAATTTTTTTTTAGGTAACAAGTCGATGGATTCCTCTCATAAATGAAAGAACGGACAAAGACAGCAGGTATTTTTTTTTCCTCTGCAACTTGCTATATTGAAAAATTTCAAACTTGAGAGAAACGTTGCAAGAAATAGTACAGAGAACAGCTGTAAACCTTCCACTTTAAAAAAAAAATTTTTTTTTAATGTTTTTATTTATTTTGAGACAGAGACAGACAGCATGAGTAGGGGGAGGGGCAGAAAGAGAGGGAGGCACAGAATCCAAAGCAGGCTCCAGGCTCTGAGCTGTCAGCACAGAGCTGGATGCAGGGCTCGAACTCACAGACCGTGAGATCATGGCCTGAGCCAAAGTCGGACACTTAACCGACTGAGCCACCCAGGCGCCCTAGAGGTCTTTATTTAGGAATTCATACAGGGAGATTTCTTTGAAATTCTTTGGAAGATATAGGCGTGATGGGAAAAAGTAAGAGAGCACACCTTCTGTATTTTTCTGAGCAGAATGATAGTTTTGGGTATAGATGTTTTCAGTTTTAAGTGAAAATGGAAATCAAAAATTTTTCTTTCAGTATTAGTCAATTGAACATGTTATTTATGAAGCATTTGAGTATTTTTAAACATTAGGAAAATCAGATTTCTCTTTTGGTTGGACATTTTTGTGCCTTGAAACTATAAAGATGTGGTTCTAAACAGATGAACATGGTCATTGACCTTGCCTCATATATTTACAGAGGCAGACTTTGTGACTGCGATGGCATTGTGTATATGCTATGTCTTGCAGCTCTGATGGCTCCTCTTTGTTATAGCTGTAAACTCTGTTGTTTTTTTAATGCTTATTTATTTTGAGAGAGAAAAAACACACGCGAGTGTGAGCAGGGGAGAGGCAGAGAGAGAGGAGAGAGATAACGCCAAGCAGGCTCCGAGCTTTCAGCACAGAGCCAACTTGATGCTCGATCCCATGACCGTGAGATCGTGACCTGAGCGAAATCAAGAGTCGGACACTCAACTGACTGAGCCACCCAGGTGCCCCCGTAGGGGTAAACTTTGTAGTGACTTCTTAACGAGGTGAAAAAGGGAAAATGGCCCTGTGGAGCTAGTGTCCAGTGTGGTAGACTCTTGTCACTTGTGGCTGGTGGTTACAGTAATAGTACAGGTAAATAACATTGCCGTCAACACAGAAGGGTGTGTCAGAGAGGGCTGCCTTGGAGGAGCCCACGGCCTTATGCTCCTGACACTTGCTTTTCTTGCTGAACACTTGAGCTGTTTCCAGAGGCAACTCTTCAGAGGAGGCATTTTTTCTGGGATCTGTCAAGCACTGTATTGGACCACTGAATTAAAAAAAATTAGTTTTACTAGAACAGCTTCCTGAAATTCTGTGACTAGTTTTGTAGCCCTGCTGGGAAAGGAGCTTTTTTAACATTTGAAGATTGAATTGGGCTTTCTCAGGTGTGGCTGTTTTTTCCCCCTCCCTGAATCATATGAGCATACTTATTTTTCTTGTGGTTGACTTGTCCCAAGGTGATCTGTTTCTTCATTTTTGGACCTTACACTTTCCCGGTAACTTCTTTCCTGAGCCTCATACCTTAAGTTTTTGTTTGTTGCACATGTATTTTTCCTTAGGATTTCCTTGGGCTGTTGTCACAGTGGTTCTTAATCACTTAATCACTGTCACCTGAGGTACTTTCAAAGACTACATGTGCCTTTGCCCCACCCCTAGAGTTTTAGACTCTGTAGGTTTGGAGTAGGGCTTGGACATGTGTATTTTTTTTTTTCAACGTTTATTTATTTTTTGGGACAGAGAGACACAGAGCATGAACGGGGGAGGGGCAGAGAGAGAGGGAGACACAGAATCAGAAACAGGCTCCAGGCTCTGAGCCATCAGCCCAGAGCCTGACGCGGGACTGGAACTCACGGACCGCGAGATCGTGACCTGGCTGAAGTCGGACGCTTAACCGACTGCGCTACCCAGGCGCCCCATGGACATGTGTATTTTTTTTAAGCTCCATAAACTATTCTGAGCTCCCCTTCAGTTGCAAACCACTACCTTTGGAAACCTCCTGGCTGTTAGGAATCTATATTTGGGTTATATAATGGGCCAGTCCCCTTTTGCATAACCATACTAGGGGGGTAAATAAATGCTTGCAAGAATTCCTCTTGCTATTTGGAGTTCCAGCAAGATGATTTGCTTTCTTTCCAAGCTCTCTTGCAGGACGTACAAGTAACAGTTCCCTGCTAGACTCTCTTTGATAGTCCCCATTTAGATTTCTGATAGGCCTGTCAAATTTAACTTGTCTAAAACAAAATCCTTAATTCCCTGACCACTCCCTACCTCACCCCCAAATGAATCTTTTCCGTCTCAGGAGATCTACTCATTTTGTCCAGCCAAAAGCCTATGTATTTTTCCTGATTTCCTGCCTTGCCTTCCACCTCCATATCTAATCTACCAGTTGCTCCTATCAGTTCTGCTTCTAAAACATATCTCAAATCTGAATACTTTCTCTCCATCTTCACTGCTCTAATGCAAGCTTTTTAAAATCCAACCACATTTTAAAGACTTTTTATTATTGGAAAAAGCCAAACACACAAAAGTAGAATCGTCTAAAGAATCCCTCTGTATCTGTCATCCCACTTCAACAGTTATCAATTCATGACCCATCTTGTTTTGTTTATTACCCCCCCGATTGGGATCATTTTGAACAAATCATACTGTAAATATTTCAGTATGTATCTCTAAAAGACAATATATGACTCATTTTAAAATGTTGATCAGATCATGTTGTTCCCCTACTCATAATAGTGGCTCTTCAGTGGCTTCTCATTTTTAAACTTATAAAAAAATGCACACTCCTCACCACAGCTTATGTGTATGTCCTTTGTTCCTCTTTCCAACCCCATGTCACACCTCTTTCCCTTCGCTTAGTACTGTCCAGCCACTCTGCCATTTTTCTTTCTGTTTTTCTGTTCTTTGGACTCACAAGGATGTTTTTTCAATTTGAGCTCTATGCATGTGCTGTGCTTTCTTCCTGAACAGTTCTTTTCTGGCTCTTCACAGGGCACATTCCATTTCATCCTTCACTCCTTGGCTCAAATACCACCTTATCAGAGAGATTTCTCCCTGATTCCTATATAATTAGCCCCCTTCAATTACTCTGTCCCATATTCCCCTGTTCATTTTCTTCATAGCACTTATGGAATTGGAAGTATATTGTTTATTTGCTTATTGTCCATTTTCTGATTTTCGCTATTAGAATGGGCAGGGACTTTGTCTATCTTATATCCTGAATGCTTAGAATGGTACTTGGCTTTTAATAAGTACTCAGCACCTGGATGGTTCAGTTGGAAGAGCTTGTGACTCTTAATCTCAGGGTTGTAAGTTGGGTGTAGAATTTACTAAAGAAAATAAATGAACCTGAAGATTTTTGAAAAAAAAGTACTGAGTAAATACTTGTTGAATATGAACATGCTCTCTAGGGGACCAGAGCTGACTACAGTAGAAGGTTCGTGTTGGGGGGATTAAGTAAAGCTTATTAGTTAAAATGAGTTTATGTACTTTAAAATGGATATTTAAGGTCTTTTGCCTTCCTTATTGTTACAACATATCCTGTTTATTTCAGGCTGCCTTTGATACTGGTTGGGAACAAATCCGATCTGGTGGAATACAGTAGTATGGAGACCATCCTTCCCATTATGAACCAGTACACAGAAATAGAAACCTGTGTGGAGGTATGCATTACCGTTTGATTTTGAAATTTACTAGTGAATTCTCGCTAAATTGAGGTTTAAAATCAGATGTGGGAAGGTAGGGGATGGAGTAAATTACCTGCTGTTTGTGAAGTCATGTAAACCAGATAAAACAGATGACTTGGAGATGGCCGCTGTGTTCTTGTAGACATTACTGTTGTGATATCAGCAAAGAAAGATGTATTTTTCAGTTTCTTCAGGCAATCTTATTATTACTTTATATTGATTAAAAATTGTCTTTAACTCCCATAACTGCTTTCAGAGTATAAAATTTTTAACTTTCTTTTCAGTGTTCAGCAAAAAACCTGAAGAATATATCAGAGCTCTTTTATTATGCACAGAAAGCTGTTCTGCATCCTACAGGGCCTCTGTACTGCCCAGAGGAGAAGGAGGTAACCCCATCACCCCCAGGCTATGTTAGTAGGGGCTGGAACGTGTAGATGGTAACTCTAGTAGTGATGATTTTTTAGTAACTCTTAAGTCTTCTTCTGAACTGCTGAAATCTAAATTTATTGTCTCTCAAACAGTTACATTTTCTAGGTACTTCAAAGGCATTCATGTTAAATACTGTGAATAACATTCCAGATCAAATAGTATTTCAGGAGATGCCATTAAAACCAAAGAATTGGCAACAATAACAGCAGAAAGTCCAAAGATTTAAGTAATGGTCTACTTGCTTTGCTTGGATAAAGTTCACAAACTTAAAAACACATACAAACGAAAGCCTTGTGTAGTAATTTGACATAAGTACAGCATGTAATACAACTCGAATACTCCTTTTTGTTTCATAGCTAAGAAACACAGTAATATCTAAAATTTAACAATATTTGCCATAGACTTTTTTCTTTGTCTTTTTAAAAAATTGTTTTTTAATTCCAGTATAATTAACATACAATGTTGTATTAGTTTTAGGTGTACAATATAGTGATTCTACAGTTCTGTATATTACTCAGGGCTCATCATAAGTGTGCTCTTAATCCTCTGTAGCTATTTGCCATAGACTTTTTTTTTCTTTTTTCTTTTTAATTTTCTTTTTAATTTTTTTAAATTTACATCCAAATTAATTAGCATATAGTGCAACAGTGATTTCATGAGTAGATTCCTTAGTGGCCTTTACCCATTTAGCCCATCCCCCCTCCCACAACCCCTCTTGTAACCCTCAGTTTGTTCTCCGTATTTATGAGTCTTTTCTGTTTTGTTCCCCTCCCTGTTTTTATATTGTTTTTGTTTCCCTTCCCTATGTTCATCTGTTTTTGTCTCTTAAAGTCCTCATATGAGTGAAGTCATAGGATTTTTGTCTTTCCTTGACTAGTTTCACTTAGCATAATACCCTCCAGTTCCATCCACATAGTTGCAAATGGCAAGATTTCATTCTTTTTGATTGCCGAGTAGTACTCCATTGTATATGTATACCACATCTTTATCCATTCATCCGTCAATGGACGTTTGGGCTCTTTCCATACTTTGGCTATTGTTGATAGTGTTTCTATAAACACAGGGTGCATGTGTCCCTTCGAAATAGCATACCTGTCCGGGGTGCCTGGGTGGTTCAGTCGGTTGAGCAACCGACTTCAGCTCAGGTCATGATCTCACAGTTGGTGAGTTCAGACCCCACGTCTGGCTCTGTGCAGACAGCTCAGAGCCTGGAGCCTGCTTCAGATTCTGTGTCTCCCTCCCTCTCTGCCTCTCCCCCACTCATGCTCTGTCTCTCTCTGTCTCAGAAATAAATAAGCCTTAAAAAAAACAAAACAAAACAGCACACCTGTATCCCTTGGATAAATGCCTAGTAGTGCAATTGCTGGCTGGTAGGGTAGTTCTATTTTTAGTTTTTTGAGGAACCTCCATACTGTTTTCCAGAGTGGCTGCACCAGCTTACATTCCCATACCATAGACTTTTAAAATTAACTTTTATTTTTTTTAATGTTTATTTATTTTTGAGACAGAGAGAGACAGAGTGCAAGTAGGGGAGGGGCAGAGGAGAGGGAGACACAGAATCTGAAACAGGCTCCAGGCTCTGAGCTGTCAGCACAGAGCCTGATGTGTGGCTTGAACCCACGGACCGCGAGATCATGACCTGAGCCAAAGTCGGACGCTGAACCGACTGAGCCACCCAGGCGACCCTAAAATTAACTTTTATTGAGATATAACTCACATACCTTAAAATTCACCCTTTAAGTGTACAGTTTGGGGTGCCTGGGTGGCTCAGTCAGTTAAACACCTGACTCTTGATTTCGGCTCAGTCATGATCTCATGGTTGATTTCTGGGATCAATCCCTGTTTTGGGCTCTGCACTGACAGTACAGAGCCTGCTCGGGATTCTCTCTCTACCCCTTACCCCTCTTGCGTGTACTCTCTCTCTTAAAAATAAATAAATAAACATTAAAAATAAAGCATACAGATTAGTGATTGCTAGTATATTCATTCACATTTATACATCTGTCACCATTATCTAATTCCAGAACATTTCACCATCCCAAGAAGGGATGTACCCATTAGCAGTTACTACCATTCCCCCTTTCCCCAACCTTTGGCAACCACTAATCTACTTTTTATCTCTATGGATTTGCCAATTCTGGACATTTTAAATGGAATCACGCAATAGGTAGTGTTTTGAGTCTGGCTTCTTTCACTTCACGTGTTTTCAACATACATCCATGTTGTAGCGTGGATCAGTATTTCATTTCTTTTTATGGACAAATAATATTTCCTTGTATGGATATTCCACATTTTGTTTATTCATTCATCTGTTGATTAGCGTTTGGGTTGTTTCCACTTTTTGATTATAGTGGATAGAGCGGTTGTTAACATTCATACAAAAGTTTGAATACTTGTTTTCATTTCTTTTGAGTGCATATTAGCAGTGGAATTGTTAGGTTACATGGTCGGTCTGTTTAGTTTATTGAGGAATCACCAAACTGAATGGCAGGTTCCAATCTCTCCACATCTTTGCCATACCAATCCTTTTTATTTTTTTTTTAGTGGTTTGTTATAGCCACCCTAGTGGTTGTTGGCATTTTGATTTGCATTTCCCTGATGGCTAATGATGTTGAACATGTGCTTATTGGCTACTTGTATATGGAGAAATGACAAAGTCTTTTGCCCATATCTTGATTGAGTTGCCTTTTTTTTTTTTTTTTTTTTTTTTGGTGCTGCCTTTTTATTGTTGACTTTCAAGAAATCAAAAGTTGTAGATTTTTTTCCAGTAAAAGTTTATAGTATAGGTGAGTGGTTGGCTGACTTTGACCTAATTTGGCCTGCCACCAATTTTTATATAGCCTGTGAGCCAAGAATATAGATATTACACATTTTTCAATGACTGAAAAAAAAATCCAAAGGAATAATATTTTGTGATACGGAAAAATTATACAACTCTCAGATCTCCTCATTCATAAATCAGATGTTGTTGCAGCCCAGCCGCGCTCATTCCTTTATGTTTGTCCGTGACTGCTTTTGTGCTGCAAAGGCAGAGTTGAGTGGTTGCAGCGGGGCCCGGGTGTGGGTACTTGTCACTCCTCATCTGCTTGGCGGACTGCTGAGCGCACTGAACAGGTGGAACTCGATGGCCTGAGTCCCATGTGTGCCACAGTACCATAGCACTTCATTTTTTTATTGCCGGTGCATACCTATCACGCCAAAACAGGAGAAGAAACAGTTGGAGTTTTAGATGTCAAAGCAGATATGTTTTCTGAGCTCAGACCACAGTTCCAGCATCGGTTTTCGAGGGACTGTGATGAAAATGTGAAGGAAGTTTCCTGTTTTGTAACCCATCTGACTGTACACTGGAGGCCCTTCCCCTAACCTTCAATTGGGACTGGCTAATCTACAGTGTAATGACATGCTAACAGGCAGATATCAAGAAAAGAATCTGATTTTATAAACGCCTTCCAAGCAGTGAATGTGGTTGATTAAAATTACATGTTTACGGATGTGTGTCAGTATTGTCTGCATGTATCCACAAAATGATTTTTCAAAGAGGAAATATGTAAAATCTCATTACAGATCAGCATTAACAGACGAACATGTTCAGTTTTCACGATAGAGAACACTAACTTTGAACCCTAATTAAGGGAAATGTTACTCCTCCAAAAAGAATTTCATTTTTTTATTAGTAGATCTATATAGCAAATTTATACTCCATTATTATTACATTTTGAATTCTGTCAATTAAACCTTTGTGGAAATTTGATTCTCCCTTATACCTACATGATCTTCTTGATTTTGCCTGTTGGCCCCCAAAGCCTAAAACATTTGTTATGTGCCTCTTCACAGAAAAAATGCTGACCCCTGGTATTAGTAATTAATCTGAGTTATCCCTTAATCCGACCCTGATTTACTCTTCCTTAATCCTGATTTCTTGTTCCATAATTGGAATGCTTCTTTCTAATTTATTCTTAGTCCAGTATTTACTTGATTTGCTTCATAATAGTCACTAGGCACACTTGTTACAAACACCAGTTCCATTTTGATTCTGCCAGGTACCACATCCTGTGATCAAGGAAATTTGGGAAACAGTCTCATCCTGTGGAGATTTACCTGAGGCCCAGGCCCAGTGGTACATTAAATCCCCTCTCCTAGTTTGTTCTCAGTGCTTTAACTGCTACTTTTTCTCTAGGCCTATTATTAGTTCTGCTAATCTGCTAATCGCCCCTGTCCCTCCCCTGGTCCCATAAAAGTAAAACACCTACCACCATCTGTTCTTTGTTTCTCAGGTGGACCTACCTGACCTAAAATCTGTAACTTTTAGAGACTAAACCTTGTTTTAGACAAGTATAAGTTTAGTGTCTAAGCTTGTACCAGAACCTTTTATTTACACAATAATAACTTTTTTTTTTTTTTTTTAAGTAATGTCTATACCCAATGCGAGGCTCAAACTCACGATCCTGAGATTAAGGGTTGCGTGCTCTATCGACTGAGCCAGCCAGGGGCCCCCAAAATAATAAACTTTTAACGCAGATTTGAGGTGGAATCATCAAAAAAAATATTCAAAATTAAAGCCTGATTATTAATTCAAAAATAATTCCAGTGATGATGGACTCTGTATGGCCCATGGAATCCTCTACTTAGCTAATAATGAAGAAGATGTGACTTGTATAATAAATAATGTTTACTGTGTGAGGGTTTCAATTACTTATATGCAAACTGAATATTTTTATTGTAAAAAATTTTTACAGCTTTATTGAATACAATTTTTAATACCTTGTAAGCATAGTCATATTTTGGCTTATATTTTAAGGTAGTTATTATTTAAATATTGTATTGAGCAAATACCTTAGACCACTTTAGTTTCTGATGGATTTCAAATTTTAATGAAAAATGCATCATTTTATTTTTCTCCAAATTACCTTTTTTTAATGTAGCTTTTTATGATGTGAGGAAAAACAAAATAAAAAGTTACTTTTCTGTTTTTTACATCTTTCTAGGTATTGCTACTTTTTTAAACATTTAGGTTATTATGTACTTTATTAATTTTGAGTATCTAATATTAGGATCACATTTATAGAAGTTATATCTTACCATTTTAAGTAAAAACTCACCCATGATTGTAGATGTTCTAGGTATGGCTCATTTAGTATGCTTACAGAGGAAGCCCTATGAATGCTTTCTAAATTTTTTACTTAACTTTTCTCAGTTCTTTATAATCTCTTTATATCTTAGGTTTTATCTTTTTCTCATATTAAATTGCTCTCCTAAAGACCCTATTTTTTTAAATGTTTATTTATACATTTGATAGAGAGAGAGACAGAGACAGCATGAGTGGGGGAGGTGCAGAGAGAGAGGGAGACACAAAATCCAAAGCAGGCTCCAGGCTCTGAGCTGTCAGCACAGAGCCCAACGCAGGGCTCGAATTCACCAACTGTGAGATTCATGAAAGCCACCCAGCTGCCCCGTAGAGACCCTATTTAAAACAAAAAAAAAGAAGCATTGTCTATATATGCTTGGGAAGAAAACTGTTTCCTTTTTTTTTTTTTTTTTTTCTTTTTCTTTTTTAAGAGAGCGAGCGTTTGGAAGCTAGGGAGAGGGGCAGAGGGAGAGAGAGAATCTTAAGCAGGCTCTGTGCTCAGCTCGGAGCCTAATGTGGGGCTCAATCCCTCAACCTTGGGATCATGACCTGAGCCAAAATCAAAGTCAGTTGCTCAACCAACTGAGCCACCCAGGCGCTCCATCTGTTTTCTATTTTTATTTTTATTTATTTTAAAAAAATTTTTGTTTAATGTGTTTATTCGCTTTTGAGAGAGAGAGAGAGAGAATGAATATGAGTGGAGGAGGGGCAGAGAAAGAGAGAGACACAGAATCCAAAGCAGGCTCCAGGGTCTGAGCTGTCAGCACAGAACTCAACACGGGGCTCGAACCCACAGACTGTGAGATCGTGACCTGAGCTGAAGTCGGATGCTCAACCAACTGAGCCACCCAAGTGCCCCGTTTCCTATTTTTAAAAGAATTTCTTTTCTGCATTTGAGTTTGATAGCATGATCAAAACTCATCATTACTGTTTGTTCTGGATAGCATGATTGCAGTTAATAAGTACACATTTCCTCACCTTGCCATCTTCATTTCTCAGATTCAGACTGTCCATAAGAGATCTCCTTCCGGGTTAACACAACGTTTAGAGATCTTCCTGAAAGTTCCATTTTCTCAAAATTGTTGACAGCGCTTATCTTACAGCAATTATACAAATTAGAAGCCGGTGGGCCTTATTTTTAAATAGTAAAGTATTTGTTCTATCCATTATAAATCCTAAAACAAAATTAAGGAAGTTGTCAAAATATGTCTCTAGCATCATTACTTATAAAAGTTTTACAGAGTCACAAAAGGCAAGATTCTATTTTAAATGTAATTCTGGTAAGAAGAAGTTAATAAAAGCCTTTATGCTTCTAACCAGTGCTGTTTTGCCACCTGTTTGTGAATAAGTACACTTAATTCCCAACTTTGATACACACACACACACACACACACACACACACACACGTGTGACCAAAACTTTAGTCCCATTCTTCTACCAGAAGATTGGTCAAAAATCAGAAATTGGTTATACCTCAGTAAAGTTGGGGGGAAAAATCAGAAGTTGGGAAGGAAAGCCCTTATAAGTGACTTCATATTCTTTCTTTTTATTTTTTATTAAAAAATTTTTTTTAATGTTTATTTTACTTTTGAGTGAGAGAGAGAGACAGAGTGCGAGCAGGAGAGGGGCAGAGGAAGAGGGAGACACAGAATCTGAAGAAGGCTCCATGCTCTGAGCTGTCAGCAAAGAACCCAATGTGGGGCTCGAACCCATGAACCAGGAGATCATGACCTGACCTGAAGTCAGACGCTTAACCGACTGAGCCACCCACGCGCCCCAAAATTCTTTTTTTTAATTAGTATTTATTTATTTATTTATTCTGAGAGAGAGAGACAGCAGGGGAGAAGCAGAGAGAGAGATGGAGAGAGAATCCCAAGTGGGCTCCATGCTGTCAGTGCAGAGTCAGATGTGAGGCTCCATCCCACGAACCGTGACATGACCCAAGCCGAAACCAAGAGTCAGATGCTTATCTGACTGAGCCACCCAGGCACGCCAGTCAATTCAAAGTCTTTATGAAACAAAGGAGGGCATAAATAAATATTTCTTTTCTCTATGACTGGAAAAATAAATCTTCTCTAAAGATGAACTTCTTTTTTGCTTATCCTTGGAGAATTTGTGGTCATGAGGGGCAGAATTTGACCACTGTGTATATTGGTCTAAGTAAATAGTGCCTCATTTACTTAAAAAGGTTTTGAGTATAAAAGTTAATGGTTTAGGGGCGCCTGGGTGACTCAGTCGGTTGAATGTCCGACTTCGGCTCAGGTCATGATCTTGTAGTCCGTGAGTTTGAGCCCCGCGTCGGGCTCTGTGCTGACCGCTCAGAGCCTGGAGCCTGTTTTGGATTCTTTATCTCCCTCTCTCTCTGCCCCTCCCCCACTCACACTCTGTCTCCCTCTGTCTCAAAAATAAATAAACATTAAAGAAAACAATTTTTTAAAAATAAAATAAAATAAAAAATAAAAGTTAATAGTTTTGCTTCAGTTCATTTTTCATGTTGTATTTGATGTTATATGGTTGATGGTGAAAACAATCAGAACTATTTTTTTTTTTAACATTTATTTATTTTTGAGACAGAGAGAGACAGAGCATGAACGGGGGAGGGGCAGAGAGAGAGGGAGACACAGAATGGGAAGCAGGCTCCAGGCTCTGAGCCGTCAGCCCAGAGCCCGACGCGGGGCTCGAACTCACGGACCGCGAGATCGTGACCTGAATTGAAGTCGGACGCTTAACCGACTGAGCCACCCAGGCGCCCCAGTCAGAACTATTCTTAACATTGCTTATGAAATTCGTATTTTGAAATCCCAACTATTTTTTATTTCATTTAATTTTTTAAATTTTATTTATTTATTTTGAGAGAGAGAGAGAACTAGAGGGGCAGGGAGAGGGGGACAGAGGATCCAAAGCTGGTTCTGTGCTGATAGCAGAGAGCCGGATATGGGGCTCAAATTCACAAACTGAGATTTTCACCTGAGCTAAGGTGAGATGCTTAACTGACTGAACCACCCAGGCGCCCCCCAGCTATTTTTTTGTTTGTTTATTTTGAGAGAGAGGGAGAAAGAGAGTCTCAAGCAGGCTCAGTGCTGTCAGCGTGGAGCTTGATGCAGGGCTTGAACCCGTGAAATGCGAGATCATGACGTAAGCCAAAATCAGGAGCCGAACACTGTGCCTCTGAAATCCCAACTATTTTAATTAACATAATTGTTTCTTTTCTCAATGACGTTTAGATGAAACCAGCCTGTATAAAAGCCCTCACCCGTATATTTAAAATATCTGATCAAGATAATGATGGCACTCTCAATGATGCTGAACTCAACTTCTTTCAGGTAGCCCTATTCTTCAGGCATTTCTCTATCTTGGGGTGGGGGGGGTTGATGAGAAAAGCTATAAAAAAACTTACTGGCTTCAGTAATGTTATGTTGATAAACGTGTCTCTTTCACGTAAAACTCTTTCACATCAAGCTATTTAAGTCTTTACCTGAGGTATAAAGCTCTCCTATGCATAGGAATTGAGGGGACTCCTTGACATTGTCATTTCATGGTATACAGTGGGTGTATTAAAGATGATGTGAAATCTGAACTCTGAATTATTTTTTTCTTTCTTGGTTTGTATAACATGGGTACACAGAAAACTGTATAAGAAACACAATGGAAAGCGTATGGAAGGTTTCTTTCCTTCTGTGTATGATAGGTTTTAAATATATAAGGCAAGGTGGAGATTGTCCTAATTTAGGATTTGTTTCTTTTGGTTACAACTGATTTAATGTTTGGTAGATTAACGTTTTATATGGTTTGTGGTTTTAATGCTATTTTGTTTTTAAATTCATTTTTACATTTTTTGCTAGAGAATTTGTTTCAACACTCCATTAGCTCCCCAAGCTCTGGAAGATGTCAAGAATGTAGTCCGAAAACACATAAGTGACGGTGTGGCTGATAGTGGATTGACATTGAAAGGTGGGTGAATGGTATTTTTCCCCCTTTTAACCTTTTCAAACTTTGGCAGAAGGTGAAGGTCTTTATAGCATTATGTATACTTAAAGGAAATGTTAGTATTTACTGATATGCCCGAAATCTAACTTGGATACTCAGAAGAGACAGGCCATTGGTGGGGATAATCATCCTTACTGTCAGCATAAATTAGAGGTGGGGGAATTGCTTGGTTCTTAGGAATGCAGAGGTCCATCTGATGGACAGAGATTTCTGGGACAAACAAATTTATCTTAAAATTCTTACTACTTAAAGGCATCTTTTAGATAGAAATTATTTTTAGGGAAGACATTTTGTCTACCAGTCATATTTACTGAGTAGAAAATGTTCCTTGTGGAATGTATTCTGGAGCCTCAGTGAAATAAGAAACAAAATTAAAAACCATAGTTTTCCATTACAGAAATAAGTTCAAAGAGCAATAAAATGACTTCCGTTTATTTTTATCATATAACTGTGAATGTCGATGTATTCCTTAGGATTCATTTTTGGCTCTTTTATCCATTGGCATCTCTTGTTGACATGGGTGTATGTGAAATGATTCTGAAATCTGTTGTGTTTCATTCAGAGACTTGCAAACTGCATTTTGATTTGACCTTCCATATGCAAAGCTTTATGCATGTGTTCATGGATCTAACTCTTGCCATTATGAGTTACGTGCTTTTCTCCCATGTGACTTTGTACCCTTGTTCACGTCAGCCATACTTACTAATTCATTTTATTTCAGGTTTTCTTTTTTTACACACACTTTTTATCCAGAGAGGGAGACACGAAACTACTTGGACTGTGCTTCGACGATTTGGTTATGATGATGATCTGGATTTGACACCTGAATATTTATTCCCCTTGTATGTACCTTTGGTCTTCTAATTAATTTTGCTTGCCAAGTATTTTAAGTTTTATTTAGTGCACAGTTTAGGTAGGCTTTGAGCTACTCAGGACTAATTTAGATTTATAGAGAGGTTTACAGCAGGGTTTGTCAACCTTGGCACTATTGACATGTTGGACTAGACAGTTCTTTGTTATAGAGTCTGCCCTGTGCACTATAGAATATTTAGCACATCCATAGTTGCCAGTAACACCTCCTCCCCCAGTTGTGACAACTGAAAATGTCTGTTGTCTCTAGAAATTACCAAATGTTCCTCCAGGAGTGAAATCACCCCCACTTGAGAGCCCCTGATTTATAGCATGGCATAAACTTTTCCTCTTCTTCTCATGGAGAATATAAGTATCTTTTTTTTATTCATCTTACTATGGAAGGAGATCATAGGTGCTGGACAAACTTGCATTTGGAGTCAAGAGGTCAGAGTCTATTAGTTCACTTATTTTCATTGGTCCTTCTAAGTTTTATGGCCTTTTCTTAGCTCAGGGTAAAAAAAGTATTTTTCCTAAATAGCCAGCCTGTTTGTAGTTATATTCCTGTAGATGATGCTATGTGTAAGTTGCGTTTGTTAAAAAACAGACCAGTGTCACCTAAAACCGGAGACTGCCTTACCATTGGTTGCCTTTCCTGTGCCCTAGGGAGGTGGGCTTTTCAGGGAAGTGATGTCCCAAGATCTAGCCTTTTGGGTCTTTAGCCTTTCTCTCTCTTTTTTTTTTTTTTTTTTTTTTTTTTTTATTTGTCCCGGGATCTTTTGTCAAGTTTTCTGTGCCATTAACATGGGTAGATAAATTTTACAGGAGATTGCTTACTGCTTTCTTAAGCATGACAGTAAGAAAATGCCATTGCTAATGGCTTTGTGGTTCACACTAATATCTTCTCAATTTCTTTAGGCTCTTTGCCTTTCGTTCTACAGAATAGCCCTGTAAAGCCACCACTTGAATCTTTCTAGCCTTCTTACTAAACTGTCTCCTTCTGTCCTTCATACTGCTGCTAGATTAATAGATTTATAAATACAGATTTGCCCATGTCACTTCTCTTTGAGCCAGGATAAAGCTCAAGCTTCTTAACATGTTATACAAGGTCATTCATGATCTGCTGTGCTCATGCTCACTCCCTGCCTTCATTCTAGAAGTAAACACTAAGCTATTTTTAGTTCCCCAATCATCTGTTGTTTCGTACTCCAGGCTTTTGCCCAGGTAGTCTCACTTTCTGCCTCTCTCTCCCTTACTCTACTTACTAGCTTTTATCCTTCAAATCACCATTCAGGTGATGATGTCTCCCAACACAGCTGTCACCTTCCCATCCCCGGGCCAGAGATGTCCCCTCTCGTGTGGGCTCCCCTAGCATCCTTGGCTTACCCATATCCACCACTCGCCTCATTCTGTTGCAATAGTGAGGTTGTCTGTGATCTGTCTCCCACTTGAATGTGGGTTCCGTAGAGGTAGGGAGCCTGTTGTGTTTTTGTGTCCCTAGTACCTAGCTCAGTGCATTTGATTGAACTGAACTTCAGATGTTTAAAGGTCAAATCAGGCAGAAATAATTACCTCCTCACATCATTTTTAACTCATTACAATGTTGACATAAGCAACAGTTATGACTTAAAATTTGTTTATGGGAAGAACAAACCCATTACAGTGTAATCAGTGTTACTTGTAAAATTTTTATTTCAACCTGCCCTTCAGAAATTTGAGAAAACTTTGTGTTAGCTCAGAGTGAACATGATCATGGCTCTTCTGAGGATTGCCATCCCACTCCGTTGACTTACCCTGGGAAAGTCTGAATAAATGGCTTCAACAAAGATACTTTATAAATGCGATCATCCCACAAAAAGACTTGTTGCAGTTTTATATTCATTTCTTAAGTTAAATTGTAATGTTTGGTTAATGATCTATTTTACTCTTAAAATTTTTTTATTTACAGGCTAAAAATACCTCCTGATTGTACTACTGAATTAAATCATCACGCATATTTGTTTCTCCAAAGCACCTTTGACAAGCATGATTTGGTAAGCTTTTTAGCTGCAGTTTTCCATGATTTGTAATAAAATACTTTTCTGTAAATGATTTAACTCTGTTTCCTTAGCTATGGGATGCTCATGTCACATAGCCAAGAATTGCTCAAACTTGTTAAGTTAGACTAACAAAAATACTTTCTTTTATTTACTTTTATTATTTTCTCAAGATGAAAAAGTCTAGATTCTAATAGACTCATGTATAGGTTTTCTTATGTACATGAGAGGAATTTTCTTGATAAAATGTAAAATTCCATTTGTTTTTAGAAGCACAGCTTTATTAGACTGGGGGTTCTTATGTTTGGGAGTTATTCTCTTACATACCTAAACATTTTGTATACTTCCTTATGTATCTTCAGGATAGAGACTGTGCTCTGTCACCTGATGAGCTTAAAGATTTGTTTAAAGTTTTCCCTTACATACCGTGGGGGCCAGATGTGAATAACACAGTTTGTACAAATGAAAGAGGCTGGATAACCTACCAGGGATTTCTTTCCCAGTGGACGTGAGTACAGAGCTCACCTATCTCCTCTAGAGTTACAGCTCATTTAAAATTATGATGCATCACATTCATCATTTTGTAAATTTGTCAGGTCTTACGAAATGCTTCAGTCATAACTGTAAGCAGGATTTATAGTGCTGATGCAGTGTCTAAGATGAACTTTAGACGTTCTGTCAATTTATCAGGAAGGGATGTGTTTGCTTTTGGTTGATGTACAGGGAAGCAGTAATAAGTCTTACATCAAAATTGAACTAGATTGTCATACTTTTTTGATTAAGGGAACTGGAAATCTCATTGCTGTTACACAATTCTTACACTTCCAGAATATGGGGAGAGTATATTTTACTTGACAGTGAAGACTTAATTTTGAGGGTTTTTTGGTTGGTTGTTTTTAATTTTCTTAATTTTTTTAAGTGTTTATTTATTGTGAGAGAGTGCCCATGTGCATGCAAGTTGGGAAGGGGCAGAGAGGGAGGGAGAGAGAGAATCCCAAGCAGGCTCTGTACTCTCAGTGCAGAGCCCAAGTCAAAGCTCAATCCCACGAACCATGAGACCATGACCTAATCTGAACTCGAAAGCTGCATACTCAACCAATTGAGCCACCCAGGCGCCCCTTTGTTGTTTGTTTTAACGCACTTTTTTTTTTTTAAACATTTATTCATTTTTGAGAGAGAGCATGAGCTGGAAGGGGCAGAGAGAGAGGGAGACACAGAATCCAAAGCAGGCTCCAGGCTCTGAGCTGTCAGCACAGGGCCCGATGCAGGGCTCGAACTCACGAACTGTGAGATCATGACCTGAGCTGAAGTCGGACGCTTAACCAACTGAGCCACCCAGGTGCCCCTTGACGCACTTTTTAATGAGGGTTTATCTACAGTCTGTTCACAGTGTAGTTGACATTGTATGTAGGGTACTAAGGACATCCTCTGGTCATGCATGATGACGTTATTACTTTAACCTTGGTGAGACTAAGTTTCTCAACACCAGGACCTGTTCTTTTCTCACATCACAAAAAGGGCTAATTTCAAGTTATTTTTGCACCCTTTGCAAACCTCTTCGGATTTAATTATCAAATCCTCAACCAGCCAGTATTTGCAATATGCTGTGTAACTTGGGAAGCAGATAATGTAAAATATCCTTGCCCTAGATTTTACCAGCGTCTCACTGCTCATCTGTGTGTAGATACAGGAATCCCATTCTACCCCTGCCAATTTTGCGTTCCCTCCCTCTCTTCTCTGCCTTGAGAATGTCAGTGTAGGGAAACCTGTGGTTGGGCACATGGGAAATTAAAGGAGTCTGACAAAAATTATCTGGGTCTGGTGATAAGATATTTAAGCTGTTGGGTTTTGTTTTTTTTTTTCTGTAAATGTTCATTTAGGAATTTTTCTGATCTTCACCTCTTCCCTTTCCTAGGCTCACGACCTATTTAGACGTCCAGCGCTGCCTGGAGTATTTGGGCTATCTAGGCTATTCAATATTGACCGAGCAAGAGTCCCAAGCTTCAGCCATTACAGGTGCATATTTGAATACTACTCACTCCATGCTTAGAAACGTTATTTACTATTCCGGTTTCATGTGTCAAAAGAGTGAAAATAAACTCATCTTCGTTAGTCTTCCCTGTCTGCACTCTGTTTGTTCTCCCTGCCATTTGGTAATTTGAGTTGAGAGTCTAGATTTTATTGTTTATCAAAAAAGAAAGGGTAGAGGTTTTACTTCTGGTTTCCCCCTGAGGATACTCCACTGAGGAAAATCAGGGAGGGCTGTGGGCATTAAGTGTATCGTAATGTGCCAGTTTATCTTGTGTTTTAATTTTCTGTAGACATTAAAAACTGTACCTATTAACACGTAATCCTGATATTGAACTAATTGTGTAACTTGTGGTTTTGTAACCATTTTCTACATTAGTAAATCTTTCACAGACTTTGTAATTCTTGCTAAGCAGTGTGCTCCACTTAAAGAATACCATAGGAACAGATATAACAAGTTAGGGAACTGATTGTTTCGAGATTTTCTTCTTTCTTTTTCTTTTTTTAAGTTTATGTATTTTGAGAGAGAGAGAGCATGAGCAGGGAGGGGCAGAGAGAAAGGGAGACAGCGAGAATCCCAGGCAGGCTCCACGTGGCTAGTTCACCCCTCAAGATTTTCTTATTTCCTAATTGGTGGGGGGAAATGCCATATCTTACAGGAGGAAGTTCCAGCACAAGAAGACAACCAATCTTAAATCGACAGAGCAGGTACCCTTTAAAGTAGTTAACCGGGGGGCGCCTGGGTGGCTCAGTCGGTTAAGCGTCTGACTTCAGCTCAGGTCATGATCTCACAGTCTGTGAGTTCAAGCCCCATGTCAGGCTCTGTGCTGACAGCTCAGAGCCTGGAGCCTGCTTCGGATTCTGTGTCTCCCTCTCTCTCTGCCCCTCCCCTGCTCGCACTCTGTCTCTCTCTGTCTCAAAAATAAATAAAAACATTAAAAAAAAATAGTTAACCAGGGGCCCCTGGGTGGCTTAGTCAGTTAAGTGTCAGACTCTTGATTTAGGCTCAAGTCATAATCCCAGCGGTTTGTGAGTTCAAGCCCCACATCTGGTTCTCCGCTGACAGTACGGAGCCTCCTTGGGCTTCTCTCTCTCCCCCTTACTGTCTGCCCCTCCCCCACCTGTATTCCCTCTCTCTCTCTCTCTCTCTCAAAATAAATAAACTGAAAAAAAAAAAAAGTAGTTAACCAGTTAAATGTTATTTAATTCAGCACCAAAGAGCAAGGAGCTAATTGCTAGCTAGCATGAGGTTCTTTCACTTAACAAAATATTGGGGACATGTTTCTGTATTAATATGTATACTTCTATAAATCTTTAATGTTAATGCACCAAAATGTGGATGTTGTAATACTTATTTAACTAGCCCCTAATTGGAGTGTGTGTGTGTGTGGGAGTGAGTGTTGTATCATTTTCAGTTTGGGGCTACTCTAATGCCTCTGGTGAGCTTTGTTAGAGTTGAACTTTTGAGTACAGCTTAAGGAAGTCTCTTTGCCTCTGGAAGAGATTCACAGTTGCTCTGCCGTTGGAGCATTGCTTTCTGGCCTGCCTCTTTTACATATTTATACTGAGAAGGCCACTTAAGCCCAGAGTGCATATTCCTTTCCTGTTTATAGATTCAAAAGAGTGCAGATTGGAGAAAGCATCTCTTAATTTGTCATTTGTTATGACAGTCATTTATCATAGAAAAAAAATAGATGGGATATAATGTTGGCTGTATTCACTGTAATTTTCATTTGTTTTTTTGGATATCATTTTCCTTATGAACATGTACTACTTATTTTATGATGAAATAAATATCATCATAACCAACTTATCAGAAATGCATCTTTTCCACTAAGTGAAGCCCTTCTGTATTATATTTAGTGCTTTATTTCCCATACAGCTTGACTGTTGCACAGTATGTTTATTAATCATACACTTCATAAAAATGATAGATAGCAATACCATATTTTGCAGAATGTGAAATGGAGGCGTGGTGAGTCTAAGTGGTACATAATTAGGTTTTTTTTTTCTTTTCAGTAACAAGAGATAAAAAGATAGACCTTCAGAAAAAACAGACTCAAAGAAATGTGTTCAGATGTAATGTAATTGGGATGAAAAACTGTGGGAAGAGTGGAGTTCTTCAGGCTCTTCTTGGAAGAAACTTAATGGTGAGAGTTCTCAGAAAATAGAGCTTTATCCAACAAATTTTTATCCTCACGAGTTTACGTAATTTTTTCATAGCCATTAACTTTTTTAGATGATTGCTACAGATCAGCCCGTAACTTGTATGTATTAGTAAAGTGCAATCTAAGGTAACAGTAATCCTGTTGAACTGGCTTTATCTTTGTTTCATTGCTGTTAGTTATGCTTTGTTTTTGTTTTTGTTTTCCTAAGCAGTGTTTAGGTGGGGGTTAAATAAATAGAATACATCTGTGAAAGCACCTAACACAGTGCTTGGCCTGAAGTGAATGGACTGTAAATACATCAAATTGAATACTGTATCTAATTCTGGCTACTGCCCTGAGTACGGAGATGGATGTATTTCATGGTGGACCAAATTATAGTGTAAGGAGAATTGCTAGCAGGTGGCTCTGCAGTGCACTTGGCAGTGGTGTAGTTTACTTCCTTTTCAGCTCATGCTTTTACTTTGTGCAGAACAAATGCATCTTTTGAACTAAGAACTAACACCTTAAGACCTAAGAACTAAGAAACGTAAAATCAACGTCCCCTCTGTATGGATAAATAATACATAGCATAAGGAGGAACGCCCTTTTATTTGTAACACACTCACAGGTACATGCAGAGTGTGTGTTGATGAAAACTAGATACTGTAATTGCTTACTGTAAATATTGAGATTTCTGGTTGTTTTCAGAGACAGAAGAAAATTCGTGATGATCATAAATCCTACTATGCAATTAACACTGTTTATGTCTACGGACAAGAGAAATACTTGTTGGTAAGAAATTCTCTGGCACGTAAAGATTACTAATTATTAGGTGTATTTTTATATGACTTTGAAAACATAATTGGATTTAATTTAGTGGCTGTTTTTAGAACTTTTGTGATTTTTTTTTCTTTCACTTGTTTTATTCATTGGAATTAATTTTAATTCCCTTGATGTGTGTGGTGATTACATGGGTGTAGATATAAGTAAAAATCTATTTGTGTGCTAAATTGTGTATTATACACAATAGAAAGTAAAACCAACAACAAAAAATAATTTCTCTTTCCTCTTCCGCTTTTATTTAAAAAAATGTTTCTTCCTTTACTGTTGACTAGAAATCAATATGAAAACTTACTGTGGGTGCTTTTGGTAGTTTATCTATACTCTGAATCGAGTTTTATCTATTTAGCAGGGAGGAGTATAGTTACCAAATGTGTTAGTCCAAAAAAACGGATGAAAGAAGTATATGACTGAAAAGATACTATGAAATACAGTAGTAAAAGATTATATGTTCTTCTTGGATCCAGTCATATTTTGGTTGGAGTGCTGGTCCACCATTGATTAGCTGGGTGACCTCAGGCAAGTGGCTTTTTCTCTCTGAGCCTGAGTTTCTTACTAAGTTAGCTAATATGAGGAGCTCCTAACAAATAATAGGTACCAGAAAGAGTTCATTTCCTTTCTTTTTCTTTTTGGAAATTATTTATTCTGCCAGACAGATGATCACATTCAATTTTATACAGTTTTTCCTCTTTATGATAAAAGTTCTTTGTCAGTTTCTTATTAAACCTGGTTTATCTCCCATTCTTCTCCTATAAGTTTAGTTCTACTCATTGGGTACTCTGTGAATGTAGCTGGCTGTTAATTTTCCTGTTTTTATTCTTCTATTGTTCTTTGCAAATTGATATCTTTCATGTCTCTGAATACCCATGCTATAGTAGTGTTTTATTTGGAATATATTGAATTGCTTCTGACCCTGTATCTCCCCTTTCCTCTCATCAAAGATACACTCTCTTATATAACTGAATAGTACTGAATTTTACTCTAGTTAGATCATTGTCATATTATAGGTGGAATATTTCTTTAGAGGTTTTATAATAAACATTGAGAATAGGCAGTGAAGTCAAACAAAATGACCTTAAAGAGTCTTTTGCTCTGCTTTTGTTTTTGCTTTTTTTTTTTTTAATTGGTGAGGAGAAAAGGTGGTCTGTAGTCTGTTCGAAAGAGAAGAGACTTGGAATCACATCTGAGCTCAAAGTTTGGTCTGATAACTTGGTAGATGTGTTATGTTGGGCAGTTGACTTAATCTCTATAGCTTGTCTAATCTGTATAGAGAATGTGTGTAAAGGGCCTTCCTGGCACACATTGGTCACTAGCTAAATGTTCACTTCTGTAAAACCTTAATTACCATTTTCAGTCCACAAAATCAGAAGCCAGTTATTTATCTACACTTCCCACCTCTAAAAATAGCCTGAAAAGTTATGCTTAACTAGTACTTTCTTATTTGGAAGTCAAGCAGTAATAACACATGACTTGAAGTAAACATTGTTATGATATTAATGTTTATTATCTTTCTCTTTTTACAAGTTGCATGATATCTCAGAATCGGAATTTCTAACTGAGGCTGAGATCATTTGTGATGTTGTGTGCCTGGTGTATGACGTCAGTAACCCCAAATCCTTTGAATACTGTGCTAGGATTTTTAAGGTTTGTTGTTCTTTTGGTCGATAATGTAGTTTAACTTTATATGGAGTTAAATGGAATTGTAATGTGATGTTTTTCTAACCAGGGAGATGCAAGAAAATCACTTGCGGGGCTTTTAAAAATACGTAGATTTGTGTCCTATCCCTACAGGTTCTGGTTTCATTTTGAGGTGGTACAGTCTGAGACACATGTATTATAAAATTTTTTTTCCACATGTGCCTCTGATGGGCATTCCTACTTAAGAACCTCTGCATTAGGGGCGCCTGGTTGGCTCAGTCGGTTGGGCGTCCGACTTCGGCGCAGGTCACGATCTCACGGGTTGTGAGTTCGGGCCCCGCGTCGGACTCTGTGCCGACAGCTCAGAGCCTGGAGCCTGCTTCAGATTCTGTGTTTCCCTCTCTCTCTGCCCCCTTACCCACTCATGCTCTGTCTCTCTGTCTCTTTTAAGGATAAATAAAACATTTGAGAAAAAAAAAAAAAGAACCTTTGCATTAATGGAAGGTCTTCTTGGCTGTTAGGAATATGCAAGGAGGGATGCCTGGCTGGCTAAGTCGATAGAGCATGCAACTCTTGATCTCAGTGTTGTGAGTTTGAGCCCCATGTTGAGTGTAGAGATTACTTAAAAATGAAATCTTAAAAAAAAAAAAAAAAGAAATGCACATGGGTTTTATATATATATATATATATATACATATATATATATATATATATATAACGTCCTGAGAAACGCACTCACGTTATATATATATATATATGTATATATATATATATATACATAGTGAGTTATACCAATAGTAATAATAGAGCAAGGGGAATAACCAGAGGCTTGAAAAGTCCTCAGTCACTTTGAGATTATCACAAAGATGCAATAGGAGTAAAAAATATATGTGTAAAGGAATTTATTCTAGCATTGTTTTTAATAAAAAAAAGAAAATTAGAGGGGCGCCTGGGTGGCTCAGTGGGTTAAGCTTCTGATTTCCGCTCAGGTCATGATCTCACGTTTCGTGAGTTTGAGCCCTGTGTAGGGCTCTGTGCTGACAGCTCAGAGCCTGGAGCCTGGAGCCTGGAGCCTGCTTCGGATTCTGTGTCTCCCTCTCTCTCTGTTCCTCCCCTACTCGCAATCTGTCTCTCTGTCTCTCTCTCAAAAATAAGTAAACATTACAAAAACAAACCAGTGGGGCACCTGGGTGGTTCAGTCAGTTGAGTGTCTGACCAGCTCAGGTCATTATCTGTCGGTTCATGAGTTCGAGCCCTGTGTTGGGACTCTGTGCTGACAGCTCAGAGCCTGGAGCCTGCTTCGGATTCTGTGCCTCCCCTTCTCTCTGCCCCTCCCATGCTCATGCTCTGTCTCTCCCTGTCTCTCAGTAATAAATAAACGTTAAAAAAAAATTTTTTTTTAAAACCTAGAAATAATCCAGATGTCTAACAATAAAGGGTGGTTTACCAAATTAAGATAAAATAACAGAGCAGAATATTAAGCAGCTATTGAAAATAATGATTTTGAATTCTGAAAACATGGAAGAGTCAGTGTTATATATATTTTTAATTGCTTTTTTTTTTTTTTTAATGTTTTTACTTATTTTTGAGAGAGAGAGACAGAGTGTGAGCTCGGGAGGGGCAGAGAGAGAGAGGCAGACATAGTATCCAAAGCAGGTTCCAGACTCTAAGCTGTCAACACAGAGCCCAACCTGGGGCTCTAACTCAACGAACCACGAGATCATGACCTGAGCGGAAGTCAGATGCTTAACCTTAATACTGAGCCACCAGGCACCCCTCAGTGTTGTGTTTTTAAATGACTATGTCCAACATAACTTGCAGCTACAGAAAAGTTTATAAATGCATGTGCTTAAGGACTAGCAGTACATAAAAAATGAAAATAGTGAAAAAATAATCAAACTGTGAAGCAGAAATGTATGAAATGAAAATAGTGTGCTTTAGGATAGAGGAATTTAGATGGATTTCTCATTTCAAAATATGGTATCTTTTTCATAAAATATATATTTTTTCAAATTGTAGTGAATCTGAAGAATCATTATAGGTTTGTATTATTACCAGTGTTAAGAGAATTGGCCCTGGTCTTATTACGAGACTGCTCTAGACCACTGCCAATCATTGCCTCTTAGTTTACTTTCTCTTTGAAGCTGTGCTTTGCCTAGGCAGAGATAATTTTTAGTACACATTTAATTAAATTTAGTGATTTTTTAAATTTGTCATCAGCCTTTGATTTTTTATTCCATAGCAACACTTCATGGACAGCAGAATACCTTGCTTAATCGTAGCTGCAAAGTCAGACCTGCATGAAGTTAAACAAGACTATAGTATTTCACCTGCTGATTTCTGCAGGAAACACAAAATGCCTCCACCACAAGCCTTCACTTGCAATACTGCTGATGCACCCAGTAAAGATATCTTCGTTAAATTGACAACAATGGCCATGTACCCGTAAGTACTTGCTCTGCCATCATTTTCATGTTGCATGGTTCATAATAACATTGCATGCCATTATTAGCCATGAAGGCAAAACTTTTGTCGCATAGAAGTTGTTCAGCAACAGAAAGAGACTTTGTTCTGAGAAGGTACAAATTTGAATAAATGCGAGTTTGGTTTGGGTACCATAATAAAATTACATAAACAGTGCTTCTGACATTATTTGTATATTTTTAAGCAGGCTGTAACTATCTTAATAGGATAGTACAATAAAACTCAGCCCCAATCCCAGCGTTAAAAAAATAAGGTCTTACTGCATTAAAATGGGGTTGGCATCATGTTGCTTTATGCTTTTAGGACATTTCCATATGAACATTTCCATATGAATTTATATTAAATTATAGATATGTTTGAGTTCAGACTATAATGTCTTTTTTAAGTGCTGTAAAAAGTAGTTGTGATTGGAATTCCTGCTATATAAATGTTTTACATTAAGTGTTAATGAGCCATGAATTTTATGTACATTTATTGTATATCTATACATGCATATGCATAAGCACATAACTGTGGACATCTTCATAGCTTACTAACTGCCTTAGAAGTGCATGGTTCTTAATGGCATTCTCCTCAAGTACTGTGTGTGTATAATTCTGTTGTGTAACAAGATAGTTTTTCAGGCAGTGCGTTTCTCAGGACGTTAGCTTAATCTATTTATTATTAATTTAGTCTCTAAATAATTTTCTTATGAAAACTAGGATATAAAATAGAGTAATAATCAAACATGGCTATAAACTGAAGTCTTGCAGAAGGTGTTAATTTGTGCAGATTTTTCGAGTCAGAGTCAACTTAACTGCTATTCTGTTAACTAATACGTTTTTAAAAAGGCAGCAAACCCTTGAAATTCTATTTGTATTGGAAGACAAGTCATTCCTATTACTATAAGATAAACAAAGCCTTATTTATGTTTTACCTTTGCTTTAAAACTCTCGTGTATGTTATCTACAGAGAGGATCATTACAGAGACAGACTCTCCCGAGACACGGGCAACCCTGATAGGATAGAGAATTTGAGAAAAATCTGGGTCTTTCTAAAAACTGCTTTGTAAGTTACTTTTTCTTTATGGCTTCTATGGGATTTTGTTGACATTTTCTTATAGATGACCAGATCTCCTTTCTTGCCAGAATTAACATTAATAATTATCCAGAAACGCACTGCTTGGTCCGGCTTATTGCCTAACTGTATATTACAGTGGTGTTTTTTATATTTTGTTTTGTTTTACTATGTAAATGCGCTATATTAATCTTGTAGATAGCTGTGACAGTGTTTTCAGAGCTGCATCTTTAAAACATTTTCCTGCAATTTGTGTGCGTGTGTATGTGTGTGTATATGATAAATGTACATACAGGGACACTTGCTTAGATGGTGACTCCCAAACTACTTCTCATGAAGCATCTCCCTGTTGCTAAGCATACTTTGCATCTCTCCTTTTTGGTGGGTGGAGCCTGTGTATGTTGAAGAGTCAAATTATAAAATAACAGACGGATTCCAGTATGACAGCTGGCAGCAACTTAGTAGCTTTGAAATGTTCATCATTGCAAGTCAGGTTTTTGAAAGGAATGTCTTGAGTCTGTAAGAGTTTTTTTAAAAAAATTAATTCTTGTTTTTCTTCATGTTGGGAATTAGGCATTGTTGGGATGCTGCTAATCTCCACAACCATGCCACCGTGCCATGTGGTCTCATCAGATCTCACAAGCTCAGCCAAGTCAGATTGGGCCAGTCCTTTGACTGAGAAGCCTTTAAAAAAAAATGTTCAGGTGTTACAGGAAGTGATGGCATTGATTCATCAGGTGGCACTCTTCTGAGCAGGTTCTGCGCCAGTGCCTCTACAGGGTGGTGTGATGGCTTTGTGTGTCTGAGTGGCTCTGACCACCGAGCGGTCATTGAAGACCCCCTACTTTGGTGGTTAGGACGGAGGTGAAATAGGTTGCCCCATGTGCCTGTACCAACTAGTATCACTCCACTCAACCAGAAAGGAGCCAGAAAGTCTCCCTAAATTTCATCTCTAAAATCAATCGGACTCATTGTTGATTTTTACAACCTGAACCCGGAGTTTCATACTGTCATACTCAGCTGCTGTGTTTTAGTAGCAGATGAAATCAACCCTATATTTTGTTCAAGTGGAAATTTATGAAGCACTTTGGTTTCCTTTGGGAGCCAAGGTGCTTGATGAATTAAAGACGATGTTGTTCATATCTCCTCAGGGTTGAATATACTCGTCTTTTGACTCTTTTGTGTATTTGTCGCTCTTCTCCTTCCTGGTTTTCAGGCATGTGTGTATGCTGAGGGAGGAGGAGGAGAAGGGAATGGTTATTTAAATGCTAGCAAACTGTCTTTTCGGTGGGTGCTATGGCTTACTCGGTTTTTCTTTTTATTAATTTACATGAGGGTGCCATCTATTGCTGTGCATATTTATTCCACTAAAACTCTTGTAATAATAATTCCATCCCCCCTCCAAAAAAAGCCAAAAGTGTTAGCTGATTTTCCTTAGATTTTCTCTAGGGAGGGAGGAGGGAGCTATTGCTGTTTATTATATTTTTGGTAAACGTGGAATTCTGCACAACTTTAGCATGCCCCACACTGTCCTTTTCCTTAGTGTTGCTTATGCCTAAATCTTTTTTTTTTTTAAGTTGGCACACCCTGACTTGTGCCATATTTGTAAGTAAGAACTCAACTCCTGTCCTTCTGTGTGTTTTCGCAGCCATGCCCGGTTACGCTGTATGTGCACCTGCAACAGGTGTACATTTTGCATCTGTCAGAACTTCCTCAACTCAGACTTGCTGCAATCTGTAAAGAACAAAATCTTCACTGCAGTTCTTAACAGGTTCTTAACTTTATTTACTGGGTACCAGGCATTCTGTTAAAATACAAAAGAAAAAAAGTTGATAACTATTTATTATACATCTACTCACTACAAAGACAACAAGCCAACTGATGCCCAACTAACTTCCACTAAAATACTTACTGTGGTGACAGTGTTTTTAGGGGACTGACAAGATTTTGAATTTCTTTTTCATGAAGGAAGTTAAAGTATTTTTCATATTAGAGGATAATATGTATAGGGAGATTACAATCTTTTGGTTGAGAGTTGTAGAATTAGATTAGGATTTTTGTGGTAAGGAGCAGACCCGTTGTTCCCAAATGTTATGCATGTTACGCTCAACTAATATAACTTAATTAAAACCATAGTAATGAAAACAGTATCTTGGGTTTAAAAAAAAATTCTCTATTATAAGTACTGGAATGTTTATTTGAAAGAGCATGGCTTCTGGAAATGAGGATAATAGCCAACTTTAAGGATTCAAAGGAATATCATGGGAAAGAAAAAAGGATCGGTAGAACTAGTTTTTGAGGTCTTTATAATTGAGCCCAAAGCATGAAGTATGCCTAGAAAGTAATGTGCTTTTTCAAAAGGAAAGAAAAACAAAAATATAAGATACAGACATTCCTTTAGAGTGATGAACTTGGAAGGTATATTCTTATTCTGGTTATGCCTCCATTGTTCAGATTGACATTTTGTGAACACTTAAGAGCCTGTGTACTTTGTATCTACTGTAAAGTTTTGTGTCTGAAGATGAATGAGTGTTCTGAAATTGACATTCAGCTGTTATCAGGAGCTGGGCTTGATTAAGACAGATGATGAAGCTAAACAGATTTTGGTTAGAAATGGGTCCATTCTTTGGTTTAGCACTGGACTCTCAACAAAGGCTAGGCTCTGATGGTACCGAATGAGTAGGATAGGTTGTGTCCACTAGCAAAAATAGTAGATGTGCCTATGAAACAATGAGACTGTATTTTATGTGAGTCAGAAACTGATCTTGAAGGCATTCTAAAAAGAGTTTCGATGATATTTTGAGCACTAGCAGCTCTGGAATAAGAATGCAGCCATCTCAGGTGACTGCTTTGAAGGGACCGCCACACTAATTTGGTGGTAAAGTTCTGCCTCTGTCCTTCGAATGGCTTCTTGTAAAGTAATGACACAGATTCTCTCATGGAGACTGAGAAAATACAAGGCTAGTTCAAACCAAACAACATTCAGGAGCTCCGGTGTTAGAAATGGTAGAGTTGGAAGAGATTCCAGAATTCATCTGGCCTAACCTCCCATTAGAATGCCTTCCTGAAAGCCTTCCCATGGAGAGTACTGCTTATCTGCTGGTGGCTTTCCTCATTGGAGAGGGTTTTTGCTTTTGCTTTTGCCTTTGCTTTTTAATTTTATTTTTTAACTAAAATGATTTCCCTATAACTTTCTCTCCTTTAGTTTTAGTTCTGCCCTTTAGAACAACATACGACTATTCTCCCTCTTCAACATAACAATCCTTCAGACATTTGAAGACGGCCATCATGTCTCCCCTAATTTTCTCTTCTCCAGGTAGAACATCCCCATTTCTTTCAGCCTTTTCTTAAATTAGATGGTTTAGTGACCTCGTCAGTCCTGGTTGTTCTCATCTGAAAGCCTTTAGGTTTCCAGAGTTCCTCTTAAAAGAGGTGCCACTGAGGATGGAGAGCAGTGCCTCAGGTGTGACGGGGCAAGTCCAGAACAGTGGGCAGGCCTGTTCCACAGTTAAGACAGCACCTGCCCGCTGCATGAGTTAACTTTTTTAGCAGCCCCATCCCATTGTTGATGCATATTAATCTTGGGGTTAATGGAAATCAGATTTTTTAAATATGAAGTACTGTTAAGGCAGTGTCCCCTCCTCTCTAATTGTGTATTTGACATTTTTAGTTGACTCTCTGAATCTAAACACAGATACGTATGTATCTCTATTAAATGTCATATTCTTCTTTTTGATCCATTTGTTCTAGCTCAGTCATTTCAAACATTATTTTTGTCATTTGTCCCATTATATATCTCTCTCGGCATTGTGTTATTTGCAAATTCGGTAGATATGTCTTATCTTTCAAGTTACTGATAAAAAATAATGTTGAATACCCGGAGCTTGGAGAGAGAGAGAGAGAGAGAGGGCGCCGAAGCCAGCAAGCCCAAAAGTATTCCACTGGAGAACTCTTTTGCCAGTGACACGGATTTAAAATTCTTGGGGAAAGACTGTTCCGTAAATTAAAAATATTTTATTATCCAGTCTACATTTTCTCTTATTATCTTACAAGAGATTTCACTGAGGGCTTTTTTGGAGTCAGTATGTAACTTCCACCACATGCCTCTGATCTACCAATGTAGTCATTTTACCTGAATAGGAAGTGACATCTATTTGGTGTCTTATTCTTGTTGAACCCGCCTTAGCTCCTAATGATTGCTAATCACAAACCATCTATTTTATTTATTCTGGAAGATCTTGAGTGTCCATAATTGCAGATTGATACATTGTCCGCACCTTTAGTGACAATTTTATTGTTGGGTTGATTTAGTCAGTTTCCAGATGAAATAGGTTGGGTGTATATTAATGGATGAGCTTGTTTATAGTAAATTACTCTGTACAATGATCTTTGAAGAGAAATCAGTACATTTTGTCCTATCTACTTACAAACTAGAAGTAACTTAATGGTAATGTCAGCATACATCACTGACAACTAGTAACCAAGAATGGAATAAATGAAAAAGATAAAGAGGAAAACCAGTGTACCTTTCAGAGAACTCCTTCCTGGTTCCTGGAATTTTATGGAAGTGCAGTGGACATTTAGGGCTTCTGAACTGAAGTTTCTCCTAGTTTACAAAAGGGTGTAGGTAAGGTAGGTGGGGGTAGAGGCCCAAAACTTAAGTGCCTAAGGGTCTGGACAGGCAATGTGAACGAACGAAGGTGACCAAGTAAAAGAAGTAAGAGCCGCGGGGACTGTGACAGGCCCTGGCGAAAAGAGGCAGCCACAACCCAGCTCGGGCTGTTTGTTGTTGTCCGGGCTGGGTGTGCCAGGTCTTCTGATTCTGTGAGACCCTAGAAATCAGGGTTTTTATGTGAAATTTCCTGCTGGTCAAATAATGGCAATTAAATTTGAATCTTGGAAAGTACTAATCAGAACAAAGCGTGCTTACAGGCCACCAGCTTGTAACGTCAGTCTTAAGCTGTGGCCAGGCAAGAGAAAGAAAAACGTACACCTGAGGAATGAAAATATCTCTTTCCCTCCCCCCTCACCACATCCTATTCCTTTTTCACCAAGAATCTGAACACGTGATGGGGTCACCTTTCTCTCCCATCTCTCAGGTCGTGGCAACCTTTGGTGGTTGGTCACAATTGGTTCATCGTGCTAGATCTATCTTAAAGTTATAAAAGCAGAAGGAGGATTGACTAATTGGGTAAAAGTCATCTAAGAGTTTTTCACTGTAGTTCAGGAGGAGTGTCACTCAACCCTGAGCCTTAAGTCTTTGGTTTCAGAGATCTGCCACATCTCGTGTTTGGTTTAGAACTGTAAGAGAGTAGTTTTGAAATTTTTATTCAAGCAACAAGTTTCACTAAATGTTCATTAAACTCTGGTACATACATGTTGGTCTCAAATTAATGCCTTGTTTTAGTGTGCTTGTAAACATGTTGCTTGCTGAAACAAGTCACTTCTAGAAATAGTCCATGTTTGAAGCCACATTCTGCCTTCACCTGCCCCTGTCCCTGTGATTTATTCAAATACTTAAATACCTGCTTTAAACAGAATCCTCTGCGAGCTTGGGCAAAATATAAAGATGAAGATAGGGACCTGCCTTTAAGTAAATATTATGTTATTAAAATTTTTTCCTTAAAGCTTGGTTATGTTTTCAGTAACCTTAGCCCCTCATACCATAAAAGGAAGTGCTATGTAACCTCATCATGAGAGGCTTTATTAAGCCTAACCATTTGTATTCAGGCTCTTCCCACAGATTCATTTCTGAAATTATCCATATTTTCCCTAGCTGTCTTTGGCCAGTAAATATTGTCTCCCCTTTTTTTGAGCTTATTTACTGACACTGCATTATTTTAAGTAGAAAGTAGTAAGAATTTTTTTCTTTTTAACGTAATCGAATATATATATATATTTTTCAAGATGTGAGAAAAGTGTTAAACAAACTATGTGTCTGATATATAACTTTGTTCTTTGATAACTATGGTCTCAGCCTTCTGACCTGGATAGGTTTATGTTTTTCTTTAGAAGAATTTCTGAATAACGGGATTATTTGCATTTAAATACATTTGGAAGACGACTAACATGTGGTCAGATGATTTTAATCTTTGGCAGTGCTTTCATTTCAAATATTGGTACTGGGATAAATATACCTTCTGATTATATTTTAATTTTTAAAGACCTTTTTAACCTGAAAGTGTTAAAATGAGTATGTAGGAGTGAGCTGGATTGTTGGTTTGAACTACCCAGGATTTTAGTTATTACGTATTTATTATTCTGACTTCAGAAGACTCCTACTTTGCATGAGGATGTTACTATACTGTAGTGTGCTGTGAACTTTAATTTGTCCTTTCTTTTAGGTGTTCAATTTGTCTGTCTGTGTCACTTAGTCATTTTTTGAACTTCTCTCAATCCCTGTCCCAGCTAGAATTCTGAATGTAATCCTCCCACTTCTCCCAGCTTATAATGTAATCAAAATTGTTTATTTTATAATTTATTATTTTGGTGCAATTTTCTTTGATACAATTTTGGTTTTAGGATTCTTTCATCCCATTTTATTATTTGAATTAGCCACATAAATTATTTGTTCATGTTACTTCTTAAGTTTAGTAGCAGCATTATACTTTAGCGACCAAGTACATAGTTCACAGTGAGTATTTGAGTAATGATGCATTTTTAAAATTGGGTATATGTGGCATTTATTTTAAGCCATTTGTTAATGACATTTGCCCATATTGCTTTAATAATCACCTAAGTTGCTCCTTAATGTTAGAGAGGTTCTGTTGGGAATGTAAGAGTGCTTAGGATATTATGTTACAGTAAGATGTTGTATACAAGAAAGTCTGTCCTATTTGAGCTTCATATGAAACCTCGGTGTCCCCCTGTATCAAGGTCCTAAAAGGCTTTTCTTTTAATTAGGATACATAGTATTATGTTTAAAATTATACAGGAGCTTCTGTTACAGATTCTCATTAAGGAAGCCACTGCTTGTACATTTAAAATTTTTTTGCCATATTGTTAGAATATTAAAGGACGCCACAAGGTGGAGTTTGCCTATTCTGATCTTTAAGTGTCAGTAGTTAACATGTAGATATTATGTGTTTCCCATGTATCTACGATCATCTATAAATTTTGGTTCTTCTAATGCTTGGTGAAGCATTTCTTGACATTGATGCACACTTATGTCCTTTTCTAAAGTATGTTAGGCATGCTCAGTTAACAGCTTTCTTATGATTTGTGTTGCAGTTCATCTTTGTTGGATACTATATTTTGACTTCTTAACCTATTTTGAGAAATATATTAAAAGATTTCATGCCTACTAGTTAGAAGAATTGTCATTGTTAAAATTGTTATTAAGAGTAATGGCATTATTATTAGGAATGAATGTAAAAAATACTTCACTAGGCAAAACAAACAAACAAAACAGTAAGAGGAGTAAAAGCAGAGAGGCCCAGAAGACTTTAAGAAGAAAGTGAAATATTTTATTTATTTATTTATTTTTAATGTTTATGTTTGAGAGAGAGAGCGAGTGAGCATGGGGGAGGGACAGAGAGAGGGGGGGACACCGAATCTGAAGTAGGCTCCAGGCTCTGAGCCCTCAGCACAGAGCCCGACGCAGGGCTCGAACTCATGGACCGCAAGATCGTGACCTGAGCTGACGTTGGATGCTTAGCTGACTGAACCAGCCAGGCGCCCCAAGAGTGAAATATTTAAAAACAGAACACTTAACTATAGTTTTGGTGACCTCGGTACAGTTTTCAATTTGAGATATGTTTTTGCAACTAGGAAAAAGCTATATGTGATATCTCTGAGCCCTAGTAACTAGGTTACACACAGTATAGTTAAATATGCTGTTTCAAAGTATTAACTTCAAAATTCATACTTGAGTTATGTAAGTGGATAGAATTATGAAATTAAAAGTACATTAATATTACTGCATTTTTTAAAAAAAATTTTTTTTTAACGTTTATTTATTTTTGAGACAGAGAGAGACACAGCATGAACGGGGGAGGGGCAGAGAGAGAGGGAGACACAGAATCGGAAGCAGGCTCCAGGCTCTGAGCCATCACCCCAGAGCCCGACGCGGGGCTCGAACTCGCGGACCGCGAGATCGCGACCTGAGCTGAAGTCGGACGCTTAACCGACTGAGCCACCCTGGCGCCCCAATATTACTGCATTTGTACACCTCTGAGTTGGGTTTGGAAAGGATCAGACGGTGAGATGAGAAAAACAGAAGCTAGGAAATCCACACTTATTTCTGAAAAGCTGTATGGGAGTGCTGAGAAGTACTTGGCTGGAACTGCTCTTCCTGCAGATCTCCTAGTGCTACTGCTCTTGACTGTGTGCTACTGAACTTTTCCTTCCACCTCATAATAGCCTGCAATCCCAGGCAAGGTTAATTGATACCTTGACCTTTCTGAATTCTCCCCTTTCCTTAAAGTCTAATTTTTGCAGGCTTTAACTCTTTGCAGTAGAGTTTTTATGCCCCAGATGTAAAGTTCCATGACACATTATAAAAAACAATATTAAAAGTACCCTATTTGGGAATAGCTAGAATGGGTTTAATTCCATTCAGCCCTTTAGAGTTTGATTGTTTTGTTCCTAAATATTGCAGCTGATAACATTCCCTTTATGATTGGTTAAATACATTGAACCAATAAAGATTTCACCTCATGTTCTTATATATGCAGTAAATTGCAGAGTGAATCAAAAGTATCTTGTATGCCTTCTTTAAGGCATTCTGTGCAAAGATACATAGGAATTTTGGTCATTCTGTTATATGCCTTATGTGATTGTTCACACAAACACCTCTTCATTTAAGTCTTTATTGCCTGACGTTTGAAACCTTTCCTCCTCTTTGTCTTATTAAGTAGCAGGGCCTGGCTGGCTTAGCCAGTGGAGTGTGTGACTCTTGATCTCAGGGCTGTGAGTTCAAGCCCACAATGGGTGTGGAGCCTACATAAAAAAAAAAGAAAAAAAGAAAAAGTAGCACTTGTCATCTGATTGACATATGGGCCCTCAGCACTTCTAAGCAGAAAGCCAGCATCCAATATGCAGGAATTTTCCACCTAAGAGCTTAGAAGCTCTGACAAGCTTCAAATGATTAACTAAGTTATATTCTAGTATTTAGTAATGATTTCTTATATTCTAAAAAGAGATACTGCTGAACTAAATTATTCCACGCAGAGAAGGAAAATGTGATTCTGGTACATCAGTAGGTATTTTTAAAAAGAATCTTTATACACACAAATGCACACTCATTTTTGACCCTGTAATACTCATTTTTGGGAAGTCTGTCTTAAGGAAACCACTAAATATGGAGAAAAATCTTACATGGAAGGATATCGATCACTTCATAGTGGAGGTGGCCACCCATAGGAATGGAGTATAATAAAGCTGCCTAAAATGATGTTTCTGGAATTATGAAAAAGTCCTTATATAAAGGATGTAAAAGTATATAAATTATACATATTGTATTTGCAGCAATGTAAGAAGCACACAGAAAAAAATCTAAAAGGAAGTACCCTAAATTTTAATCAGTTGCTTCAAGTGATGGGACTCTAGGTGATTTTTTTCTTCCTTCTTTTATTTTCCTCGTATCTTATCATGAACATATATTGTATTTTGACAGTAAAAAAAATAATAAACTTTAAAAAGAAAGAAAAAGTATGCCATAAGATATTATAATTTATTCTAAGATGATATTTTAGGTGAGTCATTTTGAAAGGATTACACTTTTGAATTGTGGAAGGATTATTTTTGCTTGAGTTTAGAAATGAAGTAGGAAACAAGTCTCTGAAACCGTTACTCCGTTTCTGCTTGAGACCTGAAATGACAAATGTGGCCCAGTGCTGATACTCTGGAATACAGTTCAGATCTTCACACTGTTTTCTAGTCAGGTGTTGTCAGTCAGCTAATCAATGACAAATGTGCCATCCGGTATAAATGCTTTCTCCTAGATGGAGAGCCTGCTTAGGGCAGCTGTTAAAAGCACATGCTAAAGGCATAAAATGGGTGTCTAAGTAGCTTTTCATGTCTAAAAGTGTCTTAAATAACCACTATAACGTTATGGAGTCATTGAAGCATATTTTATGAGTTAATAGTTGCCTTAAGTTTTAAACTAGCTGTATCTAGAGTATGTATCTATATTATTTGTCATACAGGAGTATGAACTGCTGTTCTGCCTGTTGGAGGCTATACTATAGTTGGGGGAAAATAATAATCACTATAATTACTATCTGACATGCAAAAGTAAACCAAGCAGTAAAGTCAGAATATATTATGTCATGAATGGTAGGGAATACTTTCTTAAAATACAAAAAAAGGAGCTGTGTGAAAACAGATTCCATACTTGAAAAAATGTTTATGAGAAATCATTGTGACTGATTTTAATGTGATGGCAGCTAGCTTTAATACTAACCCCTCTCTTGCCCAAGTTAAAAAATGAATGTAAACATTTTTTTTTAATCCTCCATCAGTAAAGATGAATAAAAAATCACAGAGAGCCCAAAGCTGAAGCAGAAGCTCTAATGCACTTGTAGCCAGTGTTCTCACTTTAAATTCTGTGCATCTCTAATTGATTTGGAATTATGCACTTTGAAACTCTCATCGTAGGTCTGTTACAGTCTATGAGTTTGGGATGTTGGACCTGATTTTTTACAGATGCATGTTTGCAGTTGTTGGTAGTCTGCAATTAGAAGCCTCAGTAAATTTCATGACTAATAGCTGTTAGCCTCATTTTGAATGAATACTTACGGTCACCACATAACTGTCAGATACTGCTTTTGGTATTGGTTTCAAGGGCTTCCCTTAGTGTTTCGGGTCAACCAAGACCAGCCTCTAAGGGATATATAGATACTGTATATAACCGCCTTAGGTTTCCTTGCCTGGTACGTGAGTGTTTTTAAAAAGTACACATAGATAGGTGTTTTTTTTAAGTTGGGCAATTTGTTACAGGATATATTTATTTAAATATAGAAAGCATGAGATGCATCCTATCATGGTGGCGACTCAATTTGTGTGTGCGATGTTTAATTGAGAGATGTTATTTTCAGTCCCCCACTTTTGTGAGCTCTGCTGTGAACTGCAAATTGTGTGCATGTGTATATAAAAGGTTAAGAGCCCGGGTAGCTGAGTGGGGTGCCATGCTGTTAGCAGACGACGAAGGCAGTATTACTCACCAGGTGCACGCCGTCAGCTCTGTAGAAGATTCCATCTTCATGGAGTCATCTCATGGTCCACTTTTTCTTGAAGCCAGGTAACATTTCCCCCAACCAGCGGGTTGGCCTTGGTGGAGTTTTTCCAACTGGAAAAACTGAAACCGAAGAATTTTCTTCCCCTAACTTAAAATAAATAATTAAGCATTGCCTGTTGGAAGAACTAACTCACAAGGTGGAATGAACCTGTGTTACCACTTTGCTTTGTAAAATAATACTTATGTCAGGAGTGATTTTTATTTTTATTTTTTAGGAACTGGGGAGGATAAGAAATGGGAGTGCTGTGTGTTGTGTTGCCATGGTGATAAGCATGGAGCACTCTGGCTTGTATTACAGACTGTTTCTAGAGATGCGCAGGTTGCATTTTGTGGTCACTAATCTGATTGTCACCCTTCAACTATTGCTGAGGCAAAGTAGTTTTGTACAGTTGATATTCTTGGCTCTTAACTCTTTTGCATATGTCAGTGTCTTGGTCTTTTAATGATGTCTGACTTTTGCTTCAAATCTGTTTGTTTCACTTAGTTGTAAAATAACCTAAACTAGACAGCCTCTCTAAACTCCTAATTCTCTAAATTTTCTGTATCTCCTCAATTGTGTTCAGTTAACTCAAAGTTCAGTGATACTTGAATAAAATATTCCAGCCTTTGCTTTAAAGCTTTATCCTCTCTATGGTAAGCTGTCATACTTGAGACTCTTGACGGTGCTTAGCAGTGTTATTAACTGAGCATGCTCACAAACTCAGTTTGTGGTACAGGCTGTCCCTGTTCTTGTCATGCACAATATGGCTTCTTTTACGTCATTTACCTTTCAGTCCATCTTGTTTCATTATGTCCTTTGGTTGGTACCATTGTCACTGCCTGTCTAATAATCAGGGTTGTTTTTGTTTGTTGTTGTTTTTTTAAATTTTCTTTCTTTAATCAGCAGTAACCAGATTAATGTGAGCTGGTAAACCTTCCCCATCCCCTTTGGGATTTTTTTGGTAAATTTTTATGGGGCTCAGTGTTCCCAAAGTTGATTTTAAGCAATGCTCTTAGAAAAGTATTGTCACTTGTCGCTTAACTGCTTACAAGATAGCTTTCAATTCCCGGGGACAGGAGATTGTATATTAAGTCCCATGAAATTGACTCTCAAAATTGTGAGATCTCAGTTTTACCTCTCATTTTGAAGGACTGTGGTGGTATTAAAAACTGGTAGGTTGATTTGTCTATGTTCTCCATTTCCCATGTGAAGAAAACACACAATTTTAGATGTTTATTACTCCCAGATAATAGCTAGTTGTTAAAGACATTTGTCTTTATTAATGTCTACATTATATCGTAAGATAATGATGATATAAACAATGTACATGTGGCTACATGGATAAATGATTTTGGTAAGCATTACTGTATGCAATTAGCCTGACAAGTGTGCTAATACTTCCCTAAAAGTAGACTGTTCATATAATTGGTATTTTCATACTAATCATGTTTTGAACATTAATTATATTTTCTAACTACAGGCACGTGACACAAGCTGACCTCAAGAGCTCCACGTTTTGGCTTCGAGCAAGTTTTGGTGCTACTGTTTTTGCAGTTTTGGGTTTTGCAATGTACAGAGCATTGTTGAAACAGCGATGATTAAAAAAAAAAAATACTGGCCCCACCAAAAACAAATACTTTTATGTATTTATGTATGCTTTAAATTCTGCTAGAAATATTGAGATATTTATACATGCAGAGTTACTTTATTAATATTTGTAATTCATGCATAAGAGTATTTTAATGATAGTTATAACTGCAGTATTGACTAGCATTGGGAAGAAACAGCTTAACAGCCAAACTAAAATGGCTAAATTTCAGAGGCCAAAAGGGAATATTTTGTAAATAATGTACATATTCAGGCAAGATATGGTCTCCCACACTGAATTCTAGAAATGATGTTTCTAGACATTTCTACATGGTATTGTTAGTGTTCAGTTGGCTCATTCTCCTAGGTCTAAGCTCAGAGATTGTATTTACTCATGGATTACTTATTTATTTCACATTTTACTCAGAATGATCCCTCTGGGCTCTTCAAAGAACACGAGGCACAATTGGCCATTTTCTCTCCATTTTTAAAAACAGATGAGTCATGTCAGCTTACACTTCTCCTTCAGCCACTCATGGTAGGTCAGCCTTGAAGCCATCGTGCAGTCTAGAAAATTGCATAGCTGAGTGTTGAAGTGCTTCTTTAAGGAAGGAGTGAGTTCCTGGCAATTAGCAGAGGCGTTGCCTATATGATTATGTTGCTTCCTTTGTCTGTATGTTGAATTTTATAGCCCTTTCAATCAAATGAGAAAAAAAGATTTGTATATTATCAATGTTTTTAGTTTAAATAAACAGTCACCATTCCTACTATGGAATTTCTTCCCAAAGTGTGTACATCATTCTCTAGTGGCTGTGTCTGTTCTAGTGTCTTAACAATAGCTGCATGTGTCATACCGTTCTCCATCCGGCTAGGATAACCTAGAAGCAGCACTTTTGTAAATGGCAAAGTAAATCTAATGAATATAACTCTCATGATAAACCTATTTTTTTCCATCATCGAACTTTTCAAGTATTTAAATAAATAACTGCTGTGTACCGTGATCTTGAGTTTTTTTGTCTTCTGGAGTAAATATTTTGCACAGATGTGAACGCAGTCCTCTGGTTTCTATCTTTCTCACCTTGAAAATTATTTTTTGTTCAAGAAGATAATAGTCGTGAGGAAAGAAGACAAGTATGACTTGTATTATATGAGAGGAAGTCTATCTTAAAGTTGTGGGCAAATCTATTCTCTGAGAAGGCCAGTTGTTTTCTCCTGCACGTACCTAACTAACGTGGTTTCTCCTGTGACTTACATGTTTATCTGCTCCTCTAACATGGGTTTTTTTCCTCTTTGCTGTTGTGATGAACATTTTCTCTAAATATCACACTCCCGGGAGTGCCTGGGTGGCTCAGTCGGTTGAGCCTCTGACTTCAGCTCAGGTCATGATGTCACAGTTCGTGAGTTCAAGCCCCACATCGGGCTCTGTGCTGACAGCTCGGAGCCTGGAGCCTGCTTCAGTTTCTGTGTCTCCCTCTCTGTCTGCCCCTCCCCTGCCCCTGCTTGTGCCCTATCTCTCTCTCTGTCTCTCAATAAACATCACACTCCCTGAGCAGCTGGTAACAGCAGAAATTACTAGCTATACACTTGTAAGATAATATGTGCCATACTTAGCTACATACTTCCCTTTCCCCTCCCCACCCTCCCACTCCCCATTTCCACTCAAAATGTGAGGAAAGAAGGGGCGCCTGGGTGGCTCAGTCATCTGAGCTCCAACTCTTGATTTCAGCTCAAGTCATGATCTCATGGTTCGTGAGTTTAGGCCCTGAGTCAGGCTCCGTGCTGACTGTGTGGAGCCTGCTTGGGATTTCTCTCTCCCTCTCTCTGTCCCTCCCTGGCTTGCTCTTGCGCACACGTGCGCTCGCTCTCTCTCTCTCTCTCTCTCTCTCTCTCTCTCTCTCTGTCTCCCTCCCTCCCCCCCCTCAAAAAATGAACATTAAAAATTTAAAAAAAATTTTTGAGGAAAGGAAAAATTAAGCAAAAATCTGGTGACTCCTCATTTTCAGAAGTCTCCTATTTACCAAATACATTTTCATCAGTTACACGGCTTCCAGAGACCATTCTTTGCTTCCAAGTTCTTCCCTGTTCAGACTGAAATATTATTTTAAAGGGATACGCCTTATGGATTGATGTGTTTGTGAGAAACAGAGGAAAGAACGTGGTTTGCCAAGACGTGAGAAGTGACGTTGATATATTTAGGCTTTTCTCTCTTAATCTTTCTCGTTTGAAGCTTAAGTGTCTGATTGACAAGGAGGCTGGCGGCCACCCCTCTCCCCTGTTGTTGCCACGTCTCCCGCTCGGAGCCTCCAGCCTCCCAGTACTGTCAGCCAGTCCAGGTGGGGCAGATGTGCACGGCAGTGCCCCCTGCTTTCTCCTCCGGAACAACAGGCTCACGCACGCATTTCCTCCATTTCACGTTCACTCTAGAGACTAGTAAATGTGGGGAAGTATGTGAATAGATCTAGTAATAGGCTTCTTCTGGCTTTCGTGATTTACTCTCAGAGGACGGGAGCTATAAGAGCACTAAGGGAAAATGAGGAAAATAGGAACTTGAGGATTCAAAGACTACCTTCCTTTCACTTTGCACCAACTGCATTGTCTCCTAAACGGACAGCTCAGGCTGCTTGCTGCAATAGTTTAATGAGTAGTGAGGCAGTCGTGTGAAGAAACATCACTGTGAAGGTTTGTAGCCTTACTTAGCACATCAAGGGTCTGCTGCTTCGTTTTTTTATTTTTATTTTTGATGTTTATTCATTTTTGAGAGACGCAGCGTGAGCGGGGGAGGGGCAGAGAGAGAGGGAGACACAGAAGCCGAAGCAGGCTCCAGGCTCTGAGTTGCCAGCACAGAACCTGACATGGGGCTCGAACTCATGAGCCACAAGATTGTGACCTGAGCTGAAGTTGGACGCTCAACTGACTGAGCCACCCCGGCGCTTCTTGGGTCTGTTGCTTTTGCCATTCATGTCTTTCTCTTGCACATTTGACCAAAAAACGATTCGTGTCCCACATTGTTGGAGCTCATAAGTGCTACAGTAGGAGTGAGTTCTGATGTTAGGAGTTTGGGGGACACATATTGGCCTGTGAAAGAAGTAGGAAGGCTGCGGAGATCTGTGCATATCAATACATCACCCGTCAGGGGAAGGCACCAAAGAGGAGACCCGCTGATGAGCCAGTCCTGAATGAAATGAGAATTTTTCTGACCTGAGGGAAGGCACCTGAATAAAGAAGAGCAGGGGGAAAAGAGGTGAGTGCTCAAACCCAGGGTAGAGCATCAATCTTTCCTGAATAGGCCCTGTGAACGCAACTGGTCTTAGCTTTGGTGCCCCTTTTGTCTGAGTTGTACTAGCAAAAAGCAATATAAAAGTGTCTTTAGAACATATGTGCAAGTCTTAAAACTGAGTATGTGACCTAGTTGTCATTAACACATTTATTTGCCATTATCCTTCAAATTTTAATAGTCCATGTGTTTTTAAGAAGCTGACGGGGGAAGGGGCGCCTGGGTGGCGCAGTCGGTTAAGCGTCCGACTTCAGCCAGGTCACGATCTCGCGGTCCGTGAGTTCGAGCCCCGCGTCGGGCTCTGGGCTGATGGCTCGGAGCCTGGAGCCTGTTTCCGATTCTGTGTCTCCCTCTCTCTCTGCCCCTCCCCCGTTCATGCTCTGTCTCTCTCTGTCCCAAAAATAAATAAAAAACGTTGAAAAAAAAAAATTAAAAAAAAAAAAAAAAGCTGACGGGGGACTAGATACTTCTTGCGAAATAGGACATCAAGATACTAAATTTATTTAATGTTTATGGCATGACAGTGCTCCAGGCAGGTAGCCTCACTGTTCCAGAAACCCTGATCCCCAGATTTTGCAGCCCCAGTAACCCACTTGTTAAAACCTCTAAGCTTTTAAGTAATTCTTGTCTTTTTAACTCCGTTTATCAAAAGTCCGTCAGAAGGAACGTCTGTTAACCTGTTTGAGCCTCGGCTCTATGGAAGTCTCGACCTGTGAGCATCACAGTTAACAAATCTTACGTTTCTTTAGTGCATCCCAAGTTCAGAAACTCCCAGGGCACACACAGACTATTCAGACCATTTTCCCCCAGTTATTTTTGGCTCAGAAAGTATGGACATGTTTATCAGAAAGCAAGATTTTGACATCGGGAAACACTTCCTAACTTCATAGCCCCTTTCTGGTTCCTGGATGTATTTTCCAATGATACTGTTTTGCTCTGTAGATTTTCTCATCTTCTTTTAGACAGTGGCAGAAGTCAGGGAGATCGAGGGGCTGTCATTCATTCTGGGTTTGAAAGCCGTATGTTGGATGCACACTCCCAGGAGGGCACTGCCAGCATTATCTCTGTCCATTGAAAACTCCAAATTCCACATGATCATTTTTTGCTTTTTCAGGATTTCCCTATTCATGGTTTACATTTAAATCCTTTATAATCGAATAACCCTTGGAAGTTTGATTAGAATGATGTGGGTATACATGTTATAGTATAACTTATGGGTCACAAACTTTTTCCATCAGGGGCCAGATGGAACATGTTTGAGACTTCTGCTGCTCCTGTGCTCTGTCATAGCAAGAAAGCAGCCATAGACAAAACAAATGAGCATGACTGCATTCTAATAAAACTTGATAGGCACTGAAATTGGAATTTCATATCATTTTCATTTGTCAACAAATATTTTTTTTTAACTTTTTTTTTTTTCAATGTTTATTTATTTTTGGGACAGAGAGAGACAGAGCATGAACGGGGGAGGGGCAGAGAGAGAAGGAGACACAGAATCGGAAACAGGCTCCAGGCTCTGAGCCATCAGCCCAGAGCCTGACGCGGGGCTCGAACTCACGGACTGCGAGATCGTGACCTGGTTGAAGTCGGACGCTTAACCGACTGCGCCACCCAGGTGCCCCTGTCAACAAATATTTTTAATTTTTTTAATTACATAAGCATGTGGACCTTCTCTTAGTTCAAGGGCTATACAAAAACAGGCTGCGGGCCAGATTTGACCGACACCTTGTAACTGATGCAAGTGTAGTAGTAAGTGCATGGCAGCTTTTACCAGTAGTTAAAAAAAATTTACCTGATTGTTTGGGAATTCGAAAAGGTATAGTAGGAGGAAGAACTTCAGAGTATTGTAGGAGGTGTTTGATTTGTTTCACTTTTGCTCATGATGATGTTCAGAACGCGGTGCTCCGGCTGAGCTGGGGCTCATCTTGGAGGGCAGTGTGGCCTGGGAAGGTAAAGACAACTTCAGTTTCCCTTCCTCTGAGCGCTCCCCCGGAGCCGTTCCTTTGGTACTTTATCCGTGTTGGTTTTCCTTTGTGAAGTTGTGTAATCAGCACGCCTGCAAGGTAAAAGAATCCCACAAGTGTGTGTGGTTTGAACTCTAGTTTTCTGGGGGATCTTGTGCACATGACAGCATGATAATGCTTTTCATTTCTTTAGATGTTGAAGTGAAAATTTCAGAGGTAAAATAGACCAAGATATCATCTGTTCAACTCTGTACTTTTATAGAATAAACTGAGCACAGAAAGTAGAAGCGACTCATTCAGAGCCACACCGTTAGTCTGTGCTTGAGCTACGACTGGAATGCAGGTGTCCAGACTCCCAGTTCAGTGCTCTTTCCATAGCAGGAGCCAGCCCTAGACGACTTGATTTTTTAGCTTCAGTAAGTTTGCAGTATGTTCGGTTTTAAAAAACAGACCTAAAAAGAAAGAAAAAAAAAAAAACAGTTTTGACATTTCTATTACTAAGAAGGGTTAAAGATGGCAAAGCGAATTTTTTGGAAGACTTTCAGTTCCTCTGAGGCATTTTGCCTTCACGTCTGGTAGCTGTCACCAGGTAATTGATGGTGTCTATTTACAGGAGCGCAGGCTTGGTGGTTAGGTTTATTTCAGGGATAGATAACTGAGGGAAGTAGGGCTGTAGCTTTTTTTTTTTTTAATTAAAAAATTTTTTTTTAGTTTATATTGAGAGCATTTGAGCCGGAGAGAGGCAGAGAACGAATCCCAAGCAGGCTCCGTGCTGCCAGCACAGAGAGCCCGACACGGGGTTTGATCTCACAAACTGTGAGATCGTGACCTGAAGCAAAATCGAGAATTGGATGCTCAGCCAACTGAGCCACTTAGGTGCCCCTTTATTTTTTTATTTTAAGGATGCTCCACACCCAGTGTGGAGCTTGGACTCAACCACCCTGAGATTAAGAGTTACATGCTCTACCCACTGAACCGGCCAGGCGCCCCTGTAGCCACTCTTTTAAAAGCACTGTGTATGATTTTGGGGGCGCCTGGGTGGCGCAGTCGGTTAAGCGTCCGACTTCAGCCAGGTCACAATCTCGCGGTCCATGGGTTCGAGCCCCGCGTCAGGCTCTGGGCTGATGGCTCAGAGCCTGGAGCCTGTTTCCGATTCTGTGTCTCCCTCTCTCTCTGCCCCTCCCCCTTCATGCTCTGTCTCTCTCTGTCCCAAAAATAAATAAAAAACGTTGAAAAAAAAATTAAAAAAAAAAAATAAAAGCACTGTGTATGATTTTTGTTTAATATTCTTAAACTGCTAATTTTGAAAAAATATTCTCTCTTTTTTTATTTATGAGTAGAAAAGTACCTTGGAACTGAGGCTCTACTAGAGGGGAAAACTCCTTGAATCGTGTTTTGTCACTGACTTAACTCTTTTTATCTCCGCTTCTCTAACCTCCCTCTCCAGCCTCCTGCACCCTGGCCACTTCTGGGTACCACCTCGACCCTAAGCGGCTCGGTGGGTCTTCACACATCTGCCCTCGCAGATCTCTTACTTTCCCTCCAGATTCTCCAAGTGTGGTCACAGTGCTCGGGGACTTGGAAGGAATAGGGTTCAGGCCCCACCCCAGACCTACTGACTCAGAAACTTGGGGGTTGGGGTTCAGCAAAGTGCGTGCTCACAGCCCCCCACCCTGGGACTCTGGTGCATGCTGCGGTTTGGGAACCCCTGCACTGGACACCGGGGGACAAAGTAGTTCGGTACTCAGTCTTGGCCTTCAAAAGGGGATAATGTTCATCTCAGATAACTGAGATGACAGGGGTTACAATTATTTTCCAACAGAGTGATTAAATTGTGCATGCGTGTTTAAAAAGTTAGCAAACTCTAATGTCTTTCCTCTCCTCTCGTGATAAAACTCAAACCTTAAGGTGGTTGACAGGGTCCTGCAGACCTGGCCCAGACCTTATTTGTCCCCAGACTTGCACTCTCACCTCTCACTACTACACTCTACACTCTAGTCAAAGAGATCTTTCAGTTCTAACAACACCCACTGTCTGTTGGGCTCTTTGCAGATGCTTCCTCCAAAACCCTTGTCCTCCCAGCTCCAAATCCTGTAGGTCTCGGGAGGGTCAAGGCCAGGCCACCAGTATCCAGGAGCTTAGTCTTCATCACCCATTTCATTGCCCTGCTTGCAGCATGGCTCCCCTGCCCTCACCTGTATTTTGTCCAGAGAGTCTCTTCTAACCTCTCTAGAGGCTCCATTAAAGGGTTTAAACAGGTATTAGGCAGGTCTTGGCAAATTGCCCCTTCCCCTGTCACTGAGGAACTGAACTCAGAGTAGCTGACCCATCTGTGTCTTACTGGTCGTGCACGGAGTCCCAGATATTTGCCCTGCTTGCTGTGTCCCTTGCCTACTCTCAGAGTACCCAGGGAGATATATGTCTGTCTCTTGTGTCTAACTTCATTTTCTTGATTTAAACCCTTTCGTGAGAAGCAGCTTTACTCAGTGACTGCCACCCTTGTGGAGACACTGACTAGCAGCTCTAGAAACTAAATGATCTCTTAGTGGTATTGGGAATTCACTGCGTGCGGGAGTATAAAAGCATGACCTTAAGAGGTAAGGCCTTGATTTTGAATCTCAACTTTGCCACTTACATTGCGCAAAGTACTTGAATTTTCCCGTTCTGTTTCCCTCTCCATAAAATGTTAGGATTGTTGTGCACATTCACTGAGATCTGTCCCTGGTTGTTTCACCTCCCTCTTTCCCCAGGTGAGTAAGAGAGCTGCTGTCCCCACAGCACACACCATTGGGCGGCAAGGCTCTGGTCCTCCCACACGTGAGCAGAGCTGAACCATTGCATCTGGGAGAGCAGGAGAGGCCTGGGCGACAGCCAGTTTGTGTGTGTGCATATCTGAGAAATGTCTTGATTAGGATGTCTGAAGGACTGGACCCAATAAAATGTCCCTTGACCCCCTGTTGCCTTGGCAGGTGGCACAAATAGCTGAATTTCCTATCTTTCTGGCTACCTTCTCTTTTTCAGTCTCACTTGGCTGCTTGACCTCTGCTGAACTTCTAGAGCCGTTGGTGCGCTCCAAGGTTCTGTCCTGAGTTTTCTTACCCTATCTATACCCTGCCTCTAGGTGATCTCACTGAGTTCCTTGAACTGTATTTTTCTTAACTTTTTATTTCAAAATAATTGGAGACATCTTTATAAGTTACAAAAATAATAACAGAGTTTGCCTGTTCTGGACATTTCCTATAAGCAGAGCCGTCTAATATGTAGTCTTTTGTGACTGGCTTTTTTCATGTAGCATAATGTTTTCAAGGTTCGTCCACACTGCATTGTGACACCAGTTACTTCATTCCCCTTTTTTTGACTGAGTGATAACTCATTGTATGGATGTACCACATTTTGTTTATATTATCTGTTGAAACATTCAGATTGTTTTTACTTTTTTTTAACAGTTTTAATTTTTTACTTTATTTTTTTTAAGTAAACTCTACGCCCAGTATGGTGCTTGAACGCAACAACCCCGAGATCAAGAAGTGTATGCTCTGACCGTCAGCCATGCACCCCTTTATTTTTTGACTAGTATGAATAATGCTCCCATGAACATTTGTGTACGGGTTTTTGGGAGGAGGTATGTTTTCACACTTCACTCGGGCATGTACCTGGGAGTGGAATTGCTGGGCCATCTGTAACTCCGTTTGAGTATTTTCCAAAGTGGCTGCACCATTTTACATTCACCCCTGCAATATATGAGGGTTCCAGTTTCTATGTATCCTCGCCAACGCTTGTTATGTGTTTTTAATTGTAAACGTTCTAGTGAGTGTAAAGTGGCATCTCATTGTAATATTGACTAATACTAATCTTGCCCAGAATAGTTATTACTGTGATACTTGCTACATTTTCTACTTCTATCATTTATTCCATGCTTTTTTAATTGGAATTGTGCTATAAGGAAAAACCATGCCATTTCCTCCATTTATTTACTCAGTTATTTATGTGCATCAGTATGGACTTGTGGATGTTTATTTTATGGGTCATAACCCATTACTTTATTTATTTATTTATTTATTTATTTATTTATTTATTATAAGTTTGTTTATTTTGAGAGAAAGGAGATGAGCTGGGGAGGGACGGAAAGGGGGACAGAGCATCCAAAGCAGGCTCTGTGCTGACAGCAGAGAGTCTGATCCGGGGCTCAAACTCACGAACCATGAGATCATGAACCATGAGTTCAGGCCCCACCTCAGACCTGAAGTCGGACACTCAACCGACTGAGCCACCCATGCGGCCCTATCAGTGTTTATTTTGTTGCTCATCTGTTATCCCAGATTTGGGCATCAGGAGTGCCTTCATCTTGGTTCACGGATCCTTTCAACATGTACCCATGGTCTTCTTTGTGCTCCTTACTTTCTGGCTTCATAAAATGTTCCAGGCAGCTTTTGCACTTCTTTGCTCCCTTGGCATCCTTCTGTACTTAGCCCCGGTCCTAGCCCTGACACCAAAAATTTCTCCAAGGAACCTTGGTTCCTTTTACTGGAGATGTGGTTAGAAACCAAGATCTGGCACTAGGTGTAGCTCATTGCTGCTAGCAACTCCTTGACTTTAAGTTGAATCCTCCAAAGACCCCCACATTGGTATTATCATCCCTAACCTCATTCCAGAAATCCACACTCCTATTCCCAGTTTCCTGCCTTTTGTTTCCTCTTGGATATCTAAGGCACTTTCAGCAGAGCCCTTGATATCTAGCACTAACTGCCCCTTTCCCAGTTTCCCCATTTTAGCAGACTACACCATCATCTATGTAGTTGCCCAATGTAGAAATCTTGAAGTTCTCCTCTGCTCTCCACCACCCATGTGGTCCATCAACAAGTCCTGTTGACTCTACTTTCAAAACCCGTATCTGTCCACTTCCTTGATCCACTACTGTCCCCTAAGTCTGGGCCACACGACTTTCCACCTGGACTAAATGCAAGTGACCTTCTAACAGTTGGTTTCCTACTTTGATTCTTTCCTTCTCAAATCCATTCTCTTTACAGCAGCCAGATTGCCATGACCATGCTTAAATTCTCTCAGTGTCTTCTTGGCACATTTTAATAAAATCATATTCCTTGCCTGCCTTCTAACCTACCTGACCTGCTCCTTGCCTGCTTCCCTGACCTTACTCTGTTTCTAGACTTTGCACCTGCTTGAGCCTCTGCCCTGGCTGTTCCCTACTCAGAATGCTTTTCTCTGATTTTTGCAAAGCTGCCTCATTCTTGTCATTCACATCTCAGTTTAAATATCACCTCCCCAGAGAGGAACCCTTCCAGACCATCTACTCCAAAAACGCTCACAGAAACATCACCCTGAATTCTTAGCATCTCACCGCCTGTGGGTTTTTTTCCTCATGTGTATCCCTTCGTATGTTGAATGTCCCCACCCCCTGCTTGCTTGTAAGCTTTGTGAGAGTGTGGCCTTGTCTGTCTGTCTTTCTTTCCTTCTTTCTTTCTTTCCTTCTTTCTTTCTTTCTTTCTTTCTTTCTTTCTTTCTTTCTTTCTTTTGAGGTATAATTGGTAATATTAATTTCAGGTGTACAACATAATGATTCACTATTTGTTTATATTGTGAAAAGGTCATCATAATATGTTGTTCCTATCTGTCACCGTACAGGTACAAAACTTTTTTTCTTGTAATGAAGACTTTTAAGATCTACTCTTAGCAGCTTTCAAATACGCAATAAGGTATTATTAAGTAGAGTCACCATGCTGTACATTACATCCCTGTGACTTATTTTATAACTGAAAGTTTGTACCTTTTGACTTCCTTCATCCAATTTGCCCATCACACCCCAACCCCTCCCTGGCAACCAATCTTTTCTCTATATTTATGAGCTTAGTTTTTGTTTGCTTGTTTTTTAGATTCCACGTATAAGTGAGATCATACAATATTTGTCTTTCTCTAACTTTATTCACCTAACATAATGCCCTCAAGATTCATCCATGTTATCTCCAGTGGCACAATTTCGTTCTTTTTGGTGGCTGAATAATATTCTGGGGTGTGTGTGTGTGTGTGTGTGTGTGTGTACATCTTCTTTATCAACTCATCCATTGGACATTTAGGTTGTTTCCATATCTTGGCTATGGTAAATAATACTGCAGTGAACATGGGGGTTTTCATTTTCTTCAGATAAATACCCAGAAGTAGAATTGCTGGATCATATGGTAGTTCCATTTTTAATTCTTTGAGGAACCTCCATACTGTTTTCCATAGTGGCTATACCAATTTTTTAAAGATTTTATTTTTGGGGCGCCTGGGTGGCTCAGTCGGTTGGGCAGCCGACTTCAGCTCAGGTCATGATCTCGCGGGCTGTGGGTTTGAGCCCCGCATCAGGCTCTGTGCTGGCAGCTCAGATCCTGGAGCCTGCTTCGATTCTGTGTGTGTCTCTCTCTTTCTGCCCCTCCCCTGCTCGCTGTCTCTTCCTCAAATAATAAACATTAAAAAAATTTTTTTTGAAAGATTTTATTTTTAAGTAATCTCTACACCCAACGTGGGGCTTAAACTCACAATCCTGAGATCAAAAGTCGCAAACACCACCAACTGAGCCAGCCAGGTACCCTTGTGGCTGCACCAATTTAAATTTCCACCAACAGCGCATAATGATTTTCTTTTTTCCACATCCTTACCAGCACTTGTTACTTATTGTCTTTTTGATAATAGCTACTTTAACAGGTATGATGTGATATCTCATTGTGGGCTTTGGGTCTTTTGAGAGAAAGAGCACGCACGCATGCAAACGGGAGGGGCAGAGGGAGAGAGAATCATAAGCAGGCTCCACACCTAGCACAGAGCCCAACGCGGGGCTCAACCCAGGGCTCGATCTCACAACCGAGAGCTCATGACCTGAGCCGAAATCAAGAGTCAGATGCTTAACTGACTGAGCCACCCAGGAGCCCCTCATTGTGGTTTTCATTTGCATTTCTCTGATGATGAGTGGTATTGAACAACTTGCCTGTTGGCCATCTGTCTGTCTTTGTTGGAAAAATGTCTATTCAGATCTTCTGCCCATTTTTTAACTGGATAGTTTGGCTTTTTGCCATTGTGTTATACGAGTTCTTTATATGCTTTGGATATTAACCCCTTATCAGATACATGATTTGCAAATATTTCCTCCTATTCTGTAGGTTGTCTTTTCATTTTGTTGATGTCTTCTTTTGCTGTGCAGAAGCTTTTTATTTAGTTTGATGTATTCCCATTTTTTTTTAATGTTTATTTATTTATTTGCTCTTGTTGACTTTACTTTTGGAGTCAGATTTTAAAAATCGTTGCCATGACCAATGAGAGGATGTCTTCAATCATCACTGTATACTCAGGGCCTAGAACAATAGTTGGCAAGAGTCAGTGCTCAATAAATATGTTTTGAACGAACAAATGAACAGGCAGAAAACAAAGCAGGCTGTTGGCCTTAAAACTCTCTGGGAAGTCAGTGCAACATACTGGACTGAGTAAGGAAGTAAGAACTAAAGGGAAACCGAAATATTTCCTGCTGAGATGACCCTGACAACTGAGCTGTGGGGAGGGGCCTCAGCAGAATTAACTACACAATAGCAGGGACTCAAATACTTTGGAGCCAGTGGGAGCAGCCCTCAGAATTGGGGTCTGGGCTTTTCTAAGCAAGTCATTTGATCAACTAGGCTCCTTAGCCTGAGCTCAGCGATCTCTCAACTACTGCCACGCTTGGTTTTATCAGGAGGGGTTCCATCCTGCTTGGTCATTCATTCACTCAGAGACACGTATATGGAGGCTTCTGTGTATAAAGTGCCAGGCCAGGCGTGAGAAATAAAAATGAAAGAGTTACAGGGAGAGAAGGTGCTGGATCAGAATATTTTTATCTTTATTTTATTTTTATTTTTTTTAATGTTTATTTTCAAGAGAGACCAAGTGCGATCAGGGGAAGGGCAGAGAGAGACACACACACACACAAATCTGAAGCAGTCTTCAGGCTCCGAGGTGTCAGCACAGGGGCCCTGCATGGGGCTCAAACTCGTGAACCGCGAGATCATGACCTGCGCTGAAGTTGGATGCTTAATCGCTTAACCAACCAAGCCACCCAGGCGCCCCAGATTCTTATCTTTAAAAAGGAAATATGTAAATAAGTGTCTACTGCAGGTAGAAAAATAACTGTAGGAGATAAAATCAAGTGCAATGGAAATTCAAGCAAAGGGGAGTTTTCTCAAGTTGAGGAGTCCCCCAAAAGTTTTATGGAGGAAGTCACGTTCAACTTGACCTTGAACAACTTATACATAAAAAGTATTCAGGGGCGCCTGGGTGGCGCAGTCGGTTGAGCGTCCGACTTCAGCCAGGTCACGATCTCACGGTCCGTGAGTTCGAGCCCCGCGTCGGTCTCTGGGCTGATGGCTCGGAGCCTGGAGCCTGTTTCCGATTCTGTGTCTCCCTCTCTCTCTCTGCCCCTCCCCCATTCATGCTCTGTCTCTCTCTGTCCCAAAAATAAATACACGTTGAAAAAAAAAATTAAAAAAAAAGTATTCAGTTTCACTTGGGTTGAAGGAATCAAGTGCCTTCATGCTTCCAGGGCTAAAGATTAGCGATCACCCCTTTGAAGGACTTTCTCTGGCATGGTATATAAAAATGGAGACACTTCTATAAAAAATGTCAAAGTAGCAGCTGAATTTGAAAAATATGCTGCGTAGGGGCCGTGCCTGGGAGACTTAGTTTAATCCTCACATCAACTGTAGAATTTACTCAGAAAAAAAAAAAAAAAATTTTTTTAAAGAAAGAATTGGGGTACCTGGGTGGCTCAGTCGATTAAGTGTCCAACTTTGGCTCAGGTCGTGATCTCACAGCTCGTGTTTTCGAGCCCTGCCTTGGGCTCTGTGCTGACAGCCCAGAGCCTGGAGCCTGCTTTGGATTCTATATCTCCCTCTCTCTCTTTCCCTCTCCCACTCATGCTCTGTCTCTCAAAAATAAATAAACATTAGAAGTAATAATAATAATAAAAAAAAAAGAGAGGCATGTCACCCGCCAGAGAGAGCCTATCTTAAGTAGCCAGGTGTATGGAGATCCCAAAACTGAGGGACCTCGGAAGCCAGCCAAGGAAGTTTGTCTTTGGATGTCTCCTGGCTGGTTTCTTTGTCCCTGGAGCCACCTATCTTTAGAGCTCCCTGCTGTACTCTGCTGAGTTTATATTTATGCTAGATCAAATTTTTGAACTGATTTTCTTTTTGTGAATCATAAATTTTAGAACAGAAAATATGTGGTTCTGGAATTTGTGAGAGACAGGACTGCTGTATGTGTTGCTTTACTGGGTGCTTGCTTTAGAGAAGGAAGACACCGGCCTCTAATTGTTCACCCAACCCAATATGGTTCTTTCTGGTCGTAAGGCTGCATTCCTATAAGAATTAACCTCTACCTCCTACCTCCAAGGAACAGCTCAAGTGCTGCTTACATTGTTTTTTAAAGATCTCAAAAAAGCAAAAGGAAATCCCTAGAGTCTGACACTCCAAGCAAACCTAGGTCTGGGAGAATTGACAGACAAGGATTTAGGTGAATAGGCAACCCATTGTCCTCCTGTCTCACCTGAGGTCAGCTCACGTGTGGCAGGGGTGCTTGATGTGTCGGTATCCGCTTACTTCCTCTTTGTGTGATATTTAAGAGGTGATTACCTTACGAGGCGCCTGGGTGGCCCAGTGGGCTAAGTGTTCAACTTGATCTCAGCTCAGGTCTTGATCTTGGGGTCATGAGTTCAAGTTCTGCGCTGGGTGTGAAGCCTACTTAAAAAAACGAGGTGCTTACATTAAGGGAGTACTCAATCTGCATATCTTTCTTTACCCACTAATCGAAAAGAGTTCTTAAATTTGCAGCTAGCAGGTTGGATTCCCATTTATTCTGTAGGCAGGATGGCTCTATTTAGGGTTCCCCTTCTCAAAAAATAGAAACAGGGAAAGGCAACAAATTCTTCTGAAAAAGCATATGGGGTTATAGCAGACAAGGGTAAAATGCCTATCACAAAAGATAACCTATTTTACTCATCAATGAGCTGTGTGTCCTTTGACTTCTCAAGGTCCTGGAGAAATAGGAGTCCAGCTGGCAGTAATCTGTGGGGACCCCTACCTGTGCTTTAAGCAGTGGGTAGTTTAAAGTAGCATGCTGCCCCTCCTTGGTTAGGAAATGATTTCTGAGCCCTTGTAGGGGGCAATACAGAATAGGAAATGCTGGGCTGAAGGATGAAAGTGTCTGTGCTGGCAGGCTTCTGCCTTCAGGTTACAGTCTGGGGCCCTGCAGATGGAGGGACCCCCAAGCACTTTAACCTCTTGCCAGGACGGAAATGGAGGCGTGCCCGGAAGCCTCAAAATTTGTCAGGTCTTTGGTTTTTTTCTACACCGCCTCTCTGCCCCACACACAGAAGGAAAGAGCACCTTGGCTCCCTTACCAGCAATATGGAAGAATGGCCCCCCACTCCCCATCTCAGGATCACCCCCACCTCCAGCCCATAGGAACTCGGATGCTTGGAGAACTGCTGGCCTATGAAATCAGCGAGCCCATCCTGCCCCATCCTCTTAGAATGCAGGCAGGGCAGAGTCTTGACTGAACTAATGAATCCTTTCTTCGGGATGTGTTCTTCCAGTTTCATTTTCCTTCCCGTGTTGCCTTTATTTCTAGAATTCTGGGAGCCGTACTGATCATTGTTTCTACCCATCATTATTAAGGGAGAGATAGGGAAACATTCCCATGGTAACAGTTTCATCTCAAAATATCTGAATGCTATTAGCTGCTTTCCCCTCCAGGGAAAAGACTAGATTTTTTTTTTTTTTTTCATCTTCATCCTCAGAGTAGAGTTGACAAGTCCTGTCTATCCTGCTGGGAGGCCTACCCAGGTCAGGAGCAGAGAGGAAAGCCCAGACAACAGAATTTGTTTCCTAGCTGACCTCACTTTCTGAACAAAGTGAAAACATTTTTTAAAAAACTTAAAATTTATATGGTTCTCACATTGACCTAGGGAATTGCTGGTGGGAACACAGACGAAAATACCAACTTCTTTACTCCAGGGGAAATCATCACCTGAGAGCACCCGAGATGGGCCAGCACAGATGTGGCTCAAAGCCCCACATGCCACGCTATCTTACTGCAGAGGAACATGGTTTGAGCAAATTCAGACGTCTGTGCTGATCATCGGAGAGGCAGGGGAGAGGAAGGGACAAAAGGCACCATATTTTATATTCATGATGTACTTTATAGCCGGCAAGGGGCTTTTCGTATTGAAATAGGATGCTGAATGAGATGGGATGCATTTGTTTTAAGCATGTATATTTGTTGTCTCACAGTTTTGGTGGGTCAGACATTTGGGAGCAGTTGAGTTGGGTGGTTCCGGGTCAGGGTCTCTGATTAGGTTACAAACTGCCAGCTGGGGTCACAGTCATCTGAAGGTTTGACTAAGGCCTCAGAATCCCTTTCCAAAATGGTTCACTCACATGGCTGTTGGCGGGAGGCCTCAGTTCCTCACCACATGGTCCTTTCCCCATGGGGCTGCTTGAGGTCATGGCGGCTCCCTTCACCCGAGAGCAAGTGATCCAAGAGATAGAGAACAAGGAAGAAGCTGAGTTGTCTTTTGTGACCTAGTCTTAGAGGACACACATTGCTTCTGCCATATTCAGTTCATTAGAAGTGAGTCACGAAGTCCAGCCCACACTTAGGAATCGAGGTCCACCTCTTGAAGGAAGGAATATCAAAGACTTTGTGAACATATTTTTAAATTGCTATATCATAGTAGTTATGAAAAAGAATGAGTCAGTGCTATATGTACTGATAATGAAACAATCTCCAAGATACATATTCAGTGAAAACAGCAAGATGCAGAACATTGAGTAAGTTTGGATACCATTTGGGGTTTTTAAAAGCGATGAAGGATATATATGCAAATATACCTATATATGCTTTCATATACATAGATTATCTCTTGGGGGATATTCAGTAAACTGGCCTCAAGGAGGAGGACTGGGGACAGAGGTAGGAGAGTGATTTGCTTTCTGTACCTTTTGAATTTTATTTGTGCAAGCATTTCTCTTCAATGACAAAATAAAATTTAATTTTAAAAATTGATTAAAATAATAAAGGGGCACCTGGGTGGCTCACTTGGTTGGGCCTCTGACTCTTGGTTTCGGCTCAGGTGACAATCTCACGGTTTTATGGGTTTGAGACCCGCGTCAGGCTCTGTGCTTATAGTGCAGAGCCTGCTTGGAATTCTCTCTCTCTCCCCCTCTCTCTCTGCCCCTCCCCCACTTGTGCTATCTCTCTCTCTCTCTCTCTCAAAATAAATAAAATAAACTTTAAAAAAATGACAGAAATAGGGGCACCTGGGTGGCTCAGTCGGTTGAGTGTCCGGCTTTGGCTCAGGTCATGATCTCACGGTTGGCGGGTTCAGGCCCCACATCGGGCTCTGTGCTGACAGCTCAGAACCTGGAGCCCGCTTCGGATTCTGTCTCCCTCTCTCTCAGCCCCTCCCCCCCACCTCAAAAATAAATAAACATTAAAAAAAGATAACAGAAATAGATAACATTGTTGAAAGAACTCAGAGCAAAAGAATGACCAGCTTGAGATAGAGTTCATTTTTAAAAGCTACCAAGGTAGATGATCTGGGGGGTGTTAATGTGCTTGCTTGTTTATTTTCTTTGAAGCCAGTTTGCTTTCTTTGAAGGCATGTGTTGAGACAGGAGGCTGGAATCATGATGTTCAAGGAAAATAGACCGAGCTCTCTGAAGGAGGGCTCTTGGAACAGAACTTCCTCGAGCTCCCACACCATCTATAAACCCACCTACCTGTATTTGTATGTGGCTAATGTACTTTCTTTCCTGTTATTACACATAAACTGTCCACAAGGCAGCCCATTACTTCAGCACTGGATTCCAGCCCCTCTAATTTACTCCAGCAATTTTCTCTACCTCTTTCTCTCTCTCCCCTCCCACACCCACCCTCCTTCATCAACCATTTTTCCTCCTGGATCTCTCTATACAAATATATTGTTATCGCGGCCATCTGAAAACATTATCTTCTTGTCCTCATTCCTCTGTGCCCCTTTGTTGCTTGAAAGTTTCTCCCACATCTCCTCCTATTCTCTTTTGAAAACTTGGGATATAATTCACATACCACAAAGTTCACCTGCTTAAAGTGTGTGATTCAGTATATATATTCACAAAGTTGTAAAATATATTCACAAAATTGTAAAACTGTCACTGTGATCTGATGTCAGAACATTTCATCACCCCAAAAAGAAACCCCATACACGTTAGCAGTCACTGCCCCCCCACCCCCCTGGCAAACACTAACATACATTCTGTCGCCATGAATTTGCCTATTCTGGGTCCTTCATACAGATGGAATCGTACAATGTGTGACCTGTGTCTCTGGCTTGTTAGCATGTTTCCAAGGTATATCCATGTTACAGCACGTATAAGGATTTCATTCCTTTTTATGGCCAAATAATATTTCATTGCATGGATATCCCACATTTTGCTTATCCATTCATCAGTCGATGGATTTAGGGGTTGTTTCCACCTTTTGGTTATTACGAACAATGCTGCTACGAATATTTGTATCCAGGTTTTTGGGTGGACATATGTTTTCAGTTTTCTTGAGTATATATTTAAGAGTGGAATTGCTAGGTCATGCTTTAACTTGTGTTTAAAATTCTGAGTAACTGCCGGACTGTTTTCCAAAGCAGCTGCAACATTTTACATTCCCACCATTCTTTCCCACTGTTAACACTTGTGATTGTCCATCTCGCTTTTGTAGCCACATCCCAGTAAGTATGAAGTGGCATGTCATTGTGGTTTTTGATTTGTATTTCCCTAATGACTGATGACGCTAAGCATCTTTTCATGTGCTTATTGGTCATTTGTATGTTGTCATTAGAGACATGTCTATTCGAATCTTATGCCCATTTAAATTTTTTTCTTGCCATTTGCAACTACGTGGACGGAACTGGAGGGTATTATGCTAAGTGAAATGAGTCAGAGAGAGACAAATATCATATGACTTCACTCATATGAGGACTTTAAGAGACAAAACATGAACATAAGGGAAGGGAAACAAAAATAATATAAAAACAGGGAGGGGGACAAAGCATAAGAGACTCTTAAGTATGGAGAACAAACAGAGGGTTGCTGGAAGGTTGTGGGAGGGGGGATGGGCTAAATGGGTCAGGGGCATTAAGGAATCTACTCCTAAGATCGTTGTTGCACTATATGCTAACTAATTTGGATGTACATTAAAAAACAAATAAAATTAATAATTTTTTTCTTTTTACTAAGCTATAAGTGTTACATATTCTGAATGCTACTCCTTTATCACATATATGATTTTCAAGTGTTTTCTCCCATTTTATGAGTTGTCTTTTCATTTTCTTGATTTTCTTTGAAGCATTTAAGCTTTTTTTTAATTTTTTTAAATGTTTTTATTTATTTTTGAGACAGAGAGAGACAGAGCATGAGCAGGGAAGGGGCAGAGAGAGAGGGAGACCCAGAATCTGAAGCAGGCTCCAGGCTCTGAGCTGTCAGCACAGAGCCCGACACGGGGCTCGAACTCACAGACTGTGAGATCATGACCTGAGATGAAGTCAGATGCTTAACCAACTGAGCCACCCAGGCGCCCCCCGCATTTAAGTTTTTTTTTTTTTAAGTTTTTATTTATTTATTTGGAGGGGGAGAGAGAGAGCATGAGCAGGGGAGGGGCAGAATCCCAAGCAGTCTCCTCATTATCAGTGCAGAGCCCAGCGCAGGGTTCGATCCCATGAACCATGAGATCATGACCTGAGCTGAAATCAGGAGTTAGATGCTCAACTGACTGAGTCACCCAGGTGCCCCATAAGTTTCCGTTTTTAAGTAGTCTCAACACCCAACATGGGGCTCAAACTCATGACTCTGAGATCAAGAGTCACATGTTGTACTGATTGAGCCAGCCAGGTGCCCCTAAAATTGTTCTCTTAATTTCATTTTCAGATTATTCACTGCTAGTATATAGACATGCAATTGATTTTTATATATTTACCTTATATCCTACAACTGAGCTCTAATAGTTGTGTGTATGTGTGTCTGTCTGTCTGTATTCCTTAAGCTCTTCTCTACATAAGATCATGTCATCTGTGTATAGAGATAGTTCTACTTCTTCCTTTTCAGCCTAGGTTCCTTCTATTTATTTTTCTTTCTTAATTGCCCTGGCTAGAACCACTGTACAATATTAAATAAAAGTGATGAGCAGACATCTTTGTCTTATTCCTGGCCTTGGGGGGAAAATATTCCATCTTTTCAGCATTAAGTAAGTTATTAGCTGCAGGTTCTTTATAGATGCCCTTTATCGGATTGAATAAATACACTTCTATTCTTTGTTGAGTGTTTTCATTATGAAAGATTGTTGGGTTTTGTCAAATCCCTTTTCTTATCTATTGAATAATATTTTGGGTTTTATCCTTTATTCTGTTAATATGATGTTGACATCATTTTTTTTTAAGTTTGAGACAGAGGCATGGGGAGGGGCAGAGAGAGAGGGAGACGGAATCCCAAGCAGGCTCCATGCTGTCAGCACAAAGCCTCCTGCTGTCAGCAGGCCTCCATCCCACAAACCATGAGATCCATGACCTAAGCTGACATCAGGAGTTGGACACTCAACCAACTGAGCCACCCAAGCACCCCTTACCTTGATTTTTGTAGGTTGAACCAATATTGCAATTCTGGGATAAATCCTACTTACTTAACATGGTGGGATTTGTATATAAAAAGGACTTTAGGTTGGCTTCAGTTTGCTAGTATTTTGTTGAGGGTGTTTGTATCTATAAGATAAGGCCGATTGATCTGTAGTTTTCTTGTGATATTTTTGTCTGGCTTGGGTACCAGAGTATTACTGGCCTCACAGAATAATTTGGGAAGTGTTCCATCCTCTACTATTTTTTGGAACAGTTTGTGAAAGAGTGGTTTTCCTATTTTGTCTTGAATCCACTCTAATCAGGCTTTTTGCCTGCCCTATTGTGCCGAAACTGCTCTTGTCAAGATTTCCAATGACCTCCACATCGCCAATTCGATGGTCCGTTCTCAGCCATCATCTTAAACTCATCAGCATCATTTGATACATTTTCTTCTTGAAATACTCTCTTTTCTTGACTTCCGTACTTCCGTGGTTTTCTTTCTGTATCATTGACCACTCTTTGTGAATCTCCTTTGCTAGATTCTCCTCCTTTATCAGATCTTTTAATAAAGGGACCACAGGCCTTGACATTTTTCTCTGTCTTTTCTCAGACTTTTGGTGATTTCATCTGCTCTCCTGAATTTAAACACCAATTATGTGCTGAAGACTCCCAAATTTGGAGCCTATATCTGTCTCTGGATTTATATGTCTCCTGCCTAGTAGACATCTTAATGGGGATTTTGAATGTACATCTCAAACTTATCACGTCCAAAACAAAACTTTTGATTTGTCCCATGAAAACCTGCTGTCCCACCATCTTCCCCATCATATTCAGTGCAACTTCATCCTTCCAACTGCTCAGACCAAAAATCTTGAGTCATCCTTTTTGGCTCCTTTCTTTCTCTTACTCCCTACCCATTCCATTAGCAAATCCTGTGTGGACCACCTTCAGAATAACCAGAGTCTGAGCACTTCTCACCACCTCTGTGAATAGATTATCACCCTGGTCTTTCTCCAGCTGGGATTGTTGGAATAGGCTTCTCACTGGTCTCCCTGCTTCTCTCTTTGTTGGCATTCAGTCTATTCTCAACGTGGAAACCATGCAGGAGTTTTTGTCATGCGTAGATGTTGAGTTTTATCAGATGATTTTCTACATCTGTTGAGATGATCATTGTGCTGTTGTCTGGGTCGTTGTGTTTTGGTCTGTCAATGTGGTAAATTACATTGATTTACAAATGTTAAACCAACTTGCATTCCTTGGATTAACCCCATTTGGTCATGTGTATCCCCCTTTACATATATATTACATTTGATTTGCCGAAATTGCAAGAATGTTTGAATCTATGATCATAAAGGATATTGGTATGTCATTTTCTTTTCTTATAATTTTTTTCTGGTTTTGGTGTCCAGGTAATGCTGGCCTCATAGAATTAGTTAAAAAGTGTTCCCTCCTCTTCAGTTATCTGGAAAAAATTGTGCAGAATTGGTATTTACTTTTAACCCATCTTTTTCTTTTCTTTTTTTTTTAAGATTTTACTTTTTTTTTATTAAAAAAAATTTTTTTTTTCAACGTTTATTTATTTTTGGGACAGAGAGAGACAGAGCATGAACACGGGAGGCACAGAGAGAGAGGGAGACACAGAATCGGAAGCAGGCTCCAGGCTCTGAGCCATCAGCCCAGAGCCCGACGCGGGGCTCGAACTCACGGACCGCGAGATCGTGACCTGGCTGAAGTCGGACGCTTAACCGACTGCGCCACCCAGGCGCCCCAGATTTTACTTTTAAGTAACCTCTACATCCAACGTGGGGCTTGAACTCACAACCCCAAGATCAAGCGTTGCCTGCTCCACCGACTGAGCCAACCAGGTGCCCCTTAACCTATTTTTTATTTAAAGTAAGTTTCTTGTTGGGGCGCCTGGGTGGCTCAGTCGGTTAAGCGTCCGACTTCAGCTCAGGTCATGATCTCGCGGTCCGTGAGTTCGAGCCCCACGTCGGGCTCTGTGCTGACAGCTCGGAGCCTGGAGCCTGTTTCGGATTCTGTGTCTCCCTCTCTGCCCCTCCCGTGTTCATGCTCTGTCTCTCTCTGTCTCAAAAATAAACAAACGTTAAAAAATTTTTTTTAATAAATAAAGTTTCTTGTAGATGGCATATAGTTAAATTGTGGTGGTTGTTGTTTTATATCCAGTCTTTTTTATATCTAGTCTTTTAGTGCTTGCTTTAGGATTTATAGTGTATAGCGTTAGCTTATCTCCATCTACCTTCAAGTGATATTATACCACTTTACGCACTATATTAAAATCTGTGGACAATACAGATAAAAGAGATTAAGAGGTACAAACTTCCAGATATAAAGTAAATAAATCACAGAGAGGACAAGTACAGCACAGAGAATATAGTCAGTAAGATTGTAAAAACATCCTATGGTGACAGATGATAACTACGCATATCATGGTGAGCCATAAGTATTGTAGAGAATTGTTCAGTCATTATTTTGTATAATCACATTCTATGTTAATTATACTTCAGTACTAAGAAAAAGAAACAACAACAAACAATAAAAACTTGTAACTGTGTATTTCTGTTTCTCCTGTACTGGCCTTAGGGCTACTATTGTCGTATATCTTATTCTCAAATATGTTATATGCCCCATGATTCAGTGTTACTATTTTTGTTTTAAGAAATTCATTATCTCTGGGGCACCTGGGTGGCTCAGTCGGTTGAGCGTCCGACTTCGGCTCAGGTCACGATCTCGCGGTTTGTGAGTTCGAGCCCTGCGTTGGGCTCTGTGCCGACAGCTCAGAGCCTGGAGCCTGCTTCAGATTCTGTGTCTCCTCTCTCTGCCCATCCCCCGCTTGTGCTGTGTCTCTCTCTGTCTCTCAAAAATAAATAAATAAATATAAAAAAATTATAAAAAGAAATTCATTATCTCTTATATATATATATATATTTTTTAAGATTTTATTTAAAAAATTTTTTTTAAATTTTTTTTAACATTTATTTATTTTTGAGACAGAGAGAGACAGAGCATGAACAGGGGAGGGGCAGAGAGAGAGGGAGACACAGAATCCGAAACAGGCTCCAGGCTCTGAGCGGTCAGCACAGAGCCCGACGTGGGGCTCGAACTCACGGACCGTGAGATCATGACCTGAGCCGAAGTCGGACGCTTAACTGACTGAGCCACCCAGGCGCCCCAATTTTATTTAAAAAAATTTTTAACATTCATTTATTTTGAGAGAGAGTGCATGAGTGAGTGGGGGAGGGGTAGAGAGAGAGGGAGACAGAGGATCTGAAGCAGGTTCCACGCTCTCAGCGCAGAGCTTGATGCGGGGCTCAAACCCATGAACTGTGAGATCACGACCTGAGCCGAAATCAAGAGTTGGAAGCTCAACCGATTGAGCCACCCAGGCGCCCCTATTTATTTAAGTAATCTCTATGCCCAACGTGGGCCCTGAACTCACGATCCCGAGATCAAGAGTCGCAGGCTCTACTGACTGAGCCAGCCAGGCATCCCTCCTAAAGACATTTACATTTAAAAAAAAAAAAAAACAAAAACAAAGAAAGACACAGGGGCGCCTGGGAGGCTCAGTCGGTTACGTGTCCAACTTCGGCTCAGGTCATGACCACGAGGTGCATGAGTTCCAGCCCCGCATTAGGCTCTGTGCTGACAGCTAAGGGCCTGGAGCCAGCTTTGGAATCTGTGACTCCCTCTCTCTCTGTCTCTTTCCCACTCACACTCTGTCTCTCAAAAAATAAATACATGTTAAAAAAAATTAAAAAAAAAAAAAAAAGAGAGACACATACTTAAGTACCCATCTATTTTTTCTGGTGTTCTTTGTTCCTCTGTATAGAGCCAGATTTCTCTCTGATATCATTTTCCTTCTGCCCAAAGTTCTTCTTTCACCATTTCCTATAGTGCAGGCCTGCTGGTGGTGACTTCTTCCGGCTACGATACGTCTGGAAAGTATTTCGCTTTCATTGTTTAAAGCCATGTCACTAGGTACAGAATTCCAGGGTCACGGCACTTAAAGATCTTGCTCCGCTGCCTTCTAGCTCACGTCGTGGGTGGCGATAAACATGCTGTCATCTTATCTTGGTTTCCATGTGTCTAATGTGTCTTCCCCTCAGGCTGCTTTTATGATTTTTCTCTTTATCACGGGTTTTAATCAGTTTGATTAAGAAGTGCTTTTGTGTATTTGTCTTCATGTTTCTTGCACTTGGGGTTCATTGAAGTTCTTGCATCTGTGTGTTTACAGATTTCATCAGATCTAGAAAATTGTTGACCATTATTCCTTCCTATATATTTTTGTCCTCTCCCTCTTCTTCCTGGGACTTCAAACATACATAAACATAAGCCTATCAGGCTGCTTGATGTGGTCCCACTGCTCACTGATATTCCATTAATTTTTTTTAGTCTTTTTCTCTCTCTGTATTTCATTTTAAATAGCTCCTATTACTGTGTCTTCAAGTTCACTAATCTTTTCTTTTCCTTCTGTTAATCTTTTTCTTTAATTTTTATTTATCTATTTATTTTGAGAGAGAGAGAGAGAGAGGCAGAGAGAGAGAATCCCAAGCAGGCTCCACTCTGTCAGCACGAAGCCCGACGCGGGGGCTCAATCCCACGAACGTGAGATCATGACCTGAGCTGAAATTAAGAGCTGGACGTCACCCAGGCACCCCGTCTTCTGTTAATCTTATCCAGCGTATTGTTCATCTAGATATGCATGGGACTTTTCATTTCTGCACCTTCCATTTTGGTCTCTTTTATATCTTCAAAGCTCCCCATCTTCTACTTTGGCCTATCTTCAGGCTTCTGTCAACATAACAGCCAGAGTGAGCCTATTAAAATGTAACATCCTACTCCTTGGCTCAGAACTTTTCAGGGGCTTCTCATCTTATTCAGATAAAAAGTCATATTTTTAAAATGACTTAAAAAAAAAAAAAAACAAGTTAGAGAGGGAGGGAGCCAAACCATAAGAGACTCTTAAAAACTGAGAATAAACTGAGGGTTGATGGGGGGTGGGAGGGAGGGGAAAGTGGGTGATGGGCATCGAGGAGGGCACCTGTTGGGATGAGCACTGGGTGTTGTATGGAAACCAATTTGACAATAAATTTCATATTATAAATAAATAAATTAATTAATTAAAATAAAATGACCGACAAAGCCCTATGTGACTTACTCTGACTTCATCCATTATCTCTCTGATTTTATCTCCTCCCCTCACTCCTCTCCATCTACTCTGACATCCTTCTATTCCTGGAATATATGAGGCATGCTTCCACCCCAGGGCTTTTGCACTTGCTTTGAGCTCTGCCAGAAATGTTCATCTCCCGTATATCCACATGCTTTCTCCTTCACTTCCTTCAGGGTCTTACTCAAATGTCACCACCATTAAGATCTTCCCTTCCCCCATTTTAAAAACTGCAGTCTCTTTTCATATAGACGTTTCCTGAATCCTTGCTTTATTTTTCTCATCATCTTACACACTGCACTCTTTTATTTAATTAATTGTGCTAGTTAGTCTCAACACTGTTAGCTCTGAAAGGGCAGAATTTTCATGTGTTTCGTTCACTGCTTTACCCTCTGCTCCTAACACCGTAGTACTTGGCACATAGCAAGCACCCAGATATTTATTCAGCAAATAAATGAGAGTCTGTCAGTACAGAGGGTGGAGGAAGAGTTTAATAAAAAGGGGGAAAGGGGCCCTTGGGTGGCTCAGCCAGTTAAGCGACCCGCTTTTAAGTTCAGCTCAGGTCATGATCTCACGGTTTGTTAGTTCAAGCCCCACATCGACAGCAGGGAGCCTACTTGGGATTCTCTGTCTCTCCCTCCCTCTCTGTCCCTTCCCTGCTCATTCTCTCTCTCTCACTTTCAAAATAAATACATAAACATAAAAAAAATAAATAATAAAAGAGGGGAAATTAACACATACTACAGGGCCGTTTCTAACGTCCTTTCTCCATATCATTCAATTCTCATAACTAAGAGGCACAGGCCCTATTATAAATATAACAGAACTTCAGCTAACGGAGTTAAAATCACACCTCTCGGGACAGTTAAGTAGCAGGACTGAGACTCAAACTGGTGCCCTCTGTCAGTTGCCATGACTGAGGTTAGCGCCCAGTCAACAAAGGCCTTAAGGGCTAGGCCTTAAGCTCCTTTCAACTTTGATTTCACTTGTGACCATTTCCCCCAAAGAAGGAGCAGGGTTTCTGTTGCAGGCTTGGTACAAGCAATTCCCTGATTCTGAGTTACAGCAACCTAGGAAAACTCCAGCACGGCAGAGTGAAGACACCACCTGCGGATACCCATGAGAGCCTGGGACTTATTTTTAGCCAGAATAGGAAAAGTGCCGGATATCTTCTAGGAGAGCTGGCAGCTGGCGGGCTGCTGATACAGCTGTGTTTATGTAAGCTGGTGGCAGAGGAGAGTACGAGGGTTAGCAAGGAGGCAGGAGGTGCTGAATCCACCTGACGCTTGCTGATGCTCTGATGTCCAGTGCCTTTCGTTGGAAAGTTGCGAGTCAAACGTTACCGCTGAGGAGAGAGGGTCCCGCAGATCCTTCGGAGACTGCAGAGAACATGGGAGCCCCTGGCTCCCCCGAGTCAGCATTTGTTGAAGCGGTCCCTTACAAGATCTCTCCCCTAGTTCCTGGCCTCTTCCTGCTCTATTATCCAGGAATAAACAAGAACAGAAGTGCATTCAAATAATGCATCTATAAAGCATAGCAGTTCATCTGATTCTACCTGTACTGCTCAGATGTGCCAGGTGAAAGCAATCTCCAATACCTCATCCTACAGAAGTTGTCAAATAGCAGGCTCCCGTTTTCTCATGGGGGCAGCAGAACAAAGCTCTTTTTTTAAAGACATTTTTAAATATTTGTTTAGTTTTGAGAGAGAGGGTGAGCAGGGGAAGGGCAGAGAGAGAGGGGGACGTAATATCCGAAGCAGGATCCGTGTTGACAGCAGAGAGCCTGATGCAGGGCTCGAACTCACGAACCACGAGATAGTGACCTGAGCTGAAGTCAGACGCTTAACCAAGTGAACCACCCAGACGCTCCAGAACAAAGCTCTTAAAGGAGTCATCTGTGGGCTCTTCTTAAGAATCAAGGTCGAAACGGGGCGCCTGGGTGGCGCAGTTGGTTAAGCGTCCGACTTCAGCCAGGTCACGATCTCGCGGTCCGTGAGTTCGAGCCCCGCGTCAGGCTCTGGGCTGATGGCTCAGAGCCTGGAGCCTGTTTCCGATTCTGTGTCTCCCTCTCTCTCTGCCCCTCCCCCGTTCATGCTCTGTCTCTCTCTGTCCCAAAAATAAATAAACATTAAAAAAAAAAAAAAAAAAAAAAAGAATCAAGGTCGAAACTTTTTCTAGTAGGGATTTTGTTTTTACGTTGAGTTGAAAATTTTCAAATATAAACAAAAGCAAAGCAAATTGTGTAATGAACCCTCATGTATCCCTCATCCAGCTTTAACAGTTAACATAGCCAGCCTTGTTTCATCTGTGCCCCCACCCACTCTGAAATTATTTTTCAGTAAATCCCAGACAGCACATCATTTCATCTGAAACTATTTCAGTGTATACCTCTGAAGTATGGGTAATCTATAAAAAATAAACAACCACAATACTATCTTCACACTTCAAAAATGATGAATAATTTCTTAAAATCAAATATACAGGGTTAGAGTTCCCAAATCATCTAAACAAGCTTCCCCCCACCCCCTCACTTTGTTTAAATCAGTATCTCAAAAAAGGTTCATCTCTTTCCTCTCTTCTTGGCAATTTATTGCTGAAGAAAGCAGGTCATTTTTCCTATAGAGCTTTCCACAGTCTGGATTTTTCTGATCGCATTCCCCATGGTGCTGTTCAACATATTCCTCTATAAATTTATTAATTTGTTAGCTGTCAATTTGGTTCCTGTAAATTGGTGGTTAGGTCCAGAGATTTGACGAGGCTCAGGTTCAGTTCCGTGGCAAAAAATGTATCATAGGTTGCGGTGCCCGGCTGGCTCAGTCGGCAGAGCATGTGACTCTTGATCTCAGGGTCATGGGTTTAAGCTCCGCATTGGGTGTAGAGATTCCTTTAAAGAATACCTCAAGGTCATGCTGTGTACTTGTGTCGGAAGCAGCAAACGTCTGGGGTTTGCGTGTGTGTGTGTGTGTGTGTGTGTGTGTGAGATTGTTAGCAGCCTGGAATCATTTCCTCGACCCCATTAATTGATGCCTCATGAATTTTCAGGAACAAATGTGGCTGCAGTGGCTGTCTCTGAGTAATGCATTCAGAAGAGCCTTTCCTGGAGAAGGTGTTGTTTGTCATTTCCGAGTCATGAAGACAGGCTTGGGAAACTGCGCTGGAGGCTGCGCTATGGCGCTGATCCGGGGCGCTTTAGGGAAACGGGCTTGTTGTGTTTGGTCAGCTCCGTGTGGTGTTATGACGGTCTTCCCCACTAGAGGACACTGTGGCTCCAGGACTTCACGTGATTCCTGGTCAGAGTTGTAACCTGGAGGCCCAGAGAAGAAGGCCAAACCTTTGGTGTGCATTTATTAGGCACCAACTGTGTGCCTCCTGCGTCAAAGGGAGAGATGAAAGAGGTCAAACGCAAAGTTCTGCGCCATTGTTTCCCCAGGTAGTCTCCTCGTATTTTCCTTTAAAAATAAACAGAAGTGTTTCTCCGTCTGTTGAAACCACGTAAGCCCCCACAGGGCGGCTGCCTCCTGCTGTAAACCGAAAATTTGGTTACGTGGCCTTGGATTTTTTTTTTTTTAAACAACTGCAGTATATGGGCTTTTTGGAATGTGAATGTATCCAAGAAAGATGCCAAAGTGTATTCATCTCCGAAATAATTTATTCATCTATTCAACACCATGCATTGAGTATCCAGGGGGAAAAGGGAAGGAAAAAGGATGCTTACTTACTGAGAGCTACTCTGTGCCAGGCACTGTCCCATCCTTTTTATCTACATCCTACCAAGATGTGTCATATTAGCCTCATTTAAATACAAGGAAACTGAGTCTCAGGGAGTCTAAGTGAACTAACTTGGTGAAGGTTATCCTGCCAGATGCAAATGAAAGGCTGTGAATAAGTATGTCTGTTTTCCACTTAAACCCCTAGATACCACGCTGACAGCATGATACTAGAAAATAGAGAAAGTGAGGCGGTCACAAAGGCATGCTGTTCTTACGGAGGTCACCATGTAATACAGAAGTTACAGGTCCCCTATTAAGTGGGCATTCTCACCACCTGCAGCCTGCTGCTGCTGTGATGCTGTCCATCTGCAGGGAGGGGACCCACTGACCACCAGAGCAACAGGGCATCACTGGGGCTCCGCAGGAGCTGTGTTGACTGCCCACCTGCCTCACCGCATCTGCCCCACGACCCAGGCTTGTGGGGGCATCTGCGTGACTCAGACCGTGACCACCAACCCACCCGGGATATGTAGGAAAACCACGACAGAGGTAGCCTGCAGTTTTCATGGAGGAAGACGCAGGCAGACACATGCATTATCAGGCAAAGGCAACGAGTTTGTGAAAATTCTGTGCTAATGTAGCCAATAATTTAAGATGCCCTTCCAGCTATTCATATTTTCAAACCCACTTAACCACCCCCGCCCCCAGCCTCGTCCCTATTGCCTTGTAGTTCTGTGCTGGGAGCACAGCTGAACTCACATCGTAAGAGCCCAAGCTGTGTAATTGACTAAATGCAGTCAAATACATTAAGGAAAGAGAATGACAGCTGGCAGCTGGGAAAATGAACTAACTGGCTTAAGCTGGGGAAGAAGATACAGGTGGCAGGTGTCTAAAGAAACACAGGAGTGCTTGGAGAGGCCCAATCCCGAAGGCCACTTCAACCTCAGGCAATCACAGCTGCAAGGTTCTGGGAAGAGGACGAGAGCGTGGGTGTGCTTTAAGCCACCACCCTCCTCCAAATGAGCCCTAGGATAATGAATGAGCCATCAGCCAGCGCCTTTGCTCTCCGAGGAAAGGACCTCCCTCTGCAGACCGTCCCTCTGCAAATACAATTGTGCCCCAGGAACCATCTGGCAAATGTGCCCGTTCCTTCAGCATTTCTGGTATTTCCCTGACTTGCAGCCCCCTTGTCTTGGATATAAATTGTTGCGGCAAGCCAAACCAGCAGAATGCTTACGGTGCTTCGGTGGTTTTCCCCGAGCCTGGTTAACGCCATGGTTCGCAGCCTGTGAGGCTGCTCACAGCTAACGGAGGTCTTGGATGCATGCATTTTCCTCTGCACTGTTCTTGTGTGCTTGGGAGGATGCAGAGTGGGCATGTGAGCTGCAGACCACAGCTGCAGCAACCAGATTGAGCGCATTTCCGTTGCAGGACGTCCTTCACGGAGAAGGGACAGGTTAACTCCATCTCTCTGCAGAGGACTTGGACTGCTCCCCAAGGAGCCACGACAGTCTGCCACAGCTGTAGGACAGATCATGTGCTCTGGCCACACACGGGAGGATGCCCAGCCACCCTGACTGCCAGCCTCCGGGCCCCATTTTGCACAGGGCCGCGTTCCTCTTCTGACCCGGCCTGATGGTGGGTCACCGGAAAAATTGTGGGTCACCTTAGGACCACTTGAGCCAGCCCCCAATTTCCAGCCTGCTTCACCGATTCTAGTCCGGAGAACAGATAAAGGCAGGAGATGGAAGGAGATACTCTTGTCAGTCTCTCACATCCTTGCTGTTGTGCCTCATGGACAGGGAGGCCAGGCTGAGCCATTAATCGCAAGCCCCCTCACCCCCATCCAGGGAGTGCTGGATCGTTCCAAAGGGGTGGGAGATTTGCAGTCAATGCAGAGACTCTCAGAATGTCCCCATCACCTAACAACGAGGAGGCAGTTTCCATGCAGATTTACACCTTCCTGCCTTAGTACGTGCAGTACCCTCCAACCTGAACACATCAAGCCTCACCCAGCTGGCGAGCTCCTACTTGGTCTTTTAAGATCCAGCTCCAGCATCGCCCCTTTGGGCCCCCTTTCTGCCAACCACATACTTGGCGGACATCTCTACTCAGTACCTATCACACTGTACCTGTAGGTGTTTTTAGCGTGTCTTCTCCACCTATCTTACTGCTCACTGTGGGCAGAGACTACGTCTCATTCATCTCCGTGTCTACAAGTTTCCATCTGCAAAGATGTTTATAAGCGCCGTTTTGGAATAGAAAGTTGGACATCATGGGATTCCAAGATGGATTCTCCTACTGCAGTCTCTTAGTCCCCAGGGTCACATGGCTAAACAGTGACAGAGTTTGAACAAGAACCCAGGTCTGTTGACTCCTGGGCCTACTCGCAAGTACTTAGGAATCACATCTTGATCTGTATTTCCCCCTTCCAGCCTGGGTGGGGAGCAAACACAGTTCTGGGTGAGTGGCAGGAAGGAGAAGGGTCCAAATGACCCAAGTGTATTTCAGGGCTGGGGGAGAGGTCACAGCTCATCTAGTCCGACCTCTGCATTTACAGGCCTACAGGGTTGAGGTGCTTTGGTCAAGGTCATGCAGCAAGCTGATGGCAGAGCGAGAATGAGGATGCAGGCCTCCTAATCCCCAGAAGAGGGGAGACTTACCCTCCCACCCCAGAGAGGCAATGGCCAAGCCCTCCAGTCCAGTGGCTATCCGAGGGGCAGATTCCTGGAGTCCTCGACTCTTCTGGGCCTTTCTCTCCTTCTCCTGGTGGCACAGCACTTAAGTAGGGTGCGTTCTGCATAAATAATAAAGAACGCTTCCCTTCCAGGGAGGAAGGCCGCGTCTGGGCAGGCAGTGTGACAGATGGTATTTACAATGTGTGCGGAGAAGTTCTCACACAGCCTCACTTGGGCTGTGCGGCTGAGAAATGGAGGAGGCAGATCTGAGTGCCCACCGTCTCACTCCCCTGCCCGGTGTCCCAGGCGGCTGCTGCCGCTGCTGTGTCCCCATCATCAGAAAGCCTGCCTCGTGGGCCCCAAGACATTCTTCACTGCAGCCCCTCACCAGAGTAGGTGCCGGGTTAATGACATTCTTTCCCTGAGGAGGCCGAGAAGTCCCCATGAGGCCAGAGGCCAGGCAGACTTCCCAGGAATTCTGACCCCTGGCTTGCCTTCTTTGGCCTGGAGAAGTATAAATAGGACAGGTTTATTCACTGAGCAAATACTTTTTGAGAGCTTTCCATATGCCAGGAACCGTTCTAGGAGTCACAGACACTGCTGTAAGCCAACAAAACCAAGTCCTTGCCCTCATGGATCGTACACTCGAGTGGAAAGGCTCACCATGGGCCTCGTGGCAGTTTCTTAATGTCCTCTCCACACAGCTCGATGGACACCTCATAGGAGCCCGGCACTGTGCAGTGGTGAATGAAAGCAAACCATTCCCCTCCTTCTGGGAGGAGTTTGCACATGTAATTTTACGAAAAACAAAGCAGACAGACCAGTGGCTTTTTCTCTAAAGCCAAAGACACCCCCCCCCATGCATACCAGCCCACAACTAGACAAGCCGCCCCACTTGGGCAACCTGATTCAGCCCTGCCCGGTTGCCCTGGGAGAAAGTCACTGCAAGCAGTAGTTGGGGCCAAGGGCACTCACCACATTAGGGTTGTTTTTTTTTTTTTTTCCCTTTGACCCTTTGTTTGTGTGTTTGTTTTTCTTTCTTTTTTTAAGAAAATTTCCTGCCCAGCTCGGAGCCCAACCCAGGACTTGAACTCATGACCCTGAGATCAAGACACGGATGTTTAACCAACTGAGCCACCCAGGTGTCCCACCTAGACTCTTAAAATAAGAAATTTGGTGAGAGGAATGGAGAATCGTATCTCCTCCGAGCCCAGGGGTTTTAGTGTCCCCATTTGTAAACTGGAGACAATTGTACCTATTCTGCTTTCCCTAAAAAAAGGCCAGCTTTTTGAGGATGAAATGGAATGACAAATGTAGAAATGCTTTGACATGAAGGCAGCAGGCAGACAATTGTATTTTTATTATGCAGAGGAATCTTTTCTCCACAACATAAAACAAGGAACGAGTTTCTTGTTGGGGGCTGAGAGTAATAACTATGTAATTAGACTTCGTGTCATATCAACAGACATGCTCTGTTTTTCATTAAACAGACATTTGTTCAGCTCCTACGGTGTGCAATGTTGCATATTGTGATGGATGTAAAATCGAACGGGCCAGATCCTCTCCTTCAAGGGACACGCATTCTTGGATAAAGAAGATAAAACTTAGAGGAAGGAGTGGGCCGTTTGGGCTGGAGGGTTAAGGAAGGGCTGGGGGAGGAGGGGCGTGCGTCACAGGTGCACAGAGAGGTGCACGTGACTGAACGGACAGGACTTACCTCTTGCATAACCAAAGGTCGCAGAGAGTGTGGGAAGCCCAAAGAGAGCCAGAAGTGGCACCCTGGGGACCAGCCAAGCCCCAAGGAGACAGAAGGAAGCTGAGAGCCAGCAAAGCAGCTTATCATTTTTCCCGAACATGGGGTTGGCTACATTTCGGAACTGGGAGAGTTTCCTCTGTGCCTTTCTGAGCTTCACTTTTGGGAGCCCACGCCTCTCTTTGAAAGGGTTTGGTGTCTGTGAACCTAGACATCTTTCAGTAATGATTTAAGTGACTCGGCAAATTGGGGGCCCTGGAGGGAGTGAGAAAGGAAGAGACGAAAGGAGAGCAACAGCGTTGTGCTGTTTGATCTCCAAGACAGCGGGCAATAAGGCAAGAATGTGGGAGCTGGGGTAGAGGGGTGGTTGGATTCCAAGTGGCAGTCTCCTCCCTGAGCGGCGTCTGCTGTTCGGACTTGCAGGCTTCAAACATGACTGGGGGATTCCTGGAAGACAAAAGAATTCAGGGCTGGGGCTTGGATCTCGGTCAAAAATAACTCATGTCTTCATCTCGGGCAGGCAAATGGCAGGAGCTGTTTGCAGGTTTCTCAGAAGATCGGGGCTCCACATGGTGGGAGGGGACCGTGAGGGTCAGTTTGGATTTGCTTTAGGGAGAGAAAAGGGCCTTGAGGGGTGCATGCCTGGCTGAGGGAGACGTCAGAATGGGAAACTGTTGCTGGAGAAGAGGCCCAAGCCCCCGAGAAGTTCTGGAGAAAATCACCCCTGTTCACCCCCTGCTCTGCATGGCCATTTGATTTGGGCAGTAATTATAGCCCTGAATGTTCCTTCCCCGGTTTCTCATTAGCTCATGTTGTCCACAAACTCCTTGGCTCCCCACACCCCGCTTCCCCCTCCCAGTGGCTCCCTCTGGCTTCCCCCCCCCACCCCTCAACCCTGGCAACACCTTGTTCTGGCCCCCAGGTTCAGACCCTTAAAACTACACTCTTCCCTCTCTTGGTGGGTGCTCCTTAAAGACTCAGCCCCCAAACAGCTCTCCTCTTCCCTCCTTCCTTTTCTCACCAGGCTGTAATCAGAGGATTATCCGATTTTTCTCCCAAGAAGCCAGGGCCTGGGTCTTACTCCCTTTGTATTCTCAGCACCTCGGCCAGGGTCTGGCAAATAATGGCCACTCGCAATGTTAGATGAATTGCACTCTTGAGCGGCTGCCAACTTAATCTCCCTAAAATGCGGCTCTAGTTAGAAGCTATCACTGCTTCTCCATCGCCCACTGAGCAAGGTCTTTGCTCCTCGGCCTGGCACTCAAGGACTTTTGCTACATGGTTCTCACCCCCCGGCCACCCCCAGTTTGTGCTCAACCACTGAGTTGTTCTTAACACAGTCTGTGGTTTTTCTGTTCCTCTGGTGCAGTTTGTACCCTTCCACCCCAAAGCTGCCCCATCTTTCAAGGCTCATCTCTGAACTGTGTTTGACTCTTCAGAGCTCAGACTGCTCTCCCCCAGGCTCTTACGCTGCATCGACTAAGAGTGTCTTGTTAGGGACTTGAAGAGAGGTCATGGGTGTGGAGTGCTTACAAAATGAAGAGCTGGGTATCAATCAATGCCAATCGGCCCTTGTTTGCTGTCATTTCCCACCAGACCTGGGGTTCTCTGAGGGCAGGGCCCCTGTACAATTACCTCAGGGCATCTACAAGTGCCTGGCCCATGGCAGCCATTCAGTGAAGGTGAGTAGGCACTGATACCCGTTCCTTCCTTTGTCCCCAGCGTGGCACAGAGTGTGCCGGTCCCCAGGCTATCTTAGTCTGGAGTGGCACAGAAGCTATCAGACAGCCTGGTCACTCCCATCCCTCAGAGGGGCCCCAGGCCCCATGTCCCGCTGCTTGCTGGGGAGTGGGGTGTACCTAGCTGCCGATTTCCCTGGGGCTGTGCGGTAAAATGGGCTGGCTGGCTGGCGAGGCTGAGGCAACAAGGAAGGCAAAAGGTGAGAGTGTGGCCTCAGGTTCACAGAGTTTTAGGTGTTACACCTCGTCTGCGAGTCCAGATGGCCATTCTCCTTCCAGCCAGGGCCAGGGTAAGGGAAGCAGTCTCCTGAAGGGAAGCTTCTGGTTAGTGGTTGGCAATTCTTTCCTAGGATACTTTTGGTGTGGGTGAAATGTTCCTAGGGCAGACAGAGGAACAAGCCGCCCTTCTGGATACTTCTCGGATCCTCCCTCTCCCCTAATTGCTGCTGCACTCGTGACCTCTTCCTTGGATGGCGTTGCCCCTCTCCCTATGCTCAAGCCAACCTCCTCCTGTCTATCTTCCACATTACAGCCGGAAGGATCTTTTAAAATAGGATTCTTGGGCTCACAATCCTTCAATGGCTCCCCTTTGGCCTTAGGTGGAGTCCAAGCTCCTTTCTCATGAAACTCACAGCCCTTCAAACCATCCCTTTGAGGCCGCCCTCTTCACATGAAATGCCCAGATCTCATGTGCAGCCACACCAGGTTGCGTGTAGTTCCCCTGCCAAACCAGACTGCTTCACGTTCCCAGCCTTTGCCCGCGGTGTTTCCTCTGCCTGGAATGCCTTCCCTTCAGGTGTCTCACTTTGCCTGGTTCTGGGGACGCATCCTTTGGGAAGTCTTCTTGGGCCCTCAAGGGCCCCGTCCTTTGGGTTTCTATACCCCCTGGACTTCCCTGGCTGTCTCCCCCAATCAAGCAGTTTCTGGAGGGCAGGGTCCAGATCCTACTTATCTCTGTATTCCCAAAGCCCTGTCACTGGCACTTAGGGAGAACTCCGTACATGTTCAGAGAACTGAACTGAGCCTGCCAAGGTCCCTTCTAGAGGGAATGACAGAGTCCAATATGTGGATAAGAGGTGCGAAAAAACCAAAGGCCAGCTGGGATCAGAACGCCGTCCAGGGGCTGCTGGGTATCTCAGCAGAGTGGTTATGATGCCTCTCTGAGCCCTTCTTCTCCTCACCCCACCCCAGGCTTGTTGGCCCACTGGTCCAGTCCCACAGATCTAAGTGTAACACAGCCAGCACCCATATGGGTCATGCAGATGATATCAGGAAGGTGGGGAGGAGGCAGTGACATTGACCTCAGGGCCGCATGCTTCCTTTTGTCCTTCTGGGGCTTCTTTCCACAAAGGAGTTAGGCCTCTCTTCTGTCCCCCTGAAGGCTGTTTTCAAAATCACACCCTAGGCAGACAGTTTTATTTACAAGGAAATCTTGGCAGGATCTTGACTTGTTAGTAGAGTAGGGATGGGGGAGGGTGGTAAGAAACAAAAATAGTTGAAATGATCACACTTTCTGAAACCGAGATGAAAATTGGTGTCTGTAGCAAACTCACCTAATTAGAACAGAGTTAATTTCCTCCTCTGTGTTTAAGGGGAGCAGTCCTTGTCGGGTGAGATGGTCACAGGTTAGATCCCGGGGCTGGGGTTATGTGTCTGCTTTATGATGATGAGAGCATTAATTGCAACTTTCGGTGTTGGAAAAGAGCCTCCCTCACTGAAAGGGAGCAGAGAGGAGCAGACACCAGTGAGTGGGTGGGTGTTGGGTGTTAGGAAGAGGACTGGGAGGGGACCACTGACCAGAGGTGAGCCCCTGTGCCTCTTGGGAGAGTGGCACCTGTCCCAGCAGACCACCAGACCAGTTTGCAGGCAGAGCCTCTGTTTCTGGGAGACGGTCTCCTGGGAGGTCCTGCAGGGAAACAACACCTCCCCCCCTTTTTTTCTTCTTTAAAAGATCTCCTATTCCTCCCATCTAACTTCATCACTATTTGCTTTAGCTTCTTTACCTCCCATCTCCCAGTTGGGGCACTTCTCTGGGCTTGCCTCTGTCAACCTGGTCAAATGAAGCCAGGGCGCTGTCAACATAGCTCTCCTGCAGGAAGAGAAAGACTTAGGATTGGGGATCCTGGCAGCCCCTGTCTGACTTCTCCCATCCCTAAATTACTGGACCTATCTGGATCTCTCAGAATCTGAGACCGAAAGGAGGGGAAGAGAGATGGAAGGGTGTTGAGGATCCCGTCCTCCCAGCATCCCGCCCCCAGTTCACTCCCAGTTAACCCCGACGTTGCCAACTTAGTGAAAACCTCGCCCCTGCCTCCTTTACGCATCTGCAGCCTCCAAGTGATCGTTAACCCGGTGGGTCTCGGGAAGTGGGCACTGCACCGCACCCCGGCCCCGAGACAAACCCGGGCCCCGGCTGGAGGCTGGTGGTAATGGGGCCACGGACGGCGCGGCGCTGCTCGCCCCCCCCCCCTCGCCCGCACATCCCCCCTCCGCCCCGGGCGGTGCAGCCACTTCCCCGCCAGCCCCGCCGCAGCTCTGCCCCCTCTCCTCCCGGGGCCGCGCCGCTCTGACCGATTTGGCTCTGGTGGTGGCGCCCGGGGGGGGGTGGGGGCGGGGGACGGCGGTCCCCGGGAGCAGCCCCGCCCCCGCCCGCGCGCCGCCCCCGAGGAGTCCGCGGGGAGGAGGAGACTCCGGCGCAGAGCTGGGGCCGCGGGAAGCGGGAAGGGAGCGCGGGGAGCCGCGGGGCCGGGGCCGGCCCAAGGGCGCCCTCGCCTCTGAGCCGGGCGTGGGGGCCTGGGCGGAGGCCGGCGGGGCCGCGAGCGCGGAGAAGTTTGGCGGCGAGGGGCCGGGCGTCCCGGGGTGGCGAGGCGGCGACGCGGGGGCCGGGGCCATGGGGGCGGGCGCGGGCGGCGGGGCTGGCGCGGAGGCGGCGCGGTGCGCACAGGGCCCCCGGAGCGGCGCGGCCCGCGCCGCGCAAAGTTAGCCCGGCGCGCCGGGACGAGCCCCACAGCCGCCCGCCGGCCCTGGACCCCGCGTCGGCATGGGAGAGCACCCCAGCCCGGGCCCCGCAGTGGCCGCCTGCGCCGAGGCGGAGCGCATCGAGGAGCTGGAACCCGAGGCCGAGGAGCGGCCGCCGGCGGCGCCGGAGGACGTGAGTGCCCCCTCCCCCGCCCGGGCAAACTTTCTGGGGGGCACTGTGGGGGAGCTGCCCCCGTCTCTCCCCCGCGGGGCAACTTGGAGGTTTCAAGGTGACGGCGGGAGCGCCCCGGATTGGCCGGGTCCCCGCGGGCGGGAGAGGGCGGAGGGACCGGTCTCCCCCAAACGCGCGCGCGCCACCCCCCTGCTCGGGCTCCCGCCGTTTCGCTGCGGGACACAGCCCCGCCGCTGCGCTGGGGACCCGTCTGCCGCCGGAGCCCCCCTCCCCGCGGCTGGTGCAGTGCCCGGGACACGGCGTTTTCCCGCAGAGGCGGCCGCGTCACAGCAGTGACTCCCCCTCCCCTCCCACTCGCGACCTGCGGGCTCCCTGAGCCCGGGGAAGGAGCGGGCGCCGCAGAGTCCCCGGAACCCGGCAGCGCCGACCGGTCTGGCGACCCCCTTCTTCGCTTCCGGATTAGCTCCCTCCCTGCACCTGCCCTGTCGCGATACTGATTGAAATTCAAGCCGGCCCCAGCCCCCGAACCTGGCCGGAGGAGGAAGAGGGGGAGTACTGGGAGCCCAGGAGTCCCAGACCGAGTCGGTGCCTGCGACGGTCCCCCGGGCGAGGATGGGGAGGGGCTGCCCCAGAGGGCTTCCCTGCCATCTGCCGCCGGAGTCTCCTTCCCTTTGGTTCGGGGAGCCAGCGGCGGAGCCCGCGCCGGGGAGTCCTGGGAACTGGAATTTCCTAAGCTACTCCCTCCCCAGGTTAACCTGCAGACAGAGGGGAAAAACTGGGCAGACGCTCTGCCCTGCCCTAGCCCTCTCTCAGAATGGGAAATGGAGGTGAAGCCAGGCCCCCCAACCTACTAAACCTAAGCCGGCAAGTCTGAATGAGTGTGCCCCAGGGAGCTTAACATCCTCCCTTCCCTCTGGCTCCCGCAGTTAAACCTCTCACCAGCTTCTGGCCCCAAAGCCCCGTACTCACCAATTAGACTCAGCCTTGGAAGGGACCACTTAGATTTCAGTGCTTTCCAGAGACCCCTCCTCCCAAGCTGCAGGCAAAATGCTAGCGTTTGTGCAGGCTGAGGTTTCCTGAGTAGGGGTCTCTGGCCCCTAGCACGTTGGGACGGTTCTGGCGGGTCTGATGGGATTGCACCTGGGTCAGCTTTCCCAGGTGTGGGAATAGACACGGCTACAAGCTTTAGGTGTAAGTTATTAGAGGCCCTTGGGGAGAGTTGAATGCCTTTATTTAGTAATTGTTGAGAATCACCCTTGTTCTGTTTATCCCTTTCTGCGTGTCTCCAAGTGAGGGACACCCCCCACCCCCAACCTCCCCAACCTGAGTTCCCTCCCTTTGCTTAGTGCAGATTCACTTGGGGAGCTCTTCCCACATTTCCCCTGGTATCTTGTGGCGGGTCCCTGAGTCTGGGCAGCAACTGGGAGGCAGTGTCCGAAATCTCAGGGGGGCTAGAGAGTCCTTGGTGATAAGTGTGTGTTTCTCTCTCTCTCTCTCCCCTCTTCCTCCTCTTGTGCATGGCCTCCCTCTCTACCAGCACTGGAAAGTCCTGTTTGATCAGGTACGTGAGCAGTTAAATCCCCCCCCCACTTCCTTCCAGCCCTCCCCACAATCAGTCTCCCTGCCTGCGTGGGCTTCCCTAGCTCTGCACTCCTGAGATGCTGACGTGGGGTGGGGGCGTGGCTTAGTGCATCTATGAGACCGAACACTGCTCTCCACTGCTCTCCAGGTTTCAGGAGTAGGCGGTGGGCTCCCCTGAGAGATCCTTGCCTCCCTCCTTCTCCCAGCTCCGCCTCACCAGAACCAGGTTTAAACCACATAGAAATTGGACAATAGGTATCGAAAGCCGGGGACATTCTCTATATGCCAGGGGATTGCAGTTGGGGCTGAGGAGGTGGGGGAAGGGCTGAGGTTAACATCCCCTCTCCTTTCATACCTCCACCTTCAGAGATCCATGTGGAGTCAAATCTCTACCCTCCTTGGAGGATGACTCACAGTATGGGCTCTTTTGAAAGCTGTCTCTAACTTTGCGGCACGGATGAGAGTTAGGGGAAATAGTACGTGATTGTTTGCAACGCCTAGCGTCTAGGTGTGGGGGGTGGATTTGGAAATGCCACCTTTGGAATCAATTGATGAACAGTTGACCTTCGGCAAGGAAACAGTTTCTTCTTTGCTTGGTACTCCTGTTGAAAGCTTTTGTGTATTTCCCTCTCCGGCTCCATTCCTCGATGCAGAGGATAGGCAAGAGATGTCCCAGTGCAGGGGGAGTAGTGAACGCTGTGGTCCCGCGGTAAGCATGATTGTGCCACGAAGTCTGTGCAACTTTAAGAGCCCTGTCTGGTCGGGCCAGAGGGCACCTGTTGGATTGGAGAAGGAGATAGAGCTTTAAAAGTAGCTCGGACCAGACCTCGTCCTGTTGCACGCAGGGGAAGCTTTTGAAAGCTTTTTTAGCAGGGATCTGAGCAGTGCTTTGGGAAGGTCCTGTGTGATAGGATGGAGGCAAGGTGGGTTGCAGGCATGAGGGAAAGTAGTCAGGGGTCTGCCTCGGTGACGTAGTAGACGAGGTAAAAACGGAAAGGAAGAGGGATGTGACCGCGGGGGAATTGGAAGGCTTACTGCCCCTGAGTCAATGAGTGAAGCACATAGATAGGTTTGAGATTCTGAACCTGGGAGGAAAAAGGGAAAGTCAGGGTGGGGGTCAGGTGTTGGCATAAATGACAGCTTTGGTTTCAGACCAGTTCGGTTTGGGGAACCCACTAAACGCAGGTGCCCAAGTGGGACTGAGACTTGGAATTACAGCTGGAAAGTCATGGCAGGCCTGGGGTGGGGCTTGGGGGGGTGTCATCCGCATTAAGCATGAGGCCTGGCTGTGGTCTGGGGAGCATCCACTCGGCTCCTGTCCCAGTGGGGTGGCACATCTCTCCCTCTGCCCCCACATGCCACCCACTCTCCCTCCAGTTCCTAAGAGCACAGCCGCTGCTGGCCTGCCGCCCTGAGGCAGGAGGGGCCGCCTGCTGTCACCCATACTAAGACCAGCAAGCTGCCAGCCCTTCACACCTCCTGCCAGATTTAGAATCAGAACCTAGAACAAAGTGTTTCATTTTTTTCCCTCTGTGTCTCTTTCTCATTCGATTAGTTTTCTGTGTGTGTGTGTTTACATTTTAAAAGGAACTGTTTGGGTGAATGGAGGAAAACTTTTAGTAGGAAGACTTTGGAGCCGGGAGAGGGGAGGCTGTGCAGAGAGCAGAGAGGATGTGTAGCAACTAATAGCGGGTGGTCTGTGAAATCCATTTTCTCCTGCTGGAGGGAGGTCCCTAGTGTCACGACGACGAGCATGCCCCTACTTCTGGGAAGGCCCACCCAGAAACCTTTCCAGACAGACAAAATTAATTCTAGGAAGAAAACTCCCAGACATACTCAGGGCAAACCATTTTTTCTCACAGTAATTTCTTCCCCATCCCTCATGTGACATTAGAAGCCCATTTCTGTTGCCTTCCTTCCTGTGGGTGCTTTGTGTTTAAGGAGAGCCGCTCCTGGGCAGGGCTTGACCTCTGGCAGATTTCCTCTGTGTTCCTTCTCCCTCCTTTGTGAAGCTGCCTGGGGCCATTCCCACATGGGGCTAGCTGGAGAGTAGGTAGGAAGCTTCACAGAAGGATGCGGAACTTCAGGATGCTAGGTTCTTCAGAAAGCTGAAGGGTTTTCCCCCTGTCTCTTCCGGTGGGCCTGCTTAAAGGTGGGACTCCAAGGATTGGTGAACCTGGTGCATTTAGGAAAGAATGTTTGACTGGGGGTTGAGGCAGCGCCCCAACCATCTCTTACAGAACTAGACAGCCCTGGAGCACCTGGATGGCTTGGTGGGTTGAGCATCCGACTCTTGATTTCAGCTCAGGTCATGATCCCAGGGCTGAGGGATCAAGCCCCACATTGGGCTCCATGCTGAGCATAGAGCCTGCTTAAGATTCTTCCTCTACCCCTCTCCTCCACTTGCGCACGCTTGCTCTCTCTCTCTCTCTCAAGTTGAAGAAGAAAGGGAGGGAGGGAGGGAGGGAGGAAGGAAGGAAGGAAGGAAGGAAGGAAGAAAGAAAGAGACAGCCCTGACCAGTTGAACTGTGGTGGGGGCGTGGGGCACATGACACCTATCAGAGTCCCTCCAAGCTGATGTGTTCACCTTCCAGAGGTCGATGGGATGAGAGGCTGGCCCCAGTCAGTCCTCCTTTCCCTCCTGGGTCACGGAAACACCAGTGAGCACCCAGTTTCAAACTGGGACCTGCTGTCTGGTTCTTTAGCACACAGAGTAGCTTTGACCCAGCATGAAGCTAATTAAGCCCCAACGACTGAAGCTGTGCCCTACGCCTGTTGGTCCTGTGTGGTCAGCCCCCAACTAAATGGCCAGGATGCCTTTTGTGGGAGTTCCAAATGAAGAAAACAGGTGACCCCTCTCCCTTGGAGGTTTCCCTGCCCCACCAGGTGTTCTGGGAATCTGGCCCGCTCAAGCAGGAGAGTAACGTGTTCTCCCTCTTCACCCCACCCCTGGTTTCTTCCCCGCGGGTCCTGGAAGTTCTAGTGGGCAGGACACCTAGACATCATCACTCCAACCCCTAGACGCTCCATATACTTTCTTTCCTATGTGTACTTCTGCTGAGGGAATCGTCTTCTCATGTACTTGGGATCTTAATGGTTTCCCTAAATATTAGATTTTAAAGTAACCTAAATATGAATCTGTGGTTATAGTGTAATATGCTGTAAAGTGTCTTATTTTCCTATAGTTGGATCTGTTGAGCTTTTCCTTCATGATTCTTCCTATTGCTTTGGACCCAAGACAGTCTTTATCTGTCTTTATTTTATTTTATTTTATTTTATTTTATTTTATTTTATTTTATTATTTTTTAAAAGTTTGTTTAGGGGCGCCTGGGTGGTTCAGTCAGTTAGGTAGCCAACTCTTGATTTTGGCTCAGGTCATGATCTCACGGTTTGTGGGTTTGGGCCCCGGGTTGTGTTCTGCACTGACAGGGCAGAGCCTGCCTTGGATTCTCTCTTCCTCTCTCTCTTTCTCTCTCTCTCTCTCTCTCTCTCTCTCTGCCCCTCCCCTACTCATTTTCTCTCTCTTTCTCTCTCTCTCTCAAAATAAACCAATAAACATTTTTTATTTTATGTTTTTTTTTAAATATTTATTTTTGAGAGAAAGAGCGCCAGTGGGGGAAGGGCAGAGAGAGAAGGAGACACAGAATCGGAAACAGGCTCCAGGCTCCAAGCTATCAACACAGAGCCCAATGCAGGGCTTGAACTCATGAACCACGAGATTGTGACCTGAGGTGAAGTCAGATGCTTAACTGACTGAGCCACCCAGGTGCCTGATTAAACATTTTTTTAAAAGTTCATTTACATATTTAGTTAAGTAACCTCTACACCCAACGTGGGGTTCGAACTCACAACCTTGAGACCAAGAGTCACTCGCTTTTCTGACTAGGCCAGCCAGGCACCCCATTCTTCATTCCTTCTTTTTTAGATTTTATGAATATGCACTTGTATTTCCTACTACTTTTTCTACACTAAAAAAATCATCAAACCCTTGACTCTATCCAGACCTTTTTCCTATCCAGTTATGCCAGCATCACTTTTTTTTTAATTTTTATTTTTTAATGTTTATTCTTGAGGGAGAAGGAGACAGAGTATGAGTGGGGGAGGGGCAGAGAGAGAGAGGGAGATACAGAAACTGAAGCAGGTTCCACGCTCTGAGCTGTCAGCACAGAGCCCGACGCAGGGCTCAAACCCACAAGCTGTGGGATCATGACCTGAGCCAAAGTCGGACGCTTAACCGACTGAGCCACCTAGGCGCCCCTTGCCAGCATCACTTATTAAGAAACACTTCCTTTAGGTGTTGTTTGGAAAATTTGATCACTTGGTAAATTTTTATTTGTGGTTGGATTTATTCTTTTTTTTTTTTAATGTTTATTTTTGAGAGCAAGAGCACGCACGCACGTGGGGGAGGGGCAGAGAGAGAGAGGGAGACACAGAATCTGAAGCAGGCTCCAGACTCTGAGCTGTCAGCCCAGAGCCCAATGCAGGGCTTGAACCCAAGAATCTCAAGATCATGACCTGAGCCAAAGTCAGACACTTAACTGACTGAGCCACCCAAGCGCCCCAGGTTTATTCTTTATTTCTCATCTATTCCCCTGCTATTTGTAATTTTGCAGGTAATGTACCCTTCAGTTTTTGCTTTACATTATTACATAGGTTCCCTCCAGGCTCCCTTTTTTCGGGTTACGCTTGGAAAGTCTCACTCTCAGTCCCTTCCTGAACCCCGGGGAAGTGCCCTCAGGGGTCTAAGGTCAAATAGTGAGTCAGTGGCAGATAGAGGACCCATGAAGGGCTTCCAGGCTGGGAAAACCATTTTTGGGTTCATCCTTAAAATGCCTTCAAGATTTACAAATGTTTAATGAGCAAAAGTGTTTGGGGGCAGAGTTCTGCTAAGTCAACAAAGCACTATTACTTTTGAGCACAGATGAGCAAGAAGAAAAGGAAAGATTGAAAGTAATTTGATTGTGCTTGTGTGTGTTCTCCCCCTTCCACTGAGAGCGTGAATTTCTCAGAACCCCCAAAAGAGCCCCAACTGCTAATCTCCCAGAAGGAAAGCAGACAAGTTTTGACTGTCCCACCACTGAAATTATAAACATGCTACAACCAGCTTGAAGAACAACTTAGGCAGCCTCTTGGGTCCAGAACCCTGGATTTGGACTCACAGAGACCTGGCTTCAAGCCTTACTGACTTTGTGATTGGGGGCAAGTGACATTAGTGCTCTCAGCCCGATTTCCTCATTTGTAAAACAAGGACAGTAATCTTTTAAAAAAAATTTTAATGTTTGTTTTTTGAGAAAGAGAGAGAGAGGATGAGCATGCACAGGGGAGGGGCCGAGAGAGACACACACACACATAGAACCTGAAGCAGGCTCCAGGTTCTGAGCTGTCAGCACAGAGCCGGACGCGGGGCTCCAACTCATGAACCACGAGATCATGACCTGAACTCAAGTCGGACGCTTAACCGACTGAGCCACCTAGGCACCCCTTGCCAGCATCACTTATTAAGAAACACTTCCTTTAGGTGTTGTTTGGAAAATTTGATCACTTGGTAAATTTTTATTTGTGGTTGGATTTATTCTTTTTTTTTTTTAATGTTTATTTTTGAGAGAGAGAGCACGCACGCACGTGGGGGAGGGGCAGAGAGAGAGAGGGAGACAGAGAGAGAGAGGGCTCCAGGTTCTGAGCTGTCAGCACAGAGCCGGACGCGGGGCTCCAACTCATGAACCACGAGATCATGACCTGAACTCAAGTTGGACGCTTAACCGACTGAGCCATCCGGGCGCCTCAAACAAGGGCAGTAATCTTGAACTCCAGTGGCAACTGTGGAAATTAAATGGAAATGGAGACTCTTCATAATGTCTGATACCCAGTGGACATTTGACAACTGTCTCTTGACTGGGACTCAGACTTTACTAGAAGAAGCCTAGGGCTGCTTCTGAGATCCAGGCCCCCACCAGGAAGGCAGTGGCCTCCCTAAACCAGCTCCTTCCCAATCTGGGCTCCTCGAAAGAGAGCCACTTCTGAGTCCAGAGGACTTTCTTGCTTGCTCTCCCCAAGTATCTCCCTTGCTCAGCCCCCTTTTCTCCAGTTTGGGGTCTTCCCTTGGCCTGACCCTAAAGCCTACCTCATTTGCAATTCTCCCGCACGCTGGCTTAAGTTCTGGGAGTTGAAAAGAGGTTCACACGGGGCTACTGAATGGATTAGTGAGGGGCCATGGAGAAAACACCTGCCCCAGAGACAAGGCATTGATGGCGGCCCCCGGAACACATGATTAGCCAGCAGAAAGAGGTTCCCAGAGAAGGACAAAGCCGTAGATTTGACTGGAGCCCTTGCTCAGGCTCTGTACCTCCACTCCATTACCAGGTGGCCTCCAGAGCCCTTGAGGCTATGGAAGTCCCTCCACCACAAAGCCAGCTTTCCTACCCTGCTCCTGTCCCAGTGACCCTGGCAGTCATGCTGAATTAACCCTTGTATCCCTGACCACTCACAGAAGTACATGTGGTAGCAGTTGAACAGTGGGGCCAAGGGATCTGAGACTCTGTGCTGCCTGCCACATAATAGGCAGCCGTCCTGTCAGAGCTGGGACTAGAGCCCAGCTCTGCTCCCCTCTGACCTGTGTTCCCACCACCAGGCCATGCAGACTTCCATTTGCTCACTTGGCGTCCTGAGTGACTAGGACAACGAAGAGGACACACATCTGGCTCAAGTCCCAGTTCTCCTGCCAGCTGCATGGCAACGGGCGAGCCAGGCAACCTCTCCAAACCTCAGTTTTCTCATCTGTAAGCTGCCTAGAATAATATCCTTCCCTCAGGGTTGTGGTGAGGCTCCCGAGAGTGTGTGTGTGTAGCACTTGGGGCAGTAGGGGCAGTATGCAGGGAGCACCTGAGAAACCTGGCAGTTGTATCGTCTTACTGGGACTTAAGGAAATGGACACTGTTTTCATTTCGAAAGAACATGTGACGTGTAAGGGTCACAGGTGTTGAATCAGCATTCAGATCCCCAGGATTCCGGTGGGGTTCATCCTATCCTATCAAGCTGGCTTCAGGGCAGGAGTTGAACATCCACATTCCTCCTGAACTTTCCGCAGGAAAAGAAGAGAAGCTTTGGGACAAAGGCTGGCTGGGGTGGGGATGATGCCCAAGTGTCCCCTCTGGTCACTGCCTGGCTGCCTGCGTGGCTGAGGGTGAACGGTCCCGCCAGTCAGATGACCAGAGCCCAGAGCCAGCCTCCTCGACCTGGCAGTCCACTGTGAGAATAGGGCACTCTTCTGTCTATGTGTATCTTGAGTTGTGAGCGCCCCAGGGGGAGCCACCACCTCTGCCCCCCCAGCTTTCCTGAAGCACGTTGCAGGTTTGAGTCAGTAAATATTTCTTCAAGAGAGCAGATGTTGAGTGCCTACTGCATGCACATAGCTCATCTCATTTTGATCTCTCAGCCACCCTGTGAGGTGAGTGGTGCTAGACCTTCTTTACAGAGGAGGAAACTGAGGCCTGAGGGGGCGGGGCCTGCCCAGAGCCGCAAAGCCAAGGAGGATCCTCTGCAGAAGGGGTTGTATGTGTTTCTCCACAAGGTGGCTTCTGAAACAGGGTGGAGGGCCCAGGAGGCGGAGGAGTTTGGTGACCCTTTATCCTACCTTATCCTAGCTCCCCACCCCCACTCCCTCCTCTGGGGCTCTCAGCCTTCTCTTTTCTCGGGAATGAGGGACCAGAGGGACTCTTTGGTGGCTTCTAGGAGCAGCAGGAAGTGGGTTTAGGCTGAAGGGAAGGGAGGGATGGGACAGATGTAAGCCCCTGCCCATACCCAATCCTACTGCACTGACCCCCCCCCTCACCCCGCCTGTGACCTGTGACGGCCCCCCCTCCCTGCCAGGATGCCCGCCTTTGTGGCTGATGCTGTGACTCAGCTTCAGTCCCCAGGCGGCTGTGATGGCTGTGCCTGGATGAGTCAGCATGGGCATTATGTCTGCTCCTGGGGACCCAAGAGACCTGCCTCTGAGTCACAGCCCCCAGCTGTCTCCCCTGCCCCCCGAGTCTCCAAGGCCTTCTTTGGGGGGCTCTGAAAAAGAAGCAGAGTCTTCCAAGGGGCTTTCAGGGTGGAAAGAGACAAAGCCTGGAGGAAAGAGGGGCCCCACCCCTCATTGCCCTCCTAACCCCAGCGTCCTGCATCCCAGGGAAAGTCTGGGAGCGCTTCCCCTCCAGTCCAGGTGTTGAGCACATTGGATGGTTTCTGGAAACATGCCCATTATCCAGCGACTCAGCCTGGACTCAGGCCAGGATGCCCGCTTCTCTGCTGAGGGAAGGGTGTTCTAGCTCCCTAACCAACCTCACAGCTCCGTTCAGCTGTTTGACTTGTGGGGAGGAGGGTTGCTCAGGGGCCCTCCTGAGTGACCCCCCAAGGGGGGGGGTCTGGGCAAGCTGTTTATCTCTGTGTCCCTCAGTTCCTATGTCTGTTAAATGGGACTAATCACACTCACTCCAGGGTTGACGTGAGAAGAAAAGTAATAAAAGATTTGTGAAAATCAGTATTTCATAGCGAAGAGAAGTCAGGGGAACAGTGTGAGGTAGTTTTCTCTACGGGGAGAATTAGCATCCTCTTTTGCAAGGAGGGAGAACTGGAAGAGAAAACTGCTACTCCCATAACCTCACCTCCTGACCTCAACAGCTGCAGGCCTGGACCTAATTTATGGGGCAGTAAATATCCATAATGGGCCCAAGTTCCCTGGTGAGCTCTGGCTGTTGGGTGGGGACAGCTCTGCTGAGCGTAAGCCCCTAGGTAGCCTGGTTAATTGTGCAAGGACCCAGCAGATGAGCCTTGGTAACCGCCCCCCAAGTGAGGAGGGGCAGCTGTTCATATTTTCCCCTGCCCACCCCGCACGCATGCCATGTGGTCATTTCCCAGGGCTCCTTCTGTCTTGAAGGACAGCGAGGGCACGCAGTGGGGCCAGGAATGGGAGCCTTCCCTAGATTCCAGGTCCCGACCTTCCAGACTGCAAGGCATTCTGGGTGCTGCCTTCGGTGTCCTTGGAGGTGCCCACACCCTTCACTGGCATCCTGGGGCTCTCTAGATCAAGGAGAGGGAGGGGGTCGTCCTAGGAGCAGGAAGGAAATTCGAGTGCTGGGAACAGAGACCAGACGTGTAATTGTCCTGGAAATGCAGTTTGTACAATTCACACATACATAATAGATAGAAAATAAGTGTGTGTGCGCCTTTCTTCTTTCTCGGATTCTTTGCTGCTGCTGGGTAAACTCTGAAACCTTGGCCTGGCTCCCCAGCCAGCACGAGGGGTTGGGGGGGGTGGGGAGGGAGGAGTGGCGCCGCTGTCCTGGGTGCTGAGCAGACAGATCCTGGCTCCCGCAGGGCTGTTCTCTGAGAGCTCAGCCCAGCCGTCCCTTAGGCCAGTCCTTGATTCTTCAGCCTCTCCCTGGTGACACCCCCCTCACCCCTTGGGCTGTGGCCTGGGTCCCGCAGATTTCTAACCGCTGGGGGCCTCCAGACAAAGTGTCAGTTGACTTGAGGGCCTTTGCCACTCAAGTGATGGAGGTGACAGGCTGGTTCGGAACCATGGACAGAGGGTCAGGTTCCACAAAAGGAAGAAATTACTACTCTGTAGTGGACTCATGCGTTTTTCCCAAAGGGTGTCTCATGGAGTGTTGGTGTGAAAAATATGATGCTCAAAAGTCCAGTAAGTTTGGGAAATGCTGGGCTGAGCAAAATCAGATCTCTTCACTGTGAGCCCTTAGTATGCTTTTATGCATCAGGCCCTTCCAAAAGTGTTTCCCAAACTTACGGGACCTTATTTTAGGCACCATCTTGGGCCTGATGTTCACAAAACCCCGAGCCAGAGGCTATATTTCGCATGCAGGACGGCACAGAGAAACAAGGAAGGGCAAGGCTAGAGCAGGTTCCCATGGAGGAGCCCAGAACTGTTCCTGTCTTGACCACTAAATCGCTCTGTAACCTTGGGCTACTTTTTTTTGCTCTCCGCACCTGTGTTTCCCTGTCCAGGAAATGCGGTGTGGTGCCTGGCACGTAGTCGATCCTTGGTAAATATTTGTTAAATGAACCGAGGAGAGGATTAGACTGGGCTCTCTCACGCTTTTTTTTTTAGCTACACTGTCCTAATGATGGGAGAGTGCAGGCTCTGGGCCCCTTCGCCCGGACGTGAATCCATCTGCACCAACGATGGGCTGTTCAAACTTGGCCAACTCAGCTCTCCACCTGCTTCATTTTTCTCCCCTGTAAGATGGAGCTCATGATAGTATCTACCTGAGAGGGTTGTTGTGAGGGTTAAATGGGGGACTCTATATAATTTATCATCCAAATTGGGACCATTTTGAGGGGGAAAGGGGTGCTGGTAATAATCATGCTCAGACAATAGGTATAAGCCTATTGACTGTCTCAGCCAAACCAGGACATAGGGTGACCTGAGGTTTCAATGAGGTAGTGCCTGAAACCTAGCAGCCATTCTACATATGTAGCTTCTATCATGTTGTCGTTCAACAAGTGCTGTGCAGAAGGCCAGGACAGGAAACAACTCAGAGTGGGGTTGCCCTAAGTTTCTGCAGAGCAGTTTGAGAACCATAGAGATTCCTTTCAGCTCTGCTGGGCCATACGTTATGTTCCCCTGGCCTGCTGCCCTTCTCCCCAATGTCCCCGGGTCTCCCTGACAGCAGAGACCTCACCCCCTCCCATGTGAGCTGCCTCATCCTGATCCCAAATTTCCCATCAGCCCTTTGACGGAGCAAAGATAGAAGACTGGCTGCCTCTGTGTGCTGTGTGGGTTGTGGATTTCTCTTTCCCCAAGCCTCATTTGCATATGATTTGCTTATATGTGCAGCCATGGGGATGGACTTCCTTACATCACCCTGAGAAGGGAGAGTTCCTACCATGTGACTGGAAGAGAAACTGAGGCAGTGTGGTTAATGATCTGCCCAAGACAGCGCAGCAGGTGGGGCAGGGCTCCTTTTGAAACTCCCCCTACTCCTTTGCCCCAAAGAGGGAAAGAGCCTTAGGTGGTACAGGATGTGATTCCCAGGCTTTTTCCCAGCCTAGGTCGTAAGTGCACAGGAAGGGATCCAGGGCAGGAGACAGGGTACATGACAGAGCGTGTGTGGGGCCCCAGGCGGGGGAAAACTGGCAACCTGGGGGATTAAGGGGCCAGAGGGCTGGGTGCTGCTGGGATTAAATGTCCCTGAGGAGCCTCTGGCAGCTCTTTTCATGGCGGAGGCAGGTGGGCGGGGAGCCTGTGGGAGGGTCAGCTCTCAGTCTGTGCCTTTCTCCTCCCCCTGCTGCCAGCATCCTCCACTCAGGCTGAATGTGGACTTGGCCTGCCCCCTCCCTCCGCAGTGCTGGGGGCCCTATTCAGGAGGCAGCTGCGAGGATGCTCCTGACTCCTGGCTGCCTGCTGGGCCCCTGCCTGCAGCCCTTTCACAGCCACTGCCCCCCACGGCCCCCACATCAGCACCCCCCCCCCCCCCCCGTCACCGGGAACCCACCCAGCCAGACCTCATCCAGAAGGCGACCCACTGCTAACAGTGGATGAGTCCAGGGCACAGGGCACATGGCAGGGGGGAGCTTTGGGGTCCTCAGTACATTATTAACAGGGAAAATTGCATTTGTAGGGTTTATTTTCCCCAAAGCTCCAGACCATGGATCTTATCCCCCATACCTGGCCTTGAGGGAGGCCCAAGGGCAGGAAGTGAACCCAGGAGGGGCAGCCAAGCCCCCTGACACGGGTGCCCCCTGCTTCGCTCTGAATGAGGCAAGTAGAAGTGGACACCAAGTCCGTGAAGCCCTCGGCCCTGGAGAGCGGCTGCCCCCATGTTTGCTTTAACCTACTACAACCTGAAGGGACATTAGGCATGCTTGATAGATGGGGCAATTATGGCTTGAGATGTTTACCCTAAATTATATAAACTAGTTAGTGGCTGAAACAAGAATGGGATCCCTCGTTCCTTGTAGCCTCCTTTCAAAGCCCTCGGCTTCCTCCTGGGGCATCAGAACCTACCTCTGTCCACCTTCTGCTTGCGTCTTCTCTCTGTGACTGTTTCTCCCTTTGTCTTCCTCTCTCTGCACCACCCCCATACCCCATGCCCACTGTCTGCCTCTGCTGTCCTCTTCCCCAGGTGGTGGAGGTGGGGGGCAGAAGGCATCCTTTGTGGAGCCAGCCCCTTCCCTGTGTCTCTCTCCCTGCTAGGCACCCTTCTTCATCCCTGAGGCCTCGTTATTAGGGTAGCGATGACCCCCATTGTCTGGCTTGTCTGGCCCTGGCATGAAAGGTAGAGTTTTGGCAGAGAAGGAAGACTCGGCCTGTTTCCAGCTCATTCTCAGTAGTCTGGAGCCTGTAATGTGCTTGGGGCAGGACTGGCAGGGGGTGGGGGCTCCCAGAGCCACAGGGCAGCCCCTGTCACTAGGACAACAGCAGGGAGCCCTGGAGGGGGAGGGAGAGCTGGGGAGCAGGTGGTTCTTTGTCTGGAGCTGAAACAAGGGAAAGGGGCCCTTGCCTGATCCCAGCCCCTCCACCCCACTGCCCTCCCAAGCCCCTGGGAAGCAATTGGTGTCACTGCTCTTGAATGAGAGGGCTTGCTCCCCCCAGACCATGTCAGGAGAGACTCTATCCTATAAGCATATCAGTGCCCCCCCCCCACCACAATGCTCATAGAGAGTGGCAGTGGGGAAGAGTGGATGTTCCCAGGACACAGGGCTGCTTCTCAACTTCCACCCCTCACCCCTACCATCAGCCCACCTAGCACAAAGGGGCCTGTGTGAGGCCAGGCTGGCGAGTCAGATGTCCTGCATCAGCCCTTGGGGATGCAAGGGGTCCCAGGCATCAGAAGGAGACCCTCGCTGCCTGTCATTGCCACTTTCTTCTCCAGGCCTCACTTTCCTAGCCAAGCAATAAGGAGGTCAGAACTGTTGCTATGTGAGGCTCTGTCCTGCTTTCAAAATCTTTGTTTAGGATGGGGCCGTGAGACCCCCAGAGCCCCCTCCTCCCCCTCCTCTCACCACGGTGATCCTTCACTTTTGCTCCAGGGCAGCCCCTGGAGGCTGAAGGTCAGTGGCCACCAGCGCTGCTAAACTGTCTGGGTGGAGAACACCGCCTGCCAGGCACATCGTCTAACCTCTCTGTGCATCCCCCTGTGCCTCTATTTCCTCCTCTGTCCTATGGGGATAGTATAGTAATAGGACCTCCTTCAGGAAGGTGTCATGGGGGGGGGTCAAAGAAATTATACACATAAAGTGCTTAGAGAGGTATTGGCCCCATGAGACAGTCAGCAAATGTTAGGTGTTTTCATCCTTAAAGATCTTTGTGGCGCAGGGAGTGGCTGAGTTTCCTGAAATACTCAGTGGTGTGAACTAAATAGGTGTCATCCCTGGAACCTGGTATTTGGACTTCAGGGTGGGGACACAGGCAGATTTTTAAATAGACCTCTTTAGAGATGTCCTCCCTTGTTGAGTTCTGGGAAGAATTGAAATAGCCCATGACTTGTGAGTCTGGGCTGTTTCTCTTGGATTGTCTTGGAGGTACTGCACGCGGGAACAGCCTTCCTAAAATAGTCTCCATTGACCTTATCTAGAAAAGGGGGAGAGGTGCCTGGATGGCTCAGTTGGTTGAGCCTCCAACTGTTGATTTCGGCCCGGGTCATGATCCCAGGGTCATGGGATCGAGCCCCACATCGGACTTTGTGCTGGCAGCACGGAGCCTGCTTGAGATTTTCTCTCCCTCTCTCTGCTCCTCCCCTGCTCATGCCCTTTCTCTCTCTCTCTCTCAAAATAAATAAATTTAAAAATGAAAAAAAAAAAAGGAGTAAATGTGGGTTTGGTCACCTGGACTCCCCTATCGCGCACACACGGACGCCCACTGTTTGCTTTCTAAAATCTAAGCAGCTCACCACAGCGTGTGTAGGCACAGCGAATTCGTGTGGGGAAGCACTCTCTGAACAGGACAGCTCTCAGCAGTGGCGACAGACAGTTGGCATCATTCTCTAGCAGGGCGTGTGCTGTGTGGGGGACCCCGGGACGGCTCTGTGAGCAAAGAGGGGCTGTGGAAGAGGCACGGAAAGGCTATGGGCTTCTCTGGGAGAGACGAAGAAGACCGATAATACCTTCCCTGGAAGATCAGTACCTGTCTGTCCATCCCAACACCCACTATTTATACACCCAAGAAATGTTTGCTGAGTGCCGATCATGCCCGACTCCTGCTAAATGCTGGGGTACGCGGTGCGGCCGGTGCCAGTGACCCAGCAGCCTGGTGAAGAGGCGCAGGGAGGAGAGTGAAGGGCCGAGTGGGCTGGCGGCCCGAGGTCTGTCTGATGTGCAGGGGGCCAGCTAGAGCAGCCTGCATCCCGGGGAATCCCGAGACTGCACGGAGTAGCTGGGCAGGGTGAGTGGGAGTCTCCCTGGGAGACGAGGGTGGAAAGGGACCCCTGGGAGGGGGGGTGCAAAGCTGCACGGGGTCTCTGGGGAGCCCCCACCGAAGCCCATGTGTATGGCTGTAGGTGTGCCTGCATGCAGGTGTGAGAGGTGCCTGCAGTCAAGTGCAGGAGGATTTGCAAGGCTGGGCCCCTGCTCCCCAGGCCCGGGGCCTCAGCATTCCCCACTGGAGTCCCTCTGGCCCGCACGCCAGAAGTTCCTCATCTTCCTTCCCTTCTTGCCTTTTCCTTCTTGCTTTCCTCTTGTCCAGGGTCAGGATTAGGGGCGGACAGGATGGAGCTTGACCTCTCTGAGCCTGTTTCCCTGTCCATGCATGAGATGGTTGGGTTGGGCGATCTCCAAGGGCTCTGGGGCCTTCTAGGACTTTTAAGTGGTTGTCCATGCCCTATTTGGATGTTTCCTCTGGGGGCCTTGGAAATATCCCAGAGGCGGCCTGGGCCTCTGTTGGCAGAGGGCTGGGGACAGGAGCCCGTGCGTGGGGATGGAGGTGGGACACCTGCAGGGCCCCACTGACCCCACTGCTATGTGTGCTTCTCCCTCAGTTTGACCCTGGGAACACAGGCTACATCAGCACAGGCAAGTTCCGGAGCCTCCTGGAGAGCCACAGCTCCAAGCTGGACCCGCACAAACGGGAGGTGCTCCTGGCTCTCGCCGACAGCCAGGCGGATGGGCAGATCGGCTACCAGGATTTTGTCAACCTGGTGAGCACTCTGGGGCTCTCGCTGCTGGGAGGGACCTGTTTGGGGTGTATGGCTTAGAAGACCAGGGGTGGTCCTGGGTGACTCAGTCCGTTAAGCATCCAACTTTGGCTCGGGTCATGATCTCATGGTTTCGTGAGCTCAAGCCTCGCTGCCGACTCCGTGCTGACAGTGTGGAGCCTACATGGGATATTCTGTCTCTCCCTCTCCCTCTGTCTCTCTGTTGTGGGATTCTCTCTCTCTGTTGTGGGATTCTCTCTCTCTGCCCCTCCCTTGCTCACTTGCACCCTCTCCCTCTCAAAAAACAGAAAACAAAACAAAACAAAAGATCTTTTTGGGCAACTAAAGGGAACTGTTGACTTGCAACATTGAAAAAGTCCAGGCTTCAGAAGGTGGAAGGACATCTCTGAGGACCTGGTTTCTCATTGTCACTCGGTTCTGCCTTCTGCAGCGTCAGCCCATACTCAAAGAAGCCCCTGGCAGTTCCAGACTCTCCGTGTGGCAGCAAAGTGGCTGCAGCTGTTCCAGCCCTTACACCCTCAGGCCCTCACCATGCAGAGGACGAGAGGGACTCTTCTGTTCCCACACAAGGCTTGGGATTTCCTCCCGCCTATTGGCCTAGATTGGGTCAGTGGGATGTGTTGATTGACGTAGGCCAATTGGTGCCTACCCATGGAGCTGGGGGTGGGGTCAGTTCCACGGAGAGGAAGGGCTAGGAGTAGGAAGTGGGAGGTTATCACTGGAAGAAGAAGAGCTGGAGAGTGGATGCTGAGAGCAATGGGGCACTCGGGTGAAGGCCAGACCTCGTCAGACCTGCTGGCTGGGTACCTACCATCCTGGGTAGTCGGAGGGGCTGGAGACAGGCGGCCTGTGAGCCCTGCCCACTGGTCCAGTGTCTTGGAGTAGAGACTTCTCCCTCAGTAGGAGGTACTGCTTTGCTGTCATGGGGGCCACTGTGGTGGGGTTGGAATGGTGTTCAGGGGGGCTCAGCAGGGAGCATCCCAGCAGGGATGCGGATGGACAGGACAAGAGTAGAAGCTGTATGAACTAGCTGGGTCAGTACAAGGCCAGAAGCCTCCTCCCGGTTTCCCTGTTGGTGAAGTGAAGATAGTCACCCCTTTTCTTGCCATCCGTGGAAGGGCAAGAGTGAAACGACTCGTGCCAAGTCCCCCGGGCTCCTAGAATTCAAAGGCACCGGTGATGGGGGGTCAGTACCACCCGTGCCTGCCATTGTGCCTGGTGAGCTCTCTGACATGGGTGTCCAGGCTTTGGGGTTATTTTAATTGCCTGGTGATGGAGACCTGCCTTTGCTCGGAGGGTAGCATGATTGCAGGGAGCAGCTGTAGGGTTTTTAGGGCTGTTCAGAGTGGAGCCAGAAAGCAGACCTCCGAGAGGGTGGGGGACGGAGCTGAGCTAAATGGAGGAGTCAGGATTCACGGGATAGGTGGTGGGGGTGAGCCCTGTGACCTGGAGCCCAGCAGTGGCTCGGGCCAGTCCTGCGTGGGCCCATCCACATCCACACCCGGAGTGCCAGCACGACTGCCACATGCCCTGCTCAGTCTCAGGCGAGAGGGAAGGCTTGGCTGGGCCCACGAAATGCTTCTCTCCAGCCGAGGATCTGTGGGTCTTCTGCGTGAACCCCAACGGCAGATTGCTTGTTGCTGTCAGGATTTCTGTGTTCACGCTCTAAGCCGGAGCAGCCAGCCAGAGCCTGGATTTGTGTGAGCAGGGCTGCCTGGAGACCGGGACTAAGGGGGGGCTCGCCAGGAGGGGAGCTCTGGGTAAGGCAGCGTGCCCAGAGAGGACCTGGGTCCTGCTCCTGCCCCTGCCTTTGCCACTCACCGAGAAAGATCCTCTGAGCCTGTGTTTTCTCATTTGTAAAATGAAGCCAAAGGATACCTTCCCTCTTCAGGATTGTTGCGACGATTAAATAACCTGGAGTATTAGAAAGATTTTGTTATCTCTAATGTTCCTTTACCAGCTAAACCCGCCTGCATCCTTTGTGGGCCCTTCCCCAACCCAACCCAGGTAGAATGAACCCGCCTTATCCAGAGCCCCCACGGTGCTTTGCCCAGGCCTCTCTTCTAGCACAGACCACGTTGCATTACACCTGGGTGGCCAGGGTTGTCGTGTACGGGTGTGCAGCTTGTGTACTGTACAAGGATGCCTGCCAGTGAGGTGAATGGGGACTGCAATCCGGCCTGGGTTTTGTTCATCAAGGCCTAGAATGGGTTCATCCACCTGGAAGAAGCGGCTCCCTTATCTAACTGGCACAAAATGGACTCTGGAGTCAGATGTAGCTGGATTTGAATCCTGACTCTTTGGAGAAAATCCTGGTGTTTGGGAAAATTACTCACCTCCAAGCTTTAGTCCCCATCTTCGTAACGTGAGGATAATCCTGTGCACCGAATAATTCACATGTGCCTCTGCTTGTAAGCTCCACGAGGCCTGAGACGCGGGGTGGCCCTAGACACATCAAGGGTGCGGGCAAATGGCGAGTGTGTGTGCGCAGTGCTCGTGCTGAGCCCACGTTGCCCGGCTTCAGGGTGTGGCTGTGGGTGTGCTGTGAGTATGTGTGCTGTGCCCACTTGGGGATTGGGAGAGAAGATGGTAACAGGGGCTACAAAACAGTTTGACAACGTGATCCTGTCTCGGGTTTGCAGTGAACATGAAGCCCCAAGATTGCCTCCATTTACAGAACTCCTGCACCAGCGAGAGGAACCAGATCCGAGCTTTGTAGGCATGGAGAGGATGAGAATAGGGGATCAGTGGGAGGGGTTCATCTGGAAAGGCCTCCTGGAGGGGGTGAGCTTTAAGCCAGATTTTGAAAGCGAAAACCATGGAACCCAGGAATGGAGCAGGGGTGCTGCAGACAGAGGTTCATTCTACCTTAAACCCCCGTGCCTTGGTCTGGCCTGGTTCACCAGCCAGCCCTCTCTGGGCTTCTGCCATCAGGTTTAGCCAAATGTTCCCTGATAGGGCCACAGTCCCAGGAATATGTTGATAACCCCCACCCCAGCTACCCAGTGGGGGTACTGGGGGTGGGAGAGTTTTATCTCCCCGTAAGAAGGATCTGGAGTATGGTTGTGGAGGACGGGTGGGACGCCACAGAGGCCCCAGGAGCCTAGAAGTCAGCAAGGCCGGCCGCCTGGTTTCTGGGAGTCAGGCTGACCACAGAGCGAGGCCGCCAGGACTCCAGTGAGGATGCATCGGGCAGCCTGAGGCTGCGGACAGTAGGGTCGGTCCTCAGACAAGGCTCTACAACCGGTCCCTTGGCGCGCCAGGCGTTCCAGGCACTCAGGAGTGATGACCTTCCACAAACACAGCTCTGGGTTCTCGTTCTAGAGACCTCTCTGCGAACTGGTCCACCTCACCAGGGCTGCCCACCTCTTCCCAAGCTGGCATCTCTAAGGACTCGAGCTCCTTCTCATCCTTCAGTTCTCGCTCAGTTACCCCCTCCTCGAGAAAGCCCTCCCTGACCACCGTGGGACAGGGCTGGGCTGCCTCCTCCGTGCTCCCCCAGCAGCCTTCACGCTGAGCCTCGATTGCTGGTTTCTTATTTGTCTTAAGCACCATTGTGTCCTCTGTGCCTGGCGACGTGTTGACACTCACTTGTGACGGATGCATGATGGGTAGGTGGGTGGAAGGAAGGTACGGTGATCATGGGTACAGGTTCTGAGTTTGAACTTGGACTCCTAAACCTCTCTCTGATTTTGTAGAATGAGGATGTTCACCGTCCTTGTCTAACAGGTAGACTAGTTAAGAATATCCAAGGAGCCCAAAACAAGTTGCTTTAGAACATCTGCCACGTGGGACCCGTGTAGAAGAAAGAGAAAGGTGGGATGAGGCCTGGTCGGTCCAAGGTATGTGCTGAGACCCCGAGACCCCAATTCTGAGCCCTTCCCCCCGCCCTGTTTCCCACGCAGATGAGCAACAAGCGGTCCAACAGCTTCCGCCAGGCCATCCTGCAGGGCAACCGCCGACTCTGCAGCAAGGCCCTGCTGGAGGAGAAAGGGCTGAACCTCTCCCAGCGGCTCATCCGCCACGTGGCCTACGAGACCCTGCCCCGGGAGATTGACCGGAAGTGGTACTACGACAGCTACACCTGTTGCCCCCCGCCCTGGTTCATGATCACGGTCACGCTGCTGGAGGCAAGCACAAGGGTGGGGAAGGGGCTGCCCAGCCCTGGGGTGGGGGGCGCGGAGGGGGTGGGCAAGAGGCTGTCTGAGATCAAGACAGGAAGGGCAGCGTCTCCTCCACCACAAGGCGGCGGGTGAGGCCGAGTTGCCAGTCAGGCCGTGTTACAGGGCCTGTGAGTGTTGTTAGAACCCCGGGACCACAAGGATATTCCGAAGATTATTATTGCTGCAGCAAAATCCCCATATGACCACCCCCTACCAAAACAGCAGCAGCAAGAACAATGTCCTAAGCTTGTTGACGTGGGGGATTTGGCCAGGCTAACTCCTTAAAACTAAGTAATTTTAGTTCCTCCCTGGTGAGGAACGTGGACCAGTCGTTTGCTCCCCCAGGACTCCATCCTCCCCGCCTCCCGTAGAGCAGGGATCACCAGGCCCGCCTCCTTCTCCCATAGAACTCCTCTATTTAGCGCAAGAGTGCCTGGTGGCGCTTTCTGAACACAGAAGCATTACCCAAAATGCATATGGGAGGGAGTGTTTATGAACAGGTAAATGTGGGCTTAACGTATTTTGAAAGAACGTTCTCCCCTTAGGGAATCCTCCGTCCCTATCGTTATTCTAAACGTCTCCTGCTTATGCAGTAGAAGTCAAAGGTACCGTTTTCTGAGTGTGTGCCCCTGTGTGAGAGACTGAATTCTTTGGCTGCTGAGCCTAGAACCCGTGGGCCCCCAACCCCAGCTCCTGAATGGTGTTCTGTAGTCTGCAGCATTTCTCTTCCAGAGCCACGGGCCTAATTACCACCACGGCATATGTTCCTATAAAGCTGATGCCGAATCAAGTGGCAGGATCATTAAGCTCCATGGCGATCTTCTTCTTTTTTTCCTGAATCAGAATAGCTGGTCTGCAAGGCCAAGCGCTCCTCTGTTTGTTGTTATGGCTTCATCCAAGCGCATGTTGAAGATGCGATGTTTCTGAGATATTCTTGGAATCGTTCTCCAAATGCTTACTGTGTTGGTCTATTTATTAAATTCTATTTGAGGACCAATAATAATGAGCTGCCTTGGGAGCTGTATTTGCTGCCACACCACCCGTGTCATGTAAGATGGACAGAACGGCTCCCCAGAGAACCCAGGGGAGTCCATCTGCTGGAGGGTGGGGATGGGGACGCTGGGAATGGCACAGGTCGCGCCCAGGAGGCCCGAACCCCACACCGATTACAGCCTCATTTGCTGAGTACATGACACGCACAGCTGGCCCTTCCTGTGCTTCAGCACTTTTCAAACCTCATGACCACCTGGAAGCGTGGGCATCCCCATTTCCAGATGAGGAAACCAAGGACCAGAGCGTTCAAGTAATTTGCCCAAGGTCATCCAGAGAGGCGTCCAGGTTGGTTTCAAATTTCCAGAAACTGCAGCTCTGTAAACTCAAACCACCAATCAAGAAGAAAATGCTAAAATAACTGTTTCAGAGTACTTGTACTAAAGCCCAAAGCTTTTGTTTTACATATAGTTTCAGTAACTTGGTTTCCTGGGTCCACAACAGGGAATGGGAGGGACGTGGTGGGAAGTTATTAGAAGGGGCCCACAACCAGCCAGCAATAGGGAGTAAGAACCTGGCTGTCATACCTGGTTTACAACCTGCTGACAACCTGGCAGTATGGGTGAGAACAAAAGAAAATTTCGAAGCCGACCTGAGTCTTAAAGAAACACGCAAATTGGGGCCATTTACTGTAGGACTGAAAATCCCAGGGATGCCCGGCTGGCTCAGTCAGAGGAGCTTGCGACTCTGTCTCAGGGTCATGAGTTCAAGCCCCACGTTGGGTGTAGAGATTACTTGAATAAATAAACTCTAAGAAAACAAAAGCACGTGGGTGGCTCAGTCGGTTGAGCGTCCGACTTCGGCTCAGGTCATGATCTCATGGTTTGTGGGTTCAAGCCCCATGTCAGGCTCTGTGTTGACAGCTCAGAGCTTGTTTCAGATTCTCTCTCTCTCTCTCTCTCCCTCCCTTTGCCCCTCCCCCGATTGTGCTCCCCCTTTCTCTCAAAAACAAATAAACATTAAAAAGAAAAAAAAAAGAATGGGGTGCTTGGGTGGCTCAGTTGGTTAAGCGTCCAACTTCAGCTCAGGTCATGATCTCATGGCTTATGGGTTCAGGCCCCGTGTCAGGCTCTGTGCTGACAGCTCAGAGCCTGGAACCTGCTTCGGATTCTGTGTCTTCCTCTCTCTCTGCCCCTCCCCTGCTCACGCTCTGTCTCTGTCCTTCCCTCTCTCTCTCAAAGATAAACATTAAAAATTTTTTTAAAAAAGGAAGGAAATTTGGACACATGCTATAACATAAGTGAATCTTGAGGACATCATGCTAAGTGACATAAGCCAGCCACCTGTGTGAGTCTGCCTAGATGAAGCACCCAGGGGAGTCAAATTCATAGAGACGAAGTAGAATGGTGGTTGCCAGGGCTGGTGCTTAATGGAGACAGAGTGTCACTTTTGCAAGAGTTCTGTGGATGGTGGCACTGACAGCTGCACAACATCGTGAACGCACTGGATGCCACTGAGCTGTATGCTGAAAACTGATGAAGGTGGCACATTTTATGTTATGCGTATTTTACCGCAACTCAAAAAAATCACCTTGTGTAGAATTGCCTCTTCCCCCAAACGGGTATGTAAGTTTTTGCTGCACTTAGTTGAAACCCCCCCGAGCCTTTCCCGCCTCGCACCGAGGAGGTGCGGGCAGAGCCCACGTGACCATTTAACACAAAATAACCAAACCGAAGTGGGGTGAGAGGTGGCCGAGAGCTAGGCAGGGTGCCGGCCATAGGGGCTGTCCCTCATTCTCCGAGGAGGAAAAGTGACAAGTTCCTGCAGGGGATTCCGAACGTTAGCACCAGAGGGGCTCCTGGCCAGTTTCGCGTCTAGTAACAGGCCCCTGCCATTCTGTTTTCATCCAGGTTGCCTTTTTCCTCTACAACGGAGTGTCGCTGGGTCAATTCGTGCTGCAGGTAACCCATCCGCGATACCTGAAGAACTCGCTGGTTTACCACCCACAGCTCCGCGCGCAGGCATGGCGTTACCTGACGTACATCTTCATGCACGCGGGGTGAGTGCCTGCCTTCGTTCGCTCTGGCTAGAGTCCCCATAGGAAAACAAGAGGTCCAGAGAGCCTAGAAGGAAATATGTTTCAGTTTGTTTTTATCTTCCTGGACACAGGGTTTGAGGTGGCTCCTTGAAACTTACCTAATACCAGAAGGTAGTTCATTACTGACACAGTATGGAAAAGGGGAAATAGATGGAGGAAAATGCTAAGTTTAAGCCCACAGTGAAAGCGGTACAAATGTAGGTTACAAGTTCGTTCTGAGCTTCCTAGTGGCCAAAGCAAAAAGGGAAGTGTCAGCTACCAAGTTCATGATCCATAAACTGTGTGCGTGTCAGTGCCCCCAGAAGTGGAATAAAGGACAGGTTTCTTGAAAGCGCCTTTCTCCCAAGGTGGTCTCCATAGGTGGTGAGAGTCTTTTTGAGGAATTCTAGCAATAATTATAGTATCTGTTGATGGGATTCCCTGCCCACGCTGCCCAAGCCTGTGACTCCACAGTGGGTAAGACTGCTGCCTTATTTCCAGGACTGACCTCTGGCCTTCCTTGATCTTTTGGGGTGAGGAACAAGAATGGACAAAGCCTCCAAAGCCTCTTTGTCCATTCTCTGCCTCTGGGAGCTAAAAGCCTGGAGGCCAAAGTGGACAGTGCACAGAGGCTCTTAGCTGAGGCCCATAGTGGTGGCCTCAGGCCTTTCTCTGGCTATTGCTTCTAATGGGGCAGTGCCTGCCTGGGAGGGCCCTTGGAGGAGTTTCTAGGTCTGTGATTTTGAGGGGGGGGAGGGGCTCTTGGCTGGCGCTGCAGCCGACAGGAGATAGGGACAGCTGGCCAACATCTGGGATGAGCCCAGCAAGGTGACCTATGATCCAGGGGCCCACTCTGGACCAGTGAATCCAGTGCGGTAGAGAGGAAGGAGTTCGGATTGGGACGCAGGAGCCCTGAGTTCCCCTCACCGGGTGTCTTCTAGTCTCAGGCTCTTGCCTGTAAACCAAGAAGACAGGACCGGAAAACCTCTGCAGTCTCTCTGTGAATCTGATGCTCGCATCCGGCTCTTTTCCAGTGCGTTTGTCTGACACTTCTAACCCTTCGGCTGGCAGTCAGGGCTGGAAGATTCCAGGCATGATAGGAGTGTAGAACAGAGCCCCATCTGTCTGAGCTACCTTGCAGGTGCCCTCCTGGGTAGACAGGTGCTCACGTGTGCCCAGCATGGCACAGTGATTAGTCTCCAGGCAGGGCCTTGAAGACCAGGCCCAGGGCTGTGACCCAGGCCAAGGTCCAGACCCCTCATGATGTGCTCTGTTACCCTATAACTTAAACATCTCCAGGAAGCTGTGCAGGTGCTGTGGGCTCAATTTACGTGAGACAGTGGATGTTAAAGTGCTTTGTAAACTTGAAAGCACACACTGATATAGCAATAGTAACATGACAACTTTTTCCAATAACATAGGCATTCGGCTAGACACCAGTTAGCAACAAGATCTGGTCGTAGATGTATGATAGTATAAAAAGGAAAGTATTCATAGGGTAAGAAAACCCAACCCTGAGTGTTGGGTAGAATGGGATTTTAAGGGATTTCATGATATTTTAAGGGATAACTTTGAATTATTAAGTTCTAAGAGATATCTCTAATACTTACAATTGTTTTTTTTTTTTTTTAACGTTTATTTATTTATTTTTGAGAGAGCGAGAGAGTGAGCAAGGGAGGGGCAGGGAGAGGGAGAGAGAGAATCCCAAGCAGGCCCCATGCTGTCAGCACAGAGCCCGACTCGGGTTCCATCTCACGAACCGTGAGATCGTGACCTGAGCCGAAATCAAGAGCTGGATGCTTAACTGACTGAACCACCCACGCGCCCCTCTAATGCTTGCACTTGTCTTGAAAACATCTTTCTCTTTGAACATCAGTAGCTCTTACAAATGTGTAGTGAGCCAGAGTAACTTCGTGGCCTGGTGAATGGAGCAGATTCTGCCCATCAGGAACCCGGGCTGTGTGACTGTAAGCCAGTCAGTGTCCCTCTCTGAGTCTTGGCTTCTCATATGTGAATGGATGGATTTGCTGGATCTTAACCGTGGTGAGGCGCCTTCTCACTATGGCAGGTGCAGGCATTGCCAAGCACTGCCCAGGCCCTGCACTGTTCCTTCCTGTCCCAGGTGGCAGGCAAGGTATGCTGTTTCCAAGACGACCTGTCTGCATTGTAATTCCTGTCCCTTAGACCCAGACCATGAGCTCCTCAAGGTAGGTATAGGGTCTTATTCCCTGCTGGATCCCCAGCATCTTGGCATACAGTGTTTGTTGAATGAATGAGTGAGTGAGTGAATGAATGAATGAGTGTATGAATGGAGTGGTCTTTCTGTACAGGATAGAACACCTGGGACTCAACGTGGTGCTGCAGCTCCTGGTAGGGGTGCCCTTGGAGATGGTGCACGGAGCAACCCGCATTGGGCTTGTCTACGTGGCTGGCGTTGTGGCAGGTAGGCAGGTGGGCTGCAAGTCCACAGGGGTAAACTTCCCCAGGGTGGCTGGGAGACCCCATGGGATTGGGCAAGCCCCCGGCCTCCAGCGATGCAGGACTCCCATCGCCAAGGCTCGTAACTACCAGGGTTAGCAAACCTCCTCTGGAAAGGGGACTACCATCCAAAGAGGGAGGCATGTGATGGCAAGGGGAGGAGACCACAGGATTTGGAACAGGCAGATTGACCGGGGTTTCTGTCTTTATACTGCCATGTTGTAGCTGTGTGAGCTTGGGGAAATTCCTTAACCTCTCTCGGCCCCCTTAGGTTTTAGGAGGGAACTAATAAGATCTGCCTGTAGGGTGTTAGGAGGGTGGAGTGAGGTGACAAATGGAGTAACAGTGCCATATAAACTGCACAGGCACAGTAAGATCCCTGTAGGGACATCCAAGGTGTGGGTGGAGCCAGGCCCACCCACCAGGCCTACACCTGTCCCCTTGATTGACCCCCTGCTGACAGGAAGCAGGTCTGGCCTAAGAGGTAGTGAGCACTCACGCCAGCTGGAGGAGACTGGGGCCCTAGCTGACTCTGCTCACACGGCGAAGGACCATGACCTTGAGGATGGCCGGCCCTGTGGCCAGTGGGACACCCCCTCTCCTTCCCTGGAGGGAGGTTAGGCGGGCTGGGGTGAGCCGGGGAGAGCAGACTGCATTTCTGCAGAAGGAGTCTGCACCAACCGGGTTTCTGAACAGAGGGATCTCCCTCGTGATGTTTCCAACCTTATAGCTGTCTGCTGCTTCTCCTTCTCCTTCTCCTTCTTCTTCTTCTTCTTTTATTTATTTTTTTTTACACAAGGTTTGCCGCCTCAGCTCTTCACCTTGACAGCTGTGCCCAAGGGAGCTTTGTGTGTATGTTTAAGTAAGATCTTAATCCTTTCTGAGTGGCATTAAAGTTGTCATCAGGAGAGCAGGGTGGCATTGACCTTGTAAACAATGAGCAGACAGGGACCCTGGGAGTAACTGAGGTGGCTTCAGGAATCCAAGAGGGAAGAGTCCCACCCCACTCACCCATTCGAAGCTGGTCTGCTAGTTCAGGAACCCTCAGCTTGGGAGATTGGCCCCTCACCTTCTTCATTTCTCTGTGTGCTGCGGGTGAAAACTTGGCCACCTTGGACAGCACCCACATGAGCTTCCCCAGCATCCAGCACCTTCCACATCCTTTAGCAAAGGTCTAATGAGGATCTCTGTGTGCCAGACTTAGCCACCCACGCAGTCCCCGAGTCTTGACATCTGGAGATTCATAGCCACGTTTTCTATACCTACATACCCAGAGACCCAGATGGTTAATGGCGAGGAACAGGAAAGACACTCATAACACTTGCAGTTAGTAGTCAATTAGATGGGAGTGCCAATAACCCAGAAGACGGAAGTAAGATTCAAGATGACTCAGGCCTCACCCAAACTGATGACACCCAGCAGGAAGGCAGTGCAGGTGTCACTCGCCAGTGACCCCGGTGCAGAGTGGGATGGTGCACAGACAGAAGGGATCCTTGCCAACCAGACAGGAGGGGGTGGGGCTGTATCATAAAGCAAACAACATGTACTATTCTGTCTGAGGCATTGATTCAGACCAGAGGTCACTCTGGTCACCATAAATCATGTCATTGATCTTCTGGACTGAGTTGATTGATCTGCCTGCACCCCTTCCTTCCCTGTCTACTCTGTATGCATCCCAGCTCAGAGAGGCGGCTCCATTCACAGCCAGCCAGACCCTGACCGGATAGCCAGTAGTTAGCAAGTGTTGGCCATGTGCAGGCAAGCAACCCCTCGAGGCAAGTACTATTACTCTCCCCTTGCTGCAGGTGCAGAAACAGCCTTAGGGTGTCTCAGGGACTTGCCCGAGAAGACCTAGCTGTAAGTGGCGGAACTGGCCCCAGACCCAGGCTGCCTGACCCCAAAGGCTGTGCTTCAAACCACTACCGTATGTTATGAGAACCAGAAGGCAGGCCTTGTCCTTGTGCATGTTATTTATTGTCAGAAACCAAGGAAAGTCTTTTTTTTTTTTCTAATGTTTTTATTTTTGAGAGAGAGAGAGAGCAAGCAGGGTAGGGGCAGAGAGAGAGGGAGATAGAGAATTCCAAGCAGGCTCTGTGCCGTTATCTCAGAGCCCGATGTGGGGCTCGAACTCACAAATTGTGATATCATGACTCGAGTGGAAGGTGGGTCGGACACGAACCAACTGAGCCACCCAGGCGCCCCACCCAGAGAGGTCTTAATAGACATCAGACCCCACCATTTAGCTCCTGCCCGATGAAAATATTGCAAAGACAAGGCCATCACATTTTGTAGCAATGACAGCCAACCTCTGCTGAGCACATCCGATACTCTGGGCCTGTGATAGAGGATGCACATACGTTTTTCCTGTATTGGCAAATCTTATGAGGTGGGTACCGTCACCTCCATGTCACAGGTGGTTCAGAGAGGTGAAACGACTAGCTCAATTTTCTTAGAAGGACGAGGGAAGTACTAGAAGTGAGTGGGAGCCCCATGCTTCTAACCAATGCTTGACGTGTCTCTTGCTTCTAGCTAACTATCACGTGGCTAAAATTTAGGTACTTTAAAAACCAGTATTTCAAGGGCTCCACCCAACTTTTCTTATAGATTATATAGATGAAACACCACGTGTGCATCCCCAGAGACTTAACTCAGGGTTTGGCATATGTTAAGCAGCAAATATTTGTAGAACAAAGGAGAGACTACATACATAAATAAAGTTATATTGCTCAAAGGTAGATGTTCTGCTGATTTCTATTTGGATTTTTTTGTTTTAATGGCCAAGGGAGACGTTGGAAAACACCTGCTTTAAATTATTTCAGGCTAACATCGCAGCTGTGCATTATGATAAAGTCACCAATTTATCTGCGTGCTGGTGTGGGCCCAGAACTTTTTCAAGAGAGTTCATAGTCCAACCAGAACTAGTCCCTTGGCCTGTGCAGAGGTGCGTTTCACTCCATCTTGCCATTCTATCCCCATCCTCTGCCCCATGACGTCTGGGGCATTCATACTGGCCTTATGGAACTGTCATCCATGAGGCTAGGTTCCACACAGCTTGTCCGGAATCCTGCGTGGCCCAGGCTTCCTGCCCCGGGATGACCTTTATTACTATATTGATATGTATGCATGCCCTTGTTCCCAGTCCCTCTAGTCCAGGGCTAACCTGCAGCCACTTGAGGAAATCTTTCTGCCATACACGGAGGACCGGTGAGTCCAGATTGTTACTTTCGGGATTCTAGAACCAGGATCCAAACCTCGGATCCTGGATCCCAGAATCTCGGGCTGTTGAATCTCTCTGATCTGGAAGGAACTCTTGAGGTCCCCTCCAGTGGCTGCCAAATTTTACTCCCCAGGCCCCACCCCCACTCAGTCATAGGCTCTCCGTGCTCTGCTCCATGGGGGTAGGGGTGTGGGTAAGGTTTCCTTTGAAAAGAGAGTTTCACTGCTCAGAAGTTGGTAAGCCTTAGACCTCTTTATGTCACAGAAAGCTGAAGCCCAGAGAATGCAGGGGCTGTGCCCAAGGTCATGCAACTAGCCAGCCACGCCCCCCTTCCAGACTCCTGCCACAATCCCAAATTGACCCTTGACCCCGGGGTCGTGGACCCCTCTCCATAGGTAGGGTGAGAGAAAGGTCAGGGTGGGGAGGCTGGACCCTGGGGGCTTCCCCACTGCCTCCCTACTGCTGCGGATGCCCCTGCACCCGGGAGGCCGACAGAGCAGAAGCTGGGCCTGCGAGAGGAAAGAGGCCAGCCCAGGGAGGCTGGGGCTTCCTCTGTCCACGCGGTAATTAATGAGCGGCTCCGTCTCCAGCGGCCAGCCCTCCACAGCCCCGCAATGCAGCCTTCCTTGCGGGCCCTGCCCGGAGAGCGTGGGAATCCTTTGTCATGCAGATCCCACTGCCTGTCTGTTTGCCACCCTGGGATTTTTTTTTTTTTTTCTGTTATATATGGCTGACCCCTTGGCTAGGCAGTAAAAAAAAAAAAAAAAAAAAAAAAAAAAAAAAAGAAAATGATCTGACAATAGATCAATACCTAATTAAAGCCAGAGGGAAGGCATGAAAGGGGAGAAGAAAGATTTATAGTCACCCTGGGAGGGGAGAAGGACTTGGGAGTTCTCGGTTCATGACAGTGCTTTTTCCTGGGAGATCACATCCCCCTTGAGACCAAGAATTTGCCATAGGGATCTCCCAGCGAGCTGAGGAGCCTTGAGAGAGGTCTGAGGGGGCAGCGAGGCAGGGGAGAAGGTGGATGATGTTCTGGGGGCTCCCGATGCCCAGGTGTGTCGGGCGCCCGGGTTCCCGGGTTGAGCCCAGCCTCCTCCTAAGTAGCGGACCCTACACTTGTATGGAGCCTGCAGTTTGGCACTTCTGCCCATCTCCACCCAGGCAGCGGCTAATTGGCTCCCGAGCCTGCGGGCATTTTCCAGTGGTGGTTTCTGCACACTCACCCAGGCCAGCCACCTCAGCCTCTGAGCCCTGGGCTCTACCTCCTGGTTATTTTTAGTCTCTCGTGTCCTTCCCTGGAAGCCAAAGCATTGATCACACTTAAACGAGACCAGAACAATACATTTCCCTTCTCCTCTCTGCCCAGCTTCCCTTCCAGCACAAAAGTTTGTCATCCCCCAGACCAAAAGTCTACCCCCTTCTCCCCCCAGAGGGTATGACATCATCTCTCTCTCTTCCCTGGGACTTTTCAAGGACATTTTTCCTCTAGCGGAACCCCCACTCTAGAGATTCTGTTGGCCTTTTGTCACTCGGCCGGAGGGAGGGAGGTCGGAGGTGAAGCCAAGCGGGTTTCTAGATGCCTTTGAGCAGAGAAATGCTCTGGAGCGATGGTGGAGGGTGGAGGCTGACCTCTGTCTGTACCAGTTCGGGGAGTGGCTGCCGTTGAGGCCGCGAGCGTGGACTTTGTGTCGGCAAAGCAGGACTCAAGTCCTGGTTGCAGCCCTTCCTACCAGTGACTCTGGGCTCAGCCTCCTCACCTCTGCATTGAGGCTGCTGTCACCCTCCTCAAAGGGCGGCCTCGGGGGTTAAACGGGCCGATGTAAGTAAAACGCGTGGCCAGCGCGCCATACACGGTGGCCCACGCGTGGCAGCTGACCCTGCAGTAAGTACTGCTACCGTTTGTTATCGCTCAGAACCCCGAGGTAATGCCAAGCGGGGCAGAGTTGCAGTGACAGGCAGGTGGTCCCTTCCCTCCACTGGGTCTTCTGTAAAAGAAGTTCGAATCAGATGGCTCTTTCAAGCCATGAATTTAAGCTTCTAGGAGGCCCCAGGGCGACACCGGATGAAAGGAAGAGATAGAGCCTTTGCTCTGGGGTCTTACCCCCCCCCCCCCCCACCGAGGCTGCTGCGTGTGAGGGCCTGGGGCAGGGGCGGGGAGTACGCGCCAGCACCCTTGAATTCCTGATGTCTCTCTGTACCAGGGTCCTTGGCGGTGTCTGTGGCTGACATGACTGCACCAGTTGTGGGCTCCTCTGGAGGGGTGTATGCACTCGTCTCTGCCCATCTGGCCAACATCGTGATGGTGAGCACCTGCTGTCCCAACGTGCCTATCTCGGCCTCCCCTCTGCATGTCAGTCCTCGCCGGGGATCTTCTTCGACTCCCCGGCTCAGGCCCAGAAATGCCAGGCAGACCTGGCTGGTATGAGGGTTCACTGACACTCCTCACTTTTTGCAGACTGATTTCAAATGGGGCTCTTCCATATACGATTCGTATTTTTTCCTCTTGCCTATGAAATTACCCATTTCCCTATGCTACCCCTTTCCCATTCAGCTTTAAAAAGTGTTACAGTAGGGGTGCCTGGCTGGCTGCGTCAGTAGAGCCTGCGACTCTTGACCTTGGGGTCGTGAGTTCAAGCCCCACGTCCGGACTAGAGCTTAGTTTTAAAAAAGAAAGACAATGTTAGGTGTCCCTGGGTGGCTCAGTCTGTTAAGCACCCAACTCTTGATTTTGGCTCAGGTCATGATCTCACAGTTCATGAGTTCGAGCCCCGCATTGGGCTCCACGTTGACAGTGCAGGGCCTGCTTGGGATTCTCTCTCTCCTTCTCTCTCTCTGCCCCTCCCCCTTTCTCTCTCACTCTCTCTCAAAACAAACAGATATTAAAAAAATAATTGAAAAAGGGCGCCTGGGTGGCTCAATCAGTTGAGCCACCGACTCTTGATTTCCTCTCAGGTCATGATCTCTCGGTTCATGAGTTCCAGCCCCACATTGGGCTCCATGCTGACAGTGCAGAACCTGCTTGGGATTCTCTCTCTCCCTCTCTCTCTACCGTTCTCCTGCTCTCTCACTCTCTCTCTCAAAATAAATACACTTTAAGGGGCGCCTGGGTGGCCCAGTTGGTTAAGTGTCCGACTTCGGCTCAGATCATGATCTCACAGTTCATGAGTTCGAGCCCCACATCGGGCTCTGTGCTGACAGCTCAGAGCCTGGAGCCTTCTTCGGATTCTGTGTCTCCCTCTGTCTCTGTCCCTCCCCTGCTCGTACTCTGTCTGTCTCTCCCTCAAAATAAATAAACGTGAAAAGAATTTTAAAAGATAAAATAAAAAATAAACTTTAAGAAAAATAATAAAAATTAAAAAATACAACTTTAAAGAGTATTACAATCCTTGACCACTAGCATGCATCGTAATTGTAATTCGTTGCTTGTCACAGATGATTAAAAGTAAAGGGACCTCAGCAAAATTCTCAAAAAGGAAAGGAGCCTCTAAGAGGTTAAATGATTTGTCCACAGTCACAGTGAAGATTGTGGCAAGTCGGGACTTGAACCCATACTTCCTGACAGCTACTCAGGTGTCATTCCCTTACACCAGCCTCTCACAGTGTCGGGACATGGCCGTTCCTTTCCCAGGCTCTTTTTTGCCTTTTCCTGGAGGGCATTCTTTTGTTAAGATTTTGTTTTCTAAGTCATCTCTGCGCCCAACATGGGGCTCGAACTCACAACCCCGAGACCAAGAGTCACACACTCTGCCGACCAGCCAGACATGCCCCTCCTGAAGGGGATTCTAGCGTGCTAGCTGAGAGCCCAGGCTCCGGAGCCAGTCAGCCCAGATCTGAGTCCTGGCTACTTACTTCCCAAAGAGGCACCTTGGGCACATTACTTAACTGCGCTGTGCCTCAGTTTCTACATCTGTGAAACGAGGTGATATTGATAAATGAGATAAAGTGAAAATAACCTATTCAATATAAAGGTTAACTCCCTCCTCCTCCAAGAAGAGGCCAGGGTTGGACCCTGAATGGAGACAGAGTCTTAAGGAGAGAAATAGGAATCCGTCTGATAGTCCCAGAGGAGGCCAAAGTCCTTGTTTTAGAGGCAGTCGGGAGGAGGAGTCACCGGGAGCGGCCCTGCAGGCCCGATGCCCACCAGGGAAGGCCCAGGTTCTACTCATCCCCGGTGCCTGGCCCAGGGCTGGCCAAATGGCAGGTGGTGCCAAGTAAATTTTTTTTAAGATTAAAAAAAATGTTGATTTTGAGAGAGCGCACACGTGTGCAAGCGGAGGAGGGGCAGAAAGAGAGGGAGAGAAAATCCCAAGCAGGCTGCACGCTCAGCACAGAGCCCCATGCGGGGCTCGGTCCCATGACCCCGAGATCATGACCTGGGCCGAAATCAAGAGTTGGATGCTTAACCGACTGAGCCACCCAGATGCCCCAGTTTTGTTTTGTTTTTTTTTTTTTAAGTAATCTGTACCCCCAACGTGGGGCTCTAACTTACAACCCCGAGATCCAGAGTCGTACGCTCCACCCACAGAGCCAGACAGGCGCCCTCCTCCCACCCCCAACTAAATTTTGAATGAAGGAAGGAAAGAAGGAATGAGCAGTGTCTAGAAACGGCATCGCTTCCCCCCAGGGTCCTCCTGTTCTCACCTCCCTCCTCTGTCACTGTCTTCACCCACGTGGAGGATGTGTGAATGCTGTTACAACGTCTGGAGTTCCTAAATTCTCCCATTTCTTCTTTATTATTTATTGTCACTGTCACCTGCCAGGCTCAACACACCATCCCTTTTCTTTTCACCAAAGTCCCCTTTGTACATCGAGAGAGTGAGCGAGCAGCAGAGGGACAGAGGGAAGGAGAGGAGGGTGGGGGGAGAGATGGACCGACAGACACCAATGACACTTACTACTCATCTGAATTTTGGCAACTTCACGTGAGCACCTGAAGAGACACAGCAGGTGTAGGAAAGCTTGCGTGGACGTGCGAGTGTGTGTGTGTGTGTGTGTGTGTGCACGTGAACTTACGCGTGCGTGCACGCGCGCACACACACACACACACACACACACACACACACACGGCCCGGTCCGCTGAAGATCCTGACAGCACAGGGCTGCCTCACACAACCCTTTTAAATGGGTCATTCTGTATCGGTGCCACAGCTTTCCCCAGACACAGCTTTTTCTCTGGATTCCACCTCCGCCGCTCCCCCCTCCCCCTGCCCCAGTTCCCTTCTGGAGGGGATGGAAATGCTAACAAACTCCCCTCCCCACCCCCCCCCCAAGATGTGTACGTGTGTGAGGGGACCGACAAGCACAACTAAGAAGAAATAAACAGTTCATAGAGAGGCCCTGTTTCCACCCGCTTCCCTGCAGCATGGGAAACAGCCCTGGGGCCCCAGAAGTTCCCATGGTGAGGGCAGATCACCCCAAGAACCACGGGGTGGGGCATGGGGCTCGAGGAGGGAGGTGTGAAAGCAGTTTTGTTCCCGTTTACACTTCTTTCTGGCAAGCAGCCCATGGCCTGTGGTGGTGGAGATGAGCAGTCCCATCCGAGAGCCCACTACCCTTCTAGAAGGACGTGGCTTTCGCCGGCCAATTGGGAGCGTCGCAGTCCCCGGAGCATGACATATGGTAGCCTTTCCCTTAGAAAGTTGTGTGGTGCTTATCTGATGGTGAAACAAACCTCGTTTTCTCATTAGAAAGGTTGGTTTCCTTTCAACAAGAGGCCGCCTTTACCCAAATTAGCTCAGCGGCCTAGCACTTGAGAGATGCATTAGCACGAACCCTATACATTGGCCATTTCTGTGGGTCAGAAGCATTTAAACATTGGCAATTTCCATCTAATAGGTATGCTAGAATTTTGAATTCCCAAATGAAGACTTGTGTGTGAGTGTGTGTGTGTGTGTGTGTGTGTGCGTGCGTGCGTGCGTGCAGCGAAACACCTTGTCAGAACAGACAGGAGAAACAGCATGCTAGTCAGAGAATCTAGACGTGAGTACTGGACCGACCATCTTAAAAGCTGTGAGTTGCTTCACTTCTCAGGGTCTCCGTTCCCTCATCTGCAGCCCCTCTTTACGGGGTAGTTGTGAGACAGACATGGAGAGTGAAAACAGTGGATGTGAAAATGCTTTCCATGTGGCAAATCACCACACAGCTGGGGGATCGCGTGTGGGTGCGGGTGTGTGTTTACATATCCTTGAATACGTATAATTTTCTGTGTTTATCAATTTTGCCTGTTATCTGTAGGAGCAATTAGAAAATGTGTCCCTTTTACATCATACACAAAACAGAAAAAGTGTTCAACACTTCTGTTCTCAGGACTAAGTGAGGATTCTGCCTTAAATGAAAGCATGTCTTGTTTTTCATGAAAACTCTCTGGGTTCCAGGGGTGCCTGGTTGGCTCAGTCGGTAGGGCGTGACACTCTTGATCTCAGGGTCATGAGTTTGAGCCTCATGTTGGGTGTAGAGATTACTTAAAAATAAAATCTTGGAACACCTGGGTGGCTCAGTCAGTTGAACGTCCAGCTCTTGGTTTCGGCTCAGGTCGTGATCTCACAGTTCATGAGATCGAGCCCCACGTCGGGCTCTGTGCTGACAGTGAGGAACCTGCTGGGGATTCTCTGTCTCCCTCACTCCCTGCCCCTGCCCTGCCCTGCTCACGTGCATGCGCATGCTCTCTCTCTCTCTCTCTCTCTCTCTCTCTCAGAATAAATTACGTAAATAAATCAATAAAATCTTTATAAAAAACCCCACTCTGAGTTCCAAAAAGCTTACAGTTTACATCAAGGGATTAAGTTCAGAAAATATTTCAACAAAAAAACTGGATGGCGTAAAAAACTTGCAATCAAGACTTCTTAGCTTATTTTTTTATTATTAACATTTTTTTATTTTTTATTTTTAAATTTTTTTTATGTTTATTTCTGAGACAGAGAGAGACAGAGCATGAGTGGGGGAGGGGCAGAGAGAAAGGGAGACACAGAATCGGAAGCAGGCTCCAGTCTCTGAGCTGTCAGCACAGAGCCCGACGCGGGGCTGGAACTCACAAACGTGAGATCATGACCTGAGCCGAAGTCGGTCGCTCAACCAACTGAGCCACCCAGGCGCCCCTATTAAAACTTTTTTTTAATATTTATTTATTTTTGAGACAGAGCGTGAGCAAGGGAGGGAGAGCAGAAAGAGGAAGACACGGAATCTAAAGCAAGCTCCAGGCTCTGAGCTGTCAGCACAGAGCCAGACGCAGGCTTTGAACTCGCAAACTGTGAGACCTCAGTTGAAGTGGGACACTTAACCGACTGAGCCACCCAGGCGCCCCAAGCCTTCTTAGTTTAAAGACTAGATGTGTTAAGATACACATAATTGAATAATTTATTAATTGCCTTTTGCTGGGGCCCACAGGCCAGCAAAAGTGATTCCATGTAGGAGATATTTACTTACACTCTCTTCTATACGATAGCTGCTTCCCTAAAATGTTCAAAATCTCAGTTTTTGCAATGGGACCATCTTGTCAAAGCACAAAGAGAGAGCGTTGTCTAAAAGACACTGGAGATCTCTATGTCGTAAGGTTCATTTCATTACTAAAAATCCTTTCACAGGAAATCAGTCCCCAATTTGTCTGTCATGCTTTCCCCTTTCCTGTGCTGGGTCTTTTTGAGGTCTTTTGACAAGATAGGTGAAACCGTGAAGCTCCCGCCTGGGTTCCAGCCTCTGAGCTCTTAACTGGTTGGGTGAACGAGATGCCCAGGGGACTGGTTACCCCCTGGTTTGCTGAGGGTGGGTTCTTTCTCACCCTGCAAGGCTCTGGGAGGGAAAGAAATGAAAAGGGGCTGCAAGAGACTCTTGCCCTGGGGCCGCAGGCATTACCACATTTATAGCCTCAGCAGGGCAGCAGGGCTGCCGTCCTGTTGTTTCACTGCAGTTTGGAGGGAATAATGGGGCGGGGAAATGAAGCAGCTGGTGGGAAGGGGTGACTGGAGTTTAACCCCTCAGCTGCTGGGAGAGGAGTCATTTCCCCACGTCCACTCAGCTTTGGAGGCAGGTGGACACACAACAGCCAGTGGGGACAGACGGCACAGACAGAACATGACCCTCAGAAGTGTGGGCAGATGGAGCTCTGGACTGAGGGCCCTGGGGACCTCGACATTAACTTACCATGACCTTGAACCAGCCCTCCTCGACTCCCCATTTCTTCTTTGCTGAAGTGCGGGAGATGTGACTGGACCAAGCCGGTCAACTCCAATGCCTTCAGGGCCAGTTAGGGATTGTAAGCGAGGCTGGCCTGGGGAGCGCTGGGGTGAAGCTGGAACTGCCCGGCTAGTCCAAGGTCATTCAGAAGGTTTAAAGGTGCTGTGCAGGGCAAACCCACTGTCTTTGCCTCAGGTCTAGATGATCACGTCAGACACTTACGTGACGCTTACCACACGCCAGGCAGTGTTCCTGGTGTTTTATGCGTATGAATTCATTTTACCTTCGCAACCCGTGAGGTAGGTAATTGAGGTAGGCACTGATGTTGGCCCAGATTTACAAATGAAGACCTTAGCCAGAAAGAAGTTCTGAGCCACCTCACCGCTGGCCTTGCCAGACCAAAAATATGGACGGTGCTTTTGAAGACAGACCCCAGATAGGGCCTGAAGGAGGGAGGTATGGACCTCAGCTGAAGGAGAGAGCGGCCAATATGTTCTAGACTGATTTTGCCTGATATTATCACTCAGGACACAGTGAAAGAGACGCTGTCTTAGGTAAGATGTTCTTCCTGAGATTTTTTTATTTTTTATTTTAGAGAGAGAGAGAGTGAGTAGGGAAGAAGGGCAGAGGGAGAGAAAGAGGGAATACCAAGCAGACTCCGCACTCAGTGCAGAGCCTGATGTGGGGCTTGATCCCACGACCTTGGGATCGTGACCTGAGCTGAAACCAAGAGTTGGACGCTCAACCGACTGAGCTACCCAGGCGCCCCCAGAGGGTTTTTATGAGGAAAAGGAATATTGGGAGTGTTCTGTATCACTTTTTTTTTTTTTACATTTTTAAAATTTTTATTTTTGAGAGAGAGACAGAGCATGAGCAGGGGAGGGGCAGAGAGAGAGGAAGACACAGAATCTGAAGCAGGCTCCAGACTCTGAGCTGTCAGCACAGAGCCCAACATGGGGCTCAAATCCACAAGCCGTGAGATCATGACCTGAGCCAAAGTCAGACGCTTAACCGACTAAGCCACCCAGGTGCCCCTCACTTTGGTTTTTAATTGTGGTGAAATACACACAGCATAAAATTTATCATCTTAACTTTTTTTTTTTTAATGTTTATTTTTGAGACAGAGAGAGGCAGAGCATGAACAGGGGAGGGTCAGAGAGAGAGGGAGACACAGAATCTGAAGCAGGCTCCAGGCTCTGAGCGGTCAGCACAGAGCCCAACGTGGGGCTCGAACTCACAGACTGTGAGATCATGACCTGAGCCGAAGCCAGAAGCTTAACCGACTGAGCCACCCAGGCGCCCCTCATCTTAACCATTTTTAAGTATACAATTCGGTTGTGTCAAGTACATTCTCACTGTTGGGAAATCATCACCATCCATCTCCAGAACTCTTCATCTTGCAAAACTGAAACGCTATTACCCATTAAACAACTCCCCGTTCCTCCCTCCCCCAGCCCCTGGCAACCACCTTTTACTTGATGTCTCTATGAATTGGCCACTCTCTGTGTCTTGTAGGAGTGGACTCATGCAGTATTTGTCCTTCCGTGACTGGCTTATTTCTCTGAGCATAATGTCTTCAAGGTTCGTTCGTTAGAACATGGCAGGATTGCCCTCCTCCTTAAAGTGAATGACATTCCCTTGTATCTCTGTCTGTCCATCTAGGGATACTGGTTTGCTTCCACTCTCTTTTGGTTGTTGGGAATCAGACGGCTAGGAACGTGGGTGTCACTGTTAGGGGAGAATTAGGATCCGTGGGTGGACATGACAGGGAGGCAAAGCCTGGCCGGATGAGAGCAGGAAGAACTTTTCAGTGGTTAGAGCCCCTTCACAGGGCTGCCCCAGGGGTGTCACGGGGCTGGGAGGGCCATTTTGTCAGCGGCTCAGCAGTGTGCCCTCCTTTGGGAGGAGCTGGTCCTTCCGTCAGGGACTCCCCAGGCCCTGCCCATCCTACGGTTGCATCCCGGAGAGGAGCTGAGGGGTCGCCCACCGCCAGCTAACTGCTCTAGGTTAGGTTGGGTTGCCAGATCCAGTGGCGGGCATCGATTCCTGTTGTTCCCTGTCTTCTGGTGGGGCTTCTCTGTGGGCAGTCGCCAGCAGGTGACAACGTCGCCTGCCATCGGCTTGTTAGCATAGAACACGTCAGCAGGCGAAGATGAGACTTCCCCACCTGAAGAGCAGCCATGTGTCGCCACCTTACCTTACTTGAAGAGGGCTCTCCAGTCAGTGAAGAACAATGGGGAAAAGGGAAGCGATGGGCAGGAAGCCGAACGCCTTCTGCAGGATTTCACCCTCTTTTCGGCAGATGCCCCGCAGCCTGCTTGCTCCACCGAAGGTTCCATAAAGGTTATTGTATGTGCCAGTGCTCAGGGCCTTGGTAAAGTTTAACACGTTCCCCCAACGTCAAAGGAGTGCGAGACGTGCCCTCAGCTGGGCCTGGGCCAGGCAGCAAAGGCAGAGCGGGTGGGTGGGAGGGAACAGAAGCCCCTGGCTCTACCCAGTAGCCTCCTTCCCTGTGGCTGGTGTGTTCCAGGGAGATTCCAGACTTGCTTCTGTGCGTGCCTCTATAAATGACACGGTGCTTTGAATGCGCCGCGGGAGAGCCCCTCAAAGGAACCCTGTGGCAAAGTCTTTTGTAAAGTGAAAAATCCTTTTGTAAGATGAATAATTGTACTCTGTCTATCTGCTTTGGAGGTTCAGAGTGTCCTGAGATTCTCAGGGGAAAGAGCGATTTGTTTGAAGGCCATCTGGCTCCCCCTTTTTCCAATGCCTGATCTTGTACAGCATCCCCCTCCAAGTGACGTAAAGCCCCCGTTTGGAGCTCTCAGTGATGGGAAACACACGATCCCCCAGGATGGAGCGTTCCATCTTTGGACGGCTCTTGCTTATTAGAAATGGAAACATCCCGAGCCTAAAAAAAATTCTCTGATGTTTTCATCCATTGAATTCTCCACTTACAGATCACACTGAATATGCCCTTTCCTTATGGTGGCTCACTTGATACTTGATAACAGTGAACTTGACCCTGGGTCTTCTCTTCATCTGTTTCTCACATGCAGGATTTTGGTTTCTTTCATCATCCTGATGGTTCTGCTTTGACTTTGCTTGGTTGCCGTCCTGCATCCCTTTGGCAAACGTTGAGACCTGACAATTAAGGCAGCTTTCAGGTGTTGTCAGCTCGTGTAGAGGGGGCAGGGACCTTATCTTCCTAGATCTGGATTCTCTCCCTTTTCTTTCTTTCTTTTTTTTTTGTTTTTTTAATTTTGAGAGAGAGAGAGAAAGAGGGCGGGGCAGAAAGAGAGGGAAGGAGAGAATCCCAAGCAAGCTCATCATAGAACCTGACGTGGGGCTCGATCTCACGAATTGTGAGAACATGACCTGAGCTGAAACCAAGAGTCCTATCCCTAACTGACTAAGCCACCCAGGCACCCTATGATGTCAGGTTTTCTTTTCTTTTTTTTAAACTCTTTTTTTTTTTAATGTCTTATTTATTTTTTGAGAATGAGAGAGCGCGCACACGCGTCCGCGGGGGAGGGGCAGAAGAGGGGGAACAGAGAATTGGAAGTGGGCTCTGCACGGACATGGCTGACAGCAGCAAGCCCCAGGCGGGGCTTGAACTCACGAACCCTGAGATCACGATCTGAGCCAAAGTCCGACACTCAACCAACGGAGCCACCGAGGAGCCCCGATGTCAGGTTTTCTTAAATAAGATACACCCTCGGAGGCGTGGTCCGATCTGGAACTAATGGAACTTTCTCCTTTTGCTGTAGAACTGGTCAGGCATGAAGTGTCAGTTCAAGCTGCTGCGGATGGCTGTGGCCTTGATCTGTAGTAAGTACTGACGGGGCAGGCTGGGTGGTGTGGAGCCCTGCGCCAGGCCTGGAGGATATAAAGATAGCACAGTCCCCGCCCTCGAGGGGTGTGTGATCAAGGGAAAAAGGGAGACATGTCAATGGTATGTGACAAAGTGGGGCTGTTAGGAGACGTCTGGCCCACTCTGCTACCACTTAATCTTTCTTAAACTTTTTATGGACTTATCACATGGAACCAGAAAGGTGCGGAATGAGTATCCAGCTCAATGACCAGCACCCAGATCAAGAAAAATAACTTTTTTTTTTTTTACATTTATTTATTTTTGAGAGACAGAGTGAGACGAAGTGAGAGTGGGGGAGAGGCAGAGAGAGAGGGAGACACAGGATCGGAAGCAGGCTCCAGTCTCTGAGCTGTCAGCAGAGCCCGACGCGGGACTCGAACCCGCAGACTGTGAGATCATGACCTGAGCCGAAGTCAGACGCTCAACCGACTGAGCCACCCAGGTGCCCCAAGAAAAACAACTTCTTAATAATTTTTGGGTCATGGAGTCAGTCCTTTGAGATCTGTTAGAAGCTAGAGACCCTATCCCCAGGATAGTACGTACGTGCACATGTGCGCACACGCGTGCACACACACATACTAACTTGCAGTTTAGCAGGTTCACAGGCTGTAACTAATCCTCGAATCCCTGTGTCCAGGGTGTGGTGGGGCTCTCATCGGGAGAAGTCAGTTCTGCCTGCAGAGGTCATTTTGAGTGTCCAGAACAGAGACCAGCTGCAAGAGGACATTTCCGGCAAAGAAAGATACAGTGTATGGAGGGAGGGTCATGGCTGTCAAGTCAGTTGGCGAGACTGACACGTGAGGTTTGGGACTGTGTGTGTTAGTGGTCAGAGATGATAGGAGTCAGGTCATGAGGGCGGTAAATGCAAAGAGAGAGGTTGGAGTTCATCCTGGATGTGCCAGGAGGCTGCTGGAGGGCTTTAAGCAGGGGAGTTACTGGCAGATTCAAGATTCAGGAGACCAGTCAGGCTCAGAGTAGAGAAGGAGTTGGGGGTGGGGAATGAGACCAGAGGCCTTATAAGAGGCTCATTTGAGGTGATGAGCCTCTTCCAGAAGCGATGGAGGCAGAGAGAAGAGGGGACACACGGTCTGTCATTCAGGCCTCAGAACACGGCCATGAAGAGGGTTTTTTTTTTTAATTTTTTTTTAATGTTTATTTATTTTTGAGACAGAGAGAGACAGAGCATGAATGGGGGAGGGGCAGAGAGAGAGGGAGACACAGAATCGGAAACAGGCTCCAGGCTCTGAGCCGTCAGCCCAGAGCCTGACACGGGGCTCGAACTCACGGACCGTGAGATTGTGACCTGAGCTGAAGTCGGACGCTCAACCGACTGAGCCACCCAGGCGCCCCGAAGAGGGTATTTTTTATAAGGCTTGGTTTACAGGTAGACACTGGGGACACACTGCTGGCCCAGGGCCACCCAGCTGGCGGTGATAGAGGCAGAATTCAAAGCCAGCTTGTGCCATTTCTAATGCCCGCTCTTTAGCCAGGCTGGGCAGGAGCACCTGGGCTGTCTGCCTGGGTCCACCTGCTACGTGGGGAAGAGGAGGGTGGGCCAGAACAGCCATGGGCCTGTGTGGACTGCACTTCCATCCACTTGCACATCTCTTGCTCGAAGGCCCACAGATTCTTTGAGCCAGGTCAGGGGGGGACGGCGGGGTGCAGTGGAGTGGGGGCGGGGTGAATGTTGCTTCCCTGTCTGCTCAGACTCTGTTTGTATGCAAGGAAGGGAGGAGAAGCCTGAATCTTGCTGTTTAAAACAGTCTAACTCTAAGCATCATAAAAACAAAAATGCTGATTTTGGAGGTGGGGACCAGTGTCTTTCAAACCTCCTTTGTGGCACCCAGGGCCTGCTAAGCAAAGGCAGGAAGATACCCCAGGGCCTGGGTTGGGGGGGGGGTGGTCAGGGAGGACACAGTGTTGGTTCCCGGCTGCTCCTTCTCTGCCATCTATCGGCCATCCTTGGAGTTGCAGGGCCCAGGCCAGAAGATTAGGCAATTCCCAGGGGATGCTCATCCCTGGAGGTGCTGGCACCCCCGGAGTGGTTAAGGCGGAGAAGAGCATAGTGGCTCATTAAATGGCACCTGAACAAGTGCAAAATTCACCTCAAAGGACTTCCTTGCAATCTGTCAAATTTGCCTTGGTTTCCTCATCTGTGAAATGGGGATGAGAAGGCTTGCCCTAAGTGTTGTTTTGGTGGTGGGCAATGAAGTGGCAGTTTCCCAGCAACTGTCCTTTCAAGAGGGTACATCCCGTTGGACTGGCTGACTCAAGACATTCATGCAAGAAGAATGAATTGGAGAATGGGATGGGGGCTCTTTAGACTCTGTTAAGAGAGAAATTCTAGCACTCTGTTGGCACTGTCTATTCCCGGTCCTTCGTTGCCCGTTTCTCCTTCCATCCCATGTTTCCAGTCACGAAAGCACTGGTTCTGAGGGTTTTCTAAAGGTTGTGAAGCAATACATGAAAACACTTTATAAACTGTAAAGTGCTAGCACATATTGAAGTTGTTATTGATGCTCCAGCAGTGCGGCCTGGTAGTTAGAGGCTGAGACTGTACAGATGGGAAAACTGAGCCTCCAGGACCCATGAATGCAGAGGAGAGAGGGTCTTTGGGTTTCGGCACAAGCTGTCCCCTCTGCCTGGAATGCTCTTTCTTCTTAGGATCTTCTCTTGATATTTCACATCTCTGCTCAAATTTCATGTCTCTAGGGAGATCTTGCCTGATTCCCCAAACCAAAGGATCCCCCTCCTTAGGCCCAGCATTGATTGAAAGTCACCTGTTTTCTCCCCCATAGAATTTTTCTTACTGGAATTATCTTATGTCTGTAATTGACGCTGGTCGATTGCCAGATCTGTAAGCCCTGGGAGAACAGAGGTTGGTCTGTCTTCACTACTGTGTCTCCAGCGCAGAGAACAGACAGTGCTCAGCCTAATGGGTAGTGAATGAATTAATGGGTGGGTGGCTGAGGCAGGGGGTTGGGTGTGTGGATGGATGGATGGATAGATGGATGGATGGATGGATGCATGGATGGATGGATGGATGGAGTGTGCGAGCGAGCGCAAGGAGTCTCTCTCAACCCCTGCCCAGTGGCCCTCCTGTGACTTCTCTGTCCTTCCTCCTTGCAGTGAGCATGGAGTTTGGGCGGGCTGTGTGGCTCCGGTTCCACCCATCAGCCTATCCCCCGTGCCCTCACCCCAGCTTTGTGGCGCACTTGGGCGGCGTGGCCGTGGGCATCACTCTGGGCGTGGTGGTCCTGAGGAACTACGAGCAGAGGCTGCAGGACCAGTCGCTGTGGTGGATTTTTGTGGCCATGTACACAGTCTTCGTGCTGTTTGCTGTCTTCTGGAACATCTTCGCCTACACCCTGCTGGACTTAAAGCTGCCACCGCCTCCTTAGGAGACTGGGGGACCGAGGTCAGGGAGGGGAGGGAGAGGCAGCAGCAGGAAGGAACATGTACATTCTTGTTCTCAGCGCCAGCTCCGCCACGCTGAGGAGGAGAGGACAAGATGCTCGGCCGCTGTGATGTTTGCGTTCAGGTTTGGACAATGGAGCCTCTTTTCTGAAAGGTGCCTGCTGGATGAGTTGGATGTGGTTACCATTGTTTTTCTACACTGTTCTGCGGACATCGGGCCAAGGCGAAGGCCTGGGGTGCCCTTCCCTTGGGCTGAGCCTGTTCCGTGTGTTTAGGGGACCCCTCTCGTCACAGATTGGGCTTTCCTTCTCCCTCGTCCACACATTGAGATGTCAGGAAGGCCCGAGGATAGAGTAGCCAGGCGGACTCTTGTCCAGCGCAGGCCAGGAAATGTTCCCTCTGCAGCTACTAGGTTTGGAGCTCTGGAGTGGAAGAGGGCCAGGTGGTGGACATGTTAGTTTGAGTCTAGAGGAGCCCAGGGTCCCCGCTGTTGGTGGGCACTGGGACATGACCTCTAGTGCCTGGGGTAGGCGGAGGAGGGAGATGCTGTAAGTCCAGGCCTCGCTCCTGCCCTGGAGGTGTCCAGGGAGCGAAACCCAAGAGGAGGGAATAAACTTCATCCCAAGCCCCACCCTAGGGAAGGCCCCATACCAACTTTGGCCTTCTCCCTCCCTGTCTTCCAGAATGCTGACATCTCACATCAGTGCCCCAGCGCCCCGTGGCCTGCCTTGTTTTTAGAGCCTTTTCCTTCCTTTCCTGACCCTACATCGTGCCTCTCCTTTGTTCATGGGGACGTGTGTGAGTGTGTGCGTTGTATGTGTGTGGTGGATGAGGACGCCTGTGTGATGGTAGGAGATGCCACGGAAAGGACGTGAGGGGAGTTGGAGGCTGCGGAGGAAGGCTGTGGGGGGAGTGTGGGTGTGCGGAAGGGTCTGCGTGAAAGGAAAGAAAGCACTGAGAGGTGGGAGGGTGTGACTGCCGAGGATCTTGCTTTCAGCAAAGCTAGCCCCTTCCTCCCCGTTCCTCATCCTTTCCAGGCATCTCCCTGAGCGCCACTGACCAGTGGGAGACTTGTCCACGGCAGAGGGAGCCCTTGGGCCCTCCCAAGGACCTTCAGGACGCCGCGGTTTGCCTTTGCCCAATTCCGTTCTTGTTTTCCTCTGGAATGACCTTCACGTGTAAAAAGGTTCTGTTCTCTTTCCCTTAGGAGGGCAGGAGCTGTGGGGGTGTAAGGCCGGGGCAGGAATGTTGAAGCCATGTGTCCATCTGAGTAGGGGGGACAGGAGGCTGCAGTCAAAGGAATTCCAATTTAGGCAGAAAACTGCTTCTAGAGAATTATTGGGGATTCGGATGAGGGTCCGAGGTGGGGGCAGCCCATAGACTCAGATACTCCGAGCCTGGAGGGAACTTGGCAGGCTCATCCCTTCCTCTGCCGCACAAGTGGGAAAGCGAGGCTCAGGGAATGACTCCCAGGCAGGAGCGAGTGCAGGCCCTGAGCAGAGGGGAAGGGGAAGAAGGCCTTTGACAAAATCTGTGATTCCCTTTATACTGCTCGCGGAACTCCCAACCACTGACAACCCAGAAGGACGAAGAACTCCCGTCTGGGAAGCAGAGGGACTGGGTCCGCGCAGGGACGAGGGCAGGAGCTTGGTCCAAAGTCAGCTGGGCCAGGCAGTTGGGGATCTTGGGCCACTGTGGCTTCCTGTCCTCCGTGATCACACATGAATGAGCAGGGTCTTCATTCAGCCCCAGGCTATGCCAACCGCTCCCCACCCCGTCTTTGCCCAGTGCTAAATACATCATCCCGGTCCCCACATGTGGCTGCCGAGGTCATGCCGCACTCAGGCTGACACAGTACTGAGGACTGCCCACCCGAGCTGGCGTGGGCCCAGATCCGTGGCGGAGCTGCGTCTCCCTCGGGCGTCTTGTCTGTGTCCTGACAGCCTGTGTCTGCCCTGTAGAGAGAAGGGGTGTAGTCAGCTTCCTAGGAGGAGACCACGCTGGGACTGGGTGCCGAGAGGGCTTGAGTGAGGATGGAGAGGGCGGCCCTGGCCATGGGCCACAGCCCCTCAACTGGAGCAGTGCTGTCCCTCACTGGAGGAGCGGGGAGGCAGGGCTTCCCTGCAGGCACCCGGGTGCTCTGGGTTGTGGGTGGAGGGAGCAGTCACCCCTGCCTTCTCCGGGTGTGGCCTGGAGAGGGTCTTCCCCTCTCAGGGGCGAGAAGACTGTGAATAGAAGGCTCTAGCAAGCCCTCAGAGAAGCACCCGGGTCCCTCAGGTCTCCAGACGGGAGCTTGCTCCCGAGAAGGACTGTCTGAGGCGGAAGTCCCATTTGCCGTCCTGTCTGAGACGCACGAAGGGAGCCTCACCTGACTTTAGGCCGCCAGCCGCAGCTGTTCCCTGTCAGCAGTGTCCAAAAGTGACCCCGAAGCTCGTCAGTCTGCTTAACACCCCCCTCTCCACCCTTGCCCAACCATCAGCTCCAAGCAGGGCCACCCAGTGGTGTCAGCAGTCACTCCACACAACCCAGGTCTCCAAACCAGGGCCAGAGGCAATCGTCTGGTAAGAAAGGTTTCCTTTTTGGTGGCTGGCTTTCTCACCCTCCCCTCCCCCTCCCCACCACACCCCCAGGGCCCGGCCAGCAGCACATCCCCATCATCCCTCCTTCCCGGTCCAGTACAGCCCCTGGCCCAGTGTGGAGGGCAGTGTGCTATGGGGCCGGGGAGGGTGGCTGGTCTTGCATCCATAGGATACAGAAATTGAAAGCCGGGGATCCCCCAAACAGCAGCCATAGATTTGCCCGCTCATTAAACAGAAGAGGAATCACAGAAACTAGGGAAGGGAAAACAAATCTTCAAAGGAGAAATTTTGCTTTAATGACACCATTAATCATTCATTTTTTTAATTAGGAAAAGCTCCCTAAAGAGGCATTTTTGCCAGCTAATAGGACTCTCCATTTCCACGAGGACCGTTCCTACCCAGAGGATTAGGAGAGTCATTGCTCACAAACCCAGATCTTCCCCCACAGTGTCCAATTTCGCTTGCAAATAATGCAGATTCCCAGGTGCAGCGGAAGCCATCTCCTGGCTGCCTTCATGTTGCTCCTGGGGCTGGCTGGAAAGCACCGACACTCCTCTGCCTTAAAAACCGTGAATTCCACCCCCAAGGACTTGAGTAAGTGGAAAACAAAAGGAAACACAAGCTGCAATGTTTGTTTCTAAATATTTTTGTATTGTGTACATTCTGTATATTTTTGTCGTAACATATTATTCGAGCACAGATTCCATTAAAGATTTTTTTTTTTTTAAGCCATTGGTTATTCAGGAAGTGGCATAAAGGGCTGGCGTGGGAGCCCTGTTTCATCTTTGGAGGTGGGAGGTGGGGTGGGGGGACAGCAGCGGTGCTGGGCCTGTGATGTGCACAAGACAGAGCTGGGACTCGGCGCTTGGTGCTGCTGCTGGTGCTTCCAGTCTGGTGGAACCGTTTTTGAATTGCTGAGCTCTTTGGAATGGTTGATGAGAGCTAGGTTTTCTCTTGCCCTAACAATGCGCAGGTAGACAGTTTTGTGTACAATGTGGAGGGGGGAGGTGGTCTGCAAATAAGGAAACTCAGCTTCAGGTCAAGAGCTTTTGTGCCAGCTGTGCTCGTGGGGGTCCCGTCTTCCCCTTCTACCCTTACACGGTGGGAGATTAATGTTTTGACTACTGTTATTGTCGTAATCTTTGAAATACCTAGGTACTTCGTTCTTTACCCCAATAGCCTAGTCTGTAGGTCTTTCTAGGGGCAGTCAACATTCTGATCTGGAGGAAGGGATAGGGAACGTTCTCAGGGTGAAAGGACATGGTTCACGTACAGAAGGGGAAAACAAGAAGGGCGTAAGCGTGAAGGTCCAGTGCTTGGTAGGTTTAACAACCAAATGGGCTTTGAATGGATGAAGTCTGAGGAAGTGAGTTGTTTACTCCAGCTTTTCTAAACCGATGACAGCGTATGTGGTTTTGCAATTCATAACCGTTAAATTTCATTCGGGGATTAAACTACTCTGTTAAATTCAGCACGGGAGTCGTTTCCCATAATGTTCTTTCACATCAGTTTCCTGTATGTTATTAAAAGAAAAAAAAACATTAAAAACATTTTTTTAATGTTTATTTTATTTTTGAGAGAGAGAGAAAGAGAGAGACGGAGCATGAGTGGGGGAGGGACATAGAGAGAGGGGGACACAGGATCCAAAGCAGGCTCCAGGCTCTGAGCTGTCAGCACAGAGCCCCACGCAGGGCTTGAACTCATGAACCGTGACATCATGACCTGAGCAGAAGTTGGACACTGAACCGACTGAGCCACCTAGGCGCCCCCCCCCCAAACCACATTTTTAAATGCTGCAAAAGTCATTGTAGAACAACTTGAGTACAGCTCAGGCTGAAGGTCAAAAAACTCATTTCTCTTTCAAGTGTGGATAACTAACTTCCCTAGAGGGAAAATCAGGACCCTGTCTGAGCACCCGTGCACCCCCTGTACCCCATCAGTTCCAGGCTCCAATACCTGAGGCACTGACAGACAAGCTCCCTGAATAGCCAAAAGCTGTTTAGATGGCTTTGCCTTTGGCTCCCTATCACTTCCCCCTTCGCTTTTCTGGTTCCTCCCTTCTACCAGATTCTCATTCTTCCCATAACTTTGTAAGACATTAACCAGTGATAAGGTAATTATGAAGACAATTTACTGGTTACTTAGTATGTGCTGGGCACTGGATGAGGCATTTTCAATGTATTATTTTCATTTAATTGCATAGCTACTTGTGTGAAGTGAGTATAAATACGCCCATATTTACACATGAGGGGAAGGCTTAGAGTTTAGTGACTGGCAGGTGCTTTATGGCATAGATGGCTTCATACTATGGTTCCAAAGTTCATGCTCTCAACCCTCAGCTGTTCATCGGGTGTTCAAGGACACTGAAGTGTCAGGGAGTTTGTTTAAAGATCCAGTCTCATTGCATTAGTAACAGTAATGAACCTTGGAATGTTTGTTCGGTGGTCACTTAATAGGATCTCTTTATCAGCCCTCCTGGAAGTGGTTTACAAGAAAATCCACAGCTATGAATTCATTACTGCTCCCTAATCACCCCTGACCCCCAGGATCTAGCATCGATGCCAACTCAGAATGATACGAAGTCTGTGACCCATTTGGGAAGGCTAGCAGTTGTAGAACTGGGGTTGCCCTCCTAGACCTCCAAGTAGAGAGACCGTCGATGTCAGGGGTGGGTCTCCACTACTGAGAAGACGCATGGTTAGGAAAACGTGGTCCTAACTGAATCTTAGCTCCCAGATGCCTTTCCTTGCATCCGGTATACGTGCGCCTCCGGTAAAGGACATGCGTTCTGTCACGTTAGTAATGAGTGAGAGTGAGGGGAAGTGACCTGCATTATTGGGTCCTACAGCTGTATTTCCTTGGACAGTGAGTAAAACACCGTGATGGAGACTGCCCTTACACTGCCTGATGCCTCCTGCGAGGTGCAGAAAGGTGTATGCTGGCAGGTGGTGTGATTTTCTTCAACAGGTTCCTTAGCGTAACAGGTGTAATTTCCCCATAAACTTGTTGCGGATGAATAAAAATGTCAGCGTTGAGAATGGAGATAGTTAAATAAAAATGACTCTGTCGGTGAGAAGCTAAGTCAGTTTATTATTATTATTACAAATCTAATTATAGGTAAACTGAGGCCATTTTTGATACATGACAAACATACATTTCCTCTGTGTGTCGAGCACACAAGTAATACATAAATCTATTCCGTGCCTGGACAAATCCTGTTTAAATTTTTTTTTTTTCAACGTTTATTTATTTTTGGGACAGAGAGAGACAGAGCATGAATGGGGGAGGGGCAGAGAGAGAGGGAGACACAGAATCGGAAACAGGCTCCAGGCTCCGAGCTGTCAGCCCAGAGCCTGACGCGGGGCTCGAACTCACGGACCGCGAGATCGTGACCTGGCTGAAGTCGGACGCTTAACCGACTGCGCCACCCAGGCGCCCCACAAATCCTGTTTAAAAACTTTAAAAGTTAATTCATTAGCTTATTAAAATTTGAGTACAGTACATGTTTCTGGTCATGAGCTCTCTGAGTTTCTTCTCATGGCCAACCAGCTATCCAGTTCCAGGTCACCATTGTCCTTGCCTACAGTAGTGATAGTTCGTCACAGGCTTTAAAATAAGACTGTATGGTATACAACTGTGTAATGTAGTGAGCCTGCATCACAAAATAAATACATATAAGTACACATAAGGAATGTACAGTTATACCTTGACTGTATCCATAAATAGCTTGAAGCAGGTAATACATTTACTTTTAAAGGCCATTTACATCATGGGCTGTTGATATGTGAATTTGAAAATGAAAAATATTTTTTTTTAGACTCCAAATGTTGAGGTCCTAATGTTGTCTATTAAAAAAAATTGATTTCTAAATGAGCAACAGAGTACATTAGAAAAAGTCAGATTCGAGGGTAGTGCCACAGAATTGCCTGTTTCCCATAGTCATTCTGTAAGTAATGCTATAAAAAATGCTATTTGGAATTTTTTTTCCCTATACTGCCTACAATCCAAGTTATTAAAGTTTAAAACCATAGGAGAGCCTTTATGAAGATCCTGAATTGTATTTCTCATTAAAGGAAAAGAAATGGCTTGGTGAGTCATGTTCCTCGACTTCTGTAGAAGAGAAAGCAGAAGGCCATCGTCAGTCATTCTGAAAGTTAAAACTCAGCACTTAAGTGAATTTAGATGAGTTTAGGAGAGGATTTTTACGGGCTTGTGTTCCTCTGAGCATCCTGACGGCAGTGAGAATGGGACTTCTGATCTTCTAAACAAAAATCATTATCAAATGGATTTATTAAAGAGCTGCGCAGAACAAACTGCCATCATATGTGTGTAGCTACGGTTGGCTTCCGTGGGAATTATAAATGGCTCCAGATGAGGGCACGTTCAATTGATTCAGAGTAAAACAACGTGAGGCTTGTAACAAATATACAAAAAACTGAAATCAATGAGTAACTGTGATATGAAGAATCTGTTTGCGTCCTTCATGTTACAGTCTGCTTGTAGAATTTATGTACTGTTTCTGTTTTAACATCTGAAAACTAGCATTTTCATAGAAAAGACAAAGTACAGGCTGTTGGCAAAATACCTGTGAACAAATGAATGATGGGGGCCACTTCCGCAGTAGCTTTCCATCCGAGATAAGGTTTTATCTTGAAGCTAGTGCGTCTATTTTTAAAGCTCATTTAATTTCTTACACACTCATGATTTGTGTATTGACTTAAAAGCTGGTTTTATCATCCATACCATTATCAATCAGACCAAAAAATCTATCCAAGCACCCACAGGATGCACAGATCTATCTTTGAAATGGTGTTGGAGGGCTAATCTTGTCCTAGGACTAGGAGGACATTTTTTTCAAGAAGCTATAATACATTGAAGAAAGAAGTATTACAATTTTTCTGGGAGGAAAAATTGCTAAATACTGCAGCCAACTTCTCAGAGAAGCCACAGAATTACTGTTCAAGATTTTTGAGCATCAACCCCCCGAAGTCTAGAATTTATGGGGCCAGTGGTATACTAAAATTCCACGACTCTAACGCACGTGTGTCTGGGACTCAGTGAAGACGGTCCTCGGATTTTTATGTCTAAGTAAGTTAAGTTTTACAAGTACAAAATGAAAAAAATCTAGAGTGGGTTTCAACTAATCTTAAGTAGCAATCCTATGACAATTATGACAAGTGCAGTTTCAAACACCAAGGCTTCAATGTACGACTTCACAATACAATGATCTCAAAACGTGTGATCACAAACTTTGGGCGAGGGCTTCTTTCATAAATTCCTCGAGGACGGCCACCACGTTCTTGGCCTCGGGCATTTCTTCGTGTTCCACTTTAACAATCTTCAGAAGGATATCTCCACTCCCACAGTTCTTCAGGAACGTGTAGCATTTAAACAAAGCATAATGATTCATTTCTGCCTGTCGGATAAATCTCTTCAAATTATTTGTGTCTTGTATGGCCTAGAAAAAGATTTCCCAGTTAAATATGTGCTTAGTGAGATAATAATGAAGCCTGAAAAATATCTCCTATCCAGCTGAGAACTCAACTTACATTGCTGAGATGTTTTTTATTTTAAATATTTCTATCATTCTTACTGCTAATATGCTTTGCCCATGGGAGAACAAAATTTCTTATGAAATTGCTTTATAAAAATACTTTTAAAAATACTTTTAAAATCAACTAAATAAAGTAACAACATTCCTCCCCATCAGAATTCTGAACCCTTAGGCACCGAACTGGGGTGTGTGTGTGTGTGTGTGCGCACGCGTGCACGCACAGTTCCCAACTAAGATACATCACAAATTAGAAGACTGATGTGCCTGAGATGCAAGCAAGCGTTCAACCCAATTAATTGGAAATGCAAGGATATAAATGCAGAAGCTCCTGAAAAATATAAAGTAAATGGCTTCTGGAGATTCTGGTTTTGAGAACGTCCTGTTTAACATAACAGACATCACAGCCGTAAAGCAGATCTGTTACTCTCTCACTGGTACTAATGAAAATTCAGACAAAAATTATATGTGGCATTTGGCACATAGCCAATTAATTACCTTTAGTTTAAAGTTCTCCAGTACTTGTCGAAAAAGAAAAGGGTTACCTCCTTCGGTGCCATTCAAAAAAGCCTGCATCCAATCCTCACAAAACCGGTTGCTTCCTATAAGGTATTTTAGAAAAATTAAACGAATAAAAATGAAATCCTACAAAGCATAAGACATTTGTTCTATTTATTTCATTTATTTATTAACAGGTGTAAATGACACATATTAGTTTCAAGTGTACAACATCATGATTCAATATGTGTGTACGTCGGGATTTTCTTTCTTGATAAAAACACTTATAGTGAATTATTTAAGACTTCTATAGGGGCGCCTGGGTGGCGCAGTCGGTTAAGCGTCCGACTTCAGCCAGGCCACGATCTCGCGGTCCGTGAGTTCGAGCCCCGCGTCGGGCTCTGGGCTGATGGCTCGGAGCCTGGAGCCTGTTTCCGATTCTGTGTCTCCCTCTCTCTCTGCCCCTCCCCCGTTCATGCTCTGTCTCTCTCTGTCCCAAAAATAAATAAACGTTGAAAAAAAAAAAAATTAAAAAAAAAAAAAAAAGACTTCTATAACAGTCTAAAAAAATAATATACTCAACACCTGGCTAAGAAATACCAACTGGCGGGGCGCCTGGGTGGCTCAGTCAGTTAAGCATCCAACTTCAGTGTAGGTCATGATCTCGTCATTCCCAAGTTCAAGCCCCACGTCGAGCTCTGTGCTGACAGCTCAGCGCCTGGAACCTGCTTCAGATTCTGTGTCTGCCTCTCTCTCTGCCCCTCCCCTACTCACACTCTGTCTCTCTCTCAAAAATAAATATTAAAAAACAAAACAAAACAAAAAACAACTGGCTGGAGCCCTGTGTGCCTCTTCCCAATCACACTCCCCTCCTTTCCCATCAGAAAGGATTATTATTCCCACTTATTTATTTTTAAATATTTTTTTTATTTTTGAGAGAGAGCATGAGCATAAGCGGGAAAGGGGCAGAGAACTTTTGCCACATACTTCTTTTTATCTCTAAGCCCTAGATAGTATTACTTTGCATACGTTAAAATGTTATGTATTTTTCTTTAATAGCTGATTCACTAAATAGTATGCTTCTGAGCTATACCAAGGCACACGGCTCTAGTTCATGCATTTTTGCTGCTATGTAGAACTCCACTGTACAAATGTAAGTTTTTCAATCTTCCTGTTGATAAACATTTGCTTCCAGTCTGCTATTTCAAATGACGCCTTTATGAACATTTTTGTACTTGTTTCCTTATGCACACATATGAGAATTTCTCTATATACACAGGAGGGGAATTGCCTGGCATGGCAGGATTTCCATGGATTCTATTCTAACCAGCAATCCTGGTTCTAGGATTGCTATTGTTTTTGGTGAGTTTGAGATAAACATGTACAAGTGCACAAGGCAGGACGGATAAATTTGTATCATGTGTTTTCAGTGCAAAAACAGGCTCCCAAGAGTGCCTCAGAAGTTGCGCTCACCTGCATTGTAGAACTGGGGCTGGGAGCTACTACAATCGATGACCACAGATTTACGCGGCTCCTCTGTCATGGCCATGCACAAAGACGTCATGGTGCCTTCGTGGATGAGGCCTTGAAGACTGGCTACGCTCAGAAACCTGCCGTACACACAAGTTCTTTTCCACACACAGTATTACAGGATAAGAGGGAGAAAGCAAATTCATTCTGGGGTCGGTGTGGGGATGGGGAGTTAAAGATGTATATCAGGCTTGCTGTGGAAAAGTTTCCTTCCTTGCAAAACTGTTCTTTACCTGTTAATGTCTCTCTTTGTTTTTTCATCTGATTCTTTAACTTCAACAGGGGTATAACTGAGAGCCTACAAGAGAAAAATAAAGCCTAATTGATACATGTATCAGTTTTCCTTATTGAGCAGCTATTTGAGACTAAACTTCAGCTTCCCCAATAACCACTGCACTAGCCCAGAACTCTCCAGAGCCTTGTTTTTTTTTTTTTTTAATTTTTTTTTTCAACGTTTATTTATTTTTGGGACAGAGAGAGACAGAGCATGAACGGGGGAGGGGCAGAGAGAGAGGGAGACACAGAATCGGAAACAGGCTCCAGGCTCCGAGCCATCAGCCCAGAGCCCGACGCGGGGCTCGAACTCACGGACCGCGAGATCGTGACCTGGCTGAAGTCGGACGCTTAACCGACTGCGCCACCCAGGCGCCCCTCCAGAGCCTTGTTTAGAGGAGTCAGTGGGCAGTCTAAAACGTGCTTTACCACCCTGGTCTCATGGACCATCCAGTCTCCACTGAATTTACCCACCACATATTTACATAAAAGCCTGGCCATATACTCTAGCCTTCCCCATTGCCTGGATATGTTAATGCATTTTTCATTTTTCATCTGGCATTTTTTTTTTTTTAAGTAAACTCTATCCCCAATGTGGGGCTAGAATTTACATCCCCCAGATTAAGGGTTGTACGCTTTACTGACTGAGCCAGCCAGGCGCCCCTATTTGGACATTTTTATATGGTTAAAATCACTTTGGATTTTTATTTTCCTTTTCAAATTGTTTTGGAAATTATACCTCTCCCAGATCACTTCAAAAAGTATTATTTAAAAATGTTTATCCTATTAGGAAGATTTAGTATTTGTGATTCTACCTTAGGAATAGAACTTTCTAGATCTCAGTAAACAAAGTGGTCTATCCCGATTGCAAGCATAGTTTGAATATTCAGGAGGGAAAAAGTAATGTTCAGAGACAGTGAGTATGTCTTTAAATAATCCAGACTCTGTCAACGTGACTCTCAATTAAAGAAATGCTTTTGTTTGGGCAATACTCACGGCATGCAGCAGAAAGGTAAGCTTCTCCTGAAAGAGAAGAACCACCCTTTGGATTGGGCATACAACATCCTCAAACCAGCTGCTCAAGTAGGATTTTATATGGTTCTCCAGGCCCCTTTCCTAGATTAAGAAAGAATGTTATTTGGTTTAATATAAGCCTTCACTTTAGTGGACTTAACATTTTCTTCATGATATGTAGTTATCTATTTATTTGTTGAGAGAGAGAGGGAGGGAGCACACACACAAAGGGAAGAAAGGCAGAGGGAGGGAGGGGGGGGGAGAGAGAGAGAGAGAGAGAGAGAGAGAGAGAGAGAGAGAGAGAGAGAGAGAATCCCCAGCAGGCTCCATGCTCAGCACAGAGCCCGATGCAGGTCTGAATCCCACTACGCTGGGATCATGACCTGAGATGAAATCAGGAGTCAGACCATCAACTGACTAAGCCACCCAGGTGCCCCAATTCATGATACTCTTTACAGTGTAAAGAACTGGGGATAGACACTTCCTTTTTTCAAGCTAACACGACCAACTCAAAAAAGGAATTGTGATATAATTTTCCTAGGCTTGCTGAGCACAGTGGGGATTAATTCTGTACTGAATTTCTTAAGGAGCACCTGGCTGGTTCAGTTGGTAAAGCATGGGATGGGACTCTTGATCTCAGGGTTGTGAGTTCAAGCCCCATGTTTGGTGTGAAACCTACTTTAAAAACAAAACCAAACCAAAAAAACACACACACTTAGAAATGCATTACATAAAACAAAGAGACCAAATCAATAGGGTTCCATGCTATGTTGTCACTGGGAAATGTCGAGCACTTACTTGTCCATCTCCTCCCCGCCCCCCCCCCCCCCCAGTATACCGTGTGCACTCTGGAGATTTTCTTCTTTTAAGATTTTATATTTCAGTAATCTCTACACCAAAGGAGAGATCGAATTCACAACCCCGAGATAAGAGTCATGCTCTACCAGCTGAGTCAGCCAGGCCCCCCAGGAGATACTCTCTTAATAATTCTTGTCTCTCCAGCACCTGGGAGTGCCTGAAACATCCACGTGTGAGCTTATAAAGCACCTGCTGAAAGGCTGAAGGAATGAGATAGTTCATTCACATGCGAACGGGATCAGAGAAGGACACACAAGTTAGCTCATCAAAGCACTCCAGCTGTCAGACATGCTGCATATCTGGTTTTCTGGGCTGTGCATATCTGGGCTGAGCATATCTGGTTTTCTGGGCTGTGCTGCTCACTGGGGACTAGCAGAAGAGCTCCACTCTAGGAGAGCAGCTTGCCCCGGACTCATTGCTCTGGCTCACTCCTATGCTCTCCTTCCTGCAGGAACTTGTAAGCTCATGACAAAAGGAATTGTTACCACGTGTAATGGGTAGTAAAGTCGTAATTCTTTTTTTTCAACGTTTATTTATTTTTGGGACAGAGAGAGACAGAGCATGAATGGGGGAGGGGCAGAGAGAGAGGGAGACACAGAATCGGAAACAGGCTCCAGGCTCTGAGCCATCAGCCCAGAGCCTGACGCGGGGCTCGAACTCACGGACCGCGAGATCGTGACCTGGCTAACGTCGGACGCTTAACCGACTGCGCCACCCAGGCGCCCCGTAAAGTCGTAATTCTTAACGACTTTAGCAACTGCCACAAGTGGAGTGTGTAGTTTTTTAAAGGTATGGATAAATTAATCAATACAGATGTGTCTAATTCACAAAAGATCGATTAATGAAAAATGGGATTTTTCTAAAAATCTTTGATGTTGAGTTCAAGGGCAGTTAGACCACTATATAGCATGTCTTTGGTGCCAGAGGCTTCTTCATGGGCATTAGTTCTGACCAGAATATAAATCTTAGGGGCCTAGAAGCCAGGAAAAGAGCATACTCTTCCTTCTTGGCAAGTTAACCATATACACTGAATTTAATAGAGCATATCTTTCATGGATACAAAATATTAGAAGCAGTCTTGTGAAACTTAGAGCACTTACAGGACTAGGTTCCCTGCTTCTCTTAACAAGTACCCTTCTAGCCCATAAAGCAGTACATTTTTAGAATCTGTGTGTCTTTGTATCCACCTGTTTGGTTTCATAAGTACAGCAGTTATAGTATGTTAATCATCTCAAGCTGAATAGTTAAAACAATCATCTTACCTCACAGTTCATGTTATTTTTCAGGCCTTGAATGTACTTGTCCAATTCAAGCCTGAAAGTATGTTCTTAAGGAAGCAATAAAGGATGGATCAAGACAGTGTTTTTATCTCTCAATGGGAAATATAAAATCTCTCAATGAAAACTGTAAATTCAAAGACAAAGTGGTCGTATGAAGTATGAAATGAAGCAAACACTTAAGGGGTAGAAAAGCTCTTAAGAGGTTGGTAGTAATACTCCTCCACCTGGCTTTCCATGTTTTTCTTCCTGATACCATCAAAGACAAAAGAAAGGATATAGCTCAAGTCCTTTTTCAGACCCTCCTAAAAAACAGACCACATACTCTGAAGCGTTACGTTCAGAGTCCACTGTTGCTGTTTCAGGAAGCAGTTTTTCTTGCTGGAAAAGACAGTAATAACAACCGACCCGGTAATCTGGAATCCTGGAAAAGAAAAACCAGTAAAATGTAGTATTTTGCTAACTCATGCACCTAATTTTACGGACTGCTCTGAACCCTGATCATCTGGATCTGGCAATACTGTTAGATTGCAAACGGGGTCGGAACTTCCTAGACTCTTCCTTGGTTTACTTGTAATAGCAGAAGAAAATTAACATGCACCATCATGGGCTTTAGCGAAAGCAGCACCTAACAGAATTCCTTTGAATTCTCCTCTCTTACGTGAAAAACACATACAAATTCTCTTGTCATTCTTGGTATATCCACATTTACATAAATATAACCATGTTCTCTCTCTCCCCTAAACCCTGACGCTCCAGGCAGATACAACATGTTTATCCTGTGGCTTTATCTTTGGCCTGTGGCTGTCCTCTGAGGGGACTTGATGCTAAAATCATATTCTGAAGTGAACTACAGTCAAGGGATGTAACGGAAAGATGGCTGGAATTCAACGGAGGACACCTATGTTTACACCTGAACTCCATCAACATGACCAGCCTTGTGATCTTAGTGTCTTTGACTATATTTGCTTCTCTGCTCTTTGACCCCTTTGTAGAGAGAATGGCATCAAAGTTTGTGAAAGCTCTTTACAGACTGTCAAGTGTACAATTTTCATTTTGGTAATTAACTCTCTTCTTCCAAGTGCAAGACTAAATAAGTGCACTTAGGAGGCAGAGTCTGCCATTCAAGTAATTCCATTCCACAAATGTGTGTGTGTGTGTGTGAGAGAGAGACCCAGTGCTCAGGTCGCCAGGGAACAAAGATGCACTTTGCAAGTCTAGTAAGAGCTGATCGTTTGGAATTTCTCATCACTTCTCATATTTAGCCCAGAAAGAAAAATTCAGGACACAGCACATTTTACACTTACCTCAGCTCCACAGATGCAACATTACCCAGCCCTTCAAACACTGCTCCCTTAGAAAGACGCTTAGCAATGAAACTGCGCAGGTCTGGCTCCGCTTCAGATGGCAGATTAGTGTCCACCAAGGAGAGGCTTGACAAATAAATAAAAGACACACATCCCTTACCAGTGGACTAATGCACACACACCCCGTAAGGCAGAATATTACCAAAAGCCCCAGTCTCTTTAAGGACTTGAAAAAGCTTATGTTTCCTGTTGGTGAGCCTTCTAGGAGTGTATGTCGCCGAGTAGGATCTACATCATCAAACACTTAAAATAATCCTACCTTTCCAGCTCATTCTCTCTAGTATTATGACTCCACTGGAATCCCCTCCACTCACCTTACCTACTTTTCACAATACAATACTATTGCAACACCTGAAAAATTCCTTAAACCATCCATCATCCAGTCAGTGAACATATTTTTGTAGTATACCCTACTTTGCATCAAGTGTTAAGGTTCATTAATTCATCCATTCATTTATTAAATAGGTATTAAATGTCTACCCTAAGGGTTCCTGGGAGGCTTAGTCGGTTGAGTGTCTGACTCTTGGTTTGGGCCTAGGTCATGATCTCATGGTTCGTGGGATCGAGCCCTGCATCAGGCTCTGTGCTGACAGTGTGGAGCCTACTTGGGGCTCTCTTTTTCTTTCTGTCTGTCTGTCTGTCTCTCTCTCTGCCCCTCCCCCGCTCACACTTTCTCTTGTCTCTCTCAGAATAAATAAACCTAAAAACCAAACGTCTACCCTAGTACCTACCTAGGTGCCAGGTAGGGAGATACCAGTGAACCAGAGAGACAACAATCTCCTGGAGTTTATATTCTAGGGCATAGCAGAGAAGCTCTGAAAAGGTATTGAAAGGAGGGGGGGGAAGGGAGGATTTTAAATCACTTTATACCCATATGATATTGAATCTCTAATGCAGTTTCCAATCAAGAACTAAGATTCATTGCCTCTGGCTAATCAGCAGGGGCACCACCAGTATTTCAATCTGCCCAGCCTTGAATGAATGAACTAATGAGGAAATCCAGATGAGGTTCCTAGGGGATAGGTGGGCTTGATGGTTTGACTTGGGGAAAGCCGAATGGAAATAGGATACCCACTGATATCTAGAGGACAGAGAGATGCACAGAAGATAACTGCACACGCACGGGTTATGGCCAAGATGTTTTTACCTGAAATCATCACCAGAGGGAGTTCCTGCATTTGTGCCACTTGGGCTTCCATCGTCACTGTCCCCTCGCTGCTGTGCCAACCTGCACATGGCAAAAGCAATACAGCTATCAATTATGGGCTATAACTCAAGCGGAGTATGGCCCCTACCCCTGCAAGCAGGGTGCGGGTGAACAGTCAACTAAAATGCTGCAAGGTGGAAGTGCATGGATCCTCCATTGCCTATCCTCATGGCAGGGAAAACCCATGAAACAGTGCTGACAAAAGCCCCTTCTCTCTCCAGGCCGTTAAGGTCTGGAGGAAAGGTTAAATTAGATATCCACAAAAGTCAAAGAAATTTCTTCTAAAAACCAGACTTTACAGGGCCCAGAGAGCCCCAGGGATGTCTGCCCCAACAGAGGAAATAGAGGCAGCGAGGGCAGAGGATAATCGGGGGGGGGGGGGGAGAGGGGGAATGTGTGGGGTCAATGGAAGAAAACAGGCGATAGTAACAGGAAGGACAGGGGTAGAAATTGACGTTAGAGAGCGTGCGAAGCACTGCGCCAAAGGGCAGGGGCGACAGGAAAGGGCTGAGAAGACGACAGGGACAGTTGGGGAGCGGAGGCTTAGGAGGGGCACGACAGTCCAGGACGGTGGCCAGGAAGAACGGCGTGAAGCGAGCTTAGGGCCAGACACTCTAGCTAGCCGAGGGGAAGAAGGCTTTTCGAGCCGCCAGGGACGGGATGCGGGGCCGAGATGCGGGGCCGGGGCGGGGCCATAGAGACGGCCCGGGCGCTGCACCTGCTTCCGCGGTAGCTGTAGAGGCAGTAGTGGCTGCTGGGCGGTGGCTCGGGTCTTCGCTCCTCGGCGGGGCCTCCCTCCTCGCTGCTCTCTAGCTCCTTTTCATCCCCATCCAGAGACTCTTGCAAGGAGGGGAGCATCGCGGCGGCGGCGGCGGCCTCCTAGCGGCCCTGTGTTCCCGCCAAACCACTCCCCCGCTGCCGTACAGTCCTGTGAGGCCGGGCTCGTGCGGCTCCCAGCCCTCGCACAACTGCGTTCCGCCGGTTTCCCGGGTCGCAGGTCAGGAAGCCGGCTGGCCTAGGAGCGCTTTTCTCCCCAAAGGGGCTCGCGGGTGCGCCGAGTCACGCAGAATCTTTTACCATTCCTCTTTTGGCTCCTTTTCTCCTCTGGCTAGCGTTCAAGACGTCTAGGAGACTTAGCTAATACATATGGTGCAGCTAGCTAGCCACGTGGAAAAGGTTGAATCTGTCCTCCTACCACCTTTCAGGGGGGCGTGGACACGCATTCACATTCACCAGTTTGATAAAAGATTTAAAAGAATTTTAAAATGCTCCTCCCAGGTGAAAATACGGGAGAATTTTAAAGATTCTTGAAGAAGGCCTTTCTAAATGTTTGAAACACGTAGAAGCCACATGGGAAAAGATTAATAAATCTGACTAGGTAAAAAACTAAACACTTCTGTGTGGCTCAAAGTCAAAACACAAATGACCAACTAGGAAAAATATTTGCAACATATATAATAGATGAATGGCTGTCGTTCGTCAGGAAAAAAAAAAAAGACAGTAGGCAGTTCACAGAGGAAATAAAAATGAAAAATAAGTAAATAAACTGTTCAATTTCAAATGAAATTGATGGTATATTGTACAAGTTTTCACCTGACAGGTTAGCAGAGATTTGAAAGTTTGATGGTACCTTGTGTTGAGGTATGTGAAGAAGCAGTCAGTCTCATAAACAGTTGATAGGAATAAAATTACTACACGCGGTTAATTTTAATTTTTTAGGATTTTTTAATTAAAAAAAAACCTCTTTTTAAGTCTATTTATTTTTGAGAGAGACAGAGACAGCGTGAGCAGGGGAGAGGCAGAGAGAGAGACAGGTAGAGAGATAAGAGAATCCCAAGCCAACTCCACACTGTCAGCACAGAGCTGGACACAGGGCTCGAACCTACGAAACCATGAGGTCATGACCTGAGCCGAAACTCCGAGAGTCCCAGGCTTAACCGACTGAGCCACCCAGGTGCCTCAATATTTTATTAAGTAATCTCTACACCCAATGTGGGGCTTGAACTCACACCCCTGAGATGAAGAGTTGCATGCCCTGCCAAATGAGCCAGCTGGGCACCCCAGTGCATATGGTTTAGAAAGGAATTTGAAAATACTTGTCAATATTTTAAATGCACATACCCTTTGACTATCAGTGCAACACCAGGACATCATCAAATGGATACATGCATATAAGTGTGAAAATACATGAGTCCAAAAATATTCCTTGCAGCCTGGTTTGTAATGATGAAAAACTAGACACAATCTGAATGCTGGTCAATAGAAGACTGATTATGTAAGTTTCGGTGCATGCAGTGGTAGGCAGAATACCCACCCCCCAAGATGTCCATGTCCTAATCTCTGGCAACTGAAAATATGTTACCTCACACAGCAAAAGGGACTCTGCTGGTGTGATTAAATTAAAGAACTTGAACTCATGGTTCATGAGTTCAAGCCCCACTTCAGGGTCTGTGCTGACAAAGCAGAGCCTACTTGGGATTCTCTCTCTCCTTCCCTCTCTGCCACTCATGCTCTCTCTCTCTCTCTCTCTCTCTTTAAAATGAATAAATAAACTTTAAAAAATATTAAGGAACTTGAGGGGCACCTGGGTGGCTCAGTCGGTTGAGTGTCCAACTTCAACTCAGGTCATGATCTCAAGGTCCATGAATTCAAGCCCTGTGTTGGGCTCTGTGCTGACAGTTGGGAGCCTGGAGTCTGCTTCAGATTATGTCTCACTCTCTCTGCCTCTCCCCTGCTTGCACTGTCTCTCTCTCTCAAAATTAAATAAACATTTTTTAAAAATATTAAGGAACTTGAAATGGGAAGACTTTCTTGGATTATCCAAGTGGGCCCAGTGTAACCCACAAGTCTCTCTAAGACGGAGGCAGGAAATCAGAGAGGAGAAGGCAATTGTGACATATAATGCAGAGACTGAAGTGATTTGGTAACCAAGGAATTTGGGCATCTACGAGAAGCTAGAAAAGGCAATAAATGATTCTCCCCTAAAGCTTTCAGAAAGAATACAGGCCTGCCAATTCATTTCAGAATTGAAATGGATTTTCAACTTTTTTTTCATGTTTATTTATTTTTGTGAGAGAGAGAGAGAGCACAAGTGGGGAATCGGCAAAGAAAGGGAGAAAGAGAGAATCCTAAGCAGGCTCTGCACCGCTGGTACAGAGCCAGTTGCAGGGCTCAAGTCCACAAACTGTGAGATCATGACCTGAGTCGAAGTCGGATGCTTAATCCACTGAGCCACCCAGGCACCCCTCCATTTCAAACTTCTACCTCCAGAACTGCAATATAATAAATCTGTATTGTCACTAAATTTGTGGTGAATTTGTTATAGCAGCAGGAAGAAATACATGTGTACTAGAAGACTATGCAACTATCAAAAAGAATGAATTAGAATATGTGCACATATAGAAAGACAATCCAGTATTTAAGTTGTTGTCCTGGCACACACAACTGAAGGAGAAAAGGCATGCACACTGGGAGGGGCAGAATGTGACTACTGCCAAGAAAGTAATGCAGACAGGGTGATCTTACGGAATCTCATCGCTGGCTTCTTGACCATCTACGAACACAATCTGAGGACGTTAGTCTTTGCGAGTTGGTCTGTCAAGTGTCAATAATAATGTGACAATAATCATATGAATACAGCATTTATACTTTAATAGTTGTCATTTAGTTAGCAGTAACCATGGGCCAGGTTATTTATGTTTTATTTCATTTATCCTTGACCGACTCTGTAACAGAGGGGTTTATCCTCACTTTATAGATGAGAAGAAAACTGAGGCTCAGTCAATATAAGTGATCAATCTATAATCTTAACTGCTATTTTGTATTGTATTCTCCTGCTCGGGTCTTAGAAACAACCCTACTAAAAGGGCTCTTATTATGTGATGCACGGAGGCCTTCATAATTTAGCCTTAATTCCCCCTCTGTCTTCATTTCCCATCACCCTCTCCTTGCTCACTCTGTCCTGGTCACATTTCCTGTGTTTCTCAAATATTTCAACCCCCCCCCCCCCCAGTGTAACAGTTTTTTAATTTGCTCTTCTCTCCGTCTGGAATGCCCCCGGATATTTGCATGTTTTTTTTTTCTTCTCCCTCGTTATTATTCGGTTTTCTGCACAAATGCAGCCTCCTGAGAGAGACAGAAAATGCCCTGTACAAAAAAACATCCCACACAAATCTCTGCTGTCAAACCATCAGTCTCTACCGTGCCCCCTCATATTGTTTAGTTCTACTTCAGTGCAGTTATCACTCCCGACATGACGTACTTAGTGTTTCCTCTACTAGAGTGGCAGCTTGCTCACCGCTAAAAGCCACATTCTGAGGCACTGGGGGTTAGGGCTTACTAATTTTTCTTTGTGAGTGAAGTTCAGCCCGTAACAAAATCATGCGATCTGCGAATACGGTTTTACTTCTCCCTTTCCAGTCTGGATTCCCTTTTTTCTCCCTAGGATAGTCTCTTGCCACCAGCCCTACTGCTATGAGTTCCGGTCCGAAAACCCCTGGTGTGTTTCAGGCGCTAAGTCTCAAAGACTTGCACGTTTTCCTCCTTCAATGAGATCCTCTCTCCTCCACCTCCCTTGCTCCCATTAACTTTTCAGTTCAGAAAACCTTTCTTGACTCCCCCGTGGCCTCCAAGGCCCTTTTCGTGTGTTCCTCTTCTGTCCGCAGCCCCTTGTATTTCCCCCATCACAGCGCTGACCACACTGCCTCGTTTACTCATCTGTCACCAACCTGCAAGTCACCAGGCAGAGACTGCGACTTCTTTGACTTAGCAGGCAAATGCCCAACCCTTAGTACAGCAAGGATTAATCCGGGCAATGAAACAAAATTAAAAATTGAGCGTTCTCTCATTATTCTTTATTTGTAGTCTGCCCTTAATTACGCTGGCAATCTTCCCAGGTTTTTTTGTTTGTTTGTTTTTTTCCTTCAATTCGCCAGTGTATCGGTGCACCTCGGCCGCCAGCTCCCTCACAAAGGAAACCGGAGGAATCAGCCAGCGCAAGCAAACAGGGCCGGGACACCTTAAACGGACAAGATGGCGGCCGCCCGTCAGCCGCCACGAGTCTCCACCCACTCAGGGAGGAGGTCTGCGTCATGTGACCCTTCCCTGCCTGGCTCCGCCTCCGGCCGCAGTGCCTGACGGGAGCAGAGCGGCGAACGAGGGCGTCGGCCATTTTGTGTCTGTTTCCTGTGGGACGCGGTGGTGGCCGTTGGGTCGGAAGAGTGAGCGATTTTTGCCTCGTTTTTCCTGTTAGTTTTCCCCCCCTTTCACTTTGTCGATAGAGCGCAGTTATGGGTCGCAAGAAGAAGAAGCAGCTGAAGCCGTGGTGCTGGTATCCTTTGTGGGTTTGAAGTCGAGGCCGAGCGGGGGCGCCGGTTGGTGGTGACTGGGACTGGGAGGCCTTGCTTTGGCCTGTGGCTGAGAGTGTCTGGGATGTAGGCCTCGAGGTGGGTGGCTTGGTGGCTGGAGCCGGATCTGGGAAGGTTTCGTGGGAACTGAATTCCCTAGGGCGAGAGGCTCTGGCAGTTGTGGATCGTGGGACTCCGTGACTCAGGAGGTTCTTGCTTCGGTGCGAGCGTTGACCTAACCACTGGGAGGCGGCTTGGACCCCTCCACCAAGGACAGTGTCCCCTAAGGATATTCTGCCACATTCTGTTGTTTTGGTGACGATTCAACAAAGGGACTTTCTTCGAGTATAATACGCTGATTGACTCTGGAGGATTAGGGGAGAGCTTCCGGAGTGTGTCACCCACTTTTTCCGTTTAATTGGGGAATCGGTGGTTTAGAGAAGGCTTGTGTTAGTCAACCATGGTTTCTTTCTTTCTTTCTTTTTTTTTTTTTTTTTTTGGCCGGGGGTGGAGTGGGGTGGGGGAGAACTAGCTTCCGCGTCTCACCCGCTGGCGCCTTAATCTTCAAGAAGCGTAAAGGGTGGAGTTTCTTGTGTCTATCACCCAGCTTCGTAAGACTGAAAAAAAAAAATGCTTTTTATTTTTTAGTAAAACGTGGCGTCTTTTTAATACTTTTTTCGGGAAGGGCTAATACCGTTTACGTTAAAATTGATTTACTTCTGTCTCGTACCTAAAAACGGTTACGGAACTGCATTTGTTTATATAATGGTTGAAAAACGGTCACGAATTTCTTTAATGAGCTTTTAGGAAAGTCTGCCCAGTGAGAGAAAATTTCTCAGTTTTATTAATGTAACTTATCTGTGAGTTTAGATACATGCCATGGCAACATATTCGTAAGAAGTTGCAAACAACTTTGTGGATTATTCATACGAAATTGTGTCATTCTTACTGTGAGTTTATTCTTGGATCTAACTAAAATAAATATTCCTAAATTCCATATGTTAGGTAGATTTTTAACATTTTGATTATTTTGTTTTCTAGTTAATGAGTTCTGTTTTGAAATCCATTCTTGACATAAACTTGGGGATTTTTTGACATTGAACTGTCCAGTCCACAGCGTGCATTTGTAAATTTTGAATATTGAACAGAAGTTATTTTACTTAAATCTTTGTAAAATGCGGGGATTTTACAGTAATCTTGCTGATTACTGAGATGTGTTCGTTTAGAGATGGTGAGAGATTATGGGCATAAAGTACCTTCTTGGTTTTAACTGCTCTCATGTTTTAATGTTCCTCTTCCTAGTCTCGTAATATGACAGGTTTTTTTAATAGGCAGTGTCATTTTGTGCTATTTTTGTACCTTAATATTGATCAGGTATTGTAATAGAGATTTTGATGATGAGAAGATCCTTATACAGCACCAAAAAGCAAAACATTTTAAATGCCATATATGTCATAAGAAATTGTACACAGGACCTGGCTTAGCTATTCATTGCATGCAGGTAAGGATTTTTTTTCTGTCTTTAACTTTTAACCCCTTGTGTGGAAACAACATGAAAAGAAATTATTTTAACAGTTGTAGGGTTTTGTTTATTGTGAAAGATTAGATATGGTCAGTCAGCTTAAAAAAAAAAACTTTTTTGGCCATTAAGTTAAATAATTGATTTTTTTTTATGTTTGAAGAAAACTTATGTTCATAGTGTTTATCTTTAAGTTATTAATAATATTTTTTATTTTAGACTGGGAACAAGTTGAGGTCCCAGAGTATCTCCTCAGTTACTTGAGTTAGAGAACAAAGATCAGTGATTTAAATTTTGTGGTCTGACCAGTTCTAATCCCATGAGAATAATACATAATTAGCTACCATTACTCTCTGCCATTGAAGGATTTGTTACAATTTCTTGCCTGAGGATAGGCTTACTTCAGTTATTATTCCTTGGACCTCTTTTGGAAAGGTAATGTGTTTCATTTAATGATGTCTGGGTTTCTTGAGCTTTTCACTACTTAGGTAGGGAGAGCTTTGCAATTTATGTTTTTAAGGATCTAGTAAGTGCCTTTATGTCTTATTCAACATTATTTCTTCTACTTTGGCCAGTCCTGGTGCTACCTGAATTTTTGCCTAATTGGACCCTAGAGAGAGATGAGATGAGCAAATCCCTATTTATTGGAAACTACTGTTGGTAGGAGGCGGGGAGGTAAATTAAAATAAGATGTTGTTTCCCTAGTTAAAAAATAAGTTTATTTAAAAAAACAAGTTTATATAGATCCTCTTCAGTTATGTCACTGTAATAATAACTTAATACCCATTCAGAAATATTTTAGGGCCTGCTATGTGCTCGACCCATAACTTTCCACTGTGGCAATCACTAGTTACATGTGACTACTTAAAAGAAAATTTAAAAATTAAAAATTTAATTTCTCCACATTGTAACCACATTTCCAATGCTCAGTCACATGTGGCTGGTGGATGACTTGTATTGGATAGTACTGATACAGAAAGAATATTACAATTTATCACAAAAAATTTCTGTGAGACAGCATTGTGTTAAGACAAGTGTTTTAGGCACTAGGTGTACAGCAGTGAAGGAAACAGTCACCATCATGGAGTTTAGATTTATATTGTGGAAGAAAACACTGCAGTATTTAGTTTGCCTTTTCACGATAAGTGATAGAGAAAGCTAAAACTAGGTAAGAGGCATAGGTAGGGCCACAAGATAGGAAAGACCTGAATGAGAAGCTGACATCTGAACAGATCTGAACGGAAATGAGAGAGAGCTTCCAGAGAACAGCAAATGAAAGACCCTGACATACAGGAGCATTCTTCTATATTGAAAAAGAAAGGGGAGCAATGTGCTTTATATAGAAGGGTTTACTTATTATAGGCCATTTTATTTCATTCTGAATGAAATGCAACGTTGAATAGAGAGAGGTGTAGCATATTCTGGTACCTTTTCTTTTTCTTTTTTTTTTTTAAATAAGGATTCTCCTGGCTATAGAGTTGCAAATAGACAGACTGCAGAGTGCAGTGAGAACACTTAGGATGACTGGAGTATTCCAGGCAAGAGGTGATGGTGACAGAGACCAGAATTTGCTGATAGATTTAGATGCAGAGTATAAGAAAGTGAGGAGTTGCAGATTGATCTGAAGGTTTTTGGCCTGAGGACTGTGAGAAATGAGTTATCGTATACTAAAATGTTGAAAGCTGCAGGAAGACTAGGCTTAGAGATGAGGATGTCACGATTGTGTTGTGTTGTTAATTTTGAGACAGGTCTGTTGACTATCCAGTTGGAAATGTCATATAAACAATTGTATCTGTAAGCCTGGACTTCAGAGAGGTTGGAGCTGGAGGTAGAAATTTGGAAGGATGCTGTGGTGAGCATAGCTATTTTAATCCATGATACTAGATGTCGTTTCCTATTAGAGAGTAGAATATAGATCTAGAATAGGTGCAGGGACTCCAGCTTGGGCCACTCACAGCACTTAACGGTTAGAAGATTAAAAGAAACCATTCAAGGACATTGAAAAGGTAGGAAATCCAAGAGAGTAGTGCCCTGGAAACCAAATGAGATGATTAAAGGAGTTACTTAACAGAGTGAAATGCTGGTGGTAGGTCTAGGAAGATGAGGACAGAGATTGGATTTAATCAAAGTGGAGGTCATTGGTCACTTGCCAAGAGTGATTTCCTAGAGTGATGAGGATGAAAGCCTAATTGGAGTACTCTCAAGAGAAAATGAAAAAGTAGAGGCACTGTTTCAAGAAGTTGTACTATAGAGAAGAACAGAGAAATGGAATGGAACTGGAAGGAGATCAGTTGAGAAACTATTTTAGTGACATTGTTGATTGACCAAGTGCTTTTTTTTTTTATGGTTTTAGTGTAATTTCACAGCAACCTGTGAAATGGGCCTGGCAGTTAAATCAGACACATCCTCCAATTTTATAGATGATAAACTTAGGACGTTAGTAATTTAGATGGTTCACATCAGTGCTTGCTCCACCTATCTTTTCAACCAAGATCATCATTATTTCTACTAGGCAAGGTTGTAAGAAGTCTAATTCTGGCTAGGATATTGTGAGGTAGTTAAGTAAATCATGTTATTTTTCTTCTCTTTCCAATAGCTTTTGATTAGTATATTCTTGCCCTTATCATTTAGAAATATAACAGAATAGTTAATGTGTATGAATACAATTTTATTACTTTGAGGAACATAGGAGTTCCTTCATCAGCATTTGTCAAGCACAGTAACATGCCAAAAAAACCGGTGTGATTAAGTCCCTTGTTGAGAAGCTTTGTTCATGGATCTTTTAATCACAGTAAGGAACAATGGTTAAAGATCAATCAAAAATTAAGATAATTTCTTAATTTGATTTGCATGTCTCTGTTTAAAGTCTTTGAGATATATGTCTTAAGAAGAAAACACTTAGTTTTCTTTACTTTTCTGTTCTTGCATGAAAATGTTTTGGGAGGAAAGAGAAATTGAGTATGAGACAAATATGTCCCCTAAAGCAGTGGTTCTCAAGCTTGGGCATGCCTCAGGATCACCTGCAGGGCATGTTAAAACAAATTGCTAGTCTTAACCAAGAGTTTCTGGCGGAGGGGGTGGGAGGCTCCTGAGAATTTGCATTTGTAATGAGCTTTCAGGTGATGCTGATAGTCTAGGCAAAATACTTTGACATTTTTTTAGCCTAAGTTAAGGCAAGTTGCTGAAGAAACCAAGACTGACAGGAATTTTACCATATTGGCAGAAGTTACCCATGTTTGAGGGTTAGAAACATTTGATCTAGCAAAAACCATTAGTAAAAAAAATCGTAGGTTTCCAGTGTTTTATAATAAAATCTCTTTCTCTTTGTAATCTGTCAAATTTAGTGTAATGACAGGATCACTGCTGTGGCAGTGTTAAGTGCCTCAGGTAACGCATTAGTTCTGGATATGCTAATTATAAGTGCCACTTTTGCAATTTGTAACTACCAGCTTGTCTCAAGATCAATCTTGGAAATTTTATGTTAATTCTTCATATAGTAAGAACTTTCATAAGCTGTGCTTAAGTCAGACTTGAACCTTCTCTCATTTGAGTGGGACTGCCGGTTCATTGCTGATAATTCAAACAAGCCAGATTACATGGTAAACAATGTTTATTGAGTCCTTACTATGTGTTAGACATCCTGCCAAATGCTTTCTGTATTCACTATGTTTTATTTAACATATATAATTTAATACCTGTAACGTAACAGGTATTAAATAGTTTTATATATTTACTTACATAATTATATAAATTGTATGATTTAATGCATTTATTCCTAAAAATGATGCTAGATGTTAGGTAGTGTATATAGGTTGGATAATCTTAAATCAGAGGATTTGCGTAGTCTCACATATCTAGTAAGTAATCAACAAAACTGGGGATTGAATCCAGATAGTCTCACCACAGAACAAGTTATTCTTAATGATTATACTAAGTGTTCTCTGAGTAATTTCAGATTGCTCTTAAAGGACTTTATGAGACACTTTATCTAATGGAAGTTTGTTTTAATGTTAGGTGCATAAAGAGACAATAGATGCTGTACCAAATGCAATACCTGGGAGAACAGACATAGAATTGGAAATATATGGTATGGAAGGTATTCCAGAAAAAGACATGGATGAAAGAAGACGACTTCTTGAACAGAAAACGCAAGGTAAACCTTAGGATGTGTGCTTTTTCTTAACACAGCTTCACTAATGAGAGTATTACTACTACTTTGAGGTATAAATTTAATAGTGGATGTTATTCAAAATTCCAATTTTGAGGGTTTTTTTTTAATACTTATTTGAGAGAGCAAGCATGTGCGTGAGTGGGGGAGTGGCAGAGAGAACTCAATAACTGAGATGATGGTCTGAGTTGAAATCAAGAGATGCTTAACTGACTTAGCCACCAACACTATTTTTTTCAAGTTTATTTTGAGAACAATGGAGACAACACAAGTGGGGTCGGGGAAGAGAGGGAATCCTTAGCAGGTTGCATGCTGTCAGCACAGAGCCCCATGTGTGGCTCGAATCCATGAAACTGAGATCATGTTCTGAGCCAAAATCAAGATTCAGACGTTCAGCCGACTAAGCACCCCAAGCATCCTGAGTTTTATTGTTTCTTATGTCTTAATGTTTGAAGGTGTATATTTGTATATATGTAATATCACATGGATTATTCCAAACACTTTATTATAATATAGTTTTGTTCATAACTGCATTCTAAGTGGAATTAGCAAGTGTTGAGGTTTCTGAAAATGAAGGTAGCTTGTTTTGATTTGATTATATAACCACTAATAGTAAATTTTTTGGTAATGCTGTTACTTGACTTGGAATTTACAATCACTTATTATCCAGATGGTAGAAGTTATCAATTATGAAAAAAAATTTTTTTTTAAAGTAAGCTCTACACCCAACGTAAAACTTGAACTCGTAGCCCTGAGATCAAGAGTTAAATGCTCTATTGACTGAGCAAGCCAAGTGCCCTGAAAGTTTTGTTTTCGAAAGCATTGTAGAAAGGTCAGACCTCTTTGTCATAGTTTACCTTTTGAGATGGAATAGAAAGCTGTTTTGTTTTTGTTTTTCAAAAAAAATGAGGAAAATTATTTAAAGTTTATTTCTTTTGAGAAAGAGAGCACAAGCAGGGGAGGGGTATGGGAGGAGGGACAAGAGAGAATTTCAAGCAGGCTCTGCACCATGAGCATGGAGCTCATTGTGGGGCTCGATCTCCCGAACTCCAAGATTATGACCTGAGCTGAAGTTGTATGCTTAACTAAGCCACCCAGGTGCCCCGTAGGAAAATTATTTTTTACCTGTCAGAATAGGGAAAGGATGTTAATCTTCTTGCTTAATAGAGATTGAAAACACATTTGAAGAGTAAAAAGAATAATATTGACTGAATTTCTTTGCAAGAAAAATCTCATGAGCTAATTACAGTGAAATAACTTTTTTTGATGTTGAATGTCTTAAGCTTGCTTAGTTTTTTTTTTTTTTTTTTTTTTTACTTCATGGGAAAAATTAATTAAAACTTTTGTTAGCAGAGAGTCAAAAAAAGAAGCAACAAGATGATTCTGATGAATATGATGATGATGACTCTGCAGCTTCAACTTCATTTCAGCCACAGCCTGTTCAACCTCAGCAAGGTTATATCCCCCCAATGGCACAGCCAGGACTGCCACCAGTCCCGGGAGCACCAGGAATGCCTCCAGGTATCACATAAGGGTTACGATTTAACATTCTTAGGACTTTGTTGATATGGTATAGAAGTATTAAAATTTTTCTCTTAACCCTTTAATATTTGTGACTTTTTTGTTGGTGAAATTTTTATTTATAGGCATACCTCCATTAATGCCGGGTGTTCCTCCTCTGATGCCAGGAATGCCACCAGTTATGCCAGGCATGCCACCTGGGTAAGAAAACTTTTAATTGACTTGTGGGCTTGTGCCTAGTAATAATCTTTTCAACTTGGGTGTTACATGAATTGTAAAATGTTACTTTGCCTTTTTTCTTTTTTTTTTTTTCTTAAAGGTATGGGCTCCCTAAACTTGAACTTGTCTAAAAAGGGGTCTACCAATAAATTTAAGGAATATAAATTTGCCTCTGAAGAGAATAGATTTTTGGGTTTTAGGATGTGTGTAGGCAGCCATCTACTTCAATTGCCTCTGATGTAATTAAAGTAGTTGGTTGTAGATTTGTGTTTCTGAGATTCAGAACTGTCCATGACACTTTGTAGTTGTGACAAGAAGCAAACTCTGTAAATGATTTATTTGTCAAATCATCAAGAACTAAAATGAATATGAGGTGCTCGTGCCTATCACTTTTACTTAAAAAATTGTTGGATGTGAGAGGTATACAATACACTTTCCCACTGTATTTTGAAAATCACAGTTAGATTTTGATTTTGTCATACATTTTCACAGATTGCATCATCAGAGAAAATACACCCAGTCATTTTGCGGTGAAAACATGTAAGCATCTCATTCATAATGTAATTCAGGAGGTATAATCATAATGTCATTTTTTTTTGTGTGTTTAATGGTATCTATTCAGTTGACTTCAGAAATTTTCTAACCTTCCTCACTAAAACTTCTAGAATGTGCAAGCTGGTTGACACAAGTCTTAATGGAGGGGAAAAAAAAAAGACATTTGTGAGGAACTAGTAATAAATAGACCCATATAAATAAAGCATTTTCTAAACGTGCAGCTGTTTTTCGCCAGACTGCTAAAGTAATGGAATTTAGTAAAAAGTGTTGATATTTAAGAAAGAATAGATACTCTTTTGCCAAATTAACATGCGTTATTATAGAAGGTAATTCGGTTTTCTTGTAATGAAATCTATATATAGAAGTTAATTTTCTAATAAAGTCCTCAATTAAGAATTCACAAACTTGTAAATGTTTTAAGTGAATGGACACTGGTATTTGAAGGTGAGCTCTTTTAGGGGAAGGAAAATAAATATGGGTTATGTCTTTAGTCATGGTTTAGTGTTAGGTGGCTGTTAGAAATTAGGCAATTGTGTGAGGTTACTTTTGACTGTCATTAATTTTGGTGGTAGTTTTTTTGTAACCCTCCTCCCAAGAATCTTTACTCCACAGTGTATATTCAATATTTTCTTTTTGAAAAATATAATGACTCTAAATTAATTTTTCTTTTTTATTTATATTCTGTATGGGTATTTTCCAAATGAGACCAAAGGTGATTATGATTTCCAATTACACATATTTTAGATGAGGCCTCTTGTCTGTATTGAGGGTATAATTGTTCGTAGTGACCTTAAATGTATGAAAATGTTTTGTAAGAGAGACTGGTTTTTCCCCCTTACTTTACTGATAAACCCAAGAGGTTTGATGGTTTTTAGAAGACTTACTTTGATAGAATTGTTCTAGTGTTGTGTGTTCTTTCAGCTTGATTTTCAATATTAGGGGTAAAATTCAAGTCTTTTATCTATTGTTTCAGGCTTTAGCCAAAATGTTTTCTAATAGTTTATACTGTTGATTAACTTGGTTTGTTTCTTGAAATTTGCTTTCTAATAGAATGATGCCAATGGGTGGAATGATGCCACCTGGACCAGGAATACCACCTCTGATGCCTGGTATGCCACCAGGTATGAAACATTAGACAATAACCTTTTTACTAGGACTGGCATGCTTTATTCTTAGGTATTGTGGACAGTAGGTTTGTGGACGTTGGTGCAATTTTAATATTAAAATTTAGTTCTTTTTTAAATTGGACAAGTGTTAGAATGGATCCTTTTTTTTTGAGTTTTGAAATAGTAAACAGGTTTCAAAGCAATCAGAAATGAGTCACAGAACCTATGCACCAAAGCTCATATACCTAAAAGGGGTTTTATTTGTTAGGAATTTTTTAGATAAGTAACGGAGAGTCTTACAAAATAATAGGGAACCGTAACAAACTGTATTACACAATGTAGGCATTTATGGCCTCCCTCAATGAAAAGTGGTAGATTCAGTGGCTGGGGATCTCAAGAACCCATGTGTTTAAAATTTTCTCCTTTGCACTTGAGCTTTTCTCCCTGGGACATGTTGCTCAGTTGTTACAAGATAACTCAGGCAAGAAAGGGTGTCAACAGCAGTGGGCTCTTGTTTTAAGTTTATTTATTTTGAGAGAGAGTGCACATGTGCACACGTAAGCCAGGAAGGGACAGGGAGAGAGGGAGAGAAAAGCCCAAGCAGGCTCTGCACTGTCTGCACAGAGCTTGATGTAGGGCTCCATCACATGCCTGCGAGATGATATGAGCCGAAATCAAGAGTCGAATGCTAAACTGACTGAGCCACCCAGGCACCCCACCTTTTTGTCATTAGGCAGCAAAATAACTCTCCCAGAAGCTCCTTAGCCTCTTACAGTTGACCAGAAACAGGGCTAATGGACCCTTTAGCTGAAACGGAGCCTGTGTTAAGAACTATCTTGACTCTATCCTATAATGTGGGGAACCAAATTTCATTAGCCAAGTAGGTGTGCCACACAGGCCTTCATGAGGCTTTCTCAGTTGGTTGCCCTTTTTTTTGTATGTAATCCTAGCAAGTTTGGTGTGCAGTCCATAGCAGATTAAGAAGCATTCAAGTGATAGTTGACGTAAAAGTAACAGGATAAATGAGGCAGCGGCAAAATGTGCATCATTGCCAGGACAGGCATTAATTTATAGGCAATAGCTCCACGTGTGTTCTGAGAGAATTTTAGGCATTTAAAGGAATGCAGAATAATAACCAATGTTCAGTTGATAATGTGAAGTTAGTAAAAGTTTTTAAGTTATGTTTAGGAACTTTGAAGAACGTACTAGTAATGGATTTTTAGGAAAATTTACTTGAACTGCTTTAAAGGAGGAGTGCCTGGCTGGCTCAGTCAGTAGAGTATGTGACTTTTCACCTCAGGGTTGTAATTTTGAGCCCCATGTTGGGTTTAGAGATGACTTAAAAATCTTTTTTAAAGTGTTTGCAAGAATAAGTTTCCTGAAAAAAAATGTATGGGTATATGACCTATCAAAAGTTTTTACAGTAATTTGAATTGAATTTGAGTTTAGAGAACATCCAGCTGTTGGATGATTGTAACAGTTCTCTTATGTGTTTCACAAGGTTTGCTAAATCAGGAAGATTAGTAACTTACTTTCTACTTTTCCTATACAAGGAGTCTCTAGTGTCTTTCACTTTCCAAAATTCTGAAGAGATACAAAGGAATAGAAAGGTTGAGGCAAGATTGTTCCAAGGAACAAATGCCTAAGATATTTGGACTTCATTGAATTGAGCAGTTCATCAGTAACTTTGTAGTGTAGAATTGTTTTTTAACATGGTATATTTTAACAAGAAAGTCTTGGAAAAATACTTTTTCTGAATTAAAAGTTTCAACAACTCCCTTTCTCCAATATTTCGTCTTTACAGGTATGCCCCCTCCTGTTCCCCGTCCAGGAATTCCTCCAATGACTCAAGCACAGGCTGTTTCAGCGCCAGGCATTCTTAATAGACCACCTGCACCGACAGCAACAGTTCCTGCTCCACAGCCTCCAGTTACTAAGCCTCTTTTCCCCAGTGCTGGACAGGTAAGGTGAAATTTCTGAAAAGGAGTGCACTTGTATTTAAAGGTAAAGTTGTAGTTGTTTATAGAAATCCTTTAAATCGTCATAGGTCAATTTTTTGTTGATAATCATTTTCATACAATTTATTAAATACAAAGAAGTGTCCTACTCTCTTCCATGTTTGCACACATTGATTTCTTCTAGTCAAAAAAGATTGGCTGGAGCCCAATAGTGTAGTATGTTTTTTGTTTTCATAGCTGTGAATTCTGGTCATTCTTAGCTTTAGTTAGGAATGAAAGTTTAATTTCTGGGGACTTAAATACATAATAGTGTTTAGAGGTCCTCTTTCACGTCTTGAACTATGAATGGAATGAAATCAAAGGCAAAGGTGAAAATCCTAAGACCTTAGCAAATCATTCGTTGGATTCTTTAATGTAGAACAATGACGAAACACAATGCTGCACTTTTGCAGGAAGGCATCGTTTGACCTAGTTAGACTTCTCTTTCCTACTGACCTTGTCTATGTTCAGAACTCAGAAGCTAAAGATGCTTTTGTTATATATAGTAACTGTATAATGGTGGTTACTTTTGGGCTTTTCCCCCAAGTTGTATCCAAAATTAAGCAGATGTAATCCATTCAGAATTAAGGTCGGGATGTATGTTCTTGTTTTTTTCTTTTCACTTTAACGTTATCCCATAGAGGTTTTCTTTTCTCAGTTTTTTTGTTTGTAGTTGCTAAGTTAAAAGTACTACTTTTTAAGTCCCTTTTAAACACATTAACTACGTTTTTGAGGTGGGTGGGGATTTTGTTTATTGAGAGATGTCAAACTTTTAGCAAAAATCATTCAATTAGATTGAAGTGTCAGTAATGCATCTTTAGTCTCAGTTGAAGGTATCATTTTTGAAATATCACAGTGCAAAACACATCCAGTTTTAGAAAAGAAACTGGTTAATAACTAGGTTTATTGGTGTAGAATTTAAAAAATTTTATGAGGCTCATACTGTCACTTTGTTTATTGTAAATGCATTAACTGCCTGCCTCTTAAAATAAATCTGATTTGATTGCATTATATTTTGCATTTATAAAAATGCAATCTATACTAAAAAAAGTCTACCACATGGCTTATTTTCACCCATTTGTTTGGAGACTTTTCATTGTTTCCTTTCTTTTATGCTACAGATGGGGACACCTGTAACAAGCTCAAGTACAGCTTCATCCAATTCAGAAAGTCTGTCTGCATCTTCTAAAGCTCTGTTTCCTAGCACAGCACAAGTACGCAGGAAGTTGCAGTTTAAAATTGTTAAAATGGCTTTATAAACTTAACCCTTTGGACCCTACTTTAAAACTAAATCTTTTCTGAAAAATATACTATGTTTAATTTTTTTTTTTAAGTAAAGTTAATGGTATAAAAATCAATGGTATTTGAAAATTTGAACTCGTACCAGTAGAAAAAAATGTACCCCAAACTCCTATGGTTCTAAAGGGTTAAAAGCATGTAAGCAGTAAATGCATTATAGTGGCCAATGGTTAGCCTGATGCATGATTAAGCTTTTTTGATTTATGCTGTTTAATCTAATGCATCACATACAATGTAAGGAAATTTAGTACTCTGCGTTTGGTTCTAAAAGTTGGCCTACTCTTCATATTTCAGTTGTTTGGTATTTTGAAAAGTAACCTATTTACTACTGGTAACTTTATGTTTAAAAGTTCCTACTAAACCCTTTTGTCCGTGATAATCATCTAGCCGTTGTTAAGTGGGAGGACATTGTATTATCTATATAAAGAAAATTTCTGAAGGACATTTTTTAATATGTCATCACTGATGCAGTTTATGTTATGCTTGGTAATTGGAATTTATCCAAGCATTTGTATTCTGTAATTTCTGAACTTTTTTGTTTTGAACTGCTTGGTAGATTGATTAAACAACTAATTTAGAATAGTAACAATAGAGCATACTATTGTGATACAGTGTGTTTCATCAGCCTGAAATAAATACACAGCTTTGTAAAGCAAATAAACTTTGGTGAGAAGGTAGATAAACTCTTAGAAGTTACATATGCAGTCTTTATTTCTGCTGCTGAGTTTTGGATGTGACTTTGACCCAGCATCTTTAGATATTCTTACATATTATCTTGATTTTTGTGGAGTTTTTATCATGTTAACTTTGTTTTAATTTCATTTAAAGTTTGGTCCTTTATCGAATGTTGGTGTCTCACTTTTAGGTTAATTATAGTAGATATACTCACTTTTGGGTTTTGAAGTTTCGTTAATGAAAGATTGTGTTTTACAGGCTCAGGCAGCTGTCCAAGGACCTGTTGGTACAGATTTCAAGCCTTTAAATAGTACCCCTGCAACAACTACAGAACCCCCAAAGCCTACATTCCCTGCTTATACACAGTCTACAGCTTCAACCACTAGTACAACAAATAGCACTGCAGCTAAACCAGCAGCTTCAATAACAAGTAAGCCTGCTACACTTACAACAACCAGTGCAACCAGTAAGTTGATCCATCCAGATGAGGATATATCACTGGTAAGTTTTTCACATACAGGTTTTTACTAGCATAATTTGAATACTGTTGTAGCATCTCATCCTCCTCTTGAGAAGTGTTAATTTGTACACTGATGGTCTTATAATCTGATTTAATGCTTACGCTGTGGTTTTTATCATTCTGATTTCTAAGAACCACAGAATAAATATTGCATGTGTGTGTGTTTTGATTTTAGACACACTCCTCCTACTCCCAGACTGTTTCTTAAAGAAGACACTAATTTGGGTTCTTGCTGTCAAAAATCATATTAGTTAACATAAATTTGTAAATTAAACAAGTGTGAGAGGTAGAATCTACAGATCCTTTGAAACTTACCTACCTTTCTCACTAGACCCTTTCTTGCTGAGGCAGGTGTATATTTCCTGGAAAGTTATTAGCCATTCTTCAAATATAAAAATAGGTGAGGTTTTCTTGAGGCATTGAGATTTTAAGTAGTCAGTCTGGTTTGTGGAGCGAAAGTAATGGTTGACAAGGGTACATTTGTTAAAGGTTACTGTGTAAGATTTTAGATGTTTGCCTTTTATGCTTAATGATTCTCTCTGCATTCAAGTGTTTAACATTGTGTTCATTTTTATTCATAGGAAGAGAGAAGGGCACAGTTACCTAAATACCAACGTAATCTTCCTCGACCAGGACAGGCTCCCATTGGTAATCCACCAGTTGGACCTATTGGAGGTATGATGCCACCACAGCCAGGCATCCCACAGCAACAAGGAATGAGACCCCCAATGCCACCTCATGGTATTTCTTTTTATGTTTATTTAGTGGATTTTCTGAGTATACACATAAATTTATCTTCAAAATACATTGCATTTAAAAGTACAGTGCGCAGACCAACTCAATCTATTTTTTGTGTTTTAAATGTGTTTTTTAGGTCAGTATGGTGGTCATCATCAAGGCATGCCAGGTTACCTTCCTGGTGCTATGCCACCGTATGGGCAGGGACCGCCAATGGTACCCCCTTACCAAGGTGGGCCTCCTCGACCTCCGATGGGAATGAGACCTCCTGTAATGTCGCAAGGTGGCCGTTACTGATCTTACTTCATCCAATCTAATAGGTTTGGAGATTAAACCTTTTCTCAACTTGTGCTGTTTATATAGCCAAGCTTCCGTCAATAAGGCTTCATTGTGACTTTAACAAACATTATCTTCCCACATACCAGGAACTATTGGACATTTATTTTACATGGGAAAAATTATTTGGAATAATAAAGCAGGAACTTTTCCTGAAGTTGCAATTTATACTGTATGGCTTCTTTTTCATGTTTCATCTAGGTTTTTAGAAGTGAAGTATAGTAAATTTGGTTCGTTATATTGTGAAGGCGCTGGAATTACATGAACATACCACCTTAATAAAGGCAAGTTCTGTAAGCTTACATTGCTATTTGTAAAGTTATGCCTTCACAGCATTTCAGATGCTGTTGGACTTCATGTCCCCAACCTAGCTTGGTGAGGGCTGTAACTGTTTCCGAGACCTGTACATTGGAAGTCTGAATGTATAACAATATTTAATGTATTTAGAGTTCCTCATGTTGCAGGGTTTAAGAAATCTGACCCACCAAGGTCATGTGACTTTTCTGTACTGTTAAACTTCATTGTAATAAAATGAGAGAAAAACTTATGCCTTTTTATTCATAACCCAGCTGTGGACCACTGCCTGAAAGGTTTGTACAGATGCATGCCACAGTAGATGTCCACAAAATAAAATTCATAGTTACCAATACAGTTTTGATACATCATTGGATTCTGTCTTTGAATTGTAGGTTGTTCCTTAGCTGCATGTTTTAAACTGGACAGTATGTATAGAGACTTGTATGTTAGTGCTTAAGTTGACAGAAAAACTTAGTTACATATGAGCCATTACATAGTGAGTATGAAGTCTTTATATTGTGTCACCTTTCCATGCCCTTGGTGTCACTACATGTTAGATGTCCTAGATATTTAAAACGTAACTTTAGTGTGCCCTCTTTCCTGCTGATGAGGTTTAGAGCCTAGTGCCAGACCCATTCATTTCCTTCTGATTATTTTTGAGACTGCAGTACTGCGTGGACCTCAGAAGCTTTTCAGGTGCAAACTTCTAGAAGCTTAGGTGCATGCAGTAAGAGTTTTTTGTGTTTTTTTTTGTTTTGTTTTTTACTGTTAATGGATTGGAATTTTTTCTAAATGTAATGCCAAATAATCTAAATGTGCCTCCGTTAGGATGCTTAACAGATGGATACAAAATTTTTTATTATGTTCCTGGAAAATTACATTATTTCTTTGATTAGATGGTTATCTTCTGTTATTTAGCCTAAATGGCTTCCCTATTAACCTTTTCATCTTGGAAATTTGAATGTTACTATGTCCTGTGAAGAACTTTTTTGTAGAGGTGACTGCTATTCATATCTTGTATTGCACGTCTCATACAGTAATACCTCTTGTTGACTTTTTGGCATCCATTTTTAAAAATCTTTTGCAAGGCAGTTTCGTGGTTATTTAAAGTATCAAGTGATCTGTACAAAGCATAATTATTAATATGATGAACTCAAGTTGAGTTTTTCTCAACCTAAAGTTAAGACTTAAAATGGTGATAAGTCTTTATAATCTATATGTGAAGGTATAGATATGACCCGAAATCAGAGTTTTTGTCTTTGAAAAAAAGTTTTAACCTTGTAGGAAGATGTTGAAAACTGTTTTAATCATCATAAGAGTCTGTATTTAAGTGACAACTAGAAGAGATTGATTTAAACAAAACCTACAAATATCTACAAAGCTGAGTGCTAATTTAAGTCACACATTTTGCTCCAGTGAAATGTTTTATAGCTTTTTTCTTATGATACCATTGAGGTTCAAAAATTCATAGCTTGAAAAGGCAACGTCCATGTATCACCGAGAATGCATTTGTTCGTCTGCCAGCAGCGAAGCCCCATACTTTTTCTCTCACCTGCCTACTAAGTAGTTGTGGGATTAATACATATTTCTTAGATTTGGCAGCACGTTTATCATATTGCCAAAGAAGAACCTGTGTTGAAAATTTGTAAGGTAAAAAGGGCATGATTAAATTTAGAATGATTAAATAGGAAATGTTTTCCCAAACCACGTCTCAAGCATTTCATGTACAGGTTTATCAGCAAAATACAAATGGGTTAGTAATGTTTCAAAACTTTTATAAAGTTTTATTTACATTTAATGCAAAGATGATATATTTTATGCCAAGGTGTGTTTCTTTCTGAAGACTGAAGGGAGAAGATACCAGCACTTTTAAATAAGTGGTAGAATTTTAATTAAAAGTTAATCCAAAGTGTTACGCATGGCACTAAAGCACACCGTCTTCCTGTGTCGTGTTAGGTATATATAGCTCAAGTGGTGCCCATTTTGGTATTATTTATAGTGTAATTTGTGCATGCATCAGCATAATTAAGCTTCTAGAAAATACCTTTTACCTAACTGCTTCTGGGGTCCATAGTGTGGTTAAAACATGAGTGTAACAAATCATGTTGAAATAACTCTTAACTTTGACTTACGCTGCTTTTAAGTAATAGGGGGGGTTGAGTTGACGTAAACTATCTGCCCTCACAGAAGACAACCTTTAGGACCTGTTACATTCAGGCAGGCATTGTAATTGCCATAATTTAGGAAGTTGTAAGACTAGTGGGACTGCAAACGTTGGCTGTCCCTTACGTCCACTCCTATATCCTCCTTTTTTAAAAAAAAACAAAGTGACTTAACGTTTTGTCTGGCACTAGTTTCTATTGTGTGTAGATTTTACCTAACTGTATGACAGAACAAGACCAGCAGGTGAGGATCAACTTTTGAATGGCTGCTGGAATTCTCATTTAATCTGAGTACTTCTATATTTTAGTAATAATCTCAGACATTTTCCATTAGGATTGGGGAAAATACTCTTCGTGTACTCCTGTTCCACTGATTGAGTTATATATTGAGCGTAAACTCAGCTTAATTGAACTTAGTTATTTGGGGGGAGATCCCCAACAAAAATAAGTATGGGTTCAGAGTGGAATTATAGCAGACATAGCTTTTTTAAAAAAAAAGCTGCTCTTTTTTCCTTTGCTTGCTTGATCATTGGGATTTTTTTTTTAATGCATGTCTTTTAAATTAATTGGGTAATGTTTTTCTAAAATTAAAATTTTCTTCTTCCTATAGCCCTGCCATAGGACAGGCTGAGGCTGAGTCTCAGTGTTGCCCTGTTCAGTCTGAGGCAAGTGGGATTTATTTTATTCCTTATAGGGGCTTTCACAGCTTTATGGCTGTTGGATATTTATGTCCCCAAACTTGCAGCAAGTTTGGTGAAGGCCCCTAAATTTAATTAAACTTAGGATTTTTATACTCTTTTGGCAGAGAAGGCTCTATATTAATATTCACGTTTGACTGTGGTGTTAATAAACATAAATAAAAATATTTGATATATGTAATTTACTTTGTGTTAACAGCCTCAGTAAAGCTGGTATAGCTATATCGAACTTCAGTAAATTAACAAAATTTGACGGTTTTGATTTGGAGGCATGAAATGTTTCGTTCAAATTTTCCACTTTCACTTTTAGGAAAAACTTGTCATTTTCTTACCAAACTGTTAAATTTAACCTCATGGATAAGTTTGATCATTGGAAATGCCACTGGTTACTGAAATCTGCATTCTTAATCCCAAAGTCAATGCTTTGAACATTAAGGTTGAAAGGTCATGTGGAAATGCTTGTGATTTTTTTTTAATATTTTCATACTTCACCACATTAGAGCAAATGTTAATGTAGAGCCCTGTGAAAGGTGGGAAGGTGGTGTGTGTGTGTGGTATGTATGCATATACACTACACATTGATAAAATAAAAGTAGTACAGACCTGTCAGTATGGGTAGATTACTATTTTTCAAGTAGCCAAACTGAAATTGAATCATGTGGTAAAGTTAGTACATTGAACTGTGGTTTTGGAACAGTCATTTTGAGGTTCATTTTCAGCCTTAGTGAATGATATTTTATGCAATATGCACACATTAAAAGTATCCACATTTGTTCCCAACTAAAATTTGCTTATATTTGGTGTGAAACATGTTTATGTGTGTATGTTGTGGGGGTAAGAAGGAACTGGAAGAGAGGCCAAAACATGAACCTGGATTACTTTTCGTTCTTTCCTGTGTCTAAGCAACTGTTCTATCCAGATAGCATTTTCTTTCAAACAGTAACAGCATATAATACAATGTTTAGCTAACCCAGGATTGTTTTCCTCGTGGTTTTAATTCTTGGAAGCATAAAGAAAAATTACTCATTATGTGAATTCCAAATTTTCAGTGTGTAATTAGAATATATGATTTTTCTCTGTAACTGAATCGTGGAAAGAAGAGTTTAATGTTTGAAGAAAATTTTGTTACAACAAAAGAATACATTCATACCTTTGTTCAGTAATTACACCTTTTACATCTCCTTAACTGGAGATGTTTCCTATTGCATCCACCATCCCCCAGTATAGTGAAATGTTCGAGTGAGGCTGCTGCTTGTGCTAATCTAATAGTGATAGTTGAAATAATTATAATTGAAATAGGCTCTTACATACTTGACTTCTGGGAGTTGGAGGGTCTCAGGGTGGCATAAATTGTTGAAGTTAATTTTCTTAATATCTCTGAAGTAGTATGATTTTGAGAATTACATAACTTTCAGGTGTCTATTACTTCCACTGGTGAACTTGGTAAATGAAAGGAAATGTGATAAAATTTTGTTTTGAGTAAACTGATACTTGTATTGGTTAGGGGATATAAAGAATATTTAAAATACAAAATTTTTGTATAAATCAGGTATGTCTTTTTAAAGAGGCAGTATTTATCTGCCTAATATTAAGTAACCTTTGTGTGTTATTTCAAAACAAAATCGGTTTTCTTGTAACTGTAACTTTTTATGGAAAAGTCTTCTAAAAGGAGAGCTTCAGTTATAAGACTATTGACTCTGAGGCAGTTTTGTAAGTAAACATTCCCCTAGTTACACTTCTGCTTGCTATCTCATGACTTGAATATTAGTGAAGGTTACTCTTTTTTTTTTTTTAACCCTTTCTCAGTATTTTATTTTCTGTCATCTGAATCACTTTAATAAATGACTTTTTTTTTCCTAGCGTAGAAATCCTCTTTGTGCTATTTCTTGGCAAAATAATAAACAGTTACTTTAATGATGTTGTGTATAGTGTTATGCACATAGTGGATATTCACAATTTTGTGATTAATGTTGAATTTTCAGAACAGTACTTTTAATATCTTGCTCTTAGGCAACCCCTATTATGGATCTAAATCAAACTATTGTGTAGGAAATGGGGAAAGCGGGATTTCAGTTTGAGCACCCTAATACTTGAAATATCTCCAACTTTACCCCAGTGTCTTCATGTTCTTACTTGGCATTTTTGTTGAGAAATAATCAGCTTGAAAGTTGCAATTTTTTTTAAAGATTTCTTCAGTAAAACTCAGGAGAATTGCTTCTTATAAGCATTGTTTTTTTGTTGTTGTTCTGAGCTCTATACATTCTTGCATAATAATTTGTCCATAAAGGGAAGAGCCTTTCATTTTCTAACCCTGGAAAAATAATAGCTTGAAACAATATATTAATTTGAATTTTTTAAACAATCTCTCTTTAAATCTGTTCAATTAATCTTACGTATCTTCGGGGAAATATCTTTATTTTACTAAAGCAGGATGTAGAAGTCATATTAAGGCAGAAATTGAAGATCTAAAGGAGCTCTTCACTGAAGCTAATTTGAACTATTTCTATCTGAAGCAAATTGAATACTGTTACTATAAATCAAGACTGATTCCTGGTTAGGTTCTTTAGAAGGCATATAATCAGCTATATTAGAATATGTTTGTGTGTATATTTTAATTTTGATCAAATTAACTACAGAGAAGATACATGTGAGTAAACTATTTAAATGATTGATAACTTGGACCCCATCCATTAATTCTAAATGCTGTAATGGTGTGTAAGGTTGTATTATGGCACAGCTTCAGTAATATGCTGTGTGTTTGGTCAGGGGTTTGTGTAATGCTGTGTTTGTAAAGAGGGAAAGGCCTTTTTTGGAATTCTCCTGGCCCTTTGGCATTCTTACTGTGTCTGAGTTTTGTTTTTTTGTTTTGTTTTTAAGCATTATTGTATTTAAAGAATCTGTATGCCTTCACTTTTGGTTAAATTTGAGGAACTGGCAGCGAAAATTATTGATGCTCAACTTTGATAAAAATGAAGAATGATGTTCATACAGACCAGTATTATTTGGGGGAGAGGTCTAATTATATAGTGTTATTAGGCTTAAGAACCTTAAATGTAGTGAAAGTTAGCCCTCCGGGTTTGCATTTGTGATTAAGGTTTCATCGAATCCTTTATTCCAGTGTAGCTTATTCTTAACATTTTATTCCTAAATGCTTGAGCAATCAGATGGAAATAAAATATGCAGCATCATTTCCTGTCTCTACTAATAAAACAAGTGAGCCAAGGGAAGAGTTACTGAAGTTTCTGTAGGTTTGAGTTAGAATAATATGGGGTGTGTGTTTATTGAGCAAAGCCTTCCTTTTAGTAGTTTGTTAGTATACTTCGAGGAGAAACAATAGGTTTACTTTTCAGCCCATGTTTTAAATCCACAATCTCTAATAAAATGAAATCAAGTATTTTGAAAATTGAATTTTAAACTAATAAAAGTTGCTTTCCTCTGTTCGAGTATGTCTACACACACTTAAATTTAGAAATTACCATGTTGAGATTTTTCCCCCCAAATCTATGCCCCCCCTTTTTTAGAGTAACCAAAACTTCCACATATACATATCGGAATACATAGTTTATTAAAAGTGAGGTATGTCCAATAGATACACAGTGTTTTAAAGTCATTCTCATAAAGTCACTCTAAATAAAGAGCCAATGTAAGGTTACTTTTGTAAGACTTAGGGAAAAAGTTTAAAATGTATTAATGTCAGGCTCTGAGGAAATTTAATGCACATTGACTTTTTAAAACTATGGATTGAACTCCTCAGTTTAATACAATTTGTGTTTTTGTTAACTAGCAGCAGAATTTCAGCATTTGCTACTTACTGGTAGAGAAGAAAAATCCCACAGCCCTGCCAGTACAGGTTAGTTTAATCTGTAAGTACCTGATGTTCCTATTTTTTTCAAACATATCCATATAACCCACACAAGGAAGAAAGCTGTGCAGTTACTTAAATGTGAGTATAACTAATAATAGATCCATTGGACACTTTTAAACACTCAGTTCTTGGGCCAAAGTAGCTCTAGGTTTGCTAATAACCTCAGTTGTAAGAGAGGTGTATTACTGCTCTTTTATATCTGGTTGTGGTTGACCCTAAATAAATACAATGTACATAAAAGGAAAAGATGGTGAAAGTTTCAATTGGCTATACACACGTGTTGGCATGTGATCTGGAGTGCAGGGCTCTGGGTCCAGGCTCTACTGAAGCCACTCTCATGGTGGTTACTCATACTTACCTTTTAACTTTTTACAGTATGAATCAACCTAAGAAAAAAGTCAAGTTTCCTTACCTCTAGCAGTGATAAATGGTGTGCAGTCATAAGCTAGAAAATGTTTTCATACTGTGTATTTTGTTAAATGTTTGTAGTAGCTCTTGCTGTAAATAAGTACTAATTTTGTTCACCTTTTTTTGTAAACTATAACCTATTCTGTTGTTGCACCACCACTGTGGGCTCATTTTACTTTGAATTAAGAATAACAAAACTTTTTAATATTCAAATGAAAACTGACTACCCATCAAGAAACCTAGACAAATTCCTTGTATGTTCCTTTTGAGGGGCAGTAAGGTCATAATGGCTTGTAAAAAAACATGTTAAGGTTTTTATTACTGTCATTGGTTCTATCAGAATTCATTGTTGTCTTGAACCATCTTTGAGAGTTTCCTTTAACCTTTAAATATTATGCTTTTGTGTTGCTAAAAATTTTAAATGCAAAGGTAAAAAGAATAAAGCATACAATTTGGTTTGCACAAGCCTGAACCATCCTTCAACTCTGTAGCATTGACTAGGATGCATGGCTACCTCCTTTACACCCTAAGTGTAATGATGTCTAATTTGAGAACATCTATCCATAAAACTAGTTGATCTTTTATTCCTATTAATTGGGGGTGGTGATTAGCCACTGAAAACAGACCATCTTAGTGTTATTTTGTTTGAAAGTCATGCATTTAGTTAATTAAAAATCTCAATATATCAACTGATAATAAAATTTTAAGATATCCACTTGTTTTTTTAATATAAAATTGCCTAAGGGCTTAAGTTTCATTGCCTTTCACAGTTTAATCTGTATAAGAAATGGCGTAGATACAGTGGAAATGGTTTTCCTTAAAACCATCTCTATAAAGCTGCCTTTCTGGTGAGTACTATTTTATACTTATATGTCACAATTTTTCCTTTTAAGTTTAACTGAAATGGGATACTGATCAAAGAAGTGAGCAGTCTGAATTTGTACACTCTTTAGATAATATCTGAATCAGAAATGTATTTTATTTAAAAGTTGAATATTTCACTTCCTGACATTTCCCTAATAATCCAGGATCACTTTCTGACTTTGATTTAACAGACTAACTGGAAAACCTATTAACATATAAATTGTTTCCTTTTAGTGAGATGGAAAAAATGTTTTTATTCAGAATTATCTAGTATTTTTACAAATATTAAGATTTTCCTTTTAGCTAACAACCAAAAGTGTTTTCTCAATGCTTTCATTTCCCACACTGCATAGGTGTAAAAGTTAAATAGCAGAATTTGTCTGTTCTCCGTGAAGCTGTTGTTGCAGTGATTCATGAGCTATTAAAGCCAAGGGTAGGGTTGAAGAAGGACTTGCCTGAAATGTTCCTGCAGACTAATGCTTTACAGGATTCCCTTTGAATGAGCTTAAAAATTTCAAGTGTATTTTTAAATCTCTCTAACCTTGCATGGAAAATGTGGATTAGAAATGCTGGTTTCTGAGACTGTGTATGCCAGCAGAAATTAGCCTCTGGGTATATTTCTAATTACTTTATGCCCTGTTCAGTACTTTCCTTCAGTGTAACACATGGATTTTTTTCCTCTCTAGTCTTAAACCACATCCTAGATGATGTCAATATAAGCTAAGGATGTTTTCATATTGTATTTCCTGCTGTTACCTTTGTAAACCAACAATGAACAGTAAGCTCCTAATACTTTTTAGTATGGAAAATGATAGTCTTCTCTAAAATAAACCTGAAAATTGATGTCTTGAGTATGTGATAATGGTGATGTATTCTTCTAGATAAGCACTAAACAAAGTATGGACCCTCAATTTATGTCTTTAAGATTTAAAGTGAAGTAAATTTCTAAGGAATTCTGTCCTTTCCTAGCAAGGATAAGCAGACATTGAAAATGTGGTAAGTATGTAACTGTGAATGCATGTAATAGTGGTGAGAGTAAGTAGCCAAATTTCCATAGCATAAAAATAACTTAGACATAAACAAGATTTCTTGAATTTCCTTTGCGACTTAATGTATGTGTGTCTAGCATTTTTACAAATTTGTGTGCACAATGATTAAATTGGAATGTACCTTACTCCTTTGTCTGGTTTCTTTTTGTTTTGTATGGTGCTTTAAATACTAATTTTATTTCAAGCTTTTTTCAGGGTAGAAATAAGTGGCTGATAAAGAAAATACCTTCAAGAAGAATTATTTAAATGTTCCTATTTTAAAACCCAGTGATGACTTTGAGTTTTCTTAAAGCGTTTTGTTTTTCAGCTCCAGTTAAAACTGACAATAGACAGCAGATCAGAAATGGGAGAAAACAAAAACAAAAACCTTTGTGCTCATTCTGAAATATTGTAGGAATTCATTATTGTCCGATAGTAAAATGTTGTTAAGCTAGTATTTGATTTTCATGGAAGCAGTGCTTTTTTAAAATAAGAGAAAAAGGTGATGAGGTTTGGAATCTCCCCTATTCTCCCTGGGGTGTTGTATTAAGAAGAAGATAGTAAATGGAAACATTTCACTTGATACATCATGGAAGGTGATTTTTTTCTGAGTAATATGTCCATTTCTTTTCAGACTAGCATTGTGTGAAGCAGTTCAGGATCCCAAAGGGTTTGTAGTAAAGAGGAGGCCCTTCTCAGTTCAGTCTACAGGTTTTATTTACCTTAGCATTATACTGGTAAGGAGTAAAATGGAAAAGCAAGTTCTACAAGGGGTATGATGGTAAGGGGGACCCGAACAAGCAAGGGAGAATAAATGGCTAGTCCATTTGTATGGTTAAATGATCTAGCTATACAAACAAATTGGGTAGCAAAGTTTTTAATGTGGGTAAATTAACTTATTGAATGTTGTAATTAAATTTTAACTCTAAAAATTTACCAACATAAAAGCTCTAGTAATTAGTCTATTTTTATGGTTTGGGGGGAAGAGATGTTCCTTAGTGTATAGAACCGTACACTAAGATTAAAACTCACAAAAGGCACTGAAGTTTTTTGTTTCTCTTTGAGGTAGTCTGGCGGGGGGGGGGGGTGTTTCCTAGGCTTTGAGAAAACCAAAACTACCATTTAAGAAATGGTGTTTTTTATTTTGATAGCTAAAGCAATTTTCAGTCTGTGTTTTCATCTAAAAGTTGAAGGATATTTGCTTCTTGCTAAAACTAAGCCTCTTTATTCCAGGGTTATGGTTGCCCATTAACATTTGAGTGCCTGTTCTTTACAAAAATAAATAAAATCTTTCATTTATTATTTATGATACTACTTGTCTAAGCCCATTTTATTAAGTTGTATCCAGAACAGTTTATATTGAGAATGATTAAAATAATAAGCATCAACTGTCCTGAACAGTTTTTTGGTGTGGAAAAGACAGGGCAGTTATTTTTATTAGAAATGGTGTGTCTGATGGGAGAAAATAAGAGGTAAATGAGGATATTTAGACTGTGGGTATATGGGGTATGTGATAAAGTGTTAATTGAAGTTGAACAGGTAGAATGAACCACAAGTGGTGTAGTCGTTTAGACTAAGCATAAGATTAGAGCCTGGTTTTATGACCGTAAGCAAGTTATTTCTCTCAAATGATGATAGTTACAAATTTCCTAGGCCTGTGAGAAAATGTAAAGGCACTTAGCCTTGTCACACCAGTGGAGATTGCAAGGATGGGGTGGAGGCAGGCTGGAAACCTAAAAATTTTTCATTTAGGAAATGCATATGAATGCCTACCATATGCTTGGATGCTATCCTATGTACAGATAGATAGGAAATGGATCTGAAAGGGGACCTTGGAGCTGAGGGTTTAAGAAGTCAGCCCTTGCAGAAAGTCTTGCTGGGTGACCGTATGCCAGGCAGAAGGGATAGTTGGTGTAGAAACCGGAAAGCATCACCTTTTTTGGAAGAACAAACAAATAATGAGTGGTGGGTTAGGAGGCGTTGTGGTGTAGTATGAGGATTTTGGAAAGGTTAGATAATAAGATCACACAGGACTGTGATTTGAATTTTATTCCAGTGGAAGTTATTGAAGGACTTTGAACTGGTGAGTAAATACATCTTTGGATTTTTAAAAGTGCACTCTCTGTTGTGTGTGGGTTGGGGGTCAGTGGGCATTATAAACACTAGTTAGAAAGCAGGAAGAACCCTGACTCAAGACAGAACTCAGCAACTTGTGTTACAAATTACTTTTCATTGGAAAAATTAGATGATACCAACCCTCTTTTAGGAGCAATGAAAAAGGCAACAAGGAGATTTGGAATTTAAACTTTTTTACACATGTCTGATCTGCAAGACTTTCCTTTAGGAAATATGTGCTGAGATCTAGTAAGATACTGAGACGTAAAAACAAAACCAAACTTATGTCTTCTTTAGAGTTGGGTAGATACTAATAAAGTCAAAATGCCTCCCAGTGGATGTCAATTTTGGAGAAAGGTAATTCCACGTGCATTGTGTCAGGATAAATGTGGCATTTGAACTAGGTCTTGAAGGATTGTTAGGATATGGACACATTGAAAATAGTGTTCAGGAAAAAGGAAAATCCAACAATATATAGAGTTATGTGAAAGAGCATAGGATAAGGTAATTTGAGGCTAATGTGTAAAGGTCTTGAATACCACATTCAGGATATACATTTTCTCTAGGAATTGGAGTGATTTAAAGAAGTTAGCACTGAATAGAGCTATGGTTTTGGACTTCACATCTCAGAAGTACCCCAGATCTGCATTCCCACATCACCAGAGGTTGCCATAATTTCCTCATTACTATTGGCCTGGTGATATGGGGGCAGTAGGATTCAGAAATTATTATTAGTCCTGACTGCTATTGAGCTGGACAAGTTAAAAGAATTTCTCGGGGTGTCTGGCTGGCTCAATAGAGCATGCAATTTGATTTCAGCGTCATGAGTTCAAGCTCCATGTTGGGCATAGAGTTTACTTAAAACACTTTCTTCTGTTCACCAAGTCTAGCTTAAAATGTTTTAGAAATCCCGTGTACCTCCGATCTTTGTTTTCCTTGGTTACCTTCCTGTAAATGCCTCAATTTTTTTTTTTTTGCCATTTTTCCAATGGTAAGACCTTGCTCCCCTCCCTCAATAACCTTTCTGTTAACGCCCACAGAAGTCCTGTTGCATATAATTGAACTCCCCTCTTATCTGAATTCTGCATAGAACCTTCCTGAAACTTGGTTCTCCAGTGAGGTACAATGTCTAATATTTGTTTTGAGTGAATGTGCTATTCATCCTTCCAGATTATTTGTACCTGGAGTTTGAGAGATCAAATCGGTGAGGGCTCATTACCTAAAATGAAACGAGTCATTTATAAAATACATGCATTCTGTTTGCCCTCAAGACGTCTTTATCCCTCTGCCTTTAATCCACAGACTCCTGAAGTTCCCCTTCATTGAAGTCTTTGGTATATTGTGTCGTGGGTGCTCAATAAATTTGAATGAATGGTTAATATTCTTTCTCTTTGAATATTAGTTTTAGTGCTGTACTACTGAAGACAATCATGTAACCTTCCTTGCAATTTGGTGTCTAAATGTATAATTGGTAATTAAGGTGTATACCGTGTAAGACTGCATTTCAGTGTTTGCTGGGTTCCTGATGGTGCAAAGCAATTCCGTATAAGGATCTAGTCACCTTTCCCACATCTCTTCAAATCTTTATCCATTGCCAACATCACCCGGTGCCACTACACATGCACTCGTCTGATGACTTTGCCCCCTAATTCATGAAGATAATAAAATCCAAGGCCCATAACTTCTAGATGCCCTATCTATGAAGTAACCTACAAATACCTACATTTACATTTTTTATTGGTTTGGACTAGGTATCCATTTTATAACGGCTGAGCCTTTTTGCTACATTCTGGAGTAGCATCACCACTTTTTTTTTTTTTTTTTTTAAGAGCAGTTTTAGATTTACAACAAAATTGGAAGGAACGCACAGGGATTTATCTTACACTTTCTGCCCTCACACATGTATAGCCTCTCATTGTTTACCAGAATGGCACTTTTTAAACCAAGGAAGAACCTACACTGATCTGTCACTGTCACCCTGTCGTTTGTACCGTAGGGTTTGCTCTTGGTGTAGTGTGTTCATTCTACATGAGTTTGGATAAAAGTAAGATGGCATATATTTGTCCTAACAGAGTTTTCATCCTAAAAATCCTCTATGATCTGCCTGTTCATCTCCCTCACTCCCACACTTAGCAACTACCTATTGTATTTTCTTTTGTTACTGATTCATTTCCTTTTTTTTTTAAATTTTTTTTTTCAACGTTTATTTATTTTTGGGACAGAGAGAGACAGAGCATGAACAGGGGAGGGGCAGAGAGAGAGGGAGACACAGAATCGGAAACAGGCTCCAGGCTCTGAGCCATCAGCCCAGAGCCCGACGCGGGGCTCGAACTCACGGACCGCGAGATCGTGACCTGGCTGAAGTCGGACGCTCAACCGACTGCGCCACCCAGGCGCCCCTCATTTCCTTTTTTGTAAGGATAGTTGACATGTATTAGTTTCAGGTGTACAACATAGTGATTGGACAGTTACATCTGTTATGGAATGCTCACCATGGTGAGCATAGTTACCATCTGTCAGCATACAGTTATTACAGTATTATTAACTGTATTGCTTGTACTGTGCTTGATCCCATTGACTTAAGCTGGAAGCTTGCATCTTCAATTCCTTCACCTTTTTTGTCCATCTCACCTCCCTCTTTGGCAACCACCGGCTTGTACTCTGTATAAGTCTTTCTGTTTTTGTTTTTTAGGTTTTACGTATAAGTGAAATCATACGTGTTTACTTTTCTGTCTCTTTTTTAATGTTTATTTTAGAGAGAGAGTGCATGAGTAGGGGAGGGGGCAGAGAGGGAGACAGAATCCAAAGAAGGCTCCGTGCTGACAGAGAACCCGATTGGAGGCTCAAACTTTCAAACCAGGGTATCATAACTTGAGTTGAAGTCAAGACGTTTAACCACCTGAGCCACCCAGGCTCTTCTGCCTTTCTGTCTTACTTCACTTAGCATAATACTCTTAAGGTTCATCTTTTGAATGGCAAGATTTCATTCTTTTTAATTATGATTGAGTAATGTATGCACACTATCCATTCACCTATTGATGGACACTTAGTTTGTTTTCCTATCTTTGCTATTGTAAATAATGCTGCAGTAAACATAGAGTTACATACAACTTTTCAGAATAGTGTTCTTGTTTTCCCTAGGTAAGTAATCAGAAGTGGGATTGCTGGACTCTATGATACTTGTTTTTAATTTTTTGAGGAACCTTCATACTGTTTTCCATAGTGGCTGCACCAACTACATTTCCACCAGCAGTACAGAAGGGTTTCGTTTTCTCATCCTCACCGACACTTTGATCATTTTTTGTCTCATAGTTTTGCTTTTCCAGAATGTCATATAGTTGGAATCATACAATATATAGCCTTTTCAAATTGGCTTGTTTCACTTAGAAATAAGCACTTAAATTTCCTCCATATCTTTTCTGTAAGAAACTGCCAAACCATCCTCCACAGTGTCTGTACCATCTTCCCATTGCTCCATTGGTCTCTAGTTGGTGTTGTCTGTGTTCCAGAGTTTGGCCATTTTAGTAGGTACACAGTGTTACCTCATTTTACTTTGTATTTCCTGATAACATATAATGTGGGGCATCTTTTCATATGTTTGTATCTTGGTAAGGTGGGTGTTAAGGTCTTTGGTCCATTTTTTAATTGGGTTGCTTATTGTTGAGCTTTATGAGTTTGTTGTATATTTTTGACATACAGGGTCCTTTATTAGGGACACCTGGGTGGCTTGGTGGGTTGAGGGTCTGACTTGATTTAGGTGATGTTGTGGTTCCTGAATTCAGCCCCGAAGTAGGACTCCACACTGACAGTGTGGCACCTCCTTGAGATTCTCTCCCTGTCTCTGCCCCTCCTGCACTCTGTCTCTCAAAATAAATAAATAAAAATTTTAAAAAGTCCTTCGTCAGATGTGTGTTTTCCAATTGCTTTCTCCCAGTTTGTGGCTTATCTTCTAATTTTGTTGATACAATTTTTTGCAGAGTGACTTTCACCTCCTTAGTAGTCTCTACATTATTATTATTTTTTGTGTGTGTGTGTATCTTCATGTTTCTCCTTATTTTAACGATTCCTCTTTTCCTTAAGGATAAAACTTGAATGATTGGAGTGGCGTTAGGGGTAGGAGTAATGAATGACACTCATGTTTTACTTCTCTATGTGGTTTAGAAGACCTTTCATAATCTGAGAATCTGGTTGTCTTCCGAGCTTCATTTCTTGTCATTCCCCCTGTGGTTCTCAGCCCAAGCTCTTTTTCTTCCTGTATCTCCAAATCTCCCTATTTGCCTTGGTTAACTTCCACTTCCTCATGTACCAAATTTTAGCTTGGACGTTATTTCTTTTTATAAACCCCCAAGTCTTCTTGATGACCTTCATTTGTGCTTTATTGATCCAGTTGTTTAACCTTTAATTTTACTTGTTTGTACTGGGTACAACCTCCTTGAAGGCAGGAGTATGTCTTATTCACTGCATTCCTAAAACCTAGCTTAGTGCTGCATGGTGCTTAATTAAAAAGGGGTACTCAATTGCTGAACCCAATTAACTTGCCAGTAGTGGCAAGTCATTCAAGTGGCAATTGATTCATCACAACAGATGAGAGGTCCATATAGGTGCACGCCTTTATTTGAACATTGTGCAATCTAAATCTGACTCATGAGTCATGCTGTTATTTTTAAGTAGGCTCTAGAAGATACTTATTGATTGGCCAAAGAATAACCGATTTTAACAGCAGAGTTCTCTTGGATAGAGCTGTTGTGAAAAACAGTGTAATTTGTATTTTTGCAGGAAGATGAGAAGGATTTTTTTTCATTTTTGTAGGATTTTTGTGAAGTAACTTTTCCTGTGTGATGTCTGTCAGAATAAAAACTTCCTGTTTCCTGGGACACCTGGGTGGCTCAGTTGGTTGTGTCTGACTTTGGCTCAGGTCATGATCTCGAGTTTCTTGAGTTCAATCCCAGCATAGGGCTCTCTGCTCAGAGCCTGGCGCTTGCTTCAGATTGTGTCTCCCTCTCTCTCTGCCCTTCCCCTGCTCATTCTCGGTCTCTCAAAAATAAAAGAAAGTTCCTGTTTTCCTACTTGGTGAAAGATTAGCTCTAGTTTAGTTTAAACACTTTATTTTGAGAGTTTGGTGCCTGGGCGGCTCAGTAGGTTAAGCGTCCACTCTTGGTTTTGGCTCATGTCGTGGTCTCACCGTTTGTGAGTCCAGCATCAGGCTCTGCACTAACAGTGAGTGCAGAGCCTGCTTGGGATTCTCTTTCCTGCTCTCTCTGCCCCTCTCTTTATTCTTCCTCTCTCTCTCTTTCTCTCAAAATAAGTAAATATAGGGGCGCCTGGGTGGCTCAGTTGGTTGAGCGTCTGATTTCAGCCTAGGTCGTGATCTCGCCATTTGTGAGTTCAAGCCCGCGTCAGGCTCTGTGCTGACAGTTCAGAGTTTGGAGCCTGCTTCAGATTCTATGTCTCCCCCTTTCTGCCCCTCCCCTGCTCATGCTCTGTCTCTGTCTCAAAAATAAACATTGAAAAAAATTTTTAATGAATTCAAAAACCAAAAGGAAAAAAAAGTATGAGCATGTGCAAGTGAGGGACGGAAAGAGAATCCCAAGCAAGCTCCACACTGAGTGACCGGCCGGGGGCTCAATCTCATGAACCTTGAGATCAAGACCTGAGCTGAATACCAGAGTCACGCTCAACTGACTGAGCTACCCAGGCACTCCTTGCTCTAGTTTAGAATAAAGGTGGGCTAGGCTAGGGATTGCAAGCTAAAATACCTCCAAGAACCAGAGAAGTAACAGAAATGAGTCAGGCCAATTGGAAAGTAGTGAACTCCTGTCCTTCTAAACAAGGTCCATGCCATGTGTAATCTTTAGTCAGGTTGCCAGATTGCATTTTTCTAGGGAATGTAGAAATCTTTTCAAGTTTGGCAAAAAAGATAGTTTTGTTTGAGAACTTAAGGAAAGCCTGAGTGGCCCAGTCAGTTAAGCATGCAGCTTCAGCTCAGGTCATAATCTCAGCGTTGGTGAGTTTGAGTCCCCCCCCCCCCGCCCCGTGGGCTCTGTGCTGACAGCTCAGAGCCTGGGGCCTGCTTCAGGTTCTATGTCTCCCTCTTTCTCTCTGCTCCTCCCCTACTTGCACTCTGTGCCCCTATCTCTCTCAAAAATAAATATTGAAAAGATTGTTAAAATATGAAACCCACTTGGGGCGCCTGGGTTGGATGCTCAGTAGGTTGAGCATCCAACTTTGGCTCAGGTCATGATCTCATGGTTTGTGAATTCAAGCCCCACATCAGGCTTGCTGTTGTCAGCATGGAGCCCACTCTGAATCCTCTGTCCCCCTCCCTTTTTGCCCCTACCCCGTTCATGCTCTTTCTCTCTCAAAAGTAAACATTTAAAGAAGAAATAAAGGAGACCCACTTGCAGGCCAGTTGTATGGGTTACCAGTGTGAGACTTCTTGGATGGAAGCTGATATTTGTGGGAATTTAGTGGGTGCCCAAAGCAAGAAACTCAGTCCCAGGGACAAAGATTTGATAATAGAGAAGAGGCAAATGATCTGTCAGCATGATGGAGCACTATGTGAGCAGGACTGAGACTGCAGTTGAGCCAGTAATTGGCCACTATGATCCAGCTGCAGGTTGCAGGTGGGAATAAATGCAGGTGTTCAGTATTATTTCAGTTCCTAGGAGGATTTTTGGCAATGCAGTACACCAAGAGTATTGAGATCACAAAAGTAAAACTTCAGAACCATCAGTGAGCATATTTGGGTGGGAGAGAGCATATCTTGGAAATAGTCTATTGACTTGAGTTTATTACTTTAGTTTTTGAAAAAGAGGTCATTCTGCCTGTGGTTCATAGTGCCTTTGCAACTGGCACTAAATGGTTCATCTCTATGATATCACCCTCAAAAACCTTTGATAACTATCCGGGTATGGACAGTCGTCTTTCTCAATCAACAAATAGTGATGAGACCATGTATTTCACTCTACTAGTTCATAATTACCAAGAGCACATAATCATTTACCTAGTCCCTGGAAATTTGTACAAAGTTCATACTGTCTTTTTAAAAAATCTATATATCCTTTTTTAAAAAAATATTTTTTAATGTTTATTTACTTTTGAGAGAGGGAGAGTGAGAGAGCAAGTGAAGAAGGGGTAGAAAGACAGGGAGATAGAGGATCCTAAGTGGACTCTGCACTGACAGCAGAAAGCCTGATGTGGGGCTCGAACTCATGAACGGTGAGTTCATAAACTGAGCTGAAGTTGGATGCGTAACTGAACCACCCAGGTGCCCCCATACTGTCTTTTTTAAAAATAAAAATTTGGGGGGCGCCTGGGTGGCTCACTTGGTTGGGCGTCCGACTTCAGCTCAGGTCATGACTGCGCAGTCTTCAGTTTGAGCCCCACGTTGGGCTCTGTGCTGAAAACTCAGAGCCTGGAGCCTGCTTTGGATTCTGTGCTTCCCTTTCTCTGCCCCTCCCCTGGTCACACTCTGTCTCTCAAAAATGAATAAACATTAAAATTTTTGCTGGGGTGCCTGGGTGCCTCGGTTAAGTGTCCAGCTTCAGCTCAGGTCATGATTTCTCAATTTGTAGGTTCAAGTTGTATGCAGAGCCTGCTTCAGATCCTCTCTCCCCCCCTCTCTCTGCTCCTCCCCCACTTGTGCTCTCTCAAAATTAGAAAAAATTATAAGGGACGTCTGGGTGGCTCAGTTGGTTAAACATTGGACTTCAGCTCAGGTCATGATCTCACAGTTCATGAGTTCGAGCCCTGTGTTAGGCTCTGTGCTGACAGTTTGGAGCCTTCTTCGATTCTCTCTCTCTCTCTCTCTCTCTCTCTCGGCCTCTCCCCTACTCGTGCTCTGTCTCAACAGTAAACATTAAAAAAAATTTTTTTTAAGTTAGAAAATAGGGAGAACATGTTATTGGAGAAAGGTAGAATTAATATTTTGGACCTCCTAGCCGCTGCTTACAAACACAGTAAACTAGTTCAATCACTTTGGAGACCAATTTGGCAAAATTCAGTGAAGTTGGAGATGTACATATTCCTAGACCCTCTGTACAAGGAGATGTACCAAACCTTATTGTGGTATTTGTAATTGAAAAGTTGGAAACAACCGAAATGTTCATCAATAGAGAACTGGATAATTTAAGGATATATAGAAAAATGCAGAAAAATACAGTTAAAATGAACCATGAGTTATGTGTATCACCATGGAAAAAAAATAACATTGTCCAGTAAAAGGTTGGGTAAAGGTATGTACCATATTGATGACCTTTAATTAACATTGGATAACATGCAACATGATAGTATTTATGCATTGGTGTATGTGTAACAAGTATGAAGACTTACATGTGAATGAGAATACTAAATACACATAGAAGTTACCTCTTGTGGGGTAGGGTGGATAACATGTTTTACCTGTATCTCATATTTTCTTGATCTGGAACAAATAGGGGCGCCTAGCTGTCTCAGAGGAGCATGTGACTCTTGGTTTTTTTTTTTTTTTTTTTTTTGTAGCATAGACATTTTATTTTTTATTTTTTTATATATATATGAAATTTATTGACAAATTGGTTTCCATACAACACCCAGTGCTCATCCCAAAAGGTGCCCTCCTCAATACCCATCACCCACCCTCCCCTCCCTCCCATCCCCCATCAACCCTCAGTTTGTTCTGTTTTTAACAGTCTCTTTTGCTTTGGCTCTCTCCCACTCTAACCTCTCTCTTTTTTTTTTTTTTTTCCTTCCCCTCCCCCATGGGTTCCTGTTAAGTTTCTCAGGATCCACATAAGAGTGAAACCATATGGTATCTGTCTTTCTCTGTATGGCTTATTTCACTTAGCATCACACTCTCCAGTTCCATCCACGTTGCTACAAAAGGCCATATTTCATTTTTTCTCATTGCCACGTAGTATTCCATTGTGTATATAAACCACAATTTCTTTATCCATTCATCAGTTGATGGACATTTAGGCTCTTTCCATAATTTGGCTATTGTTGAGAGTGCTGCTATGAACATTGGGGTACAAGTGCCCCTATGCATCAGTACTCCTGTATCCCTCGGATAAATTCCTAGCAGTGCTATTGCTGGGTCATAGGGTAGGTCTATTTTTAATTTTCTGAGGAACCTCCACACTGCTTTCCAGAGCGGCTGCACCAATTTGCATTCCCACCAACAGTGCAAGAGGGTTCCCGTTTCTCCACATCCTCTCCAGCATCTATAGTCTCCTGATTTGTTCATTTTGGCCACTCTGACTGGCGTGAGGTGATACCTGAGTGTGGTTTTGATTTGTATTTCCCTGATAAGGAGCGACGCTGAACATCTTTTCATGTGCCTGTTGGCCATCTGGAAGTCTTCTTTAGAGAAGTGTCTATTCATGTTTTCTGCCCATTTCTTCAGTGGGTTATTTGTTTTTCGGGTGTGGAGTTTGGTGAGCTCTTTATAGATTTTAGATACTAGCCCTTTGTCCGATATGTCATTTGCAAATATCTTTTCCCATTCCGTTGGTTGCTTTTTAGTTTTGTTGATTGTTTCCTTTGCTGTGCAGAAGCTTTTTATCTTCATAAGGTCCCAGTAATTCACTTTTGCTTTTAATTCCCTTGCCTTTGGGGATGTGTCGAGTAAGAGATTGCTACGGCTGAGGTCAGAGAGGTCTTTTCCTGCTTTCTCCTCTAAGGTTTTGATGGTTTCCTGTCTCACATTTAGGTCCTTTATCCATTTTGAGTTTATTTTTGTGAATGGTGTGAGAAAGTGGTCTAGTTTCAACCTTCTGCATGTTGCTGTCCAGTTCTCCCAGCACCATTTGTTAAAAAGGCTGTCTTTTTTCCATTGGATGTTCTTTCCTGCTTTGTCAAAGATGAGTTGGCCATACGTTTGTGGGTCTAGTTCTGGGGTTTCTATTCTATTCCATTGGTCTAGGTGTCTGTTTTTGTGCCAATGACTCTTGGTCTTGGGGTCATGAGTTTGAGTCCCACATTCAGTGCAGAGAGCTTACTTTAAAAAAAAAATAAACAATAGTTTTTCCCTGGCTTGTAAACATAGTTATGTGCATTTTTCACTTTTTGTTCTTGTTTCTCTGAAGTTCTTTTTAGAGGTGAAGGAGATAGGGGTCACATAGTAATATGACGTTTTTATTCTTTATACTGGGAATTTGTAATGTAAATTTCTAAAGTATTTAATCATCACAGAGACTTAAAGCCTCATTTTTTTCTTAAAGTTTTAGATTTATTTTTGAGAGTGTGGGGAAGGGGCAGAAAGAGGGAGAGAGAATCCCAAGCCGACTCTGCACTGTCAGCATGGAGCCCAACAAGGGGCTCAAACTCCCGAACCGTGACATCATGACGTGAGCTGAAATCAAGAGTCAGACATAACCAGTGGAGCCACCCAGGCACCCTGAAGCCCCATTTTATATTAAAAGTTTTCCTTAAATTTCTGTGCATTAGAATTTTATCAGGGGCACCTGGGTGGTTCCCTTAGTGAAGTGTTCAACTTTGGCTTAGATCTTGATCTTGCAGTCCGTGGGCTCAAGCCCCGAGTTGGGCTCTGTGCTACAGCTCAGAGCCTAGAGCCTACTTCAGATTCTGTGTCTCCCCAACTTGTACGTGTGCACTCACTCGCTCTCAAAAAAAAAAAAAAAAAGTTTTATCAGGAATGTCCTACCTTCCTGGAAATGAACTCTTAGTTTGCCAATTTATTATACTTAACATACCTTCCACCCTTTCAATAATCAGCTTTATGTACAACCAAATGGCATCTAGTGATTTCCTTCTCTCCAACTCCGTAATTGCTGTACTTTTTATGTGTTTTTTTGATGTCAAGATTTCTAAAGAGTACCACATACAATGTTTTAAATTTTACAGGAGCCTAGGAGTGTCTGGGTAGCTCAGTTGGTTGAGTGTCCGACTTTGGCTGTTAGGATCTCTCGGCTGTTGAGTTCAGGCCCCGCGTTGGGCTCACTGCTGTCATCACAGAGCCTGCTTCCAGATCCTGTGTCCCCCGCACGCCCCACTATCCGGCACCTCTCCCCTGCTCATACTTCTTCTTTCTCTCTAGAAAATGAATAAACGTTTAAATTTACAGGAACCCAACCAATACATTGGCCTTAATTTTATTGCTGACAGAACGTATCTAAATGTGAAAGAAAAAAGGTGATGCATCTAACTTCAGAAATTCACATTCTGTTGAAAATTGTGTTCCTGTAAGTTTGTTTCAGTTTGCTCATCTCCAGGCTGTGCTCTAGTCTTCCACTCCCCAGGGCTGAGGTAGGTGCTCTCTTTGTATTCTCCTAGAACTTTGCTGTACTTCCAGGAATGGGGATAATAATGAAACTTGCCTCATAAGATTATTGTGAAGGTTAAGATCAAACGTGGTACTTCATGCGAAGAATTTAAAATTGTTCTTAGCTCAGTAAAAGTAGCTGTTTTTTTCCCCACTTAAAAAATTTGTTTTTATTCTTAAGTAGGGTTCTCTCTCCTGTAGGGGTCGAACTCATGACCTCGAGATCAAATGTCTCATGCTCCGCTGACTGAGCCAGCCAGGCTCCCCTCTTTCCTTTTTTTTTTTTTTTTTTTAACATATCCAACACAAAAGAATATACAAACATGCTTATCATACTTTTGCTTTTCTTTAAGTTGAAGTATAACTGACTACTTTTACTTGTAGAGTTTTATTATTCATTACTTATATATAGATACAAGATAGATATGGTTCTGTCTGTCTCTAAGCTGTGGGAGATTGGAATCATGGGATGCTAAATCATAATAAGGTTCATCCATGTTGTCTTGTTTAGCCATAGCACATTTGTTTCCACTGTTGTACAGTATTCTGTTGTGCGATATACCAGAATTTATTGATCCATTTTCGTTTTTTTTTAAATTTTTTGAAAGTTTATTTATTTTGAGAGAGTGAATGGAGGAGGGGCAGAGAGAGAGGGAGAAAGAGAATCCCAGGCCGGCTCTGTGCTGAGCCCTATGTGGGACTCAAACTCACGAACTGTGAGATGATGACCTGAGCTGAAACCAAGAGTAGGACACTTAACCAACTGAGCCACCCAGTCCCCTCGATCCATTTTCCTTTTGATGGACATTGGGATTCCAGTTTTTTGCCTTTATAAACAGTATTGCTGTAAGCATTATAACCTCTGTCTCCTGGTGCACACATGAAAGGGTTTTTCCAGGGGTGGAATTGCTGTGTGATAGAGAATGCCAATAATAAACTTTATTAGAAAATGTCAAATGGTTTCCCAAAGTAGTTGCATCAGTTTATACCCCACCAGTGATATATAAGGGTTCCCATATAAGAATGTCCTCTTTGGGGCACCTGGGTGGCTCAGTTGGTTCAGCGTCCAGCTTCAGCTCAGGTCATAATCTCATGGCTCCTGAGTTTGAGATCTGCATAATACTCTCTGCTCTCAGCACAAAGCCTACTTTGGATCCTCTATGTCTCTCTCTCTCAAAAGTAAACACACACATAAAAATATCTAATTCAACATTTAGGGTTCTCAGATTTTTATTTTTAATCTTTTTCCCTCCCTCCCCACTTGCTGGTTTTCACATTTTTATTTAACGTTAAAAAAAAGTTTAATGTTTACTTTTGAGAGAGAGAGGGAAACACAGAATCCCAAGCAGGCTCCAGTCTCTGAGCTGTCAGCATAGAGCCCGATGCGGGGCTTGAACTCACAAACTGTGAGATCATGACCTGAGCTGAAGTAGGACACTTAACTGACTAAGCCACCCAGGCACCCCTAATATTTTATTTTTAAGTAATCTCCATACCCAGCATGGGGCTTGGACTCACAACCCCAAGGTCAAGAACCACATGCTCCACTGACTGAGCCAGCCATGAGCTCCAAGGTTCTCACATTTAAATATTTTTTTGCCAATTAAGTGTGCATAAAGTACCTTCTGGTCTCATCTTTCACTTTTTCAGCTAACTTATTCTCTCTGATCCTCTTTCTTTTCTCATACAAAAATAGATTTTTTCTTTGTTCTGATTACAAAATTGACTCATACATAGTCATTTTTCAACAAATAATTGTGTGCCAAAGTGTGCTGCAACATCCTAGGGGAGAGATGAAGACAGCAATGAAAAAACAGGCAAGCCTCTCCCCTCACGGAGCTTCCATGCCAGTGTCAGAGATTAGCAAGAGGCAAAGGAAGAGAAAAAAGCTAATTTTGAATTTCTGATACTGATAAGATGCTGTGAAGGCACTTCACAAGGTACTAAGGTAATAATGGTAAAATAATAGTGGTTGGTGGGGATGGAACTGCTCTAGACTGGATGATCAAGGAAGGCCTTTCTGAGGAAATGAATTAATTATATGTGAGCTGTATCTGAGTAATGAGAAGGAGACAGCCACGCAGAGAAGGAGTTAGCTTAGCCATGTGAAGAATGAAGGTAGGCTAAGAGTGTTGCAGGCAGTGGGAGCATGGGTGGGAATCATGAGGTGAGAAACAAACTCGTAAAGAAATTGGAACTACCCTCAATCCAATCATCCAGAGATAGTGTGTTAGATTTTGATGCGTGTTCTTCCAGACATAGCTGTGTGTATTTTGGTCTTTCCCTCCAGGTTCTGGCATATTAAGTGGTAGACTTTCTGCTTTTATTAGTGGTTCCTTTTTTGTATTTTAAGATAATGTTCATATACATACCTTGATTCATCAAGAATGAAATTGATTCACTCTATTAAATGTGAGGAAATTATCATAATTTTATTTTTTCCCATCCTCCTACCCAACCTCTTGGGTTTTTTGTTTTTTGTGTTTTTTTTAGTATTAGTGGATTAACATTGTGGGCTTATTCATGAATTGTAGCACATTTAATTTTTTTAAGGTTTATTTTTGAGAAAATGCAAACAGGGCAGGGGCAGAGAGAGGAAGACAGAGGATCCAAAGTGGGCTTTGCACTATGAGTTTCTGTAGTGTAGTGGTTACCACGCTCGCATAACGACAATGTGGACTCCACACTGACAGCAGTGAGCCAGATTTGGGGCTCCAACTTGAGAACTACGAGATCATGACCTGAGCCAGAGTCAGAAGCTCAACCGACTGAGCCACCCAGGTAGCATATTTCATTTCTGCTTCATAGCCATAATTACTAATTTAGCTTTAAAAGCGTAAACATTAACTGTTAGTCCTTTGATATCACAAATTCCTTGGGGCACCTGGCTGGCTCAATTGGCAGATCACTTGACTCTTAACTTCAGGATTATGAGTTCAAGTCCCACGCTGGACATGAAGCCTACTTTATTTATTTTTTTTTTTAAATTTTTTTTTTTCAACGTTTATTTATTTTTGGGACAGAGAGAGACAGAGCATGAACGGGGGAGGGGCAGAGAGAGGGAGACACAGAATCGGAAACAGGCTCCAGGCTCTGAGCCGTCAGCCCAGAGCCTGACGCGGGGCTCGAACTCACGGACCGCGAGATCGTGACCTGGCTGAAGCCGGACGCTTAACCGACTGCGCCACCCAGGCGCCCCGAAGCCTACTTTAAAAAAAAAAAAAAAATCCAAACCAAAAATGTGTTTTGTTTTTTCACTGGTTGGTTGGCTAATTCAGGTGCATTTTTTTTTATAGTTTACTTTTTTTTTTTAAGACTATTTATTTTGAGAGAGAAGGAGACCATGAGCAGGGAACAGGCAGAGAGAGAGAGAGGGAGAGAGAGAATCCCAAGCAGGATCCATGATGTCAGCATGGTGCCCAACATGGGGCTCGATCTCACCAACTGTGAGATCATGATCTGAGCCAAAAGCAAGACTCAAGTCAGACGCTTAACTGACTGACGCAGGTGCCCCCAGGTACATTTTAGAGAAAACCGTATATAGTTGGTGTGTGTATGTATTTGTGTATATACATATATACACATATATATGTGCGTGTATATATATATATGTGTGTGTGTGTGTGTGTGTGTGTGTGTGTGTGTATATATAGTTTATTTTATTTTGGAGAGAGAGTATTAGTGGGGTTGGGGCAGAGAGGGGGACAGAGGATGTGAAGCAGGCTCTTTGCTGACAGCACAGAGCCCAATGTGGGGCTCAAACTCATGAACTGTGAGATCACGACCTGAGCCAAAGTCAGATGCTTAACTAACTGAGCCACCCCATAGCTGGTATATTTTTTGACTTTTTATATTTGAGAACATTTTTCTGTTGCCTTCAAACATGGTCAGCAATTAGGCTGGATCAAGATTTCCTATCAATATTCTGTAAGTTTTGTACCTACTGGTGTCTAATGTTGCCAAGAATGAGACCACACCCCCCCCTTTATATATAAACTAATTTTTGTCCGCGTTTTTTTAAGTTTATTTATTTTGAGAGATGGGGGAGGGGTAAGGGAGGGACAGAGAAAGAGGGAAAGAGAATCCCAAGCAGGCTCCATGCTGTCAGTGCAGAGCCGGATGTGGGGCTCGAGGTCAGGAATGCTGAGGCAAAATCAAGAGTTGGATGCTTAACTGAGCCACCTAAGCACCCCTGTCTGTATTTTTGTATGATTCTTTAGATTGAAGTAAAATTGGTATATAACATTATATAAGTCTGAGGTATATGACTTTTAAAAAAGATTTTATTTTATTTTATTTTTTTTTAATACAATCTATACCTCCAATCTGGGGCTTGAACTGAAGACCCTGAGATCGTGGGTCACATGCTCTACTGACTGAACCAGCCAGGTGCCCCATATGTGACTTACTTGGTGTGTGTGTGTGTGTGTGTGTGTGTGTGTGTGTGTGTGTGTGTGTGTATATATATATATATATATATATATATATATATATATATATCTACTAGCTTCCTGGAGGGCTATTTTGAGAAATGTTTTGAGGCAGACTACGCTTATTGGGAAAGAGTACTGTGACTGATTAGTGATGTCTGCCTCGGTGAGGGAGAGTATAGTGGTATCTAATATGCCAGGACACTGCCATCTTGCCGTCCCTAAGGTAGCTTAGATTGTCCTCATGAAGAGATTAGGGACCTGATTGGAGACCACTGAGGGCCCTTTGAATCCAGTGATGCCAGCCTGCATCCAAAAGCAGCAGAGGCCCCAAGGATTCTAAGACCACAGACCCAGAGGACTGGCACTGCTCTGTGTCAAAAGCCGTAGAAACCCCCCCTATGGCCTACAGCATAATGTCCAAGTGCCTTCTTAGCCTTTTGTGGCCTCCATACCTTCTTTAATATATCCTGTGGTATAGTTACCCCAAGCCAATCCCTGGTCCCTATACATTTTTATAATCTTTTCTTAGCGTTTGTCTACTCTGCCATGGTGTGTGGAATGTTCTTGGAGAATTAGGATGTCAAAGTTGGAAGAAATCTTAGATATCACTTAGATATCCAGGGCTCCCAGCCCTGGGTATATAGCAGAGTCACTGGGAAAGCTTTTAAAAAGTATTTTCAGGGGTGCCTGGGTGGCTCAGTTGGTTAAGCGTCTGATTTCAGCTCAGCTCATGATTTCACAGTTCGTGAGTTCGAGCCCCGCATTGGGCTCTGTGCTAACAACTCAGACCTGGAGTTGCTTCAGATTCTGTGTCTCCCTCTCTCTCTCTGCCACTCCCCCATTCACATTCTGTCTCTCTCTGTCTCTCAAAAATGAATAAATGTTAAAAAATAATAATAATAAAAATATATTTTCAGTTCTCAGCCCTAGGGTTTTTTACTTAAGAGATCTGGGACACAGATTTGGCATGTGCATTTTTATTTTGCAAACGTTATTTCTGTGCATTATCCTTTACTCTGTACTCATATATATATGTTTGTAATAGTGCACAGTTTTATGATTTGCAGTTTGTTACACTTTTCTATGTTGCTACCATCTCCACAATTACTGTTAGGAAAGCTGAATAATAATTTGGATTATTTAGTTATTTCTTGATGATTGATAACTTAAGTTTCCTAGATTTTACTTTTATAAATGACTATGCTGTGGCTATCTTCCTACATGTAATACATGATTTTGTAAACGAGCCAAACTGGACATTTGACATAAGATTAAACTAAAGCTTAGGGAGGTAGGAGGCTTGCTTCTTGTCGTACAGCCCAGGAGGGAGGAGTAAAGCTTGAACCTGATGGTCTGACTTCCAATGCAGTGCCCTATTTCTCACACCTAGTCTTTCCTGTCCTGTCTCTGTACAGCCAGATCCTAGTCTTCCCACAAAAGTTTGTATAAATATCACTTGCTTCACAAAGTCATTCCTCACTCACCTAATTGGAAGAAATTTGTCATCTTCAATGTCCTTCCCAAATTACCTACAGTGCTTTTTTCCATTTTCACTTTTGACCTTATTGATAGTGACACTTTTATGTCTTAGCTCCATTGCTAGAAGCAGTATGCACAGTGGCTAGGATTTGGGGCTCTGGAACTGTGGGGTTCTAATTTCCTTACCACTTCCTAGCTATGTGATCTTGGGCAAGCTACTCAACCTTTAAACTTGACTTTTCTCACCCTGAAAATGGGGTTTAGTGAGAGACCAAGCGTAAAACACAGTATCTGGCACACAGCATATAGTTTATTTTAATTTTTCTTGTTAATGTTTTTATTAATAATGTCATTCATGGCAAGCTTCTTGAAAGCCAGATCTAGTGCTTGATACATAGTATGGGCTCAATAAATATTTGATAAGTGAAGAATAAAATCAATTCTTAGGGTATGTAATCTCCCCAGACACTTCAAATGATTGTTGGTTTGTAAGATACCATGCTTAAGTATCTCATATATGACACTGCTGGTACCCTTCTAAGCAATCATTGACACTCACTTTGCTGGCAGCAAGCCCAACTAGCTAGTACCTTGTCAGTAGAGCTTAGCCACTCAGAACCCAGCACCTTAGGGTGATGTATATTCTAATTGGGCATTTCTGGTCCAGACACAACTTTTGTGAAGCCAACCCATCAACATTTTTATATTTTGGAGTTAATGAAAAGGAACTTTTATTTAGAAGTTGAGATTGTTATACATGGATTTGTTTTTGTAATTTAGTGACCAATCTCTTAGTTTTACTTGACCAAGAAATTTGGATCTGAAGATTTCTTTCACTGTTTTTTGTTTTTTAAAAAGTTAATAGTTTGTACCATTGAGTCTAGGGTATGTTGTTTTATTTAAAATTTTTTTCAATGTCTATTTATTTGGAGACACATAGGCAGAGCATGAGTAGAGAAGGGGCAGAGAGAGAGGGAGACACAGAAGCCAAAGCAGGCTCCAGGCTCTGAGCTGTCAGCACAGAGCCTGACACAGGGCTTGAACCACAAACTGCCAGATCATGACCTGAGCCGAAGTCGGATGCTTAACCGACTGAGCCACCTAGGCGCCCCTAGGGTATGTTGTTTAAAAGTTTTAATATTTTGGGGCGCCTGGGTGGCGCAGTTGGTTAAGCGTCCGACTTCAGCCAGGTCACGATCTCGCGGTCCGTGAGTTCGAGCCCCGCATCAGGCTCTGTGCTGACTGCTCAGAGCCTGGAGCCTGTTTCCGATTCTGTGTCTCCCTCTCTCTCTGCCCCTCCCCGTTCATGCTCTGTCTCTCTGTCCCAAAATAAATAAAAAGCGTTGAAAAAAAAATTTTAAAGTTTTAATATTTTAAGGAAACTGACAGGAGAAAAAGGAATGAAGCTGTCTTTAATAATACCTTGAATTGATACTCATATCTTTCTGTATGCAAATTGCTGCTTTCTTGAGACATTAGGCAGGTTTCTATAATTTGCTGTTTGTGGATTAATGTCCACTTTTGATACTAAAAAAAAATAGAGCTAGAGCATAGCACTGAGGTAATTGAAGTTTAGTTTCATGGATCTTCAGCCATCTTGATGATAATGGTCTAACGCTCTGAATGTATGAATTTCCCTGTCTGACCCCGTCCCTAATCTCTCCACTGCTGGGAGATTGCCACCCCATCTCAAGATCCAGCTAAACCTTAGGGTCAGGACCAATGTGCTCCTGCGCTCAGCTGTTGAACTCATTCTGACTTGAATGTAGTTTCAGTGTCTGAGTCCATGTCCCATTTCCACCTTCTCTACTCGTACTTGAGCTTTCAGAACTGACCCTCTTTTTGCCCACTCATTTGTTCTGCTTCACTCTCAGCACTGCTGTCTCTGAGTCCCCAACCAGCTGATGCCCCCCCTTCTGTCATATCTCTTATGATTCTTTTTTTTTAAATGTTTTAAATGTGTATTTATTTTTGAGAGAGAGCAGTGAGGGATGGGGGCAGAGAGAGGGACACAGAGGATCTGAAGTGGGCTCCTTACTGAGTGGAGAGTCCGACAGGGGCCTCGAACTCAGCAGCCGTGAGATCATGACCTGAGCTGAAGTCGGATGCTCAACCGACTGAGCCACCCAGGCGCCCCTCTCTCTCATGATTCTTACTGAACTGCTAAACTGGCTCCGTTCCCACATATGACAATAGAGCAGACCGAAGAGACATGGGCTGCAGCAAACCAAAGTTGATATCTGTGCTCCTGCCCCCACTGCACTGTTGCCACTTCATCTGTGATGGGACCTTTCTACCCAGTACTGCATCACGGAGCTTTTCTCACAAGCTCATTAGATGGGCCTGGATGTTTTTTTCACTTCTTCCCTTCTGGTTCCAGTGAATCTGTAGAACATTTTGGGATGCTGGCAAATGAATGATTGAAATGGGAAGCCTTTTCCAGTTCCCTATATGAGAATTTGGCCCTTCCTACTCTTTGCATCCATAACTCTATTATTTGCCTCGGTTATGGTAAAATAATGAAGAGAGTATATGTAAAATATAATGTGTGTGTGTGTATATATTATGTATATATGTATATATATATACACATATATGTAAACATTTAAAAAATAAAAATGAGACTCTTGTAATCAGAAAAAAACTCAGGTGTGTGTGTGTGTGTGTGTATATATATATATAGTATACATTATACAATATATCAGGTGTGTATGTATATGTATATATATATAATATATATATTATATACACCTGATTTTTTCTGATTATAAGATTCTCATCTTTTTTTATTATTTATTTATTACATTTATTTATTTTTTGAGAGACAGAGACAGAACACGAGTAGGGGAGGGGCAGAGAGAGAAGGAGACACAGAATCCGAAGCAAGCTCCAGGCTACGAGCTGTCAGCACAGAGCCTGACGCAGGGCTCGAACTCACAAACCATGAGATCATGACCTGAGCCGAAGGCGGACACTTAACCGACTGAGCCACCCAGGCACCCCTTTTTATTTTTTAAATGTTTGTTTTTGAGAGACAGAGACCGAGCATGAGCGGGGGAGGGGCAGAGAGAGATGAAGACACAGAATCCGAAGCAGGTTCCAGGCTCTGAGCTGTCAGCACAGAGCCCCACGCAGGGCTTGAACCCACAAACCGTGAAATCATGGCCTGAGCCAAAGTTAGACACTTAACTGGTAGAGTCACCCAGGTGCCACAAGATTCTTGTTTTTAAAAATGTAGAAATAGGGGCGCCTGGGTGGCGCAGTCGGTTAAGCGTCCGACTTCAGCCAGGTCACGATCTCGCGGTCCGTGAGTTCGAGCCCCGCGTCAGGCTCTGGGCTGATGGCTCAGAGCCTGGAGCCTGTTTCCGATTCTGTGTCTCCCTCTCTCTCTGCCCCTCCCCCGTTCATGCTCTGTCTCTCTCTGTCCCAAAAATAAATAAATGTTGAAAAAAAAAATTTTTTTTTTTTAAAAAATGTAGAAATAAAGTATGGCTTGTGATTGAGATAGTAGAATGAGTCCATGCTTCAACATAGTCCCTCGGCCTCACACACCCAGGAGAAAATGGAAAAAGAAAAAACAGATAAATTCATGTGACTAAAAATGTAGAAGAAACCCCTAGTGGTGAGTGGGGCTCACTTTAGGACTCAGACTCTGGGTCTAAAACCAAGGTGGCTAGGAGTGTGACCTCTTTTGGTAAAACAGACCACCTTGAGAGTTCCATGACTGAGGTGAATGAGCTGGAATAGGGAAGTGAAGCCAGGGCCCGGGATTTCAGCTTGTGGAAACAGACAGAATGGTTGAGTCTATTGCTTTGTGAAAAACTGGGCCCAGTGACAGTGAGAAAGGCAAACATGGTGTGTTTGTGTTTTAATGTTTATTTCTGAGAGAGACTGAGTGGGGGGAGGGGCAGAGAGAGAGGGAGACACAGAATACAAAGCAGACTCCAGGTTCCAAGCTGTCAGCACAGAGTCTGACGCGGAGCTCAAAGTCATGAACCGTGAGATCATGACCTGAGCTGAAGATGGACACTTAAACAGCTGAGCTAGCCAGGTGCCTCTTCTCAGTTGTTCTTTCACATAAAATCATGTTCTTTGAAAAAAGTGGCTAGTTCAACTCAACGATCACACATGTACTTTTCCATGAACCCACTCTCGTACTTCTATGTGCAGCAAAAGTGCATTATGCGTATTTCCCACATCACTCAGAGTTTTAAAAAAGACGTATTCATGGGTCAAAGTTTGATAAGATTAAACAGTTTTTATTGCCTCATCAAGGGCATTCTTAAGTGTAACTGTTTTTTGTTTTTTCTTTTTGGTGAATGCATGACGATGAAGAATACAATGACCACTGGGACAGTTTGGTACCAGTGCCGGCATTCATGCTCAGTTGCCAGCTGTTTTACTCATCATTGCTTTTGTATCATCAATGCAAATGTCAGCAGTGTGGGGGGAAAAAGCAAAGTCTTAGTATTACTATAAAAATGTTTTAACCTTGTAGATTTTTGAAATTGTCCGGGGAAATACTCTGAGAACTGTTCTAAATGGTAATAGACAAGACAGAGCACTTGTTCCGTGGTGTGCTAAGAACCACCAGGAAGAAGACAAAGATAGCTGCAGAACATTTAGAATAAATGTTAAGTGTGTCCTCTAAAAACGAGTACTACTGAAAAAAAAAAAACATCTATGGTTTACAAACAAGAAGAGCTATAAAAGAAAATACAGAAATCTATGAATTCAGTAGAAGGCAAGAAAAGAGCCTAAGAAAAAGGGATATACATAAGACACTAATATGGGGAAGTAAGTCCAGCTATATGAGTAGTCACAGTAAACGAACTGTGTAAAAGATGATCATATTGGATTTAAAAACATCTATATGCTGCTTAAAAAAGACAGCTAAAAATGAATAATGAAAAATGTTGAAAAGAAAATCTAGGCAAGTACTAAGTAAAAGCTTGCACAGTAATATTATTATTAGACAAAATAACATTTAATGCTAAAGCCATTAATTGAGAGGAAGGACATTACCTAGTGACAAAAGAGTGATCTAGTAAGAAGATATTATAGTTAAAAATTATGCATTTTCTGGGGCACCTGGGTGGCTCAGTAGGTTGAGCGTCCAGTTCTTGATTTCAGTTAGGGTCATCATTTCGTGGTTCGTGGGTTCGAGCCCCTCATTGAGCTTGGGGCAGGTTCCTCGGATCAGCTTGGGATTCTATCTCTCTCTCCCTCTCTCTGCACTTCTCCTGTGTGTGCTGTCTCTCTCAAAATAAATAAACTTAAAATAGTATGCATTTTCCAATGTATTAACTGAGAATTACAAAAAGAAATTGACAGATTCACTGGTCATGGTGGAAAATTCTGAAGCAGCTCTATCAGAAATTGGTAAAGAAAACTCAGCTTACAAAGAACAAAAGCTTTTTTTTTTTTTTTTGAGATTAAGTGGGAGAGAGAGAATCCCAAGCAGGCTCTGCACTGTCAGCATAGAGCCAGATCAAGGGCCGGAATCCATGAACCGTGAGGTCATGGCCTGAACCAAAACCAAGAGTTTGATGCTCATCCAACTGAGCCATTCAGGCACCCCAGAACAAAAGCATTCTTATCCACAAATATAGTAGTATATTTTATTTTCTTGTTTGTTGTCTGTATTCCCAACTAGAATTTAATGAGTGCAGGGATTTTTGTCTGTTTCTTGCTATTTCCCCAGAATCTAAAGCAGTGCCTGACACATCACAGGCACTCAATACTTGTTGAATGAATAAATGAATGAAAGTTTCAACATCAGAAAACTTACCAACAGGTTAAAAGAGGAAAATCAGGGGTAAGCTCAGTCAGTTAAGCAATCTGACTCTTGATCTCAGCTCAGGTCTTGATCTCGGGGTCGTTGAGTCCAAGCCCCATGTTGGGCTTGGTGCTGGACGTGAAGCCTACTTAAAAAAGAAAAAGTCATATGGTAAGTTTATATACAGAAAATGATTGGATAAAATTATCCGTGATCAGAACTCTTAGTAAACAACTAGAAAAGAACTTCTTTCACTTGCCAGCAATAAAAAACCTAGACTTAACATCATAATCGATGGTGCAACTGTAAGGAGCATTTCATGCTATCCCCTATTCAACTGCATGCTAAGACAGGAAAAAGTACTAATGGATATAAAATTGGGAAGTAAGAGCAAAGCTGTCTTATTTGCGGAGGATGTTTACCCTGGATATTCAAAAGGATCTACAAATTGGTGAAACAATTAGTTCAATGAAGTAACTATTATATATTTTTAATGTTTTTTATTTTATTTTTAAGACAGAGAGGGACACAGCATGAGTAGGGATGGGGCAGAGAGAGAGGGAGACACAATCTGAAGCAGGCTCCAGGCTCTGTGCTGTCAGCACAGAGCCCGGTGCGGGGCTCGATCATGACCTGAGCCGAAGTCAGATGCTCAACTGACTGAACCACCCGGGCGCCCCAAGTAACTATTATATAAAGGTCAGCATTCTCACACACAATTAACAATTAGTACATATAATGGCAAAATGAACCAGTTTATGATAACCTGAAGTATAAACTACTCCAAAATTAATAAAAGATCTTTTTATGAAAAAAAATTATACTATCAGGAGACAAAGAAGTCCTCACTATTTGGAGATAGATTTGTAGATGGGAAGACATATCAGGAAAATATCAATTCTTCCCAAATAATCTGTACATTAAATGATTTATGCAATGATTTTCACTGGAACTTGACAAGCTTAACCTAAAATGCGTATGAAAAAGCAAAACAGCCCTGAATGTTAAGACCCCTTTAAAGGAGAAGAATGTGAGGGACAAGATGAATTATAAAGCCATAGTTGACTCTGGAATGTAGCATAGTGTCTGACACAGTACTCCATGAATTTTTGCTGGGTAGATTGATAATTAGGGGATGAATGGACTTCATGGACACACAGATGTTATGGTAACCTTGGGTCCTACCTGACCTTATATTACCTTTTGTCTGGAGTCAGGATTAACTCTGGAACTGGTAGGGTTGCAGGAGGGCTGAACTTGAAGGTGAGGGCTACTCAGATTGCAAAGATCAGGGAAGGTGGGCTCTGACAAAGGGCAGTACAGAGAGCTAATTTGTTTCATTTGTCTACAGATACTTTAAAGTTTTTTTTTTTTTTTAAGTTTGTTTTTGAGAGAGAGAATCCCAAGCAGGCTCTACACTTTTAGCATAGAGCCCGATGTGGGGCTTGATCCCCTGGTCTCATGAGACCTTGACCTGAGCCAAGATCAAGATTCAGATGCTTAACCAAGTGAAACACCCAAGCACCCATAAGTTTTTCTTTTTAATATAATTTTCCTGGGGTGCCTGGGTGGCTCAGTTGGTTGAGCGTCCAACTTCAGCTCAGGTCATGATCTCACAGCTCGTGAGTTTGAGCCCTGTGTTGAGCTCTGTGCTGACACCTCGGAGCCTGGAGCCTGCTTTGGATTCTGTGTCTCCCTCTCTTTCTGCCCGTAACCCAGGGCATCCTGTCTCTGTCTCTGTCAAAAATAAATAAACATTAAAAAAATCTTTTTTAATATAATTTTCCTAAGATCAACTTAAAAACAAAATACTTACCTTTGAGAGAGAAAGAGAGCATGGGGGATGGGTAGATAGAGATGGAGAGAGAATCCCAAACAGTCTCTGTGATGTGAGCACAGAGCCTGATGCAGGGCTCAGTCTTATGAACTGTGAGATCACTACCTGAGCTGAAGTCAAGAGTTGGATGCCCAGACTGAGTCACCCAGGTGCCCCCTTTCTTTTTAAAAATTTGTTTTGTTGGGGCGCCTGGGTGGCTCAGTCGGTTAAGCGTCCGACTTCAGCTCGGGTCATGATCTCACGGTCCGTGGGTTCGAGCCCCGCATCAGGCTCTGTGCTGACAGCTCAGAGCCTGGAGCCTGTTTCGGATTCTGTGTCTCCCTCTTTCTGTGACCCTCCCCCGTTCATGCTCTGTCTCTCTCTGTCTCAAAAATAAATAAACGTTAAAAAAAATTAAAAAAAATTATTTATGTTGAGAGAGCGTGGGTCGGGGAGGGGCCGAGAGAGGGACAGGAAGAGAGCAAATCCCAAGCAGGCTTTGCAACATCAATGCAGAGCCTGATGTAGAGCTTGAACCCATAAAACCATGAGATCATGACCTGAGCCAAAACAGAGTTGGATGCTAAACTGACTGAGCCACTCAGGTGCCCCCTATCTTAATAATTTTTAAATGTACAGTTCAGTGGTATTAAATACATGCATAATGTACAACGATCACCACCATCCATTCACAGAACTTTCTTCATCTTGTAGAAACTGGAACTATATCCATTAACAACACAGCCCCACTTTCCACACCTCTTACCCAATCCCTGACAACCACAAATCTACTTTGTCTCTATGATTTTGATCAAGTACCTCATATAAATAGAATCATGTGGTATTTGTCTTTTTGTGGTTGGCTTCTTTTACTTAGTATAATGTTTCCAAGATTCATCTTTGTTGTATCATATGTTAGAATTCTCTTCCTTTATAAGGCTGAATAATATTCCATTATATGTATATTCCACATTTTGCTTATGTAATCATCCATTGATGGATACTTGGGTTGTTCCCATGCTTTGACTGTTGTGAATAATGCGCCTAAAACATGGGTGTTCAAATATCTGTTTGGGATGCTGCTTTCAATTCTTTTGGGTATATATTTAGAAGTGGAATTGTTGGATTAAATAGCAATTCTATTTTTTATTTTTTGATGGATCACCATACTATTTAACACAGTGACTGAACCATTTTACATTCCCACCAACAGTGTACCAGGGTTCTAATTTCTCCACATCTTCACAAACTTGTTATTTCTGTTTTTGTGACAGTGGTCATCCTAATGAGCATGAAATGGTATCTCATTGTTTTTTTTTAATGTTTTTTAAAAATTATTTTAAAATATTAATTTATTTTGTAATTTATATCCAAGTTCGTTAGCATATAGTGCAACGATGATTTCAGGGGTAGATTCCTTAATGCCCCTTACCCATTTAGCTCATCCCCCTATCCCACAACCCCTCCAGCAGTCCTCTGTTTGTTCTCTATATTTAAGAGTCTCTTATGTTTTGTCCCCCTCCCTGTTTTTATATTATTTTTGCTTCCCTTATGTTCATCTGTTTTGTATCTTAAATTCCTCATATGAGTGAAGTCATATGATATTTATCTTTCTCTGACTAATTTTGTTTAGCATAATACCCTCTAGTTCCACTCACGTAGTTGCAAATGGCAAGATTTCATTCTTTTTGATTGCCGAGTAATACTCCACTGCATGTATGTATGTATGTATGTATGTATGTATGTGTGCGTATATACACACATATACATACACCACATCTTTATCCATTCAACCGTCAATGGACATTTGGGCTCTTTCCATACTTTGACTATTGTCAATAGCGCTGCTATAAACACTGCCCCTTTAAAATAGCACACCTGTATCCCTTGGATAAATACCTTGTAGTGCAATTGCTGGGTCGTAAGGTAGTCCTATTTTTAATTTTTTGAGGAACATCCACACTCTTCCAGAGTGGCTGCACCAGCTTGTATTCCCACCAACAATGCAAAAGAGATCCTCTTTCTCCACATCCTCGCCAACATCTGTTGTTGCCTGAGCTGTTAATGTGAGCCTTTCTGACTGGTGCAAAGTGGTATCTCATTATGGTTTTGATTTGTATTTCCCTGATGATGAGTGATGTTGAGCATCTTTTCACGTGTCAGTTGGCCATCTGGATGTCTTTGTCTGTTCATGTCTTTTGCCCATTTCTTCACTGGATTATTTGTTTTTTGGGTTTTTTTTTTTAATTTTTTTTTTCAACGTTTATTTATTTTTGGGACAGAGAGAGACAGAGCATGAACGGGGGAGGGGCAGAGAGAGAGGGAGACACAGAATCCGAAGCAGGCTCCAGGCTCTGAGCCATCAGCCCAGAGCCTGACGCGGGGCTCGAACTCACGGGCCGCGAGATTGTGACCTGGCTGAAGTCGGACGCTTAACCAACTGCGCCACCCAGGCGCCCCTGTTTTTTGGGTTTTGAGTTTGATAAGTTCTTTATAGATTTGGATACTAATCCTTTATCTGATATGCCATTTGCAAATATCTTCTCCCATTCCATTGGTTACCTTTTAGTTTTGCTGATTGTTTCCTTCCCTGTGCAGAAGCTTTATATTTTGATGAGGTCCCAATAGTTCATTTTTGCTTTGGTTTCCCTTGCCTCTGGAGACATGTTAAGTAAGAAGTCCCTGTGGCCAAGGTCAAAGAGGTTTTTGCCTGCTTTCTTCTCGAGGATTTTGATAGCTTCCTGTTTTACATTTAGGTCTTTCATACATTTTGAGTTTATTCTTGTGGATGGTGTAAGAAAGTGGTCCAGGTTCATTCTTCTGCATGTCGCTGTCCAGTTTTCCCAGCACCATTTGCTGAAGAGACTGTCTTTATTCCATTGGGTATTCTTTCCTGCTTTGTCAAAGATTAGTTGGCCATATGTTTGCAGGTCCATTTCTAGGTTCTCTATTCTGTTCCATTGATCTGAGTGTTTTTGTGCCAACGTTTATTTTGTTTTTGAGAGAGACCGCAAGCCAGGGAGGGGCAGAGGGAAAGGGACAAAGGATTCAAAGTGGGCTGCAAGCTGACAGCAGCAAGCCTGATGTGGAGCTTGAACTCGTGAACCATGAGCTGAAGTCAGATGCTCAACTGACTGATCCACCCAGGTGCCCCTCATTGTAGTTTTGATGTACATTTCCCTAATGATTGGTGATGTGTAACATCTTTTCATGTATATATTAACTATTTGTATATCTTCCTTGGAGAAATGTCTTGTGCACAATTTTGAATCAGGTTGTTTTTTTGTTTTTGAGTTTTATGAGTTCTCTATGCATTCTGGATATTAAACTCTTATCAGATATTTGATTTGCCAATATTTTCTCCCATTCCGTGGGTTGCCTTTTTACTCTGATAATAGTATTTTGTTTTTGTTTTCTTTTTCCCCAAGTTTTTTTTTTTAATGTTCATTTATTTTGAGAGAGAGTGTGTGCGAGTGGGGGAGGGGAAAAGATTGAGAGAACGAGAGCAAGAGCGAGAGAGAGAGAGAATCCCAAACAGGCTCCACACTGTCAGTACAGAGCACAGTGTGGGGCTCGATCTCACCAACTGTGTGATCATGACCTGAGCTGAAATCAAGAGTCAGACGCTTAACCAACTAAGCCACCCAGGCACCCCTTTTCCCCCAAATTTTTATTTGAATTCCAACTAGTTATCATACAGTGCAATACTAATTCCAGGTGTAGAATTTAGTGATTCATCACTTCCATACAACACCTGGTACCCATCACAAGTGCCCTTCTTAAGACCCATCACCCATTTAACCTACCCCCGCCCCCACCTCCTATTCCAATAACTATCAGTGTGATAACAGTATCTTTTGGTGCACAAAATTTTTAAATTTTCAGGAAGTCCAGCTTGTCTATTTTTTCTTTTGCTGCCAATGCCTTTTATGTCATATTCAAAAAGTCATTGACAAACCAGCGTTGTATCCAAAGCATTTTTGCATGTGTTTCATTTGTTCATCAAAGATGTGTAAAGAAGGTTTGTTTCAATTCAGTGATTATTTATAGGGCAGGGTTATTTTTGTTTTATTTTTGAGAGAGCGAAGGATAAAGGGAGAGAAAGAGAAGCTTAAGCAGGCTCGACAATCAGCACAGAGCCTGATGCGAGGCTCAGTCACACGACCCTGGGATCATGAACTGAGCCGAAATCAAAAGTTGGATGCTCAACTGACTTAGCCGCCCAGGTGCCCCTTGTTTCGTTTTTTTAATGGAGCAAATTTGTGCCAGGTTTTGTATTGGCTCTTGGGGAACCAAAGATAAGACAAAGATGCTGACCTCAAGTAACATCAACAGATATCATGGGGATATACCACCAGAAGTGTAAATGTGAAAACAGTGATTAAGGGAGAGACACAGATTATTGAGATATGGTAATGATAGATGGTGATGGCATTCATAGGCTTTGTTATGTTTTCCCCCCTTTGATCTCTAGCTTTTTCTGAGCTATAATTAGAATATAACATTGTATAAGTTTAAGATGTACAATGTATTGATTTGATGTGTACCATTTGTATTACAAGAAAGAATTGGTGTTTATGTTATTTTACTTTTTTAATGTTTATTTATTTTTGAGAGACCGAGTGTGAGCGGGGAGGGGCAGAGAGAGAGGAGACACAGAATTTGAAGCAGGCTCTGGGCTGTCAGCACAGAGCCTGACATGGGGCTTGAACCCATGAACTGTGAGATCATGACCTGAGCCGAAGTTGGATGCTTAACCGACTGAGCCACCCAGGTGCCCAGGAATTTTTGTTTATTACACCATTTTGAAATTACATTTCACAATTGATAATGGCTGATTTGGTATGTTTTTGAAAAGTACATTTTCCACAGTTAAAATTTTTTCATCTGAACAATCTGAGTTATGTGTTAAAACATTCAGCCTAGGTCACCCTCCTTGATATTGTGATTAATCTGTGTGCAAAATTTGGCCCCTTGCATCTAAAGTGCAATTTTGCTTATTAGAAGTGTTTTATTTTCAAAAAGTGTTTGTTTATTTTGAGAGAGAAAAAGCACGTGCATGAGTGGGGGAGGGGCAGAGAGAGAGAGTGAGAGAGAGAATCCCAAGCAGGCTCTGCACTGTTAGCACAGAGCCTGACATGGGGCTCAATGTCACAAACTGTGAGATCATGACCTCAGCCAAGATCAAGAGTCAGATGCTTACCTGACTGAGCCACCCAGGCGCCCCTCTTAGAAGTATTTTAGATGATTAATGCCTTGTAGGTTACTGTTGTTATTTTATTATTTTTTTATTTTTATTAAAAAAAATTTTTTGTAATGTTTTTTATTTTTGAGAGACAGAGACAGAACATGAGTCAGGGAGGGGCAGAGAGAGAGGAAGACACAGAATCCGAAACAAGCTCCAGGCTCTGAGCTGTCAGCACAGAGCCTGATGTGGGGCTCAAACTCACAAACTGTGAGATCATGACCTGAGCTCAAAAGTCAGACGCTTAACCAACTGAGCCACCCAGGCGCCCCCTTGTTGTTATTTTTAGATCTGAAATAGATGAGAAATAAGACATGAAAAGTCTAGCAGTTGAAGTACATGAAACAAGTCAAATGTCAACAAAAACAAAAAAAAGTCCTTGAGGTGAATAACAGAAAATCTGTGATTATTATCATTATTATTAACTCCACAGGGATGTTGAGATGATCAGCATATCAATAATATAATTAAGTGGAAATGGATTTTAAAATTTGGGAAATAGGGGAGCCATTGCTTTACGGTATGTCTCTTATTTATATGCAGAAAACCTTTTTTTTTTTTTTCCAGTTAAGCATCAGTGATGAATAAATGGTCCATTCATATTAATTATACATCGGTCATACATTATGATTGCATTCATATGGTGATATTACATAAATGATGGCATTCACTGGGTACTCTTAAGGCAGCACATATACATATTACACTGATACAAAAGTATGCAAATTTATTGCAGATTGTTTTGTACATTGTATAGAATTCCTTGTTCATATCAAAGTGAGCCTGTAAACACTGTTACAAAACTTTTGTAGAATTTAGCTTTCTAATACAATGGAATCTCTAACAGAAGACTCTACCGAATGCAATGATGGAATTATTTTGAGCAATGCTATTTTTTTTTAATCAGTCTTTTTTTTTTTTAAGTTTATTCGTTTTTGAGAGAGAGAGGGAGAATGAACATGTGGGAGAGGGGCAGAGAGAGAGGGACAGAGAATCTGAAGTGGGCTCTGCAGCAGAGGCCCAGGTGTGGGTCTCCAACTCACAGACTGAGAGATGGTGCCCTGAGCCGAAGGCAGATTTGAGCAATGCTACTCTATCAGGGAAAGCTGGCCTTTGGGGTGGTCCTGAGGCTCTGCTTTCTCCTGACCGAAGCCAAGTTGAGGTTTTCCACCAGGACTGGCCTGTGGGTGACAGATGTGTAATACCTGGTAGGCGTGTGTTAAGGTGGCCGACAGAACCTTCTCTGGTTGCTTTTGTGGAATTGAGGTGCAGATTTTATCCGTGACTAATCATGATCCCACATGTGCAGGTATTGTGAGATAATTGGTAATGTTTGGAAAATCTCATCTTGATTTGCTAATTTGACCTCCTTTTATGTGCCAGATTTGGAGATGAAAGTGGTATTGTATAGTTGAATGAACAGAAGTTCTGTCATCAGAGTGATTGGGATTGAAATCCTGAGTAACAACGTAAGCCTGGGCAAGTAGCGTCTTTGAATCTCAATTTCTTTACTTGTAAAAATGGCACTAGTATTACTTCATAGGGTCTTCGGAAAATTGAATAAAATCTTAGTGTGGTGCCTAGCATACAGTAAGTACAATATTCTGTCATCAATAATACAAGCTTCGGTCACCTGGCTGGCCCAGTTGGTGGAGCATGCAACTCTCGATCTCAGGGCCGTGAATTCGAGCCCCACGTTGAGGACAGAGATTGCTTAAAAAAATAAAATCTTGGGGCGCCTGGGTGGCACAGTTGGTTAAGTGCCAGCCAGGTCACTATCTTGCAGTCCGTGAGTTCGAGCCCTGCGTCGGGCTCTGGGCTGATGGCTCAGAGCCTGGAGCCTGTTTCCGATTCTGTGTCTCTGTCTCTCTCTGCCCCTCGCCCGTTCATGCTCTGTCTCTATCTGTCCCAAAAATAGATAAACGTTGAAAAAAAATTTTTTTTAAATAAATAAAATCTTAAAAAAAGATAGTAATAATACAGGGGCGCCTGTGTGGCTCAGTTGGTTAAGCGTCTGACTCTTGGTTTCAGCTCGAGTTGTGATCTCACAGTTTGTGGGTTCAAGCCCCACCTCAGGCTCCGCACTGACAGCTTGGTTCCTTCTTGGGATTCTCTCTCTCCCTCATTCTCTGCCCCTCCCTGCTCTTTCTTTCTCTTAAAATAAATAAACTTTTACAAAAAAGTTTTTTTTTTAAATAATACAAACATCTACAGCAATGTTTGGCATATTTTATTTGTACCTCAAAGGTATGTAAACTCAATACAGATGAGTTTCCATCTAATGTTAATTTCTCATTGTTAATTTAGAGAAATTTTAGTGAAAATGTTACCATGTAAATTATTAAACTTGTGTGTTGTTAACATTTAATCATCTAAGAAAATGCAAACATTGTGGTAGCCTGTTTTTAGTTTTGTTGTTAGATTTCTTTTTAAAAATTTTCTTAATGTTTATTTATTTTTGAGAGAGAGAGAGCAAGCAAGGGAGGGGCGGAGAGAGGGGGACAGAGGATCCAAAGCAGGCTCTGTGCTGTAAGCACAGAGCTGATGCAGGGTTCTAACTCATGAACCATGAGATCATGACCTGAGCCAAAGCTGGACACTTAACCGACGGAGCCACCCAGGTACCCTAGTTGTTAGATTTCATTTTAAATATAAATGTTTCTTTCTTAAATTTTTTTTTAATGTTTATTTATTTTTGAGAGAGAGTGATAGAGAGTGAGCAGGGAAGGGGCAGAGAGACAGGGAGACACAGAATCTGAAGCAAGGTCCAGGCTCCGAGCTGTCAGCACAGAGCCCGACATGGGGCTCAAATTCATGAACTGCAAGATCATGACCTGAGCCAAAGTTGGATGCTCAACTGACTGAGCCACCCAGGCACCGCCCTTTTTTTTTTTTTTTATGTTTATTTATTTTTGAGAGAGAATTAGAGCACAAGTGGGGGAAGAGGCAGAGAGAGAGGGAGACAGAATCCAAACCAGGTTCCAGGCTCTGAGTTGTCAGCACAGAGCCTGATGTGGGGCTTGAACCCATGAACCTCAAGATCATGACCTGAGCTGAAGTCAGACACACAACTGACTGAGCCACCCAGGAGCCTCTGGATTTCTTTATTCTTTATATTAAAGTTAAATAAACACATGCTTATTTCTATTGCTTTTATTTTTTATTTTTAAAAATTTTTAGAGTTTATTTTTGAGAGAGACAGAGCATGAGCAGGGGAGGGGCAGAGAGAGAGGGAGACAGAATTTGAAGCAGGCTTCAGGCTCTGAGCTGTCAGCATAGAGCCCAGTGAGGGGCTCAAACTCACCAACTGTGAGATCATGGACAAAGTCGGATGCTTAACTGACTGACCCACCCAGGCACCCCATTTCTATTGCTTTTAGCTATTTATTTATTTATTTATTTATTTATTTATTTATTTATTTTAAGTTTATTAATTTTTTTTTGAGAGACAGCTTGAGTGGGGGAGGTACACAGAGTGAGAGAGAGAGAGAGAGAGAGAGAGAGAGAGAGAGAGAGAGAGAGAGAGAGAGAGAATCCCAAGCAAGCTCTATACTGCCTGTGCAGAGCAGAGTCTGACGTGGGACTTGAACTCATGAAACCACAAGATAATGACCCGAGCCAAAACCAAGAGTTGGACACTCAACCAACTAAGCCACCCAGGCACTCTGCTTTTAGGTGTTTAGACTAAAATTGTTATTGAAGGGGAATAAAGACCAGGCCATATTTATTTATTTATTTATTTATTTATTTATTTTAAATTTTTTAACGTTTTATTTATTTTTGAGACAGGGAGAGACAAAGCATGAACAGGGGAGGATCAGAGAGAGGGAAACACAGAATCCGAAACAGGATCCAGGCTCTGCGCTGTCAGCACAGATCCCGATGCGGGGCTCGAACTCACAGGCTGCGAGATCATGACCTGAGCTGAAGTCGGCCGCTTAACTGACTGAGCCACCCAGGTGCCCCTAGACCAGGCCATATTTATAAAAGTTGTGAAAGAGATCTTGTAAAGTATAACTAAGATTAAGCAATATTAAGTCTATACAAATGATCCAGAATGCAGGGGATGAGTGGAATGAAAAGTGCTCTTGAAAAGCCTTATGCCTCAGAGCTAAGTGTCTATTTTTAAACAAGAATAACCCGAGGCATCCTGAAAAAAATTATAATGGAAATTTGGTTTGAGATATGGCTCAGGGAGCATTTGTAGATGGAGTGCAGAGAATTCTGAAGACGAGCAGTACTCCCTGTGAGAAATATTAAGGCGGACTGTTTGAGTGGCAAGGAGAGCCCGAAAATGACAGTATAAAGGTAGGAAACACAAAAGCAGTAAAAGTGAATGTCTCTGTAAAAAATCCACCAAGGAACTCATACACAAAAAATAATTTAAAATACAATAACATGTATCTAAAACAGGAGGAGGAGAGGAGAGAAGAATGGGTTCAAGCTTAAATGACCATCAACAATATAGGCAGCTGTATGCAGAAGAGGTTATATACAAACCAAATGCTAACCAAATATCAAAACCACTATCGGAATGCAAGCTGGTGCAGCCACTCTGGAAAACAGTATGGAGGTTCCTCAAAAGATTAAAAATAGAACTACCCTACAACCCAGCAATTGCACTACTATTTATCCAAGGGATACAGTTGTATCGAAGGGACATATGCACCCCAATGTTTATAGCAGCACTATCAACAATAGCCAGAGTATGGAAAGAGCCCAAATGTCCATCAAAGGATGAATGGATAAAGAAGATGTGGTGTATATATATACAATGGAGTATTACTCAGCAATCAAAAAGAATGAAATCTTGCCATTTGCAACTACGTGGATGGAACTGGAGGGTATTATGCTAAGTGAAATTAGAGAAAGACAAAAATCCTATGACTTCACTCATATGAAGACTTTAGGAGACAAAACAGATGAACATAAGGGAAGGGAAACAAAAATAATATAAAAACAGGCAGGGGGGCAAAACAGAAGAGACTCATAAATATGGAGAACAAACTGAGGGTTGCTGGAGGGTTTGTGGGAGGGGGGATAGGCTAAATGGGTAAGGGGCACTAAGGAATCTACTCCTGAAATCATTGTTGCACTATATGCTAACTAATTTGGATGTAAATTTTAAAAAATAAAAACAAGTTAATAAAAAAAAAAAACCACCAGTAAACATGCAAAGAATAAAGAGAACAAAATCCAAATATATTACTAAAGAAAATCAGCAATACATGAAAGAAATACAAGAAAGGATCAGAGAAAATCTCTGGGAACAACAAAACAAGTAATGAAATGGCAATAAATACATATCTATCAATAATTACTTTGAAAGTCAATGGACTAAATGCTCCGAGCAAAAGACATAAAGTGACGTAATGGATAAAAAAACAAGATCCATCTTCTATATGTTGCCTTACAAGAGACTTATTTTATTTTTTTAGGTTTACTTAGAGCATGAACAGGTGAAAGGACAGAGAGAGAGGAGGGAGAGCATCCCAAGCAGGCTCCACACTGTCAGCACAGAGCCCAATGCAGGGCTCAGTCCGAGGAACCATGAGATCATGACCTGAGCTGAAATCAAGAGTTGGCACTGGGTGTTGTATGGAAACAAATTTGACAATAAATTTCATATATTTAAATAAATAAAGAGTTGGACACTCAGCCAACTGAACCACTCAGATGCCCCAGGACTCATTTTACACCTAGATACGTGAGGGCCTGGAGAAACATTTGTCATTCAAATAGATGTCAAAGGAAAGCCAGAGTAGCAATACCTACATGGGACAAACTAGGCTTTTTTTTTTTCTGACAAACTAGTCTTTATTTATTTTTAAAATTTTATTTATTTTGAGAGAAAGCATGGGTGTGAACAGGGGAGGGGTGGAGAGATTGGGAGAGATATTTCCAAGCTGACTCCATGCTGACAGCATGGGCCTCACAGTTGGTGAGATCATGACCTGAGCCAAAATGTAGAATTGGATACTTAACCAACTGAGCCACCCAGGTGCCCCTAGACAAATGATTATAAAACAAAGACTGTTAAGAGACAAAACCACTATATATATATTTTTCCTTTTTCCCTTTTTTTCCAGTGAGGCATTTTATTTGTATGAATGTATTGCATCGCTAGAAAAAGAATCCCAGGATTTTCCCTCCTGTGTGTTTTTGTCTTCTTCATGGTCCATGATGCCAGCTGAGGTTGTCAGCACAATGAAACCAAACTGGCGGGATGGGAGCAGATTATTCTGCCATTTTTCTAGATCTTTGAGTTGTACATCAAACCTGGGGCTGATCACTCCACACTTGTTTAATCTGCCTGTGAGGTTCGCAACAATTTTCCCAGCTCTGTGATCATCGATGATTTCAGATTCGCCAATGTAACCATGCTTCATCATCACAGTCAGAAATCGGACAATGACTTTGGAGCATGGCCTAATAAGAACCTGGCGTTTGCCTCTCTTTTCAGCATTGTTAATGCTCTTGAGAGGATCTGCCAGGACATTCATGCTCACCATAATGGCAGCACAGAAAGATGGTAGAAAGAGCTAGAAGGCCACTATATATTAATAAAGGGACAATCCAACAAGAAGATACAACAATTGTAAATATTTGTGCACCTAACATAAAGCACCCAAATACAGAAAACAACAAACATAAAGGAACTAATTCATAATTATGCAATAATTGTAGGGACTGTAACACCCCACTTACATCAATGGATTGATCATCTAAAAAGAAAATCAACAAGGAAACAATGGCTTTGAATGGCACGCTGGACCAGATGGACTCAACAGATATATTCAGAACATCCCATGTTAAGAAAGCAGAACACACATTCTTTTCAAGTGCACATGGAACATTCTCCATAATAGATCACACATTAGGCCACAAAACAGGCCTTAACAAATTGAAGAAGGTTGAAGTCATACCATGTACCTTTTCTAACCACAATGCTAGGAAACTAGAAGTCAATCACAAGAAAAATTTGGAAAGACCACATATACATGGAGGTTAAGCCACGTACTGCTAGACAATGAATGGGCCAACCAGGAAATCAAATTAAAAAATACATGGAAACAAATGAAAAATGAAAACACAACAAAACCTTTGGGATGCAGCAAAATCAGTCTTAAGGGGAAGGCATGTAGCATTAAGGCCTCCCTTAAGAAGCAAGAAAAATCTCAAACAACCTAATGTTACACTTAAAGGAGCTTGGAAAAGAACAAAGGAAGCCTAAGCCAGCAGAAGGAAGGAAATAATAAAGATTAGAGCAGAAATAAATGATAATAGAAAGGAAAAAAAAAACAGAACAGATCACTGAAACCAGGATCTGGTTCTTTAATAAAATTGAAAACCCTCTAGACAAGCTCATCAAAAAAAAAAAAAAAAAAAAAAAAAAGCGGGGGGGTGGGGAGAGAAAGGACCCAGATACAATCACAAATGAGAGAGAGGAGAAATAACAACCAACACCAGCCACAGAAATACAAACAATTCTAAGAGAATATTATGAAAAACTATATGCCATCAAATTGGACAACCTGGAAGAAATGGGATAAATTGGTGGAAACCTATAAACTATCAAAACTGAAACAGAAAATTTGAACAGACCAATAACCAGCAAATGAACTGAATCAGTAATCAAAAAGCAAAAGTCCAGGGTTGGATGGCTTCCCAGGGGAATTCTAAGCATAAGGAAGAGTTCATACCTATTCTTGAGGTGCCTGGGTGGCTCAGTTGGTTAAGCATCCAACACTTGGTTTTGGCTCAGGTCATGATCTCACAGTTTGTGGGATTGAGCTCTGTGCTGACGGTGTGGAGCCTGCTTGGGATTCTCTCTCCCTCTCTCTTCACCCCTCCCCCACCCACATGCATGTTCTCTCACTCTCAAAATAAATAAACTTAAAAAAAATAAAAGTTCATACCTATTCTCAAACTATTCCAAAAAATAGAAAAGTAAGGAAAACTTCCAAGCTCATTCTATGAGGCCAGCATTACCCTGATACCAAAACTAGAGAATGACTCCACTGAAAAAGAGAACTACAAGCCAATATCCCTGATGAACATGGGTGCACAACTTCTCAAAATACTAGCAAACCGAGTCCAACAATACATCAAAAAAATCATGCACCTTGATCAATTGATATTTATTACTGGGTTGCAAGTGTGGTTTCATATATGCAAATCAATTAACATGAAACACTATGTTAATAAAAGAAAGCGTAAGAATCATATGATCATTTCAATAGATGCAGAAAAAGCATTTGACAAAACATAACATTCATTTATAATAAAACCCTTCAATAAAGTAGGTTTAGAAACTGCTAGAACTGGGGCGCCTGGGTGGCGCAGTCGGTTAAGCGTCCGACTTCAGCCAGGTCACGATCTCGCGGTCCGTGAGTTCGAGCCCCGCGTCGGGCTCTGGGCTGATGGCTCAGAGCCTGGAGCCTGTTTCCGATTCTGTGTCTCCCTCTCTCTCTGCCCCTCCCCCGTTCATGCTCTGTCTCTCTCTGTCCCAAAAATAAATAAACGTTGAAAAAAAAAATTAAAAAAAAAAAAAGAAACTGCTAGAACTGATAAATGAATAAAGCCAGGATACAAAATCAATGTACAGAAACCTGTTGCATTTCTATACATCACAAATGAATCAACAAAGAGAAATTAAGAAATCAGTCCCATTAACAATTGCACCAAAACCCATAAGATACCTAGGAATAAACCTAACCAAAGAGGTGAAAGAGGTATACTCTGAAAACTATGAAACACTGATCAAAGAAATTGAAGATGACACAAAGAAATGGAAAGACATTCTATGTTCATGGATTAGAAGAACAAATATTGTTAAAATGTCTATACTACCCAAAACAATCTATACATTCAGTGCAATCCCTATCAAAATAACACCTGTATTCTTCACAGAACTAGAACAAACAATTCTAAAACTTGTATGGAACCAGAAAGACCCCAAATGGCCAAAGCAATCTTTTTTTTTTTTTTTTTTAGCAAGTGAGAGAGAAAGCATGAATGAAGAAGGGGCAGAGAGAGAGAGAGAGAGAGAGGTAGAGAGAGAATCCCAAGGAGGCTGTGTGCTGTCAGTGCAGAGCCCATGGCAGGGCTCAACCTCACAAACCATGGGATCATGATTTGAACCAAAATCAAGAGTCAGATGCCCAATCGACTGGGCCACTGAGGTGCCCCATAGCCAAAGCAATCTTGAAAAGCAAAGCTGGAGGCATCACAATTCCAGACTTCAAGATATACTACAAAGCTGTAGTGATGAAAAGATGGTACTGGCACAAAAATAGACATACAGATAAATAGAACAGAATAGAAAAACCAGAAATGAATCCACAGCTATATGGCCAATTAATCTTTGACAAAGCAGGAAAGAATATCCAATGTGATACAGACTGTCTCTTCAGCAAATAGTGTTGGGGAAAGTGGACAGCAACATGCACAAGAAAACTGGGCCACTTACATCATACACAAAAATAAATTCAACATGGATTAAAGACCCAAATGTGAGACCTGAAACTATAAAAGTCCTAGAAGAGAACAGAGGCAGTAACTTTGACATGGGCCATAGTGACTTCTTTCTAGATATGTCTCCTGAAGCAAGGGAAACAAAAGCAAAAATAAACTATTAGGACCACATCAAAATAAAAAGTTTCTGCACACTGAAGTAAACAAGACTGAAAGGCAACCTATGGAATGGAAGAAGATATTTGCAAATGACATATCAGATAAAGGGTTAATATCCAAAATCTATAAAGAGCTTCTAAAACTCACCACCCAAAAAACAAATAATCCAATTAAAAATGGGCAGAAGACACAGATATTTTTCCAGAGATACAGATGGCCAACAGACACATGAAAAGTTGCTTAATATCACTTATTATCAGGTACATGCAAGTCATACCTACAATGAGATATCACCTCACCTGTCAGAATGGCTAAAATCAACAACAGAAGAAACAACAGGTGTTGGCAAGGATATGGAGAAAGGGGAACCATCTTGCACTGTTGGTGTGAATGCAAACTGGTGCAGCCACCATGGAAAACAGTATGGGGTTTCCTCAAAATGTTAAAAATAGAACTACACTATGATCCCACAATAACACTATTGGGTATTTATCCAAAAAATACACAAATACTAATTCAAAGGGATACATGCACTCTGACGTTTACAGCAGCATTATCTACAACAGCCAAATTATGGGAACAGCCTGAGTGTCTTATCGACTGATGAATGGATAAAGAAGATGTGGTGTATATATACAATGGAATAATACTCAGCCATAAGAAAGAATGAAATCTTGCCGTTCGCAAGGACATGGATGGGGCTAGAGAACATAATGCTAAGCGAAATAAGTCAGAGAAAGACAAATACCTTGTAATTTCACTCATATGTGGAATCTAAGAGCAAAGGAAAAAGAGGCAAACCAAGAAACAGATTCATAACTATAGAGAACAAACTCATGACCAGAGGGGAGAGGAGATGAGTGAAATAGGTGAAGGGGATTAAGGAGTGCACTTATCATGATAAGCACCGGAATTGTGTGGAGGTGTTGAATCACTATGCTGTAGATCTGAAACTAATACCACACTGTATATAAACTAACTGGAATTAAAAAAAATTTTAGTTTCTTTATTCTGAGAGAGAGAGAGAGAGAGCACGCGAGTGCACAAGCAGGGGAGGGACAGAGAGAAAGGGAGAGAGAGAATCCCAAGCAGGCTCCACACTGACCAAGTGACCTGAGCCTGAGCCAAGATCAAGAGTCGGACACTTAACCAACTGAGCCACCCAGGAGCCCCATGGAATTTAAATAAAAACTTAAAAAGAAAAAAAGATGAGCAGGGCTTTGAAGTACTGAGGAATTTTCAGGTGAAATATGGGTATGAAGGATAATCCCTGTGAGTCTGCATGGAGAATTTACCTGATGGCCGTATTTTCAGAACTGGATGACATTTTATTCATTCATAAAGTCCTCTTTCATTTGCCGTTTCCTCCTGAGATCTTCCCCAGTTTTCTACAGCTAATAAGAATCCTTATTAGGGGGTTTGGGCAGCTTTCATTTATACCTTTTCTTATGAGACATCATGCTATAATGTGTATCATAGCTTTACATGAATGTGTCTCTCTCTTCAATCATGGTAGTAGGAAGAGCATGGGTTCTTAGGTTGGAATAACCTGAATTTGGATACTAGCTCTGATCTTTTCTAGCAGTCTATTTTTGTTGTTGTTACATAATACTTATTTCCATATGATTTCTGGGAGGATTGAATGAAATAATATATGTAGAGTACCTTTACCATCTGATGATCTGTAGGCTACAACTTAATGGCATAGAATTCTGTTCTTTGCTCTCTGCTAAGGGTTCTAAGGGGGTCGTTTGAAAATGGGAAGTTTATAGATGACAGATGGGATTGAAAACCCAGGTGTACAAGGAGTCTTCAGTAAAAATCCCTGTCTTTTATTTATTTATGTATTAACGTTTATTCATTTTTGAGAACAGAGAGAGACAGAGCATGAGTGGGGAAGGGGCAGAGGGAGAGGGAGACACAGAATCTGAAGCAGGCTCCAGGCTCCGAGCTGTCAGTGCAGAGCTCGATGCAGGGCTCGAACTCACGAACCGTGAGATCGTGACCTGAGCCGAAGTCGGACGCTCAACCGACTGAGCCACCCAGGTGCCCCCAAATCTCTGTCTTTTAATTGATTGGTTAAACTAATGGATGAAGAGAAACTATGTGACATCAGGAAAAGCTGTCGTTAGCCACTCAGATTATAAACACATTTGCATTATATATTGTATAATGGAGAACTACCACCATTAGTACCAGAAATAATTTCTACTAGGAAGATTCATTCTGATGACACAAAATTCTTGTTTAAAATTTGGGCACCACGGGACGCCTGGGTGGCTCAGTCTGTTACACGTTCGACTTCAGCTCAAGTCATGATCTCACGGCTTGTGAGTTCCAGCCCCATGTCAGGACAGTTCAGAACCTGGAGCCTGCTTCTGATTCTGTCTCCCTCTCTCTGCCCCTCCCCCATTCGGGCTCTGTCTTTCTCTCCCTCAAAAATAAAATAAACATTAAAAAATTAAAAAAAATGGGCACCTGTCTATATGTGTTATGGAATTAGCCAAGTCAGAAGACAGACATTCTAAAAATGTAGTTTTGGTGGTACTGGCTTAATACAGAATGCTTATATGTCTCGTAACCATGCTGCTCTGTCAAGAGTTTGCACCTAGGCACCTGGGTGGCTCAACTGGTTAAGTGTCCGACTCTTGGTTTCAGCTCAGGTCATGATCTCACAGTTCATGAGTTCGAGCCCTGCCCCCCATTGGATGTAGACATTACTTAAATAACGGAAACCTAAAAAAATAAATAAACATGGGTGTGAGAGACCCTCCCACCCTGAGATATACAGCACTCTGACTAGACTTCGAAGATCTGACAATGTGCTGGTTGCAGCACACAACACAGAAGTGTTGCCACACCTTGAAGAAATGTTTATCTGGCCCCAAGAAGCAAATACAGGGAAGAGTTTTTTGGAACTCCCTAGCTTGCACTCAGGGAAAGACAGGAAAATTAGTTGGCTAAGAAGGTTCTTCAGAAATGGACAGTGAAATGCTCTTGAGATGAATCCAGGTAATGAAAAGGTCAAGAAAAATTCACTCTGAAAAAAAGAGGAGAAATGGTGACTTCCAGAGAAGGTAAATCTACCACATGCCTGTGTGATTAAGATGCTGCTAAGAACATAGGCATTGAGCAGTGACATCTGAGTGCATGCCTTTTTTTGTTGGAGGTGTCCTCGGTGAGTTAAGTCTTTATCTTGTCAGTCTCCTTGACTTTGTCCAATTTGGACTGCCTCCATGACTGACTTTCTTTTTTTTTTTAACCTTTGTACTTTATTTTCATTTAAAAAAATGTTTATTTATTATGAGAGAGACAGAGTGCATGTGTGCATGGGGGAGGGGCAGAGAAAGAGGAAAAGAGAGAATCCCAAGCAGGCTCCTTGCTGTCAGTACAGAACCAGATGCAGGGCTTGATCCCAAGAACCGTGAGATCATGACCTGAGCCAAAATCAAGAGTCAGACACTTAACCAACTGAGCCACCCAGGCGCCCTGACTCATGATTTCCTGATCCTGGATTCTTGGAAAGCTCCTTCACTTCTCTAAGCTAGCCTCAGTTTCCTCATCTATAAAACACAGATCTGTAGTACCTGCTATTAAAGGTTATTTTGAGGATGAAGTGAAGTAATGTATGTGAAATTTTCACTATCAGTTACTTGGTAAGCACCCCCATGCTACAGATTTCCTAAGATTGATAGGCAGGTCATTATGTTGCTTCACTGCTAGCCTCTAGCTGCGACCCCGATAATACCAGCACTTCAGGCCTGTTCTTATTTGTAATCCTTATTTTTACCTTTAAAAAAAATTTTTTTTATTACATTTATTTATCTTTGAGAGACAGAGACCGAGCACAAGCGGGGGAGGGACAGAGAGAGAAGGAGACGCAGAATCCGAAGCAGGCTCCAGGCTCTGAGCTGTCAGCACAGAGCCCAAATGCCGGGCTTGAACTCACAAACCGTGAGATCATGACCTGAGTGGAAACCAAGAGTCAGATGGTTAACTGACTGAGCCATTCAGGAGCCCCTGTAATCCATGTTGTTAATCATTTCGCTTCACCTGGTGGAGGAGGAACACACGGAGCAAGTTGTGGACATCACGAAGCCTTGTATAAATGGTTGTGATTCTAATAATGCCCCAGTTCATGCACAAAATGTGTTTCCAAACAAAACTTCCTAGCATAAAGTATGATTTCAGAGGCCCAAGGGAAAAATTGAATACTTTTCACAAAGAGTCAGATGTGTAAGCAACCAGTTTTTTCTTTTTTTTTTTTAAACAGCATTATTGAGGGGTGCCTGGGTGGCTCAGTTGGTTGGGCGTCCCTTCGGCTTAGGTCATGATCTTGCAGTCTGTGAGTTCAAGCCCTGCGTCAGGCTCTGCGCTGACAGCTCAGAGCCTGGAGCCTACTTCAGATTGTCTCCCTCTCTCTCTCCCCCTCCCCCACTCACACTCTGTCTCTCTCTCTCTCTCTCTCTCAAAAATAAAACAAAAACATAAAAAAATTAAAAAACCCAGCATTATTGAGACATAATTCACATACCATACAATTCACCCATTTAAAGAGTCAAATTCACTGTTTTTTAGTATATTCAGCATTGTGCAGCTATCACTGCAATTTTAGAATATTTTCATCATCCCCAAATGAAACCCATACCCATTGGCAGTCACTCGCATTTCCCTCCAATACCTCCAGTCTTAGGCAACAATTAATCTGCTTTCTGTCTTTATACATTGGCCTAGTCTGGACATTTCCTATGTGGAATCATGCAATATGGAGTCTTTATGACTGGCTTCTCTCACACAGTGTGAGTTTTTCAAGGTCCATCCATGTTGTAGCATCTATCAGGACTTCATTTTTATTGCTGAATAATTTTCCATTCTATGGAGAGGCCATGTTTTATTTATCCATTCACCAGTTGGTCATTTGGACCAGTTTCCTCTGAACTCTCTCTATTGCATCTGGTCTTCACAGAGAAGGGGCTTCTAGAAGACTGGCTTGACTGTACTTAACGATTCAACTGTGAAAGCCCTGATACAGATATTTCCTATGTGTTTGTGATTTAATCAATTTTGTTACTTAAACCAAAATAGGAAGACCCAAACCACTCCTATTAGAAAATAACAATACTCCTCAATCCTTCTAGTGTATTTGATGGTGCTACTGAACTATTTACAGGTCCTGATGGCTCCCGATTTCAGATTGCTCACCTTTTGAGCTTTTTCTTAACATTGTAACACAAATAGGGGAACTTGGGTGCCTCATTTGGTTAAGTGACTGGTTCTTGGTTTCGGCTCACAGTTCATGAGATTGGCCCCAAGTCAGGCACTGCACTGACATTGTGGAGCCTGCTTGGGATTCTCTCTTTCCCTCTCTGCTCCTCTCCCTGCTCACTCTCCCTCTCTCTCTCAAAATAAATAAATAAACTTTAAAAAAAAAACGCAACATGATAACACAAATATAGGCACACTGTTGAAATTGGGAAATGCAGATAGGCAAAATTAAAAATTACCTGTAACACTCAAAGACAGCTGACCTTAACATACTTTTAAGAATGAATTTATTTGTAAAAATGATACATATTTATTATAAACTAAAAAAAAAGTAAACAATTAGAAAATAAATCACTTTAAATTCTACCCACCCATGGGATGCCTGGGTGGCTCAGACAGCTAAGCGTCCAACTTTGGCTTGGGTCATGATCTCACAGCTTGTGGGTTCAAACCCTGCACCTGGCTCTCTGCTGTCATCAAAGAGCCTGCTTTGGATCCCCTGTCCCCCTCTCTCTCTGCCCCACCCCCACTCATGTTCTCTCTCTCTTTCTCTCTCAAAAATAAATAAACATTTAAAAATATGGGTGAGGGGCACCTGAGTGGCTCAGCTGGTTAAGTGTCAGACTTCTACTCAGGTCATGATCTCACAGTTGGTGAGTTCGAGCCCCACGTTGAACTCTGTGCTAGCAGCTCAGAGTCTGGAACCTGCTTTGGATTCTGTGTCTCCCTCTCTCTCTGCCTCACTCCTGCTTGTGCTGTTTCTCTCTGACTTTCAAAAATGAATAAACATTAAAAAAAATAGAAGATAATAAATAAAAATATGGGGTGCCGGGGTGGCTCAGTCGGCTAAGCGTCCAACTTTGGCACAGGTCATGATCTCACAGCTTGTAAGTTCAAGCCCCACGTCAGTCTCTGTGCTGACAGCTTGAAGCTTGGAGCCCACTTGCACTCTGCCTCTCTCAAAAGTAAATAAACGTTAAAAAAATTAAAAATAAATAAATTCCACCCACCCAGAAGTAACTATTTTAATATTAAGTTAAATGGATTCTGGACGTCTTTTTGATTCATTTTTTTTTTTTTTTAGTTTATTTTTTGAGAGAGAGCAGGGGAGGGGCAGAGAGAGAGAGGGAGACATAGAATCTGATTGAACCACCCAGGTGCTCCTTTTTTTTTCTTTAGTTAGGCTTCGTGCCTAGTGCAGAGCCCAACATGGAGCTTGAACTCACAATTCTGAGATCAAGACCTGAGCTGAGATCAAGAGTTGGACACTTCGGGGCACCTGGGTGGCTCAGTCGGTTAAGCGTCTGACTTTGGCTCAGGTCATGATCTCATGGTTTGTGGGTTCAAGTCCTGCATTGGACTGTGTGTTGACAGCTCAGAGCCTGGATCCTGCTTTGGATTTTGTGTCTGCCTCTCTCTCTGCCCCTTCCCCGCTTGCACTCTACGTCTCAAAAATAAATAAACATTAAAAAAAATTTTTAAAGAAGAGTTGGACACTTAACTGACTAAGCCACCCAGGCGCCCCCTAGGCATCTCTTCTTTTATGATAGATAGAAGGACAGAGGGATGGATGGATGGATGGATGGATGGATGGATGGAGAGAAAAAGAAGTATATAAATGAAATATTATACATGATGATTTTATTTATTATTTTTTTTTAAATTTTTTTTCAACGTTTATTTTTGGGACAGAGAGAGACAGAGCATGAACGGGGGAGGGGCAGAGAGAGAGGGAGACACAGAATCGGAAACAGGCTCCAGGCTCTGAGCCATCAGCCCAGAGCCCGACGCGGGGCTCGAACTCACGGACCGCGAGATCGTGACCTGGCTGAAGTCGGACGCTTAACCGACTGCGCCACCCAGGCGCCCCTATACATGATGATTTTAAACAAAAATATTTTACTTGAGTTTTATGGAAGAGTTTCTCATCCAAGATGGTGAACTGAGCACATCCTGCGGTTTCAGTCCTTCCCCCCAAACTCTAGAAATGATAGGAAAAAAAATATTTCATGTGTTCATAGATGAGCTCTAAAAACATGCGCATTCTCAGAGATCGTGAGAAATTCTCGACTACAATCAGATGGGATTGAATTGAAGAGGGTAATGGCAGTCCAGTGTGCATGCAGAAATCCTATGTATAGTAGGACCAGAAGTGGGAGCCTCTGATCAGGCTCTGTATTGACAGAGCAAAGCCTGCTTGGGATTCTTTCTTTGCCCCTCTCCCACTTGTGCTCTTTCTCTCTCAAAATAAATAAATAAACTTAAAAAATATGAAAAAACCCACACTCAAAATCCGGCAATATGGTGTGTACAAGAGGCACATGCAAAGCAACATAGAAAACCTAAATATTAAATAGAAAAAGACATACCAGGCAAATAGTAACCAAAAGTCATCTGGACTAGCAATTTAATAGCAGTCAAAATGTGATGTGGAGAAAAAAATTTTTAAGAGGAAATTTGACTTTTATAAAAGAGTCCATCTTTTATAGTCCATATAGTCTTTTATAAGTCCCTCTTTTTTTTTTCAACGTTTATTTATTTTTTTTGGGACAGAGAGAGACAGAGCATGAACGGGGTAGGGGCAGAGAGAGAGGGAGACACAGAATCGGAAACAGGCTCCAGGCTCCGAGCCATCAGCCCAGAGCCCGACGCGGGGCTCGAACTCACGGACCGCGAGATCGTGACCTGGCTGAAGTCGGACGCTTAACCGACTGCGCCACCCAGGCGCCCCTATAAGTCCCTCTTTTTATAGAAGAGTCCATCTAAAAGATTAAACAATCATATAAATAGTCCCAACACTATTAACTTTAGGTGAGTACAAGATACTATTTCACTTAGATTGCCAAAAATGCCAAGTATTGGCGAGGATATGGAGAAAATGGTGTTTTGTCACACCACCTGAGAGAGGACTGGGTATGCTGATACATGGTCATTTGCAATAGTAATTTGGCAGTATCTAATAAAACTGAAAACGAGCCTATCTATAGAATCCAGCCATGACATTTCTAGGTATACTGAGAAACTTTCACATATGTGCAGGGATGTCCATGAGAGCATTGTTTTTATTTTTATTTTGTTTTGTTTTTTTTTAAAATTTACATCCAAGTTAGTTAGCACATAGTGCAACAATGATTTCAGGAGTGTATTCTCTAATGCCCCCTACCCATTTAGCCCATCCCCCCTCCCACAACCCCTCCAGTAACCCTCTGTTCTCCATATTTGAGTTTCTTATGTTTTGTCCCCCTCCCTGTTTTTATATTATTTTTGCTTCCCTTCCTTGTGTTCATCTGTTCTGTGTCTTAAAGTTCTCATATGAGTGAAGTCATATGATATTTGTCTTTCTCTGACTAATTTCGCTTAGCATAATATCCTCTAGTTCATTCACATAGTTGCAAACAGCAAGATTTCATTCTTTTTGGCTGCCAAGTAATATTCCATTGTGTGTGTGTGTGTGTGTGTGTGTGTGTGTGTGTGTACACATACATACATACCACATCTCCTTTATCCATCCATCTGTTGATGGACATTTGGGCTCTTTCCATACTTTGGCTATTGTCATTAGAGCTGCTATAAACATTAGGGTGGATGTGCCCCTTTGAAACAGTAAACCTGTATCCTTTGGATAAATGCTTAGTAGTGCAATTGCTGGGTCGTAGGGTAGTTCTATTTTTAACTTTTTGAGACACCTCCATACTGTTTTCCAGAGTGGCTGCACCAGTTTGCATTCCCACCAGCAGTGCAAAAGTGACCCAAGTCTTTCTCTGCATCCTCGCCAACATCTGTTGTTGCCCGAGTTGTTAATGTGAGCCATTCTGACAGGTGTGAGGTGGTATCTCATTGTGGTTTTGATTTGGATTTCCCTGATGATGAGTGATGTTGAGCATCTTTTCATGTGTCAGTTGGCCATCTGGATGTCTTCTTTGGAGAAGTGTCTATTCATGTCTTTTGCCCATTTCTTCACTGGAGTATTTGTTTTTTTGGATGTTCAGTTTGATAAGTTCTTTATAGATTTTGGATACTAACCCTTTATCTGATATGTCGTTTGCAAATATCTTCTCCCATTCCGTTGGATGCCTTTTAGCTTTGCCGATTGCATGAGAGTATTGTAACAGCAAAAGCCAAAGAATAACAATCTAAATATTCCTTAATAGTGGAGTGGATAAATCTGGGAGAATATGTGCAATTTATACAGTTAATAGGAATAAAATAGCTCTATATGCAGTTCACTCCACAATGTAGAATGAAAAAAGCAAAATGCAGAACACTATGATTGATAGGCTACCATTATGTGAATAAAAAATGATTATTCACACAAAGCAATACTGTATATCAGTTACTGATTTGTCTCTAGACAGAATGACAAGTGTTTGCTCGGTGAGAATGGTGGGGCTGGGAAAGCTGGCTTGAAGGGATGGTAGTTTTGTCTTTTTAATGTTTTATTTCCTAAGAAGATGAATAAAATTTGACACACAATTATTAATTTTGAGTGGTAGCAATGTAGGTGTTTTGTTTTATAATTCCTACTACTTTTCTCCACTTAATTTTTTTTGTCAGAAATTAACCGGCAAAAAAGGAAATTAAAGTAAAATTGAAGAGGGGAGCCTGGCTGGCTCACTCTGTGGAGCATGCAACTCTTGATCTTGGGGTGTGAGTTCAAACCCTACGTTGGGAGTAGAGTTTACTGAAAAGAAAAAGTAAAATGGGGGCACCTGGGTAGCTCAGTCGGTTAAGCATCTGACTTCAGCGTAGGTCATGATCTCACAGTTGGTCAGTTTGAGTCCTGCATTGGGTCAGCTTGAGCCTCGCTTTGAGCCCTGCTTCTCTCTCTCTCTCTCTCTCTCTCTCTCTCTCTCTCTCTCTCTCTCTCTCTCTCTGCCCCTCATGGGATTCTCTCTCTCTTCCCTCTCTCTCTTCCCCTCGTTCACTTAGCCATCTCTCTCCAAAAAAATAAAAAGATAAAAATAAATCTCTATTAAAAAAAATTGGGGGAACCTGTGTGGCTCAGCCGGTTAAGCTTCCAACTTTGGCTCAGGTCATGATCTCATGGTTCCTGGGTTTGAGCCCTCTGTCAGGCTCTGTGCTGACAGCTCGGGGCCTGGAACCTGCTTTAGATTCTGTTTCTCCCTCTTTCTCTGTTCCTCTCCTGCCTGTGCTTTGTATCTCTGTCTCTCAAAAATAGATAAACATTAAAAAAAAAAAAAAGTAAAATTGAAGAAACGGTTGAATTTCAGTAAATATTTCTCCATTGGAAGAACTATTATTTCCTAGACTATCTCTTTAAAGTTAAGAAGAGGGGTGTTAAAAACATTAAATAATTGAAATAATTGTGCATTTTAGCTACTTTTTGGACACTTATACCTAACATCTTACTACAGAAAGATGAAGAAATTGAAGTTAACACTGATCAGCTTTCCATCTTCTCTCCTCGTCCCATTGTTTTCCGTAGTTATATTGTTATTTGTCAAGGTTTTTAACATTTGCTTTACATCCTGTTTAGTCTCAGTACTATGTTTATATGGAATCAGAGCTCACCACCAGCAGTGCTCTCTTATTAGTTCATTGTTTTGATCCATCACTAAATTAGATTTAATCAACTTTGTTTTTTCTAAAAAAGTTCTTTGTCTTATATTCCCTGACTTTTTTTTTTTTTTTTAATGTTGCCAACATCGTACCTTTCTGTTTCTCTAATATTTGAATATACTGACTGGGTATAATATTCTCGGGCCACATTTTCTTTCTTTTCAAATTTGTGAGAGCATGTCACTATCTTCTGGCATCGAACCTTGCCTTAGGTGTGAGGGAAGCTTGATTCACAACTCCACTTTACCCCTTTTAGTCAACTTGCTGGTGTCTTGTTGTCTAAAGAATACTTTCTTTAACTTTGGTGTTTAGTTACTTAACTAGGATAGAGAGTTCTATCATTCTATGCCAATTTTTTTCTTCCTGGGATATGATTTGTTATTTCCACCTGTAACTACTTTTTTTTTTCATTTATAAAAAAGACATTTCAAAAATTATTTCTTTGAATAATTTTTCTATTTTATACATTAGGTTGTTTACTTCAGGGGTATTACTTATCTTTATGGTAGTTGCCTTTCTTCTTTATTATCATTAAAAAAAATTTTTTTTTAATGTTTGTTTATTTTTGAAGGAGAGAGAGAGAAACAGAACGTGAGCCAGGGAGGGGCAGAGAGAGAGGGAGACACACAATCTGAAGCAGGCTCCAGGCTCTGAGCTTCCAGCACAGAGCCTGACACGGGGCTCGAACTCATGAGCTGTGAGATCATGACTTAAGCCGAAGTCAGCCACTTAACCACCCAGGAAGCCCCGACTTTTAAAAAAATTGTTTAATGTTTATTTGAGATTGAGAGAGAAAGAGCGTGAGCAGGGGAGGGGCAGAGAGAGAATGGGAAAATCATGACCTGAGCTGAAGTCAGATGCTTAACCAGTTGAGCCACCCAGGTGCCCCTCTCTCTTCTTTATTATTATCTCTAGGAATAATCTCTCTAGGAATTCCCCAAAGCCTGTAAACTAATGTAAATTACACTCATGGAACAGTGATATTGGAACAGTTTGGCAGAAGCAAACTCACTCTAGATCTCCTAGGAATAACAAAGATAAAACCCTGTTGAAGATGAGCTCATATTTCAAAATTACAAACACATGAGAAAAAAAATCCTCCAGGAGGGAAATTCAGCAAACACAACAAACTGCAGAACTGGGTCCCCAGGAAGATCAAATAATTACCAGATATAGATTATAGACTTTGGTTTGTATACTTAAAAACATAAAAGAAGGAACCCAGTGCATAAGAAAATAATACAATATTTCGGAAAAGGACCAAATAAATCTTGTAGAAATGCACATATAGATTTCAATTTGTTTAAAATGAAAGCATAGTAGTAGATGGAGCATATAGCAGATCAGAAGCAGCTGAAGATATAATCAGTGGGCTATTAATACATTTAAAAAAATCACCTGGAATGTAGCACAGAGAGATAAAAAGATGGGAAAGATAAGAAATATGGTGAAAAGAAGCAGATAGTCTAACACAGTGCTGTCCAATTGTAATATAATGTGAGATTATACATAATTAAAAAATTTCTAATACTGGGGTGCCTGGGTGACTCAGCTGAGTGCCCTTCTCTTGGTTTCAGCTCAGGTTGTGATCTCACAGTTCTCAGGATCAAGCCCTGTATCGGACTCTGCACTAACAGCATGGAATCTGCTTGGGATACCCTCTCTCCCTCTTTCTACCACTTACTACCCTGCTTGCTCTCTCTCTCTCAAAATAAATAAACTTAAAAAAATTCCAATACCCATATTAAATAAAGTAGAAAGAAACTGGAAAAATTAATAAAAATATTATTTCCATATATAATCAATATAAAAATTATGAATGAGATATTTTAAATTCTTTTTTTTTTCCATTTTGCACTTACACCACAGCTCAGTGTGGACTGATCATATTTCAAATGCTCAGTAACTACATCTACTAGTGACTACTGTATTGGACAACATAGAGCTAACTTACATCTCAAAGGATTTTCAGAAGAGAAGAGAAACAGAGGAGGCAATCCTTAAAGAGATAATGGTTGAGAAGTTTCCAAGGTTAATGTAAGACATGAATCCTCAGATTCAGGAGGCAGTGAGTCTTTAGACTCATTAGAATGTAAATATTTTTGTAGTGAATCTGTAGAGAGCCAAGCCCAGAAAAGATATTAAAATTAACCAGAGAAAGGGAGCCTCGGTGATTCGGTTGGTTGAGTGTCCAACTTTGGCTCAGGTCATGATGACGCAGTTCGTGGGTTTGAGTCCCACATCAGGCTCACTGCTATCAGCTTGTCAGTGCAAAGCCCACTTCAGATCCTCTGTCCCCCTCTCTCTGCCCCTACCTGATTTGCGCTCTCCCAAAAATAAATAAATATTAAAAAAATAAATAAAATAAAATTAACCAGAGAGATGAGACATTACCTACAAAGAAATTTCAATTAGACTGAAAACAGTCATCTTTAATATCTTTAATGCTGGATAAAAGTAAATGTCAATATAAGAATTTTAGTACCCATTTGAACAATTAAGAATGAGAGTCAAGGGGTGCCTGGGTGGCTCAGTTGGTTGAGTGTCTGACTTCGACTCAGGTCATGATCTCACGGTTCATGAGTTCGAGCCCCATGTTGGGCTGTCTGCTGACAGAACCTGGAGCCTGCTTCAGATTCTGTGTCTCCCTCTTTCTCACTGCCCCTCCTCCACTCACGCTCCTTCTCTCTCTGTCTCTCAAAAATGAATAAATGTTAAAAAAAAAAAAAGGAAGAGGGTCGAAATAAAGACATTTTTAGTCAAAGACAAAGTGCGTCACTAACAGACTTTCACTGAAGGAGAATTGTAATAAAACATAAATACAACAAGGTACCTGGAGGTCTGGGGAAAGGTGGCAGTGTGAGAGAGAAGGATTTCCAAAGAGAGATGAAAGGATAATAGTGATATACTTTGTCTACTTTGTACTTTCTTTTCGCTTCTAGAACTTCAATGGCAGCCAGCGTGCAGAGCTGGGGAATCACCACTAGCTTAGAATTGTTAACCTAATTCCCTGTCTCTGCACTGCACTAAGTATGAGGGAGAGCAGAAGTGTATCCTCTTATATTAGTAGGATAGTACATTATAGCATTTCCCTACTTGGTCATTTATGGGATATAAAACATTTAAAAATCTCAGTGAAAAATGAACCATTATAGGGGTGCCTGGCTGGTTCAGGTGGTTGAGCATGTAACTCTTGATCTTTGGGTCATGAGTTCGAGCCCCACATTGGGTGTAGAGATTACTTAAAAATTAAAAAATTAACAATTATATTCAGGAAAAGAAATAGTTCTGGAATATAGGGTAGCAAGGGGGAGATTAGGGCTTTGTAGTGTGTTTCGGAATAGTGTAGAGACAGAAATTTTACAGAGAGGGAAGGGAGGTGAGGCAAGGGTGAGGAAGTCTAAGATTGGAAACAAAATTGATGATTGATTGATAGAGCTGATTGCAATAAAAGTCACTAATTAAAGGATCCTTTAGCTCTCTATGAGGGCTCCCTGAGGAAGGGGAGTAGTGATGCTAATTAGCTAATTTAATCAGCAACTTAACTATGATTTTAACAGCTGCCATTTATTGAGCACTTATAGGTGTCAGTCATAGCGCTGAAGTGATCTAGTGTCTTTAAAATTTTAATCTTCAAAGAATTCTGTGAAGTAGATTTTTTTTATTGTGGTAAAATATATGTAATGAAACGTATTTCTACCATTTTTCAGTGTACAAGTCTGTGGTATTAAGTGTATATGCATTATTATGCAACCATCAAGTGGAGTAGATTGTGTTTATTTATTATTATTTTATTAAAACATTTTTAATGTTTATTTATTTAAAATGTTTTTTATTAGTTTTCTTTATTTTTGAGAGGCGGAGAGAGACAGAGCACGTGTGGGGGAGGGGCGGCGAGAGAGGGAGACACAGAATCTGAAGCAGGCTCCAGGCTCTGAGCTGTCAGCACAGAGCCTGACGCGGGGCTCGAACTCACGAACTGCGAGATCATGACCTGAGCCAAAGTCGGACACTTAACCCACTGAGCCACCCAGATGCCCCAAGTAGAGTAGATTTTAAGAATAATTTATTGATAACCAAACCCAGTCTCAGAGAGTTTAAGTAATTTGACTATTAGATGGTAGTAGAGAGAAGATTTGAGCTCCATGTTTGCCCAACTTCAAATTCCATACTTTTTTTTCTATAGTATACAGCCAGAAGTAACTTGAAAGCCAGCTGTAAAGATTATAAATTTAGTGCAGGGATCCAAAGGACTTCCTGGTCTTCCAATCAGAGATGTAATTTCGGAATAAAAAGAAAGATGATGGGAGGTAGATGGTTGGCTACATAGTGGTATTTAAACCAGAATTTGGATTTCTGAAGCAAATAATCATTTGCTTATCATACATATTCCTGGTTTTTTCCATGTCTACATACCATATGTATTGCTATTTAAATTGACCCATTTTGTTTTTCAGGGTAACTATATGTCTCTACCTTCGATGGAAAATCAGTAGTATTGGCCATAACTAGGATGTACCTATAAAAACCAAAACAAGGAAGCCTAATGCCAGCTAGATACTGTTGCCTCCTCTCAGTTGGCTGAAAAGAAAGATGAACGAATATTGAAGAGCCATTAAACACATAATGACACCACACTGAACCTTTCTTCTTGACATAATGAGGAAGTTTGGAGGATATTTGGAAAGGAAACATGTCCCAGTATTTCCAGAATGGGGAATGTGGCATGGGTGGGCCTCATGGGGGTGGAAGTAGAAATCAGAAACTTGTTAGGAACTGAGGTGGTGGCCTTCTGTACAGGTGTTGGCATTCCCTTCCATGACATTCCTGCTTCTCTTCACTCCTCTAGTGAGTTTTCCCTCTGCCAACTTGGGTCTCGTTGGTTCCAAGTGACAGATTTTGAGTTCAGTTCCCTTGGCTAACTGGCTCAGTCTTTCAGTTTCCCAATTCCCGAGAGAGGAGTTGGATTTTGGTCCAGCTAATCTTTTCAGGCCAGTCCTATAAACCCTAGGCCATGGCTGATCGTGACAGTCCTTTCACCCCTACTGCAATCTGAATAGCAATGCCTAAACAGTCACATAGTGCAGGATACAGACATTTAGGGCAGCAGAAGTTTATGGCAGGACAGATTCTAGCACTCATCCGACAAATATTTATTGAGGGTTTGCCACGTGTGTAAGCCACTATGTGGGAGCTGGGGACTGTAACTGTGGACGAGATTGACAAGGTCCCTAAAACCTTGTGGAGGGCAGTGAGTTTTAGACAAGTGAGATAGTAAAATCGAAGACTGTGTTAAGTCCTAGGAAGGAAATAAACCAAGCGATATGATGGTTACTAGGCTGGAGGTAGAGGAGATTACTTTTAATGGGATGACACAGAAGGCCTGTTTGCAGAAACCATCTCTGAGTTGACACCCAGGGAGAGAATGTAAAGGCTTCAAGGTGGGGAAGAATTTGGTATGTTTGAGGAAAAAAAAAGAAAGAAAAGAAAAAGAAAGAAACAAACAAAAGGAGTCAACTGAACAGAGTATGGGGTGAAGTTGGAAAAATAGCGGTCAGATTATGCAACACTTTGTGGCCCCCAGTGAGGGGGATGGTAACCAGACCCTCCCGAGGTTCAGACTATCAGATGCATACAGAGAAAGTTTGAAGTGCCCTTATTGGGCACTCGTTGGGCGTGGAGACCACTTAACATTCTCTCTTTCCCTCTCTGTCCCTCCCTTGCTCATGTGTGCTCATGCATTCTCTCTCTCTCTCTCTCAAAAAAAAAATCCAGTCTGTCTTTGCTTTCTGCTCAGTTTTGCTGTGAACCTATAATTTAAAGCTTCTCCCCCCTCTGACTCTCAGTGGGAAATTTGTGTTTAGCTTATACTTTTCCTCTTTTCTTTCTCTTCCCTCTCTCACTCTGCTGTGTCTGGGTCTCCTCTGGCATTAGGGGTGGGGTGTATGGGTTTGGGGAGGGCAGAGAAGTGGGAAGGAAAGGAAAGTAAATAAAGTCTGTCACATGACTAATGCCATCAGAGGCAGGCGTCCAGGTGCTGATTCTCTTGTTGGGAGCATTTAAGGCTTCCTTGGAGGCCATACCTGTGGAACCTAAGATCCCTCTTCAGTCATAACTTCTTTTTTTTTTTAACATTTATTTTTGAGAGACAGAGAGAGGCAGAGCATGAGCAGGGGGGGGGAGAGAGAGAGAGAGAGAGAGAGAGAGAGAGAGAGAGAGAGAGATACAGATACAGACTCCGAAGGAGGCTCCAGGCTCTGAGCTGTTTGTTAGTACAGAACCCGGTGCAGGGCCCGAACTCACGAACTGCAAGACCATGACCTGAGTCGAAGTTGGACGCTCAACCGACTGAGCCACCCAGGCACCCCAGTTATGACTTTTTGATGTCCACTCTTCCAGCCTCTTATTTGAGTTGGCCACTTGTCCATGCCAAACACAGGTAGGGGAGGCTCCCCCATTGCTGCCCTTTCTCCTTGTCCCACTGTGGAATGTATCGGCCCCCTTCCCTAATTCAGAATTCTGCAGGCCAAAAGTGGGTAACCGCCTTCATGAATGTGCATGAAGACCCCAATTTCCTGGACAGACAGGTCTGGTTCACCTCAAAGCTCTCACAATGGTGGTTGCACAGAGATGGCTTTCTAAGTTCCTGTAGTCAGCAGGACTCACCAGCTTGGGAGAAAGATCTGGCAAACACCACCAGTCTTTTGTAGTGCTTCCTCTTTATAGTGAGGTGAACGTTTCATCCTCTTTCATGATTGCTTCTAATGGATTCCTTTTGAATTTTTCTCTCTCCCTGATGGAGGCTGGAAGTGGAGGTTTTAGAACTGGTCTAGTCAGTTTTTAGTAAGTCTTTGGGGATGAACAGGTAGGTCTTCTTTAGAAGGTGAAGATATTTATGACTTGTTCTCTGCTTTGGAATTTTATAACTCATTAGCATCCATGCCAAATTGAGGAGGGAGGAATGCCTTTTTTAAGCAAAGCAAGTCTCAGTTTTATACTGAGATTCATGGCATCTCAGAGTTTGGAGAAATCTAGAAGCCGTTTAATCTGTTTCCCCACCAATGCCATCAATCCTGTTTACAACTTGATGAGATGTTATCCAGTTTTCATCTGGATACATCCAGGAAGTAGGAGCCCATTTCCTAACTTTCAGATCTCAGCTCTGTCAGTTACCATATTACTTTCACCAAATCATTTTAAAAGCAGTTCCTCATCTAGGAAAGATGTGTAAATAGTATCTTCTTTCAGAACATTGTTGGGAGGATAAAAGAAGATATATAAATTGCCTAACCCAGTCAGAGAGGAGAGCAATGTTGATTCCCTTTACAGGTCCCTTTAGGGGACAACGTATTTTTTTTGGATTGTCTTCACCCAGAGAAAAATATTCCTCATATTGAACTGCCTCTGTTATATTTTTAGCCCTTCCCTTAGGCTCTCCCTTCAGTGGTCACATAGAAGGTCTTTTCTCCGGCCACTTGACAGCCTTTCAGGTATCTCTGATTTTAGTTGAAGGCACTGAAGATATTAGAGAGAAAACTCCAGTTTTTTTTTCCTTTCTGAGCCGAGGAGTCCAGGTAGCCGTTAGACTTTGGTGTGACTCCCAAGAGGGATTTATTGAGTGAATGGGGCAAGGATGATATTTCACTTTCCAACATCAGTTCTCCCCGGCACTGGTGGGTTTAATCACAGGCTGGCTATGATTCTATAGGATCCTAGCCTGGAAAGTGTGTGCGCGTGTGTGTGTGTGTGTGTGTGTGTGTGTGTGTGTGACAAATGTCGTTAGACACTTGAACGCCTTTGAATGGTGCTATCCTTTGCCACATTGCGAGCACTTTATAAGATCGTTCATTGCCCTGAATGAGTGGTTAAACGTGGAAGCTACAAAGGAAGCCAAACGGCTCTCCACGAATACCTAGGCGAGGGTTCAAAAACTCCTCTCAAGGGCGAGCTAAGGGAGTCGCCGCTAAGAGGCCTTTTGGGGTGGGTGGAGACGAGCCTCCGGCTCCAGTTCTTAGGCACCGCCTCTTTCGCCCGCGGGCTGACCGCTAGGCGGTGCTGGGGAGTTTGCCGCCCACCAGCCAAGGCGCCCCAGTGCTCACCCTCACTCCTCATGCCCTGCCCGGCGGAGAGACTACAACTCCCGTGGTGCTCTGGGAACGGGAGGGTGGGAGGGGCCATGAGAGAAGAGGGACGCGAGGGCGGGCTTTCCGGGAGTGTGTTTCCGGCGTCGGCGGCCGCGGCCGGGGACGGTGTGAAAGCGGTAAGATGGCGGCGGCGGCGGTGGTGGAGTTCCAGAGAGCCCAGTCTCTACTCAGCACCGACCGGGAGGCCTCCATCGACATTCTCCACTCCATCGGTAAAGGTCGCCGCGCCCCCTCCCTGACCCTGCCGGCTCAGCTCGGCCTGTGCGGGTCGGCGGCGGCGGAGCGGGGCCGGGCTATCCGGCTCTGGTGCTGCTGACTCACTGTGTGTGAGGGGGGCCGGGCCGGGGGCACAGGCCGCTCGCAGCTCCCTGGAGCCCCCTGGGTCCCACCCGGGTGGGAAGCCCCGAGGCAGCCCCGGCGTTCCCTCGCCGGCTGCTGACTCACGGTGGGCTCAGCGTGGAGTGGGAGGGTGGGCCGAGCCGGGGCCCCCACCACTCCCCAGCCTTGCCCCGGCTCTGGCCCATGCGGGCTGGCCCGGGACCGGGAGCAGTGCCGGCCGGCGGGCTTGTCGCGGGCAGGACTAAGAGCCTCGAGTTGAAGGGCCTTGGCGAAACCCGCTGTAGACAGGGTTTCCCGCCGTTGTTATCAGCACAGCCCGCTCCGGGTGGCAGCGCGAGCGCTCGCTTTGCTCTTGGAGTTTTCTTCCTCGGGACGCTGGGAGCTGCTACCTCTCCCCAGCCTCCCATCGGAAGGGTCCACTAAAGGGAGACCTCTCTCTGAATGTGGAAAATACCGAGGGGACACACACTGACAATTGGCATTTGGTTTGAAGAGGTGCCCGAGACGTTCCTTTGCCCCCGTGTGAGGTGTAAGAGCGAGATGGGACCGTCCGACTCGAGGAGGTGACTAATCGTCCTGGTCTCCCTTGTAGAAGGTGGGAAGTGAGTTCGGGGAGTTAGTTGTCAGCCGCGGAGTTCGAGGAACGGGCCGGCTGCACACGGCCGGAAGAAATTAAAGACACTTTTCGGTACATTGTAGTATGATTGCCTTAGCTTTGCGCCCAACAGGGAAACTGAAATGGGAGCTCCAGCCAGTCCCCTACGACAGGTTTCTATCGGGATTCAGGTGTGAACAGAAATTTGTGAGACAGAAGGCTTTTAATGTTCAGTCGTAAAGGGTTCGGTTAGGGCATGGGCTTGCTCTTCACTGCACATGTAGTAATGTGATCTTTTTAATGTAGCTTGAGAAGATTCGAATTGGATCAACAAGTAGTGTAAGAATGCACGTGTATGTGGGACCTCCAGGATGTTGGCTTTCGTGTTGACTTCCTAGTCTGTTGGATTTTGATATTCCTGACTTGCAGGGGAGAAAAGACAATGACAGGATCTTGATGTCTTTGTCTTTGGGGTTTTTGGAGGCTCGGAGAGGAGATGGGGGTTAAGATCCATCTGTGGATGGATCGTATTGGTAAATGAAAGGTTTTCGTTTTGAAGTTCTGATCTTGAATTAAGTTATTATAGTTACAGAACTGAGTCATCTCAGTCACACATGTATTTTTATTCTGTGAGTACACACTAATGTGAGAAGTATGGATTTTATTTTGTATGTGTGCTTAGTGCCTAATATTTTGTCTTTTATAATGTGAAACTATTAGTAAAAATTGTAGTTGGAACATTTTGTGATTTCCACTCTACTGGGAGAGAGTTGCCTGAAAGCCTCCCTGTTAGAGCAAGCTTGAGTCATGATGGTTACAGCCGTACTTTTTCCAGACTCCATCATGGAGTATCAAAATCTTGGTTTTTGTCAAGTCATGATGCTTTGTAAGAGAAGTGATAACTAGTGACGATCGCTAAAATTATCACCACAAACTTGGAGAGGTTATTCAGTGTGTGAGTGGTAGAGTAGTTATTAACAGCTGAAAGTGGGACAGATAGAACAAAGTTATTTTAACAGGTCCTGCATCCATTACAAAGCACCAGTCCTTCCTAAGGATCACACTGGAGCTTTGATTGGGTTGTTCTTCCTGAATGGCTTCCTAGAACTGCTTATCCCTAGCACACCCATCAGTGAGGCTTTACACAGGTTTAAAGTTTATTGAAAGACTTTTGGCTTTTTACTCATCAGTAACTTAGTCATTTGATTTTAGTTTGTGGCAGGTAAACGTATATGTATGTTTAATATTTTCAGTAACATAGTGCCCAGCATGGGGCTTACCACCACCAATAAGAAGAACTTGTTTGAATTTTGCTTTAACCAAGTGACTGCAATGGAAATTTCAGTGTAGGTGGGTAAGGGAAATTCTAATTGATAGAATGAAAAGGCACATTTAAAGTCAGAGAGAAATCTATTTTTATGATTTACATGGGACGTATCCCACATGTTGATTTCACTTTTAGAGTTTGTGCGTTTGTTTGTTTTTAGCTATCTAGAACTTGTCTTTTGGTGACAGTGTTTGTAATTGGTCTTGTGAGGGTGAAATTTCCCTCAGTCTTCATTTTTTGTCAGAATTTTAAGAAGGTTTGCATTTTCCTCTCCTAGTGAAGCGTGACATTCAGGAGAATGATGAGGAGGCAGTGCAGGTCAAAGAGCAGAGTATCCTGGAACTCGGGTCTCTCTTGGCGAAGACTGGACAAGCTGCAGGTAAGTGCTGCAAATGGCTTGCTTTCTCTTTTACCTGAAATGTTGGGTGAGGTTTTTCAAGTTTCTGTAAAGGATCCTAGGAATGCATCCACACAGTTTATTGGTAGTCATTTTATTGTCAACTTGTTGAGCTTCGGTTCTTTAGGAGGAAGCTGGGTGAACTTTAAACTCTGTTCTTCCGTGGAACAGTTTTGTTCTGCGGGTGAGGGAAGCTCCTGGCCCTGCTGGGATATGGTGGTCTCTGATTTGCTTCTGGCTGGAATTTTCACTGTGTTCCCTTACATAAGGGCAGCAGCACGGGTAGCAGCAGTCTTCAGTGATTTCAGCTCTGTTATACTTAAGATGGATAGCGACTTGGGCCCTTGTCTTGAAAATGACTAGGGACTTTGCATCCAAGTGAGTCGAAGAGAGAGAGAGAGAGAGAGAGAGAGAGAGAGAGAGAGAGAGGGAGAGCGAGAGGGAGGGAGAGCGAGCGAGAGAGGTATGAGTTTCTTTGGGGGGGGGAGAGTGAGAGAGAGAGTGAGTCCTTTTTTCCTGATACAGAGTAAGTAAGACAACAAATGGAAAGAGCCTTCCCGAGATTTCTCCACTGTTACCTGGGACTCTGTGCATGTCATTGCCCAAACATTCTAGTTGTAATTGAACCACAGACTTTGTAGGCTTCAGATGCTATTCTGATGATGGGTGTGTGTGACCTTGGAATAAGAGACCAGGAAGGGTCTTTGACCAGTAAAGTGGTAATAGGGTTGAGAGAGAAGGCTGCTTAAGCTTAAAACGGGTGATTTTTTGTCAACTTTAAAGTGAATTTAGATCTTATTTAATTAAGTGGATTAAGCTCTGGTAAGTGACCTCCTGGATTCCCCGAAATAATATTCCCCAGAAGGTGTAAGTTAGCAAAACTTCTTGAACTTGAGAACTAAGATTTTTCGCAGTTAAGGATAACTAACTTATTATTAAGCTTAGGCAATAGAAAGTTGAGTAAAGATGTATGCAATTGGGAGGATGCGTTTGTATGGGTTTTGTATCTTACTTAAAATATCATTAAAAATATTTATGATAAAAACAGTTTTTAAATGCTTACTATCAACTAGTTGCATTTTTTTTTTTAAATTTTTTTTCCACGTTTTTTATTTATTTTTGGGACAGAGAGAGACAAAGCATGAACGGGGGAGGGGCAGAGAGAGAGGGAGACACAGAATCGGAAACAGGCTCCAGGCTCCGAGCCATCAGCCCAGAGCCTGACGCGGGGCTCGAACTCACGGCCCGCAAGATCGTGACCTGGCTGAAGTCGGACGCTTAACCGACTGCGCCACCCAGGCGCCCCAACTAGTTGCATTTTTAAGCACAAAAATGATTTAGTTTATTGCATCCTCAAAACAACTTGATAGGGGCGCCTGGGTGGCGCAGTCGGTTAAGCGTCCGACTTCAGCCAGGTCATGATCTCGCGGTCCGTGAGTTCGAGCCCCGCGTCAGGCTCTGGGCTGATGGCTCGGAGCCTGGAGCCTGTTTCCGATTCTGTGTCTCCCTCTCTCTCTGCCCCTCCCCCGTTCATGCTCTGTCTCTCTCTGTCCCAAAAATAAATAAACGTTGAAAAAAAAAAAAATTAAAAAAAAAAAAAAAAACAACTTGATAATGTAGATACAATTGTCCATTTTCAACCTAAGGAAACCGAACACAGAGAAGTTAAATAACTCACCCAGTCACTTATTTAGTATGTGGGAGAGCCAGGATCTGAATCAATTAGTCCCACTTCAGAGCTCATAGTCTTATGGTATAATGGTTATTGCTTTCTGTAGTTAATCATTTATGGATTATCAATGGTTGGTACTGGTTTTTTTCCCTCCATTTAGAAAATTTATTTATTTACTTATTCATTTACTTATTTTTGAGGTTTATTTTATTTTTTTTAGTAATCTCTACATCCAACATGGGACTTGAACTCATGACCCCAAGATCAAGAGTTGCATGCTCTTCTGACTGAGCCAGCCAGGTGCCCCTGTGTCTTTTTTTTTGTTTTTGTTTTTGTTTTTTTTTAGACTGATTTCCCTCCTATTTAACATATTTATGGATTTCTTTGGACTGTCAGTTAATGTGAGCTTGGTGTTGCATAATAGTTTTGATAATTAGTCCATACACAATATAATTAATAAGGTAATTTTCTTGAAAGAGGTAGAAAGTCAGATAAAGTGATTTAAGGTTTTTCGGTTGTTGAAATATCCAAATGTTTGTTTTCCTCCAGTAGCACGGATAATTACAAGTAGCATGTAGTATAGTCAACACTTCAAAAATTTATCCCAAAATATTAACTATTCTGTTTGAATTTTATTTATTTATTTATTTCTGCTTGAATTTGTTTATAATTTTATTTATTTATTCATTTTATCTTCTTATTCCTTGCCCTTCTCCTTTTGGTGACTCAGTACCTGAGAACTTTAGAAGTTCTTTCCTTTGATTTTTGGTTCCCTGAGAAGAGATGTCTATTCCCAACCTGCAGTTTTGTTTTATTATGCATTTAATATACAGCTAGCACTGTGCTAAGTACTCCATTAAAAAAATGTAAGATAAGGTCCCTGACCTACAGCAGTCATTTGGGAATTAGTGAGTAAAGCAAGGTTGGATGCATGATAGTAGTTGAAAGTGGTGCTGAGCACCATCAGACATGATGGCCGGGGTCAGGATCTGCAGATATCATAGCCTGAGATTCTAAAAGGATTATGTTGAATTCTGTGAGGTTCTAAAAAGGAAATTCTGGTCATATAAATATAAATAAATAGGAGGAAAAAGTCAGTAGATTCTGTGGGAATAAAAAAAAATTGGTGAGTCTTTGGCAACGAAGAGGTCATTCATTTGTTTTCTGGTTAGGGTCAGAAGAGTAACACTCAGCGTTTAGAGCAACTACTGTAATGCTAGCAGGTGCTAGAGGGAAGGCAGGCTGCTTAGTTCATGTTTCACTTCAGCCTTTTCCAGGAAGGAAAATGATTTTCAAAAAGAGAAAGAACATATCAGAAAGAGAATTAAAGCCAAGTTAGGTGAGAGAAGAGAGAGCAGATAGTCTCTTTAAATAAGTTCAAGTCTCTAGGCTCTGACAGTTTTTGTCTTTTAATATCAAAAGCGTAGTTCTAGCAGATATATTTATAGAGCCACTATTATTATTCTGAGAAAAGTCATGGAGGATGAAGAAGTATTAAGAAAACTGAGGATGGGCAAATATTTCTCTTTGCGTGAAGATAATGAGAAGAATAATTTCTAGACACTTTAAACTGGTAATCATTAATATCTGGGGCAGATTATTTGATAAGTAGGTTTTAATCACTTAAGACAGTGGGTTTATTAAGAAAGGATTATTCCAAACTCACCTCCATTCTCTTCTCTGGTTAGCCTTATCAGACCAGTAGATTTGCAGAGCTCCATAGGCAGGGGCTTGCCAGCTGTTTTTGTAGATAAAGTTTTGTTGGAACACAGCTACACCCACTTGTTTACATATTGTCTGATGGCTTTTGCACTACAGTGGCTGAATCGAGTACCCGCCAGTGAGACCACATAGCCCAAAAAGCTGAAAATATTTACTATCTGGCCCTTCACAGAAAAAGTTTGCCCATTTCTGGGTTAGAGGAATGATACAGATTACATGTAAGCAAGATATTTGAACATTTTCCATAATATTAATGATAGGTAAAGGGTATGAAAATCATTTGTCAACCTCAAGGGAAGTCTCTAGCATCATGTCCTGGGGATCTGTCCTTATTTTTCTGGTCAGCATCTGGCATTATGGCTAAAGCCATTTCAGAAGGCCTGCTTGTTTTTGTAGATGACTCAGTACAGTAGAGGACAGGATTAAGATTCAGAGTTACTGCCAAAGCCAGCAAGATTAAATTCAGTGTGGTAAGTATAAAGATACATACTTAAAAGTATTTATCAAAACAGGGAGATGGGGAATTACCTGTCTATGCAAAAAAGACCTTAATGGACTTGGTCTAAACAAAAAATGCTATTAGGAAAAAGGAAGTAGGCTACCTTGTGTTACATGTGGTGGCGAGATCAAGAGAATTAGGCCATGGCTTTACTGGTCAGATCCTACCTGGAGAGTTGTTTCCAGTTCTGGGTTACCACAAATGGTATGTTTGCAAACTAGAGTTTATTCAGTGACAAGGAATCTAGAAACCAGGACATTGGGGGAAGAGTTGAAATAGCTAAAGATGGTTAGCTTGGAGAAAGGGAAAGTTAGAGAGATATAAATGGTAGTTATCTTCAGAGATTTGAAGCCATGTGGAAAGAGGGTACAGACTTGTGTTTTAAATAAAGGAACAATTTAGTTTGACCAACATCCGAATAGTCTACTTTCTGAACAATTTCTGTCATTAGAGATTATTCAGAATTGTTCTGTCATAGTAGGAAATACTGTGGGAGAAGGGACATCGTACTAGTCTACTTTTATTTAGTTATTAAAAAAATTTTTAAGTTTATTTATTTATTTTGAGAGAGAGTGAGTCGGGGAAGGGCAGAGAGAGGGAGAGAGAGAATCCCAAGCAGACTTCGAGCTCTGAGCACAGAGCCTGATGAGGGGCTTGAGCCCACTAACTGTGGTATCATGACCTGAGCCGAAACCAAGAGTCGGATGCCCAACCGACTGAGCCACCCAGGTGCTCCTGTACTAGACTACTTTTAAAAAGCTATGATTGTGAGGGCGCCTGGGTGACTCAGTCAGCTAAGCGTCTGACTTCAACTCAGGTCATGATCTCACAGTTCGTGGGTTCGAGCCCCGCATCAGGCTCTGTGCTGACGGCTCAGGCTGGAGCCTGCTTCAGATTCTGTGTCTCCTTCTCTCTCTGCCCCTCTCCTGCTTGCACTCGGACTCTGTCTCTCAAAAATAAATACTAAAGAAGTTTTTTTTGTAAAGCTATGAGCATATGATTAAGATTTGTATAAATGTAAAAAGAATTTGAGAGGGAGAAATCAGTGTGGTCTGGAGTTGTCATGGAAGACTCAGCAGGACTTTAGCTGGACCTAAAAGGATATGTAAGGTTTACATAGGTCAAGAAGGTGGGGGAGAAATTCTACATGGGAATGCAGCAGGAGTGAGACATGAGAGCAGAAGCATGTATAGTCTATGCAGGGATGAATGGAGTGGCAGAATGGGAAAAACCTTAGTGGAATCAAAGGTCAGTACTGGAGAGTGAAGAGAAAGATGAACTTTTCTATGTATAAAGTTCCTTTTGTACCTGACGCAGCCCCATGCATCCTGTTACTGTTCAGGCAGATGAGGATTTCAGGACCCTGAATTAGCATTCTCAGGAGGGTGAGGTTTGCTTGCCCTGAATTAGAATCCTCAGGAGGGTGAGTCCACAATTGAAGAATATTAAAGAGGCGGTGGCACTAAAGTAATTTTAACCTACATTCCAAATACTTTCTTAGTTATTGAGTTGAAATATTCTACAGTTTTTACTCTTTTTTTTTTTTTTAATTTTTTTTTTTTCAACGTTTATTTATTTTTGGGACAGAGAGAGACAGAACATGAACGGGGGAGGGGCAGAGAGAGAGGGAGGCACAGAATCGGAAACAGGCTCCAGGCTCTGAGCAGTCAGCACAGAGCCCGACGCGGGGCTCGAACTCACGGACCGCGAGATCGTGACCTGGCTGAAGTCGGACGCTTAACCGACTGCGCCACCCAGGTGCCCCTCTACAGTTTTTACTCTTGTTTCTAAAGATGTTCCCTTAAAATTACTGTTCCACCTTCTTTTCCTGTATAAGAGGAGAAAGACTTCTGTGGTGGACACCTGTTTTGGTCATAGTTTAAGACTTAAGCTTTGCAGATTAATGAGGAATTTTAAATATATCTTTAATGGATAGTATGTCTTTAAGGGGAATACATCCTAACTTTTCTGTGAAAAGTTTATTCAGAAGAGTGGCAGGGAAGGGATATTGCTAAAAGTCTAACCTGGGGAGAACTTTGAAAAGGGAGGAGGAGGAAACCTGGAATTGAAAATCTTCATCTGTTTAAGGGGGAGAGCTGCCACGGTGGACTTGGAAATTCAACAACAACAACAAAACAACCCTCCTGTAACCTGATCAGATTTGTTGGCTATGAGGGAGTGATTTTCGCCTCAGGTGTCAGAAGCACAGCATATTTCACGTTCTAGAAAACTGTGTTCTGAGACTGAGGGCTTTGCTTTTTATCTCTCATTAAGATGGGTAAATGAGGCCTAGAGACGTGAGTTTTTCCCAGGGCCCTCATAGTAATCCAGGAGCTGAGTACGGAATGGAATACATATTTGGTATATGTTGTTGACTCATTTTTGCTACTCTGTTACCTGCTAAGAATGCTTTATGTTCCTACTATGCTTCATTTAGATGGATTTTATGAGCTTGGATCATTATTTTAATGGGTATTTTGTCTCTAATATTGATGTTTACTTTTTCTTTTCTGAATTACCTTCCACGCAGAGCTTGGAGGACTCCTGAAGTATGTGCGACCCTTCTTGAATTCCATCAGCAAGGCTAAGGCAGCTCGTCTGGTCCGATCTCTTCTTGATCTGTTTCTTGATATGGAAGCAGCTACAGGGCAGGAGGTAAGCTACTTTAATGGCAGAAGGTAGACCGTACGGAAAAAAATCTGTTTCAGTGAGAGAAATGCCTGCCTGCACTGTGGTGCTAATGTGGAAGGGACAGCTGGGAGGACAGCTCAGGACTTATCATGTCAGTTTCTCTTTGTTACAGGGCATTTGATACTTTGGGTCTGTTCCATGCTTTGCTTTGTAAGTGGAGATTGTCAGTGGTCCTTGGAATCCTCATTACATCAGGGTTACAAACTGATTCTTGTCTTTGAGGTATTGTATTGCCACACCTTTGTAATGTTTTCTGTGTCTGTGGTACCTTTCATTCTGTGTCACAAAGCTCCTTGTGAGCACTAAGTCTTGTGGCATCCCTTCCTGGCGTGTTTTGTACCGCATATATGCCTTTATTGAGGGGTGAGCGTCCATGTGTTTGTGTCTTGTGTGTGCGGAAGTGACTCTGGTGTACCTGTACCTGTACGTGTTGTCTGCAAGTTCAGACCAGACCTGTATTGAAGAGTGCCTCTTTGGAATCAGTGCCTGTTTGGAATCAGTGAGCCTCTTCTGAACTTTTAAAGATAGCTGTATTTCTGCACTTCAGGAGGAGACACCACCAAAGTTAAAACTTACTCTGTAAAAAGCAGCAGATTCAAACAGGGTATATTGTGGTTGCTTAAATCTGTTTGTAGGAAGAATATAGTTGTTGTCTTTCCTATAGACACATTGCTTAGTAGTCACCGAGTGCCTGCTGTGTGCCACGCACTGTTTCAGTACTGGGGATACATTTGTAAAAACACAGTCACTGCTCTCATGAGGCTTATATTTTAATGAGGAAGGCAGACAGTAAATATATAAAATGTCAGATATGTAAGGACAGGGGTAGGAATTGCTGGTTGGTTATGTGTCTAATTGTTTTCTGTAATCTCTGTGGCTATACAAGTAAAAGGTATGAAAGGGCACAGTAAACATTGAGTAAATAATGAATTTCAGAAATCTAGGACATATGGATCCCACTTTGAAATCAGGTCTTTTGTAAAATCTGCTCTCTAGTCTTAACGATTCTTTGAAACCTAGTTTAAATACCATACACCAAATTTATTTGTAGAAAATCCATTTGTAGAGAAGTCTTCAAATTTGTGGCAGAACTATGTTTCATGATGGTAGGTCAAAAATATTTATTTATTTGTTTATTTATTCCAAATGTTTACTTATTTTTGAGTGAGAGAGTGTGTGTACGTGTGAGCTGGGAGGGGCACAGAGAGAGGGGGACAGAGGATCCCAAGCAGGCTCCGTGCTGACAGCAGAGAGCCCAACATGGGGCTCGAACCCACGAACTGTGAGATCATGACCTGAGCTGAAGTCAGATGCCCAACCAATTGAGCCACCCAGACACCCCAAAAATAGATAATATTTAGATGGCTGCCTTTTGAACCAAAGCATTAGAACTATTTTTATGAATGACTTAAAAAAAAAAAAGTGATTTTAAAGGAAGGGGTGTTAGTCTAATCTAACTCAACTTTCAAAAAAATTTATCATACTTTGTTCTCATGAAAAAGTGACAACCATCTTTTGTTTGAAATAGGGTGCCTTATAATGGGCTGACCAAGAAACATTAGTGTGAAACAGATTGATGTGTGTTACTTGGAACTTTTTTTTTTTTAATTTTTTTTAATGTTTATTTATTTTTGAGACAGAGACAGAGCATGAACGGGGGAGGGTCAGAGAGAGAGGGAGACACAGAATCCGAAGCAGGCTCCAGGCTCTGAGCTGTCAGCACAGAGCCCGACGCAGGGCTCGAACTCACGGACCGCGAGATCATGACCTGAGCCGAAGTCAGACGCTTAACCGACTGAGCCACCCAGGCGCCCCTACTTGGAATTTTTTAGGCAGGAAAAATTAATTATCAAAGCTGCTCCTTTGTACACCGACGTCTCTGGAATTTGTCCCTTCACAGAGCGTAGAGTTAACTCCATGGATAGAGCTGCATTTGTTTAATCTTCAGTCTTCCTACTCCTTTGTGGAAGTCTATTAAATCATAATTTAGCACTGTCCTGTAATTGGCTAGTGGGATTTACTGGCCTTATCATGTGGCCCCATGTCTGATTAGGCCCTCCTGTCTAACATATCCTTGTCTCTGCTTTACTTTTCTTCATATTTATTTTACTTTTAACATCTGTTTACTCCTTAGAATATAAGTTCCGTAAGGGTAGCTACTTTGTCCTGTCCATTGCTGTACCCTTGGTACTTAGAGTAGTTTGGTGCAGAGGAGCTACAGAACTAGTATTTGCTGGAGGAGTGTGTGGATTATGCCTTCCCTGTGGTAGATGCTTAGGAGATACTTTGTTGAATTAAGACATAAATTTATTGAATTGAGATAAAAGTGTGTTGTTACTACATTTCTCTAGGGGACTCAAGGTCTCTGGCTTGGGGAAATTGGAGCTAGTGTTCATCTTGGAAAAATCTAGGTTCTTTTAATATTTGATTGAATGATGGGAAAGGATGGGGAAGCAAGTTATAGGTCCCTGTCACAGTAGTATTGCAGCCTGAGGCAAAAGTTGTTTCAGAACATTGTTAAGAGGGCTAGGAGTTTTATGCTGGGGAGTTTGGTACCCAAGAGGTTGGAGGAGGGAATTTTTCCTTACCTTTTTCTGATTGGGGATTGAGCAGAAGTCAGATCTACAGAACAGTTTTCAGCTTGTCATATTCCAAAAGGTGAGGATTGGGTCAGTTACAGCACTAAGGGTTGGAGCCCAGAAAGTGAGGATGTATGTGTGACGTAAGGGGGTGGGGTAAGAGAGTGAGGGGATGGTTGGCAAGGGGAGAGGAGTGGAGAATTGGGGTGAGGAGGGGACTGAACCTGACTCTTGCCAGAGTGAACTGAAATTTCATTTTTTTTTTTTTGTAATTTTTTTTTTTTTAAACATTTATTTATTTTTGAGACAGAGAGAGACAGAGCATGAACGGGGGAGGGTCAGAGAGAGGGAGACACAGAATCTGAAACAGGCTCCAGGCTCTGAGCTGTCAGCACAGAGCCCGACGCGGGGCTCAAACTCACGGACCGCGAGATCATGACCTGAGGTGAAGTCGGCCGCTTAACCGACTGAGCCACCCAGGCGCCCCTGAAATTTCATTTTTTAAAAAGATTCATTTTTTTATTTTATTTTAAAATTTATTTATTTATTTTGAGACAAAGAAAGAGTGCGTGTGTGCACACTTGAGCAGGGGAGGGGCAGAGAGAGGGGAGAGAGAGAGTATCCCAAGCAGGCTCTGCACTGTCAGCACAGAGCTTGATGTAGGTGCTCGAACTCATGAACTGTGAGATCATGACCTGAGCTGAAATCAAGAGTCAGATGCTTAACTGACTGAGCCACCCAGGCACCCCTGTAAACTGAAATTTCAAAATTAACTTTACCTTTCAGGGATCTCTAGGTAATTGACTATGGAAAGCCATTTTTTGGTATAGTCTATCCAACTGAAACCACAATAGTACATTTTAAGAAACCTTATATTGAATCCTGTTATTGAAACAGTTATTTCAGTGGAAAGGAGTTCATGCTAGAGGACTTCAGACTTGGAATAGTAGTAATTTTTCTCCCATAAGGATTTAGTTAGTAAAGTCATTTTAAAAATACTTAAATGTCTGAATGGGAGCCCGGGGAGTCAGAGCCTGACTCTTGATTTCGGCTCAGGTCACGATCTCACGTTTTTGTGAGTTCAAGCCCCACATTGGGCTCTGCGCACTGACCTTGAGTGGAGACTGCTTAGGATTCTCCCTTTCTCCCTTTCTCCCTTTCTCTGTGCCCCCCCCATCTCTCAAAATAAATAAATAAACTTAAAAAAAAAAAAGAAACTTAAACGTCTGATTTCGACCACATCAAGGTTTAGTACTCAAATAAGGGCTTCCTCTAGAAGCATGGGCTTCTCATACATTCTTATCCCCTTTATCAGTCATTGTCAGCCTTAACAAGGCACAAAGCCTCAAACAAAATAGTTGTGTAGCAAGGCCAATGGCCTTTAAAATTTTTACTTAATTTGAGGCGCTGGTGTCACCAATTACAGTCCTAGATAGTGCAGAATATGCACACCTGTAATGGGTAACAGATCTCAGTTCAGTTTGTAAAAAAGTCCCTGCTTTAGGAGAAATACCAGTACTGACCTGAACGAGAGCACTGGAGATAGGGTCAAGTTCTGATCCCAGTAGCTGTTACGTGACCTTGAGCGAGTCACTTGACATCTGGACTGTCAGGGAAATGGGGACAGGTGAGATGCTGGAGTAGAATTCAGTGTTTCTTAACTAGAGGTCTACATCCAAGTGGCCAGGTTCTGTTCGAGACTACTGAATCAGGAGCCTCGGCGCCCATTTTTGTATTCTCTGAAAAAGCTCCCTTTGTAAAACTGGCATGGTAAGCATTTCTTAGCCCTCCCAAGACTTACAGGACTCAGGACTCTTGTATTTTCATTGTTAAACACATTCAGCAAAGTATTTTCAGTTCCATTCACATTATGAACTGATCTGACTTTGAGGTTGGCTTTTCAGAACATAATGCAGAACACTGAAATTGTGGTTGGCTTGCTTTTATTTTAGTTTTTGTAGAATTTTTATTAGGTCGGTTGAATTTAGTGCTGGAGATTAAGTAGCCACCAGGGGGCCTCAGTGAATTGTAAAGGTTCCAGTGACTCTTATGGTGGTGAGTCCGCTAAATACCATGTAATGTCATCTGTTTCTTCACTGAGCTTGGAACTTAGGATCTAAAGGCAGATGATCTGTCAATCTGGATTATGTTCCTTTCCTTTTCCTTCCTTACACACCTCTTAAGAGAACTTTGGATTTAAAGACCTGTTGTATTAGCAATTAGTTCTCTAGAAAGTTCAGTTTCTTTTTATCTTATGCTTTCATTAGGAATCTTAATAACAAAACTTGCCTCAACGGAAGTGATATAAGATCTTAATATGTATATAAGTGATATAAGTAGTTAATATGTACTTTCTCAAAGCTAAGATGTCACAGATGCCTGATGGCATGTAGACCATCTAGCGACAACACTCCTTTAAATCAGTTACTTTGCATGTTATATCACTGTTTGGGTGGCAGATAGAACTGGGGGTTCAAAGCACCTTTATTTATTTTTATTCATTTTTTTAAAAGCAGGCTCTGTACCCATTATGAGACTCAAACTCACGTCCCTGAGATCAGGAGTCACATGTTCTGCTGACTGAGCCAGCCATGTGCTCCCAAAGCATACCATTAAATAAAGCTTTAAAGTCCTTTTAAGTGCTAGGCTAATTCTAGTTTTTTTTGTTTTTTGTTTTTTTTACTCCGTTTAGTATGTGCTAAGTGTATTGTATTGTGATGATGAATCGGTTGGTTGCACTTCTTAGTATTGGAAAGGGCCTTTAGAGTCATATAAGCAAGTGTTAGGAACAAGGCATTTGTGCTTAGTCTGAGAATTTCTCCCCTTTATTACCAGTGGGTTCGTATTAACACATTACTGTTACTATTTGCAGAAGTTTCTGCTTTAAAGATTTCTCATCCATTGTAGAAATCTATATTCCAGGGCTATATATGTTGGAAGTTCTGGGTTCCTTTTGGGAAGGTAGGAGAGGAATCTTAAAAAGGAAGCTCTTTTCCAAAAGAACACAATCTAAGCACAAAAATACTTTGTGTGTAAAAAACCAAGTTGATTCTCCATTATGATATAACCATTACACTTTGAGATACTGTGGATCAAGGCATGTCCCCTGTGACATTAAACAGAGCAACATGGGTAATATATAAGGAGGGAATTAAAGTTGTTCTCCAAAGCAAGGTCTGTGGGAAGAATGTGAGGACATAATGTTGCACGTACTGTCTCTTCATTGCAGGTCGAGTTGTGTTTAGAGTGCATCGAATGGGCCAAATCAGAGAAAAGAACTTTCTTACGCCAAGCTTTGGAGGTATGTGCCTACACTAGTACTGATTTCAGGTCTTTGGGCATTAGACTGTGAATGTAATTAACACCATTCTGATCAAAAGTATTTTCAGTAATTTTGTATTATCCAGGCAGCCAAAGGTTATTGATAGTAATCCCACTCAGGAGAATACTCTGGTGGCAGTTTTGAGATAGACCTGTTTGGCTCAGAAGAGTAAGCAGTAGCACAGTAAAGTTAACAATCACTGGCCATGGTAGGAGATAATGGGCTGGATTTGGTGCTCTCTCCAGGACTTGTGTATTCAACAGTAACAGTTCTGTGACTGTCAATCTTTGATTTCTTTCTTTGGCCTTTTTCTTTCTTTCTGTCAGTCAATGCCTTTTCTCTTTCCTAGGCAAGACTGGTGTCTTTGTACTTTGATACCAAGAGGTACCAGGAAGCATTGCATTTGGGTAAGTAAGCTGGTAGAAAGTAATAAGGCATCCTAGCTGGCTAAATAAATGTATTCTGAACCTGGCCACTCTTACTAGTTACATACTAACAACTTATGTTCTGTTTACTTCTAAGAAGGATTTAAAGTGGCTTACATTTACTGAACCTGTCATGGAAAAATGCCATTTGGAAGTTCTGAATAACTACCCAGAGTTAGTCTGTCAGATTTAGAAACCAAAAGGATCAAACTGCAAGTGTTTGACTATTACATTTACTATACTTGTTTATAATTATATTTAAAATCTCTTTTAAAGCCCAAGAAGTTAACTGGTGCAAATGTATACGGCAGCTAGAGTGGTCCGACTAAAGGCTTTCCCTGTGTGGCCTTTAAACACCCTGGAGTCTTTGCCTGCTGCTTTTTTTTTTTTTCTTTCTTCCTTTTTTTTCTTTTTTCTTTTTTTTAAATTAGTGGGTAGATCTGGACTATTTTCCCCAGATGAAAGATTATGGTTCTCTATTAAAGTTGAAAAAATTGCCAGTATTAAGTTTTTATCCAGCAAAATGGGATTTCATATGATTCAAATAGTAGCATTAAAAAAACAACAGTTTTATTGAGATGTAATTCATAGACCATAAAATTCACCCTTTTATTTATTTAATAAAGTTTATTTTGAGAGAGAGCGCACACATGCGTGAACAGGGGAGGGGCGGGGGGGGGGAGAGAGAGAGAGAGCGAGGAAGGGAGAGAGAATATGAATATACTGACATGGGGCTTGACCTTGTGAACTGTGAGGTCGTGACCTGAGTCGAAATCCAGAGTCAGACACTTAACCAACTGAGCCACCCAGGTGTCCCCAAATTCACCCTTTTAAAAGTGTACAATTCATTGTTTTTTTTTACCACTGAATTTACACGAATACAGTATATTCACAGTTGTCCAGTCATTCCACAATCTGATTTCAGAACATTTTCATCACCCCAGAAAGAAACCTTGTACCCATGTACCCATTAGTTATCACTTCCCATTGTTCCCCACCCCCTACCAGGCAAGCATGAATCTACTTTGTGCCCCTATGGATATTCCTGTTCTGGACATTTCTTATAAATAGAATCTTGTAGTATATGGTCTTTCACTTGGCATATTTTCAAGGTTCGTCCATGCTGTAGCATATATCAGTACTTTATTCGTTTTTATTGCTGAATATCCATTGTGTGGTTATGCCACATTTTATTTATTTATTGTCTTTTTTATTTTAGCCATCTTTGTGGGGGGTGCAAGTCGTGTCTCATTGTGGTTTTGATTTGCATTTCCCTGATGACTAATGATGTTGAGAATCTTTTCATGTACTTATTGGCCATTTGTATGTCTTTGGAGAAATGTTTATTCAATCCTTTGCTTGTTTTTTAATTGGGTTGGTTGTCATTTTATTGTTCACTCTAGATACAGGTCCCTTACCAGATAACGTGGTTTGCAAAATTTTTCCCCCTATTTTATGGGTTGCTTTTTTACTTTCTTGAATAGTGTCCTTTGAAGCACATTAAAAAAAATTTGTTTGTAGATGTTTATTTGTATTAGAGAGCCAGACAGTACGTGAGCGGGGGAGGGGCAGAGAAAGACAGAGACAGAATCTGAAGCAGCTCCAGGCTCTTGAGTTGTCAGCAGAGCCCAACGTAGGGCTCAAACTCACCAGCTGTGAGATCATGACCTGAGCCGAAGTTGGACGCTTAACTGACTGAGGCACCTAGGCGCACCCCTGAAGCACATTTTAATTTAAAGTCCCATTTGTTTTTTCTTTTGTTGCTTACACTTTCGGTATCATACCTAAGAAATCATTGCCTAATCCCAGATCACAAAGATTTACTCCTGTGTTTTATGGGTTTAGCTCTTATGTTCAGGTCTTTGGTTTATTTTGAGTTAATTTGTATATATGATGCAAGTCTATTTGGATTTGATTTTCTCATCTGAGATGAGAAGAAGGTGTATTTGGAGAACAGTGGCATATCCAGAACTCTTTCCTTCCCCCTCCAATCTTACTGCCTGGCGTTTCTTATGTAGTATTATGATTGCAAGACAGGAAGAGAATGAGACCAGGTGGCTGTCTGAACTGAATAACTAGTTTCAGCATGTTCTGGGTGGAGATTCTCACTGTATTCAGATCTTCTGAGTAAGCTTATAGGATTTTTGGCCCTAATGTTGTCTTTAGTATGTAGAAAACTTCAAAGAGGTCTGTGTTTCTCTTTTGGAAGAGAAAATAGCACATAAGTAAAAAAAAATTAATTCTTGCAAATAGACTACCTCTCTGAGTTCAGGCCAGTTTTTTTATCCTGAGTGTTCTTATGAGGGTGGGAGAGTGAAACGTTACAGTATTAAGGTATTAAGATTATGGCTAACAAAGGGGTATATATTTTTTCCTGCTCCAGGTTCTCAGCTGCTGCGGGAGTTGAAAAAGATGGATGACAAAGCCCTTTTGGTGGAAGTACAGCTTTTAGAAAGCAAAACATACCATGCCCTGAGCAACCTGCCGAAAGCCCGAGCTGCCTTAACCTCTGCTCGAACTACAGCAAATGCTATCTACTGCCCCCCTAAATTGCAGGCCACATTGGATATGCAATCAGGTAACACCCTAGCTACTCATGGCATGTTTTCTTAAAGTTCATCTTATCTTACAGTGGGGAGGAATGGGGGACATGGGGATGGAGAATGTAATTGGCTGATTCTACTCAAGCTTCTCAGAGAAACCAATTAGAAGGATACATTCCCTCCTATTAACTTGCTGTTAACTGCCTAAAATATATTAAGAACATGGTTATCTGTGGTGGTCCAGGCGACATGATGGTTATAGCCAAGAGCCTAGAATGGTCTCACAAGTTTAAAAAGCTCCCTTAACTTCCACCTTAGTCACTCATTTAGGGTGGTAGCACTTCTCTTCAGAATTAGACTAACCAAGTCTCTTGTCACTTGGAGACCTTGGTAAAGCATGTTGGACTTCTCCATAGGGCCTCAGATCAGGGTTAAAGGAATGCCTCCCCTACTACCCCCAATTGCAGTTGAGTGTAGTGGATACCTTTCTGATGGAGTGTGTGAATATTGGGGCTAGGAGGCCATGGATTGGCAGGAGAATGCTTTTTCTTGTAGCTAGCAGCTTTTATTCTAGTTTATCATCATTATTGAAAGAGCACTGGAATTGGAGGCAGAAGACTAGTTTAGGGGCGCCTGGGTGGCTCAGTCGGTTTACCATCTGACTCTTGATTTCAGCTCAGGTCATGATCTCACGGTTCGTGAGTTTGAGCCCCTGAGTTGGGCTCTTTGCTGACAGTGTAGGGCCTGCTTGGGATTCTCTCTCTCTCCCCCTGCACATACTCCCCCCATCCCCCCTCTCAAAATAAATAAGCAGTAAAAAAAAAAAAAAAAAAAAAAGACTACTAGTTTGAAGTCCTGGTGTTACCTCTGCAATCTTTGTTTATAATTGTATAAGCGAAAGAATACCTGTCCTACTTGCTTATCAGGTATTGTGAATATCACATGATATGTTTTATCATTCAGAGGTTAAGAGCAGAAGCTCTACAAACTACCTTTCCTAGGTTGAAATTGGGGTTCTGTCAGTTTCTAGCTGTGTGGCTTTGGGCAAGTTATTTATCTGTAGCTCATCTGTAAAATGGTGATAATAGTCGTACCTTCTCATAGGATCGTGGTGAGGATTAAATGGGATGATGAACATGAAGCTCTTACCACAGCACCTAGCTTTCACCAGTATTGGCACTCGCTTTAAGCTGCTCCTCTTTCCTTATGCCCTCCTTCATGGGCAAGAGATGAATTTGCATCTGATTTCTCAGAGGAAATGGAGGCCCTGTGTACATGAACCCTCTTCTCATTCCTCTCCAGAATTTCTGTCACTGATTCTTTTACCTGTCCTTCTGTTCATTCTGAGTCTTCAGTCTTTCTTCTCCCCTTGGATCTTCCTGTTAGTCCTTGAACTGCCCCAGCTACAAAAGCATAGGCCTTTCTCCTTTCTAAGTTGCTGTCTTTTTTTCTGTCAAGTTTCTTGAAAAAGCTGAAAAAGTATCCTTCCTTTACTGACTCCTTGAAAGAAGTCAGTAACTTCCTTATAAGCTCTCCTTTTGGGGGGAAGTTGACCCTATTGAACACTCTAGTCTTCTTTGACATCAGTGTCTTCTTGGTTCTCCTCCCTTGACTGACTCTCTTTGGTCACACTTTGCTGTTTCCTCTTCCTTGTGACTGACTTTTAAGTGTGGGTGTTTCTCAGTGTGTTTCTTAGCTTCTTTCTCTTCCTGTTCTGTTTCCTGTCTCAAATCTCATACTCACCTGTGGCTTTCGCTGCTGCATGCCACCAGTGGTCTCTTCACCTAGACCTTCAGTAGCTTCCCTCTCTCCTAAATTCCAGGTCCAGATTTCCAGCTGCATAATGGACATACATACCTAAATGTCTCAGGCGTCTCAGTCTCAACATGTCAAAAAGCAAAATTATTATCTAACTCCTCTCTCAACCTTTTTGTCCTGTTCAAGTGAGTAGTATCATTATTGGTTTAATGTTTCTCAAGCTACTGTCTTTGGGTTAATTTTGACTCCTTTTTCTCTTCACCCTTCATATCTAGTCAGTTGCTAGATCAGGTTTAGTTTGTCTCCAAACCTGCCTCCTCCTTCCCCATCCTACAGTCACTGTGCTAATAAAGGTCTGGGGCATTGGAGCAATGTTTTGCTGATGTAACCGTTGCTGATTACTTCTCCCAATCCACTACTGACCCCAAAGTCATTTTTCTCAAACACAAATCTGATCATGTAACTCCTTTATTTGAAATTCTCCAGTGGTTTCCTATTATTCCCAGGCTACATTTTACTTTAACATGGCAAGCTAAAGGAAAGCATCTTTTCATCAGTTACCAGATAACTTCATGTGTTCCTACTTTTGTGCCTTTGTGTATTTTGTCTTCTTTGCCTGGAAATTCCCCCTTCTCATCTATCCCCTTGGCAGACTCCTGTGCACCCTTCCAGATCCAGTTGTGCTTTCTTTTCTTTTGGACTTCCCTATCAAAGCTCTATTCTTTTGTACATGGTGCTAGTCTTGTTTCTGTTTTGGTGACCATCTTTCCCACTGTGTGACTGTGAGCTTCATGAGGGCCTTTTCTTCATATTTTCTCTGTAGTAATTCTATCAGTTCCTGGCACATAGTAGGCATTAATATTTGTGTTGAATGAGTGACAGTCTCAGTTTTTTTGTTGCTGTGTTGTTTTGTTTTTTTAAAAAATTGTTTTTTAACGTTTATTTATTATTGAGAGACAGAGCGTGAGCAGGGGAGGGGCAGAGAGAGGAGGAGACACAGAATCTGAGGCAGGTTCCACGCTCTGAGCTGACAGCACTGGAGGCGGGGCTCGAACTCATGAAACTGTGAGATCATGACCTGAGCTGAAGTCAGACACTCAACTGACTGAGCCGCCCAGGTGCCCCGTTTTGTTTTTTAAATAATAAACCTCCTGGGGGATCTGGGTGGCTCAGTCGGTTAAAGGACCAATTCTTGATTTAGGCTCAGGTCGTGATCTCATGGTTGTGAGGTTGAGCCCCAAGTCAGGCTCTGTGCTGGGTGTGGAGCCTGCTTACGATTCATTCATTCATTCATTCATTCATTCATTCATTCTCTCTCTGTGTCTCTCGCTCCCTCCCTCCCTCTCTCCCTCTCTCTCCTTCTCCCTCCTTCTCTCTCTTTCTCCCTCCCTCTCACTCCCTCCCTCTGTCGCTCTGCCTGCCCCCCCTCCATGCCCATGTGCGTACTTTCTCTCTCTCAAAAAATGTTCTCTTTAAATAAATAAATAGATAAATCTGTAATAGCCATGTTGCTTGGAGTCCTAATGTGGGCCCTATTTATTACTGTATTTGGGAAAGCAGTATACCAGTTCTTGGCCCGTATTTTACCTTTTCTTTTTCTTTTTCTTTTTCTTTTTTTAAACTAGTCTTACTGTAGGTCTGGTCTGTTCTCTTCTAGCTCAGGACCAGGAGGTGTGGGAAATGGGGATTTGTCTAATCTAGTTTAGCAGTGTTAATAGTTTGTTGGACATTCTTGAGGGCGCTCTCCTTGGCTACAGAGAAGGGTGGATTTTCTCCAGCTCTCTTTAGTTAAGAACAGTAGAGAAGAAGGGTGATTCCTTTAGCCTCAAAATGAGAGGTTTCTTGGGTAGAGTATTTTAAAACTACTGGGGTGTGGCACATACACTCAGTAAATGGTTATTAAGTCACAAGTTCCCAGATGGTGTACAGGCATGCAAGTGTATGATAGGTGGGTTTAAAATGTGCTGAAACACGGGACACCTGGGTAGCTCAGTCAGTTAAACATCTGGCTTTGGCTCAGGTCATGATCTCACAGTTCGTGAGTTCGGGCCCCGCATTGGGTGAGCTCGAGCCCTGCCTTGGGTGACCCCCACTTCTCTCTCTCTCTCTCTCTCTCTCTCTTCTCAATCTCCATCTCTACCCCCCTCTCCCTCCCCCTCCCCCTTGTGGGATTCTCTCTCTCCCTCTCTGCCCCCAGCTCACTTGCACCCTCTCTCAAATAAATAAGTAAATAAACAAACAAATAAATAAAATGTGCTGAAACATTGTTCCCTTGGGTCACGTGTAAGTAGTTTTATCCTTTTATTTCAAGTTGCTGAATACTTTCTCTGTGTATCTTGATGTTAAGAATGTTGGGAAGCACTGTGGTAATAAACAAATGGGGCTGAGGTCTGTAACCTCATAAAGGCTGAAGTGGAGTTAGAACTAATACAGACTCTGAGGGCTTAGATGCCTCCCAAGCTAGAAAAAACTAAATTTCATGTTATCCCAAGTGATAGTGTAGGTTGCAAGTAATAGCAAGTTCAATCAGAGTTAGCCTTGTTGGGAACAACCCAGCTTTTTTTTTTTTTTTTTAAGGTTTATTTTTTATTTTTGAAAGAAAGAGAGCACTGGCAGGGGAGGGGCAGAGAGAGAGGGAGACATAGAATCCAAAGCAGGCTGCAGGCTCTGAGCTTGTCAGTGCAGAGCCCGATGAACCCACAAACCATGAGGTCACAACCTGAGCTAAAGTCGGACACTTAACTGACTGAGCCATCCAGGTGCCCTTCCAACTTCTAAATGATAGAGAATTATTTAAACTGTAGTCTATCAGCTGAAGGAAGTACTGCTTAACCATGTCCAGTTAAATTAAGTTCATATGTCTAGCATTATATGAAGTCTATATATTGATTGCATCTAGGCAAAAGCACACCTGTAAATGACAAGTATCTGAAATGAGAGTATAAGAGATTGGATTTCTTTTTTCTTTTTTTATTTTTATTTTAAAAAAAAAATTTTTTTTTCAACGTTTTTATTTATTTTTGGGACAGAGAGAGACAGAGCATGAACGGGGGAGGGGCAGAGAGAGAGGGAGACACAGAACCGGGAACAGGCTCCAGGCTCTGAGCCATCAGCCCAGAGCCCGACGCGGGGCTCGAACTCACGGACCGTGAGATCGTGACCTGGCTGAAGTCGGACGCTTAACCGACTGCGCCACCCAGGCGCCCCTGGATTTCTTTTTTCTTATGGGAGCTGCTTACATATAAAAATGTCAAGCTTAGGCAAGCTGTCTTAAAGACATGTTACCAAAACAAGTCATTCAGGCAGTCCAGGATATTTGGTTGAACTTCCTGACCTATGAGGGTGACGTCCTGGAGGCTAAACGTGGCCTTTTCTAGTGGCTTCAGAAGATAGCAGAACCATGGTGGTGATGGGAAGCCTGGGGAAAGATGTTAGCGCTCCCCGCCTGCCCCTGCGTTTTAAAGGTTTTTAGGATCCCCTTTGAGTAGGGTCTCTAACTCCTTTGGAATTTATATTGTCAAGATGACATTGAACTTGGTGACTAAAGAACTGGGTCTAATCCCAGCTCTGCCACTAGCTGGCATTGACTTTGGGGCAGGCCCTTTATCCCTTCCTGACCTCATCACTAAGTAGATGGGGTTGGGATAGATTTCTGAGGCCCTTCCCAGCTCTGATCTTTGATGGTTCTATTATTTCATATGGTTCTTACTCCTTTCTTTTTAATGCCCAGGTATTATCCATGCAGCAGAGGAGAAGGATTGGAAAACTGCATACTCATATTTCTATGAGGCATTTGAGGGTTATGATTCCATCGATAGCCCCAAGGCCATCACATCTCTGAAGTACATGTTGCTGTGCAAAATCATGCTCAACACGTAGGTACACATTAACTTGGGGGTATGAGAACTCAAGTTCTTCACCTCAGTTTTTGGCCATACAGATGGCTTGCACAGGGAGTTGGGCTGGTTACAGAAGCAGAAGTGGCCACCTCTGGGGCTGGTTGACATAGAGTGGGGGGATCGAAGGTGTTCCAGAGCACATTTCCTTGCTAGTCTTTGAGAATCAGGGAGACAGATTTTAGAAATCTCCTTTCCAGACTCTCTTGGAGTGTTCTCATCATCCTGCAATTATTATGACCAGAGAGTTGCTGAGCACCAGACAGTGGGCCTGGAAATTAGCTTACAGTCCAGCACTGGCCAGGTGGGCCACCCAGAATGGGGGTGGGTTAAGGAAGAGGTTAGGGAGAGGTTTGAGAAAGGGGACAACAACAAGTATGACAGATCTTTTCATAAGGAATTCTACAGAATTTATCAACATTCCTTTGGGAGTAATGAGATATTGACCGACATTATTCTGTCTGTTGGGTCTACTACTTTTGGGACGTTCAGTGCTGCTTTCTTTTTAATGCTGGAGTTTTTCTGCTCTCAAGTGCTGGGCTTAGGCAGAGAGTGAAGAAAGCCTGCCTTCTGTGAGGTGAGGGGCCTGTGGGTTTGGGTGTGGGGACTGTTACCTCTATGGGCGGTCTTCTCCGTGGAATTCTGAGACAAATTTGCCTCAACCTATACTTAGAAGCCTAACATCCTGGAGCAGTTGACCAAGTTTGTCTTTTTTTTTCTAGCCCAGAAGATGTCCAGGCTTTGGTGAGCGGGAAACTTGCGCTTCGGTATGCAGGGAGGCAGGTAGGGAATACTTTGACTGCAGTTCTGATCCTCTTCTCACTCTGAGGCCAGCACATTGTCAGTCATGATGCACAGTGAGACCAGTGCCCTTCAGGTCTCCATTCTATATTCTCCATGTGATCCCCCTCGCCCCCTGCCACCCCTTTCCCTTAAGGCCATGCAGTGTGTTTCCTGTACTGTTAAATTCTTGGCCTGGAGAGTCTGTGCTTGGTGCTCTTATGGACATCAGGTGGTTTGAGGGAGTTATAAGAACTGAACCATAGCATTTGCACAAGTTAGGTTGCATTTTGCTTTGACCAAAAATTTTATCTATCTTGAGCCTGATTTGTTAACTTAATATGTGCAGACTATGAAATCTTGGGTTCTCCAAGAATCTGGAGCCTGGCAAGGTCTGGTGCACATGTGCTTTAGGGAGGTTGAAGTGCTTGGTGCAGAAACCAGGTTTTGATGGCTCATCCAAGTGTTGCTCAGTACCTTTCCAATTCATGTCCTCAGTGTGTGTGGTGCAAGAGGCCTTTGATAGTCAGGAGGAGCCCCTTTTGTGCCTGAGTAGGTATGAGTATGACCTGTGTAAAGGTGGTCTCAGAAGTCTGGACCATCCCTTCTTTGTACTTTGCTTGATTATCACTAGTCAAGTAAAAGTAATCTTTCTGGATTTCAAATGCAGTTGTCTCTGAACAATAGACCCATTAATAATCTTATTATGTCCTTGGAGGAATGGCCCTAACAGATGGAAGAAACTGTCCTTCTCTACAAGTGGTCCTAAATGGCTTTTCATCCAAAAAAGTTTCAGATCCCCTCGTAGTTTTGACCACAGGAATAGTCGTTATTACTACATTGAAGGACTCGTTGCCTGTATGGAACTAGAGTTCAGGAAATGGGCTAAGAGAGGTCTCAAGTGTCCAGGACAGGGTCAGGTAAGTAGTAAATGGTGGAGCCAGACTTTGAACTTGGGTTATCTGGCTCTCATTTCCAGGCGTTTCTAATTGTGACATCTGTTCTGTCTGGCATAAATGCTGAGACAGACTAATGATTAGTTTTGCACCATTTCAAAATCTGTGTAACACATAGCGTCCTTATGTAAGTGCATAGGCTGGTACGAGAGGAGGTCCTTCTGGTCCTTTGTACCTTGATGACCACTTTCAAGCAGGAGTCAGAACAGTCTCCCAGAAAGATTGTAGATGTCTTGCTGAGTGGAGACTTGATAGCTTGGTGAAGTGCCTTTTATTAACCAGGTTAGAAGTTGCTCTCAACCACTGATTGTACCTTCATCCCTCTGTGGCATTTTAACATTGAGTGTAATATGTAGAATTCTGGTGTCTTAGCCCTAATGAAAATAGACCTTGGCTCATGCTCTGTACCAAACCTGGGAGAATGGGAGTTGATGAAGCACAGGTATGATCAGGTCTAAGGGCAAAAAGAGTCTGGGGGCTTGGGCATAAAGAGCCTTGGAGGAGGGGTAAAGAGATCATAGTTCTCTCGTCATTTTCTAGCTTTTCTTCCCAGGCCTCTGAAAAACAATGGTGGGGCAGGTTCTTCCTTGCATCCAAAAGTTGTGTGGACATAGCGTACTGCTTATGACATTTAGTGGATGAGGTCTGAGTGCAGAATAGATCACTTTCACTGCTTTTCTCTTTACTCTTAGACAGAAGCATTAAAATGTGTGGCTCAGGCTAGCAAGAACAGATCACTGGCAGATTTTGAAAAGGTAAGCATGGTATCGGGTTGGTAGGGAATTGGGTGGAGGAGAGGGGCATTTACATACTTAAAAAAACCTTTTTGTTTGTAAATAATAGTAGTTCCACAAGAAGTTTCAAAGATAGTATACAGTGATCCCATGTACCATTCACCCAGTTTCCCCAATGGTTACATCTTAATTATAGTACAGTATCAAAACCTGGAAAGAGTTGAGCACTTTTGTACAATGAAACTTGTTGAGTTGTAATACCTCATTTATATATAGTAACTTTCAGTTTCAAACATTTGTTTCTGTCATCCTTTTCTACTTAATTTTTCACAACAACCTCTTACCTGCATTTTATAGTTGAGGGAGCTGGGGTTCAGCGAGAAGGCCCGAAGCCCCACAGCTCACATGTCAGGGTTCGATGCCAGGCTTGGCACTTGTTCCACATTCCACGGTCTCAGGGTTTCCTTCAGCTCCAGAAATGTCAGCTCTGCTTCTCGTCTGTCGGCAAAGGAGAAGTCTTGATGTATGCTAGTGGACTGGAACACACTTCCTCAGTTCACTCTTCAGGCTGTCTTTGTCTCCTCTGCCTTCCACTCATTGTTAGTGAAGGTTTGAAAAGGGAGAACTTGCCTGAGCAGTAGTGTGAGACTTATCTATTCTCTTCTGAGCCTCTCTTCTCTTAGTCTGAGTATATTGACCAACCTAATAAAAACAAACCTAGATCTAGGAAGAAAAATGTAGTGTGGACAGAGGCTAGACCATTTGGCTGTGGGTGTCCCCCAAGATTCATCATCTTTGCAGAGCTTTCTTGCTGGTTTCATTCACTTCCTTACTTGTCATGATTTGCTTGCTTAACACCTTATAGCACAGCTGGCATGAGGCTGGATATTGAGACCATTTCTCAGGGTAGATAAATTACATTCATGAATAAACAAAATAGATCATTTTATTTTAAAGTTTGGGATGTTTTTTTTTTTTTAATTTTTTTTTTCAACGTTTATTTATTTTTGGGACAGAGAGAGACAGAGCATGAACGGGGGAGGGGCAGAGAGAGAGGGAGACACAGAATCGGAAACAGGCTCCAGGCTCTGAGCCATCAGCCCAGAGCCTGACATGGGGCTCGAACTCACGGACCGCGAGATCGTGACCTGGCTGAAGTCGGACGCTCAACCGACTGCGCCACCCAAGCGCCCCAAAAGTTTGGGATGTTTGATGCGACACTCCTGTTAGTAGGTGTTCCTTGGGAAAAGGGTCTGGGAAACCCTAGGGCTAAACAAAATTAGATGCTTTGCTTTCTGTTAACTGCAGAACTGTATGCTGATGTTCTTGTAAAACTCCACGAGCCAGTTGTGGAATGCATTTCCTGTTATTTACCTCAAAAAACTTTTTTCCTTTTTTTTCACGGAGACCCTATTCACTCTGTGGATACATCTTGAGAACTGCTTGTATAGTTGATTTGGCTTTCAAGCTGAGCTGTTCTTGGGGCTTACGTGGTTTGAGCTGTCAACGTGAGACTTTCCTATAGAAAGATGGTGCTGAGAATGGGCTCCGTCTTTTAGTTCTTGATGTTTCTTTTCTTCTACTTTCTGTCATAACTGGTCTTTCATCTCAGATCCTCCATAACTTCAGTCAACCATGGATTTACAAAGTCCAGCAGACTACTTAGGAAGCTAGGAGTAGTGTGCCTTTCAGGTGCTTCTGTGTGCCAATCTCTGTGACCGGCTCTCTTGGCAGGCCCTGACAGATTACCGGGCAGAGCTCCGGGATGACCCAATCATCAGTACACACTTGGCCAAGTTGTATGACAACTTGCTGGAACAGAATCTGATCCGGGTCATTGAGCCTTTTTCCCGAGTTCAGGTAAGGACCCTGCGGGGGACCCTGGTTTTTCTCTGGCTAAGCGTTCTCTCTAGCTCCCTCCCTTCCCACACCTATCCACAATAGGAACTTGCTTCCAGGGCTGTGTCTGGAGGGCTAGAGGCTTGAGCTTTTCTTGTGGAGGTGCTGTGGGGTGGAGGCCGGGGAGATGGCCTCTGCTTGTAATCTGAGAGCAGTCCCCTCCTTGCTTCTGTAGTCACCGTGCCTGTGGTAGATACTCCTGTAGGGGCATGTGGGGTAGGAGTGTGTGTTGTCTGGCAATGAGAGGCAGGCAGACGAACAGAGCACGAGAGACCTAAGCATGACCAGAGACAGTCCGTCCCAGAGAGACGCTGGGCCAGGTTTCAGGAGACAGAGCAATCCCACCCCCACTCTACCTCCATGTTAGAGGCAGAAGCATGACTCTCAGTGTCGCTGTCTCTCTGCCTTTTCTTTTAGATTGAACACATATCTAGCCTCATCAAACTCTCCAAGGTAAGCAGTCCTGAGCTTGTCTTGGGGGTGGGGACGGGGAGAGGGGCACATGGAGGTGCTGGCATTTACACTGGACAGGCCTGGTTGGAAGGTCCTCAAGCTTCTTCATGTGGTAAGGAGACCACGAGCTCAGAGCTCGAGTTGCATTGTTGCCGTTTTGTTTTCAATCCATTTGCCCTTTTATACAAAACTTTCATGCCCGTGTGATCTTCGACTAGTGGATACCAGTCCCTTTCATCATGTGCTTTGATTTTAGGCCGACGTGGAAAGGAAATTATCACAGATGATTCTTGACAAGAAATTTCATGGTGAGTAAGTCATATAGGCGAGGGGGCTGCTGGTGGTGGGGATGCGGATGAGGCATCACGCTCTTGTTTATCTTGAAAGGAGATGTTCCATTTGTTTCACCTGGTGGCTCCCTGGGATCCTTGCCCCTCTTATCCCCATAAGAGAATGTGTAATAGACATGTGCACATGGAACATGGAGATGCTTTCTGGTTCTCCTCCTTTCTGGAGAAAGGGAGGCAGCTAGGGAGTGGGCTGCTTCTCAAGTGCTTTTGTGTCTAATCCGTTCTTTTACCTGGGTTGCCCTTGTGTTTCCTGCAGGGATCTTGGACCAGGGGGAGGGTGTCTTGATTATTTTCGATGAACCCCCAGTAGATAAAACTTATGAAGCTGCTCTGGAAACAATTCAGAACATGAGTAAAGTAGTGGATTCCCTCTACAACAAAGCCAAGAAACTGACATAGGTGAGTGCTGGCTCCGGGACCCAGGCCCGGGCAGCGCTGTCTTCTGCCTGTCGAGACTGAAAGCCTCCTGGTGGCCTCGCAGCTTCCCCGATTGACACTGCTCTGTCTTCTCTTGCAGAGTTGGATCTGTAGCGGTCCTTTGGAGAGTGTGTGTGGCGGGAGAGTGAAACCTTTGGGGAAAATGCTAGGAGATTCTTTTTTCTTTTTGTTCTACTTTTCGCTCGGAAAGTTTTTAAATCCTCATTTGGTGCATCTGTATTCCAGCCAATAGGTGTGCCAGTTTTCATGTAATCTTTACTGGCCCGACTTGGGAGTGGGGAAATTGCTTAAAAAAAAAAGAAAAAGAAAAAAAAAAGGTTATTCTAAATAAAAGGAAAAAGGCTTACACTACCTAAAGCTGTGCTCTCTGCCTCCTGGGAGAGGGCCGCAAAGCCAGGCGCTCCGCCAACCACTGGGGCTCCTCATCCACCTGCTGGGCGTCAGCTCTCCTCCTCTTCAGAATTGGGTGTTTGCCTGACCATCAAAGCAACGACTTTTTATTCTGTTTGTACTGAACCAAAACAAACAACTGTGTATAGACTGCTATTTTCTTTTTTATTTGAAATGCGGCGTTTCGGTGTTCTTCCCCTGCCACGTGGCCTGTCTCCCGTCCTCCCCCCGACAGTGGCTCCAGCACACCAGCCGGAGGTCCCGCCGCAGCCGCACCCGCACAGCTCGCGCCGACCTGTGGAGGAGTGGGGACGCGGCCAGGAGCTAGTGTCCGCCAGGGCCACGCAGGAGCAGTGTGGGCCCTCAGGGGGCCTGCTGTGCATGTGGCTCTTTTTAACACAGTAAACTAGATTAGACGTCAGTGTTTTAATTGCCCTTCTCTGCTCTTTTCTGTCCCTTCTCTTTTCCTCTCAACCAGGAGACCGTCACATGTCTCTCTCCCTCCCTCCTTTCCTCCAGGGGAGTCAGGCTGTCTGAAATCCATCAGCTTCTCTCCCTGTCCCCCTCCTCCTCCTGCTGTCAGATGGATTTAGTCTTTTTTTAACAAGTGAACATTGGAAATGCGACTGTGGGGTGTGGGGCTTTTGGTGTTTTTGTTTTTGTTTTTGTTTTTTTTAAATCTTCGTTGTTGGGTTTTCGAGCAACCTCATGTCCCCCTCCCAGGGAGCTTCTTTATTTACCTCTTAGAAATCGAACGGATGGGAGGTAGAGCATTGTATTTCCGCATGCTTTGTTTTATGATGAGATCACATAGCAAGGCTTTCATGCCGTTTGGGCAGGTAAGCTTCTGTACCTCCGTCGTGCTCAGCTCTATTTTCTTCCTCTCATCTCTTTGTCTTCTCCTCTCCTCCTCCCCTCATGCCTCATTCCCGCTGGCCTCCTTTTTCTTTCCCTTTCTCAGATGATCCTTCCAGGTTTTCGTAATAAATTTATATTTTGTAAAAGGATTTTGTTGTACCAGGTTTTGCATCCTCACTGAATCTGACTGGCTTTTACTTTCCTCTCCAAAATCAGGTTTTTTGTTCTCAACATCTCTCCCCGTCATGTCCAGTCACTGTTTTGGTTTTGGCACCATCAATATCAAATGTACAAACGGTTCTTGCTAACCAACACCAGGTATATCTGATGTTCAGATGAGTTCCAATAAAAACAATTTTTTTTTTCAAAAAGTGTCCTTTCTTGAGTGCTGGAGGGCTTCTGATCAAGTCCACACAGCTCTGTGTAGCCTTCTAGACTGGCCAAAGCTCTGGTATCTCATTTGCTTCATGGGAGACCTTTGGACCCAGGGTGAAGTGGAGGGCTTCGGGTAAGAAAGTTGTCGGTGAGGTCGGAGGCGGGAAGTGGTGTGCAGGTATCCTTCCATTTTTCCAAGGCAACACGGTCCAGTGAGGACACGGTTTGGGTTGTAATCCTCTGCCGCTTCCGTGGTAGGTAATTGTGGTGTGAGGGTTATATGAAGTCACGCAAGTGCCTGGGGAGTCCTGACATTCAGTTGTGGTTGTGCTTCTAGTTGGAATCTTTTGGAAAAGCCGTATGATTTTTCACACAGCCCCTCAGACCCCGGGAGTGGTGGTTTGAGGGGCTCTGAGGCTGACAGGAGAGAGGTGTGCGCTCTGGCCGCCAGTTTACTTCAGTCCAAACCACTCTCATTCTGTTTTAGTTTTGTATAGTCTCTTTGTAGTTTCACTTGTGGGAGGATTTTGCTTCACTAAAGGACTTTAAGAGATCTTCCAAAGGGATCCAGTCAGCCCTAGAGCTGGAGAAGAGGGAGGGTTTCCCAAGCCTAGGGCAGCCCCGAGGAGCTCAGTCGGCAGCAGCCCTTTCCTCTGCTCCCTTTGTGGGTCTGATGACCTCCTCTAGACCCGTGCTGTCCACTGTGTAGCCACTAGCCTCATGTGGCTGTCGAGCCTTTGAGATGTGGGTAATTCGAAGTGTGATGCGTTGCAAGTGTAAACACAAACCAGACTTCGAAGACTTGGTATGAAACAAAAAATGTAAAATAGCTCAACTTTTTAATATAGATGTTGAAATATTTTGAGCATCATGGGTTAAATAAAATATATTATTAAAACCCACCTGTTTCTTTTTTTTTCTTATTTTTTTTTAATGTGGCTACTAGAAAATACTCAATTTTATCTATGTGGCTTGCTTTTGTGGCTCATGTTACACTGTTTTGGACTGTGCTGCTCTAGACCTCTGGGACTGCTTTCCCTCCCTGGCCTCCAGGAGGCTGGGTCTGGACACAGCTGAGAGGGTCCGGTGGACCATGGGCTGGCCTGGGCCAGGCTTCCTCATCTAGGGACCCTTCCTGGCACCAGCGTGCATCAGTGCCAAGGCTTTCTTGTGTGCTAATGAGACAGCGCTGGTGTTGGGAGCAGAGGCTGAGGCGCTTGGCTCTGGAACACTGCTGAGTGCTAGTTATGTAATCTGTGCTGCCCAGAAGGGCCACTAGATGCTGCTCTGTGATCCCTGAAGGAACAAAGCATGGCTTCCTCAGAAGCCAGGGCTTAGCCTTGCTTTATCTGGAGCCCTTTCTGGAAGGTAGCTGGCTGGGGCCTTGGCCTCTCCTTCTTGGGGTAGTATGGGAATGGGGCCATGCAGAGGACGGGATTCTCTGATGATACACAGGAATGCCAGCTATAGCATAAGGCTAATGGCATAGATAACAAGGAGGCTGGCCCTTCTAGAAGCTAGAGGCAGGCTATAGGATAAATAGGCTGATTGATGGGGTTTGGAGCTCTTCTCTGAAGAAGACTGGGAAGAAAACAGCTCTGCTTCGTTCAGCCGGGTCTGCGTTCTGGGGCCTTGATTCTGCCATTTGTGGCAGAATATTGACCTTTCTTCCTTGCCTTGCAATTGGAGCTGTGATGGGGGCTTGGGGTGGTGGTGGTGACGGTGGGTGCCTTGAAACTGGGCATGGCCGGGTGGATAGGACTTCCGGTCAGCCTCTTTCCTCAGTCACAGTAGCAAGCGGGCTGGCAGTGCACGTTTCATTCATGCTGTGCTACAAACATGGCTTTGCCTTTGACACGGGAGGAGACTGAGGTAGTAATGCAAAGAGCTCTTTTTGAAAGTGCTAGGGAAGGCTGGCTGAACAAAGGCAAGAAGAGAAGATACCAGAGTGTGGTCAGATTGGAAAAGGCCCAGGCAAGTGCATGCTTCTTAGGTTTGGGAAACTGAAATGGGGTAAAGTGGACCTTGGTGCTGTCTGCCATGAACTGGAATAGCTAGAACTGAAATTTGTAGGTACAGGGAACAGGGTGGGTCCAGATAGTTCTAAGGGGAGGATTACAGGCTTCGAAATCTAGGCCCGTTTTGTGAAATGGAAAGCATTTAACCTTTGCTCAACACCAGAATCTGAAGGCGACCCTGAGAGGCAATATGGACAAAGGCTGGGCCTCTGGGCCTCTCCACCTGGGGCTGGTGGGAGAAAGGCTTAGCCTTAGAGAGAGAAAAGAGAGTAATTGGCCCAGGGGGCCTGGAGGAGATTACCTCTTCAAGCTCCTTACTATAGGGAAGGAGGGTTGAGGATCACCCCATTTTCAAAGCAGGCAGAGGTTGTACACCGAGGAACATTTGGAGGGAGGGGCGCAGCGAGCTAAGGGCCTGCTTTCATCTAAGTTAAGATGACAGCTGCTGTGGAGGTTTCAGAAGTAGCCCTCTGGGTACAGAACAATGCATTTTCCATTCTACGGTCACGAAAGTCCCTAAAGCTTTCAATTGCCACTATTGACAGAGAAATCGCTGGGTAGTACATACACAAATTCTAGCGCTTTCTGACTCGATAGCAGCATTGTTCTGTGTAGGGCAGTAGGCAGAACTGGCAGAGCTGGCACAGGTTGACAGCCTCGTGTGAAGTGGCCAGGGAATTGGGTAGTCTAATCTGGATTACCACTTCCTTATCTTTTGGTCCAGAGGTGATAATCTGGATTAAGGTACGGGTTGGAGCTTCTGTTTCTCTGGTTTGTGGTCAACTCTAAATCAATTTACAGAACAAAACTAAAAGAAAAACGAATGATTCTTGTGAAGGATCTGCATTCTTGTCTGTGAGAGGAATTGTTCTTAGTCGAGTCAGAATTTTACAATTTTACTGGTGCCAGATCTTCAAATGATACATGTTTTGCATGAAAACCAGTTAAATCAGAGGATCAGAGGCTGGTTGGAAAAACGGTTGCTTCAGCTTTACTAGAACTGGTAAGAGGGCCAGTGGAAACGTCGAGGTCACATCTGTGAAGGACTGGCCCGTCTCTGGGGCAGCGGACGACCCAGGGGCTCTCAGAGCCCTATTGGTGTGGGAAAGCCAGGCGGTATTTGCGGACCAACCCGGAACGCCTACGTCTCTTTGGCCTGGATTTCTATTTACCTCTAGGCCCAGGGCATTTACCTGGAGTGCGGGAACAGAGGACCCGGAGGGGGAGGCACGAAAGTCGATGGGACAGCCCATCGGGATGCGAGTGGCTTCAGCAAAGGCTTCTCCTCCCCCGGCGCCCCAGCATCTTTCCCGGGTGGCGAGGATGTTAATGGAAAAAGGGATCTCGGAGTCCCGGCCAGCCTCTGTGGATGGCTTCTCGTGCGGCAACCTCAGTCCGGGCGGGGACGCGGCCGAGAGCGCCCCCGCGGCCCGCGGCTGCGGGCGCCGCGGCTGGAACAAAGGCAGCACGTGTCTGGGCGGGGCGGCGGGCGGGTTCGGCCCTCGGCCCCGCCCCCGGCGCTCCCCCTCCCACCCCCGGCCCGGCCCGGAGCTCGGCTGCGCGGGGCGCCCGGGACTCTCACGCGGCCGGGCTGCTGCTGGCGCGGCGGCGCAGAGCGGGCGGCGAGCGGTGCGGGAGGGGCGGCCCCAGGGGCGGGGCGGGGCTGGCGCCGCGAGTACCCGCCGCCACCGCCCGAGTCCGGGTCCTCCAAGGGGCGCGGCGGGTAGAGGCGCTCGGGATCGCGGCCGCGTCCCTGTCCGCACCGCGCCCTGCTGTCGCTGAGGACCGCGGCGGCCCCGGGCTCCCCGGCCAGAGCAGGCCAGCCCGGCGCGTGGGCCGCGCGCGCGCGCCCCCGACAAGGAGGCCGCGGAGGAGCGCGCCGGGGCGGGAACGGGAGCGCGGCGGCGGCGGCGGCGAAGGCGGCCGGCGGGGGGCGGGGCCGCGGCGTCTGCAGAACCTTGGACAGAAGCTCCGGAGCCGCCGCCGCCGCCGCCGAGCGCGAGCCCCGCCGAGCCGCGCCGAGCGCGGGGGACCGCGGGCCCGAGCCGCGGCGCGCATTGCGGAGGGAGGGCGCGGAGCGCAGGAGCCGCCGCCTGCCGGGTAAGCCTGCGCCCCGCGGCCGCCCGCTGCCCCCGAGGAGCCGGGGCCGGGGTCGGGGTCGAGGCCGCGCGCGGTGTCGAGGCGGGGGTCCCCGGGCGCCTCCCGCCGGCGGACGGGCGCCTCCCGCCGGCGGACGGGCCCCTCCCGCCGCCGTCCGGACCGCAGCGGCCGCGGCAGGCGGGCGGGGGGTGCTGCAGTGGAGGCGGCCGGGCTGCGGCGCGGGGGCGCAGGGGCGCGGGGCCGGGGCCAAGTCCGCGGGGGCCGCCTGGGCCGGGGTGGAGGAGCGCGGCGCCGAGCCCCGCCTGGTGCTGAGAACCATCTTGTTTTCCACGCAGATCCGAAGGGGCAGCACGCGCCCCCGGGAGCGCCCCCGCCTCCTGCCCGGGGCCGCCGCGGGCTCGCTGAGCTGTCTTCTCCCTCCGGCCGGCAGGCTGGGCGCACAGGGGCGCGGGCCCCCGCCCGGCGCGCAGCGGCACCATGGGCACGGTGCTGTCCCTGTCCCCCAGCTACCGGAAGGCCACGCTGTTTGAGGATGGCGCGGCCACGGTGGGCCACTACACGGCCGTGCAGAACAGCAAGAACGCCAAGGACAAGAACCTGAAGCGGCACTCCATCATCTCCGTGCTGCCTTGGAAGAGGATCGTGGCCGTGTCGGCCAAGAAGAAGAACTCCAAGAAGGTGCAGCCGAACAGCAGCTACCAGAACAACATCACGCACCTCAACAATGAGAACCTGAAGAAGTCGCTGTCGTGCGCCAACCTGTCCACGTTCGCCCAGCCCCCACCGGCCCAGCCGCCCGCACCCCCTGCCAGCCAGCTCTCGGGCTCCCAGACCGGGGTCTCCTCCTCGGTCAAGAAGGCCCCGCATCCTGCTCTCACCTCCGCAGGGACGCCCAAACGTGTCATCGTCCAGGCGTCCACCAGCGAGCTGCTGCGTTGCCTGGGCGAGTTTCTCTGCCGCCGGTGCTACCGCCTGAAGCACCTGTCCCCCACGGACCCTGTGCTCTGGCTGCGCAGCGTGGACCGCTCGCTGCTTCTGCAGGGCTGGCAGGACCAGGGCTTCATCACGCCGGCCAACGTGGTCTTCCTCTACATGCTCTGCAGGGACGTCATCTCCTCCGAGGTGGGCTCGGACCACGAGCTCCAGGCCATCCTGCTGACCTGCCTGTACCTCTCCTACTCCTACATGGGCAACGAGATCTCCTACCCGCTCAAGCCCTTCCTGGTGGAGAGCTGCAAGGAGGCCTTTTGGGACCGCTGCCTCTCCGTCATCAACCTCATGAGCTCCAAGATGCTGCAGATCAACGCCGACCCACACTACTTCACACAGGTGTTCTCCGACCTGAAGAATGAGAGCGGTCAGGAGGACAAGAAGCGGCTCCTCCTCGGGCTCGATCGGTGAGCCCTGTAGCCCGCATCCTGGCTCAAGGATTCAATTCATTTTTAAAAATTTATTATTAAGCAAATCAGATTTTGTGTACAGTATGTGTCTAGCAAAGCCACCGAGGGCCTGTCCCTTCCCACCTTCTCTCCTTGGGGTTTTCCTCAGCCCTGCTGAGGACTCTGGGCGCTTTTGAACTCCCGAACCTTGTGCAAAACCCAGAAGATGTATCCAGAGCCACCCAGGCCACCGACCTCTCAACTTTGGGGAATTCAAAGGACTGACCTGCCTCTGCCACCTGTGCCCTTGCTGGACCAGGGCAGGTGAGGCTGCCCGCTGCGTCTGGCATGGGAGCCGGAGGTGGGGGGGGGGGGGCCTCTGGCCAGTTGGCCCAGGGAGCAGTTGGCATTTCCGCTTGGAGGTCCTTTTCTGGCTCCTGTTTTGGGTCGTCCATTCTCCCAGAGGCTTGTGGAGCTCGCCGCCCTGACCGAGCCACGAGTGGGGTTGTGAAGGCCGGATGCCCGCCACCCGGGGACCACTCTTCAATCATGGAGAAGCCGGCCTGGTACAAAGATTGCGTCCTGTCGTTTGGCCGCACACGACCCTGGTTTGCTCTTTTTTCTTTTTTAGGGAGAAGGGCTTTCCTTTAGTGAAGACACAGAACTTGCCCCCTGGCCACCCCTCGTCCCCTGCTCCCAGCCATGTTGGTGGTGTTGGTCAATGAGCTGGTTTGACTCATGAAGTTCTTTGATTTGGGGTCCTAGCTAAAGGAGTGGGGTGGAGCTAGGGACAGTTCCTTTCCTGGGGGAATTTTTCATTTGACTAATGCAGCTTACTCACCCTGTGGCGGAGGCCAGGGCAGCTGCAGGTGCCCATTACCAACAGCCTGCCTTCCGGGCGGGTGGGGGAATCGTGCCCGAGACCAGCCAGTGCCCACCTAAGGGCTAAGGCCTCTTGCCGGTGCATGTGACATTTTGGTCCACAGAGCTGGGGTGAGGGGGTGATGTCAGGGATCAGGGTGATGTGGTAGTGATTGCAACCCCCACCCCCTTCCCCACCCCTGTTCATTTAAAGCTGTTTCCAAACAGTTCAGTTTCTTCTGAAGACGAAGCCTTGCCCTGCAAGGCCCGAGGAGACCACTGGATCTTGGAGACAATTCCAAGACGGGAGTAACGCTCCTGCTTGCTTCCGAAGCCTGCTGATTCTGCGCCTGATCATTTGCAGCTGCTGCTTGGGGTTTCCGCCTCACCCTAGCGGCTGTGAGAACACGCAATGTGTGCTTAATCAGTTTCCTTTCTGATTCTCCCAGATTTGGTGGCTTGGGACTTGGGAGAGGAGCGGGAGAAGGGAGCCAGTCTTCCTCCATGGCCCGGCACTCCGGCTTTGGGGAACAAAGAGCAACGTGAAGCCGCTCTGGAGACTTCTCTCTTCCAGTCCCAGTCCCCCCCCCCCCCCCCCCCGGGAGCGCTGGCATGGGGGGGGCCAGGGGAAGGCAGAGGGTCCTTTGACACAGGATTAGGTTCCAGGTGGCTGCTGGTTTCGGCACGAACACTACTGAAATTGACGCTTAACAAGAGAAAGCTGTGAAACTGAGGCCCCGGTTTAAGAGGAGCGTTCGGTTCCCAGACCAGAGGAGGAGGGCCTGCCCCGTGCTGGGAGGGCGTTTGCTCGGCTGCGCCTCAAGGCCCACGGAGCCCTCCCGGGGCCTGCCAGATAACCTGCCGTGGAGCTGGAAGGAACCTGCGGCTGCCCGCACTGCTGGCGCAGACTGGCCGCTGCCCGGGCGGAGCCGTCGCACGGCCTGTCTGTTCAGATCCCGCCGCCACGTGCGACCTGAGGTAGGAGGCCCTCGGGGGCGGCAGGCTCTGGCGGCTTGGAAAAGGGAGGTTCGGGTGCCGAGGCTCAAGAGGAGGGGGCGCGTGTCCGTAGTCCACTCGTTGGGCGGCTGAACTTGGCCTGAAACTGTGCAGTTAAGTTGCATCCCCAGGATTCCGGTTTTGTGCGTTTCCTTCTCTTTCTCCGTATTTATTTTTTTATTTCTTGGAGGAGGTGCAAATTTCAGGAGTGGTCGGGGACTTAAGGAAATAAGTCTGTGGTCCGCGCCACCCCCCCACCCCCCCCCACCCCCCACCCCCCAGTGTGAAGCCTGCCACGTTTCTCCTCCCTGCCCTTGCGCCGGTCAGGATTGTGTGAAGGAACCCATGTACTTGAGCGTGCAGGCAGTGAACCCATTTGACATGCTGCTATGAAGACTACTTTTAGAACAACGATTAAAAAAAAAAAAAGGAAAAAAAAAACTAACCTACGGAAAAAAAAAACAAAACCCTTTATTCTTTAATTGTTGCTTTTACAGTGATATTGTGCATGCGAACCAGGAGCATTTTGTGTCTTAAGAAAAATAATCTTAGAACAGATGGCTGTGAGCATTACACCCGTCGACAGAACAAGTCACAGGAATAATAGTTCAGGATTTGGTTTTCCTCTTTTTCTTGTAAACCTGAAGGGTTGATATATTCTTTCCATACATTATTAGAATCTAGTTTTGTTCCAAAGTTGTTAAACTTGCAATGAAAAGAAAATGTGCCATTTTTTTCCCACTCGGAATTATTCATAGCTGTATATTTGAAACTGCTAATTATGCGTGCGGTGTATGTTCTTAGTGCAATTTGTTCTGTAGTTCCTCTTTGACCAAACCGTGGGTATTGTTAACATTAATTTATATTTGTCTCATCCTGTATGTGTGTGTGTAGTGTGTTTGTAAGTATGTGTGGTTTATAATCTGACAAGGTCATGAAGCTCAGTTTGGCTGTAATTTAATTCCCCTTCCCTTATTTTTATTTATTTTTGTACTGTGCTGATTAAATAAAATGCACTGACCATCCATTACATAGGCCTCTTTTTGTGGGCATGCCATTCACGAGTGGGGGTGGCGGGGGGGCTAGTAGAAATGATTCCTCCGCTCCAAACGTAATTGGATTTGTGTTCTGGGTTGTGGGGGGAGAGGAGGGAGGTCAGGGCTCAGGGCAAGGGCTTAACCAGTGTGTTCAAAGTTAAGGTGATTAAGAGAGAAGCACAGGTGAAGTCAACTCTGGCTTAGTCGGGCACCAGGGGCAGGAGTTGCTCCTCAGAGGCTCCCTTGGCTCTGCGGAGCTGGGTGAGAGGGCCCTGCGGCCAGGGGGTTGGGGGGCGGGGAGGAGCAGGCCTAGGCGTGTCCTGGGGAGGGGCTGGCTAAGGCTCCCGAAGGGGCACCAGACCCAAGACCCCATTTATGGGGCTTGGCTCTGAGGCTGCTGCCCCCACATGTCCCGGGCCAGGCTCTGCTCAGCGCCTGTCGCCGGGATGCCGGGATGCTTCCTCTCTGGCCAGCACGTGTGGAGGGGTGTCCGCGTGGCTCGGCCCTGCCAGTTTAGTTCTGTGCAGGTTTCCAAGAGTGACCAATCCAGCCCTGGGGCTCCCAGATCAGCAGCCACCATGGCCCATGATTGTGGCAAGGGTGGGGCCCCTACCGGCTACATGGCCACTGCTCTGTGCCCACTCCTGCCACCCGCCTAAGCTTCAGGGCCTAGGGCAGCATGGACTCCAGCCTCCCCAGGACCTGCACCCTGTGGTCCGGAGGTGCCCCTGGACACTAGGAAGGCATTTCCACCCAGCTTGTACCTTGAAAGCTGTCAGCTTTGTGATCGAGGCCACAGACTTTTCTCAGGGCGTCTCCCTTGGTCTGAGTCACAGAAGCGGGGCTGCACGTGCTTCTCCCCCCCATCTCCCCACCCCCCGCCCCAGCTTCCCCCCCCCCCCCCGCCCCATGATGGTGACCGGGTGGCTCCTGGGCGTGGGGATGCTCTGCCATCTCTGCACCTAGCTCACCTGCAGCCCCCGCCCCCACTCTGTCCTGAGAGGTCCCGATGCCTCCGGCTCATTCTCCTGCCACCCCCATGGTCCCCAGCCGGCCGCTGTGGGCATCGGAGCCCTTCCTTCACGTACGCGCTTGGACTTCAGTCACGGTGAACCAGGTGAACTTCGAGCCTAGCGCACGGGCCTCAAAATGGTGGAACAAAATGCTTCCATTGAACGCTGCCGCCTCCGGCCTTCCCACAGCTTTCTTCTCGCTAGCTGTTTAATATTTTTGTTCAGAAGCCTCCAGTAAATTACCCTCCATTTTACCTTATTTGTGCCTCATGCTCCCTCCCATCCCCTGGGATAACAGCTTTTTACCAGCTGAAATGTCACAATTGTAGGTATAGTTCTCAATTACAGATAAGCAGGACACCTTTAAAAATAAGATTTAATGCTTTATTGCTCTTGACGGTAAATCAAAATATGCTCTAGAAATAAAGTTAATTTAATGGAAAATAGGAATAAACGCAGCAAACCATAAAACTGCATTTAATTAGATCAAGAGAAACACTTCATTGCATACAATCACTGTGTCCTCGGGCTCTCCCCGGGCACCCAGGAAGCATGACTGAGACCACACCCTCAGTTCCTGGTCGTTCTTTCCTCCCACGTGCTGGGATAGGACATCACGAGAAAGTGCTTGTCGACCGGCCCTCGGCGGGAGGCCCCTGCGCTGGGCCGGGGAGCCACAGGCGGCCCTGGAAGGCAGGAGAAAGGACTCCAGCCTCAGAGAAACCCTCATTGGCATGTTCCATTTCGGTGTGTCTAAAACATACCTGTGCACATATCTAGCGTAAAGCAACAGGTGTGGGGAAGTCAGTGGAAAGGAGAGGCGCCGTTCCAGTTAGGATGGTTCAACTAGTGTCAAGGTGATTGGCAAAACTCTGTTGCTAAACCAGGCTGATGGCACCTCTGTGCTGTGCAGGCAGCTGACCAGGCTTCGAGAATGAGAATGGGTGTCGGAGGACAGGATGCCAAGAGGACTTTTTGTTGCAAACTGCACGGGGTGCGGATGTTTACAGACCCTGGGAAGTCGGGGCTGGGGGCGTGTGTGCATGAGAGCAGGCTGCTGGGACCACCTGGGGGTCAGCCAGGTGACCATGTCAGGCACAGGACGCTGTGCTCAGGCACTTGGTGTGTTTTGCAGCGTCAATGTGGCAGGTCGGGAGCGTGGCGGGGTTGCGGGGGGGGGGGGGAAGCGGGTGGGGGGTAGGGTGCGGGCAGCGTCTGTGGCAGAAAGTGAAGAAAACAGCAGCACGTCCCTTTGACACCCTGCCGGTCTCCTCCTGAGCCGTGGGCTCACCCTCAGGGCCCTCCCCACACGGCGTGTCCCAAGTCCCTCCTTTTAAGGCTCCTGGCCTGGAGGCCTGGGCTGCCCAGAGGCTCGGGGCGGAGTCCTCAGCTGTGGCTCAGGAGCAGGGCGGTCTCAGGAAGGCATGTGAGGCGCCTGTGCTTTCGGCCGGGCACGGACCGGCAAGATGGTGGCCCTCTCCCGGCGCGAGGTCTGTGTGCCCAGCCCGGGCCCCAGCTGCGGCGGGGGGTGTATGCAGGGCAGGGTGGGCATCCTGGCCTGGCCTGCAGTGCCAGGACCCCCCAACTCTGTTTCTGTCACTCCGCCCCTCTGGCCCCGGTCCTCATTCTCCAAGTAAGTAGGAAACAGAGGTGTGGGAAGGGGAAAACATCCCAACCCCCCCCCCCCCCCAAGCACTCACTCCCTGGCTCCCGTGACTCCGTTTTCTTATCGGTGTTCTGACAGGAGTGTGGGCACCACAGACGCAGTATCGGATGAGCAGCCCTGCAAGCCGCACCGTGTCCGTGTGCAACCATCACGGGCCCAGGCCGTGTGGTAAAGGAAGCTGGCCTTTGGAGCACCTGCTCCCTCTCGGAGAGGTGGCCTCGGGCCCCCGGGCACCTGGCTGGGCTGCCAGCTGCCAGCTCCTGGGCTGAGGGGCCGGCCCTGCAGGTGAACCTGCTCACCTGGTGGCTTTGGCTGACTGCTGGGGGAGGGGCTCCGCCGAGGAGCGCTGAGCGAGGTCCCAGGGCGGGGGGGGGGGGCTGTGGTCACCTTGGGGGAAAGAGGGGTGGCAAGCTGGACTCACGGAGAGAGCAGGGCTCCATCCCTGGCCAGTCCCCCAGGGGAGCACGTTTTTGGTTGGGGACATCGCGTCCACCCCTCGCAGGCCGGGTCGCTGGTCAGCGGGTCAGGGCACACTGACCTGACCTGGCCAGGGGGCGCAGGGAGGGCAGAGGCTTCTCTGACTCCAGGCACCATCAAGTTGTCTCCGAGGGTATGAGCCCAGGGCTCTGTGGCAGGGCACCGGGGTCTTGGGTTTGTGGAGTGAGGACCGTGGAAAGTTGGGGCAGAGGAGGATGGAGACCAAAGGCAGAAAGGCAGCAAGGAGACCTCAGGGGAGGAGCCTTGGAGGAGGCAGAAGAGGGCTGGGCTCCAAGCACAGACCCTCCCGAGCTGGTTTGAAGCGGGCAGCAGTGGGCAGTCAGCAATTAGACGGGGGCCTGCGATGCGGAGCGGCTGGCGGGGGGGCGGGGGGGGCTGCCCGGCTCCGCGGCCCCCGCGCCCTGGCGAGGCCTCCCCGGTGAGCGGTCAGTTCCCGGGCACGCTGAGGATGAAGCCCGAGCGGTTCTTGGTGAAGTCGGGCTCCGGCTGGTTGAGCCGCGTCTCCACGGAGACCGTGCACTTCTTCCCGTGCAGGCTGCACTGCACGGGGTTGGTGACGTTGACTTGAAGGTGGCGCTTCTCACTGGAAGAACCGAAAAGAGAAAGCCCAGACGGGCAGTTAGCAGGCAGCCGGAGTGGGGTGTGCTTCCCTGGCAACCCCTGGGGCCGGCCGATCGCTGAGCTGCTGTGGGCCTCGCGGGTGCCCTGGGGTCACGGTCCCAAGTGGTGCCCCCGGAGAGGGCGAGGGCGGCCAAGGCCGGGGCTGGGCTGCAGCCTCAGGCCAGAGCCAGCAGCCAGCAGCCTTCAGGGGCCTGCTGCCCGGCTCCGCAGCACCTGGCCTGTAGGGCTGGACCGGAGGGGAAAACGTGGTGGCACCGGGGCCACCGAGGCTCTGGCCTCAGGCTGAGGGCCTTGTCGGGAGGGGCGTGGGGTTCTGATTCGGGACGACTGGTTGTCTTTGGTGGCAACTGGGAGGCGCGTCCAGGGGTGACTGGAGGTTCTTGCCTGCGCGCCCTCCCTGCCCAGAGGAATGGCTTCCAGGAGTCCCACCCCGGCTGTGCCCAGCGGAGAGAGGCGCCTTCTGTCCATCCGCTCACTCCTGCTGGCTCAGCCCCGGCGCCCGGGCTCATGCCCCTTCAGCTGCTTTGTGCCTGAGAGATGCAAGGGGTTAAGAGGAAGGCCTGCGGCATCTGTGGGTGCTGGCCTGGTGCAGCAGGGCCCCCCGGGCCCCTGCCCTTGCGCCGCGGAGGACGGACGCAGCCGAGGTGTTTCAGGCTTCCTCCCGCCCCTTTCCCGCCTGCTCTCTCACGGGGTGTGTCCCACGGGCAGACAGTGGATCAGGAAGAGACCCGAGGTTATCACTTGTGGGCATTAGGTGTCTTAATACTTAATGTCTTGCCGGCTGCAGCTAAAACCTTGGCTTAGCTATTTTTAATCAGACTTGGACATAAAAATAGAGTCCACCAGAGGCAGTGACTCAGGCACGGCTGGGTTCCTGGGGGAGCCAGGGCTGCTGTGCAGGGTCGAGGTGTGGGGCCCCGAGACCCTCGTCCCGCTGTCGGGCTGGCCCAGGGCAAGCCAAGCCCCTGCGCTCAGCTCTGCCCGCAGCTGGAGATGCCTCCGGGACCCCGAGCCTGCACCTACCAGGGCTTGGTCAGCCTCCGTGTCCCTCTTGTCACCCTGCCACAGCCTCTGGGCACCTCTGGCCGGAATCATGTCCTCTGGGGATGTCTCCCTTCTGACCCTGGCAGAGGCCTCCCCTTTGGCCTTCCCTCAGTGCACTGCTGGGGACAGCCTCTGCCTCCCGCCTTCTGTGTCTGCGCCTCTCCTCCCCATGGTACAGCAGTGTGCACACAGTAGGTTCTAGATGCACCTGGGGGACTCAGACCTGGGGAAATGGCTCTAACAGGGCCACATTCCAAACACTGAGGCGGGGGATGGGACGCACCAGCCACCCCCACGTTCTTGTCTTGGTACAACTGGGACATTGCTACTTTCAATAGGGCCCTTTGGACTCCAGACCCTTCCCAGCGCCCTGAGTACAGTATCTGCAGAGAGCTGCCCCCGACTTCACTCCTCCTCCCTCTTTTGGGCTCTGGGTGTCTCCAGTATCTGCTCTGCAGTCTTGGTGCAGGGTTGAGGCCGGTGGGAAACCTAAGAAGAGCGAATGGCTACCGTGGAACGGGTCACAGGGTAGCAACGCCCGACTTTGCCTTGAAAACGGAGGCCCCGGTGCAGGGTTGCAGGACAGAGAAAACCGCAGAGAACCAGTGCTCCGATTTGCTTCTCCCCACACTGGGCGGGGCTGGGAGTTTCTGTCCCAGCCCTTCTGTGTCCCAATCGGGGAGCAGTCCCAGCACGGGTACTGGTCTCCGCTTTTAGAATGAGAGCCCCTGGAGGGCAGGGAGGACCTATGGGGCTCACACACTGCACTGTGTGCACAGGGACGCTCCCCAGGTGCTGTCGGGGGACATGTACATTTGTAGCTGCACTGCCGTCGTGGGCTCACAGGGCCACCATGACGTGCGGGCTCATGTCCTCTGCTCGGCCGGCTGCTTCCTCCCAGGAACACATCTCTGCCAACCTCAGGTGCTCCCTGCAGCCTCGTAAGTGCCGGGCACGATTGGTTGAGATCCTTGTAGGGCTCCAGAAGGGAGGCCTGCTACTTAGCAAAGGAATATTCCGTACTGTCGCCTTAAGTGACAGTCTGTGCCTGTGCTCCTGCTCCTTCCCTTGGCATAGCACTGAGTGGCCCTGCCCTGATTCCCAGCCTATCTTCATGGGGTGCTGAGGGGTTTTCCCAGAAGAGGGGGGTGAGGGGCTACATGTAATGCTTTTTAAGTATTTATTTATTTTGCGAGAGAGAGAGAACAAAAGAAGGGGAGGGGCAGAGAGACAGAGAGAGAGGAAGAGAGAATCCAAAGCAGGCTCCCCACTGTCAGCGCAGAGCCCAGTGCGGGGCCCGAACCTGTGAACCGCAAGATCATGACCTCAGCTAAAAACAAGAGTCAGACACTTAACCGACTGAGCCACCCAAGCGCCCCTACACGTGATGCTTTTAGAAACAGAACAACATTGCAACAGAACAACATTGGCTGGAGGAAGAACCAACTTTCTGGTCTCAAGAGCTGGGCTAAGCCATCATCTGCCGGTGCCATCCGTACACGGCCATCGACAGGTGACAAAGGAAGATGACGTGGTTCCTCAGTAAGTCACACATAGAATTATTACCACGTGACCCGGCGATCCCTTCCACTCCCGGAGATCTATCCGAAAGAACCGAAAGCGGATGTTCACACAACATGTACAGGAATGTTTATGACAGCATTATTTACAGTAAACAAACGGCAGGACCAATCCGAATCTCTACCAACTGATGAAGGGACAAAGTATATCCATTCGATGAAGTGTTATTCAGGAAGTACTGACACAGGCTACAACATGGATGAACCTTGAAACCATGCCAAGTGAAAGAAGCCATGTAGTGTAGAATCCCACTTACAAGAAATGTACAGAGTTCCCAAATCCATAGAGACAGAAACAGGAGTGGGGCGGATAGGGACTGCTTCCAGGCTTTGGGAGGATGAGAATATTCTGGAACTAGACAGTGGTAATGGTCGCACAGCACCGTGAATGTGCTGAATGTGACTAACGGTAAATTTATGTGTCTTTTACAACAACAACAACAACAAAAAAGTGGATTGATCTAAAGGAAACCTAAGAACTTGCCTTCAAACCACATTTTCTTTTCTCATTTCAAGCCCAACTGAAATGGTTTTAAGACCAGCAAGGGGGTGCTTGTGCCTGTGCTGGAGACAGGACAGTAGCTGGGTACAAGCGGCAGACAGGAAGTGGACATTCCGGAAGGGTCATCTGACCTCTCTTGCTGGAGCTTCCCCACATTGGAGATCTTCATAAAGCTCGAGCACCTTCTTCATTTTGTAGAGAAAGGAGAGCAGATTTAATAGGTGGGGGCAGGGTATCTCCCCCTGATGGCACGCCAAGCCAATGACAGCTGCCGTTGGAGGCTGGCTACAAGGGGGAGGGGTTTTTTTCCTCCCCATCTTCTGTTACAGGATTTAATGGCTCAGCAAACTCTGGAATTCGGGGACTTTCATCTTGTTTCATCTGTTCTAAGCCATCACTGCTGGCAAATGGCCTTTATCAAATTACGTTCCTTCATTTTGCACCTAGGCTTCCGTCCTCATGAGAGAAATCTGTGGATAAACGCAAGACCCAATCCATGGGGGCCCCCAAGTGAGCCCTGTATTTTTTGTAGGGCCTGCACAGAGCAGGGCAACAAAAGTCTCCCCGGGAGCTGTACCGGCCCAGAAAATGTCTCCTCTCATCCAGCCCCGCTCGGCTGGGACGTGGAGACGCCCACCCACTGGTCTGCTCCGATGCCCCCCAGGACTCGCAGAAGCGAATGGGCCAGCTTCTCTTCTCAGTGGCGTTGCTGGCATCCCCTGCTGGAGTAGTGGTGACCCTGTTCTGCTAAATGCACTTTGAAGGGAAATGGAACGGGAGAGGGGGGCAGGGCAGGGCACTGCCTGTGAATGCGTCCTCTGGGGGCTGGCGAGGTGTTCCCGAGAATGTGAGGCTAACGCTACGCGCTCCCGTGTTTGCTCACAGGACGTGGCGGGAAGAAGCTCGCCTGGCACCGAGCACAGGCAGGTTGTAAACGGACGCTTCTCACAGTCATCAGAGGTGTAGCAAGCGTGCCGTGACGGGCCCCAGGGTCCCCGGGTCAGGCCATTCAGCCAGGCGCAAACGCGGAGGCTCGGGTGCTCGCGGGGGCAATGCCACGGAAGGGGCGACTGGAGCTCGTGTGTGTAGCTGCGTCACTTCAGGAAGCAAGGCCCGCTGCTCGTGTCAGACCACAGAGGCCTAGGAAGTGCTACTTCTTTCTCAAAACCCGGCTCTAGGAAGTGCTACTTCTGTTTTTGCCAGGGCCGAGTGGCTCCTTGGACTGCGGTCACTTCTAAAGCGAGTCTAACGGTCCAGCGCCATGCGGTCCTGAGAGTGGGGGTGTCCCACCTCCTGGTCTACCGAGTCCCGTTCGAGTTTGCCTCTGGTGAGGTATGGGGTCACCACTTCTTTGTGGAAGATAAAACTCCCCTTGTCATCGTGTGGCTCTCCGCAGGCAGCTTGTCCCAAGGCCCCCCGCCCCTCCCCAGCCTGGCGCCCGCCTCCACAGCACTGAACCGGTGGGCAGAAACCCCACGTGCCCTACTTGTGGCCCTGCCTCTGCTCTCTCTGCCCTGGCCACCATCACCCTTTTAAAAAAAAAAAATTTTTTTTAATGTTTATTTCTGAGACAGAGACAGAGCACGAGTGGGGGAGGGGCAGGAGAGAGAGGGGGAGACAGAATGTAAAGCAGACTCCAAGCCCTGAGCTGTCAGCACAGAGCCCAACTTGGGGCTCGAACCCATGAACCACGAGATCATGACCTGAGCCGGAGTCAGATGCTTAACCGACTGAGCCACCCAGGTGCCCCAAGGCACTCCCATTCTTGACGGGGTGACAGGCACACACGAACACCCTGTGGTTCGCATGGGATACATGCAGGAGGGCCACATGGTGACATCAGACTGGCACCTCAGAAGAAGGGGGACTCCTGCAGGAGCAAACTTACTCCTTAAGTATTGTTTTATCTTTAGTCCCTTTCATCTCAGACATTATCCCACAGTAGTGTCACTCATGCCTGTGGTTTCAATGACAGTTACCCAGTCAGCGTCCCCAGCCTAGCATGAGGTCCAAGCACATATCTGCGGCCACCTGCTAGACAAACGCCCTGAGCTGCACCGACAGCTGGGTCTTCTTGTGTCCAACACCGAGCTATCGTCTCGGACCCTTCCCCCAAACTGGTCCCCTCCTCTTGTCACACCCACGACTGCAAGAGTGGTCATCATCTACCTGCTCACGAGACCCACAAGCTGGGAGTCAGCCTGGATCCCTCCTCTCCCTCTGCTGCCCGCAGCCAGTCACCACGCTCTGTTCACCGAGCTTTCTCGGTTTCTCTCCACTGCCACCATCCCAGCCCAAGACTCAGCCCTGCTGAAGCCTCCCGATGGATTCCTCTGCCTTCGGTTTGCCCCACACCCCACTTCAAACCTGTCCTCCACCTTGCCCTCAGACATATCTCCTCAAGGCCCAAAAGGAGCCCGTTACTCCCCTGCTGAAACCCCTTCAGTCATTCCCCAGAGCTTTCGAGAACGGCCCGCCCCCGCCCCGGGCTGAGCCGAGTGTTCCCTGTGTCCACTGCTCTCTCGCGGCTCCGAGTGTGCAACGGTGCTGTGCTGGTTCCAGTAGCACGATCGGAGCTCACAATGGCCCTGATGCTTACCAGGGTCTAGAAACGTGAACGAAATTCCACCGAAAGAATATTTAAAATCAAAGTGGAGGCTGAAAGAAGGAAAGGATGACCTCCAGGAGCTGGAAGGAAGGAGGGGACAGGAGGCCACTGTGAGAGGGAGGGTCCTGCAGATGCCAAGGTGGGGACATGCTGGCTTGAGCAGGAGACATGCCCACGTGGGCCACATGGGAGGGGAACTGGGTCTGAGGTCTGGAATGAGGCTGAGCCCTTGCAGGCTGCCGGATCCAGAAAAAGGTCACCCGAGTCTGCCTTCTAGCCTGGCAAAGTGGGAAGACACACAGTTTTCCAGTAAAGACTGGAACCCTCAAGGTGTCTTCACTAAACCTCTTGAAAAGCAAACCCCACTGCCGATCACCAAAGGCAACGAGCAAACCTTCAGAACTCCCACAGGGAAAAGACACATTCCTTGCAAAGGTACAGACCTTTTCATCAAATGTGAGAAAATAATGAAAACACAGACTCTTCCAAGTGTTTAAGGAAAATAACCACCAACCTAGAATCATCGAGCACGAGGGCAAAAACAAAGACTTTCTCAGACACCAAGGTAAATTTAATTTTTTTTTTTAATGTTTATTTATTTTGGGGACAGAGAGAGACACAGCATGAATGGGGGAGGGGCAGAGAGAGAGGGAGACACAGAATCGGAAGCAGGCTCCAGGCTCTGAGCCATCAGCCCAGAGCCTGACGCGGGGCTCGAACTCACGGACCGCGAGATCGTGACCTGGCTGAAGTCGGACGCTTAACTGACTGCGCCACCCAGGCGCCCCATTTTAAAATTTTTTTTTTAATTTTTTTTTTTTTTGACACCAAGGTAAATTTAAACAAGCATTCACTGTATGCATGTATGTATGAATAAATAAATACGACTAACTTTGGGGGTTCAACCCAACACTGATCTAAAGTCCTGGAAAACAACAACATGAGAGATGGGGTGATGGTCCAAGGGAGGCATTTGGAGGTCCTTTGTCATCTGGGAGGAGGGTAGGCACGCTGATGAACTTTAGATTTCCTAAGACCTGCGCGGGTGTGAAGAAAACTAATGGTAAACAAGAATGTTCGACGGAAACATGCAACTCTGGAAGAAGTGGAAGGAAGGGGGAGAGAAACTCTGCCTCATCTAATGCAAGGCAGAAAACAGGAACCAAAGCAGCCAAGAAGCAACATGGGAACAAGAAATCACTAGCGTGGATGTGAACACCGAGGCGTGTGAACCTGTTACAAGGGACTTCTCGCATTTAATTTAGAAATGCAGCTACCTGCTACTTGCAAGATACCCATCTAAATCATCATGACAAAGAAAAGTTAAACGAAACCAGACACGAGGCAAATACGAATCACAAGAAGGCTGGCAAAAGACGCTGCTGGGAACGAACTCGTTAGGTAATTGTTTTCTAAAAAAAAAATTTTTTTTAACGTTTATTTATTTTTGAGACAGAGAGAGACAGAGCATGAACGGGGGAGGGTCAGAGAGAGAGGGAGACACAGAATCTGAAACAGGCTCCAGGCTCTGAGCTGTCAGCACAGAGCCCGACGCGGGGCCCGAACTCACGGACCGCGAGATCGTGACCTGAGCCGAAGTCGGCCGCTCAACCGACTGAGCCACCCAGGCGCCCCAATAATTGTTTTCTTTATCAGGGAGTAGTTCAGCAGGACGGTTGTCATGATATATCTGCCATCATAGAAAATGATTTTAATGTGCTTTCCTAAAACACAGATCAGCAGACGATATTAAAAGAACATAGATTTGGGGCCCCTGGGTGGCTCAGTTGGTCAAGTGTCCGACTCTTGATTTTGGCTCAGGTCATGATCTCACGGTTCGTGGGGTCGGGCTCTGTGTCGGGCTCTGCACTGGTGGTGCGGAGCCTGCTTGGGATTCTCTCTCCCTCTCTCTCGGCCCCTCCCCTGCTCACATTCTCATTCTCTCTCTCTGTCAAACTAAACTTAAAAAAAAAATACTTTAACCAAAGAACATAGACTTGAACCCAATTAATAAGCTTGGGTGGGGGCACCTGGGTGGTTCATTCTGTTAGGCGGCCGACTTCAGCTCAGGTCATGATCTCATGGTCTGTGAGTTTAAGCCCCGCATCAGGCTCAGAGCCTGGAACCTGCTTAGGATTCTCCGTCTCCCTCTCTCTCTCTGTCCCTTCCATGCTTGTGCTCTCTCAAAATTAAATAAACAATAAAAAAAAAATTAAAAAAAAAAGCCTGTGTGTATGTGTGTATTCACTATGCTCAACAATCGGGCACACATTAGAGAAGCGACACTGGGCACGCGGATCAGGTACTAGACCACAGAAGGAGGGCGGTAAATACCTAAGAATTACCATCAGACAGAAATTACCTTCTGACTGTACTATAATAAAAATAAAGGTGAATACAGGCATACCTCGGAGACCCCGCAGGTTTGGTTGTAGACCCCATGATAAAGCAGGTCCCTGAATCTTTTGATTTCTCAGTGCGTGTAAAAGTTAAGTTTACACTATGCTGTAGTCTAATAAAGTGGGTAATAAATAGCATTATGTTTAAAAAAAAATGTACATACCTGATTTAAAAAATACTTTATTGCTACAAAAATGCTAACCCTATGTGAGCTTTCAGTGAGTCACAATGTTTTCGCTGGTGGAGGGTCTTGCACAGTGTTGACGGCTGCTGACCGATCAGGGGGCCGGGTGCGAAGCCGGGGTGGCCGTGGCAGTTTCTCAAGATAAGACAATGAAGTCCGACTCTTCCTTTCACGAACAATTTCTCCGTAGCACGTGACGCTGTTCGATAGCATTTTACCCACAGTAGGACTTCCCTCAAAATTGGAGTCAGGCCTCTGGAACCCTGCTGCTGCTTTATCAACTAGGTGTATGTCATATTCTAGATCCTCTGTTGTCATGTTGACGTCTTTGCTGGGAGTAGGTTCCGGCTCAAGAAACCACTTTCTTGGCTCAGCCGTAAGCAGCAGCTCCCCATCTGTTCCAGGTTCCTCGTGAGATGGCAGCCCTTCAGCCCCACCCTCAGGCTCCACTTCTGACTTTCATCCACCCGCTATCGTACCACATCTCCACTGAAGTCTTGAACCCCTCAAGGTCCTCCAGGAGGGTGAGAATCAACTTCTCCCAAGTTCCTGTGAACATTCATATTCTGACCTTCCCATGAATCACAGATGTTCCTAATGACATCTAGAACGGTGAATCCTTTCTAGAAGGTTTTCACTTTACTTTGCCCAGATCCCTCAGAGGAATCACTATCTGTGGCAGCCATAGCCTTCCAAAATGTATTTCTGAAATAAGACTTGAGAGTTGAAATTGCTCCTTGACCCGTTCTCCATTGGCGCTCTTGGGTCACCGGGTGCTTTGTCAGGGAGCAGTCCTATTTTGAAAGGAATCTTCTTCAGAGCACTAGGTCTGAAAAGTGGGCTTAAACTATTCAGTAAGCCATGTTGTAAACAGATGACTGTCATTGAGGCTTTGTTGTTCCATCTGTAGAGCACCGACAGAGCAGATTTAGCATAATTCTTAGGTGCCCTAGGATTTTCAAAAGGGTCAACCAGCATTGGCTTCAACTTACAGTCACCAGCTGCTTTAGCCTCTAAGAAGAGAGTCAGCCTGTCCTTTGAAGCTTTGAAGCCAAGCATTGACTTCTACCTACGAAAGCCCCAGATGCATCTCCTTCCAAGAGAAGGCTATCGCACTTACACTGAAAATCTGTTTATTGCAGTCGCCTTCCAGAATGATCTTAGCTGGACCTTCTGGAGAACTTGCTGTAGCTTCTCCATCAGCACCTGCTTCACCTTGCACTTGTGTGTTACAGAGATGGCTTCTTTCCCTAAACCTCATGAAGTAACTTCTCTGCCAGCTTCAAACTTTTCTTCTGCAGCGTCCTCACCTTCGTCAACCTTCACAGAACTGAGGAACCTTAGGGCCTTGCTCTGGATTAGGCTTTGGCCCAAAGGAATATGGTAGCTGGTTTGATCTTCTCTCTGGACCACTCAGACTTTCTCCAAATCAGTGATTGGCTGTTTTGATTTCCTTTCCCTTTCCCTTTCCCTTTCCCTTTCCCTTTCCCTTTCCCTTTCCTTCCTTCCTTCCTTCCTTCCTTCCTTCCTTCCTTCCTTCCTCCTTTCCTTTCCTTTCCTTTCCTTTCCTTTCCTTTCCTTTCCTTTTTCCTTTCCTTTCCTTTTTCCTTTCCTTTCCTTTTTCCTTTCCTTTCCTTCCTTTTTTTCTCTCTTTCTCCCTCTCTTTCTCTCTTTCTTTCAAGTTTATTTATTATAAGAGAGACAGTGTGAGTGGGAAGCAGCAGAGAGCAAGGGGGAGAGAGAGAATCTCAACAGGCTCCACACTGTCTGACGTAGGGCTCGAACTCACAAACCATGAGCTCATGACCTGAGCTGAAACTGAGAATCAAATGCTTAATTGAGCCACCTAGGTGCCCCTGGCTGTTTCGCTTTCTTACCATCCATGTGATCACTGGAGGAGCACTTCTAATTTCCTTCAAGCACTCTTCCTTTGCATCCACAATTTGGCTATTTGGTGAAAGAGGCCTAGCTCCAGGCCTGTCTCAGCTCTCGACAGGCCTTCCTCACTAAGCTTGATCGCCTCTAGCTTCCGATTTACACGGAGAGACGGGTGACACTTCCTTTCACCCGAATGCTTAGAGGCCACCGTAGGGTCACTAACTGCCCTAATTTCAATATCGTTGTGTCTCAGGGAATTGGGAGGCTGGGGGAAAGGAGAGAGACGTGGAGTGGGGGTGGGGACAGAACGCACACATCTACTTATGAATTCCCCGTCTTATATGGGGCACAGTTCTGGGCACCCCATCACAATTAGAGTAGTAACATCACACAGATCACCACATCCAATACAATAATCATGACAACATCTGAGATAGCGGGAGAATTCCCAAAACATGAGAGATACAAAGTGAGCAAGTGCTGTAGGAGAAACAGTGCCAACAGACTTGCTCGACGCCGGGTGGCCACAAACCTTCAGTTTGTAAAGAATGCGCTAGCTGCGAAGGGTAGTACAGTGAAGCCCGATAAAATGAGGTATCCCTGTGTATGTGCTTCCAAGGATCCTTAAAATTTTTTTTTAATGTTTATTTCTGAGGGGGGGGGGGAGGGGCAGAGAGAGAGGGAGACACAGAATCCCAAACAGGCTCCAGGCTCGGAGCCGTCAGCACAGAGTCCGACGCGGGGCTCGAACTCACGGACCGCGAGACCGTGACCTGAGCCGAGGTCGGACCCTCAACCGAGACTGAGCCACCCAGGCGCCCCTCCGAGAACTCTGATTACACTTCTCGATCTTTGATCTGTGAAGCACAGCAAAGGGACACACCATGAAGCAAGGCGTGTCTGGATAATAATAATAGAACGATAGCAGAAAAGCATATGGTACGTGCTTCGCAAATACCGGTTCGTGAGATCCTCGTGAGAGCATGTGGTAAGTTCCATTTTCAGAAGAGGAAATAAGGCCTGAAGAGGCTAAGTACCTGCCAAGGTCACACGGCACAGCCAGAATTTGAACCCAGGCAACGAGGCTAGAGTCCAAGCCTTAAGCTCGGTGCATCCTGCCACGAAAATAGTCATTGGACTTTGTTAGCTGCTCTGCCTCTTTACTACGTGCTCTGAGCACAGCAGAAGTGTTTTTCATCCCCCCATTGAGGGCTCCTAGCGCAGTGTCTAATACAAAGTAGGAGTCGCATAAAAGTCTAGAGAAAGAATTTTTTTTTTTTTTTTTTTTAAAGACATGACTGAGAAAGTCGCGGGGATTCACTGTGACATACGACACCAACCGGAAGACCCGAGGCCAGCCTGGCGCATCTTCAAAGCAGTGTTGCTGAGAGGTGAGTCTGTCAGGCTTTCGGGCACACGGGCCCCTCGCACCTCACTCTGAGCAAGGGTCTGTTTATGTGGAGAGGCCTAGTAAGAGGCACCAGGCATGCTCACGGGGATGCTCTTTGGAGAAGGATCCCTTTGCAAAGTGAATCATGGCCTTGCTTGGTGAATCCAAGCTTTCCCATGGTAGGCACTCCTGCCCCTCTGCTAAGGAAGTGCTCAGGGAAATAAAAACACATGGGGGGGGGCGCCTGGGTGGCTCAGTCGGTTAAGTGTCCGACTTCGGCTCAGGTCACGATCTCACGGTCCGTGAGTTCAAGCCCCGCGTCGGGCTCTGTGCTGACAGCTCAGAGCCTGGAGCCTGTTTCAGATTCTGTGTCTCCCTTTCTCTCTGCCCCTCCCCTGTTCACGCTCTCTCTCTGTCTCAAAAATAAATAAACGTTAAGGGGCGCCTGGGTGGCGCAGTCGGTTAAGCGTCCGACTTCAGCCAGGTCACGATCTCGCGGTCCGTGAGTTCGAGCCCCGCGTCAGGCTCTGGGCTGACGGCTCAGAGCCTGGAGCCTGTTTCCGATTCTGTGTCTCCCTCTCTCTCTGCCCCTCCCCTGTTCATGCTCTGTCTCTCTCTGTCCCAAAAATAAATAAAAAAAACGTTGAAAAAAAAAATAAAATAAATAAACGTTAAAAAAAAAAAAAAAAAAAAAAAATAAAAACACATGGTAGGATGGCAAACATGTGGACTGATGGGTTCCGGAAACAAAAATACGTAAACACACACGTGGTGACTAAGGCTGGTATTACGTAGCAGCATGCCTCGTGTGGTCGTAAAACAGTCTTGAATTGGGGGAGCGGAGGCTGAAAATCATGCGTTCATCGAGAACCTGCCACGTACGAGGCAGTGTATTAAACATTTTGCCATCCGCAGTGCCTCTTTCAATGCTTCCCCAAACCTTACGAGGCGCTGAGATCATGCCCGTGCTGTAGACGGGGACAGAAAAGCTGTCAAGGTCAAGGATTCCCAGCAGTGCAAAGTGCTGAGGCCACCCACCCCTAGGCCCAGGGGGTCCACTGAGCCCCCATCTGTTCAGTCCCACACGGAGGCGCTCCTCTGGCTCTCGTGCCGGCCACCAGCTCCGCGGTGCGGGGTTCCTTAATCCTTGGTGCTCGTGAGTCAGATTCGGAAGCATTTGTCATCCGCTGTGAGGACGCCGAGGTTTGGACTTTCTTGCCTACGACCGCGACCCCCTTTTACCACTTGTGTGTTTCTCTTTCTGGGCATTTCCTTCTTCGGCCCCTGGCCCGAAGGCGGTTGACGTTGCCAGGCCTGGCTGATTCCAGGCTGCCAAAGAATGGGGGCTCTGTCCCGGCGCTTGGAGAGTTTGTGCACGGTTTTGACTATTCCCTGGTGCGCGTTGGTGTCTTGACTTTCCATTCGGCGTCCCCGAGGAGGACGCCGGCAGGCTGCTGTCCCCTGTGTGTGGGCGGCCGTGCCCTGGCGAGGTGGAGCAGGGCCCGGCCTCCGCGTGCCGGGGACCGCCGCTCGCTCTGTGATTTGTCTCCCCCTCCCGCCGTCGGAGACCAAGGTGGGGAGGATGCTGCATTCTGCTTTATTTATACATTTGGAATCTGGACTCTTTCTTTAAAGGCTGCGTTCCTCTGTCCCTCCCAAAATGCCCAAATTGATGCTTTACACGAGGGATAATGAAGCCTCTGAAAACCGAACTGTAAGAACAAAACCATACCCTCAGCTCCCTCAAATATACGAGGAAAGAACAACAAACAGAAGTAACAAAACACAACACCGCCAAACCAAACAAAAAGCCTACCACAAAACAAATGGGCCCGCGGCTGTGAACACAGCTGCATCTCAGGCTGGGTCAGGGGGACACCCAGGCCATGTGGCATCACCTCTGACAAGAGGACGGTGCCTCTGGAGCCTTTGGGGGACATCTGTGTGAAAGCTCCACTTTCCTGCCTCTCTCTTCCACCTCCCCCTTCCTCTCTCCCTCTCTCCCCCTTCAACTTCTCGTCTTGTGCTTGTGCTCTAAGGGGCTTTATTTTACCAAAAAATATCTGTTTGAGAGTTGTTGTTTTTTTTTTTTTTAACATCTTTGCTGTTTCCTGCTTACATCTCTACTTCTCCTATCTTGACACTTCTGTTAACAGCACTGCCAAAGTTAGCACCATCTGTGAACACTGGTGTTTATTTTCTCCTCACATCATTAATGAAGGTGCTAAATACGACTGGACTGAACACGCACCAGGACCCACATCTTCTTCTGAACAGATGCGCGTTAGTGGCTTGTCAGGAACACCATCCTATATTTGCCTATTCAACTCCCCATCATTAAGAGGCATTTGGGTTTCTGTTTGCGTGTGGCCCCGGGCCGCTCTACAGAGGGGCTAACAGGATCGCAGTTCCCGCTCGGAGAACTGAGCACTGAGGGGGGTTACACACTGGGGGTGTACATACTAAAAGAGAGTCGTGAAAAGAATGTATACATAAGCTTAGTTATTTTCACTGGGTTGGGGCTTATAGGATAGCATTAAAAAATATTTATTTTTGGCACAATACAGCGGGAGGGGCAGAGAGAGGGGGACAGAGGATCTGAAGTGGGTTCTGTGCTGACAGGCTGACAGCAGTGAGGCTGATGCAGGGCTCAAAGTCACGAACTGTGAGATCCTGACCTGAGCCGAAGTTGGATGCTCAACTGACTGAGCCACCCAGGTGCCCCTCTTTTTTTTTTTTTTTTTATTTTTTAAGGATGGCATTTCTTAAAACATTTTTTAATGTTTATTTACTTTTGAGAGACAGAGATCGGGCACGAGCGGAGGAGGACACAGAATCTGAAGCAGGCTCCAGGCTCTGAGCTGTCAGCACAGAGCCCGACGCGGGGCTTGAACTCCCGCACTGTGAGATCATGACCTGAGCTGAAGTCGGATGCTTAACCGACTGAGCCACTCATATGCCCCAAAGGATGGCATTTTTGAACAGTGTTAGGAACCAAGAAAAATCCAGGGGCTCCTAGGTGGCTCGGTTAAGCGTCTGACTCTTGATTTTGGCTCAGGTCAGGATCTCACGGTTTGTCGTTCAAGCCCTGCATCGGGCTCTTGTGCTGACAGTGCGGAGCCTGCTTGGGTTCTCTCTCTCCTTCTCTCTCCGCCCCTCCCCCGCTCACTCTCTCTCTCAAAATAAATAAACTTACAAAAAAACGTTTATTCACAGGCTCAGGAATTTGTCAGCATTGTCTTGAAACACGTTCTACATCAAACATCTGTGTCTAAGGCTCTGGGCTGCAAGATCAATAATAAAACAGCTCCGTTCTGAAGGAGCTCCAGCCCCTGGAGGGAGGCAGACTTAAACAACTACTCTATAAGGCGCCTGAGTTGGCACCATGAGGTCTAGAGAGTGCGTTCAGGAAGCTCAGAGTGGAGGGAAGTGCCCACCACCAGGCAGATGTGGAGGCTTTTGTCGAGAGGGGCAGCCTCTTGGGCTGTGTGGCCCATGGCTCTGCTAGGCAGATACACTGTCTGAACAAACTGGGCTCTCTCCATGACGACAGGCTCCCAGTGAGCCCAGTGGGCTCGCCCAGCATAGTCAGTGTCTCTCCTTCCTTTGATAACATCCCCCTTGCTCTAATTGTGCCTCCTTCCTGAGGCCTACCTGGGCTTCCCCAGCCCACAGAGATCTCTAGACCCCTACAGACAGGAGGCAATGAACTGCCCCTCGGAGGGTGAGGAGGACTTAGAGATGACCCTGAAGCTTGACCTAAAAGTGAAATTTAGAGAGTGTGCAGAAAACGGCAAGCATGGGACTGGAGTTCAGGATTGAAGTGTGTTTGGGAGAGGGTGGTGAGAGCCGAGGCCAGACAGATAGGCTGGGGTAGAAGACGAGCAAGGAGTTGAGGCTTAACTTTGTAGGCAATGGGGACATCCTTAAGGGATCTCAAGGAGGGAAGATAGATAATACTTTGTCGTCTTCTGTGCACATACCATGATCTGAAACTGACTTGTTTGATTGGCTTGCTCACTGTCTGTCTTCCTATGGCTCCCACCCCCTTCCCAAAAGTAAACTTCACGGGAGTGGAACCTTCTCCATATCCCCTGTGCTTGAAAGAGTGGCTGGCATACAGTAGGTGCTTAATAAAAAGCTAATATGTAAAATTGATAGAGAGGAAGCAGGTATGTGGATGAGAGATTGATGTGGGCATTTTCAGGCTGGAAGACCAGTTAGGAAACTGCCAATCAAGGGAGTAAGGACTGTGGTCGGTAAGAGGGCAAAGCTGAGTTAAGTCTGAGATGCATCAGGGTAAGAATCTGGTGACTGACTAATGTAGGTGGGGAAAGGGAGTCTACCAATGTTCCTAGCTCTATCAGCTTGGGTGAGGGAAGAGAGAGAATGAGTTTGGTTTTGGCCAGTGTGGACATGAACTTCCTCTGGAAAATCATCCAAAGGGTTTCACTACACGTGATGTATGATGTCGACTCAGGGGTACACAACTCATTGCTCTCCTTTTCTTAAGAGAAACACATGAACCGGTAAGGCAGGTCATGTATCACAACTGTTTCACAAAACCTACTTTGTTCACGCATGCTATGACAATATGATTGTGGTGCTGTGTCTATTAGGCAAATAAGCCTAGAATTTGAAAATGCACTGTTAACCGTGGCAAGCACAGCAGTCTGTCTGAGCAACTGTGCCTTCTGCGACCTGGCTGCCATTCTCCCCCATTCCGAGCCCCTTAGTATTTCAAACTCCCTGTTAAATGTTACCATTTTTTTTTTTTACACTTTCCCCACCATTCCTTCCAGCAATCTTTATCTGAAAGTACCCAAACTTTTAAAGCAGTATTTTTAGGAGCGATAGTACACATTATAAAGGAAATAACAAAGAGAAAAATGAAAAGAAATCTTGGCTTTGCAAACAGAAGGTCACATTCTCTAAAACTGTGGTGCCCTACAGGAATTTGGAAACTGGTCAGTGTCCCATGACAATCGGCAAATTATGTTTTACTCAATGGTTAGTTCAAGTCCCCGTTTAGGGGCCGTTACCACATCCAAGTGCTGCTTGCCGAGCCTGGAAAAAGTGATTTCCCTCGGACACCCAGCAGTCTTGTGGAACTGACTATGCCACACCTGAGAGTCGGCCATTCCAGATAGTGGTGGCAGCGGCAGGGCAGACCTGGGGCCTGGGGACCTCTAGGTTCTTTGTATTTCTAGGAATGCTGCTTAATCAAGGGAGGAGACCATGGGGCACAGTGGAGGGAACCTGCCCTTTGGAATGAGCTGGTCTGGGGTTTGAGCTCAGCTGTCTGGCCCGGGCCCATCACCTGCTCCTTTGAAGCTCAGTTTCCTCCATGGGGGTAGTTAATTAACAGGGAGCAATGCCCTCTCTCCCCAAGGGCTTTGGTGAGAGGTAGAGAAAATCCAGGCAGAGTGGCTAGCACAGAGCCTGGTGCTGAGTACGTGCTCCATGAACGTCTGTTAATGGAGTGAAGTGCTTCAGTGAAGGAGGTTCTCATGTTTAGGAGGTTGGTTCAACAACTGACATGAGGCCAAAGAAGCCCTTGCGTCTCAAGGCCTCTTCGCTTGATCAAGGACAGCCCTTCACCCAACAACTCTGCCACCTAGGGCCATGCTGGCGAGAGGCTTGTGATCCCAGAAGGTCCTTTCAACTTGTTCTTGGGTACTTAAAAAATCCCATTTAAGCCGACAAATGATGATGACACAGTTCTTTTTATACATTTTCTACCTCACTCTTACTAAATTTTGCTGCCCATCCAGGCAACTGTAACCCACGGCGAAGCATATTTGATTAGGCAGCAAGGCACTGGGGATTTTTGTTCTGAGGGGAATTCAAAGAGTTTAAAACAGAAGCAACCATCTCATAAACCAACTCCAGAACCCTGAGATGAAAAGAAACAAACTGCCCACTTTCTACCACCTGTTTGAGAACAGAAGGGTTTGCATTCAGTCATGTTAGCTAAAAAATGTACCCTCGTCTCACTGCGGTACGGAAGCCTTCACCACACGAATGCTTTTGATGGAAAATCTGCCCCCTGCTCCGATACACCCTTTCATGCTGGTAATAACAGAGGCGAAGCAGGCCTTTCTATCAATATGTTCTGCACACTTCTTAGCAGCTCTGGTTTTTCTATTCTGCATTTGCTATTTTAAGCGAGTACATAATGCATCAATTTTCAGACTCTTACTCAACGCCACTGCTATAGAACTGAGAACTCAGTAATCTTGTCAGGCAGCACAGAACAATATTCCAACAGATGAAACATTCCATGCAGCCTTATTTCCCTTTTCCTGGGATGGGGCATCTATTTCTGGCCCTGTAATGAGAGAGGAACCAGTGGCGGTGGTCCAGTCCTTCTTGTTCAGGAATCCCACATCACAGAAACCATTCACCATGCTGTTGCTGGTAGACACATCAAAAGCCCCATGGGGTCTCAAGTCTATGCGACTGCTCTCTTACTTTTTAAGTTCCCAGAAATGGGTTGTATGGATCTAGGCTGAAGCATGCTGGCTAGAAATGGGAATGTGGGCTCTCTTAAGCCACATCTGAGCTTTTCCCGCCTGCCATGAAGAGTTCCAGTTCTCTCCATGATCACTAACTAAAGAGCCCAAGACTAACCTTGATTTCCCTGCCGCCCAGTCTCCTAAGAGAGTTCAACGGGAAGTGCCCCCAGGTGGCTGCTAGCCAAATTTGCCTTGACCTCGAGTGTAGGCACACCTCTAGTTGAAAGTCAGTTGCATCTAATATCTTGGTGGGCAGTGTAGGCAGATTTCCCTGCTGTGTGTGCACAGCCTTAGTGGCCTTATTTACTGCTTGCGGGGTCACCTGGGAGAGAGGACAGAACAATCCACCTCTACACCTGTTGGCTCACAAATGGGTTAGTCACACTTTCCAAAGATCTCCTCTGGCTGGTACAATGGGCTGAGGCATTCCTACCAACGTTCCTCCAGTGTTTATCTCCTGACAATTAAAAATGGCACAACAAATTAGATTGCATGAGTGCCCGAGTGATTCTGCTGAAAAATGAACAATTCCATAATAACCCTATACCACTGCTTTCTGTCTAAAGAACGATTTCATAGCATCGAATGATTCAGCCATCCCGATGGGGACCTTGCATTACTGGCTCAACTTCATTAGCATGAAAACAAGCAAACCACATACACTCTTCCTCTGGGGCTGGAAGTCAGACACCCTGAGCAATATTTAGGTCACTGCTTCCCCGGGCAAGTCTGAAAAATGGTTCGTGCCCTGGTTAGATAGTTACATATTTGTTTTAAACGACTATCACAGAAGGGGACCCACGGGCTTTTTAAGGCAAAGAGAGGGAGAGGTTCCACGAGCAGGACTGAAACAACCTGAAGTGGGCTAAAGCAAATAATCTCTTTGTCCAGGATAAAGTGTATTAGCATCAGCTTATTGGCCGAAATAGAATCTCTGGGTTTGGTGAGCAAAGTGTCCCCACTTCCTCTGAGAAGCCCACAGAGCAATGATTCGTAACCTTGACTGTGCACCATGACTAGAGAAGCACTTGCAAAACAGGGCCCTGATAGTGGTCAGGCTCCACTCCTACAGACTGACTCATTTGGTGTGTGTGTGGCCCCCGGACGTTGGTGCTGTTAAGCCCCAGGTGGCTTCCTGAGCCACACCGTACTGTGGATCACCAGAGCTTCCAGAATGACTGGAAGAAGAGCTGGCCCTGACCTGCCTCAGACAACTGCTCCAATCAGCTGCTTGGGAACTGCTTTGGCAAATGACAGGGTTCCCTTTATATACAGTTTAACTGATTCATCAAGTTCCTTATTGTGATGCATTTCAATTACACAAGAATTATTTGGAGCAAGTATGTTATAGAGCTATTTGATACAGGAGGGGTTGAGCCTCTGAGAGGTCACAAAGCAGGGCGCCTGGGTGGCTCAGTTGGTCAGGCATCCAACTTTGGCTCAGGTCACGATCTCATGGTTCGTGAGTTTGAGTCCCGCGTCAGGTTCTGTGCTGACAGCTCAGGGCCTGGAGCCTGCTTGGGATTCTGTGTCTCCCCCTCTCTCTGCCCCTCTCGTCATGCTCTGTCTCTCTCTCTCAAGAATAAACATTAAAAAAATAAAAATTTTTTGAAAGGTCACTAAGCTTGGAGGAGGGCTGTAGAGATAAGCACCCTGCCAACCCCCTGGCCCCATCACTCTGTCAGTACCCTCCCATCCACTTCTCTTCACCTCTGTATTCAACAGGTACATACTAAGTGCTGACTGCGTGCCAGCCCCTGAAGACCCAGTGGTGTGTAAGACAGGTCTTGCTTCTGCCCCCCCCCCCCCCAGCTTACAGTCTGGTGTGGAGACTTACACACTCATCCCCATTTAGCCAGGATTCTGGGAAAAGCACTGAACATAAACAGTACAGGGTGCTATGGAATCACATAGATCTACTCTGGGGGAAATATGGAAATGCATTCTCGAGGAAGTGATGTTAAATTTTAATATCATGCTTTGTTTTAAAAAGTGAATAATAAATGCACATGGTCTAACACCCACAGGTATGAGGGTATATGTAGGGAAAGCAAGTTCGCCTTCTACCCTGTCCTCTGGCCTCTTGGCCCCCTCCCTACAGGCACCTGCACTTCCACTTTGCCATCAGTGGTCCAGACAACTTTGTGTGTGACTATATAGGATAAGTTCATTTATTTATCAGCGGGTGACTTTAAAGCTGAAACCTCAGCCATACCCATCCTCAAGAATGCCTTTTATTTCTGATGTAGGAATGATGGCAATGGGGCCATGGTATGCTGAGGAAACCAGAGGATACTAGAGAGCCACTGACTCAGGGCCATGACAAGAGCGGTCCCGGCTTTGGGCTGTGAATCAGCGTTTCATCACTTAAACGCTGAGTGTGACTTTCAGAACATGGAAAAGGTCGTTTCAATGCCTACAGGTAAACCAAATGCCTACTTATGTGTTGGATAGATACAGCTAGTATCTAGAAACTGTTTCTTTAGACCACGCTGTACCACAAATGTTTTCTTTTTGTATGATTATTACTTTTTCTTGTAAAGAAGAGGGCATCAGCTAGAACATAAGACAATCTGACGTGTTAAGCTGTGCCCTCCACTAGAGCTGCTCTGTTGCCCCAGGACACAGGTGGATAACAGAAGGGTTTATGGGTTGGGGGTCATTACTGTGGCCTCAGCACCCTTAATTACCAGGTGACCCTGAATGCTAACAGCAGCACAGCACATTTTGGTACACACTGCCAACCCAAAGAGCCCAAGCCCTGGACGTCCTGATGTGGGGGCAGCAACCTCACCTAGATAAGGAACTCCTAGTGGATGAGCTCTCTGAGGCCCGGATGCAGTGAGTTGCAGGACTTCCAGGTCCGAGTCACTGGGGTGGGGGGTGGGGGGATGGAGGGCCACGGCCACAGGGACAAGGAGCCACGGATGGGCGTCCAGGTGAGAAAGACCAGCTCCTGTTCTCCTGATCCCCTTTTGAAAAGACTGGTTTCAAGTGAGGCATTAAAGTCTCCAAGATTAGCAAAGGGGCGCGTGTGGACCGGCCCAGTTCCCCCCGGCCCCCTCCCCCCCCCCATACCTGCAGCGGGAGGGTGGGGGGCAAGGCGACAAAGGCGAGGGGGAGGGGGAAGGAGGAGGGGGTTGGGACGGAGGTGGGGGCGCAGGCGGCGAGCGAGACAAAGAGAAGCCGCAGAGCCCAGGGTGGGTTGCGGCGGGGGAGGCGGGCCCGCAGAGGCTGCTGCTTTTAGCTCCGCCGCTCCCCTGGTCGCCATGGCGACGCGCGCATTAGCGATTCCCTCTGACATTGACAGGCCGCCGCCGCTGCCGGCCTGGGGCGGGGGTGCTGCGGGTGGAAAATGTGTGCTCACACACACGCGCACGCCCACCGAGGAGGCCCGGCAGCGCCAGCTCCTTCCAGACTGTAGTTTAATGCATCATTTATGCACCCCCTCCCCGTCCACCCTCCCCCCTTCCGGCTGTTTTTATTTGTTTGTCTTTCTAGAGAAGGTGATGATTTGGGGCTTAGCTCATCTGCTGGCACACTGAGCTCACTGGGTGGCTGAAAGGGAATGGGGATATGGATTTGGGTCAGCTAACAGGGTGTGATTGGTTTAAGGCAAGAACACTAAGAAATGGGGTATCTGGGCGAATTGCAGCCTCTTTCGTTTTTCTCCTTTACACCAGGCATATATATTGGCCAGAAATGCTTAAAAGCGGGGGGGGGGGGGGGGGAGGGCTACCCCTGCAGACATGTGAAATAGGATTAGTGGAAACCCTGAAGACTGAGGCCGCAAGAATCATCCTGCAGCCGTTTGCCATACATGACAATTTTCCTGCTCAGATTCCTGCTCCAGAAAATCAGTCTGTTTTTTGTTTTTTCTTTTTTGGTACTTGGAGCCCAACCTCATGCTATTATCTCTCAGACTGTATTTCTGCACGAACAGGGAGAGACTCGTGAAACTACCCTTTGAGGGCAGAAACTCACCATCTCTGTAACTGCTGAGCCCATGATGGGACACTAGCTGAGGGGGATGGCCTGGGCACTGGGCTCAAATGAAGTCTCTAGAGAGGACTTCCCAAGGTCAGCCTCCCAAATGCAATAGGGACTGAGCCCAGAAACATCCTGTTAGCACAGATGCCTCCCTTTGAACTCAAACAAAGACCAAGGGGTGTGGTTGGGAAGTTTCTGAAAACTCAGCGAATAGCAAAAACGTGGGCAGGAACACATGCCTTTTTATCCACCAGGCGAAGTCTCCCCTTTATGACACATCTTGCCTGGGTCTGGAGCATCACACTTTGTAAGATATTAAAGAGGCATGTTGATGAATAACAGGCGTGTGATGGGGTGGTGTGGGTTGGCAGGAGCTGGCTCCCAGCAGCTCTGCTCTCAGCTGCCGTGGCCAGGACTGTGGCATTCCCAGGGATGAGAGCACACCGAATCTGACCGGAGTGCCATTTCCTGACCAACAGAACTGGCTCTGTCTGGCTAGACAGGTGCTGTGTCCATTCCAAGAGTCCTCTGTGTTCTGCGCTAATCTTGGAAGTCACCCTGGGATCCCAGGGTAAGGAAGGATTCTCAACCAGGCCTTGCCCTAGCCACCGACAGAAAAACTGAATAAAAGCAATAAATGTGGGGGCACATGGGAGGCTCGGTCCGTTAAGCGTCCGACTCTTGATTTTGGCTCAGGTTATGATCTCCCAATTCGTGAGATTGAGCCCCGCATCGGGCTGTGCGCTGACGGTGCGGAGCCTGCTTAAGATTCTGTCTCTACCTCTCTCTCTCCCCACTTCCCCCTCACACTCGTGCACGAGTGCATGCATTCTCTCTCTCAAAATAAATAAACTTAAAATCAAACTAATGCGAGCTGCTCTTATGCCTGCATTCCAGAACTCTAACCTTCCTGTATTCAAAGATGACTGGCAAGGCGATGTTCGTCTTCCTTGCAGGTGGAATGATGGAGGTGGAACAGGGGACAGAAGGACGAAGAAGCTAAGAACACAGGGGCAGGGTATTAGCCCCTTTGTCCGGCATTTCCTGACCAGTACGACTGGGGAAAGCCTACAGACAACACACTATCTTTCTACACGTTGACCTAAAAGACCAAACCTCAATTCTGGAAGCTCAGAATTCTAGAAGTGGGCCTTGAGAAATGATCTGACCTTGAGTTGTACTTTAAGCAGAGAAACATCTCAAACATTCTGGCCAGAGGCTATTTATTTCCTGAAGACCTCTCCCTGAGGGACAGATGGCCTGTGCCTCCCTCTGGTATTACTGGATCCTGACAGCAAAGTTCTTCTAAACCATGACAACCAACCTACTCCTTGGAAACACACCTAAAATAGGGACAAGGCCCAAGCGATATACAGCATTTCTGTAGTCTGGAATGAGCGTTATGACAGTGACATTAAAGCAGTTTTCCTTTAGAGGCTGACTCTGTGTGATAAAGGCCCACGAATTCCCACACAATCAAGAACAAACTGAGAAGGAGTCTGAGGAAGTGAAAGAGGAATTTTCAATGCCTCACAGAAGCCGCTTCTATGTTTGGGAGGCAGAGCTTGAAGGAATACTTAAATATACATAAGTAGTGAAATGAGTGGCCAAAAATTTAAAATGATTTGGGGAAACGTGAATTTGCAGAGATATGGGTGGTGATGACTTCTTTGTCCACAGAACCCTAACCAGTCGCCCTCGATGAAATAAATCCCGATTTCCCTGAAATATTCCACATATTCATGTCTAATAAAAGGTACATATCCTCCATGAACAAATAATTTTATGTCCTGTGGTTAAAGGACATGTTAATTTAAAGTGGTATCTGGGGCTCCTGGGTGTTTCAGTCGGTTAAGCGTCTGACTTCAGCTCAGGTCATGAGCTCGCTGTTTGTGGGTTCAAGCCCTGCGTTGGGCTCTGGGTGGACAGCTTGGAGCCTGGAGCCTGCTTCAGACTCTGTGTCTCCCTCGCTCTTTGCCCCTCCCCCGCTCATGCTCTGTCTCTCTCTCTTTCAAAAATAAATAAAACATTAAAAAAATTTTTAAATGGTATCAAATACATTATCTTCACAGGGCATCACCCACTTTTTGTCTTGACTCCCATCCCACATGGAAAGCGTGATTTTGTCTCCTAATGGTGAGCAGAAACCACCAGACCTATGGATCTTTTGGTTTCCCATTGGAAACCAGAAGGAAAGAGTTCTGTCCCAAACTACCCTCATTTCCTGGAGGCCTTTCAAATGTCTGATGTGAAGATGAGTTAAAGCACTACGGGGTTTGGAGGGGACATCTGAGAACATCTCACCTGCAGGTGAGACCCCGTTACCCAAACCGACAGCAGACTCCCAAGGGACTGGGGCATGGAGCAAGATGTGAGGCCGAGACGGGGAGGGACAGGGGGAGGATGGGACGACCCGGTACAAAGCCGGTGTGAGGCTAAGGGGCAGTGTGAGGATGCTAAGGATAGGGAGACCCAGGAGAAACCCGAGCAGGGGTGCAGAGCTCCTAAAGCCAAGTCCGATTTATGCTTCGCGGCTGAGGGGGTCCGGCTTCACCTGTGCGTTCCACCGAGCAACATCACGCCGCTTGATGTCCTCACTCTCTCGGGGCCCCCCCGAGCCTCCTGGACAACAACCGGCCCTCACACCACGTCCCCTGCCCACCCGCTGCATGTGAGAAGGACGGCCCGAAAGAGAAGGAAGGGAAAGAGCAGGCAGGACCGCAGGGGAGAGAGGGGGTGAGCACAGGGGTGGACCCCTGTTATACTCCTGCAACTTCATTTTACAGACAAGGAACCGGGTGCAGGGGGATGGTGAATTGTGCACGATCACTGAGGTGGTGAGTGGTGAAAGCGAAACCCTCACCCGGGCTTCTGCTCTCCGATTCGGCACCCATTCATCCAGTCTCTGGGAGGAAAAGGAAGCACCGGGTCTCACCAATAACGAAAGGGCGAAATAAATGCAAATCAAACGCAGAAAAACTCTCCACAGGAAACTGAGGAGTCTCTAAAAAACCAGTCCATTTAGCCTCTGTGACAAATAACGGAACTGGGGCAACTGAGCGTCCACACTGCCAGGCAGTGTGCCCTGGGCAAATTTCTACACCTCTCCAAACACACGCTTCCTTGGTCATGGAATGGGGATCACAGTCGTATCGCCCTCATCCAGATTTTGTGAAGATCAAAGAGTCATGAGCCATGGCAAAGAGCTTTCTTAGCACAGCGCCTGCAGCCTAACCACTTAACCAGCGTCTGCTGGTACTATTATTATGATTACTACAGGGCTGCTACAATCGGGGATAAACCCGTTTCCTTACTGGAAAAAGGCCATAAAAAAAGTCTGCTGGTGCTTTTCTATGCATGGGAAAGTATATCTATTGTTTGGGGAGGGGGGTACTAAATGGGTATATTTTTAAAATTCCCCATAATAATAATAATAATAATAATAATAATAAAAGCATCCTTTTGCTTTTGTCTTGGTGGAGCATGCTTCCTTCTGACATCAACTTTTTCTTCTACTGGGGAGAAAGTCCCAGTCTCAATTTCACAACTAAAAAAAAAAAGGGGTTTCTTAGGAAAGTGTCATAAACACCTCCACCCTAACGGGCTCAGACTATGATGGAAACCACGAAGAAGTGACTTACTTCTGTATTTCATGACTTTTGTTTTCCTTAGGAAGTCACCTGGACCTGGATTACAGCTGAGAAGAGGAACTCTTAGTCTGAAAGAGCTCAGACGTCAACGTGTTTTTTCCTCCATCTGTAAAATGGGTACAATGAGGTTCACGCAATTTGTTCGAGTGGGGAACTGCAAGTTCCCGGTGTTATGTCCTCGGCTCCTGGGGTGATACACCTCTGATCACTGATCCAATGGCCCAAAGACAAATCTCCCTCCCTCTCTCCCTCATTTCTGTGGCTATCTCATTCAGAAACACAGCTCCTCAAGAATTTTACATTCCTGGTTATTTTTAGACTCATTTAGTTTGTTCAGACACGGTCACCACATGGCATGCAGCTGTGGAAAGCAGCTGCTGTGGTTTGATGATTTCTAGTCAATATTACTTGACATTTCTTGTCAGGTGATTTCTAAAATTTCTTTCTTTCTTTCTCTCTCTCTCTCTCTCTCTCTCTCTTTCTTTCTTTTTTTCCCCGGGGGATCTTAAGACTTTTCCCCCTGGATTTTGAGGTGCGACATCAGAGCTGTGCATCTGAGAGCCTGTTCCAGGCTGGGGTTGGGGCCAGAATCCTGCTAGAAAGGAAGATTTCTTTCTATTCTCAGGACCCAAACTTCTCAGCCCCAGAACACTCAGGTCCTGACAGCTTCCTGAAGACCCTCCTCTCAGTTTTGTGCTTTGAGTGAGGGGCTGCTGTCTCCTGGTCTCAGGAAGAAAGGAGGAAGGATGAGGCAGGTAGCTGGCCTGCCAGGAGCCTACCTCAGTGACACTAGCTACCATGTACCAGAGGCTGGGTCACTCCGCTGAGGGGAAAGCTGGACCGGATTGGCTGCAGGCTTCCTCCTGCTCCCCCTTAACAGCTTTTCTCCCCGACAGGTGCTTACCTGCCTTTCTCTGGCTCATTCAGCCATCAGTCTCTTGGCTCAGCCCATACACCCATCCACCACGATGCTTTTGCCTTTAGGAGTTTTGCACATTCTGTTCCCATCTGGAAGACTCTGGGTCCTTTTTCCGGACCGACGCTATTTCTCATTTGATTCTCAATATCAGCATCCCTTGGGGAGCCTCTCCCGATCCTCTAAGACAGGGTTAACTCTCTCTTTGATGCACTTAACACCTCGGACTGTAATATTTTTATTACAAACAGGCCTGTTTATTCCTCCAGTCTCCCCACTAGACTCTAAACTCCTGGGTGGGCTCAGGTCTTGTCCACACTTGCACCCCCACTTCCCAGCCCAGCGTCCGGCCTGGCATACAGCAGGTGCCTGGCAAATATGTGCTGAATAATGTTCCAGGCTCACCAAGAACTCCCTCCTCCTTTTCTCCCCCCCCACCTTGTATTTTTTAGACTGTGTCGAATTCTTTGTTCTTCAAATCACTTCTGTAATAAGCTTTCTATTTTATCACGGCATCTATTCAAGTCAAGTCCTTTGTCAGTTCTGAGTTTGACAAAAATCTTCAATTCTGCAGGTACGGACAAAAACGTGACGCCGTGTCTGACACATAAACGAAAAGTGAAAATCGTGGCTGGATAACCTGAAAACAGCTAGCGACATCTGTATCCTGGCCATCCTTCCTCATGAAGCCTTCTTTTTTGTGGGCTGGTAAGTTTTGACCCTTGTTTTTAATTACGGTGCAGTTATTCTCGACAAGGAGACAGCATAGGTTTCCAACTAGGAGAGAGTTCTCTCAAGAGAATCCTTCTTACAGTGGAGGAAGTTTTCAGTTACATATGGTCTCCACTCGCGTCCCTTCTCCCCGCCCAACCGTGTGCTTTAGGCAGACAGGAACGAACGCACGAGCCACGGTTATTGGCGGTTACCTTCAGCAGCACTGCCAGCTTCTCCACAACTACTTTGTGCGAGATGACGTTCCCCAGCCCTTACTACCGCGAGGCGTTTGGAGGTGGGAGCGCACACAGCGTGTACCGTGGCGGCACAGCCCTCTTCTAACCGCAGCTCGGCAAATTCAACGCTGGGCCGCAACAACGGCCAGAGGGACGGGGTCCCCGCACACACAGGGCTTCGGAGTGGCCCCAACGGCATCTGAAGCCGGGCCTGGTGCTACCAAAGCAGCCCTGGGTCCTGGCAAGAGGACCGGAAGGGAGGGGACGTGCGGCCGTCCGAGGGCCGTGCGCAAGGAGGCAAACGTCACGGAGTGTCCAGCCTGCTGGGGACACCGCAGGGCACCATGGGCTATAAGCCGAGGGTCCGCCTTCTGTCCTCGGTGACTTTACGGTCTAGAAATATTGACAGGAAGGCAGAGGCAAGACATTTCGCACAGCAGTCGAGGCTAAGCAGATGCGAAACAACCTGATTCTTGTGGCAAGAGCACTGGCCTGGGCGGGATCTACCCCGCTTAAGGCTTATACCTCTCCTGCCCCGGCCCCGGCCGATGTTTGTGGGGAAGAAGGGCTCGCCTGACTGGAGGAGAAGCAGGATACCAAGGACCCTGTTGCTATCGCAGGTGGCAGAGAGTGACTGGGTGACATGTGCTAAGAAGCTGGTCCCCTCAGATTAAGGAAGTCAAAAGGGAGAGGAGCTGGCCCGTATAAAAAACTTGGGGACACGTGTCTGGGAATGATGGGGATAGGTGGTATGGCAGGCTGAGTAGCGGCCCCGCAAAAGGTATCCACATCCGATTCCCTGGAACCTGAGAATGTTACCTCACACTGTAAAACAGGACACTGCAGATGTGATTACATAAGGCTCTTGAGATGGGGAGGTTATCCAGGATGATCCAGGTGTGCCCTAAATGCCATTGCAAATGTCCTTGTAAGAGAGGCAGAGGGAGATCTGACACGGACAGAAGAGAGAAGGCCACGTGACTGCGGAGGCAGAGATGGGAGCGATGTGGCCACGGGCCAAGGGATGCCAGCAGCCCCCAGCAGCTGGAGGCAGCTTGGAATGGATTCTCCCCTAGGGACTCTGGAGGGAGCTCCGTCCTGTGGACACTCTGATCTGAGGTCAAAATCATTTCAGTGATAATGACTTTCGACTGCTGGCCTTCAGAAATGTGACAAAACAATTTCTGTTGTTTAAGTCATGAAGTCTGTGGTCACGTCTTACAGCAGCAATGAGAAACTTAAGATACAGTTTAGATGTGCCACTTGATGAAGCTTCTGATTCAGTTCCCACAGGCATCGTATGCTGGGACCAGTAAGAGAGAGGGACAATCATTTCCTATTATCATATTCACTATGTAGAGCCAGCATCAAAATTCTGCACACATCCGCACACACGTGCATGCACACGCACGCACACACGTGTGCATACCCCTCTCCTGGATTTGAATCAGCAACTGCTCTCATCCAGCTTTGCAGTGTTAGGTCGTTTCTGAGAGGAATTCATAGTAAATTGGAACAGGTAGCTGTGAACTGAGAAAAAGAATCATGAAGGAATCGCGGAGCCAGGGGTGGGGGTGGGGGTGGGGGGGGCGGTGCTCCCAGAAGGCATCATGGACGCACAGTGGAGACAAGAGTGGGAAGCAGAAGGCAAAGACTCACTTTAGAGGAGCAAGCAGCCTGGACAGAGGAAGCACCGCCGCCCCCCCCCCCCCCACAAGAAAAAGGAAAAGAGAAGGACTTCTTTTGCAGTTCTAAGAAGATGCTCTGTCAAGGAGAATTTATAGGGATAAAGGAATGCCTGATGAGTTTTCTTTCTATTTGAAACTCTTTTGTAGGGATAAGTGTTATAACCTTGGGAATGAGATTTACTTGAAAAAGAGGAATATGGGGACATTGAACTGCGGAGCGCGCTGTGTGAATGTGGCCAGGACAGTGTGGTGGGAGGGGGTGCTGCCTTTTGGTTGGGGGGCAACTTTGGGCTCCTGCTGCATTTTAAAGGTGGGAGGTAGGTGCCTTTAGCTTAAGGAATGATTTTGGGTTTGGGATGCTGAGGTGTTTCTGTGGTCCTTGTGAGGGAAGACACAGAAGGGGCACAGGGGGTGAGAAATCCCCCGGGTTGAGAGACGAATGCCCTGTCTGTAGTTGTGGCACCATTCCGAGAAGCTCTCCAGAGACAAGGCTCCTGACTATAGAACAGGTCCTATGCCATCTTCTGTCACACCAGCAAGCTTGGGGAACCAAGCAGCCTTCTCATTGCACACTGGCTCCACAACGTCAAGAGCTCTCCGACGTACCTACATTTCAACAATAGCGTCTGGAGTCCCTAATTCATTACTGGTCAGCATCACCTAGTGAACATTCACAGTATCCACAGCACTGGAGGTTCGTGAGGGTTTGCAGGAAAAGTGGATGGCACAGGTCTCTCTATTCTCCGGGAAGAAACAGACAAATACAAGTAAATCCAAACCCAAATGAAAACACAGGTGACAGGTGTCTCAGGTGCTGACACCAAGAGGAAGTAGCAAAGAACCCAGAGGATCTGTATTCACCGAGCCCCCATTTATACTGTATCTGTGGTCTTGAAGAGTCACAGAACTGCTTTAAGTCTTTCTAGCCATCTGTAAAATGGGTTTACTAGAATAACAAATGGCTCAGATTGTTAAAAGAGCTAAATGAGATAATGAATACAAAAGCCATCTATTTATTTGATTTTATTTTTTCGTAATCTCTACACCCAACGTGGGGCTTGAACTCACAACCTTGAGATTGAGAGTCACACGATCCACTGAGCCAGGGGGTGCCCCTGAAAGCACTTTTAAAACATTAACTGTGGTCTTAACATATGTTACAATGTATAGCATAAGGAAATATTAAGAAACTTACACTGAGGAGGGTAGAAAAATGATAGATGGTTAGTGTAGTTCCAAGAATATCATAATTTCCTTGTGACTCATCAGGACACTCTGGGACAATAATTAGAGCTATCGTTCAAGAGAAAAGAACATCTTGATATTGAGCATAGTCCACATGGGGGTTGGTCTGCCGCCTTCTTTTGGTGCTGTCTTCTTTCCCTTTGGAGAACTGACGCACCCCTACTCCAACCATGGGCGCAGCCGCCCATCACAGCGCCTCGCTCCCCGGCCTCAGGGCACGTGATCTGGACCCTACTCCCTGGCCTCAGTGCTGGAGCCAGGGTGGAGGGCACGTGATCCAATGTGGGCCACTCACAGACTTTCCTTGGAGGATTCATATATTTGAATGAGGCAAGCTTTCCCCTTTCCTTTAGGTTGCTATGCTGGCATAATGCAAGCCTGGAGCGGCCTATGGCCGACAGTTCCCCTGTGTAGAAGCAGCCTGTGGTAGGACAGAATGAGGCCAACACACAGAGACTGGGGAGTCGGGTTAGGGGAAGAAAAAGGATCTTGACAGCAAGCAAGTCCTTAGCGCTAGTGCTTAAACCCCCAGGGTCCTTCACCTCCCAGTTCCTTCCAGGATATTCAATTTCGGGTTTCAACTGGTCACGTCATCTGAAAGAGTTCTGATTTATATAGTGGGCTTACTCGGCGATACTACATAAACCCCGACGAAGGGCAAGTAAGAATGTTGTTGGAAAAAGATTCTACAAAGGTCATTGTTTTCCCGGAAAAAAAAGGGGGGGGGGAATCAGCTCAGCATTTAGAGATATTAATCCCCAATTTTCTAAACCTGGCTCAGCACTAACATCCTTGGGTATTAATCAAACAAAAAGGCCATGTGCATGCATTATGATGCATGCCAGCAGAAGCATTCAGTGAAGGTTTGACCAGATTATTTTAATACCTGACAAGCACGATCAGCACAGGGGAGTGAATTCAAAATATACACAGACGGTAACGCTGAAACGTGCAAGAGAGTGACTGGGACAACGTTTAAGCTTCTGGAGTATTAAGCACCAGATACTATATTTCTTCTGGTTTGCTTACCGAACAGGGAAAATTCGTGCCTCTACAGTAGGATCAGGAACCACAAAACGGTACTTAGAGGTGACTGCACTTGAAGCTTATACTTGCTGTCCGTGGTTACCTCGCTGCCCGGCTGCAGACTGCCATTAGCAAAGAGCCCAACTGGTGTGGAGTGGGATCCAATCCGTTGTGCTCCTCTAGGAGGAGAACACTCTGGAGGTCCCGCACTGCACCATCCCTGCCTTCAATATGGCCACTGAGAACCGCACGGACAACTTCCAGTCTAAGTGCTGAGAAGGCAGCTGTCTGGAGCAAGTATCAGAGACAAAGGAAGGATAAAAATGTGAATGGTTTTCTGACCTCCATCTCCATTTTATTGATCAACCAGGTACATTCTGCCTTCTCCTGAGCTACTATGAAGTTTCTATTTGCTGTTAATTGTGACCACGAAGTGACAGGAATTTAGGAATTAAGAGATTGCTCACAGCAAATGAAAGAGTGTAGAGCCAACATCTTATGATGACCCATGGCCTTAAAAGGGGTGCCCAGAGTGGGATACTTGGGTTACTTTAAGAAGCATAGATGGGAGAATATTAAAAGTTGAGGACAACCATTATTAGGTGGCTAGTGTCACACAAAAATTTTTTTTTTGTCTTTTTTAAAGTTTATTTTTGAGACAGAGAGAGTGTGAGTGGGGGAAGGGCAGAGACACAGGGGGAGAGAGGGAGAATCCCAAGCAGGCTTCATGAGGTCAGTGTGCAGAGCCTGACGTGGGGCTCAAACTCATGAAACCATGAGATCACGACCTGAGCTGAAATCAAGAGTCGGACGGCCCAAACCTTGGACTGAGCTGGCTTCTGGACACCTCCTCTTGGGTAGGAGGCCGTCGGGGTTACTGTGCAATCACCCGCCCAACTGCTCAAGCCTGATGCCTCCAGATGCTCCTTGACTCCACCTTCTTTCTTTCTTTCTGCAGCAATCCTGTAGATTTTTACCTTCTAAATCTCTTCCAGAACCACCTTGCCTCCCTTAATCCTTACTGCCACCTATCCAGACTTGCATCGCATCTCACCAAAATTCCTGTAACAGCTTCCTCTCTGCTCTCCCTGCCTCCCAGCCCCTCTTCAAGCTGCAACCAGAAGGATCTTACTAAAACATGAATGTGTGAGTTACAAATCTGATCTCTTGCCTGAAACCCTCCTTCTGTTTCTCATTGGCCTCAGGAAGGGGTCTGAACTCCTTCCAGTGTCTCTGGGCCCTGCTTCCCTCTCCAGTTACGGGCTTGTCACTCTCTGCCCAGCTGGCTCAACTATTTTCAGTTCCTCCATGCACCAGGCGCTCTGTCCCCTGCTGGATTTCACACTTGCTTTTCTGTTTGTTAGCACACTCTTTCCTCTAAGATCCTTCCCTAGTTGAAGTTTATGCTAAGGAAATAATCTGCAATGTCAACAGATACTTACTACAGGATGCTCACAATATAATATAATATAATATAATATAATATAATATAATATAATATCCTGCACATATTATAACAAAAAATTTGGAAACTTCCAAAATGCCCAGAAAACACAGAGCATGAACAGGGCAGGGAGGCAGAGAGAGAGGGAAACCCAGAATCCGAAGCAGGCTCCAGGCTTTGAGCTTTAGCACAGAGCCTGATGTGGGGCTTGAAGCCACAAGCCGTGAGATCATGACCTGAGCCAAAGTCAGATGCTCAACCGACTGAGCCACCCAGGTGCCCCCAGAAAACACATTATATAAACAATTTTAAACATCTGCACAAAGTTTTGTGTTAATGGGAAATTACTCGAGTCATGTAACTTTCCAAAACTTCATAGATATTAAAATAAGAGTGCAGGGGTGTCTAGACGGCTCAGTCAGTTGAGTGGCTGACTTCGGCTCAGGTCATGATCTCATGGTTTGTGAGTTCGAGCCCCGTGTCGGGCTCTGTGCTGACAGCTCAGAGCCTGGAGCCTGCTTCGGATTCTGTGTCTCCCTCTCTCTCTGCCCCTCCCCTGCTCATGCTCTGTCTCTGTCTCTCTCTCTCAAAAATAAACATTAAAAACAATTTAAAAAATAAAGTAAGAGTGTAGTTATTTTTGCATGACAACATTATTGGTGATTTAAATTTTTTCTTTAGATTTTTTTTGTTTTCCAAAAACAAAATTTACCCACGAACATGGAGCAATTACTTTCATAATCTGGAAAACACACACACACAGTTTTTATAGCTTTGTATCATTTTTAAAAAGAACATCTATGAGCAAGGTTATATGAATGTAGATGTAAACAAGGTGAGGATCCCTTTTCTCAGGGAGAATGTGGAAAGTTTAAATCCTTAAGTAGGACGGTATCTAGAAGCTTTCAGTGAGTCCTGCAATAATCTGTTGCAAAGGGGGAAGTAAAAAAACAAAAACAAAAACAAAAAAAACCCAACACGGCTGAAGAGTTTGGGGGAAGTTTCTGCTAATGTACCACGGACAAATGCTAGGGCTAATATTAACTCCTCATTTTGGGACGTGTGTTTCCGTTCCTGAAAAAAATCCCCCCCCCCTTCCTTTTTACCCCCTGTGGATATGGGCACATGTTTTGGTGGTGTTGAACCAACCAGCTGGAGGGCCACAAGAAGAAATGAATGGAGTGAGCAGAATATGGTGAACTCTCCAAATCCCCAGCTGTGATGCTTCAGTCAGCAGGGAACAACAGGTGTCGTCCTTGTCAGTCTGTGTGACCAACTACAGACAGAGAATGGAAAGTTAACACACAGAAGTTTTTGTTCTCCAGAAAAATGAAAATCATTCAGCCAAGTCCATACAGCTGTATCTCGTGGCCATTTGCGATCTGTTAGTCTTTGCAAAGTAACGGGAGGCATTTAGTGTGGGCCTGAGAATATTACATACAAGGGGGAGTTTCCCACTGAAATAAGAAGCATGGATGCTGTTTCCATGGAAGGTTCCTGTCTAAATTAAATCTGGAGTTTAACCCACAAGCAGTGGTAGAAGAAAATGGTATACTTTTGGGAAAACAAGACAAAACTTTTAGCTTACACAAAGATGGCATTTTAAAGCATAAAATGAAAATACAGCAACTTTTGCTCACTTAACTGCTGATTAAATTGTCACTTTATACGCTGTGGAAAACGGTATGGAGTTTCCTCAAAAAGTGAAAAATAAAACTACTCTCTGATCCAGCAATTGCGCTACTAGGTATTTACCCAAGGAATACTAAAATACGAATTCAAAGGGATACACGCACCCCTATGTTTCTAGCAGCACTAATTACAACAGCCAAGATATGGAAGCAGCTCAAGTGTCCACCGACTGATGAGCTGGTAAAGATATGGTGTACCCACAATGGAATATTATTCAGCCATAAAAAAGAATGGAATCTTGCCATTTGCAATGACATGGATGGAGCTGGAGAGCATAATGCCAAATGAAATAAGTCAGTCAGAGAAAGAGAAATACCATATGTGGAATTTAAGAAACAACACAAATGAGCAAAAGGAAAAGAGAGAGAGAGAGAGAGAGAGAGAGAGAGAGAGAGGCAAACCAAGAAACAGACTCTTAACTGTAGAGAACAAACTGACGGTTACCAGAGGGGAGGCTGGTGGGGGCATGGAGGAAATAGGTGACAGGGATTAAGGAGTGTGCTAGTCGTGATGAGCACTGGGTGATTAAGATGCAAACTTTAAAAAGTGTTTTTAAAAGTGAAAAAGATTCACTTTCTGACCTACCACAGAGCATTTGCTGCAAAGCATATAGTAAATAACTAAGTAATCGAGTAAATAATTTAACAACAAAGATTTCAGTCTCTTTGAAGGGAGGGAAACGATACATTGTGCTTATACAGTATTTATATAAAAGCCTATAACATTGAGATAATACCTTTGGGGATCTCAGAGTGTTTCCCTCCAGAAGCAAGGTTGTAGCAACTCGAGGGGGAAGGGCAAATTTCTTTCTTACACTTAACTCTCTTCCTGCAGTCTGTACTCAGTCCTGAGAGGCAGAGCCCAGAGAGAGGCAGGGGAGCAGAGCGGAGTTAAGGTCTCCAAGGCTACAGACTTGGGTTCTGCTATTTTCTGGGCCTGGTGCAAATGAAATCACAAGTCATAACTTGATGAGGGGAAACAAAAGAAGATCCTAATGTGTCAAGTCATTTAAAACTGCAAACTGAGTTTTATTATTGCAGCTGGATAAAATGAGTAGGCTCTTATAGGTTTAGATATTAAAAGGAACCATAAATATGGATGTGTGGGTTAAGTAAGTGATGAATCGTCAGGCTGGCTTAATTTCTCAGATTTTTTTTTTTAAAGTTTATTTTATTTTGAGAGAGAGAGAAGGTGTGAGCAGGGGAGGGGCAGAGAGAGAGGGAGAGAGACAGAATCCCAAACAGGCTCCGCACTGTCAGTGCAGAGCCCAATGTGGGGCTCGAACCCACGAACCGTGAGATCATGCCCTGAGCCGAGATCAAGAGTTGGACGCTTAATGACTGAGCCACCCAGGCGCCCCAATCTCCAGATTTTTATTTATGCATTTATTTATTTGTTTATTTTTAATGTTTATTTTGGAGAGAGAGACAGAGAGAGAGAGAGAGAGCGAGCGAGCGAGCAGGGGAGGGTCAGAGAGAGAGACACACACACACACACAGAATCCAAAGCCGTCTCCAGGGTCTGAGCTGTCAGCACAGAGCCTGGCGTGGGGCTTGGACCCACAAAATGTGAGATCATGACCTGAGCCAAAGTCAGACGCTTAACTGACTGAGCTACCCAGGTGCCCCTCCATTTCCCAGATTTTCATATGGATAATTCTTTTTTTTTTTTTTAATTTTTTTTTTCAACATTTATTTATTTTTGGGACAGAGAGAGACAGAGCATGAACGGGGGAGGGGCAGAGAGAGAGGGAGACACAGAATCGGAAACAGGCTCCAGGCTCTGAGCCATCAGCCCAGAGCCCGACGCGGGGCTCGAACTCACGGACCGCGAGATCGTGACCTGGCTGAAGTCGGACGCTTAACCGACTGCGCCACCCAGGCGCCCCTCATATGGATAATTCTAAAGGCAAGGCCAGTTTATTAGTTGCTTAGAATTACATTTGAGTTGGAAAAAAAAATGACAGTATGAATAAAGAAAATACTAGTATGCCATATATATTTCATTATCAAGTTTGAATTATATCTTGGAATCTGATCTGGGTCTGATCTGTAGAATTTCCCACTTGACACCCTTAAACATTGGCAATGTTCCAACAATTGTTACTGACTTCTTTTAAGCTTCATTACTCAGGATTTCATTTTGGTGGTTTGAAAAAAAAGTCCCATGGATTGCATCCTTTCACAGTTAGAAATCGAAGGGTTCACACTTCTTGTCAGCAGGAAGTGGAGGTTGGGAAGAATTCTATTTTTGGAGTTGAAAGGCCACCTTTGACCCAGAAATGTGCGGTTGGATGAAAGCTGTTTCTCTGTTCTGTCTTACTTGATTTACCCAAGAAATGGAGAAACGTACAAGAGTACAACTTCAGCAGACTTGTTTCCTCTTAGGGCTCCGACATAGGCCCATATCAACCACATCTCAAGAATTTGAGATTTTCAGGTGTTTATTTTGGTCTTGTGTGACCCATGTAACAGTCATTTAAATTATTCAAAAGCTTCCAAATTGAAATCCTGACTGTCTTCCAAGATATAAAGGTCAGAATTTATTCTTCTAAGTCAGGGGATGGGAAAAAAAGGCCCATGGGCCAAATCTGGCATACTGCTTGATTTTATTAAAAAAATTTTTTTTAATGTTTATTCATTTTTGAGAGAGAGACGTAGCACAAGCAGGGGCGGGCAGAGAGACAGAGAGGGAGACACAGAATCTGAACCAGGCTCCAGGCTCTGAGCTGTCAGCACAGAGCCTGATGTGGGGCTCAAACCCACAAACTGTGAGATCATGACCTGAGCTGAAGTCAGATGCCCAACCAACTGAGCCACCCAGGTGCCCCTACTGCTTGATTTTAAATAAAGTTTTATTGGAATACAGATATGTCTGCTATTCATTTACATATTATCTATCGATGCTCTTTGTGCCCTAATGGAAGAGTCAAGTACTTGTAATAAAGATTGCATGGTCTGCAAAGCCTAAAATATTTACTATCTGGCTCTTTACTGAAAATGTTTGTCTACTCCTGGCCCTGATGAGAAATTGAGGAATTAAAGAGAAGGTCTATAGAAATAGTGACGTTAAAGAGCAGGCGCTACAAATGCCAGTATCATAAATGATTAGTTTTTGGGGCACCTGGGTGACTCAGTCAGTTAAGCACCCAACTTTGACTCCGATCATGATCTCATGGTTCATGAGTCTGAACCCCATGTCGGGCTCTCTGCTGTCAGCACAGAGCCTGCTTCAGATCATCTGTCCCCCTCTCTTTTTGCCCCTCCCCCCTTGCTCTCTCTTTCAAAAATAAGTAATTTTTATTTATTTTTTTTATTAAAAAATTTTTTTAACGTTTCTTTATTTTTGAGACAGAGAGAGACAGAGCATGAACAGGGGAGGGGCAGAGAGAGAGAGGGAGACACAGAATAGGAAGCAGGCTCCAGGCTCTGAGCGGTCAGCACAGAGCCCGACGCGGGGCTCGAACCCATGGACCGTGAGATCATGACCTGAGCCGAAGTCAGATGTTCAACCGACTGAGCCACCCAGGCTCCCCTCAAAAATAAGTAATTTTAAAAAAACGTTTAGTTTTTAGAGTCTAATTACTTTATATAATGGCATGAGATGTATCTGTGACAAACAACATATTAAGATTCTATGAAATAAAGTCTTTTTTAAAGTTTATTTATTTTTAGAGAAAGAGAGCAAAAGAGAGTAAGCACATGAGTGGGGGAGGGGCAGAGAGAGAGAGAGAGAGAGAGAGAGAGAGAGAGAGAGAGACAGAGGGAATCTGAAGCAGGTTCCAGGCTCTGAGCTGTCAGCACAGAGCCTAATGTGGGGCTCCATCTCATGAACCGTGAGATCATGACCTGAGCCGAAATCAAGAGTTGGACACCTAACCGACTGAGCCACCCAGGTGCCCCTGAAACGAATAGTTTGGACTGAGGGCCACTAAGTAACACAGGTGTCAGGAGAGAAAGAAATGACTCCATAGGGAAGGAAATGTAATCCTAGTATACTACTTGGCACCAAAAGAAACAATGTTTATAAAATTATAGAAATATAAATCCTAGTTAGGGGTTTCAGCTTTAGAGTCAATCATCAAAGTATAACACAATGTAAATATTAACGATGTAAACCTGTAGGTGTCAAAAGTTCAAGCAGGGACAGTTACATCTTCCTCCTTTGACACGGTGGTTGGTTAAGAGAGGTCATGTCTGAAGTTGATGGAGCATGAAAAAGAGATTCTTGTATGTTTTTGTATTTCACCGATTCCAAAACTCATACTTTTTTTCCTGGCCTTTAATATCTTTGAAACCGGAATGCTCCTTACTCTTGGCAGTACTTTAATGTTTCTTTATTAAAAAAATTTTTTTTTAAATGTTTATTTTTGAGAGACAGAGACAGAGACAGAGCGCAAATGCGGGAGGGACAGAGAGAGAGACAGAGAGAGAGAGAGAGAGAGAGAGAGAGAGAGAGAGAGAGAGACAGACATAATCTGAAGCAGGCTCCAGGTTCTGAGTTGTCAGCACAGAGCCTGACGCAGGGCTCCAACTCACGAGCCATGAGATCATAACCTGAGCCAAATTTGGATGCTCAACTGACAGCCACCCAGGCGCCCCATTGACAACGCTTTAAAAGTATAATTGTTTCTCAAAAATTAAACTTAAAAAATAAGGTATAATTGTCAGCATTATTTTTCCTTGGGGGAATATAAAATAGTGGTGCATCTTATTACAGATGGCATCTTACATCTGATTATATGGTATTTTGAACTGTAAAAGCAACAAAGAATAAACAGAAGGTAATGAAAAAACTAACAATAATTGGAAGGAAATAAACCATCATCTTTTACAGTCAAAGGTCAATCTTATGTCTAAATATGAGAAATTAAAAAGATGACAGTATAGCATGTTGTTTATATATTCATTTTATTTCATTATTTTTTTAAAGATTAAAGTAATGTCTACAACCAACATGGGGCTGGAACTCCCAACCCTGAGATCAACAGTCCCACGCTCCACAAACTGAGCCAGCCAGGTTCCCCTTTCACTTTAAACCCATCCACTATTTGATTTTTTAAAAACCACATTGTATTAGTTTCTTGCAGCTGCTGCGACAAATTACCACAAAGCTGCTGGTATACATGCATTCTCTCCAACGGTTCTGGAGGCCAGAAGTCTGAAAGCAAGATGTCACCAAGGCCACGTTCCTCCCAAGGCTCTAGGGTTCCCTGCCTCTGCTGGATTCTGGGGGCTGTGTCACTCCAACCTCTGCCTCTGTCCTCACCACCCCCTTCTCTGGGTGTGTCAAGCCTCCCTCTGCCTTTGTCTCATAAGCACATTTGTAGTGGCATTTAGGACCCACTTGGATAATCCAGGGTAATCTCCTAATTTCAAGATCCTTAATTTAATTATATTTGCAAAGACCTTTCTTTCAAATAACTAATACTCACCAGTTCTAGGGATTAGGACATGGACATATCTTTGGGAGCCATTATTAGCTTACCCATGCATTAGTTTGATTTTTTAAAAATATAAATCTTGGGGCACCTGGGTGGCTCAGTTGGTTAAGCATCCGATTTCAGCTCAGGTCATGATCTCATGGTTTGTGAGTTCGAGCCCCACATCAGACTGTGCTGACAGCTCAGAGCCTGGAGCCTGCTTCAGATTCTGTGTCTCCCTCTCTCTCCGCCCCTCCCCCGCTCATGCTCTGTCTCTTGCAGTCTCTCAAAAATAAATAAATGTTAAAAAAATTACAGAAAAATTATAAATCTTGTCATTCTACAACTTGAAGTCCTTTGGTAGCACTCATAACTTCTAGGATCAAGTTCAAATGATGTATTGGTTAAAATTAGTCTCTACACCAAAAGCACAAAACACAAGAGAAAAACAGATCCACTGGACTTTAAAATTAAAACTTTTTGTACTTTAAAGGACACCATTGAGAAAGTGAAGAGACAACTCACAGAACAGGAGTGAATATTTGCAAGTCATATCTGATAAGGAACTCGTATCTAGAATATACAAAGAACTCTTTAAAAAAATTTTTTTAAACTTATTTTGAGAGAGAGAGCGAGAGAGAGAGAGCGCATGCAAGTGGGGGAGGGGCAGAGAGAGAATCCCAAGCAGGTTCCACGCTGTCACCTCAGAGCCCGATGTGGGGCTCGAACTCACAAACAGTGAGATCATGACCTGAGCTGAAACCAAGAGTCGGACACTTAACTGACAGAGCCACCCAGGTGCCCCAGGATATACAAAGAAGTCTTTGAGCTACATAATAAAAAGATATAATGATTTAAAAATGGGCAAAGGATTGGGGCACCTGGGTGGCTCAGTTAAGCGTCTGACTTCGGCTCAGGTCGTGATCTCATAGTTCATGGGTTTGAGCCCTGTATCAAGCTCTGTGCTGACAGCTCAGAGCCTGGACCCTGCTTCAGATTCTGTTTCTTTCTCTCCCTCTGCCCCTCCCATGCTCGTGTTCTCTCTCTCTCTCTCTCTCAAAAATTAACATTAATAAATTTATAAATGGGCAAAGGATCTAAATAGACATTGCTTTAAAATGATATAAAAATGGCCAATAAATCCATGAAAAGATGCTCTACATCATTAGTCATCAGGAAAATGCAAATAAAACCACAAAGATACAGTTCATACTGACTAGGATGGTGGTGATAAGAAAGACAGTACCCAGTGTTGGTGAGGAATAGAGACACTGGAACCCTCCTACACTGTTGGTGGAAATGTAAAAGGGGTGCACCTGCTTCGGAAAATAATGTGGCAGTACCCCATAAAGTTAGACACGGAGCTACCACATGACCTTGTAATCTCACTCCTAGGTATATACCTGAGCAAAATGAAAACAAGTCCACACGAAAACTTCTACAGGAATGTTCATAGCAGCATTATTCATAATAGCCCCAAAGTGGAAACAACTCAAACGTCCATCGACTGACAAATGGATAAACAAAATGTAAGTATATTCATACACTGGAATATTATTTGGCAATAAAAAGGAGGTACTGACAGGACACACTGCTACGGCATACGTGGACCCTGAAAACATGATGCTCAGTGAAAGAAACCAGTCCCAAAGGACTCCATTGGATGAAACGTCTCGATAGGCAAATCTATAGTGACAGAAAACAGACTGGTGGTTGCCTGGGGTTGGGTAGGGGTTTAGAGGCATTGGTGTGTGTGGGGGGGTGACTGTCAAAGGGTATGGGCCTTCTACTTGGGGCGAGGAAAACATTCTAAGTTGATAAGTGGATCGTGCACAATTCTGAATGTACTAAAACCCACTGAATTGTACTGAATTTACACTGAGTGTAAAACCCACTCAGGCTCTGACTGAGTGAAGTGAATGGCCTGTGAGTTACAGCTCAGTGAAGCTCTTCATGTCCAGATAGACAGTCTATAGCCTCAGAGGGTCCACGCTCCAGTCCCAGCCCCAAGAGAACGTGCAGGTGGACAAGAGAGGGCATGCGTGCAAAGCCTTCACAGTCTCTGGCACGAGGTAGATCCCCTACACGTGCAGCCGTTACCCACCTGACATTTGAAGCTTTATAGCACTCGGCCCCTGCCGATCCCTGGCCCCCTTCCACCACTTCAACCCTCCTTTCGGGCAGTCTCCACACCCCCTCCCACCCCACACGAAGTTATCCTTAGAGCCCCTTGAAACAGCGTCAGCACATCCTGCTCTTACTAGAATGCTCCTTTCCCCCTGCCTCCCCCGGCTAATTCCTCCTTTCTTCCCCTTCCGTTTCCTCAGCTTTCTCTCTTCCAGAAGCTTCCCCCCTGTAGGCTCCGAAGACCGCCCTATCCTTGGCTCCGGGTCAGCCGTTGTTCCTCTCGGCTCCCACAGCTGCCGGCACACCTCTGGATGACGGCGCTTACCATTCTGGATGGCATCTGTCCACCTGCCTCAGGTCTCATTCGTCTTTACGTGCTCGGGCCCAGCACAGCGACACAGGGTAAGGAATGGCAGTGCCGAACAGCCACCAGGACTACACAGACTCATCGTAGCAGCCGGCAGTCTGGCAAAAGCTCTCCTAGGGAAAGGGGAGGTTTCCCCCTCGCTCTCTGGACTGGAGAGCTCCCCTGTTTCTCTGGCACAACTGCTCTGGTGCCCGGGCTTACGCGCACGCGTGTGCAGACTTGCCCCAGGGCCCGCTTCCCACAGAGTGGCAGGGAAATGGGGCACACTGCCTTTCCTGTGACACCGGTCAAGCCCTCTCCAGCTGTGCCCCTGTGAGTTTATTAACACTTTACTGACGCACGTGTTCAGACGTGTGTACTTAACGGGAAGGGACGTCTGAAGAGCACACACGGCACAATGTTTACACCTTGCAGCATATGGAAAATACGTTCGCAAAGCCTGTAGGAGGCAATGCTCAAAAAGAGCCGACAGTCTGGGGACAAGAAGGAATGACTACTTTCTGAATACTCCCCCCATCATAAGCACAGTCAGTAATCCGCCTGGTGAGGTCTGTGTGAAATGCCCCGTGACACTCAGAAGCGGCGGGTGCCCCAGCCCAGACGCATCCAAGCCAGGGCGGCATGGTGTGGGCAGCAAATACCACGGGAAACTGGGTGCAGTGATCTTTATCTCCACTCCAAGATGGATTTATCTATCCCTGAGAGTTTAAACACAAGGGCTGCCATGTTGCACGGCTCCAGGGCTGCCCTTCCTATCACTGCCGAAGTGACAGGCGCCCCGTAAGATGGTGCACGGCAGTCTGTGTAGCCGTCAGAGGTGGCCTTGTTAACTCTTGATCACATAACCCTATGCATATTAAAGCAAAAAGGGCATGCTTATTTTCATATGACACTGGTCTCTTATTTTATTATTTTCTTAACAAAACTGTCCAAATTGTCCACATGACTTAATGAAACAGCGATGTATTTTAAAGGAACCTCCAAACACGAGGAGGGTGTAGTTGGTAAAAACTTGCGTTATTAGCCACATTGTAGGGCAGCATTCTTAGCAAACGCAAGCAACCTTCTCCTGTCCCATGTATTTTGTTGGTTAGGGTTAGAAAAACAGTGAAAGGCCACTGAGCTCTCAGGCACCCAGGAAAATACGCTAGATGTCATTTCTGAAAGTCAGCACCTTTGCATCTCGACAAATGAGAGTCAATGACACATCCTTCCAAGGTGTGCCAGTCAGGCAACTGCTTGTCCTTATCTTTATTGAAACAGAAAAGGATCAATACTGGCACGTGCATGTCACATCCCCCTTCTATGTTCTACGCTATTCTAAGAGTATTTTTAGTTCGCTGTGATTTTCCTGTCTCTAAACTCCCTCTCCTCCTTGTAACTGTGTGCAGACTGGTCCACCGGCCTCAGGATACCTACCTGGGGTCACTGCTTAATGTAGGAGGGGGAATCTGTCCACCTTGTGAGGTCCCATTAAGTTGCACCTCCTCTCTGACCTCTTCCCCCTGAAGGCCCTGGCCCGGACTCTGCACCTCTCTTTACGCAAAGTGGATGAGAACATGGGCCGAGTTGGAGAGGATGAAGCAGAAATCCTGACTCTGCCACTTACTAATCACGGGCACCTCTGGCGAGTGACGTGGCCTCTCCAGGTCTCAGTTCTGTCATTTGAAAAGTGGGGGCAACACCCATCTTGGGGGGCTCTTAGAGGGCGCAAGGAGAGAGCGCATGTAAAGCAGGTGGCACGGTGGTCATGGCCGGCAGTCAAGAAACCGCAGCACGTCTCTTTCCTTCTGAATGTATTCTGTCCCTGTTATTGGACTGTGAACACTTTGAGGGGTCAAATATTTACCCAACTAATGGGGAAATGGATGTGAGAGGAATGGAGTACCATTCTGCTTCCTGCCACCAAGGCGCTCCCGAGGAATCATGGCCACTCCCTCACTTGTGTCCCGACCTGGCCCCTGGTTGATCGACCAGACTGCGGCTGTGTTATCCCGGCAGCCAGATAGTAGATTTACATTAGCAAAGACAGCAAGGTATGGAAGGTTAATTATGATTCATTCTTATTGTGATACATTACCTCTCAGTTCAAATTTTATATGCAACTGACCAAATGAATGACACCACTGATTTCTGATGGTATCCACATGATTTTTTTTTTTTGTTCCATATTCTCTCTCTCTCTCTCGCTCTCTCTCTGTACAACACTGAAGAATGGAAGTAGGGTCACAAGCTCCCCCCCACCCCCCACTTCTGTTTGTATGCTCTGTGAATTTAAGGTCTGTTTCCTTTTCCTTAGATTTTTCTAAACGACATGGGATACTGGGGGGTACGGAAGCCCCTGGACTAGATTGCTATGATCATTAATTTCATTAGGCTGGATCAGGGCGAGCTTATAATGAAGACTCTAGGGATTCTCACACTCTCAGAATAGCAGGCACTGAGGCCCTCACAGACCACGTGGCTGCACGTTCAGGCACGGATTCCCTCCCCTTGGCACGCCCGCCTTGCAACACCCAGCTTGTCTGCGTGTCGGCCCTGGCTGCATGGACAGAAATGGCTCTCCCACTATGGATTTAGGCACTTTGGGGGCTGAACAGGAGCTCATCCGCTCTCTGCTTTTCCTTTGGAATTCAGTAATGAACTCATTAAATCGCCAACTTGTTGTGACAGGAAGTCATTCAGATGCTGATGCTATTGCCATGGAAACCATCCCTCGGCTTGGAACTCTGTCTGTCTCTGCCGAGGAGCACTCTGGCTCCGTAATTACTGTCATCCCCAAATAACACGGAGCCATCATGGTTCTGAGCAAGTCCAGAAGCAGGGGCATACACAGACTCTCTTCTGCTTTCAGATGAATCCTTGTTGGTTTAAGTATTTTTAGCACACATTTCTGTTCTGTGCCAGTTGTCTTTTTCTTTCCTACATGCTGGCTCCTTTCCAGCACCTTTCCTAGAGAAGCAGACAAAGGATTTTTTCGGGGATGATAGCTGTCAGGAATACTGTTTAAAGAGAGCCTACCGCTTTCCCCAAATCTCTGTGCTTCCAAATATGGAAAAATGAATTCTCCTGCCTTTTAGGAGGAACCCCAAGAAAGGAAAGCCAAAGTCCATTATAGTTCATATTCTATAAAACTTCAACGTTTATGTTTATGGGTAGGTCAGTAATGCCCAAATGCAAATTCAGAGATGCAACACAAAGTACATCGTGATGTTTCGTTTACTTTGCATTATGGAGAGTCCTGTTGAGCTCTGTGACTAAAGGCTGACCAAATCACCAAGAAGGAGAACCCATCCATCCCAGGTAGCAATCAAATCATTCTTGTATATGTTATGGCACCCGGACTACAGCAAATCTTTAAACATAACCGTCACTTATGCAGTGCCTGAGACACTGGGCCAGGCATTTCATATTCTGTTTCATGATTTAAATGAATCTGCATGAAAATCCCACGAGGCAGGTATTTTCATTCCAATTTTACAGTGAAGGAATGTGCAGCTCAAAGCAATTAGGTACATTAAATAAATGCCACACCTTCCCATACGGCACAGGTGTTACCACACCACACCTCCTGTGCTCCTGTGTCCACAGGCATCCAGGTGACTTCCACTGCCTTAGAATCATAGATGCTCAGATTAGGAAAAGTCTTTTGTGATTCTCCTTCCAACTGACACCTTCTAGGACATCCCAAGCATAGTCTGGTTTAAGCTTATGTGTTTCCAGGGATGGAGACTTTACTAAGAGCAGCGGCATTTGGACAGCCTGGTGTGAAAGCCCCTCTTAGTCTACTCCTGACACGAGGAAAGAGCAATTACTGGCTCTTCTACTGAGCCCCAAAGTGAGAAAATCTGGCTCTGGCCAAGTTTGTCCTCTACAACATCCAGGTACAGGTGGGAGAAGAGGGAAATGGGGAAGGGGTCAGAGCTATGGCTGGAGCTGGCTTCGGGCCTGAGCTGAGCAAGAAGGTCTGGGCAGGTCACGGACCGAGGTTGTTCGCCCCACAGGAAAGAGACCTGCTCCCTAGTGCTGGAAGGAAGCTGCCATTTCGGATGAGACCATGAATGGATGTCTGGCCCTTTCTTCGGTGTCATTTTTTATTTCTGTATTTACACATCATACACACACACTCTCCACAAACTGCATAACTTTTTACAAATATGAACACCGACATTTAGAGACAGGCAGTGAGCAGAGACCTCTGGGACACCTTCTGAAAATGTCAGCAAGGTCATGGGAGGAGTTCAACAGGGACCTTACAACTTTACAAAGCCCTATGGTAAGTGGTGTTAAAGGTACTGCTTTCTGCTCATGGGAATGAGATTTACTCTTATAAATGTTCATTTGTCCCTGCCTTAGAATATAAACTCTTCTGTGGCAAGGTCTGGGAGGTAGGCAGGTTATCTATTGTCCGCGTGACCTGGGGTACGTCTCTTTCATCTGAGTGCCTTGATATCCTCACTGGTCACGTGGAGGAGACCGTTAATTCTGTTACCCACCTTACGGGAGTACAGTGAGGTTAAAATGCAAAGTGCAGGGGCGCCTGGGTGGCGCAGTCGGTTAAGCGTCTGACTTCAGCCAGGTCACGATCTCGCGGTCCGGGAGTTCGAGCCCCGCGTCGGGCTCTGGGCTGATGGCTCGGAGCCTGGAGCCTGTTTCCGATTCTGTGTCTCCCTCTCTCTCTGCCCCTCCCCCATTCATGCTCTGTCTCTCTCTGTCCCAAAAATAAATTAAAAAAGTTGAAAAAAAAAATTAAAAAAAAATGCAAAGTGCAAAAAAAATCTACAAAAATCTTTCTAACTTAGTATTCTACGAGAGTGAATAGTTTACAGAAAATGTAATTTAGAGCCCAATATTTACAATATGTTAGGTCAAGTCTCTTTACAGTTACCAATGAAACAAAATGATTTTCAAAGCTTCCAGCAATGATTTAAGCAATATTCAATATAAAAAATTTTCAATAGTGGGTTTTTGTTTGTTTGTTTGTTTGGTGTTCACGGTCTCATGATCTAACCTGTTGCAAAGATTAAAGCAAAATTTTCCACGCATAATCACAAAGGATTAGTAAGGCCCCTGTAATACTGCATCATGAAAAATAAGCAGGTCACAGAGCCCAACATTTTTAGTCTTTCTGGATTTGTTTTCTAAGTAATTTTAAAAGGTACTTGCAAATACACCCCGCCTTACTTCTAAAAAGCATCTGGGGATAGCCTATAATAAAAGGAACAGATATAATAAAAGTGAAGTCATTTAAAAAGAATCTTTTATTCAATTCACAGCCATTTCTTCTTAATAATATCTGTGAAACAGATATGAATGTAGAGTTACAAATGAAATCTCCTATAGTTTTTGATGCTGAAAACATTTTAGGCACTGTAACTAAGCAGGGAGTGGCCAGTGTCTGGTGACAAATGACTTCTGGGCGGTGGGGATCTGTGAGATGGTCTAAACTATAGGACTCAAAGAGAATGGACATTAATGTGATTACAAAATGGATTAAATCAATGTGTGGTCCATTCCCAGATCCTGTGGTTTATTTCCCTTTGGATGTAACAGCTAGTCTCAGGCAGAATATGTTAAGAAAATCGCACAAAGGGGAAATGAGTCACTTACTAAAACCCAGAAAAGCTTAGGCTAACCAGCTAGACAGAGACTCGACCATGTCTTTTTCTGCCTCTGTTCTACTTCTACATCCTGAGAGCATCACCTCGTCTGAATCATGGGAGAAAACTGTTTTTGGCAAATATACGTTGGACATATACAGACTTCCTCTTGCTCTTTCTTCATGACACACACCCCCCCATATCCAGTACGCTTTGGAATGCACGTGGTTTTTAAGAAATTCAGCAGTCTCACCTCCATAATTATGTCTGACCTAGACCAACATTAAAATATTTTGTTCTCCCTGTGAGGGCAGCAGTAAGCGTGAGGTTCCACCTTTCCTTGGATGACAGCCCATTATCCTTTCCTGCTCTCTCGCAGTCCTGCTGAGAGGAGAGCCCTGGCAAAGGAACTCTGTTTTGGTCACATATCGGTACAGTGCCTAGCACATTGTTGCTACTTGATAAATAGTTCTTTCTCGAGGGAGTTGAATAAATATTTCCAGTCTCTCCTCCACTGGCTATTACTTTTTCCTCAGCTTACAAACACGTTCAGATCTTCTCCGTTACATAAAAGACCAAAAAGGCTACCTGTTCATTTTTTCCCCAGCAGCCATGAAATGCCCCAAATTAAGATAAACTATAATGCTGGTGCCTTCTCGCTACTGCTTTCTCTCTCATCACACCCTCCAGTTAAGCTTCTTACACTGGGGTGTGATTCCCTTGATCCTCCGCAGTGTGCTATAGAATGAGGAGCCACAGAAGAAACACAGAGAATCTTCCGGGAAGATTGATTCCAAGTACGTAACTGGAAATAATTTAACACGCGTTTAAATTAAAGCCAACATCTGGAATGACAGAATGAAAAGTAGTGTTGATTATTAAAACAGGATTTTGAAAGAGACATGCCAGAGGCCGCCTCAGTGTCTGATTCTAGTAAACGTTGAGTTTACTCTGTGACGGCGAGGGGAGTTCCTTAGAAAAGCCTGAAAAGCACTGGTAAGTAGATGACTACCACACCAGGTGACACATTAGCCTAGAGGTAAGCACTACAGGTGCTGTGGGATCTCTGAGGACAGACAGAACAATGTTGGGGAGGGATGGACAGTATTTCCTTTACAGAAGAGCTGATATAGTAGCTCTTGAAAGATGAGTGGCTAACCAGATGGAGGGGGGGTGGGCTATCGCTGTGGGCAGAGGAAGCAGTATGGACAACTCTAAGGTGTTGATGGATCTGACATGTAAGAACAGGGAGTCTAACGGTAGCTGAAAAAGGAGGTGGGTTTTGACTGTCCGGTGAAGAACCCAAGTGTCGTGCTAGAAAATCCCAGTGCTGGAGACCATTCTCTATCTTTGAAACTCTTTTTCTCTTGGCACCTCTTGGAACATTCTGGTCCTCTGGCTTCTTTGACAGTTTCTTGGTTCCTTTGCTTATTTTTCCTCTTCAACGCCCCCTCTCTGACTCCTTGAATTCTGGTGTTCCCCCTGAGTTCCTGTGTGGCCATGTTTTTCTTCTGGTTCTCCACACATGGACTGTTTCATTCCCTCTCGCCGCTTTGACTTCCGTGAAGCCACAGGCTTCCAAATCTTTTTCCCCAGGGCAGACATTGCATGGATATCTCCACCTGAACTGACAGATAGCCTTTCAAAATGAGTAAGTCCTAAGCCTACATCATCTCCCGTGCTCCTCCCTCCCCTCCATTCTAAGGCCCTGTATCTACTAGTCTCTACAGTCTGGATTAAAAGAACCACGATCTACCCGGTCACCCAAATAAAAAGTTGGGAGTCGCCAGCTCCTTTGCTCATGACCCACAGCCTATCAGCGGCCGCTAACTGGCCTCTGTTAAATAGATCCTCGCCTCTCAGTCTCCACCAGGGATTCTCAACAGACCAGAGGTTCTCCCATCCCCCGCACCCCAGTTGAGAATCACCGTGCAGAATGAGAGAGGGGGCACAGGCTGAGCAACTGGACCATGTCGGGATGGAAAAGGTTAGAATCACTGGCCTATGTCTCTCTGGGCCACAGCTGCAACAGCTAGTTAACTGGTCTTCTGGATACCAGCTCCTTCCCCTCTAAAGCCTCCTCCACAATTCTGCACTTATCTTTTTAACACAGAAATCTCATTAAAGACGAGGAGTTATTGAACTTGACAAAACAAAATGAATACGGAATAAGAAAACATCAGTGAATATTTATCTGGTCTTTGGATGAGTGAGACTTTTTAAATCATTCATGCAAAGGTTAAAGGAAAAGGCAGATTTGACTACCTACAAATGCAAAACTTCTCTAGAAAAAAATACTGTAATTTAAAAAGATGGGCCGGGAAAACACGTGTAACGTATACGAGGGTTAACAGTCCTAATATCTAAAGCGCTCTTACAAATTAGTAACCAAATGATAAAGGCACCCAAAGATAAAAAGAGGCAAAGGATATGAACAGTTCACAACACATATACAGATAACAAGTACACAGACCGATGGGAGAAAGTATTGAATCTCATTTAAGAAAGGTAGATGAAGAAGCGCCTGGGTGGCTCAGTCAGTGAAGCATCCAACTCTTGGTTTCAGCTCAGGTCAAGATCTCATGGCTTGTGAGATTGAGCCCCATGTTGGGCTCTGCACTGACAGCGTGGAGCCTGCTTGGGATTCTCTCCCCTACTCTCTCTGCCCCTCCCCTGCTTGTGCTCACTCGCTCCTTCTAAAAATAAATAAATAAACTTAAAAAAAAGTGTCGTACTGGAAAAGAATACTTAGTGACCCAGGAAGACATTTCAGAATGTTTGCTTCATATGCTTAAGTGAAATCACAATTATAAAACAGAACATATTAAAAAAATCTCATTTTTGGAAAACTACATATATCTGTATGCGAAGAGGATATAAAAATGTTAACAATGGTTTGAATGTGTGCTTACAGATTGTTTTTCAATGTCTCGGTGTACATTTTCCAAAATTCCCACATATAGAGTTACTTTTGTTATCTGGGGAAAAAAATGTTTTTAACTGGAGACACAAAATTCCCCTGTGTTTGGGCTGCCTATTGTCTACTTGGATGGAGCCCAAATCCTGTGCCTGATAGGCAAGGCCTGTCACAATCTGGCTCCTCCTTGGCTTCCTAGCCTGCTCTTCCTGACGGGAGTCCCACATTGGAGGCCTCCTGAGTCATGCGCGTGTCCACCAACAAGCCTTGTTGTTCTAAGCCTCTGCCCGCACAGCTCTGCCCCTCCTTCCTCTGCACCACACTCCCGGGATTGGTTAATTTCTCATTCTTCTAACTGGTCCGCCTGTCCTACTCCTGCTCTTTCAACTCCTCAAGCTCACCAAGTTCTCTGCTGCCTCGGGGCCTCTAGATCAACTATTTTTCTGCCTGGACAGGTCTCCACATGACCAGCTCCCTTTCATCTTTTCAGACCCTAAATGACACCTCTTCACTTGGCCTTCTCTGATCACTCTATCCCTAAGTAAGTTCTCTGTCTCAGAGCCCTGCTCGCTCCTCCTGAGCACTTACTACGAATAAAATTATTTTTATTTATTCGTTTACTTGGTCTCAGCGTGTCTGCCCCACTTGAGTGTAAGCTCCGGGAGGCGGGGGCCGTGACCCAGGCCCTCACAATTTAGCCGCACACAGTTGTCTGTGGAATGGACAGACAATGGAAAGACCAACTGTCCTGAAAAGCCTGCCTCCATGTTCCTGTGGGACCTTGTATGCACATCTCTGCCAGCTTCTCCCCTCTCTAGTTTTCCAACACCAATGTGGTTGCTTCCTTACAGCTGCTCCCTGAAGTGGTCTGCAACTGCTCTGAGAGGAAGACGGGATACGGTGTGCAGGCCTGGAACGCCACAGGCACTCACCAAGCGTGCGCTCTGATTGAATGCACGAGGGGGGTTTCTGTGGGGTTTCAAGCGGGTTGAGGAACCCCTTCTGGGACTGAGCAATCACTACAACACAAGCAGATGATGAAACGCTGCCTGGGGGTCAGCCTCAGCTCACAGAAGGTCACCAAAAATTAGGCAGACACGTGGGGTTTGTGTCTATGAAAAGTTTTAACTGCATTAGAATTTTTTTTTAAGGTTTACTTATTTTTGAGAGAGAGAGAGAGAGAGAGAGAGAGAGAGAAAGGGGCAGAGGATCCAAGGCAGGCTTCGTGCTGATGGCAGAGAGCTGGATGTGGGGCTCAAACCTCTGAACCATGAGATCATGACCTGAGCCGAAGTCAGAAGCTTAACCAACTGAGCCACCCAAGCACCCCATTTTAAGTATATTTTTGAACAGATTTTAGCAACTAGTTAGCAACTAATTCTTGAGCTTCAAAAGAAAAAAAAAAGGCAGGGCAAATAGGGACTTTACAGTGTTTTTGGGTCTGTCAGAAAGTACATTACGTAAATTCCTTAATCTGAAGAATTTATAGGTTCCTTGTGGAGCCTGATAATTGATGATGTTTCTTTGAAAATGTGCTCCCATTTAAAAAAAAAAAGGGGGGGCACCTGGGTGGCTCAGTCAGTTGAGAGTCCGACTTTGGCTCAGGTCATGATCTTACGGTTTGTGAGTTCGAGGCCCCCGTTGGGCTCTGTGCTGACAGCTCAGAGCCTGGAGCCTGCTTCGGATTCTGTGACTCCCTCTCTCTCTGCCCCTCCCCAACTTGTGCTCTGTCTCTCTATGTCTCTCAAAAAATAAATAAATGTAAAAAAAAAAAATTAAAAAACAAAGTAAAATGAACTTCAGGGGCACTTGGGTGGCTCGGTCCATTAAGCGTCCGACTCTTACCTCAGGTTCATGAGTTCAAGCCCCGCGTTAGGCTCAGCACCTGGTGTGAAGTCTACTTTAAAAAAAAAAAAATGAGGGGCGCCTGGTTGGCTCAGTCGGTTGAGCGTCTGACTTCAGCTGAGGTCATGATCTCACGGTCTGTGAGTTTGAGCCCCGCATCAGGCTCTGTGCTGATAGCTCGGAGCCTGGACCCTGCTTCAGAGTCTGTGACTCCCCCTCTCTCTCCCCTTCCCCCTCGCTCTCTCTCAAGAATAAATAAACATTAAACATTAAAAATAAATAAATAAAATGTGTTCCCAGAGACCCCAAATATTTTACAAATAGTGCAGGGAGTCACTCCAACTAAGCAGCTGATGAATGACTGTCCAGTTTCACTCTGATGAGTGTACAGATGGTTAGTGACTCATGGGATAAAACATCAAGTCCAAGGTCTGAACAGTGCAGGTATCATTCAGTAGGCTCAAGTGATCCTTTCACTCACTGGCCTTAACCTACTCTGTAAAAGTGGGCCCAACCGAGATGCTCTGTTGAAGCTTGTGAGGGGTCGGCAAAGTTTTCCTGTGAAGGGCCAGGCAGTAAACATTTCAGCTTTGCAAGCCACACAGCCTGCCTTGTAACTAGTCGACTTGGTTGTTGCAGTGTGGACGCAATGAACGGACATGGTGGTGTTCCTATAAAATTTTATTTGTGGACAATGGATTTGAATTTTATAGAAACAGGTGTCACAAAATATTTTCTTTCTTTCATTTTTTTCCTCCAACTATTTAAAAATGCAAAATCATCTTGGTGGTGAGCCAGATTTGGCCTGTGGGCCACAGTTTGCTGACTTCTGGGTTAATTAAAAAAAAAATTAATGTTTGTTTATTTTTGAGAGGGAGAGAGAGCACAAGTGGGGGAAGGGCAGAGAGAGAGGGAGACACAGAATCGGAAGCAGGCTCCAGGCTCTGATCCGTCAGCACAGAGCCCAATGTGGGGTTCGAATTCACAGACCACGAGATCATGACCTGAGCTGGTCGGACGCTTAACCAACTGAGCCACCCAGGCGCCCCTGGGTTAATTTTTGACAGTTTATCTGTGTGGGCAGCTGTGGGACACTGAGAGATAGGGCTCTGATCTCAAAAGACTTAGGTTCCAACACCCAAGTGCCCAGGCCTGACAGAAACAATTTATTTCTGAGTCCAACCAAACCAGAGTGATGTCAGGCACTAGACAGTTAACATTTAATTTGAGATGGAGTGACAAGGAAAAAAGACTTCACCCTTGGAAGTGGAGAGAGTTCTTTGAAGTTTGATTAAAAGTGATTTATACACACTTTATGGGAGCACATTATATTAGTGCTTTTTCACTGCAGGATAAACAGAAAATAAGTAACGGGCCACTCTCATCACATGCTCGCACCTGTGGTTTGAAACAGCCAACAAACACTCTCCATTCAAGGGCCCATTGTCAGATAACCACCGCTGACAGGAAGGCAGCCCAGAAATGTCTGCTCTTTTCAAGAGAAAAAAGCTTCCTCCGCAATTCTCACTGGTTTCTATAGAATGAATTCCCAGGGAGATGAGAGGAAATAGAGGTCATCTACAAGGTCCGTCTCCTCTGCCCCTCTCATTTTCTATTTTAAACTGTGCTTCCGTTCTAGATATTTCACGCCTCCTGTGCTGGGTGGTACCGGTACCTTACACGGTGGGGTAGCAGGGTCCAGAGCACAAGACGCAGAGGGTACAGACACTGGAGCTGTACTGCCTGGGCACATGTCCGTTACTAATTAGCTGTGATCTTGAGCAAGCTACTTAACCCCTTTGTGCCTCAGTTTCTTCAGCTATAAAATGGGGATAATAATAGCACCCACCTTCAGAGCTGTTGTGAGGCTTACATGCGTGAGCATATGCAGCACAGGGCTTTGAATAGAGCCTAGCATGGAAGAAGGATCGGGTGAGTGTTAACTCTGTTTAGTACTGTCTTCACGTGCTTACCAAGTACCGCATGCACGTGTAAGCACACACACATGCTCACACAGTCTTAATCTGATCCTCAGCTTGCCGGGTATCACCCCCTTGTTATAGAGAATAACAAACTGAGGTTTACTGGCCCAAGACCAATCGGCTATGAGTCTTCTGTGAGCCAAAGTGTCCTTCAAGGGCTTCTAAATCACTGAATGGGATCTTAAATTTCCTTCCCTTTACCTATTGGGGAGGTTCCTTAGAGAAAAGATTGTATAAAAAAATGTTCTGAAAAAAATCACATACCTGTAAGCCATATGCAGTAGGGATCGCAACTGTTTAAAGTTTATCTTCCCCGGGTTTTATTACCATTATCTTTTTCTCACATGTCATTATTTCCATCCTCATACTCTTCCTGCTATCTTAAGCTTCCTTCTCTTTTTACTGACTACCCATCTTCAGTTTCTGGGAATGTAAATAAATTATGTCCATTCCTAGCCCCAGAACTTTAAATGAAGGATTTCTTTTGTCACCTTCTGTATTTATCACTTCTGTGCTGTTGCAATGCGATGACCGAGCAGTCACCCTGTAGTAATCCTCCTTCAACTGCAAGAGTGTCTGCAACAAACTGAATGTTCCTGTTGTTAAAATATTAAACTATCTGGGGAAAAGCCTCATCCCTCCTTTATGCATAAGTATGGTAATTGACTCACATGGCCATGGTTGGCCAGCAGAGACATGGTTTCTAGTCTGTACACACTGCTGAGGCAAAGCCAAAGAGAAGAGTAGGGAAATTTGCTGCACGTATGTTAGGGAGGGTCTGAATTAAAAAGAAATTTGAATACGCACAGACGTACGATAAATGATCCATATGTAAAGCTTTTACACATCAAGTTACAATTCTGACTCTCAAGATGAGCTGGCGGATCATTCAGAGGAAAGCTACATTAAACGATTTTTAAGTTTATTTATTTACTTTGAGAGAAGTGGGGGAGGGGTAGAGAGGGAGGGAAAGAGAATCCCAAGCAGGCTCCGAGCTGTCAGCACAGAGCCCGATTCGGGGCTCAAACTCTCCTGTGGTGGGATCATGACCTGAGCAGGTCTGACTATAACGCTCAGCTGCTCAACTCACTGAGCCCCCACATAGAAAAGCTACGCTTTTGAAGATACTGACAAGCAAACTAGCATCATTGAGAGCCACTATTGCTAACTCAGTCTTGTAAGTTCTGCACTTTTCATGCTTTCATTTTTCCAACTTTTTTCTTCTAATTCCCGAATTTATGCATGTTCATTATAAAAATTTTGGAAAATGGGGGAAAGTATAACAGAGTAGAAATAAAATTTTACTCATGACTATCTCACCATCCAGAGAGAGAATCATGGTTAATATTTTGACATAGTAACACGGTAATATTCATATTTTACATATCCTTCTACTAATTAACTTGTCAATAAAAAGTTAAAATTATTTTTTCTTTCAATTTCCCCTTGATTACCAAGCAATGGATGGTCACTGAAATAAAGCCAGAAAGCACAGAAAAGTTGAAAGAAGTATAAACTAAAGCACCTAGCATTGTCCACTTTGGTATATTTTCTTCTACCCTTTCTTTTCATGACTTAAACAAAAATTTTAATGTTTATTTATTTACCTGTTTTTTGAGAGAGAGAGAGAGGGAGAAAGTGAGCAAGGGACAGAGAAAAAGAGAGAGAGAGAGAGAGAGAGAGAATCCTGAGGGGCAGAGAGAGGAGAGGGAGAGAGAGAGAAGTGGGGCTTACTCGGGGCTCATGTTTTACCTGAAGCAGGGCTCGAACTTACCTGATGTGGGACTTGAACTCACAAACTGTGAGATCATGACCTGAGCTGCAAGTCAGATGCTTAGCAACAGAGTCACCCAGGTGCCCTAATGTTTATATATTTTTGAGAAAGAGAGAGAGAGAGAAAGAGAGAGAGCTCACGCACGCGCATGAGTGGGGGAGGGGCAGAGAGACAGAGGGAGACACAGAATCTGAAGCAGGCTCCAGGCTCCAGCTGTCAGCAGAGCCTCACGTGAACCGTGAGATCATGAACCTGAGCTAAATTGGATGCTTAACTGATTGAGCCACCCAGGCGTCCCTATGACTTTTTTGAAAATGTTTTTTAGTATTTATTTATTTTTGAGAGATAGACAGAGTGAGAGCAGGGGAGGGGCAGAGAGAGAGAGAGAGAGAGAGAGAGAGAGAGAGAGAATGAGAGAGAGAAAGATAGTATCCAAAGCAGGCTGCAGGCTCTGAACTGTCAGCACAGAGCCCGATGTGGGGCTCGAACGCACGAACCGTGAGATCATGATCTGAGCCGAAGTCAGACATTCAACCGACTGAGCCACCCAGGTGCCCCAACACACCTTTGATTACCGATGAAGTTGAAATGTTTTCAGATGTTTATGAACCATTTCGTTTTTTTTTGAACTGTCCATTTTCTTTGCTGTACGAGGTATTTTTAAATACATAAATAATGAATTAGTGGAGAGGAGGTTAATCTAAAGCTCGTAAGTATGAGCCCCAGCCATTCCAAACTGGAGTTCTGCTTTACACGGGAGGAGCCAGAAGGTCAATCAGGTCTTTCTCTCTCCTCCCTGCCCCTCATGGCACGCAGTCAATCCCATCTTAAACTGCTATGCATCGATCTGAGCTGCTTAATATCTGATTTAGTGTATTTAGTTTCATAAACCCTTTCTTGATTAAGTATGATGCTTATTTTGGTTTACTGTTTTTCCTGGGCGCAAGGCCACACGGGAATGTAGGAGTAACAGCAGCTAGTGAGATGGACCAACAACAGATTAAAATCTGCTTTGCTTTGCTTTATCTGTAAGAATCTGGAAGTCAACTTGCTGCCTCCAGCCTGCCCACTGACAAGTGGACTGTTGGGAGAAGCCCCTCCCATGTTAACAGTGGCGGCTTCCAATGACCCACGTGGAGTCCTCGCCACTGTGGGCCGTGCAGCTCTTGCGTGGGGGCTGTGAGCGGAGCCCAAGCACAAAATGAGTGGGTCCTCGCACCTCTCCTGTTTCTTTACCTTCACGATTTGGCCACAGTGGGGTCAGAAGGGGGCTATCGAGTAGCAGGTAGCTTTTTCTTTGTTTTTTGTTTTTTTTAAAAACTTTAAAAAAATGTTTATTTTTGATAGAGAGAGGGAGAGAGTGAGGGAGCGAGCACAGGCAGGGGAGCAGCAGAGAGAGAGGGAGACACAGAATCTGGAGCAGGGTAAAGGCTCTGAGCTGTCGGCACAGAGCCCGACGCGGGGCTCGAACCCAGGAACCCACGAACGGCGAGATCATGATCTGAGCCAAAGTCATATGCTCAACCGCCTGAGCCACCCAGGCGCCCCGGCAAGGTAGATTTTTCTTAACCTGCGCTCTGAAGATTCTAATTACTCACACAAACCTGGATATGAAGCTGACATCAGCTTCCTTCAGAGTCACTTAGAAAATCTCGGTCAGCCTGAGTCCCTTCCCTTTCTGAGCTGACACCCTATACTTAGCAATTACAGTTAAGTGGCCACGCAGGCAGTGCTGTGGTGCAGGAACACGCCAGGGTGAATTACACACCCTCCCTCCCGTCTAACCAGAGCCTACTGACTACCTGCTTCCTTCTTTCCCTCCTTGGATATTTATTTAGTGCTTCTTGTGTTAGGTGCAGTGGATGACCCAAATACATGCATGGCATATCCCCTGCTCTCAGTGAGCTTGTAGTGCAGTGGGGGAGACACACGAGGCCTACGGCTAACTATAAAATGAGAGGGAAAGTGACAATGACCACAAGAGATAGCGAAGAAAAAGCCACAGAGGCCCTTCCATGTAGTCCCACTTTCAGGCCTTTCCCTGAGGAGCCGTCGGAGACTCAAAGCCATGGACACTGCCAAAAGCACTGAGCGAAAGCACAGTAGTGAATCCCAAGGCCCGTGCGCATTGCTGTCACACTTATACAGTGATATGTGATCACTCTAGAGACAGCATACCCCCCAATCTCACAATTACCCTTGATGGGAGGTATCCCTTCCTACTTCATAATGTGTAGAAACTAGAAATAATTTCATTAGCCAGAAAATACACTCATGTGCTAAGCCTGTTCCTTAAAGAGGAGATTCATCTTTCTAGCAACAGAGGGCATCTTGGTAGTGTCCACGTTTACGGTGTAGCTCCCAGGTCTGTGCCCCTGAAACTGCGTCCCCACTGGGCCCTGGACACCTGACCACAGGGAGCAGTGGCTGACATTCTGTAATCTGTTCCACCCTTAGCTCTCGAACCTCTGCCTTGCCGCCACTGCCCCTGAGAGCAGCTGTCCTTTACCTGGCCAGCAGCCCTCTGGTTGTTGTGGACATCTACCTATTCAGGACCGACCTGAGCTAGAATGTGGCCATCAGGAGACACTCTCACCTAAGGACTCTGTTACCGGTGATATCGGAACAGGGAACCCAGAGTTGAGGGTCAATTCCATGCACCTGTTCTGGTGTGTTTCTAACTAAGATCAAACACATTCAGTATATAGAAGTCCTTTCATAGCTTCCCAAATAAATACTCATTTAATACGTAATTACTGAGCCTCTAGAATGTAGACACAGTCCTTCTCGTGGAACTCACCACAACTTCCCGAAACGGACAGATGCACCCCTTCCTTGAGAAAGTAAAGGCAGCCGGTGTGGCTCTGCAGGTGAGTGACAAGAGCAGAAGGTACAATTGCTGGCCTTTTATATAACCTACCTAACAGGGTGAAACTACCGAGGAGACAGAAGGTTCTCGGCGAGGGTAAGGGACACTGAGAAAGGGCCACGAATGGAGGGGGGTGGGCCGACAGAAGTTAATAAATTAAGAAGCAAATGAAGAAGGAAGACGTGAATCTGGGTGTTTGTCTAAGCATCCTGAAGACAGGAACCTTATTTATCTTGTTCCTGGCTGCACCCCTGGTGCAGAGAACACTGCTCAGCAAGCAACAGGTGCTCAAAAGATACATTTTAAGCGAATGACTGTTGGGACAGTAAGAATCATGACAATAATAAGGAAATTGGCCACTATCAACTGAGCACCTACCCCGTGCCACACCTGTGCCAGGTGCTTGGCCAGACTAACCTGAATCCAACAACATGCGAAGCTGGCATTGTTCTCCTCGCTTCACTGATGAGGAATCGAGGAATTAGGAGGTAGACAGAGGTTCATAAAACACCCAAGGTCTCTTGCGCACAGATGGACTTAAATGCATACCAGTGTCTGTCCGGAGCCTGTGTTTTCCCTGCTGTGTCACTGCCTCTCAAGCATGAATGTACTAGTAACTCAGGCTCCAGGCCCTTCCAGATGACTGGGCCACTGTGGGGTCTCCTGCTGTCATCATGCTTAGTCATGAAGCCCAAGCAGCCCCACGGGAAGGAAGCGCAGGTGCGCCACAAGGGGGCCAGCACGGGTGCACACCTATGAAGCGTGTTGACTGAAAGCGCCTTGTGTGTCGAGGCCTGCTTGGCCCAGTGGTGCGAACGAGGCCACTGTGACAGCTTCCGTCTCCATGTCCAGTGAACTCATTTCCGTGGCTTAGAGATACACCCGGTCCGAGGCAGCCATGTCAGAGATGCATTTACTAGTTTCAGAAAAGGTGGCTGTGAACCGTGGGTGGCTCAGTAAAACCAGTTGGTGACACTAGGAAAGCAATCCAAGCATGTCGCAATAATGGCCCGCAGCAGCTTCCCAGGACAAGACCATGCCACCTTCTAACCCAAACTGGGGTGATCAGAGCTCCTCGACCTAAGATCTTTTCTTCAAAAAAAACCATTAAAAATTCTCCCCTTAAGACTTTCTCAGAACCTTCTCCCCATCTCTGTTTTTTTTTTTTAAATTTTTTTTTTCAATGTTTATTTATTTTTGGGACAGAGAGAGACAGAGCATGAACGGGGGAGGGGCGGAGAGAGAGGGAGACACAGAATCGGAAACAGGCTCCAGGCTCTGAGCCATCAGCCCAGAGCCCGACGCGGGGCTCGAACTCACGGACCGCGAGATCGTGACCTGGCTGAAGTCGGACGCTTAACCGACTGCGCCACCCAGGCGCCCCTCTGTTTTTTTTTTTAAAGGCAGGTTGATAAGGTACATAGCTACTATTATTTCTGAAAATTACTAAGACCTTAAAAGACTAGGGCCACATTCAGAATATCTATGCAACTTTGATCCTGTTCAGAAAATTACAATTGGGCACAGAGGTATTCTTAGAACCAGCACTTAAGCAAGTTTGTGTTTAGAATGGTTAGAATATAGTTTGTTTTCAAGGCAAGTGGTTGCTAAATCTCCTTCCCTCTCGGGGTGCCTGGGTGGCGCAATCGGTTGAGCGTCCGACTTCAGCCAGGTCACGATCTCGTGGTCCGTGAGTTCGAGCCCCGCGTCGGGCTCTGGGCTGATGGCTCAGAGCCTGGAGCCTGTTTCCGATTCTGTGTCTCCCTCTCTCTCTGCCCCTCCCCCGTTCATGCTCTGTCTCTCTCTGTCCCAAAAATAAATAAACGTTGAAAAAAAAGTTAAAAAAAAAAATCTCCTTCCCTCTCTGTGAGAGTCTTCTCTGCCTCTAGACTCTTCCGTCTACAAATTGTCATCTTCATGGCATACAGCTGTCTTTCCAGAACACAAGTCTGATTAGTTCGCTCGCTTTATACAACCTACCAACTTCTTCTATATAGTATATGTCAGGTGGCTATGGGATTTATCATCTGTCTGGGCCACTCCTGAGAGTTAAAGGGACAGCTCTATCAATTATTATGTTGGGGCAACAGGCCTAACCAGGCCTGTCCCTGGCAAGCGAGGATCTATGGTCATCCCACAAAGAAGGTGCCTGTCAGCTCTCCCTGACCCTTCCCCACCCACACCAGCTTCCCAGAGGTACCTGCCCTTCCTGCACTTCCCAGAAGCACACCTCAGCTCTGGTTAACTTCTCTGCTGGATGAGTGAGTGTTCCTGCTCCCAGACCAGCTCCCAGAACAGCCTCACACATTCTCCGAGGCAGAGGTTGGTGGGGGGGGAGGCATGCAGTTTTAATAAGCCTTTCCTGGATTATCAGTATTTGTATTTATACACACTTCCCTCTCCAGGTTGTGAGCTCCTAAAGGTCAGGGGACTGAAATCACCCTGTGGATACCCCCAGTGTATAAAGAAGGGTGTTTCATCTGTCTTAGGTGCTCAGTGAATGTTAGCTGATAATGAATGAACAAATTCCATGACTAGAGAATGTTGCCTTTCCAATAAATACAGAGTTCTGGGTTATAAATAAATGTTTATGACTATCGTGTTTTATTAAGAGTCACCGACTGTCTGGCTATCATGGAAACTTCAGTCAATTTCCACATACGTGAGTGTATGGAAAAATAGTATATGAGTAATTTGTTTTCTCGGTGGTGAAGACGGTAACAGGCATATTTCATTTCCATTGTTCACTGGGGATCGTATTGCTCTGGGCCAAAATGCTGAACCTGCCGAGTGGTGACTAATGTCAGAAGTGCTCTGAGTTGTGTTGGGCCCAAGGGCACGCAGGGCTCCTAGCCTTTAATTCATATGTGGTGCTCTCAGACCCGCGACAAATTGCGGATCACTGTTTGCTACAGAGAAGACACGGTGTGAATTCTTGTGTGGCCCTTCCCTATCCAACCTGTTTCTTACAGTGGTGAACACCCAAGGGAAGTGGAAGGAAACTCCCCGAAGAAGACTGAAAAATGTCACCTCCCACGGGGTGAGCAATGGAGTACACACCCAGCAGTGTGAATTCCCTGTCTCGGTAATGTTTTCCCTCTCCCAAAGCCTTAATCTTGAAGTGATGAGCAATGATTGGTAAACTCTTAAATCTAGAGAAATCTGCATTTCCAGTTACCTTACAGAGTGAGGAAGAAAATGCCCCTCAGTAGTCATCCCCTATGACAGCTTTTTGACTGGCGTTGATCCTTGGCACACCTAACTGCATATAGTAGAGAGGCAGAGAGTAAGATCCGTGAATAAAGGAGACATGAAAGGTCAGAGGCGAGTCTATGAAAGTGTCACAGGTGAGTCACTAGGTGGTGGTGGCTGTTCCCACAGCCCCTGAGAACCAGAAGAAACCACAGCACAGGGAATTTTGGTTTAGAAACAGGACAAAATTTCCTGAGTGGGATGTTTAAGATCATTAAATAAATCACCAAGGGAGCTGGAGGTCCTTTAAAACAGAGCAGTTACCAAGCAGTCAGGGATGAGTTCTGTTTAAACCTGACCACTGCCTTGAACTCACGGGGATCATTAAGCTCTTCCCAAACCCACAGTCTCTCACGATACTCCATTAACTGCCAGCGAAAGATGAGCAGAACTCAGAACCAGAGGGGCCTCAAGAGGTCGTCTGACTGGCTTTCGTCAACCAGTATTTTTAGGGTTCACTAAGGACGAAAAGCAGTAATACCTGGAGGTGCCATCATTTCACCTGTCTCTGACAGTCAAGAACTTGTCCTAATGTTGAGTCAAACTTTCTTGGTTGTAAGATGGGGACAAGACATGTAAACACTTATCCACAATAAGCTAAGATCATCGCACTTTCTCAGGCTTTTCTAGGCTCCTCATGCTTCCAAAGCCATTGCTGGAAAGTTCAAGAAAATCTAAAAGACTGGGTGAAATCTGACTTTGACATGACTGCTCTGTACCCAGGTGGATTCTACAATGCCAAGTTTTGGGGTCTGAGGTATTAAATATTAAAAATTTTTTGTTTTAATGTTTTTATTTTGAGAATAAAATATTTTTATTTATGAGAGAGAGAGAGAGAGAGAGAGAGAGAGAGAGAGAGAGAGAGAAAGAGCACGAGTGAGGTAGGAACAGAGAGAGAGGGAGACACAGAGAGCAGGCTCCAGGCTCTGAGCTGTCAGCACAGAGCCCAATGCGGGGCTCGAACTCATGGACTGTCAGATCATGACCTGAGCCGCAGTAGGACACTCAACCAACTGAACCACTCAGGTGCCCCAATATTGAGGAGTTAGGGATGGAACATGGATGGAATTTTTACACATTTCTGCTCCACACTCTCTCTCTCTCTCTCTCTCTCTCTCTCAGCCATAGCTAAGCTTCCAAGAATGCAAGCCACAGGGGGCACAGCTCTGTTGCTGGGGAGGTAAGGGAAAGAAGTAACACACTTTTTACCCCAGGCTCCAGGGAGGACAGTGTCTGGGAGGCGGAAGGTGGGGCAGAAGGAGAATCAGAAGTCACAGCAGTAAACAGGCTAAGAGGATGGAGGGAAAAGGGAATAAAAACACACAGAAGAACTTCTCCTGAAAGTAACCCCAACCACTTGGAGGAGGCCTTGGAAGGATCTTTCTCCTGCTCCTGCTACAGTAGGTGAGTCAGCAGGACGCGTGCTAGCTGGGATGGAGAATGAACGCAAAGGGGTGGGAGGGGGTAGGGACCTGCTGGGAAGGTAGGTCATTGCCAATGAACTGACCACAGGTTTCTAGCTAAAACATATACTTGCAGCCCCCACCCAGCCCTCCCTCAGCTGTCACCTTCTCAGTTAGCACCTATCCCTATGGCTGCCGTCCTTCTGGTCCTTCTGACTGGCTCCTTCAGCAAGCCTTTCTTCCTTGCCTGGAGCTCTCCGTTCCATCAAGGTTGCCAAATGGCCTAGAAAAACCGCAAAGGCTGGTAGAGACTGGGGTGGTTTTCTAGAAGGCGAAAGAGGATAGGGAATTTGTTTTATGTTTATTTATGTTTGAGAGAGCAGGAGTGGGGGAGGGGCAGAGAGAGAGGGAGACACAGAATCCAAAGCAAGACCCAGGCTATGAGCTTTCAGCACAGAGCCTGACGTGGGGCTCGAACTCATGTGAGATAAAGACCTGAGCCAAAGTCGGACGCTTAACCGACTGAGCTACCCAGGCACCCCTAAATGCAAATTAAATTAAAAAAATGTTTATTTATTTTAAGGGAGAGACAAAGAGCCTGAGTGCAAGTGGGGGACGGATGGAGAGGGATGGAGAGAGTGAATCCCAATCCCAAGCTGACAGCACAGAACCCAACGAGGGGTTCGAACCCATGAAACTGTGAGATCACAATCTGAGCCGAAACCAAGAGTCGGTCGCTTACCTGACTGAGCCACCCAGGAGCCTCTCAAATTAAATTAAATTAGAAATGTTCAAACTCCTACAGGTCAAGAAAGGAACTGACAACTAACCTTTTCTTTTGCCACCTGCTGGCACATTTTAACGTGGAAAATTCTTGGTATTATTTTGACAAAATAAGACTTTTAACATCCTCCCCCCACCAACCTACCACTGTTCAATTAATTTGGGGGAATCAAAAAGCACTTCCATTCCACATGCAGAAAATCCGACGCTGTTGAAGTGACTGAAATCATTACCCTTTTATTCTTTAACAAAGTAACCCACGCAGAGGACTGGAAAAACCCCACAAAACTAAAAGCAACGGTCCCTTGACCCGCTGCTCCTTTCTTTGGTGCTTGTTTCGGATCGCTTCTATTTCTAGTTCTTCAATCACTGAATAATATGCTTAGGCTGTTCTTTCTGACTTTATCAGGTTTAGACGTTAGCCTCTGTCTTCCTTTCATGGCAGATCTGCATGTCTATCACTAGGAAGCCCCTCTCTCCTCCTCATCTATACCTTCATCAGTACAGCTCTATCACTCTTGATCATCTTTATTACTTTAAATAACAGATGCATCCTTTTCACTTTATTCTGTCAAGAAACCATTTCTTTCTGGCTCACCATGTGAAGTAAGGATATCGGCATCCAGCTCCTTTTAGCGCTTCTGGCTTCCCTCCAGCTCCTGCCTCCTGTCAGCTGTACTTTCATATGCTTGGGGGCTGAGAAGAATGCGTCTTTTGTGACATCTCCCGTCATGGGCTCTTGACTGTACCTCCAAAAGGTGCTTCTGTCTCAGACACCCCTCTCTCAGTCAGTGCTACCCCAGCTACCAGGGGCTCCGGCCAGGTATCAGTCCTGTGGTCCCCTTCTGTCTCACATGAGCCCTGTCATTCTCACTGTGTCCACTGCTAACATGCTAGTGCAGGTGACCACCTTTGATGTTCCGGACCAGCCATGCCCTTGTCCCTGCTACAGTCCATCCTCTACAAAATGGCCGGGGTGATTTTCTTTCCTGAAACATAAATCAGCTCACATTGCTCCCCTTGCTAAAAAAATAGTCTCTCTCCCTGCAACCCCCTCACTGTTGCCCATAAGGCCTTAAGTGATCTGCCCTGGGCTATCTCTAACTTCCATTCCCTGCCCTCCCCCCTCAGGCACACTGCTCCAGCAGGACTGGCCCTTATCTTTTGACCATCACAGAGAATTCCAGTTTTAGGAAGCTTGCTCCTGCTTGGGAGAACCCCCGGTCTTTTCCCTGTCATTATTTAAATCCTAACTGGAGCGTCCCTTCTTCTGAGAGGTCTTTCATGGCAGCAGAGAAACCTCCCGACCCCAGCTATGCTCTATCATCATGTTATCCTTCTTCTTCATGGACTCGAGACATTATTTTACTGATTTATGTGTGTTTATTGTTTACCTCCCTTCCTAGAATGTGAGTGCTGAGGGCTACTTTGTTCACTGCCTGCATCCCGGTCACCTAGAGGAGTGCGCCTGGAATATAAAAAGCATTAAAAAGATTCATTATTACCAACTCGTGTTTTGGTAGGGTCTCTATGCTTTGTGTAAGATTAAGTTCAAAAGCTGGAAATCAAGCAGTGTTTTATTATTGCAACCATGTATTATTCATTACTTAATGGAGTGCGTAAGTAATGTCCCCAAATACATTCTCTCTTAAACTCCACCCACGCCCCCCATTTACAAATTGCCTTTTCTCTTTCATGATCTAGTTTTTACGGTTAGATAAAACCCTCTGAATCCCCCTTTCCTTAGGTACCATTCATTGAAGTCCTCTACCTCCTTGCTCTGAGCTACACTGATTCCACACCTGCCACTTGGACTTTATTTCCCTCGTGATTTGGACCTACTACCTCTCGGCTCTCATCTCTTCCTGCTTCTTCTTTTATTACCGTAGTTTGTTGGAATACATCTTCAGAACATTTCCTAAGAAAGGGTGTATGAAAAGTCCCTGTTTGTCCGATTGTGTTGTTTCCCTTTCTCACCTTTTCCTTTCTTTTTCTTTATTAAAGATTTTTTTTTTAAGTAATGCCTACACCCTACCTGGGGCTCGAACTCACAGCCCTGAGATCAAGGGTCACAGGGTCACAAGGGTCTACTGACTGAGCCAGCCAGGTGCCCCCTGTTTTCTTTCTTTCTTTGCTTGCTTGCTTGCTTCCTTCCTTCCAACTTCACACTGGACTGACACTTCCCTGCTGGGTAAAGAATTATCTGGTTTGACAACACTTTCTCCTCAGGGCTTTAAACACAATTTTCCATTGCCTTTTGGCACTCACTATAAGGGGAGAGAATTCACATGTCCACACTTTTAGGTATAATTCCAGTCTCAATTAAGACTTCGCACAAAAGATGTTTACAGTAGACAGAGGGAACACAATTGTATCAGTCCTGGCAAGGAATGGTTGCTCAGACTGGTGCATACAAGACAAAATTACGTCAGGTTAGCAAATTTAACTGACTCTGTTTGAGTTATAGTATGTTAAGCAAATAAACTCAGTTTGATTCCTTCCAAATGTAGGCACTGCGTCTACACATTGTTCTCTTGATCAGGCTACCTACCGTCCTGCGTCGTTCCTAATACTTTTCTTAGCAAACCTCTTCTTTCCAGTACTCCCAGTTCACTTTCATGGCCTTTGGCACAAGTGCAACTGCTTTTCGTTACCCATTTGCACACTTGGTGTGGTAAGGAACGGGGTCTGGCTTACTGCTGTATCTCTGGCACCTAACTAACCTAGACAAGGCCTGGCATTTTTGAGCCGGGGCTCATTGTCATAGGCTGGGGAAATGAAAGCAAAGGCATACAAGGTGAGCTGCTGTTGAAGCCCAGAGAAAGTCAAGACGCTTACCCTTCTCGAGCTTTTTAGGCCCCTGGTCCTAACATAAAGGCAGTGGCTCTGAGAGATCATGAGCTTTGGAGTTGGAGAACTTGAATCTGACTCTGCTTTGCCACTTATCAGCTGTGTCATCTTGGGTAAATCATTTATATGTTCTGCTTTTATTTATTTTTAAATTTTAATTCATTTATGTGTTTGGAACCCCACTTTCTTCCTGTAAAATGGGGGTAAGTACATCTACTTTGTTGTAGAGGAACTTTGAGGATTAAATCACATACTTTATATAAACTGGCACAATAGTAGGATCTTTTTTTAAAAATTTTTTTTAATGTTTATTTATTTTTGAGAGAGACAGAGACAGAATGCGAGTGGGTTAGGGGCAGAGAGAGAGGGAGACACAGAATTGGAAGCAGGCTCCAGGCTCCGAGCTGTCAGCACAGAGCCCGACGTGGGGCTCAAACTCATGAGCTGTGAGATCATGACCTGAGCCAAAGTTGGACGCTGAACCGACTGAGCCACCCAGGTGCCCCCACAATAGTAGGATCTTAAGAAGCAGTTGTTGCTATTATTGATACAAATAAAAGCCATAAAAAGTGGACACATAGAAATCAAACCTAAAGCACTAATTTGGATGAAAAATCCAGTCCATATTCTGTGAAATAAGACTAAGCATGACAAAAATATTCTAGAGTAAAACTGAAATAATTAAGAAGTATCTAAATGATCTGAGGTTCCTTTCGGTCCAGACCAAATGTCCTTCATGTTTCCTGTGGCTCTGCCCCTACCGCCATCGACTGATCTGGTCTATATAGCTCCGTCCATTAAAAAATCATTAGGCAGAAGCCTCAAGCTACCAAGTCTTACATTCGATTTCTTTTGAATCCTTTTACTTAGTGATGAACATTTTGAGTAAAAGGTAGAAATTAATAAGGTGTTATTATAAGTTTTACATTTATAATATGCTTTGATTACACAAGATTAAATATACATGTGGTGTGACTGCATACAACACGGGAAGTGACTGTTGGGGTGATTTACGGATATCGACCTCATTATTTTAGTCCTATTGGATGTGGTGAGTGCTCTGTCTGCCCAGGGGCTTCCTCTTTCCATCCCATTCCCTCCAGGTGGTCTTGCCTCTATTACCTTTTGAGGGTTCCTGTTCCTTTCCTTTGGAGCTTGCCCAGATGGCTGCCCCTTGGGGAGATGACAGCTAGCCTGAAGGATCCGGAATGAACTCATCACACAGACTGGAGGATTCCCAGGCCGCCTCTCTGCTCAACTACCCCGAGTGGCAGCCAGCCCAGAGTGTGTTCATGTACCCACAGCAATGGAAAAGAGAAGAGGACTTTTGAAAAGGTAGGTTCCCGTTATGCTTAACCTCAAGGAAGCGTCGTTTTATTTTGGTTTGTGGTCAATCAATGCCCTCCCCTGAGAGACGCGGCAACAGGGGAGGTGCAGAAACAAGGCAGGCAGGAACCTCAAAGCCACAAAAAGCCTTACATTTGATTCCTTTTTGCCTACTAAAGGGAATCCACTAATAGAATAAGAGAACAAAACTGCAATACACTTAGCTTGCTGCCACGTAGATCAGGGGTGAGGCAAGGAGAAGGAAGAGGAAGCATGTCAAGCATCTGTTTTCTCAAATGTGCAAGACAAAGAACAGCATGGAACCGGCAAGCTTGCCACTCTGCCCTATTTGCTATTTGGGTTCCAAGGACTGGAACTGATGGCAAAGTTTTGAAGCTTTATATTTAAAGGAACGTGGGTCCCCTGACCCTCTTACCCCTCTGTCCAGGATGGACACAACACAGGACAGCCGCTTTAGGAATCTGCATTAGCCACCTGCCAAGGCTTCCTGAGGACAATGTGATGTTCTAACTCTAATCTTTTATATAATAAAGGTGGAAGAGATTTCTCAATGGTACAAAACTCTAAAGAAAATTCGGTAACACATATCAAAGACACCTCACACCCTGTTCAGGATATCAAAATCACTTATCGGACTAAATATGATGGTAGTCCGTGTGCCTAAGAAGTGTGCTTCTACAAGTTAGTATCCGTATTTTCTCAATCTGATAAACATCAGCTTTGATTTATGACTGCTACTCCTTTAAAAAGAGTCAGTGACTCAGAGCAGAGATAATGTGCAATATCTAATAGTTAATCAAGACATGTCAGGTGCTCGGATGTTTATTTTATACCTTTCATTTTGCCAAAGGTGTCCTTTCAGGTTTGAGTTCTGTTCTTCTGAACAGATGGCTATCATGTAACTAACAATGCTGAGTTTATTTACCAAGGATTTGTGGTCTAGTCACAAAAAAGTGAATATGATTGACTTTCCACTGGTGACAGGTGAAAACTGAGCCTAAATAAGAGGCCGGCAGATGGAACTCTGAACATTCAGAAAGAGGTTTCAAAGAGACCCTAGAGTTGGTTGTTAGAATGCTTCGGTTTATAAAACATAAGAAATGCTTGGCAGAAATTGTATATAAGAAGGTAACAGAATATGGCTTTGAAATTTCATATATATAAAATAAGTTACTTGGTGAAAATATTTCCCTTTGTTAGTGGTCCTAAGTTCTTTTTTCAACCACATGAGAGGTCCAATAAGCTGCTATCAAATGACAGGCGGTTCCACGGGTAGTGAGTCTCAAGGCTATCAGAATCCCTGTGTGCACAGGGTTTAAGAACTGCACCCTGGTCTTCTCAGGACCCCCAACTACTTCCCAATGACAGAATTACTGCTTTTATGGCCAGCAGAGTAACAACTGTAGAACTTTGCTCACCCGGGAATTGGGATTAGCCAGCTGAGTTTAGAACACATCTGCAACTGGTTTCAGGTTCTTACACCACACACGGCAGGAACTGGTCTTTTTGAAAATGTATGGTACAAAAAAAATTAAACTTTTGAGTTTAAAACCATAGAATTTCACATAGAAAGAGATGGTAATATTTTAAAGATCAGACTATACTTCCATTCAATCTTATTATTATTTTTTAATAACTTGGCTTTTGCCCCCAGTGCTTTACTAACGGCACTTCCAAAGGCCACCAAGTCAAATGGACTTTTCTGGGGCTTAATCCCCTTCGCTGGTGAGGCATCTGGCCATGTTGCTCCTCTTCTTTCCAAGAGATGACTTCACCCAAGCCTCCTTCTATCCTGCTGACCTCCCACCCATGACACCCAGGAGTTGCCTCGGGTTCCAACCTGGTCCCTCTTTTCAGTCTACATGTTCTCCTTGGTGACTTCTTCCAGCTTTGGCATCAATTCAAACTCATTAAACTGCCTTCCAGTCTTTGATGATCGGTCATTCTTCCACACCTTTCTGGTAGTATTTCTTTTCTTTTTAAATGTTTATTTATTTATTTTGAGAGAGGGGGAGAGGGAGAGAGGGAGAGAGGGGGGAGAGAAGGCTGGAGAGAGAGAGAGAGAGGAGAGAGAGAGAGAGAGAGAGAGAGAGAGAGAGAGAATATATATATCCCAAGCAGGCTCTGGGCTTTGAGCATGGAACCCGACTCGGGGCTCGATCTCAAGAACTGTGAGATCATGACCTGAGCTGAAATCAAGAGTCAGAGTCATGACTGAGCTCCCCCAGGAGCACCCTTTCTGCTAGTGTTTCTTGCCACTCCCATCCACACAGCCTCTCAGGCCGCCACACGGGACTACTTCTCACTGTTCTCAGACAGGACCCACGTGCTTTCAAATATTTCCTTTATGGCTTTGTTTATGCTTTCTTCTACCCAAAATACACTGCCCCATCTCATCTGCACATCCCTCCCTAGGCCCCAGATCCCAGGCCCACGTTTGTTAACTGCGTTATTGACATATCACTGATATACGATAAACTCCACATATTTCAAGTATGTAACCTGACTAGTTTTGAGGTGTGTGTATACCTATGAAAGTATCACCACACTCAACATACCCATCACCTCCAAAAAAAGTTTTCCAGTGCTCCTTTGCAATCCTGTCTTCCTGCCCCTCCCCGCTCACTCTCTTTTCCTAGACAACCACTAATCTGGTTCCTGTTACTATAATTTGTATTTCCTAGATTTTATATCAATGAAGTCATAGTATGTACACTTTTCAGGTGGACTTCTTTCACTAAGCATTTGTTTTGAAATGAATTTTGAAATTCACCCATGTGGTAGTGTGGTTGCACAGTTCATGTTTTTCATTTCTGAGTAGGGGTCGCCTAGATGGACCACACTTTACTTATCCATTCACCTGCTAATGGACGTTTGGATTGTTCCTTGGTATTTGGTTGCTACAAATAAAGCTGCTGTGAACACTTGTGTGTAAGTCTTTACGTGGACATTTGCTTTCATTTCTCTTGGTTAAATACCTCACAGTGGCATGACTTGAAATATATGGCAGGCATGTGTTTAAACTAAAAAAAAACACACTGCCAAATTATTTCCCAAAGTGATACAATAAAGGTGACAATATAAATTATTCAATTAATACAAATTTCCCAAATGGACAGTACAGTTATCCAAAAATTGTTCAATAGCACCAAATCCTATCTTAGGGAGAAAGCATTCAGTCTTTCATTATTAAATACAGTAGCTTTAGATTTTTCATAGATGCCCTTTATCAAATTAAGGAAGTTACTTCTATTGTTAGTTGGCTGGAGTTTTTATCAGAAATGAATGTTGAATCTTGTCAAGTGCTTTTTCTGCATCTACTGAAATATCTGACAGTTTTTCCTTTTAGTTTTATTTATATGGTAAATTACATACATTGATTTTTACATCTCCATTTCCAATGAATACTGCTGTAGTTGTCTTTCCTTATCATATTTGCTTCTGGTTTTGGTATCAGGGTAAGGCTGGCCTCAGAGGATGAGTTGGGAAGTATCCCCTCAATTTTCTGGAAGAGTCTGTACCGAACTTGTATAATTTCTTTCATAAGAATATAGAATTCACACCGGTGAAGCCATCTGGACTTGGAGATTTCTTTGTGGGAAAGTTTTAATTACTAATTTAACTTCTTTAAGAGGCACAGAACTATTCTGGTTATTTATTTCCTCTTGTGTGACCTTGGGAAGTTTGCTCCTTGCAAGGAATTTGTCCATAAGTCATCAGACTTACGGGCGTAAAATATTAATAAAGATATTCCTGGTTATCTTTTTAATATCTACAGAATCAGCATGCATGTCTCATCTTGGTATTGGTAATTAGTGTCTTCGGTTCTTCCTCATTACCTGACTAGATGCTTATCAATTTTATTTTGGTCTCATTGATATTTGCTCTTGTTTTTCTGTTTTCTGTCTCATTGATTTCGGCTCTGATCTTTATTATTGTGTTTCTTCTGTTTGCTTTGGTCTAATTCGCTCTTATTTTTTTTAGTTACTTGAAATGGAAGCTGAGGTTACTTATTTGAGACCTTTCTTCTTTTCTATTCTAGGTATTTAGTGCTATAAATTTCCACCTGAGTGTTCTTTGAGCAGCATTACACAAATGTTGATATGCTGTGTTTTTATCTTAATGCAGTTCAAAATGCTTTCTATCCGTCCTTTTAATTACCTCTTTCACCCCTGGGTTACTTTGAAGTGTGTTATTTAGCTTCCAATTATTTAGGGATTTAGCAGAGATCTTTTTGTTATTATTTCATTATGGCTGGGATCTATGAATCCATTATATTAATTGTGACCTGTGTCATGGTCCAGACAGAATGCAGTCTATCTTGGGAGATATGTCTGGAAAGAATGTGGGTTCTGATGCTGTTAGGCAGAATGCTCTATAAATGCTAATTAGGACAATTTGGTTGATAGTGTTCTTCAGGTTTTCTATATGCTTTCTGTTGATTTGTTCTATCAGTTATTGAGAGAGGGGTATTGAACTTGGATTTGTCCATTTTTCCCTGCAGTTCTACCAGTTTTTGCTCCCTGTATTTTGAAACTCTTATTAGAGGCATAAACATTTAGGTTTGTTATATTCTCTTCAGGAATTGACCCAATATTACTTTGTTACTGCTATTTTTTAAACTGATAATTGTCTTTTAAAAAGAATTAAATAACAAGGAAAGAATCTGATAATATTTACTCATGTAGCACTTATTTCTAATGACCTTTATTCATTTGTGGAGATCTATATTTCCATGTGCTATATATAATTTATTTGTTTATTTATTTTTTATTTTAGAGAGAAAGAGTGAGAGCAGGGGAGAGGGGCAGGAGAGGGGGAGAGAGAGAGAGAGAGAGAGAGAGAGAGAGAGAGAGAGAGAGAGAGAGAAAACAGAATCCATGCCAGTGTGGAGCCAGATACAGGGCTTGATCCCAGGACTCTGGGATCATGACCTGACCCGAAATCAAGAGTCAGATGTTCAACCAACTGAGTCACCCAGGTGGTCCAAACCTTTTTTTTTTTAAGTTTTTTTTTTTTTTGAGAGAGAGAGAGAGAGAGAGAGAGAGAGAGAGAGAGAGAGAATATGAATGAATGAATGGGGGAGGGGCAGAGAGAGAAGGAGACAGAGAATCCCAAGCAGGCTCCCCACTAGCAGCACAGAGCCCTACGTGGGGCTCAAACTCACAAACTGTGAGATCATGACCAAGAGTCAGATGCTTAACCTGTTGAGCCACCCAGGTGCCCTCCATGTGCTCTATTTTTATTCTGCCTAATGGACAAAGTCTTCAATTCATCTTCATTTTGAAAGGTAGTATTGCTCGGTATAGAATTGTAAGTTGACAGTTTTTTCCATTGGTATTTCCATTGGAAAGATGTTGTTCTGGGGTGTGTGGCTGGCTCAGTTGGTAGATCATGCAACTCTTAATCTCAGGGTCATGGGTTTGAGCCCCATATTGGGTGTAGAGATTACTAAAAAAATAAACTTAAAAACCAAGAAGATGCTGTTCCATTGTTTTCTCGCTTTCATTGTAACTAATGAGAAATCTGCGATATCTTTATCTTTTTTCCTTTGTACATACTATGTCTTTTTCCTCTGGCAGCTTTTAATATTTAATTTTTTACTATTGGTTTTGGGCAATCTGTGATATGCCTTGGTGTAGTTTCTTCATGATTTCTTGCATGTAACTTTTAGGATCTGTGGGTTTATAAAATTTTTGTTAAATTTGGAAAATTTTCAGCCATTATTTCTTCAAATTTTTTTCACTCTTCCCCTCCTTTGGTGGGGACTTCATTTACACATGAAGTTGTTCCACAGTTCACTGGTGATCTATTTCTTTTCCAAAAAATTTCTCTTTCTTGCCTGTGTTTCATTTTGGATGGTTTCTACTGCTGGGTCTTCAAGTTCACTAGACTTTATTTCTGCAATGCCTAATATGCTGTTAAATCCATCCAGTGTATTTTCATGTCTAACACTGTAGTTTTCACTTCTGGAAGTTTGATTTGGGTCTTTTTGGATACCTTCTGTGTCTTCAACGGTTATAATGCAGTGATAATAACCATTTTAATAGCCTTGTTGGCTATTTCTAACATCTGTGGCAATTCTGAGTTGGTTTTGATTGATTTTTCTTCTCATATTGGGTTGTATTTTTCTGCTTTCCTGCAGGCCTGCTATTTTGATTGAATGCCAGATATTGTGAAATTTACCTACTTACATGCTGGATAATTTTGTATTCCTTTAAATATACTTGAGCTTTTTCTGGGCTGAAATTATTTGGAAATAATTTGATCTTTTTTTTTTTTAAGTTTTTATTCATTTTTTTAAAGTAACCTCTATACCCAACATGGGGTGTGAATTCCCCACCCTGAGATCAAGAGTTGCAGTCTCTACTGAATGAGCCAGGCAGACGCCCCTAATTTGATCTTTTTGGGTCTTGCTTTTAAGATTTGTTAGAGGAGGGGCACCTGGGTGGCTCATTCAGTTAAGTGTCCAAATTTGGCCATCATGATCTCGTGGTTCATGAGTTCCAGCCCTGCATCAGGCTCTCTGCTGTCACTGAGGAACTTCCTTCGGATCCTCTGTTCCCCTCTCTGCCCCTCCCCTGATCACATTCTCCCTCCCTCCCTCCCTCCCTCCCTCCCTCTCTCTCTCTCTCTCAAAAAATAAATAAATAAATGAATGAATGAATAAATAAATAAATAAAACTTAAACACAACAAAAGGCTTTATCAGGGGAAGCCAGAGCAGTGTTAAATCTAGGGCTAATTATTCCCTAGTACTTAAACAAGACCCTTCTGCATGCTATATGTAATGCCCTGTTAATTATGAAGTTTTCCAGTCTTGCTACTGGGGACTGGCACTACTCCTCACTCTCTGTGAGTGCCAGGCATGATCACTGTTGACATTTTTGCATTATTCTTTTTTTTCTCAGGTAGTTTTCTAATACACATGCACTGATCAGTGTTCAGATGAATACTTAACAGGAATCCCTGCAGATTTCCCGAGTTCTCTGTGTAGCTGTATCCTCTGTTACCCTGTCTTGCAAACTTTAGCGGCCTTGGTCTCCCGATCCCCAGGTTCCACAATGGTTCCCCCTCCGTGTGCTGAGGCCTGGATATTCTCTCAAGGCAGTAAGCTGGGGCAACTGCAGGGTTCATCTCATTTGCTTGTTGTCTCTCATAAATCATTATCCTTTACTGTCTGATATCCAGTGTCTTGGAAACTCCTGTTTTATTTACTTTGTCTGTTTAGAGCTATAATCAGAAAGGAGAGTAAATCTCATCCTTGTTATTCCATTTTGGCTAGAAGTGGAAGTCTGCCACTTTTTTTTTAAATAATTTTTTAACATTTATTTATTTTTGAGAGACAGAGCACAAGAAGGGGATGGGCAAAGAGAGAGGGAGACACAGAATCCGAAGCAGGCTCCAGGCTCTAGGCTGTCAGCACAGAGCCCGATGTGGGGCTTGAACTCAAGAACTGAGAGATCATGACCTGAGCCGAAGTTGGAGGCTTAACTGACTGAACCACCCAGGCGCCCTGGGAAGTCTGCCACTTTTAACTTAGAGATCTCTGTGTAAGCCTAATACAAATTCCACTTCTCTTTGATGAAGTTTTCCCAGAACATTTTCCCCATGTCTTACTCCTGTCAATATACTCTGACTTTAAAGTGCTTTAAGCCACTTTCTTTAAACTTCTACAAACTTATTACCAGTTATACACTTGTCTCCTTTGATAGATCACCAACTTCTTGATGGGAGGAGTTTGGTCTTTGTATCCCCATGTGTGAAGATGATATCTGATGTGTGACTGAGCCTCAAGAAATATTTTTTCCCTGTTTCTTGGTGCTGGCTAACCAGCACTGACTTTCATTTTATTTTTACCATCTTAGCCATTTGTAAATGTAGAGTTCAGTACTGTGAAGTTTATTTACAGTGCTGTGAAACACTGCCAGAACTTTCTCATCATTATGCAAATAGAAATATATATTTTTTTAACTGAATGAACAAACGTGGTGCAGACCTTTAATTTTACAGATAAGCCATGGAACAAAAAAGTTTGATCTGCTCAAGAGCTTAGAGCTAGCTGATGGCAGAGCTAGGCCAGGAGCCACACTGTCTGTTTCCTGTCAAACATGCATTTCTACTAGGTCTGTTAACTCACTGCATATGCTAAACACAAAGACCGAGAACTATTCTGCATCAAAGAAGCCTCAGATGTGGAAAGCCAGAAGTTACTAATTCTGAATGGCATAATTTAGCTAGGCTGGGCTTGATTCCCCCCCCCCCATTTCTTTTGGTCAGCAAGGAATAGAATATCTCTTAACAACTTGTTCCCTGATTTTTTTTTTTTTTATGACAAGGAGTTCTCTGAGCCATCTAGTCCTATAAAGTTGCTTTCCTTTTCCATTTCGTACAAAAATTTCTTTTCTCTTTACAACCTCAGTCGGATTCTTTTCATTTTGTGTGATATCTCTAGGCCTGACACCTCTCCTCCTAAGACCAGGATATAACTCCTTGCTTCATTTGGTAATGATTCTATCTTACCAAGGATGGTGTGTGGATCAAGCTGATTTTTTTTTTTTTCTCCACTATGAAAATTTTATGTGAATCTACTGGTTACTAGCTGCTTTGTTTCTGGAAGAAAAGATATCCTAAAATAATCTCATAACTTTTAGATATATATATTTTTTGGTTTTCACATTTAAAATGACAATTATAGAAAATGTGCCATTCCATAATTTTTGAGACAAGTTACAAAGGAGTCTGAGCCTTTCTTATTACTACTGCTCTTCACAGATCTCATGACTAAGGAGACATTTGTTTGGTCCAGGAGCTCTTGCACAAAGGGTGCACATGGGTTCTTCTGGGTTCCTTTCCACACAGCACCTGTTCGTAGTTAGGACCCACTTCTCAGCCTCTAAGCTGGGAGCCGGCTTATGCACACAGCCTCTCGTTGTAGTTTTGAAGTCTTTTACTCATTCTGCAGTTGCTGATCTGAGCAGGAATCCCTACATTTTGCACCCCTGTCAGCTTACTGACAAGGAGAGTCTGAAATTACTTGGAGTTCTTTTGTTGTTAAAAATAAGTTAACGAAAAGCTGCAACCCCCAGCATACAGTGTATCCATGGCTGTTCTGGTAGCTCTTTTAGTTGATTTAATATCCTGAATACCCATTCACTTGTGTCCCTAGACGTATGACATTGCTTAGAGCTGTAATCCTGCAACCAGTACAAGGCAAGAGGTGTTCATTCATAAAGGGAAGGAGACTGTAACGGAGTTCTTCCTTTCTTTCACACACAAGGAGGGCTAAGTTACCATCTTCTGGCAGGCAAGAGCATACATCAGTGGGGAAGGGCTTAGAGCGTCCTGCAGCCAGGGGGCCCCCGCGGCCAGCCTCAGTGTCCAGGAGTCCCCAGCGGGAGCCCACTGAGTGCCGGCCACTATTCCAAACACCAGGGCAACTGGTGTGAACAGCTCAAGTACAGTTCCTGCTAACTTGGGGGCTTATATTCTAGCTGGAACGCATGGGATAAAGAACGAAGTAAAGGTATAGTGCCAGAAGGAGATGAGAGCCGTGGGGAACAGTTAAGTAGGGCTGGGGGCAGGGAGCATGGGGTGGGGGGTGGGGGCGAACTGTTATTCTCTACCAAGATGGGCAGGGAAGGCCTGATGGGATGACAAGGGAGTAGAGGTGAAGGATGTCCCTGTCAGAGTAATACTGTGGTTGAGTAATACTTCCAGTTTCTAGTACTATGGAAAGTGGGCATTTCTCTCTGTGTCTTCCTGTGTATCTCTACTGGGTACACTGAGGATGGTAAATTGTGGTCACTCACTTTTCTCTCACCATAAATCAGATGTTTTTGATAATTATAATTTTGACTGGCCCAAATACTCCATGAAGGAGATGGACTATAATTTAATTAACAAATCCTTTACAGTTAGCTATCTACATTGTTTTCACCTATTGTATTTTCATTTGTTTTACGCTTTTAGTTGTTACATACACTGCTGTGATTAGAAACCAGGCATCTCAGGAAAGCAGTTTGGGAATGCAGAGGAAGGGCCATGAGAACACGTATTTGGGGTCCAGGACAGAGGAGAGGGAGACACACATGGGAGCGGCGGGCAGGCGGTGAGCAGTGACTGTTGGATGAGAAGGGCCAGGAGCAGAGGACTTTGACTTCCGCTACCTCAGGTCAAGAGGCCTCATTTCCCCTGGCCCCCTGCCTGTGCTTCCCGGGACAAACCAATGGCCTGCTTATTGGTCTGAGTCTACTCTTGAGTTAAAAGAACAGAAGCAATGATGTTCTTTCAAAAAATTTTTTAATGTTTATTTATTTTTGAGAGAGAGGGTGGGGGGGAAAGGGTCAGAGAGAGAGAGAGAGAGAGAGAGAGAGAAAGAGAGACAGACAGACAGAATGCGAAGCAGGCTCTAGGCTCCGAGCTGTCAGCACAGAGGCTGACACGGGGCTTGAACCCATGAACCATTGAGTTCAGGACCTGAGCCGAAGTCGTATGCTTAACCGACTGAGCGACCCAGATGCCCCTGCAATGGCGTTTTTTAAGTTAAGCAGATATTACAGATACTGCTAAACAAACAAACAAACAAACAAAAAACCCCAAAAAACAAGAAGCAGGTGACACTGACTTCAGGCTTTCATCCACAAAAACAAAACAGGAAAAATAAGTTTCTATGCTTATGAGTTGGGGTTATAATTGAGGTTTCCAGAATCCAGACAGGCAAATGCCTGGACAGCTGCTTAGGGCAGATGGGTCCTTTGACAGCTTAATATCGCTGAGTTTCTGGTGACTCTGCAGTCAGGGCAGCCAACGTGAGACCATCTGTTTACTAGTGGGCAGAAAAGCTCACGACCAGCAGGTAGCCACTGCTGAGGATGAGACACAAACCCAAAACCGAGTCAGCCATTTTCATAACCTCTGCAAAGCAAACTGGCCTGGCGGGCCGCTGGTACCACCACCAGAGACAAGGGCTACGTGCCTACAAAACACGACCACTTGGAACGAGGATATGCCCAGAGGTTTTAGGTTTGTAACGTTTTTTTATTTTTATCTTTTTTTACTTAAAAAAATATGGGGCGCCTGGGTGGCCCAGTCGGTTGAGCGTCCAACTTTGGCTCAGGTCATGATCTCAGAGTTCATGGGTTTGAGCCCCGTGTCGGGCTCTGTGCTGACAGCTCAGAGCCCGGAGTCTGCTTTGGATTCTGTGTCTCCCTCTCTGTCTGCCCTTCCCCTGCTCACGCTCTGTCTCTCTCTCTCTCAAAAATAAACATTAGAAAAAAAAATTTTTTTTTGAGTATAGTTGACACGATGTTACAGTTGGTTTCAGGTGTGTCCCAAGAGGTGTTATTTGGGTTTATTTCAAAGTATTCAAATGCCATAAGATAGATCATTCACTCAGAAAGCTTTTTTGTTCTTTTGTACTTTTCTAAATGGGAAAAGAGAATATCCAGGAATTCAGGCCTATATAATAGGCCTAAAAACTAGCTGTCATTTGTTTATTATTAAAAATGAAAAAATTTTTTAGATAAGTAACACATATATTTAATTGCAAAAGGTTTACAAGGAAAAATAAATAAATCTCCCACCTACCTTTGTCCTAGTACCCTATCTCCCCTCTTTCCCTCCAGAGATAACATTGTTACCCATTTCCTGCATATCTTTCCAGATATTGTCTATAATATACATAATCATGTATGTATGGACGCATATATACACACACATATAAATGTATACAGATATGTCCTTATAACTTTCTTATTGGCTATATTTAAAATGAACAAAGCCATATTAAAGCCTCTGAGAAGAACCACAGTAAAGAAGCCTGTTTAACTTTATTAGCATATCTACCGGTATCTGACTTTGGGTCCCCTCCCCTTCCCTTTGGCATAATTTCTGATCTGTGGAACAGGGCCAGGACTTGAATGGTATGGCTGTATCAGGTGTTTCTGGATGGCATCTACCCTGGTTGGTCTGTGCTTGAGCTGTCCTTTTTTTTTTTTTTTTAATGTAAAGTTTATTCTTATATTTTTCTTTTTTATTCATCTGCCTTTTCTTATTTTCTTTGCTCTTAGTTTCATATCGCCTATGCACAGTTTTCTTGCTCTTTTCTTTCTGGTTTATTATTTGCTTTGAGCGGGGCAGCTATTTGCTGAAATGCAGTTGTTTTTTTTTTTTTAAGTTTACTTATTTATTTTGAGGGAGAGACAGAGAGAGAGAGAGAGAGAGAGAATGAATCAAGAGGTGGGGGTGGGATGGGTGGGAGAGAGAATCCCAAGCAGGCTCCGCACTGCTAGTGCAGAGCCCCATGTAAGGCTGGATCTCATGAACCGCGAGATCATGACTTGAGCCGATGCCAAGAGTCAGACACCTGACCGACTGAGCCACCAGGCACCCCTGAAATGCAGTTCTTGAAGAGGTGAGGGCACCATGTACAGCTGTCCTATAGCTTCCTTTCAGGGTGTGAACTCACATCACTCTCTCTCCAAACTGCAGTATCGTCTGCACGAGGCCACTTCTTCCCTCAGCTGGGTGTGTCCTTTCTCTTGACCTCCTCCAGACACTGAGGTCAGCATGACTTAGAAGTTCCTTTAGGCCACAGACACTCTTGGACCAATTTGGGAGCATTTTATTTAGGGTTAAAAAAAATCTCCACATGAAAGTGAGATTAGACTATAATTTTCTTTTTTTGTGCTATCCTTCCTTGTTTTGGGTATAGTGTTGTGCTGGTCTAATAAAATGAGATGCTCATTTAAAAAATTTTTTTTTAATGTTTATTTTTGAGAGAGAGAGACAGAGTACAAGTGGGGAAGGGTCAGAGAGAGAAGGAGACATAGAATCTGAAGCAGGCCCCAGACCCTGAGCTGTCAGCACAGAGCCTTAGGCAGGGCTAAACTCACAGAGTGAGAGATCATGACCTGAGTCGAAGTCAGATGCTTAACCAAATAAGCCACCCAGGCACCCCAAATGAGATGCTCTTTTATCAAATTTTTTAGTTCTCTCTCTTCTCTCTGATACTTGGTTGGAATTTTGCTCATGGATTTTAAGTCCTAATCCTCTCTCTTTATAAGTTTTTTTTTTAAGTTTGTTCATTTATTTTGAGGGGGGGAGGGGCAGAGAGAGAAAATCCCAAGTAGGCTCCATACTGTCAGTGCACAGCCCAACGTGGGGTTCAGTCTCACTAACTGTAAGATCATGACCTGAGCCAAAATCAAGAGTCAGACACTTAACTGAATGAGCCACGCAGGCGCCCTTCTCTTTACGATTTTTTGAAGATAATGACTCCTGTTCAAATCTAATCTATCAATGCTATATTCAGCTATTCTGAGCCTTTCCTTCTGAGTTCTAACCAGAGAACTTTTCAGAATGTACTTTAGGGAAATTACCTGGAAGATAAAATATTTGTCTGAACTTAAATCTCTCTCAACTTTGGATTTCTGCAATTAACCCAGGGACAAATAAGATCATGTGCCACATCACTGTACTTGTAAAACACAATACAATTTTCTTTAATGTTCATTGATTTATTTTGAGAGAGAGAGAGAGAGAGAGCGAGCGAGGATGGGCAGAGAGAGGGAGAGAGAGAATCCCAAGTAGCTTCCCAAGCTTTCTGTGCTATCAGCACAGAGCCCATCATAAGGCTCAATGCCATGAACTGTGAGATCACAACCTGAGCCGAAATCAAGGGCTAGATCTTTAACCGACTAAGCCACCCAGGCACCCCAACACAGTGCCATTTTCAAAGTCACACCAATGATATGATACTTGGTAATAAGGGAAGACAGCTAGTAAAGAAATCAAATTAACCATTCCTTATGAAGTCAATATCAAGTTGCTGACTAACTCTAAGTCGAAATTCCAAGCCTGAATTTCCTGGGGGCAGGGAGGAGGGGTTTTATCTCTGGTCGATGCTTGACCTTTTATTCATAGAGTAAGAACATCAAGAATAAACTATAAAAAAATCTAGCATTTTGACAGCCTTCTTCTCTTCCTCCCATTTATAATTTTTAAAGATGTTTAAAATTCTTCCATATATTAAAGATCGGAGGGAATACAAGTAGAAATGTTATCTCAGAATGCATATGCTAGGGAGAGACAGCAACTGACCGTGCTAGGACCAGTTTCCCATTTCCCCCTACTTACAGAAGCATTCAATAAGAGTTGGAATTTGCTAAACAAGGACCCAGACTGAGAAGAAATATTTTCCAGGCAAAAACTATGCATTAGTACAGGCATGCGGATTAAAATCCCTTTAATTGTCCTTACTTTGTTCTAACTATCAGAAGGAAAAGAAGCCTCCTAAACTGAGCCATGACTTTACTGTAGAGATGCCTTCTCCATGTCTTTCCCTTCCATTCTAAACTCCTTAGTATCCTCTTAGCACTCTTTGGCAGATGGAAGGGAATTTTTCAAACTTATCTGTTTATCATTGTTTTTTGGTAATTCCTTAGATTCTTATTTTTTTCACACCAGATGACCATTACGCATTATTTTATCCACACCACTGAAAAGCATTTAACTACATATCTAAGGACCTATTTTGATCTAGGATACAAAGTTTAATAACATAAAATAAATGGTCTGCTTATACTGCACACACTGATCAGCAAAATGAACACAGTCGAATTAGACAGGTGGACATCTGATTCTAGATATGTCTTTGTTTAGGGAAAGAAAAGCCATATCTAAGTGAGAAAAAACAACAACACAATACTGATAAGGAAAGTCGATTACTTCTGGCAACTTGGGAAGTATCGTCAAGGAAGAAAAGGAACTGGACCCTGAGTTTTGAGAAGCGGTCTTCCCCTGGCATCAGGGTGGGGGGGAGGCGGAGATAGACAGTTTGCCACACTGGAAAGAACATCTGACTTTGGAGTCAGAAACGCTCTACGCCGAATGCTCGATGATGTCCTATGGGAAGGAAGACCCCGTCTCTAAAACAACTCCAATAAGTAACCAGACAGATCATTCCCTGGTCCACATCGTCCTCAGGGTCGATGCTCTGTGTATATTTCTCACATCACTGTTCATAACACACACCCACACGCAAATACCCCAGACATCTAGGTTCACTGTGAATATGTCATGTGCCACCCAAACTCTGCGTTTTTGTATAGGTTGTTGCTTCTCTTAGAAATTCCTTCAGTCTTCATGTACCTATATGTCATCCTAAACCTGTCTTCTAATTTACATTCATAGTAGACACAATTGCTGATTATATTTGGGATAAATGAGAAGCTGTGACAATAAGTATATAAAGTAATTTTTCTGTCTTTTGGATTTCTGTCATTGGACTGGTGATGAAGAAATCACAATTGGGGAAATTCTATCATTTTTTGTTCAGCTGGAGGCTGGAATAGCAGAGGATCATTCCTAGTCTTGAAACTAAGCCTAGATGCTAATTTTGCCTTCTGTGGAATGGATGATTTATGTCATTCTTCTAAAGGAAAATAACTCAATACATTGAAATTGGCACAAAGCAAGTTCAGTAAGAATTATGATGAAAGATTTCATATGTTCAAAACCTGCCTCAGTTACAAAAATCAAGCTTTACCTCTTGAAATGATTCACCAAGACTCCAACAAGTTCTCCAATTCGACTCTCATGGGTTGGCTGTTTGCTGAAAAGGCAGACAATGAGGTCTTTGTTGTCTTTTGTATGGAACACTACAAGTTGGTCCTTTCCATTGGAGACACTCAGACCAGTCAACTGCAAAGACATAAAACGTGGAAAACTATTAGGATGGTTTCTCAAAAGAATAAATTTAAAAATACATTTCATAATTATATGCATAATATACATATTATATTATATATGCATAATTTTAAAAATAAATTTATATATATATATATTTATTTCAGTTTATTTATTTTGAGATAGAGAGTGTGTGTGCATGAACTGGGCAGGGGAAGAGAGAGAGAGAAGGAGAGAGAGAATCCCAAGCAGACTCTGCACTATCAGTGAAGAGCCTGATGTGGAGCTTGATCTCCCGAATCATGAGATCATGACCTGAGACGAAGTCAAGAGTCAGATGCTCAACTGACTGAGCTACCCAGGCACCCCTAATAATGTATTTTTGATCAGTGACCCTGGTAGCTTCAGTCTTTTCCAAGTTTCATGGAACAAGCAAGATGGAAGGAAATAATAAAGATAAGACTAAAAATCAGTGAAACTGAAAACAGAAAAATAATAGAGAAAAATCAATGAAATAATGAGCTGGTTGTTTCAAAAGAGCAATAAAATTGCTAAGCCTCTAGTCTGAGGATAAAAGAGAGATAACCTAATTACCAATATAGAATGGAGGAGGGGATAGCACTATAGACCATACAGACATTAGAAGGATAACAAAGAAAAATATTTTCAACAACTCTGTGTACATAAATTTAATAACATGGATGAAACCAAGTAATTCCTTAGAAGCCACAAACTACCAAAACTCACCCAAAAGGCAATAGATAAGCTGAGTACTGCTTTATCTATTAAAAAATGAAATTTGTGGTTAAAAACCTTTCAAAAAAGAAAACTCTAGGCTCAGGTGACTTCACTGGTGAATCTTACCAAATGTTTAAAGAAGAAATAACACTGGGAACACTTTGTAACTCATCTTATAAGGCCAGCATTATCCTGATACCAAAAAAGGATAAAGGCAGTACAAGAAAACTGTAAACCAATATCCAAAACCCTTTATCAATATGGATGTAAGAATGACCAACAAAATATTAACAAAGAAATCCAACAACATATAGGAACAATAATATACTATGACCAAGTAGAGTTTATCTAAGAAATGCAAAGCTAGTTCAGAATTCATTAATTAACCAATGTAATCCATTGCTGCAACAGAATAAATAAGCCACGTGGTATTATTTGATGCAAAGAAAGTGATGAGGGATAGAAGCAGAAAAATATTCACCTTTAGCCCAGAAGGCTGACCTAAATAAAGCCTGCATAGTTTCAATAAGGATTAAATATGTGCTGGTTGCTGCTTTCTTTTTTTTTTTTTTTTAATTTTTTTTTTTCAACGTTTATTTTATTTTTGGGACAGAGAGAGACAGAGCATGAACGGGGGAGGGGCAGAGAGAGAGGGAGACACAGAATCGGAAACAGGCTCCAGGCTCTGAGCCATCAGCCCAGAGCCCGACGCGGGGCTCGAACTCACGGACCGCAAGATCGTGACCTGGCTGAAGTCGGACGCTTAACCGACTGCGCCACCCAGGCGCCCCGGTTGCTGCTTTCTTAAAGGGTCTCATGACTGCCTTTAAATCTCACCGACAGTTCACTTCAAACTGAATGACAAGCACTAGAGAAATCTTGAGAAAGCAGTTTCACAGGCAGAAATTTGAGCATTTATTTTTATTTTATTTTTTTTAAGTTTATTTATTTATTTTGAGAGAGAGAGAGAGAGAGAGAGAGAGAGAGAGAGAGAGAGAAAGTGGGTGCCTGCACGCAAGTGGTGAAGAGGCAAATAAAGAGAGATGGAGAGAGAGAATCCCAAGCAGGGGCTCAACTTGGGGTGTCAACTCACAAACTGTGAGGTCACAACCTGAGCTGAAATCAAGAGTCAGATGCTTAACCCAATGAGCCATCCAGGCGTCCCTAGTTTTAAATATTTTTAAAGATTTTATTTTTAAGTAATCTTTACACCCCACGTGGGGCTTGTGTTTACGACCTTGAGATCAGAGTCACATATTCCACAGACTGGGCCAGAGGGGCTCCCCTTGATCTACTAGTCCCTGCACGTCCCTTCCCCCTTGAGCACAAAGCATATAACCACCAGCTGCATAGAGCAAAAGTGCAGCTCTTTCTGCCCACAGAGCAGAGAGCTTTCCCCGTGCTACTTACATAAACTTACTAATTTGCACTGTAAAAGGTCTGAAGAATTCTTTCTTGGCCATTGTGCTCCACGACCCACCAACATTTTTGGTGGCCCTGCAAGGGGATTATAGGGGGAATCTAAGAGCCTCAGTGCGACCTGCTAAAACCCTTTTATTCCCCCAGCCTCTACTTCTTGTTCTTTTCCAGAGATGTCCTGAATAGTACAACCCTTCGGAATGTGTCTTGTCTGAGTGCTCAGGAGAGAACCTCTTGCCCGTGGCCCTACTAAGGGGAAGACAAACTTCTGCTGCCCGGCTGGACACCAGTACCTTGGCTGTAATAGCGTTGGGCTCAGAAATCAGTCTCTGTTTCATCTGCTCTTTTAATACTTGTATACTTGAGTATTTTAATACTCTTTTAATACTCATCACAGGACAGACATACATGTCCCTAGGATGGCCGCTGATCTCAAGACTCCCATGGAAGGTTTCCTCCTAAATAATCCAGTGTGATCCCTCAAATGAGCATAAAATCCAAGATACATCTGACCACATGTGATTCCTGAAAGTGACTGGTGGGAGCTATTATCCAGTTGAGGCACTCACCCAGCAGGGGACTGGATCACAGATAAAGCTCACAAGAAAGTTTCCTGGATTAGATAGGGGTTCCGTACTTTCGTTTCTTCACGTCTTTCATTTGTCTTGCCCATGGGCTGTTTGGCGTTCTCAGTCCTACTCTCAGACTGCAAGTACTTCTAGCTTAGATATATGTCACTTAATATGATACCAAATAGCTGCTCCTTGTTAACAAGGGCCAGGGCCTCTACCTCATCCATTAATAGTAGATCCAGAGTCTTACAAAGGGTATTGTTACTGGTTGCAAAATATATTGATACCCCCAAAATGGAAAGAGGCAGCTCCAATCTCTGTGGCATTTCAGTCCAATCACTGACACCCCTTCTCAGGTAGTACAATGGTGTCAGAGTGGTTGAAACTGAGGGATGCCTCCCACCACTCTGAATCCCAGGGACCTTCAGCAATATTCCTGGTGGGATGCCACTTAGAAGCTGAGGAGGATTTTGGTAATGGACTCCTAGTTAGTTAATGGACTCTCCTCCATTTGTAGGAATTAACTATAGGATCAGCTTCCTTGATCCCAAAGGATTTTCCTTTGGGCTGTTGTTACCTAACACAATGGAGTCAATCTGGACAATAGGATTTAAAGAAGAAGTGCCTCATCTTTTTCTGTAATAATGCTTGGCCTCAATGTTCTCTGAAGGATGATAAAAAAATGACCCATTGATGGGTCTTTAAGGCTCAGTACTATTTATCAATTGGACCTTTTGGTAGGCATCAGGGAAAATGGACCAAAATCCCATATGGTCAGGCCTTTATGGCCCTCTACCAAAACCCTCATCTGTCCATACTCCTTTAGGGGGCCCAAGGACACCCCTCTCCTCACCCTTTTCTTCTCAATCCACCATCAGCTGGCTGCCCAGGCCCGTCCTACTTAACCCACCACCCTCCCTGTGTTTTGTCATGTTTTCTATGTGCACCACTCCCTGCTCCCATCTCTCTGCCAAGATCCTGTATATGCCTCCTTCTTTTTTCCTGAGTTATTTTCTCCTCTTTGTTTGCTTCTTTGTGTGTCAGAGCTGGAATATATCTTGAGAGTACTGGATGAATGTTGCCTGACTCTGGTTGTGTGGGGTTTTCTCCCTCATTCATTTCCTAGGTTAATGGCTATGATAATTGGAGCCAGTTGCCCTGTAAGTCTACCTCAGGATGGGGACCTTAAAGAATACTCCCAAGAAGCTTTCAAAACTCCTTTTGCTTCAGGGAGGTTCCCTGTCTTCTCCACCAGACATGGACTGCCTATTTTCACTTTTTGTGGATGGAAACAAAAGGTGTGCCTGTTCATCTGTCTGTGCTGATGAACTTTAGGACTGAGAGAGTCCTTTTTCTCTGCCCTCTTGCTGGCAGCACCTCACCTCTTCTGCCTGCACCTCCCCCTGCTCCTCCTTCCCCACCATGTTGGGTGCCACTCGCATAATGGCTCCTGTACCATCCTTCATGCCCTCAGTGCCATTGGCTCCTGTTCCTCCTCTCCTTGCTATCAAGGAGTGGAGAGCACCTCTCTCTGGACTTAAACTGCTCACTTCAGATTTCCCCACCGGTGCCCCAGGTAAAAACTGACAGTGGGGAACAAACTGATTGACATTTAGTGTGCCCAGGTACAATATATTTGGCATTTAAGCTAATTTGAGTTTGTTAGTTTAATTAAAGGTAAACATGTCTTTAGAGTTATCAGCACTAAATATAAAACTTTTATTCTACTAAGGTTTACAAAAGGTCAAATAAACTCGTGTTATCGCTGTTGCAATTTGTCAGCAGAAAGATGGCTTAAAATGACGGTTAATTTTGTCTCAAAATTTTCACGAGTAATTGTTAACAACAAGTAGGCTGAATAAATAAAAGATTAATGGGTAAAACTTTTATTTATTTATTTATTTATTTTTAAACTTCAAAAATGTTTGTGTATTTTTGAGACAGAGGGACAGAGTGAGTGGGGTGGGGGATAGACAAAGAGGGAGACACAGAATCCAAAGCAGGCTCCAAGCTCTGAGCCGTTAGCACAGAGCCTGATGTGGGAACTGAACTCACAAACCACAAGATCATGACTTGAGCCGAAGTTGGACCCTTAACCCATTGAGCCATCCAGGCACCCCATAAGTAAAACTTTTAAATAGCTTTCAAAATTTTTGGTAACATGAAACTGTGAAGTTTTTTTTTTTTAATATTTATTTATTTTGAGAGAGAGCTCACGTACTCATGCAAGCAGGGTGAAAGGCAGAGAGAGAGAGAGAGAGAGAGAGAGAGAATCCCAAGCAGGCTCTGCACTGTCAGCTCAGAGCCCGACACAGGACTTGATCCCATGACTGTGAGATCATGACCTGAGCTGAAATCAAGAGTTGGAAGTTTAACCAACCGAGCCACCCAGGCGCTCCTGACACTTGCAAGTTTTGCTAAGTTAAACAATAAATTGGATTGAATTTGTTGGATATCTAAGTCTTTTCCAAATAAATGCTAAAGCATGTTTACTAAATGTAGGTTTGGGCTTTTGGCTTCTTACCACAGAGAAACTGAGGATGTTGGGTCTATGGTAAACTTGCTTTATGCTTGGTTGAAAGGTTGTACTATGGAAAAACATGTTTTTAGAAATTATGAAATATGTTCATGAAGTTCAGATCTAAAGAATTTTGGTGTAACAGACCATTCACAAGTGATTACTACTTAATTTTCTTTGGGGATTAATGTTTCTAAGAGTTAAAATTCTGCTAAATATAATTAAGACTGAAGGACAGGCGCCTGGGTGGCTCAGTCAGGTAAGCATCCGACTTCGGCTCAGGTCATGATCTCACAGTTTGTGGGTTTAAGCTCTGCATCAGTCTCTGTGCTGACAGCTCAGAGCCTGGAGCCTGCTTTGGATTTTGTGTTTCCCCCTGTCTCTGCCTCTCCCCTGCTCATGCTCTGTCTCTTAAAATAAATAAATGTTAAAAAATTTTTAAAAAAGACTGATACACATAAGGAAAGCAACTCTGTACGTAGGAGTGGAGGATTATGAGAAAGAATACCTTTTGTTGAGGGAAAAAGAAATTCTGTCCTAAAATGAGATTGGTTGTTTGGGGAGAAAATGTTTACAACAAAATCTGAATGCAAAAGAAAGTTGTAGAAGGTTTGTGAAGGGAATTTTTTGGAAAAGAATTTTATGTATGGTCAAGATTGAGGTTGAAATGAATGGATTTTAAAAGTACATTGGCATAAAATTGAAATTCTGCTTTTCTCTGTGTTAAAAAGACAAAGTTTTCTTGGATTGTTGTCTGCTTTTGATAAGAAAATGCAAATGAAGTTTTTTTTCTTTTTCTTTATCTGCCCAGAAAACCAAAGCTTCTGTGTTTTGTCGTTATCAGGTCTTTGATTACTTAAGAAAGTTAAAACTTCTCAAGTTTTGCTAACAACTCTAGCTTCCTGTAGAATCTCTTACTGCCAGCGCAGTTAAGTGTAAATATTAAATTTAGAATGATCTGTAATCCTGTTTAGGCATATACTTAAAAATATATAAAAATATAATTTCATATATTGTAGAAAATATATGAAATTCCTGAAGTTTTAATATGTTCTAGTATAAGGTCAAAATTAAATAATTTTAATTATTAAAATGCTATGTGTCACAGGAATAATTAAATTTCCTTGTCAGCTACATTATAATGAACTCTCTTATCAGATCTTTAACCATTCTATTTTTGAGTCTCTTGTGGTTTACAGTTATTGTTCCGATGCTCTTGCAGAATGAGTTTTGTCTTCAAGGAGATTCAGGAAACTGACTTTTGACAAATACAGGTTTTTGATATCTTTAAAATCATAAAACTAAAATGGTTAAGCATATCCAGAACTAATGGAAGAAGCTGCATCTGAACAACTAGAATTAGGAGAACGGGACTAAATAGAGTGAGGAAGATGATTATGGTTTTTGTGACTCTTATTTGACACACTGCTGGTTTCCTAATGTTTGCTCTTCTAGATTTAAAAAAACCTTCTCTTAAGAAATCCATGACTTATAGAAATGTGATAAAGTTTTCTTTCGTGAACAAATTGAAACATTTAAATCTTTTCTTTATTGGAATCCTCCAGAATTCAGAAACTCCCAGTGGGTATTCTTTCTTTCTTGGCAATTAGTTATTTGCATAAGTTCAATAAGAATTTGTTCTCTTTGTAGTCTCCTCAAAAAGTTAAAAATAGAACTAACCTCCCATCCAGCAATCACACCAATAGGTATTTACCCAAAGGATACTAAATACTAATTCAATGGGATACATACACCCTGATGTTTACAGCAGCATTATCTACAATAGCCAAATTATGGAAAGAGCCCAACTGTCCAACTACTGATGAATGGATAAAGAGGATGTAGTATATATGTACAATGGAATATTACTCAGCCATAAAAAGAATGAAATCTTGCCATTTGCAATGACATGGATGGAGCTAGACAGCATAATGCTAAATGAAATAAGCCAGTCAGAGAAAGACAAATACCACATGATTTCACTCATATGTGGAGTCTAAGAAACAAAACAAATGAGCAAAGGAAAAAAAAAAGGGAGAGAGGCAAACCAAGAAACAGACTCTTAATTACAGAGAACAAACTGATGGTTACCAGAGGGGAGGTGGGTGGAGAGATGGGTGAAATGGGTGAAGGGGATCAAGGAGCGTACTTGTGATGGAACACCAGGTGACGTATGGAACTGCTGAATCACTGTATTGTACACCTGAAACTAATATTACACTATATGTTAACCAACTGGAATTTAAAGAAAACTTAAAAAGAATCTATTCTCCTTGTAAAGGACACCATTGGAAACACTGGTTATATTACTAAGGCTTTGACTGGAATGTCCTATGTAAGAGAGACATGCATAGACTCAGATATGACCAGACAGCTCTAAGGAATTAAGGTTGACTTTATGGAGTCAATAAAGCCCCTTGAAAATGTTGGCCTGAGGGGCGCCTGGGTGACTCAGTCTGTTAAGTGTCTGACTTTGGCTCAGGTCATGATCTCACAGTTTGTGAGTTCAAGCCCCGTGTCGGGCTCTGTACTGACAGCTCGGAGCCTGGAGCCTGCTTCTCATTCTGTGTCTCCCTCTCTCTCTGCCCATCCCCCCACTTGCACTTTGTTTCTCTGTCTCTCTCTCAAAAATAAATGAACATTAAAAAAAAAAATAGAAAATGTTGGCCTGATACCTTGCTTACAGAGTTCCCAGCAGTCTTACCAGGTGAGTAAAGAATGTCACTTCCTGGCAGGTGCAGGAAACCTCAGGATATTTTAGGGACCTCAAGAAGAGGAATGCACCCAAATCTATAGGTATTGTAGGCAAGTCTGATGACAACAATTTGGCTCGGCTCTACCCTTGAGCAGCTATTAAAAGTTCAATCTAGAGGGGCACCTGGGTGGTTCCGTTGGTTAAGCGTCTGACTCTAGATTTTGGCTTAGGTCATGATCTCACAGTTGTGAGACGGAGCCTCGAATTGTTGGGACTCCTCATGTGGAGCCTGGTTACGATTCTCTCTCTCTCTCTCTCTCTCTCTCTCTCTCTCTCTCTCCCTCCCTCCCTCCCTCCACCCCTCACCCACTCACACGGTTGCGTATGTGCTCTCCCTCTCAAAAAAGTTCAATCTACAGATTCCTTATAAAAAGTTTCCACAAAACAGATTTTATTATTATTTTTTTTATTTAAAAAAAATTTTTTTTAACGTTTATTTTGAGACAGAGAGAGACAGAGCATGAACAGGGGAGGAGCAGAGAGAGAGGGAGACACAGAACCAGAAGCAGGCTCCAGGCTCTGAGCCATCAGCCCAGAGCCCGACACGGGGCTCGAACTCACGGACCGTGAGATCGTGACCTGAGCTGAAGTCAGACGCTTAACCGACTGAGCCACCCAGGTGCCCCAAGATTTTAAAGGATCTATATGATCAATCACTATTCTTGCTGAGCTTATGTAAATAATTAGGCCAAGTTTGTTAAAACTGGACTTGTTTTACAAATGAATCAGTCTTGATTTGGCTATCTCTGGAAATAAGGGTGAACTGAGAAAAATTATGTTTCTCAATAATGCATCCTTATGGATGTTAGGTTCTAGTTTTAATTAGCTGTCTTTAAATGCTTGTTGTTTGCCTAAGCTAGACAACTTGGGGTAAACTTCAGAGATACTGCCATAATAGCTCATATATAGACAGTCTTCCTGTTTGTTACTCTGTGGGGATAATAAAAGGGACCCTATGGACATATGATTATTTAAATAGCTGGACAATGGAATGGGTACCCCAACAACTGGGTAACTCAGCTTTTACCCTGATCAATTCTATGTGTCTGGGATAACACAATTGCTCCTTAAAACCAGATTATACCCCACTCCATGGAGTTAACTATGGACTTATAGAAGTAATGGCTGGCTGAGCCCTGGGTTAGCCTGGATGTGGGAGAATGACAACGAATTGAACGACGTGCCCTCATATTCCTGTGAACCAGTGGAAGATCTCAAAATACTCTTTAAACAATGAGATAAGAAAAAAAAATGGAGGTCTTTTTTCTCGTACTTGCCATCTACACACCATACCTAAATGGAACTCTTTTCTACAAGGGGCACAACACTACGCTGAGCTCCAAAACCAATCTTCGGGCTGGGCTTGTGGCTCACTGTCCACATCAAGCACTTAAGGTCTCCCTTGCTGAGACTCTCCATTACAAGGTACAGATTGGCATTATTTATATCCACACATAGCTGAAATGATACTACATCCTAATACCAGCACATGTAGGGATGCTTTTATCATTAAAAAGAATGTTTCTTGCTGACCTATGGTAAATGTTACATGGGACTCTCCAGGCCAAAAGAGGCCTTTCTCTTATCCTCAAACTATCAAAATTTTAACTGAATATGCCAATCCGTAGATAGTCTGACGACAACAAATTCCTTGACTATTATTTGAGATAATACCCAGGAAGGATTATCTCAAATACGGGATGGATATATGTGGCTTACTACCACAATAGGACAACTAAGCCAAAAGGCCCGTCCCTTATGCTAAGAAGAGAAAAACCATACCCTTGATTCATAGCCCAATAGTACCGGCTAAATGGAATGGTTACCCCCATAAGCCTGTGACCATACCATTATTTTATAGGCAACTGACTGGTTTGCTATTGACTAGACAAGGTGATCAGGCATCAGATGGCTAGCACCTAATGGAACACAATGGTTACATGGGCCAAATTTTTGGCCATGGCTTCCACCAGGCTGGATTGGAAGATGTACTATAGGTTATGCCTAGACTCATAGCCATAGCACTAAGACTATCACAAGTCCAGTGAATCTTCCATAGCTAAAACAATGATGGACAAGGTCTGCATTCCGTTAGTATGATGATATGATGATCTGACATCTATTTTTCTTCCATCAGTAGGTCTAGAAGATGTTTTATGGCACATAGAGGCCCTTGATAAATATGCAATTAAGATCTTAAAATGACTCTCAAAATAGCATTACATTATTAAACACCAAAATGACCTGAGTGCATAAAGCAGTTCTACAAAATATAATGGCTATAGATGTCTTAATAGCAACACAAGGAGGAGTGTGTGCCATTATTAAGGCAGAATGCTGTGACTCCATTCTGGATTATGACAAAAATATAACAGGACTACTTACTGATATGAATAATCAAATTGATGCTCTTAAAGACCCTACATTGCCACTTAATGATTGGTTACATTTGTGGTCTGGAGGTGGACTATGGTCCACACTAAAGTGTCTTCTCATTGCTTTTCTTTTTTTTTTTTTTTAACTTTATTTATTTATTTTTTTGAAAGAAAGAGAAAGAGAGCAAGGAACATGGGAGGGAAAGAGAGAGAGGGAGAGACAGAGAATCCCATGCACTGACAGTGCAGAGCCCAATGTGGGGCTCAAACTCACAAACCATGAGATCATGACCTGAGCTGAAATCAAGAATCGGAGGCTTAGCTGAGGAGCCACCCAGGTGCCCCTCTTCTTATTTTCATTATAATAATAATGCTAATGTGTTGTCCCTTTGGCTTTGTTCTTTTCTATCGTTGAGATACATGCAAGCAGGTGCCAATTCCTTCACTCAAAAGATCCTTACTACTCAAAACAAATTCACCCAGATGTCTTCTCTGTACTCTACAGCAATGGCCTTCTATTATAGTTACTTGTAGGGACAGAGAGTGACCAATTTCAGTCCACAGGTAGGGATATCTCTATGATCCCTGACAGCTTGAAGAAGTTACAGAAGATGAGCCCCTCGCCCTTCAACAACCTTAAAAGATTTAAGGACCAAAAATTGGTCAGGGGGTAAATGATGAGGGATAGAAGCAGAAAAATGTTTACTTTTAGCCCAGAAGGCTGACCCGTATACAGCCTGCATAGTTTTGATAAGGATCAAATATGTGCTGGTTGCTACATTCTTAAAGGGTCTCATGACTTCCTGTACATCTCACTGATAGCTAATATCAAACTGAACGATAAGCACCAGAGCAATCTTGTGAATGTAGTTTTTTTTTTAATTAAAAAAATTTTTTTAGTGAATGTAGTTTTACGAGTGGAAATTAGAAGAAGCATTTATGATCTACTCCCTGCACATCCCCTCCCCCTTGAGCACTAGGCATACAGACACCAGCTGCATAGAGCAAAAGTGCAGCTTTTTCTGCCCGTGGGTCCTGTCCCCATGCTACTTAAATAAATTTCCTAAGATGTACCTTACGATGTCTCAAGAATTCTTTCTTGGCCGTTGTGCTCCACGACCCCACAACAAAAGCACCTGACAATATTCAACATCCATTCATGATAAAAACCCCTCAAGAAACCAGGATTAGAAAAGAACTCAACCCGATAAATCACATCTATATAAATGCCATGGCTAACAACACACTTAGTGGTGAAAGAGATCTTTCTGCAGAGATCAGAAGCAAGGTAAGGATTTCCATAGTCACTGCTGTCGTGCAACATCATACGAGAAGCCCTAGCCAGCGCAATAAGGTAGGTTTAAAGAAATTTAAAAGGCATATAGGTCGAAAGGGAAGAAACGAGAGTCTTTATATTATTTGATTACATGATTGTCTGCATAAAAAAACCCCCAAGGAATCTACAAAATAGCTCCTAGAACTGGTAAGTAGGTTTAGCAAGGTCACCAAGTCTTGTTGGTCACAAGCCAACATGCAAAGATATTTCTCTATACTAGTAACGAACAACTGGAAATACAATTTTTAAAAAAAATTTTTTTAACATTTATTTATTTTTGAGACAGAGAGAGACAGAGCATGAATGGGGGAGGGGCAGAGAGAGAGGGAGACACAGAATGGGAAGCAGGCTCCAGGTTCTGAGCTGTCAGCCCAGAGCCTGACGCGAGGCTCGAACTCACAGACCGTGAGATCGTGACCTGAGCTGAAGTCGGATGCTTACCCGACTGAGCCACCCAGGCGCCCCTGGAAATACAATTTTTAAAAATAAAATTTTTTTTAAATGTAAACTTAGTTTTGAGAGAGAGAGAGAGAGCGAGAGAGGGAGAGAGGGAGGGAGAGAGAGAGACGGAGAGAGAATCCCAAGCAGGTTCTGAGCTGTCAGCACATATCCTGACATGGAGCTTGACCTCACTAACCACGAGATCATGATCTGAGCCGATATCAAAGAGTTGGAGCTCAATCGACTGAGCCACCAAAGTGCCCCAAAAATTAAAAAAAAATTTAAGTATAGTTAGCATATAATTTTGGAAACAGAAGTTTATAAACAAAACCATCCACAGCAACTCCAAAAACAAAAATACCTATTTTTTTTTCCAAAACCAAAAATACTTATATGTAAATCTAAAAAAACATGTGTAGGACCTACATGCTGAAAAGTACAGAATCAAATCAAATTGTTGATGAAAGTAAATAAACAGAAAAAACAAATTCATATATTGGAAAATACAATATTGTTAAGATGCCAATTTTCCCCAAGTTAATCTATAGATTTAATGCAATCCTAACCAAAATCCCAGCATAACATTTTGTAGATACCAATAAGCTGATTTTAAACTGTGTATGGAGGGGCACCTGAGTGGCTCAGTCAGTTGAGTGTCCAACTCTTGATTTTGGCTCAGGTCATGATCTTGTGGTTCAAGAGACTGAGTCCTGTGTCAGGCTCTGTGCTGACAGCGCAGAGCCTGCTTGGGATTCGCTCTCTCCCTCTACCCACCCCGCTTTGAAATAAATAAATAAACATTAAAAAAAAAAAAAGTGTGTGTGGAAAGGCAAAGGAACTAGAATACCCGAAACAATTTGAGAAAGAAGAACAAAGTTGAAAGACTCACAGTAGTTCATTTCCTTACTATAAAGCTAAAGTAATGAAGATAAGGTAATTGTCAAAGGGATAAAAACAGATCAGTGGACCAGAATGAAGAGTCAGAAATAGGTACAAACACGGCCAATTGATTTTTCACAAAGCTACAAAGGCAATTCAATGGAGAAAGGATATAACTTAGACATCTGGATAACTTGGACCATTTCAACATTCACAAGTCAAAAGAAATAAACATCACTTTAAATCTCAGGCCTTCTGTAAAACGAATTCAAAATGGATCATCGATGTAAATGTAAAATGTAAAACCATAAAACTTTTAGAAGAAAACAGGAGAAAATATCCATGGCCTTGGATTGGGGAAATATTTCTTAGAAATATCACCAAAAGTGTAACTCATAAAAGAAAAAAAAATGTTAAACTGAATTTAACCAAACTGAAAACTTTTCTTTGAGGAAGACGCTGGTAGGAAGATGAGTATATAAAGAACTCTTAAAACTCAACAATAAGAAAGCAAACAACTCAATTTAAAAATAAGCAAAGGGGACCACGTGGGTGGCTCAGTTGGGTAAGCATCTGACTCTTGATTTCGACTCAGGTCCAAGATTGAGCTGTCAGCGTGCAGCCTGCTTGGGACAGTCCCTCTCCCTCTGCCCCTCCCCAGCTCATGCACACATGGTTTCTCTCTCTCTCTCTCTCTCTCTCTCTCTCTCTCAAAACAAATAAACATTAAGAAAAAAGTTAAAAGTGGGCAAAATATTTGAAGTTACTTCATCAAAGAAGACATACAGGTGGCAAATAAGTACATGAAAAGATGCTAAACATCACTAGCTATTAGGGAAATGCAAATTAAAACCATGAGATACCACCACAAACCTATCAGAATGGCCAAAATAAAACAAAAGCAACAACAAGAACAAAGTGACAAGCTGGTGGAGATGCAGAAGAGTTGGAATTCTCATACACTGCTGGTGGGAATGTGAATTGATACAATCACTGGGAAAACAGTTTGGCCATTACTAAAAGAGTTAAATGTAGAATTACCATGTGGGGCGCTTGGGTGGCTCAGTCAGGTGGGCATCTGACTTCGGCTCAGGTCACGATCTCATGGTTCGTGAGTTTGAGCCCTGCGTTAGGCTCTGTGCTGACAGCACGGAGCCTGGAGCCTGCCTCAGATTCTGTGTCTCCCTCTCTTGCTGCCCCTCCCCCGCTCATGCTCTGTCTCTCTCTCTCTGTCTCAAAAATAAATAAAACATTAGAATTACCATGTGATCCAGCAATTTCACTCCTAGGCGTATATCCCAGAGAAATGAAAACGTATGTTCACTCAAAAACTTAGACGGGAATGTTTATAGCAACTCTATTCACAATGGCCCCAAACTGGAAACGAATAGAATATCCATGGATAAATCAACTATGAACATCTCTACAATGTAATGCTATTCAGCAATAAGAGGAATAAACTAATGAAACAAATTATTGATATGCAACAACATGGATACATTTCAAAGGCATTATGTTGAGTGCAAGCAGTCAGCCTCAATAGGTTACATACTGTAGGATTCTGTCTATGTGATACTCTCTAGAAGACAGAACTATAGGGATGGACAACAGATTGGTGGCTGTCAGAGTTTAGGGTCAGGGGTAGTCTGACCTAAGGGAGTTGTCTGGGGATGATGGACGACTGCGTATCCTGCCTGGTGTGGTGGCTACACGAATCTATACATGTGCGAAGACCCGTAGACTGTACACAACCACCAGCAAAAGCCAATTTTGTTACATGCGAATATAAAAATACAGCTCCTTGCTTATTTTGATCCCCGGATAGTCTACTTTGGTCAGCAAAACAGAAGCCTCAGAGATTTCTCACTCTGTGGTTTGTTCTTTCACTGCAGAAAATACCAAAGTGCCACCTCCTGGCCGCCACAGGTGCTGTCAGTCTGGCAATCAACACCGACAGGGCATCCGCTGGGGGCAATGCAGAGCGCCAGGCTCCCTGGTGGGGATGGAAATACCAGAGATGCTGAAGGCATAAGCCTGCTGTAGGGGGATTCACAATCCAGTTGGACCAGTGGAAGAGACAAACAAACAACTGGAAAACATTTTAGCAGTTCGTATATTTGGAAGGCCACTTAGTTTCATGTCATTATTTTACGGATAGGGAAACTGAGGCTCACAGAGGTTAGCGGGGTCTGTAGACCTTGGAACTGGAACTCAGGTCTGCAGACTAAGCCAGTACCATGCCCTTTATCGTAAGCTTTTTCAAATGTCACGTAAAAATGAACAGAAGCTGCATAAGTAAGTAGTCCTAAACGTCAAGTGAATACATGTTCATAGGAGGTGAGTTCTTGGGTTGATTTTAAAGAATGCCTGGGTCAGTGCTTGAAGGAAGAAGGAAAAGTATTTAAGGCATTGGAAATCACTTCACAAACCTATGTGGATCATGGACTTTCTGAGGCCACTGGTAAGAGAACATATCAATCTTTCTGCCACGTAGATGTATCCCATCCAGATGATTCTATACAATTAAATTAAACATACCATTGTCATTTCTAAAAACATTTTATGTCTGTGATGCTTCCCTCTCATTTGATTTCATATGCAAAATTCGAAACTGAATTTATGTAGCACTTCGCAGGAGAGCTTAATTAGAGCCTAATAAAATGAGGATTTTAACAGCAGCGACTCTGCCAACATACCCCGGGAGCCTTGGCTGCAGAGCTTCAGGGAGAAGAGGTTCAGTGGCACATGCTGGAACCGTCCAGATGGAAGGCCCCTTCCAGGTGCTGCCTGGGCCAGGGGGAAGGAGCCCAGGACTGTTTTCTCAGCTCCCTTCCCCTCCAGGGACAGGCTTCTGCCCCTGCCCGTCCAGCCCGTCTGGTGACATGCTGTTTCTGGTCCTAGGAAACCCTCATGTGTAGGCTCAGACCTGTGGGCCAGAGCCCCAGACAGAGAGAGGGAAGAGAGCACCAATTTCTTCTGCTACACAAATAATGAAAGATTAAGCCCCTGGTGGGGCCCAGGCGGGACACACATCTCCTGGTGTTGTGGGAGACAGGACGGTAAGTGGGGAAAAGCAGCACGGAAAGGGAAGACTTGGGTGCTAATCCCACTTCGGCCCTGTGATTATTCGATCACATGACGAGTGAGTCACTGGATTTCTTGGAGCATCTGTCTCCTCTTCTACAAAAGGAGGATCATACTAGACACCTCATCTACCTTATAAGTCTGTGGTAAGGATCAAATAGCAGCAACTCAGAGGTATACGAAGATGAACAAGCAAAATCCCCTCCACCTTCAAGGGTTTTTACACCCTAATCTAAAAGGAGATATGCCAGCAATGCCTGCACTGAGGTACATCAGTTAGGGAAGGGGTCACTCTCTCAGCCACACACATAAATCAGCTTCTCTGAACAAAAGTGCAACTCCTTATCCAGGCTTCACTCTGTTAGTTACCTTCTTCTCTCTCATCATTGGTGGGATCTCTGTGCTATTATAAATCGAAACCTCTCTCTTTTTGATATTTAAGATTTCGAACAGGGCAGATACAGTCTCTGATTGTAAACCATCTCAGTCCTCCCAGGCCCTCCTCAGCAAGGACGAGCAAACAGCGGACACAGCTAGACAAGTGAAAAGCTCTGGCAGTTCAGAAGGAGGAGGCTTAGTCTGGGGAATGAGAGCAGGTGTTCTTCTTTGCCATGGAGCAAGTGCAAGAAAGCAGAGTGAACTAGAACAAAATCCCTAATTTGTACTTGCACTTATAAGTACAAAACAGACCAATATTAGAAACAGAAATCATTCTGAAAGATAACCATGATAAATTAAAAACACAGTGGTTCAAAACATCACACTGCACACCTTAAATATATGTACAATTTTTATTTGTCAATTATACCTCAATAAAGATAGGAAAAAAAACAATATGAAAGCAGTAAATAACAAACAGATACTGCAGAAAATCAAGTAATAGAAGAAAATTTCTCAATGTCACAAAGATTTTCAGTCTTTAGATAGAAAAGAGTCACATATACCAGCCCAATTTAATTAAGAGAGAATCATATGGAAATGTAGCCCAGAGGAAGTTTTACATTTCTGAAACACAGGGGATAATATCTTCAAGTATCTGGGAACAAAAAATAAGTTTTATGCACAGGAAAATAACTTTAAACTTTACATACTTTTTAAGAAGTGTGTCTCTTTTGTCTGAAAATGTAGGAAGACATGGAAGAGGAAAAATATTAATATTGTCATCACTCACAGGAGGAAATAACTAAATCCATTTCAAGTTTTTAAATTATTTTAGTTTTAGAAAATTTTTACACCAGACTTCAAGCTGTATTATGAAGCTATAATCATCAAGACAGTATGGTACTGGCACAAAAACAGACACTCAGATCAATGGAACAGAACAGAGAACCCAGAAATGGACCCACAAATGTATGGCCAACTAATCTTTGACAAAGCAGGAAAGAATATCCAATGGAATAAAGACAGTCTCCATTGAACTAATGGAGTTAGTTAGAAAGAATATCCAATGGAATAAAGTAGTGCTGGGAAAACTGGACAGCCACATGCAGAAGAATGAACCTGGACCACTTTCTTACACCACACACAAAGAAACTCAAAATGGAAGAAAGGCCTAAATGTAAGACAGGAAGCCAACAAAATCCTTGAGGAGAAAGCAGGCAAAAACCTCTTTGACCTTGGCTGCAACAATTTCTTACTCAACACGTCTCAGGAGGCAAGGGAAACAAAAGCAAAAATGAACTATTGGGACTTCATCAAAATAAAAAGCTTCTGCACAGCGAAGGAAACAATCAGCAAAACTAAAAGGCAACCGACAGAATGGGAGAAGATATTTGCAAACAACATATCAGATAAAGGGTTAGTATCTAAAATCTGTAAAGAACTTATCAAACTCAACACCCCCAAAACAAATAATCCAGTGAAGAAATGGGCAAAAGACATGAATAGACACTTCTCCAAAGAAGACATCCAGATGGCCAACCGACACATGAAAAAATGCTCAACATCAGTCATCATCAGGAAAATACAAATCAAAACCATAATGAGATACCACCTCACACCAGTCAGAATGGCTAATATTAACAACTCAGGCAACAACAGATGTTGGCGAGGATGCGGAGAAAGAGGATCTCTTTTGCATTGTTGGTGGGAATGCAAACTGGTGCAGCCACTCTGGAAAACAGGATGGAGGTTCTCAAAAAATTAAAAATAGAACTATCCCATGACTCAGCAAGTGCACTACTAGGTATTTATCCAAGGGATACAGGTGTGCTGTTTTGAAGGGACACATGCACCCCAATATTTATAGAAGCAATGTCAACAACAGCCAAAATATGGAAAGAGCCCAAATGTCCATCGATGGATGAATGGATAAAGAAGATGTGGTATATATATACAATGGAGTATTACTCAGCAATCAAAAAGAATGAAATCTTGCCATTTGCAACTACGTGGATGGAACTGGAGGGTATTATGCTCAGTGAAATTAGTCAGTCAGAGAAAGACAAAAATCATATGACTTCACTCATATGAGGACTTTAAGATACAAAACAAATGAACATAAGGGAAGGGAAGCAAAAATAATATAAAAACAGGGAGGGGGACAAAACATGAGTCTCTTAAATATGGAGAACAAACAGTGGGTTACAGGAAGGGGTGTGGGAGGGGGGATGGCCTAAATGGGGAAGAGGCATTAAGGAATCTACTCCTGAAATCACTGTTGCATTATATGCTAATTTGGATATAAATTTAGAAAAATAATAATAAAAAAATATTCAATACGAAAAAAAATTTTATAGAGAGGGGTACCTGGGTGGCTCAGTTGGTTAAGCATCTGACTTTGGCTCAGGTCATGATCTCACAGTTTGCGTGGTGGGTTCGAGCCCCACGTTGGGCTCTGTGCTGACAGCTCAGAGCCTGGAGCCTGCTTTGGATTCCAGGTCTCCCTCTCTGTCCCTCCCCTGCTCGCGTTCCTGCTCTCTCAAAAATAAATAACATATATATATAAAAAAAAAAGCAAGCCATGTGGCGCCTGGGTGGCTCAGTTGGTTGAGTGGACAACTTAGGCTCAGGTCATAATCTTGTGGTTTGTGGGTTCAAGCCCCATGTCGGGCTCTGTGCTGACAGCTCAGAGCCTGGAGCCTGCTTCAAATTCTGTGTCTCCCTCTCTGTCCCTCCCTAGCTCACACTCTCTCTCTCTCTCAAAAATAAATAAACTTTAAAAAAAAAAACAAAACCTAAGCTATTTACCAGCAAAATGTATTAAAATTTTTTTTTGATGTTTTTAGAGACAGAGAGAGAGGGAGAGTGCGCATGAGTACGTGTGCATACATGAGTAAGTGGGGGAGGGACAGGAGAGGGACAGAGAATACCCCCCCCCCCCCAAGCAAGCTACATGCTCAGCGCAGAGCCTGCTGTGGGCTCGATCTCACACCGTGAGATCATGACCTGAGCTGAAATTAAGAATCGGAGACTCAACGGACTGAGCCACCCAGGTGCCCCAGAAAGTAAATCCATTTTATTCTTGGTATTGATGAAGAGATCAGTTTAAACTTTTAAAAAAAAAATTTTTTTTTAAATGTTTATTTATTTTTGAGACAGAGCATGAATGGGGGAGGGGCAGAGAGAGAGGGAGACACAGAATCAGAAGGAGGCTCCAGGCTCCCAGCCATCAGCCCAGAGCCTGACTCGGGGCTCGAACTCAAGAACCGTGAGATCGTGACCCGAGCTGAAGTCGGACGCTCAACCGACTGAGCCACCCAGGCGCCCTAACATCAGTTTAAACTTTTAACAGTAATCATTATTAGAGTTAAAATGAATATATAACTCTTGAATCATTAGTAAAAAGAGGATAAATAAAACTTGACCAACATAGCAACTAAAAAAAAAAAAAAAGAAAGAAAGAAAAAGAAAAAGGAAATAGCATATAAGCATTAAAATAGAAAGCACTGAGGCACCTGGGTGGCTCAGTCGGTTAAGCATCCGACTTTAGCTCAGGTCATGATCTTGCAGTTCCTGAGTTCAGGCCCCAGGCCCCACATCGACTCTGCTGTTAGCACAGAGCCCCCTTTGGATACTTTGTCCCCATCTATCTTTGCCCCTTCCCCACTCACACACTCACTCTTGCTCTCTCTCCCTCTTAAAAAAAAAAAAAAATTTAAAAACAGAAAGCATTTAAAACATACGATTAAGAAAAGAAAATCTTGTCAGTTTCTATTAAAAATGTGAATAGAGGGGCGCCTGGGTGGCGCAGTCGGTTGAGCGTCCGACTTCAGCCAGGTCACGATCTTGCGGTCCATGAGTTCGAGCCCCGCATCGGGCTCTGGGCTGATGGCTCGGAGCCTGGAGCCTGTTTCCGATTCTGTGTCTCCCTCTCTCTCTGCCCCTCCCCCGTTCATGCTCTGTCTCTCTCTGTCCCAAAAATAAATAAACGTTGAAAAAAAAAATTAAAAAAAAAATGTGAATAGGTTACAACTCCTTTACTGGGTAAAACCAAAACTAAACCAAAAGTTAACTGTTTGTTTGTTTGTTTATTTTTCCTTTCAATATATATATACTTTTAATTGTATTTTTTATTTTTTAAAATTTACATCCAAATTAGTTAGCATATAGTGAAACAATGACTTCAGGAGTAGATTCCTTAATGCTAACCCTTACCCATTTAGCCCATCCCCCCTCCCACAACCCCTGTTTATTTATTTTTTAATGTTTATTTATTTTTAAGAGAGAGAGAGAGACAGAGTGTGAGCGGGGGAGGGGCAGAGACAGAGACAGAGGGAGACACAGAATCCAAAGCAGGCTCCAGGCTCTGAGCTGTCAGCACAGAACCTGATGCAGGGCTCGAACTCATGGACCGTGAGATCATGACCTGAGCCAAAGTAGAATGCTTAAAAAACGACTGAGCCACCCAGGCACCCCAACTATGCTGTTTATAAAACATCTAAAACAAAGACATGGAAAGATAAAAAATGAAAGGATGGCAAAGACATATCAGAAAGAAAGCAGGGATGGGAATAGTAGTAACAAAGCAAAATCCAGGGCTGTTTTTTTGTTTGTTTTATATCAACAAAAAGTATAACTTAAAAAATGAAACCCACCAGTCTTCATGCATTGAATAAAAAGTACTAAAACATATAAACCAAAACTGTTCTAATACAAGAAGAATGGACTGAATTATGATTTTAGTGGGTGGCTGAGTCTTTGGCAGTTCAAGCAAACAAAAAGTAAATGAGGGTGGAGGGAGGTTGAATAATCAATAGATTCGATTAGCAATTAAATGGAACTTCTAGACACATTTAATATGGTCCCTGAAACGTTTATGCATATTTATTATGTATTTATTTTGTATTTACTTATACATGTTTATTAGGTATTACGCAATGAAGTAACGCCTCCTCCCCCATTACAGAAAGTAGGGTAAGTGGTTGGTCGCTTTCTATAATCACGGTGCAATAAAACTAGGAATCAAAGAAAAGGTTAATAACAACAAAATAACTTCATTAGTGAGAATGAAAAGGAAACAAGCCCTGGACTACAGAGATTAGAGTTGCAATTACAGATAATAAATTAACGAGAAAGAGATTTTACACATCAAAATTCACAGATGCAGCTAAAGCTATGTTCAAAAGAAAACAGGATGTCTTAGATACTTTTATTATTAAATAAGGAAGTAAATATCAAAAATCCAGAGAAAGACTAAAAGAAATCTATCAAAATAAAAATTAGTTAAGAGAAAAGCAAGAGTGGATGAATGAGAAAAACAACTTCTATAAATCCAAGAGGTCTTTGCAAAGACCAATAAAGGAACCAAACCCTTGGCACAGTCTAATTAAGAAAGTGCAAGGCAAAACCACAAATACCTAACATTACAAATGAGAACGAGAGTTAAGAAAAGGTGTGTTGACTTTAGAAATTATAAGAGAGTAACATTTGTAATTTTATATTAAAGGAAATGAACGAAGGGGCGCCTGGGTGGCTCAGTCGGTTAAGCGGCCGACTTCAGCTCAGGTCACGATCTCGCGGTCCATGAGTTCGAGCCCCGTGTCGGGCTCTGGGCTGATGGCTCAGAGCCTGGAGCCTGCTTCTGATTCTGTGTCTCCCTCTCTCTCTGCCCCTCCCCCGTTCATGCTCTGTCTCTCTGTCTCAAAAATAAATAAATGTTAAAAAAAAATTTAAAAGAAATGAATGAGTTTGTGAAACGAATGAATTTTAGGGAAAATACAAATTACTGAAATTGACTCAAAGAAAAAAAAATCAAAATAGATTCCTAACTGTGAAAACATTCTTTTTTTTTAATTTTAGAGAGAGAGAGAGCGCACAAATCTTAAGCAGGCTCCATGCTTAGCACAGAGCTTACTTGAGAGCCTACAGAGAGTTGTCTCTCTCTGCCCTCCCACCCCCCAAAATAAATAAATAAACAAAAAAAAAAGGAAATCACTCTCCTAAATGTTACTGGGCACAGATGATTATTAGGGGCAAACTTTCCAGGCCTAGGTAATTCCTATGCTACTGAAAATGCTTTAGAACCTAAGAGAAAGGCAGAAACCATCCTGGCTCATTTAATTCTAGTAGCAAAATTTGAGGAAGATCTCTTCTTACACACACATACATGCACACGTGCACGCATGCACCCACACCACTCTGACAAGGACAAATAAAAAATCCAAAATAATTAAGAAACTGAATTCAGCAGGCTAACACACCATGACCAAGAGGGCATATTCCACAAGTGTAAGGATGATTCAGTAATAAGAAATGCATCAGTATCACTCAGTTTATCAACAGGTCACATTTATGTAGTGTCTTTGTGCTTGTCCAACTAGAATTATTTCCTTGCAGTCAGGATTGACAGCTTTCACTTTTTCTAGGCAAGTATAAAGTCTTGTATTTGTATCATTTTTATTTTACAATACTCCATGGTATTTCTCTCCATAGTAGGCTGGTAAATACTCAAATGTATTTATACTTATATCATGACTATAACATTTGGTTTAATTTTTTCCTGACCACCTAGTAATCTTTGAAAAACAATTTTAATATGTATTTTGAGAGAAAGAGAAAGAGAGAAAGCACGCATAAGTGGGCGAGGGGCAGAGAGAGAGGGAGAGAGGATCCCAAGCAGGCTCTACCCTGCCAGCACAGAGCCTGATGTATTCTCACAAACCGTGACCTGAACCAAAATCAAGAGTCGGATGCTTAATCGACTGAACCACCCAGGTGTCCCCACCCACTGTGGAACGGATAAAGGACAGAACAGTAAGAACAAGCATCATGACTGAGCATAGAGAATTGTTGCCTGGATATTTTAATACAATTTTTATTTTTAAAATTTTTTTAATGTTTATTTTTGAGAAAGAGACGGAGAGAATCTGAAGCAGGCTCCTGAGCTGTCAGCACAGAGCCCAATGCAGGGCTCAAACCCACAAACTATGAGATCATGACCTGAGCTGAAGTTGGACCCTTAACCGACGGAGCCACCCAGGCACCCCTAATACAATTTTTAAATGAGAGAGACTAAGTATATTAATAGATACCTTTTACCTCTTATTATTTTTACAAATAGCAGGTAAAACAAGAGTTAAGTGGAAGTTAAAGCATATAACTCTATTCCCACCAAAATACTCCATATAACTTGACCCATCAGTCAAATAAGATTTTTAAAATCGAGGTATAATTAACATAAAACAAAATTCACAGATTTTTAAGTGTATTGGTGGATGATTTTTGACACCCAGGATACAGAACATTTCCATCATGCTAGAGAGTTCCCTCTGACTGTTCTTTTTAAGTCAGTTCTATATTTGTAAGTCAAATTGGCTTATTTAGCTCTTGAGAGATCAAAAGATGAGCTCATTACTTTAGACCTAGAAATCCATGGTTCCACAGTAGTAAGAACAAAACTCACAAAACACTGAATTTTCTTCTTATCCGTTTGCGGTTTTCATGGGTTGTACAACTAGGACTATGAGAATGTTACAAAGAAAATTGTTATTCTTTGAAGATGATCAACCAGCCAAATGCTATTATGGTGATCTTAGAGGAGCCACTTGAGTTCTTATAATAATAATACAATACACAGTCATTCAAGATTACTTAAAATAGGTGGTTTGGAATTCAGAGTTGTTTTTGGTTGCCTTCTCGTAGTAAGATTTCTTGTGCTAGAATTCAACTTCATTTGATTTCCTTTAACAGATGGACCGTCCTTGGCCTCTTGACTTCCAGTTTTCAATACTCAAAAAAAATTATGTTGAGGTTATGAACCCATAGTTGTTGGACTAGATTCGATCTCACTTTGTAGGACAAGAACCAATGCCAAGTGGAAGTCTATAGTTGCAGAACTGTTCCTGGAGATATAATAGCACACAGGGTCAGGGGGCAGGGTTAATAGTCCTCCAAAGTACACTGGAACTACATGTCATTTTGCTATCTTTTTTGCTCCATATTCCTCTTTAGTTCCCTGTTTGCGTCTTTATGTCTCTGCCTTTCTGTGTGCGTGCACATGCTTTGTCGGTGAAATTGTGGGACCCAAGATGCTAGCTGTAAATCCAGAATCCCAAGCAATAATTTCAAGAAGCTGAAGATTTCCGGAGATACATGAATCACAAGAAAAGGCTCTGACATTTTATGACAAAAGACTCTAATAATGTAATAGACCATGAGCCCTTCAGCTCTTGTTACTTTAAAAAGAATTAATCTTTTAAAATGATGATTGAGCCCTTGAAAACCATCAAGGACTAACTAGGGAGGAGAACATATGCTTTTTTTTTTTTTTTTTTTTTAATGGTGTTTCATGTCTGGTTTTCTCTCTGGGGCCTCTTTTTCCAGACCTTGTCTTCTCGAGTGGGAGGATTTTGTCTCTTGTGTGGTTAATGCTCTCTACCTACACTCCCCCCGCCCCAAATACCACTTAATAAACAAAGTATTGTGCCTACTACTTTTTACCCCCAGTTTTAAGTTTCTGTTCTAAGAGTTGGTCAAGGAGAGGAGAGGCAACCTCTGGGAATAACATCCCACTGAGTTGGCATGAAACACAGCAGGAAAAGGCATAGCGGGGTCCCTGGGGCCGGGGACTACACTGTTCCAGAGTTGCCAGGTGGGAACAGGCAGCGGGGGTGGGCTGTCGGGCTCAACCCACCCCGATTCGGTGCATTCTGCATCTGTGCTGACCCTGCCACTGGGCTGGCAGCAAGGAGGTCAGCCCGCCCAGGACACTGGTGAGCAGGTCAGAACGTCAAGGGAAGGACATGAATCTACATACGCTTCTAAGGGACTTCATTATCTTGTTTTTTTTTCCCCCTCTGACCAAAGATGTGCCTAACACACAAAGAGCCTTCATAAAATCGTAGTGGCCACTTAATTTCTTCATGTATCTGCTTGTATTTTGATACACACACTTGGCCTTGTGGATTTACTATTCTCTCATTCTTTGGTTTGACTGCAGAATCATAATATTTATGCTCTTTTGATCTCAATTAACAAATTGATTTGGCTGCTCAGCGATGGAGAGAACATTCTGTTCATGCTGTTTTCCATTCAGAAACTTGGAAGGCAGACGCTCTGACTTTCTGCAGGACGCCTGGTGACTTTATTTCTCATTTTGTCTCTCGGTTCTCTGTTCATCTGTCTCTCTCAATCTCCATTTTCTCTCCCTTTGACTCCTTCTTTCTCCTCTTCCTCTCCCTCTGTGGCCCAACTAGCTATAAATCAGAGACCCTAACTGCACAAGGCTGTCATAATAGCACATAGTTTAGGGAAACTAAGAGTGCACCCCCTTACAAACGACCATCACTTGAGCTAATTAAGTGCTTGTCCCTGAGCCCCAATGTGAGGGGGCTGACTGTCCTGGGGCTGCTGTGTGAGAGGAGCCCAAGCCGCTCAGAGAGGGCAGGTGTTGACGCTCCGGGCAGCAGAGCTGGCTTGCGTTCCCCGGCCCCAGTGCCACACAAGTGAGCGTCAACGGGTTCCCATGATTCCAACCCTCAGTTGTTGAGTCATCTGTCATCTTCAGCCTCTGAATCTTCCCAACTGAAGCTAGACACTGTGGAGCTAGGACAAACTGGTCCCACTGTGCCTTTTCCAGATTCCTAACTCAGGGAATCCATGAACATAATAAAATGGTGGTGGTTTTACTCCACGAAGCCTCGGGGGATTTGTTATACAGCAATAGTAACTGGAATAAAAATTGGAAGGAGGAGTGAGGTGCTATAACACAGCCCTATGTAGCTGGCGCTGGCTTTGGGAAGTGGGGGGAAGCCTGCTAGTAGAATCGCGATGGGCTTTAAGGAGGTGGCCGGCGAAGGCCACAAGGGAAGCAAGGAGAATGATATTTCAAGCTTGGGGACGGGAGACCCTTGTTATGATGCGGCAGAAAATCTGACAATGCTGTTGCCTATGGGAAGGTCGAGACTGGAAAATGTACCAGACAAATTCAATGATTTAGATAAGGATTTCTAGATAGAATATTGAAAGTGCCATCTGGCTTCTTCTTGCTGTCTATGAAAAAAATGTGAGAGGCAAGAGTTGGTCTTAATAAAGAACTGTTCAGCTTTCATACAAAATTTAGAGGAAGCATAAAGAAGCTGGCACTTGAGGGGTTTCAAAATACAACTGTTTCTTATTCCCAGCTTCTCCAGATGGCAAATGAGTCTCAAATTACGAAATGGTTTCAGGGCAATGATCAAATCCGAGTGGGATTGTAAAATCCTCTGTCAAAACCTCAGAAAGATCTAAGGCAATGCTGCATAGAAACTTCCAGACAGACTAAAGGCTCTCTAAACATCTTCAGGCCATGTCTTACACATTTTCTCTATTAAACAGTAGGGGCTTTAAGACTCTTAAGAGCCGTGTCTCATGGTAGCTCGCAAGGAGCCCAAGGTACTGGAGAGTTTGTCTTGCAGAGATCTGTGGGTGTGGTTTCTGTCTAACGTAGTGGATTATAAATTGATGCACAGTAGGTCCGTGAATATCTCACAGGAATTCTATCAGGCTGGACTAAGAGGGATGTTATAAAATGTGACAAGGCTTTTGGACCCTCAGCCCCTGGTGGGCAAGAAGCAAACTAAGAAGGCTAAGTCAGATGCAAACACTGTGCCCTCCGTTCTCCATCTCCTGGAATAGACGGTGTCCACAGGAAATCCCACTCTTGCATCGCCATTGTGTGTTGGGTATGTGGGGCAGATAACTTGTCTTTTTATTTTATTTTTGAAAAAAAATTTTTTTAACATTTATTTATTTTTGAGAGAGCCTGAACAGGATAGGGACAGAGAGACAGGGAGACACAGAATCCAAAGTAGGCTCCAGGCTCTGAACTGTCAGCACAGAGCCCGAAGTGGGGCTTGAACTCACAAACCACGAGATCATGACCTGAGCCGAAGTCGGACACTTAACCGACTGAGTCACTCAGGCGCCCCTGACTTGTCTTTTTAAAGACCTGAAATTCATAGTCTTCAGATTGGAAGAACTCTAGCTGAGGAACACACCTGACTCAGAGGATGGGAGCCTGGACCTCAACCCTGAACTTGTGCCATATGGGGAGGAGAATTGGGGACATCTTGGGAGGGGTGAGTGCATTCAGAAAGTCAGAGCAGTGGAAAATAATCTACCAACGGGTAGACTGTGGAGGATTTAAAACAAAGTCACAAAATCTTTGACGTTCTTCCTGCTGAGAGATGGGGTCTCTGTCCTTTCCCCTTGACCAAAGACTTACTTTTAACCACTAAAATGCAACTGAAGGGACGCTGGTGACATCCAAGTTTAGGTACACAAGGGGTGCGGCTTCTGCCTTAGTCACTGGCACACTCATGCTCTGAGCCCTGAGACACCTGGTAGGAAGTCTGACTACCTGAGGCCACCATGTTGTAAGGAAGCCAAGCATCAACAAAAGACCTTAGAAGGCTCTCCAGTGAGTGGCCCCAGCCTTCAAGTCCTCTTGGCCCGGGAAGCAGTCAGGTGAGGGAACAAGCCTTCAGTTATTCCACCCCCAGCCCTTGGATCACCCCCAGCCTTCCAGTCTTCCCACTGGAGGCCTCAGACATTGTAGAGCAGAGATGAGCCATCTGCTTTGCTGTTTCTCAATTTGTGCCCTACAGAACTCATGTCCATAATAAAATGATTGTGGTTTTAACATTGAGATAGATTCTTAAGCAACAACAATGACAAGAAAATCGAGAAATCTTCATTTGGTAAATGTATCATGGAAAGAATGCATCATTTGGGAAACCTAAGTGTATTCCTTTACAAACAAGTATCACTTTCAACAACTTTTTGAAAATTTTACCATGTTGGAAGAACATTTAAGGAAATACTGTATTTTAGAAATGTTTTCCAGTTTCATTAAACGTCATAAAATTAACTCTTTTACTTTCTTAAGGATTCCGAGTTGTTATGGGTAAACATCAATTAGTAAATGTGCTTTAAAACATGCATCTGCAGGGCTACTGGAGTTCATATGATCATATCTCTGGATCACAAGCTCCAAAAATCAAACATGTGTAAACCACATGACATTCTAATGGTGAAATAAAACCTATCATACAATATGTGCGTCATGAGCAGTAACAAAAAATTGTCTTGGGGTGCCTGGGTGGTATCCGACTCGGCTCAGGTCATGATCTCGAGGTCTGTGAGTTTAAGCCCCACCTGGGGCTCTATGCTGACAGCTCAGAGCCTGAAGCCTGCTTCAGATTCTGTGTCTCCCTCTCTCTCTGCCCCTCCCCCACTAGAGCTCTCTTACTCTCTCAAAAATAAATAAACATTAAAAAAAACTGTCTCAAAGCCAATATAAATGACCTTATACACAAGCATTTAGTTATGAGCCTAGTACTATTGATCAGTGAAAATAATTGTAATCAATTGGTTAAAGGGCTAAGTTTATATCACTGATTGACAGGGGCTTTCAACCCTTGATTTGAACAGCTTGATGAAGGTAACTCAGTAAAACTCTTCAGTAAGTTTCTAATACCAATTCATCTAACTGAATGAATAACATGGCTGTATTGAATTCCAATTGCTTCCAAATATATTCCACATCTTTTCAGGGATTTTAGGGCACCATCAAGAAGAAAATGCACAACCTAGATAATGTTTTCATTGTGAATCAACTTCATACTTAACAGAATTAAACAAAAATTCCTTTAGAAACTATCACACAGGAAGCTGGGCCTGTCATAGCCTTCACTATTAATTTAAAAAAAAATTAAAGTTTTTGTTTATTTATTTTGTGAGAGACAGAGACAACGTGAGCAGGGGAGGGGCAGAGAGAGAGAGGGAGTGAGAGAATCCCAAGCGGGCTCTTGCTGATAGTGCAGAGCCCGATGTGGACCTCAAACTCAGGAAACTGTGAGATCATGACCTGAGCTGAAAGCAAGAGTCAGAGGCTCAACCAACTGAACCACCCAGGTGCCCCTCATTTTGTTGTGCATACCTCATTTGTGACATGCAAATTTGGCTATTTCATATTTAGATTAAATCTGTCAAATTCCTTACTAGAAAAGTGGTTAGAACCTACAAATTCTTGGGTATCAGCCAAGTGGCTAATTGCTTTCCATTTGCTAAAAATCTCAGACAGCCCTGTTGGAGGTCTCTATTCTAGAATATCTGAATATTTGAGTTCCTGGATTTGTCTTGCAAGTTGGAATTCAGTAGTTTCATAAGAAACTGAATTTTAAGTCCAAAAAGGCTGCTCTCAGGAAAGAGCTCAAGAAATCACCTCAACAGATTTTAATACCAAGCCATCTAGTGGAATCAAACTCAGTCCCTTCTGAGTCTTCCCACACTTCAATTTTCATATATTGCAACTGTCAATATGCCTGCCTGTAAGAGACTGCCTTTTAATTACTGCTTCAGGTTTACTGTTGTGGGCTTGGAAACAGATCGTCAGATTCATCACAAGGGTGCACGAAACAAGACAAATGGCCCAAGAGGGCCCTCCTTGAGAAAGAGCATGCAAAGTTTAGCGTGCAAACTCTGTCATGTGTATTCTGACTATTCAGAAGGTCGAAATGAATTCTGACAAAGGTAAAAATCCACTTATGTTCTATTTATCTCCTATGGCTATGGGGTCTGTTGCTATCAACCTTGGCTGAGTATTAGAATCACTGAGGATACTTTGATGTATATGGTCTGGGATCGGGTTGCACATCTATAGTTTCTTAAAGCTTCCCAAGTGATTCCAACCACACACAGCCACTGACTTAGGTAAAACTATTAAGTAACTGGGTCCCACACAGTCAAATTATTATTTAAAAAAATTTTTTTTAATGTTTATTTATTTTGACAGAGAGAGAGAGAGACAAAGCGAGCGGGGGAGGGGCAGAGAGAGAGGGAGACACAGTATCTGAAGCAGGATCCAGGCTCTGAGCAGTCAGCACAGAGCCCGACGTGGGGCTCGAACTCACAGACCGCGAGATCATGACCTGAGCTGAAGTCGGATGCTCAACAGACTGAGCCACTGAGACGCCCCTCAAATTATTATTTTAAAAAGCTAATTGTTTTACTAATTGAATCACATTTTATATTATCCATTTTAAGATCATTTTTTTCCATCTCTTAAAATACCAACTTAATTAAGTTACTGTCCTTATTGGTATTTTAATTGAATTTTTTTACCCTTAAAAATTAATGATCCTCTTGATGCAAAAATATTATTCACTCATAATTTTAGGCTTACTTTCCTTAACCTGTGTTTGTCAACGAGTTGAATCCATTTACACTAGTACCTTTTTCTTTTAGGGATGATGAGTGACTTTCCAATTGTATCCTGGTCATTTTGGGTACTGTGCTATCAGACATCGGATCTAATTTAAGCCTTCTATTTGAGCAGGCTTTTGCTAAAAATGGACCAGTAGGGGAAGAAGGCACCAATGCATTAGTGCTGGATGGGAGTGGGAGTCCAGGCCTCCCAATTTGGTCTCTATTGACACCACCTTTTTTTAAAAATGTTTATTTATTTTTGAGAGGGAGAGGGAGAGACAGGGATAGAGAGGGCACAAATAGGGGAGGGGCAGAGAGATAATCCCAAGCAGGCTCTGCATTGTCACTGCAGAGCCTGATGCGGGGCTTGAACTCATGAACCGTGAGATCATGACCTGAGCCCAAATCAAGAATCAGATGCACAGATGCTCATGTGACTGAGCACCCGGATGCCCCTCCAGTGGTACCACCTTGGTGGGGAGTATGAGAGGTACCTCACAACCCCCAGGAGGGGGTGGAAACCTAGGATCCTCACCCAGCCTCCCCTGATACTATGGAAAGGGAAATAGACACCTACCTTGCCCTGGGTGGGAGGTGGAAATACGGGCTCCCCTTTGGGTCTCCTGGATACCACCCTAGCAGGGATGGGGAGGGAGGCCTCTTTACTGCCAGCCAAGGGCAGAGTCTAGGCTTCCACCTAGGCCTTTACAGACAGAAGTGTGGGGTGGGGATGGGGTTTTCTGGAGGAGTGTTTATTGTCACAAAGGTTTCTGTTTTATGAGGCTGCCCATTTCCTGGTCCTTTTTCAAGAGACAGCAAGCTTTTCTCATTCATGCCCGTTAGCATTTCTGGGCTGGGGGCTTTTCCAGCACCCAGTCCCAGGGTGTGTAGGGGGCAACAAGAGAACTCCGAGAACGTTCTGCCATGCAGCTTCTCAAGTCCTAACATCCCTAGCTAGTCTATCTTCTATCTTTCAGAGTCTCCTTATGTTTGTTTTATAATACAATTTCCAGGGTTTTTAGTTGTATTTAGTGAGAGGGACAGGGCAAAATGCATCTATCCCATCTGGTCCAGAACTGGAAGTCTGAACACTCTATTCCAGATTATACATGCAAACAAATGAGAAAATGTGGTTTTCTCCTTAGGGAATTTGTAATGTGGTTGAGGAGTCAGAAGGCACAGATCACACGCGTGGACAACATGAGCCCTGTTTGGGGAAAAGAGGCTGCAAGTTTCCCTGTCATTAAAATATTGCTAATTTTCGAATGTGAATGTCAAACTTAGACCTTTCTCTGGAGCTCCGGATGGGTGGGTATTTCTGCGTGTCTGGGGAAAATGCAGGCAGGGGTCTCCTGGAGGGCCCATCTGTTGGACCTGGCCAAAAGGAAACCCCTCACCTTGCCCTAACCAACCTCCCTCTCAAAGGCCCTATTTCAGTCAAGAGCCACCAGTCATACCACGTCCCAAGCCCAAAGGAGAGGGCAGGGTAGGATGAAAAAATGATCTAAATTAGTGCAGATAGAAGATGAAACCAGTGCCTGGCACACAGAAAATATTTTTTCTTAATGTTAACTTTAAGACTATCTCAGAAACCTCCTAGGGCTTGTCTCTCCCATCTCTGTTGCCATTGCATCCAACGAGATTATTCCAAGAGTCTCTGAAATGGTCTGTATTTCACCAGCCTCTCCGCATTTCAGTCCATACTTTGCTGTCAGAATTAGCGTCCTAAAAAATAAACCTCATCGTGTCACTTAAAATCTGCTGCTCTGCATTGCCAAAGGCCGTAGTTCACACACTCCATTAAGAATTTGAAAAAAGCAGGGGGCGCTTGGGTAACTCAGTTGGTTAAGTGGCTCAGGTCATGATCTCGTGGTTCGTGAGCTGGAGCCCCTCACTGGGCTCTCTGCAGTCAGTGCAGAGCCAGCTTCAGATCCTCTGTCCCCCTCTCTTTCTGCCCCCCCCACATTCTCTCTCTCTCAAAAATAAACATTAAAACAAAAAAAAATTTTTGAAAAAAGCAGGACAAGATTTGGGTCAAGAAATCAAGAGTTGATTAAGAGCTCATGATTTGAGCCCTGCACGGGCTCTGTGCTGACAGTTTGGAGCCTGCTTGGGATTGTCTCTCTTCCTCTCTCTGCCCCTCTTCCTCTCTCTCTCTCTCTCTCAAAATAATAATCTTAAAAAAAAAAAAAGAATTTGAAAAAAGCTGGGGCACCTGACTGGCTCAGTCAGAGGGCATGTGACTCTTGATCTCAGGGTCATGAGTTTGAGCCCCATGTTGGGTGTAGAGATTTCTTTAAAAAAAGAAGATAAACTTAAAAAATAATGTAAGTCAGATTATGTCACTCTTTAAAATGAAAAAAAGAATTTTGAAAAAAGCTACAAGTGTCCACTAAAAAAATAATAAACTTAAAAAATATGTAAGTCAGATTATGTCCCTTAAAAAAAATTTAGGGGCACCTGGGTGACTCAGTTGGTTAAGTGTCAGACTTTGGCTCAGGTCATGATCTCGCAGTTCACAGGATGGAGCCCCTTGTTGGGCTCTGTGCTGACAGCTCAGAACCTGGAGCCTGCTTTGGATTTTGTGTCTCCCTGTCTCTCTCTGTTCCTCCCCTGCTCACATACTCTCTCTCATTCCCTCTCAAAAATAAATAAAGTTTAAAAAAAAAATTAAAACATTTTGACACAAGCTAACAAGCGCCCAGTGCAGAAAAATGCAGAAGTGATTGCATATACTTATGAACCCCGGGAAACTCTTCCTTGTCTGAGAAGCCATTTCTACCCACTCCATGCACGTGCACAGCAATTCACACTTATCTTTGTTTTAGCATTTAATAGTTTGTATCGTGATGATTTCTGTATGTTTGCTTCACCCACTTAAAAATTAGAAGGTGCCCTGTCTTTCTCATCTTTGTTTCCCTGGTACATAGCATAGTGCCATAGAACCAAAGTTAACAGATAATCAAATGTACTGAATGTGTAGAAGACAATGAGAGTAAAAGGTAGAGATGAGTCAAAGGGTTCTCTTTGCTCAGGAAGTTCTGATGGTTCCCATGTGTTCCTCTATCAAACCCACACCCTTATTCGTAGCCTCCAAAGTGTGTTCTTCCTGGTTGCCTTACAGATAACTGCCGCCTCACTTCACCTCTGGATGTTTTCATCTACTCTCTGGTCTCAGCTACCACCCATTAATTGCTTCCCAATCTATGTCTCCATTCTGGATTGTTCTCTAGACAGTCCAATGTCATCGGGCCTGTCTATTTTATGTTCCTCAAACACCTGAAATGAAATCCATTTAGGACTGAACTTACTTTCGTTTCCACACCCTCCTATCACAACCCTGCTTCCCTCTGCACTTCCCACCTTGGTTAGTAACCAGCGCTGCCATCTGCCCAAGCTGATCAGGAGAGAAACCTAAGAAACTACATCCTTTCCTCCCCTCAGTGTCTATGTCCTGTCGTTTCTACCACTTAAACAGCTCTTGAATCCAGCCCCCTTAGTTTCTTAACAGGATTACAGCAGCTTCTTAATTGCCTTCTCTGTCTCCAGTCTTGACTCCTCCAACTCACTCATCGACACCCATTTACTGAGCACATACTGTATGGTAGTAGCAAGAGTCCATGACCCTTCTCTCATGGCATCTCTGTTCTAATGGGGAGCCTTAGGGAACCAGACTGTAAACAACTGTGTAATGTGAAAGGTGGTGACCCAGTCAATGAAGAAGAATAAAGTAGCAGTGTAAAGGCATAGAGAGGCCCAGAATGGAGTTGGGGGGTATCATTCTAGAAGACCCGTTTGAAGTTATCTGGGGCCAGGACCCCAAAGGTATCTGGGAGAAGAACACTCCAGGCAGAATGAAAATCAAGAGGAAAGAGTCAACAGTGTGGACGTGGAGGGGGACTTTATCCTATTCCTCTGGATTCAACAGGCACAGCATTGCCAGTTTGCAAAGGGGGCTACGAGCAGCCTGTAATTATTGAGTATTTTGCTATGTAACAAGAACTACACTAAGGACTTTAAAAGCATTATTCCAGGCTTATTTACATGCATCTTATATCAGGCTTCAATACTCTGCTGAGGTGGGTGTTTTTGTTAAAATGGGGCGCGAATTCAACAAACCCCCATAACACTTCCATGCATCCTACCGTGTGCGTTTGCCAGACCCCACTGGGATGTGGTTTCTCTTTTATCCTTCACCATTTATTTTTTATTTTTAAAAAAATTTTTTTTCAACGTTTTTTATTTATTTTTGGGACAGAGAGAGACAGAGCATGAACGGGGGAGGGGCAGAGAGAGAGGGAGACACAGAATCGGAAACAGGCTCCAGGCTCTGAGCCATCAGCCCAGAGCCTGACGCGGGGCTCGAACCCACGGACCACGAGATCGTGACCTGGCTGAAGTCGGACGCTTAACCGACTGCGCCACCCAGGCGCCCCTTATCCTTCACCATTTATAGTGCAATACTCCTTAAATGCAAAGTAAGATATGTTCACAACTCAACAAGCGTTTGTAAAAGGGTAAGGCACAATGGAGCAGGGACATGAGGACAGCCATTGGAGGTGGCTGCCTAAGGAGCAAATGACTGCTCCATCCACAGAAGCCAAAGAAGTAATTTAGCAAAGCCAAGAGAGACGATCCTGAACTTGTTAACTTAACTTAGCCCACCAGATTTACCCCCACCCCTGGCACACTGTAAAGATGTTTTTATTTAGATATAATTCTAGTAAGATGAAATATTTATGGCTGTTACATTAAAAAATCAGATTCTCTCTGGGGTGCCCCACTACTTCATTATAATAATTCAGTGTAAAGAAAGTTTGCTCCGGACTTCAACCAGTAACAGAGAGACAAGCTCATTTAACACCTATGAGCTCAGGACCAGTATAGGGTGCCTCCCAGTGATGTGGGGAGGGTCAAGTGAGACAGTGTATGCGATGTCCATCATAAGGGATGAGAGCCATCACGTATGAGGTGATTTTACTGTTATACTACCCTTGTTTAAGGAGACTCTTCCTTTTGAAGTTGGACACTTAACTGACTGAGCCACCCAGGTGGCCCAAGGAGACTTTTCCAATAAGACAGTCCTCAAACATAAGACCATAGTCAGTACCTTAAAGAAGATTTGATTTTTGATGCAGCGGACAAGATCTCAGGGCTTTCCAGAAAAAGCATACACATACACACTTCCTCTCTCTCTTCTCCCTTCCTCCCTGTCTCTGTCTCTCGGTTGTGTGCGCGCACACAGGCAAATGTAATGGCAGAGGTGAGTTTTGGGGTAAGCCCAACTTTTGACAGAGGTTTTTAAGAAACAGCCAGAACAACAAAAATGAATATATTTGGGGAACAAAATAGTTAGATCAGTGGTTCTGGGACCTGACTACACACTGCACTCACCTGGGGAGCTAAACCATGCTGATGCCTAGGTCTGCCCACACAGAGTCCATTTCATTGGTCTGGCTTGTGTGTGTGGCCTGGGGATCAGAATTTTTACAAAACTCCCCAGGCTATTCCAATGTGCAGCCAAGTCTGAGAACCCCTGAGTTAAAAAGTTACTGACATTTTCAGTTTGGCTTTAAAAGTGGATACTAAATAAAAGCAAATTCAAATACTCCCAAGTATCAGGTTAGCAATGGAAACATGCCATTTTTTTTTTCCTGGGTTGCCTGAGACTGGAGTCCCTTTTCCTATTTGTTCCTTCTTGGAAAAGGCAGGATTGCAATTCAGAGAGAAACAGTTGTGCAAATAGAAGTACAATGTGGCAGCTCCCTTCACAGGTGCCGGTTGGCGGGTTTTTCTCCTTTCTGACAAATAAAACAAAAGGTTTTCTTTTTCTCTTTTTGTATCCCCATGGACTGTACCTCGAGAGCCTCTGACATGCAGAACACAGCCAATACATGGGCCCTGGTCTTGATCATGTCATTTCCTGAAGGATCCCCAGGGCCTACAAGTCACTTATCCGTAAAAGGTTAAGATGAAATATTAAAAAAAAAATTTTTTTGTTTATTTATTTTTGAGAGAGAGGGAGATGCAGCGTGTAAGTGGGGGAGGGTCAGAGAGAGAGGGAGGCGCAGAATCCGAAGCAGGCTCCAGGCTCTGAGCTGTCAGCACAGAGACTGACGTGGGGCTTGAACTCACAAACAGTGAGATCAGACCTGAGCTGAAGTCGGACACCTAACCAACTGAGCCACCCAAGCGCCCCAAGATAAAATTTTTTTTTTTTTTAAATTTTTTTTTTTAATGTTTATTTATTTTGGGGACAGAGAGAGACACAGCATGAATGGGGGAGGGGCAGAGAGAGAGGGAGACACAGAATCGGAAGCAGGCTCCAGGCTCTGAGCCATCAGCCCAGAGCCTGACGCGGGGCTCGAACTCACGGACCGCGAGATCGTGACCTGGCTGAAGTCGGACGCTTAACCGACTGCGCCACCCAGGCGCCCCCCAAGATAAAATATTTTAGAAAGCAATTATTATTGTGAGAAAGACATAAATAAACAAGGGAAATGGGGGAGACAGAAAGCGAGAGAGCATTCTAGAAGCCAGAAGATGCCTCGTCATATGGCTCACTTCGGCTTGGGTGTCTAAAAAACCTGTATTAAAATCCTGCACGATAGGAGAATTGGTTTCTCCGTTTATAGAACGATACTGAACTTCTTGCACAGGATTCTTACAAAGATGGAGATGTAACATAGTTAAATTACCTAATAAATGCCTGGCATCGGGTGCATGAGAAATGTTAGTTCTGTCATTTCTTTCCTCTTCTTGAAATAGGATATTAGTTGTGTGTGTTGTTTGTTACAAAAAGGAGGTAGTGGGAGCAGTTCACCATCGGGACCGTGAAGTCCAAGGTCCTCAAGGGTGTGGGATAACAGACTAGGGTGGGAGAGTTGTGGCCTTGGGTGGGTTGCCTCCCTCTCTGAGGGGTGGGTTCCTCCTGAGAGAGAGGTACGATGGTCATCTGAACGTTAGGGCTGCCGCGGGCCTGTGCGGACGGGCTGGGACACTTCTCTGCCTCTCTCCTGGGTCCATGAGACTTTGTGGGCAGACTGTGTGATGTGCTGTTGCACTGCCAATGCCTGGCAAACGCACAGCGTGTAGTAGGTGCTCAAAAGTGTTTCCTGCATAAGAGAGCTCCGATAAGACACTTATGTAAAAGGAAGCCTATTATTGCTTCAGCTTAGTGACATCTATTTCTGCAAACGCAGAGATCTTTTTATGTATATGCCTCCATTTAGGGCTTTGCTTTAAAAGGATCTTGTTCCTGGCAATCTGACCTCTGGATAAATAGGGTGGTGCTGTACTAATTTTCCTATACTTTAGTGGTTTAAAGGCTTTGTGCTTCTTTAATGAGATAGCTTTTTAAAGGAGTCATAAATTGGTTCTAATGATTGTTGCTTTCAGATACTGATTTAGTGCATCTTTTACATTTGTAATTGAATTTCCAAGTATAGCACTGATGAAAATGGACTCTACCTTGTGCCCCAAAGCACTGACTTTTGACATTATAAATCGGTTGACTTAGTAGTTTAACATAAGCAATGGTCTCTAACTGGTTTGACAAAAAGCATCTACTTCTAAACAAATGCCAGGAAAACAATCAATTGGGTAGCTCTGAAATTCTGACTTCTTCGTCTCTTACTAAAAAAAAGAAAATTAGAGAACATGGCTAACTGTCACATTTCTTAGAAGTGTTTTCAAACCATGTGACTTACTTGAATCCAATAATAAAATCATGGAGTGTTTAAAGAAAATTATAAGGAGAGTGGAAAAGTGGTTTCATTGCCAAAGCTGTCAGAGCAAGAAGAGATTCTTGAAAAATTAAACTGAAATCTTAATATCTGTATCTTCCCAAGAAATTCCTCTTCAATACAGACATCACTGTTTTCTAAGAACAGAGGTTCTAGAGTCTAATACTGCTAAGCAACTCTTTGTTGTAATTGGCAAAAATATAAACGTTTGCACAAGATGTTCCAAATAATACAGATTCTGGGACTTACTGAGAATTAATTAGGAAGGTAAATTTATTACCTACATAAATAAATGAACAAACCCGAGCACATTCCATGTCGACATCAAGGGGCTATATACTTTCCATTAAAGAGGACTAATAAATACAGTTTAAAGGCTCGAGGGAGGAGAGAGGGGAGAAGGCTGGCGCACAGCAGCTCAGGCGGTGCCAGACATCAGCTGACCGCCTTCATTGAGATTACCATGGAAACACCTTCTCCTGGGACTCCGCCATGAGGGCAGGGTGCTTTAGCAACGGTGATCGGGAGCAGAGCCCACAGCGATGGATTTCAGCAGGGCTCACCCCTGTACACATTATAAAGACGATCCATCTTCCAAATGAAATGATAGCTTTCTAGCCAGTCACTGTCAGATGGAGTAATAAAGCATGAAGCCCGGCATAATTACAACCCATTTACCTCTACAAAACACTCACATCGGTTCTGATAATTGTCTCTTTTCTCTTCCCTGCTTGCCTGTATTCTCCACAGAACTAAAGGAGATATTTGTGTAATTAATTGGCTACTTCCTTGGCCATCAAGCCCACACCGATAAAAAGGGACTATATCAAACAGCATTAGTGGGCAGATTCAAGCATTTTTCAAAACCAACACAGCTCACCAACAAAAGGATAAGAAGAGTCCCAGCTGAGGTTGGGTTAAATGTTTCAGTTTATGTGGTCTCACTTGAAACCAGTGAACAGATTTTATGTTTACGCAAATTAAACTCGATCTTGGCAACCAGCTCCCTGAGTGCTGGCTGGGGCGAGCCCATGTCCCCGTGAACTCACAAGACACAAGCTCGTTGATTCACGCGACTCACCTCAGCCATGGGGTGCAATCTTTTCCACCCATCTATAGTGATCTCTAGGTTGATTCTCAGAGTTAAAGAGGTTGTGATCAAAGTTCTGTACATGTTACTAATTATGTAGGTTACTTCTTGACTGTTCTCCATATCAAGCCCAGCAACCACGAGTCTCCCAGCTTTGCAAAACATTCAAATTCTGACCCTCCTTCCCATGTAAAACTTTTAACCTTTCTTGACATTGGAAATGATGCTTTAATTCGCTATTACAACTTACAAATACAGTGTAGAGAGTGACTCAAGGCGGATGATGCTAATCTGACAGTAACAAAGAATCCAGCTGGCTGAAACCCTATCCCAACTCCGCACTATTTGTACAAAGAAAGCCACTCTGTGGCTAAGACAGGGGTCACTTGTAACTTGAATGTTTCATTCTCAGACTGCTGTTTATAATTACTCGACTGTGCCATTTGTGAGAACAGTGCTTACTGAAAACAGTCTCAAAAACCTGTCATGATTTCCTATTTTTATATTTCCTGCGAAGAGCGACTGGACTCATTGCTAAATGATAAGCAGGCTGGATCGTTTTTGCTAATGAAAGAGAAAAAAGGTGTCAAATTTATATTTTAATTACATTTTGTTTAGGCTTACATAAAGATCAGTCTTTCTCTCTTGAACACAAACCAACTGATGACAGAGACTGGAGGGTGATTCCTGAAGAGATTAGCTGGACCCCGGCATACACTGAGCTACGTAGCTTAGGCTACGAGAAAAATACATGACGCTACTACATGACTGTTAGAATGGCTAGAATTTAAACTGACACTGGCAAATACTAAAGACGCAAAGCAGTGGGAACTCTCATGAACTGCTGGTAGGAATGCAAAATGGTACAGCTACTTTGGGAGACAATTTGGCAGTTCACATAAAGCCGGACTTAGTCTTGCTACATGATGTAGCAACTGCACTTGTAGGTATGTACCCAGATGACCTGAAAACTTGTGTCCATACAAAAACCTGGACGTGAGTGTTCACAGCAGCTTTATTCATGATGGTGCCAAACTGGAAGCAACCAAGATGTCCTCCAATAGGCAGAAGGATGGACAAACTACGGCACACTCATACATTGGAATAGTATTCAGTGATAAAAAGAAATGAGCTACCAAGCCATGGAAAGAGATGGGGGCACCTCAGATACCTACTGCTAAGTAAAACAGGCCAACCTACAAAGGTTACAAAGCATATGGTTCCAGTGATATGATATTCTAGAAAAGGCACAACTGCAGAGGCAGTAAAATGATCAGAGGTTGCCAGGGTTTGGGGGAGAGAGCTACAAGTTGTAGAAATAAATAAGAAATATAGAGCTTTCCCTCCTGGCTTGCCTGACAATTGACCGCCATTACGAACAACATAGTTATTCTCTGAGCCAGGAAGTTCACGACTAACTGACTAATATGGCAGAAACAAATGGTCATCTATGTCCTTCACCCCAGAAAGGCAACAGAAACTAAGAAATTTGGGAAAAACTGGCCAAAACATACAAGACCACATCAGACATCATCTTTGTATTTGGATTTAGGATGCATTTTGGTGGTGGTAAGACAAATGACTCTGGCACGATTTAGGACTCCTTGGATTACAGAAGGAAAATGAACCCAAACATAGACTTGCAAGACATCGCCTACATGAGAAGAAAAAGACCTCAAGAAAATAGCAAAAGGAACACAAGAACAGAATGAAGAAGGTCGGGGTGGGGGGGGGAATGCAGAGGACAGTGCTGATGCCAGCACAAAGGAGTAAAGGTTCTGTGGTGGCTGTAGTCACCTGCAGGGACGGTGCAGGCTTTTCACGAGAGGATTAATAAGCTGTAAAAACTTAAACAAAAAAGATCAAGAACAAAGTATTAGAAGAATTCGGTTATGAAAAAAGACCGGGAAAAGAAGCTGAAAATAACAGGTATTGTTATAGTGATGGGCAACTTATCAATATGTAATTATGTGATGGTGATATTTATCTCTATTTTTATGCTAAATTCTAGCCATGCAGAGGAGAACACCAGGTAGCTATTCTATAAGCAGACAGAAACTTAGACCACAGTGGGAGAAACATAATAATAGTGTGGCTACATATTCTAAAGACGATCACAAAGCAGGATTAGCTGTACATATGCCACTTCTGTTGAGCTGCAATGTATGATCTCAAGAAGTGAAGCGCACTGTGCAAATAAAATTAATGCCTCCTGATTTAACTTCTGGTTTACAGGAACTACAGGGACAAGGAGAATAAATGAACCATAAGGAAACAGACAAATCCAGACGAGACCAGTTCTAGACTCTAAGAAGTCAGTGTCATGCAGACTGTGTGCTGGGGGGGATGTGGAGAAACCAGAACTCTCATATACGGAAGAGAATGTAAAATGGAGCTGCCATGTTGGAAAAGTTTGGTAGTTTCTTACAAAGTTAAACAAAGGCCATATGATAGAATAATTAATTCCACTCCTAGATATCCACCCGGGAGAAATAAAAGCACATACCCACGTAAAGACTTGTATGCAAATGCACCTAGCAGCCAAATGTCCATGACATGGTACATAGAGAAATGAAATATGGTATATCCATTCAGTAGAATATTACTCAGCAATTAAATGAACAAATCAATGACATATGGCCCAACCTAGATGAACCTCCAAAGCATACTGAGTGAAGGAAGCGAGAGACACAATACCTGTTGTATGATTCCATGTATATGAAATTTCTAGAAAAGGTAAAAGGATAGGCTGAAGTTGGAAGCGGGGATTTACTGCAAATGGGTACAAGAGAACACTCTGAGGTGATAGAAATGTTCTAAAACTGGACGGTGTGATGTTTGTACAAAAGCATAAATTTACTAAAAGTAACTGAACTGTACCTTACAATGGGTGAATTTTAGGGTCAGTAAATATAGGAGTTTGCTAGTGCAGCCATACAAAGCCCCACAGAATGGATGGCTTAAGTAAGTTCTGGAGGCTCGAAGTCCAAGATCAAGATGTGGAAGGGTGTGGTTCTTCTGAGGCCTCTCTCCTCCACTTGTGGATGGCCATATTCTCTCTCTGTCTTCACATGGTCTTCCCTCTGTACCTGTCTTTGTTCCAACTGCCTCTTCTTAAAAGGGCACCAGTCATACAGGATCAGGTCTGACCCCAATGACCTCATTTTAACCTAATTACTTCTTTAAAGACCCTATCTGCAAACACAGCCACATTTTGAGGACTAGGGGTTAGAACTTCAACCAATGAATTTGGGGGAAGCACCGTTCAGCCCATTACAGTAAATGATAATTTAATAATGCTGTTTTAAGAAGTCAACCTCATGAGGGGTGCCTGGGTGGCTTAGTCAGCTCAGGTCATGATCTCACAGCTCATGAGTTCAAGCCCTACATCAGGGTCTGTGCTGACAGCTCAGAGCCTGGAGCCTGCTTCAGGTTCTGTGTCTCTCTCTTTCTCTGCCCCTCCCCTGCTCATGCTCTGTGTCTTTCTCCTTCAAAAATAAATAAATGTTGGGGCACCTGGGTGGCTCAGTTGGTTGAGTGTCCGACTTCAGCTCAGGTCATGATCTCACAGTTCATGAGTTTGAGTCCCACGTCAGGCTCTGTGCTGACAGCCCAGAGCCTGGAGCCTGCTTCGGATTCTGTCTCTCTCTCTCTCTCTCTGCCCCTCCCCTACTCACACTGTCTCTCTCTCTCTCTCAAAAATAAATAAACATTAAAAAAATTTAAAAAAATGTTAAAAAAAAATTAGGGGCGCCTGGGTGGCTCACTCGGTTGAGTGTCCGACTTTGGCTCAGGACACGATCTTATGGTTCTCAAGCTCTGTCCCTTTCTTTCTCAAAAATAAATAAAAACATTAAAAAATGTAAAAATAATAAACAAATAAATAAAAAGCCAACATCATGAAAAAAAGACTGTATGTGGAGGTACAGTTCTGGACTAAAAGACATGTACCTCTACAATAGGAAACTATTTTTAAAAATAAGTGTAAGACTTTCTTTGAATGAGTGGAGAAATTTAACTAAGTGCTAGATACTAAGTGATATTATGGAAATGTTTTTTTTCTCAGATATGAAAATGGGACGATAGTTATGAAGGAGAAGGTCCTTGTTCGCAGGGGCATATACACACAGGAGCATTTGGTGGCAAAGTGTCATGAGAGAGAGCAAACAAATACAGCAAAAAAACAAATATTTATTGAATCTAGGTGGAGGGCATAAGGGCATTTATTCCCTTACTATTCTTTCAGCTTCTCTATACATTCGAAAAACTTGATAATAAAAAGTCAGAAGGATGGAATTAGCATTTAACACTGAGGAGGCAGAGAGTTCTCCAGACAAGAAAGACACCTCTCCCAAAATTTCCTTTATTCCTTTCCTTCCTTGCTAATTGAAGTAGGAAATGTATCCTTCTATGAAGCTCACACCCAGTGATAGCTTTTTATAAGTGAGAAATGGTTAGTGTTTCTACGGTTCCTGCTACACAAAATCCAGAATAAAACATAACGTAGATTTTAGAAGTTTTAAAGTTTGGCATGGAAGAGGCTGAGACACACAGGTATAGCTCATTTAAACTAACAAATGACAACAGGGTACCTGGGTGGCTCAGTTGGTTAAACACCTGACTCTGGATTCTGGCTCAGGTCATGAGCTCATGGTTTGTGGGAGCCCCGCACGGGCTCTGTGCTGACAGGGCAGAGCCTGCTTGGGATCCTCTCTCTCCCTCTCTCTCCGCCCCTTCCTTGCTCTTTCTCTCTCTCAAAATAATAAATAAACTTAAAAAAAAAAAGAAAGCAGATGACGAGATCTTTTTTTTTTAATGTTTATTTTTGAGAGAGAGAGAGAGAGAGAGAGAGACAGAGCGTGAGTGGGGGAAGGCAGAGAGAGAGAGGAAGACAGAGAATCTGAAGCAGGCTCCAGGCCCTGAGCTGTCAGCACAGAGCTCAACACAAGGCCCAAACCCATGAACTGTGAGATCATGACTTGCGTCAAAGTCAGACACTGAACTGACTGAGCCACCCAGGTGCCTCAAAGATCTTTTTTTTTTTTTAATAGGAGTAGCAAAGTGGTGACCTATGGGCTGAATATGGCCAACAGATGTGTTTTATTTGGCTTGCACGGCATTTAACAATCAGGAGACTAACATCAAATACAGACTTCAGCTTTTTTTAGGGGAATCCAAAGGCCTGGCATAGTGGGGCTCAGGCATGGCCATGGCGATGACAGTGGAGGGATGACTGCCCTGTGGTAGAGTATGGGCTTCATTCATTTCTGAACCTGCCAGACTCCCAAAGGAATTTGACTTTAAGACAAAGAAAATGAGGAAATGTTGTCACTTTTGATGAGATCTGCTTTACCACCCTCCTCTGCTCTCTTTCCATGTATATGGCTGTGGCTAGTGAGAACATCACGCTGGGAGGAAGGTGAAATGGAAGGGGAGGGATATGGAAATTAATGAGTGGTACTAGGCCGATTGTTTATACGCAGGGGGGAAAATGAATGCAGGGCTACAGCGTCACATACACACAGAAATCAATTCTAGGAGCACTGTGGCTGTCGATGTGAAAGGTAAAGCAATAAAGTGTATAGAGTACAGCAGAAGATGCCTTTGTGACCTTGGGATGGGGAACGACTTCTCAAACAAAAAAACCCCTGGATCAACCTCAAAGGAAAAAAGTGCTCAGCTGAGCTCCATTAACATAAAAAAATTTTGTTCAAACCCACCCACCATTACAGAATGAAAAGTCAAGTCACAGAGTCAGAAAATATATGTAACGTCTGTAACTGCTAAGGGGCACTTGTGCAAAATATAAAGAGAACTAGAAATCAACTTTTATTTTTTATTTTTTAAAATATTTTTTTGACATTTATTTATTATTGAGAGACAGAGAGAGATAGAGCACAAGCAGGGGAGGGGCAGAGAGAAGATGGGGAGACACAGAATCAGAAGCAGAATTCAGGCTCTGAGCTGTCAGCACAGAGCCCAGTGTGGGGCTTGAACTCACAAACTGCGAGATCCTGACCTGAGCCTAAGTCAGACGCTTACCTGACTGAGCCACCCAGGCGCCCATAGAAATCAACTTTTAAAAGACAACTGAATAGAAAGATGGGCAAGAGATTCACAAAAGGCATCCAAATGATCCATAAACACACAAAAAAGGTGCCAGACCTTATTAGTAAAAAGGGCAATGCAAATACAAAACACAATCCACATCTATCAACAAGTGAATGGATAAAGATGTGGTATATATACATAACCGTATATTATTCAGCCACGAGAGAAAGAAATCCTACCATCTGGACCAAATAAACCAGACAAAGAAATACTATATGATCTTGCTTACACGTGGAATCTAACAAAGCCAAACTCACAGAAATAGAGAGTAGAGTGGCGGTTACGGCGGCTGGCGAGCAGGGGATGTGGGAGATGCTGGACGAAGGGCACAAGCTTCCAGTTGTAAGATGAGTAAGTTCTAGGAAACTGCTGAATGGCAATGGTGATGGCAGTTAATGATACTGCATTATATACTTGAAAGTTGCTAAGCGAGTGGATCCTAAAATACTCTCACCACAAAAAAGAAACTGTAATTATGTGATGTGATGGCACTGTGGGCCAATGCTAAGGTGGTAACCATTTTGCAACGTGTAAGTGTATCACATCGGCCCACTGTGCACCTTACACTTGAACAATGTTATATGTCAATTACATCTCAATAAAGCTGGGGGAAAAACACCCCACAATGAGTAACTGCCACATACCTACCCAAACAGCTAACACTGAGGACACTCTCCATAGCCAGTGCTGGAGAGATGGCAGCTGCACCTGGAACGGTCACACGCTGTTGGTGGAGGTGTACATGAGCACTCTCCTTTGGGAAACTGCATCTGTCCACTACAGTTTCATGCCGGGGTAAGTGTCCAATGAAAGCGTATGCACATAAACACTAAAAGACAGTGACCGGGAGGGAACACAATGGGGCTTTCTGGCCTATTAATGGCCTGTGTCTCGACTTTGGTAACGGCTGAATAGATGGGTTCACTTTGTGATCATTCATCAAGCTCTACCCTTAAGCTTTGTGCACTTTTCTGCATGTAGGGTATACTCCAATAAAAGAGTTAAAATATTTGCCCGGATGTGAACAGGTGGGCGGGGTATGCCACATGTCAATAAAACCTTCCAAGGGTCTGCTAATCCAGTGACCTCAGTTTTACTTCAATTACCCCAAGCCTCATGAGAAAGTTTGAAAATCTCTATTCTAATGGGATCCTGTCACCAAAAAGTAGAATAAAAAAGCAAAGATATATTCAGTTCTAGTTCAGACACTCATTTTCTTTTCTTTTTTTTTTTTATCATTTATTTATTTTTGAGACAGAGAGAGACAGAGCATGAACGGGGGAGGGGCAGAGAGAGAGGGAGACACAGAATCGGAAGCAGGCTCCAGGCTCTGAGCCATCAGCCCAGAGCCCCACGCGGGGCTCGAACTCACAGACCGCGAGATCGTGATCTGAGCCGAAGTCGGACGCTCAACCGACTGAGCCACCCAGGCGCCCCCAGACACTCATTTTCTTTTTTTTTTAAAATTTTTTTTTCAACGTTTTTTTATTTATTTTTGGGACAGAGAGAGACAGAGCATGAACGGGGGAGGGGCAGAGAGAGGGAGACACAGAATCGGAAACAGGCTCCAGGCTCCGAGCCATCAGCCCAGAGCCTGACGCGGGGCTCGAACTCACGGACCGTGAGATCATGACCTGGCTGAAGTCGGACGCTTAACCGACTGCGCCACCCAGGCGCCCCGGGACACTCATTTTCAAAGAGAAACTGGACTGGGACTATTTTACGTATTGATGTAAGGGATTAATAATACTGCTTTGACCTGTTAGAGAGATGGTAAGAGTGAATAATGGGGCAATGGCAGAGAAGAAGGGGATTCCTTCCTTCCGTCCTTCCATCCTCCTTCCCTCCCTCCTTCTCTTTTTCTCTTTCCCTTTCTTTCTTTCTTTCTCTCTCTCTCCCCCCTTTCTCTTTCTTCTTCCTTCCTTCCCTCCATCTCCTTCCTTCCCTCCCTCCCTTCCCTTCCTTCCCTCTTCCTTTCTTTCTTCCTTTCCTTTCCTTTCCCTTCTTTCCTCCTTCCCTCCCCTCCCCTCCCCTCCCTTCCCTTCTCTTCCCTTCCCTTCTTCCTTCCTTGTAGGCTTCATGCCCAGCACAGAGCCCAGTGTGGGGCCTGAACTCACCACCCTGATATCAAGAGTGAGATGAGGGGTGCATGGGTGGTTCAGTCGGTTAAGTGTCTGACTTAGGTCACGATCTCACGGTCACGATCTCACGGTTCTTGTGTTCAAGCCCCGTACTGGCTCTGTCTGTGCTGACAGCTTGGAGCCTGGAGACTGTTTCACATTCTGTGTCTCCCTCTCTCTCTGCCCCTCCCCTGTTTGCACTCTTTCTCTTGTTCTCTCAAAAATAAAACATCTTAAAAAAAAAAAAAAAAGACCTGAGCTGAAATCAAGAGTCAGTCAGATGTTTAGCCAACTGAGTCACCCAAGTGCCCTGAAATTTCTAAGCCATAAAATGAAAAATGCTTAGGGGCACCTGGGTGGCTACTTGGTTGAGCGTCTGACTTTGGCTCAGGTCATGATCTCACAGTTTGTGGGTTCGACTCTGTGTTGGGCTCTGTGCTGACAGCTCAGAGCCTGGAGCCTGCTTCACATTCTGTCTCCCTCTTGCTCTGGCCCTTCCCCGCTCGTACTCTGTCTCTCTCTCTCAAAAATAAATAAAACATTAAAAAAAGAAAAGGAAAATGGTTATCTTTTAGTTTGTTCTTTTTTCTTTCTTTTTCCTTCCTTTTTTAAAGTTTATTTTTATTTATTTTGAGAGAGCATGAGAGAGTGAGCGAGCAAACGGGGGAGGGGCAGAGAGGGAGACAGAATACCAAGTAGGCTCCATGCCATCAGCACAGAGCCCAGTGCAGGGCTTGGACCCATGAACTCTGAGATCATGACCTGAGCCAAGATCAGGAGTCAGAAGCTTAACCAACTGACTGAGGCAGCCAGGTGCCCCTCTTCCTTCTAGATTTTAATTCACTTCTCTTTAAATGTTTTTAATTCTGCAGTATGTTTTAGTGTTAACAGAAACTGATGAGAACAATACAACAGATAGTGATCTGATAGATTCTTATATTTAAAAAATAACTTAGGGGTAATGCCAGTGCAGTAGAATGTTGGCTATAGGGTAACAGATTCATGTGGTGTTATATACATTAATTCTTTTTTGAATTTTTAATTTTTTAAATTAATTTTTTTGTATACATAAAATATATACAAAACAGATTGTTTCACAATAAACGAATTTGAAGTTTGTGAACTTCCTCCCTATAGAAAACACATACACACATGTACTATGAATTATCATATACAAAATAATTGGAAAATATACCACTAAACAGCCCATGGCTTAAAGAACTCACAATGGAAATGACAAAGTAATTAAAATGGAACAACAAGGATGATACCACATATTAGAACATGTGAAGTTCAGCTCAAGGTCATTCATAAACACAAATTTACAGTTTTAAATGCATTTAAAAAAAAATTTTTTTTTTCAACGTTTATTTATTTTTGGGACAGAGAGAGACAGAGCATGAACGGGGGAGGGGCAGAGAGAGAGGGAGACACAGAATCGGAAACAGGCTCCAGGCTCTGAGCCATCAGCCCAGAGCCCGACGTGGGGCTCGAACTCACGGACCGCGAGATCGTGACCTGGCTGAAGTCGGACGCTTAACTGACTGCGCCACCCGGGCGCCCCTTAAATGCATTTTTAAAAACTAAAATTTAAAAACAAAAGCATCCCTATCAAAATAACATCAGCATTCTTCACAGAGCTAGGAACAAACAATCCTAAAATTTGTATGGAACCAGAAAAGACCCCGAATAGCCAAAGCAATCCTGCAAAAGAAAACCAAAGCTGAAGGCATTACAATCCTGGATTTCAAGCTGTATTACAAAGCTGTAATCACCAAGACAGTATGGTTCTGGCACAAAAACAGACACTCAGATCAGTGGAGCAGAACAGAGAACCCAGAAATGGACCCACAAACGTATGGCCAACTAATCTTTGACAAAGCAGGAAAGAATATCCAATGGAATACACAGTCTTTTTAGCAAATGGTGCTGGGAAAACTGGACAGCGACATGCAGAAGAATGAACCTGGACTGCTTTCTTACATCACACACAAAAATAAACTCCAAATGGATGAAAGACAGAAAGCCATCAAAATCCTTGAGGAGAAAGCAGGCAAAAGCCTCTTTGATCTTGGCAGCAGCGACTTCTTACTCAACACGTCTCCGAAGGCAAGGGAAACAAAAGCAAAAATGAACTATTGGGACTTCATCAAAATAAAAAGCTTCTGCACAGAGAAGAAAACAATCAGCAAAACTAAAAGGCAACTGACGGAATGGGTGAAGATATTTACAAATGGCATATCAGATAAAGGGTTAGTCTCCAAAATCTATAAAGAACTTGTCAAACTCAACCCAAAAAACAAATAATCCAGTGAAGAAATGGGCAAAAGACATGAATAGACACTTCTCCAAAGAAGACATCCAGATGACTAACAGACACATGAAAAAATGCTCGATGTCATTCATCATCAGGGAAATAGCAATCAAAACCACAATGAGATACCACCTCACACCTGTCAGAATGGCTAACATCAGCAACTCAGGCAACAACAGATGTTGGTGAGGATGCGGAGAAAGAGGATCTCTTTTGCACTGCTGGTAGGAATGCAAACTGGTGCAGCAACTCTGGAAAACAGTATGGAGGTTCTCAAAAAATTAAAAATAGAATTACCTTATGACCTAGCAATTGCACTACTAGGTATTTATCAAAGGGATACAGGTATGCTGCTTCAAAGGGGCACATCCACCCCAATGTTTATAGTTCTACTGACAATACCCAAAGTATGGAAAGACCCCAAATGTCCACTGACGGATGAATGGATAAAGGAGATGTGGTATATATATACAATGGAGTATTATGTAGCAATCAAAAAGAATGAAATCTTGCCATTTGCAACTATGTGGATAGAACTAGAGGGTAGTATGCTAAGCGAAATCAGTCAGAGAAAGGCAAATATCATATGATTTCACTCATATGAGGACTTTAAGATACAAAACAGATGAACATAGGAGAAGGGAAGCAAAAATAATATAAAAACAAGGAGGGGACAAAACATAAGAGACTCTTAAATACAGAGAACAAACTGAGGGTTGCTGGAGGGGCTGTGGGTGGGGGGATGGGCTAAATGGATAAGGGGCATTAAGGAAGACACTTGTTGGGATGAGCACTGGGTGTTACACATAGGGGATGAATCACTGGAACCTATTCCTGAAATCATTATTGCACTATATGCTAACTAACTTGGATGTAAATCAATCAATCAATCAATCAATCAATCAATAAAAATGAAAGCAGCTAACCCCTCAACTCAAAAAGCTAGAAAAGGAACCAACAGAGTAAATCTAGAGAATGGAGAAGAAAAAAAACAAGAGCAGAGGTCAATGAAAAGGTAATAAAATCAATAAAAAAGGTCTCCAGCAAAACTGATCTGGGAAACAATGAGAAAAAAGCACATCTGATCAATGTTAGGAACACGGAGGGAACGTAAGAGGTACCGCAAGGAGCTCTTGGCCCCAGGACTGGGTCACTGGCAGCCTACAACTGGCTTCCCTTATATCAGGCGTCCACCCTCGCTTAGTTAATGTCTTCTCCTCTCCTCTGAGGGACAGCTGAGGGCTGCGTCTCTGGGTGGAGGGGAGTGGGGATGTACTCTTGTTTAGACAGAGGAGAAAGCAAACATGACTGTCACGTGTTTCACATGCTGTGCGATAATGGTCCACACACCATTGGCTGTTGAGTGGGTCAGAACTCCCCCTGGGCTTGAATTATCATTTGCTTCATTTACTTCACTTTTCTCTTTGACATGCCCCCTCCCTTATCCTCTTTCATAGATAGCTTTCTTTTTCTCTTTTGCCTCCCCCTTTATTGAGGTATATAGCTTACACTCAGCAGAAAGTACAAATCTCAAGGAAACAGCCTGGTGAATTTTAACAAACATATACAGAAGAGTAACTGCTACCAGATCAAGGCGCAAAACATTTCCAGCCCCCCATAGGCTCGCTCTTTCCTCCCTGCTCACGTCTCTGTGTCTTTGCTGTTCCTTGTACCCTAAATACTTTTCCTCCAAGTAAGCATATGGCTCATTCTTTAGCTCCTATGAGTCTCTGCTTAAATGTCAACTTCTCGGTGAGGCCTGATCACTCTATTTGAAATTATAACACCCCTCATATCCTCTATCTTCCTTCCCTATTCTATTTCTTCCCTTATCCCTTCTAATGGATTATATGATGTGTATATATATGTATATATATGCATGCATACATATACATATATGCACAAATATATACATGTAAGTAGAGTCTGCTGCCTCCCCTCCCCACTGCAATGTAAATTCTGTAAGGCAGAGATTTTGACTATTTTGACACTTCTGTGCCACAATACCTATATGTCTGGCACATAATGAGTATTCGGCAATCACTTGTTGAATGAAGAGTTTAGTTACTGAGGCTGTAACAAGACAATCTGGTCTACAGCTCTCTAAAACCCCAAATGAAGATAATTACTACACTGGCATTCTAACTGAGGTGTAACTCCCCATTTCTTGAGTCTCCTTAAGTCTCTGTTCATTATGCCTCAAGATCTAGCAGAAAGAAATGAGGCACCAGGATGCTACAAGAAACACCTCTCAGACGGGATGTGCACCTGGTTGCTGCAAGCTTGTCAACAAGGAATAGGATCTCTCCACCCAGCATGTAAAGCTGTGGTTTGGAGGGATAAAGCAGTCACTTAACCGATCTCTGGGGAGCCCCTGGGAGCTGCTGCATGTGCCCATTAGAGTTAAGTGCCTGGGGCATTTAGGTGCTACTGCTTTATACAAGGTCAATGGGTTAGGAGATGCAGAGATAGTAAATTGGTTGAGTACTTTTTACGGTGCATTAGGAAAGCAACAAATATTGGTCCCATATTGCGGGCTGGAAGCAGTTAAGGAAACACATTCTGCTAAAAAGCACTGATGAAGACCAGATTTAGAAACTGATTAGACACATAGCCAAACTACAGCATCACCTAAACTCTTACCGCAATGGGCATCCATGAGCATGATTTAGTTTTTGTTTGACGAAGACTGGGAGCCAGGAGATTGGAACAGGTGTAGGTGGGAGGAGTCCAAGGGTGCCTGAGGAAGCTGCCTGTTTGAAGCACTTCTCTCCTATTGACCCACCCCAGCATGCTCTGTGACCAGGGCCCAAAGATGACTTCGGCCTAAGGTCAGCAGTCAAAGATTGTAGGGGGAAGGGATCAATTATGCCCCAAATGAACTGTAGTAATTATCCATGCTATCCCAGGAAAAGTCAGGGAAGACGATGCATGGATTAACAAGTGCTTAACAAGGAACTACGGTAGCAATGTGGATCATACGGAATTGGTTGCTATGGGGAGGCCTCATCTGGAGCCTGTGTGCAATATGTTACTGCAGGATGACACTCGGATGGTTTGCTGGGTTGGCTGATTTAGATCTAAGCCTAGTGCTGGCCCATGCCATTTGGCAAGGACGGCGACTGTTAGTAAGAAGACACACAGAGAGAAGTAGAGCCTGAGAGGATGGCAGGAACGCAGACTCTCCCAGCACTCGTGCTGCTCAGGGGGCTACAGGATAACACAGCCCCTTAGAGCTTCTTTCAACACCGAATGGTAGCATTTCCTTAGCTTTCGCCAGATTCTTCTCCCTGATTACCATGTGTATCCTCATTAAAAACATTACTCAAGACAGTATATGGTCCCAATCTGTTTGCTGGGGACAGAAAAGCTTAACTGAGACAGGAAAGGAGCCTATGAAAAAGAAGCGAGAGGCATGAGAATGAGAAGGGTGTGGGCCCCTCAGCTATCTGTTCTCAGCGATTACTCTGAGTTCTGAGAACTTTCCAACTGGATTCTGAAACAGTGTTCCTATAGTTCTTATCTTTCTTAGAATAACTCATAACCGATGGTACTGAAGGGAGACTAGAGCTCTTTCAATGCATTAAAAGAGAGGTGAGCAAATGGAAGCCCATTGAGAGATTTCCTTCTACTCCATTTCTTTCAGCGATTCTTTGCTGACCGTTTAGCTGTGAATGTTCTCGAGTCACCTGCCGCCTTTCTCTCTCGAGACTCATAATTTCAGCCTCCAATTATACATGGATCCACTCTTGAATTTTTATCTTGAGTGCTGAATTCTTTCCTCCTCTATATTGGATTTCCAATTATCTGTGCAATGTATACCTTCCAAGTTTCACCACTGCCTTGAAACACAACATGGTTAAAACTGAGATCATCTTCTTCCTTCCCTTCCCAGTTTCTTCACTACTCTTATCATTGTTTAAAGGTTCCTTGTCTTAAACTCTGTTTAATTTCAAAATATTCTGATCATACAGAAAGTTTAAAGAAAAAAGCCACAAAGACTCATGTTTTTACGAACAACACTTAATAGTTTGCCATAATTGTTTCAGACTGAAAGAACATTTTTATAGATTCAGTTGGAAGTCCTCTGTCCCCTTCAACCTGGCGCCCTCTAAGATGCAGCCGCTACTCCAAAGTTAGTTCTTCCCAAAGCAGACCCCGAGACGAAGGCTGGTAAACATACAGAAGTGATTTGGGAGGGGCAGGGACGCTGGCAAGGGAGTGGAGAGATGGTTCAGGGAGAGAAAGGCAGCCAACAGGGCCTTGTTAAACCAGTTACCACCGTGGGCCGCAGGCAAAGGGGGTTCTGACAGCCTGATGGGGGACTTTTGACAAGGACATTGACTGTTGGAGTCAGGAAGGTGTGCCCAGAAATGATCAGGGGGTGCAGTGGGATACAGGCAGAGGACTGATAGCATCCGTGACAGTGTGCACCCATTCTACTGACATTGTTTTACCTTTACTGCAATTGTTAAACGCCGTTAATTTTTATATTATATATTGTTTACAACATTGACAACGATGCTGATGATGAAGGGGAACAGTGACACACAAGTCACCATGAAAAAGGATGACAGTTTGGCAAAATAACTTCGGTTCAAAGAGTTGCGTAGCTATTTATTGAACTTGTATCAAGTGCTCTGATTGATCTCCCTTTAATAGAAAGTAAAGAAATAAAACACAGGCCACAATTTATTTTTTTGTTTGTTTCCACACTTCATTTGACTTTGACAAAATCTGATTTTCTCCCATATCCTCCTTCGTCTCCTACTCTAAGACGGCAGTTATTAGGCTTAAACTGTGATTGATACATGAGATTACAAGCGCTTGCTAAGAAGACAATATGAAATCAAGAATGTCCTAGAATATTATTTTCTTCTTAGCTGCAATCCATTAGCCTTTTTATTGAAAGGGAGAAAGATGCATGTGTGTATATTGGGTTGGGGGCAGGGAGTGTAATGGACACAAATTTCAACCCCATAATCAACCCTGCAGTGACGTCCCAAATCATTTAGCAAACCCAGGAATAGTTTCCCTTCTGTGGTCCCTCACAACCAACAGGACTCTTGATTTAACAACATAAAACTACAAAACAGTATGTTTCCTATTCCCTTTTGCAGATACCAAAAGGATTTAAAATAATCTTTAAATAATACTCCTCATGGATTCTATTATTGGACAAACACAGACCTCTCTCCTTAGGAACTAGCAGACAGACAAAAACCACCTGACTCTCAAAAGGATCTGGTAGTCAGGAGGATCTTTCTGAAGAATCAGAACCAACAGTCACTTGTAAAGCAGACCACATACAGCAGGAGAAAAATTAAAAAAAAAAATCTTATATTGAGATTCGGGGAGATATCCACCAAATTTCATATTTCAAATGAGAAATGATTATAGAACTTGAAAACCCCATGGAGAACAGCTGAGTGAGTTTAGATCAGAGGGAAAATATATTGGTGAAAAGAACTTTTGGGAACAGCACACATTTTACCTCTGAAAGAGAGGTAATGGTTTCATAAAGTAATTCTCTACTGTTTTTCTACCTGATTCCATCTCCCTATAAAAACAAACCTCTTGAAAATATATAAGAAAATACATTATGTGCCACAACATTTAAGCAGTACGTAAGATTAGGAATACAGAAAGATCACACAGAATGCAGAACACTTACACTTGGCTTTTTAATGCTTCATTAATTTATTGGTAACTTCAGATCCTTCTTTTTCTTCTTCCTCTTTTTTTTTTTTTTTAAATAGGCTCCACACCCAACGTGGGGCTTGAACTCATGAACCCAAGATCAAAAGTCACACGCTCCAGCCAGGCACTCTTGGATCCTTCTTATGGAAAATTGTGCATTTGTACAAAACATAAGATTGGCATACAATTTCAGGAATTCATGGGCTCCCTAAAGCCCCAAAGGTTGTAGTGATCAATTACTGACCCACTAGGGGTCCAGGAATACCAGGTTAAGAATCCCTTATTCAGAAAGGAGCAGAAAACACTTACATTATAGAGCGGAATTGTCTTCATCACCTTGTACTGTTTAGTGGGGTCCATCTTATATAGGTGACGGTCAGTGACAAAAATTGCTCGGTCTTCCACCTTACTAAATCGATTCACCTGTAAGAAAACAAACCAATAAACTATAATATCTCACCCAGAATGAAATCAAATTATCTGCAGGAAAACCTCTAGGGGCAGCAGTGGCTGGTGGTGGAGACACATTCTTGAACAGATATGTACCATGCAAGGCCCGTTCTCCTGGATGAACAGAGATCTAGAAGGAGTAGTGGTTTCTGGGTTTGTAGAATTTTACAATTTAAATTTCACAATTTTACAGTTTAACAGGGAAAACAAGAAAAACCCAGAAGAATTATGGGACTAAAAACATGTGACCCGGACACTATTAAAAAAATGAAAAGACGACCCAGAGGATAGGAGAAAATGTTTTGCAAATCACATTTCTGATAAGGGGCTTGTATCTCTAAAGGAAGAGAACGTATATTGAACCTAGAATATGTAACTCAATAATAAAATGACAAAAAACCAGGTAAAGGATTGGAATAGACATTTCTCCAGAGAAGACAGACAAGTGGCCAAGAAACACAGGAAAAGATGCGTGACATCATTAGCCGCCAGAGAAATGTCAATCAGAACCACGATGAGATACCACCTTCACACCCACTAGAATGACAATAATAAAAAAGACAGGTAATAACAAATATTGGCCAGGATGTGGAGAACTGGAACCTTCATCACTTCTGGTGGGAATGTAAAATGATGCAGTTGCTTTGGAAAACAGTCCAGCAGTTCCTCAAATAGTTAAATATAGAGTTAGCATATGACCCAGAAATTCTACTCCTAGGTATATACACAAGGGAATTGAAAACATAGCCACACAAAAACTTGTGCATGAATGTGCACAGCAGCAGTAATCATGACAGTGAAAAAGAAGAAACAACCTAAATGTCCATCAACTGATGAACGGATAATAAAATAGGATATATCCGCACAATGGAATATAATGTGTCAGTAAAAAGAAGTAAGTATTGATACACGCTGTAACATGGATGAACCTTAAAAAGATTATGCTAAGTAAAGGAAGCCAGTAACAGAAGACCACATATTGTGTGATCCCATTTATATGTAATGTCCAGAATAAGCAAATCTGTAGAAACAGAAAGTAGATCATTGGTTGCCTCAGCTGGGGGAGATGGAAAGTTTGCAGGGCTGACAGCTAAGGAGTTATGAAAACTGTGGTAATGGAAATACAACTCTGTGAACACAGTAAAATCCAATGAATTGTATACTTTAAAATGGTGAACGGTATGGTATGTGAATTATATCTCAATAAAGCTATAAAAAACATAACCCCTATTTGAAACAATGCATTCTGCCCTTTTCCTAATGCAATGGATAGGTGTATTTTAGACGAAATTTCCTTAAGTATAACGAATATGTCATTAAATCTACATGTTCAAAAATGGACAGTGCCTTCCACAGGCAATGGTACAAATGCCTCATAATTACTACCGTCCGTAACAAGAGTGGGCCGCGTGGAAGGGCAGTAAATGCCCCACAAGGAAAGGATTCAAGCAGAATCAAAGTGAATGCCTGATGTGGATGTGGTAGGGGGATTCCTGCTTTGAATACAAAGACTAGAGTCTCCAAGGTCTCCTGACACTCAGATTCTGATTCCTTTACCTGACTTTCAAGAGTTTTTCCTTTTTTCAAAAAAAATTTTTTTTAATGTTTAGTTTTGAGAGAGAGAGAGGGAGACAGAGACAGAGTGTGAGTGGGGGAAGGGCAGAGAGAGAAAGAGAAGGAGATGCAAAATCCGAAGCAGGCTCCAGGCTCTGAGCTGTCATCACAGAGGTAAGGCTCAGACCCATGAACTGTGAGATCATGACATGAGCTGATGTTGGACGCTCAACCAACTGAGCCACCCAGGAGCCCTAAGAGTTTTTCTATCTGCCACTTTTCTTTTTATTTATTTTTTTTATCTTAAAGATTTTAGTATTCTTCTTATTTTTGGGGAGTCTCTACACCCCACGTGGGGCTCAAACTCACAACCCTGAAATCAAAAGAGTCACATGCTCTACCGACTGAGCCAGACAGACACCCCCCGTTCTCCTTTTTAAACTTTATTTCTGGAAGGGCTCTGCTCCCGACAGGTTTCTTCATGTTACTCTCTCTCTTAAATGTTTGTGATTTTCCACTCTCTCCTTTTTTATCTATATATATTTTAAGATATTGCTCAAGTTCTTATTCCGTTACAAAGCCTCTAAAATTCCTAAAGTAAAAAATGATCACTCTTTCCTTGGAACTTCTATCACACAGTTGTAGAATGAATATATAGGATGCATGTAGAGTTAAGAGTGAAACCAAAAATTAACATCGCAACTAAAGGCACAGGGTTTTTCTAATAAAGCAGGATACTTGAGAATACAACGAGCTATTGGCCAAAGCGTTTTTGCTCACGTAAAACACCAGATCCTGTCCCAAACCCTTTTTTCTGAAAGAAAGGAAGGTTTGCTGATGCTTATAAATTCCAAGACAATAAAGTTAAATCTATCCTTAGTCTCTATCTTCTTATTGTGAAATTTAGTTACTATCTACACTTCTCTACTAAAAGGGCAAAAGTTTTCATTTAATAATTGTAAAGTTTTAATAATTTCAAAGACACTTGTAATTTCTAGACCATGGATGCTTGTTATGAAAAAAATATACTTGTTAAAATAGTTGTGCAGAACACTGTGTTTTTATTTTTTTACAGTTTATTTATTTATTTTGAGAGAGAGAGAGCCAGTGTGGGCAGGGAAGGGGCAGAGAGAGAACCCCAAGCAGGTTCCATGCTGTCAGCACAGAGACTGATTTGGAGCTTGAACTCACGACTATGAGATCATGACCTGAACTGAGATCAAGAGTTGGATGATTAACCGACTGAGTCACCCAGGCGCCCCTTAGAACACTGTTGGTTTTTTTTTTTTTAATTTTTAACGTTTATTCATTTTTTGGGGAGACAGAGCACAAGCAGGGGAAGGGGCAGAGAAAGAGGGGACACGGAATCTGAAGCAGGCTCCAGGCTCTGAGCTGTCAGCACAGAGCCCGACACAGGGCTCGAACCCATGAACCAGGGGATTGTGACCTAAGCTGAAGTCAGAGAATCAACCGACTGAGCCACCCAGGTGCCCCTCTTTGTTGTTTTAAATATTTTTTAATGTTTATTTATTTTTGAGAGGGAGAGAGACAGAGCGCAAGTGGGGGAGGGGCAGAGAGAGAGGGAGACACAGAATCTAAGCAGGCTCCAGGCTCTGAGCTGTCAGCACAGAGCTTGACATGGGGGCTCAAACTCACGAATCGTGAGATCATGACCTGAGCTGAAGTCAGACGCTCAACTGACTGAGCCAGTCAGGCGCCCCTAGAACACTGTGTTTTTAAACTTATAGTTGAAGCTATGTTTGGCACAGGAGATTGATTTTACTCACAAAACTTGTGATAATCTGATTATAACCTCACTAATCTAGATTTAAGTAACTCAGCCAGTATAAGAGATTACTCAGATTATCTTAAAATTGGAAGTATATAAAAAAGCTGCTTCCCTTGTAAAGTAGCCAAAAATAAGTTAGCAAAATAGTTATAAATAAAACTTACAAATTTACTTCAAAACAAAGTAAAAATCTTTTTTTTTTTTAAATGAAGGTCAAGAAACAGCAGAATATTTTATGGTAAAAGTACTCAGAAGAGTGGTTGCCTTTGGTGGTGGTAGGGCTTGGCTCAGAAGGGGCACGAGAGGGCTTTTCAGGGTGACGGAAATGTTTTATATTGGGACAGGGCTGTGATTTACATGGGTGTACGCACCAGCCAAAACTCACTGAACTGTATACCTCAACACAACTACAGAAGCAAAACAGTGTAGCATCTCAAATATCCAGGGCTGATTCTTATTTACCGCTTTATTATTTCACAGACAGTAATTCTGTCTTCCAGCCAGACTGGAAGCTCCTTGCGGGTCACTGTCATATGGTGGCTTTTTTCTTACACCTCGCAGCACCCAGTACCAAAGTGGGCGACTTGTAGCATTTGCTCATCTGTTGGTTTTGAGAGCACTTTTAACCCCACAAGATAATTTCAAGAGGCATTCTTCCCCACGTGAGCCAGTCAGTGTTGGTGATAAGAACTGTCAGACTAGAAAATACAGCAGCACACTGGGGAGGTTGCGTAACGTGCGAAACAGATTTCCCCAGTGGCAAATGAAAGCACGTTTGCTCAACAGCTGAAGTCCCCGTTGCCTGGTTTGGTCTTGGAAAACCATTTCTGCACTGAAGAAAGAGGAACTGTGGATTCTGGCCTTCTTATTTCTGAGGCTGGAAGACTATCAGTTAAGCTATCTTTTTAGTAAAAAGCTCCCTAACATAGCACGCACTGTAGAAGCACATGGATTGCTCATCTGGAATTATTTTCTTCTTCTGGTTGGAACTGTTGAGATTCATTTGCACATTTTCTTTCATCTCTTGAAGTGTCTGTCCCATGAGTTACTCTTTTCCTTCACAGTCTATGTCTCTGGAGGGCAGGATCCTCAGCAGCAGCCATCACTACAATACTCTGCACAGAACGCTGACCGGCCCCGGGAACCGTCCCGGGTGGATCTAAGAGAAACACTTGTGTCTGTACTTGCAACCCCGTATTACTTGGTCGTAGCTACCCCTAAAAATAGACTCACACTTTCATGGAGAAAAGGGTCTTTCTATAATCGGACAGCTACAAATGATATTGAATTAATTTTTTCCTACATTTTAAAAAAGATTGTATTTATTTATTTCAATATTTATTCATTTTTGAGAGATAGAGACAGAGCTGAGTTGGGGACGGGCAGAAAAAGAGGGAAATACAGAATCCGAAGCAGGCCCCAGGCTCAGAGCTGTCAGCACAGAGCCCAATACGGGGCTCGAACTCATGGATTGCAAGATCATGACCTGAGCTGAATTCGGACACTTAAAACGACTGAGCCACCCAGGTGCCCCATTTTTTCCTACATTTAAAATCCAACACCTGATTCCTAGTAATTAGAAAAAAATTATACTGGTAAGCATTTCCTTAAATTAAATAATTTGATAATTTTTTCCCAAAATTGCAATGTACATTAAAAATATTTTTTTAAATGTTTTTATTTATTTTTGAGACAGAGAGAGACAGAGTATGAGCAGGGGAGGGGCAGAGAGAGAGGGAGGCACAGAATCCGAAGCAGGCTCCAGGCTCTGAGCTGTCAGCACAGAGCCCAATGCGGGGCTCAAACTCACAGACTGTGAGATCATGATCTGAGCTGAAGTCAGACGTTTAACTGACTGAGCCACCCAGGCGCCCCTCAATGTACATTTTTTTAAAACATTTATTTATTTTTTGAGAGACAGAGAGTATGAGTGGGGGAGGGGCAGAGAGCGAGGGAGACACAGAATCCGAAGCAGGCTCCAGGCTCCGAGTTGTCAGCACAGAGCCCGGCGTGGGGCCTGAACTCACGAACTGTGAGATCATGACCTGAGCCAAAGTCAGATGCTTAACCTATTAAGCCACCCAGGCGCCCTGCCATGTGCATTTTTAAGCACTCTATAAGCTGCTGATGATATACAAAGGAACGACATGAAGCCCTTGGTTATAATAAGAATCTGAGTCTAGTAGTTGAGATAGATAAGAAATTAACATGTGAAAATAATTTCACATAAAAGAAAATAAATCTAGATAATGGGATAGGGAGAAAATGTACATGTCTGTGTGATTCTGTAGAGTGCCAGAGAGAGTCAGAGTATGCCCATGTTTGTAGGTAAATCTTTCCCTAACAGGTAGAATTAACCTCAGAACATTTCACAAACAAGGAATGATCTATATGCTAATTGGGATGTTTCAATCTTAGATTTGGGGAATAGTTAAATCAAAACTGAGCACAAAAAATTTCTGAACCACTATAATGTCATGTTCCTCAGTGGAAAAAGTTCCTCAGAAGGAAAAGCAAAGCAAAACAAAACAAAATAATGAAGAACACTAAACGCCTCCCCCCTCCCCCCAAGGTAAAGGGGAAGCCACACTTGTGATTATATATTCTCCATCCCTGCTCCCAAGACCACATTTTCAAGATGCAAGTGAAGCAGTCAGAGATAAATTTGAACACACCGTTACCTTTGGCAGGATCCACAGCTAACTAAATTAGGACAGGTAAGACGGGACACAGCAGGGTAGGAAACAGCAAACTCAAATTTAGGTTCTTGAATTTTATGGTCTCCTCCCTTCTGCCTCATAGTTTTAGAAATCAGTCAATTTGCTAAACATTTCTTTTCGAACCAAAGCATATTTTTCAGCCTTCGGCTTGACGAAAAATGGTATCTGTAATTAAGAGGAAACTAGAGTCCAAGTGGTAGTATACTACTCTTGGTAGTAATTATTTACTTCACACAGCAATGGTTTTTGCCATGAAAGGGAGGTGGCCCTTGTCAGAAGACTTGAAACAAGGTGACTGTGGAGCTTCTGTGTCAGCATTTTTTCTAAGTGTTTCTACACAACACCAGCCTCAGATGAGGCTTCGTGAAAGAAAGGGTTCCAAGTCAGGTAGGTTTGAGGAACGCTGCAAACCATGGCCTCCCCAGGGATACTCGTAACCCATGAACATATTAAAGGTTCTGAGAATTCTGCCCTTAAAAGAGTATATTTAACTGCCGAACCCAGCGTTTCCCAATTATGATACAAGGAATCCTTTTTAAAGACAAATTAATATACATTCAACACAACACTGGCCTGTGAAACTCATGTTGGAGAACACTAATCCACTCATCATTTGTATCCATCTTAGAGTATGGAGACTACAGAGCATCTACAGTGGATCCTGAATAATAAGTAAAAGCAGTCCCTCCTCTTGGGCAAAATCTCATGAGGAAATACATGTGCGTTGCACAAGAACATGAGAAAAAGAAAAGCTTGTTGCATAATTTCATGAGTTCACACAAGAGTCAACAACAACAGAGCACACTGGTAAAGTGGAGAGGACTTTCCTTCTGTGATGGGTCCATGAGTTAACCTGGAAACCAGAAGACAAAAACCTCAAAGCAGAAATGTTATTGAAGTGCTGTTTAGAAATATTACAGTCCTTTTTACATAAAAATGGAATTTCTAAGGAGAACAGGTCATAAATCTCTACCTTGGGTTTTAACAACTCAAATCATCCTTAAAACAGAGCAAGTGAGTGGCAAGGACATCATGTACCAAGGAAAGAGCTTTATGTTGCGTAACTCAGCTGAATCTAAGTGGCAGAGAGAAAATTTTAACATGTATATATAAATTTATAAATTCAAAGTTAATTAAAATAATTATGGCATAGGAACACTGTTTTTCTTTCTCTTAAATTCATAAAGTAATAGAAAAATTGGCTCACAGACTCACTACTGGATGAGATCTCATCTTATTTCTTTCTATTCCCCATGCTGCAATCCTCAACCAAAGAATCTATTTATAGTTTTAGTCACCACCACAGGGGGCCAGAGATAAAGTTCCCCTGGAGAGTTAGACCAACAGAAAACACATTATTGGTGAAGGGAGCTATTTGCAGACATCTCCCACCTTTAAGGACATTTTATAACTGTAGTTAATGGAAAGTGGTCATTTCAGAAAGACTCAAAGCAGAAAGGAAAGGGCTTTACTGAAATCATACCAAGTTTACCTTGGCATGTCCTTGGGATTGATAAGTTTCTAAAAAAGGCATTATCTAAACTCAACACCAGCAAACCAAACAATATGATTAAAAAATGGACAGAGGACCCAAACATTTTCCCAAATGTATGCAGATGGTCAACAGGCACGTGAAAAATGCTCAACATCACTCATAGTCAGGGAAATACAAATCAAAACCACAATGAGATATTACCTTACACCTTGTCAGAATGGTCAGAATCAAAGACAAAAAGTAACAAGTGTTGGTGAGGATCTGGAGAAAAAGGAACCCTCATGCATTGCTGGTAGGAATGTAAATTGGTATAGCCACTGTGGAAAACTGTGGAGATTCCTCACAAAATTAAAAATAGAAATACCATATGATCCAATAATTCTGCTACTGGTTATTCACCCAAAGAAAATGAGAACACTAATCAAAATGATATTTGCACCCCTATGTTTACTGCAGCATTATACAAATAAGGAAGATGTGAGATATCTATCATAGAATATCACACAGCCATAAAAACAAATGAGACCTTGCCATTTGCAACAACATGGATGAACCTAGAGAGTATTATGTGAAGTGAAATAAGTCAGACAGACAAAGACAAATACCATATGATTTCACTCATATGTGGAACCTAATAAAGAAAACAAATGGTGCGCCTGGGTGGCTCAGTTGGTTAAGCTTTCAACTTTGGCTTAGGTCATGATCTTACAGTTTGTGGGTTTGAGCCTCACGTTGGGCTCTGTGCTGACAGCTCAGAGCCTGGAGCCTGCTTTGGATTCTGTGTATCCCTCTCTTTCTCTGCCCCTCCTCTGCTCACACTCTATCATTCTCTCTCAAAAATAAACATTAAAAATATAAAAAAAAATAAAAATAAAAAACGAATAAACAAAAAGCAGAGTCAGACCTATAAATACAGAGAACAAACTCGAACTGATGGTGGCCAGAGGGTAGGGGGGTTGAGAGGGATGGGCATTTGCATAAAGGGGTGTAGGAGAAACAGGCTTCCAGTTATGGAATGAAAAAGTCATGGAAATACAAGGGACAGCATAGATAATACAGTCAATGATATTGTAATAGTGTGGTTTGGTGACCTATGATAGCTACACTTGTGGTGAGCATAGCACAATGTAGACAGTTGTTGAATCACTATGTTGTACCTGAAATTGATGTAACACTGCATGTCAACTATACTCAAATAAAAAAAAATTAAATTATTTAAGGCATAGTGTGAAGAAATATTATTTTCCACTGAATTTAGAAACACAGGAGCATGACTAAGAATTTTTCAGCTTTTATCCAGCAGGATCCAGGTAGAGACATGCTGTCAGACATCAAACTGTCATCACTGGAACGACAGAATCAGACATCAGGTTTTTCCGTAGTAGATGACATAATTCTTACAACCATTCAATGCTCTTTGGTCAAGTGTTCTGATTACTAATTTCTCATATAGCTTGATACTAGAAAGGGAGTACCCTAGATAGTAGATATGAGGATTCAATAAAATGATACATTCTGTTGTGAAATTCACCAATTGACATTGTGGCTTATATATGGTTTTGTGTCTGATTCTGGTCAGCAAAAGCCATTTCTTGATTGTCTGATCAACTCCAGGTCTACTTCTAAAAGAGTTTCCAGATCTATGAGTTCAGAATTAGACTCCAACATACTGTCAACAAGCTTTCCTTGGTGATGTTTATTTCATTCGGAGTTTAAAAAAAGTTACTGTCTATTTTGTTAAAAAGTCTGTATCATATTGAGGTGATCTCTTCTTCCTCAGAATATTTGAATACCCCAGCCCGGGGTCACCACTATTCTACTTTCTTTCTCTATTAATGCAACTAATCTATTACTTCACATAAGTGTAATACAATCTTTGTCTTTTTGTGTCTTATTCACTCAGATAATATCTTCAAGGTCATCCACCCTGTAGCATGTATTTCATTCCTTTTTATAGCTGAACAGTATTCCATCATGTGGATACATGTATTCTTTATTCATCTGTCCGTGGACATTTGGGTTGTTTCTACCTTAACTACTGTGAAGAATGCTATGATCATTGGTATGCAATTGTCTTTTCAGGAGATTGAATGATTGATTGAAAGTTTATTTATTTATTTTGAGAGAAAGAGAGAGAGAGAGAAAAAGCGGGGTAGGGGCAGAGAGAGAGGGGGACAGCGGATCCAAAGTGGGCTCTGTGCTGACAGCAGAGAGCCCGATGTGGGGCTCAAACTCACGAACTGTGAGATCACAACCTAAGCTGAAGTCAGACGCTCAACTAAGTCACCCAGGTGCCCCCAAAATTTAAATAATAAGAAAAATATTATTTACACATGTGGCCACCATTCCCCTTACTCTTCATTCCTTGATGTATGCCCCATATTACCATCTGGAATCACTTTCCTTCTCTCTGAAGGACATTCTCTAACATTTCCTGTAATGCATATTTTTGGATAAGTCTGAAGAAGTCTTTACTTCACTTTGGTTTATTTATTTAAAATCTTTTTTAAGTTTATTTATTTTGAGGGAGAGAGAGAGAGAGAGAGACAGAGTGAGAATGAGCAGGGGAGGGACTTAGAGAGAGGGGGACAGAGGATCCAAAGCAAGTTCCATGATGACAGCAAGATCCCGACCCAGGGTTCAAACTCACAAAAGGTAAAGATTGTGACCTGAGCTGAAGTCGGATGCTTAACAGACTTAGCCACCAGACGCCCCCGTGTCACTTTGGTTTTTAAAAGATGTATTCGGTGGGTGGTGACTTCTAGGTTGACAGCCTTTGTCTTCTTTCAGTACAAGAAGCTCTCACATCCAACTATCTTCTCATTTGCATTGTTTTCTGACAAGGAATCTGATGCATCCTCATCTTTCTCCTCAATCTTTTTTCTTTTTAAAATGCTTATTTATTTTGTGAGAGAGAGCATGAGCAAGCAGGGGAAGGGCAGAGAGAGAGGGAGGGAGAGAACCCCAAGCAGGCTCTGCACTGTCAGCACAGAGCCCGATGTGGGGCTTGATCCCAAAAACTGTGAGATCATGACCTAAGCCGAAATCAAGAGTTGGACATTCAACTGACTGAGCCACCCAGGTGCCCCTCTTTTTTCTCTTTATCACTGCTTTTAAGCAATTTGATCATGTTGTGCCTTGGTACAGCCTTCTTCATGTTCCTTTGTGTTTGGGGTTTGTTGAGTTTCTTGAGTCTAAGAGTTTGCATCAAATTTGAAAAAATTTCAGCCATTATTTTTTCAAATATTTTAAATTTCCCCCTTCTCTTCTCTCCTACAGGGACTCCACAAGCACATGTATTGGGCCACTTGACATTGTCTTGCAGGGTCCTAATTTTTTGCTCTTTTTTAAGGCGGTGGCATCTTTTTCCCCCCTTTTCTCACTGTGTCTCATTTCAGGTACTTTTATTGCTGTATCTTCAAGTTTACAAATCTTTCTTCTGCAATATCTACACTGCTGTTAACCTCATCAAGTGAATTAAAAAAAAAAAAAGACCTCAGAGGCTGTTTTTTATCCCTATCCGTAACATATGCATAACAATTATTTTAATGACTTTGTCTTTTGTTTTTTTGTTTTAATTTTCATTTATTTTTGAGAAAGAGACAGAGCGTGAGCAGGGGAGGAACAGAGAGAGAGGGAGACAAGAATTCGAAGCAGGCTCCAGGCTCTGATCTGTTAGCACAGAGCCCGACACGGGGCTCGAACTCACGAGCCATGAGATCACAACCTGAGCCAAAGTCGGATGCCCAACTGACTGAGCCACCCAGGTGCCCCTGACCTTGTCTTTTAATTCTATAATCTATGTCAGTCCTGGATCAGTTCAAATGACTGACTTTTCTTCTCATTATAGGTTGTAGTTTCCTGCTGTTTTGTAAGCATGGTAATTTTGGATCCAATGGCACGAATTCTGAATTTTATCTTTTGGGTGCTAAAGAGTTTGTATTCCCATAAATATTTTTGAGCTTTGTTCTGGGGCACAGGTTTCTTGGAAACTGTATGGTTCTTTTGGGTCACGTTTTCAAGATTTGCTGGCTGGGATTAGGGCAGCATTTAGTCAAGGGCTAATTACTCCCTAAGAGCAATGCCAAGATTTCTGTCTGTACTCTCCCTGGTATCCAATGAATCATGAGGTTTTTCCAAAGGTTGGTGGGAGCAGGTACTATTTGCAACCCTTGGTGAGTGCTGGCCATTGTTGCTTCTTACCCTTTGGGGTGGTTGTTTCTCTGACCTTGGGTAGTTGCTTCACATGCACATGCTGAGCAGCGCCCAGATGAACACCTGCTGTGGACCCTCTGAGGCTCTCTGGAGGTCCCCCTATGCAGCATGCTGTTCTCTGTCTCTCTGCTCTGCAAACTCCAGCTGTGTGATGTCTCCCAGCTCAGCTCTCTTGTTTCACTAGCGGAGTCTACTGAGCTCTGCCTTGGTTTTCCCACTCATCCACAGACTAGAGAGTCTCTCAAGGAAGTAAACCAGCTAACTGCAGGGCTCACTCATTTACTTCTTGTATCTTAGGAATCGCCGTCTTCCCTTGCTTGATGTGAGTGACTGGAAAACCATGGTTTCAAGTTTCTTTAACATTTATCCTTCTTTTGTTCATCTTATAGCTACACTGTATTCTACGGTGCACATACACAATTTGTTTGTCTAATCATATATTTATGTAATTTTTTTCCCAGTTTTTTGGCTGTTACAACATATAAAACTCTATTTTTGGATATATGTGTGAATATATTGTACAATAAATCCTGAGTTGTGGAATTCCTAGATTAAGTGGTCTGAGCATTTAAATTTTTGATAGCTATTGCCCAACTATTCACTGAAAAGGCCTCCTACCAAGAGTGTTTCCTCTAAATTCTTGCAAACACTGGTTGCTATCAACATCTTAAAGTTTGCCAAACTTACAATGGAAAAATATTTCATTATTTTGACCTGAATAACATTGCAATTGTGTATTGTTTCAAGATTTGAAAGAAAACAACTGTAAAATCACCCAAACCTGGGCTTTTGTTATGAGATAATTCTTTCCTCCTTTGGGAATATATTGGCATATTTGTCAATATTTCTTCTGGGGTCAAGTAGGAAATATTTTTCTTAAATTCACCCATTTCATTAATATTTTGAAGTTTATTTGCTTAATTTTGCACAATGCTTTTATTAATTATTGTAATGTCCTCTGTATGTTTTGAAAACAAGTATTCTACAATTTTAAAAAACCAACTATGTCCCCTGCCTTCCACTCTCCAACTTCCACACTTCTGCCTGCCCCAAGGCCATCATCTATAGGTAAATAACAGTCCACACCAATGTGTTGCCTCAGATAAGCAACTATATTCATAGTTCATAACTTCCCCCTTCCCCCACCTCCCAAATTCTCTGTCCTTCTCCTTTTTCTAACCTATGTCCTTCCTCCCTCCCCTCCTTTAAAATAGTAATAAAACATGTATAAAAAAATACTAAATGACCATCTGGGGTGCCGGGTGGCTCAGTCAGTTGGGCATCCGACTTCAGCTCAGGTCATGATCTCGTGATTCGTGAGTTTGAGCCCCGTGTTGGGCTCTCTGCTGTCAGCCCGGAGCCTGCTTTGGATCCTCTGACCTCCTCCCTCTGCCCTTCCCCAACTTGTGCTCACTCTCTCCTTCTCTCTCTCAAAAATCAATAAAATATTAAAAATAATTATTAAAAAAAAAAGGTACTAAATGCCCACGAAATGCAAGGTAGACCGGCACGTGCTAGGAAAGACTCACATGCAGTAAAATACAAATCCCTGATCTCAGGGAGGTTCCTCCCTAGAAACAGTTACCAAAAATCTCCACTTCCCTTACAAAGGCTTCAGAGCCTATCCCTGAAGCCAAAGTCACGTCAGCCATTACACCCATGCCTTCCCACAGGCAGGCAGAGCTCACTGGTGGTGTAGCCAGGGATGGACCTTGTGTGATGTCTTCCTGCAGTCACGGCTAGTTTAAGTTCATCTGAATGCATCTTTTCTTCCCGTGGAGGTCTGTTTCAAGCCCGCCTCACCTTACGGACGTGACAGGAAAAGAGGATGTTCATGTATTTGTCCTTCCGTTTCAGTTCATTTGCGACGGGGACAAAAGTGCCTGAGGTCTGAGGTGTATCTGGCTTCTGAAAGAAAAAGGAAACATGACAAAATGAGTCTGCTTAGCATTTTAGACGAAAAGGGAATCTTTCGGTTGCCTGCTTTGTAACCATGCTCAGTTTCACACACATACTTTTATCTCCCATCCCAGATGGTGAGCAGCTAAAGGGGTGTCACAGTAATACCGGAGGGCCTATAAAATTTTTAAAATAAGGGATGGGAGGGAGAATGAAATGTTGCTTTGGGAATAATTAATATAAAGGTGGTAATTAAAAATTGCTGCTGACTTATGCAAGGGAATGTTTAAATGTGTAAAAATTAGGTTGTGGAGTGTACCTAATACATATGGCACAGAGACACAGACAACCTTTTTTAAAGCAGGGGAAACATCAAATATTGCACAGTTAGAAGCAACAAAATCTTTTTGTTTAGTATCTTATCACTTATAGAAGTTTAGTTTCTGTAGGTGTCTTGTTCTTTCCACAAATTCTTGCAGAAAAATTCTTCCCTTTCTGTAAATCCTTCCTGTAAAGGGAGCAGGAGTCGATTGTACTTTGTTCTCCTGGACGTACCGAAGCAAGATAGTTGCCCTCCCAGGCTCTTTGCAGTCCCAGGTCGGCCCTTTGGCCTTTCAACATTTCCATGGCTGCAACCTTTGCCCTGACTTGGGGCAGGTCAGAGGCGGGCATGCTCTTGATGAGCTGGGATGCTCTCCATCTGTAAGTCAATAAACGAAATATATTAGGATTTACAAGTCCAATCCCATTCATTCCCCAAAATAACTGAGCTGCCATTAAGCAGAATTTAAACCAAAGTACTTGCATGCTACTCAATACAACAAGAACAACAACAACAACAACAAACAAACAAACAAAAAATCAAAGGTCTCCAAAATATACACAGAGCTTGTTAGACAAAGATTTGCATAACTTTCTTTGTCATTTGTGTGTTTTGAAAGCAACTAGAACTTCATGATACGTGGGTTCTCCTAACAGTTATGGTTAGAGCACAGAGAGTTTGGATTCATCACTCATTCAATCAATAAATGCTTCCTAGGCACTTACTAAACTCCTGATGCTGGGCGGTGGAGGCCCAGCAGTGAACAGTCGGATAAAGGTCCTTTCTGCTAGGTGCTTACCTTCTAGAAGCAGGGACAGACAGCAAAGAAACCAACAAGCATGAGTGACGTGCTAAGTGCTATGGAGAAACTCAGGCAACGAAGGAAGGACAGGGGTGCAGTGGAGAGCAGGAACGGGTTTGGGGTGTTATTGATATAGGGAGGTCTGGGGGGGCACCACTGATCAGGATCTGTGAGCAGAGACATTCAGGAAGTGAGGGGGGTGCGTGGATATTTGAACAAGAGCGTCTTCTCCAGGAAGAGCACAGTAGTGCAAGGGTTCTAAAGTGTGTACCTGCTGAGTGGGTTGGGGGACCAGTGAGGAGCCCTGTGAAGCTGCAGCAGGAAGGGTGTGGGGGAGGGGAGCAGGTGGGGAGGCCGGAGAGGAGCCCAGGGACAGATCCACACAGCCACGGAGGCCATTGTGAGGACTCTGGCCTTTACTCTGAATGAGACTAGAAGCCACTGGAAGGTTCTGAACAAGGAAGGGACATGACCTGACCCCTGCTTTACAGGATCATCCCAACTGCCGTGTGAAAGAAGGCTGGAGTGGGTAGGAGGCTCTTTGTGTAATGCACATGGGAGAGATCAATGGCTGGGATTGCAGAGGGAATGGTAGAGGCAGAGACAGGTGTTGGGCCAAGATGTGTTTTGAAGAACACGCCAGGAGAGATGCCGATGTATTAGATGTGGGAGCAAGAGAATAAGGGAGAATTTAAAGACGACTCTGAGATTGTTGGCCCAAGTAACTAAAAACATAAGTTAATCCATTCCTGATTGAGAAAAACAAGCACAAAGCTTTTATTCTATCAGAGCCATCTGAGCCCTACATGCACTTATGCCGTCTTAAAGCAGGGGAATGGAAGCAAACCCAGAATAACAACATGCCCAACTCCATCTCATCCTCCTCCTTCTCCTGCTCCTTGAAAGAGAGCAGGGGTAGAGGGAGAAAGAATCTTAAGCAGGCTTCATGCTCAGCACAGAGCCTGACACGGGGCTCGATCTCACGCACCATGAAATCATGACCTGAGTCGAAATCAAGAGTCAGACACTTAACCAACTGAGCCACCCAGGCGCCCCCAGAACTTCTTTCTATCAGATGGAGTAATCGGGCCGGTGGTTCTCTGGCTGTGCTTCCTCAGGACATGAGGATGAGACGCACCTAACATGGAGAGGCGGTGCTCTCTCCCCTAAGTAGGTACACGAAATATTAGACTGCTTCCATCTAAGACTTGCCCAAGATGTATTCCATTTTCAAGAGGGTGACTTGAGCCTAAAGGTTTGTTTTTCTCTCTTAAATTCCTACTGAAATAACCAAATAAATATAAAAACGAGGAAAAACTCTGTAGCAGCACCAGCAAACGAGAACGATATCAATGAACTGAAAGACATGAAGCATTTCTTAGAGATTCGAGGCAGACGGGCCCGAGCTGCTGGTGAGGTGGCTCAGTGCTCAACTGTGCGGTCCACTTGGTGGGAGGAGAGGAACCCCTTCAGCAGAAATGGCACGAACAGTCCTTGGGCCTGAAGTAGCCAGGGCTGGTGGCCAGGACAGGCGGTGAAGGATCTCACGGTGGGAGATGTGCCAGTTCTCCGCACAAAGAATGGCTGCCCGTGGTGAGATGGGGCCATCTGCTGCAGCAGACAGCGTCAAAGGTAGCAGGATACAAAAACAACAGCCATGGAAGAAGTAAAGGCTCAGCCTAAGAGTGAAATCCTCTTCTCTGCTCTCTGGGGCCAACTGACACTCCAATGGGACAGACTGTCCTAAGGTCATTCCACAAAAGGCTGGCAGAATGACAGGCTGGGAGCAGTTGGTGGTCATAGTCAAGGTCAACTGGTGACGGGCACATCCTACAACACTAAGCGGCTTGTTGAGCAACTGCCCCAATTAGCCCTCAGGTCCAAATTTTATTCTCAGTGGGGGGACGTCTTTGCTCTATCTGCTGGTCTGTTTTCGGCCTCAGTGCCCAGTCCGTCTGTCCCTTCTTCACTACCCACAGTGGCCCAGGACAAGGCCTATACGTGACTGACTCCAGAGGCATGCTGGGCATCTGATAAGTAAACTGTCATCTGTAAACCTATGTAGCCCCCAACAACATGTTTATGGAGGCCATAAAAATCGCCAGTCTCGACAACATGGTAAGGGGGGCAAAGCTGAGCATGAGGAAGGCTCCCAGTCTTTCCAGAATGGAAGAGAATTACTGTGAGGAACAGGAGCGAGCTTAACCATGATTAGACAGGCTGCGATTTTAGAAAACAAACAAAACAAACAAAAACCCATGATCAGAGTGGAATCCTTTAATTTCTCAGTAGTCCACAGATCAAAAAAGTTAAGAATAAATTAAGTAGGATACAGTGACTACATCAGGGGTTGGTAAACCACAGTCTGTGCCAAATTCAGCCTATGGCCTGGTTTTGTGCTGCTCGTGAGCTAAGAATAGTTTTTACATGTTTGACAAAACCAGAGCAAAACAAAGGAAAATATGTGACAGAGACCATATGTAGCCCATAAAGCCTAAAATATTTATTATCTGGCCCTTAACAGAAAAAGTCTGCCTTTGGACGAGATTAACACAACTGGCAGGATTCATTTAGTGTGTGTGCACACGCGCGTGTGTCTGTGTGTGCGCAAGGTTAGCAGACACAGCAGATGCGTTATTTTCAAAGTGGTCATTAACCTAAGCCCCAAGAAGGCTGGGACTATCTCTTATATCTTTATTTTTTGTCACCATATCCCTGGAACCCAGGCCAGTGACCACGACACAGTTGGCCTGGAGTAAGTATATGCTAAACGAATAAACTGAATTTTGCAATAATTAATCAATTATAGGCCATATACAAAACCATCAAAATCTAAAAAGAAGACTGTACAGGTCACAGTGCGACACAGTCAAATCAATAATTCTTGGTGGCAATTAAAAATACTACATAGATCTTTCTTGTCATGGACAGGTCTCCCCCCGCCCCCCCAATTTTTTTTTTTCAGTTTATTGATTTATTTAGAGAGAAAAAGAGAGAGGGAAGACAGTGATTCCCAAACAGGTTCTATGCTGCCAGCATAGGGCCCAACGTAGGGCTCGATCTCATGAACTGAACCTTGACATCATGACCTGAGCTGAAATCAAGAGTCAGACACTTAACCGACTGAGCCACGCAGGTGCCCCTCCAAAAATTTTAAGTAGTCATATAACCTTATTTGTGTAAAAAAAGAGAGGAAAAAAGTCTCAAATGATATGTGATATGCATACACACTCTTAGTATGAACAAACATTTTTACAGTGTTTATTATGTGTCAGTTACTATCTGAAACGCTTCATAGATCTATTTACTCATAACCTTTTCAACAACCTTACAAGCAGGTACTACTATATGCTACTTTTACCATAATACGGTATGGAAACTGAGGCACAGAGAGATTATCTAGTTTGCCCAAGGTTACACAACCAGGCAGCAACAGAGACTGAACATGGACCCAGGCTTCAGGGTTTGTGTTCTTAACCATTATACCATGCTGTCCCTTACATGGGGGCATGTGTTTGTAAACGCACAGACACAGACATATATAAGGGTGCAAACTAACTGTTAATGAGTGATTATCTCACGGGAAGGAAATATGATGGAGGAGAGGAGAGGAGAGGAGGTATGGAGAATTTCAACTTGATATCCTGTATATTTCTGTATTATTTCACTTAGAAAAAACCATAGTGAGCATGTATTCACATACAGCTTAGCTACTTTTTAAATTATATCAAAAGTGCAGGTTACAGATTCCATTCATGAAAAACACTTACCTGTGCATTAAAAAGCCTGCCAAGGTTTACAGTGAACATTGATCGTATTAGATCTGAGAACAGAGGTAATTTTGCTTTCAGTAATTACTGTTTGATTTTTTTCCTTTTTATGAGATATCATTCCTCTTTCTTTTTCTTTTCTTTTTCTTTTTACAAAAGGCAAATAGGATACATATTGAAGCATTTTTTCCTCTGCATTTTTAAACATCTTTTGATATCTGCCACCAGTTATACAGAGCTAACTCTAAAAGAAGATGAAATCTGATTTAGCACAGAATTAGAAATTAGTTCTTTTACATTCAGTAGGCCAATTATTTCATCGTGTTCTTTGGGAAATACCCTAATGCCACATGACCACATTTGAGACTGCTAGCTTAGTGTGTGTCACTGGACGGCTGTATCTAAGCCACAGCTAAATGTACCTGGTGCCCAGTGGCAACAAACAGGCTACGTGATGAAGGGGAGGGAGCTGTGAGTAACTAACTACACACTCAGATTCAGGGCAGCCTGCCAAAAACGAAGATCAGCTGAAAAGATATTAGATTTTACATGGGTGTTTATTTACTGTGTTAAAAAAAAAAAAAGGTTGCTTTAAAACAACTGCGTTCCCCCTTGTACTTTAAAGTCATCTGGGAAACTTTAGAAAGAACCTCTGTTTGGCACGCCTGGGTGGCTCAGTTGGTTGAGCGTCTGATTCTTGATTTCAACCAAGGTCATGATCCCAGGGTCGTGGGATCGAGCCCTGCGTGAGTCTCTGGGCTGGGTGTGGACCCTGCTGGAGATTCTTTCTCTCTATCCCACTTGCACGCCTCTTTCTTTCCCTCTCTCTCTCAAAGAAAAAAAAAAAAGGACCTCTGTTTGGGCCCCCCTCCCTGGTTCTGTTAAACATGACTTTCTGGAGGCAGGATGTGGGCATCGGTATGTTTCATAAACTCCTTGGTATGTTTCATAACCAGGATAGAGAAGCAAAGGATTAACAGACTTTCTGGTTTGAGTTTTATGTGGTGATTTTAATAAATAGTTATTTCTTGCTCATAAAAGAAAGAGATAGCATGTAACAGCTTAACTATGGCATGATTCAGGGGTTGTGCACACTGCTGTCAGCTGTGTGCTGACACAGGGACAAATACAAACAGGTTCCGCTATTTTGAGAGGTAAACAGATGCCCCTTGAAAGCAAAACCTTCAGACCTGAAGACATGAGGTAAAAGTCACACGGGCAGACGGCTGGGCCAATACCACGGTCTCAGATTTGTGACTTTATATATTAAGTGTGTTACCATAAATGGAAGCAGCAGGCTCTTACCTATTAAAAATTGCCTGTAAGGCCTCCTCGAAACGGCGAAGAACTTTAGGTGGGGTTGGCCACTTCACGTGCTTCCCGTAGTCCTTCATGCTCTTGACGCCGTGGAAGCGTTTGGCAACCTCGTGAATGTAGGACTTCACTTTGTAACGTCGGTAGTATCTGATAATCGTCAGAGCTGCCTTGGTTCTCTTGTACCGCATGCGGGCCAGCGTGCCTCGCCACACCTTCACAATGGAGAAAGAAAGAGAAAAGTGTTGCTGGCTGGCTCAGTCAGTAGTACATGACTTTGAAATTGTATACGCTCCTCTACTTATGAGGTACCAACGTGGGATCTTGCGTATTGCCAACAAAATCAGGCAGGGACAAAGCACGTCAGTTCTGACTGCCACCAACAGATGGCGCCAGGAGTCACATTGGTCATTGGCTTCAGCGGTCTACCTGTTCATGACGTCCACCGGGCTGTGTGCTGACTCTGAAGCAGAGTCCTTGAACAGTCATGAAGAGAAGAAAGCCAAAATGCAAATGTCTCTGGACAAATTTTTTTTTTAATTAAAAAAAAATTTTTTTTAACGTTTATTTATTTTTGAGACAGAGAGAGACAGAGCATGAACAGGGGAGGGGCAGAGAGAGAGGGAGACACAGAATCTGAAACAGGCTCCAGGCTCTGAGAGGTCAGCACAGAGCCCGACGCGGGGCTCGAACTCACGGACCGTGAGATCATGACCTGAGCCGAAGTCGGACGCTTAACCGACCGAGCCACCCAGGCGCCCCTCTGGACAAATATTTTAAGGATGCTGAAAGGAAGCAGGATGAGTCAGAACCAAAAGCCATCAACGTCTACAGTTCTCTAATGAAACCTAGCTTTACACAGACTACACCACTGGCCGCTAGTGTCCCCTCACGCTGCATTTACAAACGGACTTCTACACAGCCTGTGTGGCTCCCCTCCCCAGGTGCTGTGTAAATTTAGATGTAATCCCAGGGAAAGGGTAAACCAGATGACCAAGAATCTTTTAACATCTTTTCTGTGTTCAGAAATCAATCACACAATATATAAATGTCTCTGTGCCTGCTTTACCCAAGCATGGTGAAGTCAGAGGTACCTATGCTTTTCCTTCAGGATCCTCTGCCCACATTCCTGTACTTCTCAGTTTCTCAAGTAAAAAGGAATTTGGCATAATCTCTACTTCATTGTTGGCTCTTCCCCTCCACCACCAAAACTTACTCCTTCTACAAGACCTCCAGCATAAACCCCTTTCTCTTCTTTATTTGCTACTACAGTCTCCAAGACCCCAAACTACATGCATCACTTTTTTCAACAAACTGCCCGTACACACTGCCATCATGTTCTGGTTGATAGTTACTGCTGCTAATTAATTAGCCGTTCCAGTTCCTGGGCTGTTGGTATCGACCCCCCCTCCCCACCCCATCTCCAGCCTCCCAGGACCAAGATTTTCAACCTCTAGTTCAAAGCCCACAGTATGGGGCTTCCAGACTCCCTCAGGTTTCTTTCATTTCCTCTTAAATCCCCACCTGTGCCCACCAATTTCTCAGAAAACCTTGTGTAATGCCTCCTTTATTACAGTCATTTTAGGATTTCTTCATGCCGACTCCTAAACTGGCATATCATACGCGCTTGCGATGTTCTCCTTTTTTCAGCCTGCTGCACGATACGGATAGATTTTTTTTTTGCAAGCGACATGTAAGGTCACCAAGGGACCCTGAAGAGGAACCAACGAGTCAAGAAAAGCCATGCTATGTAAGGGAAACACGACACATGAGCAGTTTGCGATGGGAACCTAGAGCTCACGTATAAACAGAATATATAAAGACCATGAGGCAGGGAAAACTTGTTTCTGCACGTGGCGTCAGTACAGCAACCCTTTTTAGCCAAAATGGCTCTCTTCCCCGTCGCCAAATCCATCATGCAGATGGCTTTGTTACGCCTCCACCCTAGTGCTAAAATAAAGGTCCCTTCTTTAGCATCTTGAAAAACCAAAAGAATACAATTACAGGGTGGAAGTCTGTGATTCAATTTCTTAAACAAAACACAATTTTCAAAGTTTCATTTTGTTGGTTGCTTTTCTCTTTAACAGAAAGGCAGTTAAGACTCCCTGGAGCCATACCTGTATAGGAAATCAATTTTTAATTTTTAAGGAGGGTTCACAGAGTTTCTCATTAAAATGTTTTTGGTTTAATTCTTTAGTAATTTGTGGGGGGAAAAGCATTTAATAAGTAAGTGCTTCTTCAGGGGGAGGTTTTAACGTTTAACAACACTTCATCTTTGTTTTTGGCTTCTTTGGGTTTTGCCTAGTTAAAAAAGTCAGATGGTATTTTACAAATCAAATGCTGATTTAAAAAGACAGCAGCTTTTCCTTTCGCCCACCTGATCCCACTGCCCCACCTCACAGTCTCAGTCCACACAACTGTTCTAACTACTGCTTCCAGTAGTAACAAATAATGCACATATACTGTTATTTCTTGGTTGATCCCTTTGGACATTATCCAGATTATAGACATTGGTGATTTGGCTCTCTCACCTCCCTCTTACCTCTCCTTTATCATCCCAATAATAATCACATCAAACATTTAAGTCGATAGTATTTACATTACACGTTATACTACTATATAATGCACAAATGATTTACATAGAATATACACTAAATATGTTACATATAGATTCGCTCTATCTCTGCCCTTTACTTTGTCATGTAAATCCGTGCTTGCTTATAGTTAATAACTGACTCATTTTAAAAACCTGCTTTACTTTCTATATACCTACTGCTAATTTTTGACGGTGCTCTAACAGATCCATCAAATGATCAGTGATGACTTTTCTGATTGTTGAGTACATCACCTGTCTTTTTCTTTGATATTCCCCGTATCCTTTATGCCCCTTTGGCCTAGGGCACAGTTCCTATCCCAGAAACTTTTTAAACTACTCTTCCATATTGGATCCCCGAGGATTTGTCTTCCTTTTTCTTGGTTTTCCTCCCTCCAATAGCTTCCAAGAAAGGGTGCATGTCCTGTAAATTTCTGTTCTCTTTGATTTCCTTGAGAGTAAACCAGTTGTCTAAAATGCTGTGTCTTGGAGGGCAAGAGCAGAGGGGCTGAGAACAGGCTCTGGACACAGAATGCCTGTGTTCAAACCCTGGGTACACTTGGGCCGGCTTCTTAACTTCTCTGACTTAGTTTTCTTACCTGTGAAACAGAGATGACAATGGTGCTTAGCTTGTACCCGTATTGTGAAGATTGAAGGCGTTAATACACATAAAACCCTTAAAAAACAATGCCTGGTAGATAGCCAGTACTCAATAAGCACGGGTAGTTATGACTATTCTTTATTTCTCATCAGCGGGCTGTGTTACTTTCTTTTTTGTATGTGAAGACTTTTTGCCTCAGTCGCGTGTCCGTGCGTCCTGGAAACTCTAATGAATGTGAGCCATTCTTTCTCAGCCTACTAACTGCCCCCAAATAGTGTTGGATTGGGTATTGTTTCATTCTTCCACCTGTAATGTGGACCAGATGTCCATTATTTATATGCTTTATTTAGTCTCCCGGTTGCCCAAGAGGAAGGAAAAGAGAGCTGGGGCTGGAGGTAGCTGCCATCGAGCTCCTTCCTTAAGAGTAAAGAAATGTACCAGGGGCGTCTGGGTGGCACAGTCGGTTGAGCGTCCGACTTCGGCTCAGGTCATGATTTCACTCGTGGGTTCGAGCTCCGCGTCGGGCTCTGTGCTGACAGCTCAGAGCCTGGAACCTGCTTCCGATTCTGTGTCTCCCTTTCTCTCTGCCGCTCCCCTGCTCACACTCTGGCTCTTTCTCTCAAAACAAACATTAAAAAGAAAAAAAGAAAAAGAAAAGAAATGCACCAGAAGTTTGCTTCACCGAGTCTGGGGTGTCTTGTAATCTCG